>NC_062264.1:32522942-37385442 GCF_916048215.2 Malus sylvestris | reverse complement strand
GTTGAACAGTTGGAGATGAATCCCAACTCTTCCAGCATATTCGAACAGAATAATGCAACAGTGGTGAGCGGGAAACTGTTGAAACTGATATCAAAATATTCACGGGTTATCAGTGCATGCGTGACCTTTGTTTTTTCCAGTAAGGTTTTAATCTCTTCAAACAAAGGGTGGTATTCATAGATTTTGAGATAACTAGAAGCCAAAGTTTTGAAACCCTCGTACGTGCAATAAGACGTGTGGATGTGCAATGTGCGTAGCTTGCTCTTGTGATTGGTAGTGAACACAACGGTCCTCTCTTCTTCACAACTTGGCCACAGCCCATCTGTGAAGTTTAGTAGGTCGGATAGCGTAAGCTGCGCACAAAAAGAAACATTTGGATTCATCTAAGAACCAATTACATGGAAACTTTCTATCCCGTTTGAAATTTCCAAATTTAGAGTCTATTGATTTGAATCATAATCAATTTCATGGAAACCTTCCATTCCATTTGAAATTTTCAAGTCTAAATTATATTGATTTGAGTCATAATTAGTTGAAGGACCCACTCCTACTTTGGTGGTTCCCAAATGTCAATAGCCTTTATCTTCAAAGCAATCTATTTTCCGGGCCAATTCTCTCCAATATTGACCAAATGATGCTCAATTTGTACACTTTGTCTCTTTCTGAGAATCGTTTGAATGACACTATTCCTCCCTCTATCTGCAACATGCAAAACTTGGAATACTTGTCCATGAGTAGCAATCAATTTTCTAGGGAAATGCCGCATGCGTGGAGTGTGGAAAGCAAAATTTTATGTCCTCAGTGCCAAGGATCGACTTATTTGTTGTTGCTAGCAACACCTTTCTCAATTCCAAATCAGTTTTCAAATGTGAGAGATGCAAATCGTAGACATCGAACTTGAGGTAATTAGCCATCGCAGCTACTAGGGGTGATTTTTCAGTGCTTGGAGGACCATATAGAAGGTACCCTCGCTTCCAAGCCCATCCCACCCTTTGGTAGTACTCTTTGCTCTCAACAAACATGTCCAAGTCATCCAAAACCGTTCTTTTCTGTTCCAGATCCATGGGTACACCAGATGTTGAAGCCTTTCAATTGGAAGAAGATGACGACAATGCTACTTTGTCTCATTTCTCTTTCGTTACTTGTGCTTACAAGCGTGTATTTGAAAGATTGCCGACGAGCCATTTTTAATTAATAAGGTTGGATTGTAATTGTTTTTTTGTTTTTCGACAGTAGTATATACGGATTTACACTTGGATACATGAAAGGGTGGTAATTTAAAATCACATTTAAACTCAACTGAGATCTTAGAAGCTTGTTAATTGGTTTGGAATATGTATTGATAGATTATTTTTTGATTCAGAATCACAGAAAGGTCTGTTTTACTTATGCATGCAGCAACTATATTAATAAATTTTTTACATTTCCTTTTTAATAAACAAGTTGGAATGCCTTCATTTGGAACTTCATTGAACAAAGGCACGTGAAAATTGGTAACGTAATCAAAGTGGGCAAGTGGTGGATTGCTCTGGTTGTTAAAGTTGTCCTCTTCACCCACTGCATCTCGAGCTCAAATCCTAAAGGATGTGGCTTAGACATGGATGAGTTTTGCGGCGTTCATTCTTTATCTCTAGGGCCAGGCCGTGAAAACAAAAGATGAATCCCCTGACCCTTATCAAATAAAGTATGTTAATTGTTTATGATCATTATCATCGTCATCATCCTCGTATTCATCTTTCACATTGTTCTTCTTTTCCTCTAGAAATGTGATGAGACCTTGGAGTGCAACTTCAGCCTCCTCACTCTTCATTAGCTCCTCTGCCACTTGTGCAGGCGTGGCCTTTGTTTTCTGCAGTAGGGTTTCAATCTTCTCATACAAAGGGTGGGTTCCACAGATTTTGAGATAATTGCAAGCCAGCGTTTTGAAGCCCTCGTACGTGCAAAACGACATGTGGATGTGCATGTCCATTCGTCCAGAACGAAGCAATGCAGAGTCGAGCTTGCTCTTGTGATTGGTAGTGAAAACAATGATTCTCTCTTCTCCACAGCTAGACCACAGCCCATCTGTGAAGTTTAGTAGTCCGGATAGCGTAAGCTGTGCACAAAAGCAAAAGGAATCATATGAAAATCAAAAGCGCTTTCAGACATATACATACATACATACATATATATATACATACATACATATACACATATATATATATAGGATGCATGCTAGTGTCGTGTATCAAAGTCATCCCGATTACAAAACATTGTACTGAGTTTTGGTGAACTTGTTATATACTATGGGTAGGTTTGATACATATGGAATAAGTGCAGCCCTCCCACTTGGAACAGATTTTATACACTAAGCTTTAAAAATTTAAGCAATCGGATAATTGATCAATAATTTATATCAAGCCAACACAATAAACCACAACATCGGAACAATATCTCTAATTTTATGACCTCAAATGCTAAATCACTTACATATCTTTTGATGAAGATAAAATTTGTAAAATATTACGCTCTAAACATTTTAAAGCCGTGTTAGACGACTACTAAACTCTAAAAATTTAATCAATCGGATAATTGACCAACAATTTATATAAGCTAACACGATAAACCACAACTACGGAGCAATATCTTATTTTATGACCTCAAATGCTAAACTATCACTTGCAATATCTTATTTTACTAACCTGATTGCCTTCAAACTCGGGCTTTTTTATGCCATAATTATTTTGTTTCCGATCTTGAACCGCCGGCTGACTACAATCGATGTCCTCAATCACAAGGATTGACTTATTTGTTGTTGCCAGCAACACCTTTCTCAATTCCATATCCGTTTTCAAATGTGTAAGTTGCAAATCAAAGACATCAAACTTGAGGTAATTAGCCATGGCAGCTATCAGGGACGACTTTCCAGTTCCTGGAGGACCATATAGAAGATACCCTCTCTTCCAAGCTCTTCCCACTCTTTGGTAGAACTCCTTCCTCTTCACAAATCTGTCCAAGTCCTCCACAACCGCAGCCTTCAGCTCCGGGTCCATGGCCACCGTCTCAAACGTTGCCGGGTGTTCGAGATTGATTGCCTCCCATCTGATCTTAAAAGCATCTAACCTCACAAGTGTATGCAGCTTCACAACTTTGCCTTCTTCTTTCATAGCCTTAAATCTCTCCATGACATAAGGCAAGTAAGAATTCATGACCTTTTCCTTGTGTCGCAAGTCAAACACAAGTTCAAAGTATTGCTTTTTCTCTGGAACACTGTTATATGATGAAGAGGAAGTTGGATTGTACTTGAAATTCTTGGAAACGGAAACGAACTTCCATTTCAGCTGGATCCCTTCGTACGAGTCATCAAACTCTTGGTTGTTCGAAAACTGGACGGTGAAATTAGTCTCTTTACGAGCTTGCGCAACTTTGAGAAGCCGAGCTGAAGGGCTGATCTTGTCTTTCAAGTAAAGATCTAACGCATCGTAGACTTTGTTACGCGTGCTCGTGCCGTGGTACTCTTCGATCTGCAGCGTCACGGGTTTTGATAAGAAACGTATGAAGAATCCGTCGAGGACCGACACGAGAAATCGTATCGTGGGCAGTAAGCAGTACTCCATGGCCTTGGACCAAACAAGGATCAGATAAGCAACCATATTGGAAGGACAAGCTGGAGTTACCTTTATCATATGATCCATGTTAACAAAATCTGCAAAAATGTGGAAATTAAACCCCAAAATAAACCTGAATTATTCAATTAAACCTCATGATTTAGATATAAAAAAAATTACGATTCTGGAAACCTAAATTATAGAAATGATCAAGCGAGGAGGAGATAATACCTGAGTGATTGAGTCTTGCTCATCAACTGAATTCAAGAAGAACGTAAGTCAATAAGTCGTCTTAGTCAATGGGAAGTTCGAAGTCTTCGTCGATGATTACGTTCTACCTAATACCATTTGGAAAATTGACAAAAAAATATACCATTTGGAAAAGGAAAGACCATGGTCCCACTAATAGTCTATGAGATGTGAAATTTGATTTTTCTAAAACGAATAAATCAATTTGAAAATTTTAAGTTTTAACGATAATGACAAAATAAAAAGTAAAATAAATAGTACCAGAATTGACTTTTTAGTGTAAAAATGTGGTTTTTCATTAAAGTGAACAGTACCGAAGGCTTTTCGTTAAAATTTCATTTTTTAAATAATGTGTCACAACGAACCGTCGAAATTTCTTAAAAAGTATTATTATAATGCAAGATTATCAAACTTGTTAAACAATTCTTGTTGAGGTTTACTAGAAGCGATAAAAAGAAACAAAGAAACTACATAAAACCGACTGAAAAATCAACGCCAATAAAAGTTGAGCGATTGCCTTTGCTCGGACCTTCTTGGAAATTTCCCCGATGAAGATGTCAAGGACAATGAATAATATTTCATGCATGCGTGACCTCATTATAAAAAGTGAAGACTTGCATGTAACGAAGTCATCATCATTCATGCTAATTATGTAAGGATATGTTTTAGCTTTTTTCTACACGTTCTTGTATTATTGGCACCGGACGTCACTGTAGCGGTAAACCCGTGTTATACAAGTTGTTCTCATTACAAAACATTGTGTATGTACTTGTTTACATTAGATGGATATAATTCTTGTATTTTCTTCTTTCTTGATTGAATTATTTGCTCCTAGTACGATCCAATGGTGAATTTGCATTTGAAGGAAGTTGTTATGTATATAAACTTAATATATTCTAATCGAAATGCTTACTTGTAAAATTAAAACATTGACAAGTCCCCTTATTTCACCGTCAAAAACCTTTATGACTAAAAATATAGGAAAACTAATGAAAAATGCTATAAAACTCTAAATTTTAACGATAAGGATACAATAAAGGGTAAAGTGAATAGCACCATGATTGACTTTTTAGTGTAAAAATTTGGTTTTTCGTTAAAATGAACAGTACTAAAAAAATTTCGTTAAAATTCGCCGATAGTCTCTCAAAATAGTAATGTCCACTGAAGTGAAAGCTTTGTAGCTTTTGTCAAAAACTGTTTCTTTGAGATTAATTTCTTATCTTTGCGTCTAATGGTTATAGGCAAAATTGACAGGTAATCTCCATCCCTCATCTAAAAGGGGAAGTTAGCACTCCTTCAATTCAAGAAATTTTTCATTGTGTCCAAGATACGGATGGGTACATTACGTATTATTATATAAGCAGAGAAAAGTTTTTTTTTTTTTTTCAAGTTGTTAACTTTTTAACATAATTATCTAAACATTTGTAGTAACACGTCACACGTAATGTATCGCCCTATGTTCCCGGCACATACTAAAAAATCTCTCCAAAGTTTCAACCCACCCTTCCCTCTTGACGATTGCCGTGGCATTTTTGGAACCCAAATTGGCTCGGACCCATGCTCATTCAAGGTCCAAATATAATTCGGACCCATAAAAAGCTACATTTAGGGCTGGTTTGGTATTGCTGTGCTTTGAAAAAAAACTGCTGTAAGAATAAGCGGCTGTGCTGTGAGAATAAGCGGTTGTGAAAAAAATCAGCAGAGTGTTTGGTAAACTTTTTTGTAAAAGTGCTTTTGGAAAAAAAAAAGCAGTCTCATGGTGGGTCTTTTCATTAAAGGAGCACTTTAGCTCCGTGTGCTTTGAAAAAAAACCAGTTTTCCAAAGCTGCAAATAGCAGCTTCATCTTTTTTCTTTGATTTCAGCTTATTCTCACAGCAGCTTCCAAAATAAGCCTTTTTTTTCAGTTTACCAAACACCTAAAACCCTCACAGCTTTTTTTTTAAGCACCTCACTCCCAAACCACCCCTTAGCTTGATCAATTTTCAGTCCCACCCAATCAATAAACTTCAAAATCGGCCCAACCCGACCCATTTTATTATGCCAATAAGTTGATCTCAAAGTTGGAATTGGATCCTCTCTTGAGCAAAGGCTTGGGATCCTCTTGACCTGCTAACATGGGCCGTTGAATTTTGATCATACGGCTACAATTATTATAACTTTTAGAGAGGTCCCCTATTTGTAACCGTTGAATCAAAATCCAACGGTCCGTGTTATTGGATCAGGAGAGGATCCTGAACCTTTGCTCAGGAGAGGATCCTGAACCTTTGCTCAGGAGAGGATCCTGAACCTTTGCTCAGGAGAGGATCCAATTCCCTCGAAGTCAAACGCCTCCATTTGTGACGTCAGCATTGCCCAAGCATATGGTATAGTATTATAGTTAGCTTACCTGCGAACTAATCCCAATTAGGCAACTTAATTACCATCATAATATTGACGGCCATAAAGATAAGGGAAATTTTATTTAAACCTATGTAACCTATCTCTACACCCAACTTATTCTTTGCATCCATTTGATTTTTAACTAAACTATTAATATCTCTTTAAACCCAAATTTATTACCTAATATGCCCCTATAAATCCAATTCAATATGTGAATTTATTTTTACACCCATTTGATTTATAACTTTATCTTTACGCCGTTTGGAAATGGACAGTGAGAATTGAGTTGTGAATTCAGTCATGGCTGACAACAAGACTGACACTTCCTGTAGATGTTGACAAAAACCATGCATCACCATCTTTCTCCGTGTGGTCTCTGTTGTTGAATATTTTAAATATATATATATATAGGTATATATATATATATATATGAGTGTGGCGTTTGTCAGGAGAGGGTTAGTCACCCAACAATCACATTCTTTGGAATTTGAAAACTGCCGTACCTTTTATTGTTTGGTGGAAAAACAGGATGCATCCCGAACAGATGCATGCCCTTTTCCAACATACGTAATTATTGGTAATTCTGCAATGTTTAGTTGTATCTCATGGTGAGAGGGCACACCCAAAACCAAAGGATATGTCTAAAAGGTGCAATTCTCTTTATATATATTGGTAACATTAGTAGAAAATGAATCATTCAGAAATTTGTTGTCTACATAATTTCTTTGCTCTCTTTTCTCTCCTCATCACATTTATACAATTTCTTTCTAGTTATTTTTAAGGGAATACAATTCGGTTTTGCTAATCGAATATTCCATACTTTGTTGTATCCTGGAAGTGATTTGCCAAGAACCCTTTAGCAAACTCATTCGAGTGGGGGCAAATAACACTTTAAGGAAACGATTCAAGTCGTACCTCAAAGTCATTATTCGAATTATTCTCCATATTTCTACATTTAATCTAACATCTGTTTCATGAGCATATGTGTCTGCTGCCATACCCTTTCATAGGAATCTTTCTATGGGCTTCATGAAGTGCATGGAGCACTAGTAATCAAATTAGGTTTGTTCGAAAACATTATTGTTTGTTTGACAAGATAATATCTCTATAATTTCGAAACTGCACACTCACATATCAATTACAAATTTTGCTTATGAAATTCCTACCGATCCAATACCATTGTACAAGTCTAACCAATGACCAGGCCTTAACGATGCAAGACAACCACCACCAGCCTAAGATTTGTGGCACACATATTAATTTACAAGCACAAATGTCGAATTTACAAGCACATATGTTGTAGACACAAGACTTACTTACCTGTAGGATATCAAAGGCTGCAAATTATATTGAATTATATTGTATTTCAAGATGCATCTTCGTTAGTCTCTGGTGTTTGAATGTCAGAAATATTATTGTTTGTGTGAAATCGTAAATACTAATTTAGTACATGAAAATTTAAGAATGTACATGTAAAATTTAAAATACTCATCTTCTAAACTCTAAAAAATTGAAATCAAACAAACAAAAAATTCATAAATTGAGTCATACGTTGGTTGGAGGATTCATAACTTCAAAATCACCATCCATCACTAAAAAATTTTGTTTTTCTCTATGAGAGCTATTAGAGTTTTAGCCGGAATGAACGTAGGATAAACAAAGAGTGATCGTAGGGTTTAATTATAGTGTTTGAGCTTATTGATAAATTTGAGTTTTATTATTAATTTCATTTTGTACTTAATAGTAATTATGCAATAGGATAATATAGATAATTAACATTTAAAATTTAAGTTGGGTGTAGAAATAGGTTATATGTGTTTAAATAAAATTTCTCTAAAGATAATCATGATTATTGGAAAAAAAATCTTTGTATTATTATAGCCGATTTTTGCAGCTTTTGCGTCCAACAATAATCTCTCACAAATCCCACTAATTTAATTAGAAAACAATGATGGTTGCTTAACGTCCAAGGCAAGTATGTCTTCCACCTCATAAAACAAGGAGTGCATCCTTCTAACATACGCACAAGGCACTAACACACAGCTAAAAAGGTGAACAAGTCCACAAACATACATCTTGTGAACCAAACTATCCATATAAATATCTAACAAAATTTAATATGTAGCAACATCATGTGTGCCACTAATTAAGATCTATAGGTATAATCATATTTATCATCTTAGCGTGTGTGTGTGTGTATATATAATGTAAAAATTTAATGTGTAGCAAAATTTTAATATCGTCATATTCTTGCCTATAATGTAATAATTATAATTTAAAAGAACTTTGGAATAATTTTGTAACAAGTTATTTTCAATTGTGTGAGAATGTTTGGGTGCAATTTATTTCGCGTCATCTATTTAATATTTATATTTGTAAATTGTAGTTAAGTTGTCGTCGTGAGTTTGTTTTTTGGTTCTTATTTTATTGTAAAAGAAACACAAATTATTATATGACTTCATGTATTTGAATAGGGAGATGTATCTTTAGAATAAGATTATCGAAGACAATTCAAATCAACATAGCGTAGTGTTGATTACGAACGTATATCAACATAACCACGCATTCCAAAATTTGTGATGCCATTGTACATCTCTAAAATGTCATGTTGCACCTTGAATTTAATATAACTATTCTATTAGTTAAAAAAAAATGGAGCTTGAGTTAACTAATATTTAATCCAAAGAAAGAAAAGACATGATTTTTTAATTGTAAGAGAGACATTGGGAAATTAAAGATATGTGAGAAGTATTGCAAGAGAAAAACATCCTTAATCACTTAAGTTTCAAACCTTATACATAAATTGTCACAACTTAAAAAATGTCATTGCCGTGAACAAATTAAAAAAAAAATGTAAAAAGAGAATTGAAAAACAATAACCCCAAATTTTCTTTTACCCCTACTATTATACCCACAATAATTTGTCTTTTGTATGATATTTGGTACCTTCGAGTTGTAAGGAATCTGTGGAGTTCGTGTTTTCTCATAGGGAGAAAAACCGAGCGGTGCATGCTGATATGACATTTTTCGTTCAATCCATAGGAAGAACGCATAAATGAGATTGTATAAGTCTTGATTTCCTTTTTATTATTCTAGCTAAAGAAATTCTATTTTTGACAACAAAAAAAGGAGAAGAGAAAAGAAAAGAAACCGACCACGCCTGTCTTAAATAAATAATTACTTGCTAATTAAAAAATTAATCATTTTTTTAATTTTTAATTTTTAATTTTTAATTTTTAATTTATAAATAAATACATTAAACCAAATTCCCAGCTCTCCCTCTCCCACTAGACCAACCACTCCTCTCTCTCTAAAGGGCATTCAGTCTCGTAGTGGAGGAGAGATGCTTCTCAAATCGCAATTCACAGCAGAGAGACTGTCAGATCTGAGCTCCCGATGATCTTCGCCTTCCTCCACCTGCTCCGCCTTTAAAGTTCGCAGCTTTAACTTGTATGCTAGTATGCTACTCTCTCTCTCTCTCTCTCTGTATTTGCTCTGTTTGGCTGCCGAGAAAATGCTGGAAAGAAAAAAGGGGAACACAGTCTGCAAACTACAAGTGCATTGACAATGCCCTTGAGTTGAGTGTGCGATCTCCTCTCATTTTCCAAATGGGGAATTTTTCATTTGCAGTTTTGTGATTCATGTGCTTGATACAGTGTCTGTTTGGTTACAATGGCTAAATATTTTTCCTGATGTAGTGTCTGTTCGGTTACAATGGCTAAATATTTTTCCTTTTTGGTTCAAATGTTAGTAATTTGGTTCAGTCCAAACTGTGAAATGTTCTACATTTCGGGAAATTGTTGTCGCTTTACTAATTTGCTAGTTTAAACTCAACTATTTGGAGGGTTTTGGCTGCTGGTGTATCGAAAAGGAAATTGTCTAGTACTAGAGGTTTTCTTATATTGTTAAAGCCTGTTAATCCTTCAATCGGGGCTTTTATTCGTTGCAAAATGAAATATGGAATGGAACCATTCTGCAAGAACAAGCAATAAAGCTTTGTGGTGAACAAAACTTTAATGCTTGAGTACCAAGGAGCTGAAAAGCCGTATTGTTTGAAATGAAGGGAAGATTCTGCCCCTCATTTCGTTGCCCAGAACGTACGAAGAAAATGAATGAAAATGAATGTTAAGTTTCTTTTTCAAATTTTGTTACTTTATTTGACATTTGCTTGTTTATTTTTGTCAATTCATGAAAGGATATGTAGAGCAGGAGAAATTCTAAGAAACAAATAGTAGTTTCACGGTCCCTTTGGAGAGATTGATTCCAAAGTTAGGGATTTAGTTAACATTGCTTAGTTAAATTATTTGGTTACTCTTTCTATCCCTATATTTCGAGATTACAATTAGAAGGAAAAAAGCGAACTTGAAATGATTTCATATACTCATTTCAAATACATATCAAACAAATTAAATTTGGTTATCTTAAATGTGTTCTATGAACTAATTATTTGTAGTTTTTCCTGACTAATTTAACATAGATATCAAGTTTAAATCCTTTCTTATTCTTTATAATATTTTGACTTTAAACCAAAACTTAAAATGCAGTTTTTTTCTGATTACTCACCAATGGCAAAATCAAGGCAACGTTTCTCTAGCCAAGATTCATCACTGTCCCCAACTTCTGTGCGATCCCAAGAATGGGAGGGTCCATCAAGATGGAGTGAATATTTGGGTCCAGAGACAACTTCTCCAATGAATTCGAGGAGCTCCAGGAATTCAGGTCCTGATGGACAGGTCCATAGTTCAGGCGGGTCCCACAAAGGTGTGAACATGCAGTGGGTAGTTCAAGTAACTGAAGTGGCGGAAGGTCTTATGGCTAAAATGTATAGGCTGAACCAAATTTTGGATTACCCGGATCCAGTTGGCCATGTATTTTCAGAAACATTTTGGAAAGCCGGTGTGTTCCCCAACCATCCAAGAATTTGCTTGTTACTCTCAAAGAAGTTCCCTGAACATTATAGCAAACTACAGCTTGAACGCGTAAGAGTGGATTTGTTTTCATTTAATTATTAGATATTCTTTTGTTAGTTAGTGTTACTTCGCTAATCGAATATTGTTAATATAGAAAAATATTGATGCAGGTTGATAAGGTTTCTTGGGATGCCTTGCAAGACAATGCAGAACTTCATTTACAAAGCTTGGAACCATGGATCCAGGTATGAATTTAGTATTTTTATTTGCTTCAATTCCTCCATTACCTCCATATTCTATAAAAAGCTTTTGCAGAACTATTAGTTTCCAGTGCTTATGTTTTTGGTGATAGACTAAGTTGATGGTAGGTATCGCCAGTCTCTAATTGTACTTGTTTCATCTATTTTTTTTATAAAGGAGTTAGGTATCAACAATTATTGATGCCTGAAAGGCTAAAACCTAATTCTTAATTTGTTGCAAGTTTATCAACAACAGTTTCATGAATGGTTAGTGCAGGAGCTATTGCACAAACAGTTGAAATCATTTATTCTTGTTGGGTGGTGGTGCTTTTGATTTGAGAGATGGTCTGCAAATCGCTGGCTCGCTTCCTATTATAGATTTACTACGACCACATGTTAGATGCAATAAAATAATAGCTTTTCTTTTGCATGAATCAGCTGCTTGTTGATTTGATGGCATTCCGAGAGCAAGCTCTACGACTCATATTGGATCTGAGCAGCACAGTTATTACCTTGTTGGTGAGTCTCATCATCACTTATTTTACCTCTATGAATTATAGGCTGTGGGTGGAACAATGATATTGACATTGTTTTCCCTTTCAAGTTTTAACTCTATACACCGTGCCAAACAAATTGATCTCCAGAAGGATAGGATTGATGCTAAATAGTTATGGTTTTCTGATATCTCTGTCCATACCCTCACTGATACACGTTGAAGATTGAAAAAGTTGAACAAACCTCTTTTCTTGTTATGTAAGCAAATGGGAGTGTGTAGTGTACAGCAAGGTAGTCTAATTAGTAAGTGTCACGGTTCTTGTGGAAACAGATGCATAGTGCTTGTTAGAAGTAGCCGTATGTAAATATAGGTTTGTAGTCAGAAATATTTAAGTTCTGCTCCTCAATGTCTATCTTACACCTTTTTGGCTAACAAACGCAATGTTTCATTTAACTGATTTGATGACATGAAGCAACGATATGAATTGACAAAAAGCTTCCCACTATATGCATTTGAGTTTATTAACAAGTGAACAAGTAAATTAAGGTCACATCTCACATTTTCAAGGGAGTTTGACAAAATAAACTCAATGCTTGCATTATTCCTTGGATGAAAAGGATTTTACATGGCATCTCTAATAACTTTGCGCAGTATTTTGCAGCCCCATCAGAACTCACTTATACTACATGCATTTATGGATTTCTTTTGTTCCTTTGTCCGCGTGAACCTTTTCTCAGAGAAGGTTAGCTAATTTCCATTCTTCTTCCTTTTTTTTTGAGTCTTAATTGGTTTATCTTAACTGGACATGCGTATGGTTATAAATACGTGTATACATACATATATTTGCTGTTTTGCTAACACTATGCTTATAACAGATGCCAAGGAAAATGATGCTACAAATGTATAACCTTTTGCATTCCATGTCAAGAGACCGAGATTGTGATTTTTATCATCGGTAGGAACTATTTTTAGTTACAAGTTAATTGTTTTTGTTGCATATCGTTATCATTCATTTTGTTTAATGATTATTCTATACCTCTGCTAGAGTATCAGAAAATGTTTAAAAGGAATTCTTGAAATGACTCCATGAACCCGTGGTTAGTGGTTATGGGGTCTTCTGCATAACTGAGTATATGGAACTTCAGGGTATTACATTGTTATATTTAGGCATGAATAGGTAGATCTGGTATACCATGTATCATTACATAACCAGAGAACAAAACTCTTTCTTTTTTATTCTTAGAACTTGTGCTTCACTTGTAGCTGTAGCACATATTTTATTTGCCCCCCAAGTAGGCTTGTAAATGAACCGAGTGATTTGCCACCTGTTCATGAGTCAGTTGATCTGAGGCTCAACATGAAGGCTCGTGGCAAGCTTGGGCTCTATTGAGCTCATTGTTGACTCAGCTTGATTGCAGCTCTATCCCCAATATGATATTTGTCTTAATGGGAAATCTCTATTCTTATTGTTTATGCTTAAAACTTCAGGCCTCATGTTTTTTTCTGATGATAATAGGTTGGTTCAGTTTATAGACAGTTATGATCCACTGCTGAAAGGATTAAAAGAAGACCTAAATTTTGTGAGCCCACGTATTGGAGAGGTTAGTTTCTGCTTTAATTTATCACTGGTTTTGATAATTATGTTTTTGTGGCCGGGGAAGAAAGAGGAGGTCCCACATTTCCCCCCTCCCCAAACATCATAATTTATAACAAAAAGGTGTAATTAATAAGTCTAGCACAGATGATTTTATTACCATTAAATTTCACTTTTCTTTTCCAGGTGCTAGAGGCTGTGGGACCTATTATTTTTCTGTCAACAGATACAAGAAAGCTCAGAAATGAAGGTTTTTTAAGTCCATATCATCCTCGATATCCAGACATACTAACAAATTCTGCTCACCCAATGGTAAGACATACATTGACAATCTGAATGTTTTCTTCAAGTATTGGTATTGCAAACTGCATTATATGGTTAATGTTATGTTCCATTTCCAGAGAGCTCAGGATCTAGCAAATGTCACCTCTTATCGTGAATGGGTATTATTTGGGTATCTTGTTTGTCCTGATGAGCTTCTTCGAGTTACTAGCATTGACATTGCTCTGGTAAACCTTACACTGTTTCATTTCTAATTTTACTTGCCAATTTTATATTCAATAGAATTGAACATATCTTAAGTGGAAGAGAAGATATGCATATTTGGGCATTTGTTTTAGGAATTTTCTTTAGACAGTATGTGCTTGTTGTTATATTATCATGCATAACGTGTCTTATTCCTTATTTTTGTTTCACTTTTGTGGATTTCAGGTCGTATTGAAAGAAAATCTGGTTCTTACTTTGTTCAGGGATGAGGTGATTTTTGCTGTCAGTTTTCTATCATTGAAATACTTTCACCATTTTCAGTAGTTAATTGTTGTAACTTGAACATGCAGTATATACTTTTGCATGAGGATTATCAGCTATATGTCCTGCCACTGATTTTAGAATCAAAGAAGATGGCAAAGTCTGGTCGTACGAAGCAAAAAGAAGCAGATCTGGAGTATAGTGTAGCTAAGCAAGTTGAGAAAATGATAAGGTACATTTGGATGGACCATATATCAATCAATGGTTTCCTATATAATGTTTGTGTATCCGTATGGTTTCTTATATCCATGCATCATAATAACCTGTTGTAACTATGAAAGCACTCTTGTAATTGTCCTATACAAATTCTCATTTGGATGGATCCCATGTTGTGATATCCATATTCATGTTTCAAATATGCGTAAGTAGCTCTTAGTTCCCATCAAAGGAACTTTCTTTATGATTGACGATGTTTGTGGTACCATGTACATTGAATATATTAAAATGGTTACTTCATGCAGTGAAGTGCATGAGCAAGCATTACTCTCGTGTGATGCCATTCATCATGAGAGGAGAATATTGCTAAAGCAAGAGATTGGAAGAATGGCGCTTTTCTTCACTGATCAGCCTAGCTTGTTGGCTCCAAACATACAAGTACGTTTTCATTGCAGGATTCTATTAATGTGCTTTTTGAAACGGTATGCTAAACTGCATCTTTTTAAAATTTAAGCTAAAAATTTTGCACAGTGATACACTCTAGTACTTGTTGATAATATTATGATGATTTGATGTATTCTACAGATGGTATTCTCTGCCTTGGCTTTTGCTCAATGTGAGGTCATCTGGTATTTCCAACATATTGGGATTGTGTCATCAAAATCAAAAACCACTCGAATGGTACCTGTTGACATAGTAAGCCATATTTTCCCGTATCTATTGAGATCCATCATGATCAGTCTTTTATATTTTAACCTGATAATGATGTGCTTGACTTTAACAATTGCAATTCCGTTTGCAGGACCCCAGTGATCCAACTATTGGGTTCTTATTAGATGGAATGGACCATCTATGCTGTTTAGTACGCAAGTACATTTCAGGTTAGTTTGAACTTTGTCTGCCATGCCATTTTTCTGAATAGAGTAAATGTGATAATTTATATATTAAGAATTCTTCATGTGTATATTTAATAATTTATTCTCAATGGAGGAAATATGATAATTTCTATATATACTTTTATTACTGTATTAAGGTATTTCTTCTTGTGCAGCAATTCGAGGTTATGCATTATCATACCTTTCTTCTTGTGCTGTTAGAATCCGGTCTTTGTTGAATACCCCTGGGATGGTGGCTCTTGACTTAGATTCAAGCTTGAAAGGTCTTTTTCAGCAGATTGTTCAGCACCTTGAAAACATACCAAAACCACAGGGTGAAAATGTATCTGCCATTACATGTGATCTAACTGTAAGAAGTCTGCATACTATGCTCAATTATCTTTAGAATTAATCTCTCCTGGTTTTTGCATGCCGAATAGATATTTCTTGTAGATTATGATATATCCTTGCTTATGCTTATTTGGCACCTCACTTGGAGATAAAGTTTCCCATTTATTATTTCATCACTTTAATACACATCTAAGTGCTGAAATAGGTGTAGACTACTTGTTGGTTGGTATGAATTAAAGGACTGTGAGGACTATAAAAGTCTATTCACTTTTAGTCGTTTTTACTTTTATTTCTTAGCATATTCTAACTCATCCCTCATGGTATCGCTCTATTTAAATTATCGTTTTGAATATTGTCCTCTTCACTCTAGTATCTTAGTTCTTAAATTATTAAGGTTTTTTATTTTCTTATACATTTTGAATGAGCGCTAATCTTGTGATTCCTAAGCAGGAATTCCGAAAGGATTGGTTATCAATATTGATGATAGTCACATCTTCCCGATCATCTATAAACATAAGACATTTGGAGAAAGCTACAGTTTCTACTGGGAAAGAAGGCTTATTATCGGAAGGAAATGCTGCATACAATTGGTCCAGGTGCTCCTTCTGACTTGGTTTTGGCCATTATGTGAATTTGTAGTCCATCACTGCAATTAGTTAATTACATCGACGCAGCTAAACATTCTTACGAGTTACTAATGTATGGAACAGTTGGAGAAAATGATCATTAAAACCTTATTGGTGATTACTAGTAACTATTTCTAAGTGATTCCCGTTTGTTCTTGAGTGTTAGTCTTATGACATATGAGTCTTCTTGGATAGTTAAAGAAAACGCGTGAAGATGTTTTTAACTTTTATTATGTTACATATAGGAGCCAGGGTAGCACAGTGTTTTACCTGAAATGTGAATTTGCTATTGCTCAAGAAGTTAAATAAGATTTAAAAGTTTCTCAGTTGATAGTTGACACTGGAAATATCTGTCAAGCAGTTCCTGAAGTAAATAATTGCTTTCAACTTCTAACATTTGTTGATAGATTAACACATGGGTGCACGTGCATTTGAATGTGTCAAGGTGAGAATAATAACATGTTTGTATTTTCTCAAATCAGATGTGTTGACGAACTCGAATCTCAATTATCAAAGCACGCGAGTCCTAAGAAGTTGTATTTTTACCATCAGCACCTTACAGCAGTAAGTCTTGCTCTCTTGACCCGTAATTGGTTTGCCAAGCTCCTCTTTACTCTTTAGCGTAGAGAATTACTTGATGCAATTAAAATTGTTGAATAGGTCTTCAGGAACACTATGTTTGGCCCAGAAGGCCGCCCACAGCATTGCTGTGCATGGCTTGGCATTGCAAGTAGTTTCCCAGAATGTGCTTCCCCCATTGTTCCAGAAGAGGTGATTCATAAATTCAATTTCCTCCACCTCCCCTTAAAATTTTCTAGAAATATCTACGGTCACAACATTCTATCATAAAAAATTCATTACTGAGTCTTCATTTGTTGAGACAAAATCAAGCATGTTATGATGTTACGATAGTATAGCTTAAGTTGCTTCAGCATGTACATGGATGCATGTGACTAAAAATGATCTCTTTACTGCAAGCAGGTAACTAAAATTGGCAGGGATGCTGTCCTTTATGTTGAATCTCTTATTGAATCAATAATGGGAGGACTCGAGGGATTAATCAACATACTTGATTCTGAAGGAGGATTCGGTGCCCTTGAGATCCAGGTAATCAATTTTATCTGATCTAATGTTGAAATACCAGACCCTGCGTAAAGCGGGAGCCTTGTGCACTGGGTACGACAAACTAATGTTGAAATACCAGGAAATAAGAAACAGTTGAATCAGTTATGTTTTACAAAACTAATTTTGTGAAAATTTTCAGCTTCTTCCAGAGCAGGCAGCGTATTATATGAATTATGCATCCAGAGTATCAAATCTTTCAGCTAAATCTCCGAAGGGAGCATCTGGTTTCCCTTTTCCTGGTCAGGAGAGTCATCCTGAAAATAATGCTTCTATCAAAATGTAAGTCCGTAATCATCATAGTTTCATGCATAAATGTTTTTCCCGTTTTCAGAGTCACCAATATTTCGACACAGCTAACAGTGCGTTTTCTTTCTCTTGGTAATGGCAGGTTAGAAGCTGCAGTGCAGAGACTGACCAATTTATGCTCGGTTTTGAACAATATGGAGCCGATATGTGTGCTAAACCATGTTTTTGTCTTAAGGGAGGTAAGGCATACTCTTTTTTCTTCAATCACAAGATTACGCGATTCTTGCATTCCACTGAAGTGTACCAATTATTCTTTTCACAGTACATGAGAGAATGCATCCTTGGGAACCTTAGGAGGAGATTGCTTTCGGCACTGAAAACTGATACTGATCTCCAACGGCCTTCTGTTCTTGAGTCACTTATTCGGAGACACATAAGCATAATCCATCTGGCAGAGCAGCATATTAGCATGGACCTAACTCAAGGTATTCGAGAAGTTCTGCTCTCAGAGGCCTTCTCAGGACCAGTTTCTTCTTTGCATTTGTTTGAGAAGCCAGCAGAGCAACACACAGGATCAGCCACTGAGGTTGTTTGCAACTGGTACATTGAAAATATAATCAAGGATATATCTGGCGCTGGAATCCTTTTTGCTCCAATTCACAAATGCTTCAAGAGCACGAGGCCTGTTGGTGGATATTTTGCTGATTCAGTCACTGATATCAAAGAATTGAAGGCCTTTGTTCGGATTTTTGGTGGCTATGGAGTTGACAGGTTAGACAGAATGCTGAAAGAACACACTGCTGCCCTTTTGAATTGTATTGACACATCATTGAGATCGAACCGTGAAGTGCTAGAGGCAGTTGCTGGCAGCCTGCATTCTGGTGACCGAATGGAAAGAGACGCATCAATAAAGCAGATACTCGATATAGACACCGTGATTGGGTTTTGCGTTCAAGCTGGGCTGGCCTTGGCTTTTGACAGACTTCTAGCTGAAGCTTCTGGAGCTGTGCTCTTAGAAGGTGCACCCTTGATACATTCGTTGTTGACCGGGATAGCTAAGCATATACCTGAAGAAATACCTGAAAAGATAGAAATCAGGAGATTGAGGGGTGTGGCAAACAACTTTGGTGTAGTCTACGATCATGATTCTCAGTGGGTGAGATTTATCTTAGAAGAGGTTGGATGTGCAAACGATGGTTCATGGAGCTTCTTGCCTTATTTATTCGCCACCTTCATGACTTCTAATATTTGGAATACGACTGCCTTCAACGTGGACACAGGGGGATTCAACAACAATATCCACTGCTTGGCAAGGTGCTCTTGCATTTACTTTTACCAATAAGTAGAATTATATTTTACGCTAGATACTTCTGAATACAAGATGGGATTCTTATGTCCTTGAAGTTTGTAAAGGAAAATTATCCAAACCCATACCTAATCCACTAGTAAAGTTCAATTGGAAAATATCTGTTTATGTAGTTTCTTGGTTCTTCTGTGATCATTAATTTAAGAAATAATCGATCTTTTTGCAAAATGTATTAATGCCTATCATGGACAAATTTTGTTGGCAGGTGCATTACTGCTGTAATTGCAGGAAGTGAGTTTGTTAGACTGGAGCGTGAGCATCAACAAAGACAATCTCTCTCAAATGGACATGCTGTCGAAACAGGGGACACTGAAATGCAAAGTCGTTCATCAGCTGAGGTAAGCATAAAATCCACAATGCAGCTCTTCGTCAAATTCTCTGCAGGCATTATACTGGATTCATGGAATGAAACTAACCGGTAAGTTCATTTTTCTCTTCTCACTTGTTTGTGATTTG
Organism: Malus sylvestris; assembly: GCF_916048215.2. Taxonomy (NCBI): domain Eukaryota; kingdom Viridiplantae; phylum Streptophyta; class Magnoliopsida; order Rosales; family Rosaceae; genus Malus; species Malus sylvestris. Next base: position 37,365,979 of record NC_062264.1, on the reverse strand, counting down.
AATGCACGTAAAGATTGTCATGACAAGATTTCACTTGCTTGCTCATGAGTCATGTACATTGTCTATGATTCTCCCACTTAACCAGCGCAAGCTGCTATTTCAACCTTCACAGATCTCATCTTGTAGCACAGCTAATCTTCCTAGACCAAATTTGTGAGATCTCTCCTTATCTTCCAAGAAGCTCTCTGGAATCCCATGTTCCATACGCCATTCTTCGCTCGATATACAGCCAGTATTACGAAAACTCTCCATCGACGCCACTTGCATTACTTAGTGGTTCACCCCGCCATTCACCTGCTGCCTCGCTCTCACATTCCTCTCCTGGAGTGCGACATCCTCACGGCGACTCCACTCAGTATGATTCAAGTTATTTCAAAGGATCATCATCCCATGGCCAGGAGTATGATGCTGACAGCGGAAGCTTTCGGAGCACAGAAAGCAGGCTGCGGAATGTTCGTCGTTCCGGTCCTTTAGATTACGGCTCAAGCCGTAGTAAAATCAAGTTTGTGGAAGGCTCAACTTCAGGGAGTACCGGCCCCAGCCCGCTACCGAGGTTCGCTGTCTCAAGATCCGGTCCAATATCCTACAAGTGAAAAAAAGTAAGTGAAAACGAGTCAAGGGGTAAAAGGGAAGGTAATTTATCTACCCTGGAATTCTGTCAACGCCCGGTTATTAGAGAGAAAGAGGGGCTAGTTCATACAAATTTTGACAAATTGTATATCTTTATATATTTTGTTTCTGTATAAAAATTCCCAAAAATATTAAGACAGAAATCAAATTTAATTCTATGTAAGTCAGTACTCGGCGTTGGGGCTTCTTTATTCAAGGGAAATGATTTTCGCACAAAGAAACGAGAATACGGGGTGAAAAAAAGGTGTGTAAAATTCACTTTTCTTATTCTACTAGACTAGAAAAAACCAATAAATGTTGGAAACATCTCTTTCATCTCCTTGGAACTCAGCTCTCCTCCAAAACCCTGTACACTACTCCATCTGAAACAAAAAGCGAAGACACGATTACGGCGAGCACACGGAGTGGACATCCCCAAGTCCGGGCGACCGGAGTAAACATTCGTCGTTATTTACTATGATTTCAATTTCTGTTTAGTTGAAGAAAAACAAAACCAAGCAACAAAGATTTGCATTGATACTATGGATAGCAGCAGCTTCCACAGAGAGTCAACCTTGTAAACATTACATGTTATTGACAAGATTTTGTATAAACAAGTGGAGGCGCAAGATAATCGATGCCATAGCTGATTAACTTGGTAAACGCTGCAAATTCACTCCGACAGACTACCCACAGAGAGTCAGCGGAGGTGATGCCTGCAAGATGAAGAAAAATTATATGTGAATTAATAGAAAGAACACCTAAACCTAAACAATTAAGCACTAAGAAGACTAGGCAACAACATTACCTGAGAGTTTCTTTTGTTCCACGTCTAATTTTGCAACGTATTGTGGGGAGCCCAAGGCGCTGGTGAGCCTCGTAGCGATGACAACCAGAGAAACCTACCAAAACATGATCAAATCGTCAGCTATGATCCTGAAAAACATGTGCGTGCGGCTATAATATTCTGGTACAAACAAATTGCATCCTGAACGGAGTCCAATGATCTGTAAGGAAGAAATAGAGAGAATAATAACCCTTCATAGCTTAGAATAGTGATAAGCACGTACCATAATAAGCTCCATCGACCTCAAGCACATCAATCTGCATTAGCACGTCAAGTCAGACGAAAGCATATGATCCAGGAATTGAACGCAGATACTTGCACTCAAAAAACGTATACACATTTACACATCAACACATATCCAAAAGTTATTCGCAGCTATTAAGCCGAATCTTTAATGCTCAAAGTCATCTAGCGAGATGTCATGACGACATACAAAAGCTTAAGCTACCTATGGCCTTATACCGCATCCGCATGTTAACTTATCATTACAAATTCATGTATAGTATTCTTTATAGAAAGCCTACTTGAGAACGCCTATATATTTCCAACAAAAAAACCTGGAATATTAGTGTCCAAATTATATGTTCTAATTGGTTTTCTCCTACGAAATACTGTAATCCCTGAGTTTTTTGTCAAACAAAATAGCAGAAATAAGTGTAGTTCCTAAGAGAAATTGGAAAAGGAAGAAAGGCAATCTAAGACTGATAAATCACAGCAACAATATTCCACCAACCTTGACCAGAATCTTTCAAGTTAAGACAACTACCTTCATACTCCCTAATGTTTTAGTATGGTTTGGTTCCAACAACAGCTTCAAAGTCGACAATAAGAACAAATTAGTCACAAAGATGTACTCTTTCAATGAACTGAAAACTTCCATTAATCAGCGTGAGGCGCACTACACAATTGCTCACTCACGCCCCATGTTATCCTCATTTTCATTCGTTAATCAGTGTAAGGCGTACTGCACAATTGCTCACTCGCCCCATGTAATCCTCATTTTCATTCGTTTTTAACTATAAATTCATACTTGATCGAGCGGAAAGTTATAATAATCATATTTGCACATAATAATACTGATATCATCTCAACAAGTCCATTTTCTATGTCTAAGGACAAGCATTGCATTGCATAACACAATTAATAGAACACAGCCTGATATTTAAAATTTGAGAAAGGCAGGGTAAGGATGGTACTCAAAAGTGAAAACTTCAAAATAAATCATAGGCAAAGCAAATTATTTTCTCTTCACTTTCTAGGAAACCAAACAGAAAGTACAAAACCCAACATAGTAAATTTAAAAGTTTGGGGCATTTAGCAGTTCTTACAGGTACTTGAAGGCCAATTTCTTGGATGCTATCCATGAGCTCTTGAACCTTGTTTGGATCGTTACTTCTGGTTCTCATCAATGGCCGCCTTATCTTATCCAGAGGAAGCTCCAGTATCACTGGCCCACCACCACCTCCACTGCTCCCCCGAGAACTCAAAGGAGTAGACCCTGAAAAATTAAATGTTAATCTTCATCAAAGTATCAGTTCAAAACAATTCATCAAAGTATTTTCTTTTGATCAAAACAATAGTGGGGAAGGGGAGAATCGAACTCAGAACCTCGAGTGTAAGAGTGAATGCATGTAAACAGCTAAGTTACTACAAGCCCCTAATTCCCATCAAAGTTTACATTTTTACAAGGGAAAGACTCAAATTAACTAGCCAATTAGCAATAAGAACTATACTCTAATAAAACTAATAGAGGGTTTAATTTTGGTACCATTGGATGAAAGAGAAGCAGAAACAGTGAAGCTTCTCAAGCTGTTTGGGACTTGCAGAACAAAGTGAGCCATTTTTCTGTAATATCTGCGCCCTTTTGCAAATAAAGCCACTATCTTTTTTCTGTGTATTTATATCTTCCACAAAAAATGAAAAGGGGTTGTGAAAGAATAGTCCCTTGACTCCATCAGAGCCGTTGGATGAGACTTTTATTGGTCTTTTTGGACGGTCCAGATGCAGCCCAATTTCCTATATGTTAAATTTTAATTAATTATTTACTTGGGAAATTCCTTTTGTGGGTATTGCATTGCAGAGTGAGCTTAAAAACCTGAGTCTCGAAAGGCAGTGAAAATTCCAATGGCTACTGCTGCAGTCACCTCCTTCTCTCTGTTTAGGTGTTTTTAATTTATTGCTGTTCTTGTTTATATCTGTAATTTTCGATCACTATGTTGGTTTTGGATGTATATTTTTTAGAATTTTTTGGTTTTGAAATTTTGGAACAGGAATTGTGCAGCAACAACTGTGAGAGCTTTTGTGACAGTGAAAGCCTCCAACCCCAATTTCACAACTTCCCTTCTTCCTCTCCACTCTCGCAGGTTCTCTCTCTCTCTCTCAATCGAAAATTTCTCAAATTTCATTGCGGTATTCTCAGCTTTCACCGTAATCTTCACCTGGGTATCTGTTAATTTTTAATTGAAAAAGTAAGGATGAGTGAAAGATGGCCCTTTGGATTTGTTTGAGGAGGTGCCACAAGCACAAGCCTTTTTGTAGAGTAAGTTACTGTTGGGGTGTTGTTTGACGTTGGTAAACTTTTGGCCTTTCTTCAAGATGTTTGTTGGTCGAAAGTCTCATACTTTTATCTGATTCAAAATGCTTACCCGGTGCCAAATCTAATTGTCAGTTGTGTTCTTGTTTAGCTGCAAATGACCTACGCGATGATCGGTTGTTGAAGAAGTTCTATAATCTTACTATATTAATATGCTGTTCATTTGAAGGTGTTATGTATATGTCACTTGAAACCAACTTCAATGTCTGGTGTCTTGTCCTTTGGTGACTTGAATATAAGTATATAACTATCTGTCCCGTATGTTTGTTAGATCCCTGTGCCGTGTTAGCGCTACAAACAATGAGGAGGCTGCTGCAAAGGTAGCTGCAGTGAATGCTGACACTGGAGCTCCAACAATGTATGATCCGATTCCTTCACATAGTTAAACTGGTTTGATCTCACATTCAAGTTCATAGCATACCGTTTGAGTCTGGAACTTCCAATTAAACTTGTTGAGTTTTAACCCGTCAAAACATGGGAAGTCGGTGCTAAGTTGGCAGGAACTACTGAGGAAATTTTCTCCCAACTGAGAAAGTGGCAATATTCTTATTTTTCATCTTCATTGATTTTATCTCTTATTTTTTTTCAAAATTTCATGGAAAAAAAACTTATCACAATCATTACTGTCGAATTTGCAACATTATTTTTTTTTTTTGAAACATTATTTACTTCGCAGTTTGCACTGAAAATTTGAAATGGGTAAAAGCTGAATGGAAATTTAGTACGGTTAAAACAATGATTTCTTATCAAAGTTTTCCGCCTTGTTTGCAGATTTGACAAGATCATAGCTAAGGAAATCCCATCAAGCATTGTATATGAGGATGATCTGGTCCTGGCATTTCGTGATATCAATCCACAGGCTCCTGTTCACGTTTTAGTCATCCCAAAGTTCAGGGATGGATTAACCAGCCTGGGAAAGGTAATCTATGGCCCTTTTTAGCCATCGTACATGCCTTTTCTTCCATCATCAATCTTTGTTTTTACCAGTTACTTTTTTCCTGTTAAGACCCTATACTTTTCAAAGCATGTGTTATGCGTAGCACTTTTAAATGGTTCATAGTCTGCAGAGTGGAAACGCTTTCGTTTGATTTGCACATTCTGTCATTGCAGGCTGAACTAAGGCACACGGAAATACTAGGCCAACTTCTCCATGCTGCGAAAATTGTGGCTGAGAGAGAAGGTATTCTTGACGGATTTCGTGTGGTTATCAACAATGGTGCAGAAGCATGTAAGTTTCCATCCCCATATCTCTGTGCCTTCCTTTCATGGTTGTGCAATGCGTAGTTTGTCGTTCAATCATTCATGGTCTCGCGCCCTCCAGGTCAATCCGTTTATCATCTCCACTTGCACGTCCTTGGCGGAAGACAGCTGAAATGGCCGCCTGGTTGAAGATCTGAAGCTGATGGCACACCCACAAATTTTAATCTTCATGTGATATGATGAATGTGTTGTGGGGAGTTCCTTACGCAGGATGTTAGAACACTTCGATGAAACGACCAGAAGAGATAATAACCGGAGGCCTTTTACCAATCTCAGTTTGTGTATTGTTTGTTTATGTCTTGATAATGTGACTGAACTGGAAACATGGTTCTCTTTTGTTTTAGTATATGAATGTTGCCACAAATGGCTGAGATCGCGACGTGTTTACGAATGCAAGGCAAGACAAAAGATGAAACAAACATGATTTTTATTATCTACCAATGTACAAATGAATTACAAGTTACAAGTAATTTAATTTAATTTCCAGCCGCTGTTTCTTCATGACCACAACAGTATCTGCAAGTACAACAAATTGTACAAGGTTCCGGTATCGAAAACCCCCATCTGTGAAAGAAAGAACCGCGTGTGTCATTCAGCCTTGCTATAACCCGCATAAAGCTGCAGCTTAGAACAAAGTAGCGACTGCTCATCACTCTTCCGAAGATGCATAAGCGAATCATTAATGGCTAATGGTCGATCCAAGGCTTTCTGATCTATATATGAAGATCCATATGACTGACAGAGAGAGTTCTCTCTCATCGATGAAAGTGGCATCATAGGCTAGTTATAATCCCGGTCTGGTTTGAGCAGAGACAAGAGCAGTCTAGCACATTTGAATCCCTCTTGACAAGTCGCCTTTCGCGGTTGATTGTCAATTTGATAAAGGGGAGCTTCTGTGCGATCTGGCGCCAGATTTCATTCACTGTTCCATTTGGTTCTCCATATTGAAAATAATGCTTCACCTAAATCACGAAATTCAGATTAGTACGGAATGGTAATTTCCACTGGCATTACCTGTGCACTGTAATTACTTAATAGATGACAGTAATTTTGTACCATTTTCATACACCAAATTGCGGTCACATAACATGCATAAAAACTTCAATTGTAAAACTCTTATGCATCAACACCAACTTTCCACAAAGTAACCGAGAATTTCAGCGTGGCCACAGAGAGGATTCAGAGTATGTAAGATGTCATGATTTTACCGTGTAGAAGACCTTCCTAGTGTCACGGGATGACTCTTTAAGCCTTCCGCCCGTGCGGCACTTAGACTTGAATACCTCGATGAACAAGCTAAGTAAGCCTTCGAAGCCTCGCTTCCCCGGATCGAATCACAAAGAAAGCTAAGATTGCTTGGAGAATGCTAAGATCACTTAGAAGATGGGAGAAAGGAAGCTTTGTATTGAAAGTTAAGAGAACTTTACAATTGCTTACAATTCTTGGATGGTTTGGCCAAATGGCCTTACCTCCTATTTATAGGCCTAAGTCACCTCCTCAATGGAGGGTTCTAGAATCCCCTACTTACATCCAAAAATATCTAGCATAGCTCTAGATACAACTTGCCTAATCTAGATTATTCTAGGTGAGGCTTAAATATGTACACTTGTGTGGAATGTTCCGGAATGCCCTAAGATTATCTTGAATGCTCCGCCACGTTCTTGATTTCTCCGGGACGTTCCAGAAGCTTCCATGAAGACATGGCTTCATGGGCTTAGATATATGATGTCTTGGGCATTTTCTTTGTTTTTAACACATGGCCCGTGACATCCTCCCCCACTTAAGCCGTCAACGTCCTCGTCGACTCTTGCCTCTCGAATGTCTGAATCAAGTCCTTATATTGCCATAAGGACGTCTCCTTCTCCCATGTTGCTTCGGAGTATGGTAGCCCCTTCCATTTGACAAAGTACTCCACATGCTTTGGTTGTCTTGGTCGCACCACGACACGCTTGGCTTCAATGCTCTCCACTTCTTTGTCAAATGCCTCCGTCATCAAAGGGGGTGCTCGATGAGACTCACCTCGGCTTGGCTCCTCATTGTCTGCATGATAAGGCTTCAAGTTGCTCACATGGAACACCGGGTGAAACTTGAGGCGGGGTGGGAGTTCCACAACATAAGCGGCTTTGCCAACCTTCTTGATGATAGGGAATGGTCCCTCATACTTCCGCAACAAGCTCTTGTGCAAGCCACGAGTACTCTTGTGCTGAGACGCATTGAGCTTCACAAAGACTTGGTCGCCAGTTTGGAACTCCACATTCCTTCGCTTACGATCCGCCCATTTCTTCATCTTCTTTGAAGCCTTCTCCAAATGAGCTCGAGCAAGTTCGTGGGCTAATTGCCACTCCTTAGCGGTTTTGAAAGCGGCTGGACTATTCCCCGTGTAGCCAGTCACGACCGTGTTCGGGGTCAAGGGTTGTTGCCCTATAGCCAACTCGAACGGACTTTTCCCCGTCGACTCCGAACGTTGCAAGTTATAAGAGAATTGGGCAACATCAAGTAACTTAGCCCAATCTCGTTGATTGGCACTAACATAGTGCCGCAAATAAGTCTCCAACAATGCGTTAACCCGCTTCGTTTGTCCATCAGTTTGGGGATGAAAAGCTGTGGAGAAGTCTAACTTTGAGCCAAGTAGCTTGAAGAGCTCCTTCCAAAATCTACCCGTGAAGCGAGCATCTCGATCGCTGACTATGCTCCTTGGAACACCCCAATACTTCACCACGTGCTTTAGAAACAAGCGTGCAGCTACTTCGGCTGTGCACTCCACGGGTGCGGGTATGAAAGTGGCATACTTGGTGAATCTATCAACCACGACGAAGATAGATCCACATCCATCAGACTTGGGCAAATGTGTGATGAAATCCATGGTCAAACACTCCCATGGTCTTGATGGGGTGGGAAGTGGTTCCAACAGTCCTCCCGGTTGCCTTTGTTCCACTTTGTCTTGTTGGCACACAAGACAAGTCTTCACGTATGAATCTACATCATCCCGCATTTGTGGCCAATAATAAGCATCGCTCACCAAAGCCAACGTGCGGTGAGTGCCAGGATGTCCTGCCCACATTGAGTCATGGCACTCCTTAAGGATTTCTTTCCTTAAGCTTCCCCACTTTGGGACGTAGATCCGCTTGCCCTTGGTGTATAGCAAGCTGTCCTCAAGCCAAAACCTTCTTGTCTTCCCATCCTTGACAAACTCCACAATGTTCTTGGCTTGGACGTCATGTGACAAACCTTCTCGGACACGGCCCAAGAGATGGCTTTGCGGCTTGAGTACCGTAGCCATTAACTCTACTCGTCTACTTAGAGCATCGGCCACCACGTTCTCCTTTCCTTGCTTGTACTCTAGCTTGTAATCAAACTCCGCTAAGAACTCTTGCCACCTTGCTTGCTTAGGTGTGAGCTTTTGTTGGGTTTGAAAGTAGCTAGTGGCAACGTTGTCCGTCTTGATGACGAATGGGGTACCAAGCAAGTAATGCCTCCAAACTCTAAGGCAATGGACGATGGCGGTCATCTCCTTTTCATGGGTCGTGTACCTCTTCTCGGCATTGTTTAGCTTGCGACTTTCATAGGCTATCGGATGTCCCTCTTGCATCAACACTCCTCCTATGGCAAAGTCGGAAGCATCAGTGTGCAACTCGAATGGCTTACTAAGGTCGGGCAACCTTAGTACAGGCTCCTCCATTAGGGCCTTCTTCAACCTCTCAAAGGCCTCTTGACACCGGTCCGTCCATTCCCATGCCTTGTTTTTCTTAAGAAGGTCTGTTAAGGGTGCCGCTATAGCTGAATACCCTTTTATGAATCTCCGATAGTAGTTGGCTAGCCCCAGAAAGGATCGTAGTGTTGGTACCTTGGTCGGCGGTTCCCACTCTTGAATGGCCTTGATCTTGCCCTTTTCCATCATAAGTTTCCCCTCTTTTATCTTGTGGCCAAGAAATTCTACTTCTTTTGTGGCAAAGGAGCATTTCTCCTTCTTGACATAGAGTTCATGCTCCCGAAGGGTCTTGAACACTATGCGCAAGTGCTTGACGTGCTCTTCCAATGTCTTGCTATAGACAACGATATCATCAATGTAAACCACGACAAACTTGTCAAGATAAGGATGGAATACCTTGTTCATCAATGTACAGAATGTTGCAGGGGCATTGGTCAGACCAAATGGCATGACTTTATACTCGAACGCTCCATATCTGGTCACCATCGCCGTCTTCGATTCGTCTCCAGGGGCTATCCTCACTTGGTAGTATCCCGATCGAAGATCTAACTTTGTGAAGTACCTTGCTTCACCAAGTTGATCGAATAAGTCGGTGATCAACGGAAGTGGGTACTTGTTCTTGATGGTAATCTTGTTCAATGCTCTATAGTCGATGCACAACCTTAGGCTACCTTCTTTCTTGCGTTGGAACAAGACGGGTGCACCATATGGGGACTTGGAGGGTTGGATGTAGCCAGCATCAAGTAGCTCGTTGAGTTGCTTCCTCAATTCCTCCAACTCGGGTGGCGACATCCTATAAGGTGATTTGGAGGGAGGCTTAGCACCAGGCTCCAACTCAATCGCATGGTCGACCTCTCTCCTTGGTGGCAACTTCTTTGGCAGTTCCTTAGGCATCACGTCCGCAAACTCCATAAGGACGTCTTCCACTTGTTTTGGCAAAGGCTCGTACTTCTCCTCCCCTTCATTCAACATTAGGGTTGCAAGAAATGTGGCCTCGCCTTTCTTCCAAGACTTGGCAAATTGAATTGCCGACAAGTGCTGGGTACACTTCTTGGCTTGCCTTTCCAATGGCACCAGGCAAGGTTGTCTTCCGTCGGCCAGGATACAGAAAATATTGTAGAAGGGAATGGGAAAGGCTCGTACCTTGTCCATGAACTCTAACCCAATGACTACGCCATAGTCGTCCATCTTGACTACGGTGAAGTCGATCGTTCCCTTCCATGTGCCAATGTCTACGTGCACATTACGCGCAACTCCAACAATGGGGGTGGCGGCGGAATTTACCGTCTTCACGCTACCAGGCTCCTTTGTGACTCGGAGGCCAAGCCTTGTGGCTTCCTCCGACGTCATGAAGTTGTGTGTTGCTCCCGTGTCCACCAACACACGCGTCGTCTTGTCACCAGTCTTGACGTCGACGAACAATGATCCTCCTCCAACTTGAGCCTTAGGTTGTGGGAGGGTTGTCTGGATGGCATTCAGTAGACGGATGCATCCCATCGTTGCATCGTTACTCTCCTCGGCCTTGTCTTCCTTGAAGGCCATGGCCTTAAGGGCCTTCTTTTGTGGGCAATCTCGCATCATGTGAGGGCCGTCGCATAGGTAACAAGTGGGTTGCCAAGACTTACCCTTGCCTTTGTCATGCTTATCGGCTTTCTTCTCCTTCGGTTTGCTTGTCTCGGCCTTGTCCTTCGGCTTATGTTCTCCCCCACTTCTCTCATGGTTACCCCTCTTCCCCGTGGACTTGGAATCACCTTGGTGGCTTGATTTAAACTCAATCAAGGATTCGGCAACGGCAATGGCATCAGACAATGTTTGCACGTGTCTCCTTTGTAGTTCGAGTTTTGCCCAATTTTGCAGTCCACTCATGAAGTACATGAGCTTGTCTTCCTCTAACATGTTGGGCACCTCGAATAACAAGCTCACGAAGGCGTTGACATAGTCTTTGACGCTCCCCGTTTGCTTGAGCCACCTTAGTTTCTCCTTGGCTTCGTACTTGGCATTTTGGGGATAGAAGTGCAACATAAGATCTTTCTTAAATTCATCCCAAGTGGTGAGAGAGAACGTACCTTGCTCAATCTCCATGCTCCGACGACGCCACCACATAAGGGCATTGTCAGCTAAGAACATGGTTGCCGTTGAGATTTTGGACTCGTCATCTTCAAGCTTCAGGTACTTGAAGTATCGCTCCACGTTCCACATGAATGTGTCGAGCTCCTTTGCTTCCCTCTTCCCATTATAGGATTTGGGTTTAAAGGAGTCGATTACCTTGGAGTCCAACGCCTTGATTTCCCTCGGCCCTTGCACGAATTGCTTCACAACTGCTTCTTTACAAAACGCCACATCTCCCTTAAGTTCCCTTGTGTCCTTTATCTCTTCTTGAAGCGCCACAAACCTTGCCTCTATGTTGTCAAGGTGAACCTGGACTTCCCTCCGCATCTTGTCTGCCATGGTGTTGAGAGCGCCAAGGAGCTCATCTCGTAGCCCTTCCACCAAGCCACGCAATTCATCCTTACCATTGTCCACCATGGTTTGGATTTCCTCCTTGTCGACAACGTCCTCATCAAGTCGAGTATCGAACTCGAGTATGGTTCGTTCCACCTTCTCGAGTCGCTCTTCCATGGTCTCCATCGATGCTTGCAAGTCCTTTAACTTTGGCTTGCTCTTGGCAACGTCTTGGACCTCGGCAGTACGCTCCCTTAGATCGGAGACTCCGGACACCATCTCTCCACTTGCCATATCCTACTTTCCTTCAAGTGATTCACGAGCTTGGCTCTGATACCAGCTGTCACAGGATGACTCTTTAAGCCTTCCGCCCGTGCGGCACTTAGACTTGAATACCTCGATGAACAAGCTAAGTAAGCCTTCGAAGCCTCGCTTCCCCGGATCGAATCACAAAGAAAGCTAAGATTGCTTGGAGAATGCTAAGATCACTTAGAAGATGGGAGAAAGGAAGCTTTGTATTGAAAGTTAAGAGAACTTTACAATTGCTTACAATTCTTGGATGGTTTGGCCAAATGGCCTTACCTCCTATTTATAGGCCTAAGTCACCTCCTCAATGGAGGGTTCTAGAATCCCCTACTTACATCCAAAAATATCTAGCATAGCTCTAGATACAACTTGCCTAATCTAGATTATTCTAGGTGAGGCTTAAATATGTACACTTGTGTGGAATGTTCCGGAATGCCCTAAGATTATCTTGAATGCTCCGCCACGTTCTTGATTTCTCCGGGACGTTCCAGAAGCTTCCATGAAGACATGGCTTCATGGGCTTAGATATATGATGTCTTGGGCATTTTCTTTGTTTTTAACACATGGCCCGTGACACTAGGCACGACAACTCAACTATTTTTTGCCCCCTTCTGTTTTTCGAAGTGAACAAAAGACAGAAATTGATGCAACCATTCCAGTTCAAAAAGTGAGGACTTAAGTACAGGTTTACATCTCAGACACACTCGTATATATGGTCTAACAGATGAGATACAAATCCTGTATCAGTTTGCATTAGTTTCCCTACGTATGCTCATGTGTTTATATACCTTAGCTTCCTTACAATGCTGAAACAGAATATAAAAGTTCAAAAAAAAAGAGAACAAGAATTATAACAGAATAATAAAAAACGGAAAGAGAAGGCAAATCAAATCCCAAAATACAAAGATTTTGGACTAACCTCGTTTAGCTCTGTCTGGTACTCCAGAATTCTCTCAGTGGGGATTCCTCTCAGCATTGAGACTAAGAATCCTGGCTTTAAAGCTGCATTGGATTCTACAAATATTGCTATCTTTCTGTAGTCTATAACATCTTCGAATGGAAGCTCAATGCTATCACTGATTATCACAGGCACACACAAACTAACTATAGAATCAAAAAGTCGACAGGCTGATGGAGTATCACCAGCCGGATTCAAACAGAACTTCGACGTATGCATCCCATGTGTAGCAGCCCGTCGACTCTCTCTGGATTGGGTTCCATGCTTTACTATAACATCCTCTTCATTTTCAAGTAATTGGAAAAGTAAATCACGTATCTTTCCGCCCTGCACAAACACGAAAAAAGCCCCAAATCATACATTAGCTCAGGCAGGCAGATAACTGATCCTAATAGCAAACATTTACCCCCATAAAGTTTCTTGATTCATAATTTCATATTCAAATCCGTAATTCACAGACACAGATGGCAAGCAGCAATCACACAATGCTTAATAAAAATGCAGCATTTCAAACATACCAACAAGATAGTTTATCATAATAACCAACAAAAATTATCAAGTTAAGAAATTTAGTATGAAATTGAAAATGTACGTCTTTTCGAAAGCGGTTTCCCATGAAGAACAATAGGGCGTTCCTATTCTCGACGCTGATGTCGCCCGTGTAAGTGTTGATGCGGTGAGAGTAAGGCACGATCACGTCCTTCACAAGCGATCCTTGGTCCTCCTTCAACCGCCCAAAATCGCAAACAAGCAGTACACAATTTTTGACTTTGTTAATCACTTTGTACAGAGCATTGGGGTCCGAAGCCATGATCACATGGTCTCGGCCATTGTTCCTCTTCCAGTACTCCTGCGATTCCAGCCACTCAATCAAGGCCACCTGATTCTCCTCGTCGCTGTACAACGGCTTCTCCGACCCGGAAGCCGGTCGCGCCGGGTTAACAATCAGGCTCAATGACGAGAAGAACGGCACGTAGAACAAGTCTGCCTCTTCGGGATCCAATGCCCTCTCAACGGGCGAACCGACCCGTTCCGATTCGGGTTTGAGCAGGTCCTGGAACAGGTACCACTCACCCATGTGCTGGTGACCCGGGTACTTGAGCTTCGAAACGTCGTCGTCGGGCCGGCCACCGCGAGCCAGCGAATGATGCTCGATAACTCCGTAAGTGAACCGCTTAGGGAGATCGTAGAGGTACACTTTAACGGGCTTTCCGGGTAAATTAAGCTGATTTTCCAGGGTAGCAAACACGTCGGAGGAGATCGAATTGGACGCGACGGAGGAGAAGGAGGGGAAGGCGTTCTCGAGCTTGGAAGTGGCGGCGGGAGTGAGGAAGGTGTTGAGGAAGGCGTATAAGACGAGGACACCGACGATGGTGGCGAGGGATTGCTTGAGGAGCGAGGATTTTCGCGCCATTGAGAGGAACTGGGTTAGGGTTTTGCGGTGGAGGACATCGAGGGAGGTGGAAGAAGGGGCGGAGGGTTTGTTGGCTTTGCTGGATTGGAGTTCACTACTCATCATACCCGTTGTTTTGGGGGCTCGGTGAGCTCTGCTAACGTGCGCCAGGTTGTGTACTGGGGGACAGGTTGGTTTCTCTGTGAAAATAGAGTACTTAGAATTTGTTAATTGTTATCAGAATTGCATCCTTAAAATAGTGACGTAATTAATAACATGTGGGAATATTTATTTGAAAAATTTTATTTGAATCCACGTAACTTCTTTCCACACTTAATTTAAAATTTAAATGTTAATTATCTTTTTTTATCATATTGTATAATTACCATCAAATACAATATAAAATTAATAATAAAACTTAAATTTATCAATAAACCCACCCCTATAATTAAACCTATCATCACTCTTTATTCTACATTTATTCTGGCTAAAATCCTAATAACTCTTATAAAGAAAAACAAGTTTTTTATTTTATTATTATTATTATTATTATTATATCGATAGATGGTGATTTTGAAGTTTTGAATACTTCAACTAAAGTATAAATCAATTTGTGAAAAAAAAAATCGTTTGATTTCAATGTTTTAGAGTTTAGAAAATGAGTATTTGGGTTTCATTTTTTTTTCGTCAATTCAGGTTGCACATAGTTTGTCAAACTTTCTATGAGAAATAGTGCAGATGTTACAAAAGATGTTGCAGACACCAAATTTACTTGATACGAAATCATGTCTGCAACAAACGTAGTGAAAGTATTAATAATTTGTTGCAGACACCAAATTTTTTAGATACAAAACCCTTTCTATTGAAAGTAAAAGTATTAATAATTTGTTTGGCATGTTAGAAAGAAAAGACTGTTTCATTGGCATTACAATCTGTTGCCGTACTAGTTTGTCCTCCCATATGTGCTTGTTTGTGATACAGGGGACTCTGAAATGCAAAGTCGTTCGTCGGCTGAGGCAAGCATAAAATCGACAATGCAGCTCTTGGTCAAATTCTCTGCAGGCATTATACTGGATTCATGGAGTGAAACTAACCGGTAAGTTCATTTTTCTCTTCTCACTTGTTCGTGATTTGAATGCACGTAAAGATTGTCATGACAAAATTTCACTTACTTGCTTATGACTCGAGTCATGTACATTCTCTATGATTCTCCTAATTCACCCGTGCAAGCTGCTAATGATTTCAACTCTTCTTCACACATCTCATCTTGTAGCACAGCTAATCTTCCTAGACCAACTTTGTGAGATCTCTCCTT
The DNA here is from genome assembly GCF_916048215.2 of Malus sylvestris. Lineage (NCBI taxonomy): Eukaryota > Viridiplantae > Streptophyta > Magnoliopsida > Rosales > Rosaceae > Malus > Malus sylvestris. The sequence continues at coordinate 37,350,547 of NC_062264.1, read as the reverse complement.
ATCTTCCAAGACGCTTTCTGGAACCCCATGTTCCATACGCCATTCTTCGTTCGATAGACAGCCAGTATTACGAAAACTCTCCATCAATGCCGCTTGCATTACTAAGTGCTTCACCCCGCCATTCACCTGCTGCATCGCTCTCACATTCTTCTCCTGGAGTGCGATATCCCCATGGCGACTCCACGCTGTATGGTTCAAGTTATTTCAAAGGATCGTCATCCCATGGCCAGGTGTATGATACTACAAACCCTGTCCACTACCGAGGTTCGCTGCATCGCTTTAGATTACAGCTCAAGCTCTAGTAAAATCTGTTGGAATTTATTAGGTTTATTTAGGAAATTAATTAAGATTTGATTTGATTTTGTAGTAGGGTATTTTTGGCATTTAAGCATTAGGGTTTCTTAGGTTTATTGCTCTATAAATAGATCTTGTAATTTAGTTTGAGAATAAGTTAGTCACAATGTAGTCTCTAGGGTTTTTGTAGCCGTCTCGGCATTCTCAGTTTGTTCAATAAAATTCTTATTATTTTATAGTCTTATTTGTTCCGCACTCTGATATTCAACTTGGTATCAGAGCAGGTTTGATCCTTTGGGATTTAATCTGCCCTTGATTCGTATCAGTTTGTTTGTCCGTCTTGTTCGTTGTTTAGATTGTTGTTGGTCTAGTTTGTTTTTTTTTTTTTAAAAAAAAAAAAAAAAAAAAAGGTGGAATCTGCCATCACCTCCGCTGCGCCTACCCCATCTGGATCTGCAGAACCATCCACCCACCATGTGCTTGAACTCGCACGGTACCCGAACTCAATTCCTATGAGTTGGATCTGTCGCAACTCGTATGGAGTCATTCTGCAATTGCATTGGAGTTGTTCTGTTGGCTGCAATCCATTTTCTTTCCCTCGACTTGGTTGCTGCATAAAGAAAGCAGAAGTAAAAAAAAAAAAAAAAGGGTTAGGTTTTTTAGGCCCATGCGGGCAAAAGAGAAAAAAAAAAAATTGTTGGATTTTTTTTTTTGTTTGTTTGGCATCGGCATCGGCATCGACATTTGCACTGGCACTGGCATTGGAAATCTTGCACTGGCACTAGCATGGAAATCTTGCACTGGCACTGGCATGGAAATCTGGCACTGGCATGGAAATTTGGCACTGGCATTGGAATCTTGCACTGGCACTGGCATTGAAATCTTGCACTTGCACCGATGGAATTTTGTATTGAAATTGGCATCGGAAGTTAGCATAACAAAGCTTGCATCCACATCGTCTGTTGGCAAACTCATGTCGTATACTGCCATGAGTTTGACGGGGGGGTGTTGGAATTTATTAGGTTTATTTAGGAAATTAATTAAGATTTGATTTGATTTTGTAGTAGGGTATTTTTGGCATTTAAGCATTAGGGTTTCTTAGGTTTATTGCTCTATAAATAGAGCTTGTAATTTAGTTTGAGAATAAGTTAGTCACAATGTAGTCTCTAGGGTTTTTGTAGCCGTCTCGGCATTCTCAGTTTGTTCAATAAAATTCTTATTATTTTATAGTCTTATTTGTTCCGCACTCTGATATTCAACTAAATCAAGTTTGTGGAAGGCTCAACTTCAGGGAGTACCGGCCCCAGTCCACTACCGAGGTTCGCTGTCTCAAGATCCGCTCCAATATCCTACAAGTAAGAGCCGAAGAGAAAACGAGTTAAAGGGTAAAAGGGATGGTAATTTGTCTACTGTGTAATTCTGTCAGTGCCTAAGATAGAGAGAGATGGGCGGCTAGTTCATGCAAATTTTGACAAATTGTACATCTTTATATATTTTGTTTCTGTATAAAAATTCCCAATAATATTAAGACAGAAATAAAATTTAATCCTATGTAAGTCAATACTCGACGTTGGGGCTTCTTTATTCTAGGAAAATGATTTTCGCACAAAGAAACGAGAATGCGGGGTGAAAAAATGGTGTGCAAAATTCACTTTTCTTATTTAACTCGACCGGAAAAAACCAAAAATGTTGGAAACATCTCTTTCATCACCCTGGAACTCAGCTCTCCTACAAACCCTGTACACTACTCTATCTGAAACAAAAAGCGGAGACACGATCACGGCGAGCACACGGAGTGGACATCCCGAAGTCCGGGCGACCAGAGTAAACATTCGTCGTTATTTACTATGATTTCAAGTTCTGTTTAGTTGAAGAAAAACAAAACCAAGTAACAAAGATTTGCATTGACACTATGGATAGCAGCAGCTTCCACAGAGAGTCAACCTTGTAAACATTACATATTATTGACACGATTTTGTATAAACAAGTGGAGGCACATGATTCTTGATGCCATAGCTGATTAACTTAGTACAACAACAACAACGAAGCCTTTTCCTACTAAGTGAGATCGGCTATATGAATCCTAAAATGCCATTGGATGAAGAGAAATTATATGTGAATTGGAAAGAACACCTTAAACTAAATAATTAAGCACTGATAAGACGAGGCAACAACATTACCTGAGAGTTTCTTTTGTTCCACGTCTAATTTTGCAACGTATTGTGGGGAGCCCAAGGCGCTGGTGAGCCTCGTAGCGATGACAACCAGAGAAACCTACCAAAACATGACCAAATCGTCAGCTATGATCATGAAAAACATGTGCGTGCAGTTATAGTATTCTGATACAAAAAAATTGGGTCCTGAACGGAGTCCAGTGATTTGTAAGGAAGAATCATAGCTTAGAGAATAGTGAGAAGCACGTACCATAATAAACTCCATCAACCTCAAGCACATCAATCTGCATTAGCAAGTCAAGTCAGACAGAAAGCATAGTATCCAGGAATTGAATGCAGATTTTGCAATAAACTTTAAAGTTTGACATGTTTTGACATTGCAAGCATGAAATCCATACTTTCACTCTGCGTAAAAAAGTATACACATTTAAACATCAAGGCAAAAACATAAAGGCATAACCAAAAGTTTTTCACAGCTTTTAAGCTGAATCTTTAATGCTCAAAAGTCATCTAGCGAGAGATGATCGAAGCATCAAGACGTAATAACGACATACAAAAGCTTAAGCTACCCATGGCCTTATTCCACATGTTAACTTACCATTACATATTCAGATGTATTCTTTATAGAAAGCCTAATTGAATAAGCCTACTATATTTCCAACAAAAAAACCTGGAAAATTAGTGTCCAAATTATATGTTCTATTTGGTTTTCTCCTACGAAATACTGTGATTCCTGAGTTTCTTGTCAAATAAAATAGCAGAAATAAATGTAGTTCCTAAGAGAAACTGGAAAGGAAGAAAGGCAATCTAAGACTCGTAAATCATAGCAACAATATTCTACCAACCTTGACCAGAATCTTTCAAGTTAAGACAACCTTCATACTCCCTCATGTTTTAGTATGGTTTGGTTGTAAGATTATTGTAAACAAAATCAGCGGAATAGATTAATCACAGTACCGTAAGTAACCACTTACCTGAAGAAGACATCTCTTGGAAACTAGGAATCTTCTGCAGCTCTCCTCAACTGGATGCAATCACTCAATGAATGAGAACTGAGTATTCTTTATGTTTGCGTGTGTTCGAGTGAGCGCAGGGACCCCTTGTTTTAAACTGTATGCGGTGATGATTGATCAGGACTCTTCCCATTATACAATCCTAATCATTCTAACCTTATCACCGAGAAAATCTATCATTCACATCCATTAAAAGTGTTTTAACACTATCGTGACTGTTTTAGCTGAAACTCCTATTATACAAAACCTTATCAGCTTACAACCTTAGTTAATTCCAATCTCTTATATCCTCACGTCTCCAAACTAAAGATGATACAAGTGTTCAGCTCTCATTAGAACTTACATTCTCCCACTAGAGCTAACACTTGATTCAACAGTAGCTGGCCTTATGTGAAGCTATTCTTAAATGGCCACGAGATCAGCACCAACTTGAATCACGAATACAAGTTCAGGTCATCAATTAGTATTCATGAAGAACTAAAGGGTAACATGTTCAATTCGTCGAACAATATCCCCATAATTACTTTCACAAAACTAACTAACACATTGAACTCCCACAAGATGCAAAATTTGTGTAAAATGTGTCTGTAGATGTATAGTTTCTCACATCCTGCACTTGGTCCCCTTAAGAATCGATAGATCAATTCATCTTAATGTTTCATATTGAAACCCTTTGGTTGTTTGCCCTACTGACAATCACAATATTGTCAAAACCATTATGCATAATAAAATATACACTTACTGTCATAACTAAAGCTGTGCATCTAGAGGGAAAACTTTGAAACAACCTCACAGCTTTAAGACTTCAGTAGCGGGGAAAACCTTATCAATGAAGAAAACTTTATTAATACTTATTCATGAATACCAGTCATGTGAACTAGTGACTGATAACAAAACACGTTCGAAGATTTACTTGCTCCCACTAATTAACATCATCAAAACTAGCTAACAGACCCATCTTTGCAACATGCTTCTTGAAAACCACAACTGGAACTGCTTTGTTTAAAGGATCTGCAATCATAGAACCGGTCTCCAAGTAATCAATCTTCACCAAACCTGCCATCACTTTCTCTCGAGCAATCAAATATTTGATATCTAAATTCCTTGTTGCAGATGATCTTTTGTTGTTCTTGCTGAAGAAAATAGCTGCATTATTATCACAATAGATTTGAATTGGTCTCGAAATAGAATCCACAACACTAAGTCCTCCAATGAAATTTTTCAACCAAATAGCTTGATTGACAGTTTCACAACATGAGAGATATTCAGCCACCATAGTAGAGGCTGCCACTGTTGCCTGCTTCACACTTCTCCACGAAACTGCACCACCTGCCATAGTGAAAATATAACCCGAAGTAGACTTAAGGTCATCTGGACATCCAGCAAAATCTGAATCACTATACCCTTCTAAAACAAGCTCATCAGTTTTCCTGTAAATAAGCATATGTTCCTTGGTTCTTTGAAGATACCTCAATACCCTCTTGGCTGCATTCCAGTGAGTCTCCCCTGCGTCTGATTGAAATCTCCCAAGAACACTGATTGTGAAAGCAAGATCAGGTCTTGTGCACACTTGTGCATACATCAAGCTTCCAACAAGAGAGGCATATGGTTTGCCTTCCATGTTTCTTCTTTCCAACTCACTCTTGGGACACTGTTCTTTGCTTAATTTGTCACCCTTTGAAATTGGCATTTCAGTAGTGCCACAAGAAGCCATGTTGAATCTTTTTAAAACCTTGTCAATGTAACCCTTTTGCGATAACCCCAGGAGTCCATTCTTCCTATCTCTTTTAATTTCAATACCGAGAACATACGAAGCTTCTCCAAGGTCTTTCATTTCAAAGTTTTCTTGCAGCAATTTCTTGGTTTCATCCAATAAGGTAGCTGTGTTCGTTGCAAGTAGTATGTCATCCACATAAAGAACCAATATTATGAAGCTACTCCCACTGATCCTCAAGTATATGCAGTTATCAGAAGAATTCTCAACAAAACCATTCTCTTTAACAACTCTATGAAACTTGAGATACCATTGTCTCAATGCTTGTTTTAACCCATATATTGACTTTTTCAATCTACAAACTGAATTTTCATTCCCTTCTTCTATGAATCCCTCTGGTTGCTTCATGTAGATGCATTCTTCCAAGTCACCATTTAAGAATGCCGTCTTGACGTCCATTTGGTGCAAGATTAGATCAAAATGTGCAACGATAGCCATAATAACTCTAAATGCATCTTTTGTTGAAACAGGACTGAAGGTCTCTTTATAATCCATTCCCACTCTCTGAGTAAACCCTTTTGCTACAAGTCTTGCTTTGTGCCTCTCTACGTTTCCCTTCGAATCTCTTTTAGTCTTGAATACCCATTTACAACCTATTGGCTTCATGTTTTCTGTTTTCTCTACAAGCTCCCAGACTTCGTTATTTTTCATTGATCCCACTTCATTTTCCATTGCTTCTATCCATTTGGTAGCATTTATACTTGAGACTGCTTCTTTAAAAGTTTTAGGATCATCGAATTCTGACAAATCAATATCGTTGGCTGCTGCTTCAGTCATATACACAAAATCTTCTAAGGCGGTTGATTTCCTTACCCTAGTTGATTTCCTCAGAGCCATTGGTTGATTTTCAACTATGCCACCCGTTTGCATGTCTAATGCTTCGGTGTCCATAGGCTCATTGACACCATTGGTATTATCAATCGGTGGTATGGCTCCCACATTATTTCCTTGCTCAGAATTCATGTTCCCTTCAACTTCATTTGTGTCATCTTGCATGTGCATTGGAAATTCAATTGCATCTGTGTCATTATGCATGTGATTTGAGAATTCACTTGCATCCGTGTCATTATGCATGTAAGTTGTAAACTCACTTGCCGTTGTCGGCGCCTCGAGATAAGAAGTCTTTGCATGTTCAATAGTAGTGTCAGTGTCTCTTTCCTCTTCAAACACAAAATCATTATCATTTGTCCCAGAATCATCGTCCAGATTATACTCCATAAATATTGCTTTCTGTGTCTCAACAATTTTAGGACCTTGATTGCTAGAACAATAGAATCTAAACCCTTTTGATCTCTCGGCATAACCAATGAAGTAACAACTAATTGTCTTGGGATCAAGTTTAACACTATTGGGGTTGTAAACTTTGGCTTCTGCTTTACATCCCCAAACGTGTAAATGATTCAAGCTCGGTCTCCTTCCAGTCCATAATTCAAATGGAGTGTTTTCTACTGCTTTTGAAGGAACTCTATTCAACAAATAATTTGCAGTTTTTACTGCGTCTCCCCATAAATATTTAGGCAAGTGAACCCTACAAATCATGCTTCTTACCATATCCATTAGGGTTCTATTCCTTCTCTCTGCAACCCCATTCTGCTCGGGTGTGCCTGGGGTGGTGTATTGAGCCACTATTCCATTGTCTTGTAAAAACAAGGCAAATGGTCCTGGATGCCTACCATTTTGTGTATATCTGCCATAATATTCTCCACCTCTATCAGACCTTACGATTTTAATTTTCTTTTCCAATTGGTTTTCAACTTCAGTTTTATAAATTTTGAACACTTCCAAGGCTTTTGATTTTTCTGGGATCAAATATATGTAGCAATATCTAGAAAAATCGTCAATGAAAGTGATAAAATATTTATTCCCTTCGATTGTTTGTGTAGGGAATGGACCACAGATGTCTGTATGGATTATTTCTAGGAGCTGCTTACTCCTAGTTGAACCCTCTTTACGTTTATTAACCATTTTTCCCTTAACACATTCAATGCAAAAATCAAAATCATTGAAATTCAATGGAGGCAAGATGTCATTTTTAACCAAAAGTTCCATTCTTTGTTTTGATATGTGGCCGAGTCTCCTATGCCAAAGATTTGAAGAATTTTTCGAATTTTTGACTTCCTTTTCAACATTAAAGACACTTTCAATCAAATTGGTTTTGAATTTAAACATACCGTCACATAGAAAACCAGTGCCAATATGAGAAGATTTATAAAAAACATTGAAGCCAATATTATTTAAAGTAAAGTAAAATCCCAATAATACTAACTTAGAAACGGAAACCAATTTCCTTCTCATGGAAGGTACATAGACCACATTTTCTAGCTCCAAGCAAAAACCAAAATCTAATTTTAATCTAACAGTTCCTAGTGCCTTGACTTCAACTCTTCTTCCATTGCCAACTGAAACCTTGACTTCATCCTTATTTGGTGTTCTCTTTGTTATGAAGTCCTGCAATGAATTTGTAACGTGAATAGAAGAGCCGGAATCAAGCCACCAAGCATTGCTAGGTGTATCAATCAAATTGGACTCAAAACAAGCAAAAACATTTGAAAATTCATTTTTACCTTTCTTTGCCTCTTGCTTGGCAAGCCATGACTTGTATTTAGGACAATTTCTCTTCATATGGCCTGTCTTTTTGCAAAAATAACACTTAAAAACTGAAGAGTTATTAACTTTGAAGGTCTTTTTAGAGGGAGGAATGTTTCTGGCAGAATTCCTTTTGGCAGTATCCAAGTTATAGTTATTTGCACTCTTTGCATAACCCTGAACAAAATTCACCGACTCACCCTTCTCCTTTTCAGCCTTTTCCTTCTTAATCCTCACTTCCTCACCCACACATATAGATATTAATTCATTGACATCCCACTTTGCTTGCAGTGCATTATAGGATACTTTCAACTGAGTATAAGAACTAGGCAAGGAATTCATGATAACATGGACCAAAAATGTTTCAGAAATGGGTACCTCGAGTGTTCTAAGCTTCCCAGCAATATCGATAACCTTGAGAATGTATTCACGAACACTCCCTTCACCATCGTATTTGATGGTGGTCAGTGAGTTCATCAAGTTCCCAGTTTCTGTCTTTTCAGATTCTTTGTACTTCTCTTCGATCGATTTCATGAACTCCTTTGCATTAGTTGCATCTGGGAAGCCTCCACGAACTACATCAGTCATGGACCTCTTGATTATCATGAGGCATATTCTATTTGATTTCTCCCATTTTTCATGCTTGGATCTTTGGCTCGAATTGCATCCTTCATTTGGCATTGGTGGTTCTTCCGTTCTCAGCGCTAAATCCATATCCATGACACCCAAAAGTATCTCCAAATCTTGTTTCCACTTCTTATAGTTGACACCGGTGAGAGGTTCAACTGTGTTGAGGTTCATGGAACTTGGGTTCATGGCTGTATTCATATAGAATGAAAGTATTAATCTTTAGTCCCCATCTTTATTTCACAGACTCAACAATTTTATATTGATAAGTATGCAAGTAATTCTCTTAATCATACCACCTTCATATCCAACGTATGAGTTTTCTGTAGTCATGAATACAAAACTTTATGATTTGTAAACTGACTTGATTCACACGTTGATATATGAAGTGTTATGCCACTTCGAATCCAAGACACAAACAACTGAACTTCTTTAGATGATCAATGTCTATGTTTCAAATCCTAGTGCCATTACTGATGTATATATATATTGGTATTGATAACACTTTCGTCAACACAGACAGCTTTAGCTATCATGTGTTCACAGACATCCTTCTCTGTATAATATATATATCAGTTCTTTAATCTGCAACACAAAAGAATTCCTGATGCTTTCTTCTTAGGGTTAATTGGTATGTGAAGGCTCTGATACCAAATGTAAGATTATTGTAAACAAAATCAGCGGAATAGATTAATCACAGTACCGTAAGTAACCACTTACCTGAAGAAGACATCTCTTGGAAACTAGGAATCTTCTGCAGCTCTCCTCAACTGGATGCAATCACTCAATGAATGAGAACTGAGTATTCTTTATGTTTGCGTGTGTTCGAGTGAGCGCAGGGACCCCTTGTTTTAAACTGTATGCGGTGATGATTGATCAGGACTCTTCCCATTATACAATCCTAATCATTCTAACCTTATCACCGAGAAAATCTATCATTCACATCCATTAAAAGTGTTTTAACACTATCGTGACTGTTTTAGCTGAAACTCCTATTATACAAAACCTTATCAGCTTACAACCTTAGTTAATTCCAATCTCTTATATCCTCACGTCTCCAAACTAAAGATGATACAAGTGTTCAGCTCTCATTAGAACTTACATTGGTTCCAACACCAGCTTCAGAGTCGATAACAAGAAACAAATGAGTCACGAAGATTTACTCTTTCGAGAAACTGAAAACTTGCATTAATCAGCGTGAGGCGTACTATACAATTTCTCACTTGCCCCACGTTATCCTCAATTTCATTCGTTGTTAACTATAAAATCCATACTTGATCGAGCGGACAGTTAAATAACAATCGTAAGTGCACATAACAATACTGATATCATCTCAACAAGTCCATTTTCTATGTCTAAGAACAAGCATTGCATTGCATAACACAATTAACAGAACATAGCCTGATATTTAAAATTTGAGAAGGAAAATTGAGCAGCTTTGGGTGCCATTGGATGATTTTAGAAAGAAGACAGAAGAAATTTGAAGGCAGGAAGCAAGAAAGAGCAAGATAATTCTGGAAATTCTGGGGTTCTGGAAATTCGAAGGATTGGAATGGCTAAGGTATTTGGCCGAAAGGATTAAGTGAAGATTATATAGTAAAGCAATTATAGTTAATGTTGGAAATTATGGGTTAGTGCAAAGGTTTTGTTAACAACGGTTGTTTTAAATAGTACAAGTACCGAGTAAAAGCATGCGGTGGTTGTTTAATTATTATTAATGTCTCGGTTTGCAGACTTAACAAATGATTAAAGGGGGCACTGTTTGGGTTGATAATTAGCAGTGGGCTTTGCAAATATTTAAAGCCCAAAGGTGCTAGAAGAAGTGGAGTTTTGCCCGAAGCCCAATAGACCAAATGAGACAAAGTGGTGCCTCTTCCATTAATGCTTAGGTCACATGCCTAAGGATGAAGTGACAAGTGATAGAGACTAACTCACAATCAGCCAAAAAGCACGTTCTAGTGGCAGTACATGTAAAAAAGATGATGACACACTGCCCTTGAAGAGCTTTCGGGCAAGAGCAAAGCCCTGACCTTCGGGCCAAATCGCTTATAAAAGGAAGAAGAGAAAACAGAGATAATGACACTCAACCAATCAAACAAACAAACATACAAACTCTGCTCTCAAGCCTGAAATCAACCCAGATTTTGTCTTTTTAGCAATAGTTTCCTTAGAAAAGCTATATTTTGTCTAGTTTAAAAGCTTTGCTACCAACCCCAATGATGTAGTATCAATTCTCTTGTGTAAACCTGTTTACCATCCATCCTTTTTGGTCTATAACCTCTGTAAAACCAAAGAGAAGTGGCTGCAAAAAGTTCAACCTTACCTGACAAGGTGAAATCTTGCCTATGTCTCTTTGTTTGTTCTTTAATTTGGTAGATCTGTTATCTAGATGTACTCCCCATCATATATCCAAGTTATTTCTAGTTATTTGGTAATTAAGAGTCCCATTTGCACCTGGATCTGGTTAACTTAGTAAATCTGTTTTCACTAAGAGCAACTTGGAATCAAGCAAATAACTTAAAGGGATTTAGACTCCCTCCATTTGAGAGCATACAAGATCATGAACTAAAAGTCTTTGTTTACAAGGCAAGAAAAGAACCTAATGTAGACTTAACCCATCCACGACAATCCTTTGGCAACAAGAAGTTTGAGTAACTTGAGGCACAAGTAATCAACTTAAACCAAATATGTTTTACATTTGTTATAACTGAGATAACAGTGGCACATCAAGCACCTTGTTAGTTTTGGTTGCGAGCCTCAAGGACTACACCTAAGGCCCTACAAAGGTACCTTTCAAAACTAACTTCATATTCTTCTTGTAGCATACCAAGCAGCGATGAGACCCTAACATTCACATCACCAAGCACACCAAGCAGCGATGAGACCCCAACATTCACATCACCAAGTGCTAAACCACGCTAGGGGAGCTGTGCAAAGGGCAGAGATCATTTTGCCCGGAACACATAGTAAAACTGGTTTGATCTCACGTTCATATTCATAGCATACCTTTTGAGTCTGGAACTACCAGTTGAACTTATTGGGGGCGTTTGTTGCGCCAGACTATCTCGGACTGGACTAGCTTCAAGGACTAAGTTGGACTGGCTTAGACTAGATTAAACTGGACTAACTTAGTAAAGCATTTGGTGCAGTGTTGGACTAAGAAGCTGGATAATAACAAATTCTAATATTATATTATTTAATATATAAATTATTAATATTTTATTATGATCTAGATGACCGGAGATGACGAGGAGTCTATCGGTAGTGGTTGTTGAGCATGACGAGGACGAGAGAGGATAGTCTTAGCTAGTCCCATAGTTATTGGGGGTCTCGCTAAGACCTCTTAGTGAAGGGTTTTGTCCATGCTAGTCCCCTTTAGTCTCATTAATGTTAGTCCCAGCATGGAACAAACACAGTGTTGGACTAACAGCTAGTCCAGTTCAGTCCAGTCCCACTTAGTGAGAGCAAACAAACGCCCCCATTGAGTTTTAACCCAAGCAAGAAAGTGGCAATAATCTTATTTTTCATCTTCGTTGATTTTATCTCTTATTTTTTTTCAAAATTTCATAGAAAAAACATATCACTATCATTGCTGTTGAATTTGCAACGTTATTTACTTTGCAGTTTGCACTGAAAATTTGAAATGGGTAAAAGCTGAATGGAAATTTAGTACGGTTAAAACAATGATATCTTATCAAAGTTTTCCGTCTTGTTTGCAGATTTAACAACATCATAGCAAAGGAAATCCCATCAAGCATTGTATACGAGGATGATATGGTCCTTGCATTTCGTGATATCATCCGCAGGCTCCTGTTCATGTTTTAGTCATCCCAAAGTTTAGGGATGGGTTAACCGGGCTGGGAAAGGTAATTTCTGGACCTTTTTTTTCCCATCATACATGCCTTTTCTTCCATCAACAATCCCAAAGTTTAGGAATGTGAGAGAGAGAGAAGGTTCCCGGGGTAGGGGACAGAAAGAGAGAAAAATGAGGATTGTTGGGGTGCTGCCACGTGGCAGCTTGAGAATGAAGAGAATCAAATTTTCAGATCATGACTGGGTAAGAAAACTAAGGACTAAATTGATAGTTCCATTAATATTTTGGGGATAATTACAAAATTATTTTTTATAAGTAGGGGTGAGTGTAACAACAATATCGAGAGTATTTTGTTAAAACTCCCTAATATTAAAGGTAAAGATTTGGTCAGGTTCAATGAAGGAGCTTGATTAGCGGTGACATGGTAATAGTATAAGATCAAGTTTAGGGTTTACGGTTTAGCTTATAGTATAAGCGTGCTCCTTAACAATACAAATAAAACGACCAAGTGATTGTTTTCATACTGCGTTGTTAATTTAAGTGTTATAGTATGATAAAGTTGATACAATCAACGTCGTCGCGACCATTACCTTAAAAAGATTTGTACTAAACGAAGGCTCGTGATCCAAGGTTTTCTAATTAGGATGAGCTTGCCAATTGAGCCCAAGGCTATCCTCTTCACACATGCCTTGCCCAAGATCAAGATTTGCTATATATACATGCATTGTAACATAAGTGAATTGGTAAAATCAATGACAGTTTGACAGCCACGTAAAGTATTTGTCCTAAACAAAAGCTTGTGATCCAAGATTTCCTAATTGTGTCGAGCTTGCCACAAGGATACTCCTTCACACAGGCCTTGCCAAAGGTTGCCACAAGGTTTTTTCGATCAAAGCCCAAAACCAAGGTGACTTTCTCATCAACATGCATATAAATACCTTAACACCTTTGGGTGTAACTTATGATTACTTCTGCTTGTTCAAAATGCGGGCAAACAAATCAAGATCAAAACAAGTTAGTACATTGAATTCTTTGATATCATCGTAGAGACTAAATAATGTAAATATTGTAACCAGAGCCCCAATAATATTAAATGTATGTAGGATATTAGTAATCACTCATCACTCATTGCTCATCATCAATATTCATGATAAATTGACAAAAACCAACGTCATCTTTTGCTAAAAATTCAAAAGTAAATTAGAAATGTGGAACCCCAAATCCATAACATAAAGGGACACTGATCAGATAATATTCTTAACAAGTCATATTTATATCCTTTTTTTACGCATGCCAGAGCTAGCTTCCCTTCTCATAAACTGTTACTCTGCAAAACAACAAAACTAATAAGATTCAGATAAAATTAATACCATAGTTGTAAATAGGAACATGTTGGTATAAAGAAGTAAAAAGAATAGTTAATTAGGCTGCATGTATATTATATAGCAATATAACTTAACACTGTGTCTTTGTGTGATCGTGATCATATAATATATAAAACTGCTGCATACATACCGTACATAGAAGGGCCGCTCAGATTGAAATCGAGAAGGCCAGGATGATGATGATCAGGCTGGTGAGGGTAAGGGTTGAACTGAGGCTGAGGCTGCAAAGTAGCAAGCTGAAGCACACTACTTGGTTGTTCTTCACCTCCAAATGGGAATTGATCGAGCACATGTCGATGCTCTTCAGATTTCGGCAGCATCTCCAGATTCTCCACCTGCTCATGAGCCTCAAGATGCGCCTGATCATGACCAAATGCTGCAGCCTGATGCGCCTTAATCTAAGTTTCCATAAGAACGTACGCAACATGCATAACTATTATATTTGATAAACTGATCAAATTAACTGCATGCTAGCAATGAATTCGGGTGTAAAATGAATCTTATATATATGGAGAGCTTTAGGTTATGTATATATTGATTCAGGGATATTTCAGTAATTTAAAAGTTAGATAGAACCCTGCAGATACTCACCAGATGGAATAGTTGCTCATTTTCTTCCTCCAGTCTTTTGGTCTAAGTTTCATGACAAAGCAACCCATCATTTCAGATCATTCACCAAAAAGTTAATATATTGCTAGCGATCATGGGTTTAAAAATTTACCGTTGCAAGAAGATTGTCTGTCTGCTGTTGCAAGACCTCAAACTGTACACCAATTTTCCAATTAATTAGTTATTTGAAAAAGAAAAAAAACCAAGAAATATTTGAACACAAAAGGTTAGGTAATTAGAACACGGGATTCTTTAGTATGTTACAGAGAATCATATACACCAAACTTTTGTTTGTCAAATCATTGGTCAAGAATTCACTTATCAATATCTACTGGTAATTAAAAGTCTTGGTTTATTGGATGCACACGAGCATAGTAGAATTTTTGTTATTTGTTAATAGACATCCTAATGTGACCATGTTACAAATCATACAGTACCAAAGTTATACGTGTAACACTGAAATATAGTTAACTAAAGGGCATACATATATAACATCAATATAAAGATAGGATAGTGCTATTTACACACTTATTTTTACCTCTCTCACACTCTTATTAATTTTAGTCATTGATCTTCTTCAATTCATTTTATCCGATGGTAGAAAATTGGGAAGGTTATGCGAGAAGTAAAAATGGGTGTGTTGATAGCACTCCCGTAAAGATATTGTAATTAGGAGACAGTGGAAGATTACCTTCCTAGCTCGAACCCTGTTAACAGACTCCTCCAGCTGGTGTTCAAGCTCCACCAGATCATCAAATCGAACGCAGCGTAAATCCTCGCCCGTGTAGCGTTGCAAACTCAATTCCAGATGCTGAGTTTCTCTCCTCATTTTTCTCAACTCAGCATTCATATATTCCTTCATTCACAAATTACAAGGTATGTCACACTTAATTCTCAGAACATAAGTACTTAAAGTAACCATATTGGTTTTGAATTCAAATTCAGTACATAATCATCGAGGGCATATACCGTGTCGTTGTGTTGCGGTACTCGAATCCCTTTTGTAACCTGGTATCTTTGAATAAGCTCCTCCATGCTATAAAACATACAAACAAAACCATGCAGTTCATGATATATACTGATTATTATAAATTTAATTTCCAAAGTTGCATCATGTATAACTTTATTAGACGTGTAGCATTGTAATTGATAGGCATATGTATGTTACATAATTAATTTACATTTCACTCAGTAAAGATCTGGAAAAATAATTCACCATAACGTTTCATGCAAAGCACTGTTATAACGATCTAGCAGGTCCAATTACAAGAGAACAAATGTAGCACTATAATATTTTTTTTTTTAACTCAGAGAAACTTCAACTCTATAACGAATATAAAAAATCTGATTTACCCAAAATTCAAAAGGGAGAAACGATCAAGTGAAAATAAAGAGTAAGATCACTGTAGAAACTGTAGTAGGAAGACATAGTCTGTGGCAGAAATAATTATTGACTGTGAATTATTTATTTCTTACTATTTGTTTTTGCTGACATAGTTAATCATGAGTGCCTCAGTGAGAAATTAATAGGTTAGGAAAACCCTAGGTATGCAGATCTGACCAAATAGCAAGTAGATATACTCAATTGGTCAAATCATTTAAATTTGATGAGGCTAATGAGCCAAAACTGAAAAGCAAACCATAGTGTGTAAAGATCAACCTGTGGTGCTCAGAAAAAGAAATTAAAGGAAAAATAAATAACTTACACAGTGGGAGAGAGAGGCAGACCATGTACAAGAACACTGTAGAAAAAACGAAAACCCAAATGGCAACAATAACAATAAAACACATAGATCACTGAAAAGAAAAACGAAAGGAGAGAGGAGTTGAGTGATTTGAAAAAAAAGCGAACCCAGAAATCAAAATATGATCTGCTGTAAAAAGAAAGAGAAACATTAATCAAACTTGTGTAACCATTAATCTCCAAACTGGAAAAATATACACAAATTATGCAACCAGATCATGATAAAACCCATCTGGCAAACACATCAGAATAAAGAAAAAATAAAACAAACCCAAAAAAAACACCAAGAAAGCAAGAAAATATAAAACATATAAAAAGTAGGAGGGCTAGCTAGTTCATCACCTTGATGACTCACTGCAGTACTGAAACATCTTGCCAGTGCTTGAGAAAATGACAAGGCCGATCTGGGCATCACATAGCACAGAAAGCTCATGAGTCTTCTTGATCAGCCCTGCCCGCCGTTTCGCAAAAGTCACTTGCCTTGTGGTTCGGTTTTCTATCCTCGAAATAGTTATCTTGCCCCTTCCCATATTTATGTAGGTTTTCTTCTTTAGTTTGTAGGAAAAGCTAGAAGAAATTGATGGAACTCTGACTCCACCAGTGCTCAAATTCCTGATTTAGATAAAGACCCAATAAACCCAACAATTAGCTAGTTCAAAAAATACATACTTGAGCATAAAAAAGCATGTATATGCGGATTATATATGGGAAAAATGGTTTAATTATTAGTATGCTATAAGTACTAAAGGGTTCTTGTTTTTGTTAGATGAAAATAAATGATGAGTGAGAGTTGTACCCAATAAAATTCTTAAACGAAAGAGTGCTACAATAAACAAAAGAAGTGTGATCAGAAGTAGGAACCTGGTTTTCTAAAAACCCTAATGACGACATATGTAGAAGAGAGAGAGAGAGGGAGAGAAAGAGGGAGGGAGAGAGGGAGAGAGAGAGAGAGGCAGAAGGAGGACTTTGGAAGCAAAGGACTTAGAGGGATTGCTGCTTTACCTCTGCTTTCTCTCTTTGCCTGTTGGGTTTCAAGTTTGGCAAGATGAACTGTGGCGAATGAATTTGTAGAGACACTATATTTGGTTACAACTTAGCTTGGCAATTGGTCCATCTTTCCAAATTATATTACCAAAATGTCTCCTTAACTTGAAAATTCAAATCAATATGTCCATGAGAATTGTTATTGGCACTCCAAAATTCTCATTCTATATTCCAAACTTTCTATATTTAGAAAGAAAAATACCCTTGTGAGGAGTGTATAATGATATTTTTGAAGTATCAATAATACTTCCCATATCCAAAATGCCTTCTTAATGACCTCCTCCCTCTAATCCTCCTCCTTTCCTCCCGTCTCACCTGCCCCCTTCCCCCCCCTTCCCCCCTTCCCCTCATCGTTTCAAGTATTTCCGTTTATATATGTCTTTGTTTTTCGAGTTTTTTCTGCACTATTTATAAATAATTCTTCATCTTTTTTACATTGTTGATTACCTGTTCATAATTTTTTTTTTCCAAAAGAATAACAATTAATCACATTGATATTCATCTTGGTCACTTTTAATACGTGTCCTAGGACGCAGAGAAGTCCTCGATTGCTCCTAGTTGTGGTGAAGCTACAGAGGAGCAAAGAGGGGCGACCGCCCCTCCTCTCGACGGAAATCAAGCCTAGGAGCAGTGGTTGCGCTCCTCTGGTTCCGTCGGAAGTAAGCAATCCTGTTTGGTTCTCTAGGCAAAGAAAAAAAAAATTAGTAGAACGGTGCGTTTTGGTTTCTAATAAAAGGTGTGATAGCAGGGACCATGCATTGTTTTGTCGTTTAGTAGCACGTGATCGTCGAAGCCTTAGCATTAACATCCTTCTATTCTTCTTTCTCGTGGGATTTTTGAATGATTTCAAAGTTGGATTTTTCCTAATAATTTCGATATGGAATTGGAACTATGCATGCTAGTCAGATAAATATTGGTTTACGCTTTAGTAGGTAAAATATTTTTTTTCAATAAACAATTGCGCATCATCAATATGTTTATACTAACACATTCGACGTACTTATGCATCCATTACATATGTATAATCGACCAAACCACATCTATGTACCCAATTATTAAATTCGTCATAGAGTACAAGAATTTCATTTTATTTTCACTAAGTTCATCATAGTGTGGCAGTTTGTAATTAATATTAATAAATTATGAACGTCGTCATTATTGTCTACTATCTAAAAGGATTTGGTTGTTTACATTGTTTTTTAACATTGCACCCATTTAAATCCGCCCCGTCTCCCACCAATTCCTGGCTTTGCCATTGTGTATACTGGTAAATTTTAACGCTTACATGTTAAAAATGTAGGTTTGGGAGCACATGGAATTGCAGATATGCAAAGTGGTCCATGGTCTGTAATCTTAATGCCTAATCAGTACGCGAAGATCTCCCAATATTCATGCATGCTACACGGATGTAAGCTTTGAATTATTGGGGTATATATGTCATTTCAAGAGAACCCTACAAAGTTTTGGTGTCTTATTGCATGCAGCGACTGTTAACCACCCTGCCCTTTTGTCTGCAAACCCACCTCTCTGGATTTTGCTAAATTTGGAAAGCTTTTTAAAGTTGTGAGAGCCAACCAAGCTTCCTCGAAAATGAAACGAATGTATGTGCATATTGAGTTTTAGATAAGTGCATTATTGATTAGTGTTAATAATGTACTCGGCTTAGTCATTAAGCATCATATATATGAAACTTCTGCTTGCTAACCCAACGCACCATTAATCTGCAATTAACCCTTTGAAGTCATCAGTCACCTTTTCTTTGGCACGTATAAGTGAGTCACAACTTTGATGAATTATATGAAGTTGTTCTAATTTTTTGTTTTGCACACCTATATGCCTATTAAGGGGACTAGTTGGTGCTTTCGTCACGACTTTACCCTTCCGAGAGCCGAGAAGACTTATATAGGCATTTTAGCCTCTTTCTGTCCAACATCGTGTGATTTACCAATGCCAGGAATTGAACCCAGGACCTGCCGTGTGGAATACAGACCTGAAATACGTCCCTATTATATATAAAATGCTGACAGGGCAAATAATTAGATATTTTATCCCATGAATTTTTTAGTGTGATGCTCACATTGATGTGGTGTTACTATTCTGCTTGTGTTACACGTACTAATATTATATAATAGGTTTATTAAATATCAACTATATCGTTCACTTTTTACCAAAAAAATATATCATTAACTTATTACACGTAAATCAGTAATACCACATTTGTGAGATAGTAACACTCAAAATTATATATTAAAGTCGCTAGATTAAAATGTTCAAATCTTTTGAGAAGGAAAAATAGAGAGTACTAGATAAAATGTTCCATTGATTTTGGGGTGTGATATCCACACACCCCATTTTACTTCTCACACACCCTTCTAATTTTCGACCGTCGGATCGGATAAATTGAAGAAGATCAACGGATAGAAATTAATAAGGGTGTGTGAGAAGTAATTTAAGGTGTGTGGATAGCACACCCCTTGATTTTATGTCACTCTAGTATGCCCCTTGTTATAAAATGTTATGAAAATAATGCATCTACTAGTTAATTTGTGTGTGGGTGAGATAGAGAGAGAGAGGTTGTAATTAAACTCGTAATTGGGATGTGAATTTCAATACCTTTTTACATATGTGACAGCAAAGTAACACTAGTCATAAACTACCTATTTAGGATTCAGCTGGGAAGAAAAGCAAGTGTCAATAAAACGATGTTGGTTGGTCCCAAACCCCGCCGCCCCTCCTCCACCCACTCCCCACCCTCCTCACCCTCCTCATGAACCTCCTCCCCCGAAATATATTACACCCTGCAATGAGAATATAATCATTTTTCTTCTGTAATAAATTGATGTGCAGGGACAGGGAGGTCAGTTTATGGAGTCCACCTTCATTGCTCAAAATGTGACCGTCGGATCAGAGCCATATACAGAAAGAAGAATTAAGAATGTCGTTTTCCTAAAATGGAACTGAGTTTTACGTCCCCTTCATCATTGATATTTTTGTCTGAGATTCAGTCCTCAGACTCACATGGACTTTCGCAGGCTCAAATATTAAACAAATTAAGTTTAATTATTTGTCATCTACGTGCATGCATGTGGAATTTTGACTGGAATTATTTTCACATATACAAAATTTTGTTGCGGCCATACAAGACCAACAGTTAACACCTCCTGAAAAGTCATGTGAACACATGTAATAGAGGTCAACAACATTACTAATTAATATTGTAATTAGGTTTGTCCATAAAAATAAAACTAAACATCCTACAAAACTGAATGAACTAATTAAAAAAGCAAAATAGAGCCGGTAAAAGAATCAAGGGGGTAAGAGCTTCAATAAAGTATGAAATGAGAGACGTAGATTATACGTAACTTAATTTGGGGTTCTTGATTTGGGTTTTCGATCTTGTGGTCTTAGGCTTTGAATCATTTATGTGGTGTTTTGGGACTTCACCTGCTCTTAAGGTTAAAAGAATGCATGATTAATTGTTTATCTTTCAAATTGATCGTTTCTCTGTAAAGTTGTTTTAATTGATGTTGGGCTTGTTTGGAAGTGTTCTAAAATAAGCGTTTTGGTGAATTTTTTTTTGGGTTTCAAAAGCACTTAAAGTGCACCATGTAAGATACACCAGTTATGTGCTTCTTGTAGTAATCACTTAAAATGTTTTTTCAGGATCAAAAACCTGCAGCTGGTAGATTCTTCTTATGTGTAAATCAACTGGATCTCATTCACTCGACATTAGTCATTGCATGCGTCCATTGCATGTATATAGCATGGTGAGTACAAATAAAATTTTGTTGATATTTTTCTCGTCATCCCATCGATCGTAAGAAATAACAATAAAATAATGAAGAAAATCAATAGATCAGCAGCCTATAACATTAAAATATATGTTACGTACATTGCCTTGAATTGGACACATCAGAGAGGGCATACGATTAGTTGCATTTATATATATACAAATATATACAAACTACTCCATAATTAGCTTACTTGTTTGATATTTTCTTCTTCAGTCTTCAGGAGCAGCCAGTTACAGGTATTATCATCATCTTCAGTCTTCAGGAGCGGCCAGATGCAGGTATCATCATCATCATCCTCATCATCAATACCGTCCCTTGTTCTTCTTTCTTCTTCTTCTTCTTCTTGTGTAAAAGTTAGATTCATATCCTTAGATAATTTGTAGATCAAAATATGATGCAAGATTGAAATCAATGGTTAACAGCCAGCATGTTCTACTTCTTCTTGGTGTGAAATTCAGATTCACGTGATAAGTAGAAGTTTGGATCAAAACATGATGTAAGCTTGAAAATGGATTTTAGTCCTTTGATTGTATGTCCATGTTAGCATCTATGTTCCAACTCAATCTTTTTCTCTCCATGGTTTATGGTTTTCATTTTATTACCTAATATACCCACATGTTCAAAATGGCTTGTTTATTATTTTTTTCCCAAAATTTTAGGAATTTATCATTTTGCTAGTTTTCATATTAATTCCTTTACGAGGCTGTTTATCAGATTAATTCTCCAATAATATACAACATTTATTTTTCTCCACCTAGTTCTTAAGAACATTTCAACCAAGACACGAGGTAGTAGATAACGGCCGATATATAAAAGATAAATATAGTAAACTGCAGCAGTTGCCTCCAAATAGTAGCATAGATGTCTTAAAGGTCGTCAACTCTTGAAAAACTTTCCCTATACACTGAGAGTCTCAATATTGGCTTGTTCAGAAATGACCTAGAACAAGACAATGATTGGTACTGTATGTTCACATGGGGTAAGGTTGGTGTAGGACACCCTATGGCTGTGTACAAGTAATACGATTGTGAGTACCCTATGGCTGTGTAGGGATACTCTATTGGTGTAGGATACCCTATGGAAATTTTAGTAGTGAGTATAAAATTGTGTTTTCTTCTTCCTTTTTCTTTTCTTTGATTCACGAAGGGAATCGAACTCAAGATGATTTATCCATACATATGTACTAAGATGGCTATGGTGTTGCACCAATGTTAATATTGTTGGAAAACCAGGAGTATATATAATATTAACAATTTTCCTAGATTACTAACAAATGTTAACATGATACCTAAGGCAGCCATTGCAGAACAAGAAAAAAGATATCTTCTACTCATTGAAAGACTTAATATTCTTAAGTGATGGAACCCAATAAATAATTAACGCAAAATTTTTCTTTACGAGTAGAGAGTCCTTATATAGATCAACACTCACCAACTTCCCTCTATCATGGAGAGTTGGTTTTTGTCAGCTAACAACAGTTTCATCAAATAAGTGGGATGTAAGTTATCTCCACAATTGTTATCCTTATTTCCTTAATAATAGGAATCAATTTTTTCCACGTTTGCAACTTACGTCAAACTGTATTTTTACCAAATACATTTCGTTCTTCACTAAATGATAGTTTAGTCCAATTAAGTTTCTAACATTCTGCTACTTGGATGTAAACTAATCATTTAATCGAAATGTTATCACAATTACAATATTGACTCCTTAGTGATCACATCCAGTTACACGTAACTTGCTTCCCACATCTACCAGTATCAGTTCAAATGTCGAACTCTAGGAAACCATGTACAACTCATTGGCACATGCACTATAAAATCACTGTGATTTGAATCTAATCTGTATGATGTCAAACTTTCAATGAACTTAACATTCATTTTTCTATGAATCAATTCAATCAACTTTATGGATCATCTTTGGATAATCACAGTTCCCTTTACTGAATTGAAAATCATATACCACTTTGTGATATATAAGCTATATAACTCAGAATAATCATAAAGATTCAGCACATGCATATTTATTACTGCAACTCAATCTTAAACCATCACTTCATAATTGTAATGGCGTACTGACAACCATGCAAATACATATAAATACACATTCATACATGCAATTCATATAAGAGTTTCTTACTCCCACTTTTCACCATATTCCAAAGATTTGTGCACCAAGTTCACAGCACCAAAGCTAGTGTTTCTTTTGAGCCTGCCTTCCTCCTGAGCACATATGGAAATTAGTTCGTCCAGTGACCATTTTTCCTTCTGTGTGTTGTAAGTGATCTTCAGTTGATCAAATGATTGAGGTAGAGAAGTTAATGCCATATGAACAACAAAAGCATCATCAATCGAGACCCCCAAGTCCTTCAATGTTGTTGCAGTGTCAACAAGCTTCAGAACGTATGTGCTCCCTTACACCTTTGCCTTCATCAAATTTCATTTCGGCTTTCTCGGACTTTTTGAACTTTGCTCCAATTGAATCCATAAAATCCTTAGCTTTGTCACATGCAGGTATCCTACCTCTCAGAGTCTCACTCATAGTTCTTTTCATCACCATGAGCGACATCCTGTTGGCTTTCTACCACTTTTCATGCTTCAATCTTTGCTCAGCAGTCGAAGTGTCAATCAGCAGTGCAGGTTCATCATCTCTCAGTGGTAAATCGAGATCCATCAAGCCCAACAAAATCTCAATGTCTTGTTTCCACCTTTTGAAGTTTCCCCCATTGAGAGGCTTGATCGACGAAAGGCTAAGTGCAGATGAGGTTGCTAAGACAGCCAATTAAAACATTAAATACAATTTTAATTTCATGCATCACTTACACATGTTTATATATCCCCTTTAGGTTAGAAATGTAAACACCCCTTCAAAGTAATCATGTACGTTCGGACCACTTCAATCATCTTTTATCACATATATATCAAGTCTTTGGACAAGATAATTACAAGATTATACAAGGAATGATTCATTGAAACCTTACGCATTTTATATATTCTTTCCTTTGGAAAAGAGTATTGTGGATGCAAATTTCTTCCTTCTCGATCTTGGACGATTTTGCACCTACAAAACAATTAACACCTTAGGTTAAGGCCAAGAGCCTCACGCGCCCACGATGAATGGGGGGGGGTTTTGGCCGAAAAACCTCCGATGCCAAAGTTAGAATTTAGAAAGAAAGAGTGTTTAGAGAATTTTGGGATTTTTGCCAAAGTGTTGGAATGGGTTTTTGGTGGAAATGGGAGCATATATATAGGGATAGGAGGTGGCTTAATTTAGCAATTAATATATTAATTAAGAATAATATATTAATTGGTTAATTATCAATATAAAGGGAATGTTTTTATGACTTTCATGGCATGATCAGCTAATCAATCAAATAATGGTTGAAAAGATTAGCTAACCAATGTAAAAAAGGCAAATTGTGGTAGGAAATCAAAGGGAATGGCCGGCCCCCATTTTGGAGAAGGACCAACGGCTTTTAGGGTGATTTTTGGCTTTTAATTGATAATTTAATTGAAAATTAATGAGTTTATTAGGTAATAATCCCATTAATTTGTCAATTAACTCAATCTATGTGGAATATTTGGTAGGTTATAGAATGGTTATTTAATTATTTGGCTAGGAAGGAAAGTGAGGTAAAAATATATGAAATGAGATAGGTTTTGAATTGTTACCTCTTTTGGAGCATTTTTTAATTGGTTGAGGATGATTACCCACTACTTGCGCGTAGGAACTAGTACAAAAACATGTTTGCGCGACGAAAACTTGCGCGACGCATTAAATTACGTCGCGCAAAGCGGTTTTGCGCGACGTAGGTATACGTACGTCGCGCGAAACGGCTTTGCGCGACGTTAGTTTGCACGACGAAGAACTACGTCGCGCAAAGCCGTTTTGCGCGACATACGTATACCTACGTCGCGCAAAACCGCTTTGCGCGACGTAATTTAATGCGTCGCGCAAACTAACGTCGCTCAAAGCCGTTTTGTGCGACGTACGTATACCTACGTCGCGCAAAGCCGCTTTGCGCGACGTAGTCCTTCGTCGCGCAAACTTTTGGCGCCAAACCCTAAGAATTTACCGCTTTTTCCCACCTTTGCGCGACGCATGCCCACCTACGTCGCGCAAAGTTGTTTTGATCTTGAATGAGCTTTTCCTACTATCAGCAGTATTTCGCTTTTCAGTATGTGTTGTTTATCTTTTCTTTTTCAAACTCATTTGGGAAAACAAAAGCTTAACAGGAACTGCACGCTATGCTAGTTGCAATACCCATTTGGGAATAGGTAAGTAGAGATTTACTGTTTATTTAATTTTGTTAGAAACGTTTTGACTATCTTTTTTTCTCATTTTTGGGTTCATTGTTCTAGATCAGAGTCGTCGGGATGATTTGGAGTCACTTGGATATGTTCTTCTGTACTTCTTAAGAGGAAGGTATGCCATAAAGTCGAACCACTTTTCTGAATGAGAATTTTATATTTTGAATTATTTTCCACTCCAGTTAGGATTCTTGCTGATTTACTTTTATTGGTGAAACCGATGCGTTGGCTATTGCAATTTCATTTTGATGACAAGCACTCTTCGCACAATGTTTTGACCAGATATCTGGGTACTCCTCTACACTATTTTTCGGCCTGGCTGATTAATTGGTTTATGCATTTAGCTTTCCTTGGCAGGGTCTAAAAGCTGCAACAAAGAAGCAAAAATATGATAAGATTTATGAGAAGAAGCTATCAACTCCCATTGAGGTATGTGCATCTTGTGGATAGGAGGATCGTGTTTAGAACTCAATCCAACATGGCTGACTTGTTGAATGCATGAGTTCCGATTTTAAGAATTCTTATCAAGAAGTATGCAATTATAAAACAGCTTCCAAATTTTTTTGTTTTTGTTTGTTTTGTTTGTTTGTTTGTTTTTTTTTTTTGCTTTTTCTTTCAGGAGGGGGGGTTTACTAATTTCTTTTGGAAGCTTTCCAGAGATCCATTACAATCGAGCAAGAATTTATGATGCATCCTTTTTCTTTCAGGAGGGGGGGTTTACTCAATCGTTCTAGTCCACAGGATAGCATGTGCTTGTTTCTTAATTCTGTTGGGGTGTTATAACTATGAAGATAATGTTGTGTACTTTACCGTTCTAGTCTATGCAACTTTGTTATTTAATTCTGTGGTGACCATAGTGGTTGACATTTTGAAACTCTGTGCATAATAATTATGGTTTGCATTTCGACCACCACAAATAAGTTATTTATGGTTGCAAATTATATATTTCAAATGTATACTCATTTTCCCTTCCTTTGTTTGAGAGGTGCAGGTGGCTGAAAATGTGAAGTTGATTTCTCAAATCACAGATGTTTTTAGGACTCTTCAAGATTCCCCAGTAGAGGATATCCGTAATCCAAAGCAATCTAGCATAAACAGTTCAGTATGCTCGGTAACTCTCTATCTCTCTCTGTGTTGTGTGTGCATGCAGTGATCTGGTTTATACGTGTACACATGTGAAGCAATTTATTTTTGAATTTTTTTCACTTGTTACTGCCTTTTGTAATCAACTTTTTCACTGTCATTATATACTCTGATTGGTGATGACAGAGGCATGGCTATTGTATCTCATATAAGAGGAGAACTAATAAAGGAGAACTAAGGAGAACTAAGGACTAAATTAAGAGATAGATGCGTAAAGTGAAATAAAGGGTGCATAAATCACTTTATATTAAAATGAAGTCTAAGAGAAATTTAACTACATTTGAGATGTCACAGTGTACATAAATCACTTCATTTTCTTCGCTAAATTAATTTTGATTAATTTTATCTATTTTATTTAGGTTTAGTAATTATTGTGATTTAGTTTATTTGTATGCACATATTTTTGTACATCACCTACAAAATTATTTTGTGTTGTACGAAGTTAATACTACTTAACTTCGTACCCTTTTCTCAGGAAAAGCTTAGTTTCCCGTTTGAGAATTAGTTGGATTTCGTGCATGGATGCGAAAGCATGACTGCGGTCCAATTAATTCTTGAATTGTCCCATTTTTTGGACAGTTTGGGAATGCCCTAGTTATGTGTTGTAGTTTGCGGTCCACGGATTAGGTTTCAATAGTGGAAATTTTGGTAACATTTCCTAATGTTCTTTGAGTACACGGTGGATATTATGTATCTACGACGTGCACTTGAAGAACTGTAAGGAGATGCTGCCGAAATTAGCCCACGTCGAAATTTAATCCATTGGAATCGTAAATTACGGCACATAACTGTGCATTCTTGAATGGGATAGGGCCCTGACCGGAGGAATAAGGTGACAAGACAATAGTTTTCATGTCCTAATCTGTCTCATAATTTGCTTCAATTGTACTTAATTCCAATTTTTGAATAAAATGAATGAATGCCAGCAACGGTGTAGATTTTCAATGGCATCCAATTTCATATAGTTTAATTAGTTATATCTCCATTTACCTATATACCTATTCATTCCAATTTTATATGATCGCTGGATGCAAAACTTTTCTAGATATTATTAGTTGCAGCAGTTGCATCTCTTAAAGATCTTTACAACTTTTTTCTCACTGGTTCACGGTGGATTTTGCAGTTACTTCTTGAGCGTGGGGAAGCACGAAGGGTTATTCCTTGGTAACACATTTATAAGGATTCCGTTGTAGACGTTGTTGTAATTCTTGTACTTTTATTCGGATTGCAGACAAAATGGACAAACAATGGATACATAATCATAATAGATGTGATGTTGAGTACTTGGATGGAATACATGCGTTCATTGAATTCGCAACTAGACACAACCTAGGTTCAACTCATATCCAATGTCCATGTAGGAGGTGTAACAACTCAATGTGGGAGACATTCGAGAATGTTCGATTTCATTTAGTAAGAAATGGGATGTTGGAGACCTATACTACTTGGTATCATCATGGAGAACGATTAGACCAAGCTTCGTCTTCATACGTGACACGAGTGGAAACTGTTGAATCTAATGTGGATCCTAATGAACAAGTTATGAATATTCTAAATGACGTTTATCCATATGCCTCGAGCAACACCAATCAGGAAGGGGGAGAATGGGGAGATGATGACCGTCCAACCATGGACAGTGAGGCATTCAAAAACTACGAAAAACTATTGAAAAATGCCAAGCAAGAATTATATCCGGGTTGCGAGAACTTTTCAGTGCTCACAGCAATTGTGGAGTTGATGCATGGCAAGATCAAGTTTCGTTTATCAAACAAGTGTTTTGATTACTTTTTGGGAGTTATCAAGAGGATGCTTCCAAAGGAGAATTGTTTACCTGAAGATCATAAAAGGGCCCAAAAAGTGTTGAAGGGTCTCGGATTGGGGTATGAAAAAATTCACGCATGTGTAAATAATTGTATATTGTTCTATAAGGAGAACAAAGCGTTGGATAAATGCCATGTCTGCAATGAGCCGAGGTTTAAAATGACATCACAGAATAGAAACACCAAGATTCCACAAAAAGTAATGCGTTATCTTCCATTGAAGCCTAGATTGCAGCGATTGTACATGTCGATGCATACCGCAACCGACATGAGATGGCATAAAGAAGGACGGGTAAATGACGATGTTATGAGGCATCCTGCAGATGGAGAGGCATGGAAAGAATTTGATCGGATGTACCCTGATTTTGCAGCTGACCCGCGCAACATCAGATTGGGACTTGCCACCGATGGATTTAATCCGTTTGGGGTGTTAAACCTAAAGCACAGCACTTGGCCGGTCGTCGTGTTTCCTTATAATTTGCCACCTTGGAAGTGCATGAAAAAAGAATACATGATGTTGACTCTATTAATTAACGAAGATCCAGGAAAGTCCATTGATGTTTATTTGCGGCCGTTGGTTGATGAGCTAAAAGATTTATGGGAAAACGGTGTTCGTACATATGATAAATATACTGGGCAGATGTTCACCATGCGAGCGGCAGTGATATGGACAATAAACGATTTTCCTGCATATGCAATGGTTTCTGGGTGGATGACTAAGGGTTATTTGGCATGTCCAATATGCAAGGATAACGTAACATCATCTTGGCATGCAAGAAAAGTTTGTTATCTTGGTCATCGTAGATGGCTCCCTTGGGACAACGAGTGGCGTCAGAACGATAAAGCCTTCGACGGCACAAAAGAGACTCGGCTAAGACCAAGAGAATGGTCCGGAGATGAGATTTTGGATCAGTTAAACCGTTTGGAATTTGGTCATTTCGGCAAAGGGGTCAGTAACCCCAGACCAACTACACATCTGAACTGGACGCACAAGAGTATGTTATTTGAGCTTCCGTACTGGTCAAAGTTAAAATTGAGACACAACCTCGATGTTATGCATATTGAGAAAAATGTGTTTGACACTTTGGTCGGGACAATTCTAGACATTGAAAGAAAAACAAAAGACACGATCGAAGCTCGCCTCGATTTGGAACGAATGGGCGTTAGGTCATCTTTGTGGATGAAGAATGTCGGTGGTACGTTGAAGAAAGGCCATCCTTTTTTTACTGTTAAGCCGAATGGGAAGAAAGAGTTTTTCAACTTTATTTCTTCTGTAAAGTTTCCAGATGGGTATGCTTCCAATATCTCGCATTGTGTGAACGTGAATGGGTGTAAATTTCAAAACATGAAGAGTCATGACTGTCATGTGATACTCCAACGCCTTCTTCCAGTTGGTATTCGACACTTATTGCCTCTTGATGTGGTGAAACCAATCGTGTTATTGTCGAGATTTTTTTCGCAGTTGACTGCAAGGTGTTTGAGGAAGTCAGATGTTAAACAATTGCAGGACGACATTGTGAACGTCTTATGCAAGTTCAAACAGATATTTCCCCCAGCTTTTTTTACAAGTATGATTCACGTGATGATTCACTTGCCAGATGAGGCATTGCTTGCCGGACCAGTGAACTGTCGATGGATGTATCCAATAGAAAGGTACTTAATTAAGCATCTATATATATATATATATAACATATTCATGATCAACGAACGCTTTGAATAATTTGTAGCATACCTTTTATTTGTGCAGATATATTGGTGAGTTGAAAAAGTCTGTTCGAAACAAGGCAAAGCCTGAAGGATCACTTGTGGAGGCATGGGTCGCATATGAGTCACTTACTTTTTGTGCAATGTATCTTGAAGATGTTGAGACAGCTTTCAATCGTTCTCAACGCAATAATGACGGTGGTGTTAGAAAAGAGAAACTGTCTGTTTTTTCCCAAATTGCGCGACCATTCGGCGATCCTGTAAAAGAAGAATCGTTTACCAAAAAGGACATGGAGGTAGCGCATTGGTTCATACTCAACAATTGTGATGAGGCTTTGCCATACCTTGAAGAGCATGAACAATTGATGAAGCAGGAACATCCTTCACATTTATATGCCAAGAAGCACCGTGACTTGTTTCCTTCGTGGTTTCACGCACATGTAAGTTGTATGTGGTTTGAATTGAGCATATTTTCCAACTTGTTCATGCCCGTCTTTAAATTTGGTTATACTAATAAGTTAACTTTTTGTATATGTTATATTAGATGAACAAATTGAAGGAATTGAATTCACCCTCTTACGATGGAGAATTATATAACTTGGCGAGAGGACCGCTTCACGTTGAATTGTTCTCAGGTTGTCATGTCAACGAGATCAAGTTCTTGGGGGCAACACGTGATGACAAGTTGTCTACTCAAAATAGTGGTGTCCATGTCCCGGGTGCGGGTGACAGTGAAGACATTGATTTTTATGGCAAACTAACTAGTGTAGTACAATTGCTTTACAAAGACAGGTGTCAAGTGATACTGTTTAAGTGTCTTTGGTTTGATACAAACCCACATAACCGAACGAGTGTTAAGCGAGACCATGGTTTACTATCAGTAAACACTATGAGACATTGGTACGATGAAGACCCATACATTTTGGCAACAATGGCGAAACAAATATTCTATCTAGACGACCCTAAAGCTGGCAATGGTTGGAAAATTGTTCAAAAGATTGATCGAATAGGGCTATATGATATTCCAGAACAAGATCATGATGACAATTACGATAACGTCGCTGACCAACAGTTATCATCTTCGATAGAAATTGGTGAAGAAACACTCCGGGATACTAATATTGTCCAAGAACCGTTTGACGTAGTTGGATTTCCTGAATTCGAAATATCAATTGACCTTGGTGATCTACCTGAATACAATGCACCAGAAGAGGCAAACGAAGATGAAGACGAATGGGAATCCGGAAATGATAGTAGTGAGGATAGCGAGAGTTATTATTGTAGTTCGGATGATGATTAATATAAACTTGTAAAGAAAAATCGTGCTTTTTCGTTTATAACCGTCAAAAAGTTTTGTCCCGTTACATAATCTCTGAATGGTTGTTTTTTGCAATTTTTTGGCGTCTGCGATCTCGAAGCATATACAAACAAGTTTGACGGTTGGATAGTTGAAATTAGTTTCGTACAATGCGTTTCCCATCAAGTTCAATGGTATATATATTTACTAAGTTGATTTTAATTTATTTATTTTGTACTTATAACACTTAAGAAATTTAATGATATATATGTAAAAAAAAAATTATTGTGAGTTTTTATTAGAAAAATATATTATTGTGGGGTTTATGTAAAATAAATTTGAATTTGAAAGAAGTAAATAGTAATTTTTATAATATTAAAAAAAAAAAAAAAAACCTTGCGCGAAGTCTTAATGTCGATGCGCAAAACTACTTTGCGCGACCTCAATTTGTATACCTACGTCGCGTCTGATGTGATAATTTTGGCGCTCCAATAGTGAAAAATAGGCGCTTGTTTTCAATTCTCAAGTTTGGCAACCTTTTGAACCCCCAAATCTCGCTCTTCCCGTATACCTCTCTCTTCCCACTCACTCTTTCTTTCCCGTACGTAGACCTGCATCTCTCCCTCTCGCTCCTTCTTTCCCGTATACCTCTCTCTCCTCTTCACAACCTACAACCCCCAAATCTCGAAGCCGACGCGACATAGGGTCCCAAAATCAAGGTAAAGGTTTCTCATTTTCGAAGGGTTTTTGTTATTTAGGGTATAGGGTCAAATTGCATGTTGATTTCTGAGTACTTTGTCGAAATCTCCAGATAAAATTGGATGTTGGTTCTGATTTGATAGGGTTTCGGATTTGTGAGGGTTTGAGGTTATGTGGGTCTGTTGAGATTACACCAAAAGTCTGCACAGTTCACCGTTTAGGGTGTGAAATTAAAGAACCACATATTCGGGATGGGGCTGAATGAGATTGGCACACGGTCTTGTACTTTTCAGATTAGCTTGTAAATTTCTTATTAAGGTAAAAAATGCTGAAAAGATTGATTATTTTCATGCTGGAGTGTGACTGTTTAGGAGATGGGATAATCGAAATGCTTTTGCAGTTGATTTTAGTATAGATCCACATTTCAGTTTCGGTTGGCCTGGTTTCCCTTTCTCTTCTGGATTTCGGAATCAAACAAAAACTATGAAATTTGATTCTTGATGCACTTTACCGGAGAGGGTTCAGATCTTGGAGGGAATATGAGTTTAGCATTTGCCCAGCATATTCCTTTTCTGCCATCTCTTATTTAGATTTGTGTAATTGGTTGGCTCAAAGATGGTTTACAAGGCAGGGCTCTATATTCATCTTAAGATTGGTCCATATATTTGTTCATAATGGAATTTTGGGAATGATCATTTTCCTCGGCAGTTTTTTGTTTCGTCAATGAATTTCTTTTTGAATGTTTCTATTTTCTTTAGGGGGTTTCCAGTTTGGCTGAAGTTTGTTCCAGGCATTAGCTTCAGAACAAATAATTTGAAAAGTTGACAATTTCAGTCATTTGTCTTAATTAATCAATGATTAGTTTTTTACCTGCCCCAAAAATTTTAATTTTATTTTCGAGCCCTGATTTCATATTAGGCGCCTTATCTTCATTTGGATTGTTCTGTCTCATATTGGAATCTCAACTTCTACCTATGTAAATTCGATTTCAAGTTTTTTAGTTCATCAGCACAAACAAGATCATGAGCATTTTGGTAGCCTGCATCTCTCAGTTCTTGGTATTTCTTCTTACACATAATCTGGTTGAATTTTTTATTTTGTGGGTTTGGAAATTCAAGTTTTTTTTTTCTGCAATTTATATTTGCATTGAAGTTTTTGAACTATTGTATTTGGTTGCCATTATGATTACTTATGGACTATTTCGCCATATGTATTTGCTACAAAATGTAAATTTATTTTAAATGAAACATATTGAAGTCCTCTGCGCATTTGCATAAGCTATTGTGTGTTGTTAAAAGAGAGAGGGCATCTAGCATACAACACACATGCCATGGGTGTACAACTAAGTATGCCATGGAAGGATTTCTGGATTTCTTCGATGGCCTCTCTTTCAGACAAACCTCTGCATTTACATAAATTTTTAGATTGCAGGGTCTAACAGCATCAAGCATATAAACCGTTAGTAGCTATAGATTTATTTTTCAAATCATTTTGGAAAGGAAAATTAATGGATGGTAGAAGTAAAACTGAAATTGAAAAACACCGAGGTTAAACATGTACAGTTGAAACTGTACCATTTGTATAATTTTTTGTATAAATTAGGGTCACATGGCTTCACCAACCTCATAGCATTAACATTTTGGCATTTTACAAGCAATAGAACTATGGAAGACAAATATGAGGCATCCTCAGGCATCTAAGGTCGTCAACAAGGACATAATATCGCACTTTGTTCTTCGGCTAGTTTATTGCAGAACGTAAGAACTTGTAACATTTTATTCTCGTAAAAGATTTCCTTATTATATCTTATTTTATGTTGTTAATTTTTATTTTATGTTGTTAATTTTTATTCTGCATTTTAGAAATTTTCCTTTTGCTTATTTAATTGGCATTGACTTGCATATAGTATTCATGCATGTTAGATGTATTCTGGAAAATCTTGTTCTTTTAGATAGTTGTTGTGAAAAACCTGTATTCTTGTTCTGAAGAATGAGCCATGCATATGGCTTTTCTAGATTTGTAGGAAGTGTTAACTTTTCACAGGGGATTGAAACTAGAAAACATTGGATGCACATACTTATATATGATATGCATGATTGCTTAACCCACTGCCTCGAGCTATTACGGTATTACCTTAGATGAGAATTTTACTTCAAAAGACTTAAGCAGTGCAGGACCCGACCATTTAAATACTGTACTTTTGAGCAGTTGCATTATAACCCACATATCCCATGTAAAGTTTATTCTAAACTTTTCATGAGGTGGAACAAATCAGTGAAAAAATCTATCATTTTTGCTCACAAAATACACATACTGCCACGGTTTAACTAATTTGATCTTTCTATAGTGATTCTCTTTTAGGGTTTGTTCAGATGCAAGAAAGGATTAGTTTAAATATTCTTGTATTGATATTATTGCTCTAATTACTTATATTACTTTGGTTGCTATTTTATTAGTTTCAAATGCAAGAAAGGATTAGTTTCTAATGTTATATTTTTATGGTTCATAAAGTGTATAGATGTCGCAGTTGATTACTCGTCGTCGGAGTGTGTCCAATGCAGCTCCTGCATTATCAGCATCTAGTGCTCCAGGCGTGAGTGCTCCGTTGATTGGGGAGCCTACACCCCTTACGGAGGCTACTCCTACAACGTCCCAGGTGCCCGTATCATCAACGTCATCAGTGTCAGTTGAGCCCCTCAGTGCACGGCGGCCTCACCGGCGCCGCCGCGAGCCGGAGCCTTCTGATCACACTTCCTCGTCCTCCAGAGTCGAGGATGGGGCCTCCCAACCAGGTAGTTTTTTTTCTAATTCTCACTATGTTGCATTTTTTTTTCATTTCAAAACTATTACTTTTATGATTGTGAAAATGTGTTGCGGGTTGTGAATTACTGTTTTAAGGTACTTTTATGATTAAGGGAGGTTTTGCCAAATTTTCTGTACAAATTTAAGCTTAGGGTTTTTACCATTTAAGTTTTTTTGGGCAGCTAAAAAAAACACCAGGGGGCCCAATCGAATGTTGAAGGAGCTACAGCTTGTACGTATGTCTGCCTCCTTGATCAAGATTGCGTATGATGAGCGACATCGTGGAGCGGTTACCTCACAGCAGCATAAAAGTGTCGTTAATTGCTATGGTTTTATTATTAGGATTTTTTGTCCTATGCGGTGGGAGAGTTGGGCAAAAATTCCCGAGGAGACGAGGACCCTGGTGCGAGACAATTTGGAGGTGAGTATTTTAATTTTTAGCAAAGTCAACATCTTTCTCTGCTTAAACTAGTGCAGGGCCATCATCTTGATTAGTAAAGTCAAGATCTTTCTCTCAATTTCTATTTGGTTGCTAAGAAAATGTAGGGGGGAAAGAGAAATCAGGTGCATTTCATTGTTTTGCACCTGATAGCCGAGTGTTGTTGTGATGAATAATTTGGTCATGTATTTTGCACACTCTTCTTCTGTTCATAATTGGGAGCAGGTGTGGTCATTTAGTTTTGGTTAATTTCAGTGATTTGCGGCACTGTTCTTTGTTGTCTGAATGCTTCCTGGGAAGGAAATTGAAAAATAATTCCGTGAACCATTGTTAAAATAATGATTATGTTGATTAGGTGGAAGGATTACTATCTTATCTGATGCATATTTATGGGTTTTTAGTTTTGGTCTACGTCCTTGCTAAATGATTTATGATAGTGTTTAGGTGAGTATGCATGCCGTCTCTAGTACATTGCTTTGCTTGTGTTGTGCATCAGTTAACCTGATCCATAGTATCCACCGGTTGAGCAGCATCATGATACCTAAACATTATGCCTATACATGCTGTTTTGTTTTAATCATTAAGTGCTTCTTGGGACTGGCTATACTAATCAAGTAATCGATCTTTTACCGAGCGAGTCCTATGTATGGTTCTTGACTTTGCCTCAATTTGATAGTGAATTGTTTTTAGTTGTTGTCCTGGTTTTATTTATTAAAGTGAACTACGAAAGCAGCCTTAAATAGTCGAGTTAAATCCTTTGTTGAGAAATTGTGCTAAGGAAAGGAATTTGATAAATAATTTGAGTGTTAACCTTATGGTTTGAACATTAAAGGTTTGATACTGCTTTCCGAATATAAACATTATATTGTTTGCTTCCTAACAAATTAAGATTCTAGTTATTTTTGTAAACCGACAAACTTTATCAATATCTTATAAACTAGTTGTCAATTATTCTTATACATGGTCATTTTGTTTGTCATTTTGTTTTTCATATTTGTAGGTCGTTTTTGAAATGGAGGACATATCCCCTGAGGTCAGTGCCTACTTAGAGGAGACCTTAGCAAGCCGGTACAAAGATTGGAAGAGCGCTCTTCACACGCATTTTCAGCTATGGGAATCTTCGGAGATTGCTCGCCTACAGGGTTGCCCACGCGAGTATAAGGAGCGGCGAGAGGATTGGGAGTGGCTCTGCACACATTTTACTTCACCAAAATTTTTGGTATGTACATAATACTTTAATAATAATTTATTGTTTTTGTTATTTTATTTAAGCTTTTTTTAATAATTTCTTTCAAATAGTCGCACTAACATATATATTGTATGTTTAACAGAAGAAATCTGCTGCTGGCAAGAAAGCTCGGGACTCAAAGACACTTCTCCACCATTCTGGTTCGAAGCCCTTTTCGTATAGGATTAAGGCACGACGTGAGGTAAAAGTATATTAATTTTGAAATTTTATACAATTTATTTTATATTATTGATTAATAAAATTTTCTTAATGTTTTTTTTTCTTTAGGAGGGTTCTAAGTTCCCACAGATTGACCTGTTCAAGCATGTTTACGTTCATCCCAACAATGAGAACAGTGACCAGCTTTATGTAAGTATATGTAATTGTTATTTTTCTTATTTTTATGAATCGTTCAAATATTATTTATATTTTGTTATTAAACATTATATGTTTTTTCTTTATTATTACAGGGTGATATGGTGGAAAAGAGCACTGCTATTCTCCAAGAAGCAACATCGCAGCTTCCCCCAGACACCCCGATCGAGGACGTCATTGTACCCAAGGATGCAGATGTTCAGATCGTGACTGAGGTCTTGGATCAGAAGTTCGGTCGTCGTCATGGTAAGGTTGTTCGGTGTACGGGGAAGGCGGGGGTTCGTGAAACGGGTGCCTCTTCTTCCAGATTGTCCATAGGACATGTCAATTCCTTGAAGGAGGAAGTGACAACCCTAAGAGGTCAGGTTGCGGCCCAGGGCGACCACATTAGGGCCCATGATGAGAGGATGAATATGATTGTTCAGGCCTTAGCGATGTCCGGCCTCCAAATCCCGACGATGCCAGCACCTAATGTTGCTCCACCTTCGACTTCCCAGCCATTTTGCCCAGACGATACCGAGTAGCATGATGTATTAAACTTAGAAGACTTGTAGTTTTTTATTTTTTTGTTCGGACAAACGTACATTTTCATATATTCTATAATTATTTACTTTTTCTTGGTTTATTAATTATTTTTTAGAGTTTAATTATAATATTTATTAAAAATTAAATTAAAAAATATAAATGACAAAAAAAAAATAAAAAATAAAACTTTGCGCGACGCATTGCCTACCTACGTCGCGCAAAGATACTTTGCGCGACGTAGATCCTGCGTCGCACAAACCCTTCCTTCACTGCCTTCGCGCGACGGTTCTTGCGCGACGAAGGTTCGTTTGGCTAAGTTTTGGGCGACGTATTTTTGACTTTGCGCGACGACGGTCCTACGTCGCGCAAAGTATTTTTTGTACTAGTACCTCAAGGATATTTTTGTCTTCTTTTGTCCCAAAGTCCACGCGTCACTTAGTGAATATTTTTTGCTCCACAAGTATGAACATGCAATGAATCTTTAAACCCTTCTTTGCCAGAATATACATCCAAATCATTCACTTTGGTGAATTCAAAATATTATCGTAAGTGCTGCATGACATTAAAAAACTTCTAAGGCAAGACTACCTCATGCATTTTATTGAAAGTATCAGTGTTGTCATGTGTTGTCGGATGGAATAATGGAAAGCATGAGTGATGCTGCTGATGCTGTCATGTGCTTTGGTTCAACACATTTCATAAAAAAAATTTCACATACTGAAAACATATGTAGTTCGACACGTACATTCGAATCTAGGGTTTGTTAATTTGGATTTGATACCAAATGTTGGAAACTACGAGTATATAATATTAACAAGTTTCCTAGATTACTAACAGATATTAACAAGATACATGAGGCAGCCATTGCAGAACAAGAAAAAGGATATCTTCTACTCGTTGAAAGACTTAATGCTCTTAAGGTGATAGAACCCAATAACGCAAAACTTTTCTTTACGAGTAGGGAGTCCTTATATAGATCAACATTTACCAACTTCCCTCTATCATGGAGAGTTGGTTTTTGTTAGTTAACAACAGTTTCATCAAATAAGTGGGATGTAAGTGATCTCCACAATTGTTATCCATATTTCCTTAATAATAGGAAGCAGTTTTTTCCACGTTTGCAACTTACATCAAACTGTATTGTTACCAAATACATTTCGTCCTTCACTAAATGATAGTTTAGTCCAATTAAGTTTCTAACAAATATACCTATGGTATATAGTCTCTATGTGTGTAAGTACTTATGATAATTATTCTTCAATTTTGCGGTGATATATTATACCATGTATATTGAGTTTGGTTAATTTTGAATGTTTCATCATTTATTCATGGTTGAATTTTATTGGAGTAGATATGGAATGAAATTCCTAGTTATAGATGGTAAATGTTTGTAAACAAAAGGGGTCATGGATGTAGTTTAACTTGGCATGGCATTACTTGTGAAACCAGGACCTAAATTAGATTCATCTTATTTAGGCCCTAAAATTTAAATGTCCCTTGCTTGTGTTACAGGTTAGCTATGGGTGTCATCCTTTCTGCTCTTTGTTTGTCCGTCATCATTGCTATCCTGGCCAGGATGAATGTGGGTAATGGAAAAAAAGCAGTAATGGTGCTTGGTGTTCTGGGAGTTGTATTAATCACCGGAGTGATAAACTGCCTGCTAGAAGCGGTAAAAAGGGTCTTGCTTTCGGGGATGATCGCATTGCTGATTTGGGCTTGTATGACCATAAGAAGGGCGACCACCCGGTTCACCAACTTAGTTATTGTGCCGATCGAGTAGGGAAGACTAGCTAGCTACTTCCTCTACCTTCAAATACTTTAGTTCAAAGTTCTGTTATGTTATGTTATATAATTACCATCTAAATATGATAATACCATCGATTCACTAATGTTATGAGACATATCTATTATGTTGTCACTCAGAATTTATTAGCAAACTTTTGGTCAAACGGGACCTCAAAGATTCAACATTTACTATACCCTAGATAGTTGCACAGCTTGCCAAGAAAATATTGTTTCATAAATGGCAGAGTATAAAAAATTGATCAGCTCCTACGAGTCTATGACAAATAAAACGTTCATCCTCGAAAACGAACCTTTCAGATTTTTGTCCTGAGAAAAGTAATATATAGTAACACAAATTATCGATTGACATTACTATTGTAATTTTAATAATTAGCACATCCAATTGTTAATTTTATTCCGAGATTTCCCTCAAAAACATCGTCTCTAACTCAAATGTGAACAACAAATTAAGTGATTATTCTTCCTTGAGTATTGTGTGTAATAATGTAGCATGCATTATCTTGTTCCAACTTGGGTTCTCTTTCGATTGGCTGCAAAGCACAAATATCTTTTTTCCAACAAAATATAGATGGCTGCCACAAGTCCTGCAATTCGAAAACTTAAGGGTAAGGGATAAATGTAACCAGTTAAGGAAATCTATTGATGTCTAAGCAGAAGAAACCATAAACCTCAGAGAATTGTCACTGATAACAAAAATCAAAGAGTTGATCCCATAAAAATGTAACCATGCATGCATGGAGGTATAGTTGATCCCACAAAAAGTGTAATAAATAGGGTTTAGGCCACGAAATAAGAGTTGATCCCATAAAAAATGTAACCATGCATATGCATGTAAGCTTTCATCCCATTAAGTTGGAGTAATTTTGACTATACAAATTGTACGCATACGTGCGATTTAATTTTGACTATACAAATTGTACAAGTACATGCAAAAGACGAGTTGAAATAATTCTACAAAAATGGTTGAAGACGGGTTGAACTGATTCTATAAAAATAGTCAAAACTTATTGAATTGATTCTGCAAAAATGGTCGATGATGGGTTGAATTGATTTTGCAAAAATGATCGATGACAGGTTTAACTAATTCTGCAATAATTGTCGAAGACGGGTTGAATTGATTCTGCAAAAATGGTCGATGATTCATTGAACTGATTCTGCAAAAATGGTTGATGACTGATTAAAATGATTCTGCAAAAAAGGTCGAGAATATGTTGAACTGATTCTGCAAAAATGGTTGAAGACGGATTGAATTGATTCTGCAAAAATGGTGGTGGATAGGTTGAACTGATTCTGCGAAAAAAGGTGGGTTGAATTGATTATGCAAAAATGGTCGTTGACTGATTGAACTAATTCTGCAAAAAAAGGTCGAGGACGAGTTGAACTAATTCTACAAAAATGTTCAAAGACGGGTTAAACTAATTATGCGAAAATGATCGAATACTGATTGAACTGATTCTGCACAAATAGTCGAGGATGGATTGAGCTTATGGTACTTATTAATTTAGTTAGAGTTGTGAAGGTTGGGTTCTATAACAGCCCTAAAGCCTTAAGGGTATGACTGATATTTTAAAACATTGTTTCCATGTTTTTGGGCTGAGCTTTAATTGTTTTTATGTTTTTATTTCTCATTAACATGTTTAAAAACTAGTGGAGTTCCTTGAAATATAGTGAAATTTTTTGTCTCTATAGATAAAGCTCCCTTTAATTAATGTCTCCACAATAAAGTTTAAATTTATTATTACACACATTTTAATTCATTATTTTTGTTTAAATTCCTCTAATTAGTGTAACTAAACTTTTGTAATATATTGGGTAAATTATATTTTACCCCCTCAGGTTTGGGATCGATTGCAATCTCATACAATATCTTTAAAAACATTTCAATTTCATACATCTGTTAGAAAATCCGTTAAGTAGACAGTTAAGTGATGACGTGGCATATATGGGATCTACATTTGTGCTGACGTGGCTGCCAAATTTGTGCCAAAATAATTTTTCTATGCATTTAAAAAATAATAATTTAATCAAAATATTAAATACTAAAATAATTAATTAAAGAATTTTTTTTTTAAAAAAAAACCCTAAAATGACACACCCCAACCGTGATCAAGGCATGCTGGCCATCACGTGACAGTGACGTAGCCATGTGCACAGTGCGGAAGCAGTAAAGAAAGGAAATATACGAATAATTAAAAACCGAATTACTAGAGTGCACTACTAAACAGGAAGTGATAGGAGTTAGTTACAAAAGTAAACAATCCTAATCAGAGCATAATAAGTCTAGGTGCAGTCCAGTATGACAAGTACTAGTTATACAGTACCAGGAATGTTCTACTATTATTTAGGTAGGTCAGAACTGCCGACGCCCTCAAGCCACCAACAACAAGCTTACTTAAAACTTGAAAGGGCGCAAAACAGAAAACGTGAGTGGGCAAAAACAAATGTTTTACAAAATCATTTCATTTATCAACATATCTAACCCCTCTCTGTAAAACATGTATAATTTTTCCCAGAATCAAGATATAAGCATATACATAAATATATATGAAATCATAACAATTCAATTCAATTCATATAATCATTTTCATATATATGCCATGCCAAGATATAATAGAATAAGCAATTCAGGTAAGAATAATTTCATAGAAATATAACATGTGAGCCGGAACCCCTATGGTAGTCTGTACGGCTGAATTCATAGCTCAAAAGTCACTCTAGCCGGAGTCACTACTATGACCTATACGGATATATACTGCACAAGAGTCGAAACCAAACAAAAAGGTCTATACGACAATAATGGGTGTAATATAATCATGCTCCATACTACTCTCACATAATAGCTGGGCGATAAATCGCTAGTTACCTACGAGTTGGAATCATAAATAAGGTATGTACGACAAGACTGTGCACTTAAATTGGATCCAATATGAGCATATGATGCAGGAGGTGACATAATAAACAGGCCTATGCTATATCTATGGCTAAATCACAATCACCCTAAATGCAGTTTTATGAGCTCAACATTAATCAATCACATATTACCTCATCGATGATTCACATAACCAAATACAACTTACCTGGGCTTACCTGAGAGTCCACAACACCACATATATATATATAAAGCATCACATACCAATTCATGTATGAATTATAAACTTATATGCATGACATTATGGCATACTATCATTTAAGCATATTTTTCTGGGAAAATATCAAGTATATAATATATAATGAAAACCAAAAGCCCACTCACTGGTATGTCGAAGGGTCGTAGTCCCCGAGTCGCCATTGGATATGCTCGTCCTCGGGATAAGTCTCACCTATATGCGAATTAACTATAAAAATGTTATTTTAAAGCTCATACACAAAACTAGCTAATAACTTCTCATACAAAGCTTAATTTTGGTATTTGAATATACCAACATGACCTACACAACCTCACGAACATCGTGATATTTTTAAAATAATTTTTCTGTGGCTCACGCACCGGGGAGGGCACGGCCTCACGTGCATCATCTTCAACCTCCAGACGCAGGAACAGTGTCGCCGACGCCGGATTCTGGGCAGACTTGCAACTGCCTTTTTCTCGCTCGTTTTTGCACCATTTTCCATAAAATTTTCACCAAAATGTCATAAATCACGAGAGGAAGAAGGTTATACCTATTTGGAGCTTCAAATCCCTCAAAAACTCGTTGGGAAAATCCTACCAAAACTGGCCACCTTCGAACCTCGTGATCCCGACGTCAAAACCGAGCCAACGAAGCACTCCGAGCTTTGTGAGAACCTCTTAGAGTTCGTTGTGAGCTTGGATTGTCCTAAAACATAACCATTCAATAGTTCATGAATAGTGCTCGACTCGGAGCTTAAGTTTTCAACGTGATATCGGACGAGTTCTTACCTGAAATGGATACCTTTGAACTCGAAATGGAATAAGGAACACAATGGTGTGCTCAAAACCTTCGATCTATGAAGCTTGAGGCGTTCTTGCTCTTGTCCTTATGTATAGCAAGGAGAAAGAGAGAGTGAAACCGAGAGAAAGTACGAGAGTGAGAGAGAAGGTGATGTGGATATGTGTGTGGTCTTATCTGTCCGCCCACCAATCAAACCAATTATTTTCCTTACTTGAAATTGGGTCCAACATACTAGGGACTCATCAAATTGGTTCTTAAACCAAAACTTAGTCACACAACGCCACCAACGCTCAAAGGCAATTTCGTCTTTTCACATTGTCCAAAATTATTTCCAAAACGGGCTGTGACATAAAACCCATGTCTTCATTTCCCCATTCCTAATCGCATTCACCCACAATTTCTTCTCCCTCCCTTCATCTAAAAGCCGTAACCTAAGAAAAACTCACAACCTAATTCGCACCACCCAGATCGGCTTGGTGCGTTTTTCACGTTGA
Source organism: Malus sylvestris (assembly GCF_916048215.2). NCBI lineage: Eukaryota > Viridiplantae > Streptophyta > Magnoliopsida > Rosales > Rosaceae > Malus > Malus sylvestris. The sequence continues at coordinate 37,307,136 of NC_062264.1, read as the reverse complement.
TGTCAATTCACGCCAACTCTTTTTCAGATGAGACGCAGTGGAGCAAGGGTAAGAGCGGCGCGATGAGCCATTTCCGACCGCTTATGGTTCGAGCTCTTCCGACAGACGCGGTGTTCAACATCGATCTAAATGGGTAAAGCTCAATTGGACTCCAGTTCATCAGGAAAGGTGCGAGGGAGATGAGATTGGTCAGCACCCTTTAGGAGGTCTTCGTTGCCGCCCTGGAGAAGGCCATTTTCTATTTTTTTCCCTATTTTCTCTGTTGTTTTTCGTCTGGGGCTTCGCGGGTTTCATGACTTCAAGCCTTCAACGGATGCCTTTTTCTTTTTTTGTTTTCTATTTTCTCTGTTTTTTGCCGGAATGCTTTGCGGGCGTGTGATTTTGGACTCCATTGGTGGGTTTCTTGGCTTCAAGCCTTCAACAGATCAAGAACTCATTTGGCACATCAGTCGAGTGGATGTGGGTTGTGGTTGCGGTGTGGGTATGGTAGGTAACAACGGTGCGATCATTTTTTCGTCGATGTTCATCTTGAATTGTTTGATAATCATAGCCAATTTATTTTGGATTTTGATGATGGGGATAATGAGATTAAAAAGGAGAGGAATTTGGCAATGGAGAAAAGCGGCGAATTACAATGGAGAAAGGATATGAATTTAGCAATGGAGGAATTTGGGTGAATGCGGTTGGGAATGGGGAATACATGGGTTTTAGGATTTTTTTTTAATTTTTCTTTAATTAATTATTTTAGTATTTAATATTAATTCTGATTAAATTATTATTATTAAATGCATAGAAAAAAAATTTTGCCACGTGGCACAAATTTGGCAGCCACATCAGCACAAATGTGGATCCCATATTTGCCACATCATCACTTGATGGTTTTTCTAACGGATATATGAAATTGAAATAAAATGATAAGTAAATGTATGAAATTGAAATATTTTAAAGATGTTGTATGAGATTGCAATTGACCCCAAACCTAAGGGGGGAATAATGTAATTTACCCTAATATATTTTACTGAACTTGTGTATTGAAATGTTTAAACCTAAATACATTATAATGAATTAGTGGCACATAAGAAAATATGCCTAAATTTAATTTACGTCCTTTTCATCATTGATATTTTTGTATAAGATTCAGTCTTCACAGACTCACATGGACTTTCGCAGGCTCAAATATTGAACAAATTCATTTTAATTATTTGTCATCTACGCGCATGCATGTGGAATTTTGACTAGAATTATTTTCATGTCTACAGAGTTTTGTTCTCATATTCAGCTTAGTTTATGTTTTTGGCAAGGATAGTGTTAGGCATACCAAAATTTTATATTAAATTTTGTAAATTATAGAAAAGTTTGTAAATTATAGAAAAGTTCAAAATGGATGAGTGACCTTTCATGGCATAAGCCGCTCTTATCACATCCCGATCTCGACATACGTCCAAGATCGACATGTAACATCATCAAATACCCGTATCTCAAACATACCCCGCCTTCGGGTTATGGGCAAAGCACAACTCGAGATCCAAATGCATAAAAAAAATTTGTATACTTTATGGTTGTATCTAACCTCCTCGTTAGACTGCCTACATACCCTAAACAGGGATCAAGCAATTTGTAGTTCATTAATCACTAAAATCAGACATTTATCCCATTGCATTCAAGCAAAAAAGCATAGCATTCCTCAATCATTTATTAGAACTTGACAAGCATGAAATTCCTAGACTCAGGGCTACATAACAAACCCACATGAAAATCATGATTTCCCTTCCATCCAACATATAGATCATTATGTCTCAACATGATACCACAATTCACAACATATATCATATCAAAGAACTGATGAAGCACAATACCATTCTCTAGCCACATTGATCAACTAATTTGATCGTATTAATAACAATCATATCCAACATCATTCCATAATCACTTCAAGTAACCAATTCCATGAATTAAGGAGGCACAATGTTAACATTTAATTACGTTAATCAATCAACAAGATGACATATCAATGCACGAAATTTAATAAAGGAATTCTACATAATTCTCTGCCTGGATACCAAGTAATAACATGATAATTCTAATTTATAAACATAATGTCTACTGTGAGCAATTCCTACTCACTCAAATCTAGGGTCAAACTAACTTTATGGAAATGAGCAAGAGTAGGGAATTCCGGACCACTCAATGGAATCCAACTCAAAATATAATCACCTATTGGAATGTACCAAGTACAACTAATCCACATCACCCCTAGAATGCGTATGGTCCCCCATCGCGGATGTACCAAGCAGAACCATAGACATAATCTAATCATGCAGGTAGTGATCACCCATCGCATATATACTAAGCATGATCACCCCTGAATACGTATGGTCCCCCAATGCGGATATACCAAGCATGACCATATCCTAACTCTAGGTAGTGATCACCCAACACGGATATACCAAGTAAAACCATATGCATAGTCTAATAACGTAGGCAGTGATCAACCAACGTGGATATACCAAGCATGATCACCCATAACAGTCCCCCAACACGGATATACCAAGCAGGACTGTATCCTATAGATCTAGGTAGTGATCACCTAACGCCGATATACTAAGCATGATCACTCCTAGAATGCGTATGGTCCCCCATGCGGATATACCAAGCAGGACCATAACATAATCTCATCATGCAAGTAGTGATCACCCAACGCATATATACCAAGCATGATCACCCCTGACATATGTATGGTCCCCCAATGTAGATATACCAAGCATGACCATCCATGTACCGCTGCTACATAGTGCAGTAAATTCAACACACAACCTATCCACAACTCAACCCTTATGAGTTACAATGTAGTCACCTACACCATCAACTTCTCATGGCCACCAACTAATATGCCACACAAGCATATAAGTTCTACACAATACTTCTAATATGATTCTAGGATCACATTGTCATAACATTTATCATACTTATCATTCACATTATTAAGAAGATAAATAAACACATATATATCCCAATAATGACGTCCCATACACGTAAACCGATATATATATATATATATATAATCTGGGCTAACTTACTAACCAATATAGGCTCACTAAGCCCTACATAGTCTCTAGTAATATTGGTTTTCACATTTAAGATCAATTTGTAGTATATTGACCAACAATCAAGCCTCTGTCAAAAGTGGGGTCTACAAACTTATACAGATCAATCTGGAACATCCGTCCATGGATTTTCGATCTGTAACTTCCCAAGGGTCTCATTTATCTTCTAGAACAATACTCTAAAATTTCGGAACGATCCAATAGTCGCATCGCCGTCAATTGCTAGAATTAGGTTGCTATCAACGTTTGGTTTTACAAACTTAGAAATTCATTTGGGAAGATCCGTACGTCAGATTTCCAATCTGTTAGTTCATATGGTCCTTAAATATTACATACTATAACATATTAAGGTTTGGTGACGATCCAACGGTCGGATCGTCGAATCATAAAATCTCCAAGTGGTGGTCTCTATCAAAACTAGTCATACGACGAGATTTCATCAATCAAACGTCACATATGGAATCAGGGTATCCAAATTAGTCTAGGAAGGGCAGGTAGGGTCTCGACCCACGCACTGGCCGACCACCCCGATTCGCCAGAAAATTCCACCTACTCTAAAAATTACCAAATTTTACAAGCAAGTAGATCTCAGTGAGGGAAGCAACTTTCATACCTGGGCCGAAGTCCAATTCTGCCGAGAAACACCTGAAAATTGTCTCGATCCACCGAAAACCCTTAAATTTGAGTGTTCTTGATTCGACACCAAAATGGCTCCGACGCCTCAACCTACCCATGGGATTTGTTCCTGGACTCAAGGGACACCCGTGAATGGTGATGGTTGACGGAAAACCTTTCGAAAATGGGCAGATCGCCACAATGCACCCTTTGGACTCTCAGTTCGAATTCCACGAATTAGAGCCAAATTGGCTTAGGTTTTTGTATGAGAAGAGTAGAGGGAATGATCCTAGGATGATTCCAAGTGATGAAGATCTTAATTTTCCGGAGAACCACTGAAAAATGCATCGGAATCAATGGCGTCGTTGGGTTGGGTCGAAATGGAAAACCGGGTAAAGGGATCCGGTGTATCTCATCTCCCTCATTTCCCCTCATTTTTCCCTCTTCTGATTGGTCACTCTCTCTTTCCTTTCTCCCCGATTGGGCATCACCCTCTCCTTCTTCCTCCTTTTCTTTCTTTTCTCCTCCTTCCCCTTGGACCATCCTCCTCCCCTTTTTTTTTTGTCCCTCCCGCTACCTCTCTTTTTTGTCCTTCTCTCTTGCTGCCATCTAGCAGCTCTCATTTTTCTTTTTTTAAAGGAACTTCAAATGTCCTTAATGTTTCCTTTCTCGTCCCGATTCACAAATGGTCTTCGCCTACGTGCTCGTGGGGTTGAGCTTAATTCAAAAACATTAATAGTGACCCCCGAAGGTCTACGGATTTAAAAATTATTTTCAAAAATTCAAACTTTGTAATTAAGTAATTAAAATCTAAAATTAATTTAAATTCGTGAAAATACTATAAAATCCAGCTGATACAAAATACGTAGATTACAATAGTGAAATCCAGGCTCTACCATAAGTTCTAACTGCCTCTTCGGCTGTGTTAAAAGTCCCAAGCCAAACACTCATGTCATGCCTTTTTGAGTTGCGAATTTGAGCTTGCCTCCGCATACCCCGGTATCGAACTTCTCCGGCTTCCTTCTCTTCCATGTCCCTTTCCTTTGGAATCCATATATATATGTGTAGTTTGCATGGCCAAACTAACTGTCGTGGAATTAGCATTTATATGAGTTATTATTTGCCTCAACCCCCCACACACCTACTACCCCCACCCTACCCTCCTCATGAGGTAAAGTAGGCATACGAAATAACTTATAAGGAACCCCTTTTGCTGAGAACAATAATTAATATGAGTAACACGAATTATGGATTTGACATTACTAATTGTAATTTTACTCAATTAGAACATCCAATTTTTTATTTTATTCCGAGATTTCCCTCAAAAACATCGTCTCTAACTCAAATGTAATTAACAAATGATTATTCTTCTGTGAGTATTGTGTGCAATAATGTAGCATGCGTTATCTTGTTCCAACTTGGCTTCTCTTTCGATAGGCTGCAAAGCGCAAATAGTTTTTCTCCAACAAAATATAGAGGGCTGCTACAAGTCCTGCAATTCGAAAACTTAAGGGTAAGGGATAAGTATAACCAGTTGAGGAAATTTAATGATGTCTAATTATTAGCAGAATAAACTATAAACCTCAGAAAATGTCACTGATAACAAAAAATCAAGAGTTGACTCCATACAAAATGTATGCATGCACGTCAGCTCATCCAATTAAGGGCTAGTTTGGATTGCAATTTTTTTTTTCAAAACGGTTTTTGCTATGTTGTGAAAATAAACAGTTGCGAAAAAAAATTGGTAAGTGTTTGGTAAACTATAGTTCTGAAAGTTCCTTATAAGAAAAATGAAAAGATTACCTAAGAGCATAAGTATAATAAGGTTGTCATAAACCATCCTGTTGTCAACCCCATGGATCATAGCTTTCACAATCGTTGTAACGAAAAACACAAATCCCTCAGTTGCTAAAATGGTCTTCACGACAACGTCCTTATGTGAGCAAAAGAAATCATCTAATCCCATCATCAACACCTTAACCACAGGGTCAGTTGACCGATCACCAAACTTGACTACACGTATCAGAGTCATCTCTAACAATATGAGACTAGTGAACCATGTAATTATATCCGATACTGCCGACATTGTGTGTTTTGATTCTTTTAATTTGACAAACAAAAACCTTTAAGAATATTGGAGGCAAGGAGGATGTCTTTCAGTTCTCCCTTTTGTGAATGTGTGTGTATATATATACATACACCTGAGGGATAATTAAAAATTAAAACCGATATAAAGATTCACAAATCAAATTGGGATGCACACCTTTATTGATCATCACAAATCACGCTTAAGTTTTCATGGTCTCTCCTGTGGAGCCAAATATATTCATTAGGCGACACGTGGACTTTTGGACAAAAGAGGACAAAAATACCCTCAAGGCATACCAGGATTCCTACGCGCGAGCAGTGGGCAATCATCTTTCAATCAAGTCAAAAGTACCCAAAAAAGGTAACAATTAAAAACCTCTTTCATCAAAATCCTTCCTATAAGGTATTTCCCAAGACCTAGCATTTTCTATTTCATTATTTAGCTAATCAATTAGCTAAATAATATATGTCTACCATATCTCCTAAAATCATCCTTAATAGTCAATTAAATCACCCAATTAATAGCCAAAACCGGCCCCCCACTTTTCACATCCTCATCTTTCCCATTTTCCTTATTAAAATAGTCATTCATTTTTATAACCATCCATTTATTCTTTTCATATTTAATTAGAATAAATTGGCTAATTAAACATGAATTTGACCCCCACAAAAACCTTATGGCCGGTTCCCATTATTCAAAATGGGGAAAGGCCTACCCCTATAAATAGGCACTTATTCTCACCAAAAATTCATTCCAAACCTCTTGCAAAAAATCCCAAATATTCTAAACACTATTTCTCTCTAAAATTCTAACTTTGGCATCGGAGGTTCTTCGGCCAAAGCCCCCCCCATTCATCGTGGGCGCGTGAGGCTTTTGGCCTTAACCTAAGGTGCTAGTTGTTTTGTAGGTGCAAAATCGTCCGAGATTGAGGAGGAGAAAATTTGCATCCACAAATTGGTGCTTTCATTGAGAGTTGAAATCCATACTCGTAGAAGACTCTCGCACAAAAAAGGTTTTTGTCTTTATTTTCTAGTCCATTTGAATATTTTTCATACGTTCTTATTATTAGAATTTTTTACTTGCAAAGGTTCTTTGATAAAACGTATAAGCAAAATATAATGGCTAGAAATTTAGAAAATTCTATAAGTGAAAATTCTAGTGTTCAAGAAATGGGAGTGCGGAGATCCGTGAAGCAAAATGCGACAATAAGGGGAGCGGCATCACCACCACGAGTTTCCACCATGGGAACCACCGTGGTGGCTACCTCGATAGCCACCCACGGCGAGGTCCATGGTGCCTTCATCACGGCCACCATGGGAACCACCGCGGTGGCTACTTCGGTAGCCATTTGTGGCGAGGTCCATGGAGCTTTCACCACGGCCCGAGCCGTGCCATCCAAGGCTCACGGTACCAAGACCACGACCCAAGCCGTGCCATCCAAGTTTACGTGGACCCAAGCCCAAGCCTCGCATTCACATGCACCGCGCGTTGAGCAGCCTGCTTCCGTCGAGCAGCCCACTCCCGTGGCCCAGCCTGCTCCTGCCAAGCAGCCTGCTCCCAACGAGCAGCCCACTCCGTGGTCTAGCTTGCTTTCGTCGAGCAGCCCACTCCTGTGGTCCAGCCTGCTTCCGTCGAGCAGCCCATTCCCGTGGCCCAGCCTGCTCCTGCCAAGCATCCTGCTCTCGTGACCCAACCTGCTCCCGACGAGCAGCCCACTCCCGTGGTCCAGCCTGCTTCCGTCGAGCAGCTCATTCCCGCGGCCCAACCTGCTCCTGCCGAGTAGCCTGCTCTCGTGACCCAACCTGCTCCCGATGAGCAGCCTACTCTCACGGCCCATCCTGCTCCAATGGCTTTCCAAGCAGCCCAAGTCGACCCAAGACTATCTCAACCATCCGGACCTACCATCGAGCCGGGGGCATTCTCACCACATTTTTTCGCGGATTTGACATTTCCCAACTCAAATCTCACGCCCGGAGTCTACCACCCTTCCACTGCCCAACGAGGCGCATTCATTCCAAGCTTTTCCAATCCAAATGGCGAACAACACTTGTCTCGACACGTCATAGAGTTAACGAGCGCCCTTGCACAACAGACAACTTTGGTGAATCAACTTTTGCAACGCATCAGGATCCAACGTGCCCCAGACGAGGTATCCTGAAGTAGGACAAGGGCAGACGAACCTTTCCAGCAGCATCCCGGCAAGCAGCCATTCGACCAGCCACGAGCCGAACGTTCAGGCAGTGTACATTCCTGATTGGGCCCCCGAGATAGCGTATACTCCCGTCTTAGCGCGCGGATGAGCTTGTACTCTCGACTAGGCCCACGGATGAGCATACATTCACGGTTGGGGTCACACTCCGATAGTCAACATGAGCAACCTTCCGGACAAAGTGTTCATTCGCGGCTAAGCCCACAAGGAGCATCATCCACCTCACATCAGAGTAGGCAGCACGACGGACGGAGAGAAGCAGTCACTCAATCCAGCTCAAGTTCAACCAGCAGCCTGCGAAGAACTCGCTCGCCTGCTAGGAACGCACCACATGCACTGCATCTGCGACATAAACGAGCCAAACACATGGAAGAGCAGCCTAGACCAGCAAGTCATGGTTGGGGGCAGCCGAGAGCTCCACTACCCCAATAAAGGCAAATTCAGGAAGAAGTAGAGAGACTCTTGACCAAGCGATTGCATGATTTCCAACGCAACGAGGTCACCGACGAGGCACTACGACGAAACATGACCAACATAAGCAGGTCACCCTTCACGGACGAGATCGAGCAGGCAGAGTCTCCACGAGAGTTCAGCATGCCACATTTCACATCTTTCAAAGGGGATGAAGACCCGGAGAGACACTTAAAACGTTACCAAAGCGCAATGATCCTTTATCGAAACAACGATGATCTCATGTGCAAGATATTCGCCCCACTCTACAAGGGGAGGCGCAAGATTGGTTCTACACCCTGCCGCCACAATCCATCTGGAATTTTTACGAACTTTCTTTGGTTTTCACCAAAGAATATTCATCCTATCGCTCGATCAAAAAGAAGTCTGATCATTTGTTCAACGTTAAGAAGAACCCAAAGGAGTCGCTTCGCGACTATGTGAGGAGGTTCAAAGTAGAGAAGGCAAAAATAGTCGGATGCAACGACTCGATAGCTAGAGCAGCCTTCCAAAAAGGACTTCCAGCAGACCACCCGCTATTCGGAAAATTGATCATGAAAGAAGATCTAACTCTGGCAGACTCTTTTGCTTTGGCAGAGAAGTATGCACTTTGGGATGAGGCTCGCCAATGCACATTCAAGGACTTGAAGAAGTACCCGACATCACTTCCCTAGAAGCAGCGGAGGACTTATTCACATGTTTGATGGTATCTAAAGTAGCAATAAGCTCTACCATCATGCGAGAAGAACTGGGGGCCCGACTACCTGTATTCTACAGTTACCTGCAGTCATCATCATGACGCACTATTCCGCCGAATCCAAGCCGACGACGATAAAGGCGTAGACCCTGGCAGATGCAAAGTTTTCTGACGAACGCAACAACTCAGCCCAACGATGCCCCGAAGGCAGTCGAGCACACTTTAGCCGCACATATTCCCTCAATGGAGATTTTTGGCATTCGCATGTCAACGACGCATCCAACTACAAAGGCTCGCGAGCAGCCGTGGTTCGTGGCAACCGACTACTTCACCAAATAGATGGAAGCAGAGCCCATGACGACCACGATTCAGACGGACATAGAGCGCTTCATATGGAGGAACATCATTTACCGATTTGGCATCCCTTAATCCATCGTCACCAACAACGGCCTGCAATTCGTGGACAAAGATTTAGTGAAGTTCTTCCAAAAATATGGCATCAAGCAACATATGTCCATGCCGAGATATCCTCAAGGCAATAGGCAGACCGAAACATCCAAAAAGATGGATCTCATCTGGGAAGGTCCGTACAAGCTCAGCAGAATAGGCGGCAAGAGTAATTATACCCCCGCTACCATGAAACGATAAAAAGATCGAAAAGTAGTGGAGCGCCTACAATCTGAAGAAGTACCATGTGTGACCTCCCACTACATCAAAGCCCGAAGACTCAAGAAGTTCGACGGGCACCACCTCACAAGTCGAGGACTATCCAATTGTTATGCAGTTCCTACCTTACATCTAAGTTCTCGTTCGTTTCACTCGTTTTTCAATGAGGAATTCAGAAGTAATCACAACTTGGCTCGGCTGCATGCTTACAACAACTGATCACTCCGGCACTTCAAAAGAAGACTGCGCCCTTCTTAGGGACCCATCGCAGGAATTGCGCCCCCCGAGGGACCAACCATGCTTTCTAGTGCGATAGGGTAAACTAATTCCCCAACACCCATATGGGTCAGCTCTCCAAGACGGGAGGATAAACTTTACACTCCGAATATCCAGACGTGGATGAGTCTGGCTGCCCTAGTATAACTAGATGCACGATGGCTTGCGCCGAGATTCCTAGAAGTAGCCGCAATGGTCTTTTTCAAGGCTTAGCTAACTAAAGGATTTTGGGTCTCTTGGCCTAATCCGTGGGGAACCGGGCCCTAGAGACGAAGAGGGCACATTACGCAGTACATCCGATGGACGGCTGCCCTGGAATCCTAAAGCTGCTACCGAGTGCACTAAGGTAGCCTACGGATTCTGGAAGACTGCCTACGGCTTGCCCTTCAAGCAGTAAAGCCGCGCTAGACTTATACAACCGCACATTCTTGTGAAAGGTTAAACAAGCTAGCGCGCATATACGAAGTTTTATCCACTGTCGACATGCTACGTAGTCGATAAGCTTCACCTCTGCCAAGCGCGGAACAACCTACACCAAGTCCTAGAGTGTTGTGATACTTGCTACGCAACCTACGGAATTGAAGAAAGTCAAGGTTAACAGCTTAGTGGTTACGCGGACTTGTCTGCTTCTGTAAGTAAGGCATCCGGCTGCCAATCCTATGGCTAACAACTTTGCAAAGTTCTACTCCAACACCTACGGCTGCATAGGCTACACGAGCTTGTCTGCTTATAAAAAAGTAGCATGCCTGCCACTGGTCTATCAAGTCTAAAGGTTAGGGCATGAACAAAAGAAGTGAAGATGAAGAAAAACGAAGGAAAACATGTTTATAAACAACTAGCAAAGGCCGAAAGAGTTCAAGCAAAACAAGAGCTACAAGGAAAAACAAAGAAAATCCTAAAGGCTACCTAAAATACTACACTACAGCAGCTTGGACATCCCACGACTACTCGGTCGCCACACCTTCAACAGTCGTAATGCTCTTAGCAGCGGCATCATCCGGCGCTTCACCCCCAGCTGCCCCAGTATTGGCACTAACTTTTCCAACTACTTCACCAATGGAAACCTTAAAAATAAAAGCAAGCAAGTCTTCTGGAGAAATAGAGAAGCTCATCCACTCCCTTCTTAGCATAAGCAACAAAAAGAAGCTCAGAAATTGCAAGCTTAAGATCTTGAATCTAAGGCGAATCAATCTCAGCAGCAAAGGGAGCAGGCTTTGGCGCCACTTTAGCAGCAGAGTCCACCTTACCACTCTTCATAATAGCAAGTCTCTACAAAGGTGAACCGGACTTGGCTCCCAAAGAACGTCCTGGTATAAATTTCGGCACTGGGGGCATGATAAAACCTTTACGCTGAGCAATCTTATCCACAATTGTACTAGCCATTCTCAACATGGAAGACGCCACATGCTCAGATCTAGCAGCCTTATTTTTCTTCCCATTGGAAGAAGTCATGTCAATCACATACCTCTCGGTAGCAAGCGGACCCTCATGAGCAGAAGAATAAGTCTTTAGTTTTTTTTTTAACTGGCATCTCATGAGCAGGCTGGGAAGATCTCTTCTTTCCATCTTCATTCATAGTAAGCTCCACGACAGCGATCAGACGAGCCAATGCATCCGCCTTGATCCTCTTTACCTCTTCTTTCTGGAGCAGCCCACATTTCTTTCAGCAAAGAGGACTAAGCAGCCAACGACATTCATGGTACTCAGCAGGGGAGCTCAACCCAGCATTCCAGCAGGCAGGAGGCCTGCATGCCCAACATTCCAACAGCCCATGAGACCCGTAATCTTCTTATTTCTCTCAATCGCTAGCCTGGCCCGAGTCAGGTCCAAGAGCCCAAAGGACATGAGCCATGCGGCTCGCCTAGCACTGCGCCCCAACGCCACAATCCTCGACCCCAGCTGCACAAGCTGCCCTTGGCTCAAGCCAAGCCAATCTACCCAAGCAGTGGTCCCTGCCAAGACATCTCCTCAACCCATGCCGAGCCAGCTCCTGGCCCCTGCCAGCCGACGTGCCGCACCACCCTGACGGCTACCCCGCAATAGCACTATCCAAGAATAAGGCAAGAAAAATTAAAATTTTCTTACATTGGTGCGGCACGAAGAATACGAAGAAAGCAACGAAAGACGGTCCTTTGCACGGGCAAGATGTAGAAGATTGCTAGATGAGGGGGAACAAATATCCTCTAAGCTATCTCTCTCTTGTAGGGTAGAATAAATCGCTCTCCAAAGTTGATTTAATAACCCACTTAAGGTGGACTTAAATAGGCTTTGAGAGAAATTTATTTCCTTTTCCTAGAAGCATCTAATTTCCATTTAAAGAGAGAATCAACATCAAAATAGGAAGCAGTCTTAAGTTTCCTAAAGCAAGAAAATCTCTACACCTGTTGCCCTTTTCTGCAAGCAGCCCAACAGGTGTGGGGGCATTTGTGGAGCCAAATATATTCACTAGGCGACACGTGGACTTTTGGACAAAAGAGGACAAAAATACCCTCGAGGCATACCAGGATTCCTACGCGCGAGTAGTGGGCAATCATCTTTCAATCAAGTCAAAAGTACCCAAAAAAGGTAACAATTAAAAACCTCTTTCATCAAAATCCTTCCTATAAGGTATTTCCCAAGACCTAGTATTTTCTATTTCATTATTTAGCTAATCAATTAGCTAAATAATATATGTCTACCATATCTCCTAAAATCATCCTTAATAGTCAATTAAATCACCCAATTAATAGCCAAAACCGGCCCCCCACTTTTCACATCCTCATCTTTCCCATTTTCCTTATTAAAATAGTCATTCATTTTTATAACCATCCATTTATTCTTTTCATATTTAATTAGAATAAATTGGCTAATTAAACATGAATTTGACCCCCACAAAAACCTTATGGCCGGTTCCCATTATTCAAAATGGGGAAAGGCCTACCCCTATAAATAGGCACCTATTCTCACCAAAAATTCATTCCAAACCTCTTGCAAAAAATCCCAAATATTCTAAACACTATTTCTCTCTAAAATTCTAACTTTGGCATCGGAGGTTCTTCGGCCAAAGCCCCCCCATTCATCGTGGGCGCGTGAGGCTTTTGGCCTTAACCTAAGGTGCTAGTTGTTTTGTAGGTGCAAAATCGTCCGAGATCGAGGAGGAGAAAATTTGCATCCACATCTCCAAAATCTAGCATTTATGTGATATTTAAGGACTCATTCGTCAGCTTGGATGGATGCAAGTATTATACAGAATAACGTCATGAAATTATTCTCATTCATGAAGTTCTTTGTGTTTACCACCACACGGTATTCATAAGTTTCTCATTACTTGAACTCACTAGGATTAGATTTATTAATCCATTTCCATTCCCGAGTTCATGACTTTTCTCATTCCAAGTAAAAAAGCATGCCATCAAAAACATGTGAAGAGTTAAAGCACAAGATATGAATGAATGCCTAACCTTTATTGATTTGAAGATGCCCAAAATCAACCATTTATGAACAATATACACGGCCTTGAATCAAAAGTCCAATTACAATCCCCCGCGCACACACGCGCACGCGGACACACACACACACATATACATCCTTACCTTCATCCATAATAGGTACATCCTTGCCCTCTTCCATCATTCATTGATTCCTTGCAAGTTGTATGGCATGTTCCATAAGCATGATGGAAAAGGTGGCAGTGCCCCTTCTTCTTTTTTATCTCGTATGGTTGATGTTGTTTCGGATCCTAGGACTCATGTCAACCAAGAATGTCAATGCTTTGAAGCCGACGACAAGGATCATGAAAGACTTTGATGACTTGTTCAATCACCCAAAGAGGTCCTTTGTGCTGAAAATCATAGTACTGATCCATATGATTTTTACGTGTCTTATGGTTGAGTTTTATGACTCCGAACATTTCGAGGGTTACAGACCCTGGGCTGAACTTACCATCTTCGGTACGTATACTCTTTTATGTTTGTGATATATAGTGATCAATTATAATTTTTTTTTTCTTTTTTTATGTACTTTCATCCATCGTTCTTACATTTATTTACATGTCAAATTTTCATCAAGAAAACTTGAAAATAGAAAATAACATTAACTGCATAGAATGAGGTGTGTGTAAGATCTCTATTAGTGACAAATGGAGTTATTTTAGCCACTGATATGTTTTTCCCTCATTAACCACCAATAGGCTTTCTTATCCATCTCATTATGTAAGTACAACTGAGGCTAGCTAACATGGTTACCGTAATGCTACACTTATCATATTTTCATGCAAATATGATATGAAAAATACAGTAAGAGTAACATTCTAAGATGGTTATTATCATGTCTTTATTGCAGGGATCATGCTTAAATTTTTTTTAATTTTTCCATTATTATTACATTAACCAAATTGTATTTCACCAAAGGCAACTGTCAGTGGCTAGCTACTCTAAAAAAAAATATTTTACACTCGTTCTTCATAAAACATAAAAAAAATACGCATAAAAAGGACATGATAATACATGTATTGAAGTGTCGATAACATCTGATTACAGTTGAAAGAAGATCCAGTTGATTAAAAACACTTACTTTGAGCTTCTGACTTTGCAGTGATTTTGGTGTACCTCTGGGATGAACTCGATGAAGAAAAACGCTTCATTTCAACAATACCAGTCCAAGCCTTGGAAGATGATACTGCTACAAAAATATTGCACACAGAGACACAGGACGTCTTGTCAAAGCCTAGCACTTGGAAGAAACCCATAATAATACGTTCTATTCTTGTTACCTTGAGCATCCATATCGTTTGTTACTTGTGTGCAACATAGAATTAAAGGAAAATCCTCAGATACTGCAAGGAGCGTCTCATCAGCCTTTATAAACACTACTTTCTTTTCTCGCAAAGTTGATAAACATTTTTAAGGAATAATTAATTTGGATTTAAACTTGGATGTAAGGGTGGTATTCAAATTTCCAGAGTTAATGGTTTTATTACTTATCTTAGCAGTTTGTTAATTATTTAGATTTTTTAGCATCATCTAAAGAAATATATTTGCAGAAATACCTTCAATTTGCAAATTGTTTAACCATTCATATGTATTAAACAAAGAGAGAGTTCATGTGAAGCTTGATTTTCTGTTTTCTCATTAAACATTTCACCTAAAAAGAGAAAAAAGTAGTGAGGAGGCATAGAGCACAGCTTTAATGAAGGATACTTCATGAAAAGGTAATGTTAGAGAGACTTAATTTTGAAAATTAAAGGACATGGAAGTTGATGATTGGTTTATTACTTAAATGGTGATAAACGTGTTTATTTCTATTGGTGACATTCATGTAGTCTGCAAATTTAGTCTTCTTAGCGTTATCCCTCTATAGAAATGTCAGGGGCAACTCTAAGGGGGAACTGCAAAAAATACAAGCAATATCCATCACCATACACTTCTTACATAGATTTACAGTAGTAGGGAGAATGTCGACATGCCTTCCAGAGCACAAATTTTAACTTGTTCGGAATAGTAGCACGCGGTACTTAACATGTCAATTGCAAGAGGGAAATGAAGAGACAACCAAATTTGACATGAACCGTAGATGTAATTTTGTCAACGGTCTGTAAACATGATAGGGTTCTCAATCTGGTAATAAAGTGCATTTCAGAAAAAAAAAGAAACCCAAGGCTGTTGCTCGCCATTGTATCAGACCCTTTATCCAAAGGATCTCTATTTTTGGTTAAAAATAGGAACTAGTTATAAGGCATACTTCACGTCGAATTTTAACGATTTGAATCATCTATTTTGTATTATTTTGTAAATTTCGATTTATTGATCATCGTTGCAAAAATTCAATTTAATCCGAAACCATTTGCCTATTTAATTATCACAATGAAATTTCATTGTTCATTATAGAACAAGTATTCGTCATTTTCTTTGAACTCAATTAGATATCTCAAATATTTCCGTTTTGACCAATATTTTGCAAGGATGATCTATTGTGGACCAACTTGTAAAATAAACAGTTTGAAACATTAAAATTCGAAGTGGTGTAGACCCCACAACTAATCTCTATTTAAAATAAAAATAAAAATCTCTTCTCTTAAAAACCAAAGATAAAATAGAGACTTAAACCAGCTCGCTACCTTCAACTACGGCGGCGCAGCGAGTGCTTTTACCCTTGTAGCTTTCATAGTGTCGGCCACGTTGGTTGTTATGGTGCTGTGTGCATGTTTTATAAAGCGTGTCGATGATTTCTTCATGGTGGACACCCCTTACCCGGAGGAGGCCGTAGATCAGGACTCAGAAGACTAAGAGCAAGTCCACCCCTAAAAACTTTGTGCCAGCGTCCAGCCCATTTATCCACTTCAATGAACAGTAATAGACTCTAATGAACAGTAATAGACCAATGCATCTCCACCCCTAACAAAAAATAGCCTAGTCAATTTTATTAAAATATTATTAATTTTTATTATAAAATAATAAAAATAATTATTTTTTATTATAAAATAATTATTATAAAGCTGGGCAGGGGTTTTGTTTCTTACATAAAAAAGGAACAAACTTGGACTGGAAAGAAAAAAGGGGGATCTTTCGCCGGGGGGGGGGGGGGGGGGTTGAACCTGCAAGTTTCGCGAGCGTGCTGGAGGGCGGCGGCGCTGTCGGCCCGTGCGAAGGCGTTGAAGAAGATCACGGGACGGGAAGCGGGAAGCGGGCGGAAGCCGCTCGCAGCGGTGAAGTAGCTACCGTCGATGGACAAGAGGGGGGTTCTGAAAGTGAGGTCGAGCGGGCGCGGAGACGGCGGGGAGGAGGACTCCACGGCGTCGAGATGGAGCTCAGTTGACGACATCGAGATGGAGCTCAGTGGGGGTGGGGAAGTTGGTCTTCACCTTGCCTCCGTGGCTCCTTGCCCTCCGACACCACGCTGGCGTCAGCTAGCGTCACTTGAGCCGGTCCCAAGGTCTGTTGATTTTAGGCCGGCCTGTGGACTGGCTTGGGCTGGGTGCCAGTTGATTCCACGGGCTGGAGTGGATTGGCTGAGTCTCAGCCTATTTTTCCCACTGGGTGCCGGCCTATCCCACCCCCGGTGGACTTGCTCTAAGGGTGATCTTTGCTCTGGTTTTTGGCATTCAAGTGTGTTTAACGTGCCTATGTCAATGATGATTAAACGATTTTTCAAATTGAATAATATCTTGCATATATCATCTTTCCATGAACGTAAAGAAAATGACCGGTGTCAATAACATTGATTGAGTTCTTAAAAAATATGTGGTTAACGTGCCTACGTCCATGATGATTAAACGATTTTTCAAATTGAATAATATCTTGCATATAGCCATATATCATCTTTCCATGAACGTAAAACAAATTAGATCTGAATTGAACAAGATAATTGGGTTATAACTACATTGATTGAGTTCTTAAAAAACGCGTGGTTGGGCTCGAATCTATAACCCTCTAATTTACAGAATATTTAGAACTTAGTACAAAGATATTGAACACACAACGTTAATCAATTTGCTTAACGCAAATATAAGAATACTAAAACTAGGACATGAGATTGATAGTCGATTTTTTTTTTTTTTTTCACAAACAATAGAGTTAATCGGTTAAATTATTAGTTGTTAGGGAGAGTGAGACCGATAAGGATCAAACTCACACTAAAGTTCTGGACATTAAGGTTCGGAACGGATCTAATTTCGTATGCATCACCGACATGCCACATAAGCTTATTACTTTGCACGTATCCACATCAACATTTAGATAAAATAATGACCGCTTTTCCCCCACCATCTTCTTCTTCCTCCTTCCTGCCTTCTTCCCCAATCTCTAGAACTCCTATCTCTCTCTCTCTCTCTAAGAGCAACTCCAGTGTAGGAGCCCTCCCCCCAGGCTATTCACTATTTAATCCACCCAATGAACAGTAATCGCATTTAATAAATAGTGCATTCCCCTGGCAATTGTCTTTTGCATCTCCACCCCTGCACTGAATAGCCGGGGCAATTGGCAATAAAATATTAGTATTTTTTTTATTTATAAAATAATACAAAATCATTTTTAATTGTTTTCCTTTTTCTTTTTTCCTATTCCTTTTCCATTTCATTTTTCCAAACTCAACCGACAACCATTCTCTCATTTTTTTCCAGAACACTCTTCATGTTTCCTAGCCCTCTGTCTCTCCTTTCTCTCTCTCTCTCTCTACGACGCAACCCCCCTCATTTCTGAAACCTCTCTCTCTCTTTAATCTCTCTCATTCTCTTGCATGCATCATCAGATCACAATTTTGGTGCCGAAATCGCATGCTCCGAATCTTCCGTCAGCTCCTTCTCCTCCTCCACCGTGACCACCGCTGGAGCTGGAGAGGATGGGATAGTGGACGAGATCGGCAAGATGTTGGAGGAGTTCGAGGCTCGACAGAAAAAAAAACATTAAAACAGGCGTCTGACGTCAGCTAACGTCAGACCCACCTCAGGCTCTCGGGCCGGCGAGAATCGACGGGCCTGGCGCTCGGGGGTGCTCGGGCTCCCTCGCCAGCCAACGCTGGACTTCCTCCCTCGGGCAATCAAGCCCTGTTCCAGAGCCTGTCCCTCGAGCAGGAGCTCCCGCTGGAGCTGCTCTAAAACTCAACACCCCATCAATCAAAAACCCAACTTTTCTTTTCTTTTCATCCAAACAGACCTTCCAAATCCAAATGGATCTGGCCCCAGAGGAACTCCAATTTCTCACCATCCCTGACATCCTCAGAGAATCCACCTCCATCCCCAAACAGTCGCCCAAAACCTTCTACCTCATAACCCTAACCCTAATCTTCCCTCTCTCCTTCGCCATCCTCGCCCACTCCCTCTTCACCCACCCTCTCCTCAACCAGCTCCAAGGCCCTTCCACCGACCCCGCCCAGCTCCACCAAGAATGGACCCTCCTCCTCCTCTTCCAATTCTGCTACCTCATCTTCCTCTTCGCCTTCTCCCTCCTCTCCACCGCCGCCGTCGTCTTCACCGCCGCCTCCCTCTACACCTCCAAGCCCGTCTCTTTCTCCAACACCCTCTCTGCAATCCCAAAAGTCTTCAAGCGCCTCTTCATCACTTTCCTCTGGGTCTCCCTCCTCATGTTCTGCTACAATCTCGTCTTCGTCGGCTTCCTCGTCCTCCTCATCCTCGCCATCGATACCCAGAATTCATTTCTGCTCCTCTTCTCCGGCATCGTCATCTTCCTCCTCTTCTTGGTCGTCCACGTCTACATCACCGCGCTCTGGCACTTGGCCAGCGTGGTCTCCGTGCTCGAGCCCATCTACGGGTTCGCCGCCATGAAGAAGAGCTATGAGCTGCTCAAGGGGAAGGTTGGGATGGCCTTCGTGCTCGTTTTCGGGTACTTGACCATCTGCGGGGTTATCAGTGCGGTTTTCGGGTCGGTGGTGGTGCACGGCGGGGAGGATTACGGGGTTTTTGTGAGGATTGTGGTTGGTGGGTTTTTGGTGTGTGTCCTGGTGATTGTGAATTTGGTTGGATTGCTATTGCAGAGTGTGTTTTACTACGTCTGCAAAAGCTACCATCACCAGGGGATTGACAAGGGCGCTCTGCACGATCATCTGGGTGGGTATCTCGGAGAGTATGTGCCTCTCAAGAGCAACGTTCAGATGGAAAACTTGGATGTCTGATGGGAAAGGAACAAGATTGCTTGAATTGAATGTGTAAGTTTCTCTGTACTAAATGCTTGTAAAGAAAAAACAAAAGACAGATAAGAAAATAGACTTTTGTGGAATTGAGTTTAGTCTTTGTTGGTTACCTATACATGCTTGTTAATTTTGTTGTACTTAATAAACATTTGAGCTAGTTGTCGAGTCTAATTGCTTTAGTTTGCCGGGAATTATACCTACCGCGTTGTGATGAATGCCGGAAAACTTTTCTTATGTAATTGCACATTGTTATATGTCAACAGATTAATTCTAAACTTCGATATCCAAATTCGATTGCTAACATTCATTAGTAAAGTCAACTGTTAGAGCCAATGAAGTTTGCTTTATCTTGTGATGTTACTTATCTTGTATTTGGTCCTTTGCCATGTTCTAGGGGTGAGGTTGTGTTTACCTGATTGGAAAATCTTCAGGTTGTTTAGAAAAATATAAATATGAACCGCAGTCAAAGACTTTAATATCATCTTAACAGAAGGAGCCAGTTCTCTCAGTAGTTTGCAGTCCGGTTGGATCGTATGCCAGGTAGCATTGTTTATTAGTTGAAGTTTAGTCCAATATTCAAAAGATCTGTATCTCTGTTTATTGTACGGACATAGACAGCTAAAATTAAGTCTATATCTATTGCCACTTGACTATACAGTAGTGTTATTGGTTCGGTTGGACCGCTAAATTGATAAATGGCGAGACTTGTAAGTTATATATAGGACCAGAACACATTGGCTATTGCGATCTCTTATGGAGGTTCGATATATCAAAACTCCAGGTCTGTAGAGTTAGAGGTTTTGGTCTGATATGTTTATAATCACCAAGTAAAGTAAGCTTGTAGACCTTTACGGGTAGGTTTATTTCCATAATTTAAGCTTCTAGATGGAAGAAACTTATTGAGTGCAAGTGATTATGAATGGCTTATGTTTTCTGTTTACGAAAACTAGTGTTTTACCAAAAGGGAGTCGTGGGCTCCGAGGTGGAGTATTCTTTAGGTAACGCATGTCTCCTGGGGATAATTCATCATTGTCAACATTTCCTTAAACCATCTGGTGGATCTTGATTCCATTTGATTCTTTTTCAAATAGTTTCCATAATTCGAGATCTCTACTTTTCGGTTTGGTTTGCTTTATGATGAAGCCTTGGAGGTTAGCTATAATCGGTTAGTTAGGATAGGTCTAGGTTCAATTCCACAAATGTAAGCAAAAAACAGACCAACAGATCGAGGAGTGCGTGCAAGATCATTTATATGTCGAAATCTTTGTGGATACTACCATCTAACATTTGCAACTTATGCTTCTTGCTTATCAAGATTTGAGTTCCATAAGAACGCGGGAATGTAGAACTTTTTAATCTTTGTTTTACGAAATTTTGCTTAGGGTTATCTTAACCTACATTAAATTTGAAGAATTTCCGATTACAAAGAGATATCAGCATATCAATAATCCAGCCTCCCCAATAAATATTATTACATGATCAAGTTTGTTCTTCTCTTCAATCTCTACTGTTTGACTGGCACCTGCTTATAACTAATGTTACATTTATAAGTTGTGGCCATGAATCTTTCCAAGTTCTCCACAGGGAATTCACTTTGGCAATGAATTTATTCTGATGTTTATCGAAAACATGGCTCGCGAAATGGGACTGTTTAAAGCTTGCTCTTAGCAACACCAACTGGTTTGTCTCTAGACCTTCGCTCCACAGCTCGGGAAAGTTGCTTCACTGCCTCCTTCGGAAAATACGCCGGTTTGGTCAGCCACTCTCCCCCGTCTACAACCAACGTTGTTCCGTTGATGTATTTTCCTTCAAGCACCAAACAAATTAATAACATCATGTCTCCACACAAGTGAGAAATCCGAAAGAACCCCAGCATCGACTGATTATTTTCGAAACAGATAATTCAACGAAGGAGATGAATTTCGAACCTGCATCGGATGAAAGATATAGAGCGGCCATAGCAATATCCCATTTCTTCCCCAGTTTGGATACAAGAATCTGCTCTTTGGGTTTGCTCAGCATCTCCTGAGGTAAAAGTTTACTGAAACCGGCAGTGTCTTCGATAGGTCCTGGTGCGATACCATTCACTCTAATATCGTAGTCTGTGCCCCACTCCAACGCCAAGCTTCTCGTAATGCTGTCGACGGCTGCCTGGTAACATAGAGGAACCCGAATCAATCAGGACGGTCACAGACTGATCAAAAGTACACACACGGGAGCGAAGATATAGCAAAGTTTTCGGTTACTTGACAAACCTTTGCTGCAGACACATGAATCTGATACCAAG
This sequence comes from Malus sylvestris, assembly GCF_916048215.2. Classification (NCBI taxonomy): domain Eukaryota; kingdom Viridiplantae; phylum Streptophyta; class Magnoliopsida; order Rosales; family Rosaceae; genus Malus; species Malus sylvestris. The sequence goes on along the minus strand of NC_062264.1, from coordinate 37,285,122 downwards.
TAGCTGTGTAGTGCAACGTCGCGCTTATGTTTATTATCGATCCACCAGCAGCCGAGTTCTTCCCTGATGCCCCTTTCTTAAGATACTTGAGCGCTTCGTGACACATTGTGAAGGTGCCAACGGCGTCTATGTCTATAACTGCAGGAACCAATTCACGGAATAAGAATCCGTTTTAACAGTCTTAAGAGCTTCAACAGGAGTAAAACTAACTAGCTATGTTTTTTATGCTCGTAGAGATTCAACCTGTTCGAAACCCGTTCGGGGATAGATCCTCGGACGGGACAAGGAAATTTCCGGCTGCAGCATTCACAAGGATGTCAAGCCTACCAAAATGCTTCACTGTCGATTCCAAAACTCGAGCTGCATCGTCTCTTTTTCGCACGTCGCCCTCAAATCCGATAGCCTGCAAGCAACAAATACAACAATCCCAATATCTCAGCAAACACTTGAGCAATTTGCACATTGGAATCAATATAATGTAAGGAATGTTAAATTTATCACTGCAGATAATCAGTAAAAGCAAATAGTTAGAAGCTAAACATAAGCATTCGGCATTTTCTGTTGAATAAAGTCAAAAGTCCGACATCGGCCATCTTAAAAAATAAATCACAACTTATATCAAAATGTTTCACCTATAACTGAATCGACGCCTGCATAAAAACCCCACATCTATTGATTGCATGAGTGATTAAGTGGGGATACAATGTCGATGCTATTAGTGGTAGATCACGGCCCACCTCTCTAAAACTTTAACGTGGTACCAGTGCGTGTTTTCAAATCTGGGTCCAAATCAATGGGGTTCACTTACAAACATGATTGATGTAGCTCCACGTCTGCCCAACTCAAAGTGGTCTGACGTGGGGGAGCAGGTTGAATAGAGCAAAAAATCTCACAGTCATCTTACAAAATAAATCACGTTATCTTAAAATATAAATCACAACTTACATCAAATGGTTTCACTTCTAATTGCATCGATGTGATCAGTGATGGACTGCAGCCCGTCTCAAATTTAACAGAATAACTACTCTGACTAGAGAATTTGAGGAATATACATGTTTTTTGCACTCACAGTTACATATTTGATCAGAAAACACAGCAAACAGCTGAAATAAATTTTAAATTTTCTCAGCAACCAAACAGAAAACAAGCATCACAGAACAAAGACCATAAAACAAAATCAACAGCAAAGAAAACAACACAAACACAAGATACTGATAGATACCCAGATATACGACAATTGGAGCAAATTACAGTTTAAAAATGGGTGTTAAATTAAAGAGTGAGAAAATTACAGAAACGCCTTGAGAACGAAGGGCTTCGACGGCAGAGTCAATGACATGCTTACGACGGCCCATGACGGCAACCGAAGCTCCATGTTTGCCCAGCTGAACCGAAATCTCGTACCCGATTCCTGATGCTCCTCCGGTCAGCAAGGCCACCTTTCCCTTCAGTAACTCCGCCTTGAATGGCGACTCCATTGCTTTCTCCCTCTGCTGATCCAAGTTTCTAACTTTTTCTGGTTTGGAGTTTAACGAACAACGCCTGGAGGTCGTTGTTTCGGCAAATCAGACGTGCGAAATTACCTCAGCAGCCTTTTAGCGTAACTCGACTCTTCAACGGGCTGATTCGGGTCGGACCATTACCTTATATCGGGTCCAGATGAATGGACCTCCTATTTGTAGCCCAACTTTAATTTTTTCATAAGAGAGAGAAGGGGATATCAAATCTTTGGCCAATTATATTGTACACCTTTAACATTTCACGTTCTAAATTTAAATCTCTTCGCGTTATATCTTGAGATTTTAAAATCGTATCATTTCGGCTTTTCATCTATTCTTTCAAAAGTAAGATTTTTCATTGACTCTTTGTCACTCATGTTTTTAACACAATATTTTATAATGTTGGCACAAGAATTAAACGTTAAACTGTAAGGTGACAGATAGTACAGAAAGAGTCACACTTTAAGATAGTATCATTAACGTTTCTCCTAAAACTAAAATATATCATTGGGTGTCAGACGTTATTGTTAAAAAAATTGTTATCAACACTTGAAAATATCAGCATGCGCTCCCTCGTGCGTGCGGGAAATATTATGATACAGCCCGAACTTCACTTGTATTATTGGAAAAGACAATGTATGCATGGCTCACTTGTGAATATTCACATAATCTGCTTATTAATAAAAAGAGGAGATGGGAAAGAATCAAACTCCACGTGTCAACGAAAACCTATGCCACATTACATTTTGATTAGGGTTAGCATAGGACAAAATTAGTTTGATTTACCTAAATTAAACCTAGGCACCAGTTTGTTTTTGTTTAAAAATCGTGATCTAGTTTGTAAGAGCAATTCTATATTGTTGGTATCCATTAAATTTTGGGAGTTTTAACAAAAAGCCCACGGTACTGTTCACTTTAACGAAAAATCACATTTTTACACTAAAAAGTCAAACATGTTACTATTCACTTTACCCTTTATTTTGTCCTTAACATTAAAACTCAAAGTTTTCAAACCCTTTTCATTAGTTTTCCTTTAAATTTTCCCTAATCTTGTATTTTTAATTTTTTTGCTCCTTGTGCCTGATTTTCTTCCGATCATGTTAGTTTTGCATTCATATTTGATATGATATTTGTAAGAATATGAGGACAAAGTTTTATGTCGGTAATGGACAAATTCATAAAAAAACTCATAAAAAGTTGAAGTTCTATCATAAAATTACTTGATAATAAGATAATAACTCAACATCTTATAATCTCTTATATTGTTTGATCCATCACCGATTTAGAACTTTACCCTCATATTTTCACAATGTTATGTTAGAATTGAGCACTGTCGTGCAGTAGGTTACTGATATTAGGCACAAGCACCATGTTTGCTTTTCATCCAAATTGTAATGCTTATTCTATTATTTTCGTGTCAATTATATTAGTGGAAATTATAGAAATGATATCTCAACTTTAACCTAATGCCCCTTCAACTAAAAATTCATAACCATTTATCCCTTAACTCAATAAAACGTGCAGCTATTGTCCTTTTCGTCAGCTCCATTTAAACTTCCCCCAAAATGAGTTACGTGTCACGCACATGAAGTTGAATAAAGGGGCAAATATGGAAAACCAAATGAGAAAAATTGTAGCAATGGTCCACCAACTTTAACCCAATTGAAGAAATTGTTTCTCAACTCTAACTCAATTGGAGTAATAGTTCCTCAACTTTTACCTGATTGTAGTAATGGTTCTTCCGACATAGCTCATTTTGACGGAATTCTAACATAGTTTATGAAAATGATCATAATTGCACGTTTTGATGAGTTAAGGGACCAATTGTGATGAATTTTTAGTTGAAGAACTATTGCTCTAATTTTATTAAAGTTGAGAGACAATTACTACATTTTTCCTTATTATATTATATATAAAAAAAGGTTTATTTATAAAATGCAAGATGAATGGAACATTAATAAAGTCAAACCATCCAAATCATAAATAATATTTGTGAAAAAGTGCTTCAATCGGATTGTTGGATCGAATAAGGATTCTCTCCGGATCCTCTTTGTGAGGATCCTGTAGATCTTTTAATTGTATCTGCTTATCGTATATTATGTGATCAGAAATTATTGTAAATTCTTTTATTTAAAATTGAATATAAACAGTATCTGATAAAAATTGGTTGCATAATATATGATGAACAGACACAATTGAAGGATCTCCAGAATCATCACAAAGAAGATATGGAAAGGATACTCATTCTTTTAGATCTAAAAGTAATAATTAATTTAAAATATCTTATAGATCACTATTTTCACACGATAACTGAAAGTCACCCCTCCATTCTCTCAAACTCCAATCAGTCCAATGGCATATTCGAACATGGGTATATTGGTCAACCTCCAAAATAATGGCCAAAGACTATTAACCACCCACGGAACCATTACTATAAATCAAGTGGGAGAAAAAAAAATTGTATTTTTACATTAATTTATTTAATTATTTAAGAAAACCTAGTTCATTTTTTAGGGGAAAAAACGAAAAAGAAAACAAAATGATTCGTAGAAACCCAGCTCTTTTTTTTTTTTTTTTAAGAACCGGAAATATCAAATAACCAGGGCCGAAGCCAAACATACAAAGAAGCCCACAGAAGGCAGGCTACAAAGAAAGCAACAAACATAAAGAAGAGGAGGAGGGTACAGAAGCATAAGACGCTACACCAAGTGCTAAGGCGTCGCCCCCTCCACTACCAGAACAACAAAATTAAGGAGGACAGGGTAACGCATCTTTTTTTAGAACATGGACCAGCGAAGATGGAGGGTGATTAACCCAAGTTATACCGCACATCTCCGTAATACTCCTCAACGCCAACCGATGCGCCGCCATATTGGCCGATCTTGGAATCCAAAACCAGCAGCAATCCTGAAAGGATTCCCCCAATTGCGTAAAATTTTTGCTAGGATGGGGAAGGCCTCCCAACCGCCAGATGAAGAAACATTTACCAAGTTAAAGATATTCTCCTTCAAGTCCAACTCAACAATAATCCTATCCAACCTCAACGAAATAGCCAAATCACAGCCAAACATAATCGCAGTAGCTTCCGCTGCTGCAACATTCGGCGCTTTAATCTGCATTCTTCTTGCAGCCACAAAACTTCCCTCATTATTCCTAACCACAACTCCAGCATAGCCACTTTTAGAAGCCTCAACCCAACTCGCATCGACATTCAACTTCGTAAAGAAGGGGCAAGGAGGGGACCAACGAGCCGAAGGGAGATAAAGGTTTGCTTCAAAGATATTTTCACCAAAAACGCTTTTAACTATTTTAAAAGCACTTTGAAATGAGCTCTAATATTAATGAAAAGAGTCATAGTTTGTATGAGGTGTGATTATATACAATATTTCATTGAACCATACATTCATACATATGTAAGTACGTCCATACGTATTTCTAAGCATTGATGAAAAGGATTTGTACAAATATGGTCCCCTTTCTTCCCATGGAATTGAGATACATATGGGAGAGGACCACAAAATTCATTGCTCAAAAACCAGCTCACGATAATTGACCATGAGTCCATGCACATGCTAGAACGTACAAGACTACAACAAAACGAAGGCAAGGCAGTTTTGGTATCTTAAGTTTTCTATTTTGGTACCATTTATTTATGGTAAATGTTTAGTAATGTTAGCGCAATAGAAGTTGTCAAATTAGAGCAAAAGTTGCATCAATACAAGGAAACATTAGCATAAGAAAAATGAAAATTCTGGGTCTAAAATCAATAAGTGAGAGGATATCTAAACAATTATACCTACAATTTCCAAAAAAAAAAAAAACAATTATACCAACTTTCTTCAAGTGGCCAGGGAAATGCATAAGCTGATAAAACGGTGGCCATATGATATACACATAGCTAATCAGTAATCAACTTATCAACACACACACACTTATAGTTATAAGAAATCTACTTTTCATCTTTTATTCGGATGCCAGATATCTAGGCAGCTTTGGATGTGGTTAGCATGTCAATTTGGTACCTCTTTACCTTTTTCAGACTCCCTGGCTATTTTTTGGGATGCCTACGTACGTAAGCCCTTTTCCTAACAGTTGCACAATCTCTGGAATTTTGCGGTCTTTCTACTATTTGGGCTATATGAAAAGCTCGAAATAAGTTTACTTTTTGAGGGTCGCCCAATCTATTTTTATCGTCTTTGCATGTCTATCAATTTTGGGATCGTTATGGTGGGAAGTTTATTCCTAGTTATTTTCAGGGTTTTGACGTTCGTATCATTTCTTTTCTAGGGATCCAACCTATCCCTCGCAAGGCGCCAACTATTCTTCCTGTGCTTTGGTCTTTTCCTTGGTTTCCTTAGATTAAACATAATATAGATGGTTTGTCTAAAGAAATCTTGGTCTTGCTGTTTGTGGAGGAGTTTTTCAGGATTCCTATGGCCAACTTCTTGGTGGTTTCTGCCAAGAGATTGGTCATCGCAACTCTTTTTGTGCAAAATTATCAGCAATTATTATTGGTGTAGAGTTTGCATATCAGTGGGGTTGACATTGTCTTTGGCTGGAAAGTGACTCTTATAGTGTTATTTATGCTCTCCAATCGACTGATTTTGATCCTCCTTGGCCTCTTCATATGCAATGGTCTATTTGTTTAGACCGTATTCAAAAGATGACTTTCCATGTCTCTCACATATATTGCAAGGAAATGTAGTTGTGGACAATTTTGCTAACATGGCCTTATATTCTCCAACTTTGGTATGTCATGTTTCCCTTCCGATGGCGGTTTGTGCCGTTTTGTTTTCAAACTATGTTGACTTTCATGGCTTCCGCTTTTCAAATTAATGTGCATCTCGGCATACATGTTTGTCTCACTTTCTTGTTTTTTTTTCTCTTAACCTTGTGATGTTCCTTGTTCAGTTTTGCAGGTTTAGACATTTAGGTTTCATGTCCCCCCTCTTTTTCTTGTATCTTTGTTGTTTTTGTTTCTAAAAGGGTGAGGTTTATGTCCCCCCTCATTTTCATGTATTTTTTAATCCTTTTTTCTTGTATTATGAGGAGTTTGGTTTATGTCCCCCTCATTTTCATGTATTTTTTTTTATCATTTTTTCTTGTATTATGAGGAGTTAGGTTTATGTCCCCCTCATTTTCATGTATTTTTTTTTTATCATTTTTTCTTGTATTCTGAGGAGTTAGGTTTATATCCCTCCTGACTAAGTGTAAGCTTTTTTTCGATATCAATAAAAAAAATTCATACCGTCGAGATTTTCTAAAAAAAAATAATATATATTGTTGTGACATATGTTCTTATCAATATGTAATTGTGTAAATCCTAAGTAGAGATAGAATAGGAATTCTTTAGGATCTAGAAGGTCTTTCCTAATATACTTTGTATTACTTGGAGAGCAAATTTCGCTCCTCCTTATTATTATAAATAAAGGCACAAGGACTAGGGAATTAAGACACAATTTCCTCAAGTCTATTCTCCATCTTTCTCTCTTCCCTTTGCTGCATCTCTCTATTAAATATAGGTCATAACACGTTATCAGCACACTCTTCACGCTGTGCTAAAGAGAATTTATTCGTATTCAATCAGGGGAGTATTGCGTTTCAATTATTTTAATTGATTCAATTTTGATTTTATCGAATTCATATACTTTTATTAATTCAATTTATTTTTCTTCTTATGTTGAACATACGTGATTCAAGCTTGAAGATGAAAGCTGAAATTGAAGAAAGAACTCCTATAAACCCGTTCACAATATTCATCATGCAATCCATGTTCTTCTAAAACAACGGTTTTTATCTCAATATTTTTTCAGCCTTGATTGCATGAACCTTCACCATAATGCATGACCCAACTTTACGATTTACGAATTCTAGATTCTACATAAATTGTTTATGCATTATATCTATAATTTTGCTATTATGTGAATTGAATATATGTGAATAAGGAAGAAAAGGAAAGAAAAAACAAAAAATATGTTCAAACCCTAGAACTCATAATGGACCTAGATGCCCTAGTCTACTTTAGCCTGGGCCTAATCTGTGGGAGCCCAGTGCTTGAGCACCAAGCTCGTGCTGGCCTGTGTCAAAACCATGGCTTGCAGCCCACGACTGCACCAAGCCCAGTTGAGCCGCATAGCTCATGGCCTCAGCAAGAACGATGTCGTTTACGACGTCTTCTTCCTCTAACCCTATACACCTCAACGGAATCGAGGACTGCGTCCGCAGCCGCAGTCATCACTAAATCTTGGTGATTGCAAGGAAATGGTGATGCCAGAAGTTGTCCACCACTGTTGATCTCGACGACGAAGATAGATTTTCCCGGTCGAAACACTTCACCGAATTTTTTTTTAGACACCCATTGCGATTCATGGAGCCTCTTAAGTCGTCTCGTTTTTTTAGATTCCACAGCAACAGCTTCGACTTCTGTGATCCATGCTCGCCGCCGTCCCCTATGACATCGTCGGCCTTCATTGTTTCCTAACGAAATCCCTCACCCATCGTAGATGGGCTCGGATCTCACACCCCAACGACCTTGGGCCTGTATTGCTCTCAGCCCACACCTAACTTGGAGCCGTATTTTGGGCCTACAAATCAACAGCTTTTGCTACTTGAGTCTAGAAACTAAGGGCCCCAATTTTGGGCTTAGGACCTCATGGCCCGTTTTGGTTTTTAGACCTACATCAAGTAGCCAGCCTAGCAGCCTATTCTAGGCTTTGGGCTTATTCTTTTATTTTTTTGGGCTTTCAAACTGTTTTTTTTTTCCAGTTGGACCTACAGTCCAATTTGTGAAAGAAAAAAAATGTTTTTCTTTTGGGCCTATTTACTTAGCCCATATGAAACCCTAAACCCTATAAATCGGGATTTGGTTTTCACTTTTCTTTCTTAGCCCATATTTGGGTCTGGGTTCTGTTAATCCAATTTTTCTCACCGGCCTGCAACCCAGTCAACTAAAAATAATATTTTTGGACCTGAAGCTCCATGTGTGTATATATATATATATAGGGCCGTTTCCTTAACCTTTCACACAAAGGGTCCGAAGCTACCCACTATAATATATTTGTTTTCTTTTGCTTTATATATTTCTGTCTTGTATATATATTGTGTTTGTTTGCAGGTATTATGAACTTAAAGTTCATACTTCTGAACCTGAAGTTTCAGAAAAGTGTCATCGAAACCTGAAGTTTCTTAATAAGCAACACTCATATTGAGACCCAAAGTTCTCTATGCTTAACTCCGTTTAAACCAAACCATGTCTTAGAACCTAAATATTCTAACTTTGATGTTTATGGAAATTTTATGTCCTAAAACACCAATCACATTCTTGTTTCCGCCATTCAGCGTATTGTTGAACCTTAACAAGTTCGATTTCACTGATTTGGAAGTTTCGAACAAGAAACTAATTTATGTGGATACAAACATGACACCTTGCTTGACTACGACTAGTTGCGAAATCATTGTAACCAGTTCTTCATTCGAAGACTTATGCTTGAAGCAAAATCAAATGGAAGTACCTTACTGCTGAGGACTTCATGGCTCTTTGACACGCTATGGATCGTTTCCAATCATACAAAGATAAATTCTTGCTTGAAGCAAAACATGATTGAAACCTTTACGTCCATGAATAAATACAATCCTGAAATTTATATCCAATCAAATTTTGACTAGAAGAAAACCTTTCTCGTCCACCTAAAAACTTCAAGAATAGGGGATAGTATTCCTGAACCTCAACCTTGCAGAATCTAATTCCATTTTGACGGAATAGATAATTGGTTATGCACTTTTCAATGCTTCTACCAATGTTGTTGAGGAGTACCATTCCCGTAGTCAATCCGTGAGACTAATTTTGCTCTACCTAACACATTTGGAAGAGCTGAATTTGACATGGAAGGCCCTATTGGCCGAATCCCTTTCTATATTTGGTTTACTTTGCGAATAATTTATTTTGTTCTTGGATTTAAGATTGGTGTTTGGATGCCACTATTATTCTCGAATAAAGAGTTAATTCACGAAACTACCACATGTGACTACAATTAACTCATGCTTAGGTATATTTTGTAAGGAAGTTAGATGTCTGGTTCTATGCTAACTGCATATCTAATTATCCCCTGACAACCTTTCAGGCTTATCCAACCTAATTGTGGGCCATGGCACTGCCTTATATTGTCCAATGATACTAAATTTACCATAAAGGGAAGCCTTATACTCACTCGTTCCGGCAGAATGCCCTTTTTGAGTTTTAAGGATATTCGAGAGCACTATTACCATATTGAAACCAATGTAGAAAAATGGAGTAAAATTCCTTAGCATATTACCATATTTCACTACCTATGAAAAAGCCAAATGCATATTCTAAAGAATATGGAATGCTTAACGAGTGGATTACACCTATTTAAGCCACTAAGTGGCCGGCCAGAAGCCTAAGATTCCAAATGAATTTTCGTTATGGATATATGTTTAGGATATCTAGGATGATCTGTGATGCGCCGTTTTAGGCATTCTTTTACCATAAATAAAGACATCATACTTGGACACGTATCATACCTTAGCACCCTCTATCTTTTCTACAACGGATTTAAAAGGGATATTTGTGGACTAATTCAACCAGTCTACGGACCATTTAGATACTTTATAGTATTGGTTGATGCTTCCACACGTTTGTCACTCGTGTGGCTGTTCTCCACAACTGCATTCTCCACACTGGTGGCTTAGATTAACTAGCTCAGGGCTTACCACCCTGATTATCCGATCAAATTATTTGATTTGATAAGTTGGAGAATTTACATCGAAAACTTTAACTTTCGATGGATATTGCATGTCAGTTGGGTTTTTTTTTTTTTTTTAAAGTTGAACATCTAGTCCAATGTTCATACCCAGAATAACCCATCAGAAACATTCATTAAATGCCTTCAAATGATTGCGCGATTGATTGGTCATACGTACCAAAGTTCCCGATCTCTGCTTAGGGCCATGCAATATTGCAATTTGCAAGGGACCATGTTGGTTCGCCTGAGGCCCGTCATGACCCAACCTTATAAAGCGTGTGTTAGTTGGTTACCAGATATGAACCCGATATATCGCATATGCGCGTCTTTGGTTGTGCAGTCTATATGCCATTTGCGCCGCCCTTACATACAAAATAAAAAAGAGTTCATCAGGGAATGATGGAAATCTATGTCAGTTATGATTTTCCTTCTAATATTTGCTATTAAGAACTTTTGACAAGCGATCTCTTTACCGCTCGTTTTGCGGATTGTCACTTTTATGAGACAATCTTTCCGTCGTTAGGGGGAGATAAGAACGTCAACGTTTCTAAAAGAATGACGCGAATTATTGTGAACATCCCCACCATGTCTCATATTAATCATAATCTAGATCGTCAAAGTATAACCAGACACTTCCTCTGATTTAGTAAAAGTGACGAGATCACATATACCAGCTGCAAATGTGCCTGCAAAAGATATGTACCAAATGTACGATGGACCTTCGTCCTGAAAGCAGGAACGCCACATTGTGGCCGACCCTCGTACATTGGCCGCTAGCCAATCAATCTGTCATGCGCCAACAACGTGGCAGATCACTCGGTTCGAGGATTCATTTCCCAAAAAATGGAGGAATATGGCACGAACAAATCCACCCCTCGATCACTGTCTCAAACCTTTTCATCTCATGAGATTAAATCTGAATTACTCCCAAGACCTGAAGTTCTTGGTTTAGTATACTAGTTTGGATGAGATATGGAATTGGAATGAGATTATCATAGATAATGTTTCATTTATATGGTAACTACCGACATAAATGAAAAGCGACGATAACGAACTGCATTCCGTTGATTAATGTTAACATAGAACTGATTGGTCAATTAGAAGAATCAATCACGATGAATGAGATGAATGAAATAGTGCAATATGACGCCTTGTGACGCAAGGTTTCTCTCATACACCATGTGATTGATTGAAGCTTTATAAACATGGTTGTAGTATCTCTGGGATCCTAATACGAACCTACATGGAGTTTCCAAATGACTTACATATACTGATTCAAATAGTTCTAGACCACAAGAACACCCTCTCGGTTCTTTAAAATGCATTCACTTTACGGATGCAGAACTATCCGGGTGGATGTGGTATACCCGTCTAAGTGAATATTTGATCAGTAAGGATATATGTCCATGCGTGTACAAAATCTGAAATTGCTAAAGTTGAGAAAATTGACTCACACCTAAAGTTGGACTTTAAGATGATTGATCTTGGGAAACCTCGACATTACCTCAACCTGAAGTTTTAAGCTAGTTCTAATGGTATTCTGGTCCACCACTCGAACTAGACCCATAAGGTGTTACATCTGAGTATACCCTGATCGTTTGTATGCTAAATGCAAATGAGACCTTTACGGAGGGTATGAAGCATAAGGTTCCATATTGGAACGTGAGGCAGCCACATCTAAGTATCATTGACGTTTGTTGTACTTAGCTCAAATTACTAGAATCAGACATCTTATGTGCTGATAATCTTTTGGCATAAAGCAGCACTGCGCCTAACACGCCACCACCCAATTTGGTGTTAAAGACGTTTTTCCGTTACTACGGATTTGAGCTTATCTATCCCTATACTTTTCAGAATATATCACACACCCTTGGTCTTTGGAATGATGACTACTTTGTGGGATTTGCTGAATCAAACCATCTGTCTGATTGCACAAGGTACGTTCCCGAGTGGTTAAGTCTTTACCATAAAGGAACACCACAATATCTTGGAGGTCAACCAAGTAGACCTTTTTGTTGCTAAACCTTTGAATCATTCTAAGACTCATTATGGCTCATCACGTGAGAGATGTGGTTGAGAACTCTTGTTGAGCATATTCAAAATTCCTGCGTTTTTCACCCATCGTTGAGTCCTAACAACGATCCATGAATACAACACTGTATGTATCGACCAGATCATGATACATCCAACAAGTCAACAGTAAGCATATTGTGTCTACATCAGCATGAGTATTAGAAGATTGAAGTTAAGCAGTCCAATCCCAAACAACCTTGCCAACATCTACACGAGTCATTGTTGAAGTCTACCCTTCCAGAAACTTGGCCAAGGAATGGGTATGCGTAACTTTCTCATTTGTGATGCTTGTAGTTTCATTTGGAAGTTTTGTCAAACTCAGGAGAAGTATCCAAAAGTATACTCATTTGATCCTAATGTACTATTTTTCCCTACGATTAGGAGCATTTTTCCCACTGGGTTTTTGCTACCTAACTAGGTTTTAACGAGACACCAATCCTGGGCTGGTTATACCCTTGTGAGCTCTTCTACTTGCGTCCAGAATACGTATAGGTTTTGACTTAATGCAACTTCTCACTTTTCTCTTTTGACTATGAGCTTTTGTCCCACCTTGGGTTTTGCCGTAGCAAGGTTTTGTGAGTTTTACCAACCATGCATTCTTTCGTTCGTTTTGAGACTCGAATTCGCTACTTGTGCCGACTAGACGAGACGACTTCATCAACTGCTTCTAATTTTGCCTGAAGATCTGATGCGGCATCTACTTGAGTATTTGCACACTCAAGGGAGAGTGTTGTGACATATGTTCTTATCAATATGTGATGGGAGATTTTGGATGCGGTCCTTGATTATGAATATTCTTTGATTAAAACTTTGTTGGTTTTTAATTTTTGATTGAGGTCTCTGAAATTAATGTGATAATTTATTTTTTTTAATTAAAAATTAAAAATTTTAGTTGTTTATATAAATGAGATTTTAAATAAAAAAAACCATAATTTGTGGGATTAAAAATATTAAAATATAAATATACTATTGTGTGTGTGTGTGTGTGTGTGTGTAAACATGGGTACATTCATCAAAATTAACCAAAAAATTGATTGTATCAAAACATGGGTACATTCTTCAAATTCACAAAAAAAAAGATATTAGGCTTAATAACATTAATAAATTTCTTCGATTATACTTGACATGTATACATTTTAAAATCAAAGAAAAAAGAATGTACCCATATAAGTTTAAAAATGGATTAGAAAAAAATTGAATAGATTTTATATATAAAAAAAAAGGTACATTTTACATATAACAAATTGGTATATTTAAGAATGAGTACATTTTAAGATTACAAAGTTTTACATGAAGGGGTGCATATAATTAGCATGGGTACATTTAGCAAAATAAAAAGTACAAATTAAAAAAAATATATGGGTACAAATACAAATAAACTTTAAAAAATGTGGGCACAAAAAGAAATTAATATATGGGTACAAATTAAAACTGAAAAGACAATTGGTACAAATTAAAAAAGAATTACAAATTAAAAATGGGTACAAACTAAAACTAAAAATATATGATAAAAAATTTAGTCATAAATATAAATATATTAATTGTAACATTTTTAACATTAAATGAATATATTTAGAAATAAAAAAAAATTATTATTGAAATAATTAATTATGTTATTAATTCCTAAGGACCTTGATCAAAAATTGAAAAGGAATAGGATTTTAATCAATGGAGTAGCAAAATGAAGGATGAGAACCTAATTTCTCCATATGTGATTGTGTAAATCCTAAGTAGAGATAAAATAGGAATCCTTTGGGATCTAGAAGATCTTTCCTAATATACTTTCTATTACTTGGAGAGTAAGTTTCTCTCCTCTTTATTACTATAAATAAAGGCACAAAGACTAGAAAATTAAGACACAATTTCCTCAAGTCTATTCTCTATATTTCTCTCTTCCCTTTACCGCACCTCTCTATTAAAGGGTTGTGATTTTCACACACCCTTAACTACTTTTCCCACACCCCTCCCTATTTTTTAATAGTTAATTAGTATCCTACTATTTAATCTTCCATATATACCCTTTCTACTTTTTGATGGTAATTAATGAAAGATTAAATAGGGAGGGGTATATATGAAAGATTAAATAGTAGGATACCAATTAAGTACTAAAAAATAAGCAGGAGTGTGAGAAAAGTAATTAAGGACGTGTGAAAATCACAACCTCTATTAAATATAGGCCATAACATATATATATATGGTTGGGGACAATAACGAGACAATATGATTCATGCCCAAGACATGCTAGTCGCTAATTTTTTAATTAGGTCATATCCTTATCTAGACACGTTATACTTGCTCTATTAAATAGATATACTTGCTCCACATTCCTAACTCCTAAGATATGGTTTTATATTCCATATGCATAGACACGTTACTTAATTATCAAAAACTGAAGATTGTACACCTGTATCTAGCCAAATAGCTATAACGATGTGTTTTTCATTTGCATTTAAATTTAAATTACTCTTTCCATAATTTTATTAATTCATGATAGATAATTTGTATAAAAAAGTAAACGATCAACATGCACCCTAAATCCCATTTCATTTCACAGAGGTGCTATGGATATCCGATTATTTCACTGTAATTGGTCCACTTATACCAGATAACTCATCATATGTGGTTTTAATGTAAGTGATGGATTGTCCCAATAGACGAAGTATTTTTCTTCAACGTAATGCATCCCAAGGTCAACTCTTCCTCTAACTGTAGCTTAGAGTATTAATATTATTTGTAATCATTTATAACTTTAATCTTGTTCTGTCCATAAATTATAGCGCACACACCATTCTCTCTCTCTCTCTCTAGTAGACCATCATAAAGTTCAATCCAATCTGACGAAACTCAAAAACCAAATTAAAAGAAAATAATGGAAGAGAAAACCACACGATGGCATGGGAGACCCACGGGGCAGTTGCAAAGTGGTCGCACTGGTCGGGGAGTCAACAATCCAATGATGAAAAACGTGACCTAAACCTACGTACGGTTAGGTATTGAGTCCATCCCTTTGCAAAAAGCTTGTATGTGCTCACTTCATGTTCTTATTTTGGTAGTTACAAGCTCACTTCATGTTCCACTCAAAACAAAATTAGTTTGAATTCACCATACAATTGAGTCAAATATTACTATTGTCGTTATGATGTTATGTTTCGAGGCTTGGTATTGTATGCTCTAGAGTTTTTAACCGTTAAATCTTGATCATTGTATCATTCGCCAAAAATTTGACGAGAAAAAATCTCATATATAGGAACTGTAACCAATTACTTTACCGAGAACCGAAGCTCAGGTTTTTTGCATGAAAGTTAAAGGAAATATAACAGTACGTATGCCAAACAGTCTATGAAAGGGCGATTTCATATGACAGGATATGTGCAGCGTACGTATTTGGTAGGATATGTGGTGCATGTATGTTAGGTAGGTAAAGTTAAACCAATGAAAATCTTCTTCAAAACTACACGACATTTTGGCATGTGTAAAATGCCAAAAAGCAGACGCAGTCCGCACTGTAGGTACTCCGAGTCGAATTTTAAAACAAACAAAATAGTAAATAGCACCCAAAAGTTATTTTTTTTTCCCCTTTATCCTTCTACTTATTTTGAAAAACTTCATTTTAACCCTTAAAAAAGATAAGTTTTAGACTATAACCTTGTGTAAGATTAAAATCCAATTTTAGTCCCTAGTACATTTAATCATCTTATTTATTTGTTATATTTTGATGTTTTATTTATCCTTTTATTCCTATTTTTAATGTATTAATTACATTTAAATTTAATTTTCATTTCAATATAATACATTTTGGTGCATATATTTAGGTTCACTATAATATACTTCAGTACAATCATGTAGATACAAATATTTCGATACAAAAAGTCAATTTTATTTATTTCGGCACAATCATTTATGTACACTTGTGTATTTATATATTTTTGTATCACAAATTTCTTTTAATATTTTCTCATTTATGTTCATTTATAATTAAAGAACTAAATATGTGCATATTAATAAAATTAAAATTTAATATGGAGAGATTAAATAAAAATACACATTAAATAACAAAAAAATGAATATAAATTTTGATAAAAGTACAATTCAAGGGACTAAATTGAATATGTAATCTAGCACCATATTTTTTTTTTTTGAATTTTAATCTTTTAGAAGGACTAATGTTCAAAAACCCCTTTTAATTTTTACTTGTGGTTAGAGATGGTAAATCACGATGAACTTTTGTACGAGCCAATCACATAAGACATTCATTTTACGACACTATATAAGTGAAGGAAAATTTTACTTTTCAAGTTTTTCTCCACTTTTATAAAGATATGTGGTGTACCAATCTATATTTCGGGCACATTACAAACTCTCTCCACTATTTGATCTAAAGGTCTTTACTTTAGAAGGTGGATTACACGTCAAATAAACAAATATATTTTGAATATTTTAAGTCTCTTTCATTTATATTCAATTAGTTTTGAATTGGATGTTCACATTTTAAAATTTTCATTTTGATTTTGTTAAATTAAGTTCTGAGTTCAAATTTCATTAAATAAATTGTCGAAAACCCGAAAAAAAAATCATTTCACGAGCATGTGAATTTCGTAATATAACAATGAATCATCCCTACATGTTAACGAAAAGAAAATCACATGAGTAGGAAGGGGGGGGGGGTCTAACTTTTTCTTCAAGTATAAAATATAATTTACGATAGAGTAGAACTAACTTTGTCTGTTTGCATCCGAAATACCATTTTCATTGAAAAAGTAATGTTAGCGAGATTATTTGATTTACAAATGTTGTTAACTAACGTGTTGTTGATGATTTACAATCGAAAGAGAGTCTAAACCATAACGTAGTTGTTGATAATTGAATTATTACTTAAATGTCTAACGTGTTTATTTTTTATTAGTGACACGTTACATGATTTACAAATGTGGTCTAAAAGTTAGTCTACCTAGCATTCCTAGAAGAGAAAATGACTGTCACATATTGAAAACTCTAATAACCAAATTCGGTTAAACACATACGTTATTAGGTGGATGATATCAAAGTTTCCTTAATACTAGTTGTTAGATATGTTTTTCACCTACAAAAAGATTAACAGACATTCGAAGGTATGAGAGGCTAGTGGTCGACACACAAGTGTCAATGTGGGGACCCTAACACCATGCTTAATTAATTGTGTGGATCCTAATTAACCATGATAATTCGTAAGAATTTGATTACGTTTTATCTTTTAACATTGTAGGCAGGTTGAAAGCGAGAACCCTCAAAGTCTAAGCTAATGTATTTGTTCATATTGTGGCTCATCAATATTGACTATCTGGGACCATCGTGTTGTGCATATATGAGTGGTTGATTAGTACTTGTTACAGTTACTTAAGATTGATTAGTGTAATGAAATGATCAGAATCTTCTTCTCTCTCTCTTAATTAGAGTGAAACGAATCAGAATATTTATCTGCAGTCTATTCGTGGATAGAACTCAGGTTCTTTCTTGATCTATTTTTAATGAAACACATATTTTTAAAAGTGAATTTTCGATTTATTGCCTAAATTGGTCCCTAATAAAATTTGCCAACTATATCTCTAATGTTAGATTCGAAGCAGTTTCGTTCAATTTTTCGTCAATTCAAGTGATGTGACTGCATGTGTGTAGATTGGTAGTTTTTCATAGTTTAAGGACTTAATTTTTTTTTTTTTTGAAGAAATAGCGTATGAAGTTAAATTTGAAAGGTAAATTAGACATCAAATTCGCAACCTATTTGCAACATTTAGAGCTTATATGCAAGAAAATGAGAGCAATATCCTCAAAAATGTGTCATGTGACTTAAATTGACTAAGAAATTGAATAAAATAGTTTTGAGTATAATATTACGAATGAAATTAATAATTTTTAATAAATTTAAGAATTTAATTTTCACTAAGATAATAATTTATAGATTAAATCGATAGTTCATCATATTTTAATGCTCATCGTTTTGACATGATTGATTAAAAGTGTTTTTTTTAGTGATATCATGATTTGAAAGTTATAAATGCTCCACGTCGGGTTTTATAATCACCCACTAATATGATGGTCAATGAAACTTCCTACGTCTAATTAGTTTTACCAATTACACTTTCATGAGTTGATGTGGGTTTTGTTTTAGATACCTACGTCTGAGTCTGAATTTTTTTTTCGTAAATTAAAATAATTTGGAGTATAATAGTGCTTCGTAAAAAAATTGGATAACATTGTTTAAATTTAGCAATCATGCATACCAAATGAATAAAAGAAGAAGACAATTTAGCAATTGGATTTTGACTATTAATAATTGAGCTTCTAACACTAAATTATTTTAAGAGCTTGGCATGATTTCTATCATTTTGCTTAACTCCTTCTGCAGATTTTGAATAAGTTAACTTCTTCAAAGCGGCAGTCATAAGAGAAATTTTTCAACGTATTGGAAACACACATCTAATTTTTGTTTGATTGTGCAACATTTTCTAACACATAAATTAGTATGCTCGCATTCCCTTTTACCAAACTGATTATGGTAAATGTGATTTTAATCCTTGCTTAAGATTATAATTAGAAAAATGTCTTATACAAGATTAAATATTGATTATAGTCCTTTGACTATACATCCATGTCAATATATATTATCCATGTCAGCTTTTATTTTTTTGGTGGTTTTATTGATTCTATTTTTCCAACATTGCCCATATGTGATTATGGACAATAACAAATTTTAAATGCTGAGTTAAGAGTGTGCAATTATTACTTAATATATTTTCAATTTTTGTCCATTTTAAACACAAAAGTTCAATTGTATGAATCTTTCATCGTCCTCTTCTATGGTGTTGTGCAGATTCGTTTCTTTGTCTAGGAAGTTTAGCATTTTCACTAAAATCGTGTACATGGGTTTTTGTTAGGATTTGTTGTTTGTTTGTGGAATACTTGATATATTAGTTCAATATTTGTATATGATATGCATATGTGTACTGCACATGGTTTCAAATGGTTCTCATGCCATTCGCTCCTTTATATTTTGGCGCACTATAGAAATGAGGTACATTAATCCAACATAGGTACCATGGTTGAGGTACATTAAAATTCTAATAATGTTTTTTTAATTTGCAGGTACCATGTATTAGGTACCATGATATAGGTGCCATGCTATAGGTACTGTGATATAGGTACCATGATTTAGGTACATTATTTACTTATTTGGTATGATGTATTCATTAAAATTTGATTTCTAGAGTTTTGTTTCGTTGTGATATGAAACTTTTTGAATTCTAATCAATACTTTCGTTTTCTTATTTGGTATGTATCTGAATTTCTTATTTTATAGGAGGAAATGAAGCCCTCAAATCAAATATTAATTGTGGGGGTATTTTAGGAACTAAAATACACATAAAGACATTAAATCCAATGAAATATGAGTTTTAATGTTAATTCTGAGGTGGACATCCAGTCAAGGGACTAATTTAAAATTTCTTATCTTGTACCAGGTTTTTATGAAAAGTTGAACTATGCCAAGGATTAAACTCCACTTACCCCAACTGATTATTGATAAATTGATATTATATTTTTTATAATCAAGTGAAACTTTTTTTAAAGATAAAAACTATACATAGAAAAGACATGTTAAACGTAATTAATATGTTATACATGAAAAAGGGAACAACAGAAGTTTACAATTACAAACTCATCAGCAAATCGACCTCTATAAAGATAGAAGAGAATGAAATTATTTTGTACACAAAATGCTAATTATAAAATGAAATGAACAGCCTTGGATGCAACAAAGATAAGCTTGAAAAAACAAAAATTAAAATTCCTCCACCTAGGAAAATGATTACTTTTCTTTTATTTACAACTTACAAGCGATAGTTTTGACCTTAACTGTATTAAGAAAAAGAAGAAAAACTCGAATACATATAAAATGGAATTAAAAAGAAAGTTATAACCACTTAAGACAATTGATTCAATTAGTTTGTCTTATTGTCACGATTCCCTCTTAAAAGAGAAGTTCATATGTATTGTGACTCAATTAAACTAAAAGGAAGTGACAAGGCTAACATTTTCTCGACAAATTAGATAGAATAATCCTTTTTGTGTCGAACCACAAGAGCCAAAGTTTTGCATGTGGTGCATGCAATATTCTAGTAGATAAACTGTTAGATGTTGCGTTTTCACACATACGTCATGAGTTTAAAATTTTTCATAATTATTCTAATAATTTCAAACTCTCTCATCCCTCTAAAAATAGCAAATTAAAAGAAAAAAAAAAAACAAAAGCCAATGTCTTCTACTCACTGCTAAAGTAACTATTCAACCTACTAATAATGGGCCGTAGAATATTTAGATGTAGATCACTATAATAGTATTAGGAATCCAGTTATGACAGTGAAACCAAAACCCTAGCCCTAGAGTGCTTTTTCTTTCTTTAAAAAAAAAGTTACGATGTTCATTAAGATGGAAAAGACAGGACATGGATCCTCTTCGGATCCAATTGTCCTAATCCTAGGGATCCATTAATCCGGACCGTTGAAATTTAATCAAACGGCTACAATCAGGAGCTCACTTTAAAAGTTATAATAACTTTAACCGTTGGATCAAATTTCAACGGTCCGGATTGATGAATCCCTAGTATTAGGACAATTAGGTCCGGAGAGGATCCATGTCCGAAAAGACATGTACAATAACTTCATCAAAATCTTGTCGAAACTTTCAACCCGCTCGAAAGATAACCCTATTTGATTATCGCTAAAATTCAATGTTAAAAACATTAGCTAAAATTCTTTATATTAATATGTATCTCTATTACCAAACTCATTTGACAAAGGAAATAATCATAAAACTGAATACAAACAACATTTTTGGATTGATAAGAAAAGCTTCGAGATTCATTGTTTGATTGAGTAAAATACACTAAAATGAATATTATGCATACAATCGCTCGCAGACTCACATATTTTGTTGAAACTTACAGTCAATACTTTAAAACATTGTGTAAAAAATATGGTGATAAAGTCTCTATGCCGAGTTTCATTTTGAGGGTCTCCTTAGCATTTCTCTTACTATTATTGTGCAACCTGTGGACATAAGCAGTGTTTAAAATATCCTTGAAATTTGTCGATATTTTCATCGAAATATTTGAAAAATTAAGGATTGATATCGAAAAAGGGGGTGAAATGAAAATTTCACCCTATATCGGCGAGGTAGGAAAATCAACGAAGATCAATGATATTTACCGATTCACTGCAAAAAAATTTGCTGAACCCATTGCAGAATTCAAACTTTTGAACTTTTATTGAGAAATTTTTCTCTAATTTCGACTAAATTTTAATGAGTTTGTATACCCACCTCATTGCAAATTTCTATAATTTTTGCCGAAGGTAATTGATATCAATGTTTCCACCTATATCAATGTTTTATACATTGAATATAAGTTAATAATTAATCAAGTGTTTTTGTCAATGGGTAATGCTAGTGAGATCAAATTCTTAAATCAAAATTTATAAACAAATGGTGTGTTTGTTGATAATTAAGTTATAACTTAAATATTAATTAACGTACTTATTTATTATTAAGTGCATCTAATAATCAGTGCGAGTGTATAAATAAACAAAGAAGCGAGGTTCCACCAGATTAGACACACCCAATCAACTAATCAGTTTCGTGGGTCCAACACTCGCATTAAAAACGTTGAACTGGTGAACAGTGGCCCACATCATATATCACGCTTCAAAATTTTTATTCTATTTCATCTTTAACCTTCTTATTTAACTATTTCCCAAAAAAAAAAGTCTTCTTATTTAACTATTTGTTAAATTTAGCTCACTTGATTAATTTTTTGGAGTGCTACGCTACGTAATTTGCCACCGTCGTCGAATTTGAATAAAAAAAAAAAATTAAATAACAGAAATTAACAAAGGGTATATAAGAAGAAGAAAAAAATGTATGGATAGCACATCTCAATTTTTCTTTTACAAAGGTGCCAATTTCATTTATGAAAAAAAAAACACGATCCATTATGTTCCCCCCGTTTAATTTACAAATTAGTTTCTCTAATTTTGGACCCAACCTGGTTTGTGGCCAACCCTAGTTCTAATTAGTTTAAAATATCGAAATCGTGGAATATTGATATGCAAATTTTGTTAATAGTGATAGAAATATCGATATCGGTTGTTTTGGATGGAAATAAAAGAAATTTGCTCAACAACGTGGAAATTTAGTATTTACAATGTAACTTTAGGAAATGTCATACGGTAGTTTGTCAATATTCAACTGATATGTCAGAAATATCGATAAAATTCATCAATTTTGATCAAAATTTAAGATTTTTTTTCTCGATATAATGTGAAGTTTAGACTTCACCAATTTTTCAGATCTTTCTCTATTTTTCTGATGGTTCTGGAGGCACCAGATCTTTCTGTGTATCGAAAACTAACAATCAAACTTCTCCTCTTTCTGTGTATTTATTTGTGCATAAAGAAAAAAAAAAAAAAAAAAACTTCTCCTCTTTACTCTCTCTCTCTCTCTCTCTCTTCTCTGCTTGTCTTTTTCTAGATATCTCTCTACATTCTCCCATTAATTGGCAGAGAGTTGCTTATGAGTAAATCCTTTCCTTAAAGCAGCTGTGTGTTTTTCTGTTATTTGGCTGAAAAGCTTGCGCTTTCAACAAATAAACTGCCACAAACGGACTGTGAAAACCTGCACTGCAAAAGGACTCTCCCTTTCTGTTTCAGCCAGCCTTTGTTTTCTCCTGCAGAAAACTGACTTTCTCTCCCTCCCTCTCTCTCTGTTCATCTTCCCTGCTTTAGTGCATCATGGGAAACTTCTTGATCCTGTGGATGAGACTCAGCTGACCCCACCTGGGAATTCCAGTGGCAAAAGTAATAATTATCACTTCCTTGTTTCTTCTGTCGTTTCCTTGTCTGTGTGAGGTGTTCTTTCAGCTCTTCTGTCCTCAATTGCCAATTGGGTTCCTGGGTTTTGACGGGTTTTGTTCAATTCCTGAATTTTGGGTATATTTGGCACTGAGTTGAAGTATAAAACTTTAGTTTCAATTCATTTTCTTGGTGGGTTTTTATCAGAAGATTGGAACTTTGGTTTTTGTTCTTTCAAACTTTTGGTGGGTGTCAACTTTTTGAGCTCTGTCAATTTCTGTAAAGTGCCTTTGGATTGTCTTTTGTTGTTTTAAAAGATATGTTTTTTGAACTGGACATATCATCCTAATCAGTTTTTGTTGTTGTTTTCTCTTTTGGTGTGCAGATTGTATTGTTTTGTTTCTGGGTTTTTATTCAAAGTTGTATTGGGAGTAAAATTTTCAAGTGAAGATAAAAAATTGAAGATCTGGGTCTAGCTTTAAAGTCAGTTTTTTGTGATTTGATATTGGTTTTGTTGAGTATTCCTGTTGTGGGATTTGGATTGTGAGGTGTAAGGGGATATCAGAAGGAATAAAATTGTGGAAGCTGCAGAACCTTTTGAAATTTCAATGGCTTCAAATGCAGAGGTTAATGGAGACAGTGATGCCACCAACAAAGGCAGTATGTGGGTTCTGGATCAGACGCTTGACCAACCCATGGACGAGGAGGCTGGCAGGCTGAGAACTATGTACATGGAAAAGGTACTCTCTCTCTAATCCTCCCACTTCCCTCAATCTATAACAGTTCAGAAGTAATTCAGTGAAGTTAAAACAGTTTTTACTCCCTGTATAAGAGTTTATACCTTCTCGGGCTAAACTATTAGTAAGTAGTTCTCTTAATTCTTTGTTGGACGTAATGCAACTGCTATGAAAACGACTGGAATGTGGTATATGCTTATAGGTTGAGTAATTTCCTGATATTAGTTGATTTGCAAGATAATGTATGTTCTTGATTCTGTTTGCTGATCCAATTTTCGATTCTCCAGAAGTTCTCCGCACTATTGCTTATGCGGCTTGCATTCCAAAGTCTAGGAGTGGTTTTTGGAGATTTGGGTACTTCTCCCTTGTATGTTTTCTACAATACCTTTCCCCATGGGATTGATGATCCGGAGGATGTGGTTGGAGCTCTTTCGTTGATTATATACTCTCTTACTCTTGTACCGCTCCTCAAGTATGTATTTGTTGTTTGTCGGGCAAATGACAGTGGTCAAGGTAAACCAAACTCTACTTGTAGATTTGCTCCATTAAATTCAACTGTTCTGGTGTTTTATGGGATTGTAAAATGGACAAAGCACATCTTTACTATTATTCGCTATTACAGTTAAAATATGCCTATTTAAAATCTATGCTAGCGTATAAAGTGATCTCTGGTAGAATTGTTTCCAAAAGTAGCATATACTAGTGTCCAGTGTTCGGCTTACATTAATGATGCACGCCTATAAATTTTTTACTTACCGATTCAATCCCCAGCTCACATCATTGGTTATGTGTTTTAAGTTATGCGCAGCAATGTGTGAAGCTATACTTACACATGAAGTGATTATTTTGGCAACACTGATACATATACTTCTTAATTTAGAATAAAGGTTTGATAAGTTTTCTTTTTAGTTCTTCTCCTGAAATTGATCAAACATGACATTGTGTCGGCTTTGTTTTCAATGTTCTCAAACTACATGCCTCCAAGAGTTGTATAGTACCTTTTGTGCTTATGAGTCACCGTAAAGTCTTATGGAGCTTGTGGTTTCTGTGTTGCAGGTGGAACATTTGCTCTTTATTCACTTCTCTGTCGGCATGCAAATGTTAAAATTATTCCTAACCAACACCGGACTGATGAGGAGCTAACGACATATAGTCGTTCTACTTTCCATGAACAATCATATGCTGCAAAAACCAAGAAGTGGTTGGAGGGGCATGCATCAAGGAAGAATGCCCTTCTTCTTCTGGTCCTCATAGGCACTTGTATGGTGATTGGAGATGGAATTCTTACTCCAGTTATATCTGGTACGCATTCCTCCACAGTTGGAATTATCCTAACCTCTCTCCAAGTAATTAATCTACCTGTTGGTCCTTTTTTTTTTTTTTTTAATCTGCTTTTTTGGTTCCACGATAAGTGAAAAAAATTAATTAGGAGAGGCCCAATGGTGCACTCAGGTACATAAGAAGTATACACACAAGAAGTAATTGAGAAACAGAGAAACTTCTTATTAAAAGGCCAAAAGAAGTTAAGAAACAAAGAAAAGCTAGAAAAAGATAATGTGTTCTGGAGGTCAATGTAGTTATCGACTTGGATAACAATCTCAAAAGTCTGCCTTTAGCCAATACATAGAGTGCTACACTCAGAAAGATCTAACATATCTGTCTAAACAGAAAAAGAAGTAATCCAAACTGTATGATTCCTCATCTTACTAAAGGGCCATGCCAAGAAGTAAGTGCCGAAGAATGTTCTTGGAAGCATCCCACGATCCACTAAATAACAAAAGCACAAAGGCCTACAAATCACATGACAATGTATCAGGAAATGATTTATTGATTTTCTGCATGCTTACTCAGTCTTAGGTTTTCCCATGTTTTTCTCGGTACTCAGTGGTTCCCTTATTAATCTCAGCGTCTGCATTTTCAAAGAGTTAATATCTTCATCATTCTCAAGAGATACAATGCATTCCATTAGTCTTGGTATCTAGTGATGTCTGGGAAACTGTCACAGGATTTACTGAAGAAAAATATGGTTCCACTTCCATGGGTTGAAGTAATGAGTTGGAAGTGGAAGTTGGTTAATGTCATGTCATCCTGAACTATTGGACATAGAAGACAATTAAAGTTGCAGATTTTAGGCACCATATAATTGAATATGTTCAATGTTCTTTTCTTGATTCTGGAAGCAGAAAAAGATTGAAATGGGAAAATTTCGCTGCTTAAGATTTCCTACTTTGTGTAACAGTTTTCCGTAACACCCATACCCTTCTTATTTACGTAATTAGGAATGTACAACTCTGTTGCATTTTCTTTTATCTCAACTCATCCTTCATTCCAAACCATTTGGATTGGCTGTGTTAATTATCTTTCCCCAACAACATGGATTCCTCTTTTTTTCTACCCAGTTTGATAAAAAAAAGTGACACATCAATATCAATTAAGTTAAATTTTTTTTATTTTCCTCAGGTTCACCTTTCATTAGAAAATGACTAACTATGCTTTGCTTTTGACAGTTTTATCAGCTGCTGGTGGGATCAAAGTCAGAAGTCCTGGCATGAACAATGGTACCATCAAATTCCGTGGAGCTAAAGTTTACTTTTTATTCTTTTATAATTGTCAATTTTTTATGATTGCTGCCTCTGCATCTTTCTCCGTCATTACTTGAACTATTTCTTAACTTATACTTTCTTTGTTGTGGTGCAGATTATGTCATACTCGTTGCTGTTGTAATATTAGTAGGTCTGTTTAGCGTGCAGCACTATGGCACAGATAAAGTTGGTTGGCTCTTTGCTCCCATTGTGCTGCTTTGGTTTCTATTAATTGGAGGTATTGGCATTTTCAACATCTGGAAACATGACAGTACTGTTTTGAGAGCTTTTTACCCCGTGTATATATATCGGTATTTTAAAAGGAACGGGAGAGATGGTTGGACTTCTCTTGGGGGTATTATGCTTAGTATAACAGGTAAAGTTTCTGTATCCTAGTTTCACTTTCCAACTCTTTAAGTTTCAGCAAAAATTTACCACATCTCTGATCTTGGATTCCTATGAAAATTCTGAATGATAAATGATTACAGGGACAGAAGCACTCTTTGCCGACCTTGCCTATTTTCCAGTTTCAGCTGTACAGATTGCGTTTACTACAGTCGTGTTTCCTTGCCTTCTTTTGGCCTATTGCGGACAGGCTGCCTTCCTTGTGAAAAATCATGAAGACAAAACTGTGCTTCAAGCATTTTATCTTTCTATTCCAGGTTTGTTCTAATTTATATTTTGCATTTAAAGGATGCCCATATCAAACATGGTAGTACACATAATGATTTTCTCAAAATTGAGGCATAACATTTCAAAGTATAGTTTTTGATAGAATTAAAGAACATGCTCTTCACTCTTCAGTACCTTTTTTAGTCTTTTTAATCGTAACTAACGTAGATTGTTGGGTCTATTTTTTTGTACAAGGGAGGTCAAGGGGGGGATGGGCACGCTCAAACTTTAACTTTGAGTGTGAGAGTAAATACTTTCAACCTTTCGAGCTATAAGTCCCCACTTCTCTATTTGCCGAGAGATTATTTGATCAAATATTTGAACGAATATGATTGCTTTGAAGAAAATCATCAAAGTCGATATGACACAAAATACATTGTAGTCTTTTAGTTGGAGTGGGAATGTAATATTTCCTGTACAGAATTTTTACTGTGCCATCTCCATGCGATCTCTAACATAATCTAAGAAAAGCGGGGAAACAAGTAATATAATGTCTTATACAGTAGGCACTAGGCAGCATGTTGTTGTTCCAAAGATGCTTACTGTTTCTCTTACTGCAGAACAAATATACTGGCCAGTCTTCATTGTTGCGACTCTTGCTGCCGTAGTTGCTAGTCAAGCAACAATATCAGCAACATTTTCAATAATCAAGCAGGCTCTTGCACTTGGCTGTTTTCCTAGAGTCAAAGTTGTACATACATCAAAGAAGTTCCTCGGCCAAATATATATTCCAGATATTAATTGGATCCTTATGATTCTTTGCATTGCGGTGACTGCTGGGTTCAAAAATCAAAGCCAAATTGGAAATGCTTATGGTAAGTTCATCCTCTGCTAAATCTTGTGAAGCTTACATGAGCCATATTCTCTATTCTGTGCAACTAGACTCGAAGAACATGTAATGTAATTGCGAAATCTTCTTTGAAAAAAAAAATGGTTGAAAACTTCTTTAAATAAAATAAGAGACGGGAGAAGTATTTGAGATAAACTCAGAGCTGAAGAAGTCGGGAGGTGGTGAACTTTTTTTGAGACAATTTAGAGAAATAGTTGCTGACCTGCCGTTGTGAAATTGAATTGTGATGAAATGTTTACTAGTTTAAGCTCGTTCTTCCAAAATAAGCTTGCACTCAATTGAGTTATATTTTATGTTGCTACAGGGACGGCAGTTGTAATAGTCATGCTCGCAACCACATTGCTTATGACTCTAATCATGATATTAGTGTGGCGCTGCCATTGGATTCTTGTTGTTACATTCACCAGCTTGTCGCTGATTGTGGAATGCACTTACTTTTCTGCTGTACTCTGCAAGGTTGATCAAGGTGGATGGGTTCCTCTTGTGATTGCAGCTGCTTTTCTTCTCATCATGTATGTTTGGCATTATGGTACGTTGAAACGTTATGAGTTTGAGATGCACAGTAAAGTTTCAATGGCATGGCTTCTTGGGCTTGGCCCCAGTTTAGGACTGGTTCGGGTCCCTGGGATAGGACTTGTGTACACCGAGCTTGCAAGCGGGGTGCCCCACATCTTTTCCCACTTCATCACCAACCTGCCCGCAATCCACCAGGTTGTTGTCTTTGTCTGTGTTAAGTACCTCCCTGTATACACCGTCCCAGAAGAAGAAAGATTCCTCGTCAAGCGGATTGGCCCCAAGAGTTTCCACATGTTTCGTTGTGTTGCAAGATACG
Organism: Malus sylvestris; assembly: GCF_916048215.2. Lineage (NCBI taxonomy): Eukaryota > Viridiplantae > Streptophyta > Magnoliopsida > Rosales > Rosaceae > Malus > Malus sylvestris. The sequence goes on along the minus strand of NC_062264.1, from coordinate 37,256,238 downwards.
GTTATAAAGACCTACACAAGAAAGATGATGATTTTGAGAAGAAGCTCTTTGAAAACCTTTTCCTGTTTGTCCGGCTCGAGTCCATGATGGAAGGGTGTTCAGACTCAGATGAGTACAGCATCAATGGCCAGCAAACTGAGAGATCAAGGGACGGCCTCTTAACTAATAATGGCAACACAACCACTTCTACCGTAGACCTCAGTATCTCATCAGTGGACTCAATTGTTCCGGCTAAATCTCCACCGCACGCGAACAATACCGTGAGTTCGTACGGGCAGATGAGCAGCCAGAATGAGATTGATGAGCTAGAGTTTCTGAATAATTGTCGAGAGTCCGGGGTGGTGCATATACTTGGGAACACGGTAGTGAGAGCAAGGAGGGATTCCAGGTTCTACAAAAAGATAGCCGTTGATTACATTTATGCATTTCTCAGGAAAATTTGCAGGGAGAATAGTGTGATCTTCAACGTTCCTCACGAGAGTCTATTGAATGTTGGACAGATTTTCTATGTGTAATTTTTTGTCTATCATAAAATAGTTACTTTATATCATATGTAAATGCCAATTGTATTTTTTTCAAATTCTGTATTATTGCAAATACAGTTACAACAACAAAGTCTTATACCACTAAGTGGGTGGCTATATGTATCCTAGCATGCTAATGCGCTCGGTTTTGCGCCAAGTCTTCCGTTGGCTCCAAGTATTTTATGTTTTTTTCTTAAAATCTCTTCCTAAGTCTTCTTTTATACTTTTTGCTCCGACTCTGTCTCATAATCGCATCTTCTAACCAAAGTATCTGAACCGCAAAGCATTATATAGGCCTTATTGCCATCATATCCTATAATTTTTTTTCCCAAAGCTTTAGTGGCTTACTAGTATAATATTAGGAATGCAATTAGACCGTTGAGAAATGTTACAGAAACTTGTGAAAAATGGGATTTTCTGTTTCTGCCTTCTTTTGAACTCGGTACTTGTTTATAGCTTCGACATGGGAAATGTAAATTCTGGTATTTAACATCCGTCGAGAATCTTCTTTGTAATTTTTTTTTCCTGTTTATAAAGGGACAATTCAAAGGGGGTATTTTTTTTAACAGAAAACATGTCAAGCTCCAAATTTTAGTTTTTTTGGTAGAATAGTTATTTTGAACTCGAGAAAGAGGAACTGAATTCTCTTGACAAACTGAGCGGGAAACTCATTGCATGTCAAGCTACGTGCTTGTTGCATCGTGTCACTCAGTTTTCTACAAAGGTCTTGTCTTCTACGTAAAAATCTGGATATTTATTTCGTTTTATTTCCCTTTTGTTACATGAAATGCAAAATCTATAAATAGGCAAGGCATCAAACCATGATCCGAACTTTTTCTCTTCATCTGGAAAATAGGCGAGGAGGCACCAGAAAACGGCTCGAAATTGGCTGTCTTGATCTCGAGTTAGCCACTTTTGAGCCGTTTTCCAGCCAAACCACGATGAATTAACCGTTGAGAAAGGTACCATTCTCTTCATGTCGTTGAGAAGCATGATTTTCATTTTGAATCACTTGATTTCGTTGAGTATTGAAGAAGTTATGAACGTTTAAAGTTTACCCAATTTCCGGCGAGTTTTCCAGTTTTCCCGCAGACCAGTCACCTTCCAGGCTATTTTACGGCCATCTCCAGCAGCCATTGGGCTTCTAAATAGGTATAATCTTATTTTACACTTTCCTATCTTCATTTTGATATAGTGTGAGTCGAATTTGTTTAAGAAACAATTGAGTTACAAAGCTTTGAAAATTGTCCAAACTTTTGGCCAAGAGTTTCTGAACATTAACAGAGTTTTTAACAGAATGACCAAAATAATGGATAGTGGACAATCTCAGAGACCATTTCTATTGATTTTTAATCTCAGAGACCATTTTGACTAAAAAGCTTTTTTTTTTTTTTTTTTGGTTTTTTTTTTGACAAAACGATAATCTAAATTTTTGTGATAAAGGTGAGATTTGAACTAATTTCACTTTTAATATATTACACCATACCTAAATATGACAATATAATATAAAATTGATAATAAATCCCATGGTTTATATTTTCCTTGCACTTGCTTTGACTAATGCCGTACTACAACGTCAATGTTTGTACGACATTGACTAAGTCAATGTTTGTATAACGTTGGTAATTGGCACACAAACTAGCGGAATGTAGAAACATCACAGTCATAATAACATGGTAAAATAATGAGCATATTTGCCCACATTTAGAATCTTGCATGTTAACAAAAAGAAACTCATAAAATAACATCACAGATCTCGTGAATGATTTTGGCATTTGTGTCGGTCGCTTTTCACGTTGTTGGTATGAATTCTAAATTCTAAATCTTCTACATATTTCTGACATGCAAGACATTACATATTACGAGAATTTTTTACCATGCTTAAAAACATTTGTAACTTGAAATTCTCCCGGACATTTAAGGAAGGTATTGATTTTTAAATTGGAAGTTTTAACAAAATATTTTCGGTACTGTTTATTTTTAATGAAAAATCACATTTTTATCTTTTTTTGGTACTATTTACTACATCTTTATTTGTCTTTTTCATTAAAACTAAAGTTTTTATGGATTTTTAGTTAATTTTTCTTTTTAAATTTCTGTTCAGAATTAGATCCGTTCCGAACCTTAGTGTCCGGAGCCTAGAAATCAATTCATTTGAATGGAACAAATTCAATCTAACGATCCCCATTAACTCATTTTTCTGACTCACCACATAAAACCAACGGCTCTAATTTCTTTTACACACCAATCGATGATTCAGATAATTTGATTCCTAAGCTCTGGACGCGTTCAATTCCTTTCTATTCAACATTTTATATTAAAAAATTAGGCCAAAACACAAGCTTGGTAATAACAATTGTCTTCGTAAGATCCAAGAAATTGACCCAGAAAAGGTAAATAAATAAACATTCAACCTGACTAGATTAAGAAATGACTCAATGATTGCCAAAACAAAAAAGGGTGAAGTCTGTAACTCCTCTTTTGCTCTGAAATGGCGTCTTCTCATCCCTCTCACTCTTGTTTTATGCTTTAATAGCTACTCGAAGTCTTTAAGACAAAACCCACCTGGGAATATCACCTGCAAGTTGCAACCAAGGTAAACACACTAATAAATTTTGCTTCTTTTCCCATGTTATTTTACAATCTTTGTGTAAATTATAATATATACATACATACATATATATATATATCCTGGATGTTCTTGGACTGTCATGGATTCAATGGAGTTCTGGGTTATTGTTCATTTTTGGTGTTAAGCTCTGGATTTGATCCATTCAACTTGTTCATCTACTGTATTGGAATTCTGGGCGGTGCACTTGTTTCACTTGAATGCTTTTTTAGTGTTTTGTACTTGATGATAAGCTTTTTAATTGGGGATTGTATGTTGGTGTTTAGTTATTCTTGGATTTTTCCCTGGTAAGTTGGTAGCAATTCAAAAGAAGAATCTTCAGATTGCTAACACTGATATCTGTTTTGGATCTTGTTCAGCAGGACTAAAGTTTCAAACTTTAAATTATAGAGGGGAAGGATTGAAAAGAATATAGTGGAGAGGTGAATTGGTGGAAGGGAAGTAAAGTCCTTTGAATCATCGGGTTTCGAATGGCTGCAAGAATGGCAGCTGATGAAAGCACTGATAAGAATGGTAGCGTTTGGGTTTTGGATCAGCAGCTTGATCAGCCCATGGATGAGGAGGCTAAAAGGTTGAGAATTATGTACAAGGAAAAGGTACTATCTCACTCCTTCACCCCTGTTCTTCAGTGGAACTGTTTCAAAACCGAATTCACCAGTACAAATAGAAATTCGACTTTGAACTTTCGAAATCTAGCAGTCCAGCGATTGGGTTGGTTTGTTTATAATCAATTCATTATTGTCATCAGAGATATGTTATTAATATTAACTTTTCGTACTATATGGTTGAAACGATTGCTTTATGTAACCTTGAAGGTATTCTGCTATTTCTGAACTATATTTGCTCTTGTTGCTGATCACTTCTTTTCTTATTCTTCCAGAAATTTTCAGCATTATTGCTTGTGCAGCTTGCGTTTCAAAGCCTTGGTGTGGTATATGGAGATTTAGGAACATCTCCTTTGTATGTTTTCTACAATACATTTCCTGATGGAATTGATGACCCGGAGGATTTAATTGGAGCTTTATCTGTTATTATCTACTCTCTCACTCTTATTCCACTCCTGAAGTACGTTTTTATTGTCTGTCGAGCAAATGACAATGGTCAAGGTAATTTGATCACAGTCTATCATTGATATATAAGCTCTTCCTTCCCCTCCCACCTTTGTAATGTTACCGTATTACCTTGAACGCTGTTCTCAGATCATTAATCAAAAGTATCTATGTTTTGATTATTCACTGATAGAGACAATACATCGAGAGCTATAGATGCTGTTCTTCCGGGTTTTAGTTCATGTAAACTTATCCTCCTCATGGTTGCAGGTGGAACGTTTGCTCTATATTCACTACTCTGTCGATATGCAAAAATAAAGGCTATTCCTAACCAAGACCAAACGGATGAGGCACTAACAACATATAGTCATTCTTCGTTTGGTCAGAAATCATTTGCTGCAAGAACCAGGAGATGGTTGGAGGGGCATGCATTTATGCAGAGCACTCTTCTTATTCTTGTCCTAGTTGGCTCTTGCATGGTGATTGGGGACGGGATTCTGACTCCAGCCATATCAGGTGCGCAGCTTCATTGTTGATATTGTAGGATCATTCTTCTGTTTAACTATCCTCATTGGTAATTTTCGTGATCATGTAGTTTTGTTTTACGGATATCCCAACACTTTCAACCTGCGTGATTAGTTCCTATAGACATAACTTGTAAGGGAAGCATATTGCAATCCCTTATACTCTAACCAATCTTAATTGAGAAACTATTTTTTTAAATGGTAAAAGCTACTTCCTGGAAAGCATTTAGACTAGGTTAGAACATTAAAATACTCTACAGTTTATGATAACTCCCGCTGAAGCGAGTATGATTCTTTGTCAGTTCTATTGGAAGCTCTTAACCATATTCTGCTTGATAAGTACACTTAACCCTTAACCATACTATCGTTTGCAGTTCTGTCAGCAGTTGGTGGGATCAATGTAGGCCACTCCAAGATTAGTAATGGTATCTCCATACTCTTGGACACAAATATACTGTTTCATTTGCTTCACCATGTTTGTTACTCATCGATCATTGTTTCCAAATCTAATCATAACTACTCTTTTGTTATACAGAGGTAGTCGTGCTTGTTGCTGTTGTTATACTGATACTTTTGTTTAGTGTGCAACGCTATGGGACAGATAAAGTCGGTTGGCTGTTTGCACCAATTGTTTTTATTTGGTTTCTCGTAATTGGAGGAATTGGCATGTTCAATGTTTGGAAGTATGATAGTAGGGTTTTAAAAGCCTTTTCACCTGTATATGTATATCGATTTTTTAAGAGGGGAGGAAAAGATGGGTGGACTTCCCTTGGAGGTATTATGCTTAGTATAACAGGTAAATTTTCGATATTCCATCCTTTTTTATTTGTGAAATACAAGCAAGTTTGTGACGTAGTCCCTGAAGACTGGTTGTGAACACTTACAGGTACTGAAGCACTTTTTGCTGACCTATCCCACTTCCCAGTCCCGTCCGTGCAACTTGCTTTCACATTGGTTGTATTTCCTTGTCTTCTATTAGCCTACTGTGGTCAAGCAGCATACCTTATGAAAAATCCACACAACGTGTTCGGTGCTTTTTATCATTCCATTCCAGGTTTGTTTGATTTCTTTACCTACAAATTATAACATAACCATTTAGGTTTATGCATTGCGGAAAGATTCTGATTAATCGTTCTTGCAGACAACATATATTGGCCCGTGTTTATTGTTGCAACTGGAGCTGCTGTCGTTGCAAGTCAAGCCACCATAACTGCAACTTTTTCATTAATCAAGCAGGCACTTGCATTAGGCTGTTTCCCAAGATGCAAAGTCGTGCATACATCAAGGAAATACCGTCACCAGATATATATTCCAGAAATTAATTGGATTGTTATGATTCTCTGCATTGCCGTGACAGCTGGGTTTAAAAATCAAAACCAAATTGGGAATGCCTCTGGTAAGTTTAACCAGGTGCAGCTTATTATACACATCTTCCTACTTTAAAACATAATTTCATGAAATTTTCAGTGTTTAATTGGTTTGATATTCTTTCAACATTCGTTATTACTCTCCTGTTTTATCCATCTATGAAAAGACATGGACTTCGATTAGTATGAAATTTTTGTTATAGCATCGGTGAAGTAAGGAGTTTCCTCCATATCATGCCATCTTCAAATTCTATGAAAAATCTTTTAGCATTAGGAAATCGACGATGGCAATAAGGATTACAGGGTAACATTCTAGGCAAATCTTTTTCCCATTTCTCTTCTCAAACTTGTGTTCTGACTGTTACTTGTCGTATCTCATTCCAAGCTTCTTGGTTGAAGTTAAGATTGCACCATCTAACATAATCTTACGTGTTGCAACAGGGACGGCAGTTTGTATAGTCATGTTGGTAACCACATTGCTTATGATTTTAGTCATGATATTAGTGTGGCGCTGCCATTGGATTCTTGTGGTGATCTTCACTGGCTTATCATTGGTTGTGGAGGGCACTTACTTTTCTGCCGTACTCCTCAAGGTCAATCAAGGCGGCTGGGTTCCTCTTGTGATCGCAGCAGCCTTCTTTATCATCATGTATGTTTGGCATTATGGTACAGTTAAACGCTATGAGATGGAGATGCACAGTAAGGTTTCAATGGCATGGATTCTTGGACTTGGTCCCAGTCTAGGACTGGTTCGCGTACCTGGGATAGGCCTTGTATACACAGAGCTAGCAAGTGGAGTGCCCCGGATCTTCTCTCACTTTATCACCAACCTACCCGCCATCCATTCTGTTGTCGTCTTTGTCTGCGTGAAGTACCTTCCTGTCTTCACAGTCCCAGAAGAAGAGCGGTTCCTTGTAAAGCGGATTGGACCCAAGACTTTCCACATGTTCCGTTGTGTTGCAAGGTATGGCTATAAAGACTACCACAAAAAGGATGATGATTTTGAGAACAAGCTCTTTCACAACCTATTCGCGTATGTCCGGCTTGAGTCCCTGATGGAAGCGTCTTCAGACTCTGACTTATCTAGTATACTTGAGCAACAAACTAATCAGTCAGGAGATTGCGAGTTGAGCAATGTCAGCAATACGCGCCACTCCAATCAAGTAGACCTGTCAATTGCATCAGTGGACTCGATCGTGCCTGATGATTCTCCATTGCATGCAAACAACCCGACCTCCTTCGTTCCGGCAAGCAGCCAGGCCGAGGCTGATGAGATAGAATTCTTGAACAACTGTAGAGATGCAGGAGTGGTGCACATACTAGGAAATACTGTCGTAAAAGCCAGGAGGGAATCCAAACTATTGAAGAAGATCGCTATTGACTACCTATACGCATTTCTTAGGAAGGTGTGCAGGGAAAAGAGTGTAATGTTCAACGTTCCTCACGAGAGTCTCTTGAATGTCGGGCAGGTTTTCTACGTATAGCATCTGCGTCAATGCTGTAAACTTCAAACACTTCAAGTTTACATATTGTCATCCATTTCAGTTCACTGTAACTTGTGGACCGAAATCTAAGTCCCTCCCACCAGGAGATTTTTCGGCCAAATTTGTTTCAGAAACGAGTTTTCTGCTGTACTCCTCAAGTTCCATCTATTGTTTCATATTACTTCAAGTCTTCAATGGCGAATAAATAGATTAAGCAATGTGATTTTGTACTTGTTTATTTGTCTTCAACATTCCACTTCGAATGCATCTGCTACATATCAGCACAGAAATTATATACACAAGTAGAAGGAAGAAAACAGGAGGAAACAGAAGGCAATTAAATTAAGACAAACATTTAATAAGAGTACACAAAAAAGGTCCGGTGAAATTCAATCCCGAAGCGGAAATTTGCTCCCACAGTGGTGTCAAATGACTAGAATCTTTTTCATAGGTGGATAATAGATTACATCTATGTCCTAGGTAGATAATTAATGATATTTAACTCGCTAATTAGTAATCAATGTTGGACAAGATTTCAAGTTCAAACTCTCCCTCTGTTGGTAATAAGTGCCCCGATCCCGATATTCGGGGGACATCGGGATGGCCACATGCTGGCCGACACCCGAGGGTGATGCAAGCCATTTAATGAATGCATATGCTGAGAACATTTAATGAATGCATATGCTGAGAACATGTAAATCATGCGTATAAATTTCGTTCGAACTACATAAAATAATATACTAATATTCAACTGCCAACAATGATAAAGATAGTGATAGTGCATGACATGTTCAGAGCATACATCTAATTCAGAATACAACAGAATGTGTTATTACAATGATGTCAAAGAAGAGATGATGGCACGATATCACTGTTAGGGGAATGCCTCGTAGCTCGGATTGTAAGCCTCGTTCAAGGGGCGCAAAACAAACATGAGTGAACCAAGTTTATATATATATATATATATATATATAATATTGAAACAGTTATCAACATACTAACCCCCAAAGTTTCATGAAAACATCAATAGTATAATATGTAGTAGGTTTTCCGAAAACCCTAGTATGCCATAAAACCTTTCATAAAACATATATCGTATATAGTGTGCTAACTAGTGGTATCAAAACGCTCGTAGGCACTATATTTCTCGACCCGAAGCCATATATCTCCCTCGCCCATAGGCCAAACAGTGACCACTAGATACGCACAAAATCATTGAACATACTATTTACAAACATAGGTACATATATCTCAAAAACATCTTCATAGAATATAGTCATCAATCATATATACTACAAAGAAGTGTAAAAACATGTTAATAAATAGTATATAGTCATCCATCATATATATTACAAAGAACATAAGTTCGACAAAATATAGTATTCCAAAATATTTTCAGTAAAGCATGATAATCATATAGTGTAAATTCAATTTACTTATAAAACATTTCATAAAACGTAACCATTAAATCATACTTTTCATGTATGCATTTCTACTATTAAAACATGCATTTTAGAAGATACTCCGTCGTTGAAGAGCCGTACGAAATATGAATGACAGAATCGCTGCTAATATTCGCACCTAAACACATAAAGGGTCCAATTAATAAAACTATACTCAAACGATTGAATTTTTTAAAACGGACGTCATAAACGAATTCAGGACATCAAAAAACATAAAGGGAGACCTCGGATACCCCCACACGCAGCCGTGGGTCGTCGAAAAATTCGCCGGCGTCGCCGTGGACGATGGCGTATGTACTCCACACGCCGGCACCAGCATGCACCCACGCACCGACCAGTCGCGGCTGGGCTGCTAGGTTGGACCGGGTTTGGGCCTGGGTTCTTAGGTTGGGGTCCAATAGGTTTGGGCTTGGGTTCGGTGGCATGGGCTTCGCCACTGGGCTGGGTTCTAAGGCCCAAAGGCCTGGGTCTAATGGGTTTTGGGTCAAAGGGCCTAGACTTGAAAGCCCGGCCCAAAGTAAAGGGTCTTGGGGTTTAACTAAAAAAGGGTTTGGGTTTAGGGTTAAACGGGTTAGGCTTAGGGTTTAGCGAGTTGGCACGGCCCCTAAGGCCTAGGTTAAATGGGTTTTGGGATCTGGGTTTGGGTCGAACGACCCGGTTCTTGTTGAGACGAAGGTCGGAGCCTCCCGAGCTCCGATCAACGCGATTTACTCCTTAACCTACGATATACCAAATAAAAAGACGATAAAGATGAGAAAAAGTAAATTGGTACCTTCGATACACCGTAGAAAGGCCGAAGGTGGCCGGATTTTGGGCTCGCACACCCACACTCGTCGAGGGTTCTCCGTGCTCCACAGAGACGAAGAGAGAGAGATGGAGAGCTAGCACGGTGATGGTGGTGTTGCCATCGTTGTTGGGGTGGTTTGGGTTGTGTTAGGTTTTTGGCTCGTCAAGTATGTCCTAATTGGTTTAGGATTGTTTAGGAAAATTAGAGATACAGATTCTTGTCCTAAAGGGATTAGGATAGAATTTCAGTTTTCCTTATTCAATTTAGGTTTGAATTTCTAGAAGTCTATTTGGATTTGGATAAGTGTAATTTCCTAGTCCACTTAGAAATAGGAATTCAATCAACCTTGGGACATGTAAGCCAACTCTATGTCTATAAATAGAGTACGGCAAGGCTGATTTTTAAGGAGAGAAAGAAAATAGCCAAACAGTCGTGAGTTTTGAGATTAGTTCTAGGGTTTGCAAAAATTTTGTAATCTCTATTATTAATCAAAGGAGCGGTGAGAGAAATCACAATTGGACGTAGGTAAAAGTTCTGCCAAAGCAATATAATTCTTGTGTGTTTCTAAGTTTTCTAATATTTGCTAGTTTAGTCTATTGTCATTGGTTACATTAAAGAACAAGGTCTAGTGTGCGGGTTTTTCAACAGGGTTTGTGGATGTGTGTGTCTCGCCGGAGAGAAAAATGGAGGGTGAGCTGAGAGAGAGAGATCCGAGAGTGAGATAGAGAGAGTGAGCTGAGGGTTGACTCGGGGGGGGGGGGGGGAGATAAGGTGAGGGGATCTGCCATGTGGCAAGCAGAGAGAGGAGGAGAAGTTTGAGAAAAATCTAAAAAACAGAATTCTGATTGGGTAGAGAATAGGGGACCAATTTGTAACTTCAATAAATCTTTAGGGGAAAATGTGAAATTACAATAATTTTGGGGGTGGGGTTTAACAATAAGAAATCGGAAAAATAAGGAGGCGGTGATGGGTTCAAATTGGGACAGGTCTAGGGTTCGAGACTCTCGAAAGTAACCAAAAGGTTAAAAATCATATATACATGCGTCACAGTATTCTGCTGCACAAAAAGTCTAATTTTCAGGCAACTAATTGTGCCTCCTCACTTTCAGGGACAACAATGTCAAGCCTCATCATGGGTTTATATTTCTCAGGGATCTGTGCACCTGCCTGCAAGCAAACCTCTACAACTGCCGGAGCCTTCCCCTAGAACTTCTTCAGTGTACCGCCCTTCAGCGGAGGCCCTTTGGGGTCTTCGACATACCATATGTAATTTGGAGGGAAAACTTCATCCACGGTAGCATCCTGCCAGCCATGCTTCCCATCCCTCCATTGGTGCTTGAATTCCCCACAAAGCTTTGCATTGTGACCCCAAGGTCCCACGTGAACCTCGGAGCAATACCCGCATGCCTTCACTGTGTATTTATCCATCAGCTTTGTCACCCCCAGCTTAACAGTTTCATATGCATCCATTGTCTCCTGTGCAATCTTGGGAATATCTGATGGTGGTGGAGGTGGAAACCACCCACAAGCCCCATGTGTATCGAGATCAATAAGTGATGATGAATTTGCAGAGATACCTGGTTGAGGCTCCTCAATCAATCCACCTCGATAGATCACTTTCCTTCCAATCATACAGATGGGTTTGGTTCTTCGACGTGAAGGGTACTCAGGGATCTCAACACCAGCTTGGATGCACAGCTCCACAACAGCTGGAATCCTGTCATATTGAAATATAGTTTCATGCTTAATGTGCCGACCAAAAGGGTCATAGAGATGATATGCCTCGATGGGTACAAGTACGTCATTGACGGAACCCTTGATCCAGGAGTGGAAGCTCCGGCGTTTAGCACTGGTTGCACCAAGACAGTCCTGTATGTGATGACCAGAGTGGCTCACGTGAACCTCAGAGCATTCACTGCAGAAAAAAAATTGAAGCATTTTATTGTTCCAATTTAAAACCTAGGTTTTTAAGAGGTTAGTACATAGCTATGTACAGCCACATCATAACTTCTGAAAGACGGCCACATCATACAAATAAAGCATACTTACGTGCAAGCGTATACCGGAATGACGTGCAACAGCTGTGCAATGCCTTTGATTAAAATAAGAAATCGAAGATCAAAAATGAAAGAAGAACTCGATCACCCTTCGGATATGACTCCCACAAAGCAGAGGATACTGTTGGAGGATTCTGGAACATCTAGCTAATATTATTACGAGTCTGCAGTCGCCTAGTAAAACCAGTTACCCAATAATTAATATGGCATTTCAATTCCAATATGTAACAGCTGAGACAAAATTGCTAATGAGTGAACAATGATACAAATACAATAAAAAAAACATGGGTATTCAACCAAAAAGGAAAAATCTTTCCAGCAGCACAGCACCACCGCCCAAATCCCACGTTTTTTTTTTCTTGGTTAAAGCCAAAGCTAATGAAATGGTGTTGCTTTTGGACTGTAGAATTTACAGAACCCATCAAATTAATGTTGGATGGGTTCTCTGAGGCTTTTCGTCAAACAATTTGCGTGCACAGCAGACGACGGCCGGATAAACACAATGCAATTCAAAACTTTGAAACAGGCATGCGTCCGTGAGAGAAAGAGCTTACCTTTCAGCAATTTTGAGAACACGAAACTGCGAGTCTGCTGCTGTCAAGAGTTCATGGGTGGCTGTTGTTCTTCAATTAACGGTCTTATTTACGGCCAGCTTCTCCTTCATTATCCATTGATGGAAATGACATAGTTGTAAATAACGCACTAATACGAGGGCATATATAGGAAATTAATTATTATTTCTCGTTGTTGGATAGTTTCTAGACCACGAGTATCATGTATAATCCATCTGCAAACAATCCAACGAGATAATGCACTCACAACAAAGTTACGTCACTATAATAGGACTAGCCATACCTAAGTGTCAAATTCAAGAAAAATGATCGTCATTGACTTATTGCACTTGGTGAGTCGAAGTTGATATCTCTTCCAACCAAGTTGAGACAACTACTGAGAAATCTAAAGCTACTTGATCTTTTTTTTTTTTTTTTTTTGTTAACTCCCGTGTTTAAGTGTTTTGTTTTTAGTTTTCAACAAGGAAAACTTACTCAATCTTATCAACAAAGCGAAAAGAAAGATTTAAGAGATGGATTAATCTTGAACCAAATGATAAATTAAATTATTAACCTGTCCAGCTAAACCCTAATCCTAACATGAAGAGAATCTGAACTCCACATGTATTTATTGACATGAAAATGATTAACTTTACCACGTTATGTTTTCTATACAAGCAATTTCGAGAAAATATTATTCGAACACAAGATCGCAAGTTTTTAAAAGAGGAGTCAAACATAAAATCTCGAGCACACAACTTTTAACATGTTAAAATGTTGGCAAAATACTTTAGAACGCGACCTTTTTATTTTTTCTAAGTATCATTGTCACATTATGTAAGGAGAACGGCTTGGCACTTTAAGATTGAGATTTATGAAACTTTGTATTTATATTCGAACCATTCGTATTATAAATCATTCTACAAAAATCATATCTGCAAAAAATCAATTCAAAATAAGATTGTTTTGTCAATCAATTGTACCCTATAGATAGACTGTTCGTAATTCTTTTACCAAATCCGTCCATATATTTTCATATGTTCGATGCAATCTCATATTTTATTGATTTTTTGCAATGATGATCTTTACAGAATAAATTTATAATAAAAACAGTTTCAATCATGAGCACGAAATTCCGTAAATATCTTGAGAGGAACTCCTCAATCTTGAGCAGCCAAAGTAAAAAACCAAAGTGACCCTTGAAGTAGATGATCAAATGAACATGAAACAATTGTCTTTCACTGCTCCTTTTTTTTTTTTTTTTTTTTGGTTTATTTCATTGAAACTTGAGCTTTCTTACAAAAGGAAAAATAAAAGTTTGTATTTCACTATGAAGTATGAACACAAATAAATTGATTTACGTATAAAACCCAATTCTTCCGGTTTTATGCACCAAAAAACACAATCACTCCGTTGCGTTCTGTAAAACAGTTGGTTGGGAGCCCTTCTCCCTACTCATATAATACACACAACTTACATGGGGTATAAATAATTTATAATAATTGGCTCTCGTGCTTAGCCGAGATTGCACGAGGGAATCATCGTCGAACTCTGCTACTTGGGGACCTGGTTCTGTGGCTGAACCGGTGGTTTAGTAGGCCGGCAAGCTGCAGTCATCACCCTCAAGCGTTTGGTTATTTCTGTAAACGATGGGCGAACAACAGGATCCGCGGCCCAGCATTGCTCCATTAGCAACTTCCATTCAGAATCACAAAAGGGTGGCACATGTGGCCTCAATGTGTTGTTCACAATGCCTCCTGCAAGTAACCAAGTGTCAGTATTTCCGGTTTCTCTTTCATTCTCGGCTCCATACACGCGAAAAATCAGCAGCTCAGCGATGAACACACGCTAAAACACCAGGACTAATAAACAAGATGTTATAAGTGCTTGAATATCGGACTGAAGCCCAGTAAGACACCATGAAGAGAGAACATAGTGTACGCACCTATGATTGCTCCGTAATGCATATTGGCATAAGGCTCCTCACCGGTTAGAATCTCCCATAAGACAATACCAAAGGAGAATACATCAACCTGTCAACAGGAATAAAGTGGTTCGATGACATTACATCAACGTGTGTGGAAAAGAAAATCAGCTGAAACTGTGCGGTAGTAACATTCTTTTTCTGCCAGTAAGCATTAGATATGAATTGTACCATCCTACCTTTTCAGAAACCTTACTGCTACCACCATTAAGAAGCTCTGGAGCCATCCATGGTAGGGTACCCCTAACACCACCAGTGACTAAGGTATTTCTTTTGATTTTTGACAAGCCAAAATCCGCTACCTGCAAAATTATACAATTCTCTGCTAAATACAATGTTTGATTTTGGAACATGATAACAGCTTGGCAAAGAAGGACGATAAAAAAGACCCACATAATAAGCTCGATTCTATCATGAATTCCTGATCAACTATAGAATCTTATATAGACAACAAGAATTATACAAATACCTTGCAAATGGGTCGTTGAGGGTCTTTCAAGTTTACAAGCAAATTGTCGCATTTCAAATCAAAGTGCACTATGTTTTTTGAATGTAGATATTCCATTCCAAATGCTGCATCCATCGCAATAATGAGCCTCTTACGACGATCAAGATGTCTGGGAATTCACAAAACCAATATAAGATAAAGATTGAAGTGCCTGGTACACTGGTAAGGATTACATCATTGACATAACTAAAGAGAACAGTATTACCTTTCCTTGCTAAGTAAAACATGCCTCAGAGAGCCATTCACCATGAACTCGGCCACTGTGGCTAGTGTTCCTCCTGGTCCATTCTGGACAACGCCATAAAATGCCACCACATTTGGATGGTGAAGCTTCGAAAGAATTTCAGCTTCGCGCCAGAACTCAACAGTCTGAACAGGGGGAAAGAAAAGAAAAAAAGAAGAAGAGGATCAATGGTTATTGTTATTGACATGTCGCATAATGACAAGTTAATGAGCACAATGCTGTAGGTGAATGCTACCCTCCACCACCCAGCACCGAGAGGTTACTGTAAATATCTGATATAACTATCACTACCAGACTAGACGATGGAGGGATGACAGCCATCTGAATTTGAATCGATGGATTGTTTATAGCCTTCATTCTGTATAATATCATAATAGAAATATTCTTCGAGTTTGACTGGAAAAACATATTCACCTGACATGACTCACTCGACCTCTAGCTTAGTGAACTATTGAACAAAAAAACTCTCTGTTCTGACTCACCAGTCTTTCTTGCTCTGATGAACGCCCTGTGAAACAGCTCTTTTTTATCCGCTTAATGGCCACATCTGTTCCCCTCCATTTTCCATGATAAACAGTTCCAAATGTGCCAGAACCCAATTCCCTAAGCTCTTCAAGATCTTCATTCTCTATGATCTGCATTGAAATACATAGATGGCCAACAAGAGAATTAACAGACTTCAAAAATCTCCAATTTGCACAACAGAACAAGGTGCGGATGATATTAATAAGGGATAAACGTATGTGTCTGACACTACATGATGAATACACGGCAAGATGTTCCATCAATCAATTTTGCTGTGCAAAAGTTGGGATATTTGATATTAGCATGACAATGAAGCTTCTACTAAACAAATCAAAGTAAAAAAAATAACCAGGATTCATGTAGCATAGACACAAGGCAGAGCTGGTATGCAATACATTCTATTAGGCAGTCATTTAGGTTTAACAGTTGTAAAATTAGAGGTGGCAAGATGCCAAAAATGGTATGAAGAAATAAAACTGTAAGTTAGTAATGGCAGTGCCATGGTAGTTAGGGAAGTATAATACTATATACTCTGATGTTTGAGGGATTGGTGGTTTCCATAAAATAGAACTACAGAAAAGGAACATGGTGGGAGTGTCAACACCGCTAATAAGCAGGCTGTTCAGGCAGAATTCTATGGTGGAAAGGCAAAATTTTACTTCCAAATACAACCCAAGTACTACTAGATTTACTCTAATACTTCCTTGACTTTAATTGAACAAGGATACTAAAAATTCTTATGGTTGAAAGAACAGAAAGGAAAGAAAAACAGATCTGTATAGTTTATTGATAGGTTAAAACGAAGACCACTAGTTAACGTTTCCATAATGCAATAGAAATTGTAATAGGTAAACTATCTTACCTGCAAGGTAGTAATATCAAATTCTTCCAAAGGAATATCGACAATAGGTACAGCTGTGTTCTGAATATTTAGCTCACCATCCTACAAGAAAGGGCAATAGAAAATTGGTCAGAGGCAATCAATATGATAAGTTGATAACAGTGTGATTTGCTAGTAAAAGATACAGAAGAAATACCTCGTACTCTGATTCTCTTACTCCATGATTTACCCCATCCAGCTGCTCACTTTCAATTCCCTTTAGTGGCGTAGGATTGTAATCTGAACCTAAATTCACTTTGTTTGGTCCAGCTAAAGCAGGCAAACCTTGCCGAATATCTTCATCAAAATTTATTTGGGAATCAGTGTGACCAAAAACAACTCCATCAGACTTCAAAGGTGGAAAGCTGTAATCTACTGGAGCTCCTGATCCAATATCAGTCGGTGGGGATGAGAAACCCAGATGGTCCTGATCCATAAGGGAAACATCTTTTCTTACAAATTCATTCTGAGCCAAATTTCGGAAATACGACCAATGCTTAGGCTCGGGATTCTCCATGTTCAAGCTCAAGCCAGTTCCATCGCCAGGAAGTGGAGGAAGATCAGAAAGATCCCCTGAGATTCTAGCTTTAGAAAATATATCGGACAGGAAGTCACGCGGAAAGCGGTCATTAATATCAATGAGAATGTCTCCCTGCTCCGGAGTGCCAGCACCAGCAGCAGACTCCCCATGAGCAACACCTTTGGCTGGGTTCTCTGCCCTAGCCAATGGCTGTCCATGACCCTTGGCATTATTCTCATTGTCCTTATTGGCAGCAATCTCAGACCATTTAAATTCTGGTTGAACTGAAGCAGAATCATGTGTACGCTTCCCAAATGTTTCCCGTTCAGCAGTTTGTTGAGTCAGCGCAGCCGCTACTTTATCATTGCTACTTGGGTCTTTGTAGTTATCTTTTGGCCAGCCCATTTCCTGATCCAATTTGTGTACCTTTGACTCAAGCCCCTCATCATAAGCATCAGAACTCATTTTACTTATATTTTCAGCAAATTCTTTATGCTTTTCAAACTGTGCCAGTCCATCTTCAACGTGCAATAGTTTTGAAGGTAAGCCCGGCTGCACAGACTGCTCAGACTGCAAAGGGACATTCTCACCATGCAATTTCTCCACGGATTCCGCAATTGGTTGTGAGTGATCGGGATGTGCTTGAGTTACCATAAACTGGGAACCAAAAGAATCACCAGATTTTGATAAACGGTTCAATTCTGCTTGTTCCCTGGGGATCCGCTCAGAATGATAGACACGCTGAGGAGCCACAGGTGGTTCAGGGTAGCTAAAGTCCATTGAATCAACCTCAGAGCCACCATATCCAGGATTAGACTGTCCACTGGCTGTGTGGAATTGGTCATCTTCATTGATCTTTTTCCCATCATTTACATCTTCAGAGGTGATTGGTTTTTGTCGAGGTTCCTGGAGCTTTTTGCTGCTTCTTGAAGCCAACAAAGGTGATCCTGTCTCTGCTGCTGAATTGGCAACTGAAACTTGATCCCTAGAAATATGATTGGGAACTGAACCGTCAGATGAAGGTAGAGAAACAGTGTTTTCATTTTCTAAATTCCTAGGTTTATCGCTTTCATTTATCTTATGGAGAGAATTCTCTCTCTTCATTCTTGCTTCCTTTGGTGGAACTTCCTTCTCTAAGGATTGAATTTTCTCAGGTTCATTTATCTTTTTTGCTGAGCTGTTTTTTTTCAATTTCGTCTCCTTTACGGGCAATTCTGAACCTTGCCCACGCATGCCACCATATAGCTGCTCTTCAATCAATCCCCCCTGTTGAGGGGATTGGCCGGATATAGGCACTGAATCCATATTTCCTCCAGGTGTTGCATGATGTGAAGTGAGAGAACTTGAATCATATTGTAATGGAACCGATGAAGGCACAGCAGTCTGACCATCTTTCCCGGTGACAGAGTGGAAAGTTGACACTGGATGTTGTCTGGCTTCTCCACTATGCATCATCTGCCCCTGGTATGGTTGTGAATTGGATTCATATGCCCTTGAAGAACCTGGAAATCCTGATTGAGAAGAAACGTCAGTTGAGATAGGCACATTTGGTGCTGAAGGTGCTGTGCCAGCACCAACTGTATCAGGCACTGCTCGAGTGCTCTCCCTTGCAACGTTTAGACTGAGCAACTCTTCCAAGTTGTTGCCTGAAGAACTTGCCAAAGCAATAGAATTCTTTCTTGAACCTAAGTCAATACCATTTACAGCAACTACATACTGAATCTCAGAATCACCGTCCACGCTTTCTACACCATACTGAGAATCCTCCAAATCAACATGAGAAAACAGGAACACCCTAGGTTTCTGTGATCCCCCATCTTGTAGCCCATTGAACTCATCCATCATGTTTTGCAGATCTTCATCGCATGAAACAGAAACAAGTGCATCAAGATCCTCACCGGGAAGCTGATACTTTATTGCACGAGTTTGGTCATAAATTGTAAACATTTTCTGCATCAGATCCTGCCAAAAGATATCCCTGTTTAACCGTATCATACGTGTTTCACCTCCAACATATCTAAGCCTTCCATCACTCGGACGAGGCAAAATTTTACCACCAAAGCTGCAGAGAAACTTCACTTTCCTCACTGAGCTATCAGACATTCCTGAAGAAGCATAATGAAGTCCTCGATTGCTGTCATTCCTGGATGAGGTTTGTGGTAATCGTACCGAATCAAAGTAACCCTTATCTTCATGTGCATAAGATGCCTTTCTTTCAAATTCCTGGACACGCCCTTTATCTACCATGTTCGGTAACGAAGTATCAGACCCACTTTCTGAACCTGTATGGCTAATTCCCAGTAAGCCTTTTAGATCCATATAGTTAGGAGCACTATTAGGATCCCCAGAAGCTAAATGTTGCCTTGGGTTCACTCTTTCCCTCATGAATTCCAGAGCAAATTCCTCACCAGTCTGAATGGAGTAATTCAACACAGGCCTGGCTCCAACAGCAACATTGTAATCTGGAGGTCGCATGTTAGTACTAGCATTACTTGATGGATCCTGGAAGTACCTTTGATTGGATGACCCATTTCCGTCGTTTCTAGCTTCAACATTATTGTAGCGAACGTGCTCATAGTTTTTATGTTGATCCATTGCACCTCTACCCATATTTCTATCCATGCTGTCTAAAGTCACATGGACAAACATCCAAGCAAACAAGCAGTAAATATGACACGTAAGCATGTTCCCATGGGTAGCCAACTGCAATCCTTGCCAACAGCAAACATTCTTCCAACAAAGCAATCCTTAACTAGTAACCTGAGAGAGCAAATGAGGTATCACTAGATCAGTTAACCATAAGGATAATTTCTAAGCACGAGCAACGTCTAAGAAAACAACCTTCTCCAACAAGACAGCAGTCAGAAACTTGAAGCACCTTAAACAAGTTATGAATTAGAATTCAAATGCATCAATGATCTGATAAACAAAAAAGTAATCCATATACAGATAATCCAAGTCTAAAGTGCAAACTACATAATCAAATATTTTAACCCGAAAAAATCTCTCGTAATTATGTAATTTTCAGAAATGCTATGATATTATTCACATACATTGTAGTTGAAGCACATTCATACGCTTCGAATCACGCTTCTCCCTAAATAAGACAAAAGTTGCAAAAAGTCGTTTATAGGATTTCCTAATTTCTCAATCGTTTATTCTTATTCTCAGTGATCAAACAGGCAATAAATCAACACGACTAGAATCTGAAAGACATCCTACAATTCACATTGTCTGGATCAACTCAAGACTGCATCATCAATGACCACGACTTCCATCGTATGCAAACCGTATACAGATGTTTGACAATCACACAGCTAAGACTGCTCGGCTTTTCGCTACAGTCAATGCCAGTAACACAATCTTAATCAAATTAGACAATCCACGAACAAATGCATAACTCGTAAAATTGACTAAATCATTAAATTATTGGACCAGAAAGGACTAGAGGAGACTTCAGATAGATTTTGAGGCGCCGGCATGCAACTCAGATTCAAGATCCTAAACCCACCAAATTAATCCCAATTAAAAAAAAAAAAAACCTAATTGAGCACACAGAAACACTAAATCAAAAACGCAAGATTTCAGCATACGAACTCCGACCCAGTCAACCTCACACAAAATTAGCTCAAAATTAAACATCTAATCCCCAAATTAACGATAAAAGACAAAATCTTGCGAGAGATCCAGCTGAAATCCGTACAATAATCGGATAAACCAACACAAAAACGATCCGAAAATTAAAAAATCAAGAAGATTAATACAATGATTACCTCCGAAAAAACTACAATCCATCGATCAAGAGCACGAACACTCCCTCTCTCTCTCTCTCCGATGCTAGTTGAACCGTCTCTGAGCTCAAAGGCTCTCACTTTTTCCTACAATTTTCTTCTTTTTATTTGTTTTTTAACAAGATTTGGGCGTCTCTGATTTTACGTCCCCCTCAGCACAGTTTAACGATTATTTATCTTGCACGGCAGACAAAAACAAAAAATCATTTACAAACAAATGAAAGAAGGAGAGCCACGCGTTTTAATGGAGCGTGTAGTACACATGCCAGTTGGAGCCGGAGTGGATATTCCTTCGCAGGCTTTCGGAGGTCCCGTGAGTGTACCCAAGGTGTGAACTCGGTCGCATTTGATATGACCCAATTCGGTGGTCTAAAAATCAAATATTCCACTCATAGATATTTGTTTCAATCCTAATCTGTCAACCTATGATGAGAAAATTTTACTTATGGGCTAAGGAAAGGGAATCTGATGGCACATAGATTTTTTTTTCTTTCCTTCCAATGATTTCACCCAAAGGAAAAAGATAGGTGATATATGCAAAAACTTTAGGGTACAAAGTCAATATATAGACAGTTTTCACATACGTTATTGTGGAGAAAAGTGCTACATATCGTTGATTGGTTGAGTGAATTGAAATGATGACTACTGATTAAACTGGTGACCAAATATACAATTGAAATCCTTTGAGGAAGTCCTATTTTCATGTAATTGTTGAAATTTCTAGCCAAGAAGGTATTGTTTCTTGTGTAGTGTTACGCTGTTTAAATAAGGTGGTGAACTAGGATTGGTTCGATCCCGTTTGAGGGTACGTAGGCAGTCTAACAAGAAAGTTAGATACAGCCATAAAATGATCGAATTTGATTTATGGTGGTTAATAGAATATTGATTAACCATGATTTTATTTTGAGTCTATCACCGTGATTAGCTTCCAAATAAAAAAAAATTTGGGGGATTACAAGTGATATCAGAGCAAACGATTATACTCTACAATATACTATATTCTTGAGTTCTTCGTTGGTTTGCTTCTCAGAAAGCAGAAAATAGTTGTTCCACTTAAAAACCTTTTCCCAAAAATCGTAAGTTTTGGTGTAAATTTTTATTCATGAATCATTTTGAGCTACAAAGTTTTGGCAATCGTTTTCAGCTACACAATGTTATGGAGCTGAGCTTTACAATTCAAGGTAAATTTTTAAAAGCTATTTTTACAGATTGTGAGATTATTTGTGACTTTTGTATTTGAAGAATTTATCTATTCTAATATGAATTGCTACATTGGTTAAGTCGTTGGTTATTATAGGTAGTTCCCTGTTACTGGAAACTGTAGTTAGAATGTATGATTGCAAGGATTTTTTTTTAGGAAACTTTAACGAAAAGCTCCCGGTACTGTTTATTTTAACGAAAAACCATATTTTCACACTAAAAAGTCAATCCTGATACTATTCACTTTACCCTTTATTTTGTTCTTATTGTTAAAACTCAAAATTTTCAAGTTATTTTCATTAGTTTTTTCTTTTTATTATTTATAATTATTATGTGTGCTATAATTTCGGCTTAACGGGATATTTTTCCTCTGATGAGTGACATTGGCGTTTGACAAGAATTGTAAGTGTTGTGTGTTAATCTAGTTTCTACTCTCTCTAAACTTTAGCTAAACTACTCGCTCTGTCTCTCCACTCTTATTGGCGTGAAATATGACTTGCAGTGATATTGAACCATTGCATGAGTCTTATGAATGAAGGTGCATTCACTTGAATTATTTCGAAGACATGAGAGTGAAAAGGATTGTCTGGTTCTCCTAGGTTTCGATTCCTTAAATCTTCAGAGGGTGTTATACGGACGGGCTACTCCTGCAAGATAGTCTATATGGTATAGTTCGTGAAATGAACGCTCATAGATTGAGTGGCACTAGGAGTGAGGGGCACCGTGCGCTGCCTTGGGTTTCAATCCCCTAAACCTCTAGAGGCCTACATAAACAGACATGTACCTATATTCCTTAGGGAGGGTACTTGGATATGTGGTGTAGGAAGTAAATGGACACTCTTGTTACCCCACTTCGCATTGTTGTGAAATTGCAGTGAGAGTAATCGACCGCGGGACCGGTCATCAGGTTGAATTATTCTATACACGAGTTTTGAGAGAAGAATCGTGCTAACATCTTTGTATAGCCAATGATGATTATTGGTATTGCCATTGATTGTGACTGGAAGTTATAATATGTGGGAAGCCTGTGATGATTATTTATTGGTTAATTTTTGGATATGAATGAATTCATATACTAAGATTTTGATTTCATTCAATATAAATGGAACGGTGGGATTGGTTTACATCTCTTCCATTATTTAGTAATCAGAAATCTCGATGATGAGATTTATTTTAAAGATGATCAAATGTAATATTCCTGAATTTTTAGACGTATGATTTAGTTATACAATTTTTTATAATTAAATGGAAGAATTTGAAAGACAGATTAATGGATGGTTAATGAAATTCAATAAAGGGAAATAACAAAGAAGTTGAGATTGACTTTGTACCCTAAAGTTTGAGCTTATATCACCTATCCTTTTCCTTTGGGTGAACTCGTTGGAAAGAAAAATAAATAAAAAATCTATGTGTTATCAGATTCCCATGTTCCACCTGTCATACATGCAAGACGGCTATACCTGTGAATTTGCCACCTAACATGCATTTGTTCGATCGAGTTACCTGGGAGGACGGGACCTTCGGGGAAAAAAACTGGTTTTTTTTGTTTTGGGGGGGGGGGGGGGGGGGGGGGGGGGTGGGTGAAGAACTAGATTGTTCTTCCTCTCCTTTCTTCCTGATTTCATGCATTTGTTCGATTGAGTTACCTGGGAGGACGGGACCTTCAAGGAAAAAAAAAATGGTTTTTTTTTTTTGTGGGGGGGGGGAGGACTAGATTGTTCTTCCTTTCCTTTCTTCCTGATTCATTTCCAAAAAAAAAAAAAAACACAATTTTTCCAACAAAAAAAAACATAACTTTTCATTTCTATGCGTATGCATATTATGTGGGTATGAATATATATATATATATATATATATGTATATGTATATGTATATGTATATGTATATGTATATGTATATGTATATATAAAATATATAGATAGTATTGTGGAGAAAAGTCCCACATATCGTTGATTGGTTGAGTGAATTAAAAGAGTTACGCTGTTTAAATAAGGTGGTGAACTACGATTGACTTGATCCCGTTTGAGGGTACGTAGGTTGTCTAACAAGAAAGTTAGATGCGGCCATAAAATGATCGAATTTGATTTATGGTGGTTAATAGAATATTGATTAACCATGATTTTATTTTGGGCATATCACTGTGATTAGCTTCCAAATAATTTTTTTTTTGGGGCGTTACAACCATCCCCACCCCATCCTTTGCTATGATCTGCAGATTCCGGGGTTGAATATGGTTGCCATATTTATTTTCCTCCCTCACTGTCCCACCCCCAAACAACTTGCCGGATTTCCATCAAGGGCCAATGTATTGCAGCTTCGGCCAAAGTAAGGGTATTGTACATACCTCTTAGCCTCACCTTATATCCATGTGTTACTGTGTTTGTATATATTTGCAAGGATTCGTGAATGTGATTTAGATATGGTGACTATCTTTTGAATCTGTGTCTTTGGTGAAGAAATCTGAATGTGGTGTGCTTCTTGATGCGGGTTTGGTACTTTTGTGCTGTGATGTCTTATTTGTTTTCATCACTCGGTCGTTTTCTCTAATATTGTTGATTCGACTGCTGACAAGACTTTCATGGTAGTGATGGTGGCAGACGTTGCTTTTTGTGGTCAGAAATTAGAGATTTGAGTTTCCGTTTTAGTTTATTTAATTGGGTTGTGCTTTTATGTATCGGTTCCCCTAATGTATTTGAGTTATTTTGCCTTCCTTTCTCTTGGCTTGTAACCTTCTATTGGATTAATTAAATTATTTTTTCATACCAAATTATAATATTTTATTGGTTCAATCGTCATTAGGTATCGAAGCCCGTGAGTTGAACCGCGAACATCTCAATTATAAGTACTGCTAGACAATAGTACTAGCGTTGAGTTTAACTGTAGTGAGAATATTTATCATTATGTTTAATACAATAGTTCGACTGAAAACGTTTTAGGTGAAAATATTTTTGAAATTAATATTTAGTAACAACACAAGTGAATCATTTGGAATCTCAAAACATTTTATCTAAAAACGCTTTAAATCATCCGAAAAGTATTTCCAAACAAGCTTTTAAATATCATATATTGAATAGTAGAATATTTTAATTGACCATTCGCAAGAAATACATCCAAAATAGAAGCAGCAAGACATGTGAGATGATGGGTTGATTCAAAAAGAAGTGTACGAAGAAACAGTAGATTTGACATTTTCTTGCTTTATTTTGGATGAATGTTTAATTATGTAAGAGCTAGTTGCGAAATCCACCCCTTTAATTTCGGGTCACTTTTTAAAAGGTTCCCAACCTTTTCCCTTCTTTAACAATTCAAACCGCTTCTTTTTTTGTTCTACAAATCAAGCCACTCTAGTTCTTACTGTTTGAGACTACTCGTGCAACAAAGTGGGCCCCACACATGTCATGTAAGTAATTATCGAAAGACTAAAACGACCAGACGCTGTATTGTCTTGAATTGTTTTTCTTTCTTTTTATTCAACTTTGAAAATTTTAATTAAATTCGAATGAAAACATTTACATCAGAGGACAAAGTATTAAACAACCACTACGTCTCAGAATAGCCCCATCTATGAAGGCCACCCCCCTCGAAACAAAAAAACCAATAAATGTGCTGCCCTATTACAATCCCGGGGAGCAAAAATAATTTCTACTGACCTCCATACCATGTAAGTAATTATTGAAAGACTAAAACGATTAGACGTTTATTGTCTTGAATTGTTTTTCTTTCTTTTTATTAACGGTGAAAATTTTAATTAAATTCGAATAAAAACGTTTACATCAAATGACAAAGTATTAAACAACAACTCCGTCTCAAAACAGCCCTATCCATGAAGGCCACCCCCCTCGAAACAAAAAACTCAATGGATGTGCTGCCCTATTACAATCCCGGGAGCAAAAATAATTTCTACTGACCTCCATTGTTGTTGTGAACACTATACGTCGACATTCAAGCATATATAAGAACATGTATACTGACCTCCATTGTTGTTGTAAACACTGTACGTCGACATTCAAGCATATATAAGAACATGTATGCATTCATTCATCGTATGAATGTCGAGTGAAGGGAGAGACAGAACCAAATGAACATGCATTTGCTATTCGACCCAATTAATATCCAAATGTTTTAATTCAGAGATCCACTTTTGTGTATCTTGAGATACATAGGGATTAGATGCTATCACTTTCTCCTCCTCCTCTACATCGGTTGACACCACATAGTCTAGTTTTACATCCCTCCCCAGGTTCGGCTGTCGATTAGGGTGCCTCACCTTCAGCGACAGAAGACGGGAAACCTCATGAAGCCCGCCCCACTTCTCCAATGCACGAGCAATGTCGTAGCGCCCTGTCAAATGTCATAGCAGAAACACAATGGCTATGCCATGGTAAAACATCTAACCAACAACAACAAAGCCTTTTCTCACTAAGTGGGATCGGCTATATGAATCCTAGAACGCCATTGCGTTCGGTTCTGTGTCATGGTAAAACATCTAACCAAGTATGAATATTTCATGCTTCTGTGTTCTGTCCCATTTCTTACCTGCGCGCTCAAATGACTTTCTACTCGGCATGAATGAAGGGTCCATTCCCCAACTCCTCTGAAACCGGTTGATCTGTATGCAAAGCGGAAATTTACTAATATCGAGGTTATAGCACAGTTTTTCCATCGATAACAAGAAATTTAGCACAATATGATTGATTACCGTGCCTATCACTAGGGGTTTGCTAGAAGTTGCAGCATAAAAATCTTACCTCTTCCTGCATATTGTCAAGGCTGTCCCAGTAGCCCTTTGGTTTTCGGTTTTTGTAAGCAAGAGAGAGGTTCATCAATGATGCGATCCTTCTAAATCCGCCCATGCGTCTAATTGCTTTCTCAATATCTACTCTTCCATGTACACGAAGTTGCTTTCTCATGGGCATAAATCCTTCCTGCCCATGCTCTGAAATAAATTTCAGGAGCTCACTTTTCAAAACTTCAATATCCCTTTGCAAGCCTGGTACTCTCGGCCTTTTCCTAGATGAACTTCGAGCATCGGTATCGGAAATCCGGTCAACTGTTGTATTACTTCTTTCATCATCATGGCCAGAGCTACATGAAGCGGTTTCTTCCTCCGTATATATGTTTTCATCAGATGCTTTTGACGAGTGTGCCACCTCCCTTTTCTCTACGTAATCCCGTATGGTACATAAATTTGAAGGGAGATCTTCATATATAACCTACAATGCCACAGATATGTATCAAATAGATAGTCCCTATTCCAAAAGGTCTCGTGCTATGTAGAGATGGGAATATACATATAAAGTTTACATGATCCATTCCCCTGAGCGATGTGGGATCTTACATAACACCAATTAATTCTTCATATGAAACGCTCATGAAATAAATATTCATTTTAACGCATGGCAAGCTATGAGGTATCTACGCCGACAATGTTCTCAAAAGACTAATATATGAAGGAAGTAGGCAACCAGAACAGAAACATTTAGTACAAAGCCCATGGCAGTACAGACATGATAATATTGAGAAGTACTATACCAACCTCTTCCATAATAGCTTCGGAAAGCAAAGTGTCTTTGCGCATTTTTGATTCCACAGAGTACTTTAACAGCGTGTGATGACTTCCTAGCTGCTCAAGAACCCATTTACCTCGAAACGAGTCAAAGTCCCCTTCAACCTGTTCAAAACTTATCTCCTCTTCAAGCTGCTCACACAGGTCTAGGACAACACGTGCGTGAAGTACCATATAAAGCAACCCCTTGCATCCTTCCTGCATATTACCGGAAAGGTAAGTTAACTTTTGTATCACTTATAAGATGATCTCTGCCTTCGCATCACTTAGAGTACTTAAAAGACATGTTTTTAGCACCAAATTTTTAAGGATCAGAAAGTGCTTAACCTCTTAATGAATTTATAAGACCCACAAAATGTAAGTTTAGAGATGAGACATTGACACATAATCTGATCCCAAAATTAAATACCGACTATTTAGAAAACGTATGATCTTGATGAAAAAGACTGCTAGTACCTGCAGAATGCGGACTTTGTTGTTTTCTCTTGATAATATCCTACTGATTGCCAAGTTTGGGACGATCCTGCAATTTGTAATTTCACAAAGAAAAAGAATCAGGTATGAAAGAAACTAGCCTGAGCACGAACTGCGTCCTATGTACTCAAAATTTAAATGAAGAGTGAACATGCATTACTTACTCAGGAAGACTTTCATAAGCAGTCAAAACATTCCATACTTCACGAACAGGAGCTTTAACTGTTACGCTAGCAACAACACAGCGATGAACGCCTCCATTTTCCTTCAGCCAAAATCATTTTATCGTCAATTGCTAAGCGGAATAGTCTCTCTCAAGGACAGAAAGGCTTAGGTGAGAGTGTAGGGTTAATTGGTTACCAATAGACCATCGAATCTCCGAAGATGAACCTCATCCACCAAGAAAGGCTTAGCAAGTCTGCACACTTTCCCAAAAACACCCCAGTTACTGTTCAACTCAGTTGAAGATGGGGTCAGTGGACCAGGATTAGAGCCAGGAATATTCTCTTTAAACTCATTACGTGGATAATCCTTTTCACTCAAAGAACCGTCGATGTTTTTGGGGAGTGAACTAGTAGCAGCCATGGATGTGGTAGGCAAGGAACTTTCTGTCATTGTTATCTTCTGATCCCCTACAAAATTCTTTTCTGATCTGCAAGCCAAGGCCCGAAGATTCACCGGAAGATCTGATCTGATAATTCTTTCCAAGAAAATGGCAGGAAAGTTGAATCTTGGTATTACATTAAGTTCATATGATAAAATTGTTGATGATGACCTGCAATCATCAGTGAGAAAATAGGAAATTAGAAAATTAGAAAATAAAACGCAACTTCAATAGCTGATACAGCGAAGCAGGCAAAACGCAAGCACATTGTACAACCAGTTAAGATTACAAACCAAGTACTCCATCCTTACCTTGTCCCGCATCTAACGGCCCATTTGCCTTCGAACTTTTTGAAGTCTCCATCAACCATGGAAAAGTGGAGCTCACGATTATTATGACTCTGAAAAATGAACCAAAGTTTCAAATTACAAAGTGCAACGAAACAAAAGATGCTAACATAAGAACTTTAAAGCAACTCACTTCGCTTATTAAACAACACCATCAAACCCACATAACCATAAATTGAACCAAATGGTAATCATTTTATCTTGGACAAGGCGATATTCTAAACTACTCTACCAGGAGGGGTTCAAACTCGGGTGCAAGGGAGCCAGTTGGACTAAACTGCATCTCGAAACAAACAACAGCATTAAGAATCCAAAAATTGGGTTCAATTTAGACACACTCACTAAGTTAGGAAATTCTTGAAGGTCCAAAACAACCCGAGCTTCGATATGCCAATACAGCGCCCTCTGCAAGCCTCTCTGCTCCAACCAAATACGCCCCAGATGCGGACATGGTAGTCTCCGGCTGATATCAAACATTAAGCAAAAGGTCACTCATAAACTTAATAAAAATCAAATCTTCAAAACAAATTTTAAAACCGAAAAATTGAAGGCGTTAGTACCTGGAAACAAGATTGGGGATGAAGTCAGCGAGACATTCGTAATCAGTGAGAGCGTTCCAGACCGAATCGATATCGGCATTGACCAAAATATCGGCCTTGATTCGGCGCTCCCTCCACGAAATCAACTCCACTTCGCACTGCACCTTCCTCTCTCCTCCTCCTCCTCCTTCCTCCTCCGCCTCTTCCGCGTTTCTGGGTTTCTTGTAAACGGTGCTGCTGCCATTCTTGCTGCCGCCGTTCGTGAATTGGTGGTACTGATTCCATCTGGGTCCATCTGCTAAGGACGAAAATACCACGCACAAATTGTTGTTCGTGTTGGTGGTGGTGGTGGTGTGGGGAGTGTGGCATATTCTGTATATTGGGGCGTGTTTGAGGGGTCTTTTGGCAGGGTGGAGTGGGGAGAGAGCTCCATGGTTAGGGTTTGAAGCTTTGCAGGCGATCATGGAGGTTGTGAGAGGGAGTGAGAAAGCAGAGAGTGAGAGAGATAGCGAGAGAGTGGAAGTGTATTTTTGGATTTTCGACCGTTAATTGGTAACCACCAGTTTTTGGGTGGTGTCGTTTTCTGTGGACTTGAAATTGTGTGGTGGGAAATACGACTTGGCACTTTTGGCGGGTTGGGCACTTGGGCTTATGTAGCCAAACAAAAATCTAAAGGGGTGTGGCACGTTACATTTTACTTTTTACATATTTTTTTTATTTTTGACCGTCAGATTGAATGAATTGAAAAAAATTAACAGACAGAAATTATCAATAGTATGTGAAAAGTAAAATAGAGTGTGTGGATAGCACACCCCTAACCCAAACCTTTGATCCATTTGGTTTATTTATTTTTTTATTTTATTTTAAAAATAAAGAAAAATAAATAAACTTTTTTTTGGAGGAAAAACAGTCTTAGTTTGTTTATAAAATTAGCTAAGATGTCATCAAAAAAATTAGCATCCTGAAATACTCTTCAACAGAATTTTCTTATTGCGTCGTGCATTTAGTATGAAAGTTCAATTTTTAAGGCCAAAGCTTCAACAATGAGCACCTTGACAAGTACAAGAGGTTTAGATGTTTTTAGTAAGTAGTTTCTATTAAGGCGATGTGTTGTTGTTACACATTAAGCCTTTAACAGTCGCTTTGTTGTTATGCTTTAACGGTCACTTTTATCGTTGTTGAAATAAAAATGAAGACGAACTCTTGACAAATGACAATAAAGTAAAGTCTCGTTAACTTTACGTTTTGGATTATTCGGGCTCTTTCAATGTACTCCCGCATATGAACACCACACATCATAAATGTGATCCAAGGCACCTTATATATGTGATTCAGCGCATACACAAACGTTTTTCTACATTGAATTTGGAAAATAGTTAAACAACGTAATAAGTGTTTGACAAACAATTAAGTGTGTAATATGATATTTTCTCAACACTTAAGTGCGTGTTTACGATTTTTAAAAATGGAATTTTAACGAAAAACTCCCGGTACTGTTCACTTTAACGAAAAACCACATTTTTACTCTAAAAAGTCAATCCTGATACTATTCACTTACAACAACTTTTTGTCTTTTTCGTTAAAACTTAAAGTTTTCAAGCTATTTTTATTAGTTTTTATTTTGTAAAATTGGGTGTGAACTATTGTATTTTAGTAAATAGTTTATTTGTTCTCATCTGTTGTGATTACGCTATAACGATCATTCTTCTCGTTAAAGAACGGAAAAAGAAAACAAAAATCTTGACAAGTGACAATAACGACATGTTTTGGATTATTCGCGCTCTTTTATTGTATCTCGTGCTTCATAATATATATAAGCTGCACTTATTACAAATGCGATCTAGCACAAAATTTATATACACTTACACACCGAATTTCGAAAGTAGTTAGACAACGTAACAAGCATTTCACAAACACTTAATTTTGAAAACAAAAGAGGATTTGTATCCATATCAGTAAACAAATACCTGCATAGCATATTTGAGTGTCCAATTCCGCTGGACACAATATTCATGCCTAAACTTGTTTTTTTAAGGTTGTAAATTTCATTGGAAAAATAAGGAAGAAATAGTTTAATGCTTTTATATAAAAATGACAATGGTTTGGTGAAGATGAATTTCTATGAATTTATTGTCTTTGAAATTCTATTTATGTTTGAGGTTTAAAGAAAGACATAAATGTTTAAGATAATGACAAGAATTAGATATGATCTGTTGTAGTTTAAGAAAAATAGTGGAGTACAAATTTAGTAAGTAGTTTCTGTAATATTATGCGTTTATGTTATGGTGTCATGATCGCTTTTGTCAATGTAGAAAGAAAAAACAATATTTAACTCCACATTTACGACAAGTCTTGTTCACATTAAGTTTAAGATATTTTCCGCCCTTTTAGTGTATTCCTACACTTCGAAACATACACAAACGGTGCGCATCGTGAATACGATCTAATGCATAACAGAAATGTCATTCTACACCGAATCTTAAAAGTAATTAGACTACTAGACTACAAAACACGTGTTTCGCAAACACTTAATCGTAAGATGTGATTTGAAAACTAAAAAGGAAGGTATCTATAATTGGATTTGTATCCAAATCAGTAAACAACCACCAGCATGGCATATTTGAAAGTCCAATTCCATTGGACGAATCTTCATCCCTAAACTTGTCCTTTTTAGTTGATATCCCTCATCACTTAGCTTAATCCTTGTTATGTCCTTCAAGGGTTGTAACAACTTAAATTTTCAATTGGAAAAACAAGGAAAAACAGTTTAATGATTTTCTATAAAAATTAAATCACAATGGCTTGGTGAAGTTGAATTTTAATAAATCAAATTGTCTTTGAATTCTACCTATGTTTTAGGTTTATGAAAAAGGCCCAAATGTTTAATATAAATGACACGAATTGGGTATAGATCAATTGTAACGTAAGAAAAGATAGCAATACTAATTTAGTAAGTAGTTTTTGTTACTACGATGTGATTTTTGTTACGCTATAACGGTCACTCTTGTTGTTACTAAAAGGAAAAAGAAGACAAACTCCCAGCAATTAACAATAACGACAAGTCTCGTTAACTTTAGGTTTTGAATTATTTGCGCTCTTTCAGTATACTCCCGCGCTACGAAACATATATAAGTGGCACACATCATAAAATACGACTTACAACATAATTTAGATGCACTTCAACACCGAATCTCCAAAGTAGTTTAAAAGGAAAAAGAAGACAAACTCCCAACAATTGACAATAACAATAGGTTGCGTCAATTGTAAGTTTTGAATTATTCGCGCTCTTTTAGTGTATTCCCGTGCACCAAAACAAATATAAGTGGCACACATCATAAATTCGACCCACTGCATAACGTAAATGTACTTTAACACTGAATCTCCAAAGTGGTTTAAAAGGAAAAAGAAGACAAACTCCCAACAATTGACAATAACGACAAGTCGCGTCAACTGTAAGTTTTGAATTATTCGCGCTATTTCAGTGTATTCTCGTGCTTCAAAACATATATAAGCGGCGCACATCATAAATTCGACCCACTGCATAACGTAAACGTACTTCAACACCAAATCTCAAAAGTAGTTTAAAAGGAAAAAGAATGACAAACCCCTAACAATTGATAATAACGACAAGTCTCGTTAACTGTAAGTTTTGAATTATTCGCGCTCAGTATGCTCTCGCGCTCCAATCCAAATATAAGCGGCACACTTCATAAATACGACTCACCACATAACGTAAACCCACTTCAACATCGAATCTCCAAAGTAATTTAAACAACAAAGCAAGTCTCTCACAAACACTTAATTGTGAGATATGAATTGAATAAAAATAAAATCTATAATTGGATTTGTACCCAAATCAAGTAAAAAACCACCTGCCTAATGCAATTTGCAAGTCCAATTCCATTGTATACAGATGTTCATCCCTAAACCTTGTTTCTCTTTTGGTTCAATATCCCTAATCTTGTTTTTAGCTCCTCAAACAAGCACTGCCAAATCCGAGTTACCAAACTTTTACGCTAAAGATTTCACCGAAAATATAGTAAACAAAAAATGCTGAGCAGAAAAGAAAAAGTATGAAAGAGAAAGCTGCAAACGAAGGAAGAAAAAGAAAGTTTTGGAAACAAGAAAACAGCCACCCCCGTTCAAAAAAAAAACCCAGCTAGCGAATTGATCATGCAAATGGAAAATACAGAGAGAGGGAATGACATCCCTCTCTCTCTTCTCTCTCTTAGAACTTTCTCTCTCTAAAAGCTATTACATAACACAGAAGAGGGTTGAGTTGTGGAGGTGGAAGGAATGGAGGGGAAGGGAAAAAGCAGAGGTGTGATGAGGGAAGGAGAGGGAAAAAGGGAAGAGTATGGGCAGTGAGAGAAAGTGCTGAAGAGTCTCTGGATCCGCCGCGTGGCGAGTTTTGAGTGGTGGTGAGCTTTCAACTAAATCAGATGGCAACAACATCACCAAACCAAAACCAAAAAACCAAGAACAAGATGGGAAGAGGAGAGAGAAAGTACCCGCACTACTTCCTCTCTCTTTCTATCTCCAACTCTCTCTCTCTCTCCTGCCATGTCAGAGTGTAACCCCGTCCCCATGACACCGGCGAATCCGTATTTGTATGCTTTCTCTCTCTAGAAAAACAAATTTGAGAAGCAAAATAAAATAAGATTGGAAAAACCAAAAACTCTCTCTTTCCTCTCACCCTATTTATTTTCCTTTGTCTCCCATTCGCTTTCTCTCTCCTTCTCGTATCTCCCACAGCCTTGCCTTCCATGCCCTAAACCTCCCCCCACCTCCCCAGCTCTTCCTCCCAATCCAGCTGCCTCATACTGCTGCTCTGTTTCTTGGGTTTTTGATCCATTACTTGATTGGTAAGCTTCTTAATTCATCTTGGCAGTCTTTATTTCTCTGTTTTTGTGCTCATTTCTTGGTTGGTTGTATCTAGGTTTTTTGAATTCGTGTGAGTAGGAACTTGCGCGTGTATGTTTTTGTGCTGGTTTTGATGTGGGTTTTGTTTGATTGATGAAAGATTGTGTTTTTTGAGGTTTGATTGTGGTGGAAAATGGTGGGGTGTTCTTGTTTAGTGGAATCTTGGTTTTTGTAGAATCTAGATTGTGTAATAAGTTATTAATAGGTGTTGAAATGGGGTTTGTGTTTAGCTGCAGCTGAATGTGTTTGCATGTTTAAGTTTTTGTTGATTTGATTGTTAATTTTATGGTAGTTTGCGTTTGGCATTTGAAAGTGGTAGCTTGGAAAAGATGGTTGAATTGCTCGATTGTCGGTTGTATAGTGTGTTGGTTTTGTAGTAATGTTGCAGTATATATGCTAGTTTCTTCGATGTGTTTAGATTATCTTGTTATCCCATGCTGCTACAAAGTTGGCGTCCGGCAATGTACCTTATAAATGTTAATCCAATATCATACTGAAGTGAATTATACTTTTGTAGCAGGTGCTAAGGTTGAGTTGTTTGGGAGCTGTCACTGTGGCCCGTGGTAGCCGATAAAGAATTCATTTTTAGGAATTTAAATTTGCTTATCCCTGCTGAATCTAACAATTACTCTGGTAAGTCTCTTGTATCCATTATCCTTGATAGAGCTTCTGTAGTTTATATATACCATACCTTTTCTCTTTATGTTAATGTTTTTTGTTTGCGTTTGTGCTAATCTTATGCTTTTTGCTTCAAACACTTTATTAAATTAGAGTTGTGTGCCAGTGTTTTTCTGGAAGCTGCGGTGCCTAAGTATGCATGTAGAAGCTCTGATGTGTTGACTAATCCATTGTTCCTGACGTGCTTGCTGTCACTGTTGACTACGTTTGTAAGACCCAGGTCTAAAGATGAAGGAAGACAGTTCGTCACCTAGTAAAATGATAAACAGAAATTGGGTCTTGAAACGAAAACGTAGAAAGCTTCCTCATGGACCTGATCAGTCTAATGGCAAAGAAGACACTTCAGCGGCCTCAGAATCGCCAGGGAAGACTTCTTCTTCAGCTAAGCGCAAGCTGAAAAATGAATTAATTTCTGAGCGGTTTCAATCCAAGAAGAAAGGAAATGACGGGGTTAGTTTTTGCATAATTGATTAATTACTCAACCGATTTCTTTAACCTGAAAGCAAATCTTCATTGGAATAACTTTATCATTGGGTGGAATTTGTTTTCCATTTTGTTCATTTTATATTACTCTTCAGTGCGATGGCAAGTGCCTTCGTCCATGAGCGGTAGGTCTCGGGTTCGAGACTTGGGAGCAGCCTCTCCATAAATGGGGGTAAGGCTAGCCGACATTCACCTCTCCCAGACCCTGCGTAAAGCGGGAGCCTTGTGCACTGGGTACGACCCTTCAGTCGTTCTAGCATGGGCTTTGTTTGCAATGGTGGTGCTGGTGTTTTGATTCAAACATTTTTAACCTGTGGTTTCTAGTTCTCCATACAAAAGTTATTCTGCAGCCTACTCAAGTTCTTTGTGATTTGAAACGCTATACCTCTTTTCACACACAAAGCTTTGAAATGGAATAATAGCTCAACAATATCAGTATCGAGTTTGTTCAATTGAAATCTAGAGATCGGTATATACAGTTAAATTGATTCCTGGGTACATGGTATGTGGACGATCATCATAGGAGGCTTGATCGACTGAAGAGTCAAAGTTAATTTCTGACTGAAACGGTTATTTTAGAATATGCAACTGAGAAGTTCAGTTTAGTTGCTGAACTGTGACTTCCTGGTCTGCCGAAGGGTTAGATAAACATAAATAATGGGCTCATATATTTTGGGTTTTTTATTCCTTTTGAGTTTGTTGGCACAACATGTTGTCCCAGATGCAGTAACAGCATTTATACTGCAGTTATTGTGTCTGTATGGAACATAATATTGTGCACATTAGCAGTCCGATGTTTGCATTAGGGCAATGAGTAGCTACTTATGTTTTATGCCTATTATGTAGTATTAGTTTCTCTTAAGTTCTCTCTGACTTCATGCAAATTTTTGTCTAATCTATTTCTCTCTCATCCAGTATTTCTACGAGTGTGTGGTCTGTGACCTTGGCGGTAACTTGTTGTGTTGTGATAGCTGTCCCCGAACCTATCATCTCCAGTGTCTTAATCCACCTCTTAAGGTAGATATATATTTAGATTGTACTACGATAGCTTGTTTTGCGTGATCAATTTTCTTTTTAGCTGTACTAATGTGCAATTATTGTTTTTCCCTTTATTGTAAAATCTTTAATTGTTGAATTCATCACGTGAAGCGCATTCCGAATGGGAAGTGGCAATGTACAACTTGCTGTCAGAAAAGAGATCAGAAAAGTAATCTGCTTGAACCCAGAAACTTTTTGACAGAGACCATCTCAAAACGAGCAAGAACAAAACTTGTCACTACTAAGTCCAAAACTGGAATGAAGTCATCCGACAGGGAGAAAGTATCACAGATTTTTGGAAACTCTATTGTTGCAAAGAAAAGATCTTCAAGCAAAGGAAAAGCTGTTTTAACCCATCGAGTCAAATCCTTAGAGAAGAACTCCCGGATAGATATATGTAGCACCAAGCCGACTCATTCAACAGTTGGTGGTTCTGCAGACGGTATTTCATCATGTGTGAATGTTGATGATGAAAAAAGATCCAGCATTGTCCCAGAAGAGGATTCCACAGACAGAAAGTCGAGCTCTCCTGCTAAAGAAGTTGCATCTCATTCTAAAGTTACATTGTCAGAGACGAATGATGAAGCGCCTGAGGCATCTGCCTCTCCTGATGTGAAGCCGGATCCATCTTGTACTGATGGATCTCCACATAAGACCATTGTTCTTGCAATCAGTGCTACCACCGACAAGGCTAAAAAAAGAAAACACAAAGGAAATAATGATAAGAGTAAAAAGAAGCCCAGGACTGATAAGGGAAAGTCTGTTGGTATTTCCAAACAATCTGGATCTAAAGCAAATACTACAAAACCGAGGATTGATAAAGCACCTCGTAAGCATAAATCTATCAACCATGGGGTTTCTGCTATTTTGTCAAGAGAAGAAATTGGAACCAAGAAGTCAGATGTCCAAAGCAGAGACGAGGTATCATTAAATTTTCTGATTTTTATACTGGACACATGTTTATATGTAGGAATTGTCAGTAGGCTTTTGATTACTTATTAATAGTTTTCTGAATCATGCTGGTTTTTTATACTGTTATCACTGTTATTTTTGTCAAGTAATTTCATGTTCTTGATGTCGATAAACTGTTTCTATTGGGATAAGTCCTTTGTTTTGTTATGTTTAGTTATACGTAGTAATATCATTGATTTGTTTTAGGAGCTTCCTGAGGGAGCAAAAGACTCATCACATAATGCAGATAAAGCTGGAAGTCATGTAGTTGAAACAACAATTTGTAGAGACAGTTTTACTGCTCAACCTCTGCAGGTAAATGAGTTTTCTAGAATGTCAGAATGTTTTTATCACTGGATACATAGAAAATATGCTCTCTTGTTTTGGTTACTTGACGTCGCCATGCAGATTAATTTGTTTCCTGTATGCCCATGTCACAGGTTGATCGGGTTTTGGGATGTCGAGTTCAGGGTGATAATGCTCAATCTTCTCGTCAGTTATGTGTGACAGCTGCCCCTGGCCTGTGTCCTGCTGATTTGCAAGTTTCTGAGATTCAAAACAGACTATCAGATGGAAATTCTGCTTTTGATAATGACATGGATGTCGGAGCTGCGGACAGTGTTGTCAATGGTGCTGATGGGGATGAAAGCATGAAGGATGAAAATCTCACTGAGGTTTGCGAAAATGTTGTCGGTGGTGCTGATGGGGATGAAAGCACAAAGGATGATGTTCGAGTGGACAAATTACATGTGTACAGAAGATCTGTGAACAAAGAAGGTAAAAAAGCTAATTCCATGGATTTGTTGAGGACAGGTGCTAAGGATTCGAGTCCTGCTACCATAATTTGTAAAGATCAAGATGAATCTGCTGTAACTGCAGATGATTCAGGAAAAAACCCTGAAAAAACAGCGACTATCAAAGTTAGTTTGAAAAGTCATGATGATGATGAGGTTCCTGAAATTGAAATGCATTTATCTCCTGACACCCAAGATAAACAAGATGTAGATACAGAAACTGGAATCAGCAGCAGCCCTCAAACCAAAATTGAGGAGCCTTCACTAGCTGAGCCTGCAGGTGGTAGTGATGGGATGGTATTGTATGAATTTTTAGTTAAGTGGGTGGGTAGTTCTCATATTCATAATAGTTGGATTTCTGAATCTGAGCTAAAATCCTTGGCCAAGAGAAAATTAGAAAATTACAAGGCTAAGTATGGAACTGCTGTTATAAATATATGTGAGGAACGT
The DNA here is from genome assembly GCF_916048215.2 of Malus sylvestris. Taxonomy (NCBI): domain Eukaryota; kingdom Viridiplantae; phylum Streptophyta; class Magnoliopsida; order Rosales; family Rosaceae; genus Malus; species Malus sylvestris. The sequence continues at coordinate 37,217,304 of NC_062264.1, read as the reverse complement.
TGGAAGCAACCACAGCGGGTGATTGGTCTCCGTGGTGTTGAAAATGGTTTGGGTGAAGCTTTCATAAAGTGGAATGGTCTCCCTTACGATGAATGCACTTGGGAAAGACTGGATGAGCCTGTCATTAAAAATTCCCAGAATCTGATTGATCAGTTTTATCAGTTTGAACGCCAAACACTGGAAAACAATGCTTCTAAGGATGATTCATCAAAGGGGAAGGTTAGTTGTCAGCAAAGTGAAATAGTTACTCTGACAGAGCAGCCTAAGGAACTGAAGGGTATATTGTTTCCTCATCAGCTTGAAGCTCTGAATTGGTTGCGGAAATGCTGGCATAAATCCAAGAATGTAATACTGGCCGATGAGATGGGGCTTGGTAAAACTGTGTCCGCTTGTGCTTTTATTTCATCATTATACGTCGAGTTCAAAGCCACTCTCCCTTGTTTAGTCTTGGTTCCACTTTCCACAATGCGTAATTGGCTTGCTGAGTTTGCATTATGGGCACCCGAATTGAATGTCGTGGAATATCATGGGTGTGCTAAAGCACGAACCATAATACGCCAGCATGAATGGCATGCTAGTGATCCAAATTCATTGAATAAGAAAACATGTGCGTATAAATTTAATGTTCTTTTAACTACATATGAAATGGTTCTTGCTGATTCCTCACATCTCCGCGGGGTTCCTTGGGAAGTTCTCATAGTTGATGAGGGTCATCGTTTGAAAAATTCGGGAAGTAAGCTCTTCAGCTTGCTTAACTCCTTGTCTTTCCAACATCGCGTACTGTTGACTGGTACCCCTCTTCAGAACAACATCGGTGAAATGTATAACTTGCTTAACTTCTTGCAGCCGGCATCATTCCCTTCCCTATCTGCATTTGAGGAAAGGTTTAATGATCTTACAACTGCAGAAAAAGTGGATGAATTGAAAAAACTTGTTGCTCCACATATGCTTCGGAGGCTTAAAAAGGACGCTATGCAAAATATCCCCCCCAAGACCGAACGGATGGTTCCTGTTGAGCTGTCCTCTATCCAAGCTGAATACTACCGCGCAATGCTGACAAAGAATTATCAGATATTGCGGAATATTGGCAAAGGGGTGGCACAGCAGTCAATGCTGAACATAGTAATGCAGTTAAGGAAAGTCTGCAATCATCCGTATCTCATACCAGGCACTGAACCGGACTCTGGGTCTGCTGAGTTCCTTCATGAAATGCGAATTAAAGCTTCAGCCAAGTTGACTCTGTTGCATTCTATGCTTAAGATCTTGCACAAAGAGGGTCACAGAGTCCTCATCTTTTCACAGATGACCAAGCTGCTAGATATCCTTGAGGATTATTTGGCTATAGAATTTGGACCTAAAACATATGAGAGAGTAGACGGCTCTGTTTCAGTGACTGAGCGTCAATCTGCAATTGCGCGTTTTAACCAAGATCAAAGCCGATTTGTCTTTTTGTTATCAACACGCTCTTGTGGCCTTGGTATCAATTTGGCAACAGCAGACACTGTCATTATCTATGATTCTGATTTCAACCCGCACGCTGATATTCAAGCTATGAATCGAGCACATCGAATTGGACAGTCAAAACGACTTTTGGTGTATAGGCTTGTTGTTCGTGCTAGTGTTGAAGAGCGCATCTTGCAGCTTGCAAAGAAGAAACTTATGCTTGATCAGCTTTTTGTGAACAAGTCGGGATCCCAAAAAGAAGTGGAGGATATTATAAAATGGGGAACTGAGGAGCTTTTTAATGATTCTCCAATTACTGATGGAAAAGATACCGATGAAAATAACAGTAACAAAGATGAGGCAGTGACAGATGTTGAGCATAAGCATAGGAAGCGGACTGGTGGCTTGGGGGATGTGTATACAGATAAATGTACAGATAGCAGCAACAAGATTGTATGGGATGAAAGTGCAATTTCAAAGTTACTTGACCGTTCAGACCTTCAGTCTGGTTCAAGTGATATTGCTGAAGGAGAAATGGAAAATGATATGCTTGGCTCAGTAAAGGTAAACTACATGTTGAATTTATCTAATGCATTTATTAAGCTTTTTTTCGATTAGAAGTTTAAGTTCATTGTTTTCATTTTTGTTGCATGCATATTGGTCTTGTTATCCTACTTTATGCTGTTTTTATCTTTATTGAAAATTACCATAAAGACTGATGGTCAGCAGATTCGGAAATTCGATTTTCGTCTGTGTCGTTTATCTCATAAAGTTTCCAACTTATATTTTAACCAGGCCATCGAATGGAATGAGGAGCCTGCTGAAGAGCAGGGAGTTGAATCATCTCCAGGTGCAAGTGATGATACTGGGGTACCAAATACTGAAAGGAAAGAGGATAGCATGGTTACGGAAGAAAATGAATGGGACAGACTTTTGCGTCTTAGGTAACAAATTCTTCTGTAACCCATGTTCACTGTTCCATGTGTTATCACAGCTTAATCTGCTAATTGATATTCTGCATCCAAACTTGAATGTTTCTGATGAGGTTTCCTGTGTACCAAGTGCTTTCCATCTCCCATTTTCTTGATTTATTAAGGACTTATTTGCATTTTGTTGGATTTGTAGATGGGAGAAATATCAAAGTGAGGAAGAAGCGGCTCTTGGTCGTGGGAAGCGCCTGCGGAAAGCTGTTTCTTACAGGGAAGCATATGGTGCACACCCAACTGAAACATTAAGTGAGGTACACAAAGTTAGATATATGCTTGATTGAAGCATGTTGCTTCTTCTACTCTACCTTTCTTTTGTATCTGCACTTTCACATTGCTGCTGAAAATGTTGCTAAGAAAAAACCTTTGTTTTGTTTTTTCAACAGTAGATACACTTGGACCATCTGGGCAAATTATTTACCGCATAGTTATTTTGGGTTAAGTTTCTTATTTGCAATGGTCTAATTGGTTGCATGTAAGCAGGGTGCTGACGAGGAGCATGAGCCCGAACCAGAGCCAGAGAGGGAGTACACACCTGCTGGACGAGCTTTAAGGGACAAGTTGTAAGTTCAGATTTCCTTCTAGTAGTTCCTAGTAGTGCTACCGTAATTGCTTTAGTTCAGCAGCTTTGCAGTGTACCTAGTTGTGTTCTGTGAAAGGGATATACATGTGTAACTTTCACATTTTCGAAAGATGCGCTATTCATTTGAGTCAAGCATCCTTTGCTACGTGGGTCAGGCTTTGATAGTTTAGATGATTTTAGAACTGGAGCCTTAATATATGGATTATCAAATCTGAACTTAATCTCTATGAACTATTTGGTGGATTGCGGATCTCGTTAATTACTTTTATTTTTACTCAACAGTGCTAAGCTCCGAGCTAGACAAAAAGAGCGGCTTGCTCAGAGGAATGCAGTTGAAGAACCTCAACCTAGTGAAGGACCGCCTGAGTCACTTCCTCAGGGTCCCACCAACACTTCCAAAGATGGCGATCAAGCAACTGAATTAGTTCAGTTTTTCAGAGAGAGACCTTCAGTAATTGACTTGGAGAACGATAAGTTAGATGCTCCCAAGGCCAAGACTGATTCTCCCTCACGATTGGGCCGGCTATTGAAGCATAAAAACAGTCACCTTGGTCTTTCTGTTAATTCTCTTGACTACATGTCACCTGACATGTTCCTTCCCAATCACCAGGTTCTGGGAACAAGCTTACTGCCCTCAAATAATTTATTACCTGTTCTGGGACTCTGTGCTCCCAATGCTAGTCAAATAGTATCATCAAATAAGAAATTCTCAAGGTCAAACGGCAGACAAAAAGGAGGTCGGCCAGAGTTTCCATTTAGTCTGGCTCCTCAGTCTGGGACTTTGAACGAGACAGAAGTAAATGGTGATGACACGAAACTATCAGATGCACCAGCTGAAGTATCACATCTCAAGAATAAGTTGAATAGCATCCCAAATGGTGGTTTCCCATTTAGGCTGGTACATATTCTCTGTATCTCTGTCTCTCTCTCTCTCTCTCTCTATCTCTCTCTCTCTCTCTCTCTCTCTCTCTCTCTCTCTCTCTGTGTCTATGTCTCTGTCTCTGTGCGTGTGTGTGAAAATTTGTTGATGCATGACCACAATGCTTGGTCTGTTTGCAGTATCCTCCGACTTTTCAAGGGAATAATCATGATCGTCCAGAAAGTTCCAGTGCTTCCTTTTCTGATTTCCAAGAAAAGATGGCATTGCCTAACTTACCATTCGATGAGAAATTGCTACCAAGATTCCCACTTGGAGCAAAGAGCATGCCGAGTCCACATCTGGACTTCTTATCTAATCTATCATTAGGTAGCAGACTTGAATCTGCTGGTGGATCCTTGCAAGAACTTCCAACAATGTCATTGTTTCCAAATTTACAGTTGCCACCAGATGCACCCAGATATAATCAGCAAGACAGAGATGTGCCTCCCTCATTTGGTTTGGGGCACATGCCAACTAATTTTCCGTCTTTACCTGATAACCACCGGAAGGTGCTCGAAAACATAATGATGAGGACTGGTCCTGGATCAAGCAACTTATTTAAAAATAAATTTAAAGCAGATATCTGGACGGAAGATGAACTTGATTATCTATGGATTGGTGTTCGTAGGCATGGAAGGGGCAATTGGGATGCAATGCTGAGAGACCCAAGGTTGAAGTTCTCAACGTTTAAAACTTCGGAAGATTTGTCAGCTAGGTGGGAGGAGGAACAACTCAAGATTTTAGACGGGTCAGCTTTTGCAGTGTCTAAGTCAACCAAAAAGGCTGCTAAATCCTTACAGTTTCCAAGCATATCTGATGGAATGATGGCACGGGCACTGCATAGTAGTAGACTTGTTACACCACCAAAGTTTCAATCCCATTTGACAGATATAAAGCTGGGTTTTACTGATCTTTCAACTGGCTTTCCACATTTTGAATCATCAGATAGACTCGGTTTGCAAAATGAGCAATATCCCCCTATTCCATCTTGGTTTCATGATAAATTCAGGACTAATTTTTCCGGAGATTCTGCTGCTGTAGCTTCTGACAGAGCAGGGACATCTTCCAGTGTTCCTGCTGAGCAGCCATTTGTTGTCACTTCTTTTGGTACCAGTTGCTTGGGTTCGTTAGGAGGCTTGAATTCCTCAAGCAGCTATGATGTGCAGAAGAATGAAGATGAACAGGGTGCCCCTAGGTACGGGAAGTTGCCTAGTCTGCTTGATAGATCACTGAATGCTGTACGTGATATGAATAATAATTTGGCAAGAGGTGAACCCTCCAGTTCAGGATTGCTGCCTAATCTCAAGAGAGGAATCTTAAAGGGAGATGATGTTGCTGGAAGTAGTTCTTCGAAGAACACGCTACCCCATTGGCTACGGGAAGCTGTAAGTGCTCCTGCTAAACCCCCAGTACCTGATCTGCCACCCACAGTGACGGCAATAGCTCAATCCGTCCGGTTGTTATATGGGGAGGATAAGCGAACGATTCCTCCATTTGTGATTCCCGGCCCACCTCCTTCGCTACCAAAGGATCCAAGACGGAGTCTAAAGAAGAAAAGAAAGCTGAAATCACGTCTATTCAGGCGGGTTCAACTAGACGCTGGAAGCAGCCAGGACTTTCAGAGCAGGCACTTTGGTGGCAATGCTTCAAGCTCCATTCCTATGGCCCCATCATTTCCATTTCTTTCACAAGCAATGGCTGCAACTTCAGGCTTTTCACGGATTGAATCCGACCTCGGTGAGCCTCTGAGTTTAAATGTGGTAAACCCATCATCTGCAGCGCCACATCTGAATCAGCACAAGAAAACAACCATGGGATTGTCGCCTTCCCCTGAAGTGCTTCAATTGGTAGCATCCTGTGTTGCTCCAGGTTCACACCTGTCAGCAGCTTCCGGCATGGCAAGCTCAAGCGTCCGTGACACAAAACCCTCATTGCCGAACTCTGTTGACCAAGTAGAACTCTTGGACTCTCAAACTGCGACTGCAGTGGTAAGAACGGAGGCCAAGCAGGGCTCGCCTGTTAGAACATGTGGTACTCAAAGTGCGGATTCTAGCAAGACAGAGTCAGATCCCTCTAGGACAGAACGACCCGATGTAGAGGAAATTTCTTCTGAGGGCACCGTCTCGGATCATCCCATGAGTGATCGGGAATCATAGCTGTAATATGCGGAGCGAAGATTAGAACATAAATATTCTTTCGTGCTATTCAAGGCTCCGTCGTGCTTAAAATTTTGTAGGTCTCTTGTAGTGCAAGATAAACTAGCCGGATATAGGGTTGTTTTAGGATAATTGTGTAAAGCTCATGTAAGAGAATGAAAGTATAGTGTTGTTGCCTTCTTTTGCAATGTATGTATCCAACCATGGAGCTTTCTTCCTCCTTGTGGTCTCATCAATGAGGTCTGATTACTGAAAAAAATGGCTGGTTTTGGACTTTGAAATCTCTGGTGGCCGCTTCCATTTGGCGGTCTTGTCAACTGTTGATTTGTCTACAGTTGAATGAGAGGAGTTGCTGCTTTGTGCAACCAAATCTCCACTGCTTTTGATTGCTAAAGATTTGATTGGTTAAGTGGTAAAGGCTCATCAGAAGAAATTCGATCTAACTATACTATTTTTTTATCGTCTCATACATTTTTTTATTTTTGGTAATTTACTAGAATAAATTAAACGAAAACAACGAATAAGATTACACAAGAGCGTGCATAAAGGAAAAACGATGCGTGGTTATCATTTTTCTTCTTTTATCATGACCGATTGTGGAAAGAAAAGTGATTTCCGTAACTTCCTTTTTGAACATTTTGCACTCATCCATCTAATTTTATCTGTTAGTTCTTTTCTGATTTCCAAAACTTCTATGGTGGTAGGGATCCCCCATCTACTAACTGGTGAGAAAGCAAAAGTACTCACAAATTCGGTCATTTGTTTTGCTTGGGGATCAAAATTTTCATGTGAACCTAGCAATGGGACGACGAGGATACAAATTTAATTTGGAATTTTGCTATCTTTGTCCTTGCAAATCTTATTTTCTGAACTGACTTGACATCAGCAAAATATCACCAAAAACAAAAAAAAATCACAAATCAAAGAAAATAAAAAGAAGAAAAAATAAGAAGGTGAAAATTGATCATCAAACCATTATCTACTAGTCAGCACAATAATTAACTACTAGTACAAAAATGTATAAGCTTAGCTAGCTACCCCATCATCATCAACTACCCCTCTCTCTCTCTCTCTCTCTCTCTCTCTCTCTCAAGAAATCTCAGATGCCAGCCTCATCCAATATACAAAATACCCATTACATCCAAGTCAAAGATTACAAGCTCAATATATATATAATTCTAGTGAGGAGTGGTGGTGATTAGCCTTGGAGTAGAAGCTGAGTTTCCTGAAGGGTTGGCCACAAACCTGGAGGAAAATGCACAGAACTTGAAGTAATCTTGGTCATCCAACAAGTTCCCACATCCACTGGCATCAAAGTTGAGAGAATAGCTCAGTGGATCATAGTGGCACTGCAGTGAACGTTGCCTACTAGCTGCAGCCCTTACCCTTCTCCTATGTTTCCTAAGCTTCCTCACCAGTTTGGTTAGAGAAGTGCAGTGGGATGATGAAACATTGATGCACCAACTGGCGGCTACAGCGGCGGCGGCGGTGGCTGTGGTGGTGCCACCTTCTCGGCCACCGGTCTTGGTGCGGCAAGTGGTTTTGGGCCAAGAAATAACCCACATTGTGAAAATATGGAGTTTTTTTTTGGAAATTTGGAGTTAGTGAGTTGAAAATGATTACAGCGAATGATGTGGTGATGGAAGTGAGTTTTGATGAGTGTATATATGGAGGGGTGAGAGGGAGGTGTTATCTCACTTTTAAAAAGTAAAAAAAAATGATAAATTAAATTAAAAGTTGCATGCAATGCCAAATTTTTGAATGGTTTTGTGGTACTTTTCAATGTATAAAAAATGTATCATCCACATGACAGAAAGCCAATGTGAACCTTTTTAATTTGGTTTAGATGACCAAATTGGGAGGTTGCTAAATTCCAAGTCTTGGTTCATTTTTACTGTTTTATGCGTGCTAGAGGATCATAATTTTATAGTTGATGACCAAACTTAAAGAGTAATTTGATTGGTTTAATCGTTTATCATTCTTATTAAAATAAAAAGGTTTGGTTTCATACATTATTTCTTGAGCACATCTAAATCACAATTAAATTATTAAAGTTAATATTTCTTTTTGGGTATAAAATGAAAGTTCATTGGTTGACCGTGCGAATTTCATTTAACAAATAAACTTTAATTGAGAGAGTTTAGAATTTATAGTATATCATACAAGCTCATAACGTTTGTAAAGAGTATAGAGTATGCGAAACGTTTACCTTCATATTTAGTAAACTCGACCTACAAGTGAACTCAACAATTCAATGACTACAACGTGTTCATATGCTTTGTAGAGAATCTGTGTTAGTTATATCTGAATGTGTTTATGAGATTAGGGAGAAACTACTGTCCTTAAGTTGAGCGTAAAAGCAAGGTTAACTTAAGTAGATCACTAACCACCATGATTAAGAGAAAAATGATTAAAGCAAGTGTAGGAAGTGACGCAGTGAGGCAGTGGCATCTCAATCCAGTCTTTGTCAGAGAGCAGAGAAATAATTTGACTGAAAGGACACAAGTGGCCAGCCTCGGTTGGTATTATATTCTTTGCATAGGTCCCACCTATCAACCAAACTGTCAACGATCAAAGATCTGAATCTGTAATTTTATAATGTTAGCACAAAAAAGTAAGTTAATTATTTGAATTATTTGAGAACTATCTTTATATTAATTTCTATTTTTTTATATTAATTCTTTAATTCATTCAATTTGACGGACAGAAATTAAGATAAACAGAAATGTGTAGATAACACCACTTAATGTTTTACACACTCTTGATAGTAAATGACTAAATGATAATTACAATCCTGTAGGAGAGAGAGCTAGAAAGAAAATAGTTATTAACGTCAATATCTAAAATATTTAATTAGCTCACGAAAGACTTGCATGCACCACTACATACAAATTTCAACAAGTGTTGTATACTGTTCTAAAAATCCTCGCTTAGCGCTGCCTAGGCGCTAGGCGGCTGGCCATCGCCCTGATTAATGCCTAAACGTTTGAACCCCTAGACTACCTAGGCACTTGCCTAGCCCGCTCAGACTCGCTTAGGTTGCGACTCACTTAGACAGAAAATAGATAACTTTCATTTTGCATTTTGTTTTTGTTTTCAATAAATTGTAAGAAACTTGTTAAATACTTAAATGAGCCCACATTATATGTGTGTTCCCCATGTTTTCATTATGTTCCAATACTTCATAATATATATGTCACTTTATTTTGTAGTGTATGATGAAATGATATATATTTTAAGTATAAATAAACACTTATTTACACGAAATATAATAGATTACTTAAATCCGCTTAGTCTGCCTAGGAACCCGCCCAGGTGCTAGGTCTCAGCTCACCGTCCGACTAGCACCTAGCATTTTTTAGAATTTTACTTGTATATAATATCGTATGCAAGTTTTTCTTATTTACGTCCCGTCTCATGAGTGCCCTATTATGATTCTCATCATTCTCTTTTCGCTCCTTCTAGATCTCGTCTTGTAGATCGAGCAATAGAAAAAAATCATGTTAACGATTCATTAGATGCTCTGATTTTCCTCTTGTTGATGGAAAAATCTATTGCCTAATTAATGTTAAACTCAGATCTTATCTCTCTCTGCAAGTATTACTACAAAGTAGAAAGTTGATGACATCCAAAAATCCATGTCATAACCAAGTTTCTTATTTTTGGGGTTGACACCAAAATCCACATGTCAGAAAATCAAATCATCTAGCGTTTGTTTGTTTTTGTTTGATGGGAGCTCTTTAGTGTTTTAGGGCTTTGAATTGAAGAAAGCATGCAAGTCAATGTGCATATTTGTAAAGACGAAGACCAGAGAGAGAGAGAGAGAGGAGCTAGGGCATAGTCGATCACGTGGTGGCCCTGGTCAGCAATCGGTTTATACAGAAAAAAGAAAGAAGAAAAAGAAAGAAGAAAAAGTCGAAGATCATGCAAAGCTGCACATGGCCTCTCCTTCCATCATGGGGTACCTGGATCTTATATACATGTATATGTCCTCTGAGTCTCTCTGTGATTCTAAGCCCCGCGGTTATATTTACTTGGAAGTAAAAAGGCCAAAAGACAAAATCCAAAAGCCAAAGACCTATTATTATTATCGTTGTTTTCTTTAACGCATTTTTACTGTTTTTTCATGCATTGTAAACCCTATTTCCCTGCCTCTCCCTGAGATCTGAGAAAGAATTCTGAATCTCTGATCACTTGGCTACTTGGGCACGGTAAGATTTGTGCAGTATCAAATCTAAGTGTACTTTCTGACCTCTATTATGGACCCTAATACCCGGGCATTCTGGTGTCCTGAGCGTTTCTGAACCTAGTTAATAAGATTTTGAGATCAATGAGAAGCATAGTGCAAGAGTAGTGATTTGTGCATTGGGTTTGTAGGTCAAGTCGTAAAGAAAATTTATTAGGGCTTCATACACTCGATGGTTTGTGTTTGATCTTTACATTCTCAAATATGGTTCATGATAAATTTATATATAGAGTTATTTTATGTAACGGTTAAATATTTTTTGTAGATAATATATCGACAGTAACAATTTTAAATTCATTATGTGAACAATAGCAACAAATATTTAATCCTTATCAAAGACATATCTGCATTTTTAACCGAACATAGGAACACTATAAATATAATGTACAAACTTTCGTGTAATTTATCACGCGTTTGAGTGAGTGTGAACGAGACATGACCGATCAATGGAATAATACCAACGGCTGAAGTTCTTGTTTTGTTAACTTTTACAGCAATTGATTGAATTTTTATCTTTCTTTTGTCAGATTGATTATTTTACATGTTTGACAGTTTGACTGTTTACTTTCAGGTCCAGTAAACCCTGACCTTAAGCATATTATTAAGTCTTTACAAAAAATTATTTTATATGTACAAACTTAAATCATTCGCATCGAATCCTAAGTTGCATTACTCCTCTCTTTTTCATTGTTTTCGTGGATAAAATAATGATGGTGGGATAAGAACGGGGTCTGCATATTCTTCCAACATGTGAAGGCATGAATAACATATTCAGGTATATCATGTGCTTAAAAAAAAAAATTACGATCGAGATTTTATCATAAAATTAAAAGAATTTTAATGAAAAATTCATGGTACTGTTTATTTTAATAAAAAATTATATTTTTATATTAAAAAGTCAATTTTGGTACTATTTATTTTACTATTTATTTTGTCATTTTCATTAAAACTTAAAGTTTTCATACTTTTTTCATTAATTTTCCTTAAAATTAGTTAATATTATAAGAAATAGTTCAATCTTTTATAAGTTTTTTTTACATGATTTGGACATCATCGGATGTGAGGTTTTGTCTTTGCATTCTCAGAGGTTTTGTCTTTGCGTTCTCACAATAGACATGTATATTCTCTAATTTTTTTTTATAAATGATATTGTGTAATTCTTTGAGTTTCATCATTTTTTGACCAAGTTGCTCTGATAATGTCTTCTTCCTCACGAAAAGTTAGCATTCGGACATATATATTTTACCTTTAGGATCCTCCGTTCGATCTTAGGTTTTGTTTTCATTTTTTCTTTTAAAGGGCTGAGGTTTCATTATACTAAGAAAATAATTCTTCTCTCCTAAGAAAATAATTCTTATGGAGGTCCAACCATACAGATGAACATATTCTATACTCATTAAGAAGGAAATACTGAAAAAATAAAAACGTATTGGATAGAGTTACTACTTGCATCGGTTCACTTTTTACAGAGAAGTGAGACCTACAAATAGGAGTCTCACTTCCTAAAAAATGAGGTGCCGTGACGCATAGGCAACCCTAACAAATACTTATATGCCTAAATTTTGCAAAAGATAATATATAGTGCTATGTTATCAATAAACTTGCATCCCAATTAATTTGGGAGAAAATAAGAAATAATGTGACAAAAATGTGTGAATACAAGTTACAGTTTACGGAAAGGGATCTCTTTGGATCCCTTCCACCTAATCATTTTCATCAAACAATCCGGATCCTTAAAATTTGATCTAACGGTTAAAGTTATTATAACTTTTAGAGTGGACTCCTGTTTTTAGCCGTTGGATCAAATTTTAAGAATTCAAATTGTTTGATAAAGAGGATTAAATGGAAATGATCCGAAGAGGATTATGTGGAAGGAATCCGGAGGATCCTTTCCACAGTTTACAATTTCTCTCAACACTTTTCACATACACATTTTCCTAGAGCACGTACGTAGCATAATTGTCATAGTTTTAATTAGCACTTCCTCCTAATTTCGTCAAAAGAGTAAACAAAAGTTTACTTAAATTGAGGATTTCCACTTTTTATAGTCAAAGCGATAGTGATGATTACGAAATTAAGGTTTCGATATCAAATATATAATAAGCCTTGACTGGTGATCAGCTGCTCACAAAGATTAATTATCTTAATTAATTAATTAATTAATTAGGGATTCTAACTAGGTAGTGGCTACAACTAATTGTTATTCTAATCTCCCTCTCTCTCTCTCTCTCTCTCTCCTTGTGGTTAGATCATGCTCTTTGCACGAACATAATATTATTTTTACTTTCATTACACCGCTTTTAAAGAACGTATATATTTTGTTGAAATTTTATAATTGGAACATTTTAATTTTTTAATTTTCATTGACAGATTATTCTTATAAAAAATTATTTTAATTGAAAATCGTTTAGGTATCTAAATGTGCCAATAAATGGACGGTTCTTCATGAGTACTTGGTACCTTCAGCCTTGATGTATATGATACATTTGAATAACTAAAGGAACTCCAATTCAAACGTGTAAGAATAATCTTCTAATGAAAATTGAAAAAATTGAAATGTCCCGATTATAACATTTCTACGAAAAAATACATTATTTGAAAGCGGTGGAATGAGCTCATTCACTCAAGAAGGAACTCAACCATTATCCTAATAGGATATAAGAAACACGTATATTTGTGGGTACATTAATGTTCGAGCTAAGTGTCTATATATGTCTAGGGTTTCTCAAAGTTTATGTGGCTGCATATATTGTAATCTTCTCCACATGCCTTGGGGTAGGCCAGCTCATATATAAAGTAGTACCAAATTCAAATGGGAGTATACTTGTTATATAAACTATAGGGAAAATTTCAAGATTTCACATTCCAAGTCCAAGCCAACCGACCAATATTGTGTAGGGGCTATATGTATGTATGTATGTATGTATGTATGTATGTATGTATTGACCCTTAACTAGAGGGTATGTAGGTGCATCGTGCATGCCATATTGGTCCTTCCCGAGGCAGATTTATGCGATCCGTAGAAATAATATTTCCTTAGGATTAATGCAGCATTTGTTATGAATATAATTATTAACTATAAATGTGATTGTGTAAACTTAAAATATAATTTTAAGAAAATTCATCATGATTAGCATAAATAAAGCTACAAGGAACAATAACACAATTCTCATTCACCTGAGCTCTTCTCTCTTTTGATGTCTCCTCTCTCTCACCTACCACCTTTATAATTAGTTTCAAAACAAGAAGTTATTTTTGAAGTAAAATTTTAAGTAAGATTATGATATCATTTTTGTATAAAAAGTTTTAGCAACCATGTTGCCCACTAGAGCAGTTCTCTGTACAAATTGTTTGTTTTATATCACTTATTAAAGTGAATAATACAATGCAAAAATAAAAATAAAAATAAAAATATTATAGTTAAAATGTGATAGTTGCATAAGGAACCGGATCCCTTTCGGATCCAACCATACTGAGTCCACCAATCAATGCATCTGGATCATCAAAATTTAATGCAACGGCTATAAACAGGAGATTTCTTAATGCATTCGGATCATTGAAATTTAATCTAACGACCATAAAAAGAAGATCCCTCTAAAAATTATAATAATATCAAATTTTAATAACTCAGATGCATTAGTAGGTTTAGAATGATTGGATCCGGAGGGGATCCAATTCCGTTGCATAAAAGCATGACAAAACTTGTCCAGAAAAAAACAAAGAGCATGACAAAACAGTCAGTAGGCAATACCATTCGAGAACCTAGCTAGACCATGGTATTACGTTCCAAATCCACAGAAAATGTATCAATCAAACGATCAAAACTGACAAGACCCAGCAGCATAAAATAACCAGTACATGAACGCCACCATCTATCTTGCTAGGCACTAAACCGGTACACATATTAATTAATGGGTTATCATTTATAGGGTTTGTAAACCATGTTTATGAAAGATAATCATCCAAATTAACGGTTAATTAAGTTCTTCAATATAATTGGATGCCAGTGGAAAACTTTGAAACCTATGCTCTGCTACGCAAAGACACGTCTTGGTTTAAGTCGCACCTTGAAAAGTGAAAACAAAAACAATCGACCCCCCTCCTCGTCCTCGTCCCCGTCCCCTAATTGACTGAAAACTAATAGTTAATTATTTAGGGTTCAATTCACTTGGAAGTTGGTTAATCATTCTACGACATCCATGCAACTGTGCAATGCATATTCATTGATCTTCAAGCACAAGGCATTGATCAAGATATTAATCCCAATTAATCAAGGGAAAACTCATGACTCATCACCTGGTTATACATTGTATTTCTTTGGTCACCTTGAACATGGTGCTCTTAATTAACTACTACATGACTCATCTCATTGTCCTCATTGTCCTCAAAATCTTGAAAAGTTATATATGGTTAAACATTATAAACCAATTCACGCGTTATAAGTGAAGAAAGAGATAGTTTTGTTATGTTAATTGTCACATCATTTATTATTTGTATCATATTAAATACCAAAAAAGAAATTTAGAGAAAAGTCTAAATTTGTGATAGCATTTGTCTTTACATTATAATTGTTGTATGTACGACACTCTTTTCTCTATCCTGAAGTTTTGTCTCAAAAGGTTTTCTTTAGGGAGATTTTATCAACGAGACCCACATAATTGTTACTTTGGTTTTTTTGGCATTGTATTTTACACATAGTTGACAATGTTGGTTTGTATTTTATTTTGCTCCGTGATAATTTTTTAAGCAGCGTGTCTTTTAAAACGGCACAACTTCAATTTTTAATGGTCATGTTTAAGTTTTGAATAACTTTTATACTGCTTAATAAATATTATCTATCGGTGCTTAAATAAAACAATTTTTACCATAAAAATATATATGAGGTGATTAAGGGGGTGTAGTCAATTTGGATTTCAGAGGATTTTAATGGATTTTTTTTAGGTGACAGATTTTAAAGCATTTTAATGGACTCTACAATTCCATATAGATTTTAATAAATTTATGTGGATTTCCATTATAGATTTCTATGGATTTGTATGGATTCTTTCTTAGATTTCTTAGGATTTAAAAAAAAATAGAAATCACACGCAAAGTCTTGGGATCATTTTTAATGAAATCATGTGGCTGAGATTAATCTCTCAAACTCTCTGCAATTGAAACCCTAATTGTTATGTGTATTCTACTACACCGTTTGAAATCACAGTCCTCAATCCAAGGACTAGTTAATTGCATATTTTCATACCGTAGTAATAGCACAAATTAATAACGTTTAGAATGTATATGGGTTGAAGGAATTTATCTAACCCAAGCCAAAGAATGTGTTTTGAGAGTGACGTTGATTGGTTTTAATAATGAATGGTGACATTTCAAAGGCACCAAAGTAGAATTGAACACGGTGTCTTATGTAAATAAAAGTACAACATAGATAGGAAGTAGTTGAAGGGAAAGGAAGTGTGAGCAAGGGAATTTACGTGAGAAGTTTGGGCAGTTGGTGAAAAAAGAAAAAAATATGTTGGTGGTGCTGGGACATCTTCTCATGCCTACAAAGATTTCACATTCAGCCATGGAAGTCCAAGACAGCTGAGTTCACAGTGGGTCCTCTTAAATGGAGAAGACTGTTCCTCTGGTGTGAAAAGAAATCTGAGGGGTAAGGGTTGGATTCTTGATAGCACCCTCAAATCCATTAAAATCCACCACTCATCAAAATCCTAGCAAATCCTTGGTAATTTCACTACACCTAGACATCTACAGACTCATTTAAAATCATAATCGACTATTCCTGGATTTCGATGTATTTTTTTAAATCCTTTAAAATCTCAATTTAACTATATTATGATTTCAAAATATTTTAAAATCCATTAAAATACTATCAAATCCTAATTTGAGTACACTCCTAAAAATAAAGTTACTACTTATTTCGTAAACAAATAAAGTTATTACTTACCAATATAGTAATATAGGAGACGATCAAAATATATTGTTGTACCCAAAACAAGAAGGAAAAAAAAAAAAAAAAAAAAACAAAGAGACGGTCAAAATCATTTTTGGAAATTTTAGGCGGGTCCCACGTGAAAGGGAAGAAGAGCGAGTATGGCAAAATGGAATGCGAGTACGGGAGTCGCAACTCGCAACTCCGAAGCCCTAACCTTCATAGTCCGAAGCTTTCCCTACTCGCGGCCACCGATTGATCTCTCCTACTCTCCGGACCCTGGCCGATTCAGTTCGGGTAATTCCAATTCTCCTTTCCTTATTACTATCAACCCAAAGTTCAATTTTGTTTATCTATTTTTGTGATTTTTGTGATTTTTAATTTATTACTTATTAGCTCTGCACTTCAGTGATTGCTTGCAGCTTCATTTTCCTAATCTGCTTCTAATTAGTTTGAATTTTACTTTATCTTCCCTTTTTAGCTGTTGTGAACACTTAGTTACTCTTTCTGGGTTCATTTTCGTTAATTAATGTGGAATTTCTGTTCTAATTTATGATCAGTAGTATTATTATGCTCTCTTACTTCTCACATGTAGGTTTTCTGTGTGAAAGTTTTCATTTTTTGACTGCCATTTGTTTGGTTTTTGTGTTCTTCAATTGGGTATTTGGCATTATGCTGAATTATGATGTTTTATGCTGAAATTTAGATTCTGTAATTTTTGTTTTTGTGGGTGAAGTCTTCTGCATTGTGTGTTATGTGTACTGTGAAGTAGATAAGTAGTAATTAATTAATTCTTATCTCTATAATTTTCATTTTTGTGTGTGTATCTTGGTATTTCAGTTTGTGTATGTATCTATAATTTTCATTCTCCTGTGGTACTGCAGTGAAATGTTGTTAAAGTTTGTGACTTGTGATGGTCCTGTCACTTTTGGTACTGCATCTAGTTTCCGGTTGTACTAAATATAACCCCTTCTTGCTGCCGCGCGCATATCTGAACAGGTTGCTTTAAGAAAATTTAGATTCTTTCAATGGGGATAGATCTTGAACGGCCTTCGGGAGAATGCCGTAAGGAAGGTATTAGAGACCATGCCATTGTGAAAGCAACTAATGGTCCTGCAAATGATAAGGAGGATACAGGACAAAATGAAAACAAGGCGGTTGCCAGAGACGAAATTAATTTGAATTCTACAAAAGATTTAGAACCTCATGATGGAATGGAGTTTGAATCAAAGGAAGCTGCATTTTCGTTCTATAGAGAATATGCCAAGTCTGTGGGGTTCGCTGCTGTAATAAAGGCCAGTCGTCGATCAAGAGTATCCGGAAAGTTTATTGATGCAAAATTTGCATGCACTAGACATGGGAGCAAACGAGAATCTAATACAGCTGAGGCACCAGAGTCTGTTTCAAACCCCAGAGAATCTAGTATCTGTGACTCTGTTAAGAGAAAACGAGGTCGCTCTAACCGATCTTGGGAGAAAACAGATTGTAAAGCCTCCATGCATGTTAAGAGGCAAGATGGTAGATGGATTATTCGTAGTTTCATAAAAGAGCATAATCATGAAATTTTTCCTGATGAAGCCTATTATTTTCGGGGGCATAGGGATTTAGATCTAGGTAGATGTGATGTTGATCGCTTACTTGCTATCCGGAGAAGAACAAAGAAGATGTATGTTGATATGGCCAAACAGTCCGGTGGCTTCAAGAAGTTAGATAATCAAAAAGGTGGTGGGACAAATCAATCACCGAGGAAGCATTTATCTTTAGAGGAAGGAGCTGCTCAAGTTATGCTTGACCATTTTCTGTATATGCAAGATGAAAATCCTAACTTCTTTTATGCAGTTGATCTGAATGAGGAGCAGCGTTTGAAGAATGTTTTCTGGGTTGATGCCAAAGGTAGACTTGATTATGGGAATTTTAGCGATGTAGTATTTCTTGATACTGCATATATCAAGAATGAATACAAATTGCCGTTTGTTCCCTTTATTGGCGTGAACCACCACTTTCAGTTCATTTTGCTTGGATGTGCTTTACTAGCTGATGAGAGCAAATCATCCTATGTCTGGCTGATACGGGCATGGCTAAAAGCAATGGGTGGACGTGCTCCAAGAGTAATACTTAGTAGCCGAGATAAAGTCCTGAAAGAAGTGATTACAGAGGTCCTTCCTGATTCTCGTCATTGTTTTTGTTTGTGGCACATATTTGGCAAGATTCCTGATAAGCTTGGTTATGTGATTAGGCAACATGAAAAATTTATGGTTAAGTTTAACAAATGCGTTTTTAAGTCTTGGACAAATGAACAGTTTGAAAAAAGATGGTGGAAAATGGTTGACAGATTCAATTTAAGGGATGACGCATGGTTTCAATCATTGTATGAGGATCGTGGACGATGGATACCAACATACATGAGAGACACTTTTCTGGCAGGTATGTCTACAACCCAGCGGTTAGAAGGTATAAATTGTTTCTTCGACAAATTCATGCAGAGGAAAACTCCGTTGAAAGAATTTTTAGAACAATACAAAACAATCCTTCGAGAGAGGTATGAAGAGGAAGTAAAAGCTGATTTTGAAACATGGCATAAGCAACCAGCATTGAGATCTCCATCACCATATGGTAAACAAATGGCAACTGTGTATACTCATGCAGTATTTAAGAAATTCCAAGTTGAGGTTTTGGGAGTAGTTGCTTGTCATCCAAAGAAAGAAACTGAAGACGGATTAATCAAAACTTTCAGAGTTCAAGATTTTGTAGAGAGTCAAGATTTCATTGTGGAGTGGAACGAAATGACATCGGATGTATCCTGTTTATGCCGTTCATTTGAATTCAAAGGTTTTCTTTGTAGACATGTGTTGATTGTACTGCAAATGTCTGGTGTACACAGTATTCCATCTCAGTATATATTAAAACGTTGGACGAAAGATGCAAAGAATAGGCAAACAACCAGAGAAGGGTCTGATGCAGCCGAATCTAGAGTTCAACGTTACAATGATCTATGCCGACGAGCCTTTAAATTGAGTGATGAAGGTTCTTTATCCCAAGAAAGTTACAGTATTGCGTTTAATGCATTGGAAGAAGCTCTGAGAAGTTGTGAGAGTATAAATAACTCAATCCAGAATGTAACAGAGCCAATCTCGCCAAAGACTCATGGTCCTCAAGGTTCCGAAGGAGAGAACCAAGGCAACAACAATATCGAGACTAATAAAAAAAATGGTGCATCCAAGAAAGGACAGGTTAGTTGAACTTGTGGTGATTATTATTCTTATATTCCTGGTTGTGTTTTATTTTGGAAAATTTAAATGCTCATTTGGTTTGGTATGTCTTTTGAATTCTTTTAGGTGCATTCGGAGCCAGAGGCCATAAGCATTGGGATGCAAGAAAACTGGCAACAAGTGGTTAGTCATGCTATGTTATTGTTTAAGCCTTACCCATTTTATAGCATAAAAGGAATTTATTTATGTGGGTTCCAAACTTGTTGTCGGGGCACTTGAAATTACGAATTCCAGCCCTTGATTGTTTTTATAAATCGCAAGAGAGCATGCAAGAGAAGGTACAATATAGTTAGCAGCAATCATAATGTTTAGCAAAACACTTCTTATTCACATTGCTGTTTATTATTTCCTAAAATTTAGAGTGGCATGTTTATTCTTAGGCAGAACTCACCTCAAGAGCTCCAAACTTCGATGGTTATTATGGCAGTCAACAAATTGTTCAAGGAATGGTAAGATATTTTTCTCATCACGAAATTACAATACTGCGATTCTGTTCAAGGAAAAAGACGACTGTACAACAATTTATCCCATGCTTAAAATTGATTTGAGCTGTGTCCCTTGGATCTTCTTGTAGGGGCAGCTTAACACGATACCCTCCAGCCGTGAAGAATATCATAGCAATCAGCATATGCCAAGGCCGGTAGTGCACATTTCCTATTTGTTTAAGAAACTTAATTTTATGGATATTTTCATATAAATTTCTAATTATTTATAAAAAAGTACAGTACAACTTCTTCACTAAATCCTTCGCTTCTGCCACAGTGTCTAATAAACTCAATCGCGCCCATCCATGATTCTCACTACATGACTCAGCAAAGACTGCATGGGGTGGTACATAATTCTGTTGTTTTTTCATAAGCTCACGGATTTTTTTTTTCGTTTAATCATAAACGAAAGGAGAGTCCATTCATTTGAGGGGTGACATCATTTGTTACTGTTAGTACCATTTCTGTTTGCATTTCTTGGTATGTTAATGATACCCTGTTGTGTGTAGGCGCAGTTGCATTTCGGACCACAACCTATTCCGAGTTATTTTGACATTCAGGATGGTTTGCAAGATGTGGTATGCAAATACTAACCTAGGCTGTCTGGACTTTTTCTTGGCGTGAGATTCTTGACATCGGTTTTCATTCTTCTTCCAGGACCAGTCTACTGTGGGAACCAATCAACCACATGGCTTGTCATCAAAACATTTGCATTCTAGACACCCGTCTCATCAGTAGTGAAGCGTTAGTACCTGTCTACCAAAGGTGAGTTATAAGGGATTGACTACCTGCTCCCAAACGTTTCAAAACCAACCTTCGTTGGCCTGTATTCCATCATAGTTTTATCGATACCAACCTCGGTTCCTAGTGCAGACTTTTCTTTGATTTCTGTTTTCCAGAATCATAAGATTATAATGTAGCAAATCTATCATTTCACAGGTGAAGAATATGGGAATGAAGCAACACTCTGCAGCAACTGAGAAATCCAAAATTGAAGGAATCTAACGTTGTAGATTTTGTCGGAGAACAGGGAGAGATCCGACCATGATCAGGAAGACGGAAATATCGTTGGTGTTTGTCCCAGTCGAGATGTGGAAATCCCTCAAGTCCAAGAACTAATACTATCCGATTCTTCTGTTTTTAGCTTACAGCTCTTCTGTACAGGTGATTGCCTCCTCTGTCAAATAGAAATGTACAATTTTTTTAGTTAGTCCAATTTCCAAGTCCAACTAATTAGCCATGTTCATATTTTCCATCCCTAAGCATTAGCACCATCTGGGGGTTTCGAGAAGTGATTTCCGCGCTTCTTCTCCTTCCCACGCACTCCTCCCCTTTTATCCACTAGTTGACTTGAACAAATCAAAGGAGGATTGAGAGGAGTGCGTGGGAAAAAAGTGAACCGTGGAAATAATTTCCTGTTATTAAACTAGTGGAAATTTAATATCGAGAGAGGATTGATAAATTTCCAAAAAAGCTGTTGGTGTCCCCCAAGAAATATTGACTAATCTCGCGAGGAGGAGCACATCTTGATCGTCTTTTTTATTTCATTCAAGAGAAACTTTTGCGCCAAGAGCTTTCAGCTTCTCTATTAGTTGCTCTCCTTCTTCCTTTGACACTCCTGTCTTTAGCACCGATGGCGCCTTCTCCACTACATCCTTTGCTTCCTTGAGTCCCAAGTCAGTGAAGCTCCTTACCTCCTTGATCAGTTTTATTTTTGAAGCAGCCTCAAATGACTCCAATTTCAATTCAAGTAGAGTCTTTTCTGGTTTCTTCTCCTCCTTAGCTGCCGTCGGTCCCTTCGTCGCCAATCCTATTCCAGCAGCTCCCGGCTTCATGACTCCTACAACTGGTGGTTCCGTCATTCCATTTTTTCTCATCAAAATGGAACCCAGCTCAGCAACTTCCACCAGTGTGAGTGATGATATTTCATCTACGAGCCTAAAAACCCGATCAGTTGGAGGACCACGATGCTCTGTGGATCAAATGTTGCTGGATCATAATCAGCAGGGAGTCTCCTTTGGTCAATCTCCACCTCTTCCTCCTCTTCCTCTTCTTGCCTTGCAGGTTGACCAAAGTTCCGACAAAACCCATTTAAGCTACCAGGATTCGGTGCTCCAAGGGAAGAAATAAGGGCAAATCCCTTTAGGCAAATGATTCCGTAATCTTAAGATCAAACTCATCTTTTCAAGGTTTGCACATGAGTCGGTTCTCTAACAAATGGAAATCAACCTATGACAAACCCATTCACTTCTCGCAATCGCCTATTCGGATCCGGAATCCACACAAAACCTGTCAGATGCATTTGCTAAGGTTAATAGAGTTTCTAATGCTAAAAGAATCGAACGTTAAAGCTAACAAAACAGGCTTGAATCAATACACTCTCAGAAACAAACAGAACTATCCTTCTTCTACTTGCACATCATTTCCCCTTGAAAAAATTTATCTCCGCCAACTCGTTGTAAATTTCTATCATTGGGAGGTAATGATATCCAAAATGTTTGTCTTCAACATCTTCTCATTAAAAATCAACAAATAACTAAAAAGGGGAGGGGAAATGCTTGGTTTTTGAGGATTCCGAGATTGGTTTTGTGTATTTCGGGAATGTCTTAACCACAAGATTCAGACTTTTGCCTTCAACAATCAAAAGCAGAACAGACAGGAAGCAAGAAATCATTAAAGTTTGGGACTTTTGATTGAAATTTTCTGAGCAACCAAACAGAAGGTAAATTTATGAAACTAACAAACAAAGAAGAGCCCATTTCCGGAGCCTGATGGAAACTCAATTAGGCAATCACATGAAACCATTTCTGTTCACAAGTCCAAAATTAATCATTACAGAGAGGGAGGAGAGGGGAGAGAGAGGGGAGAGAGAGGAGAGAGAGAGTACCTTACGAGTTCGGAGCTCGTGTAAGCTTGAGGTAGAACCCTAGAGAGACTGAGCGAGGAACAAGGGTTTTTGTATATGTTTTTTTAAAGGAAAAGAAAAATGCTAAAATACATGGAGAAAAGCCATTTACCCGGATAAAAATCCCTGGTTTAAATAGGCACGTAAGACCCGACCCAAGAGTAGACACGTGCCCCCTATTCAGTCTCATTTTTCCTCAATAGGTTAAATCGTTTCTATGACACGATCCATGACCCACATTTAATTCTCTTCTCATGTTCTTGCTTCAAATCTGTTTTCGATTGCAACTGGTACTCTACCGTGAAAAAGAGTTTAACCATTACATGACAGCGTAAGTTCAAATCACGTCGGTGATTAATCTAACAACAAATGATTCAGTAGAATAACCGTACGATGCTTCATGATTCTCATCATTTTCTTGCCCATCATTTTCGAATGATTAAGTGGCTGGACGGAGATGGTTTTAACCGGACGATAAGCTTGTCGGACTAGCTGGAGAAAAAAAAAAAAAAAAGCATTGCAACCTGCAGGTTTCTTCCATTCCATGGGTGCATTACATTATTAGTTACAATCGTTGCGCGTTAGAGTGAATATTGGCCGACTATCTTGACTTTTTGATAAACATTTGTTATGCTAGATATCCCACATTGGAAATTCATAGGATGATACAAATGCTTATAAGGACTTAAACTGGATTTAGTAATTGCCGAACCTTATAGCGTGGACTTGTTGTAACTTGTAACTGAGTAGACAATAAAGTTGATTGGCACCAAATGTTTATAAACTCTGCCATTGTCGAGCCTAATATTATAACTAAGCAGAACATTAAAATGATTAGTTATGTGAAGAATAAGCCTGATTTATAACTACGCAGAACATTAAAATGATGTAGTTGTTGAAAAATAAGTCTGCCATTGCCGAGCCTAATATTATAACTAAGCAGAACATTAAAATGATTGGTTGTGTGAAGAATTGCAAAACACATATTGATAGAATTGAAGCATGACCAAAATATATGTATCCCAAATACCTTCACTTTATACACTGCAAATCACCCACTAATCTTATCACAAACAGTCAAATATATAGGACCTAACTCACACTCTAGTTTTTCAGTAAAATACAGCCGCACAGCAAGGGAAAAATACCGATTCTGTCAACTGATTAGAATGTAATCTCGCAAGGGGCATGGAAGGTTCTTCCGCGGCAAATAGCTTCGAGGTTTTCTCCAACGTACGAACAAAGAGGTGAAACCTCTACACCTGCATTCAACATCAATTGTGTCAATGCAACTTTCCCTTATTCTTTTTGTTTCCTTCCCCTACGTTTATGCACATACTAGAATGCAAAT
Organism: Malus sylvestris; assembly: GCF_916048215.2. Taxonomy (NCBI): domain Eukaryota; kingdom Viridiplantae; phylum Streptophyta; class Magnoliopsida; order Rosales; family Rosaceae; genus Malus; species Malus sylvestris. The sequence continues at coordinate 37,193,032 of NC_062264.1, read as the reverse complement.
CAAAGCAAAGTGCATGAACTACCAGTTGCATATAGAGGCACTGAATGTGTTAAGAATCCGCCAGCGGCAACTACCCAACGAGTGTGAAGTCGGAGAACAAGAAGCCTAGCACTATCTGGAGTGTCAAAATTTGACCCGTTTGCATTTTTTACTGGTGCAAACTCTTCTTCACGCAATACCTGAATATTTGGCAAACAAATGCAATCCTTAGCACCGCAACATCAAGAAAAAAAATAGTTGGGATTAGGGTAAAAGTAGGGGGTAATGATGTTACCTCAAAAAGCGCAGTTGAGGGAGCGTAGGGAAATGCATCAAATATGAATTGCTCTAGTTTGAATCCCATTGACTGTCCATGGATCGAAGGAATTTTCTTCTCAGCAAGATGGTAACTGCATTCATGTGTTTACAATATTATTGTTAGAATAGCGAAAACTATCTATGAGAAATTCCAAACGCAAGGCAATTAGAGAGATCAAGACAGACTGACATGCTATCCTTCTCAAGGCCATTTGCCACTTGGTTTAGAAAATCCAGGGTAAACATGTGCAAACACACCTGAAAAACGCAAGGTGGCAAGAAGCTGTCATAACTTGAAACTATAAGCTAAAGGGACATGAATTTTCCTCTTCAGGCAATTGGACCTCAATCCACTAAAGAAAGCATAGAACTTACAAGACAGTATTTATTTCAATAGAAAGAAATAGTAGATCAGAGGTAACAATAAGCATTACATTACTCCAACAAAAACGAAGACGTCCAGTTTCTTGATTGATTGCAGATGCCAGAGATGAGTCCATCTCACTGTATTCAACCACAGTTAGAGGTCCCCCTTTTCCTCGACGTACAAACACACCAACCTTTTCTTGTGGGTATGCCTGTAACCAGAAACCCCAAATAACTCAAAATGTGATGTCATAATAGTTCTAAAATTCAATATGTATGGAATGATACAAACTTTCAGAACTCATGTGTAAAACTCATATATCAGTAAAATAGTTATGCAGAAAAAAGTATATTCTTCCAAAAAGATGAAGAAGCAAAAGTAAATATGTGTGTATGTGTCACAGAGAGAGAGAGAGAGAGAGAGAGAGAGAGAGAGAGAGAGAGAGAAAGAGAGAGAGAAATTCTTGGCACTTACCTTACGAACAACTTTTGCAGCAGCTGAAACACCTTTATCAATGAAATATCCCAAGAATGTTGGATCAGCTACACGAACCTGCTTTCAATAACCTAATCATTATACCTCTAAAATAAGAAAAACTCCCAACTCTTTTTTTTTTTTAAAGAACAATTTTACACTCCAGTTGATTTAGCTTTTGGTGGAAAAGAGACAAAGAATTTTTATTCTCTCTTTGTTTGTTTAATGTAGATCCAAAAAAATTCGAAATCACATCTCGGTAGGTTTGGTTCCTTTATCCAACTCCCTACTATGCATCATCTATTTCAGTGGACACTTTAGGCGGGACTGAGAGGAGAAAAAGATGAGTATTTTCTTCCTTGACCGACCAAATAATGGAAGAGAAGGAAGACGCCATTCAGAAAGGAAGAAATCTCACCAGTGTATTGTCAACTCCATAGCAATCCACATATTTAATTCCTCTTGTAGCCATATCTTCTAATAATCTTGATGATTTTAAAGCTGATAAAATATACGGGCCCAATTCATTAAGGAATGTCTTATCGGCAGTTAAGGAAAATTGAGGAAATTAAGCTCAGCAATAGTAGTTGACATGTTGAACCAAATCTTATGGGAAAATACCTGAATATACTCCTCCATTCCCATCCGGAGCCTTAGCTACCTGACTTAGAAGAATAAACTGGTGTTAATCATAGGCCTTTTTTTTTGCAGGTGGCAGTATATCACAATCTTTTATGCTTGGTCTATTCCAAGCATACCTAAGGTAAGTAAGTGATTCTAAAAAGCCTTAAAAAAAGGAGGTAAAACAAAATGAGGTTTCCGAACAAACGACAGTTCAAAAAGAATCTTACTCTGTATGGAGTTTCCATGATAAATCTGCCATCCTTTGAAACACAAGGTATGGTGCCTTGCTGGAAGAAGGTGACCTGCATCAAGGAAGTTTGAACATAAGGAAAGTAAGCAAAAACCCCGTTTCCTTCATAGTAAGCAAAAACATCCCAGATTATCAACAAAATATAAGAAAAATGAACCTGAAAAATACTTACCTGGTCAGCTTCGAGACCAAAGTATTTATGACTTTCAAAAAATTTCCGTGTGGATTCATCAGTAAATGGACTGGTCAGGATATACCAGTGTATTTGCAGTGGAGCAGCAGAACCTGAATAATATAGTAATTAGTATGAAAACTAAATTACTTAAGACCATAAAGAACCTCTTGCAATGAACCATAAAAGTGCCAGCTTAGCTGCTAGTAGACTTGTCATACGAAAAAATTTCACCTTCACCAAGACTTAGGGGTTCATTTATGGTGGGAAGCTACATTGTTTTGTAACCAAGCCTATGGACTGGAGAGAGAGGAAAGGAAAAAACAGAGAAATAAATCATACCCTCATTTATAGCTTGAGCTGCTAGTCTTTGGACACACAAAATCCGCTCAGCTTGGAGTTGAAAGAGTGATTTTCCAGAGGGAAGTCCAATGTCTAAAATATGTATAAAAGTTACACAGGTGATAAATATTTCAGGTAAAAGTTAACATAAAGGTATGATACAGAAAATTCTCTAAAATAAGGTAAAGAACGAAAAGAAAGATAAGACTACTACTCACTGAAGCATCCCTTCGGGTCTGAACTTCCAAGCCGGGTTCCCTGCAAAATTACCAAACAGATACTTGAAAAACTGATGGGGCAGAGTTGAAACAGCTCAATAAGTTATGAAGAAAATGTGCTGAAGCAGCCCAACTGGAAGCAGTTTAGCAGATTTATTCATGACTAAGTTACCTCAACCACATACTTCATAGCCTCAATCAGCAAACATGGTCAAATGGGCATAGTCATTTTAGTCACAATGAAAATTTCTAGTAACTTCCATTACCACGATTTTTATTATCCAGAAAATTACTAGGCTTGAGTAGTTTACTGTTACTATAACTTGAGCACACAACCCTTAAAATGAGATTAAGTGAGTCAGGAAGCCAAGAATGATGGGCCGCTGACATGAGCCTCAAATTCTTTAAAAGCATTCACCCAGATATGGAACCCGAACATGTCGGTATTTCACTTCCCAATGTGACCAGAGAATGAACTACAGTGTAAAACATTTTCACTTTGCACCATACATCCCCCACCCCCCTTAAAACAAAACCCAGAAAAAGAATAGAAAGAAAGAATAAAGATTTTGGAATCCTATAAAGCAACTTTGCTGTAAACAAAACGAGTACTCACAGGGAAAACCATATTCCAATGCTTTTTCCATCACTAATTGCTCTCAACTATTGTCCCACTTGGACATTTAGAAAATAACATCCTACCAACCAGAGAGAGGGAGAAAGACATTATTCGTAAGACTACCTATAATTCCATAAAACGACATCATAGCCAAATAATAGTCAGAGAGAGAGAGGAGAGGATGATTATGTGCATTATGGACTAAAAAAGTTTGCTTTAAACATTAAGTGGACAAACCCTATCTGTAATCAAGTTATCTTTACATACACAAAACCCCGAAAAGCGACTCCAAACCGAAAGTCATAATTTTAAGGGGGGAGAGAGGTTCCAAATGTAACACCCCACTTAAAAAAACAAGCACCATTAAACTAATAATTCTCTTTTGATGCAGTAATCAGTATAAAGTTTAACATTAAGCAAAAGCAATGAGTGCCAAGCAATGCCACATTAAGCAAACATATCTAATAAAAGTTACCAAACATGATTGAAAAAACTGGACCTCACCTGTCCACCGGACAAAAGAAGGACACCCAACTTTCCCTCGTAGATGGCTTTCAATCCCATCTTCCACCACCTCTCTCTGTCTTCGAGCGTTCGCTCCTCCACCGACGACACATTGCTCTCCGGCACCGGCTCAATCGCCGCCGTCGGCAGCCCTGCCAAACCATCAAAATCCATAAGAACTATTAATCATACTCTCATTATGCGATCTTTGTGTGCGTGGCGAGATACTGACCGTGAGATCGAAGCGAACACCGTATGATCCGATCGATTCTCGAAAGATCCAAACTCTGAACAAAAATGTAAAGGAAGTTGCATCAATCAACCGATTCACAAGCAAAATTTACCATGCAATCAAATCAATTGTACCAGATTGGCATTCAAATGCAACGCATTTATGAAAATTCAGCTGAATTATCGTTACTGGTCCCGAATTCCATCAATGCCGAGCTCTGTTTTAAGAATCTTAACTGTTTGGTTGCCGAGAAAATTAAAACCAGAGAGAGAGAAAGATCCAGAGCAAAAAAATGACCTCGATTTCATTGACGAGAAGTTGGCGTTCGTCGGGGGAGAGTTCGTCCCAGAGGGCAAATGCGTCTTCTTGGCCGTAATCCTTGAGCCTCTCTAGCAACCCCTGAGGCGGCGGTGGCGCCGACGTCACGTCGCTCGCTGGCTCCCTCATTTTCTCTCTCAAGAACTGTAAATCGCTCTCTCTCTCCTCTCTCTGTGAAGCTTAATAGAGAAAACGATGGAGAGCATCAGCAGACAGCTAACACTAGTAGTGGCGAGGAAGACAAGAATCAATTGTCAGTCAGGCAGAGTAACCACCTACTGTACTGGATTGACGAAAATGCCCTCGATCCGGGAAGTACCAGTTGGGTCATGGGCCATGGGTACTTGTGACTTGCGTTCAGATTTGGGTTGTGGGGCCCGGTCGTGTGGGACTCATTAGGTGTGTGTTACTCTTAGAGCAATTTCAGTGTGCAATGGCTCTCCATAATAATTGGCAATTGAATCATTTTTAATGAATAGTAAATACTTTAATGAACAATAATTATATTTTACATCTCTACCCCTAAGAGTACTTCCACTAGAGGAAGGCCCCCAGGGCAATTGCCTATTGAATCCCCTCCAGTGAATAGTAATTGTCTTTGCCTTTTGCATCTCCATCTCTAACTGAATAGCCATTACAATATGCAATAAAATATTAGTATTTTTTATTTTATAAAATAATACAAAATAATTTTATTTGTAATTTCGGATAAGATTTTTAATTGTTTTTGTTGCGTCACGTATCATTATCCGAAAAGATAATTTTTTATAATAGATTTCGATAAAGTACTAAATTAAATAAATATACTCTTAGTTTAAATAAAGTACTAAATTCAATAAATTGGAAATTACATAAAGTACTTTATTCAATAAATAAGAAATTACAACCCAAAGTGATTGGAAAATTATGGGCTTCGACTAAAAATAAATTCCCTAGTTCCTTGTGAATGGAAAATCATCACCTAACCAATTTGTGGTTCTAGGACCATCTCCTCTTGCTCTCGCTTCTTTTGCACACCTTCTTAGCACCACGTCCGCTTTCTCCAAATTCCAAAAATATATAGAATTTGGAGACATCGCCCTACAGGCTCCTTCATAATGTCACGATCTTGTTGAGCCCTCATTCTTCTTTAAGCTCTTCCCTTTCTTGCCTAATTAGCTTTGTTTCTCTCTCATTAGCTTGAAATAATCTCTTAGTAGTTGCAGCTTTTGCCTCATCTCTAACCTTATCAACCTTAAATTTAGCCATTTCCCGCGTCAAAGTCAATTCACCTTGGCAAGCAAGTTCTTCCATATATTTTGCATAATCATTCTTGGAAGCACTCCCTTTTCTCTTAAAGCCTTCTTGCCTTGAGACCTAATTGGATAACGGGTCGACCCCGACCCTTGTTCAAGGGTCGCTTCTAGCACTTGTCCTGTGTCGCTTTCATAAACATGTGAGTCATGATCCAGAGTAGAGTGTAGAGGGGTGCTGTTCATGACAACTTCTGGACCGACAGACACAACTCTGAATTTAGGACAATCTTCGACAATATTCCAACATTCCCACCGGGTGAATGATTTGTTTTTGTTTTTGGCATTATATCAAGTTTGTGCTTGAAGTGTCTACACAATGCGGGAGAAGAAATAATTATAATCAAAGTAGCTAATGTAAATTTGGGTATAGTACAAACAAATAAATAATATATTGTTACCTGATCCGCGAAATTTTCCCCACTTCGAAGATTACTACTAGCTTGTGCCAAGGCGTTTCTCCAATGAGTAAACAATTGGCTGAGTATTCTCCAAAGACTGGAGAGCGATTGTTCCATTCTTTTCCCACCAATTTTCTCAAGAAAAAGGGTATGAATATCGCTCCACATTTCTCACAACTGCATCTCATTACCCGTAATTGGATCATGAGTAACTTCAACCTAGTTAGAACACAACGTAACATCTTCGATATAGCGTCCAATTCGTACCTGCATCAATAGCCATTTTGTTGGAAACAAAAGTACATAGAAACTTTGAGAGTAAGGTATTTATAGAAAAGTAAAATCTTTTTTTTTTTTTTTAAATTTTTTTCAGATTTTTTTATTAATTTTTTACAATTTTTATTAACTAAATTAATTTCTACCGTTGGATTAAAAAAATTTGAAATCCAACCCCCCAGATTGTGTCACGTGGCACAATGGTAACATATTTGATTTTTTTTTCCTTTTTTTCTTTTTTTTTTAATTTTTAAAGGCGAATAACATTGACCGTTGATATGGAATCCAACGGCTGATATTGTGCCATGTCATCTAGCCGTTGGGGGAGGTTTGAATTTTTTTTTTACCGTTGGAAATAAATCCGTTGAAATCCAACGGCCGAGAAGGTGCCATGTGCCCCTAGAAACGGTAACATTTTAGAAATCAAACCGCAGGCCCCACCGACTGAAAAGTTGTTAGTGACGTGCCCCCATGCGCACGTGTTACGCACGTGCCTGACGCAATTTTTTTTATAACGTGGCTGACGCCAGCCTTGCATCAGTGCGCCCTCAGTGCTTGGGCCTTCGATTCGTTCCTCCCCTCTCACACGAGCCCCCCTTAGCCCAATTGCCCGCATGGGCTGGAGCAAGGAAGGGAGGCAATTGGATTGAAAAGGTCCCCGGTCCACCAGGCATTTGCTACCGCTAAACTTGCTCTAAACTAAATAGCCATGGCAATAGGCAATAAAATATTAGTATTTTTTATTTTTATAAAATAATAAAAAATAATTTAAATTTAAATTTCGAATAAGATTTTTAACCGATCTCGTCGCGCCACGTGTCATTATAAAAAAGTACAATTTTTGTGAATAGATTTCGATAAGATTTTTAACCAATTATGTCGTGCAACATGTCCTTACCTATTTAGAATCGTTGAAAATATTGAAATGTGGTGTAAGGTGAGAGAAAATGGTAAGGTGTTTATAAAATAAAATAAAAATTATAATTTTTTAATTTTTAATTTTTTTTTTGGAATTTTAATTAGTTTTAAAAAATGTATTAACTTAATTAATCTGGACCATCGGATTACAAAAAATTTGAAATCCAACAGTCCAGAATGAGACATGTGGCCCACCCAAACATTTATGATTTTTTTTCTTTTTCTAAAAAACTTTTAAAGTCAAAAAAACTGTACCGTTGATCTGGAAATCAAACGGTCCAAATTCAAAGTGACTGAGTGGGGCTGACAAGCGAACCCCATCGTCTGAAAACATGCCCGAGACACGCCCCCACGCACTTGACGCAATTTTTTTTATAGTATGGCCTTGCATCACTCCTCCTCAAGCACTCAGACCTTGGACTCCCGCCTGCCCTCTCCCACGAACTCCCCCCTTAGCCCAATTACTCGAATGGACTGAAGTTAGTTTGAAAGGGAATTGGATTGCAAATGGAGCCATGTCCACGCTGGAAGTGCTCAAAGGGGATTGGATTGCAAATGGAGCCATGTCCACGCTGGAAGTGTTCTTATGTTGGAAATCTAGGACATAGAGATAAAGCTTCAACTACCAGTTTGGTCACTCTGCCGATTTTGCCCCTGTGAGCGGGTGGGGACCCGGTGGGTGCGACCCGAAAATGGGTCGCTGTGTGGAGCGAAAGAAAGAATCTGTTGGAAGTATAAAAGAAATTATTGGTTTTTGATAAGCCAATGAATGGGGATGAAGATGGATTAATCTAGAAAATAATATCATTATTCAATTAGGAGTCCAACACGTGTTAGACATAGATCGATGTCAAACACGTGTTTGATCCAATCTCATATAGTTTATGTATTTTTTTTTCAGTTGTGCAAACGAGTTTCTTACGCTAAGTGTATTTATTCTTCTTTGAAGCATGCGATGCTTTAAACTAAACTAAATATAAAGAGATGGACGCACTGTTCTGATCAAATTAAGCCTAATTCGTACATGTGCACCGTCTTAAGTCTATTAGGAAAGTATGTATGTATATGGATTAAACTCATGGAGCCCTATTAACTAGAGAGTCTAGACCAAACATTTATGTAAGAAGCTTGCATACCAACCTTGCCAAATTTTGGTGGGAAGTTAGGGGGATAGACAATAGAATTCATAGCTATCATGGCAAAAGTAATTTGTAAAGCAAATGAAATGGGGAAATTTGACTTTTGACATGGAAGCATTTAACAAAGTACTAAATGTTAACACTAGAGTGAACAATTCTACCGGCTTTGTTTGATAGAGATGATTAGTTTGGATATGACTATTCACTACATTAAGGTGTTTTGAAGGGAGAAATGGATGACAACTTCTCTATTTTGTACAAGTTGAAGATTACTCATGAAGTTAAGTTTTTCTTTGGGATGTGATATCCACACAACCCATTTTACTTCTCACATACCTTTTTAATTTTTGATTGTCGGATCGGATGAATTGAAGAAGATCAACGGATAGAAATTATCAAGGGGTGTGTGAGAAGTAAAATGGGGTGTGTGGATAGCACACCCCTTTTCATTTTGATCCTACCATTTTTGTGGGGACTGGTAAGGATATTTTTTCTTCGAGCACCCTCCAACTTGGACAAAATATGGAAGTTCTCATCCATTTCTTTCTTTAAAATGCGCTTCAATGTGGTGAATAATCCTATCTAAGCTAGTTTTCCCTATCAAATAAGACCATAGTGTTCAAAATTTTCAAGTCACACCACATAGCATTACTTCTTGTTATTCTCTAATTTGGTAGCAAGATCATTTTCAATTTCAATGTTGAAAAGTAAAGATTGTTGAATCCTATGAAATGGGTGAGTTTTTCTAGGCCTTAAAATAATGTGAGTAATGTTATTTAGACACATTTTTTGGGGAATATTTTTGCTCACTTATTGTGTATTGGATAGACACGAATCTCAAAATTTAAATTCATTCAATGGTAATGAGTAGGGTTGTGAACATTACTACCACTTAAGAGTGGTGAGGAAAAATGCACCCCATTTGTTGACATACTTTCCTAGTTTTGATAGAGAATTGTCACATGCTTAATAAAAAAGGAGTTTTATCGAAACATTTCCGGTTACTGTTCACTTGTAAAGAAAAATCACATTTTTACCCTTCATAGGTACTATTCATTACACTTTTATTTGTCATTTTTCATTAAAATTAAAGTTTTGTTTTGGATTCCTTAAAATAAAAACCATGCCCAAAGCTAGCCTAAAGGCTAAACCAACATCGCCGTCGCCCATCTCTGCAACTGCAGATCTATAACTTTATTTCTGCAAGAGTAAATTGTAGCAATGGTCTCTCAACTTTAATCAAATTGGAGCAATGGTCCATCAACTAAAAATCTATTACCACTTGTTCAATTCGTCAGGTGTGAGATTTTATTATAAAAGGCCATGGTATTAATTAGAGTGGGGTAATCATATTTAAACACTTTTTTTTTCTTCAGCCCACTGATGTGGGATAGCTAACACAAATTCCTTGTGCAACTTGGTTAAGAATTAATGATGAAAAGTACAAAATATAATTTCAAAGTCATTAAAGGCCTCGCTTTTTTTGTCTAAAATATGACTTATGTCATTTGAAGAAGTGAAAATGTCCAAATGCAAAGGTTAGTGCAAATGTTGCCAGTATTTTTCTAAAAAAAGGAAGATTATAGAGAAGGACCAACTCAATTATTGTTATCCAACAAAATTCTGCTAAATTTTTTTTATCGTCCTTGTAGTGTCATGACACTTTCAAAGTCACTCTTGTGGTGAAACATTGTTAAATAAACCCTCATGACGAGCCATGTTAGCAATTGAGGTCCAAACTTCAACTTCGATTAATTTTCCGTTAAATAAACTCATGTGAGTCTATGTGGAGAGGCTAAATTCCTCTTTCAAACCAAATAAAGAAACCAGAAAACATAAGTTGTCAGATACTAGGGTTAAACTGAAATTGGAATTGACTTGACGAAAAAAAGGCTTGAAACTTGTACGACAAGGATGAGAGTGTGGCTGGCGATGGATCCGGCGAAACTATGACATCCCATGGCAACAAATCTAACAGCTCCCGTGGCTGCATCCTTAGCGAACACGAGAGTGAGACTGATGCGTTAGGTGTCACAACCCCTTGGTGGTTTTTGTTTTGGCAAGGGATAAAGGCTTCCCTCCCTCCCTCCTCCCCCCTTCCCCATTCCCCATTCCCCTTCCCCCATCTTCCCCGTTAAAGTACCTAGTGGTTGCATGGTTTACTCCACCAATCCCTTGCTCTTTGGTACATATGTAATTAAAACAGCCTTCAAATTTTGAATCACTTGTGTGGCTTTTAGTTTTGGTGTTGGGCCTGGAGATATTAGTTCTGAATGTCTTATCCAAAGCTCAAACATTTCCTACATGTACGTGCCATTTAGTTTTGAACCCTAGTATACAACGACATAAGTTTTTGGTTTCTTGATTTGATTTGAAAAAGACTAATTTCGTCTCTCCATGTGAGATTCACGTGAGCTTATTTAACAAGAGACTACGAAAGTATAGATTTGAATCACAATTGCTAACAAGGTTCACCACGAGAGTTTAATTAACTACTTTTTCATGATGAGGGTGACATTGAAAATGTCATGACACCACGTGAAGCACAAAAAAGATTTGGCAAAAAATTAGAGATAAACAAAAGTTAAACAATTTACAAAGTTTGGGACTCTAATTAGTGAGTCTCCTATCATTGAAGAAAAAAAAAACTAATTGACCATACGTATAGATGAATAGTTAAAAATAGGGTAAATTACATAGTAGCCCCAGGTTTGAGGTCTATTGCAATCTTATACAACATCTTTAAAACATTTCACTTTCATACCTCAAGTACTATTTTATTTCAATTTCATACAACCGTTACATTTTCCATCCATGGATCTGTTAAATGCTGACGTGGCTGCCACATATATGCCACGTGGCTGCCAAATGTCTACCACGTGGCAAATAAAATATATTTTTTTAAAAAAACCTAAAATTGAAAAAAAAAAAAAAAGGGTCGAACCCCTGCAACCCAGAAGAAGAAGGAGGAAGAAGAAGAGAAGAAGAAGAAAAAAAAAAAGAAAAAAAAGAAAGAAAGGGACTGAACCCAGAAGAAGGAGGAAGAAGAAGAAGAGAAGAAGGAGGAGGAGGAGGAGGAAGAAGAAGAAGAAGAACAAAAAAAAAAAAAAAAAAAAAAAAGACCGAACCCCTGCAACCCAGAGGAAGAAGGAGGAAGAAGAAGAAGAGAAGAAGAAAGAGGAGGAGGAGGAAGAAGAAGAGGAAGAAAAAAAAAAGGATCGAACCCATAAGAAGAAGAAGAAGAAGAAGAAGAAGAAGAAGAAGAAGAAGAAGAAAAAAAAAAAAAAAAAAACTGACCGAACCCAGAAGAAGAAGGAGGAAGAAGAAGAAAGAGGAGGAGGAGGAGGAAGAAGAAGAAGAAAAAAAAAGAAAAGAAGGGACCGAAGCAGAAGGAGGAAGAAGAAGAAGAGAAGAAGAAAGAGAGGAGGAGGAAGAAGAAGAAAAAAAAAAAATGATCGAACCCCCTGCAACCCAGAAGAAGGAGGAAGAAGAAGAAGAGAAGGAGGAGGAGGAGGAAGAAGAAGAAGAAAAAAAAAAAAAAAAAAAGGACCGAACCCGAACCCAGAAGAAGCAGAAAGAGAAAAAAAAAAAGAAGTGGCAGACAGGTTTTTTAAAAAAAAATTAAAAAATTATTTTATTTTCCACGTGGCAAACATTTGGCAGCCACGTGGCATATATGTGGCAGCCACGTCAGCATTTAACAGATCCATGGATGGAAAATGTAACGGTTGTATGAAATTGAAATAAAATAGTACTTGAGGTATGAAAGTGAAATGTTTTAAAGATGTTGTATAAGATTGCAATAGACCTCAAACTTGAAGGGCTACTATGTAATTTACCCTTAAAAATAAAGGCTAAAGTTTAAGTTTTTTGCCCCTATATGGAAGATGGTGTTAGGAAACACTTCTAAGTGTCTTTTGTATGAAACACAATAAGAATATAACCACTTAAGAACAAAAGTATTCTCTAGATAAATAACCCCAAACAAACCTAATTGATTAACAAAAACATGAATTTCCAACCATTGTATTATTATACATTTTGTGGATCATGTTTCTGACACACTGAAAAATCTCTCTAAATGATCAAGCCTTATTAGAGTAGAATCTTTGTCTCGGAATGCTACTTAATCTGCGTTTATTGCATATCGTTTATTATAATGGTAATCAATCAATACCTCCTTGGACACTATTATTCTTTCGTGACTGTTAATCAACGACTGCAGAAAAATGGTGAATCGTTTAATTTTATATATTAAATTGAGATTATTTGGAAAATATTGTAGTATGCATGATATATATTTTGATATTAATTATAAAAAGGATCCCAAGAAAAACAAATTAAATTGATCACAAGAAAAAGAAAAAAAAATATTCCAAAAGAAAAAGCTCCTAATATTGTGATATTAATTCTAATATATATGTGATTGTATAAATCACCAACATATTGTATTTAGGATTATACTTTGAAGTTTGTCTTACTTGCAAGACAAGTAAATACGCTATCATTATTATAAATGAAAACATAAATAATAAAAAACATCCTCCACATAAATTTGTCAATCCTTCTTTTTATCTCTACATCCGGCCTCCAGTAAAATAAATAGGCTACAACACCCAATTATAAGTAGTATTCCTCTTAACTTGTAAGTGAAAAATCTATGTTCGATTTTCGCCAAATGCGAGTTTGAACCATATTATTACTAGCCAATTGTAAAGCTACACCCACATCTTCCCCTAATATAGAACTATAAATAATAAGGAAAACTAATGAAAAGACCTTGAAAACTTTGAGTTTTAACGATAAGAACAAAATAAAGGGTAAAGTGAATAGTACAATGTTTGACTTTTTAGTGTAAAAATGTGGTTTTTCGTTAAAATGAACAGTACCGTAGGCTTTTCGTTAAAACTCCCATAATAATATCATTTTTTTCAAAAATATAAAAAAAAAAACCCAATTATACTTTATAATAATTTAGAACATTCCTTCCGCAAAAAGGTTTAGGTTAAACCCTCTCTATTATTGCAACCATTGTACAGAAATTTAATCCAAAATTCAAAACCCCAAAACGTCCAACAGCTGACTTACACCTCTCTCCCTCTCTACATTCAAAAGCGAGAGACGATGTTCGGAGATCAATCTTCGTCGTCCCCATACGTGACGCCTTCGTCAACCGCAGCCTTCGGGCCGCCGTCTTCAACCCCAGCCATGGGAACGCCATCTGGGAACTCAGCCTTCAGGCCGCCGTCGTCGACCCCAGCCTTCGGACCGCCGCCGTCGACCCCAGCCTTCGGGCCGCCGTCGTCAACCTCAGGCTTCGGTCCGCCATCTTGGAACCCAGGCTTCGGGACGTCGTCTTGGAACCCAGCCTTGGGGCCGCCGTCTTGGAACCCAGACTTCGGACCGCCGTCTAGGAACCCAGCCTTCAGGCCGCCTTCGTCGACCCCAGACTTGGGGACGCCGTCTTGGAACCCCTCCTTCGTCACTCCTTGGACCCCGGCCTTTGTAACTCCGTCGACGTTTCAGCAGCAGACGCCGTTCTTTAACTTCCAGCAGCCTCATTCTCCTGGCGCCTTTGAATTTGAATTTGAGAGTTATATGCCGTTGTTTGAAGAGCCGACACCCTTCCCTGACTTTGATTTGATGACCGAGATTGATCATGTTTCTCTCCCCTTCTCTCTCCCCTGTCGCAATATCCCCTTCTCTCTCCCCAATCGCGATATTAAAGTAACTTTCCCTTTTGTTATTGATTGTTCTCCAGTGCAAAACCCTAACCCTAGCTTTCAATTTTCCTTTTGATTTTGAATTCTAATATTTGAAATTTTGAATATTATGCCCCTTAATATTTACGTTTCGATGTGAACTCTTGGTTCAAAAAATTGCATGCCCTTTTCACCTATATATGGTCTATCAATTGTTTATCCATATGGGATTTAGGGTTTCTCAATGTTAAGTTAATTATTCTTGTGTTTGAATTCCTTGTAACTTTTTGTTTGTTTGTTTCTCAGTCGACCAAAGAATCCATCAGCAACCTAACCGATGTCTCTCTCAAAATTACTAAGCATCTACTCACCGCTGAAGGCAAAGACAAAAACATGGTGTATTCGCCGCTGTCCATTCAGATCGTCCTGTGGCTGTTAACGGCCGGGTCAAAGGGTCCCACAAAGGGGCAGTTGCTCTCTTTCCTTAAGTCCGAGTCCGTCGACGAACTCAACTCCCTCGCGAGTCGCAACCCATCTTGTTCCTCTGGTCTTCGCAGATGGATCCCCTAGAGGCGGTCCCTGCCTATCATTTGCCAATGGCCTTTGGGTTAAGGAGTCTCTCTCCATCAAACCTTCTTTCAAAGAGGTTGTGGACATTTCTTACAAGGCAGATATAAACCATGTTAGTTTCCAAAACCCTGAAAAAGTGAGACTTGAAGTGAATTTATGGGCAGAAAAGGCAACGAAAGGCCTTATCACTGAGGCACTTCCTCCTGGGTTAGTTGACAAGAAAACCGTTCTTATATTTTCAAATGCCTTATACTTCAAAGGCCTTTGGAGCAACAAGTTCAATGCATCCAATACAAAAGAGGATTTTTTCCGCCTTCTCAACGGTCATTATGTTAAGGCACAGTTCATGAGAAGCTACGAGGCCCAGTTTGTAGAAGCCTTTGACGGCTTCAAAGTTGCAAAGCTCCCTTACAAACAAGGCGAAGACAAGGAGAGGCAGTTTTCTATGTACTTTTTACTTCCACATGCAAGAAATGGGCTGCCAGCTTTGGTTGAAAGAGTTTGTTCCGAGCCTGGTTTCTTAGATCGTCATCGCCCAGCAAGACAAGTCCCAGTTGGTGCCTTCAAAATCCCCAGGTTTAAGGTTACCTCTGGCTTTAAAGCTTCCGATATTCTCCAGGATTTAGGACTGGTGTTGCCATTCACTGATGGTTCGACAGAGATGGTGGAGTCAGATATAATTAAGGGAAAGATATTTCATATATCCTTCATCGAAGTTGAAGAAGAAGGCACAAAAGCTGCAGCTGTTTCTACTTTTGTCGGTTATTCAGCTGCATCGGCTAGACCGATTGTACCGATTAAAAAGATAGACTTCGTGGCTGATCACCCATTCCTCTTTTTTATTAGAGAGGAAAGGACTGGAACGGTTATGTTTATTGGTCAAGTGCTCAATCCTCTTAAAGAATGATTTTATCATAGATAGGGTCAGAAAATCTCTCTTGTTCTATCTCTCTTTTAGGTTTGATATCCCTTAGATTTAGATTTGGTAGTTTTGCTCTCTTTTTTTAACTGAAACAACTAGTGCTCTATATATTATATAATTTGGATGTATGATTGCGGTTGGGATGATTACTAATTTTTATTGATTAGTTTTCTTTGGGCAGTATTTTTACATTTGAGGTTCAGTGATTGCTTTGTGTTTCTCAGAAAATTATTGGTTTTTGATAGGCAATAAACGAACACGATGATGAGATAAACTGTGATCTAAACAGTATAATGTTCAATATTAGGAGTAAAAAAGGGACAGTGATCCCTCGACAAGTTGATCCAATCTCTTCTCTCTTCTCGTTTATGTTTTTTTTTATTATATTTAATTGTAAAACGAAAGTATTTCTCTGAACTCTCTCAAGTCCTCATCTAAATGAAAACAAAATTTCGTATATTTCGTATATCCCTGCAGCTGAACCCTTTTAGCACCTTTTTGAGTTCTTCATTTAACCCAAGTGAGGATTGTTAGGCACAAAAAACCTTATTTCACGGTCTTTGATATTCTCCTTTTTCTATGTCCACCCTTTTGCTTTTGTTCTTTATTTTTTTTTTCAAAAAAATTTAAAACTGTAAATGCCTCACAAGCAGTGAGGGATGGTTGCCGAGATGCGAGAGATAGTCGCCAGAGTCAGACCGAAAGAAAACCATTTGGGTGGTATGAGTGTTTGTGGGTGTGGATGAAAATGTGGATGTTAATAAAACGAGTTTAGTTTTAATTTAAAACTTGGCATAGATAAAAATATCGGTGAACTCAAATAAAAGGTGTTATGAATCTTAACTAATAATTCTTTTTAAGGACCAACCACCATACAAAATTTTGTTTATATACATACTTCATACCTACTAAAAAAAAGTTGCTTTATGACTGGTGTTGCCTTTCAATGGTGGTAATTCAACCGAGATGGTGGAGTCATCACCAGATGCGGCCACAATGTATCATAAATAGAAGGTACAGAAGTTGCGACAGTTTCTAGTTATGTAGTTGTTTGTTTCAATTCTGGTGGTCCTCCGATTTCTCGCAAAAAGATAGATTTTGTGGCTGATCATGTTTTTGATCAAAGAGGAAATGACTGAAACGGTTTGTTCATTAGTCACCTTCTCAATCCTCTCGAAAAATGATTTATCATTAGGGCAACTCTCCTTTTTAATCTGTTTTTTCTGGACGCTATTGGAGTAGAAATATGTCCCCGAATTCTCTTAGTACTACGGTCTAGTGGTATTCTTCTTAACTTATAAAGGAGAACTCTTACTTATAAGAGAGAACTTTTAGGTTCCAAGGTTCGATTCTCACCAAAGGTGAATATGAACCACATTATTGTTAGCCCCATTATGAGGCTAAACCTTCTCCATTTATTGTAGATAATATCGTTTGTTAAAAAAACAGTAATCAAAATAGGATTCCGTATGGAAAAAAGATTACTTAGTTTAACCTAAAGAATAAAACCAAAATTCTACCCCGCTTTTTTTTTTTGTGTGTGTGGATATTTATCCCTTAGTTTTATTGAGCTTTTATTAGTTTAATTTGCTTCTGTTAATAATTCCTATTTTTGAGGAAACATGGTGGTTAGTGTTTGACCTAACTATTGTACAGAAAATTAAACCAAAGTCTACCCCGTTTTGATCAGAGAATTGGGTTCAAAACCCTAGTGTGGCTGGCAAAAACGTTGAAAAGATGAGCTACACCATTTTACACCACGTGTTACACAAGTCAAGGGAAGTTTTATATTTTAAGTTGTTAATTTTTTAACACAAATATCTCACCACTTATATAGTGACACGTAGTGTACCACCCTTGTTTTGGGTACAATGAAAAATTTCTCCCCATCAACACGCAAAATTTTGTTTATTTGTAATTATTTACATACAACAAGTGATATTGCCGGATAGAGTCGAAGACTAAGACACCAAAACAATTGAGGTGTGTATAACGCTGTGTATTAATTTGATGCAAGTTATAAATGTATTTCATTTGAGGTGTTATTAAATGAAGTGCGCTATACAAAAAAATTGCTTTTAAAAGTGCTTTCACAGCCAAAAACGCTTTTGTAGAAAAACTTAAATTTTTAATAACAACTCCAAAAATGTTTATACTAAAAACAATTAGACCATGAACATATATGTCAGCAAGATTCTCTCGCCATCGGAAATCTCACCGGATTGACCTAGATTGGAGAAATTTTTAATTGTGACAGGAATACAAGTGGTACAATACGTGTTTTAATAGAAATGGTGGAAATTTTTATTTTTTAAGTTATTAACTTTTTAGCACACATATCACATCATTTGTTTAATGACAACTGATGTACCACGTGTTTTAATAGGAATGTTAGAAATTTTTATTTTTTAAGTTATTAACTTTTTAGCACACATATCACATAATTTATTTAATGACAAGTGATGTATCACCCCGTGTACTAGTCACACTGAAAAATCTCTCCCTAGATTGATCTGCCATTCAAGTCAACTCTTGTATACTATAAATGTTTGTGGTATTACACAAATCAATCCAAGGAAAATCAATTTCCACATTTAGAGTATACAATCGAATCGTTTATTTTTATATATTAAACTGAGATTGTTTGGACTGGGATCTGACACAAAAGAAGAAAAATGCCCCCCTCAACTTCACACAAAAAAGAAATTGATCACAAGGAAAAAAATGGATTCCAAAAGAAACTTTTCCTAATATTGTGATATTAATTATAATATATGTGTGATTGTATAAATCATTAGTATATTATATTTAGAATTCTGAGGTGATCTAGAAAATCTTATTCTTTAAAGTTTTGTATTACTTGCAAGACAAGTAAGTCCACTATAATTTTTTTTTTTGAGTAAAAACGATATTCAATAAACCGGGAAAACGTACAAACTAAAGGGTGAGGATACAGTGCATAGCTGGGCCTCGATAAAAATATTGCCAGGAATTGCAACCCAATCGAAAGGAAAAAAAGTGTCCCGCACTTACAAAGAGAAAGCTATCCTCAATACCACGAAAAGGGATTAAGCACGACTAATGCTATCTTGCAAAAGTACATCAGTAATCAAATTCCATTGCATCTCTACCTGCTGGTCCAGACCTACTCGTACCAATCTATGTGCCACATGGTTAGCATCTCTTCGAACATGGTTCATCCTTGTCTCAGAAAAAGCACGTACATACTCCCTAAGCTCATTAATAATCGGTCCGAGCGTCGACATATCATCGCCGTTTTGCGCAATAGCTGCAACTGTCAATACTGAATCACCTTCAAACTCCACTTTCAATATTTATTATAAATAAAAACACAAAGCAAGTGCCCCTTTACCACAGTGGTGGAAATGTGTTGAATCTTAAGTTCAAACTCCGTTAGTGACTAATCTAACATCTAATCTGACAAAATCTATCATTTGACAAAAAAAAAAAACACACACACACAAATAATAAAAACATAATTTCTCTATTATATTATAATTGGATACATTCCTTCCGCAACAAGGTTGAGGTTAAAACCCTCTCTATATATTGCAACCATTCTGCAGAAGTTTAAATCAAAATTCTACACCGTTTTGGTCATAGATTTGGTGCTTTTTACCTCAAAACCCCAAAACGTCCAACAGCTGAGCAGCTTGAGCTACACCACTCTCCCTCTCTACATTCAACAGCGAGAGACGATGTTCGGAGATCAATCTTCGTCGTCCCCGTACGTGACGCCTTCGTTGACGGCAGTCTTGGGGCCGCCGTCGACGTTTCAGCAGCAGACGCTGTTGTTTAACTTTCAGCAGCCTTGTTCTCCTGGCGCCTTAGAATCTGAGGGTCCGTTCTATATGCCCTCGTTTGAAGAGCCGACACCCTTCCCTTCCGGCTCCAGGTCTGTTGTCCCCTTTTGTGCGTCTCCTTTATGTCTCATTGCTAATATTTTGACACATGTCTTTTAGCTTAACTTGGTTTCTAACTCTGTTAACTTTTTATTTAACATTTAAAAGTTAAAAAAAAAAATTCCAAAATAATCTGACTGTTGGGTTATCGAGGTCTGCAAATCCAAAAATAGAATTCTTTATGTGGCTGTCGGGTTACCAACGTGAGCAAACTTCTTCCCAATTTTTCTCCATCGTTGTACTGCTTCTTCACTTCTTTCTAGGCCAGCTCTGGTTGAACTTGGATTATGTCCAGTTGAAACTTGAAAACAAGCTTACCATGAGACCCCATATCCTGCCAACATTTCTCTACCAAATATGCCAAAAGCTGTTGGCTGAAGTCAACGAGAAGATCACATAATATGGATTTGCTAAGAGGTGGTAGAGTGAGAGTTTTTCAGGTGTGAAATCCCGTTGTATTCTAGGAGTCAAGGATTCTCTGGGAATTCTGGATCGAAGAAGAGGTATAAATTGTTTAGTGAAGACGGAAACGATTCGAAACAGTGGGACAAGCATACTGGGTGAAGAGGTTGAGTAAGCAAACGGAGGGTTTTATTCATTATCAATTGTGTGTATGTTGCTGTTGTTATTGTCGTGCAGAAAATCTCAGTTTGAGGTGACTGAGATTACAACAAATATGAAATCATCCCTCACAATTGTAGTGCTCTCTATGTCATTTAAATGCAAGAACTGATTTGTGACTCGAAGAAAGCTGTTGCAGGGTTCGTTTCCTTGGTGTCAAACAAATTTCACTCTAAAAACAAAATAAAATTCTTTCTTCTCAATCAAACTATTTTATGAGTCATCAGAAAATCACAAGAATTGATAGTCGCTACTACTTTCCAAACATCAAACCAAATAAAATTAATCTTTAATAAAAAGTATTAACTGAAACTTTAGTCCCAAAACAGAGTAAATTCGTTGAGCATTTTTCTCATAGCATCTTGCAGTTTCATATCATTATCATGAGTCTTTGTGGTGCTTGTCATTTGAGAGCTGATCAAAGCCTAAATCCTTCTTTGGTGCTTTTCATATGCTTCGGTTCCATTGGCTTCACATGGATTATTTTGTCCGTCCATGTCTTTGAGGAAAAATGAAAAATACAATATGAGAGTCAAATTTATATATGAATAAGAAGCAAGAAAACTATAAATGATTCAAATATACATACATACATATATATATACATACATATATATATATATATATATCCTATACCTGATTTGTTGCTTAACTTCTCAAGGATAAACTATAGAGAAAACGCAGTACAACCATGGAGAAAACGAACTCCTATAAGAGCTTGTTTTCAAGTTTCAACTGGACAGACTCCAAGTTCAACCAGAGCTGACTTGGAAAGAAATGAAGAAGCAGTACAACGATGCAGAAAAATTTGGAAGAAGTTTGCTTATGTTGGTAACCCAACAACCACAGAAAGAATTCTATTTTGGATTTGCAGATTATTTTGGATTTTTTAAACTTTTAAATGTTAAATAAAAAGTTAACAGAGTTTGAGGTTAAGTTAGATGACATGTGTCAAAATATTAGCAATGAGACACAAATGAGACACACAAAAGGGGACTGTTCGTGGCAGGAATTCCCGTCGGGGATGTTTCCTGGCCGACGAGCACACAGCTCCCCTGGAGGTTCGGCGCCGGTTGAGGGCTGCTGTCGGGCTTCTGCTTTCCTGTCGGGCTTTGTCGGGCAAGTCTCGTCGGGCAAGACTCTTCGGGCAAGGCTGAAAGAGAAGGACATCGTTAACTTTGAGAGGTGCCTTTGTGGGGCCTTAGGTGTAGGCCTTGAGGCTCACAATCAAGGTTAACATTTTGGTGCTCAGGCGTGCCACTGCCATCTTCATTATGGCAGATGTCGAATAGATGTCAAGTTTTAGTTGTGAATATGCATAGGCCCGAGAAACCGTGTTAGATATAACAGGTGCCTTTGTGGGGCCTTAGGTATAGGCCTTGAGGCTTCCTGTCAAACTAAACCAGTACTTGAGCATATTATATTTGGTCTTTATGGTTATCGGGGTCTTATAACTATTATATTTCTGATTATCCGAGTCTGAGAGGTAGAGCGAACCCAAATAGATGCCTTTGTGGGGCCTTAGGTGTAGGCCTTGAGGCTTCCCATTAGAGTCCGTTCTTATACTTAAACCATCTAGACCGCAGAATAGAATAAATCCAAATAAGTGCCTTTGTGGGGCCTTAGGTGTAGGCCTTGAGGCTTTCTATCAGAATCCATTCTATACTTAAGCGTTCTATGATAATTATGATATAATAGAAATAAAACCAAGAGGTAGGTCGATTACTTGCGCCCAAGTAACTTCGGACTTCTCGTTTATCAAGGATTGTCGTGGATGGGTTAAGTCCACATAAAGTTCTTTTTTATGCCTTGAGGCCAAGGACTTTTAAACTAATCAGATTTACATGCCTGAGGGCTTAGGACTTGGATCTGATTTAAGCATTGAAGATATATTCAAATCGGATCCAAGTACTGAGAAAGCTTTGTCATTGTGATTTTACTAGAAACAACTTGCATATAACTGGAAATATACAACATATTGCTAGACTTTAACGAAAGAGAAGACAAAGACAGAGCAAAGCAGGTCGGGCAAGATTAAACCTTATCAATTAAGGCTGATCGTCTTGTAGGTCCCTATCTTTGTAGTTCTGTCAAAGGTCTGAAAGCTTAGAGGGGGAGAGGGGAAAGGAGAATACAAAGGGTGAATCGATACTACAACAAGTTCGAACAAGGTAGCAGAGCTATTACAGAGGTTGGGAGAAAAGATTATCCCGCGGGGGATGAAGGCTTGGGCTGATTACAGCTTTGTTTTGAAAGGCAAATCTGGCTTTTTGAGCAGAGTTTGTGCTTTTGTTTGTTTGATTGAGTGTCTCTATTCCTGTCTTCTCTTCCTCCTTTTATAGACGACTCGGTTTGGCTCCTGTAGCGACAGCTTTGCCCGAATGCGGTCTGAGGGTGATGACTCATCAGCTTTATTACATGTAATGCCACCATAAAGTACTTTATGGGCTGTGCAGTTTGATCAGTCTACACCACTTGGTCCTTGGGTAGGTAGGCAAGTGGCCCTTATGAATTGTATCAAGTCAGAAAAGGCCCTTTCCTGCTTTCCCAAGTTTCGGCCGGGCCTTGATCTTCTATTCCTTCAGGCCTCCTTTTGGGCCGACTCCATCCTTGGGCCAAAAATCAAGTTTTAATCCAAACAGGGACAGCAGACCTGGAACCCTTCCAGGACGTCAATTTGATGAGTAAGATTGATCCTGTTGCTCTTCTTCCCTTCTCCCTCCCCAGTCGCGATATTTAAGTAAGTTTTTCCTTTTGTTATTGATTATTATTCGGTGCAAACCCCTAACCCTAGCTTTCAATTTTCCTTTTGATTTTGAATTCTAATTTCTTAAATTTTGAACATTAATCCCCTTACGGTTTACAATTCAATTTGAACTTTTGATTCCAAAAATTGCATGCATTTTTCACCGCTGGTCTATCAGTTGTTTTTCTATATTGGATTTAGGGTTTCTCATTGTTAGGTTAATTATTCTTGTGTTTGTATTCCTTGTAAATGGAGGTTTCTGTTTTTTTTGTTTCTCAGTCGACCAACGAATCCATCAGTAACCTAACCGATGTCTCTCTCAAAATTACTAAACATCTGCTCACGACTGAAGGCAAAGAGAAGAACATGGTGTATTTGCCCTTGTCCATTCAGGTCAACTCTTGTATACTATATATGTTTGTACTATTATTAAAAAATCAATTCAACAAAAATCACTTTCCATGTAAGTTGACTTGAATGGCTAAGCTAATTGATTACAACCAATTACAATAAATAAGAGATAAATTTCGTGAATCCGGCAAGATTCATGATAGCGAGCTAAAATACTTTCTACAAAAACACATTCGCAAATAGGCCCTGTTTGGGCCCAATTGGCTATCAAGGGAGTCCTAGTTTTTCACGCCCCTTCTAATTTTTCTATAGGGTAAATCGCCAAAATGGTCTATGAGATTTGCATAACTCATCACTTTGGTCCCTGAGATTCCAAATCGATAAAAGTGATCCCTGAGATTGTCCACCATCCATCATTTTGGTCATTCCGTTAAAAACTCCATTAAGTGTCCCGGAGCTCTTGGTTGGAAGTTTGGGCAATTTTTAAAGCTTTGTAACTCAATCGTTTCTTAACCAAATTCGACCCATAATATATCAAAATGAAGATAGGAATGGTAGAATAAGATTATACCTATTTCGAAGCCCAATGGTTGCCTGAGATTGCCGAAAAATAGCCTCAAAGTTGACTGGTCCGAGTGAAAACTTGAAAACTCGCTGGAAACTGGGTAAACTTTAAACATTCATAACTTCTTCAATACTCAACGAAATCAAGTGATTCAAAAGCAAAAATCATACTTATCAACGAGACAAAGAGAATGGTACATTTTTTTATGGCTAAATCACCGTGGTTTGGCTGGAAAACGGCTCGAAAGTGGCTGCCTTGGTCTCGAATTAGCCACTTTCGAGCCGTTTTCCGGCCAAACCAAGGCGAGTTAGCCGTCGAAAAAGGTACCATTCTCTTTGTCTCGTCGAGAAGTATGATTTTTATTTTTGAATCACTTGATTTCGTTGAGTATTTAAGAAGTTATGAGCGTTTAAAGTTTACCCAGTTTCCGACGAGTTTTCAAGTTTTCACTCGGACCAGTCAACTTTGAGGCTATTTTCCGGCCATCTCCTACCGCCATTGGGCTTTGAAATAGGTATAATCTTATTCTACACTTTTCTATCTTCATTTTGATATATTATAGGTCGAATTTGGTTAAGAAACGATTGAGTTACGAAGCTTTGAAAATTGCCCAAACTTCCGGCCAAGAGCTCCAGGACACTTAACGGAGTTTTTAACGGAAAGACCAAAATGATGGATGGTGGACAATCTCAGGGACCATTTTATCGATTTGGAATCTCAGAGACCAAAGTGATGAGTTATGCAAATCTCAATGACTATTTTGGCGATTTACCCTTTTTCTATATTAAAACAAAAATTGTACCCCCTTCCACAATAAAAAGTTCACTTAAACGCCTCTCGCTTCCCCACCCCCTTCCAAATCTACTTCAAAACCAGCGTGGCTGCCAAAATTGTTTCGTACAACATGGTGAGTAGTCTTTTCATTATTCTTCCTTCAAAACCCTAGATCTGTACTCTTTGGAATTAAGAACCTTACTATTTAGGTTTTGATTCCAAATATTGCATGCCGCTTTCACCACCGGGCAATTAGTTGTTTCTCTATATGGGATTTAGGGTTTAGGGTTTAATGTATGTTAAATCTGTTTTCCCTAAACTATATATGGGTCAACCCAATGTTGGTTTAATTTTTCTTATAATATAATATTTCTGGATGATAATAATTAAATTTGTGTAGCACTTTTGACTGTTGGAGTTTAGAATTAAGCATTGGTAGTTCACTTGGGGTTTTTGAAATCTATGATTTCTGGTTGATTTCTAAACGCTATTATTTGTGTTTAATTTCCTTGTAACTGGAGCTTGTTTGTTTGTACGTATCTCAGTCGACCAAAGAATCCATCAGCAACCTAACCGATGTCTCTCTCAAAATTACTAAGCAACTGCTCACCACTGACGGCAAAGACAAGAACATGGTGTATTCGCCGCTGTCTATTCAGGTCGTCCAGGGTCCCACAAAGGAGCAGTTGCTCTCTTTCCTCAAGTCCAAGTCCGTCGACGAACTCAACTCCCTCTCCTCCCATCTTGTCCCTCTGATCTTTGCGGATGGATCCACTAGAGGCGGTCCCTGCCTGAGCTTTGCCAATGGCCTCTGGGTTGAGGAATCTGTCTCCATCAAACCTTCTTTCAAAAAGGTTGTGGAAACTGTTCACAAGGCGGCTATAAAACAAGTTAATTTCCGGACCAACCCTGAAGAAGCGAGAGCTGAAGTGAACGCATGGGCTAAAAAGGCGACGCAGGGCCTTATCAAAGATGTTCTTGGTCCTGGGACAATTAACAACAAAACCACGCTTATAGCTGCAAATGCAATATACTTCAAAGGAGTGTGGAGCGACCCGTTTGATGCATCGGAGACAGAAGAGTGTCGCTTCTACCTCCTCGATGGTACTTTTGTTAAGGCACCATTAATGAGAAGCTACGGGGACCGGTTTGTAAAAGTCTTTGATGGCTTCAAAATCTTGAAGCTTCCTTACGAACAAGGCGAAGACGAGAAGCGGCAGTTTGCAATGCACTTATTACTTCCCGATGCAAGGGATGGGCTCCCAGCTTTGGTCGAGAGGGTTTGTTCCCAGCATGATTTCTTAGATTGCCATCGCCCCGAACCACTAGTCCCAGTTCGTTTGTTCAAAATGCCAAGGTTTAAGATCACCTCTGGCTTTGAAGCTTCCGATATTCTCAAGGATTTAGGACTGGTGTTGCCTTTTAGTGATGATGGTGAACTGACAGAGATGGTGGAGTCACCCCGAGGTAAGGCCAGACTTATCCATAAGTCCTTCATTGAAGTTGATGAAGAAGGCACAAAAGCTGCAGCTGTAACTGTTGATGACATACAATTTTCTCTACACGACGATGAACCGACTAAAATGATAGACTTTGTGGCTGATCACCCATTCCTGTTTTTCATCAGAGAGGAAATGACTGCAACGGTTCTATTCATCGGTCACGTGCTCAATCCGCTTGAAAGGAGATGAGTAGAAATATATAACTCTGTTGGTTTATTTCTACATGCTATAGTTTATCCCTTAGACTTAAATCTGGTAGTATTCTATATGTTTTCCTTTCCTTTATGTTTTTCAACTATTTACATTGTGGGATGATTGCGTTTAGAGATGGTTTTTATTTCTTGTTTTTCTTTCAAGCAATATTTTAACAATTGAGGTTCAAGGATTGTTTTGTGTTTCGAAGTTAATCAAAATTCCTCTAATTCATTCCCTCTTTTTTTCTTTTCTTTTTGGTGTTTGAGGTTCAGTGATTGTTTCCATGACAAGTCGATTCAATCTCTGTTGAAATATTAATGTAAAATTGTAAGGCTTTTATGAGAAAGCTATACTATTCAAAGGAAGTGGGTAAAGCCAATGATGCTTTAGACCATAGGCTGCACATAAAGGAAGAGGATCATCACATCCTAGCTATTTATCGAACATCGTGCGGTCAGTTTTCATCAGTACTATATATTTGTGTTTAATTTTAAATAAAAAAAATAACTAAGCTGCGAAGATCCCTAAAATCTTCACAATTTGAATCCATATGGGATCCAAATCTGCACACAAAGGCTTAGAGCCACAATGAATAGGGTTGGAAGAAATATGTTCAAGATATGCATTGTCTATGCAGCTTAGTGCGAAGTGCTTGTAAGATATCTCCAAGAAATAACTTCAAAATACCTCTCTATATAAACTTAAAAGAGTTATAGAGAGAACAATTTAAAAGTGTGTGCAGTAAGGGTGTCAACTCGCGCAAGTCTAATAGGAAAATCCGACTATAATATTATCATTTTGTGAACATAATATTACTTGAACGGTGTTGATGGTGTACACATTTTATTTATGATTCGTACGGATTTCAAATTACGTAACTTATCGTGTCCGGATTGGCATTGCTTTTCATTAGTGTGCTAGACCATAATGATACATATATGGCCTTAGGCCTTGCTATGAGGTTGGGCGTTTCAATTTTACCAAACCCAAACCCAGAATTGGATCTTATCCGGATTCACTATTTTTGCATCTTAATCATTTATTGTGTATCTTGCAATCAGAAATTATTTAATTTTTTTTATTTAAAATTAAACATAAATATTTGACGAAAACTTACTGCACGATAAACGTTAAAATGTAAGGATCCTTAGCAATTCCACCCCTAAGGACTTTGCGCCAGCACCCAGCGCATTTATCCACTCAAATGAACAGTAACAGACTCCAATGAACAGTAATAGGCCAAGGCATCTCCACCCCTAAAAAAATGCGCTGGCACAAACGATCTCTATCCTTACAAAATGCGCTGGCACCCAGCCCATTTAAGATATTTTTAAATTTTGTCTAAAAGAATAAAAAAATAAAATAGTTTTAATTTCGGATAGGATTTTTAACCAATCTCGTCACGCCACATGTCATTATCTGAACGTACTATTTTGTGAATAGATTTCCGCTAAGATTTTCAACCAATCCCGACACGCCACGTGTCACTTCCGTTTTACAATAATTTAGCCAAGATTTCGATAAGATTTTCAACCAATCACGTCATGCCACGTGTCATTATCTGAACGTACTATTTTGTGGATAGATTTCTGATAATATTTTCGACCAATCCCGACATGCCACGTGTCACTTCCGGTTTACAATAATTTAGCCAAGATTTCGATAAGATTTTCAACCAATCACGTAGTGCCACGTGGCATTGTCCAGAACCTCATCCTTTCTTTTTTTTGTCCATATAAACCCTACATCCCTACATCCATCCTCACACCAAGCTCAATCCTTCTTTTTAGCTCAGAATCCTTGTTCATCGTTTTCAAATCTTAAGTTCTTATTACAATGTCTTCTTCAAGAATGGTGTATAAACAGTTGCAGGAGCAACAACAAAGGTTGTTGGCACAACAGGCAGAATTGGCCAATCTCGAGGAAGGTGGAAGTGGAGGTGGAGATGAGGCTTTCTTCATGGAGGAGGATGAGGATGATCACCATAGAAGGCAGAAGGCCTCACATTCCCGCCGTGTCATGGAAGCCGTGGGTCAGATAGCCAAACCAAGACGTGTTGCAAACCTCGATAGAAAAAGGGAAAAACGAGGTAAAAATCTATTGGAAGATTATTTTATTCCCAATAGCATATTTCCTGATCATATTTTTAGACGGCGTTTTAGAATGCAACGAAATTTGTTCAACAAAATCATGAGTGATATTTGCAACCATGATTCATACTTTGTGCAAAAAGAGGATGCTTTTCATGTTCTAGGTCTCATTCCCGAGCAAAAAATTACGGCATCCTTGCGAATGCTTGCATATGGAGCATCTGCAGATCAAGTGGATGAGATCGCGAGGATGGGAAAAACAACTGTTTTGGAGTCCCTGATGCGTTTTTGCTCTGCAATTGAAGCCCTCTACACCAATGAGTACCTCCGGACACCCACGCCAAGGGACATGCGAAGGCTTCTGAGGAAGGGTGAGATGCGATGCTTCCCTGGCATGATTGGAAGCATGGAATGCATGCACTGGACTTGGAAAAACTGTCCAAGTGCGTGGCAAGGAGCATATGGCAACAGAAAATGAGCCAAAAGCATCATTTTGGAAGCGGTGGCTTCATTTGATACATGGATTTGGCATGCTTTTTTTGGTGTTCCAGGAGCTCAGAATGACTTAAATGTCCTTGCCCAATCCCCAGTGTTCGACGAACTGCTGCAAGGAAACTCGCCGAGATGCACATATACCATTAATGGTACCCAATACGAGGGATCATACTACCTTGCAGATGGCATTTACCCAAGGTGGTCAACATTTGTCAAAACAGTGCCACATCCACAGACTGAAAAGGAAAAACACTTTGCAAAATGTCAAGAAGGGTGTAGGAAGGATGTCGAGCGTTGTTTTGGTATCCTGCAAGCTCGTTGGGCGATTATCAGGGCTGCAGCTAGAATGTTTGATGTCGATGTTTTTCGATCCATCATGATGACGTGTATTATTCTCCACAACATGATTGTTGAAGATGAGTATGATTATGATGGCGTCGATGAATATGAGCCGGATCCGATGAACAACTCAAGAACACGTATCTATTGTGCTCATGATGGGACCGAAGATCCAGTGCAACATGAGCCGTTGGAACGCGATGGACGTTACAATGAATTGATCGTTCAACGTTACACTAATGTGCAAGAGCCATACTGACACGTAACCCGCCAGAATGACTTGATTGAGCACCAGTGGGGATTGCATGAAGGCGAAGATAATTAGAATGAGGCTTGTGGTTGAAGAATAAATTGTATTTTTTTAAAGTTTATGTAATTCTATGTAGTGTGTTTTGTTTTTAAGTTTATTTAGTGAGTTTATGTAATTATATGTATTTGGTGAGTTTATGTAATTCTATGTAGTGTGTTTTGTTTTTAAGTTTATTTGGTGAGTTTATGTAATTCTATTTATTTGGTGAGTTTATGTAATTCTATGTAGTGTGTTTTGTTTTTAAATTTATTTGGTGAGTTTATGTAATCTTATTTCATGTGTTTAAATAAAGTACAAAAGAAATAAAGTTTTAAAAATAAATAAGAAATAACATAAAAATTACATAAGAAATTAAATAAAGTTCAAACCTAAAAAAATAAAAAAACATAAGAAATTAAATAAAGTTCAAAAGAAAAAAGAAAGAAAAAACATAAAAAATACATAAAAATTATACAAAGTCTCTCGAGTTAGGATATGTGAAGTGAGGATCTTGGTTGTCACAAAAGTTGCTAGAACCCCCTTGACTTGTTTCCGCATCTCTTGCACGCCTCATTCGCATGACATCTCTTTTTTCCGATGTCCAAAAATATTTAGAATTCGGAGACAGTCCTACTAGAGACTTGCTGATAGTGTCACGATCTGCTTGAGCCATCCTTTCTTCTCGAAGCAATTCATTTTCTCGATGAAGTGCTTCTCTAACTAGCTCGTTCTCTCGATTAACTACTTCTCTTTGTCTCTCAGCCGCCGCATCACGGGCCTCAGTAGCTGCTAATATTGCTGCCATAGCATCAACTTTTTCCTCATCTCTAACCTTTTCTCGTGCCATGTTCAGTTCACCTTGGCGAGTAAGTTCCTCCATATATTTAGTGTAGTCATTCTTGGAAGAACTACCTTTTTTCTTTGACGCCTTTTTACCTACGGGCCTGAGGGACTGACGAGTCGGTTGGGTCTCGGGCACTTGTTCAGGCATCCCTTCCGTGTCTTGAAATGTGTCGGCTTCTTGTTCGGCCATGTCTGGTTCTGGAGAACTATGTAGACCCATACCGTGCATGACAACTTCTGGACCAGTTGCGACAATTTTGTATTTAGGGCAATCTTTGACAATTTGCCAACATTCCCATCTAGTGAATGATTTGTTCCCGTTCTTTGAATTGTAGAATGCTTGAGCTTGTAGTGTCTATAAAAATGTGGGATAACATAGTGTTAAAAAATGCGGGTGTAACACAAATAAATAAATTCAAAATATTAATATGGGTGGAATGCATATAAATTACATAAAAATGACATAAGAAATTAAATAAAAATGACATAAGAAATTAAATAAAAATTACATAAGAAATAACATAAAAATTACATACGAAATTAAATAAATCAAAATATTAATGTGAGCGGAATGCATATAAATAAATAAAAATATTGTCACCTGATCCGCTAAACTTGTCCCACTACGGAGGTTACCGGAAGCATGAGAGATGGCGTTTTTCCAACAAGTAAACGATGCGTTGAGTTTTTTCCAACGACCTTGAAGACCTTGACTAGTTCTGGCGTTTTCTCCATGTACATCACAAAACGCTTTCGTAATTTTACTCCACATTTCTCGCTTATCCATCTCATTACCCGTAATCGGATCATGAGTAGTGTGAACCCAACATTCACACAACGTAACATCTTCAATGAGCTTCCACGAAGACATTTTTTTCTCTTAAAGTGTAGAAAATATTGAAATGTAGATAGTATAGAAAGTGTAGAAAATATTGGAATGTGGTGTAAAGGTAGAAGATGAGGGTTAAGTATTTATAGGAAAAAAAATTAACATTTTTCAAAATTTTCTGTATTTTTTAATAATTTTTCTGTATTTTTTAATAATTTTTAATGAATTTTAATATAGTTAATTAATCTGGACCGTTGGATTTGAAAAATATTCAAATCCAAGAGCTAGGGAGTTGCCACGTGGCCAACGGTCATATTTCTGACCGTTGGGCCCTTTTTTTTTTTTTTTTAACTTTTTGTGAAAAAAACGTGGACCGTTGATCTTTGATCCGACGGTCTATTTTAAAAGTAAAATTTAAAACTTTTTTACCGTTGGAAATCCAACGGTCTAGAAAACTAGCCGTTGGAAATCCAACGGCAGAGAGGGAGCCACGTCGCAAACTCGGGGGGTGGAACTGACAGCGCCTGCACGCGGGCCCGGGCTCTGAAAGCTTGTCGGGCACTCGCGCCACGGCTGCGTGAAGCGCACGCGCCAGGCTTCCTCCCCGGCTTCTGTCTCAGTCTCTTTTGGGCTGGGCTCTTGCCCAGCTCGGGCTGGGTACCAGTTCATTTCATGGGGTGGACTTGATTGACAGAGGCCCGGCACGTTTTTTGGACTGAGGGCTGGGACATTTTGTCCCCGCTGGAATTGCTCTTAGGATCCACTCAAAATGAATCCAGAAAGGATCCTCTTTCCCAAATCCGAGAAAAAAAATTCAAGAAAAGAAAATTAGAGGCCCAAATCTTCGATAAAGAGTAGAGACTCTGCCACGCACAGCTCTTCTCAGACCCGACGAGAATGGCAACGGCCTTCTCATTTGCGCAGACCACTCTCTTCTCCAAAACCTCACCTTCTCTCCGCGCAGCTTGCCTCAGAAGCTTCACTTTCTGCCTGCCGTTCTCTTCTTCCTCTGCAGCTCTTTCCTCCGATAAGCTTCACATCAAGAAATGGAGGCAGCCGGTGGCTTCGGTGCTCGAGCTGGGCGGCGTCAAGATTGCTAAAGATGGTAACTTTAACCATTTCCCCCATCTGGGTTGCTCTTGTTTTTGATATTTTTGCTGTTTTTCCGTATTGGGTTTGAGTGGTGATGAAATTTTTGTACTTGGCTTGAATTTCTACATCCCGAAACTTTGAATTGCTTCATTCCATAAGTTGTAGTTTTCTGTGAAACTGTTATATTTGAATTGGTTTTACGTTTTTACTACTTGGGTTCGCCCTTTTATTTTATTATTCATTAAGGCTGCAGTATATTTTGTTCGGTATGCAATTGGTTGGTTGAAAAATTTTGCATTTTGTTTATTATACTTGTTAGAATTGTATCTCACACAAAGGCGTTGCACTCTGGAATACTTGTTTCCGATTCGAGTACATTCCAGTCCAATGTTGGATGTCTGTTTGATGGCCTAAGTCTAACAAACTCTTGGAAGCATGTTAGAACTCTCGTCATATGTTGCGTTTGATGCTGTGTCGGATTTGTACAAATGGAAAGTTGCCGACTTGGTTTTCTGAAAGATTTGTTATTGGCATAATAATTTTGGATTATGTGTTTGTAGATGTGCTGAGGGATGACCCCACAAACAATGTTCCGGATACAATTTTCGCAAAGCTTGGACTCCAACTCCACAGACGAGATCAGCACCCACTTGGGATTTTGAAGAATGCAATATACGAGTATTTTGACACCAATTACTCGAATCAGTTCGATAAGTTTGATAATCTTAGTCCAATTGTGTCTGTTAAAGAGGTATGACCTTGATTTTATTAAAAATTGGGCCATGAAATACGCCAAATGAAGGGATAAAGAATCTTTAGCTTCCAGTGTTTATCATTCATATCTACTATGTTTGTGGATTGTTAACCTCATTGATGATGTCATGCATTTTTCATAAGAGAAGAATTGTAGATGTGCGTTATTGCAATGCTCTTTTATCCTTGTAAGATTGTAAGAACCTATGACTTACTTCTTGACAGTGAATAAAATTTTCAATTCTTTCAGAATTTTGACGATGTTTTGGTTCCTGCTGATCATGTGAGTCGAAGTTATAATGATACATACTATACTGACTCTCAAACAGTTTTGAGGTGTCATACAAGTGCTCATCAGGCCGAAATATTGAGAAGAGGACATACTCACTTCCTTGTAACGGGGGATGTGTACCGTAGGGATTCCATTGACTCAACTCATTACCCTGTGTTCCATCAGGTTTCTTAACTCTAATGCTTACAATAAGACGTCAATGCTGCTTAGCTTCTTGGGATTCTGCCTTATGTAATGAATTTATTTCCTGCCCATATAGATGGAAGGTGTTCGTGTTTTTTCTCCACAAGATTGGGAGGCATCTGGGACAGATGGCACATCTTATGCCGCTGGAGATTTAAAGAAATGTCTAGAGGGTTTGGCACGCCACTTATTTGGTAAAATCTATCTTGAACCACTGTGCTTGGTATCTCATAGACAAGCTATAATTTGGTTTGCCATTTGAGTGCTTTAGTATCCAACAAATAGCAAATAGGTATATGGAGTGTTTTTTATGGAGTGTTATTTGCTTTAAAAATTCTTCAATTGTTTTCTTAGTTTATTTTATTTATATATTTATAAATTATATGAATGATGCAGTTGTTTTGGAACATCTAAGTTGATTAAATTGAAATTTTCAGGTTCTGTGGAAATGCGCTGGGTTGATACATATTTCCCATTTACCAACCCATCATTTGAACTTGAGATATTTTTTCAGGTATACTACTGACTATGATGATTTTGGGGGCACAAAATAACATTCCGTGTTTGTTTTGGATTGTGAATCTACTTCATGCTATTTCTGATGTATGTATGTATAATTGTATATATATAATATGGATACTTCCAAATTTGGAACTCTGCTTCTGCCTGTATAACTTGTTTTATCTACTGCCCGGGATATCTAGGAATTCTAGAGTGGAAGTAGGTGTTTATGCTAGATTTAAACTTGATGCCTGTCCTAGATTACATGTAGGTCCCTTGAGACCCTTAGAAACCAAAACACAAGGAGTTGAATGCATGTAGATGAAAAAGTAATAGAACTTTTTCTTTCTGGTTACGAAAAAGTAAAACTTATCAAAAATATATCTATGCAACTCCCAGGAGATACTTTCTATTCTGACTGTTTCTATTCCTCATTATTACTGTTCATATTCAACTAGTGCTTTTGACATGCCTTGAACTGGGACACCTGTTGATATTTAAATCTCATGTTGAACTAGTGGCCATTGATATAAGTTGTGGTTCTTAAATGTTAAGGAAAGTTTTCTGTTGTTACAGTTCATGCTTTGAAACCCCTTGTCATTTCTTTTGAATTGATGCTTGGATGCATGAATATTTTTAGCATTAAATCAATTTTATAAGCTGATGTTGAATACAATACCAGGAAAAATGGTTGGAAGTTTTGGGTTGTGGGGTGACAGAACAAGAAATATTGAGGAGAAGTGGCAAAACAGACAATGTTGCTTGGGCTTTTGGACTTGGATTGGAACGGCTGGCAATGGTTTTATTTGACATCCCTGATATTCGTCTTTTCTGGTCAAGTGATGAGAGATTCACTTCTCAGGTGGTTCCTGAATGTGTTAAATATGATTTTTTTTTTCTTTCTCTTTCCTCTCTTTTTTTCAGATATATTCCATTAGCTCGATTTTAAGACTTACAAGTGAAATAAGCAAGTAATAAAGTCCTTGTCATTTCTAATCCAGTATCTGATTGTCCAATTTTGGATTTTGGATATAGTTTTCGAGTGGCCAGCTGGGAGTCAAATTCAAGCCATTTTCCAAGGTAATGTTGCAACTCACACAGAGGAAATTATCATGTTTTTTTTTTTTTTTTTGTCTGGTTACTGAGTTTTCTGGTCACTTATTATTGTGTAAAATTAAGATAAAGTTTAGTGAGATCTTTGACCTCCATGCCTCCATGCCTCCCTCCTTCATGTGTTTAGAGCTTGGGCTGCCCTTTTGTTATATCTTGTAAATCAAAAGAAAGAAAGCAAAAATTGAATCATGAAAAAAGAAAGAACAAATAAATGATGATCTTACAGCAGTTGATATATGAATGGATTTGTTGATTGCCTTGAAAAAATATTGCTTCTTAAGATCTTGGTAGTTATGGATCTAACTACTAGTTTGAGGGTAAATCACTGCTTGCTAGCATTTCTTATAAAGTTTCTTTCTTTTCGTTTCAGTATCCTCCTTGTTACAAAGATGTCAGTTTTTGGATAAACGAGTCTTTCACGGAAAACAATCTATGTGAAGTTGTTAGAGAAGTTGCTGGAGATCTTGCAGAGGAGGTATGCCTGTTTACACTCATAAACTTTCTGGAGGTGTGTAGACGTTGAACATTATGGTTAAAGGGATACGTCGATGTTTATTGGAAATGAAAAGCAGCTCTAACTTGACGTCTTCAGTGCAGCTAGTTTTCTGAAACGAATTTCTACCGAAGTGGCTTAAAATTGGAAGATTCGAAAGTTATATATAATCCCCACACTTAAACTGCTATATTAATTAACCATATCAACCTTACTAAATTGGTTCGGCTGAATAATTCCTACACCTAGAAAGTTATTTGTAATCCGAGTGTGGAAGTTTTACCACTGTGTGATATTTGTCCATCAAATATTTCGCCCCAACATAGTCTGGAGTCTGATGAAGTGATCTCTAATACCTGACAGTATATTGGAAGTGGGGTTTATGCAGTTTTCTGAAATAGCTATTCCATGATTGCCAGGTACAATTGATAGACAATTTCACAAACAAGAAAGGAATGACCAGTCACTGCTACAGAATCGCATATCGATCCATGGAACGCTCGCTCACAGATGATGAAATTAATAAGTTGCAGGTAAGTCCGATAACAAGCCGATGTAATCTCATCTTTCCTTCATAGGAGCATTCACACCTCCATAACTGTTTCAAATGTGTAAGCCACACCTCCATAACTGTTTCGATTCTCTATGCAGTGGAATGTAAGAGAGTTGGTGCAGAGCAAGTTGAACGTCGTTCTAAGATGAGAGGTCTCGGTGCAGTAGCCTATTTTGGCAGTCATGATTTATAGGTGTTGAATTTTTACCTGCATTGTAAAATTGTTCCCTTTTTTTTCAGCTGCCTGTGAATACAGATTTCTAAGCCTGCCTTGGCAAGAGATAAAGAGATCAACCTTCCAAGAATTCAATGGGGAGACGTTGAAAATATTTTTTTTATTTTTTTTTACTGGAAAAAGAAAGGTTGTAGAATCGAAAGTGGTTTTGGCAAGTGAACGTATTATTTCAGCAGCGGTAATTTGTTTCAGGGAGATGCGCAGGCCCGTTTTCTCTTCATGCATACCCTTATTTATTTCCGACCTTTTGGTTGAGTAAATCAAAGGTGAATCAAGGGCCATCACGCAAAGATATATGCCCTTTTGGTGTTTTGCAGGCAGTGATACGAACTTTATGCAAATGGGCTTTTGATTATATCCAAAAGGGGAACCCTAGTTCAACCTACGGTATCCCCAAACTTGGTTCTTCTATGCAGAAGCATGGCCTCCACAATTTAGTTGGAAATTGCATGAGTCTTTACTTTGCAAGCTTCTGGAGCTCACTTCTAGTTCGTTACAGATTTTGTGTGATCTGTAAACTGGTTTGTTCACATCCTTCTGCGAATGAAAGAGCAAACTCATAAGGAATCGAACACAACATCCTATATGTAAAGATAAACGTTCTTAATCACTCAACCTCCAAATTTTCGGAAAATAAAAAGGAAGCTATATTAAGAGAAATACAAACATTAGTTGAAGAATACAATGATAATATCCTTAATGCAGGAAAGTAAAACAGTAATGAATTCTGCATACTTCTTTTGTTTGCACATTCTTACCTCTTTAATCTATCCAAATGTTATACACAATTGCAAGAAGAATGTAATTCTGTTGAACAAAGCAAAAAATTCTATATCGGTCATCTTACAAAACAATCACAAATAATACTAAATGGTTGCACTTTTAATTGCATCAAAACTTTGGCATAAAAATCCCCCACTTACTGATTACATGAATAATTAAATTAAAACAATATCGAGGTATGTAGTGGTGAAACGCAACCGTTCTATAAACTTGAACAAATCTTGTATAATATCTACGCCATTTTTGCCGACAATGTATTATTGTGCTGCCATGAGCCAGAAGGTAATCGTTCAGGATGGCAACAGGTCAAAAGGGAAGACGGACGTAGAGTGCCATGAGTCAAACAATTGGGACAATGATGGCCTCTCGAATATCTGATGTCGGGTCCCTTTCCCACCTCCACCCTTGGCTACCCTCTCTCAAGGACAACGACGGAATTAGAAATTTCTTCTAATGGGGGCAACCGAAAACAACTAAGAAAGCCTTATTATAGTATGATTATATGCAATATGATATTAAGGATGGTTTCAAATGATAATGTATCACAATTCTAATGTTACAAAAATTTCAATATAGTAGTGAAAAGTGGCAAAGTGATGAGAAAAATATAAGTACATGATAGGCGGGAGAGAGTTTTTTCGGTTCGAATCACAAAACAAGAGCACTAGTGCTTATATAATATTTGATATGGAGTATAAGTAGAATGAATGTATGCTGGATATTAGATACATATATTTTCTTCAAAGATAATATGTGTATATTATATAATTGTAGTCTGCAACTAAACAAATGAATTATTTGAGTTGGAGCATTTGCTCCCAGTGAGCCTTCATTGGCTCCGTCCATGCTCAAGGACCAAGTAATGTACGAGGTAGGATGCCTAGCTCATTCGAATGAGGATCCTCTCTATGAGATTCATATCATGTTCGTTCGTTGTACATCGTGTGATCAGTTTTTATCATGTTCTGTTCATGTTTATTTTTAAATAGAAATATTTAAAACGATTTCTAACCGCACGATGCACGATGAACGAACATAATTTGAGGATCCCCAAGATCCTCACAATGAGGATCCGAGGATCCTCATTCAGCTCATTAAACATTTTCCCCCAAATTTTGTTTAAGGAATACAATCCACATTTAGAGGATTAAGCACAAAGGTCCTCTCCCTATTTGAGTATCCATTTCCCATAGCTATGTGTTCTCTACATTATCTTCAAGGCTTCAACTGTGTTGTGGTGTAACAACTAGCTAGAAAGAATTTGTTTTATATCGTTTTGGGTTCTTCTCCTTCAATCCGTGTTAAATGCTAAAATGAATAGACACGTCGAAAGTTAAAATCTAACGATGAGACGATATATACAAAAAGATATATTTAATCAATTGAAAAAAAAAACATATTCATTACTAAGCTGGAGTGTCGGGATGAAGAAATGAGACATAAAAAAATATACAATCATTTACAAGCCAAATTCTCTAGTTTCTCACACAAATTGAATAAATATAATGCTGTAACATGATCAAAATATAAAAAATATACTTTTGTAAAAGCTACGTACGAACGACATAATCAATACACAAGGTTCTTATCTAGAAGGGTGGAGCAATCATTTCTATTCAGATCGTTAATATTAACATCAAGTCATAGTTGTCTCGGTTACGGTTGATGTAGTGTTGTTGAGGAGGGGAGGTAAAGCTCAGTGTTTGCACAAATCCGACGACATTGATACCCCAATAATGCATGCAACCTGCCTTTAACCTTCTTAAACTTGTTGCAACTATTGCCAATCTTTTTTTTTTTTAACCGAAGATAGGATATATTAGAGACGAATAGGAATGTTTACATCGTGGGCTAGAACATTAAACAAAAACTCTGGCCCAATACAATACCAAACAAAATCACAAACTTCGCCACCGAGTGAGCCGCACGGTTACTCTCCCTAGGCACAAACGAAAACGTCACAGACGTTAACCTTTGTACTAGAAGCTCGATGTCACCAAGGATGCATTCAATACTGTAGTCAACCGTTGCCAATCTTTATAGACCACAAATATGCATGGATTTGGATCATATCCGGATCAAAATTATGGAGATCCTAGAGATTCTTGCATCTTAGTCATTCATCGTATATTGTGCGGTCATAAATTATTTGACATTTTTTAGTTATATTTAAACACAAATAGTACCTAATAAAAACTGATCCCACAATATACGACGGACGATTAGGATGTAAGAATCCCTACGATCTCCACAAAGAGGATCTGAAAAAAATCCTCATTCAATATGCATGATCCAAGATAAATCTTTATCTCATGCTTGCTTTACATTTCTTCATAAGCATAAATAAATAAAAAACAACATATATTATTTGTAATCTCTGATGTTATTTTACTATACAAATAATTTAATTCATTTCATTCGTTCAATTAAAAAAAATAAATTATTCATGTATATTCGGAAAATAAACGATTAATTATACAAAAATATTACTCGCTATCATAAATGTCAATTTAAAAAACTACTGGCATATCTCAGAAAGAAAAGTGCTTTTCCTCCAATCTGTGAGAACGAATTAGAGAAAGTCCAGCGGTGGCCCAATCCGCAGGCAATTGCATTAAATTGCCCTTGACCCAAAAAAATGATGGTCCAACCGGTGCAAAATTGGGCAGGGAATTGGTGGTCTTCGGGAAGCCTGTTGGAATGCCCTTGCAACAATTGTCGGGCCTGACGTCAAGCAGCAGAAGGCCGGCCCCACCCACGTGCACCGAAGTCAGCCGAATGACGCCGATTTAGGCGCGCCAGTCGTTGGATTTCCAACGGTTTATTGACGAGGACCTTGGATTCCAACGGAAAAAAAATCGAAAATTAAGCTGTTGTTGTGGCACGCGGTGCTTTGTGGCGCATTTAATTTCAAACTATTTAAAAAATTCAACGGC
Source organism: Malus sylvestris (assembly GCF_916048215.2). Lineage (NCBI taxonomy): Eukaryota > Viridiplantae > Streptophyta > Magnoliopsida > Rosales > Rosaceae > Malus > Malus sylvestris. Next base: position 37,152,899 of record NC_062264.1, on the reverse strand, counting down.
CAAATTAATTCAACGATTAAAAATAAATAAAATATTTAAAAAGTCCAAAATATTTACAATGTTCACTCTGAAAAATCTTGCAAAGTTCACAACTTAATTAAACAAAAATATGAGCAGATACTACTAAAGAATAATAACACGTGACATTACATGAATAGTCAAAAATCTTAACCAAAATCTGAGCATATATTGCTAATGGATAATGATACATTATGCACCGAAATTGGATAAAAATCTCATTGAAAAATTTAAGACGATAATGATATATGAGGATAAGATCAAGAAAATATTAATAAATAAAAAATATGTTTGTGAATAGTAATCGTTGCTTTCCAAATAAGTGAATTTTCACAAAAAGAATTAGGGATGTGATATCAACACACCCTTTTTTACTTCTCTCACATCCTTTTAATTTTCGGCCGTCGGATCGAATGAATTGAAGAAAATCAAATGACAAAAATTAACAAAAAATGTGTGAGAAGTAAAAAAATATGTATAAATAGCACATCCCAAAGAATTAATATATAAAGTAAAGCGGGTGGAGTTGCTCAGTTGCTCTTATCTCTGCCTCGCCTCCTGCATGTGAGTGAGCAGCCACATGGCCCATCCCTATCAATGCTATCTCGCAATTAACATCAGGCCTATAATGTATGGATACACTCTACCATCTGTAGAGCGCGTTAAATCGAATATGAATTTTCACATCAGGATTCAGAAACAGCGTGGTGGCTTTGGCTTTTACAAACTCACCCAGGTCAGAATTCAGATGGAAGGGACGTAATAAGCCGCCGAAAGATAGACAGAGAGAGAGAGAGAGAGAGAGAGAGAGAGAGATGAGAGCCAGGTGCAAGTTGTAAGGCTGACAAGGGTGTGTTCGATGTGTGATCGATGTGTTTAAAGAAATATTGTATTTAAACAAGATTTAAAATATCGATATTATCTCGATATTTTTATCGAAATTTTCGTGTTTTTGGATTACGATATTTCCGATATTATAAATATTTTAGACCTTAATAGGAACTTTATGTAGTGCTAAATCACTCATGTATCTTACCATGCAATGCATAAAGTGTAAAATATTGTACTAATTCATTATATATAAATGATTATGGTGTGTTTAAACTTCTTTCATTAATTACTACATACTTTCTACACTCACAATGTTTGCCAGCTTGCTATATAATCAACTTAAATCAGTTAAATCTATCATGCAATGCATTTCCTTATAATTTTTTGTGATAAACTAATAGATAATTGACTAAATAAACATCCTGCAAAGTTTCAATAAAATTTTTTAAGTTTTTCTTACAATTTCTGTGATTTTTATTCAATTTTTATCGATATAAATAATATTTCGATATTCCTATTGAAATTTTCGTGTTTTTAAATTACTAATACTTCCGATATCATTAATATTTTATATCGATTTGAACTAACGTCTCTCTCTCTCTCGTATGCATCATGTATCTTTTCCCAAAGTCCCACATGAGTCCCAACGACTACTCAGATTCTGCAGGGATCGACGGGGTCAGATGACCTCATGTCTTTGTAAACCTCTCATTGTAAACTCGAACTCGTCCACAAACATGCTGTTGAGCTTGTGAGTTTTCCCCACAACCCGGGCCATGCATTTTATTTAACTCTATTGTTAATAAGATATTAACTCTAATCTAAATTTCCCTTCACAAATCTACTGCTTAATATTCAACTTCCTCTAGATAATTAGGGTAAACGTGTTGGAAGTTTTAAGACTCTTGTCCCATATTGGGGAAAACAAGATTCCTAAGGATCTTTATATAGATTTAATGTTTTAGTCTAGTAATTACAACATGGGCCATTTGGAAATGAATTGAAGGCTTGGGTCTTATGGTTGTGTGGATTAGGCTTGTATAATATAGCCTAAATACAATTAATATTAATTAATCAAGACAAGGGCCTTGGGCCTTGGAATTTAAAATTAATCTGATTCATTAATTTTAATTTTCAGATTAAGTTTATAGAACCACAAGCACATGAGTGGGACGAAAATACTGTTCGAATGACATAGCTTTTACGCTAGCCTCTACCTTTTGTAAACAAGTTAGTAACATTAATTTTTGTATTTATTGTGTAATTTTCGTTTTGTATAGCAAGTATATTTTGGTTAATAAAATATTAGAATTTCTGTTATTTTTGTTTATTTCTGAATTGTTCTCCAACAAAAGGTACAAATAATGAAAGGATGTGTGCGCAACTAGCACTAGAAACCCTTAGGCCATCTCCAACCGAAGACAATGAATAGTACAAGTCATATTTGCCTACATCTCCAATCGAGGGCCACAGAGCCATATGGCTCGTTTAAGCCCTGTCACAAAAAATAGTCTCCAACCGAGGGTCAAATATAATTTATTATTTAAAAACTACAACTTAAATTCAAATCCAACGGCTAAATGACGTCAGCTAGCCGTTGGATTTGAATTGTTTTTTGGTTATAAATAGGGTGGATATTAGACTATAATTCATACAACTTTGAATTCAATCTATTTCAATTCAATCTCTTTCAATTCAAGTTTGCAATGAATTTCAACTTTGGATCCTCTTCGGATTCCAACTGGAGGTCTTCATATAATTCCAAATTAGAAGAAAAATGGGCGCAGATGAGACGAGAAGATGAGGAGTCTGATGAAGAAGCTGAAGTAAGGTGTAACAAACAAAACAGAGCAGCATCCATGAGTGCGGCCATGGTGTGTCAGCCAACTAAGGAACAACCTCAATGGGGTGGCTCTGTTGCTAGTTGCTCTTATAAACCACAAAACAGAGTGATGACGCAAGTCAATCTGATGAACAACTACTTCAACCCTAACTCAATGTACACAGAAGAGGGTTTCAGATGTCGCTTCCGGATGAGGTGTCATGTCTTCAAGTGTTTACTTCGCGATGTCCAGCAGATTAATCTATACTTTCAACAGAAGCGGGACAGAGCAGGTTGCCCTGATTTCTCACCTTATCAGAAGGTTACTATTGTACTTCGAATGATGGCCTATAGCTCCCCAGCTGATTTGATAGATGAAACACATGGTATGTCTGAGTCTACATGCCCTGATACTCTTGAACAATTCTGTGACACAATTGTTCAGGTTTACAAAGACGAGTACCTCTGTGAGCCAAATAAAAAAGATCTAGATCGGCTCATTCACAAAGCTGAAGACCCTGGGTTTCCAGGCATGATAGGGGTCATTAGACTGCATACATTAAGATTAGAAGAACATTCCCACCGGATGGCAATGAGGCTTATACGAAAGGTAAAGAAAGCTAACTACTGTGTTAGAGGCGGTTGACTCGTATGACACATGAATCTAGCATACTTTATTTGGAGCCCCTGGATCCCAAAATGACATTATAGTTCTTGGGCGTTCACCCATCTTCAATAGCCTGACAGAAGGTAAAACACGTCAACTTGACTACTACATCAACGGTCGTCAATACAATATGGGGTATTACTTGGCAAATCGCATCTACCTAAAGTGAGCGACACTTGTCCAAGCAATTCCAAACCCAAGGAATGACACCGAAAAGTTATTTACCTTACACCAAGAGGCATACCGGAAAAATGTTGAGAGAGCTTTCAGTATTCTACAAGCACGATGGAAGATCATCAGCGAACTGGCAAGAGGGTGGAGTCGAGAAAATTTGGCCTCCATCATGATGTCATGCGTCATATTACACAATATGATAGTAGAGGATGAATGAGATGAGTATATTAATGGAGAGTCTGATGCCAACCAAGATGATCCAAATAGGTTAAGAAGGGCTCGTGCAAAAATATATGATGGGCCTAATTTGCTTTTCAATCCAATAACTGGTAGTATCTCTATAAATGAGTACATGAGACGTTATGGAATAATACGTTCCCGTGCCACAAACAAGTACCTACAGCAGGATCTTGTTGCACATCTTTGAGCCAAAAATAGCATGGTGTAAGCGTTTAAGTTTTATGTTGTTAAATGTTTTTAAAAATATTGTTTAAGTTTCATGTTGTTAAATGTTTTTTTTTTATGTTGAATAATTTTTATATTGTTTAATGTTATTTAATGTTATTTAATATTGTTTAATGTTGTTTCATGTTACTTAATGTTATGTAATGTTTAATGGTTTAGAAGTTTAGGGAAAAAAAAAATTTCAATTTTTAAAACAAATTTTGTAAAAAAAAAATAAATTAAAACCATTCTTATCGGATATAACTGACATGAATATGTACAACGCTATCGAATATAATCGACATGAATAATGAAAATTATGGCCGAGCCCGGGGCTAGCTGACCGGCTGAGTTGAGCCAACTGGGGTTGGCTGACTGGTTGAGTTGGGCCAACCGATCAGCCATTTGACCCCTTTTTGTCCAGTAGGACCCACAAGCCATTTGGCCTAGCCCTCGGTTGGAGATGGTTTTCAAACTATTTTCGACCTTCTGATCTTCTGAATCATTCGGTTGGAGATGCCCTTAGCATTTCAACCTTTTGCATGATACAAATTACAAAGGCGAGAGGGAAAAAGAATTGGTAAATGAAATCGGAAAGTGTAGCATGCAATCCAACAAATGCACCAGTTAGGTCATTTTCCATTGGTAGCTTGTGGCAAACACAATGATGATGGAGTTTGAATGGGGATTTTAGTCAACGCATGTTAGTCACTTCATGGGTGTGCCCCATGAAGAAGCATTTCTGTATGATATGAAAATGCTTTAAAATATTCAAGTTTGATTTTTCTTCTGCAGAAAAGCTGAGAGCTCAAGAGTGGTTCTGAGAACTGATCGATTGAAACAAACAAAAGCCATCTACAAGGTAACCCACGAGATTAGCACGCATATTAATTTAGAAATCTCTTTGTTCTTAATCAACTTATCACTATGCATGAATTTAGCACGCATATTGAAACATACAACTGCTAATTTGCCTCTTGAATTATCATTTAATTTTTAATTTTTCCCTTTAAAATTAAGGATTTAAACTAATTTTTTTAACCGATTTACCCCTATTGTTAATTTTTTATTCATTCTATCCAAATTTCTGTTAAATGGAAGCAAGTGCACAATATGTGAGGGTAGCTCGGTTGTTTCATTCTTTAAAATAATTGAAAATCTTAGATTTCTAAAATATAAACCTATGCAAATATGTGTGATTCTATAGCTTTTGTGTCTGAAGGTCTAGCGAAGTGACGTTTTTGTCCACAAAGGAGAGTCGCGTGGTGGGCACGTGATAAGGGTTAACATTAATTTGGATAAAATCTATTAAAAACTAACGGTAGGGGGCAAATCAACCAAAAAAATTAGTTTTAAGTCCTTAATTTTCCAATTAAAAAATTTAGGAGATAATCGAAAGTTAAGTGATAGTTTAGGGGACAACTTGACAATTTAGCCTTAAATGCAAACTCATCATTCATCAGATCTAACTAGTAAATAGGGTTCTAGCTTGAGGAACTCAAGACTCGGGTGCCAATGACATGACCTAACTACTCAAATTTTAAAGTGTTAGATTCTCTTGATAGTTTTCATGCTCAAATTTTACAAATCAACTTGAAATATCACAATGTGTTTTGAGCTTACTTCAACAAAGTCTATCTTGATTCATAATTAACATAACCTGATGTATTATTAAACATAGTACCTTCATTTTTTTTGTCAAACGATAAGTTTGTCAGATTAAATGTTAGATTGGAGAGCTAACGGGGTTCTCGCCCACGCTGTAATGCAAGAGCAACACTCCTCTCCATCACTATGGTAGAGGCCACTTGTTATCCAATTTCATAGTTAAATAGGTGCATACACTAAGCGTCCATAGATATTAAAATAAAAAATCAATATTTTGAAAGGAGAAAAACTTGTCTGTGTGCAACAAAAAAAAATCTTTGATGCTCAAAAGTATAAAATGTTTCGAGTATTGTAATCGTTGAATTTTTATTTTTATAATTTTAACTAAAGATCTAATAGTTACAAAATCCAAAATATCAAATAGCAAAGTTTTTCTCAATTTGTAAGGTTTCCAACTGCATAAAGTAGTTTGACCAAAAAAAAAAAAAAACTGCATCAAGTAGCTCCTATTATATTTCCTTGAGCAATTAACCGTGGCCAATTGAAAAGCCGTTTTCCATTGAATGTCAAACCGTGGCCAAGTGCCAAACTGATTGATCAGCAGATTGTAGAAATTCGAAGTGAAATTCATTACCTAAAATTGATCTGAACGCTCCAAAAGAGAAGGGAGGATGCTTATCTCTCCTTCTGATCTCTCTTCCCTTTCATCCCTCCTATTTGAACAGTTACAGTTTAACCACGTCAACTTTTTATATTTTTTATAAAGACAATAAGACAAAAAACAATATGGGAGGGAAGGGGAGGGAAGTAGATGAGAATAGGAAGGGAGATAATCCTACTCCAAAGAGAAGACCCCCACTGTGAATGGGTACGGTAAGCTGCATCCCAAATCATGAGCATCTTAGTTTATTAGCTAGATGGATATATAATGCTATTCACACATTTATTTTTACTTATCACACGCCATTGTTAATTTTTGACCATCTATCTTCTTTAATTCATCCAATCCGACGACCGCAAATTGAGATGTGTGTGTGAAAAGTAAAAATAGGTGTGTGGATAGCACCACTCTAGCTAGATATGTCATGCAAGTTGAAGAGATAATTAGGGTTTCAAGCATTTGTCATTTTAACCATGCCATTGTAGCCTGACTCTTCTTCCCAAAATCAAACCCTAACTTTTTTGCAAGCTGTTCGCGTCAGGAATTTCCGTCGGGGATGTTTCCTGGCCGACGAGCACACAGCTCCCCGGGAGGTTGGCGCCGGTTGAGGGCTGCTGTCGGGCTTCTGCTTCACTGTCGGGCTTTGTCGGGCAAGTCTCGTCGGGCAAGACTCTTCGGGCAAGGCTCGTCGGGCAAGGCTAAAAGAGAAGGACAGAGTTAACTTTGAGAGGTGTCTTTGTGGGGCCTTAGGTGTAGGCCTTGAGGCTCACAATCAAGGTTAACTTTTAAGTGTTCAGGCATGCCACTGCCATCTTCAGTATGGCAGATATGAAATGGATATCGAGTTTTGGTTGCATATGTATATACCCGAGAAACCGTGTTAGTTATAACAGGTGCCTTTGTGGGGCCTTAGGTGTAGGCCTTGAGGCTTCCTATCAATAACTAAACCAGTGCTCGAACACATCATATTTGTTCTTGTGAATGCATGAGTCTTATAACTATTATACTTCTGATTACCCGAGTTCAAGAGGTAGAATGAACCCAAATAGGTGCATTTGTAGGGCCTTAGATGTAGGCCTTGAGGCTTCCCATTAGGGTTCTTTCTTATACTCAAACGTTCTAGACCGCAGAATGGAATGAATCTAAATAGGTGCCTTCGTGGGGCCTTAGGTGTAGGCATTGATGCTTCCTATCAGAATTCTTCCCATGCTTAAGCGTTCTATGATAATCATAATGTAATAGAAATAAGACTAAGAGGTAGGTCGATTACTTGCGCCCCAAGTAACTTTGGACTTCTCGTTTATCAATGATTGTCGTGGATGGTTTAAGTCCACATAAGGTTCTCTTTTATGCCTTGAGGCCAAGGACTTTTAACTAATCAGATTTACATGCCCGAGGGCTTATGACTTGGATCTGGTTTGAACATTGAAGATATATTCAAATCGGATCCAAGTACCGAGAAAGCCTTTTAATAGTCATCTTGCTAGAAATAACTTGAATATAACTGGAAGTATACAACATATTGCTAGGCTAATGAATGAAAAGACAAAAACAAAGAAGGTCAGGCAAGGTTTAACCTTGTTGGGCAAGCCTGGTCGTCTTGCAGGTTCCTATCTTTGTAGTTTATCAAGGGTATGAAAGCTTTAGAGAGGGAGAGAGATTTACAAAAGATGAATCGATACTATAGCAAGGTTGAACAAGGTAGTAGAGCTATTACAAGGGTTTGAGTGAAGGTTTATCCCGCGAGGGATGAAGGTTTGTCCCGAGAGGGATGAAGGTTTGTCCCGAGAGGGATGAAGGCTTGGACTGACTACAGCTTCATTTTGAAGGCAAATGTGGTTTTGAGCAGAGTTTGTGCTTGCATTTGTTTGTTTGATTGAGTGTCTTTATTCTTGGTTTCTCTTTCTTCTTATATAGACAACTCGGCTTGGTCTCCTGTAGCAGCAACCTTGCCCAAATGCGGTTTGAAGGGTGATGACTCATCAGCTATTTTACATGTACTGCCATCATAAAGTACTTTATGGGATGTGTAGCTGGTCAGTCTATACCACTTGGCCTTTGGGTAGGTAAGCAAGTGGTCTTCATGAGCTGCACCAAGTCAGAAAATGCCCTTTCTGCTTTTCTGGATTTCGACTGGGCTTCGGCTGACTTTTCCTTCAGGCCTCCTTTTGGGCCAGCTCATTTCTTGAGCCCAAAGTTCAAGTTTTGATCCAAACAGTGCCTCCTTCAATTAATGTTAAGGTTGGAATCCCAGGCGCCATCATTGATTGAATATCCGCATGCGTGTATATCAATCTTTTGGAACTTTGTGTTTTCTAGACAGGATGAAGGCAACCCTGTGCCCCTTGCTCTCCTCACGACCTTTGAACTATCCTCAGGGGGCTCTATAAATTCTGGCTCGGAATTTCTTCTGCCAAGCCATCAAATCCTCTTCAGTATTCTCTTCCATCTTCCTCGAGCGTTTAGAAACTGAGAAATGGGTTCCTCCGGCTTTGAGTGGGGTTTCCTAAAACTCCAATTTCTTGAGAAAAAGGGCTTTCATCAAAGGACTGCTATCTCCAACACCCTTGGTCGAACACCCCGCTATCTGCAACACCCCTGGTCAGGCGGTTTCCTTTCGAAGGCTTGTCTTCCTGCTTGTTGCGGTGATAAGTCGGGCTTCACCATCACTTATGGTGATGGTCCTGTCTGAGGATCCTCTACCAGGCTCATGTTGGCAGCACAACCCGATCACCTGATCGGGTTCCATCCATGAAGACATCGGAAAATCAGCTGAAGATACCATTGCATCCAGAAGGAGAATTGATTGTAATACGTCGGCTTTGAATCTTTTGTAAATTTCATCAATTTGTCGAAATGAAATATACATTATCTCAGCAACTCTTGTCTTTCCATCTTCTTGAATGATTGATAAATATACACTGCACATTGATATCCCGAAGCTTGCTTTACCTTGCATCATCTTCAATATAACAATCTCTGACATCCCACAACGTAGGACAATATTTCTTTAAGAATTTAACATTAATGGGATGTTTATGCCTGTTTCCCTCAAGGTCCGCCAAGTAGTATCCCCCTCTATCCAAAACGCGACTAATAATGAAAGGACCTTCCCATGTCGGGCTCCATTTTCTAAAGCCCCTGAGCTGAGCACCTAGAGGGAGGACTGTCTTCCATACTAAATCCCCTTCCTTAAAAGACTTCATCTTCACCTTTTTGTTATAAGCTCGGGCAACGACTTTCTTTCTTTCTTGAATATGGTTCAAAGCTTCAATTCGGGCTACATCCAAGTCTTCAATTCCTTGACACATGGCTTCGATGTACTCTTCACTATGCAACCCAAATTGATTTTGAATTCTTACAGAACTTACATTGATTTCCACGGGGAGCACTGCATCTTGCCCGAAAGTTAAAGCATAAAGAGTTGTCCCTGTTCCTGCCCTCTTAGAAGTTCTGTATGCCCACAAAGTGTTCCCCAGATTTTCATGCCACTTTTCTGGACTATCAATCACCATTCTCTTGATAATGTTGACCAGGATCTTGTTGTTGGCTTCTGCCTGGCCATTTGATTGAGGGTAGTACGGACTGGACTGGATCATCTTTATTTTGTACTTACTTGCAAACTCTTCAACTTCTTTTGAAATAAAAGATGGCCCACGATCCGTCACTATAATTTCGGGCACCCCATATCTGTGCAGAATCTTGGTCTCGATAAAATTCTTGATTGTGGCTAAAGTTATGGATTTTACTGCTGATGCTTCCACCCACTTGGTGAAATAATCTGTTGCTACAATTATGAAGGTATGCCCTTTACTAGAAGCTGGATAGATTTTCCCGATGAAGTCCATCGCCCATCCTCTGAAGGGCCAAGGCTTAACCACTGGATTTAAAGGTACCGATGGCACATGCTGGAGAGGTCCGTGCCTTTGACATTCTTCACAACCTCGGGCATAAGACTTGCAATCTTTTTCCATGTCGGGCCAGAAATAACCATACCTCCTAAGCAACCATCTCATCTTCGTTCCAGCCTGATGTGCTCCACATACTCCTTCATGTACTTCGGCCATTACCCTCATGGATTCTTTTTGGCCCAAGCATTTCAACAGTAACCCATCTGGAGTTTTTCTTAGCAAGTTCTTCGCCCATAAGACATACTTGGTTGCTTGCTGTCTATCCTTCTTGCTTGTAGGCGAAGAGGGATCCTTCAAATGATGAATGATAGGTGACCTCCAATCTTCTATCTCGGCTTCTAGCACCATTATATCTAGACTGAATCCCATTTCTAAGATGGAATGAAGGTTTCTTCTTTGGATCTCGACATCTACCCTATATTTTCTCTCTTGTATTGGCACTCCTAAGGCTAGTTGTGCCATCTCGTTGGCCGCTAAGTTGGATCCCCCGGGAACATGATTGACTGATATCTCAGAATCCCAGAAACTCAATAATTGCGTAGCTGCCAAGTAATACCCCGCCATGGTAATATGTCTGCACTTGAACTCTCCATTTGACTGGTTTATTACCAACTCTGAATCCCCAAAGACCTTTACCTCTACTGCCCCCAGATCCATCAAGATTTCCAGACCAATTATTAAGGCCTCATACTCTGCCCGATTATTAGTATTTCCTTGGTAGTCCAGGAGAAATGAATAATAATGATAAACTCCCTGAGGGTTTACAATTACAATCCCCGCTCTTGAAGCCTTCTGAGTGTGAGATCCATCGAAATACAACTTCCAATGAGTGATCCAGAGACCAGCTACTCTTCTTATCTCTTGCTGAACCCAGTCTTCTTTGGCCGAAATATCTTTTCTTGGCGGGATCCAAATGCTAGTAACCTCTAGGCTTCCTGGGATGTTGATTACCTCACTTTGAGATTCTTGATGCTCGGCCAGGAAGTCAGCAATTGCTTGGCCTTTGACTGCCCTTTGGGGTACGTACTGAAAACTGAATTCTGATAATGCTAGAATCCATTTCTCAATCCTTCCTGTAAGCATTGGCTTTGACAACATGTACTTTATCACATCTGTCTTGGCGATGATGTGCACGTGACAAGGTAACATGTAATGCCTTAATTTACTGGCAGTGAAATATAAAGCCAAGCATAAGCTCTCCACCGGGGAATACCTAGTCTCTACCTCGGTCAGAATTCTACTGAGGTAGTACACTGTCTGCTCCTTCCCGCCTTCATTATTTTGGGCTAGCAAACTCCCAATTGACTTTTCTGAGGCAGAAATATAAAGCTTCAAGGGTTTTCCCCTTTGAGGTGGCACCAACACTGGTGGAGAAGTTAAATAAGCCTTGATACTGTTAAAGGCCTGTTGGTGCGGTGGTCCCCATTCGAAGTTTTCTTTATCTTTCAATCTTAGTAAATGAGTCAGCGGCTGGATCTTGCCTGCTAAATTAGCAATGAATCTCCTCAAGAAGTTAATTTTGCCCAGTAGCCTCTGGAATTGCACCTTGTTAATGGGTGAAGGTGACTCCATTATTGCCTGAGATTTGTTCTTGTCCACTTCTACACCTCTTTGATGCACCAGGAATCTCAAGAAGTTGTCCGCTCTTACTCCAAACGCGCACTTCTTTGGATTCATCTTTAATTTGTGGATCCTCATCCTTGCTAATGTTTGTCTGAGATCTTCCAGATGCTGTTCTTCTGTCTTGGACTTCACCACTATGTCATCGATGTATACCTCCATACTCTAGCCAATCAGATCGTGAAAGATGGCATTCATTGCCCTCTGGTAAGTTGCACCAGCGTTCTTGAGCCCGAATGGCATGACCAGATATTCATATGCCCCCACATGACCGGGACACCTAAAAGCTGTTTTGTGTATATCTTCTGGAGCCATCTTTATCTGATTATACCCGACATTCCCATCCATAAAAGATAGGACTTTATGTTTTGCTACTGCATCTATGGATAAATCGGCCATGGGCATGGGATATTCATCTTTTGGTGTAGCCCCATTAATATTTCTGTAATCCACACAACATCGTACTGCTTTTGTTACAGCTTTTAAAACGGGTACAATGTTGGCCAACCACTCCACATATTTGGCTGGTCTGATAAAGCCAGCTTTTACTAGCCTTTCAATCTTTTCTTTGACCTTTTCTTCTATCTCCTTTGACATCCTTCGTGGTGCTTGCTTAACAGGTTTGTATCCCTCCTTGATGGGCATTCTATGTTCCACCAAGGCTGAATCTAAACCTGGCATATCAGTATAATGCCAAGCAAAACAGTCTTTGAACTCTTGCAAAAGACAGATAATCTTCGCCTGATCATCAACCCCCAATAAACCACTAATTTGTATTGGTCTTGGATCATTCTCTGTTCCTAGATCAATAATTTCCAGAGGATCCTAGACTTCTGGTGGTGGCTTATCAGGTTCTGCACACAAAAATTCGACCAACTCCTGGCTCTCGGGCAAGTCATCTGGCCCATCTAGGTCATAAATGCACTCGGCCATTTGAATGGCCCTTTCCAATTCTTCTCTGCAAGATTCCTCCTTGCTTTCATGCTGGCTGGTTGAAGTTCCCACCTGCCATTCCTGCTCTTCCTTGTCCAAGAGCTCCATTTCTTGTCTTTTTCCCTTCCCATATACCAACAGTCTTCCAATAAGGGATATGACTGCCGTTACCTGATCTTTCTTCTTTTGTTCAGTCATTGATGGTGTAGGGGATTTGGGAGGATACAAGGTCTATTCCACTCCTTTCTAGTAAGGAGCATTCCTTGTTCCAAAAGCTTTTGGGCCGTCACCTTGGTAGGGCGGCCGTTCTCGTCAGCTCCTGAACACTTCAAGATTCTTACGTTGGGGTTGTAGAAACTTGCTTCCGCAACATTGGCTGTGGGGAGAAATGGCCGTGATTCGGCCTCTACCATTTCCCAAAAGCCTGGTCTTTCTGTGCCCGCTTCATGGTAAACAGCCACTTGTTGATGAAGAGTTGAGGGTATGGCCAGGCTTTGGTGAATCCAATCTCTTCCGAGTAAGGCCTCGTAAATGGAAGTGCAGTCCACCACAAAGAATGCCAGCATGATCTGTTTAGATCCAAATCCACTTCTAAAGGCAATATCCCATGAGTTTTGGTGATAGCGCCTGAGAAGCTAGAGACCGTGAGGTTTGTGGGAATAAGATCATCCATGCCCCTTCCCATTTTCCTCATTTGCTTGGCTGGTAACACATTAACAGCTGCTCCCCCATCAATTAGAATTCTTTTGAAGGGCACACCTTCCAAATGAGCAGCAACATATATGGGCTTCAGATAATTGGCCAACGAGCTGTTAGGGCGGCTAAACACCATTTCGTCTGTGTAAATCCTGAAATGACTATCTTTGGACGCTTCAGTGGATTCAGCCTTGCACGACTCTCCTTCTTCGACTACCTCCACATTGACATGTGCCATCATTGGCTCAGTTGTCAAGTAATCATCTTCCATAGTGGCGGGCTGATCAGGTCTAGCACCAAACATGACGGATAATACATACGCCATGTTGATATGAAAATTACTAGGCTCGAGCAGATCTTCTTTATTGCCTTCAATCTGGTCCATGAATTCATCCAAGCATGCCATTGCATCGGCTGGAAGTAGTGGTTCTGGTGCCTTCTCCTGTTGATTCATGCCCACATACAGCGTTTGCTTTGGAACTTCACCAAAAGGATCCACCAAGGGCAGAGAAGGTGGTCTCCTTTCAGATGAAACAGCTCAAACGCAAATAGGCTCTGGCTTCCACCCGGGGGTTGGCACCATGACCAGATCTTCTTGAGCTCTCCTCAAGATCCGATACTTCCCAGGGTGCTGGCTCTGCGGCACGTGATTCCCCTCGCCTTCCGTCTTGCTATTGGCTTTTTCCACCTCTCTCTTACTTCTCCAGCGGAGCTGACTATTTCCACCAGATGATGTTTTCTCCAAATTTTGATTTTTGGAGGCTTCGGATGTTGCAGGGGTCTTCAGGGAATTCATGTAGGCTTTGTGCTGCCTTTGAACCCTCCTGACCATGGAGGCTCCCATTTGTTTGGTAGGCTGTCCGTTCTTTCCGACTACGTACCATTTTTGCCCGAGGTGGGCAGGTTTTTCTTTTCTGACAGGATTTGTTATCCCATCCACCCTCTTGATTTCCCTTCCCATCTGGCCATATTGAGGATGATTTGTACCCCTCCGTATTTTGGCCTCCATATCTTCTGCCTCTTAAGAAGCCTCATGGTTTCGAAATACTTCTGACAAAGCTTTGGGTTGGGAATCACCTCCTAATCATTGAAAAACGCTACGGGAAATGTCTTTTTTCGTAGCCTGCTTGATCTTTTCGTGGGCTCTTCTCCTTTCATCTTCTTCCTTCCTCCTGATCAGTTCATGATCAATGAGGATTCCAGCCGGGGGAATTTCGAGCTCACACTTTCATTGGCACTTACTACACATAACCATCCCCTTGATTATGGCTGCTTTTGGATATTCGGGCGATTTAATCACCCCTCCAGTAGGTTTTTCAGCCAATCTTTCTTCCTATGGTTCCCTTGTGATTCTTTCTTTTCCCTTCTCAACCCATGCCATATTGATCATATTTACAGGGGCTTCTGAGAAGGGAACTGCAGGTTTGTCTACCACCAACTCTTATGGCGGGCTGGTTTTAAGTCTCTTTCCCTCGGGAGGAACCAGGTCTGTTTCTTTTCTGGAGCATGTGGAAGATTTCTCCAATCTTTGCAACATTTGTAGCAACGTGGTTTGCAAATCTTCTGGCATTTTGACATATATCTTCTGATCAAATGAAGTCCCACTGGGCGTGCCAAAACTATGTTCGCGTCAGGAATTTCCATCGAGGATGTTTCCTGGCCGACGAGCACACAGCTTCCCGGGAGGTTGGCGCCGGTTGAGGGCTGCTGTCGGTCTTCTGCTTCACTGTCGGGCTTTGTCGGGCAAGTCTCGTCGGGCAAGACTCTTCGGGCAAGGCTCGTCGGGCAAGGCTGAAAGAGAAGGACAGAGTTAACTTTGAGAGGTGTCTTTGTGGGGCCTTAGGTGTAGGCCTTGAGGCTCACAATCAAGGTTAACTTTTAAGTGCTCAGGCGTGCTACTGCCATCTTCAGTATGGCAGATATGAAATGGATGTCGAGTTTTGGTTGCATATGTATATACCCGAGAAACCGTGTTAGTTATAACAGGTGCCTTTGTGGGGCCTTAGGTGTAGGCCTTGAGGCTTCCTATCAATAACTAAACCAGTGCTCGAACACATCATATTTGTTCTTGTGAATGCATGAGTCTTATAACTATTATACTTCTGATTACCCGAGTTCAAGAGGTAGAATGAACCCAAATAGGTGCCTTTGTAGGGCCTTAGATGTAGGTCTTGAGGCTTCCCATTAGAGTTCTTTCTTATACTCAAACGTTCTAGACCGCAGAACGGAATGAATCCAAATAGGTGCCTTCGTAGGGCCTTAGGTGTAGGCCTTGAGGCTTCCTATCAGAATTCTTCCCATGCTTAAGCGTTCTATGATAATCATAATGTAATAGAAATAAGACTAAGAGGTAGGTCAATTACTTACGCCCCAAGTAACTTCGGACTTCTCGTTTATCAAGGATTGTCGTGGATGGGTTAAGTCCACATAAGGTTCTTTTTTATGCCTTGAGGCCAAGGACTTTTAACTAATCAGATTTACATGCCCGAGGGCTTAGGACTTGGATCTGGTTTGAACATTGAAGATATATTCAAATCGGATCCAAGTACCGAGAAAGCCTTTTAATAGTCATCTTGCTAGAAATAACTTGAATATAACTGGAAGTATACAACATATTGCTAGGCTAATGAATGAAAAGACAAAAACAAAGAAGGTCAGGCAAGGTTTAACCTTGTCGGGCAAGCCTAGTCGTCTTCCAGGTTCCTATCTTTGTAGTTTATCAAGGGTATGAAAGCTTCAGAGAGGGAGAGAGATTTACAAAAGATGAATCGATACTACAACAAGGTTGAACAAGGTAGCAGAGCTATTACAAGGGTTTGAGTGAAGGTTTATCCCGCGAGGGATGAAGGCTTATCCCGAGAGGGATGAAGGCTTGGGCTGACTACAGCTTCGTTTTGAAGGCATATCTGGCTTTGAGCAGAGTTTGTGCATGAATTTGTTTGTTTGATTGAGTGTCTTTATTCTTGGTTTCTCTTTCTTCTTATATAGACAACTCGGCTTGGTTTCCTGTAGCAGCAACCTTGCCCAAATGCGGTTTGAAGGGTGATGACTCATCAGCTATTTTACATGTACTGCCATCATAAAGTACTTTATGGGCTGTGTAGCTGGTCAGTCTATACCACTTGGCCTTTGGGTAGGTAAGCAAGTGGTTTTCATGAGCTGCACCAAGTCAGAAAATGCCCTTTCTGCTTTTCTGGATTTCGACTGGGCTTCGGCTGACTTTTCCTTAAGGCCTCCTTTTGGGCCAGCTCATTTCTTGAGCCCAAAGTTCAAGTTTTGATCCAAACACAAGCTCAGTCGCCGGCTCCTTGCTTCGACATGGGGTCGGCGGCAACCACTCTTCACCCTCCTCATAGCCTCTCTTTCCCCTCCTAACCCTCTACCGACCCCTCCACCTCTATTTTTCACCCTTCACTCACTCTCCCTTCCCTGCGCCGCCCCCTCCCCCGCGTCTCCCCTTTTCCTTGTATCTCTCTTTACACTCTCTTAGTTTCGATTGCTTCTCCTCTCCCTCACCCGTAGTTCTTTCCCACTATTTTGTGCCTTTACCCAGATCTGCAACTGCCAATTTCAAGGTTTTTTCCCTGATTTGGGGCTTGATTAGTGTTTGAGGTAGGCTTTGTGGCTGTTGGTAGGTTGGTTCCACTTATATCAGCTTGTTTCTGTGGCTATGACATTTTCCTTTCAAATTTGGTAGTTGCATATTTGGCCGCTCAGATCATGCAAACCTGCAGCCTCAGGCGTTCAATGGCGGCGCCGCTGTCTTATGCAACCATAACATGTGACTCCGCCTTGTGTGACCTGATCTTCTCAGGGATATTGCAGAGCTCACTAGTGTGCTAATGATGTGGTCCTAGTTTGGGTCTTGGTCGCTGCGATGAACTAACTGGGGTTTCTTTCTTTCTCAGAGTAGTATGTAGTTGGTTTTGTTGCCTCACCATGTAAGTTGTGGTGGCTAGATTTGTCTTCGCTTTATGCGATTGGTATGTAGTTTTGTCTTTGAACGATGACTTATTGTGGTCTCACTTACGATGACTCTATGTGGCCTCATACTTGTGCGATGACCTATGTGTTTGCCATTGTTAATTTGTTGCATGTATCATGTTTTTGTGACAAATTCGTACTGAAGACATCTTGTAAGGTAGGGCAGTGCTTGTGGAGCCATTTAGGGGTTTATTGTTGTTTGTTTACTTGTGCAAATTTACTTCAAATCAATTTCTTGAACACTGGAGCTTATGTACCCTATTGGCAACAATTGTAATTGTTTGTGGAGTTCAATGAAATACCACTCTATCGTTTCTTGTCAAAAAAAAAAAAAAAAACCATGGCATTGTTTCACTAACTATAACAAACCTACATCATAGTTATGATTCAATGTAATGCAATAATGTAGGGTGTATATAAGTTTAACCACAAAAATAAAAACTTGCATTTTTCATTTCAACCATGACATGTTAGCATAAGAATAATTCCAGGATTAAGCAATGTAAGTTACTGTGATCAAAACACAAAACCATGTTCATAAGGCAAAGCACAGAAAAGAAACAAACTTGCAGATGAACTTGAACCGGTTGCCATGTTTGATTTTTGCAGTAACACTGCAGTGCACCTTCTCCTCTCTTCAGTGTTCAAGGTTCTTAACTAATAATAGGTCTTGGTCTATAATTGAACACACACTGCGAGAGAATATGACACCATATATATACTACATAATCCTAGTCAAATTCTATAAGGATTCCCCTATTAAAATCCATATAGAAAACCAATTCCTTCCAAATAGTAGTTCAGTACAATATGGATTCACAAATCCATTCCCAACAAGACTTCCTATTCAATCTCTAATCCTATAGCCAAGTTCATAGATTCATACTCATACTCATATTCTTACATTCTCCCACTTGAGCAAGTTCATATGCTTACAATCACAACCAACATGCAACTGATGCTTTTAGATTACTTATATTCAATCTGCACATATAACATTATAATCAAACTGAAATTAGTGGACCTAAATATCCAGTCCCACTATTTATCAACTCAATTCCAAAACAATCAAGTTCATCACAAACAGTAAAAATGTCCACTTGCAATTCACATGAATTCAAAACAACTGCTAGAGTCAAAACACACACACACACACACACACACACACACATATATATATATATATATCAGACCAATCAATTACAAATAATTGAATCTATGAATACTATAGAACTAGCTCACAAATAAACTAACTCTCAATAAAACTAGCTAAACCAGAAAACTTAACTTAAGAGAAGAACATCATAGCTACACCAGCTCTTTGAACTTCACAATAGCAACATTTCTCAACTTTCTTTTGCGACTGTTTCTAATGAAACAAATACTACTCCCATTAATCAAGAGACTTAAGAACACCCATCAACCTTGAAGCAGAAGTTATCTTGTTATTCTTTGCAAAGAAAATTGCAGAATTATTATCACAATACATTGTTAAAGGCTTCTGTATTGATCTCACAATCCTCAATTTTGCCACAAAATTCTTTAACCATACTCCCTGCTTCATTCCTTCAAAACAAGCCACGAATTCTACCTCCATGGTAGAAGTTGCAATGACAGTTTGCTTGGCACTCTTCCAAGACACTGCACTTCCACCTAACAGAAAAATGTATCCACTAGTTGATTTTCTGTCATCTAAATCACTTGCCAAGTCAGAATCGGTGTACCCTTTTAATTCAAGTTCTTCTTCTCTATCATACACAAGCATATAGCCCTTGGTCTCTTGCAGATACCTAAGAACTTTCTTGGCAGCACTACAGTGAGCTTCCCCTAAATTAGATTGAAATATACCCAAAATTCCTATTATGTATGCAATGTCAGGCTTTGTACAAACATACATTAAGCTTCCAACTAATTATGCATATGGCATTTTAGACATCTTCTTGACTTCGAAATCGGTTCTAGGGCATTGTTCTTTTGATAACCGGTCCCTTTGTGAACTGGTACATGACAACCATTACAGCTTTCCATATTGAACCTGGTTAAATTTCTTTCAATGTAAGCTTTGTGAGAAAGTCCCAACAATTTTCTGTTTGTCTCTAGCAATTTCAATCCTTAGAACAAAATGTGTTTCACCAAGGTCATTCATTTCGAAATTTGCATTGAGCAATGCTTTTGTCTCTTTTAACAACTAAATGCTTGAACTACCAAGTAATATATCGTCAACATATAGGACTAGAATTATAAACGTGTGATAGGAGCATATTCATGCGACTTAAATGGCTTGTTCTCGTACTTTTACGTTATGTTTCTTTAGTTATTTTAGTCCTTTATGCTTCTTTTGTGTGTTTTCAGGTTCTAAGGGCTTAAGGAGCAAAGAAGTGCTTTTAGAGGCCTTTGTGGAGCACTATTGGGCTAAGGATGGATAGCTTAGGCTTGGAGCCAAAATGTTGGATGAATTTGAAGGCCTTGTATGCACTTGAGGACACAAAACAATGGCCCTAACCCAATTACACAACCTTGCCATGGGCTTAACCATATAACACCATTTCCTTGCCATGCAAACCACTCTATTTTAGGCCCATTTTATGTACTTAAACCCTAGCCCTTTAAACTTGCAGCCCTATTATGATTTATTCACTTCCATATTCTTCTTTAATCCACATGCATTCATCATAATTCACAACACAAAACAGCCACACCAAACCACCCATTGCCGTGCCTTCCCTTGCCATTTTTAGCCATCACACTTCATCATTGCAGCCACCATTCACCCTAGTTGTCAATCACATACTTTCCCATTGTATAATTCATCCACATGCATCTTTAATCATTCACTCACAAGCTTTCCCAACAAACAAATCAGCCACATGCACACCTAACCCCCCATTGCCGTGCATCCCTTAACAATTCCAGCATTCCACCAATTTTTCCTAGCTGTTTTTCACATGTATCCCCTCACTCTTTAATCATTTCCAACCTAGCAACCCCTTTAAATCATTCATCCTAGCTGCCATTAACATGCTCACCCATCCATTCTCTCCCTATAAAACCATGCAATGCATTCATACAAGGGAGGAAATTCACCACAAAACAATCACACAACAAACCATCACAAAATCCCATTCTCTGCCGTGCATATCTCTTCCATTTTCTGCATATTTTCTCTTCATTGCAATCATTCCCCACTCCATTCCACATACACCTAAAGCCCTAAACATTTCCTTAGACCTTGTGCTACAACAAAGAGGAAGAGAAGAGGGTCTAAACGTTCATACAATTCAAGTTTGAGTTGTTGGAATGTTTAGGTGTTTCTTTGATTTCAATGTTTAAATTCAATTCTCTTTGTCTTATAAGTATGAGGAACTAAACCCCCCTTTAGCTAGGGGGTGATTCGAAACTATGTTTATGCTTGCAATATGAATTGATTACCTTTGGTTGGAATTTCATAAGTTGTGGATTCAATTTGTTTAACCGTTTGATTGATAACTTATTTATGTATGTTTATTGAGAGTGCACGCTTAATTTTCATGCATAAATATGACGCTAGAATATAAGTGAGTTTCACCTAATCGTTATGAACTTATATTCACAAGTAGTGGAGGTTGCTTATAAACAATCGCGTTAAATGAATTCTTGGCACTAGTTTCATGCTTTTCATAGTAACGAATGCCTCGTCAACACTTATAGTTTTCATGATGCTTAATGATCTTTGATTGTATCTTTATTGTGCTTTTCACGTAAAGGACTTTTGGAGAATGTTGTGAATTGCGTTGCGCAAACCCATCCAATTCATTAACTTAAGGAGAACTTGACGGTTAATTTAAGCAGACCTAATTAACCTAGGGTGTTGAGTTTCATAATTTATCGAAAGACCAATTGAGAATCGATCTTGTATTGCAAGTGTGACAGAAGTGGAGAAGAACCCCTTAAGCTATTCCATCATCCATATTTTTCATCGCATTCATATTTACATTTTGCCCTTAATTATAATCTGTCCATTTAATTTAATCTCGTCAAAAACAACTCAATTCCCCCTCCCCATATTTTGTTAAAGTCTTAGTCGTTCAAATCTATCTTATTTTATACTTTTAAGTATTTGGAGTCTTTTGAACTTGTTTTGAGTCTTTTGGTTTGTCTTAGTGTTTTAAAAGTTAGTTTTATTTATTTGAGTCAAGTGTTTAGCACCCCTAGTTAATCCCCGGTTAGAACGATCCCTACTTACATCATTACTACAATTGTCACAAATAGGGTTTAATTTGTGTGTTAACTTATTTTCGCATCAAATTTTGGCGCCGTTGCCGGGGATTAGCAAATTTGCTAATCCCTTGGTTCTTTTCTTTTTGTTTAGTTTGTTTTTGTTTTAGTTTTTGACTTAGTTTTGTTTTCTTTGTTTTGTGTTACTCTTGATATTTGATTTAGTTTTGTTTCTTTGATTTCAGATACTAGAGAAGTAAGACATGGATTTTGCTAACATTCAAGCTCAATTGGCGAATCTTACTTCTCAATTGTCATAGATTGCCGGAAGGACCATAATGCAAAGTGTCCCTACATTTGGCATGTCCTATGGGCACGGATATCAAACTCATCAACATCCTCAATTCAATGTGAACGAAGATGCTTGGGGTTATCAAGGCTATGATCAACCAAGCAACAACATGTTTTCCAACGCTTACAATTCGGCTTGGAGAGATCATTCAAATTATATGTGGGGGGAACCTCAACAATTCCAACAAGATGGATATTGGCAGCCATATGAGGAGTTCTATTCAAGACCTATGCAGCCACCACAGCATCCCCCACAACAATTCCAATCAAATCAAAGTATGCCCATGAATTATAATGAAATTCTTGAAGGACTAATTTCTGTGGCGCAGGGTTTACGAAAAGAAGAACAATTGCCGCCATCGGAAGAGTTCTATCAGTGGCCATATGAACCGTCACAGCCACCACAACAATCAACCCAATTCAATTCAGGTACGTCCTTGGATAATGATACACTTAATAAGTTACTCACCTCTTTGAATCAGGGAGTAGAAAATCAAAACCAGGAGATGCAAGACCGAGTCAAAAGATTGGACGAATTGGATATGCAAGTTGGGCAGATTGTGGAATTCATGGCACAGATTCGAGATCAAAGTGAACTTTCCAACTCAAACATTGCAAATTCAAAGGCAGAAAGTGAAATCGATGAAGCCATCACCTTGGAAGGTGACATGAAGGATGAAGCTGTCCCAGAACCATCCAAACACAGCCCGAACATGGATGAATTGCTGCTGCAAGCAGAAGAGGAGGAGGACGACCTGGGCAGTTTAGAAGAATTATTGTTGCAAGCTCCTCAAATCCCTATGTCATCCAACTCAGGTGAGGAAGTTCTAAATTCACTTCATTCTAACATTATTCCACCGAATGTCCTTTGTCCTTGCAGGTTTTTTATTCCAAATATCAAAGAGAGTGAAAAAGACATTGTGGAAGCTCTTCCAAAGGTGCAAAGTGATATCCCAATTCTTGGTGCACCAAAACAATTTCCCGATGGTATTGAAACGTTCAAAGAACCTTGCACACCAAGAAAAGGGATTCAAGAAAATGAAGTGGTTGAAGCATATCAAGAATACATCCAAGAGGCTATGCATGAGACAATCAAGCCCAAAGCAGTTGAGTTTGATGACACGGGACAAGCCACAACCATCATAGTAAACCTGGCCAAGTTCAAAGTCCTGGAAATGTTCAAAGATGTGGTGTTTGTCATTGAGTTTGTGTCGGAAAAAGAAAGTAAGCCATCTTCTCCAATTTTAATTTTAATTTATACTAACATGTTTCTGATTTTGATGATTCAGGCACCCACTCTTGAATTTAAACAATTGCCGAATCATTTCAAGTATCACCTCCCATTAAAAGATAAATTCCATGCTTTGGAGCTGAGGGGAGTTTAAAGAAAAGATTCGTCCGGCTAAAGACGTTAAATCAAGCGCTTCTTGGGAGGCAACCCAAGCATTCAACGAAGGGAGACTTTGGAATCGCTAACCAAATCAGATTTGCATTCTTACATCCTTATCTTTACTGCTTTCATTTTGTTTTGTTCAGTTAGTTGTGTTATTTGGTTGATTTCTGTGAGTTTGTGTTATTTAGTTTGATAATAATAATAATACATAAAAATAAAAAATAAAAAAAATAAAAAAAAACATAAAAGTAAAAATATTTTACAATGATGTGTTAACTAATAAACATTCATTGGTCAGGTGGTGCTTCAGTAGTCGGCGGAGCTTCAGCAGTCGGCGGGGCCACGGAAGGAGGAGGTATCGGAGGTTGATCAGTTGGAGCTTCACTACGCGGTGCCGCCCCAGAAGACGAAGGAAGATGCGGTTGGAACAAACCCACAAACCTCCGATGATCAAGTAAAATTTGACCATCAGTGTCTTGCAGCTGGTCAATTTTCCTCTTCATGTTTGTGGCATAATTGTGTGCAAGCTTGTGCAATTGTTTATTTTCATGCTTGAGTCCTCTAATCTCCTCTTTGAGACTCTGTATTTCAGCCACCAACGATTCAACGTGACGGGTTCGAGCAAATAGGCGTTGGGCCATGTTGGACACAGAACCCGCACACTGCACGCTAAGAGCCAGAGACTCCTTAACCGCCAATTCATCAGACCGCCTAGCGAGCAGTCTGTTATCTCTGGGGGTGACAAGGTTCCGGGCGACCACCGCAGCGGTCATGTCATTTTTCATCACCGAATCCCCAACGGTGAGGGGACCGGTTGGGGATATGAAGGATGGGCGCCATATGTTGTCTGGTGAAGGCGGAGCTGCCTCTTCACCAATGTTCAAGTCAAAACGACGATCGGAAGGGCCAGACATTTTTCAGAGGTGGTGAAGAAAGAAGAGAGTCGGACTGATTAAGATTTTGGAAGTGCAAGAAGGGAGTGTTTACAGGAGGGAGCTCAAGTGTGTTGTGGAACACAATTAGCGCCTCTATAAAAAGAAGAAATCAGAGAGGCGTTCCTCAGAGAAGCGTCCTCTCGCAAATCGAAGAGTCGGGGCTCCGTTCTCAAACGCCTGATTCTTTTCTCAAAAGAGGAGTTTCCTTTCTCAAAAGAGGCGTTTCATTTCTTAAAGGATGGGCTTGCTCAGAAACCACGAGCCGAACCCCGGATTTCAAAAGATCAATTTGTCCAGACGTGTCGTCACTCGTCACACGCAAATTGCTTTGCGAAAATCTCGGGCAGTTTGTCGAAGCACCAATTCAGAAATCGAAGAGGGAAATTCAACAGTCAAAGACACGCTAGCTTTCTCAAAAGCTGGGCTTCAACCCACGGGCAAATCTTCTTTTCCAGATTTATCCGCACGTGTCACATGCTACCTCTACAATCGACGATGCTCAGAGCTCGAAGCGCCGATTCCAGATATCAATGAGGAATCAGCTTTGCGGAAATTACGGGCAGCTTTGTCAGAAAGCGCGTAATTTGTACTATTCATCCATCCACCGGCTGCCGACAATGAGTGAGAGAATAGTTCCGGTTGTGAAGAAAAGTCCTATAAGTATTTACCTTCGCCTTCCACAGCAAAGGCACACCCTCTCAGCACTTCTTCATCTCCGAGAATGCATTCCCAAAGAACCCTCTCGAGTCACTCTGTATTCCTCATTCCCTGGGATACCCCTGCAAACAACCCATCCAGAGCAAAAGTATTTCATATCATAAAGGTTGAAAGCAAGAGTATCTCATATCATGCATTCTCCATGTCCTTTTCCTTGTCTTTGTTCTAACCTGCAGGACATGGAGAAATTGCTCTCGAGTACTCGTCTTCCACTGCTGATGTACTTCCAAAGAAGCTGCCACATCTACCTGAAGAACAGATAAGGCAAGCGAAAATGATACCAACAGCATGTGGAGACAACGTACAGAAGAAACAAGCTGAGAAGAATGCAGCTTGCACAATCATCCCAGCGGAAGGAGTCCGAGCTGAAGAACTAGAGAAGCTGCCACATCTGCTTGGAGAACAAATAAGGAACTGCAACATCACCAAAGAGCAAAGCTTCGCCGTACAATATCATCAAATCATTACTTGCAAGTAAAAAGCTAAGTGTCACCCTGTTCAAGAGGAAAGCTGTGGAAAGTCAACAAGCACGACCAATGATCACTTATTAGTTCTATTCATTGTCTTTTATCGTGATTTTCAATTTTTTCGTTTGCAATTTTTTTTTATTTTTTTATATTTTCTTGTGTTACTAAACTGAATTATTTCTTTTCTTTGCAGGAACTTTTGGTTATTTCCACCCTTGAAGTTGATTACAGAATTTTAGCTTGGGGGGTCATCGCTTGGTTTTACTGCAAACTAGGGAAGTTTTCAGTCCAATTGCTTTATTTTGTTTCTTATTATTTATTTATTTTATTTTTATTTGCATTATAGTGTTTTCTGACATTGGGGTATAGATTTCATGGGTCCTTTCCCTCCATCTTTTGGTTTCACTTATATCTTGCTAGTTGTTGATTATGTTTCCAAATGGGTGGAAGCCAAAGCCACCCGGACTAACGATTCAAAGGTTGTTGCAGATTTTGTGAAAACTAATATCTTTGCTAGGTTTGGCATGCCTAGAGTTCTCATTAGTGATGGAGGCAACCCATGGAAATAAAGAAGACCTAGGAATTTCCGACTCCAAAACCAGGTGTTTGCGTTCTTTAACCCTCCTCTCTGTTGCTTTTACTTTGCCATGTTTATCATGTTTCCTCGTTGTTTGTTTGTTTGCTTTTGTGTGAGTTTATGTTTGAAACATTGAGGACAATGTTAGATTTAAGTGTGGGGGGGTAAACAAGTTGCTGTTGCATGATTTTCGTGGGATTTTATTCACCTATCACTTACAATGTTGTTTCTTGCTGTTTTAAGTGTTTTTTTTTGTTTTTAAGCATGTTAGTATGTTTTGACATAAAAAACCGAAAATTTGAAAAAATTGTTTTGAAAAAGCCAAAAAGAGTTGTTTTTGTGTGTTTGTTTGTGTCTTAGGGTACCTTCCAACACAATAATGAGGATTTGGTTTGTTAATTGCATGACTGTTAAGGAAAGTTATAAACATGGATGGAAGTTTGATATGCTTTTGATTTATGCTTGGTTATAGTTATAGTTTACGAATTCACATGTAATCACAAAGAAAAAATTCAGTTTTTGTAACATGCTTGAAGGAAGGAACTTAAACTAACACTACAACCTTGAGAGACTTGAGCCTAATACGTTCTTTGGAGAGTTATTAATCTGTGCATTTTTTTTTTCTAAAGTCGTTGCATGATCTCATCATTCTTTGCTTGGTTGCTACTTAGAAGACGTTTCATCATTTAGTTCCAAATACTAGAACTTATGCCCGTTCCATTCAAAGCATGACATTGATTTGCATAACACATATTCAAGATGAAGTTGTGTAGTGAACTAGAGCCAAAAAGCTTATCCCGTGCATATTTGTTTAAGTTTAATCCCGTTGAGCCTTGTTTAGCCTGTTTTCTTTGTTAAACCACATTTCCCTTACCTAGCCTAGATTAGGACTATCCATACCCTTGTTTTTAAAGCATAATGAAGCATGACTTAAAATGAATTCCTTTTGATTGTCCTTATGCAGAAAACAAGTGTGGGGGAATGAGATTTTTGTGTTTTGTGTGCCAAAAAGTAATAAGGCACGGGTTAGAAAAGGAAAAGAAAAAGAAAAAAAAAAGAAAAGAAAAAGAGTTTGAAATAAGTGAGGAAAGGCTCACAAGTGTTGTTTGTAGTTGAAATCGGCCCTAAAAAGTTGAATGAATAACCCCATTGTGTTTAAAGTTAGTTGCTGCATTCAAAGGGAATTCTAAGCATCAATTTCATTACTTTGCTTATTATGCTTTAAAAACGTTTGTTTCCTTACCTTTCATTGTTAGCCAATCACCCCTAACCCCGTTACAACCCTTAACTTCAATCTTGAGTGTTATGTGTTTCAATATGTGGAGTTTGGGATTGGTACGAGCATATGGTGTCCCTGGTTCTCGCATCTAAGTAGTAGCATTCCAGTCATGAGATCATATCTATACATGCTTAATAACTCCAGAAATTGCTTTCTTTGCTTTAAACATATGTGAGTGTTCGTTTTCATGTTTACATCAATCTTCTCACATACACCTAGTGTAGGGTGTGTAGTCAGAAATTCAGAGTGAAAATAAGAGTGTATCTTGTAAGGAATTGAGCAAATTCTCTAAGGCATGTTACTACATTCAAAACATAGTTTTAATTGGTTATATGTGAACTAGTATGTGGTGACTATGATTAAGTATGTGCTCAAGGGTAAGGAAGGCCAAAATATGTGGTTATGATGATCTTTTGCATGTCATGTGCATTGGAAATCCCTGAGGCAACGTTGGAAGGTTTAAGATTGTCTTTAGTTTGTTTTGTTTCGTTTTGTTTTGTTTTGATTTTTCTGTTTTGCTCGAGGACTAGCAAAAGCTAAGTGTGGGGGAATTTGATAGGAGCATATTCATGCGACTTAAATGGCTTGTTCTCGTACTTTTACGTTATGTTTCTTTAGTTATTTTAGTCCTTTATGCTTCTTTTGTGTGTTTTCAGGTTCTAAGGGCTTAAGGAGCAAAGAAGTGCTTTTAGAGGCCTTTGTGGAGCACTATTGGGCTAAGGATGGATAGCTTAGGCTTGGAGCCAAAATGTTGGATGAATTTGAAGGCCTTGTATGCACTTGAGGACACAAAACAATGGCCCTAACCCAATTACACAACCTTGCCATGGGCTTAACCATATAACACCATTTCCTTGCCATGCAAACCACTCTATTTTAGGCCCATTTTATGTACTTAAACCCTAGCCCTTTAAACTTGCAGCCCTATTATGATTTATTCACTTCCATATTCTTCTTTAATCCACATGCATTCATCATAATTCACAACACAAAACAGCCACACCAAACCACCCATTGCCGTGCCTTCCCTTGCCATTTTTAGCCATCACACTTCATCATTGCAGCCACCATTCACCCTAGTTGTCAATCACATACTTTCCCATTGTATAATTCATCCACATGCATCTTTAATCATTCACTCACAAGCTTTCCCAACAAACAAATCAGCCACATGCACACCTAACCCCCCATTGCCGTGCATCCCTTAACAATTCCAGCATTCCACCAATTTTTCCTAGCTGTTTTTCACATGCATCCCCTCACTCTTTAATCATTTCCAACCTAGCAACCCCTTTAAATCATTCATCCTAGCTGCCATTAACATGCTCACCCATCCATTCTCTCCCTATAAAACCATGCAATGCATTCATACAAGGGAGGAAATTCACCACAAAACAATCACACAACAAACCATCACAAAATCCCATTCTCTGCCGTGCATATCTCTTCCATTTTCTGCATATTTTCTCTTCATTGCAATCATTCCCCACTCCATTCCACATACACCTAAAGCCCTAAACATTTCCTTAGACCTTGTGCTACAACAAAGAGGAAGAGAAGAGGGTCTAAACGTTCATACAATTCAAGTTTGAGTTGTTGGAATGTTTAGGTGTTTCTTTGATTTCAATGTTTAAATTCAATTCTCTTTGTCTTATAAGTATGAGGAACTAAACCCCCCTTTAGCTAGGGGGTGATTCGAAACTATGTTTATGCTTGCAATATGAATTGATTACCTTTGGTTGGAATTTCATAAGTTGTGGATTCAATTTGTTTAACCGTTTGATTGATAACTTATTTATGTATGTTTATTGAGAGTGCACGCTTAATTTTCATGCATAAATATGACGCTAGAATATAAGTGAGTTTCACCTAATCGTTATGAACTTATATTCACAAGTAGTGGAGGTTGCTTATAAACAATCGCGTTAAATGAATTCTTGGCACTAGTTTCATGCTTTTCATAGTAACGAATGCCTCGTCAACACTTATAGTTTTCATGATGCTTAATGATCTTTGATTGTATCTTTATTGTGCTTTTCACGTAAAGGACTTTTGGAGAATGTTGTGAATTGCGTTGCGCAAACCCATCCAATTCATTAACTTAAGGAGAACTTGACGGTTAATTTAAGCAGACCTAATTAACCTAGGGTGTTGAGTTTCATAATTTATCGAAAGACCAATTGAGAATCGATCTTGTATTGCAAGTGTGACAGAAGTGGAGAAGAACCCCTTAAGCTATTCCATCATCCATATTTTTCATCGCATTCATATTTACATTTTGCCCTTAATTATAATCTGTCCATTTAATTTAATCTCGTCAAAAACAACTCAATTCCCCCTCCCCATATTTTGTTAAAGTCTTAGTCGTTCAAATCTATCTTATTTTATACTTTTAAGTATTTGGAGTCTTTTGAACTTGTTTTGAGTCTTTTGGTTTGTCTTAGTGTTTTAAAAGTTAGTTTTATTTATTTGAGTCAAGTGTTTAGCACCCCTAGTTAATCCCCGGTTAGAACGATCCCTACTTACATCATTACTACAATTGTCACAAATAGGGTTTAATTTGTGTGTTAACTTATTTTCGCATCAACGTGCCCCTTTGGACTTTAGATAGATACAATCATCAAGTTTGTTCTCAACAAAACCATCAGATTTGACCACTTGATCAAACTTTAAGTACCATTGTCTAGAAGCTTGGTTGAGACCATAGATTGACTTCTTTAATTTACAAACCATATTCTCCTTCCCCTTTTCAATAAATCCAAGGGGTTTGAACCATGTAAATGTTTTCTTGAAGATCACCATTTAGGAAAGCTGTTTTTACATCCATTTGATGTAACTCTAGATCAAAGTATGTAGTTATTGCCATAATGAGTCTCGGTGAATCTTTGGAGGACACGGGTGAGAAGGTATCATTATAGTTAATTCCCTCCCTCTAAGTGAACCTTTTAGCAACTAGTTGAGCTTTATACCTTTCAATTTGTCCATGTGCATCCCTCTTAATCTTATAGACCCATTTTCACCCTATAGGCTTTATATAAGACCTTGGCTCCACCAATAACCAAACATGATTCTTGTACATTGATTCTAGCTCTTCCTTCATCGCATTGTTCCATAAAATTGACTGTGAACTTTTCATGGCTTGTGAATAAGTTGTAGGATAATCAATGTCTCCAATATTATAATCAGTTTCTTAGAGATAGCAAAGGAAATCACTTGTAATTGCAGTTTTTCTTGTTCTTGTGGACCTTCTAATTTGAGGTTGAACTTGAACATTGTGATCTTGCTGAGCATTGTCAATTTGTTCAGTGACATGTTGACTCGGTTCATGCTCTATTTCAATTACTTCTGGTTGCTCCATCACTTGATCAGGTTCATCATTTTGATTAAACTCAATGTGTTGATCTTTGACTTGGGAATACACCAAAACTGGGCAGTGATCACTTGAAGATGCTTCATTTGATAGATGTTCTAGCTCTTCAAATATGAAATTTTCAATGGTAAAATCGGAGATATCTTGATCTCCAAAGAATCTTGCATTGTGTGTTTCTTTTATTCTTGTGTGAGACTGTGCACAATAGAACTTAAACCCCTTTGACTTTTCTAAGTACCTATTAAATAGCATGACTCAGTTCTAGGATCCAGTTTCCTCTCATCTGGATTGTAGAACCTAGCCTCTGCCTTGCATCCCTAAATGTGAAAGTGACCAAAACTTGGCATTCTACCATACCAGACTTCAAAGGGAGTGGTTGACACTGATTTGCTAGGGATTCGGTTTAATATATAATTGACAATCTCTAGAGCTTTACCCCATAAGAAACTTGGCAACCTAGACCTCGACATCATGTTTCTCACCATGCCAATCCATGTTCTATTTCTTCTATCTGATACTTCCATTTTGTTGTGGTGTACCAGGAATTGTGTATTGAGCCACAATTCCTTGTGGTAAAATCCTTTATAAAAACCAACGGTAATATTTTTTTAAGGGATATTTTGGATGCGGTTCCTAATCCTTAACATTCTTTGATTAAAACCTTAATAGTATTCAAAGTTTGATCAAGGTCCCTTGACTTTGTACACCTCATTATATTACTATTAATATTTATAGTTTTATAGTTTTGACATTAATTGTTTGATATTTTATGAGATTTATAATCCTATAAATTTAAAATCCCTCATTATAATACTATTAGAAACAGTTACAATAAAAAAAATTCAAACATTTTGATTGAATAAATGGATAAAAACTATGTAAAAATAAGAAATAATAAATGGCAAAAGAATATATCCATAATGTTAAAAAAATTGGTACATTTCACATATAACAAAGTGTTACATTAATAAAGAAGAATGGGTACATTAGAAATAAATTAGGATACAAATAAAAGATTAAAAATTATGAATACAAATGAATTTTTAAAAATATAGGTGCTAAAAGAAATTAATACATGGGTACAAAATAAAACTAAAAAGAAAATACTACAAATTTAAGAAAAAATGTTGCAAATTAAAAGTGGGTACAAACTAAAAATATAAATATATGATACAAAGTTTAGGCATAAAACATAAATATACCATATGTAATTAGTCTATATATCATTGATTAAATATACAATGTTACGTGACGGTATAAACATGGGTATAAACACAAATAAAACTTTAAAAAATATGGGCACAAAAAGAAACTAATATATGGGTACAAATTAAAAATGAAAAGAAAATTGGTACAAATTAAAAATAGGTACAAACAAAAAAGAAAAATATATGATAAAAAATTTAGCCATAAATATAAATATACAAATTGTAACATTTTTAACATTAAAGGAATATATTTAAAAATAAAAATATTTTATTATTCAAATAATTAATGATATTATTAATACCCAAGAACATTGATAAAAAATTGAAAATGAATAGCATTTTAATCAATGGAGTAACAAAAACAAGGATGTGAACCTAATTTTTTTTTTTTTTAAAAAACAGGTTTTGTCATTATTCGCAACCCTTACACTAGAACCCGTGTTCGATTCCCCGACACCGCAAAAGGTACATTTTCTTAAATTTTATTTATGCTTTTGAACCTATTGATTTAAATCACAAAACTTATAATCATGGCTTTGATACCACATGTTAGCAGAAGAATAAGACTAGGATTAAACAATGCAAGTTATCGTGATCAAAACACAAAGCCATGTTCATAAGGCAAAGCACATAAAAGAAACAAACTTGCAAATGAACTCAAAGCGGTTGTCATGTTTGATTTCTGCAACAACGCTGCAATGCACCTTCTCCTCTCTTCAGTGTTCAAGGTTCTCAACTAATAATAAGTCTTAGTCTGGGATTGAGCACACACTGCTAGAGAAGAGGCCACCATATATATACTACATAATCCTAGCCAAATTCTATAAGGATTCCCCTATTAAAATCCATATAGAAAACCAATTCCTTCCAAATAGTAGTTCAGTACAATATAGATTCACAAATCCATTCCCAACAAGACTTCCTATTCAATCTCTAATCCTATAACCAAGTTCACATATTCATACTCATGCTGTAAGAATATGAGCATGAGTATGAATGCAATATGTATTTTCATACTAATCCTATATGTATTTTCAGTATGCATGCAAGATCCCGGAAGGCTGAGAAGGAAGTTGCATTTTTCGTTTTAGCTAGCCTAGCCATGCCATTATTTCATGGAGCACTACGAGATGATTGTATTTTGTATGCATTACGAAGTAGGGTGCAGATAAGTATCACTTAAGTTGAAAAGAAAGTTGATGAGACTTTCTTTCTTTCTTTCTTTTGGGTAAATGGAGAGAAACTTTCTTTTGTATCATGTCATTATCACGTTGGGTTTCGTAATGTGTAATATGAGAATCAAGTTTCATGAAAGTTATGAGAAAAACAAAAGCTGAGTTTCATATATTGTTGTAGAAAGCTTGAGGCTTTAAATGGAGAGATTTTAATAGGTAACAAAGTGTATATTCTTATCACTATCTGATTATATAACATATAGTGATACTAATAAAAGAATATACTCTCAGTTGTAACTTGTACGAAAAAATCTACCTTTAAGTGGAAGGAGGTGGTGTGGATAGTTGGTAGCATATAACCATAATCATAACCGTAGTGTCAATATATATTATTTCTTGTAATACTCTTAAGATAATTTTACAGTACAAAATATCATGTACTTTAAAAATTTATTGTTAAATCTTAATCATTTATCTTTAACCAAAACTTTATCAATTAAAAGTTATAAAATAAACACTACTCTAATCCAACAACGTCAATAATGATTTTCAGATTACCTCGAGCTTGTTCCTCCTTGGAAATCACACAATCCCCCCTTCTTTCCGGGAAATTTTTAGTTGTGACGGGAACAAGGATGGTACACCACATGTTTCTATGTAAGCGGTAAAAAATTTTAATTTTTAAGTTATTAACTTTTTAACACACATATCTCATCATTTGTATAAAAACACGTGATGTACCATTTCATGTGACGATCACACTGAAAAATCTCTCCTCCTTTCCATCCCTCTCTCTCTCTCTCAAACTTAGATATGCAACAAACGTTCACATTGGAATGCTCATCCAAGCCCATAATACAAGGTTTCCACACTGCATCCTGCATGGTAGTCCACAACTCAAGACCATGGGCAGTATTTCTTTTCTTCTTTCTTTATTGGAATTATTTGAACAACTTCCATCTTCTGATGAAACAGAATAAACAAATAAAACCCTTTAGCAAGACAATAAGAACGTATGACATAGAAACATTATTAACGGGAAGATACCTTCTGCATTCTTTTGTAATTCATATATATTTGATATAATTGTGCGCCTGGTGTAGAGAAAAGTTTTAGGGTTTAGGGTAATTCATATCTTCTGCAGACTTTACAAAGATCAGTTCTTACGCCTACATATTGGAGCATTCTTGATGAACACTTCCACAGTTGTTTTACTCCCAACATTTACCCTTATTTAACACAACTTGAAAACTCAACTAACAAAACGATATCTGAGGATTCTCACAGGAAGATCATCAACTGAGAAGCCCTACTCGCAATTTGCAAATCAAGGGCAATTCAATGGACAGAATAACTCGCGTCTACCATAATATTTACATACATTGTACAGAACTATACAGATAAAAACCCTAATTGTGATACTTTATCATACACGTGGTTTGCATCTTTGTAAGAGAAATAGTGGATGAGTCAAAATAATATTTCTGCATGGCAGACTTGCCACCTGTAACAACCCCAACGATGCCAAGTAAGATACCCTGGCTCTGCCTAGGTTGGTAGGTTCCTACAATGGAAACCGAAAATAGAATGGGACATAGCCATGTGATTTCACCTGACTCCACCTATCAATAATGCGATTCTGATCCCACATCCTAAAAGCCATTCACTAGTGGGTGCTTTTGTGGTTATACTCGACTGGAAAACTGGATTCTTCTTCTTGGGTGTGCTCACACATAACTCTTGGTCACACCATACTTCATACCTCAAATGAAAATTAATAAATCGAATAATTTTGATTACAAAATTTTATACAATGAAGATACGTTATCCATAATTGGTAATGTTTGTACCATACTTGACCAATCCCAAAACTACTGAGCACCGGTCAACGTTATACCGTCAAGGATCCAGAAGAGTTTCCCTCCAACCAGAAGGCCAATCACAGCGCGATATGTGTCGACATTAGAAACCAATCATAGCGCGACATGTGTCAACATCAGAAGCCAATCACAACACGACACGTGTCAATGTCAGAATGAAACTAGAAACTCTCTTCTATAAATAGATATCATTCTCTCACAATATTTCCTAATGTCATTTGTACTAAATCATTCACTTGTACTCACTAAAGGAGAGCTTGAACCTATGTACTTATGTAAACCCTTCACAATTAATGAGAATTCCTCTACTACGTAGACGTAGCCAATCTGGGTGAACCACGTACATCTTGTGTTTGCTTCTCTATCTCTATCCATTTACATACTTATCCATACTAGTGACCGGAGCAATCTAGCGAAGGTCACAAACTTAACACTTTCTGTTGTACCAAAGTCCTCACTGATTTTGTGCATCAACAGGTAATATGTATGCATTCTTCCATAAAGAGATCCAAGTATTATCTTAAGTTTAACACTTATCCAGTATATCTGGGTCTATTAGACTGAATTTAGAAATTTAATTAGCTGAAATCATATCAAAATGTGTTAACTTAAATTACTTTATGCATTAAGGTTTGTTGTGTCCATAGAACTGTCCTCTCACAAATTGAACAAAACCAAAAAGACTCCTATAACGTATATAGGAAGATAATGCCTACTATGACATGGCAATACCAGGATTCAAAAACCAGAAAATTGAGGACAAACTGACATATCCTTTATTGTATACCCCTTTATTTATCTCTTTTATATATTTGCCTTCATTTCTCTTATTACATCATTATCTTTCTGGATAAAAAACTGACTGATGCAACAAGAAAAAGTTACACACTCATTATTATTTATTTATTATTCTTTTATTTACTCAATCAACATATAAAAAATAAACAACAATGTGCAAAATAAATAATGAGCGCGCAAAAATCATTTTTTTATAACAAATTACATGAAAGGCTTTTTTGGTAAATAAATTACATGAAATTTTTTTTGTCAGTGAAAAAGAAGGTAATTAAGAAAGAAGAGGGTAATAGAAAGGCTGACAGAACTTTGTTGCAAAAACTAAAAGATTCGAAAGGATCAATTGTAGTGCAGCATGTGGCATGGTGGGAAGCTCAGCAAAGCCTCGGGTTTATCATTGTTATCTTGTGCTGCAAAACCAGGTCACATTAGTACATGGTTGTAGACTACTTGTGTCCAAGTCCGTCCTCCTCAACGATCCCAAACAAAATGTGGCCTCTTGTTAATCCCCCATTCCCCTTAAAACCCAAGATCCTTCTGTCGTTTAAGATCTTGCCTACCCTAATTTATAGGGTAGCTAGTACCGTTGTAGTTGTACACTAACTAATAGCTAGCCTTTTACGAGAACCTGAAGAGAGAAGATCGCAAGATGCTTCTTCGATATCAAATCATGAGTCTTCTCCTACCTTATTCACCTTCTGAAACAGACGGGTTCCTTAGAGTATCTCCACCACCACTCTCGAAGACTTTTTTAGGGGCTTCAAGAAAATATCAAATTTCTGGAGGAATATTGTCTTTCATGGAAGGTTCTTACAGTAGAATTCATACTATAGTGATTAAAAGATTAAAAAATTATTGTCAATTTCATTGGAGTACGATGACTGTTGATAAAAACAGTGACTATCTGGACTATTGGTTTCCCAACGGTAAAATAAAAAGTTTACAAGTGCGGTGTGAGACTCTTGCTTGACGCTGCATCAACAATTGTTAACGAGTAACCTACACCGGAATGTGAATCATTCATGTGGGTGGGGTTTGTTTTCCACTCAAAATCAACATTTGAGTCTACTATTTGAGTCCCTATATGATTTTCACATTTGTGGATTTTTTTAAGATCTCCTGCGAGTCCTTCTACTAGAGGGACTTCAACTCAACCTCATTGGAAACCTTCTACACCCTATACATAAGGACATACAACGGTAGGGACAAAATTTAGAGCATCATTGGAGATGCTCTCAGAGAAATGGTAGAGGTACGAAAAGAGATGAGAATAATGCACATATGATATATATCACAATTAGTTGACGTTAGTTTTACTTAGGGAAGAAGTTTGAGCTTACAAGTTTGCATTGAGTAGTCTATTAATAAAAGAAAAAACATGAACTAAGTTGTAAACTCAAAGATTCGGACCCTAACTTGAATATATTGAAACGCACTCACATAAATGACTATGAGCTACTAATGCATGTAAAGTTGATGTGCTTTAATGACTCCGAGTTGTTCAGGCGCATGAATCCCAAAATTCATCAATAAATGGATGTTGTATCCAAAAAGAATATGAAAAGGAGGACTTTGCAGGATTAGCGTCGTGGGAGCCTGTGGAACCCCGTCCGATGGAGAAATGAGCTATTATGTGCCTCTGCATCCGGCCTATGCTAAGATACCACAGAGACTCACAGGAGACGTAGATGAAGTGTCACAAGTCGTAATGATATAGTATCTTTGTCGCGTCAAACCACATTGCCAAAACCGAAAAGAGCTATTGGCGTATAACAATTCTTGAACATGAGAAACTTACCCAATTTGGATCCTACCTCTTCCCGTGAATTTTCCTGCTTCCCAACGAAAGAGAGATTTTTCAGAAGCCGGTACCCTACTATCATTCATTATATAAGTAAACTAAAATATGTTTCTTTTATTCATTTATATTATAACATATAATGTACTAATTCGTGTTTTGAATACACATAAAAACATATCCCAACCTATAAGTACTTCACTTTGTGGGTTGGTTTTTTAAATCAACAAGGACCCCGATTTGACCATAATCACAAATATCATCACATGTCGATAGTTTGCAACTTTACATCATTTCTCAAGACTGGAAAACCCACCCCCGTCCATTCCATTGGATATAATAAACTTCTCTAGGAATCTACCAAAAACAATTGCAGGTGTACAATATATTTTTGACCATATTAGAAATCTCAATATTTCTTATATTAGTAAAAAAAATGTGATGAGGCCGTGTAGCTCAAATAATTTAGAGAATTTATTAGTAATTTCATGTTGCAGTCCTAATAGTTTAAGAATATAATTGTGTAAATCTTAAGATATCGTTATGGGATTCTACCATATTTTATCTTTAGTTATTATGCTATTAGAGTTGCAATCCTACTGAAGTATGGAATTTACATTCCCTACTACTATATAAATAAAGACACTTTCTCACCTCAAAATTCATCTAATTCTCTCTATGCTTGCCGCGCACCCTCTTTCTTTATCTCTCTATAATTCTTCAGTGTCTCTCTATAATTCTGCAGTCAAACAGGCCTACATTTTAGAGGTTTTAAGCTCAATTTTCTCCACATAATATTGCTTGTACAAAAAGAAGCTAATTTATTGCAAAAAATTAATATTACAATCACATTTTCTTCTTTGGCCTTTTTTTTAACAATGTGAAATTCAGTACAGTTAGACCATCTCCAATCCTTGAATTAAAAACTAAAACTTAGGTTTTAAACTATGGAACTTTAACAAAAAGCACCCGGTACTGTTCACTTTAACGAAAAACCATATTTTTACACTAAAAAGTCAATCCTGGTTGTCACAGCCCGTTCCAAATTATTATATTCGTGGCTGTGAATGAACGAAATTGCCCTTAAGAAATACTAAATTTGTGAAGCTCAGGTTGCTAATTATCTAGGTTCCTAAGTTTGAAAATAAAATGGAATTTAATAAGGATGGAACTTAGATTTTTAGGTTAAAATGTTAAAGTTTGGTGTTTGGAGATTGGAATAAGGACCACGTGGGATCCCCACATCCCTCAAAACCCTCCTCATTTCCCGTTCACTGTCTTTCTCTCTCCTCCTTCACGATTTCTCACTCTCTCTGTCTCTCTCCTTCGAACTCACACGGACCACCACCAAAACCACCCTAAATCTATACCAACGTCAAGTTTGAGACCACCATTGGAATCCTGAGGACTTCACGATCACGTTGGTATCCATTTCAGGTAAGTTTTACTTCGGAAAACCTAGATTCTAAACTCCCCATGAAAGTGTACTGTTCATGAGCTTTGAATTGGTTGATTTTTAGGACAATCCAAGCTCATAGTGAGCTTAGTGAGGTCCCAAGGAAGCTCGGAGTGCTTCGTTGGAAGTTTTTGGACGTAAGAACACGGAGATCGACAAGTTCAAAATTTGGCCGGAGCTTTCGAGGCGTTTTCCGGCGAATCTCCGGCGAGTTAGGAGTCGAGGTAGGTATCAATCTCTTCGTCTCGTCAAGTACTACAACTTTCCTTTTTGTTTCACTCAATTTCGTTGAGTATTGAAGAAGTTATACTCATTTGAAAAATACCCAGTTTCCGGCGACCTCCGAGGCTTTCGAGGCAGTTTCCGGCCAAACCACGGCGAACTAGGTGTTGTGCAAGGTACCATTCTCTTTGTCTCTTCAAGGGCTACAACTTTCGTTTTTGAATCACTTGATTTCGTTGAGAAATGACAAAGTTATGGCAATTTGAAAAACTGTTCAGAAAACGGCCGCCGGAAAAACCAGTCCGGCGACCCAAGGAAGAAGAAGGTGCTACAGTAAAAATAAAAAATAAAAATAAAATTATTTTAAAAATATGTCGACGTCCGTGACGTCGAGTAGATCACTGTGGTATATTCATATACCTAAATTGAACACCGTTTGAGAAAGTTATTGAAGATTGTTGGTTAGGTGTTCAAATAACGTTTTATAGTTTTCACATTTAGGTGAAAATGTGAATTGATGATCCGACCGTTGGATCATCACCAAACTTTGATACGTTATAGTACGTAATATTTGAGGATTATTGGAACTTACGGATTGGGAATCCGAGTTACGGATCTTCCGGAATTGGAATTGTAAGTCCATAATATAAAATGTTAACCGTCACTTAGTTTTGGAAATTGACGGAGATCCGACCGTTGGATGGTAATGAAATTTTAGGATGTTGTCCTAGAGATATATTGTGGACCTCTGGAAGTTATGGATTTAAAATCTGAGTGGCAGATCTTCCGGATCGAACTACGTAGTGACGTATTTTATATAAGTTAAATATTCTATCGATATGAATTCTGAGGTTGGATTTGATTACTATTCTAGGCGGCGATCGTCGTGACGCCTTGATGTGTGGTGCTAGGGAGTTGTTGGATGAACTCCAGGTGAGTGGGCAGTTTTGTTTTCCGTATATATATATATACTTAACGTTTTCCCAGAAATTGAAAATGCATGAAATTATGTTTAAAATGAAATGCATATGAGTTATGTGGAAAAACGGGAAGTGAAATACCATGCATAGAATTGATATGAAAAGTATATAGAAATGTGAGTTGAAATGCCATGCATGAATTAATATATGATGCATATGTATGAATTGGTGCGGTGGACGCACATGTAAGAATTGATTTATGATGCATATGTATGAATTGGTGCGGTGGACGCACAGGTAAGAATTGATTTATGATGCATATGTATGAAATGGTGCGGTGGACGCACAGATGAGTATTTAATTACTGTTATGATGATGATGATATATATTGAGCTCAAATCCTGCACCATGGTTTAGTGCTTATAGTATTCACCGCATCGCACGCTCGCCTTGGATCCAAGTAGATGCTAGTCGTACAGTCCACGCGGAGTGGGTACGACAGACCAGTCGCGAGAGTGTTAGTGAGATTCCGACTGGTGGGTGACCTTAGATTATGTGCACAGATGATTTATGAGAAGCACTAGAGCGTAACTTGTGTGCAGAAGGCCGGACGGGTCACAGAGGTGACTCCGGTAGAGTGATAATGATAGATTTTGAGCTCTAGGTTCAACCGTATAGGGCTATTAGAGGGCCTACGGTTGATTACTTTCTTGCACCTGATATGATTATGTTGATGCATTCATACCTTATTACTGTTGAGATGATGTGGCATGGCATAATTAATATGAGAAATGTTGAGATGACATGGCATGGCATGATTGATAAAGAGATAATGTTGAGATAGTAAAAATGAAGTTTTGAGAATATATATGTATATTTATATTTTACATTTCTGGGAAAGTATACAGGTTTTACGGAGAGGGGTTACAACGTTTTGAGAAATGTTTGGATTTGGAAAAGAATTGTTTTACTGACCCACTCAATTTTGGTTTTGCGCCCCTCCAGGTTCAGGAATCACAAAGGTGTGGTGACTACGAGGAATTCGACGGTGTTCTGACAGATTGGACAAAATTAGGACTCACCTTCGGGTGTATCAACTTATAAATTGTATAATTAAAGCTTCCGTACTGTGCAAATGGTTACGTCACTCTCACGTGACGGCCAACATGCCCTCCTTCGGGACGGGGTGTGTCAGTTGGTATCAGAGCATGGTTGCAATCTTGGACATCTTGAGAAGTTTATAGTGAATTCTGTCAGAACTACACCGCCTCGTAGCAAACCACGTAGTTAGAGGAATTTAGTCTCCCTGATTTAGCGGTTTGGGGGAAACTATTATTATGGTGATTCAGTATATTATCAAAATGGACATTTTAAGACGGGTTATGAGTTGAATTTGAATCACCTTATGAAATGATGAACCTGAGGGAGCGGAGTGACGGTTTAACCAATTGGAAAAGATGTTTCAGATTATGCAAGTCAAAGGAAATTTCCTTCTGACAGGTGGGTCGAGACGACTACCTGGTTTTGGGTATGAATTTGCATCCTGGTGGAAACAGGAATGTTAATTGTTGTCACCAGAGGAATCAGCCGATTTAAATTTTTTTAAGGAAAAGTTTATCCCTCCGGCATTTATTGATGGTAGTAAACAAGAGTTTACAAATATGAGACAAGGAAGGTGATGATCGAGGGATATTATAGAAAGTTTTCAGACTTGCCTCGTTCCATCCAGATATTGTTGTTAATTTGGTGGAGGTGTTATGTTGTTTTAAGCTGGGTGGCAAAAAGGGAAGTGGTATTTTGGGTGACCACTATCCATTGTACTTCTTACCAGGAGTATACAAGATGTTGTTGAGCCTTGAGGACTCTGAGAACATGAGCAACGAGAATAAAGAAGAATAAGAAAAGAATGGGAATTAAAAGAAGACGATAAAGTTAATGATTCGTCATATCAAGGATATAGAAAGATTCAGAGCTTCGAAAGAAGTGAAGCTAGAGTTAATTTTTCCAGCTGAGGTTTTAATGTCGCTGGTCAGAATAAAAGTGATGGATATACTGGTAATCCCCGATATTTGAGACAAGGTGTCTCGAGTAAAGGAAATGTACTTTGTGCAGCATGTACAAAATTAACACTTTGGGAAATGTGAAATTAATGAATGTGTTTATGTGAACAGAAGGGACACAGAGTTGTGAATCGTCCCTAGAATCAGTTGTACTCAACAATTTTCCATGAAATCATAGTGTCGATTCAGCAGAGTTATGGATTTAGTAGTTTGGTCGGATTGACCGTGAGTACAGAGATATTTGATGAGTTATATGTTCAGCCGTACGGACCATGAGAAATGGATTTGACTGACACATGAGAAATTGGTGAGTTATAGGCTCGGCCGTGCCGACCACGCGGAGTGGATCCGGCCGACGTATTATTGAGATAAGAGTTGAATCAACCGTATTGGTCATTCTAGTTGACTTCGGCTGATATATTTCTTATTATGTATGATATTACCTAGAGAGTGGTAAATAAATGTAGTTGAGACGAGTGTATGTATTTTGCATTGAGTGACAAAATAGTAATGTTATATCTTTGTGAGTGGTTGCCTACTTATCGAGACAACGATGATTTATCAGTATTGCGGGCTGCAGACCGTAATATTAATAACTCATTCGTGGATTCGTTAAGCAAGCAAACCGGTAGGTTATTTTATGTTAGTGTTGTACTTATTTAGAATGTTCAGTATTAATAAAGTATGTATTGTGTCGGTTAAATTATTTCCATTAGAGTGGTTGGTTATAATTGTGACTAAATGGATTGTTACGGGAAACCAGTCACTTTCCATCGATCTGGATGACCAGAGATTACTTTTGTAAGTATGCAAAGTGAAGTGAGTTCAGCCATTATTTATGCTGTGAAAGCAAAGAGATTGTTTTGAAAGGCTGTCAAAAATACTTAGCTCATGTGGTGCTAAATGATGTTGTTTGGAGTAGTGTGAATAATGTCGAAAGGGTTAGACTTTTCTTGATGTCTTCTCTGAAAGTATACCTGGATTGTCTTCAGGCAGAGATATGAGGTTCATTATTGATTTGTTGCCAGGTATAAATTTATGTTAAAGATTGGTTCATGATGAGTTAAGGGAATTGGAAATTCAGTTGAGAGAATTGGTTGATAAAAGTTTTATTCAACCTAGTACAACACTGTTGAGGAGCACCAGTTTGTTGGTGAGAAAGAAAATGGACTTTAAAGACTATTCCTTGATTATAGATAATGGAGTCGGGTAACGATTGAGAACCGTTATCCATGGTGATGTACTGATGTTTATTTAACCAGCTCAAAAGTAATTGCGAAGATTCAAAGATTGAATTGAGATCTGGTTACTACCAATTGAATATTATAAGTGACGTTGATCATAAGATGGTTTTCTGGACTTGTTATAGTTTTTATGAAGTTTGGTGATGCTATATGGATACTCATGCTGTTTTATGAGTTATTGGATGAAGTATTCCAATAATGCCTTGATAAATAGATATCATTTTCATTGAAGATATTCTGGTATACTCTAAGCCTAGAGCAGAGCATGTAAACGTATTAAGTCAATGAAGCAAAGATTGAGAGAACGTTAGTTGTATGCTAAGTTTAGCAAAAGCTAAAGTTAAATGGATCAAGTGGCATTCTAAAATTTGTTATGTCTGCTTAAGGTATTCAAGTGAATCCTTAAAGGATAGCAGAAATTGAGAATTTGGAACAACCACGAGTCGTAATTGAGATTTGGAATTTCTTAGCTTACCAGGCTATTTTGGATGGTTGTGAAAGAATTTTTAGTCATTGCGTTGTCATTAACGAGACTGATGAGAAAAGAGGTTATGTATGAGTGGGAAGGAATTGTAAGCAAAGGATTCAACAACTGAAGTATTTCCTCACTCATGCACGTATTTTAATATTCCCAGAAGATAGCGATAATTATCGGTATATGGTGATGTTACATTAAATGTTCTTGGATATGTACTAATGCAAATGTTAGG
This sequence comes from Malus sylvestris, assembly GCF_916048215.2. Lineage (NCBI taxonomy): Eukaryota > Viridiplantae > Streptophyta > Magnoliopsida > Rosales > Rosaceae > Malus > Malus sylvestris. The sequence continues at coordinate 37,108,779 of NC_062264.1, read as the reverse complement.
GTGATTGCATACGTTTCACGACAAATGGAATCTCATGAGATGAATTACCCTACTAGTGATTTGGAAGTCACGATTACCATCCTTGCTGTGAAGTTATGGAGACATTATATTTTAGTGAGAATGCAAGATTTTACAAATCAAAAGAGTCTTCAATATCCATTACTTGGAAGGATTTTGATATGAGGCAGCGAAAGTGAATTGTATTGCTTAATGAACATGATTGTACGATCAGGGTGATCGTAAAGTTTGTTCTAGCTGAAGCACTTGATAAGAAGACTGCAGTAAGAATTAATATCTAGTACGCTTGCCAAGATTATCTTCTTGTGGATTGGAAATCAACTAAAGTAAAGTTAAGAATGGAAGATCGAGAAGAAGTTATACTTGTTAAGTAACAAGTTAGTACATTTACTCCAGTGTTGAGTAACAACCTTTCCCAGACAGTGCAACATTACTTATTTGTTTTATGGAAAAGAGAATTGGTTTAAGGAACTGCTGAGTTTCTTAAGTATGTTGGTTGTGCAGTTTCCGAAGTAACGCCATAAGGATCATGAAATGTGTCATGTGAGTCGGTTTTTGATGACTTGTGAATGGAATGTTTCTGGGTAGAGAAGGATTCGATCAAGAAAGAGTTTTAGTAGACCCTGAGACTATGGATGAGTTTCCTCAAAGTATTCAGGTGATTAAGTTAACCTGAAGTAACCAGGAATGGCAAAAGACATCAACAGATGGATATGCCACTAATCGAGTATATAAGGTAAATGGTTTTATATTTTAGAAGTGTTCACCTTAGAAAAGTAGAATTTGGATTGGAAAAAGAAGGTCCTGAGAGTTAAGATAGAGTAAATGGTAAAAGTTTTGTGAAGGAATCATTCAGTGGAAGAAAATTACGTGGGAGAAAAAGAATCGGATGAAAGAAACTTACCGAGGTTGGTATAAGTGTTGATGAATTGGTTGGTTGCTGGAATTTCGGGGACGAAATTCTATAAGGAGGGAAGATTGTCACAGCCCGTTCCAAATTATTATATTCGTGGCTGTGAATGAACGAAATTGCCCTTAAGAAATACTAAATTTGTGAAGCTCAGGTTGCTAATTATCTAGGTTCCTAAGTTTGAAAATAAAATGGAATTTAATAAGGATGGAACTTAGATTTTTAGGTTAAAATGTTAAAGTTTGGTGTTTGGAGATTGGAATAAGGACCACGTGGGATCCCCACATCCCTCAAAACCCTCCTCATTTCCCGTTCACTGTCTTTCTCTCTCCTCCTTCACGATTTCTCACTCTCTCTGTCTCTCTCCTTCGAACTCACACGGACCACCACCAAAACCACCCTAAATCTATACCAACGTCAAGTTTGAGACCACCATTGGAATCCTGAGGACTTCACGATCACGTTGGTATCCATTTCAGGTAAGTTTTACTTCGGAAAACCTAGATTCTAAACTCCCCATGAAAGTGTACTGTTCATGAGCTTTGAATTGGTTGATTTTTAGGACAATCCAAGCTCATAGTGAGCTTAGTGAGGTCCCAAGGAAGCTCGGAGTGCTTCGTTGGAAGTTTTTGGACGTAAGAACACGGAGATCGACAAGTTCAAAATTTGGCCGGAGCTTTCGAGGCGTTTTCCGGCGAATCTCCGGCGAGTTAGGAGTCGAGGTAGGTATCAATCTCTTCGTCTCGTCAAGTACTACAACTTTCCTTTTTGTTTCACTCAATTTCGTTGAGTATTGAAGAAGTTATACTCATTTGAAAAATACCCAGTTTCCGGCGACCTCCGAGGCTTTCGAGGCAGTTTCCGGCCAAACCACGGCGAACTAGGTGTTGTGCAAGGTACCATTCTCTTTGTCTCTTCAAGGGCTACAACTTTCGTTTTTGAATCACTTGATTTCGTTGAGAAATGACAAAGTTATGGCAATTTGAAAAACTGTTCAGAAAACGGCCGCCGGAAAAACCAGTCCGGCGACCCAAGGAAGAAGAAGGTGCTACAGTAAAAATAAAAAATAAAAATAAAATTATTTTAAAAATATGTCGACGTCCGTGACGTCGAGTAGATCACTGTGGTATATTCATATACCTAAATTGAACACCGTTTGAGAAAGTTATTGAAGATTGTTGGTTAGGTGTTCAAATAACGTTTTATAGTTTTCACATTTAGGTGAAAATGTGAATTGATGATCCGACCGTTGGATCATCACCAAACTTTGATACGTTATAGTACGTAATATTTGAGGATTATTGGAACTTACGGATTGGGAATCCGAGTTACGGATCTTCCGGAATTGGAATTGTAAGTCCATAATATAAAATGTTAACCGTCACTTAGTTTTGGAAATTGACGGAGATCCGACCGTTGGATGGTAATGAAATTTTAGGATGTTGTCCTAGAGATATATTGTGGACCTCTGGAAGTTATGGATTTAAAATCTGAGTGGCAGATCTTCCGGATCGAACTACGTAGTGACGTATTTTATATAAGTTAAATATTCTATCGATATGAATTCTGAGGTTGGATTTGATTACTATTCTAGGCGGCGATCGTCGTGACGCCTTGATGTGTGGTGCTAGGGAGTTGTTGGATGAACTCCAGGTGAGTGGGCAGTTTTGTTTTCCGTATATATATATATACTTAACGTTTTCCCAGAAATTGAAAATGCATGAAATTATGTTTAAAATGAAATGCATATGAGTTATGTGGAAAAACGGGAAGTGAAATACCATGCATAGAATTGATATGAAAAGTATATAGAAATGTGAGTTGAAATGCCATGCATGAATTAATATATGATGCATATGTATGAATTGGTGCGGTGGACGCACATGTAAGAATTGATTTATGATGCATATGTATGAATTGGTGCGGTGGACGCACAGGTAAGAATTGATTTATGATGCATATGTATGAAATGGTGCGGTGGACGCACAGATGAGTATTTAATTACTGTTATGATGATGATGATATATATTGAGCTCAAATCCTGCACCATGGTTTAGTGCTTATAGTATTCACCGCATCGCACGCTCGCCTTGGATCCAAGTAGATGCTAGTCGTACAGTCCACGCGGAGTGGGTACGACAGACCAGTCGCGAGAGTGTTAGTGAGATTCCGACTGGTGGGTGACCTTAGATTATGTGCACAGATGATTTATGAGAAGCACTAGAGCGTAACTTGTGTGCAGAAGGCCGGACGGGTCACAGAGGTGACTCCGGTAGAGTGATAATGATAGATTTTGAGCTCTAGGTTCAACCGTATAGGGCTATTAGAGGGCCTACGGTTGATTACTTTCTTGCACCTGATATGATTATGTTGATGCATTCATACCTTATTACTGTTGAGATGATGTGGCATGGCATAATTAATATGAGAAATGTTGAGATGACATGGCATGGCATGATTGATAAAGAGATAATGTTGAGATAGTAAAAATGAAGTTTTGAGAATATATATGTATATTTATATTTTACATTTCTGGGAAAGTATACAGGTTTTACGGAGAGGGGTTACAACGTTTTGAGAAATGTTTGGATTTGGAAAAGAATTGTTTTACTGACCCACTCAATTTTGGTTTTGCGCCCCTCCAGGTTCAGGAATCACAAAGGTGTGGTGACTACGAGGAATTCGACGGTGTTCTGACAGATTGGACAAAATTAGGACTCACCTTCGGGTGTATCAACTTATAAATTGTATAATTAAAGCTTCCGTACTGTGCAAATGGTTACGTCACTCTCACGTGACGGCCAACATGCCCTCCTTCGGGACGGGGTGTGTCACTGGTACTATTCACTTTACCCTTTATTTTGTCTTTATTATTAAAACTCAAAGTTTTTAAGCCATTTTCGTTAGTTTCCTTTTAAATTAACCCAATCTTACTCCAATGGCGGGGTCCAAAATAAGTTTTGAGTTAAAACCTAAAATTTGGGCAAATTTAACCCAGAAGTTAGGCTAGGGTTAAAAGGTTGGACCATCAAAATTTATATTTTTAAACTAACTCAGTCATTCTCCAATGGTTGAGGCTAAAATAAGTTGAGTTAAAACCTAAAATTTTGGTTTTACATACATTAAATTCCAATGGCTGAGATCGAATATGATAAATCTAACAGTAAAAAAATTAACTAGAACGGTTAAAGCAATTAAAAAACTATTTAATTGTGTTTCATATTCTTTCATGGTGTTTCATAAGTTTCATGAGGTCGGTTTAATGATTTTTCAATATTTATTCGAATCTAAATATTTTTAGATTAAAAGGTTTATAAAATAAATTAAAATAGTCTATATAATTTTATTTAAAAAAAAATTTATTTTATATAAAAATATAACCTAAATTTATTCTTTAATAATTTCGGATAAAAAATTTAACCTAGCATAATGGAGCAGAAAAACTATTTTTGGTTAAAACTTAAATTTTTTGAGCTAAAATTTAAATAAATTTATTGGGTTAAAAACTTTAGGTTTTAATACAAGGATTGGAAATAATCTTATCAGAATTCAAAATTACTTGGACCAAAAAAAAAACCAACTATATGCCTAATTTAAATATTAAAAAAAAACTAATAAAAAGAAGTTAAAAACTTTGAGTTTTAACGATAAGACAAAATAAAGAGTTAAATAAATAGTACCAAGATTGATTTTTTAATGTAAAAATATGATTTTTCGTTAGAGTAAATAGTACCAGAAGTTTTTCATTAAAATTCCCTAAAAAAACACACACAATACGATAGTTATAGTAGCGTAATAACAAATATATAGTATACACTCGCAAACCGCCATTACCTTTCTTAGATACAAAATTGGTGGAGATGATGCATGAGAGGCTCAATCCTTCAATGGTTCAGTCTCTCTGCAGCCACCTAAAGTCAGTAATGGAAATGCCCCATGCAAATACGGGACACAAATTGATCTAAATATTAACCGTGCATGGCCCGACCAACCTTAGTAGTAGTACCTAACATTCATATGATGCCAATAATTTTAATTAACCCTACGATTTATTTATTTCCCAAAGTCTCATTCTAAGAAAGAGGAGCTCTCTGAGGAGCACCCTTTCTCCTGCTGCTAAGGGAGAGGACAATCCCCGGGAGGAATCCGCTGCTTTTCTTCTTCTTCTTGATAACCCCCGGTTCTCGCGACATTATTGAGTCGCTGGTGGCTTCGCTGGAGCATGACGAAGCTCTGTATTGCAGAGGGTCTTCTATGGTGGAGCTAGGCATTATGTGGCCATCATCCTCAGTCATCTCTGAGCCGTCCATGCGTAATCCTTCGAACTGAGAGATCGTGAAGTCGGACGCATCAAATCGGTAGAGTACACCAGATAAATCTTGCCCTTGGTACACCAGATGGTCAACCTGTAACATATATATTTGTTACAAGATATACCCCTAGATTAAGAGAGAGATAGTATCTGCCTAAACCCAAAATTGAGAAAAACCCTCGATGCCTCTAAAATACTATTGGATCAAAGAAAACAAAATATCAAGACCATAGTTGAGGTGGAGTCAAAAAAAAAAAAAAAAGCAGTAAACTGAATAAAATTGTATGTGCAAATGGGATTTTTATCTTGAAGCCATGCATAAAGCAGCAGAGATGCTTCCAACATATATAGCAAATTAAGTAAGAACATTGGCGATGGCTTAGAACCAGTGTGTGTCAGAAAATATGCAAAAGCCCTCAAATAGGCAATTGGAAAGTGAGGGACATGAAGATGGTGATGAATGGACCTTGCACGAGAGAGAACAAAAGTGGAATGGCTCTTGGAGAATCCTGTCACAAGTGAGGCAGATATTGGCAGAGCCCTGCTTGCAAGTCCTGGACTGTGTATGCGGCCTCTGATTCAAGAATATCACTTTGGCACCGTTAATTGTATAGGGCTGCCAAATAAGGAACAAACTTGTTAACACAATTGAAAAAATAAAAAGTAATTTTCTTTTTTACTCTTTCACGTTTTCGTTTTTTCTTTTTACTCATTTTTTTTTTTTGGTTTGATGTAACGATATTCACTGCATTTGGGACGTGAAAAATCAACTTTACCCAACATTATAATGGGAAAAATGTATTTCTCAATCTCCTAGGAAAATACATGAAAAATTACTTACCATGAACTCTTTTTTGCAAACCAAACTCAAGACGGGAGATTTGAGTTAAACCACAAAATGAGGCTACCATAATTATTAAGTATTGAACTTATCATGCAAGTGAACTAAACTTTAAAACCTTCTACTTAATAGTGCAGATGAATATTACTATACCGTTCTAGTACCAAATTCTTGGTTTTATTTTGTAGTCATACCTGGATATAGGAACAGTCAATCAGCTTTTCAAGATCACCCAATCGAACCACATCATGGTATACATATCGTCTAATCTGTCACATGAAGCCAAAACAATGTTAATTGGACTTGTTTACAGCCACAAATTGTGATTTACCATACAGTTAACAACGCTGAGGTAAATTTTCTGCAACATGTGACTGAAAGTAATTCAGTAAATTTGCGTAGTCCAAGTACAATTTTCAACTTCAAAAAGTTCGAGAGCCAATTATTTACCCATCAGGCAATAATAAATTAACCAGTTGGAAATTTAGGTGAAATGAGTAGCTAGGCAACCAATCATGAAGGAAAAATAAATGAACTGAGAGCTGAATTGAATTGAATTAAAAGGAGTGGGATCTTTTGGGAATATAAACACTAGAAAATGAAAATTTGGAAAAAAATTATTATATGGTCAAAGGTTTCGCTGTTATTGAAGGCGAAAGCTGAGGACCTTTGTAGGATGGAAATGGATAGAAACAAAATCTTCCATTTGTAGGATACAAACCAAATGAAAAAAAAGTGGGAATCAACGAAGGCATCATGAAACCTTTTTGGAATACCATATTTATATTTTTATATAAAAAAAAATACATTCAATTGCAATTGCATGGAAAGATGACCGGAACTAGAAGAGTAGTTCTATTGAACAAGACAATTTTGACGGATTCAAAAATTCAACAACAATTAACTTCATCATGAATTTCCTTTTTAATTTGTTTGTTTGGCCACACTCAAGAGAGTAAAAGTTTCCCTTTGTTGAAAAAATTGAGCAAAAGTTTGGGAAGATGTACAATTGCTTCGTTAACTCTGATATATAAGATACCGCGGAGCATATATTAGAAAATCTAAAAGTATAAATTACAACATTTCAGCCAGAGATTTTGAGACAAGTTTTAAAAAACAATCACAAAATACTTTCAATTCTTAGAGATTAAGAGATTAAGAAATGAAATGATCGAAAGACCTAAAAGAAAGATCAAGGGTAAAATTCACAATCAGTGAGCTCTCTCTTTCTGAAAGAATTTGTTAATTGTTCGAAGAACCAATTTATATAGAGAGGTAAAAACAATTCAGGCAAAGCACATATGTATAGCTACTGCGCTACCTGAATTCACTGGATAGCAAAGAAAAAGGAAATTATGAAGTAGCAGACAGATAATTCTACAGTAGAATTCCACAATAATTTCCAATACACACCAAGTGATCAAGTTCATAAAGAAAAAAGTTACAACTAGCTAGCTAGCTAGAAGTAGAAGCCAAATGGAAAACTTGTAAAAATGCAAAAGGGTAGATGAACGGTGAAATTTGGTGACATAACTTGATGAGTGAGAAAAGTAGTATCGGAGTACCTGCAGGAGTGGGTGGAGGCGGTGAGAAGGGAGGCAGTGGGGGCAAATACTAAGGCAGCAGTGCAGACAGAAGACGTTCTTCTCATTCTTCCGGCGGCTGTCGTGGACCTCGCACCCGCCAAAGAATGTCTCGGCCATTAAACGCTCAAGCCATGCAGGCTTAATAGTGTTTCCACCACCATGGCCACCATACGCATCTCTCACCATCCCTTAACTCGCCCTCTCTCCCTCCCTCCCCTCTTTCTCTCTCTAGCTTTGTTTCTCTCCAAAGAATATGAACGAAATGTGTTAATTTGTTTTTAAAGAAGGGGGAAGGAGATGGTATGAAACAGAAGGAGAAGGCCTTTAAGTTTAAGCTACTATTGTTGCAATAGCTAGCTAGCCAATTAGGCCTCTTTTAAACGAGGGCTTAATCTTGTGCGCCTTTGGTTTAGGTTTTTTTTTTTACCAAGTTGGGTTTCAAAAACCCTAACTTAACTAAGTGCTATTTTATAGCAGGTGGAGGTTCAGAATTATTGTCGTTTTTAGACAAGAGAGAGTGAGTGTATGTGTTTTTATTTGAAAGAGAGAGAGAGAGAGAGAGAGAGAGAGAGAGAGAGAGAGAGAGTCTAATGGATTGGGTGATGAGGTGTGAGAAGAATGACTTATAAAAATAAGTTCATCGTCAAAATTTAATCTAATAATAAAATATCATGAATTGCTATTTACTTTAGCGGTAAAAAACATGTTGAATTCTTGCATAAAGGTGTAGATTCGAACTCCATCGTTAGCTAATCTAACATTTAGTCTAACAAAATGTACTGTTTGACAAAAAAAAAATCATGTTTAAGTTTTATTTTACAAAAAATTGCATTATCAAATTAACATAAGTTTTATTTTACTAAAAATTACATTATTATTAAATTAAAGTAGCGGTGAATTATTTTATGAAAGCTGCTCTCCGTGAGGTGAGAGTGCATGTGGTGTGGTGTAGGATGGGATAAGGATTTACATAAAACAAGTTTATCATCACGTAGTGTTTCTTGTCCAATAATGCATTGTTATGTATAAATTTTTCTTTGCATGATAATATATTATTAAATTAGAATGTCACATAACAAAGAACTTGTGTCATGTAAATGGCCTCTTTTAGGATGCGGAGTAGAGTTAATGGTGGGGGAATATGATCATCATGATCATATTAGTGGGAATTCGGATGATCAATCAATGATGTCTGTTTATCGTACATCGTGTAGTTATAAATTATTTTAAATTAAATATAAATAGCATCTAATGAAAATTGACCGCAATATATACGATGAATAAACATGATTGATTGATCATCTAATTCCCATAAAGATGATCAGGAGATGATCGTTGTCCAACGGTGGAAAGGCAGCCCACCGTGTGTGTACTTTATCTGCACTGCAAATAGTGCGCAATAATACTATAACACAATTCCTTTTTCCACAGTGATCTGAGCGCCTCCCATTTTCCTATTTAATTTACTATGCATTTTTCTGCCTTGAACCCTTTTGCCGTACTCAGTTCTGGCTATAATATTCCCGGAAAATTAAGATTAATTTTTATCATTCAGGTCAGAGTGTTAGGTCAAGCTTCTTCAGTAACTTAATTTTCAACAATATAATCAAATCGTATATTGCATAGTATCTAGAAATTGATCAACTTTAAACTCAATTTTGCATTAGAATTGTGAAACCGCATCCGATGGAAAACAAGTTAATATCCTATTTGTAAATGATCCGAGACAAATAAAAACGAAATTGTTCTCTACTTTTATGGTATACAATTTTCTTAGTAACATTAACATTATACAAATAAATTACACTAAATAAATTACACCAAAAGTTTGAGTGAAAACCTGAATCGGTTTTCCTGCCAGAATTGCATTTGCATGTGTTATATATGTATGCAATAGAAATAAAGGAAAATTAATGAAAATGACTTGAAAACTTTGAGTTTTAAGTTTTAACGATAAAGACAAAATAAAGGGTAAAATAAATAGTACCATAATTAATTTTTTTAATATAAAAATATGATTTTTCGTTAAAATTATCTGGAAATAATAAGTAAAAAGAAACATTTATGGACAACTTTATAGGAAGTGTTGTCTCATCTCTTGTAGAGTAGTCCCTTCTTGAAAATAAGTATATGTCTTAATTAGATAATTTGACTTTAACGCTTTTTGTTCTAACTAATGTATTTTTTGTCTGTGAATCAAAACCCAATTCTCACTTCAAATGTGAAGAGACTATATGATTGGAATCTACTATTTGCATTTTCTTTATGAGAAATGCTAACGACATTTTCTCAAAATTCGAACTCTTTATGGACTATCTGATATCTCATACTTTTAGCAAAATGTTTATAATGTTGGTACAAAAATTGACGTTAAACTGTAAGATGACAAAAAATCTATAAAAAATCTAACTTTACAAAATTTCCTTAGCATTTCTCTTTCTTTATTTTATGCTTCTGTCAGACAATTTTCTAACTTTAGAACTATGGAATTTGTTCCATTAGCTTTTGATCAGTTCCATTATTCATATCTGGGTCCATTCTTTCTGCCACACAAAACCTTTCCTCTCCCACCAAAAAATATGCATCAACTGATTCCATTCAATACTATTTTACCCCCCAAAAAAAATCAGTTCTCAATCATCCTGTTGTAATTATCAACTAAACATGATTATCTAGGGGAATCTGGATACTCGCCGGATCTTTTTTGTAAGGATTCTAGGAATCCGTGAATCATCCGTTCATCTTACATCGTACGGTCAGAAATTATTTTTATTATTTTTACTTAAAATTAAATACAAACAGTGCCTGATAAAAACTGACATACAATGTATGATGAATGAACACGATTTATAAATCATTAGAATCCTCACCAAAAAAATCCGAAAAGGATCCTATTGGTACCTAGGGGCACCCAGATTGTACAATATCTAATGCAGTAACAAGAAAAAAGTACATTCTTCTGGCTTATTATTTAATAACAAATAATATAGGATGACCATTGGTTGTTTTGTCTGTTTAAGCTGTAGGTACAATCGCACCACCTCGGTTAAATAGCGTTGCCATATGACCTACAGCTCCTTTACTTGTATTTATGCATATTTGGTGACTGGTGTGTCCTTTTATTTTCATTTTTGTTTTTATATATTAATACGTTTATACGTTGTTTACAAGTTTAAAAGGATATATACTTGGTCTGTCGATTTTCTAAATTAAAAAAATTTATCGAATTACTCAAAACTGTTTTGTTATGTATTGAATGACTCAAAAACACCTAATTGTAGTCATGTTTGTCTACTAATTTTGGGGAGTGTGTCCTATTTGGAACTTGCTCATATGCTCGAATTCGAGCCCTTCGAGCCCAGTAGTGATAAAGACGGAGGTTCTGATGGAGTGTAAAATTTATATTTTTAACTTTATCACGTGATGAGTTATACAGATAATGATATATAAAATTCGTTGTAGATAATTCTTTTTTTAATTAAGGTCGAAAATATGTTTAATTAATTGAAGGATAAACATTATTTTTTAACTTTATCATGTGATGAAAGATACAGGGCATAATATATGAAATTCGTTGCAGGTAATTCTTTTTTCTAATTAAATTCGAACGTATGTTTAATTAATTGAAAGAAGCAGTATAAACATTGAAGGATTAGAAGTAGAAAAATGGAATTTGAGCAGTTTATAGTCATAGTTTAGGGTTTTAAATGTGTTTAGAATAGTGATTAGTAGTTTTATATCAAACAACAAAACAAAGGGGCTGAAAAATGGAGACAAGAAGGAATGCATGCATTCTGCAAACTCAGCAGCTACATCAAGCAATGGTTGGGTGTAAAATTAGGCAGAGGTGCACGTGGAAATACAGTGGGCAACTAGCTTTCCAAAATATTCCCTAAAATAGTTAAATTGCGATTTAACATCAGGGGTGCCATGGTGGCTTAGGATTCCTATTTCTGTCGTGTTAAATCTTTAAACTTAATGTTGGAGGTGGAAGGTTGGAGCTATATGATGCATCTGCATTCTCCGAGAGATGTCGTGATCGTGTTAAAATATTAAGGGTAATGCTAAAGAAATTAAGGTTTAAACCTTTAAAATGTTATTAGTTTAAGCTCTTTACTTGCACTTAATTTGACATCTATCTTTTTCTATCCAATTATTACTCGGCACTTGACCGGCATTTCCTTCAAATTTCACCAGTTTTATTGAGATAAAATTATATTTTTTATTTTTTTAAAATGAACTTCGTATGAGATTTCAAAAAGAATGGTAATTTTCGACGCTCATGGTACTCAATTTCATATTCAAACTTAATTTGGCTAAATCATGCAGTACAAACCACAGTGATGGATCCTATCTCTCTCACTTGTAGCTCGATTTGGTTATGACATCAAATGTAAAAATTTTAGTTCATATTCAGAGTTTAGCCATCTCCACTGGACTTGGATTGTCTGCCCTCCTAGTTGTGGTGCCCTTCCATGCCCTCCTATTTTGTGCGGTCACGATTAAGCCACGTCAATATTTTATATTTTTATTATTTTTTATCTTATTATCTCATTAAAAAATTAATATAAAATATTGACGTGGCTTAACCGTGACCGCACAAAATAGGAGGACATGGAAGGACACCACAACTAGGAGGGCAGACAATCCTTGTCCATCTCCACTTGGAGTGTTTGACTCACGTATATGCGAGGACAATATGTATTTGTGATGCATCAGTACGGAGTTCTGACTAGGCCCATTACGATGACGTAACTTTGTTTTTATTTATTTTTATTTTTTTTGGTATACTGAAAATAATATTTTAGGGCAACAACAATAAAGTACGAAGAGCAAATACCTAAGAGGCCCAATTACAAGATTAACACAAAACAAAATTGGACCCCAAACAAAAGCCCAAAGCCTACTAAGTACGAGCACAAGTGGGCCAACAAAGTTAAACAAAAAAGAGCCCAAAAGAACAAAAGAAACCCTAATCTTCTTCTTCCACCACCTCTGCTACAGGGAACTAACTGGATCTGCAAGCTTTCACACCTCCAACCGACAAACGCCTCTCCAATCGCATCAACCAGCCGCAAGCAAGTTTTCGAACGCGACCACATAGGAAAAAACAAGTCAGAAAGTAGAAGAACTCTCGTGGCAATACCCGAGCAACGCTGCCAACAATGGCAGCAACTAGTGAGAAAGTGGTGGTGTTAGGAACACTTGAGCCAGTGAGAACACCGGAGCTCTACACACTCTCTTGAGGAGCCGCAATAGATCGCAGTAAGCAGTGACTGCAAATCGAAGCGGAGATGGTCGAAGACGAAGAACGCCGGTGTGGTGTGAGGGACAAGCTACATCGGGGTGGGGAGCAGGGGGAAAAAGCAAAATCAGGGAAGAAAAGATGAGACAAAGGGCAGGAGGAAGGGATTGCAACCGCCCCCAGCCATAGATAGGGACGGCGACTCGAGAATTGGTCGAGAATGGGTACACCCACACAACCAATGAGAAGGGACTCTCAGAGAGAGAGAAAGAACCCTGGTATCTGTTGCTTTGACGTAACTTTGTTTTGTTAACCCATTGTAAACATATACTTCATATCTTGGTGGTTATTCCAATTACTACAAACTTCTAAGTCTCCGTACAATTTTCATATGGGTTTGTACTATTTACACATCCTTCTCAATCTCCGTCCGTCGAATTGAATAAATTGAGAAGATCAAAGAACATAAATTAATTAGGGATGTGTGTTGTGAATCGCACCACCCTTTTCGTATAAACGAATACAAATGAATGCTTTCTTGAATTTAGTCAGTGCTTGTAGGTTGTGGATTTTAACTAATTACCGTATAAACCAACACAAATTTGATTGAGCTTCAAAAACCAAACTTGTCGAACAAGTTAACTGTTAACAGTAGAAAAGGCAATCTTACAATCAGCCTTGAGTTCCTTCTCCTGTTTATCCACAAGTATTTCTGGATGCTCTTTTTTTTATTATTTTGGCCGCGGATTAATCATCCTCGCTTATTCCTGCCTGGAACACAAAACAACTGCTCAGCCATAATTCCAGATCATACAGCAGAAAGCTAGAAACTATGCAGAAATTTGTCAGTGTCTCCGCGTTTGAGAGTGTGAGGGAGTTCATGCAAAAGCAATTCAAGAGAACATGAATTATAGATTCACAAACATGTCCAAGAATCTGAATTTACGCATCTCTTTGGACACTACTTACACAAGCTAAACCAATACAACATGAGTAACCCAAATTTAATACCACCAAAATGGTTCCTTTATGGTTTTCTTCCTTTTTGCAAAAAAAAAAAAGAAAAAGAAAAAACACACACACACACACACAAAATCAGCAGCTAGTAGATGCATAATTCAGTGCCATAACCCTAAAAAATAGAACGAAATTGACATAAATGTAGGAGGAACACAGTTGATTGCCTACACTGTCATCACATAACAATTACACCAATAACCACAGAATGTTCCACACTGCGGAGAGTTTTTCGGTTGGCTTAGGCGAAGACCTTTAGATTCCAACACTTCTATCCAAAGGTTAAGCTTTGCATTTACCCCTTCCTGAGTTTCATTTATCAACACTATATCGTCTGCGAAAAGCATACACCAAGGAATATCATCTTGAATATGTCCTGTTAACTCATCCATTACCAACGCAAAAAGGTAAGGACTTAAGGATGAGCCTTGATGTAATCCTACAGTTATGGGGAAGCTCTTATACAAGGATAGGACCGATGAAAATGGTGAAAGGTATAGAAAAGCGAAGCAAGAGGCGAAGAAAGCTGTGAGAGAAGCTAAGTTAGCGGCTTATGACGATATGTATAAGCGACTAGATACCAAAGAAGGAGAGTTGGATATCTATAAACTAGATAGAGCAAGGGAAAAGAAGACAAGGGACCTAAACCAAGTGAGGTGCATCAAGGATGAGGATGGAAAAGTTCTTGCTACAGAGAACGCGGTTAAAGACAGATGGAAAGGTTATTTTCATAATCTTTTCAATGAAGGACATGAAATGAGTGCTTCTTTAGGGGAGTTGAGTAACTCAGAAGAGTGTCGAAACTACTCTTTTTATCGTAGAATCCGGAAGGAAGAAGTGGTTGTAGCTTTGAAGAAGATGAAGCATAGAAAAGCAGTAGGCCCAGACGATATACCAATCGAAGTGTGGAAAGTTTTGGGAGAGACAGGTATAACATGGCTCACTGACATTTTCAATAGGATTTTGAAAACGAAGAAGATGCCAAATGAGTGGCGAACGAGCACTTTGGTGCCTATTTACAAGAATAAGGGCGATGTACAAAATTGCATTAACTATAGGGGTATTAAGCTAATGAGTCATACAATGAAACTCTGGGAGAGAGTCATTGAGCATAGATTGAGGCAAGAGACACGGGTTTCGGACAACCAATTCGGGTTCATGCCAGGGCGCTCAACCATGGAGGCAATCTATCTCTTACGAAGATTGATGGAAAGATATAGAGATGGGAAAAAGGATTTACACATGGTCTTTATAGATTTGGAAAAAGCGTATGATAGGGTCCCAAGAGACATCCTTTGGAGGATTTTAGAAAAGAAAGGAGTACGAGTAGCATATATCCAAGCTATACAGGATATGTATGAAGGAGCAAAGACTGCCGTAAGAACTCATGAAGGACAAACCGAAAGCTTCCCCATAACTGTATGATTACATCAAGGCTCATCCTTAAGTCCTTACCTTTTTGCGTTGGTAATGGATGAGTTAACAGGACATATTCAAGATGATATTCCTTGGTGTATGCTTTTCGCAGACGATATAGTGTTGATAAATGAAACTCAGGAAGGGGTAAATGCAAAGCTTAACCTTTGGATAGAAGTGTTGGAATCTAAAGGTCTTCGCCTAAGCCGATCAAAGACAGAATATATGGAGTGCAAGTTCAGCGCAAATGGAGGCCAAAACGAGTTAGGGGTGAGGATCGGAGATCAAGAAATACCAAAGAGCGACCGTTTTCGTTACCTAGGATCTATCTTGCAAAAGAACGGAGAATTAGATGGAGATCTCAACCATAGAATACAAGCTGGATGGATGAAGTGGAAGAGTGCATCCGGCGTGTTGTGTGACCGCCGTATGCCACTGAAGCTCAAGGGAAAATTTTATAGGACGGCAATAAGGCCGGCGATGCTGTATGGCACAGAATGTTGGGCGGTGAAGCATCAACACGTACACAAAATGGGTGTAGCGGAGATGAGGATGCTTCGTTGGATGTGTGGGCACACGTGAAAGGATAAGATTAGGAATGAGGATATCCGGGGTAAAGTAGGAGTAGCTGAAATTGAAGGAAATATGAGAGAAAATCGGTTACGGTGGTTTGGACATGTGCAAAGAAGGCCTACTGACGCTCCGATTAGAAGATACGACTATGGGACAGAGGTTCAGGGCCGAAGGGGTAGAGGAAGACCTAGGAAAACTTTGGAAGAGACCCTAAGAAAAGACTTAGAGTACTTGGATCTAACGAAGGACATGACACAGGACAGAACACAATGGCGTTCTAAGATTCATATAGCCGATCCCACTCAGTGACTTGGATTTTCCAAGTCTCCAACCGAGAAGTTTTCCTCACTCGGGAAATTAAGGGAACACTACCTCAACCTACATGCTCCACTCACAAAGCTTCAACATACAAGCTTCAACAAAAGAAAATTTAAAGAACTTAGCGAAGAATGCTTTGGTGTATTTAACACAATACGTTGAAATGAAGGAAAGCTTATTTATTGATATCCTTGATAAGTTACAAATATGTACATATACTTGAGTCAAAATAAACAAACAAGAGGGAGCCTTCACAAAGGTTGCTTAGGAGAAGTCTCAGCAGTCGGTAGAGCCCCAGAAAGAGAAGGCACCGGAGGAGGATCATTCGGAGCCTCAGTACTGGACAGAACCCTAGAAGGAGGAGGCATCAGAGGTTGATCATTTGGAGCTTCATTACGCGGTACAGCCCCAGAAGACGAAGGCAATAAATGCCTTTGGAACAAACCCACAAATCTCTGATGATCAAGTAAAACCTGACCATCAGATTCCTTCATCTGGTCAAGCTTCCTCTTCATGTTTGTAGCATAGTCATGTGCGAGCCGGTGCAACTGTTTATTCTCATACTTGAGCCCTCTAATCTCCTGTTTGAGACTCATCACTTCAGCCGCCAATGATTCAACTTGGCGGGTTCGAGCAAATAGGCGTTGGGCCATATTAGACACAGAACCTGCACACTGAACACTAAGAGCCAAAGAATCCTTAACAACCAACTCATCAGACCGTTTGGAAAGTAGTCTGTTATCTTTGGGAGTGAGAAGGTTCCTGGCCACTACCGCAGCGGTCATATCATTCTTCATCACGGAATCCCCAACGGTAAGAGGACCAGTAGGGGAGACGAATGATGGGCGCCATATGTTGTTTGGAGAAGGCGGGGCTGCCTCTTCAAGGTTCAAGTCAAAACGACGGTCGGAGGGGCCAGACATTTTCAAAGGTGTTGAAGAGAGAAGAGGTCAGACAAATCAAGATCTTAGAAGTGCAAGAATGGAACTTCTACTAGTGGATATTCAAGTGTGCTTTGGAACTTAATGCCAGCCCCTATAAAAATCTGCACTCGATGAGGCTTCAGAAATCGAAGAGGCGCCTGCTCAGAAATCGAAGAGGCGTTTACTTTCTCAAAAGCTGGGCTGCTCAGAGACCACGAGGGTCGATCTCAGAAATCGAAGAGTCGTGTGCTTTCTCAAAAGCTGGGCTGCTCAAAGACCACGAAGGCCGATCTCAGAAATCGAAGAGGCTTGCTTTCTCAAAAGCTGGGCTGCTCAGAGACCACGAGGGCCGATCTCAGAAATCGAAGAGGCACCTACTTTTCCAGCCCTGTCAGCACCTGTCACACGCACACTCAGCTTTGCGGAAATTATGGACATTCTGTCGAAGATTTCTGGCGAAGTAGAAAGCACATGAATCGTACTGTTCAATCACTCACTTCCCACACGCAACAGTAGCTCATGGGTACCACATATAACTCTGCCAAAGTTCTCTGACAAAGTTCTCTGACAAAGTTGAGACACGTGAAGCTTGCAGCTCCCACTACATCACTCTGACCAAGAAGGGTAAAAGATTAGCAAAGAAACAATACTAACAAAGTTTAGACACATAAATGTTGAAGGTCTAGCTACCATATTATTACCCACAAGGGTAAAGGAACAGTACCACTGCTCCTCTGTGCTTCGTGGCAAGGTAGACTAGCAAACATGCCCAACTTTTACTCACATTCGAGAAAACACTCCCAACAAGATTGCTTGCTCCAAAATCAAAGAGGCATCGCCCTCCAAATCTCGAGAGCCAGACTCCCAACATGATTACTTTCTCAAAAATCGAAGAGAGGGTAAAGGAACAGTACCACGGCTGGATAATTGGAAAGTCCCTGTGTGTCAACCTCTATGCTTCGTGGCAAGGTAGACTAGCAAACATGCCCAACCTTTACTCACATTCGAGAAAACACTCCCAACAAGATTGCTTGCTCCAAAATCGAAGAGGCACCGCCCTCCGAATCTCGAGAGCCAGACTCCTAACATGATTACTTTCTCAAAAATCGAAGAGAGGGTAAAGGAACAGTACCACTGCTGGATAATTGGAAAGTCCCTGTGTGAACCTCTATGCTTCGTGGCAAGGTAAACTAGCAAACATGCCCAACCTTTACTCACATTCGAGAAAACACTCCCAACAAGATTGCTTGCTCCAAAATCGAAGAGGCACCGCCCTCCGAATCTCGAGAGCCAGACTCCCAACATGATTACTTTCTCAAAAATCGAAGACACCGCTCTCTAAATCTCGAGAGCCAGACCCCCAGTAGGATTGCTTTCTCAAAAATCGAAGAGGCATCGTTCTCCGAATCTCGAGAGTCAGATCCCCGACAGGATTGCTTGTTCGAAAACCGAAGAGGCACCACTTTCCCAACTTCAAGAGCTGGATCTCCTTGGATAAAGTTTGTCTGTAATCTTCACACGCAACATCAGCTTTCCAGATACCACAGACCATTTTTTCAAAGTGCTCTGACAGAGTTAAAACTTGTGAAGCTGGCAGCTCCCACTACCGTGCTATGACCAAGTAGGGTAAAGGAATAGCATTATTACTTGATGTTAGGGAGACTTCTATATATGTCGACCTCCATCCCCAACGGACATGCAGACCTGCAAAAATGCTCAACCCTTCCTCTTATCTGAGAGGGCACTCCCAACGAAGCCTTTCGAAATATTCAGCTTTCTTTCCCCCCGATAATACCTCTGTAAACAAGCTATACTAGAGCAAGAATATCTCATATTATCAGGGTTAAAAGCAAGAGTATCCCATATCATGCTTTTTCCCTGTCTTTTCCTTTGGCCTTGTTCTTACCTGCAAGACAAGGAGAAAGAGAGCAATCAGTCAGCACTTGGAATCAAGCTTCCAGCCAGGAACTGACTGCCTGGAACCCCTTACCTGATTACTTACCTGGCATTGCTCTCGAGTACTCATCTTCAACATCTTATACTTCCAGGGAAGATCCCGCATCTGCCTGAGGAACAAATAGGGCAAGTGAGAAGGACACAAGGAAGCATGTGGAGACAAGCGTAACAGCACACGTGCCGATACATCCATTACTCTGTCAAAAGCAAAAGTATCCCATATCAGCAGGGTCGAACGTACTCTAGATTTGATGGACTTGTTTTGACCCTCAAATTCTTCAGTCGGCCTTATCTCTGGAGGAAACCAGAAAAACCTCCAGCCCAGTTCAAGAATAAGCCTGTGGAAAGTTACTTCTTCAAAAGCAAAAGTATCCCATATCATCTCTTCTCATTTTTCTTCTCTTTATCCTTCATGCTGCCTGCAAGATAGGGAGAATGTGAACAATCAGCCGGAGCTCTGATTGCTTACCTTGTCTGTCACCTCTTTCAGCAGATCCCCTAGCTCGGCGACTTGGGGGACTCCTACTACATGGTTTGTATCGCGCTTGACCAAGCCTGAAACTACAAGTAAGCTTCAAGTGACATTGATACATTACCTTGTGCATCTCCACCAGTTACAGATACCACCCCTGGATGGAGGAAGAGTACTTCCAGAGAAGATGCCACATCTACCTATGAGACAGATAAGGAAAGTCAAGACGATACCACACTCCAGTACTTAGAAGTTTCGTGGTTACGAAATCATTCTCCCACAATATTTCCTAATGTCATTTGTACTAAATCATTCACTTGTACTCACTAAAGGAGAGCTTGAACCTATGTACTTGTGTAAACCCTTCACAATTAATGAGAACTCCTCTATTCCGTGGACGTAGCCAATCTGGGTGAACCACGTACATCTTGTGATTGCTTTCCTATCTCTATCCATTTATATACTTATCCACACTAATGACCGGAGCAATCTAGCGAAGATCACAAAAAGTGACCGTTTTCGCTACCTAGGATCTATCTTGCAAGAGAACGGAGAATTAGATGGAGATCTCAACCATAGAATACAAGCTGGATGGATGAAATGTAAGAGTGCATCCGGCGTGTTGTGTGACCGTCGTAGGCCACTGAAGCTCAAGGGAAAATTTTATAGGACGGCAATAAGGCCAGCGATGTTGTATGGCACATAATGTTGGGCGGTGAAGCATCAACACATACACAAAATGGGTGTAGCGGAGATGAAGATGCTTCATGGGATGTATGGGTACACGAGAAAGGATAAGATTGGGAATGAGGATATCCGAGGTAAAGTAGGAGTAGCCAAAATTGAAGGAAATATGAGAGAAAATCGGTTCCGGTGGTTTGGACATGTGCAAAGAAGGCCTACTGACGCTCCGGTTCGAAAATGTGACTACGGGACAGAGGTTCAGGGCCGAAGGGGTAGAGGAAGACCTAGGAAAACTTTGGAAGAGACCCTAAGAAAAGACTTGAGTACTTGGATCTAACGGAGGACATGACACAAAACCGAGCGCAATGGCGTTCTAGGATTCATATAGCCGACCCCACTTAGTGGGAAAAGGCTTTGTTGTTGTTGTTGTTGTATTTGGTCTAGTTGTAAGCTCCAATGACACAAGCGCAAATGAATTATGCAACTACCACGTTTTTAAATAGCTACTTTCCAAGCATCATCAACACCAACAGTTTTAGTTACACACACACATGAAATGGAAATCCTACTATAGGGTTTAATATAAAATTGAGCTATAGAACTGATCACATTTGGAGAAACTTGAACCATTAAAAGCTATTATGCATTTAATATAAACACCACGTTCACAAATGAGAAAGCGCACAAGTGTAGTGTAATGTACTAAAGAATTACTTGAAGCATTTTTTAAAGTGTTTCTCAAGTGGGCAACATTAGCACCAACAACTTCAGCCACCGTCTTCCCATCTTTAAAGAATTGGAATGTAGGCTGCACCAAAATGCACACATCAGATCAGAAACCAAATGGACCTTGGATTTTACCATATCCAAGTTAAAACATATAGAATTACTAAGATGGAACCAGCAATAATCCATTCAAAAGACCATCTTAAAAAGATCATCCCACGAGTGCCATGAATAAAAGAAGCTATATACCGAGAACAAAATAAACTGGAGCATTTTCTTCAAACAAAATAAGAGCAAACCATTTACCACGGAGGAAATATTCAACTCGTCCAAAGTGTTTGTAAGGCCCTTCTGTAGATAGAATAAACAAGGTTAGGTATGAACTATGAAAAAATTCTTGCTCCCAGAATAAAAAGAAATGAACTTACATTTAAACTAGCTAACCATTCCATGCCAGATGGCTATGAGCCCACAAGTAAAATAATTGCTAAAACTAACTTAGGAATTAAAACCCGTAACAGATAACTAGATTTCATAAGTAGCAACACTTAAGAGTTCTTTTGAGTTTTGAACTTAATCTTAAGCTGGGATTTAAGTAGTCCACAAAAGAACTAAAATGGTTCCCAAAAACAAAATGATCCAAGTTTACAGAAGACTAAATTCCAATGCGAATGCGCACCTCATCGATGTCAACCTTATACGTTGTTACCTGTGGGTATTGCTCACTCAACTCTCCAACGATTGGAGATATGAACCTGCCCGCACAAGAAGATCACACCAAAGTACCAATCATAAGTTCAAGGCACATTATTACGCCACATTTTCGTGCCAATGACTTCATTGCTTAAAAGAAAACGTCTTTCGAACTTACAAGGCCCGCACCAGACTGCACTGAAATAGAAAAGTGCTGGCACAGCTCCTTCTATATGAAATTTTATATATAAATCAGACAATTTGTATGAAAATATGACAAGTTTTCTCAAAACAAAACAATTCCGAAAACCGGAAAAAACCCAGGAAACAAAATTACCTCTAGCTTGGCTGATTACGCTGCTAAATTCATCCTCCGACTGAATGACAACAATATTAGAGGCACCTGAAATTCAATCAACAATTCAAGTTACTGAGCTATTCCAAAACCCGAAATTTAAAAATTGAAACTTTGAACAACGGCGACAACAATAACAGAAGTTGGAGTACCTGAGGGCGAGGAAAGAGGTCGGAGTTGGAGAAAGTGAGGGTTTGGGAAGTGATGGAGGGAATTGGAGAAGGGTTTGGAGGTGGAAGGAGATGCTGTGGGCGGCGAAGATGGTGCGGTGGGGATTGAAGAAGCCAGGGTTTGGAAAGAATTGGAAGGAAGGTTGTGACGATGAAGAAGCGCTGCGCAGAACTTGCTGCGATTCCATGGCCACTCCGGACTTCCTCGCCATTTTCTTCTCTCGATATTCGGTGCTTTGTTTGGGTTTAAGGCAAAAACACAAGAAGAGCCCAAAACAATGAATGTGTAAATGGGCCAGTTGGTGAAGGCATATAGGCCTAGTCCATAAGGCCCACACAACGCATAAAGATTGTTTTACAAGCCATACTAGGGAATGGTCGAGCTCAAAATCTCGGGTTCAAGGTAAATGCTCTAAATCAACTGCAGCGACAAGTTTGTTGCCACGCAAATATTTTCATGTGAAAACATGTTGACACTATGGGCGTGGTTGGTACGTAGACGAGACAGAATGAGACAAGATGGAATGAGATGGAAAGGAGGTTTTTTGTGCTACGTTCGGTATGCAGGCTGGAGTAGAACGAACTACTTTTGTCCCACAGTGTTCCGTCCCACCCCATGTACCAAACAAGGCCTATGTGTGAAATGCATTTTTAATTATGTGTTTCTGCTCGGATTTCAATTTGAAGACTAGTTTTACCCCTATGAAGACAAATCCATGTAGGAAGTGGAAAACTCAAAAGAAAGTGCTTGTTTTTTTTCAAAAAAAACGCTAAGCACGTGGCACCTCAAAGATGAAGCAAGCTATTGTCAAATGTTGGGCCAAAGCTAAATTCAAGGTTGAAGACAAAGGACAAAAAAAAAATGTTTAAAACTCATAAAGAGGAGAAGAAGAGTGCCAGCCAAAAGCTTTTGTCACATCATAAGCAAAGTTAAAAAATGTTGATGTGGTCTTCTTTTCCTTGAGAGCAAGAAAACCACTCACGTAGAGCACAAAAGAAAGTCATGGTTCCCCCGTTTAAATTATGGGACAAACTGACAAGTTACCAAGACAAAGGAAAGCTAAAGAAGGAAAATGGGCACAGAACATAAAAAAGAAAAAAGAAAAAATGTGCAGCAAGACAAGTCAAAAAATTTCAGTCATGATTATGACTAGTCATTCTTTTTACTTGTTGCAATACAATTCCCTCAAATTAAATGGGAATACTATCCATGTGGAACTTAGAGAAAAAGGAAGTAGCTTCTCCATTAGGTACAACTTTGAACTACCAATTACAAACCATTTCAACTGCAGTGGACACAAGCCATCTCAAAGTACAAAATTCGATGGATGTATCATCTCAAATTAGTGGGTTTGCACTACGTCAAAATGTATCAAGCTCCTTTTAAATTATTGAAGTAATCAAATGGCAAGAAGCCATATTAAATCTCAAACGGCACAATGCTGAAGAAAAGTGTCAATGGCACGAAGCCATGACAAATGTCAAATGGCACAAAGCCATGTCAAGTTCCAAATGGCACAAAACCGAAGAAAAAGTCAAATATCAAATGGCACAAAGCTGCAACAAAATCTCAAATAGCACAAAGCCGTGATGAGTCTCAAAAATTTACGAACTACGCCGGTTTGATTCCATTAAGGATACGTAGGCAGTCTGATATCAAATTTTAGACGCAATCATGAAACCAAAACGAATCCCTGATTTATATAAACTAAATTCACTCCTGCTACTTTGATCAAGTAATTGCAAATTCTACAAAAAATAAAAGAGAAAAGTTCCTAGGCACGAAGTCAAAGAAAAATCTCAAATGACATGAGGCCGTGACAAATATCAAACGGCACGAAGCCGCAACAAGATTCAAATGGCATGAAGCCACATTAAGCTCCAATGGTTTAAAGTCCTTGCCCGCATGAGCTAAAACTGCACAAGGTATTAAACGCTCCAACGGCTTAAAGTCCTCGTCTGCATGAGCTAAAACTGCACAAGACATCAGTTGCTCCTTGCCTGTACGAGCTGAAACTACACAAGGCATCAAACCCCAACAAAACACAAGGAACTACGAGTGACTTGATCCCTCAACGAGGGTACGTAAGCAATCTAGGGCTCTACCTAGACGTAGTCACAAAATCAAATAAACATCCAAATCCCCAAGTTACGATTTATTCATATTAGAATCAAAGGGTATTCCTTTCCCAAAGGAAGAGTTGTAATTAATAGGCACGTAGCCTAGAATGGGTCGAACTCGAATTAATAAAATCCTCTTCAAAAAAATGAACGAGAGTGAAATTATGTCGAGTGAATTATTTGTTTACATATTGTGTACAATTTTAGCTCAACATGGTACGTATGTTTTAATTCATTATAACAATATTGGACTTTCCTGCCAATTAAGCTTGTTTGTACCATACTTGACCAATCCCGAAACTACCGAGCACCGGCCAACGCTATACTGTCAAGGACCCAGAAGAGTTCCCCTCCGACCAGGAGGCCAATCACTACTCGACACGTGTCAAGATTAGAAGCCAATCAGAGCGCAGCACGTGTCGACATCAAGAACCAATCATAACATGACACATGTCAATGTGACAAAGCTACAAGTTTTTCTATAAATAGGGGTCATTCCCCCACAATATTGGCTAATGCCATTTGTGTTAAATCATTCACAAGAACTCACTAAATTGAGAGCTTGATCCTTTGTACTTGTGTAAGCCCTTCACTACTAATAAGAACTCATCTACTCCGTGGACGTAGCCAATCTGGGTGAACCACGTACATCCTGTGTTTGCTTTTCTGTCTCTATTCATTTACGTACTTATCCTCACTAGTGACCGAAGCAACCAAGCGAAGGTCACAAAACCTGACACGTTCTGTTGTACCAAAGTCTTCGCTGATTTTGTGCATCAACATTTGGCGCCGTCTGTGGGAAACGACACTTATTCCTACTCTCTTCAGCTGTGTCAAGCTGGTTTCTATCATTCGTACACTTTCTTTTAATCAGGCATCCCTCTCCAGCATGGGAAGCGAAGGAAGCCACAGCACACAGAATGACACCCCCCTTGCACATAGTGCGAAACAACGAAAGAAGGAAGGAAAACGAGTTCTTCTTCAAGCTAAAGTCGATGAGTTGGAAGCTCAGAACAACAAGATAGCAATGAGGAATGAGGTCCTCCAGGAGCAATATGAGAAGCTCTTCGAGACACTTCACGAAGCTAGGCAAGCTCAGACACGCGAGCTTGTTGCCCCCGTGGAAGTCAACCATCAACTGGGTGCCCTCCAACATGGAGGGTCACATGCATTCGACATAGATATCCCTGATAGGGAACAAATTACCCCTCGATTTGATAATCAACATGAGGCTTCTCTTAACCCAGTTGCTTCGACCCGAACCATGAGAAGCGGAGGGAGACACCTCTTTGCTGAATGGGCAGAAGGATCGAAAGCCGTCTTTCGCGATTGTCGGGATTTCCTGAAGCAACGTCGAGAGAATTCCATCCATATAAGCTCAAAGATCAATGACCCAAGGATTTCTGAGAGACTCGGTCCCCTGCCACGGCCCGAGCCGGCCACCAACTTGGGGAAGGTGCAACAAGTCCTAGAGAGACATGAGGGTACAGGGGACTCAGAGGTGTTCCGACAGACATACCCTGGAAGCCAGTACAGCGAGTCCAGGGAAAAATCACATGCCCTTGATCAAACCTTCCTAATTCCAAGAGGAGATGGAGATTTACGAAAGAAAGCTCCAGTGGCACATAACTCTGCTCAGGACCCCCTTGTCCTACAACTTCTTGAGGAAGTAAACAAGTTGAAGGCTGAACGTCAGGCTGAAATACCTGACTGGAACCAACCCAGGCCTGGCCCTCTTACAAGGAGGATCCTCAACACCCCCCTTCAAGCAAAGACAAAGCAGAAGCTTGGCTTGCAACTTTATACTGGAAAAGAGGACCCGATTGAGCACCTTAACCTCTTTGAGTCCACCATGGCATACCGGATGCACACCGACGAAGAGCGATGTCTTCTCTTCCCCTCCACCCTCTCTGGCGGAGCTCTAAATTGGTATTGTCGTCTTACACCTGAGACGGTAGACTCATTTGAGGAATTGAGGAAACTATTTGTTTCCCAACACATTTTCCAAACCGATCGCTTGCACTCTGCAGATGACCTGTACACTATCCGCCAGAGGCCAGACGAGTCATTACGTATGTATGCTGGCCGCTTCAGCCATGAATACTCCCGGTGTGCCGAGGCAGACGACAAGACTGCCCTCAAAGCCTTCACGGCAGGCCTACGTGATTGTTTCTTTAAATACATGATCAATGCCAATACTTGGAAGACTTACTCTGAGGTGATGGCGCAGGCTTATAACCATGCCTCCGCCGAGGCAAAGACATATCAGGAGAAACCCCCTCACCCAACGCCATGGAGGAAGAACTAGCAATAGCTAAAGTTTGACGGTTGGGAAGATCATCCAATGTTTCTCTAGTACAGGACTCTAACAAAGACCCTGAAGACTCCGACATTGCAGACTCAGACTTAGAGCTAAAGCTAGAAGAGCCCTCATCACTAGAACTTCCAGGCTCTGACATCTACAATAAGAAGAAACAAATTCTATCACTACATGCATGATCAAAACATAAGGAAGTTCCTATATTACCCACATGAAGATGGTGCAAAGCGATGCCGGAACCCTTCTCAATCAGAAAGCAATCCGTCTTCCACAGTCACTACAAAACAAGCAAATGAAGACCGTGTCAAGCGCCCAAAAAAAAAAAAAAAAACAGCTTCATCCAAAAAGCTTCACCCGAAAAGCTTCACCTCCAAAACTTCACCCAAAAAGCTTCATCCAAAAAGTTTCACCCAAAAAGCTTCACCTAAAAAAGCTTCACCCAAAAAAAAAACTTCACCTCCAAAAAGCTTCACCCAAACAGCTTCACCTAAAAAAGCTTCACCCACAAAGCTTCACCTAAAAAGCTTCACCCACAAAGCTTCACCCAAAAAGCTTCACCTCCAAAGCTTCACCCACAAAGCTTCACCTAAAAAGCTTCACCCACAAAGCTTCACCCGAAAAGCTTCACCTCCAAAACTTCACCCAAAAAGCTTCATCCAAAAAGTTTCACCCAAAAAGCTTCACCTAAAAAAGCTTCACCCAAAAAAAAACTTCACCTCCAAAAAGCTTCACCCAAACAGCTTCACCTAAAAAAGCTTCACCTACAAAGCTTCACCTAAAAAGCTTCACCCACAAAGCTTCACCCAAAAAGCTTCACCTCCAAAACTTCACCCAAAAAGCTTCATCCAAAAAGTTTCACCCAAAAAGCTTCACCTAAAAAAGCTTCACCCAAAAAAAAAACTTCACCTCCAAAAAGCTTCACCCAAACAGCTTCACCTAAAAAAGCTTCACCCACAAAGCTTCACCTAAAAAGCTTCACCCACAAAGCTTCACCCAAAAAACTTCACCCGAAAAGCTTCACTTAAAAAAGCTTCACCTACACAGCTTCACCTAAAAAAGCTTCACCTAGAAAGCTCCCTCTACATACTTTCACCTACAAAGCTTCACCATCAAAGCTTCACCTCGAAAGCTTCATCTACAAAGCTTCATCTACAAAGCTTCACCATCAAAGCTTCACCCAAAAAGCTTCACCTAAAAAAGCTTCACCCAAAAAAAACTTCACCTCCAAAAAGCTTCACCCAAACAGCTTCACCTAAAAAAGCTTCACCCACAAAGCTTCACCTAAAAAGCTTCACCCACAAAGCTTCACCCAAAAAACTTCACCCGAAAAGCTTCACTTAAAAAAGCTTCACCTACAAAGCTTCACCTAAAAAAGCTTCACCTAGAAAGCTTCACCTACAAAGCTTCACCTAGAAAGCTTCACCATCAAAGCTTCACCTAGAAAGCTTCAACACCAAAGCTTCACCTACAAAGCTTCAACACAAAACCTTGCTCCAAATAAACAAATTTTGTTCACAAAACCCAAGATGCCCTTGAACTTGTACAAAAACACAGGTCAACACAAACATTTGTTTTGTTCTACACCCACAACATCCCTGTCATAACCAAACAAGCAATTATGTATATGTTTCCAAACATATTATAATAGATCCAACAACAAGCCAAAGTCCCAAGTTTCATAATGGACAAAAGTACAAGCAATTCATCAATAATGAAGGTGCTACAAAACTTGGAATCTGCCCCAAAATAGAAATCCAACCCAAGAGACTTTTTCTCTCTCTCCCTCTTCCGCCTCCTTTCATCTATCAAATTTCTGCAACCTCTGCTCTTCTCCAATGGAGCTGAATTTTGGACACCCTATAGTTTTTGAGCATATGAACAACTTTCAAGAAGGAACCATTTCTGTTTAAGAGACGGAAATTAAAGTGTTGAAGCTCCAAACATGACAGTCGGATTCTTGCAGATTTCGAAGCTGCTATGATGTTTCGAAGATCTGGAAATATTTAACCATTAGTTCATTCTGAATTTTTGATATGTTATGAAAGAGACGATGAGGCACAACTTCAATGAAGAAAGCATGCTGATCTGAACAATAGAAAATGGAGTTTCGAAGCTCACAACAAATCTGACGGGTTGACAGACAAATGATAAACAGTCACTCATCATACCTGGATTTCTGGAGTTATACTGCTCCGAGGGACCTCAAATTTGGATATGTTGTAGTTCACAAGTTAAGGAACAACTTCGATGAAGAAAGTATGTTGATCTGAACAAGAGAAAATGGAGTTTCGAAGCTCACAACAAGTCTGACAGGTTGACAGAAAAATGATGAACAGTCACTCATCTTACCTGAATTTCTGGATTTGTACTGCTCCGATGGATCTCAAATTTGGATATGTTGTAGCTGACAAGGTGAGGAACAACTTCGATGAAGAAAGTATGTTGAGATGAACAAGAAAAAATGGAGTTTAGAAGCTCACAACAAGTCTGACGGGTTAACAGAAAATTGATGAACAGTTACTCATCATACCTGAATTTCTGGAGTTGTACTACTCCGATGGATCTCAAATTTGGAGATGTTGTAGTTCACAAGATAAGGAACAACTTTCATGAAGACGACTTTGCGATCTGAGCTATAGAGAATGGTGTTATCTTGCATCCACTCAGGCTGATTAGTGGAAACGAAAAGCAATTCCACCAAAGAAAAGATGAAAAAGAGAGAAAAGCTACTAATTGCACTTGATCTTGTCTAGTCAATAGCATGCAGCATCAAACACACAAAAGTTGGAAATATTTTTAGATAAGGCATATGCGAATGTGTGACATCGAAACAAGGATTCGTTACTTTGACAAATTAGTAACAAGCGAGACACCTCATTCGGCAACTCTCTTCGCCTGAAGACTTGGGGGACTCCCACCATATGCTACTGCACCTTAATACTCGGCAGTCTCACAACCACTCAGTGACTTGGATTTTTCAAGTCTCCAACCGAGAAGTTTTCCTCACTCGGGAAAATAAGGGAACACTACCTCAAACTACATGCTTCACTCACAAAGCTTCAACAATACAGGTTTCAACAAAAGCAAAAATTCAAAGAACTTTATGAAGAAGGCTTTGGTGTATTTAACACAATATATTGAAATGAAGCAAAGCTTATTTATTAATATTTTCGATAAGCCACAAATATGTACATATACATGAGTCAAAATAAACAAACAAAAGGGAGCCTTCACAAAGGTTGCTTAGGGGAAGTCTCAGCAGTCGGTAGAGCCCCAGAAAGAGAAAGCACCGGAGGGTGGTTATCCGGAGCCTCAGTACTTGACAAAACCCCAGAAGGAGGAGGCATTGGAGGTTCATCATTTGAAGCTTCATTACCAGGTACAGCCCCAGAGGACGAAGGCAATAAATGCCTTTGGAACAAACCCACAAACCGCTGATGATCAAGTAAAACCTTACCATCAGATTCCTTCATCTGGTCAAGCTTCCTCTTCATGTTTGTAGCATAGTCATGGGCGAGCCGGTGCAACTGTTTATTCTCATGCTTGAGCCCTCTAATCTCCTGTTTGAGACTCATCACTTCAGCAACCAATGATTCAACTTGGCGGGTTCTAGCAAATAGGCGTTGGGCCATATTAGACACAGAACCTGCACACTGAACACTAAGAGCCAGAGAGTCCTTAACAGCCAACTCATCAGACCGTTTGGAAAGTAGTCTGTTATCTTTGGGAGTGAGAAGGTTCCTGGCCACCACTGCAGCGGTCATATCATTCTTCATCACAGAATCCCCAACGGTAAGAGGACCAGTAGGGGATATGAAGGATGGGCGCCATATGTTGTCTGGAGAAGGCGTGGCTGTCTCTTCTCCAAGGTTCAGGTCAAAACGACGGTCGGAGGGTCCAGACATTTTCAAATGTGTTGAAGAAGGAAGAGGTCAGACAAATCAAGATCTTAGAAGTGCAAGAAATGAGCTTCTACTGGTAGAGATTCAGGTGTGCTGTGGAACTTAATGCCAGCCTCTATAAAAATCTGCACTCGACGGAGCTTCAGAAATCGAAGAGGCGTTTGCTTTCTCAAAAGCTGGGCTGCTCAGAGACCACGAGGGCCGATCTCAGAAATCGAAGAGGCGTTTGCTTTCTCAAAAGCTGGGCTGCTCAGAGACCACGAGGGCCGATCTCATAAATCGAAGAGGCGTTTGCTTTCTCAAAAGCTGGGCTGCTCAGAGACCACGAGGGCCGATCTCAGAAATCGAAGAAGCACCTGTTTTTTCAGCCTCGTCAGCACCTGTCACATGCACAATCAGCTTTGCGAAAATTACGGGCAATCTGTCGAAGATTTCTGGTGAAGTAAAAAGCACGTGAATCTTACTGTTCAATCACCGCTCTCCAAATGCACCATCAACTCCTCGGGTACCACATATAACTTT
Organism: Malus sylvestris; assembly: GCF_916048215.2. Classification (NCBI taxonomy): domain Eukaryota; kingdom Viridiplantae; phylum Streptophyta; class Magnoliopsida; order Rosales; family Rosaceae; genus Malus; species Malus sylvestris. The sequence goes on along the minus strand of NC_062264.1, from coordinate 37,077,699 downwards.
GTCAAAGATCTCTGACAAAGTTTAGGCACGAGAATTTCGAAGTTCCAGCTACCCTACTATTACCCATAAGGGTAAAGGAACAGCACCACTGCTTGACAACTGGAAAGTCCCTATGTGTGTCGACCTCCGTGTTTTGCGGCAAGACAGGTTGGCAAGAACGTCCAACCTTTACTCACATTCGAGAAAAGACTCCCAACATAATTACTTTCTCAAAAACCGGAGTAGCACCGCTTTCCGAATCTCGAGAGTCAGATCCTCGACGGGATTGCTTGTTCGAAAACCGAAGAGGCACAACTCTCAGAACTTCGAGAGCCAGATTTCCTTAGATAAAGCTTGTCTGTAATCTTCACACGTAACATCAGCTTTCCAGATACCACATACCACTTTTTCAAAGTGCTCTGACAAAATTAAAACACGTGAAGCTGGCAGCTCCCACTACATTGCTGTGACCAAGAAGGGTAAAGGAATAGCATTACTACTTGTTATTGGGAAATCCCTATATACATTGACCTCCCTCCTCAACGGACAGGCAAACCTGCAAAAATGCTCAACCCTTTCTCGCATTCGAAAAGGCACCCTCAACATAACCTCTCGAAATACTCAGCTTTATTTCCCCCCGATAATACCTCAGCAAATAAGCCACACCAAGAACAAGAGTATCTCATATCATCAGGGTCGAAAGCAAGAGTATCCCATATCATGCTTTCTCCCTATCTTTGTCTTTGTCCTTGTCCACACCTGCAGGACAAGGAGAAAGAGAGCAGTCAGTCGGAACCTGAAATCAAACCTCCAATTTGGAACTGACTGCCTGGAGCCTTTGCCTGGTTGCTTACTTAGCATTGCTCTCGAGTACTCATCCTCAACTGCTGTCAAAGTCACGAATTCCACCGGCAAATACCTCATGACAGTTGATCAGATATTGGCTCTTTACACTGAAGCTGCCAAGCGTGGATGAGTCACTATGAAGGAATGTTCTGAAGGACCATTAAAATGCAAAGGTTGCACACCACTTCTGCCATGCAAAAGATTGAAGCAGAAGGTTCAACGGTGAGCTGAAACAGATCACTACAGCACGACACCTTTCCATACCACATTCATTATTCCGTCAACAGCAAAAGTATCCCATATCATCAAGGTCGAACGTACTCTAGATTTGATGGACTTGTTTTGACCCTCAAATTTTTGAGTCGGCCTTATACTCTGAAGGGCACCAGAAAACCCTCCAGCACAGTTCAAGAATAAGCCTGTGGAAAGTTACTTCTTCAAAAGCAAAAGTATCTCATATCATCTCTTATCCATTTGCTTCTCCTTATCCTGGCAGTTGAATGAGAGACAAGGAGAAGGAGAACAATCAACCGGAAGCCGAAGTCAAACCTCTGATCCTGGGTTGCTTACTTGGAAGTTTGACTGCTTACCTTGTCTGTCACCTCTTTCGGCAGATCTCCTAGCTCGGCAACTTGGGGGACTCCTACTATAGGGTTTGTATCACACTTGACTAAGCCCGAAACTACAACTAAGCTTTAAGTGAAATTGATACATTACCTTGTGCGTCAACATCAGCTAAGTACACCATTCCCGGATGGAGGAAAGGTACTTCCAGAGAAGGGCAGATGAAGATCAGACCACACTTCGGTACTTAGAAGTTTCGTGATTACTCAAGGGATTGGATCTTGCAAGTCCCCAACCGAGGAGTTTCCCTCACTCGGGAGCTTAGGGGAGCACTGTTTGTACCATACTTGACCAATCCCGAAACTACCGAGCACCGGCCAACGCTATACTGTCAAGGACCCAGAAGAGTTCCCCTCCGACCAGGAGGCCAATCACTACTCGACACGTGTCAAGATTAGAAGCCAATCAGAGCGCAGCACGTGTCGACATCAAGAACCAATCATAACATGACACATGTCAATGTGACAAAGCTACAAGTTTTTCTATAAATAGGGGTCATTCCCCCACAATATTGGCTAATGCCATTTGTGTTAAATCATTCACAAGAACTCACTAAATTGAGAGCTTGATCCTTTGTACTTGTGTAAGCCCTTCACTACTAATAAGAACTCCTCTACTCCGTGGACGTAGCCAATCTGGGTGAACCACGTACATCCTGTGTTTGCTTCTCTGTCTCTATTCATTTACGTACTTATCCTCACTAGTGACCGAAGCAACCAAGCGAAGGTCACAAAACCTGACACTTTCTGTTGTACCAAAGTCTTCGCTGATTTTGTGCATCAACAAAGCTAGTACCAGTCACTATACTTATACCACACCTTGTTGGCATCACTGCCAAATGTACTCAATTTCAAAACGCAAAATGCATCATATAAAATAACGGTTACAACATAGTCACAACTAAAAGAAGAAAGCTTCTTCGCGCCTTTTGAACTCTGGTTGATCAAGTATATGAAGTGTTTGGTGAGAGAACTGCTTCAAGTAAAAAACTCTATAATTTCAGACCAATAACGCGACATTGCATTATTAATGACCTAAAATGCCAAGGCGGTGATGTAACAAGATGTATGTAAATCTTTCTTTATCGTTTGCTGGGCCTAGGTGAATTTACCCTACCATCATATCGACATAGCGATGTCATGGTGGTTAGTGTTTTGGTTAAGTTGCTGACATTGAACGCTTTGGGTGGATATGACACGATCCTTAACCTCCTTACCCAATGTTTGTTAGGTTGGTTTGAGTTTTCTTAAGTTTTAGTAAGACTTGTGATATATATTGTTAGGAGCATGTGAAGAAGTTAATAAAAAGGAGTCCCCCATTACATATAATTAGTACGTAAAAGCTCCCACAATTAGGGATGGGTTTGGTACGGTTACCGTACCAAAACCCTCGTACCAATTACAGTACTAAACTTTCGATTTGGTAAAATTTATTACCATTACCATACCAAACTTTCGATATACTAAAGTTCGATATTGCCAAATGTTCAGTTGACATGGTATAACAATGGTAATTGCCACTTTATTTTGGGACAAAATCTATTTTTACTTTGTTCAACATTTCATATTTTGTGTAATACAGCATGCGCCTCTATAATAAGACAAAGATATATAAACCAAATGTATAGACGAAAGAAAATTCTCCTAACAAGTGCCCAAATGAATTTACAACCACATGAAATGTTGAGGAATTACTTGAAAATTATAAGTCCGAAACAAAGAACGGAAACATGAAGCAGTACCACAGGTCTACAAGGACAAGGGAGCGAGAGAGAGTAGTTTGTGTCTGTAGGGTTTATTTTTAAATTATTAGAATAGAATATTATAAATATATATTATAATTTATAAATATGTGTTATATAATTATATATTATATCATTTATATATATAATATATTATATTATATTTTCGATACGGTACGGTAATACCGTGGTAATGATATACATTACCAATGGTACGGTACAATACCGTACCATTACCGATTGACACAAAAAATTTGGCACAAAATCGGTATAGCACAGTTGGTAATTCAGTTGGTACAACAATTTGACAAAAAAAATCCACCCCTACCCACAACTGCAAATTTAGTCTTCCATTATTAAAACCATAAGGGTGTGTTTGTTTGGACTCACTGTCTTTCACTGGACTGGACTGGACTAAGTTTTAGTCCAGTCTTGTGTTTGTTTCCTACCCGGACTAAGTTTAATGGGATTAGGAGGGACTCGCCTCGACTGAGTCCCTCGCTAACGGGTCTTCGCGAGGACCCCCGATTCTGAGAGGATTGCTAAGCCGCCCTCTAATCCCGTCATCTCCCTTCTCCTTCGCACCTTCGCGCATCAACCGCAGCTTGCTCCTCGTCCCTTTCGCACCTTTGCCCTTTCCTTTCTCCTTCCTTGTCACTCCACCTTGTAGCCGTCCAACATATAAACAATCGATGATGGACCTGTATCGCTGGTGATGGTCTGATCAGGTGAGCTTCATTTGCCTTGCATTTCAATGGGTACTTTTTTAATTTTCCAAATTCAATTGCTTTTTGTTCATTCCTTTCAGTTTTGTTTACGCATTTCAATGGGATTTTTGAGTTTCTTTAGGGTTTTTGGTGATTAACTATAATCCAACATTCATAATTATCAAATTTAGTAGAACGGCACTGGGTCACTGACTGCAGCTTGTTTTTTTGATATACTTATTAAGAATTTGACATTGGGAATCCATTCGCAGCTTATGGATGTTTTCAATTTTTGTGGTTCTTCGAGTGAAATGTGTGAGAAATTCACCCTTTTATGGAGATCTTAGTAGTGGATTAGGAATGTATCATGTCCATGATGACTAGTATTGTATTGGCAGTGACGGGGTATCTACCTGTTCTGATCATACTTGATCTTTTTCGAGCTTTGTATTCGAATATTTAACCGTTTCTTCAGCTCCAGACCTAGAAGGAAAACCATTTCTTCAGCCCTTGAAGGTGCCACTTGTTTTCTAGTGAATATTTAACATATTGGAAGCTTCTCTTTGGAAAATTTTGTGAGTAATCGTTTTATGAAGCTTTCATCAACGGATTTATCTTATTGGAAGGTTCTGCTTGTTGCACATCACCATGCATGTTCTTCGTTATTCAGATACTCTTAAGCTGTGCATATCTTGGACACTTTAATTATTATAATTTTATACATATTGGAGTTCACCTATCAAAAGGAATATCAAACAAATTGATATTAACAAATCCCCGTGGAGCTAGGAGATCACCAATTTCGTGTTGAACTTTAAGATTTTGTTATAAACCAGGATACTTGTACATTTGACTATAGTGACTTCTAGTTATCATGGAGAGTTTAGACCTGTCTACTAAAACTTGTACAAGTGATTCACGCATGTTTTTGCTCCCGTCAGTATTAGTTATTGACTCATTGGACTCCATACACAGTTTCTATGATGTCTTCTTCCATAATTTTATGGTTCGCAATCCTGCAGAGGTTTCTACTCAGTTTAATTGTTTTAATTGTCTCATTGACCCATGCCGTTACACGAAAGAGAGAAATTATGTGTTTATCATAAAAATCTGGCTAAACCAGCAATACATCACTCAACTTCATTAGAGCATGACAAATTTCACCTTAGGGTTCACAGGCCGTACTTCTCTTTGGCATCGTAGATACAGTCTTTCCCATTTAAGTTTATTCTGATTTATTTGCTAGCTTAAAGTGTAGTTGAATGATGCTGTGCATGGCTATCTGCAACGCAATGGGCACTTGGGTTTTCTCCGTAGCAGGGGCTTTGTTAGCAATTCCAGTGGGGATAAAAAGGAAACTTTATCACCGCTTGTGTTCTTCGGCACAACAGGTACCATGCTTGACATTATAATGGGAATCACTCGGTGTGAAAAAGAACATGCAGAACGCCAAGCGAAGCTATTAGAAGCCCAGACTTCTGCAACTGATGCTTCATTTACTGAGACTGGGGCGGAAACATAGTCTTGACTCCTAAGCATATGCATCATATGCCCGTGTTTGGCTGCTGTCAGTTTTCTTTTCAAATTTCTTTACCATAAAAGTTTAATAGTCGAACCTGTTGAATGACCCATTTGCTTGAATTCTGCCTTCCCTTTTTCATGGGTTAATAATCACACGAAAGTTGTTAATGACATAACGTCGGGTTTAAACTCCCTCGCATGGCACGGTTCCATGAGTTAATCATTCAAAGCAGAGAATTCTAATTCCTCTGTTTTTTATTTATCTTGGAGATACCTGTATGAAAATTACTTTAAAGTTGTTCAGCAGCAAAGGTTTATGACTTATAAATTATAATATACGATGTATAATCACGAAGAGAAACTGGTGACAGTATTGCTTTCATTATCCTACTTCCTAGTCCGACACTGCACCAAACGCTTCACTAAGCTAGTCCAGCTTAGTCTAGTCTAAGCCAGTCCAGCTTAATCCCTGAAGCTAATCCAGTCCGAGACAGTCCGGTGCAACAAACGCACCCTAAATGAATTTTGGGTTAGTGTCTTTGGCAACTACTGACTTTTTCACTTTTCTCTTGTCAAACAATTAGGTATGTTGTCAACTTATTTCTCCATACTGCGAATTAGGGTGGTTGGCTACATAGAATCACATAGGATTAACTAACTAATGTTGAATTAGTTATTACCAATTTTGGTCATTTTTATTAATCGGACAACAATCTTAAAATTCAAATCTCTGCTACTTCGCCGTCATATTTCGTTTTCCGTCGTCAAATCTTGTTACTCTGTCTTAAGATCTCGTTGTTCTTTCGTATGTTCGAGAACCGAACACAAGGATTGGAGCATGAGCGTACAGTGACATAATAATTTTAAATGTTTAGCTAGCCAGTTAGTTTCTCTATACTCCTCCCTAAATATTGTTGGAGGTTTTGAGATTCAAAGTCCCACATCGGGCAAATCGTGGTTCGCAATGACCTTTATGTAGGTCTAGTCCTTTATACTAGTTCATAGGATTTAGACTATTTGGAAAAGGATCGAAGGTTTGAGGTTTATGGTTGTGTGGATTAGATTTGTGTAATATGGTCTAATATAATTAATATTAATAATCAGAGTTCATTAATTTTAATTTTGAATTGACTTTTTAATTAACATATTAATTAAAAACTGTTTTGATTAAGAGACACAACTTTTAGAAAAAGTTGAGCAGTTTCAAATACGTTCAACATGTATTTGAAAGTGTATGAAACAACCTGTATACTTATAGATTCAATTTTCAAATAGAATCATCTTTTTTCCTTCCTCTTTCTCTTCCAACAAAATCCCATAGAGTAAACACACAAAGCAATTCGCCAGAATTCTATAATTCAATGAGGGTTGTAGAATTAGATGGCTGTATCCAGGTCGAGCGGACGTCGTAGAACCACAAGTACAAGAGTGGGACGGAAATACTGTTCAAAGGACATAGCTTGTGCGCTAGCATCTATCTGTGATTCAATTAAGTTAGTATCATTTTAATTCCTGTAATTATTTCATTTATTTCATTTTGTGTTGTAAGTATTTTTCATTATTAAATAATCAATATTTCTGTTATTTTTATTTATTTTCTAAAAGTTATAATAATTATAGCCGTTTGATAAAAAATGAACGACCCGATGAGCCTGGTCAGGAGGATCCTCTCCATCTGCTCAGGAGAGGATCCTGGTCTGCTTTATTACCCTACATCGCTCTTTCCTTCTCTTCATTTCCACAAATTGTGAATCAGATTAAAATAAAAGCACTTTCATCTTCCTTTTAAACTCTGACAGGATCGACATACATGGAGTTAAATTGGATTTTGGTTTCCAAATTGAATCAAATTACAATAAAAGCAACTTCCTCCCTCTCCTTCTTTCCTTCCTATGCAAAGTTTAAATCTTCTGCACTCAAAACCCTCTGTAGCCTCTCTATGCCCTATCTCCATGAGTGTCACCTAGCCATTCATCTTATCTCTTCAATAATTTTTTTTTTAAAACTAAAGATAAATTTAGTGAAAAGAACACGTGTTACTGACGTATAATATAAGGCACAAAGGGTTTTTAGTGCAGAAAATTTGAACTTATATTTATATGGATGTGAAAATATCTGTGGAATAGTAGTAATAAATGAATATTGAACTATTTTTGACAGAAAAATGGGAGAGGAAAAAAAAAAAAAAAAAAAAAAAAACTAACTAACAAACAAACAAACAAGAAAATCAATCCTAATTGAAAAACAAACCAATATGACTTCGGTGTCAAAATTTTTATAGTTGACACCAATGACGGTGTTACAAAGGTTAAAGGCACTAAAATTAGACAATATTGACACATAGGTTCACAAAGCCACTGATAAGAAATGGTACCCTATAGCACATTTTCTTGTGGTCAACATTGAATGGATGACGGCCATATACATATTTTGTATTATGCTATCGAAAATTAGTAGAAATTAAAAAACATTAGTTTTTATTAATTCCAGGTTTTTACAATGAGAAAATCATAATACATAAAGTTGCTTGTGGAAACATCTATTAAAATATGGATGCAATTCCTTTATTTATTACATAAATTGCAAGTACCAAAAATACAACGTAGAAAGGGGAAAACATCACATATACATAGTACTATCAAACTCCAGAAAAAATTCTTTTGAAACAAGCCACGTTTAATGCAATTGCTAGTGCTACCTTATCTTTGATGTTGTCAAAAAATTGAAAATAGGCATATCTCCACGATGTCTTTAAGATCAATGTGCCGCAAATGCCCCAAAAACCTACGATAAAGCCAAGTACCACACTGACATAGAACCATAACTTATCATGATTTCCATCTTCATTCTTGTCATTCACATCCTTAGCTGGGAAAGTGTCATCTCCAGGGCAATTAGTTGAGAGAGGAATGCCACATAGCGATGGATTGTTCATATAAATGGACAAATCATTGAGCGTTTGAAGCTGTCTTCCAGAAGGAATTCTTCCAGTCAAGTTGTTATAAGACAAGTTCAAGTGGGACAAAGAGGTTAAAGATGACAAGCTTTGAGGAATATGCCCTGAAAGGTGGTTGTGTGAGAAATCAAGAGTTTCGAGCAAATGCAAGTTTCCGATCTTGGAGGGGATCTTTCCAGTCAATTGATTCATGGACAAATTCAGAGTGCCCAACAGGATGAGGTTGCTTATTTCTTCAGGAATCTCACCTTGTAAATTATTTGATGAAAGATCAATGCTCTTTACAAGTTTTAGAGTCTTGTTGTACACAAGCTCCGCTCCTTTTAGTGTCAATGTTGCTTGCTCAAGAGAACCCGTACTGAAGGGATTAGAATTATTGTTGACCAGCGAAGTCAAATTATCCAAACACTTGGGAATAGTACTTGAAAGGTTGTTGTGACTAAGATCGAGGATGTGAAGGTTTCGAAGATTGCACAGTCGCTGGGGAATATGTCCTGTAAAAACGTTGGATCGTAATTGTAGCCTATACAACAAGGACACATTTGATCCTCCTATCCATAGAGGTATGTTCCCAAATAACTTGTTGTGTCCAAGATCAAGACTCCTCAAACCAGAACAATTTTGCAAGGAATCAGGAATTACACCGCCAAAATTGTTGTTGTTGAGCTTTAATACTTCCATTGAACTTAATACCCCCAATGAAGTAGGAATATTACCAGAGAGATTGTTGTGACCAACATCTAGAAACCAAATTTTGCTTCCCACACTCCACGCATGAGGCATTTCCCCATAAAATTGATTGCTCCTTATGGACAAGTATCCCAAGTATTGCATGTTGCAGATAGAGGGAGGAATAGTGCCATTCAAATTATTCTCAAAAAGAGACAAAATGTTCAAATTGGGCATCATCTGGCCAATATTCGAGGGAATTGGCCCAGAAAATAGATTTCTTTCAAGACGAAGGGAATCGACACTAGTGGACCACCAAAGTAAGAGTGGGCCCTCCAATTGATTATGACTCAAATCAATAGACTCTAAATTTGGAAATTTCAAATGAGATGGAAAGTTTCCACGTAATTGGTTGTTAGATAAATCCAAATATTTGAGTTGGGAAGACATCTTCAACAACCATTCCTCTAGTATCAAATCTTCGGAGGCTCCAATACCTCTAAGAGTGACGTAGATCAGTTCAGTTTGAGATTGAAGCCATACCCAAAAACCAGGACCTACCCGACAGTTTATGATCGCAATTGACTGGAGCTTGAAAGGAGGATCCCAAGCAGAAGCCACGTCAAAAATGAGGGACATGGGTGGGTTTGTGACTTGAATTCCTACTTGAAAATCTTGTAATCTCGTGAGGTTTCTGAAATGGGCTTCCGTTAGAGTACCTTCCCATGAATTATAAGCCAGATCGAGGTGAACTAGCTCATAGAGTTGTCCCAGACTTTTTGGAATGGAGCCATTCATCTTATTAGAAGAGAGGTACAATGATTTCAAGGACGACAAGTTTCCGATAGAATCTGGAATTGAGCCCCACAAAGAGTTTCCACTAAGGTAGAGATTCTGCAAACTTTTTAACATTCCCAAGGAGGTCGGCAGTTGGCTTTCCAGCTCACAAGAAGACAAATCTAGCGACTCTAATGAATTATTTGGACAATTTGAGACGCTCCTCCACAACTCTTCAATCCCCCCACCATCAAACTTGTTGCCAGAAAGGCTTAAGACCCTTAGCTTGCACAAATTTCCAATAACTTTCGGAATTTGACCTTTTAAGCCTGTTCCCGATAAATCAAGGTGTTCTAGAGATTTGAAGTTTGCAAATTCATTTGGAAAAGGACTACTGAAATTATTCCTCGATAGATCAAGTGTTATGAGGCTAGTAAGATTAAAAAACCAATTGGGAAATGAAGAACGTTTAATACCGTTATTCGACATATCAAGGACAAAAAGTGATGTCAAGTTAATCCTCTGGAGTGAGAGTGGAAGGAAGTTAACCCTTTGGAGTGAGAGTGGAATGCTTTCAATTTGACACGAAGATAAGTGTAACTCTAACAATGAAGGAAGCATGTTAATATGATATGCCCAACTGGCTCCTGTGCGGCTAAGGTCCATGTAATTGAGATTAAGGTATTTTAGGGAAGAGAGGTGAGAAAGCCAAGTCAAGTTTCTGGAAGATGAGAGTTCATTCCACCCAAGGTCAAGAATATTCAGGCTTGACAGGTTACCAAGAGAGGGGGGAATCTCTCCCTCAAATGATGCAAAGGAGAGATTGAGATATTGCAAACTTTTAAGCTCCCCAAAGAACATCGGAATGCGAATGCCCTGAAACTCATTGTAGCTGAGGTCCAGGTATTTTAAATGTTTCAAGCTCAACAAAGAAGCATTTATCTTACCTCCCAGGAAAGACCTTTCATAAGCCGACTCGTCCCACTCTTCATAAGAACGGGAATCTGGATATGGATTCCGGAGGTCCATCTTCACAACATGGCCGGTGCTGTTGTTGCATGAAATTCCTTCCCATTGACAGCAATGATGACCCACCCAAGAGGAAAGCCTACCAGAAGGATCAACAAGATGTTGTTTAAAGCTGACAAGTGCTCGCCTTTCTTCCTCAATGCATAATGGTTTCACAGTGCCAGTGCTCGGAACTCCGACATCACCCAAGCAGATTATGGTAGTGGGTAGATACGTAGATGCCAAAAGCAAAATGAGAAAGGAGAGAGAAATATTGAGGGGATTGAATAAGGTGTTTGCAAGCAAGGTATCCATAGGAGAAATCAGTACATATATTCCCCAGTTGGTTGCAGATGAACACAATAAGTGTACTCTAACTCATATATATAACAAAGCAATGAGAGCTCAAAAGAAAATAGTGCCACGCAACGTGTATCAACTGGATTTCCTTGTTCGAGTGGAAGAGTATATAAGTCAACTTCTAAGCCAATCTCATAATTTCCTTCCGCGGAAGAGTATATAAGTTCACAATTTTAGACTTGGCCGACTTTAAGTTGGACATTTCCTTGTTCAAAGTGTTCAAAGTATCAAACACGTTTGAATAATCTCGTTTGTTAATATTAGGGAGCAAAAATGATAAAAAAAATTATAATGTGTTTGGATTTTTTATGGCTAAATTATATTTTGACGCCATCATATTTAGCTCAATTTCTTCTTCCTAATCAATCAACAAGTGTATTCAATGAGATGTGCTACAATAATACGTCAACCACGGAGTTGTTGCGGTTGTAGCTTCCGGGACATGTAATAATCCAGAAATTGTTGTTTTAATAATTTTCCTTCGTAATATTACACGAGGTCACAAGTTCGAATCATTTTGTCTGTTATCAAGACAAGAACTTAGGACTTGACTATATTGTTTTCCAATACCACGTCGTATTTCCCAAACTTCCAAAAGTGTTTCTCAAGCGAGCAACATTAGCACCAACAACTTGAGTCACCTTCTTCCCGTCTTTAAAGAATTGGAATGTAGGCTGCACCAAAATGCACACAACAGATCAGAAACCAAATGGACCTTGGATTTTACCATATCCAAGTTAAAACATATAGAATTACTAATTAGCAACACTTCAGAGTTCTTTTGAGTTTTGACCTCAATCTTAAGCTGGGATTTAAGTAGTCCACAAAAGAACTAAAATGGTTCCCAAAAACAAAATGATCCAAGTTTACAGAAGACTAAATTCCAATTCGAATGCGCACCTCGTCGATGTCAACCTTATACGTTGTTACGCGTGGGTATTGCTCACTCAACTCTCCAATGATTGGAGATATGAACCTGCCTGCACAAGAAGATCACACCAAAGTACCAATCGTAAGTTCAAAGCACATTATTACGCCACATTTTCGTGCCAAGACTTCATTACTTAAAAGAAAACGTCTTTCGAACTTACAAGGCCCGCACCACACTGCAGTGAAATAGAAAAGTGTTGGCACAGCTCCATCTATATGAAATTTTATACATAAATCAGATAAGTTGTATGAAAATATGACAAGTTTTCTCAGAACAAAAAGATTTCGAAAACCAGAAAAAACCCAAAAAAATAAAAAATTATTACCTTTAGCTTTGCTGACTGCGGTGCTAAACTCATCCTCCGACTTACTGAGCTATTCCCAAACCCAAAATTTAAAAATTGAATCTTTGAACAATGCCGACAACAATAACATAAATATGAAGCACCTGAGGGCGAGGAGAGAGGTCGGAGTTGCAGAAAGTGAGGGTTTGGGAAGTGGTGGATGGAATTGGAGAAGGGTTTGGAGGTGGAAGCACTGGAAGGAAATGCTGTGGGCGGCTGAGATGGTGCGGTGGGGATTGACGAAGGCAGGGTTTGGAAAGAATTGGAAGGAAGGTTGTGACGATGAAGAAGCGCTGCGCAGAACTTGCTGCGATTGCCGAGCAATTGCCGTGCCATGGCTACTCCCGAGTTTTCTTCTCTCGATTCGGTGCGATTGGCAATTGCTGCGCAGAACTTGTTTGGGGTTTAAGGCTAAAATACAAGAAGAGCCCAAAACAATGAATATGTAAATGGGCCAGTTGGTTAAGGTATATAGGCCTAGTCCATAAGGCCCACCAACGCAAAAAGATTGTTTTACAAGCCATATTAGGGAGTAGTTGAGCTAAGAATCTCAGGTTCAAGGTAAATGCTCTAAACCAACTGAAGTGACAAGTTCGTTGCATCGCAAATATTGTCATGTGAAAACATGTTGACACTATGGGCATGGTTGGTACGTAGACGGGACAAAATGGGATGAGATGGAACGAGATGGAACATAGGTTTTTTGTGCTACGTTTGGTATGCAGGCCAGAGTAGAATGAACTACTTTTGTCCCACTGTGTTCTGTCCCACCCCACATACCAAACGAGGCCTATGTTTGAAATGCATTTTTGATTATGTGTTTCTGCTTGGATTTCAATTTGAACTCATGTATTTCAGTTTAACTAATGTAGTACGTATATTTTTATTTCAGTTTAATTAATATGGTACGTATGTCTTAATTCATTATAACAATATTGGACTTTCATGCCAATTAGCTAGTACCAGTCACTATACTTATACTAAGCCTTATTGGAATCACTGCCAAATGTATTCAATTTCAAAACACAAAATGCATCATATAAAATAACGGTTACAACATAGTCACAACTGAAAGAGGAAAGCTTCTTCGCGCCTTTTGAACTCTGGTTGATCAAATATATGAAGTGTTTGGTGAGAGAACTGTTTCAAGTGAAAAACTCTATAATTTCAGACCAATAACGCAACATTACATTATTAATGACCTAAAATGCCAAGGCGGTGATGTAACAAGATGTATGTAAATCTTTCTCTATCGTTTGCTGGGCCTAGGTAAATTTACCCTACTATCATATCGACATATCGGTGTCATGGTGGCTAGTGTTTTGGTTAAGTTGCTAACATCGAACGCTTTGGGTGGATATGACACAATCCTTAACCTCCTTCTTACCCAATGTTTGTTTAGCTTGGTTTGAGTTTTCTTAAGTTTTAACTAGCATTTGCCTACACACTTTGTGCGTATGAATACATTTTTTTAGAAAATGAGAAGGAGAGAGGGAGAGAGAAAACGTGAGGGAGTGTGAGGTTTTTTGTTTTTGGTTTTTTTTTTAATATTAGAGGTATTTTAACATCACATGTAGATGAGGTTTCAATAAAAAACAGTAAAATTTGGACTTGTGAAATTACATTATTGCCCATCATTTTTTTTTGTGTGATAGAAGACTAATTTGTCTTTTCACCATCTTTTAGTTAACAAAAAAAGTTTTATTAATTAGTAGAGATAAGACTTGTGATATATATTGTTAGGAGCATGTGAAGAAGTTAGTAAAAAGGAGTCCCCTATTACATATAATTAGTATGTAAAAGCTCCCACAACTGCAAATTTAGTCTTCCATTATTAAAACCATAAATGAATTTTGGGTTAGTGTCTTTGGCAACTATTAACCTTTTCACTTTTTTCTTGTCAAACAATCAGGTATGTTGTAAACTTATTTCACCATACTATGAATTAGGGTGGTTGACCACATAGAATCACATAGGCTTAACTAACTAATGTTGAATTAGTTAGTACCGATTTTGGCCGTTTTTATTAATCGAACAACAATCTTAAAATTCAAATCCCTGTTGCCTTGCCGTCATATTTCGTTTTTCGCCGTCAAATCTTGTTACTCCGCCTTAAGATCTTGTTGTTCTTTCGTATGTTCGAGAACTGAACACAAGGATTGGAGCATGAGCGTACAGTGACATAATAATGTTAAATGTTTAGCCAGCTAGTTAATTTCTCTCTCGTCCTCCCTAAATATTGTTGGAGGTTTTGAGACTCAAAGTCCCACATCGGGCAATGCATGGTTTGCAGTGACTTTTATATAGGTTTAGTCCCAGATTTGGACTATTTGTAAAAAGATTGAAGGTTTGGACCTTATGGTTGTGTGGATTATACTTGTATAATATGGTCTAATATAATTAATATTAATAATCAGAGTTCTTTAATTTTAATTTTAAATTGACTTTTTAATTAACATATTAATTAAAAACTATTTTGATTAAGAGACACTACTTTTAGAAAGAGTTGTGCACTTTCAAATACGTTCAACATGTATTAGAAAGGGTATGAAACAACCTATATATTTACAATTTCAATTTTCAAATAGAATCATCTTTTTTCCTTTCTCTTTCTCTTCCGACAAAATCCCAGAGAGTAAACACACAAAACAATTCACCAGAATTCTATAATCCAGTGCGGGTTGTAGAATTAGATGGTTGTATTCTGGTCAAGCGGACGTCATCGAACCACAAGCACAAGAGTGGGACGGAAATACTGTTCGAAGGACATAGCTTTTGTGCTAACCTCTATATGTGATTCAATCAAGTTAGTATCATTTTAATTCCTGTAATTATTTCATTTAATTCATTCTTTGTTGTAAGTATGTTTCATTATTAAAAAAATCAATATTTTTGTTATTTTTATTTATTTTCTTAATTGTTCTCCAACATCACTTTCACCTCTTCTCCTAGCCATTGATGTGGTTTTACAGGTTTAGTTTCACTCTTTACAGTCAAACTTTTTTTTCCACGAAATCTAATTTCCGTTAAACCCTACCTCATACTTGATGTCCATAAAATAGGATGTAATTTGAATTGAAATGATGAATTTGACCCTCCATGTGATGGTCGTGTGAATTTATTTAACGGAAGACTAACAAAAGTTTGGATTTGGACCATAATTGCTAATAAAGCTCACCACAAGAGTTTAATTAAAAGCTTTTTCACCAGGGTCTCATTAAAAATGCCTTGTCACCACAAGGATCACAAAAAAAATTTGGCCAAAAAAATATAATCATGCGCCACTTCTACTCTTGGTCAATCGTCTCTTTGAATTCCTCTCTGCCCAGCAACCAGCAACCTGCAACCAAAGATTGCTTGCTGCTCATATGAAGTCGTCAAATATTTTTTACATTATGGACATCTGACCACTCAATGATCAAAACTAACATCAATGTGATCGTTCTTGTGCTTTGGTTGAGTACAAGCTCTCCCCAGAAAACCCAATTCCTATTTTTCTCTATTGAGGTGACGACCTCACGGCGATTGGTCAAGATTTCTTTGAGAACGAATTTGAAAATTTGCCATGGTTCAAATTCTCTTATACGGGTTCGGTCAGGACATTGATTTAGGCAGGTTCGGATAGGTGTTCTGCAATTTCTTCTGCAATCGGTAGACTATAATTGAAGAATCTGAACATGATACGCAAGAAATCAAATAATTAGTGAGGGCTTATGTAGAAATCAAATAATTAGTATTTCAAAACAATAAATACTAAGTCTTGAGGAATAGTGGAGTCCACATGTCATTAAATGAATGGACAAAGTAAGTTTCATCCCCGAGAAGAAAGGGTCCGGATTTCCGGCATCCTAATACCCGAGATTTTTTATTATTGTGACCGAAACACGTGTGATTCATTACATATTTTTATATAACTAGTGAGATATCTTATTTTTAAGTTATTAACTTTTTAACACACATATCTTATCATTTGTATAATGACACGTAATGTATTATCTCTTGTTCTAATTACATTGAAAAATCTTTCCAAATACCCATGTGTCACTCTGTGTCCCCTCCGAAAATGTGACATGTGTCCACCACTCACTAATCCTAACTTTGATAATTTTTCTGTTATCCTTAAACCTATGTTATCTACTAAAATTTTGAAAAAAGAAATTGCTGGCAAATCAAATGCACTTCAGTTGCAAACAATATGAGCTACTTTAATAGAAAGTCGGAACCCCAAAAATAGAAAGAAAAAGTAAATCAAAATCTTATTCCTTATCCTTTGTAATAAAAGAGAAAATTAATAATTCAGTCATCAACTAACATATTATATAGTTTACAAAATTAGGTCTAAATAGTTGATCTTTCTAGTATTACCCAATTAAATAGTGTCAATCTCAGCATCCTTTTCTCTGAGGATGGCTTTACAGCCCCACGTTGCTCTTTCCTTCTCTTTATCTCCACAAATTGTGAATTAGATTAAAATAAAAGCACTTTCATCTTCCATTTAGACTCTGACAAGATCGACAGACATGGAGTTAAATTGGATTTTTGTTTCCAAATTGAATCAAATTAAAATAAAAGCGACTTCCTCTCTCTCTCCTTCTTTCCTTCCTATGCAAAGTTTAAATCCTTTGGACTCAAAACCCTATGTGGCCTCTCTATAGAGTGTCACCTTGCCATTCATCTTATCTCTTCAATAAAAAAAAAATTAAAAACTAAAGATAAATTTAGTAAAAAGAACACGTGTTACTCAAGTATAATATAAGGCACAAAGGGTTTTGAGTGCAGAAAATTTGAACTCATATTTATACGGATGTGAAAATATCTGTGGAATAGTAGTACTAAATGAATATTGAACTACTTTTGACAGAAAAATGGGAGAGAAAAACTTAAAAAAAAAAAACAAGAAATTCAGTCCTAATTGAAAAACAAAACAATATGACTTCGGTGTCAAAAATTTTATAGTTGACACTACGGGCACTAAAATTAGACAATACTAGAAATGTGCCCACGCGTTGCTGCGAGACTTGAATGCATCACCTTGAACTGCACAAATAAGATACATTTTACCTGAATGAAGAGAGGGATAGATGAGTGAATGCGGCAGTTGATACGTACTTATTACATCAATTACTTGCAGCGAACTTGAGAGCCATTTGGTTAACTAAAGACATAAACATAAATTTTTATACCACATTCACAACAAATGACAATATAAACATAGAATACCAGTTCTGTATGCATACCAGATCAATTACATTATAAATCACAACATTGACAACAAATGACATAAACATAGAATTTACAAATTCCTTACTTTTCAACTCCAGGAAACCGATTTTTGGCTTAATTTTATCAGTGTCGAATTCTTATGATGGGCTTTCCAGTGACAACAGCTGGTGAGTGACTATGAAATTTGGAGTACTCATCCAACATCCATGCCATGGTCTGAACATCGGTGCCTATATCGGGTGCGGGAACATCAGTATGAGTTCCAATGAGGTCATGGATTTTCTGAGCGAAAACGCGAGTCAGACGCTCAAACTTAAGTCCCTGAGGGTGCATCTGATTCCACCCTTGGCTCCACCATATGGAATGTCGGCCACAGCAGTCTTCCAGGTCATGAGTTGAGCCAGGGCATTCACTTCATCCGGATCAACCTTTAAGAAAACAAACTAACAACAAATTCGATACAGAATCCACCAACAGAAGACAAACATTTCGCTAAGCTCCTTGGGATTTTATCCCCTGTGATATGGTCCATATTAGCCAACTTCTTCATCGAAACCGACTTCACAAACACATTCTTCTTCTGTTTTCAAAATTTTCAGAAACACAACAATCAACTACGTTTCCGAGAAAATTAACAAACAAAACCAAAAAAAAAAAAAAAAAACCTCTTTGATTCAGTTTTCTCAACAACCAAACAGAACCTAAAAATTTCAAGCTTACATTTTTGAAGTGAGCCATGGATAGCGTTTGCAATTTCAGCTCCGTAGCTTTGTGATTAATACTGCAAAAAATTAAAACAAAAAAATTATACGCATTTAGAGGAGAGAGAGAGTGAATTTATGCTAGGGATTCGTCAGATAATTAAAACTAATTGAAAAATTAAACAAAATTACCTTTGGGCGTTTAGGGTTTTGGGGTAGTCGATAGCTTACCCGACACTAGTCGTGGTCGGAGTTGACAGAAATCAACCAAGCCCGGTGCGATTTCATCGTTGTGAGCTGTGAGAGAGAATACGATGGTCACATCACGATTTTACCACCTGAAGGTCGACTCTTCCAAGTCAGAAAACAGAAAAATTAAAATTCAAGAACAATAAACTAATAGAAACAAATTACAGAAGAGGAAACAATCAAATTACCTCAACAAAAATCCATGATTATTCCATGAGTGCTGATTCTATGGGTAAAGTGACGATCGCACCCTGCCTTTCCACGATCATCAAGATCAACGGCAGAGAGAGACAGTAGCAGCTTCGTAAATAAACTGAAATGTGGTCCAAAACACCATAGGTTTACAAAGCCACTGATAAGAAATGGTACCCCTACAACACATTTTCTTGTAGTGAACATTGAATGGATGACGGCCATATACATATTTTGTATTATGCTATCGATAATTAGTAGAAAAAAAAAGCATTAGTTTTTATTATTTCCAGGTTTTTGCACATGAGAATCAGAATACATAAACTTGCTTGTGGAAACATCTATTGAAAGATGGATACAATTCCTTTATTTATTACATAAATTGCAAGTACCAAAAATACAATGTAGAAAAGGGAAAACATCACATACACATAGTACTATCAAACTCCAAAAACAATTCTTTTGAAACAAGCCAATTTCAATGCATTTGCTAGTGCTACCTTATCTTTGATGTTGTCAAAGAATTGAAAATAGGCATATCTCCACGATGTCTTTAAGATCAATGTGCCGCAAATGCCCCAAAAACCTACGATGAAGCCAAGTACCACATTGACATAGAACCACAACTTATCATGATTTCCATCTTCATTCTTGTCATTCACATCCTTAGCTAGGAAAGTGTCATCTCCAGGGCAATTAGTTGAGAGAGTAACGCCACATAGCGATGGATTGTTATATAAATGGACAAATCATTGAGGGTTTGAAGCTGACTTCCAGAAGGAATTCTTCCAGTCAAGTTGTTATAAGACAAGTTTAAGTGGGACAAAGAGGTTAAAGATGACAAGCTTTGAGGAATATGTCCTGAAAGGTTGTTGTGTGACAAATCAAGAGTTTCGAGCAAATGCAAGTTTCCGATCTTGAAGGGGATCCTTCCAGTCAATTGATTCATGGACAAATTCAGGGTGCCCAACAGGAAGAGGTTGCTTATTTCTTCAGGAATCTCACCTTGTAAATTATTTGATGAAAGATCAACGCTCTTTACAAGATTTAGAGTCGTGTTGTACACAAGCTCCGCTCCTTTTAGTGTCAGTGTGGCTTGCTCATAAGAACCCATATTGAAGTCATTAGAATTATTGTTGACCAGCGAAGTTAAAGTATCCAAACACTTGGAAATAGTACCTGAAAGACTGTTGTGACTAAGATCGAGGATGTGAAGGTTCCGAAGATTGCACAGTTGCTGGGGAATATGTCCTGTAAAAACGTTGGATCGTAATTGTAGCCTATACAACAAGGATACATTTGATCCTCCTATCCATAGAGGTATGTTCCCAAATAACTTGTTGTGTCCAAGATCAAAACTCTTCAAACCAGAACAATTTTGTAAGGAATCAGGAATTACACCGCTAAAATTGTTGTTGTTGAGCTTTAATACTTGTAGTAAACTTAATACCCCCAATGAAGTGGGAATATTACCAGAGAGATTGTTGTGACCAACATCTAGAAAAAAAATTTTGCTTCCCACACTCCATGCACGAGGCATTTCCCCAGAAAACTTATTGCTCCTTACAGACAAAAATTGCAAATTGGGCATCATCTGGCCAATATTCGAGGGAATTGGCCTAGAAAATAGATTGCTTTCAAGACCAAGGAGATAGACACTAGTGGACCACCAAAGTGGGAGTGGGCCATTCAATTGATTATTACTCAAATCAATAGACTCTAAATTTGGAAATTTCAAACGGGATGGAAAGTTTCCACGTAATTGGTTGTTAGATAAATCCAAATCTTTGAGTTGGGAAGACATCTTCAACAACCATTCCTCTAGTATCAAATCTTCAAAGGTTCCAATACCACTAAGAGTGACGTAGATCAGTTCAGTTTGAGATTGAAGCCATACCCAAAAATCAAGACCTACCCGACAGTTTATGATCGCAATTGACTGGAGTTTGAAAGGAGGATCCCAAACAGAAGCCACATCAAAAACGAGGGACATGGGTGGGTCTGTGACTTGATTTCCTACTTGAAAATCTTGTAATCTCGTGAGGTTTCTGAAATGGGCTTCCGTTAGAGTACCTTCCCATGAATTATAAGACAGATCGAGGTGAACTAGCTCATAGAGTTGTCCCAGACTTTTTGAAATGGAGCCATTCATCTTATTAAAATAGAGGTCCAATGTTTTCAAGGATGACAAGTTTCCGATGGAATCTGGAATTGAGCCCCACAAAGAGTTTCTGTAAAGCTTGAGATTCTGCAAACTCTTTAACATTCCTATGGAGGCCGGCAATTGGCTTTCCAGCTCACAATAAGACAAATCTAGTGACTCTTAAGGAATTATTTGGACAATTTGAGACGCTCCTCCAAAACTCTTCAATCCCCCCACCATCAAACTTGTTGCCAGAAAGGCTTAAGACCTTTAGCTTGCACAAATTTCCACTAACTTTCGGAATTTGACCATTTAAGCCTGTTCTCGATAAATCAAGGTGTTCTAGAGATTTGAAGTTTGCAAATTCATTTGGAAAAGGACTACCGAAATCATTCCTCGATAGATCAAGTGTTATGAGGCTAGTAAGATTAAAAAACCAATTGGGAAGTGAAGAATATTTAATACCGTTATTCGACATATCAAGGACCAAAAGTGATGTCAAGTTAATCCTCTGGAGTGAGAGTGGAAGGAAGTTAACCCTTTGGAGTGTGAGTGGAATGCTTTCAATTTGACA
Organism: Malus sylvestris; assembly: GCF_916048215.2. NCBI lineage: Eukaryota > Viridiplantae > Streptophyta > Magnoliopsida > Rosales > Rosaceae > Malus > Malus sylvestris. The sequence continues at coordinate 37,056,155 of NC_062264.1, read as the reverse complement.
CGAAGATAAGTGTAACTCTAACAATGAAGGAAGCATGTTAATATGATATGCCCAACTGGCTCCTGTGCGGCTAAGGTCCATGTAATTGAGATTAAGGTATTTTAGGGAAGAGAGGTGAGAAAGCCAAGTCAAGTTTCTGGAAGACAAGTGGGAATTCATCCCGAGATCAAGAATATTCAGGCTTGACAGGTTACCAAGAGAGGGGGGAATCTCTCCCTCAAATGATGCAAAGTAGAAATTGAGATATTGCAAACTTTTAAGCTCCCCAAAGAACATCGGAATGCGAATGCCCTGAAACTCATTACAGCTGAGGTCCAGGTATTTTAAATGTTTCAAGCTCAACAAAGAAGCATTTATCTTACCTCCCAGGAAAGACCTTTCATAAGCCGACTCGTCCCATTCGTCATCAAAATAGGAATCTGCATATGGATTCCGGAGGTCCATCTTCACAACATGGCCAGTGCTGTTGTTGCATGAAATTCCTTCCCATTGACAGCAATCATGACCCACCCAAGAAGAAAGCCTACCAGAAGGATCAACAAGATGTTGTTTAAAGCTGACAAGTGCCCGCCTTTCTTCCTCAATGCATAATGGTTTCACATTGCTAGTGCTCGGAACTCCGATATCACCCAAGCAGATTATGGCAGTGGGTAGATACGTAGATGCCAAAAGCAAAATGAGAAAAGAGAGAGAAATATTGAGGGGATTGAATAAGGTGTTTGCAAGCAAGGTATCCATAGGAGAAATCAGTACATATATTCCCCAGTTGGTTGCAGATGAACACAACAAGTGAACTCTAACTCATATATATAACAAAGCAATGAGAGCTTCAAAGAAAAGTGCCACGCAGCGTGTATCAACTCGATTGAGTTTCACGCGTTTACATTCGTTTCACACCGTGAAATTGCAAGGAAGGAGAGATCGAGTGGGGAGAGAGTGGGGAGGGGGACTACTTGACAAGGACACAAATGCTCCTGCCTACTTTTAAGTCAACTTCTAAGTCAATCTCATAATTTCCTTCTGCGGAAAAGTATAAAAGTTCGCAATTTTATACTTGTTGGCCGACATTAAGTTGGACATCAAATACGTTTGAATAATCTCGTTTGTTAATATTAGGGAACAAAAATGATAAAAAAAATTATAATATGTTTTGATTTTTTTGTGGCTACAAATTATAAGTTCAAAGTGTTCAAAGTATCTCCACGTTGTCTTTAAGATCAATGTGCCGCAAATGCGTCAAAAACCTACAATGAAGCCAAGTACCATGCTGACATAGAACCACAACTTATCATGATTTCCATCTTCATTCATGTCATTCGCATCCTTAGCTGGGAAAGTGTCATCTCCAGGGCAATTAGTTGAGAGAGGAATGCCACATAGCAATGGATTGTTCATATAAATGGACAAATCATTGAGCGTTTGAAGTTGGCTTCCAGACGGAAATCTTCCAGTCAAGTTGTTATAAGACAACTTCAAGTGGGACAAAGAGGTTAAAGATGACAAGTTTTGAGGAATGTGTCCTGAAAGGTGGTTGTGCGAGAAATCAAGAGTTTCGAGCAAATGCAAGTTTTCGATCTTGGAGGGGATCTTTCCAATCAATTGATTCATGCACAAATTCAGGGTGCCCAACAGGATGAGGTTGCTTATTTCTTCAAGAATCTCACCTTGTAAATTATTTGATGAAAGATCAATTGCTCTTTACAAGTTTTAGAGTCTTGTTGTAGCCTATACAACAAGGATACATTTGATCTTCTCATCCATAAAGGTATGTTCCCAAATAACTTGTTGTGTCCAAGATCAAGACTCCTCAAACTAGAACAATTTACACCACTAACATTGTTGTTGTTGAGCTTTAATACTTCAAGTGAACTTAATACCCCCAATGAAGTGGGAATATTACCAGAGAGATTGTTGTGACCAACATCTAGAAACAAAATTTTGCTTCCCACACTCCACGCACGAGGCATTTCCCTAGAAAATTGATTGCTCCTTATGGACAAGTATTTTGAGTTTTGCATATTGCAAATAGAGGGGGGAATAGTGTCATTCAAACGATTCTCAGAAAGAGACAATGCGTGCAAATTGGGCATCATTTGGTCAATATTGGAGGGAATTGGCCCGGAAAATAGATTGCTTTGAAGATAACGACTATTGACATTAAGGAACCACCAAAATGGGAGTGGACCCTTCAACTGATTATGACTCAAATCTATATAATTTAGACTTGAAAATTTCAAATAGAATGAAAGGTTTCCATGAAATTGATTTAATTTGGAAATTTCAAATGGGATAGAAAGTTTCCACATAATTGGTTCTTAGGTAAATCCAAATGTTTGAGTTGGGAAGACATCTTCAACAACCATTCCCCTAGTATCCAATCTTCAGAGATTCCAATACCACGAAGAGAGATGTCGATAAGTTCAGTTTGAGATTGAATCCATACCCAAAAACCAGGACCTACCTGACAGTTAATGCTTGCAATTGACTGGAGCTTGAAAGGAGGAACCCAAATAGAAGCCACGTCAAACTGGAGCTTGAAAGGATTTTTTATGGCTAAATTATATTTTGACACCATCATATTTAGCTCAATTTCTTCTTCCTAATCAATCAACAAGTGTAGTCAATGAGATTTGCTACAATAATACGTTAACCACATAGTTGTTGCGGTTGTAGCTCCCAAGACATATAGTAACCCAACAAATTGTTGTTTTAATAATTTTCTTTCATAATATTACATGAGCTCACAAGTTCGAATCATTTTGTCCGTTATCAAGACAAGAACTTAGGACCTGACAATATTGTTTTCCAATACTACGTCGTATTTTCCAAACTTCCAAAAGTGTTTCTCAAGCGAGCAACATTAGCACCAACAACTTGAGCCACCTTCTTCCCGTCTTTAAAGAATTGGAATGTAGGCTGCACCAAAATGCACACATCAGATCAGAAACCAAATGGACCTTGGATTTTACCATATCCAAGTTAAAACATATAGAATTACTAATTTGCAACAGTTAAAGAGTTCTTTTGAGTTTTGACCTCAATCTTAAGCTGGGATTTACGTAGTCCACAAAAGAACTAAAATGGTTCCCAAAAACAAAATGATCCAAGTTTACAGAAGACTAAATTCCAATGCGAATGCGCACCTCGTCGATGTCAACCTTATACGTTGTTACATGTGGGTATTGCTCACTCAACTCTCCAATGATTGGAGATATGAACCTGCCTGCACAAGAAGATCACACCAAAGTACCAATCATAAGTTCAAAGCACATTATTACGCCACATTTTCGTGCCAATGACTTCATTGCTTAAAAGAAAACGTCTTTCGAACTAAAAAGGCCCGCACCACACTGCAGTGAAATAGAAAAGTGCTGGCACAGCTCCATCTGTATAAAATTTTATATATAAATCGGACAATTTGTATGAAAATATGACAAGTTTTCTCAAAACAAAAAAAATTCCGAAAACCGGAAAAAACCCAGGAAAAAAAAATTAGCTTTAGCTTGGCTGATTGCGCTGCCAAATTCATCCTCAGCCTGAATGACAACAATATTAGAGGCACCTGAAATTCAATCAACTATTCAAGTTACTGAGCTATTCCAAAACCCGAAATTTAAAAATTGAAACTTTGAACAATGGCGACAACAATAACAGAAATTGGAGTAAGACATTTTTAGCTATGTATATAGACATGTAAGCACCCCCTTCCTAAACTATGTATATAGACATTTTTAGCTTGAACGATAACAATAATGTAAAATAAAAAAAAATAGCAATCCTCGGTTTTAATCAAATTTTTGAACCACATACGTCGAGTAAGACAAAATAGTGGTTAATAATTATAGACTGAAACACAACAATATTGATTAGTTATTGGTAGTGGAGTATTAAACTCACTGTTCTCTGTCCGGGAATAATTCGAGAGACAGAAGCTAATTTTAGAGTTCGTTCTTCTCCATGTGAATACCAGATTAGTGTGGTTTCATCCTGTTAAAGATACGAAAAATGAAGCCATTCAAGCGGTTAAGATATCTAGTAATGATCGTGGAGATGCGCAGCAGGAAGAAAATGTAAGATAAAAAACTTATTAGTATGAAATGAATCCAATGTCCTAATGTAAAGGAAATTACTCACAATAGAAATTCTGAATGGACGAAGTTTTGGCTTCCCTTTCCGGCTGTACTTGATTAACTGGGAACCTCTTTTTAATGCAATCAGTGCCTTCATGAGAGAGAGAGAGAGAGAGGAATATTAGGTGAAAAGTATTGCCAAATCACACAGAGATCAAAATCTTGAATATATATGTTTAACCATATCAAACATCATTTGCTAGATTCTACTCAGAGAAAATCACTTCAAAAAGTGGTGGCCATTCTAACAAAACAAACTCAATTAACCCAAAACATCTTAGTTATTAATCAGAAATATTAGAGGATACAGAGTAGATTAACGCATAGCAGTTATGTATGCAAGGAATACATAATAGTTTCTTCTTCCACTCTTTGCAACGAACTTGAGAGCCATTTGGTTAACTAAAGACATAAACATAAATTTTTATACCACATGCACAACAAATGACAATATAAACATAGAATACCAGTTATGTATGCATACCAGATCAATTACATTATAAATCACAACATTGACAACAAATGACATAAACATAGAATTTACAAATTACTTACTTTTCAACTCCAGGAAACCGATTTCTGGCTTAATTTTCTCAGTGTCGAATTCTTTTGATGGGCTTTCCAGTGACAACAGCTGGTGAGTGACTATGAAATTTGGAGTACTCATCCAACATCCATGCCATGGTCTGAACATTAGTGCCCATATCGGGTGCGGGAACATCAGTATGAGTTCCAATGAGGTCATGGATTTTCTGAGCGAAGACGTGAGTCAGACACTCAAACTTAAGTCCCTGAGGGTGCATCTGATTCCACCCTTGGCTCCACCATATGGAATGTCGGCCACAGCAGTCTTCCAGGTCATGAGTTGAGCCAGGGCATTCACTTCATCCGGATCAACCTTTAAGAAAACAAACTAACAACAAATTCGATACAGAATCCACCAACAGAAGACAAACATTTCGCTAAGCTCCTTGGGATTTTATCCCCTGTGATATGGTCCATATTAGTCAGCTTCTTCATCGAAACCGACTTCACAAACACCTTCTTCTTCTATTTTCAAATTTTCAGAAACACAACAATCAACTAGGGGTGGGCACGGGCCGGGCCGGGCCCATTTTTGAAGGGACCGGACCGGATCCGGAATAAAGGGAGACGGGCCGAGCCGGGCATTACAAATCTTAAAATAGGAACCGGACCTTACCCGGCCCGGTTGAAACAGGCCGGTTCGGTCCGGGTCCATGGGTCCTTTTTTTTTCTCCTGTTTAAAGCACAGATTGAAATAAAAAAAATAAAAAATAAAAAAAAACCACAGATTGCTGCAGTACTGCACAGATTGCAATTGCACAAATTTGCAATCTGTGCAAATTTACAATTGCACATATTCAATACATCCAAAATAACATTATAGCGTCCAACATCTAAAGATCGAATCAACATACAAAATATTCAAAACCTACTTAATCCAAGACATCCAAATTCCAAAGTCCAAAAATCAAATAATTCAAAACAACATAAACATGACAGTTTCAATAAATTCCAAATGAACATAGGAAACCACATCCAATTCCAAATTTCCAACATCCAAGTTCCAACATCATTCCTCATTGAATCTGTAAGGAAAAATAAAATATAAACTTGATATTATTAACGTCCATCATCATATTATCCTCATTGAATCATTGAAAAGTAAAGCATATTCATTTAAGTTTAAAATATTACCGCAATTCCTTTTCCTTTATTCATTTGAGTTGTTTGAAGAGCTTCAATTTCAGCATCACTTGATGAGATGGTTGAGCTTGTAGATATAACATTAGCATTTGCTTTTCTTCTTTTATATTCTACAACAAAGAACAAAAGGATGTTAATTGTAAACAAATTAATATAAAGTTATAGACCAAACTATACAAAACAAAAGAATTACCTTCTTCACACTCTTGATAAAATTCAAGCTCCGCCGGACTTGCTTCATACTCAATGCTGCTAATTGGTTCACTTCTTAACCAGTTTTGGAGGCACATCAATGACTCCACTGTTTGAGGAAGGAGAGATGATCTAAAGGGGTCAATTACTCTTTTTCCTCCACTAAATGCACTCTCACTAGCAACTGTCGACACTTGAATTGGCAACACATCTTTCGCTATCAAAGCAAGTGTGGGATATGTGCTCCTCCCTTTCAACTTCCACCATTTCAAAACGTCAAAAAATGAACCATGTTGTACTTTCTCTACAGTGTCGAGGAGATACCTATCCACCTCATGTGCAAGTGCAATATCCTCAGTGTCTTCTAGTTCTTTCTCCCAATCATCCATCATTTGACTAAATATCATTGGATTTTCTGTTAGCACACTAGATGATGGTTTTACCCTTGAACAAGTAGTATCACCAACAACTAAATCTCCTCCTCTACCCTTTTGTTGTGTTTGTGAACCGAAAGGTTGGTAAGCATATTCATCACACATCGCCTTCAACAATGTCTTCACTTCATTACTTTTCTTTTGAATCTCTTCTTCGGGAAGGTGTAATTGCTTTCTACACAAGTGCATGTAGTGCCTTAATTTGAACCTTGGGTCTAAGACAAGGGAAACTACAAATATTTGATTAAGGGACTCAATTGAACCAAAATACTTTCGATATTTGGCTCTCATACTCATTGCCATGTCACGTAGCACCACCTCTACACTTCCTCCAGTTTGCATATATTCAGGCAAAAAAAGCTTTTCAATCTCTCTCTCCACAGCAATGACATCATGAACAGCAATCTTTGTCCTTCGGTGGCCCAACCCTCCCTTTACCCGCCACTTCTTCTCCTTCATCATTAAGCACATTTTCCCCGAAATATGTGGAGTATATATTGGCTTCATCATCGTCGAACATCCTTTCAAATGCTTTTTTAAACTTCAAGCACGATTCTAGCATCATGTATGTGCTATTCCACCTAGTAGGTACATCCATAACAACTAGACTCTGACCATCCAACTTCTCATTCTCCACACATTTCTTGAAATAACTAAACCTTCGAGGACTTGATCTCACAAACCGTACGGCATTTCTAAGAGCATCAACACTTGTATCTAATCTTTTCAACCCATCTTTCACTACCAAGTTGATAATATGGGCTAAGCACCTCACATGCATAAACTTGCCATTCATAACAATTTTGCTATTAGGCCATTTCTGCATTTTATGAACAATATACTCAATTGCCACCTTATTAGCCGATGCATTGTCAACTGAGATACACATCACCTTCTCAATCCCCCACTCAACCAAACATTGCTCAACTAGCTTCCCTATTTCTTTGCCTTCATGACTTGAAATCAAACAAAAATTTAGAATCCTTTTGTGCATATCCCATTCGTCATCCACAAAATGAGCAGTTAGCACCATGTAGTTCAAATTTTGCACACTTGTCCATGTATCAGTAGTCAAGCTCACTCTATGGTTGTGTATCTCCTTTTTTAACTGATCTTTCATGGTATCATACATATTGAATAAGTCCCTCACAATAGTTCTTCGAGATGGAACATGCAACCTAGGCTGAACTTTGTACATCATCCGCCTAAACCCCTCAGTCTCCACAACACTAAAAGGTACCTCCTCGAGCACAATATACTCAACAATACCTTCCACTGCCTCTTCTTGGCTCCACCCTTTAGCAACAAGCATGTTTTTAACGTCCCCAGAAGGTCCAGAATTCCCTAGAACCTTTTGCAACTCATCAGTTGGTTTATATGACTTGCAATGTTTATTGATATGTTTAATGTAAGTACTAGTTCCACCCCCACTAGTATCACATGCAAAAAGGGCACTACAATGGTTACACTTAGCCTTCAATAATTGTACCTCCACCATCTCTTTCTTTCCATCCTTTTCTACTGCTTGTATTTCCGAGACGGTACACTTAGTGACATGATCCCAAACCCAAGATCTCTCAGAAGAAGATCTCTCTATTGAAGCTAATATTGAAGCTAATTCAGTTTTCTCAACAACCAAACAGAACCTAAAAATTTCAAGCTTACATTTTTGAAGCGAGCCATGGATAGCGTTTGCAATAAGGCAGAAAATTAAAACAAAAAAATTATACGCATTTAGAGTAGAGAGAGTGAATTTATGCTAGGGATTCGTCAGATAATTAAAACTAATTGAAAAATTAAACAAAATTACCTTTGGGCGTTTAGGGTTATGGGGGAGCTCTATCTCTGCCTGAGGTTTTAGACGAAGGAAGGTGATGTCTGAAGGCGCGAGGCAAATTAGGTTTGTTTATTAGGCGCATCCAAACCGTCTAATCATACTAAGGAAATGAAGATGCATCCAAAACACAGACAGTCAAACTGGAATGCGCAGGGAGAAGCGGAAGAAGAAAAAGAAGATGAAGAGGGGGTAGTCGATAGCTTACCCGACACTGGTCGTGGTCGGAGTTGACAGAAATCAACGAAGCCCGGTGCGATTTCATCGTTGTGAGCTGTGAGAGAGAATACGATGGTCACATCACGATTTTATCACCTGAAGGTCGACTCTTGCAAGTCAGAAAACCGAAAAATTAAAATTCAAGAACAATAAACTAACAGAAACAAATTACAGAAGAGGAAACAATCAAATTACCTCAACAAAAATCCATGAGTGCTGATTCTATAGGTTAGGGGGAAGGTTTTTTTATTTGAGATGGAGGATGTTCGATCTCGAGATTTTAGGTGAGCAGATTGAAACTGAGGGAGAGAGAAAGAGAGAGAATGGTAAGGTGACGATCGCACCCGGCCTTTCCACGATCATCAAGATCAGCGGTAGAGAACGACAGTGGCACCTTCGTAAATAAACTGAAATGTGGTCCAAAACACCATAGGTTTACAAAGCCACTGATAAGAAATGGTACCCTACAACACATTTTCTTGTAGTGAACATTGAATGGATGACGGCCATATACATATTTTGTATTATGCTATCGATAATTAGTAGAAATAAAAAACATTAGTTTTTATTAATTCCAGGTTTTTACACATGAGAAAATCAGAAAACATAAAGTTGCTTGTGGAAACATCTATTGAAAGATGGATACAATTCCTTTATTTATTACATAAATTGCAAGTACCAAAAATACAACGTAGAAAGGGGAAAACATCACAGACACATGGTACTATCAAACTCCAAAAACAATTCTTTTGAAACAAGCCACTTTCAATGCAATTGCTAGTGCTACCTTATCTTTGATGTTGTCAAAGAATTGAAAATAGGCATATCTCCACGATGTATTTAAGATCAATGTGCCGCAAATGCCCCAAAAACCTACAATGAATCCAAGTACCACACTGACATAGAACCACAACTTATCATGATTTCCATCTTCATTCTTGTCATTCGCATCCTTAGCTGGGAAAGTGTCATCTCCAGGGCAATTAGTTGAGAGAGGAACGCCACATAACGATGGATTGTTCATATAAATGGACAAATCATTGAGCGTTTGAAGCTGGCTTCCAGAAGGAATTCTTCCAGTCAAGTTGTTATAAGACAAGTTCAAGTGGGACAAAGAGGTTAAAGATGACAAGCTTTGAGGAACATGTCCTGAAAGGTTGTTGTGTGACAAATCAAGAGTTTCGAGCAAATGCAAGTTTCCGATCTTGGAGGGGATCTTTCCAGTCAATTGATTCATGGACAAATTCAGGGTGCCCAACAGGAAGAGGTTGCTTATTTCTTCAGGAATCTCACCTTGTAAATTATTTGATGAAAGATCAATGCTCTTTACAAGTCTTAGAGTCCTGTTGTACACAAGCTCCGCTCCTTTTAGTGTTAGTGTGGCTTGCTCATCAGACATATCGAAGTCATTAGAATTATTGTTGACCAGCGAAGTTAAAGTATCCAAACACTTGGGAATAGTACCTGAAAGGTTATTGTGACCAAGATCGAGGATGTGAAGGTTCCGAAGATTGCACAGTTGCTGGGGAATATGTCCTGTAAAAACGTTGGATCGTAATTGTAGCCTATACAACAAGGATACATTTGATCCTCCTATCCATAAAGGTATGTTCCCAAATAACTTGTTGTGTCCAAGATCAAGACTCTTCAAACCAGAACAATTTTGCAAGGAATCAGGAATTTCACCACTCAAATTATTGTTGTTGAGCTTTAATACTTCCAGTGAACTTAACACCCCCAATGAAGTGGGAATATTGCCAGAGAGATTGTTGTGACCAACATCTAGAAGCAAAATTTTGCTTCCCACACTCCATGCATGAGGGAATTCCCCAGAAAATTGATTGCTCCTTATGGACAAGTATTCCAAGTTTTGCATGTTGCAGATAGAGGGAGGAATAGTGTCATTCAAATGATTCTCAGAAAGATCCAAAATGTACAACTTGGGCATCATTTGGTCAATATTGGAGGGAATTGGCCCGGAAAATAGATTCCTATCAAGATAAAGGGAATCGAAACTAGTGGACCACCAAAGTGGGAGTGGGCCCTCCAACTGATTATGACTCAAATCAATAAACCCTAAATTTGGAAATTTCAAAGGGGATGGAAGGTTTCCACGTAATTGGTTGTTAGATAAATCCAAATATTTGAGTTGGGAAGACATCTTCAACAACCATTCCTCTGGGATGAAATCTTCAGAGGTTCCAATACCACTAAGAATGACATGGATCAGTTCAGTTTGAGATTGAAGCCATACCCAAAAACCAGGACCTACCCGACAGTTTATGATCGCAATTGACTGGAGCTTGAAAGGAGGATCCCAAACAGAAGCCACGTCAAAAATGAGGGACATGGGTGCGTTTGTGACTTGAATTCCTACTTGAAAATCTTGTAATCTCGTGAGGTTTCTGAAATGGGCTTCCGTTAGAGTACCTTCCCATGAATTATTAGACAGATCGAGGTCAACTAGCTCATAGAGTTGTCCCAGACTTTTTGGAATGGAGCCATTCATCTTATTAGAAGAGAGGTACAATGATTTCAAGGACGACAAGTTTCCGATGGAATCTGGAATTGAGCCCCACAAAGAGTTTCCACCAAGGTAGAGATTCAGCAAACTTTTTAACACTCCCAAGGAGGTCGGCAGTTGGCTTTCCAGCTCACAAGAAGACAAATCTAGCAACTCTAATGAATTATTTGGACAATTTGAGACGCTCCTCCAAAACTCTTCAATCCCCCCACCATCAAACTTGTTGCCAGAAAGGCTTAAGACCTTTAGCTTGCACAAATTTCCAATAACTTTCGGAATTTGACCTTTTAAGCCTGTTCCCGATAAATCAAGGTGTTCTAGAGATTTGAAGTTTGCAAATTCATTTGGAAAAGGACTACTGAAAGTATTCCACGATAGATCAAGTGTTATGAGGCTAGTAAGATTAAAAAACCAATTGGGAAATGAAGAACGTTTAATACCGTTATTCGACATATCAAGGACAAAAAGTGATGTCAAGTTAATCCTCTGGAGTGAGAGTGGAAGGAAGTTAACCCTTTGGAGTGAGAGTGGAATGCTTTCAATTTGACACGAAGATAAGTGTAACTCTAACAATGAAGGAAGCATGTTAATATGATATGCCCAACTGGCTCCTGTGCGGCTAAGGTCCATGTAATTGAGATTAAGGTATTTTAGGGAAGAGAGGTGAGAAAGCCAAGTCAAGTTTCTGGAAGACAAGTGGGAATTCATCCCGAGATCAAGAATATTCAGGCTTGACAGGTTACCAAGAGAGGGGGGAATCTCTCCCTCAAATGACGCAAAGTAGAAATTGAGATATTGCAAACTTTTAAGCTCCCCAAAGAACATCGGAATGCGAATGCCCTGAAACTCATTACAGCTGAGGTCCAGGTATTTTAAATGTTTCAAGCTCAACAAAGAAGCATTTATCTTACCTCCCAGGAAAGACCTTTCATAAGCCGACTCGTCCCACTCTTCATAAGAACGGGAATCTGGATATGGATTCCGGAGGTCCATCTTCACAACATGGCCGGTGCTGTTGTTGCATGAAATTCCTTCCCATCGACAGCAATCATGACCCGCCCAAGAGGAAAGCCTACCAGAAGGATCAACAAGATGTTGTTTAAAGCTGACAAGTGCTCGCCTTTCTTCCTCAATGCATAATGGTTTCACAGTGCCAGTGCTCGGAACTCCGACATCACCCAAGCAGATTATGGTAGTGGGTAGATACGTAGATGCCAAAAGCAAAATGAGAAAGGAGAGAGAAATATTGAGGGGATTGAATAAGGTGTTTGCAAGCAAGGTATCCATAGGAGAAATCAGTCTATATATTCCCCAGTTGGTTGCAGATGAACACAACAAGTGTGCTCTAACTCATATATATAACAAACCAATGAGAGCTTAAAAGAAAATAGTGCCACGCAGCGTGTATCAACTGGATTTCCTTGTTCGAGTGGAAGAGTATATAAGTCAACTTCTAAGCCAATCTCATAATTTCCTTCCGCGGAAGAGTATATAAGTTCACAATTTTAGACTTGGCCGACATTAAGTTGGACATTTCCTTGTTCAAAGTGTTCAAGGTATCAAACACGTTTGAATAATCTCGTTTGTTAATATTAGGGAGCAAAAATGATAAAAAAAATTATAATGTGTTTTGATTTTTTATGGCCAAATTATATTTTGACACCATCATATTTAGCTCAATTTCTTCTTCCTAACCAATCAACAAGTGTATTCAATGAGATGTGCTACAATAATACGTCAACCACGGAGTTGTTGCGGTTGTAGCTTCCAGGACATGTAATAATCCTGAAATTGTTGTTTTAATTATTTTCCTTCATAATATTACACGAGGTCACAAGTTCGAATCATTTTGTCCGTTATCAAGACAAGAACTTAGGACTTGATTATAGGGAATTTTAATGAAAAGCACCCGGTACTGTTCACTTTAACGAAAAACCACATTTTTACACTAAAAAGTCAATCCTGTTACTATTCACTTTACCCTTTATTTTGTCCTTATCATTAAAACTCAAAGTTTTCAAGCTCTTTTCATTAGTTTTCCATTGATTATATTGTTTTCCAATAGTACGTCGTATTTCCCAAACTTCCAAAAGTGTTTCTCAAGCGAGCAACATTAGCACCAACAACTTGAGCCACCTTCTTCCCGTTTTAAAGAATTGGAATGTAGGCTGCACCAAAATGCACACAACAGATCAGAAACCAAATGAAACTAATTAGCAACACTTCAGAGTTCTTCTGAGTTTTGACCTGAATCTTAAGCTGGGATTTAAGTAGTCCACAAAAGAACTAAAATGGTTCCCAAAAACAAAATGATCCAAGTTTACAGAAGACTAAATTCAAATTCGAATGCGCACCTCGTCGATGTCAACCTTATAAGTTGTTACGTGTGGGTATTGCTCACTCAACTCTCCAATGATTGGAGATATGAACCTGCCTGCACAAGAAGATCACACCAAAGTACCAATCATAAGTTCAAAGCACATTATTACGCCACATTTTCGTGCCAATGACTTCATTGCTTAAAAGAAAATGTCTTTCGAACTAAAAAGGCCCGCACCACACTGCAGTGAAATAGAAAAGTGCTGGCACAGCTCCATCTGTATGAAATTTTATATATAAATCAGACAATTTGTATGAAAATATGACAAGTTTTCTCAAAACAAAAAAAAATCCGAAAACCGGAAAAAACCCAGGAAAAAAAATTTACCTTTAGCTTGGCTGATTGCGCTGCCAAATTCATCCTCAGCCTGAATGACAACAATATTAGAGGCACCTGAAATTCAATCAACAATTCAAGTTACTGAGCTATTCCAAAACCCGAAATTTAAAAATTGAAACTTTGAACAATGGCGACAACAATTGATAGAATTTGTTTGTTTTGTGTTTTTGATTGAGTGTTTGAATCGGTTTCTTGGGAGAATTGAAAAACAAGAAAAGGAAAAATTGGAGATTGATTTCTGCTGTGTAATAATGCAGCAGACTTGATTGAATAAGTAGAGTGAACATTACACAAGAGTATGGTGCATTTCCATCACCCATACTTATCTAAAAAGGTGATTGACAAGAGGCTTTAACAACCATTAAGCCTTACTACTCCAGATTACATCCTAACCCTTCATTTGGGGTTAAGTGATTTAATCTGGAGTGTACACTTGTCACTCACACACTTACACAAACATTTAAAAAACAAAACTAGCCGTTGGAGACTAGAGCCCTTCATTTTCTTTCTTCTTCTTCGATGCAGATGACATCCTTTTGCTCGGGAGTATCTTGCTGCCTTCGACTCCCCGACTCCAGGAGCTGGTTAGCTTCCAACACTCCCTTCTAAACTGCTTCTGGGAGTCAATCCGAGCAAACCCCTCAGGTAATTGAATCTCTCCTTCGGTAGTGCTTTTGTGAATATGTCTGCGATCTGATCTTCTGTGCTGCAATAGATTAGCTTGATTGTGTTGTCCTGCAATGTTTCTCTGATGAAATGATATCTTCTCTTGATGTGTTTTGTTCTCTGATGAAATACTGGGTTTTTAGTCATGGCAATTGCAGAGGTGTTGTCATACAGAAGTGGTGTGGCTTCAACTTGCAATTCGCCAAAATCTTTAAGTATGAACCTTAGCCAAATAGCTTGAGCTGTAGCTTCTGATGCACTCACATACTCTGCCTCGGCTGTGGACAGTGCAACACTTTGTTGCTTCACAGAGGCCCATGAAAATACCCCTGATCCGAAAGTGAAAGCATAGCCCGATGTGCTTCTACTATCATCCTCACTGCCACCCCAGTCACTGTCACAGAATCCAATTAGAATAGATGACTTTCCCATCTCATATTTGATACCATAATCAAGAGTTCCTTGTACATATCTTAGCACTCTCTTAGCTGTGCCCATATGTATCTTGCTAGGATTCTGCATAAACCTAGAAAGTAGGCTTGCTGAGAACATCAGATCCGGCCTTGTTGCAGTTAGATACAATAGACTGCCAACAATGCTTTTATAGAGACTAGCATCTGCAGGTTTACTTCCATCCTCCTTCTTGAGCTTCTCATTTGCAATTAAGGGTGTAGAAACTGGTTTGCAGCCCTTCAAACCAAACTTCTCAAGCAAAGTTTCAGCATACTTCTTTTGATGAATAAAGATGCTACTTGTTTTTTGAATTACCCCAATGCCAAGAAAATGATGCAAGAGGCCTAGGTCAGTCATCTCATACCTCTTCATCATTTCTTCCTTGAACTCTTCCATCATTGCAGCATCATTTCCAGTGTAGACAACATCATCTACATAGATTGAGACAATGAGTGTCTTGTTGTTGCTTTCTGTCTTGGTGTAGAGTGTAGCTTCACTAGGACTTTTCTGAAATCCTTTCTCAATGAAATAGGAATCAATCTCACTGTACCAAGCTCTTGGAGCTTGTTTTAGGCCATAAAGAGCCTTCCTTAACTTGTACACTTTTTCTGGAAACTCTTGACTTGTGAACCCTTGAGGTTGTTCCACAAACACCTCCTCCTCTAGCACTCCATTTAGAAATGCAGATTTAACATCCAATTGATGCAGCTTCCAACCCTTCTTGGCTGCTAGTGCTATCAAAGTCCTTATGGTGTCTAACCTTGCTACTGGAGCAAAGGTTTCATTGAAGTCTACACCAGGTTTCTGTGAGTAACCTTTGGCCACTAACCTGGCCTTGTTCTTTTGCACAGAACCATCTAGATTTAGCTTCACTTTGTACACCCATTTTACTCCAATCACAGGCTTCTCACTTGGTCGATTTACAAGTTCCCAAGTGTCATTCTTTTCTATCATTTCAAGCTCTTCCTTCATTGCTTTCTTCCAAGCTTTATCTTTCTCAGCTTCTTCATACGTTTCTGGTTCTACTACACAGTAATTACATGTAGCATAAATCTCATCCAGATTTCTCAATCTTACTGGAGTTGAACTAGGAGTTGTTGTCTGTGATTGACTTGATTGTGGACTCATAGTAGCTTGCTGTGGAGTCCCTTGTATGTCACCATTATCTGTGACTTCTTCTTGAACTGAGGTCTCTATAGGCTCCCTTGTTTGCCTTTTGTTTAGGTCAATTTGTAGAGAGACACTGTCCTTTTCCTCTACCATTGTATCCCAGTTCCACATTGAGTCTTCATCAAAGATAACATCCCTTGATAGGATTATCTTTTGAGTCAACACATTATAAACTCTGTATCCTTTCTCACTAGTACCATAGCCTACAAAAACACCCTTGTTACTTGATTTCTCCAACTTGTGCCTTAGTTGATGAGGGATGAGATTGTAGCACACTGAGCCAAACACTCTCAGATGCTTCACAGAAGGCTTCCTTCCACTGAACACTTCAAATGGAGTCTTCTTCTCCAATGCCTTAGTAGGACACCTATTCAATAGATACACTGAGGTGTTCACAGCTTCACCCCAAAATTTATAAGGCATGTTCTTCTCATGCATCATAGACTTAGCCATTTCGACTATAGTCCTATTCTTCCTTTCTGCAATCCCATTCTGTTGTGGTGAATATGCCACAGTGAGTTGCTTCTCCAACCCTACATCTTCACAGAATACATTGAACTCATGTGAGGTGTACTCACCTCCCCTATCACTTCTTAGTCTTTTGATTTGGTATCCACTTTGTAATTCCACCAATGCCTTAAACTTCTTGAATATTATGAATACCTCAGACTTGAACCTCATGAAATACACCCAACACATCCGTGAATAATCATCAATGAAGGTTAGGAAATACCTGTTTCCACTGATTGTTGTTGTTCTCATTGGTCCACACACATCTGAGTGAATCAATTCGAGTGGCTTTGTTGCCCTCCAAGCCTTTCCAGCTTCAAATGAATCTATGTGATGCTTGCCAAACACACACCCTTCACAGATTTCATTGCATTGATCCATTTTTGGTATACCTTGCACCATTTCATCCTTTTGCAGATTTTGTAAGCTTGTCATGTTTAAATGACCAAGTCTCTTATGCCATAGTTTCATAGAACTTGTCACACTTGCTTTCTTTGCCACTTCTTCTAAGTACTTCAGTACAAGTGGAAAGCTTCTGTTTTTCACTTCCACTTTGGTCACCAAGTTTGATAGGGATCTGTCATCATAGATTTCAACCACAGTTCCCCCAAAGAGTAGGAAATAGCCATGCTCCATCATTTGACCCACACTAAGTAGATTTTCATCCAATCCAGGCACTAGCATCACCTCCCTTATACATCTTCTTCCTTTCTTGGTGTTGATAACCAGAGTTCCTCTTCCAGTGGCTTTGACAATGTTTCCATCTCCCATTTTCACTTTTCCAGTGAAGTTGGTGTCGATGTCAATAAGTAAAGACTCATGTGCAGTCATGTGGTTGCTGCAGCCACTGTCAATGTACCACACTTCATTGTTTCTCTCCATTTTTGCATTGAAAGCACAAAACACATTTGCTTCTTCTTCCACTTGATTTGCACAGTTTACTTGTTGCACATTCTTTGATCTGCAGTCCTTCATAATGTGCCCAAACCTGTTGCATTTGTGGCATCTAGGCTTGTCCTTGAACCAACACTCTCCAAGGTGGAATTTATCACAGTGCTTGCATTGTTGCTTGGTTCTTGGACCTACATTTGTATTGCTGCCTTGGTTAGGTTTTGAGTTGTGATACCCTTTTCCTTCCCATTTCTTGCTTTTGCCCTTCCACTGTGGTTTCTGATTGCTTGCACTGGCTTGACTACTAGATCCAACATTGAGTGTTTGAAAGGCTTTCTCAGGTGCAGAGTCAGCATGCCTCTCAAGCCTTTGATCAAAAGCTCTTAAGGATGCCATCACTTCTTGTACACTGAGAGTTTCAGTGTCTTTGGTTTCTTCTATAACACTCACTATTGAATCATAGGGTTTAGTCAAACTAATCAACAGTTTTTGGACAATTCTTTCATTAGGCAGTTCCTCACCATATGTTTTCATCTTGTTTACAACATCAAACAGCCTAGTGAAGTAGTCTTTTAGCAGCTCATTTTCCCTCATTCTTGTATACTCAAAATCTCTTCTAAGGGACTGAAGTTTTACCTTTCTAACTTTGGTGTCTCCTCTGTATTCTTGCTGTAAAACTTCCCAAGCTCCCTTTGCAGTCTCTTCATTTGCTATCCTCGGAAAAATGGTGTCTGAGACAGCACCTTGAATGATTCCAAGTGCTCTAGCATCCTCCATCCGATTCTGCTTCAGTGTTTTGAGTTGTGTTTCCGTGAGATCCTCCTCTAGAGCATCGATCTCCATCTCAGGTAGTTCATACCCATGTTGAACCATATCCCATAGATCATAGGATTTGAAAATGGTTGTCATTCTTATTCTCCAAAAATCATAATTTTCCCCATCAAAGACTGGAGCTTTTAGCTCACTGCTACTGCTGGATCCTTTCATTTCCAGAATTGTTTGTTGATTGTTGTTATAGAAGACACTACGTTGGTGCTCCCAAAGATCTTATCTTGCACAGATTATGCCCCAAAAGTTGTAAGATCAGTAACAAAGCTCTGAGGCCATGATAGAATTTGTTTGTTTTGTGTTTTTGATTGAGTGTTTGAATCGGTTTCTTGGGAGAATTGAAAAACAAGAAAAGGAAAAATTGGAGATTGATTTCTGCTGTGTAATAATGCAGCAGACTTGATTGAATAAGTAGAGTGAACATTACACAAGAGTATGGTGCATTTCCATCACCCATACTTATCTAAAAAGGTGATTGACAAGAGGCTTTAACAACCATTAAGCCTTACTACTCCAGATTACATCCTAACCCTTCATTTGGGGTTAAGTGATTTAATCTGGAGTGTACACTTGTCACTCACACACTTACACAAACATTTAAAAAACAAAACTAGCCGTTGGAGACTAGAGCCCTTCATTTTCTTTCTTCTTCTTCGATGCAGATGACATCCTTTTGCTCGGGAGTATCTTGCTGCCTTCGACTCCTCGACTCCAGGAGCTGGTTAGCTTCCAACAACAATAACAGAAATTGGAGTACCTGAGGGCGAGGAGAGAGGCCGGAGTTGGAGAAAGTGAGGGTTTGGGAAGTGATGGAGGGAATTGGAGAAGGGTTTGGAGGTGGAAGGAGCTGCTGTGGGTGGCGGAGATGGTGCGGTGTGGATTGAAGAAGCCAGGGTTTGGAAAGAATTGGAAGGAAGGTTGTGACGATGAAGAAGCGCTGCGCAGAACTTGCTGCGATTGTCGTGCCTTGGCTACTCCTGAGTTCCTCGCCATTTTCTTCTCTCGATTCGGTGCTTTGTTTGGGGTTTAAGGCAAAAATACAAGAAGAGCCCAAAACAACGAATATGTAAATGGGCCAGTTGGTGAAGGTATATAGGCCTAGTCCATAAGGCCCACACAAAGCATAACGATTGTTGTACAAGCCATATTACGGAGTAGTCGTGCTCAAAATCTCGGGTTCAAGGTAAATGCTCTAAATCAACTGAAGCGACAAGTTCGTTGCCATGCAAATATTGTCATGTGAAAACATGTTGACACTATGGGCGTGGTCGGTACGTAGACGGGGACAGAATGGGACGAGATGGAATGAGATGGAACGGAGTTTTTTTGTGCTACGTTTGGTATGCAGACCAGAGTAGAACGAACTACTTTTGTCCCACTATGTTCCGTCCCACCTCACGTACCAAACGAGGCCTATCTGTGAAATGCATTTTTGATTATGTGTTTCTGCTCGAATTTCAATTTGAACTCGTGTATTTCAGTTTAACTAATATGGTACGTATGTTTTTATTTCAGTTTAATTAATATGGTACGTATGTTTTAATTCGTTATAACAATATTGGACTTTCCTGCCAATTAGGTAGTACGAGTGACCATACTTATACTAAGCCTTGTTGGAATCACTGCCAAATGTACTCAATTTCAAAAGGCAAAATGCATCATATAAAATAACAGTTACAGCAGAGTCATAATTTAAAGAGGAAAGCTTCTCCGCACCTATTGAACTCTGGTTGATCAAATATATGATGTATTTGGTGAGAGAACTGCTTCGAGTAAAAAACTCTATAATTTTTTACCAATAACGCGACATTACATTATTGATGACTTAAAATGTCAAGGCAGTGATTGTAACTGGATGTATGTAAATATTTTTCTATCGTTTGATGGGCCTCAGTGAATTTACCCTACTATCGTATTCGACATAGCGATGTCGTGGTGGCTAGTGTTTTGGTTAAGTTGCTGACATTGAACGCTTTGGGTGGATATGACACTATCCTTGACCTCCTTCTTGCCCAATGTTTGTTAGGTTGGTTTGAGTTTTCTTAAGTTTTAATAAGACTTGTGATGTGTATTGTTAGGGAGCATGTGAAGAAGTTAATAAACCCCATCACGTATAAGAGTGATTATATTTACACATCCCAAATTACTTATCTCACATCCTTTTAATTTTTTAATATTTTTTAATATTTTTTACACACATCTAACACTTGATAGAAAAATATTTAAAAAATTAAAAAAGTATTGGAGAAGTAATTTAAGGTGTGTGAATATAATCTCTCCATATATAATTGATATGTAAAAGCTCCCGCATTTGCAAATTTGATCTTCCATTATTAAAACCATAAATAATTTTTGGGTTAGTGTCTTTGGCAACTACTAACCTTTTCACTTTTCTCATGTCAAACAAGTAGGTTTGTTTTTAACTTATTTCCCCATACTATGAATTAGGGTGGTTGACTACATGGAATCACATAGGCTTAACTAACTCATGTTGAATTAGTTAGTACCCATTTTTCGGTCGTTTTATTAATCGGACAACAATCTTGAAATTCAAATCTCATCGCTCTGTTGCTTTGTCATCATATCTAGTTTTTCTGCCATTAAATCTTGTTACTCCGCCTTAAGATCTCGTTGTTCTTTCGTATGTTCGAGAATCGAACACAAGGATTGGAGCATGAGCGCATAGTGACATAATAATTTTAAAGGAAAACTAATGAAAATAGTTTAAAAAGTTTTAGTTTTAATAAAAAAAACCATGTTATAAGTTTTGTTTAATGATTAGTACAATGCCCATATTGTCACATTCCGGGCTAGACTCAACCGTAACACAATATTGTCCGTTTTGGGCTCCTACCACGCCCTCACAGTTTTGTTTCTGGGAACTCACACGAGAACTTACAAGTGGGTCACCCATCATGGGATTGCTCTCGCGCGAACTCGATTAACTTCCGAGTTCTTACAGAACCCAAAGCTACTGAGCTCTCAAAATACATCGTGCTAGGTAGAGATGAGAATATACATATAAGGCTTACAGGATCCACTCTCCTGGGTGATGTGGGATGTTACACATATTAAAGTAGTCCAACTAAAAATTGCCCAATTATAATACATTATGATTTTTCAATTTTACCCTTAACTTTTTTAGTTTGAGTTCCATATTTTCGTCGTTAATGGAGTTCATCGTTCGTTTGCAGACCTTCTTCTTTTTCTTTGAAACAAAAATATAGATCCTCATGCTATTTAATTTATATTTTGTATTATTTCGTTGAAATGTAAACGTCGTTGTTCTTCATAATATATTCGAGATACTGTTTTTCAATTTTCATCGTTTGTTTCTCTAGAAAATAAATTTGAGATCTGCATGTTATTCAATAATAATGACGGATCACTGTTTCTGGACTGTAAAAATAAACTGGTTCTAGAATCTAAGTCACTGTTTTTGGAATCTAAGTTACTGTTTCTGAAATCTAAGTAACTGTTTATGGATCCAAGTGAAATAGACACACTGTTTCTTAAATGTAAGCTAGAAAAGAAATAGTGAAATTCACTGTATTTGAATTCAAAACAAAATAAGCACCATGTTTTTTAAATATAATCAACTGATGCATGAAAGAAAAGAAACAGTCAAAAGTTAAAACATAGACTGTTTCTGGAACTAAATCACTGTTTCGAGAATCTAAGTCACTGTTTATGGAATTTAAGTCATTGTTTCTGGATTTTGGTTCTTTTCTTTCCAGATACAATGTTTGTCTGATTTTTTTTTTCCAGAAACAGTGTTATGTTTTAGGTTATCTAGAAATAGTTTTATGTTTTGGTTTTTTTTTTTCCATACACTTTTTCGCTGGTTTCTGCCATTAAACTTCTTTGAACTTGTTTAGGCGGCTTTGTTCCGATGAATGCTTTCTTTTTCAACTTTGATTTGGTTGTTTTTAAATGGGGGAAATTCGATTTGATAGGAAGACAGGAAGTTATTATAACGGTTTCGTGTTGGGTTGAGGTTGGTGAAGAGTCAAGATAATATCAAATCATTTATGAGTATTTATGGAAGTGTAGATTTGTAGTGGGTTGGGCTTGTAAGTTTAACTCTTGGACAATAGTTTTGGATAATTTTTTATTAAACTTTAAGCCCTTTTGGTTCAATAACATTTTGAGATGGTTTTTGGTTAAATATTTGTTGGCTCAAACCCTTTTCACTAAAACTTCCTAATTTTAAACGTTTAGCTAGCCAGTTAATTTCTCTCTCCTCCTCCCTAAATATAGCGAGCCACAATACTAAAAACTAAAATAACTAGTATGTTGGAATTGTTATTGCTACCTTTTACGTTAAAGTAGCCAAAACAACCTATTTTAGAGAAGTTGTTGGTGATGCTCTTTGATTTCGTTTTAACATTAGTTAGTTTAGCTAGTGTGTTTGGTTAGGTTGCTAACATTGAATCTAGGTGTCATGTTAAATTCCTATTTTGGTCCTTTTATTAATTATATTATCATGCACTTGCACTTGCAATATTATATGCCGAAGGTATCCACAAATGACCAAAGTTAAAATCTAACCTAACATTATATTATCGTGATTTGATCTTTATTAGCAATGGTTTGATGTGGTCTTAGTTGCTAGTATGTCATTATATATGCGTTAGTATAGGTCTATCTCGTCTTCTGTTTTGTGACAAATTTGTTTTATTGGTGCTTGTGCTAGTTTCGGTGATGTTTGTGGTTGTAGCCAGTTAAGAGATTACTCATTACACTTGTTTGTTTATCTTTAGATCAGTAATTTGGTTACTGAAGAATATGAACTCATGTTACAACATTGTATTTGCTTTTGTATTTTAATGAAAAATTGCTATCGCTTCTTGTAAAAAAACATGAGAAAGAAATCATTTTTGAGGATGACAAACTAGCTAGTTTTCTAGATCATTTGATATCATGATATTATTATTTGACAAACCCTAGCTTAGATTTGGTAGGAGACCAATTAGCTAGTCTAGTCACAAGTCACAATTGTCCATAACTAATATGGGGTGTTGATCATAGACGACGTTGCACCAACTATATAGGCCTGTTTCAGATCACCTGCTATTCACCAAGAACACAAACATATATTAAAACCCTTCGATTAGGACATCCCCAGTTTGTATGTCCCAATCATCCATGGAGGATGGCACAAACTTAAAGCAATTCTACTGGGTTAGATTTTGATGGATTTAGTTGTTCATCTAAACCTAGGGATATCACCTAATTCTACTGTGCTAAATTACCATATCGCCCTCTCTCGATCATACGTTACCGTAAAGTTCAGTTTGTATTCCAAATTTGCCACGTCGGATGGGCAGAGAAGAAGTGGGTGCCACGTCAGTCAGCTGTGCCATTAGGAGGTCGACAGAGCTGTGTTTAGGTGGAAGGATGAGCTGTCTTCTTATCTTGCTAAATTCGAGCATGCATGCGTTTGTAGTAGTGGCGTAGCCACCCACAAGGTTAAGGTGGGTTGTAGTTCATGAAGGTTTTCTATAAGGATAGTGTTATCTATGTATTCATTTTTACTTCTTACACATTTTTTTTAATTGTCAATTGTTTGGATCGAATGAATTGAAAATGATCACTGACAAAATATTAATAAGGCTGTATTGGAAGTAAAAATAGGTTTGTGAATAGATCTATTCTTTTGTAAACTCATGCTTATAGCCTACTCAATTTCAATACATATTATTATTTAATGTATATTTATTAGAGGAGAGGTAGTAAATAATAGTTTTGTTCTATGCTAAAAATTATATATTAGTTCTATCTCCAGTCCCCCTTTATTCTATTCTTTAAATAAAAATACCATTTACCTTATATAATTTAGCATTTATGCTTCTTACTCAAGAAAAGATTAATAAGTTCTTTAAATACACAATTAAATCTCTATCTCCGCAATTCCTGACTTTCCGTTGCAATTTTTCAATGAATGTCACATTTGGTACGTTCTTAATCTCTTTATTTACTTATTCTTGATTTAATTAGTAGGTTAATTATTTATATGGTCCTTGAATTTATCGGTTAAGGTTATAATTTTGAGAATAGTTTACATTATATTGTTGTTCTTTTATATTGATTATTATATATTTTATATAAGCAAAAAAATAAATATATGATTTTATGATATTATTTTCAACTAGCCTACTCAAGAAAAAAATTCTGGCTCTGTCTTTGAGTAGTGGATCGTTATTCATCCCTTAAATTTCTCTGTATTTTACACCACTTTTTCTTCTCTATCAAGTATCAAGTAAGTGGAAGCAGGTCATCTTTCCAAAATGAACGGCTCTCGTTTGCATGGCAACATGGCAAATATGGCACGCCTGCCGAAGTGAAAGCAAGTGATTTTTATTCATAGGAACTTTGTTTGAATCTGAAAAAAATCTTATGGAGTCTGTTTGATAATTATTTCATTCAATTTTTTTAGGTTTTGCTTTTATGTGGAGATAAAAAAAAAGTACATGGAAAAAAGAAAAAGAGGTAATTGCTACCTAAAGGAGTATTAGAAGAATTAGAGAGATGTGGAAGAAATTAACAAAAAAAAATACACAAAACAAAAATGATTTAAATGTTTTTTCTTTAAATTATTTTGTTTTTATTCATCTATCTTGTTTTTTTTTCACTCTCTCCGCCATCATTCTTCATTCATCTTTTCTCTTATATACTTTGATTTATCTCAAGCATAAAAGATAACAATTAAAAATGAAATAGTTATTGTACGGATACCTAATCCTCTGATTGTTAATTAAGGACGGAAAATGATCTGCATTTGCATAATGATACATGGAATAAAGAATGTTGGTGGAGAGAGGAAAAAAAAACTAATAGATTGCACAAAGTGTACATCAATTTTATGCTTGAGGTAAAGTGGAGTGTATAAGAGTAAAAAGATGAATGAAGAATGATGGTGGAAAGTAGAGAAAAAACAAGATGAATGTATAGTTAATCAACTAGTCTTTAAATTTGACAAAAAAAAAAATAAAAAACTAGTCTTTTCCCAAATGATAGTTGTCTCTACTTAGTTAAAGGAGATTTCAAATTTGATTTTCACGTATGAGAATGTGGGGTACGTTGGCAGCGTGTTAGATATCTTGTTGCGGTTAATTATACAACTATGACGATAATATATATTTAGACTATTTAGTCAAAATGATATTAAGATTGACATAATTCTTCAATTTAGTCTCTATCAATGAAAATTGATATAAGTGATTATTGAATTTGTTCACAGTAAATCATTTTGATCATTTTGTGAATAATTAGTTAATATGAACGACCACGTAATCACTTTTTAAAGTGTATTTTTATCAAACCAGCTACTCCACTTAGCAAGGATATTGACAAAATTTTCATGAAATGACCAAAATAATTTATGATCAATGGATAAACTCAGGAATCACTTCTATCGATTTTCATTGTCAGAGACCACAGTAAAAAGTTATACCAATTTCACTAACCATTTTGAATAAAAAAAACCTATACATTTTTGTAGTGCTGTTTGTTTAAAAGCATAACCAAAAGTTTGTTAACCTATCACCTAGAATAGGGAAATTGATCATTTCCGGATCCCTTACACCTAATCCTCCTCATCAAACAATTCGGATTCTTGAAATTTGATCAAACAGCTAAAGTTATTATAACTTTTAGATTGTGCCCGCGTTTGTAACTATTGGATCAAATTTTAAGAGTCCAGATTATTTGATGAGGAAAATTAGGTAAAATGGATCCGGAGATGATCCATTCTAGTACAATGCATTCCCAATCTGAAAAGTAGTTACTATATGAAGTAAATTCCCTAAACCCTAACCCTAATGAAATTCCCATCCGCAATGGATTAAGCCAAGGTGAGAAAGCGATCTGCGAAACCAACTTACCATGGATTTCAATGCCGGTCACAGCATCCGACGGCTGCCGTCTCCGCTGCAATATGCCAGCAAACTATCGTCACGCTTTTTCGTTATATCCAACAAAGACTCCAAGCAAATTCACTTTGTAGTTCCCAAACTACCCTCGCACAAGGTCGCACTTCTTTTCTTTTCCCTTTGAAAACTGAGGTAGGCAGCTCCGGACCAAGTAGGCAGTAAATTACACGTTTTCGACGGAAAGGGATCCTCTTTGGATCCATGGGATCTTAGAAATCTCACATTTTAATCGTTTATCGTATATCGTACGATTAGTTTTTGTCAGATACTATTTATATTTAATTTTAAATAAAAAAATCAAATTATTTCTAACTACACTATAAACGATGAATGATTAAAATGTTGAAATTCCTAAGATCTCGACAAAATGGATTCCGACCGTTTTCGACGACTCCTAGCCAAATAAACGTGTTCCTTTTGTTTTTTGTGTTTTGACAAATTCTAATTTTAATTCCGGATTTCATGGACAAAAAGAAAGAATAAACGAGAAGAACAATAGACCTTGAAGGGAGAAAAACACATGGCCAGGTGAGGTGACGAAAGCAAAAACTGTGGGTGCACCTGGTATTAACAAAATCTGGGATACCTATTTTAACAAGGTGCGAAAAGACATTTGTAGCCCAACTAGTTCTAAAACCCATAGTGAATTGAGATATGATAAGGAGATCCCCTTAAAAATAAGAATTTTCATAAAGTCTATGTCATCTCATGTTTTTTGCATAATGATTTATAATGTTGACACATGAATCGATTTTAAGTTGTGAGTGTCAGAGAGCCATATTTTGAGAGTGTCTCCTTAACATTCCTCATGAACTTATGTCCACAAGTTGCACAATAGCAGTAATATAATAATCTGGAATGTGACTTGGCATACTTGAAAGGCCTAAAAAATGGAATGAGGATCCTCTTTGTGAAGATCTTGGGGATTATCCAATCACGTCCATTCATCGTATATCGTGCGGCCATAAATTATTGTAATTTTTTATTTAAAACTGAATATAAACAATACCTGACGAAAACTGACTGCACAATGTACAATGAATGAATGTGATTGGAGGATTCCGTTGATTCTCATAAAGAGAATCCGGAGAAGATCCTCATTCTAAAAAATGCATTAGAAAGAAGGTCAGATTAACCCAAAATGTATAAGAAATGCATTTTGTACTGCTTGCAAACAATTTGAGTTGTTTTGACCCTCCGCTTCTCATGATCTAGAATCCGTAATGCTGTATGTTTGGTATAATTGTTAGGAAACTAATTTTCATTCCAATTTCTTTATTCTTTGTATTAATTTTTTAGATGACTCTTAAGAAGTTTCATAAAACTTTTCCCTTCATATAAGTCATAAAGGTCAAATAATTAATGTTTTTTTTTGCTAATAAAAGTTGCATAATTACTAATAATAAGGTTTAGAATATACCTAGGAAAAGAAAGCAAACAAACTTGATGTGAATGCATTTGGTCAAAGTCTAATTTGTTACCTTTAAAGTAAACAAGATATAATCATAAACTTTTTTTTTAATGGATATCATAATTTTCTTCGGTCAATAAGATACTATCACATTAGTCTAGTAGAAAAGATAGACCATCATGAAAATTTATTTTTGAATAAGTTATGTAATTAATCAAGTGATTCTTTTTTCACTGTGTAATATGTCAAACAATTTTGATACATAATCTCATTGTGCTACTAATTTATGGTCTGACAGTAAAATTATCGGTGTAATA
Organism: Malus sylvestris; assembly: GCF_916048215.2. Classification (NCBI taxonomy): domain Eukaryota; kingdom Viridiplantae; phylum Streptophyta; class Magnoliopsida; order Rosales; family Rosaceae; genus Malus; species Malus sylvestris. The sequence continues at coordinate 37,028,195 of NC_062264.1, read as the reverse complement.
AGAGGAGGTTGCAGAATGTCCAATATCTTAGTGGATATGATGTTGAGTTTCTACTCGTGCGACCTGAGTTTGAAACTCCTTATCTCTTAAATTATTGTAATAATTTCAAATCATGCCCCATTAATAATTACATTTACACATCCTGACCACTGGAATTAAGATTTTTGTTCTCGAAATTGTGTTGTTTTTGTAATTCGTCACGGGAGAAGAGAGACATACGCAAACAATTCAAGTCCAATTAGGATGTAGACAAGTTGAAGTTTCCCGACGAACTTAACCAAGACACGTCTTGTTGTACATACGAATACACACGCCACATTGGCCTAGAAGCCACCTCCTTCGTGCAGTACAAAGACCACCCAAGTAGGAAGTACAACTCCCAGTAGGGTAGTACCTACTCCTCGTATTTGTAATTACTAAATTACCAGAAATACACAAGGGCAAAACCGTAAAAACGCCACCCTCCCTCCCCACCAGCTCTCTCAAGACTTTGGTTAAAAAATTGCTGTCTCAACCATCTCCCTCGGAAAAGTCTCCTCCCTCCTCCCCTTCTCTCTCTACAAAAACAATCTCCGTTCTCTCTCTACAATTCGCTCCATTTTTTTCGTATAAATTTCTCGGTCTTTTTTCCTGTCGGCTCGGTACCTTACAATGGCGCCGAGTCCCAGAGACCTCCAGCTTTCCCAAATCTCCGCCCGAGCTCCGACGTCGATGGTTGCCGCCGGCGACTTCGGCGATTTGGAGGACGTGAGGCTCCTGGATTCGTATGAGAATTCGGAGGGAGTTGAAGAGGGGATGAAGAGGGTTCAAGTCAGAGTCTCTGGCATGACGTGTGCTGCTTGCTCGAATTCTGTCGAAGGTGCTCTGCAGAGCGTCAAAGGGGTTCTCACGGCCTCCGTGGCGTTGCTCCAGAGTAGGGCCGATGTGGTTTTTGATCCGAGATTGGTCAAGGTTAGTCAATTTTAGCTCTTGATCGGATGTGGTTTCTGAATGCTGGTGGGTTTTGCTGGGTTTTTGGGTGTTTCTGACTGAATTGGGCAATTGGCTTCGTGTCCGTTTTCGAATTTTTTTTGAGCTTTTGGTAGTTGGTTTTGGGCGTTGTGAAGTATGGTTTAGTCCTGCTTGCTTAATTTTTAGAAAGTTTGGTTTTTTTTTTCTTTTTAAATTGTATTTGAGTGTTGATCTTAAGGCGGATGGTATCATGGGTTAGTGAATTTTGAGCTTTGGTAGTTGTTTTGGTGTTCGAAAACTACTAGTTAGTTGTTTTGGTGTTCCTTAGTGTTCGAAAACACTGAGGATTAGTGTGGTTTTCGAATAATCCTAGTATCCAGTTTTGGTTGATCATGCTTGTTTTTTATTTATGATTTATGTTGGACTGGATCATGATTAAGGGTTAATTATTTGGTAATTCAGTTATTATGTGGTTTTACTTTATATACTTGGAGCTGCAATCATGATAGGAATTAGGCTAAAGTGACAGATTATTCTTCCGCATCCCCTCTTTAATGATGGGCTTTCTCTCTCTCACACACACACACACACATTAACTTTTTGTTGGACTCAAATTATGTCTTATATGGTGCATTTTAAAAAAAAAAATAATTGTGATTGGTTTGGTGGTACACTTTTCTTGTAAATTTTGCATAAGGATGACTCAGATATAACATATGCCCGATTCCGGGAGGCAGCCATACCCAACTGGATCAGATAGCTTATGTAGATACGGGTACTACTAGTTTTAAAAATTAAAATAATGTAAGGTTGTTATTAATCCAGATAATGTAAGAAACCTGCATTTGAATCAGCAAGTGTTGAAATCAGTGAAGCTGCTGATTACATGCCATTAGTACTATAAATGTGCGAACTTTCTCTCTGAAATTCTCCTTGCTCTTATGTCATTTGTACTTCAATAAATCAGGCCTCTTTCACATTTTTACTTTCACTAGTACTTGCTCCAAACAGTTGGATACCAGGCTTTGCTTGTTATTTTCCTGCATCGTATCTGCACTTGTTGGCTGAATTGGTTATTTTCGATCATTGTAATGGGTGATGTTCCTATGAACTACACAGAAGCGTTCAAACGATTTATATGATTGGTAGGTTGCCAATTTAATGTTAAATATTTTGTTGCCCTTCCTTGGAAATTTCTCGAGTAAAGTTCTGGCCAACTTTCTTAATCCTTGATCTTCCTTGTGTGTTCTTTGGTTGATTGCTTGAGGGGATAATCATGATTGTATACTGCTTACCAACTTGTTTTTTAGAAGTACGGAGCTTTTTAGTTACTGAGACAACTTAAGCTCTGTTCATTCAGGATGAAGACATCAAGAATGCAATTGAAGATGCCGGGTTTGAGGCAGAGGTTATACCTGAGCCCAGTGCAAGTGGAACAAAGCCACATGGTACCCTGTCTGGTCAGTTCTCAATAGGAGGTATGACCTGTGCTGCCTGTGTGAACTCTGTTGAAGGTATTCTAAAAGGGCTTCCTGGGGTCAAAAGAGCTGTAGTAGCCCTGGCAACTTCACTAGGGGAAGTGGAGTATGATCCTCTGGTAATTAGTAAAGATGAGATAGTGAATGCCATTGAAGATGCTGGTTTTGATGCATCACTTGTACAGAGTAGTCAACAGGATAAAATCGTACTTGGAGTTGCTGGCGTATTCAGTGAGATGGATGCACAGACTTTAGAAGCCATAATTAGCAATTTGAAAGGGGTGAGACATTTTCGTGTTGACAGGATTTCAAGAGAACTTGAAATCCTCTTTGATCCTGAAGTTGTCACTTCTAGATCCTTGGTGGATGAGATTCAGGAAGCAAGCAATGAGAAATTTAAACTACAAGTGGCAAACCCTTATACAAGAATGACTTCTAAAGATATCGATGAAGCCTCAAATATGTTTCGGCTGTTTCTTTCCAGTTTGCTTCTCAGTGTGAGTATATTTCTTTCTTAACATGCACATGTTTAAATGCTTTATCAATAGAAAAAATGACCCATGATTATGCTATATGTCATACCCTTAGTTTTTTCCTCTTCCCTTCATTCTTGTACAATTCTGTTTGCCTAATTTGCCTGATAGCAGTACAGTATTGAACAGCTTGGTATTGAACAGACCACTTCTATCATAAGAGAAATTAAGTTAATTAATTTTAAAGTTCAATTTTCTAAACAGAAGCATATTGTTTCTTAAGTAGTTCATTCAGAATGCATCGAGACACTGGTTATCGGGAGCTCCTTTAGACACTTAGTCCTAATATTTTCTTATGCTTTTTATGTATGCATGCATAAGTACTAAGTATAGATATGTAGATATTACTTTTAAAATCTGTTAACTGACATCAATAAATTGTCTCCAGATTCCTATCTTTTTCATTCGAGTAGTTTGTCCTCATATCCCGCTTCTTTATTCGTTACTGCTCTGGAAATGTGGGCCCTTTGAAATGGGTGATTGGTTGAAGTGGGCATTGGTCAGTGTTGTTCAGTTTGTTATTGGGAAGCGCTTCTACATTGCAGCTGCCAGAGCCTTACGAAATGGTTCAACTAACATGGATGTTTTGGTCGCATTGGGAACTTCGGCCTCTTACTTCTATTCTGTATGCGCACTTCTATATGGTGCAGTCACTGGGTTCTGGTCTCCAACGTACTTTGAAACAAGTGCCATGCTAATAACATTTGTACTTTTGGGGAAATATCTGGAGTGCCTTGCAAAAGGAAAAACATCAGATGCCATCAAGAAGTTGATAGAACTTGCTCCAGCTACAGCATTGTTAATTGTCAAAGATAAAGGTACATTGTTCCGTTCCATTTGTTTGTTTTGTTTTTCATTTTTTATTTTTCTTCCTCCATTACCAATTGATATTCCATGTCCCTGTGTATTAATATTTGATGTTGTTACCATAATTTAACCAATCGTTCTGTTTGTTTGTTTTGTTTTTCATTTTTCTTCCTCCATTACCAATGATATTTCATGTCCCTATGTTGTAATATTTGATGTTGTTATCATTATTTAACCAAATCAAAGTTTATGGTGGAATTGAATATAAAATTCTATATAAGTGGCTAATTTGATTAATTTTGTTTATTAGGTGGGAAAGTCATTGGAGAAAGGGAAATTGATGCCTTGCTGATTCAGCCCAGGGATGTGTTAAAGGTTCTTCCTGGTACCAAGGTTCCTGCTGATGGTATGGTTGTGTGGGGTTCAAGTTATGTCAATGAGAGTATGGTGACCGGTGAAGCTATACCTGTTTCAAAGGAAGTAAATTCATTAGTTATCGGAGGAACGATAAATTTACATGGAGCTCTTCATATACAAGTTACAAAAGTTGGATCCGATACAGTTTTAAGTCAGATAATTAATTTGGTCGAGACTGCTCAGATGTCCAAAGCTCCTATTCAGAAATTTGCTGATTTTGTAAGTGCTGGAAATGTAGTTTTTGAATTAGTTTGTCTATGTGATACTAATGCTATATATGAATATCATTTTCAAGGGTATTGTGGTATTATTTCTTATAAAGTTGCTTGTGAGAAGTTGCCAAGTCCCCCTATATTTTTAGCCCTTCTTTATTTCCACTAAAGCTAATTCACTAACTTCTGTAAAGTTTAAAGTAAAGTGCAACTAATGTCTTCCATCTCTCCATAACTGCAGATTGCTAGCATTTTCGTCCCTACTGTAGTTGCCTTGGCATTGTTGACATTGTTGGGTTGGTAAGTTCACCGTATTTATTATGATCTTTCGCATAATTAGTGAATTTGTAAGTTGAGAATGTTTAGGCCAGCTATCAATAACTTGTATGTTCTATTGATTCGCTTTAGGTATATTGCTGGAGCCTTTGGAGCTTACCCAGAAAAGTGGCTCCCTGAAAACGGAAATCACTTTGTATTTGCCCTTATGTTTTCCATATCGGTTGTGGTAATTGCATGTCCTTGTGCACTGGGCTTGGCAACACCAACTGCTGTCATGGTTGCGACGGGGGTTGGGGCTAATAATGGTGTGCTGATAAAAGGAGGAGATGCTTTGGAAAGAGCTCAGAAGATCAAGTATGTGATATTTGATAAAACTGGTACCCTGACCCAGGGAAAAGCGTCAGTTACTACTGTAAAAGTTTTCACGGGAATGGATCGTGGAGAATTTCTTAAATTGGTGGCTTCTGCAGAGGTAACTTTCTATTACCTCTCCAGAGAAACCTTCTTTCTATATCATTATTTATTTTAATTTGAATATTTTCTCTGGTAGCCCTTGGAAATATGACATCTAATATTGTTACATGCTTTAATATACAGTTCTAAACATTCAACTGCAGAAAGTTGACAGCTATTTTATGTCCGCTAATATATATTTTTATATTTTCCTTTTGTTGGCTCAGGCTAGCAGTGAACACCCATTGGCAAAAGCAATAGTGGAATATGCACGCCATTTTCACTTTTTTGATGAGCCTTCTGTAACTAACGATGCACCGAACAAGAGCAAAGACACCACACTTTCTGGATGGCTTTTTGATGCCTCAGAGTTCTCTGCTTTGCCCGGAAGAGGTATACAGTGCTTTATAGATGGAAAACTTGTTCTGGTGAGTTCTAAATTTCCATATGGCTTCCATCCTGATATGCTTCACCATCCATGGTTGCTTATTGGAAGTATTGTATCCTAAACAGGTCGGTAATAGGAAGCTGATGACTGAAAGTGGAATTGACATTCCTACACATGTAGAGAACTTTGTAGTAGAGCTGGAAGAAAGTGCAAAGACTGGCATACTTGTTGCATATGAAGGCAATTTAATTGGTGTTTTAGGGGTTGCGGACCCTCTAAAAAGAGAAGCTGCCATAGTGATAGAAGGACTACGTAAGATGGGTGTCATACCAGTCATGGTTACTGGGGATAATCGGAGGACAGCACAAGCTGTTGCTAAGGAGGTTAGTATATATCTGTTTATCCATTAGTCAAAATAAGTTCTGATAATTTTGACAGAAAAAAATGTGCAACTTTGACTTTTATAGTTTTATTTCGAGTTACATTTTTCATTTGGTTTTGGGTGCAATCATGTTTGACCTTATATGAACTTAAGAGTCTTCATATAAACTGAAAGGTGGAGATTATTTTTGAACTTCAAGCGGGTACTGATATTTCCTTTTCTGAAAAAAAAAAGAGAGGATTTAATTGTTAAAGTCTCACATCGGTGGGTTCAATGAAACCCAATGGGTTTCAATAGAATTACTCTACTCTAACTAATACCGAAGCCTTTTGTGGTAAAACCCCACACCTGACGGATTGGACAGGTGGTAAAGTTGGGGACAATATCGGTGTCGTTAGAGTGGGATGGGCCCGGCGATCCAAAAATCCAACATTAATAATGATTTGGTAACGTTTAGTCATGATTTCTATGTTTTAGTTGCGTAGACGTTTGACATTCATGTGAATATACATTGCTGGGCAGGTTGGCATTCAAGACGTGAGGGCAGAGGTAATGCCGGCTGGAAAAGCTGATGTCGTTTGTTCATTCCAGAAAGATGGAAGTATAGTTGCCATGGTTGGTGATGGAATCAATGACTCTCCTGCCCTAGCTGCTTCTGATGTTGGTATGGCAATCGGGGCAGGGACGGATATTGCAATTGAAGCAGCTGACTACGTGCTGATGAGAAATAACTTGGAAGACGTAATCACAGCCATTGATCTCTCAAGGAAAACCTTTACTCGTATTCGATTGAATTACGTGTTTGCCATGGCGTACAATGTGATCGCAATACCTATTGCCGCGGGGGTCTTCTTCCCATCGCTGGGGATCATGTTGCCGCCATGGGCAGCGGGTGCATGCATGGCTATGTCATCTGTTAGTGTTGTATGCTCTTCTTTGCTCCTTAGGAGGTACAAAAAACCCAGACTTACCGCCATACTGGAAATAGTTGTAGAGTAGGAAGAGAAGAAAAAGGAAAGTTCGGGTTTTCACATGTGTAGGAAGTGAAAGTAAAACGGGATAAATAGTTCAAATTGGACTTTATCCCAATTTTGTGCATTATGTTTTCTCCTTGTGTGCTTGTGATGGGGTGTAATTTTATGCCTCATTCGTTGTAAATGCCCCCCTACTTGTAATAATAAGTTCCCTTTCTTTCTTGTTTCGTTTCTCGTCGATTTGATTTTTAACATTCATGGGAAAGAATTAGAGGTTCTGTGTTTACATGAGTTTTGCCAAAGAGAGACTTGATGTATGAAGATACTTGGTAAAGGAAAGGAATCCTTTCCGGATCCCTTCTACCAAGTTCATCAAGGCCACAAATCTGGGTCTTTAAAATTTGATCCATCGGTTGCAAATAGGGGTCTATTTTAAAAGTTATGATAATTTTAGTCGTTTGATCAAATTTCAAAGGTTCGAATTTGTGGCCTTGGTGGAAGGGATCCGAAGAGGATCCCCTTCCCTTGGTAAATGGTAGGTTTTGGAGAAGGAGAACCAACTCCAGGAATTATTGGTTTACTATGCTCACCATCCAATACCTTGTTGACAACATAAGCACTGAAGGGAAGGGGGAGATTTGCAAGTTTTTTTATGGTTTGTGAAAATGAGAGAGAAAAGTAGCTAATTGATTTTGGAAAATCACATATTAACATTTGTAATTTATATGCATGTGTTCGATTGTTATTTATGTGTAACGAGAGGGAGAGAGTTGTTTGTGAAGAGGATAGGTTCCTTGCAAATCACAAATTAACACTTACAAATTTATAATGAAGTGACTTCTCAAAATAATAATAAAAAATTTGTGCACGTGTCAAACTACAATTTATTTGTAGCATGATCACCATCTGTAAAGAGGAAAAACTTCTTACAAACCACAAATTAACACCTATAATGAAGTGACTTACCAAAATGACAACGACAACAAGCTTTATCTCACTACGTGGGGTCGGTTGTACAAATCTTAAACCATGCACCTTGCACAAATTAACCACAAATTTAACTCCGCTTGCATAAGTTTAACTTACGCTACCGATCCCAAGTAGGAGGACAAGGAGCATGTTAAGTAGTCGACAACCGGCACTTTGTTTTTCACATTCAAGCCCTATGGCACGACTTATAAAATTATAAAAAGAAAAAAATGTATGCATATGTGTTAACCTGTAATTTGTTAGTAACGAGATAACAATATGTAAATAGAGAAAAATCCTTACATGTGAGGAGCTAAGACTTGTCCTCTACATATTTCTTCCTAGTGAGTTTCCTAAAGAGCGCTATTTGTCTTTGCGTCAGATTGCATTATCCTTCCTTTTGAATATCAAGGAAAGACAAAGTAGGAAGAAAATTGAACCCTGCTCCCCACGATCTTTAAAGGTTTACACCTTGTACAAAAATCTTAGACTTGTGTGGTTCGTAATCCATCAGACCTCAAGGTCATGGAGCAGAAGAGGTTGTGGCAAGTGTTCATATCAGTCTTGGCTTCTAGCAGTCCTAGACCAAGTCAAAACTAAGAAAAAAAAAATCAGATAGTGGTTGCTGGTCAAAACAATCCTTTGATAAGCATGGGGCTTTGGTTCTTGAATGAATAAAAGATTATATCATTAATTAAGTTTTTCTTTAGGTTAATTATTTGACATAAATTTATATAACCAACCTTAATTAGTACGGTAGGTTGGAGGTCTCAGTAAGCAGGTGATACTCGTTCACACACATACAATCCAATTAGGAACATCAAATAAGAGAAAGATTAAGCAAAAAGAAACATTTTAAAACAATGGAAGATTAGCACAGCTACCTTTTGTAATTAGCAACATATACATATATATATATACAACAAATAATAATAAAAATAAAATATTTTTCAACTTTCACAACCTAAACAATTGTAAAATATCTGATTTAGAACGCACATGACTAATTCTTTTCTAAACGAAGAGTTTATGTAACCTTGGAATGTATGTTTTTTCATTAAGTACAAGTTTTTATCCACTATGCCAATGACCAAAAATAATTGCTAGCTAGTTGTATTGGTTTAGTCTAAGTGAATCACCTTTACTACCAAACCAAAGGAAATTATAACTACACACGTTTTTTTTTACTTTTCACACACTATTATTTAAGTTCATATGTTGTTTTCATTTGATTTATTCAATTTAACGAAAAAAATAAATAGAGTGTATGAGAGACAAAAAAAAAAATTGTGTGAAAGGCTGCAATAGTGTGTGAAAATCAATAAAAAAAAAAAATTAATGAAAAGGATTTGAAAACTTTAAGTTTTAATGATAAGGACAAAATAAAGGGTAAAGTGAATAGTACCATGATTGACTTTTTTGTGTAAAAATATGGTTTTTCGTTAAAGTAAACAGTACCGGGTGCTTTTCGTTAAAGTTCTCTAAAAAAAAAGTCTGAACAAATGGTCATTGGAACATTATATCACTGTCCATATTACAAAAATGGCTATGTTCAACATCCATTGGAAGGTGAAATGATGTATTTCTTTTCAACAAACTAGAAGACATAAGACATGTTCAAGGGATCTGGATTGTATATATTGGTCAAACACAAATGTAAGAAAATTTGCCCTACAAGCCAATCCTAGTGGATGGGGTCCACTAGTTTTCCAAATAATATATAATTTTCCTATTTAACTTAGTTTATGAATGTCTGGATAACTAATTTTCTATCATATACAAAGATAAAAGGACAAGGATTGTCTGTCCTCCTAGTTGTGGTGTTATTTCATGCCCTCCTATTTTGTGCGATCACGGTTAAGTCACGTTAATATTTTATATTTTTATTGTTTTTTGTCTTATTATCTCATTAAAAAATTAATATAAAATATTAACGTGGTTTAACCGTGACCGCACAAAATAGAAGGGCACCACAACTAGGAGGGCAGACAATCCTTGTCCAAGATAAAAAGTAAATAAAAAACAGTAATGCCGTACGTCAGTGATGTTTTGATTGAATTCCAGAAGCTATCTAAATCATTTCTGCTGTATGGGAAAGCTTCAAAGGCTTCATCAGCAAGTAAGAAAAATCAGAATTGCGTTCAGACTTGGATTCTCCCTTTAGCTAGCATCAACTTCCAAGCTTTTTGAGACTTGAAACAGTACTGAAACGCAAAGACTGAGACTTTGTCGTTAAAAGTTAGTGTTGATTTACTAGCTATAAACAAAAGGAAATTAAAGATCGCTGCAAGTCATTTGCTAAAAGATCATATCCGATATCAACTTTGATAATGACAATTGACCGAGTAGTAGGTTGCTAAGTTCAATATTAAGGAAAGGGATATCTCCGGATCTCTTCCACCTAATCCTCCTCATAAAACAATTTGGACCCTTAAAATTTAATCCAACAACTAAAATTATTATAACTTTTAAAGTGAGCCCGTATTTTTATCCGTTGGATCAAATTTCAAGAGCCCGTATTATTTGATGAAGAATATTAAGTGGAAGGGATTAGGAAATGATCCAAAATTGACACACCCGACCCTGATATTCTCCAAATACCAGGGTAGGCACGTGCTGGCTGACACTTGAAGGTGATAAAGCCATATTCAGATGCATGAGAACTAGAAACAATTAACCGACATAAATAAAACTTGTAAATTTAATTATAATGAATGTGCATTTATGGAACGTGTTCAGAGCATACAACTAAATTAAGACACTAAAAATGAATAATATAAAATTGAATGAACAAAAGGATGGGTCCTACACTGAGCGGACTCGAAGATGCTGATGCGGGAGTGCCTTGACGCCGAGATTGTACACCTCGATTCTAAGTTCTGAGGGAGCGCAAAACAAAACATGAGTGAACCAAGTTGATATATACGTAGTAATAAAACAGTTAATCTTTAACATACTAACCCCCATGTTTAGAAAACTCGTATAGCATAATATGTAATAGGTTTTCCGAAAACCTTAGCATGCCATAAAACTTCATAAAACATATATCATATATAGTGCTTAACAATGTTATCATAATCGGCCGAAGTCACCAACCCACACCCGGCCGTAGCTATATATAAGTATCTCCCGACTGAAGTCACCAACCAATGCCCGGCCGAAGCCATATAAATATCTTCTACCCGTAGGCACTACAACCCCTGGCCGAAGCCAATATAAGTACCTTCCGCCTGAAGGCACTACAACCCCCGGCCAAAGCCAATATAAGAATCTTCCGTTCGTAGGCACAACCCTCTGGTTGAAGCCAATATAAATGTATCATTTGCCCGTAGGCAGGACCATTCGCCCGTAGCCAGTAACATATGCCCGTAGGCAGGACATTCGCATGTAGGTAGATCATTTGAATAACCACTAAGTAAGTACATAAGAACATTACCATAATATTTTTAATATATGTGGATATATATATATATATATATATATATATATATATATAACTATCTTAATCGTAGCTCAGTAGCTAAAACGTCATATCATAAAACCACGTTCATAAGTATGTATATAGTCATCAATCATATATACCACAAGGAACGTAAAGTCGATAAAGCATGATATTGATAAAGCATGGTAACTAATTCACTCATAAACGTTGCATAAAATGTAGTCATAAAATCATGTTTTTCATGTATGCATTTCTAATAGTAAAATATGCATTTTGGAAGGGGTCCACTCATCTTACACTGTTGGCGAAGAGCCGTGCAAACAAGAGAGGACGGAAACGCCATAAACAATTGCACCTAAACACATAATGGTACCAATTAATAAAACTATATCATAGCGATTGAATTTCAGGAAACGGACGTCATAAACGAATTCAGAACGTTGAAAAACATAAGGTGGACCTCAGATACCCCCACTCCTTGCCACGGGGTGGTGGCCCTGACGGCCACATGCCATTTTGGGTTACCTAAAAAGTCACCGGCAACAGCGGTGGAGCACAGTACCTTTGGTGGAGGTGTGTGTGCTCTACGCGCCAGCAAAAGCAGGCACCCACGCTCGCCCACGCTCAGGTCCATGCGCGGCCTACGCACCAACTGGGTTCTATGTTTGGGCCGGTTCAGTACTGGGTTGGGCTTGGTTCATGGGCTAGGGCCATTTAGGTTTGGGCCAGGCTTACATGGCCCAAAGGCTTAGGTTGGGCTCAATGGGTCGAAGGCCTTGGGTTGGGTTTTAAACCTAGATTTGGTTATGGTTTGGGCCTGGGTCCGGAACTTTGGGTTGGGTTGATCCGGTTTTCAGGCCGGATTCGCGAATGAGGAAGCCGGAGCTTTCCAAGCTCTGTTCAACCCCCAAACCTAACTAAAACAAGTCATGCAATATACCAAATTAAAACCCAAGGAACAAGGAAGAGATTCGTATTAATTTCAAGATGTGAGGTGGCCGAAGTTGGCCGGAAAACGCTCTAAAACCCATGGGTTCTCGCTGGAAACTAGGAAGGGTTTCCCGAGGTGTTCTTCGTCCAAAAACCACAAAAAAACTACTCAGAGACCTCTCAAAATCACTCCTAAATACGATCAAAGAGGTTCTACGAGCTTACCATGATCAGAGGTGGTGGAGACTTACCGGTTTTTCCTTTGTACCTTTGCACCGGTTCTCGTGGTGTCCAGGTTCTGGAGTCGTCACACACAGATAAGGGAGAAGGACAAGAGTGGTGAGGGAGATCAAAGAGAGATAGAGAAAGTTGGTATATGTGTGGGTGTGCAAGTTAACCTCAGGGAGGGTTTGGTGCAGCGAGAGGAAGAGGGAAAGAGAGAAAATGGAATCTATCAAGCCAAGTCTCAAATAGTGCCATACACAAACTGAAAATAAAAACTATCATCGTAACTACTCCAAAAGAGATCAGTGCAAAATCTAATCATTTAGAAACCACAAATCAAAAGAACGCAACACGTCTTTCAAGATCTAGATAGTTTGTTTAAGACTAACCAACAGTCTGCAAATAAAAATGCAATACAAGACAAACAAATTAGTACTCAAAGCCTTCACGATAACTTCACAGAATTTAGAAATGGAACACGCATCACTAAAAGGTACAAAAGTGACGACACACTGAAAACCAGAACCATGTGATTCACAACCCCCCGACTGAAGCTAATTAAATGTATCATTTTCCCGTAGGCAGGACCATTCGCCCGTAGCCAGTAACATACGCCTGTAGGCAGGACATTCGCTTGTAGGTAGATCATTTGAATAACCACTAAGTACATAAGAACATTAACATAATATTTTTAATATATGTATATATATATATAACTATCTTGATCGGAGTTCAGTAGCTAAAACGTCATATCGTAAAACCACGTTCACAAGTACGTATATAGTCATCAATCATATATACCACAAGGAACGTAAAGTCGATAAAGCATGGTAACCAATTCACTCATAAACGTTGCATAAAACGTAGTCATAAAATCAAGTTATTCATGTATGCATTTCTAATAGTAAAATATGCATTTGGGAAGGGTCCACTCACCTTACACCGTTGGCGAAGAGCCGTGCAAACAAGAGAGGACAGAATGCCATAAACAATTGCACCTACACACATAACGGTACCAATCAATAAAACTATATGATAAAAATTGAATTTCGGGAAACGGACTTCATAAACAGATTCAGGACGTCGAAAAACATAAGGGGGACCTTGGGTACCCACGAGTCGCCACACGCCATTTTGGGTCGTCGGCACTGCCGTGGACGGCGGCAGAGCATATTACCTCCTGTGGAGGTGCGTGTGCTCCATGTGCCGGCCAAGGCGCACGTGCTCCTACGCGCAGGCCCACGCGCCCATTGGGTTTTGTGTTTGGGCCGGTCTGGTTCTGGGTTTTGGGCCGATTCAGTTCTGGGTTGGGCTTGGTTCCTGGGCTAGGGCCATTTGGGTTTGGGCTAGGCTTACATGGCCCAAAGGCTTGGGTTAGGCTCAGTGGGCAGAAGGCCTTGGGTTGGGGTTTGAGTCTAAATTTAGTTATGGTTTGGGCCTAGGTCTGAAACTCTGGGTTGATTCAGTTTTCAAGCCGGATTTGTAAAGGAGGAAGTCAGAGCTTTCCAAGCTCCATTCAACCCCCAAACCTAACTAAAACAAGTCATGCAAGATACCAAATTGAAGCCCAAGGAATAAGGAAGAGATTCGTACCAATTTCAAGACGTGAGGTGGCCGGAAAATGCTTTGAAACCCACGGGTTCTCGCTGGAAACTGGGGAAAGTCTTCCCAAGGTGTTCTTCGTCCAAAAACCACAAAACTACTCAAAATCACTCCTAAACACGATCAAATAGGTTCTAGGAGCTTGCCATGATCGTAGGTGGTGGAGAGTCGCCGGTTTTTCCTTCGTACCTTTGCATCGGTTCTCGTGGTGTCTAGGTTCCGGAGTTGTCACACGCAGATGAGGGAGAGGGAGAAGTAAGGTGAGGGAGATCAGAGAGAGAGTTGGTATGTGTGTGGGTGTGCAAGCTACCCTTAGGGAGGGTTGGGTGCATCGAGAGGAAGAGGGAGAAAGAGAAAATGGAAATGGGGCCAAGGACAAAATCAGAGAGAGGGCCATATATGGCACACCATTTAAGGCCATAAAGTCACATTTCAAACAAATATCCTACAACCAAAGTGAAATTACCAAAATACCCCTTTCGTTTGGTATGCAGACGGGACGGGACGGAACGGAATGGGACGGGACGAGATGGGACAGGACGGAACGGAACATAGAGGGATCAAAAATGCCCTTCGATGGAAACAAGGAGGAAGAAGAAGGAGACTGAGAGGTTATAATTTTGTGTTCCACGGATGTGGAACGAGTCGTTATAAGATGGTGAGGCGGAATGAAAATTCATCTAAAATTCGTCTCATGGAACAGCGCGTTCCACCCGTTTTAGGTGCACTAAACGTGAGACGGAACGCCTCGTCCTCATCACAAATGTATTTTTCTTTCCTAATATAGAAAGTTTGGAGTGTAGAATGAAATTTTTAGAATGCTAATAACAATTTCCATAGAAAATCCCTAATCTCAAAATTTACCGAGGAAATTAAACTCTAATATATATTCAAGTAAAGTCAAAGAAATTAATTAGCAGTCTCACACATGCAAAGTTGCTAAGTTGCAAATCTCCTAATCTGAAACTTAATTTGATAAAGCAGGAATACCCTTTAATTGATTAAGCTTTTTTTCTAACCGTGGTTAGCTTCTTTCTAACAATTTTCTGACCAAAGAAGCAATACCATCTCAAAATTCGCTCCACCAATTGATTGGAGACCAATAGTGATGTGGCTATGATGACCTCATTTGATACTAACAGATGTAATTTCCGGGAAGCACTGCAAGCTTTGGCCATCAGCATCTTTCTATCTATGAATTGAAAGGTCAGCTAAAGACTTGTCTTAATATTGACCAAAAGTCCCTATAAATACAATAGAGATGTAAGCTTCTTAATAATTCCTTTCACAACATAATAGAGTGACATAAATCGCCCACCACTAAAAAGCACCGTTGAAACTCTGGCGTTGCTTCTCTATTATCTTAAGATCGGTACTTCTTCGAAACCAATCCTCTTTAGGGTTCATCGGCATCCAGTCACTCCATGTAAGTAAACATTCAACCAGTTTCTCTCTTGTAAGTTATTTTACAGGCAATTCAATTGCAGGCATCAAAAGTACAAATATGCCAAGTTCTAGTGAGTGGGGGCAATACTACCAACAAGCCCTCATGGATAATGGGCAGAAAACAACACCCATTAGTGGAGGGTTTTCTGATTCCACTATTGTCACAACAAGTAGCCATACTGTGACAGAAATCAGCCCCAGCAGCCCTAGTGGGGGCCAGCGCACGCCAACAGGAACTGTGTCAAAACCCATCAGAAGGAGGTCTAGGGTTTCAAAGAAGACGCCCATCACCCTCCTCAATGCCAACGCCAACAACTTTCGAGATTTGGTGCAACAATTCACAGGTTGTGCTGCTTCTAGCACACCCCTTTCCTTTGGGAGCCAAAAGGGTCCGATCAACTTGAATTTTGGATCCAATAATAACGTGACTAGTTCTGTAATGGCACCTTTTGACAATCATAACTATAACTACCAGTATCATCAACAGTTGCAGCGGTTGGCGCAGCCGCCGCTACAAGTACAGCAACAACAACAACGACAACCGCTGCTACAGTTGCAAGAAAACCAACACTTACATCAAGGGGAACAACAAATGTATCCGATTGACAATGTTAGCGGTAGTGGTAACGATGTGTTCCAATATTCATCGACTAGTGTTAATTATAATCCTATGCAAAGTGTGGAGGTTGTGGATGGTTTTGTCATGGATCAGGAAGATATAGCTTTGCATGAATTTTCTAGGGAATTTTTCTCCAGTTAGAATAAAGTACTACATATTCATGACTAGGTCAAATAAAAAACAAAAGCAATGTAAATTTCTCTTTGATTATTCGTTAATGTTTTATGCTGTAATATTAGAATAATGAAGACATCATTTTCAAATGTTGCTCATATATGCACGATATACTATTACTTTATTTTCATTTTCTTAATACAAGCGGTAGGGGATCGGACACTTGTATAATGTGCTTCCGTAAATAAATGCTCTTAACACTAGCTGTAAATTCTTTCCATGGTATGTCCACCATTTTTTTTTTGGGGGTCCAAAGGTAATAATTCATTACCACAACAAAAAAAAATATTTACAAATTGGGATCCAATTACAAATAAAGTCCAATACTAAAATTTGAATCCCCCAGCAGGCCCAACCAAACGGATGAGTCAAAGCAAAACAAAACAAAAGCCAAAAACCCTAAGTACTCAGCCGCCGCCAACACCGCCGACCACGAACCACTGCCTCTTGCAGGCACCAGAATCCACCCAAAAGAAGCCTCCAAATCGAAAATCAAGAAGGTTCCACCCGTCTCCATCATGCCCCAACACTCAAATTTGCAGCCATCCAAAGAATGAAACTTGCAGGAAAAACCTCCCATAAGGAATCGTGCCAATGAAGGCATACAAATGGAAGGTGGTGGTGTAACCACCTGAGCAAGAGCTCTACACACCTTCCAAGATAGAAGCGAGATGCGGTTAGAGAAAATGGTTGTAGAAATGAGAAGTAGTTGGATCGAGAAGGGCCAAAACCATTGGGGGTAAGTAGAGAAATGGTTGAAAGGTGACATGGATGTTAGATAGCTGCATGAGAAGAGAAAGAAGATGGTCGGGATTAGGGATGGGCAAAATACGCAAGGGTTTGGGTAACCGCGGATACCTGCCCATTTAAAGTTTACGGTTACGGTTATGGATAACCGTTTAGACAAACAAACGGTTATGGGTATAAGCGTTTATCTATGAAATTTAAATGGACGGTTATGAGTATTACCCGCGGTTATAACGGGTATCCATTTACCCATTTATTTTTGTTTTTTACTTTGGAGTTATTGGTGATACTAATTCAATTTATGCATATGGGTGTGTGAAAAATCATGGAATGTAAACCTTCTGATTATGCATATTGATGAATGGTGATACTAACTCAATTGATTTGGATTTGGTACTCCGCTTTTGTTTGCCTTTATCTTTCTTTTTAAAAAATATTTTTTATGATAATTGAGTGTACAATGTAAACCTTGTGTGATCACTTACATCTGTTGAATTTATGTTAATTGGTGTCGGTGTTCCTAAATGGGATACTACTTCAATTTATACATTTCTTTTGTAGGCCTCTTTTGGTGACAACTACGAGTCGATAAAATTTTGTGATTGAACGTGCTAAAGCATTAGTGTTTGAAAGTGTTTAGTTTCGAAATATTTTGAAGCTTTGAATCATCTAGTATTCAAGTTAATGACTACTCTTTGTTTTTAGCCGCTTTACTTTGTAATCATATGGATTATAATTAAAGACTTGCTTGGGTATAGCAGAAAAATATCGTTTGTAAACTATTAGTTCAATTATTAGAATTGTATGAGGACTTAAATGATTAAAATACGGAAATGCATGCTAAAATAGACCTATAACGGTGTTTAATTGTTAGAAAATGAAATTATGACAAATTTTTCTTTTGTAATTTTTAAGTTGTTAAAAAAAACATGTAGACGGGTGAAAAAATGGGTAAATGGGTAAGAAAAAGGATAAACGGGTTCAAAAACGGGTAAACGGGTAAATGATTATGGTTAAATGGGTATACGGTTATGGGTATGGTTTACCGTTTATAAACGGTTATGGGTATAGGTATAACCGTTTATGCAATTACCCAACCGGTAAACGGTTATGCGAGTATGAATATAAACATTTATGAGTAAATAACCGCAGTTACCCACCCGCCATAACCGTTGCCCATCTCTAGTCAAGATGAAGGAATTTCCGACAAAGGCGAAAGTTCCACTAGATCTGAGGCAAGAGGAGGAAGAAGGAAAGGCCGAAAACAGGGAGCAACAAGGAAAACTGAAGAAAAATAAGAGAAAAAAAAAATAGAAGAAAAAAGAAAGGACTGTCACCGACCTAGGCCTTGTTAGGGCCGGCGGTTGAACGGAGAAGAAAGTTCCGGTCACTCACACAAGGATGAGAAACACTCTCGGTTTGAGAGAAATAGTCTCACCGAAGGGAGATAAAGTTTTGAACAAAGCGCTTAGGGGACTTTGAACCATTATTTTGGTGTGGAGGAATCCCATGCATTCTCAGCAAGGAGAACCTAATTTATCGAATATTTATTATATGTTTGTGTGTGTTTTAGTTTGTATAAAGTTTTACAATATATACGGCTTATTAATTTATTACCCCTTAAAATTATTATTTAGTCTCATTTTACATACTGAACTACTTTTGTCCTACTTTGCTCTTGAAAACTTACAATAAAATGGTTGCTCTTCTCTAGCTTTATGATGAATTGCCATTGTCACTAAGAAGATTAGTCGTCAACTGAACTCAATGATTGGATTTGCAAGCTTAAATACCTTTCTCCTCTTTCACTTAACCTTAATTTTTTTTCTCAACTTTTCTTGCCACAATTCACATGCGGTCTGGCAAATATGTGGTGATTTACCAAAATTCCCATGTAAGTGATACATCACCAAGTATGGGGCTTATTCTGCTTGTGTGAAAAATAAAATGTCCGAACTACGTTTTGATAAAACAAATATTTGACAGAATTGACAAAAAATGGGGTGATCCAAGACTAAATGAGACGAAAATGGCAATTTCAGTGGACAAAGTGAGACAAAACTAGTTTTAAGACTTAAAATGAGATTAAATGGTAGTTTCATAGGGTAAATTAATTAATAAGCCTATATAATATTTTTTTAGAAGGGAAATTTAACGAAAAACTCCTGTTATTGTTCACTTTAACGAAAAACCATATTTTAACACTAAAAAGTCAATCATGATACTATTCACTTTACCATTTATTTTGTCTTTATCGTTAAAACTCAAAGTTTTAAAGTCTTTTTTATTTGTTTTCTTTTTTTAGAAGGGGTCAAGCAAGTAAATGCTCTAGTTAATGCATGTTAATTACAATATTTCCTTTTCCTTATAGCAAGTCACAGCAATGTAAGCACTGAAACTTTGAGATAAAGAAATAATACCTAATTAGCTTTTAAAAAATTGGATTTGATGATCCGTTTAGCTTCAACATGAACTAATCAAATCTTGGAGGTTCCAAATTCCAATGTTCCACTGTTCCTGTTGATGGTGTGCTGTAGTGGTGTGCTAATGCTGCTGCAATAATTTAACATTTCCACTGTTGATGGTGTGCTGCAGTCCTAATGCTGCTGCAATAATTTAACATTTCCGCTGCTGCAATAATTTAACATTTCCACTGTTGATGGTGTGCTGCAGTCCTAATGCTGCTGCAATAATTTAACAGTTCCACTGTTGATGGTGTGCTGCAGTAGTGGTCTGCTAATGCTGCTGCAATAATCTATTTAGTCACGATCATTGACTAATGACTATTGACTTGTAAGATAGTAGAGAGTGAAAAAAGGGCGAGGGATCTGGACAAGAAAGTGGGCTGTTGTTTTGTTAAGGACCATTTTATTGTAAGAAATATTATTATTCTGCAATTTGGGTTTATCCATAATAAAAAGCCGATCGACTCTCACTTGGTTGACCAAGAATCTGAGCTTGCTGATCGACTCGGTAGTTGGTCTATATGCGCCAAGTGTAATTCAATTTCTTGTTTCTTTGCCCCTTTTTAAAAACTTAGGAAACATTCTTCCTTTTGCATTTAACCTTACACTTGCTTAAAAATTATGTTACGTAATACGCTCTAAAATCATCTATATTCAAAATTTTTAACCATTAAGTTATTCATCAACAACACACTAAGTCACCAAAATTTAAAATCCAAAATCTTTGAAGTATAAATATCCAAAAGATACATTTCAGGATTTTTTTGGGTATATATACCGATGCCATTTAAGGAATATGTAGGATGTAGCCTTGTTTAGTTGGACTGGTTCCAGTCAATATGCTCTTTCCGAAGCGGTGTAGGGAAATTCCATCCAAAAGCCGTCAACCAAATTGGACTGATCAGATCAGATTTCCAAGTTCCTTTCCTTCTCAAATAGGTTGCTATAATTAGCTTCAAAGACTTGATGGTCACGGGTCTTTGTCTTATAATTCTAAACTGATCTGTACACATTTGCCATCTTTCAACATGCATGCTTTTTGAAATTTCCAAGCATCACTAATTAAACATTAAAATTCATGGTAATATATTTGTCAGAATGGACAAGGTGGTTCATGAGAAATAATCGGAAGTCTCCCTTGTGAGGTCTTCTGTAATTGTTATTTGACTTAGCTGCTCTTAGAAGTAACCTAAGTTTTAGCCTTTAAACTGCTGTACTGGTTACTCATTCATACAACAAAAGTTGATTAAGACATTGTGTTCGTTTCTTTATATTAAATTTTAAGTCTATTTCTTGATATAGTAGTTTGAATAGTTGCTAATCTAATTTGTTAGGACAATGTATTTATTGTAAGCAGCATGAGGTTTTAAGTTCGACTTTTACGAATAACGAATTTTGACGTTAAATTATGTTTAATTGTCTGGCCCATATATCCATCTTCCAATATCATTGTATAAAAAAAATTGTAGTTCAAAATATAGGTTTGCGACAATTTTGGCTTTTAAACTAAAATGATCTCTAAGATTGGTATAACTTATCACTTTGGTTCTTGAGATTTAAAATCGATAGCACTTGTTTCTTAGTTTGTCTACCATCAATCATTTTGGTCGTTGCGTGAAAAATCTTTGTTAAATAAGGAGAAAATAACAAAAAAACCCTTCATTTGTCAACTCATTTTAGTCTATTGTTAATTAAATTGAGTGTATTTTTATCATTTTGATTTCTTATTTAACTGTGTATTTTTTCAACAGAACAACAAAAATGATTGATAGTAGACAAACTCAATGAGCACTTCTATTAATTTCAAATCTTAGAGATCAAAATGAAGAATTATGTCAATCTCATAAACTATTTTGGATAAAAAGCCGGACAAATTTTGATGTTAAAAATTCACGAGAAATTAAACTGTGTGAAGATGAAGTGCATAAAAAAACATCTAAGAAAAAAATTGAAAAAAAGGGGAAATGAGATGGGCTAAAAGAAGGGTAATAGGGTTGAGGGAAGCTGTTGGGCTCGGTCTCGGGTTAAGACCCGTTATGCAATGCGGTTCGCGGGCTTTTTGCTGCAAACTGAAAATACGAAGCCGCGAAGAACAGATGAACTCAGCAGAAAACTCAACACTCGAAGAAGAAGATTGAGAACTGAGGAGGTATGTGGGCGGCAACGGTCTCCTTCCCATGTTATGCATGCCCGAAACGAACTTCTCTCTCAAATCGTACGGTCGCCAAACCATTGAACCTCAGAGTCAGAGCTTCGTTCTTCGACTATCCTCTCGCAAGCAAAATCTTGGTTACAAGTATGGATTTTTATGTTTACTTCGTACAATTACTGTGAATTAGGTTGGTTTTCCATTTGGGTTTTCTTCATTATGTGAATTGTGGTAAATTTTGATTGATTTATCGGTGAATTTTGGTGTAATTCATGCAGTGGAGTGGCTCTTGTTCTGAGTTTTTACTGTTTTATCATCTGGGTTTTCTTAAAGTTTAATTTTTGATGCATTTTATTGATTTATTATTTAATTTTTGACATAATTTCTCTACTCAATTGTGTTTGGGAAGTTTTGTGTTGTTATCATTTGATTGGAAATATATTAGCTTGTGAACATACATTGAGTACAGTTTATTTGGATTGAGGTTAGCAGCACACACTCGAATTCGCTGCGATGATTCAAATGGAATGAGTGTAGGTTAGCAGTTAGTACAACTCAAGTTTAAGATGAGTGTGAAGATTATAAGGGAGTAGTTTAAGACTGATACAAATAGAATTTCCAGGGTGACTAATTTCATTGTCGTTGTTCAATATTTTTTAAGAGGAAACGGGATGAGAAGAGGTTATTGTTTACAAGAGGAAGTGAGGTGGTCCATTTTGCCTATTCCTGTACATGTGAAGTTAAGTAGGCACCGGCAAAGCCGGAAAAGTAAAATGATACGGCTAACACAGGTTGTTCATCTGTGTTTCAGATTCAGACATTAGCAACATTAGCTAGGATGATAGTTAACAAGGTAGCATTGAGAGTCATGGATGGACAATCTTCTTTGGAACATTGTTAATGGCTAAGCCTTTTGTGGATCTATAGAATATGATTAGGTTTACTTAAGCTGCTTCTAGGTGCGCAATTACTTGGTTCTCCATCCAAAGTAAGCTCACTACAAGCAGAGATTGTCTTGGCACTAACTAAATATCTCACTTGTGTTTTTTGCAATCATTGCTTGGAACGAAATTTAAGTACCATTTGCAGTTGTAGTCAACAATCGCAAGAGCAAGGAGTTGGTAGCAGCTGTAGCAATTTCTTCACTGAGGCCTCAGATCCTTGCATTTTATCATGTATTCTAAGTTTATAGCCTTTTTATGTACCATAGTATAGGTTTGCAGCAGCAGCTATAGCGAGTTAGTACTTCACAAAGATAATACCAGATAACCGAAGATCCCCAAAAATATAAAGATACTATGCAATTTGTCTTTAACTGTCCAAGTTCTAATGTACTTGCTCACGGACATCATTCTTTTTTCTGCATTTTGTCCCTAAGTTTAAGAGGTCCCAACATTGATACTTTGTAAGCTGTGAATCTGCTTGATTGTGGACATGACACAAGTAGGGTAAAATTCCCAACCAGCCTGCTTCGGATTTGGAAGGGGTGAATAACTGTGGTTCGCCACTAGTTGTCTCTGTTTTTTTTTTTTAAATAATAATTTCACATGATCAATTGGTCTAACAGCACTCAGTTTTCACTTTGTTATGTATTAAATATTAGAGAAATCCTAAAAACACTCTAAAAAATGAGGCTATGAATCTCCTTAACATTTCCCTAAGAGCAACTCCAGCGGGAGCTCGTGCTCAAAGGATGGACTGCGGAAAAGGGCCTGATTGCCCGAGGGAGGAAGTCCAGCGTTGGCTGGCGAGCGAGCCCGAGCAGGCCCGAGGAAGAGGCCTGGTGATTCGTGCCGGCCCGAGCGCCCGAAGGCAATGTGACGTGGGCTGACGTCAGGACGACGTCAGCCATAATATAAAAGTAATAAAAATTAAAAATTAAAAATAAAAACCTAGGTTTCGAACTCAACGGCTCTCGCCGGAGTTCGTTGCCGAGGTTGATGATACAGCAACAGACAAATGGCAAAGACTAAACCCAAGGGTTTCAACTCGAAACACATAAAAAACCAAAGAATAACTCAAGCAATTGAAGTAGGGCAATAACCTCATTTGGGTTTGAGCAATGGAAGCTTGAAGCTCTCGGCTTCAATGGTGGATCACCCAAATGGTGCTCTGATGATGCATGCAAAGATATATTCAAGTTCCTCTCATCTAAGGGATTGAGATTTCAAAGTTTGTTAGTTTGATTTGCTTCGGTTTCAAAGAAGAGGAAGGATGAAAAGGAAAAGGAAGGATATATGGATTGGAATCTGAGCCTGTGCCTTGGCGTCGGTCCATTTTGTTATTCATATGAGAGAGAGAGAGAGAGAAGGAATAGGAAAAGGAAGAGTGTTGTAGAAAAAAATGAAAAGGAAGAGTGTCGTGGAAAAAGATGAAAAGGAAAAGTATGAAAAAGGAAAAAGGAAAAACATTTAAAATGATTTTGTATTATTTTATAAATAAAAAAATAATAATATTTTATCATCAATTATCAGGGCTATTTAGTGTAAAGGTAAAGATGCAAAAAATGATTACTGTTTATTAAGGACAGTTCACTGGGTAGATAACATAGTAGATAGCGCTAAGGGCCTCCACCACGCTGGAACTGCTCTAAATATTAAGTATAACATAGTAGATAGCGCTAAGGGCCTCCACCACGCTGGAACTGCTCTAAATATTAAGTTGTGACATATTATCTCCTCTTATGAGTAGATTAACGGCCAAAAAACAGTACTAACTGATTTTTGGATGCAGGGATAACCGTTAAGACAACAACAACGTTGGCGGACGGAGACAGATAACCATCATAGTTAAAGCCCGAACACTTGAAGAGAAACCAGCGTAGAAGGGTATTTGTACGTTAACTACAAAACTCCAAGTGTGTGGTCCTTCAGAGAGAGAGAAAGAGAGAGAGAGCGAGTGAGTGCGAGAGGGAGAGGCTGTGAAGCTCTCTATTTCTGTGAGAGAACCAATTTAGCAAAAAACCCCAAGAATTTGCAGTTGAGAGAGACAGAGAGTGATGGAGGAAGAGAAGCAGCAGAGTGTTGAGGAGGAGGAGCGTCCAGTGAGAGTGTATGCAGACGGCATTTATGATCTCTTTCACTTCGGCCATGCCCGTTCTCTCGAGCAAGCCAAGAAGCTGTAACTCTCTCTCTCTAGAATTCAACTGGGTTTTCATATTTTCAGTGAAATTACATGCTTTTTCTTGGATCTCAAGCAATTTCCCTGTCAAGGCTTGAATTTGTTTCGGGGTTTAACTGGATGTTTACTGTCTTGA
This sequence comes from Malus sylvestris, assembly GCF_916048215.2. NCBI lineage: Eukaryota > Viridiplantae > Streptophyta > Magnoliopsida > Rosales > Rosaceae > Malus > Malus sylvestris. Next base: position 37,003,297 of record NC_062264.1, on the reverse strand, counting down.
AGATTGGTTAAGTAACATTTTTTAATTAATTCTCTCTTTGCTTGTGTCTGCCTTGGAATTCGAATTCGAGGCCAAAAAGTTTCTTTCCTTGTTCTTTGTTACTGTTAGTTGTAAATTTCCAAATTTGATAAGTTGGATGAAGTGTGATTTGGGTTTGGATTGTTTCGTTTATGTCTAAAATCTAGGTTTCCGAACACGTACCTGCTTGTTGGCTGCTGTGGTGATGAAATTACCCACAATTATAAGGGAAAAACTGTTATGACTGAGAAGGAGCGCTATGAATCGCTCCGCCATTGCAGGTTAGTTTATCAATTTGCCTAAAGTTTTTCACTTTGTTAGGTTAAGCTAAACACAGCGAAGGGTCGGATGGAAAGTACTTGTTAATCTTCTGCTTATTGCTGTTAAAACCTTTTTATGATTGCTTTGCATCTAACCAAAAATGTAAATTCGTAGTGTTGAAAACCATACTTTGCATCGTCACTCTCTCAGTTACCTACTTTACATTTCTCAATTGTTGTTCCTGAAGCATGGTGTTGTAATATATATGCTACAGATGGGTGGATGAAGTTATCCCCGACGCACCATGGGTGCTCTCGCAGGAGTTTCTTGACAAGCACAAGATTGACTTTGTGGCACATGACTCTCTTCCGTAAAGTTAACCCACCCCAAATTAATTACGATTTGCAAAATTTCTGTATCATCAATCTGATGCTTCTTTTTTGTCCTAAATTTGTAGCTATGCTGATGCAAGTGGCTCTGGAAAGGATGTCTATGAGTTTGTAAGTTCTGTTGATAACCGAACCCACGTGTTTATTTCCCATTCAGATCATTGTGGCCTTCTCTTTTTCCTTTTTGTATCTGTCAAGGTTTTATTTGTTCTCTGTACTGTCGTGATATAACCACTTAATATTGAGTAGATTAAATTCTGGGTGGCGATAGGAATAAACACTTACTGTCTTATATGCCCTGTTTTCTTCTAATTCTTGCTGTTAGGTTTTTGCTATTAATTTATATCCTCTTCTTCTAACTCCTAGTCTTTATCTGTCATCTTGCTTTGTTTCAGCCACTTATGCAGTTGTTTATCGGTAGTTTACAAGTGTGGATGCTTCCAGTGTGTTAACTTTTTGTAGCAGTTCTTATTCTGTCGATATGGTTATTCATCATTCTTGATTTTCATAAATGGCATGTTTTATTTTGTAATTGACATAAACTGCCACACAGGTTAAGTCCGTTGGTAAGTTTAAGGAAACAAAGCGAACTGATGGGATCTCTACGTCAGATCTCATAATGAGGATAGTTAAAGATTACAACCAGTATGTGATGCGTAATTTGGACCGCGGGTACACAAGAAAGGATCTAGGTGTTAGCTATGTGAGGGTGAGTTCTTGTTTATATGAATATCTCATGTTAATGTGATGGCTTGCTTTTTTGTTCTGGTGTGAAAAGTGATATCCGTCATCCTTATCTCCTACTATTAGGAAAAGCGACTGAGAGTGAACATGGGACTGAGAAGATTGCGTGAAAGGGTGAAGGTGCACCAAGAAAAAGTAGGAGAGAAGGTATGTATTCCATGATGCTTAATAATATTTCCTACCTTCTCATATGCATCATTGACTGGAGTATCTGAGATTGTAATCCAGCAGGCTTCAGTACCCTATACCGTTCCATTACATAATGTACGCGTTACCACAACTTACACCATATATGTAGTTAGTAACACGCTTCAATACCCTATACTTTTTGTATTGCTATCAGTTTGGAATTTCCTTTCATAACTGCATCATTGGTGTTTCATATACTAAATAGATTGGGTTGCATATATTTAGAAAACAACGCATGAGAGAGACCAACCATTTGTTAAGTCCAAAAAGAATCGGATACGTGTATTGCCTTTTTGGTCTGGCCTCTCCGAGGGTACCTTCCTGTACTTTTACTTATGGCCTCACTCTGTTTGCAATTTATGCTGCATACTTTTGCAATTAGAACATATTTTTATCTTCTTAACGGACTATTGGACTTTGACATCTCTAATCTTATTTGCTTCTGGCATCATTTTTTGTTTTCACATATTTGTTGATTATTTCCTTATGTTTGCACTCAGCTAGAGTGAACCTGTATTTTAGAAAACCTTTAGGCTTAGAAATACCAACGAGACTCAACCTGCGGACTTAAGTTCCCTGATAATATTGATAATCTTGGTTTTGCTGGGCCCTTATTTTTCATGCACTAGTAAGAGCACTTAGAGCTGCAGTAAACGTGTTTTCACTTGGAGCAGCAGTAAACGTGTTTTTGCTTAGGATTTTCGAGTCGTAAGTTGATTGATATTTTACTCCGATGTGAATGTGCAGATACAAATAGTAACACAAACTGCCACAATGCGTCGTAATGAATGGGTGGAGAATGCTGACCGGCTGGTTGCTGGATTTCTTGAGAGGTTTGAAGAAGGTTTCCATAAAATGGTGGGCTCTCTTTCCCTTATCTCAGTTTGTTATACCGCTTGTGTTTGTATGCATGAGCTGATTTGAACATAATCAGGGAAGATTTATCTCATTTTCTTGACTTGAAAACTTGTCCTGGCCTTCCATCAGGGAACAGCCATAAGGGACCGAATTCAAAAGCGAATAAGGAAGCAGCAGTTCAGAGGGCTTTTATATGAAGAAGAAGATGATGAATTCTATGATGACTCTGAAGAAGAAAACGAGGATGAAGACGAGAACTGACGTTGCTTCTGTTGCTGTCAATTAGGAGCTGAAATACTTGTCCGTTGTATTAATTAATGTAGAACTAAGTAAGAAGTCGATAGCATTAGATTCCTTGATTATATGACTTCAGTTTGTGAAACGGCCAAAATCAAGGCTTGGATTTTCAAATTCAATTATAGTATTCTGTCATTTTCGTTTCGGTAGGTGCTTGTTTGATGTAGTTGACACAAAATCTTTATGAAGATCACAGATTTCTGCGAAGTCGTTCGAGTTTCCACAAATTAACAACTTTTCATTTTTCGGTTTCTTGTTTCGGAATCTCTCACATCAGATGAGGGTGATACCACCATCACTACATAGGAAGCTTTTTACAGAATGCACCCACCAAAACCAAATGCTGGAAAGGTTTCCTTGCAAGTTCAGCAGAACGAAACTGGGACATGCCTTTTTCTTTTCTTCCTTCAGCATTCCTCTCACCTCGTTGAGTCTATCACATGGGGAATAAAGTGCAACGGCTTTGTCCTTGAGAGCTGAGGAAATTTTAGTGCTGGTGGCTAGTATTTTAACGCCATCAAGAGACATACATGTGCTACATGGTTATTATACGAGATGGAATGACTTTAAAGTTATTTGGAAGATTCACGATTGATAAAATAAAATCATATTAAAATCAATTGTTTTTTTATTTACCAACTGTTGTCCGTTCATGTTATTTGAACTTAGGACATCTTCCAATAAGACGGAGACTGAGTCTACAAAACAAGTAATCGTTGACATCGTATTTCAAACATAATTTATCTTTTACAAATAATTTGAAGTTCAGTTGATTAAAATCATCTAACCATTCTACTCGAGGTCCTGATTTAAATTTTAGGAAAACTAATGAAAATGACTTGAAAACTTTAAGTTTTAATGATAAGGACAAACTAAAGAGTAAAGTGAATAGTACCAGGTTTGACTTTTTAGTGTAAAAATATGATTTTTCGTTAAAGTGAACAGTACCATGGACTTTTCGTTAAAACTCCCTTTAAATTTTTTTTCCTCAATATGACTCGTACAAAAGAGCAATTAACATTGATCTAATCGAGTAACTTTTAACTGTGTTGCACAACAGGAAAAAAGATATGCTGGAATCTGGACAAAGATTTGAAGGTCCCAAAAGTAAAGCTTGGATAAGTGTGAGGTGTAATTTTCATGTCTTTCAAAAGTATTGGTCCGCATTCACCCTGAAAAGAGAGCTGACATTTTTTTTATTATTTAAAGTCAATTAATAAGTTCATGTTTAACAGTTTACACACACACAAATGAAATATGGCAATAGCAAAAAAAAAAAAAAAAAAAAAATTAGAACAATTAATAATATAGTTTGCATGCTACAAAACTCCTCCATTCTCAACTCCATGAGGAAAGAATGAACTCATAAAATAGGTTATATAGGAAGAGAAACTAGTAAAACCAGATACTAATATCGAACCCTAATACAAACTCATGAGTTTCTGCAGTCATATCCACTCAACTAAGCTCATGACTTCTCTGTAGTGAGTCTCTTAGGTTGTGACAATCTCAGAAAGAGAGGGCATGGAGTCACTGGACTTGAGCCTATGCCGGCAAGTCGGACACGAAGAGTGGCAGAGCAACCACTTGTCAATGCAGGCAACATGAAACCGATGGTTGCACTTGGGCAGCACCCTTAACTTGTCCCCATCACAAAAATCTGCCAAACAGATAGCACAGCCTGAAGACGATGAAGATGGAGAAGTAGTACCTGAATCAGCGTAAGTTGAAGTAGGCAAAGCCACCATTTCCTTCTTCTTTAGGCCTGAATTAAGCCGGCGTGAAGCTACCCATTGGACCGGTTCAGTGAGGGTGCGATTCGTGCATTGAAAAACACAGTGTAACATGGAATTGAGACCAAGAGCACACACAAAGGCACAAAAGATTGCTGCCAAGATTACCATAAAGTTGAGATGATGAGTGGGTTGGAATTGATCATGATTAGGGTCTTGATCACAAAGTGTTCTTATTGAGATGGGACTGGGAATTGGAGGAGGGGGTGTTTGAGCCATAGAGATAGATATGAAAACTGAAGTGGTGGAGAAAATTGTAAACTTATGAGAGTAGTAGTAGGAAGATGGAGATATAAGTTTAATTAGTGGGAAGAAGGGGCATGAACATAGTTTTGATAGTACATGCTGAAAGGGAACGTAAATTTGAGGGAACATATAAAGAAAAGGCTATGGCTTAGTTAATGTAGGGTGTGGAGAGCAATGTGATTTTGGACATATGCAAAATACTTGGCTCATTGAAAAAGTTCTCTTACTAGACAAATTAGATTTGACCTGTATACATAAAGTTTTTTGTTGTGACCTTAAAACATATATGTATAAGATTGTGATTTGCGATTAAAGAAAATATAACTCTTGATATTGAAGAAGCCAAACATTGTTTTATAAGAAAAATAGTCCTTAATTAAGAGAACTTGCATGACATAGATTCACCGTTACATGACTTCTCATGCCCATAACACAAAGACATTTTCTTCTATAATTAGCACATACATTATTGTGACGGTAAACCTGTGTCGTACAAATTGTTCTCCTCAATTAATGGAGCGTGGGGAGAGTAAGGTGATGGATGAGGAAAATGGTGGCATGTTTGGATATGCTTGCTTGGCAATCCACTGTCTTCTTCTCTTTTGTTTAATGCGCTTCAAACCGTACCAATTCCTATTGGTTGCTTGTTTCCCACCAACTTGCAAGTAGTGGACAACACGTAATTTTGGAAATGTAAATTAACTCTACTAAAGACCCGAAACAATTGGATATGATTAGACCAATCTCCTTCTAACTTCTTGGCAAAATCTGAATGAACTACCTATGAATCTTTTCCTGTGGTCGTTGATTGAATTAATGCAATATTTTTCTTTGACAAAAGATCTGATATGTAAAAAAGAAAATTCAACAAAATACTGAGTTGTGTCATTATAATGGGACGTATTGAACTCATTGCGTATATTATCGTCAATCCCATTTCAACAATTCATATACAACTTTGAGCGATACAGTAAAAGCATTTTCTTTTCTCTTCTTAATTGATTTATGTATAGGATTCCATTCTCTTGCCAAAAACCCTACATAATGGAGAGAGAGTTGGAGAAGTGACAAACCCCTATACTTTTCATTTCAAAACCAATAAACCTGAAAAAGATATATTTTTTGTGAAAGAAATTTTTGCCGTACAAAAAATAGCATTTGTGCTTTTATGTAAGTTAAATTTGAAACAACATCTGACTAAATGAAGATAACCACCACTAAACCAATGTTAATTGATTGAGATACCGGACCTTTTTGAATGAGCTTGACTTAAGTTGAGTCACAATTGAAGTAAAATTCTAAGTCTTCCGACCGAGTTGATTGCATAACATGTTTCATGTAATTATTAGATGAATTATGAAAAAAGTGACTATTGACAGCATTTCTTATATATATATATATATCGGCTAAGCCACACAATGAGTAATCTAATTTGGTGTTGAATTCGTCATCCACGAGATTCAAACCTAAGACCTGTCACTTTTAAAAGAAGAGAAATATCATCATATCGTAATATTGAGTGACATCATTTTGTATATTAGATACACATTACCCAAATAAAGTTCGAAGTGAATAAAATAACACAGCTGCGCGCGTGCAAATAGTAGCATCAACACAATCATCAGTATCTTAAGCGTAAAGAAATCGCACAATAAGTATGCTCAATGTTGGTGTAATTGGAAAAGAATACACTTTTGTTGTTTTCTGATTAATGCTGATCTTTGTTTCTGTAGTTTGGGCATCCCAATTCGGAATTAACTTGGCTACTGAATGAATGAGAGGAGTTCCTCTTAAGATGCATTGTTATCAATTAACATGATTTTGTTTTTATGATCAAAATTCTTCATATTATAAATTAATTTGAAAATATAATTTCTGCACAAAATCGATAAAATGTGAGATCGTTTAGTCATTGAACTGTATAAAAACAAATGGTCGGATACTGTAAAAATATTATGAACCGTCTATCTATTTGCTACAATTGATTGACTAAACAATTTTATTTTAAATTGACTTTTGCAGAGATGATCTTTACAGAGTAATTTATAATATAACAGTTTCGATTATAAGCACGAAGTTTTGTAAAGCTGTTACAAAATATATCAAGAGGAACTCCTCTTCATTCTCAAGGAGTCAAGCTTTCCTCTCCCAAGTCCTTTTCCCAACTTCTACAAATTTATCATTTAAAAATGTTTTTATCTTTTCTAATTTAGCATGTCTTTTTCTTTATAGTATTCTAATTAGGGTAGGTGCCTTGGTAATTCAGCCAATCTTGACAATTAACTGGTCAAGGAATTAGAGTAATCCAAGAAGAAGCATCGCAATGACTACTTTACCTTTGACATATATATTTTCATTTGAATTAGGGTTTTTATCACAAATGGTCCTTGAAATTGACCATAATCATTAAGATGATCCCTAAAATTGAAAATCAATCAATGTAGTTCCTGAAAATAGATGTCGCAAATCAATGTGGTCATTTCGTCACAATTATGTTAAAAATTCTGTTAAATACTGATGTGACACATAAATGGGCCTCATAAGTAATTTTTTCTCACAAATGGTCCTTGAAATTGATCTACGACATCAAAACGGTCCCTAAAATTGACCCGTGACATCAAAATGGTCCCTAAAATTGAAAATTGATCAATGTAGTCTCGCAAGTAAGTGTCTCAAATCAATGTAGTCCTTCCCAATTCTGTCAAAAATTCTATTATGTGCTAATTGACACATAAATGGGTCACAGAAGTCTAATTATATTTAAAAAAAAATTTACAAATACGCTTAATAATTTAATAGTTAATAAAAAATTGTCAACCCAAAAACCCAATCCTACAATCACCTCTGATCTCAGTCCACATTTCTCTACCTCATTCGCTCTCTATTCTCTAGAAAAAAATCTCAATACACTCATCTTTACACACTTCGACACCCTTCACCGAATTGAACTTGGATTGAGATCACCCTTGGTGATGGCTTGGCCCATTGGCAATGACTTTTGGGATATTACCGTTAATATTTAGGCGATCAACATCTTCATAACCTAAATCTTGGAGAGCTTGTTAGGCACTTCCCTGGTGGTCTGGTGATGCAAAGAACGACGAGGTTTGCCTTGAGATAATAAGGTTATAACCAAGGGGCGTCTATTATTGGTTGAAAACTATTTCCATATCCCCTCTTAGGCCTTGGTTAAGCCTTGTGCCTTTGAGAATTTATGGAAGGGATATCTCTTCGGAGTAGGCCTTACTATAAAAAATAAAAAAAAATCCATTGTGCAAAAGTGTATTTAGATAACCTTTTTTTAATTAATTATTAAACTCATATCAGCTAGGGGTGGGCAAACGGGTAGTGGAACCGCAGGTTGGGGCGGGTAATCTAGGTTCGGGGTGGGTACAGGGCAGTTCCAATTTTTTTGGAGAGTAAACGGGGCGGGGCGATGACAATTAAGGTTCGGGCCCGAGTCCAAATATTGAGAAGAACGGGCCCCTGGACCGGCCCAGCCCGTTTCTTAGTCCATCATCTAGGATCCAATCCCCCAGTCTCCTTAGCTACAAACTCAAGACTCAAAAGATCTCAATATTATCCTTGCAACCTGCCACCGCTTCCATAGTCCCACTCCACCACTATATGCGTGACCCCAATGGATTTCTCCAACTACAACCCAACCCAGATGGCAAGAAGCTCCACATGTTATACAGAAGCAGTCCCTTGAAACCTCGTCACCACCGCCGCCCTGAATAAACCACCAATCCCCTGAATCACTCATCCAACACCCCCCTAAGACTCTTTCTCGTCTTCTCCCACCCACAGACTATGTGTCACTCGTCTTCTCCTCCTCGACCTCGACGACATTAAACTTAGAACCGCCGCTGCTGTCGCACCACCCATCTCTTGATTCTCCTCCTTAACGAAGACCCCCATCATCAGCACCTTGAGATGGTCAAACACCACCATCGTCAGCGCCATGCGAATCAAAATCGACCAACATGCCCTCTGTTCTTAGTCTTCCAGTATCTCCTCTCAGATCTTAATTTTCCGCAAGATTGGGCGTCTAGCCTATCTGGGTTTTCATTAATCTGCAGGTACCGTATGGTGGGAAATCTGAGATGGGTTTTTGTTTCTTCTTTTTTTTTTTTTTTTTTTTTTTTTGAATTTGTTGTGGAGTTTAGACTTTTTTTGAATTTGTTGTGGAGTTTAGACTTTAGTCTCATCCTTCTTCAATTTTGTTTCTAATGTTTAGATTAAGGAAAAATTGAAGGACAATGTCTCTTGCATGTTGTTATCTGTGTAGGGATCTTGCAATCGAAGGGTATAAACCCAGATCCCTTTTGTTGATCTTGAAAAGGAACTAGAGACAAAAGTGATTGATTTTGTTGATTTTGGATAAATGGTGCCATGATTTTATATGTATGGATCCACAATGGGAAGTGCATACAAGGCGGTGATGGAGTTCGGGTTTATCGTGACGGTGAAGCAGCTGAAGGACTTGAGGAGGTACTTGAGGATGGAGGAGACGTAGACTTGCTAGGGAAGCTAAGGCACCCACATTTGAACCCGTGGGGACCCGTAGGAACAGGCCTGTTTCAAAAGGGCCGGGTTAGGTCCGAATACCATTTTGAAAAATCCAAAACCCGCCCCACCTTGCCCCGTTTTATTTACAAACAGGTCCGGTCCGGTCTTGTTCCTTCAATTTTGGGCCCGGCCTGGCCCATGCCCACCCCTAATATTAGCACATAACAAATTCTTTCACAGAATTGTGGCGGAAATATCATATTGATTTGCGACACCTATTTTCAAGGACTACTTTGATTAATTTTCAATTTCAGGAACCATATTGATGGGGTGTGTCAATTTCAGGGACCATTTGTGATAAAAACCCGTATATCTTGTGGGGCCCATTTATGTGCCACATTAGAACTTAATGGATTTTTTAACAGAATTGTGACAGGATGACTACATTGATTTGCGACACATATTTTCAAGGACTACATTGATTGATTTTTAATTTCAAAGATCATCTTGATGGTGAGACTCAATTTCAAAGACCATTTGTGATAAAAACCCTTTGAATTATGAGCTATACAACACCATAAACTTAAGTTATAAACACTACGAAATTTCAAAAATTTGAGAGTACTGATTGCTGTGAGTGTTTTATTTAGGGCTGGAAAAAAATCCCAAAAATCCCAAACCAAACCAAAAAAATCCCGATCCCAAACCAAAAAAATCCCAAACCAAAATTCCCGAAGTTTTCGGGATGTAATCCCGAACCAAACCGAAATTTTCTGTATGGGATTCGGTATTGCATCTCCATTTTTCGGTATTCCCATACCGAACCGAAAAAAAATATATATATATATATATTATTTTTTAATTATAAGAATTATTTCAACCGTTGATTATTTTGGATTTAATCTGTGCCGTTGATTTGTTTTTAGGTCAGATCCAAATGGTACTCTTTCTTTCCTTTCATTTGTTTCCTCCATCCATCGAAGTGATCTGAGTCTGACTGTCTACCACCACCGGCCCTCATCTCTCATCTAGAAGTGATCTGACTGTCTACCACCACCGGCCTACCACCACACAGCCACCGCGCGCTCTCTCTCTCTCTCTGTCCGCGCTCTGCCTCCAAATATTTCACTCACTTTCGCTCCCGCTCTCTCTCTCTCTCTCTAGAAGCCGAAAAATACATTCACCAGTAAGCGCTCTCTCTATCTCCATATCTCTGAGCTAACTCTGGTTAGCAACATTTCTAGGTTTTTGAAATTTTTGTTTTGTACGAATTCTTATTTTCTGGGTAATTTTATTCCAGCTCCGTGGCTTGTTCGAATTCTTATTTTCTGAGATTTATTTTGGCTGTTTGGTCCTCCAGCTCTGGTTCTCCGATCATGCATTTACTTAGATTTGTATTTTTTGTTTTGTTTGGGGTTATCATTTTTGGATTTTTTGTATTTTATGTATATGTTTGGATTTTGGTTGATTTTATTGTGCACTGTGAAAATAAGAAATTGATGGGAAACTCACTGATTATTCCGTCTAATTGATGGGAAACTCACTGTATATGTATATGTTTGGATTTTGGTTGATTTTATGTATATGTTTGGATTTTGGTTGATTTTATTTTGTTTGGGGTTATCATTTACTTAGATGTATGTTTTACAGCTGTTGGATATTAATCACTTACTTTCTGATGCAGGGTGTTGGATAGATTTGTACACAGATTTGACATGTTCTACTTCACTATTGCTACATCCACTCAGCTGCTCATTTAATCCTACAGCAGCAGCTGCCCAAAATTGTTTTTTGTTGAATCAGGTTAAGCCCATATGGGCTATGGGCTGTTGAATTGACTACACAATTGGACATATTCATTACTGGGCTGGGCGGACAGATTCTGGGCATGGCCCAATATTGGCTTTTTGTCCAAAAGCCCAAAAGCCCAATAGCATTTCGGGATTCCCGATTTGTCCCGAAATCCCGAAACTATTTCGGGATTCCCGAAAATTGGGATTCCCGAAAATTTGGTTTGGGATCGGTATTGAAATTGGGATTCCCAAAAATTTTGGTTTGGGAATCGGGACAAGGGTTTCGGTATGGGATCCCATACCGAACCACCCCTAGTTTTATTCACTCATAGTTGATCTCCTTTCGTAAAATTAAGATACCCCTCGCGGGTTGATTTTGATACTCCAATGACGTTGAGAAAATTTCTATTTCGTTTGTCCGTCATGTAATGAGTTAAGATTAGTTTATTTCATAAAGGGGAAAAAAGGATTGTCCCACTATAAATCTCATTTTTCTTTCATATATTAATCAATGAAAAGTATTATTACAAGCAGTAAATGATTAAACTTATGCATCGAACTTCTGATCTGATTAGATATATTAATCTACTGGTGAACAACCAGAGAAACCACAGCATTTACAACCTTTTCACTCTCCACAACCACCGCATTGTTCAAGATATTTGTCACAGCATGTGCTGTAAACTTGGTGTCCCCTTTTGTATAAAACGAGTACTGAAAACCACTAATCCTGTTGGGAAAGACCAACACAGATGAAAAATCAGCCGTCCATTTCGTCCCATTGCCCTCCACATTCAACCTTCCCACCGTTGATTTCAAGGTCATCCCATTCACATTGTTCTGATCAATCACCACCTGATCAATATCCCCGAATTGCCCCTCTAACTGGACCATCGGCACTTGTGAGCCTCCCCCTGTAAACATATTGTTTACAATATTTAATCCAAATATTTTTCCATTGACAGATTTCAACACTATATTTGCACCACCTAAGAAGAATCCATTTGTGACATGTACTTGCACCGGATCTTCCATAACTATAGCATTATAATCCAGGTAGCAATTATCCAATCTGGTTTGTGAATTTCCTGCTAATTTTACCAAAATGCCTATGCCTCCAAACCCTGTGGCCTTATTGTAACAATGTACACCAGTGACCATGTTAGCCTGGCCCCTCAGAACAACACCAATAGCAGCTGAGAATATTACCACGTCAGTTATGGCATTGTCATTGCTGGCTAGGTCAATGGCAGTCCCCGTAAATTGCCGCTCGCCGCTGTCACCACCAACCGTTGAGTGTTGCCCTAGGAAGGTGTTTGATATGTAGGTCTCATGGCCCTTTTGAACCAAAATGCCTTCTGTTGTGAAGTGGAGGAAGAAGCAGTTGGTTATTCGGATTCGGGCTGAATCGACAATGAAAATGCCTCCTCCTCGGAAGCCCGAATCGAAGAGAACGTCTCGGAATGTGATGTCCTCGTAGTAGATTGCTTCATTGTTTTGGGCTTCATTTGTGAAATAATTATTGGCGATGGAGGATTTTTGTTTCTGTTTTTGGGAATTTTGTGACCATAGTTCAATGAGATGGCGGTCCCCTGGAAATGTGGATGAGGCACGAAGGGTTCCTCCTCGTACCTATAGTTTGAGACCATATAAAATATTTTCATGTCCCCGAAAAAACATGAATATCTAAGAAAAGTAGCCAGATCGTTCGAGTAAATATTGGGTGCACATGAACGCATACAGCCCTATTGATAATATATTATAAAAGCAAAATCTATTTGCTGTATTTAGGAGAATCTTCTTTGTTAACCAAAGACTGACGAAGAGCCTTTGTCAAACTTTCATATATAAAAAGAGAGTTTAAATTGTTTAACAGAGAGGAAAACTTACTTTTATTTCACTTTTAGATGTAACAAGTTGAATAATAAGATTGAATTGTAATGGTAAATTAATTTCTATTAAACTCTTGCGTCACATATGTGCGTTATACTTTATGAATAAATTTTTTAATATTTGTACATTGAAATATGTGGCCGTTAAATCCTTAAGTTAGAACCTAATCAACATCAAACGACAAAAGATATCGGAAAATATAAAATAAAAAAATAAAAAAATAAAAAAAAACAAAAAAAACCCTCCCAACATCTAAAACAAGGATCATGGGCAAAGTCTAAACCAGAGTTCATTTTTAATCAAGCGAAGCTTCTTCCTGACAAGTGACAACTACAACGTCTGCACTAATGTATCATCGAAAATTGAAGTTGAATTAATATAAAATTGAATCTGTTGGGGTTTGCATTTGGTGGGTGCATTACTCCAAGCTTTTAATTTTCAGGACGGAGAGGTTGGAGAGTCGATTTCAGTTGAGAAAAAACTTTAACTGGACTATTACTACTTAACCTAATAAAGCTCTATGTGTGAGTGTGCATCCATGCACGAAAGCTGGTGCACAAACTACAACATGGCAACGTGGGAGTCACCCATTTGCCAAAGTTTTATTCTTTTTCTGTAAGTAGCTTTATTTACCGGCCACGATGAGTTTTCAATATTTTATTTCTCATTGGTAATTTTTCATTTTACTTTTTCACGGTCTAATTTTTACGAAAAGAAAGAACAAAAAAACAAAATATTCTTGAACTTGTTTTGTTTGTATGTTTTGTTTGTACCCGATGACACAGATATGCAGTTGAGATTCTTGAACTTGTACGACGTGATGACACAGACAATATGAGAGAGATAAAGGGAGCGAAATTACTGACCACAACATTGCCACCACCTGACGGAAAAATCAAAGGCTGGCTAATTTTGTAATTTCCACCTTGCAGATCAATGGTAACTCCTCCCAAGTCAGTGATTCCAGGCAGCAATTCAAGCTCAGATTTCAACTGAAAAGCTTCCTCCACTGCTTTGAGTAGGGCAGCTGTGCTGTCCTCCTCACCAGTCGGGTCTGCCCCATACCCGATTGGGTAAAACACCCTCCCATTCTAATCATACATAACCCACATTAATTAGTTAATTAATCAACCTGAACTTAATTCAGATACAATGAAATTAAAATAAAACAAAACTGCATGAACATTGTAATTTTTTACCACTGTGACATTTGAAGCTGCAGAAAATGAGAAAGTGGATGGTTTTTGTTGGAGCTTTGTTGCTTGTGCTTGGAATGCTGATAGCATTTGAGGCCTGTAGGAACATGAAGCTTCTTCTGCTACCAACAACAATAACAAGAAGAAAAACAATGCTGCTGATGACATCATCATATTTCTCATTTTTCCTTGCTCTGAACAACTCTTTCAATGGGGCCTTCCTTGAGTGAGAGAGTTGGGGGGGGGGGGGGAATGTCAGGTTTTTTTTTGGGTCTTTTGGTCTTTGGAATTTTGAGTCTCTTGAGCCTTGGTAAATATACGTTACTTGTTCCTATTTATATATAACTTTGGTGTTGAGCCTAATAGAAAAAGGTTTAGGCATATTTTAATAAGTTGAAAAATAAGGAGAAAGGGAACAAAATTTCAGTCTTTTTCTTTCTCTCCCTTTCGGTTGTTACTTAGTTTAATGGTTGTTATTATCTGTCATCATATTTGTTAAATTCTTTTTTTTTTAATGTTAAAGTTTGTATGTTATTTACCACCATTTGCTTTGTTGGTGAAATTTTTTTAGCAACCTTTACAAGCAAGAATTGATGAAATATCATCCATTAATTAATGTTTTACTTACATGATATGAAGATATATATGAATGAATGAGGTAATAGAAGGAATAGGGCTGTGGATGATTGCGTATGATATGATCAAAATATCATCCATTAATTAATGTTTTACTTACACGGTATGAGAATATGAAGGAATAAGGTATTTGAAGGAATAGAGCTGCAAATGACTAGGTATTGATATGATAAAAAATTTATCCACTAATTAATGTTATGGTATGAGGATTTGAAGGAGTGGGGTATTAGAAGGAATATGGCTATGAATGATTGGATGATCGATATGATGAAATTTTCATCCACTAATTAATGTTTTACTTACGTGTTTTGAGGATATGAAGGAATGATGTATTAGAAGGAATATGGATGTGAATGATTGAGTATGAGATAAACATACTCAAAATTGATGGGACTCACATAATTATGCATATTCCTTTTGTGTTAGTATACGCATGAGTAAGAAACATACTCATACGTTGTAAGTAAACATGCCATGATTAGAATGTAAGTCTCTTCGCCAATGCAAATCGACATAATATTAATCTGGCATTGCAAAGATGTAAAATCTATGCGTTTCTTCTTCTATAAATAATTTAAGGGGTTCTTGAACTTGACATCAATTTTAATAATTTAAAACTAAATACCACTCGTCTAAGAGTTGATTACTTCAAATTAAGCATTTTAGTTGATCAAAGAATCATAGTTAAAGCGTCTGGATACAAATCTTTAAGTACATTTTGCCGTTTCAACATCCGAATCCTCTTTCTTATCCTACATTCCAATTTCCAACCATATATTCCATAAGCATAAAGCACGTGTTGACAACCAGCTTAGCTGTAGGAAAGAGATGATCAGAACCGATCCTGCAAAAACCCCTTTGTTTTAGTTAGTTTTGCTTGTCCTTTCTTTCTCGTTTTTTGCTGCATGGAAAGCAAAGCACTAAAGAGAGGCCTTTTACACTTTATTTCACAGAAAAACACAGAATAAGTTGGCTTTCGATTAATTAGGACCACTAAGCAGGTGGTTGAGACACTTGTATTCTATGCATTTGCTATTTCTTGTGCGGTTGTGGGCATGGATAAATTTTTGTGCATACCCGAAAAATCGTCACGTGGTACTATTGTTTTATTTGTTATAATATGAGTAACCGATAAAGTTGATATATTCCATTTGTAGATTAAAATTAGAAACTATTATAACATTGCGTGGAGATGTTACAAGTATACTAAAAAATTACTCGTGAGCATTGAGGAGTTGGTGATGTATACCATAAAAAGCTTAGTGTTGTGACAGTATCATACATAATGTACTTAAATGCACATTGATGAAAATTAACTCACATTTAAGTTAATTTTCAGGTTTAGTCCACTGACTCTACTCTTGCAATTATGAGTCCCATGTTCACAAGTTGGTTCGTGACCCATATCTTCATCAGTGTGCATTTAAGTACAGCATGTATGATGCTTGTCTATGATTGACAAACTTGTGCTTGAATTTATGATATATAATTTGGTTATGACGGTGCTTTAGTGAACAAAATGTTTATTTTAATTTCTCAATATTGTTTAGCGAGACAATCTGATATATTATGTTTAGAGTTCAGGTGGTGAACATTGATTTGTTAGGTTAGGATAATAGGATTAAACGTTTGATAAGTGAATATTATCGGTTTTTACATATAAGTATGCATGCAAAATCGCACCAAGTTTTGCTTGATATAAGTAGGATAGTGTTATTCACACACCTATTTTTACTTCACAAACACCTTTTTTATATTATAGTCATTGATCATCTTCAGTTCATTCGAGTTGACAACCGAAAATTGAAAAGGGTGTGTGAGAAGTAAAAATAGATATGTGAATAAAACTACCTATAAGTATATGTTTTTTTCATTTGAGAGAAATGAATTCTGCACCGTTTTTCACCTTATAAAGATCAACCTTTTATGCTTTCATCATTGAATTGAACAAATCAAAAGAGACTTAGAGCGAAAATTCAATAACGAGAATTAAAAAGAGTGTAGAAAGTAATAAATGGCATGTATCAATCACTTCTCTTTTTTCTCAGATGAGGATCCTCTCCAGACCCTCTTTGTGGGGATCCAGGGATCAATCAATCGTGTCCGTTTATCGTACATCGTGCGATCAGTTTTCGTTAAGTACTACTTATATTCAATTTTAAATTCAAAATTCAAAATAATTTCTAACCACATGATATACGATAAACGGACTCGATTGATTGATCATTCAGATCCCCACAAAGAGGATCCTGAAAGGATCCTATTCCCTTTTCTCTATGTACACGACGTTTTTTCTTCGTCGGTTAAGATAAGCATTTGGACCGATAACAGATAAATAAAGGGTTAAATAGATCGGACGGTGAAATTATGTACTCCTGGATGTGCCGACAATTATGAATTCCCAATTCTTTATTTATTTGGGCCTAACTTCTTGTCAAGTTAGAGATCCTTATCAACTTTAGTTAGGATATAGCCCAAACAATTTTGGGCCTCAAAATCCAGGATCACATATATGGAAGGTATTTGGATAAAAAAAAAGAAAACTTTAACGAAAAACACCCGGTACTGTTCACTTTAAAGAAAAACCACATTTTTACACTAAAAAGTCAATCCTGGTACTATTCATTTTACCCTTTATTTTGTCCTTATCATTAAAACTCAAAGTTTTCAAGCCCTTTTCATTAGTTTTTCTTAAAAAAAAATCTACCAAAAAAAGTCAAGAAAAAAAGAACGTAGAAGGAAAGTATTGAAACACGCAAAGTCTAATTGATATCAAAGTTAAGGAATATGTACCTCCTCTACTCTTGTCCAATTCACAATCAGAGACAATAATTGTAAAAGTTCCTGCATCTCAATTATAGTGTAAAAATTTAACGAGAATGATTTATCTTTTGAGTAGAAGACAAGTGAATCAGAATTGAGATCACACTTTCAGAATGAAGCTTGAGAAAAGTTTTCGCCGTTCAACGTGTTGATCTTACGCAGAATACAAGAGGTTAGAAAAGTTTGAAAATTTTGCATATCTCCAACTAGGCAAACTCCACGATCAGTCACAATTCTATTAGGGCTTATTTGATGCTTGATTTTATTCTTAGTTTTTGGTTTTGAATTTACACATCAACTACTTGAGTTATATTCTCTCAATAAATCTTCAACGGTAACATTAAGGGCTGGTTTTGTATTGCTGTGCTTTGAAAAAAAGCTGCTGTGAGAATAAGTGATTGTGCTGTGAGAATAAGCGGCTGTGGAATAAATCAGCAGAGTGTTTGGTAAACTTTTTTGTAAAAGTGCTTTTGAAAAAAAAAAAAAAAAAAAAGCAGTCTGATAGTGGGTCTTTTCATTAAAGGAGCACTGTAACTCCGTGTGCTATGAAAAAAAACCAGTTTTCCAAAGCTGCAAATAGCAGCTTCAGCTTTTTCCTTTGATTTCAGCTTATTCTCACAGCAGCTTTCAAAATAAGCTTTTTTTTTTCAGTTTACCAAACACCTAAAACTCTCACTGCTTTTTTTCATGGGTGCTTTTTTTTTAAGCACCTCACTCCCAAACCACCCCTAAGTCTCTATTCTCTTATTTGAAAAGTCCATCAGTAGTTAATAGTAATTGACTAAAATGGTAAAAAAATTAAAGATCTTGATTGCCCAACTAATTATACGTTTTTAGTGACTCATCATATCATCTTAGTAAACCCACTATTTCACTCCTATAGATTCATTTTTTTTTTTTTTTGAATTGGTTGGTTTAACACTTGGATGTTGTAGAATCATTAAAACGATCAATTTTTCAAAAATATTTGCCCAAGCATCGAGGTCCTGTGTTCGACTATCTATTCAAAAAATAAAACATTGACGAATGAGTCATGACTAATGGCCAACCACCTTCGGCATATATATAGAAAGATTAGTTCCACTATCTATTCAAAAGCTTGGACTTTTGGCCATCTCTGCTTCCACTCCATGCAACTTCTACCTGACATTTGTTTATATAATCCCTTATTATTATGTGTACACGTCCACACCCACGCTATCACATTGTCATGTTTCTCATAACTGCATGTAAAATATCGTCACTAGATTATGAAATGAGTTTACTTTCACGTGATGTTCCATTCCACATAAGTTGCTCTCGTTTTATAAATTCTCTAAAATTGTTTCTGAATGATTTTCAATCCCTTGTCATCTCTACTTAATCATTTAATATTTTGACTTGTGTTGAAATGTTATTGTCACGTGTAACAAGAAAAGCCTTTTATTTGATTCGTCAATTTCTGGTACACAAATTCAGCAATGAACTATATTCAAAACATGACCTTTGACAAAGCAACAAGACATTGTGGCCTAAGTTTTACAGATGTATCGTATTTGGTTTATTTCTTTAACTCAAACTACTATTACAAGTTACAACATGTATATGAATATATTTATATATCTTCTGTGGTATAATTAATAGTAAAATCATGACTAAAAAAAGGTAAATGATAAAAAAGAAAATGGCAAAATGCTGCCATCTTCCCCAACCTATTCACAATTTGTCCAGTCAATAATCTTGACACAAATTTAGGTCAGCTAGCTTTCAGTTTGCCACTCCTTGATCAACTGTCACAAAAACAGAAGCCGGAACCGCCACATTCGACTCGATTACAACACGGTTATTCGACATATTCCTGAGGGCATGGTTCGGGAACGCATTGCCACCGGCCCTTAGCGTGTATTGAACGTGCCGAATAAGGTTAGGAAATAGTAGAATTGGATTGAAATCTACGGTCCATGAACTCCCATTGCCTTGCACAGACCTCCTTCCAACCGTGCCCTTTATGTTCATACCCCTCACATTGTTCCTGTCCACATATACTTGTTCAACATCTTTGAAAGGCCCATTTGTTTGGTCCAATTGAACAATCCCTATCCCCTTATTGAACCCACTAAACATGTTGTTTACAATATTGACCCCATTGGCAACCCCTTTTATTGATTTTAGGACAATGTATGCATCACCAAGGAAAAAACTGTTGGAGATATCAAGCTGCACCGGATCTTCTGCAACAATGCCGGTGTAGTCCATGTACGAATTCACGATTCGTGTTTGTGTCAACCCGGGCAATCTTAAATAAATTCCCGTGCCGCCAAATCCGGTGGCCTTATTGTAGCAATGGACCCCGGAAAGTAAGTTGGCCGGACCTGAAATCATAATGCCAACGGCAGCAGAAAAAATTACCACATCTGTCACAGCATTGTCATTCCCCATTAGGTTAATCGCAGTCCCCGAAAAGTTCCTTTCGCCATGATCACCACCGGCGGTGATGTGTTGCCCTAGGAAGGAGTTTCGGATGTAGGTTTCGTGGCCACTTTGGACTAGGATCCCATTGGTGGTGAAATGTGTTATGTAACAATTGTCTATGCTGGTCCTAAGTGAGTTTATGACAGAAATGCCCCCTCCCCTGTAGTTAGAGTCCAACAATAGGTCCTTGAGAGTTATGTACTCATAGTTGTAGGATGATGATGAAAGCTGTGCAGACATTGAGCTCTCTTTTTTGGTTTCTTCTTTCATGTTACCGGATGATGTTGGCGATAAATCGATTAGGTAACCCTCAGCTGGAAAATCATCCGAGGCACGTAACGTTCCTCCATGAATCTGTTTCATAAAAACAAGAATGTTCAAGTTAAACAAGTATTACACAAAGCTAATCACATTGCTTAATTCAAATCATCATGCTGACATGTATTTGACCAACAATTAGGAAACATATATTAGACTAGGAAAATTCCACAAGGTGAACCATAGGATGACCATCTGACATAACGCACGTGTATCAGAATTTCGTGGAAACTTTATGATAGACTTTTATCAATATTTAAGAAAATAACGTAAATTGGAGCATACCATAAGGTTTCCTACTCCAGCTCCAGGCAACCTCAGGGGCCTGCTGATCAGATAAAGGCCACCCTCAAGATCGATCTGGGCACCTCCAAGATTGGCAATTCCCTCTATCAAGAACCCTTCAGTTGGGCCTCTAAATGCATCAGCCATTGCTTGAGCAAGTGCATCAGTGCTGTCTCTGCTCCCCGTCGGATCAGCGCCGTACGATGTCACGTGATATACACGTGGACTAGTGCTCCCCTGAACCAACCATCACCAATTTTTCAACAACATGGACCAACAAATTACAAATAATTTCAACAACAAAGACTCCAACCCAACATTTTAACCAAGAATTAAACAACCAAATTACAAAATAAAAATCTATAATTTATGCGCAAAGGGATTGACTTACCGTCGGTGGAGCAATAAGGCTAGGACTAGGAGAGGGTACGATTGAAGATGGTGCAACAGAAATCGAATCATGGCGGAGGAGTGAAGCCTTGAACTCTTGCAGTTTTCGCAAATGATCGTTGTAATCGCCACCGGAAAACTGACGATATCCCATTTGAGAATCTTCTGCGTAGACATGAATTACGATGAAGATACAAAATCCCATGAAGATTGACCATATTAGAGCCGTTTTCGGCAATGTCGCCTCCATACCTAAACTCCTCTGTTTTTCCTCTGTTTATCTCTGCGTTTCTAGCAATGTCAGATGCAAGAAGTTGGGATATATCTGATCGCTTTATATGTGCGGGAGAGAGAGAGAGGAAAAAAGAAACAGAGAAAGGTAGAGTAAAGGGACATGGAAAGAGAAGGGGCTAACTAAGATTTGCTAAGAAAATGGTACGAAACGTTTTCCTAGATAATATTATGGGATCACACAAAGGACACCACCCTTCAAATGTTGGTATTTATAGAAATGAAATGATGATGAGAAACCCTAAAAATAATTGCGTCTTGTCTTTGTTGTTTTTATAACTGATGAGAGATTTTAATTTTTGTTTTAATTAATCTTTCTCTAACAGAAAAGTAAGCAGTTACCAGATTCTTACTTTTGGGACCCCAACAAGTTTGTCAAAGTTTAAAAGGTATTTTTACAAAGCAAGCCAACCTGCTACCTGCAGGCTAACCTTGTACTTGATTTGGGTCCAGTGTAGGAGTTCCACCTCATTGGGTTTGATTGATCTATTATTGACTTCTAATGACACACTTCACACTAACATATTCATAACCAATATTTATGTCGACGGTATTACGAATCTAAGCCGCACTAAAAGAAAATTGTTGTTTGAACTTGAGACACAATTGGTTGAAAAGAAATGCCCTATCTACAGGATATTCATCAACATATTTTGAAACACTAACTTTCGTCCTTTCCAAAAAAGAGGACTTTCCCACTAACGTGGCATCATTTTACCGCCGAAAAAGGATAATCGAAACCGATCGTTTTATTTGTTATCATCTAAAGATCAATTTAAAAAAAAAACATTCGATTTAGATATAGTTTATGTGTAAAACAAGCCAACGATCATGGTAACAAGTTATGAATTACCAATATCTTATATTGATATGAATTAGTAAATTAATGATTTCTTAATCGAATATTTTTTTTTTTTGAAAATAAAATGTTGAATGATAATAAAGAGAATGAACAATTTCGATTATGAAGTTTGTATGATATATAACGATTCAGGTTAGTGGGAAAGAACTACAATATTTGTTTTTTACATGTCAAAAGTCAATTTTTTTTATTGTAGAGAATAAATTATATGCAACGGGGTGATCTCAAGAATAAGTTCAAGCAAAGAGAGTGCAAATGTGGTTATATTTTCATTATATTGTAGTTTTTTTTTTTTTTTACGTCACAATGTAATTTACAGATGAGAAGGAAATGCGCATTACCCCAAATATGGTCAATTTATTGTCATGAGAAAAGGCGTTTAATCTAATTGCTTTTGGGATGGGTTCATTGTTTGAGAAGAATCATGTGTCTTTGGTGCATAATTTGAGAAGTAAAACGACAAAGAATGCCTATGAGGTTTTGGTTCTTCCTCCTTCTCTTTGGGCTATGAAGGAAAAGAATGCCTGTTGTAATTTGTAATCTGTCATCTGTAACTACACATTAAATAGAATCAGCACACGATGGCCATTGATTATAATTTTCAAATAATGAAATGCATGCCTACTCGATCCAAGCTCAGACTCCATGCAGTCAAGGACTCAAGATATCAATATATTTTACAAGATTTGAAAATTTTTGGTTAAATGTTTTGTTTTGTTTTGTTTAGATTACTATCCTAACCAATAAGGGATTGTGGAGTGGGGGTCAAACCCTAGAATTCTTTCGGTCACATCTACCCGTGAATAAATTTACGGTGGTCACATCTTATGAGAAAAAATTAGTAAAAAACTATAAGTTGAGGATGGACAAATGACATTACTATATATACCACATAACTTTTTTCCTAACTTTTCATTTTCAATTTATGGCATGTTTACTCTGGGTTACGAACTTTAAATTTTGTCCTTAATGCATTAATGTAGTGCCTTATAATATACCATGTAAGAGGGGAAACAAAGTTAACATTCTCCATTTTGGACTTGAAAATTTATTATCCTTCTCTTTGGCAAAAACAAAGAAAACAGTTATGAGAAAGTTGGGTGTATAATACACTTGTGTCTATTTCTCATCATGCGATTTAACAAGTTACGAGAAAGATCGATACACTAAGTTTTTCTACAATAGTACACTTACGGAGTATTTAGTCGTGCCGTGCCTTTAATGATAACCAGTGGTCAAGTAGAAAACAAACATTTAGTTCCGACCATTTCATCACAACCCTAATTTATTAAAAACTTTACCATTGTGTCTATGCAAAGCCCAGCAAACCATATGATGGAAGGACAAACCGAAGGTCACGGGCATGCATGAGTACATTTTTTCAGTGTGTGAAAGGCCACCAAGCTGCATCAAAACAAAAGTACTTTCCTCCTTGTGGGTCAGTTTCAATACGTACATGAAACTATAATTGCTTGGTCTTTGCTTTGTCACTTAAGGTCACCAAATATCAATTGCATCACGACAATCAAGTAGGGGAATATTAGGTAGTTATAGATATCCTAACCCTCAAACTATATTCTTAGTTTTTGTTTGCCTTGCTATTACACACATCACTTTGTTTTTCTAATTTTAATGTATAAGTAAGTTTGGTTGTTTTAGTAGACAAGCAAACCCTAAAAAATTATCTTTTCATGTACACAATCATAATAACTAAATGAAAATGATATGCTTGTTTAACTGTCAAATATTCCAAATTAGTCATATCGATAGAGAGGGAGATCGAACTCTGATGTAAAGAAATAGAGAAACTACTATGGCGAGTTGGCCTAGCCCATTGTTTGATAGTTATTGATTAAGTCCACAATTGTAATAATGTTATAGATTAAATAGATTAAATACGAAATAATTAATTTACATATATAAGATGATGAGTGGAGTGAATGATTGAGGAAGGTGAGATGAGAAGATAAAGAATTCCATGGTGGTGCCTGCCTTCATTGATGCTGTTTGGTGAGGTTACCTCAAATTCGTTCTTCATCTTGAAGAAACCATAGAAAGCAAAATGAAACTTGGAAACTTGCTTTGCTTGTGGCTGACGCCAACCCAGTTACCCCACCTAGCTCCTAGCTTTACCCTTTTTAGGAGCAACTCCAGCCCTATCTTTTAGGCTAGCTCTCAAAACAAACTCCTCCACCCCTAAAAATAATTCAGCCCAAAGTCCAAGCCAGTTTGTAGGCCGGTCCAAAATTGGTTGAGGTAGGAACCGGCCTATTTGGCTTTATGTTGACGCCAACATAACGTCAGTGGACAACACAAATTTTTTTGTGTCAGGCGTGTGGGAAACACTCTCGCGTGGCCGTGCGTCCCCGACAAGGTGATAGGCGTTGGGCCCGCGCTGCAGGCGCACTAAAGGGCGTGGGACATGGGCCACGTGGCTAAGCCTCGGCCGTTGGATTTCCAATGGTAAAAAAATAAATTTGAAATTCAAATCCAACGGCTAGTGACGTGGCATGATCTGGACTGTTCGATTTTCAGATCAACGGTCCATATTTTTTGGCCAAAAAACTTTTAAAATAAATAAATAAATAAAATGTCAAAAATTAATAATATTTTTTAATAAATAAAGTAAATGTCAGAAATTAAAAATAAAATTATTTTATTATTATTTTATAATATTAATAATATTTTAATAAAATGGACTAGGCTATTTAGTTTTAGGAGTAGAGATGCACTTGGCCAATTACTATTCATTTGGGTGGATTAAATGGACTTTGAGCCAGCTCATTTTTTAGAGATAGAGTTGCTCTAATGAGTTCGATCATATTGAAATAGTACAATATATATCAACTGTATATTTAAAGCGTTGATTATCATATATATTTGAAGACTATATTCAGTATATGATGCATTTGTAAAACTTAGGAATACTCAAGGTTTCACTTCAATTGCATGCCTTTTCAAAGAGAGGCTGCATGTATTTATATTCCACTTCAAATTACATCAGGGAATGAAATCCCTATTTACAAGGCTATTCAAAAATTCAAAATTACAACAGAAGATACAAAAGAAGCATATCAGAGAAAGAACAAACATTTAAAAGAGTTGTATCCTAAGCTAACTCTTCGTAGATAAGAGTTTAGGTTGATCACAACCTCCTGAAGTCGCGGGAACATAAATCAAACACGAACTTGGTCTAACATCCCTTCGCAAGCTGATAGGCAAAGAAACAACTGGAAGCTTGGAAACAAGAAGCTTGAATCGTGAAGATGACAATCATTTTGGTAAAAAGATCAACAATGTGGTCTTGAGAACATATGAAATTCACAAGTAACTCTTGTCGAATCACCTTCTCGCGAACATAATGATAATCCACCTCCAAGTGCTTTGTCCGTGAGTGAAACACTAGGTTAGAAGCTAGGGTAGTTGGGGAAATATTGTCACACCAGATTGTTGGTATGTCAAGATGTAGTTGAGGAAATATTGTCGCACCAGATTGTTGGTATGTTAAGATACAAGTGTAAGTCTCGGAAGAGAGACCTGAGCCATAAAAGTTCAACAGCTATGCAAGCAAGCTGTCTGTACTCAGCTGAACTCGACTTGCTGACCGTCTTTTGTTTCTTAGAACTCCAAGACACGAGATTAGACCCGAAATAAATGCAGAAACCTTTAGTTAAATGTCGTGTATCAGGATTGCCAGCATAATCAACATCGAAAAAAGCCGTGAGGTGTGTAGTACCTGGTTTATATATAAGACCATGATTGTATGTGGCCTTAACATAGTGAAGGATCCTCTTGATTGCCATCCAATATGTATTATTTGGAGAGTGCATGAATTGGCATACCTGGTTGATTGCATAGAAGATGTCTGGTCTCGTGATCGTCAAATATTGAAGTGCACCCACGACACTTCGGTACATCTCTGGATTGTCATATGGCTCACCATCATAAGCACTAAGCCTTTGACTGCAAAGAACTAGAGTAGAAATCGGTTTTGCATCCAAATTTTTTGTACGTTTAAGCAAATCCAAAGCACACTTTGCCTGATTCAAATGCATTTTATCACCAAAATATTTAACTTCAACACCCAACAAGTAATTAAGAGGACCCAAGTCTTTCATTGAGAACAAAGTATCTAATTGCTTGACCAAGCTAGACATTTGGCGAGGGCTATTTCCTGTCAACATGGTATCATCCACATAAATCAATAAAATCAAATAGACACCATGGTGATTAAAAACAAATAAACTATAATCACAGGTGGATGCTTGAAACCCCAATTAAAGCAAAAACTCTGAAAAATATTGAAACCACACTCGTGGGGCTTGTTTTGAGCCATATATGCTTCGTTGCAATTTGCACACTTGATTTGGATGATGCTTATCAATTAAACCTGCAAGTTGTCGCATGTATATGTCTTCCTTTAGAAATCTATGCAAGAAAGCGTGATGTACATCCAGTTGTCTGACATGCCATTTTTTTGAAACTGCTAAACCGAGGACAAGTCTTATGGTGTTGTGCTTGACCATAGGACTAAACGTCTTTGTGTAATCAATTCCAGGCTTTTGATGAAACTCATTGGCGACTAACCTGGCCTTGTGCCTCTCAACCGAGCCATTTTCCCTTATTTATTTATTTTTTTTTTATCTTAAGCATTCACAGGAGCAACCTCCACAATAGGAGCAGTTTGCTCAGCCATTCTTCTCTCCGTTGTCAGAATGAAAGCCTCAAGTGTAGGGTATGTGATTGAAGTGTCACATGCTTGAGTAACATTCACAATCATTTCATAGGCAGGCCCTAGATTGTTCAAGATGATTTGGACAAGCTCATCATCATTCACTGATTTGCTAGCTAGGGCAAGGTTATCAGAAATCAAGTTCATTCGATCAAGATAATTAGCAATAGACATATCTCCTTTCTTGGTTTGCATCATTTCATTTCGAAGAAACAAAATGCGATTTTGGGACGAAGAAACATACCGTTGCTTGAGAGCCTCCCAGGTATCACGAGAGGATCTCTTACTAGCCATGACAGACAACACAGATGGCGTAAGGGAGCCATTTATCCAACTTAGTATCATTTGATCATGCTACATCCAAGTTGTGTATGCTGGGTTGAGGGTAGCGACACCCGGGAACTGTTTGGGAGGGCATTCGATGGACCCATCAGGTCATGACTCTTGAGGATTGGTAGGATCTGAGCTAACCACATAGGATAGTTGGTTCGATCCAGTTTTATGTTAACAACTGTAGTCATGGATAAGAAGGGGTTCATGGTTGGGTTGGGAATGGAATTGGTTTGGGTTGTAGCACCGTTCATGTTATCAGCCATTGGAAAAAAAAAAAAAGGATATGTGTCATTAGACTGCTAGGGCTCGTATACCATGTAAAACTTAAGAATACTCAAGTTCACTTCAATTGCATGCCTTTTCAAAAAGAGGCTGCATGTATTTATATTCCACTTTAGATTACATCAGGGAATGAAATCCCTATTTACAAGGCTATTCAAAAATTCAAAATTACAACAGAAGATACAAAAGAAGCGTATCACAGAAAGAGCAAATATTTAAAAGAGTTGTATCCTAAGCTAACTCTTTGTAGATAAGAGTTTAGGTTGATCACAAACTCCTGAAGTCGCGGGACAGAAATCAGACACGGACTTGATCTAACAGCATTTCATCTCTCCAAACATTTCACATGCATGCAGCTCCAGTTTCATTGCACACCTGTGTGGAGAGTATTAAAAGACAGTTCTCATGTCAAATTTATATGATCAAAGGTGAAATCAGTTAACTTTATTTGTAAAGATCGGTGTCTCCATGGTATAGGGTGTGAGAAAAGTTTACTAAACTTTGCATCTCCTTATAAGGATTTATATTATTTCTCATATCACAAATTGGTTTTTGTTTTATGAAACCTCAACTGTTTTCAATAGATTATTTTATAATTTCAATATGATTTGTTTAAATGAAATTACCATTCACACTGTACTTGTAGGTTTTAATTACTTTGATAAGGTTCCTCCGTAAAAAGGTAAAAGAAAATGTCTAACGCCAGCTAAATGTACCAATTATACAAATATTAAATAATAAACCTTCAAGAATGAATTGCTTCCTTGGTCATCAATTGGATATAAAAATCTTGGAAAGGTAATTTGGCTCAAGAATTAATAGTGACAGGGGTCCTTTTTCATGGTTGGGTTAGCGACCAAAGTTGAATGAGTTGGCATGGATTTACATATCGTATACAATATAGAAGCAAATTTGTCATGTCTATGTACTAACAAAGAAAAAGAAAAAGAAAAAGAAAAAGAAAAAGTTATAGGCGGGTGGGAAAAACTCGGTTTTTATACACCATCTTCAATTCATGGAATATAATTTAAAATATAAGCTTTAAAACCCTTCCAAACCATCTCCAACTATGGGCTAAAATAAGCATTGGGGAGAAAATATATCTTTGGGTTAGATTCTCCTAGAAATTAAGTCTGAATTAAATTATTCTGGACGCATCAAACGATCATATTTCTAACCTTTTTCTTTTGTTTTTTGCTTATAATCCAATGACTGTGATCAAATGAGATCAAACCTAACGGTAAAAAAAAAAAAAATTGACGGTCCAAAATTAAATCTAACATCTAAAATAATTTTAAGAAATAATTTAAATCAAATTTCACTTAAAACTTTATAAATACCTATGTATTTGTATGTTTTTTTTAATTATTTGTCATAATTTAAATATTTTTATGCTAAAATGTTCATAAAAATAAATTAGGATAATCTAAATAAATTTTATTTTCAAAAAAGTTACCAAAAAATGAAAATTAGGCTAAAATTATTATTTAATAATCTCGGGCTAAAGATTTAAGCCATAAACAGTTTCTAGGTTATGGTCTTGGTGGGAGGGGGCGTTTGATAACTATTTGGTTTTTAGTTTTTCTCACATTTTTGAAATTTGAAAACCAAGAATTGAAAACTACTTTGTTGAGTATTCAAAATTTGGCATTGAGTTTTCACTTTTTGCTTTTCAGTTTTTAATTTTTCTTTAAACTGAAAGTAGTTACCAAACAAGATTTCAGTTTTCAATTTTGAAAACGATTGTAGCTTATTTTATCAGACAAAGGGAAGGGGGCCGACAACAAAGAGAGAAGAGAGAGATGTGTTTGTAGAATTGTGTAGAGGAATGTGTGTTATTCCCCCTACGTAGTGTTTTTATTTATAGTAATAAGAGGGAGAAGAAATCCTTCATCCCCAAGCAATACAAGTCCATATAGGAAATAATAGCTATAATCAAATCTAATCTAGGATTTACACAATCACACTTAAACTAGAAAGTTTATAACAAAAACGAAATAGTTATCAGACGCTCGTAAGTTACGCATATGGTGATGGAGGAAAAAACTAAGAAGGAAAGAAAGAAAAGGGCATGTGTGGAGCATGACAACTGAATTCACAAAATCACAAAAGCTAGTAGCCATGATGTTTTGGTGAACAGATGCCTCCATAGACTAATGAATAACTATTTACACGAAGTTCATAATTTTTTATAAAGTTTTATTTGAACATGTCAATTATTTTGAAAGAAGAACTAATAAAAGGTACCTCACGAACAAAAATTCGCCGGAAAACACTTTGAAATTTTTTCTTATTATTAAGGATTTTTTATATTACAATTAAGGACAAAAAACAAAAAAGAAGTTGCACTTCATAAGAGTTTTGAATTAAAAAAGTAATTAATATTAAAGAAAATATTTTTTTAAACAAATGATATTATCTACACTAAGGTGTGAAGGGATAAAGAAAGTGTTTTAAATAATAAACAAATGTTCCCTAAGTGATAAAGAAAGTTCTGAGAGTTTTCTTTTAATTTTTTTTTACGAGGAGCTTTGTATTAATTTTCTATATTTTGAAATAACCAAGTTACTAGAAGGGGAAGAAAATGTTTGCCACACCATTTGCCAATGTCAATAAAAGGCTAAAAGTCTTTATTATTTTTTTAAGCAGTATGTAAGTCCATAGAATATAGAACTTTTAAATCTTATTTTTTGATAAAAAAAAATTATCTACATTAAAGGGTGGGGAAGTGAGACAAGTCTCACAATGTACTAGCAATAATTTGGTTCAAATTCGCCTTTGACGAGAATTGAACCTAAGACCTCTTACTTACAAGTGAAGACGAATATCATTAAACTGTAGTACTATGTGACCCATAGAATATAGAACTTAAACTATGATGTACGTGTAGCATACATATGTGAGTTAGACTAGTTGATGAGAGGTAGTGTACTCATTTTTACACTTGTTGAATTGTCTCTTCATAAGTTAAAGTAAAAGTTTAGAATGTTGCTTTGTAAAAAATAACATGATGTACATGTATACAAAGTTTGTAAACAACTAATTATGTTGAATTAAAAAAGTTCCTTAATAATAAAGAAATTGTCTTTAATAATAAGAAATGTGCTCTTGATGATAAACAAAGTTGTCTGAAAGTTTTTTATTAAGAAAAATATTTACAATGAGCTGTCTATTAATTTTCTACATTTTCAAACAACCAAGTTACTAGAAGGGGAAAAATTTGTCACACCATTTGCTATAATGTCAATAAAAGGCTATGTCTTTATTATTTTTTTAAGACATAAGTAAGTCCATAGAATATAAAACTTAAAACATGATGTACATGTAGCATATATATGAGTTAGACACTCGAGTTTGATCAATTCCATCTCCATAAATTAAAGTATTAGTTTAGAATGTTGCTTTGTTAAAAATAACATGATGTCATGTATATATGGTTTGTAAACAGCTAAATATGTTGAACTAGAATAATAATTGCTTGTATATATAAGTAAGGAGGTTACCCAAGATCTCTACCCTTACGGCCTTAACCCAACTCAATTACTCATAATACTTGAGTTAAAACTGATAGGAAGAAATCATATATTCTTTCAGATAAAAAGTAGAACGTAATTGTTTTATTCATCTCATGAACTTTCATTTATGATTCAGGTAATCACGTATCTCAGCTGGCGAATTAATCTATAACAAAAGACTGATCACATGAATTTCATGTTTTAGTTACTGAAATGGTGGAGAGTATGATTGTATATTCCAACATTGAAAAGACAAGATAAATTGTTTTCTGACGTTATATCTCTTGCCTGTGCATCAACAGCATGCATGACTTCCGTTTGAATTATCGTGCATGCAACATCCATCCCCATTAATTAAGGGCGCTGGTCCTCACAATTTATGGTGGCATGAAATTTTCTTATTTTACTTCTGTCTAGTTGATGACTGATGAGTAATTTTAAGTAGATTAATTTGCAAATTATGCGACGTGTCATCGATAGAAAATAACACGTTAATCAACACTTACTAATAATTCAATCATCAACAACCATATTATATAATTTACAAAATATGGTTTAAATAGATAGTCCCCCTAACATTACCCTTAGTAGATATATTACTAAGAATTTGGTGTTATTAATGGAGGACAAATCAATATGATTATTGAAAAATCTACTCTTTTTCTATATAATTAATTAATATGGATTTGGGATTCTTACAATAAACTAAAATTTAGGTATAAAATCTGGAAGCATTAAGGGCTATGAGATTTCTCTGGCTTTGAAGAAAAACGGTTTGTGAAGGATTGTAAAAGTAATCAATTGTGAATGAAGCTGTTTAGTATTTAGTATATAGTCAAATATGAGGAATCTATGTTCAATATATCGTTTTCAAACCGTTCTGGTTCTATATACGTTTGAATACGGGGAATATATACTATTATAGTCAAATGTTTGTCAACAAACGATGCATACGTAATAACTATCTCCAGGAGGATGTGATGTGTTACTAAAACTACATAAACAAAATGAGAGAAATACAGAACCAACTGCATCTTCAAGAAAGTAGCTCATGTTATGTCTATTTTATGTCAAGAAACTCATGTATTCAAATTTTATTCCCATTCACTAGCTAGTTTAACTGTTACTGGCTTCAATGAAGAGTCAATATCAGGTCAGCTTCTAAGCAATAATTCTCAACACAGAGAAATCATCCAATTACATATTCCTACAAATACATGGTAAAAAAAATAGTCAGAAGGTGGTCAATATGAGTATAATATTAAGAAAAGATGAACAATGAACTAATTGAAAATTAATCATATGCTAAAGGATGTGGATGGTTAGGGATTATGTTCTGGTAAATCATGGATTCGATTATTGAGAACCATAAGAATCTCTTCATCATTAAGATCACCGTCTTCGTCTTCATCTTGGGTTTTTACAGCCATGGATGATCTGTTATTCGTCTCGACCAAATACGCCGCAAGAGCTAGCTTTTGTTTGTCCAAAGACATGCAGCGTCTGTTAGGACTCTAGCTTGGACTATCACTTATTATGATAAGGTTATCATGATGTTATAATTAGATTAATTAGAGTCAAGTTCAAAGTAACTAATATCCCTATAAATTAAGTACATAAGGTTGCACACGATAGAGTAGTGGATGGAACCAACTACTTCAAGCTCAGTTTTATGTGGGCATCGACGTAATCCCTTGATGGCTGGAATACGGTTAAGATGATTTTCTATATAAGGAGGTGTCCCTGCTTACCAGATTATTCATTCCATAAGACACTAGGGCTATCACTAGTTGGATATACGGTTCTGAGTAAGCAGAAGGCATTCTTTGTGAACTAGGGCTTTTAGGACTTGACAGGCTTCATCCAGGAACATGTCATCTTCAGGTAATCTTATGAACTTCAATGCCTTCCTTCACTTGTTTGCTGGTTCATATTGCAGCACGTATATATAGTGATGATAGAGCCATCTATGCTCGCAGTACATATTTAACTCTTGTATATATAATTGCATGTAATCTTTGTATTGAGCTAACCCTAAATATTTAGTATTAACAATTGATATTAGAGTCATAGGGCAAAGGACGCTGTCACAAGAAGGATCAGAATACTGAGAATTCTAATCAAGCAAACATTGCATAAGACAAGTTTGTTGTAGTTGTATCTGAAGTCAATTTAATGACTAATTCAAATGACTGGTGGGTTGATACAGGAGCAACAAGGCATGTTTGTGTTGATCGGAATTTATTTGTTTCTTACCAATCAGTTGATGGTGGAGAAAATCTGTACATGGGAAATGCAACTACATCTACCATTGCAGGGAAGGGAAAAGTGACGCTCAAACTCACTTCTGAAAAAGAGCTTTCACTCATCAATGTTCTGCATGTTCCTGATATTCGCAAGAATCTGATTTCTGAATCGCTTTTGAGTAACAAAGGTTTCAAATAGTTTTTGAATCTGATAAGTTTGTAATCACCAAAGGTAGGGTGTATATGGGAAAGGGCTACCTAGCTGAGGGGCTCTTCTAATTGAATGTACTTTCTGCTGATGCTATTAATAATAATAACAAGTCTAGTGCTTCTTTTGCTTACTTGATTGAGTCCTCTACATTATGGCATGCAAGATTAGGTCATGTTAACTTTCGTTCTCTTCAAATAATGGTTAACTTAGGCCTATTGCCCAAATGCTCTATGAACAAAGTATCTAAATGTGAGATGCACAAAATTCAAATATGCAAGACACTCATATAAATCAGTGGAAAAATCCAACAAAATACTTGGTTTGATCCATAGTGATCTTTGTGATTTCAAATCCACACCAACTCGTGGAGGAAAGAACTACTATATTTCTTTCATTGATGATTGCAACAAGTACTGTTATGTCTATTTGATTCATAGTAAAGATGAAGCTTTAAACATGTTTAAGACATTTAAAGCCGAAGTCAAAAATCAACTAGAGAAAATAATAAAAGTCTTAAGATCGGATAGAGGAGGTGAATATGAATCTAATGACTTTGCATAATTTTGTTCGACACATGGAATAATACATCAAACGACAGCACCATATACTCCTAAAAAAAACAGAGTGGCTAAACGAAAAAATCGTACATTGAAGGATATGATTAATTCCATGTTGAACAGTTCTTGTGCACCACATAATTTATGGGGTGAGGCACTCCTTGATGCCAACACGATTTTGAACCGAATTCCACATAAAAAGACTAATCAATCTCCTTATGAAATCTGGAAAGGTAGGTTACCTACATACAAAACCTTGAAAGCTTCATCATGGAATTGTATATTTATTGGTCACGCCAATAATAGTTCGGCATACAGATTTTTGGTTCATAAATCTGAAATTGCAGACATTCATGTAAATACAATACTTGAATTTGCAGAAGTTGAGTTCTTTGAGGAAATTTTCCTTACAAAGATAGGTCATATGTTCTGAATAAAAGAGTACATGATGATACTAGGAGAAATGATGACGATAATCATGCTTCAACTTCTAAAGTCCAAAGCCAAGAATTAGAACCACGAAAGAGTAAAAGAGCAAAATGTGGGAAGGATTTTGGTCCTGATTTCCTCACTTATCTAAACGAATAGGAGCCTCAAGCTGATGAGGCTGCATTAGAATCCTCTGAAGCACCTTATTGGAAAGAAGCTATTTAAAGTAAAATGGAATCCATCATGCAAAATAATACATGGGAATTGGTTAATTTGCCTCCTAGAAATAAACCAATAGGACACAAATGGATTTTCAAGAAGAAATTGAGACTGGATGGTACTATAAACAAGTATAAAGCTCGTCTAGTTGCCAAAGGGTATTGTCAAAAAGAAAGACTTGACTATTTTGACACTTATTCACCCGTAGCTAGAATAACATCTATAAGATTATTAATAGCTATAGCGTCCGTGTACAATCTTGAGATACATCAAATGGATGTCAAGACTACATTTCTAAATGGTGAATTAGGCGAAGAAATATATATGGAACAACATGAAGGTTTCATTGTCAAAGGTCAAGAAAAGAAAGTTTGCAAATTGATTAAGTCATTATATGGTTTAAACAAGCTCCTAAGCAATGACATGAAAAATTCGATCATAATAGGATCACAAATAGATTTGTGATCAATGAAAGTGATAAATGCATTTATGTTAAGCAAACGAAAAATGCTTATGTTATTGTATGTTTATATGTTAATGACATGCTTATATTGGGAACTAACAAAGATGTGATTAACTCCACGAAGAAAATGCTAAATTCTAGCTTTGATATGAAAGATATGGGAATAGTTTATGTGATTCTTGGAGTTCAAATTCTAAGGAATTCAGATGGATATGTCCTAACTCAATCACATTATGTTGAAAAGGTTCTAAAAAGGTTTGGACATTATGATTGTAAACTTGCAGTAACTCCATTTGATCCCATTCATAAACTTACTAAAAACGAAGAAGAGAGCGTTTCGCAATTGGAGTATACCAAAGTTATAGGTTGCTTGATTTACATTATGAATTGTACAAGACCTGATCTTTCTTATTCAATAAGCCGACTAAGTAGGTATTCAGGTAATCCTGGAAGAGATCATTGGAATGCTTTAATAAGGGTATTAAGATACTTAAAGCATACAATGAACTATGGTTTGCATTACACTAAATATCCCCCAGTATTAGAAGGATATTGTGATGCAAATTGGATTTCAAGGAGCACAAACAGTAAATCCACAAGTGGATATGTATTTACACTTGGTGAAACAGCTGTGTCATGGAAATCATCTAAGCAAACATGTATAGTACGTTCGACAATGGAACCAGAGTTTATAGCCTTAGATGCAGCTGCTGATGAAGCTGAATGACTTAAACATTTTCTGGAAGATATTCCATTATGGCCCAAGCTTGTGACTGCAATATGTATACATTGTGACAACATGGCTGCACAAGGTCGAGCCAAAAAACACTGAATATAATGGGAAGTTAAGACATAAAAGGTGACGACATAGAACTATTAGACAACTACTCAAGAATGGAACTATTTCCATTGATTATATTAAATCTAAGGAGAATATTGCCGATCTTTTGACAAAAGGCCTATCCAAGGACCAAATGGCATTTACATCGAGGGGAATGGGTTTAAAGCCAACTCAATGAGTTATAACTTGACGGAAACCTAACCTAGCTAATTGGAGATCCCATGGTCTAGGTTCAATAGACAAACTAATTAAGGAAAACTCAAGGTAAGAAACACACAATCCTTACTTATTCCTATGATGGAAAATAGTGTGTTGCTTGTAAGATGTAGAGGGTGAATCGTTATTCTTAATAATGCTAATATCTTATGGTTAAGATGAATAGAAAAAGCCATTCTTAATTAGCATTACCTATATGAGATTGATGTGGGGTCGCATCTTTGAGAATTGATATGGCTACAATTCTCCAAGGGTCTCATGAAATCAGGATATGTTCAAGACCAAAATGAACACAATCGTATGAATTGAAGTGTGTCACTATATGATATGTGTGATACCTATTGTTTAGATTTACTACTTAAAATGATCAGTTCAAGATTTTAAATTCATTGCTTCATTAGGTAAATCCGATAAGTACTCACTAGAGAAGGTTCAAGTCCAAAAGACATCTATCCCGATGCATATCCTATCTAAGATCTCTGGAAAGACGTTACTAATTTAGTTAGTATCTTATTTTCTATTCAAATGTGGGGTATTGTTGGAACTTGTGAAGGACTCCCAATCCCACATCACCCAAACCTTTTTAGAAAGTTCCCTTTATAAGTGAGTTCACTCACTTATAGTTTGCAAAGAATTGGGCCAAGGCCATGGACCTTGGGCCTTAGACTTGGAGGGTTTGGGTGTATATATTAAATGTCAAAGATGGGCCTTGGGCCTTGGGGCTCAGATGGTCGAAAAACACAAGTTACGTTTTTTATTTTTTGGATTCAGTTTTTCCGAAAGGATAGAACTGATTAAACAGTTACGTCTGTTTTCAAATAATAAGCATGAACGGTTATGTATGTTCAAATACGCCATTATATATATATATATATATGGCAGTCAGATCGGAAACCAAATAATCAATTCCATCACTTCCTTTTTCCATCCTTCACAGAGAAACAACACAATCAATTTGCCAAGAATCCAAGTTCTAGAGCAAGAACTTGGGTTAGATAGTTGTATCCTGCAAGATAGACGTCCATTAAACCACTACACTGGAGTAGGGGCGAATTTCTGTCTTAGGAGATTGCGTCTGCAAACCTCTATCTTCCTAAACAAGTCAGTGATTTGTGATTTTTTATGCAATTTCATTAATTTTATGTGTGTGTGTGTGTGTATATATATAGTATTTGTTGTGAAACATTCATTCAAAATAAACAGTCCAAATTATATATATTGTGTAATTGACATTTGATTGGTTGTAACATAAGTTACACAAAATATTGTTATTGTCGAGTCTGGTCGTATGAGTTTGTAACTAAGCAGAATCTTAAAGTTGTTGCATTATCACCTTTTATTTCAAAGTATTTCATGCATGTGAAATGGTTAATGACCGTCGATTTGAAGCCCCGTGATTGATTGCCCCTAGTGAACTCAAATTTAGTTGCTTCACTAGGATTGATAGTGGCCTGGTGTATAAATACTTAAATCAGGTTTGCAAAATATAAGATCATCGAAATTGAACAAATATGTTGGGGAAGAGGAAGGATTATGGAACGAAAGCAATAAAAAAGGGATGTGCTATCCACACACCCCATTTTACTTCTTACACACCATTTGATAATTTTTGTCTATTGATCTTCTTTAATTCATCCGATCTGACGGCCAAAAATTAAAAATGTGTGTGAGAAGTAAAATGTGGTGTGTGGATATCATAACCCTAAAAAAATAAGGCTCGTGAAATATATGGCACAATTTCAAATCGTTAGATTTCTATTGAATGGTCTAAATTAAATGAGGGAATGGGGGAGAGAGAAATAGAAGGAGAGAGAAATAGAAGGTGAGAGAATCCACGTGACTTCCACTGCAAAAATGTATTCAAATCAAAAGACTCGGCCGAATTGTGGAAGATTAAAGAGAAAATTAGATTCAACCACTTCTTTTTCACATTTTTTAAACTAAACATTTGTAGGTTTTTAAGTTTTGATTAAACTTTTAAAAATTTAATTAGGGTGCTTTAATTTATGTCCACATCAGCATTTTCTAATTTAATTCATTTATCTGTTATTAATGTATTTTTCTCAAATTTAAAGGATATATACTCCTCATTTCCAGTTTATCCTTAATAATTCTTAATTGTCTCACTAAAAATCAGAGACCATGTTTTCTGCTTTTTCGTTTCTCTCACCCAGTTCATCAAAAGAGAGATACAGGCGTGAAGACTTTTGCAGGGGAGAGAGAAAGAGTTAGACATAGAATAACTACTAAAAATAAGCTGCAATTTGATAGGGGATATAGAGAGATTAGGCGTTCATAAACAACGATCTATTTTATTGGCTTATGAATGTTCCGCGATCTTTATATCCACCATTATTGAGTATGCACACATATTGCATCTTGTATCTCTGGACATGGATCACCACAATTTATTTTTCAAATAGAAGCGTACCGATGTCAAATTAAAATGTACCAATATCAAATTAAAACGTAACAAAGTTAAATTAAAACGTACCAATGTCAAATTAAAACGTACCATGCAATTTGAAACTTACTCGTGTTCAAGTGAAACGTACCCACTATAATATCTAGAAGGAAATTGAGTCAATCGAAGCGAACTTTCCAAACGTACCCTGGTACGTGAAAAGTTATGAAAATATCGATGCAAAGTGTGGTAAAACAAAAGGCTTACGCTTTAGTGTCAATATTCAGATTTGAAGGTGTACAATATATCGTACCCCACCATCATCGATGACAATTTGACATTGGCGTGTGCTATCAATTAATACGGTGTGGAGTTGGAAGAAAAAGGTACGCAAGAAGCAGAAGCAAATATCAAGTCGTTTTTTTTAAAGGGGAAGCAAATATCAAGTCATTTTTTTAAAGAGAACTTTAATGAAAAACTCCCGGTACTATTCACTTTAACGAAAAATCACATTTTTACACTAAAAAGTCAATTCTAGTACTATTCACTTTACCCTTTATTTTGTCCTTATCATTAAAACTCAAAGTTTTCAAATCCTTTTTCATTAGTTTTTTTTTTAAATTGTAAAAGAATTTATGTTGAAATTGAATACTGAATCATAACCACTAGAGATTTTATAGCTAATTGGTAAAGTGCATATAATGGCAAATCATGTAGTTTTGTATTATGTGGAACCTAAATGGTAGGAAGATGTTTAATCAAAATTATAAAAGGCATGGATGTTTAATCTCAAAATTTCAAAAGCTAGGCATCTGTATCAAAAAGCCAAACTCCAACTGCCACCCGAAATTTCAAAGAACGTGAATGAGGGAGAGGATGTTAAGTACTAGTTTGGTACTGAGGTGCTTTTATAAAAAGTGAGTATAAAAAAAGTTGAGCTCAAAAAGGTGTTTGGTAAACACTTAAAAACATCTTATTTTCATAGTTTTGAGTGGAAAAAAGCTGAAAACGTAAAGCAGTAAAGATGAACTTATTCTCACAGTACAGTAGAAATATTTTTTTTTCAAAGTACATCAATACTAAACCAGCCATAAGTCTAGTATCCATTAATTAATTAACGTGGAAGAACAACATGACCTATAATAAGTTTGAGTTTTGGTTTTTTACCTGCATAATTGTAATACATTTTATATGTCGATACTAATTTAGATGCATCCAAAGCTCACTTTTAATCTAGGCGATTGAGGACGTCGTTAATAACAATATATTCTGGACGACTAAATCAGTATTAGCCCACACAACACATGAAGCTTGATGCAGCATGCATGGATCATGTGGCTTTTGATTTGATATGGTAGGAGAAGTCCATCGAATTACATATCAACATCAAAGGCCATGTTTTGCAAATTGCTAATGATATGGAATGGAATTAGATGGTGAGACTCGTCAAATTGTGATGAGACAAATCGTATTATTGAGAATTAGATGGTCATCCAATCAAAAGCTTATCCACTGATCTCTCTACCATTTGAATGAGAGATTTTTCAATGTGATCGGTACATGGAGTAGTACAATATGTGTTATTGTACAAATTGTTAGATATGTGTGCTAAAAACTTAATAACTTAAAAATGAAATTTCTCATCACTTTTATTAAAACACATAATGTATCACTTGTGTTCCCATCACAAGTAAAAATTGTTCTCCTTGAAGAGTTGGAAATTGGAAGGCATCCAATCCATGCCGGACATTTTGATGGAAACGAGGAGGATAAGATACCCTAGCTGCTAGCAGTTGTCGCTTCTGGTTCTTAAGCACTATTATTTAAATGATTATATTCTTTTTTAGAAAAATTAATAAAAAAAACTTCAAAATTATGAATTTTAACAAAAAAATTAACCATTAATTTTATTTAATGATTAAGACAAACCCAACATAAAACCAGCCCAATAAAATTGCCCAAGCACAGAGTTTCCAATTTTACCCTGATAGCAAACCTTGCTGTGTTTATTTATTTCGTTTCACTTCATACGAAAAGAGATAAAAGCTTTGTACATTTTGTACGGATCTCATATTCCTTTTCTCTATGCAATTTTCCCATTTCATCACCCCAGTCGCCGATTTTTTCTCCGTTAAATCAATGAGATCCCATCTCACTTGATTCTATAGCTCTCCGATTGACTAGGTAATTTTCTCTTCAAACTAAATCAAGATCCAACTCTTCATTCGCCATGGAAGGGAAGGCCAAGCTTCGGCCTCCTCCAATGCCTTCTCCTTCATGTCGAAAGGGTGGAGGGAAGTGAAGTACTCGGCCGACGCGGATCTTCTATCAATGAAGCACCGGCCAAACGAGTTCAAGAACCTAGCGACGTCGTTCGACCGCGAGCTCGAGAACCTCTTCAAGTTCAACTCTTTGTCGTTGTTGCCGGGGATTCGATCGTTGGCATTGCAGTCGACTGAGATAGCCTTCATAAAAAAGTTGTAATCCCATGTCGAATCTTTCTTCCTATATTTTGTGAAAATGGGTTTCACTGTTTTCTTATGGAATTTGAGTTCAATTTTGTGTTTTTGGAATATCATTTTGGGTTTAAGGCTGATTTAAAATGGGTTTTCCAAAGTTGTATCAACGGGGAAACGATTCGAGGTTTAAGGATGTCAAAAAAGATGTGATGACGCTAATAGTTGCTTTTGCCACATTTTGTTATGAGCTTAAAAGTTTGAAATGAAGATAAAAGTGAATAATTTGATTATGATGACTTGTCAATGTCTTTGGATATTTTGTAGCATTGTTTAGTCTCAAAGGTCATATGCATATCCAGTGTTCTAACTTCTGATTTGAGTCACATGTGCCTTATATTTTTATTTTGTCTCATGGGATTGCCCAGTTCCAGGATTGTAAATCTGATAATATTTTTCTCATAAATTTGCTTGTCTCGACAACTTTGGATTATACTAATTTGGAAAGCTTGCAAAAAACTCCCCGTTGGTAAAATATGGTATCTTTATTCTTGGCACATTGGGTGTTTTATGAGGGAAATTCCAGATCAAAAAGCCAAAAGAGGTTAGTTGATTACTTAAGGAGCTGTACTATTTCCGACATCTATTTGGTGTTTTATGAGAGAAATTCCAGAATTTATGACATTTCTCGAATATTAGCACCATATCTTAAGACACAAAAAAACCATAAATCACTCATCCTAGATCCTCTGTAATAATGCATATTCATCTATTGCTTCAGTTTTAGAAATAATGCCTAATTTTTTGTTTGGTTTCATAAATAGTGTCTATTTGTTCATCCAGTTTCATCAATAGTGTTTACTTATTGGTCCGATTTTATAAATAATGTTTAGTTCTTAATCCAGTTTCATAATTAATGCTTAGTTCTTGGTTCAGTTTCATAAATAGTGTTTCTTTCTTAGTCTTGTTTCATAAATAATTTCCACCTATTGGTTTTGTTTTAGAAATAGTGTCACATTTTTTATTTGATTTCATAAATAGTGTCTATTTATTGGTCTAGATTCATAAATAGTGTCTCCTTATTAGTCAAATTTCATAAATAGTGTCTAGTTCTTGATCCATTTTCATAAATAGTGTCTACTTCTTGGTCCAGTTTCATAAATAATGGGTTAGTTCTTGGTCCACTTTCATAATAGTGACTTAGTTCTTGGTCTAATTTCATATATAGTGTCTAGTTCTTGGTCCCGTTTCATAAATAGTGTATAGCAATTGGTACAGTTTCATAAATAGTATCTCTTTCTTTGTCTAGTTTCATCAATTGTGTCTTTTTCTTGGTCTAGTTTCATAAAGAGTTTCCACCTATTGGTTTAGTTTTAGAAATAGTGTATCATTCTTGATTTGGTTTTGTTTATATCATATTTAGGGCCTCGTATTTAGATCTCGTACAAATACTCGGGGGACTTAAATATAATTATGTGATAAAGGAATGGGCAAATATGTAATAAGTGACTAGCCATTCATGCCATCAACCAGGTGATGAAATGTACAACCCGTACTCTCCTTCATGCCACCAACCAGGTGATCAAAAGTACGCCCAGTACTCCAAATTATACATGAGCATTACTCATGTCATTCATACATAAACATTCATGAGCATCACTCATGGCAATCATACATAAACATTCATGACCGTCATTCATGTCAACATTCATGAGCATCA
The DNA here is from genome assembly GCF_916048215.2 of Malus sylvestris. Taxonomy (NCBI): domain Eukaryota; kingdom Viridiplantae; phylum Streptophyta; class Magnoliopsida; order Rosales; family Rosaceae; genus Malus; species Malus sylvestris. Next base: position 36,960,428 of record NC_062264.1, on the reverse strand, counting down.
CTCATGTTAACATTCATGAGCATCACTCATGACAACATCCATGAGCATCACTCATGTCAATCAACATAAACATTGATGAGCATCACTCATGTCAATCAGCTTCAAAAGCTTCATTTACAGAGCTCTAGCTTCAAAAACGTCCTTTACAGAGCTCTAGCTTCAAAGCTTCACTTGCAAAGCTTCACCTATAAAGCTTCAGTGCAGGGTATACAAATACCACATTCAAACAACCGCCACTTCGGCCCATACATGGATTCAATTTGAAGTCTCCAGCCAACAGACTCTATTGACCGAAGACTTGGGGGACTACATTATGTACCATATATTGGGCCTCAAATGGGCCTCATGAAAAATACAAAATACTTGGGGGACTCTAGCCCATCACTTATGTATTGAGAAGCAAGCTATTATTCTATAAAAGGGACTCCCTCACCATTATTAGAGAACATCAACTCTAGCCCATCATTCATGTATTGAGGAGCGAGCCCTTATTCTATAAAAGGGACTCCTTCACCATCATTAGAGAACATTAACTCTAGCCCATCACTTATATATTGAGGAGCGAGCCCTTATTCTATAAAAGGGACTCCCTCACCATCATTAGAGAACATCAACTCTAGCCCATCATTCATGTATTGAGGAGCGAGCCCTTATTCTATAAAAGGGACTCCATCACCTTCAACGCCACAAGCCGAGCCAACCAAGGCAACATAAGCCATGAGCCGAGCAGCCTCGCAGTATGTGCTACTTCTAGTTGAGCATCATTTCAGATTGAGCACCGCCTCATATCGAATATCAATTCAAGACAACATCTAGTTACTTTGGCCCACACATAGATTGAATTTCAAGTCTTCAGCCAAAAGACTCTCTTGACTGAAGACTTGGGGGACTACTGTTTATACCATATTTAGGGCATCGTATTTAGATCTCGTACAAATACTCGGGGGACTTAAATGTAATTATGTGATAAAGGAATGGGCAAATATGTAATAAGTGAGGAGTCCTTATTCTATAAAAGGACCTTTCACCCTCATAATTAGGGGAGACCAATTCTTAAGGCTCCTCACCCCCTCTCAAATCTCTCACTCTTAGAGCTCTCTCTCTCCCTCAGATAAATACATTATCAGTGTGGACGTAGCCTAAACCTTGGGGTGAACCACGATATATCTTGTGTTATTTACATTTCTTGCAGATTCACGGTCGGATTTACGTTGTTCCAAGACCTCCGGTTTTGTGCATCAACAGGTTTCATAAAGGGAGATTATATTCACACACCCCAAATTACTTCTCTCACACCTTTTTAATTTTTTAATATTTTTCTATCAAGTGTTAGTGGTGTGTAGAAAATATTAAAAAATTAAAAAGGTGTGGGAGAAGTAATTTGGGGTGTGTGAATATAATTTCTCTTCATAAATAGTGTATACTTATTGGTTCAGTTTCATTATAGTGTCTCCTTATTTTAAGGAGAATTAGAATGTTATACTCTAATAAAAAAAATATATATATACGGTCAATAATGGTATCATTTGACAATTTGACAACATAAGCATCTAGACATCCTGCTAGTGTACATATAACCCGGATTTTGCTAAGTTCGTCCTTTTAAATATGGCTAAAATAACAAAAACTTATAACTCAGTTGGTTAAAAGCATTTCACATTTACTCTCGAAATCTGGAGCTTGTCCCTCAATATCTATAGTAGAAGAAAGAAAAAAAGATATGGTAAAAGTTATAATTCATACATGATTATGTTTAATTACTATTTGCTATAATTATACAAGAGGTTTATGTCTTTGTAATTGTAAGATGCCGTGAGCTCTAACTCTCAAGATATTTTCTAAGGCAGCATAATCTTTAGATGACAGAAAACTTGAAGAGGTAACATGGACTCCATCCATGTTAATTTTCACAAGCATACTCTTTCCGCTAGTTTCAACTGGTTTACCATTAGGAGCTAATTAATTACATTGGGTGTTGATTCGTATCCTTAAGAAAATGTTTAACTTTATTTTAAATTTTTATGTGATTTTTAGGCTTTAATGAGGCAATGGCATATTCGTAAATAAATGAAAGTTTAATTCTCAATAATTCTAACAGGTCTAACAGAAGTCGGGGCATAGCTGGAAAAGAAATTTTTATTTTGCACGTGGGGTTATATTGTTGGGCTGTTTTCTTTTAGTTTTTGTCTTTTTTATTAAAATTTAAGTCCTTTATATTAAAATTTAAGTCTTTTTTATTAAATAAAGTTAGTTGATGATTTTTGGTTAATAAAAAATTTGGAGAAGCTTTTTATTAAAACTCCCTTCTTTTGTCTGTTTTTTTTTAATTATTATTATTAAGAGAGGATTCAAAATTATTACAATAATTTGACGAGAAAGGGGGTGGGGCTTTGGATCTGGGACATATAGATAGAAACTCAAAATCATATCCACTACAATATTGGACCACATGCAAGAAATGATCATGTTCTACATTAATATTCTATTCAAAATTTATGGGGAGGAAGATTTGTACTTAAGTGCACAAGGGAACACACTTTGTTTAGTCAATGTGATTATGCACAACTTTTAATCAATATTAATTCTAAATTATACTTGAAAAAAATTATTCTCAATAATATATATTGCGACATCTAATTTAACACACTGCTTTTTTACTCTCATGTACTCCTATGAGAAAAAAGATTTTGTGAATATTTAATTTAGAGTGCAGATTGATAATGGAGTGCGAAATCGTTGCCCTAATGTATATAACTCTAGTAATCAGTGCCAAAAATTTGGAATTTGGCTATATGGTTGATAGATTGAAACTAATGTATGGCCTTGCTTGCTCATTACTTGACAAGGAGCAAGAACACATTTGGCCTCTTTCTCTACTCTGTCTGTATATGTTAGGCTCACCAATTATTGTCTTTGTCTTTGTGACTCATCACTTTATGTATCAGCGATGAGCATGGAAATATTCCCACCATAGTTTCTTCAGTTCTACCTTTTTTATCACTCTCTTTTTGTCTTTCCATTTTGTACAATGATCACAAGTTCAGACGACTTGATTTAAATTACAGTTTCTTCACCATCCTCTTCCTAATTCTTCTTCTACCAATCTTGACATCTTCAGCATGTACATCCGAAAAGAAAGACGAACACCGAAACGAATCTAAATTGCTGATCAGATATAAACTAATTGCAATAGCCTCAGTCCTAGTTTCTGGTGCACTAGGAGTTTGTCTTCCATTCTTGGTGAAGAACATACCATTTTTCCACCCGGAAAAAGACTTGTATCTCTTGATCAAAGCCTTTGTGGCCGGGGTGATTTTAGCAACGGGGTTTGTTCATCTGCTTCCTGATGCTAACGACAGCTTGACAAGCCCCTGCCTTAGTGAAAACCCATGGAGAAGGTTTCCCTTTACAGGTTTTGTTGCCATGGTGTCAGCCATTGGGACATTGATAATGGAAGCTATTGCTACTGGGTATCAGAAGAGGTCTGAGCTCGGGAAACCTCAGCCAGTTGATGGTTATGAAGAAAATGATCATGCTGTTCATTTTCATGGTTCTGCATCAAATTCGCCGGAGCTGATCCGTCATCGAATCATATCACAGGTAATCCAAATAAATTGTCTTTAAAGCTTGGCGTCTAAATTTCCTATATATATACGAACTCTACATCTTTTTTATCTTATACAAACGAAATAACAAAAGCAATAAAGGATTAGGCGAGCAGACCAACATGCTAGTCCAGTTGTCGGACTACATACATATGGACTCGCAATTATTAATTGATTGGCCATGCAATACAAAATGCAGGTTCTGGAATTGGGCATTCTGGTTCATTCAGTGATCATTGGAATATCTCTTGGTGCTTGTCAAAGTCAACACACAATCAAGCCTTTGGTGGCAGCATTGAGTTTCCATCAATTTTTTTAGGGCATGGGACTTGGTGGATGCATCTACCAGGTACTCGGTTCTCAGCTAACAAATTTTTTTGTCAAGTAAAAAAGAAGAAAAAAATGCTCCCAAAATTCCTGCTAGCTTGACCGTTGTAGGAGAAGAACTTTTATGTAACGGGAATTCCATATTGTGGCTGTATCCCAAGTTAGTTCTTGTCATGTTAAAACGCATGATTGAATTGAGATACTAATTATAAGCTAATTAAAATATCTGAAAATATGACTTTAGCCCTTGAAATTTAATTTTTTCCACGTAAAATCCGACATAAGTTTTTTATTTAAATAAAACCCATTGACTAGATTCCACATCAGCAAATTCATTAATTATATTTGACTTTACACATTTAAAAAATTTCGATGCCCAAAACACCCCTATTTGAATGTTTGATTTACACAATTAATTCCATACAAATTGTAAGGGCGAATTAATGATTTCACAAAAATTAAAAAATAATAAATTCATTGCCTAATATATAATAACAATAAAACATGCCCAATAAATGTAGTAATACATGCTTAGTTAAGTCAATAAAATTATATTTTACATATAAATGTAGGTAAATTATTTCACGCGCACACACACACACACACACATATATATATAACAAAAAAAAAAGCTTGATATACAAAAACAATTCATGCAAAATAGTTTACCTACATAATAAAGCAAACCCAATATATGCAAAGTACATGCAAAATAATTTACCTACATAAAAAATGTTATTATTTTATTCAATACTAGTTTACCTATTTTTGTACATATAATAATAAAATGTGCCCAATATATATGATGATACATACAAAATAATATACCTACATAATGAAGAAATGTTATTTGATTCAAAATTAATTTACTTACAAAATAAAGCAATTTTATTTTATTCAAGATTAATTTACCTATTATTTGTGTATATATATATATTATAATAATAAAATGTGCCAAATATATGTAATAATACATGAAAAATAAATTACCTACAAAATAAAAGAATGTTATTTGATTCAATATTAATTTACCTACAAAATATATGTTATTTGCTCATCATAAATTTAAATATAGGTAGATTAATTAGTTTAATATGTTTGATCATATACGTAGTACTGTGCATGTGTGTGTGTGACACACCCCGTCCCGAAGGAGGGCATGCTGGCCGTCACGTGAGAGTGACGTAACCATTTACACAGTACGGAAGCTTTAAGATACAATTTATAAGTTGATACACCCGAAGGTGAGTCCTAATTTTGTCCAATCTATCAGAACACCGTCAAATTCCTCGTAGTCACCACACCTTTGTGATTCCTGAACCTGGAGGGGCGCAAAACCAAAATTGAGTGGGTCAGTAAAACAATTCTTTTCCAAATCCAAACATTTCTCAAAACGTTGTAACCCCTCTCCGTAAAACCTGTATACTTTCCCAGAAATGTAAAATATAAATATACATATATATTCTCAAGACTTCAAGTCATTAACTCAACATTTTCATCATAATTATGCCATGCCACATCATCTCAACATTTCTCATATTAATTATGCCATGCCACATCATCTCAACAGTAATAAGGTATGAATGCATCAACATAAATCATATCAGGTGCAATAAAGTAATCAACCGGAGGCCCTCTATTAGCCCGGTTGAACCTAGAGCTCAAAATCTATCACTCTCACACTCTGCCGGAGTCACTCCGCGTGACCTGTTCGACCTTCTGCACACAAGTTACGCTCTAGTGCTTTCTCATCAATCATCTGTGCACATAATCTAAGGTCACCCACCAGTCGGAATCTCACTAACACTCTCGCGACTGGCCTGTCGTACCCACTCCGCGTGGACTGTACGACTAGCATCTACTTGGATCCAAGACGAGCGTGCGATGCGGTGAATACTATAAGCACTAAACTATGGTGCAGGATTTGAGCTCAATATACATCAACATCATCATAACAGAAATAAATACTCACCTGTGCGTCCATCGCACCATTTCATACATATGCATCATAAATCAATTCTTACCTGTGCGTCCACCGCACCAATTCATATATATGCATCATAAATCAATTCTTACCTGTGCGTCCACCGCACCAATTCATACATATGCATCATATATTAATTCATGCATGGCATTTCAACTCACATTTCTATATACTTTTCATATCAATTCTATGCATGGTATTTCACTTCCCGTTTTTCCACATAACTCATATGCATTTCATTTTAAACATATTTTCATTTCAATTCAATTTCTGGGAAACGTCAAGTATATATATATACGGAAAACAAAACGGCCCACTCACAGAATACATCGACGTGTCGTAGGTTCCTGAGCCTCCCTTAGTCATGCCCAACGTCCGTACAAGCCTCGCCTATACGAGAAATAACCGAATTAACGTTATTTAACGCATAACCTAATTCTTAGCTAATAACTCCTCATATATTGCTCAAATTGGGTATATGAATATACCACGGTGATCTACTCGACGTCACGGACGTCGACATATTTTTAGATTAATTTTTTTACTGTAGCACGCGCCCCCACGCGCCAAGGAAAGCACGGCCCACGCGCCCCCACGCGCATCATCTTCTTCCTTGGGTCGCCGGACTGGTTTTTCCGGCGGCCGTTTTCTGGGCAGTTTTTCAAATTGCCATAACTTTGTCATTTCTCAACGAAATCAAGTGATTCAAAAACGAAAGTTGTAGCCCTTGAAGAGACAAAGAGAATGGTACCTTGTACAACACCTAGTTCGCCGTGGTTTGGCCGGAAACTGCCTCGAAAGCCTCGGAGGTCGCCGGAAACTGGGTATTTTTCAAATGAGTATAACTTCTTCAATACTCAACGAAATTGAGTGAAACAAAAAGGAAAGTTGTAGTACTTGACGAGACGAAGAGATTGATACCTACCTCAACTCCTAACTCGCAGGGGATTCGCCGGAAAGAGCCTCGAAAGCTCCGGCCAAACTTTAAACTTGTCGATCTCCGTGTTCTTACGTCCAAAAACTTCCAACGAAGCACTCCGAGCTTCCTTGGGACTTCCTTAAGCTCACTGTGAGCTTGGTTTCACCTAAAACAAAGCCAATTCGAAGATCATGAACAGTGCTCTTCACGGGAACTTGGAAACTAGGGTTTTTCCGAAGCAAAACTTACCTGAAATGGATACCAACGTGATCGTGAAGTCCTCAGGATTCCAATGGTGGTGTCAAACTTGACGTTGGTATAGATTTAGGGTGGTTTTGTGGTGGTCCGTGTGAGTTCGAAGGAGAGGGAGAGAGAAAGTGAGGTCTGAGGAAGAGAGAGAGTACATACGGGAAATGGGGAGGGAATCAGGGTAGGACGCCCTACTTAAATCCCAAACACAACTTTAAACATACTAATGTAAATCCAATTGTTAAATTTTCGTCCCTTAGTCCCGCTTAAGGGCATTTTGGTCTTTTCACGTCCTTGGAATTAAAATTCCGGGACGGGCTGTGACAATCTTCCCTCCTTATAGAATTTCGTCCCCGAAATTCCAGCAACCAACTAAATCAACCATACTCCAACAATAGCTTCGGTTAAAAATCTCTCATCCGATTCTTTTCCTCCCACATAATTTTCCACTGAATGATTTCCTTCACAAAGCTTTTACCACTTACTCTGTCTTAATTCTCAGGACCTTCTTTTTCCAATCCAAAGTCGTCCTTGGTTCCTTATCAAGTCGAATCCAATTTAATTCTCAATAGTTGCATCAGGATCTCATGTGACGAATTTGCCACCTAGTGACAACGTATCGAACCCAAAATACATTAAGTACCTTAGCCAACTCTGAAGACATCACCACTTGTATGCAACTTCATCGATTCCTTTAGTGATCAAATCGATCTGATGTGTCTAAGACTTATCTTGTCTTCCTTTCCAAATCTTGCTATTTCTTTTCATGGTGAAATTTCCAAATATCAATTCATGAAACACATCATGCACTTACAACAACTCTGGAAGCCATTTAAATCTGTATTCAACTTCACCAACCTTTCGATGATCACATAAAATTCGGTTCACTTAGGATTTAACTTGCCTTCCTATCCAGACCGAATCACACTTTTCCAAGGTGAAAACTTCGAAAATATAAAACCATCTGTCTTATACACTTGATTAGTGGCATATCCCTCTGTTAATCTCTTTTGGCATTCCTGGTTACTTTCAGGTTAACTTAATCACCTGAATACTTCGAGGAGACTCATCCATAGTCTCAGGGTCTACTAAAACTCTTTCTTGATCGAATCTTTCTCTATTCAGAAGCATTTCATTCACAAGTCAACAAAAACCGACTCACATGACACATTTCATAGTCCTTATGGCGTTACTTCGGAAACTGCACAACCAACATACTTAAGAAACTCAGCAGTTCCGTAAACCAATTCTTCTTTCCATAAAACAAATAAGTACCGTTGTCCTGTCTGGGAAAAAGTTATTACTCAGCACTGGAGTAATTGTACTAACTTGGTACATTGACCAACTATCGCTTCAAATTCAATCATAACCATCCTATGTACAAGGAAACTTGTACACATAATCCAAAGTAATATCTTTCCATTTCCACTGCGAAACAGAAAATAGTTATCTCAATCCAAAGGTTTATCTTTTTCTGCCTCAATCTGCTGACCAAATAAAACTGTCGAATGGTATGATAAATCTTATTACTTTTGGAATATTGCAGAAGTTGAACAGTGAACTTCGTCCAATATTTGCTTGCTTCAAATCCTCAGCATTAGGCACATACTTTTTGTTTTCTTGTATCCACATACCATTTGATTCACGAATCATGTACTCATTCTTTTTCCCTTCTTTCTCTGCCTTGGTTAATTCTTAAATTTCCTCGTCAAACATTTAAATTTCGAGTACGACCTTACCAAACAGGCCTAACTTGAAAATTAACAAGTATAACTTCTTCTCGATCTTTCATTCTTAACTTTACTTTAATTGATTTTCAATCCACGAGAAGATAATCTTGGCAAGCGTGCCTGACATTAATCTTACTGTAGTCTTCTCACCAAGTGCTTCAGCTAGAACAATTCTACGATCACCCTGATCGTACAATCATGTTCATTTAACAATACAATTCACTTTCGCTGCCTCATATCAAAATCTTTCCAAGTAATGAATATTGAAGACTTTTGGATTCGTAAAAATCTTGCATTCTTACCAAATATAATGCCTTCATAACTTCACAGCAAGAATGGTAATCATGACTTCCAAGTCACCAGTAGGGTAATTCATCTCATGAGATTCCATTTGTCGTGAAACGTATGCAATCACCCTAACATTTGTATCAATACAAATCCAAGATAGCCTGGTAAGCTAAGAAATTCCGAATCTCAATTACAGCTTGTGGTTGTTCCAATTTCTCAATTCTGCTGCCTTTTAAGAATTCATTTGAATACCTTAAGCAGACAAAACCAATTTCAGAATGCCACTTGATTCATCCAACATTCGCATTTGCTAAACTTAGCATACAATCGACATTCTTCCAATCTTTGTTCCACCGACTTAATACGTTTACATGCTCTGCTCTGGCTCAGAATATGCCAGAATATCTTCAATGAAAATGATATCAATTTATCAAGGTATTATTGGAATACTTCATCCATCAACTCATAAAACCGCATGAGTATCCACATAGCATCACCAAACTTCATAAGGACCATAACAAGTCCAGAAAACCATCTTATGATCAACGTCACTTATAATATTCAATTGGTAGTAACCAGATCTCAATTCAATCTTTGAATCTTCGCAATTACTTCTGAGCTGGTTAAATAAACATCAGTACATCACCATGGATAACGGTTCTCAATCGTTACCCGACTCCATTGTCTATAATCAATGAACAGTCTTAAAATCCATTTTCTTCCTCACCAACAAACTGGGGCTCCTCAAAAGTGTTGTACTAGGTTGAATAAAACTTTTATCAACCAATTCTTTCAACTGAATTTCCAATTCCCTTAACTCATCATGAACCAATCTTTAACATAAATTTATACCTGGCAACAAATCAATAGTGAATCTCATATCTCTGCCTGAAGGCAATCCAGGTATACTTTCAGGGAAGACATCAAGAAAAGTCTAACCCTTTTTTCATTTTTCACACTTCTCCGAGCAACATTCTTTAGTACCACAGGAACTAAGTATTTTTGACAGCCTTTCGAAAACAACCTCTTTGCTCTCACAGCATAAATAACGGCCTGACTCAATCCACTTTGCATACTTACAAAAGTAATCTTTGGTCATCCAGATCGATGGAAAGTACTGGTTTCCCGTAACATTCCGTCTTGTCACAATTATAACCAACCAATCTAATGGAACAGAATTAACTGACACAATATATACTCTATTACTACTAAGCATTCTGAATAAGTACAATACTAACATAAAATAATCTACCGGTTTGCTTGCTTAACGAATCCACGAATGAGTTATTAATATTACGGTCTGCAGCCCGCAATACTGATAAATCATCGTTGTCTCGATAAGTAGGCAACCACTCTCAAAGATATAACATACATAATAAGAAATATATCAGCCGAAGTCAACTAGAATGATCAATACGGCTGATTCAACTCTTATCTCAATAATACGTCGGTCGGATCCACTCCGCGTGGTCGGTACGGCCGAACCTATAACTCACCAATTTCTCATGTGTCAGTCGAACCCATTTCTCATGGTCTGTACGGCTGAACATATAACTCATCAAATCTCTCTGTACTCACGGTCAATCCGACCAACTACTAAGTCCATAGCTCTGCTGAATCGACACTATGATATCATGGAAAATTGTTGAGTACAACTGATTCTAGGGACAATTCACAATTCTGCGTCCCCTCTGTTCACATAAACACATTCAGTAATTTCACACTTCCCAAAGTGTTAATTTTGTACCTGCTGCACAAGGTACATTTCCTTTACTCGAGACACCTTGTCTCAAATATCTGGATGGAACGAGGCAAGTCTGAAAACTTTCTATAATATTCATTTATCGTCAACTTCCTTGATTCACATTTGCAAACTCTTGCTTACTACCATCGATAAATGCCGGAGGGATAAACTTTTCCTTAAACAAGTCCTTAAATAATTCTCAATCAGCTGTTTCCTCCGGTGACAACAATTAACAATCCTGTTTCCACCAGGATACAAATTCATACCCAAAACCAGGTAGTCGTCTCGACCCCTTGTCAGAAGGAAATTTCCTTTAATTTGCATAATCCGAAACATCTTTTCCAATTGGTTAAACCGTTACTTCGCTCCCTCAGGTTCATCATTTCATAAGGTGATTCAAATTCGACTCATAACCCGTCTTAAAATGTCCCTTTTTATAATAGATTGAATCACCATAATAATAGTTTTCCCTAAACCGCTATATTAGGGAGACTAAATTCCTCCAACTAAGTGGCTTACTACGAGGCGGTGTAGTTCTGACAGAATTCACTAGAACTTCTCAAGATGTCCAAAATTGCAACCATGCTCTGATACCAACTGACACACCCCGTCCTGAAGGAGGGCATGCTGGCCGTCACGTGAGAGTGACGTAACCATTTACACAGTACGGAAGCTTTAAGATACAATTTATAAGTTGATACACCCGAAGGTGAGTCCTAATTTTGTCCAATCTGTCAGAACACCGTCAAATTCCTCGTAGTCACCACACCTTTGTGATTCCTGAACCTGGAGGGGCGCAAAACCAAAATTGAGTGGGTCAGTAAAACAATTCTTTTCCAAATCCAAACATTTCTCAAAACGTTGTAACCCCTCTCCGTAAAACCTGTATACTTTCCCAGAAATGTAAAATATAAATATACATATATATTCTCAAGACTTCAAGTCATTAACTCAACATTTTCATCATAATTATGCCATGCCACATCATCTCAACATTTCTCATATTAATTATGCCATGCCACATCATCTCAACAGTAATAAGGTATGAATGCATCAACATAAATCATATCAGGTGCAATAAAGTAATCAACCGGAGGCCCTCTATTAGCCCGGTTGAACCTAGAGCTCAAAATCTATCACTCTCACACTCTGCCGGAGTCACTCCGCGTGACCTGTTCGGCCTTCTGCACACAAGTTACGCTCTAGTGCTTTCTCATCAATCATCTGTGCACATAATCTAAGGTCACCCACCAGTCGGAATCTCACTAACACTCTCGCGACTGGCCTGTCGTACCCACTCCGCGTGGACTGTACGACTAGCATCTACTTGGATCCAAGACGAGCGTGCGATGCGGTGAATACTATAAGCACTAAACTATGGTGCAGGATTTGAGCTCAATATACATCAACATCATCATAACAGAAATAAATACTCACCTGTGCGTCCACCGCACCATTTCATACATATGCATCATAAATCAATTCTTACATGTGCGTCCACCGCACCAATTCATATATATGCATCATAAATCAATTCTTACCTGTGCGTCCACCGCACCAATTCATACATATGCATCATATATTAATTCATGCATGGCATTTCAACTCACATTTCTATATACTTTTCATATCAATTCTATGCATGGTATTTCACTTCCCGTTTTTCCACATAACTCATATGCATTTCATTTTAAACATATTTTCATTTCAATTCAATTTCTGGGAAACGTCAAGTATATATATATACGGAAAACAAAACGGCCCACTCACAGAATACATCGACGTGTCGTAGGTTCCTGAGCCTCCCTTAGTCATGCCCAACGTCCGTACAAGCCTCGCCTATACGAGAAATAACCGAATTAACGTTATTTAACGCATAACCTAATTCTTAGCTAATAACTCCTCATATATTGCTCAAATTGGGTATATGAATATACCACGGTGATCTACTCGACGTCACGGACGTCGACATATTTTTAGATTAATTTTTTTACTGTAGCACGCGCCCCCACGCGCCAAGGAAAGCACGGCCCACGCGCCCCCACGCGCATCATCTTCTTCCTTGGGTCGCCGGACTGGTTTTTCCGGCGGCCGTTTTCTGGGCAGTTTTTCAAATTGCCATAACTTTGTCATTTCTCAACGAAATCAAGTGATTCAAAAACGAAAGTTGTAGCCCTTGAAGAGACAAAGAGAATGGTACCTTGTACAACACCTAGTTCGCCGTGGTTTGGCCGGAAACTGCCTCGAAAGCCTCGGAGGTCGCCGGAAACTGGGTATTTTTCAAATGAGTATAACTTCTTCAATACTCAACGAAATTGAGTGAAACAAAAAGGAAAGTTGTAGTACTTGACGAGACGAAGAGATTGATACCTACCTCAACTCCTAACTCGCAGGGGATTCGCCGGAAAGAGCCTCGAAAGCTCCGGCCAAACTTTAAACTTGTCGATCTCCGTGTTCTTACGTCCAAAAACTTCCAACGAAGCACTCCGAGCTTCCTTGGGACTTCCTTAAGCTCACTGTGAGCTTGGTTTCACCTAAAACAAAGCCAATTCGAAGATCATGAACAGTGCTCTTCACGGGAACTTGGAAACTAGGGGTTTTCCGAAGCAAAACTTACCTGAAATGGATACCAACGTGATCGTGAAGTCCTCAGGATTCCAATGGTGGTCTCAAACTTGACGTTGGTATAGATTTAGGGTGGTTTTGTGGTGGTCCGTGTGAGTTCGAAGGAGAGGGAGAGAGAAAGTGAGGTCTGAGGAAGAGAGAGAGAGTACATACGGGAAATGGGGAGGGAATCAGGGTAGGAGGCCCTACTTAAATCCCAAACACAACTTTAAACATACTAATGTAAATCCAATTGTTAAATTTTCGTCCCTTAGTCCCGCTTAAGGGCATTTTGGTCTTTTCACGTCCTCGGAATTAAAATTCCGGGACGGGCTGTGACAGTGTGTGGGTATATATATATATATATATATAAATATGTGAACGTATAGTAGTACTCTATATATATATAGTATGTGTGTATGTATGTATGTGTGTGTATATATATAGTATGTGTGTATGTATGTATGTGTGTGTGTATATATATATATAGGTAAACTATATATGTATATATACACACACACACATATATATATATATATTGAGCTTATGGTAGTAATATATACATTTGAACATATATATGTGTGTGTCAGGGGTAATAATATATGAGTAATAACATTTATTGATTTTATTTTGAATATTGTGGTACAAATTGTAAATATTTTGTAATAATAGGGCAATTACTTATATACTTGGCAATCATTTTTAAATTTGGGTTTTATTTGGATGTTTATAACTATGTGGGTTTTTTGTCTAGGAAATAAGAGTTGCAAGGGTCTATATCTAAAGAACCCTTAGAATATTTATGATTTGGGCAGGCAAAATTCAATCATAAACCATGGCAATAATGGTAGTATTTTTTTCCCTCACCACACCAACTGGGATAGCTGTTGACATAGCAATATCAAACACCTACAATGAGAGCAGCTCAACTGCACTAATTGTTCAAGGGCTTCTCTTATCAGCATCTGCTGGGATTCTTATTTACATAGCGCTTGTTGATCTTGTTGCTGCTGATTTCATAAACAATACCAAAATGCTAAGCAATCCCAAGCTCCAACTTGGAGCTAGGTTCACGCTTCTTCTTGGAGTATGTTTTATGTCTCTGATGGCAAAATGGGGAGAATCATAATTACAATTCAATTTATTAATGGTTCATTTGATAGCCTTTTTGTCTTAATTTTTCACTTTCTGTGCTCAAGATTCAAAGTATGTGAGAGAAAAGAGGAGTGAAGAAATGTGGATGACGGTGGTGGGACTGGGAGGGATGAGGAGAAATGATAGAGAATGTATGAAACAAAAATTTGAAAGTGAAACAAATCTAAAATTGTTGTAGTTTTTTTATACCTAGTTTTAGTCTTGTGCGTATCGTTTCTTATACATATCTTCCACATTTCTCTCCCACCATGCTCACAAATTCTAAAGTTCGCTCATTGAACTATGTGATTGTACAACTACCGACACGAAAAGAGAGTCCTCTTCTATATCCCTCTTCCCACTTTCCCACCCATGGTCCCACCGGCTTGAGAGAGAAGCAGCATGCATGCAGTAGTCGTATACAAGATTCTCTCGACTATGCTTCTTACATCCTTCTTCATTTTTCATTTACCTCATGTCTTATTTACCTCTAATCAAAGAAAATTAAAACTAAAAACTAAACATGAAATAATTATCAACATAGCTCTAAGCTCTAAAGTCGTATATGTATGCTGACATGATCTAAATTACTCCAAGTCCGAAGTTCTTTTTAGCATGAGTGGGTACAACTTCAAATAGAAGTTCAAAGAAACAACAGTACGCACAATATGTTTTTTTGGGTCAATAAATTGTAATTATTTGTTAGCATTTAGGATTTCAAAGTCCACCAAAAGTAATCTTTAATGGGGTCCAACCAAAGTGGGGAATCTCTTTTTGTTTATGAGCTTATTTTTAACCCATTACATGAAATTATGTTCTAAATCTTTTAGATTGATAGTGGTCGACTGCAGTGAACTGGTCCAAAAGTTAAAATTCCAGTTGCTCTTCAGGAATAGTATTGTGAAATCTGTAGGACTACCAACCAACTAATATATTCGAAATATGTGACCGCCAACCAACCAATATATTGAAATTATGTTCTTGACCAATCAAATTATTGCTTTCTATATTATATTTTTTGTTGGAACTTACTACTTTGATTAGTCTGAAAAGAGACATACTGGGATGGAGCAGGGACAACATGGAACCACAGACATCGAATGGAAACGGTGTTTGGTCAGTTCCTCATCCTCATCAGTCTTTTGCATATGGGATCAACAGGGAAGTGATAGAATTTTCTCTTTTCGAAAAGATATGTGGCATGTGAACAATATAACGTTGGAACAAACAATCAAAATACAAATTTATTGATAACAAATTATAATAAACAACTGAAATAACTATAATCTAATATTATATTACAACCAATTCATAATTGAAATATTGTAAAATAAAAGAAACAAGAAAGTAGGAAAACTGACCTAATAGAAAAGATAGAGGCTTGCAGATTTTGTAGTGTTCTAAATATAGAATTGCGCCCATACTATGTGCTTACAGTTCAACGGGCGTCCATTCCCCATGTTCCAACTATCTGTAATTCAAAGTTCCAGCACCGGAGCTTTGAATTCTAGCGAACTTTTGAATGCTTTCTCTTGCAATGATAATGTATATTATATGCAATAGATGTATATTATTATTATTATTTTTGTGTCTGACCTTTTTGGTAGTATATAGGATACTAAGTATCCTTTCCCAACAGGTATTTAGAAGTTAAGAAACTGCCCACGTAAGTCAAATTCAAATTGAAGAGATAAGTATGAAAATTTGAATTTGGCTTGTTCAAATACATGTTTGGTCTTTTACCAACAGACCTATATAATATATTATTCACACCAAATTACTATTAATATGAAGAATATAATATCAAGTATCTTGATCATATGTACACTAACGATATGTGACAATTTGCATACAAACTCCAACAATACCCCACATTTGTATGGAAATTGTCACAAATGAAATGCATGCAACCTTGGAAGAGAAAAACGAAACAAAACATGCATCGAAAGAGGTGTCTTTTGGACTTGAACCTTTCTTAGTGAGTACTTATCGGGTTTACCTGATGACGTAATAGATATAGTCGATCTTTAATTGTTCATCTTTTTGTGATAAACCGATATAATAAGAATCACACATATTTCACTTCTACATACTTAGGTTCATACATTTGTGTTCGTTTTGGTCCTCAACAACATCTTGGTTTCATTAGAGCTTTAGAGAATTTAGCCATAAAGTTCTCATAAATGCGACCCCACCTTTACTCTCATATAGGTGACCACCAATTAAGATATATAAAGATATCGGTGTCATTAAATGTAAGATATATAACCTAAACCTACTGCAGACAACACACATTCATCTTAGGAATGGTCAATTGTGTGTTCAACTATTGGGTCTTACCCAACCAGTTTGCCTATTGAACCTAGACCATGAGATCTCTAATCAGTTAAGTTAGGTTTCCGTCTGGTTCAACTCATTATATTGGTTTTAGACCCATTTCCCTTGATGAAAATTTAATTTGCTCACACGGTAGGCTTTTTGTCAAAGGATCTGCTATATTTTCCTTTGACTTCACGTAATCAATGGATATAATTCCATTTTTGAGCAATTGTCTAATTGTATTATGTCTACGTCTTATATGTCGCGACGTCCCATTGTACATCTTATTTTTTGCTCTTGCAATTGCCGCCATGTAATCAAAATGTATACAAATCGCTGTTACAGGCTTTGGCACCAATGGAATATCTTCCATAAAATTTCGAAGCCACTCTGCTTCATTTGCACTTATTTCTAAAGCTATGAACTCTGATTCCATGGTCGAACATGCTATACATGTTTTCTTAGAAGATTTCCATGCCACTGCTGCTCCTCCAAATGTGAAAACATATCCACTTGTGAATTTAGTTTCCAAGCTATCTGAAATCCAGTTTGCATCACATCCTTTAAGTACCGATGGATATTTTGAATAATGCAATCCAAAGTTCACTGTGCCTTTTAAATAGCGTAGTACTCTAACCAAAGCTTTCCAATGATCTTTCCCTGAATTACTTGTATATCTACTAAGTCTACTTATGAAATATGCCAAATCAGGTCTTGTAGAGTTCATTAAGTACATTAAACTTCCAATAACTCGTGTATATTCCAATTGAGAGACTGGATCTCCAACATGCTTTTTCAATTTGCAGCTGGGATCAAATGGAGTTACAGCAACATTGTAATTATAATGACCAAAATTTTTAAGTATTGATTCCACATAGTGAGATTGTGTCAGTATATAACCTTCATCAATTCTTTTAATTTGAATTCCTAACATGACATCTGCAAGACCCAAGTCTTTCATGTCAAAATTAAAATTCAACATCTTCTTTATGGAATTAATAACGTCATTATCAGTTCCCAAAATGAGCATGTCATCTACGTACAAGCATACAATGACACACGAATTTTTATTGCTCTTTACATACACACACTTATCACTTTCATTTATTTTAAATCCGTGTGTAATTATTGTATGATCAAATTTTTCATGCCACATTTTTTGTGCTTGTTTTAGTCCATATAGGGACTTAGCAAGTTTACAAACTTTATTCTCTTGTCTTTTCACTAGGAATCCTTATGGTTGTTCCATGTATATTTCTTCTTCAAGTTCTCCATTTAAGAAAGCCGTCTTAACATCCATTTGGTACATTTCCAAATTATATATGGTTGTGATAGAAATTAGCATCTTAATCGATGTAATTCTTGATACAGGCGAGTATGTATCAAAATAATCCAGCCCTTCTCTTTGTCGATAACCTTTGGCTACAAGACGGGCTTTATATTTATCTACAGAGCTGTCTGGTTTTAATTTCTTTTTGAATATCCACTTGTAACCTATCGATTTATTACCGAGTGGTAAATCAACCAATTTTCATGTGTTATTTTGCATTATTGACTCCATTTCACTACGTAAGCCTCCTTCCAAAAATGAGCCTCAACAGAGGATATCGCTTCCTTAAAATTTTGCGGTTCGGCCTCTGACAAAAAAGCAATAAAGTTAGGTCCAAAGTTTTTAGGGATTTTCATTCTAGTGCTTCTTCTTGATTCCAAGTCTATAACTTGGACATCAGATGTTGGTGGAGTATCATCATAAATTTGTTCATGTGATCTCTTTTTACTAGAACTTAATTTATTCTCTTTATATGGAAAAATCTTCTCAAAGAACTCTGCATCAATAGATTCCAAAATTGTGTTCACATGTATATCCACAATCTCATATTTTACAACTAAAAATCTGAACAATGCACTGTTATTAGCATAGCCAATGAATGCACAATCAACAGTTTTTGGTCCAAGCTTAGTTTGTCTTCTTATGTGGAATTTGATTTAATAACCCCACACTTTAAATATTTTATAAGTGGGTATCCTTCCCTTCCACAATTCATAAGGAGATTGATTTGTCTTCTTATGTGGAATTTGATTTAAGATTTTGTTTGCAGTAAGTAAAGCTTCACCCCACATATTATGTGGAAGCCCATAACTATTAAGCATGGAATTGATCATATCTTTTAAAGTTCTATTTTTTCTTTCCGCTACACCATTTTGTTAAGGCGTATATGGTGCCGTTGTTTGATGTACAATACCATGTTCATTACCAAAGTTTGCAAAGGCAGAAGATTCATACTCGCCTTCTCTATCTGATCGTAGAACTTTGATTTTCTTGTTAAGTTGATTTTCAACTTTGGTTTTATATGTCTTGAACATATTCAAGGCTTCATCCTTGCTATGAACTAGATAAACATAGCAATACTTACTGTTGTCATCAAGGAAAGAAATATAATGATTCTTTCCTCCTCTAGTTGGTGTTGATTTAAAATCACATAAATCACTATGTATTAAATCAAGCAACTCACTGGACATATTAAAAGCTGATTTAAAAGTTTGTCTAGCAAACTTTGATTCAACACATATTTCATATTTTTATTGAAATCTATAGCATGTTTTGGCATTAATCCTAAATTAGCCATTCTATGCATTGATGGATAATTAATATGGCCTAATCTAGCATGCAAAAGTTCAATAGACACAATAGTATAAATGGAAGCCTTATTTATATTATTAATAGAAACATCAACAATTACATTGAGTTTGAATAATCCCTCAGCAAAATAACCCTTGCCAACAAACATTCTTCCCTTGCTAAGCATGAATTTGTCGGATTCGAACACTAACTTGAAGCCCTTATTGCTTAACAAAGGCCCTGAAACTAAGTTTTTCCTAATTTCAGGAACATGGAGAACATTTAGCATGGTAAGTTCCTTCCCAGAAGCGAACTTTAGTACAACTCTTCCTTTTCCAACAACTTTTGTAGCGAAGGCATTCCCCATATAAAGTTTTTCACCACTTGAATTTGGTTCATAGGTAGAGAACAAGTTTTTGTCCTCATAAATATGCCTCGTTGCTCCGGTGTCAAACCATCGTTCACTTGTATCAGACACCATGTTGGTTTCTGAAACAATACCAACCAACATATGTCCTTCAGTCACATTGACTTCATTGGTCCTGCCATTGTTGGTGTTTGAATTGGTAGATTTCATATCCTTTTGGTAGCGACAATCTTGTGCCATATGCCTTGGTTTTCCGCACACCCAGCATGCTCGTTTGATTTTTTTTTGAAGTCTTTTGTTTTTGGTGCATGGATAGAAGAGTTGTTTTTCTTTTTAGCATTCTTCCCCCTGTTTTTTCTGGAAATGCTTTGGCCTTGGATTGCTTACCTCAATGAAGTTGGCCTTGGCTTCCATGGAATATGCATCAACTTTGTCGCCTTTCCTGTGATCTTCTTCGACCCTTAGCGTGAGAATTAAATATTCCAGAGACATCTCCCTGCGCTTATGCTTCATATAGATTTTAAAGTCATTCCAAGATGAAGGTAGTTTTTCAATGATTGCCCCAACTTGGAAGAGTTCATTAATCAAGCATCCTTCAGCATGTAAATCATGGATTAAGCGTTGGAGTTCTTCAACTTGGCCTATGACAGGTTTGGAATCCACTATGTTGAATTTCAGAAATTTACCAATGAGAAACTTCTTTGATCCAGCATCTTCAGTGATATATTTCTTGGTCAGTGAATCCCAAAAGTCCTTGGCAATCTTGCATGATGAATATACATCATACAGACAATCGTCCAGCCCATTCGAAATGTAGTTTTTGCAAAGAAACTCAAAGTGAGTCCAAGCATATATTACAGACAACATGTCCTTATTCGCTGACAGTTTAATTGCCACATGAGCCTCCTCCTTCACAACATGGGCTAGGTTCAAAGTGGTCATGAAGAACAACATCTTTTGAAGTCCATACCTTTGAATTTCTCTAGTTTCTTAGGGGGATGATTCTTAACGCCTGTTGCATTCACTAATGTTTGATCCATCACAATTTCTGCCTTTAGATTGTTAGAACAAACAATAAAAAAACAACTTTATTGATAACAAATTATAATAAACAACTGAAATAACTATAATCCAATATTGTATTACAACCAATTTGTAACTGAAATATTGTAAACTTAAAGAAACAAGAAAGTAGGAAAACTGACTTCATCGAAAAGATAGAGGCCTACAGATTTTGAAATGTCCTAAAGATTGAATTGCGCCCCTACTCCGTGCTTGTAGTTCAACAGGCATCTGTCCCCCATGATCCAACTATCTGTAATTCAAAGTTCGAGCACCGGAGCTTTGAATTCTAGCAAACTTTTGAATGCTTTCTCTTCCAAATGATATGTATATTATATGTAGTAGATGTATTTTATTATTACTATGGGTAAAAGATTGTTTACTACCCTCATGTTTCGTGGTTTTCGTACATCAAGTTTTTTTCGTCTCAAATTCATACCTAAAGTGTAAATTTTGGGACAGTCTCATACATCCGTTAGTCAAACTGTTAAATCTGTCGTTAATTGTGACGTGGTGCTCATGTGGACAATGATTGGGCGCCACGTGTCATCCATGTTTTTTTTCTTTCTTTCTTTCTTCTTTCTTCTTCCTTCTTCTTCTTCTTCTTCTTCTTCCTGCAACTTTTTTTTTCTTCCTCCTTCATTCCCCTTCTTCCCCTTCTTCATTCTTCTTCCTTCTCCTTCTCCTTCTTTTTCTTCTTCCTCCGAATCTGCCCAGATTCAGTTTTTTTTTTCTTTTTTCTTCTTTCTTCTTCCTTCGACTACAACTTTTTTTTTTCTTCCTCCTTCTTCTCCTTCTTCCTTCCCCTTCTTCCTTCTTCTTCTTTTTCTTCTTCTTCTTTTTCTTCTTCTTCTTCTTCTTCTTCTTCCTCCTCCGAAACTAGGGAAGATGAAGGTCTTTTTTTTTCTTATTGAGGAAGATGAAGAAGAAGAAGAAGAAGAAGAAGAAGAAGAAGAAGAAGGAAGAAGGAAGAAGGAGAAGAAGGGGAAGGAAAAGGAAGAAGTAGAAGAAGGAGGAAGAAAAAAAAAGTTGCAGTTGGAGGAGGAAGAAGAAGAAGGAAGAAGGAGAAAGAGGAAGAAGAAGGAAAAAGAAAAAAAAATTGGATGACACGTGGCGCCCAGTCATTGTCCACATGGGCACCACGTCAAAAAAAAAATTCCCCAGATTCGGAGGAAGAAGAAGAAGAAGGAGAAGGGGAAGGAAGAAGAAGGAAGGAAGGAAGAAGAAGAAGAAGAAGAAGAAGAAGGAAGAAGGCACGTCAAAAAAAAAAAAAACCTTCCCCAGATTCGGAGGAAGAAGAAGAAGAAGAAGAAGAAGAAGAAGAAGAAGAAGAAGAAGAAGAAGAAGAAAGAAAAAAAACGTGGATGACACGTGGCGCACAGTCATTGTCCACATGGGCGCCACGTCACAAGAAGAAGAAGAAAGAAAGAAAAAAAAAACGTGGATGACACGTGGCGCACAGTCATTGTCCACATGGGCGCCACGTCACAATTAACGGCAGATTTAATAGTTTGACTAACTGATGTATGAGACTGTCCCAAAATTTACACTTTAGGTATGAATCTGAGACGAAAAAAACTTGATATACTAAATGTTGAAAACCACAAAACATGAGGGTAGTAAAACGTTTTTTACCCTATTATTATTTTCATGTCTAACCTCTTTGGTATTATATAAGATACTAAGTATCCTTTCCCAATAGGTATTGGGAAGTTAAGAAACTGCCCGCATAAGTAAAATATTCAAAATGAAGAGATAAGCATGAAATTTTGAATTTGGCTTATCCAAATACATGTTCGATCTTTTACCAACAGACATTTATAACATATTATTCACACCAAATTACTATTATTATGAAGAATATAATATCAAGTATCTTGATAATATGTACACTAACGATATGTGACAATGTGCATACAAACTCCAACATATAATACCAAAAAACAACAATATGAAATAGTAAAATTAAATGGAAAATATTTCTTAATTATCGTATTTTCTTGTAATACAATATTTTTTTGAAAAATCCTATAATATAATTTTAAACTTAAGAGATAGACAACGTAATTGGGTGACGTAAAACGCGTTTTGTTGTTAGGCTTTATATGCATGTGAGCAAATCATGAAGAAACTTGATATTTCAATCGAAAAATCAATTGACAATAGAGGAAGTAACACAATTCTTTATAGCCCTAAAAATAATTTCTTAACTTTTTGAATAATTGAGATTTTTTCATCCTTACAACAGGCATGGTGTTCTACTGTGGAAAACAAAGAGCAAGGGAAGGCAAATTGTGCACCCAACATATGAAAAGTCGTAGTACGTTGTAGAGTCTGAACAACCACCATGAAGTATATGCATAACAAAAAGTGGTATAAGCTCTAGAACATTGAAGCCTAAGCTCGTTGGATCTCTCTTTCTAGTGTAATTTGCTTATTTTCCAAAAATATATTTGGTGTGGACTCGGCCTTAAATGTTGTAGGTTTTTTTGGCTAGAATAAACTTATTTCAAGCTTTTTAAATAGCCAAAATAGTAGAAAGATCCGTAAATTTTTTTGCAACTGTTGGGAAAAGGGCTTACGCACGTATACATCCCTAAAAAGCCAAAGAATATGAAATAGGCAAAGAAGTACCAAGTTGACATGCTAATCACCTCCAAAGCTGCCTAGATATCTGATAGCCGAAAAAAAAAATGAGCAAGAGATTCCTAAGAATTATGACATAAACAACAATTGGATGCCAAAAAAATACCACATCAGTTTAGAGCACCCTTGGTGGGAAGTTTATCATGAAAAAAGCCGCCAAACCAAAATAGATAGTCAATGTGGAATAAAATGTCACCAAATAACTTTAGCCCAACCAGTATCACTATGTTTCCTTCGACGAAGATGATAACCATAAGAAAAGAAAAAGATCCCAATAGATGAAATCTCCAAATCAACTTGTCATCTCTACATTTAAAGGCAAAGGAAATGTAAAATATGTTGCACTACAGAAGGGAATAAATCTACAAAATAATTTGACAAAGACCAACTTTGAGCTTCAATATCATCTGAAACCAAGAAGAACCATAGGCGAAATAACGGGAGATAACGAAGTGTTAATAATAGGGTCATCCAACCATTTGTCGAACCAAAAGGAAACTTTGACAGGCAAAGCATGCTTTAAACCATGCCACACAGAAAACCGTAAATAAATATCTTGTTTTTTATAATGCACAAGGGGAAAACCTGCTGAGCGAAAGAACCTCAGAAAGAACGGGATTGTAAAGCATCCCAGCCAAAACCAAACAAAGCCGTCAAGTTCAAAAAAGCTAAATCAAGAAGACCAAGCCCACTTTCCTGCTAAGGTCTACACACCATATTCTAATCAATAGTTACTAACTTCTGGGAAGCCAAGTCCCGTTACCAAATAAAATTCCTTGCACAAGCAGCATGAAACACAATATGCAAACATATGTTATTTTTTACCTTTGGGGTCAGTAAATTGTAATTATTTGAGATTAGCATTCTCTCTCCTCCAAATGCCCTCTAAATCTCCTCCCCTTCCTTCCATCCTCTCATATCTTCCTTTTTGTCTCTCTTTATAAAGAAGTCAACACAAGATATTGATGTGATTTATTATAATCATTCAAATAGGAGGAAATTGGAGAGAAGAAAATCCTACTCCAATTGTTTGTTGGCATTTGGGATTTCAAAGTGCCATCATAAATAATCTTTATTGGGGTCCAACCAAAGCAGGAAATCCCTTTTTGTTTATGAGCTTATTTTTAACACATTACTTGAAAATATGTCCTAAATCTGTTTTATTGATATTGGTAAACTGTAGTGAACTGGTCCAAAATTAAAATTCCAGTTGCTAAATATATTCCCTTCAGGAATAGTATTGTGTAATCTATAGGACCACCAACCAAACCAATATATTGGAATTATGTTCGGAACCAATCAAATTATTGCTTTCTATATAATATATTTTTTGTTGGAAATTACTGCTGGATTTTGGGCGGAGAAGGGAGACACACTAGGGAAGGAGCAGGGACGACATGGAACCACAGACATCGAATGGCAACAGGGCTTCGTCAGTTTCTCATCCTTATCAGTCTTTTGCATATGGGATGGACAGGTAACGAGAATTTTCCTCTTTTCGAAAAGATATGTGGCCAAGTGAACAATAATACCAAAAAATAACAATCTGAAATAGTAAAAATTACAAGGAAAAACATTTATGTGTTGTAGGCCTATTTGACTGAACTGTATAAAGAACAGAGAGAGAGGGGCCGGTGACGACAGAGGGAGGAGAGATGTAATTATGAGGTGTGTGTTATATCACCCTATTGTGCCTTTATTTATAGTAGTAGGGCAGGTTAAATCCTTACCCTATTAAGGTTACAACTCTAATAAGAATCAAACTACTAAAGGGAATATACAAGATACTCTAAGATACACTATGATTTACACAATTACATTCATAATCCAATAAGACTGTAACATTATGAACTTTTTGAAGTGGGACAATTAATTATATTCTCGTATTTTCCTTTGCATGTAAAAAAAAATTAAACTTAAGAAATAGACAATTTGATTGGGCGACGTATAACATGTGACGACCCGTCTCTAATTTTTCTATATAATTTCTCCCCGAATATGTATATTGACTGTTATGCCCTTATTGGCTGGCGAGTGACGTGGACGTATTCTTATCGCTTTTATTCTATTTCTAGCTATCGTATCTGAATTGTGCACATTGTTGCGAGTGTACGATTATTTTTAGCAATCTGAAAACATTATTCCGGATAGATTTTAGATTCACTTTTTGTACAAAATCTAAAACCTTATCCCTAGCTTTTACCTAGCCCATCCCGTGCACCCTCCTCCATTATTCACTCTCTCACCAATCACATATTTTCCTCATTTCTGTCCCCCAATCAAAAAAGAGGGAAAAAAAAGGAACTCTCTTTCTCTCTTTTCCCTCTCTCTCCCGTATGCTCTCTTCTCTCTCTGCAAAACCTTCAAACGAGCTTCAAAGCTCGCGGATCGAACCCAAAAACCACACCATTGTACTCCTATGATCTTCACGATCACAAGCATGTTCTTGAAACCTAGTTTAGACGAGTTTTGACTCGTTAACTCGTGAGGTCCGAACTCGGGCACATTGAGTTCAACGTGTTTTCGAACGAGTTAGGACGTTTTGAAGCTTGGGAAGGCTTCTACACAACTTTCTAAAGGTCCTAGGCTTGTTTTGGAAGAAGGTCGACGTGAAACGACCGAGTTTCGAAGAGTTCACTTTTGGCCGGAACTTGCGAGGCTTTTTCTGGCGACCTCCGTCCACTTTTTGGACTCTAAACAGGTATAACGCGATTCTACTCTTTTTCTAGCTTCAAATCCATATAAAGTACGTCGAAAATGGTGAGATATGACGGAGAATAGTGAATTTGAAAATTTTCCAGAAATCCGGCGAAAAACCGAGTTGCAAACGACGAGACGACGAGGCTCACTGGAGAAGAAGACAGAATATTCCGCAGAGTTGATGGAATATTCCTGATAGCGTCAGGTAATGCCATTAACTTATGTTAGCTTTTAACGGAATATTCCGTGGAATATTCCTGACAGACGTCAGGCACTGGCATGCGCGTGGGGCGCGTCTAGCCATGCCCTTGACGACGAGTGGGGGAGCGTGAGCCATCCAAAAATTATTTTAAAAATTTGGGGATGTTCGTGACGTTGAGGAGGTCACGATGGTATATTTAAACCTTAAGTTTGAGCAAACTATGAGGGTTTTATTTAGGTTTCCGTATATGTGCTTTAATTAATTTTATTTTAGTTATTTCACATATAGGGGAAACGTATCCCGAGGACGTTCGAGGCCAAGCTAGGCTTGAGGGTTACGACTCAGCGACGTACTTGTGAGTGGACAGTTTATTTTATACCTATACATATTGATAGTTTCCCTAATTACGTAGTTATTACACTTTTACGCTTATATTGCCAAGTATTCATTACTGCGATATAATATTGTGATAAATGCTACTATATGGTTGAGATATTATTGTCATGACATTATTTGTACATGCTCATCTTGCTGCACTGGTGTTAGTACTCGCCTCAGGGCCAAGGCCAGTCCTTCATGTGTATGTTCACATCACACCATTCGCTCGCCTTGGATCCAAGTTAGGTGCCAAACCTGTCAGGTAGATTGCATTAGGCAATCCAACTTGTATGTGATGTGCTTCTGCACCAGTCTTCACGTGATCGTAGTACTAAAGCATATTTATTACACCCAGTCCTGTTCGTATCAGAAATTATATGTTCGAACTCGTGTGTCAGTTTAGATGGATGAGCACTTAGCTATACTTGATTATCACATGATTATATTATTGTGGCATTCGATACATCATGATTTGACATATTTCTGATTTCTATACTACTTTAATGTTGTTGATTTATTGTTTACATACCTACGTAATATATTTTAAGGAAACTATACTTATTTTACGGCGAGGGGTTAGTATATTTGAAAATAAAGGATTTCGTTTAAGCATTGTTTTGCTGACCCACTCAACTTTGTTTTTTGCCCCTCCAGGACCTAGATAATTGTACTCTTGTGGCACTCGAGGAATCTTGGCAGTTCTGACATTCTCTTCTGTTTAGACATACAAACTTATCACTGTTGTGTAATAAGTGTACTTAGTTACTTTGACTACTTTTCTATAGTCTCACCGTCTATTACGCTCTGAATAATTGTAGTGGGTTCATCCCACGATTGCGCACTCTTTTACTGTTTAGTATAATCTATTTCTAATTAGTTTTAATTTCATTCACTTTTTGCATCATTTACCTTTATGGTTACGTCACCTCACGGTGATGGCCAGCATGCTTCGACCTTTTCAAGTCGGGGTGTGTCATAACATATTTTACCGTTGAGCTTCACATACATGTGTGCGGGCGAACCATAAAGAAAGTTCAGGTTTCAATCGAAAAGTTAGTTGACAACGAAAAAAGGAACACCACTCATTATAGCCTTAAAAAGATTTCTTAACTTTCTACATGAGATTCTTTCCATCCTCACAATAGTCATGGTGTTCTATTTTGAAACAAAGAGCAAGGGGAAGGCAAATTGTAGACCCAACATCTGAAGAGTACCTAATAGAATCTGGACACCCACCATGAAGTATATGCATAACAAAAAGTGGTGGAAGCTCTAGGACATTGGAGCCTAGGCTCCTTGGATCTCTCTTTCTAGTCTAATTTGTTTATCTTCAAAAAATGTATTATTTCATTTGGTGTGGACATACATGATCCACTCAACATGGGCCTTAAATGTTGTAGGTTTTTTGGCTAGAATAAAGCAGCTTCTCATCTTAGCTTTCTCAATTTATCACAATTTAGTTTTAGTCTATAGACTATGTACTGACTTTTGTTGCGTGGAACAAACTTTTGTTCAGATAAGAAATAGCTGCATAGTGCAATTTATATGGGAAGGTTTGTCCAGAAGGTAGATTAGCAGAGATTTTTCGGTATATGTCATACTACCACACGTATTATAACTTATTTATGTTCTAGTAGTGCATTACAATATCTCAAGTTTTAAAATTATCAATCATATCATCGATCAATACTATAACACGTGAGTTAATAACATTAGGTAAATTAACAACGCCGACTGTGTAACACATCATCTCGATCATAATATCATAAATTGGCTTAAAAGCACACTTGTCATTTGTTCACTTCCACACAAACTGAATTCAGTTCCATATCGTCATTTTTACTTCAGCCTTTCTTTTGCCAAATTCTCCAACTCATATATATAAATACGCAGTATATAGAGTAGGCCTTAATAAGCCACAGGCTCACAGTTTCAGAAAGACCAGTCTATAGTACCACTTATGTTTCTTACATTCTTCTTCCTCCTCTTCTTTTCCCTTTAACCTCTTGTTTCTGCAGAATGCACATGCAGTACCGATGCCGAGGATCGGAACGAAGTCAAAGCTCTCAAATGCAAGCTAGTTGTAACAAGTTCAATCGTTTATGGCTAGCTAGTGCCCTAAATAAGCATCGAACTTATTGGCAACTAGCTTTAATTTTTTTTGTTTTATGCCACCATGATTTTGTTTTAACAATGTCAATTGACGAGGAAGGAATGAAAAATAAAAAATGAAAAGTATGATGTAAATCTGGACCTCCCATGAAGTATATGGATAAGGCAAAGTTGTCAGGTCACAAAGGGTGGAGTAGGTTTTACGACATTGAATAATTCTACGTTTGTTATAAATAGGCAAAAGTTAGAGGGATAACCTTTGCTAGGAATAGGAGCGAAGTGGGTGCAAAATATCACAGTAACTTTTGTAGTTATAACACAAAAGGATGGCAGATAAAGAAAGGGAGTGATACTGATATTATTTCTTTAATTCTTTCTTTCGCAGTGTGTTTTGATAGCACACATAGTGTTCTATTTATAGAGCAACTCCTGTAATAACAACCATCCAAATACAATGATGACACTTTTGAAAGTACCAAATACTATTTCTAAGTCTTTATTCCTTTGAGTGGGCATTCACCCACTAATTCTACAACACTTCCCCTTGGATGCTCACATATCAACATCAGTTGCCTCGTTAAAACCTTGCTCGGAAAAACCCAGTGGGAAAACCCCATAGCAAAGGAAAAAGAGTACAACTTTACCTGGATTGTTGATGTAGTGTTATGTATGCTTATGTTGCCTCGTTAAAACCTTTATAGGAAAAACCCAGTGGAAAAATCCTAATCGAAGGAAAAAGAGTACAACATACATGTATCATGGATGCTCTCCTTGAAATGTATCTCCCCTTGATTCCGCATTCTTTAAATTTAGCTGATTGGTAAGCCAACGTAATCCGATACTAGGCACTACCTTCTGAAACGTGCACTTTGGTAGAGATTTTGTGAAACCCTGTTCTTGGATTTCACTATTATAATCTACGTATTGGTATTATTGAGATTTTATATTATTTTTCGGGAATTTATATTAATTTATTTGAATTTAGATTTTAATTAAACTAATTACGAAGTTTGAAGTTTGGAAATTAATTAATTAAAATATGTAGACCTTCCGAGGTCACAATTAATGTTTTCGAATAGATCTCAAAACTACAAGCGCATAGGTGAAAGCCGTTTGCAAATCCGAATTATAACGGTATAGTTACAGACATTTAAAGTCGTCTCACTAAACTATAGTTTTTAAGTTAAATAAATTCCCACAAGAGGCCCAATCAATATTGAGAAAGAGACCAATCAGTTTTTTTTAGGGACCAATCAGAAATAAAGGATAGGGGAGAACCAATTAGGAGGGGAAGAAAGAAGGAAAAATGAGGGTGGGGGAAGGCACGGGATCATGGACCCGTCCCCCTTCATTGCAACTAGACCGGTTCCCCTTGATCTTTCCGAGGGATTTCGTCAGTTTTTTCCGGCAATTCCCATCACTTAACCACCGGGAAAACATTCCTTATCGTCCCCTCTACCTATTACACCAAAAAATTGAAGATGCTTGGCCTTGATTTTGTGAAAAACCACATCGTAGGGTGCGACGACACCATGGTGTTCTTGGTGACAATCCGCCAATTTTTGAAGCAAATTACCTCTATCTCTACCACCATTAGACTCCCATTGAGCCCCTAAACAAAGCTCAATCAGTTGTAGGGGCGCCGAAACACCGAGGAGGAAGAATTAGAGCACACCCTTTCTAAGGTTTCGGCGGGTGTGTGGTTTATTTGGAGTGTTTCCAAGCCAAATTGGCCTTGGTCACAAGTATGAAACTTGCTATACTCATTGAGATCTAAGTATTTTGATAAATCTTGGAAATTGTTGAATTTTCCGGCGAGTCGAGGCGGCCGACCGCCACTGGCGGAGGCACTTTGGCCAGTGGGCCAACGATGCCTTTCCAAGTTCAATTAGATGTTCTAAATTTGTAATTGATATTCGTATGACATGGTTTGATTGTTTGAACCTAATTTCACTATGATACATTATTTGATCAACATATGAATCGACGATCCGATCGTTGGATCGTCTCCAAACTTTTATAAAAAATAGAACATAATATTTGAGGATATCAGGAACTGACGGATCGAGAATTCGACATACAGATATTTTCGAATTGGATTTCTAAGTTGTAAAATAAATTGTTAATAGTCACCTAATCCTAGTAATTGGCGAAGATTTAACCGTTGGATCGTGATGAAATTTTAGCTAGGGTGTGGACGCCAACGTTAACTGAGAGTTGACTTTTGGTTAACATGTCTGGAACCATTTTTTACTAAACTTAGTATTACTAAAGATTCAATGAGGTTTTGCGTACTTGTCTTGGTGAGTGACTTTAATAAATGTGATATGGTTATTACCCTGTTTTCTTATGTTAGTATCCTTTGTGGATATGACATGGTTTTATAAACGTGTTTTCTATTAAAATGTGATTTTTTGATAATTGGCCATTGATCTATTTTTGTCCAATGTGATCTGATTCGTGGATTGGAAATATTTGTGAAAAAAAGTGATTTGAAGTGCATATTGAAATGTTTGTTAAACATGAGAGCTAGTGGAGGACCATTACCCTAGTGTCACGGGGTTAGATGACACCGAGTCTGCACCATGTAGCAGTGGTACATGGATGGTCCTACTTGGTTAATTCGCGATGGGGGACCATATTATTTATGGATCACGCTTGGTTAATCTGCGATGGGCGATCCTTACGGCCATGTGTACTTATGAGTGATCACGCTTGGTTAATCCACATTGGGTGATCACTTCCTAACAGCTGTAGGAGTGACTCTGCTTGGTTAATCCGCATTGGGGGTCACTGCCTACTTAGTTACTTTCTCAGGGATGGCTTTGCTTGGTTAATCCATTTTGGGGGGCCACTTCCTATTTGGTTATTATGTAGGCTTCGGCTGAATTGCGTCCTTCTAACCCTAGTTTTTAATGTACATTATACATATGAACAATGGTTTTTGAGAATCTTGTGATTTGAATTAGAAAAGTCGTTGGATGTTTGAGTGACTCCTTCGGAGTTTTCAGCGGCTTGATTATGATTTCATAAAGCATGATTCTATACCTGAGGTTTATAGATTATGATTGATGGTCTGTTTTTATTGAATATCACATACTTGTATTATTGTCACTTACCAGAGCTTCGCAGCTTATCCGAGTGTCTGATTTGCCTAGTGTGCCATCTCCTTAATGTAGGCATGATTGCACATATAATAGTTCTTGGTAGATTACGAGAAGCAACTTGGTATTTTAGTTCTGTTGAGTTGTCCGGAACTCGAAATTGTTGGATTCCGTTGAGTGGTCCAGAATCCTTGTTCTTGCTCATATCCATAAGGTTAGTCCAGAACCCTAGATTTGAGTGGATGGGAATTACCCCTAATAGACCTTGTGAATATAAATTAGAATTACCATTTTTATTACTCATAATCCAAGTAGGGAATTATATAGAGTTCCTTAGTTAAATTCGTGAAATGATAAGTTATTGCATTGATTGATTAACGTAAATAAATTCTAAGATCATGCATTTTTTATTCATGAATTGATTAATTGATGGGATTGCGGAATGACTTGGATATGGATGTTATTATTATGATTATTCTAGTTGATCAATGTGGCTTGAGAAGAATATTGTGCTTCGTCATTGGTTCTTGAACATATTGCATGGTATGAATTGTGATATATTGTTGAGACATAGTGATTTATGTGATAAATGTTCGAGCATAGTGAAATGGTGAACTACGAATGGCTCGATCCCTATTGAGGGTAAATAGGCAGTCTAACGAGGAGGTTAGATGCAGCCATAAAGTATACGAAAAATCACTACTCAATTTGAGGCTTGAGCGTGCTTGGTACATATTTTGGAGGCGGGGGTATGTTAGATATTCGGATACTTGGTGACGTCACGTGTCGATCCTAGACGTATGTTGACATTGGGGCGTGACACATTAACCCGAGCCTCACAGCTTATCTGAGTGCCTGATTTTCCCATTGTACGATTCCCATAATGTAGGCATTGATTTTACATGTGACAGGTTTGGGTAGTTACGAGAAACCGCTTGATAATTTGGTTCCGTTGTGTGGTCTGGAACCCGATGTTGTTAGATTCCGTTGAGTGGTCTGGAATCCTTGCTCTTGCTCATTTCCATAAGGTTATCTTAGAATCCTAGATTCAAGTGAATGGGAATTACCCACATTTAGCCTTGTGAATTTATATACCATGTTATTACTCAAAATCCAAGTAGGAAAGTATATAGAGCTCTTTAATTAAATTCGTGAAATGATTTGTTCTCTCTTGATTGATGAACATAGTTAAAAGTCAAAATCGTGCATCTTTGATTCATGACTTGATTAAGTGACAGGATTGTGGAATGACGTTGGATATGATTGTTATTAGTATGATTATTTTAGTTGATCAATGTGGCTAGAAAATAATATTGTGCTTGTTGATTCTTTAATATGTTACATGCTATGTATTGTGATTTTATGTGGAGAAACATGATGATTTATGCGATGGGTGAAGTGGAAATATAAACGGTCATGTGAGATCGTTATGTAATCCTGAAACTAGTAATTTCATGCATGTCGAGTTCTAATAATTGATTGATGAGTGCTATGATTTTCCACTTAAACGTACTGTGATAAAAGTTGGGGGAAGTGTTTGGGTGAACTACGAATGAATTGATTCTTATTGAGAGTACGTAGGCAGTCTAACGAGGAGGCTAGATGCAGCCATAAAGTATATGAAAAATTACTACGAAATTCAAGGTATGAGTTGTGCTTTGTCCATAACTCGTAGGTGCGGTGTGTTAGATATACAGATACTTGGTGACGTCACATGTCGATCTTGGCCGTATGTCGGGATCGGGGCGTGACAGATTTGGTGAACATGTCTGCCAAATTTTCATTGGAACGAATTTGTCTAACTTCAATAACTTTAGCCTTCTTAAGCTTATGTGCACTAAAAAACTTTGGAGATATGTGTTTAGTCTTATCGCCCTTGATGAATCCTTCTTTCATTTAGGCAACACAGGCTGCATTATCTTCATAGGTGACAGTTGGAGTGTCTGTCTTTGAAGTTAGACCACATGAATTCTGGATATAATGGATCATTGATCTTAACTAAGAACATTCACGACTTACTTCATGTAAAACAAGTATTTCTGAGTGATTTGAAGGTTTAGCAACTAATGTTTCCTTTGTTAAGCACCATAAGATTGTTGTATCTCCATTAGTGAACATATATCAGTTTGTGAGCAGGCTTTATGCGGATTAGAGAGAAAACCAGCATCTGCATATCCAACAAGGATCTGGTCATTTGTGGATTTCTCTGAGTAAAATAAACTCATATTTGTTGTCCCACGAAGGTATTGCAAAATATCTTTGACTTATTTTCAATGACAAATTGTTGGAGCAGAGCTATACCTTGCTAACAAGTTAACTGAAAAAGCTATATCTGGTCTAGTACATTTTGCTAAATACAATAAAGCACATATTGCACTCAAATATGGTACTTCTGGACTAAGGACTATTTCATCATCTTCTTTCGGGCGGAATGGATCTTTCTTAATGTCTAAACAACGAACAACCATTGGCATGCTGAGTGGATAAGCCTTGTCCATGCCAAATCGCTTCAGGATTTTTTCAATATAAGCTGATTGGTGGACCAAAATTCCACTAGCACAATGCTCAATCTACAGGCTGAGACAATATTTTATTTTTCCAAGGTCTTTCATTTCAAATTCATTTTTCAGATAATCAGCATTTTTATTGAGCTATTTAGGGGTTCCAACTAGGTTCATATCATTGACATATACTGCCACTATAGCAAATCCAAAATTGGATTTCTTAATGAACACACAAGGGCAAATGAAATTGTTGGTATACCCTTCTTTGATCAAATACTCATTGAGACGATTATACCACATTCGTCCAGATTGTTTCAGCCCATACAATGATCGCCTTAATTTGATTGAGAGTATTGATGCACAAAACCGGAGGGGTCTTGGGACAACGTAAATCCGACTGTGAACATGCATGAAAGCTCTGAGAGGGTGAGGATATGGCCTAAGAATTGGCCTCCCCTAATTGTGAGGGTGAGGGGTCTTTTTATAGAATAAGGGTTCCTCACTTATTACATATTTGCCTCTCCATTTATTACATAATTACATTTGAGTCATCCGAGTATTTATACGAGGTCTAAATACGGAGGCTCTAAGTATGGTATAAACAGTAGTCCCCCAAGTCTTTAGTCAATAGAGTCTTTTGGCTGGAGACTTGAAATTCAGTCCATGTGTTGGCCAAAGTAACTAGATGTCATCTAGAACTGATACTCGATATGAGGCGGTACCTAATCTGAAATGATGCTCAACTAGAAGTAGCACATGTTGCGAGGCTACTCTGCTTGTGGCTTATGTTGCCTTGGTTGGCTCGGCTTGTGGTATTTGAAGGTGAGGGAGTCCTTTTTGTAGAATAAGGGCTCACTCCTCAATACATAAATATGGGCTAGAGTTGATGCTCACAGCGAGGCGGTAGCTTAGTAGGCGACGATGCTCTCTAATGATGGTGAGAGAGTCCCTTTTATAGAATAAGGGCTCGCTCCTCAATACATGAATAATGGGCTAGAGTTGATGCTCTCTAATGATGGTGAGGGAGTCACTTTTATAAAATAAGGGCTCGCTCCTCAATACATAAATAATGGGCTAAGTCTCCCAAGTATTTTTCATGAGGCCCAATATATGGTACATAGTGTAGCCCCCAAGTCTTCGGTTAATAGAGTCTGTTGGCTGGAGACTTCAAATTGAATCCATGTATAGGCCGAAGTGGCAGTTGTTCAGAGGCGGTATTTGTATACCCCGCACTGAAGCTTTGTAGGTGAAGCTTTGCAAGTGAAGCTTTGAAGCTGGAGCTCTGTAAATGAAGGTTTTGAAGCTAGAGCTTTTGTAAATGAAGCTTTTAAAGCTAGAACTCTGTAAATGAAGTTTTTGAAGCTAGAGCTTTTGTAAATGAAGCTTTTTGAAGTTAGAGCTATGTAAATGAAGCTTTTGAAGCTAGAGCTTTTGTAAATGAAGTTTTTGAAGTTGGAGCTCTGTAAATGAAGCTTTTGAAGCTAGAGCTTTTGTAAATGAAGTTTTTGAAGCTAGAGCTCTGTAAATGAAGCTTTTAAAGCTAGAGCTTTTGTAAATGAAGCTTTTGAAGCTGATTGACATGAGTAATGCTCATGAATGTTTATGTTGATTGACATGAGTGATGCTCATGGATGTTCACTCATGCTCATGAATGTTGACATTAGTGATGCTCATGGAGTTGACATGAGTGATGCTTATGAATGTTGACATGAGTGATGCTCATGAATGTTTATGTATGATTGATACGAGTAATGCTCATGTATAATTTAAAGTACTGGGCGTACTTTTGATCACTTGGTTGGCAATAATAGCGGCGGGGTGTCGAATAATTTTTTTGTAGTACTGGGCGTACATTTGGTCACCTGGTTGGTGCTATTTTGGGCTTATGGGCCTTCGCCCTCCACACAACATTCCAGCCCATTTATATTTGGGCTTTGCCTTTTTTTTTTTTGTGATTACCCTCTGATGGGGTTTATACAGATGTCTCCGAAAGATAATAAATCACATCATTCTGGTAGGGTGTTTATTCATTGCTTTTGCTTTCTCTTTTGCTTTCTCTTTTCTTTTCTCTTTTCTTTTTTGCTTTTGTTTTTTTATGCTTTTCTTGATCTCCCCGCTCCTTCTCTGTCCACCTTGCTTTGTAAGGTATCTTTTGCTTGCAAGCCCACTTGCTTTGGTCGTGCCCATCCATTCTCACTTCTCTTTTTCCTTTTTTCTTTTTGCTTTTCTGTTGTCCCCCATGTGTTTCTCTCTGTCTCCGTTCTGCGGTGATTACAAACTTTGGTCGTAAAACTGCATTTTGGGAGGCTCAAAAGGGTACGCATCTGGCAATGCGATGTCGATCTGGAAAGTGCCGCCCTTATAAGGAGTACCAACTGGGCCGGGAATTGTTCCGATTAAACGGGCAAGAGTGGCTTCGCTTTTGGGGATGACTTCAATGCCAGAGCGCTCGATGTCTTTCCTGCATTCTTGAAGCTCCTTCTGAACCCTAACGATATCTACCATCTTTAATTACTCGGAGAGAATTAGCAAAACAGCAAGGGCAACGGCAAAAGTGTACTCATCCTCCACTGCCCCAAAGTGCCTCTCCGCCTCTCCAAGTTCCTTCATTTATAACTTTATGATTGTGGTCTTAACTTGGAACAGTGCTTCGTTTTGCTCGAATTTACAAATCACAGTGAGGATCAACTTGCTCGCTGACCAGCTGAGTGAGAATTCCTTATCCAATCCCATTGATAAAGAACTCTCACTGATCCTCAATCTTCTCTGTGATCTTCTCCTTCATCTTCTTCCTGATCGTCACCACCGCTTTCACCTGGATCTCTCCATCTTCGGAAGAAGACAAATTATCAACGTCTTTACTCTGCAATGGTGTTACAGAACGTTCCAGTCACCTTCTCTCCGTCGCTGATCACGGCCCTAACTGATCTTTCTTTCCGCTTCCTCCCTCATTCGACGTACGCACAGAGAACAACACAGAGTGCAGAGGGCAAGCGTTTCCTGTCACGAAATACAAGAGCAGAAGAAGGCGGCGCGCTAGGGGTTGCTGGTGGCAGTGCGCTTGGAGTCGAAGGAGGCGGTGCGGTGGAGGATGGCGGCGTAGGCGCAGAAGGCGCCAGAGCTGTGGGCGTTGGCGACGAGGTTGTGTTGGTCGATGGTAGAGAAGGGGAACGTGACTGAGATTTGAGAGGGCGATGCGTAGATCTGAAGCAGTATGTAGATCGACGCATAGATCTGGAGCAGTATGCAGACGGGACTGAGATTTGAGAGGGCGTCATCGTGAAAGCCCCTGACGTTTTGACAATACCCGCTATTCTCACCGTCGCTGGTTTAGCTTGGAGCAAACGAGAGTGAAGTCTTCATGGAAATGAAAACCCAGTTGCAGGAACAAGGTAAGAGAGAAGCAAAAATAAAAGGCCGAAACTTGAAATTATTGGGCTCCAAGACTGGGTTGCAGATAATCTATGGCTTCTGAGAAAGGGCAAAAAGTAATCTATATTTAGAGACATGAAAAGACGCTGTGGTTGCTGTGGTATTTGGTTTTCTTGGATTTTTTTGTGTAGATTTTGCAGATTCACAGTGAAGGTGAAAAATTGAGAGAGAACCGACATAGCTTTTTGTGTCGATTCCCACAGACGACGCCAAATGTTGATGCATAAAACCGGAGGGGTCTTGGGACAACGTAAATCCGACCGTGAATTTGCATGAAAGTAAATAACACAAAATGTATCGTGGTTCATCCTAATGTTTGGGCTACGTCCACACTGATTATTGTATTTCTCTAAGACGTTGAAGAATGAGAGAGAGAGCTTCTCTGTGAGGATGAGAGCTCTGAGAATGTGAGGATATGGCCTAAGAATTGGTCTCCCCTAATTGTGAGGGTGAAGGGTCCTTTTATAGAATAAGGGCTCCTCACTTATTACATATTTGCCTATCCATTTATTACATAATTACATTTAAGTCCCTCGAGTATTTATACGAGGTCTAAATACGGAGGCCCTAAGTATGGTATAAACAGATAGCATACCTCGTGGTTTGTTAGTTTTTTCAGGCAATTTAAGTCCTTCTGGGACCTTCATGCATATGTCAGTATCTAATTTTCCATATAGATACGTAGTGATGACATCCATAAGTCGCATGTCAAGTTTTTCTGAAACCATTAAACTTAGTAAGTAACGGAAAATAATTGCGTCCATTACATTAAGGTATGTCTCCTCATAATCAATTCCAGATCTTTGTGGAAAGCTTTGTGCAACGAGTCGTGCTTTATATCCTGCAATCTCGTTTTTCTCATTGCGCTTTCTTGTGAATACCCATTTGTAACCCACAAGATTTACATCAGGCGGAGTTTGAACTACTGGTCCAAAAACACTTCGTTTTTCTAAGGAATTTAATTCTGCCTGGATTGCATCTTTCCACTTAGGCTAATCTTGTCTCTGTTTGCATTCATCAATAGAGCGGGGCTCAATATCATCACTTAATATGATTTCAATGACTATTACGAATGTGAACATATTGTCGATGATTATTTCATTATGATCCCACAATTCATTAGTACATGCATAATTTATGGAGATTTCTTTGCTTTCATGTACCTCTGTCTTTTTAGGGACATGTGTCTCATTAAGGACATTTTCTTTTTCTGAAAGTACAGAATCATGGGTTGTGGATTTGTCATTCATTCTCTCTTCCTGAATGATTTCATTCGGATTCAGTTGTGTCATCGTCTTTCTCTTTCGAGGAGCCGAATCTTTTAAACCTGGAGGGTCTACCACACTTCAGGCGTGCACCAGATAATTCATTCGCTGCCACTTTATTTTGTCGAACAGGGACATCAATTCTTACAGGTGCATTTGTAGCTGATATATGTGATTTTGTCACTTTCATAGCATCATTAAATGCATTTGGTTTTTTATTAGCAATATTAAGAAGATGAACGATCATTTTTCACTTCATTTTCACATTGAGTGCTACGTGGATCAAAATGAGACAATGTGGGTACAACTTATATTAGCTCTTGCCGTTTTTCTGGAACGGTCTTTTCTCCCCTTAATGACGGAAAGACTATCTCATCAAAGTGACAATCAACAAAACGAGTTGTAAACATATCACCTGTATTGACTTAATGGGGTAATTTGGGAATTGTGCTCGGAACTTAATTATTTGAGCAAAAAGTCTCTCAAAAGCTACATTCCGAGTAGACAAGAGACAAACATATGACTATCGGGTAGATGGATTGACCAAAACCATAAAATATCGAAATGATCCACAAGATGGTTGAATAGGCCTATAAATATATCCTTGAATTCTTTGCAAAAATGATGGAGATTCAGCATCAACCTTTAGTTGTGATGATCTAATCACCAACTTCCCTTGAGAACAAGCCTTGCAAGGGTTATCATTTGAGATAGCAATGTGTCTGCTTAATAATGAATGTTCATTAGAGTTGGTAATGATCCTACGCATCATGGTAGATCCTGGATGACCCAGGTGGTCATGCCAAAACATGTAAACCTTTGAATCAATGAACTTCTGGTTCATGATAATATGTGATTCAAATCTATGTATAATACAATCCACTTGGCAAACCACACAACTTCTCCAATATACACTTCTGGGTATCATTGGAGGTAATGCATAGATACTCCACATTTTCTACACTTTTTATTTCAATATGGTATCCATTTAAACATATGGCTTTAAAACTCAACAAATTTCGAGTAGATCGAGTAACATACAACGCATTTTGTATAGACAATATTGTTCCATTT
Source organism: Malus sylvestris (assembly GCF_916048215.2). NCBI lineage: Eukaryota > Viridiplantae > Streptophyta > Magnoliopsida > Rosales > Rosaceae > Malus > Malus sylvestris. Next base: position 36,920,059 of record NC_062264.1, on the reverse strand, counting down.
GGTAACATGATTTGGGCTTTTCTTGAGCTTCCAATTACATCTGATTGGCCTGATATTGTTATTACCCTTACTTTTGTAAGCATCAAGCTTGAGAAATACTTTTGATCTCGAAGTATTGTATGCATGGTTGCACTGTTTGCAAGACAAATATCTCCGTCATTTCTCTTGTTTTTAGAATAACCATAATTTTTATCCATGATTTCTGAGTAAAGGGGATCACGGTTAAAAACAATTTATTCATAATAAAAGGAAATTTTAATCCCACTTTTATTGAATTGAAATGCAAGTTTTAAACTACAAGTTCAGAATAAAATACATCAAACATAAATGATTCAATCGAATCGATACACTTCATTCCCTCTTTCTATAATAAAGTTCGAGACATCTAGGTAGGTTGTGTTCAAATGTCCTGATAAGTCACACACTGGATCAGGTATATCCATTGGTCTAGCCTGGTCAAGGAAATTGGTCTCGACACCCTTTTCCTTGAGGGAGGCTTGATATAGATCCACCTGATGATTTGGGGTACGACAGGTACGCGCCTAGTGCACATTACCACCACACCTATGGTAGGCTCCTTCAGAGTTTCTAAGAGCATTGTTCATATGAGCTTTGCCTTTGTGGCGATTTACAATTTTGAACCTCAGGCCTGAATTATGCCTTGGAATCTAATTGTGAAACTGGACACCATGATTCTTGCCTTTCCCGTTCCACCAACCTTGTTTATGGCCACATCCTCGTTTATGATTATTGTCACCAGAGGATGTGGCGTTCACTTCAAGGGAAACAGCATTCACTTCTAGGAATGGTGCAAATCCAGTAGGTCGGGATTGATGATTTTTCATCAAGAGCTCATTGTTTTGTTTATCTACCAGGAGCACAAATATCAGCTGGTTGTATTTAATGAAGCTTTGCTCTCTATACTGCTGCTGCATAAGCACGTTTAAGGCATGAAAGGTGTTGAAAGTCTTTTCCAGCATATCTTCCTCAGTTATGGTTTCCCCACAAAGCTTTATCTGGGAGCTAATTCTGAACATCGTAGAATTGTATTTAGCCACTAACTTGAAATCCTGGATCCTTAAATGAGTCCACTCATAACGAGCCCTTGGAAGAATCACTGTTTTCTGGTGATTGTATCTGTTTCTTAATGTCTTCCAGAGAGATAACGGATCTTCAACCGTTAGGTACTCACTCTTTAGTCCTTCATCAAGGTGAGAACGAATAAGATCATGACCTTCGCCCGATCTTGAGATGATGCATTGTTTTCCTCCTTAATGGTTTCTCCAAGATTCCCTGCCTTCAGATGGATCTTGGTATCCACTACCCAGGTAAGGTAGTTCTTCCTAGTAATGTCCAGGGCAACAAAATAAAGTTTTGCCAAGTTCACCATTTTCTTTTCTGAAGGAAAAATGAGATGTGTAAAAACTTGCAATAATATGTATTCATGGAGGAATATAATGTTAAAACTTCTGGTTCTTACAAGTTTTTTATTTTAATCTTCAGGCCAAAATGATAAGCACTCGAAACTTCAAGCTTGAGATTTTCATGATTAATGAGAAGGGCGATTGTACCGCACTATTCTCATTGAAGCAAGCATAGGATGGGCAATTATTCCGCACCACTTAAATAGCAAGAAAATTTAAATATGCAGAGCAGGTGGACGATTATACCACACCACCTAAAATTGCAATAAAATTAAATCTGCAACCCAAGATAGGTGATTGTACCGCACCATCTTTGATCACATTGAAATTAAATTTGTAGTTCAAAATTGGCGATTGTACCGCACCATCTTTGATTGCAGTAAAATTAACATAAATAAACACTGGGTTAGTAATCATGAACTACACCAAACAAGAAATCAAAGATATAAGTAATTGTTAAATTGAGAATGAGAAGCAGGCATGGTGCTAGCAGTTCATCTGCGAAGGTACATCATGCAGGTGAGGCAAAGGAAGAAGAAGAACAGGAAAATCCTTGGAGGAAGCATTTATTTTCTTTCTTTTCAATGAAGGGAGATGAGAACTAGTTAAGACTAGAGAATCATGCTATAGCGTGTTATAAATAGGCAAAAGTTAGAGAGATAACTTTTGCTATGGACATGAGCGAAGGGGGTGCAAAATATCATACTGTAACTTTAGTAGTCATAATGGCAGATAAAAAAAGGGATGGATACTGATATTATTTCTTTGATTCTTTCTTTCGCAGTGTGTTTTGATAGCACATGGAGTGTTTTATTTATAGAACAACTCATGTAATAACAATCATCCAAATACAATGATGACATTTTGAAAGTATCAAATACTATTTCCAAGTCTTTATTCCTTTGAGTGGGCATTCACCCACTAATTCTACAACAATGTTATGTATTCCTCTTCGCTTAGAAGGTCTTAGGTTCAAATCTCGTGGATGGCGAATTTGATACCAAATTAGGCTGCCCCTTGTGTAAAAATATTGATGTACTAAAAAAAATAGCTAGCATATAGCATAAAAAATTAAACAAGTGAAGAAATCTTTTTAAGGTGAAAAAACGTAAACGGAAGTCTAATTTGTTATATTCTAAAAAATGTCCAGGCATATCTAATTCTTTCAAAGGAAAACTAATGAAAAAGAGCTTGAAAATTTTGAGTTTTAACGATAAAGACAAAATAAAGGGTAAAGTGAATAGTACCAGGTTTGACTTTTTAGTGTAAAAATGCGGTTTTTCGTTAAAGTGAACAATATCATGGGCTTTTCGTTAAAACTCCCTTCTTTCAATGGTGGGAGTCTTGTTTTGTCTAAAGGTTGGCTTAAAGCATCATGAACAATCGGTTGAAACCAACTCTACGTAGGTGAGATTAAATATAGAAAGACTTCTGTGTGTGAGAGTCCACATAGTTCAGACCTCGGGTAATAAAATTCTCCTCGCTTTGAGGCAGGAATAAAGGGGAGTATGATTCTCCCCTTTAATTTCTCTCTTTATAAATATTTAATACAAGATGTTGACGTGACTTAATCGTAACTGTTCAAATAAAAGAGGAGGAAATTTGAAGGAAAGAGAATCCTACTTCAAATAAAGAGTTTCTCATCTTAGCGTTTTTAATTTAATAATAATTTAGTGTTGATACTTGATGGTGTGCATGGAACTTGACTTAGGATGGAATGTTTTTTACTATCTTATATATTATGATTTTTGAGTATGGTATTTGATACAAAATAGAAAGCTTGTTTCAGGTGAAAAAAAAAAGAGTAAGTAGGTTTTCATCCTTATTTTTACTACTCTATTGATTAAAACCTTATTACTTTTCAATTTTTGATCAAGGTCATTTGTATTAATAATATCATTAATTATTTCAATAATAAAATATTTTTTATTTCTAAATATATTCATTTAATATTAAAAATGTTACAATTAGTATATTTATATTTATGGCTAAATTTTTTATCATATATTTTTATTTTTAGTTTGTACCCATTTTTAATTTGCAACCCTTTTTTAATTTGTACCAATTTTCCTTTCAATTTTAATTTGTACCCATATATTAATTTCTTTTTGTGCCCATATTTTTTACAGTTTTATTTGTATTGTACCCATATTTTTTTATTTATTTGTACCCATTTTTATTTTTGCTAAATGTACCCATGTTTTGATACAATCATTTTTTGGTTATTTTTTTATGAATGTACCCATGTTTACACACACACACAATAGTATATTTATATTTTAATATTTTTAATCCCACAAATTATGTTTTTTATTTAAAATCTCATTACTATAAACAACTATAAATTTTAATTTTTAATTTAAAAAATATAGTAACGTACATAGAAATAAATTATCAATTAATTTTAAGGACTTGGATCAAAAATTGAAAACCAACAAAGTTTCAGTCAAAGATTGTTCATAACTAGGGACCGCATCCAAAGTCTCAAAAAAAAAAAATATTGAAATGCAACTATGGCACTGGCAATTCTTGCATGCACTTATATTCTTGTTGTTTGGTTTCGAAAATAATATTTACAATGAAGTGCTTCTAAGAATTATGAGAATTACTGTTGTCGTCAATATTTAGACAATCACTAGTTGACTTCAAGATAAACATATACGAAACGAGAGAGAGACAGCCGGGATATCAACCATTCATGCAACATGCAAGTGGATTATACAATGTATCAGCAATTCGGCGGTCACAGACAATCAACGCACTAAATAACTGTTACTAACACAACTCATATCTATATATATAAAGTGAGCACTCTAAAATAGTGACACATTCAAAATACCTTAAATTGCCATTTAAGAATTTCATAAATTACAATTGAACCAAAAGAAGTTAAAGTATTTAACCATATTTTTATTTTGAATGAATTTAATATTTAAAATTATAGAAAAAAAACAAAACCTCCCACGTTAGTGGGTGGTTTCAAGTCATTAATTCATTTCTTTTTTTTTTTAAATAATTTTTTTAAAATATTTAAATTAATTATTTAAATAAAAAAAATATAAAAAGGCCAATTGACACACGCATACGCGTGTGGCAAGAGGTTAGTCTATATATATATATATAAAATGAGCATCCTAAAATGATGATATATTCAAAATACCATAAATTGCCCTTTAAGAATTTCATAAATTACAATTGAACCAAAAGAAGCTAAGACCATCTCCAACCCTTGGGCTAAAAGCCAAATTTTTTAGCCTGGAAAATTTAGCTTTTAGCCCAGAAACATCTTTTCTGCTCCAACTCTTCTACCCTAAAATTTTAGCCCGGACTTATTAAAGAATGAAATTAGCCTAAATTTTTTTCTTAAATCAATTTTTTTTTAAAATAAATATGTATATTATTGTAAATTAATTTTATGAACATTTTAATCTAAAAAAATTTAAATTCCGATAAACATTTCGCATTTAGCTCGGGGGGAAAGCTGGGGGGTATTTGGCCCAGAAATAGCATTTGGCATTTAGCCTAAAATTTTAGCATGGGTTAGAGAGTGTTTGGGGGGGTAATTTGGGGGGTAATTTGGCTTTTAGCCCAGAGTTGGAGATGGTCTAAAGTATTTAACCATATTTTTATTTTGAATGAATTTAATATTTAAAATTATAGAAAAAAACAAAAACAAAACCTCCCACGTTAGTGGGTGGTTTCAAGTCATTAATTCATTTTTTTTAATAATTTAAAAAAAATATGTAAATTAATTATTTAAATAAAAATATATAAAAAGGTCAATTGCCACACGCGTATGCGTGTGGCAAGAGGCTAGTAAATATAATATCTTCCTCTCGAGAGATTTTTTAGTGTGACCATCACACGAGGTGGTACATTACATGTCTTTATATAAATGGTGAGATATGTGTGTTAAAAAGTTAATAACTTAAAAATTAAAAATTTTCACCACTTATATAAAAACACATGATGTACCATTCATATTCCTGTCATAACTAAAAATTTCTCCTCCCTCTCAATTTTGAAAGACAACCTCCCAAAACCAAAGCTCTCGACCATATCGAACAGTTACAAGAAGAAGATGACAAAATGTTAAGAAAAAATTTCTTTTCCTTTCTAACAAATTTTGGTAGGCATGGGTGTCTAGAGGAGGAGGAGGGTTTCTAACGACGGCTATGTTCCTTCTAAGTCGGCTGCAGGTCTGTTGTATCCTAACTTCGTATCTCCTATGTGTCTCATTTCTAATTGTTTGACATGTGTCCTTCAATTTAACATAGAATTAACACTGTTAACTTCTACTATTTTGAATTATTAAAATAGAGTTTCAAAAATCCTTTGGGTACACCTATATCAACCCAGATCAACACGGTCGACAAGACCCCATCTGGTAGTTGCCGGAAAAAAAATCCTCTTCTTTCTCTCCATTTTTCTTTGCTTTCCTCCTTATCTCTTATTAATAATATAATCCAATCTTCCAGCCAATGCTATAAACACAACCTCAATTCACAAAATTATGTGCACGCATGTACCAGGACAAAATCAAGATGAGAAAAATCAAGAGCTACAATGCAAATTTCAAACGTTTTTGTGAACACGGAAAATTCCTGAAACGAAAGAGACAAGAACGACGTGCACAAACAAATATTTGTGTTTGATGATTTTGGGTTACAATCTCTCTCAAATTTGATCCTCTGATTCGATCTCCGTGAGGTGTTGATTGGTGGGTGTTTCGTTGATCCAAGGGCCGTCGAGGCTTGATCTTGGATGAACAGTTGGAAGTTTCTTCAAAGGGCCGTGGGCTTGATCTTTGAGGTGGATTTGAACGGATCTTCAAAGGGGCTTTTGGGCTTGATCTTTGAAGAACAGTGATGAACGGATCTCCAAGGGCTTTTGGGCTTGATCTTGAAGAACAGTGATGAACGGATCTTCAAGGGCTTTTGGGCTTGATCTTGAAGAAACGGTTGGATGTGTGGATTTGTCGACGTTTGTTGATCCAAAGGGCCGTTGGGGCTTGATCTTGGAAGGACGATGAACGAAGAACACTTTCTTCAAGGGCCGTCGGGGCTTGATCTTGAAAGAACGATGAACGAAGAACGAAGAAGGCTTTCTTGATTCTTCGGGAACCTGGATGCTTGAGAGCTTCGGAGTTTCAGAGCTTCAGAGCTTCAAGGTGTAATATCAATTGATTTTCCAAATGAATGAATTGGCTTCTATTTATAGAATTTTCCAAGGACTAATTTTGAATATAATATTCCAGATGAAATAAGTCGTTTCTGCCAGGTGTTGACACGTGTCCTATTTGATGACTTTTCCAACTTATTTCAATTTTCGTTGAGTCGCACGCTACGTGTAAAATTTATGTAATACATGAGCGTTGACACTTTAATTTATCGGTCAACATTTATTTACCGAAATTTCGATGTCTACAAATGCCCCCACTTCAAGGCACGTCGTATACATGTGTTTGTCACGTGTAGGAGATGCGTTTTGAAGTCCCTTACTGTAGATGTCGATCCAAGGGCCGTCGAGGCTTGATCTTGAATTGGGCTGGAGATTTCTTCAAGGGCCGTTGAGGCTTGTTCTTGAACTTTTATTTGAAATTTCTTCAAGGGCCGTCAAGGCTTGATCTTGAAGGTTGAAATTGGACCACAAGGAGCTTCATGTGGTAGATGATCTTTGGCTTTGGTAGTGGATGAATCGGCACGTATTTTGTTGCGCTTGTTGACTTTCCACAGCTTTGATCTTGAACTGGGTTGGAGGATTTTCTGGATTCCTCCAATTGTTGATTTTCCACAGCTTATTCTTGAACTAGGTTTTGATTCAAGGGTGGTAGACACTTAATCTTGAATCGGACTTGTGATTTCCTCAAGGGCCGTCGAGGCTTGATCTTGAATTTGGCTGGAAACTTCTTCAAGGGCCGTTGAGGCTTGATTCTTGAAGGTTGACTCGAACACATGGCAAGCAGGCACGAGGTAAAGGTGACAACCTGTTTCTTTGTTCAATCTTTCTAATTCACACCTGAGCGGTTTGGTCAACGGTATGATCTTCAAGATTGATGAACTCTTCTTCCAGTTGGTGACTTGATCTTTAAGGATTCGATTTAAGGGTGGTGAATCGGCATGTGCAGCTCACAACGCCTAGTAAGCCGACCCAAGAATTTGAGGGTCAAAACAAGTTCACCGTCCTCAGGCAGATGCAGCATCTTCTCGAGTTCTTCATCTCAGACTCTTTCTGCTGAGTTGACTGTGCATGCTGCATTCTTCTCTGCTTGTTTCTTCAGGCAGATGTGGCAGCTTCTCGAGTTCCTCAGTTCGGACTCCTTCTGCTGAGTTGACCGTGCAGACCGCATTCCTCTCTGCTTGTTCCTTCTGCACCTTGTCTCCACATGCTGCAAGGTATCATTTTCACTTGCCTTATCTGTCCTCCAGGCAGATGTGGCAGCTTCTTTGAAAGTACAGCAGCAGTGGAAGGCGAGTACTCGAGAGCAGTGCTAGGTAGGCAATCAGGGAAGGGTTCCAAGCAGTCGGTTCCTTACCCGAGTTTGAGTGGAAGTTCCGGCATATTGTTTTCTTTATCCTTGTCTTTGTAGGTAAGAACAAGGACAAAGGAAAGGACAGGGAGAACGCATGATATGAGATACTCTTGCTTTCTACCCTGGTGATATGAGATACTTTTGCTTTGGAGTCATTGGCTTGCAGAGGTACCCCAAGGAATAAGGAACATTGAATGACTCGAGAGGCTTCGTTAGGAAAGCATTTTTTTGGAGATGAAGAAAGGCTCTGTATGTCTGCCTTGCCATGGAAGGCGAAGGTAGACAATTATAGGAAGTTCTTTGATACCTGTAGAGGTACTATTCTTTCACTCGTGTCGGCAACCAATGCGTGATTGATCTATATGGCTTCACGTGCTTTCTTCTTTATCAGAAATCTTCGACAAATTGTCCGTAATTTCCGCCAAGCTGAGTGTGCATGTGACAGATGCTGACGCCGCTAAAAAAGACTGGCGCCTCTTCGATAACTGGGATCGGCGCCTCGACAAATTACCCGTGATTTCCGCAAAGCTGAGTTTGCGTGTGACGGGTGCCGACGTGTCTGGAAAAGCAAGATGCTTCTCCGATTTCTGAGCTTGCCTCTTCGATTTTTGAATTGGCCTCTTCGAATTCTGAGCTTGCCTCTTCAATTTTTTGAATTTGCCTCTTCGAATTCTGAGCTTGCCTCTTCGATCTCTGAAATCTCGTTGAGTGCTGATTTTTATAGAGGCGCGCAGTTCGTTTCAAAGCACACTTGAATTTTCGCTCGCAGAAACTCCCTTCTTGCACTTCTAAGATCTTGATCTGTCTGACCTCTTCTTTCTTCAACACCTTTGAAAATGTCTGGACCCTCCGACCGTCGTTTTGATTTGAACCTTGATGAAGAGGTAGTCCCGTCTTCTCCAGATAACATATGGCGCCCATCCTTCATATCCCTTACTGGTCCTCTTACCGTTGGGGATTCGGTGATGAAGAATGATATGACCGCTGCGGTGGTGGTCCGGAACCTTGTCACTCCCAAAGATAACAGACTACTTTCCAGGCGGTCTGATGAGTTGGCTGTTAAGGAGTCTTTGGCTCTTAGTGTGCAGTGTGCGGGTTCTGTGTCCAACATGACCCAACGCCTATTTGCTCGAACCCGTCAAGTTGAATCGTTGGCGGCTGAAGTGATGAGTCTCAAACAGGAGATTAGAGGGCTTAAGCATGAGAATAAACAGTTGCACAAGCTCGCACACAACTATGCCACAAACATGAAGAGGAAAATTGACCAGATGCAGGAATCTGATGGTCAGATTTTACTTGATCATCAGAGGTTTGTGGGTTTGTTCCAGCAGCATTTACCTTCGTCTTCTGGGGCTGTACCGACTGCTGAGGCTTCAAACAACCAACCTCCGACGCCTTCTCTTCCTGGAGCTCTGCTGAGTTGTGAGGCGCAACCCGATCGTCCTTGAATATCCCCTGTTGTAAATTTGATTTGATATATTTTTTTTTTTAATTTATATATAATGCAAATTTATGTAAAATTTCCAGAAAAATAAATAAAATGAACCTTTTATTTCTCTCTATGCGTTTTTTTATTTTTTATTATTATTATTATTATTTATTATATTTATTATTTTTACAATTTTTTTTTTCTTTCTGCACATGGTGCCCATGCACCATCAGAAACTTTTGATCTGCCATGGGGCTGTACCCCATCTTTGATCCATCATTCCTCTTTTTTCACGTGGTGCCAGATGCACCACCACCTTTTTTTTTTTTTTTTTTCTTTTCTATAAATTAGGATGGTGGGATAGGGAATTTGCAGGGATGAAGCCGAGCAAGGAGGACGGAGAAGATGGTGCTTCGAGCTTCACGACCGGCTAGTCGTTTGACGGCGGTCGTTGAAGTCGTTGGCAGCTGCGAGGCCAGAGACGGAGGAGGACAGGGCAGCTGTGATGGACAGAGACGCCATGGCAGGACCTCGATGAGTTTTAAGATACTGGTGCAGGTACTGGCGAGGTGATTTTGACGAGAAAAGCATGAAGAGGGCGTTGAGCACCATGGGCCTGCAATCCTTAAGGTTGATCTCGTAGTCCTTGAGCTCTTGTTCAGGCATGACGGGATCCGCTGCGGTCTTTTTATCGGCAATAAAGTTCTTTGCCTCATAAAACAGCTCAGAACGCGATAGAAGAGTTACGAACAAAGCACAATGTGCAACTGTAGGTGTCTTGATGCAGTTGAAGTAAAACTTCCCTTCCTCGACCATGCGTGCTGCAACGCAAGCATGAAGGACAGCAGCATAGGTGATTTCATCGATCTGTGTACTCGTTTCCTTCTCCATTTGGCAGAATAAATCTACTCCGATCTTTCCTTGTCCGTGTAAGCTGTACCCAGTTATCATCACTGTCCACGAAACAAGATCTCTGTACTTCAACCTGGCAAAAACTTTTGCAGCTGATTTGATAAATCCCGACTTGACATACATGTCCACAAGAGCATTCAGAACGGTGAGATTCATTCGAATACCATGTCGCAGCAAGAATCCACGAGTCACTTTGCCATGTTTACCTGCAGACATTCTTGCGCATGCTGGGAGAACACTAGAGACCGAGAGCGGATCAGGTTTCACCCCGTCTCCAACCATCTGCCTAAACAGCTTAAGACCCTCATTGAAGCATCCCCTCTTCACATTGGCACGAATCATTTCTGTGCAAGAAATGACATCTTTCTCCGGCATTTGGTTGAAAACTGCCCAAGCTTCGTCGACACAGCCACAGTCCATGTACATTTTCAAGAGGGTATTGCTCACCAACACATCATACCCCAATCCACGTTCCTTGGCAACCCTGTGGACTTTTGTTCCATCAATCAACGATCTCAACATGCCACAGGCACCAGCCGCCGTCGCCACAGCCACAGAATCTATCTGTGCTCCGGACTCCACCATTCTCTCAAACACATGAACCGCCTTGCCGGGTTTACCTTCCGCAATGTACAGCCTGGCCAGCATTGTCCATGAAACATAGTCCTTAACCAGGGATTTGTCAAACAGCCATTTCGCGGAGTCCGCGCTGTCGAGGCGACCGTACAACTCAATGAGAGCAGCAACCACGTACCGGTCACCAGAGCAGCCGAGCTTGTGAGCGTGGGCATGGAGTTGCTTGCCGAGCTCGGAGTCGAGAATCACGCTGCTGGCGCTGACGTTGCTGATGCTGTCGATACCGAATCAAATGTTGCTGAGCAGGAGAAGCACACAACCTTCGAACCCAAGACCCTCCACCTGAGCGGAGCATGGAAGCCAGTTGTGGTGTAGTGACGGTGGTGTTCGCAGATCGGGGGAGCGGAATATGAAATACGTAAGTTGCATGAACCGACGTTCTCTGGAAGCAAGTACCTGGGTATACTTCTTCCATCCAATGCATTCCTTGCCATAGATGCGGTGACAGCATCACTGAACTGAATCAATGCCTGGAAGCCTGCTGTTTTTTCCAAAAGTAGCAATCTTGTGCACAAAGCCGAAAGCAGAGAACACCAAGTGAATAACATCAATGCTCACATCGCCAGCTTCAACACCCTCAATGGTTACCAACAAGACATTTCCGGGCACATCTCCCGGACTTTTGTTATTGACAATTTCGTGTCTATTTGAATACTGAATGTACACGGTTTTACCACGGACCTGCGCAGGCTCCGAGGATGAAGCATAATACGAAACCATATTGATGGCCTGGTTTAGGTCCGAGAATTCGACGAAGGCCTGATTGCGATTGGCGCCGACATTACACTTAGTGTTGACGATCTTGCCGAAAGGTTTGCAGAGCTCGATCAACTCCTCCTCGGCGCACTCCCACGGGAGGTTATGGAGGTGGAGCACCTTCGACGGCGTCTGCGTGTACCGGAACTGCGGCGTCCCCGATGTCGACATAGGGCAGGGATTGGGTCGGCCAAGTTGGGAATTGGGAGTTAGGGTTTGGGGAAGAGAGAGATTAGAGAGGGATTGGGGTGTTTGGCCGTCGAGAAAGTGTAATGGAGGGGCTTTGGGCCTGAGCCTGGATTTGGGCTTTGAGAGCTGGGCCTAGGCCTAGGCCTGGAGGGAGAGGAATCTGCATTACAGCATGCTTAACACATTTATGTGTTTAAGAAGTGATGGGCTTTGGCGAGACTGGGCCTTTTGCTGACATTTTGCTTTCTTTTCTTTTTTTTCTTTTTTTTTTTTTTTCGAAGAAACTGTAATTTAATTTTGTACAAAGAAAATTGCAAATTTTCTTAACAAAATAAATTTGTAATGAAATTGACCTTCTTTAATAAAACATTTATTCTTTTGATTTTGATGTGACTGAACTCGAAAAAATTGAATATTCGAGCTGCCTACGTACTCCTCCAAAGAAGAGATCAAGTCGTAACGTAGTTCAAATACATACATATATATTTTTTTGGTATTTTCTTTTTTTGTGCCGTTTGCAGTTTTAACTCATGCAGGCAAGGAGTGTTGGTGTCGTTCGCAGTTTCAACTCGTGCAGACAAGGAGCATTTGGTGCCGTGTTGCAGTTTCAGCTCGTGCAGGCAATGAGCGTTTGGTGCCGTGTTGCAGTTTCAGCTCGTGCAGGCAAGGAGCGTTGGTGTTGCCTTTTATGCTCGTGCAGACTAGGAGCTTAGTGCCGTTTGCAGTTTCAACTCGTGCAGACAAGGAGCATTTGGTGTCGTTTGCAGTTTCAACTCGTGCAGACAAGGAGCATTGGTGTCGTTTGCAGTTTCAACTCGTGCAGACAAGGAGCATTGGTGTCGTTTGCAGTTTTCAACTCGTGCAGACAGAGCATTTGGTGCCGTTTGCAGTTTCAACTCGTGCAGGCAATGAGCATTTGGTGCCGTTTGCAGTTTCAACTCGTGCAGGCAAGGAGCATTTGGTGCAGGCGAGGAGCCTCGTGTCCTACAGTTTAGGCTCGTGCGGACAAAGAGCTTTGTGAATTTGTCAAACGATCCGGGATAGTTGTTCCTCGCAATTTTCATAGCAAGGAGTCTTGACCGAGTGATTGAAGAAGTCTTCAGGAAAGAAATCACGCATCGTGATGGGGATGGACGATCTATGTGTCGAAATTTCATCATTTTCAACACGTTCACGTTGCTTTGAAGGTTGACAAGAGCTGCTTTGCCCCCTTTCCGATTGGCGGACTTGTGGAGGAGACGTATGCTTCTTGTGCAATTTCTTAGGAGTGACTTGAGTCCATCCTTCAACTTTGCTTGTCTTGGAGGATGCCCCCAGCGGTTGAGGTGAAAACTTTGAGTTGGAAGAGCCAGAAGTGAAGGTGGTATAGTTTGACTTCACCACATCGTCAAGATCTAGCTCGATGATTCCTTTCTGAGCCAGCTTCATGATGAGATCTTTCAGCACGAAACATTTTTCTGTCGGATGACTGATGAAGCGGTGGAATTTACAGTATCTTGGACTGTCGGTACGATTTATCTCTTCCGGCCGTCTGCACTCAGGCAAACTGATCACCTTCTTGTCTAACAGGTCATCTAGCATGGCAACCACATCAGAGTCGGGGAATGGATAAGTTTTCTCCTCAAGCTCCTTCAAAGTGTGTCTACGCATCTCTTGATCATGAAAAGCTTCGTTTTGAATCGCCTTGCCTCGTGTAGGGATTTTGACGGGAGCTGTGTTGACTGTCATTGCTTCTTTGGTGGATTTCCACGTAGCCTTCTCCACCTTTGGCCCAAGAACTTTGTCGTTCTTGTAGTCGGCGATCGGTTCCTTCTTCCCATGATGGGCGATGCTCAACTCCATGTCATGGGCGCGAGTGGCCAATTCCTCGAAAGTCTGTGGTTTAATGCCTTGAAGGATGTATTGCAAACCCCATTGCATGCCTTGGATGCACATCTCGATTGAAGAGGTTTCCGAGAGCCTGTCTTTACAGTCGAGGCTTAGAGTGCGCCATCTGTTGATGTAGTCAATGACTGGCTCGTCCTTCCACTGCTTTGTGCTCGTTAGCTCTAGCATGCTCACAGTGCGGCGGGTGCTGTAGAAGCGGTTGAGGAATTCCCGCTCTAATTGCTCCCAGCTGTTGATGGACTCAGGCTCTAGGTCCGTGTACCACTCAAAGGCATTTCCTTTCAGCGAGCGCACAAACTGCTTGGCGAGGTAGTCCCATTCGGTTCCTGCGTTGTTGCAGGTTTCAACGAAGTGGGCAACGTGCTGTTTCGGGTTTCCCTTTCCATCAAATTGCATGAACTTTGGTGGTTGATAACCCCTCGGCATCCTTAAGGCGTCGATCTTCTTTGAATACGGCTTTGAGTACAACCCGGAGGTATATGAGCTCCCTTCGTACTGTGCCTTGATGGTGTTGGTGATCATCTCTTGCAGCTGCTGGATAGAAAGAGATCCCATGAGTGCCGTTGCTTGGTCTGGTTTCGGCTTCCCATCGATTTTCTTCACCGGGGGTTCTTCGTCTCCGCCAGCTCCTCCCTTTAGTGGATCATTCTCTGGGTCGGGTTTCTCGCTGTCCTGCGCCTCCAGTCGGTTGACTAATGCCGCGATTTGCAAGTCTTTTTCTTCCACAGTTCGAGTTAGTCTTGCGATTGCTTCATTCATTTGAGCAAGCTGTTCCTCGACTGAAGTTGCTCCAGCGGTCATGACTTGCATGGCTGAACTGCCGATTGAATCGTCATCGGAGAGCATGGATTCGGAGTATTCCCTTGGTCTTTCCCCCCTTGGTGCCCTTAGTGAGGCTAAGGTGATCATAGGCTCGTGCCTGGGGTACTCTCGTTCCCCTGGCAGAGTTGATGCAGAGGTGAAAGAGGTGGCAGAAGTAGCTTTTGCTTTGCTTCGAGTCGTGATACCCAACGTGACACCACTTGCGACGAGGGCGCCTTTGTTCTTTGCGCCGGTTATGGGAACAGCTTGAGCCTTCCTTGAAGCCATTAATTTTGGAAGTGTGCTCGAATTTCTTGAACGGAGAAAGAGATGAGAGGTAGAGATTGTCCCACTGGGCGTGCCAATTTGTGAACACGGAAAATTCCTGAAACGAAAGAGACAAGAACGACGTGCACAAACAAATATTTGTGTTTGATGATTTTGGGTTACAATCTCTCTCAAATTTGATCCTCTGATTCGATCTCCGTGAGGTGTTGATTGGTGGGTGTTTCGTTGATCCAAGGGCCGTCGAGGCTTGATCTTGGATGAACAGTTGGAAGTTTCTTCAAAGGGCCGTGGGCTTGATCTTTGAGGTGGATTTGAACGGATCTTCAAAGGGGCTTTTGGGCTTGATCTTTGAAGAACAGTGATGAACGGATCTCCAAGGGCTTTTGGGCTTGATCTTGAAGAACAGTGATGAACGGATCTTCAAGGGCTTTTGGGCTTGATCTTGAAGAAACGGTTGGATGTGTGGATTTGTCGACGTTTGTTGATCCAAAGGGCCGTTGGGGCTTGATCTTGGAAGGACGATGAACGAAGAACACTTTCTTCAAGGGCCGTCGGGGCTTGATCTTGAAAGAACGATGAACGAAGAACGAAGAAGGCTTTCTTGATTCTTCGGGAACCTGGATGCTTGAGAGCTTCGGAGTTTCAGAGCTTCAGAGCTTCAAGGTGTAATATCAATTGATTTTCCAAATGAATGAATTGGCTTCTATTTATAGAATTTTCCAAGGACTAATTTTGAATATAATATTCCAGATGAAATAAGTCGTTTCTGCCAGGTGTTGACACGTGTCCTATTTGATGACTTTTCCAACTTATTTCAATTTTCGTTGAGTCGCACGCTACGTGTAAAATTTATGTAATACATGAGCGTTGACACTTTAATTTATCGGTCAACATTTATTTACCGAAATTTCGATGTCTACAGTTTTATAATTGAAATCTAATTAATTCGTTGCCTGCAATCGCACTGGGTTGGTCATGGGTGATGACCATTCGATGGCTGTCGGGGCTGATCGGTGGAGATTGATGGCGATTCGGTGAGGTGGGTTGGTCGTGGGTCATGACGATTTGGTGGCTGTAGAGCTTTGGGCATCCACTGCCTTCATGTTTTTGGGGTTTTTTTTTTAATATTTTTAATACAAAATACTAAAAGTTAACAGTGTTAAATCCTGTTAGGTTGAGAGACACAAGTCATACAATTATAGAAGAGACACAAAAGAGACATGAAATTTAGGGACAGCAGACCTGCGACCCTCTAAGTCGCGGTAGCATAGGGTTTTTAGCACTCCAATGACTTAGCTTTAATGTTTCGTTTTGGTAGCGTCAATACTGTCATATGTAAGGCCAAATAACATAATTGATATATCTTTATAAATAAATCCATAATAGTACAAGAACAAAGTAACAATACAAAGTGAAGGTGTGACGATCATAACTTCTAATCTGCATTACTTGCTGACATTGGAACATGAATAAAGTCCAACCCCAAACACATGCAACAGAAAAAATCTCTCCTTTTTTTACTCAAAATCAAAGCCATTTTAGTGCTCGATGGTGTCCAACACGACAAGTCAATTTCTTTTCCTAGGCATTGAATAAAATCCAAGCTCATGCAATCGCTCATAGCCCAATACCATTCAAGATGGAATACTTCGTACTTAAATGTTTCAAGTGCCTTTTTTTGCCATCACTAACAAATACTAAAGTCCCCAGTCCTAGTCAATAGTCACAGTCCTAGTCAATAGTCATTGACAGTTCAGACAGTGACTCGTAAGTCCCCCAACTTCCTTTAAACTGTTGCATTACCACATAATGTCGTCATTTGGCTTCACTAACCACACACTTAACAACCCCACTTCCCTTTGTAACAAACAGAACCCAATTCCATGTCGCCATTTTTACCTCAATGCCTTTGCTTTCCCCAAATTCTCCAACTCATATATACAGGAAGCATTCAGCTCACCACTTCACAATCCCATTTCAAAACCCTCTCTGTCTCTCTGAAAGCCATGAAAAAGCTCACTCCCGCTTATATTCTTCCTCTTCTTCTCCTTCTCCTTTTTGTCCCCATCTCGGTTTCCGCGGGATGCGAATGCAATTCGGAAACCGTAGACCATGATAAGTTCAAAGTCCTCAAGTTCAAGCTAGTTGCAATAAGTTCAATCCTCATAGCAAGTTTCCTTGGTGTCTCCCTCCCAATGTTGGGCAAGAAAATTCCGGCTCTAAACCCCGAAAATGACATCTTCTTCATGATCAAGGCCTTTGCTGCCGGTGTCATTCTAGCAACAGGTTTCATCCACGTGCTGCCGGACGCTTTTGAGAGCTTGACAAGCCCTTGCCTCAGCGAAACCCCGTGGGGGAACTTCCCCTTTACCGGCTTCATCGCCATGCTTTCGGCGATTGGGACGATGATGATCGATACCCTTGCCACCAGCTATTATAGAAGATCTCATTTCACTAAGCCACTGCCGGTGAATGAGGATGAAGAGATGAATAGGGTGCCTGAGGGTCATGTGCATGGTCACACTCATGCCACACACGGCCGTGCTCATGGTTCCGGCGTGATTGCGGCGGAGGATTCGATTCCTTCTTTCGAGCTTGTTAGGCATCGAGTGATATCACAGGTAGAGTTTGGTTTAGATTCTCTAGTTGTTTATGCTTCAATTTTTGGTGCTACATTTTGTTGGGTTGGTGCACACTGTTTTCCCCCTGTTTCTAACTCTCCATTTTTATTAACTTTTTTATATTAACTATTTTTTCTGATTTAATTATGGAAATTCTTTGCATGAATAATTTTTCAGGTTCTGGAGCTGGGAATTTTGGTTCATTCAGTGATTATTGGGATATCTTTAGGTGCCTCACAGAGTCCCAAAACAATCAAACCTCTTGTAGCAGCTCTTACTTTCCATCAATTTTTCGAAGGCATGGGCCTTGGTGGGTGCATAACTCAGGTATCATCTATTTCCTCAAACATTTAATTCTTGTTTCATTGTCATTTAATCCCCTTATAAATGGAAACTAACTGGTTAGAGCAGTGTGGCTGTCGTCTTGTATTTTAATTTGAATCTTATTTTTTAAATTTATTATATTTTTAAAAAAAATGAGTAAGGGTTTGAAAATATTACAATAATTTAAGGAAGATGAAAGTTTCGAATTCGGAATGCATGAGTAGTAACTAGGAACCCAACGCTCTATCTAGTAGGACATCGACTATCTATTATGATATTAGACCACATGCAAAAAAACAAATTGGATTGGTTCCTGAATTTTAGTGGGGATTATTGGTCCATGAACAAAATTCTTGAGTATTTGGGTTTTGAACTTGTCAAATGTGGAACAATGATTTTTTTGGGTTACTGTGTTAAAACTCCCATCTCTTATATTCTCCTCTAAACACTTTATTTTGACAGAATTTCTGGTGGTATTATTGAAAGTGACTCATTACTTCACCCTACGACATATTGAATGATCAATATTTACAGATTTTAGTTCAGAATTAAGACCCCAGTTGACCAAAATCTAGACATCAATACTCCAATTTTCTCAAAAACCAAATATACATCACCTTTCCCATATATGTGATAATAGTATGATACATATTTACATGTTTGATGTGTCAAACTTCAACTGAAACCATGCTTTGTCTTTTAAACTTTAATTTCTAATCCTAGGCTACGATTTTCTAGCCATTGACCAATTTTCACATGGCCACATGGATACCATTTTGTGGGAACCGGATCCCCTCCTAAGCATAGGGTGGGGATCCTCCTGACCGGACCATCTGAGCTATTGAAATTTGATCCAACGACTACAAACAGGAGATCCTCTAAAAGTTATAATTATTGTAGCCGTTAAATCAAATTTCAATGGCCTAGATGGCCCGATCAGGAGAATCCCCACCCTATGCTCATGATGGGATCCGGTTCCCATTTTGTGGGGTTTTAGAGCTCCAAAAAGTCTTGTTGATTGTCACATAATCTTCTAGGCACCTATTCAGAGATCCTGCATATTCTTTCTAGGGTCCAATAATTGCATTTCATCGCAACTTAAAGGCCTCACACATCCGTTCATCTCAGCAGTCAACGTTCATCTTTTAGGACACTTGGATTGATGTGTCTTTTCACCAATGAGGGTTCGTAGGCCCACAAGTTTCTTCCTAATCCAACAATTGTGTAAAACTGTCGTGTCACGAAGTGCAAACACTCGTCTCTGTATATTTATCATCGACTGATGTATACACTGGACGGCAAGACAACATATCTACGCTCACTCCCCAATTCTTGAAACATTTTCGAGATGTGAAATAGGCTAAACTCCATTACAATTTCTATTGTCATACAATTTACATATAATGTCCCAATTGTATGTGCAGGCCAACTTCAAGTCCAGGGCCATTGCAACAATGGTGCTTTTCTTCTCCCTCACCACCCCAATTGGAATTGGTGTTGGAATGGGAATATCAAACATTTACAATGATACCAGCCCAACTGCTCTAATTGTGGAAGGAGTCTTCAACTCTGCATCAGCTGGGATCCTAATATACATGGCTCTGGTTGACCTGCTAGCAGCGGATTTTATGAACCCTAGAATGCAGAGCAATCTAAGGATCCAGCTTGGGGCTAATGTTTCACTTCTTCTGGGCTGTGGATGTATGTCTCTTTTGGCCAAATGGGCCTAAATGCCTCAAACGTAATTAGGGCTCCTTTGGGTTTTGTTTTTGCTTTTGTTGTTAGGCTTTTCCGTGTACTTTCGTGTTGTAATATGGTATAGTGGAAATTTAGTAATGCTCAATGCGTCACTAAAAGCAATCTAATTCTTCCATCCACAAAAAAGTTATTAAAAACTTGGAATGAATATAACAGTAATGTGTTAACCTAATAAGATGGGATATGTGCCATAGTTCAGTTTTGAAAATCTTGAGTAGGAACACTAGTCTCCATGCCTCACAGGTTTTTCTGATGTTGATACCTTCCAAATATGCCGGCATTACAAAGAATGGAAAACATAATCGACGTAAGTACATGAGAAAAAAAAGGGAATGAAAAAATCCATGTCGATTGATAACCTGAATCTATTCGACCTCTAATGAATTGGACGACCCTCCCTCACCACTGAAGCTAACTCAAAGGCTGTAGAAAACATAGGTTCATTGTGGTAAATAGGGAAAATGATTTTTACATTCCTATTTTCTCCTTCTCGACTTGTTATATATATATATGTTCTTTACTACTATTTTGATTTATTTAATCTAATAGCTATGAAAGAGCAATATACACTGGAGCTAAAAAAATGTGAAAATAATTTTCCACAAATAAATAAGCTAAGAATGATAAAAGTTGAAATCCCACAACTTTAATTTTATGAGTTTGAAGTAAACTACCAATTAGAGTAGTTCTATGTGCACTTTTCCTGTCGCCACAGCACATTGGAGCCATTATCAGATTTTCTCATGTGACTTGAATCGATTCCAACACTATGAATAGCGATGTGCCTAAGAAATGTGCATCGATTTTTATATTTGTAATCATTTATTTTTGGTATTTCTGTATATCAACGATTGCAGAAAGAACAAAATTGAGGACGTTCCCAATGAAAAATTATATATATATATATATATATATATATATATATATATATATATATATATATATATCAGGGCTGGTGCTGAGGGGGTGCAAGCCCCCAAATCGGAAGGGCCCCCGATTTTTTCAATTTTGCATGCATATACGTATATATAATAATAAGTGTAGAATATTACCAACTTGAGTCTTAGCGCAAGTGGAATTATTGCTTCTTTACATTGGCCTAGGAGATGGGTTCAAAGCTCATCTTCATCATTTTTTCAGTTTATATTTTTATTAAATGCATAAGCTTCCACAAAATAATATAAAATTCCACACAATAACATGAAAATTCGATCTCTGACCCTCTAAATAGTTAAGGAAAAACAATACGCCAGCTTTTCACTTGTTGATTTGTTAAATTTGTTGTGTGCTATTAGAATTTATAGAAACTCAATTGAAAACTAAAATTATTATTTTGGACAAAAAAATAAAAAAAATAAAATTCATAGTACTTTTTAGGGCCTCCAATTCACTTTCGCACAGTCTCAAGGCTGGCTCTAATATATATATATATATATATATATCCAATAACACTATACACAAATGAAACCAAACAAACTAAAAGTTCACTTGTGTGTTTGTGTCTATGAAAATGTACGTACCTGCAGGATTACAATTAGCATCCCAGAAAAAACATTGGGACAGGTGGATCTCAGATGGCACGACTAACCGGTGTATAAAGCCATCACAAACCGATTCCAAGTCACGAAGATATGAAAAGTGGAGGTTTGATTTATTACGAACTTTTGATAAGGCAATGCTACCTGCTTGTCATCAACTTAAAAGGGGTTATAAAATTCAAGAATCTACATATAGATATTCTGTATTGTTCTCAGTGATAAAATTCATCAAGAGTCTAACTTACCTAACTAATCAGAT
Organism: Malus sylvestris; assembly: GCF_916048215.2. Taxonomy (NCBI): domain Eukaryota; kingdom Viridiplantae; phylum Streptophyta; class Magnoliopsida; order Rosales; family Rosaceae; genus Malus; species Malus sylvestris. The sequence continues at coordinate 36,898,705 of NC_062264.1, read as the reverse complement.
ATCTTGACAACATATTTAACTATATAAATGCGTAAAGTTTCGAATTTCAGCACGAAATAAAAGATGAATATATTTTGACACCAACAACTTAACTCCTCAATCCCAAGTTCCCAATTAACTGTATAAGAAAAAAGAATTTAATTAGACCTGTGGCATCATATTTCAATTTCATGATGAAGCTTTTGAATTTCTTTTTAGTTCTACATAAATTTCCCAAATGGTCTCAAAATTGATCGATTGAATTACTTCTTCTAATTCAGGCACAAGAGAGGATGTGTGGATCACATATGCAAAACATACATTTTTGTATTGAATGATGTGTAGGTATGCACTCAAAATATTTAAGGATTTCGCTAGATACAGTGCCCATGCACATGAAGATTACTCTCAATCACTTGTGCATGTGGTTTGCACAAAGTGAAATTGTGGATGCATGGCACGCCCCCAATACTAAAGATTATGCCCTCATACATCTCTACGCAGCTCTCAAAGACTCAAAGTCCACTAAAAAAAGACAACGAAAACTAAAGGCAATGGCGGAACACCTCAGACTAAGGAAATATGGGGAAGCTTCAACTCCCAAACAGTGAATAGATCATCACCACTCCATCTAGAATGGCATATCCGCAGACACCTAAAAGACATCGAGAGTGTTCAACAAATCGAGTCATAGGGTCCTCAATCAAATGCCATTTATATGGTCAGCACTACTATAACTACCAGACGGACCCAACTCAAAAGTAAGGGAAACCCATAAAGCCTCCAATAAAATATTCCATTGTGAAAAACGACTGGCTGGTGAGGAGTGAAATAATAAGGTCAAATCTGTTTATCTACTTGTATCTGTTGTGGGCTGCATGACAGAGCCAACTCCCTCCTCCATTCACCACTAGTCTCAGAAGAGATCATCGCCACATGGAAGGAGGTGCAGACATCACCTGACAAATTTCGATGCATTAGCACCACCGTCCACCTGTACTCAGCATTAAACTGGATGATACTACTACATACCGTCACCTGAGAGGAGAAGGAGTTACAGCAAGCCATTGCTTATGTAGTAATCACAGGGAGAAGTTATTAGGGTTAGGGTTAGGGTTAGGGAGGAGGAGGATTCAACCAATAAATGCTCGGGAAGATCAACAATACAATCCATGATCAACTCTGGTGGATTTAACTTGGTTGACGTTGATGATCTTTTGATAATATCCTACTGCAGCTTCCTTTAGTTTTTGCAGCGCGGCATTAGGGTTAGGGTTTTTCTAGCGACTGATAAATTTCAAATGTTCTTTATGGACATTCATTTATGTCCTAATTGGGTTTCAGTCGGTCACTGAAGAAGCCCACGTAGAAAGTTTCCATTCGATATGTCCTTGAGCGTCTCTCCTGCGGTCCAACGGTGCGGAAGAAGATCCAACGACTGTGATCATCCTACATAGTGATCGTCATAGTCTATCGATAGAAAGGGGAAGGGGAAGGGGAAGGGGAAGGGAGCTGGCGGAAGCAAAGTGTTTTTACTCACAGCTCCCCTACTCTGCAGCAGCAAAGTGTTTTTACTCAGAAAACACCAGACAGAGAAGGAAGAAGATGTTGTTTCAGGTCGGAGGCCAAGGGGACTCGCCCCACCTTCGATACGAGAGAGCTTGAGATTTGACAGGAGCCGTCGGGTGTTTGCTTTGTAATACGGGTAATATTTCACCCGTTTCTACGCATGAGCTCGTTTAAAACACTCACCGTAAGATTGATCTCAACGGCTCACAATTGTACAGCACCTAGCCAGCACCCAAAACACAGGTTTTGCTTCCCCCTTTGCCGATATGCAATTTCTGTGGCAGAATCGATTGGATTGCGCAGCAAAAGCCAAGCTAACACTGGGAAGTCAAATCGTTTCTAGTTTACTCTCAGTCTCCCGATCCAAGGCTCTCGCTTGGGTACGCTCCTTCTCGCTCCGTTGTTTTGTCGGTTGAGTATGTGCACACCAAGTGTTCGATTAAATGTCTGTGTGAGGTTAGGTCACTCTTATACCATGTACCCTTTTGAAAAACAATGTAAAGTTTTGAAAGTTGGTGTCTTTGTTCGCTTGTGGGGTTGCTTGTTGTTTGATTGCATATGAAAAAGTTTTGATCTTTATTTGTATATATAGATGGCTTTCTAGTGGTATATCATATCCCAGTAAAAATCAAGTAGTTAGTACTTCACTTAAGCACTGCATACAAGTATCCTAAAGAGACATCTGGATCACTCATCTCTGCAATTCTTATTCTTTAGTTTTCTTTCCTTTCCATGGGTATTTGATATAAGTTTCGATTCATGAATTTACGATCATTAAGAATAATGTTTAGGTACAGATATAGGAACTGTTTTCAGTTGTTTGTTCGGAAATTCAGTTGCATATCTTCTGGCTCGATAGTCTTTTACAGCTCTCCCTCGGCAATGTTTGTGTATGGCTTATTGTTCTCTGTGATTTGTTGTTCTGTTGGGATTGATTGTTTTTCTCTTTATTATGCAGATTGGAGATAACAATGGCAGGAGTGATACAAAAGTTCGTTACTGCGTCAATGTTTATGTGGATAATTCCCGTTGCAATATTATATGCGTTCAACAATAATTTGCTTCCCGGTAAGGATATTGTGTCAAGTACTGCAGCTTTTGTCATTTTCATAGTACTGCATCTTGTTTGAGGTCCCTCATAGAGTTATTCTAACAAAAACTTGCACTAGTTATGCTGGGTTTTTCTTCTTAGTGCTATATTACCATACAGTTATCTACGTAAGTATTCTTTTCGATAATGTTTGTGTGCTTACCCATATTTGTTCTAAATAAGCAGACCATTTCTAGTTCGCATTTTGTATTTAAGTCTCGGTCAAGTCTTCTAATTCGTGCTTCCAAATTCCAACTAATGGTCTCACATGAAAAATTGTCATTAGGATCTATATTGTTTATGCGAATTGCATAATTTGATACGGTGAATGGGATTTATAAGAATGAAGATGGCATCCTATCGTCGAATTTGGGAAGGGGGCTACTAATTTCTTTTGTTAAAGTTTCTTCCCTAGGTTTTCCTTTTTGGTTCTCTGAAAAAGGTTGTTATTCATTTGAAACAGGTGTAAGCAAAATGTCTCCCTACTCACTCACATTGTTGAGTGGATTCCTTGCTGTTATATCTGTCAACGTTGTTATCGCATTTTACATATATATGGCAATGAAAGAACCTTCGGACAAACACAAGCCTGATCCTGCATTTCTTGCTGAAGCCGAAGCTAGTGTAAGCAAATTAAAAGGCGACGCTGATTCTTCCCAATCCTCCAAGAAAGAAGGGTAGGATATGTGCTGTTCTGCGTTTCAACGGTTGGAAGAACGAGTTCTGAAGTTTGTATGCGGCTGTCTGCAGTCCGTTTGATACATGTCCGCTAGTTTTCGTTTTCTGTCGGATGCTTTTGAACCTGAGATGATATCATGCTTGCAATCACAAGCTTCTTTCTGGTTGTACTTTTACTTGCCAGAGCTTGATGAAATCACGACACAATTAGTCAACATTAAGAAAAAAAGTGCGAATTTCTTTTTCGAAGGGCAGAAAAGTTATGAGTCAAAATGTCACAGTAAATTTTTTATGTAACCGTCACATCGTTAGTTGGTGTTATGTTATGACACGTGGATTAGTAAAACAACTTGAACGGGTCAATTATTGGATTGGGGCTCAACTCGGGTCAACACCAATTGGAAAAGCCCAAATCCGATTTACCATTACAACTCTCGGTAAATAAAAAATTTAAAAAAAAAATTGTAAACACGCTATAAATACAAATACATGAAATTCAACAAACCACAAATCACAGCAAGAGAAATAAAAACCCCAAAACAAAAACCCAAATACCAAAACCAAAGGCTCGCACAGACAGAGAGAGAGAGAGTGAGAGAGAGAGAGGGAGAGAAGGGAGAAGAACCAGAGGAAGAAGAAGAGCCGCAGAAGGAGGGCAAAGGCGGTAGAAGGGCAGTATGGGAAAGAAGAAGAAGAGAGTGGCGTCGAAGGTGTGGTGCTACTACTGCGATAGAGAATTCGACGATGAGAAGATACTGGTGCAGCACCAGAAAGCCAAGCACTTCAAGTGCCATGTCTGCCATAAGAAGCTCTCCACCGCCGGCGGCATGGCCATTCACGTCCTCCAGGTCCACAAAGAAAGCGTCACCAAGTATGGCTTTCTATACCTTTCCCCCAATTGCCAAAACCCTAATTTTTATGCTTTCTTTCTCGATGAATTTGTTCTATGATATTGATCACCTGTTATAGAAAGTTATGATCTTTATTGTTTTTATTCTGTTGTAAATGGATTTGGGTCTAAATGGAAATTTCATCGCTCAAAAAAATCTAAATTTGGTCAGTTGGGTGTGATTTTGTAATGTGGGCTCGGCAGTTTTGGACAATTTTTTAGCTGGAAAGATAGTTTGGGATTATATCTTTTTGTTAGCCGCATAGATGCAACTTAATGGTCAATGGAATTGATAGGCTGCGACGGTCTCTTAGACTTTCGAGCAAATTTGGGTTGTAGGTGTTAATAATTTTGGTAGCTTGAAGTGGATTAAGTGCAAAAGTGCGGGACTTTGGAAGATTTTGTGAGTGCTTGTAATTTTAGTAGAACTGGGAATCCAGGAAACAATGGGTCTGTTAATATAAATTCTGTTCTCTTTTGTTGGGATATACTGTAATATGAACTTGTTTACGTAAGGGGCCTGCTTGATAATAAGAGAGCACCTGAAACCTCAGGAGGATAATCGATTGTGTTGACTTCGTACTCATGACTGTAAGATGATTTTTATGCCCATAGGTTATTTTGTAATGGATGCCACTATACACTGATGATGAACTTAATATTTTTCTACTGTATTATTACCAAAAGTAACTTTCAGTTTATGTCTAAGAACAAAACATATTCAAAATCCCCAGTTCAATTGTTCTAGCTGGGACATAAGAACATTGTCATAGATGGTTGTTGATGCTAATTGTTTGTGATTAAAGTTGAACTACTTCACTTGATCTTTTAAATGAGCTATTACAGAGTATGGTTGAAGTATGTCCATTATATTTTAGCTGTGGCTCAAAATAATTCCTTTTCATGAATTTAAATTTGCTGATAGTCAAACTGGCAAAAAATGTATTTTACAGGGTTCCCAATGCGAAGGATGGCAGGGAGTCAACGGATATTGAAATTTATGGGATGCAAGGAATCCCACCTGACGTCTTGGCTGCACATTATGGAGAGGAAGGTAAAAGGATCCTTACTGGTTTTGATGTTTATCCAGACAATTTTGATATATTATCTTCATGTTATGTTATCATCGTTGGTATTTGGTGATGTGTGAACTTTTAGTCATTTTCAAATTCAACTAGTTTATGCCATGGTTTGGTTTGACTCGCATTAAATTGTGACCTGGATGTGATGATACGTTCAAGTATGCATAGATGGACCCATCTATTTTGGACTTCCTTGAATAATATAATGTATTGAATTAGACATTCTATTAGAATGTTCATAGCAGTATCCATGTAATATACTTATTATATTTTGTCCATGTAACAGTTTTTCAAATTCTCTTGTGTTCATGGTTGAACTAAGTTATGCTTATGTACTCTTGCAAATATACATTCATATGGATTTGGATGTCCTAATCTCTGCATACGAATTCTGCATAAAATGTTTTTTCATGGAATATTGACTGTGCAATCCATTTGAAAGTGTTGTCTCATTTGAGCTAAAGACTAATAAAAAAAAAAAAAAAAAAAAAGTGTACTATACCTATCATTTTGAGTAGTTTATGGCGTTAATCATATATATTAAGTTTATTTTCTAAATATCTCAATTTATGTGCAGAGGAAGACGGTCCATCAAAAGTAGCTAAGGTAAACATCCCAACAACCCAGTTTGTTGGTGGTATGGTGCCAGGTTCGATGGGGGTTGCATATCCTCCCCAACCACCTTTGGGTGCAATGCGGCCAATGTATGTTTTTAGTCAGGTTTCTTGCATATCCTCTGCAACCGGCTTTGTGAAATTTTGAAATTATGTCACTGCTGTACATCATGATTAGCATTTACTTAAATAACTTATCTGTTTGTTTCTTTTGGTTTTGTTTGCACCAGGTACAATTCTGCAGTTCCGGTGACTCCGAATGCTTGGCAAGTTCCACCTCGTCCCCAGCCATGGTATCCACAGCCTCCAGCAGTCTCAGTACCTGCTTCCTCATTGGGTTATGTGCAGCAGCCCTTGTTTCCTGTGCACAATGGGAGACCACCTCTACCATCAACAACCACCCCTGGACTTCTGCCTCCACATATAGCCCCTCCTGGCCTTCCTACATCCATGCCTCCTGTTCCTGTATCACAACCCCTATTTCCTGTTGTTGGTATAAATAATGTACCAACACAAAGTTCTCCCTTTTCTGCTCCCATGCTTTCAACAAGTATTCCTTTAAATTCTCCAGCTGAAGTTAAAGGACCAACGGATGCTTATCAAGGTACTAAAACTTTCCAAACAAGTAGTTATCTAAGCGTTTCAGTTTTGATTTCTTATTGTTGATTTTTTTTTTTTTTTTTTTTTTTAAATGCTCCTTTGTGTGCATGATAGCAGTATGGTGTCAGAGTTGTCTTCTTGCTTTTAAGTTCGACCTATATTTCATGTCTGATCAAATAAGTAGTAGATACTTCAGCTTTTCTTTTGTTTTTTTTTATATTCTAGTTGCCTTCTGAGATTCTTATAGAGAGTTCTGTTTTGGTGAACTTCAAATTTGGATATGCTAGCAATGGCTAGTTTTCCCTTGTAGGCTTAGTGTTTGATTTATTACCAAGGCATCTTTTATGTTCCTTGATATGCACCCAATTAATCCTGTAATTGTTTTTATCTAAACTTAGCTAGTAATTGTTCTGGTATGCTAAGCCTTACGTATTTTCCCGTTGCAATAAAGAATACCTACCACATTGCTAAATTCTCCATGTTGATGCCTTTGGATTGTTGATTTCATACGAGCAAGGCTTGTCAATCTGATATTTCCTTTGCATTTAATTGCTACAGGTGTTAATTCACACTCTTATGCATCTGGTCCAAACACTGGTGGTCCATCAATTGGACCACCCCCTGTTATTGCAAACAAAGTTCCTGCTCCCCAGCCAGCTGCTAATGAGGTGTATCTAGTTTGGGATGATGAAGCTATGTCCATGGTAAGTCGTTCTTAATTTCCCAAATGTTTGTTAGGTTTCCACTTTGCTAGGCTTGCTGGTTCTTACTAACTTGTTTTATGTTTTCTGGTTCGGACTGATTGCTAACTTGTTAAATGGGTTAATTTGATTTGCAGGAGGAAAGAAGAATGTCCTTAGTGAAGTATCAGGTTCATGATGAAACTAGCCAGGTAAGTCATACTACCTCTTTAACTTACGGGGTTGCATTGCTCTAACCAGCTAGGTAGGCTTTATGTTCTGTCTTTTCAGACTGGGTTGTTTACCAATTGTTTCCTGATTAGAGAGGTATTTGTGTACTGTATGAGTTTGAACTTTTTCTATTGAAAACAAACAAATTAAGAAAGAACATGTGAACCTTTTAATCATCCATCTTTCTGCTTTCCAACCCAATTGGTTGATGGGCATGCTGTTTTGTTTATACTGCCATTCTCCGGTTTCCACGCAACTGCATCAAAAGATTCAAGTAGGTATTTACATTATTTTTGCTGTTAGTTAGTATTTACAATTTTGACAAGCTTGCTGCAATGGGATCAAGGATTCTCCTACCTAGCATCGTACTCAGTTAAGTACGGAATGTATATATTTGCTCTTTTAAAATTTGGATTTATCTGTTGTTCACTCTCCCCATGCTTTCTTTTGCGGTTTTGGGGTTCGAGTGAAACAATGTTGAGACCAATAAATTTTTTTTATAATTGTAGCAACGTTATTTTATCGTTGAACAGTGAAACCAGACTTGGCCCAGGTCAGATTCTTTCATAAAGTTTGGCATCTCCGGTTAGATCATAGGACCAGTTTACTTATCTGGCTTTAACCAAATGATTGTGCCCACAGTCCCTCTCTGATGATCTCATTGTGGTTTTGTTTTTCAGATGAGTTCAATCGATGCAGCCATAGACAGAAGGATTTTGGAGAGCAGGCTTGCTGGTCGAATGGCATTTTAGATCAAATAGCAGCAATGGGACGATGATGACAATGTATGCGCCTTCGGAATCTCATGATGAAGTGTGGACCTCGGAACTTCATGCTGATGCACGCTTCATGTCCGGCAAAGTTTATATGAAGTGAAAGGCGGTTTACCAGACTACTAACCAGTCATAGATTCGTGTTTGTATTCTTTGCAAGAGCGTGAAGTAGAAGAGCAAATTTTTAAGTGTTAATGTAATTTTTTTCATTCTTCTCCGGTACTTCGACAGTTCTCTTCGGTTTATTTATAGATGACGAAGTTATTATATGGCTTTTAATATTTCCAGTGCTTTGACAATATTTTCTTGGACGGAATTTTTAATCCAACTCGCACTCTTGCTCGCGGGCTTTCTGTTTTTATTTCGAAGATGTTTGGTTTTGACTTCTATATGTCGTCACAATGGTGATACTTCTGTGAAAATTCAATTGATTTAGTGTGAACGTTAAACCGAATCTCTATTCAGACGAACGATTCTGATCATACGGTTGCATTGCATGATAAATGTACGTGCATTTCTCAAATTATTTCCTCTCAACTTATTTTGTCTCTCAATTGTTTTGGTGTCAAAGACGTGCATGAATTCAAGAATTCTGCCTTTATTCACGTAAATTTATAAAAGTGGTGTTATTCATATTCATTTTTATCTCATGCAGTCATTTGAATTTGTGGCCGTCGGATAAAAAAAATTAAAGATTAATGAATAAAAATAAACAGAAAAGTATGTGAATAACACTACCCATCGGTAATGGAGTAAGGGGTGTGCTATCTACACACCTCATTTTACTTCTCACACCCCTTGATAATTTATGTCTGTTGATTTTCTTCAATTCATCTGATCCGACGGCCGAAAATTAAAAAGGTGTGTGAGAAGTAAAATAAGGTGTCCTCATGGAGTAAAAGTAAAAGAGAATATAAGTTTTTATGGGGTACATTTTGAATTTGCCCCAAAATATTTATATATTCAGAATCACTCAAAAAAGGAGTGATCGTCTACAGAGAGACTAGACAAGGCTCTAGGCTAAAACCCCTAAAACCTCAGATCTCACCCGCGCGCACACCCTCTTTGTGTCTGTCACTTGACACTCGGTATCAGCAGCTGAGATGAAAGCATTGAGAGTTCTGAGAACCCTCTCTTCAAAACCCAGCAAAACCCCTTTAAACCCAGCCTCCTTCTTCCACCGGTTTTACGCAGCTCAGCCGCAAGAGGACGATTCTGGCCACAACCCATCTTTCTCAGACTCCGAAAATGGTTCAGACTCGGTTTTCGACAGTACCCATTACGCCATACCATCCATTGGTTCGGATTCTAAGCCCGAAACCCCTAGGAAGCCGACTTGGGACAACAAGTACCGATCAAAAGCTAATAAATTGATTGGGGTGGACACCCCCAAGGAAAAATTGAGGCGTTTGGAGGAAGAGGAGGAGCAAAAGAGCAGAGTGCTCGCTAAGGCGCTTCTCGAGGCGGCTTTGCAGCGCGCAGATGATGAGGAATCAGGGGAGGAGGAGGAAATGGTGAAGGAAGAGGACCAAAAGGCGCTGTCTGTTGGGATAATTGGTGCCCCGAATGCCGGAAAGTCTGCTCTGACTAATTACATGGTTTGTTCTTTTGGATCTTATTGTTTAAAGATGTTTAATTTAATGGGGGTTTTGATGAATTGTTGAGCATGGGGTTGGTGAAGTCAATGATTGTATTGAGTGTTGTTTATGGTTTTATATAATTGTTTCATTCGAAGGGATTTTGGTAAAGTTTTGTGTTATGTATTCTTTCATTTGCTTAATCGACTGTGGTTTAATATTTCGTGGCAAATAGGGTTCGTCTATGTTGCTCAGGATTATGTTTGTACTGACCATGGATATGGCACAATCTGCCTAATTTCACCGAAAGTGATATCAGTATCTGTTTCATGCTCACTGCACTTTGGTCAGATAGATATCAAATAGTTGTTGAGGCCAAAACATGCTTGAGCTTTTTAATGTGTCTGAAGTTGTCCCGATAAAAAAAAAATTCTTTGGAGGGAAAGAAATGAAAAAGCTTGCGAGAATTCTCTATTTGAGATATGTATTGGCTTTGGAGATTATACTTTGTTCTTAAACTTGAATCTTTGCTGTACTTCGTAGGATACAAAATGATTTGTTGTAATATTTTTTACCATATCATGTGATCTAAGCTTTTACTTTACTGGCCTTTGATGTAACCAGAACCTTTATGATGATATATTGTGCAGATTTATCATACGTTCTCTGCATTTCTTATAGGTTGGGACAAAGGTTTCTGCTGTTTCACGGAAGACAAACACCACTACTCATGAAGTATTAGGAGTTATGACAAAAGGAGACACACAAATTGTATGTTTCTTGTTTATAGTTTATAATCAACCTGCTTCTCTGGACTGGGAATGTTTTCTGATTAATTTATTTTATGTCCAAATGAGCTCTGAAAATTATTCACAATCAATATGCAGTTAATTTCTTTATCCCAGTTCTTTATTTATGAAATTATTGCACAAAAAACAATCTGATGAGCTTGCGACACTTACTTTCATCCAGTGATGAGAGTGGTTGATACATGAAGGGTAAAGGTGATGGGTCATCTTTGCATATTATTTTCTCATCAGTTACTTTCATCTAGTGATGTGTAGACATGTTATTATTATGTTTTCTCCTCACTGACTGAAGAGCACAAAAATTGAATCATATGACATTTATTGACTGTCTTCATGTATGCCTGTGCAGTGTTTCTTTGATACTCCAGGTCTTACATTAAGCAACAAGGGATGTCCTTACAAGGATTTTAAGGTTCGAGTAGAAAGTGCTTGGAGCTCAGTTACTTTATACGATGTGCTCATAGTTATATTCGACGTCCATAGGCATCTTACCAGGTTAGTAATCCATTCCATTTGATATCCTGTACCATATTATGCATGAAACAAACATAAGCATCAGAGCTAGACATATATGGCAGGTGGATTCCATTTGGGCAAATGTTTATCGCTTTTGATAATCGTGCAATTTTTTTTTTTTTTAAATTTCAGCCATTATCCTCATTCCCTGCCTTGTTGGGGAAACACATAGTTATTGCTTGTTTCCTGTTTGACTTCTTGTACATTATCACTCAAGTTTATTATCATTTTGTTGATCGGCTTGCTCTATATGCCATCACCCCCCCCTTTTTCTAAATTTCGTCCCTGTTTCAGTATTTTTGGTCCCTAATCACCTAGTTCTTTGTATTTCCATTTATATAGGCCTGATGTAAGGGTTATTGGATTGATCAAGCGTATGGGAGCACTACCACACCCAGTACAAAAGAGAATTTTATGTATGAACAAGGTTGATTTAGTTGAGAAGAAGAAAGACTTGTTAAAGGTTGCTGAGGAATTCAAAGATCTTCCTGGTTATGAAAGGTGGATTTTACTTGTTCAAAATCAAAGATGGTGTGTTTTCTCTTTTTGACCACGGACCTTAAGAGTATATCTAACCATCTGTTTCTTTCTTAACCGTGTAGGCATTTCATGATTTCTGGTCTGAAGGGCTCCGGAGTGAAAGATCTTACTCAATATTTGATGGATCAGGCATGTGAGCTTTTTAGTATTGTCATCATTGTGATAGTTTCCTCTGACATTTACCTGTCAAAAATATTCTGTTACGAAGGCCTTTTTTAGATGTATTTTTCGGTTGGAAAGAGTTTTTCAAGATATGCCTGGTTTACATGAATCTGATTATCTTTCTAGCCAATGTTACTGCTGTCCACTATATCCTCAGTTCTTCAGTGGTTTTTTTATGTATAGGCTGTTAAACGATCTTGGGATGAAGATCCATTGATCATGACTGAGGAAGTTATGAAGAATATATCATTAGAAGTTGTCCGAGAAAGATTGTTAGACCATGTGCATCAGGTAGATCTTCAGTTTCTGTTTCGAAGTACTTTGAGGCTATCATTTCTGTCTGGTTATATTTTCATTCCCAAGGTCTGAATTAATAAGCAATTTGAGAATCTTCAATAATGGCAACTTGTGCTTGTTTTAGGAAATCCCATACACTATTGAACACCGGTTGATGGACTGGAAGGAGTTGCGAGATGGCTCTCTTCGGATTGAACAGCATCTTATCACGAACAAATTAAGTCAACGCAAGATCCTTGTAGGAAAGAAGGGCAATAAAATAGGGTAAATACTGAAGTCCTAGCGTATTGGAATCACTTTGCTTTTAACACGAGCCAATTTGAATTGAATACATGCTTCTGAAACAGGAGAATTGGCATGGAAGCTAATGAGGAGCTACGGTCCATCTTCAAGAGGGATGTCCATCTCATTCTCCAGGTTAGACTTAAATGATACATTGGAAAATCGAGTTGAATGTCAAGAAGGGATACGATCCATCAGGAGATGTATTTGTAAGGTCAGACTTACGACAAGTTTAGTGAATGGAGCTGAATGTAAAAAGTCGCGACATTTTGATCCAACCCTATTTTGAAGTGTATACAAAGGAAGTACCATCAACTTTATGAAGGCCATCCAGAGTTGTAGCTTTGAGTGGCAGAAATGTATCAGCTTTAGTTTGGGGATGGAGGCGGGTGACGAATAACTGGAAGACTCCAACTTGGCAGGCAAACACATTAGTCCCGAAATTTTGAGAATGTACAATAGCAAGTCTTTTGATATGAAATCTTTCCTCTTTATATACTAACAATTTTTTTCCTTATATATCCATCTTTGTACTTTGCTTGTGGAATTGTAAAATTCAACATGTGTAAAAGGAGTACAGGAATTGATTTGTACGCTCCGCACCCTCCATGCTTGTTTGTACGGAAATGGAGTCTCTGCCCTGGACTCTTGGCATTGTTTCACTTTCATTTGAACCGCGTATTGCAAAGTCACGAGTTTAGGGTTTAAAGAACCATGTATCTCCTTGTGAATATCTCATTCATCGCGTATATGTATTATGTCCCATTCCCGTATATGTATTATGTCCCCATTCCCAGGTAATAGTGGAAGAATACCTAGTAAGGGCTGACTGTCAGTTTTTATACTCAACAAATCATTCGTTTCATCGTTCGAAATCTTGTTGATCAATTTGATTACAGTTGAAGCAGCTGCTTAAGAACGGAAAAAATATGATAGATCTCGGAAACGGCACAAACTTCATCCTAGTGGTAATCCCAAGCAGGAAAGAGAAGCTTTAAAACATTCCCCTTTTACCTAAAGTGGTATTTTTCTTTATTTATAAATGAAAGGCCTTAACTTCGACTTTCAGAAATTGTGAGTCTGATACTTCGTTATTTTAATCGGTCTATTGGGTGGTTTAGCTGAAATTCCCCGGACCCTAGTGTAAATATCGGTTGCAATAAAAAATAATAATAAGAAGAGAAAAAAAACACTTGGCTTCAATCTTGTAGTTAATTCCAGGAAATATTACTACATTTATCACAATAGTTATGCAGACTATCTCCTCATTTCATACACTAGGTAGAAGAGACTGACAAAATACATAGCAGATTACTTCAAACTATAACAAGTAGCTCCTTTTACTAGATTAGACCAAACCTACCAACTCCCACATCACAACCGCTGCTTTTCCTACGGCTACATACTAAGATCACATGCATTGCAACTTGAACCCTCCTAAGCACTGAAAGCCTGGAACGGAATTGTAGTCAGCTGATCAAGCAGCCCAGTGACCGGCGTAGCGAGCCGGGGTTCATAAGCAAAGCCATGCAAGTCCCCATCAACCCCTGCATGAACATAAGGGCACGGAGGAATCCACTGCCACCTCTTCCTGCACATATCGAACAGCAACGCCTTGTCCGAACCCAGAATCATGATGGTGATGAACTCTCCATGTCCAACACACTGGAACCCACTCCCATTCTCCAGGTCAGCAAATTGCACATAGAGCTGCTGAGGCATCCTATCAATCTCAACCCAAGTTGTTCCACAAGCCTGCAACCCCCAAATCCTCAAGCTTTTCGGCACGTTGAGCTTGCTCTTCTCAACTGCAGCAACCAAAAGCAGCTTCCCCCTGCTCTCCACCAAGCTTGGAGACCTCAGGAACCTTCTCATGGGGGCCTGAATCTTCCACCAATTGTTTGCTGACACATCATAGGCTAAGACGCTGAAAGGGCTGTAGTTCATGCAGTAGAATCTTCCTTGAACATTAACCATTTGACCTGATTCGAAACTGCAGAGCCTTGGGAGGGAAGAATTGATTCCCCACAGCGAAAAAAACCCGCCTGCGTCGATATGGAAGCTCTCGGCAGTCAAGTTTTTCACAGCGTATGGAGAGATCAAGTCGTCTCCAGCAAGAGTTACATCAATGGATGTGGGGCTGACACTCAACCCTATGGAAGGGAAGAGTCTTGATCTTAGTGTTGGAGGCAACTGAGACACAGTACCAACAATTGGGTTGCATAGAATGAGAGTCTTCGGGCCAGCCTCGTCTGAAACCCAACAGATTAAACCGCCGGAAGATGAAGCAGGGGAAAGGCCGGAGGGAAGCAAAGCGAACGAAAGGCGGTACCATGCAATTTCATAAGGATCAAAAAGATAGCCTTCACAATTAGTATCACCCCTGTTGCTGTCACCATTGCTTCCTCCATTGTTGTTGTTCCTGTATATGTAGCTTCCATTGAGGCTCTTGTTCTTGAAGAAGAGGAACCAATGACGGCGCGGAGACACTTCGAGGTAGAGTTGGAGAAAGGTGTTGGAGAACAAGAGGGCATACCACCTCTTGCAGACACATCGAGCGCGAAAAAAGGCCGGCGGTGGGAGAAAGGCGATGACACGGTCGACGAGCCGGTGGGGGAGCTTGCTCCATATCCTAGCATCCATCCATGGATTAGGACATGATGTGTCGATGTTTTCAGCAATGACACCACCAAGTGCACTAGTAGTAGTAGTGAAGGTGTAGGAGAAGGGAAATGTGAGAGAAGGATGAAAAGCTTCCATTTTTGTGTAGGATGACAAGGGCTTATAAGTAAAATATGCCTCTAAATTTAGTACGTGTTGAGTGGAACGAAAGCAAAGAAATTGGAGGGAATTGAAGAGTGCTAATTTGGGAAATATGTGCTTACATGCAAGCTTGCTTTTTTCACAAGCAGTGCGAATTTTGTTTTGGAAGATGTGAACATAAAACTGGAAAATCTCTCAGGTGGGTTTTGGAGAAGGCATGGGTTTCTACTGGGAGAAGAAGAAAGAACTGAAAGAGAGACAGCTGATGGCAGTCACCTGAAGGGTGGTTTGTTGTTAACTTTCATGGGATTGGAGTGAAGGGTTTGAAGGCTAGGAGAAAGGAGCTGAAACTTCACTTCATATATAGAAGAAAACTTTGGGGATATAACTTTTTTTTAGAAAAATGATATATGCACTTTTTTCTTTCTTTTTTTGCACATCTCTACATATTTTTATTCTTTGATTATCTTTTATTTTATTTTATTTATGGACGAAAAATAAAGAGAGATGCATATACAAAGAAAATGAATGTGTGAAAATCGTAAAAAGGTAGTGCCCAAAATAGCTCTAAAGGAACTTGCGTTTGTTTTGGATGGTCTCTCTAATGTGTGCTGTTTTTATCTTTTGCAAATTGGTTTCTTTTGTATTCCTTTTCCTGAGCGGTGATTCTGATGGATGCATCAGTCAATTTGGTGTTGTTTTGTCAAAGCCGAGGTTCCTGAGACATGTGCAATTTTTCGAGAGAGAGAGAGAGAGAGAGAGAGAGAGAGAGAGAGAGAGAGAGAGAGAGAGAGAGAGAGAGAGGAACAGTGCAAGGCAACAGAAGTTGGAACCTTAGGCCATCTCCAACCGAAAGTTGGTCAGATGACTCGTTTTAGCCTTCTGGCCTTCGAAGAAATTAATATTTTAATGAACAATACAGGATCATATTTGCCTCCATCTCCAACCGAGGGCCAAAGGGCCATAGGGCCAAACATAATTTATTATTTAAAAACTACAACTTAAATTCTAATCCAACGGCTAAGTGACGTCAGCTAGCCGTTGGATTTGAATTTTTTTTTGCTATAAATAAGGTGGATATTGGGCTATAATTCACACAACTTTGAATTCAATCTATTTCAATTCAATCTCTTTCAATTCAAGTTTGCAATGAATTCCAACTTTGGATCCTCTTTGGATTCCAACTAGGGGTCCTCATCCAATTCCAAATTGGAAGAAAAATGGGCGCAAATAAGACGAGAAGATGATGAGTCTGATGAAGAAGTTCAAGTAAGGCGCAACAAACAAAACAGAGCAGCAGTCATGCACTACAAGAAAACATGGAATAGGTGACGAATTGTTCAGAGAGTCACGCATGACTAGTTTTTTAGGTATGAAATTTGAGAACACTTAGGTGACAATAAATACGTTACATATTCTAGAATGGAGTGACGAAAATCATAAGCGTCAATTACAATTATTTTATATCTTTTAAGATGAAAAAGTGGTGACACAAATTTTTTGAAGTCCTTACTAAAGTCTATGGCCAGGAACAATGGCGGCCTAACGAAGTATGATATGTGAGGAATTGCAAAAGGGTCACATATGTGTATTCTTAGTGACGAAAGTGATTCATCACTTTTCAATAGTAAATAAATAAAAAAAGATAAAAGAAACATAGTAAAGTATTAAACAAATTTGAGAAAGCCCATCTAAATTCTAAACCGTTCTCTTTCACTTTCACTTTCTCTATCTCTCAGACTTCTCCCATTTCTCATCGCTGTGACCCAAGCCAACCGACGCATCTCTTAATCTTCTTATTTCTCTATTGCGACATTATTGGGATCTTCTAAGCCAAATGCTCAAACCCTCTCTCATCTATTCGCTGTTTATCACACTCCACAACCAAAAACCATAGAGACCAATTCAACCAACAAGCCAAACCCACACCCTGTCGCGTCTCAACCTTCTTCCAGTTTCTTGTGCCACCACCGAAAACCCAAGAACCATAGAAACCCTTTCCACCAACTAAATAAATCTATGCCAAATTTCTCCACGCCTACGAGACCACTATGTGGCCAAATGGTTAACGAATTCAATTTTTATCATTCTTTTTAACTTAGGGTTTTGGATTTGCAGGTAATTGCCTCCAAATTGAGCACGCCAGCAGCCCCTCGACCTCTTCATCCATCTTTCAAGGACTCTAATTGGGTAAAATTTGGTTTTTAATTTTTAGATTTATATATATATATCCCTGGCTTTTTCTATTTGTTTTTGGAACTTGCAGGTTTACATTCACAAATTTACAAACAAAAAAACTGAAGGAAGGAACATTAATCAATAACTTTAGCAAAGAAACTTGTAAGAATTTCTTCTTTTTTCTTGCTACATTTTGTTTTCTTGTGAGATTATATGTATTTGTCCCTGGCTATTTTATTCAGGGTAATCGTTGGGGATTATTCAAATGATTTATTTGCACATATGGAGGCTTTAATAAGTTGTTTTATTTGGTATTTCTATTTCAATTTTTTGTTTGTTATGAACTTGCAAGTTGGTATTTTTTTTTTGTTGGGCTTATTGGTTTTACATGGTGATTGAAGGTAAAAAATTTTGAGTTGGTGATACCATTTATTGAAAAGGAAAGTTGTTTGATTTGGCTTTGAATTGCTCTTAAATTTGAACCATAATTCTTTTAAGTGCTCTGCATTTGAAAAGATTGAAAATGGTCTCTTGGGCAAGCAAAATGATTTCCCCCATCATAGATGATTTTCTTTCTGCTAATTATTAGTGGCAATGTCTTTTCTGTTTATTGGTGTTATTATTTGGAGTCCTAGAAAACCATGAAAAACTATATAAAGAAGGATTTAAGAAACACATATATTTCTCATATATATATTTTCAGCTGCTCAATTCTTATTAGATGATATGGGGTGACTAATGCTGCATATGGTTGATGTTGCATATGAATATTAGACGATATGGGGTAACTGATGCTGCCATATTTTATGTTTCCTCTTTCCATGAGATTCTTTATTAAGTCTAATCCCTTAATTTGAGGAAGATTGACATCTAGATGACTTCTTGTGATTGTGTTGTTTGCAGGTTGGTCATGTTTTTTGACAAGGGTAGTTCTCTTGCTTGTGTTTTTAAACCAAGATGTTGTCGGTATAGGTTTTATACTCTACAAGTTTTGGGGTTGTTCTGCTTTCAGTATTTTCATCTTAATCTCACTTTATCAACATACTTGGTAACTTAAGTGATAGCCACAACTTCCAGAACTCACCTTTTGAAGGATATTGAATTTGGAAAACTAATATGTTATTCACCTTTTTTTTTCTATACTAAGTTAGATTTTGGTCTTATTGTTTTTTAGGAATGGTGTTGGAGTTGGAGTTGGATTTTTATTAAATTTTGGCAAATCTTCATATTCTTGCAATCGCAGATTGGTTTAGAAGTTTAATTATAATTTAAGAAGTTTTTTTGTTAATTTTATCTTTTGTTAGTAGATTATCTAGTCCTGACATTTGGAGTCTTGATAACTTACTAACTAGGCTATGATAAATTAGTGAAATCAAATACGCAAAAGGAAAATGAGGATATGATAGCACAACTGAAGGATTGCAAGCCAAGGGTGGACCAACAACATCTCCAGAGGTAGTGACATCAATTTAGCCTTCATTAGTAGTGATATCAATTTGATCTTTATAAAAGTTGAATGTTTTAAAATTACAGTGAATAAGTAGTCTATGGTATGAAACTAGATATGTTTTTCTTGTTAATTAATGGCCCTTTAATGTAGGATGTTTTCAAGCAAAATTCATATAATTGTAAGAAACAAAAGTATTACCACAAGGGAGGGGCAAAACCATTTCATCCAACATGCAAGGAAGGCTTGCAAGGTAATTAAATTAAAGTACATATAAAACTCATTGTGTAATTTAGGTAGGCTCGTCTGTTATGTTTCGTTCTTCTTACTGTTAATTATTCCTTCAATTCTTATTTTCTTCTCTTTTGTTATTCAAATTCTCAATGCACCTGCTATTCTCTAGACACCAATATTTATTTTCTTCTCTTTTATTATGTAAGGATAAGATGAAGAAAAAGAAGGATGAAGTTAAAGGAGAAAGTATTCAAGAAGCACTTGAGGTAGTGATGGTGATCTTTCAAATGACAATGATACATGTGCTGAACTAAAGACCATGACATGGCTGATGACTTATATTATGTATTTTGTTGTTGGTTTCAAATATGCACACAGTATACCTGTTTTGTTACCGACTCAATGCCTTAGAATCTTGTTAGCATCTCAATATGTTTAGAGGTGTTAGGATGCTTATGTTAGCTTTTGAGATATACACTTGGTGTATGTATTGGATATAATCTAACTTATTGATCAATGAAATGTGATTAACTAAAGTATTGCCTCATATTTGTTATGAATTCTAATTCTAGATGATGAAGCAGGGAATATGTGGTAATTGGTTCGTCGCGAATTGTTTCTAATAGGTTTATGATTTTGACACATGTGACACAAATTGCGCCACATGTCAAAGGAATATGTGACGCTTTCAGTCTCACTTATTCTTAGCCATAACATTCTAGGATCAAATTGAGTGACGATAAATTCCTCACTTATACATTTGTTATGTGACAAACTTATAGGTCACTGACTTTTATGTTTTGTGACACTTATTTTGTCACAGTTAAAGTTATTAAGTGACGAATTTGGCATCACAAATACTAAAAATATGTGGCGAATGTAAAATTTGTCACATGAACTATATGTGACACTGTATAGGTGACGAACATAATGACGCTGGATTTTTGTCACATATAATCAAATATGACGAATGTCTGTCGCCACCTAAGCTATGTTTTCTTGTAGTGATGGCTGCAGCCATGGTGTGTCAGCTAACTGAGGAACAACCTCAATGGGGTGGCTCTGTTGCTGGTCACTCTTACAAACCACAAAACAGGGGAATGATGAATGCCAATCTGATGAATAACTACTTCAACCCTAACTCGGTGTACACAGAAGAGGATTTCAGACTTCGCTTCCAAATAAGGCATCATGTCTTCGAGCGTTTACTTCATGATGTCCAGTTGGTCAATCCATACTTTCGACAGAAGCGAGACAGAGCAGATCGCCCTGGTTTCTCACCTCATCAGAAGGTTATTGTTGCACTCCGAATGATGGCTTATGGCTTTGGAAGTTATAGAAAAAAAGAGAATTTAAAAAATATACGAAACAAATTTTGTAAAATAGAAGTTATAGGAAAAAAATATATAATTTAGAAAAAATATAAAACAAATTTTGTAAAATAGAAGTTATAGAAAAAAAATAGAAGTTATAGGAAAAAAATTGTGTAAAAAAAAATTCAAAAATAACGACTAGCTGACGTCAGCTAGCCGTTACATTTGAAATTTGGCCTAGAATTCCTATCGGATATAACCGACAAGAATATTAAATATATTTCTATCGGTTATATCCGACATGAATGCTAGAATTTCTGGCCCAGCCCGGGGTTGGCTGGCTGGCTGGATTGGGCCAACCGGTTGGCCCTTTCAGATTCTATGGGGCCCACGAGCCCTCTGGCCTATCCCTCGGTTGGAGACGGTTGTCTAGCTATTTTCAGCTCTCTGGTCCTCTGGACCCTTCGATTGGAGAAGACCTTAGCATTAAAACTAATCATTGTTCACAACAAGATTCTAAAAGACGCTAGGCACCAGTCGGGCGGTGGGCTGGAGCCTAGAGCCTAGGCGGTTAGGTGAGGTCTAAGCGGGCGCCTAAGCGAACTAAGCGGATTTAAGTAAATCCATTATATTTCGTGTAAATAAGTGTCTGTTTATACTTAAAATATATATGATTTCATCATAAACTACAAAATAGAATGACATAATGTATTATGAAGTATTGGAACATAATGAAAACATGGGGAACAAATATATAGTGTGTCCGCATTTAAGTATTCAACAAGTCTCTTACAATTTATTGAAAAAAAAAATTAAATGCAAAGTGAAAGTTATTTATTTTCTTTCTAAGTGAGTCGCAACCTATGCAGGTCTGGGCGGGCTAGGCAGTCTAGGCGGGCGCCTCAACTGGTTTAGGCACCCTTTCTTAATTTTCAAACGCCTAATCATTAATCGGAGCGGTGACTAGCCGTCTAACCCCTAGGTGGGGCCTAGGCGGGAATTTTTAGAACAGTGAATGCAACCAATCTAGGAGTCTAGAACCTTTAGCTAGACCCGAATCCACCAAAATGATAGATTCAACTCCCTTCCTAAACCATAGACCTCGAACATACAATCTAGGAGTCTAGAACCTTTACCTAGACCCGGGTTAAAGGGAAAAGTGCACACATGCAGGAGAGATTTTTCAGTGTGACCGACATACAAAGTGGTACACCACGTGTCACTTTACAAATGGTAGGATTTGTGTGTTAAAAAGTTAATAACTTAAAAAACAAAATTTCCCACCACTTATATAAAAACACATGGTGTACCACTCGTGTTCCCGTTACATGAAAAATTTCTCCACATGTAGATCCTCAAATCACATAATAAAAGATATATGAACTACTCAACATAAGAAATATATTGATGCATACAAATTTTTCTCTTATCTAAAGTGTCTGTCAGAATTTTGACAAAAAAGTGTCAATTTGAATCTTGATTTAGTTGATATCAAACCCTTAAGTTCATGAAACACACCCATCTTTCGGACAGAAACACTGAACCTCAGGCCATCTCCAATCGAAAGCTGGCCAGAGGGCTCGTTTTAGCCCTCTGGCCCTCCAAGAAATTAATACTTTAATGAACAATACATGGCCATATTTGCCTCCATCTCCAACCGATGACCAAATGGCCATAGGGCTCGTTTTAACCATGTCACAAAAAACTGTTTCCAACCGAGGGCCATAAGGCCAAACATAATTTATTATTTAAAAACTACAACTTAAATTTAAATCTAACGGCTAAGTGACGTCAGCTAGCCATTGGTAGAATGATACAAACAAGTACCTACAACAAGATCTTGTTGCATATCTTTGGGCCAAAAATAGCATGGAGTAGGTGTTTAATTTTTATGTTGGTTAATGTTATTTAATGTTGTTTCATATTGTTTAATGTTGTTTCATGTTACTTAATTTAATTTAATGTTGTATAATGGCTTAGGAAGTTATAGAAAAAAATTGAATTTAAAAAAAATATGAAACAAATTTTGTAAAATAGAAGTTATAAGAAGTTATAGAAAAAAAAAGAAGTTATAGGAAAAAAATTGTGTAAAAAAAATTAAAAAAATTAAAAATTAAACTGTAAAAAGTTAAAAATTAAAAAATAACGACTAGCTGACGTCATTTAGCCGTTGCATTTGAAATTTGGCCTAGAATTCATGTCGGATATAACCCACATGAATATATTTATATTAAATATATTCTTGTCAGTTATATTCGACAAGAATGCTAGAATTTCTGGCCCAGCTTGGGGCTGGCTGGATTTGGCCAGCCGGTTGGCCTTTTGGCCATTCCAGATTCCATGGGGCCCACGATTCCTCTAGTCTAGCCCTCGGTTGGAGACGGTTTTCAGGCTATTTTCGACCCCTGGCCCTTTGACCCTCTAAACCCTTCGGTTGGAGATGACCTCAATTTCTATACATTGAACTCAAACCGTACATTTCCGACCACGTGACAAACTCAAATCTCACACCATGTCCATATATGGATATGGATTACACATGCATCTCTTCTGAATGTCATCATACTAATATGTTAGTAAAACAACAAGAACTTGAAAAAAATCTACTACTTTAACTAAACTCATCACATTTGAAACTTATTGATGTAACTCGCCTAAATGACTTATCTAATTGTAGTTGTACACTACGACTACATTAAGAGCAACTCCACCGGAGGTGAAATAGCCCAGCACCCAGTCAAAAAATAAGGCTGGCACCCTGTCAATCCATTCCAGCCCACAAACTTGCCTGACACCCAGCCCGTGCCAGTCTCCAGACCAGCCCATTTTTGACTGAGCTTGGGACCGGCCTATCTGATGCCTGCGTGACATTAGGGACTTTTTTTTTTTCTACGCCAGCCAACTTCACCCCACCATTGCACCCATATCTCCATTCTCCTGGGGATTTCCTTCGCGTTCCTCCTCCTGGGGATTTCCTTCGCCTTCCTCCTCCTCCTCCTCCTCCTCACCTACTCAATCTTCATCGACACCGTCGACATCCGATCTTACTTCCTCCCGCTTCTCCCCTCATTGTCGCGGCCGTTGTCCGGTCCCTCTGCGCCACCACCTCCCCGCCTCTCAAGGTCCCTCTGCGCCGCTGGTTGTTCGACGGTAAAGGCGGTGATGGGAAGGAGAAAATAAAAATATTATTTTATTTTTTATAAATTCATAAATTAAAAATAAAATTATTATTTTATAATAAAAATACTAATATTTTAATATAATGGACTAGGCTATTTTTTGTTAGAGGTGGAGATGTTTTGGCCTATTACTGTTCACTGAGGTCTATTTCTGTTCACTTAAGTGGATAAATACACTGGGTGCTGGTATAAAGTCCTTTGGAGTGGACTTGCTCTAAGGACCACTATATCACACAAAAACAAGCTTATTGTAAGGAACATAATTGAGTACGTAATTATTTTAACAGTGTCTGGATAAGTTGGTATTATCATACTGTTGACTTGGTGGCAAAGACATCATGCAACCCTAAACGCAGGTGGTGTGTATGACACAAAGACTTTGTCAGATCATATGTCCAATCCAATCTCATTGATGATGGGTTTTGTTGCAGTAGTCGTACACATCGGCGTGAACAACGAAATACTTTATTCGACCCTTGAGGCTTCACAAATTTGCTTCAAATTATATATAATTATAATTTAATATTAATTGCACTTGCTGTAAAGAAGCTGCGTAATCTGCTCCTTCTGACTACTCTCCTTTCTCCTTTCTTTGAATCATAATATTCTCTTTCCGTAGCCCTTCGGCTTTTGCTTGGTTTTGTTAAGAGAAGTAAATCTGAGTCAGAACAATCACCATGTCTTGTTTACATCAATCTATTTAGTATTATCATTTGTCTCAGAGTTAATGCTTCAAAGATGGAAAAAGTTGGGTCGCTCATATTTGGAAATTTATTTCTTCCCTCAAGAAACTTCCATATTTAGAAAAAGGCTAACTCCTCTATTTGGCAATTGTGTTTTTACTTCAAGCAACCCAGCAGGTCAGTACAGTACTCATCTCTCTCTCTCATGTCAATGTTTCTTCCTTCAGCTAGCTAGCTAGCTAGTTTGGTCTCGGTTCCTCATTTGTATCTAGTTTGGTTTGGCACTTTGACTTGCCCAAAATTTCATGGAGCTTCTTTTAGCTTTTACTTTATTTATGGGAGAGAGATGTTAAAACACAATTATCTTCAAGAAATCTACGGTAAATAAGTATCCATTTATAGATGTTCTTTCTTTCAAAATTAAAGTATAATTAGGGTTTCTTCCTTGAGCTAGCTAGCTAGTGAGGTAGTCAGTCATTTAGAGAGGTTCTAAACCAAAATTAAAGTATAATTAGTGTTTCTTTCAATATTGAATGTGATTAAGAAAAAATCAGTGATAAAAACAATCATCCAATAGTTTTATTTATTTTTAGTAAGCTTTCAAAAGTTGATTAATTACCAAGTCAGATTGCAGAACTCATGTCCAATCTTCCTGTAGTGATGGTTCTGTGGGAGAGTTGGTTCACATCCATCCATGTCATCTGCTGCTGAAGGTTTCTAGGCTCTTGATGAATGGCATGCTTATTAGTTCGTTAAATCAGTTTTCACTTCATATGACACAAGCAATAAGCAAAAGTCAAAACTAAAGAAACAGAAATATCATGATAAACCCTTTTTAGTCAGAAAATACATAAATTAATGAATACAAATACCCCAATGCAACTTTTGTTTAGAGCAGATGAGTCAGATTTGAAATTACACTACATTTATTTATTTATAATGGCTTTTGAAGAAAGGTTATCTTCATGAATTCATCTAGCTAGCTCTCTTTCCCTGACAATGGCAGGAGCAGGTGCAATATTTTGCCCTATAGGTCTTGTAAGAGTTCAGCTAGGCTTCAAAGACACAAGATACAACATTTTCAGCCATATAGGTTTAATAGAAAAGTCAAATTGAAGTTAGGAATTGAAATGAGATACATTGAATTGGCTTGTGTTACATATCCTGCACTTGACTCACATGTCAATTGTCTCACGTTTCCTCAACTCAAGTTCATAAAGATTTTAGGGCAAGTTATAAGTTTTAGTTTCCATTTTTTGTTAGTAATACAGGAGAAATACAAGATAGAAATAAGGAATGAGCAGAGGTGGAGGTCGGTAGGTGGTTTGAATGAAGGACAATGTAGGAAACAACAACTAGAAAATACTCTCCTTTCGTTTATTTACTTGATGTGATTGTGCAAATTAAAGTTGTGAGATACTTGTGTTGTACAAGTGGTGAGATACTAGTATTATGACATTAACAACTTAAAGAATAAAACTTTCCACCATTGACATAATAACACGTTATGTACCACATCTGTTCCTGACACAATGAAAATTTTCTTCTCCGTTGTCTTTTTTTCCCGTCGACGGATTATGGTTAGGTTCCTGACTTGAAGCTCCTTTAGATAGAAAAAAGTTACATACTTTCTTCACCTCTTTTACAAGGCTCTGACTATAGTGTTTCGCTTTTTGTTGGTTGATTGGAGTAATTGATTATAGCTTCTTTGTCAAACGAGTTTCATTATGTACATATATTTTCGTGAAGGTAGCCTAACTGCAGATATATAAGTTAGCTTCTTATAGAGTTGCATTATAGGCTTATGATTCGGTAGTCGTCAATCCTGAAGTTTGCGGCTTGTATATATACATGTCCAAGACCTCTCTTTTTCCCTTCATTTCTTGTTATTCTATTAATAAAAATTGGTAGAGGGGGACGAGCCAAGGGTTTCTTGATGCAACAATATTTTCCCCTTCGAACAGGAGTAGGTGTCTTGCCCATGATTGTGGACGAATAGCTAATATCGCTTGGTCCTTTATTTTTCACCTAGAAAAAGAATGGTGGGAGTGAACGGGAATAAATATACATGAAATAAGTACAAACAATTATACATGAAAGGAAACCTAAAGGTTTTATTTTCTAGTTTTGTTTCCGACATTCTTCTTCATTTCTCCCTCCTTTGTCCATCTATCTACCCTTCTTAATTTCTCCCCATGTGTATTATCTCTCTTATATTCTTCCATATATTTTCTCTCTATCTCTATCACAACAAATGAAAACTAAACAAAATATAAAGTGATTATCAAAGGGACCCTTAAATTTTTTGTTGTTTATAACAAAATCAAAATTTCTTATATATAAGAAAATATATTAACCTAAACTGGTATTTCGTCAAAAGAAAAGGGTGGATTAAATTCTCTTTCATAAAGAGTGACGAAGCAAATGTGAATTGTTTATGAACTAAATATTCCAATAAGCACTTCTCTTGATTTTATACTCAATCCATCCCTTTTAGTATTATAGTTTCAATAAAAGTGGTAATATGATATTTCATTTGTTGTCTATAGAATAATATTTAGCTTGGAGTAAAGCTAGGCAGACTAATTTTTTTTATCAAAGTTGTAAAATATAGATGTATCATTAATAAAAATAAACACGTTAAAGAAAAGTTAAGTAATAATTCAATCATTAACAATTACGTCATATAATTTACTAAATTTGATCTAAATAATTGGTCCCCATATCATTACTCTTTATCTTATTTGTTACCTATACGTTACGATCTTATTTATATGTTCCGGCAGGCTAATTGGTACAATAATGGAGCATGTAATTCCAAATTAATGGGCCTACCTTCGACCTATTTTCTTGTCAACGAGCGATGAATTTAAGCATCCTGCTGTGAGTATTTTACGATTCCAAGGTATTCGTTCCGATTATATATTATTTAAGGTCCTATATGTGGATCAAAATTCACAAGAAAAGATAACACCACCAAACAAAACCATACAGCAAAAAAATCACCATGGCCAAATTTCATGTAGTCTTCATCTCAACTCTGGAATCGGAAACCTTGTCCCACTCGTCGAGTTTGCTCAGCTCCTTGTCAATCATGACCGTCGTTTACACGCCACCATCCTCATCATCACCATGTCCCAAAGGCCCATTGTCAACGCTTACATCTAATCCCGTGTTGCCACGTCAACTAGCATCACCTTCCTCCGCCTGACTCTGGTGGACCCGCCCTCGCCGGACCAGTACGGGTCCACCATGGACTACATATCCCTACTCATACAAAACCACAAACCCCACGTAAAGAATGCAATCACCAAACTCATGTCGTCCCACTCGGCCGAGTCAAACTCATCTAACTCGGACCGGGTTGTAGGGTTTTTTGTTGACATGTTTTGTACTTCCATGATTGAGGTTGCTAACGAGCTTGACATTACTTGTTACCTGTATTTTGCTCCCCCAGCAACTTTTCTGAGCTTTATGCTCCACTTACCATTCTTGGATGCCCAAAACCCCCGCCGAGTTCATTGACTTGGGCACCGAGTTGAGCATACCGGGTTTTGTCAACTCGGTGCCACCACCCGTTTTACCAACAGCCGTGTTGAATAGAAGGGAGATGCATACTCGTGGTATCTATCCCACGCGCGAAGGTACACCGAAACAAAGGGTATTGTTGTGAATAGTTTAGAGAATTGGAGCGGCATGCACTTGACTCGTTGAATACGAGTCAAGTGCCACAGGTTTACCCAATTGGGCCGGTTCTTGATCTTTACGAACCGACTCAAAAGCGGGATTTAAACCAATATGAAAGCGTCATCAGGTGGCTCGATGACCAGCCCTCATCATCGGTCATGTTGTTATGCTTCGGAAGCATGGGGAGTCTTAGTGGACCACAGGTGCGGGAGATAGCATATGGGCTTGAACGTGCCGGGGTCCGATTCATATGGGCATTACGTGAGCCGCCCAAGTCCCAATTGGATCTCCCAAGCGACCACGCGAACGTGGAAGATGTGTTGCCCAATGGGTTCTTGGAGCGGACATGTGAATTGGGCATGGTGTGCGGGTGGATCCCACAAGCGCAGATCTTGGCCCACCAATCGATCGGAGGGTTCACATCGCATTGTGGTTGGAACTCGATTTTCGAGAGCTTGTGGTACGGTGTACCGATTGCCACGTGGCCGATTTACGCGGAGCAACAAATGAATGCCTTTGAGATGGTGAAGGAATTGAGATTGGCAATTGAGATTAGGCTGGATTATAGAGAGGGTAGTGATTTGGTGATGGGAGAGGAGGTGGATATAAGCATAAAGCGGCTGATGAACGGTGGTGATGTGGTGAGAGGTAGGGTGAAAGAGATGAGAGAGAAGAGTAGGATTGCTTTGATGGAAAATGGGTCTTCATACCAAGCACTCGGAGTTTTAATCAGAAACTTAGTGCCCAAAATATGATGCAAATAGCAATTCGTCCTCTTGTATTTTTTTTCGTTTTAAATAAATTTTTAATTACAAGTTGTCAATTTCTCCATTTATTGTTTTTTTTTTAACAAATTACATTATCTACGCTAAAGTCATCTCCAATAGAGAAGATTAAATGTCTAAAAGCCAAAAAATGATATGACTTGTCCAAAAAATCATCTCCAACCGATGACTAGACTATAATTATATATAGCTTATCAGGCCATTATTTAGCCAAGAAGCATCTGACTAAATATAGCCCCCCTCCCCCCCCCCCCTTTAGCCCTTTTTTGGCGCTCAACTCCTTAATTGCAATAATTGATTCAAATTTAACGACTAGATTTGAAAACATTCAACAATAGTTTAATTAGATTAACCAATAAATTTAAAGTATAAACTTTAAAACTAATAAATTATTGAGAGGACTATGTTTAGCCTCTTCGGTTGGAAATTGTATATAAATATGGTCTGATATTGTTCATTTAAAAATATTTTTTTACAGGGCTTTATTTCTAGATGGTGCTATGTTTAGCCATTTCGGTTGGAGATGGCTTAAGGGGGAGGGGTGGGCTAAGTCTCACAATGGGCTAGCAATAATGTAGTTCAAATTTCCCTTTGGCGAGAATTGAACCTATGATTTCTCACTTACAAGTGAAAAAGAATATGACTAGACCATAGTACTAATTAATCTCATATGCAACCAGAACCCAATGGTTTTAGTAATAAGTACGAGGCTGCGAGATTTATTTCTTTGCACAAGGTCGATCAACATAGACAAGGTAAAAGCTTCTCCAAAGGAGATGTCAAATATAATATGTCAAAATTTTATTTGATGGCTGACGTGACAAATTGAATACAAGTGTTAAATTCTCTTATTTTCCAATGGATGTGTCAAATATTTATTTTATTATTTTATTGGGCCTAGAGTTACATTAATTATTAAAAAATAATAAAAAATAATTGTAGTTTTTATTCTATTGGTTGTTAATGAGACCCATGTATTAAAAAAATTCAATTAAATATATTTGACTCATTCTTTGTTTGCTATCAAAAAAGGCAGCTAAAAAGCAATAACTCAAATGACTCACATGTCATATTATATATGGCATATCCATTGGAGAACACATAAATGTCTTTTTAATCCTATTTGGCATATTTGACATCTCATTTGAAGATGGTCTAAGGGGATATCACAAGAAGAGAACTCTCGCCACTTACAAAAGGTTAAGCAAATAATAGGTTGCATCATAAGAGAATGAGAAATTTTTTATTATGATCAGAACACGAGTGGGACACCACGTTTCTATATAAGTGGTGATAAATTTTATTTTTAAGTTATTAATTTTTTAACACACATATCCCACCATTTGTATAGTGACACGTGGTGTACCACCCCGTGTTCCGGTCACACTGAAAATTCTCTCATAAGAGAATAAGCATACTTTTTTTTCTGATTTTTAGTTAAGATCAAGTATATTATCTGTTTTTATCAATTTAATATTTGATACGTGAGTCAATGATCTACACGATATTAAATTAATTAATTTTTTATGAAAGAGCCTACTACAATAACTTGTTATTGAAGCTATCACGCGTCGCCATGTGTTGCACTTAGGCTTGACACACCCAAACAAATCAAATTTTAATTTTAATTAGTTTTTTCCCAAGTTGTTAGGACTTTTTGTTGAAAAACTAAACTAAAAGAAAATTCAACCATAACTTATAAAATTTCTGGTTAGAAGAACCTTGCCATTGTGGTAATTGTTTAACGAAAGAGTTTAGGCCTAAAGGTGAGATTTTCTACTCACCTGTACGGTTTGTTTGATACACATGATTAGATTGGAATGGAGAACTCTCAAGTTCAAAGGTATATTGAAGGTGAAAGTGAATGGTTTTTCATTTGGAAGGAAATAGAAAATGATTAGATATGAAGAAAATCATCATTTCTAATCCTACCATTTCTTGAATGGATAAGTTTTCTTTATGAGCAATCTATCTTCGATTCATCTTTGGTGTTGTCGAAGAATTGAAAATAGGCATACCTCCATGATGTCTTTATGATCAACATGCCGCAAACGTCCCAAATGCCTACGATGAAACCAAGTATCATGCTGACTGAGAACCACAACTTATCATAATTTCCATCTTCATTCTTGTCTTTTGAAACCACAACTTATCATCATTTCCATCTTCATTATTGTCTTTTGCATCCTTAGCTGCGAAAGTGTCATCTCCATGGCACTTAGTTGAGAGGGGAACGCCACATTGCGATGAACTTTCCATATAACGAGACAAAACATTGAACGTTTAAAGCTGATTTCCTGAATAATTTCTTTCGGACAAGTTGTTGTAAAACTGGTTCAAGTGGGACAAAGAGATTTTAAATGACAAGCTTTGAGGAATCTATCCCGATAGGTGGTGTGAGAGACCAACAGTTTTGAGCCAACGAAAGTTTTTGACCTTGGAAAGGGATCTTTCCAGTCAATTGATCATATACAAATTCAAGTGCCAATAGAATCAGGCTACTTATTTCTTCAGGGATTTCACCTTGTAAATACTTTGATGAAAGATCAATGCTCTTTACAAGATCTAGAGTCGTGTTGTACACAAGTTCTTCTCGTTTTGGTGTCAGTGTGGCTTGCTCAAGATAATCAGTAGAGTACGTATTTGAATCACTAACCAACGAAGTCAAATTACTTAAACATAAGGGAATAGTACTTGAAAGGCTGTTGTGACTAAGGTCGAGGATATAAAGGCTCCAAAGATTGTGCAGTTGCCGGGAAATATGTCCACTAAAGTAGTTGGACTGTAATCATAGTATATACAACATAGATTCATTTGATCCTCCTATCCATAAAGGTGTTTTCCCAAATAAATTGTCTTCAAGATCAATACGTTGAACTAGAACAATTTTACGAGGAAGCAGGAATCTCACTACCAAAATTGTTGTTGTTTAGCTTTAATTCTTGTAGTGAACTTAATACCCCAAATGAACTGGAAATATGACTAGAGAGATTGTTGTGACCAACATCTACAAACAACATATAGATCCCCACACTCCATGCATGATAAAATTCTCCAGAAAATTAATTGCTCCTTAGAGGCAAAAATCCCAAGTGTTGCATGTTGCAGATAAAAGGAAGAATAATGTCATTCAAATGATTCTCAGAAAGATACAAATCTATCAAATTGGGCATCATCTGGTCAATATTCCAAGGAAAAGGTCCGAAAAATAAATTGCTTTCAAAATCAAGGGAAGAGACATTACTGGACCACCAAAGTTGAAGTGGTTCCTCCAACTGATTATCACTTAATTCAATAGACTTTAAATTTGGAAATTTCAAATGGGATGGAAAGTTTTCACAAAATTGGTTGTGAGACATGTCAAATGTTTTTAAGGATGACAATTTTCCAATGGATTATGGAATTGAGCCCCACAAATAGTTTTGTGTAAGACTTAAGAACTTTAGCTTGCATAAATTTCCAATGCCCTTGGGATTGTGACCTTTTAGGCCCGTAGAAGATAAATCAAGGTATTTCTGAGATTTGAAGTTTGAAAATTCACTTGGAAAAGGACCATTGAAATTATTCCCGGACAAATCAAGCGTTATGAGGCTGGTAAGATTAAAAACCAACTGAGAAATTGAATACCATTCTGCAACATATCAAGGATCAAAAGTGATGTCAATTTAATCCTCTGTAGTGAGACTGGAAGGCTTTCAATTTGGCAAAAAGATAAATGTAACTCTAATGACGAAGGAAGCATGTTAATATTATATGGCCAACTGATTGCGAAGGTCAACGGAATTGAGATTAATATATTACAGGGAAGAGAGGTGAGAAAGCCAATTCAAGTTTCTAAAAGATAAGTCATAATTCAACCCGAGATCAAGAAAATTTGGACTTGGCAGGTTACTAAGATTGTAATTTACAGGTTTGCAACTTGCAAGACTGCTGCCCAATGAGGTAGTCAAGTTGTTTACTCGTGTTTGCTCCTTAAATCCGTCATGGGCCTTGCGAGCATGCCGGGGATTTGCTCACATACGAGATTGGTGGGGTGCAGGCATGCCACTACTAGATACCGCTAGTAGATGGGATTTGAATAATTGAGGTTGCACCTGAGTTTGACTTCGAACCAAGAGATTGTGCCATTGAGTGGGAGTTACTCAAATTAAGGTTTTTTGTTTGCCTTAAAAATAAGGACTTTACTTATATGGAGAGACAGAACAATATGTGAATGACAAGGTTGCTTGGAAATATAAATGATAGAGGAAAATGACTAATATTGCAGATTGCTTGTAGATTAAATGACTGAAAGAGGGTTGTACATAAAAGCTACAAATAAGATCGATACTACAAGTGAGTAGCAGAGCTAATAAACAAGAAAAGCAAAGGATGCTTGGCTAAAAATAAATGTCTACAAGGAAGCTGATGAGCTAATTTGAGTAGAGTTTTGATTGGTTGTTTTTAGTGTCTCTAATCCTTGTGCTTGTGCTCCTTTATATAGAGGTCTGGAAGAAAACCCTGCTGAGGACATTGCATCTGCCCGAAACAAACTTGGACAGTTTGTATTTCACTTGCCAACTTGCATGGAGAAATAATATTAAAAGGGGAACTTGCATTTCCACCACATGCTTTCATCACATGTCTTCCCACTTGTAATAAACTAACATTTAAAAGAAGCAAGTTGGCTTCTTTCACATGTTCTCTGCATCCACATCCGTATGTTGCCTTCCAACCCTTTTGCAAGCATGCAATTTGTTGATTAAACAAAGGCTTGACAAACCTCCACCACTCAAACAAATGGGAGAAACAATATTATAGTGTCAAACCCCTCCACTTGATAGCTAAATATCTTCAAAATTAGTCTTCTTGCTCATTAATCCTTCAAATGCCATATTTTACCCAAATTGCCCAAATAAGTAAAATGGGTATATTTTGAGTGCAAACAGTGCCCCCCAAGTTTTACAAATTTGAGCAAAGTTTGTGAAACTTACGACTCCAATGTTGCCAGGATTGATGTCGAAGGAAGAGGCACGTCTACCTCTTTGGTCATTCTGTCGTTGATAAACTTTGGCAAGAGCAGCAAGGCAATTGGTAGTGCAACTAGCATCGGAAAGAATGTTTATGTCTGGCTTGTATTCCTTCTTGTGGATACCAAAAAACATGGGAGCAACCTCACTGATTACATAGATAATAAACTGGACAAATGCCCAAAGTCGGGCAAACTAGAAAAGAGGGATAAGAGAAAAATAAACTTGGGCAACTATTATTTTTATTGTTCTTTTTCTTTTTGCCTCTTTTCATATGTAATATAATATAATAATATAATACATATACAAATATAGGTAGAAGGCCCATTCGGGCAAGTATAATATATATATATAGAGCCCTTTCGGGCAAAGTGCCCAGATTCTCTTTTTTAACTCTTTTTCTATAATATAATATATTCCAAATATATAAAGAGAGTAAGTACTTGTCTCCTTTCAAGTAGTATAATATAGATATATAGAGAGCCCTAATGGGCAAAATGGAAGAAAGAGAGAGACAAGGAGACAAGGAGAAAGAAAAAGAAAGAAAGAGAAATAATAATAAAAAAAACAAAAAGAAAGAGAGAAGAAGTCCCTCTTTCGGGTAAAAGAGGGGACAAAAGAGATAAAAAAGAAAAAGAAAAAAGAGAGAGAGAACAATCCTTCTTCGTTCCTAAACTTTGCATCTTTGGAATTAGGAGAAGTGAAGAGATGTCTCTCAAAGCAGAAGCTCCAAACAGCAAAGCCAATTTCATCATCCTCTTGGCTGACGAGGACCTTTCTACCCCTTTCTACCTTTCTACCATAACAAAGAGGGTGTGCAGGAAACAGAGCAACCAGCGCAGTATGTAACAAGAACACTTCATGTTTGCCAGATCGAATGTGGGGCCCCACATTTGATTGACAATATCTAAATCAATTGTAGTGGAGAAGATATCATGTCCTTCGGGCAAAATTGTCGTTCCGTCGGGCCACAACAACATAATTTTCTATCATCTTCCTCCAGCTTTCGAATTTCACATTTAGATGCAGCTCCATTTTTCTATTTTCTCACCCATGAAAACTAGTCTCCAGTGATTAATAGTAGCCACATCAAAAGCTCTAACTGTAGCCTCCAATGGTAGTCGTCGAAGTAGCCCGACCCTTGGTTGTAGGAGCTGGTGAGAGTTGGGGAGACATGCAGAGTCTGTTGGTGGTGAGCAGGGAAGACGTTAGTTCCATCAGGCATGGTTATGGTTCCATCGGGCACCATCAGTCGGGTAAGATATGTTAGGAATGTCGGTACTACAAGATAGAGAATGCACAAGGTAAAGTAGAAAATGGACGCCAAGAATTTATGTGGTTCGGCAATTTATGCCTACGTCCACCAAACAAGGAATCTTCACTATATGAAAAAGATGAATACAACAAGAGTAGTCTTACCAAGCCAAAGACAAGGCTTGATGGATACAAGAAAGTATAACACACACTTTCTATCACTCTAAACTTCACTCACACAATGTGTAGTGGAACACTCTCACTCTCACTCTTGGAGTGGAACTCTAGCTTTGGACTTGATCCTTTGCTACTCACTCTTAGTTCTCTATTGGTTACATCACACCCATATTTATAGGTGAGGGCTTGGCATTCTACTAGTTTCTAGTTCCTTCTTCAAACCTCTAGTATAGAAAAATCTAGACTAGCCACATACTTGTAGCTTCTAGATCTTTCCATTTGCAACCAAGGAAGCTAGTACTCTCTAGCTTCTTCCATCAACTTAATAACATGCTAGAATTGTCTAGCAAGCTCCAGCCTCATCTCTTGCTTACTAGAATAATCTAGAACATTGATCATGGGCTGGACCATATACCAACAATCTCCCCCTCCAGTCCATGAGGGAGGAATTCCGATCATGACTCCAAGTTACCTGGAGTTCATCCCAGCAGCTTTAATGCAGAATTCCAACTTTGATTTTGTGACTACCTTTGTCAACATGTCTGAAGAATTATTATCGGTATGAATCTTCTTCAGCTGCAGCAACTTGTTCTCGATAGCGTCTCTAATCCAGTGATAACGAATATCAATGTGCTTAGTGCGTGAATGATATGTAGTGTTCTTGCTCAAGTCCAGAGCACTCTGACTATCA
Organism: Malus sylvestris; assembly: GCF_916048215.2. Classification (NCBI taxonomy): domain Eukaryota; kingdom Viridiplantae; phylum Streptophyta; class Magnoliopsida; order Rosales; family Rosaceae; genus Malus; species Malus sylvestris. Next base: position 36,862,937 of record NC_062264.1, on the reverse strand, counting down.
CAATAAATGCCATAATCACTTTGCTTCAAACCCAACTCTTGGAGAAACCGCTTCAGCCACAACAACTCCTTGCATGCTTCTGTAACGGCTATGTATTCAGCCTCGGTTGTAGACAAAGCAACACACTTTTGCAACTTGGATTGCCAAGACACGGCTCCCCCTGCAAAAGTAAACAGGTACCCAGACGTAGATTTTCTACCATCCAGGTCACCTCCCATGTCAGCATCTGTAAATCCTTCCAAGATTGGTTTGGAACCGCCAAAGCACAAGCACATCTTAGAAGTCCCCTTCAAATATCTGAGAATCCACTTAACAGCTTCCCAATGGTCTTTCCCTGGATTAGAGAGAAACCTGCTCACCACACCTACTGCATGAGCAATATCTGGCCGTGTGCACACCATTGCATACATGATACTTCCTACTGCTGAAGAGTAGGGAACAACTGCCATTTTCTCCTTTTCTTCATATGTTTTTGGACACGACTCTTTGCTCAACTTGATATGATTGGCTAAAGGTGAGCTTACCGATTTGGCTGCTTTCATGTTGAACCTTTCAAGCACCCGTTCAACATACTTTTCTTGTGACAGCCACAACTTCTTGGATTTTCTGTCACGAATTATCTCCATGCCCAAAATCTGCTTGGCTGGCCCTAAGTCCTTCATGTCAAAGGACTTAGATAACTCTTCTTTGAGCTTTTTAATCATAAAAGCATCTTGACCGACAATCAACATGTCATCAACATAAAGCAACAAAATGATAAATTTACCTCCAGAAAATTGTTTGATATAGACACAAGAGTCAGCATGAGTTCTTTTGTACCCATTACTCACCATGAATGAGTTGAACTTCTTATTCCACTGTCTCGGAGCCTGCTTAAGACCATATAAGCTTTTCTTGAGCTTGCACACCAAAGTTTCTTTACCCTTGACTTCAAAGCCTTTGGGTTGCTCCATATATATCTCCTCTTCTAAGTTACCGTGGAGAAATGCAGTTTTAACGTCTAACTGCTCGAGCTCAAGATCCATGCTTGCTGCCATACCAAGGATAACTCGAATGGAAGTCATCTTCACCACCGGTGAGAAAATCTCATCAAAGTCAACTCCTTTCTTTTGACCAAAACCTTTGACAACCAAACGAGCCTTGTACCTTGTCATGTTGTCGTCATTTTTCAATTTGAACACCCACTTGTTTTTCAATGCTTTTCTGCCCTTTGGAAGCTCCACCAGCTCATAGGTATTATTCTTTAATAAGGAATCCATCTCTGACTCCATTGCCTTCATCCATTTATCACTGTCGTTATGAGCTCTGGCCTCCTCATAAGTTTCGGGCTCTCCATAATTAGTCAACATGATATACTCTGATGAAGAATACTTGGTAGACGGTCTTCGACTTCTGCTGGATCTTCTGACCTGATCTTCATTCTCTTGCGGGGCTAGAGGCTCCCCCTGATTGGATTCTCCTTGAATCTGCTCTTCTTGACTAGGCTCCCCCTGATCAGCAATCTCATGGTCTGGCACATCTTGATCAGGCTCCTCTTGATCAGCATTATCTGATTCTGCAGGCACTTCATTGGCAGTTGCTTCAGGGATGTCATCGTGACTTTCTTCATCTGAAGCTAATGGATCAACTCCTCTGACTGCGCCATCTGGTTGTGCCTCTTTATCCGAATCCCCAATTGTTTGATCTTCATAAAAGACCACGTCTCTACTTCGGATAAACTTCTTCTGGTATGGGTCCCATAATCTGTAACCAAAATCTTCACCGCCATAACCAAGAAAGATGCACGGTGTAGCTTTGTAGTCTAACTTCGATCTCTGCTCTTTGGGCACATGCACAAAAGCTTTGCAACCAAACACCTTCAGATGAGAGTAAGACACATCATTACCAGTCCATACTCTCTCTGGAACATCAAGACCTAATGGTACTGATGGAGATCGGTTGATCAAATAGCAGGCTGTCCTTACAGCTTCACCCCAGAACTGCTTAGATAACTTTGCAGTCCTCAACATACACCTGACTTTCTCCATGATGGTTCGGTTCATTCTTTCAGCAACACCGTTATGTTGTGGAGTTCCAGGAACTGTCTTCTCATGACGTATGCCATGTTTTACACAATACTCTCTAAACTGGTGAGATGTGTACTCGCCGCCGTTGTCGCTACGAAGGCACTTGAGAGGTTTCCCAGTTTCCCTCTCCACCATGGCATGGAACTCCTGGAATGTCTGAAACACCTGGTCTTTGGATTTCAACAAATACACCCACACCCTTCGTGAAGCATCATCAATATAAGTAACAAAATATTTATTTCTTCCAAGTGACTCGACTTCCATGGGACCACACACATCTGAATAAACAAGATCTAACAAGTTTCCTTTCTTTGTAGATGGAACAGAAAAACTAACTCTTCTTTGTTTTCCGAATAAACAATGCTCACAAGAGTTTAACGACGTACCTTTGGCAAAGGGAATATGAGACTTCTTTGCCAAAACTTGTAGGCCTTTCTCGCTCATGTGGCCTAGCCTCTTATGCCACAAGTCTAGAGATGAGTCTTCCACAGCATTCAACTCACCTTTCAAAACCTTGGCATTTGACCGGTACAACGTACAACAAAGTCGTGCTCTTGCTACCACCATTAAGCCTTTAGTAAGCTTCAATTTTCCTTCGCCAATATGGTGATAATATCCTTGTCGATCAAGGGTACCGATGGATATCAGATTGAGACGTATATCAGGAATATGTCTCACATCTTTCAACATCAATTGGCAGCCGAGATTAGTTCTTAAGCAGATATCACCAATTCCAAGAATTTTGGAATAGCTTTCATTCCCCATCTTCACTATGCCAAAGTCACCTTCTTTGTATGTACTGAAGAACTCCCGTTTGGACGTAGCATGGAAGGAAGCTCCATTATCAAAGATCCATTCAATGTCTCTGTCAGAGTTGCCCATATGCAGACATTCACCAACAGACAATATTTCTGGTACATCACCACATATGACAGCGGTGGTATTGCCAGTATCATCTTTCTTCTGATTGTTTCCTTCCTTTTGCTCTCTCTTCCAAACTCGACAATTTTTCTTCATATGGCCTTCTTTGCCACAATGGTGGCATGCACCCCTGAACCTTGACTTGGATCGGCTAGGACTCCTGCCATGACCTCTAGGCCCTCTACTCTTGCTTCTTCCGCGGTTCTCTGTGACAAATACTTGGCTGCTATCTGTGCCAGAAGTCTTTCTCCTTGTTTCTTCATTGAGCATGCTATTTTTAACATTATCAAGGGTAAGAACACCATTAGAAGCAGAGTTACTTATACTCACCACAAAGGTCTCCCAACTGTCTGGCAAGGATCCAAGTAACAAGAGCGCTTGTAGCTCGTCCTCGATCGTCATTTTCATAGTAGCCAACTGGTTGATGATATTCTGGAAATTATTCAAGTGTTCTGCTACACTTAAACCATCCTTGTACTTCACATTGATGAGCTCTTTGATCAAGAAGGCTTTCTTAACTGGAGTCTTCTTCTCGAACAAGGACTCAAGCTTTGTCCAAAACTCGCGAGCATTGGTTTCATTAGACACATGGTGAAAAACACTATCGTCCACCCATTGTCTAATTGTGCCAATAGCCTTGCGATTCATCTTCTTCCACTCGGCATCGGACATGCTCTCTGGCTTAGCGGCATCTCCTTCAATTGGCTCATGCAGATCCTTGCAATAGAGAATGTCCTCCATCCTTGGCTTCCATGTTACCCAATTGGAGTTGGTGAGTTTGATCATAGTGCCACTTCATTCCATCTCGCAGTACGAGCCAACCGGGCTCTGATACCACTTGTTAGGAATGTCGGTACTACAAGATAGAGAATGCACAAGGTAAAGTAGAAAATGGACGCCAAGAATTTATGTGGTTCGGCAATTTATGCCTACGTCCACCAAACAAGGAATCTTCACTATATGAAAAAGATGAATACAACAAGAGTAGTCTTACCAAGCCAAAGACAAGGCTTGATGGATACAAGAAAGTATAACACACACTTTCTATCACTCTAAACTTCACTCACACAATGTGTAGTGGAACACTCTCACTCTCACTCTTGGAGTGGAACTCTAGCTTTGGACTTGATCCTTTGCTACTCACTCTTAGTTCTCTATTGGTTACATCACACCCATATTTATAGGTGAGGGCTTGGCATTCTACTAGTTTCTAGTTCCTTCTTCAAACCTCTAGTATAGAAAAATCTAGACTAGCCACATACTTGTAGCTTCTAGATCTTTCCATTTGCAACCAAGGAAGCTAGTACTCTCTAGCTTCTTCCATCAACTTAATAACATGCTAGAATTGTCTAGCAAGCTCCAGCCTCATCTCTTGCTTACTAGAATAATCTAGAACATTGATCATGGGCTGGACCATATACCAACAAGATAACCCCATGCTTTCTTACAATAGCCATTGAGAAACAGATGACATGCTTTTCTGCAGGAAAGCCATAGTTTCGGCTTTTTATGAAACTCCTCACTCCATGAATTTGGGTATAGCCACTGGATGGTTTTCTAATTTCAACTTTTGGGTTCGGGCTAAATACACCAATTGGATGAGAGAAAAGTGGAAAGAAGGGTAAAAATGGCTACTCACAAACTGGCTAACTCTTTATATTTTCTGTTTTTTTTTTTTTTTTTTTTTTTTTTATATTCATCACATAACTCAGTTCGGGCAACTGGAAAGAGGAAAGAGACAAATAAAAAGAAAGAAAGCTAGGCCTTTGACAAGCAAGTTGGAAAAAGGAAGAAAGGGTAAATAAAACGGAAGATAACAGGCAACAAAAACAACAAGAACAAAACCCCTTTCGGGCAACGTAAAAGAATACTATTATATTATATATATATATATATATATATATAGAGAGAGAGAGACACACACACACAGCCCATACGAGCTAAATGCTTTCAAATCATACATGGATAATATTATATAGTAAAATACCATGAAGCCCGTTTGGGTAAAGTATAGCTTGAAAAAAGAAAAATAATAAATAATAAAGAAAAGGGGAGAGATAGAGACAGCCCTTTCGGGCAAACCACACCAAAAAGAAAGTCTTTAATAGAAACATGAACTATACCCCCTTCGGGCAAAATATGAGAAAAAGGGTACACATTTTTTTATTTTTCTTTTTAGCTTTTCTTTTGTTTTTGGTGTTTTGTTCTTTTTTTGAAATCAAAAAGTAAGTAAACAAAAGAAAGGTCTTTTTAGACAAGAAGGCAAAAAGAGAGAAAAGGAAAGAAGAAAGAAAGGAGAAATGAGAGAAAGCAAAGAAAAGAAAGGATCAGGAAACCTACTTCGAGCAAAAGAGGAAACAACAACTTGGGCTTATTGGTCAAACCCCTTGATTGCCCAGATATCTCTTAACACTCAAATCTTTTGCTCTTTTTAAAATTGACTGTAGAGAGATCATATCCATCATTTAAACTGGCCATGCCATGTAGCTTGGGAACCATAGGAGATGGCCATTCATGTTTGACCCCAAGCTTTGTCCTCCTTGAGATCTCAATTTGGATGACATGCTTGTGTTGGCGGGGAGGAGTGTATGAGCTTTTTTCTTCTTCTTCGGGCTCCACATGAGGTGTGAGTTCGAGCCCCCCGAGCGTCGGTGTTTGGCCTACAATAGCCACAAGCTCCATCTTAGCCGTTATCGGTTTCGATATGTCGGCTTGGTCTTCTACAACCATATCTATTTTCATAGATTTTTCATTGGGTGGGGCCATTGTTTGGCCTTCATCAACGTGTATGATTTGTTCTTCCTTGGTTGTAGTAGGGTGAGTGTGCTTTGTAGAGGGGATTTGACACATTTGATCTATCAACTTTCTCAAAGTTTCTCCAAAAGTTGTATAGCTTTCCTCCACCTTTCTAAAACACTTAGTCACCTCTTCACCATATTCGATGCTTGCCATATGGAGTTTGGACACCTTCTCTAATTTGCCCACATCCTCTCTGCAGAGCTTTTCATCTGGATGATCATGAGTTGGCATTTCATATATTGGCTCTATGTACTCATTGGAAGCCTTTTGATACTCAAAGCCATTGGTTGGCCTATCATAGTATTCAAAAGGGTGATTGTCTTCAAAAGAATAATAACCTTCATCATAGCCATAAGTTGGCCAATCTTCAAGATTATTATTTATTTGATGGCCATTAGTTGGCCGACAATCATATTCCATGGGCCTTGAGTATTCTTTAGCCATGTACCCATAAGTTGGCAACTCATAAGTTGGCTCTATGTGATAGCCATAGTTTGGGCGTTCTTCAACACCGCCATCCTCCTCATACTCCGAAAAAGCAGAAAAATCATGAACATAAGGATTGTTCATGATCTAACTTCATATAAGTATCCCACCGAGCGTGCCAAAATATGTTTGCTCCCTAAATCCGCCATGGGCCTTGCGGGCATGCCGGGAATTTGCTCACATACGAGATTGGTGGGGTGCGGGCGTGCCACTACTAGATGCTGCTAGTAGACGGGATTTGAATGATTGAGGTTGCACCTGAGTTTGACTTCAAACCAAGAGATTGTGCCATTGAGTGGGAGTTACTCAAATTAAGGTTCTTTGTTTGCCTTAAAAATAAGGACTTTACTTATATAGAGAGATAGAACAATATGTGAATGATAATGTTGCTTGGAAATATAAATGACAGAGGAAAGTGACTAATATTGCAGATTGCTTGTAGATTAAATGACTAAAAGAAGGTTGTACATAAAAGCTACAAATAAGATCGATACTACAAGTGAGTAGCAGAGCTAATAAACAAGAAAAGCAAAGGATGCTTGGCTAAAAATAAATGTCTACAAGGAAGCTGATGAGCTAATTTGAGTAGAGTTTTGATTGGTTATTTTGAGTGTCTCTAATCCTTGTGCTTGTGCTCCTTTATATAGAGGTCTGGAAGAAACCCCCCTGCTGAGGACATTGCATCTGCCCGAAAGAAACTTGGGCAGTTTGTATTTCACTTGCCAACTTGCATGGAGAAATAATATTAAAAGGGGCACTTGCATTTCCACCACATACTTTCACCACATGTCTTCCCACTTGTAATAAACTAACATTTAAAAGAAGCAAGTTGGCTTCTTTCACATGTTCTCTGCATCCATATCCGTATGTTGCCTTCCAACCCTTTTGCAAGCATGCAATTTGTTGATTAAACAAAGGCTTGACAAACCTCCACCACCCAAACAAATGGGAGAAACAATATTATAGTGTCAAACCCCTCCACTTGATAGCTAAATATCTTCAAAATTAGTCTTCTTGCTCATTAATCCTCCAAATGCCATATTTTACCCAAATTACCCAAATAAGTAAAAATGGGTATATTTTGAGTGCAAACAACTCGCAAAGAGTCATTCCTCCTTGCGTAAAAGTTCAGTCCAACGGTAAGTTGTGGGTTACAAAAAATAATCAACTAGGATCAAGTTTTTTACTTACGTAGTTGAAGCAATAATGGAAGGGTGTATGACTTTATTGGTTGTATATACTGATGATTTTGGTATGAATATATGTTTGGCTGGTCGAATTGTAATTGAGATTAGGAGAACGTTCCACGATGTATTATTGGGTTTGGAATACTCAAACTATATAACTTTCCATGATGTATTATTGTGTTTGGAATACTCAAAGTATATAACTTTCCATGATGTATTTATTGGGTTTGGAATACTCAAAGTATATAACTTTCCATGATGTATTATTGTGTTTGGAATACTCAAAGTATATAACTTTCCATGATGTATTATTGTGTTTGAAACACGTCCTGACTAGAAAAAAATGAAATCAAATGCCAAATGCCAACGCTGTCACACCATGAAATTGCAGGGAAAGTGCAAGTGGGGAGGGGGACTAGACTGTCTTATTTGGCTTTCACTAATGGGGATTACAAGACATTTTCTTCGGAATTTTTCGAATTCTGGTGAATCCGCGTAGGAGTAGATGATAATGATGCTTGGATGAGATCGCTATATGTGGAAAATAAATCATAACTGATGAAAGGGATTGGAAGAGAGAAGAAAGAGGCATTTTGCAATGCAATTGAGGATGATTTATATGTGGGATTTTTGTTTATTTTTACTTATTTCTGATACTAGCAATATTCTAAACTAATTCATTGATAAAACCGAACACCATGCTAATGTTAGTTACCATGTTTTTTTTTTTTTTTTTTTTTTAGTTAAACGATAGATTTTGTTATATTAGATGTTAGATTAGCGACCGATGAGATTTGAACCTACGCCGTCATGTAAGAGTTCAACACCCTTCCACTACTATGGTAAAGGGTCACTTGCAATGTTAGTTACCATGTTAAGGTGTAACCTTTTTCACCTAAACTTGTTACTTCCATCTTTTGTCCTCATCACCTGAACAAACTATGTCAAATTACTTTCTATAGATGACTGGATATGGTATGATCTGAAAATTGTATAAAGTTGGTACTTATGTGCATGAGGAAGTAAGATTTTTTTTCTTTGTTGTGTATGTTTTTGCTCTTTCTGATTTACTCTTGTTTACAGCTTGTCGTTCAGTTTTTCTGAACTTCATTTAGAAGTAATGTTGAACCAACTTTTTCATGCTGTTAGTCCTTGTCCTGCACAATTTTTTGTTCTGTCCGTCTATAACTTATGACTGTGAGTGCAGCTTGGAAGTGTACTATGTCTTCACTGATTAATATATATGCATTTCTTCATTTGACATGTTTGATCTCAATCTCATTTTGTGCATATTCTTTTGCAGTGTTTAGAGGGTTTCATACATACAAGGATGAGACATCGCGTGGAATACTTGATTAAGGTTGTATTTTCCCTTTCCAGTATAATTTAAGCTACATTTTCTCTGCAAGTGTAAAAGAAGAGAATACATACGTGCGCTTATCTACTTTATGAACAAAGTGTTATTTTGTTAAAGTGCAACATTGAATACACAACCGTCGCATATATCTGGTATTATGCGATTGATTACAAACTAGAATTTTTTATTAGTTGCAGATTAATACATAATTGAAAGCTAGAATTCTTTTATTCAATACATAAGTTGCAAGTATCAAAAACCCAAAGTAGAAAGAAAAAACATCACATTTACATAGTACAATCAAACTTCTAAAAACATTATTCAGAACCGAGCCACTTTCAATACAATTGCTAGTACTGCCTTATTTTTGATGTTGTCGAAGAAATGAAAACAGGCATACCTCTATGATGTCTTTGAGATCAATATGCCGCAAACGCTCCAAAAGCCTACGATGAAGCCAAGTACCACGCTGACAGAGAACCACAATTTATCATTGTCACCATCTTCATTTTTGTCTTTTGCATCCTTAGTAGTAAAATTGTCATCTTCAGGGCACTTAGTTGAGAGAGGAGCACCACATAGCAATGGATTGTCCATATAAATGGACGAAAAATTGAGCGTTTGAAGTTGGTTTCCAGAAGGAATTCTTCCAGACAAGTTGTTGCAAGACAAATTCAAGTGGGACAAAGAGGTCAAAGATGACAAGCTTTGAGGAATTTGACCTGAAAGGTGGTTGTGTGAGAGATCAAGAGTTTCAAGCAAATGTAAGTTTCCAATCTTGGAGGGGATCCTTCCAGTCAATTGATTCTTTGACAAGTTCAACGTACCCAATAAAATGAGGCTGCTTATTTCTTGAGGGATTTCACCTTGTAAATTATTTGATGAAAGATCAATGCTCTTTACCAACATCAGAGTCTTGTTGTACACAAGTTCGCTTCCTTTTAGTGTTAGTGTGGCTTGCTCAATATAACCTGTAGAGTTTGTATTGGAATCGTCCACCAGTGAAGTCCAATTATTTAAACACATGGGAATAGTACCTGAAAGGTTGTTGTAACTGAGGTCAAGGATATGAAGGTGGTGAAGATTGCACAATTGTGGGGAAATATGTCCACTGAAATAGTTGGACCGTAATCGTAGCATACACCACATGGATGAATTTGATCCTCCTATCCATAGAGGTATGTTGCCAGTTAACTTGTTGTCCCCAAGATCCATACTCTCCAAACTAGAACAATTCTGCAAGGAATCGGGTATTTCACCGCCAAAATTGTTGTTGTTGAGCTTTAATATTCGAAGTGAACTTAATACCCCCAATGAACTAGGAATATTACCAGAGAGATTGTTGTAACCAACATCTAGAAACATCATATTGCTCTCCACACTCCATGCACGAAGGAATTCCCCAGAAAATTGATTGCTCCTCAGGGACAAGATTTTCAATTGCTCCATATTGCAAACACCGGGAGGAATAGTGCCATTCAAATGATTCTCAGAAAGATACAGAGTTTTCAAATTAGGCATCATTTGGTTAATATTGGAGGGAATTGGTCCGGAAAAAAAATTGCTTTCAAGATCAAGAGAAAAGACATTAGTGGACCACCAAAGTGGGAGTGGGCCCTCCAATTGATTATGACTCAAATCAATAGAATTTATATTTGGAAATTTCAAATGTGATGGAAGGTTTCCACAAAATTGGTTGTAAGACAAATCTAGTTGGATGAGTTGGGAAGATATCTGCAACAACCATTCCTCTGGAATGGAATCCGACATTCCATTACCACGAAGAATAACAGAAGACAGTTTAGTTTGAGCTTGAAGCCATACCCAAAAACCGGGACTTACTTGACAGTTTATGATCTCAATTGTGTGGAGCTTGAAAGGAGGAATCCAATCATAAGCCACGTTGAAAATGAGGGACATGGGTCGGTCTTTGTTTCCTACTTGCAGATCTTGTAATTTGGTAAGGTTTATGAAATGGGCTTCTGTTAGAATGCCTTCCCATAAATTACCATATAGACGCAGAGAAACTAGATGAGTGAGTTGTCCCATACTTTGTGGAATAGAGCCTTCCATCTTATTAAAAGAGAGGTCCAAAGTTTTCAAAGATGACAAGTTTCCAATGGAATCTGGAATGGAGCCATTCATCTTATTATTAGAGATGTCCAATGTTTCCAAGGATGACAAGTTTCCGATGGAATCTGGAATTGAGCCCCACAAATAGTTTCCACAAAGGTTGAGATACTGCAAGCTTTTTAATATTCCTAAGGAGGCCGGCATTTGGCTTTCCAGCTCACAGTTAGACAAATCTAATGACTCTAATGGGTTATTTGAACAATTTGAGAAACTCCTCAAAAAGTCTCCAACCCTCCCATCAATTTTGTTTCCAGAAAGACTCAAGACCTTTAGCTTGCAAAAATTTCCAAAGACTTTGGGAACTTGACCTTTTAAGCCTGTTTTAGATAAATCAAGGTATTCCAGAGATTTGAGACATGCAAGTTCATTTGGAAAAGGCCCATTGAAATTATTCCCGGATAGATCAAGAGTTATGAGGCTGGTAAGATTAAAAAGTGATGTCAAGTTAATTCCCTGCAATGAGAGTGGAATGCTTTCAATTTGGCACGAAGACAAGTGTAACTCTAACAATGAAGGAAGCATCGAAATATCATACGCCCAACTGACTCCAGTGCTGCTAAGGTTAATGTAATTGAGATTAAGGTATTCTAGAGAAGAGAGGTGAGAAAGCCAATTCAAATTTTTTGAAGATGAGAGTTGATTCCACCCAAGGTCAAGAAAATTAAGGCTTGACAGGTTACCAAGAGAAAGGGGAATCTCTCCTCCAAATGACGCAAAGGAGAGATTGAGATATTGCAAACTTTTAAGCTCCCCAAAGAACTTAGGAATTTGACTGCTATGAAAAAAATTCTTGCTTAGGTCCAGGTAATTTAAATGTTTCAAGCCCAACAGAGAAGCATTTATCTTACCTCCCAAGAGAGACTTTTCATAAGCTTCGTACTCCCACTGGTCATCAGAAATGGAATACGGATATGGATTCCGGAGGTCCATCTTCACGACATGACCAGTGTTGTTGTTGCATGAAATACCTTCCCATTGACAGCAATCATGGCCCACCCAAGAGGAAAGCCTACCAGAAGGATCAACAAGATGTTGCTTAAAGATGAGAAGCGATTGTCTTTCTTCGTCGATGCATGAATTTGTTTTCACACTGCTTGAAAGTTCATCACCGTCCAAACAGAAACAGAGTTTGGTAGTAGTCTGCATGTAGGAAGAGATCAAAAGAAGTATAAGTAAATAGCGAGCAATACTGAGGTGATAGTGGCTATCCATTATCACACACAATTTTCTTTTGTTTGCTTTGCTCTGCTGGTGATGATGTTTAGCTCTAAATTAGCGCGATACCGAAATTTATAGGAATAGATCATAGATGTAGGCCGGGGAGTTGAAAACGACATTCGTCTTATAGAGAAAAGTAAAAAGCGTAACTGAACTGAATGGCGGGCGTTCACAACCCTTTTACAAGTCCATCGCCTAATAGGACTGTTGTGTCGTTATTTACAAATGGGTTTTCCATGAGATGGGAAATGAAAACTATTATTAGCCCCACAAGCGGTTTGTGAATAAGTGATTGTCTGATAATGAGCAAGGAATATATGGGTTTTCCATGAGATGGGAAATGAAAACTATTAGCCCTATAGGAGGTTTGTGAATAAGTGATTGTTTGATAATGAGTAAGGAATATCCGTCTTTCTGCCAAACAGGATGTATTGAACTCATAATTCATTAGATACTTTTTTTTCTTCTAAATATTGGAATTGTTATTAACATTCAAAAATCATCATTGTCACACCAGTCACTTTCTTATTTGTCGCTCACTGATGAGAGATACTGATATTTTTCTATGGAATGTCCGAATTCTAATGAAGCCGTGAAGGAGTAGATGATAATGAATCCATGAATAAGATAGCTAGCCTTGGAAATCTTGGCACACCAATTAGTCTTTGGTGGAAAATCCATATGGCTAGCCGTGGAAATTCATAAATCATGATTGATGAAGGGGGATTGAAAGAGAGGAGAGGGAGGGGGAGAGAGTCCATAAAGAGTCTCATTTAGGAGACAACAAATTATATATTACCACAACCATGACTAGAACAGATGTACAAAGTTCCATTTTATTTTTCACAGTTGTATTTGAACCACGGGCTTGTGTTTGTGTTTTACACATACGATGGCAAATAAAGTCTTTTTGGATTGCTTTCAAAACCTGCCATTTGGAAACTATAGCATGCCTTGGTTGATACCACTCTAATTGTCTTCTTTTTTCCTTACTTTAAGTGCCCTTATTCTACCACATATAAACTTAGTTCATACATATTTATAGGAAAAATTAGTATCATGTCACTAATTACTAATGTTCACTGACTGATACCTTATTAATTTTCAGATTTTGATAAAAGTCTCTAACCTTAATTTATTAATGAATTTACATGTAAGTTACATAATTTTTTAAATGAAAATTAGTCATTGATTTAGGATTTTAATACTCACACCTTTATTAAACTCCTAATTAATTTCAATTCAAAACATTTAAAAAAAGAGAGAGAGAGAGAATAAGTTTCTACCCATTAAATTTTTATAAAAAGAGTTTCAATTTTTTTTAATAAAAAACATTCATATAATTTTTCAATTTTTTAAATCTTAAATGTACCCCTTTTTTAATATAAAATTCATTCAATTTTTTTCTAATATGTTTTTTTTAACTTATACGGGTACATTCTTTTTTTGTTAATTTGAAAATGTATCCATGTCAAGTTTAATTGAAGAAATTTACTAATGTTATTAAGCCTCATTCTTTTTTTTTTTTTTTTTTTGTGGTGGTACAAGTTTTGATTTGAGAATATATCCATATATGTGTGTGTGTGTGTGTGTGTGTACAAGATACATAGGGTATAATTTATCTTTTATTATTTTTAATCTCACAAATTATAGGTTTTATTTAAAATCTTATTAAGATAAAAGTCTATAGTATTTGTCTTTTCTTTAGTTAGTTCCTTATATTTTTGAGCTATTTACTTTGTTTTTGTGTTTTGTGGGATTTGTCAAGCAAAGAAAAGAAAAATAGCACAAGTGGGATTTTAAGTAACAAATTCGTCAAAACTGCCTGTGCAGGTCAGCTGATTTTGGAAGCAAGTTGTGGACAGCTTAGAATGAATTAGAGAATGTGCCTTATATTCTTGGAAAGCTATGGATGTCTATTTTCTGGAGCATTTCACGGATTGTTAATATCATGTTTCTAGAAGAAGTTATGGTCATTTTAACACTGAAAGGTTCCCAAGAGGCTGAGCATTTTGTAACTGACAAGAAAACAATAAATCCAATAAATCTAGCAGCCAAAACTGATGCAGCCAAGAACAAGTCAGCTGACACCTATCCAAATATCAGAGGAAATGGAAATAAAGATGAGAATTAAGTGGGAGTAATGGGCATAAAGGCTACCCAAAGAGTTACAATTGTTTTACCATTTCTTCTCACGTGGGTGAGTTATGGAGAAAAAACTGGGGCAGCAAGCATAACAAAAAGGTTGCAGGTTGCAGTGACGAAAAGGGGAAGAAAAAAGATAGAAAAAAAAAGAAAAAAAATGGAAAGGTGCAGCTGACGAAAATGGGAGAGAAGAAAGCAAGGCAGCAAGAAGTTAGACGAGGAAGAAGGCAGCAGGATTGAGGAAGGAAGGAGAGAAGGGGAGACTCGTTTCTTTTAGTTTTATCTTCTCAAACCCATGTTTTTCTTTTGGTTTTATTTGATAATAATGTGTAACTAAATTTTTAGTAGTTAGAGGCTGTTTTGAAGCCCCGAATATGATTGCAAGTTTGTTATGACATTTAGTTGAATTACTTTTATGAATGGATGAAAATTGGTTCACTACTTGTCCCATTGATGAATTATTTATGTGTTTTCTACGGATGCATACTTAGTAAGCATATCTAGGATTCTAATGCTATGAATATGTGTGTGTCTGCCCTTGTCGAATGAGGACCTACATATGTTCTAGAGTAGTACTTGTTAATTGCGATTAACATGTGAACCAATTTCTAGGATAAGTAAGACAGCGCCAGTACTTACGATGCCTTGTGATGACTCAAGCTCTTTTCGTTCTTAATGATTTCTACTTGTTAAATCTATGAACATGCCATTTTAGATTGCATGCTAGAGACTAAGTTAAGTTGAAAACGTCATTCTCTTAACATACTACTTAAGAAAGAGTAATAGGTTGAGAGAATCTTCATCCGGAAATAAAAGGAATTTGAATGAAACATAACATGTTTGCATGATTATTTGGTGGTGGATAGCAATTCCCCTAACTCGTTTTTCTTAATTTGTGAACTACTTAAAATTTGTTTCTGTCCTATTTTTGTTCGATTTAATTTAAATAGCAAATTAACTCCAAAAATCCCAAAAATTTGTGTGAGTGTAGCTCTGTGTGTCTAGTGTGTTCTTATAAAATTTCATAGACTTTAGATAAGTGTAAGTTGGTCTAATAATTATTTTTCGGTGGCTGGTCAGTAGGGACAACAGCCCAGTTTTTGTGACATTTTAAGTAGATAGATAAAACAATCTTCTGCGGGAAAGACCCTTATTTTCATATGCTACAATTGACAAATCTAGTGTTAACAAGGAAAATCAATAGGACATTTGTGTGCTACTTGTGGTGTGCTTTTAATCCTATCATCAGCTCCATGGCACTTAGTTGAGAGGGGAACGCCACATTGCGTTGAACTTTCCATATAACGAGATGAAACATTGAACGTTTAAAGCTGATTTCCAGAATAATTTCTTCCGGACAAGTTGTTGTAAAATAGGTTCAAGTGGAACAAAGAGATTTTAAATGACAAGCTTTGAGGAATCTATCTCGAGAGGTGGTGTGAGAGACCGACAGTTTTGAGACAACGCAAGTTTCTGACCTTGGAAGGGATCTTTCCAGTCAATTGATTCATACACAAATTCAAGTGCCAATAGAATCAGGCTACTTATTTCTTCAAGGATTTCACCTCGTAAATACTTTGATGAAAGATCAATGCTCTTTACAAGATCTAGAGTCGTGTTGCACACAAATTCTTCTCGTTTTGGTGTCAGTGTGGCTTGCTCAAGATAATCAGTAGAGTATGTATTTGAATCACTGACCAATGAAGTCAAATTACGTAAACATATGGGAATAGTACCTGAAAGGCTATTGTGACTAAGGTCGAGGATATAAAGGCTCTGAAGATTGCGCAGTTGCTAGGAAATATGTCCACTAAAATAGTTGGACTGTAATCATAGTATATACAACATGGATTCATTTGATCTCCTATCCATAAAGGTGTTTTTCCAAATAAATTGTTGTCTTCAAGATCAATACTCAACAAACTAGAACAATTTTATGAGGGAGCAGGAATCTCACTACCAAAATTGTTGTTTTTTAGCTTTAATTCTTGCAGTAAACTTAATACCCCAATGAACTAGAAATATTACTAGAGAGATTGTTGTGACCAACATCTACAAACAACATATAGATCCCCACACTCTATGCATGATAAAATTCTCCAGAAAATTAATTTCTCCTTAGAGGCAAGAATCCCAAGTGTTGCATGTTGCAGATAAAAGGAAGAATAGTGTCATTCAAATGATTCTCAGAAATATACAAATCTATCAAATTGGGCATCATCTGGTCAATATTCCAAGGAAAAGGTCCGAAAAATAAATTGCTTTCAAAATCAAGGGAAGAGACATTACTGGACCACCAAAGTCGAAGTGGTTCCTCCAACTGATTATTACTTAATTCAATAGTCTTTAAATTTGGAAATTTCAAATGGGATGGAAAGTTTTCATGAAATTGGTTGTGAGACACGTCAAATGTTTTTAAGGATGACAATTTTCCAATGGATTATGGAATTGAGCCCCACAAATAGTTTTGTGTAAGACTTAAGAACTTTAGCTTGCATAAATTTCCAATGCCCTTGGGATTGTGACCTTTTAGGCCCATAGAAGATAAATCAAGGTATTTCAGAGATTTGAAGTTTGAAAATTCACTTGGAAAAGGACCATTGAAATTATTCCCGGACAGATCAAGCGTTATGAGGGTGGTAAGATTAAAAACCAACTGAGAAATTGAATACCATTATGCAACATATCAAGGATCAAAAGTGATGTCAATTTAATCCTCTGTAGTGAGACTGGAAGGCTTTCAATTTGGCAAAAAGATAAATGTAACTCTAATAACGAAGGAAGCATGTTAATATTATATGGCCAACTGATTGCGAAGGTCAACGGAATTGAGATTAATATATTACAGGGAAGAGAGGTGAGAAAGCCAATTCAAGTTTCTAAAAGATAAGTCATAATTCAACCCGAGATCAAGAAAATTTGGACTTGGCAGGTTACTAAGATTGTAATTCACAGGTTTGCAACTTGCAAGACTGCTGCCCAATGAGGTAGTCAAGTTCTTTACTCGCAGAGAGTCATTCCTCCTTGCGTAAAAGTTCAGTCCAACGGTAAGTTGTGGGTTACAAAAAATAATCAACTAGGATCAAGTTTTTTACTTACGTAGTTGAAGCAATAACGGAAGGGTGTATGACTTTATTGGTATGATTTTGGTATGAATATATGTTTGGCTGGTCGAATTGTAATTGAGATTAGGAGAACGTTCCACGATGTATTATTGGGTTTGGAATACTCAAAGTATATAACTTTCCATGATGTATTATTGTGTTTGGAATACTCAAAGTATATAACTTTCCAAGATGTATTTATTGGGTTTGGAATACTCAAAGTATATAACTTTCCATGATGTATTATTGTGTTTGGAATACTCAAAGTATATAACTTTCCATGATGTATTATTGTGTTTGAAACACGTCCTGACTAGAAAAAAATGAAATCAAATGCCAAATGCCAACGCTGTCACACCATGAAATTGCAGGGAAAGTGCAAGTGGGGAGGGGGACTAGACTGTCTTATTTGGCTTTCACTAATGGGGATTACAAGACATTTTCTTCGTAATTTTTCGAATTCTGGTGAATCCGCGTAGGAGTAGATGATAATGATGCTTGGATGAGATCGTTATATGTGGAAAATAAATCATAACTGATGAAAGGGATTGGAAGAGAGAAGAAAGAGGCATTTTGCAATGCAATTGAGGATGATTTATATGTGGGATTTTTGTTTATTTTTACTTATTTCTGATACTAGCAATATTCTAAACTAATTCATTGATAAAACCGAACACCATGCTAATGTTAGTTACCATGTTTTTTTTTTTTTTTTTTTGGTTAAACGATAGATTTTGTTATATTAGATGTTAGATTAGCGACCGATAAGATTTGAACCTACTCCGTCATGTAAGAGTTCAACACCCTTCCACCACTATGGTAAAGGGTCACTTGCAATGTTAGTTACCATGTTAAGGTGTAACCTTTTTCACCTAAACTTGTTACTTCCATCTTTTGTCCTCATCACCTGAACAAAATATGTCAAATTACTTTCTATAGATGACTGGATATGGTATGATCTGAAAATTGTATAAAGTTGGTACTTATGTGCATGAGGAAGTAAGATTTTTTTTCTTTGTTGTATATGTTTTTGCTCTTTCTGATTTACTCTTGTTTACAGCTTGTCGTTCAGTTTTTCTGAACTTCATTTAGAAGTAATGTTGGACCAACTTTTTCATGCTGTTAGTCCTTGTCCTGCACAATTTTTTGTTCTGTCCTTCTATAACTTATGACTGTGAGTGCAGCTTGGAAGTGTACTATGTCTTCACTGATTAATATATATGCATTTCTTCATTTGACATGTTTGATCTCAATCTCATTTTGTGCATATTCTTTTGCAGTGTTTAGAGGGGTTCATACATACAAGGATGAGACATCGCGTGGAATACTTGATTAAGGTTGTATTTTCCCTTTCCAGTATAATTTAAGCTACATTTTCTCTGCAAGTGTAAAAGAAGAGAATACATACGTGCGCTTATCTACTTTATGAACAAAGTGTTATTTTGTTAAAGTGCAACATTGAATACACAACCGTCGCATGTATCTGGTATTATGCGATTGATTACAAACTAGAATTTTTTATTAGTTGCAGATTAAGACATAATTGAAAGCTAGAATTCTTTTATTCAATACATAAGTTGCAAGTATCAAAAACCCAAAGTAGAAAGAAAAAACATCACATTTACATAGTACAATCAAACTTCTAAAAACATTATTCAGAACCGAGCCACTTTCAATACAATTGCTAGTACTGCCTTATTTTTGATGTTGTCGAAGAAATGAAAACAGGCATACCTCTATGATGTCTTTGAGATCAATATGCCGCAAACGCTCCAAAAGCCTACGATGAAGCCAAGTACCACGCTGACAGAGAACCACAATTTATCATTGTCACCATCTTCATTTTTGTCTTTTGCATCCTTAGTAGTAAAATTGTCATCTTCAGGGCACTTAGTTGAGAGAGGAGCACCACATAGCAATGGATTGTCCATATAAATGGACGAAAAATTGAGCGTTTGAAGTTGGTTTCCAGAAGGAATTCTTCCAGACAAGTTGTTGCAAGACAAATTCAAGTGGGACAAAGAGGTCAAAGATGACAAGCTTTGAGGAATTTGACCTGAAAGGTGGTTGTGTGAGAGATCAAGAGTTTCAAGCAAATGTAAGTTTCCAATCTTGGAGGGGATCCTTCCAGTCAATTGATTCTTTGACAAGTTCAACGTACCCAATAAAATGAGGCTGCTTATTTCTTGAGGGATTTCACCTTGTAAATTATTTGATGAAAGATCAATGCTCTTTACCAACATCAGAGTCTTGTTGTACACAAGTTCGCTTCCTTTTAGTGTTAGTGTGGCTTGCTCAATATAACCTGTAGAGTTTGTATTGGAATCGTCCACCAGTGAAGTCCAATTATTTAAACACATGGGAATAGTACCTGAAAGGTTGTTGTAACTGAGGTCAAGGATATGAAGGTGGTGAAGATTGCACAATTGTGGGGAAATATGTCCACTGAAATAGTTGGACCGTAATCGTAGCATACACCACATGGATGAATTTGATCCTCCTATCCATAGAGGTATGTTGCCAGTTAACTTGTTGTCCCCAAGATCCATACTCTCCAAACTAGAACAATTCTGCAAGGAATCGGGTATTTCACCGCCAAAATTGTTGTTGTTGAGCTTTAATATTCGAAGTGAACTTAATACCCCCAATGAACTAGGAATATTACCAGAGAGATTGTTGTAACCAACATCTAGAAACACCATATTGCTCTCCACACTCCATGCACGAAGGAATTCCCCAGAAAATTGATTGCTCCTCAGGGACAAGATTTTCAATTGCTCCATATTGCAAACACCGGGAGGAATAGTGCCATTCAAATGATTCTCAGAAAGATACAGAGTTTTCAAATTGGGCATCATTTGGTTAATATTGGAGGGAATTGGTCCGGAAAAAAAATTGCTTTCAAGATCAAGAGAAAAGACATTAGTGGACCACCAAAGTGGGAGTGGGCCCTCCAATTGATTATGACTCAAATCAATAGAATTTATATTTGGAAATTTCAAATGTGATGGAAGGTTTCCACAAAATTGGTTGTAAGACAAATCTAGTTGGATGAGTTGGGAAGATATCTGCAACAACCATTCCTCTGGAATGGAATCCGACATTCCATTACCACGAAGAATAACAGAAGACAGTTTAGTTTGAGCTTGAAGCCATACCCAAAAACCGGGACTTACTTGACAGTTTATGATCTCAATTGTGTGGAGCTTGAAAGGAGGAATCCAATCATAAGCCGCGTTGAAAATGAGGGACATGGGTCGGTCTTTGTTTCCTACTTGCAGATCTTGTAATTTGGTAAGGTTTATGAAATGGGCTTCTGTTAGAATGCCTTCCCATAAATTACCATATAGACGCAGAGAAACTAGATGAGTGAGTTGTCCCATACTTTGTGGAATAGAGCCTTCCATCTTATTAAAAGAGAGGTCCAAAGTTTTCAAAGATGACAAGTTTCCAATGGAATCTGGAATGGAGCCATTCATCTTATTATTAGAGATGTCCAATGTTTCCAAGGATGACAAGTTTCCGATGGAATCTGGAATTGAGCCCCACAAATAGTTTCCACAAAGGTTGAGATACTGCAAGCTTTTTAATATTCCTAAGGAGGCCGGCATTTGGCTTTCCAGCTCACAGTTAGACAAATCTAATGACTCTAATGGGTTATTTGAACAATTTGAGAAACTCCTCAAAAAGTCTCCAACCCTCCCATCAATTTTGTTTCCAGAAAGACTCAAGACCTTTAGCTTGCACAAATTTCCAAAGACTTTGGGAACTTGACCTTTTAAGCCTGTTTTAGATAAATCAAGGTATTCCAGAGATTTGAGACATGCAAGTTCATTTGGAAAAGGACCATTGAAATTATTCCCGGATAGATCAAGAGTTATGAGGCTGGTAAGATTAAAAAGTGATGTCAAGTTAATTCCCTGCAATGAGAGTGGAATGCTTTCAATTTGGCACGAAGACAAGTGTAACTCTAACAATGAAGGAAGCATCGAAATATCATACGCCCAACTGACTCCAGTGCTGCTAAGGTTAATGTAATTGAGATTAAGGTATTCTAGAGAAGAGAGGTGAGAAAGCCAATTCAAATTTTTTGAAGATGAGAGTTGATTCCACCCAAGGTCAAGAAAATTAAGGCTTGACAGGTTACCAAGAGAAAGGGGAATCTCTCCTCCAAACGATGCAAAGGAGAGATTGAGATATTGCAAACTTTTAAGCTCCCCAAAGAACTTAGGAATTTGACTGCTATGAAAAAAATTCTTGCTTAGGTCCAGGTAATTTAAATGTTTCAAGCCCAACAGTGAAGCATTTATCTTACCTCCCAAGAGAGACTTTTCATAAGCTTCGTACTCCCACTGGTCATCAGAAATGGAATACAGATATGGATTCCGGAGGTCCATCTTCACGACATGACCAGTGTTGTTGTTGCATGAAATACCTTCCCATTGACAGCAATCATGGCCCACCCAAGAGGAAAGCCTACCAGAAGGATCAACAAGATGTTGCTTAAAGATGAGAAGCGATTGTCTTTCTTCGTCGATGCATGAATTTGTTTTCAGACTGCTTGAAAGTTCATCACCGTCCAAACAGAAACAGAGTTTGGTAGTAGTCTGCATGTAGGAAAAGACCAAAAGCAATATAAGTAAATAGCGAGCAATACTGAGGTGATAGTGGCTATCCATTATCACACACAATTTTCTTTTCTTTGCTTTGCTCTGCTAGTGATGATGTTTAGCTCTAAATTAGCGCGACACCGAAATTTATAGGAATAGATCATAGATGTAGGCCGGGGAGTTGAAAACGACATTCGTCTTATAGAGAAAAGTAAAAAGCGTAACTGAACTGAATGGCGGGCGTTCATAACCCTTTTACAAGTCCATCGTCCACATCACACATGCTGTGAGTCTCAAACTGAATAGGACTGTTGTGTCGTTATTTACAAATGGGTTTTCCATGAGATGGGAAATGAAAACTATTATTAGCCCCACAAGAGGTTTGTGAATAAGTGATTGTCTGATAATGAGCAAGGAATACATGGGTTTTCCATGAGATGAGAAATGAAAACTATTAGCCCTACAGGAGGTTTGTGAATAAGTGATTGTTTGATAATGAGTTAGGAATATCCGTCTTTCTGCCAAACAGGATGTATTGAACTCATAATTCATTAGATACTTTTTCTTCTTCTAAATATTGGAATTGTTATTAACATTCAAAAATCATCATTGTCACACCAGTCACTTTCTTATTTGTTGCTCACTAATGAGAGATACTGATATTTTTCTATGGAATGTCCGAATTCTAATGAAGCCGTGTAGGAGTAGATGATAATGAATCCATGAATAAGATAGCCAGCCTTGGAAATCTTGGCACACCAATTAGTCTTTGGTGGAAAATCCATATGGCTAGCCGTGGAAATTCATAAATCATGATTGATGAAGGGGGATTGAAAGAGAGGAGAGGGAGGGGGAGAGAGTCCATAAAGAATCTCATTTAGGAGACAACAAATTATATATAACCACAACCATGACTAGAACAGATGTACAAAGTTCCATTTTATTTTTCACAGTTGTATTTGAACCACGGGCATGTGTATGTGTTTTACACATGCGATGGCAAATGAAGTCTTTTTGGCTTGCTTTCAAAACCTGCCATTTGGAAACTATAGCATCCCTTGGTTGATACCACTCTAATTGTCTTCTTTTTCCCTTACTTTAAGTGCCCTTATTCTACCACATATAAACTTAGTTCATACATATTTATAGGAAAAATTAGTATCATGTCACTAATTACTAATGTTCACTGACTGATACCTTATTAATTTTCAGATTTTGATAAAAGTCTCTAACCTTAATTTATTAATGAATTTACATGTAAGTTACATAATTTTTTTAAATGAAAACTAGTCATTGATTTAGGATTTTGTACTCACACCTTTATTAAACTCCTAATTAATTCCAATTCAAAACATTTTCAAAAAAAAAGAAAAAAAAAGAGAGAATAAGTTTCTACCCATTAAATTTTTATAAAAAGAGTTTCAATTTTTTTTAATAAAAAACATTCATATAATTTTTCAATTTTTTAAATCTTAAATGTACCTTTTTTTAATATAAAATGTACCTATTTTATTTGTATATAAAATCCATTCAATTTTTTTCTAATCTATTTTTTTTTAACTTATACGGGTACATTCTTTTTTATTGATTTGAAAATGTATCCATGTCAAGTTTAATCGAAGAAATTTACTAATGTTATTAAGCCTCATTTTTTTTTTTGGTGGTGGTACAAGTTTTGATTTGAGAATGTATCCATATATATGTGTGTGTGTACAAGAATGTATCCCACAAATTATAGGTTTTATTTAAAATCTTATTAATATAAACAACTAAAATTCAATTCTTAATTTAAAAAATATAACAACCTACATAAAAAAAACATTATTACATTAATGTCTTGGATGTCGATAAAAAACTAAATCACAACAAGGTTTCAGTAAAACAAGTTTGATAGTTAGGGATCGCATCCAAAGTCTCTCATATTTATATCAAACAAAATCTGTGAATATAAAATTACACAAAAGAAGATAAGAGGATATAGAAATTGATTACTTAAATGCACTGTTTATGCTACATAAATGATGATTATAAATAAAATTTACCAATGTAAAATTAACGCATGGACAGAAAAAGAAAAAAAACTGCTTTTGTTGTGCTTTTTTAAAAATTGCTTCTGATGTGCTTTAAAAAAAAAAAAAAAAACTGTTTCTGCTATGCTTTAACAATAATCAGTTACAAAATAATGTAGTTGAGCGTTGATAAATTGTATATTTAAAAGTGTTGTGAGTATGAAAAACAATGTAAAAGCGTTTGGTAAATTTAATGTAAAAATGATGTAGTTGTGTATAATTGCAAAAATGGACATGATAGTGTGAGTGGTGATGACGACAATGGTAGCGAGGGCAATGGTTGTGATGGTGCCAATATAAAGCAGTGTGGTTGTTGGGCTGCAGACATAACAATGATAGTAGAGGCGGTGATAAGGGGTGCATGTCATACATCGTGTAACATATCACAATATGTCACTTTAGAGCCTATAAGCTGTTAGGACTTTCGTTGGAAAAAACTAAAATAAAAAAATTTCAACCATAACTCAAAAAAACTTCTAGTTAGAAGAACCTTGCATTTTGGTAATTGTATTCCGAAAAAGTTTAGGCCTATAGGTGAGATTTTCGACTCATCCATAGGTTCATTTGACACACATGGTTGGATTGGAATGCAGAACTCATAAGTTTCAAAGTATAGAAAGGGATCATCTTCGAATCCTTTCCTCCTAATCCACCAAGTCTAAGGATCTAGGCCATTGAAATTTGATCCAACGGCTACAAACAGGGGCTCACTTTAAAAATTATAATAACTTTAGCCGTTTGATCAAATTTCAATGGCCCGGATCCCTCGAGTTAGTGGATTAGAATGAAAGGATCCGGATAGGATCCCTTTCCTCAAGGTATATTGAAATTGAAGATGAAAGTGAATGATTTTGTATTTGGAAGGGATTAGAAAAGGTTTAGATATGAATAATTTCATCATTTTTAATACTACCATTTATTGAAATTGACACGCCCCAACCCCGATATCCCTAAATACGAGGATTGGCACGTGCTGGCCGACACCTGAGGGTGACCAAGCCATTTTTAAACATGCATACTAATGAAATATGTCATTAGAAAGAGTTACACCAATATAGAATCGTGTTTAGAGCATACAACTAATCAAGAATAATGTGAAGGAATTATCATAGAAAGGTACAAACCGAGGAATGGATCCTACACAGAGGAGACTCGAAGGTGCCTAAGCGAAAGTGCCCTGACGTCGGGATCGTGTGCCTCGAATCTAAATCCTGAAGGGGGCGCAAAACAAAAAAGATGAGTGGACCAAGTTTATAATAATACTAATAATAAGAAAACCATTTTATTTCTGAATATACTAACCCCCTCTTTTGAAAACACATACATAGTACTACATAGTAGTTTTCTGAAAACTCTACATGCCATGAAAACGTTCATAAAACATGTACATATAAAACGATGCTCAATAATGGTGTTATTGTCGTCCGAAGGCAAATCTGTAAATCTCATCAATACTATACTCACTAGGGGTATCATAATGGCCCGAAGGCATAACCATCACCAGAGGTGAAGCTGTACGACACTGGGTTACGCTAGTGAAGAAACCATGGCCCATCACCTGAAGGTAAAGTTGTACGACACTGGGTTACGCTAGTGAAGAAACATGGTAGGCCTTATCACCCGAAGGTGAAGCTGTACAGCTCTGGCTTACGCCAGAGAAGAACTATATACGTAGATATCCTCAACTGTGTCCTATGGCCATAGATGTCTAAATACCAGCGTTGTGTGGATGTATTGTATGATAACCCACTAGATAAGTACCGAAAACATATCTCAAAATCTCATCTCAAATCCGAAGCTCAAAAGCTCAAAGCCTTATCCCATCAATCCATAATAATTCATGTTCATAGATCAATCGTATCCGCAAATCCATAGAATTCCATATACAAAAATCTAATAATTTATAACCTTTCGTAAAACGTAAATTCAATAAGTCGTAAATATCTCGTAAAAGCAATTTAAATAAATCATAATTTCTCCGTAAATCATAAATATAGAAATCCATAAAAAAAAAAAACATATTATAAATCATGCTCTATTCATGAAATGTGCAATGCATGCAAGCCTAATATTTTATAAAAAACATGCAAGTTTAGAAGGGGTCCACTCACAATATTCCATCGCCCGTAATCCGCTCAAACTAGCGAGGATGATGTCATTTCCAACCGACGACACCTAAACACAAAGAGAGGACATTTAATAAAACTCTACTAAAACGACAGAATTAGGGAAAACAGATAGCGAATTCGGATCCAGCACGTCAAAAAACCTAAAGAGGGACCTCGGGTTCCCCTACTCGCCGTCGCACTGACTTGGAAGACCACGCACCACCGCAAGCGCAGCTACGCTTCGAGTTGGTTTGCCAGAAAAGTTGGCGGCACCGCCGTGGATAGCCGGATTGGGTCGGGTGTAGGACTGGGCCTAGGCTATTAGGTTTAGATCCAGTTTAGGGCTTGGGTTACATAGGCCCAAGGTTTGGGCCGAGTTAGTGGATTAGGCTTAGTTGGATCTGATTGGGTTGGGTTGGCTATTAGGCTGTGGGTCGGGTCTGACCTGATAAAATTCACGGGTCGCCGAAGCCAATGAAGGAGAAGGCCGGAATCGCAGGGAAGTGGCCGGAAAACTTTAAATGGCCATAACAAACTTATTTCTCAACCAAATTCAAAGATTCAAAAGCCAAAATGAAGTTCAAGAGGTATGAGATAGAAATATACCTAAGTGGAACATGAGTCGTGGCCGGAGTTGGCTGGAAAAGGTTTGCAAACCTTCGGACTTCACCCGAATCTGGGAATTAGTTTCCCTGAGCTATTTTATATCCTAACACCCTTCCAAAACACACAAGCATACTCAAAATCGAACCACGAAGACGAATGTATAAGATGTAGAACATACTTGAGGCCCACCTTGGCCATAATCGTGGAGAACTCGCCGGAGTTCAAGAGGTTAGGTGGTGGTGGTGGTGCTGTCTCTGTGTTTGCAGAGTGAATGAGAGATAAATGGCTGTTAAGGGAACATCATGGTTGTGGGTGACTTGTTGCGAGGCCTAGAGCAAGTAGGTGATTCGGCTGTGCTCGCTGGAGATGGTAGATGGTGAAAATGGTGGTGGGTGTTGCTTGGAGAGAATAGGAGTAAGGGGGTATATGGGTGTGCTTGGGGGAGAGAAAGGGTGACAGAAAAATATGGGAGAGAGATCCCGGGAGAGGAAAAGGAACACCCCAAAAATGGGGACAATTTTGCCATGTGTCACCATCCCAGTGGTCCCTAATAGGGAAATACATTTTAATTGCAAAATTACCAAAATACCCTTATCGTTCCGAGTCCCGTAAAATCTTCGTTTAAACTCCAAATTCAATTCCACTCGCGCCCACTCGTTCGTAGCGACAAGTGCTACAAGGATATGTTAAGAAAATGGATCTTACATGAAATGACAAGATAGTCAATAAAAGTCAATGTTTTTACCTCAAAGGGCATTTTCATAATTTCACGTTTTACAATTATAAAAACCATAAAATTTGGGGACGGGTCGTTACAAAATGGATAAAAAAATTTCATGAGTAATCCATCTTCGATCATCTAGGTGGTCATAATTTTATATTTTCTCCTTTCGACGTACCTTTGATTTAGTATGTTATTTATTTCAATTCAATTATGTGTACTAAACGAGCCCATAACGAGCGGGGTGCCCTATCTAGGACATGCTTAATGTGACATTGCAACACCCAATAAACAATAACTTCAATAATCCGCATGGTTACAAATTTGCGTTGCCAGACTATGCAATAATAATATTTTGTGTAACTAATCTCTACGTTTAAAAATGTGAGACTTGCACATCCACATCCAGAATCTGGAAAATGTGAGAATCTGTGATTGAGCTACTTACCCATCGTTAATCCCAACTTACCATAAATTTTTATGTGGTTTGATTATTGTAGTGTAAAATTAACATGCTCTTGATATTGGACATTCATGTTCCTTCCCATTTGATCCTCTACAGATTCTATGCCAAATGATCATGCTAGTAGGATGTTTGAAGCTGCAATGTATCAAGTATAGGGAATTATCCCTCCTCAACTCTCATATTTATTGGTCCTTCTCAAACCACCCCGCATCTCACTCTATTCCGGCCGGTCATCGATTTTTCAAGGATCAAACAATAACCAACAATTTGATATTTCAAGTACTTCCACTGTCCGAGTCATAAACGCAAGCACAAAAACCCTAAAAATTAAAGGCCGGTAAGGAAAACCAGTTGATCACTTGATCTAATCATCTTAAGAATTATCTTTGTAATATTTACTTTCTTGATTTAGTCTAGTAGATCAAATCCCACCATTTAGCCTTAGATCAAATCTCACCAAATGGGGATCACGGAATCCTAGCCCTAGAAATAGGTGTGGTTGAATGTTGTATTTGTATCTATATCGTGTATTGTTGACAATGAGAGCATTCAGAAAATCATTCACCCAATTACTTATTATTCAAAGAAATGTGCTATCTACGCATTCATTTTTACTTCTCACACACTCCTTATTAATTTCTGTTATTTGATTTTCTTCAATTCATTTGATCCGACGATTGAAAATTATAAGAGTGTGAGAAATAAAAAAGAAATGGTGAATACCCCTTATGTAAACTCTTAACAAATTCTCCGTTCAAGGTTCGGGTGCATGAGGGACTGCAAGCAATTATGGTGAGAGACCTTATTGATCCTGGCTCTTATGAGTGGAAAACTGACATTGTTAAAGGGGGTTTCTTGAAAGAGGATGTGTCCTCGATTCTCAATATTCCTCTTAGCAGGTGCGGCATGAGCGATCGCCTGGTTTGGCATCACTCTAAGAACGGGGAGTATACCGTTAAAACTGGATACGGGGTAGCCTTGGGGCTCATGGAAAATGGTGATTTGGGAAAGAAAGGGCGGGGAATGCCAAGCTTAGTTTCAAGCCTCACTCAGGTTTGGAACAAAATATGGAAACTGGAGGTCCCAAATAAAATGAAGTTTTTTGTTTAGAAATGTTGTAATAATGCTTTGGCTGTTCGAAGGAATCTGAAAATAAGAATTATGAGAGTTGACAATATCTGCGAGGGGTGTATGCAGCCTGACGAGACGGAGAACCATTTATTTTTTCGATGTGAAATCAGTCATATCTTTTGGTTTTGCTCCCCTCTACAGCTCAATTCTTTCGACCTGGAAGGGAACGATTTCCTTGCTTCCTGGGGGTCCTTCTGCAGCAGAGTCAAGGGGAAAGATAACGAAATGGAGTTGTTGCAAGAATTTGTTTGGGCTTTGGCGTCTCTGGAAAAACAGGAACGACTTAGTCTTCAAAGGCGTGATCCATCAACCCCTTGATATCCTTGGGCTCTGGATGAGGAACCTGGGCGAGTTCAGGGAGGCGGGATCTCAAAGGACGAAGGGCGCACAACCTACTGATGGCTTGTTATCACCATCTTCGGCGAGAAGACCTGGACAGTGGAAGAAGTCGGGTTTTGGCACTATCAAGGTGAATACTGATGCTGCTTGGCGCAAGGAGACGTTATGTGTAGGTGTGGGATGGGTTGCCCGTGACTTTGCTGGGCTGCTGCAGGCGGCGGGGGGGGCTCGAGAGGGCTACTATGCCATAGTACTGCAGCAGCTGAGGCGCTTGCAATCCGAGCTGCTTTGGACTTCTGTGTTCGACATGGCTTCAATTCTGTGGCCATCGAATCAGATGCTAAGGCTATAATCCAAATGATTCGGAATAAGACTACCCCTGACTTCAGTTTGGAATGTACTTTAGGTGACATTGAGACTCTAGCCCGTGGTTTGGAGTCGGTAACTTTCGATTTTGTTTCTCGGGAAAGTAACCGTGCGGCGCACTCGGTGGCCAAGTATGTTTTCCAAGAGGGTAAGGAATTTGTTTGGGATCGTATTGGGCCTGATTTTCTTTTTAACATTTTAGCTCACGATGTAAATCTATCTATTCAATTATAAATTTCTACCTTTGGTTTAAAAAAAAAAAAAACAAATTCTCCGTTCAATCTTCCTTAATTTTTATTCTTAAGATGGTATCATAGCACTATCCTAAGCGCCTGATTTCTCTTTTCCCGGAAAGTCCATGTCAAATCAAATACTCCCAGTAAGCACAAAATCCAATTCTCAAACACCGTGTCAAATCAAACACTACCAAAGAAAAGACGAAACCCAATTCTCAAAAAAATTCCACCACGTGAAATGCATAGTTGACTAAGCCATCGGTGATCAGACTTTTATTGGGCTGACCATCAGGTGCATCATCAGCAAGTGCAACATCGTTATCATCATCATCAGTTCATCATCGTAGCATGATGCCAAAGCATGCTTCCAGCGCAGGATGCCGACGAATGCAGCCAACGCATGCCGCCAGCGAGGACCACAAGGCACCTGCCTTCTTACATGCTGCCAACGCAGCAAATGCCTCTGCACGTCCAGCCCATTGTCGCCAGCAGTTCAAAGCTTTCATGCGCCGCCCAGTTCTCCAATTCACAATCTTCTCAACCGAACCCATTAAATGGGCTTTCTGCAAAGGAGCTTCAACAACTTGTTCATGGCATATCTATAATAAATACAAATCATGTTTTTAGTAATAACAATTCTTATGCAAATGCTTCAGGTCTGTCGTCTTTTACAAATGTCTCGATTAATTATGCCTTCATTAAACCCTGGATTTTTTTATAGTGAAGCTACTGTCCAGTGACCACATCATTTCTAACTCCACGCTTTTCACCAAGAAAGAATCTTGCTCAATACCCATTATTAATTTAACCACTGGATCTACAGTCTTATTTACTTCCACTGGCACCGTACCTTTCAACTTAGATAACACCTTAGGCAAAGTTTTACGCATTCCTTCTTTCCGCTTAAATCTCATGTCTGCCAGTAAATTTACTAATTCTTTAAACTGTTGTGTCCTTTTGTTTCCCACTTTTTATGTCCTGTAGAACTTTTCTATGGGAAAGATGATTGGTTCGGGTAAACAACGTAGTTATCTCTATTACTTCTCTTCGTTATAGAGGACACCTGTCCCAAATCAAGTTTTGTAGCCCTCCAATTTGTGGCATATGCGACTTGGTCACCCGTCGCTTTCTCGTCTCAAATTAGTGACTCCATACTATCTTCAAAAAAAAAATATTTCTATATAATAATTGCAATATTTGACCCATGGCAAAACAAACAAGACTTCCGTTTCCTTTAGGTTCTATATCAAGCCATGCTCCATTCAATTTGTTACATTGTGATATTTGGGGTCCGCACAAAGTTCCCACACATTCAGAACACTTTTCTTTCTTGCAATTGTAGATGAGTTTACGCAACATAAATCTGAAACTCAATATCTTTTATAATCTTTTGTTGCTTTTGCTCATACTCAATTTCTTGCCAAAATTAAAGCCATCAGGGTAGACAATGGGTCTGAGTTTTTTTTCATGTTGCCGAACACAAACATTGACACATTCTCACGTACCAAGAGCCTTATTGTTCCAATCCCACTTACTCCTTTCTTTCTAGGGAGTATGTGTCTTAACCGATGTCTACCTCATTAATTGCCTACCATCACCACTCTTATCCACCAAGTCACCTTTTGAGATGTTATACAACCGCCCACCATCCTTTGATCTCTTGAAAGTATTTAGTTGTTTATGTTATGCAACTGTTGTTCATCCTACTGACAAATTTGATCCCCGTACCAAACACTGCATCTTTGTTGGATACCCCCTGCCAAACTCTTTTGTGATTCATATTGGGAAGGTTGTCGTACCACTAGAAGGTCAGTTACTAGATGATGTGTATTTCTTGAAAACTATCCCATCTCATGGAAGTCTAAGAAACAAACCATGACCATTAGCAGAAGCCGAATATCGAGCTATATATGGCTAACACATGTTTGGAGCTCACTTGGTTGAGCTATATATCTTATAGGATTTAAAAGTCCCACAAAAAGCTCCTACATCATTGTTATGTTATAATCACGCAACTTTGCATATTGCAACAAATCTTGTTTTCCATGAGTGTATGAAACACATTAAAATCCAGGTTCTAAAAAACATTAGGTGCTAGTTGGGCTTGGGCCTAGCGCCTAGGTGGCTAGGCAGAGTCGAGGTAGTGGCCTAGGCAGACTGGGCGGATTGAGTAAATTTATTATATTTTATAAATAAGTGTTTATTTATACTTTAAAAACACATAATTGTATGTGTGTGTGTGTATATATTGCAAAATAAAATGACATGTAGATTATAGACTTAAGTAATAGAACATATTGAAAACATGTGAAACAAGCATATAATTAGTGTTCATCCAAGTATTCAACAAGTATCCCTTCATTTTATTGAAAAAAAAAAGGAATTGTTATAAGCACTCAAAAAATCTTATTCAACACTCCTTACAAGTGTATTTTTCCTTCTAATTCTAGAAAGTTTGGAGTGCCAAATGAGATTTTTGGAGTGTTAATAACAATTCCCAAAAATAAAATACAAAATGAAAGTTATCGATTTTTTGTCTAAGTGAAAGTCGCGACTTAGACGGGTTTAGGTGGTCACCTAGGCGGGCTAGACGGATGCCTAAGCAGGTTTAGGCACACTTTCTTAATTTACAACCTATGTACTTGTGTAAACCCTTCACAATTGATGAGAACTCCTCTACTCCGTGGACGTAGCCAATCGGGATGAACCACGTACATCTTGTGTTTGCTTCCCTGTCTCTATCCATTTGCATACTTATCCACACTAGTGACCGGAGCAATCTAGCGAAGGTCACAAATTTAACACTTTCTGTTGTACCAAAGTCCTCACTGATTTTGTGCATCAACACTCTGTGTTACTTAGACAAGTTGATTAAGGGCTTAGAGATTTGGATCCTATCAATTGAATACAGACTTACAAGTGAAGAGAAATATCACTAGACCGTAGTACTAACACAACAACAACAACAACAACAACAAAGCCTTTTCCCACTAAGTGGGGTCGGCTATATGAATCCTAGAACGCCATTGCGCTCGGTTTTGTGTCATGTCCTCCGTTAGATCCAAGTACTCTAAGTCTTTTCTTAGAGTCTCTTCCAAAGTTTTCATAGGTCTTCCTCTACCCCTTTGGCCCTGAACCTCTGTCCCGTAGTCACATCTTCGAACCGGAGCGTCAGTCGGCCTTCTTTGCACATGTCCAAATCATCGGAGCCGATTTTCTCTCATCTTTCCTACAATTTCGGCTACTCCTACTTTACCTCGGATATCCTCATTCCCAATCTTATCATTTCTCGTGTGCCCACACATCCCACGAAGCATCCTCATCTCCGCTACACCCATTTTGTGTACGTGTTGATGCTTCACCGCCCAACATTCTGTGCCATACAACATCGCTGGCCTTATTGCCGTCCTATAAAATTTTCCCTTGAGCTTCAGTGGCCTACGACGGTCACACAACACGCCGGATGCACTCTTACACTTCATCCATCCAGCTCGTATTCTATGGTTGAGATCTCCATCTAATTCTCCGTTCTCTTGCAAGATAGATCCTAGGTAGCGAAAACGGTCGCTTTTTGTGATCTTCGCTAGATTGCTCCGGTCATTAGTGTGGATAAGTATATAAATGGATAGAGATAGGAAAGCAAACACAAGATGTACGTGGTTCACCCAGATTGGCTACGTCCACGGAATAGAAGAGTTCTCATTAATTGTGAAGGGTTTACACAAGTACATAGGTTCAAGCTCTCCTTTAGTGAGTACAAGTGAATGATTTAGTACAAATGACATTAGGAAATATTGTGGGAGAATGATCTCGTAATCACGAAACTTCTAAGTATCGGAGTGTGGTGTCGTCTTGACTTGCCTTATCTGTCTCATAGGTAGATGTGGCATCTTCTCTGGAAGTACTCTTCCTCCATCCAGGGGTGGTATCTTTAACTGGTGGAGATGCACAAGGTAATGTATCAATTTCACTTGAAGCTTACTTGTAGTCTCAGGCTTGGTCAAGCGCGATACAAACCATGTAGTAGGAGTCCCCCAAGTCGCCGAGCTAGGGGGTCTGCTGAAAGAGGTGACAGACAAGGTAAGCAATCAGAGCTCCGACTGATTGTTCACCTTCTCCCCATCTTGCAGCAGCATGAAGGATAAAGAGAAGAAAAATGAGAAGAGATGATATGAGATACTTTTGCTTTTGAAGAAGTAACTTTCCACAGGCTTATTCTTGAACTGAGCTGGAGGGTTTTCTGGTTTCCTCCAGAGTATAAGGCCGACTGAAGAATTTGAGGGTCAAAACAAGTCCATCAAATCTAGAGTACGTTCCACCCTGCTGATATGGGATACTTTTGCTTTTGACAGAGTAATGGGTGTATCGGCACGTGTGCTGTTACGCTTGTCTCCACATGCTTCCTTGTATCCTTCGCACTTGCCCTATCTGTTCCTCAAGCAGATGCGGAATCTTCCCTGGAAACATAAGATGTTGAAGATGAGTACTCGAGAGCAATGCCAGGTAAGTAATCAGGTAAGGGGTTCCAGGCAGTCAGTTCCTGGCTGGAAGCTTGATCCAAGTGCTGACTGATTGCTCTCTTTCTCCTTGTCTTGCAGGTAAAAACAAGGCCAAAGGAAAAGACAGGGAAAAAGCATGATATGGGATACTCTTGCTTTTAACCCTGATGATATGAGATATTCTTGCTCTAGTATAGCTTGTTTGCAGAGGTATTATCGGGGGGAAAGAAAGCTGAATATTTCGAAAGGCTTCGTTGAGAGTGCCCTCTCAGATATGATGAAAGGTTGAGCATTTTTGCAGGTCTGCCTGTCCGTTGGGGATGGAGGTCGACATATATAGGAGTCTCCCTAACAACAAGTAGTAATGCTATTCCTTTACCCTGCTTGGTCATAGCACGGTAGTGGGAGCTGCCAGTTTCACATGTTTTAACTCTGTCAGAGCACTTTGAAAAAGTGGTCTGTGGTATCTGGCTCTCGAGATTCGGAGAACGATGCCTTTTCGATTTTTGAGAAAGCAATCATGCTGGGGGTCTGGCTCTCGAGATTCGTAGAGCAGTGTCTCTTCGATTTTTGAGGAAGTAATCATGTTGGGAGTCTGGCTCTCGAGATTCGGAGGGCGGTGCCTCTTCGATTTTGGAGCAAGCAATCCTGTTGGGAGTGTTGTCTCGAATGTGAGTAAAGGTTGGGCATGTTTGCTAGTCTACCTTGCCACGAAGCACAAAGGTTGACACACAGAGACTTTCCAATTATCCAGCAATGGTACTGTTCCTTTACCCTCTCTTCGCTTTTGAGAAAGTAGTCATGTTGGGAGTCTGGCTCTCGAGATTCGGAGGACGGTGCCTCTTCGATTTTGGAGCAAGCAATCTTGTTGGGAGTGTTTTCTCGAAAGTGAGTAAAGGTTGGGCATGTTTGCTAGTCTACCTTGCCACGAAGCACAGAGGTTGACACACAGGGACTTTCCAATTATCCAGCAGTGGTACTGTTCCTTTACCCTTGTGGGTAATAATATGGTAGCTAGACCTTCAAAATTTATGTGTCTAAACTTTGTTAGTGCTGTTTCTTTGCTATTCTTTTACCTTTCTTGGTCAGAGCGATGTAGTGGGAGCTGCAAGCTTCACGTGCTCAACTTTGGCAGAGAACTTTGGCAAAGTTATCTGTGGTACCCATGAGCTATTGTTGCGTGTGGGAAGTGGGTGATTGAACAGTAAGATTCATGTGCTTTCTACTTCACCAGAAGTCTTCGACAGAATGCCCATAATTTCTGCAAAGCTGAGTGTGCGTGTGACAGGTGCTGACAAGGCTAGAAAAGTAGGTGCCTCTTCGATTTCTGAGATCGGCCCTCGTGGTCTCTGAGCAGCCCAGCTTTTGAGAAAGCGAGCGCCTCTTCGATTGATTCGGAGAACGATGCCTCATCGATTTTTGAGAAAGCAATCATGCTGGGGGTCTGGCTCTCGAGGATTCGGGGAGCAGTGTCTCTTCGATTTTTGAGAAAGTAATCACGTTGGGAGTCTGGCTCTCGAGATTCGGAGGGCGGTGCCTCTTCGATTTTGGAGCAAGCAATCTTGTTGGAAGTGTTTTCTCGAATGTGAGTAAAGGTTGGGCATGTTTGCTAGTCTACCTTGCCACGAAGCACAGAGGTTGACACACAGGGACTTTCCAATTATCCAGCAATGGTACTGTTCCTTTACCCTCTCTTCGATTTTTAAGAAAGTAGTCATGTTGGGAGTCTGGCTCTCGAGATTCGGAGGACGGTGCCTCTTCGATTTTGGAGCAAGCAATCTTATTGGGAGTGTTTTCTCGAATGTGAGTAAAGGTTGGGCATGTTTGCTAGTCTACCTTGCCACGAAGCACAGAGGTTGACACACAGGGACTTTCCAATTATCCAGCAATAGTACTGTTCCTTTACCCTTGTGGGTAATAATATGGTAGCTAGACCTTCAAAATTTATGGGTCTAAACTTTATTAGTGCTGTTTCTTTGCTATTCTTTTACCCTTCTTGGTCAGAGCGATGTAGTGGGAGCTGCAAGCTTCACGTGCTCAACTTTGGCAGAGAACTTTGGCAAAGTTATCTGTGGTACCCATGAGCTATTGTTGCGTGTGGGAAGTGGGTGATTGAACAGTAAGATTCATGTGTTTTCTACTTCCCCAGAAGTCTTCGACAGAATGCCCATAATTTCTGCAAAGCTGAGTGTGCGTGTGACGGGTGCTGACAAGGCTGGAAAAGTAGGTGCCTCTTCGATTTCTGAGATCGGCCCTCGTGGTCTCTGGGGAGCCCAGCTTTTGAGAAAGCGAGCGCCTCTTCGATTTCTGAGATCGGCCTTCGTGGTCTTTGAGAAGCCCAACTTTTGAGAAAGCAAACGCCTCTTCGATTTCTGAGATCAACCCTCGTGATCTCTAAGCAGCCCAGCTTTTGAGAAAGCAAACGCCTCTTCGATTTCTGAGCAGGCGCCTCTTCGATTTCCGAAGCTCCGTCGAGTGCAGATTTTTATAGAGGCTGACATTAAGTTCCAAAGCACACTTGAATCTCCACCAGTAGAAGCTTCATTCTTGCACTTCTAAGATCTTGATTTGTCCGACCTCTTCTCTCTTCAACACCTTTGAAAATGTCTGGCCCCTCCGACCGTCGTTTTGACTTGAACCTTGTTGAAGAGGCAGCCCCGCCTTCTCCAGACAACATATGGCGCCCATCCTTCGTCTCCCCTACTGGTCCTCTTACCGTTGGGGATTCCGTGATGAAGAATGATATGACCGCTGCGGTGGTGGCCAGGAACCTTCTCACTCCCAAAGATAACAGACTACTTTCCAAACGGTCTGATGAGTTAGCTGTTAAGGATTCGTTGGCTCTCAGTGTTCAGTGTGCAGGTTCTGTGTCTAATATGGCCCAACGCCTATTTGCTCGAACCCGCCAAGTTGAATCCTTGGCGGCTGAAGTGATGAGTCTCAAACAGGAGATTAGAGGGCTCAAGCATGAGAATAAACAGTTGCACCGGCTCGCACATGACTATGCTACAAACATGAAGAGGAAGCTTGACCAGATGAAGGAAACTGATGGTCAGGTTTTACTTGATCATCAGAGATTTGTGGGTTTGTTCCAAAGGCATTTATTGCCTTCGTCTTCTGGGGCTGTACCGCGTAATGAAGCTCCGAATGATCAACCTCTGATGCCTCCTCCTTCTAGGGTTCTGTCCAGTACTGAGGCTCCAAATGATCCCCCTCCGGTGCCTTCTCTTTCTGGGGCTCTACCGACTGCTGAGACTTCTCCTAAGCAACCTTTGTGAAGGCTCCGTCTTGTGTGTTTATTTTGACTCATGTATATGTACATATTTGTAGCTGATCGGGGATATCAATAAATAAGCTTTCCTTCATTTCAACGTATTGTGTTAAATACACCAAAGCCTTCTTCGCTAAGTTCTTTGAATTTTCTTTTGTTGAAGCTTGTATGTTGAAGCTTTCTGAGTGGAGCATGTAGGTTGGGGTAGTGTTCCCTTAATTTCCCGAGTGAGGAAAACTTCTCGATTGGAGACTTGGAAAATCCAAGTCACTGAGTGGGATCGGCTATATGAATCTTAGAACGCCATTGTGCTCGATCCTGTGTCATGTCCTCCGTTAGATCCAAGTACTCTAAGTCTTTTCTTAGAGTCTCTTCCAAAGTTTTCCTAGGTCTTCCTCTACCCCTTCGGCCCTGAACCCCTTCGGCCCTGAACCGTAGTACTAACACAAACTTGAAAAATGAGTTTAACCCAATCAAATTTGTTGGAGAGGAAGAATCCGTTCATGATTTTCTTCCGAGTTAGGATATATTTACTTGTCCTAGTTGTATTTGGATTACGAGAATTCAAGTAACCTTACTTGCATCCCAAGTATACTTGGTAACAACTTAATAGAGAAAAAAAACAAAAAGCAACACTCTTAACACTTTCTTATAGGATCTCTTCAAGTCAGAGTTTACAAATACTACAAGGATCTCTTTCGAAAACCGTATGAAAAAAAAAATGAAGTAAAAGAGTAGAAATTGAAGGAAAAAAAAATGCTTTGGGGTTTCTCATTAAAAAAAGAAAAGATCAAAGGAAATAAATTAAACATTCCCATTTGTTTATGACATCTGTAGAAATTTAATAAAATTGCATATAGCAAGGGATGTATGTAAAGAAGAAGATGGGGAGACTGAAATTAATTTCTTCATAATTTATTGCATGGGTTAAGTTTTTTTTGTTTGTTTTAAGGGTATTTATGTCTAATTATTTTTTGTGAAACTTTGTGACCCCAAACACAGGGGCTGACTTTATAATTGTAGAGATAATACACTAGTAGAGATAAGGGGCCAAAAGTTTGGCGTTCGGGAATTTGACTGTCAATCAAATCAATTATGGTATCGTAGTATTCTTTTAATTTTGTAAGTAAAAAACCTCAAATTTTTTTTAGCAAACAATATTATTTACACTAAGAGAAAAATGTGTGGTTAGCCTCATAATGGATTAACAATAATGTTGTTCGAATTCGCCTTTTACGAGAATCAAAACTAAAACCTCTCACTCGGAAATGAAAATGAATACAACTAAACCGTAGTACTAAGTGACAGAAGTCTCAATTTTTTTTTTAAAAAAATTCGATATCAGTTTATTCACTCACAAATATATCGTTATATGAAAGAAAATTCGACCGTCAATGAAAAAAAAAAGGCTTTTTAGCTAAAATGGTCCCTGAGATTTGCATAACTCCTCACTTTGGTCCCTGAGATTTCAAATCAATAGAAGTGGTCCTTGCGATTGTCCATCATCCATCGTTTTGGTCATTCCGTTAAAAACTCTGTTAAGTGTCCCGGAGCTATTGGCCGGAAGTTTGGGCAATTTTCAAAACTTCGTAACTTAATCATTTCTTAACTAAATTCGACCCATAATATATCAAAATGAAGATAGGAAAGTGTAGAATAAGATTATACCTAATTGGAAGCCAAATGGTTGCCAAAGATGGTCGGAAAATAGCCTCAAAGTTGACTGGTCTGAGGGAAAACTGAAAAACTCGCCGGAAACTGGGTAAACTTTAAACGTTCATAACTTCTTCAATACTCAACGAAATCAAGTGATTTAAAAACGAAAATCATACTTCCTTATGAGAGGAAGAGAATAGTACCTTTTTCAATGGCTAAATAGCCATGGTTTAACCGGAAAATGGCTCGAAAGTGGCCATCTTGGTCTCGAGTTAGCCACTTTTGAGCCGCTTTTCGACCAAACCACGATGATTTAGACGTCTAAAAAGATACCATTATCTTAGTCTCATTGAGAAGTATGATTTTTGTTTTTGAATCACTTGAGCTCGTTGAGTATTGAAGAAATTATGAACGTTTAAAAGTTTACTCAGTTTCTAGCAAGTTTTCCAATTTTCTCTCAGACCAGTTAACTTTTGAGGCTATTTTCCGACCATCTCCGGCAACCATTAGGCTTCCAAATAGGTATAATCTTATTCTACACTTTCCTATCTTCATTTTGATATATTATGGGTCGAATTTGGTTAAGAAACGATTAAGTTACGAAGCTTTAAAAATTGCCCAAACTTCTAGCCAAGAGTTCCAGGACACTTAACGAAGTTTTTAACGGAATAACCAAAACGATGAATGGTGGACAATCTTAGGGACCACTTCTATTGATTTGAAATCTCAGGGATCAAAATGAGGAGTTATGCAAATCTCAATGATCATTTTAGCTAAAAAGCCAAAAAAAAAAAAAAATCCGAAGGTTTGGGTCGAAAAAAGGGGCTCT
Organism: Malus sylvestris; assembly: GCF_916048215.2. Taxonomy (NCBI): domain Eukaryota; kingdom Viridiplantae; phylum Streptophyta; class Magnoliopsida; order Rosales; family Rosaceae; genus Malus; species Malus sylvestris. Next base: position 36,822,614 of record NC_062264.1, on the reverse strand, counting down.
TAAATAAAACATAACTGGTCGAAAACCGAAGGTTCGGGTATAAATTTGGGCTGATCCAAGTCGTGTTTCGAAGCGACGGCCCAGATTGATGAGCACTAACCTTTTGCGCAAGACAAAACGAGAGAGAGAGAGAGATACAAGAACACACCTGCTGCTACAAAGACTATCTCCGATTCCCTACTGCTCAAGATCTACCCAATCAGGTCCGCTTCTCTTCTCTTTGTGTAAATTACTTGAATTTTGTGTCGTGAATTTACATACGCATTGCTTTTCATGGTTGATTCGTGCTTAAATTTTTGGGGTTGGAGAGAGCGAGTAAAACCCCAGCTGGGTACCGTTTGTTTGTTTTCAATCAGTCCAATTACTCGCCGTTTAGGAGGAATTAGTGACAGTTTTTTTTTTCTGGGTTCTTTTCTTCAGCGGTTTTAGAAGTCGAATAAGGTAAAAGATGAAGCTTTTTGTTCATTTCTGATATTTCTAGGTCATATTCTGATAGTATTTTGATATTTCCTGAGAATTTCGTCACTTTAGCCTTGTTAGCGAGATCAATTTTTCATCTTCATGGTTTTGAAGTAGAATCTTCTCGTATGTTTAGCGAATATCGGGTTTATTGGTTGTGATTCTAATTCCAATGCTTTCCGTTCGACTTTGAAGTAGTCAATGCGTAAACTTTGCTTGTTCTTGACCTAGTAGGCTTGTCGGCTTTTCTGATTCGCCGACGGTGCTAAATAAAATTCAATGTGTTTCCTTGAATGGTTAAGTTACAGTATCTTCATTGGATGTGGAAATTAGTAGGAATTTTCTACTGCTATAGGACTTGTAGTATTTTTTATCGATTCCCGATAGTTTTGGTAGGAAATTGGAGTCAGAAAAGACTGGAAATAAGCTATGGTTGTAATTAAGGTATAGGATTTTAACCTGGATACCGGGAACAATTTATATAGTTTTCAGGTTTAAATTCGAATCTTCTCGTAAATTAGCTAGTATCAGGTTTATTGGTTATGGATCTAGTTCTGTTCTTTTCCCTTTCAAGTTGTACTCAGAAGTAGTCTACACTTAAATTCTGCTAGTTATTGACCTAGTAGCCTTGTCCATTGTGTTGAGATGTGTATTGATGCTATATAAACTTCAACCTCTTTCTTTGAAGGGTTGTGTTATAATATCTTTATTGATGTGGGAATTGGTGTGGTTTTTCTACTGCTGTAAGACTTGTTTGCCTCTGGCAAATACGTGAACAGTTGGCCCTGTAGTTGAGCAGTTCTCTTAAAGGAGTAGATAGTAACTTTCTTACTGCATGTATTAGTGATCGCGGCAGATAATAACATCAAAGTGGACGATGCAAGATGTGTTATTTATATTTGTTTGTTAGGAGGTTGGTATATCTGCAGACACGTACCAATATTTTCTGTATTCCCAATCCATGAAACCAGAAAAAGGGGTGGAAGTCTTTACCACATATTGAAATTATATCGATATATTCTAAGGCCATTAGGGAGGGGAAAGCTCTCCATTCACCGAAAAATCAGTAGTATAGATGTATGCAATTTTTTTTGGAACCTTGATATTCAGCTATTGGGAACAACTGGATTTGAAGCAGCATAATGTGAACAGGAACATTTTGCAGCTAGATTGAAAATGCAGCTACAAAAACTTGCAGAGAATTTCAGTCTTTTATGCGTTATTTCTAAATCTGACAACTTTGTGGAAAGTTTACCCCTTCAAGTCCAGTTTGGAACTCAGTGATGTTGCTGAAGTATATTTTGTTTTAATAATTCAACTTTATTTACTGGAACCTACAAGAACTATTCTTTTCTTCCTTTCCACTGTATGGTAAATTTCAAGAGCCACTTCAATTAGTGTTTTTCCTTTCTTCTAATACAATTTTTTTTTTTTTGTTTTGTTTTTTTTATGAGTAACAATGATTTCTTGGTTCTACTACGTATTTCTATTGTTTCTATAGATACTATTTGTGAAGATGACTTGTTTATTTGATGCATTCCTGACTCGTTTAATTCCATGTTCTTATAAAAAAACTGAGATAATTGCCATTGATACTTCTTATGGGCTGGTATTTATTCAATTTCATTGTAATTCTTCCAGTGTGATACCAAATGTCTCGAAGGTATGACAGCCGCACGACGATCTTCTCTCCTGAAGGTCGTCTCTACCAAGTTGAGTATGCTATGGAGGCCATTGGAAATGCAGGGACTGCAATTGGGATATTGTCGAAAGATGGAGTTGTGTTGGTAGGTGAAAAGAAGGTGACTTCCAAGCTCCTTCAGACCTCTACATCAACAGAGAAGATGTACAAGATTGATGACCATGTTGCATGTGCCGTGGCTGGGATAATGTCTGATGCCAACATCCTGATCAACACAGCCAGGGTTCAAGCACAGCGCTACACATTTGCTTACCAAGAGCCAATGCCAGTTGAGCAACTAGTCCAGTCTCTCTGTGACACAAAACAAGGCTACACGCAGTTTGGTGGGCTCCGTCCATTTGGCGTTTCGTTTCTGTTTGCAGGTTGGGACAAAAACTACGGCTTTCAGCTGTACATGAGCGACCCAAGTGGAAACTATGGCGGCTGGAAGGCTGCAGCCATTGGAGCGAACAACCAGGCAGCACAGTCAATGCTGAAGCAGGACTACAAGGATGAAATAACAAGGGAAGAGGCGGTTGAGCTTGCACTGAAGGTGCTCAGCAAGACAATGGACAGCACTAGTCTGACATCCGACAAGCTTGAGTTAGCGGAAGTCTTTGTCTTGCCTTCGGGTAAAGTGAAGTACCAGGTGTGCTCGCCAGATGCGCTGAGCAAACTGTTGGTGAAGAGTGGAGTGACTCAACCTGCCGCCGAGGCCTCTTAGGTTTCTTCGTTATAATGGACGTGATTTTCAGAATATGATTTGGCATTATAACATTTGAATTGTATGTTTGATCACTTTGTATGACTTTCTTTCAAAACATACGATGGATTTTAGCTTTGCTATAATTCCTTCTGAATTCTAACATTAAAGCTCGATGGAATTTGGTCTTCTAGAATACGTTCCCACGGAACATAGGCATAGGAATTTAACACTTTAACAACACTACAACGCGAAGTGACACTCAGTAAAAAATAAAAACGATGCCTTCATTGTATAGCGAGGATAACTGAATGTTTTCATTGTAAAATCTTATCCATAAATATTTCATTCGATTTGGAGACAGTTAGGCATATGATTTCTGCTTTGATTACTTCATGGTTTTACGAGTGTTGTTCTCAACACAATGATGAAAGAGGTAATTTTCTTTTGATACATTGATGAAAGAGGTAGTAAATAGCTTAGGTTACAAAAGGTTGACACGTTGGTCCGCCAGTGCTACAAGAAGGGTTTTGTATAAATATACATAATGAGTGGGGCTATTCATATATTCGTTTTTATCTTTCACTTATTTTTTAATTTCTGACCGTTAATAAAATGAATTGAATAAAATTAATGGACACTAACTACATCAAACTACAAGTAAAATATTGATTTGCCTTCTTTCCGGTGCTTCAACTTGGGTAAGTTTGCTGCCTGCATGCATTGTTCACCAGTAGAATTTAGGTTCGTGAGGCGTTTTTCATTGTATCTTTGTATCTACATATTTTAATATTTGTACTGTCTTTGATTTGTAGCTACATAGATAGATTTTAGTTTTGTACTTTGAAATTAGAGGAAAACAAATAAAAATAGTTTGAAAATTTTGATTTTTAACGATACGGACAAAATAAAGGGTAAAGTGAATAGTAACAGGATTGACCTTTTAGTGTAAAAATATGGTTTTTCGTTAAAGTAAATAGTACCGGAAGCTTTTTGTTAAAATTCTCTTAAATTAGATGTAAACTTTTTTTTGCATCATCTGATTTACTCTTGTTTGTAGCCCGTCGTTCAGTTTTTTGCATCATCTGAACAGATATGTTTGATCTCAATCTCTTTTTGTGCATATTATTTTGCAATGTTCATAGGGTTTCATGCATTCAAGGATGAGAGGTCGCGTGGAATCTTTGATTGATGTAGTATTTTACCTTTCCAGTATAATTCAAGCTACATTATCTCTATTTCTTCAGTTGCTTGATAATATCTTGAGTGATTCTATATTAACCCCCCGCCATTCTGAAAATTTTAAATTGATTTTACCTTGAAAAACGTCTAGATTCAGACAACTGCCGATGATATAATTAGTAGCAATGAATCCCATCTGAAATGAAATAGCACACGAAGAAACGGAGCCGAAACCAGAGGATTGAATTTTGGGGCTGGGGAGACAAACTCTGTTGAGTGCGGCAGATAAGTTCTCTGCTGTTCTACCCGGTTGCATTGACAAATGTGTAAAATCGACATATTTTTTTTCCCTCAGGCTCTTGATCGTGCTGAACCCGGTATGGAAAATGAAAAGAACGATGCTCAAAGTAGATCCTTCAAACGGCTGGTTTGTAATCAATTTAATGCTTTTTCAAAAACCATAATGATGAAATTGGTGTACCGGACCCCAAGAAAGTATGTCCTCCAATGAATTGCTCGAAGATAATAGAGAACCATTGTTTGATGCAGTACAAGTGGTTGTATTTGGTTTCTCTACAAGTGTAAAAGAGAAGAAGAGTAAACTGTCGGTTTACCCCCTGAACTTTCACCTCACTTTCGATTTCCCCCCTGAACTTTTCCATTGGAAAATTAAGGACTCAAACTAATTTTTTTAGCCAATTTGCCCCCTACCGTTAGTTTTTCATATATTCCATCCATATTTCCGTTAAGTGATACCATGTGCACAACATGTGAGGGTAGTTAAGTCATTTCACTCTTAAAAATGATTAAAAAACTAAAAATAATAAAAAAAGCAAAACTTTCCCTCTATTTTTTCCCGCTAATTCCTATCCTCGATTTTATTTTTGCCTCTCATTCCTATGCATGAGAAATGACATATGGTGTTATTGTCTACCATTTTTATTTTCTCTAACAAATTAATAATTTGACAAATGCTAATGGTGCTATTGTCTCCAAAGCAGTGCATTAATATAAGAAACCCTAGTCTTTTTTATGGACATGTTTCTTATATTAATGCACTGCTTTGGAGACAATAACACCATAAGCATTTGTCAAATTATTAATTTGTTAGAGAAAATAAAAATGGTAGTACATGCTTCAAAAAAAAATTAACTTAGCTACTTATGAAGACAATAACACCATATGTTATTTCTCATGCATAGGAATGAGAGGGAAAATTAAAATTGAGGATAGGAATTAGCGGGAAAAAATAGAGGGAAAATTATTATTATTATTTATTTTCAGTTTTTAATCATTTTTAAATTGAAATGACTTAACTATCCTCATATGTTATGCACATGGTCTCACTTAACGGAAATATGGATGGAATATATGAAAAACTAACGGTAGGGGGCAAATTGGCTAAAAAAATTAGTTTGAGTCCTTAATTTTCCAATAGAAAAGTTCAGGGGGGAAATCGAAAGTGAGGTGAAAGTTCAAGGGGTAAACCGACAGTTTACCCAAGAGAAGAATATACGTTCACTTTTATCTACTTTATCAACAAAGTGTTATTTTGTTAATTCCAGGTTAATACATAAATTTTTCTGGGAACATTTATTGAAACATAGAATTCTTTTATTCAATACATAAGTAGCAAGGGCAAAAAACACAAAGCAGAAAGGGAAAAACATCACATATATATATAGTACAATCAAACTTCAGAAAACATTCTTCGGAAACAAGCTACTTTCAATGCAATTGCTAATGCTAACTTATCATTGATCTTGTATAAGAATTGAAAATAGACATACCTCCACGATGCCTTTAAGATCAATGTGCCGCAAACGCCCCAAAAACCTACGATGAAGCCAAGTACCACGCTGACATAGAACCACAACTTATCAGCATTTCCTTCTTCATTCTTATCTTTTGCATCCTTAGCTGGGAGAATATCATCTCCAGGGCACTTATTTGAGAGAGGAACGCCACATAGCAATGGATTTTCCATATAAATGGATGAAAAATTGAGCGTTTGAAGCTGGTATCCCGAAGGAATTCTTTCGGACAAGTTGTTGTAAGACAAGTTCAAGTGGTTTAAAAATGTTAAAGATGATAAGCTTTGAGGAATCTGTCTCGAGAGGTGGTTGTGTGAGAGATCAAGAGTTTCGAGCGAACGCAAGTTTCCGACCTTGGAGGGGATCTTTCCAGTCAATTGATTCATGGACAAATTCAAGGTGCCCAATTGAATGAGATTGCTTATTTCTTCAGGGATTTCACCTTTTAAATTATTTGATGAAAGATCAATGCTCTTGACAAAATCTAGAGTGTTGTTGTACACAAGCTCGCTTCCTTTTAGTGTCAGTGTGGCTTGCTCATTATAATTAGGATAGCCTTCATCATAATTAACATTGACCAGCAAAGTCAAATTGTTTAAACACTTGGGAATGGTACCTGAAAGGCTATTGTGACTAAGGTCAAGGATAGTAAGGTACTGAAGATTGCACAGTTGCTGGGAAATTTGTCCACTTAAATAGTTGGACCGTAATCGTAGCCTTAGCAACAATTTTGATCCTCCTATCCATAGAGGTATGTTACTAGATAACTTGTTGCCTCCGAGATCAATACTCATCAAACTAGAACAATTTTGCAAGGTATCAGGAATTTCACCGCTAAAATTGTTGTTGTTGAGCTTTAATACCATCAGTGAACTGAATACCTCCAATGAAGTGGGAATATTACCAGATAGATTGTTGTGACCAACATCTAGAAACACCATATTGCTCCCCACACTCCATGCATGAGGGAATTCTCTAGAAAATTGATTGCTCCTTAGAGACAAAGTACTCAAATTTTGCATGTTGCAAACAGATGGAGGAATAATGCCATTCAAATGATTCTCAGAAAGAGACAATTCATTCAAATTAGGCATCATTTGGTCAATATTTGAGGAAATTGGCCCGGAAAATAGATTGCTTTCAAAAATCAGGTACTTGACATTAGTGGACCACCAAAGTGGGAGTGGACCCTCCAATTGATTATGACTCAAATCAATAAGTTCTAATTTGGGAAATTTCAAATGAGATGGAAAGTTTCCACGAAATTGGTTGTAAGACAAGTCTAGTAGGATGAGCTGGGAAGATATCTTCGACAACCATTCCTCTGATATGGAATATGAGATTCCATTACCACGAAGCCCAACATAAGACAATTCAGTTTGAGATTGGAGCCATACCCAAAAACCAAGACTTATCTGACAGTGTATGATCTGAATAGTGTGGAGCTTGAAAGGAGGAACCCAATCATAAGCCACGTTGAAAATGAGGGACACGGGTTGGTATCGGCCTCCTACACCAAAATGTTGTAATCTAGTAAGATTTATGAAATGGGCCTCCGTTAGAATGGCTTCCCATGAATTATGAGACAGATCTAGGTAAAGTAGGTTGGTGAGTTGTCCTATACTTTCTGGAATGGAGCCATTCATTTTATTACTAGACAAGTCCAATGTCACGAAAGATGACAAGTTTCCAATGGAGAATGGAATTGAGCCCCACAAATTATTGTCCCCAAGGTTGAGATGATGCAAACTTTTTAACATTCCTAAGGAGGCCGGCAATTGGCTTTCCAGACTGCACCCAGACAAATCTAGTGACTCTAATGAAGGAAGCATGTTAATATCATATGCCCAACTGACTCCTGTGCTTCTAAGGTTCATGTCTCTGAGATTAATGGATTTCAGGGAAGAAAGGTGAGAAAGCCAATTCAAGTTTCTGGAAGATAAGTTGTAATTCCTCCCGAAGTCAAGAATGTTCAGGCTTGACAGGTTACCAAAAGAAGGGGGAATCTCTCCCTCAAATGATGCAAAGGAAAGGTTGAGATACTGCAAGCTTTTAAGCTCCCCAAAGAACGTAGGAATTTGATTGCTACGAAAAAAGTTGTTGCTTAGGTCCAGGTAATTTAAATGTTTTAGACTAAGCAAAGAATTATTTATCTTACCTCCCAAGCAAGACTCTTCATCATAAGCCGCCGGCTCATCTCGTGTATCATAAAAATCGAAATATGGATATGGATTTTGGAGGTCCATCTTCACAACATGACCGGTGCGGTTGTCGCATGAAATCCCTTCCCATTGACAGCAATCGTGACCCACCCAAGAAGAAAGCCTACCAGAATGGTCAACAAGGTCATTTTTAAAGTTGAGAAGCGCTCGTCGTTCTTCCTCAATGCATATTATTGATTTCACAGTCCTAGTGCTCGGAGTTCCGGTATCACCCAAGCAGAGTATATCAGTGGGTAGATACGAAGACGCCAAAAAGAGAATGAGAAAGCAGTGAGAAATATTGAGGTGATTGATAGGTTTGAACAAGTTTTTCGCACACAAGGTATCCATTGGAGAAGTCAATGTATAATTCCCAATTGGTTGCAGAAAAATCAATATATATAGGAATCAATGAGCAAGTAAAAGGAATAACGTCGAATCTCAACTATGGATTATAATATAGACAAAATCATGTAAATTTTGGCATCAACATCTTTGGTGGGTTGGTGGGTTTCTGAAAGAGAAAGGAGTTAAATAGGCTTTATAAACCACTTTACATTAGCACTAATCAATAATCATGACTTATTGACTCAAAAGTCTTGGTAAATGACATATTTAATCGTAACAGGATCTTTGTTATAAAAAAATAATTATTATGCTTGAAAATTAAGGAATAAAGTGTAATTTAGTCTTACTAACGGTGGATTGACTGAATAAAGTAGTTATTTTCAATTCATTGTATTTTGGGTTCAATTTTTTCCTCACACTTTAGTGTACATAATGTTAGGAATATAGTTATAGGTGGAAATATTGATATGCAAATTTATTGAAATATCGATATCGGTTGCTTTAACGAAAAATGATGAAAATTTGCTAAAAAAGGCAAAATTTTAAAATAAAACTTTCGAGACTATCATATGAAACCGATGTATGAATCAAGAAGTCTACCAAATTTGACTAGATTAGCAAATCGGGATTAAAATAGAGAAGACCATGTAAAGTTTTGGCATCGAAGTGTTTGCCTCTTTGGTGGGTTGGTGGGTTTCTGAAGGAGTAAGGCTTATTAACCATTAATCACTAGCAATCATGGCTTATTGACTTAAAGTCTTGGTAAATGGCATATCACTAATAGTTACTCACAACAGAATCTTTGTTATAAAAAAATTATTATTATGTTTGGAAATTAAGGAATAAATTCTCATTTAGTCTTGCTCTAGTAGATTGAACAGTTCTTTTTAACTCAATGTGTACTGAGTTCAAACATTTTCCCCATATTTTAGTGTCGATTAGAGTAATAATATCGTTTTTTTTTTAAGTTGGTCTTTGTGCATGCATTTTCCTGTGTGCTTGCTTCTCATTCAATGAACTTGCATCTCTCTGCTCTGCCTTTTTCCTCTTGTTTCAGCATTTCACTTTCTCTACAAATATTTACCAACCATAACCTAACGTAATTTCTCACTTTCCAAATACTAGCCTTTCTGTACAAACATACGCGCAAGCGGAAGTCCTTTTATTTATTACGAGCGATGCGCAATCTCTTAAATATATTTGATAAATGTGCAAATGAAAATGACTTTAATGTTTAATTGTACGATGTAGGTCACATTTTTTCAAGGTATCATGACCAAATGATGGTATGTTTTGATACATTGATCCAAAACATTGAATGAACAGTATATACATACAAAAACATAAAGTCTACTTGTAATGTGATGGTGCCATTACCAAATCATGGTCTCTTTAACCATGGTCCGTTTTATTGTATCAAGCAAAGAAAAATATTAAAAATATGTACATATGTAAACAAGGCATCTACTTGTGACATCAAAGTCATGCTTGCCACCTATTTGTTTGCACTAATTCTTCAGATTTTCAAAGTCAATTTACAAGCACTAATGCACTATAATGCACAATCCCAAATATAAAAGGTTGCAAGGAATTTGATAAAAAAAAAAAGTCTTTTTTTTTATAAAAGTCATTTGACAAGAATTTTATTATGAGAAGGTATATATATTGTGAAATTATTAATATGTATAATTAAAAGTTATGGCCAACATAAGTTTTAACCCAAGTGCCTTTAACTTTGACAATTTACTCGTAGCAATACTTCTACTCTAGTTACTTGAAAAAAAACTGAAAATACTTTGTCAAGTTTGAGTTAACAAATTATAATCATGTTTATGAAATTAAATAATAAGAAATGTTACCTTAATCTTGTACTTCAACCTTTTCAGTTTAAGATGAGTGTGATGCTTGTAAAACTGGCAAAAAATGCAATTTTATTTATGGTAGCAAAACTTCTATACTAATAACTGGCTTTATAATGCCACAACTAAATGTATTTTGGGAGACAAAACTCTAGCATTCACGTAGCAAAAACGAATAAGGAAAACACACGCAAAAAAACCCACACTTATGCTCTCTAAAAACTAGAAATTCAATGAACGCCCTTCCCCTTAAATACGATTTTCCAACAATATACACCTTCCCCATAAATACGATTCTCCAACGATTGTCCAACAATATATGTTTGGCTGGTCGAATTGTAATTGCGTTGGCCGTTCCATGATGTATTATTGGGGTTGGAAATACTCAAAAAAAAAAAATATATATATATATATATATATATATAAAATTGGCTACAATACTTACATGTATTATTGCCTACGAATATATAACTTTCTTTACCAAAACAACAATATTTACTCTGTTTACTTGCTGCTTTATCACAAATTGGTTTTTTTCAGTTTTTTTATTTATGGGGGTAATTGAAACACGACCTGACTAGAAAAAAAGAAATCAAATAACAAATGCTGTCCCAGTCCCACCATGAAATTGCAAGGAACGTGCGAGTGGGGTGGGGGACTAGACTGTAAAGGTGCGTTTGTTGCACTGGACTATCTCGGATTGAATTAGCTTCACGGGCTAAACTAGACTGACTTAAACTAGACTAAACTGGACTAGCTTAGTGAAATGTTTGGTACAGTGTCGAACTAAGTCACAGACTTTTTTTTTTGCCATTTTTAATTCACTTTTGGCTCAAAAATTATACAAAAATTAATAATTAAAGGGCAGTGAACCCAAGCAAATTTTCTTTCCCCTTCCTTCCTTTACCCTTCCTCGTTTCTCTTCTCCATCATTTTCTCTCTATCAAATTATGCATCAATCTCTTACTTTTCTTGTATAATTAAGAGACTTTGTTGGTTAACCATTCGCCAAGCCTTCAGAGATTCCAAAAAGAAAGGCAAGCCTTCCAATAACCAATTAAACCTGCAAATCCTAGAAGAAAAAAAAAATTCCAGAAACTAGAAAAAAAATAAACCCAAAAACCCAGAACAAAAATTTATTTACTGAGATTGCGAAGCAGTCATGGCGGAGATGACCCAGTCGATGGGGAGGCAAGCTGAAGGCAAAGCCAAAATCAGTAGCTTCAAAGCCACAACCATGGCAATAGCGAAGGAGAAGAAGATGACGGAAATGACCCAATCGACGAGGTCATCATCGGAGATGAAGAAGTCGACGAGTTCGTCGATGGAGATGAAGCCGCGCCCGAAGCTTGTGCCGTCGAAATCGAGGTCGGAGAGGTGATTCGAGCAGAACGAAGAAGTTCTTAGCTAGTCCGATGGTTTTCGAGGGGACACGCTAAGAACGGCTAGTGAGGTTGTTAGTGAAAGCGAATCCTGGCTAATCCCATTAAAACTAGTCCAGCCAGGAAACAAACACGGGACTGGACTAATCTTTAGTCTAGTCCAGTCCACTGAACTTTAGTGAGGGGAAACAAACACCCCCTAAGACTCTTATTTGTTTTTTACTAATTAGCCGTGGAAAATCTTGGCACACTAATTAGTGTTTAGCTGACTTTGAAAAGTGAGTCACCAGTATTTGTTAGGCAGAAAATAAATTAAACTAATTCGTCTAACATCCAGTCCAGACAACAAATTCCAGTCAAGAAGAAAACAAGCAAACAAGAACAAGAACAGAAACATTCGATTGTAACTTTGGTTTGCAGCGACGAGAGCTAAAGATGAAGAATTCCTCGGTTTGTTCAATCGCGTAGTGCAACTACATTTGTAAATTCGAATACAGGGAAGAATAAAAATTCAAAAAAAAAATAAAATGAAATCACATGGTACATGAATTTCATGGTTACATAAAATTTCCTTTGGGTTCAATAATGACTTCTATATTTCTTTTCTAGTCAAAATTTCTTTTGAAAACAAGCCACTCCCACTGAAATTGCTAGCATTATCTTATCTTTAATATTATCGAACCATCCAAAAAGCGATAAAACTTGCAAGACACAACAAAAAATGGATATTTCCCAATAGAGAGCTATTTCTCAATCCAAAGAGATCACAGTTTAATTTGTTTGGAGCCAATCAGTGTTTGAGGGACAAAAGTCTTGTTAACAAGTTGCTACGTGCCAGATTATTTTTTCCATTTAAAATAATAGGGAGACCATATATCTAAACTATATTTTATAGAACATGTGATGCATGGTTTAATTATTTATTTATTTAATGATTTAAAAAAGGAATTCAATTATCAACCGCCACATCAGATGATTTACAAAATATGATTTAAATAAACGGTCTCTCTAGTATCACTATTTCACATTTTACCTTTTTTTTTTGTGGTTGAACAATGATATTTTTACACTAATGGGTGGAAGAGTAGGCCAAGCCTCACAATGGGCTAGCAATAATGTGGTTCAATTCACCTTTGGTAAGAATCCTTACAAGTGAAGAAGAATATCATTAAACCGTAGTATTAAGTGGTATCCCAATAGTTGAATTAAACATGGTAAAATACCAAAAATATATATGACAATATTTGAAAATTTCTTGTATATTCATTAATCTCCAAAGTAGAGCATATATAGAAGTTACAATTGATATTACTTATGTACTTCGTTAATTTGAGACAACAGACTACTATTTACATTTTAATTAATATATAAAACTCGCAACACCAATATAACCGGTGTGGTGAGTGTGCTCATGGTCTTTGGTTAAAGGTTGACAGGAATTGGTAAATGGACCGGCCCAGTTTGTAATTAGAACGGGGCGGGGCAGAACCCATCCGGTAATAATGGGCTTGTTGCTCTTTCGCATCGACCAAACGAGTCCTTTTTCCTTATTCCTCGGTTAAAATTACATTAGCTAAACAAGTTATCATTTTGCTCTTTGTGGCTTTTGTGTTCTGTGCTTTGGCTACCAAGAGGGACTGTGGTAGATGCCTTCGATAATGCGAGCTTGTTAAACTCTGGTACCCTCCAACCTACGCTTCCTTGGATCTATTTACTCTTGTTTTGACGTGTTTTAATTGCTAAGTGTGATGGTTTAAATACCAGTTAAGAATTTGTGGATGCAAGACGTACAGTTATTTTCCCTCATCACGTGGAAGGCAAGAAATTGGATCGAACAGTTTGGAGTTTAACAACTTTTCATGCTTATGTTAGTTACCAGGTTAAGGTGTGACCTTTTTCACCTAAACTTGTTCTTTCCATCTTTTGCCCTCATTACTTGAACAAATTATGTTATATTACTTTCTATTGATGACTTGATATGATATTATCTGGAAATTGTATAAAGTTAGTATCTTATGTTCAGGAAGTAAGATTTTTTTCTTTGTCATATATGTTTTTGCTTTGTCTAATTTACTCTTGTTTACAGCTCGTTGTTCAGTTTTTCTGGACTTCGTAATGGTGGACCAACTTCATAGTCCTTGTCCCGCACAACTTTTATGTTATGTCCGTTTGTAAGTTATTGACTGTGATTGCAGCTTGGAAGCGTCTATATATGTCTTCACTGATTAATATGTATGTATTTCTCCATTTGTTTGATCTCATTATGTTTTTGAACATATTGTTTTGCAGTGTTCAGAGGTTTTCATGCATACTTGATTTTACCTTGAGAAAAAGGAATCTGAATTTGAATGGAAAATGGAAAATTCTTTTTCCCATCTTCCACCCTCCCCTCCTCCCTCCTCTCTCAGTACATGCACATGTTTTGTTAACTTGACTCATCAGTATTTTGTATCACAAGCAAAGAGATCGAACGTAGCTTTTCTTTTACTTGTGTTTGATCCCTAGATTGCAATGAATCCCATCTGAAATGAAATAGCACAAATGGCAAGTCATAGCCTCTAAATCTTGCGAAGAAATGGAGCCGAATATAGAGGATTGAATTTTGGGAATGGGGGAGACAAACTGTGTTGAGTTTGAGGTTAGTTTGCAGTCTGAAATACAGCCTTTTACTTTAGTCTATTGGAGTGCAGGAAATAAGTTCTTTGCTGTTTTACCCGGTTGCATTGACAAATGTGTAAAAGTATACATATGTTTTTTTTCCCTCAGGCTCTTGATCGTGCTAAACCCGGTATGGAAAATGGAAAAAAAGGCTGCTCAAGGTAGATCCTTCAAACGGCTGGTTTGTAATCAATTTAATTCTTTTTCAAAAACCATAGTGATGAAGTTCGTCTACTCTTACTGAAAGACGTATTTCTCTTGATGTGTTGCATTGTAGAGCCTGAAGGAAGCCAGGACCAATTCAAGCTAATAAAGGACACGCTCCTACCGGACCCCAAGAAAGAATGTCGGCAAATGAATAGCTCGAAAATAATAGAGAACCATTGTTTGATGCAGTACAAGTGGTAGAATTCTTTTATTCAATACATAAATTACAATTACCAAAAACACAAAGTAGAAAGGAAAAAAAATCAGATTATCATAGTATTATCTAATATAAGAAAACATTCTTTGGAAACGAGCCACTTTCATTGCAATTGCTAGTGCTACCTTATCTTTGATGTTGTCAAAGAATTACAAATAAGCATACCTCCACGATGTCTTGAAGACCAACGTGCTGCAAATGCCCCAAAAGCCTACAATAAAGCCAAGTACCACGCTGACATAAAACCACAACTTATCATCATTTCCATCTTCATTCTTGTCTTTTGCATCTTTAGCTAGGAAAGTGTCATCACAAAGGCACTTAGTTGAGAGAAGAGTCCCACATAGCGATGGATTTTCCATATAAATGGACGAATCATTGAGTGTTTGAAGCTGGTTTCCCCAAGGATTTCTTCCAGACAAGTTGTTGTAAGACAAGTTCAAGTGGGACAAAGAGGCTAAAAATGACAAGCTTTGAGGAATCTGTCCTGAGAGGCGGTTGTGTGAGAGATCAAGAGTTTCGAGCCAACGCAAGTTTCCGATCTTGGAGGGGATCTTTCCAATCAATTGATTCATGGACAAATTTAAAGTGCCCAATAGAATTGCTTATTTCTTCAGGGATTTCACCTTCTAAATTATTTGATGAAAGATCAATGATCTTTACAAGACCTAGGGTCGTGTTGTAATCAAGTTCTCTTCCTTTTAGCGTGAGTGTGGCTTGCTCACCATATGTAATAGAGTTTGTATCTGGATCATCCACCAACGAAGTCAAATTCTCCAAACACATGGGAATAGTACCTCAAAGGTTGTTGTTGCTAAGGTCGAGGATATGAAGGTGCTGAAGATTGCACAGTTACCGGGAAATATGTCCACTCAAATAGTTGGACCGTAATCGTAGCATAAAGAACATGTGTACATTTGATCCTCCTATCCATTGTGGTATTTCTCGAGAGAACTTGTTGTCTCTGAGGTCAATACTCATCAAACTAGAACAATTTTGCAAGGAATCAGGAATTTCACCACCAAAATTGTTGTTGTTGAGCTTTAATATTTCCAATGAACTTAATACCCCTAGTGAAGTGGGAATGTTATGAGAGAGATTGTTTTGACTAACATCTAGAAACAACATAGGGCTCTCTACACTCCATGCATGAGGGAATTCTCCAGAAAATTGATTGCTCCTTAGAGACAAGACTTCCAATTTTTGCATGTTGCAAACCAAGGAAGGAATAGTGCCATTCAAATTATTCTCAGAAAGAGATAGAATACTTAAATTTGGCATCAATTGGTCAATATTGGATGTAATTGGCCCGGAAAATAAATTGCTTTCAAGAGAAAGGACAGAGAAATTAGTGGACCACCAAAGTGGGAGTGGGTCCTCCAACTTATAATGACTCAAATCAATGGTGTCTAAATTTGGGAATTTCAAATGGGATGGAAAGTTTCCATGAAATTGGTTATAAGATAAGTCTAGAAAGATGAGTTGGGAAGATATCTTCAACAACCATTCCTCTGGTATGGAATCTTCAAATATTCCATTACCACTAAGAGTGACGTCGATCAGTTCAGTTTGAGATTGAAGACATACCCCAAAACCATGACTTACCCTACAATTTATGATCTCAATTGTGTGGAGCTTGAAAGGAGGAACCCTATCATAGGTCACGTCAAAAATGAGGGATTTTTCGTCTCCTACTAGAAAATATTGTAATCTGGTAAGATTTATGAAATGAGCTTCAGTCAGATTACCTTCCCATGAATTATCAGACAGAAGTAGGAAAACTAGCTCCGAGAGTTGTCCCAGGCTTTCTGGAATGGAGCCGTTCATATCATTATCAGAGAGGTCTAATGTTTTCAAGGATGACAAGTTTCCAATGGAATCTGGAATTGAGCCCCACAAATGATTTCCTCCAAGTTTAAGATTCTGAAAACTTTTAAACATTCCTAAGGAAGCCGGCAGTTGGCTTTGCATCCCACAATAACGCAAATCTAGTGACTCCAATGTATTATTTGGACAATTTGAGAAACGCTTCCAAAACTCTTCCATTCCCCATCAAAATTGTTTTGGGTAAGACTCAAAAACTTTAGCTTGCATAAATTTCCAAGGACTTTGGGAATTTGACCTTTTAAACCTGTTTCAGATAAATCAAGGTATTTCATAGATTTGAAATTTGCAAATTCACTTGGGAAGGTATCACTCAAATCATTAAAGGATAGATTAAGTGTTATGAGGCTGGTAAGATTAAAAAGCTAACTGTGAAATGCAAAATTTTTTATATGATTCTGTGACAAATCAAGGACTAAAAGTGATGTCAAATTAATGTGTTGCAGTGAGATGAGTGGAAGACTTTCATTTAGGCACGAACGTAAGTGTAACTCTAACAATGAAGGAAGCACGAAAATATCATACGCCCAACTGCCTCCTGTGCTCCTAAGGTCAATGCCATTTAGATTAAGGTATTTTAGAGAAGAGAGGTGAGACAGCCAATTCTGGAAGATGAGAGTTGATTCCACCCAAGGTCAAGAAAATTGAGGCTTGACATGTTACCAAGAGAAGGAGGAATCTCTCCCACAAATGATGCAGAGGAGAGGTTGAGAAATTGCAAACTTTCAAGCTCCCCAAAGAACTTAGGACTTTGATTGCTTTGAAAATCATTATCGCTTAGGTCCAGGTAATTTAAATGCTTCAAGCTCAACAGAGATGCATTTATCTTACCTCTCAAGCGAGACCTTTCATGAGCCGACTCGCTCCACTCGATATCATATTGGGCATATGGATTTGGATCCCGGAGGTCCATCTTCACGACACGACCAGTGCTGTTGTTGCATGAAATTCCTTCCCATCGACAGCAATCGTGACCCACCCAAGAGGAAAGCCTACCAGAAGAATCAACAAGATGTTGTTTAAAGATGAGAAGCGCTTGTCTTTCTTCGTGAATGCATGAATTTGTTTTCACAGTGCTTGAAAGTTCATCACTAGCCAAACAGAAACAAGGTTTAGTACTACTCTGCTTGTAGGAAGAGACCAAAAGCAATAGAAGGAAATAGGGAGCAATACTGAGGCGATGGATAGGATTGCATAAATTTGCAAAGCTATACATTGTCGTAAAAATCGAGTTTTCTTTGCTTTCTTTGGTGCAGGTGGCTACTGAGCATAATGACCGAATACTTATGGGGAAGTTAGGGAAGTGTAAAATCAATATTCAAATTATCACCCGCCCGATTTCAAGTGGGCAGCCCATTTTACATGTTTGCCACTTGCAAGTCCACTGAATTTGACTAGATTAGCAAAACCATGTAAAGTTTAGGAATCAAAGTCTTTAGAGCGTGCTTAAACCACATTATTGCTAACTCATTGTAAGGCGGAGGCTCACCCCCCTTTTCTTAAGTGCAGATAATATCGTTTATTAAAGAAAAAATAAAAAGTATTCAAGGGGTGTTTGTCTGCCCTTACTAAGTTTTATTAAACTTGACTGGCTTAACTAGAATTACTAAATTCGTGTTTGGAGCAATAAGGGGCTAACTTTAATGAGATTAAATCAGACTCGTGTGGACAACATGCCTTACACGCATGAGCGTGTGACAAGAGGCTATTGTATATGTGGCTCAGAAGATAATGTGGATTCACATTTCTAAATGAAACTGATAAAGGGAACTATAGTGAAACCATACGTAAGCAACCATATATTAAAGTGGTCACTATATAGAAGCATATTATGTTGTCTCCAAGGTGCCTTACATGTTTAGTCTTGATGTAACAATAGTGCCATCCTTTTGGCCATTATACAAGATTGTATGATCACTAATCCAACAAACAATTAATTGATGTATTTAGGATTTAAGGTGTTGATTTCCTACCTATGTGTCTTGAATTTAAAATTCTCATTTTCCTAAATTATTACATTTCTTTTAAGCCCCTCCTGTTGCCTTGGTAAATTAAACAAAAAGTAAAAGTGAAGGGTGAAATATTTAAAGCAAATAAATAATGAAATGGAAATATTTTTCCATGTGCCAAAACACAGTCCGCTACAATGTAATAATAAAAATATTGAAAATTTTGGATAACTAGCCATATCCTGTACTAGGAAATTATTTTTAGCCTACTTTTTATGATTCTTACAAATTTAAACTAAAAAAATCATGCAAAAGCTCTGAAGTCCAGGGACGCAGATTCCAATTAACTGCACCTGCTGTATTTGATGCATTTTGGTCTACTCTATAAATTCAGGACCTTCATTTTGGAAAGGGATCTCACCAAATCCACCTAGTACGGGATTTGGATTGTTGAAATTTGATCTAACGGCTATAAACAGAGGATTTCTTTCAAAGTTATAATAATTGTAGCCGTTTGATCAAATTCCAACGACCCGGATCGCGGACTAGATGGATTTGGTGGAAAGGATAAGGAGATAATCCCCTTCCCTTTATTTTTTTCCTCCATGAATGTGCAGTCCAAGCCTCAAACGACTTTGCGTTTTCTCCTAAGAAATTCAGGTTCCCTGCCAATTTCAGCATGTGAGTAAGTTTCAAAATCTCTTCTTGCTCAATATTTTCAATTTTACTAATTTTTATTTTGGTGATAATTTGAGTTTGATTTAGTTGGTATCTCATATTTTTTCAAGCTGCATTTTCTCTGATTTTTTATATGTATTTTTTTCCCTCAGAATTAATTTAAAGGAAACTAATGAAAATTGCAAGGACAAAATAAAGGGTAAAGTGAATAGTACATGATTAACTTTTTAGTGTAAAAATGTGATTTTTTGTTAAAATGAACAATACCGGAGCTTTTCGTTAAAGTTTTCTTAATTTAATAGGGTTAACCTTTGAGTGGATTCTTTTGTTTATGTGTTCAATATTGGATGCTTTGCTGAAAAATTAGAAGAGAAATGAAATGGAAAGGCTAAAACTTTTTATTTTTAGTTTTGGTGATTGGGGATGATTAGAAAGGCTAAAACTTTTGATGATGCAGATAAAAATCTTATATGTATTTGGGCATCTGGTCAAGCTGAATTCTGAATTAGAAGTTGGATTTGTTGCAGATTCATCCTTTAATGCTTGTGCGTGCAGTGTGCACTAGTAAACCAAAAAGTATATGTTGGGGGAAGGGCATTTCTTTATCATCAAGATACAGCAGTAACAACCAAGCCTTATCCCACTAAGTGGGCATTTCATTATCATCAAGATGCTAAGTAAAAAAATCTAGGGTAAATTATCCGTTTGATTATTGCGTTAATTTATGGGAACGATCGAGTGTGCCTTTTTGGCCTAGCTTTTGTTTCAACAACTGACGCAGTATCTGATGCTATTAACTATGCAATTCAGAAATCATTTGGTCCTGATGTATAGATTTGTTACATCTATCATTTGTTGATGTCAGGCGAAGGGCTTACTCGCTTTGATCTTTCATAATTATTTAATTAGTGATGCTGATCTGCATCTGTATTTGATTCCATTCCATGTTTGTGAGGTTTTTATGTTATTAGAAACTAAGAAGCACTGCCTTTTACATTTTTGTTTTGTTTTTGTAGACTATAAGAAGCAATGTATAAGTAGGAAATGTAGATATAGCTGATGCAGCTCATCTTTTTCCATTCCAGTTTTGTACATCGAGCTACTTGACTTAAAGAACATTCATATTAGTTTTACTTGTACAAGGAAGATAGTTAGCATAACAGGAATGATATATAGATGGGGTGGTATTCACGGGGTGTCTGTCATTTGTTTGAGTCGTTTTCATCCCTATATAGAATTCCGAGTCTGATGACAGCAATGCTATAAGATAAGCCCTACAGGATTATGAATCTGAATCTGAATCTGATGCTATTTTGACAGAACTCATCATCCGTAATTGGAACGTTCCCATCATAACCTAATAAATCTACTATGAAAATGCAGTGATAACTGGAACTCCTTGAAGAGGTTGGTTGACTCCAGCAATATTTGGTGCTTTGATCCCATCGTATACTGAAAGTTCCTGCATTTTCTGGTTCAGTTTTGGGGTTTCACTACAAAACAGTTTTACAATGTCCTTGTTGGCAAAGTTGCGGTGCATTACAGTGGATGTTACTGGTACATTGCTAGCTTACAAGGGGGAACTTCGTGAATACTATTGCATGGCAGCCAAAGCTGTTCGGCCGGAATGCCCTGGCTACAAAAGCGTGCATGAGGGCTTCAAATATGCACATAAAGACATGGCCACCAAGTATCCATGTTTCAGGCATGCTGCGAAAATGTCCAACATCATGTGGTGGAAAACTTGTGTTAGAGACTCCTTTATAAGGGTAAGATATTTGACATGGCTTGTCAATCTTTTGGTACAGTCCGATGTGATAATTAGCTTCTCGACAACCGTTGTATGTGATGCCAGGGTTTTGTGGTGCCTCTGAATAACTCACAGAACTTGCTAATCTAGAAAAATGAAAACATCAACCCCCTAATGAATTTAGACGATAAATAGCATCAGCTAGGACTTTATATTTTCTCGAATAATTTCCTTGTTCATTTATTCTGAAATGGACATCTATTTTTTTTATGATAGGCTGGATATCAGTACGATGAGGAGACATTTGAGAACTGACGTATGTACGCATCCTTTTGGTTCCTCTGCTCCTTATTCTATCTTTCCTGACTCCCAACCCTTTCTAAGATGGGTCCATGAACAAGGATTTAAATCTCTGTTTCAGCAGCATTACTTGAGACTTCAGTATGCACATCCCTTAGGATTGGTTTGCTTTCATTTCTTTCTCTTCCTGATGGTATCATACCAATTGTTTATTCAGGGAACTGATTGGGATTTTGGAGTGTTCTCTGGTATAGAAGGTGTGGAGAAACCAAACCCGAGAATTTATGAGCTTGTGCTTGAAAGGGCTGGAAATCTGTCACTGGACGAGGTTCTGCACATAGGGGACAGCACGCGCAAAGACTATGTCCCAGCAACAGCATTGGGATGCTTGAATTGTTATTGGATAGGTTCAAGACATCTGATGCCGATGAGTGGCTTTTTCCCGACTTAGAAGCTGCAAAAGAATGGCTTACTACAGAGAAGTCAGCCAGCTGAGCTGCAGAGGGGCTTTTTCGCCGGTGATGCTATTAACTTGTAATCTCTTACCCGTAATCAATGAAATTTCGTTAACTAGTACTCGGCCGGGGGTCTGTTTGTGAAATTTGTTTCTGTGCCATATGAATCGAGACTGTAGCACCTGTAGCAAAATTACAAAGGAAGAGAGATGCTTTTGGTTTCAATCATTTTTGCTTCCTTTGCAAGCAAGTAGCAAATAATTGAAGATCTTTGTGAGATTCAGATAGTGGTGGTTAATCCGGAAATCAGTCACGTTAATAAAGCAAGCCTACAACTTTGCAATCCAACTGTCTGTGATGATTGCAGGAAAAGATGAGAGCTGTGAACCTGCAAGATTTTGGCCACCCAAAGTGAGAACTTTACCTAATTTTCTATGACACAAAATACATACTAGATGAACACTTGACTCTAATTGACCCTTTGTGCCCCCCTTCAAACTTTTTATTGTCCCCTTTGTTTTTTATATTCATTATCCTTAAAAACCACTAAGAATGTTTTTCATGTTGGAAAAGTGAACATAGCAGTTGGTCAAAACAATATACTTGCAACTTTGTACTCAAGTTTAAATTTATATCAAGTTAGTTGATCAGAGTATTGTTTCGACCCCTCACACCCAAATTTGAATCTCTTCCTGCAAATTAAAATAGTTTTAAGTATTGTCTTGCTAGAAAATTAGAATATTGTATGTATAAACTAATGATTTGTTATTAGTTTTTTTATTTATAATTTCTTTTTTGGGTCAGAAGTTGTTTCAGTTTTTAACTACATTAAGAATGGTCATTGTCACTGGGTCGAATGGGACCAAAGGGGCCAGCTACCAAGACGACCCCATCGTTGTGAGGATAGACAAAGCTCACTTGGGTTCCTTTCAGCCTTCAACCCCTTTGCTTCTTGTCCCTGTTATTGCACTTCTTCTGCCTCCCCCACTCGTCAACTTTTTATTATTCTATTGATGTCCCAGCTCTACAGGCCTCCCTCTCTCTCTCTCTCTCTCTCTCTCTCTCTCTTCTCTCTCTCCTGAGAGGTGCTGAGAGTTTTTTGGACCCTACTTCCAAAGCCAATGCACCACCACACCTACAACTAGGGACAAGAAGAACAACCATTTTTTGGGGTTAAAAAGCAGCCATTTTTGTTCTCTGGAAAAAAAAAAGCATCCATTTTGAAGGATGAGAAGAAGAACCCATCTGCATTTTTCAAATGCTTTTCACATTCCCATCCACTTTTTCGGCCATCAATGCTTCAGAGATCTGAATGGGACTCTCCAAGCTCCTGGGTTTTCAGTAAATTTTCAATCTTTTTCCCACCTTTCATTTTTTCTGCACATTTTTTTGTTTAATGAGGGTTCAATCTTCTTGTTGTAACATTGCAAAACATGGTTTTTGTTTATTGGGTTGTGAGGAATGCAAGCCTTGGACTCCTCAAAGATCTCTAAATCATCAGTTCATTGGTGTTGTTATTGTTGTATTCCTGCTTCTGGGTTTTGTTCTGTTGAATGTTAGCAATGAAATTAGGTTACCAACATAACGATTTCGATTCGTCTTTGGAGCAAAGTTTGAGTGGAAGTTTCAGAAAGTTCACATCTGGTTTGCTGCAAAATGATATGGGACTGCTGTCTCCGGGCCATAGCTCGAATGGTAGTTTTCGGAGGTCTAACTCCGTTATTTCCACACAGTCCGCCGCTTCAAGTAAGTATGCCTCTTCTTCCAGAAGAGTGTCCAATGGGCTAAAGGACTATGCAAGGAAACTTGCTGACCTCGAGTTGTTCACACATTGTATTGAGGATTGGGTTTCGGAGAATACGTGTGAGGATTCAGACACTGGTTTCAGTCCCCCATTCATGATTGATGAATTGCGCAAGCTTGATGTGGCGTTGGAGGGTGTTCTGTTTCAGCAACTCGTCCGGATGCCATGCTCACCTAATGTTTCCGGTGATCCAAATGAAGATGAGTATCTTGCGTTGGAAGACTTCCTTCAGGCTGTAGTGAGTGGTTTATGGCATGCATTTTGGCATAAAAGAGGTGAGCTGCCGCTATTTGTATCTTGTCCGCGTTCTCTTGGATCCAAGTTTTATAGTGTAGAGAAGGCAATATCAAGGGGAGGGCTTAGAAAGCTCTGCGGTTTATCTTTGATATCGAAAATTGGGGGTGATCAGAAAGTCCAATGGGATCAGATCATGGAGTTTGCCCTGTTTAAAGCTGATATATTGTCTGGAAATGAGATGAAATTATCAGCTCCCGTTATTTGTGAAGCCCTCTTTTATGGTTTTCATATACTTGTTTCTAGGTGTTTGAGCAAGGTTAAAGCTACAAAGAGCAGTTCTGTTTTCCTTTTGGTTCTGGATTCTAATTATGGAGGGGTGGTTAAACTTGGCGGTGATCTTAGTAAACTCGATTTAAGCTCAAGTAATCCGTACAAGTCTGCAGTTGAATGGATCAAAAATCATGCTGAAGTTTGTGTTTCTCCAGTGGACCGGATATGGAACAAATTCGGGAATGCAAATTGGGGGGACCTAGGAACTCTGCAGGTACTTTTGGCAACTTACAATGCTATTGTACAATGGAATGGACTGCCTAGGAAGTCAGTAGCTTCATTAGTCTCAGATCATAGCCTTCGCCTTCAGAAGCGTAGAATGGAGTTCTGCCTCAGTCAGAATGGGAATGTTCTGGTTCCCTTCCAACAATCTAGCCACCAGCAAGAAGATATTGTTGAAGTTGACCAAACTAATGGTCGAGCTGTCAAACACAATGCTTCGCGCTTAAGGCTTAATCAGGGCGAAGTTTTGCTACTGGAAGATCAACAGCAGGGGCAGAAAACTTTCCAAGTACAAGAGTCTCTGGTGGGAGGGAACCATTACCTCTATAGTGCGGTTTGTGTAGATTGTCCGGCGCAGCTGTTGACTTTATACATTGGCGCGCATCCGACCAGACTTGAACCTTGTTGGGAGGACATGAGTCTTTGGTACCAAGTCCAGAGGCAAACAAAAGTGCTAAACATCTTCAAGCATCAGGGAATTACAAGCAAGTATTTGCCGGAAATGATTGCCTCAGGGCGGATTTTGCATTCTGGTCCCTGCAAGAAGCAGACCCCCGGGGGTCGATGTGATCATCCGTTGTGTGGGACTCCAATACTAGTGACATCTCCAGTTGGTGAACCTGTTTCATACGTTGTTTCTCAAGATGGCCCCCTTTCCCCTGAGGAGGCAATTCGCTGCTGCAGAGACTGCCTAGCTGCTCTAAGAAGTGCAGCAATGCCAAATGTGCAACATGGTGATATTTGTCCGGAAAACATAATTCGGGTTGTTGACGAACAAGGCTCAAGAAACAGCAGTTTCTATGTTCCAATATCATGGGGCCGCGCAGTTTTGGAAGACCGGGACAGTCCAGCCATAAACCTACAATTCTCTTCATCACATGCACTTCAGCATGGGAAACTTTGTCCATCATCAGACGCGGAAAGCCTTGTTTACCTCATGTTGTTCGTATGCGGTGGAGCAATGCAGCAGCAGGACTCCATCGAATCTGCGTTGCAATGGAGGGAGACGAGCTGGGCAAAGCGCTCAATCCAGCAGCAGCTAGGTGAGGTTTCACCTCTCCTCAAGGCATTTGCTGACTATGTGGACAGCCTTTGTGGAACACCATATCCTGTGGACTATGACATATGGTTGAACAGATTGAGCAGGGCCGTGGATGGCGTGGGTGAGAGGGGTAAAATGATCGAAGAAGTGGCGGTTGCGTTGAGGTTGAAGGATGTTGCTGAGTCCTCGGGGACATCTGCAGGGTCCTAGTTTTTTTGGGGGGTTTGGTTTTGTAATTACATTTGGTGAGAGGAGATTCAACTGCATTTTGTTGTTGGGGCTCTGCGGGAATTCTGAGATCTTTACAGATTGGTGTCGTGCATGGCATTGTGATTGGGATGGATTGAGTGCAAATGTATCTGAATTGTTTTTTGTTCATAACTTCTTGTTCTGGATCCTCTTCTGTTTCTCTGCTTTTTCGTTTATGGTTGAGATTTCTAGTATGCTTCCGCTGGAACAAGGGTAATAAAGTAATTGCGCATAAAAAAGAAGTAGGAAATAAATAACTGAGGTGCCATTGGACAAGGTTCATTTAGCATAACACTTCTTAATATCTACCAAAAAAATGCAACAATTGTTTTTGGTGAACAAAAGTTTAGGGGGAGGGGAGATGACCCCATTTCAGAACCAGGTCAGGTCATATCACAAGTCTTTTTGAAGGCTTACAGAGGGGTTCATGCCCCTTTATTAGTTTTTACAGCTCGCCCATCAACATTGGTCTGCTGACAACAAGACTCGAATCTTAGTGGGGTGACACACAAGGCAGGGACCTTACCACCTAAACCAACCCGTGTTGGCTAAAAAACAACGATTTTGTTAGTAAAAAAATGGGGAACTTTTTGAATTTGCAACATAAACTTTACCTGATTTATAATTTGTCACTTGAATTGTCAATTTTTTATTTACGAATAATATTCTATGCTAACTTATTCAAAGACGAGAATTTGAATTTAAAAAAAAATTAACTATCAGGTTAATCAACCACTTGCATCACTTAAATTACCAACTAATTACAAATTTTCGATACAAATAACCTTTAAAAGACTAATATGTTCTTGGAAATAAGTCATGCATGTTATACATGTTTTATTTTTTTTACTCGAAATTTAATTGAGTTTACCATATGTGACAAATTACAACTAATTATTTATTAATGTGACACCTCTACAATTTTTCTCAAATAGCAATTTGAGAAAGTTTTGTTTTCCTCTTTTTCCCCGTTACAAGTAAAATTGAAATGAAATGACCTTTTTAGCCTTAGCGAACTCAAAACCTGCATGCTGGCATCCAGTATCCAATCGATCCACCAAAACCCTAAACCCTTGATGCTCGTTAGTCGTTCCCGAATTCAAATCTGTATTTCCTTCAACTGCTTTGGAAATTTTAAAAGTCGAAAACTTTATCGGACTTGTGTTGCTGGGTCCGAAGGTGAAAGACCACCTCTTGGCTTGCACTCCACCTGTTTGATGAAATTCCCCTTCAGTCTTTCTTCTCAATTTTTCTGTGTGCATTGCTAGTGTGACTATGGAGAATCACGACGAAGCGCAGCTCCAGAGTTTTCTCAAAACTCTCCCCCCTGTTGAGTTCTGCTGTGTCTATGGCTCATCTCTTCACCCCAGCCATCCTTCCACTGCCACGGTTTTTTTTACTTTGCTTCTGCAATTCTTTTTTACTATTTTACCGGTTGTTTTTTTACTTGACTGTGTAAATATTGAAGCTTTACTTTGCATTTGTGAATTTTGGGGTGGCAGTCAACTATGGTGGATTGCATTCTTGGTGTATCAGATCCCCAGCAATGGCATTCTGAGGTGAGCTTTTAGACTACAACTCATTATTTGCATCTTTTTGATGTATCGATAACTTCTCGCGGCTTTTACTTCTTTTGTGCATTATACAAGTAGAATTTGAAATTGAACAACGATCATTACGCCTCATGGATGGTGCTCCTTGGTGGAGCAAGGCTGGTCAGCTCTCTCTCTCTCTCTCTCTCTCTCTCTCTCTCTCTCTCTCTCTCTCTCTCTCCCTCTCTCTTCCATATTCATTTGTAGTTTCATTGATTCTGACACATTATATTCTTGCATGCTAGATTACTGGCGTTGCAGATGAAATCGGTGTAGGAGTGCACTTCAATCCTTTTGTTAGTTGGAATGACAAGGTATTGATCACTCAGCCGCTTGTATGTTCAAGTATAGACTGTTAGGCATATGAGCTTTCTTGCCATGTTTTAAACTGATATTGTTCTAGTACTTTGGTATACATTCCACAATCTTTTGCATCTTAGTATCTTTTCGTGATTCATCACAAACTAACACTATGTAATTTTTACAGACGTATAAGTATGGGGTTGTTGGCATGCACAACTTGGTTCAGGATGTGCTAACTTGGGAGAGGTTCTATTTGAGCGGCCGATTACAAAAGCCAGTATGTCTTTCTCATTGATTCTCACTTTTTTTGTTGTGTGGGTTTGTATTTGTGGGACATTAATCTTCAGCTCCATAATTGTCCGCTTATTTGGTTTTAGTTAACTCCTGCTTAGTTACATTTTTCTCAACTGTCTTCTAGTAGCACTGTTTGCTACATGAGGAAAATCTAAGTACCAGAACTTCTAGTTGTATTGGGAGTTTTCAATGTTTTTTTTTTTCAACAGGTTCAGGTACTTTTGGATAATTCGGATATCACAAATGTAAACTCGGTTAATTTGAGGGCTGCAATGTCTGCTGCGCTCCTTCTTTTGCCATCCAATTTCACTGAGGTCTTATTCTTAGTCACTGCTCAATCAGTTTAGAATGTCTGAAGTTCTATTACATACTTCATTTAATGCAGGAAGATCTGTATGCCAAAATATGTAGCCTCTCGTATATGGGTGACGTGCGTATGCTTTTTGCAGAGGACAGAAATAAGGTAAAGCTCAATCTCAGGTTACACAAATCCACAAACTTGCATTCAGTTGGTGGGTCTTCTAATTATGTAGCCAAACTTAAGCTATTTCTTTAATTTAGATGATCTACTGCAGGTGAAGAAAATAGTACAAGGGCAATTTGAATTGTTCCAGTCGATGTATAAGCCATTTATAGAAGAGTATGAGACCAAAGAGTTTTTGAGACGCTCGTTATCTGGGAATCCTCAACCAATTATATCTCAGGTATATTATAACCCTCAGGTTGTCAATGTGGGATTGATGAGTTGATCCAACATTATCTCTCCAACTTTTATTGCCTAATGGATAGCATACAAAATGTTTTTGACAAAAATACGTGTACTTTTTTCATTTGTATACAACACGTTTTTGCTTTCATCTTTGTTAATTATATTGCTAGCTCCTGCTTTTGGAAGTCGAAACATTTGTAGTTTGTTTAACCTTTTTTGCAACTTTGATCTCCGTGAAACCCTTTTATCCACAATCACTCTTATTGTCAAAGTGTTTATTTATAGTTTCTTAGACGTTAAAAGTATTTAAATGGTTGATTTCATGGATCTTTGGTTGCATGTTTTTGAATTTATTAAGCTAAATATCAACTTAAAGACTTAAGTATATGGCTAATTCTTCTGAAAGTTATTTAATTTAGTCTACAGTTCACTTTTTGTTGTGTTCGAAGATTAATATACGTTATTGCCTGATAAAACAGGATTGTGGTTTATCAGCCGCCCGATCTCTCGTTTCTTCTCTGCCCCCGATGATCAGAAGCCAAATGGGGATGAAGCTAGGAGAGAAGAAAGCACTGTGCGGCTCTGGTATGAACCTTAACTCATCTGCATTACGCTTCTCAAGGTATTTGAAGTATTTATCTAATCTCATATGTAATGATCATAACCGTTCCCGAAGTTTTTTAGGAAAACCTCGCTTGTTAGAAAAGGAAAGGAAAATTCATCCCAAACTTCCAGATTTGTGTGGCACAAAGATAGTGTTTGACTTAGCTAGGATGGCAGTTTAACAGCGTACTTGTAACTCCCGATTGGAGTCAATCATTACACATGTCACTTACTTCAAATGCAGGTCGAGCTGTTCACGATATTGTGATTGGATCCAAAGACGAGGCTGCTAAATGCATGCAGAGTATTTTGAGGCGAAAGGTCATGGTTTCAAGTGCAAGACAGGCAGTAGCTGGTCTCATAGCTGTTGGTGGCATTAATGGCATGAGATATCTTGGTGCTAAAATGAGCAAGGCATGGAAATCCTGGAGATCATAACTCTTTTTTATTTATTCATGCCGTTTTTGGTGCGAGACTTTTTCAGGAAGAAACTTTTAGTATGGGATGGACGTTAAAAGCGTGGTTTTGCAGTCCGATTCAACAAGAGGTGAGGTGCTTGAAACATAACATAAACAAGAACTTTCTTTGTACCAAGGAAGAGTAAATTATCGCTACCAGCGGCCTACGACATCATGTAATAAGAAACCGAGGGAGAAAGCAAGCCTTGAATGGAAATGTAAACTTCATCTTGCGTTAACTACAGAAGAATTACAGTTTTGAACATGTAATTCGCACGATAGAGCTCGAGTATTAAGGTTTTCTTTACTGCCATTTTCTGAGAAAGTTCGGAGAATAGAATGACTTTTTTATTACTGTGTTAGTTTTCAGCATTTTGTTCAAGATGTTACCTTTGATTCCGATTCGGTGCTGTCGAATCTAAGACTTTTTTTACGAATGCAGTCAGTTAGATGACATGAAGTTCTACCAACTCGTTTAATTTTGAACTAGCAAATTCGACTTAGCTGGCTTGTTGGTATCATGCGACAGTGTGACAGTCACTAGAAAACTTCCCGATGCCAATTCTGTATAAGTTAAAAGGGTCCGGCAGCATCTTCATAATTTTGTGGTAGATGACAATACAACCGATCAAGGCAGTGGAATCTTCAGTTTAAATGACAATATGCAAACATTATTCAACACAAAATGCAGTTTTCCGAACAAAACGCGTATCAATTATGACAAGTCATCACAACAACACAATCCCACAAAACCAGCCCCACCTGCATCATTTCGGTCACTTTCAATCAACAGTTATGCAAGAGACTGGTAACCCAATTGGTTACGAGCGTTTATCACTACACACGAGATCATAGGTTCAATTTAGCCGTCCCCTCATTCTCGTTTGTACATAAAAAGAAAAAAAAAGGTAAACGTCACGAGTTATGCATATCAATAATTGAAGAAACAATCCAAGAAGTAGGAGACAAGATTAAAACTCTTGGGACTGGATCCCATATATTCTAGCATTTCTCACTAATCTTAAAATTGTTAAGGAAGGATACAAGGACAGCACTCTAAAATATCACAGTGCCTTGAGTGTTAAGGAAAAATACGAGGAAAAATAATGGGTTCCATGGAAGTGCGGGGTGAAGACGTCCAGCAAAGAAGTTACTGGAGATGCAGCAAACAAGATTTCCTACCAGAAGAATCCTTTCAGAATTGGAGTACATACCGAACGGCCCTGTCACAAACAGGCCACAGGTTCAAGAACCGTCTCCTCAGCAGATCAAATGATAACGATGAGATTGGGGAACTTCGGAAACAAAGTGAGAATGACATGAAGCGCTGCCTTACTTGGTGGGATCTCATGTGGTTTGGGTTTGGTTCGGTCATTGGTGCAGGCATCTTTGTGCTTACTGGCCTAGAAACTCAGAGACATGCTGGACCAGCTATTGTCTTGTCCTATGTTGCTTCCGGTCTCTCCGCAATGCTCTCTGTCTTCTGCTACACAGAATTTTCAATAGAAATCCCTGTGGCTGGTGGAGCTTTTGCTTACCTGCGGATAGAATTGGGGGACTTTGTTGCATTCATAACAGCAGGAAACATACTTCTTGAAAGCATTGTTGGAAGTGCAGGACTTGCTAGAGCATGGACTTCTTACTTCACAGCGCTCTTGAATCATCCTTCCAACTCGCTACGCATCCACACAAATCTGGCGGAGGGGTTCAATCTGCTGGACCCGATAGCTGTCACTGTTCTGGCAATAGCGGAAACAATAGCAATGATCAGCACAAGGAAGACCTCTTACTTAAACTGGATAGCATCTGCAGTCAATAATGTTATAATTTTGTTTGTGATAATTGCAGCTTTTGTCCACGCCAAGCCGTCAAATTTGAAGCCCTTTTTTCCTTTTGGGGCCAAAGGAGTCTTTCAGGCAGCTGCAATTGTTTACTTTGCTTATGGAGGATTTGACAATATTGCCACCATGGCTGAAGAAACGAAAAATCCATCAAGAGACATACCTCTAGGATTGCTTGGATCAATGACAATCATCACTGTCGTATATTGTTTAATGGCACTTTCACTACCTATGATGCAGAAATACACAGATATAGACCCAAATGCAGCGTATTCTGTAGCATTTCAAAGTGTGGGCATGACATGGGCCAAGTACCTGGTAGCTGTTGGTGCCCTCAAGGGAATGACCACTGTTCTTCTGGTCGGGACACTTGGACAGGCACGATATATCACTCATATTGCACGAGCCCACATGATTCCACCATGGTTTGCTCTTGTTCATCCGAAGACAGGAACCCCCATAAACGCTACAGTTTTGATTGCCATTTCAAGTAGCTGCATCGCTTTCTTTTCGAGCTTGGAAGTTTTGACAGGCCTGTTATCAGTGAGCACGCTCTTTATCTTCATGATGATGGCAGTCGCACTTCTGGTGAGGAGGTACTATGTGAAAGATATCACCCCAAAACACCACCTCTTAAATCTTGTCATCTTCTTGCTGATCATTATTGCTTCCTCAATGGGGACTGCAGCTTACTGGGGGCTGAATCCCAATGGTTGGGTTGGCTATGTCGTGACAGTTCCTCTTTGGTTCTTTGGGACTTTGGTGATGGCAGTGTTTTTACCTCAACAACGGTCACCAAAACTTTGGGGGGTTCCGCTGGTACCTTGGTTGCCATCCCTGTCAATTGCAACAAACATCTTTCTTATGGGATCTTTGGGTCCTGAAGCTTTCGAAAGATTTGGAATCTGCACTGTAGTCATGCTTATTTACTACGTCTTCTTTGGTCTGCATGCAACTTACGATGTGGCTCATAAGCAAGACATGACAGAAGAATCCCTGAAAGTCAATGGCAGCAATATCAGAGAAAAGGCAGAGCCTTGAAATCACAGTACTCTCTAAATATTTGTATGAACAAATGTCAAAATAATGCTGGAAATAGAATGCAAGCTCAACATGTTAAAAATATGAATAAATGCATTAATCTGGGTACAAAAATTGGAACATAGAAGGCTGGGTTCATGCCATCCTTGCCAAATTCAGGTTTCTACCAACAGAAATTTCAATTTTCTTAGAAGTTGAAAGGTCCGTCACGCTCGCGGTCAAAGTTTAAATTCAAGACCCGTTATTGAATGCGACAGAAATACAATTTTTCCTGGTTTATTTAGAGACGGCAGTTCTTCATTATTTTGTGGAATCATCAGACTAAATGACAATACTGCAAACATTATTCGACCCAAATTGCAGTTTCAGAAGCAACCGCATTTCAAAATTGACAAGTCATCAACAACAACAACAACAACAAAGCCTTTTCCCACTAAGTGGGGTCGGCTATATGAATCCTAGAACGCCATTGCGCTCGGTTTTGTGTCATGTCCTCCGTTAGATCCAAGTACTCTAAGCCTTTTCTTAGAGTCTCTTCCAAAGTTTTCCTAGGTCTTCCTCTACCCCTTCGGCCCTGAACCTCTGTCCCGTAGTCACATCTTCGAACCGGAGCGTCAGTCGGCCTTCTTTGCACATGTCCAAATCACCGGAACCGATTTTCTCTCATCTTTCCTTCAATTTCGGCTACTCCTACTTTACCTCGGATATCCTCATTCTCAATCTTATCCTTTCTCGTGTGCCCACACATCCCACGAAGCATCCTCATCTCTGCTACACCCATTTTGTGTACGTGTTGATGTTTCACCGCCCAACATTCTGTGCCATACAACATCGCTGGCCTTATTGCCGTCTTATAAAATTTTCCCTTGAGCTTCAGTGGCCTACGACGGTCACACAACATGCTGGATGCACTCTTACACTTCATCCATCCAGCTCGTATTCTATGGTTGAGATCTCCATCTAATTCTCCGTTCTCTTGTAAGCTAGATCCTAGGTAGCGAAAACGGTCGCTTTTTGTGATCTTCGCTAAATTGCTCCGGTCATTAGTGTGGATAAGTATATAAATGGATAGAGATAGGAAAGCAAACACAAGATGTACGTGGTTCACCCAGATTGGCTACGTCCACGGAATAGAAGAGTTCTCATTAATTGTGAAGGGTTTACACAAGTACATAGGTTCAAACTCTCCTTTAGTGAGTACAAGTGAATGATTTAGTACAAATGACATTAGAGTACAAATGACATTAGGAAATATTGTGGGAGAATGATCTCGTAATCACGAAACTTCTAAGTATCGGAGTGTGGTATCATCTTGACTTGCCTTATCTGTCTCATAGGTAGATGTGGCAGCTTCTCTGGAAGTACTCTTCCTCCATCCAGGGGTGGTATCTTTAACTGGTGGAGATGCACAAGGTAATGTATCAATTTCACTTGAAGCTTACTTGTAGTTTCAGGCTTGGTCAAGCGCGATACAAACCATGTAGTAGGAGTCCCCCAAGTCGCCGAGCTAGGGGATTTGCTGAAAGAGGTGACAGACAAGGTAAGCAATCAGAGCTCCGGCTGATTGTTCACCTTCTCCCCATCTTGCAGCAGAATGAAGGATAAAGAGAAGAAAAATGAGAAGAGATGATATGGGATACTTTTGCTTTTGAAGAAGTAACTTTCCACAGGCTTATTCTTGAACTGAGCTGGAGGGTTTTCTGGTTTCCTCCAGAGTATAAGGCCGACTGAAGAATTTGAGGGTCAAAACAAGTCCATCAAATCTAGAGTACGTTCGACCCTGCTGATATGGGATACTTTTGCTTTTGACAGAGTAATGGATGGATCGGCACGTGTGCTGTTACGCTTATCTCCACATGCTTCCTTGTATCCTTCGCACTTGCCCTATCTGTTCCTCAAGCAGATGCGGTATCTTCCCTGGCAACATAAGATGTTGAAGATGAGTACTCGAGAGCAATGCCAGGTAAGTAATCAGGTAAGGGGTTCCAGGCTGTCAGTTCCTGGCTGGGAGCTTGATTTCAAGTGCTGACTGATTGCTCTCTTTCTCCTTATCTTGCAGGTAAAAACAAGGCCAAAGGAAAAGACAGGGAAAAAGCATGATATGGGATACTCTTGCTTTTAACCCTGATGATATGAGATATTCTTGCTCTAGTATAGCTTGTTTGCAGAGGTATTATCGGGGGGAAAGAAAGCTGAATATTTCGAAAGGCTTCGTTGGGAGTGCCCTCTCAGATATGAGGAAGGGTTGAGCATTTTTGCAGGTCTGCCTGTCCGTTGGGGATGGAGGTCGACATATATAGGAGTCTCCCTAACAACAAGTAGTAATGCTATTCCTTTACCCTGCTTGGTCATAGCACGGTAGTGGGAGCTGCCAGCTTCACATGTTTTAACTCTGTCAGAGCACTTTGAAAAAGTGGTATGTGGTATCTGGCTCTCGAGATTCGGAGAACGATGCTTCTTCGATTTTTGAGAAAGCAATCATGGTGGGGGTCTGGCTCTCGAGATTCGGGGAGCAGTGTCTCTTCGATTTTTGAGAAAGTAATCATGTTGAAAGTCTGGCTCTCGAGATTCGGAAGGCGGTGCCTCTTCGATTTTGGAGTAAGCAATCTTGTTGGGAGTGTTTTCTCGGATGTGAGTAAAGGTTGGGCATGTTTGCTAGTCTACCTTGCCACGAAGCACGGAGGTTGACACACAGGGACTTTCCAATTATCCAGCAGTGGTACTGTTCCTTTACCCTTGTGGGTAATAATATGGTAGCTAGACCTTCAAAATTTATGTGTCTAAACTTTGTTAGTGCTGTTTCTTTGCTATTCTTTTACCTTTCTTGGTCAGAGCGATGTAGTGGGAGCTGCAAGCTTCACGTGCTCAACTTTGGCAGAGACTTTGACAAAGTTATCTGTGGTACCCATGAGCTATTGTTGCGTGTGGGAAGTGGGTGATTGAACAGTAAGATTCATGTGCTTTCTACTTCACCAGAAGTCTTCGACAGAATGCCCATAATTTCCGCAAAGCTGAGTGTGCGTGTGACAGGTGCTGACAAGGCTAGAAAAGAAGGTGCCTCTTCGATTTCTGAGATCGGCCCTCGTGGTCTCTGAGCAGCCCAGCTTTTGAGAAAGCGAGCGCCTCTTCGATTGATTCGGAGAACGATGCCTCTTCGATTTTTGAGAAAGCAATCATGCTGGGGGTCTGGCTCTCGAGATTCGGGGAGCAGTGTCTCTTCGATTTTTGAGAAAGTAATCATGTTGGGAGTCTGGCTCTCGAGATTCGGAGGGCGGTGCCTCTTCGATTTTGGAGCAAGCAATCTTGTTGGGAGTGTTTTCTCGAATGTGAGTAAAGGTTGGGCATGTTTGCTAGTCTACCTTGCCACGAAGCACAGAGGTTGACACACAGGGACTTTCCAATTATCCAGCAATGATACTGTTCCTTTACCTTCTCTTCGATTTTTGAGAAAGTAGTCATGTTGGGAGTCTGGCTCTCGAGATTCGGAGGACGGTGCCTCTTCGATTTTGGAGCAAGCAATCTTATTGGGAGTGTTTTCTCGAATGTGAGTAAAGGTTGGGCATGTTTGCTAGTCTACCCTGCCACGAAGCACGGAGGTTGACACACAGGGACTTTCCAATTATCCAACAGTGGTACTGTTCCTTTACCCTTGTGGGTAATAATATGGTAGCTAGACCTTCAAAATTTATGGGTCTAAACTTTGTTAGTGCTGTTTCTTTGCTATTCTTTTACCCTTCTTGGTCAGAGCGATGTAGTGGGAGCTGCAAGCTTCACGTGCTCAACTTTGGCAGAGAACTTTGGCAAAGTTATCTGTGGTACCCATGAGCTATTGCTGCGTGTGGGAAGTGGGTGATTGGACAGTAAGATTCATGTGTTTTCTACTTCCCCAGAAGTCTTCGACAGAATACCCATAATTTCCGCAAAGCTGAGTGTGCGTGTGACAGGTGCTGACAAGGCTGGAAAAGTAGGTGCCTCTTCGATTTCTAAGATCGGCCCTCGTGGTCTCTGAGGAGCCCAGCTTTTGAGGAAGCGAGCGCCTCTTCGATTTCTGAGATCGGCTTTCGTGGTCTTTGAGCAGCCCAACTTTTGAGAAAGCAAACACCTCTTCGATTTATGAGATCAACCCTCGTGGTCTCTAAGCAGCCCAGCTTTTGAGAAAGCAAACGCCTCTTCGATTTCTGAGCAGGCGCCTCTTCGATGTCTAAAGCTCCGTCGAGTGCAGCTTTTTATAGGGGCTGGCATTAAGTTCCAAAGCACACTTGAATCTCCACCAGTAGAAGCTCCATTCTTGCACTTCTAAGATCTTGATTTGTCCGACCTCTTCTCTCTTCAATACCTTTGAAAATGTCTGGCCCCTCCGACCGTCGTTTTGACTTGAACCTTGTTGAAGAGGCAGCCCCGCCTTCTCCAGACAACATATGGCGCCCATCCTTCGTCTCCCCTACTGGTCCTCTTACCGTTGGGGATTCCGTGATGAAGAATGATATGACCGCTGCGGTGGTGGCCAGGAACCTTCTCACTCCCAAAGATAACAGACTACTTTCCAAACGGTCTGATGAGTTAGCTGTTAAGGATTCACTGGCTCTCAGTGTTCAGTGTGCAGGTTCTGTGTCTAATATGGCCCAACGCCTATTTGCTCGAACCCGCCAAGTTGAATCATTGGCGGCCGAAGTGATGAGTCTCAAACAGGAGATTAGAGGGCTCAAGCATGAGAATAAACAGTTGCACCGGCTCGCACATGACTATGCTACAAACAAGAAGAGGAAGCTTGACCAGATGAAGGAAACTGATGGTCAGGTTTTACTTGATCATCAGAGATTTGTGGGTTTGTTCCAAAGGCATTTATTGCCTTCGTCTTCTGGGGCTGTACCGCGTAATGAAGCTCCAAATGATCAACCTCTGATGCCTCCTCCGTCTAGGGTTCTGTCCAGTACTGAGGCTCCGAATGATCCCCCTCTGATGCCTTCTCTTTCTGGGGCTCTACCGACTGCTGAGACTTCTCCTAAGCAACCTTTGTGAAGGCTCCATCTTGTTTGTTTATTTTGACTCATGTATATGTACATATTTGTAGCTTATCGGGGATATCAATAAATAAGTTTTCCTTCATTTCAACGTATTGTGTTAAATACACCAAAGCCTTCTTCGCTAAGTTCTTTGAATTTTCTTTTGTTGAAGCTTGTATGTTGAAGCTTTCTGAGTGGAGCATGTAGGTTGGGGTAGTGTTCCCTTAATTTTTCGAGTGAGGAAAACTTCTCGGTTGGAGACTTGGAAAATCTAAGTCACTGAGTGGGATCGGCTATATGAATCTTAGAACGCCATTGTGCTCGGTCCTGTGTCATGTCCTTCGTTAGATCCAAGTACTCTAAGTCTTTTCTTAGAGTCTCTTCCAAAGTTTTCCTAGGTCTTCCTCTACCCCTTCGGCCCTGAACCTCTGTCCCATAGTCGCATCTTCTAATCGGAGCGTCAGTAGGCCTTCTTTGCACATGTCCAAACCACCGTAACCGATTTTCTCTCATCTTTCCTTCAATTTCGGCTACTCTTACTTTACCCCGGATATCCTCATTCCTAATCTTATCCTTTCTCGTGTGCCCACACATCCAACGAAGCATCCTCATCTCCGCTACACCCATTTTGTGTACGTGTTGATGCTTCACCGCCCAACATTCTGTGCCATACAGCATCGCCGGCCTTATTGCCGTCCTATAAAATTTTCCCTTGAGCTTCAGTGGCATACGGCGGTCACACAACACGCCAGATGCACTCTTCCACTTCATCCATCCAGCTTGTATTCTATGGTTGAGATCTCCATCTAATTCTCCGTTCTTTTGCAAGATAGATCCTAGGTAACGAAAACGGTCGCTCTTTGGTATTTCTTGATCTCCGATCCTCACCCCTAACTCGTTTTGGCCTCCATCTGCACTGAACTTGCACTCCATATATTCTGTCTTTGATCGGCTTAGGCGAAGACCTTTAGATTCCAACACTTCTCTCCAAAGGTTAAGCTTTGCATTTACCCCTTCCTGAGTTTCATCTATCAACACTATATCGTCTGCGAAAAGCATACACCAAGGAATATCATCTTGAATATGTCCTGTTAACTCATCCATTACCAACGCAAAAAGGTAAGGACTTAAGGATGAGCCTTGATGTAATCCTACAGTTATGGGAAAGCTTTCGGTTTGTCCTTCATGAGTTCTTACGGCAGTCTTTGCTCCTTCATACATATCCTTTATAGCTTGGATATATGCTACTCGTACTCCTTTCTTCTCTAAGATCCTCCAAAGAATGTCTCTTGGGACCCTATCATACGCTTTTTCCAAATCTATAAAGACCATGTGTAAATCCTTTTTCCCATCTCTATATCTTTCCATCAATCTTCGTAAGAGATAGATTGCCTCCATGGTTGAGCGCCCTGGCATGAACCCGAATTGGTTGTCCGAAACCCGTGTCTCTTGCCTCAATCTATGCTCAATGACTCTCTCCCAGAGCTTCATTGTATGACTCATTAACTTAATACCCCTATAGTTCATGCAATTTTGTACGTCGCCCTTATTCTTGTAGATAGGCACCAAAGTGCTCGTTCGCCACTCATTTGGCATCTTCTTCGTTTTCAAAATCCTATTGAAAAGGTCAGTGAGCCATGTTATACCTGTCTCTCCCAAAACTTTCCACACTTCGATTGGTATATCGTCTGGGCCTATTGCTTTTCTATGCTTCATCTTCTTCAAAGCTACAACCACTTCTTCCTTCCGGATTCGACGATAAAAAGAGTAGTTTCTACACTCTTCTGAGTTACTCAACTCCCCTAAAGAAGCACTCCTTTCATGTCCTTCATTGAAAAGATTATGAAAATAACCTCTCCATCTGTCTTTAACCGCGTTCTCTGTAGCAAGAACCTTTCCATCCTCATCCTTGATGCACCTCACTTGGTTTAGGTCCCTTGTCTTCTTTTCCCTTGCTCTAGCTAGTTTATAGATATCCAACTCTCCTTCTTTGGTATCTAGTCGTTTATACATATCGTCGTAAGCCGCTAACTTAGCTTCTCTGACCGCTTTCTTCGCCTCTTGCTTCGCTTTTCTATACCTTTCACCATTTTCATCGGTCCTCTCCTTGTATAAGGCTTTACAACATTCCTTCTTAGCCTTCACCTTTGTTTGTACCTCCTCATTCCACCACCAAGATTCCTTTTGGTGTGGGGCAAAGCCCTTGGACTCTCCTAATACCTCTTTTGCTACTTTTCGGATACAACTAGCCATGGAATCCCACATTTGGCTAGCTTCCCCCTCTCTATCCCACACACATTGGGTGATTACCTTCTCTTTGAAAATGGCTTGTTTTTCTTCTTTTAGATTCCACCATCTAGTCCTTGGGCACTTCCAAGTCTTGTTCTTTTGTCTCCCTCTTTTGATATGTACATCCATCACCAACAAGCGATGTTGATTAGCCACGCTCTCTCCTGGTATAACTTTGCAATCCTTACAAGTTATACGATCCCCTTTCCTCATTAGAAGAAAATCTATTTGTGTTTTTGACGACCCACTCTTGTAGGTGATCACATGTTCTTCTCTCTTCTTAAAGAAGGTGTTGGCTAAGAAGAGATCATATGCCATTGCAAAATCCAAGATAGCTTCCCCATCCTCGTTTCTCTCCCCAAAACCATGGCCACCATGAAAACCTCCATAGTTGCCTGTCTCCCTGCCCACGTGTCCATTTAGATCTCCTCCTATAAATAACTTCTCCGTCTGAGCAATTCCTTGCACCAAGTCTCCAAGGTCTTCCCAAAATTTCTCCTTCGAACTCGTATCCAACCCTACTTGAGGTGCGTACGCACTAATCACATTGATAAGTTCTTGTCCTATTACAATCTTGATTGCCATGATTCTATCTCCTACCCTCTTGACATCTACAACATCTTGTGTCAAGGTCTTGTCCACGATGATGCCAACACCGTTTCTCGTTCTATTTGTGCCCGAATACCAAAGTTTAAACCCTGAGTTTTCTAGATCCTTTGCCTTACTACCAACCCACTTAGTTTCTTGTAGGCACATAATATTTATCCTTCTCCTCACCATAACTTCCACTACTTCCATAGATTTTCCCGTTAAGGTTCCTATATTCCACGTTCCTAAACGCATTTTGCTCTCTTGAACTCTACCCTTCTGTCCTAGCTTCTTCACCCTCCCCCGTCTAATAGGATCAAAGTACTTCTTTTGTGTGTCCCGTGTAAAGTTGATAGGAGCATATGCTCCCAAACAACTTTGAGTGGAGTCGTTCGAAAAGAAGTTTCTACGGCCCCCTTGCTCATTTAACACTGCATCCGGGTGCCGATGGAGATACAGCGACCCTTGCTCACTTATCACTGTGCTCGGGCCACACAGCGCGCCACTTACGGGTGACGCCCTAGCTTTAGCGCGATTTTGTTCTGGATTCATTTTCATAAGGATTCGACGTGATCATGGAGTGCCGGCTGTCGACTACCTGACGCCCTCCCCCTCCTCCTTTATCCGGGCTTGGGACCGGCAATGTAAAATTACATAGGCGGAGTTAAAATTGACAAGTCATCACAGCAAAAAATTCCACAAAACCAGCCCCCCTTGCAGCATTTTAGTCACTTTCAATCAACAAAGTGGTTTGGTTACGAGCATTTATCACTGCATACGAGATCATAGATTCGATTTTCCCGTCCCTCACTATCAATTGTAGAGAAAAAAGGTATATGTCAAGAGTTATGCATGAAGCTCACACAACCTCAGCTTCACTATCAATAATTGAAGAAACAGTCCAAGAAGTTGGAAATGAGACTGCAAATCTAGGGACTGGATCCCATATAATCGAGCATTTCATACCAACCTTAAAATTGTTAAGGATAGAAGGACAGCACTCTAAAATATCACATTGTCTTGAGAGTTGAGGAAAAATACGAGGGAAAATAGAGAGTAATGGGTTCCATGGAAGTGGTGGGTGACGATGTCCAGCCAAGAAGTTACTGGAGATGCAGCAAACAAGATTTCCTACCGGAAGAATCCTTTCAGAACTGGAGCACATACCGAAAGGCCCTGTCACAAACAGGCCACAGGTTCAAGAACCGTCTCCTCAGCAGATCAAATGATAACGATGAGATTGGGGAACTTCGGAAGCAAAGTGAGAACGACATGAAGCGCTGCCTTACGTGGTGGGATCTCATGTGGTTTGGGTTTGGTTCGGTCCTTGGTGCAGGCATCTTTGCGGTTACTGGCCTAGAAACTCAGAGACATGCTGGACCAGCTATTGTCTTGTCATATGTTGTTTCTGGTCTCTCAGCAATGCTCTCTGTCTTTTGCTATACAGAATTTTCAGTAGAAATCCCAGCGGCTGGTGGAGCATTTGCTTACCTGCGGATAGAATTGGGGGACTTTGTTGCATTCATAACAGCAGGAAACATACTTCTTGAAAGCATTGTCATAAGTGCAGTAGTTGCTAGAGCATGGACTTCCTACTTCACATCTCTCTTGAATCGTCCCTACGACTCGTTACTCATCCACACAAATCTGGCGGTGGGTTTCAATCTGCTGGACCCAATTGCTGTTGCTGTTTTGGCAATAGCTGCAACAATTGCAATGATCAGCACAAGGAAGACCTCTTTCTTAAACTGGATAGCATCTGCAGTCAATATTGTTATAATTTTATTTGTGATAATTGCATTGTTTCTCAACGCCAAGCCATCAAATTTGAAGCCCTTTTTTCCTTTTGGGGCCAAAGGAGTTTTTCAAGCAGCTGCAATTGTTTACTTTGCTTATGTAGGATTTGACAATATTGCCACCATGGCCGAAGAAACAAAAAATCCATCCAGAGACATACCTCTAGGATTGCTTGGATCAATGACAATCATCACTGTCATATACTGTTTAATGGCACTTTTTCTACCTATGATGCAGAAATACACAGATATAGACCCCAATGCGGCGTACTCTGCAGCATTTCAAAGTGTGGGCATGGCATGGGCCAAGTACCTGGTAGCTCTTGGTGCCCTCAAGGGAATGACCACTGTTCTTCTGGTTGGGACACTTGGGCAGGCACGGTATATCACTCATATTGCACGAGCCCACATGATTCCACCATGGTTTGCTCTTGTTCATCCAAAGACAGGAACCCCCATAAACGCTACAGTTTTGATTGCCATTTCAAGTGGCTGCATTGCTTTCTTTTCAAGCTTGGATGTCTTGGCGAGCCTGTTATCAGTGAGCACGCTCTTTATCTTCATGATGATGGCGGTCGCACTTCTAGTGAGGAGGTACTATGTGAGAGAAATCACCCCACAACAGCACCTCTTGAAGCTAGTCATTTTCTTGCTGATCATTATTGCTTCCTCAATGGGGACTTCAGCTTACTGGGGACTGAATCCCAATGGTTGGGTTGGCTATGTCGTGACGGTTCCTCTTTGGTTCTTTGGTACTTTGGCGATGGCAGTGTTTTTACCTCAACAGAGGTCACCAAAAGTTTGGGGAGTTCCGCTGGTTCCTTGGTTGCCATCCTTGTCAATTGCAACAAACATCTTTCTTATGGGATCTTTGGGTCCTGAAGCTTTTGAAAGATTTGGAATCTGCACTGTAATCATGCTTATTTACTACGTCTTCTTTGGTCTGCATGCAACTTATGATACGGCCCATAAGTAAGACATGCCGGAATCCCTGAAAGTCAATGGCAGCAATATCATAGAAAAGGCAGAGCCTTGAAATCATAGTACTCTCTGAATGTTTTTATGAATGCTTCTTTAGTTTCTTTTCATATTACGATGCAACGTGTTCCGAGTACAAATTGTTCTTAGTGTAACAGTAAACAAAACTATACTACTTGCAGCAATGTGATGATTACTAATAAATGAGTATCGAATGTCAGAATAATGCTGGAAATAGAATGAAAGCTGAACATATGAAAAATATTATCAAATGCATCTGCATACAAAAGTTAAAATATAGAAGGCTGGGTTCATAGCATCCTTGCCACAGTCGGAAGAAAGAAGGCATGCCAAAATAAATAGCTATCTGGATATTTTGTTTTGTAATATGCAATCTACAATAGTCTCAGTTAAAGTTTGTTGTTAACTTGTGCTCAGTCTTCTCAGCAATGAAAGCGATACAAAATATTAAGAGAGTTAATTCCCAGACACATTTCACCACTACAATGCAAATAGATATTAAAAATTCGTTATGCTAGTAAAAGTTGTAGGGGCGATTCTGTGATAACCACTGTTAGAATGGGTGTCAAATTACAAAGTTGTTTCACCTTTTTAGCATTA
Organism: Malus sylvestris; assembly: GCF_916048215.2. Lineage (NCBI taxonomy): Eukaryota > Viridiplantae > Streptophyta > Magnoliopsida > Rosales > Rosaceae > Malus > Malus sylvestris. The sequence goes on along the minus strand of NC_062264.1, from coordinate 36,778,887 downwards.
ATGCATTAATAGCTATCAAGTCTTAGACACAAAATGGAAAAAGTGAAGAAACATACGAGTAATTCAAGGTTCAAGAAAATCGATGACCATAACATGTCAAGCATAAGATAAGAGATCAGTCTTCAAATCTGTACCTGACTCCAAATTCACCTTTTTACCAACAGACATTTCAATATTCTCCAACAAGCTTATTGCCCAGGGTCGACCTGCACCAACCTAGAACCAAGGAAAAATAAATTTTAGTTATCTGTATTTTCTGAAGAAAAAAAAAGAAGAAGAAGCAAACGGCTAATAAGAGATTTGATTGCAGTTCGTATAGTTTCAGTCAAGTACCTTTGCTCATCTGCAGATTTGACATATGCTGCTTAGGGGAATAAAAATGAGGCAGCCTGTTTTGCACATTTCATAAAACAGATGTCCAAACATCAGTATTTGCAAGGGTGCCGACTGTAAGAGACCTTCAAACAAATCTACTTTTTCAGAAGTTTCTTATGAGAACAAATTGGTACAAAATGTAAAGTAGACAATGCCAATGGTAAGTAAATAAGAAAGGCTGGATCACATATATTATTAATCTTTCAACCAAAAGTTAGCCTCATTATTTCATATAGATGGTTTCCTTCTCAAAAACAATGTACAGAAGAAACTAAAATATGCCGACCGAATATGCAAAATACGTTACAAAACAATCACTGATACTGAAGTAACACTACTCTATGCAGCAGAAACTAATATTGATTTTCCATTCCACGGCTTACTATGTACCATTATATCCAAAGACAAATTTGTATTATCAACAATCTTCAAAGTTACAGGGTAGACAGCCAACTATATAAAGCCAAGCAGACTGCATGCCATTAAAATTTATATTTTAGTATGTTAGAAAATACGTGAGATATGAAATGAAAAGACATCACCTCCTGTTTTTTACTCTTAAGAGTTTAATACCTAGCTGTGACAACCCAAGTAAGAAAGAAATAGTTCCAGTCACAGTCTAACCAAGCTTTGATAAGAAAAAAAATAAAAGCCTTACTTTAAGACTAGAAATATAGGTTGCTCCAACATTTGTCAATGGCTGCTCTAACCTTCTTAGGTTTGCAAAGTTCTTGCACAACTTTTGTCCAAACAGAGGCTTTGGGTGGCAAATATTTTTTCAGCATTACTTCTACAATCTGGGAAGCACCTACTATCCTCTGCTGCTTTAACAGCCGGACCACAAGCTCATTTAGGAACTCCCTTCCATCTTGAGGAGGGTTGAGTTTTTCTCTCAAAGTTCTCAGGAAGATGTCACACGTAACCAAATCGGGATCACAACCCCTATCCATCATTCTATTTAAAATATGAATGGCAAGGGAGATATTACTCTGCTTGCAGATGGCATCGAAAAGTATGTTATAAGTGATAACATCTGGTTGACATTCAGGCTCCTGAGAAAGCATTTCATTGAAAAGTTTCAAACCCTGCTCAACCAAACCATCATTGCAAAGGCCATGAATCATCAAACTATAAGCCACAACATCAGGTTTATGTCCACTTCCCAACATCTTCTGCCACGCCATCAGGGCCTCTTTGAGTTGCCCATCCTTGCATAGCCCATGAATTAGGACACTGTAACAGACCTCATTGCGCATAAAATTCTTGTTTTCCATTTCATTCCACAAAAGAATGGCTTTTTTACTCCGACCCGTCTGAAAGAACCCCCTCATTAAGGAGCTATAAGTGAAGGAATTGGGCAAGCAACCATTACTCACCATCTCACAGAATACTTCCTTGGCTTCATCTGGTTTTCCTTCTCGACAAAGGCCATCTATGAGAGCACTATAGACAACGGTGTTGGGTTTACATCCCTTCTCCATCATCTCCTTCCACAATGTCATCGCATCATCAAATTTTCCCTCCTTGAACAGTCCACTAACAAGGACTGAATAAATATACTCATTTGCATGACACCCTCTTTCCTCCATAGAGATCAACACTTGAGCTCCATCAACTGCTCGTCCTTGCTTAACAAGTCCATTGATGATTGTTCCGTATGTCACATCATTAGGCACACATTTATTCGAAACCATTCGATCCAAAAGACTAACTGCTTTGTCCAACTTACCCTTGAGACACAAACCATGAATAAGGGTGTTATAAGTGACTTCATTTGGAACACTGCCTTTGAGAAACATATTATCAACAAGCTTCGCTGCACGGGCCAAGTCACCCTTCTTGCACAATGCATTAATTAACACATTAAACGTCATAGAACTCGGCAAGCACCCCTCAATTTGCATCTCATCCAACAAAAAAACTGCCTCATCAATCCTATTATCCTTGCATAACCCATCCATCAATGTACAAAACGTGAACACATCAGGAGTGCAATTCCTACTCGGCATTTCTCTAAACATTTCGACCGCTCTATCAACCAATCCAAACTTACACATGGCCTTGATGACCAAATTATAACTAAGTACATTGGGCGAAATGTTTATGTTTGTATTACCAACAACACAGGAATAAAACTCCAAAGCATGAGAATAATGACCCTCCTGTATAATAACATTAAGAACCGAATTAAATGACTTAACAGTTCGTCTACACTGAAATTCATCCACCATTCTATAAAACAATTCTACAGCTTTATTGGGTAAATGCGCTTTTCCATAAGCTCTAAACATCAGAATAAAACTCTTCTCAATAAAAACTCGCCTTTCGCACTTCATTCGATCCAAAACCTGCTCCAGGGACCTAAAATCGCCTGAATTGGCGTAATTCTCAATGAGTGAATAAAATGTGGAATCACCCGATCTGTAAGAACCCAATTTGGCACCTTTCCTGAACATTTCATCAGAAAATGGGGGCTGGGTTTCGTCATTATTTACAGGTTCAGCTTCTAGGGCTTGGTTCGATGGAATTGCAAGAACTGAAAAGTGAGAGAGAAGTGAAGAAGTTAACAACTCACATGGCGGGATTGGATAGAGACCCAGCTTCTGAACGCCATGTGGGATTGAGCTGCCGAGGAGCTTCGAGTAGTAGGTTGAGCATTTTGGCATGGGATTAGAAGGGTTTCTTCTGGGTTTTGGATTGAAACCTGCATAAAACTCCAAATGGGTTGAAAGATATCGGAATCAAAATACTGGGTTTTGATAGGTTTTTTCCGTTTCAGAGAGAGGCTAACTCTCCGAGTGAACTCGCTGAGTGGTTTCGAACTCAGAATATCACAGAATCCTTTAAACCAGAGCAGCAGAAAGAAGGTAAGGTGAAGAAGTTCTGGTTGGAAGAAGACGCCGGTTTTTACAAACACGCTCAAAGTACAAAATAAAAGTGGTTAATTACATTTAACACCTCCATGTTTGGGTGATTTTCAAAATGGGCTTCGTTTTCAGTTTTTCTCATATTGCCCACCGAGGATTTTAAAGTTGCGTCTGTTTATACATTTTTTCTGATGAATCATTTGAATGTTCATCAAATTGATGACATGACGTGCATAAAATCCATAACTGCAATGACATGTAAGCTACATTTGCACTATATTACTTAAAAAACTTATAAACATAATGGATATTTGAAGTTTTGAAATTGTATCGATATATACATTTTGTCTAATGAATTATTTGAATGTTCGTTAAATCGATGACATGGTGAACATGAAAGCGTAACTGCGATGACATGTAAGCTATATTTGCACTACATTGACCAAAAAACTCATAAACTTAATAAATATTTAGACGTTCAAATATCCAAAAAGTGTAAATCAATAGAATTTCAAAACGTCCATTTCAAAACCTTAGTTAGCTGAATAAAGCCTTCGGTTAAGGTTAAACCCCAGAGGACTGAAAAATGAATGACATGCGGAACCGTTAGATCATAGCATCTGACAGACGTGAAAGCCGCTGGCAGCGGCGGCGTCCAGTACAAGATTGCAGCCGGCGCTCTGCCTCCACATCAAATCATAGAATATGTGAATGATGGGGATGCCGGGCAAGCGGCCGAGCTTCAGTGCAAGGCAATGGTGGAGGGCATGAGGATCGACTTAAACAACCAAGACAAGGGAAAAGGCGAGAACAAGAAGAAGAATTTGAGAAATACCAGTAGATCCCCTGCACATGGTTTCACTACCAAATTCATTGCTTCAGCATCGTTGACAAACGAAAACGAGTTGAATTCTGAAATCTTCTTGTATCAGAAAAATGAAATGGGTCTTGAAACAGAATTTTAGGAACAAATTGTTACAAGATGTCCAAATACTAGTAGTGTTCTTATTCAAAACACTACTCAAGAACCTAACCCAACATGTTAAAGTACTACTTTTTGTTACGCTTGGCAGCACGCCTTCCTTGACCCTTCTTCGGTGGTCCTTTACCTCGACGCTTCAACATTTCAAGCTTGGATAAGCGCCTAGAAATACACCAAGTAGAGAAACATCAGGACTGTTAGTCACCAAAAGCTACTAATACTTCTTATTATACAAATCATGAAATCAGTACAATTTACATTCTGTAAAGTTCATGTAGAACAAAGATGAAATACATCGATCAAAGGCTAGGTTGCAACACTCGAACGCGAGGTAGAAAAAGGAGCAGTTCTTATTTTTGTAATAAGCACTCAGTTGCCTATGAAATATGCATTAGTTGCTCACTCAATTGTACAGAGAATCTACCTACGAAACTGAAAGTAACACTATATACACTACCCACTTTCATGCTCTATAAACAAAATACGGTAGTGCTGTAATGCATGACATTCCATAACGAAAGTGTTCATAAATAATGCCATGGTATGTTACCGAAATTACAAGTTCTACATTGAAGAATAAACCAGTAAAACATAAAAACAGATATTTAGAAGACATTAGAGAGAGGGAGGGAGAGAGAGAGTACTCTTGTTCTTCCATAGCCATGATTCGGGGGTCATCTTTCTTGATGTCATACGGGTACCACTGGGCAACTTTCTCACCGATCAACTTCTTGCGCAGAATCTTATGGGCAGATCTCTGGCCTGTTGGGTTAATTACGTGCCCGAATATCCTCGCCCTAGCCTCAGTCACCCCGGTATTGACTGCCGCAACCAACATGTTCTTTAGACCACCAGTAGCCATCTCACTTCACCACTCCAATTCAAAAAAGATACACACTTTCAGTATTTGAGGATTATTTGTCACCTCACAAGGCGAAGTCCAAATTTTTCATAGTTACAAAACTATGCAAGACGGTTTGACACTACCGTAATGCTTATATACCGTAATTCAATTGACAGTGCCATTGTAACCTCATCAGTCACCACGTTGACATTTTATCAAACACCTAATGTGCAACTCAAGCTACTGTACTGATGCAATTACAGGGCGCATATAAACTGATCCTAACTAGTGTGTATCAAACATCCAATGTGCAACTCATCAGTCCACTTAACTGACATTTTATCAAACACCTGGTGCGCAACACAATCACCTACTGTAATGATGCAAGTACAGGGATATGTAAACACCCACATATCAGATTGATCTTAACAGTAATGAACAAACCATTCTTTATATATATATATATATATATATATAGAAAGAGAAAGACCTGAAAATGGGAATGGTATACGATGGGTGCACTACTGGAGTTATCGCTTCTACGATGAGAGCCGTTATGCGACCCGCTGGCTCGTTATCTTCTAAAACGAAGGGGAAAAAGGGCTAAATTTTACATATGGGAAGGGTTCTATTTCGAAACAAACACGCCAAAAATTTGATTTGAAGAAGGAAAAAAAGAGTCTAATTAAATTAAATTTGGAAATTATAAATTAAATTTTATTGAATTAATTTAAACAAAATGGTTCAATCATTTTCTAAAATATTGATTTGAATTTGTGTGTGTAGGGCGCTGTAGAGAAGCCTTTGTTCTAGCTAATAGGGTGTGTTTATTTTGACCTTGGTATAAGGTGACAATGAGTCTCTCACCCCTTAACTTATTCTTCATGCATCCAAGTCTTTAATGCCCTACTTAGTTCAAGTCCACGCTACTAGGCTCTTATCCGTTCAAGCCACATATATATCTCTTCTCCAGTCCAGATAATTAGTGTTTATAATCTTACGATAAGATGATCCGCCACGATTCGAGGGAAAAAAAAAGACAACTAAAAATGAAGATAAAAATCTTTGAACAAACTCATATAAGTTTGTGCAAAATTGAATGCCACAAAACTTTCCTAGCTTTTCTAAACTTGTAAGCTTTTTATCAGAATAATATCCGCTCTTGGTATAGATCCAGCGCCTGCATCACCTTCTCTATGAACAATTTCCGGTGCAACCTACACCTGCGTAGGTCGAGATCAGCGAAATCATCAAGAGTGGTTCTAGTTTGCCCTACATTTAAGTCCAAAAACCTCTGAAATGAATAATTTGATGATTACATACTTGATTGCAGCTTCAAGCGTCCTACTAGCATCCGGCATTGAATCTGCAGAAGGTAAGACGGGAAGAAACATACGTTTTCGGTGTCAAGACAAGAACAAAATTATATGGGAGCTCGGTTTCCCCTTACCTAGGATTTTTTGGTCTTGCTTAGAGTTGGTAGGAAACGCTGCAAGTATCTGCCGGCATTCTTCCTGTAATTCCTTTATGGCTTTTCTTTCCATGCTTGGGATTGGAGGCACGTCCCCTTCTGACCACGTGGGCAATGTTCTTGCTGCTGCTATGATCGCTCCGTCAACAGAAGTATCTCCATCATTAGATAGGCGACCTGCTACAAGTTTTATACAGATCTTTTAACCACGATGCTGATAGGTATAAAGGACTACAAATCCTGTATAGAACAAGCCATAGAAAGAGTCCAAATGCCTCATTCTGTTATGATAGTACTCTTCGTGGAGTCCGGACATATTGAATACTGACAAGAAGGAATCCAAATGAATACGTGCATTTCCAGAGAACGGAATCACATCCCAAGGGTTCTGCAATTTCAAGCCAGATAGAGAGCACTAAATTTTAGAAAAAGTACAAATCCATGATACTTCTAATTACTGGATCTATATATTCAAATATTTATCATACTTAACCGAAATAGAAAAATAATCTGAAGCACTAGTTTTCGGTGAAGTTGAGGTTTCACCATAAAACCATTGGCAAGAGAACATTACCACAGGAGAAGAGAACCCATATCGTTGCATTAACATGTCATTCTGTTGTCCGCTCATGTAATTGACGGTCATCTGTAATACTCCTCCAAATTAGTAGCAGATCATCTTCATATATGTGCAACATTAATATTATTGAGGGAGGGTGAAATATTCAAATAAAAAACTGAAGGAGGAAGAGTTTGAATTGGGAAGGATGACCAAACACAGTGCCGAGGAAGCTCAAGTTACTCCTGACAACTGTTAGTCAGGTAAACAAAAAATGAAACTCATCCCTGCATAAGTATCCTTGCAAGCATTTAACAGTGAAAGGAATTTATCGAAGTCAATTGATAAAATAGAATAGATATTACCTCATCACCTTTCTTAATCCTTTTTCCAGCATTTATCATCACTTCAAGCATCCGATCCTTAAAACGCCAATGAAAAAAGCAGTTTGGCTCGAACGAATGGTTTAGCATGTCCGCAAAATGTAGCAAATTGATTAGACAGCAATCTAACATAAAAGGGAACATAATGGTCACTGAATGCAGATGGTTTAAGGAAACCATTTGCTCCAAAATCCCGATAAGTAAAAATAGAAACCATATATGTACATAACACAACTAATGTAAACAGAAACTGAATTTCAGAGACACAGTTGTTTCTTCATCAAATGTTGCTAGATTTAAATTGACAAAGGTGTCAAAACCAAATTGAACAAAGAATATAATATATAATAACAAAGATAAGTTCTCGATTCTCCCCTCACAATTGCAATATTAGTTTTATAATATAACCACGAGATCGAAATTATAAATCAAACGTGGATGATTAGAAGAGAATAGAAGCTTACCTGCATGAGGAATTAGCATATTTGCATCTTGAATAAGTGCACCAATTCTCATTTGCATGCCAATGCATCGTGTTGGTGCCATACTCACTTCCCAAATGAATCTTTCAGAATCACGAGCAAGGCGCTTAATTTTTAGTGGTACACCAGAGTGCTGATTGAGGTTTAGCGCACACACAAACGCATGCGTAATGAGTTCAAACATATGATAATCAATATTTTTTCAGCAGAATAATGATAAGATATACAGGCTGGTTAATACTCAAGTTTTGTGGCTGATTTTTTTTTTCTTGCAGTCATGGTATTTTTCAAGTGTTTTAAGAGCAACACCATCACCATTCTTGCGAAGGACGGCGATTCGCAAGATAAGGGAACAACATTGAAGCTTTACGTGCCACTGACTGGTCCTAAGGCGCTTGCTCTTCTCGCGAAAGACAACTTCATGCATATTAAGTCGTAGTCTTCCGAAGTATCTTAGGAGATGGTAGACTCTGTTCGACCAAATACGAAGAAGGCGTGCATATTGAGGGTTTTTATCTTGAATCCTTGGTGTCAATCATCCGGCCTCGTTTAAACTTCTTGGTGTCACCACTTGCGGCGAGGATGTTCTTGTTCTTCGCGTTGGTTGCGAGAACCGCTTGAACCTTCCTTGATGTCATTTGATTTTCAAATGTGTGCTTTGATTTCCTTGAATGGAGAAAGAGATGAGAGGTAGAGACCTGTCCCACTGGGTGTGCCAAATTTGTGAACACGAAAATTCTTGAAACAAGAACGTGTACAAAGAAAGATTTTGGTGTTAATAGATTTGTAGGGTTACAATCTCTTTATAACTTGATCCTCTGATTCGATCTCCATAAGGTGTTGATTTGTGGATGTTTTGTTGATCCAAGGGTCGTCGAGGCTTGATCTTGGATGAACTGTTGGAAGTTTCTTCAAGAGCCCTCGGGCTTGATCTTGAAGGTTGAGGGAAGTTCCTTCAAGGGCTTTTAGGCTTGATCTTGAAGGTTTGAGGATGAACAGATCTTCAAGAGCTTTTGGGCTTGATCTTGAAGAATGGATATGTGGATTTGTTGATGTTGTTGATCCAAAGGGCCGTTGGGGCTTGATCTTAGGATGAACAATGAACACTTTCTTCAAGGGTCGTCGAGGCTTGATCTTGAATTGGTGGTAGTTCTTCAAGAGCCGTTAGGGCTTGATCTTGAAGGAGGATTTGACGAAGAACGAAGAGGGTTTTCTTGATCCTTTGGGATTTGCTTGAGAGCGTTGGAGTTTCAAAGCTTCAAGGTGTTTGTGTGATGTGAATTGGTGTTTTTTTTAGGATGCCTGATACCTTGATGGAGAAGCCTATTTATAGGCTTTGAAAATGAATCACCAGCACAAAATTTTCCCACTTAAGCACCATTACCTAATTTTCCCACTTAATGCAATATTAAAATTAAAGTGGTCTAACATTTGACCTAATTTCCCACTTAATACCATTTTAAACTTAAAGTGGTCTAACTTATGGCCTAATTTTCCCACTTGATACAATTTTAAACTTGAAATGTGCTTGCTTTGTCATTGCCCAAATGAGAAAAACTTGTTTTGATCCGTAATGGATTGAAATGTGTTTACCTTGTCATTGTCCAAAATGAGAAGAAAAACTTATTTTCATCTATAATGAATTGAAGTGTGCTTGCCTTGTCAATGCCCAAACATGAGAAGAAAAACTTGTTTAATCCTCCAAGGGTATTTCTTCCAATTTGTTGAGTCACATGCCATGTGTACAATTGTGTGACACGTGGCGCATCCCATGTATGCCGTGACACGTCGAAACTTTAATGCGTTGGTGAAGATTTATTTACGGAAATTTCATTGTCTACAAATGCCTCCACTTCAAGGCGTGTCGTATACATGTGTTTGTCACGTGTAGAAGATGCGTTTTGAAGTACCTTAATGTAGATGTCAATCCAAGGGCCGTCGAGGCTTGATCTTGAATTGGGTTGGAGGGTTTTCTCCAATTGTTGATTTTCCACAAGCTTAACTTGAACTGGGCTGGAGGGTTTTCTGGTTTCCTCCAAGGGTCTGAATTTACTTTCCACAAACTTAATCTTGAACTGGATTTTTTTAACATCCTTGGAGGATTAAACAAGTTTTTCTTCTCATGTTTGGGCAATGACAATGCAAGCACACTTCAATCCATTATGGATGAAAACAAGTTTTTCTTCTCATTTTGGGCAATGACAAGGTAAGCACATTTCAATCCATTACAGATCAAAACAAGTTTTTCTTATTTGGGCACTGACAAAGCAAGCACACTTTAAGTTTAAAATTGTATCAAGTGGGAAAATTAGACCATAAGTTAGACCACTTTAAGTTTAAAATGATATTAAGTGGGAAATTAGGCCAAATGTTAGACCACTTCAATTTCAATATTGCATTAAGTGGGAAAATTAGGTAATGGTGCTTAAGTGGGAAAATTTTGTGGTGGTGATTCATTCTCAAAGCCTATAAATGGGCTTCTCCATCAAGGTATCAGGCATCCTAAAAAAAACACAAATTCACATCATACAAACACCCTGAAGCTTTGAAACTCTAAAGCACTCAAGCAAATCCCGAAGGATCAAGAAAGCCCTCTTAGTTATTCGTCAAATCCTCCTTCAAGATCAAGCCCTAACGGCCCTTCAAGATCAAGCCCCGAGAGCTCTTGAAGAAACTTCTAACAGTTCATCCAAGATCAAGCCTCGACGGCCCTTGGATCAACAAAACATCCACAAATCAACATCTTACGGAGATCAAATCTTTAAAGATTTGATTCAAGGGTGGTGAATCGGCACGTGCAGCTCATAACGCCTAGCGAGTCGACCCAAGAATTTGAGGGTCAAAACTAGTCCACCCAACCCAGAGTGATCGCAACCCTGATGATATGAGATACTTTTGATTTTGAAGAAGTAGCGGATGAATCGGCACATACTTTGTTGTGCTTGTCTCCATATGCTTCAATGTATCATTTTCACTTGCCTTACATGTTCTTTAGACAGATGTGGTATCTTCTCTGGAAGCACAAGATGTTGAAACAATGGGTACTTCGAGAGCAGTGCTAGGTAAGCAATCAGGGAAGGGTTCCAGGCAATCAGTTTCAGATCAGAAGTTTGAGTGGAGGTTCCGACATATTGCTTTCTTTATCTTTGTCTTTGCAGGTAAGAACAATGACAAAGGAAAGAACAGGGAGATTGCATGATATGAGATACTCTTGCTTTCTAACCTGATGATATGAGATACTTTTGCTTTGGTGTCATTTGTTTGACAAGGTATTCCTGGATAGGAAGAAAATTGAGTATTTCGAGAGGCTCTGATGGGAGTACACTCTCGGAAGTGAGGAAGGGTTGGGCATTTTTTGCAGGTCTGCCTTACTATGGAGGAGGAAGGTCGACATATATAGGAATTTCCCAACAGCCAGTAGTGGCACTATTCCTTTACTCTTGTCGGCAACCGTTGGGTAATTGAAACAGTAAGATTCATGCGTTTTCGACTTTGTCAGATATCTTTGACAAAGTTGCATGTGCTTTCTGCAAAGTTGAGGTTGCGTGTGAAGAGTGGCGACAAATCCGGAAAAGCCGGTCTTTTGAAATTCGGAGAGCGGTGCCTCTTCGATCTCTGAACAACCACGTTGCCTCTTCGATTTCTGAACAGGCCCTGTTGCCCCTTCTTTTTATAGAGGCATTAATCGTGTTCAAAAACACACTTAGAGAGTTGCTACCTGTTAGGAATTTCCCTCCTTTTGTGGTTGCTAGAAATCTTCACCCCCAAGGATAGTAGGATCATTTCCAAACGGTCTGATGAGCTAGCTGTTCAGGACTCTCTGGCTTTCAGTGTTCAGTGTGCGGGCTTCGTATCAAATACGGGCCAATGCCTTCTTGCTCGAACCCGTCAAGTGGAGTCACTGATGGTTGAGGTGGCAAGTCTTAAGCAAGAGATTAGAGGGCTTAAGCATGAAAACAAAGAGTTGCACATGCTTGCCAATAGTTACTCGACGAGCATGAAGAGAAAGATTGACCAGCTGCAGGAATCCGAAAGTTGGATTCAGAATGACCATCAGATGTTTGTGGCTTTACTCCAGAGGCACCTATTGCCTTCGTCCTCTAGAGTTTTACCGAGTGTTGAGGCTCCAAACAATCAACCTCCGGCGCCTCTTCTTCCTGGCGCTCCGCCGAGTAATGAGGCGGCACTTGATCAAACTTTGTGATGGCTCCCTATTGTTTGTTCATTTTATTTTATTTTATTTTATTTTTTGGACTCATGTAAAAATGTTCATTTATGTAAATTTTTAGAGAAATAATAAATGAGTTTTATTTCATTTTAACTAAGATGTGGTACTTTTTTTTTTCTTCTCTGCGCCTTGACCAATCAATGCATATTTTTAGGAAGACTGATTGAAGCATTAAACAGCCTCTGCATGACTTGCTGCTACTTTGTTGCATATATAATATTTATATACACAAACTCTCACAGCACCATTCCAATTGCCTTTATTTTTTATTATAAATATTTTTTTTCTTTTTATTTTTTTATTCTCATGGTGCTTGAAGCACCAAAACAAAAAAACCTTTTGTATATTTTTTTTATTCTTTTAAGATGGTGCCTGATGCATCGAAGACCTTATATATATTTATTTTTTTTGTTATTTTGTTATTATTTTCTTTGCATGGTGCTGGAAGCACCGAAATTTTTTAATAATATATACATATATTTTATGTTTTCTTTAACATGGTGCATGAAGCACCCAAATTTTTTTTTATTATATTATTATCATATATATTTCTTTCTTTTCTTTTCTTCATTTGGACGGACGAGTTGAGCCTACAAAATGACCATAGACATAACTTCCTTCTGCTGTGAACGTTCTTCTGTGCTTTGCTGCTTGTCGGACTGGTGAACTTTGGAGCTTGGAGCAGACCACGTGGTGTTGTGCAAAAGACTGCAGCGGGATTTTGCTGTGTAGTGCGATTGCGTAGCATTTTGGTTTTCTTTGCCAGTGTAGCGTGCTTTGAAGGACCGCTCTGTAGCTGCCCTATTTGCCGGGCCGCTCAAGTTTTGTGGCTGATTTTTTTTTTCTTGCAGTCATGGTATTTTTCAAGTGTTTTAAGAGCAACACCATCACCATTCTTGCGAAGGACGGCGATTCGCAAGATAAGGGAACAACGTTGAAGCTTTACGTGCCACTGACTGGTCCTAAGGCGCTTGCTCTTCTCGCGAAAGACAACTCCATGCATATCAAGTCGTGGTCTTCCGAAGTATCTTGGGAGGTGGTAGACTCTGTTCGACCAAATACGAAGAAGCCGTGCATATCGAGGGTTCTTATCTTGAATCCTTCACACCATGCTCGTGACAATCATCCGGCCTCGTTTAAGCTTATTGGTGATCACATCCGTAGCGGAGTTATGGCTTGGAATCGTACCATGTCGACTACTGAAGAGGCCGTCTTTGATGAGTTTTATTGGGAGTGGCTTGAAGATGTCATAAGCCGATCTAAATATGTGCTTACTAACGTGGGCCTTTACCACGCTGTGTACGCATCTTTGTTTAGTTATAATCGCCATCCTTCCGTCCATCGTGAATTCTTTTAGCATTGGTGTTCGACGACCAACACACTTCACACGACGCAAGGGGAGATGTCAATTTCACTTTGGGATCTTCACAAGATAAGAGGCATGCCGATCAAAGGTAAATTTTACGACGAGGTCGTTCCCAGCGGGGAGGAACTTTCTCTTTGCAATAGCTGAGGATTGCCTGCGAGTTGCCGCTGTTTGTTTTGGGCGTATCACAAGTTTTTTCAGGATGCTCAAGGTAAATCAGGCGTGAGAATTTCCTCATGGATCCGATTTCGGTACAAAGAGGCCGTGAGGAATAAGAAGCATTTGAAGAATAGTGGCCATAACAAGACCACTAGGCCAAAGGGAGAATCAGACCCGTCCGGTGTTATTGGCTCAACCAGGCGCTGCTCTTCTGACGAGTTGAGAGCATTTGAGAATCTTGGCATAGCATCAGAGCATGTGGAGGAGTCTTACCTAGCTGCTTTCTTAGCTTGTTGGCTTTGTAAGTTTGTTTTCCCAACAGGCGACGTCAACTTAGTTCGTCCTGGAGTTTTCAAAGTCGCTACCAAGATGGCTGCAAGTGAGTCTTTTAGCCTTGCTATTCTGGTCTTAACCAACATTTATAATGGCTTGAGCATTGTTTCGAACTTGACAAGCACTGAAGATCGTGCTGCGGTGCTTCCTTACCACTATGTGTATGGTTGGTTGGATGAATACTTTGGCACTCATTTTTCTTTGTCGACTCTAGACAAGTCAAGGCTTTCTTCATCGATTGCAGCCAAGCTGGGGCCTTTGATGACAAAATATTATGGCGTGCTCTCTGATAGGAGCATATTTATGCGACTTAGTTAACATGTTTTCTTGCACTTATTTAGTTAGGTATTGCTTATAAGAGTGTTTTAAGCCATTTTCGTATGTTGGTAGGTCCTAATAACAAAGTTGGCAAGAAAAGTGCATTTTGGGCTGAAATAGATTGCATGCACTTGGAGACATGAGGATTGACGTTTTGGGAAGATTAAAATTCAACATATGTGTGTGCAAGTGTGTGACCTACAACTAACAAACAGCATAGTTGCCATGTGATGGAGAACATGTGTTTATTGTGGCTGATATGATGAAGATGTGTGTGTGCAAATGCAAAAGTAAACAATGACAGCACAAACACATGGAAACCCACGGCAAGGACAGGTTGGAGGGCAGCAAATGGGTGATTTGTGGCTGAAATAATGAAGAGCATGTGTGTTTAAGTGTGACAGCTTGTGGATGTGGAAATAATGATAACATGACAACAAAGACGCATGCAAAGAGACCTTGAGCACCATCATTCACACTTGTGCAGCAGCAACCCTTCATCATTACTTAACATTTCTGCCACAAGAACATGGAGACAACATCATACAAGGCATGTGCAAAAGAGAAACATAGACAGCCAACAAATTCGTCAAAACTGCCTGTGCAGATTAGTTGACTTTGGAAGCATGTTACGAACAGCTCAGAATGAATGAGAGAATGAGCCTTATATGCTTGGAAAACTACGGATGTCTATTTTCTGGAGCAATTTACGGATTGTTAATATCATTTTTCTAGAAGAAGTTATGGGCATTGTAGCACTGAAAGGTTCAGAAAAGGGATAAGCAGATTTGGCTAATAAAATGAGAAAGTAAAGGCACTTGTTTTGTGTTTTTCTTTGTCATCAACACTCAGCATCAAATGGGGTTATGATTGCACTCATTTGGCTTTGGAGCAAGTGGAAATGCACAGCTAGAAAGAGAAGACACACCCACATGCAAAGGAAATGAGAAACATGGGCAGAAAATGGGTGGATTGGTGGCTGAAATGATGAAGCATGTGTGTGCAAAAGAATAGGAGAAACATGGACATCACACACCCATGCAAAGGAAATGGAGTTTATGGATGAATGGAAGGATCATGGATAGGTTTAGATTGGATGGAGAACGTGGCAAAGGGAGAAAATGTATTTGTGTTTGTGAAATGTAGTGTGTATATGGATGAAGATGGATGAAATGGAATGGAGCTCACGGCAAGGGACTTGTGTTTGTAAATGTAGCAATTGTGGATCAAGATGGTGTTCTTTTGGAAGGGGGTGGTGGATGTATTTATAGGCTAGGGAGAGGACCACTCTATTTCCTTTGCATGTGCAAATTGCATAGGTGTGTGCTGTCCATGTTTCTCCTTTTCTTTTGCACACACATGCTTCATCATTTCAGCCACCAATCCACCCATTTTCTGCCCATGTTTCTCCTTTCCTTTGCATGTTGGTGTGTCTTCTCTTTCTAGTTGTGCATTTCCACTTGCTCCAAAGCCAAATGAGTGCAATCATAACCCCATTTGATGCTGAGTGTTGATGACAAAGCAAAACACAAAACAAGTGCATTTACTTTCTCGTTTTATTAGCCTAATCTGCTTAGCCCTTTTTTGAACCTTTCAGTGCTACAATGCCCATAACTTCTTCTAGAAAAATGATATTAACAATCCGTAAATTGCTCCAGAAAATAGACATCCGTAGCTTTCCAAGCATATAAGGCTCATTCTCTCATTTATTCTGAGCTGTTCGTAACATGCTTCCAAAGTCAGCTAATCTGCACAGGCAGTTTTGACGAATTTGTTGGATGTCCATGTTTCTCTTTTGCACATGCCTTGTATGATGTTGTCTCCATGTTCTTGTGGCATAAATGTTAAGTAATGATGAAGGGTTACTGCTGCACAAGTGTGAGGGATGGTGCTCAATGCCTCTTTGCATGTGTCTTTGTTGTCATGTTATCATTATTTCCACATCCACAAGCTGTCACACTTGCACACACACATGCTCTTCATTATTTCAGCCACAAATCACCCATTTGCTGCCCTCCAACCTGTCCTTGCCGTGGGTTTCCATGTGTTTATGCTGTCATTGTTTACTTTTGTATTTGCACACACACATCTTCATCATATCAGCCACAATCAATACATGGTCTCCATCACATGGCAGCTATGATGTTTGTTAGTTGTAGGTCACACACTTGCACACACATATGCTGAATTCTAATCTTCCCAAAACGTCCATCCTCATGTCTCCAAGTGCATGCAATCCATTTCAGCCCAAAATTGCTCCAAAATGCACTTTTCTTGCCAACTTTGTTATTAGAACCTACCAACATACGAAAATGGCTTAAAATACTCTTATAAGCAATAACTAACTAAGTGCAAGAAAACATGTTAACTAAGTCGCATAAATATGCTTCTATCACTCTCCGCAAAAAGCCTTGATGATTTGCAGATACGAGCGCTGTTTAAAAGTTGTGAAGATGGACCCCTTAGCGAGAGCTGGCTCGGTGCAGCAAGGCATCGTAGACAATTCACATCTCCGCTTCTCAGACTTGTCTTATCTTATAAGTCTTCGCTTAGGATTTGTTTCTTTGCCTTCTTGGATTGTGATGTGGAAGACATCTTGGACTTCCTCTTCAATGCCGTCCTCTTGGGCTTGTTGGCATGAAGATTGTCCAGTGTGGATGATGGTGCGCCTTCTTACTTTCAGTGGTCCATTTGTGTCAACCTCCAAGATTGTTTGGCATTTCATCCTTGAAAGAATTGAGCTTTGAATATCGCCTTTTTCTGCTAGCCTGTCGAGCTTTTCTTCCTTTGACGTTGTCTCCCTATTTCTAGAAAAATTCTTGTTATCTTCAAGTCGTTCCAAAGCTGACCGACAAGGAAGAGAGCTAACCATGTTGCTTTGCTCTCCTCCTCGTCAAAACCTAAGAAGCAAAGCAACACGGCTAGCTCTCCTCCTCGTCGGTCAGCTTTGGAACGACTTGAAGACAACAAGAAGTTTTCTAGAAATAGGGAGACAACGTCAAAGGAAGAAAAGCTCGACAGGCTAGCAGAAAAAGGCGATATTCGAAGCTCAATTCCTTCAAGGATGAAGCGCCAAACAATCTTGGAGGTTGACACAAATGGACCACTGAAAGTAAGAAGGCGTACCATCATCCACACTGGACAATCTTCATGCCAACAAGCCCAACATGACGGCACTGAAGAGGAAGTCCAAGATGTCTTCCACATCATAATCCAAGAAGGCAAAGAAACAAACCCTGAGCGAAGACTTATAAGATAAGACAAGTTTGAGAAGCAGAGATGCGAATTGTCTACGATGCCTAGCCGCACCGAGCTAGCTCTCGCTAGGGGGTTCATCCTCAAATCTTCACAACTTTTAAACAGCGCTCGCACCTGCAAATCATCAAGGCTCTTTGCGGAGAGCACGCCAGAATATTTCGTCATCAAAGGCCCCAGCTTGGCTGCAGTCGATAAAGAAGGCCTTGACTTGTCTAGAGTCAACAAAGAAAAATGAGTGTCAAAGTATTCACCCAACCAACCATACACATAGTGGTAAGGAAGCACCGCATCACGATCTTCAGTGCTTGCCGAGTTCGAAACAATGCTCAAGCCATTATAAATGTTGGTTAAGACCGGAATAGCAAGGCTAAAAGACTCACCTGCAGCCATCTTGGTAGCAACTTTGAAAACTCCAGGACGAACTAAGTTGACGTCGCCTGTTGGGAAAACAAACTTACAAAGCCAACAAGCTAAGAAAGCAGTTAGGTAAGACTCCTCCACATGCTCTGATGTTATGCCAAGATCCTCAAACGCTCTCACCTCGTCAGAAGAGCGGCGCTTGGTTGAGCCAATAACACCGGACGGGTCTGAGTCTCCCTTTAGCTTAGTGGTCTTGTTACGGCCAGTATTCTTCAAAGGCTTCTTATACCTCACGGTCTCCCAGCACCAAAATCGGATCCATGAGGAAATCCTCACGCCTGATTTACCTTGAACATCCTGAAAAAGCTTGTGATACGCCCAAAACAAACAGCGGCAACTCGCAGGCAATCCTCGGCTATTGCAAAGAGAAAGTTCCTCCGTGCTAGGAACGATCTCGTCGTAAAACTTACCTTGGATCGGCAAGCCTCCTATCCTGTGAATATCCCAAAGTGAAATTGACATCTCCATTTGCGTCGTGTGAAGTGTGTTGGTCGCCGATCACCAATGCTCAAAGAACGCACGAAGGACGGAAGGATGGCGATCATAGCTAAACAAATATGCGTACACAGCGTGGTAAAAGCCCACGTTAGTAAGCACATCTTTAGATCGGCTTAAGACATCTTCAAGCCACTCCCAATAAAACTCATCAAAGACGGCTTCTCCAGTAGTCGACAGGGTACCATTCCAAGCCATAGCTCCACTGCGGATGTGATCACCAAGAAGCTTAAACAAGGCCGGATGATTGTCACGAGCATGGTGCGAAGGATTCAAGATAAGAACCCTCGATATGCACGGCTTCTTCTTCGTATTTGGTCGAACAAAGTCTACCACCTCCCAAGATACTTCGGAAGACCACGACTTAATATGCATAGAGTTGTCTTTCGCGAGAAGAGCAAGCGCCTTAGGACCAGTCAGTGGCGTGTAAAGCTTCAACGTTGTTCCCTTATCTTGCGAATCGCCGTCCTTCGCAAGAATGGTTTTAGTGTTGCTCTTAAAACACTTGAAAAATACCATGACTGCAAGAATCGACCTCCGAGTGTTGAGGCTCCAAACAGTCGACCTCCGGTGCCTCTTCTTCCTGACGTTCCACCGAATGATGAGGCGGCACCTGATCAAACTTTGTGAAGGCTCCCTATTGTTTGTTTGTTTTTTTTTTTTTTTTTTTTTGGGACTCATGTAAAAATGTTCATTTATGTAAATTTTTAGAGAAATAATAAATGAGTTTTATTTCATTTTAACAAAGATGTGGTACTTTTTTTTTTTTTCCTTCTCTGCGCCTTGACCAATCAGTGCATATTTTTAGGAAGACTAATTGAAGTATTAAACAGCCTATGCATGACCTGCTGCTACTTTGTTGCATATATAATATTTATATACACAAAGTCTCACGGCACCATTCCAATTGCCTTTATTTTTTATTATAAATATTTTTTTTCTTTTTATTTTTTTATTCTCATGGTGCGTGAAGCACCAAAAGAAAAAACCTTTTGTATATTTTTTTTATTCTTTTAAGATGGTGCCTGATGCACCGAAGACCTTTTATATATATATATATTATTTTTTTTTGTTATTTTTTTATTATTTTCTTTGCATGGTGCCAGAAGCACCCAAATTTTTTTAATAATATATACATATATTTTATGTTTTCTTTAACATGGTACATGAAGCACTCAAAATTTTTTTTATTATATTATTATTATTATATATATTTTTTCTTTTCTTTTCTTCACTTGGACGGACGAGTTGAGCCTATAAAATGACCATAGGCATAACCTTCTTCTGCTGTGAACGTTATTCTCTACTTTGTTGCTTGTCGGATTGGTGAACTTTGGAGCTTGGAGCTTGGAGCTTGGAGCTTGTCGCAGACCACGTGGTGCTGTGCAAAAGACTGCAGCGGGATTTTGCTGTGTAGTGCGATTGCGTAGCATTTTGGTTTTCTTTGCCAGTATAGCGTGCTTTGAAGGACCGCTCTGTAGCTGCCCTATTTGCCGTGCTACTCAAGTTTTGTGGCTGATTTTTTTTTCTTGCAGTCATGATATTTTTCAAGTGTTTTAAAAGCAACACCATTACCATTCTTGCGAAGGACGGCGATTCGCAAGATAAGGGAACAACGTTGAAGCTTTACGTGCCACTGACTGGTCCTAAGACGCTTGCTCTTCTCGCGAAAGACAACTTCATGCATATTAAGTCGTGGTCTTCCGAAGTATCTTAGGAGGTGGTAGACTCTGTTCGACCAAATACAAAGAAGAAGGCGTGCATATCGAGGGTTTTTATCTTGAATCCTTGGTGTCAATCATCCGGCCTCGTTTAAGCTTCTTGGTGTCCCCACTTGCGGCGATGATGTTCTTGTTCTTCGCGTTGGTTGAGGAAACCGCTTGAACCTTCCTTGATGTCATTTGATTTTCAAATGTGTGCTTTGATTTCCTTGAATGGAGAAAGAGATGAGAGGTAGAGACCTGTCCCACTGGGTGTGCCAAATTTGTGAACATGAAAATTCTTGAAACAAGAACGTGTACAAAGAAAGATTTTGGTGTTAATAGATTTGTAGGGTTACAATCTCTTTATAACTTGATCCTCTGATTCGATCTCCGTAAGGTGTTGATTTGTGGATGTTTTGTTAATCCAAGGGTCGTCGAGGCTTGATCTTGGATGAACTGTTGGAAGTTTCTTTAAGAGCCATCGGGGCTTGATCTTGAAGGTTGAGGGAAGTTCCTTCAAGGGCTTTTGGGCTTGATCTTGAAGGTTTAAGGATGAACAGATCTTCAAGAGCTTTTGGGCTTGATCTTGAAGAATGGATGTGTGGATTTGTTGATGTTGTTGATCCAAAGGGTCGTTGGGGCTTGATCTTAGGATGAACGAATGATGAACGATGAACACTTTCTTCGAGGATCGTCGAGGCTTGATCTTGAATTGGTAGAAGTTCTTAAAGAGCCGTTAGGGGTTGATCTTGAAGGAGGATTTGACGAAGAACGAAGACGGTTTTCTTGATCCTTAGGGATTTGCTTGAGAGCGTAGAGTTTCAAAGCTTCAAGGTATTTGTGTAATGTGAATTGGTGTTTTTTTTTAGGATGCCTGATACCTTGATGGAAAAGCTATTTATAGGCTTTGAGAATGAATCACCAGCACAAAATTTTCCCACTTAAGCACCATTACCTAATTTTCCCATTTAATGCAATATTGAAATTAAAGTGGTCTAACATTTGACCTAATTTCCCACTTAATACCATTTTAAACTTAAATGGTCTAACTTATGACCTAATTTTCCCATTTGATACAATTTTAAACTTGAAGTGTTCTTGCTTTGTCATTGCCCAAATGAGAAAAACTTATTTTGATCCGTAATGGATTGAAATGTGCTTACCTTGTCATTGCTCAAAATGAGAAGAAAAACTTGTTTTCATCCATAATGAATTGAAGTGTGCTTGCCTTGTAATATGAGAAGAAAAACTTGTTTAATCCTCATAAACTCCAAACCCATCTGGCCCTTCTTTAAATTCAAATCCATAAGCTCTCATACTTCTAACGTACCCTATCTTGTAGAAATCGGGGTCTGCTGGCTCCAACTGCAGGTATTAAAAGATAAAGATACAATCTTTTGTCTTAGTAATGAATCGAAAACAAGAATACGAATCCTTATTCAAAGGGCATATGCAGAAAAGAACAAACATAATATGCTGTTCGGATTCTTTAATCCTTATCAACATAAAGCATTAATTAATTGTGTGGTTACCAATAAACATTTTGAACACACCCATTTTCTTGCAATATAAAAACTTGGGCAGATGCAATTATATTATCAGCAGTTAATCAAATGACACCTTAAAAAGTCTGAAAAATGGTGAAGTTTTCTAACTTCCATTTTGTCTGCACTTTCTCAGCAACCAAACAGAAAATAGTGGGAGAGGCAGAGTTGGGTAAATTACCTCAGAGGGAGAGTCCTCAGCTTGTGGAGGCTGAAAGAGAGAAAATGGAGGAGCCTCAGTGGCAGCTTTGGCTTTAATGGGTTGGAAGCGGACGCCTTTCTCTGTGTCTTTTGTGGGGAAATAGTTTCTGGGTCTTGGGGAGCATCCATTGTTGTAGCCTTTCAGCTGCTTCTTCACATACACATCAAAACTGTTCAGCAATAGTAAAAGGGCGGAAATGCCCCTGATTTTTTCGGTCCATTACCTTTTTGCTGCCTGCTTCACACAGTAAAATACATGTATTGCCCATAATTGTCCTGTGTTGATCATCCTTTGTCCTCTCACAAAAAAAGATAAAATAATTAATTAAAAAACTGACAAAAAATTATTTAAAAAATATGACTTAAATCAGACCACATGATTTGTGGCGCACAACACAATATAAAGTTATAAAAAAATTGAATGCATGTACAAAATAATTATTAAAAATTATGAGAAACCCACATGATCCCATTCCTTTGCCTTTTGATTATTTTATTTTTTTATTTTGCTCGGCTTTTTGTCTTCCACGCTGAGTCTGCTGCAGTAGGTGGCACGGATATGTCACACAGAATACAATAAAATATTATAAAAAAATTTGAACGCATGGAAAACAAATATTAAAAATTGTGAGAAACCCCGCTGTCTTCCACCTTGCCTTCGGTTATTTTATTTGTAGGTTTTTTCTGCTTTTTGTCTTTCACGTGTAGATCATCGGTGGGAGGGGTGATGGAGAGGAAGAGAAGAGGCCATTGGAGATGACAGAGATTTAGGATTGAAACTCCAACGACATACTTGATAGCAGCAGCAGGAACAAGAGTGAGTGTTTGAAGTGAGTGAAGAACTGAGCCACGTTATCCACCTGACACTGTCCTCTGTGCTCGTGTTTTAACTTTTGACCGCTGGAGTACGAGAAAAGACATCTTTTGCGCTCTTTTTTTTTTGTTTTTTTTCTTTTCCCTTGGCCATCTTGTTTCTGTTTTCTTTCTGGTCTGGATTTATTTTGTAATTTTATTTTTCCAATTTGGTTCCAAGTCTCTAATCATTTGGAACATACCAATTTGCCCTCCAAGTCTTTGAATTTATACCATTTTTCGGTTGGTTTTAAACACTTAAATAGGCAAAAATAACCCTTAATTTGACGGAAAATTTAACAGATTATCAATACGAACAAATGGAAACGTTTTAAAATATTAGAAGGCTAAAAAACAAATTGAAAGTTCAGGGGCAAAATCAAAATGTAGTATTAGGTTCGTGGGAATTGCTAAAATGTTGGCTCTCAGGCGATGGAGCTAAACTAATAAGTCATTAAATTTCCCATGTTGCATATACCAATATGAGGTGAGATAATTTCTTCAATGCCTGTGCCATATTGGCAAATATCACAAACACACCATTCGAATTTCAAGTTTGAAGGATCAAGCGAAAAAACAAAGTTTTTTGTACAATGCCATGACATCCTAGGACCTAAGACAATCTATTAAGTCTTTGATATCGCGCAACTAATATTAGACCAACTCGGCCGCAGTTCCACTCAAACCTATTGCGCCTTCGGCAAGATGAAATCGGTGATTTCTTCACATCTCAACGCCATTCTTCGACCATGCTGGTACCAAGCAGTAAGCACCATTTCTAAAGCGGACAAAGGGGCAATGCTTTCTGCTCGACTGCTTTTTAGAACAGAAGATGAAAATGGAATATGAATGGACAGACCCTGTGCAAGATGCAGGACCGAGTTTGCAGCTCCGGAAGTCTTCAGCTGTGGAATGCAACTGCAACAGCAGATACAGGAGCTCCTCAAGAAACTTGCCACCGTCGTGCACGCAGGAAGCAACAATCTTCACAAAAATGCCACGCCTTACTCCTTCTCAAAAGCCAGTTATATAAATATTAGTATCGATGAAAAGATCAAACAAACACAGTTGAGACTGAACGAGTAAACGAGACTTGCTGTTGCTCACATGCAACTTATTAAACAGTTATAACACAACTCACCATTGCACACCACTAGCATAGAAGATGGCCTAGATTAATCCCTACTACATAGAAGGTCAAGTATGATACAGACCTAGAGGTTATCAATGCACTGGTCAGTTTAAGATTCGAACAAAAAACATCTCCAACATAAAGATACTTTATATAAGCGATAAATTTAGTAGTCTTCACTTGAGATCAAGCAAGATCGTATCAACTATCAAGTCTACTGTAGCTTGAGAAAACACAAATGGAACAGAGTCCAACCCCACAGAGGCAAGGACAATCAGAACAGAGTCCAACCCCACAGAGGCAAGGACTCTGAGTCTTTGCAACTATTGTGAAGCACAAATGGATCACATGATGGATTATATACACTCATAGCATCATAAAATGTTGTTGATGGTTTGGTGTTTAAAATCAGTGATCTAGATAGGAAAGATATATCCTTTGGGGAAGCGAAGGATAACGTCAACGATCAAGACATGTGAACCACATAACAAATGTTGCACATTGGAGGAGAACACAATTCCAAGTCACTAACTATAAGTCACTACAATTCAAAATCAAATATTTACTTCAGCACCATATAATGCAGGATAAAAAAAATTAAAAACAAAAATACTTCATGTTGAGTAATTAAATTGAGGCGCGCACACACAATCACAATTTTCCGAGTTACTGAGGATGCCTACTCTGGCACCTACGAAAAGAATTGATATTTGCATCTACACACTTCCTAAAATCGCACAGAAAGGACTATGTTTGCATAGTTCGTATGTGAATGTGTCATATAACACCATCATCCTACCAAATGGAAGATAGAACAAAGGTAATACTCCAAGATAGCAGTTTAGGCACAAAAGCAGAACCCTTTTAGCTAAAAAAAGATTCATTTTATCATATCAATGTACTGTTTCAAGGCTTAATGCAAGCAGTAATCCAGAAATCTATACCTGCTTTAGTCTGTACAACTGAAAATCATGTGATCCAACAAAGCCAAAACCTTCTTCACACCCTCTGATTCATCACCATTCGCCCCAACCCTGACACACCCTAAAGCCTCATTCAACTCCACTGCCTCCTTAATCCTAGCCTCCCTCAACAACCCCCTATAAACCCACTTCCTCACACCGCCTCCCGGCACGATATTCGCACCCAGCATTGCCCTCAGAACCTTCAAACCCTCACAAACCATCCCTTTCCTACAAAACCCATTAACCAAAACCTCACAAACTCTCTCATCGAGCACACACTGGGACCCTGGCCTCACCAACCAGCTGAACATCTTGAATGCCTCTCTGGGTCTGTTTTTCTTAAAGTATGAGGCAATGAGCATGGTTGCGATGGGCGTAAGGTGGGGATGCGAAGGCGGGTTGTGTCTGAGGCGGGTCAAAAGCGACATGGGTCGGGCCAGGTCGGGTTGGGAAGTGAAGGAGTGGATGAGGACGGAGAGAGAAATGGATTCGAGAGGTGAGTTTGTGAGCAGGGCGGTGATAGCGAGGTGGGTCGCCGTGTCGAGGTGGTTCAAGAGGCAGAGGCGCGGGAGGAGGAGGTTGATCTTTGTGTGATCTTCTTGGGTTAGGCTTTCAGGTTGGGGTTGTTTGGTTGGTTTTGGTGCAGTGATTGACTCAGAAACTGAAGAGGAGATGGAAAATGAGAGCGGTGTGGTTGTGAATTTTGAGGCACGGGAGAGGATTTGCAATGGTTTCTGAACTGATTTCATTGTCTTTTCTGCAACTCTCACCCAGTCGGTTTCAGTTTGAGAAGAAACAGTATGTACATATTGAGGAAGTTGATAACAAGGAAGAATGGGAATTGGAATGAGGGAAAGGAACCTCTTCGGATCCCTTCCACTAAATCCTACCAATCAATTAAAATTTGATCCAATAATTAAAAAGTTAGGAAAAATTTGAAATAGGTCCAATTTTATAGCCCAAATTTTGAAATAGGTCGGCCCCTTGTTTTTAGCCGTTTGATCAAATTTCAAATGTCTAAATTTGTTGATTGGTAGGATTTGGGGGAACGGATAGGGAAAGAATCCCTTTCCGGAATGAGGTTAGATAGTGATAACCACACACCCATTTGAATAAATTAAAAAAGACTAATGACAAAAAATTAAGAATGGTGTGTAAAAATGAGAATGTAAATAACACTTTCCTCTAAAATTTGTAATGAGTTACGGTAAAAATTTGAATTTTTTTTAAGGAAAACTAATGAGAGGAGCTTGAAAACTTTGAGTTTTAACGATAAGGACAAAATAAAGGGTAAAGTGAATCGTACTATGATTGACTTTTTAGTTTAAAAATGTGGTTTTTCATTAAAATGAACAGTACTGAGAGTTTTTCGTTAAAATTCTATTTTTTTTATTAACACACGTCTTTTTTTTTAATGAACACATTTGTTTTTTTTTAGGCGTTAGTAAATATCATAGAAGAGAATCAAAAAACCGAAGTAATTCTAACACTTCGTTTGTCTAAACTCTAAAAAATTCGAAGAAACCAGAATTCGGTTGACACAAATTGAATCACACAAAAACTTTATTTATTTGTTTTATATTTTGCTACACATATCTTTTTTTATCCAACTAAAACAGTTTAAACTCAATCACTTGTATCCGAAACGCGAGTATCATAGTGCAAACAGGTTGCTCCACCATTTGGGAGGTTTGATTCAAGGTTCTATTCTTTCATTTTCGCAAACGCAATCAGGTCAATTTCTCTCTGCCGCAAATGGTGGGTGCTTGGATCAAACCACCCACCATCTGGGAGGTTATTCAAGGTCCTTTTTTTCATTTTTGCAAAACCGGTCAGGTCAGTTTCTGCTCCATCTCAGAAGTGAAAGCTTTTATGCAACTTATCTGTAGACTACTGCATAATCTGTCAAGTCTCGCGTAATATCTAATTTTTCCCACATTTGTTACCATGGGCTAGAAATTGTCTTAAACATGTTTTGTGCTGGATGCCCAACACTTTCTCAAAGATACTCCGCTAGTATGTTTAATTTCTTCCAATATTCCATCTTTACTGAGGTGTAAAAGTGAAACGAGGTGAGTAATTAATTAATGATAGTGATTAGTTGAGATCGAGGATACTAGTTTGTCATAGAGGATTGAGATTTCTTCAAAAACGAAACAAGCCTACTCATAGCTGCCAAGTGAAATTTTTGTTTTATAAATATACATATACATATATATATATATATATATACATGCTTTACTTGTCAATTAATTTTCATGTTACTTGTCAATTAATTTTCATGCATTTGGTATTTACTTTGCACGATAATTGCTAAGCACATGATCGTTATTCATGAATACAAAACAATCCAAAACCTTGACTCACAAATCACAAGTATAAGATGAGTTCATATATTGATCCTTGTTTTTCCTCAAACCAAAATTTACATCTGAGCACGTTTATCTACACAGAAAAGAGTGTTATGGGAAGAAAATCTCCTGCATCCAGCAGATATCTCACAAATACATCCTATACTATTGTATACCGTATCCGAATGGAAGCTTTCACTGCTTTACTTAAGTGCTAGTAAATGGAGTTGAGTATCCGCAGGAAGCGTTTGCGTACAAACAGTCCGGCTCACGGATGCCCTTTCACTGGAATAGGTGGTTTAGCTTGTGTTTCTGCAGATAGCAGCAACAATTTTAAGGACAAATTGTTAACAAGAAAGAAGACTGCTTATAAAGGCAAAGAATTAGCTACCTTATACTGAGCCTTGTCGTTGAGGTTCTGAGTCGGCGGTGTGCACTTGACTGGCCTGCTGACTGTCCAGAGGCATGTATTGCGACATGATAGCCGTGATCTCAGAGTCCATGTAAGACTGTGATTGAAGTAAAAGAAAAATTAACAAGGGTAGAGTTCCTAAATTAATACGTAAATCAAACCAAGACGGATATATAGAGCTCGCCAAAGGAGAATCTTTTTAGACATACTCGAAGTCTGTATTTGTAGAAGATGTAACCGGCTAGGCCAACTCCCGACACAGCCGCAAGGACCATGAAAGTTAAAAACCAGGCAAATCTTGATCCATGTCTCTCTGCATTTAAATGGATGAACAAAAATTTAAGACATACATCTTGCAGGATGGAAAACATTCCCACTATCAACGCTGTCCTGTGCCGAGCAACAATTAATTAGTGATTAGGACTCAAATGTGATGTCTTACCAATACAAGTATCTTGCTCCTTCATATACAACTGGCCTGCCTTACATTTGCAGTTGTACCCGCCCCAAGTGTTCTTACAGCTGCAACCATCACACTGACAAGCAGTATGCGCCTTGCATTCATCAATATCTGATGCACGGTAAGAACGAATGTAAGAAAGGATGAAAACATGATTTACGGATATATTGGTTTTCAAAAAAACCTTGCAAAGTTGAATATTTAGTGTACAAGAAGAAAATTAATCTTTGAGAGTTATTAGTCACAGTGGAACTCAAATCACCTTCACATTTATGACCGTCCCCTTGAAAGCCTTGTGGACATTTGCAGCCAGATAACTCAGAATTCTGTTTGGGTTTCGAAAAGAAAAAAGAGAAGAATTAAGATAAGAAAAAAATAAGAAGATGACGAAGTTTTGAGGTCTAAGAACTTCAAATTGCAAGAGAATTCTGTTCAAGAAGCACAGAGAACAACTAATAAAGTGAAAGATTATGATAAAGATCACTGAACTGAGCAAGCTGAGAAATGCAATCCATTTTTAGATTCTGACCAGCAACCTCCATTGCTTATAGCACATCTTGCAGGTCCAAAAGCTGTCAAGAAAAAAGTAAATGTTTTGAGACTTGCAACCCACATGTTCTAATAAAGAGGAGAAATTTGTTGCAATTGTCATAAAGAGGTGGTCTACCATCGCAAGATGTATAACCATCGCCTCTATACTGAACACCGTTCACAATAGGGCACTCACAAACTCTTCCCCTAAATGTGTCCTGACAAAAGGAACCAATTAACATGCAGTTAAAATCTGTAATGCAGGAAGATTTTCTTAAGTGGCATCAACTGTAGAATTTACATGTAGATTTTCTGCATACCTTGCAAGCAGTTATATTAGAGTGGATGTCCTGCCAACAACCGCCATTCCTTTCAACGCACTCATTTGTCTCGAGGTCTGTTGAAATAACACGGTGGATTGGGAGGGGAGGAGGGAGGAGGGAGAGGAACGGAAAAAGACATCAGTACGTTATTCAATCATCAAGAAACAGATATCAAACAGTATAGACTGGAAAGTGAAATAAGAACGCCAACCTCCAGTCAAACAAATAGGAGGATCAGCCATCTCCTTAAATCCAGCACATAAGGCCTTTAGCACAGTAGTTCTCTCTAATTTTCCTTCGGATCAGTTAAACAACAAACTTCAGGATTCTGATTTAGTATAAAATGTTTCCAATGAATGAAATGAAGGAACCAATGTAAATTCATAGATGGTTCCTAGCAATATCTTAAACAATGTTGGCAAAAGTGTGACAAACCTCGAAACTGAACATTGTTAATAACCAAAGTCGGCAAGATGGTAACATCACCACGAGATCCTCGTCCAACCTAAATATAACAAAAAGAAAAGGAAAAATGAGATAACTCTGTGGCTAAATTAAAAAGCTGATTATACAAATCCATTTTGCTTATGCATCTTTGTAAATGTTGTGGTTTTGAAAGATATGTGCAGTATGTCTGACCTGGATTTCTTGTTCGGCTTTTAGCACTGCATTCTCGGCATCATCTTCAGGATTACCCATACATTTTTTTATCTTGTCAACAGGCAAATCTGCAGCAATCAGATTAAAGCTATTAAAACCACAAAACAAGCATTTTTTCCGTACACATTACACAAATCAAAACATGCGATTTACCAAGTGATTTCATGACATCCTCAGCGCATTCTTTGCTATACTTCTTTTCTTTCATTGAACATCTGATATGGAAGTCTGTCACATAGTCCCACCAAACCCATGACCGGCCGCTCTCATTGGCAACTCTATGCACACAAAGCTGCCTCAAGTTCTCGTATACCACGTCCTTCCCTTGGTACCCTTCTCCCAAATCTTTTTCAGGATCCGGTGCACAATACCTCCCATGATTTATGCATTGAGACTTGCACTGTTTTGTAAGGATGAAAGCCCGAGGACAATACCAAGTTATATAATGTGGAGTGAAGAGGGTGTAACCCCCTCTCTCAAGAACCTGAGCGTGACCCTTGAAATTTTTTACAAATGTCATTTGCTCATCACAACGAGCCCCACACTCGTCGTTGCTGTTTGTCCAGAACTCGTATTCAACTCTTTGATCGGGGTTTGGCACGGACTCTCTCCAGTCAAGTTTCACCACAACATCTTCTTTCTTCTTTAACGCTTCCTTCAAGCTATCACCAAAAGCTTTCTCTACCAGAGCTGATGGAATTCCAATCTTCTCTATGTAACCATCTGCATCTGTGCTCTCTTCCGGGGAATCCATTGTTATTAAAGGCTCTTCAATGTTATCCGCCACTAAAACGGCTTTAGCTCCCGCCTGTTGAGCATTCCACACCTTCAAAGCAAAGTAGCAACCTACAAGGGCAGTAGCATGAAGTTCAAACTACAAGTCCATAGCATTGGTTGTGTAACATCAGACCCACTTAGAATATAATCTGTCACTAACAAACAATATAAAAAATGTTAAGTTACCTATCATCAAACAAGGCTATTGGCGAGAGATTCTACCATATAACCGAGGTATATAGATCCCCTTCTTTCAATCTCTCACATCATGCGATGAGAGAGATAGACTGGTTACTAGAATTTGCCCCTCTTGGCACGGAGGAATTACAAAATACAAAGAAAGCAATATCTATTGAACAGTAAGCTAAAGCCAAAGAGAAACGGAGTGGACTGGAAAGGGACTTTTGATTAGTCGATTTTACCAAATAGAAGGAAAAGTGGAAGAACAAGGGAAAAAGCAGAGAAACCACACGAAAGAAAGTTCAAATCCACAATCTCCAAAACAGCATCCGAATTCCGGAAAAAAGAAAAATACGCATGTCATCCTTGCCGGAAAACTCACCAAATCAAAACAGTCCAACAAGAAAAATAACTCTCACCCTTTTGCTAAATCTATTTGCTTTTTCAAAAGAAACTCAAAACACACAACAAAAAGGGAAATTTAAGGGCTGGTTTGGTATTGCTGTCATTTGAAAAAAAACTGCTGTGAGAATAAGCGGCTGTGCTGTGAGAATAAGCGGCTGTGAAATAAAGCTAGTAGAGTGTTTGGTAAACTTTTTTGTGAAAGTGCTTTTGGAAAAAAAAAAGCAGGATGATAGTGTGTCTTTTCATTAAAGGAGCACTGTAGCTCCGTGTGCTTTGAAAAAACTGGCTTTTTTTCAAAGCAGCAAATAGCAGCTTCAGCTTTTCCTTTGATTTTCAGCTTATTCTCACAGCAGCTTCCAAAATAAGCCATTTTTTTTCAGTTTACCAAACACAAAAATGACCCTCAGCTTTTTTTCACAGTGGCTTTTTTTAAAATCACCTCAATCCCAAACGGGGCCTAACTATAAAAACAAGCCATGCAAAAACAAACACATACCAAATTGATTTCCAGACACACCTAGGTGAACTTGCATCTTCATCATTCAAATTCTTAACAATAATGGAAAATGATCTCAAGTCAACCTACTAATCGAAATTGTAAGTGGGGATTCAAACACGCGACTCTCTAACGCTTTTAATCACTTGAACTACAAACCACCCTGCCCGGAGTTTGAAATTTAATAAATGAAGAGAGACATGATGATTGATTGATTGATTTACCTCCGCGATCAAGTAAAACAATGGTGGAGCGACAGTGTCTCGACTTGAAAGGCTTGTCACCCTCAAAAGCTTCACACCCGGAAGACCCCTTTTCAGGATAGACAACAGCGCCCACCAGGGAGCCTCCATAGTTCGGCCGCCCAAAATTGCCGATAGCTCCGTCGTGCTTCGAGCGCAAGCTCATTGGATAGAGAACCTTAATGCTTTCCGTCTCCACCACAAACCTTGCATGCACATGGTTCTCAAAAACTGATAACAACACCACAAAAAAAGCTGTGAGCTTTGGCAGAAAAGCCATGCAAGCGGAGACTTGTTTGTGTTTTTTTTTTTTTTTTTTAGAAAATAAGAAGTGGGTTTTCTGTGTTTCTGGGGTTTGAGAGGTAGAGGAGGTGGAAGAAAATGGCGACGAGTCTTTGAATGGCCTTTGCAACGGTCTACGGGTGGAGGGGGAGTGGAGGACTAGAAAATAAGAAAGGGTTAGTTGGTCCGGTTCGGTTCAGAGAGAGAGAGAGAGAGAGAGAGAGAGAGAGATTGTTTGTCGTGTAAAAAGGGGGTTTAAGTTTTCTCTTTCAATCTGTAACGTAAGGGAAACGACAGGTGAGAGAAAAGAAGGATGGTAGACTGGGTCGTTGGAACCACTTCTACACGTTGAGAGATTTTTTAGTGCATCCGTAATATAAGCAAATATCATAATCTAAATGGATAAACATTTGAATGGAATTTGTGATGTATAATAACATAACATGACACCTCATATTTATTTATAAGTAAGATGTTTTAGGTTTGATTCTTGCCAAAGACGATTTTGAACTACATTGAACTATATTATTGCTAGCTCATTATGAGAAAAAACATACCTTCTTCATTTAACGTAAATAATATTATTTATTAAAAAAATATTCATCGTACTTGATAGGAATCTTGACAGAGGGAAGAGAGAGGGGGAGAAGGAGAGAAGTCAAAGAAACTTTAAATGAATTTTAAGTCATTAATTAATATTACCTAATTCTTGATAGGAGAAACATGTGTGTTGATTAATGTTTATTTAAGGTTTATTACTTCATTTTGAAGGTACAAATAGGGTAATGCTATTTGTTAAATTTTCATTAGAGAGTTAATTGGTGTAGGTATAAATATAATTCATATACGGACTATAAATCAATGACCTTTCTCTTTTAAAAAATCGACAAATCTTGGACTGCCAAAATCTGTGTGCTATTTTTTTTTAGGAAATAAATTTTATTAAGAAAAAGAGAATCTCCTACAACATTTAGAATACATACAGTAAAATACAAACGTTTGACGTGCCTCGCTAAAAAGTATCTAATCCAAATATAAATATTATTAATATTGTGACCAATGAAAATAATAGCATCTACTAAGTGAGATTGAATGATCTGATAAATACCCACCTCTTTTATTTAACTTTTTTTAACTAAAAAGCTTTTGTTCTTTCAAAACTGAATCCCCAAACTGAACTTACATTTACATGCTTTGAAAACTTCAAGATTCAACAATGAAAGTACACCAAGCTAGGAGGGGGATTGTCTGCCCTTCCATTTTCATACTCTCCCATATCTTCCTGTTTATGTGGTCACGATTAAGCCACGTCAACATTTTATATTTCTATTACTTTTTGTTTTATTATTTTTACAAAAATTAATATAAAATATTGACGTGACTTAACTGTGACCACACATCACAGGAGGATATGAAGAGAGTATGAAAATGGGAGGGCAGACAATCCACCTCCACTAAACTAAGCAATGTATGTGAGAGAGTGGGAGAGTGTGTGTGAGAGACAGAGAGAGGTTTCCCATTAATTAAACTAGTTTTATATGAGAAAATCAAAGTTAAAGACTTTTTTAGCATATTCATATTCGAAGCACAATGATGCATGCAGATTAAATTTTTTATATGTTAGGTGCAACTCCATTAATTTATGTTGGGTGGTGTCCAAGGGAGTGGATCAAGTAAGCCTTATATGTATATTCTCATTTCTACCTAGCACGAAGCTTTTAGGGAGCTCACTGGCTTCGAGTTCCATAGGAACTTCGAAATTAAGCGAGTTCACGGGAGAGCAATCCCAGGATGGGTGACCCACTAGGAAGTTCTGCTCGCGTGAGTTCCCAGAAACAAAACCGTGAGGGCGTGGTTGGGGCTCAAAATGGACAATATCGTGTTACGATGGAGTTGAGCCCGGAATGTGGTGGGGGCCTAGGCCGGGATGTGACAGTTTTGTTATGTAATCACACTAATATGTTTCCGAAATTACTTTAAACTTTTGAGATCAGCTTAACTAAGTCATGTTTCACCCCTTAAAACGATTGATTTGGGATTGACTGATTGTATATGGAATATCTGGTGCAGGGAAAATAAAGGTAGAGGAGGAAAACAAATTTATGTATTAAGTTTTAGAGTGATATACAGTTTGTACTTTCACTGCCGACTTATAATTTGCATAAGTTAATGGCTAAAAAAAACGTGTAAAAAAAAATACAATATGCATAAATCATTTTCCTTAAATTGACTCTAAGAAAATTAGGGATGCGATTTCTTATCACAGAGACTCGTAGAAACCTAGTTTTCTAATCATTATTTCTCACTAATGAAGCAAAAACAATGTGACAATAATTATTTCTCCTAAATACTCCATTTTCATAAGCTATAAAACCAATTAGATATGGGAGGATGTTAGAAATGAGATTATTGCAATATGGTACGTAGTAGAGAAGTTATGAACACTGTTTTAAAATTTTCCGCCTATGCTCCGTCTCGGTGCTAGACGGCTAGCTACCTTCCCGATTAATTCTTAAGCGTTTGAAAATTTGAAAATGGTGCTTAGACCTACTTAGACGCTCGCCTAGCATGCCCAAACCTGCTTAGGTCGCGACTTTCACTTAAACAGAAAATAAATAATTATTTTCATTTTGCATTTTATTTTTTCAATAAATTCTAAGAGACTTATTGAATACTTAGATGAACACATATTATGTGCTTGTTCCCATGTTTTCATTATGTTCTAATATTTTATAATATATATGTCATTCTATTTTATAATTTATGTAACTCAATGTAATTATGTATTTTTTAAGTTTAAACATAAAATTAGATATACGGTATATAATAAATTAACTTAAATCAATCTAGTCTGCCTAGACCCCAACCCGTTACCCGTCTACCGCTCAGCGTTTTTAGAACCTTGGTTACGAGTCAAGTCAAGTTTCTAATTCCATATTCTCTGCAGAATGGGTCAATTGTACAAGGAAAAGAACAAATATAGAATAAGTGGAAGACTTGACTTAAAAACATTATACATCCCAAGTCTTCTCTGGTATAGTAAAGGGAAAATTGATGTCCTTACACGGCAAGTGTGAGTGCCTAAGGGGGCAAAGCAATTAGAATAAAATTATTGAATTTAATCTACTACCCAATGCATCTCATTCGACATGAACAATCATTCTTCAACTTCATGACACAAATCACAAAATTCTATAATCCTATTGGGGGGACGTCAGTTCGTCCATTGCGATGTTCTCTTGTCACAATTGTATATGTGTTTATTCCATTTCTTATTTTAAATTTTACCTAATTCTAAGCTGCATTCATAAGCGGAATTAAGCTGAAGAATTAAAAAATAGAATTAGGATTTTTAAGATAAGGAATAAACAAAACATGGATAAATTCAAGAAAACTTTTCCTAGGCATTTGCCACCGATCCAATCGGAGGATCGAATTGATTATTGAAACATGAGTTTAATTAGTTGATTTATTAGCAAACAAAGAAAAATATTATCTACACGGATGAATAAATTGACCTTAAAACAAAAATATTATCTACATGGATGAATAAATTAACCTTAAAACAATAACGATTAATTACTATTGCTATAAAACAAACTCGTATTTTATCTCTGTTGTCCTATTGGGAAAATGGGTCATGGATTTTCGGTGTTTTTTTGGGGCTTGATAGCTACAAGTGGTAGAAGAAAATGGGGACGTACATTAACTAGAATATAAGAAAATGTCTCCAAATTTGACTGATTCCAGTTAGTCTAGACACAACTAAAACCAAACAGTCCAACAAGTCATTTTTCACTCAATTTTGAAATCCTCTGTAAGTAGTCATTTTTCACTCAATTTAGCTTATATTCTCTTTTATATATATATATATATATATATATTTTTTTTTAACAAACAATACTATTTACACTAATAGAGAGGGGATACATTAGTCTTAGTATGGGCTAGCAAAAATAAGACGATTCAAATTCGTTTTTGATAAGAATCGAACCTAAAACCTCTCACTCACAAATTAAGATAAATATCACTTAACCGTAATACTAAGTGGCTAGCTCAATTAGATTAGAATAAATAAACAAAAGCAAAGGCCAAGGCAAGGCCGACGAAACCCAAGGTCCAACAGCCAGAACCAAATATGGCTTGTATAGGAAAAATAAAAACAAGACCATACCCCAGGTTGTTTTGGGCAGCTCAAGTGATAGCACATAGCCAAAAGGCGAAGAACAAAAACAAACAGGACATATCACCTCGGCATGACAGCGTTTGCATACAGGGGCATCACTTACAGCATACCGGTCCGTCAAATGGCATTAACAGTTTGGATCCCTAGAGAAGAAGGGTAATTTCAACAGAAGATCATCCATAAATGCGGCTTAAATCCAAAGTTAACATATGATGTGCTCGATTACAACTTTCGAATGATAACTCTCAAACATCTATAATAGAAAAACCGAATACAAGACAGCCTTAAGGATAATGTTATCGTATTGGGCTACAATTGGGCATTCTGTTCTTCTATCAAAGAGTTAAATATGACGCCTCTTAACCTTTCCTCCCTTGCCGTGGCGCCTTCTTTTGCCCATCTTGAACACCCTTTTGGATTTCTTACTTACCCCACCAGCAGGCTTCAATGCAGCTATTCTTTCATTGACAGCATCCATGTCCACATCTATTAGAAGCATACAACATCCACATGGTTAAAGTTGAAAAGAGCGGACAAATAAATTAATTGATGCTGAGTAGCTAGAAAATATTATACGTCAATGACAATGCGAATTGCTATGCATCTCAAAAAGGACACTCAAACTTTGTAAATCAACACTTGCCTACATAATATAATCATACAAAATGCAGGCATCATATAATTACATTTATGAATAAGAATACGAGAATACAACCTAAACAATAATAATAAGTACTCACTTAAATTTTCTGAAAAATGAGCTCGCCAAATGTGTGATCAAGGCAATGTATATTATTAATTACTTACGCTACAAACCCAATGTGCCAATAATTCCCACCAACTGACCTACCCTTTTATCTCGCTTGAGAAACTTTCTGAAGACAAGAGTTGGTTAAAGTTAGAGCAGATATCCAACACTAAGGGATGCAGAAACTAAAAATCTACATAGCTTGAAATAAACTACTGAAACAAGGCACCCCCTGCCCCCATCTAATTCGATTTGTTCGTTTTACGTTAAAATCAATTTTGAATTCAGACAACATGTATTAACCAAGCATCGGAATCATGCTGTAAACTGAAATTAACTTCCAAGAAAGTTCCATACTAAAAGCTTCTGCCTAGTGTTTAACCCAGCTACAATGTCCCCACTTACAAATGAGAATCCCAAGTACACAACTCACTTTTTGAATGGTATCTTCCGAAAATACAAACCTACTCTAGTTGTTTTGATGACGAAAAGTTCACTCTTTCAAAACACTCCAATTATATACTTTGTAGAGAAATTGCAAGGAATGAAAAGTAATTTTCTTCCCTCTGTTGCTGAATAAAATTTCAGTTTTTCCCTAAACAATAATTCCATCACAAAACGTGTACTGTCTGTCAATCTATGGATGCATATATGTTAAGAGTTAACAATAAAAAGACCATTTGTTCAATCAATATGTATCGAAATTGCACATTGCAAGAGCAGGGCATCACAAAAAGCAAGCGGATTGATAGAAATCTAAGCAAAACTAGCAGATGGGTAATGAAAAAAAATGAAGAAAAATGGGTGGAAACACATAATTTCCAACAAATTAAGTACAAATTAGAACATGGGTAGTTGAATTTAGCAAAAAATTAAAACGGGTATCGACCAAAAGAGAGCATACCCATGTTGCTCGTGGAGGCGGAGGCGCCGTTAGTGGTGCTGACCTCCATAGCAGAGGTGGATTTAGGAGGCGGCCGTACGGGAAGCTTAGGGGCAGCGAGGGCAGCTTCCTGGGCAGCAAGCTTAGCTTCGTCTTTCTTGTCGTAGCAGGGCTCCACCATCTCTCTGCGAATGGCTCTCAGCCTCTTTTCTCTCTTGCATCTCATCGACTTCGCCATTGTTTCTGCACCGCCTTCGCCTCCCTTGCTTTTGGGTTTAGGGTTTTGCGAAACGCGAAAGGGCAGGACCAGTATTTACGTTCGGTATTTATAGTTCGGTAGAGTCCTATCGGTTTGGTTGATTAGTTGGGGGTGAATTGGTCTTTTTCTTCTGTTCTTTGGAATTCCAATTTTAACCCTGAATGCATTAATAAATGGAAGTGATTTTCGCAATCATTTTCTCCTCAGCGCCTCGAGAAAATTTTCAATATGACCAGCACATGAGGTAGTATATTATGTATCACTATACAAATAGTAGGATATGTATGTTAAAAAATTAATAACTTAAAAAATAAAATTTCTGACCACTTATATAAAAACAAGTGATGTACTACCGTGTTCCAGTCACATGAAAAATTTCTCATGTGCCTCCATGCTTTTCCTTAGCTTCAGGATTAAAAAAATGATTCGTGTTTATATATGTCCCTTGAGTTTGTAAATCACTATTCAATAAGATATGGATTTCAACGCCCCTATGCCATTCTTTAAATACCCTTAAATATTTCCACTAATGGTTGCCCAAAGTTTGGGGATGAAGGTGATTCCGTAATGTCTGTGTTGAATAAGTGGCCAAGTGGCCAAGTGGCTATTAAACAAATCAAAAGAAAAAAAAAAGACAACATGATTATGTTTCTTCCTTGTTTTGGGGAAAATAAAAGTGCAATTTGTCTAAAGTTTTTTCTTTGGTCCATGTGAGAAGTCACGGGACTCCTGGGGTTTTTAACTAGCAGCAACAGCTGCCTTTTGGTGTGGGAGAAAGGTTGTCGCATAGAAGAAGAAAATAGAAAGGAGCAGCAGAAAGAAGAAGAGAGGTACGCAGCTCCCATATAAGAAAGAAAGGTGATTTTCTTTCTTGGTTAGTTCTCACTCCATCAAAGTTTTATTGTTGTAATAGCTTTGAGCTTTATATAGAGAAGAAATTAATCACTATATTTCTTTCTCTATTTGTTTCTTTAGTGTGTGAGAGTTATTGGTTGTATTGGGGTTTTGGGTTGTGAGCTTGCCAACACTTTGTAAACTCCCATTTGGTTGATAGTGGATTATTAGGTGAGCTCCTACTGCTCCGAGGACGTACTCCAGTTACACTGACTGTTGAGGAACCTCGTTAAAATATTGATGTCTTTAATATTTTGTTCTTGCATTTCATTTGATATATTTCTTGTGGGTTAAAAAGAGTTGGTTCTAAAAGGTTTGCTGCTATCCTAGCACAACAATTGGTATCAGAGCACTGGTTGCTCTTGGGTACTGTCTAGTTGTCAAAGATGTCAGATGGGCAAGATGAAAATCCTTTTGGAAGCAGCTCCGGATTTGCAAGAACTACGGTGCAAAATACAAAGTTCGAAGTGGAAAAGTTTGATGGCACAAACAACTTCGGAATGTGGCAATGTGAGGTCAAAGATGTGTTGGCTCAACAAGATCTACTTGCCGCTTTGGGAGAGAAGCCGGAAGCTATGTCGAAGTCATAATGGGAGAAATTAAATTTGTGGGCTTGCTCTTCAATTCGGTTGTGCCTTGCAAAAACTCAGAAGTATTTTGTGATGCGGGAGACATTAGCAAGTGTGTTGTGGCAAAAATTGGAAGACAAGTATATGACGAAGAGTGCAGAGAACCGGCTACACTTGAAGAAAA
Organism: Malus sylvestris; assembly: GCF_916048215.2. Taxonomy (NCBI): domain Eukaryota; kingdom Viridiplantae; phylum Streptophyta; class Magnoliopsida; order Rosales; family Rosaceae; genus Malus; species Malus sylvestris. Next base: position 36,739,108 of record NC_062264.1, on the reverse strand, counting down.
AGCTCTACCGCTTCTAATACAAAGAAGGTACAAAAATGATTAGACACCTTGATGCTTTTAATAAGTTGATTGCCGACTTATTAAATTTAGATGAGGATATTAAGGATGAAGATAAGGCCTTAATATTGTTGAATTCCTTGCCGGACTCTTATGAGCATTTTGTTACCACTATTATGCATGGTAAAGAAACTGTGAAATTTGAAGATGTGTCAAATGCCTTGATGAATTATGAAATGAGGCATAGAGATAAAAACCATGATAGTACATCGGAAGCTTTATTTGTTAGAGGTAGATCATCGGAGAGAAGATCATTTTCTAGTAGGAAAAAATCACAGTCTCGACCTAGAGGAAACTCTAAAGGTAGAAAACCTTTGGAAAGGGATGAATGTGCCTTTTGTCATAATAAGGGCCATTGGAAGAAAGATTGTCCTAGGTTGAAGACCAAAGGCAAAAAAAGTTCTGAAGCTAATGTTGCTGAGGTTGAAACAGATTTTTCTGATTTTGCTTTAACCACTTCCTCATCATTTGATTGTGCTACTAAGTGGGTGTTGGATACGGGTTGTACTCATCATATGACTCCTCACAAGGATTGGTTTTCAAGCTTGAAAGAGTTTGATGGTGGCGTTGTGTTCATGGGAGATGACAATCCTTGCATAACAAAATGGATTGGCACAATTCGTTTGAAGTTGCATGATGGCATGGTTAAAGAGTTGACAGGTGTTTGGTATGTACCGAATTTGAAGAAAAATCTTATTTCTTTGGGTACTTTAGAATCCAAGGGCTTCAGGTTTCATTGAGATGGACATACATTGAAAGTTACTTATGGTGCACTTGTTGTGATGAAAGCTCCTCGATGTGGCCATTTGTATTTATTGCAAGGAAGCACTATGACAGGTGAAGCATCTGTAGTCTCTGAAAATATGAGCACATCTGATTCAGATACTACTAGACTGTGGCATATGAGATTAGGCCATGCCGGTGAGAAAGCTCTACAAGGGCTTGTGAAACAAGGTCTTCTAAAAGGTGCCACGACTTGTAAGCTTGATTTCTGCAAGCATTGTGTCTTGGGGAAGCAAACTAGAGTGAAGTTTGGTACTGCTGTACATCAGACGAAGGGCATTCTTGATTATGTGCATTCAGATGTTTGGGGTCCTACAAAGACTCCCTCTTTGAGTGGTAGACATTGGTTTGTGACCTTTGTTGAAGATTATTCAAGAATGTCTTGGGTCTACACTATGAAGCACAAGAGTGAGGTGTTAAACATTTTCTTGGGTTGGAAGAAAATTGTTGAGAACCAGACTGGGAGAAAGATTAAGATTTTGAGATCGGATAATGGTGGTGAATACACATCCGACCCTTTCTTTAAAGTTTGCAAAGAGGTAGGAATTGTGAGACATTTTAGTGTTCGGGGAACTCCACAACAAAATGGAGTTGCAGAAAGATTGAATCGAACCTTGCTTGAGAAGGTTAGATGTATGTTGTCTCAGTCAGGTTTAAGCAAGTCATTTTGGGCAGAAGCAGTTAATTATGCATGTCACATCATCAACCGGTTACCCTCAGCTGCTGTTCAGGGTAAGACACCAATGGAGGTATGGACTGGAAAACCTTCTTCTGATTATGACTATGTCCGTATTTTTGGTTCACCTGCTTCTTTTCATGTGACTGAAAATAAACTTGATCCTAAAGCCAAAAAGGCAATCTTTCTTGGTTTTAGTAGTGGTGTCAAAGGTTACAGGTTGTGGTGCCCAGAGATGAAAAAACTTGTAATCAGCAGAGATGTGACATTTGATGAAGAAAGTATGTACAAAGTCTCTGAGAAGAATGTGAAAGATGTCCAACAGGTGGAGCTTGAGAAAGTTGCCTCTGGTACTTCAAATCCTATTTCCGCTGATGTCGAAGCCACTACAAGTGAAGAAGTTGGAAATCATGAGGATGTTGAAGAAGTTGAACTTGAAGATTCTATTCAAGTTGAAGAGCAAGTTTCACCTCAAGAGTCTATTGCCAAGAACAGAGAAAAGAGACAAATTACCAAGCCAGCTCGGTATAGTGACTATGTTGCTTTTGCTCTTCCTATAATCACTGAAGAGATTCCATCCAATTTTGAGGAAGCTATTGAGAGTGAGGAGAAAAAGAGGTGGTGCAATGTCATGGGTGATGAGATGAATTCTCTCTAGAAGAACAAGACTTGGGAGTTAGCTAAATTGCCTAAGGGCAAGAAAGCTATCGGTTGCAAATGGGTGTATGCCACGAAGGAAGATGCTGATGAGAAAAGCAATGTGAGATTTAAAGCAAGATTAGTTGCTAAAGGGTATGCACAAAAGGAGGGCATTGACTACAATGAAATATTTTCTCCAGTTGTGAAGCACTCCTATGATCTTGAGCTTGTGCAACTCGATGTGAATACGGCTTTCCTACATGGTGATTTGAATGAAGAGATCTATATGTGTCAACCGGATGGGTATATAGTGAAAGGGAAGGAAAATTTGTTTTGCAAATTGAAGAAATCACTTTATGGCTTGAAGCAATCTCCAAGGCAATGGTATTTGAGGTTTGATAAATTTATGAGAGGCCAAAATTATTCTAGAAGTCAATATGATCATTGTGTGTACTTCAAGAAGTTGCAAGATGGGTCTTTCATTTATTTATTGATATATGTTGATGATATGTTGATTGCCTCAAAGAATGTTGAAGAGCTTGAGAAATTGAAGAAACAAATGAAGAATGAGTTTGAGATGAAGGATCTTAGTGAAGCAAAGAAGATCCTTGGCATGGAGATCACTAGAGATAGAGAGAAGGGTTTGGTCAGTTTGAATCAAAGACAATACCTTGAGAAGTTGATTTGGAAGTTTGGAGTTCATGATTCAACCAATCCAGTTAGTACCCTTTTGGCTCCTCATTTTAAATTGAGTTCTCTACAGTGTCATAAAACTGATAAAGAGAAGCTGCAAATGAAAAATATACCATATGCAAATTTGGTTGGTAGTTTGATATATGCAATGGTATGCTCTAGACCAGATATTGCTCATGTAGTTGGCATGGTGAGTCGATATATGCATAATCCAGGTAAAGAGCATTGGCAAACAGCTAAGTGGATATTGAGGTATCTCCATGGTACTCGAGATGTTGGTTTATGCTTTGAGAGAGATGACTCTGGTATTGGTCATTTTGCAGTTGGTTATGTTGATTCAGATTATGCAGGTGATCTGGATGGAAGGAAGTCTACTACAGGCTATGTGTTTACTATGGCTAAAGGGCCAGTTTGTTGGAGGTCCATTTTGCAGTCGTCTGTTGCCTTGTCTACTACAGAGGCTGAATATATGGCAGTTGCTGAAGCTATAAAAGAGGTCATTTGGATACATGCGCTGATTAGAGATTTGGGGGTTGATCAGAAGCAGGTGGAGGTACATTGTGATAGTCAGAGTGCCATTTATTTGGCTAAGTATCAGGTTCATCATGCGAGGACCAAGCACATAGATGTGCGTTATCACTTTGTTCGTGAAATTGTTGGTGAAAGGGAAATCATTCTCTAGAAGATTCCAACTAAAGACAACCCCGCTGATATGTTGACTAAGGTTGTTGGTGTAGCCAAGTTTGTTCACTGTTTGAACTTGGCTCACATTATGCCTATATAAAGAAGGCGTTGAGCAGTAGGAGTTTTGGAGCATTTGGCTCGGCATGAGTTATTCTCTTGCTAATGTTTGGGAGTGATGTTGTGTGTTAATTGTGTTGGTTGGCTTATCATGGCGTTTTTCGGAACTTGGCCAAGGTGGAGATTGTTGAAAAAGTGGCCAAGTAGCCAAGTGGCTATTAAACAAATCAAAAGAAAAAAAAGACAACATGATTATGTTTCTTCCTTGTTTTGGGGAAAATAAAAGTGCAATTTGTCTAAAGTTTTTTCTTTGGTCCATGTGAGAAGTCACGGGACTCCTGGGGTTTTTAACTAGCAGCAACAGCTGCCTTTTGGTGTGGGAGAAAGGTTGTCGCATAGAAGAAGAAAATAGAAAGGAGCAGCAGAAAGAAGAAGAGAGGTACGCAGCTCCCATATAAGAAAGAAAGGTGATTTTCTTTCTTGGTTAGTTCTCACTCCATCAAAGTTTTATTGTTGTAATAGTTTTGAGCTTTATATAGAGAAGAAATTAATCACTATATTTCTTTCTCTATTTGTTTCTTTAGTGTGTGAGAGTTATTGGTTGTATTGGGGTTTTGGGTTGTGAGCTTGCCAACACTTTGTAAACTCCCATTTGGTTGATAGTGGATTATTGGGTGAGCTCCTACTGCTCCGAGGACGTACTCCAGTTACACTGACTGTTGAGGAACCTCGTTAAAATCTTGGTGTCTTTAATATTTTGTTCTTGCATTTCATTTGATATATTTCCTGTGGGTTAAAAATAGTTGGTTCTAAAAGGTTTGGTGCTATCCTAGCACAACAATCTGCCATCCGAGTTGGATGCCCACATCATGTAATCCACAAAATATGATTCAACTAAATAGTCTCTCTAGCATTACACCGCCACACATCTTTTCAACCCATATATATTATAGCTTGCATATATTATATCATGAAATATAAACTCTGTCGCTCACCAATGTTATAATGCGTAGGCTAGTGACAATATTACAGTCACAAAACACATTTTCTCTGATTTAAGATGGGAGCCAAAAACGAAATAAACTTAGATGATCGGTTAAGTGAGGACTAAAATGAAAGAGGAGGGGAATTGAGCAGTTTATAGTGAATAATGGCCATAAATCTCGTACTCTTCTTCTCATAAGAATTTACTGATATCCACAGAACAAGAAGACACGGAGTATCGGACTTCCATTTTACCACTAGTAAACCAATTCACAAGATCAAGTGGTAGTCTGCTTCCTCTCTCCTCGGTCGCTTCGATCTCATGGCTTGCCTACGAATTCCACATCAAACAGAAGAACTGAATCTGGTGGAATGATACACGAGCCTGGACCATGCCGTAGAACGGTACACTTCATCAGGTTCTACAACAAACACAGGGAACAAAATGGAAAATGCATAACATGACTGACTGACTGCTTACCTCCTCTACACCCAGCTCCTCTTCCACCATACGCAAGTTCCGGAGGAAGCTTCAACACGCGTTTCCCCCCTAATCAAGTTGAAAAACAATCAACTTCCTGATGTCGATTATATGAGTAAGAACACAAGAGTAAACAGTGCAATCATGGATTTTGTACAATACCCGCAAGCATTGGAGGAATCCCATCACCGCCTAGAATACCTTGATCCCACCCTTTGATGACCTGTGAAGTTTACAGAATACAATACTTTAGTTCAATCTAGGGGTAGCGAAAACCGCTACGTGTGCTACACTTACTGATCAATTAGTAATGTGATAACTAAATGCAGTAAAAGTCATTACGTTTGGGTTAAATTCTTAACCCTGCAAAAGATGGGGTGATTTCATTCAAGAAGGTTGATGCGTTCTATAGGCACAAGGTTGCACACATTCGGCGAAAGGAGAGATGGTTCTAAGCCTTGGCAACAGCACAAAGATACTACCTTCTGCATTGTTTCCATTGTCCTACTTCCGTAAAAATTCAACACAATGCTCCCTCTCCTATCAATATTACATACTCCAAATTTCGGGTTTCATCCGAAATCATTGGATCATTTTTTTTCCCTTTCAGGCAACAATTTATCACAAAGCAAGCCACCCAAACATCAAGTCAGGTTCTTGAGCTAGCAAATCAAAGTACCGAAAGCAGGACACCGCCAAATTTAGACAAGTTCATAGCTCAAATAAACAGATTTCTTGATTTGATATTGGTCAAGGCAATTAAGCACAGCATTGCTGAAAATTATGAACACATTCATATAACTCATGGATGTACAATTAGCGACACACCTCACCAACACCGACACGAAAAGTAAGAGGTTTCCCACGATTGTAGCTGCTATCAAACACCTTTCCATTCTCCAATTTCCCAACATAGTGTGCCTGTGCATTTGTTTCACAAAATTGTTCAGAACCCACATGCAAAAACACCCTAATCGTAATTAGTTAATTACAATTCTTAATATCGTGTTTGCTTCAAGAATTTAAATACATAAACAAGAAACCCATATTGTAGAATCCAGTAATAGGCTTTGATTATCTGGAAAAATAAATTCCTGATTAATTACCTTAATCAGCTGTCCTTGAACAGCCTCAGGGCCATACCCCACAACTTTGTCACAGAAAGCAAGGCCAGATGGAGCCACGGTTAGCTCACAAGCTGCTGCCCCCTCAGCTGCTTTTGTGGGCTGAGGAAGCAAAAGCACATCAAGAAGCCCAAAGCAGAAGCCAAAACCAATTGCTTCTCTTCTGCTGAACAAATTTGGCTTCTCATTATTCTGCAGTTGTTGGGAAGAAGAAGAAGAAGAAGAAGAAGAAAAGCTCCTGTGTGGGTGGCTTAAGATATTGAGTTTTGGTGCTTCTGATGTGCTGAGATGATCCCTTTGGAGCAAAATGTTGGGTGTTTTCAAGTTTCTGGGACTGCAAGTGCCAAGTGAAGATGCCAAGGAATTCATTTGCAATTTTGAACCAACCAGTTATCAACTGAGAGATAAAACAAAGATTGGCTTCTGCAATAAAGTTGTGATGAATGTTATATGGGCCAAGATGTCCCAAATAGGATTTGTCAGTGACTATCTGGAAAGCCCAATTAGGATTTGCCAAATTGGATATAATGGTTATGAAATAATTTACAGGTTAAAATTATGAGAGTTTTAACAAAAACACTTCCAGTACTGTTCACTTTTAACGAAAAATCATATTTTTGTCTTTAACTGTCACTATTCACTATACCTTTAAAAATGACTTTTCATTAAAATGGAAGTTTTTTTGGATTTTTCGTTAGTTTTCCTTAAAATTAGAGCTAATTTGAAAAATGTGACCGAATAAATTACGTTTCACGTCTGTTAAACACTCATAAATTCTCTTAAAATTAGTTTGTGTTTATACAGTCATTACGCGATAGATATATCACAGGATAAGAGTATATTCAGCACAAAAACTTATTCTCTGCTCGAGATGATACAACGATTGTATTTCAAACCTATCAAGCACTTCTATGTACGTTAATTTACTATTAGTTTATATGTCAATGCCTAACTAGCGTTGAATATCACTATCGTATCATCTCAAGCGTCGGTAAGTCTCTTTGCTCTTGGCCTAATGTGCATTACACACCGAAAACCCACATACTCTTTTTCTTCTTTTACACACCATTGCATTTTTTTTTTTTGGTAATGAGAAAAGGACCAGGATGATCCGGACTGTGGAAATTTGATCCAACGACTACAAATAAGAGGTCTCTAAATAAGTTATAATAATTGTAACTGTTTGATCAAATTTTAACGGTCCGAATCATTTAATCCTTATGTTCAGATTTTTTTGGATGCGAAGAAGATCCGGATTCATTAGAAAATACCTGGGAGAAATAAGAAATGAAGATATTCCGGATCTGTTAAAATATGGACACTCATTTCAGTCAACGCCCAGCAAATCACACCTAGCTTCCTTCGACCTCCCGATTCCCCTACCTCTCTCTCTCTCTCTCTCTCCTTGGCCTAACTTCCCAGGGATAGAAGATTTCCGTCCGTTCACCGGTGGCCTGCGAGATTGTTCAAGGTGTGTGCAGAGTACCTTATATTGTTTTCGTTTCAATTTGCTTTCGATCGTTTGTATTTTTCTAAATTCCTGGGTTTGTTTGTGAAAGATTGGAACTTTAAATTGTGAAACCCTGTGTCTTAAATATAATTCTCTGTTAAAAAACTAAATAAAAATTTGAGGCACCCGCACTGTACATAACTAGTTTGAACAGAAAATTTACGCAATCTATATTTTTCTGTCAGGTGATATTTTGCAACTCGAGTAAAAGTTCAAGTGGCATTGCTATAAATTTCCCCAACTTTCGCTCCAATTTATGTTTCTAAGTGTCGATCTTACCCCATCAGAATTCCTTGGAAGCTTGCTACCAAAAGTAAATATATAGCTGCAGCAGAATAGTATATCACCGAGTGACCATCAGAGTTGATCACGATGATATGCATTGAAGATCTTCCTGACCCTTTATTGGTTGAAATCCTTTGTCGAATTCCTTGCAGTAAAGTTGTCTTTCAGTGCAAAAGTGTGTCGAAGCGTTGGTTACGTCTCATCTCCGATCCTTCTTTTCTTCGCCGTTTTCTATGTGTCCAACGCGTTCAACAGAAGCCCATCCTAAGTACTCTAGTTATATTGGCCTTTAGCGACGTGGAGGGGCACAAAACTGAAGTCTTTACAACGTCCAAACATCCGCTGTTCCAATCAAGCAATCTCTCTCTAAGTTTCCTTCCGTGTTTTGGCGATAAAGAAGACCGTGAACCAGTTGTGGTAGCTACTTATAATGACTTGATTTTGTGCTGCGCGACGAATAGGCTTGGAGGTGATTACTACATTTGCAATCCTTACACCAAGCAATGGGTTGCTCTTCCGCCCGCCCCTCAAGTCCACAATGGTGAAGTTGCACCATTGGGAGTGGGATTCATGTGTGATCCATACTACAATTCCTCTTCTCGAGAAGACGGTAGCAGTACAAGTTTTGATATCATCCAGCTTAATACTGAGTATAGGTGGACGATTGTGCGAATGGTTCGGAATTCGTCAGATGCTGGCTACCATGTGGAGATGATCTCTACTGAGACTAGAGGTGAATGGAGAGAGTTGGCTCTGTTATGCAGCCCACAACAGTTAAAACACTTGCAAAGTATTCATACTGATGTTGAAGGTTTCATTTCCTATTCAGCCGTTGCTCACAATGGAAAGTTTTATTGGTTGCCTACTACTTCTGAATGTACTTTTGAGTTGGACCCATTCATTACTGATAGTAGTGGTGATAATGTTGCTAAATGTCGTTTCATCGACGAGCCGGACGCTTTTTTTATTAGCGCAAGTAACTGGCATCTAGGTGTGTGCAAAGGGTGTCTGCGGATGTGCAAGGTGGGATTAGGTGCTGATGATCCCTTCAGTGTTTGGGAGCTGAAATTGCAAGAGGCGCCCGAGGGAGATTGGGAATTTGAATGGTTAGCCGATAGAATAACCCAGCCTTTCGATGATATTCCTTTGTTCTCTGAACAGGAAGACAGAAGCGGCACGGTTGAGATGCTAAGTTTCCACCCGAATAATCAAGATATCGTGTATTTCAGATTTGATCAACACATTGTCACGGGCAACTTTCGCGAAGGAAAGTTAGAGTTAGAGAAAGCTGCAAAGACTCCGTTTGATCTCGGTTCTTGGAGAGAGGTCTACACATTTGCGCTCCCATGGTGGCCGACGCCAGTTCCTAAACTCTAGGAACTAGTCCTTTTTGTTACTTTTGGTCGTTTGCTAGCCTGTGGCGTGTGTACCTCTCATTTCATTTCATGTTGTTTCTTATATCACGTTAAACTCGGTGTTCTTGTATTTCTCATTTACGTTTTGAACTGCATCTCATGCATTTCCTAATCAAAAATTTTAATTTCCAAAACCAAAGCAAAAATTTGAGCATTCTCATTTAAGTTTACCAACAATAATATAGTATAATTGCGAAAAATAGTTTTATGTAGAATATAAAGTTCCTAAAACGTAAATTAGGGTTTCATGTTATGGTGCAATCAATTTCAAAAAATATCGAACTTAAATCCTGGTTAGAGGGTACTTGGACTGCTTGATAAATATTGTGAACATGTTCGTAGAAGAATCAAAACTTCAATTCCAAAATTCTATCTTCAATACATTGCATTACGTCCAACAGAGACATTGAAAGATGAACAATTTAATTAATAGCAAGTAGATCAATTCAATAAAATAGAAAGTGAAGGAAAGAATCACTTGAGGAATTATATGATTTATATTCCTCAATCTTTGTACCTTTATTTATACTAGTAAAGCGAAAAAGAAAATTGCCCTCCAATTATATGATTTATGATAGAATTTCTATACATAATATGCTAGGATTTATACAATTACATATCTAATTGAATAATAACTGCAACATAACCTTTATTGTCCACTTATATTATAACACATGAGAGTTTAAGATTAATCTCAAGAGAATCCTAAACCCTATTAATAACAGCCGTTACGTATTTTGTTCGTCTGCGTGTTCTTTTAATCTCAAGAGAACTCTAACCCCATCAAAGTTGTTTTAATACTGCTACAGAAACCGAAGGAAGTTGCAGTATATTAGTATAAAAAAGATTGTCGTCAACCAAGTCCACAATGGTGAAACTAACCCGTAGGAGTGGGATTCATGTGTGATCCATGTTATAACAACTCCCCATCTAAGAAAGACTGTAGCAGTACTAGTTATAATATCATCAAACTTAATGTTGAGTATAGGTGGGTGGTTGTGCGAGGATTATCGGATCATGACGGCTTCAATGTGGAGATGATCTCTTCTGAGACTAGGGGTGAATGGAGGGTGTTCGCTTGGTTACGCGGCCAACAAAGGATTCGCAGTTGTTTTCCTTTGAATTTTACTTCTCATTCGGCTGTTGCTCACAACGGTAGGTTTTACTGGGAGATTAATGATTTTGCTTATACTTTTGAGTTGGATCCGTGGGGTAGTTTTAGTAGTGGTGATAATATTCCTAAATATCTTTTCATTCAGGAGCCTGATGCCCTATGTTATGGAGATAATTGGATTCTAGGTGAGAGTGGAGGGTGTCTGCGGATGTGTAAGGTGACATGGAGTGGTGATGATCAATTCAGTATTTGGGAGTTCAAATTACCAGAGGCACCCGACAAAGCCAACAAATGCATATGGTCACTCCACGGAGTTTCCCTGCCTTCCAAGGATATTGATTTGATCTCTGAACAGTTAAGCAACAGACACCTCTGGGTTGAGTTGTTAAATTTCCACCCGAATAATCAAGACACCATGTATTTCAGATTCGGTGAAGACGTTTTCATGTATCACATAGGTGAAGGAAGGTTAGAGCTATCCGCAAAGATTTCATTTAATTTTTGGAGAGAGTTACCCATATGCGCTCCCGTGGTGGCCAACACCAGTTCCTAGACTGTAGGAATTAGACTTATTCTTACGTTTGGCTGTTTGCTGGTTTGTTACGTTTGGTTGTTTGCTGGTTGTGCGGCTTGTGCCGGCCTGTGTCCGTCTTGTTGGGTGTGTACGTTTCCTGGTTGTTTCTTACTGTTTTTTAGCAGTCAAGTTAATAAACGATGCAGATGAGTATAATTCTTTTGATCCCATTGCGGTATTAGCGAAGAAAGAAAGATATACAATATGTACACTAAACAACACCAGATCGCTATGCAATCAAATGTTAAAAAATGAACGTTCCTACTAATTGCCTTTTTCTTTTTCTCTTATAAGTAATACAATATGTACACTAAAACAACAATGATTGCCACGAATGAAAAATTGTGGGGAAGAAGGGGGTGAAACAGCAACAAATTGGTTTGCAAGAAACTACTGAATGTAACTTCTACTATAGTACATTGAGGAGACAAATCCGATCAACCGTTTGCACGTGATACATACAGCTTAAATTTGATCAAATGCCGGCTGTCCATGTTGACTTACCTGGAAAATTAGTATGGATATCAGTCAGATTCTATCCACCATCTCATCAGTAGTTGAACATAACAATCAAACCAGATAATGTTATTTTTTCCGAACAATGTACTACTGTTGCTCGTGAACAAGTAAACCATGTAATAATATTGAAGGCTCACCCCATGTTCATAACTTGCCCAAGGAGAGATGGAATGTGAACTTTCTGCTATCCACTTCTAACAAAACTAGATGCCCCGACCTTCCTTACACGTTGGTTGTCCATTAAATTCCTCACTCTTTCTGCATCCTCTCACTTCCCACCCAAAGCATACAAACTCGAGAGGAGAATAAACCTCACCATCGTTCTCTCGTTTTGCCCTGACCTACTCAACCACTGGTTACGCCATCTCAAACTGTTTATGCTCCTTAAAAGCAGATAAAAAAGCAGTCAGAATAACGACATTGGGCTCAAGACTCATTTTCCTAATAACCTCATAAGCTTCCTCTAAAAGTCCTGCCTTGCCATACAAGTTTCTACATAATTCTCCGATATCACATCATTTTTTTCTTATCCTTTGCGGCATGGTTTCGGTACTCAACTTCAATTATTGTGGTGGGGTATGATTGGGGCAGGTTTTTACAGAATTTGGCAAGCTCGAAATTTAATCCCTTTTGAAGGAAAAATGTTTACAGTTGATCAGTTGGTTAATGGCATTCATTTGCAAGTTTGTGAGATGAATTCTTGGGGTATGGGTTTTATGTTAAATTCAGTTGATGAGCTTTGCATTCTTAGAGCGCTTGGAATGCATGGAAGGCCTTCAAGGGCACCTAGAATTCATGAGGTTATTTTGACTTGTCCTTTTTCTTTTCAAGTTAAAGTTAACACTGATGGTGTGGCTCGTGGTTCTCCCCGTATGGCTGGTTTTGGTGATCTTTTCCGTGACCACTTGGGTCATTGTCTTGGATGCTTTGTAGGATCTTTTGGTATTGCGACTGCCTTGGAGGCAGAAACTAAAGCTATTATTCATGATGTTTCTATGGCTTTGGAGAGGGGTTGGCATTCTCTTTGGATTGAGTGTGATTCTTGTTTAGCAGTGCATTTTTTTTGTAATGGATCTTCTCAAGTGCCTAGGCATTTATCGGTGGATTGGGCAAATTGTTGTACCATCATCTCTTCCATGCAAGTTCGGTTTTCTCACATTTATGGCGAAGAAAATCAGGTGGCAAATTGTTTGGCAAACTATGGTGTTGATAAGGTTGGGGTTCATTGGTGGGATTCTTGTCCGTCGTGTGCAACTGCAGCTATTGCTCATAATCTTTCGGGGCTTCCAAATTTTCGTTTCTCTTAGAAGTTCTCTTAATTGATTTTTTTTGTTTCTAATAATTTTCTTCTTCTTGTTAGGGTTTGGCTTCATGTCCCCTCTAACTTATTGATTCTCTACTTTTTTTTCTTAATATATTTTCACAATAAAAAAAAAAAAAAAAAAACCATGCATCCGTAATGCTGAATTCTAGGCTCCAAGCCTGTTTCTTCGATCAACTTGAAATATTTCCAGCCCTCCTCAACTAGTCCTGCATGCACACAAGCACTAAGAACTCCTGTAAAAGTAAGTTCATTAGGTCTTACACTGGCTTTTCGTATCATCTCAAACAAAGACGACGATGCTGCTTCGCTGTGGCCATGTTGTGCCGGTTCACAAATCAACACGGTCCAAGTCCTGCCTTCCCATACAAATCGACCATGCATCCATAATGCTGAATTGTAGGTTCCAAGCCACTTTCATCCACCAACTTGAAGTATTTTCGGCCTTCCTCGATCAGTCCTTTATGCTTACAAGCCCTAAGAATTCCTGTGAAAGTCACTTCATTAGGCCTCACACCGGCTTGTTGCATCTCCTCAAACAAAGACAATGCTACTCTGCTGAAGCCACGCTGTGCTGATCCACAAATCAATGCATTCCACGACACGACACTACGATCTTGCATCAATACAAAAACCTTTCTAGCTCCCTTCAAACACCTACACTTAGCATACATGTCAACCGATGTTGTACCAATTCCCACATTGAACTCCCAATGCTATGTTACCATAAACCCATGAACTGATTTCCCCTCCAACAGCCCAAAAGAACCCATGTGGACTCAGTCCGGTTTTAAACCCTCATTCTCATTCATTACCATACTCCAAAACAGCAATAAGGCACGCTTGTGATTGCCATTTTGCGCATACCCAATGATCATGGCAGACCATGGAGCAATATCTCTCACTGGCATCTCCTCAAAAACCAAACGTGCTCTCTTTACATCCCCACTCCTCAAATACCCAGAAATCATTGTGTTCCAGGTGACCGTGTCCTTCTCAGGCATTTCATCGAATAGCTCACAGGCATCTTCAAAGGAAGCAAAAGCTCATGCATGGAGAAGCGAATTGGCCACTTATAAATCAAACCTAAACCCAAGTTCATAATGTGTGCATTAATAATGGCATTAGCCCAATCATTTTTTTGGATAATTCAAAACTTTACTACTCTCAAGTTTCGCCAAAGTTGTACTTTACTACACCTATTTTTTTTTGTTACACTTTCATACCTAAAGTTTGATTCTTTTACCACTTTGATATTTTCGTTAGTCTAGCTGTTAACTTTTCTGTTAATTGATGACATAGCAAGATCTTCACCCACTAATTATCACTTTAGTGCTCTTAAGTATCTTGAAATTCGTACTTTACTACCTTTAGTTTTTTTTTTTTTTTTTCATACAATAAAGTTACGTTTTGCTTTCATAATCATACTGCTGTTAACCTGGGCATCAGGAGCTCCGTTAAAACGTGACATGACGTTTGACTGAACGATGACCGTGCAGAAAAATTGCGGCTTATCCGGATTGGCCGGTGCGTCATTCCCACGATGTAGGGTTCTTTTGCAGTTTAGAGAAGAGTTTTCAGGTGGGGTAGTTGTGTGGCCAGTTAGGAATTGCCACCCTTTATTGTTAATTAATTCTACTAAGGTTCTGTTGTATATTATATATATACGAGTCTCAATGACCCTATATATTATGTTGTACTTCTTACGATCCAATTTTTATTGTATCTCGAAATCAGGACACCACCAGTTCTACCTTGAGGTATTCTCCTAAAAAGAAATCCAGCTAGATCAGGCTAAACGAGTACCAAGCTTCAAGCATACCTTTAGTTTTTATTAATGGAAGTAGTTCTGCTTACACCAAAAGAGCTTACTCAAGAATTGCATTTTCACTTCAAAGTCCTACCAATCGTAACGTTTTTCTTAATGCAGTCCTAACAATCATAACGTTTTTCTTAATGCGCACACAAAAGATCGTGCAAAAGCTGAACAATTGCATTTTCACAAGCATTGTTATTCATGTTTTTAATCGATTTTACACGAAAACTGTCACCGCACCATAGGCTTCTTGAAATTCATGCACTTTCCCTTATCCACAACCTTACGTGGGTTTGAGGAAACGAACCGATCGGGTTATATCCAATAATCCAAATGAACAATATATATCAGTCCATCAGTTGCTGTACCATTCTTTTTGCCGTGGCTGCAAGATAGCCATTATACGGTAGCTGTAAAGAACCAAAACAAAGCTTGGCCTCCTTTAAAAAACCGAACAGTGGAACAAAACGTAAACTATAAAAAAAAAGGTCGTACCCAGTGCACAAGGCTCCCGCTTTACGCAGGGTCTGGGAGAGGTGAATGTCGGCTAGCCTTACCCCCATTTATGGAGAGGCTGCTCCCAAGTCTCGAACCCGAGACCTACCGCTCATGGACGAAGGCACTTGCCATCGCACCAAGTGCGACCTCTGAAACGTAAACTATAGAGACAGATTAATTTAACTAATTAAGAATCATATCAATGGATATAGTAGATGTCAAGCAATCAATGGCTACTAGTCAAATTAGACAGCCAATACATTCTCTTACAGTGTCTATTAATTAATTTGAAGTGTAAACTTTGATTATTCACTCAAACACTTCATCTCCTTATCCTTTTTCGTTGTTTTTCCAAAGCTGAAACTATTATTAATCAGATTCTGTCTTTCTATTAGTTGTATCTGCCACTTCTGAGATCCCTCTATCTGGAACCCAATTGGTGTTGAATATTTATCCACATATAAATGATTGTTTATGCGAATCAGCATTTCAGGAAATTATTTACTCTACAAGGAACCTGCATGCATGTCTAAAATATGGAGCAAATCTTGATGAGATAGCATCAATCATAGGCATTCCGATCTTATATATTCTCTTCGTGTTCTTGTGGTACACATGTCTAGACCAGTAAGCCAACTTCACGTCCCCAAATTCTTCATTGCATCCAATTGATGGCTGGTGCAATATTGAGAATTCTTACCTAATAACTAGGGTAATATTGAAGACCAATTCTAACACCTAGAAAGAGGTAAGCTGCACATATTTGCCATTTTCCTTATTGGCATTTGTTTTGACTTTTGAGTGGATAGATATGTTTGAGGTAACGTAATTGCATTTGGTCACAAGGTACTGTTCTGTCCGTACAACCGCAAAAGGAAATAAGTGGGCAGAAGCACACATCAACGACACTTTGAAGTAAATATTGGGTTAAAAGGTCGTTAGAAGCCCTTAGAGTTAGGCCGAGTGGTGAACAAAGATGGGATCCATAAGGATAGCACCAAGACATGTTTAGGTTTAATTCTCTTCATTAAAATAGTAACATTCAACAAAATAATTAAGTAACAAAGATAAGATCACGCTTTACCACAGTAGTAGTAGCGAGAATCAATCATGTGTACGTATTATGTGCAAGTTTGATTTCTATCAGTAACGACTAATTATTTAATCCACTAACGCTAATCGTTCTACCAAACCAAGATAAAGAAAGTTAAATATGAAAAAGTTATGAAAAGGAGTGAAGGGCAAGGAAAAAAACTTATAAATTAATAATATGAGTGATGAACAGTATTATATTACATTAACAATTTTATTAGTGGGGATAATCAAGCTTGTTTTGGCTTTTGCATTAAAATTTCTTCAAAGTTATGATTATCAAAACTCAAGGCCAAAAAAATGAAGAAAGAGAAGATTTTAGAAACTGTCGGTGAGATTATGGGCAGAAAAGCTTATATAATGGACTGCTGGTCGATATCATTCTTGTTAGATATTAGTGATGAGCATACAATATTTCATTTGACTCTTAAACATGGGATACAAAAATCTTAATCTCGTTAATTACCCAGCTTGGGCATCATGCATATCTGTGCATAGTGGCGAAGTCAGGATTTATCGGGGAAATGGGTGAAATTTAAAAGAGTAAAAGGTTTCAAAATAAATGTAGACAACCAAATTCTTCTAGATAATAGACAATATTAATTTCGCTCATATATTTATCAAGGCAAACAAGTTACAATTGTTGCCGGCAATATTTTATGCCATAAATTTGCTAATTATTCCACGGCTTTAAGGGAAGGGGGCATTGCTGTGATGTTCATCTCTTTGATCATAATACTATATGGCCTCATCTAGTCTAGAGGACTGAATTTATTTGTTTGTCTATTTAAATACAATCCTAGAATCCAAATGAAGCCTATATTTGATACAAGCCACTATAGTGTAATATGCCAAATGTGAAAACAGAGAACCTTATCATACCAATTTGAGTTTTTTGCAAACATATCTACCCAATAAACATTTACTTTTTTTTTTCAAGATAAAAACTGCAACTTTAACCAATAGTTGATACGTCAACTCCTTCCAAGCATCAAATTTTAACAAAAGCTGCACTCTTTCGAAAAATGGCAGCTAAATTTTTCCTAAAAATCTACTTATTAATCAATAATCATATGATTCATATCAATAATCAATATCCATATTACCCTATAATTCTTATAAAGAATGTCAATTAAGCAAATATTTATGTTAAATTATGAATTAGTAATTTAAATTTAAAAGGGCAGAAGGCATGGCAGTGAGGTGGGAATTGGGGAAGTGAATGTGAGGTTAATAAATAGGGACGAATGGTCCCCCTTGTATTTTTTTATTTATTTATTTATTTTATAAATATTTTTATGCTCAAACGACGCCGTTCAGTATCTATTATTTTTATTGTAAAGGCAAAGGACACGTCTTCTTCATATGATTGTTTATAACAAAACACAGGTGCTGCACAGAGATGCAGCCTGTAGCAACCATGACTTCACCTTGTAGGTTTTCCGACAACACCAAAAGGACGGACCGTCGCTTCTCGGCTTGATTTCCGAAAAAGGGAAGGGCCACCGTCCCTCCCAGACCCTCTGTAGCTTCGCCAATGTCTGTGCAACCCTAAAAGTTAGACAGAACAGTAAGTGATGACTCAAACACAAAACAACAAAAGAAGAAAAGGGGGAAAAGAATTGGGATTGGACTAGGGGTATGATGGAGAGCAGAGATTCTTCGGATACATCCTTAGAGTCTAAAATACTCATTACGTGACGTTGTCACACAATAACTATATATGTAGACTCATAATGATATACCTTCAGTGACATACAAGCCATAAATAATAGGTCAAGAAACAAATAGTTTCAATTAATAGACAACGACATTAGGGAGATACAAGGCAAACGCGTAAGGAGTAGGATTCTCTCCCTTTTTTTTTCCTACCTTTCCCTCTCCTCCTATTTGAACGGTCATGGTTAAGCCATGTCAACATATTATATTAATTTTTTATAGAAAGAGAACGACAAAATAGAGAATGTGAGAGGACGGAGTGGAAGGGGATGTAATATTGGTTTCAATGAAATGATACACATATACACTTATTGATAATAACACTTTGAAAATAGGTGAAAATGTTCCTAATAGTGTGAATTGAAGGTTCTTTTGATCTCTGAGTTATTTAATCTAATCTTATATATCACTCTTTATTGCTAGCAAGCCTTTTATAATTTTATGAAATCCACTCAAGCAAACGAGTTCCTTTCACCCTTATAAGTAGTCTTGTGATCCAGTATTACTCAAGCTGAATTTGGTTTATTAAGTAGACTAATTACTTCGCTTTAGCTTGGTGAGATGTGCTATACATTTCATATTCCACAAGACAAAGGGACTTTTCCCATTTCTGTACAAAACAATAAAAAGTTATCGTTGCTCTCAGGGTAATGATCTCTTAGGGGATATGGCCTGGTTTAATTTAGTATGTGTGCTCTTTAATTTTTTGCTTTTCCACGTGATTTCCTCCTAAAGAAAATTAGTTAATTTATGAGGGAAAACGATTAATTAATTAAGTTTTAAACAAATAATTAAGGAAAGTAGGGTAGCAAGGGACAGGGGTGAAAAATGATGAAGGAAGACATATCCAATTATCATCTTCTTCGTTGACACCAAGAAATTATGATTGAAACCTTCAAGCAACGGTTGAGTGAAGAAAGGATGTTTGTCAAATGCCGCCTAATCAGATTTATAAATTATAAGACGTAAATGGCATAAAAAAATGTACACATATAGAAATGTGGTGTGGCGTGGAAGGAAATGATGTAGTTCGCTTTAAATCATTAGGCCTTCCACAGATGAACATTAATTATATATAATATATTCATTTCAAATAGTACGGTTCAATTTTGTTTCTATGTTTGCTAAAGGTTTACTTACATCATATCACTTGGGAGAGAGAATCAATCAATATTTAAATATAAAATTTAAAGGCAAAAAAAAAAGCAAAGAAGATCAAAATCAAACGTTTAATTAATCTCGGGGTAAAGTAATTCTTTAGACATTTTTTTTTCACTTTCTTTAACGTGCATCTTTTCACTATGCTTGCTGGGATTTAATCACCTCAATCATTCATTCAATAGTTTATGTATAGATTTAATCACCTCAACATGGGTGTGTAAAAAAAAAAGAGTGGGGCAATCATTTCCCTGTATTAATTAGAGATAAAATAAGATCCTTACTAATTCCTATGTTACTCCACAAATCAAACAGTTCATTTTAAGGAGGACCATGCTGTGTAATTTCTTACTAAACTCTTACTCATCAAGTAAGATTCAAATTAACTATTATTAAAGAAAAAGTGTAACAATCAAGTTAATTGAGAGCCATATGGTTGATGAGACAGTGAAGCTACCAAAACACTCAAAGAGAGACTCAGTGATCCTCTCTCTCTCTCACACACACACACACAATAAGATATGTTTACCTTTTTCTAAATCGGATGTTTAAGGAACATATTTAAGGTAAACAAGCCACATCCAGACATGACAATTAATGGTGTGTGCTAATTAATATTGAAAGAGCTGGAGGATCAACAGAAAAGGATGGGCCATAACTGTTGCAGCAAACAGAAAATTAAGAAAGGACTGTGGTCTCCTGAAGAAGATGAGAAGCTATTGAATCACATCAACACCTTTGGCCATGGTTCGTGGAGCTCTGTCCCAAAACTAGCTGGTACGTGTGTATTTCCGTAGTCATCAATTATTGTTATTGATATTCTCTCAGCAGAGATATGGACGCTTAGCCAAATTGACTAGAACAATGTGTTTCATTTTGCACATACCAGTTTGAAAACTCTTCCTTAATTATTTCAACGATGTCGTTTTGTGATCTTGTTACATTGTTAATTGCAGGTTTGGAGAGGTGTGGGAAAAGTTGCAGATTGAGGTGGATAAACTATTTGAGACCAGATCTCAAGAGGGGTCCATTTTCTGAGATAGAAGAGAGAACCATCGTAGATGTTCATAGGATTTTAGGCAACAAATGGGCTCAGATAGCGAAGCATTTACCAGGTAGAACAGACAATGAGGTCAAGAATTTTTGGAACTCATGCATCAAGAAGAAGCTCATTGCACAAGGTTTTGATCCCAACACCCACAATCTTCTCCCTTCTTTCAAAGCTAACAACAACAACAACAATAATATTCATGCATGCAATATGTTTTCTCCATCTTTTTTCTCTGTAAATTCTTCACATGTCTCAGCAGATACTTCCATAGACATATTGGAAGCACCTTATCTCACATTACCTTCTACTTCATCTCCACATACAAATCATGTCGATATCTCGTTGCATGAATGCTCAACCATATCAACCTATGAATTCCAAGTCCAAGAGCAAATTAATCCAAATGTTTTAACAGAATCCATGGGGATTAACAGTGTCCCAACAATCTCCACCTCTCACTTATATCCAATATCAGAGCTTGAAAATATTGTAAATGAGAGCTTTCAACCCATAACTAAATCCACAAACCCAAAAGACATATTGCAATCACAACAGGAGGAGGCTTGTGAAGTGGTGGAAAATGAGAAGCCCAGTGTGTTGAATGGTGCACAGACAAACATAGATGCTTCATTTGGGAGCTCTAACTTTGATCTGGATTTTATGGAGTGTACAGAATTGCCTTGTGGAATGTATAATTACCAACTGAGTCCAATGGATCAACTTACATGGAATGGTTAGGTATTTTGGGACTTTTTTTTTTTTATAGCAAAGATGACTTTTCCTTTTTTGGTTTAGGGGGGCTTTAATATTTTGTTTTGTTTTTGTAGTTATATTTTGACTCTACTATGTGAATAATTTTTGGTATATTGATTTATTTACACTAAGGATGAGTGAATAAATTAGTTTCGAACTCGCGATCTACAAAATTTGAATTTAAAAATTTTCATTTATAAGGAATGAGAAATACACTAAACCGTAATACTAATTAACTCTACGGTGCAAATATTAATTGTTGACTTAAGAGTACTTTATTTTTTAAAATTTCGTTGCTAAAATCATCATGCAGTTACCCACTGAACGCCATTTTTTTGTTGACAAGTAAATATGAACAACGCACCACCAATAGGACTGCATTCCTCTCGAGCTTGGACCATGTATCTAGGCCTTTATTTCTTTTTTTTGTTTTCCAATCGGTTCATGAGTGGGAGATTAGAATTCGAGCTTAAAACTTACTTTGAGTGATGAAGGCCTAGTGTTTGGAGGAAGTTACGACCTGATCAAGTTGTTCCCATGGAATCATTGCCCTAGAGCATGCAACCCATGGCTGCCCGTCGAGTGGCTAGCGTGTGCTGCAGTTTCTCTCTCACCCACTTTGTATTGGGTTCGAAATCCAACCGGGTGTGGTGCTTTTCTTCTTTGCCTTGGTTGTCCCACTAGGTTTTTCAAACGAGAAATGCTAAGAAGACTTCCTCATAAGTGAGATTTTTCACAGATTTTCCGTCATTTTAATTTTTTTTGCATAATTTTCATATTAACATTATAAAATATTGTGTTAAAAATATGAGGTGATGGAGAGTCTCATTAGCATTTATCTTCTCCAAAATAAGGTCTTTGAAGTCTAAGTTTCTTAATAATTTTTTTTAGAAACAAAAATTAAAGACTTCCACATCCTGAGGATCGGGTGGTCATCGTCTTTGGATACTTGCCAGTGTTTCATTGCTCCAGACATCTTTTCGTGTATGAATACGTATGTTATGGAGTATCCTATAAACATAAGATACCATATACACTAAAAGTCTGACACAACAAAATTTTCACTTTCCCAAAAGTTGGGTTATGATCCTTTAATCTCCCCCATCATTTTCTTATACCAATCTTTACCCACCTCCATCTTTTGAAATTTTGTTAAAGATTGATGATTGACTAACACTATTTGACTAATCCATGTTTGTGATAACCATGATAATATCAGTTGATGATGAAAAATTGGTCGTTTCCGTTTTTCACCTTCATTTTGTTATGAGTTGATGAAATTGACATAAAAAAAATTGAATCCTGCAACTCACATGATCAAACTTGAAAAAATTATGAACAAATATTATTGGGAAGTGAATAGTCCAAGTGATAATTTAAAGATGCACAAACCCATCCTTACGCATGCTCACTTTTTTTTTTTTTCGTCAAATGCATGCTCACTTTTCTCCAGATAATTAGGCTTATTTTTAACTACACTCTTTGAACTCGATTTCGATACCACTTTATTTCTTGAAATTTAAAAGTCGTCATTTTGATTTCTGAAACTCAATTTTGATCCCACTTTACCTCCTTAAACTCAAAAATCGTCACTTTACTTCCTGGAACTCAATATCCCATCCACTTTAGCTTGTTTCTATGTATTCCGTTAAGTTTACTTAGATGACATAATTAGAGCCAACTTATGATTGACGTGACATAAGTGCAAAACTCACAGATCCAATCAAATGGTGTCACATAAATTGAAACAAAAAAAATTTAAATTTCAAACATTGCATAATATATTTTTTTTTAAATAGTAAAAACAATTCATGGGTTTCATCTTCCTGTTGGACCCTCTCTGTGCCGTCCCTCTAATCGTTGCACATACATTCATATCTCCAGCCATCTTATTATTTATTCCATTGATTTTGTTATTTCTTATGTTCTTAATGAAGGTAGCCAGTGAGGAGAGAAGATAATTTTTTTGTTCTTTTTTCCCACTCATTTATTTCAAGAAAAATTTGGCATATTACCAATTTAGAGAGTAAAGTTGTGACTTTTGAATTTCAAGGATCAAAATGGATCGAAATCAAATTTCAGAACGCATAGTTAAAAATAAGGAAAACTAATGAAAATAGTTTCAAAACTTTGAGTTTTAACAAAAATACTATGTTATAACTTTATTTAATGATAAAGACAAGAGAAAGAAAAAAAATAAAAAACAAAAAAAACCTAACTAAAGGCATGTGCAAAAGCACCCAACCAATCCTGGAGGTGAGCAAATGGGTCCTGGACCCACGGATCGGAGCGGGTCCAAATTTTTAAAATTCAACATGAGACGAGGCGGGCCAGGTCCAGGTTAATAGCGGGGCGGGGCGGGTCCAAATCCTGAAAGAAACGGGCCCCCGACCCGAACCGGTTTCCACCCCCAATGATCTTCGAAGCCATCATCAGGAGCTCCACCACCATCTTCTCCCTCTCCGCCCTCCTCTCCTTTCGGGAGCTCTACATTCTACTCCAGAGGATCCAGGCCTTCATCGAAGACTCTTCAAACAGGAGCCGGATGTGGCTCCTCCTCCAGATAGAATCCCTCACCAACATTTTCCCTAAGCTCACCCTCGACCTCTCCACCTTGCTTGACAGCCTCCCCGTCAAGGAGCTCCGATAAAACGACATGTCGAGGAGGCCATCTCCCTCCTCCGCACCCAGTGCTCTTGCAGCACCACAAAATTGCTCGTTGATCTAAGAGACAACGCCATCCGCCTCGAGGTTTGCTCCATGCTCGATAGCCTCATGAGCGAAATCGTCCCCGACCATTTCAAGCTTTCTGGAATCTTCGCGCAATTAGGGATTTGCGATGGTTCAGATTGCAGATAGGAGCTAGAGAGCCTCTAGGACGATTTCCAAAACTAGACGGAGGACGAGTTTAAGTAGGAGAGGGAGTGAGGAGTCGGTGTCTGTTGGAAATTATATATTATAATATGAAATATTGTAATATATAATTTTAATAATTGAATGAAAAATAGTGTTAACCAATTTCTTTGAAAGGTTATGTTGTTTAGGTGATACTTGATAAGTGATGTATACTTATAGATGAAAAGTTACATCTCTTTAATAAGTAGAAATTGGATTCTATATAAACCCATGAAACCATTGGTATAACACGTATAGAAAATTAGAGTTAATTTTTACTCTTGAGAAATAGGGTTTCCCCACTTTGTTTCTCTCATGCTTCGTGTGTCAAATTCCGAGTCGTGTCTTGAGATTACGGAATATATGAAGTTCGCCAGAGTCCGAAGATTGAAGTGCTTTGACTTCGGATTATAGATTGTTGAATCCTGGGAGATGGACGCCTACCGAACTACAAGCACAAGAGTAGGGGCGAAATTCTATCTTTAGGACATTGCATTTATGCAAGCCTCAATCTCCAAGTTTGTTAGTATTTCTAACTTTCTCCCTAGTTGTTTATATTAATCTCATATATAATTGATGTTGTGAATTTCTTTATGATTATTATCATTGGAATTCTTTTATATTTTTCATATTTTCTAATATTGCTCCAACAGTGTCGTCGACGCTGTTGATTTCATCGTTGAAGACCAACCCCTATTTTCCAAGTCCCATGGCCGCCAAGCTTTTCTAGGTCCCATGATGTCGTCGATGCCATTGACTTCGTCGCCGTCGGAGGAGGATTTCGATCTCGTCGCAGATTTGGTGGCACATGGAAGTAGATCACGCCATCCCATCCCATTGCTTAGATCCGAACGAGCTCGTCGGGAGAGCTAAAGAAGAAGAAGAGAACAAAAAAAAAGGACCTATGGAAAAGAACAAAAGGACCCGCAGACCCGACCTATTTCAAACGAGCTGGGTAAGGTCCGGTTCCTGTATTAAAATTTGTTGTACCCATCCTGGCCTGGCCTGACCCATGCCTAGCCCTAACCAATCCTTTGCATAACCCTTTGACATAATCCAAACATAATTTATTCCTCTAACATTAAAATTTCAAATTGAAGTGGGTTTCATAAACAGTATAGTATCGTTAAGTTTCATAAATAGTGTAAAAAGTTTCATAAACAGAGTTGTACCGTTAAATTTCATAAATAGTGCAGTAAGTTTCATAAACAATGTCGTACTGTTAAGTTTCATAAACAATGTAGTATCATTAAGTTTTATAAACAGTGTAGTAAATTTAACAAATAATGTAGTTCCATTAAGTTTCATAAACAGTTTGTGTGAGGGGGCACGCGGGTTCATGCATCTTTTTTTTTAAATATTAAAATTATATCTTTTTCATTAAAATTTAAGTTTTTTATATCCTTTTTATTAAATTTGAAGAATTTTTCATTAAAATTTAAATTTTTTTTATTAAATAAAATTATAGCATGATCTTTTATTAAAATAAACTTAATCCAAACATTTTTCATAAAAGTTCTCATTAAAAATAAGCCTAGAAAAATATTCATATTAGGGCATTTCGACGACTCGACCCAAGTTGGATTTGGGTGGACTAAAACAAACCCTTGGTCCAGGGCCCAGCCCAATTTAATAGAATACCCTAAGGTTTGAAGACAAATGGAGGTCCCAATCTCCCAACATTTTGCATCCGCCACGGCGCCACCTCAGCAGCCTGGTCACCAACTGGCAGGTTATGGTCGGCACTCGTGACCGTTTTGCATGAAGCCGTCCACCGTTTCGACACTTACAATACCTTCCCTCCTTTTCTGCGCTAAACAACACAAAACACACAGCACCTTCAGCGTTTCTCTCTGTTGCTCTCTGCAAAACCATGGCAGGAGGTACCATATAACATCATCCCTTCAACTTTTTCAGCTTTAATTTTTGTGGGTTTTTCTCAAAATACTGATCAGAATATGAATTCGGCTTCTTCAGATCTTCCTGGGTTTTACTATGATACGGAGAAGAACAGGTACTTCCCCATCAAAGGCCCAATCCCAGGATCTCGTCGTATGACTGCTCCTGCTTCTTCCTCTGCTTCTACCAGCGCTCAGACGCCGGCCAAGGTACGCTGGTTGTTCTTTTGAACCCAAATTTTGTGCTTTTCCAGGTTTGCGTGTTTTCTAAGAGTTTTGCCTGTTTTAAAGTTTGTAACTTTGTTGTTTTTACTGTTTTTAAGCTTGACATTGCTCAGGATATTTCTATGTTTGGTGGGTTTTTACTTGAATACGTTATTTGTTGCTACTTATGTTTTGGTTGGGGGTGGATTGAGAGTTCAATGTTGTGTTCCAATTGCTTTGTTGAAGCACTTTTTTTATTTATTGAGAATTTTTATGTCATACTTGGGGGAGGTTCTTTACAAATCACTAGAATCGAACTAGTTTTGAAAGACCTTGATCATAGATTTGTGTTCACTGTTGTAAGGTTGCAAATAAACTAGTGAATTTCTAGGCAGGCATCCCTTATATTGTATGTAGTTTTGCATTGCACTACCTATTGAACACATGAATTTATGGTAGTTTCTTCTTCTCTGAGACTACCATAGTTTCTTTTTCTCTGTTTTGTTATGCTGTAAGTTCGGTGATTTATGTAATTGTCAAAATACTTAACTTTGGTTCTGATTCATCTTGTTGTAGGTGACCAACTCATGTAGGCGAACCAGTGTAAGAACTTCTAAGATGCTTCAGGCTAGGGAGTTATGCGGTAATCTCATTCCTTTCAATAAAGGAAGGTGTAACTTCAATGAGGAATTCCAAAAGGCACAAGCATGCCATCCTGTGGTACGTTGAATTAATATAAGCCTTCAGTTTAAGATTTTAAAGTTAAGGTTACCAGTTATGTTCAAAACATTATGATTTCCACCAACTTGTTTCCAGTTTTTACTTTCAGCTTGATTAGCACCCTAATTTATGCTGAAAGATTCTTTTGTTCTTTTTTTTTATTAAGGAGATGGATATCCTTTTTCCCTCTTAATAGAGATGTTGTTGGTCCATCAGACGTAATAGTACATATTTGTTTTAAAATTTTACTGTAAGCCTCTGTGAGTCTCTATTTGGCATACGGGCCAAGTTTAGAATCCAGCAACATATAGGTTACAGCAAGAAACTAGCAATAAATGTACAGCATGAAATTTGTAATTTGTTTTATTTATGTGTTCTAAGAATTTGCAGGTTTGGAAGTACCAGGAAACCAAAGAGTTAACTGATGGCGCTTTGGAGCGGATTCGCATGGATGTACAGACAGAAGGGGGTCAAACTGATACGGACTTTGTATTAGCAGGTGGCATGAATGGCTCTATAAGGTAGAATAAAGTTTCAGCCTGCTGTTATTTTTCATGCATTTTTTTTGTTTTTTAAGATTGTTTAGTATGTTCAAATTTTGTGATAAATTGATAATAGTTGGTAGCATGAAAAAGCGATTGATTATAGGGTTCCAAGACTTTGATAATGGATCTGTCAGAATATTAGGATAATTTATGCAGTATTTAGTTTGTTTGTGCCATGGCTACTGAATAATGTGGTTTCTTTAATACATGTATCCTGTTACCTGTGGGTCCAAGCCTAAACCTTCCTACTGAAGAATAAAAGGACAAGATTTTGTTTCATTTTGGAGAGTCACGGAACAACCGAACAATGTAGTAGAAACCACTCCATCTCTTGGATAGGACCGTCTACTTTTTCAAAACAGCCTACGACGTATTGTTCTAGATATGTCCATTTATCATGCTATAAACACAAAATGTTGAATGGGGTCTTCATTTAAGCAAATTTTTCTAAAACATTTTGTTTGAGGTACTGAAGAATGTGTGTTTGTGTGTGTGTGTGTGTGTGTCTAAAGGTATATGGTTTGTAAATA
Source organism: Malus sylvestris (assembly GCF_916048215.2). Classification (NCBI taxonomy): domain Eukaryota; kingdom Viridiplantae; phylum Streptophyta; class Magnoliopsida; order Rosales; family Rosaceae; genus Malus; species Malus sylvestris. The sequence goes on along the minus strand of NC_062264.1, from coordinate 36,711,313 downwards.
CGTCTGGCTATAACTATTTATGGTGGTTGAGAGCATTGAACGTCTTTTGGTTGATGTTTGAGATTCATGTATCTAGATTGACCAGAACAAATCAAATGATGGAAAGGTTCAAGAAATTAGCTTCGATTGGAATTTGGATTTGGAAGTTTTAATTAAGGCATCCTAATATCCCCAACTCATGGCTGATGTTGGAATTAGAAGTATGACCGTCTCCTTTCCTTTTAAGCCATCACATGTTCGCTACAAGGAATTACACATATACCAATGGTAAACCTTTGTAATGTAGTAAACAACCTTTTACCTGCTCATAATCCATATTATCCTGTAGCTCAGAAGGTTAGCGGCCTTTTCCTTCAGCAATAAAGACCTGTTTACATAACTTCATAACCATGGTCCTTCAGGCCACACATGAGAAATGAGCTGCCTTGGCTGGTTCTAATATTATTTCTAATGACTCAATACCTTAAAAAGCTGCAAAGCAAAGCTGGTAGCATTCCAGAAATTGGCCCCTTCTTCAGATAAGTTTTTGCAAGTGGTATGTCGACATGGTGTTATGAATCCACCCAAATCATAACATGTAGAATCCCCCATGTTAAACCCTAAAGCCAACATGTTCTATAATTCAAGTGGATGCGTAACACTACATCAGCATGCCAAGACTGTTACCATTTCTCTTCACCTTTCTATCCATTAGCTTACTCCTGGGTGGGCAGTGTTACTATTAACATATGCTAATATAATACCACAAATAGTATTAGCATTGAATAATACTCTTATATACACTTTTTTACTTTCATTATAACATTGGGGACCTTGGTTTCTGCAACTAAGTTTTAACAATTTTCATTGTGAGATCAGGCCCTGCTGAGCATTTTTACCTCTCTAGATATATGACTCCTTGCTTGCAGTACTCCTACTGAATTTGTGGCACCTGTGAGATTGATCAATGACAATCTTTTTAGTACATATGTGGAATTCCTACTTCAAAATGTTTTAAATATTCATTTCTAGTTTTTGTTTTTGCAATAAAATAGTTTCTTGTTTCGTTTCTGTCTTAATCTGCTTGTTCAAGTGTTGGTGTTTATTCGTATTACATGTATGTCTTTTGGAAATTCTTGTCCTCTGTATGGTTCTTCACATATCTTTTTTGTATTTGCTCAAATAATTTATTACTTTCTTTGAAACATGATGCTCTTGCAGTATTTTTGAAGTTGGAAAAGTTGGGCAGGGTCTTAATTACGGGATGAAATGCAAGGCAGAACGTGTCTGGCCTCTCTCTAGCAAAAGTCAACTGGAGTACAGTGAGGTACCTGGGCAAATATGGAAACCAGCTCACACTACACCACGGATGCCATCAAACATATCTTCTATAAAAATGTTTGGAAAACAGTCTCCTGGCACAGAAGATGATAGTTCTTGCATCCAGCATATGTTGTATCCTTGCAGACTTAGTTTTTTGTAATGGTTAATATAGAATACCAGTTTGATTTTGTACTCTTACAAGTGTATTTATTGGACTTAAAACTATAAGAATAATTTCTAGACTTTCTTACCTTCAATTTTATCTAAAACAATGTTTGGTGTGTCTTGTTGAAGAAAAAACGAATGTTTACTTCTGCAAGCCTTAACACAAGAGAGCAGGATATCAACGTTGGGAGCTGAGAACTCTGGTGGATCTCTTGTGGTTATTAACCTCCATGAACTACTAAACTTTGATCCAAATAGGACTGTCTTAAGTCAAAATATTTATGAGATTGCAACTTTCAACTGCACTGTTTGGACTACAGATTGTGAATCTGATGGGAGTCGTGCAGTGATTGGTAAGTACTATTCCTGTTTATCTTATTCTATCGTAAACAGTGCTAGTCATGAAGGTACTTTTAATGTTCTATTATCAAAGGACTCCATGATTGGAGACCTGGTCTCCAAATACAAGGACCCTGTCGCTCGAGAAATTTCATGCACAGACACACACACAGAGTTCTTTCTTGCCTTGGTGTTGCTCTTGCGGGTAGTATGCGGAGTACGCTTGAAGGTAACAGTTTTCAGAAGAAACTTTGTTAAAGATTATTCCTTTTGTTTGTTACAGGAACCAACCTGGGAGCTGCTCTGGTGGATTTGGAAACTGGGAGCGCATCATGGCTGTTACGCAGTAAAAGTGATGTTTTGGCACAACAACTTGTTCACTCGGTAATCTATTGCATAACTTAAGACTTTTTGGAAATCTTTTAAAGTTGCCTGAGTTTATATGCATTTGGAATAAAGGGTTTAACCAGTTACGCTGTGGGTAATGAGTGAGTTAATATTCCTTAGTAGATGTTCAACTCTTAGTAATTACTTTAGGCATTATAATTTTCAGGTTGTATTTTGGTAAGTTATTATTCTTATTTGATACTCCAAAAGCATCCATATATTCCATACCACCTCCTCTATATTTACTGCTATTAGATGATATCTACATGTTTGGAGAATGTCTTATTGGAGGTCAGCAGTATGCGCTCAAGCAGTAGTGAGGTACACATGCATCCATAAGCTAGTTATAGATGAAATCTTAGCCAATGGTCAACCAATCAGATGCTACTCTCTTGTCAAGTTTGCAGGAGACTCTTAGCAATTTTACGGTAGCGTCTACGTTATTGAAGGTCGAACTTTGTCTTTCTAGGCATGTCGTTGTCACTGATCTCTATACTGCTCAGAATAATATTCTCCATTCTGGGCCCGCTGTGCAATTATTTATGGTTGATACAAAGCCTAATGCACATTATAAAGCATCATGAGGCTTGCTGATTCGTATGGAATAGCTTAACTTTTGTGTAGTAACTTTTTGTATAATTTCGGGACCTCATTTTTGTACATCTATTGCAGGGAAATGCTGTTTTATGTGGACTCAGAAATGGAGCAATTGTAACAGTTGATGTTCGTCAGAAACAGGGGGGGTTTCCTGTAAGACCTGTTAGACATAGAATGCGTCACTCACCTTTGGAGAACACGCGTGGAATAACTAGTATACAACGGTCTAAGGTATAAAGTTCATTGATGATGTAACAGACTGTAGCTTTTTTCTGGTGACAGAATTTTTATTTTCTGTTTTTTAAAATCAAGCAATCTTCATAAATCATATCTCATATCTGTAAAGTATTGATGTTTTCTAACTCACAGATTTTATCAATTATTTTGTTTAATATGGCAGCTAATTCTTCTTCTCCATGTGGAATTGGTTTAATGAAACTATTTTGATTTACTGTGGGGTGGTTGTGTTCCATCAAGTAGCTTAAATTACTTTTGTTTCCTGTCTTTTTGGTGAATATGAAGTAGCTTACTTCTTTTTTATTCCGATTACAATCAGGTAGCTTACTTTTCTATTCTACGTAAGAATTAAAGTGCGGATAATGATCCGAGTATCTTTTTGTGCAGCCTTTTGGAACTGGAAATATACATCCTTCTCATACCACTAAATTGCCTTCATCTATTGCAAGGTTGGTAGGCTTTAGTATCTTATATGATCGGTTTATTTTCTTTATTGTTTTTCATACGTTTTGCTCACTCTGGTTTGATACTCCAGTTTGGTATCACTTCGGTTTGATGATCAGTATTTCTTGGCGAGCTCCATGGATGGAACGGTTAGTTTTTATTTCAAACACAATAGATATTAATTTATTCAGCATCTTTTCTTATGCCTCGTGACACAGGTCTTTAGGTATGAAACGCTTGAAAACCATCAATAAGAACATGAATGTTTTTTACTATCCTTGCTTGAGCTGAATTCATTGTCATCTACACATTCCCATGTTCCTCTCAACACGTCAGATATCTAGCAATCAACTAAAATTTTGCATTCCCTGACTAGAGGTCCAATTTTCTCAAAGAAAAAGAACTGGGTCGATGTCTAGGTAGTAACTAACCTTAGCAAAAAGGCAAAAACATCCAGATGTGATTTTTTTTTTCTAAGGTTGCTGCTGCAACGATTTTGGTCAATGTCATTCTGATTAGTTCTTGTCTTTTCAGATGAAGCTTTACGACCAACGCCTAATCCAAAGAGGAGCTGTACAATCTTACGAGGGGCTTGTGAATTCCCATACTCGTTTGCAGCTTGGAGTTGACCCATCTGAGAGATTTGTTATGTCAGGTGAATATTATTATTGCTCACACCATTTATTTTGGCAACTTTTTTCTTATATATTTTTCTTTTAGGCGGAGAGGACTGCAATTTACGACTTTGGAGTATTAAGTCTGGTAAACTGCTTTTCGAGGATAGATTCTGTAACACAATCCCCTCAACTGTGTGCTGGCGAAGAGCTGAAAGTACGTGCTCTCTACTTCTCTTGTGCTCTCAGTCTTCTTACCATTCTCTCCATTTTATTGACCTTCAATTTTCTACTCGTCCGTAGGGTTTAAGGGAGATCGGGATGACAGGCCAAACTACGAATATCTTGATTCCAAAAGTTATGGTTTGGGCGCATGGATTGGATCACACGAAGGACTATTTTACATGCACTGGCAAGTGTGAAGGGTGCAAAAGTGCCCTCACGAAAGTTTTACAAATGTGCAAAGCTTGGGATTTCTTTCTATAGTGATGCTCACCATGCCGAAGGCATTATGAGCTCGCGCAAAGCAACGCGATGGTGAGGACATAAAAGAAGGCACGATTGGTGGTCTTTGCCTTCCGAGGAGTTTTGTTTTTCTTTCCTTTGTAAAGATAAACGGAGGTAGACACTGAGTCTGAAAATGGTACTCGTGACGAGGTCTGTACCTCCGTTGGTTGAGAGTATTTACCCTCACACGTATGCCACATTGGGCCAAAGTTTGAATCATCTCTCTCCGCTTTTGGTCCTCCCTTAATACCAAATGTAGCTAACAAAGAAAGTACTTTGTAAAATCAATAGTGGAATCTAGTAAAGTGACAATCGTAATTATCAGTATTTTTGTGACCATGGACCAAGGAATTAAAGTGTGACTATTTTAAATATTTTTATTCATATTGATTTTACGGTGTGATATTGCATGTTGTGTTTGTAGTTCTGCATAAGGAGAGATTCTGTCACAATCATTTCATAGTCTAAGTGGTGTCGTCAACCAATTTGTTTCGTGTTAAAAAAGTGCATGTTTTGTGTTAAAAAGGGCATGTTTCGTGTTAAAAATTGAACCACTCATTTAATTTGGTGAGATGGTTGCGAGAGAGAAGACCATGGTTACATTACACTTGGGCCACTTGTAATAAAGAAAGGTAAGAAAAGACTCTGATGACTTTGATCAAAGGAGACGAGCCATTCTTGTCATCTCTTTATTTGATGACTTGACTGCTGGTGTTTTCTTTGGTGGGTGACTTTTCTATCTTTGTGTTTTATACCCAAGCTTTTTACATATGGCGGGGGTGTATATATAGGGTAAGGGTTGCTTGAGTCTTTGGCACAAAAGTTTCTTACTAAAGTGATAAAAACTCACTCAAATCAAAAGTGATGACAGAATTATGCTTTGATTCCAAAGGGGAACCACCCTAATCTTCCTCCTCTTGACAATAACACCGTCTCAGAGAGAGAGAGAGAGAGCATAATTAGGAAACTTATGTGTCTTTGTCTTGACTTAAGCATGCTTTCTCAAAGGGTTTTTTTTTGGGATGATGGAATATATACGTTGCAGATATTTACTCACTTTCATCACTAATATATTTCTCATCCACGTATAAAAGAGGTTAAATGACAAAAGAGACGAGAGATCATCTGCATTGCACATAGAAATAAAATAAGACCAACTATATTATGCATCCATTGCACAAATTTAGAACGATCAATTTTTGAGTAGTTTTCTATGAGCGAGCAGGTAGGGACGGAGTTAGAAATTTCTTCTAGTGGGGGCAACCGAAAATAACTAAGAAAACCTTATTATAGTTTGGTTATACGCAATATGATATTAAGGATGGTTTCAAATGATGATGTATCACAATTCTAATGTTACAAAAATTTCAATATAACAGTGGAAAGTGGCAAAATGATGAGAAAAATATAAGTACATGATAGGCAGGAGAGGGTTTTATCGGTTTGAATGACAGAACAAGAGCACTATTGCTCATATAATATTTGATATGGAGTATAAGTAGAATGAATGTATGTTGGATATTAGATACATATATTTTCTTTAAAGATAACCCGTGTATATTATATAATTGTAGTCTGCAACTAAACAAATGAATTACTTGAGTGGGGGCATCTGCCCCAAGTGAGCCGTCATTGGTTCCATCCATGCGAGTAGGGAGATTCGAACTTAGGGTCTCGTTTAACATTTCGTACAAAGATTACATTAGACTGATAATTGAACGGTAATTTATGAGTAGTTGGCTTGAACTTGAGATATCGTTGTGATTCATCACATAAAAAGGGACATGGAAAAAGAAGTTTCATATATAACATGAACTACATGCATGACCACATTTTATGAAATTTGAACAATATACAGAGTTTGGTCAATATTTTCCATGATTATTGAAGATCATGCAACCTTATTGCCAAAGTTCCAAGTAGCTCTGCTCATAAGCAAACAAGAGCACGTAGAAGAGGATAAAAACAGTACTGCATGAGGCACGTGAGGGTGAAAACCACCCTTTGATCATGGTTTTGGTTCAGCAGCTTCAGCTTTTAAAAGGAAGAGACTCCCAAAGACTGATAAAGGGCATCGATGTAGTTCCAATAAAGCATCAAGGGTTGTTTTGCAAAATTAAATTTAAAGAGAAACCCTACTTCTGTTCTTCGCCATTGCTTTGGATGCCAGGTCTGTGTAACTTTACACGCAAAACAATGGGGGTTTGGGGGACCTTTATTTCCTTTTAATTATCCCTTTAATTATTGCATATATATGCAGTGAAGTCTAGTCTGTAAAAAAAAAAAGCCTCAAAACCCCATCACAATTTGTGAATCATTATGTCCCTCCTCTTTGTTTATCCACAATCCAGAGGAACAAAATAGCTATTTGTAGCTAGCTCTAGCCAATAAAATGACACATAATTAACCCACTCACATAAACATTTTCAAAAGGCAAAACCCAATTACTTTTTCTTACTTTTTTTCTCTTTTGACAACTGATACAATTAAAGCAAAAAAGCAATTCCCCATCAGATACCTTAATTAGAAACATGCTTTTAAAAAATTAAAAATTAAAAAAAAAAACAGGAAAAAAAATATTCAAATAACAAACATTTTGTCCTAGCTATATGTAGTTCATTTCATTTTCATTTAGTTGAGAGTGAATTCCGTATTGAGAAAATGTGAGATTTTATATATGTTTATAAACAACTCGACTACTTTTTATATTACCAATTGATTGATTTTATGGAGGTACCTTCCAATTAGTAACCGATGATTGTAGCAATTGATAAACAAAGTCCACAAGCACATGCTAACTTCATCCAAGCTAGTGTTATATGCATCAATCCATTGGAAGCGGGAAAGAGAAAAATGATTTGATTAATCATTTAGGTAATGTTAGAAAGGTTACATTTTTGAACAATAATAACCGATATTTTTTTTACTAAGTAGATCCAAAAGAATGGAAAATGTGGGTGGCAAGGGGGAAGATAATTATGGAGAAAAAGAAAATAGAATAATGATGAAGACCATGAAAACAATCACTACTTGAATATGATCATATATACATCCTAGTTATAATGGTAAAATGATTGCTTGAAAGTTCCAAATATCTAGCATATAATAAATTAAAAATAACATATGATTAAGCTGTAGTGACATTACAGCAGTGACATATAACTTAAATGGCAGAAAATACAAGCCACAAGGAAGGAGAAAATCACATACTATATATGTTCTTTGTTTTTTTTTAATAAATTTCTTTCTTGATCATATATATCTACTTTTGTTTTGCCAGCTTCCTCAATATTAATCCTCACCTATTTGAAATGGGATTCGGACCGCTTGGAACTTCATGTGCACCGGCTCTGAACATATTTTCTTTCCATGGGAATGGCTGCCTCCCACCACGAACCCGAAACCCTAGTCCTCTCCTTCGTCCCGATTCGCCTGTAAACTCATGATCAGCCCTTGAATCGATGATGCCATGTGAGGATCTTCTTGTAGCATATTCATCGATAACATTTTTCTTACTGATGACTCCAACTCCATGTGATCTCGAGGAAGTACTACTGACAGGTGGGATTGGGAAGCTATGCTTCTTTTTAGCCATGGTGATTTGAAATGTGATGAGAAGAAAGAAGAGGAGGGTTGTAAAAGTGGTGGTAGGCGATTTTGCATAATTACTAGCCATGCAAAACGATTTTTTTCTTGTATTCAAATCATTCAGCAAGTTCTTGACTTGTAGTTGAAAATCATGCAGAGCAGCACCTAGGTTGGTGATGAAATGAAGGTTTGGCTTTGTAGACTAAGGCTGCTCATTGCTCAAGATGGAAAAGAAAAGGAAACGGTACAAGATTTGAAATGCTTTGTAGGGTTTGTATCTGTGAAAGTTTAAATATGAGAGACAGATAGGTGTCTGAAAAATAAAAAGGGAAAAGCAAGGTGCTTGTGGACTACTTTTCCACGTCTTTGAGGATGATTCATTTCTTTAAAAATGAACAAAAACAAACAAGACAAAACATCAAGTGTGATCTTTCTAGCTTCTGTATTACAGCATATTCATTTCAATATATATATTTAGATCATTAAAAATTAAAAGCATGGTTTAACTCATAGTTTATGATGTTTTAAGATAATTTGAGGGTGACGCTATCCACAAGCTCATTTTTATCTCACACATTCCTTCCAATTTCTAGTCATCAAATCGAATGAATTGAAAAAGATTAATGACAAAAATTAAGAAGGTGTGTGGGAGGTAAAAAAAGTATGTGAATAACACTACTCTAATTTAAAGAAGAAATTGGATTAGATGTTAAGATGTTATCTAAAGATACTATATATTTAGGTTAATTTTTTCTTTATTGGCCTGATAAAGGGATAGTTTGCTTGGTTTGACCTTTTTGACACAGTGAGGGCGCGCCTGCAAACAACCTCATAGTTCCTTGGGAAGAGGACAAAATAGAGCCCACAGAGCATGAGTCATAGATGCTTGCTTAACCCCAGAGGATAAAGAGGTGTCAAAGATTGTTTGTGGATGATTCAATACAAGGCCCTTCTTTTCTTTTATTGCATTTTTTCAGGATCCATATAAAGTTTCTCATAACAGTGAACTACGACCGCTACCCAGCCAATATGAGAAGGAAAAAAGGAAAATAGAAGAAAGGCTTTGTGAGGCTAAAGAGTTTCTTTCTCATGCATAAACCCGTTGTTTGTCCATCAAATTAGGGTTTAGGTCGTATTGTAAGCTGGCCCAAATATATCAAATGAGATTGTTTTATTTTAATTTTTTTAATGCATGAGAAAATTTTACTTATAACTGGTTGTATATAATTATCTACCTATATAACAATCTTCCTTAATATGAATGATCGCATGATTAGAGATATAAAAATATCAAAAATAGATACATGTCAACACTGATATTCTAATAATTGAGCAGGAGGGGAACAGCAGACAAATGGGAAATAATAGGAAATTGTAGAGAGAGAAGAAAGCTTGAACATGTGTGAACAAGTAAATTATGTATTAAACCAGCTGTTAGCTGTAATTAAGGTGGTACATAAAACAATAAAAAAAAATTCAAATATTATCATATATATTGTTAAGCAAAACAAGGTAAGCATTTGAGACTGCTTCTCAGTATAATTAAGGGTCTTAATAAGAATTGACAAAATTGCAATTGGTTCGGATTTCGCCTTCGTTTTGACCGGTGTGGACTTGAACATTCCCTAGTTTGGCCATGGACACTCCAAACTGCTGGTAGAAGACCGACGGCAGGGAAGCAAAAGCACTGACAAGAGATTTAGTCCTTGGATCAGAATACAACATTTGATCTGTGGATAAAAGTCCCATCTTCTTCTGCAGATTTATGTAGTACGCAGCGTCAAATTTATGTGGAGTTACAGCATCAAGATCAGCATAGTCTGATGCCCATCTACATTTTCTTTCCAAGTAGCTCAAGTACCGGGCATCAAGGGATGGATCAGGCTTGCCAGTTCCACTGAAGTTAAAGAGCCTGTGTTGTACGGATTCACATGAAGACCTTCCTATGGTGAGTGCCCCTGCAGAAGAAAACTATTTATTTCAATAAAAGCAACCAGATTTTTGTTCTAGTTGTAGGCAAAATTAACATTTTTTTTTGTTGTCACGTAAATTTGAATGTCATGTTACAAGACTCTCAATTTGAATCCTTAGTTAGGTTTGGTTCATGTTTTAATGTGCTGTTCAAAGTGACAAACATGGCGATTAAACAAGTTTGGTATATTAGGTTAGATTCATGTTTAATAATAGCTAGTGAGGTCCGGATTGACAAAGTGACAACATAACATATAAATTGATATATTGAATGAAAGTATATTATGCGATTGAAATGCATGTGGACTACATGGTTCACCTGAGAGAACAACCAAGTCAAGCACATTCAAGCCCTGTGATTGAAAAATCTCAAGTAAACTAGTCAAGTCTTCGTGACCCATGGGAACCTTCTCAGTTTCCTTAGCAATCGAAACCTTTCCATCTTTCCTCCCATAGGGGACAGCCCAGTATGGACCTCCAACTTGAACAGTAGCATCTCTTGTAGCTGCAGTCAAAATGTCTGCACAAGAAACTGTTCTTGGGCACTTCTTCTCAACCTCTGCCTTGATATCGTCTATCACTTCAAACCCTCTCAGTGTCTTGCTGGCCAAGCCTTCCCTCTCGCCTCCTTCATGGTTTAATAAGATGGAGGCATCACATCCCTACATGCGTTTCAATTCATTATAATTGTGACTTTAAGAAAGCAAATACAAAGCAATAAATAAATTTCTAATTGTTTAGATGGATATTTGGAAGCCAACTCTTTTCTAAGGGCTGGTTTGGTATTGCTGTGCTTTGAAAAAAAGCTGCTGTGAGAATAAGCGGCTGTGCTGTGAGAATAAGCGGCTGTGAAATAAATCAGCAGAGTGTTTGGTAAACTTTTTTGTAAAAGTGTTTTTGGAAAAAAAAGCAGTCTAATAGTGGGTCTTTTCATTAAAGAAGCACTGTAGCTCCGTGTGCTTTGAAAAAAAGCCAATTTTCCAAAGCTGCAAATAGCAGCTTCAGCTTTTTCCTTTGATTTTAGCTTATTCTCACAGCAGCTTCCAAAATAAGCCATTTTTTTTCAGTTTACCAAACACCTAAAACCCTCACAGCTTTTTTTCATGGGTGCTTTTTTTTAAGCACCTCACTCCCAAACTAGGTCTAAGTATTATTGGTCCATCAAACTTCGAACAACTAATGTTACTAATTTAGAGACACAAAATTGACTACATTACTACCTTGTTCTTCAAATAAATATTATTAGTCACGTATGACATATACATACATAAAATGGTGGGGTGCTAACCTCTATTAAAGGCGGTGATTAACAATGTGGTTAGTTTTGTGTGTCTAAATAGCATTAGTCAATAATTATATGTAATGTGAAGTTAAGCCATAATATTCTTACCCTTATGGCACAGTCATGGAAGTGCAACCTTATGAGGCCAGCTGCTAGGCTGTAATCCTTCTTAAGCCATTGCTTCACCTTCCTACTGATAATACCTTCAAGATCTGGACAACTCCCGTGATAGTAGGAATTGGAAAGAAACTCTCCAAGGGGCAAGTCGTCTGATATTGTTGGAAGTGTTAGAGTTGTGGCTCCCTCCCAGGACTCATCTGTTTCTTCATCATGGCGATCCTGTTCGTGATCGTGTTCCGGGTAAGACGAAGATGCATTTAAGTGAACAACAGCAAGGAGAACTAAAAGCAAGGAAACTATGAGATTCATGTTTCTTGCTCAGCAGTGATCAGACTATATTCCCAGTAATGAACAACTATGCTGCTCTGCCTTCAAATGAAAGGGTGTTGACAAACTTTATTTATTGCATGATATTGGTGATTAGAGGATCTAATTGGAATAATTATTGCGTTAATTATTAATTAGTTGAGGACTACGTGGGAAGCACCCACTGCAAATGAAGATGACGTGCTAGCATGTATGTAGAGCTTGACAGTGATTGCTTTAGTTATTTAGTTCGAAAAACATTGACTTTCACAAAATCTAATGCAATAATTAATATTTGTTGATTGTTGATTGTTGATTGTTCATTGTTCAAAGAAGCCTATCAGTGATGGTAAGGTTTGATCCCGATGCATATGATTTTTATTGGATATTGAGATAATTGTTAACAACAATTAGAATTTTGAAACTTCTAGTTTCACTTTTACTACAAACAGATATTGTATAATTTATAAAACAAAAATAGAAGGATTCGAACATGAATATAAAGGAAGGGAACATTATCTTAAGATAAATAAACATTTAGTAAATAAGATTTAATAGGAAAGCCTGCGCAAATAGGTAGTAAATTGGGTTGCAGCTCAGGCTGAAAAGAAAGTTGGCCTGCACGTAGAGTAAGTTGGATCACAAAGCCTTAGCCCAATTATGGTTTCAAGTAAATTAACAATGTTTTTAGGGTAAATTACATAATAACCCCTTAGGTTTGAGGTCTATTACAATCTCATACAACATCTTTAAAACATTTCATTTTTATACCTTACCTACTATTTTATTTCAATATAGTACCTTCGTTACATTTTCCATCTATTAATTCGTTAAAAACTGACATGGCTGCCACATTTGTACCACTTGGCTGCCACCTGTGTGCCATGTGGCAAAAATAATAATTTTTTAATTTAAAAAAAAAAAAAAACCTGAATCTTCACAAAAAAAAAAAAAAAAAAAAAACTGAAAAACTGAAAAATGCATAACCCACCCCCCACCTTTCACGCGGACTTGGATCCTTTCCTGAGCCAACCCCAACAGAGTCTAGGGATCAATTGATCCCAACCCTTCAATTTGATCCTGTGGCTAAGAAAGCTTCCCCACATCTGTCCCTCTCCACCCCCTCAACATCTCCCTCACCTCTCTCTCACTCCCCCTCCCCCTCCTTCTCTCTCTATCAACCCATCCATGGAAGAAGCTGTCAAATTATTTCACACAACCCATATGGGACTGAAGACGATGATGAGGGATGAAGAAGATTACACCGAGGACGGTGGCAGTGACGATGAGGCCGAAGAGGAGGAGAAGAATGGCACCGGAGACGAGGAGGGTGAGGAAGCCGACGAGCTGGGCAGAGTTGGGTGCTCTGCCTTGGTGTTGGGTGCACCGGAGACGATGAGGGTGAGGAAGCCGACGGTCAGCCATGGATGGGTTGAGAGAGAGAGAGAGAGAGAGAGAGAGAGAGGAGGGCAATGGGGAGAGAAAGGTGCGGGAGATGTTGAGGGGGTGGAGAGGGACAGTTGTGGGGAAGCTTTCTTGGCCGCAGGATCAAATTGAAGGGCTGGGATCAGTTGATCCCTAGGCTCCGTTAGGGCTGGCTCAGGAGAGGATCCAAGTCCCTTTCACACAACCCTTCCCGAGCCTCCCAACCACCTCATTCCCCTTCTTCCCCAGAATCCCCACCCGTGCCCACCCTCCCACCCCCCATCACCCACCCCTTCTCCCCACCCATGTCCAAAAAACCCACCACCTCCCCATTTTTCTGTCCTCATCTCCTAAAAATAAGATCTTGAGCTCACTATCTCTCTCTTTCTAAAACTCAAACACCCCATCAATCAAAAACCCAACTTTTCTTTTCTTTTCGTCCAAACAAACCCTCCAAATCCAAATGGATATGGCCCCATAGGAGCTCCAATTTCTCACCATCTCTGACAACCTTAGAGAATCCACCTTCATCCCTAAACAGTCCCCCAAAACCTTCTACCTCATAACCTAACCCTTATATTCCCTCTCTCCTTCGCCATCCTCGCCTACTCCCTCTTCACCCACCTTCTCCTTCGCCAATGTTCTGCTACAATCTCGTCTTCGTCGGCTTCCTCGTCCTCCTAATCCTCGCCATTGATACCCAAAATTCATTTCTGCTCCTCCTTGTACCCAAAACCCAAATTTTTTGGTTGATTACAAATAATCTGGGTTTTTTTTTGGGTGGGAGAAGGTGGGGGTGGGGTGGGATGGGTGATGGTGCAGCCACCGCCGAGGGCATTGAGGTTCATCTTCGCCGCCCATTTCCGATTAGATTTTTTATTTGTTTTGTTTGGAGATTTTGATACTATGAAATGGGATATGGGCAGGTCACATACAAAATGGGATTTGGGGATTTTGGAATTAGGGTTTGTTTTGGTTTAGGAAGGGACTGGAAGAAAGAGGGATTTTGGGGTTTGGGTAGAAAAGAAAAGAGAGAGGAAGTGGAGGAAAGTTGAGAGCTGATGGTTATGGAGATTGGAGGAGATGGAGGGTCGGGTGGAAGAAGGGGGGTTTTGTGTTTTTTTTTTGTTTTTTTTATTTTTATATATTTTTTATTAATTGTTTAGCCACGTGGCACAAATGTGGCAACCACATCATCACTTAACGGTTTAGTTAACAGATTTTCTAAGGGATGTATGAAATTGAAATAAAATGATAAGTAAATGTATGAAAGTGAAATGTTTTAAAGATGTTGTATGAGGTTGTAATAAACCTCAAACCTGAGGGGCTACTATGTAATTTACCCAAGTTTTTAGGACCAATCCCATCCAAATCAAGAATTATTCTGCGCCAATGACAAAACTTTTAGATTTTTCTTAAAATAAAAAAATAAAAAAGAGTAGGCAAAGAAAAAATGAAACTTTAACGAAAAACTTCCAGTACTGTTCACTTTAACAAAAATCACATTTTTACACTAAAAGTCAATCATGGTACTATTCATTTTACCCTTTATTTTGTCATTATCATTAAAACTCAAAGTTTTTAAGTCATTTTTGTTAGTTTTTCTAAAAAAAAAAAAAAAGTATTGACAGAAGGTTTGAAAAGAGAAGAGAAGATAACAACCAAAGTGGTGCAAGTGCTCCAGCTCTTTCTTGAAGGGCACGGATCCATATTAATCACAGATGGCAGAGGCAAAGGGTCAAAACCTGGGCTCTTCTAATTACTTGTTTTGCAATGTTTACAAAGTAAGAGGTTGGAGTCCCACCTCGACAAATGGTGCATCCACGCAAGTTTATAAAAGGTTCAACTTTATAACTGCTGAGCTTAGTAGCGTGAATTTGTAATTAAGCAGGATAGTAAAATGATTGGATGTATGATGAAGCAAAGTTAAACCTTACCTGAAAGATAAAATAAGGTCAACCTACCCCACCCATTAAGGATAGGTAGAAATTTTTTATTTTTTATTTTTTTGAACAAATGATATCATTGTAACTTCTCATATGTTGAACTCAAATGAATTAACCTTGCAGAAGAAGACCCTATGCCCGGAAGGTTATATTATAAGAAGGGCGCAACCTACCCACTATGGGGTAAGTAGCAAAATCGCCATGTTCAACTCAAATGAATTTACTTTGCAATATATTGGAACTCACCCTACCCCATGCCTGGAAGGCTATCGAAAATGCACCCTACCGAAGTATACGTAGGTAGCAAATAAGAAATCGATGTATGATAAATTGCCCTTGTAGGTGAAGAAGACCCTAAGCCCTTAGGGTGATGATCCAAACCCTCATCCATACAATCACTTTTTGTTTTGCTCTACTGCAATCCCAAGTTTTTTAAGTTGGTGAATACCACAGTTGCCTAAACACAATTCATAAAATGCTTGATGATGTTAAAACCACATTGGTTATGGTTAAATTAACCAAATATCTTGTCACTAATAGCATAAATTTCAAGAAACCGTTCAGTTGTTGAGATAATAAGGTTAAAATTAAGATAGGTACGTCACTCGACAGATTTGGATGGAGTTGGGAAAAAAAAACAGACAAAGGCAAGCTTGTGTAATTCAAATCCTTAAATTAATGATATCAAGTAATCTATGTTTAAGAATTTATGTTGCAAATTAAGCAATGAGAAGCGTTGGTCTTAGCTGTCCCTGCATCATGCATGTTCTTACCTACCCCTCATTTGTTCTATCATCTATGGTCATCCTCATCGTTGACAATTATTTTGTATGTTAAATATTTCTATATAAATTTGATAAATGTTAAATATTTTTATATAAATTTGATACAGGCTTCTGAAATTTTGAATTATGTACCAGAAAATAAAGTTCAAATGATGAATCCAAGTAATGCATGACTTAGGTGCTAAAGGGGTGGGTACATTGCTTTAGCCGGTTAAAGATACCACCCCTGGATGGAAGAAAAGTACTTCCATAAAAGATGTCACATCTACCTATGAGACAGATAAGGCAAGTGAAAACGATACCACACTTCGATATTTAGAAGTTTTGTGATTACTCAGCGGCTTGGATCTTGCAAGTCCCCAACCGAGGAGCTTCCCTCACTCGGGAACTTAGGGGAGCACTGTTTGTACCATACTTGACCAATCCCGAAACTACTGAGCACCGGTCAACGTTATACCGTCAAAGACCCAGAAGAGTTTCCTTCTAACCAGGAGGCCAATCACAGTGCGACACGTGTCGACATCAGAAGCCAATCATAGCGCGACACGTATCAACATCAGAAGCCAATCACAACACGACACGTGTCAATGTCAGAACAAAGTTAGAAACTCTCTTCTATAAAAGGAGATCATTCTCCCACAATATTTCCTAATGTCATTTGTACTAAATCATTCACTAGTACTCACCAAATGAGAGCTTGAACCTATGTACTTGTGTAAACCCTTCACAATTAATGAGAACTCCTCTACTCCGTGGACGTAGCCAATCTGGGTGGACCACGTACATCTTGTGTTTGCTTTCCTGTCTCTATCCATTTACATACTTATCCACACTAGTGACCAGAGCAATCTAGCGAATCTCACAAACTTAATACTTTCTGTTGTACCAAAGTCCTCACTGATTTTGTGCATCAACAACCTATATTTTTTTTTTGAATAAACAATATTATCTATACTAAGAGGAAAGGGATGGGCTTAACCTCACAATAGGCTAGCAATAATGTGAATCAAATTCACATTTGGCCAGAATATGTCGAACCTAAATGTGAACACGGAAAATTCCTGAAACGAAAGAGACAAGAACAAACGTGCACAAACAAATATTAGTATTTGATGATTTTGGGTTACAATCTCTCTCTATTTTGATCCTCTGATTCGATCTCCGTAAGGTGTTGATTGGTGGATGTGCGATTGATCCAAAGGGCCGTTGGGCTTGATCTAAGGATGAACGTTCTTCAAGGGCCGTGGACTTGATCTTGAAGGTGGATTTGAGCGGATCTTCGTAAGGGGCTTTTGGGCTTGATCTTTGAAGAACAATGAACGAAGAACCAAGAACGCTTTCTTCAAGGGCCGTCGGGGCTTGATCTTGAAGGTGGATGATTGTTGATCCAAGGGCCGTCGAGGCTTGATCTTGGAAGAACGATGAACGAAGAACGAAGAACACTTTCTTGATTCTTCGGGAACCTGGATGCTTGAGAGCTTCGGCGTTTCAGAGCTTCAGAGCTTCAAGGTGTAATATGAATTGGTCCCTTTAAATGAATGAAATGGGCTTGTATTTATAGAATTTTCCAAGGCCTAACTTTGAATATAATATTCCAGATGAAATAAGTCGTTTCTGCCAGGTGTTGACACGTGTCCTATTTGATGACTTTTCCAACTCATTTCAATTTTCTTTGACTCACATGCTACGTGTAACATTTATGTAATACATGAGCGTTGACACTTTGATTTATCGGTCAACATTTATTTACCGAAATTTCAATGTCTACAAATGCCCCCACTTCAAGGCACGTCGTATACATGTGCTTGTCACATGTAGGAGATGCGTTTTGAAGTCCCTTACTGTAGATGTCGATCCAAGGGCCGTCGAGGCTTGATCTTGAATTGGGCTGGAGATTTCTTCAATTGTTGATTTTCCACAGCTTATTCTTGAACTAGGTTTTGATTCAAGGGTGGTAAACACTTAATCTTGAATCAGACTTGTGATTTCCTTAAGGGCCGTCGAGGCTTGATCTTGAATTTGGTTGGAAACTTCTTCAAGGGCCGTTGAGGCTTGATTCTTGAAGGTTGACTCGAACACATGGCAAGCAGGCACGAGGTGAAGGTGACGACTTGTTGCTTTGCTCAATCTTTCCAATTCACACCTGAGCAGTTTGGTCAACGGTATGATCTTCAAGATTGATGGATTATTCTTCCAGTTGGTGACTTGATCTTTAAGGATTCGATTCAAGGTTGGTGAATCGGCACGTGCAGCCCACAACGCCTAGTAAGCCGACCCAAGAATTTGAGGGTCAAAACGAATTCACCGTCAGAGTGATTGCAACTTTGATGATATGAGATACTCTTGCTTTTGAAGAAGTAGCGGATGAATCAGCACGTGCTTGGTTGCACTTGTCTCCACATGCTTCAAGGCATCATCTTCATTTCCTTTATCTGTTCCTCAGGCAGAGGTGGCATCTTCTCGAGTTCTTCGTCTCAGACTTTTTCTGCTGAGTTGACTGTTCATGTTGCATTCTTCTCTGCTTGTTTCTTCAGGCAGATATGGCAGCTTCTCGAGTTCCTCAGTTCGGACTCCTTCTGCTGAGTTGACTGTGCAGACCGCATTCTTCTCTGCTTGTTCCTTCCGCACGTTGTCTCCACATGCTTCAAGGTATCTTTTTTACTTGCCTTATCTGTTCTCTGGGCAGATGTGGCAACTTCTTTGAAAGTACAGCAGCAATGGGGGGGGTACTTGAGAGCAGTGCCAGGTAGGCAATCAGGGAAGGGTTTCAAGCAGTCGGTTCCTCACCCGAGTTTGAGTGGAGGTTCCGGCATATTGTTTTCTTTATCCTTGTCTTTGTAAGTAAGAACAAGGACAAAGGAAAGGACAGGGAGAACGCATGATATGAGATACTCTTGCTTTCTACCCTAGTGATATGAGATACTTTTGCTTTGGTGTCATTTGTTTGCCGAGGTACCCCAAGGAATAAGGAACACTGAATGACTCGAAAGGCTTCGTTGAGAAAGCATATTTGGAGATGAAGAAAGACTCTGTATGTTTGCCTTGCTATGGAAGGTGAAGGTGGACAGTTATAGGAGGTCCCTTAATACCTGTAGAGGTACTATTCTTTCACTTGTGTCGGCAACTAACGCGTGATTGAACAGTAAACTTTTCACGTGCTTTCTCCTTCACTGAAAATCTTCGACAAATTGCCCGCGATTTGCGCAAAGTTGAGTGCGCATATGACAGGTGATGACGCGGCTGAAAATGACTGGCGCCTCTTCGATATCTGGGATTGGCGCTTCGACAAATTACCCGTGATTTCCGCAAAGCTGAGTTTGCGTGTGATGGGTGCGACGCGTCTGGAAAAGCAAGATGCTTCTCCGATTTCTGAGCTTGCCTCTTCGATTTTTGAATGGCCTCTTTGAATTCTGAGCGCGCCTCTTCGAGCTCTGAAATCCCGTCGAGCGCTGATTTTTATAGAGGCATGTAGTTCGTTTCAAAGCACACTTGAATTTTCACTTGTGAAAACTCCCTTCTTGCACTTCTAAGATCTTGATTTGTCCGATCTCTTATTTCTTCAACACTTTGAAAATGTCTGGACCCTCCGACCGTCGTTTTGACTTGAATCTTGGTGAAGAGGCAGTCCCGCCTTCTCCAGACAACATATGGCGCCCATCCTTCATATCCCCTACTGGTCCTCTTACCGTTGGGGATTCGGTGGTGAAGAATGATATGACTGCTGCGGTGGTGGCCCGGAACCTTGTCACTCCCAGAGATAACAGACTACTTTCCAAACGGTCTGATGAGTTGGCTGTTAAGGATTCTCTGGCTCTCAGTGTGCAGTGTGCGGGTTCTGTGTCCAACATGGCCCAACGCCTATTTGCTCGAACCCGTCAAGTTGAATCGTTGGCGGCTGAAGTGATGAGTCTCAAACAGGAGATCAGAGGGCTCAAGCATGAGAATAAACAGCTGCACAAGCTCGCACACAACTATGCCACCAACATGAAGAGGAAAATCGACCAGATGCAGGAATCTGATGGTCAGATTTTACTTGATCATCGGAGGTTTGTGGGTTTGTTCCAGCAACATTTGCCTTCGTCTTCTGGGGCTGCACCGCGTAATGAAGCTCCGAATGATCAACTTCCGATACCTCTTCCTTCTGTGGCTCCGCCGACCGCTGAAGCTCCGCCTGAGCAACCTTTGTGAAGGCTCTCATTCTCTCGTTTGTTTATTTTGACTTATGTATATTTGCAATTTATCAAAACGTTTAATAAATGAACTTTATTTCTCTAAATGTCTATATACATTTTTTTTTTTTTTTTTTTTTTTTTTTTGCAGTTCCACAAAGCATCGACGAAAATTTTGTTGTACTTTGATTGCGACGGGGAAAACTGAGCAGCCAAGCTCAAATGCACCCTTCTTAAACGTAACAGTGTAGTGATTGTTTACATCCGTTCCTTCGGGAAATATAAGGAGAGGGTTATTGTCTACCCCCAGCACACGGTCCCTTGATTTCTTTGTTACAATTTCCCGCTCCTTTGCCTCTGAACGATTGAACCAAATGCACCCTATGCTCTCCAAAATAGTGCTTTGCAACAATCCAACCCGTCCAGGATGCTTTTGCTTAATTACAGCAAATGCTGTCATTTGTTCCAAGGTGATGAAATCAATCATGGAAGTATGATTGGCCATAAAGACCTGCTTAGGCGGCCTGCTGGGCCGTGGTCCGTGGTACCTCACAACCCCAGTCCAAGATGCAACAAAGAAGCTACAAATTAACTCTACCAAGGGCCTTTCTAAATTCTTTCTTAATTTATCACGGCCCTTCAGCAGGAAGTGCCCTACGTGGTGATTTATTCGATCTGAAACATACAGCTAAAGCTGTATGTCCTTTGTTTTCTCCCCAAATATGCTGTCTCCTGGCAGGTAGGTATGGGCGTTTAAAGTCTCTCCATCTTTAACAAAAGATTGCTGCATGTGAATATCATCATTCGGCAGCATGTGCACTGTAGTGTTGGTCTGTTTTGGGTGTGTATAAGTAAGCCTTCCTGTAAGGCTTCCAGGTAGGCATTCAATCATTTCCCCCTTTGCGGACTTGAACCGGAGCTCGGCGCGGCGAGCCTCAAATAAAAATATCGTCCTTCATTTCCATCCTCTTTTTTTTCTGGCTCGAATTCTCGAACCCAACTTCCGAATCCACCTTGCCCGGAGCAACTCCTTTCTCTAACTCGGCCAAAACAGGCTTTACCGCTTCTACGACACGAATATCATCCGGGTCGACTTCGTACCCCGCCTTTCGTGCTTGCCTGGCCATCCATTCCACGTGCTTCTTGACCTCAACGGAGGCGCCGACTGACGCGAGAGGCAGGACATCGAGAGCCGTGCTCGCGGCCCGACTCGAGACCCTGAACTGATTCGCCATGCA
This sequence comes from Malus sylvestris, assembly GCF_916048215.2. NCBI lineage: Eukaryota > Viridiplantae > Streptophyta > Magnoliopsida > Rosales > Rosaceae > Malus > Malus sylvestris. The sequence continues at coordinate 36,689,891 of NC_062264.1, read as the reverse complement.
GCGGAGATATGGCTTCGCACGGATGAACTGCCGGGTATGTCAGAACCCGGCGACCTGACCCGTTTGATCTCTGAATCATTTCGAAAAGAATGGATAAAAGGTCTGATCCTTAGATTGGTGTCTTGTTTGTTTGTTCGTCAGCTGCACGTATATGTATATATATATACCTTTGTCCGTCCCGGGAGCTGCATGCATATATATGTATATTTGTTTGCATGCGTATACGTATATATATATATTTGTTTGCATGCATATATGTACATATATTTGTTTGCCCCCTCATCTGTCCCGAGAGCTGCATGCATATATATGTATATTTGTTTGCATGTCATCTGTCCCGAAAGCTGCATGCATATATATGTATATTTGTTTGCATGCGTATATATAGGTATATATATTTGTTTGCATGCATATATGTACATATATCTGTTTGCCCCCTTATCTGTCCCGAGCTTGTTGATGGTCAGTTGAAGAACCTTCTCAAAGTATTTCTCAGGGAAGGTCAAGCTTTTGATTGTTAGCCTTAGTAGTTTGAGGAACTCATCATCTTTGTCAGCCTTCAACTCCTTGTTAATGGCGTTTCCAAACTCGTTGTTGTATTGATTGAGGGTTGCATTCAGCTGTGCTTGGCTCCTGGTAGTGAGGATCCTGATGAGCTCCTCATCACTGTGGGCTCTGTCAACAACTTCGTAGATTCATTAGCCAAAGAAAAAAAAAATGCATCTCACTCAGCAGGAGTCAGAGTCCACAGCACCACAGCCCTCTCAAAATTACTCGATAGTTCCTTGTCCAACAACTTGAGAAGATCTTCCCCATCGGTTTCGGCGTATGTCTGCCGAATCAATTTTCTCTGAGCTGCATTCCTGTGAGTCAGAATGGATATGATCAATCCCTCATTTGTGCCCCGTCCTGCAAAAGCTTTCCTGAGCTGCTCAGCGTCTTCCACTGGAGAAGGAACCACATTTGGCACCCTGCAACTCGCCATTCTTCCTCTCTGTCTGTTTTTTGTATGTACGAAGGAACCATATTTGTCCAGTCAGCTGCGTGCGTATACATATATATGTTTATTTGTTTGTCTTATCATCTGCCTGCATTTATCCCGAGAGCTGCATGCATATATATGTATATTTGTTTGCCTTATCACCCTCACTAATGGATTTCCTTGTCATACTGCTAGGGATCTTTAATTACGAAGCTTTCAGAGACGAGGCATTTGGAGTGAGCGGGGCGTGAGCATATTTATGCTTTCTACTACCCAGGGTTTGTGCCAGAGACTGCAACGGGGTTTCGCAGTGTAGTGCCTTTTGATCATAACTTTCCTTGGTGACGACGTCGAAGTGCCTCTTGTCGCCGCTTGGAAGGACTGTCTCGCAGCTACCCCCTTTGCCGTGCTGCTGCTGATTCATTTTTTTCGAGGTCATGGTATTTTTTAAGTGCTTTAAGGGTGGCACCCTTACCATTCTTGCGCAGGCAGGTGACTCGCAAGACAGAGGAACGACGTTGAAGCTTTACGAGCCCCTGACTGGTCCTAAAGCGCTTGCTCTTCCCGCGAAAGATAACTCCATGCATATTAAGTCGTGGTCTTCCGAAGTATCTTGGGATGTGGTGGATTCTGTCCAAGCAGATACGAAGAAGAAGGCGCGCCTCTCGAAGATTCTTATCTTGAATCCGTCGCACCACGCCGGTGACAATCATTCGGCCTCATTTAAGCTTCTTGGTGATCACATCCGCATCGGAGCTATGGCTTGGAATGGTACCCTGTCTACTGCTGGAGAGGCCGTTTTTGATGAGTTTTATTGGGAGTGGCTCGAAGATGTCTTAAGCCGATCCAAGGATATGCTTACTAAGGTGGGCCTTTACCACGCTGTGTATGCATCCTTGTTTAGTTACGATCGTCATCCTTCTGTTATTCGTGCGTTCTTAGAGTGTTGGTGTTCGGCCACCAACACACTTCACACAGCGCAAGGGGAGATGTCAATTTCACTTTGGGATCTTCACAGGATAGGAGGTTTGCCGATCCAAGGCAAGTTTTACGACGAGGTCGTTCCTAGCGCAGAGGACCTTTCGCTTTGCAATAACCGAGGATTGCCTGCAAGTTGCCGCTATTTGTTCTGGGCGTATCACAGGCTTTTCCAGGATGCTCGAGGTAAATCAGGCGTGAGGATTTCCTCATGGATCCGATTCTGGTACTGGGAGGCCATGAGGTATAAGAAGCCTTTGCAGAAAATTGGTCGTAACAAGACCACTAGGCCAAAGGGCGACTCAGACCCGTCCGGTGTTATTGGCGCAACCAGGCGTCGCTCTTCTGACGAGTTGAGAGCATTCGAGGATCTTGGCATAACACCAGAGCATGTGGAGGAGTCTTACCTGGCTGCTTTCTTAGCTTGTTGGCTTTGTAAATTTGTTTTCCCCGCAGGCGACGTCAACTTAGTTCGTCCTGAAGTTTTCAAAGTTGCTAGCAAGATGGCTGCAGGTGAGTCTTTTAGCCTCGCTATTCCGGTCTTAGCCAACATTTACAATGGCTTGAGCGTGGTTTCTGACTCGGCAAACACTGAAGATCGTGCTGCGGTGCTCCCTTACCACTATGTGTATGGTTGGTTGGGTGAATATTTTGGCACTCATTTTTCTCTGTCGACTCTGGATAAGTCAAGGCCTTCTTCATCGTCCGGAGCCAAGCTAGTGCCTTTGATGACGAAGTATTCTGGTGTGCTTTCCGCGAAGAGCCTTGACGATTTGCAAGCGCGAGCGCTATTTAAAAGTTGTGAAGATTTGAGGATGGACCCCTTAGCGAGAGTTGGCTCGGTGCGGCGAGGCGTTGTAGACAACTCGCATCTCCGCTTCTCGGACTTGTCTTATCTTATAAGCCTTCGCTCAGGGTTTGTTTCTTTGCGGCAAGAAGACCGATGTATCATCCAGTCATATAGCCCCCACCGTTTCAGCAGGCAATTTGGTTTTGTCCAAAGCGAGCCAGGCAAGTTGAAGGAAAGGAACCCATCGGTATCCCTGCAAGCCGTGTACATGCATTGGGAGTCTTGTACCCGTTCATGCACAAATGCCGTTATTACGCTGCCGGCCAAGGATGAGTTCAGGAGTAATCCAGTGACCCGTGTTTACGCACGTTGGTGGTCAAAGACACATTATAAGAACTCGGGGACGGCAAGTGGCACCCGTTCTTCTCACTTAAGAGATGATACGTCGAGAGAGGGTTGTCCTGTGATTTCTATGCAACTGGTACCCCTTGATTGTGCAAGTGCGGCTCCCTTACAAGATAGACCTGTAGCTTTAACTCTTCAACGTCCATGCTTGTCCCCTCGACATCCGGATGCTTCCGAAGAGGCAGGGGATGAAGGTGACTCGCCCGAAGATGGACTCATTTTGCAGCAGCGTCCACAAGTTTCAACCAAGAGATCACTTGAGGATGCTCAGGCTGACAGTGATGTCAATTTTCGTCATAAGAAGAAAGAAGCGCTTAGAACTCCTCAATTCGATGACCGTGCGCCATTTGAGAGAGATGTACGTCCTTTATTTTCTCTCACGATTTCTTCTGCTTTTATCGTTTTGGCTTTTATTTCTAACCTCTTTCTCCGTCTTCTTTAGGTTGGGCCTTCCCGTCATTTTGATTTGGCAACTGCAGATGTTTATTCCTATACGAGGATGCTATTTGCAGGTAACCTACCTACAGACGGGGATATCGGGGATCCTCCTGGTGCAGAGCTTGTTCCAAATCCGTCGAACTTCCCGAGTTTGCCACGTGTGGGTGGGGGTATGCAAGAACCCGTCATGTGTCCAACGCCTTTGCCAGCTAGCTCTGAGATCTCTTTGAGAGGGCCGAATCTTAGCGGTACTGAGCGACTCATCCATCGCATAAGTCTTGGTGCGGCAATGGAGATCAAGGGCCATATTGAGGCGAGAATTTCTAAGTGTCCACTGGAAGACCTCCCGTTGCTTAATGAGGATTTGTCGAAGTTTGTTTCGGTGATTGACAACCTTAACGTTGATTCCTCCCCCTTGAAGATCAAGATTGCCGCACTCATGGCCGCCTCAACTGAATATTCTTCCTTGCGTGCTATTTCCTTAGAGAAGTTGAGTCCAGATGTCAGAGCTCATCAGCTAACCATGATAGACTCCTCACTGGCTCAAGTCTGGTCATTTCAGCAAGCTGTTTCAGGAGATTATCAAGCCACGGAGGCTTCGTTAACTTCTGTCCAAAGGCGTCTAGATGCATTGGCGCGAGAGCGAGAGCAGTTGGTAGTCGAGGCATTACAACTTGAAAGTGTCCTCGCAGAGCAGGGAACTGCACTTTCTCAGTACCAAGAAGAGATTTCACGCCTAGAACAAGAGAAAAACACGACTATAGAGTTACCCATCTTGTCTCCCACCGAGGTAGAGACTTTGAAGACCTTGGAAGGCTCGCTTGGAGATTGCCTTCGTAGCTTTAGAGACATAGTTTTCAAGTAATATTTCTTGTAATAAGGCCTTGGAGCCAACTCCTTCTTTCAAAGAAATAAAGCATTTATGTTCTTGAATTTGCTCCTCGATCCTCAAAGTGTTTACTTATTATTACTATTATTTCTTTTAGATGGTGTGACTGTACTTGAAGTTTTGACACTTCGAGTTGCCTACGTACCCTTTGTTGAGGAGGGATCAAGTCATAACGTAGTTCAAAATACATTTTTTTTTTTATATATATATATATATATATTTTTTTTTTGTGCCGTTTGCAGTTTCAGCTCGTGCAGACCAGGAGCGTTGTGCCATGCAGTTTAGGCTCGTGCAGGCGAGGAGCTTTGGTTCGTGCAGTTTAGGCTCGTGCGAACAAGGAGCATGAATTTGTTGCTTTTCAGGGGTAGTAGCGCTTCAAGAATCTGCCGTTGATAGGGCCGATCTTTAAGCCGTCTTCCGCCATGATTAAATAGGCACCATTGGTGTAGACTTCTTGTACTACGTATGGTCCATCCCATTTTGACGTGAACTTGCTCTTTGTCTTGTGAGTTGTGATGATAGGCCTACGCAATGAAAGGACGAGATCTCCCATTTGAAAAGACCGAGGGAGAACTTTCTTGTTGAAGGCTTTAGAAAGTCGAGCTTGATAACACTCCAGGTGTTGCTGGGCTTCGAGTCTTTTCTCATCTAGTGCCTCCAGTTCTTGAAGACGCAACTTTGCATTCTCTTCGTCAGTCAAGCCTTCTTGTATAGCCATCCTTAGCGAGGGGATTTGACTTTCGAGTGGTAGAACAGCTTCTACGCCATATACAAGAGAATAAGGTGTGGCTTGGGTAGGCGTTCTATATGTTGTCCTGTATGCCCATAAGGCTTCGCCTATCCTTTCATGCCAGTCTTTCTTTGTTCTACCGATTACCTTCTTCAGGAGGTTGCACAATGTCTTGTTGAATGCTTCTGCAAGACCGTTGGCCGGAGCATGATACATGGAGGATTTGCGCTGCTTGAACTTGTATTTCTCGCAGAGCTCGTCCATGAGTCGGTTTGAGAACTGCTTTCCGTTGTCGGTGACAATGTAGCGAGGCACCCCATATCGATGGATGATATGTCCCTTGATGAAACAGATGACAGTTTCTTTCTTGACTTCCTTCAGGGGTATGGCCTCAGCCCACTTAGAGAAGTAATCTGTTGCAGCCAGGATGTAAGCCTCTCCCGTAGATGACTTTGGCGCAATTGGTCCTACGACATCCAATCCCCATGCATCGAACGGCCATGAAGTAGCTGTGGGGTGTAATGGTTCAGGCGGTTGATGTATGAAGTTGGCGTGAAACTGGCAGGCTTCTTCCTCGCCTAGGCATCTCAGAAGTATTTGATGATTTTGGGTTACAATCTCTCTCTATTTTGATCCTCTGATTCGATCTCCGTAAGGTGTTGATTGGTGGATGTGCGATTGATCCAAAGGGCCGTTGGGCTTGATCTAAGGATGAACGTTCTTCAAGGGCCGTGGACTTGATCTTGAAGGTGGATTTGAGCGGATCTTCGTAAGGGGCTTTTGGGCTTGATCTTTGAAGAACAATGAACGAAGAACCAAGAACGCTTTCTTCAAGGGCCGTCGGGGCTTGATCTTGAAGGTGGATGATTGTTGATCCAAGGGCCGTCGAGGCTTGATCTTGGAAGAACGATGAACGAAGAACGAAGAACACTTTCTTGATTCTTCGGGAACCTGGATGCTTGAGAGCTTCGGCGTTTCAGAGCTTCAGAGCTTCAAGGTGTAATATGAATTGGTCCCTTTAAATGAATGAAATGGGCTTGTATTTATAGAATTTTCCAAGGCCTAACTTTGAATATAATATTCCAGATGAAATAAGTCGTTTCTGCCAGGTGTTGACACGTGTCCTATTTGATGACTTTTCCAACTCATTTCAATTTTCTTTGACTCACATGCTACGTGTAACATTTATGTAATACATGAGCGTTGACACTTTGATTTATCGGTCAACATTTATTTACCGAAATTTCAATGTCTACACTAAAATCTCTCACTTATAAGTGAAGAGGAATACCACTAGACCATAGTACTAAGTGGCAACTTAACCTACATTTACAATAGTGTATTATTTCTGTTATTGGATATTAATTAACATTTATTATAAAATATTATGAATCAACAATGAGGATATATTGTGAATCAGGTGATCATGGTTCGATTAATTAGTCAAGTACCACATCGTCTATGTCGTATTCTCCTGGACTAAGAACATAAGACATATAATTGTACAATTTATTTATCTAAACCATTTTGTAATTGTCTAACCACTCGTTAATTCGTCCAAGCTTTCACCCTCGTGTTCATGATTCTAGCGTGTACACGTATAGCATAGATTACTCATAATTAATATTAATCTGTGAGGAATATTTGCATGCATATCTATCCAGGCTTGCTTAATTTTGGAAATAATTAATCGATTGAAAAGTTAATATTCTTCCGATCTTTACGTAATTTATATTATAATTAGTAAACCATTGTATATTTAGTAAGTGTTTTTTTTTTAATGTATTGCTATCACGGGTTTAAACTTTAACATTTGATTGACAAATTAAGTAGCTAGTTAGTGTTGAAAATCAACAAGCAAAACAATCGTTCTCTCTTAGTTTAATGAAGCCAGGACAACTACTTGTGAAACTCAAGCTAGACTTTTATCAGTGATCAGTCCAGGGCCATTTGGAGTTAATAATAATGAAAAAGAAATAATGTTTTTTTGAGAATTTCTATATTTCTTGAAACCAAGATTCTTACGAGATTTGTTAACAAATCAAAGGACAAGAGAAAATTATTACAAATTTTTTATTTCATTAAGTAAAATAAAGAAAAATAATACATATATTGTCAAGATGACTACATCTACATAACCAAATGACATTCTTCTACTAATTAATTACAAAGATTGTTTATAAAGATAATTTTAAACAAACAAGAAATCCTAGTGACACAGTCTATCCTACTAGAAAAGTACCCTAAATATAAAATATAAAAAATATAATGACCTTAATACACCAAATTGCTCACTTTTCCAACAATAAATTATAGAAAACCTTAATGTATATTTCATTAAATGAAAACAGTTACAAGATTAAGCATAAATAGAAGAATAATCGGGAAAGAGAGAGGAGAGTAGGGGACAATGGCAGCTAAGCAAGTCAGCTAAGCAAGCATGAGAGTATGATGACCTCCACACTCTCTAACACAAGCTTTACAGCTATTAACAAGCTTTACACCGAAGAGGGAATAACACAGCTCACTAAACCCTAGCTTAACACAGCTTTACAGCTATTAGGGTTTAAAGAATATTCAATAATATTCAATACTCCCCCTCAAGCTGGATCGAGAGATTTTCTGGATCCAAGCTTGAAGAGAATACGATCAAGTTGAGAAAAAGGAAGGGGCTTGGTGAACACATCGGCTAGTTGATCACTGGAGCGAACAAATACAGTTTGTAACAGCTTGGACTGGACTTGGTTGCGGACGAAATGACAGTCAACCTCGATATGCTTTGTTCGTTCATGAAAGACAGGGTTGGCAGCAATATGCATCGCTGCTTGATTGTCACAGTGAAGGAGAATTGGCTTGGAAGAGATGATGTCAAGATCATGTAGCAAACTCTTTAGCCAAATTAGTTCGCATGCAGTAGATGCCATTGCACGGTACTCAGCTTCTGCGCTGGACCGAGCTACAACGGATTGCTTTTTGCTCTTCCACGTGACGAGGTTACCACCTACAAGAGTGCAGTAACCAGTTGTGGACTTGCGATCGAGGACGTTGCCTGCCCAATCAGAGTTTGTGTATCCTTCAATGGTGAAGTGTCCGTTGTTTTGCATGAAAATCCCGGTAGACATTAAGCTTTTTAAGTATCGAAGGATCCTTTTAACTAGTTGCAGATGATGAGATGTGGGAGAATGCATGAACTGGCTGACAAAGCTAACAGCATAAGCAATGTCAGGTCGAGTTATAGTCAAATAGATAAGTTTTCCTACCAACCTTTGATACTCCGATGCATTTTCAAGCTGGATGCCTGAGGTTTCATGCTTGAAATTTGTTGGTAGAGGTGTTTTAGCAGGTTTGCAATGCATCATATTGGCTTCTTCTAAAAGATCGAGAACGTACTTTTGTTGATTTAGAAACAACCCCGTTGGAGATTGATCCATTTCGATTCCGAGAAAGTATCTAAGTCTGCCGAGATCTTTGATTGAGAATGTTGAATGTAAGGTGGCTTTGAGAGCATTGATTATTTCTGGATTATCTCCGGTGACAATGAGATCATCAACATAAACAAGTACCACCAATCTTCTATGTGTGCCAAGCCTAGTGAACATTGAAGAATCTGCATTGCTTCGTTTAAAACCGGATGACATAAGGACAGAGCTTAGTTTTGAGTACCAAGCCCTTGGAGATTGCTTGAGACCGTAGATGGCCTTGTGAAGCTTGCATACTACTCCTTGTTCCTTCTCTCGTTCATGACCAGGTGGTAGGCGCATGTACACTTTTTCTTCCAACTCTCCATGAAGAAAAGCATTTTTTACATCCATTTGATGTAGAGACCATTGTGAATTGATAGCCACCGAAAGAAGAACTCTAACTGTGTTCATCTTTGCCACCGGGGCAAAGGTTTCTTTGTAATCTACCCCGTAGGTTTGCGTGAAGCCCCTTGCAACTAACCTTGCCTTGTGCCGCTGGATGGTTCCATCTGAGTTAAATTTTGTCTTGTAAATCCATCTTGCCCCAACCACACGTTGATCTTTTGGCAGAGAAACAATGCTCCAAGTTTTAGTTTCTTCGAGTGCCTTCAGTTCCTCAAGCATAGCACATCTCCATACAGGAGATTGGTTTGCCTCTTCGAAGGATCGAGGCTCCGAGTGTTGAGATAACTTAGTGACAAATGCTGCATGAGATGGGGAGGTCTTGCTATGGTAAACCATTTGTCCAATAGGATATCTAGGCATGTAGATTTCAAAATCATCAAGCCTGGCTGGAGGTTGTCTGTTTCGAGAAGGATTCCTTCGTGGAGGAGTAGGTTGAGTAGGTTGAGTAGGTTGTTCAAGGGGGTCTCTCCTTTCGTGGAGGACTTCTTCATTATTTGCTTCCATATTTTCATGGGCTGGCTCTATCTCAATTACTTCATTGTGCGGTGTTGACAGCCTTGGATCATCAAGGACGAGAGGAGTGGGAAACACTTCATATGAGAGCTCCCCCTGAGGTTCATCATCATGCTTCTGAAAGAAGAAGTGTGTCTCATCAAATCGTACATCCCTGGATACAAACACCTTTCTGGTCTTAGAATCATAACATTTGTATCCCTTTTGGGAAGTTGAGTAGCCTACGAATGCACACTTGATAGCCCTTGGATCAAGTTTATCTCGGTGAATAGTTTGAATATGCACATAGCACACACATCCAAACACACGGAGATGACTTATGTCAATATCTCTCCCCTTGAGAATTTGACAAGGAGATTTAAACTTCAAGATTCTGCTAGGAAGTCGATTTATGATGTATGCAGCGGTTTGTATAGCTTGAGACCATAACTTCTTTGGAAGATTTGCTTGTAACATTAGTGATCGTGTTTTCTCAAGCAAATCACGGTTCTTCCTTTCTGAAATGCCATTTTGTTGTGGTGTTCCTACACAACTAGTTTGTTGCAAGATTCCATGCTCACTTAAGTAAGTTGTCATGATTTTGGAAGTATACTCAGAGCCATTATCAGACCTTAAGATGCCAATATTAGAGTTAAAATGATTTTGAACTAAGTTATGAAAATTTTTGAAACACTGGAAAGCTTCGTGCTTGAATTTAAGTAAATACACAAAGGTAGTTCTAGAGAAATCATCAATGAAAGATATAAAGAATATGTAGCCATCAAAAGACTCTAAGGTTGCAGGTCCCCAAATGTCGGAATGGACAATTTCAAAAACTTTGGTAGCTCTAGAGAGAGAATGGGGAAAGGGTAACCTGGTGGACTTAGATTTTTGACAAACTTCACAATCTGAAATCTCTTTACAGAAACTAGGAAAAATAAAAGACATAACATGGGAAGATGGATGAGCTAATCTCATGTGCCACAGCTGCTCCTTGTTTACTGTGTTTGAGTTTACGTAGAAACCTTTTGGAAAACTTGAAGAGAAGTTGACATAGTACAGTCCATTGAGGAAGAAACCTTTACCAATCGTTTCCTTCGAAACTCGGTCCTGGAAAATCACACAGTGAGTGGAAAAAATTGCAAGACAATTTAGCAATTGTGTTATTCTTCCTACTGACAGCAACTTGAAAGGAAAGGAAGGGACATGCATGACAAGGGATTCCTTTTTACTTGAGAAGATTTTGAGTTTTCCTATGCCTACTATACGAACTTTGGTGCCATTAGCTACGGAGACAAAAGAAGGAGTGGAGAAGTTTTGAAAATCATTTAGTAAAGATGCATCGTTAGTCATGTGATCAGAAGCTCCTGAGTCGACTATCCAAAAACCACGGCTACTACTAAGATCCAATGCAGTGGAAATAGTTGCAACAATACCTGGCACATCATTTTGTGACACTGAGCTTGATTGTTCGAGGAAGCCAGCAAACTTGCCGAGCATGGCTGCAGGATTTTCATGATTTGTTGTTCCTTGTTTCTGTTGCAAGAAGTTAGCAAATTCATTTATGAGAGTAATGGGACTAGAAGAAGAGTTCATCACATTTTTGGAGACATTGTCGCAAACAAGGTTTCCTTGAGGAGTGTAGGCAGGCTTCATTTGGTTTCTTGGTGCTCTTCCATCATCATTGAACTTGGGTTTAAGTTCTGGATGAAGAATCCAGCACTTTTCTTTTATGTGTCCAATGCCTGGACGACCTATTTTCACACAGTGAGAACACTTTAAGTCTGGTCGTTTTCCCTTGTATGGTCTGGAAGAGGTGAAGGCTCTTGCTTCTGATGGCCTAAGATCTGATTCTCCAACGACAACGACTGCATTCATGACCTTCTTCCTTATTTCTTCGCGTTGAATAACGTTGCAGACCATCTGGAAGGTGGGAAGTTCAGGTGTCATCAAGAGATGACTTTTAAGGTCCTCATATTCTGGTCCGAACTGGAACACTTTGTCTTCTTCAGCACGCTTTAAAAGAATGGTTGTGTCCGTGGTATGAGGTCTGTAGAGATCCAATTCATTCCATTTGGCCTTCAAGTTGCCAAGATGTTGAACAAAAGAGAGATTTCCCTGTTGTAATTCTGTACGATCTTTCTTCAGCTGGAAGACTCGCGCAGCATTGTTTAGATCTCCATACATGTCTCGTACAGAAATCCAAAGGTGGTGAGATGATACTGAATAACTGAAAATCTCAGCCATCTTTGGTTCCATAGAATTCAACAGCCAAGACATGATAAGTTGATCTTGGGACACCCATGCTGCATAATCTTGTGAAGTTGTTTCGGGCATGATATCATCCTTTTGAATGAACTGAAGCTTTCCACGTCCTCCAAGAGCGAGAGAAATAGCTCGTGACCAAGGCAGATAGTTGAATTCGTTTAGGAGCACTGAGCTCAAACGTTGAATTGGGTTGGTATCCATAGTTTCGTTTTTTGAAACTTTCTCTGATGATGTTGCCATAATGGCTTTAACTGGTTTGAATTTGGTAGGATTTCGGAAGAACACAGATGCAGGTCCACGAGGGATCACTGCTCTGATACCATATAGAAAACCTTAATGTATATTTCATTATATGAAAACAGTTACAAGATTAAGCATAAATAGAAGAATAATCGGGAAAGAGAGAGGAGAGTAGGGGACAATGGCAGCTAAGCAAGTCAGCTAAGCAAGCATGAGAGTATGATGACCTCCACACTCTCTAACACAAGCTTTACAGCTATTAACAAGCTTTACACCGAAGAGGGAATAACACAGCTCACTAAACCCTAGCTTAACACAGCTTTACAGCTATTAGGGTTTAAAGAATATTCAATAATATTCAATATAAATATATAGTAAAAGGCGGTTGAGCTTCACACCATGCTCAACAGTCCACATGCATCAACGATCTAGATCAACTTTGAATGCGTGAGTAACAAAAATAGCAATGTTTTTTACGGAAAAAAAAATTATATTTTGTCCAATAAATTCTATACCTAGGTGTTTTTAGAGTTTCCAAAATCTTAATTATTGTATATTTGAGTAGAATTTTTTTTTTAAAAAAAACCCAAAATATAAAATGCACCAAAGCATATATGCTAAAGAAAATCCAGTATTTTTAAGAGTATTAGAAAGTAACACTGTCCGTTGAGAATTTTTAATTGGACCAGATATCTAATCAATAATCCACTTCCTTTGTATGAATTAGATTGATAAATAAGACATGAAATGTCTGATATAACATGAACGTATCGCCAAAATTAGCTGGGTGACTCCATGCATGCAACAATGATCTGTTGTATACATGTTAAGAGGTTGGTGGATGAAACAGAGGTTCACATGCATGGTATATACTTGCTTGTATATCTTATACAGCAATAATATATTTAATGAATTGGAGTGTGAATGTTATCAATTATTATCAGTTGACAGTTGTTGGAGGTTAAGGTGAAAACAGGTAAAAAAGTTAAAAAGATATGTGAATGTGAGCCTACTTCGATCAGATTCTATGGCATGAGATGTGCTGGTAACGCAGCTTGGTATACTAAATCCTATATAATTGGTTGATTTTTTTTTCAAATTTTGGACTAATTGTATTATTACACTTAGTGTACCAGTCAATTCGATCCATGTTCATGACACACTAGAAAATCTCTCTTATGACAAATATAGATTTGAGTCTCATTCGGTTCACAATTTCAAGACCAAAAAACACCATGTTATACAAAAGGATCTCAGCTGCTTTTATATGGTTGGAGAAGGATGAGTATTGAGTCGTTGCATGCTTACCAAATAAACACATCTTATAAACTTGTAAGTAATATATACTTTCGTATAAACTGACAGCTGCGTTTCCGGTTTTATTTTCAACTTGATGGAATTATTGATATAAATGTGGAAGCCTGGAAGGGCATGGCCTACTACGAAGAAGACTATTCATGACGCTATACCTCTGTGTTGAAGATTAGACATAGCTAATGAATTATAATTAAGATAATGTTCTAAATTAGGAGGTTTTATCCAAATAATTGCAAATGTTAGAACACGACGGACTAGTATAACCAGTACTAATATTTGTTGATTTACTAGCTAAACCTTAAGGCACAATCTTATCGTTTATTTATATCATAACATGTAAACTGATTAATTATATTATGTGACTGTGTTTAGATACTAACAATAATTTTTCTAAATTTATAAGAATCCGTATCAATGATAAGTACATGAATTAACACACATATTTCACCTTTGTATAATAACACGTGATGTACCACCAGGGCCGGTCCATAGATTTTTGAGGCCCGGGGCGACGTAAAAAAAAGTGCCCTAACTTCATGTAAGAAAATTATTTATTTTCACACATAAGAGATCGATAAAATTATACTTAGAAAAACACTTCAAATTCAATAATTTAGAAACACAAAAAGACTAATTTATTTTGTATTGAGAGAGGGAAACAAAAAAACTTCGGGTTTACAAGTAGATAGATAATGAGTTTTGTTTTCCATTTGAACTTTGAATGTGTTTTTGAATAAATCGTGAGGTGTTTTTTTTTTCTTATTCACTAACCTTGTCAATATGGTACTAAAAAATAATGATGTTCTCGAGTCTTTAATTGATATGTATTATTAATGAATGGGCACTAAATTAAACATTTTGATGACACGTCATATAATTTGCAAATTTGGTCTACGTATTATTCTTTGTTGAAGATTAGACTTGAATTAAAACGAATATTTAAAAATAACAACCCACATAGCTAATAGATAGTAACTAAAAATAAATTAACAACCAAACAAAAAATTTTAAAAATTGAAAAGAATAAACATGCACATAGCATTTCAATAGGACCTCTTGTTAATTTTAAACAATAAAAATCATTGTTTCTAATTAAACTTCTTGATCATTTAACCAAATTTTATAAATTTATACTCTTATAAAAAGAAATTTGTAAAAAATGGAGAGTAAATAAGCACACATGGTGTTTTGAACCTAAGACCTTCTCATTATTTTCAAATGACAAACCACCACTTCTAGTTAAATTTCTATGTCTTTGAACCAAATTTTATAAATTTATACTCTTATAAAAACATATATAAATATACCGCCCTAATAATTTTGGTGCTCCTAATTTTTTTGGGCCCCGGACGATCGCCCTACTTGCACTGGGCCTAGACCGGCCCTGCGTACCACCCCATGTTCCAGTCACATTGAAAAATCTCTCATTATCTTGACCATATAATTTGCCAAAGTAGGTTGGATTCGATTTGTTGGCATGCAGAAATTCGAGGTTAGATTATAAGAATTATTATGTGTTAAAAGTTTGATTAAATAACAAAGTTTAGATAATTGAGTGGGCAAACAAACAAATAATTAATACACAAATTAAATGGAGTAAACATAGGGTTTGCAATTGCATGCTACCAATCAAGCTTATCCAACAACTATGATTTTGAATGGCCACAAAGGGACATATGAGGATTTGGTATCTCAAACCCAATAAGCATGACATAAACTATATGGTAGTACATTTTAATCATACAAGTAAGCCTCAAGCTACCAAAACATGATTATTAATATAAGGATAATATGTTTGTTCCATGGGAATGAACTAATTTTCTTACTTGCAAAATAACGTATCTTCACTGTAGAAATTTCACAATCGGAACCGTTTCATTTCACAATCTCCATTTGGAGATCATTCTCGCAAAACATTATTCAAATTGGAGATTATTTACTCATCCAATTGTCAAATAAATGGATAGTTCATCATGAATACATTACTTGGTACCTACACCGTTGATTTATTTGATACATAAGAATTACTAAACGAAATCTGATTTTAATTATTTTTTGTAGGGACGATCTTCAAATGAATATGAAGAAATTGAACGATTTCAATTATGAAATTTACATGATAAAGATACGTTATTTGCAAGTGAAAGAATGAGTTCATTCTCCAAACCGGGACACAAGCATTTTCTTGATAAAATTAAATTATAAAGTGTATGATGGAACTTTTGTAGTAAGTTAATTGGGTTACGTAGGGAATGACTAGGGTTGGGGGGGGACTCTGTTGACTTTGTAAAGCTTGCAACTTTTAAGTGCAGAAATATTCAAATATTCATGCAGTTTTGATTGCTTTAAATTTGGAAATTCAACCGCTCACTTTCTGTAGGGACTCGGTCATTTTTGAGCTAATACACCAATTTTCAAACCCACAAACATCGTCCTCTGTCGGTCACCCAACCACTGTATCTTCTCCCATGTAAGCCCATATCTTCACATTCACTCTGTTTTTTCTTCTGTTTTCTTTTTCTTCACTGCAAATTTCTTAAATACACTGACCTTTCGTGAACCTATTCACATTTATATTTTTTTTTTTTTACAAACATTTACACATATATATTCAATTATAAAACTATTTTTCTTAAATATATAAATTGAACACCTTGGATGGGGTCCCTAACTACTAATGTTCTTTGACTAAAATTTTTGTGATTTTTAATTTTTGATCGAAGTCTCTGATATTAATGTAATAATGTATTTCTATGTAGGCTATTATATTTTTAAATTAAAAAATGAAATTTGTAGTTATTTATATAATGAGATTTTAAATAAAAATCATAATTTATGCGATTAAAAATATTAAAGATGAATTATACTCTAATCTATTGTGTGTGTGTGTACATGGATACATTCATCAAAACTAAGCAAAAACTTATTGTACCAAAACATGGGTACATTCTTCAAAAACACAAAAAAAATTGATATTAAGCTTAATAATGTTATTAAATTTCTTCTATTAAACTTGACATAAATACATTCTCAAATCAACGAAATAGAATGTATCCATATAAGTTTAAAAAATAGATTAGAGAAAAGATTGCATGAATTTTATAATAAAAAAGGGATACATTTTCCATATAACAAATTGGTATATTTAAGAATGGTTACATATAAGATTAAAAAATTAATCTAATGAGTACAAACTTATTATAATTTTGTTTTTTATATTTTGGAAATGTTTGAATTGAAAATTAATTAAGAGTTTAATAAAGGTGTGAGTGTTAAAACTCTAAATCAATTACTAATTTTTATCATAAAAATTATGTAATTCATTAATATATTAATACTAAAAACTTCAATCAAAATTTAAAAATTGATAATGTCTTAATCAATGAACATTAAAAACTATAAACCGGCTCTAATTTTTCATATATAAATATTCTCTTGTTCTTTCTCTGACCTAGTTTGACCTTTTGAGTTCTCAATCCAACTTTATCCCATTATTTAAGACTTGTGTTGCTGTCACATTAATGGGAATTTGCAGCTTGCAGTTGCAGCACAGCTGACAAAAAACTTGTAGCCTCATTGATTCTCTCCCTCTCTTATCTCTTTCTCTCTCTTTCTCTCTCTTTCTCTCCCTAGATTTGCACTCGTTTTTAGGCCCCCATCATAAACACACTCCTGCAAGAAAAAGAAAACCCAAGTTTCCAATGCATGCAATTACCACCCAATTCAATCTTCCATGCACACCCTCGCATGCAAGCACTCAAAACCCAAGACCAACATTCAACTACCCAAAAATTTATCAGCACACCCACATTAAAGATGCAAGCTTTACACTTACCCATCAATGAAACAGTTGATTCCAACAAGTTCATAATCTAGCTTCGAGCTGCTCTGTTTTTGTCAAGAAAAAAATGGCTTTAGTAACAGATGCAATTTTGCCGCTTTTTCTTGCTCTGTTTCTGCATCTTTCATTAGGGCTTATGTCCTGTGAGGGAAAGCTCGACGGAAATACAACTTTGAGCGTTCTTTTGGAGGTGAAGAGGGCAATTGAGGAAGACCCAAAAATTGTTTTGCATGGATGGTCCGAAAGCGACCAAAATTTTTGTACTTGGAGGGGTGTGACTTGTGGGTTTGACTCGGTGGACAACTCGGTCCAAGTGGTGGGGCTCAACCTTTCCGACTCGTCACTCGCCGGGTTGATATCTCCCTCACTCGGTAGTTTGCAAAACCTGCTCCACCTTGATCTTTCTTCTAACGGCCTCTCGGGTCCCATCCCGCCAACCCTCTCTAACCTCACGTCCTTGGAATCTTTACTTCTCTTTTCGAACCAGCTCAGTGGACCCATTCCGTCTCAGCTCGGCTCGCTGACGAGTCTCCGAGTCATGAGAATCGGCGACAATGGGCTCACTGGGTCCATTCCCGCCACTTTGGGCAATCTTGTCAATTTGGTCACGCTTGGTTTGGCCTCATGCAGCCTCAACGGTACAATACCTCCCCAACTCGGCCGACTCGGCCTACTGGAGAACTTAATCCTGCAGCTCAATCAGCTCGAGGGTCCGATTCCGGCCGAGTTGGGGAACTGTTCCAGCCTCACTGTATTCACAGCTGCTAACAATACACTCAACGGAACAATCCCCGCGGAGCTCGGCCGTCTCAGCAACCTCGAGCTCCTGAATTTCGGCAACAACAGCCTCATTGGCCAAATCCCAAGTCAACTCGGTGAACTGAGTCAACTCGAATACATGAATTTCATGGGGAACCAACTTGAAGGTCCAGTCCCAAAGTCCATATCTCAACTGGGCAATCTTCAGAGTCTTGATTTATCCATGAACAAGCTCACAGGAGGAGTTCCCGACGTATTCGGCACCATGTCCCAGCTGGCAACCTTAGTTTTATCAAACAACAATCTTTCCGGTGTCATACCAAGAAATCTATGTTCCAACACAACAAGTTTGGAGCACCTGATGATTTCGGATTCCAGAATTTTCGGCGAAATCCCAGCAGAATTAGGCCAATGCCGATCAATGAAGCAGCTCGACTTGTCCAATAACTTGCTCAACGGGTCAATCCCAGATGATATTTATGGGCTGGTGGAGCTGACTGATCTATTGCTCCACAACAACAGCTTGGTGGGTTCGATTTCTCCAATGTTATCAAACCTCAGCAATCTGCAGTCACTTGTTCTGTACCACAATAATTTGGTGGGTCCTCTGCCGAACGAGATTGGAATGCTTGGGGAGCTTGAGATTCTGTATCTGTACGACAACCAGCTCTCCGGAGAAATCCCAATGGAGATTGGCAACTGTTCAAGCTTGCAGATGATCGATTTTTTCGGAAACCGGTTTAGTGGGGAGATTCCGATTACCATTGGGAGGCTCAAAGATTTGAACTTTCTTCATATCAGGCAGAACGAGCTGGTGGGTGAGATTCCCGCCACATTGGGGAACTGTCACAAGCTGACTATTCTGGACTTGGCGGATAACCGTTTATCCGGTGGGATACCGATAACTTTCGGGTCCCTTCAAGCAATGGAGCAGTTCATGCTGTACAACAACTCGCTTGAAGGTAATCTTCCTGATACATTGGCTTATATGGCAAATTTGACTAGAGTGAATTTGTCGAGAAACAAGTTGAATGGGAGCATTGCTGCATTGTGTGGCTCGAGTTCGTTTCTTTCGTTTGATGTGACTGACAATGCATTTGATCATGAGATTCCTTCCCGGCTAGGAAATTCGAAATCTCTTGAAAGGTTGAGATTGGGGAAGAATCAGTTTACTGGTAAAATCCCATACGCATTGGGGAATATCAGTGAGCTATCACTGCTGGATGTGTCCGGAAATTCGCTCACTGGATCAATACCGGATGAGCTTTCATTCTGCATGAAACTGTCCCACATTGACTTGAACAACAACCTTCTTTCGGGCACAGTTCCGTGGTGGTTTGGAGGTTTGCCTCAGTTAGGAGAGCTGAAGCTGTCCTCGAATCGCTTCACCGGGCCTCTTCCTAATGAATTGTTCAATTGTTCTAAACTGCTAGTGCTTTCTATGAGTGAGAATTCTCTCAATGGAACCCTCCCTGCTGGGATTGGTAACCTGGAATTGCTTAACGTCCTAAACCTCGACCACAACCAGTTTTCGGGGCCAATTCCTCCAGCTATTGGGAAACTAGGCAAGCTGTATGAGCTTCAGCTCTCACAGAACAGATTTGATGGTGACATACCCTATGAGGTTGGACAACTGCAAAATCTTCAGAGCATTTTAGACCTCAGTTACAATAATTTGAGTGGTCAGATTCCAGCCTCTATTGGATCACTGTCGAAACTTGAAGCCCTCGATCTATCTCACAACCAACTTGTTGGAGAAGTTCCTTCCCCGGTTGGTGGGATGATCAGCTTGGGAAAGCTTAATCTCTCTTACAACAACCTACAGGGAAAGTTGAGCAAGCAACTCTCGCACTGGCCAGCTGATGCCTTCGCAGGAAACTTTCATCTTTGTGGAAGCCCTCTTGGAAGCTGCATTGGCAGGAAGAAGCAGACGGGGCCTAGAGAATCGGTGGTGGTAGCCATTGCTGCCATATGTACTCTATCTGCAATCGCTCTGCTGATATTTGGAGCTGCTTCTCTCTTGAAACACAAGCGAAAAGATTTTCGAAAAGCCAGTGACATGAACTGCCTGTACTCGACCAGCTCTTCCCATGCTCAGCGAAGACTGCTCTTCGCAAATAATTCTGTCAAGCCGGATATCAAATGGAAAGACATCATGGACGCCACGAAGAATCTGAGCAACGAGTTTGTAATTGGCTCAGGAGGGTCGGGAGTAATCTACAAAGCTGAACTGCGCACTGGAGAAACTGTGGCAGTAAAAAAGATTTTGTATAAAGACGATCTTATGGCAAATAAAAGCTTCACGACGGAGATTAAGACGCTTGGGAGGATAAGACACCGGCATCTGGTGAAGTTAATGGGGTACTGCAGCGACAAAGGAGCAGGCTCCAATCTGTTGATTTACGAGTACATGGAGAATGGAAGCGTGTATGATTGGATACACCAACAACAAAGTAACAAGAAGAAGAGCCTTGATTGGGAGGCGAGGCTAAAGATTGCGGTTGGATTAGCTCAAGGAGTGGAGTATCTCCACCATGACTGTGTGCCAAAGATCATTCACAGGGACATTAAGTCGAGCAATGTCCTGCTAGATTCCAACATGGAAGCACATCTTGGGGATTTTGGCCTTGCCAAGACACTTAACGAGACTTATGAGTCCAACACAGAATCGAATACATGGTTCGCTGGATCCTACGGTTACATAGCACCAGGTACTAATCAGTTATACTATGAATAATCTTCTTTCTTGCTATTTTGGATACTGAATTTCGAGTTTGATTTCGACATGGATGTTCTATGCGATTGATTCTAACAACATTTCATATGATTTCAGAGTATGCTTATTCACTCAAGGCATCAGAAAAGAGTGATGTCTACAGCATGGGGATTGTGCTTATGGAGCTTGTTAGCGGGAGAATGCCGACAGATTCATCTTTCGGCATGGACATAGACATGGTGAGATGGGTCGAGAGGCATATCGAAATGCAGGATTCTACTCGTGAAGCGTTGATAGACCCTGCACTGAAACCACTATTATCCGGAGAAGAAAATGCCGCATTCCAGGTTCTTGAAATTGCACTGCAGTGCACGAAAACCAGCCCAGCAGAGAGGCCTTCGTCACGACAGGCGTGTGATCAACTACTTCATGTCTTAAATCATCGGACGGTGGAGTTTGAGAAGAAGAATTTAGACTCTTATGCATAAGTAATGAACCGCGTTACAGAGGATTGACGAAAATTTGTTGTTAGTATAATTTTCCACTCCATCCCGAAGAGTAACTAGGATCAATTCTGTCGCGTATTTATTCATTCTGTTTGGTTTGGGCTAGCAACCATAATGCAGCATTTTGTTGCGGGGTGCTACTGATGCGAATTGGGTTTGTGAGAGTTTATGTTATCTTATCATCTATGAATCAAGGCAATGGGGCGGACCGGATTCGGATGTGCCATCCCCATACCCGAACCCGTTCGGAACCCGAAACCGTAGAATCCCGAACGGGTTTTCCCATAACCGAATCCATTGGGTAACGGATTTTCTATTGGACAACGGTTTTTCCCATTATAATATTTTTATATTATTAATTAAATAGTAAATTTTAAATAAAAAAAGTTAAATAGATTACCGATACAATGCATATACAGTATATATTAAATACTAAATAGTGTTATTAATACAATTGATACAAAAAATGCATGTGATAAATATTGTTAAAAACGAGATTAATACTATTAATAATTGATAAGAATATAATTGATATTATTAATGATTATAGATAACTCTCTTCTCTATATAATAAATATTGATATTTTTTTATTAATTCAAAATAGTTTGGTTTCGGGTATGGGTTCGGGACGGATACCCCAATAACCATAACCAAATCCGAAATCGAAAAATTTACCCAACGATTACCCATAACCGTAAAATACCCGAAATTTAATTCCCAAAACCGAACCGTTCGGATCGGTTACCTACGGGAAACAGGTTTGACGGGTCAAATTGCCATCCCTAATCAACCGTAGTATCTGAGTTTGAATTGAATCCCCCATTTGGGCAGGGCAGTGTACCCGCCCCTTTGCACAATGCTTCGAATCCCAGATTTCGTATATTAGAGTAGTTTAAAATACGACATTGTCAAGACGGAAAGTGAATGCTTATGGATCTAGAAACTTTTCATCAGAGTAGACAGATCAGAACCAAAACCTAGAAACAAAGAGAAGAGTTGGTCCAACTGTTTCTAAAAGCTCTAACTAACAGACGTACATTTTTAAGCTAAGCAGATTCGTTCAGGTTCGTGCGTGATCAAACCACTTCACAAAAACAAATACGCCAAACCACTTTACAAACGAGGAGGACAACTCTTTGCAACCAATTTGAAGAATCTTCGTCGCAAAAGACGGAGTGTATTATTAAAGAACAAGACACGCCGTTCAGCTTTGCAATATGAAAGTATTTCAAAGCTTATGCATCACAAAAAGATGAGAAAATTGGGAAAGCTTTTACAGCAGCCTTGCAAACATATCAACATTAATTTAAAAACAAAAAGTGCCTAAAACTTTGAGGCCGAACCGTCTCTTTGAACATGGATCCTGTATGAAAATGCCTCAACAAGCTCAGACGCGAACTAGTCATCATCTTCATCTGCAATGAAGAAGAAACATTAAGCGAGGAAAGAAAAGGAGTCGGATGACAGATACATTTTCTGAGATTAAATCACAGAAACTATATGTTCGCTTTACTTCGTGAATTGAATTCATTCACAAATAAAGGTCAATTAAGGAAATAAAAAAAGAGCTACAGTGAACCAACGAATGAATCTACTAAAGGTACGATACATACTTCGTACAAAAAATTTAAAAACCAAACCAAAAACCGGTAAAGCAATTCAAGTGCTCCACAAAATATAAGTAGGCAATAAGTTACAAGCCCTTGGCATCTCCTAATACAGTTTTACTTCTCAAAGAGAGAAAACAAACATAATCCATAACCAATCATGACTTGGTAAGAGAAAAACACTTTCCATTGCAAGGGTGCTTCCAGATGTTGTAATGTACTCCTGATTCCTAAAGTAACAAATCGGTAATCATTGAGGCAGATTTTGCAAGTTGGGAAGCATAGATATATAATTCACAACTTTTGGCCTATGGTATACTAAAAATCATACATGATGAATAGGGATCTGAAAGATAAAATGTGCAACAACGTGGAGTAATATCCCCATCATTTCATGGGTACAATGTTTGAGAACTTTCTTGTAGGAACCTCCCCAAATTCTTTTGCAGGAAAACAAAGGGATGAAGGGGTTTGAAACACAGGTAGCAAATCTGTTTATCCAAGACCCAAAACAGCTTATTGTACATATCATTCAACCATAGTCTAGTCAAACAAAACAAAGCTTAAACCTGAATCCAAGTCATTAGCACGAGAAGATGAACCTCCTAATAATCCCAATCACCACTTCATCCTCTCGTAAAAGCTTATTTTTGCCCATCAGTTAATAACTTAAGGAAAAACTGCACAAGTAGTATGCATAGTAACCTTTTTAAGTCATAACTGTTTTGTAATTTAGGGTTAATGCACAGCTCAACGAATTAAAAACGTATTCCTGACAAGATTTCAAATCCACAATCAGTTTGATGAAACAAAAAGACCCCAACGTTTCAGCTCATTATGTAAAAAGGTCGTACCCAGTGCACAAGGCTCCTGCTTTACGCAGGGTCTGGGAGAGGTGAATGTCGGCTAGCCTTACCCCCATTTATGGAGAGGCTGCTCCCAAGGTTTCAGCTCATTATGTAAGATAAAAAAATTAAGACGAAGATGCAACAATAAGATGGCCAAAAAATGCAAGTAGGAAAACTATTTAGGGTGTAAGAGCACATGCATGAATTTTTTAATCTTTGCCCTTCAACCATATAATAAGACACAGGATGGATTAGACTGCCATATTGAAATTTGAAAGGAAGAAAAAAATGACTCTTTTCAATCCATATTCAGTAAGATAATCTAGTAGGCTGATAGGCTAATACGACATTGGCATGACGTTCAGAGCTCAGATGGCCCTATATCCGGAAGACCGGGATTTCCTGGTTAGGAAAATCGAAACTGTCTTCTTAATTCACATTTCTATAAAGGTCGCACAATAAAAAAGCAAATTTGAGCTAGAGAGAAAGAGTGACAATATGCTTATATCCTACAGAATTTCACCTAAAATGTTTCAATTCAGCATTTCCACAATATCCAAACCACACTTGCAAGCAAATTCGATATGAAAACAGTATTCTGATCCATCATAACACTCAAACGAGACATGGGGTTCTCAGATTAATCATAGTGTGTTTTGATATTTCGGAAATCATCTGAAAAATGAACTTATCAAAACCAAGCTCAAAGACTGAGACGCCAAAA
This sequence comes from Malus sylvestris, assembly GCF_916048215.2. Taxonomy (NCBI): domain Eukaryota; kingdom Viridiplantae; phylum Streptophyta; class Magnoliopsida; order Rosales; family Rosaceae; genus Malus; species Malus sylvestris. The sequence continues at coordinate 36,665,494 of NC_062264.1, read as the reverse complement.
CACAAATGGGATTGTTGGGTTGTCCAAAGATACAATTTTGAATCATGAGAAATTGAGAAATGAATCGAATTTTGATATTGGGTTGGAAATATATACCTATGTAACGGCGTTCGTTGGCGGCATTGGCCTTGTCAAGCATCTTATCGAGGTCCTCTTTGAGCTGTTCGTCCCATTTGACGAGCTGGTTAACGAACACTGCGCCCAATCCCATGCCCAGAACGTGCTCCCAAGGATCTGAATCGGATCATTGGACAAATTGGGGGTTAGTGTTCATGAGTCAATTCAATCACCCGAGAAATGATTAGTGATAAAAGGAGAAATTGAGAGAGAGAGAGAGAGAGAGAGATGAAATTTACGGCGCATGTAAGGGAGCTTGCGGAGGGCGTTGGAGTACATCTGGGTGCCCAACCCCAATAGAGCTCCCACCATCGTTGAAGTTATCGGCATCTTCAAACCTTTTCCTTCACTCCTTACTGTCTGCTGCTCTATCTGTGTGACAAGCTAAAATATATGAAATTGGGAAATTTTTTAAATTCACACCTGACCTCTTACCAAATTGCAATTGTGTCACCTCAAAATAATGAAAAAACCTATCGACTGACTGGTTTTTTTTTTTTTTTTTTTTTTAACGGACGATATAATGGGAGTTTGGATTCTCTCAAGGAATTCGTGAATCGTGTCCATTAATATTATTTGACAAAAATTAATCAAACAATATACGATTCACAGATCCCCATGATCCTCACAAAGAGAATCCGGCGAGGATCCTGTTGGATATAATAGAGCTTGGGAAAGACCCTCAGATTGGGCTAGCAAAAGTGAAGAGGAATACCACTAGACCGTAGTAGTAAGTGGAACTGATTAAGTTAAATGTAGGTGGCATTTCGCAACTTATTGGTAAATTTAGGTGACATGGTGCTTCATTTTTTTCTTTTCAAGTGTCAAGCTGCAATTAGAATAAGAAATGATAATGTTAGGGAGATTAAATTTTAAATTTAAATTTGCAAATTAAATGATGTGTCACAAATAGGAAATAAACACGTTAACCAACATTTAAATAGTAATCTAATCATTAACAACCACATTATTTAGTTTACAAAATGAGAAATGTTAAGGAAACCCTCTCAAGGTGAGACTCCCTATGGACTCTCTACCACCTCACACTTTAACATCAATTCCCGTGTCAAGATTATAAAATATTGTGTAAAAAACATGAGGTGACAAATAGTCCATGGAGAACCCCACTTTTCAGAGAGTCTCCTATTTCTTACAAAATTTAGTTAGAAATTTAGTTTTCTTAGTATTAAATTTGACTACAGTACTTATATGTTTTAATATGGTGATTGTACTAAATACAATATTCGTATGAATAATATTTGACCGTCAGATGGTAATTATATTAAACATAGGGTGTGCTATCCACACACTCCTTGTTAATTTCTATTCGTTGATTTTCTTCAATTCATCTAATCTGACGGCCGAAAATTAGAAGGGTGTGTGAGAAGTAAAAATGGGTGTGTGGATATCACACCTTTTAAACATATGTAAGTATTGTAATCAATCACAAATTCAGGCGACATTTTGAGAGTTAAATTCAATTTAGGACCTTGAGTTTTTCACCAAATAACATGCTACCCATTCCAATTTGGATACTATATACTCTTGCCATGTAAACTTTTTTGTGCAACGATATTTATTTATACTAAGGGACAAGAGTAAACGTAGCAAATTACAAGAACATAAAGATGTATCATGGTTCACTACGAAATGGGGCTCCATCCATGTTGGTGTAGTCTTCAGTTTCCACTTTGTAAACTTAACAAATTACAAGGAGGCTTGTGCCTTTGAGAGAATAAAGTGACTCGAGTTTAGAATGAGAGGCCCCCTTCTAATATGAGGGAGAAGGATCTCTTTTGGGGTGTGATCTCTACACCATCACTTTTTATTTCTCACACACTCTTCTAATTTTTAGTTGTCGGATCGGATGAATTGAAGAAGATCAAAGGATACAAATTAACAAATAATGTGTAGATAGCATAACCTCTCTTTTATAGGATTTGGTTTCTCTCCCCTTTTACAGAATCTGTACGCGGTGCTCAACATGAGGCCATACTCGCCTAAAGGTAGTGAACGTTAAGAGGCTGCCGAACTAAAGATTATGCTCGCGACGAGGTGGTTACTTGGTTAGAGGCTATGCTCGTTGCAAGACGACTTGACTAGTGTTGTTGCTCGTTGCGAGTATACGCTCGTCGTGAGTGTGAATATGATTTGATTCTCCACATGAGGCGGTTTGGCGTGTTGGGTGGGTCTATGTGTCGAGTTCATGAGTCAGGTCTTTGAGTTGGGTCCACACTTAGCTCTTTGAGTTGAATCCACAAAATGACTCCTTGAGTCGGGGTTCGAGCTTAGATGTCGAAGCTTGTGGATGTCCAAGCTCATAACAACAAGAGTGTGGCATGCTTGAACTAAAAGTCATGCCGATCCTAGACTCCTAGTAAGATAATTTAAAATATGTGAAACTTCAAAAGATAGGGTTCTTATTTTCTTTATAAGCCCCCAGCTAAAAGGCAAATAGAGGCATGGCTGACAGTGGAGTGATAAATGTTGAGAATGAGTCATATATTGATGATAAGAATGATCTTGTATGTGTTTATAAGAGGTTGAATTACTCTCCATATTGCCAATTGGTTTTATGGTGGAACCTCAAATTTCTTCATGATACCACGTCATCCTATTGTGTTGTTCACGTCTTAGACTTGAAAATTCGCCACATGTGAGAAAGCATGTTAAGAATGAGTCTCATTGATAGGAGGATGAACCTTACATGGACTTATAAGAGGTTGAGTTACTTCCCATATTACTAATTAATTTTACAATAAAACCTCAAATTTCTTCAATAAACAATATAAGAGAGAGAGGACTGGGCTCGTTAGTAGTTCAGCCAAGAGAGAAAAAAAGTAGAAAAATATTAAAACAATAATTTTTCTTCACCGTTGGATGAAATCCGATGGCAGTTGACCAACATTTTTCTTGGTCTCCGTGGAATAAACAGTGGTAGGATTCTATCTCATTCTATTACAATTTCCTTCCCTTCTTTTCTCTCGCTCTTTTATTTTTGTCTTTTTCTTTAGGTAGAAAATTTAAAATAAAATGGTAACGTGATTTAATCGTAATCAATAAATAACAAGAAAAAGAAAGAGAAAGTAGGAGAAAAGGGAGTACGGGATTGGACAATTACCAGGTACTTTCCTGGATAAGTACTTTTGCAAATTGCAATTCTTGAAGTTGTGAAGCAAGGCAACATTGTCAAACCTACCACCACTACGTACTGAAAATAAAAATTAAAAAAATATAAAAAAAATCTACCACCACTACTAGTAGGATGTGGGTAGCCCTACTAGTACTGGTTGCTAGTTCGGTAGTTGCTGTCTTCTGTATTTGCAACTGGTCATCATCTCCTTCTAAGTTCTAGCTACTAAGAAAGTACAGTACTGTGCCTGTGCGTCTTCAGTCTTGTACTATTGTTCTCAATAATAACAATTAACTTTCTGCTTGTTTATTTGTGTAGTTACATAAGAAAATTACGATGGCGGTCGAATGTCTGCTTACTTTTGCGGCCAAGGGAATACTGGAGAAGGTGGCTTCGCTTGCTGCTCAAGAAATCAGTCTTGCCTGGGGCTTCAAAGCAGAACTAAAGAAGCTCAGTGAATCCTTATCCGTTCTTCAAGATTTTTTAGGCGACGCTGCCGAGCAAGCGCAAGCTCGGGGCAAGGCAGTGGAAGTTTGGGTGAAGAAACTTAAAGACATAGCCCATGACGCCGATGATGTCTTGGACGAAATCAACTACGAAAATCTCCGGAGTCAAGTGGAACTGCGAAACAATATGAAGAAAAAGGTAAAGAGTTTTCTTTCTTCATCCAACCCCACTTTATTTCGTCGAAAAATGGCTTGCAAAATTAAGAAAATCAACACTTCTCTGGCGGATCTTAAGAGTGAGGCATCTTTCCTTGGACTAGTTGCAAAAACAATAGATGCACCTGCTCCAGAAATTAGATGGTACAGAGAAACCAACTCACTCGTTGCGGCAGATGAAGTCATAGTCGGAAGGGAGAAGGTTGTGTCAAGTATAATTGCAACCTTGACAAACTCGGACGTCAATCAAGAAAATCTTTCGGTTATGGCCATCGTGGGGATGCCAGGCCTGGGAAAGACAACTTTGGCCAAGTTAGTATACAATGATAATTCTATAAACAGGGTTTTCGCCGAAAAGATGTGGGTGTGTGTATCTAACACTTTTGATGCCAATTCCATTTTAAGTCGGATCTTAGAATTACTTGACCCAACAAAGGTTGGAATACAAAGTCAAGAGGCCTTGCTTAAAAACCTTCAAAGGGAGTTGAAAGATAAAAGATACTTACTTGTTTTCGATGATGTTTGGAATGAAGATCCTCAAAAATGGAAAATGTTGATAAGTTGTTTGTCAATGCTTGATTCTGCTCGAGGAAGCAAAATTATTGTCACCACCCGCAGTGCCAAAGTTGCATCAATAACAGAAACACTTCCACGACATAATATGGGAATTTTGTCAGTGGATGACTGTTGGTCCATATTGAAAGACAAAGCCTTTTCAGATAACAATGCTCCTTTGGCTCAAGATTTAGAGAAAATTGGGAGGCAGATTGCTGAACATTGTGCGGGTCTACCACTGGTAGCAAAGGTACATACTATCATACTGATTATACTTTAAATTTAATTATATATGCTTCTATTGATTAGTTTTAGATTATAACCCACCCACAAGTTGCTAGGGTGTGCAAAATCCGAACCACACCAACTAATCCAATCCAGTAGAGTTTATATTTAATTGTGTACTTTTTTACTTTCAGTTTTGACAATGACAAACTTTGTTAGAATTCCTCTGTCCCACATCAGCCAGAAGGTTTGAGAACAAGTCATTTAAATAAAATTACCTCACTATAACTAACACTGAGGTCTTTTGTATTAAAACCTCATATCTGACAGATTGAGCATGTGGTCAAGTGGGGACAATATTGGTGTTGTTGGAGTGGGCCCATGGCCCGTCTACCTGAAATTTAAGATGATATTAGAACTAGGGGATGAGCTCGTACTGCCATGTGAACGGGTGGGTCCCCTTTGACCCCGCGTGAATGGGTGAGCCCAACTTGGCTCCACGTAGGCCAAAAGATGCCACGTGAATGGATGGGTCCCCATTGGCCTTGTGCGAACTAATTATGAGCCTTGTTGGAGTGAGCCAATGGCCCGTCTACCTGAAATTTAAGAAACTTAGCATGTATACTTACCTTCTGAACCTCAACTTTATGTGTAATTTTGTGAAAATAATTAACATAATAAAAAAAAATCCCTCACAAAGAATGCTGTAGTCAACTTGAATCAAATTGCTCAAAGTTTTTTAGTTGTTGATAACTTTACCCTGTACATGATTTGATAGGAATTCTTATTCATGTAATAGGTTTTGGGTGGTCTGCTGCGATATAAACACAGTATTGCTGAATGGTTGTCAATTAAAGAAAGTAGAATATGGGACTTGCCAGAAGGAGAAGATAAAATCATTTCAGTCTTGAGGTTGAGTTTTGATAATCTGAAATCGCCTTCTTTGAAACAATGTTTTGCGTATTCCTCAATGTTCATGAAAGACATTGAAATTGAAAGAGATAACTTAATTCAACTTTGGATGGCTCAAGGATTACTTCACCCTTCTTCCGACAAAAGTAATCTAGAAATGGAGGCCATTGGTGATGAATATTTTGATATTCTATTACAGAGCTCCTTGTTTAAAGATGCTACACATGATGCCTATGGCATTGTTACCAAATGCAAGATGCATGATCTAGTACATGATCTTACAGAACTGGTATCCAAATCAGAAATCTTGACACAAGACTTCCATGAAAGAAATGATACAACTGAGATTCGACATGTAGCTCGGGTTTCATCTTCCATACTAGAAAGAATTCCAGGGAGAAATCTTGAGAGGTTGCGATCGGTATTTCCTTATGGCAAAGTCCCTAGTAACATCTTGCCACGGTTTAAAACCTTACGTTTGTTAAATTTAGCCAAGGCAAAAATTAAGGAGATTCCAGGTTCAATTGGCAAGCTGAAACACTTGAGGTATCTGGACGTTTCCGGAACTAGTCTCAAAGCACTCCCCAAATCTATACACAAACTCTATAACCTACAGACCCTAAGAGCAATGCGATGTTATTCTCTTAAAGAATTTCCGGACGAAGTGAACAATTTGATCAGCTTGAGACATGTTTATTTTGATAAGAGTATGAAGTTTCCGTTTGGGATGGGGCAATTGACTCACCTCCGGAGACTGCCTCACTTTTCTGTGGGAAAGGAAAGGGGTCGTGGAATTGAGGAGTTGGCTAGCTTGAACCAGTTGAAGGGTGAATTAACTCTCTACAATCTAGAACACGTACGTGATAGAGATAAAGCAAGGAAAGCTAAATTGGAGGATAAGAAAAACCTACGCCATTTGAGATTTGTATGGACAGAAGGCATGTCAACAACTAACAACAATGATGAGGATGTACTAGAAGGCCTCCAACCACATTCTGAGTTCGAAAGCCTCGTGATTGAACATTTCAGGGGTGCTAAATTTCCGTCTTGGATGATGAGTAGGTCGTTACCGCTCAATAATTTGAAGAAGATTCATTTGCGCAGGTGCAACAAATGTGAAGGAGTACCAACACTCGGTCATCTACCTAATCTTCAACACCTTCGGATTGATAGAATGGCTGAGCTAAAATGTATCGGAGCTGACTTTTATGGTTACAATCTTGTTTACAATGCAACAAGGTCACGTAAAGAGACGACAACTTTGTTTCCAGCACTGAAACAATTATCCATTAGTGAGTGCAGGGAGCTTATTGAATGGATGGAAGCACCAAAATTGTCAACAGAAGTGTTTCCTTGCCTTGAGGAGCTGCATATCTTGAATTGTCCCAAATTGAGAAATGCTCCCAGTCATTTTCCATTGCTCAAGGACTTGTGGATATCTTCTTGTGACAATGTCCAGCCATTAAAAAATATAACCAGCAGACTAACAAGTCTGACTTCGCTCACGATTGATCTTAATAAGAAGATTACTAGTCTGCCAAAAGGGATGTTGGAGAGCAACAAAAATCTCACATCTGTTGAGATATTAAGTTGTGAGAAGTTGACTTGTATTGCTCCCAATGTACTTGGATGTTGCACATCCCTCCAGAAGCTGCATGTCTATGATTGTAAAAGGCTGAGGCGTTTACCTGATGGGATAGACACACTGCCTTTGCTTGAGAAGATGACAATAAGAGAATGCCCTCGCCTAGAGTTCATCCCAATGACACACGGCATGGCTTCTCTCCTCAAACTGCATATTGATTCTTGCGGTGGACTGTCAGGCCTACCAAGTGGGCTAGAATACTGTACATCTCTTCAAGCATTGAACATAATGGGTTGCGGTAATCTAACAGTCATTCCAGTCACACACGACCTTTCTTCTCTCCGCATATTGAAGATTGGAGATTGTGAAGGATTATCATGCCTACCAAGCGGACTTGAGCATTTCTCCTCTCTACAAGAATTGTCTGTGTGGAATTGTCCAATTGTAACATCAATTCCAATTTCCAACGGCGTGCCCTTCACCTCCTTGCAGGTATTGGAAATTGAAAATTGTATGGAATTATCAAGCTTCCCAGCCCTAGAATATTGTCCTTCTCTTCGGAAATTGATGATAAGGAACTGCCCGAAGCTAGCATTCATAAGTGCCTTATCACTTACGAATCCACTACCGAGTAGCAGATCAGAAAACTTCACTAGTACGAGCCTTGACAGTCTTGAGTATTTGTCTATAAGGAGTTGTAGTAATCTGCATTCAATTCCAGATTTAGACAGCTTCACTTCTCTCCGTCAACTGTGGATTCATAAATGTGAAAGATTAGAGATTCGGGCTACTTCACTATGTGTCTCTCTTGAGGAGTTGAAATTAACCAGTTTGCCAAAGCCAGAGAGTATACCAAGTTTAGACAACCTCACATCTCTCTGTATGGTAGCCATTTATGATTGTGGGAATTTGAAAATTTTCCCAAGGGGGCTTCACTGCCTCACTCGTTTGAAGACTTTGACAATTGGTGGGTTCTCGGAGGAGCTTCATTGCTTCCCTGATTTTCCAATTCTTTCGCGACTTAAAAGATTAACATTGCGTGGGTGGCCTAAGCTCAAGTCTCTGCCTCAACAAATTCAACACTTCACTTCTTTGACGCATTTGTGTATAATGTCTTTTGATGGAGTGGAGGCCCTGCCAGACTGGTTGGGTAACCTTACATATCTGTGGCAGCTGGAGATTGTGAACTGCAAGAATTTGATGTATTTACCTACCGTCAAAGCTATGCAACGCCTTACCAACTTACTAAATCTGGAAATTCGTTGTTGCCCCTTTCTTGGAGAAAGGTGCACTGCAGAGACAGGCTCGGAATGGCATAAGGTTTCTCACATTCTTACTTTCAAAGGTACATTATTTTTTATCTCCGTGAAATAAAGGTTTTCATTTTTCAATTCAGTTGACTACAATTTTTTAAAATGAGTAAAGGTGGTTTATCCTTCCCTTTATGTTTTATTGATCATCGAGCAAACATGTTTTTCCAGTCGTGGATTCTGAGTCGTGCAGAGTGTTGAAGCTATGCGACGCCTCAAAGTAGTATGGCAGCCGTGTGCCCAGAAGGAAATTAGCTCAGTTGGATAACAATAGTCATGGTCTTCACTGCACATTTGAAGAGGAAGATCGATGTGCCTAGTTATAACAACAACCTAAGGGTTTCAAAAGTTTCACATTGTGAGTATAAGCATTATAAGTTCAACTCCAAGTTTTATACGTACTATTATTTGAACCATAGAATTTCTTGTGTGTATATAATTGCTAAGACCTGTGTTTGACCAGAGGAAGAATAGGGATTAATTCATGTTGTACACGAGAAAATGATAAGGTCCATGTCAAACTCATTCATTTGTTTTTTGCTAGGGTTTAGGGTGGCTCTGGTCCATTTAATTAAACTGATTTATAATAGCATCTCCAAAGTAATCAAGGGTTTCAAGTGTTAAGGGTATAAGATTCAATGGTTAATAGAATGCCTAGTGTCATTAGATTAGTGAATCAATTTGTAACTAAATGAAAGCTTAGTAAGTTAGCTAGTACTAAATCAAAATCTAGGGCTGCCCTCGTCTTTACTTGTTTGTCATGTGGCTTCACCCGTAAAGATTCCTACTTTTTTACATTCGGATTTTTGGGCATGGTGGCCTTGCATGTTTGTTTCCCCTTCTTGATGTGTGATTTTTTATTTTTTACCTAATCCCTTTGGAATTTTTGTTTTGTTTTGCAAGTTCTTACCTTTTAGGTTTTGTTTAGAGGGGTTTTGGTCCTATGCTATGTCCCCCTCTTTTTCTTTTATTTTCTTTTTTCAAAAAGGTAAGTCTATTCTCCCCACTTTTCATGTTTTTTGTTTTTTGTTTTTGTTTTTGTTTTATGAGAGGTAAGGTTTATATCTCCCTAATTAGGTGTAACTTATTTTTTTTCATATCAATAAAATTTCCTCATATTGTTGAGGTTCTTATAAAAATTAGAAAAGAAGAAAAAGAAATAAGAAGTACTGTACTGATGATGTATATAAAAGGCAACAGAGCCATTCTGTTGTAATCCCTTTTGTCTTCTCTCTTAATGAAATCAGTCATTCATATTCTTCTCGGTAGCTAGTTCTTGTGTTTCTACTTGCTTAACACAAGGCTCCGAAAGACATACAGTTTATCGTGTATATGTGATTTAACACGGATCCTTGAAGGTGTACTCATCCAGTTTCGTTCTTTCTTGTTTTATATAAGTTGTACTAAGTTTATTCATTTCACTTATAATATTAAAGTACAAACTGTTGAATAAGTTGATGTCATGGAATTAAGCATTTGCAAAAGTTAAGGTACATGATATCTTTGGGACCAAATATGTGCGTATTCATGAGTACTATTTTGATCCCAAATACTGATGTTCCTCAGTGACAGTATTCACATTATGGTATATTGTTTTGTAATCTTAGAGAACTGATACATGAATGGTAGTATTATTTTTTCTTGGGTTCTGCACCTTTTAGTTAGCTGTTGAAGTTCTTTAGTTAAGATAGCTTAGGGATCACATTTACTAAGTAATTGCGATAAAGTAAAAGAGTCTCGATCTCACTCATGTAAGAGAACGTTGGAATTCATATGAATTCATCACATTTGAATTCATGTGAGTTCATCGAGACTTGGACAGCAAGCAATCTTAGAAGTAAGCTATACATAAAGGTGAACTTCTTAGGGTTTGTATCCGGATAAACCTAAAACATATTGGAGGGAAAATGAAGTAAGCCACATGTTAAATAAGCCATAAGGCAGTTGGTTTAATTAAGAAATCGATGGTAACTGCCATGTTGATGGGACAGGCGGTTACCAATATTAGAGGAGTGGATTGATCCCTCTTCTCGGTACACAACCGTTGTTCATTCGAGAGAGACTGCCCCATCGAGAATTTTGAGCATTTTGCAATGTGTACAAGGGAAGGGAAGACACCGCTATAGTGAGAGTTATGACTGCAAGTTCAGGTTTGTATGCATGATCATATTCTTGTTATAGGGTTTTATTACCAGCTGCATTTATTGCAGTTAGCATTAGGGTTTGATATTGGCACAAACTGCTTAAGCATATATGTAGTTCAGTGACTTAGTTGATTGGATCCTTGTACAAAAGAGTTAACAAAAAGTTCCCGATCGACAAGATCAAAATCTTCCTTGTGCAACCATTTCGTTTGTAGAGGTTGATTTATCGTTGAAACTGTAAGGTATTCCTTGTGAAACTGCAGTTGAATACCGGTTTCTAGCTCCATCTGGGAGTCTGCCATCAATTAGGGTATGTTCGAGTGAGCAACTTTCAAATTTCAGTGCATTTAGGCAAAATGAAGAAGAAATGGATCACATAAAGTTAAAAGGGAATTCACCACATGAGCAGGTGTGTAAAGGAATTTGTAAATGACTGCTTCCAAGTAGTCATTTGCAAATTCCATTTTTTATAATGCTCCTGTTGTGCATTTTTAGTAGGATGTATAGTGCTATTCACACACGCATTACTACGAAACCTACACCACAAGTTGATTAACACAGGTTTCGTGGTAATCAACCTGTGAGAGATTCAATCAATTTAATAAACCTAGCGCCCAGTTAATTGTTTTAATAATCAACCAATTATGCATGTTTATGGTATATTAGCTTCTATGAACAAGTAGTGTAGGACGTGCATAGAGAACGAGCTTCTAAGAAGATCTATCCCTTTTATTTCATCTATATCTATCTATATATATAAAGTGAGAGCAACAAAATAGTGAAACATTAGAAAACTCCTAAAATGTCCCTTTGTTTCCTTCACAACCAAATATAAAAAAACAGAAAACGAGGACAAATTGGTAAAAAAAACCATGCTGAACAGAGAACTGTATTTGAAAAAAATAAAAATAAAAGTAAAGGGACGGGCTAGGGATCTGTTGTCCCCAAATTTGTGTCTCGTCTATGTCTCCTCTTTAATTTTTGAACACGTGTCCTTTGCCTTAACTCAAAGTTAACAGTGTTAACTTTTCTAATTCATTAAAGAAAATTAAAATAATAAACACAACAAAACTTAACACTGAGGGTGCGTTTGTTGTATCGGATTATCTCGGACTGGACTAACCTGAGGGACTAAGTTAGATTGGACTAGACTAAGCTGGATTGATTTAGTGATGCGTTTGGTGCAATGTTGGACTAAAAAACAGAATAACTAATAACTATAATATTATATTATCTAATACACATCTAATAATATTTTATTATTAATTCAATAATATTTTATTACTAAATCAAGCTTTTTCCTTTTTATTTCTCTCTCTCTAGAGAGTTCTTCCCTTTTCTTCCTCTTTAATTTCATCCCCGTCACTTCTTTTCTCCATCTTTTTTCCTGCAACACATCATCCTTCAAATGATTCTTCTTGCAAATCGTCCCCATGCTACTCTCCCCTCCCTCTCTATCTCTCCATATCTCTTTGTCCCAAAGCTACTATCTCCCTTTCTCTATCCATTATTTCCGAAATTTTTTGGGAATTTTCGGGAATAAGGAAGAATTTTGGTGTTGAGAATTAGGTAGTGGGTGTGGCTGGGTTTCAGATCTAGACATGGGTTGGCAAACAGAGTCACCCAGAAGCATTTTTGCAGATTTACATTTCACAAGCCTTGCTGCATGCGATCGTTCTACCTAAGTTTGGAGACGGGATTAGCAATCCCATGGTTTTTGGGGGGGGCTTTGCTAAGACTGGCTAGGCCCTGTTTTAGTCGGGGCGAGTGAGAGCTAGTCTCATTAACTCTAAGCCCCATGGGGAACAAACACGGGACTGGACTAAGTCTTAGTCCAGTCTAGTACAGTGAACTTTAGTGAAGGAAAACAAACACCCCTTGGAAGTATTGGGTCGAAGTTGACGACAATTATCACCGTCCTTGAAGCTTTTTTCCACTCTCTCTCTCTCTCTTTTTCTATCTCTCACCGAAGAACCAGCATAGGAGGATTGAGTCAAAGCCGCATTCCCATCGATTAAGAGCTCGCAGTTTTTTGTTATCGAGTCGTTTCAAATCGAGTTGATATTGATTGATCAGATCTCTTCCTTGCTTCCTCAAACCAAAATTTACATGAAATTTGTTGTTTGATGGGCTAGGAAATTGAACAGACAAAAAGTCGAGGAGAGAGAAAATGAGGCTTCGGAAGATGAAGGGTTCTCCAGGCCAAAGGATTGGTGTTGATGTTGAATAGTTGATGGGTATTGGGAGTGATGATTGGTTTTACTTTCTAACTTTTAATTATTTACTTATTTAATATTATTTAACAATGACATTGTTAAACTAGGAGTTAAAAATAAAGACACGTGTCGAAATATTAGAAAGGAAACATAAACGAGACACAAATTTGGAGATAGCAGATCCCTGGCCAAGGGAACGTGGTGGATAACTCTTCCACTCTAGGATGAGATATTAATATCTCACAAAACTATATTAAATAAGATAAAAGGACGTGGTGGATAACTCCTCCATTTTAGGATGAGATATTAATATCTCAAAAAATTATATTAAACAAAAAGAAACAAATAAAAGTAAAGAGACGTGGTGAATAACTCCTCCATTTTAGGAAGCGAGAGCAACAAAATGATGAAACATTCGAAAACAGCTAAAATGCCCCTTTGTTTCCTTCACAACCAAACATGGTGGATAATTCCTCCAATTAGGATGAGATATTAATATCTCACAAAATTATATTAAACAAAAGAAACAGATAAAAGTAAAGGGATGTGGTGAATAACTCCTCCATTTTAGGATGAGATATTAAAATCAGAGATAATTGTATTGAACATCCTTTTAGGAGAGAAATATTAAAAAATAAAATAAAAAAGGCGACATGGTGAATAACTGCTCTCCATTTTAGGAGAGAGATATTAAACAGAAAAATTCAAATTTGTTTTATTGGAAAAAAAAAAGAAACAAATAAAACAATAGGAACGTAACTGCTCCATTTTAGGAGGAGATATTAATATCTAACAAAATTATATTAAAAAAAAAAAAAGAAGCAACATGGGAGAAAAAGGGGTAGAGGTTGTCGTCAATTTTTAAAAAACGGTGAAGTCTCCCACTACCAAGCAGTAACTTCCCAGTTCCCACGTACATTCCCATTTTTCTGTTTCAGCTACAATATTATTATATGTACTCCCTATCTCCTTCAATTACGTGGGCAAATCCTATACCCCCATTTTTTTGCTATGTCTTCTTCACTTCTCTAGGTTGTTCTATTTCTTCGATATTTTTTATTTTGTGTTTGTAAATGATATAAGTTCAATCCCCATCTCCTTCAATTTTTAGCATGTGCGCTATCATTAATTGGATACTAGAAGCATGGTGATGGGAGCACAGTCGTATAAGATTTGGTGGGTTTTCACTTCCTTTCCATGCATGATTGTACTCATTTTACACATTTCCATGTAAGCATAATATGTAATTGTATGAATTCCTAGGTTTAGTTTCATTTGGGTTTTTTTAACTTCTTTATCACATCCCGGCCCGGCCCCTACCACATCCCGGACCCGACTCCGCCGTAACACGATATTGTCCGTTTTGGGCCCCGACCACGCCCTCATGATTTTGTTTCTGGGAACTCACACGAGAACTTCTCAGTGGGTCACTCATCTTGGGAATACTCTCGCCCGAACTCGCTTAACTTTGGAGTTCCGATGGAACCCGAAGCCAGTGAGCTCCCAAAAAGCCTCGTGCTAGGTAGAGATGAGAATAAACATATAAGGCTTACAGGATCCACTCCCTTGGACAATGTAGGATGTCACAATCCACCCCCCCTTAGGGGCCCGACGTCCTCGTCAGCACACATCCGGCCAGGGATTGGCTCTGATACCAAATTGTCACATCCCCGACCCAGGCCCCCACCACATCCTGGGTTCGACTTCGCCGTACCAGAATATTGTTCGCTTTGGGCTCAGACCATGCCCTCACGGTTTTGTTTTTGGGAACTCACACGAGAACTTCCCAATGGGTCACCCATCTTGGGAATGCTCTCGCTTGAACTCGCTTAACTTCGGAGTTCTGATGAAACCTGAAGTCAGTGAGCTCCTAAAAGGCCTTATGCTAGGTAAAAATGGGAATATACATATAAGGCTTACATGATCAATTCCCCTGAGCGATGTGGGATGTCACATCTTCCTTTGAAATCTTCATTATGTGTTTTAAAAATTATGGTTAGATTATGAGTTTCAATTTTGATTATCTTAATGCGCTATGGTAATTTAAAAAATTATTTGTTTTCATTCTAAGGATATTTACAAGAATACCCACAAAAAAAATGAAGAAGGAACTACGTATTGATAAGATCCCAAACAGACATGTCTCTATTTTTACAACTGGTTGGGAGATATATGTCGGAGTAAAAATTACTGATCTAAGCCAACTGATTCTCAAAGAGTGGAAAAAGAAGAAGCATGAGCAGTATGTATTCTAAATTCTTTATTAAATTTGTTACAAGAAATCGAACATTATATATATCTTTAATATATAGGTGGCGCATGAAAAAGGCTGTAGAAGAATGAAAACCTTCAACAACTCCTCACATCATACGTATTTGGAATAAAATACAACAAATTAGGTACAACACCATTTCTTACTTATTTATTTTTAATGGCATTTTCTATATCATTCTACAAATTAATTATCTCAAATTATAAAATTTAAAAAAAATTATGGGTGCAGGAAAAAGATTAATAATGACCAAACAACCTTTCTAAATACAGTAACTCTTCTCTTATATTCATATGGAAGTATGCTATAAATTAAAATTGCATTCAATTTTTAAATACAAATAAAATTGCATTTTTGTCAGTTTTATAAGCATCACACCTGTCTCAAAGTTAACACACCCCGACTCGGAAGGTCTACCTGGACTCCAAATCGAGTTATGTTGGCCGACACAGGAAGGTGACGAAGCTATAAAGTGTAGTGATGTGGAAAATGTTAATAAATTTCAAAACCTAAAATTGCCTAAATGAAAGAGTGCGCTTGTAAGCGTGAATGAACCCATTTCACACGTGATGTCAGAGCATAAGTAAAGTACAGCAAAGTAGATTGAGAATTATACCATCGAAGGTAATCTCCTATACCAAGATTTGCCAAGAATCCTCTTCGATACGAAAACTCAGCTACTAAAACCTGGAGAGGCGGAAAAATAAAGGTGAGTAGGCCTAAAAATAAAGTTTTGTAAAAATATTTTCAAAACGTAATAACCCATCACCATAAAACGAGTATAGTTTTCAAAATATACATACTAAGTATAGTATGAAAATACTTACCGTAGCCTGCAATAACTCAAGAATTCAGTACATCACAATATTTCGTAAATAAACATCTAACGTCTGTAAATCACATAATCTCACATAAACAAACATATGATATCAAGTGTTCATCGACATATGCTGACACACGAGTTCATGCAAAGATATTCTGATGTGAACAAAACTGGGTGTCAGTATATCTTTGCATGAACTCGTGTGTCAACATATGTTGATGAGCAATCAATATGATATGTTTGTTTGTGCGAGATTATGTGATTTATGAATGTCATATGTTTATTTACGAAATATTGTGACGTATTGAATTCTTAAGATATTGCAGGCTATGGTAAGTATTTTTATACTATACATAGTATGTATATTTTAGAAACTATATTTGTTTTACGGCGAGGGACTATTACGTTAAAAGATTTTTACAAAACTTTATTTTTAGGCCCACTCACCTTTGTTTTTCGCCCCTCCAAGTTTTAGTAGCTGAGCTTTCGTATCGACAAGGATTCTTGGCAAATCTTGGTATAGGAGGTTGCCTTCGATGGTATAATTCTCAAGCTACTCTACTGTACTTTACTTATGTTCTAACATCACATGTGAAATGAGTTCATTCCCGCTCACAAGCGCACTCTTTCATTTAGGCAATTTTAGGTTTTCAATTTATTCACATTTTCCACATCACTACACTTTATGGCTTCGTCAACTTCCGGTGTCGGCCAACACAGCTCAATTCGGAGTCCAGATAGATCTTCCAGGTCAGGGTGTGTCAAAGTACAAAGGTTGAAGTACAAGATTAAGGTAACATTTCTTACTATTTAATTTTGTAAACATGATTACAATTTGTTACCTCAAACTTGACAAATTATTTATCTTTCAGTATTCTAAAAGTAACTGGAGTACAAGTATTGCTATGGGAAAATTGTCAAAGTTAAAGGTATTTAAGTTAAATTGCCTAAAACCTTTATATTTGGGATTGTGCATTATAGTGCATTATTCCCATCTTAATCAGTTGTGCATTATTCCCATCTTAATCAGTTAGACTTCTTATTTTATCATCATTGCTTGAAGATTAATCGTGAAAATCTAAAGTACCAAGTGCAAGCAAATGGGTGGCAAGCATGGCTTTGATTTCACACATAGACACTATGTTTACATATGTATATATTGTCCATATTTTGCTTTGTTTCATATATTAGGAGTTCATCCCTAGTTAGTTTATAACTTTGACTGAAACCTTATGAATTTGAAAATTTTGATTTAAGGACATTAAATGTTATCAGCATGTATTTAGAAATGAAATTACATATCATATTTTCCTATTTTTTAAATAGTTTCTATTTTCCCATTTTATCTTCATTGTTGTTTTAAAGGAAAAATAGTAAAAATTGTATGAGAGATTACTCACATATGCACAAATTGGATGGAATATATGCTGCTAAATTCTTCAACGAACGTGGCAATATGCCAATATGGCATGCATGACGATAACACGATTATCATAGTAAACGAAAATGAAATCCACCATTTTTAATCCCTTATTGAGTAAGGAACCCAACTCTTGATTTTAAGGAACCTAACTCTTGATTTTCTTCTTGTACCATATATAGGAGTAAAACAATACTAATGGATATAAGAGAATTCTAGCTTCACCGATTAACTTAATTTTTTTTGTTAATCGGTAATTACCAAAATGATAATAATGTCCAGCATAGTTCAGTTCGTGAAATCAAATTCTACCAACCAAACAAAAAAAAATGACACCATAATAAACAACAAGTGAAAAACAAAAAGTGGAATGGTTAGTGTGCAATTTATAAATTTCATTTTTTTGTAAAAAAGGCGGATGCAAAAAGACTAAGTTAGATGATTGAAAATAATAAGAAATTGTTATGATGGACACACACCCACAATTTATAAAATAACCACTTAAGAAATATAAGAATATCTAAAATAACACATCTTTGGGGCAAAAATGTATCTTGCATGAGCGTGAACTCGTGCTGAGAGGCTAGTGATTGTATTACTTGCAAGGCAAGAAATTCTATGTAGTTTATTATACATAAAAACACTGAAAATGAGGAATAACATGTACAAAATTCCTCAAGCCATTCTACGCCTCTCTTGCGCGCTCTCTCTCTCTCTCTTTAATAAAATAGACCCCAACATACGTAGCAATATTTTGTGTTAGAATATTGCATCGGACATGCTAGAAGCCAAGAAATGTCACAAAATCCAACCTAAAAGGGTAAGAAAATACAAAACCAACGGTAAAAATTGGATGGTGCGTTGAATAATGGGCTCCAAAAATGGCATTGACAGTGGAGCAAAAATTTATAACCATTGACTCCAATGGATCACTGTTACAACTAATAAGGACACGCATTGAGTGTTTTCGATTACCTCCATATTTTATAAATTACTTACTTTTAATCTCAGTCGTGTATCCTAAATCGAATTAAATCTAATCGTTCTTTTCTGTTAATATGGGTAGAAAAAATAAGACAGACCGACTGAGCAATAAAGGAAACAACCATATGACCCTACATTCCCAACGAACTAAAAACCAACATCTCCCTCCCTCTCTCTCTCTCTCTCTCTCTCTCTCTCTTATTCAATCCCTACTTTTCCTCACCAAATTGTCTCACTGTTTTATTAGTGCAACTCTGGCCTCCTCTGTTTTTCATCCTCTGTTTTCACATCTAGCTTCCTAGAATCTCATACTCTGATTCCCCAATCCTTCAAATTTAGGTACATCCAAGGCAAACCCACAAAAAAATACACACAAAATCTCAAATTTTTTGTCTTTTAATTTTTTTTTTAACAGCAATAGGCCAACTCTGTGTGTTATCTGTCTGTGCATTGGTGATTGCTACAAAAAGCTTGTCCAAAAATAGGCAAAAATTGCAAGGAATGAGGTATTATACTAGCGGATGACAAATTACTTTGTTCCTAAAAAAGCTCCTCTGTTCTCGTGGGAAATCAGTGGCTTGTTTCTCTCCTGTCCCAGACTCTTTGGGGATCTTCCATTTTCTTCCTCTCTTCACATACAAGATTTTTCTTGTGAGGTTGGATTCTTTGTTTTCAATCTCCCCACCTGTCGAATTTCGATATGGGTTCTTTAATTTCTTCCTTTTGGTTTGGATTTCAGGCTCCTCTGAAAATTCTGTAGTTTTAATTAATTACAGTAATTGCATCAGACCATTTGAATTCTGAGATGGCGTCATCACAAGTTGAAATGGCCTCCACCGCGCCTTTTGGGTGCGTGTTAAGGGATCACAACCGGCGAGACAGGTGCAGAGAAAGCAATGCCAGGGCCACGCAGGCTGCTTTTCAGAAGAATTTGAATAGCTTGGTGAGGAATCACCTCACCACCTGCATTTCTGTCTCATCAACCTCTGCCTCTAATGACCAGGAAAGCAACAACTCCCAAGACCAAAACATAGAGAATGTCGAAGATGGTTGTTCGACAATGAGCCCGAGGCAGTCTCGGGTTCTTGATCGATGGGCTGAGAGACAAGGAGGGAAAGAAGCAATGGCAATGGTAGAGAGGCAGAGCCAGGAGGTAGAGCTTATGTCAGTGCCTAGTTCCGCGCCTTCATCAACGAGGACATCGACATCAATGAAGGAAGGGACTCTTTCAAGGACAGATAGCTTGGCGGATATTTCCAATCGGGGAGTTGGAGCTTCTTCGCTGGTTCAAATATGGGAGAAGAGGCTGAACCTATCAAACAGTTTCAAGATGAGTTCCAATGGCGGCACAGAGACGAGCAGGTCTAACTCTGGATTGAGCTTCAATGAGAATGAGAACATTTTTTATACTTTCAATGAATACAGTGCTTCCAATGAGTCTGTTGCTTCGAATCAACCTGTTTTCGAAAAGCAATTATCAAGAGAGTCTGAAGCAGGGGTCTCGGTTTGTGTTGATGAAAGGTATGACACTTGCCCGGTTGCTGAGGATTCCATTGAGGACACACATTCTGATGAAAGCGCCACAAGTGATGCCCGGAGTAATTTAGATGCAAGGGAAAGAGAAAGAGAAAGAGAGAAGGTTCGGGTTGTGGATATCATTAAACGGTTGACAATGACAGCACACTGTCCATTATCATCTCCAAGCGATGATAATGATCATGATCAGCAGTCCTGTGCCAATGCATCTCCGTCTAGAGAGCGCGATCGTGAGAGGTCTTTTGGGGTTGATCAGACAGAGCAGCTGCACAAAGGGTTCTCTCAGGTTATAAGTTCGCCGAGGATGATCAGAGGCAGGCAGGCATTTGCGGATTTGCTTATGCAATTGGAGCGTGACCGGCATAGGGAGCTTGACACACTTGTAGACCGCAGAGCAGTTTCAAGATTTTCACACAAAGGGCGAATTCAAGTGCGTTAATTAATTTGCAATCATTTGAACTCAAATTTTCTTAAACAAGCTTAGTTCTTAATTTACGTTGTCTGAAATATGTAACCATTTTCTTCCTTTTTGTGCAAATTCCAATGCATCTACATATTCACTTTGCTTATTATGCTTGTTTTGCAGTCAATGTTACGGCTTAAACTGCTGCAACGCGGCATGGCAGGGGCAGCAGGTCAAGAAGTACCACGCCGGAAACCAGCAAAATCTCAAGTGAACAAGTTGCCACAAGGCTCTGCTGCCATCATGCATCTCAGGTAATAATATTCTTCATTGAAACATGCCAAGCTATAAGCTAGTTCTGGTTGTTGTTGTAATGTTTCTATAGAATGTTTGTATTAAAAAGAGCTTAATAATTGCACAAAATTGGAAAGAATTTTAAATATTTCAGCTGTCATAACTTTTTCCTGAAAAATATGAGGTTACATCAATCTTAAATATTTAGGTTCGTTTGGTGCTTAAGATTGTTTTATTGGATTAATTTGAATATAGTGAATTATCTAATCCAATTCAATCCTAGACACCAAACGAACCGTTAAAGTACTGTGTGTGATTGGAAAAAGGAAGTTAACATTTAGATCATTTAATTTCAGGGAGAAATTCAGCGCTTGTTTCGAGCAGGCCTCAACAGCTCAGAGTGATGCAGCTAGCACAAAAATCCCTCAAAGGGAGGTCGTCAAGGACACCAGTGTACATGCACAAAACTCCTCCACCTCCAACATGCCTAGCGAAAACACTCCTAGTTGTAACATTGATATAACTGAGCAGAAGAATGCAACATGGGTGCAGACTCCATTGCCGTGTGCTAGTAATGATCTTCGTGAAGTAGTTAGCATGAGTTCTAAAGTCACTTGTCAAGAAACAAGCTCAGTGGCTACAAATACCTCAACGGATGCTAGTAAAGATCTTCGTGAGGAAGCTAGCCCAAGCTCAAAAGTCACCTCGGAAGGAACAAGTTCAGTGGCTACAAACAATTTGCTAGCTGCTAGTGAAGATCTTCGTGATGAAGCCAGCCTGAGTTTGAAGGTCACTTCTCAAGGATCGAGTCCAATGGCTAGGAACACCACGCCTCATGCTAGCGAAGATCTTCGTGAAGAAGCCAGCCCGAGTTTAAAAGTCACCTTGCAGGGAACAAGTCCAATGGCTAGGAGTACCTCGCCTCATGGTAGTGAAGATCTTCATGAAGAAGCGAGCCCAAGTTTAGAAGTCATCTTGCAAGGAACAAGTCCAATGGCTAGAAAAAACTCGCCTCATGCTAGTGAAGATCTTCACGAAGAAGCCAGCCCAAGCTCAAAAGTCACCTTGCAAGGAACAAGTTCAGAGGCCAGAAACAACTTGCCTCATACTAGTGAATATCTTCATGAAGAAGCTAGCCCGGGTTCAGAAGTTATCTGGCAAGGAACAAGTTCGGAGGCTAGAAACCTTGATGTGCAAGAAACCGCAGATGCAACCACATCCTTGGTTGGTTGGCATGAGAAGGAGATAGAAGAACAACTAGAGGATGATTACCAGTACTATGGAGATTATACTTATGACTGGATCAATGAGATTTCTCGCCCACGTAGCTACTGGGAAGACCTGAGGAAGGCATGGTACCAAGAGATGCTTAACTCCAACTCAGGTAAAGGAGAGATACGCCAACTTATCGAAAGGTACAGCAGCATTGCTTCTACTTTTCTTGTTTTGGTTCAGTTGTAAACTTCCATAATTGGACAACCACATGTCTATGTTATACTCATATGAATTTCACATTGATCTATGCAGAAGTACAGTATCAAATTTTCTTGCTAGTGATTTCCGAGACAGAATAGACAGGTTGATGGTATCTCGCTTAGAAATACAAGCGCAACCAGATGGCAGTCAAGAAGGAGAAGACAATGACATTAACCACGATAGGACAAATCCATTGGTGTCTTTCTTACAACAGCATCACCAAAATCAACAACAACAAGAATTGCAGCCGGCAGGCAGTCAAGAAGAACAACAAGTGCAAGAACAAAAACACCAAGAAGATCAGAACATGACAGAAGAAGATGATGATGAGGAAGAAGATGATGATGAGGAAGGTGATGACGATAAAGGAGGAGAAGAAAGGAGTCTAATTAGTGCTCAATATCAAGAAGCGAGTGATGATTTTTACCAGTGCACATCATTGCAGCCATCGCCATCTCATATGACATCGTGGAGCTATCAAGATATTGAAGTGGGAGATAATTTTGGTCGAGCTGCTTCTACATCTCCACCCCGACATTTTCCATCTCATTCTTACTATCCAAATAGTCGGCAAGGTTCACAATCACCATCTCTATCATACCATCAAAATCATCACCACGTCTCTTCCCCCTATCATCCTTCAATGGTGAGTTTAACTTTTTCCCCTCTGCAGTTACATTAACTTTGAGTTCTTAAGTTACTGGTCAGTATAGAATCTAAGTTAACTCTGCCGAACTTTCAGGAAATGGAATTCATTTATGACATGAGAGGGCAGATGGAGAAACTCTATCGTGAGATGTCGGAGCTACGAAAAGTAATAAAGAGCTGTGTAGACATGCAACTGGTAATGCAGCAATCCATGAAGCAGGAAGTTCATTCAGGTTCGTGCTGTACTTCTTGTATGTTTCTCTTAATTTGGGGCCTCAGATCAATTTAAAATGAATATCATAATTTGCACAAATGCATCCACTGAAAGGGTATCTAAAAACATCCTTGCTCTTATACTTGTTTTGACTTTTAATATTTATTTTGGTCTTTTAGGACAGTTTTAAGTACTCTTTCAAAGCTATAGCGAGAATAAACCTGTGAGTGGCTGCATAGTTTCTGCATTACTCCTTATTTTCAATCAGTTTCTTGACAGTACACTATTATGTATGTTACAGGTCAAGCGGAGAGGAAGAGGTCGGCAAATGGATTACCAAAGAAAGGAAATTGTTGCATTTGCCATGAAGTGAAAGTCGACTCACTTTTTTACAGGTAACTTGCCATCCAAGCAAGGCTTCTCATGTGAATATAGATCTTTTCATTTCAATTCTTGGTTGGCTGTAGTACTCATCTTGTGAGCTGCCATTTCTGAATTTTCCAGGTGTGGCCACATGTGCACCTGTCTCAAGTGTGCTCATGAGTTGCAATGGAACAGCGGAAAATGTCCAATCTGTCGGGCTCCAATCGTGGATGTCGTGAAGGCACAGATGGATTACTAGACTCTACCGGCGCCAGGTGAACGAGTTCTTGCTTCAGAGGACCGTCTTTCTTTCGAACAATTCAACATAGTGAAGCATCCAACATTGGAAGAGGAAGCTAATTTTGTTCATCTTTGCCTATTTACTTATATAATTTTTTTGTACATGTCAAAAGTCATCATGGGACATCATACTTGGTTTCTCTTTTCCCACATATACTCTTGTGTGTGTGTTTTTTTAGGAGAGACCCACAACTAACAAGCTCTATTGTTTGTTATTCGTCTTGCTATATACAATTTGAGAAAAGGTGCCTCTTTTTGGAAACATGCTTTGCTTCATATCAAATTTATATTGTCATTCACCCATGTTAAAACACGTGAATCAGCAGCACAATCTAGCGGGATGACTATTGCACCCAAATATTTTCGTAGTTGCAACAGGTGATGTTGCTTGTTGGTTAAGAAACCGTAAATGAAAGGTTGGTGTAATTTTCAAAATGTATTTCAAATCAGTATCAGTAAAGCCAATAATTCCTGCTTTAACCTTATTTATCTAGCCAAAGAAAAGAGTTGGTGTAATTTTTACCGTCTAGTGCAGGATTGTGATGTGTAGGGTTGTTTAACAGTTTTCACTGCAGAAACAAACAGAATATCAGAATCATAGGATCTTGTTGGGGGACTTCGTGTACATAGCAATCAAACAATATAATATATATGCTTTATATTTTGTATTCACTTTAACCTTTTAACATGTGTACAATAACCATTTTGAAGCTCTTTGGTGCTTCAGATAATAGTGCAGCTATGGGCCTATCAGTGTTGTCTCGAATCATTGATGGCTGTAAAATTCGAAAAACGCCTAAACTAACGCGCAGTTATGAAACTAAATAGCTATTATTTTAATGGTATTTCTCTTCTTAATGTCAAAAGAGATCACAAGTTCAAATTCTGCGATAAAAAACCTACAACTGGGAAGGAAAAAAGCCCTTAAAATATTATATGATGCATTGTAATTGGTAAGTATTTAAGATGTAGACAGATAAACTAAAAAGCATAGAAGGTTAAGGAGAAATTTGCCCCCACACAAGGGTTAATTTTTTGCTATATTTGATAAATACTCCTTTTGAGAATTCAAATCATTTGAATTACAACTAGCCATTGTGTCATCTCACTCTTCCAATCTAAATTATTAGAACAATCGAACTGCAAACTTGGACGTAACCAAGTTTGTTGAACGTTTTCTCAGCACTCATCCCTTTATGTTATCTTACTATTCATAATTTAATTTTAATTTGTTTTAAACTTTCATACATGGTTCCCATCTAAACAGAATGCTGCCCCCCCTGGGACTGGGAGATGCCAGCAGCCCAGCAACAAAGTCGACAACGTCGACAACCAAAACCCTTTCTTTTCAGTTGTTATTAAGATTGCCTCCTAACAACTCATCACTCAGGGCAGCCCTACCTTATTATTATTTTATTTTCTTGTTCAACATTTTTTTCGTTCTTATTAGGCTCCTAAAAATATAATTTATGCCTTGAATTTAAGCCATCACCCAAATATCCTTTGACCCCAAAATTTCTTTGTAATATCTGGACAATCCTGCCTGCTATAGTAATAACCATGGAAGAAAATGCCGATAATATCGGCGAAATATCGCCGATATTATCGGTTTTTCGGGGTATGGATATTCTAAGTGGTATCCGAGTGGTTTTCGGCCAAATATCGCGATAATATCGCTAATATCGATAATATCGCGATATTAGCGATATTAGCCATAATATCGTCGAGGATCCTCCGTCGTCGTCGTCGCAACGACAGCCGAAGAAGAAATGGGGGGGGGGAGAACCGAAGAAGAAACAAGGAGAAGTCGGCTTCCGGAGGCAGAACGTCGACGAGGGCTTCCGGAGGCAGAACGTCGGCTTCAGATTCTTGAGGCGGCTGTACAGATCGTCCTCGTCGGAGGCCTGGATATGTTCGGTGTAGCCCTGGAGGTCGGATCTGATGGAGGGGATCGATGCCGGTGGCTCCGGCGAGGGCTTCGTGTCTTCGTGTGTGTGTGTGGTCTGTGTGGTCTGCGTGTGTCGTCGGAGAGGGAGAGGGTATGGATGTTGCTCACGGGTAGAGAGGGAGAGGGTGAGGGCGACTTGAGGGAGAGAGAGCTCGGGGAGCTTCGAAGAGCAGAAGAGGGAGTGAAGGGAGAAAGGAAGAGAGATGAGAGAGGGAGTACGGGAGAAAGGGCGCGTGGGTCCTTAGGCTCAAGAATTAAGACCCAAAAACTATTTTTAATTAGGAGTGGGGTGTGACATCACGTGTAGACTTGTTTTTATTAATACATTATGAACGTTGTAACTTGTTTGTATTAATACATTACGAACGACACTTAAATTTTTTACTATATAAAAGGATTTTGTTGTCTACATATTGTATTAATTCATTATATATAAATGATTACGGTGTGTTTAAATTTCTTTTATTAATTACTACATATTTTCTACACTCACAATGTTTGCCAGCTCGCTATATAATCAACTTGATAATGTTAAATCCATCATGCAATGCATTTCCTTTCAATTTTTTGTGATAAACTAATAGATAATTGACTAAATAAACATCCTGCAAAGTTTCAATAAAAATTTCCAAGTTTTTCTTACAATTTCCGTAGTTTCCATGTAATTTTTATCGATATCGATATTATCCCGATATTTCCATCGATATTTCCGTGATTTCGGACTACCGATATTTCCGATATTACCGATATTTAATACCTTGGTAATAACCAAGAGTGATCAAGTGATGATGATATACCACTTAGTATTATAGACCTAGTAATATTCTTCTTCACTTGTAAATGGAAGGTCTTAAGTTTAATTTTTGTCATTCTCGCCAAAAGCGAATTTGAACCACATTATTATGGATAGCCCAATGTGAGGTTTAGTCACTCCTCCACCCCTCCCCCCTTTGTAGAGGGCATAATCTTCAAATATTATGCTAAGAATATTTGTTTAAGCCCGTGTCGAAAGCTGACAGCCATTAATACATTTTGAAATCAAGTAAGCACATAGGTCAATTACGCATGTATGAATTATTGACAATCACTCACGCGGGCACTGGGATTGTCCTTGGCATCTCTTATTTTTACTAGGTGCAACACTCAGAACATGTTAAAAAGAACATCAAATGGTTTTGTAATTGCGAGGTTAGGCAACTATTCACGTGCATATACATTGAATCATACATTGGATAGCTAGCTCTCTTTCCCTCCAAGCAAGTTAAGGGTGTCCAAAATATCATTGAGGATATATACACTACTATCCCTAGAAAGGCATATATATATATATATATACACACACACACTCTTCTATTCTATTAAGAAAATAGGGTTTGTCAACTTTTTGCTTCATTTTCTTTCAATTTTGTTCCTCACTTGTGAATATACAATGTTGACATAAGGAATGTAAAATAGTAATTTTGTACCTTTTGACAAAATGACAATCATATCCCTATTTTTCCTATTTTACCCTCACTTTTGATACATAATATTTACGTAAAGAGGGCAAAATGGTAATTATGTAATATTAAGAAAAATATGTCCTTATTAAGAGATCATCATCATTGTCTCATACTATTTTTAAAACTTTTAAATCACACTCCTTAATCAAAAACAAAAAATAAATGTGTGCTTATACCCTAGTATATATATAAACATTTAAGGGAAGAGATCCTCATTTTTTATAAAAAAAGGAATTAGTCGTAGGATCCACACCACATCGAACTTTGACGATCACAACCGTCTATTTTTTAAGTTTCACCTCATAGATCATCCTTACAAAATATTAGTCAAATCAGAAATGTTTAAGACATAATTAACAAATACTTTGTTATATAAGAAATAATGAAATTTTTTCTTGATAATTAAATAGGCAAATAGTTTCAGATTGAATTGAATTTTTGTCCGGATGATCTATGAATCAAAACTTATAAAATAAACAATTCGGATAAAATTCAATATGAAATGGACCCAATACCATACCCAATCCTCATTTAAAAAAAAAAGAAAGAAATCTCTTTGTATAAAGCGCCTGTATGTGTGTGTATTATATGTCCAATCAAATCAAAGATGGGGTTACCGTGTGTGTCTATATTATATGTCCAATCAAATCAAAGATGGGTTACCGTCTGCAATGTCCTCGTGACACCATGTCTCTAAACCCGCACTATTTGATAGGGTAAGACAACTTCAGCATTTGATTTTTGTTACCAACAATAATGCATTTTTGGTTTGATTTTCTCTCTCAAAGATAACAAGGAAGATCCCATCACATTATCATGATCCAATCGTGTTTGGAAAATGTCTCAATGTATTCCACGTCATTTTCAAAAAATAGAAGGCCATCCAGCTATTGCTACGAAGGACAATAAAACGACCCGACGTTTTTATTAGTGTGTGCTTTATTTCGCTTTCCTAGAATATTGCCTTGCATTTGCAATTTCCGTTCACCCTTATAAAACACTGGCACCATTTCATGCCCAAAACCAACCTTTTTTCATGACAAATTTGTGATGGGAAAAGCTAATAAGACTCCTTTATGATTGTAATCTACTACTAAGAAAAGACTGATTGATACTAAGTATTGTACATTGATATTCTGATGCCGTCAAATTACATCTTTATATTCTCACGACAAATTAATTTGATATGAAAATAGTATGATTTAAAATAAAGATAAAATAACGATGTATTGGCGCTTTCTATCTTAATAATAGGACAAAGAGGTGACTCAAGAAAAATGCATAACACTATGTCTGTTGGCCTCATTTTTGTCGACTTACAAATCTCTATCACTAGAGGTACTCAAACACATGGCTTGTTATCTTCTTGTGATTGTGGTTGAAGAGTTTATATAATTTAATTATTTTAGAGAAATATAATATTAATAGATCTATCAGCATCTGGCATGCCATTGAAAATTTCTAGATTTACATTCGCCCCATCAAAGCAGGAAAATAGTTGCATTGAAAATATGGTATATAATTAAAAGTTTACAAGACGAGTAATTAAAGATTACGTGAAAGATGACTTTTTTGACATATGGTGTGACATCCCTCCTTACTTTTATTAATATTATAAGGTTGCTGCTACTCGAAAATTCTTTGTCGCACAAGTTTTGACTTTGAAAAATTCTCAAAAAATGTATATATGATGGATTGACAGAAGAGACTTTGATGGGGCATGGTTTAGGGTTCATACTACAAGTTCAACTGCAGATGACGTTCATGTTGGGAACCCCTTCACTTCAGCCTACAGATTCAACTGCTCATGACATAATAAAGCTTCTTCAAAGTGACCATATGCATACTATTATTTCATTTAGTCACGTTTCCATCCAATTTTTTAATTAGACACAGTTGATAGTTACTAATTAAACTATTTCGTGGCCATTTTTCCTCCCCAAGTAAATTAATAAATGGCCTTAATCATGATTCATATAATTAATTTTCAATGTACAATACTTAGTATCAATCAGTCTTCAACCACAATAATTAAATGGCCTTAATCATATAATTAATTTACTGTTTCAATCACTCAGATTTGGAACAAGTGAGTGCTGGTGGATTCTAATACATTTTGTTGATATAAGGGGTACATATTCACGTGGTTAGGAGAATTTAACTTGCATTTATGATTATGTGTCCGAACTCTCATTTTCTAGTATTGCTTGCATCAAAAGAGAAAATGCATATATAATTTCTAATATATCGAAAGAAATACATTTTAGTGATGAGAGATGCACTTAAACATATAATAAACTTTAACCCTTTTAGTTCCAAGAACTTGAACTGAAATCTGAGTCCCATTTTTTTTTCTTGCTTGTATTAAAAGAAAAATTACATAACAAAATGCATTCATAGACCTGTGACTATTTTGATACAAGCCATATTGAGAAAGGAGACGATCTCTCAAATACAGATGACTATTTACGTACCCGCAATCGAAATGAACATAAGGAATCCAGTTCTTATTACGAATTCTTCTTGTGCTTACTAAGGTATAAAGGAATCAAGACTGTGTGGGGCCCACTTAAAAAATAGAATCTAACTCCTCCTTTTGGAGGAAATTAAAGTCTGCCTAGGATGTATTTATAGCAGTTTGGAGAAAGGCTTAATTGCATAGCGAGTTTGCAGCGAAATAGGTCATTTTTTAAGGAAAATAATCAAGTTTTAAAGAGGTGGAAAATGAGCAAAAAAATATGGATTATTTTATAAAGAAGTAGAAAGTTTCTATAATTTATAAGTATATGTTGCTATGGAAATTAAAGATATTACATAACAGATAAATTAATTTATTTAGAACATGGGCAGTTTAGTAAAAATACTGGTTTTAATTCCAAATAAAGGATATTTTGTCAATAGATTTTATGAAATTAGCATCATTTATACTCTGATTCCAAACAGTTTAGTAAATAACTTTCATAAAAATCCAATTCTGAATATTCCTCCCCAATCCAACTTCTCCTTAATTCAATTCCTCTTCAATTCAATTTCTCTCAATCTGATTGCATATTAGTAAATGTGTCATTAATCTCTTTTAGTTACAGCTGATATCTTAGTCAAGCTAGGCATTGGTTCAAGTGTGTTTAGCATATCATAATCTTGAAATCTTTTCAGCCAGCTCAAAAGAGAGACAATGATTGGTTACTCTCATGTACCGCACTCTCCAACTTGGGATTGAGGACGCATGGAGTCTGAGCAGTAAAAGCACAAAAGTGAGGGGAAGGAAATAAAAAAAGGGTCCCTGAGAAGGCTGGCAGTGGCACCGCTATCCCCTCCCCACACACCCCTTCTTTTGCTTCACCAAATTTACAATTATAATCCCTTCACTCGGTTAGGAGGTTGTCACTTTCACCCTCACAATGGGGCAATAGGGTTATTTATGGCATACCCTAACCCACCCACGTTACAACTTAAGCCAAAACCTGCTCATTGTCCCCACTTTTTTTCTATAAAAATCCTCCTACTTCATCCCCTAAACCCTACTTAACATCTTCACATTCATCATCATCAAACCCTTCATTGTTAATCTTCATAAGATCATAAAAAATGTGTTCCGCGAAACCAAGATTGCAACGAAGTGTTAGTGTCTCTGCAACATCAGGGAAACTAATCAACCGGCGTCCGGTTCTCCAGCCAACCGGCAATCAATTTCCGAGCTTGGAACAAAAAAAGTCTCCTAAAAAAAGCTCCCAAGAAACTAATGGTCCAACTCCTCTTCCTTCACCACTTCCAACTAATAAAACTAAGGCCTCACTTTCTCCTCCTATCTCTCCCAAGTTGCCTTCACCTCGACAGCATGCGTTTAAGCAAGGTAAAGATCCCAATGAGCTGAATTCTAGTGCTGAGAAGGTTGTAGTGACGCCTCGTTGCGTAACCAAATCGACAAGTTCGGTGAAAAAGTCGAAGAAATCTATTGGTGTTGCACCTTCTGCTGAAAGTGTGTTGAAGAATATATCGCCTTTGATAGTAGAGGCACCAGGAAGCATAGCAGCAACAAGGAGGGAGCAAGTAGCAACAATGCAAGAACAGCGAAAGATGCGAATTGCGCATTACGGAAGAACAAAGTCTGCCAAGTACGAAGGGAAAGTTGTTCCTCTTGATTCTTCAGCTACAAATTATTTCGGTCAAGAGCAAAG
The DNA here is from genome assembly GCF_916048215.2 of Malus sylvestris. Taxonomy (NCBI): domain Eukaryota; kingdom Viridiplantae; phylum Streptophyta; class Magnoliopsida; order Rosales; family Rosaceae; genus Malus; species Malus sylvestris. The sequence continues at coordinate 36,634,274 of NC_062264.1, read as the reverse complement.
GAGATGCAGTTTCATCACCCCTAAGTCAGGTATGAAAACTTAGCTGAAGTACTTGAAATTTTAATTTCTACATACAACTTGTTGAAGTTATCAAGTTAACAAAAAGTTGAAAAATGTGTGTGCTTGCAGACCCAATATATGTTGCTTACCATGATGAAGAATGGGGAGTTCCTGTCCATGATGACAAGTAACTCTCTCTCTCTCTCTCTCTCTCTCTCTCTCTCTCTCTCTCTCTCTCTCTCTCAAACACACATACACGTTTGCAGCTACGGAAAATATGTACAAATAGAACCAGCCATAAATTCTAATTCAAAATATGATTGAATTTTCCAAGTTTATTTTTTATTAAAACTTGTAAGCAGTTTTATTTGAACACAGTTCCCTTGGAGCTAAACAGCTAACTTTGCTTGCTCATATTTACAGTATGTTGCTTGAATTGCTACTATTAACTGGTGCTCAAGTGGGATCGGATTGGACTTCAGTCCTGAGGAAAAGGGAAGCATTGAGGTGGGTGTGATTCCAAAATTCCATTACTCTTTTTAAGTTCTAGATATATTAATAATAGAATTGAGATATTAATTTTGTGATAAAACCTCGTATTTTTTGGGCGCATTCATGGTCTCCTTGAAGTCTTAACAATAGCTACTATGTTTGTACAATTTTTCTTTAATAGTCCGGACTACTTAGTAATACGGATGATTAAACTGAGAAAATACTATTTTTATTTATTTGTCAATCTAATAGATATAAAACCAGACTACCTAGTAGTTCGGACTATTGAAGACTTGCCATGTTTGTAATCTTAACTAATCATAAGTTTTTCTTTATACAGGGAGGCTTTTTCAGGGTTTGATGCAGATGTTGTGGCTAGATTTAGTGAAAAAAAGATAACATCATTGAGTGCTGATTCTGGCGTAGATATTAGCCTTGTTCGAGGAGTTGTTGACAATGCTAAGAGAATTCTTGAGGTATATTGATTTAATACATTATTCATATTTACGAGTCGGCAAGTGATTTATGCACTTCTGTCTTTCTCTTTTGTGCTCAACAGCTTCAACTTCTCTTTTTTTTAACCATTTGATAAAGTAATCAGTGTAAAAGTGAAAATGGGAGGACGAAAATTACTTTATTTATTCGTCGTTGAATAAAGTTAAAAGGAATGTGATTAAGATATTTTCGATGTAAATATGATGTCTTAATCAACTTTTACTGTTTAAACCAATTTTACAGGTAAAGAGGGAAGTGGGATCATTTGACGAGTACTTGTGGGGATTTGTGAATCACAAGCCAATATGTACCCAATACAAGTCATGCCACAAGATTCCTGTGAAGAACTCCAAGTCAGAGGCCATCAGCAAAGACATGGTTAGAAGGGGGTTTAGGCATGTTGGTCCCACTGTAATTCACTTCTTCATGCAAGCAGCTGGCCTCACCAATGACCACTTGACCACCTGCCCAAGACACCCCCACTGCATCCCTTCACCATCATCACCCAAGATTTGATCACAGTAGTACATGGAAAGTTGGAAACACACATGTTTGCTTAGATGGCATGGAATAGCTAGGAGGATCCAAATAAGCTTATCCAAATAAGCTTATTCTCTAATTAACTCTAGATGTTTGCTTTGTAGTTTGTAATACAGTTGTTGTGTGTATCATATTACGTAGAAATTCTCTGTACATGATGTTTGTTTTTTGTTAAATGATGAATTTTGTATCGATAATGTAAATTGATGTTAATTATGAACGTTAATCTTATCTACTAGCGTTATCAACAACTCATCAACAGTTTAGTTTTTAACATCGTCATGTCCAAAGAAGAATTTTTAGTGGGAGCCTAAGCGGGCTTGTGAGATGAAATAGGGGCATATCGTGGATTATAAGCTGTATGTGCTGGCAGCCAAGGGCAAGTGTATGGCTATGGAATGAAATATTTCAATGGTTATGTATGGCTATGGAATGAAATAGCTTTCAATGGTTATGGATGGCTGCCACCACCACCTCCACCTCTATTATTTGCTTTGCTTTTAACAGGATTGTGAGGAATAATCCGTGCAGGTAGGACTGTTTGGCCCAGTCCTTACCATATCCAGGACCATGATTTATCCATCTATCTAATCCTCTCTTTCCACTTAAAGTGGACAAGTATTGTCAGTTCTTCCCTCAGAGATATGAAAGCTGCCTACGTGCACAAGCACAATCACCATGCCCTTTTACCAAAAAATAAAAAATAAAAAAAACCACCATGCCCTTGGTTCTTGTACTTTTTTTAATTATTTAATTTCATTTTTTCTAGATTCTGACCTTTTGGGATACTTATCTGTATATGTTTTCACAAAATTAAGGTTTTGACTAGATATTATAACCTAGTTTAAAGGAGATGTTAATAAATTTCTCACTCGAATATTTTGATTTTTTCTTCTCGGCTCTTCTTTTTGTCATGCTATGTTTTCTTATAATCGAAACCGTATAGTTTCTAAGTCAGTCTTTACATATCAACTATTTACAAAAATCAACCAAATTAGAAGTCTATTAACATTAACGTAGTTAAAATTTCAATGTCTAAGTGAAAATAATAATCCGTTTATTTACTTGTTAACCAATAAATGACGATTAATCAATCTTTTCAACAGATAATCTTTAAGGGATGGCTTAGTAAATAAACAGATTAATTAGATCATCGTGCAACACTGAGAATGTAGCTAGCGTTATTGTTAATCTAAACAACTTAAAGGGAAATTGACACACTGGATCAACATTCTTTCTTTAATGTCCTTTCAATCCTTGGCACTCTTTAAGCATCTTCTCCATGTGCCGAGTAATGTACCTTTCTACTTTTCCTGTTTCTGTTGTCTTTGTGCAGAACATTGCATATGGATACACATATGATATGATGGCAGTTAATTCATGGCTGTAAATATTTGCAGCTGTGAATCCCAGGTAAAGTGGCATTCGATGTCCGATGGGAATCTAAAACCATGGACGTGGGTGGACCTAAAGTTCGGTTGAAATTCCCAAAACTCACACCAACAAGGCAACAATATAGGGTTCCCTGCTTCTCTACTTTTCTCTTGAAGAATCTGCTTCCCAAATACAAATAGTTTCCCTGAAATTACAGAATATAACTTTATCCTGTGGCCATCTTTTCAAGTATGTGTCTTTTTATTCAATCGTTGTCTGCCTAAACTAATCTAAACTATGAGGAATCGAACTCTAATCTAAACTACAAGGAAGTTGAACTCGAATACATAAAGAAAACACGTAAAATCTAGCTATGTTTTTGGAGTGGTAATCTCAATACACTTTTTTGAAGAGGTAATCCCTGTGCAAGACTCCAAATTCATACAACTCATAAATCTTAACAAAATGCACGTTCATCACCCCTTATCATTTCACGATAGTTCAAGTGAGTGATGCTTATATATAGAAATCAAACAACTTGAGTTTAATACCTATAACACTACCGCCTACACTAGTACATGTTCAATACATAGATATCACTCGAGGATCCAACGCATGTACACTAGTGTGAATTAGAATGTGTCGGCTGTTACAGCAGTGATGAAACTCGAGTTCAACTAGAGTAGCAAACCTAGAAAGCTTAGTAGTTTGCCAGGAAAACTGGAGTTGAACGCAAACTGGATAAGCGAATAAAGTCATTTTTTCACGAATTCTAGGCGGTTGTAGAGGGATTAAGCATTCCTTTGAACGCAATGAGAAGATCTAGGGTAGAAACTAGAAAGTAGCTCCCCAGTAGCTCAACTACAATTTGGTTTTGTAGTGAGCGTCATATTAAATGTTATATGACTAAATCTAGACACAACCCAAGTGATCAAACAAAAATTACTTCAAAATAACATAAGCATAATGTGTGCAACAACTACAGTTATCTGTATCAAGATGCGAAAGGGTAGAAATAAACAAAACAAAATTTGCAGCATAATATCCAAAGCCAATAGGCAAACCACTACAAAAACATAGTTGAAAATTGTCAATTAAGTTTAAAGCTTGTTTTCGACGCGAGTCTTTAAGCAGTGGCTGTGGCTTGCGCTGCTGCTCTCTTCTTGGCCTCTTCAATAATGGTAAGCTTAATACCCTTACCCTTGGGAAGGCTTATCCATGGCTTGGTCCCCTTGCCAATTGTGAACACATTGCCCAACCGGGTTGCAAACTCATGACCACTGGCATCCTGGACGTGGATAGTCTCGAAGCTTCCCTTGTGCTTCTCCCTGTTCTTGATTACTCCAACACGCCCTCTGTTCCTTCCTCCGGTCACCATGACCACATTGCCGACATCAAACTTGATGAAGTCAGTGATCTTGTTGGTCTCCAAGTCCAACTTAATGGTGTCATTTGCCTTGATGAGAGGGTCTGGGTAACGGATTGTTCGCCCATCATAGGTGTTAATATATGGAATGCCTTTCTGTCCAAACTGCACAGAGCGGACTTTGCAGAGTTTAAACTGCAAGAGACACAGAATCAAATATCAGCACATTATCACATGAATTTCAAAACATGTAAACTCTGGAAGCATGTATTATATTAAAGCATAACTTTCGTTAGACAGTTATCCACATCGAGAACATTTCTTCAGCCAGTGAACATTGAATGGTTCCATGTATTTTCATCAAGAAAAAAATTTAAAGCAGGGGACATGGTATTTATTAGCATGTATGCTTAGATTAATTAATTCTATGAAGAACAAGATGTTTAGTTGCTGAATTACCTTGTACACCACAATAATTTATTCATATCTAAAGACTATCAATTCAGAAAAGCAATGTTACTTGAACAATAAAAACCACCATGTGACAAATGCACGAGGATTGAAAGAAATGACCTTTGCTTCTTCATCCCTGATGGAGTGGAGACGGAACCGACCCTTGGTGTCATAAAGGAGACGGAAGTTCTCATTTGTCTTGGGGATTGAAACAACATCTGAAAAAGCAAATAACAATGCTCACAAATCGTTCATTTCGAGACAAACAAGTCATAGATGAAAAGGATTGTTCAAATAAATGTTGCAATGTTGAAATAACAACATGAATACCGGTTAAGACCCATTGAAGTAGCAATACATCAAAGAAGAGAGTGTTGTGCATACCCATGAAACCAGACGGATATGTCTTATCTGTCCTCACTTTCCCATCAACGAGAACATGTCGTTGCATCAGAATGGAAATGACCTCACGGTAGGTCAGAGCATACTTCAATCGGTTACGCAAGATGATAACCAATGGCAGGCACTCCCTGGATTTGTGAGGTCCGGACGAAGGCTTGGGAGCCTAAACAACATAAGAAACGCACCATATTTCAAATTAGTCAATTACCGCGTCAAATACCAACCATTGCACCAATTCAGATCAAAATGAACACTTGCAAAGAGAATTTTAACTTACAAATGCACCGCCAAGTTTGTCGAGCATCCAATGCTTGGGGGCATTGAGCCTCTTCAAATGTTTCTTCAAACCACGAGCCTGTTGCACCCAAAAACTAAAAATTAAAAACAATCCCACTTCAACATCGTAACAATAACGCGTACCGATCAAAGAATTAGCATTGACACGATGATCCAACAATACAATCATAGCCATATCGATACCGGATAAAAACAGTGGTTAAAATACATGTTACGAAATCCAAAAAAAATAGATTACAACGTCTAAAAATCAAAGATTTTTCACTCCGAAGAACCTAATTTAACAATTATCCATTAACTCTTGTCAAAAAATAAACAATGACCCATAAAGTTTTGAGGAGAACCAGGTTCAAAAGATTGATTCAATCCATATCCAATGGTGCTACATCACAAAAGTTGTAAAATTTATCGTTGCATCAAACATGTTGCAGAAACCGCAGAAATCAAAGAGAAACGAACAGTAGAAAAATTCAAAGTAAATCCATGGAAAGATGTCAGAGGAAAATGAAATACGAACCATGTTGTTAAATTGATTTCAGGTGAACTCCGCCAACCTCCGCCGCCGCTCCTTCGCTGCTCCCGAGTCCAAAGTCCGAAGCCGCTCCCGCTCTCTGTGATCTGTGGAAGCTACAAACTCTCGCAGTCGCAGCTCTATATACCCCCTCCCGTTTGTTCACGAAACCCTAATGAGCTCCCGCTTCAGGGCTCGAAAATGGGCCGACTTTTGAGCTTCAAATCTCTACTTCTTTTTTATCTTTTGGGTTAGGCCCGGTTGGAATTACATTCGTCTTTGGACTTCTGGTATTGGATCTCGGGAGGTCCATTATTGTTGGCCCAATAACATAATAAATAATCCAGTAAAGGAATATGTAGAGGAATAAAGAAAAATCCTTAATTTTTCTAATAAAGCACCGTCACGGGTGTGATTACTTATTCTACTTTATAAATTATTACATGTGTTTTGTTTTATATTCAATCTAAACGGCCAAACATAAGCAGAGAACGTGCGTGTAGCAAAAATGTGTGTTAAGATCAGTTTCTAGAAAGAAAATAGGTTGCAATGCATAAGGGAAGTCAACCTACGAGCACGGAAGAGCGTAGTATTGCTGCCCCTCTCTAAGTAAAGGTAAAGTCTCTCCTTCAGCTAGAATGTAAGGAAATTGAAAGAAGCGCGGAAAGGGTCAAACGCGGTTTTTAGCATCGAAAAGGGCTATCATCTACGATAAGCGGGAGTTTGGACTTGGCGAACGAGAGGAAAGGGGGGCCGGCTCAATGTTAGATTGAGAAATCATATGAGCGTTGTTTTCCATCTTGAAAAAAATGAATATGCAGCTGTTTCTTTTCATTCACAAATTGTGTTGCCAAATGACATGACAACTGATTAATTAGTTTGCAATTGCATGGGTTCCAATAATCCTGGTGGAGAGAGTATTGGGTTTCCATTCATGCGCTCTGGATGTGATATTTTCCCCTCCTAAATTATTGTAGAAGTTTCAGACCTCCCCTCCGCCTTCCCTTAATAATAATAAAATTAAATTAAAAAAATTGGTTAATTAGTTGGAATGAGTTCAAATTCAGACCTTAAGCAAATCTATTAATTAATGTGATAATGTATATTAGTGGCAATGGCAAGTCGTGAATTGTGGAGAAAAATGAATTGACATCACATGGAATGGAAGTCCCTTGACTTGTGTTACCAGCCAGGTTTCCGGGAAAGCAACAGAGTCACAGCCTCAAATACTATGTAACATCAACAATTCCTTCATCTTCTAACTTCTAATTCAAAACAATTAAATTAAAAAAACTAATTCTTCCACGTATACATCTCCCCAAATACGATATTCCCTTTATATTTAGAGAATTGTTATTAGCATTCTAAAAATTTAATTATACAGTCCAAACTTTATATATTAGGAAAGAAAAATACATTTATGAAAAATGTAAAATAAGATTTTTGAAATGCTAATAACATTCTTTATATTTAAATAATAATTATAATAATAATAGTAATGTGAAAAGAAGAATTCATAACCTGTAAACTGTAGCAATGGTTTACGTATATTATGTTGAGTTGCATGTTCTTGTATACATTATTTGGTTTATTGTTCACGACGACGACGGTGCCAAAATCTATTTTATTTTTAACTTTCTTATGTTATGGCGGTTGAGATGGTTGATTGAGATTTGGATTCCATTAGGATTCAAATTGTAGAAATCTTAAAGATATTCACATTTTAGTCGTTCATCGTACATCATGCAGTTAGAAATTATTTTGAATTTTTTATTAAAGTTAAACACATATAGTAACTAATGAAAACTGACCGCACGATGAACGGCTAAGATATGATGATCCTTAGAATCCTCGCAAAAATGATCTAGAGAGGATCTCATCCGGTTAATTTATTCTACAAAATGCAACTTTTAGTCTAAAACATATCACTTGCTTTCACCTACTTCCTTCATAAACTTACTCGTAATGTTAGGAAGACTAAACTTTTTAAAAAAAATTAATAACACAAATAATGTTTTTGTTAATGATTAAATTATTACTTTACTCGTTGATCACCGATGAGTGTAGGGATAACACATCTTTAAATAAATAAACAAATAAAACAGTAGCTGGTCACCGAAGGAAACTTGTCTGTCAATTCTCGTTCCGCGTGGGAGTTTATGCCACGTGTTAGGCCGCAATGACAAAATAATCGATAACAATAAAATAAAAATATTGTAGCAGTAAAAACCAGCGTGGTCCTACGATCCGATGTCGTTTAAGGGAAGACAGGCCACAATCATAGGTGGCTTTTTGACAGCGTCGACATACTGATTTAAAATTTGTGGAATCCTACACGTGTCACATCCTTACCATCCCTCTCAATCCTCTTGCCACCGACGCCCCTAACTCGTATTTTGCAGTGGTGATTAACCCCCACAATATTTCTTAGACAATTTTCATGGCGATTAAACATGTCAAACTACAGAGTCGGTCCAGTAATTAATTCCTCATTAATCATACTCATAATTTAGTACAAACGGCACTTATTGACTTACATGATATCATCTGAAAATTTCAGAGTCTGTACAATGACTCACTACTAATCACATCAATATTATTTTCAACTCAATTACAATTACAATCTAATAGGTATGAGATTTTATCACGTTATGTTAGGATCTTTCACGGTATAATTAAGACTAAAACTATTCATTAAGTTTTTCAATATGGGATATGTTCAAAAACATATATTATTAAGGATCCGGTGATAACCTTCTTTTTTTTTTGCACTTTTTGTGTTTGATATTTCAGAAAATATATAGGAAAGATAGTGAATGATGAATAAAGGTGACAGGAAATAGACGAAGAATGAATAAAACAAAATTTCATGAAAATCAAGTCAAAATATGTTTTGATATTTTGTTTGTCGCTTTTAATATGTGTGTTTTTCCTTATGAATTTCTTTCACATCTCTCCCATCATTAATCATTCACCTTTCTTTATCCCTCCTTTCTCTGTTTGTATTTCTCCTATCACGAAGATTGAGAAGATAAACTAAAAATCAAAAACCCAATTTTATAAATAAATAAAACCATAAATATATTAACAACTCAAAAAATAGTTCATAATGTGTTTTCAATACTCAAAAGTCAAAACTTTATAAAGTGTTTTATGCAAGATAAAGCTAAATGGAATTTAACATGCACTTATCATTAGGTTTTTTTGTTCGGTAATCATCAATTTAAATAAATGATTATGTTTAAATTCCCCACCCATTAGGTTTAAATAATGATTAGGTATTTTTTGGGAATTTAACATGCACTTATCATTAGGTTTAAATAAATGATTAATCCTCAATTTTAGTTAGAGTATAAAAAAAAAAACTGCATGACTTGTTTTTTGTCGGAAAGGGAAATATTATTGAACTCGAATAAAAATGTTTATATCAATGGTCAAAGTGTTAAACAACTATTTTGACTCAAAAATGTACCATGAATTAAGATCATCCATACATGATACAAAAGACGCCACTAAGTGCGCTGCCATATTACAACCTTTGAGAGCCAAAATGAACTTTACCGACCTTAATTGCAATTCCACACACTTTATATGAAAAGAAGAGACCTTCAAGATTAGCATTTGGTTGCTTTCATTAATCATATCACCAAGCTCATTAGAATCCGTTTCCACCTGGACGACATCAAATCCTTTAGCCACGCAGGCCACCAATGCTGCCCGTTTGCTTCCGCCTCCCCATTGAAAATTCCTGCAAAATCCCGTGCCACCCACCCAAATTCCCCCGTCTCGTTTCTATAAACCCTATATCTTCCAACTCACCCCAGTGTTTTTGCACAGTTTCACGGCATCAATGGGTTCTGCGACTACCTTGTCAAAGACCAAGCCATTCCTACATTTCCAAAGCCTCCATAATCCACACACCACCCATCTCATTATTTTCCCATTTTCCTCCTCCTTTTCATACCGACTAGACAACCATTGATGACAAATCTCATTTGTTATTAGAAGAAAATCTATGAAAAAAAAACTCACGAGGTTGTATAAAAGAGAATATAAAACAAGCTGTAAACTCTAATTTGGTTAATACAGTTTGCGGGTAAATTACGTGCACATATTTATCATTTGTTATTAAAATTTAATCAACACTTAAGTAATAATTCAATAATTTGATTTACAAAATTTGATCTTCCTCGCATTGCCTATATTAATTTGACTATTCTGTTTTTTTTTTCTTTGGGGAAAAAAAAGGCAATAATCACTCCACTATGGTTTCCGAAAACAGCAATCATTGTTTTAAAAATGGAGACCGACCAAGGAGTTTAGATGCCCAAGTAAAAGCAACTTATAAACCCTCAGTAGAGTTGATTAGACCATCTCCAACCCTTGGGCTAAAAGCCAAATTTTTTAGCCCAGAAACATCTTTTCTGCTCCAACCCTTCTGGCCTAAAATTTTAGCCCGGAATTATTAAAGAATGAATTTAGGCTAATTTTTTTCTTAAATCAATATTTAAAAAAAAAAATATGTAGATTATTGTAAATTAATTTTATGAACATTTTAATCTAAAAAAATTTAAATTCCGATAAATATTGAAAAATTATTAAATTCCGATAAATATTGGGTAAATTTTGTGTTAAATAAATTTATTTAATTATTTTAGCCGTTGGATTTAAATTTGGGCCGTTAGATCTTTTTTTTTACCGTTAGATTTGAGTATATTCAATCTCAACCGTTGGATTCAATGTATTTTAAAATAATATATTTTTTAAAAATAAAGTTTGAATCTGGACCGTTGGATCAACCAACGGTCCTTAAATCATGCCCGTTGGATTTCGAAAAGAGTCGTTGGGGCTCTGAAGCGTGGCCGACAGGGCCTGACGGTGGGACCCCCTCTTGTCGGGCTTCGGTTGCACGTTCTGGGCGTGGGGCGCGTGCGCGAGTCCACGGGCCGAGAGTGGCCCAAAACCTGGCGAGTCCACACGGCTGGGGGGGGGGAATTTGGGGGGGAATTTGGCCCAACTTTAGCATTACCCTTTTAGCCCAATATTTTAGCTTGGGTTGGGGGGTGTTTGGGGGGAATTTTGGGCTAAATATTTGGCATTTAGCCCAGGGTTGGAGTAGGTCTTAGGGCGACAATTAAGACAATTTTAATTACGAAATTTAGTAAATTACTCCTTGAGTTCAACAATTAATAAGAGCGATCAAGTAAAGGCAACAAGTTCGTTTTAGATATTCAACCTCATGCTTGATTTCGGAAAAGCATACAACCCAAAAGCAAAGGATAGAATTTGAGGTTTCTAATTTCTTTTTTAGGAAGCTTTAGGGTTGGATAATTTTGTTTTCCATTCCACTAGGACTTGGTTATTCTTTCCTAGTTGATTAATAAGTTCGGTCTTAAATACAAATAATACAGAGCTCGTTTGGAACTGCTTTTAAAATGACTTAAAGCGTTTTTGGTGAATTTTTTTTTGGGTTCCAAAGAAACACTTGAAGTGATTTTTCAGTGTTCACTTGCGTTTTTATAAGGGATTGATATAAAAGTATTTTCATCAAAAGTGTTTTCAATCATTTTAAAAGCACTTACCATCCAGATTAAGTGGCAATAGGTGAATTATAATAATTTTACTACCAAACATGTTATTTTCTAAAATCTTCAATTTACAAATAAAGATAAATTTTATCAAATAATATATTTGTTAGATTAGATACTAAATTAAGTAGCCGATTTGGTTTGAACTCACATCGCTCCTCAGAGGGCAACTTGCGATTAACTCGGTTTTCACTTTACATTTCTTTACTATTTCTTATTTTACTGCTGCATTATTTGGAGGTCTAGAGAGCCGTTGCAATCACCAATTTCCTAAAAAGCAAATAAAATTTCACCGGACCGGCAGAAAACCCAAACCCTCCTTTCCTTATTTCCTTCCCTCTCCAAACAATTATTCCCTAAAATAAAAACATTATTACAAAAATTCACAAAACCAAAATTCACAAAATCACAGCTGGAAAAAACACACACGCACTCGTATATATAAACCCCAAAAACACGGGAATTGCAAACGACACAGAGACAGAGAGAGAACTTCAACTTCTTCCTCTCTCTTTCCGGTTCAGTAGAAACGAAAGCTCTACACGCATCAATGGCGAAGGAGAAAGCAGACAAGGAGAAGAAGCTGTTCGTTGGAGTCGTCTGGAACTACGCGGCGGAGCTGAAGCTACTACTGATGGCTCTGTTAATCCTCTGCACATTAGCTACTCTTCTCCAATTCATCCCTTCCCGCTTCACCATCTCCACCTCCGATCTCCGCTTCTGCATCTCCAGAGTCAGCACTTCCGCCCAAGTCCAGGCCCTCGCCCAAGCACCGGGCCAGTCAGATATAGCCACCGCCACCGCCACCGCCGCAGCTGCAGCACCGTCATCAACACCATCTTCCCCGCCGCCTCCGACTCCGCCACCGCCGCCATCTGTTGAGCTCGACAAGGTGCTGGAAAATGGCGTCCTCAAGCGGGCCTTCAACCCGTACGGCTCCGCCGCCTACAGCTTCATCACCATGGGAGCTTACAGAGGCGGCATGAACACTTTCGCCATTGTGGGCCTGGCCTCTAAGCCTCTCCACGTCTACTCCAACCCCAAATACGAGTGCCAGTGGGTCCCGAATCTCAATTCGACCCGACGCATTTCCTCAATCGCGTACAAAGTCCTGCCGGATTGGGGCTACGGCCGAGTCTACACAGTCGTGGTCGTGAACTGCACATTCTCCCAGCCCATAAATGCCGACAACTCCGGCGGTAAACTCCTCCTATTAGCCACCACCGAAGGCGGCGGCGACCGGAAGTTCAACACCACCGACACAATCCAGGTCTTAACCGAAGAACCCAACACTTTAAACCCCGGAATCTTCACCGCCCGGCCTAAATACGACTATATATACTGTGGCTCTTCGTTGTACGGAAATCTGAGTCCCCAGAGAGTGAGGGAGTGGATTGCTTACCACGTCCGGCTCTTCGGGCCCAGATCCCACTTCGTCATCCACGACGCCGGTGGGATCCATGAGGAGGTGTTGGAGGTGCTGAAACCGTGGATGGAGCTCGGATACGTGACGCTGCAGGATATCAGGGACCAGGAGAGGTTCGATGGGTACTATCACAACCAGTTCATGGTGGTGAATGATTGCTTGTTCCGGTATAAATTCATGGCGAAGTGGATGTTCTTCTTTGATGTGGATGAGTACATTTACATGCCTCCCAAGAGCAATCTAAAGTCGGTGCTCGATTCGCTGTCGGATTACACGCAGTTCACCATTGAGCAGATGCCCATGAGCAGCAAGCTCTGCCTCCTCGAAGATTACCACAAAACTTACAGGTACCCATCTCACCATTTCTCTGTTTTTTTACATTTTCCGAATTGGGGTTGCTGCATTTTTTAGATTCGAGCGATATCCTAATTACTCTAATCTAAGCGGTATTCTAATTACTCTAATCTAAACTACGAGAATGCGAATTCAAATCTTTAGATCATATTATGTAATGTGAGATTTGTCTGTGGTTCTAGTTTCTGGATTTCAATTGGTGATCGGGAGTTGGATTCTGACATAGTTGCATGAGATGTTTGTCACCTTTGCTGTAAATTGCAATGCAAGCATAATTATGGGGTTTCTGCGAATTACATTTGGGTGATTGTTTCCTGTGGTGGGTCGACAGTTCTGCAACTTTTTACACTTCGATGTTGAAAAAATGTAATTTTTGATCAAGTTGTCTGTGCGCATGAAATGTTTTTTGGCACATTCCTCGGCTTTTGCCAAAGGGTCCTCCTAGTCCTCCTCCTCATTCATTTTTACCAGGGCAGGTGCGTAGTGGTGGGGGTTGGGGCTTTGAACTTTGTTCTAAAGTGATTGTTTTTTTATTCATGAGGAGGACCCCAATTATTTCTTTTATTAACATTTTGACCCATCTTTCTGATACTCTTGCCTTTGTTTTGTGAAGGTGAAAGCATATTTTCTTCAATTATTGATGTTCTTTTCTTCTAGGGGATGCATGTGACATGGTCCCAATTATCAAAATTATATGTTAATCCTGGTTACGGAAAATTATTGGTCCAATGTTTGAACATAACAATATGTTTACGCTCACGGGTCAGGATTTTAGGCTAATTCATAGAATGAGCAAGCCATACTAATATGGTATCGAATTTTTGGAAATTAATTATATATTAGTTGATTAGTTAATCTTAAGATAATGAATTGGAAAATCTTGATGATCAAATGATGTTGTTTACGGAAATGAAAGAATGGTTAGTGAAGAAATGAATCAGTTGAAACAAAGAAGTCTTGAGAGATTAAGTAAGATTAAGACTGATGTTGACCATTGAAAAATTAAATTAATTATAGTCTCAAGAGATTAAGACAGTTTTGTTGGTACTTAAGAAATTAGGGGATTTAAGTTTTAACCCACGACGGAAATACTAAGGGGTATATTTTACCCATTTTTTTTAATAAAAGTATATTCTGTGTGCACATGCTGATCCGAACATGTTGTGATGCTGCAGGAAATGGGGGTTTGAGAAACTTGTGTACAAAGATGTGAAGAGAGGGATACGAAGGGACCGGAAATACGCGGTGCAACCGCGCAATGTGTACGCCACGGGCGTGCACATGTCGCAGAATGTAGCAGGAAAAACAACGCACAAGACGGAGAGCAGGATCCAGTATTTCCACTACCACGGAACCATTGCCACTCGGGGGGAGCCCTGCAGACGGCTGATCAACACGACCGAGATCTATGTTGACAAAGTACCTTATGCTGTGGACACGACGCTGAGAAGTGTCGCTGGCTCTGTGAAGAAGTTTGAGCTCAGGATGATTGGATCCAGGTTACAAAACACCAGACAATAAGGGGCACACCATTTTCCCACTTTTTTTATTCCTTTTATTTTTATTTATTTTATTTTCTTGTTGGTTTTTTTCTATGTTAATGTTTAATTTAATTACAGTTGTAGAACAGAACATTCTTTGGAGGGTTGAGAGTTCTTCCTTGTATATTAGTTTTTAGTAAAAAGGTATATAATAGTTTTCAGACATGTCACATGGTTTGGAGTATAAATAGATGGGAATAATATGAACCTTCGAGTTTCACCTTCTCGGCTCTCTTACTCATTTTATAATATTGTTTAATGATCGGAATTGTTCATTTTTCGGATCACCTTTAAATGTCAACTCCGCAAAAAAATCAACATAATTATAAGTCATTTAATTGTTCGATTAACGTTGGTAAAATTTTAGTGTTTATGTGAGAAACATGATTTTTTTATTTATTCGATACCAATTAGATGAATAAATTATTTCGGATTTAGCAATTTTTTGTAGGGAACTTTAACGAAAAGCACACGGTACTGTTCACTTTAACCAAAAATCATATTTTTACACTAAAAAGTCAATCCTGGTACTATTCACTTTACCCTTTATTTTGTCTTTATCATTAAAACTTAAAGTTTTCAAGCCCTTTTCGTTTTCCTTTTTTTGTATGAATGATCTGTAAAAGGAGATATTCAAAGTAAACGGTTCCCAATCAAGAAGCAATATTTCAAGATGAGAAGGGAAATTAAGAAGGTAAAACAAGAAAATTTGAATATATTAGATTATGTTGTATTCTTTTTAGTATTTAATTCTCTTAATTTTTTATATTCTGATTCTTTTTATTTATAGTAATTAAATTAGTAAATAATCAAATTGTTTGGGATGCACTGTCGGTATGGAGGAAGGGACCACAGGGCACTGCAAGCATTGATTGGAGGTGGCTTTGGTGGCAAATTTGCTTTTTTAAGTGTCCTTTCCTTGCTTTGCTTTATTTGCTACCCCTCACTTTTAATATTTGTCCTGCTGGATTTAGGATGCTTTTTTAGATTTTCCTTTTTCTCTTGACCAGATAGATAAATCCATGGATTAAAACAAGATTAACAGAATAATTAAACATGGTTAGCTTTTTACATTTCCAAGCATTACATTTTATGAGGCATCCAATGTTTATAAAGCATCATATTGTAGAATATTGCATAGTCCAAGATAAGGTAGATTTATCTTTTAAACGCAGTCCGACTTTTTATATGCAAAGATTTATTTATCTATGCTCGGAAGTTTGGATACCGATGTTAAATTGTGATTTGTCTGCCACGTAATTTCTATAGCTTTCAAGAAAATTATAATAACTTTGTGTTAGTGTTGTCCTAAAAACTATATAGCTTATGTGACGTGCAAGCTGAAATAACTAATAGTTAACTACGTTTTTCGGTGACTTTGCTGATGCGGGCGTGTCAATTTGTTACTGAGTTATGCCGGATGAATGTCTTGAAATATGATGGATGTGGTGAAATGCGTTGTTGACTCCTGAATTGAGGAACTTCAGCTGATGAATGAACACTCTTAGCCTTTGGTTCTATAACGTGAAGACAAGGTTATGCAAATCACTGTGAAGTTCTAGGTCTTCTACACCGAATTAAGCACCATCAACTATATTTGTAAAATATAGGTCCGCTGAATAGGTATCAAATTGTATGGGCAAAGATTCTCAAAAGAAATGCGGTTTGGTTGTCTGAAAATTGAGCTCTGAATGTAACTTGAAATATCTGATCACATAACACTCAACTCCTCCGAGGAAACTGATGAAGTGACATCTTTTGGCGAAAGAATCAAAGGCTCTTTGTCAGCTGAGACAATATTACATGGTTTCATTTCTAACTACTTCAATGTTTTTAGGATAAAATTTCGCTCCTGCTAGGCTAGCAAGTGGTTAAGTTGAAGACAATATTAGTGTTAGACTATTTGGCCTGTCTCTAAAACTTCAACACTTTTTCGAGGAGGGATCCTCTCCGGATCCTCTTTGTGAGGATCTCGGGGATCCTCCAATCACATCTGTTTATCGTACATCGTACGGTCATAAATCATTGTAATTTTTTTTATTTAAAATTGAATATAAACAGTACCTGACAAAAACTGACCGCATGATATACGTTGAACGAACGTGATTGAAAGATCTTCGAAATCCTCACAAAGAGGATCCGGGGAGGATCCTCATTCTTGGTCAATAGAGTCTACTAAAGACGAATCCAGAAGATGGATCGTGTATATGGACCTTTCCTGCCAAGACAAGGATTATGGTTGCTTTGGTGACGAGAAAAGAGTGCGTATGTGTTTTTGATGATAAACATGTACACCGTGTACGAGTTTTGGAATGATCAAAATGACGACCTCAGAAGGAGGTGGTGGGGAGCGGCTCATGTATGTCTCTACCTTTAACTAAGAAACGGACAACGAAAGGAAATAAGTGCGAAAGGAGAGAATGAATCAATGGTCCGGTGGAGGACAGGAGGAGTGTCCTTTCTCTGGAGGACTCCTAATGAATCTATGACTCTATGCTACTTTAGACTTTTCATTATGTTAGTTTTGCTTGTACAACAACGTTTAGTGAGTTGGAATCTTATAAAATAGAATCGTAATTCATATTGCGAGTCGAAAAATCTTAGTTTAATAGGAGCGTGTTTCATTGTTGGGTGAAATTTATGGATCTTATGAGTTTGATTATGCAAAAGTACGGATCTCACAACTATTAAACTCACGCCACACTACAAACAAAACTATATAAATCAAACTCAGGCACCATGATTTTTGTGTACAACAATCAAACTCGTAAATTTTTATCATGTTCCCTTCTTATTCTTTCTAGTTTCATTCTCATCGTGCAGTATAATTTGATGACCAAATAAATGGGTCGAATCGTCAAATTATGTTACGAAATGATAACAAAACGAATGAAAAGATAAAAGAGAAAGTAGCCAACATTTCACTAATACCAAAAATAACGAAGACGATAGAAGGAATGGTTGAAAGAAGAGGACTTCAGAAGCTCCAACTAGTCGCATGGATTGATAAATAACAGACACAAAAATAGCCATTTATGACTCCTGGAGGCAGCAGAGTGCCAATTGAAGACCCCTCCATCCTCCGTCCGTCCTTGTAATTTAAACAAAGAAAAACTAATTAATCAATGCCACATTAACTGAGTAGGCTTGTCCATATTTTTTGCAAACTAAAAAGATTATTGGGGTAGAGACTTTGGGGTACGAGAGGGTTTTCAGTGTGCTAGAACACGGTTTAGTATATTAAGTATCATAATACAAGTGATTAGATACTTAAAAAAAAATTCAACTATTTATATTATGAAATTTGGTATACCGTGTCGTGTTTCCAGCACAAAATTTCTAGTCGGGTACAAGATCCTAGTGGCTCGAATGCTTGCATGCCCTTGTGAATTTTTAATTAAATATGATTAGTAACGTAGTATATAGCACATATTTCAAAATTTTAACTTATTTAATAATATAAATAAAATAATAAGTATCATCATCACTTTAAAATTGTAAGCAAAAATTATTCATGTCCATACGAGTCTAAGAATGTAGAGTAAACTGCCGATTTGCCCCCTGAACTATCATCCAACTTTCGATTTGCCCCATGAACTTTTTAATTAGAAAATTAAGGACTTAAACTAATTTTTTTGGCCGATTTCCCCCCTACCATTAGTTTTTCATAAATTTCATCCAAATTAACGTTAACTCTTATCATGTGCAAACTACGTAACTCTCATTTGTGGACAAAAGCGTCATTTCACTAGACCTTCAGATAGAAAGGCCATAGAATCACACATATTTGCATAGGTTTATATTTTAGAAATCTAAGGTTTTCAATTATTTTAAAGAATGAAGTGACCGAACTACCTACACATGTTGTGCATATGCTTCCATTTAACAGAAATTTGGATGGAATGAATGAAAAATTAATAGCAGGGGGAAAATTGGCCAAAAAAATTAGTTTAAGTTCTTAATTTTCCAATTCAAAAGTTCAGGGGGCAAATCGAAAGTTGGGTGATAGTTCAGGGGACAAATCGGCAGTTTACTCAAGAATGTATGAGAAGGTGCCAGATTTAAATGGTTTTTTTTGCAAACTAAAAGAATTATTGGGGTGGGTGGGGGCGTGTGGGGTAGGGGGTCCCAGTGGCCCAAATGCTTGCATGCCTTAGGTAATTTTACATTAAATGAGATCAGTAACGCAGTATTTAAAAAAAAAAAATATATATATATATATATGTGTGTGTGGTGGAGGAAGAATGTCTTTTATGAGACAAATGAGTTCGTTGCTGGTATTTGTGTAGATAATTATGACTCATGAGGGGTTGCTTCTACCCCACTCAATTCAGCAGCTCCAAGAGTAACGCCGATGAAAGTTGAAAACTCAACCCCCTCAACCCCCACTTTTTCAAAGTATACAGACATGCAACCTTGATTAATGGTGTTCTTAATGTTTCTACATTATACTATGGTCCAGTTTTTGGGGTTTTTTTTAACTTTAATCTTTCAAGAAGATTGAAATTTAAAATAAACTTAGTGCTAGATTACATATTGATTATAGTCCATTGATGTGTTCTTAATTCAAAATAATTAATGTGCATTTTATTTAATGTCTCCCATTAAATATTTAAATTTATTAATATACAAATTTTAATTTATTTTTTTACCAAAAAACGTTTTTTTTCTTTATTTATTAATTTTATTTAACATTCTTCAAACTTGAAAGATTCAATTAAAATACCTAAATGTATGTACTGAAATGTATTATATTAAACTAATGTATTTAAATGTTAATACCGAAATGCATGTACTGAAATATATGCACCGAAATGTATTATATTAAATTAATGTACTTAAATGTATGCACCGAAATGTATGCACTGAAATATTTGTACCGAAATGTATTATATTGAATTAATGTATCTAAATGTTTGTATCAAAATGTATGTACTAAAATATGTATACCGAAATGTATGCACCGAAATGTATTATAATGAATTTAATGTACCTAAATGAAGAAGACAAAGTACATCGAAATATATTGTATAACAAAAATTAGTTTATCTAAATGTTTACAACAAAATATATTATGATAAATGAAATGAAAATTATAATTATAATGAAATAAAGTTAATACATTAAAATTAGAAAGAAAAAGAGAAATAATTAAAAAATGAAAATGTAATTAATAAATGAGGTTATTAATGTATCAATGGACTAAAATTATATTTTCATCTTACTCGTGGTTTTAGTTTAAAAGTCATCTTTGCCAAGGATTAGAATGAAAATTTCTAGTTTTTTAATCATACTTAGTCTCACTACTAAGCCTTCTCGTTCTTAGTTACATTCCTTTTTATACTTAATTCTCGTCCTATGAAGAATGACTTACATGAAACGCGTTCATTTTATCACAACATTTCATTATAATAAAACAATGAAATATGTAGGGTTTCTCAACACGTAGTTTTGTATTGCTGGATCGCAATGCTGCATGCGAATCTGTTTTATATGTAAGTTGCTCTCATCCCTATATGTTGTGTGTTTTATAAGGTAAACAAGATTTTATTGTTTAGTCAAACAAAGGGTAATGATGTCGAGCACAAAATATAACGTCGGATACAAGAGTAAATATTTTAACCACATGACATGAGCACAGGGGTGGAGCTACCAAGGGACTAGGGTAGTTTCTGGTCCATCCTGACTTAATCTGAGGTGTGAACCTTATGGAAGAAGATGAAGCAAACGACGTCGTTAAACTTTTTTTATTTTAAATTTTTTCGGCTGTCTAATGAAATGATAAGTTTGGCAGGGGAGTTTTAAAAGAGATGTGCAATTTTAAATGGAAAAAGCAACCCCACTTCTGGTTCGATTCTCTCATCTAACAGTAATATACACCCTATAATTTTCTAAAGCAACCCACCTTCTTTATTTGCAGACCTCTCCCCCTTTTCCTTCTTTTTCTACTTCTTTGTATTTTCTTTAGCCTTCCACAACCTACCTCTTACTTGGTTGTCTGGGTTTTTACATTTTTTTCTTCTTAGTATTGAATTTAACAGAATTTTTTCAGTTTTGTGAGGATTATATAAATTGCATATGCCAACATGTTATGAATTCAACTTTTTACACACACTCATATATATATATATATATATATATATATATACACACACATATATATACATATTTGTGAAAGGTCCCTCCTTATTCAGAATTCTTGCTCCGCCACTGCATGAGCATAAAGCCCCTTACCTCTCCTCATATGATGATTTGGGTGTGATTGTTTTGTTTAAGAAAGATAATAGTTGTCAAATAGTAATAATACTATTAGTGAATCATGACTGTGACAAGAATCTTGTTATATAAATATAAAAAGACGTAACAGGAAACTGGCTGTGGAGGTTCTAACACAACTTTTCTACATGGAACTACAATTTTAACAAATAAAAAACGTTTTCAGTCATTTAAAAACACTTTCAAATAAGCTCATAGTTAGTGCTGGAGGGCGAGTTTGCCTTCAATATATTAATTTTGGGTTATTTTATTTACTGTATTATTAACTTTTTTGGTTGTAATATAAGAGTACATGAGTATTTTATGGACAATTTTTGTTTTTGTTCAATTATTTGAGAGAGTGTGTCTGTCCCTCCCCATGCAATTTGCAAATATGAGGCCCATGAGGAAGCAAGGTGGATGTTTGTTTGTATTGTATAGCAGCTGGCACTGCCTCCGCATGCTTCGCTTTCAAATTCCATGATGTATTATTAACCACTATTAATCCAATTATTAATAACGGATTCTTCTTAATCAATAAACAACAACAATAATTACATCTAGTGACTTGTGAGTTAGGTAATCATAAGATCTTGTAACGTTAATTAAATCATGAAAACCATCACCATTCACCAAGGTGATCTACTACATGTCGTATGAAAAGTTGTTTGATTGAACAATTCAAACAATATTTATGTACGATTCGTGTTCATATGGTAACACATTGGGTGTTAGTAGACGGAAATCCATATTTCTGTCCCTAATCCACCACTAAGCGCCCCTAATACTTATTAATTTTTGTGGTGAATCTTCTGAGCAATATCATGAATTTCAAATACGGTTTCTATACGTGCCAAGATATAACAAATTTCTGGTACCGATTGAGACTATACAGCCATATTATATATAAAAAAGGTTAAAAATGGTGGTGGTGGTGGGCATAGGGGAGACGCATCACATGAACACATGTGGAATTGAAATGGTGTACGTACCAAACCCATGTCCGGTTTTACACTTGTGTTGTGCCCTGTCAGGCTTCAACTGTAAACCCATGCAGCCACGCTAACACGAAAAAACTTACATTTTGCGTGCACATTTTTCGCAGTTTCTTTACAAATACTGTGCTAGTTAAGTCGTACCAATGTTATGTAAAAAGAAAATAACAGTAGCGTTATAGGATTGTTTTAGAACGGTGCGTTAACAGTGTGCATGTGTCATGTAAATTATTTTTTAGGTAAAAGAAGGGAAGAAGAAGTTGAACATGAACTATTATTTTACCAAGTGTAGGAATTTTCTTCGAAGCATGCAGCAGCATTGGTATGTGAACACGAAATTTACCAAAGTCCAGGATTTTCTTTTATTTAGAAGGTTGGGAGGAAGGTAGGTCTCTCATTTTGTTTCCATATTGACTTGACGCAGATTGATGTAACTTTCGAATTGTTTCATTGAATCAGTACACGAAGCCAATAATTTCACTTTCTAGCTAGTTCTTGGAGCAACGTGTGAATGATAAAACGAAAATTAAAACAATAGACGGGAATATGTAATGGAAAATGTATGTATAAGGGGGATTCAGGCAACGTGATGAGTGTTATATACTCTTAATGAGACCTATGTTTGTTTTACATAGGTAAGAGAGGTGATTGAGACATTCCCTCAAATACAACATACTCTGGATTTTTTCTCTTTGATGTATTCGGCAGTAGATTAAACTTATCAAATTAGAGAATAACTAAAAACAAACAAGACTTATACTATTCGGCAGAACTTTTGCATACGTCCAGTTGTGATTTCTCTAGGTAGAGAAATCGCGGCTTCTTTGATTAATAATAGAATACACAGTACTTTTACAAACCCCAGAACTAATCCCTCTTTTTTCCATGCTGTAATCTATTTTTTCTGTCTGTGCTTTTCAGCCTTCCCGCACCCTGTTTATATATATAGAATACACAGTGCACAAGGCTCCCGCTTTACGCAGGGTCTGGGAGAGGCTGCTCCCAAGTCTCGAACCCGAGACCTACCGCTCATGGGCGAAGGCACTTGCCATCGCACCAAGTGCGACCTCTATATGGGATAAGAAAATTCACTTTCTTTCGTATTCCAATTAAGCTTCTGGAATTCCTAATCTAAATTTGCAGTGCGACCTCTATATGGGATAAGAAAATTCACTTTCTTTCGTATTCCAATTAAGCTTATGGAATTCCTAATCTAAATTTGCACAAAAAAAACTTAATTCTTTCTTAATTTTTTTTTAGGACAAGAATCTATGAACGTTCAATTTTCCTAATAGGGCACTAACGATGACGAGCCAATTCCTAACAAAAGGGACTACATACAATTTAACAAACGGAGTAGGTTGGAATCAAGTCACTCAACAAAATCTATGTATAAAGGAAAATGCTGCTTATCCCAATTTTTCTTCTCAACTTTTTTACCAACTTACATGACACAGGATATAACCACAACAATCATAAAAAATAAAAAAAAAACTACCCAACACCACTAAGAAAATTGGAAAAAAAGTACCATCCTCTTACTAAATAGCTCAAATTAGATTTATATGAACTCAAACTGAGTTAACCAGAATATGACATGATGTCAAAAATTGCCAAGACGTCGGGGCAACCTTGTCGAGTCCAGTTGCCTAGGGCTCAAGCAAAGGCCTTGAGTAGCATGGGGGCACGCTTTTTGTCTGCTGGTCCAATCCTTTGGGAAATTGGACATTGTCTTTTGGGTTTAGCTGACTACGAGAACGGCAGTAGCCCTAAGCTTCCAAATGGAAGTATAGAACCGACCAGACCCACTTCCAAACCCAGCCCGTGTCCGGTTATTGGCCCAATGCCATTCCAACCTGCACAATGTAGCATTTGTCACATAACTATCTTAACAAAATAGCTGGCTTCCGTGTTTGCATTTTTTCGAGTAAATTGTAGCTATAATCCTTGAACTATTACCCGGTTTTTGTATCATACCATCAAAAGTTCAAAACACGTTAATTTTCTACTATTTTAAGGGCAAAAGGCCTACTCACACTGTATAGTTCAAGAACTATAGCTACATGTTATGACGATAGGAACAAGAACAAGGCCCCTAAATTTAGATAGAAAAATGGACGGACTTTGACATACGGACCAACGTGATACACGGTTAAATGTTGAAGGACCATAGAATTGCTTAATTCATGGACATAAGTGATAATCAGGTAATAATTGAATAACTATAGCTACAATCTACTCGCATTATTTTATAACATGGCCAATACAGTCATTATGCCAAAAAGCAGAGTAAGTTATGTACTCTGTGCTTCTAAAAAAGCTTTGAAATCATCCCTAGCTTTGCGCAAGCGAGGCGTAACGCAAGCAGTTGGTGATGCAGCATCTGACGATGTAGAAAACCGAACGCTGCGCGATGATTCGTGTGATTTCCGGCCTTGTGCTCTTGTTGATCCATTCTTTTGGGCACCCTTTCGATCCGTGTCAAACACAAAAGATGCTGAAATTGGCGAATCTGCCTCGTTGACGCTGCTTCGTATCAGCTCCAATGGCAGATCGAAGTAGCGACTGGTGTTGTCATCTTCCTGCTCATTTATCATAGCTGAAGCCCAAGAGCCACATTCAAACTTTTCCAAGGAAACTGTCCTGGATATGACATTTCCCAGTTCATCAGGCTCTACCTTTCTTGCTCTCACTGGCTTTGCCTTGCTAAAGCCAGGGATGGACAAGCACAGGGCCCCACACGTGAACCCATCGTCGTGTGGGTCCCTGTTCTTGCCATTTTTATGAGCAACTCTGTTGGACTCGGCCCTGGAGAGGCTGCTGTAGTGCCTGGAGACTATTTCGGCGGCATTTGGTTTGATCAGCAAGAGATCAAAGTCAACTGACGGGGCAAATGTCCTCCCTTGACCACACGACTTGCTCCGCCGGAACTCAATTTCTTGTTGCAGGTGGCTCAGATTCTCCAGTTGCTGCCGAGGAGATGCCTGGCTTTCGTCTTTCCATTTCTTCTTCACTCGCGGCGATGAGGTTGCTGAGTTTGGGAGACTGAAGCTTAAGAACTTGGGGTTTGCAGGCGGCAGCAGGGGCGGTCGTTGGTCAAGTGCATTCGGCTTTGGAGCAGCAACAACCGGCACCTCCACCACCGGTTCAGCACTCACTTCTCTGTGTGATGATTCTTTCAGTGATATTGGATCTACAGAAATCTGTTTTTCTAGATCTCCAAGAGTAAAGTAGTCACTTATATCGCCCGAAAACGGATAATCCATGGTAGAGAAAAGCAGAAATCCTGAGGAACAAGTCTGGGATTTGGACTACTTAAAAAGGAGGGAAAATAAGACTTATATGAACTTAGACGTGATCAGCATATTCTCCACTAATCCAAACCTAGTAGTGATATCCATGTCGAATTGCTCCATATAAACAAGGGTCAGCAAAATTTAATACTGTATTTAGAATAGTTTAAGCTGCTAATCTATACGATAATTCGGTTTTAATATATGTAAATCTTCATGAAAGAGAGTTATTAACAAGAATAAAATAAAATAAACTACAAGATCTGATGTGCTTGCATAACACCATATACAATAGCACCAGATACAAGATTCTTACATGATATTTGATATTTCTAATTAGCATTTAGACGTACAAAACTCATGTGAAGATCAGAACGGTATTCGGTATATTGCAAGGAATGATATTTTTACAGTGAAATATGACGGCGAGACAAGATTTCTACTGGAGTGAATTGTAAAACAAAATTAATACCACTGATACACCAATAATGACGGGGAAAGCTGTGACTAAGTACAGTGCTCCATAGCCCTGCGAGATAAGAAACTGCGTATCAGGAACCCGAGGATTAGCTAAACCAGAAAACTATTCGCAACTCGTAATTCATGAGTACTTTGACAAGGTCCTCACATATATATGCATGTCAATCAAGCATTCATTTTGCAGAAGGCAGATAAACAATTAACTATGAGCTGTTTTCTGCCTTTGTATTGATTAAGGTTTTCGGAGTATTTTAGTACTGAATGATAGATTGCAATTACAAACATTATTTACTTATCACAATGGTGATACACTTTTCCATCTTACTTTTTTGTTGAAAGGAATGAAAAATTAGAGAAAATGATTGCATTTAGTGTAAAATCATAAAATAATTAGCAGCACATATTTGACAATTGCAAGAACTTGATAAGATCATTTTATCACAAGAAAGCCAAGGTAACAAACCAAAACCGACGGCACTTCATTTTCATCTTTAAGATCACCATCATCAATCTCAGCAGCTGTATCCCAATCAATCTTCAGTCTCTTAGCAGCCTCTTGAAGATCAATACCAGTGTCGGTCGCTCTTGCATACAGGGACTTACCAGGCTTTTTCTTCGCTGGTGTAATCTGAACCTGTACCATAAACAAAACATAGGAACAGATGAGCAAATTGATATCCAGTGTTAGTTAGAAACATAGATAAAGGTGAAAAAGCCTTGGTGATTCATCTAAGGAAAATTTCATATATTTGCTGTCTAAGATTTACAAGCTATTTAATTGGAATTCAGAGCTTGGCGTTTTATCCTAGGCTTCATGTTGTTTTTCCACTTACACATCAAAATCATCTCTAAAATTAATCATTTTATACCGAATTACAATAATACCTCTAGATTAGGCCATTGATTCATTTCGGCAGCCAGCAGTTTAAGAGCAAGTCGATTTTTTGGGATTTTTCCTTCATTCACCTAAATCACAGAATCACAAATTAGCATCACAATAATAGAATTACCTTTTCCAACTATTACCAAGTTTCCACTCTCATGATTTGAGAAGGGTATAAATATCAAAGCAAAGAGTTGGAATGACATAACGTACAATTTGTATAAATTAGGGGCACTCTGCATATCATTTTTATACTTTTGAAACCTTCCTTTTTCATTATAGTAAAGAAGCATAGCAAGTGAAGAAGAAAATTTGCATAGTGTCACCTATGTGAACAAATCATAAGAATTTCCATAGGGTCACTCCGCAAATCATTTCATCTAGCATAAGGAGAGGGTCACCTATGTGAATAATCAAACTCCGAAGTTCCAACACTTTGTATCTGGCGTGCATTCAAGCATCAAGGTGTTGTGCTAGGATAGCACCAAACCTTATGGAACCAACTCAAGCTAACCCACAGGAAATATATCAAATGGAATGCAAGAACAAAATATAAAAGAACACCAAGATTTTAACGACGTTCCTCAACAGTCAGTGTAACTGGAGTACGTCCTCGGAGCAGTAGGAGCTCACCTAATAATCCACTATCAACCAAATGGAAGTTTACAAAGTGTTGGCAATCTCACAACCCAAATAACCCAATACACCCAATAACTCTCACACACCAAAGAAACAAATAGAGAAAGAAATATAATGAATAATTTATAGCTCAAAGCTATTACAACAACAACTACTTTGGTGGATGATTACTAACCAAATGAAGCAGCAACTTCTTCTTTCTTTTGGGCTCTCTACAACTCTCCTTGCTCTCGGCAGAAAATGAGCTCCCTTACTGACAATGAGCTCTCCCTTCCTTATTTCTTCTATCCGAAAAAAAAACCATAATTATGGCTTTGAAAAAGCCACAAAACAAGCCACAAAACAAGGAAACATAATCATGTTGTCCTTTTTTTTCTTTTGATTTGTTTAATAGCCAAAAGCTTTTTTTATATTTTTGTTCTCCACTTGGCCACTTGGCCACTTATTCAACAATCTCCACCTTGGCCAAGTTCCGAAAAACGCCATGATAAGCCAACCAACACAATTAACACACAACATCACTCCCAAACACTAGCAAGAGAACAACTCATGCCGAGCCAAATGCTCCAAAACTCCTACTGCTCAACGCCTTCTTTATATAGGCATAATGTGAGCCAAGTTCAAGCAATGAACAAACTTGGCTACACCAACAACCTTAGTCAACATATCAGCGGGGTTATCTTTAGTTGAAATCTTCTGGAGAATGATTTCTCCTTCACCAACAACTTCACGAACAAAGTGATAACGCACATCTATGTGCTTGGTCCTCGCATGATGAACCTGATACTTAGCCAAATAAATGGCACTCTGACTATCACAATGTACCTCCACCTGCTTCTGATCAACCCCAAATCTCTAATCAGCCCATGTATCCAAATGACCTCCTTTATAGCTTCAGCAACTGCCATATATTCAGCCTCTGTAGACAAGGCAACAGACGACTGCAAAATGGACCTCCAACAAACTGGCCCTTTAGCCATAGTAAACACATAGCCTGTAGTAGACTTCCTTCCATCCAGATCACCTGCATAATCTGAATTAACATAACCAACTGCAAAATGACCAATACCAGAGTCATCTCTCTCAAAGCATAAACCAACATCTCGAGTACCATGGAGATACCTCAATATCCACTTAGCTGCTTGCCAATGCTCTTTACTTGGATTATGCATATATCGACTCACCATGCCAACTGCATGAGCAATATCCGGTCTAGAGCATACCATTGCATACATCAAACTACCAACCAAATTTGCATATGGTATATTTTTCATTTGCAGCTTCTCTTTATCAGTTTTAGGACACTGTAGAAAACTCAATTTAAAATGAGAAGCCAAATGGGTACTAACCAGTTTGGTTGAATCATGAACTCCAAACTTCCGAATCAACTTCTCAAGGTATTGTCTTTGATTCAAACTGACCAAACCCTTCTCTCTATCTCTAGTGATCTCCATGCCAAGGATCTTCTTTGCTTCACCAAGATCCTTCATCTCAAACTCATTCTTCATTTGCTTCTTCAATTTTTCAATCTCTTCAACATTCTTTGAGGTAATCAACATATCATCAACATATATCAATAAATAAATAAAAGACTCATCTTGCAACTTCTTGAAGTACACACAATGATCATATTGACTTCTAGAATAATTTTGGCCTCTCATAAATTTATCAAACCTCAAATACCATTGCCTTGGAGATTGCTTCAAGCCATAAAGTGATTTCTTCAACTTGCAAAACAAATTTTCCTTCCCTTTCACTATATACCCATCCGGTTGACACATATAGATCTCTTCATTCAAATCACCATGTAGAAAAGCCGTCTTCACATCGAGTTGCACAAGCTCAAGATCATATTGTGCAACAAGAGCTAACATAATACGAATTGAGGAGTGCTTCACAATCGGAGAAAATATTTCATTGTAGTCAATGCCCTCCTTTTGTACATACCCTTTAGCAACTAATCTTGCTTTAAATCTCACATTGCTTTTCTCATCAGCATCTTCCTTCTTGGCATACACCCATTTGCAACCGATAGCTTTCTTGCCCTTAGGCAATTTAGCTAACTCCCAAGTCTTGTTCTTCAAGAGAGAATTCATCTCATCACCCATGGCATTGCACCACCTCTCCTTCTCCTCACTCTCAATGGCTTCCTCGAAATTGGATGGAATCTCTTCAGTGATAATAAGAAGAGCAAAAGAAACATAGTCATTATACCGAGCTGGCTTGGTAATTTGTCTCTTTCCTCTGTTCATGGCAATAGACTCTTGAGGTGAAACTTGCTCTTCAACTTGGATAGAATCTTCAAGTTCAACTTCTTCAACATCCTCATGGTCTCCAACTTCTTCACTTATAGTGGCTTCGACATCAGCGGAAATAGGATTTGAAGTACCAGAAGCAACTTTCTCAAGCTCCACCTGTTGGACATCTTTCACATTCTTCTCAGAGATTTTGTACATACTTTCTTCATCAAATGTCACATCTCTGCTGATTACAAGTTTTTTCATCTTTGGGCACCACAACCTGTAACCTTTGACACCACTACTAAAACCAAGAAAGATAGCCTTTTTGGCTCTAGGATCAAGTTTATTTTCAGTCACATGAAAATAAGCAGGTGAACCAAAAATACGGATATAGTCATAATCAGAAGAAGGTTTTCCAGTCCATACCTCCATTGGTGTCTTACCCTGAACAGCAGCTGAGGGTAACCGGTTGATGATGTGACATGCATAATTAACTGCCTCTGCCCAAAATGACTTGCTTAAACCCGACTGAGACAACATACATCTAACCTTCTCAAGCAAGGTTCGATTCAATCTTTCTGCAACTCCATTTTGTTGTGGAGTTCCCCGAACACTGAAATGTCTCACAATTCCTTCCTCTTTGCAAACTTTAAAGAAAGGATCGGATGTGTATTCACCACCATTATCAGATCTCAAAATTTTAATCTTTCTCCCAGTCTGGTTCTCAACCATTTTCTTCCAACCCAAGAAAATGCTTAACACCTCACTCTTGTGCTTCATAGTGTAGACCCAAGACCTTCTTGAATAATCATCAACAAAGGTCACGAACCAATGTCTACCACTCAAAGAGGGAGTCTTTGTAGGACCCCAAACATCCGAATGCACATAATCAAGAATGCCCTTCGTCTGATGTACAGCAGTACCAAACTTCACTCTAGTTTGCTTCCCCAAGACACAATGCTCGCAGAAATCAAGCTTACAAGTCGTGGCACCTTTTAAAAGACCGTTTTTCACAAGCCCTTGTAGAGCTTTCTCACCGGCATGGCCTAATCTCATATGCCACAGTCTAGTAGTATCTGAATCAGATGTGCCCATATTTTCAGAGACTACAGATGCTTCACCTGTCACAGTGCTTCCCTACAATAAATACAAATGGCCACATCGAGGAGCTTTCATCACAACAAGTGCACCATAAGTAACTTTCAATGTCTGTCCATCTGAATGAAACCTGAAGCCCTTGGATTCCAAAGTACCCAAAGAAATAAGATTTTTCTTCAAATTCGGTACATACCTAACACCTGTCAATTCTTTAACCATGCCATCATGCAACTTTAAACGAACTGTACCAATCCCTTTTGTTGTGCAAAGATTGTCATCTCCCATGAACACAACACCACCATCAAACTCTTTCAAGCTTGAAAACCAATTCTTGTGAGGAGTCATATGATGAGTACAACCCGTATCCAACACCCATTTAGTAGCACAATCAAATGATGAGGAAGTGGTTAAAGCAAAATAAAAAACATCTGTTTCAACCTCAGCAACATTGGCTTCAGAACTTTCTTTTCCTTTGGTCTTCAACTTAGGACAATCTTTCTTCCAATGACCCTTATTATGACAAAAGGCACATTCATCCCTTTCCAAGGTTTTTCTACCTTTAGAATTTCCTCTAGGTCGAGAGTGTGATTTTTTCCTACTAGAAGATGACTTCCTCTCCGACGATCTACCTCTAACAAATAAAGCTTCAGAGGTACTATCATGATTTTTATCTCTATGCCTCATTTCATAATTCATCAAGGCATTTGACACATCTTCAAATTTCACAGTTTCTTTACCATGCATAATAGTGGTAACAAAATGCTCATAAGAGTCCGGCAAGGAATTCAACAATATTAAGGCCTTATCTTCATCCTTAATATCCTCATCTAAATTTAACAAGTCGGCAATCAACTTATTAAAAGCATCAAGGTGTCTAATCATTTTTGTACCTTCTTTGTATTAAAAGCGGTAGAGCTTTTTCTTCAAGTGTAGCCGGTTCTCTGCACTCTTCGTCATATACTTGTCTTCCAATTTTTGCCATAACACACTTGCTACTGTCTCCCGCATCACAAAATACTTCTGAGTTTTTGCAAGGCACAACCGAATTGAAGAGCAAGCCCACAAATTTAATTTCTCCCATTCCGGCTTCGACATAGCTTCCGGCTTCTCTCTCAAAGCGGCAACAACACACTTGCTACCGTCTCCCGCATCACAAAATACTTCTGAGTTTTTGCAAGGCACAACCGAATTGAAGAGCAATCCCACAAATTTAATTTCTCCCATTCCGGCTTCGACATAGCTTCTGGCTTCTCTCCCAAAGCGGCAAGTAGATCTTGTTGAGCCAACACATCTTTGACCTCACATTGCCACATCCCGAAGTTGTTTGTGCCATCAAACTTTTCCACTTCGAACTTTGCATTTTACACCGTAGTTCTTGCAAACCCGGAGCTGCTTCCAAAATGATTTTCATCTTGCCCATCTGATATTTTTGGCAACTAGACAGTACCCAAGAGCAACCAGTGCTCTGATACCAATTGTTGTGCTAGGATAGCACCAAACCTTATGGAACCAACTCAAGCTAACCCACAGGAAATATATCAAATGGAATGCAAGAACAAAATATAAAAGAACACCAAGATTTTAACGACGTTCCTCAACAGTCAGTGTAACTGGAGTACGTCCTCGGAGCAGTAGGAGCTCACCCAATAATTCACTATCAACCAAATGGAAGTTTACAAAGTGTTGGCAATCTCACAACCCAAATAACCCAATACACCCAATAACTCTCACACACCAAAGAAACAAATAGAGAAAGAAATATAATGAATAATTTCTTCTCTATACATATAGCTCAAAGCTATTACAACAACAATTACTTTGGTGGATGATTACTAACCAAATGAAGCAGCAACTTCTTCTTTCTTTTGGGCTCTCTACAACTCTCCTTGCTCTCGGCAGAAAATGAGCTCCCTTACTGACAATGAGCTCTCCCTTCCTTATTTCTTCTATCCGAAAAAAAAAACCATAATTATGGCTTTGAAAAAGCCACAAAACAAGCCACAAAACAAGGAAACATAATCATGTTGTCCTTTTTTTTCTTTTGATTTGTTTAATAGCCAAAAGCTTTTTTTATATATTTTGTTCTCCACTTGGCCACTTGGCCACTTATTCAACACAAGGATCATATACTTCGTGACTTGTGTAAACCAGTGAGGATATATAATTTTCTCTTACAACATGCGTGCTTTTGACCTAGTGAAGATGCATATCTAGTCAATGATGCTTCACCATCCAGTCGTCTTCAGCAAACTTTCATGGCTGACATCTAACAGTGATGGAAGAAATGCATCTACTGGAGGTTGTTCTATTATAATTATGAACTACTTAGCTGAAAGATTGCAATTTATGCATGTCAAACCAATTGAAGGGCTTTATTATAATGGTTCAGGTGAAAATAATAAGTGAATAGCTCTGAGGCCCTCCAATTGTGCAGGATTTCTTCGAGTCCATATAAGCGGCTAACCCACAAATTGGTATCAGAAAGTCAGTACTCAGTACATGAATAGACACCCTTCAATTGATCTTCCCAGCTACTTTGCATTCATGAATTCATTGTGTGAAGGTATGAAATGATTCCACCCAAACAATGCAAATACATGCTAATTTTGCTGTTTCATGAATCACGCTATCGAAAATTCGCCTAAAATAGCATAGTGTAGCAAGGGAATTAAAATGAAGGGCTTACTTCTTCAAGAACATCAGCCAATTCCTCCCTAGTAGGGGCATCAGGATCTTCAATGCCGAGGAGTCTCCTGCGCTCAACTTCTCGCAGGTCCTCAATCATAACAGTGAGCTTAACCTATCACAATGCACACCATCCCAAACTCGATCAAGACTCAAACTTCTTAACTTTAAAGCACATGGAGAAATGCATTTACTGAATTACACCATACCTCACTGAAAAGCATGTCTCTGTTCTTTCGGAGAAGCTCCAACACCTAACCAACAATA
Source organism: Malus sylvestris (assembly GCF_916048215.2). NCBI lineage: Eukaryota > Viridiplantae > Streptophyta > Magnoliopsida > Rosales > Rosaceae > Malus > Malus sylvestris. The sequence goes on along the minus strand of NC_062264.1, from coordinate 36,600,600 downwards.
ACAGTGTGTGAAATACTGAAATGAAAAGAAACCCATCAAAGAATGGAAGAAAGCAAGATATCCTTTTGATTTGGCCCACGTATTCGAGGTCTTCCGGGTCAGGGTCCGATTCATCTTCTTCATCTTCTTTGTCGTCTTCGTATTCTTCTTCGTCATCCTGGTCTTGTTGGGTAGTTGAAGAAGATGATGAAGAAGCTTGCAATTTCCTACCTTTCCTGCCGACGAGTGAGAGTGTGGTTCTTTTGAACGAGTGGCGGGGTGGGAGAGCAAGCTGAGGCCGTGAGTGGCGGCAGTGGGAGTGGCGTTGGTTGAGCCAGAGTGGGAGGGTTTGGACCCGACAAGAAGAAGAAGATGAGGAGGAGGAGGAGGTGGAGGAAGAAGTGAGTGGTGGCGGTGGCGCCACTTGGAGAATTTGCAAACCCATCACCACCTTCATTCTAAATGGCAGTTGAAATCCTTCATGAGCTTCTTGGTATTTGAATTTGTTAGCGATCAGAATTTACATGCATCGGCAAATTCTATCCCTTAATCTTCTACTCTACTGCTGGGGGTTGTCAATGGGCCGGATTGGGCTTCAACAAGATTAGGACAAATCAACGAGTCGGGTCAGGTTCAGATTTATCATGCAACATCACCGAGAAGCGATTTAATAACTATTTCGTTTTTAATTTTTCTGTTTAGTAACTGTCCTTATGCAAAAATTGAAAGGCAAATTTTAAAAATTCATAAAACTAGCTTTCAGTTATTTTGAAAACTGAAAACCTTTCCCAAATTCAGTTGAAGAATCATGAGCAATGAGAACTAAGCAAATGTTTTGAATGCAATTATAAACACACACCTTTCTATCTTCTCGCCTGTTTAATCTTTTATGTTGTTCTTCGTTTGATTTATCCAATCTCACAACCTTAAATAAAATGAGTAAAAAGAGTGTGTGAAAATAAGATCACTTAAAACTACATGGCTTTTCCACATGTAAAAATACTAAATTCTAAGGATTTTGATATAGGGAGCAAAAACATTTATGAGTGTTTACTTTCTAGAAAATGGCATTTTGCCCTTTCTGCTCATAACCAATAACTAGCTAATAGGATAATAGGAAGATAAATACTAAGGAGATTTTCTCAAAAGTGAGACTCTTAATGGACTCTCTGCCACCTCATTTTTTGGTGCAATATTTTCTAAATGCTTACTTTTTTACAGAGGAACTAACTTAGGCATCGGATATCCATGGTCAAACCCTCCCACTCCTCGTGGACACCTTTGGTCCTTGATCAAAGATGTTGTTTGTTTTGTAGGTACATTTTTATCTAGATCAAAGGTGTAGAAATTTGCTACCACAATTGCGTGTTAGAGATTAGAGTGACCTAAAATTGTTCATCCGGAAGATGTATTTTAACTATTTTGGTGCAAGATTATTGTTCTTCTTGTGTAGGTTGAAGGACATTGCGTTGCGACTATGGTTCGTAGCGGAGGTCAGTACCTGGCAAAGTCTCGTGGATTTGATGTGAGGAGTAGGATTATGTCCACTCATATACCCATTTCCTTTCCTCCCCTCCTCTCACGCTTTATTTTTTGTCTTATTGTCTCTATAAAAAAAAATCAATATAAGATGTTAATGTGACTTAACCGTAATCGTTCAAGGAAAAGGAAAGGAAAAGGGAGAGAGATTAGGAAGGGAGAGAATTCTCCCTTGATGTGAGGGCAAGAAAGAATTGGGGAAAGGTTCATTTTGCCGTTGTCTCCAATTGACCATTAGGTTTTTTTTTTGTTTTTGTTTTTTCGTTTCTCCTTTCATAAAGGATCAAGTAAAGTTGGGCTTTTGTACATTGATTGACCCTTATATAGTTGGGCCTGACAAGATTTGAGGTGCTCCACAGCATATCATACGGGGCAAAATTTTAAAAGCCCCAACCCCTAATGAGTTTCTCATCTTGAACCTCAAGAAACATGGATGCACTGATGTCACAGACAATGCAAAAAAAATTGGTCACAGACAATGCAATCACTCCTATCAAATCGACCAGACAGGCATGGAGTTGGAAGGATTGATTATGATAGACAGACTTGTTAGTCTTAGGATAAACTGGGACGTGTCACGTGAAATGAAAGTGAAAAATGAAAGCACATCAATATTGACATTAAATATTAAATATTGTGGAAATGTGAATTCGGACTAAATTCTTGTTTTAGGAAGGGTTTATGTTTCCTTACTAAGTGTAACTTTATTTTTCGTATCAACGAAATTTTCTTGTACCATCGAAGTTTGGTTTTTTTATTTTTTTTTATTTTAGGGAAAGTAAATTCAAACCAAATTAATTATGATTAATAATCCAAAATCGATATCAATACAGTGCTATTCTAATACGTCATAAGCTTTGGGGTAAAATTTTATGTATCCTCAGATGGGATGGATTGCCCATGTAGTGGCAGTTGGAAATAAGAACCTTGCATGAGCTTATAAGTAAGTTGGACTACTATCATATTACCAATTGATTTTATGATGGAACATCAAGTTCTTTCATGGTATTAGAGCATGTAGTCCAACATGTGAAGCTAAACGGCCACACGGACTTCACGTCACCCCATTATGTTGTTCACGCGTTATGTTTGAAAATTCGTCACATGACGGGGCATGTTGAGAATGAATTCCAAATTGATGGGACGAGAGATCTTGCATGATCTTATAAGTAAATTGGGTTACTACTCATATTGCCAATAAATTTTACGGAAGAATTTTAAGGAATGACAAGATTACTCAATTTATTGATGTTGCATGATGATTATATGCAGCACGTGCACTGAAAAATATGGAACAAATTCAAAGGCATTATATTCCTAATTGCCACTATATATGCACTAATTTGGAATCAAACAAAAAGCATTCGAGTCTTTGACAACAAAGAAGCCAATTCTCCATTCTTGTTTCCCCCTAAAATCTCGAAAATCTTGAATAGATGGATAGAGAAGACTTACGAGAAGAACACGGCATGCAGAATTTCTGACAAATGATATTCGAACGTCCTACCAGCCATGCATGTGCACAATGCCACCATTGAAGAATTCTTGGCCATTGGCTATATGAGGAGACAATGGCAACAAGCTTTGTACAAGAGAGAATTTAAGCAAATAGTTTCTCTTGTCTATGGGATTTCACAGGACGAATTGGATCCACCTGAGTTGTTCTGCATACATATCTGCAACTTTATTCATGTCTTTTTGTTTGTACAATGTACGTGCATATAATTAAATGAATCTCACATTAATGGGATAGGAACCTTTCATATACTTGTAAATAAGTTGGACTGTTCTCCATATTGTTAATTGATTTTATATTAAAACCTCAACTTTCTTCATGTTATCAGAGCAGGTTGTCTCACGTGTGAAGCCTAACAGCCACGTGCACTCCATGTCACTTTGTTTGTTTGTATTGTCCATGTGTTAAGCTTGAAAGTTCGCCACATGTAAGCGGACGTGTTGAGATGAATTTGACATTGATAGGAGAAAAGACATTTCATGAACTTATTAGTAAGTTGTTTACTTCTCATATTGCCCATTGATTTTATAGTAGAACTTCAATTTCCTTCATAAGTAACACATATTTGGCAACATGTACGAACTTGTGAATGTAATATATAGAGACCTTTGTCTTGGCACTAATACAGAATAAGCATATACAGCAAGAGTACATTCATTGGCTTCTTTTATTTCATGCCAATCTAGTTCTTTTGTCTTGGTATACTATAAATATGTATATGAGTACGTAATGGACATGATGTCTACTAAAAAGATAATCTCATATATTGACAGGATTAGTTGCTTAAGGGGTAAAGTCACAAATTAGGGTTAGATACATACAATCATTTGTAATATATATATATATATATATATATATATCTTAATTACTGCTTTAATGGCACGGTTATGGCCATATATATCTCCTTACAAGAATGTGCAAACATTGTAAGTGGATCTTTCTTTCTCTGTCTCTCTCTCACACACAGACACTTTCATAAAACTGGTACTTAGTACGTTGTTTGGTGTCTATAAATAATGCGTTTCCAAGAGAATAAAATTGCAAAGACCGTAGATCATATCATGCAACAAAGCAACGTCCAAATTAATCAGAGATTCACATTTGGAAAAAAAAAATGCTTTCGTTGACGTTTTATTATCAATGGCTTCTTTACTTTAAATATATATTAACTTTGTTAATCATCAAAAGTAGACATATATTAACATCAAAAGTAGACATATGGACACCTATGTCTCTCCATTAAATCATGCATCTTCTATGTTTATACATATTCGTTTAGGAAAAATCCTAAAAAAGGCCATCTTTTTAGACCATGTTTTGTAAACCACATGATATGGTAGTTGATGATTTGACTACTATTTTTAATGATTTAAAGAAGAATTCCAACCACTAACCGGCACGACATAGGATTTACAAAATATGATTTAAAAAGATGGTTTCTCTAGTATCACTCATTGATTGGAACTTGGAACGGAAAAGAAAACCCAATTTGATATGTAGAAAGCAGAAGAGGTGCCTGCCTTTGTTTTGTTTAGTAAAAATCAGTCGTCTATATATTAGATTAGACAAATTAAGAGGAATCAAATCATCGAGCCATACATTCCATGACATGATCTATCTTTGTTTTATCAAGTTAATGAACGAAAAATACATGCATACTAAGATTGACTTTGTATTATGAGAAATTTGCTTATATACTAATTAGGAAATGGCTCCCTTAATTAATAATGTAAGAGATTAAATAATTTAAGCGTCAAATTGGATTCCTTTTTTTGTGGGGCGATTTTCACCCTCCTATATATATATATATATACAAGACAGATGGATATATATGTTTTAGAGGAATGATTTTGAAAAAGGAAATATTAGAAAATATTCACAGCCCTTGTGAGTAAAACAATGATTAAAACTGTGTTATAGGTCTGATTAAACTATAAGAAAAGGAGATCCGCCTCTATGATCTCTACCTCTCTCTATCTTAATTTTTTTTTTTTTTCCTCAAAATATATTATTTTCTAGTTTGTAGTGTTTTTTACTTTTAATTATTATGACCCACCACTTAGCAATAAGAAAGCGATCTAAAAGCTACGACGAACAAAAGGCAGGCTAATGAGAGGGACTAGCTTGTTTTCACTTGAAAAAATTAAGGAGTCTTTTAAAACGTTTTTAAAATGATTGAAAGCGTTTATAGAGAAAATGTTTTTAAATTTTAAAAGTACTTGAGGTGTTTCCTGCAAGAAGCATCAGGTATATGTTTTTTTTCAGAATTCACTTACATTTTTACTAAGAATGGGTTCCAAAAATATTTTTACCAAAAGAGTTATTAATTAGTCATTTTAGGAGCACTTCCAAATGAGCTCCAAGACAAGTCAATTACACCCATAGTAATGTCCAGCAATAAACCATTAAATTGTAGTCTGGTCGATTAGATAGTAATTACTAGGTAAGAAAAGAGAAATAGGCAAAATAAGCTTTAGGGCATCTCTAATGGGACAATGTAAAATTGAGATGCAAAAATCATATTTACATCTAATTTTATATTTCCATTACATGCAAATGAATGTTATAATCCAATGGGAATGATGTAAATTTAAGATCTCTTTTAATTTCTACCTTTGATTAGTGGGATCCATCACCAAAAAGATGTAAAAAAGAATGTAAACACATGTCTTTATTCATATCTTCTGGCAAGGATGGATAATTTACATTCCGCCAATAGAGAATTTTCCAGCAAAGAAAAATGTAAAAGACTCATTTCAAGGCATTTTGAATCTTCCATTGAAGATGCCGTTACTAGGCAAAAAAAAAAACTTACCTTTTGCTAAATTTCAAGCTATGTCATCAGATATTCTTATGAATCTAGTTTAAGGATTTTAGTTGGTGTTTAATTTCATTATTTTTAAGGGGAAAAGATAAACTTATGGATCATTTGAAATACATTGTTTTTTGTAGGTCATTACAAATATATTTTCTTTGAAATGAAAGAAAAAACCATCCAATTCTTTGAAATGAAAAAATGGGTGAATAACACTCCTTAAATATCTTAATGAGTTGTTATGGAAATGGTAAGGGGATAAGGATTAATTTGGATTTAGATTGTGACAACAATATACTGCTACAAATGCCTTCTCTTTACAAGAAAAAGACACAAAATTAAGTGATTATGCTTTTTTCTAATATCCAACATGCTTTTCTAATGCATATCTGCAAAAAATTTACCCACTATAATAGGCTTAAACATTTTCTTTGGCAAGTGGAAGTCCCTGCTAAAAGCCATACATATGTCGTCCAACAAGAAATCTCTTTCATGCAAACGAACTGTGGGACTAGATTGCAGAAAGGACATTTCCAAGCTCCAACAGTCTGAGCATGCATAGATTTTTAAGAAGGTTAGTGAAAATCTCCAACTCGCATGACCTTTTTTCAGTTTATAGTTTAATCCCGCGTGTACTTGTAAAGATTGCACCATGTTTTGCCCTACACTGTACTTGAGAGGAACCACATTATTTGTGGACAAAAAACGAAAAGTGCATTTCCCACATTACTTAGCTTCTTTTCTTTTTATATCTTCGTTTCTTTGTTTTATTATATATTATCGATTCATTGCCGTGATGAATCCAAACGAATAACCTTTGTATCTATCCAAATTGCAATAGTATATATACTATATATTTATAGATTTAGAGATTGATCTTTCATTCTAAATCGATGCTTATCTGTACATCGTCATAATTTAAAGAAATTTTTATCGGTGGTAGTTATTATGTACTCATTTTCTTTTTCATTTTAGAGAAGAGTACATATGATTATTTGTATTCTAGTACAAATAATAGTTTCCTAATTCAAATCTAATTAATAACACAATTATGACATATGCCATAACTTTGTATTTGATCCGTTTGCATATGTCTATGCACTATGTTATTTTTTTAATGAGAAACGCGAGATTCGAGTTTGAGATATTGTTGCCACTATACCTTAGTAGCTAGTTATCTATCAGCACTAAAATTATACATATATTTGTAGTTTATTATCATCAACTTAATTTTATAAGAGTTTTATATGATAGTCAATCACGTTTCATCTTGTGATCACTACCAATTTTTTAAAATTAACTATATAAGCAGCATAAATATATTCAGATTATAAAAATACTCAGAAACAAAAGCTCATGATCGACCATTTTTCGAAAAGGTGGGTGTGATGAGGTGATCAACTTAGTGCCCCTTAAAGATTCATAATCGCTCTAATTAGGGTATGTGCAATGAGTGAATCCCACCAAATCAATTATTCCAACCATATAATATTGTCCGACATCATACATGATAATGTGAGATTGGATGAACAAAACTAACAATGTCCTCACTTTGCACCATGGCATTTAGTCGTTCTATATTCCTAGTGTAACGTTTGGCTCTGCATACTCCCAATCTGCTACTGGTAGATGTTTGATATTCAGCTTTACTTTTTCCTTTGAGTGCAAAGAGTGGTGGGGGAATACACATAAAAAGCAATGAATGTACAACCATCATCCATCCTAACTTTGATGTGAGATCACCTTTAAAATTTGTTTTCCAAGATTTTGTGAGGATAATCTATCTAAATTAAACTTCTGAAATAGTTTATTGTAAAGGGAACTTTAAAATATCCAACCATATGCTCGGTGAAAAATTTCCACCGACAAATTGTAGTGTGCCCATGTAAGCAATTGTTGGTAAGTAGTCGATTTGTGTAGATTGTAAATGGATTTTATTGGTGTATGCTGTGAATAAGTGATTGTGGATAATTGATGTAACATTAGCTAAAAAATTCAGTAGAAACTAGATAAGATGTGATTTAATGGACTTTAGTGTTAAAATGATAAGGCAAATTGAAAATGATAGTAGACAACTATGTACTTGAGCAATTAAGCATTGATTTCACACATCCAAATTTTTCTAAAAAACAAACAAAAAACTCAACTCCAATTTTCGCCAAAAGCATCATAAAAGTTTTAAATTAAACACTACTATCATTTACTTTATGCACATCCATCTCTATCTCTTGGTGGGTTCCTTCTTTGTCTCCATCTCCTCCTTCACCACCGCCTTCTTCCCTAATATCTCTAGCTTTGATGTAAAGGCCGTATACATAAGAACAGAAACCCCATCCACACAAGAAAGTGGAAACCACCTTCACGCCCCCAAACGAATCCCCGTACACCAAAACGCCTCCCAACACATTCATCCCCATCAACGCCGTCATGCAAATCCCACCGGTCAACGAAGAGGTTAAGAACACCATGCCGGCTGTCCCCATGAAGCAAAGCTGCCACGTCACCACGTTGCACCACACGGTCACCCAATACACGTTTTCTCCTTTGTCAAACACCCTCGCGCTCTCCACCTTCATCTCGCGAAACCCGCCTTTCAAGGCCATCCCGACCGTGGCCAACACCGTGGCCGCAGCCTCCATCACCAGCTGCATTTCGATCACCATGGCGTAGCAGTAAACCTTGCTGTATATCTTCTCCATGACCGGGAGATACAGAGCAAACAGCAAGCCTGCACCAATTGTTGAGAAGAACCCTAAGAAATACTTGCCACGTGTCAGGCCATGTGGCTTGTCATGGTTGGACCCCAAAGCCAGTAGGACTGAGCTTAGGGTGAGGAGGATAACACAATTGAGATTTGAGAAAGTTACTTTTTGCTTGACAATAATTACAGAGAGGATGAGATTGAAAACAAGTTGGGAGGAGAGGAGGAGGGAGGAGGTGGAGACTGGTAAATAGGAGTTACCCCAAGAGAAGAGGAAGTTGTTTAGACCCAGCATAAGACCTATGAGAATTGACAGGACTAAGATTTTGGGGGTGAAGTGAGAGAAGGGTTTTCTTTGGGTGCAATGGAGGAGATAATAAGGAATGAAAATAAATGGAAGGAGGAGAGGGAAGCCAGAGCATTGAACCCACGTTGACACCAAAATGCTTGAGCCTTTGTGGATGAAATAGTACTTTGAGAGCAGGCTTGAAGAGACTGATCCAATGAAGAGGCACAAGTAATTGATCACAAGGAGAGGCATGGAGCGCTTGTTGGGTTTGATCATCAAGCCTTTGTTGCTCAGTTGTGTTGTGGTGTTGTTGTTGATCAAGAATGATGATGAATTGGTTCTGGTTTGTGGGATGTGGTGGTTGGTGGTGATGAGGGTGGGGCAGCCATGATCATGGTGGTTATGGGGATTGGGGGAGTTCATGGGTGAAGTTTGGACTACACTCTCCATTAAATGTAAATTAGACAGGGAAGAGACTGAAGAGGTATGAGGAGGTGAAACTCTTTTTAAGGAGAAAGGTATATATAGTGTGGATTTAGAATTTCAGTGGTATTTATCTTTTCACTCAAAATCCGAATGTCTCCATTTAGAGTCAGCTTGTTTTAAAGAAAGTTAAAAAACGCATTATAAAAATTAAAAAAAAAAAAAAACTAGGAGAGACTAACTTTTTTATTTATATTTTATAAACCACACGATGTGATGATTGATGATTAAATTTTTTATTTAAATTATTAAATAAAGAATCAAACTATTAATCATCACATTATTTAATATGAACTGCTAAAGAACAAAGATGTATTCACTTGAGATATCTGAGAAAATTTAAAAAATTCAGGTATACATTGAATCAAGATTTTCTAAAACTTAAAAGAAAGTTTATAGAAATCTGAGAATATTAATAAGTATTTTACATAAATTTATAAAAGTACATTGTATATATTCAATTAAGGAGAAATGTAAGAGGGCCTTTCTCAAAAGTGAGATTTTTTCATGGACTCTCTATTATCTTATAATTTAAAGTCAATTCATGTGCCAACATTATAAATATTGTGCAAAAACATAAGATGACAGAGAGTCTCAATCTTGACAGAATCCCCTTAACATTTAAAATGCTTACTTTTTTTTTCCTAAAGTGTTTTAGTTCGTATATTCAACTCATTATAACAATTTTTTTTTTCATTTCGCCAAGAGTGTCCACAACAATTTGTGAAGAAAAAAAAAAGTCTCGATCAAACTTTCAAAGACCAGAGGTGGATAATGTGCTTTTGTTACGACTTCAAGTCTCGAAACGGCTATGTTTAATTGTCTGCTTCCCGTTCTCCTTGTGGCCTCCACTTAGCACATCCTCATGCATGCAATGCCAAATATGAGTCACGACGAAGAAGAGGTGGCATTAATTATTTCTCGACTATTTGCATTGATATTGTCTTCTCTTAATTTGCCATGCAATCTATATGTGCGATTTTTTTTGTTAAACAATATTTTATTCTAATTTACATAATTCAAAAGCAGTAAATAAATAAGAATATGCATATAAAAAATTAAAGGGTAATGCTAAGGAGACAAAATTTTAAACTAAATTTTGTAAATCAAATGATGTGGATATTAATGATTCGATTATTATTTATTACTTAAATGTTGATTGACATACTTATTTTCAATTGGTGATACATTATTTAGTTTGCCAATTTAGTTTAAAATTTTGACCTCTCTAACATTATCTAACAATAAATGTATGAAAATCACATCCTGTAAATAAACAAAGGAGCTGGAAGAGAGAGAATATGTGTTTTTGTTATGACTTGATGGAACAGATGCATATATAAAAAATAAAAATAAAAAGTGTGCAAAAATCATCTCTTTAAGCAAATAAAGGAGCTGAAAAAGAGAGAGAGAGAGAAAGAATGTGCTTTTGTTATGACTTAAAGTCTTGGAACGGATGCCTAAAAAAAAAAATGAGAATACGAAATCAAATTGAGTAAACAAACAAAAAAGTTGGAAAAAGAGAGGGAGAACCGAGAATGTCCTTTTGTTATGACTTGAAGTCTTGAAATGTCTAAAATTAATTGTACGCTTCTCGTTCTCCTCGTGGCCTCCACTTAGCACTTCCTCATGCATGCATTGCCAAATCTGAGTCACACGAGGAACAAGAGGTTGCATATTTCCAAGTGCCTAGACTTTCAGATTTCCAGTTACGACAGGGTTTGGTGGGTTTTTCGACACGTGTTTTAACTCTTAAGCATGCGTTACTTTCTTGCATGCATGCCTAGGCTCGATGATGCCCTAGACCCCAACTTCGGATGAGGATTGCCAATATTGGTGGTTAACTGGGATTTTTTGGGGAGTAGGATTGAATTAATATTTTGAACTGGATGTAGTTAGCAGTTACGTATCATCAGTGAACATTAAACGTTTTCTCATCATGAATCACGATGTTTTTAAAGAAAGTTAAAATTCCACTATAAAATTAATTGACAATATGAGAATTAGCTAAAGATCATATAAGTACATAGCAAACCTTGTCCTTCACTGATATGGGACAACTGTTAACACGCCCCAGCACGTGTGGTGGATTTTCAAGCCTACATGTGGACAACAACTGGGTGACGTGGAGCGCGTGTGGCCGTTGGGCTTCACACGTGGACAACCTGCTCTGATACTATGAAGAAAATTGAGGTTCCACCATAAAATCAATTGGTAATATGAGGAGTAGTACAAGATCATATAAACACATAGTAAACTTTATCATTTACCGATGTGGCACAACTCTCAACAATTTTTTGCCTTAAAGGGGAAGCCTATTAAGCTCGATGAAGCGAAGTGATGAACTTCGTGCAGCATTATACGTTATAGGGTATTTAGCTAGATTCTAGACTAATTCAGAACCTGAGATAAGATTAGTTAGGTTAGAATATCTTCCAAAAATAAATAAAGTCAACTGAGGAGGTTCTAAGTTTGAATTTTATAGACAGCGATTTTAGTTTAATAAAAAAAATAACAAATATGATAATAAGATAGTTTAGTGCATTAAGAAAAACCACTACTCTAAAATCCCCGTATAGCGTTAAGCGTCTAGCTATCATTTTGGTTAATTTCTAGGCGTTTGAAAATTAAGATATAGCGTCTAAATCTTCCTAGATGCCCATTTAGGTCACGACTCATTTAGACAGAAAATAAATAACTTTTATTTTGCAATTTATTTTTTCAATAAAATGTAAGAGACTTTTTTAATACTCTATACTTTATATGTCATTTTATTTTTCAATTTATGTATCTCAATATAATTGAGTATTTTTCTAAAGCATAAGTAGACATTTATTAATGTGTTATATAATAAATTTAATTAAAATTTGAAAAACCGTCTAGACACTTAAGGGCTAGATTTCTTAGTAACGTCTAACGCCTTTTAGAATCTTAGAAAAATATAATATTTTTTATTTAGAATGCTGCTATAAACCACCCATACATTTGTCCTATTTATGATTTGTCAATGCACCTAATTTTCTCAATGCTATCATATTTTTTTTTTCTCAATGTAAAATGGGTGCATCCGATCCGAAACAATGAAAATGAAAGAGTGAGTGCATTCGGCAGACTTCCACAATACCCTAAATTATAATTCCAACTATGATATACTTTTATTGCATAGAGTAGGCGCATCATAGATTGAGCAATTATATATGTACGAGACAAAGCTTCGCAGGCCATCGAGCTATAGCAAGAACTAAGAAAGTGGCTACTCTAGCTAGTAATGTCTTTTTCTTTCAAGTGATTGTACTTAATGCAGTTTTTATCAATTAATAAAGGGAAAGGTCATTAATTTAATTATATTTTGCAAATCATATATTATGTTTGTTAATAATTGAATTATTACTTAACTGTTAATTATCATGTCGATTTTCTGTTGATTACATATCACATAATTTACAAATAAATGGCGCCTTCAAACCAACAAGGCTCCCTGCTTTTGTAAGGGTTTGAAAGAAACGTCTATTGTATGCAACATTGTTCTTACTTTGCAAAAAAATATAGTCTAAAAATTTGATCTGCCTTAACATTACTCACAATTAAAATTTATCTTTTTAATATTTTTAAAATTAATATGGAGCAAATGTTTCATCAATAAGCTTAAAAGTAAATAATATAATTAAATTAGGCAGCAATGACTGATAAGCTCCGCCAATTTCAGAAGTAGGTCTTAGTATTGATAAGATAAGGTTCATAATAAAACCTCTACATATGGCAGGCAGCTGCAGGCAGACCTAGAATTTAATTTGCATGTTTTGAATATAGCCAGGCTCATTTTCTGCTTCGTTCATTCATATTTGGTGATTAATTCATGAATTATTCAAATTGCAGGTAAGAACATTTTCAAAAGAAATGTCAAATTATAATAATTAAATTTAAAATTGATGGTTGATGTGGTAATCTGAAGTTTTTTTGTTAAATTTTATACTTCTACAACCGAAATGTCAAATGTTATTTTCTTATTAAAATAGAGGTCTAAATGATTGTAATTGTTACAAAAAATGTTGAAACAAAATTTTTATTTGTTGAAATATTAGTGGAATAAAGAACCGACCATTTAAATAAATTAAAAATAAATTTGACATTGATGTCAAATTTAACTTCTAATTACAAAGCCTTCAAATCAAGTCAGCAAATAACACTTCGGTTGTAAAGATTTTTGATGTCAAATATGCACAATGACATTTGATCTAGGATTTTTGACATCTCCTAAGTCGTTTTTTTGTACATGAGAAATTATAAGGGAACTCTTTCAAAGTGAGACTCTATCACTTCATGTTTTCAGTACAATGTTTTATAATCTTGACACAGGAATTGACGTTAAACTGTAAGGTGGTAGAGAGTCCATGAAGAGTCTTCTTTAAGAGTCTCCTTTGCATTTCTCTCTTCTTCTTTTTTCATTAAACCTTAGCATTTCTCTTTGGTAAATTCATTCATGGAAGTTGTAAATACATCCGCCTTTCATTCATTAACTATATTTCCAATTAGGGAAAATAATGCTTGACCCAAAAGAAATGAGGGAAACAAAAGGCCTTGGTGGAAAATAAAGTCGACACCAACCGACATTTCAAAAGGATTCTCTATTCACTTAAGATTGGATTACTAATCCATCTTAAAAAGTGAGTTCTGTGTACGGATTTGCCTCCTTATAACCAAAAAGACAAATCGGAAATTGTCAATTGTAAATAAAATAGTGTATTTTCCAGTCCTAGAAAATGAAAAATAACCTGTATAAAATAAATATTAGCCACAAAAAAAAAAAAAAAAAAACTCGAAAGCTATGGAAATTATCACATCCCGACCCGGGGCGGACCACTTCCCGGGTCCACTCCACCACCGTAGCACGATATTGTCCGCTTTGAGTGCCGACCACGCCCTCACGGTTTTGTTTATGGGAACTCACAAGCAACTTCTCAGTGGGTCACCCATCCTGGGAGTGCTCTGGCCTCCTTCTCACTTAACTTCGAAGTTCCTACGAAACTCGAAGCCAGTGAGCTCCCAAAAAGCCTCGTGCTAGGTAGGGATGAGAAAATACATTTAAGGGTCACTCCTCTGGGCGATGTGGGATGTTACAATCCACCCCCTTTAAGGGGCCCGACGGCCTCATCGGCACACCACGACCAGGGTTAGGCTCTGATACAATTTGTCATATCCCGGCCCGAGTCTACCACATCCTGGGCCCGTTCTACCATCGTAGCACGATATTGTCCGCTTTGGGTTTACCATTCCCTCACGGTTTTGTTTTTGGGAACTCACGAGCAACTTCTTAGTGGGTCACTCATCCTAGGAGTGCTCTGGCCTCCTTCTTGCTTAACTTTGGAGTTCCTACGGAACTCGAAGCCAGTAAGCTCCCAAAAGGCCTCATGCTAGGTAGGGATGAGAATATACATTTAAGGATCATTCCCTTGGGCGATGTGGGATGTCACAATCCACCCCCCTTAGGGGATTGACGTCCTCATCGGCACACTTTCGGCCATGGATTGGCTTTGATACCATTTGTCACATCCCGACTCGGGGCGGACCACTTCTCGAGCCCCTCCACCACCGTAGCACGATATTGTCCGCTTTGGGCCTCAACCACGCCTTCACGATTTTGTTTCTGGGAACTCACGAGCAACTTCCTAGTGGGTCACCCATCCTGGAAGTGCTTCCTAGTGGGTCACCCATCCTGGAAGTGCTTCCTAGTAGGTCACCCATCTTGGGAGTGCTCTGGCCTCATTCTCGATTAACTTCGGAGTTCCTACGGAACCCAAAGCCAGTGAGCTCCCAAAAGGCCTCGTGATAGGTAGGGATGGGAATATACATTTAAGGATTACTCCCTTGGGCGATGTGGGATGTTACAGAAATTGGGTACGGGAGACAAAATTAGAGGCCCATCAAAAGGTATTGGGCCGATAGATAATTAGTCGTATAAAGTGTTTAAGCGCGAGAGAGGCATTGGGCTGGTACTTGGGTCTCATTTTAGCATCATAAACCATAAGCAATGACTGAGAAACTGATTTCACGTGGATGTCTAAGGTTTGACACACACGAATGACGATGACGTATTATATTTGTATTGAGTTCAACGCCTAATAAGTAGCTAATCCATTGTGTGGCCTAGCCCCATCCTCCTTTCCCAGAGTAAATTATCCAACTTCCCTTGAATGTAGAATATTGCGTAGCAATGTGAAGGATGTTCGCTCAATACATGAGGGCGACTGAAAGTCGTTGATTAGCATGATAAACAAAATCTTAAGTACAAAGGGACAAGCATTGCCAATTAACCTAACTCACACTTGTAAATAATTGGAAGTACTAAAGTTGCAAACAAATTGTTTTGCGCATTTACAAATTTTATACCCCCTCATTCAAATTTGTATTGGACTAGTGGAAAATGGTGATGGAGGCCCATTTTATGAAGTTGGCCCAAATTGTTAGGTGGTTTTTTTTGGCGGGAAGGCGTTGTGGGGGCAGTTTTATTTTGGCGCCAGAAACCAGAAAGCGGCACTGAGTGAGAAGGAAACTCCAGAGAAAGAGGAGAGAGAGAATCTACAAGTGAGAGAAGTGACTGAGAATCCGAGACTGCGAGGAAGCAAAAATGGAGGCTTATGGCGGATACTTGGTGGACGAGAAGGCGGTGAGGGTAGAGTCCATCTTCGTCGAGTTCCTCAAGAACTTCAGGATCCCCGGCGGAGGAGGAGAGGCGTATTACAAGGCGGAGATCGAAGCCATGGCCGCCAATGAGTCCAGCACCATGTTCATCGACTTCTCCCACGTCATGGTTTTCAACAATCTCCTCCAGAAGGCCATTTCCGACGAGTTTCTCAGGTTCATTTTCTGGAAAAACCCAAACCCTAAATCCCCCAATCCCACCAACTTGATTGATTTGTGTATTCACTCAAAATTGGTCGACTTTTTGTTTGATTGATTAGGTTTGAGCCCTATTTGAAGAACGCTTGCAAGACATTCGTGACGCAGCTCCGCCCAAACTTCATCTCCGACGATACGAACAAGGACATCAATGTCGCATTCTTCAACCTCCCCGTCTCCAAGAGGTGTGCTTTTTATTGATTTCTTTAATTAATAGTACATAATTTGACTGAGCTTCCAAATTGGAATTGTAAAGTAATTGAATTTTTTCATTCTAGGTTGAGGGAATTGACCACAGCAGAAATTGGGAAATTGGTATCAGTGAAAGGAGTGGTGACTCGGACCAGTGAGGTTCGACCGGAGCTACTCCACGGGACATTCAAGTGCTTGGAGTGCGGAGGCGTCATCAAGAATGTCGAACAACAATTCAAGTACACTGAGGTCAGTCAGCTTACATTTAATGACCCAATTGTTTTTTATCCATTAGTTCAATGTTTGTTTTGAGCATTCCGGTGGGGTGATTGATTTTTTGTATTAATTGTGGGTTCAAAGCCAACAATCTGTGTCAATGCCACATGCTCTAATAGAGCAAGGTGGGCGTTGCTTCGGCAAGAGAGTAAATTTGCAGACTGGCAGAGGGTACGAATGCAGGAGACGTCCAAAGAGATACCTGCGGGCTCCCTTCCCAGATCACTGGATGTTATTATCCGCCATGAGATTGTTGAGAAGGCCAGGGCCGGTGATACGTAATCAAACTCACACCCTTTTCTTGATTTCAACTGTGTTTTCTCTTCACCATACTTATAGCATGTATCTCTGCTACACATCTGTTTCATTTTGGGCACTTGTAGGGTCATTTTCACAGGCACAGTGGTTGTCATACCAGACATAATGGCATTGGCCTCCCCTGGCGACAGAGCAGAGTGTTCTCGACAAGCATCCCAGCGCAATGGTTCTATGGCTGGACATGAAGGAGTGAGGGGTCTTAAAGCATTGGGAGTGAGAGACCTCTCCTATCGCCTTGCCTTTATTGCAAATTCAGTTCAGGTTTGCCATTGAGTAGTTTTATTAGTATTTCTGGTTATGTGATTGGTTTATTTCCATGTTCTGTACTTTACAATTGCATTTTGGTTATTTTCCTTCAGATTTCTGATGGTAGACAGGATACTGATGTCCGGAATAGAAAGAAGGATGCTGACGACGATGACAACCAGCAGTTCACTGTCAGTCCGTGATACAATCTTTTGTGCTTTTTATCTATCTGCCAGTCTCTAGTTGTTGTTGCTCATTGTCATTTCTGATTTTACTTTTGATCCTTCTCATCTGGCTATTGTTCGTAACTAGAACGTCACTATGTTTTGGACCTCTGCATACATATTTAGTATTTTTGGGAACACATTGGCAGGAAGAAGAGAAAGACGAAGTTCAAAGAATGAGGAATACCCCTGATTTCTTCAATAAGCTTGTTGATAGCATTGCCCCAACTGTATTTGGTCATCAAGACATCAAGCGTGCAATTCTGCTTATGCTCCTTGGTGGTGTCCACAAGTTTACTCATGAAGGCATCAACTTGAGAGGAGACATCAATGTTTGTATTGTTGGAGACCCGAGTTGCGCAAAATCCCAGTTCCTAAAGTATGTCTCTTCTGCTGCATATGATTTCAGTTCCCCTAGTTTGTAGACACTAATATTTTTTATGTTGTTCTATCACTGCAGGTATACGGCAGGAATAGTTCCAAGATCCGTTTACACTTCTGGGAAATCCTCCTCTGCTGCTGGTTTAACTGCAACTGTTGCCAAAGAACCAGAAACAGGAGAATTTTGTATTGAGGTAGCATTAAAATTTATGGATGCTTATTAACCATTTTGCACATATTTATTTGTTTCTATGGAATTGTGGCTCCTATATTAGATTTTCAGTGCTGCATTTCCAGGTTGATTTTGTCTTTTTTTTTGTGAATTGTGAGGGAGTACATACCTTTGCTTCCTATTTCCTTTGGCAATCACTTGGTCAATCTGTTTCCAGAATTGCTGATATGTCAACTGTGATTTCATTTCAGGCAGGTGCCTTAATGCTTGCTGACAATGGTATTTGTTGCATTGATGAATTTGACAAAATGGACATTAGGGATCAGGTAATTTTTTTATTGTTGGTGCAAGTCGTTTACTTAAGATAGATGCATATGGCAACTATCATTATCTGACAAGTGGGCTTTAGGTTGCGATTCATGAGGCAATGGAACAACAGACAATAAGCATTACAAAAGCAGGAATACAGGCAACACTGAATGCTCGAACATCAATTCTTGCTGCTGCTAACCCCACAGGCGGCCGTTATGATAAATCTAAACCACTCAAGGTTTGTATATGCTTGAAACTTTATAGTTGTTTTAATAAGTGCAGGGCTGTTCCCGTGTGTGATGTTCCGTAGACAAAATTATTTTGAAATAGAAATGTTTTATAGATTTTCTGTATGGAGGCTATGGACTTATCACCTTTTTGTTTGTGTTTTTTCAGTATAATGTGGCTCTTCCTCCACCTATCCTCTCAAGGTTTGATCTGGTATATGTTATGATTGATGACCCAGATGATCAAACTGATTACCACATTGCTCACCACATTGTAAGAGTGCATCAAAAGCGCGAAGAGGCACTCACTCCTGAATTCAGCACTGCACAGCTAAAACGTTATATTGCATTTGCTAAAACTCTGAAACCTAAGGTACCATAACCTCCTCCCTCCGCCCTCCCTCTCTTCTCTCTCTGTATCTGATAGCTGAAATAAATCATGCAGTTAAACTCAGATGCTAGGAAGCTGTTGGTGGAGTCTTATGTTGCTCTCAGAAGAGGTGATACTGCTCCTGGTAGTAGAGTTGCTTATCGCATGACAGTTAGGCAACTAGAGGCGTTGATCAGATTGTCCGAAGCCATTGCTCGAAGTCATTTAGACCTTCAGGTGCCTAATGCTGTGGCAAGTTATTTATCAGGGTTTAAGATAAGATACAAATTTTTTTACTCTTAACAAATAATTCTTACAGGTAAAACCAGCCCATGTCCGTTTAGCAGTGAGATTGCTGAAAACGTCAGTGATCAGGTATGAAATCTATGACACTGTTGAATATCCTCCTCTCGTATCGTCTCTCTCTCTCTCTCTCTCTCACACACACACACACACACACACTCACACTCCAAATTCAGAGGCTTTGTGTCAATAACTTGCGTTTTCTTTTGTCATTCAGTGTGGAGTCTAGTGAGATCGATCTGTCCGATTTTGATCAAGGTGATGATCAAATGCCAAAGCTGAGGCAGCCTCTGAGGATGCTGGCATTATTATAAGACCTTTTGTTCTTTTATTTTACGCTTTCTTCAAACTTTATCTTAACATGATCACTTTATGTGGGTAATAGGTGTAGCAAATGATGATGGTGCAGCAGACCAAGGAAAGATTAAAGTAAGTGATGAATACTTTCAGAGGATTGCCCAGGCCCTTGTCTTGCGTCTTAGACAGCATGAAGAAGATGTTAGGCAAACCGGTATGGCATCTACCCTTTTTATTTTTATTTTCTTGTTAACTTGTAGTTAATCATGGAATGTTAGATCAGCTTTCCTTTGGAGTGTTGGTTCCAATTCTGTATAAATCACTAAATACAGATGTTTATGCATTGTGATAGTCCCGTCAATCAATCCAACTCGAGAACATTAACTGAACCCCTAGATTTGAAATCACTTCTTCCAAATGGACTCTAACCTTTATTTGTAATTAATACCAAGCAATTCGTTTTCTTGGAAGTTCTTTAAAGAATTAGAGGGTTCCTGGTTCAGGGACAGGGCTGGCTGGAATGAGGCAGAGGGACTTGATTGAATGGTATGTGAGACAGCAGGACGAGAAAAATGCTTACAGTTCCAAGGAGGAGGCAGAGCGTGAAGTCACCATAATCAGTGCCATCATAGAGGTAAGAGTACCGTTGTCTTGCACCCCAGTGTTAGTGTGAATATTGCTATATTAACCGGACATAATAGCTGTTATCTTTTACTTAAAGAGAAAAATAAACATGTGAAATGCAGTGGTTGATAACAAGAGAAGGACATTTGATAGTACTAGATGATGGTAGGCAAGCAGCAGAAGGCGAGGGTGAAGGCGAAGGCGAAGGTGAAGGTGCAGGTGCAGGGCAACCATCAAAAAAATCTAGAAAAGAAAGAATATTGACTGTGAATCCCAACTATGTCATAGATTGATCTGGTGATACTATTGGAGTAGGAAACCATCAAATCATCAACCGTTCTTAAGTTCACAATCAGCCGAATGTGATTTGTAGCTCAATTTTGAGCCAAGTTTATGCGGCAAAATTACCGAGAGCCATCGGTAATTCACTAGAGCTCAAACGTTTGTATTGTACTTTCACCCATTTTACTAATGAAATGAACTACTTTATGACGTGAATTATGGTCTTTACAAATGCATGATGACAGATTGACGGTTTCATGTTTGCTTTAATAAGAGAAGTAGAGGCTTCTTCTTGAGGTTAAGATCTATCGTGCTGCTTGTTGGATAAGACAACACATTAGTAACGGGTGAGACCCTCTGCATATAGGTTTCATCCGTTTTTTAGTGTTGTTGTACGCACCGAAGAATTTCTCCTCTTTAGAGGTCGCACTTGGTGCGATGGCAAGTGCCTTCGTCCATGAGCGGTAGGTCTCGGGTTCGAGACTTGGGAGAAGCCTCTCCATAAATGGGGGTAAGGCTAGCCGATATTCACCTCTCCCAGACCTTGCGTAAAGCGGGAGCCTTGTGCACTGGGTACGACCTTTAGGGAATCAAAGCAAAATATTAATTAGTGAAGGCTAATAATGTTCTAAGCCAATGACTTTCGTTTTCAGAGTGACATAGTTGATGATTATGTTATGTTATTTTAGATAGAGTTTTGCACTCAAACGCTTCCCTCTACCTCATCCTTTGTCTTCTGGAATACAGGAAGCCATTGACGAAGACCACTTAACCTTTTTCCTTTCAATCGAAATGACAAAACAGAAATTCTACAGATAAAATCTGACATTCAACAAAGCCGTCTACATTCAATGGGTAACAAAAACAATTGGCCTTAAATTGTAAGGGTATATAGCGTATGAAAACGACACAAATAACTATGTCGCTTACAAATTTACTTCATCCTGTTTTATCAGTACTTCATCCAAATTATCATTTGGAGACAAATGAGGACAATTAACATCACATCTCCTACTCCTACGGTACCATATGAGCACTTATCTAATAAATTATAAATGGATAATTGGATATGGATTACAACATAAGCAAATATTATTCTAAATGTTTTGGGCAAAACATTATTTTAATTCAAATATAATAATTTTTATTCACTAATTATTATTTTTATAAAACTAAATTAATAAGGCCTAAATTGTGGGTCTGTCTTGAAGGAGAATTCTGTAACTCCACCAACTTTCATAAGATACCTCATAAACAACAACATTACCACTTTTAATACTCAAAATAATTAGATTGCTTTTGGTTTGATTTGATTCTAATAAATTTAGTAATTTACTGACAACTGTTAATTGTTTTATTATTATTATTTTTGAAGTCCAATCTAATTATGGTTTATAGGCCATTATTAAGGCATCAAACATAATTCTGAGCTAGTAAGGTGTATATTTGATCTATGTATTAACTGATTTGCAAATACTATTTTCCTCTTTGTTTAAACTTAAAAGTTCAAATACAAACCTGGTATTAGCCAAGTTCATATAATCATCTTTAATTCATTCAATCCACGCTAAAAATTGAGAGGTGTGTGCAGAAAGTAAAAAGAGGAGTGTGCAGAAAGTAAAAAAGGTGTGTGGATAACAACATCCAATATCTATAGAAGAATAAAGGTTTAAATATTTTCCTAGAGATTAGATTTAGGTTTTATAATTTATCATGTTCTAATGGGATTTCAAATGTTTGAAGTCAGTATCTGAATCTAGAGGAAACAAGACTAATAAAGGAAAACAAAAACATTTAGTCCACAATATCATCATAATGCATACAACATTAATCACTTTCTCACTGAGACTGCTCACCATCCTTTTGTTATAATAATTAGGAAAATTTGGATTAAGCTTGCTAAATAAAGAAATAATTTATCAAATCACATTTTTGACTAGACTCTCCATAATCTTAATCCTTTTCCTAGTGGGATTAAGATTGACCATTCTTGATAGGGAAATAAATTATAATTGGATGTTAAAGTTTTGCTATTTTTTAAGGGGTGTGCTTCTTTTTACTTCTTATACACCCCTTGTTAAATTCTGTTAATTGATCTTCTTTATTTTATCCGATATGATAGCCGAAAATTAAAAAGGTGTTTAAGAAGTAAAAATGGGTGAGTGAATATCACTCCCTTTTTTTTATTTATAAAAACGTCAAGCGAAAATAGAACTCAGGACCTCAAATGCAAGGATCAATATCATTAACCAACTAAACTACAAACTCTTCAAAAAATTATGACAACCATGAACTCATATTTAAATATGGTGAATATGCGTACAACTTTCCCTTTAAGAGAGATAAATACTTACATGATGATATAAGCAACGAGATGCTGGAGAATTTCCCAACACTCACATTCAACTAGAGTATTAATTCTTGTAGGCAAATGGGTGGCCGTCAGATTAGCAAAAGATGGACGTTTCACAGAAAAATCAATATCATTTTCTATGAAAAAATCCCCTAAGCTCTGGAAAGGTGTTCTCACCTGCGATATCTCTCTGTTACATATAAAAAAAGGACATCTCCCTGAAAATGTATGATACATAGAATTTCTTTTTGGTAAACTCAAAGATGCTGTTTCAATAGAGTTCAACTTGAAAACCAATTTTACCTGTCATTCAAACAACAAAATATGGTTTGACATATGTGTAAAAACTCCTTCTTTGATTGTTTAGTTACATTTGCATACGTTTTGATTGTAATTTTCAAACGAGCAAAACGAATTAGTTGGTCTTCAGACAAAAATACAATTATTCTTACAACAAAAACCAGAACATTGATTCAAAATGTATGTCTTGTACCAGCAGCACTTGGAAAAATCCAGTTATATACTAAACCCTTATGTACACCATAAACTAAACCATTCTGGAACCAAAACCAAATCGTATGCAGCTAATTACCTGTCTTAGCCCCACTACAAAACCAATACAAAGTTTTCTTGTCTCCCACTCCTTATGGCCCCCAAACCCTAAAAAAGAAAAAAAAAATTATAATTAATCCCCATGTGGATGCTAGCTAGGCTACCCAGCTATATACACACACACACACACACACACATTATTTGCATTTTTGAAATTTTTGTGAATTTTAAAAAAATTTAATTTAATTTATTTTTGGTTTTTTGTATGCATATACAATCAAACAAAGAGTAACATGGCATGAATTTTTGTCTGCATTATTTGTAAATGGGGGGCCATGGGGGGTTGGTTTTATTCGAATAAATTTGCTCAGTCATCGACGGCGTGAATCGTGATTGCCAAATATCCAGCGAAGCCACGTGACAAGTATTTTCTGTGAGCCAAGGGAAGAAGAAGAAGAAGAAGATCCGTACACGTTACAATTAAATTTACAGATCAACATCCAAATCGGGAAAACCCTTCAAGGGTCCCACGTTTCAATTTGATAAAATATACTCCCCCTTGAGGTGATTGCCAGCTGTCACCTCCCCCTACAGGGCCCACACCACAATTTCCCCCTACATTTTCATGAAAAAACTTACATGCAGTCGGACCATGATATGCGATCATATAAATACTCCAAACTAATCATACATGTTAATTATTTGTAATTCAGGTGATTAAAATTATTTTCATTGTGTTTGAGATATTAAATTCGAATCCTACATCTCCTAAAAACACACACCACCGCATATAAGAAAGAAATTTTTGTCCAGACCACAATTATAATAATATTCTAAATTAATAACGTATTATCATATGCTATAACTTTTCTACTAACAATACGTTATTAATTTGAAATACAACACGATAATATTTCAAATCTAGGTGAGTCTTTCTCTCCCACATACCCCACAAATTTACAACCACGCCACCCTGGCCTTGAACCACACATATCGAATTGGGAAATAATGGCCAAACCTACCTGTGAATTCTGGTGGACCGTCATAGCCCTTATATTTTAAATTCTATAAACCGACGGCGGAGGGTAGTTTAGGCAATTTGCATGGGGAGGTTGGCTGGTATCAATGAATAACTAGGTATTTTGGCAATTAAAGTGGAATCATAGGGGTATTTAAGTGTGAGAAGCAAATGTCTATATGTTGATGTGCCAGGTTCTAAAGCTTTTGTGGTATTAGTTTTGGAGAGCCAGTTGGACGCTACAGTGATAGAGCCTTGAGGTGGACCTTGAGGGTTTGATTGGAGAAGAGAAAGAAAAAGGAAGAGAATTAATCACACAATTAAGTAGGTAAGATATAGAGATTATTATTAGCTTAGTTTCATCAAGTTATTTGTGCTTTTTCAGGGCTTCAAAATTTTCGTACTTATTTTCCGTTCTTTTTTTTTGCAAAACTTTAGAGGATCGTTTGGTAACCAGTTCGGTCTGATACTTGAATTTTTCTGATTTTCGGGTTGTTCGTTTTTTGGTTTTAGACTTTGTTTAAGGGATATTTGAGTAGAAGAGATGGGTTATTGGCAAACAAAGGTGCTTCCAAAGATCAAGAAGGTGTTTGAGACCAAAACCAGTACAAAAAAGGCTGCTGCTGCCGAGGCCTGCAAGTCCTTTGATGAGTCGAAGGTTTGTTATATATATATGTCTTCTTCTTTTTTTTCTTTTCTCTTGATTTTTAGGTCAAATGATTTTATTTTCTGAAGAAAATCATACGGATAAAACGGTTCATCGATATTTGTGGTATAACTGTATATGCATCTGCTTTCAGGAGGAAATAACCAAGGAGTTTGAAGAGAAGAAGGCTGAGCTTCAACCAAAAGTAATTGAATTATATGAAGCTTCCTCAGCTGAAATCAAGGTAAGATATTTAGAAACTTGTCGTATAAGATGAGAAAATATGTCTTGTCACCAGTTGCATACAAGTATGTATCTGTGTATGCCAAAAATCTTGTTCATAAGACAACTTAAGAGATAAACAATAAAAGAGTGAATTAATAAACCAATAATTAAGTGCTCATAAACTCTTTTTCTTTAACTTAATTTCATATTTAACAGATTTTGGTTAAGGAGCGCAAAGAGTCAGGATTGAAGAAGTACTCAGCCGCAGTCCACAAGTTCCTTGAAGAGTTGGCTAAAATTGGTATGTAAATTATTTAAATCATATTCAACGATTTTTGGGTTTAATTCTTAAAAAATTCTTGTGTTTTTAATTATTTAATTAATTGGGTTGAATCTATATTTGCATGAACAGAATTCCCAGGATCCAAAACAGTATCAGAAGCCTCTTCAAAATATGGGTCAGCCTATGTTTCAGGTCCAGTTTTCTTTGTGTTCGAGAAGGTCTCAACATTCATTGTGACTGAGGAAACGGTAGAGCCGCTGCCACCGCCAGCAGAAGCAACAAAAACTGAGGAGGAAACAAGTGGTGTTGTAAAAGAAAAGGAGATAGTGATCGAAGAAGAGAAAAAAGAAGAGGTGGTGGTGGAGGAGAAGAAAGAGGAGGTTAAGAAACCTAAACCTACTGAGCCAGAAGCTGCTGCTGAGGCTCCTCCTCCAAAGGTGGAGGAATCTGCTGCTGCAGAACCACCAAAGCCTTAGGAAGAACAATCAATCAACCATGAATGGATTAAAAAGGTTTAAAATTACTAAGTCCTTCCTCCCCAAGTCAGTGATGACTTCTGTGTAAAATGTTATATTTTGGTGAAAATTTTTGATTTGTTATTCTTTAATCCTTGTAATCTCTTTGGGAATATTTGTTTTTCCAAAGTTTCATTCATGTGTAATCTTTTGGTCTATCAGTCTGTGTATGTATGGATGCATGTATGTATGTATGTATCAGTCATATCCTCAATGTGAATTACTATGTAATACTCGTATTACAGTACCAATCAAACAAGTACTGGTTGGCAAATTCAGTTCTTTCTTTATTATTTATTGTTTCTTTATAGCTTTGTGTTCGTTGCTCATGTGGCTTAATTTATATTTGTGTGTCTACCTCAACGTGTTTGTTTATTTAATGTTAAAGTGTTTTTTTAGCAATTATTTAATATTATGGTCTAGTAGTATTTCTTTTCACTTGAGTGAGAGATCGTAGGTTTGATTCTCGCCAAAAAGAAATTTGAACCACATTATTGCTAACCCATTATGAGACTGAACCCACCTCCCTTCCCTTAGTATAAATAATATCGTTTATTAAAAAAGAGTGTTTTTTTAGCAATAGTACATTAGTCTTGCACGGACAATTGAGCTTTAATCTAAATAATTGAGCTTTAATCTAAACTATTGAGCTTTTTTTTTAGATTAATAGGGGTGATAGATTTGAATTTCGATTTTTGACTGTTTAAGAGCGTTAAGTTATGTCAAAACATGACATTATAACGTTATTGTCCCATCTTCACACATTATCTTCCCATGTTTCAATTAATATTTTTCAAATATATAACCTATTATAATCAAATTTTAAACCTATTATAATCCTCACCAATACATAACCTTACCCTTCCTCACTACATAATCACAATAGAGACCTAAACCCTAAGCTAGAGAGGTGTTTAGAGTGGTGAGCAATTAGATTATTTTACATACAATAAAAGTATAAAAGAAGAAAGTAGTGAGCAATCAAGAAAAGAGATTGGAGGGTTTGTTAGGTTATTTGATGTTGTCATATCTCTAAAGTGAGTGTTTTAGACTTTTTGTGATGTCCGAATGACACAATTTTAATTTAAGCATGTATGTTTTAAGCCTGTTTTAGACAGAATTCATCCGAATATGTCATTTATCATGTTTAATTTGGATTTTAAACGTCACTTAGTACTACGATCTAATGGTATTCATCTTCACTCGTAAATGAGAGGTCTCACCAAAGGCGAATGTGAATCATATTATTGCTAGCTAATTATGATACTAAACCATCATCTCTCTTTTAATGTAAATAATATCATTTGTTAAAAAGAAAAAAAAAATTTTTAATTTTTTTTTTAATTTTTAATTTTATTTCCTTTTAGATACCTAGGGTTTCTAAGATTAAATTAGATAAGATAATTGATCTCTTCACTCTTTTTTCCTTCTACGCACCTCTAATTATTCGTGATAATTGATCTCTCTCTCCCCGACTCAGTATGCGTCTCGGCTCTTCCATGTACGCCCATATCCATATTCTACACAACTCTTATCTATTTATTTGTTAGCGAAGAGAAAGTTGCGTTCATTCAATTTGTAACGAAGGTTCTCAATTTTCTCTCTTTATTCTTATTTTTAATAGCAGCATGCATTTACATACACAATGCCAACCAAAAGTTGGATTATTTATTAGGAGTGAATTCTGACGCCTGATGTACATTTTTTTTTAACAAAATTATTTTCAGCTTTTTGAGATTGATGCGCATTTGAGGAAACTCAGAGAAACAGTGGTTCCGAAGTGCAGGTTTGTTAAGAACCCATATCCACTTGCTTGGGTTTATATTTACTTTTTGAAGCTTCAAATCAAAGTGCATTTTATTGACGTGACGAAATTGAAAGTCTTAACTTTATTTTAGTAGGGTGGTTAAACTGTGAATGTGCATTACTGAATCACTGAATTCAGCATTGTTCTTGCAGCAGCATAGGCATGGTCTAGTTGTGTCTCTTATTTTTTATTTCTATCCATTTGCTGTGTTATGTGAGACGACGCCCGCTCGCTGAAGAATGGATCAGATGAATCCTTAATTTTCTGTTCTCCAGCCATCGGGGTTTGTTTGGGTTGTAAACTGTACTTGTTAGCTTGGCATTCAAGAAATATCCGTTGAAGAAACAATGCAATGCTTCTTTTGTCACTTTATGCTGTCACTTCGACGCGCTATTAAACCTTGAAGGAGGACTGCACATTACATTCCTAGACAACTCGTTTTCAAAGCATTACAAAATAATCATTTCATAATCCAATTACAATTAAATGGTATTAGAAATAAATCTTCATTGACAATTTTGAGCAATTTCTTCAGTTGCACCCAAGTTGTAATGTATTAGGAAAATGATGAAGATGTCCTGCGGATGCTGCTACGAAAACATGAATCCAGGACTTGCAAGTTTTCGTAGAAATGATCGTATGCGGAAAAGGCCCCTACGGCACCAAACGAATCAATTGTGTACATCTCACATTCCAACAAAGGTTTCCAAAACTCAGAAGAACATGAGAATAGACCATTTTTCCATCATGTACGCACTATAAAACTTACTTCTTCCCCTTCTCTATACATCAGCTACTGTCGTTGTTACTGCCTCTCAGAAACGGGAATATATGGAACTGAGAGAGCAAAGACTCCACGACCTTTGCAGGAACTGTTTTGTTTTCCTTTCCTGCTACTTGAGAATCGGAATCCCGCCAGAACTTGATGATTTGTAGATTTTCTTCCTCTGTCAATCTCTGGACAAGGATTCTGGAAGCATAGCCCTTTTCTCTCATTTGAAGGCATATCTGCAAGGGATTGTTTTCTGTAAGAGTGACCATGTACAACCAGCCCTTCTTTGACAAAAGATTGTCAGCAACAGGCAGTATCCTATCAATCAAGGTACGTCCATTCTCCCCGCCAGCCCAAGCAGACGCAATACCTTCACGTCCCACCTCATCTTCAGGGGTCGGCACATAAGGCGGGTTCACAACTATTACATCAACCAAACCTTTCAGACGCTTCTCCAGTCCTGATGCAATGTTAGTGTGTATCAGCTCCGCATGAACCCCATGTGCTTCTAACGTCTCATGAGTCACCTTCACCGCGTGGGGGTTGATGTCAGTCGCAATATAATGCGCTGCCTGGCCAACAATAAGAGCTAGAGAAGTAATGACATAGCCACTACCGCAACCCAGTTCCAAGCACAATGTCGGTTGGTGCTGCAACAGGTTTGTTCGATCAGCTAAAAGAGCATCGACTAAAGCAAACGAATCATCACACGGTTCATAAACCTCGGGATGAGAGCTGACAAGGCGGATTTGGGCTATTCTGGAGGACATCTTGTGTATGACCTATCAAAACAACGTACTTTCGAGGCCGACGTAAAGATTGATGCAATTGGGATAATACTTCAATTAGAACCCAACTAAACTATGAGCACGAGTACGATTGTTTGACTGAATTACAATCCATCACCTGCCTATCACTCCATTGCTTGCCTTTGTTGGTAGCTTGGACAGAAAGTAAAGTATCTTTTATGGGTTCCAGCTCTAACTAGCAAAATTAATCAAATAATTTCAGTCTACAAACATACACTTCAAACACCAGAATTTAAATTTAATTACGATCAACGAAAAAAACTGAATTGTCAACGAGTGAAGGCACAAATTCCTCAGGAAATACAAAAATTAAGCATCTGGGTAGTCCAATAAACTACAGTTTATGATCTGAGATTACACAAGGGTTGGGAATGAATTGAGAATAAAGCACAATGGTTTATGAAATTGCATCCCAACAAGAACTGATTGAAATAAAGGAGCCAGCTTTACGTACCTTCAGAAGTCAAATAACAAGAACTGAATCGGTTCCTTGCTGCTTCCTCTCTTGCTCTGAAATTTCTTTAGGGTTTTGACTTTTGTGGTGTTTGTTTACTCAGTCCAGGTGAAAGCGGGAACTTGCAGAGGTTGGTGCTGAGTGGGCGGCCTCAGTTTTCACCAAATTGGGCTGTGCTGACCCAATACAAAGTACTAAGGCCCAAATAGAGAAACTACAACCGACCCAAAACAGGATCCAGCAGAATATTGCTACCCCAGATCAAAGTTTTGACCTTTTCTGATCAAACACAGTTACAAAGTTGAATACTTTTCTGGGTTTATGTTCATACTTCCACAGCCGCCCTGAGTCCACCCCAAGGTAAGAGAGACCCCATAACTCTGTTTCAATCACTATTTATTTGATTTATATTTTTGTTAGATCAGCAAAATTATATAAATTTAAAGAAAAAGCTGATTTGGGGCTGGTGAATTCTGCCCAAATTCTGTTTCCTAAAGCTTTCCCAATTTGTTTTGGTTGCAAGTTATATAATCTTTGGATGTGGGTAAAACGGTAAATATCCACGTAAAGTTTTCCAATTTCCTTTCCTTATTGGGAGAGACTAGGTTTTGGTACCAGGTTTGTAATTGTACCAGGTTTCTTGATGTATAAGTTATTTCATTGTGTGTTTGTGACTTTCTATTGAAAACAAGGGTAACAACGGAGCAAAATAATAGCAGTGGTGGTGGGGGATTATATGTTCCTGGGAAGGGGGAGGACAGAGTTGTTTTTAGACGTCCTGAGAAGTAATCTGTCTTAGGTTTCGATGTCAATGCTAATGCGAAGTCGGGAGGGTTTAAGGGCATTGATGGCGGTTTCGAGGCACGAGAGATTGTAAGGGCAGGTATGATTATGGAAGGGAAGAACACAGTAGGAGAAGGAGAGATTGCAGAGATGGTAGTAGTAGTTATGGTAAGGATTGTTGTCGAAGGAAAGAATGTCACTGGTGTGAACAACATCAATGTGGTGGAGATTATGGAAGAAAGCGGAGTAGATACAATATTTCGGGTTCTGGTGCTTCTCCCTGGGATCCCATTTCTTCGTCGCCAGTTCGAATTTGTCCTTCTGGAGACGCGGTTAAATCTTCAAGTTCGAAACATGGTGTGAGTTCTCTTAGAATTACTCTTCATTCAGAAAATGCACAATCATTCGAGGATGGAGAAGGGGACATGGCTGATTTGGACGAAGGACAGAAATATAAGATTAGCGAAAGCATGTGTCTAGAGATGGAATACAATTCTGATCGTGCGTGTTACGATAGGGAAGAAGGAAACACAATGTTTGATACAGTTGATAGCTCGTCTTTGTTTTTTGGAGATGATGCTTCTTTTCAGAAGAAGGAAGCAGAGTTGGAAAAAAGATTGGTTAGAAGGGATGGAACGAAGATGACCCTTGCACAGAGCAAAAAATTGTCTCAGCTCACTTCTAATACCGCGCAGTGGGAGGATCGTCAACTTTGGAGATCTGGTGCTGTTAGAGGGGTTAAGGTGCAGACTGGGTTCAATGATGAAGAAGAGCACAAAGTTCTTCTTCTTGTGCATGATACAAATTTAAAGCATCTTTTCCTCGACGACAGTGTTTTTGTAAAGGATGGGAGTGTTGTTTTTACCAAGCGAGCAGAGCAGATAATGCCAATAAAGGATACTACGTCTGGTATGGCCATAATTTCTCGCAATGTGAAAATTTTCAGGTCGACGGGCCGAGGGCCCACTCTAACAACATCGATACTGTCCCCCCACTTAACCACTTGCACAATCATGAGGGGTTTTATCACAAAAGACCTCAATATTAGTTAGAGTGGGGTAATTCTATTTAAAGTACTCTTTCTCCTTCCCTCTGTCCGATGTGGGACAATTGGTTTCAACAGCACCCGAGCAGCGCACTTTATGGTATGGGCTGCAATCCAGATTATGTGATTTATCATGAGTTAGTTTTGACAATGAAGGAGTATATGCAGTGCGCCACTGCAGTGGAACCCCAATGGCTGGCTGAGTTCGGACCCATGTTCTGTCATGTGAAGGAGTCGGATAACTCAATGTTGGAGCACAAGAAGAGACAAAAGGGGGAGAAGACAGTGATGGAGGCGGATATAGAGAATCTGAGAAAGGCTCGAGCAGAGGCAGAGAAAGAAAGCAAGCAGAAGGAAAGGGAAAAGAGATCCAAGCAGCAGCAGCAGCAAGTCGGAATGCTGGGTTTGCACCAGGGCTCTTCTACATACTTGAGGCCTAAGAAACTTGGCTTGTAAATGTGAATTATTATGCATAAATGATAGATCAGTTTAGAGTTTGTCTGGGTTGTAATCATACTTGTTTCCTTTGGCATTGTGGTTTTTTATATGGCAGTATTAATTAAAGATGCAGAACCTTTCTGTGTGTGATAGGTTGGCACTATAATCTTTTATTTTCCCAGTGGAGGGGAAAAAATATCCAACCTTCGGATTATATATTACCCCTCTCAATTTGCTAGTCATGACAGGTTCTATGAAATGAGGTTGTATGCAGGCTTCTTCTCAAGGAAACTCATTCATTGTACTCAAAATTACAAACCCGAACATGTTGTGTTGTGTCAAACATGTTAGCTTAGCAGGCTTTAAAAATTCAGGCCATACATTTATATGATGACACAATAATGCAAACGAACCATTAGCTATATCAGCACTTTTGCCTGCCATTGATAACCAGAACAAATCTACCTTCACTCTAACAAACACAACAACAAAAGCAAAAAAACACCCAAAAATATGGACCGACTGCCTGCCTACTTTCATCACTTCTTACTTTGGCTCCCAGCTAGCTACTGCTATAGTACTACTCAACCGTGTTCGCGACTTGATCCAAAAATCGTCTATTATTGTACATGTTCTTGACATTTTTGTTGCTGGCTCACCAAAATGTTGTTGTTGCTACACGAAGCGATTTAAGTGTCGAATCATTGCATGTAAAATGTGTTTGGTTGTTTAGCCTGTGCAAGCATTTGGACAACTTCTCTCATGGTTGGTCTCTCCACACTTTGCTCTTGAACACATAAAACCGCGACGAAAAATACCTGCATTGCTTCGTCCATCGGAACAGTGTCTAGCCGTTTGTCGAGGATCTTTATAACCCCTTCTTTCTGCGAGTTGGTCTGAATCTTGGTCCACTGAACAATGTCCATTCCCTCTTCCCCAAATCCACCAACTGGCCTTCTTCCTGTGATGAGCTCCAATAGTACAACTCCAAAGCTATACACATCGCTCTTCTCGTCAACTCTCAATGTGTATGCGTACTCTGTTCCATGGCACAGTAAACAAATTTAGCTCATTGTAAATTTCATAATATACAAGAAACAGGTGAAAAAGGTGAAATCGATTTGTCTTATTTGAGTTAAGTACATGGAAAATATATTCAGCGGGACTGCCTGATTATGACAACTTTCACAGTTAATGAGACCGTGTAGGGTTGAGTGAGATTAAAATACAAAGATGTCTCAGATTTTTATAAGAAGTGTGCTACAAATGACCGTGATATATCCTCCATTCTATTTTTATTTTTGCTCCTCTGCACAACACACAGAAAAGCAATATGCTGTCTGTAAAAGGAAAAGGTAATTAGGGTTTTATGCCATAATCTTCACAGATGTCTTACTTTCTAGGGTTTAGGGAAAGTAAAGCTTGGATCCCAAACAAGATACTCGATGGGTTATATGGAGTTTTGTGGATTTTGGGTTCAAATGGGTTTGTGGTCAAAAAGGTGGGGTTGCAATTGGGTTGAAGGGACATGGAATTTTATTGTTTCAAGACATGCAAAGCTCGTGCTGCACTTCACCGTGTGTAGAGAGCAATATAAAAAGCAAAAGGAGAATTTCCTATGTCAGTGGAGCCTTTGCCCTTTCTGTAATCCATATGCCACTCCTTGCCACCTTGGTTCCAACTAAAGTACATACATAGGGAAAAGAAACAAGCATTTTCTAGGGAAAATACATAAGGACACTAAATCGATTTGGTGTATCTTCATTTACCTCTTAGTGTTTTTCGAGTTTTATTTTTAATTAAAATTTTGTGAGTTTTATTTTTAATTAAAAATTTGTGACATGATCTGTATGTGGATGTTTTCTATCTTCTATTCATCTATTCACCTATTATAATACCAAATTGAACAAAACAAATCAAGATTTGAAGTAATCATTCTATCTGGTATTTTTGAAGGTGGCTGACTTAATCCACCAAGTCACAGGAGACACATGGAATGTGCTTTAATTACTTTTAAGTGCTGCATCAAGTGTATAGGTCTATTTTAGCTAATTGTCACTACTTAGTCTTTCTACAGTAGTTTGAATGAGTGTGATACTTATATATAATAATCAGGTAACATGAGTTTGAAACCTATAACACTATTGCTACACTAGTGTGAGTTAAATATAATGATATCACACTAAAATTTTCCGGTCCACTGAGAATGTTATTCCTATATGAGTTTAATATAATAGTATCACACTCCCTTTTTCCGGCCTGTTGTGGATTAGTAGCCTATTCAATTGATTGATGTTAAATTAACTTTAAAAAAAATCTCAAACAAGAGAAAAATTAGGTTCAACCGGGAACATATCCCATTTCTCTATCTCATTCATATCGTGACTCATATGATGGGTTAGATAGAAAAACAGTGATTCACGTGATGAGTGAGGATGAGGATGCATCACGTTACATGCAAGAATCCCCGCTCGAATTGGGGTAATGATGTAGCAAAAGGATTACCTGGAGCAATGTAACCGTATGAGCCAGCAATTGCAGACATGCATTCTGATGTTCCAGTGTCCTGCAAAAACTTGGCAAGCCCAAAATCTGCAACATGAGCCTCAAATTCCGAGTTGAGCAGAATGTTGTTGGACTTAACATCCCTATGAAGAATCAGAGGAGAACAATCATGGTGCAAATAGCAGAGCCCTTTCGCTGCTTCAATGGCAATATTCAACCTAGTTTCCCACTTGAGATATCCTCCTCCCTTCCCATGCAAAACTTCACCTAAACTTCCATTCGGCATGTACTCGTAAACCAGCAGATTGGTCTCTTTGTTTGAACAGAATGCCAGCAACCGGACAATGTTCCGGTGGCGGATTTTTCCCAGTGTTTGAATTTCTGCGGAGAGGCCGTTGTCGTGTGACGAGCCTTTGTTGATTCCCAACAGCTTCTTCACCGCCACTTGCTCGCCGCTCAACATTGTTCCTCTGTAGACAATCCCAGCTCCACCTCTCCCTATCACATTGTTATCCTTTATGCACTCTAAGATGTCTTCACTTCCAAATTCCAGCTTTTGGAATGCTGTGAGCTTCCACGAGTTCGAATGTTTTCGCACCTTTCTGGTCTTGATAATTGCAACGGTTGCAAACACGAACGAGCACAGCAAGAGGCCTAGTGCAAAGACAAGCTTGAATTTGCCGAGGACTTGAGAGTGCGTGCCGGTTTGGCTGTGATCTTCTGATGCTGAGGTTGAGGAGTATTTGCATGGATTCGCAGAAGAATCGCAGAGCTCAGGGTTACCGACAAAGGATGTGGAGTTGAAGAACAAGTATTGTCCTGTTTGTGGGATTGAACCGGAGAAGTCGTTGTGCGAAAAGTCAGCAGACGTAAGGCTTTTCAAGGAGCCTAGCTCCTTTGGGAGGCTCTGGTTTAAGTGGTTCCACGAAACGTTGAAGTAATTTAGTATGTGGATTTGAACAATCTGAACTGGGATTGGACCTGAGAGTTGGTTTTGGCTGAAATCTAAGTAGGTTAAAGAGAGACAGTTTCCAATTTCCGGAGGTATTGTGCCCGAAAAATTGTTTCTGCTCACATCCAACTTGAGAACGCTTTGCAACCGGCCGACGTCAGATGGGATTTCTCCAGTGAATTGGTTTCCACTCAATAGAAGAATCTGCAGGCCTGAAAAGTTTCCGATAGAAGCAGGGAGGCACCCGGATAAGCGATTGCTTGACAGATTCAGCTGGCTGAGTTTTGAGGGTTGCTTTCTTGTTTCCTGCGGAAGCTGTCCAGTGAGATAGTTGTTCTGCAATTCTACTAGTGAGAGCTCTGGCAAGTAAAGAAACCCCCGTGGTATTGATCCAGTCAGATAATTCTGCCCCATTCGGACTCTTACTAGCGTGTCACATTTGCCAAGATCATCAGGTAGAGGCCCAAAGAGAAAATTGTTGAGCAGAATCAAGATCTTCAGCCGCCTCCCGAAGCAAAGAGATTTTGGGACAACCCCGGTGAGCTTGTTACTCGAAAGATCAAGCTCAATCAGTTTACCATTCTGACCGAGCTTTGAAGGTATGGCTCCAGTGAAGTTGTTATGCCACAGCTTCAAGACTTCCAATTTTGGTAGCTCCGCGATAGAGCGAGGAATCTCCCCGTGAAACTTGTTGATAAAGAGGTTCAGGAGTGTGAGCTCACGGAGTCCAGAGAACTCAGCGGGGATATCTCCCGTCAGCGCATTGTTTGACAGATCAAGAGACCTCAAGCTACTCAAGTTTCCCAGCTGAGCAGGAATCGAACCGCTGAGCTGATTTGTTTGCAAGAACAAAGTGTCTAGCTTTTTCAGATTGCCTAGCTCCAGAGGGATTGGCCCCTCCAAACCACAGTTTGCGAGGTCTAAATGAAACAGATTGATCAGCTTGCCAATTTCCGGTGGGATTCCACCTTCAAATTCGTTGTAATATCCCAACAAAAGCTGCCGTAGGTTAGCGAGGTTTCCGAGCTCGCGCGGTATGTAACCGCTCAGGTCATTTCCCGCAACTGAGAGATAATTGAGCTGCACCATGTTTCCATAGCTTGGAGGAATGCTCCCACTGAAGTAGTTCCCGCCAAAGTCCAACCGCTTCAGCTTCGGAAGTTGAGTGACACCTAATGGCAGGGAGCCATTGAAATCGTTGTTGTAAGCATCTAGCAATACAAGCTCCTTCAACTGAGAAAACTCCCAGTCCAAGCTTCCGCTGAACCCATTGTTGGATATATTGAGGTTTTGTAGCCTGGCTAGCTTGTGAACACCGGAAGGAAAAGTACCCGAAAATCCATTTCCTGACACCGAAACATTGACTAGGGTTCGGAGTTCAGTGATCGCTGGCGAAAGAGTACCTGAGAGGTTGTAGTTGGATATGTCAAGTGAGACAACTGATCTGTTTAGGCCGTCACAACGGATTCCAGCCCAAGAGCAGAGGAACATGTAGTTTGACACATTCCAAGTACTTAAAGAAGGATTTTTCGAGTCTTCGAAATTTTGTTTGAGAGAAACAAGGATCGAAGCTTGCCTCCTGAGAGACAGATTAAGTGAAGAAACAGAAGAAAAACATGTTAGGAACACAAAGAGAGAGCAAAGGAAAAAAGACTTCATTCCTGAATTCGCCATTGGAGGGCTTCTGGTTTAGAGAAAAACAGCAACCATTTAATTCATATGTGATCTGATTTTTTTAGAGAGAGAGAGGACCTGGGGATGCTATTAGTATGGAGGGAGCTGTCAGCTTTGGGTTGGAAATTTTGAGGTCTTTGTAGCACAGCATATTTTTGGTTGCACCTTTCAACTTTATAGAAAGGAAAAGCAAAAGCAGCTTCATGCATTTTTTTGCATTTAAAGAGATTCATAACAACAACAGACCGTTTGATCAACCAATATTTAAAATTTGCTTTACCTTTCAAAGCCGACTGACATATTTGACCTTTGCTTTGCTTGTTATTTAACCCAAATAAGAATTTTAAAATGACAATCATAAGGAGGAAATCATTTCATCAACCAAATTGATTGGGGACTTGATATGCATTAATCCCTATTAATGTATGTTTGAACCATAATTCAACCATTACATTGTAATATAATTTTGGTTTTGGTTGAAAAATGTGAAGAGACTGAAAGACGGAATGAAAACTACAAACTAAAAACAGTTTTAATTAAGCTATATTTTTAGTTTCAAGATTTTGTTTTCATATAATCTACTTCATTTCTTCTGTTCCTCCACCTGCCACCTCCTTTCATCCTTTTCCATTCCTCATTTTTACCATGTATTTCCCTCTAGTTCTAAATTGGCGTGGTTATCAAACAATCACTTAATCGTGTTACTGTGATTGAAGCAATAAACCTGACTTTTCTTCAAGGTCTCACTTTGTTCTTTGGTCGGATACCTTTCTTGATACATGCAATATCAATAAAAGAAATCAAACACAGGACCTTCGGTGTACGGATAAATACTTTTAATCGTTTCAGCTACAAACTCATCACTCTAATCAGATATCTTAACCTCGTGTGAATGTTGTTGCATTACATCAACATTTGTACTGAGATATGTCTGCCAAGAGGATTAATGAGGGGGTCTTTTTGGGTTGAACGAATGATGATTAACTAAGAGCCAAAGAAAGATATGATCAAGTTGGGAGAAGAAGCAGATAAAACTCCATGATTTCCTGCTTCTAAAGTGGACACATTAATTGGGTTGTTTTCGACCATCTTCCTCCCTTTGGTATTTTGATTGGAATATGTAGCAGCAGTAGTACTGTAGTATATTATTCCAGCGCAGGAGGAGGAGCCCTTCCTCCTTCCTCCTTCCCCTTTTGCTTTAGACCAGAATGTGAAAAAAGAAAAAGCATATAGATTGATATTGGAGATGTTGGGATTCATCGCTTTAATCTATGTCACTCTCCTCTCTACCTCTCTTTTTGTGGACCTCTTTTGAATCTTTCTTTATTTGGTCAATGAGTTATACTGTATAGTTCTCCCTAGGAAGCATAATTATGAATGCAATAAAGGCCAGGTTTGCGAAGCTTATTACCGTTCAATCAGGGCTGTCTCTGACATTTTGAAGATTCTGTGCGAATTTAATAAAAAAACCCTCCTTATTTAAAAAAAAAATGTACTTGGACAATATATCCATACAAAGCTCAACAATCAATATTCAAACTTAATTGAAATCAACATCTCTCTTACCAATTGAATAATCTCCAAAATAAAGTCATGATTTAGGGTCTATAAAAAAAATGGAGCACAGTTGAAAGAGAGATATGGACATGCGTTTGTATTTGTGGAAAAAAGTAATACACAAGTTAGTTTTTTATTGCTTAATAGAAAAGTTGAAGAAAGTAGTACACAAGTTTTTTATTGTAAAAAAAAAAAGAAAATTAATATATTGAGTACAACATCCGCTTAACCAATTGTAATGATGATGATTTTTTTCTTCAGTTTAAAACTTTGTTTTTTGGAAATTTATACTCATGTGTAATGTAAGGAAGGATAAAAAATTTTGGGGCCTCTAAAATATTCAGGACCTGTGCCACTGCACCTTTTGCACACCCCAACACCCCCTCTGTGTTCAATTTTCTCTTGAAACTAAAACCTCTAGCTAGGTTGGCAAACTTGGAGTTAGGTCAGTTGGTGTCATATTGTAGTATCTAAGTTTGAGTTTTTGTTTCCGTAAATAAGAGTGTTTTGGAATTCATAAGGAAAAAAGAACTCTAGGCAGATAAGTTGAGTTTGATATGTGGCTCTGAAATTACTCTTGTTTTTGTATCAAACTATGATTTGTAAGTATGAATGACTTCTCTATGTAGGCTTAGTATGTCAATGGCTCCGAAACAATGTTAAAACCTCAAAGTGTGGAGCTATCTATACACCAATTTTTACTTTCACACACTCTTCTCAATTTCCAGCTGTCAAATCGAATGAATTGAAAAAGATCAATGAACAAAAATTAACAAGGGTGTGTAGGAGGTAAAACAAAATGTGTGTAAATAGTACTACCCAACCTCAAATTGCCATTTGAAAGTCATACTGACTCACTTTACCCTCTCGACTAACGCGTTGTGACTCACTTTGTCCCCACCGTCAAGTCTGTCATAAACTCTCTCTTTCCCCCTCCCCTTCCGCCTTCTCCCTCTCTTTGTTCACATGTTTGAATCTTTTTTCACCTGAAATCAAGGACTCTAGGCCGATCTATAGATATATAAATATATCCACAAAGTAGATGGCTCAAGTGGAATGAACCCTTGAGATAATTTCATAAGGTTGCTTTGGTTTAAAGAGACCACAACACAATAATGGACAATGTCGCCAAATGGGACCATAAAGAAGACAAACATCTATTGCGATATATTATGATTGAGTTTTTAGAGAAAAAAAGAAGAAGATAAAACACTCGATTGATCCTCCCCAAATGGTGACTTGATCTCTGAGCTCGTATAAGGTGATTGCTTCCATGCCTCTACACATTTTGATGATGATGCTGGTTTATGCACTAATGGTCCATCATCATAATCATCATCAGCGGCGGAATCTTCCTTGCTAGCTGGTCACTTTTAGCCACAACAATAATTATATGGATCATTTGACTGCATAATGACCCTCCTAAAGTCACCAAAGTTCAACTCCATCTCCAACATGTTTGAACAAACATTTCGATACACATTGGGGAGGAATTTTTCTTGCAAACAACAATGTAAGTGTGATTTTAAGCACTCGAATGCAAGATGAAGCCCACACGTCACTTTGCCTAGTTGTCTTTGGCTACCAAGCCTTAACCTCTTTGAAATATTTTGTCAAACATCTTACTCCGATGACATCCATGCTTCAGAATAGCATTAAAGTTCTATTTAGGCGAGGGATTACCGAGTTTTAAGGGATTTAAGCTATTTTAGTAAAAATATGCAATGCACTAAAAGGATTTGTATATAACTATTTGAAAGGAGTCATTTGAAAAATCTTATCTTTGTTTACGTGACTATGTTATGCTCATCGTATATTGGCAGTATGCATTTTCAATCCCTCCATCTAATATGTTGTGGTTTACTTCTAGGGTACTTAAAAATTCTCTCGTCCAAACATAACATCAAGATAGATAAGATATATGTCGAAATTTCCATTCCAAATTGAAAGAAAATGTTGAATGTGTTAGGTTCTGTAGTACGAGAGGAAAAAGAATGGCCAAACAAGTTCACACCACCAACAGCAACATCTCCAACTTCCCAAGTAGTTTATTCGTTCAAGGCTTCAACCCCACCAACACCATCTTTTTCTCTTTGCCATGACATTCCAATTTTCTCGCTTGGGTTCCTGGATATGAGCGGAAAGGATTTTGAAGAAACAGGGAGTGAAGGCGATGCAGATGCAGACGATGAAGATGAAGAGACGAAGACACACAGATCGAGCAGTGGACGACGGTTTGGTTCGACTGGATTTGACACTTGACGGTGATGGTTTGTTTCAATTGGGTTTGACTGGTAATTCCATTGGTGGTGTGGTCTGTGTTTGACGGTAGCGGTGGTCGTTTTGACGGAGGTGGTGGTGCGTTTGTCACTCCGTCTGCGAGAGAGGGAGAGGAGAAGGTAATTTTTCTTTTAATTAAGAAAATGACATGTGACAGCACATGATTGGTCGTTACTCGTTAGTCAGCTTCTCTCTCGTTTCCATTAAGGTTCTGCCTCGTTCTCGTTATATTTTATTTGTGAAAAAATTAGGTTCATATTCTTATTTTTGTTACTTCATTGATTAAAATCATATTCATTTTCAATTTTTTATCAAGGTCATTGGGTATTAATAACATCATTAATTATTTGAATAATAAAATATTTTTATTTTTAATTATATTCCTTTAGTGTTAAAAATGTTACAATTAGTATATTTATATTTATGGCTAAATTTTTTATCATATATTTTTATTTTTAGTTTGTACCTATTTTTAATTTGCAAATATTTTTTAATTTGTACCAATTTTCTTTTCATTTTTAATTTGTACCTATATATTAGTTTCTTTTTGTGCCCATATTTTTTAAAGTTTTATTTGTGTTTGTACCCATGTGTATACCGTTAAGTGACATTGTATATTTAATCAATGATAGAAAAATTACATATGGTATATTTATGTTTTATGCCTAAACTTTGTATCATATATTTATATTTTTTAGTTTGTACCCACTTTTAATTTGCAACATTTTTTTTTTAATTTGTAGTATTTACTTTTTAGTTTTATTTTGTACCCATGTATTAATTTCTTTTAGCACCTATATTTAAAAAAAAAATCATTTGTACTCATAATTTTTTAATCTTTTATCTGTACTCTAATTTATTTATAATGTACATATTCTTCTTTATTAATGTACCACTTTGTTATATGTGACATGTACCATTTTTTTTTAACACTATGGATACATTCTTTTGCCCTTTATTATTTCTTATTCTTACATAGTTTTTATCCATTTATTCAATAATTTTTATCCATTTATTCAATCAAAATGTTTGAATTTTTTAATTGTAACCGTTTCTAATAGTATTATAACGAGAGATTTTAAATTTCTAGGATTATAAATCTCATAAAATATCAAACAATTAATGTCAAAACTATAAAAATATAAATATTAATAGTAATATAATGAGGTGTACAAAGTCAAGGGACTTTGATCAAACTTTGAATACTATTAAGGTTTTAATCAAATAATGTTAAGGATTAGGGACCGCATCCAAAGTATCCCTTTATTTATTTTCTAATGTTTTTGTAGACATCGAAATTTCGGTAAATAAATGTTGACCGATAAATCAAAGTGTCAACGCCCATGTATTACATAAATTTTACACGTAGCGTGTGACTCAACGAAAATTGAAATGAGTTGGAAAAGTCATCAAATAGGACACGTGTCAACACCTGGCAGAAACGACTTATTTCATCTGGGATATTATATTCAAAATTAGGCCTTGGAAAATTCTATAAATACAAGCCCATTTCAACCAAAATCAGAAGACCAATTGATATTACACCTTGAAGCTCTGAAGCTCTGAAACTCCGAAGCTCTCAAGCATCCAGGTTCCCGAAGAATCAAGAAAGTGTTCTTCGTTCTTCGTTCATCGTTCTTCCAAGATCAAGCCTCGACGGCCCTTGGATCAACAATCATCCACCTTCAAGATCAAGCCCCGACGGCCCTTGAAGAAAGCGTTCTTCGTTCTTCGTTCATCGTTCTTCCAAGATCAAGCCCCAACGGCCCTTTAGATCAACAATCATCCACCAATTCGAGATCAAGCCCCGACGGCCCTTGAAGAAAGCACCATCGTTCATCATCCGTTCATCCAAGATCAAGCCCCAACGGCCCTTTGGATCAACAACGTCGACAAATCCACACATCC
This sequence comes from Malus sylvestris, assembly GCF_916048215.2. Taxonomy (NCBI): domain Eukaryota; kingdom Viridiplantae; phylum Streptophyta; class Magnoliopsida; order Rosales; family Rosaceae; genus Malus; species Malus sylvestris. The sequence continues at coordinate 36,557,581 of NC_062264.1, read as the reverse complement.
AACCGTTCTTCAAGATCAAGCCCAAAAGCCCTTGAAGATCCGTTCATCACTATTCTTCAAGATCAAGCCCAAAAGCCCTTGGAGATCCGTTCATCACTGTTCTTCAAAGATCAAGCCCAAAAGCCCATTTGAAGATCCGCTCAAATCCACCTTCAAGATCAAGTCCACGGCCCTTGAAGAACGTTCATCCTTAGATCAAGCCCAACGGCCCTTTTGGATCAATCGCACATCCACAAATACACACCTTACGGAGATCGAATCAGAGGATCAAAATAGAGAGAGATTGTAACCCAAAATCATCAAATACAAATATTTGTTTGTGCACGTTGTTCTTGTCTCTTTCGTTTCAGGAAATTTCCGTGTTCACAAATTGGCACGCCCAGTGGGACAATCTCTGCCTCTCATCTCTTTCTCTGTTCAAGAAATTCAAGCGCGCTTCCAAAATTAATGGCATCAAGGAAGGCTCAAACTGTTCCCGCAACCGGCGCAAAGAACAAAAGCGTCCTCGTCGCAACTGGTGTCACTTTGGGCATCACGACTCGAAGCATGGCAAGAGCTACTTCTGCCGCCTCTTTCACCTCTGCATCAACTCTGCCAAGGGAACAAAAGCACCCAAGGCACGAGCCTTTGATCACCTTAGCCTCACTAAGGGCACCAAGGGGGGAAAGCCCAAGGAAATACTCCGAATCCATGCTCTCCGATGCCGATTCAAGCGACAGTTCAGCCATGCAAGTCATGACCATTGGAGCAACTTCAATCGATGAGCAGCTGGCTCAAATGAATGAAGCAATCGCAAGGCTAACCCGAACTGTGGAAGAAAAAGACTTGCAAATTGCAGCACTAGTCAACCGACTGGAGGCGCAGGACGGCGATAAACCCGACCCAGAGGATGATCCACTAAAGGGAGGAGCTGGCGGAGATGAAGAACCCCCGGTGAAGAAAATCAATGGGAAGCCGGAGCCGGACCAAGCAGCGGCACTCATGGGATCTCTTTCTATCCAGCAGCTGCAGGAGATGATCACCAACACCATCAAGGCACAGTACGAAGGGAGCTCACATACCTCCTTGTTCTACTCGAAGCCCTATTCCAAGAAGATTGATGCCCTAAGGATGCCAAGGGGATATCAACCACCAAAGTTCATGCAGTTTGATGGAAAAGGAAACCCAAAGCAGCACGTTGCACATTTCGTCGAAACTTGCAACAACGCGGGGACGGAGGGAGACTACCTCGCCAAGCAGTTTGTGCGCTCGCTGAAAGGAAACGCCTTTGAGTGGTACACGGACCTAGAGCCTGAGTCCATCAACAGCTGGGAACAGTTGGAAAGGGAATTCCTCAACCGCTTCTACAGCACCCGCCGCACTGGAGCATGCTAGAGCTAACGAGCACAAAGCAGTGGAAGGACGAGCCAGTCATTGACTACATCAACAGATGGCGCACTCTAAGCCTCGACTGTAAAGACAGGCTCTCGGAAATCTCTTCAATCGAGATGTGCATCCAAGGCATGCAATGGGGTTTGCAATACATCCTTCAAGGCATTAAACCACGGACCTTCGAGGAATTGGCCACTCGCGCCCATGACATGGAGTTGAGCATCGCCCATCATGGGAAGAAAGAACCGATCGCCGACTACAAGAACGACAAAGCTCTTGGGACAAAGGTGGAAAAGGCTGCATGGAAACCCACCAAGGAAGCGATGACGGTCAACACATCTCCCGTCAAAATATCCACACGAGGCAAGGCGATTCAAACCGAAGCTTTTCGTGATCAAGAGACGCGTAGACGCACTTTGAAGGAGCTTGAGGAGAAGACTTATCCATTCCCCGACTCTGATGTGGTTGCCATGCTGGATGACCTGTTGGACAAGAAGGTGATCAGTTTGCCTGAGTGCAGACGGCCGGAAGAGATGAATCGTACTGACAGTCCAAGATACTGTAAATTCCACCGCTTCATCAGTCATCCGACAGAAAAGTGTTTCGTGCTGAAAGATCTCATCATGAAGCTGGCTCAGAAAGGAATCATCGAGCTAGATCTTAACGATGTGGTGAACACAAACTATACCACCTTCACTTCTGGCTCTTCCGACTCGAAGTTTTCACCTCAACCGCTGGGGGCATCCTCCAAGACAAGCAAAATTGAAGGATGGACTCAAGTCACTCCTAAGAAATTGCACAAGAAGCATACGTCTCATCCACAAGTCCGCCAATCGGAAAGGGGGCAAATCAGCTCTTGTCAACCTTCAAAGCAACATGAACGTGTTGAAGATGATGAAATTTCGACACATAGACCGTCCATCCCCATCACGATGCGCGACTTCTTGCCCGAAAACTTCTTCAAACACGCGGTCAAAGCTCATTGCTATGAAAATTGTGAGGAACGCCTCTCTCAGATCGCTTGACGAACAAAAGCTCCTTGTCTGCAAGAGCCTAAACTGCAAGACACCAAAGCTCCTTGTCCGCACGAGCTTAAACTGTAGGACACGAGGCTCCTCGCCCGCACGAGCCTAAACTGCATGGCACTAAGCTCCTGGTCTGCACGAGCATAAAAGGCAACATCAATGCTCCTGGTCTGCACGAGCATAAAAGGCAACACCAAATGCTCCTTGTTCGCACGAGCTTAAACTGCACGAAGCAAGGCTCCTTGCCTGCACGAGCCTAAACTGCATGGCACAACGCTCCTGGTCTGCACGAGCATAAAAGGCAACACCAACGCTCCTTGCCTGCACGAGCTGAAACTGCAACACGGCACCAAATGCTCCTTGCCTGCACGAGCTGAAACTGCAACACGGCACCAAATGCTCCTTGTCTGCACGAGCTGAAACTGCAAACGACACCAACACTCCTTGCCTGCATGAGTTAAAACTGCAAACGGCACAAAAAAAAAAGAAAATACCAAAAAACATGTATGTATTTGAACTACGTTACGACTTGATCTCTTCTTTGGAGGGGTACGTAGGCAGCTTGAATATTCAAAATTTCGAGTTCAGTCACATCAAAATATAAATAAATGTTTTATTAAAGAAAATGATGAATACATATGTTTATGTATTTACAAAAAAAAAAAAAAAAAAAAAAAAAAAAAAGAGACATATGTTATTAATGTATTATTATATATATATATATATATATATATATATATATATAATGGTGGGCTAGATTGTTGAGAATGAAGCCAAAACCGTGAGCCCAATGAGCACTCAACGGCTTGAAGCCTGAAAACCTTGAGTTCCTCCTCAAACAGAAGGAGCCCATCTTCAACCACTCACTCGTCATCAACATCTGGGTCCATCTTCACTTGACTCCAAACTGATGAGCTTGCTGTGCAAGGAGCTTTGCTTCTTCTTCTTCCAGGCCCAAGCCCGACTCTCAGAACCCAATCCACTCAACTTGCAGCTTGCCTCAGGCCTGTCCCTTCAAAACATGGGTCACAGCCCATTCTTCTAGCCCAAGTTCTTCGTCAAACATCTTCACTAAAAGGAAGACCTCCAGTTGCAATTCGACAGATCTCTACCGTCCATTCTCTCGCCAACGGTCCGATTCCTAACCCAAACACCACTGTCGTGAAGTGTGCGAGAGACGAAGGCGAAGGGGCCGATTCTGTAAATCCCAAATCCGAAAGTTCAATTCGCAGGTTCTAACCCCTTCCCCGAAATCTCGGACCCACCTGTTCCGATTTCTCCCATAGGCGGTTCAGTTCAAATTTCCACATACATCGTCGATATCTCAAATCCTACGACCTCCGGCGCACGATAGCACCCACTACAAAACCCTTACTCTCCTCAATCCCTCTGAACCAGTGCCAGCTCTCAGATCGGTGATAGTCTACGCACCGGCGCAGTTTACTACCGAATTGTGGATCTAGACCGGACCGATCCAGATCCGCACACGATTGCAGTCGTATCGATGGAAGAGGACGGCGAGATCCAGTCACCGGCGTCGGGAGGAAGCCGATCACCAGCGTCGACGAGGCAGAACGGTCGGATTACGGTGACGGTGGCGGTGCCGCCGGCGCAGGTTCCAGCGTCGAACCGACCCACGACCTGGACCTCATCAATTGGAATGCTCAAAAGACTCCAAACCGTAGCCTTGTACACATCTCTGCTATCCGGTTCAATCCCTGAAGAAATTGGAAACTACAGCGAGCTGCAGAACTAGTACTTGTACCAGTACTCCATCACCAGTCCAATCCCAAAGCGAATTGGAGAGCTCGGAAAACTTCAAGAGTCTGTTGCTGTGGCAGAACAGCTTGGTTGGTTCAATCCCAAGTGAGCTTGGAAGCTGCAGGGAGGTCACAGTCATGGATTTCTCCGAAAATCTTCTGGCAGGCCAGATACCGAAAAGTTTTGGTGAGCTTTCAAATCTTCAAGAGCTTCAGTTTGAGTGTCAATCAGTTATCAGCTTACAGGCAACATTCCTGAGAGTCTCTCATACTGTCAGAATCTTCAGGGTCTTGATCTTCCTTACAACAACCTATTTGGTTCAATACCAAGAAATGTTTTCGGATTGCAAAATCTCACCAAGCTGCTGCTGCTTTCCAATGATTTATCTGGCCTTATACCGCCGGATATAGGAAACTGCACGAACCTGTACAGGTTAAGGTTGAATCATAACCGGCTTTCAGGTACTGTTCCATTGGAGATTGGCAACTTGAAGAGCTTAAATTTTGTTGATTTGAGCAACAATCGCCTCGTTGGAGAAATCCCTCCATCGATATCAGGATGTCAGAACCTCGAGTATCTTGATCACCATTCAAATGGGATCACCGGCTCTGTTCCTGGCACTCTGCCTAAAAGCCTGCAGTTTGTTGACATCTCTGACAATAGGCTCACCGGCCAGCTTCCTCACAGCATTGGATCATTAACCGAATTGACAAAACTCAATCTCGAGAAGAATCAGCTCTCTGGAAGCATCCCTGCTGAGATCCTTTCTTGCAATAAGCCCCAACCGCTACACATGGTGCGCACACCCGGAACAAGTGGACCTCTACGCCAGTTGCATGACCTCCCCAAGACACCATCTCCTCCATCGCCGAGGTCGTCCCTACCTTGCTCCTGGGTTATCACACATTGAGCCAGGTGGTCTCTCATTCCACGACGGATTCAACACACTCCACAACCTGCAAGGTGATGTTGTTGCTGCAGATGTCATTGAATTCAGCCAACAGCGTGATACTGTTGACGGGACGACTACAATGGTTACCGCGAAACTGGCCAGAGGGAGGAACTTTCCGATGGGGTCGCAGCACTAGCAACGTCAGAACTTGAACTTGGCGCCGAAGGACTCCGATGAAGGCGACCTGATCTTTTCTCAAAGAAACACCGGACTCTCTCCCTCTCTCCTTCCACCGCAGCACCTGGCCCCCTCGACTTTGTCCTTCCCTGCAAGTTCCTCCAGGCTCCTCATCTCCACAGCCACATGTCACTCCAGGAACCTCCTCCTCCGTCTCTTGCCTCGCAGCTGCCAATGACTTCAACAACCGCCGTCAAACGACTAGCCGGTCGTGAAGCTCGAAGCACCATCTTCTCCGTCCTCCTTGCTCCGCTCCCTGCAAATTCCTCTACCCACCATCCTAATTTATACAGAAAGAAATACAATTAAAAAAAAAAAAAAAAAAAAAAAAGGTGGTGGTGCATCTGGCACCACGTGAAAAAAAAGAGGAATGGTGGATCAAAGATGGGGTAGAGCTTGGCAGATCAAAAGTTTCTGGTGGTGCATGGGCACCATGTGCAGAAAGAAAAAAAAAATTGTAAAAAAAATAAAAAAATAAAAAATAAATAATAATAATAAATTAAAAAAAAATGATGGAACTTGGTGCATCCAGCACCAAAAAAAAAAAAAAAAAAAAAATCAAATCAAATCAAATCAAATTTACAACAGGGGATATTCAAGGACGATCAGGTGGCGCCTCACAACTCGGCAGAGCTCCAGGAAGAGAAGGCGTCGGAGGTTGGTTGTTTGAAGCCTCAGCAGTCGGTACAGCCCCAGAAGACGAAGGCAAATGCTGCTGGAACAAACCCACAAACCTCCGATGATCAAGTAAAATCTGACCATCAGATTCCTGCATCTGGTCAATTTTCCTTTTCATGTTGGTGGCATAGTTGTGTGCAAGCTTGTGCAGCTGTTTATTCTCATGCTTGAGCCCCTTAATCTCCTGTTTGAGACTCATCACTTCAGCCGCCAACGATTCAACTTGACGGGTTCGAGCAAATAGGCGTTGGGCCATGTTGGACACAGAACCCGCACACTGCACACTAAGGGCCAGAGACTCCTTAACAGCCAACTCATCAGACCGCCTGGAAAGTAGTCTGTTATCTTTGGGAGTGACAAGGTTCTGGGCCACCACCGCAGCGGTCATATCATTCTTCATCACCGAATCCCCAACGGTAAGAGGACCAGTAGGGGATATGAAGGTTGGGCGCCATATGTTGTCTGGAGAAGGCGGGACTGCCTCTTCACCAAGATTCAAGTCAAAACGATGGTCGGAGGGTCCAGACATTTTCAAAGTGTTGAAGGAAGAAGAGATCGGACAAATCAAGATCTTAGAAGTACAAGAGGGGAGTTTTCACAAGCGAAAATTCAAGTGTGCTTTGAAACGAACTGCATGCCTCTATAAAAAATCAGCACTCGACGGGATTTCAGAGATCGAAGAGGCGAGCTCAGAATTCGAAGAGGCCATTCAAAAATCGAAGAGGCAAGCTCAGAAATCGGAGAAGCATCTTGCTTTTCCAGACGCGTCGGCACCCGTCACATGCAAACTCAGCTTTGCGAAAATCACGGGCAATTTGTCGAAGCGCCGATCCCGGATATCGAAGAGGCGCCAATCTTTTTCAGCCACGTCAGCACCCATCACACGCAAACTCAGCTTTGCGGAAATCACGGGTAATTTGTCGAAGCGCCGATCCCAGTTATCGAAGAGGCGCCAGTCTTTTTCGACCGCGTCATCACCTGTCATATGCACACTCAACTTTGCGCAAATCACGGGCAATTTGTCGAAGATTTTCGGTGAAGGAGAAAGCACGTGAAAGTTTACTGTTCAATCACGCGTTAGTTGCCGACATAAGTGAAAAAATACTACCTCTACAGGTATTAAGGGACCTCCTATAACTGTCCACCTTCACCTTCCATAGCAAGGCAGACACACAGAGCCTCTCTTCATCTCAAAAAAAATGTTTTCCCAACGAAACCTCTCGAGTCATTCAGTGTTCCTTATTCCTTGGAGCACCTCTGCAAGCCAATGACTCCAAAGCACAAGTATCTCATATCACCAGGGTAGAAAGCAAGAGTATCTCATATCATGCACTCTCCCTGTCCTTTCCTTTGTCCTTGTTCCTACCTACAAAGACAAGGATAAAGAAAACAATATGCCGGAACTTCCACTCAAACTCGGGTAAGGAACCGACTACTTGGAACCCTTCCCTGATTGCCTACCTAGCACTGCTCTCGAGTACTCGCCTTCCACTGCTGCTGTACTTTCAAAGAAGCTGCCACATCTGCTTGGAGGACAGATAAGGCAAGTGAAAATGATACCTTGCAGCATGTGGAGACAAGGTGCAGAAGGAACAAGCAGAGAAGAATGCGGTCTGCACGATCAACTCAGCAGAAGGAGTCCGAACTGAGGAACTCGAGAAGCTGCCACATCTGCCTAAAGAAACAAGCAGAGAAGAATGCAGCATGCACAGTCAACTCAGCAGAAAGAGTCTGAGATGAAGAACTCGAGAAGATGCCGCATCTGCCTGAGGACGGTGAACTCGTTTTGACCCTCAAATTCTTGGGTCGACTTACTAGGCGTTGTGGGCTGCACGTGCCGATTCACCACCCTTGAATCAAATCCTTAAAGACCAAGTCACCAATTGGAAGAGGAGCCCATCAATCTCGAAGATCATACCGTTGACCAAACTACTCAGGTGTGAATTAGAAAGATTGAACAAAGCAACAAGTCGTCACCTTCACCTCGTGCCTGCTTGCCGTGTGTTCGAGTCAGCCTTCAAGAATCAAGCCTCAACGGCCCTTGAAGAAGCTTCCAGCCAAATTCAAAATCAAGCCTCGACGGCCCTGGAAGAAATCACAAGTCCGATTCAAGATTAAGTGTCTACCACCCTTGAATCAAAACCTAGTTCAAGAATAAGCTGTGGAAAATCAACAATTGGAGGAATCTAGAAAATCCTTCAACCCAGTTCAAGATCAAAGCTGTGGAAAGTCAACAAAGCGCAACAAAATACGTGTCGATTCACCCACTACCAAAGCCAAAGATCATCTACCACATGAAGCTCCTTGTGGTCCAATTTCAACCTTCAAGATCAAGCCTCGACGACCCTTGAAGAAATTTCAAATAAAAGTTCAAGAACAAGCCTCAACGGCCCTTGAAGAAATTTCAAACGAAAGTTCAAGAACAAGCCTCAATGGCCATTGAAGAAATCTCAAGCCCAATTCAAGATCAAGCCTCAACGGCCCTTGAAGAAATCTCCAGCCCAATTCAAGATTCAAGCCTCGACGGCCCTTGGATCGACATCTACAGTAAGGGACTTCAAAACGCATCTCCTACACGTGACAAGCACATGTGTACGACGTGCCTTGAAGTGGGGGCATTTGTAGACATCAAAATTTCGGTAAATAAATGTTGATCGATAAATCAAAGTGTCAACGCCCATGTATTACATAAATTTTACACGTAGCGTGTGACTCAACGAAAATTGAAATGAGTTGGAAAAGTCATCAAATAGGACACGTGTCAACACCTGGCAGAAACGACTTATTTCATCTGGGATATTATATTCAAAATTAGGCCTTGGAAAATTCTATAAATACAAGCCCATTTCAACCAAAATCAGAAGACCAATTGATATTACACCTTGAAGCTCTGAAGCTCTGAAACTCCGAAGCTCTCAAGCATCCAGGTTCCCGAAGAATCAAGAAAGTGTTCTTCGTTCTTCGTTCATCGTTCTTCCAAGATCAAGCCTCGACGGCCCTTGGATCAACAATCATCCACCTTCAAGATCAAGCCCCGACGGCCCTTGAAGAAAGCGTTCTTCGTTCTTCGTTCATCGTTCTTCCAAGATCAAGCCCCAACGGCCCTTTAGATCAACAATCATCCACCAATTCGAGATCAAGCCCCGACGGCCCTTGAAGAAAGCACCATCGTTCATCATCCGTTCATCCAAGATCAAGCCCCAACGGCCCTTTGGATCAACAACGTCGACAAATCCACACATCCAACCGTTCTTCAAGATCAAGCCCAAAAGCCCTTGAAGATCCGTTCATCACTGTTCTTCAAGATCAAGCCCAAAAGCCCTTGGAGATCCGTTCATCACTGTTCTTCAAAGATCAAGCCCAAAAGCCCATTTGAAGATCCGCTCAAATCCACCTTCAAGATCAAGTCCACGGCCCTTGAAGAACGTTCATCCTTAGATCAAGCCCAACGGCCCTTTTGGATCAATCGCACATCCACAAATACACACCTTACGGAGATCGAATCAGAGGATCAAAATAGAGAGAGATTGTAACCCAAAATCATCAAATACAAATATTTGTTTGTGCACGTTGTTCTTGTCTCTTTCGTTTCAGGAAATTTCCGTGTTCACAGTTTTATCTTAGAATATTTATACTAAATACATCATAAATCGGAATAATATTTTCAAAGGTAGCTACGAAATCGCTGCGACGTTGCATTCATCCCTTCAACCCCAAAACTTCATCTTTTTAGATAAAAAATAAAATTAGTTCACTAAATTCGAATTTGGTCTTATACAACTTATTATTTCATAACTTAATTAAACTTTTTCGCCCTATAATACTTCTCCCAATTATGAATTTCAAATTTACTTTACTAAATCTTTTTTAGAGCTTTATCATCGTAAGCAATGTTGCAACGAATTTGCAGAAACTTTTGAAATTTTTATTTTTATTTTTACTAATAATGAAATTTAGTATGAATATTCTATGCTAAAGCATTAAAAACACAATTCAGCCTTTATTAAAAAAATTGAGTGTCTATTTTATTATTTACTAATTAGGGTTTGTGGATAAAAGTGCTTTAGATTGATGATACTTTGATTTATAGTAGTAAGGGGAAACACTTTGGACTTAGATATTTAATTAGTAACTAAGAATCGATTAGAGCATGACTAGCTAGTGTATAGATGAGGGTTTTGTTTTCTCCAATTGAGTTGTTGAAGTGTTTTTTGTTTAAAGGTTATCGTTGTCGATCGGGATGGTTTTCAGGTTTACTAAGACATGGGGGAAGGCAAGGGAACTGGACTAGGCTATGAAGGGTCCACGTAGGTTTCGAATGAGAACCCAGATTGAAACAAAAGTTGTAACGTTGCGAGATGTACTTTGTAGTATTCTAAGTATGCTTGCTTCCTTGAGCTTGTTCTAACTTGCATTGTATCCCATGTAATCCATATGGTTGGTGATTAGTCTTGTCCTTCTAAACTCCAAGATTTGAACAATCTTTCAGGGCTATTTTATCGCAATTCTCAGAGGAACAGATGAGAAGGTACGAGTCGTTTCGGATAGCTGGATTTCAGAGAGGCAACATGGAAAGGGCATGATTCCATGGAGAAGGCATTTCTGGAACCTTTGTAAATTTTTCATAAATGAGGGTTTTGTTTTCTCCAATTGAGTATGCTTGCTTCCTTGAGCTTGTTCTAACTTGCGTTGTATCTCATGTACATATGGTTGGTGATTAGTCTCGTCCTTCTAAGAGGAACAGATGAGTACGTGCGAGTCGTTTCGGAGAGCCGGATTTCAGAGAGGCAACGTGAAAAGGGTAATGATTCCTTGTTATCTTTCCATAGAGAAGGCGTTTCTGGAGCCTGTGTAAATTTTTCATATTTTCAATTCAGTAGCCATTTGGCACTAATCTTTGTGTGCATTATTTGTTGCAGTTGTTAACTAGCATCAGTGGAACTCCAAAAGTATCTGCGCCTATGAATATTGTAGTGTAAAGGATAGCAAAGATGCAGGTTGGTGAACTTGTTGAGACAGGTAGTTATCGAAAATTTAGCGTAACATGAATTTTAATGGCCCAACGTTTTTTTGCCTTACCAAGAGCCTCTAAGTTTTCTACCACCGGAATAGTGATGTCGGAGAGGAAGGAGTCTGGGCCTATCAGGTCATGCATGCTGTGGAACCAAAAATAATTACAAGGCGACACGTGGATTTTTGGGTGAAGATGACAAATTTACCCTTGAGGCATACCGGGTCTCCTACACGCGAGCAGTGGAGAACCATCCATCAACCAAATCAGGAGTATCCAAAATAGGTAACAAGTTCAAATTTGTCTCATCCATCCTCATTCCAAAACTTCTAAAACATTCCTTCTAAAATCATGATAATTAGCTAATCAATGGGTTAATTAGCTAATTAATCCCTTAATTAGCAATTAGGTCATTCATTTTACTTCCCACAAAAAGGCCGGCCATCTTTCACCCCCAAAATAAATCAGCCATGCCTTCTACCTTTTTCTACCACATCTTTCCTTTTTATGATAATAATTAGCTAAGTTAATTAGGGAGTTATCTTGATTAATTGGCTAATTATTTTATAACTCCTAATTAAACCAAAATTAAACCTAAAAACCCTACCTAATGGCCGGCCATACCTTCTCCAATGGGGACCGGCCTATCCCTATAAATAGGCTCCCATTTTCACCAAAAAATCATTCCAACACTCTTGCAAAATTCCACAAACTCTCTAAACACTCTTTCTCTCTAAATTCTAACTTTGGCATCGGAGATTCTTCGGCCAAAGCCCCCCCAATTCACCGTGAGCGCGTGAAGCTCTTGGCCTTAACTCTAAGGTGTTAATTGTTTTGTAGGTGCAATTTTGTCTAAGAAGGAGGAAGAAATTTGCATCCACACATGCCACCTTAGAGAAGCATACACAAGGTTGAAGCTTGAAGGGAAGGTACCAAAGAGATCACTGCTCTTCCGGTAGATGGACCAATTTCACGTTTTGCAGCTCACTGGACAGGTTACTACCCATAACCTTGTTAGATGACATGGAAACTTTGATGGCATTCTTTCTTATCCTGTACATGTGGACATCGAAATTTCAGTGAAATAAATGTTCACCAACACATTAAAAGTTTCAACATGCCAAGGCATATGTGGCATGCACCATGTGTCTCACAAATCGTACACGTGGATGCGACTCATCAAAATCGGACGAGTCATCAAGAAGGACATATGTCAACATTTCGCGGAAAGGAATTATTTGATTTTAATTTAATTAAATCAAATGTTAATTGATGGAGTCAAATCACGAACCGGCTCACAAATCGAGTCATAGTTCTTTTATCAATTAATCAAGTCCACAATCAAGGTCAAATCCATATGTAGTAAAGGTTTTGAGAGTCTATAAATAGGAGGCTCCAAGACAAAGAAAAAGGTTAAGAAAATCATTCATGTCTAGACGTTGAAGCTTTGAAACTCTGAAGTTCTCAAGCACTCAAACCCCCTAAACTCTCAAACACTCAAGAAGACTTGGAAAACCCTTTGCATTCTTCATCAAACTCGTGAAGAATCACCAAGCAACCCTACACGTGCCTGTCCTTCCATCGCCACAAGCCAAATCATTGCGGCAATCGTTCATTCGAGATCAAGTCATCGCAACTCTTGGATTAGCAACACTACACACCTTACATTTCAGAAATCGAATCAGAAGATCAAGTTTGTAAAGAGATTGTAACCCTAAACTCATTAATACAATACATTTACTTTGTACAAGTGTTCTTGTTTCATTTGCTACAAGAAATTCGTATTTACAGTACCTTTTAAAGGAAAACTGCAAATAGAAAACAAATGAAAAAAAAATGGTGGTTTAAATTTACATCTTTAGGAAGTAAAGTTGCTTAAAAATTCCGCACCATGCTGCGTTTTTAAGATCCTCCGCGTCTTGATAGGTTTGTTTTCTGAAGGTTATTTGGAAGACTTGGAAACATGAGCCCATGAGTCAAACATGTCCAGTTGGTTTGAGCTTTGATTAATGTGTACTTTGAATGCACGGGAATATCAGCCCATTACCGAACTGTGATGTTATGACTTAGCTCATTCTCTCAAGAACAAAAGATGAGATCACGATCCCATTGCATGGTTTATTTCATGAAGAGTTAAACACGGCTGCCTGCCGATGAGCATTCTTTAGAACATTTAATTCAATGGAGATGTTATCAAAATGTCTAGTTTTATTTTTATAACTGATGTGGCAAAGTAAAATTTTAAAAAGTCTCATCATATTTCAATTGAGATGTCAAATTAAAATACGTTTTGATCATGTATAAAATTAATTGAGTTAGAATTTAATAATAAAATAGTTAATAAGTGAAGAAAATTAAAGAAATATATGTGGGCACAACGTTTAAAAAAAATTGGAATTACCTTCAAATTTGACATTAAAGTGGAGAATGTCAATCCATGTAAGATTTTGACATCTCCTTTAAAACCAGAAAATCCTTTTTTGTTTTTGTCAAAAACATCATCATACTGAAGACAGTGAAGAAAGTTTAGGTTCCATCATAAAACCAATTGGCAATATGGGAAGTAGTCCAACTCCTTTCTCAACACGGCTTCTCACGTGTAGCAAAATTTCAAGCCTACCATGTGGAACACAACGGGGTGATGTCAAGTGGAACACAATGGGGGGTGATGTGGAGTGGAACATAATGCGGTGATCTGGAGTGCATATGGTCGTTTGGCTTCACACGTGGGACAACATGCTTTAATACCATAAAGAAAGTTTAGGTTCCACCATTAAACTAATTGACAATATAGGGGTTAGCCCAACTCTTTATAAGCTGATGCAAAGTCTCTCCTCCGTCAATGTGGAACCATTCTCTACGAGAAGTCCTTTCTCATCATGCTTTTAACAACCCAAAAGTTGTGTATATTTGAGTTAACATTCGTTTATTTATTTATTTTTTAAATATTGTATATTGTTTGTTTTATTTTTATTGAAAATTAAATTGCATGATTGTGCTTGGTTTGATGCTGTATTTATAATGTGGGGGTGAGTACTTTGGCTCACCCTTATTAACATACCCAACAAATGAGCAAGTGTCACAACATTTTGTATTTCCTTTGGTCGAGCTCACAACATTGTGTTTTGAGGCTTATTTTGTTTGAGGTCAAAATATATTTTTGAGTTTCAGAATTAATTCAATCTACACTTTTACTTAAAGAAAATGAAGTGTGGACCTTAACTGAAGAGAAAAATTGTATGTATTGACATGTTTTAAAAAATGAAATATCCATCAATCTACGTCAACATACGAAATTATTTGTTAACTTAAGTCAAAATCCACAATTTCCAAATGTTGGCTTACGGAGATTGCTTCTTTTACGTTTTAGTTGAGATTCGTTGTTGCACATGCCTTTGATTTACTATCAAGGTTTTAACGAATATCGTTATTTTATTAAAAGAAAATTTCAAATGTTGGCCAAGCAAGTTGCTAGTTAGCCAAAACAACGTACTCGCCCCCCTACACTTGATTTTGATATGTCGCTTGAGGGATCACAATAGTTTAGAATTAGACTATTGCCTTGTAAAAACAAAACAATTCTTCGTGTTGCAATGTTAGAACCTCCCCAACTATAATTTAATTAGATCACCACTCGATAGTTGGTAAGAGCAGCGTGTGCCCTAACCCTCTTACCTGAGTAAGTTCATATATAGATAGGGATTAGGCCCAATCCTCAAATGTTTGTATGGTGGGCTGTGTGAGAACAGATAAACCCAAACCAAGTAGAACTTGCCCCGAACCATTCCCTGTTGCAGGTAGTGACTACCGGTACAAGTGCAAAGTGCGTCTTCTTGTTTGCCTACAGCAGCAACCATATTTCACTCGTTATATAAATTCATGTTATCGCCTACTTGGCTTCTGCCTCTGCCTGCCTTCTTCTCTGCATCCCTCATCTCTCTCTCTCCTCCCCCCCTCTCTCTCTCTCTCTGGTTGTCTCTCCAGGCTTTAGACCTCCCTCCTACCCCCACTCTTCTCTCTCCCTCCCTCTTTCTCTCTCTCTCTAGCTTCCCCTTGGATTTTTGTGCCATTGTTGATGAACAAATCCTCAGAAACAAACCATTGATTTCTGATAACAATTTGACTCGATTCTTCATTTGGGTTGTATCCAAAAAGAGTGTTAATGCTGTGAGTTGACAATCCGAGAGGTCGAGTTCTTCAGCGGATGATGATGAGGTCTGCCTACTGCTCCTCTTTTCATGTTTCTTGGTTTTTGTTTTGCTTGATTGGTGTGCGATTCTCAACGAATTGGTCCGAGCCATCGATTGGTTTTGTTGGCTGGTTGGTTCTTGGGATCGGATTTCATCATTTCTTCCTGTTTCTGTAACTTTATTTTCTTTCAATTTTCTGAACAATCGTTCGTCTACTGGATGAGAGATCTTATTCTCTCTCCGATTTTTCCACTTGGGTCTGTGAATCAGTTTCTGGGCCCAATCGGATTCGGTTGCTGAAGCAGAAATGCTTCAGCTCCCGCAGATAACAGAGCTCCGATTCTTCAGATTCAGCTCTCTGTTGTCAGCTGCAGAAAAATGGTATTTGAAAACTGGTTTCGATTTCGAATCACTCGTCACCAACATTCAAACCAATCTCACTACTACCCAGCTTCTGTTGACCAATTCTGATTCTCCGTTTTCAATCAGATTGCAAAATTGTTTCCAAAAATTTCGGCTAAGATCTTGAGTTTTGTCATCTCTTCAGTAAAACACCTAATCCAACCCAGAAATTCTGAGTTCGTTTTATTTGTTTCCTTCTCAATTCGTACACATTGACGTCGATTTGTTCTTCGATTTTATGAAATCAGCTGCGGAAACGAATTTGCATTTGGATTTCTCTAATGGGTTGTTCTTGAATTTTGTTTTTTTTTCAGGTACCAGAGAGTGAGCCCAGATTGCGTCCCTCTGAGCAATGGCAAGAAACCAACCATGAGAGCCATATCCAAAGACGACGGGATTACAGACGCCGTGACAACAAACACTACAGTCACATCTCTAGAACCCACCAAACCCTTCAGATTCCGATCCCAACCCACGCCTCAAGACCCGACCCAATCCCAATTCGGAGCCCGACCCACTTCCCCAAACGGTGAAATCCACCACCAGACCCAGCAGCGGCAGGACAAGAGTCCCAGCCGGACTCCCAGTCCAATCCGCGGCGCCGGCGATGTGCTGCTGCAGTGGGGCCAGAGAAAGAGGTCGAGAGTCTCCAGGACCGAGATCCGAGCTGTCACCGATGAGTCCTCTTCGTCGGCTCAAGCGAGGCAAGCTTCAAAGCTGCAGAGGAGAGACAAGTCCATGCCCCCGCCTCCTCCCCCGCCGCCCCTTCCGTCTTCTTGCTCCGCTACGTCGTCGTTTTCCAATGGCAGCAGACTGAGAAAGGAAGCCTCCGGGTCGCTTCCTAGCAGGTACCCTTTACCTACCTTCCAACGCCTTTCATTATTTTGTTTTTCTTTCTTTCCTTTTTTCTCCCTATGGATTAATAATATTTACCTCTTTTTAATTCCCACTGCTCCAGATCACTTGGTAGATCTTACATTATTTCTGTTGTAAAAATATTTAAAGTCCAGTCCTCCAATCAAATTGGTTTACTTTTTGGGCCACCTTTTTTCCTAATATATGCTATGATTTTATCATGGGGTTTTTCCCAATTAGGGTTTGCAGCCTGAGATTCTGTTTTTTCAGAGACTGTTTAGTCCTTTGGTTCAAGATCTAAAATTTGCAATCCCTTTGGGTCCCTCTTGGTACAACAAACAAACCCATGTTCTTGTTCAGCTGATCCTGTTCAATCCAACTTCAAAGACCACATTTTTTCTTTTGTTTGACCCTTTTACCCCTGGACTCACCCTCAAATTTCATCAATCGGAGTCTCTCTCTCTCATTGAGTGGGTATCAAAAGAGAAAGAGAACAAATGGATTAGTGCTCTGTTTGGCTCCCTCTGGCTTTTTGCCTCTTTTTTTTATACCCTTTTTTTGTGAAGTGGATTTATAAAGATATTTGTTCATTAAATTCCCCCCTCATACCCTTTTGTCCTGATCTTCAAAACCCCCAAAATCTCATCATCTTCCTTGAAAATCCTCCCTCCCAATTTACCCTTTTTACCTCATTGGAATTTGCAGTATTTTTTTTTTTATAGATTTTCTTGGAGATTGTGAGAGTATTTATCTAGTAAATTAGTATATAATAGAAGGTTAATCATGCTTTTTCTTCATTTAATTGCGTATTAAACCCTGTCCTTTTCTGCTGTCTTTCCCTCTGATCTGCTCTGAGGAAGAGTAGAAAAAACCCTCCACCTAATCTCTCCCACTCCCAAAGGCCCCTCCTTTTTCATCCATCTAAACCTCCCCAACTCACCCATTTATTACAATCTCCTTTTCTCTTTTGCCATGACCAGGAATTTGGTAGATCGATCTGCTCCCGTTAATGGGTCACCATCGAGAAACCCTACTGGTGGCAGCAACGGCCGAGCTGCTTCCAGATCCACGGCGGGGAAACGATCTCCTCCGCCGGAGAAAAATGAGAGAAAGGTGCCGGCTTGCTCAGGCAGGTCATCAGCAGCAGCCAAAGATGACAACAAGCCAAATGGAGCTCAAGCTGATCGCGGGAATCATGCTGATTCCAGTTTGTTGCAATCGGATCAGTTGGCCGTCGGGGCAGGGGCGGATAATTCTTCCGCCGCAGCTGCAACGGCGGCAGCGGAGAAGGTGAACTACGAAGTGGTGGAGTGGCCGAGAATTTATATTGCTCTGTCGAGGAAGGAGAAGGAAGATGATTTCCTTGCAATGAAAGGCACAAAGCTCCCCCAGAGGCCCAAAAAAAGGGCCAAAAATGTTGACAGAACTCTACAGGTATAGTAAAATCCAAATCATTGTTCTTCAATTTTAAATTTAATTTTAATTTTAATTTTAATTTTAATTTTAATTTTAATTTGGGCTTAATCGAAAACAAAATCTTAAATTAATTTAATTAAAATATCTTCTGGTTGTTGTTGGCAGTATTGTTTTCCAGGTATGTGGCTGTCTGACTTAACAAGGAATCGATATGAGGTCAGGGAGAAGAAATGTGTGAAGAAGGTAACATGCTTGCTCTGCTTTTTCCTGCCTGTAATCCTGTCTTTTGCTCTGTCTTTGATGAAATTTACTTTTACTACCCCTAATGGCATAACCTTCCCAATTTACCCACTGGATTTGAGGTCATTTTTTTTATTAAAAAGGAAAAAATAGGTGAGTTTACTGTTATCACAGCGTTTCGATTCAATAGGTTTCAATAGAACATGTCAATAGTGCGTTGTCATGTGACGAAAAATTTAAACATGATAATGCAGTAGCGGTTGTAACGTCATGTGGCAGTAAACATGAACCATGTTAGTCATTCACTTTTTTGCCTAATTGACATGCTCAAAACATTGTGATTGCTTGTCCTCCACTTTTTGTAGAGGGAATAATTAGGTGCTTTAAGTGGAGAATAATAATTAATAATTAACATTGTCGATTTGTTAAGCAAATGCATATACTGTAATTAAATATCAAACGTTGATTTGTTTATTCACATATATAATGCAAGAAATAATTATATAAAATACAAAACGTTACATAATATTTTGGTCCACTTTGTGCTGATTGGGTTGGATTTGCATATGCAGCAAAAGCGAAGGGGACTCAAAGGAATGGACAGCGTCGACAGTGATTCCGAGTAGCAAGCTTTTTATTTTTATTCCAAAAATTGTATAATTTATCCAAAAAAATTATAGAAAAGATAAAAAAAACGCTGTAAGTCAGGGTGGGTGGGGGTCGGGGCCCCACTCTCCGAGTCGTTTCACGGCCTTTTCGTAGTCCACCTGCCCTTGCTTTGTAGGACACTGTTCTCGCCGTCGATGTCGATGATGATGGGTTTTGTTTTGAGGATCAACGGCCGAGATGTTCTTGGGGGTTTCAAGGGTAGTTCTGAGATTTTGGATTTTGGGGTGGGGGTATTTTGGTCAGCAGAGTCACGGACTGAGAGGTGGATGTACAGGGATTATTAAAGAGGAGCTTTCATCCTCATGACTCGGTCTGTGTCCGTCAGCCAACTCGGCAATTTAGATAAAAAAATATAGCTAGAATTTTCTCTTCTGTTTTTTTCTTCGAAGGTGGCTTTTATTATTATTATTATTATTATTATTTTAATTTCTTTTCTTCTAATTTATTTTTTTCTGTCATGTCATCGAATAATTAATGTTGGCTGTGCATCCCTTTTGGTGTTTTTTCATGCTAATCTCGTGTACAAAGCTGCTTTGCTTCTGCAGTTCCCCTCCCATCAATGACAAAGCTGTTTCACTTTTCTTTTTGTTTTTCTTTCCTTGTAAATTCAAAACTTTACTACGTTGTGTTAGGCATGCATCCGATGAATAAAACGTTGCAAGGCATGCACACACTATCATTTTAGTTTCGTTAGCCATGCGACGAGAGTAGGATGGAAACGGTTATGCCGGACGGATAATCGCGGTTATTTACCTATAACTGTTTACCTATTGGGTAATTGCCTAAACGGTTATACCCATACTCATAACCGTTTATAAACAGTTAACCATACCCATAATCGCATACCCATTTAACCGTAACCGTTTAATACCCGTTTATCCATTTACCTTTTTTAACCCGTTTATCTTTTTTTTTTCCAAAGAAAAAACAAAACAAAAGGATCAATCAAATCGGTAATATATTCATAAAGTTTAAACCGGTTATAATAACAAAAAGTTCCCACATAAGACAGTCATCCAAAACAAACTAAGGAGTTGCGTACACCAAAGTTTATATTCATGATACCGATTATAAGAAGGGTATCATGAATATATTACCAATTTAGTTGAAATGTTGTAATATATTCATGATATCGATTTAGAATTTTGATTGGCATCTTGAGGCTATTATTGATTTTCTGACCTTAAAAGTAAATTCCTGGAATTTGTGGTGGAAGCAGGGC
This sequence comes from Malus sylvestris, assembly GCF_916048215.2. Classification (NCBI taxonomy): domain Eukaryota; kingdom Viridiplantae; phylum Streptophyta; class Magnoliopsida; order Rosales; family Rosaceae; genus Malus; species Malus sylvestris. Next base: position 36,537,612 of record NC_062264.1, on the reverse strand, counting down.
ATGTATTTGTGTGAATTCGAGTAGCATTTGTCAAATATTTGGATGAATGTCTTATATGGCTTGTTGTAATGTTGAAATGTTTCTATATGCAATTTATCTTCAAAATTCTAAACAACTAAATCGGTAATATATTCATGATACCCTTCTCATTTTCCAGGAAGTTACGTTCACCGTTTATGTTATTATAAATCGGTAATTCAAAATTCTAAACAAAACAAACTAGGGAGTTACATACACCAAAGTTTAAACCGGATAAGAAAAATGTTCCCCACACGAAAGCCTTCCCCAATTCATTTTCCTCACCAAATTTTACATATATAAAATAAATGAATAAACGGTTACCCATTTATTTCAAGAAGTTACGTACACTGTTTATGTTAACTTTGTGTTATAAATCGGTAATTCAAAATTCCAAACAAAACAAACTAGGGAGTTATGTACACCAAAGTTTAAACCAGGTAGGAAAAATGTTCCCGACACGAAAGCCTTCCCCAGTTCCCCTTCCTCACCAAATTTTACATATATAAAATAAATGGGTAAACGGTTATTCGTTTATAACCGCGGTTAATACCCATAACCATCCATTTAAATTTCACGGGTAAACGGTTATACCCATAACCGTTTATTTATCTAAATGACTACCTATAACTGTAACCGTGAAGTTTAAATGGGCGGATAATCACGGTTACCCATAACCGCGGATATTTTGCCCGTCCTTAGAGGAGAGGGATAGACTCGTTAGTTTGCACTACTCCCTGGCCTCGTATTGATCTGATATGGGTTTTTGCTTCATTGAAACCCATATCATGGTGTTTAACTTAGTTATGTCCAGGTCTACAATACGAAGTCTGTTTTATTTTGGCATGGTGTTGTAAACGTGTAAAATACAATTAATACATTAGTGGTGGTGGGATGTTTGTGTATAAATTCCATTCTTACTCTCCAGTGAGGGGCTCTATATGAGGTTGGAAAAGTGGTGGATATAGCTCATTTTAGAGCTTCAGGAAATCTTTGAGGCTTTATAAAAAAATCTCTCCCAATGAGGGGCTATATCTTTCGAGTTCTATATGTAGCTATATATATATTTATTTATTTATTTATTTATGTAGTAATTTGATTAAGTGATGATTTTTTTTTGTGTTAGCTTTTCTTAAGTTGAATTTTAATAAAAATTCATGGATTCATCCCAACTCAAAATTTAATAAAAATTTTAAAAATTCATGAATTTTTATGGAGTTTAATTGATTTGTAGAGATTTTATATACAATTTTGATTAAATTTCCTCGAAATCTTATGGGGAGATGTGAGATTTATGGATGCTTAAAATACACTACGAAATCTCTTCAATTCCCTCTCATTCCTCAACTTCTCCAAATTCTTTAAATTCTAATTTTAATTGAATACACCTGAAATGTTATAAACTTCTTTAAAATCCTAATTGAATACTACCGGATTTCTAAGGATTTTAATAAATTATCTTAAAATTCTAATTGAATACACCTTGAATTTATGAGAATCACTTAAAATCCTGATTGAATACCCCTAGATTCATTAAAATAATTAAAATCCCTCAAAATCTCAATTGAATACACCCCCCTAAATTTTTAAAAGGGTTTTTAGCCAAAATAGTTTTTGAGATTTGCATAACTCATCACTTTGATATTTGAGATTTGAAATCAATAGAAGTGGTCCATGAGTTTGTCCACTATCAATCATTTTGGTTCTTACATAAAAAAATTATATTAAATAAGGACCAAAATGACAAAAATATCCTCAATTTAATAAACAAGAGGTCATATGATTTGACATAAATTAAGGGTATTTTTGTCATTTTAATCTTATTTAATGGAGATTTTTCATGGAATGACCAAAATGATTGATGCTGGACAAACTCAGGAACTACTTTTATTGATTTCAAATCTCAGAGACCAAAGTGAGGAGTTATGTAAATCTCAGGGACCATTTGGCTAAAAAGCCTTTTTTTAATGAACCTTTCAACCTAAAAGTTCAAATTGTGGCAAAGTTAGATTTTATCACTTATGAATCGTTCGTTGGATTAGATTCTTTTATCTCAATCTCATCCGTTGAAAGAAACAAACCCCACTTCGCCTTCTAATATTACTTGATTTTCATGTATAACACAACAATTTACCTAGCACCAATTGGTAAATTAGTATCATACAATTTTGAAAAAAAATTATTTAAAAATTTCACCCACCAATGCACATGAACGTTAAATCAATTTGAAATTTTAATTCTTATGGAATTTAAAAGAATTATTAATTACCTAAATTGCAAGAAAAATAAGAAAAAAAATAAAATAAAAGGAGAGTATAAGTATATTCACAAGTGGAGGGCGAGTGATAGAATTTTACTCACATGGGTTGCTATTTTTTTTGTGGGACCCACTGTTTTTTAGGGCTAGATGTAGCCCAATTTTATGCTACTCAAGAAAGGAAGTTGCTAGCCTTTATGGTGGATCTAGCCCCCTTTTCAGACTCATTAGGGATGAAATTTCTCGTTATGACTTAAAATGTAGTAACCTCATGAAGGATAGAGCCCCATTGGGGATGCTCTAAAGAAATGGCAACCCAACTCAAAAAATGCATCAACTCTAATCCAGCATCCTGAGTCTGATTGGAGTTTGCAAACTTGTAAAATGGGCTGAAGACTTGGAATTTGGACACCAACAGTCCAATTAATTTACTTGTACGTTCTCAGCAGCCACCTGCAAAAAAAAAAAAAAAAAAAAAATCGTACAAATTTATAGCTGCCATGCTTGTTATTCTACCCTATCATTGCACTCTATGCTCTTCTTGTTTTTTGGCAGTCACTTTTTTTATTTTATAACTTTGTAGAGACGGATTAGGTAAAATTAGTTATTCGTCAACAGTCGTGTGCGAGCACCAAATTTGTCTTCCAATGAGTTTGCAACAGAATTGCTTGCCTCCTAGGAGTTCAAATAAACTTACGACACCTTTACCTCGAAGGCAACTCGTTTTGGGGCTCGATTCCAACTTCTATTGGAAACTTGTCATCCTTAAAAACTCTAAACCTTCAGAGGCAACGATATGAACGGATATATTCCCGAAAGTTTTGGGGCAACTTTCTGAGAGTTGACCTGGATTTGTCTAAGAACTCATGGGAAGACAATTTAACAGAAACTCATTTGATAAATCTCACGAGATTAAAATGTATTGATCTGTCCATAGATCAAGATGTCGCTTAATTTCGATGTGACTTATGAGTGGATTCCTCTTTTTCCAGCTCCACACAATTTACAGTACAAACTGTAATGTAGGTCCTGCCCTTTCTGCATGGCTTCAATCTCAGACTGAGTTACTTAATTTCACCCTTAGCAGTACCAGAATCTCAGATAATATACCAAATGAATGGTTGTTGAACTTATTTTCCAACATCGTACATGTCGATTTATCTCACAACCAAATCCGGCGAAAGCTTCCATTCCAACTCAAATTTATATCATATAGATTTGAGTCATAATCAATTTGAAGGTCCACTCCCACCTTTATCTAACAATGTCTCTGTCCCCAATCTCGAAAGCTATTGTTTTTTTTGGGCCTATTCCTTCAAATTTCGGACAACTGATGCCCAAATTAGAAATTTTGCATCTTGCCGGGAATCACTTGAATGGTACAATTCCATCCTCTCATTGCAGCATGCAAAACTTATCAATCTTGTCCCTAACGAGCAATTGGGGTAATATTCTGAGTTCAATGGGTGTCTCGAGTTCTCTTGTTATATTGAAGATGAACAACAACAATTTTGGCGTCAAAATTCCTTTTTGAGTTGAAGAATGCAACTTCTTTGTGCAATATTGATCGGGGCAACAAATTTACCAGAAGTGTTCCTTTATGGATCAGATTACACTACTCCGAGCTGTGTACGCTACGTTTGCAATCCAACATTTTAAGTGGACATATTCAGCGCCATAACAAACTTTCAGGGACTATTCCCAAGTGTATGAAGAATTTGACTGCTTTGAGATTATTTCCATATCATAATTATACAGTGCCTACATATTATGATGTGCAAACAACAGTCATGGCGAAGGGAAGTGTACTTGTTTATTACAAGATTTTGAAATGGGTGTATAACATTGATCCTTCATCAAATAATTTAGAAGGCAAAATTCCTGAAGAAGTGACCAGCCTCATTGCAATGGGGACCTTGAGCTTGTCAAGAAATCAGAAGAGGGAACATTCCCTCAATGATTGGAAATTTGCGTTCATTGGAAACTCTTGATCTCTCACACAATCGCCTTTCCGGACAAATTCCTCAAAGTTACTCCTCTTTAACAATATTGGCTCACGTGAACTTGTCTTTCAACAACGTGGCTGGAAGAATTCCTTTGGGCAACCAACTCCAGACGCTTGATGACTCATCCATTTATGAAGGCAATCCATCACTCTGTGGGGTTCCTCTTTCAACGAAGTGCACGAGAGATGAAACACCTAAGAAACTGCCTTTTTGCTCTAGTGATGCAGAAGATAATAAAGTTGACAGCGATGACGAAAAGCTTTGGTTCTATGTGAGTATAGAAATTATGGCTTTAATTTGTAATGTATTTCATGAGTTTAATGTACAAGGGGTCCATATATATATGAGAAGAAAAAGGGGGAAGAAAGAGATATAAGATAATTGCTGCAAGCAGCCAACAGAAAAGAGAAAAAAAGGAGACTGTTACAATTAGCCGACAAGGACTGAAAAGGAAGACAAATTAGACAAGCTAGCCTAATCTACACCTTACAAAAAATAACTTGCTCCAATCAATCACCTCCCTTAAATCAAGGAAAGAAGACTAATTACTAATTACAAATAGTGCCTAGAGTTATCCCTAGAGAACATGGTAACTGACTTTAGAGGCCAAAATACACTTCAACACTTCAACACTCCCCCTTAAGCTGGATCGAGGAGGTTAACTGAGCCAAGCTTGCCTAATAATCGATGGAACTGAGTGGATGCCAATCCCTTTGTAAAGAGATATGCCAATTGATCATGGCTTCGTGTGAACATGGTCCGGATGATTTGAGTTTGAACTTGAGCTCTGATGAAATGACAATCCACTTCAATATGTTTGGTTCTTTCATGGAACACTGGGTTGGCAGCAATGTGCATGGCTGCATGATTATCACACATAAATGACATAGGAGTAAAACTAGAAAACCCTAAGTCTGAAAAAAGCCCTTTAAGCCAAATGAGTTCACAAGCAGTGGCTGCCATGGAACGATACTCAGCCTCTGCGTTGGAACGAGCAATTACCTGTTGCTTCTTGCTCTTCCATATGACAAGGTTTCCACCAACAGATGTACAATAGCCTGTGGTGGATTTCCTATCAAGTGCATTACCTGCCCAGTCAGCATCTGTGTAGCTGCTAATGATAGTGGACTGATTATTGTGCATGGTAATTCCTTGCCTTATTGAACCCTTGAGATAACGACGGATTCTCTTAACAATGTTAAGGTGATCAACAGTGGGAGAGTGCATGAACTGACTAGCCAAGCTCACTGCATATGTGATATCTGGAAGCGTGATGGTGAGGTATATGAGCTTGCCCACTAATCTTTGATAGTAGCTTACATCATGCATGGCTTCTCCATCTATGTTAAGCTTCAATTTACAATCAACATGAGTGATAGAAGGCTTGCAGTTAAGCATTTTTGCTTCCTGAAGAAGATCCAATACATATTTTCTTTGATGTAGAAATAGTCCTTTTGAAGAAGTTGCCATTTCGATGCCCAATAAATACTTTGTTGATGCACAATACCGGAGGGGTCTTGGAACAACATAAATCCGACCATGAATTTGTAAGAAAGTAAAGAACACAAGATGTATTGTGGTTCACCCCAATGTTAGGGCTACGTCCACACTGATGTTGATATTGTTTCCCTCTGAATGGTGAATATACAAGAAGGCTAAAGACATTGTGCTCTTTAGCCTATTTTCTGTGTTTGCCCTTTCTGAGATGTATTCTCTCTTCCCATGGCCTAAACCTTCACCCCTTAATGAGGAGAGTGAGGAGTTTTTTTTATAGAATAAGGGCTCATCACTTATTACATATTTACCCCTTCATTTATTACATAATTACATTTGAGTCCCCCGAGTATTTATATGAGGTCTAAATACGGATGCCCTAAATATGGTACAAACAGTAGTCCCCCAAGTCTTCAGTCAAGAGAGTCTTTTGGTTGGAGACTTGAAATTCAGTCCATGTGTAGGCCGAAGTAACTAGATGTTGTCTAGAATTGATACTCGATACGAGCCGGTGCTCAATGTGAAATGACGCTCAACTAGAAGTAGCACATGTTGCGAGGCTGCTCAGCTTGTGGCTTATGTTGCATTGGTTGGCTCGGCTTGTGGCGTTGAAGGTGAGGGAGTCATTTTTATAGAATAAGGGCTTGCTCCTTAATACATAAATGACGGGCTAGAGTTGATGCTCGTGGCGATGCGGTTGCTCAGCAGGCGGCGATGCTCTCTAATGATGGTGAGGGAGTCCTCTTTATAGAATAAGGGCTTGCTCCTCAATATATAAGTGATGGGTTATGAGTGATGCTCGCGGCGAGACGGTTGCTCAGCTGGCAACGATGCTCTCTAATGATGGTGAGGGAGTCCCTTTTATAGAATAAGGGCTCGCTCCTTAATACACAAGTGATGGGCTAAAAGTCTCTCTCTAATGAAGGTGAGGGAGTCCCTTTTATAAAATAAGGGTTTGCTCCTTAATACATGAATAATGGGTGCTCTCTAATGAAAGTGAGGGAGTCCATTTTATAGAATAAGGGTTCGCTCCTCAGTACATAATAATGGGCTAAGTCCCCCAAGTATTTTTCATGAGGTCTAGTTGTGGAAGCCCAATATATGGTATATAATGTAGTCCCCCAAGTCTTTAGTCAATAGGGTTTGTAGGCTAGAGACTTCAAATTCAATCCATGTATGAGCCGAAGTGGTGGTTGTTCGAAGGCGGTCTTTGTATACCATGCAAGCTTTATAGGTGAAGCTTTGAAAGTGAAGTTTTATAGGTGAGGCTTTGAAAGTGAAGCTTTGAAGCTGGAGCTTTTGTAAATGAAGATTTCGAAGCTAGAGCTCTATAAATGAAGCTTTCGAAGCTGGAGCTCTTGTAAATGAAGCTTTCGAAGCTGGAGCTCTGTAAATGAAGCTTTCGAAGCTGGAGCTCTGTAAATGAAGCTTTTGAAGCTAGAGCTATGTAAATGAAGCTTTTGAAGCTGGAGCTTTGTAAATGAAGCTTTCAAAGCTGCAGCTTTGTAAATGAAGCTTTCGAAGCTGATTGACATGAGTGATGCTCATGAATGTTTATGTTGATTGACATGAGTGATGCTCATGGATGTTGACATGAGTGATGCTCATGAATGTTGACATGAGTGATGCTCATGAATGTTTATGTATGATTGACATGAGTGATGTTCATGAATGTTTATGTATGATTGACATGAGTGATGCTTATGTATGATGGTGATTGTCATGAGTGATGCTCATGTATGATTTTTTGAAGGACGGGTTGTACTTCTGATCACTTGGTTTGTGATAATAACGACAGACTGCTGAATAGTTTTGGAGTATTGGACGTACTTTTGATCACCTAGTTGGTGATAATAGCAGCAGGCTGCCGAATAATTTTGGAGTACTAGACGTACTTTTGATCACCTGGTTGGTGATAATAGAGGGTTTCCGGTCAGACAAGAGATCACCATGAGCACGTGGCTCATCAGTTTATAAGTTGGTAGACTTCTTTAATCAGCAACAATGTTGATCAGTGGATCTAGTTGCTCAATAATTCCTGACAATAAATGACAGTATAAGTTTGGCCGTATAATGAATAAATCAAATTGACAAAGTTTGTCAAGGCAAAAATATTGTACTGTGTGCCTTCTGTGAATAAATGATTTATTCTGTTGTGTGATAAATGACATGTTGCATAAATCAACAATATATTAGGTATTGCCTAAATGTGTGTGTGTATATATATATATATATAATCATGAATAAATGATTTATTCAGTTGTTTGATAAATGATATGCTGCATAAATCAACAATATATTAGGTATTGCCTAAATGTGTGTGTATATATATAATCATGAATAAATGATTTATTCAGTTGTTTGATAAATCACATGTTGTATAAATCAATAACGTGGTAGTAATCATATGATATCAGAAATAATATTATTTAATCATAAGTATCATGACATAAAAATAATAAAATTATTATTTTTTAATTAGCCATCATGAAAAAAATAATAAGATATTAAATAAACAAATGATAATTTTAAATAAATAAGCCAAAAGATAAAACGCTTATCTTTTTCCATGTGGTCGACAGTTGTAGGTTGTTGATGCGCGCCTACTCAAGCGTTTTACTGATTCTTTTCTCTTTTGGCAGATGGCAGACATCAACATAGCCTGTTATCTTTGGTGGGGTCGGTTAATAATGGTGAGCTCAGAAACAGCTTCACATCTCTTTTTGTTATCCATGATGCAAGCTTTCATTTCAATAGTGCCATTTCAAAAAGCGCATCCGCTTGCTCCACGGATAGAGATCGAAAGGAGGAGGAATAGTGTTTGGGGTCGGTCGGAAGTAGAGAGAGGTGGATTCGTCCTTGGGGATGGCGACGAAGAGAAGTGCCTCGGTGGAGATGAGGAGGTCTAATGTTTTCTCGTCTGGATTTTCGTCGAAGACGGTGTAGTACTTCCGTTGTACGGTCTCGCGATACTCGGACGAGATCTTTTGTCTCAGAGCATTGAAGCTATCCATGGAGTCATTGAGCTTCTTACGAAGGCCGTTGAATACGGAGATCCGTGTTCGGTCTGACGACGACCCCAACCTGCAGTTCGGCAGGCTTCGGTTCGCGGCGTTGGATCGGTCTAGCACCTCGAGGTAAAGTTTCAGCACTTTGGCCTTCTTCAGAGCGAGAGTGACGTCAGCGTCCATGCGGGATCGGAGGTCCTTGACGGCGGAGGCATTGTGGAGCGTCTTACTTTGCTCGTGGGAGTACTGGAGGCTGAAATACACGTCATCGAGCTCCTTGAGCTCGTCCTTGATGAACTCGATGTCAGTGAAGAACTTGTCGAGGTTGACTCTGGCGGCGCACCACCCAGCCTCTGCCGTTGACCCCATCTCGATCAAGTGATCATCACGCCGCAGCGACTACTTCTGGCTTCGGAACCGCGAGAAGAAGCTGGAGAACAAATCGTTCATGATTTTGCGAGCTTAGAGTTTTTCAAATCGAAATCGAAACCAAAATCTGATCAGAATCGATAAGAATAATTGGGAATTTGGAATGAATTGGAGATATGAAATTTTAGGGAGGGGGTTTGAAGAGGAATGTGGGGGGCGGTAGATTTAGTCAACGAGGACTCAGATTGTTCAGCTGTCGATCATGAAAGAAAGCAGACTTTGTGGTTGGTTCAAAACACAAAACCAGGCTCCGAATGGATATAAATTGATAAATTTGCCGTATCACCATTCTTGAAGAAGGTGTTCCAAAGAAAATCAAGAGGAAGATCCTGGCGGGCAAGGAAGAGGAAAATGACTTTTGGAGGGCCTTCAAACTGATTATTGTGAATGATAGCGGGACACCTTGTTGGGGATGCAAAGACTGGTGGTTGGTCCTTGGACTGAGAATGGATTAGTCTAAGGAACGCCAACAAACATAGCAAGATGCTGAGAACGATGAATAACCTTGAAACGAAGCTCAAAAGCCGGCTCATGGATGCTGAAGAAGCTCTTTTCTTGGCCATGGTTACTTTTCCTCTCATTTCCTCGTGCAATAATTTGGAAGAAAATGAATTCTTCTTGTACTCTAAATACTCGGCATAAATCCAAGCTGAGATTATCGGAATAACTCCGAGCAAGAATAAAACCTGGCTGACAGTTACAGGGCTAAAGATCATCATCTTTGGAAGGCCGCGGATCGGAATGAGAGGAGAGATTAATGAGCAAGCGTTTCATAAATCCGATTCGATCAACGGCTGAAATCTGGTGACGTAAATGCAATCCCCGTCTGAAGAAACTGGCAGATAAAGATTGCTTCTTGTTCTTCTCCATCATCCATGCCCTGCTAAGGTGCCGCTGCAGCTGCTCGTCCAAGCTCTTCAGATCTATCTGATTCGCCCTCACATACCCACTTCCGCCTCTGCCACCATTACTCTTCTCCCTTTTTTTTTTTTTTGGTTTGGTGTCAGAAAGTGAAGAAAGCTCGCTGCTTTTGGGGTAGTCAGTCAATCACTGTATCGAAAACTGTCTGTTTCTTGTGAGGATGTTGCAGAAGGAGGAGGAGGAGAAGGGTTCTTGGGTTGTGTAGATTCACGGTGGTGAGATGAAAAAAATGAAAGAGATCTGACATAGCTTTTTGTGTCGTTTCCTACAGACGGCGCCAAATGTTGATGCACAAAACCGGAGGGGTCTTGGAACAACATAAATCCGACCGTGAATCTGTAAGAAAGTAAAGAACACAAGATGTATCGTGGTTCACCCTAATGTTTGGGCTACGTCCACACTGATGTTGATATTGTTTCCCTCTGGATGATGAATATACAAGAAGGCTAGAGACAGTGTGCTCTCTAGCCTATTTTATGTGTTTGCCCTCTCTAAGATGTTTTCTCTCTTCCCATGACCTAAACCTTCACCCCCTAATGAGGAGAATGAGGAGTCCTTTTATAGAATAAGGGCTCCTCACTTATTATATATTTGCCCCTTCATTGATTACATAATTACATTTGAGTCCCCCGAGTATTTATACGAGGTCTAAATACGGAGGCCCTAAATATGGTCCAAACATACTTTAACCTCCCCAAATCTTTGATAGAAAATGTTTGATGTAGTGAGAGCTTTAGTGCCTCAATCTCCACGATACTATCTTCAGTGATCATAAGATCATCCACGTAGATGAGGACCACTAACTTTCCATTGGTGTCGATTCTTACAAATAATGAAGAATTAGCATTACTTCGCAGGAATCCAGCCTTATCCAAAACAGAACTGAGTTTGGCATACTAAGCTCTTGGTGATTGTTTCAATCCATATATTGCCTTGTGCAATTTGCAAACCATGTTACCTTTAATACCATCATAGCCTGGTAGAGGCTGCATATACACTTCTTCCTGCAACTCTCCGTGAAGGAAAGCATTCTTCACGTCCATTTGGTAAAGTGACCACCCATGATTGATTGCAACTGAAAGTAAAACCCTGATTGAGTTCATCTTGGCCATCGGTGCAAATGTTTCTTTATAATCTACTCCAAAGGTTTGGGTGAAACCTCGAGCAACAAGTCTAACCTTATGTCTCTCGATAGATCCATCAGCTTTGAATTTTGTCTTGTAGATCCAACGACTTCCAACAGCCTTTTTTCCTGGTGGTAGTTGAACTAGGCTCCAGGTGTGATTCTCTTCCAGTGCACGAAGCTCTTCTGTCATGACTTGGTTCCATTGTGGGAGAAGAGAAGCTTCTTGAAAGCTTCTTGGTTCACAGTGCTTATCAATTTCACTGAGAAATGCAGCATGAGATGTTGAGAACTTACTAAAGCTGATACATTCAATGATAGGATGCCGTGAGGCATATGTAACATAGTTTTGCAACCTAGCTAGAGGTTTTCTGATTCGATGAGGGTTTCTCTTAATCACTTGAGACTCTGTAGTGAACTGAGAATGATCAGAGTAGGGCTCTTCTTCACTCTCACTGGCAGTAATTTGGTCAGTTTGTACCTCTTCACAATCTGGACTCACAGTGACTGATATTTCTTCCAACATCGGATGATTAAAGTTTTGAGGGAGTGGGAACATGTCAACTAAATCCTCTATCTGACTTGTAAAATAGGGACAGTCTTCTTCGAACTTCACATCTCTTGAAACTATGCACTTCTTAGTGACTGGATTGAAGCACTTATATCCCTTTTGGGTGGCCGAGTATCCCATAAACACACACTTGGTTGTTCTAGCATCTAGTTTGTGACGGTTCACGGTTTAGATGTGAACAAAACAAACACAACCAAACACCTTGAGGTGTGTCAAATCTATTTTCCTCCCCTTGAGAACTTCATAGGGAGATTTAAACCCTAGCACATGACTTGGAAGTCGATTGATGAGATAAGTGGCAATAAGGATGGTAAACGACCAAAATTTCATTCGAACATGCATGTGAATCATGAGAGCACGAGTCTTCTCCAAGAGATCTTTATTTTTCCTCTCGGCTACTCCATTTTGTTGAGGAGTCCCTACACAGCTAGTTTGATGTATGATACCCTGAGAACTTATGTATTGAAGCATGTTGTTGGATAGAAATTCAGTGCCATTATCTGACCTTAAAACCTTAATGTTTGATTGAAATTGTGTTTTAACATGCATGTGAAAGTCTTTGAAAATGGTTGGGACTTCACTCTTTGATTTCATAAGATATAGAAAACTTGTTCGAGAGAAATCATCAACAAATAGAACAAAGTACTTAAACCCTTCCATTGATTCAGTTGCAGGTCCCCATACATCGGTGTGTACCATTTCAAAAGGTTTACTTGTCCTAGACATTGAATTACCAAAAGGTAGCCTAGTAAACTTAGAAAATTGACAAGTATCACAAGCAGGATAGGGGTTACAAAAATTTGGAAACAGTTTAGACAAGACAACTTCAGAGTGGCGAGCTAATCTCCTATGCCAAAGTTGCTTTTCATCTATGGACTTCGATTGAGCTTGAAGAGCTTGAGTGAAACAGGCATTCTTGCACAGGTAGTAAAGTCCATTTATGAAGACCCCTTCACCAATCATCTTCATGGTGAGAACATCCTGAAACATCACATTATTTGGTGAGAAAATAGCACGGCAGTTTAGAGTGTTGGTGATCTTTCCAATTGACAAAAGTTGGAAAGGAAAGTTGGTACATAGATGGCAGTGGAAGGTATTTTTTGAGAGAGTAAGTTAAGTTTATTTCTCATTTTCCCAAAACTAAGACATTTTTTTCCATTTGCAACAGACACATGCGAGGGACTTGAATTTTTTTAAAATGATGTAAATTTGTAACTTTGTTTGTCATATGATCTATGGTGCCTGAATCAATTACCCAACAATCAGTTTCAGTACTAGTTAATAGGGTAGTAGTGAAGGCTTTGAGTATACCTTATGCTTCTCCCTTTGGAACTTTCTCATTTCTAGCAAGACGACAAATTGTCCCAACATAGCAGTGTGACTACCCTCTTCATTGCCTTGACCATGTGAGCCTCTTTTGTGTCCCTTACTTTTTAGGTAAGCTGCAAATTCATTGATCAATGACAATAGATTGGCAGTGAACTCCATGGATCTTTGTGAAATAGTAGGAGGGTGAGCATTAGCAAGTTGTGCCTTGAAATGAGGTTGAAATTGCTGTGAGGACCTTGGTATCATCTTTCCATCTTTGCTGAACTTAGGCTTAAGTTCAGGATGAAGTTCCCAACACTTGTCTTCCACATGACCAACACCATTGCAATATTTGCATTTTAGATGTGTGTTTCTTCCCTTGTATACCTTGGCATCTGAATTCTTGTAATTTGATGCATATGCCCGAGTCTCAGTCAATCTGGGGCTGTGATTAGCATTCATAACCTTCTTCCTTGCTTCTTCTCATTGGATAGTTACACAAACATTATTGAAGGTAGGTAGGTCTTGACTCATCAAGATGTGACTCCTTAGGTCCTCGTACTCAGAGCTCAAACTCCCTAATAGTTGATAAATTTTGTCTTCCTCAGCTTGTTTTAAGAGAATGGTAGGATCTGTGGTATGTGAGAAATATACATCCAACTCATTCCACATGGCTTTGAGACTCCCAAGGTGTTGAACAAATGTTTTCCCTTCTTGTTGAGCGCTGGCAATGTCCTTCTTTAATTGGAAGACCCGCGCATAGTTGTTTTGATTTCCATACATATCCTGCAAAGCTTTCCAAAGATCATGTGTAGAATTATAGTAGCTAAAAATTTCAGCAACATGTTTCTCCATGGTGTTGAGTAGCAAGGACATGACAAGTTGATCTTTGCAGAGCCATGTATCGTATGTAGAGGAAGAACGGTCTGGAGCTTCCACGCTTCCATTTACAAACCCTAACTTCCCTTTGCCTCCAAGAGCTAGTGAAACAGCTTGGGACCAAGAAAGATAATTGAACTCGTTTAAGAGAACTGAACATAAATGTTGATTGATGTTAACCTCAACGTTTGAGAAGTTTGGAGAGAGACTATGCTGGGTTTCCTCATCATGGTTCACAGAACTTTCTTCAGCCATGACTTAGACTTTGAAAGAAAAAATTTGCAGCAGCAAGAATGGTAGAGACAAGTTACAAAAGAACCTGTTCTGATACCATCTAGAAATTATGGCTTTAATCTGTAATGTATTTCATGAGTTTAATGTACAAGGGGTCCAGATATATATGAGAAGAAAGAGGGGGAATAAAGAGAGATAAGATGGCTGCCTGCTGCAAGTAGCCAACAGAAAAGAGAAAAAAAAGAGACTGCTACAATCAGCCGACAAGGACTGAAAAGGAAGACAAATTAGACAAGCTAGCCTAATCTACGCTTTACAAAAACTTGCACCAATCAATCACCTCCCTTAAATCAAGGAAAGAAGACTAATTACTAATTACAAATAGTGCCTAGAGCTATCCCTAGAGAACATGGTAGCTGACTCTAGAGGCCAAAATACACTTCAACACTTCAACAGTCAGTATCAGACTCGGGTTCATCACAGGCTTTTGGGGTGTTTGTGGCACATTACTTGTAAAGAAGTCATGGAGGTATGCCTATTTTCGTTTCCTTGATGATATCAAAGATAAAATAGCATTAGCAATTACATTGAAAGTGGCTCGGTTGCAAAGGAACTTTAGATTCGAAAGAAAAAAGTTTATTCTTGCTGAAAATCAAACACTTCAGATATTTACTGAACTCAAATAGTACTAATACCATGCGTGATGCTTTCTATCGATCTTATAATGTATAATAAGCTACTCTATGACAGGATGTGTTCTGATTTCTTCTACTGATGAATATCATACTTTTAAGCACTTCAGTTGTTTGCTGTGATTACGATTTAACTTCAATTGATTGATAGACGCTTGAAATTCAAATTCGATACGGATGAAAATTGGTGATAGAAAAAGTTAAACAGTTCCATACTCATAACCCAAAACTTGTGAAGTGCAGCACAAGACTCAAGTCCGGATACTGCTGTACATGCACATCTTAATCATAACACTTGCCGTTCTCACCAGTTTGCCCGTAAGTTTTTTATTTATTTAATTTATTCTACCATGTATTGTTAAGATTTTAAGATTGTCAAGCCTGATCAGAACCCTGCATGACCATGGATACCAAAATTGTATGTCCATTCATGCATACGTTCTGGCTTGCCCAGAGATTGTTTGAGTAAACTTTTGTAAGGCCTTGGAACCAATAGTTATTAATTATGTAAATATTGACCTCAAATTCAACATTTTCCCTGTGAAATTACCTCAGATGGCTAGCTGTAGGCTTGTTTGCTGCTAAGAGCATGAAGGTCTATTTGATCAATGCCCTGCTCTTTCTTCCGCTCCATAAGCACCAAAAGATACACAAAGGTACCATCAATAGAACCCGAGTGTAACCAAGGCTGCTCCAAACGGAGAATAGACAACACAAGACCCGTGCATATATAACAATGCTTTTAGCCACACCAGATCCATGCAAATATATATAGCACTCCATAAACCATTCCTTGCATTATCCATCTGATGGAAAAGCCTTCCTATCAATGTTAGTCGGCCATAATATTGTAAATTTTTGCAGCCTAATAGATTCCCCAAGAGAGACAAGTTTTGTCTCATATTCTCCCTGTTAAAGCAATCCCATTATGTGCAGCCTAAACGCTGTTAATTGAGCTTACTTTGAGAATGATCTGGTTGAGGTTGCTCACAGATTTGAGGCCAAAATTCATCCACGATGAGCTTGGGCTAAGCCTAGCTCAGTTGTTATTAGCCTGCCCCAACTTTTACTTTGATGAATGCATCAAGCTGAACATGGGGTGAGGTCTTTCTCTATGGTCTTAGTATGACCAAACCAGTTCAAGACTTATGTTTAGTTCTGCTTGTCCCGTGATAGGGTGTGGGATGCTTTAGTATTGCTGTCATGTTCATTCAGTTTAGTCCCTCTAAGTTTGTACAAATCAGGAGCGAATTAATGCTGATTGCTGACATAGTCAATTCAATTGAACCACTTAAATTGTGACTGTTTGGGTGGATATTTAATATTAGGCTCAATGCAATTAAAGTCCAGGTGTGCAAAATTCTTTTTGAGATTGGGCTGGAAGAGGCGGCAGCCCAGGTTGGATTTAAAAATTATTTTTTGGCAACTAATAGGCAGCAAGCCTATGATGAAAGTGACAAGGGACTGAGGACATCAAAAAGTACTTTTCTATGATATGGATAGGTAAATAACAAAAACAGATGATGTCTCACTGCGCTTTGTAAGCCATCACCAAAAGGAAAAGTTTGGACACTAATAAGTCCATAAAAGGAGCATGGGATGCGAGCAAAAAGACGCTCTCAACACACTCAGCTTAGAACTCAACAACAAAACCAGATAGCTTTAGTTTGTTCACCCCTTACCTTTTTTTTAGTTGCAAGTCCACCATAGAAAACCTTCTTTTGTCAGTTTCTAGAAGCTATGCTACCATTCCCTTTGTTGCAGTATTGAATCTCTTCAGTAAACCTTGTTTATATTTCATTTTCCAAGACTTTTGTCTCTGTAAAATACAAGGAGAAGTGGCTACAAACGCCCCAACCCTGATATCCCCACATACCAGGGTAGACACATGCTGGCCGACAGCCAAGGGTGACGAAGCCATTTAAACATGCATACAACTAAAAGATATGTAGTTAGAACTATTATACCTAAGCTGTAGAGTCTTGACGCCAGGATCATGTACCTTGATCCTAACTCCTGAGGGGGCGCAAAAACCGAAAAGGTGAGTGGACCATAATTTATAATAATACTAATGATATGAAAACATTTTATTTCTGAACATACTAACCCCCTGCTTTGAAAACACATATATAATACTACGTATAGGTTTTATGAAAAACCCTAGCATGCAATGAAAAATGTTTATAAAACATGTTCGAGTAAAACCATGCTAAAAAATGTTGAAAACACCACCCGAAGGCAAATCCGTAAATCTCCTTAATACTGTACTCTCTAGGGGTATCAGCCGAAGGCAATACCTGTTCATCACCCGAAGGTGAAGCTGAAATACCTGTCCATCACCCGAAGGTGAAGCTGAGATACTTGTCCATCACCTGAAGGTGAAGCTGGGGGTATGTCATAAATCATATCTCACTCATCCATCATCTGTGTCCTATGGCCATAGACATCTATACCCGTGGTGTGTGGATGTGCCGTATGATAACCCACTAGATAAGTACTAAAACATATCTCAAAATCTCATATAAAATCTGGAGCTTAAAAGCTCAAAGCCTCATCTTGTAATTCCATGGGAATTCATACTCGTAAATCCGCATTGTAAATCTTATCCAAAATCCATAGAAATCAATATATTCAAAATCCATAGAAATCCATATATTCAAAATCCAAAATTCGTTTAATTCATAAAACGTAATTTCGATAATTCATAAATACAGAAATCTGTAACGCATAATCTAAAACGTACTCCCAATCATGAAATATGAAATGCATGCTAGGCTAATATTTTATAAAAATATATAAGTTAAGAAGGGGTCCACTCACTGATTTTATTGTCGGAGAACTGCTCGAACTAGTGAGGATGACGTCACTACCCGCCAAAGCGCCTAAACACAATTAGGGACCTTTAGTAAAACTTTACTAAAACATTATAATTTAGGAAAATGGATGGCGGATTCGGATTCGAATTCGGAACGTCGAAAAACCTAAGGAGGGACCTCTGGTTTTTCCTTCACACGCAGCCACGCATGGCAGCCGGCCGTCCCGACTTGCCGGAAAATCGAACAACTCCAAAAATTCCCAAATTTTACAGGAATGAAGATCTCAATGAGTGGAGCAAGTTTTATACCTGTGACTAAGGCCAATTTGGCCGGAAAAAGCTCTAATTTGTCTTGAAACCGCTGAAAACCCTAAAAAGAGTGGCATTCCAATTCAACTTCTCCGACGCTCCGCCATCTCCAAGGTTGTTTGGGGTTTGTTCCTGAGCTTAAGAAGATTCTAATGGTGGTGGTTATCGATGGTGAGTGTTGTCGAAACGACGAATCGTTGTTGGGGTGTCCGTCGCACCTACCGATGCGGTTCTTCACGAAACTAGGGTCAAACCCAGGCGGGTTTGGATGGGAAAGGAAGAAAAGAGGCCGGGGTGATGAATGGTGATGGTGGATGGTCACGTTTCATTGGAAAAATGACTGAAATCGTGACGGAACTGTGCAGGAAATCGGTTCGAAGTCGAGTCATGAACCGGGTCAAAGGAATCCGATGTTTCACTCCTTTCTCATTTCCCCTCCTTGCTTTCTCTTCTCATTGGTTTATTATCTTCTCCTATTTCCTGATTGGGCAACGCCCACCTTCATTTCTCTCCTTATCTTTCCATCACAGCCACACAGGTGGCTTCCCAGATTTTGCTCTAGCAATCTAGAGCCTTCCAGAAAATGATCAATTAACCATTTTGTCCTCGACTTCGTTCGTTAATAACGCATTCCTTATAACTCCAGATTGCGTTCCGTTTATGCCCACGCGTTAGTAGCAACGATTACTATGAGGATACGCCAAGAAATTAGATCTTACGTGACACGACAAGACGGTCAAATAAAGCCAACGCATTTGCCTCGAAAGATATTTTCGTAATTTTCACATTTTAAAATTATAAAAACTGAAATATTTAGGGATGGGTCGTTACAAAGAAGACGAACCTTGCCCGTCAATGTTGTAATCTTGCCTGAATCTCCTTTATTTGTATTTATATAAAGTAGATCTGTTGTTTATGCATCTTTAATTAGATCCTATGTCATTTTCAATTACTTTCGTTCAAGTTTTATCTATGACTAATCCTGCCAAACTAATCCATCTTGTTTCCTTGCTTTTAGTCCAAACTGATAAATAAATGAATAGCTTGAATGGCCTTGAACTCCTTTATAAACGAACATATAGTATTATAAATAAAAGTCCTTGATCAAAAGGCAAGAAAAGAACTTAATACAGACTTAACCCATCTGTGAACAATCCTTATGAGTCAAGGAGTCTAAGTGACTTATGGCGCCAGTAAACAATTAATTTAATAACCAAGAAGATAGTATGTTGAACAAAGATAACAAAGCACGCTCAAACCTATATTAGTTTTGATTGTGAGCCTTAAGGCCTAATAAAGGCCCTACAAAGGCACCATTTAAACTAATGATAAACATATATTGCAGAAAACCAAGCATCAACAAAAATAAAAAACTTTGCCCGACAGGCAAGACAAGGGGAGTTATGCAAGGGACAATCAAGCCCAAACAAGTACATAAACAATGATACAAGTCGTGGGATTTTGTTAGTCATCAAGCAGTTTTTGCTAAAATTATACATACATATATATATATATATATATTTTTTTTTTTTGGGTTCCTTCTTTTAAATTGTCTTATGATTGGGCTCCTCATTTCATGCTTCACACAATTAACATTGGCTACTGTAAAGTGGGTTTTGCCTTTGGGGTATGGCTGTAGTCTCAAATTGAACTCCTTTATGTCAAAATTCATGGTACTGGAATCTCGGATTTCATACCCAAGGACTGATTCTTGAAGGTATCTTCCCAAGCTCAGTACTTGGGTTTATCTTACAACCAAATCCATGGAAAACTTCCAATCCAATTAAAATTCCCAAATACATTGCTTTTGGATTTGAGTCATAACCAATTTCATGGGCCATTACCACTTTGGTCAGGCGACAATGTTGTTTGATTTAAGCTCCAAACCACTGCATTTTCCGGGCCAATCCTAAATGGGAATCACTCTATCTTGCAGAAAATCATTTGAACAATACTATTCCGCCTTTCATTTTTAACATGAAACATCCAAATTTATATCATATAGATTTGCACTATAATTAATTTGACTGTTTAATCCCACTTTTATTTGCCAATGTCACCATCTTAAATCTTGAAGGCATTTCATTTTCGGAGCAAATTCCTTGGAACATTGACCGATTGATGCCCACATTACAAGGATTGTATCTTTCTAATAATCAGTTGAAATGATTGTATCCATTTTATATTCTTCTCCTTCTAGGAGGCAATATGTAAGATACAACTTGTAATACAAGTAATATTAAAGGAATTATAATCAAACTAGGAAACATAATATATTTCTAATCTAATTGGGCTCACGCCAAGACTCCCCCTCAAGTTGATGCATAAATATCTCCTAAGCCCAAATTGTCAAGTGAGTCCTGAAATCTTCGTGCATATTTGCATGTGTTAGAATATCTGTTAACTGTTCTTCTGTCTTCACAAACGGAATGTCAACCAGCCTAACATCAAACTTCTCCTTTATAAAGTGTTTATCCAACTTAGCATGTTTGGTCCTATCATGCTACACCAGATTGTTAGCTATCTCTCGAGCTACTTGATTATTGCTGTACAACAACATGGATCCTTTGGGTTTAAAGCTTATCTCAGTAAGAAGTATCCTAAGCCACAGAAGTTCACAAATACCATTTGCCATCCCTTTGTATTTAGCTTCTGCTGATGATCTGTCCATGACATTTTGTTTCTTACTCTTCAAAGTCACCAGATTACTAGCTATGAACATAAATAACCTGATGTAGACCTCCTATCAGTAATGTTCCCAGCCCAATCTGCATCAGTATATCCTACCACCTTCATATGTCCATGCTTTATGTACATTAGGCCTTTTCCCGGAGCTTCCTTTAAATGACTCAGAATCCACATTACAGCTGCCTTGTGATCCTCACTCGGTGCATGCATAAACTAACTCACCACTCTCACTACATAAGCAGTATTTGCTGGTTTGCACGCCAGTATACTTATCTTAGATAACAAGTCTAACAAATACTTATGTTGTGACAAGTAAATCTCTTCTCGAGATCTAGCAACTTCAATACCTAGGAAGTATTTAAGTCTCCCTAGATCTTTATCTCAAACTCGGAGGCTAAGTATGGCTAAGTATCTTTCTAGCAACTTCAATTTCCTCTGTATCATCACATGTGACAATTATATCATCTACATATATAATAAGCAAAGTTACTTTACCATCATTGCGTTTAATGAACAATGTATGATCTGAGCTGTCCTGTCGATAGCCATACTTCTTTATTGCCAAGGTGAACCACCTGAACCAAGTTATGGGTGATTGTTTCAGACCATACAGTGCATTTTGACCATACAATGCATTTCAAAGTCTACACACTTTCCTATTAGAGTTCGCAACGCCATATCTTGGTGGAAAATCCATGTACATCTCTTCATCTAAATCTCCTTGCAGAAATGCATTTTTTACATCAAATTGTTTGAAAGACCAGTTGAAGTTAGCAGCAAGAGACAATAAAACTCTAATGGTATTCGTTTTTGCAACGAGAGTGAATGTTTCTTGATAATCAACCCTAAAAGTCTGGGTAAACCCTTTGGTCACTAACCTTGCCTTGTACCTATCAATTTTTCCAATTTGCCTTATGTTTGATAGTGAATACCCACTTACAACCCATTGATTTCTTTCCATTGGGAAGTGAAACCACATTCCATGTTTATTCTTTTGTAATGCTTCCATCTTAATTTGCATCGCCTCTGTCCATTTTGGATCTTTCAACTCTTCTTCCACTATGATGGGTATTTTAATAGTATCCATCTGCTGAACAAATGCACATTATTTCGGCAAAAGTCGATGAGTGAAGACATAGTTTGCAATGGAGTACTGCACCTTCACCTCTGAAGAATACCCGTCTAGTCATTTTCTTCGATTTTGTCGAGGAGGTAACATATAAGATGATTTAGTAATATTTGAATGAGTACTTACCTTAGGAATATCCATTTGTTCATGGCCATGTACTGAAGGAGTATAAAGGGAGTTGTCGCGTTTAGATTCTACTCTGCTGGTGTTATTATGTATTTGTGGAAGCCCACCACTTGGGGCCTGCATTACTCACTCGCACCTCATTGTTCAACAAACTAGACCCACTTGGGCCATCAAAAATCTGCTCCTGATTAACCCACACCTCTTGATTATTTAAGCAGTCATGAGGCCCACTTGCAGCACAAGGACCTGTGCTTTGGTCAATAGCGCCTTGGTTAATAGCCGGCCCAATTCCACTTGGGCAGCACTGATCAATTTTTGCATGAGCTAAATTTAGGATGTCACGCCTAATTGGCCCACTTGGGCTGTTAAGCCCACTTGGGCTGTTAAGCCCACTTGCGCCTTCACTCATCTCAACGACACCGAACCCACCATAATCATCAATTAAGATTGTCTCCCCTTAAGGAGTATGGTGAGGAGGAAAAAGGAATTCATCTTCAGAGAATGTGACATCCATAATGATGTATGTATGAAGTGTGGATGGATGATAACATCGATAACCTTTTTGTTGAGGACTAAAACCAAGGAATACACATCGCACCGCACATGGATCAAGTTTGCTTCATTGATTTTTGTGAAGATGGACATAGGCCACATAACCAAAAACTCGGGGTTCTAGATTAAGGGTGGAGGGGTGCAAAGCATGATTGGCATGCACAACCAAAGAGGTTCTAAAAGAGAGGACACACGATGACATTCGGTTCATGAGATAAATAGTATAGGTGACTGCATCAACCCAGTATGTCTTGGGTGTACATCTACCAATAAGAAGGGCATGTGTAATCTTAAGTATGTGCCGATTTTTCCTTTCGACGACTCCATTTTGTTGTGGGGGTCTGAGGGCACGTAGTTTCATGGAGAATGCCTTTTCCGTAAAAAAAACTAAGAAGGTTCTTGATTAAGATACTCACAACCGTTGTATGATCAAAGCACTTTAATAGGGAGTAAATATTAAGTATAGACCATATGATAAAATTTTTTGAAGATACAACCCACATCGCTTTTATTTTTCATAAGGTACAACTAAGTCATTCTGGTGCAGTCATAAACAAATGTTACAAACCAACGCATACCATACTGAGTGGTAACCGGAGATTGCCCCCACACATCAGAATAAATTAGCTCAAAAGGAATTATTCTTCTACTCATACTCGAGGGATAAGAAGCTTGATGACTTTTGGCTAATGTGCAAATGTAACATCCCACATCGACCAATGGAGAGGGGATGATGTGCCTTATATGTACATACCCACCTCCATATAGCATGAGGCCTTTTGGAAGCTCACTAGCTTCGGATTTTGTAGGAACTTCGAAGTTAAGCGAGAAAAGGGCCAAAGCATTCCCAGAATGGATGACCCACTAGGAAGTTCTGCTTGCATGAGTTCTTAAAAACAAAACCGTGAGGGCGTGGTTGGGGCCCAAAGTGGACAATATCGTGCTACGGCGGAGTCGAGCTCGGGATGTGGTGGGAGCTCAGGCCGAGATGTGACAGCAAACATTACATTTTAACAAAGAATCTGAAATATTACCAAATAATGATGGAAGTAATTTTCACAAATAATCGAAGGAAGCGCGACCAAGACGATGATGCCACAATTGAATGGTTTTCAACTTTCCATTATCACAACCTTGAACTTGATGCACACGACCCTATGCAACATCATCAACATAGTACAACCCCTCCTCTTAATACCACGCCCAATGATCGCCTGAGTTCAGATATCTTGAAGTAAACAAAAAGACTAAAACATTTAGACAACACAATCTAATTGCTCAGTGACTTGTCCCACATATAACAAATGGCTAGAGAGTGTGAGAACAAGTAAGTAGTTGTGTAAGGAGAGAGTAGAAGTGAGTGAAATTAAAGCAGCCTGTAACCGGGGCAACAACCCTATTAGCTGTAACAATGCTATCCCATGGTGGTGGTGTTGTAGAATTCAAGAGAGTATGATCATAAGTCATATGATCAGTGACTCTAGAGTCAATAATCCAACCTGTATCAGGATCAATAGACGCAATTAAAACAATGTATGTGTTACCTAGATCATCGGATTGCTCTTAAGAACCAATCAAATTCAATAGTGAGAGTTGTGAGCCCAAATTGTTTGGGTGTGGGTTCCATTCCTCGTTAATTTTTGCTGGTGAAGTAGGCCTATGCCCAATCTGCCAACATCCGCGCCTGGTCCAGCATCTGTGAATGTACTCTTGGCACGCTGACCTATTTCACCTTGGGCTTTAGACCCAGCCAGCCCATCCCGCTGGCATGGAGATTTGCAAGGCTTGCAAGAAACATGTTCAACCATGGAAGCTTTGTTTAAATGTTCCATGGCTTTGTTTATTTATTTTTTTCTGGATTACACGTGAAGGTTTTTTGCTTCGAAACCTTGAAATTTGGTGGTTGATTTATGGATTAGGATTGAAGGAAGGTTTCTTGCTTCGAAACCTGGGCTTGAATATGGTTGCTGGTTGCAGATGGCTATTAGGCAGCCAACAATTAAATCCCAAGTCGGTAGTGAATGAGTCTGAGGGTTTAGAGGAAGAGATAGGCCGAAACCTGCTCTAATACAAAGATAAAATTTGTGTTTGGGGTTTTAAATCTCCATTCTATATTCTTCTCCTTCTAGGAGGCAATATATAAGATACAACTTGCAATACAAGTAATATTAAGGGAACTATAATTAAACTAGGAACATGATATATTCCTAATCTAATTGGGCTCAGGCCAACATTCCACCCCATTTGCAACTTGCAAAACTTGTCAATCCTTTCTCGGAGAAATAATCAGTTATTTGGAGAATTTATGCAAGAATGGAGTGTGTGGCCCCTAATGTTGATTGTTGATGTTGGATACAACAATCTCTCAGGTAACATCCCTTATTCAAGGGGTGTCCCAAGCTCACTTCTTGTATTAAAGATGAACAATAACAATCTTGGGAGCACAATTCCTTATTCCATATGGCGAAACTACACTTCTTTGAGAAGTATTGATCTTGGAGGCAACAGATTTATCGGAACATGACATTATTGATATCCGGAAAGTGAAGAAGTTAGATTTTCTCTTGCCGGGAAAAAAGTCTACCCTAAGAATCCTACTCTTGGAGTTGCGGGCTTTGTTAGGTTTTGAACTTACACATATCATGATAAGGATACCTAAACGTGGGTTTAAACCAATTAGGAGTCATGGCCATGTCAATAACTGATCTCCTAGAATTAAGGGATATGGGACGTGATAAGGATGCCTGCATTGCTCCACGTCAAAGGAAACTGATGGCTACAGTTCATAGCAGTTGCTATCCAATCATCATGATAGATGGAAGTTGGAGAAGTTCAGTTCAATATAATAAAGGATTCCCTGCTCACAAAGAACACGTTCTGTAATCAGGGTTCTATCACCATTGGAACATAAGGTCTTGAGTGAGTAGAAGAGTTCTTATGCGTTACCAGTAAACACAGCCTGCACCAGATCTTTTAGTTGGTGTTGCTGCTGTCTTTGTTGCTGGACAGATGGGTTCTCAGCATACCATGAAGCAAAGGTTGACACCAGAAAGCGGAATTTAATTGGATATGCTCTCTTTTTCCTCGCTATCTTGATGCTTATAATTGTGTATGTAGCCACATCTGCGGGCGGAGGAGTTGGACCTTATATCGGTATATGCGCATGTGTTGCTGCATTTGGGGTTGCAGATGCCTATGTTCAAAGTGGAATGGTCGGGGATCTGTCGTTGATGCGTCCTGAATTCATCCAGTCCTTCTTTGCTGACTTGGCTGCATCAGGCGCTCTAACCTCCGGCTTGAGGCTGATGACAAAAGCTGCCTTTGAGTAGTCTCATGGTGGTCTTCGCAAGGGGACGATGTTGTTTGTGATCCTTGTTGAAGACTAACCATTTATAGTTCCTACATTTGGTATCAGAGCATGGTTAGTCTACTTGGATTCAAACCTAATTATCTTAACATTTAGACCTATATCATTTACTGGAAATATTTGTTGTACGGGGAAGAAAATTGCCTCAACCTAGCCCCTAATGTTAGCATCGGTGATTGTTGCCTTGGTTCATGACAACATCTAATTCCCTACTTCATGGCTGCCTTGGTTAATGATAGTTTCATTTATTATTTTGAGGCATTTATTTATGACTATTTTGATTTCTTGGTTCATGGTTGCCTCGATATCTTGTTGCCTAATTCCTAATTGCAAGTTCCTGTAATGTTTCTTGATTGTTTATATATGCAAGAACAAGTAAAAGGATGATTAGATCACCAAACTTGTGAAACTCAATCTCTGCTTAGAGAACCTGCATGTGGCGTTCATCTTGGTTGAAAAGACACTGAATTAGGCAAATTCTACAAAGAAGGGAAATTTTGAGTGGTTTATTTTTGTGCTATGTTGCATGCTCGTAAATTTTTCTCTCCATAAGCATGCGTTTTTTATTTCACTTTTCTTCCTTGATCTCCTTGGGTGCATGCAAATAAAGTTGAAAATAAACTATTTTCATGCATCGGTTGATGGTGTGTAAATGAACATTGCGAGACGATGGTGTGTAAATGAACATTGCGAGAATGTATAGTAAAATTATACTGCAGTGTGTGTGCTATCTGCTGCTGTATTCTTCTGGTAAAGTTTCCTCGTTAAACAACAGATTGAGTGCATGCTCTGGGACATGACTAATCAAATGATGTTTTTCATTAGTTTATTAGTATGATTATATCCCATTTATTTAAAAATGGAAGATGAAGTGGCTTTATGATCTGCATATGCAATGTGTTTGGCTGCAGTGAGAATGCAGTTTTCATCTATTTCTGTTGTGATCAATATAATGATCTGTATATTGTTGGAAGTATATCACTTTGAGTTTTATCTTTTCTGCTACTATACTAACAGTTTGGTTTGCAGTAAATGTCAAGAACATTGTTCGATTACAGTAAAGGAAGAATGTTTGTGGTTTAAAACTCAAGAAATGTTCACATTCTTTTCCAAAGAAGGGGATGTATAAATTATTGGTAGTTTTAATCAGTGTATGGCATCATGTAGATCAGGCTATATTCTTGTCCAAAGACTTGTAATAATTGCATGATAAGATCCTTGAATGATGGCTATACAGTAAAGGTCAATGGCAGTTTATATCTCTTGCCCAAAGGTGTGATATAAACATGCATTTAACAATCACTAATGATTGTTTCAAGTTTTCCATGTCTTCTTAAGATAGTCCTTACAGTTTTCCAGATGATTTCAACTGGCGTATCAGGATAGATTTAAGGACTGGGAATCTTCACGATTTGAGATTGTGCCGCTGCTGTGTTATGCGGGCAGAAGCAGATGCTGAGGTATCATTCTAATGCCTTCATTCTTTCCCATGTATGCTGTCAGAAGCATTCCCATGTGGTTACTGTTAAAGTGTAACCTTCAGACTTCTTTCCCATGTTTGTTACACAAATCTTTCCCATGCGTGATGTCAGAAGACAGCAGATGGTGCTACTGCATGTGTGCTGCCATATACTTGATATAGTTGCATGAAAATATCCTATAATGGTGGGTGTACAATAAAGAATGAATGATTGCTTATAGTTTTAACTAAAGGTATGTTATAAGCATGCATCTCAACGATTTTTCCATGTCTTCTTCAGTGAATACCTCGGCTATGAACTTGTGATAAGAAATCCTAATGCTTTATGCATGTATAAAATTCGTATGATGATTGCTACAATTTTTTTCTATAGCATGATTAATTGTTCTAATGCCATATGTTGCTGCCAAAGTTTTATTCACAGCAGGAAAAGGAATATATGGTTTGGAGATTAAAACATTGTAAGCATAGTGCTTTTATCTTTCTAGAATTGGTAGTCATGCAAACGATGATCGATATCTGATTGAAATCTGGAATATGATTGAAATCAGTTTCTTGATATCTAAGTATGTATTGGCAATAGCCATTGGTGTAGATTGTAGCTTAGTAACTTTAGGTTGAACCTGATACATGTGAAAATAATCTATAATTAGATTTTACTTGTGTAGAAAATTGGTTTTTCATTTGACGTTTGGATGATTTCTACAATCAAATTGAAATGCTAAAGTTTTATGTAGGTTTTCAACACTAATAATCTCTATACTTGAACAAATGTTTGAATAAATCTTCATCAAAGTGGGAATTATTAGAAAATTTTGTTCAAGGGATTCTTAATTGAATTTTATGAGTGACAGTTCATTGCATAAGACCAATCTTTCAAAAGAAAGAAATAGTGAATGGCTTGAACTGTGATATAGTGTGTAGTATTTTATAAAAGTTTTAAGTCAACTTTGATCCCTTGTCCAAAGACATGATTTGAGTTGTAACTTGAAATTTTTGTGAAATAGCTATGCAAATAAGGATGCATGATTAAGATTGCATAACTGATATTTTATGTCTCTTGCCCAAAGGTGTTACATAAATTGCATGTCATGGTTATTCACTCAATGACTAGTTTATCTGCATAAGGCAGAATTGAGGCTTGGTTGGAAGCATTAGGCAAACTCATTGGAGTTTGATAAAGGATCGAATATGATTGTATCATATTTGATGTTGTTTCATATATATATGCAGTGTTTGAAATGATGAATTACTAATCAAACTGAGGTTTAATGAGCTGGTTATTGTAAAAGGCTTATCATTGGAGCCAAACAAAGGCTTGACAATGATGTTTGGTTTGATCAGTGGGAGTGTAAATAATAGACATGTTAAATATGTCTGTTTGCTCTGTTAATATCATGCATGAGTAGTTTTGGGGGATGTGATTTCAGAGTGTTAGTACAAATTATGAAGTACTAATTTTCTGGGGTTCAACTTTTGAAGCTATTCATGGTAGATATGAGTTGTTGTATGGTTGACATGACTTAAGTGATCACATAAGGGATTGGTTTAATACGTTGGACAAGGAACATGATAAGTGGAAGTTCAAAAGTGGGAGAATGTTAGGTTTTGAACTTACACATATCATGATAAGGATACCTAAACGTGGGTTTAAACCAATTAGGAGTCATGGCCATGTCAATAACTGATCTCCTAAAATTAAGGGATATGGGACGTGATAAGGATGCCTGCATTGCTCCACGTCAAAGGAAACTGATGGCTGCAGTTCATAGCAGTTGCTATCCAATCATCATGATAGATGGAAGTTGGAGAAGTTCAGTTCAATATAATAAAGGATTCCCTGCTCACAAAGAACACGTTCTGTAATCAGGGTTCTATCACCATTGGAACATAAGGTCTTGAGTGAGTAGAAGAGTTCTTATGCGTTACCAGTAAACACAACCTGCACCAGATCTTTCAGTTGGTGTTGCTGCTGTCTTTGTTGCTGGACAGATGGGTTCTCAGCATACCATGAAGCAAAGGTTGACACCAGAAAGCGGAATTTAATTGGATATGCTCTCTTTTTCCTCGCTATCTTGATGCTTATAATTGTGTATGTAGCCACATCTGCGGGCGGAGGAGTTGGACCTTATATCGGTATATGCGCATGTGTTGCTGCATTTGGGGTTGCAGATGCCTATGTTCAAAGTGGAATGGTCGGGGATCTGTCGTTGATGCGTCCTGAATTCATCCAGTCCTTCTTTGCTGACTTGGCTGCATCAGGCGCTCTAACCTCCGGCTTGAGGCTGATGATAAAAGCTGCCTTTGAGTAGTCTCATGGTGGTCTTCGCAAGGGGACGATGTTGTTTGTGATCCTTGTTGAAGACTAACCATTTATAGTTCCTACAGGCTTAGGATCAAATGTGCCCAGATTGTTTTTCCTACTGCAATCCAACTTTTTAAGAGGACAGATCTTAAATCAGTTGTGCAACCTTGCTTTGCCAGACCTTAGTAATAACAGCTTCTCGGGGCCTATTCCCAAGTGATTGAAGAAGATGGCTTCTTTGGTGAATGGTTTTTCCAATGTCACTTACTATGAAAGCTATATTGAACAAATCAAATTGACGTCGAAAGGAAACTCGTATATAACAAAACTTTGTTCTTGGTGAAAAGCCTAGATCTTTCTTCAAATAATTTAGAAGGTGAAATCCCTGAAGAAATAATCAGCCTCGTTGGATTGGGTACCTTGAACTTGTCAAGAAACAACTAATTAAGGCAAAACATTCCTTCTAAGATTAGAAACCTCCATTTACGAGGGCAACCTTTTATTGTGTGGAGTTCCTTTTCCAACTAAGTGCCAAGGAGACGAGAATTTTACTATAGATGCGAAAGACAACAACAAAGATGGAAATGATAAGTTATGGCTCTATGTCAGCATGGTAGGTGGCTTCATCGTAGTCTTTTGGGGCATTTGTTGTACATTGCTCTTGAAGAAGTCACGGAGGGTATGCTTATTTTCAATTGTTCAATGAAATTAAAGATAAGGTAATGCTAGCAATTGCAGTGAAAGTGGCAACTACCAAGTTCTTGAGATTAAAATACTATCGACAAGCTAAGTGCCAATTACCAGATTCCTATACTACGGGTTTACCCATGACTATCATGTATGTGTATTGTACTTGCAGGCTACTAAATGAAATCATGTTTCTTTTTTCCCATATTTTCTTGAATTTTTCAATTCGAATACAAGTTCTCACATAGAAAGCAAACAACATGACTATTGGTGATATTTTGGAAGAAGACTTTGTAATTTTGTTAAAATAAATAAATAAATTTAATATTGGAACGATGCCTTTGAACCATGAACATTTAGTTTGAAAGTTGGAAGTAGAAATATGTGGAAAACGGCATACGAAAGAAGAGAAAATTCAAAGAATATAGTGATCAAATTCAAAGAAGAGAAAATTCAACAGAAACATAGTGGAAAATGCACGCACACACAAATTTTGCTGCTGTTTTTGTTTTTTCAAAACGCCCCGTCCCAATCAAAGACTAAAACGGGTTGAAGACTTTGGAAATTTGAAATATAGGAGGCATGATCTCAATTATAAATTCAATTATTGTGCTGAGAAGCTATCTCCACCAAAGCAAAGAGAAATTTGCATAATAATGGTTAGCATTGCAACTTACTTATTCAACCCTTCTTATCACCTCAAACTCGCTCACTATTTGCTCCTCTTGTTTTTGGCCTCTTCATATCTACACACTAGTGTGAACTCATGCCTCGATGAAGAGAGACGTGCGCTTCTCGCCTTCAAAGAAGATGTTATTGATCCTTCCGGGAGGCTTTCTTCATGGGTTGGACTTGACTGCTGTCAATGGAAGGGAATTTCATGCAACAACGGCACGGGTCGTGTTGAAATGATGAATCTCCAGAATGCGTATATGTATACGCTTTCTGCTTTTGATGGAGAGCGGGACGAGATGGAGTACTCTTCTTTGGGTGGTAAGATAAATCCTTCTTTACTTAGCTTGAAACATTTGAATCACCTAGACCTAAGCCGGAATGATTTTCGAGGGATTTCCATTCCCGAATTCTTTGGTCAGATTAAAAGTTTGAGGTTTCTCAATCTCTCATCTGCTTCATTTGGAGGAGAGATTCCACCTCATCTTGGTAATTTGTCAAACTTGAACTATCTTGACCTCAGCGAAGAATCTGACAACTCTTTGCTTGAACTCCCTTCCGAAAACTTGAATTGGCTTTCTCGTCTCTCTTCCCTAAAGTACCTCAATCTCAAAGGACTGGACCTCAGTGACATCAGGGTAAGTTGGCTAAATGTTGTCAACATGCTACCTTTCCTAGTAGAGTTGCACTTGTCATCATGCCAAATTCAAAGACTTCCACCACTTTCACCAGCAAATTTTAGCCTTGCATCACTTTTGATCCTTGATGTTTCATACAACGATTTGAAGTTTCCGTTTCCTGAATGGTTTTTCAATCTGACTAACCTCAGAAAACTTGATTTAAGCGGAAATTCTTTGAGTGGTCCCTTGCCAAGTGAATTTGAAAGCTTCAAATCACTTGAACACCTTGACTTATCTTTCAATAGCCTCGAGAGTCAAATTCCGAAACTTGTTGGGAGTTTATGCAATCTAAAGATCTTAAATCTTGCACGGAACCAATTTGATGGGGGGATTCAAGAGCTTTTGGGTGGTTTATCAAGTTGTCCCAATAGTGTTTTAGAGTCACTAGATTTGTCTTCTAATATGTTGCAAAGCCAATTGCCTGCCTCTTTAGGGATGCTACACAATTTGAAGTTTCTTACCCTCTACGATAATAATATGAATGGGTCCATTCCTGAAAGTTTAGGGCAAC
Organism: Malus sylvestris; assembly: GCF_916048215.2. Lineage (NCBI taxonomy): Eukaryota > Viridiplantae > Streptophyta > Magnoliopsida > Rosales > Rosaceae > Malus > Malus sylvestris. The sequence goes on along the minus strand of NC_062264.1, from coordinate 36,505,351 downwards.
TCTCTCAACTAGTTCACCTCGATCTATCGTTCAACCCTTGGGAAGGCTTTTTAACTGAAGCCCATTTCATAAACCTCCCAAGATTGAAATACTTTGCATTAGGCAGAGTCGATCCAAACCCAACTCTACCTATTCCCCTCACTTTTAAAGTGTCTTATGACTGGGTTCCTCCTTTCATGCTTCACAAAATTAACATTGGCTATTGTAAAGTAGGTCCTGCATTTGGGGTATGGCTTCAGTCTCAAACTGAACTCCTTTTTGTCAAACTTCGTGGTACTGAAATCTCGGATTCCATACCTGAGGACTGGTTCTTGAAGATATCTTCCCAAGCTCAGTACTTGGATTTATCTCACAACCAAATCCATGGAAAACTTCCACTCCAATTGAAATTCCCAAATGCACTGATTTTGGATTTGAGAGATAACCAACTTCGTGGGCCATTACCACTTTGGTCAGGCGACAATGTGGTTAAATTTAAGCTGGAAACCAATTCCTTTTCAGGGCCAATCCCATTGAATTTGGACCAAAAGTTTCCCAAATTGGAATCACTCACTCTTGCAGAAAATCATTTTAACGGTACCATTCCACCCTCCATTGGCAACATGAAAAACTTGATACTCCTTTCTCTGAGAAGCAATCAGTTATCTGGAGAATTCCCACGAGAATTGAGTTTGTTGCCTGACTTAATGATTTTAGATGCTGCATACAACAATCTCTCAGGAAAGCTTCCTAGTTCAATGGGTGCCTCGGTTTTTCTTTTGTCGTTGAAGATGAACAGCAATAATCTCGAAGGTGAAATTCCTCTTTCCTTGGAAAATTGCATTTCTTTGAGGCACATTGATCTTGGGGACAATAAATTTACTGGGAAAGTACCTTCATGGATAGGATTGAATGTGCCGTTTGTGTCAATCCTAAGACTGAGGTCGAATTTTCTAAGTGGTCATATCCCACAACAGTTGTGCAATCTCAAGAACCTCCACATCTTAGACCTTGCTCTCAACAGCTTTTCAGGGACTATTCCCAAGTGCTTGAATAATCTCACTGCTATGAAAGTTGCTGCTTATTACAGTACTGCTTATGATGTATATCTGGTGTACCATCAACAAACAACAGTGATGAAAGGAAGAGAACTCCAGTATAACACATCTCTTATGTATGTAAAAAGCATTGATCTTTCAGCGAACAGCCTTGCAGGTGAAATCCCTGAAGAACTAAGCAGCCTCGTTCTGCTGCACAACTTGAACTTGTCGATGAATCAATTAAGCGGAGGCATCCCCTTGGAGATTGGAAATTTGGTGCAGCTAGAAAATCTTGATCTCTCACTCAACCAACTTTCGGGACAGATTCCTCAAAGTCTTTCATCCTTGACATTCTTGTCTTACATGAATGTATCGTATAACAACTTGAGTGGCAGAATTCCTTCGGGCAACCAGCTCCAAACACTGATCGATTCATCCATTTACGAGGGCAACCCGTTACTTTGCGGGTTTCCTCTTTCTACTGCGTGCTCAGAAGATGGGAATCCTACTGCCAAGGATCCAAAAGACAATGACAATGAAGATGGACATGAGGAGTTGTGGTTCTTTATTAGCTTGGTACTCGGCTTTATCGTAGGCTTTTGGGGCGTTTGTGGCACATTGGTTCTGAAGAAGTCATGGAGGCATGCTTATTTTCGATGGTTTGATGCCATCAAGGATAAGATACGTTTGAAAGTACTTGGTCATTTTCAAAGGAACTTTTGATTATAGCATAAAATAGAAGTAGTTTTTTAAATCAAAGTACTTGAGTAATATGAATGTAATAAGTTAAAAAAAAAAGTATGTATAATAAGTTACCATTATGTTTTAATAGTACGTCGAGTTTCTTGTACGTAATAAGTTACCAGTAAATTCTGAATTGACTATATATTGAGGAGTTCATATTATACCATATATTTTATCCTATTCTTAATTATAGTTTATTGGTTATTTTGGTAGAATTTTGATATTTTGTTATATATTTTCAATGTAGGACATGTGACTTCCTCTAGAGCAAAAAGTGATCAAACGGATGAATTTTGGAGTGATTCTAATTGGAGGATGTTCGTGATTCTTTCAAGATGATTGTGTCAAAGTTGCAGATTTTTCTACCAAGCCAATTGACCGTGGCGATGAAATAAAAGCCCAGTGCGTAGCTTTCCCAGATTGACGTTTCTGGACGTTTTGGGTATTTTGGAGGTCAAGATGACATATTTTGAAAAAGATTCCCGCCGAGGATTTGTAGGGGACGTCTCCAGATTTCAAAAGAGACCTTTTTGGAACAAATCGGAGTTGATTTGGTTGGTCAAAAGTCTGATTTTCTGAGAAGTCAGAATTTCAGTTTAAATAGGAAACCTTTTTATTTTCTGTTTTATTATTTTATTATGCTTCCTAGTTTTATTCTAAGACTTTTTAGAGTTTTATTTTGTAGTAGTGTTAATGCACAAAACCTGAGGTCTTGGAACAACGTAAATCTGACCGTGAATCTGCAAGTAATGTAAATAACACAAGATGTATCATGGTTCACCCCAAGGTTTGGGCTACGTCCACACTGATATTGTATTCATCTGAGAGGTGAGGGAGAGAATCTCTGAATATGAGAGGGGATGTGAGAGGGGTGAGAAGGCTTAAGAAATGGCCTCCTCTAATTGTGTGGGTGAGGAGTCTTTTTATAGAATAAGGGCTCCTCACTTATTACATATTTGCCCATTCATTTATTACATAATTACATTTAAGTCCCCCGAGTATTTGTACGAGATCTAAATACGGAGGCCCTAAGTATGATACAAATAGTAGTCCCCGAAGTCTTCAGTCAAGAAAGTCTTTTGGCTGGAGACTTGAAATTCAGTCCATGTGTGGGCCGAAGTAACTAGATGTTGTCTTGAATTGATGCTCGATATGAGGCGGTGCTCAATCTGAAATGATGCTCAACTAGAAGTAGCACATGCTACGAGGCTGCTCGGCTCGTGGCTTATGTTGCCTTGGTTGGCTCGGCTTGTGGCGTTGAAGGTGAGGGAGTCCCTTTTATAGAATAAGGGTTCGCTCCTTAATACATGAACGATGGGCTAGAGTTGATGCTCTCTAATGATGGTGAGGGAGTCCATTTTATAGAATAAGGGCTCGCTCCTCAATACATAAATGATGGGTTAAGAGTGATGCTCGTGGCGAGGCGGTTGCTCAGCTGGCGGCGATGCTCTCTAATGAAGGTGAGGGAGTCCCTTTTATAGAATAAGGGCTCGCTCCTCGATACATGAATAATGAGCTAGAGTTGATGCTCTCTAATGATGGTGAGGGAGTCCATTTTATAGAATAAGTGCTCGCTCCTCAATACATAAATAATGGGCTAGAGTCCCCCAAGTATTTTTCATGAGGCCCAGTTGAGGCCCAATATATGGTGTATAGTGTAGTCTTCCAAGTCTTCGGTCAATAGAGTCTGTTGGCTGGAGACTTCGAATTGAATCCATGTATGGGCCGAAATGGCGATTGTTCGGAGGCGGTATTTGTATACCCTGCACTGAAGCTTTGTAGGTGAAGCTTTGCAAGTGAAGCTTTGAAGCTGGAGCTCTGTAAATGAAGTTTTTGAAGCTAGAGCTTTTGTGAATGAAGTTTTTGAAGCTGTAGCTCTGGAAATGAAGCTTATGAAGCTAGAGCTTTTGTAAATGAAGCTTTTGAAGCTGTAGCTCTGTAAATGAAGCTTTTGAAACTAGAGTTTTTGTAAATGAAGCTTTTGAAGCTAGAGCTTTTGTAAATGAAGCTTTTGAAGCTAGAGCTTTGTAAATGAAGCTTTTGAAGCTAGAGCTTTGTAAATGAAGCTTTTGAAGCTAGAACTTTTGTAAATGAAGCTTTTGAAAGTAGAGCTCTGTAAATGAAGCTTTTGAAGTTAGAGCTTTGTAAATGAAGCTTTTGAAGCTAGAGCTTTTGTAAATGAAGGTTTTGAAGCTGATTGACATAAGTGATGCTCATGAATGTTTATGTTGATTGACATGAGTGATGCTCATGAATGTTGACATGAGGGATGTTCATGAATGTTTATGTATGATTGATATGAATGGTGCTCATGAATGTTTATGTATGATTGACATAAGTAATGCTCATGTATAATTTGAAGTACTGGGCGTACTTTTGATCACCTGGTTGGTGGTAATAGCGGCAGGTTGCTGAATAATTTTGGAGTACTGGGCGTAGTTTTGATCACTTGATTGGTGGTAATAGCGGTAGGTTGCCGAATAATTGTGGAGTACTTGGCGTACTTTTGATCGCTTGGTTGGAGCTATTTTGGGCTTATAGGCCTTCGCCCTCTACACAACATTCCAGCCCATTTATTTTGGGCTTTGCCGTGTTTTTTTTTATTTTTTATTGTTATTTTTTTATTTTATTTTTTTATTACCCTCTGATGGGGTTTATACAGATATCTCTGAAAGATAAGAAAAATAAATTACATCAGTAAAAAATAAATCCGACCCTCCGATCAATGGGTCATACCCATAATTTTCGTTTCTCTTTTGCAAATGGCAGACAAGGAAATCACGTGGAGTGTCTCTTTTCCCCTTCTGCATTTGCCGATAAAATCAGTGGAACCTTCAGATTGCAGATGGCTTTTACTTTCTCATAAATCAGGAAATGATTTCACATGCAAACCGCGAGCACTTTCTCCTTTTGCATTCTCATAAATCAGAAAATGATGGCTGTTTTCTTTTGCTTTCGGCCTGGTTGCTGAGAAAACGGACTCAAATGAGGAGTTGATGATAACGAAACTGGAGGCTGACCTAACCACCAAGCTTTAGCTTTTCTGGAGAGAGAAAGTGAGGGTCGGAGTTCCCAGAAACTCACTGTCCTCTACTCTTTGGGGAGGGTCCTCGGACAGGGCCAGTTCGGCACCCTTTACCTCTTCACCAAAATCATCCTCCCCCCCCCCCAGCGACCCAGAAAAAAGAAGAAGAAGAAGAAGAAGAAGAAGAGGGAGGAAGAAAGGAAAAAAAAATTGTCCCTAACCCCCCCCAACCCCAGCGACAAAGAAGAAGAAGAAGAGGAAGAAGAAGAAAAAGAAGAAGAAGAAGAAGAAGAAGAGGGTGGAAGAAAAGAAAAAAATTTTTGTCCCAAACCCCCCCCAACCCCAGCGACAAAGAAGAAGAAGAAGAAGAAGAGGGAGGAAGAAAAGAAAAAAAAAGAAAAAAAACCCTCCCCCCCCCCCCCGGGCGCCCAGCGACCCCTCCCCCCCGGCGCCCAGTGTCTTCTTCTTGTTGCAGATCTGGGTTTCTATTTTCTTCTTCTTCTTCTTGCAGTGGTTTCTATTTTTTTTTCTTTTTCTTTCTTCCTCCCTCCTCTTCCTCTTCTTCTTCTTCTTGCAGTGGGTTTCTATTTTTTTTTTCTTTTTCTTTCTTCCTCCCTCCTCTTCTTCTTCTTGCAGATGTCGGTTTCAATTTTTTTTTTTTTGAGAAAATTCAGGTTTCTTAAAAAAAATTTAAAAATTATTTTATTTGCCACGTGGTTGACATATATGTGGCAGCCACGTCAGCATTTAACAGATCAATGGATGGAAAATCTAACGGATGTATTATATTGAAATAAAATAGTACTTGAGGTATGAAAGTGAAATGTTTTAAAGTTGTTGTATGAAATTGAAATAGACCTCAAACCTGAGGTATGAAAATGTAATTTACCCTAAAATATGTATTTAAAATTTAAGTGCCATGAGACAAAGCCTTACGCCTCACGTTTAGGCGATGCTAATTCATGGGATGCCTCGCCAACGCCTATTTGACTAATCGTATTACATATTAGTTTTGTTTATCCTTTTCTTCCACACGCACACGGCTTAACTAATTAGAAAATTAATTACATATTAAGAAAACTATTCATATCTTGCAACAAAAACCCAACTCGTGGCTCGTAACTCTAATTAATCCCGACTACCAAAGTCAAGAATTTGTAGTCAATTCAGACTTGCTTTGGCAATCAAAGTCAAGAAAATGTGTTGAGGACTTGGAATTTCTGGGCATCATTGACTTCACCACAAAGGAAAAGACTGCTTGTTCTGGAGCAAGTTTTCAAGATTCTTTATTTGTGATGTTCTGGGCAAGTTTTCAAGATGCTTTTGGATATTGAAGAGGTTGTTGCTGATAATAAAGCATTGGAAAATTTCTCTCTTTTTCATGGAAAAGACTACTTGTTCTCCCCTTATTGAAAAAAAAAAAATTAAGAAAGCAGAAATAATGACTCTTATACAGTGCTAATAACAATTTCTTAGTTAAAACAAATAAGAGAGTCACCCCCACCCCACTCGCACGTTCCTTGCAATTTCATGGTGGGACAGCATTTGCATTTGTCATTTGATTTCTTTTTTAGGCAGGACGTGTTTCAATTACCCTAAAAATAAAAAATAAAACAGAAAAAATCAATTTGTGTTTGACCAGCAAATAAACAGAGTAATTATTGCTGTTTTGGCAAAGAAAGTTATATATTCATGTGCAATAATATGTGTAAGTATTGTAGCCAATCAATTTAAGTATTTGACCATGCCAAACCTAATAATGCATCATGGAATGTCCTCCTAAATGCAATTACAATTCGACCAGCCACACATATATTCATACCAAAATCATCAGGATGTACAACCAAGGTTCTAAAAAATGCTAAGCGCTAGTCGGGCGGCGGGCTAGCGCCTAGCGCCTAGGTGCCTAGGCAGCTTAGACGGATTTAGGTAAATTTCTTGTATATCTTGTAAATAAGTGCATATTGACACATAAAAAAAAAAACTATACTTGTATGGATAATAAAATAATGATAAAATGCAAATTAGGTACACTATTTCCATAAGTATTGGATGAACTTGTAGTAAATCCATCATTTGCAAATTAGATACACCATTTCCATAAGTATACCACCATGAAACCAAAAAAGAAAAAAGCACGCAATTAATAAAAAATAAATAAAAATAAATCTCCTAGGACCGCCTAAGACCGCCTAGCCTGCCTAGCTACCCAGCCCACCTAGCCCGCCTAGCCTGCCTAGGCCCAACCCGATTTTTCAGCGCGATTTGCCCAAAAACGCCTCGGTTACTAGGTGCCCAGCGCCTAGGCGGCCGCCTAGGGCGTTCTTTAGAACACTTTGTACAACCAGTAAAGTCATGCACCCTACCATTATTACTTCAACTAAGTAAAAACCTTGGTCATAGTTTATTTTCTTTGTAACCTGGAAATTACCATCGGATTGAACTTTTACATAAGGAGAAATGACTCTTTGTGATAAGGAACTTGACTACCTCATCGGGCAGCGGTCTTGCATGTTGCGAACTTGCAAATTACAATCTCCACCATGTTCAGTGGAATTTTGACGTACGCCAATGTGAAAATTCACATTTTGAACCTTTATTCAAGCTCCGACGTATAAAAGTCAGAGAGAGGAACTTTCAACAAAAGGACAATAAAAATAGATATATCAAAGGAAAGAAAGACTTTGACTAGTTGAGCGTCAACATTATTGCTTTTACTTGCTGATTGCTTTCTATATATTGATAATAATGGACTAGGCGAGTTGAAATACATATAATAGACTACAATAGCAATTTTACTCTCTAATGTGCATAAGGGGGTAAGAAAGAACCAAGACCCTATGAACAGTTATAACTATAAAGTAGGCTACTTTTTTCGCGCACAGAGCAATTAAAAAGGGTTAACTTCTCAATAGAATAACCCCCCATCCCTATCTTCGAAATTTATTAAGTAATGAAACACAAAAATAGAATACAAGGGGGTGTGAGGCCTAAACCCGCGAATAGAAAGCCAAAGAAACATCAGCGAAACGAAAAACAGGACGAAAGATATCAAACATGGCAGATTTGTCTGTGCTAAGATTGCGATCCAACTTTTCAAGCGGACATCTTCCCCCGCAATTGTGCTATCTTCCCTCCTTCGTATCTTATACCTTGGTCACATCAACTTTTCTGGGACCATTCCCAAGTGCTTGAAAAATATGACTAGTTTTGTCTATGGTAATTCTACTGTGGCCTACAGTGCACTAAGTCGACTTGTTTATTGTTCGTATTTGACTAGTATTACATATGAGTCTGCCATGTAATTACCGGCTAATTTCGCGCATACGGCTTAACTAATTAGAAACTTATCACTATGTACCCCAGTTTCATCTTAATTAGTTTTGTTTATCCTTTTCTTCCACAAGCATACGGTTAACTAATTATAAAATTAATTGCATATTAAGAAAATTATTCATATCTTGCAATGAAAACCTGACCGGTGGTTCTTAACTCTAATGGTTAACACTATTTCAGTAGCATGACAAATTATAAATCTTGGTACAATGGATAGTTTAGTCCAAGAATACGCAATTGTTTATGTATACCATCAATAATCCAAACTCCCAAAGTCAAGAAAATTTAATCAATTCATCTACATTTGTGGGGGTATAGCATACTTGCTTTGGCAATCAGAGTCAAGAAAATGTGTTGAGGGCTTGGAATTTCTGGGCACCATTAACTTCAATACCTTTTTTTTGAGCTCGTTGCTGCCCCCTATAATTTTACTTTGCTTGCTTTCAGTAGCCATCTACTGCAAAGAAATATTTGTACAATGGATTAGATGCTGTCCATTGTTCACTGCTCACTATTTGCTCTTTCTGTTTTTGATCACTTCCTATATGCAGAGTACTACTAAGCTGAGTTTGAAAATCATGAAATTGTTGTCAATGATGGTTTGATCATTGACAGTATCATGTCTTGATATCTAGTGGAATTTTGTGCCTCTGTGGGATTTCTTGGATACTTGTAAACACTTGCACAAATAACAAAATGCTTTTATTTATTTATTTTTAATTTTTATTCTTCCCTGCGTTGGTATTTACAAATGTACGTGCACTGCACTATTGAACAAACACTGGAATGCTGTCTCTCTATGACACCGAATCTAGACTCGTCAAATGATTAGATGGTGCATTCATCATATTTAATTAACAGTTTGTTCAATGTTTTCATTTAAGTTCATGATTAGTATTAAATAAGTTCATATTAAGTCATGATTATGTATGATCATTAATAAGGGTAACCTATTCATAGAAGGTTGTTCCATACCTAGACCATTTAAAACTCCCACTCATGTACGAAATAAGTCATTCAGAAAATTGAGAATTACTTTTAAACTTGGTTTAATGAAGAGTGTTTTCTTCATATATTTAAACTCTTATCTCTTTGGTGGATTTCTTAGAGTGGCGAGTTGTTTATCTTTGAGTGTTCACTTGTGGTTTCTCTTTGATCTCCATTATCCGGTGTCAAATTGGTTGTCAGAGCTCTATTAGATCATGGTTGGAAGGTGTGGGCATCGTGGAGGCCAACAAGCTCGCTAGGACTCACCACATTGTGAGAGAGATCTACGTGACATTGTAATGGACGACCTAAGGAGGCAAGTGCAAGAGTTCCAATGGCGTCTTGAGCGCTACGAACCTCTAGAACATGATGATTGTCGTCATGAAACAGAGAATTAATGATGAAATCGATGATCTTAATCTTCCTCCAATGTTTGACCTTTGTCCAAGTGTGGGAGAATAAAATCTTGTTTCGACTCATGGGCCAATACGATCATCCAAGGAAAAAGTATTGTGCAAGATAAAAAGCCCACAAGAAATATGCGCGAGGGAAACGCGCCCATAAAACTACCCCACTATGGAGGAGAAATGGGGGAGGAAGACAGGTCCTGACGGATGACCACGAAGGAAGTGGAAAATGAGGAACGGTCGTGGTACTTGATCCTCAAGCATGTGATCCTATAAATAGGGAGATGAGCCAAAGAACCAGGTACGTAAAGAACACTCGAGAGAATCCAGAGAATAGGAACTAATTGACTGACTTGAGCGTCGGAGTATCTTCTGCAGGTACCCTGCCCGACCAAAGCTGCAGAGGAAGATTATTTTGGGACACTTCGAAGAAGAATTCGGCGAACGTGAGGATTGCGGTCAACAACTCTGTGGAGGTATTTCTCCTTGTGGGAAATCCCGCTCCAACAGTTAGCGTCGTCTATGGGAACGAAACAAAATCAAGCTATAAACATGACTGGATCCGCACAAGAAGTTCCGAATCCCTCTGAAGATACAAGGACTCGATCGGTACACGTGAGGTCTCAATCCCAAAATAGTGAACCTTGTCTCGCCATGGAACAATTTAGAAGGCTAACGAGGGAATTGCGTGAAACCAAAAAGACAGCAGATGAGGCGTTGAAGAAGGCTGAAGCGAAAAACGCAGTAGAAGGTGCAACCGGCACCAAGAGACAACGTGTAGAAGAGGAAGATAAGGGGGCAGCTCTAGTAGCGCGCCATACAGTAACCGTGTTGAAGTGACGAAAAATCAGGGCGAAGAGGATCACAGGGGAAAAGGATCGAAAAAGGTAAATGATGTTGATTTGCGAGAACAAATTGAGAAGATTGTGAAGGGATACAAGCCCTAGACCCTGGCAGAACTTGCCTTGGAAGCAGCCAGAGGGATTCGCAAATCGCTGTTCACAGAGGACATCCTGAAAGTTAAAAAACTTGCCAAGTTCACCCAACCAAAGTTTAGGCTATTCGAAGGCGTAACTGATCCCGTCGAACACATTTACCACTTTCAACAACAAATGGCGCTTGAAGGAGACGACGAGGCCTTCTTGTGCAAGTTGTTCCCCTCAAGTCTTTCGGGATCATCGTTAACTTGGTTCAAACAACTGAAACCGAGGTCTATCGGAAGTTTCACAGAGCTTTGCGAAGCATTCATATCCCAATATGTTTGCAATCGGAGGCCAAGAAAATATATTACGATCTTGTTCAGCACCAAACAAAATGTTGGCGAGAGCCTCAAAAGCTACATGACTAGGTTCACCGAAGAGATGTCCACCCTAGAAGAATGTGATTCCCACACTGCGTCTTTGGCATTTCGAGAAGGGTGTTGCTTGGAACAAAGATGCGTAGGTCATTGATCGAAACGCCACCACTGGACATGAGGAAGGTGATGGCCCGAGCTGATGGAATCATCAGATTAGAGGAAGAGGAATTTATCCAATCAAAGCAGGCCACCGCGACTATTGTTACATCTCCAGCGGGCATTACCATGAAAGATTTGAGTGGGTATTGAGAAAAGTCATGGAAAACACAAAAGATTTGAATGTAGGGAAACTTGGACGCATATGGGAATGACCATATGAGGTGACCGAAGCTTTCGGAAATGGGGCTTATAAACTCAGGCATGTAGAAACAGGTCAGTATGTGCCGCGCCTATGGAGCGCAATTCATTTGAGAAAGTACCACATTTAGCTTCTCGTGTTTATGTTTTCCGTATTTAAGTTTCCGTTTCCAGCAATGTTGAAGGGTAAATCCCCTATTGTCTTCCTTGCATGTCAAAGGGGATGTCCCTGGATGTCTGTTGACATCTCCTCAGAGTATGATAAATAAAGTTGCACTTTATTCAAATCTTAGACTAAAGTCTAAAGCTGAAGAGTATAAACCAAGGGATGAGGATCGAATCAAGATCGGATGGGCAGAGACCCAATCAAGATCGGAAATCTAAGATCGTGTGGGGAAAGAAAACCCAAGATCGGATGGGCAGAGACCCAATCAAGATCGAAATTCTAAGATCGAGTGGGAAAAGAAAACCCAAGATCGGATGGGCAGAGACCCAATCAAGATCGGAAATCTAAGATCGTGTGGGGAAAGAAAACCCAAGATTGGATGGGCAGAGACCCAATCAAGATCGGAAATCTAAGATCGAGTGGGAAAAGAAAACCCAAGATCGAATGGGCAAAGACCCAGTCAAGATAAAAAAGGTAAAAAATTGATTAAGAGTAAATTCAAGATTGAACGGTTTTTTAGATTGATAACGAAAGTGAAATGTTTGAAATATTCCCACAAGAGGAGTTTGAAATGGAAAATCACCTGTAAGCTAAGAGGCCACTTTGAAACGAGAAATCATAGGTTTGGTGAAGAAATTGAGCAGATGAAGTGAAGGAAAATGAGGACGGAGGAACTCAAGGTAATGACATATAAATATATACGCATACATGTGGAGAGATATATGCAAATATATGAGAAGTGCAGAGATTTGCATGTTGTACGCAAAGGTATGCCTATGTTGCGTGTAAGAATGTGCCCATATATGCCAATGTACCCAGATATATGCATAGATATGTCTGTGCAAGTCTGGCAAGGATGTGATGTCTGCAAAAGTGTGCATATGTGTACGTGGGTGTGTGTGAATATATCTATATAGGAAAGCAAGTCAGAGTCAGAATATATATATATATTTAGAAAAGTAAATCTGCTAGGGCCGGACTGAATATATATATATATATATATATGTAAATGCAAGTCAAGGTGTCAGTATGTATATGTACATATAGGACAAAGAAAGTCAGGGTGTCAGGTCGGAATGCATGCATATATATATATATATATGCGTGTGTGTCTGTATAAAGGCAAATGGGTGCACAGACTAGGCGTATTCAGCGAGAGGGACGCGCTTTTACACTTCTGTACTGCAGCTGCTACTTTCGTCAGTTCAACAAGATGGGATAACGGTTCACGCAATAGATACATATATGTATAGCCTGTCAGACCACCTACTCAGTCAAATTTGTATATGTCAGTCCATTTTCGTAGTGTCAGTCCTCATATGCAAGTCCTCGTACGCAAGTTCTTGTACGCAAATCCTAAATCATATCAGTCGACTTTCGTAGTGTCAGTCCTCATATGCAAGACCTCATATGCAAGTCCTCGTACGCAAATCCTTGCTCGTAAATCCTCTTTCGTAAATTCTATCAGTCCGTAAATCCTCGTTCGAGAATCCTCGTGCGCAAATCCTCTTTCGTAAATTATGTCAGTAATCCTCTTTCGTAAATTATGTCAGTAAATCCTCATTCGTAAATCCTCGTTCAAGAATCCTCGTTCAAGGATCAATTGGCTCTGTAAGTCAGGCGAACGAAGCGAAGGTTTTGGTAAATTCACCTTCAGTAAATTTATTCTTAGAAAAAGCAACTTCCACAAATTTGGCCATAGCAAGAAGTGTTTAAAGTTTTAGCTTGGCTTAAAGAGCACAGTTTCAGGGCCTCACGAGATCGAAAAACGCAGTTTTCCCCTATTTTACATGCGTAAAAAAGGGAAAAGGGGGGCACTGTGGGAGAATAAAATCTTGTTTCGACTCATGGGCCAATACGATCATCCAAGGAAAAAGTATTGTGCAAGATAAAAAGCCCACAAGAAATATGCGCGAGGGAAACGCGCCCATAAAACTACCCCACTATGGAGGAGAAGTGGGGGAGGAAGACAGGTCGTGACGGATGACCACGAAGGAAGTGGAAAATGAGGAACGGTCATGGTACTTGATCCTCAAGCATGCGATCCTATAAATAGGGAGAGGAGCCAAAGAACCAGGTACGTAAAGAACACCCGAGAGAATCCAGAGAATAGGAACTAATCGACTGACTTGAGCGTCGGAGTATCTTCTGTAGGTACCCCGCCCGGCCAAAGCTGCGGAGGAACATTATTTTGGGACACTTCGAAGAAGGATTCGGCGAACGTGAGGATTGCGGTCAACAACTCTGTGGAGGTATTTCTCCTTGTGGGAAATCCCGCTCCAACACCAAGTGGTGCTTGTGATATTTGTTGTGGTATATATATATCGATATAATTGTGTCAATGATGATGGTGATGACGAGCGTACATGGTCAAGAAGTTTTTCAGTCACTGTCAGTTTTTAATTATTACAATGGTAGTGAAGATGTGATAACAATGGTTAAAGAGTTCCAGGAATAGCTATATAATATGGCAAAACCTTGGAATTCATGATACTTTTTGGGAAGATTTCATTGTTCAAGATATGAGAAGGAAACCATTGAATAGAAATTTTCAATATGGTTTGAATTATTTCTACTCAATCCCAAATTATGAGTATGAAGTGATTCAGAAGCATTATCTCAAGGTAATTGTTATTGAGGGAAAAATATTGGTGCGTGCATGGTTTATAAGAATGTGGAAAATCAAAAGTTCTTTGTATTGTTTAGTTTCTTGGAATTTTTCAAGTTCTTCAAATTTATTGGTGTTAAATTGGATGAGTGGAAAATGTTAGTTGGACATCCGAAAGATTGAGGAAGACCAAACAAAACTCGAGGATGAGTTATTGCGCAGTGGAAGCGTATGACACGGAAACTGGACTCGTCAAATTATTAGATGGTGCATTCATCATATTTAATTAAAATTTTGTTCAATGTTTCATTTAAGGTCATTATTAGTATTAAAATAAGTTTATGCACAGTTTTAAACCGTGGTTCATGTATGATCATTAGTAAGGGTTAGCCTACTCATGGAAGGTTGTTCCATGCCTAGACTATTTAAAACCCCTACTCATGTACGGAAATAATCATTCAAAAATTGAGAATTGCTTTTAAACTTGGTTTAGTGATGAATGTTTTCTTCTTATCCTTAGACTCTTATTTGGTGAATTCCTTTGAATGGCGAGTTGTTTATCTTTTGAGTGTTTACTTGTGGTTTCTCTTTGATCTCCATTATCCTGTGTCACTCTACCTCTCGTCGCTGCAAACCAGAGTTATAAACAAATGTTTCCGTTCTTGTTTTAAGTCTTTTTTCAGTTGTTAATTGCTATAGTTTTGTTCTTATCTAGATTTTGTTGTCTGCAATGGATGTTAGATAAATTAGTTAAATTATCGCTACTAAAAAAAATTACCGCAAATAATCCTCAATTGCGTTGTCAATGGCCCCTCTTTTCTCTCTTCCAATCTCTTTCATCAATTATGATATATTTGCTGCTCTCTTACAGACGCAGGAGACTAACTATTCAAAGTCTCCGCTGCATATCGATTTTCCAAAAACTAATCGGTGTACCAAGACTTCCGCGGCTAGCCATCTCATTCATGCATTCATTATCATCGGCTCCCACACGGCTTCATTAGAAAAATTCCATAGAAAAATCTTTGTATTTTCCATTAGTGAAAAACAAAATAAGAAAGCGACTAGTGTGACAACGATGATTTTGAGTGTTAATAGTAATTCCCTTGTTTAGAAAATTTATAAATAACGACACAACATTCATCCAAGTAGAGGCTACCAGCATGTGTGGTGTAGGCGATGGACTTGTCAAGGGGGTTGTGAACTCCCGCCTATAAATTAGTTGCTAAACATCATCACCAGCAAAGCAAAGAAAATTGTGTCTAATAATGGATACCAACTATCACCTTAGTATTGCTCACTATTTGCTTCTTTTGCTTTTGGTCTCTTCCTACATGCCGAGTACCACCAAACTCTGTTTCTGTTTCGATGGTGATGAACTTTCAAGCACTGTGAAAACAAATTTATGCATCTACGAAGAAAGACAAGCGCTTCTCATCTTTAAAAAACATCTTGTTGATCCTTCCAGTAGGCTTTCCTCTTGGGTGGGTCGCGACTGCTGTCGATGGGAAGGTATTTCATGCAACAACAGCACTGGTCGTGTCGTGAAAATGAACCTCCGGAATCCACATCCGTATCCTGATTATTATGACGAGTTGGAAGAGTCAGCTTATAAAAAGTCTTGCTTGGGAGGTAAGATAAATAATTCTTTGCTTAAACTGAAACACTTAAATTACCTAGACCTAAGCAAGAACTTTTTTCATAGCAATGAAATTCCTAAGTTTTTTGGGGAGCTTAAAGGTTTGCAATATCTCAACCTCTCATCTGCATCATTTGAGGGAGAGATTCCCCCTTCTCTTGGTAACCTGTCAAGCCTAAATTTTCTTGATCTCGGGTTGAATCATGACTTATCTTCCAGAAATTTGAATTGGCTTTCTCACCTCTCTTCCCTAAAATACCTTAATCTCAAACACATGAACCTTCGCAGCACCGGAGTCAGTTGGGCATATGATATTACCATGCTTCCTTCATTGTTAGAGTTACACTTATCTTCGTGCCAAATTGAAAGCATTCCACTCATCTCACTACAACACATTAATTTGACATCACTTTTGATCCTTGATTTGTCAAATAATATGTTTAGTTCTGCATTTCCCAGCTGGCTTTTTAATCTTACTAATCTCAGAGAACTTGATCTAGCCTCGAATAATTTCAGTGATCCTTTCCCAAGTGAATTTGCAAACTTCAAATCTCTGGAATACCTTGATTTATCTGATACGGGCCTAAAAGGTCAAATTCCCAAGGTCATTGGAAATTTGTGCAAGCTAAAGTTTTTAAGCCTTTCTAACAACAATTTTGATGGGGGGATTGAAGAGTTTTGGAGGCGTTTCTCAAATTGTCCAAATAATTCAGTAGAGTCACTAGCTTTGTCAAATTGTGATCTGCATAGCCAACTGCCGGCCTCCTTAGGAATGTTTAAAAGTTTACAGAATCTCAACCTCCGTGAAAACTATTTGTGGGGCTCAATTCCAGATTCCATGGGAAACTTGTCATCCTTGAAAACATTGGACCTCGCTGAAAATAACATGAACGGGCCCATTCCAGATTCCATTGGAAATTTGTTATCCTTGGAAACATTGGACCTCTCTTTTAATAAGATGAACGGCTCCATTCCAGAAAGTCTGGGACAACTCTCTCAGCTAATTTCTCTATATCTGTCTTATAATTCATGGGAAGGTGTTCTAACGGAATCCCATTTCATAAATCTTACTAGACTACAAGATTTTCAAATAGAAGTTCAAGTCATTGACCTACCCATGTCCCTTGTTTTTGACATGGCTTATGATTGGATTCCTCCTTTCAAGCTCCACACAATTAAGATCACAAATTGTCGGGTGGGTCCTAGTTTTGGGGTATGGCTTCAATCTCAAATTGAACTGATTGACGTCACTCTTCGTGGTAATGCAATCATGGCTTCTATACCAGAGGAATGGTTGTTGTTATCTTCCCAACTCGAAAGTTTGGATTTATCTAACAACCAATTTTGTGGAAATTTCCCTTCACATTTGAAATTTCCAAGTCTAAAATATATTGATTTGAGTCATAATCAGTTGGAGGGTCCACTCCCACTTTGGTGGTCCACTAATGTCACTTACCTTCTTCTTGGAAGCAATCTATTTTCTGGGTCAATTCCCTCCAATATTGACCAGATGATGCCCAATTTGAACACTCTCTCTCTTTCGGAGAATCATTTGAATGGCACTATTCCTCCTTCTATTTTCAACATGCAGCAATTGGAAGTCTTGTCTTTAAGGAGCAACCAACTATCTGGAGAATTCCCTCATGTATGGATTGCAAAGAGCAATATTTTGTATCTAGATGTTGGTCAAAACAGTCTCTCTGGCAATATTCCCACTTCATTGGGAGTATTAAGTTCCCTAACAGAATTAAAGCTCAACAACAACAATTTTAGCGGTGAAATTCCCGATTCCTTGAAAAATTGTTCTAGTTTGAAGAGTATTGATCTTGGAGACAACAAATTATCTGGTAACATACCTCTATGGATAGGAGGATCAAATGTATCCTTATTGTCTAGGCTACGATTACGATCCAACTATTTTAGTGGACATATTTCCCGACAATTGTGCAATCTTCGCCACCTTCATATCCTTGACTTTAGTCACAACAGTCTTTCGGGTACTATTCCCATGTGTTTACATAATTTGACTTCACTGGTGGATGAATCAGATACACAATCTATTGGTTATGAAGAGCAAGCCACACTGACACTAAAAGGACGCGAACTTGTGTACAACAAGACTTTGATGTTGGTCAAGATCATTGATCTTTCTTCAAATAAGTTAAGAGGTGAAATCCCTGATGAAATAAGTAGTCTCCTTCTACTGGGTACATTGAATTTGTCCAAGAATCAATTGACTGGAAAGATCCCCTCCAAGATCGGAAACTTGCATTTGCTTGAAACCCTTGATCTCTCACACAACCGCCTCTCGGGACAGATTCCTCAAAGCTTGTCATCTTTAACCTTTTTGTCCCACTTGAATTTGTCTTACAACAACTTGTCCGGAAGAATTCCTTCAGGAAATCAGCTCCAAACGCTCAATGTTTCTTCCATTTATATGGAAAATCCATTGTTGTGTGGTGTTCCTCTCTCAAATAAGTGCCCTGAAGATAATACTTTCCCAGCTAAGGATGCAAAAGACAAGAATGAAGGTGGAAATCAGGATAAGTTGTGGTTCTATGTCAGCGTGGTACTTGGCTTCATAGTAGGCTTTTGGAGTGTTTGCGGTACATTGATCTTAAAGACATCGTGGAGGTATGCCTATTTTCAATTCTTCGATGACATCAAAGATAAGGTGGCACTAGGAATTGCATTGGAAGTGGGTCGTTTCCAAAGAATGTTTTCTGATGTTTGATACTACTATGTATATGTGATGTTTTTTCTTTTCTGCTTTGTGTTTTTTGCACTTGCAGCTTATGTATTGAATAAAACAGTTTAATCTTTCAATAAATGTTCCGACAAACAATTATGTATTAACCTGGAATTAATAAAAAATTATAGTTTGAATTTATCAATCGCGTAAAGCGAACTATATATATGTGACGGTATCCATTCAATGTTGCAAATTAACAAAATAACACTTTCTTCATAAAGTAGATAAGAGTAGACCAATTTCATCACTATGGTTCTTGAACGAGCATTAAATTGATACAAACCAGCCGTTTGAATGATCTACTTTGAGCAGCGTTCTTTCCATTTTCCGTACCGGGTTCAGCACGATCAAGAGCCTGTGGGAAAAAATATGTAGATTTTACAGATTTGTCAACGCAACCAGGTAAAACAGCAGATAACTTATATGCCACACTCTAATAGACTAAAGGCTGTATGTCAGAATGCAAACTACGGTCAGACTCAACATAGTTTGTCTCCCCAGTCCCAAAATTCAATCCTCTGCATTCGGCTCTGTCACAGATGGGATTCATTGCAAACTAGGGGTCAAACCTAAGTGAAAGAATAGCTGCATCCGATCTCTTTGCTTGTGATACAAAATACTGATCAGTCAAGTTAACAAAACATGTGCATGTACTGAGAGACAAGGGAGGAGGAGGGGGTGGAAGAAGGGAACACAAATTCCATTTTTCATTCAAGTTCTCTTTTCTCAGGGTAAAATCAATTTAAAAATTTTAGAACGGTGGGGGTTAATATAGAACCACTCAAGATACTATCAAGCAACTGAAGAAATACAGATAGTGTAGCTTAAATTATACTGGAAAGAGAAAATTCTACCTCAATAAAAGCTTCCACCAACGTCTCATCCTTGTATGCATGAAACCCTCTGAAACACTGCAAAAGAATATGCACAAAAAGTGATTGAGATCAAACATATCAAATGAAGAAATACATACACATTAATCAGTGAAGACATAGTACGCTTCCAAGCTGCATAGACAGACAGAACAAAAAAGTTGTGGAGGACAAGGACTAACAGCATGAAAAAGAAGTTAGTCCAACATTACTTATAAATGAAGTTTGGAAAAATTGAACGACGGGCTGTAAACAAGAGTAAATCAGACAAAGCAAAGCATATACGACAAAGAAAAAATCTTATTTCATGCACATAAGATACTAACTTTATACAATTTCCTTATCATATCATATCCAGTCATCAATAGAAAGTAATATGACATAATATGTTTAAGTGATGAGGATAAAAGATGGAAGTAACAAGTTTAGGTGAAAAAGGACACACCTTAACATGGTAACTAATATAAGCATGAAAAGTTGATAAACTCCAAACTGTTCGATCCAATTTCTTGCCTTCCACGTAACAAGGAAAAATAACTGCACTGGTACACTGTACAATTTATTAAAGTGAAAATAAAAAAACAAACTGACCATTTCCCTGACATTACCAAAATTGACAAATCCTGGCAGACACTGCTCTCAGTGGGAGCTTCCCTTAGTTCTAAAGGAGGGGAAGGAACAAGGAGGGGGCATTATTAATTCCGGCCATACCTCTTGATTCCACAAATTCCTAAATGGTAATAAAACTATCACACTTAGCAATTAAAACACATCCAAACGAGAGTAAATAGATCCAAGGAAGCGTAGCTTGGAGGGTAGCAGCGTTTAACAAGCTAGCATATAGACTTCACATTCTCTTCCTGGGTAAAAAATTCACATTTCCAATTTAAGATTGTATACTTATCAAACCTGCAAGAAGGAAGTTGCGAGAACAATATCTATAGTCCTTGAATCTCATAGGGAACACTACCGTCACTTTGTCTGCCTGCAAAAAACATCGCAAGTTTTATCAGAATAAGTTTCTCCCGCAGTCCCTCTTAAGTAGCTAAAGGTTAGAACATAAAAGCTACAAAGAGCAAAATGATAACTTGGTAGCCTTAACATGTAATTTTACCTGAGGAATAAGGAAAAAGGACTTGTTTGGTCAATGCAAAAGAGCAACAAGCTCATCAGTATTGGACGCAACAGTCCCTGCAGCAAGCTTCTTCAGAACCCCTCGCAATGGAGCACCTAGCACCACTTCTCTTACAGATGCAATATTTAGCAAAAGAGGATGTCTGTACTCTAGGCAAAATCGACATCCACACAACAAAGTCAAAAAAAGGAAAAATTGGAAGTCAGCCAAAGAAAAATCAATAGATAAATATATAGAATTGGAATGTATAAGAAAAAGGAATGCCCGGAAGAGGATAATCTAGTAGAATCCAAATAAAGTTAAGACAATGTTGGGTTTTACACCAATGGACCAAGCAGTCCAAGAAGGGTTTTATACCAATGAACCAAGCAGTCCAAGAAACTAAAGTTATTTGGAAACAAGCCAAACTTGTCTAACAAGCTAATTGCATACTTAAACGCAATCACATCGAAAAGAATACCACCCCGACTTTTATTCATTGCCTTGACTGGCTTTAACAAGATCTCCTAAATGTTTTGAAAACATATACCCATGGCAATGGCAAGCTTTATAATGAACTTAGAAAAGGAACTCGTTGAACCTTCATCTGGAGGAGTTTGGAGAGATTGAGCTTCAAGGTAAGATTAAACCCATCTCTTTGGGGGTCAAGAATTTGAACCACCGCGTCATATGCAGCCTCTGTAGCTCCGGAGGGAGGGGCGCCCAAGAACACAGTTTCCGGAGGTGGAGTCGTTAGCGATACCAAAAGCAATAAGATATGTGGTTCTTCATTGTCACCTGCATAATATCAATGCCATTACACGACCCATCTAATCAAGACTGTTCAAAATTCGAAATTGAATCCTGGGCTATCACCTGAATGTGGTAGCGAACGTCGTCTAACTCGGCCCAGTGATAGTACCATACCAAAATGAGAGGTTGACAAGGAGGAAGAAGAAGAAGAATTGGACTGTTGAATTGGGAAAAGGGACGAACTTTTGGAGGCGATTGAGTGTCGAGGAGGAATCTTGAGTGGGACTGCAATATAATCATTGGGATTGAATTGGGTTTGAAGATTTGAGGGTTTTTGTGCGTAGGTAGAGAGAGCTCAGAAAATACAGAAATGGCTAAGATGGATCTACGGTGGAGAATTTGACATGGCGATTCAATCAGGGAGTAGGGAGTTCCAATCCAACAATGTATTTTTTTTTTTTTTTTTTTTTTTTGCTATTTGCTCCTTTTGAAATTTGGATGCCGGATGGTTGATGGTTCCAGTTTCGGAATTTTGTTATTAACTTAGGTACCCTAGCACTTTCCTATATTCCAAAATTCCTCCCTCTCTTCTTCTCACTATGCCACTTTGCGTAGTTGCTCTTGGCTTCCGAGGTCTTTGAGACATTCTACAAAATATATTGCTTCCATGGCAGCCTCACTAAGGAGAATGTCCAAGAATACACTAGATAGATTCATGTTTATAGTAAATAGAGAATGATTAAAATGAGAGAAACGCATTTACTAATCCTGTTTCGAATTTACTATGATCTCCACTAAATTTGAATGTTTGATAGGCCAGATAATCAAACATTTATAATTTAAATATTTACGAACAAAACAATTTTACATGAACTTGTAACATTTCAACATGTAATTATTGATGAATTTATCACTTCGCTAATATATCTTATAATGGAGTAAGTTGTGAATTTTTCACCAACTAGTTACTCGCCTTGTGATATTACTCTTTTAAATGTCAAAAAAGTTCCAATTTCAAAACCCGTACCCTATTAATTTAATGCATGTTGAAGAACATAAGAAAGGTGATGATGATATTTGGGGGAAAAAACATTGAAGATGTTTGAAGTTTGATAGGTGAGGAATAAAAACACAAATGTTTGAATTCCTCCGGCTATTGTGTTGGTACTTCTAGCGCAGTGTCGTTTATTTGTATTTGCACCAATGATACATGGAGGCCTTCTATCCAATTATTTTAGGTTTACTTATGAGTATGGCTGGAACACCCACCCCCATTTATAAAAATATATTTATGTAATTACCCCTAAATATTATGAATCTATCAATTTAGTCTTATTTTGACTACCAATTTGGATTTAAATTTTGGATTCCTTTTCTTCCTAAGCTGCCACGTGGCAGCACCCCATCACTTCTCCCATTTCTCTCTGTTCCCCTGGGTGAGGACTTGGATTGTCTGCCCTCCAATTTCTGTGCCCTTCTGTTTTTGTGGTCACGGTTAAGCCACGTCAACATTTTATATTACTATTTTTTTTGTTTTATTATTTTTATAAAAAAATAATATAAAATATTGACGTGACTTAACCGTGACCACACAAAACAGAAGGGGCACCTAAATGGGAGGGCAGACAATCCAAGTCCCCCGGGTGAAACCCCCCATCTTTTTCTTTCTCTCTCTGTCTTTCCCTTCTCTCCCTCTCGGATCTCTCATTTATCTCCATCTCTTCAACTAAATCGCACACACCCACACGCTGAGGCACACTCGTGCGCGGAGAAGCCATCACCATTATCAATTCCTCATCCTTCTCTCTCCCTCTTTCCCGTGCTGCGAGGACAGAAACCTGAAAAGGAATTCCGACGAGATTTCTATTCCTCCGGTTAGGTAAGCCTCGTCCTAGAATATTGTTGGAATGTGGTTTAAATGAGTTTTAATTGGGTTTTATTACGTGATTTTGGAGGTTTGAGGACGAGTTTGGCTCGGGTGTAAGCACACCCATCTCCGGCGAACCGTGGGTGTCGAGGGAAGTTCTGACCATCTCCGACCGTTCTACGACATAAGGAAGGTATAAAGTTGTTCCCCTAGTCTTGTACTTCGATTTGATGCCTAGATCGGACCCTAAAAGCTAGGTTTGAGGCCTGCCGGAGCTGTAGAAGCTCCGGCGTTCTTCTCCGTCGACGCCAGGGCTTCCGGGCCGTTGCTGAGTCACTCGGGCCTTAGGCCCGTGGTGAGCCTAGCCCAATCCCCCTAACCCAGTTTGTTTTAATTGTTTTTATTTAATTATTAAGACCCAAAGGCCTTCGGGCCGTTATGTATAGGGCCTGTAGCCCATTAGACCAACCCAAAACCTTTTTAGGTTTTGTTTATTTCTGTTCTAGAAATTAAGGCCTTAGGGCCAATTAGAAATTGGGCTTTCAGCCCTTTCCCAAACCCATTAACCTTTAATTTAAACTCAAAACCCTTAGGGCCATTCGGCCCAACCCAATCCAAAGCCCAGTTTGACTTTGACCCTTGGACCAGTTGACTCAGTCAACTGTTAGAGTTGACTTTGACTGGTCCACGGTCAATGTTGACTTTTGAGTTGACTTTTTGGGGTTTTGTCCGGGACCTTTTCTAGGCTAATTTCGACGTTCTGGACCCGTTTTTGAGTCCGTTTTCCCAAATTTAATCGTTTGAATAGAGTTTGACTAAAGGTACTCATTTATGTGAATAGGTGCAATTATTGACGGTGATTCCGTTATACCTTTTTGGTACAGCTTTGCACCATCAGAGTACTATGAATGGACCCTTTCAAAAGCATGTTTTAATAATAGAAATGCATACATGAAAAGCATGATTTAATAATTATGTTTTATGAAATGTTTTGTGAGATAACATGCTCACAGAGACTAGATTGAATTATTACTATTTTTCCTATAACCCATGTTCTTATAGAATATCCAATGGATGATGATATGATATTTAGAACATGTTTAGAACATCTCTTTATAGTATAGATAATGGATGACTTTATACTATGAAGTTGTTTTTCAATATAGATATATTCAATGGTTTTGTACTTATCTAGTGGTCATTTCCGCTACGGGACGTAGGGATAGATTCTGGTCCGTCTAGGACGACGGTTTGGTGTTGGCATAGGGTCTGGAGTGTGTTTCCTCTGGCTATTTAGCACAGAGACGGGGAGCCGATACGGGGCTTGAAGTGTATTTTCTTCTGATTGTCTGCTCAGAGATGGGGAGCCGGCATAGGGCCTAGAGGTTATCGGATAAATCACTAGTGTTTATTATTTATACAAGTTGTGAATTTGAGATACTGCACGACATGCTAGGGTTCGGAAAACCTATGTGTTTCATTATATATGTGTTTTCATAAATCTGGGGGTTAGTATGGTGATAACTGTTTTACTATATATATATATATATATTAAATTGGTCCACTCACGTTTGTTTTGCGCCTCCTTCAGGATCTACGAATGAGGATTACGATTTAAGCTACGAGGCATTTCCTTACCAATGATTCAGTGCTATATTTCCTTTGCTTCGACATTTATTGTAATATAGCACGTCTCTATCTTAAATTAAGTTTGTACTATGTAATAGACGTATGCTCTGAACTTGTGTGTATGATCATAATTTTATTAATTAGTAGTTGAACTTTAGTATTATCTTACTAGTTCATTTTGTCTGTTTTAGCTTATTTATGAGCTTTTACTTAAATTAAATGGTTTTCGTTACCCTTCGGGTGTCGGCCAACACGTGACCATCCTGATATCCCGAGGGCATCGGGATCGGGACGTGTCAATGGCGGTTTCGCGCCCTCTAAGATTGTAGTCTACCTCATTGAACCTTATGAGAAAACTATGATCACAACTTTGAAGCTTAGGGATATTGATCAATTGCCTGCTAATTTTCATTCACACTGTACCACTAGTGTTTCATCTGCTGAGGAAATTGACAAGTCTGCCTTGTCATGACGGATTCATATAGGGGACTCATAACTTGCGGGATTCTTGTCAAGACGCTTCAAATTACACCCAAAAAGGAAGGGAAGGAGAGGAGCGTTCAACTCAAGGCTACTGCGATACCAAATCTTTCACAGATTTGTGACCCTGGATGCGCATATTATTATTGGTTGTTTTGTACGTACAATGAAATTCTTCTATCCAATAATTCAGGGACGCCTTCTATCACCCCACATTCTTCTTCAAACCGATTTCATTCTCATCCCAATGTCTTATCTTCCCATCCGCTTTTTAATGAAAATTTTAATTACAAGGTTACCTATTTTTTAAACGACCGATAAAGACCTTAAAAGATAATAATAATAATTTCAGTCACACCTGTACCACTAGCAACACGTAAAGAGACTTTTGCTTCTTGCTCAACTCAGATTTTTGTAAGTTTATTCATAATATGAAATTTTGGTTTGTTCGAATGGTTTCAAGTTTATCATTTTCCAAACTCGCACGTCACTCAGTGACTCCACTAGCACGGCTCGGATAGCAATCGTGAAACTTGTCCTGCGGTGCGGAGGAAGAAAGTGTTAGTGTAGGAATAATTAAGCTTCCTGAACATCATCTTTGGTTAGTTTTATAACCATTCCCTAGATGTCCCAGGCTTTGGGACAGTCAATAGAAGAAAGGGGTATTGTATGCCTAATTCTATGATGGAAGAAAGCAAGCAGATAATTATGGCCAATAACCAGTCTTCTTGTCCCGATGATCTTACTGCATTTACAACTGTTCCCTGTGCTTATGCAACCATGTTAGATGATGGCCATCCAGTTAGAATTGAGAAAGGCCACTGCTTGAATGCCAATGATGTGATTAAAATTTAATAAGTTCGGTGACGGATCTAACCGTGGCGGGACTTTTGTGTTTGTTGGTGACATAATCTTCATGGCACGCTCAGTTCAGTTAACTGCATATCGACCTCGCTGGGCATTTCCTTTGAGTACTTATCTTCCAAATGTACTAGGGAGGATTTTGACATGCACATTCCAAGTCTCACTAACACTTGCCTGATGAATAGTGAGTGAGGGGGCATCAAACCATCGGCAATCCCTGGTATTCCACTTCTAGAGCTGATAGTTGCACTTGCTGTTCCATAAAATCCATAAGTTAGGAGTTTAGAAGATAGATCAACGTTACTCAGAGGATTTAATTAACTTAATTTTGTATGATCAGCTACTTTCTAACTTATTTTATAAGTTAATTACTCAGACGGTTTACGCAACAATACTAAATCAATTAACCCTATCACGTTTGTGTAATGTACTTGCAGGCTACTAAATAAATCATGTTTTTCCATATTTTCTTGAATTTTCCTTTTAAGTATTCTAGTACAAGTTCTCACATAGAAAGCAAACATCATGACTTTGGTGATCTTTTGGAAGGAATTGGATCCTCTCTTGAGCTTGGGCTTAGGAGCCTTCTGACCAACACACACGGGTCGTTGGATTTTGATCTAACGACTTCAAACATGAGGTCCTTCTAAAAATTATAATAATCGTAGTCGTTGAATCAAAATCCAACGATCCGTATGTGTCGGTCAGGAGGCTTTTGAGCCCAAGCTTAGGAGAGGATCCAATTCCATTTTGGAATGTCAGTGTCGGCAATTTGTTTTCAAAAAAAATAATATTGGAACAATGCCTTTGAACCATCAACATCTAGTGCGGAAAAATTGGAGCTTGAAATAAGTGGAAAGCGTCCCAATCAAAGACTCAGGTGCCCAAAACTTAGCGCACTCATGAAATTTGGAATTTAGGAGGCATGATCTCAATTATAAATTCAGCTATGTGCTCAGAACTTCAGAAGCTATCTCCACCTAAGCAAAGAGAAGTTTGTACAACGATGGCTAGCTTTGCAACTTACGTACTCAACACTTCTTATCACCTCAAAATAGCTCACTATTTGCTCCTCTTGTTTTTGGCCTCTTCACATCTACACACTAGTGTGAATTCATGCATCGATGAAGAGAGACGTGCGCTTCTCGCCTTCAAAGAAGGTGTTACTGATCCTTCCAGGAGGCTTTCTTCGTGGGTTGGACTTGACTGCTGTCAGTGGAAGGGAATTTCATGCAACAACAGCACAGGTCGTGTTGAAATGATGAATCTCCGGAATGCGTACATGTATACACTTTCTGGTTTTGATGGAGAGAGGGACGAGATGGAGTACTCTTCTTTGGGTGGTAAGATAAATCCTTCTTTGCTTAGATTGAAACATTTGAATTACCTAGACCTAAGCCAGAATGATTTTCGAGGGATTTCCATTCCCGAATTCTTTGGTCAGATTAAAAGTTTGAGGTATCTCAATCTCTCATCTGCTTCATTTGGAGGAGAGATTCCACCTCATCTTGGTAATTTGTCAAACTTGAACTATCTTGACCTCAGCGAAGAATCTCACAACTCTTTGCTTGAACTCCCTTCCGAAAACTTGAATTGGCTTTCTCGTCTCTCTTCCCTAAAGTACCTCAATCTCAAAGGACTGGACCTCAGTGACATCAGGGTAAGTTGGCTAAATGTTGTCAACATGCTACCTTTCCTAGTAGAGTTGCACTTGTCATCATGCCAAATTCAAGGCCTTCCACCACTTTCACCGGCAAATTTTAGTCTTGCATCACTTTTGATCCTTGACGTGTCATACAACGATTTGAAGTTTCCGTTTCCTGAATGGTTTTTCAATCTGACTAACCTCAGAAAACTTGATTTAAGCGGAAATTCTTTGAGGGGTCCCTTGCCAAGTGAATTTGAAAGCTTCAAATCACTTGAACACCTTGACTTATCTTTCAATAGCCTCGAGAGTCAAATTCCAAAACTTATTGGGAGTTTTTGCAATCTAAAGATCTTAAATCTTGCACAGAACCAATTTGATGGAGGGATTCAAGAGCTTTTGGGTGGTTTATCAAGTTGTCCCAATAGTGTTTTAGAGTCACTGGATTTGTCATCGAATATGTTGCAAAGCAAATTGCCTGCCTCTTTAGGGATGCTACACAATTTGAAGTTTCTTACCCTCTACGATAATAATATGAATGGGTCCATTCCTGAAAGTTTAGGGCAACTCTCTCAGCTAGTTCACCTCGATCTATCGTTCAACCCGTGGGAGGGCTTTTTAATTGAATCCCATTTCATAAATCTCACAAGATTAAAATACTTTGCATTAGGCAGAGTAGACCCAAAGCCAATTCTACCTATTCCCCTCACTTTTAAAGTGTCTTATGATTGGGTTCCTCCTTTCATGCTTCACAAAATTAACATTGGCTACTGTAAAGTAGGTCCTGCCTTTGGGGTATGGCTTCAGTCTCAAACTGAACTACTTTTTGTCAAACTTCATGGTACTGAAATCTCAGATTCCATACCCGAGAACTGGTTCTTGAAGATATCTTCCCGTGTTCAGTACTTGGATTTATCTCACAATCAAATCCATGGAAAACTTCCACTCCAATTGAAATTCCCGAATGCAGTGATTTTCGATTTGAGTCACAACCAATTTCAAGGGCCATTACCACTTTGGTCAGGCGACAATGTGGTTAAATTTAAGCTGGAAACCAATTCATTTTCAGGGCCAATCCCATTGAATTTGGACCAAAAGTTTCCCAAATTGGAATCACTCTATCTTGCAGAAAATCATTTGAACGGTACCATTCCGCCCTCCATTGGCAACTTGAAAAACTTGTTACTCCTTTCTCTGAGAAGCAATCAGTTATCTGGAGAATTCCCACAAGAATGGAGTTTATTGACTGACATAATGATTTTAGATGCTGCATACAACAATCTGTCAGGCAAGCTTCCTAGTTCAATGGGTGCCTTGGGTTCTCTTTTCATGTTGAAGATGAACAACAATAATCTCGAAGGTGAAATTCCTCAATCCTTGGAAAATTGCACTTGTTTGAGGAACATTGATCTTGGGGACAATAAATTTACTGGGAAAATACCTTCATGGATAGGATTGAACGTGCCGTTCGTGTCAATCCTAAGAATGAGGTCAAATTTTCTAAGTGGACATATCCCTCAACAGTTGTGCAATCTCGAGAACCTCCACATCTTAGACCTTGCTCACAACAGCTTTACAGGGACTATTCCCAAGTGCTTGAATAATCTCACTGCTCTGAAAGTTGCTTATTACAGTGCTTATAATATATATCTGGAGTACGCTCAACAAACAGGAGTGATGAAAGGAAGAGAACTCCAGTATAACACATCTCTGATGTATGTAAAAAGCATTGATCTTTCAGCGAACTGCCTTGAAGGTGAAATCCCTGAAGAAATATGCAGCCTCGTTCTGCTGCACAACTTGAACTTATCGATGAATCAATTAAGCGGAGACATCCCCTTGGAGATTGGAAATTTGGTGCAGCTCGAAAATCTTGATCTCTCACTCAACCAACTTTTGGGACAGATTCCTCAAAGTCTTTCATCCTTGACCTTCTTATCTTACATGAATGTATCGTATAACAACTTGAGTGGCAGAATTCCTTTGGGCAACCAGCTCCAAACACTGATCGATTCATCCATTTACGAGGGCAACCCGTTTCTTTGCGGGTTTCCTCTTTCTACTGCATGCTCAGAAGATGGCAATCCTACTGCCAAGGATCCAAAAGACAATGACAATGAAGATGGACATGATGAGTTGTGGTTCTTTGTTAGCTTGGTACTTGGCTTTATCGTAGGCTTTTGGGGCGTTTGTGGCACATTGGTTTTGAAGAAGTCATGGAGGTATGCCTATTTTCGGTGGTTTGATACCATCAAGGATAAGGCAAAGTTAGCAATTGCAGTGAAAGTACTTGGTCGTTTTCGAAGGAACTTTTGATTATAGCAGTAAATAGTACTTTTTGAAATCAAAGTACTTGAGTAATATGTATGTAATAAGTTACCAATGCATTTTAACAGTATTGTATGTAATAAGTTACCAATAAATTATGAATGGAGTATATATACTATTGCTTGTTTTGCAAGGGTTTCGACCTAATACAACAACCAAAAGAGATTCATGTTCATTTGTTTTTTATTTTGACAAAAAAAAAAAAAAAAAAAAACTCAGCAAGAGTCTTATTAAATTAAAAAGAAAGTTACACCTGACATCATGTTTAATTAAGTCATTAACTCAAAGAAAAACTAATGAAAATAGTTTAAAAACTTTGAGTTTTAATGATAAGGACAAAATAAAGGGTAAAATGAATAGTACCATAATTGATTTTTTAGTGTAAAAATATAATTTTTCGTTAAAGTGAATAATACCAGAAGCTTTTTATTAAAGTTTCTTTAAATCAAGTGGGTTTACAATTTAAGGTTTAGGATTGTTTTATGGGTAATACTTGCGTCCTCATCGGGGAGGACCCAATATACTGACATTGTCATGTGGTCCTGTTAAATATAGTTACGTGTAATTTACAATAGCTCTCTAAACCTATAACCAAACAACCAGCTATAACCTTGCACCTATAACCAAACAGCCAACTTCTGCTTTAAGCCTATGCCCCATATCTCATCCCGTCCCTGTCACTTCCGTCGAACTTTGCTCCGTCGATCTCTTTCTTCCAACCTCTGGTTACATCAAATCCAACCCAAATTTTTCCATCAATCCCCACTATTCTTGTAACCAAACGTCCAGAAACACCCACACTCCCTCCCGTGACTGTTCATATTCGAACCCGACGTCGTCGAAGAGCATGAGAGAGTGGGGTTGGCTGGGGTCGACCGAAAAGAGAAATATTGGTAATTGCTCGCCGGAGAAGAGAGGGATTAAAGAGGAAACACGTTGGTAATGAGGGAGGCGATTGGGTGGAGAGGTGAAGGGGGTGAGTCTGACGGCAGCCATGGTAGATTTGCCATGGAAGCACCAAATCAAGGGAGGAAGGAAGGAGATTGATCAGTGTGTTTAAAGGATGGTTGATTGGGCGACTCTGGTTGGTGGTGGTCGGAAAAGATGGCGGATTGGGATGGACCGCTGGGTAGTGTTTCACTGAGGAAGAAGACATGTGTTTGGATAGCAGAATAACACATGTTTGGCCAGAAGAATAAAGGCCGATTGGTTATATGTTAAATGGACATGTGTCGTTATTTAATTGTTCCACGTAATAAAATCAGTATATTGGGTACTCTCTAGTGAGTACCCAAGTATTATCCTTGTTTTAATTAAACAACCTTAACAGAATTTGTTTAACTATTTATTATCAGATGCTTCAACACTAACCTAATATATATATATATATATATATATATATGTTGTGATGTAATAATTTAACTAGGTCCTATATTGAAAATCATAGTCATGCCCTTTCATTTCTCAAAAAAAATTAATATTCTTGCTTTGCTGTGAAAGAGGCATAAAAATAATGACATACTGGAATATAGTACTGAATAAATAAAATCCTAATATTATTTCTTTGTTGGCAATCAACGTCAAAACACTTTGAAGATAAAAAAAAATAGAACGAGCCATTAAAACACGAAGGTATATTATGCATTTATTTTAGGCCAAATTAGATTAATCATCCCCACGGTCATTGATTACTTGCATAGTAACGCATGTAGTAAAGAAAATTAGGAATTAAATCTTTGTAGTCAAGACTGTTAGCAAACTTACCCCATAAAGAAGATTTCCGTTAAAAGTCGGTTAAAAGCATAGATAAGAGGATAAGATGTATTATAATCCAAATTTAGCCTTATTAACTCATTTATCTTTCATCTCTGAGAAACCAATTGAGAAACCCACCAACCCACTAAAGACTTTAATGCCAAAACATTACATGGTCTTATCTATTTCAATCCGTATTTGCTAATCAAATTCAGTAGACTTGCAAGTGGCAAACATGGAAAATGGATTGAACACTTGGAATCTGGCGGGTAATAATTTCAAATATTGATTTTAACTTGCCAACCTCCATACAATTCGGTTATTATGCTCAGTAGCCCAAACCCACTATGTTTTGCCCGTTGGCCATCCTAATTTCTACTTATCAATCATAAAAAATTCATAGAAAATGTCTTGTATTTCCCATTGAGGAATGAGTTTTGCCCGTTGGCCATCCCAATTTCTACTTATCAATCATAAAAAATTCATAGAAAATGTCTTGTATTTCCCATTGAGGAATGACTATGTAAGGAACGTGACAACCCCATCGCACAGCGGTCTTGCAACTTAAATTGCAATCTTCACCATGTTCATTGGAATTTTGACAAATACCTAGGCGCTTAGAATTTTGACGAACTCCTAGGCGTTTAGGCATGTCTAGACGTCTTTTTGATTTTTTAAATATCTAGTGATTAATCGTAGCGGTGGTCAGCCACTTAGCGTTTAAACAGGCCCTAAGCGACCTTAGGCGGGACTTTTTAGAATAATGATAAAAGAACAAAAAAATAGATATATGAAAGTCAAGAAATACTTTGACTGCCATTTAATACTACTGTCTAGTAGTATTCTTCTACATTGGTAAGTTAGAGGTCTTCAATTCAATTCTCGCCAAAGGCAAATTTCAATCATATTATTGTTAGCTTATTGTGAGGTTTAGCCCACTCTCCCACCTCTTAGTGTAAATAATATCATTTGTTTAAGAGAAACAGGAAAAAGACTTTGACTAGCTGAGAGTTGACATTATTGCCTCTGTATTATCTACGAGCAATTCATTTGACAAATTCTTTCTTGGGGTCCGGTACGAGCATTTCCCAGACATTATCAAAAAGTGACATCCTGCATTGGCACAAAAGAAATTTGGATAAATAATTAAAAGGGAAATTTTATTTAAACTCATTTAACCTCTTTTTACGTCAACTTAAATTTTAAATGTTAATTGTCTATTTTATCATATTGCATAATCATTATTCAGTACAAAATGAAATTAATAATAAAAATCAAATTTATCAATAGAACCACATACGATAATTAAACCCTAGCATCACCCTTTGTTTATCCTACGTTCATTCCGACCACAATAGCTCTGATAGAGAAAAACAAGCTTTTCTATTGATAGATGGTGATTTTGAAGTTTTTAATTCTCCAACTAAGGTGTGACTCAATTTATGGATATTTTGTTTGTTTGCTTCTTCTTTGGATTAAATTTCATACTTTTTATATTATATTATATTTTTTTTTTCTGCCATCTATATGCGCCCCAAAACACCAGTGCCATGATTTTTTATTAGTACCGCAAAAACATAAAACTTGATTCTTGGTGCAAATAAAGATTGCTCAACCTTAACCACGAACTAGCGGGTGGCATGTCTTGCACCTTTTTTATTTGAAATAGCACCAATTTGTTTATTTGTTTATTAACGTAGCAGCAAAACACCCAACCCTATGTCACTTCAAAATTTCTTAAAAAGTACATGAAAATGCTCGATTTAAAAAGGACTGAACTGGAGCTTGCATAACATTCTCTTGGCAAATTCAAGTTTATGGAATGATCTCTTGGATCCCAAGTCCATGGATGGGTTGTGCTAGCAGAAAGAAAAAAAGCAGCCATGGAAATGCTAGTCCTATACGGCATATGCAATTATAGAGGGGCAAGGACTCCTCTTTGAAAAGAAAAAACATTCAATTAGATATGTTATTTTATAAAGGGAATGAGTGTAAAGATACTTTTACATTTTGAATTGAGTTTGAGAGGGTAGTTTAGGTAATAAATTTGGGTTTAAAGAGATATTAATTCTTTAATAAAAAAACACTATGGGTGAATAGAATAAGTTGGGTGTAGAAAGAGGTTAGATGAGTTCAAATAAAATCTTCCTAACCAAAATTTGAACTCCATATAGAATTATAGCCACACTTTCAAAATTATGATAATTATAACCAAAAATTAATGTGAAAGCACTAATATACCCTATTTAACCATATGTGTCTGCGATGTCTCAAGCTTTTCTTTTCATGTCAAGTGTTGTCGCTGTGTTGCTCTGCACTCGCACTGCAATGGAGACACAACCTTTTTTCTTTTTAAGGAAAACTAATGAAAATGGCTTGAAAACTTTAAGTTTTAATCAAAATGACAAAAATGTGTTGTAAGTGAATAGTACCGAGAGTAACTTTTTAGAGTAAAAATGTCTTTAACATTAAAAGTAAATAGTACCATAAGTGTTTTGTTAAAACTCTATTCTTTTTATTTATCAAACACAAGGACAAGTTGCAGTAGTAACATTAGCACCTTCTTGCTTATAATATCCTCTTCAACCAACAATGATGCCATTTCATCCCCAAACCACCGTAGGGAGGGGCGGATCCATTACAGGACCTGGGTGGTCCCAGGACCCTCCGAAAGATCGGAAAAGCATTTGTGAAGATCGTTGAGGACCACCCGATTGCCTGGTCCCGTGCTGGTTTTGGAACTCCATGAATTTGCAGCACAACACCCAGCATAATTTATCTAAGAAGAAGGAGGTTTAATATTGTTTTTAATGACCTGGCCAGACGGTGCCGTTTTGAGCCAGGCCATTCAAAAAATTAACACTCTTTTTCGTCTACAAACCCGAGGCCCAACTACTTCTCATGCAATTCCCTCTTTTAATTAGAACAAAACCCCAAATCCACCCATCCAATACAAACCTTACCCCGGAACCCCACCACAATTATTCCACCTCTATCTTTCCATCATCACCTCATTACAATATTGAATTTCAAATAAATTTTATGATTTTGGTCTTATGTGTATTAGATGAAAATATTCATATGATTATTGTGATGTAGTTTATGATTTTTTTATAACAATTTGATCATTGTTGGTTAATTTATAGAGAATTTTTATCTATACTTTAAAAATCACATTTTGCACTCCTCATAAGTGTAGATTTCTTTCTCATTTTAGAAAGTTTGAAATACAAAGTGATATTTTTAGAGTGCAAATAATAATTTTTAATATATATATTATGTCTTTGTTAGTTCATATGATTTTTTATTTTGATTAGATCAAACAATCTGATATTGGAATGTTTATCTCTAACATCAAATAGTAATTTATTGTAAAAATTTTCAATGTTATTTTCATTTAAGTTTTTTTGAAACTTTTACAATTAGGACCACCCAATGTTCAAATCCTGAATCCGCCACTGACCGCAGGTACCCTCTCTCTTGAATTTTTCCTAAAATCTAACTGCATTTTGTTTAATTAATGGTGTTTTGGGATTAAAATGGTAGTTGGGTTATGATCCTTCCGAAGACTCATTCGTGCTCGAGGCCAATTAAAAGCGAAGGTTTGTAAATTTGTAAAATTTCCAACTTTCAGGTTTTCATTTGTTTATAGTATCTCACTGGCTGCTATGGCCCTTCAGGCGCTCGTATGATGGCGATACGGAGTAGGAAGAGTTGGTCAGGGCTTCTTGTAGAAGCCTCTTGTTCCTAAAATCAGAGCTCATGATTTGCTCCACGGCTGCCACGGATTGTTGCGTTTTTTGCAATGGTTGGACCTTACAATCCACCATGGAAATCATCATTTGCATATTTTTTGTAATACTTTTTATGTCACACCCCGATTGCAACGTACGTTCAGGATCGACATGTGACGTCATCAAGTATCCATACATCTAACATATCCCGCCTCCAAAATATGGACATGCACCACTCAAGATCCGAATCGCATAGTAATTTTCATATACTTTATGGCAGCATCTAACCTCCTTGTTAGATTGCCTACGTACCCTAAATAGGGATCAAGCCATTCGTAGTTCACCATTCGTCAAACTCTAAGCTTTTTCGTAAAATACTTCTAGCAGAAACCATAGAATACCATACTGCACATCAACCTTACGCCAAACAATTATTATCACCTTGTCATGCACGCAGGTAAGCCATTCTCACACATATGCATCATATAAATCACTATGTTTCACATAATACCGCAATTCATAGTATGCAACATCTCAAAGAACAGTCAACGAAGCACAATGCTATTCTCTAGCCACATCGGTTAACAAGTCTAATCATAATGACAACAATCACAACCAACATCATTCCACAATCATATCAATCAATAATACATATCATAGACCGAAATGCAAAGCTAGAGCAACACAGTTTGACTGAAGCCTACATCTCTAAAGCTGAAATCAAATCCAAGGAACCAAGACGTCACATGATACGATTTCGGACCACACACCAAAATCCAAACCAAGATACGATTCCGGACCATCACTCAACAAAATCGAGGATTAGAAGGGATTCCGGACCATCACTCAAAGAAATCCATGTGGATACAATTCCGGACCATCACTCAACGGAATCGCGGAGTAGAAGGGATTTCGGACCATCACTCAACGGAATGCATGTGGATACGATTCCGGACCATCGCTCAACGAAATCACATAGTATAAGGGATTCTGGACCATCACTTAACAGAATCCATGTGGATATGATTCTGAACCATCACTCAACGGAATCACGGAGTACAATGCATAACAACCACTCAATGAAACAAACATGGATCAAGTTACTCTCTCAACGAAACGAGAAATGAAATAATGAAACGAGAGGTGAAACATGTTTTAAAACAACAAACCCTATGACAAAGGGTTAATGGTCCACTACTAGCCCTCACATTTCATCATATCAAGTCAATCAAACAAAACAAACCATTCCAATATGCACCTCAAATCCCACTTCATAAAACTACATCGATGGCTAAATATAAAAATTAACAATTTTATAGGAAACATAATTATAAAACCATCTCATCTCCACACAAGATAATAGTTATAAAAATAGGGTAATCACCTATATCACATATATTAAAGTCACTCACATTTCACAAGTAATTCAATATGCATTTCAAATCACATGTCACAAACACTTCCAATACACGAGTCAAATCACTTTTCGTAATAATAGATCGATGGCTAATTATTATAATCACATTTCATCACATCAAACCAATCACTTTGCTCTCAAAATCGTAAAGAAAACACCCCATTTCATCCATCTGAAAAAAAACACCCCATTTGAAATAATTTCTTAAAGAAAACACCCCATCTAAAAATCGTAAGAGGGTTCTTAGCAGTTAAGCTTTTGTGTGCCATCTTAAATAATTTCTTGAAGAAAACACTTCATCTGAAAAAAAATCAAAAGAGGAATATTTTTTACAGCTCAATCATCAATCTACAAATTCTACTTCTCCCAGTTCATAATCCAGATCCTGAAACATTTTTACATCTCAATCATCAATCTACAAATTCTAACTTAAAACCCCTAAAAATCCCTTCACCAAAAATTCACATTAATAATAAAACCTAATTCAAAATTACCTAAATTTTAGAGGGATGATGGTTGGTACTGGTAGTAGCAGTGTCCTCGACGGTGGTGATGTGGTGATGATGGTGGTCGCGACGGCGGAGGTGGTCCCGTTGTGTTGGTTGCTACAATGCTGTGAGAGTCTCAGAGTTGGAGCTCGACGGTGGTGATGAGGTGAGTGATGGTGGTCGCGACGGCAGAGTTGATGGTGCTGTTGTGTTGTTCCTGACGGCGGTTAGCACTACGAGTCGAGGGAAGGGATAGCGAGAGGGAGTCGAGGAAGAGTCTGAGAATCCGAGAATCCGAGAGACTGAAAGTCTGAAAGTGCTTGTGGAACTCGGGAGGTGGAATTAGGTAAGGTTGAAACTGCTGGTTGAGATTGGCTAGGGATGATATCTTAAATCTCGTCCGTCCATTGTAACACAAAAGGGCCGGTTCGAGTACCCGCGATTCCTATACTTTTGGAACCGGCCCGAATCAAAAACTTCATTTACCCAGCCCGCCCTGCCACAATCTGTTTTTACAAAATTAAGAACCGGCCCGTACTCGCATTACCCTCCCCGACCCGCAGGTCCAGGACCCGTTTGCCCAGCCTTAGATCTAATTCCTGAAATTAACGGAATTAAAATTAACTGATAAAGATAATGTAAACGTGAAATACGAATTTAAATAACGAGATACGTAATCAATAGTAAAATTCTGAGGACGGGATTTCACATTTTAAATTTTTAATATTTCTGGGTTTTTGTTGGGTTTGATGAGACTGGAACTTGGAGACTAGTATGAACTTGGTTTTGAGTTTGAAACACGTGTTGTCTTTTTGGATCTTCTAGAAACCTTATTTTTAGGGTATATTAGTACTTTCATCTCAATTTTTTGTTATAATTATCATAAACTTGAAAATGTGGTTATAATTCGATATGGGATCTAAATTATGGTTATTTTTCAAAATTTCCCTCGGCACACAGTGCTTCAATGGGAGCTTCGATTAGTTCTAAAGTGGTGTAGAAGCAAGCGTGCGGAGCTAGAATTTTTTTTTATAAATGAGCTAGATAAAAATATTACACTAAAATCAAATGATATTTTTTTGCTACATGTGTATTGTATGCAAAAATTTAGGTTTAACTTTTATATTTATATACTTTAAAATTTGCTTGGCATGAACACAATAAAAATCGCAATTGCAAACTGCAGAAATTACAATAAATCATTCAATTTCACATATATTTAGATGCAAACACAAGAAGAAGATAGAAAACTTGTTACATGGACTATATCAATTACAAGCAAACAACCAGCCCAAAACAAAACAATGAAAGTAGAAAGTAAAGGCAATCTTAAAAAAAAATTGATTGAAAATAATACAAAGTCCACTAAATCAAAGTAGAATAATCTTGAACAAAATAACATAACAATTTTCATGGTAACTTTTATATTTTTAGTTGTGCTAAATACTCGTTGGGAGTTTAATTAAAAATTAATTTTTCTTGCATTTTTTTTGTCAATTATATTTGGCTATACACTAAAATACATACATGTCGACACAAACCCTCCATGAACAATAGCCCACCGTGGCTTTTGGTGTGGCTCCGCCGGTGGGTAGAAGACATATCCGGATCCCCTCCTGACCTTAAAAAACTGAGTCTGCTGAGCAGGCGATCGTGGCCGTTGAAATTTGATCTAATGACTACAATTATTATAACTTTTAAAGGACCCCCCTGTTTGTAACCGTTGGAACAAATTTCAACGGCCACGATCGCCTGCTCAGCAGGCTCCGTTTTTAAAGGTCATGAGGGGATGAGGGGATCCAAATTCTTCTACTACAAACAAGGAGGGGCATTATTAATTCTAGCCATACCTTTTGCTTCCACAAATTCCTAAATCTAAACTACACATTAATGAAACATTCATTGTTAACCAAATCATAATGAAATTACCACTCTAACCTTCTAATTAAAATTGAATAGAAATAAAAAATATGGGCAATTCAGTATTTACATGAAAACGAATTTTACTATTTTTTTTTCATGAACCTCATAGGTAGGTAATAATAGCAGTCCTATTTAAAAATTAAAAAAAATTAGCATATGCAATTGAAGTGATTGGGGCTGGGGATTTGGTGAGTAGCTCATTTGGATGTACTTTTAAAATGACTTAAAACGCTTTTAGATAAAATGTTTTTGGGTTCCAAAAGCACTTAAAGTGTATTTTTTTTTTGTTGCAAGAAACACCAATTATGTGCTTTTTCTATGAAGCACTTTACGTGCTTTTTCAATATTTACTTCTATGTTTACTAGGGATTAGTTTTAAAACATTTTCACCCAAAACGTTTTCAGTATTTTTAAAAGCACATCATCAGTCTCTTTTTCTTTTCTTTTTTTTTCCATTTTCTTTTTCTTTTTTTCAATTTTCTTTTTCTTTTTCAATTGTCATTCTTACTAATGATATCATTCTTACTCATGATAAGTTGCAGTAAAATAAAAAATAAACTTAATTGCACACGTAAAGCGTGTTACTGATTGCTAGTGGTAATGAAACCATCACACTTTTTTTTTGTCGAAAACAAAGCAAGCAATTTCATTGAAAGAAGAATGCTCAGTACAAGTACATCAAATTAGCCAAGAAGTGGGGATAGCCAAAGGCAAACTAGCAAAAATGCAGAAAATTAAAAAACCCTAATCCTCAACCCGCACGGCCCAACCTCCACCGCCGCCACTACCTCGCCAGACATTGGTAGTCAACAGAAGAAAACCAACTCCGCGTTGAACTCGATGAAGGGATCATAGTGCAAAACAAATCAACCTGCAACAATGAAAAAGTCCCAACCAATTTTTGCCACCAAAATTGCAACACCGGAGAAGAGCCAATAAATATGAACCCCGAACAGAAGCACCTTGAAGTAGAACCAAAAACCAAAACAAAAAGAAGGGGATGGGGCTAAGGGGCATCTTAAAACCATCACACTAATCTAGACTTCATCACATTCTCCTCCCGAAGAAAAAGTTCATATTTCCAGTTTAAGATCATATACTTATCAAACCTGCAAGAAGTTGGAAGAACAATGTCTATAGAGTCCTTGAATCTCATAGGGAACACTACCGTCACTTTGTCTGCCTGCAAAAAACATCGTTTTATCAGACGAAGTTTCTACCGCAGTCCCTCTAAGACCATCTCCAATCCTGATCTAAAACCTAAAAATATTTAGCCCACAAAATTTAGGTTTTAGCCCAGAAATAGCTTTTTTACTCCAACCCTTTTGGCCTAAAATTTTAGCCCCAGATTATCA
Organism: Malus sylvestris; assembly: GCF_916048215.2. NCBI lineage: Eukaryota > Viridiplantae > Streptophyta > Magnoliopsida > Rosales > Rosaceae > Malus > Malus sylvestris. The sequence goes on along the minus strand of NC_062264.1, from coordinate 36,464,790 downwards.
AAAAATGAATTAAGGCTATTTTTTTTAAATTAACTTTAAAAAAAAAACAATTATGTAGACTATCCTAAATTAATTATATGAACATTTTAACCTAAAAATATTTAAATTCCGATAAATTTTAAAAAATCACTAAATCAATACATGAAAATCATGATAAACCACATAAACTTAAAAAAAAGACAATTAATAAACTACATAAACTTAATACAATCGAAAACTCATAGACTACATAAACTTAATAATGATATCCACCATCTTGACTTGGTGGTGGACTTGGGTGATAGTCTTGCGATGAATCATCATCTTGAAATATACTCCTTGTGGCATTCCTTCGTAAAATTTCTTTTTGCTTACCACGTAAGTATCTCTTCCTCTCTGGAGTGTATTTGTCGAGGTCCGCCATTATCAAATTAGTTTCGTACCTTTCTTGCTCCCTATCCCCTTCTTGCTTCATGGCCAAAAACATTTGGGCCGATTCTTCTTGCCGACGACACTGGTTTTCGTTCATTCTTGCCATTTTGCTAGCAAATTGTTCACGTATCGGATCTTGGGACTTCCCTTTTCTCTTTACTTCCTTCTGCTTATCTCTACCCGAGGGCCTTGGCAAAGAAGAAGTTGGGCTTATTTGGTTGACACCTTCATTGTCGGCAAAATTCACACCTTCATTGACATCATTTGGAGGTGGGGCTTCATTATGAAATAATCTTCCACATTGTTGATTCGCATCGATTCCCCACCTCGGACAATCCTTGAGGATGTTCCAAGCATGATGCAACTTAAAAGCTTGATTTTTTGATGTAGTTCTTGTCTTGTAAATTGCCATTGCTTTGTCACCCTATGCAACAAATACATAAAAACAATTAGTTGCAAAATACTATTATGTACATGACAACAAAAATATCAACAAAGAAACTCACAATTTCTGAGACGCCCCTTCCACTAGGCATGTCAACCATGGCTCTCTCCAAGCTTCCCTTCCACAAAGTGTACGCTTTGTTGATAATCTTCCACCGATCATAAACACCACCAGCTTCCCTTCGATCGGCGTTGGAGTTTTCATGGAACTTATCAACGATTTTACCCCACAAATCCTTTCTATTTTGATTGGTGCCGACGACACCATCTTCACTAACAGAAATCCATGCCAAACATAAAGCAATATCTTCGTCAAAGGTCCAATTACAACCTCTAACATGCTCTTTTGCCATCTTGAAAATTTTGGAAATGAGAAGAAATGGTAGAAAGAAAAATTGGAAGAATTGTAGGAGAAAAGTGAGTTTTGTGTGGATGTTTGAACAAATACATAGGTATTTATAGAGTTTTTTGTTGAATTTTAAGTTAAATAATTTTTTTAAATTATTTTAGCCGTTGGATTTAAATTTGGACTGTTAGATCTTTTTTTACCGTTAGATTTGATTATATTCGATTTAAACCGTTGGATTCAATAAATATATAAATATAAAACAAAAAAATAATAATTTGAACCTGGACCGTTGGATTAACCAACAGCCCATTTAAACACAACTGTTGGATCACCAAAAGTAGCCGTTGGGCTGCTTTTGCTTTCTGATAGCAGGGAACACCCCCACATGGGGCTATCTGCTTTCAACAATCTGCCAAACGCGTGTGGCGCGTTGGCGGGTGGAGGTTGGGAAGTGGGCAACACAGCCCTGGTTTCACTCTCAGTTGGTGGAGCCCATTTTGCTTTGTGGCCTAAAATTGGGCCGGAATTTGACATCCATTTGGGTTTTAGGTTTTAGGTTTTAGGTTTATTTTAAGTCATGGGTTGGAGTGAATTTGGGGGGGGGGAATGGTAAATTTTAACTTTTAGGTCAGGGTTGGAGATAGTCTAAGTAGCTAAAGGTTAGAACTAAAAACTACAAAGAGCAAAATGATAATTTGTTAACCTTAACATGTAATTTTACCCGAGGAATAAGGAAAAAGGACTCGTTTGGTCAATGCAAAAGAGCAACAAGCTCATCAGTATTGGACGCAACAGCCGTTGCAGCAAGCTTCTTCAGAACCCCTCGCAATGGAGCGCCTAGCACCACTTGTCTTGCAGATGCAGTCTTTAGCAAAAGAGCGTGTCTGTATACACTGCGCAAATCAGCATTCACATAACAAAGACAAGAAAAAAAGAAAGGAATATTGGAAGTTAGCCAAAAGAAAAAAAATCAATAGATAAATACATATATTAGAATGTACAAGAAAAAGGAACGCTCGAAAGAGGATAATCTAGTAGAATATAATCTAAAGCAACACAAATAAAGTGAGGCAACGCTGGGTTTTACACCAATGGACTTATCAGTCCAAGAAGGGTTTTACACCAATGTTAATGCACAAAATAAGTGAGGACTTTGGTACAACAGAAAGTGTCAAGTTTGTGACCTTCGCTAGATTGCTTCGGTCACTAGTGTGGATAAGTATGGAAATGGATAGAGATAGGAAAGCAAACACAAGATGTACGTGGTTCACCCTGATTGGCTACGTCCACGAAGTAGAGGAATTCTCATTAATTGTGAAGGGTTTACACAAGTACATAGGTTCAAGCTCTCCTTTAGTGAGTACTAGTGAATGATTTAGTACAAATGACATTAGGAAATATTGTGAGAGAATGATCTCTATTTATAGAAGAGAGTTTGTAGTTTCATTATGACATTGACACGTGTCGTGTTGTGATTGGCTTCTGATGTTGACACATGTCGCACTATGATTGGCTTCTGATGTCGACACGTGTTGCGCTGTGATTGGCCTCTTGGTTGGAGGGAAACTCTTCTGGGTCCTTGACGGTATAACGTTGACCGGTGCTCAGTAGTTTCAGGATTGGTCAAGTATGGTACAAACAGTGCTCCCCTAAGTTCCCGAGTGAGGGAAGCTCCTCGGTTAGGGACTTGCAAGATCCAAGCCATTGAGTAATCACGAAACTTCTAAGTACCGAAGTGTGGTATCATTTTCACTTGCCTTATCTGTCTCATATGTGGATGTGGCATCTTCTCTGGAAGTACCTTTCCTCCATCCAAGGGTGGTATCTTTAACCGATGAAGATGCACAAGGTAATGTATCAATTTCAGTTAAAACTTACTTGTAGTTTCGGCCTTGGTCAAGTGCAATACAAACCCTATAGTAGGAGTCCCCTAAGTCGCTGAGCTAGGAGATTTGCCGAAGAAGGTAACAGACAAGGTAAGCAATCAGACTTCTAAGCAAGCAACCTGGATCGGAAGTTCGACTTTGGCTTCCGATTGATTGTTCTCCTTCTCTTTGTGTCGTAAACAGCAACAAGGATAAGGAGAGGCAAATGGAGAATATATGATATGAGATACTTTTGCTTTTGAAGAAGTAACTTTCCACAGGCTTATCCTTGAACTGGGCTAGAGGGTTTTCTGGTTTCCTCCAGAGTATAAGGTCGACTAAAGAATTTGAAGGTCAAAACAAGTCCATCAAATCTAGAGTACGTTCGACCCTGATGATATGGGATACTTTTGCTGTTGACAAAGTAGTGGATGTATCGGCATGTGTTTTGTTACGCTTGTCTCCACATGCTTCCTTGTATCCTTCTCACTTGCCCTATCTTTTCCTCAGGCATATGTGGTATCTTCTCTGGAAGCATAAGATTTGAAGATGAGTACTCGAGAGCAATGCCAGGTAAGTAATCAGGCAAGGGGTTCCAGGCAGTCAGTTCCTGACTGAAAGCTTGATTTCAAGTGCTGACTTATTGCTCTCTTTCTCATTGTCTTGTAGGTAAGAGCAAGGGCAAAGGAAAAGACAAGGAAAAAACATGATATGAGATACTCTTTTTTTTTACCCTGATGATATGAGATACTCTTGCTCTGGTTCGGCTGGTTTGCATAGGTATTATTGGAGGGGGAAGAAAGTTGAGTATTTATAGAGGCTTCATTGGGAGTGCCCTTTCAGATATGAGGAAGAGTTGAGCATTTTTGCAGGTCTGCCTGTCCGTAGAGGATGAAGGTCGACATATATAGGAGTCTCCCTAACAACAAGTAGCAATGCTATTCCTTTACCCTTCTTGGTCGTAGCAATGTAGTGGGAGCTGCAAGCTTCACTGTTTTAACTTTGTCAGAGCACTTTGAAAAAGTGGTATGTGGTATCTGGAAAGCTGATGTTGCGTGTGAAGATTGCAGACAAGCTTTATCCAAGGAAATCTTGCTCTCGAAGTTCGGAGAGCGATGCCTCTTCGGTTTTTGAACAAGCAATCCTATCGGGGATCTGGCTCGCGAGATTCGGAGAACGGTGCCTCTTTGATTTTTAAGAAAGTAATTCTGCTTGAGATTCGGAGAGCGGTGCCTCTTCGATTTTTGAGAAAGTAATCCTGTTGGGAGTCTGGCTTTCGAGATTCGGAGGGCGGTGCTTCTTCAATTTTTGTGCAAGTAATCCTGTTGGGAGTCTGACTCTCGAGATTCGGAGAGCGATGCCTCTTCAATTTTTGAGAAAGTAATCCTGTTGGGAGTCTGGCTTTCGAGATTCGGAAGGCGATGTCTCTTCGATTTTTGAGCAAGTAATCTTGTTGTGAGTCTAGCTCTCGAGATTCGGAGAACGATGCCTCCAGTTGGGAGTCTGGCTCTCGAGATTCGGAGAGCGGTGCCTCTTTGATTTTTGAGCAACCAATCTTGTTGGGAGTGTTTTCTTCAATGTGAGTAAAGGTTGGCCATTTTTACCAGTCTACCTTGCCACGAAGCACGGAGGTTGACACACATAGGGACTTTTCAGTTATCAAGTAGTGGTGTTGTTCCTTTACTCTTGTGGGTAATAGTAGGGTTGCTGGACCTTCAAAATTTATGTGTCTAAACTTTGTCAGAGATCTTTGGCAAAGTTATATGTGGTACCCGAGGAGCTGATGTTGCGTGTGGAGAGTGGTGCCTCTTCGAAATTCGAAGAGTGGTGCCTTTTTGATTTTTAAACCAACGACCCTATTACCCTTTCTTTTATAAGGGCACCAATTGTGTGCAAGAAGTACATTCAGAGAATTATTGCTTGTAGGAATTTTCCCCTTATTTTTTTACTTAAGAGATTTATTGCACCTCATTTCTCCTTCATCATTTCTGAGAATGTCTGGCCCATCCGATCGTCGTTTTGACTTGAACTTTAGTGAAGAGGCAGCCATGCCTTCTCAAGACAACATATGGCGCTCATCCTTCTTATCTCCTACTGGTTCTCTTACCGTTGGGGACTCTGTGATGAAGAATGATATGACCGATACGGTGGTGGCCAGGAACTTTCTCACTCCTAAAGATAATAGACTACTTTCCAAATGGTCTGATAAGTTGGCTGTTAAGGATTCTCTGGCTCTCAGTGTTCAGTGTGCAGGTTCTGTGTCTAATATGGCCCAATGCCTATTTGCTCGAACCCGCCAAGTTGAATCATTGGCGGCCGAAGTGATAAGTCTCAAACAAAAGATCAGAGGGCTCAAGCATAAGAATAAACAGTTGCACGGGCTCGCACATGACTATGCTACAAACATGAAGAGGAAGCTTAACCAGCTGCAGGAATCTGATGGTCAGATTTTGCTTGATTATCGGAGGTTTGTGGGTTTTTTCAAAGGCATTTATTGCCTTCGTCTTCTGGGGCTGTACCACGTAATGAAGCTCCAAATGATTAACCTTTGGTGCCTCTTCCTTCTAGGGTTCTGCCCAGTACTGAGGCTCCGAATGATCACCCTCCAGTGCTTACTCTTTCTGGGGCTCTGCCGACTGTTGAGACTTCTTATGAGCAACCTTTGTGAAGGTTCCCTCTTGTCTGTTTATTTTGATTCATGTATATGTACATATTTGTAACTTATCAGAGATATCAATAAACAAGCTTTGCTTCATTTCAATGTATTGTATTAAATACACCAAGACCTTCTTCACTAAGTTCTTTGAATTTTTTCTTTTGTTGAAGCTTTGAGAGTGAAGCATGTATGTTGAGGTAGTGCTCCCTTAATTTCCCGAGTGAGGAAAACTTCTCGATTGGAGACTTGAAAAATCCAAGTCACTGAGTGGTCGTGAGACTTCTGAGTATCAAGGTGCATTAGCATATGGTAGGAGTCCTCCAAGTCTCCGGTCGAGGGAGTTGACGAATAAGGCATTTCTTTTCTAAGTGGTAGCCCAAAACTCCTCCTTCATATATATTTGTTATGAAAGTTGTTAGGCCCAAAGAAGATGAGGCCTAGGCAATTTTTTTTTTTTGAATTATTTTTTTTTCTAATTTTCGAATTTTTTTTTCTTTTCAAATTTTTGAATTTTTGAATTTTTGAATTTCCGAAAAAAAATATATATATATATATATATTTTAAGCTTTGTAGGTGAAGCTTTGGTGTTGAAGCTTTGTAGGTGAAGCTTTGAGGTTGAAGCTTTGTTGGGTACCATGAATTGATTTTGCTTCACACTATCTTGATCAAGATAGTATGAAGCTTTTGTAGGTGAAGCTTTTGTGTTGAAGCTTTGTAGGTCAAGCTTTTGTGGGTCAAGCTTTTGTGGGTCAAGCTTTTGTAGGTGAAGCTTTTGTGGGTCAAGCTTTTGTGTTGAAGCTTTTATGGGTGAAGCTTTTGTGTTGAAGATTTTGTAGGTGAAGCTTTGGAGTTGAAGCTTTGTAGGTGAAGCTTTGGAGTTGAAGCTTTTTTTGGGTACCATGAATTGATTTTGCTTCACACTATCTTGATCAAGATAGTGTGAAGCTTTTGAGAATTTGTAGTTGTCCTCCATTGATGAAGCTTTTGTTGGTGAAGCTTTTGTGTTAAAGCTTTTGTAGGTGAAACTTTGGAGTTGAAGTTTTGTAGGTGAAGCTTTAGAGTTGAAGCTTTTGTTGGGTACCATGAATTGATTTTGCTTCACACTATCTTGATCAAGATAGTGTGAAGCTTTTGAGAATTTGTAGTTGCCCTCCATTGATGAAGCTTTGTTGAATTTCCCTTTTTTTTTTTATGGGAAACTAGAAATTTGAAAATGTGGGAGAGACAATATATACAAATTTTGCTTCCACACTGTTGAGCAAGAGATTGTGATGCAAGCCACACTTTGTAGTAGTCGAAGGTTTGGATGAACCATATAAATTGAATTTGCTTCAAACAGTCTTGAATTTGCTTCGAAGGTTTGAGAATTGCAGTTGCCCTCCATTGATGAAGCTTTTGTTGGCACCATAAATTGGTTTTGCTTCACACTGTCTTGATCAAGAGTGTGTGAAGCTTTTGAGAATTGTGGTTGAACTCCTTTGATGAAGCTCTTGTTGGCACCATAAATTGGTTTTGCTTCACACTATCTTGATCAAGAGTGTGTGAAGCTTTTGATAATTGTGGTTGCCCTAAATTGATGAAGCTCTTGTTGGCACCATAAATTGGTTTTGCTTCACACTGTCTTGATCAAGAGTGTGTGAAGCTTTTGAGAATTGTGGTTGAACTCCTTTGATGAAGCTCTTGTTGGCACCATAAATTGGTATTGCTTCACACTGTCCTGATCAAGAGTGTGTGAAGATTTTAAGAATTATGGTTGTCCACCATTGATGAAGCTCTTGTTGGCACCATAAATTGGTTTTGCTTCACACTGTCTTGATCAAAAGTGTGTGAAGCTTTTGAGAATTGTGGTTGAACTCCTTTGATGAAGCTCTTGTTGGCACCATAAATTGGTTTTGCTTCACACTGTCTTGATCAAGAGTGTGTGAAGTTTTTGAGAATTGTGGTTGCCGTCCATTGATGAAGCTCTTGTTGGCACCATAAATTGGTTTTGCTTCACACTGTCTTGATCGAGAGTGTGTGAAGCTTTTGAGAATTGTGGTTGAACTCCTTTGATGAAGCTTTTGTTGGCACTATAAATTGGTTTTGCTTCACACTGTCTTGATCAAGAGGGCTGAATAGCTTGATCTTCGTATGCCATGCACTGAAGTTATTGTTGGCTTGCAATAAGACTTTGTTGGTGACTATAACTCTTGTTGGGCATAAGTTCTCCCCTAGTTAAGTTGTCAAGCTTGAGGGTTTTTGATTATTTGTGAATGCTAGAAGCTCACATGTACAAGTTGTACCACTCGTCTTCTGGTAGGTGGAATGAATGGTGAGTTACTTTCATCACTTGGTTAGTGGTACGAATGTGAGTTCCTTCATCACCTTTCATCACATTTCATCACCTGGTTGGTGGCACGAGGATGAGTTCCTTCTTCCCCTGGTTGGTGGCATGAATGGCAAGTTACCAAATAATATTAGAGTACGGGTTGTACAATTCATCACCTGGTTGGTGGCATGAAGGAAAGTACGGGTTGTACATTTCATCACCTGGTTGGTGGCATGAATGGCGAGTTACCAAATAATATTAGAGTACGGGTTGTACAATTCATCACTTGGTTGGTGGCATGAAGGAAAGTACGGGTTGTACATTTCATCACCTGGTTGGTGGCATGAATGAGAGTACAGGTTGTACATTTCATCACCTGGTTGGTGGAATTAAGATGAGTTCCTTCTTCACCTAGTTGGTGGCATGAGTGGCAAGTTGCCAAATGATATTAGAGTACGGGTTGTACATTTCATCACCTGGTTTGTGGCATGAAGGAGAGTACGAGTTGTAGATTTCATCACCTGGTTGGTGGCATGAGTGGCAAGTTGCCAAATGATATTAGAGTAAGGGTTGTACATTTCATCACCTGGTTTGTGGCATGAAGGAGAGTACGAGTTGTACATTTCATCACCTAGTTGGTGGCATGAACATGAGTTCCTTCTTCACATTTCATCATCTAGTTGGTGAGAATAAAGGCAAGATATCTAGGCACATTGTAGCAAGTGTCGAATGACACAAAGTATGTTAAACCCTTTCAAAGCATAGTTGGCTTATGTATGAATGTGTTGGAATGTATAATTGAACGAATATACTGTGAAGCTGTTCGTTTATTTGTATAGTCTTGTTAACATATACTTAGACTTTGTTTCATGTTGGAAGCATTCATGTTGAAGCTTTGAACCCGAGTGTTTCATTGCTAGGAATGTAAGAGGATTAGGACCGAGTTGTCTAAATCACCTCTTTATTGAATTCATGCCAAATAGTCTTCATTACATAGGATGCCGAATGGCTGAAGTTTAACACATGTAGAATGTGAGTTTACTTGTAATAGTACTTCAAATAATCAGCGTTCCATGGATGGCCAAGGGTCTTGCCATCGAAGCTTCTAAGCTTGTAGGAACTAGGGCGACCGATGCCAACAACTTCAAACGGTCCATCCCAGTTTGGACTAAGTGTTCCTTCACTCGGGACTCTGTCTTAGAGTAATCTTTTCTTCAATACCCAGTCCCCCACTTTGAAAAAACGAGGTTTGACCCTTAAGTCATAGTAGTTGGAGATGCACTGCTTGTAGGTGACATTCCTCAAGTGAGCCTGGTTTATATGTTCCTCGACTAGATCTAAGTTGAGGGTAAGTTGTTTGTCATTTTCGCTTTGCACGTAGTTTTGGACTCGGAACGTTGCTTGCTCAAGCTCAACTGGGACAACTGTATCTGTACCAAAGGCAAATGAGATGGGTTTCTCCTGTTGATGTTCGATACGAAGTGCAGTATGACCAAAGAACTTAGGGTACAAATTCTGGCCAACAACCTTTAGCCTTGTCCAAGCTGGTTTTCAAAGTTTGCTTGATTATTTTGTTGATGGCTTCAACTTGTCCATTAAACTCTAGATGAGCTGGGGAGGCAAAACATAAGTTGATGTTGAACTTAGAACAGAACATTCTAAACTTATTATTGTCGAACTGTCGCCCGTTGTCAGTGATTATCGCATTGGGAATGCCGAATCTGCAAAGGATGTTCTTCCATATGAAGTCTTCTATTTTTGCCTCAGTAATGGTTACCAAGGGTTCTACTTCGGCCCACTTTGTGAAACTGCAACGATTGCATAGCGAACCTTGCCCTTCCCTGCAGGCATTGGGCCAATCAAATCAAGTCTCCATTGGGTGAAGGGCCAAGGGCTGATTATAGGAGTGAGCGGCTCGGGAGATGAGTGAGGAATAGTTGCGTAGCATTGACACTTATCACATGAGCGAGATATTCTGATGGCATCTTGGTAAAGTGTTGGCTAGTAATATCCTTGGCGAAAAGCCTTGTGTGTTAGGGATCGAGATCCAGCATGATCTTCGCAGACTCCTTCATGTATTTCCCGAATGACAGTTTCCGCTTCTGCAGGCGTAAGACATCTTAGGTATGGTAGGTTAAAACCCCGCTTGTAGAGTTGATCATTAATGGTTAAGTAACGGGTAACCTTGTATCGAATCTGCTTAGCTTGGATTTTGTCATTTGGAAGGATACCATGAGTAAGGAATCTATAAATCGGGGTAATCTAACCATCCCCCTGTTGTAAGTTGCACGCTTCCGTAGCCATGGTGCTTGGTGCTACCAACAATTCGACCTGAATTTTTCTCCCAATCTTGTCTTCCACCGCTGAGGCGAGACGAGCCAAAGCATCTACATAACTGTTTGCCACTCGAGGAATTTGGGTGATCTGGTAGTGGAAGTGCTTGAGCAACAATTGTGTTTGTGCTAGATATGCTGCCATGAAGCTATCCTTAGCGTCAAAGTTGTTAGTGACCTGGTTAACCACCAATTGGGAGTCACTGAAGTTATCAATTCGTTTAACCCCAAAGTGTTTGGCCAAACGTAAGCCTGCTAGGATGGCTTCATATTCGGCCTCATTGTTCGACGCCTTGAATTTGAAACGAAGAGCATACTCCATCGCCACTTTGTCAGGGGTCGTAAGGACTAGTCCTGCTCCACAACCCTGTTTGTTTGACTAGCCATCAACATATAGACTTCATGCTGGGGCTGTTGGTTTTATTTTCTAAGCTTCCGAGGGTAATGAAACCACTTCTTTAGGCTTAGAAACAATGTCAACAGGATATGTGAATTTGGCAATGAAGTTTGCCACTGCTTGGCCCTTCTCAGCTGGTTATGGTTGGTAGGAGATGTCAAACTCACCCAATGTTATTGCCCATTTGATCATTTGCCCAAAAGTGTCAGGATTTTGGAGTATCTGTCGAAGAGGATGATTGGTAAGCATGATGATGGAGTGTGCTTGGAAGTAAGGGTGAAGTTTTCGAGCAGACATGACCAATGCTAGAGCCAATTTCTCAATGTTGGAGTATCGTGTCTCCACATCTTGTAAGGCCTTGCTAGCGTAGTAGACAGGCCGTTCGACATTACCATCATTTCGACTAAGAACAGAACTTACTGCTGAAGCAGATACCGACAGATAGATAATGAGAGTGTCACCAACCTTAGGTTTGGAGAGCAAATTGGCTTTACTCATGTAGTCTTTGAGGTTCTTGAATGCCTCAACACATTCATCAGTCCATGTAATGTACTTCTTACTTCCCTTAAGTGCTTTGAAGAAATGAGCACATCTATTTGTGGCCTTAAAGATGAACCTAGTTAAGGCTGCCACCTTGCCAGTAAGGCTCTGGATGTCTTTTGAAGTTACCGGTTCCTTCATGTTGAGGATTGCTTTGATCTTCTCGGGATTTGCCTCAATGCCTCGTTGGCTTATCATAAAGCCTAAGAATTTGCCAGAACCTACGCCGAAGGCACATTTGTTGGGGTTCAACCTCATTCGATACCTCTTCAGAATGGTGAAAGTTTCAGATAGGTTGGTGATGTGTTGGTCAACATGTTTGCTCTTGACTAGCATATCATCAACGTAAACTTCCATGCTCTTCCCAATCAGTTCGACTAACATTGCATTGCCCATTCTCTGATAAGTTGCTTTTGCATTTTTTAGGCCGAAGGGCATGACTTTATAGCAATATAGTCCCTTGTCAGTAGTGAAGGCTGTGTGTTCTTGGTCCGGAGGGTTCATGAGGATTTGGTTGTATCCTGAGTAAGCATCTATGAAGCTCAAAAGTTCACACCCTGTCGTAGAGTCTATAAGTCTATCTATGAGAGGAAAAGGAAAATTATCCTTCGGGCATCCTTTGTTTAGGTTGGTGTAATCGACACACATTCTCCACAAAACCTTTTGGAGCAGGAGACTTTCCTTGGTCGGATTCTTCTTAACAAAGACAACATTTGCTACCCACGTTGGATAATTAACTTCGCGGACGAAGCCTATGCCTTTGAGTTTTTCAACTTCTGCCTTCATTGCCTTATACCGTTCAGCGTCATAAGATCTTCGCTTCTGTCTCATTGGCTTGGTCTTGGGGTCAATACTTAAGCGATGACATATGATATCGAGAGAAATGCCTGGCATATCCTCGTATGACCAGGTGAAGACCTCAATGTTCTCTTGCAAAAAAGAGATCAATGACAACCGAATGGGTGGTGACAAGGTGGTGCCAATCTTCACCATGCGATCCGGATAATCTTTTGAGATAGAGACCTTCTCCAACTCTTCAATGGGTTGTGCTTGCTGGGTGAAAGAGTCATCTCGAGGATCGTCGGGTTGACTATTGCCACCGTGAAAATCTAAGTTAGCTTCGTCTGGGCTGGTCTTTATGACTTGGTCATGTATAGAAAGGGTTTCCTTGGGCACAGGCAGGTGCTGTTGCTTGACCGAAGTGTTGTAACATGATCGTGCACTAAGTTGATCTCCTCTGATGTAACCATTGCCATAGGGGGTTGGAAATTTCATCAACAACATATGTGTGGATACCATGGCCTTGAGATCATTGATGCCTGTGCGTCTGAAGATGACATTGTATGTCTTTGGGCAATCAACCACCAAGAAGTTAGTGGTAATGGCAGTTGTGTAAGGGCATGTACCAATGGTGAAAGGTAAATGTACGCTCCCTAAAGGTTGCACGATATCACCGGAGAAGCTTATCAGAGGGGAAATCGAGCGATCGAGCAAGTGTTCAGCTACATTAAGTGCCCTAAAATCTTCAGCAAACATGATATTGACCGAAGCCCCCGTGTTTACTAGGATTCGTCGTACTTCAAAGTTGGCTATGTGAGCTTCCACAATCAGTGGGTCGTTGTGAGGGTAGATGATACCTCTTTCTTCCTCAGGGTAGAAACATATTGGATCCCAGTTAGGCTTTTGATACTTACTTCCCCTGATGTCTTCCACGTGAAACACTTGGTAGCCAGACCTTAAAGCTCGTTCACCATTTTTCATGGCCCTGTTGGAAGATTTAGATATAGGTGTGCCACCACTTATGGAATATATCACATTCACCTGGCGTTGGTTACGGTTACCCCTTGGAGGGTGAAGGAGGAATTGATCAATTTTTCCTTCACGTGCCAAAGCTTCAATATGATCACGAAGGGTGATACACTTCTCGCCGTCATGGCCGTTATGCTCGTGGTAGCAGCAAAACGTGCCTGTGTTCTTCGTGGGCTTGTAATTCGGGTGCCTTGGCGTTGGCTTCGGTATCAGGTATGCTATGCTGGGGTAAATGGCCACGCATGTGGTGTTCAAAGGTGTGTATGACTCGTACCTCGGGGAAAGGGTTGTCCTGACACGTGCTTGACCCATTGTGTTGATTGCCTGGGGTCGGGGATTATCATGGCGATACCTTTGGTTATCGCGGTAGTGTCCTTTACTCATTTTACTAAAATAAGACTGGTGAGGATGGAAATCTTTCTTTTTGCCTTGAGATTGATATGTCTGTTGACTTGGCAAAGTATTAAGTAAGGCAGGGGGAGGCACCGCTGCCTTTTGTTTTGCCCAGTAGCCCAAACCCATTATGTTTTACCCATTGGCCATCCCAATTTCTACTTATCAATCATAAAAAATTCATAGAAAATATCTTTTATTTCCCATTAAGGAGGAATGACTACGAAAGGAACTTGACAACCCCATCGCACAGCGGTCTTGCATGTTGCAAACCTTTAAATTACAATCTTCACCATGTTCATTGGAATTTTGATAGGCGTTTAGGCATGTCTAGACGTCTTTTTTATTTTTTAAATATCTAGTGATTAATCGTGACAGTGGTCTGTCGCTTAGCGCCTAAATAGGCCCTAAGCCGTCTTAGGCTGGGCTTTTTAGAACAATGATAAAAGGACAAAAAAAAATAGATATATCAAAGTCAAGAAATACTTTGACTGCCACTTAGTACTATGGTCTAATGGTGTTCTTCTACACTTGTAAGTTAGAGGTCTTCAGTTCAATTCAAAGTCAAGAAATACTTTGACTACCACTTAGTACTACGGTCTAGTAGTGTTCTTCTACACTTGTAAGTTAGAGGTCTTTAGTTCAATTCTCGCTAAAAGCAAATTTCAATCATATTATTGCTAGCCTATTATAAGATTTAGCCCACTCCCTCATCTCTTAGTGTAGATAATATCATTTGTTTACGGGGAAAAAAAAGGAAAACTAATGAAAATGACTTGAAAACTTTGAGTTTTAACGATAAGGACAAAATAAAGGGTAAAGTGAATAGTACCATATTTGACTTTTTAGTATAAAAATGTGATTTTTCGTTAAAGTGAACAATACCGCGGGCTTTTCGTTAAAACTCCAATAAAAAAAGACTTTGATTAGTTGAGAGTCGGCATTATTGGTTCTCTATTATCTACAAGCAACTCATTTGACAAATTCTTTCTTAGGGTCCCGTCATTTCCCGAACATTATAAAAAACTGACATCCTGCATTGGCACACAATGATTCAGTGGGAGCTTCGATTAGTTCTAAAGGTGGGGTAGAAGCAAAGAGCGCGGAGCTAGAATTTTTTTTACAAATGAGCTAGCTAAAAATATTTCACTAAAATTAAATGATATTGTTTGCTACATGTGTATTGTATACAAAAATTTAAGTTTAACTTTTATATTTATATACTTTAAAATTTGTTTGGCATAAATTCAATAAACTTCGCAATTGCAAACTGCAAAAACTACAATAAATCATTTAGTTTCACTATATTTAGATGCAAACAAAACAAGAAATAGAAAACTTGTTATATGGACTATCTCAATAACAAGCAAACAACCAACACAAAACAAAACAATGAAAGTAGAAAATAAAGGCAATCTTAAAAAATAAAATTGATTGAAAATAATACAAAGTCCACTAAATCAAAGTAGAAGAATCTTGAACAAAATAACATAACAATTTTCATGGTAACTTTTATATTTTTAGTTGTGACAGCCCGTTCTGAAATATATATATATTTTTTTCCGATGGTGTGAATTGACTAGAATACCTTTGGATGTTGAGTATATCGTGTAGTGTTGTGGTTTGAGTTTGGGTGTTAGACTAATCTAATTAGTTCCTAAGTTTTTAGAACTTAAAAATTATGGTTTTGTGGTTGTTAGTAGCCCAAAACTGGACCACACACTCACACTCACACACACCACTTCCGTTGACTTCTCTCTCTCATCCCTCCCTCGGATTTCTTGCCATTCCGTACAACCTGTACGAAAAACCCTCAAAACCCTTTTAAACTTCACAAATCGAGGTTGTGATCAATGTTTTTGGACTCCTTGCAAGCTTAGGAGTTGAATGGTAATGATGGTTGGACGTGAAAATCCTGAAAAACCAGAGAAACCATAATCTCCGATTTGAGCATTGTTCATGCACTCGTGTTTTCAAAAATTTTAGAAGATTTTAAGCTGCTAGTGAGCTTTAGGACATCTTCACAAAACTCGGAAAAGAAAAACTAAGTGAATTGGACGTCAGGAAGTTGAGTTTGGCGAGTTTCAAGTTTGGCCAGATTATCGAGGGTTTTCCGGTGAAATCCCTTGGATTTTAGGGCTTTAAAGTGGTAAGGTTTTGTTCCTATCATCCTAAGCTTCAAATTGGTATAAATTTTGTGAATTTTGGGTGAGAATCGAAGAATATATGAAGGTTTGATTGTTTTTCCAGAAACCAGCGCCGGCGACGATCTCCGACAATCCAAGGAAGACAAAGACGAATATTCCGTCAAGTATGATGGAATATTTTAAAGGCATCAGGTAACGTCGTTAAATTCTGTTAAGATTTAACGGAATATTCCTAATAGCAGTTAAGCTTTAGTTAGAGTTTGGCCGCACGTGGGGGCTCGTCTGGTCGTGCCTTGGCCGGCGCGTGGGAGGTTGGAAATTTTTTCTAAAAATATGGGGATCTTCCTTAGGTTGAGTAGATCATGGTGGTATATTCAACTACCTCATTTGAGCTTTGTATGAGAAGTTATTTCCTAGTTTTGTATATGTGCTTTAAATAACATTTATTCAGTTATTTCGCATATAGGTGAAACCTATCCTGAGGACGAGCGCCATCAATCGAGGCTCGGGGGCTATGACCCTTCTACATATCAGTGAGTGGGCTTTTGGTTTTCCGTATATACCTATATACTTGAGTTTTTCCCAGAAAATGAATTTGAATGATTATACGTTTTGAAATGCCATGCAAAGTATCTGTCTATTTTATTATGCATTAGTAGTTGCATATATTTATGATTGGTACTGCGGACGCACGAGTAAGTGTCAGGTAAGTTCATAAATTAAAGATATGAGGTTACTTCAGTTATGTGAGATATGATGTGATGTATTGAGAGCTCATAAACCTGCACCCCGGTGTTAGTGCTCCCACCCAGAGTTAGGGCACAGTCCTTCACGTGATGTTCACCTCCCGCACCATATGCTCACCTTGGATCCAAGTTAGGGGCACAGGCTTGTCGTACATACCACTTTAGGTGGTTTCGACTTGTAGGTGACCTGCGATTATTCGCACAGCCTTCACGTGATCGGAGCACTATAGCACATTTACTTTACACCTAGTCTTGTCGTACAGACCACTTTAAGTGGTTCTGACTCATGTGCAAGATTTGATTTGATATGATTGAGATTGGTTATGAGCTATATATATATATATATATATATATATATATATATATATATATATATATTCAGCCGTGCATATTAAGTTAGAGGGATTTGGCTGATGCGGTATCTGGCATTGATATATTTGTCTGGATTACTTATGGCATTGCATTGAGATACTTTGGCATGGTATACTTTTATGGATTTTCATCTTGAGTATGATTTCTGATACGGCTTATTATTACTAGGGCTGGAAAAAAATCCCAAAAATACCAAACCAAAAATCTCGAAAATTTTGGTACAAATCCCAAACTGATCCCGAACCGTTCGGTACATGAATCGGTCTTATATTTTTCTTTGTTCGGGAATCCAAACCGATATATATAAATAGATATAGATATATATATACACACACATATATATTATTTAATTAACCATTCCTCTGCCCAATAACCCCTGGGAATCCAAACCGATATATACATATATATTATTTAATCAACCATTCCTCCGCCCGATAACTTTAATCAACCATTCCTTTGCCCAATAAACTTTCTTCACTGCCTTTTCCTTTTTTTTATTCTTTCTTTATCTCATGACTTATTGTCTACCATCTTCACTAACCTTTCTTCTTTATTTTATTTCTTGATAACTCGCACTCTCATCCAACAGACAGCCACACACTCTCTTTCTCCCTCCACCGACTCCCTCAAATGTAGAAGCAAGCTCAAGGCCTCCAAATGCTTTCTCAATCTTCAAAAGCAGCCACACCCGCAGCCTGCTCTTCCCAAAACGCCATACCCATTGCAACATTCGTTTGAGGAACCCAATCGTTCTTCCAAGACATCAGATCTATCGCTCAAGCCTGCAAAGTAGAGTAGCCCTCTGATGGCGATTTCGTTTGGCAAGACATGGAAAAGCTCACACATCGATGATCGTCGATACCTGATTCTGTTCAATGCACTTCGCAAAGCCCTCCAACTACCGAAGGCAGCAAAGACAAGTCCAGGAATGAAAGGGATAGAGATGGGGGTGGGAAGGTCAACGAATCTAAGATGAGGTGTGGCTGTGTGGGCTGGTAGGGAATGTGGGAGGTCGATGAATCCCGAACCATACCGAAATCCCGAAATTTGGGAATACCTTCATTTCTGTTCGGTTTTGGTTTTCAAAACTATGTCCCAAAAAAAATCGGTTTGGGATTTGAGATCCTATTTTTGGTTTGGGATCCCATACCGAACTAGCCCTAATTATTACTATTATTTTCTAGGAAATTATACAAGTTTTACGGCGAGGGGTTAGAATTTATAAGAAATGAAATGATTTTGAAAAGCTTTGTTTTTGCCCACTCACACTTTATGTTTTGCACCCTTCCACGTTTTAGGTAGAAGTGCTTGGTGGATCACGAGGATTTCGACGGGGGTTCTAACAGAATATAATTAATGTGGGATCACTTTTGGGTGTTGAATAATTAGTACTTGTCCTGCTTGACTGCACTTAGGATATTTATGCTCTGGTTGTGTAATTCACACTTAATAGCACTCTATCTTAGCTATTACTCTAGTTGATTTGGTTTTTATTATCCGTAATTCCTTATATCTCTATTGCTTCTGCACTATGCACTTGGCTATGTCACCCTCACGTAACGGCCCGCACACCCTGATTTAGGTCGGGGTGTGTCATTAGTTGTGCTAAATACTCGTTGGGCTAGTTTCATTAAAAATTTAATTTTTCTTGCATTTTTTTTTTTCAATTATATTTGGCTATACACTAAAATACATACATATTGACACTAACCCTCCATGAACAACAGCCCACCATGGCCTTTGGTGTGGCTCCGCCAGTGGGTAAAAGACCACAAACAAGGAGGGGCATTATTAATTCTAGCTGTACCTCTTGCTTCCACAAATTCCTAAATCTAAACTACACATTAATGAAACATTCGTTGTCAACCAAATCATAATGAAATTATCACTCTAACATTCTAATTAAAATTGAACAGAAATAAAAAAATATGGGCAATTCAGTAATTTCATGAAAATGAATTTTACTGTTTTTTTTTTTTCATGAACCTCATAGGTAGGTAATAATAACAATCCTATTTAAAAATTAAAATTAAATTAAAAAAAATTGGCATAGGCAATTGAAGTGATTGGGGCTGAGGGAGGTGCCTTGGGGTTTCCATATTGTATTTCTTTAAATTTTACAGTTAAAATGATTTTAAATTCCGACATCCGTTGGAACCATGGCGCCACCAGTAGCGATTCAGTGGTTCGCAGTTGTTTGGTACAGTGCGAAAGAATGTGGGAAGATGGAGAAGAGAGAGCAGCACTGATCGATCTCTTTTTCTTTTCTTTGTTTTGTATTTTCTTTTTCTTCTTCAATTGTCATTCTTACTCATGATAAGTTGCAGTAAAATAAAAAACAAACATAATTGCACACGTAAAACGTACTGATTGCTAGTGGTAATAAAACCATCACACTTTTTTTTGTCAAAAACAAAGCAAGCAATTTCATTGAAAGAAGAAAACTCAGTACAAGTACATCAAATTTGCCCGACATGTGGGGATAGCCAAAGCCAAACTAGCAAAATGCAGAAAATAAAAAAACCGTAATCCTCAACCTGCACAGGTCGACCTCCACCGTCGCCATCACCTTGCCAGCGACCACACTAGTAGTCAACGGAAGAAAACCAACTCCACATTGAACTCGACGAAGGGATCGTAGCAAAAAACAAATCAACCTATAACAATGAAAAAGCCCCAACCAATTTTCGCCACCAAAATCGCAACACCGGAGAAGAGCCAATAAATCTGAACTCTGAACATAAGCACCTTCAAGTAGAACCAAAAACCAAAACAAAAAGAAGGGGATGGGGCTAGGGGGCATCTTAAAACCATCACACTAATCTAGACTTCATCACATTCTCCTCCCGAAGAAAAAGTTCATATTTCCAGTTTAAGATCATATATTTATCAAACCTGCAAGAAGTTGCAAGAACAATGTCTATAGAGTCCTTGAATCTCATAGGGAACACTACCGTCACTTTGTCTGCCTGCAAAAAACATCGTTTTATCAGAATAAGTTTCTACCGCAGTCCCTCTAAGTACCTAAAGGTTAGAACATAAAGGCTACAAAGAGCAAAATGATAATTTGTTAACCTTAACATGTAATTTTACCTGAGGAATAAGTTAGAAGGACTCGTTTGGTCAATGCAAAAGAGCAACAAGCTCATCAGTATTGGACGCAAAGGCCCTTGCAGCAAGCTTCTTCAGAACCCCTCGCAATTAACGGAGCGCCTAGCACCACTTGTCTTATTACAGATGCAGTTTTAGCAAAAGAGCGTGTCTGTATACTCTGCGCAAATCAGTATTCACATAACAAAGACAAAAAAAAGGAAATATTGGAAGTCAGCCAAAAGAAAAAAATCAATACATAAATACATAAATTAGAATGTATAAGAAAAAGGAACGCTCGAAAGAGGATAATCTAGTAGAATAGAATCTAAAGCAACACAAATAAAGTGAGGCGACGTTGGGTTTTACAAGAATGGACCTAGCAGTTCAAGAAGGATTTTATACCAATGAACAAAGCAGTCCAAGAAGCTAAACTTGATCTATAAGTTGATAACTTGACGGGTTTACGCAACAAAACTAAATCAAATAAACTTGACGGTGATGAGTGACATGTAATCTTAGTTAATATTAATCATATAATCTCGCCTATAAAGAACAATAAATAAGATGATAAGTTGTGATTCATATAATGGACGCTGAAGACCCTTAATTCAAAGTCCCTCCTGCATGTTTCTACAACCCGACACATATATACTAGGGGTGGGTTCAAAAAACCGAAAACCGAAAAAAACCGACAACCGAACCGAACCGAGGCCGAAAAAAAACCGAACCGAAACTGTCAAACCGAACCGAACCGAATCTGACCGGTTCGGTTTCGGTTTTTGAGGTTCGAAAACTGAACCGAACCGAACCGAACCGATATATATATATTTAATTTTTTTTTCAATATTATAAATAGTTTAGGCATACAATCATAACAAAACAGAACTTGTTGCCAAGTTGGTTTAAGCGAAAATTTTCACACTGGTGGCAATGGGTTCGAACCCTCATGCCTTTAGGATTTATGAGATTGTTTTTTAATTTTGTTGAGAAATCAACAAAATCCTTTAACCCTAACTTTTTTATTTTTCATTCCCCTCTTCTCTCTCTTGTTCCCTGCCTCCAGACTCCCTCCATGAACCCTAACCCAGTAACCCTCTCGCGCCGCCTGAGCTTCCTGTCTCTCTCGCTCGGTCTTCAATCGCTCTGTCTCTCTCAATCTCTCAGGCAATCCGCGACAGCGCGACCCTTCTCACTCTCAATCTCTCACACCTCGCCCTCTCCATCAGTCTCTCATCTAGCCGTTTCGAGTCTCGATAGCAAAAGGTTAGCCTCCTCTCTCTCTCTCTCGGTCTTCAACTTCAATCACTCTCTGTCTCTCTCAAACTCTCTGTCTCTCTCGGTCTTGAATCTCAGGCGACCCACGACGGGGCGACCCATCTCACTCTCAATCTCTCACACCTCGCCCTCGCCGTCAGTCCTTCATCTCGCCGTGAGCTTCTTCTTGCCATTTCGAGTCTCGACTGCAAAAGGTTAGTCTCGCCGTGAGCTTCTTCTTGTTCGTTCGCAGACGGAAGCTCTCTACTCCAAACTCTACGAAAAGTACACAAAAATCAAGGTGTTCTGTGTTCTTTCCCACTTCTTTACAATTTTTTTTGCTCATTCATTTTTTTTTGCTTAATCAGTTAATTGTATGTTAAATTTGCTCAGGGGAGAAATTTGAGGTTAGGGAAATAGAAAGTAATTGTCTTTTTTTGTACTTCTGAATTTTTTTTGCTCATTCATTTTTAATTGCATGCTAAATTTGAGTTGGGAACTTTTGCTTACTTGTTACCCAGTTGGATTTTTTTGAGCTACTTTTGCAGTTTCTTTCTTCGTCTTAATTTGGGAACAATTTGATCATGTTTGACTTATCATTTTGTTTTTGGGGTAATCTGTCAAGCTGGTAATATATGTGGAAGCTCGGCTATTGGAGGAAATCAGCAGCTTTATGGTTTGGCAAGGTGTAGTGACGATAGATAGCCTACTTTTATGTATAATTTGAAAGAGGATGGAGATAAGTATATTTCTCTGGGAATCAGAGCTTCCATGATATGTGATTACCTGTTATCTTTGAATTTCTCTGCCGACTCTTGTATTTCCTTAAGTGAAACTATGGCCCTGCAAATTTGACATGTTGTTGAAGGTTGTAAATCATATGTTGTTCTTTTAGTGGTAAAAATCTTGTTAAACATGTATTTTCATTTAGGTTATGGACTCTTGGACTTGCTAAGTCATGATGGAAAAGACCAAAGATTCATTGGTAACGTGTTCTGAAAAGTAGCATAGGCATTGCAATTCTCTGAGTAGCGTTTTATTATGGATAACGTTTTTGGTGCTGAAGGAAGATTTCCATCAAACCTAGCATCAATAGAGCATATTGTTTCTTGACTACATTATGTATGAGTATTAGAGTTTAAATTGTAAACGGATCTGGACAATATATGAAGTTGGTATTGATTTCTCAGAGAACAAATAGAATTGAACATCCAGGCTTGTTCTTGTTGACATGATTTATATAAGATATACTTATATCACTTTAGAGAAAACTGGTTATATGCATCTGTATTGTCTCAAATTAATTTTAGGCTTCCCTTCAAAGCGTTCTTTTTGTCCATCCATCTGGGTGGTGTTCAATTTTAGATTATCCTTTGAATACTAGACGTCCAGATAATGGCTTTGTGGTCCTTCAAATAAATTACTGATAATGTTCATGCAGTTGATGGTGAAACAGGTATGGTAATTAAACGACTTCATGTTTAGGAATGATAGGCTTGTACTTTGTATTTTAAAGATGTGTGCATTTTTCATATAAATTTTGTTCATTGTGTTAGAATGCTTATATTATAATTGTGTTGGAGATGTTAAAATTTTAGATTTCAATTTTGTTTTCATTTTTCCCAAAAAAAAAAAAAAAAAACCGAAAAAAACCGAAACCGAAAAAAACCGAACCGAAAAAAACCAAAAAAAAAAATGGACCGAACCGAACCGAAATTTCGGTTCGGTTTCGGTTTTGGCAAAAAACCGAACTGTTTTGAACCGAACCCAGCCCTAATATATACTAGCATCACATTCATCAACCACAGCGATTGAATTAAAAAACAATATGCATTGTTCTTCCGACAACCTTGGCGATAACCAAATAGATCGATGATAGGTCCCGTACTCCAGAGCATCTGCCCCCGTATCATGTCGCGAAAAGTCCCCGATTTTTGACATTTACAAATAGAGATAAACTCAATGTGCTAACCGCAATCCCAACAATCCCACCAGCTTGCTCGTCTTTAGTTGGTTCAGTACTAAGTAAAACTTGTGCAGACGGTTCAGAAGTTCCATTGTTCAACAAATTGATTTTAGTCACCTTGTTATCTGCAACCAGATATATCTGCCAAGACAACTGCACAAATAAACAACTTTTTCAAAAAGTGCTTTCAAAACTTGGACCACACTTCAGATGTCATATTCAAGCAGATTTACTCCGTCCGGTCGCTCTACAATCTACATATTATACATGACCAAAAGCTGACCAAAAGCTAACCAAAAGTGCTTCAATAAAATAATAAGTGAGTAATGTCAAATTTAAAACATCGATGATATTTGATTGCTTATATGACAATTTGATTTTTTTTAAATATTGTATGCTCCATTTCATAT
Source organism: Malus sylvestris (assembly GCF_916048215.2). Lineage (NCBI taxonomy): Eukaryota > Viridiplantae > Streptophyta > Magnoliopsida > Rosales > Rosaceae > Malus > Malus sylvestris. The sequence continues at coordinate 36,441,297 of NC_062264.1, read as the reverse complement.
GTTAAATAATAATGTTATTTAATTTATTTCATCTATTTGCGAGCTCCAATTATTAAGACAACCAATCAAATACTTAGAACACACAACCAAATTTATTATATATTGCATCACATCTATTAAAATAATCATTAAATAAATTTGACAATTTTGATATCTTATTTAGAGATGCTTTCAGAAAATCAGGAGTTCCAATGTCGGTTTATTTGGCTTTACCTCTCTCTCTCTCTCTCTCTTTTTAACTTTTGGCTCTCTTTTTTGGAGGTCGATTGTCTACCCTTTTATTACCATGCCCTTGCCATCCCCTCCTACATTGTGCAGTTACAGTTAAGTCATGTCAACATTTTATATTGGTTTTTTTATAAAGATAATAAAACATGTTGACGTGACTTAACCGTAACCGCACAAATAAGAATGGATGGGAAGGGCATGGTAAAAGGAGGGCAGACAATCTGCCTCCCTCTTTTTTAGCTATGTGCTCATCTTGGAATTTGGATCCCGGATGGTTCCAATTTGGAATTTTATTATTATTAACTTGGGTACCCTAGTTCTTTCCTATATTCCAAATTTGCACCCTCTCTTCTTCTCGTTATGCCACTTTGTGTAGTTGCTCTTGGCTTCTGAGGTCTTTGAGACATTCTGTCAAACATATTGTTTCCAAGGCAGCCTCATTAAGGAGAATGTCAAAGAAAGCATTAGGTAGATTCATGGTTATCATAACTAGGGAATGAGTAAATGAGAGAATTTCATTTACTAATCCTGTTATGAATTCATTATAATTTCTACTAAATTTGAATGTTTGATAGATCGATCAAATAATCAGATATTTAGAATTCAAACATTTACGAGAACAAAATAGTTTTACATTATATTTTACGTAAACTTGTAACATTTCAACATGTATTTATCAATGAAGTTGTTGCTTCAGTAATAGATCTTGAAATGAACAAGGAATTTTTCCCCAACTAGTTAATTGTCTAGTGATATTACTCTTCTCAATGTCGAAAAAAATTCAATTTCAAAACCTCTACCCTATTAATTTAAGTTATATAGTCTAGAAGATAGATCAAGGTTGCTCAGAGGATTTAACTTGTTTAATCTTCTGTGGGTTCCTCAACAGAACGAAGAAATGCTTGTGCCATTTTATATGGGAACAAACCCAGCTCAATTTTGGCGGCTTACGTTCAATTTGTGTAAGCTGTGATTGTAAAACGATTTAAGTTGTGAACCTTTTTTTTTATTATTTTCTGGAACAGTATAGAAGGAAGAACCTTGATTGTACAAATGTGTCAACCAAATGGTTTTGCTTCTGCTTTCAACTCCTGCCACAGAAAGCCTAGGTTTTATTTGATAGATTTGGAGGCAAAGCCCATATTTTTATTTGTGCTTTGCTTTTATGGATGCAGATGTGCATTCAGAATTTATCAAGGGCCTTGAAAGTAGGGTTAGATCCATTTCTAAATTGATTTGGGTTTTTGGTTTCAACAATCACAACCCTTTTTTTTTTATCTCTGTTTTCTCTCTTTTAACTAATGAGGGACATAGGATTAAAACTGAGAATCCTTCAATCATCGAGAAGAGAATTAGCACTAAACTAAGAGCTACTTAATACATGCACAGTTTGACCGAAATTTCTTGAATGAGAAAATAATTACCGTTAGTTAAGAGCTAGTTTTTATGTATGGTGTTATTCTGCCAAAAGGGAAGTAAAATTAAATATATAAAGAAAGGCCCAAAAGAACATGCCTTTATCGTAACTATGATAACAGGTATTGGGTTTCAGCCCACCAATGGATCCAGCCAGGCAAAAGCAGATGGTGGGAGAAGTTGTAGAGGTTGCAAAATGTGGGAATCGAATGAACCTTTTGAAAGATATAAAAGGGTTGTCAAATTTTTCGAATCATATAAATGTTTAATTATTCCTGAAAAGAAGTAAAGATTGTTGTGCTTCTTGTTAAACCTCAATCTTGGAAACAATCAAAAGTTGCAGTGGTCAAGAATCCCATTAGGTCATCAAGCATGAAAGCAGCAAGCCCGGGTTGGAGGATGCAGCATACCACCACCTACCTTGGATTTCAACTGTAAAAGATTATGATAGAATAAAACACAAAGTCATTACTAAAAAGGAGATAAAAAATGATAATTTATAATTGAAGCGATATTTTAATCAAATTTAAACTATTAGAATGAAGATTCGAAATGATTACCACAATCTTTAACCAACACTAATATGTAAGAACAATTGATTAATGATCAAAATAAACCATATACAAAAAGAAATAATTTCAACAGACCCATATTGTTCATCTTATGCCCATCTTTCTTCTTTGTAGTTATTGTGTTGAATAATTAAAAGAGAACCAAGAGCCAAAATTAAGACGGGATGCAGAAAATGAAAAACGTTTGCAGTAATCACTCCCTAATACAAAAACGGCATGTGGATTCATTGTAAGGATGCTGCGTGTTTTCACCCCCAATGGACCTAAGACTACTTTCTCACTAAGCATCCTAAGGGTCACCCCCAAGTTGATTAATATAGGTATATATGCATTTTGGATAAGGTTTTTTCATTTGCTGCACTCATCTGTCCCTCTTTACATGTGAAGGGGTTTTGATTCAATAGGCGCAAAGGGGATTTCCATTCTTCCCCCTTCTATTTCTATTCGACCCCAATAATTATATAAACATTTAAAAAATCACCTAACCTTACTGCCAACTTTATAGTTTTTTTGCAACTACTTTAATATTTCGTTCAGTTCACATATGCGTATTTCATGCACCCAACACAGAGCCAGATGGAAGCAAGGAGGACCTATCTGGTAAGAACTGGTATTGTGGTCCAGTACTTAATCATGCTGAATGCTATTCAGCTCCTTATTAGACCTCCCCTAAGATCAAAGAACAATTGATTCAAATCTTTTGTATGATCAGTTACCTTTTAACTTATTTTATTTGTTAGTAACTTTACGATTTACACAGCAATACTAAATCAATTAGACAATCAAACACATTGAATTGAGAGTGTCACTTAGTTTGACAAACTAACAAAGATGTATAGAACGAGTCGATAATCTCGAAAAATTTAAGCTAACAGATAATGAGTTGAGCAATGTGTGTCAAACTTGCAGAAAAATGATAATTAGCCATCAATCACGCGTAAGATGGACAAAGTTTCAAAGTTTCGAGTTATATATATCAAGCATCCTTAAAAATGCATGTCCGGATTCAGTTGGCGGGAAGGCATTGCGTTTGCTTTTATCATGACATGTTCTGGCGCTTTATTCCATAACTACCGTAGCTTCCCCATCAACCATCACATGCAACTGCCTTCCCTTATTTGTTGGCGTCTTTGAGATTTGACTCCTCTCTCTCAAATGTATCTCACACCACCTACGCACACAGTATTTCACTGAATCAAACCATGTTGGAGAGAGGAGAGGCCCCAACTATCGTACACCAGATCTGTTTTTATTATTTTGTAAAAGATCATTGTCGGTTAGGTGCTTGCTTCTGTTTTACCTAATCACATTTCTTTTATGTGTGTTTATAAAGCTCATGTATATAATCACAATTCCTTCGAAAAAAAAAATCACAATTCGGTAAATTTTCAGTTATGTTGTTACGCCAATAAGCACTTAGACGCTCGAAATAAACGCCGTTGAGCATCTAGTATTTAGTTAAAGATCCTGTAAACATTGTTGTAGTTAGGTGAAATTTAACGCCTGCTGAATAATAGGCAATTGCTAACACCTATTTAAGTTTTCAAATGATGGATTCTGTTAATACATCATTTAATTACAATAATCTTAAAACTACTTTAAATATGCATTGAATTTGTTTATAGATACACCGATAATATTATATATAACTCCTCTCATAATAGGTAGGTTATGATATCAATATCGATGAAACGACCAGCTAGTATTATTGAATCCGAAGGCTTTGGTGAATCAATGACAGATACATTGTCGGCATATTACCCATTCGACGAGGCAGCAGATATGACACTCACATATGGAGCTAAATATACATAGTGCTGTAAGCAGTAGTACTCTATCACCATCATTCATACCTGCCTTTTGGAATTTCTGTAAGATGATCTCTCTCTCTCATGTGTTCCTCTATGTTTTACAAGAATCCTATCACTTTTGTTTTGGTTTCACTATCACAATTAAAATTAGGGTTTCATGATTCCCCAACTACTCGATCGTTTTGAAAATGTGAAGGCATATATCATTCTTGGCCTGCATCATCATTTTTCCGCTTCCACGTACTTTTGATTCTTAAATTTCCTATTATGCATCATATCATGAACCAAACAAGTTAGTACTCATTATAACAATTTATAACATATATATATATATATATATTATATCTTTGTTTATCGAACATTTTACTAAACTTTATTCTGAAAAACAAGTTGTCTGCCATCATGTGAAATTTTACTACTTATATTACAAGGTAAAAAACAAAATCATGTGAGCTTTTTCTTCAAAGAACAATGCTTCTTGCATAACAAACAAACAAAAAGGGTATGTAATTCACATGTTGATGTAGGACAAGAAGGAGGTCCTTTTTTACGAAAAAAATTTAGGAAATGAATTCGACTCAAGATTAGAATTGTGTTCATATAATAAATACAATCGTAAAAGGGAATTCATCACTGGTTAATGCATTCCATATAGGCTTTGGTGCATTCCATCTACTCATGGTTAATGCATCTATATTATTTGTAGTCAAGGTTCATCGTTTTTGTTAGAAATTCTACATCGAGAGTTTGACAAAATAAATTACGATGTATTACCAAATGATTTCATTATTACACCGAGGCATTCCATATAGGCTTTGGTGCATTCCATCTACTCATGGTTAATGCATCTATAATATTTGTAGTCAAGGTTCATCGTTTTTGTTAGAAATTCTACATTGAGAGTTTGACAAAATAAATTACGATGTATTAACAAATGATTTCATTATAACACTGAGGCATTTTAAGATAAAATCATATATATTCAATTTTGAACGAGCAGATTGTTAAGTTGAAGACAATATTTGAGTTGGACAATTTGGGCCATCTCCTTGAATCTTAACATGGTGTCAAAGAAATTAGGTTTACCATAAACTTAAATGACCAATGTAGAATTGGTTGCATGTGCAGAATTGGTTGTATGTGTGGCCCACTAAATAGTGATCTCACATGAGGAGGTGCGATGAGTAAACCATTACAACTTAAGTTAAATGATTTGATTTCTAATTGCACCTATAGGTGTTTAAATTGTGTGCAATATGGATATGATTAATGATGGACCCTTGGCCAATCTATGAAATCTTAGAGTTTCAGCTTAGGTTCATCATTCGTGTTAAATAAAGTCCATGCATTGTATCTCTCAGTACATGTATGCATTTATATATCTAGGATCAATGTATGTAGCATACGCATGTATCATCTAGCTACATTAGGGTAGCTTGTACTCTTAGTTTCTCATTTCTCATCTATCAATCAACAATATATCTAATTTGTCTCATTTAAAGTGTTCTTTCCCATGTGGATTCAAGGATTTCCTAGTTGAATACGTAGTTATTCTTCTAGTTTGGCTTTTATCATGCGTAACATATGTAATCTGATTTTTTTTTTTTAAGAAAACATCAACGGTACAAGGAGAATTTATTGATATCGAGAAAATGGTACACCTAGACAGGACGAACATAAACCTAATCCCTCATAATACAAGAAAAAAAGGTTAAAAAATACATGAAAAAGATTGGATTTTAATCATTAATTTGATGGACAATAATAAACCGCAAATATGTATTTCTGTGCATAGTGTACCTAAATAGGTCGCAACATATTTCCAATGGTCCTTTTCAACCTAGCAGTTAATTTGGTTTCAACATAAAACTACAACAAACATTCGGTGTTCAGGCTATATCTGTGTTTCTTTTCCAACTTATTATATCGATCATTCACATACACTTGTGAATTCTGAGACAGTACTGACTACTGAGACAGGAAAATAACTAGAAACAAGGTACACATGGGGTATCAAATATCACTACCCACATGGCTTTGCCTACAGAAGGCATCTTCAACCCAGAGATAGGGTTAGGTACGCGGTTGTTGCAAAGTCCAATTCCCTCTATCCCTTGGTCTTGAATATAATAAATGTACTAGTATAATATAATTGTTTTCTCTATAGTTTCAAAATTGATTGCTTTTTAAATGCATATATGTCGTTTTTGATATTATGGATATAGTCATTGTTAATGAGTCGTTAATTAATGAATTTGATCTGCACATTTTTTTCTCTATCTGATTAATTAATTTTACATAAACGTTCGGTTAGATTCCTTAAACGTGGTGGGGCCGATGAAACTCGCTTGATCAAGAGGAGTCAAAGCACGGCATTGATTAATTATATATGTCTATAGTTTTGTTGATCAAAGCACGCGCAAGCAATTAAGCAGCGTAGACTGATCCTTAATCTGCGTTGTCTCTGACAAAGCACATCCACCCTCTCGAAGAAACAAAGAAAGAAAAAAAAAAGACTAGCTAGAAGATATGACTAATATTTATTTTGATATATATTATCACTATAAAATTATTCAACATTGTATACAGAAAAGAAGCACGATAATATATATATATATATGTATATGTATGGATGTATGTATGTATGTGTGTGTGTTTACATTTTCAATCTCGTTGCATGTTCAACTTTTTGACTTGATTGCGAATTGTTTTGCTTTTGGAGATTTTACGTACAAAAGTAGAGACAATATGTTCCAGTGCTTCCAATGTTTTATTTTAAGGAAAACTAATGAAAATAATTTGAAAACTTTAAATTTTAACAATAACAACAAAATAAATAGTAAAGTGAATAGTATCATGATTGATTTTTTAATGTAAAAATATAGTTTTTCGTTAAAATAAACAGTACCGAAAGATTTTTTTTAAAATTCTCTTTATTTTATCTATATTATATTAAAGACTTGATATGCATGGTATTTCGTGTCGATAAAATAAATGTATTTGTACATACTTTTGTCCACATATCTACTTTATTGACACAAGACATAATTCGTACTATGTAAGTTGTTTTTATATTATATGTATAGGACCATGGTTATGCACGGGGACCCGTTTAGATCTTCTTGGTAAGATTATGGATCAAGAAGAAAATTAAATCAGTTTAACATCCATCTTTTGCTTATGTGTACACTTGGTTTGTGCTCCTGCAGGCAGCAGGATCCAAATTTTTTGCTAATGCCCTCATGTCACAGTTAATGTATATGTTAATTCTTTTATACATGGATTCTTTTATCTTGTTATCTTGTTTTTCATGATCTAAACCAAAACAAGAGACAAGAAAACAGCTACCAACGTAAATACAAAAAATCTAGATCCATCGATATTAATTCATTTTTTAAATCCTTGACCCCTAAAAGAATATTCTGTAAGATACAAAGTATTTAATGACTGGTGAAATAGTTCATTCGGATCATTGATAGAATTGACATGCATCAACGAGGTGGCTTGCCCGATCGCAATCTGAGTTCAAAATATTGCTCTATAGTCAAAGCTAACTGCTCTCCTCCAAAAGGCTAGCTTAATTAGCTTAATCTTCGTCTCTCTACTCATTGACTTATTTCTAGGGCCACTGGGTGACTTGGTCAGCTACTTCTCTGAAAAGATTCATGTCATACTGTAAAACTATTCATTAGTGTTTGTTTAATGATTTTGATTGACAATTGAACAATGTAATATATGTGAGAGTACGTGTTGTATATATGAATAAAATCGTATTCTAATTATGTTTTATCTCGTTTCATTCGTTGATTCTTTTTTATGGGATAAATTGACCTGCCATCTTTTTTTTCCTACAATATTCGATGTTGTGAGCCTGGAAAATCGAACATTGTAAGAGATTAAAGACATATGTTAAAATCAGTCACGCCCTAAGGCCAATGGTCACAACTTATTCATGTGATTAAAATTCTATATCATTTCCTTCTAAACGGTAAAGTAGAAACTTCACTACTTGAATTAGGGTACAAAACGTTTGCCTTGGATAGTATATATAAACGAACACTTTCAAAATATTTCTCCACCGTGACAATAACTAAACGAAATGTTCAAATTCAGTTAGATGGCAATCAAAGAACGAATTGTCCTCTCTGTTTAATTTCAGCCTATATATATGCATTGACAAACTTGCAAGTGCATTCCTAGAGTAAATCATTGATCATGCCGGACAAATTGGGGTTCTTCGATCCTTGGATTAAGGGCAGACTCCATCTGTGCACTGTGTCTCAGTGCACAACGACATGAATGGTCGCCAAATAGGACAAGTCAAAAGAAGCAGCTGATCATATGGTGACGTTGATCGGAATCAGTTTTCTGGCGTTTTCTGCGACATATACACCAAGTTTTTTTTTTTTTTTGCTAGAGGGTTACATATTAAATTGTTCCTAGTAATTATTTGAACCCATATAACATCTTTTTACAGCCAACTTAAATTTTAAATATGAGGTGCCCTTTAAAACCTATTACATAATTACTATAAAGTACAAGATGTTATTAACAATAAAACTAAATTTTATCAATAATCCACACCCAATAATCTAACCCTTACTATTACCAATCTTTCTTCTACGAAACTTAGAAAGAGACAAAGAAATTAGATTTGTGACTGAATGCCTCACATAAAAATCACAAGTCCATGAAGGCATATACCACTTCCCAGTCCATCCTATAGAAAATTGAGGCAATCACTCCAACATCAAGGCAAAGAAGACAGAAGATGGAGATTATGTACTAGTTCTTTTTTCTTTTCTTTTTTGAAGGGAAACGATAGTAGATTCATTGATTGAGGAACTTCATTACATAGTTTAAGATACAATAAGCCATATTAAGGCAACACACATTCTTCCAAGAGTAAATCAGAAATGAATAAAGGAGGAGAAACATCCCATTCACACTCCTGACTCAAGGAGAGAGCAAAACGTGCTAGCCTATGGGCAATAGAGTTGGCTTGGCGGTGGGTATGGGTAAAAATAGCCTAAGTGATTGATGGAATTAACAATTTGATATCTTCTATAATCTGTCCAACTGGGGATAAATTAATAGACGACACCTTAGACACTTTCACAATCTAAAGCGAATCACTCTCACAATTATTAAGTTTTGAAAACCCCTATTTGCTGCCCATCTCAAGCCTTCTCTAACCGCCATTGCTTTCGCTTGAAGTGGAGAAAACACATCCACAAAGCACCTCCCCGTTGGTGGTGCAGTCCACTTTGCTTGAAGTGGAGATTATGTACTAGTGAAAATTGGTCAAGCACAAAACCAGAGTGATGATATTTATGTAAATATTCATAAAAATAAATTCAAATGGTCAAGAGCACAGGCACCTATAGAAAAATTATGGGTTATTGCTAAAAAGTGGTAACAAGTTAAAGGAAAACAACATAATCTCATAATCAAACTCAGTAAAAACCAAAATTAGGGATACATAAATCAGAATATAAATCATATTGATTTGGTTATTCTACAAGAGAAAAAGTTATCCCAAATTCAACAAGTTAGTAGTATGGGTGTAAAGATAAATTTACATATTGAATTGGGTTTGTGATAGTAGTTTAGGTAGTAAACTCAGATTTAAAAAGATATTGATAGTTTAATTAAAATTAATATGAATGTAGAAAATAAATTAGGAGTAAAAAAAGATTATATGGGTTCAAATAAAATTTCTCATCATTTTATTTGTTTTCTCAGCCATAACAATTGTGAGTAAGAAAAAAAATCACATAATTGTAAATAATCAAAAACTTAAAGTAAGATGATGAACATAGGACGAGTTTAATTACCTTTTAGTTTTTCATCTTCAATTCTACTTTCGATGACCAAATTGTATATACTTTAGCATTACCCTGTTATTAATATACTTTAAAAATCATATATATTAATAATATTGTCAACTCATATTATAGCATATAAAATAATATGTTATATACTAAGTGTTTTTGGTTATAGAATCGACCTCGGTAAAGTGTCAGTCCGCTGCTTGTGCTTGACCAAAATCCACGTCCCTTTTTATATATGAATATGATGTATGATATCTTCTAGATTAAACAACACATTTAGCTAAAAATTAATGTTTATCCATTTTTGTAAATAAAAAAATAAAGTATCGAACCATACTCATTTTATCCTTATATTATTCACTAGATGATCATGCATATGTCTTGAGATGCGTATGCAATGACGATTATATAAAGATTGTGTTATTGCGCATCTTTTTTTATTTCTTACATATTTTTCCATTAATTTATATCATTTCATTCTCTTCAATTTATTAAATAGATGACCGAAATTAAGAGATGTATGGAAGATAAAAAGCAATGTGTGGATAGTACCACCTTAATATAATTGAAGGATTGAGAGAACAAAAATTCAGCACTTATTTCATAATTGTTGTAATTAAAGTCTCATGTTGGAGAACTACGCATGAATTTATAAGACTGAAAACAGAAAATAGTAAGACTAAAGACAGCCTTTCTTCTTCCCGATACTTGACTTCTTTCAACTCTACAAACAGAACCCCTTTCTCTGCTTCAGCGGTAGCCCACCCCATTTCTCATAGATTTCATCGACTGATCCCGTTATTTCACACCAATTTCATGGATTGCCCATATTATATTTATTACACATATTTTTATTATAATAAGACAAGGCACGGAAAGGTTTATGCCTCTCAACGCTACGCCTCATATTATGAGATAAAAATACCTCGACATACGCTTTCGCCTCTGAAAATATTGGCATCAACTTATATAACTTCAAAATAAAATTGACGATAGGGATCAACTTTTATGATTCAACTAGGTTTAGCTGCATGTAAACAAGAGATACACCATATCTAAATTTACAACTTGTTTGTATCATACTTAGGGTCTCCGTATTTAGATTTCGTATAAATACTCAGGAAACTCAAATGTAATTATGTAATAAAAGAATGGGCAAATATGTAATAAGTGAGGAGCCCTTATTCTATAAAATGACTTCTCACTCTCCTCATTTGGAAGAGGCCAATTCTTAGGCCTGACCCCTCACCCTCTCAAAGCCTCTCATACTCTGAGATTCAGAGCTCTCATCCTCACAAAGAAACTCTCTCTATCCTCTTCAACATCTCAGAGAAATACAATATTAGTGTGGACGTAGCCTAAACATTGGGGTGAACCACGATACATCTTGTGTTCTTTACTTTCTTGCAGATTCACAGTCGGATTTACGTTGTTCCAAGACCCCTCCGGTTTTGTGCATCAACATTTGGCGCCGTCTGTGGGAATCGACATGAAAAGTTAAGTCGGTTCTCTTTCATTTTTTCACCTCCGCCGTGGATCTGCAAAACCCACACAAAGACACAGACACAGAGCTCTCTCTCTCTGCAACTTCCAATTTACAGAGCTGTTGCCATTTTTTCAATCTATGATATGAACCACTGCTATGCCCATAACGGTGGATACCACCATAATAGCCCATAAAGCCTCATATTGGTCATCTTCCAAGTCCAAACTCTGGAAGTACAAAGTATTCTTGAACTTCAGGGGTGAAGACACGTGCTAGAGCTTCACGAGCTACCTCCATGCAGCATTAAAAGCCAAAAGTTCTATCATTGTCTTCTGAAAGAGATATGTGGATTCGAGTTGGTGTCTTGACGAGCTGGTGAAGACCATAAAGGGATGAGACAAACTGAGCGTCGACCTCAGTTGCAGGCTGGCCATGGCTTCCGGTCGACATTCTAGGTTTGATACTAGAAACGTTGAAACCCATATCTATCTCGTTGATCTCTCCCTCTCTCCCCACGACGCCTGCACTTTCCTCAAATTCAACACCCAAAGCGACACCTACATATCCTGTCGCCTGGCTCACCCTTTCGGATTCCTTATAGGAACCTGCAGACAGTGATCGTGAAGGTGGTGGGGTCGGGCAGTAACACCGATAAAATCAAACCCAGAAGATCACTCACCACAACCCAATCCAAAGGCACCGACGACGCCCCCGACTGCCTCATCTCCGCCGTCTGCTACTTCTACCCCTCATTCGACGGCAACCAGTCCGGCGCTGGAAACAACTAGAGTTTCAAACAAAATACGTGAGATTCTCCGATCTGATTCCGTTACGATCCGCTGGAGTTTCAACCAAACAATCGCTATAGTAGTTGGCGCTCTAGCTCTTGGCGTTAACGGTCCTACATGGACAATGCTGAGATTTGCATCTGTGATGTTGGGTGTGTGCCTTGCTGTGATGCTGGGTTTGGCGTTCTCTTCCAGTGACTCTTGGTTGGTATATCACGCTACATTCCTTGTTTTCAAAGGCCAAAAGGTTCGGCTACAAAGAACCCTCGAAAAGCTCTAGTGTTTGTCTTCAAAGGCCAATTCCAACGCCTCTGTCACCGTCGCAGACTTCATCCTTGTTAACTACGAAGACGGCCTTCTTAAGGGACATGAGACCTCTGAGGTCAATGGGGAAGTTGTCGCGATGGTTTGTGGGATCGACAAGAGAGTCAATAAGCTAGTTTATATGCGGTCTTTAAGGGCCAGGTACAAACCAGAGGTTGGAGATATCATAGTGGGGCGTGTAATTGAGGTTGCTCCGAAACGTTGGAGAGTGGAGATAAACTATAGCTATGATGCAGTGTTGATGCTTTCTGCAATGAACTTACACGACGGCATCCAAATACGTCGCATGAACTATCAACTTAGAAGATTGAGAGCTGAAAATGCTAAAGCAGGGGATTTCCCATCACATGTACAGCAAAAAAGCAACGGCTCAGCCCAATACAGTGTTTACTCACCGCCCTAAAGCTGTCATTATTTTAATCTGGTGAGTCTGAAGGGTTTAATCAACCACCCACATGGATGGCTTTAATCAACCACCCACATGGAAAAGCTAGTTATGAGTGTGTTTTCCGTAAAGCAAGCATGCAAAATCTGTTGTTGATGAACAAAACCGGATGTCTTGGAACAACGTAAATTCGACCGTGAATCTACAAGAAATGTAACTAACACAAGATGTATCGTGGTTCACCCCAAGGTTTAGGCTACGTCCACACTGATTATGCATTTATTTGAGGGAGAGAGAGCTCTGAGAGTGAGAGCTTTGAGAGGGGGTGAGAGGGCCTAGGAATTGGCCTCCTTTAATTATGAGGGTAATGGGTCCTTTTATAGAATAAGGACTATTTACTTATTACATATTTGCCCCTTCTTTTATCACATAATTACATTTAAGTCCCCCGAGTATTTGTACGAGATCTAAATACGAGGCCCTAAATATGGTATAAACAGTAGTCCCCCAAGTCTTCAGTTAAGAAAGTCTTTTGGCTGGAGACTTGAAATTCAGTCAATGTGTGGACCGAAGTAACTAGATGTTGTCTTGAACTGATGTTCGATATAAGGCGGTGCTCAATCTGAAATGATGCTCAACTAGAAGTAGCACATGCTACGAGGCTGCTCTGCTCGTGGCTTATGTTGCCTTGGTTGGCTCAGCTTGTGGCGTTGAAGGTAAGGGAGTCCCTTTTATAGAATAAAGGCTCGCTCCTCAATACATAAATATGGGTTAGAGTTGATGCTCACGACGAGGCGGTTGTTCAGTAGGCGGTGATGCTCTCTAATAATGGTGAGGGAGTCCCTTTTATAGAATAAGGGCTCGTTCCTCAATACATAAGTGATGGGTTATAAGTGATGCTCGCGGCGAAACGGTTGCTTAGCTGGCGACGTTGCTCTCTAATGAAGGTGAATGAGTCCCTTTTATAAAATAAGGGCTCATTCCTAAGTACTTGAATAATGGGTGCTCTATGATGAAAGTGAGGAAGTCCCTTTTATAGAATAAGGGATCACTCCTAAATACATAAATAATGGGCTAAGTACCCCAAGTATTTTTCATGAGGCCCAGTTGAGGCCCAATATATGGTACATAATGTAGTCCCCCAAGTCTTCGGTCAATAGAGTATGTTGGCTGGAGACTTCAAATTGAATCCATGTATAGGCCGAAGCGGCGGTTGTTCAAAGACGGTATTTGTATACCCTGCACTGAAGCTTTGTAGGTGAAGCTTTGAAGCTAGAGCTCTATAAATGAAGCTTTCGAAGCTGGAGCTCTGTAAATGAAGTTTTTGAAGCTAGAGCTTTTGTAAATGAAACTTTTGAAACTAGAGCTTTTGTAAATGAAGCTTTTGAAGCTGATTGACATGAGTGATGTTCATGAATGTTTATGTTGATTGACATGAGTGATGCTCATGGATGTTGACATGAGTGATGCTCATGAATGTTGACATGAGTGATGCTCATGAATGTTTATGTATGATTGAATGAGTGATGCTCATGAATGTTTATGTATGATTGACATGAGTAATGCTCATGTATGATTTGAAGTACTGGGCGTACTTTTGATCATCTAGTTGGTGGCATGAAGGAGAGTACGGGTTGTACATTTCATCACCTGGTTGGTGGCATGAATGGCTAGTTGCCAAATGATATTAGAGTACGGGTTGTACATTTCATCACCTGGTTGGTGGTAATAGCGGCAGGTTGCCGAATAATTTTAGAGTACTGGGCGTACTTTTGATCACCTGGTTGGTGGTAATAGCGACAGGTTGTCGAATAATTGTGAAGTAGTGGGCATACTTTTGGTCACCTGGTTGGTGAGAATAGAAGGTCTGGCTTTTTTGGGCATATGGGCATTCGCCCTCCACATGACATTGCAGCCCATTATTTTGGGCTTGCCATTTTTTATTTTTTTTATTTTTTTATTTTTTTATTTTTTTTATTTTTTATTATTACCCTCTGATGGCGTTTATACAGATGTCTCCGAAATATAAGAAAAATAATTTATCATTCAAAAATAAGAAAAATAAATCCCATCATTATGGTGGGGTGTTTATTCCTCACTTTTGCTTTCTCTTTTGCTTTCTCTTTTTCTCTTTTCCTTTTGCTTTCCACTGCGTCTCTGTCTCTGTCTCTTGGAGAAATTGGAAGGCTAACTCCACTTGCTTTTCTTGGACAGCCTGGTCGTGCCCATCCATTCTTACTCCTTTTTTTTCTTTTTCTTTTTCTTTTCTGTTCCCATTGCTTTTCTCTTTTGCTTTTGTTTCTCTTTCTTTTGACAAGCTGATGGACGGACAGGATGGCATGGGCTTGGTCTGTGTTTGAGCCGTCATAGTTCCACTTTGGCAGTTCTGATAGGTCTATTACTACTTCAGGCTAGCTAGCCTGTGCAGCGAGGATCATATCTATAAGATCCAGGTTTGGTTTAGAGCAGGTCCTCATGAAGTAACGATTTCTCTTCTTCGGACAGTTTATTGACGGTTGCTGCAGTATCTCAGTAGGACTTAAACTGAACTAGGGGTTAGAAAGAGAGGAGGAGGACGATGACGAACTCTAACTCGATGACTCTGTGAGCGACGGCGAGCCAAGTGACCAGACTCGGTTGTCGGTCCTGGTTCGGCCAGCAAGTCGGCGAGGCTTCCCATGGGTTTCTGATGGTAGAGAACAAACTTGATCCTCTTAGCATACAAATATGCAGCGATGGGCACAAGATACTCGTACTTCTGACTCACCCTAGCCAAGTGCTCGATTTTCTTCCCAAACTCACACCTTCCGGAGCTCACTTGCCTAAACCTTTTCACAGCCCAAACCATACTTCCCAATAACACCACATTCTCAGTCATCGCCAGCCTACTCTCTCCGATCACACCCACTGAACCCTTCAACACACCCCTTAGTGTCATGTGGGCTAGCTCTTCCCCGCACCCTAAACACTTCTTGTCATGGCCGCAATGGACAAGTTGAAGGTCATCCATGAAGCCAACGATGCAGTCTTCATAATCGACGAATGAGCTGACGCAGCTGGTTAGGTGTTCGTTTTTTGGGCTTCTTCTGAGTTTGTAAGGCGACGCTATCACCGACGAGAAATTTACAGAGCAAGTCTAAGACTTGCCGCTGAGACCGATGCGGATGTTGGGTGCGATTAGAAAGAGGAAAGCCGACGGAGGAGAGAGAGGCTTTGGGTGGAGGCAAACAAAGCGGCAGAGAGATGAGGAGGATGATAATGTGGCTCCGTGGGTTGGGTGGAATCTGTCTTGCAGTTGCAGAGAGAGACTAAATGAGAAAGGAGGTGGCTTCGTGGATTTTCTGGAAAAGTTTTGGGTTCTTAGGTTTCTGCATATTCACGGTGGAGGTGAAAAAATGAAAAAGAATCGACACAACTTTTCGAATCAGTTCCTACAGACAGCGCCAAATGTTGATGCACAAAGCCAGAGGTCTTGGAACAACGTAAATCCGACCGTGAATCTGCAAGAAATGTAAATAACACAAGATGTATCGTGGTTCACCCCAAGGTTTGGGCTATGTCCACACTGATTATGTATTTATTTGAGGGAGAGAGAAGGCTCTAAGAGTGAGTGCTTTAAGAGGGGGTGAGAGGGCCTAGGAATTGGCCTCCTCTAATTGTGAGGGTGAGAGGTCCTTTTATAGAATAAGGACTCCTCACTTATTACATATTTGCACATTCTATTATTACATAATTACATTTAAGTCCCCCGAGTATTTGTACGAGATCTAAATACGAGGCCCTAAATATGGTATAGACATCTGCAAAGGAGCATGCTTTGAAAAAGTGTACCAGAAGATGCTTGGTGAGACTTTCATCATCACAGCCTCAGCCTGATAATAATGGAGAAATGGCTTTTCTATAAAAACCACGAGAAAAGCCACAAGCAAAAAAAAAGTGTCGACCACCAAAGAAGATGCCCACAAATTCATCATGCAAGTTCCCATTTTCTTAAAAAAAAAAAAAGTAAAAGCAAAAGCAGCAAGCAAAAGAGGATAAAAAGAAGCAGACATAATTGCATTGGTGATGGCATGCAGAAAAGGGAATTATAGGCGTGACCCATTGAGCAAAGGGTCGGATTTATTTTTGAATGATGTAATTTATTTTTCGTATCTTTCGGAGATATCTGTATAACCCCATCAGAGGGTAATTAAAAAAAACGGCAAGCCCAAAGTAATGGGCTAGAATTTTATGTGGAGGGCGAAGGCCCATATGCCTAAAAGAGCTAGGCCTTCTATTACCACCAACCAGGTGATCAAAAGTACGTCCAGTGCTACAAAAAATTATTCGGAAGCCTGCCTCTATTACCACCAACCATGTGATCAAAAGTACGTCCAGTGCTAAAAAAAATTACTCGGCAACCTACCGCTATTACCACCAACCAAGTGATCAAAAGTAGTCCCAATACTCCAAAATTATTCGGCTGACTGCCGCTATTACCACCAACCAGGTGATCAAAAGTACGCCCAATACTCCAAAATTATTCGGCAACCTACCGCTATTATCACCCACTAGGTGATCAAAAGTACGTCCAATACTCCAAAATTATACATGAACATCACTCATGTCAATCATACATAAACATTCATGAGCATCACTCATATCAATCATACATAAACATTCATGAGCATCACTCATGTCAACATCCATGAGCATTACTCATGTCAACATCCATGAGCATCACTCATGTCAATCAACATAAACAGTCATGAGCATCACTCATGTTAATTAGCTTCGAAAGCTTCATTTACAGAGCTCCAGCTTCAAAGCTTCATTTATAGAGCTCTAGCTTCGAAAGTTTCATTTATAGAGCTCCAGCTTTAAAGCTTCATTTACAAAAGCTCAAGCTTCAAAGCTTCACTTTCAAAGCTTCACCTACAAAGCTTCAGTGCATGGTACACAAATACCGCATCCGAACAACCGCCACTTCGGCCCATACATGGATTCAATTTGAAGTCTCTAGCCAACAGACTCTATTGACTGAAGACATAGGAGACTACACTATGTACCATATATTGGGCCTCATAAAAAAATACTTGGGGGACTTAGCCCATTATTTATGTATTGAGGAGCGAACCCTTATTTTATAAAAGGGACTTCCTCATTTTCATTAGAGAGCACCCATTATTCATGTACTGAGGAGCGAGCCCTTATTTTATAAAAGGGACTCCCTCACCTTTATTAGAGAGCATCGCCGCCAGCTGAGCAACCGCCTCGCCGCGAGCATCACTCCTAACCCATCACTTATGTATTGAAGAGCGAGCCCTTATTCTATAAAAGGGACTCCCTCACCTTCAACGCCATAAGTCGAGCCAACCAAGGCAACATAAGCCATAAGCCAAACAGCCTCGCAACATGTACTACTTCTAGTTTAGCATCATTTCAGATTGAGCACTGCCTCATATCGAGTGTCAATCCTAGACGACATCTAGTTACTTCAGCCCACACATGGACTGAGTTTCAAGTCTCCAGCCAAAAGACTCTCTTGACTGAAGACTTGGGGGACTACTGTTTGTACCATACTTAAGGCCTCTGTATTTAGATCTCGTATAAATACTCAGGGGACTCAAATGTAATTATGTAATAAAGGAAGGGGAAAATATGTAATAAGTGATGAGCCCTTATTCTATAAAAGGACTCCTCACTCTCCTCATTTGGAAGAGGCTAATTCTTAGGCCTGACCCCTCACCCTCTTAAAGCCTCTTATACTCTGAGATTCAGAGCTCTCATCCTCATAGAGAAGCTCTCTCTATCTTCTTCAACATCTCAGAGAAATACAATATCAGTGTGGACGTAGCCCAAACATTGAGGTGAACCACGATACATCTTGTATTCTTTACTTTCTTGCAGATTCACGGTCGGATTTACGTTGTTCCAAGACCCTTCCGATTTTGTGCATCAACATTTCCGTATTTAGATCTCGTATAAATACTCGGTGGACTCAAATGTAATTATGTAATAAAGGAAGGGGCAAATATGTAATAAGTGAGGAGCCTTTATTCTATAAAAAGACCCCTCACTCTCCTCATTAAGGGAGGCCAATTCTTAGACCATAGGAAATGACTCATCCTCACAATCAGAGGAAGCCTCACTCCCATAGTCAGAGCCTCACTCTCCTATTCAGAGGCTCTCTCATCCTCTCTCGCCCTCACAAAGAAATACAATATCAGTGTGGACGTAGCCCAAACATTGGGGTGAACCACGATACATCTTGTGTTCTTTACTTTCTTGCAGATTCACGGTGGGATTTACGTTGTTCCAAGACCCCTCTGGTTTTGTGCATCAACACAACTATTTATCTTAACAAACTCCGACCTTGAACGTCTAACAAATATGTTGACTTATTCAATGTTTGTGATTGATTAAATATTCTTCGGGTTCACAACCCTCATCGTCAATTAGTTTTTGGATGAAGCCTCAACTTTTTTCACAATATCATTGTAGGTTTGTCCACATGTGATGAAGCCTTCGCCAAGCTTAAATTGTCCACAAGATTCACGTAAAAAAATGTTATCATGAAAAAAATGGGATCCAATTTTATAGTAGTATCAAATGAGAATAAAATGATTAGCCAATTGTAAAATTTAACTCACTCCGTCACTTTTTAACGTAGATAATAAATATTGAAGACCTTAAAAAAATGAGAATCAAATCAGATACCTTTTACATTAAAAAATTAACAAACAACAAACTTTATATGGGCTTAGATTACTCAACCTAGTTTTAATTAGTTTTAAAAATGAACTCTTAACTTACTTTAATTGTGAACTAAAATAAACTAAGCGAACCGATTAGATAAAACAAAAGTATCTGGTTGGCCCCAAGTAAAGAAAAATT
Source organism: Malus sylvestris (assembly GCF_916048215.2). Taxonomy (NCBI): domain Eukaryota; kingdom Viridiplantae; phylum Streptophyta; class Magnoliopsida; order Rosales; family Rosaceae; genus Malus; species Malus sylvestris. Next base: position 36,421,577 of record NC_062264.1, on the reverse strand, counting down.
TGACCTATCATTCGTCTACTAATATCTTTTTTATGTAGTAGGTTAAGGTACTAAATAAAATACTTATTGTGGAGCCAAAACTAATCACAAGGCGACATGTGGATTTTTAGAAAAAAGAGGACAAAAATACCCTCAGTACAACGGGATTCCTACGCGCGAGCAGCGGGCAATCATCCTTCAACCAAATCAAAAGTGCCCAAAATAGGTAACAAATTCAAAGTTATTTCATCCATCCTCATCGTATATTTTCCACAAGGTAATTATTTCATAACCTTCAAAACATCCCATATAAATTACATAACCCCCAAAATATTTATTCCAAAAATGTGTTGATTAACCAATTAATGGATTAATTGCCTAATTAATTCATTAAATCACACATTAAACCATAAGTTACATCTTATCCCTATAAATAGGCTCCCATTTTCACCAAAAGATCATTCCAACACACTTGCAAAATTTCCAATACTCTCCAAACACTTTTATCTTTAAATTCTAACTTTGGCATCGGAGGTTCTTCAGCCAAAGCCCCATCATTCATCGTGGGCACGTGAGGCTCTTGGCCTTGACCCTAAGGTGTTAATTGTTTTGTAGGTGCAATTTTGTCCAAGATCAAGGAGATAGAAATTTGCATCCACAAATTGGTGCTTTCATTGAGAGAAAAAATCCACACTCGTAGAAGACTCGCATAAAAAAGGTTTTTCTCTATTTTCTAGTCTACTTGTATTTTTTTCGTATGTTCTTATTATTAGAATTTTTTATTTGCAAAGATTCTTTAATAAAACGTAAAAGAAGAATACAATGGCTAGAAAATTAAAAAATTCCACAAGTGAAAATTTCAATATTCAAGAAATTGGACCACGGCGATCCACGAGGCTAAATGTGATCATAGGAGCGGCACCATCGCTACGGGGCTCCACCATGGCAACCACCGCGGTGGCCACCACGGTCACCACTACCCGCGGTGAGGTCCATGGCACCGTTACCACGCCCCGAGACGTGCCATCCAAGGCTCACGGCACCAAGGCCACGGCCCAAGCCATGTCACTCCAAGCCCAACGCGAACTCAACATGTTGCCAAGCCGAGCCTAAGCCTCGCACCCATTCTCGTGGCCCAGCATGCTCCCGCCGAGCAGCCCACTCTCACGGTCCAGCCTGCTCCAGCCAAGCAACCCACTCTCACGGCCCAGCCTGCTTCCGCCGAGCAGCCCACTCTCATGGCCCAGTCTGCTCCAGCTGAGCAGCCCACTTCCGTGGCCTAGCTTGCTCCAGCCGAGCAGTCTACTCTCGTGGCCCAACCTGCTTCCGCGGCGAAGTCTGCTCATGTGGCCTTCCAAGTAACCCAAATCGATCCAAAATTAGTTCAACCGTCCCAGTTTTAAATTTTCAGACCGACGATCGAATCGAAAGCATTTTCACCATATTTTTCTTCTGATTTGATGTTTCCCAACTCAAATCTCGTGCCCTAAGTCTACCACACTTCAACTGCTTAAGGAGACGTATTCCTTCCAAGCTATTCCAATCCAAATGGAGAACAACACTTGTCTCGACAAGTCATAGAGTTGACGAGCACCCTCGTACATCAGACGACCTTGGTGAACTAGCTCTTGCAACGCACCGAGATGCAACATGCCCCAGACGAGGTGTCCCGAAGTAAGACAAGGGCAGACAAAGAACCTCTCAAACAACGTCCCGGTAAGCAGCCACTTAACCAGCAACGAACCAAGCGTTCAAGCAGTGTACACTCCCGATTAGGCCCCTAAGATAACGTATACTCTCGTCTTAGAGAACGAAATAGGGTGCACTCTCGACTAGGCCAATAGACGAGCATACATTCATGGTTGGGGTCACACTCCTATAGTCAACATGAGCAACCTTCCAAGCGAAGTGTTCATTCGCGGTTAAGCCCGCAAGGAGCATTATCCACCTCACATCAGAGTAGGCAGCACGACGGACGGAAAGAATCAGTCACTCAATACGGCTCCAGTTCAACCAGCAACCTGCGAAGAACTTGCTCGCCTGCTAGGAACGCGCTACACGCACCGCATCCGCGGCATAGACGAACCGAACATGTGGAATAGCAGCTTAGACTAGTAAGTCACGGTTGGGGGCAGCCAAGAGCTCCACTACCTCAACAAAAGTAAATTCAGGAAGAAGTAGAGAGACTCTTGACCAAGCGATTGCATAATTTTCAACGCAACGAGATCACCGATGAGGCACTACGACAGAACATGACCAACATAAGCAGGTCACCCTTCACGGACGATATCTAGCAGGTAGAGCCTCCACGCGAGTTCAGCATGCCACATTTCACATCTTTCAAAGGGGATAAAGACCCAGAGAGACACCTAAAGCATTACCGAAGTGCAATGATCCTCTATTGAAACAACGATGATCTCATGTGTAAGAAATTCACCACCACTCTACAATGCGAGACGCAAGATTAGTTCTACACCCTGCCGCCATAATCCATCCGGAATTTCAACAAACTTTCTTTGGTTTTCACCGAAGAATATTCATCCTGTCACTCGATCAAAAAGAAGTCCGACCATTTGTTCGATGTCAAGAATAACCCAAAGAAGTCGATTCGCGACTATGTGAGGAGGTTCGTAGCAGAGAAGGCAAGGATAGTTGAATGCAACGACTCAATAGCTAGAGCAGCCTTCCAAAAAGAACTTCCAGCAGACCACCCGTTATTCGAAAAATTGATCATGAAAGAAGATCTAACTCTGGCAGACTCTTTCGCTCTGGCAGAGAAGTATGCACTTTGGGACGAGGTTCGCCAATGCACATTCAAGGACTTGAAGAAGTACCCTACATCACCTCCCTACTATCCAAACCGAAAGCAATGGGTGACTTATTCACATGTTTGACGGTATCTAAAGCAGCAATAAGCTCTACCATCATGCAAGAAGAGCTGGGGCCCGACTACCTGTATTCTACAGTTCAAAAGCTCTCATCGATGATATTAAAAATTCAAAAGCTAACTTTGATGATAGTTGTTAACCCAGAAGCTTAAGTTTTACCTTCAAACGCATGCAGTCATCCTCATGACACACTACTTCGCCCAATCCAGGCACGTGATGATAAAGGAGTAAGACCCTGGCGAATGCAAAGTTTTTTTACGAACGCAACAACTCAGCCCAAAAGACGCGCCAATGGCAGACGAACACTAGAAGGACATACTCGGAAACAAGTTTTGTCCTCGTCACCCTAAAAGATTCTACATAGGAGCAACATGTACCGGCAGTTGAGTACCACCTTCTGTTGCGCATCACACGGCCTTAGCAGACCCTTGCTCAATGATTTAACTCTAGAGTGAACCAATACCGGCAGTTGAGCATCTCCTGCTGCGTGTGACATGGCCCTAGCTCCACGGCTCCTTACCATGCATTTATGACACAACAGAGCAGCACAACGACGCCCCGAAAGTAGCTGAGCACACTCTAGCCGCGCCTGCTTCACCCGATGGAGACTTTTGGCATTTGCATGTTGACAACGCATCCAACTACAAAGGTTCAGGAGAAGACGTGGTCCTTGTCACCCCAGGCGGTTTAATGCCCGAGCAGGCGATCATTCTAGGTTTCAAAACATCTAACAACGAAGCAGAGTACGAAGCCCTACTAGTAAGCCTTCGAATGACAAAAGACTTGACGGTGAAAAAGCTTTCAATTCATTCTAATTCCCAGCTAATCACTAGCCAGACTACAAGAGGCAAAGGCATGATGATCGTGGTAACCGATTACTTCACCAAATAGGTAGAAGCAAAGCTTATAACGATCACGATTCAGATAGACATATAGCGCTTCATATGGAGGAACATCATTTGCCGATTTGGCATCCCTTAATCCATCGTTACCAACAACGGCCCGTAATTCGTGGGCAAAGATTTGGCTAAGTTTTTCCAAAAATATGGCATCAAGTAGCACATGTCTACGCCAAGATATTCTTAAGGCAATAGGCGGGCCAAAGCATGCACTAAGATGATCATCGACTGCCACAAGAAATCCCCCACCAGTAAGAAAAGAAAATGGTCAGACGAACTCCCTGGATGTCTATGGGCATATCGCACCACCAAAAGACGAGCAACCGAAATGAGATGGCCACAAGCTTAAATCTGGCAGAGAAGAAGTGCGAGTAAACTATCACCCGCATCACAGCTGACCAACAGCAGTTCCTCTCCAGCTACAATAAAAAGGCCAAGATCCGGCAGTTCCAGCCCGGAGATCTAGTCCTAAGAAAAGCTTTCATCACTGCCCGCAGATAAGGCTCCAAAAACATGGACCTCATTTGGGGTCCGTATAAGATCAGTAGAGTAGGCGACAAGAGTAATTACACCCTCGCCACCATGAAACAATAAAAAGATCGAAGATTAGTAGAGCGCCTACAATTTAAAGAAGTACCATGTGTGACATCCCACTACATCAAAGCCCGAAGACTCAAGAAGCTCGACGGGCACTACCTCACAAGCCGAGGACTATCCAGTTGTTATGAAATTCCTACCTTACTGCTAAGTTCTCGTTCGTTTCACTCATTTTTCAATAAGGAATTTAGAAGTAATCACAACTTGGCTCGGCTGCATGCTTACAACAACTGATCACTCCGGCACTTCAAAAGAAAATTACGCCATTTTTAGGGACTCATCGCAGGAATTGCGCCTCCCCGAAGGACCAACCATGCTCTCCAGTGCAAGAGGGTAAACTAATTGCTCTCTAGTGCGAGAGGGTAAACCAATTCCCCGACACCCATATGGGTCAGCTCTCCAAGACGAGAGGATAAACTTACACTTCGAATATCCAGATGTGGATGAGCATGGCTGCCCTAGTATAACTATATGCACGATGGCTTAGTCGGGATTCCTAGAAGTAGCCACAATGGTATTTTTCAAGGCCTAGCTAACTAAAAGATTTTTGGTCTCTTGGCCTAATCCGCGGGGAACCGGGCCCTAGAGACGGAGGGGGCACATTACGCAGTACGCCCTACAGACGGCTTCCATGGAACCCTAAAGCTACTACCGAGTGCATTAAGGTAGTATATGGTTTTCGGAAGACTGCCTATTGCTTGCCCTTCGAGCAGTAAAGCCGCGCTAGACTTATACAACCGCACATTCTTGTGAAAGGTTAAACAAGCTAGCGCGCATATACGAAGTTTTATCCACTGCCGATATGCTACGTAGTCGATAAGCTTCACATCTACCAAGCGCGGAACAACCTACACCAAGTCCTAAAGTGTTGTGATACTTGTTACGCAATCTACGAAATTGGAGAAAGCCAAGGTTAACAGCCTAGTGGTTACGCGGACTTGTCTGCTTCTGTAAGTAAGGCATCCGGCTGCCAACCCTATGGCTAACAACTTGGCAAAGTTCTACACCAACACATACAGCTGCATAGGCTATACGAGCTTGTCTGCTTATAAAAAAGTAGCATGTCTGCCACGGATCTATCAAGTCTAAAGGTTAGGGCATGAACAAAAGAAGTGATGATGAAGAAAAATGAAAGAATCATGTTTATAAACAATTAGCAAAGGTTGAAGGATTTCAAGCAAAACAAGAGCTACAAGGAAAAACAAATAAAATCCTAAAGGCTACCTCAAAGACTACAGCAACTTGGACATCCCACGACTACTCGGTCGCCATACCTTCAGCAGCCGCGACGCTCTTAGCAACGGCATCATCCGGTGCTTCTCCCCCGGCTGCCCTAGCCTGGGCACTAACTTCTTTAATTACTTCACCAATGAAAACTTCAAAAGTAAAAGCAAGCAAGTCTTCTAGAGAAATAGAGAAGGTCTCGAAACCTCAAGCCCATCATTCTCACCCTTCAGCTGCTCATTCTTCTCAAGCAGACCAACACGAATGCACTGCAGCTCATCCACTTCCTTCTTCGAACTTTCGTTGATCTTCAGTACAGCTTAAAGTTCCAACACTTGGGGTTCAAGCCTATTAACGACCTTCTTGAAGTGGATCACTTGATTATAAGCAGCAATCGACTATTCATCCTTTGCATAAGCAGCGAAACGAAGCTCAGAAACTGCAAACTCAAGATCTTGAATCTGAGATATGTAACATCCAATCTCTTTCTCTGCACTTTCATAGTTAATTTGGATCGCGTCAAGCCTAGTCTTCAAGTCAACGATATCTTGGCGAGCGGCCTCAAGCTGCAGAGAAGTGGGGGCAGAAATATTAGACCCCTTCAAAGCAACGAGCTCATAATCTAACCTTTTGATCTCCTTAGCCGAGGAATAAGCTTTAGCTGCCATAGTCTTCGCTACCTCCTTGGCAGCCTTGCTACATCTGCATCATAGTAAGCAGAACAGTCATTCTATATTGGGTCGTATGCTTCGCAAAGGAACTTGGGCAAATAACCTTTCTAACGCCATCAACAAAATTAGCACAAGCGTTCATGTCTTCAAGCAGATCTAGTCTTAACAGCACATGGATCTCAGTAGCCTCCCCAGAAGCAGGCTTTGTGGATTTCTCACAGCTGGCTACGTGAGCAGTTTCTTCTTTCCCAGCAGGCGAGTCAGTCTCTGCAGCAGAGGGAGTGGGCCTTAGCGCCACTTTAGCAGAGTCCACCTTATCGCTCTTCATAATAGCAAGTCTCTCCAAATGTGAACTAGACTTAGCTTCCAGCGGACATCTTAGTACAAACTTTGGCACTGGGGGCACGACATGACCTCTACGCTGAGCAATCTTATCAGCAATCGTACTAGCTATTCTCAATGGCAGGCACCACATGCTCAGATCTAGCAGCTTTATTTTTTTCCTATCAGAATAAGTCATGCCAATCACAGACCTCTTGGCAGCAAGCAGACCCTCACGAGCAGTGGAAGAAGTCTTTAGTTTTCTCTTAATCAGCATCTCTTGAGCAGGTGGGGAAGATCTCTTCTTTCCATCTTAATTCATAGTAAGCTTTACGACAGCGATCATATGAGCCAATGCATCTAATCCTCTTTACCTTATCTTTCAGGGGCAGCCTACCTTTCTCCCGACGAAGAGGACTAAGCAGCCAACGACATTCACGGTACTCAGCAGAGAAGCTCAACCCAGTATTATAGCAGGTATGAAGCTTGCATGCCCAACATTCTAGCAACTTATGAGCTCTCACGACCTCTTCATTTCTCTCAGTCGCTAGCCTGGCCCGAGTTAGGTCCAAGAGCCCAAAAGACATGAGCCATACGGCTCGCCTAGCACTGCGCCCCAACACCACAATCCGCGACCCCGGCCGCACAAGCTGCCCTTAGCTCTAGCCAAGCCAAACAGCCCAAGCAGTGGCCCATGCCACGATGCCTCCTTAGCCTATGCCGAGCCGACTCCTAGCCCCGCCAGCCGACATGCTGCATCACCCCAATGGCTAACCCGCAATAACACTATCCAAGAAGAAGACAAGAAAAAATTAAATTTTTCTTACATCGGTGCAGCACGGAGAAGACAAAGAAATCAACGAAAGACGATCCTTTGCACGGGCAAGATGTAGAAGATTGCTAGAGGAGGGGGAACAAATATCCTCTAAGCTCTCTCTCTCTCTCTTGTAGGGTAGAACAAATCGCTCTCCAAAGTTGATTAAATAACCCACTTAAGGTGGACTTAGATAGGCTTTGAGAGAAATTTATTTCCCTTTCCTAGAAGGACCTAATTTCCTATTAAAGAGAGAATCTACATCAAAATAGGAAGCAGTCATACGTTTCCTAAAGCAAGATGATCTCTACACCTGCTGCCTTTTCTTACGAGTAGCCTAACAGGTGTGGGGGCATTTGTGGAGCCAAAAATAATCACAAGGCGACACATGGACTTTTGGACAAAGAGGACAAAAATAACAGTGAGGTACAATGGGATTCTACGCACGAGCAACGGGCAATCATCCTTCAAAAGTGCCCAAAATAGGTAACAAATTCAAAGTTATTTCATCCATCCTCATCCTATATTTTCCACAAGGTAATTATTTCATAACCTTCAAAACATCCCATATAAATTACATAACCCCCAAAATATTTATTCCAAAAATGTGTTGATTAACTAATTAATGGATTAATTGCCTAATTAATCCATTAAATCACACATTAAACCATAAGTTACACCCTATCCCTATAAATAGGCTCTCATTTTCACCAAAAGATCATTCCAACATACTTGCAAAATTTCCAATACTCTCCAAACACTTTTCTCTTTAAATTCTATCTTTGGCATTAGAGGTTCTTCGGCCAAAGCCCCCCATTCATCGTAGGAGCGTGAGGCTCTTGGTATTGATCATAAGTTGTTAATTGTTTTGTAGATGCAATTTTGTCCAAGATCAAGGAGGAAGAAATTTGCATTCACACTTATCTTTTTGTATTTATAAACGGTATTAGGGACATGAATTCAAACACAAAGTTTTTGTGTCCAGTAATGCTCTTAATTACTTTGATTATAAATATCTTTGATCGATGAAATACCTTAAAACGTTGAACCAAGAAAAATTGATAATTTTAGCTTATCAACATGTTACTAGATTAATGTTATGCAAATTATACGAGAATCAATGGGATACTAGTTGGAGAGATAGGATTAAAATACAACTATTTCTGATAAGTTTGGAGAGATATATGGTTAAAGAAATGTTGTCCGACCAAAAAAAAAAAAGAAATGTTGTCGGCAGCGGTTGGGATTGGTAGGGCCAAGCTGCCGTACAGAAGAACGGTCAACCGTCAATCACTGGCGGGACCAGGTAACTAACACCAGAATATGATAGCACGTCTCCCTAACGTGGCAACTGCCATACCCGACAGTCACCGTGACTTCGTCCTCTCTGTCTCTGCTCACGTGTAGGTCTGCAAACCACATTCAACGAGCTTTCATTTCAGTCAAAAAGCTTTCATTTTCAACGCCAAAAAACCCAGAAAACAGAAATTAAAAAGAAATTCATTATATCAGTTTTTCAAATAAAAAAAATGATACTTCTATAGCGTTTATCTCATCATTTTAATAAAGATGAGATTTACATATGTTGGTGAATTGTATCATTGTTAAAGAGATACTATAAATATGGTATGAAAAATATGATAAATGTAATTACTTTTTTTCAATGGCCTACCCATAGAAAGAAGGAAGAAAAAGATAAATTCGATGGGTGAGAGATTGGTATGAAAAGGTTTTGAATACATCGTTTTTGTATCACATATATTTAATTGTGATAAGTTATGCATACTTGTTGATTAATAACCCTATCTCGTTTGATATGAGCCATATGTTTTACTTATCATATCACATAGCAACCAATGTAATTTAAATAAGTTACCTCTCCTGGCATTATTTGTTGGTTTATAATATTCTTTTGTTTTAAGAATTTTTATTGACATTCAAAAAATCTTATTTTGTACTTCAAAATTTTTATAATTAAAATGAAGAACACACTTACGAGGAGTGTAGAATAAAACTTTTAAAATGCTAATAACATTTCCCTTTGTTTTTTGTTTTAATATTGTGGGGTTATAAAGACAAAACCATAGAAAAGTGAAGTAATTTTTGTACCATTTATGTTGGTAGGCCCTATTTTTAATAAAGGGATGATGCAAATATAGTCCAAAGGGTAATGTTAGGAAATTTTGTACCATTTATGTTGGTGGGCCCTATGTTTAATAAAAGGATGATGCAAATATGGTCCAAAAGGGTAATGTTAGAAAAAATTTAAAAACAAAATTTACAAATTAAATAATATATCACAAATATGAATTAGCACGTATATCAACAGTTAAATAATAAACCAATCATCAATATCCTTTAATTTACAAAATTTTGTCAATAAATTTAGTTTCTTAGCATTACCCACTGTAAAAATGTGATAAGAGTAATAAGACATTAAAAACAAAACCAAGAAGAAATTTATCCCCACCTTTCTTCTTCCCAACTAAAATCCATCCCTAATTAATCGTTCATCTGTTAACCCTCATAACAAAAAATATTGATGAGATTATGACAAGTCATAATCTCATAGTCATAGAGTTCGTTAAGCAAGGCTGTTAGATTGTTTAAGTTTTGAGTACTGTAGCACTATCTTCTCTATCTCTTTTGTTCAATTTTAACATAGTATCATTGCTGGAAATGGCCGATTTCCGTAATTAAATTGCTTTTGTAGTATAGGTATTTGTTACTGAAGATCTGATAGTTTGCTGGTATTCGATGAACATTTTCCGGTTTAGTGATGATGCTGATATAGCTTAAAGTTTTTGGGATTTTGTCCCAGATGGTATCAAACAGCTCCGACTATAATTACATGAGGTTATCAGTTCCAAACCTCCAAAGTCCAAACTCTATCCGTCACTTATCACATGTGTCTCTCTACGTACATTGTGGACCGTATGATTAGCTGGTTCAAGGCGCAGTAGTTTATCAACAACCATGACAAGAAGCCGTATGTAATAGACTACGTCTCCTTGTTTCGTGGAGCAGTTCTCCAATAATGAAGGTCCGTAATGACTTTAGGGTAAGACCATTGTACGTACGTAGTTTCAAGTTGGTTGCTTTAAGTTTCTAACCACCTTCACAGACAAACAATAATCTACTGTAACCATGTGGAAACCTTTCACTGTCAGCAGCACCTGATGGAGTCTCTTCAGACATATATATTAATTTATTCAGAAAACCCTAGGGTTTCTTTTACTCTTTTGGGCCACAATGTACCATTCGCCAATTGGTGGGTTTGACTCCGTATCCCCTAAGGTCACGGAATTTGACTAGTATGCCTCTGCGTCTCTACCAAAACCCCGTGCCTCAAATGGTAACCTCTGATTACTTTCACATTTTTTTACTTGGACAAGAATACTAATATATATAGTCCGGTGGATAGAAATTCTAATAGCCCTCAAGAAAAAACAAATAAAAGGCAAATAGTACTCATTGGCTCCAACCATTTGTCCGCCACTGCTAATGAGAACAAGTCAAATGCGCAAATGGTTGGTGCCAATGAGAGTGATTCTCCTTGACACCTTTCTACAAACAAATTATCGCAATTTTCACTACTAGAATTTTGGCTAAAGGACATTCTTTTCATTGGTGTCTATTATAAAGAATAGGCACTGACATTGGTGGCAAACCCCAATTGCCACCAAACAACCACTAAATAAAAGTTCATGTCCTATATAGAAGTCTCTATTGCTACAATCACCACCAATTAGATAACGGTGGCACAATGAATAGTTACACCTTTGAAATATTATATAATTTTTATACGTCCGTGTCCATGTTGTAATATGTTTTTTTTTAAAGGGCCATTAAATATATATATATATATATATATATATATATATATATATATATAGTTAATAGACTGTGTATACATGTTAATAGACTACACAGAATTGCATGTTTGCGGTAGTCTTCCTTAACTAATCACATATTAAAAAAAATCAGGTCTAAAACCAATGAGCTATACTAAAAAATATGAAACCATCCGTCAAAGTACGAAACATGCACCAAATTTGAAGGAAATTGCCACTTAAAAGACTTCACATTTTCTTGAACACCTCCAGCAAACATGTTTTTTAAGAGTGACATGCTCCTCGTAATGCTTGAGCCTCAGTAATTGCTATCTCTACCTGCAAACACATAAGCACATGGATCAAATGACTAAAATATACACAAAAGTATGCCTTTACAGTTTTATTGTTTCCTACAACTTGCATAAAAAGCATATACTTGCGAGTATGAGTCTCTAACATTCCACACGAAAAACTGATGTGGCAAGTAGATCATTTTTCAGGAGATAAATTTATAAGTCTCAATTTCACAAGTGATATACTTGCAAGTAGATAAATTTTCGATCAGTGGATATGGTTATCAATTATGACATCACAAAAACATTCTAAAGGTAAGACTCACTGTTTTGAACTAGTGGCTTGATGTTATAAGTGAACCATTTATCTAATTTTTGGGTCTTAATATATTACAAATTCAACATCAACACAAGCACCAACAAATTTCAATTTGTTTTCATTTCTTTTTATTCCTTTTTGTTCAACCCAATTAACTTCCCTGAGAAATAAAACAAAAGGTAAAGAGAGAAAGAGAGAGTTCTCAACCTGGCTCAACTTCGCCTTTGGAAACTAGGCACTGGAAATAGAGATGGACTTCGTGAATATAGATAGACTTGGTGGCCTTGAAAACTAAGTAATAAGATAAATTTGTTAAGTAATTTTATCATGCTCAGGTTTTTTTTACTTCACAAGCTATACAATAAGGACAGAATAATTGTCCCACCAACTGGTCCTCACATTACCCACCTAATATCATATATAATATCCTTACCCCAAAAAAAAAAGAGTAAGGAAAAAAATGTACAGCAACTAAAATTACAGATGAGAGTTAAACATTAGAGTCACTTAAGCAAAAAGTATGTGCAATAAAAAAATTGAAAATTAAAAAGGAATTTTACCTTCAGCCACAAACCTATGCAGTTTCTTATCCCTCAAATGTACAACGATGACAGAAGAGAAACTAAGAACGGTATATAAATTTAAAGAGGAAATTACTTAAAGAGGTAATGTATAAATCAACGAAAAAAAAACCCAGTGGGAAATAATAAGATAACCGTTCTTGGATTTTAACCTGACAAATTCATGGCATTATTAGGCAGCCACAAATTTTCTGTTTTGACGGCCATTGTTTTCAATGGTCTTTATCACCTGGATTCAAGACGACAGACAATCAAATACAGCTTACGCCACTATAGAAAATAAATAAAAATAAAGCTGACACCTTCATATAAGTTAAATTGATCAAACTCAAATACCAAATTGTAGAAAAATTAATCGAAACCCAAATACCAAATTGTAGAAAAATTAATCGAAATCCAATTGAACAGAGACAAAACCCAACTCAATAACCGAGAGAACAAAACCCAATCAGCAAAATCTCATATTCAAACCTAGAAATCACCAAATCAGACAAAACCGAGAAAACACAATTGAACACAAGCAAACCCCATGAGGAAAATCACCTGAGCTGCAGACTCCGAGAGCCAGAAGTGGCGGAGAGATTACAAGTTTGGGCGAGTCGGCAAGGTCGAGGTATAAAGATCGACAATACATACGAGTTTGGGCTCGGTGGGCGAGGTCACTGACGTGTGCGGAGCTGAGGGCAATAAAGGGACCTAAAACCCGAGATTTTGAATTGAAACCGATTGAAATTTCTTAGATTGAAAGGAAAAATAAATCTAAAAAATGGAGAAAAAAAATCATAAAATTGAAGGGGACCTGAAATTGAAAACATGCTGTCCCCGGCAAACGAGCTGACGAGTGAACCGTCCACGTCTGAGACGTCAATGAGGAGAGGTCGTGGATCTCCAGTCGACCTGAGGATAGACAAATCCGATAAGGACGTTGAGAACGTATATCCCCAAGTCATACGACACCACGTAGTGTTAGAATTCCTGTCCCACATTAGGCAGACGGTTTGAGAACAACCCTTTTAAATAGAATTACTCTATTCTAACTAACATTGAGATTTTTTGTATTAAAACTTCACACTTGACGGATTAAGTAGTTGGTCAAATGAGAATAGTAACGGTGTTGTTGGAGTTGGCCCATGACCCGTCTACCTGAAATTTAAGATGGTATCAAAACCCGAAAAAGTCTGTGAATGTGACATCATTCAGCTCGGTAGGCTCTCTATCTCAATCCGAGGAACTGAACTAGAGCTCAGGAAGAAGCCAGCCCTAAATTTTGCTTATGATAGTCGACTTCTCACGAGGGAGTATTAGAATTCATCTGTCCCACATCAGCCAAAAGGCTTGAAAATAAGCCCTTTAAATAAAATTATTCCACTCTAACTAACATTGAGGCATTTTGTATTAAAACTCTAAACCTGACAGATTGAGCAGGTAGCCAAGTGAGGATAGTATCGATGTTGTTGGAGTGGGCACATGGCCCGTCTACCTGAAATTTAAGACGTAGAAGCAATGACCTGAGAAAGCTTTACAATCGAAAAGGTAAGGGAGCTACGGGCAGGTGGCCAAGTGAGGATAGTATCGGTGTTGTTGAAGTGGGCACATGACCCGTCTACCTGAAATTTAAGACGAAGAAGCGAGGACTCGAGAAAGCTTTACAATCGAAAGGGTAAGGGAGCTAGGGTTAGGGAGGAGGAGAGGGGTTGAGCGCAAGAAGGAGAGAGAGAGACAGAGAGAACGGCTGGTTGAAAATTAGGGTTGAGGTAAGTTTCGTTGTTGTAGCGAAGAATGGGAGATGAGATCGGCAAATACCATGGTTGTTTTGGGTTGTCGGCAGTGAGAAAGGAGAAAAATATGGAAGAAGCAGAGAAAGAATAAGTGGGAGTGAATTGAGTGAAATATGAATAGCAGCGGATGTTGAAAATATCTTTTAGGGTTTGATAACTTTGTGTTTTATATGGAAGTGAAAATATATGTGGAATAATACTATTAAATAAGGCTAATTATATTAACATCTCAAAAATTGTTGAATAAACCTCACATACTTAATACACCCCACATTTGCTTTTTCACTTAAAAATTATCTTAATACACCCCGCATACTTTCTCATAATACCCCCACACCCCACATTCTCAATATACATCTTATATTTTGTACATACACCCCACATTTCTCAAATCTTGTAACACTAATTCTTTATTTTCAAGGATTGAATCTAACCATTTGAACGTTTAGTTTGCCGAAAGATTTCAAATCATCTCCCAAAATAGTTCAGAGCTCTGCAAATCCTTGTCAAGTACTAAATTTAGAGGCTTTGGTGGGGATTTCAGTTTTCTTGATGGGCAATTACAAACATCCGTCTTCGAAATGGTAAATGGGTTCGGTGATGCAACAAGAAGAACTGGGTTTTGGACACCACCAAGTTGACTTGTGAGAAAATTGAACTTGAACAACACAAGTGATCCTTATTCAACTTCTAAAAAGCCTAAAAAAAGAAAGACATGCGGTGCTGAGTCTTTCCGATAAAAAAAAAAAAGACTCTCGTTAGTGCTAACAAATAATGCTTCTATATATATTTCACAAGTCTTTAGACTTAGTCTTGAACAAAATAAATAAAGACCCTCTCTCTGCTAGTAGAAGTTAATTAATAAATCAAAACTGAAGCGGTCTCAGATTTCTTTAAATACAGGCCATGTCTCTCCTCATTTTCCATTGATCATCTCCCAGTGACAAGAAAAGAAGAAGAAAAAAGAAAGAAAAACTCGCGATGAGAAACGTACGTCAATCAAACGGCAAAAGATTGAAGTAGGAGTTCATGTAGAGAATGGCTATCCTCAATTTGTAAAAGTAGTTTATGACACTAGCACTAATATGACTCATGTTACCGGGTACGCAAGATTAATATGAACACTAAAAGATGAATATGAATATAGAAGTTTAAATAATGCAGCAAACACAAGATTAAATAATTATCGATGTCATTGAAATCACTAAAACAATGAAAACTATGAAGTCTTACCTCATGTAAAGCTCCCAAAACATCGATTTCGTGTTCCATTCGTCAAAAACAATTTTTCTCAATCAACATGTTTGATAGTTTAGAAGATAAATAATACACTAAAAGTGATTTGAAGTGTATTTATAAATTTTTTTTTAAACCTAATAAGGTCAAAATTGTCATTGCATAGTGGAGTAAATAAGTCATTTAATATTAAATTTTAATGTGAGGTGCATTCAACATTTTTGTGGGGTGTTAATATAAAAACCCTTAAATAAATATAATACTATTTTTGACAAAAAAAAAATGGAGAGCAAAATTGAATCGTAAGTTAAAAAACAAAACAATATGACTTTGGTTTCAAAATTTTTACAGTTGACACCAATAAATAGTGTTGAAAAGGTTTAAGGCACTAAATTCAAACAATAGTGACACATACATTTACAACGCCACTAATAGAAAATAATGTCCTTAAATCGGTGCCCTAGCACATTTTCTAGTAGTGTTTGGCCAGCAAGACAGGTGATGGTTTTTATGTTGTGCATATGGAGGCCAATGGAAGGTATTACAGGGCACGGATGCCAAAAAGCGGGCCTCGCAAGGAGGAGATGAAGTTGGTCACGTATTAATGTCAACGCTGACGTGGTCACATGTAAAGCTGAGGTGTTCAGCTCTTCATGGACCGTCCAACTATAAAGTATCATATACACGTACCTACCCAAATGGATATGTAACTTCCACACTTCAACCCACGTTGAGTATTAAATGGTTTAGAATGAAGGATAAGCTTAGTCAGCACCACGTGTCCCTATTTATTATGCCATATAAAGAAAATATTTACATAACACCGATTCACTAGCACATACCGTCTTGTGTTAGTCAAACAAGTTTACACATGTTTTAATTTATTAGCATAAAACATTATATTAGTATACTCATGTCATGCAAGTATGTTACCAACCTTTAAGAATATTAGTTATGGTTAAGGAATATAAAACCCTAAACTGGTGTAGCATTATTTCATTTATTTGTTCCGACGTTTATTGGGCTATATATAAAGTTTATTCTTTTCTGGTATAAACCCTGATTGATATGTGCTAGATCATATGTAAAAAGGTTTGATTCTTCCATATATATATATATATATATATATATATATATATATATAAGGTTTCACTATAAAATTAATTGTCAATATAGAGAGTAGTTCAATTTATTTATATGTCCATGCAAGGTCTCTTCCATATCATTGTGAGATTCATTCTTAACACAACCTTCACATGTGACGAATTTTCAAAATAACACGTGGACAACATATTGGGATGACATGGAGCTAGCAGTGTGGCTGTTAGGTTTCACGTGAGACAACTTACTATGATACTATGAAAGAATTAAGTTGAGGTTCTACCACAAAACTAATTGGCAATATAGAAAGTAATCCAACTTACTTATAAGTTTATGCAAGATCACTTCTTCTATTAATGTAGGATTCATTCTCAACAAATTCTGATAAGTCTTGAAAATTACGGTCGAACATCCGGCTTCCCTAAAAAAATAAACAACTCGGAACAAACATCTGCAGGCGCATAAGTTCGAAGTAATAACGATATCTTTCAGTACGTGGCCCCGAGTCTCTTGTTGTTTGGCCTGCATGCATTTCAGTTGGGGGTTTAAAACAATAACCGTTTGTATTTCTTCTTATTTTATTTATTTTTCATTGTTTGATACGGTTCCTCTTTGATTTTAGTTTTTTTTATTGGATTTTAGTAAACCGTTGAGAAAAAAAAAGAACAAGAAAAGAGAAAGACATTCCTCTAGCATTACATGTCGTTCATTGTGTATTGTATATAAGTTAGAATTTTTCTCAATCTCAACCATTGTTTAAATAAGAAGGTTAAGATTGAATCCAAAACTACCATAATTTCAATCAATTAATATTTGTACATATATATGAAATATGACATTGATTAATGAACTAAAAAACTGTAACTCGCATACACGTAACTCGCTGTGATTAAAAAAAGACATTTCACATGCGTAGAAGTGTGGGCAAAGAGATTATTTAATATATCTGCATGCATGCAAACATACGCCAGCTTGCCGGCCTTGGCTCCCACAGCCTTTTCTCTATGGCCCTCCCCTTCTGCTCAGGTCAGGTCACCCCCTCAATCCTAATTCCCATTTACTCTCTTTTCTCATTAAGTATTTAATTTGCTTATCAATGTTGTGGATATATATGCAACTGAGTCACTTTAATGGTCGTATTCCCTAGTGTGTATATTCCGAAACTTATTGGACAAGTTATGGATGCAAATTTCTTCCTCCTTGATCTTGGACAAAATTGCACCTATAAAATAAATAACACATTTGGTTATGGCCATAAGCCTCACGTGCCCACGATGAATTGGGGGGGGCTTAGGCCGAAGAACCTCCGATACCAAAGTTAGAATTTAGAGAGAAATAGTGTTTAGAGAATTTTGGGATTTTTGCATGAGTATTGGCTTAGCTTTTTGGTGAGAATGGGTGTATATTTATAGGGATAGGAGGTGGCTAGGGTTTTTTGGGTTTAATTAGGAGTTACAAAATAATTATTTGTATAAATGGGATAATAAAATGGAGAAAAGTGAAAAGGGTTAGGAAAAGGAAGGTGGATTAGGTTTTGAATGGGGATAGCCGGCCATGTGGTGTTTTTGGGTTGAATTGGATGTGTTTTGTGGTTATTTGGATATAATGGATGGTTTAATTGACAATTAATGGGTTAATTAGGCAATAAACCCATTAATTAGCCAATTAACATAATTTAAAAGGAATGTGTTTGGGAATTACCTTGTAGAAAGGATTTGATGAGATGGACTTTGAATTGTTACCTATTTTGGGCACTTCTGTCTTGGTTGAAAGAGGGTTACCCGCTGCTTGCGCGTAGGAACCTCGTTGTACTGCAAGGGTATTTTTGTCATCTTTTACCCAATAATCCACGTGTCACCTTGTGATTATTTTTGGCTCCACACAAGTAGCGCCCACAAGTTTAACACGTGATAAATAAGTTCTAAGATGATTGACATAAGATGAATGATGCAGGTGAATCTATAAAATTATGACTAAAATCTTCCATTAACATTAAGCACTCTAAGTTGCGTGAGTAATGATTAGCTTGGATATATGAAAGTTGTTTTCATCTGGTTGTCAATGGTTGCAAGTTGGAGTCACATGGATTTGAAGACGATATAAATTTGTGAAGAGTAATGAATACCAATCGTGAACGCAGGGTCTTATTATGGTGGTGTACAACTTTGTTGTCTAACTTGTCTTATCTCGTTATAAAAATATTGTTAAAGTATCTTATTTTGTGTAAATATATAAATAAAAGTAATGCTTACATCTCAATGAATGCGAATTCGAAAAAGAAGAATTTGAACTATGAGATGAGTATGGTAAATACTTGATACCAGTAAGCTTACAAAACCTGACCATAGACGATTTATTTTAAATTCTGATTTGTACATATATTTGAGTAGTTTACTGACGTTGTTTCAGAACAAACTAACAAGGGAAAGAAAAAAAAAAGAAAAACTACAAAATAAACCATGAACAAAAGGTGCTTAGGCATACTTTTATGAACAGTGCATATGATTTGGAGGTATTGATATAGTTATGTATGAGGAAAAATAATTAAAATTATAGCTTAATTCATTTGTATTAGAGAGCGTGGACTTCTTGTTCAATAGTTGGGTGCACTAACTAGGCGTGGGTTGTTTGCTTCAATAGTTTCAAGTGATCATTTCTAATCTCCTTTTATGGCATGCTAATTATCTTATATAAGTGAGCTTATTAGTACAACAATCATAAGTTTAGTGCCTTAAGGAACAATTATTTTGACTTTTTGCTGTAATCACTTCATGTATTTAGATGTGCGACAAGAAGTTATCCTAAAATCTGAATATATATACCTTAAAAAAATGAGAGTGGTAGATTGGTTCATTGGCCGTTGGACGCTGGTTAGTAATTGGCAGGTAGTTTTCTTGGGATATAAGGATGCTTATTTGATCTTCTATTTCCTTTTTGGACTGTTATTTTATCCTTTGAGTTTTCCACAAAGTTCTCTTTATCCTTTAAGAATTTTGATCCCATTTCTTGTTCTTTGTTTTTCTCTATTTTATTCATCTTTTTAGCACTTTCGGAAAGTGGCTGTGGATCAAAACCATTAACTCGATCAATGTGAATGCATGCGAATATCCTTTTCTTCCATGCTCAACTCACATATATTTTTCTTTTAATTACCCAACTAAATAAACAAGCATTTTCTTAACTTTTTTTCCCTTGCGAAAGGAGATCAATTAAATTTCGTCACAAAATTATCAAAATAAAAAAATAAGGTGGATCCCTTGTTGTCATATGATAGATCTATTACATTGGAGATAGCTTAGGGCTTACTTGGTGGGGTTACATTCTAAAGGAATTAGCAAGTGGGTGGTCGGGACCTCTCATTTATTCATACTTACTGTACTTGAAAGAAAAAAATATAAAAAGGAAAAGGAATAGGTCTCCTTTTAACAAATTATATTTCGATGTAAATTGATTTGGGGTCAGTTTGCAGTGGGTTAATTATATTTTGTTTCTTAATCTTGTTATCAAATTGTGGAAGATGCATGATTAAGGGAAATATTCTTTCTCCTCAAAGATTGACTTTGATGTTGCAAAAATCAAGCATTATTGGAACTAAAAAGCAAAAAAAAGATGGAAGTAACACCTCTCGTGGCTAAAGGCTAAAGCAATATCACCGCCATCCAATTTTCTGCCACCTCTTTTTATCTTGTTTGCATCCTAAAACGGTAAAAGGTTTTGAAATTTTGTGCATTAGGTAAGATTTGAACCCATAGTTCATGCAACAATCAGGAAGCGGCTAGATCATTTGCGTCGGGCGCTCAATATGTGAAGAATGTGCACATATGGATATAAATATCATACATACATGTGAAACAGAAAATTAGAGGCCATGTGTTATGCCACTGCCTGCACACCTTTATAGATGGCCTAGTTATCACTTTATGTAAAGGGATCCTCATTTTTTTCAGAAAAGGGGGATTAGATGTGGGGTTTACTCCACATAGAACTTCAACGATCCGAACTGTATATTTTATAAGTTTCAATTCATATATCATCCTTACAAAAATTCAATTCAATCCGAAATCATTTGCTTATTTAATTATCAAGATAAAATTTCATTGTTTCTTATATAACAAAGTTCAATTCAATTCGAAATCATTTACACCTCATAAATCATTTTCTATGAGGTGCAACTTAAAAAAAAAAAACGATTCAGATCGTTAAAGTTCGATTTAATGTGAACCCCACATCTAATCCTCACTTCCCTTAAAGATTTCCTTACTTTAAAAACCCAAAAAACAAAAAAAGATTTCCTTACTTTGAGATTGCCCACACCACTCGATAACTTGTGATAACTTCTGAATAACTAACCATCCAAGATCCTAACACGACCAAAACAAAAATCCATTTCCGCCGGAACGTTTTTGTCTTGTTCAACTGTTAGTACATAGCATCAGCATATTTGTTTCTGATAAAAGAAAATAAGTTGAGGCCTCTCCTCCCAAGAAAAGGGAAGAAGCCAAATTACCAAAGACAAACGAAAAAGGGAAACCTAATACAGGTGATAACAATTATTTATTATCTATAAAATATATATACACGCAATCTATGTTATAAGGATAAGGTAACTTCAGAGGTAGTAAAACTATATTATCCTTTTGTAACTAAGATTACGTCTTCTCTTATACTTAAATATTTGTTATATCTTAACGGTATTGAACTATATGTTGGATATTTTGAGTAAAAATTTCATTGTCCTATATTAGTCACTACCAAAAAGTTATCTAACTTTATAAGGTTTTGTCCTTTATACAAAATGATTGGAATGATAGACCATGAAGAATAAAATTAAACTCAACCTTATGGTTGAACTTTCGAGTACACTAATTAATTGATAATTAATATTAATATATAATTAATTATCAAAAGATGGGCCTTGGAGCTTTTGGGCTTGGGCTCTAATAATTAAATTATTTAATTAATTTCGGATTTAATTAATTAATTATTTTTTATATCAATAGACTCATCTTTTCACATGAAGTATGAAGTGATAAAAGAATGCCATATAGAGCAAAGCACCCATCTGAGAAGATGTCTCCCAACAGACGCATCCCATTCTCATATCTGTTACGAACAAGCATAAACCTATTATATATAAATTCATCTGCATGGCATTTAGAATAGAGAAAAATAAAATTCTTCTTCTACAATCCCAAACATTCTTACTGAGAAAACCACAAAGAAATTTGTCAGAAGTCAAGTTTTCCAGTGTTAGAATTCTGACTTAAATCGTGGAATCCTGGTGAAGTAGACGTCTGTAGAACTACAAGCACTGAGTAGGGACATAATTTATGTTTCAAGGACATTACGGTACGCAAGCCTCAATCTTCAATTTGTCTGTTTAATATTATTTCGTTTTGTTCATACCTTGTTAAATTATTTGTTCACATTTATTATTTATTAGCATATATAAATTTATCATTGATTGTTGATATTTATCCAATACTGTACACATAATAAACCTTTGATAGGGTGAAGTGGGAATTAGTTAGGTTTAATTTGTAAGAACATCGGATATAGGTATTAGGTTTTGGCTTTTCTATTTAGGGAAGAGAATTAGGCCTCGTTTGATAAAGCAATTAAAATGTTTAGTAAAAATAAAATATCTTACTTATTTTAAAAATAATGGTCTCTAAACAACAATTTTTAAAAGCATCATGTAGGTTGCTTCTAAAAGTTGCTTTAATAGAAAGCAGAGTTGAACATTTAATAAATATTTTCAATTCTTGTAATACCCTCATTAGTTTTAAAAGTGACATTATTTAACCTTCTACACTCATTTTAACCCTTGAAGAACAAAGTGACCGTCAACCTGCCACTACAAACACTAACCTTACACCACCACTGTCATTACCACGACAACCATGACCGCCACCACCGCCATTACAACCACCACAACCACCATTGTCACCACTATTGTTGCCACCATCGTTACCACCATTGTCACCATCACCACCATAACCAGTCGCTACTACCATCACTGTCATCGCCTCTACCCCCATTGTTACCTCTACACCTCAACCATCACACCCTACTATTGGCACCACCAACATATTGCTACTTTTGTCGCTGCTATCACGACTGCCACCACCACCACCACCACTACCCTCGCTACCATTGTCATCGCCACCACCTAACTACCACGTCCACTTTTGTCATTATGTACAATTATATCACTTTTACATTGAAATTTACTAAACGGTTTTACATTACTTTTCATACTCACAACACTTTTAAAAATACAGTTTATCAAAGCTCAACTGCTTTCTTTTACAACTGATTATTCTTAAAGCACGACATAACTTTTTTTTTTGTTTAAAAATGCAGCAATCCCAAATTGGCTCTTAGTAAGGTCTAATTTGTACGTATATCGAATATAGTTAAGAGGTTGTTGTTTTTCTTTATTTGGAGGAGATAGAAGAAGAATAAAATGCATATATTACGATCATAGAGAATTTTAATCATAATTTTATATTAAATACAATTATGTCACTTGCACATGAGATGATAAATAAATGTGGTACAAAAATGTGTTCTCCCTATCATTCTTCGTTAAAGAAAATAAACACCTCATCTAGTACTTGTGGTGAGTGTGTGACTGTGCGTTTATACATATGTATATGTATATATAACATAATGAGAAGTTTTATTCGAACCCGTATAACCTATCTCTACACCCTACTTAAACTTTAAATATGATTTGTCTTTTTTACTCTATTGTAGAATTACCATTAAATACAAGATGAAATCAACAATACAACTTAAATTTATCAATAAACCCATCCCAATATCAAACTCTTAGCAATCTTAAGATGAATCCCTAAGACTTGAGATAAAAAAAATGTATTGAACTTAATGAAATCGTGGTTTTGAGGATTGGAAGTATATTGCAAATTCTGAACTTGAAATATGAAACGAATGGTTGGTAAGAATTTATTGGTTCCAAGAAAACGACGGCGGCTCATGTTTGATCTTTATAGATTGCGTCTTCTGCATAATGTATGATTTAGGCAGGAAGTTACAAGAACTTACATAAGGTTATAATCATTTGAAGATTGAGATTTACAATTATAGTCTAAAGTCCATATTATCGTAAACAATTCTCCTAGTGATGTTCGCTTTCGAATATTTTGATATGTCTCTAGTGTTCTTGTAAATGGATCACATATTTACTTCTTGGACATCGATACATTTATTAAGCTCGTGTCACTTTGAGATATAGCTCGAGTCTTATAGGTAGCAGTCAATACCAGTTGGCTGATTTAACTTTTCTGGCATTTTGTTGAATTGATTTACTTAACTATGTTTGCTTCTTACATGTTCTACTTTCGTCATTCTACTCTACCCAAGAAAAATCATTTACAACTTATGATCGGGAGTTATGGTTTAGAGATCATCTTTGCTACTCAATTGGCAGTATACTTCCAATCCTTAAAAACACAATTTCATTGATTTTCATATACTTCAAATAAATTTTATTGCAGTATACTTTTAATTCTCAAAAACGCAGTTTATTGCAGTATACTTCCAATAAATCATTCATTTCATATATCAAGGTCAGAAATTATAAAACAATATTAAGTTTGGGTTTTTATTTTCTAAATAGGTGTAACGATAAATTTACATATTGAATTGAGTTTGTGAGGATATTTTAGGTAGTAAATTTGGGTTAAAGAGATATTGATAGTTTAATTAAAAATAATATGGGTATAAAGAGTAAATTGAGTGTAGAAAAAAGTTATATGGGTTCAAATAAAATTTCCCTAACATAATTTGAAGGTAGATGGGGAGAATACCATTGAGATTATTTGGTCATGTACATATGCATATATTTGGTAACAATCTGTGGAGGTTGCAAGATGGAAGGTTGAGTGTGACGGAAAGTAGTGGTTATAAAAAGAGGATATGTTTATTAATTATAGGGATTGTATTGCCTTCAAATTTGTTCTAGTTGGCAGAAAAGTTATACATTTTTGTCGGCCGGATAAAAGTGTATACCCAAACATTGTTTTGAAGACCTTCTATATATGTTAAATTTGTTAAAGTTAACAAAAAATCATGCAACATAAAATGCAAAATTGGTCAACTTTTACTAAATTATCCATAACCGACCAGTTTTCTAATTTATTTTAATTTCTTATAAAATACAATTAATTTGAAATAATACTATTCATACCATATTTTTATAACACATTTCTATTTAATGTGAACAGTCACATTATTTGAATTAATCAGATTTTTAAATTTAGTTCATTATTTAATAAATTAATAATTATAAAAAAATAGTTAATTAAATGATGAATGTGGATACCAAGAGTTTTTCTTCTTCATTTCCTTGGGTTTTGCAAATTTTTCAAATGATGTTGTTGTCCACATCAAATGCCACCTAAGGTGATATATAAATATGGTACAAAAACATGTATGAATATCATTATTCATTACTCATTAATTTGACAAGAATAAGGAGATTAGTGGTCGTGATTTTATATTATAGTTCACGTACAAGTTATTGGTGGGATGGGGTATACCGTGGCTGCTCAGCTGCAGCAGCTGTAACGTGAAATAAAAATTGATAAAATGGAAGAGCATAACCTTGGTCCTTTTTTTAGAGGGGAAAAAGAAAAATGGTTTTCTTTGTCTATAAAAGGCAGTCGTATGCCTAACCAATTCCTCACTGCATTAACTACCACATTATTCTCTTCTCTCTCATTTTCTCTGTCTATTGCTGTTAAGAAGCTGATGGTTTTTCCTTGCTTTGGATTTTGTATGATATAACACATCCTCTTTACACTTCTGTATTGGATTAAGGAGGGAGAGAGAAATCAGATAACGTTTCAAAGTCACCAAGAAACAACTGTAGAAGTTAAGAAAGTAAAGATTTAGTAAACACTACTGTGCTGGTGGCTGGTGGGTTTCTGTTACAAAGTCGAAAATTCATATCTAAATAAATAAATCCAACCTTTTCTTTTTCTTCTTCTTCTTCATTTGGTTTACAGAATCAATGCTGGAGACTAAAATGCTTATTGGCGTGATGGGATTTGTTTGATTTGCGTAGGAATAATTACACAGAAAAAGTTGGTGGTTTGAAAGAAGAAGGAGAAGAAGAAATGAAGTATGTTTTGGTGACAGGGGGAGTAGTAAGTGGACTTGGGAAAGGAGTGACTGCTAGCAGTGTTGGCCTTCTTCTCAAAGCTTGTGGACTTCGAGTCACTTCCATTAAAATTGGTCTCTTTCTCTTCTTCTTCTTCTTCTTTTTGTTCTTCTTGTTCTTGTTTTTGTTTCCTTTTATTTATTATTGTTATGTTGCTAATCTCTGCCGTTTTAACCTTTTGAGGCAACCCATTATGCCGGTTTTCTTGGAAAGCTCATCCACTTTTTCGTTTCCTTTTTTTTTTTAATGGAAAAAAAAAAAGATGCATCAGATTTAGCTTTTTTCTGCTAAACATTCTTCTTCTTTTTTTAATAGGTGTATGAAAGATTTTAAATTTCAATTAGTGTAACTTTAGGAAAAGAAACCTGAATGCCTGCAATTCTCTTATCAATCTTCATATGGATTTGCATCTCTTTTGTGGGAATTTATTTCTCGTTTTTTCTGATCATGATTTCTCTGTTCTTTTGTAATTCAGATCCTTACCTAAACACCGATGCCGGAACTATGTCCCCAATTGAGCATGGTGAAGTGTTTGTGTTGGATGATGGTGGTGAGGTACAGAAACTCACTCTCCTGCCCCTTTCTAGATACTTATTTCCTCTTCTTTTTAGGGACAGTTTGTGAGACGAACTGTGATTTGTTAGAAGCTTTGGATCTTCCGAAGAAAAGTTGATGAATGAATTTTTGGATAGCAAAAGGCAGAAACCTTATTGTTTTTTAACTAAGGGATATTGTAACTACTCTAATCCACAGAGAGGGGATTAATTCACACTCTGGTACAAAGGGGTAGGCACACCACTGTCCAACTGGCATAACCCACGTTTGCATGAGCCGAAAACTTTATTAATGAGAAATATTTGTTGTTTTTCAGTCTAATCTGAAATTTTGACTCGAAACTAATAAATTCTAAATATGAAATTTGGACTCAACTGTCAAAATCTGAAACAATATTTGCTAATTTGTTTTTTTTTTCTTTTTTTTTTTTCAATGTTCACAGGTGGACTTGGACCTTGGAAACTATGAAAGATTTCTAGATATCAAGCTGACTCGTGATAATAATATTACTACTGGAAAGATTTACCAGGCAAGTGAATATGTATAGATATATATGTGTGGGTGTGTGTATATATGATATTATAATCTACATAATACCTACTAGTGCATATTCCAAAAATCTCTGGATAATCTAGATGACCAAT
This sequence comes from Malus sylvestris, assembly GCF_916048215.2. Classification (NCBI taxonomy): domain Eukaryota; kingdom Viridiplantae; phylum Streptophyta; class Magnoliopsida; order Rosales; family Rosaceae; genus Malus; species Malus sylvestris. The sequence continues at coordinate 36,394,651 of NC_062264.1, read as the reverse complement.
TAGCAAAGATTTGATTTTTCTTTTCTTGTGTCGCAGGAGGTTATTGACAGAGAGAGAAAGGGAGATTATCTGGGAAAAACTGTCCAGGTTTTTGCCTACCTCTAACTTTTGACTCCATAGTACTATATTTATTTAGTCCTTATGTTTCTCATATTTTTCCCCTTCTTTTTCTGCAGGTTGTTCCTCACATCACAGATGCAATCCAAGAGTGGATCGAGCGTGTAGCCAAAATTCCAGTCGATGGAGAGTCAGGTGCAGCAGATGTTTGTGTCATAGAATTGGGTGGAACTATAGGTATACATACATACGTACATATATATATATATATATATTTCACAACAACGTTCTTGATTTCTTTTAAATTACTAAAAAAATTTATGGTTGCAGGTGATATTGAATCCATGCCTTTCATTGAGGCATTAGGACAGTTCTCATATCGCGTCGGTAAGCAAATTGTATAACAAACTTCATATGACACATTATGTAAATTCTTTGTGAAAACTTGGTTGAATTTTTTTCATTTCAGGTAGTAACAACTTTTGCTTGATTCATGTGAGCCTTGTGCCTGTTTTGCGTGTTGTTGGTGAGCAGGTAAAGCTTCTTATAACTCGGTAAACTTTTCTGTTATGAGAAAAAAAAACTACTTTGCTCTAATGGATGTATCGAATCATGTTCAGAAAACAAAACCAACGCAGCACAGTGTTCGTGGACTGAGATGTATGGGTTTGACACCGCATATCATAGCTTGTCGCAGCACAATGGTCTCTCTCTCTCTCTCTCTCTCTCTCTCTCTCTCTCTCTATACATACACACACACACACACACACACAAACGCGCACATATGCTGCCAAATGTTTTCTTTGTCATGTTGCCTTAAGGTTCTAAATTTACAGGCACTAGAAGAGAACGTGAAGACTAAAGTCAGTCAATTCTGCCATGTACAGGTAAATGTTTGAAAAAATTTAGTTCAAGCATTTTACTTGAAATCTTGCTGTCTGCTTTGTAGGATGCTTACTTTACTAAAGCTCCAATGCTAAATATTTTGTAGAAAGAGAACATCATCACTCTCTACGACGTTCCCAACATCTGGCACATTCCATTACTTTTAAGAGTAAGTTGTTCTCCACAAATTCTGAAATGTATCGACTTTCTTAAATCATTTTGAATCTCTAATTATCACACGCTTCTGGTCAAATAGGATCAGAAAGCTCATGAAGCAATCTTCAAAGTGCTCAACCTTCAAGGGTTTGTCCCATGAACTCTTCTCTCTTTTTTCTTTTGCCATGTAATTTTGGGATGTAATCCTATTCATCAGTTGCCGTGGTGTTTTAGTTTTCAAACATTCATCCATAATGTGCAGATTAACAAAGGACCCTGAATTGGAAGAGTGGACTTCTAGGGCTGAAATTTGTGACAAGTTGCATGAGCCGGTAGGTTCCAAGACCAAAGCAATTCCTAAATTCATGCTTCTAGGTCTGTCTGTTGGTGGAAACTTGAAGTGCCAATGTCATTTGTGTAACAGGTTCGCATTTCCATGGTCGGAAAGTATACAAGCCTTGCAGATGCCTACCTCTCTGTACAAAAGGTGCACCTAGCTACCACTTAATTCTGTTACCAAGTGTTAATTGTTTTGCTTTCATTCTGACACTCAAATTCTGAAATATTACGTATGATTGAGCTTATTAGATGGTTTGCAAATTGGTGATGGTGCTGGATATAAAATCTGTACTACTTTCTGCAGGCTCTTGTGCACGCTTCTGTTGCTTGCGGCAAGAAACTTTTCGTGGATTGGGTTTCGGCTGAAGACCTTGAAGAAGCAACTGAAAAAGAGGTTATTAATACATATTATATTTATTTGTAAAATTTATGTACATTTTACCTTAGATAAAAACTTGACAGAAAATGTGCATATTGCAGAATTCTGATGCCTACAAAGCTGCATGGAAGTTATTGAAGGTTTGTACCGATGTTTAATAGCCTTCTTACGTTGTAGTTGCTTTCTTTGTTACCCTTCTGACTGGCGTATATCTTCAGGGTGCAGATGGTATTCTTGTTCCCGGAGGGTTCGGTGACAGAGGAGTGCAAGGGAAAATTCTTGCTGCAAAATACGCCCGGGAAAAGAGAATTCCTTTCCTTGGCATTTGTCTAGGAATGCAGGTTGCTGTGATTGAGGTTGCACGGTCTGTTCTAGGTCTGAAAGATGCTCATAGTGCAGAATTTGATCCTGACACTAAAAATCCCTGTGTTATTTTCATGCCTGAGGTCTGTATTTCTTGAATTTTTCAGCAAATGGACCTTATCTTGTTTTTCCTATTATCTGATCTCTGTGCCATGTAAGCAGGGCTCGAAAACACATATGGGAGGCACAATGCGTGTTGGATCCAGGAGAACATATTTTCAGTCTACAGACTGCAAATCAGCTAAACTGTGAGTACTAATTTGGAACGCAATACGCACATTTGATTTCCATAGATCACATTTGTTTGAATCTTCAATCATACTTTTTCATAAGAATCAAGGTTTCTGAGGAAATGATTGATCTGCAAGGATCAATCAGTAACTTGATTTAATACACATGAAAATCAGAGGGTACCAGCATGCTGAATGAGATGCCTATATTGGCTAATCTGTGCAATTTCCGTTTTGTTAGATATGGAAACAAACGCTTCATTGATGAGAGACATCGGCACAGATATGAGGTACGTAACATCCCAATGCAAACAGTTGTATACTCTATGACACTATTTTTGTCAGTAGGACTGATTCTGTTGGATATTCAGGTTAATCCTGAAATGGTAGCACGCCTTGAAAATTCCGGCCTCTCTTTTACGGGCAAGGATGAAACTGGCCAACGCATGGAGGTATAAACTTTCATTCTGTCTTTTTAACTTTAGAATCAAATGGATTTGTACACTGCGGTGATTCTGAGGTAACATTTGGTATATCGACATTACAGATTGTTGAGCTGCGTAATCATCCATATTTCATCGGTGTCCAGTTCCATCCTGAATTTAAATCAAGACCAGGAAAACCTTCTGCTTTATTCTTAGGTACATGCCTCATTTATCCTTAAACTTGTAAACTCAGCTTTGTGTTTCAGTTATACTACGTTACATAAACTTGAGACTTACACCGCACATACTGCTAGTTTTTGGTTAAAAGTTTTGATCATCGCTAACCTTCCAACCGTTGGATCCAATCTCTACCCTTGAGATTCTAAAAATAGCTAGAGATAAACAAAAACTGATTATTCATAGCAGTTGGTAACTTGGTACTCAACTTGAAATTAAGAGTGCTCAATCTTGTTCCTCTAAAAATTAGGCCAAGCTTAATTATTATGCAATTTTGTTCAATTGTTCCGTTAAGACTATAGGTAGAGAGGCCCAAGATCATTTAAACAGCTATACGAGACTTTAATTCCCCAATGTGGAATTCACACTCTCAACATAATAAGGTGAAAATTTCTGAAGTTGACCAGCCTGATCCAATTTACAGCTAAAAGTGTTGTCACATATTTGAGCTAGACGATGGTTCTTCAGGTTGTGTACCTCATTGCCGCAGTTTGATCATTTGAATCTTACTTTATGCTAATTTTGAGAACCCGAATTCAAAACTCTTCTCTACTCATAACGTGCATCAGATTGCAGAAGTAAAACAAAACCTTCTAAATAACCATCAATTCTGTAATATCGCGCAGGGCTTATAGCAGCAGCATGTGGGCAGTTGGACAATCTCTTGCAGGGCTCTGAGAGCAAAAGAAACGTCCCAAATCTAGCTGCCAATGACATGCTGTCCCAAAGGAATATTGTCCCAAATGGAGCAAGCAAGGACATGTCCCAAAGGACTAGTGTTCCAAATGGAGCAAGCAATCATATGTTCAAAGCAGCATGTGGGAGGAATGTCCCAAATGGAGCAGCAAAAGCATACCATAACGGAGCTGTAACAAAGTTTGCCAATCGAGCACAAGACGGTGCATACAGCATTTTCAATGGGATGCACTTGTGAAGGCAGTTGATGCCTCTACAATATTAACTAGTAGGAGATAATCTTTGGTTTGTGGTGTGGTTTAGGGGACGATTATTATTATTATTATTGCTAATTAGCAGGGGTTTTAGGTGATACAATATGATAGGATTGGTTTGTACAGTCTTTTGGTATATGGTTAGATATATAGCCATCCAAAGACACAAACGGTAGAAAGAACGGAGGAGAGAGCCGAGTCCTGTGGTGTTTTTTGAAAAGCAGGTTTCAGCTTGTCAAAGTCTTATGTGCTGCACTCGGAATTGTGCAGGGGATTTGTTGCCCCTTCTTCACCCCCCATGCAGCTCCCTACCCTTTGTTTTTGTCTTGATTTTAATGCAGTAATAACTATATATTATATATGCATTGGCTCAATATGGTTAGATGTATTGCCCAAATTAGCATTCCCATTGGCCACTACTTTCTCTGGATCAGTGCATTTTGTAATCAACCATGTTCATCTTTTGATAAATGACGGGTTTCATATCAGTGTTGAAGATAATGTATTGATAACATGTTAGTACGTTTTGTTATTAACATGTTATCAACAATCCGTCATTTAATAAAGAAGAAACATTATGTCCAAAAAAATAGTCCGAACTCCAAAAAAACATGTTCAGTGCAGATATTCAAATTACAATGGTGTTAAGTTTCTAAACTAAATGTTTTAAGTGCTCAAATCCAACCGCTCACCAACTTTGAGTAGTTATGGGTTCGCTGAAATGTTCAGCAAACCAGCAACCGAAGAATTCGGTAACACTGCCGAGCATAGAAAAATAAACTAAATAGAAGGATATTCGGTGGCACCCAGCCGAATAATTTCAAAACAAAATTTCCGCAGGTGGCCCTGCACTTTTCTGAGTGACCACATCCCTTTAAAACACCGAAAACCGACAAACGGATAAGAAACAGTGAAGTGAAGCTGCTGGGGATGGAAGATTGAAAGCAGCGATGGCTCTGCTAACTAATAGCCTGCTAGTCCTACGCGCCCAACAACTCGGTCCGAGTCGAACTCACGCCCCTGCTACGAGTTATCTATACCATTCGCATCCCTGTGGAGCAACATCCTCCGTTTCGCTTCGGTTGTGTCATGGGAACCGAAAAGTCAAGACACAAGCCTCCAATGCAGATAACCAAGCAGTGAAAGTGGAAGAGAAAAAGGAGGAGGAAGAAGAAGAATTTCAAGTACTGACGGCCATGAAAAGCGATTTCAACGACATTGTAATCGTCGACACTCCGAAATCGAGATTGCTGCTCCTCGATTCTTCTCGTATGTGTTTCTTTACATATTTTTCCTCAGTCGAATTGTTACCCATTATTTTGTTCTGCATTTATATGTTGTTTTTGTTTTGGGTTCGTGCAGATAATGTGCATAGCATTGTTTACAAGGACCAGAAGTGGACTGCTTCCTACTGGGTATGTGTATTTCAATGTGTTTACGCACCCAAGTTTGGATCTTCCTTATGCAGTTGAGATTAGATTAGAGTATCGCTCGAATATGTGAAAGAAAGTCTTTGTGTTTGTGTTGTATTATGCAGGATGAGTTTGCTAGCTTGCCTGCTATTGTTCCGAAAGGTCCTATTGCCATCCTTGGCTTGGTAATTCGTTTCATTTTGGACAAATGTTGAGTATCTTGTGAAATTCCTTTCGTATTGTAACTAGTGTTTTCCTGAGTACAACTGTTGCTGAATTGTTCACGGCAGGGTGGTGGAACAGCTGCTCATCTGATGCTCGACTTGTGGCCGTCATTGCAGCTTGAAGGTTGGGAAATTGATCAAATTGTGAGTGTTTTGAAAAGCATTTGAATTGACTTCATAGGTTTGAACAATCCTTTATAATTGCACTACTTGAACTATACATATATAAACGAAAGTTTTTTCATGACATTGAATTACTATCATGTGGTAACTTAAAGAGCACATTCAGACTATTGAACAAAGGATTCAAAATCACTTTGTTTCAGTTTGAAGCATTATCTACGTAGACATCTCTAGTCCTAAGCAGTTCTATGCGCTTCATCTTATTTCAATTCTGATGTAATTTGTTCGGTGGCTGCAATTCTATTGCAGCAATGCCAAGATTGCACTGCATTACTAGTGCATTTATTGGTCATGGGAATCATAACACGTGAATATGTTATGGGAATTTTCAAATCATATGCCACCGGTTTAAATCATGTTGATGGCGTGGGCCTGCTAGGACAGTGTTTCTGTCCATTGTCTAGGAGAGAACATGTAAATCATCTCAATGTTTCCCTAACTGGGCTTGAAAATCTTATATTCGTGGAATACAGTGGCATCACTATCTAAGGTCTTTGCCCTTAGCAGCACCTTTAAGAATAGTAATCCTAACAAGTTCTTTCTGGAAGAAATGCAAAAACCAAGTATATGGGCAGAAAATTATTTAGCTGTGAGAAAATTTCTTTTGAAATTTATTAAGTTATGAACATAACTCTTGTCTCAAATAGCTGAAAAGTATGCAGAACTACTGAAAAAGTCAAACACACAAGGTTAACAACATTTAGATTAATAGAAACATCGCGGACAAGAAAAATATCACTAAACAGGCTACTTGGTCTGCAGTCCATTTCTTAAAAATGTTACCTTCAGAAGTTGTACTATCTCATCTGTTTGGCTCTCACGACTAAACTCACTAAGCTGCATTGTTTGCTGAATATGTATGGACTTGGACATATGATTAAACTAATATACGGGATCCATTGTGGTTGTAATTTTCAGTTTTGTCATATGTTTAATCTTGGAAAATCATATTTGCTGATATATGCTATGATCTGCTAGTATGGTGAATGCTTCCTTACTCAATATTTCAAATGTTTTTAGTTGATTGATAAAGCAAGAGAATATCTTGGACTGTCTGATCTTGAGAAGCGTACTCAAGCTGGTGGCGTACTTAATGTTCATATTGGTGATGCCCTTTCTCCTTCAGTTAATATTCCTGGAGGATATGCTGGTGAGATCCTTGTCTACATGGCTCGTTGTATTACCTGGCTCACATTTTTTATTTCTTTGGATGTTGTGGACAGATTCAAGGGTTTGTTTTGTAATTTATGTACTCCTGTGCATACTTCCCGAGTACATACATTGTATATGCCTCATTTTTTGCAATTCCCTACAGTTCTGTCCCTACTGTATTGCTAACTTGTTCTTGCAGCAAATATCAGGCATTGTCATTGACTTGTTTTCTGATGGAAAAGTTTTGCCACAGTTGCAAGAGGTATGAAGATGCTATCTGACTTATTACTTCTCCAACATTTGATACACTTCATCTCCAGATGATCATCTTGTCATCAATCCCAGTTTTAACACATCAATATCTGGAAATATATAGAGAATGCTATGCACTTGAACAATCTTATTCTGAGTTCCATTAGAAAGACCTAGAAGAAGTATTTTGAAGGGGTATAGTGAAATTTCCATGAGAATTTATGCTTTATGCAGAGAATGCAATTATTTAATCAAGGAATAACAGGAGGAGCAAGGAAATAAGGAGAGAGAAACACGTATGGATTTAGACTTAAAAGAGTCATCTTGAATGTGCAGAAGAAATCGTCAAATGTCATTCAGAATACTGCTTTGACTTGGCCAGAGAAAACAGCCCTTGTAAACATGGATGTGAGAATGAAAAAGGAAGTCATAAAGGAAGGACCCATAGGGAAGTGATGTTAAATGTTGTTAAATGCAGGATCAATATTGGTTGAAAGCTCAGTTATAAGCAATCTAAGTTTTGAGATCAATTAATTGTAAGTTGTACAAAAATCAACAGGCTCACGCACTTAAGGACGTTTTGCAGAAGTCTGACTTTAGGGTTTAATACAGATAATGAAGATTGAAACCAACAAAATGTCCAGTTATTATGTATGCTCAAGTTACGTGTTAAGGTAGGAGCCTGGTAAGAAACAATCTGGATCTAAGAATTTGTACAACCTAGTAATTTCGCTAGGACTAGCTACTATGTACTTTCATACTTGCTAATTGTATTTTGGCTATCGCACAGCTGTCCTTTCTTCCAAAATAAGCTATGATGTATCCAACTGCCTATATGTCTTGATAATTTTGTTGTCCTCCATTTTGACCACATCACACGTTACCTTGTGTTTTAACTTTTAAGTTATGATTGTTTTGTATTTTATATGACAGGTTACAACTTGGTTGGAATTAAAGAATCAGCTGATGCCCTATGGCCGCCTAATGGTGAATTGTGGCGGCATAGATGAACCATCTGATGTCAGGGATGGAACAGCTCATCCAAAAAATATATCCACCGATGACAGTTGGCTACCAAATTCTACTATCCAGGCATTATCTAAAGCATTCCCCGGACAAGTAGGGCTTGTTGGCTTGAAAATCTTTTGATTAAGTATTTCCAGCTTGCAACATCTAATTACTTATCAGGATTGCACTAATTTGTTTATTCTAATCATATTTACAAACCGAAGTTTGGATTCTAATATCACTGATGAGACAGATGAGCTATTTTTCTTGTTTATTGAAAACTTTGAAGTCCGAAAATATAATAGGCATGTTTTTTCTGTTCTGTGAAATTGGAATGGCTCAAATCCGAATGTATTAGTCTTGAATCACTTATCTTTCAGAGTTTCCAAGGGTTATCTGCAATCATGGCTAGAGCTAACAAGTTAGGTGGTGCTCTTGCACCTGTATCCGTGTTTGAGTTTGTGCATAAGCACAAAACACAATGAACTTGTTGGTGTGTCGTGTTGATATAAATTATATGAATTATTGGGCTTGTGTTTTTCAGCTTAAATTTTGGGATCAAATTTAGATTCTTTGATTTTAGTCAACGGTTTCTTAGCTTGGTAATGAAGCTTTGATTGTCTGTCTGATTAGTAATTATGTGCTTGAATCTCATGGTAGTTGGTCATTTCCTAAGTTTAAGGATTTAAGTTTTGAGTAACACTGAACTGAAACAATTACTTTCCACTGAACACCCCATGTGTCCTCTGCTTTTACGAATACCAAACTCGATACAGAGAAAACATGCAGTATATACACAATCTATATGAAGAAAAATCAACTTAATCTGCTCATTGCTTTGAAATATGTTTTGAGTTTTTTTGGGGTACCATCGCTTCTCCCTTGTACTGAATTCTGTAGTTAAAATGCTATGATAATTTTGGGCGCCAATTTGTTAATCATTAATTTGAGCTTCTTAGCTTTTCTGTGCATTCATTCTCCAAGTCTTACATGGATCTCATTGTCTTCGTTCATGCTCTGAGTCAATCAGATTTTTGTTTCATTTAATAGGTAGTGCCTCTTATATTGAAGAAAGCTCACGGTTTGATATATGAATTACACAGGTAAGCTGGAAGAAAATGCCGCAAACTTTTGGTGAAAATTATCTCGCACTGACGGGACCTTTGCCAGAACTGAATTCATGGTCTGCTGCAGTAACAGGTCCTTTGACAGACAGTGTGAAGCAATGGAGACCATGCGAACCTTTTTCTTGACGGAGTACTCTAGCTTTTGTTGTGAATGTGATACATTAAACACCCACCCATCATGTTCTTGGAGATAACTACAGCGCATCCCCAAACATCACATGATCACAAAGAATGCTGCATCAGCTGAGGTTTAATCCAACGAGTGAAGGTTGAAACAGCCTACACTAAGATGTATACATTACTTGTATCTTAAGCTTACAACCAACAACTTGGTCAGCTTTGCTCTAATTTATCAGTTTTTGCTACATGCATCCCAAATATATAAGATCAGATCAAGCGTTACCACCCTTTTTATGTTTCTGAATTTTGCACAATATTTTTAGATTCTTGCAACATCATGGGAAACCCAAGATACAGTAGATTCATTTGACCAAGAGAAAATCATGTTGCTCCTCTCTGGTTACTCATGTGCCTTTCCAATTTTTCATATGCAACCATACTTTGACCGCTTGTAGTTGCGGTACAGCTCTTTGTTTGACATTCAGATGTACCCTAATCCTTTTCTGAAGCAACGATATTCTAATTTAAGGGGCCTTGGCTAAGACAGATAAAATAGTAAGCGATAATAATTAGGTTCCGAACTTGTTATTCATGCAAGTAGAACCTAAAATTTTTTAATTACAAGTGATAAAGAATTACCATATCAATAGACTCTAGTTTAGTGACAAGTATATTTTATTATGTTAAATCTCAGGACTTGTATCCAAAAAGAAAAGTCAAAATAGTAGATGTTTGATTTTGTGGTTTAATGGGACGAACACAAAACGCGCCATAAGAGTGTTCACTTTGCATGCATCTAGGTCGCCATGCAAATTAATAATTTAGAGCTGACCAGAGAGAGTGGAGTGGGTTAATGATTGTTGGAGTTGGAGCTACAATAAGCATCATGGAAATGAGCGTACTATACATAATATATATATATATATATGTATATGTATTATATCTATGTATATATTATATATGGAACATGATGCGAGGAAGAATAGAAGCTCCCATACTCCATGGGATTCCCATATTATTATTAAATGTTTAATGATGAAATTAATGCAGTGTATACTTATAATCTAGTAGCGTTCGTAAAGGCAACGGCACCAATAAGTGTTGTTGCATGTAAACAATAACTATTCAATATTTCTCTAAACGTATACTACTGCATTGCAAATTTGCATAATATACACTGTTACATGCTTAAATGGAAACAAGGCTAATTATTGTATTACACTATTACTAGAACTCTTAAATGTATTTATAGGCTCCCCAATGTCAGGAAAATTATCTTTGCATTAATTTTCAATAAGATTATAGAATCCAGTATTTAATACAGTATCTCATGATTAACAGCTTACTAACTATTACAAACTACAAATCCTAGCTATCAAAATAACAAACTCTAACAAACTGTGAAAAACATTTACAAATTGATACTCCTAAGTTTTATCTTTTACACTTTGATCCTTAATATCCCCCCTCAAACTGAGTTGAGGGAACCGAAGAGATAGTTTGTGTCTGAAAAGCAAAAATCTGGGCTTTGCAAGGACTTAGTACATATGTCTGCAATTTGATCTTGAGAACATATGAAATGAACTAAAATAGCATTGGAAATCACTTTCTCCTTGATATAGTGATAGTCAATTTCAACATGCTTTGTTCGAGCATGGAAAATGAGATTTTTTTGCCAAAGATATAGCTGAAATATTATCACACCACAGTTTGGGAGGACAGGGAAGAACCAGATTAACATCAACCAATAGTTTGCACAACCAAGTAATTTCAGCTGCAGTATTTGCCAAGGACCTATACTCAGCTCCAGTAGAGGAACTAGCCCCTATTGGCTGTTTCTTTGCACTCTAGCTAATAAGAGAATTGCCTAGAAAAATGGAATATCCACCTGTTGATTTTCTGTCTAAAACATAACCAGCCCAATCAGCATCAGAAAATGCATTATTACTAAGAGGAGTAGAGCATTTAGGGAACCATAGACCCAAATCAAGAGATCCCTTAAGGTATCTTAGTATTCTTTTGACAACTTGAAGATGAGATGCTATGAGGCTGTACATGTATTGACAGATAAGATTTACTACAAAAGATAGATCTGGTCTATACCATGTTAAGTATTGTAAACCACCCACAAGAGACCTATATTCATCTGGATTAGAGAGCAGAAGAGAAGTGTGATCCATTTTTGAAGTACTAAAGGTGTAGCATAAGGCTTTGCTCCATCCATTTTAGCTTTCTTAAGCAACTCCAAGATATCTTTGGTTTGAGAAATAAGAATTCCAGAAGATGACCTTTTAACTTCTATGCCTAGAAAGAAGTGTAACGGACCAATGTCTTTAATAGGAAACAAGGTACTGAGTTAAGCAATGGTATCCTTGCAGGCATGAGATAATGATCATGTAACAAGGATGTCATCTACATAGACTAACACAAATACCAAAGTGGGAGCTTTTTTTACAAACAAGGAATGATCATTCTGAGATCCAATGAAACCCAAAGATAAAAGAGCACCTTGCAGTTTCTCATACCAAGCTCGGGGAGCTTGTTTCAAACCATAGAGAGATTTGTAAAGCTGACAAACATGTGTAGGCTTAGTTGGATCCTGAAACCCAAGTGGTTGCTACATGAATACTTTTTCTGAGAGGGAGCCATGAAGGAATGCATTGCTAACATCCAATTAGTTAAGAAACCAATCATATTGAGCATCAAAGGTGAGAAGAAGTCTGATTGTAATTGGTTTGGCAACTGGATTGAAAGTGTCATTATAATCTAGACCTTCTTGCTGGAGAAAACCCTTAGCAACTAGCCTAACTTTATACTTATCTATAGTGTCATCAACTTTCCTTTTTATTCGGAATACCCATTTACAACCCACAAAATTTTGGGATGAATGTGAAAGAACAAGAGACCAAATCCCAATGTTCAAGAAAGCATTGTACTCCTCTTGCATAACATGCCTCCAGTGACAGTGTTTATGTCACGCCCCGGACCCGGAGTCGGTAATAAAAACTTGAATTCGAATCCGAAACGCGAGATAAAAGTAAAAATAAATAAAAGGAAATTGACCCGGGTTGGAAAAATAAACTCCTCTTATTAAAATAACTCCAAAATCCTTACAGGGTGTACAAAAATAATAAATTAAAATCCTTAAACTTCTCCTCAATCACAACCTCATCTCTTCTAACACATGTCTTGCCAAATAACATCTGTAAAATAATAGGTGAGGGGTGAACAACAACCACCATTGCTCGGTGAGTAGAATATGTAATATGTCAGTCAAGCAATGCCTTTTTACACACACTAGAAAATACAATAATAATATCAAAGCTTTAACCACGTAATTTCGTATCACATCATCCCTTTACGTGTTCATTACATCCTTCATAAATTGTAACTCACCACGTGACTCCTATTGGCATTTCCACCCTAATGTCCCAGTGTACAGTTTACATTTATCCCTTGGATTAATGCAACACTAAAGTTCTCATGCTCCATGAACATATCCAAATAATCAACATATCACCATATTAATGATTCCAAAGGTATTTCAACAAATCCAACATGCTTGACTTAAAATAGATAGAGGTTTATAAATAGATAAAACCCACAACAATTTGTGGTTTTCATTTTTCAGAAAATAAGAATACTTTGAAACACATTACATAAATCATTCGCCTCGATAATCCAAGCTTTGGCAAGACAACCCAACTAACAATCTCCACACAACCAGCATACTAACCCAAACTCTCTTTCTTGTCTCTCTGTAACCCGATCTCTCTCCACACACACACACACACATATATTAGGACTAACACTTTGCATGTCAAACTCTCATGGTTCCCTTCTCATTAACATGCATGCCTTGCATGCATGCAACCACAGACATTATTGCCAATCCAATTCACATTCTTAAAACAGAGAGATGAAGTCCCTATTTATAGTACCGAACGACTCCAAAACTTAGTGACTCATAAAGGCACGTGTCAATTGGCATGGAATCATAACATGAGGAGATGACACCTAACTAGGTGATTAAGCTAATGATTAATGGTGGCAATAAGCTGTGTCAACTGGATGCAAGACTTGAATTGTGGAGCTACACGTCCAACCCAGCATGGTGCTTACAAGCACTTTAAAAAGGATAAGAGATAGGGCCATATGGTAAGCTTCACATGTCCACCTTATAAACTTATGACTAAGCATAAGCATGGTTCTAGGGCTTAACTAAGAAAAATATTCCAAAACTTAGCTTCAAGTCTTAATAAAATAAATAATAACTTAAACATAGGGCTTTCACCAATAAAAAATATGGGTTCTCACAGTTTGGATGCATGTAAGTAGGTGGATGGTAAGAAATTCTCAGGGATATGAGAAGGAATGGGATGATTAGTAGTTGCATAAGCTTTAGGTTTGACCATACCGGACTTAGATCAAGTTTTCATGGGGTGAATATTGGCCTTAGAGATAGCAATTGATGAGATGTTAGATGAACATATAGGTCTAGGTTCAGGTGCAGAAGATGGTATAACTGCAGCTACAGGATCTGATGCAGGTTCAAAATTAGGAATTGAGAGGGTTGCAGAAGATGATGGTGGTGGTGAAGAACTTAGAGGAGGGAAGACTAAGGTAGAAGGAATGGAAGAGGATGAAAAATTGGAGGGTGGAGAAGAGAAAGGTTAGGATGAAATGGAAAATAGGATTCATCAAAGATAACATGCTGGGAGATATATACTCTATGTGTGGAAAGGTCAAAACATCAATATCCCTTATGGTTAATATTGTAACCAAGAAAAACACAAGGTTTGCTTCTAGGTTCTAATTTGCACATGGTATAGGGTTTTAACCAGGGAAAACATCGACACCAAAAGACTTTGAGAGTATGATAAGATGTAGGTTTCTTGAATAAAAGTTTCCATAGAGAGGATTTAGACATAGTAGGCAATCGATTAATAAGGTACACTGCTGTAGAAAATGCTTTCACCCAATAAATATGAGGAACATAAGAAGCAGTAAGGAGCGTACGAGCAATTTGAACCAAATGTCGATACTTATGCTCAGCACAACCATTATGTTCTAACGTGTGAGGACAGTTGAATTGGTGATGGATACCATTTATTTTTAGATATTGAGTAAACACAGAACTGGAAAACTCTTATCCAGCATCAGATCACAAAGTGACAATAAGAGTGTGCAACATATTCTCAACCAGTGCTTTGAAATCAAGAAATGTATTAAAGACCTCAAATTTACAATTCAGAGGAAATATCCAACAGTACTTGGTAAAATCATCCACAAACAGCAAGTAGAATCTATAACCAGAGACAGACATTACAGGTGATGGTCCCCAGACATCTGTATGGAGAAGTTCCATATACCTAGTTATGGTACTAGATGCAGATACAAAAGAAAGTTTTGAACTTTTTCCCAATGCACAATTTGAACAAAAGGACTTAGTCACGCTAGTTCAAAAATGAATACTAGATTGAGAGACTATTTTATTAAAGACTTTGAAAAAGTGATGGCCCAATCTTTGATGCCATACCTCAGAGGAAGCATTGATTGTTGCAACAAAGAGATGCTGAGTACCAGTAGTGGAACTAGAGGCAGTGAAAGGATATAACCCGTTTCGCATAGGACCTTTAAAAAACGTCATCCCCGAAGAAAGATCCTTCACAACAAAGTGAAAAGGATAAAGAGTGATTAAGCACCAGTTATCAATTGTAAACTGATTTGCAGATAATAGATCTTGCTTTAAATCAGGAACATGTAAGACATTTCTAAGAGCAAAATCATGATGAGTAGTACGAAGAGTAGAAGAACCATAATGAATAATGGGCAAACCTTTACCATCACCAATGTAGACTTGCTCGGGTCCTATGTAGGGGTCTGAACTTTGCAAGTTTACAATTGAATTAGTCATATGAGAGCTGGCACCAGAGTCAAGAAGGAAAGTTAGAGTAGCAGATGATTGACCAGTGTTAGCACATATTGTAGATTGAGAAGATCTTGGACAAAATTGAGGATTCATGTGATGGGGACATTCAGCAGCCTCATGATTATTTTGACAATAGATTTGGCAAATAAGTCGACGACCATAAAATTGAGAGCCAAATCAACCACAACGATTTGTGCGCTGATAATTGTTGCGAAAGGAATTCTGTCGCTGATTATTAGGTTTGGAGTTAGAGTAATTGTGGCGTTGATTGGTGAACCGAGGGTTTGAGAAATGCTGAGAATGATTGTGATCTTGACCACGACCGTGAGTGTGATTGAAATTCTGAGCAGCAAACGCCTGAGAATTAGGGTTTCGAGTCGGTAGAGGAAGAATACCAGCAGATGATCCAAGATCAAAGTGAAATGCCTGAAAAGATCCTGAGGCGGTTGAGTTCTTGCGATTTGCAAGTTGAATTTCTTTGCTCAGTAATAAACCATGCAATTCATCAATGGTTGTCGATCCAACACGAAACTAGATTGCATCAACAAAGGATTCTTACTTCGAAGGAAAGCCATGAAGTGTAACAAAGATGAGCTCAGAGTTGTCAATAGGAGCTCCAGCGCTTGTAAGCGTATCAACGATCTCCTCAATCTGTTGAAGATAAGCAGCCGCAGTGGAAGCGCCTTTAGTAATTGTGCGAAGTCTTGAACGGAGTTCATGGATATGAAACTGTGAGGCGGCGACAAGACACGATTCAAGCTTAGACCAAAGCTCCCGAGAAGAATTCACACCAAATGTATATGGAATCAGAGATTCAGAGAGTGTTGAATTGATCCAAATGAGAATATTTTGATCATTTTTTAACCAAGCAACATAGTTGGGATTCAAGATTTTATTTCCAGATGAATCGCGAATGAATTGGGGCAGAGCGGCCATAAATCCATCAATGATGCCAGTAAGGTTGTAGCGACGAAAGATTGGAGCGAATAACGCACTTTATGTGAGATAATTGGTTGTGGTGAGCTTTTGTTGATCGTAATCGATGCAGTAGAAGAAGTGCCAGAAAGATTAAGGCACGAATTTGGGACTGAAGGCTGATGAACCTGAGAATCGAAGGCAGATGAAGGAGAAACAGTAATCGCCATGGCTGTGATTTAGGGTTTCAGAGGGAGAAAAAAGGGGAAGCGAATAACGAAAGAGGAAGAATGATCGGTCATTAGACAGAGGCGAGAGATACCATGTCAGGAAAATTATCTTTGCATTAATTTTCAATAAGAATGTAGAATCTAGTATTTATACAGTATCTCATCACACAGATGATAGACAGCTCACTAACTATTACAAACTACAAATCATAACTGTCAAAATAACAAACTCTAACAAACTATGAAAAACACTTACAAATTGATAATCCTAAGTTTTATCTTTTACACTTTGATCCTTAATACCCAAAACCCTAGTTTACTAGAACAAATTATCATTTGATGAAATGAGGAATCCAAAACATGAAAAGGTTGCATACACACCTATATGGTGGTACATCGACACATTCTTTAAGTTTTGAACCGCTATTCCGAACAAAACAAATCAAACTAGAAAAGTCGTAGATCCCACATCGCCCAGGGGAGTGGATCCACTATGCCTTATATGTACATGCCCACTTCCATATAGCACGAGGCCTTTTGGGAGCTCACTGGCTTCGGGTTCCATCGAAACTCCAAAGTTAAGCAAGTTCGCGCGAGAGCAATCCTATGATGGATGACCCACTGGAAAGTTCTCATGTGAGTTCTCAGAAACAAAACCGTGAGAGCCGAGATGTGACAATTTGGTATCAGAGTCAATCCCTGGCCGGAAGTGTGCCGACGAGGATGTCGAGCCTCTAAGGGGGTAGATTGTTAGATCCCACATCGTCTAGGGGAGTGGATCATCTATGCCTTATATGTGCATGCTCACCTCTTTTAGCACGAGGTCTTTTGGGAGCTCACTGGCTTCGGGTTTTGTAGGAACTCCAAAGTTAAGTGAGAAAGAGGCCAGAGCATTCCCAGGATGGGTGGTCCACTGGTAAGTTCTACTCGCGTGAGTTCCCAAAAACAAAACTGTGAGGGCGTGGTTGGGGCCCAAAGCGGACAATATCATGCTATGGCGGAGGCGAGGCCAGGATGTGACAAATACTAACTTGATCGGATAATATGATTGGAATAACTTTTTATAGGTGTTGCAATTAGAGTAGTTTAAGTAATATCATGGTTTGCTAAACACATGATCAACCTATAACCCTCTAGTTAGCTTTACATCTTTGTTTCTCATCTCTCTAATGGTTATAGAAATTGGGACGGTTCAGGTTCTTTCCTTGTTGATAGTCAACATAGTAATCGGTTTCAACCAAAAAAATTTGGTTGAATTTAATCTTGCTCACCACTAATTAACCCTATCAACTTTTTGTAACTAACATTATTCTTGTCCACAATAGAAACACTTCAAAGAATTTAAGGGATCAACTTGAAACCAAAATTTATTTTTAAGGACCAAATTTGTACGACTCCAAAGTTACGCAGGCAAATTTGTAATTACCAATAACCAAAGGCCGTATCCACATGTACATTGTGCGAGTGAAGAAAAATTTTGTGGTTTAATGGACCAATACAAGACTTCTCAAAAAATATATATTTGCATGCATCGAGGAGAATAGAAGCTCCCATACTCCATAGAATTCCTTTCTATATTTGATGAATTAATGCTGTGAATGAAGGAATGAAGTATGTAGCAGTGTTCGTAAAGGCAACGGCACCAGTTGTGTTGTTGCATGTAAATAATATACAAATATACATGTATATATACATACATAATCAATATGTATCAGAAACCAATAGTACTACTCTTACTGCTTGAAGTAAAGTAGTAAGTGTATTTATATAAGAGAAATAATAAGAAGACTCTCTTAAAGTAAAATTTTTTATTGACTCTCTATGCTAAAGAGACTTTCTCAAAGAGGAATCTTTATGGACTCTTTGACATGCCACAGTTTAACGTTAATATTTGTATCAACATTATAAGACATTATATTAAAAACATGAAAAAAAAGGTCATACCCAGTGCACAAGGCTCCCGCTTTACACAGGGTCTGGGAGAGGTGAATGTCGGCTAGCCTTACCCCCATTTATGGAGATGCTGCTCTCAAGTCTCGAACCCGAGACCTACCGCTCATGGGCGAAGGCACTTGCCATCGCACCAAGTGCGACCTCACTTTTGAAAATCTATGAAGAACCTCACTTTTGAAAATCCATTTAACAATTCTCTTTATATAACACAGGTGCACTCATTCAGCGTGTTTGACCAGGAAATATATGCATACAGATACATAATTAAGAATGATAATATTTATATATGGAAGATCGCGTGGGAATCCCTTTGGGTCTGAATAGAACTGAAACAAAGCCATCCCGATCCCGGCTACTTGCATTGCATTTGGTATTAAATTAAGCTAATCGAGGCATTGAATTGTGTATTCTGTGTTGAACCAGCACGTGTAAATGCCACGGACTTTAAGCATTCTGCTTTCTTATCATCCATATTCATATATATAATATGATTTTTCTTCATCTCTTTTGTGATGTTTTAGTTTTTGAAACTTAATTACCTCCTCACCCCACAAGGCCAGAGCCCGGGTTCAATATCGGGGAGCCTTTTCCATTCTTATTGAATATGTAGTAGAGAAATATTCTCTTGTCAATATGCTTGTGCTGTTAGATTAAGAATTTGTGATTTATTAAAGTATCAATATACTTCATCTCTTATTTATTAAATGTGTAATTTAGATTCACAGTTTAACAATATAAGTATTGTTCGGTAAAATAATTAAGTCTATTAGAGAATATTTATTTATTCATTCAATTATGCAAGGACTTCTAATCAAACTAATGTTCAAAGATAAACTCTAGTGTTACATAAAAAATAACAGTTAACTTAATAGTTAGACAAACATAAGAATCAATGATCTAATAAGTTCTTAATAGAAAACACGATGTTAAACAGAATTAGAAATCAACGTGGTTAGACTGTCATTACAATGTGATATATGGAAGATATAATTAAGTCAATGTATACATATATAGTTCATATCCTTTTAGGATGAGTTGCATTCTCAGGAGAAGTTGTAGCATAATCGGAAACTGACGTGGTGCCATTATCATTATCAGGTCAAGTGGACTAGCGGAGATATATAGCTAGCCTTGGCATTGGTTGCAATCCTATTGAATGGTATGGTAGGACACGCCATTCATATATCTTCATCAATTTGGGTGGTTTTTATGGTTTCTTTTACTGATCATATACTTAACATTTTAAAATCTGCCTAGGATCCGGAATCATGATATACATCAAAGTCCTCGATCATGGTCGTCGATTGCATGCAGCACAGCGCCCCATTACCCTAAAACACTGCCAATGGCAATGGGGATGGGTAAATAAGTAATATGGCATGCATGCATGTTTTGAACAACTAAATGGGGGAACCTGTCAAGTTTCTCGTTTGCACTGAATTTGATGCAAATTTTGTCATTTGATGAACGCATTTCAGGGCACTCAGTCGATGATAAAACGTACATCCTTAGGGTTTGACCGCTGCTTTTAAGAAAATTTCTAGCTTCTATGAAAATTAAATTATTAAATAATTTAGCATGAAAACGAACAAGTAGTGCAATGTAGCTATATATATATATATATTTCCATGAATAATATTTGAGCAAAAGGGTCACATGGTTTATGGAAAGAGCATATACGAACTAGATTTGGAATATAAAGGAATGAAAGAAAGAACTCTAATTCCTCTTTGACTCTGACCAAATACTGTGAGCATGCGTAATTGAAGACAAAAAGATAAAACTGGATAGAAAAAAACGAAAAATATAATTTTAAAATGGGGAAAGAAGAATATTGACTGTACTAAATGGGGATAAATTGATATTTTTGCAGATTTTCTTCATTTTATTGAGGATTAAGGTCTTCCGTTCAACGGACATTTACCAAAGCCCCTACGCACATACCCTCATGAGAAAACAAGACACCGCCCGCTTCATACATTATTAATTCACAAAAAATTACATCCTTTTTTCTTTCCATACATTAACTTAAAGAAAACAATATGGAGACTATGTTTTTATGCCACATGAATATATCATTTGATGTGATAGGTGATGTGTACAAATCAAGTTAATTGATATATTTATCATATTAAAAAATGCTAAAGAAATCATATATTTGTACCACATTAGCTTATCATCGATGTGGCAAATTATGTATGCATGTCATGCCATTTAATGAATTATTATCATTAGAAGTTGATTGTAGCATCACTTGCTGCATAAGATAGTGCACAAGTGTTGTATGAATATATGGTCTACCTAGAATTACTCTTATCTCATTAGATGTTGGATACGTACATCATTTGTCACACCATGTGGTATACCATAGAGTACAAAAAAGTGATCTCCCTAACATTATTCATTCACTTAATTATTTTCTAGATTTCTTCTTTCCCATATTTCATAACAATAATACTAGCTGTAATATATAGGTAACACATATGGACACACAAAATTGACAAACTTACTAACATGTCTTCTAATACAAGTGGAAGATTCACATGCATTAGCTAGTATGTTAACAAGTATGTCAATTTTCGTATACAAATAACATATTATTTTTATATTGTTTATTGTTTATTGTTTGTTTCTTTATTTCTGTGCCCATCTTCTTCTGTCAGAAGTTAGGCTTTAAACTCATCCATAACTCTCTTTCTCTCACTGTCTCCTCCATATCTTTCTCTCTCTATCTCTCTCCCCCTCTTTAAACCTAGCTACGACGTCGTGCCCTTGAAGCGAAGAAATCAGCAGTATTGTTTGTTCTCTCAGTTGTCTGCCTTTTTTCCTGCGTTACTGGTTGTCTTCATTTCCTTGTCTCAGAGGGAAAGTGGAAAGCCTTCTAGTTACCGCAAAAAGGTATGCTACCTGCTTTTTGTTCTTTCTCTTCATGCATCTTTATAATTTTCTCTTCTTCTTTGCTTTTTTTTTCCCCCAACTTTATTTCGACCTAGCTATAGCTCTTATTAATTTTGAAGCTTATTTTGTAAATATGTGAAGTTTTTCTCCAAATAAACCCTAATATTAGTGATAAATAAATAAGTATTTACTTGGATTTCTAGGTCTTGCATACCTCATGGGATTTCTAGGTCTTACATATCTCATGGGATTTCTAGGTTACGTTATGATTAATTTCCTCTGCTTACATACAACTACAAGCAAACATCTTTACTTTGGGGGATGAAACTCCATAGAATATGATGTAAGAGTTAATTATAAAGGGTTTTAGGGATTATGTAACTTTGGGG
Source organism: Malus sylvestris (assembly GCF_916048215.2). Lineage (NCBI taxonomy): Eukaryota > Viridiplantae > Streptophyta > Magnoliopsida > Rosales > Rosaceae > Malus > Malus sylvestris. Next base: position 36,372,835 of record NC_062264.1, on the reverse strand, counting down.
GATAAAACTCCACGGAATCGGAACGAATTTGTTTGAACGAGTGCAATTAATTGGTTCCTTTTGTTTTTCATATTACTTTGTATTCTAAAAATAATGGCATGCATGCCTTTCTTTTTTAGGGTGAAAAGTTTATATATATCAATAAAGAAGGAGGAGGATGATGGCTGCAGGAAATGGACAACTGACGGTTCCTCCAGGGTTCCGTTTCCATCCGACAGATGAGGAGCTCCTCTACTATTACCTTCGGAAGAAAGTGTCTTATGAAACCATCGATCTTGATGTTATTAGGGAGGTGGATCTCAACAAACTCGAACCCTGGGACCTCAAAGGTATACATACATACATACATACATACATATATATATATAGGGTTTTGACAAGAGACCTGTTCTTGACACGCCAAAAAAGTCATTGTATATGCACTCTCTCATGCGTCCCTATGCATTAGATATCTACTTGTTCTGAGCTCATATTACAAACAGACATATGTGACCTTAATTAAATTTTGGTAATAATTGTTAACGTTGTGTATACAGAGAAATGCAGAATAGGGTCAGGGCCTCAGAATGAGTGGTACTTCTTCAGCCACAAAGATAAGAAATATCCAACAGGAACTCGTACAAACCGCGCAACCACAGCTGGGTTTTGGAAGGCAACTGGGAGAGACAAAGCCATCCACCTCCCCAACTCCAAGAGGATTGGCATGAGGAAAACCTTAGTCTTTTACACTGGGCGCGCTCCCCATGGCCAAAAGACCGACTGGATCATGCACGAGTATCGCCTCGAAGATGACAACACTAGTGCTGATCAAGTTCAGGTAAAATATTGAAGTATAATTAATGTTAAAACATTACATTTTTATCATACTGCTTGACTGAATCACATGGAAAACAATTTTTGCATACTTTTTTCAATACAAATGTCAAAAAGCTAGGAAGAAGGTGTGCGTCTAAAAAAAGTGTGAAATCATTTCCCTTATGCGATACCTGATGTGTCAATTTATCGAATGTCCTTATAATTGATGCAACAAGTGATTGTATGTCACATCATATAATACGGTTCACTCATGTCGATATTCAAAATAACTAATAGGGTATACGTAATTTGGTTAAGCAGGAAGATGGGTGGGTGGTATGTAGGGTTTTCAAGAAAAAGAATCACAACAGAGGTTATCAACCAGAATTTGCTCATCAAGATCATCGAGAGCATGATCACTTCACGAACATGAAGGCAAGTGGTTCTCATGTTCCGATACTACAAGATCATTACGATCATCATCAGCAAAAACAAAATCACCATCATCTGGAAGGACTATATAATTATCCTAGTAGCTTTGATCACGCTGGATCCATGCACCTCCCACAGTTGTTCAGTCCAGAGTCGGCTGTCGCTGCTTCCTCTTTTGTGTCACCTCACAATATCAACTTGAACACCATGGACATTGAGTGTTCCCAAAACCTGTTGAGGCTAACATCCACTGCCGCGGCGGCAGCTGCAGCAGCATCTGGTAGTTGTGGACTCATGCAACAGCAGGAGAGGTCCTTCATTAGTGGTGGTGATTGGTCATTCTTGGACAAGCTCCTTGCATCTCATCAGAACTTCGATGTTAATCACTCAGCGTCGCAAACGGCCAAGTGCAACCCTTCTTCATCGACTCAACAACTTAGTAACTCTCATGATCATGATCATGTGGGTACGTCATCATCAACGCAGCAGAGATTCCCATTTCAATACCTTGGGTGCGCAACTGACATCTTAAAGTTTTCCAAGTAGCTAGCTAGCTAGGGCAGCTAGGGCTCTACAAGCCCGCAAAGTCGCGGATCTAAGGATATACAGTCACTTCATGCATGGATGGATGTCCATCCTATAAATAACCTGTGTGCGGTAGTCTTTTTCAGTCTTAATTGTTTTGGTACTTTTATCAGAAATTTGGTTCAGATTCTATATCCCTTTGCTAATTAATATAATAGTTTTCCTTTGGTATGAAAATGTATATAACTAAGTTCAAAAAAGAACGAGATTTTCTTTCGAAAATACCTGGTAGCTTCCATTCCATGCTTAATATAAAACAATATTGTTTTTAAATTTAATTATTCTAGCTAGTTTGAAATAAATTTCCATTACTACAAGAAAAACAGATTAGAACCACTAAAGTTCACAAAATGAGGTGGGTAAAAGACATATCAGTAGCTAATCGAGTAATTAAAAGATCTTAATGGCTACTTTTAGTCTTTTAACTTATCTTATTCTGTAAAACTAATATTAATGACTATTGTTAATTTTTTTTAGTGCATATAAATTTATATACATTCTTTTCTTTTAGGCAGTTAGTTTTCGGTTCTACATGATCTTCGACATATTTCTTGCCAAATTTGGTCATAACTTGCAGGTTGAAGGTCGGACCATATGTCCATCTGCATGTTTGTATATGCGCACAAATATACATTGAGAAGGCTTAAACTATGGTCACCAATTAACTATAGGCTCAACGGTTCCACCAAAATTGATGGATAGTGTCCCAACTCCCGCGCTTTGCGTTATATGTGTCAAACTTTTCCACAGAGAATTTTTTTTGGGTCACTTTTCCAGAGACAATTGAATATGGCCTCCTACTGTTTTTCCTTTGGACTGAATTAATTGTCTGGTCTTAGTGGTTACACCTTACAGGCCTAAGCCTAACAAGGTAGCATACACACACACATACGTACAGGGTTATTGGTTGTTGCTATACGTTGCAAACGGGGAAGATATATTTGCTAAACCTAACTTGGTATGGTAGACTATATGCATTAAAGGAGATGGCGACATATTGAAGCCTTCATCGACCAGCTAGAGCTAGCTAAGGTTCCTCATTTGCTCGATCGTGGTATGCTTTTGCTCCACGGATTTTATTTTGTGTTGTGCATCCGGCGTGTTATGTGATCGTCGTATGCCACTGAAGCTCAAGGAAAATTTTTATAGGACGGCAATAAGGCCGGCGATGCTGTATGGCACATAATGTTGGGCGGTGAAGCATCAACACGTACACAAAATGGGTGTAGCGGAGATGAGGATGCTTCGTTGGATGTGTGGGCACACGAGAAAGGATAAGATTAGGAATGAGGATATCCGAGGTAAAGTAGGAGTAGCCGAAATTGTAGGAAAGCTGAGAGAAAATCGGTTACGGTGGTTTGGACATGTGCAAAGAAGGCCTACTGACGCTCCGGTTAGAAGATGCGACTACGGGATAGAGATTCAGGGCCGAAGTGATAGAGGAAGACCTAGGAAAACTTTGGAAAAGACTCTAAGAAAAGACTTAGAGTACTTGGATCTAACGGAGGATATGACACAAGACCGAGCACAATGGCGTTCTAAGATTCATATAGCCGACCCCACTCAGTGACTTGGATTTTTCAAGTCTCCAACCAAGAAGTTTTCCTCACTCGAGAAATTAAGGGAACACTACCTCAACCTACCTGCTTCACTCACAAAACTTCAACATGCAAGCTTCAACAAAAGAAAAATTCAAAGAACTTGGTGAAGAAGGCTTTGTTGTTAACACAATACGTTGAAATGAAGCAAAACTTATTTATTGATATCTCCGATAAGTTACAAATATGTACATATACATGAGTCAAAATAAACAAACAAGAGGGAGCCTTCACAAAGGTTGCTTAGGAGAAGTCTCAGCAGTCGGTAGAGCCCCAGAAAGAAAAAGCATCGGAGGGTGATCATTCGGAGCCTCAGTACTGGACAGAACCCTAGAATGAAGAGGCATCGGAGGCTAATCATTTGGAGCTTCATTAAGCGGTACAGCCCCAGAAGACGAAGGCAATAAATGCCTTTGGAACAAACCCACAAACCTCTGATGATCAAGTAAAATCTGACCATCAGATTCCTTCATCTGGTCAAGCTTCCTCTTTATGTTTGTAGCATAGTCATGTGCGAGCCTGTGCAACTGTTTATTCTCATGCTTGAGCCTTTTAATCTCCTGTTTGAGACTCATCACTTCAGCCGCCAATGATTCAATTTGGCGGGTTCGAGCAAATAGGCGTTGGGCCATATTAGACACAGAACCTGCACACTGAACACTGAGAGCCAGAGAATCCTTAAAAGCCAACTCATCAGACCGTTTGGAAAGAAGTCTGTTATCTTTAGGAGTGAGAAGGTTCATGGCCACCACCGCAGCGGTCATATCATTCTTCATCACGGAATCCCCAACGGTAAGAGGACCAGTAGAGGATAAGAAAGATGGGCGCCATATGTTGTCTGGAGAAGACATGGCTGCCTCTTCACCAAGGTTCAAGTCAAAACGACGGTCGGAGGGGCCAGACATTTTCAAAGGTGTTGAATAGAGAAGAGGTTGGACAAATCAAGATCTTAGAAGTGCAAGAATGGAGCTTCTATTGGTGGAGATTCAAGTGTGCTTTGGAACTTAATGCCAGCCTCTATACAAATCTGCACTCGACGGAGCTTCAGAAATCGAAGAGGCGCCTGCCCAGTAATCGAAAAGGCGTTTGCTTTCTCAAAAGCTGGGCTGCTCAGAGACCACGAGGGCCGATCTCAGAAATTGAAAAGGTGTTTGCTTTCTCAAAAGCTGGGCTGCTCAAAGACCACGAGGGCCGATCTCAAAAATCGAAGAGGCGCTTGCTTTCTCAAAAGCTGGGCTACTCAGAGACCACGAGGGCCGATCTCAGAAATCGAAGAGGCACCTGCTTTCTCAGCCTTGTCAGCACCTGTCACATGCACTCAGCTTTGCGGAAATTACGGGCAATCTGTCGAAGATTTCTGGTGAAGTAGAAAGCACGTGAATCTTACTGTTCAATCATCCACTTTCCACACGCAACATCAACTCATGGGTACCACATATAACTTTGCCAAATATCTCTGACAAAGTTTAGACACGTGAAGCTTGCAGCTTCCACTACATCGCTATGAACAAGAAAGGTAAAAGAATAGCAAAGAAACAGCACTAACAAATTTTAGACACATAAATTTTGAAGGTCTAGCTACCATATTATTACCCACAAGAGTAAAGGAACAGCATCACTACTGGATAATTGGAAAGTCCCTTTGTGTCAACCTCTGTGCTCCGTTGCAAGGTAGACTAGCAAAAATGCCCAACTTTTACTCACATTCGAGAAAACATTCCCAACAAGATTGCTTGCTCCAAAATCGAAGAGGCACCGCCCTCCGAATCTCGAGAGCCAGACTCCCAACAGGATTACTTTCTCAAAAATCGAAGAGACACCGCTCTCCGAATCTCAAGAGCCATACTCCCAGCAGGATTGCTTTCTCAAAAATTGAAGAGGCACAGTTCTCCGAATCTCGAGAGCTAGATCCCCGACAGGATCGTTTGTTCGAAAACCGAAGAGGCATCACTTTCTCAACTTCGAGAGCCAGATCTCATTGGATAAAGCTTGTTTGTAATCTTCACACGCAACATCAGCTTTCCAGATACCACAGACCACTTTTTCAAACTGCTCTGACAGAGTTAAAACATGTGAAGCTGGCAGCTCCCACTACAGTGCTATGATCAAGAAGGGTAAAGGAATAGCATTACTACTTGTTGTTAGGGAGACTCCTATATATGTCGACATTCATCCTCAACGGACAAGCAGACCTGCAAAAATGCTCAACCCTTCCTCATATCTGAGAGGGCACTCCCAACGAAACCTCTCAAAATACTCAGCTTTCTTTCCCCCCGATAATACCTCTGCAAACAAGCTACATCAGAGCAAGAATATCTCATATCATCAGGGTTAAAAGCAAGAGTATCCCATATCATGCTTTTTCCCTGTCTTTTCCTTTGGCATTGTTCTTACCTGCAAGATAAGGAGAAAGAGAGTAATTAGTCAGCAATTGGAATCAAGCTTCCAGTCAGGAACTGACTGCCTAGAACCCTTACCTGATTACTTACCTGGCATTTCTCTCGAGTACTCATCTTCAACATCTTATGCTTCCAGAGAAGATACCACATCTGCCTGAGGAACAGATAGGGCAAGTGAGAAGGATACAAGGAAGCGTGTGGAGACAAGCGTAACAGAACACGTGTCGATACATCCACTACTTTGTCAACAGCAAAAGTATCCCATATCAGCATGGTCGAACATACTCTAGATTTGATGGACTTGTTTTGACCCTCAAATTCTTCAGTCGGCCTTATACTCTGGAGGAAACCAGAAAACCCTCCAGCCCAGTTCAAGAATAAGCCTATGGAAAGTTACTTCTTCAAAAACAAAAGTATCTCATATCATCTTTTCTCATTTTTCTTCTCTTTATCCTTCATGCTGCCTGCAAGATAGGGAGAATGAGAACAATCAGCCGGAACTCGAAATCAAACTTCTGATCTGGGACTGATTGTTTGGAGCTTTGATTGCTTACCTTGTCTGTCACCAGATCCCCTAGCTCGGCGACTTGGGGAACTTCTACTACATGGTTTGTATCGCGCTTGACCAAGCTTGAAACTACAAGTAAGCTTCAAGTGAAATTGATACATTATCTTGTGTATCTCTACCAGTTAAAGATACCACCCCTGGACGGAGGAAGAGTACTTCCAGAGAAGATGCCACATCTACCTATGAGACAAATAAGGCAAGTGAAGACGATACCACACTTCGGTACTTAGAAGTTTCGTGATTACTCAGCGGCTTGGATCTTGCAAGTCCCCAACCGAGGAGCTTCCCTCACTCGGGAACTTAGGGGAACATTGTTTGTACCATACTTGACCAATCCCGAAACTACCGAGCACCGGTCAACGTTATACCGTCAAGGACCCAGAAGAGTTTCCCTCCAACTAGGAGGCCAATCACAGAGCGACACGTGTCGACATCAGATGCCAATCATAGCGCGACATGTGTCAACATCGGAAGCCAATCACAACACGACAGGTGTCAATGTCAGAACAATGCTAGAAACTCTCTTCTATAAAAGGAGATCATTCTCCCAAAATATTTCCTAATGTCATTTGTATTAAATCATTCACTTGTACCCACTAAAGGAGAGCTTGAACCTATGTACTTGTGTAAACCCTTCACAATTAATGAGAACTCCTCTACTCCGTGGATGTAGCCAACCTGGGTGAACCACGTACATCTTGTGTTTGCTCTCTTGTCTCTATCCTTTTACATACTTATCCATACTAATGACCAGAGCAATCTAGCGAAGGTCACAAACTTAATACTTTCTATTGTACCAAAGTCCTCACTGATTTTGTATCAACAATCCTTAAGTCCTTACCTTTTTGCATTGGTAATAGATGAGCTAACATGACATATTCAAGATGTTATTCCTTGGTGTATGCTTTTCGCAGACGATATAGGGTTGATAGATGAAACTCAGGAATGGGTAAATGCGAAGCTTAACCTTTGGAGAAAAGTGTTGGAATCTAAAGGTCCTCGCCTAAGCCGATCAAGGACAGAATATATGGAATACAAGCGGGATGGATGAAATGGAAGAGTGCATCCGGCGTGTTGTGTGACCGTCGTATGCCACTAAAGCTCAAAGGAAAATTTTATAGGACAGCAATAAGGTCGGCGATGCTGTATTGCACATAATGTTGGGCGGTGAAGCATCAACACGTACACAAAATGGGTGTAGCGGAGATGAGGATGCTTCGTTGGAGGTGTGGGCTGACGAGAAAGGATAAGATTAGGAATGAGTGGGTTGGACATGTGCAAAGAAGGCATACTGACGCTCCAATTTAAAGATGTGACTACGGGACAGAGGTTCAGGGCCGAAGGGGTAGAGGAAGACCTAAGAAAACTTTGGAAGAGACCCTAAGAAAAGACTTAGAGTACTTGGATCTAACGGAGGACATGACATAAAACCGAGCGTAATGGCGTTCTAGGATTCATATAGCCGACCCCACTTAGTGGGAAAAGGCTTTGTTGTTGTTGTTGTTGTATTTGGTCTAGTTGTAAGCTCCAATGACACAAGCGCAAATAAAAATTCTACCAAATAAAAAAATCGTTTAACCATTTGATTAACGTTGTCCAAATTTCAGAAATCTATTTATAATAATCATTAGACGACTAAATGATTCCATATTTAGTTTTTTTTTTTTTTTTTGCAAAGATGATCTTTAAATAGTAACTAAATAAATGATTCTAATAATCGTTAAAAGATGAGAAGAAGAGTTGAAAAAGTCCCAATTAAAAGGCTTTCAGCATTTGTCTTTTTATTTTAGGACGGAAGAGAATTGAATTCTTACCTAACCTGAAACTATGACCCTTGCATACAGACGCTAGATCTTGCTTGATTTTGTAAGGCTCTTAAATCCTATGAAAAATTATTGGTTTCAATATATCTCCAAGTTCCCTATAGAAGTTGAGTTCTTTTTTTACTTTTTCAACAGCTAGGAATTGTCTCAGACATACGCATGCCAGTGGAATATGATGTGCGTCGAACTATATACTCGTGTCTTTGCATCGTTGCAATTGCCCATATTATGTGTCGAATGCTGAGTATTTTGCCAGCAGTGTTGACACGAACCACAGGTTACCAACCATGTGTCGAAATTTCCCATGACAATAATTGAACCTCCTAGTGTTCCTTCCCTTTGAACAGAAGGGAACTCTCAGATGTTTGAACTAATTATGTAAGTTGCTGAACTATAGCTAGGGCTAACTAGATAGGCTAACAACACATCGTGCTCTTTTGCCCTGCGGACAGGCTCTATTTGCAATCCAATCCTCTTCCAAAGTCCTGCCAGCCCATTTGGGCAATTAGGCTGAGGGGGAGCCCGTGGAAGAGCTCAAACACAAGTCTAAGGCCCGAGTGCTTAAGAGAGAGTGATGCAAGGCTGACATCAGCCACATTATTAAAAATTTTGCGTCAGGCGCTTGCATAACACGCGCGCGTGGGAGGCACATTACCGACAAGATTTCAGGCGGTGGGGCCCATGCTTTACAGGTTGTCTTAGCCATTACTGGGTGCAACGTGGCACCCTCTCGGCTGTTGGATTTCAACGGCTCTTTTTTCCGAACTGTTCGATTTCCAACTGTCAAAAAAATTTCAAAACTCCCCCAACGGCTAGATGATGTGGCACAATCTGAGCCGTTTGATTCCAGCAACGGTCCACGTTTTTCGGCTTTAAAAATTAAAAAAAAAGTTTGATATGTTACCGTTATGCCATGTGTCACAATCTGGAGGGTTGGATTTCAAATTTTCTGTAATCCAAGAAATTAATTAAGTTAATAAAAAATTAAAAAATGTTAAAAATTAATAAAAAATTCGAAATTTAAAAAAAAAAATTATAAAAAATTAAAATTTTTTTTTTCTATAAATACCTTATCATTATCTTCCACCTTACACCACACTTTCATATTTTCTCATATACTTTCAACCACATTCCAATCTTTCTCTCAAAGTTTCTATATACTTTTGTTTCCAAAAAAAAAAGGGCTAATGATGCATGTACGAATTAGACGCTTATTGAAGTTGTACTTTGTCACATCCCCGCATGGGGTCTACCACATCCTGGGCCCGTTCCACCACCGTAGCACGATATTGTCCGCTTTGGGCTTACCATTCCCTCACGGTTTTGTTTTTGGGAACTCACGAGCAACTTTCCAGTGGGTTACCCATCCTGGGTGTGCTCTGACCTCCTTCTCGCTTAGTTTCGGAGTTCCTACGGAACTTGAAGCCAGTGAACTCTCAAAAAGCTTCGTGCTAGGTAGGGATGAGAATATACATTTAAGGATCACTCCTCTAGGCAATGTGGGATGTTACAATCCACCCCTCCTTAAGGGCCCGACGTCCTCGTCGGCACATTTCCGGCCAGGGATTGGCTCTGATAACATTTGTCACATCTTGGCCTGGGGTCCACCACATCACGGGCCCGATCCACCACCGTAGCACGATATTGTCCGCTTTGGGCTTACCATTCCCTCACGGTTTTGTTTTTGGGAACTTACGAGCAACTTCCCAGTGGGTCACCCATCCTAGGAGTGCTCTGGCCTCCTTCTTGCTTAACTTCGGAGTTCGTATGGAACTCGAAGTCAGTGAGCTCCCAAAAGGCCTCGTTCTAGGTAGGGATGAGAATATACATTTAAGGATCACTCCCCTGGCGCGATGTGGGATGTTACATACTTTTGGATAATGACATGTGACGTAATGAGACCGGTTAAAAATCTTATCCGAAATTACAAATAAAATTAGTATTTTTTATTTTATAAAATAAAAAATACTAATATTTTATTACCTATTGCCATGGGAGCCTTTACACACTGAAGATGATTCAATTGCTAATTACCATGAGGAGCCCTTACACACTGGAAGTGTTCTAAGTATCAATTTGGTTGCTGGGCCTTGCTGACGAGGAGAGGATATAATACATGCATGTTTTGTTCAATGAAGCTAGTGTTTGCTTTCTATATATAGATTTATTTTCTCGACAAGACATCCGTTATATCATGTATTAATACATGCTATTTGGGATTGCAAAGCCAAATACTTTTATTAATTGCAATAAATTTTATTAAAATTGCAACTGGAAATGCAAAACCAAAATTACTTTCTCTCAAATGCAGTCAGAGAAACGCTTTTGATTGTCATAAAATGCAAGTCATTTCAAAAGCAATCCCAAATATAGCTTTAATTTGTATCATTGGCTTTTGTTGTTTTGATATTTAATTTGATATGTATTGACTAAATGAATCTTATATATATGGAACAAGAATCACATACATACGTACGTCCCTTATTATTGCCTAGCTGTGAACAAGGTAAGAAAATCTTTTCCTTTCTATATATGATGAGTTGTTTATTCAAGTTTTGCTTAATTAAGCTATATATTGGTCTCTTCTCTTGCTCTTTCATGCATTATCTTCTTTCTTAATTTCTTCTTAATTAAATTTGTTTTCTAGTGAATCCAAGCAAGCATGCCCTCCCCCCATCCCCAATTGACTTGGATATATAGGGCTTGTTTGAAAGTGTTTTTAAAATGACCAAAAGTTAGCATTTTTGGTGAAAATATTTTTGAAACCAATCTTGATTAAATATACAAGTGAATCTTGAAAAAACACTTTAAGTAAAAACGTTTTCAATCATTTTAAAAGTATTTTTAAATGAACTCGAGTTCTTGGTTTCAAGTTAATCTTCAACCCTTTTATGTTAAACCAAAAAATAAAGTTTTGATTTTCCACACGTTATATATATGCAAGTGTACTTTCAATTGTGTTTGGCATATATTTATCTAATTGACTCTTGGACACGCCATAGGGTTAAAGCACATAAACTTGCAGAAGTTTAAAATTATTATCCCATACATGCATCATACATCTCTATCTATGTAAAGTCTTCAGAAGGATTTTGAATCTAAAACCAAAATTAGTTAACCTCAAAAAATATTATTAAAAAAAAAGGTTTTTTTATTAGTACCCCACATAAGTGTGTGTGTGTATATATATATATATATATATATATATATTATTAAATCACTCATGTATATATCTTAACATGAAATGACTATTTAGCCCCAAAAAATTTAAAAGAAATTGAATACACAAATTATTTACTAATATGAACCCTAACTCTAAATTGGTTGTCATAAACCTGAACCCTAAACCCCCTGATTGGCAAAAACCCCCAAATTGATAGAAACCTAAACCCTAAAAATAAAAAAAACGTTACGAATTCGTAACCAGACGTACTTCATTATGGATTTTGTAAGAACTACAACATTTTTTTGTTGTCAAATCTATAACTACTCCAAAGCAAAATTTCAATTTCTCAAAAAAAAAAAAAAAATCACCCATGTCCTATCATTCTTTTTTGGGTCAAAATTTTGTGAGATGGACTCTAGAGGAGTAACAGAGAAGGATACAAATTCTGGATTTGTGCTCTACCAGTAAAATAAACCAACAATCGAATGTCATGTAGTCGACCTCATAATTAGCATTTACATGTTTAGCGAGAGTCTTGAAATTTGGAGGTGTAGTGAGAATGAACAACAAGAAAATGTTGAATGTATGTGAAAAATGTGGGGTGCATGTAGAAAGTATAGAAAAGTATGTAGGGTGTACTAAAATAATTTTTGATTGAAAAAGTAGATGTGTGGTATATTTATTATGTGGGATGTATTCAACAATACGTGAGATGTTAATAAAATAACCCTTAAAAAAAGTTAAGTGAAAAATAAAACTTGAGGATACAACCGTTGTTCGACAATTAGGAGCGTAAATTTTACACTGAGAGAAAAAACCCGCTTTAGGTCTAAATCCAAAATTTTAAGATTTAGACCCATAAAAAATGTCGAAGGGAATAATAAAGTCTAAACGTTTGAGCTAATCAATAACTTTCAACGTCATTGGGTTGGATAAGAGTGAAGAATTTGATATATTAATTCAAAGACAGAGACGAAAGGGTTCTCACTTAAGGAAAGAAACTCAGGTAAGAAACCATTTTCATACCCTTCAATCTCTTTCGAATCTGATATTCTTGGTTGTTATCTTGCCATTCCTGGAACGGTTTTACTTTTTCAAATTGTAAATTTTTTGGTATATTAACTAAACCACCAAATTCCATTGTTTCTCCAATTGGATTTACAAACATTAACAAAGAAAATCTGCACACACAAAACTATTTGCCACAATTTCTTTAAAAATCAACTAAGAGCTTATTGACTTTTCTACGCAAATATGGAAACCTCAATTAGACCTCATTATGCCCCCCCCCCACCCCCACAAATCATAATTTTTTTGTTTTTTTGTTTTATCAAATCCCATTTATAAAAAAAACTCAATTTACATCACGATGAGTACTCGAATGTTTGACAAAATACCTTAAAGAAAGACTCAGATAAAATTTGACTAGACAACGCTTGAGCATCGTTCGTCCCAACCTTTACCCTAAAATAACTACCAAGGGTCTAAAATTTTCTAAATAAAATGTTAAAAGTTAAGAACAGTCTGAAAGCATGGTTTGGATTAATAGGAAAAGCCAAACCTCAAAGCTATATTAAAAAAAGTGATTAGGGAGGATTAAGATAAAGTCCTAAGATGTAACCTAAGTAAGGGATAATGTAGATTAATTAAGAAAATGAGCATATTAAACAAAGAGGAAAGGATTCGTTCTGCACACGGGATGGCCTATATTTTGTTTTGCTATTGGGCAGATGCATCCACAGAGGCATGGAAGCATGTCAGCATATGACTCAGTGAACCCTAGATACTTGGTCACTGCCACGTGTCCGGTTTTGTGTAAATTATTATTAAAATCCCTAGTTTGTCTGGTGTGAATGAATGGCTAAAATGGTAAAAAGAAACAAACAAAATTGAAAGATATGATACTCTTTGGCTCTTTTTATCTTTTATCTTTTGATTCGATTCCCTCAAGCCCAGAATCGTTTTAGTAAACCACCAATTGAAGGGTCCCCCTCTTGGAAACCCTAAAAAGTTTAACTGCTAGATGTTTGCAATTTTATTTAAAAATGGTAAAGTGAAAAATGAAAATCTTTAACCTTAGCTTTCTAACCACTAACCAATATAATAAATATAACTTATAAAAGTAAAATAAAAGTGGAGACCACACAATGTTTATTATTTAGGTGTTCAACTACCTCATTTTGATATTTACACGGTTTATACCGTTGTGATGTGTATTGTTATGCATGTTACTTCCCTTATCATATAACAATGTATTACTGACTTAAAATGCAGTTAAAATAATGCACTAATTCATGAATAAATCACCCATCAGAAATTCATTTGGTCTACTCATTCCGCTTTCACATTATTTTTGAAATTATCAAGCTTTCTCATTAACTATTACTTCAACAAATTATTTTGAATAAAAATATATATATTTTAGTCATCAAACTAGTTGGATAGAAAACACATAAAACTGAAAATAATTTTGATTCAGGTGAAATTTTAAACATCTTATATGAATTATTATTCTTTTATTTTCATATAATATAGTAAGCAACTTCAACGAAATCCAAATTCAGACTTCTAATCTTAACTTACTATGACAATAGGAAAGTGAAGAATCAAAGAACTTATAAACATGAGAAGTAAGCAAAGAAAATTGATCAATCACTCTACTAGTTGATCCAATTTATGGTCTTCAAGGTGCTTGATCACTAGTTTACAGTGAGACCTACGTCGTTTTCTTTATGTGTTTGTAAACATAAAAAAGTTATGAATGAGAGAATTTTTTTTCGCCATACCCATGAACCGCATCCAAAACTTACAAGTAAGAAAAATATCACGAAATCATAGCGCTGGATGGATTCAGTGGTTACAAATTAATAAACTTATCATGTAAATCAACCAATTAAAGGGTCCTATGTTAAACAACCAACTAAAGGGTCCTCTAGGAAAACCCTAAAAAAACTGTAACTGTTCCTAGATTTTTTATATTTCATTTATTTTAAAGAAGGAAAGATAAAATGGAAATCTTAGTCATGTGGTGAGTTGGGTTTTTTACAAGTCAAAAAGCGAAGGTCTTTTTTGCTTCTTAAGCGCTTGGGTTCCGCCACCCGCCGCCTGGTGAAACAAGAACAAAGGAGAGGCCTTTGGGGTCTATCTTGTATTCCAAGTCCTCCTTTTCGTGTTTCACGATAGCCATACCAATCTCTCCTCCGTTTCCATTATTTCCACAGAAAAAAAGTGCAAAAAAGAAGAAGCAGAAGAGAAAAAGTTGCATTGATTTTGCGGTTTTCTATGGTTTTGGCTTTGGTTTCATACTCTGTGTAGATTTTTGGCGATACCCAGTTGAGTATTTATCTGATAGTTTGTGAACCCATATCAAATCCCAGAGAGCAAAGCTTAGGAGGGGACCAAGCCCTTTGTAAACACCGCCATTGTTAACAAGGTTTGATTTCTCTCTCTCTTTTTTTCATCCCTCTTTATCTATCTGGCCTGCACCCATAATATCTATGCAGATTAGCCTCTCATTGGTAGGAAAATTTAATTATTATTCTTTGGTTCTATCAGAACAAAACACCAACTGGGTCTCACTGGCTATAACTGATTAGCCTTTAAGTAGTGCTAGTCTTACTTGTTCTTGCTACTACATTTATTCTGCATTTTTTTGGGTTTGTCTGAGTCTTAGAGATGTTGGGTTTTCTCAGATTTTGATAGCATCAGTCAGCAGAGGGAGGTTCGTTTTTTGTGTGTGGAAAAGATACAATTTTGTGACAGAAATAGACAAAATGAAGTACGTGTTGGTGACGGGTGGTGTTGTTAGTGGACTCGGCAAAGGGGTCACAGCCAGTAGTATCGGATTGCTCCTCCAAGCCTGCGGCCTTCGTGTTACATCCATCAAAATTGGTACCTTTCTCTTTTATAGAGTGTTTTCCCAGTTGGTTTTGTTTTAAATGTGCAACTTTTCGTGTTGTTTTATCCTTTGGATGTGTGTGCAAAACAAATTTGCAAAGCTTCTTTTTGTTGTATTAGGATTGGTGTCTTTTTTATCAATTCCGACATTGTAACAGTACAATTTTCTTCCACTAGCTTGAGGGCCTGTTTGGGATTGTTTATGGAAGGGATACAAGTTCTTTCTGACAGCCAATAGTGTTTCTGACTCGTTTGGCATAAATTTTTTTAAGGTTCTTATGACTCATAGAAGTGCTTTCTTCAAAAGCACCTGCCAAATGCATTTTAGGAAGCACTTCCAAGTAATTTTTCAGGCAGCACTTCTGATCTTTAAATAAAATTTTCAAAGTGTTCATATGCTAGAAGTGTTTCTGGAGAAGCGATCCCGAACAGACCCAACTCTTGAATATAGTTCTGTTATACTATTTTTGGATACCAATTTCTCTGATGGAGAAATTATATTGAAGTGCGTGTTTTTTATGCATCAAACTTATTGGGTATTTTACCACATATTCTAATACAATTTACTTCTATTTTTATTAAACAAGGGAATATAAGTTTTGGTGCTTCTTCATACTTACGTACTTGCTAATGTGAAGTTTTATCTATGTGTGCAGATCCTTACTTAAACACGGATGCAGGGACAATGTCTCCTTTTGAGCATGGGGAGGTGTTTGTCTTAGATGATGGTGGCGAGGTAGTGTGCCTGATAAATGGATTTAATCTTGCATGCTTTTCTTTAACTTTTGTGGGGTGGTTTCTGTTGTTAAGGTAGAATGCTCTGGGCATGACCTCTGTTTGTTTTGTTTTTGAAGGTGGACCTTGACCTAGGAAACTATGAGCGGTTTCTAGATCTGACTTTGACCCGAGACAACAACATCACGACTGGAAAAATTTATCAGGTTATTTTACTTGCTCCTTTTGGTTTGTGGAGATATGTTTGAAGTTTTGATACAACTGAAGAATCATTTAAGCCATGCCAAACCACTTTCATCATTTTAATTATTATCTTGGTTGTTTTCAGTCTGTTATTGACAAGGAGCGAAAGGGAGATTATCTTGGAAAGACTGTCCAGGTCTAAATCAACATTCATTTTTTTTTTTCACCTTTCCAATATTTGAATAATTTTTCCCCCTTTGTACCTGACTTTTATTTCTCCCTTCACACCAGGTTGTTCCACACATTACAGATGCCATCCAAGAGTGGATTGAGCGTGTGGCAATGGTACCTGTGGATGGGAAAGAAGGTCCAGCTGATGTTTGTGTCATTGAATTGGGTGGAACTATAGGTACATTAAAATCTGTTAGTTGTTTAGGATGAGGTATTTTTCTATTGCTAAATAGTTTAAATACAATCTTATCGAAATAGATTAAAATAAAAATTTGCTTTCCATATTGCAGGGGATATCGAATCAATGCCATTTATTGAGGCCCTTGGCCAGTTTTCATATCGTGTAGGTAAGGCAACGAACGTGATCAACATAGCTTCTTGTATTACATATATGTAAATAAATTAAATTTGTTACCTCTTTGATTTAACTGGTTTTCCTTCGGAAAATGTTTTTTGTTGTAGGACGTGAAAATTTCTGCTTGATTCATGTCAGTCTTGTGCCAGTTCTCAATGTTGTTGGTGAACAGGTAATCGAAACAGCGTCTATTATGCTACATTATAAACATTGTGCAGGTTAATAGTAGTTATCAGTTCCACTGATTTGGACCCTGCCAAAGTATAGTGTATGCATCTTTTTGACTAATTTGCAGTCATATACCTGCTCTATTTAACTTTTTGTTTAAATATTGAATTTGTAGAAAACAAAGCCTACACAGCACAGTGTTCGGGTACTCCGAGGACAGGGTTTGACACCTAATATTCTAGCTTGTAGGAGTACAAAGGTCCTGTCTTCTGCCTTGCTCTCCAGATCTCTTTTTTCAGTAGTTTGTGGCCGCAGAATCTCAAGTTTTCTTTTTGTCTTTGACAGCCACTTGAGGAGAACGTTAAAGCAAAACTCGCTCAATTTTGCCATGTGCCGGTACCATAACGATACAATATGAATGCTAAAGTTTCTCCTTTGACTTTAACTGTTATTTACTAATTAGGTGACGGCCTTTTGCAGGCTGAAAATATTGTAACTCTTTATGATGTTCTAAACATTTGGCACATCCCTTTGCTTTTAAGAGTAAGTACGGTTCTTTTGAAATAAACTTGGCTATATACTTAATTACAACAAGAAAATTTTCATTCTCTCTTTTTCTGTTTTCTTATCTTTTGGTCTTCTGTTGTCACAAATAGGACCAGAAGGCACACGAAGCAATCTTGAAAGGATTCAACCTTCTTGGGTTTGTCTTGCAAACTCATTATTTGTTTTCCTTATAATATCTTGCTCTCTTACTTGCTGCATGGATGCTCCCACATTCTACGAGTAACAATTATATGCTGCTTCAAACTACCTTTTAACCTTCCCTTAATTAACAGTGTTGCTAGAGAGCCAAATTTGAAGGAATGGACAACCAGGACAGAAATTTCTGCTAATTTACATGATCCTGTGGGTTTTCAAGGGTTCCTCAATTTTGGATTTGATTTCTTTTATTTATGTAATACCATTATCTTGATCTTAACCGTTCGTATGCTTTACAGGTCAGAATTGCAATGGTTGGAAAATACACAGGTCTTTCAGATGCTTACCTCTCTGTTTTAAAGGTAAATCGTTTTGTAATCTCATTTTTATTTTATTTCAGACCTCTTATACCATGAATTGCATAGTATAAAAATTGTGAGATCAGATTCTAATATTTAGCTTCTTGTTCCAGGCTCTTTTGCATGCTTCTGTTGCTTGCCGCCGCAAACTTGTTGTAGATTGGGTTGCAGCAGGTGACCTTGAAGATGTTACTGCTGAAGAGGTTGGCACTAATTTAACTTTCCATATTGCCATAAATTTAGTTTAGCGAAACAAAATCTTCCCCAATGAAAAGCATTTTTGTCCTCTCTCTTAATATTTTTAATTTACTAATTTAATGCTTGCAGGCCCCTGAGGCTTACAAGGCTGCATGGGATCTTTTGAAGGTGATCCTTTTATAATAATCGTTTCCGTTGATGGTCCTTTTTCATGATGTTAAATTGGCTGTATATTCAGGCAGTAGTTCCTTCATTGATCCTCTAAATGGTCTTCATTACAGGGTGCTGATGGTGTTCTAGTTCCAGGAGGGTTTGGAGATAGAGGAGTGCAAGGGAAAATTCTTGCGGCCAAGTATGCTCGTGAAAACAAAGTTCCATACCTTGGCATATGCCTGGGAATGCAAATTGCTGTCATTGAGTATGCACGATCTGTTCTTGGTATGGCTGATGCTAACAGCACAGAATTTGATTCTGAAACTACAAGTCCTTGTGTCATATTTATGCCAGAGGTATGCGATTCTATACTAGTTCATAAGGTGATATAACTTTTATACTTGAATGGCTTTAGTTTTTCTAAAGCTGTCTTCTTTTCAACTGGAAGGGTTCAAAAACTCATATGGGAGGAACTATGCGTCTGGGGTCTAGGAGGACTTACTTCAAGGTTAATGACTGCAAATCTGCAAAACTGTGAGGACTTCGAATTGATTTAAGCTAACATCTTATATATACAGTACATATATGTATGATGTATGTGTCTTCATAAACTTCATGGACCCTGTTCTTCAATCATGCTAATATAGCAATTTGTTTTGGGTTTATGTTTAGGTACGGTAATGTGGCATCTGTTGATGAACGACACCGACATAGATATGAGGTAAGTTTTGTTCGTGGTCAGCACATGTAATTTACATGCATTCTACATAGCTGACGTACAATGATAAAGAAGAGGAATTGTCTTGAGTTGTCTTCTCTTTCATGAAGCAGACTTTGTGTTATGTGTAGGTCAATCCTGATATGATATCGCAACTTGAAAATGCTGGTTTATCATTTGTTGGAAGAGATGAAACTGGTCGGCGCATGGAGGTAACCATACGTTGATAGCTATATATGGATCCAAGTTGCTGAACAATTCTTTTACTTATGAAATATAAATATTTAAATAAATGCAGATTGTTGAGCTGCCTACACATCCATACTTTGTTGGCGTTCAGTTCCATCCTGAATTTAAGTCAAGGCCTGGGAAACCTTCTGCTCTTTTCTTAGGTACTTTTTTGTTCTTTTTCCTCTTTTTTGCTCTGAACAATATTTCGGTCAGGCCATGTTACGTTCATGAAACAATGATGCTATCGATAAAGGTTGCAGCTATGAGAAAATTCTTATGTCAAGTGTTAGTTACTCTGTTATGTTAATAACTTATCTGGATGATTTAGTAAGACATCCAAAGGTCTGGATGAAATTTTGGTTGCATCTTTGTGAAAGTCTCCGAATGCTTAACTTAGGGTACGTTGCACCAAATAAGACAATTGTGCTTTATACCGGCTCTTCAGCACATGGGGATGCACTGCGGATGAAGTGTAGGGATCACTTCAGTTTTTTGTGTGCGAGTGGTTCATTGTCAGAGAACGACAATGGTTGTAGCATAGCATTGGCCGTTCTATCTGTTTTCTGTGATGAGGAAGCTTGATTTTAAGTTGCGTCTAGTTTGGCTAACGGGATTAATTTCTTGTTCTGTCACAGGACTAATATCAGCAGCATGCAGGCAACCGAATACAATCCCACAAAACAATGGCCATTTACCAAAGCCAGTTGCAAATGGGACGAGTAATGGACATGTGACGGTGAAACCCCACCAAAACGGACACGCTTTCAAGCCGTCCAATGGCTCCCTAAATGGTGTGTATAGCAACGGTAATGGCGTCCACTTTTGAGAGAAAAGTTGGTGATGGCATCGTGGTATTGTTTTCTCCGGAACTGCTTTTGGTAGGTGTCGGTTATGTGTACAGACGGTGAGTATGGGTAGATGGCGTAGCGCTAGAGGGCTTGTCTTCGGGATGAAGCTGGATTTTGAGTTTTTGAACGACACAGCTGGTAACTCCAAGGAAGATTTGGCTTGGAAGTTTGATGTTGCTCCATTGAACTGTCTTGGTTTTTTGGCTTCTTTTAATATATGTGAGGACTTTTGACAGTGTTGGCCTTTGGCAAAAGAGATTAGAGGCAACATTTTCAGTGCATGTTTTTAAAGAATTAACATGTTTTCTTTAGTCTGAATAATTATCAAAGACTGAAGAGCTGTGTGCCCCTGTGGTAGCTTCTTTTGTTCCCTTTTGTTTTACATCTTTTGGATATTTGGACATTGGAAATGAAGGGGTTTGTGGTTTGAAAATTATCTTTAGAGGAGTGTTACCCACCACTAATCGGTATTTTTACTAAATTTACAATCTTAACACTTTTTGGTGTTGCACTTATTTTTTATTTTTTTTGTTTTCACAAAACGATCTTATTAAAATTTGATCGAGAGATTGAACTCGAATACAAGAAGACAGATACACTGCCCTACCAACTGCTCAAACCATGCACAACCCAACCATAATTTTATAAAAATGTGACAAGTCTGCCAAACTGCCAATTCATCATTCTATTCAAACTCGTTCTAAGATTTGTCGTCTGCAAATGCTTTTAAAATGACAAAGTGTTTTTCACCTTTACTATGGATTCGTTGCAAAAATATTTTCACCAAAAGCACTTTCAAATTAGCCCGATTCAAAGACAGAGAAGAAGCACATTTGCCAAACTGCCCTCATTGCATAAATATCTAATGACTGAGCATCGGATATGGAAATTGGCGTTTTACAAATTTTCACCTTCTGCAGTTTATGAAAAGCACGAAACTTCCTCATTTAAGAGAAAACGAGGGACGTAAATGTCAGACAGGCAGCAAATCATGCCATGTGAAGGCAACTACAATTACGGATTTGATAAGTTGTACAAGCGTTCTTGAATGATGGATTCAACGTTCCAATTCCGTTCGGCGCAGCTGGGTTCCGCGGTGGAGATCCGTAAGTTCTTCTTGTGGAAGTCGTATAGAGTTCGCCGGTGGCCAACGCTTATATATGTTATGCCTGCCTTTTCAATCTGCTGATATAAATGAGCCTGCCAAACCGGGAGATCATCATTATAACTTGGAATTATATCATGTTATCTTCACAGTGATTCAACAACTATGCTTCTAGGCCTCATGGGAAAAAACTGAAGCAGGTGGACATCGTATGCATATGATATCGAATGAGTGGTACAAAACCAAAACTTCGAACAGACTTGGAACAAGTTCAGTACCCTACACTTCAACTTTTTATAGACCAGATCATTCATTTCGGGTGTTCGTGTGCATAGCGTGAAATTTAACTAAATGTTGCATGTATGGCATCCATTCCATGCCAGTAAACGGTTAATGAGGTTTAACTATAAAGGCGTCCAATGCGTTAGAGATATTTCCTGAAGAGTGCAATACATGTGGAAAAGACTAGGAAGATAACCAAATGAATCTTGAAAGTCTTAGGAAAGAGCATGGTAATACCTCATTGGCTTCATCTAAAGCACTGGTAGATTCATCCAGTAGAACCAACTGTGGTTTCGAAAGCAGTAAACGTGCAAAAGCAAGGCGTTGCTGCTCTCCAAGGGAGAGAACACTAGACCATTCATATGAAGTATCCAAACTACTGAATCGGGATAATATGTAGCCAAGTCGGACATCCTCCAAAACCTGTATCAGGTCCTCCGTTGTGGGCTTACTAGGCTTTTCACTCGTATGTTCCGAAATTGGTGCCTGCATCAAGAAAGGAAGTGACCCTGCAAGAATTACAAAACAATTGTCACAGCTGAATTACAGCTTCCTCAGAACACATACCATGATATATGATATACTGAGATTAATATGAAATAACAAATCTACACGTTTAAAAACTTCTATACATGTGGCAAAAGGAATTGAAGTACATACCAGTTGGTTTAGTACTGCCCGCTGTGGAAATCGCATCCTCAGCCCATGTAGGATAAAGTAACTGTTGGCGAAGTGTTCCCAATACCATATATGGTCTTTGAGGAAGGAAAAATATGCCTTTATAATTCCTATTTGAGGGCCTTCCAAGTTCCCCATATTTATCATTACCGGTATCTACCTCAAGAGGTGCCACACCAGAAGAAATGGACGGTTGATTATCTTCTCCGTCCTTCACATAGAATATGATTTTTCCTTTTCCAGTACTCCAAAGACCAGACATAGCTCTCAACAAAGATGTTTTACCGCTCCCACTTGGTCCTGTTGCCTGTTCAAATGATCATGTACCGGAAAAGCTGTTCAGCACCCAGTCAAGATATATTTAGAAACTAATGATAAATTGAATAGAACAATGGAGTTACTAACCAATAAATGCTCATTCTTGTTGATTACCAATGACAAATCCCTAACCAATGTAGTACCACTTGGCGTCTGCACAGTCAAGTCCTGTATATCCACTAACATTTGTTGCTTTTCTATGGGAATGGATCCATTTGACTCCAGTTCAGATAAATTTTTGACGTTACTATATATAAGACGTATCCCTTCTGAGGGGTCTGAATGGCGTTCCAAGTTGCTGCTATCCAACACATCGTCAAATTCACCTGTATGTGTCAAATATCACTAGGTAAGTAAGTTTTTAAAGTTAAAACACATCTACACCAGTAAAGATCTCCTTGCGTGGAACCAGAAGAGAAAGCATTGCCATATTGGACATCATAAGTAAATTTATTAACAAGGTCAGACAGAATGATAACATATATATTATTACGAATCTGTAAACGATAGAATAATCTAATTAACTTGAAGAGTTAACTTCAGAATTTCAAGTATAAAAGATTTGTTTTAAAAAAGTGGTAAGTACAACATAAAAGCTATGGTGAAGAGTAGAAAAGTTGAGATGAAATTTTGATCACATTCTAGTAGTTTTTGCATCCCTAGTCATAACAAATATTATTGAAGATGGCTTCAAATGCCATGAACAAATACAAAAAGTTATAACCATGTGGTCAAATGATGTCTGTAACTATCTGACTGAATCAAGGAAGACATTAACCCTGAATAGAGATTAGAACATCGATAAGAAAACGTGTCATTATTCTGTCAATTTCTTTCTAGTGAGACTCTAATCCACATTCGTTCAATTTTAAGACCCCGTTGTATCACACAAATAGACAGCTTCCTTATAAAGTTCTATCTGGTCAGATCAAAGTAACATAACAGATCCTTGTTATAGCAGATATATAAATAAAGATACAGAAACAATACCAAGTCGATCAATTACAGCTGAAAATGCACTGATAGCCTGAAATTGGTAGACAATAAGGGAGAAGTCTCCAAGAATATGACTGAAAGCAGATACTGACTGATTAATGACACCAAACTCAATTTTGCCTGAGAAATACATAGGGGCAACAACAGCAGCGGGAAGAATCTGAATAATATAGCGGTATCCATTGGTGAAAAACTCGAGATTTCTTGAAGATATCAACAATTTCTGCAAGGTCGGAATATGAGTTAAAACACAACCAATTGGATGTACATGGCATAACAATCTACATGCACAGATTATAAAGCAGTAAAACTACTAAATGCAAACAGAACATCATGCTCTAGATCAAACCTCACAGGCATTTGTGTACCAAAATTAACTTTAACAGGAAGTCCTAAGCATAACGGTATAATTCTTAGGCCTAATGATGCAGCTCAGCCTCGGGAATGAGCCACAGATATCACCGGAAAAATTTGTTTTTGTTGATTACCAAAGGGATAGAGGTAGAGGTGACATCAACAGAGAGTAATATAAGTTGAAGTTGTGTAGGATGCTTTGTTGTTATTAAGTACACAGTACACACACAAAAACAATAATGCATTGCATCAACTTAAATTTGTGAGAGGAAAAGGAGTCCTCAGAGTAAAGGCTGATGACTGCATGCAGAGAAGTGAAAACAGAAGAAGATAAAAGTTATTCATACACTCAGATTATCAAAAGCACTTGTGAAGCGTTGTAGCAAAAGTTGCATTTCATTTGCTTCACCACTATAGAAAGCAATGGATTCAGCATTTTCTCTGACGCGCACGAGCCCATAACGAAAATCAGCTTCCTTTTTCTCTTGCATGAAGTTTAAAGAAACCAAATCCTGAAAACACAGATACAGCATTCTCAATAAACCGAGTTTCAATTGCATGCATGGGAAATATTTTTTATGTTAAACAGGGAAAAAAACTACCTTTCCAAGAAAGACACTTATAGCTGTTCCACCAATCGAATATACAAGTAGAACAACAAACAGCGGAGGATAGATACCGAATAAGATGTTACTGAATGAGATGAGATCTATCACAGCATTGAAAAGTGTTAAGGCGAAGGATAGGGCAGTCCCTGTGAACGAACTTAGATCGTCAACAATGCGCTGATCTGGATTATCAATGATTGATTGGGATTGAATTTTGTAAAAGGTTTGGTTGCTTAGGTAACGATCCATGTAATATTTTGTCATCCAAGATCTCCACCTCAAAGAAAGTGTTTCTCTTGCATAATCTCGCAACACAAAAATCTGCACAAAAAGTTGTCAACACAGGAAACAAATATATCAGCAAGACCAGGTCATCGTTCCAACTTCCATGTAACTGCACATGCAAACGATCAACAACATTCGTACGAATACAAACCCATTGGTGACGATCAAAATGCAAAGAAGTGGAAACTTGCAAACAGAAATACCCGAAAAAACTAATATGCATCTAACAGCTTTTAATTTATTTTTTTCCAGTGTGGGTTGCAATTTACTGACACAAATCTCTGGTAATAATTTCACCATTCATTATTCTCATGTTGTTTTCTTTTTGAACAAATGTTATTACAAATAGCAAGAAGCTGCCTTTTGTATTCTCCTTTCTGGTGATTACAGAAGGATGGGGGCAAAGACGAAGACCCGAAAAATTGGGAAACAAACAAAGCAGAGGGAGGGATACCTAAGTGAAAGTGCAGCAAGCAATTGGTGCTCACCGGAATTCCACCAGCAAAGGCACCCAAGTAGTAAAACAACTGCTTCGTGAATTGTTCTTGATCCTTGTCTTCAAATCATCATCAAAATCCAATTGTTCAAGCAAAATGGAACAAAATTCAGTAAAAGTTTTAACTTAATTAATCACCAATAAGATTTTAACAGATTAGAGAGAGAGAGAGAGAGAGAGAGAGAGAGAGAGAGACTGGCAAGGGCGTTATAGAAGTCACGGCCGAGGAAATTGAAGCCGACGCTGATGCCGGTAGTGGCGAGAGTGAGAGCGAAGACTGCGCCGAGCTGCATCCTCGCTTGCGCCTTGTCGTCGGAGGACCAATAGGGAGCCGCCACCTTCCAAAATCTTCGGAGGAGCGTCTGCAGTTCAGGCACCTCTCTTTGCTGCAGTAATGCGACCAGCTCATGAGGAAGAAGAAGAAGGAGAATCAAATCAAAGAGAAAAGTAGAGAGAGAGAGAGAGAGAGAAAGAACGGACCTTTTCTGCAGGTGGCGGAACTGGTGTAACGGGCGGCGGCGGTGCAGAGCCCGAGGCGGCTGCGCAGCGGCCAGAAGATCTCGAAGAAGAAGGTGATGATACGACGTCGTGGCTCCTCTTTCTCCTCCTCATCATCCAATTGCTGCTTCTACCAGCGCTGGACATGGTGGACAATGATGGAAATCTGGAGAAGAGGATCCAATTAGCATACGACGGCGTTGGTCCTCTTTCGACTCCGACGCTCCCTCTCTCTCCAATTCGGCGGCGGTTGGCGGAGTTATAGGCGGAAGAAGAGCAGAGTGAGAAAGAGTGTGTTTGTTGTGCCTGTATTATCATTTTTTCCATTTTTAACTAACTTTCCTTTTATTCTCCAGTGATTGATTTTCCAAGGGATTTTCCTTCCATCCAAACAGGTTTTCTTGTGATAATTTGATTACGTGCAAATATCAAATGAGTGTATAGTTACAGTGCAGATTCTCAGAAAATATGGATTATCCATTTCAGCAAGTTTTCATCGTACGAATGATCCCAGTTCTGCCACGCCATCACGCCACCCCTCCCTCGCATTTCCATTTTTATTTATTTTATCTAGGGTGCTTGTGTTTTATTTATGAAAAATTAATAAAAAATATTTGAAAATTTTGAGTTTTAACGATAAGTATAAAATAAAATGTATAGTAAATAGTATCAAGATTGACTTTTTAGTGTAAAATGTGGTTTTTCGTTAAAGTGAACAGTATTTGTAGCTTTTCGTTAAAGTTCTGTTTTATTTATCTAGGGTGCAATTTTGCTAGAAATAGATTTCGATTTAAAATATTCTAAAATATTCCGTTCAATTCAAATGAAGTTGAAACTCTGAAATCCAAAATAATCCAAAAATATAAAAAATTGAAATTGGAATGTATTTAATATTTCTAATGAATTGGTTGATTTATCGGATTTTAAATTAGGATCGACAAGACTCGACCCAGTAGTTTCTACCTTGACAAGGTGGTGCTCTTTGATCCAAAATTCTGAAACTTGCATAACTCTATTACGTGTACTTGGTTATGTACTTATTGACTTTGAATTTATAATACAATGTACTCAAACATGTAATAGTTTTTCAAATTACAACTCCGTTGAATATATTACATACAAAAAAATGAGAATTTGAAAACTATAAATATGTAGATAGATCCATGAAGATGAGATATTTTTTATCTTGGTATTGATGAATCATACAACTCCCCTAATTTTGAACATCAATGGCGGCTAAAACCATGGATTATGATAGGAAAATCATATTTCGATCAAACATAAGAGGTTTCATTGCTTGAAGTTCAAATCTTTACCTCTATGTAGTCACCTTTCGTATAGAGTTGTTATCGCTTGCTTATAAATGTTCAAACCCTAACTTCAATACCTTAATCATAGAGTTGTTTATGCGTATTGATACTAGGGTGCAAGCATCTACCAAAAATCCTTTTACAAGGGAAAATGAACGTGTAGCGAAGAAAAAGGATGCGGGGAAGAGTTATGGAAGCTCGAACTGCTGCACAAACTAGAGGCAAACGGAACACAAAGAATAGCTAATTGAACGATTCATACAAGTACACTGTGTCAACAATGGCTCGAAAAGCATAATTCGACAGAGCGTGGCAATAGAGATCGATAAATAACTCCCTAAGTTCTTTGTGCTAGGGACCTCATTGTTGTTCCTGTGTGAACTCATCTGTTATTATCGTACTTGGTAGTTTGAAAATCGAAAATTTACTACTTCACAACTTTACATGTTAATATACATTATACAATTAATGCTTGTGGAGTGGGATTGAAAGTCTCTAGATTTTGAAGTGAAAGGAAGGTCCTAAATTTTATGAGTAGTGTTGGAACTAAATTCACACATTAACATGTTTGGAGGAGATGCACAAACTCTGACTACCAGTAAAAGAACAAACGATCTTGAACATTGAGCATTGGTGGGGTACCTACCAAAGGCCTTTCGACGATCAAGTTAATAACCATATAAAGACTGAAGCAGTGGAGAGAATCAGCAAAGAGTAGAGAATGTGTTCCAAGTCTTCAATGTTACCAGAGTTTTGCCCTAAATGAGGGTATTTAGACTAGCCGGGAGGGAGATCTTTTAAGATATGGAACCGTACTAAAGCAGGAGAATCTTAAATGATATCTAGAGATAGATGCTTCCTTTTAGAAATGTGATTATTTGCAGTGCATGCCAACTCTATTAGCACGTGCCAAAATGTTGACCCTAAAGCTACCAAGTCTACCGGCACATAAGCCGAATAGCTAATGAACTAACTACGTCCTTCTAGTGAATGTGAGTATGCCAACCCACAACCGAGCTCCATCGGCGAGTAAAATGAATGTGGTGGTGGTGTTGAACGCGTTACTGACTCTTGTATCTGAGCAATCATGATTGAGGAAAGAACACATCTCGGCCTTTGGGTTCTAGATCATGAAGACAAGGTCGCTAGTCACTGTGAAGTTCAAATAAGGTTTCAATTTTCAATGTGTCGAAAACTGAGTAACCTGCTAACACCTCATTTCGCGAGAAGGCTAATGAGATGACATCTTCCAATAAGAAGACCCAAGACTCCTCACTAATAGAAACTTGAATAGATAGTCAACTGAACTCGAAGTAGTATTGTTACTCCTAAGGATGGTTTGTTATAGGATCACGAATCGAAAATGGAATCTCGAATCCCAAATCGAAAATTTTTGGGACGGGAATTTGAAGACCAATCCGAAAACTGAAATTTCGATATTCCTAATTTTCGGGACTCCTGAAATGTTTTCGCTATTTCGAGATGGATCGGGATTGGATTTTGAGTTTTAGGCTTTTGGGTTGAAATTTGAGATTTTTTGGTTGTGGGCTAAAATTTTGGCATTTGGCTTGAAATTTTGTTGCCCAGTTTCATATCAATTGAAACTTAGGCTTTTTACCTCTTGCCAATTTGAAATTCCATATCAATTGAAATTCCAATTTATTCATACCAAGTCAAATTGACGTTTCAAAATTCCAAACTACTTAATTTCATACTTCTATTTCTAATATAGTCTACTATCAAATTACTTAAATTCACCATTCAATATGCATGTAACCAAAAAAAAATATATATATATATATGTGCGGATCGGTTAGGAATTCCTGAAGCATTGAATATGTAATCCCGATTTCCGCACCGAAAAGTTTGGTATGGAGCTCAAAATTTTCCTACTGTACATCTTATAGGTCATCACTTAAAGATCACCTCTACAAAAACAAAAAGAACAGGAAACTACATAACCCTTGAATTGAAAGAAAAGAGCCTGAAATACAGATTTTCGAATTAATACGGGTAATGAGTACATTATCCCACTTTATGAGTCTATGAGTTATGTTTCAAAAATCCAACTGTACATCTCATAGGTCATCCCTTAAAGATCATCTCAGCCAAAAATAAAAAGGATACACAACTTATAGACTCTTGAATTGAAAGAAAAGAGTTTAAAATACAGATTTTTGAATTAATATGAGTAATGAGAACATCATCACACTTTATGGTTCTACGAGTTATGTTTCAAAAATCCGACAATGCAACTCATAGATCATCCATTAAAAGATCATCTCTGCCAAAAAAAAAAAGAATACGAAACTTTTAGATACTTGATAGAAAGAAAAGAGCCCAAAATACAGATTTTCGAATTAATATGGGTAATGAGAACATCATCCCACTTTATGGGTCTACGAGTAATGTTTCAAAACTCCGATTGAATATCTCATAGGTCATCCCTTAAAGATCATCTTTGCCAAAGATAAAAAGAATACGAAATTTTTAGACCTTTAAATTGAAAGAAAAGAGCACGAAATACAGATTTTTGAATTAATACAGGTAATAAGAACATTATCCCACTTTATGGGTCTACGAGTTATTTTTCAAAAATCTAATTGTAAATCACATAGGTCATCCCTTCAAGATCATCTTTGCCAAAAGTAAAAATAATACGAAACTTTTAGACCCTTCAATTGAAAGAAAAGAGCCCAAAATACAGATTTTCGAATTAATAAGGGTAATGAGAACATCTTCCCACTTTATGGGTCTACGAGTTATGTTTCAAAAATCCAAATGTACATCTCATAGGTCATCCTTTAAAGATCATATCTACCAAAAATAAAAAGAATATGAAACTGTTAGACCCTTGGATTGAAAGAAAATAGCCCAAAATATAGTTTTTTGAATTAATACCGGTAATGAGAAAATTATCCCACTTTATGGGTCTACGAGTTATGTTTCAAAAATCTGACTGTACATCTCATAGGTCATCCCCTAAAGATCATCTCTGCCAATAATAAAAAAAATACAAAACTTTTAGACTCTTGAATTGAAAGAAAAGAGCTTGAAATGCATATTTTCTAATTAATACGGGTAATGAGAATATTATCCCACTTTATGGGTCTATGAGTTATGTTTCAAAAATCCGACAAGATAACTCATAGGTCATCCCTTAAAGATCATCTCTGCCAAAAACAAAAAGAATACAAAATTTGTAGACCCTTGAATTGAAAGCATAGAGCTCTAAATATAGATTTTCGAATTAATACGGGTAATGAGAATATTATCCCACTTTATGGGTCTATGAGTTATGTTTCAAAAATCCAACTGTACAACTCATAAGTCATCCTATAAAGATCATGTCTGCAAACAATAAAAAAGAATACGAAGGTTTTAGACTCCTGAATTGAAAGAAAAGAGTTCGAAATACAGATTTTCAAATTAATATGGGTAATGAGAACACCATCCACTTTATGGGTCAACGAGTTATGTTTCAAAAATCCAACCGTACATCTCGTAGGTCATCCCTTAAAGATCATATCTGCCAAAATAAAACGAATACGAAACTTTCAGACCCTTCATTTGAAAGAAAATAGCTCAAAATACAGATTTTCGAATTAATACGGGTAATGAGAACATCATCCCACTTTATAGGTCTACGAGTTAGGTTTTAAAAATTCGACAGTACAACTAATAGGTCATCCCTTAAAGATCATCTCTGACAAAAAAAAAATATGAAACTTTTAGACTCTTGAATTGAAAGAAAAGAACCTGAAATACATATTTTTGAATTAATACGGGTAATGAGAACATCATCCCACTTTATGGGTCTACGAGTTATGTTTCAAAAATCCAATTGTACCTCTCATAGGTCATCCCTTAAATATCACCTCTGGCAAAAATAAAAAGAATACGAAACTTTTAGACTCTTAAATTGAAAGAAAAGAGATCGAAATAAAGATTTTCGATTAATACGGGTAATTAGAATATCATCCTACTTTATAGGTCTACGAGTTATGTTTCAAAAATCCGACTGTACCACTCATAGTTCATCCCTTAAAGATCATCTCTGCCAAAAATAAAAGGAATACGAAAGTTTTAGCCTCTTGAATTGAAAGAAAAGAGCCCTAAATACATATTTTCGAATTAATACGGGTAATGAGAACATCATCACACTGTATGGGTCTACGAGTTAATGTTTCAAAAATCCGTCTGTACAACTCATAGATCATCCATTAAAGATCATCTCTGCCAAAAATACAAAAAATACGAATTTTTTAGACACTTGAATTGAAAGAAAATATCCCAAAATACAGATTTTCGAAGTAATAGGGGTGATGAGAACATCATCACACTTTATGGGTCTACGAGTTATGTTTCAAAAATCCAACTGTACATCTCATAGGTCATCTATTAAAGATCATTTCTTCCAAAAATAAAACGAATACGAAACTTTTAGACCCTTGAATTGAAAGAAAAGAGCCCGAAATACAGATTTTTGAATTAATACGGGTAATAACAACATTATCCCACTTCATAGGTCTACGAGTTATGTTTCAAAAAATCCGACAGTATATCTCATAGGTCATCCCTTAGATATAATCTCTACCAAAAATAAACAGAATACGAAACTTTTAGACCCTTGATTTGAAAGAAAAGAGCTTGAAATATAGATTTTTGAATTAATACAGGTAATGAGAACATCGTCCCACTTTAAGGGTCTACGAGTTATGTTTCAAAAATCCGAATGTACATCTCATATGTCATCCCTTAAAGATCATCTTTGCCAAAAAGAAAAAGAATATGAAACTTTTAGTCCCTTGAATTGAAATAAAAGAGCCCAAAATACAAATTTTCGAATTAATACGGGTAATGAGAACATTATCACACTTTATGGGTCTACAAGTTATATTTCAAAAATTCGATTGTACTACTCATATGTCATCCCCTAAAGATCATCTTTGCAAATAATAAAAAGAATATGATACTTTTAGACTCTTGAATTAAAAGAAAATAGTCTGAAATACAGATTTTCGCATTAATATAGGTAATGAAAACATCATCTCACTTTATGGGTCTACGAGTTATGTTTCAAAAATCCGACTATACATGTCATAGGTCATCTCTTAAAGATCTTCTCTGCCAAAAAATGAAATAATATGAAACTTTTAGACTTTTGAATTGAAAGAAAAGAGCCCAAAATACATATTTTCGAATTAATATGAGTAATGAGAACATCATCCCACTTTAAGGGTTTACGAGTTATGTTTCAAAAATTCGATTGTATATCTCATATGTCATCCCTTAAAGATCATCTCTGCCAAAAATAAAAAGAATACGAAACTTTTAGTCCCTTGAATTGAAAGAAAAGAACCCGAAATACAGATTTTCAATTTTAATACGGGTAATGAGAACATCATCCCGCTTTATGGGTCTACAAGTTATGTTTCAAAAATCCGACCATACATCTCATAGGTCATCACTTAAAGATCATCTTTGCAAATAATAAAAAGAATACGAAGCTTTTAGACTCTTGAATTGAAAGAATAGAGACCGAAATACAGATTTTCGAATTAATACGAGTAATGAGAACATCTTCCCATTTTATGGGTCTATGAGTTATGTTTAAAAACTTCAACCGTGCATTTCATATATCATCCCTTAAAGATCATCTTTGCCAAAATAAAAAGAATACAAAATTTTTAGACTCTTGAATTGAAATAAAGGAGCCTGAATTATAGATTTTTGAATTAATACGGGTAATGAGAACATCATACCACTTTATGCGTCTTTGAGTTATGTTTCAAAAATCCATCTGTACAACTCATAGGTCATCCATTAAAGATCATCTCTGCTAAAATTAAAAAGAATACGAAACTTTTAGACTCTTGAATTGAAAGAAAAGAGTCTGAAATACAAATTTTCAAATTAACACGGGTAATGAGAACATCATCCCACTTTATGGGTCTACGAGTTATGTTTCAAAAATCCGACCGTACATCTCATAGGTCATCCCTTAAAGATCATCTTTGCCAAAAATAAAAAGAATACAAAAGTTTTAGCCTTTTGAATTGAAAGAAAATATCCCAAAATATATATTTTCGAATTAATACGGGTAATGAGAACATCATCACACTTCATGGGTCTACGAGTTATGTTTCAAAAATCCATCTATACAACTCATAGGTCATCCATTAAAGATCATCTCTGCCTAAAATACAAAAAATACGAAACTTTTGGACACATGAATTGAAAGAAAAAAAACCCGAAATACAGATTTTTGAATTAATACGGGGTGATGAAAACATCATCTCACTTTATGGGTCTACGAGTTATGTTTCAAAAATCTGACTGTACTTCTCGTGGGTCATCTCTTAAAGATCATCTCTGCCAAAAATAAAACAAATACGAAACTTTTAGACCTTTGAATTGAAAGAAAAGAGCCCGAAATACAAATTTTTGAATTAATACGGGTAATTAGAACATCATCCCACTTTATGGGTCTATGAGTTATGTTTAAAAAATCTGACTATACAACTGATAAGTCATCCTTAAAAATCATCTCTGTAAAAAATAAACAGAATACGCAACTTTTAGGCTCTTGAATTTAAAGAAAAGTGTCTGAAATACAGATTTTTGAATTAATACAGGTAATGAGAACATCATCCCACTTTATGGGTCTACGAGTTATGTTTTAAAAATCCAACAGTACAACTCATAGGTCATCCCTTAAATATCATCTCTGCCAAAAATAAAAAGAATACGAAACTTTTAGACTCTTGAATTGAAAGAAAAGAGCTTAAAATACAGATTTTCAATTTAATATTGGTAATGAGAACATCATCCCACTTTATAAGTCTACGAGTTATGTTTCAAAAATCCGACTGTACCACTCATAGGTCATCCCTTATATATCGTCTCTGCCAAAAATAAAAAGAATACGAATCGTTTAGACTTTTGAATTAAAAGAAAAGAGCCTGAAATACAAATTTTCAAATTAATACGGGTAATGAGAACATCATCCTACTTTATGGGCCTACAAGTTATGTTCAATGTTCTAAAAATCGGCCTATGAAGCCGCCTAGGCGCTACACAATGGTCATTCGCCTAGATTAAGCTCAAATCGGGGAAAAGATAAGATGGACACCTAAGGGGCTTGGGCGGGCGCCTAAGAGTGCTGGGCGGCAACTGGGGCGCCTAGGCGGGCGCCGTAGAATTAGGCGGTCTGGGCATGGGTGAGAAAGAAGCAACACTAAGACTCTGTTTTAACTTTGCAACTCCATAAAGAAAGCCGCTTTTCCAAGGAAGAAAAATACCATGAGCCACACCCACGTGACAAAGCCTCATTTTTTTCAATTTTAGTTTTTAATTGCTGCCGAATAAGGAAGCGCCACCTAACATCCTAATTAGTAAAAGCCTAACAAATATGGTTCTGACAGAAGAACAAGCAAATATGGTTTCACAAGAAACAAAGCCCAGCCTTCCTTTATTTATTTGAAAACGAGGCCTACCAATTATTTATAACATATGGGTTTAAAAATATTACAAAACCAACATTTACCCTAAAATTTTATACATAAATCCATATATTCATACTTATAATTATTTAATTAATAATTGTGTTTTTTTTTCTTTCTATTTTTAAGTGTGCATAAGCACTTATATATATATATATATATATGGTAAATTTATTTAATTGAAATCAAGGAGGATTGCAACAAAACCTCTTAATTGAAATCTGGGATGCTAAAGATAAGTATCTTACATTACTATATTTCCTTATTTTCCTCCTATTTTGCATTTTATGTGGTTTTAAATTGTGAACTTGTTGTACATGTGTCATCCTACAATACTCCTCACTATGGTTATATGGCATATATGCTTAATGTGTTTTTAAATTTTGGACTTGTTAGATACTCTTTTTGCATTCTATCATTCTTTTATTATCTTATCCATGGATTTCATACAAGTATATTTTTTTTGTAAGTGTCAATATGCACTTATTTACAAGATATACAAGAAATTTACCTAAATCCGCCTAGGTCGCCTAGGATCTAGGCGCTAGCTCGCCGCCCGACCAGTGCATAGCGTTTTTTAGAACCTTGGTTATGTTTCAAAAATCCGACTGTACATGTCATTGGTCATCCCTTAAAGATCTTCTCTGCAAAAAATAAAAAGAATATGAAACTTTTAGACTCTTGAATGGAAAGAAAAGAGCCTGAAATACAGATTTTCGAATTAATACGAGTAATAAGAACATCATCCCACTTTAAGGGTCTACGAGTTATGTTTCAAAAATCCGAATGTACATCTCATATGTCATCCCTTAAAGATCATCTTTGCCAAAAAGAAAAAGAATATGAAACTTTTAGTCCCTTGAATTGAAATAAAAGAGCCCAAAATACAGATTTTCGAATTAATATGAGTAATGAGAACATCATCCCACTTTATGGGTCTACAAGTTATGTTTCAAAAATCCGACTGTCCATCTCATAGGTCATCCCTTAAAGATCATCTCTGCCAAAAATTAAAAGAATACAAAACTTTTAAACCTTGAATTGAAAGAAAAGTGTTCGAAATACAGATTTTTGAATTAATACGGGTAATGAGAACATCATCCCACTTTATGGGTCTATGAGTTATGTTTCAAAAATCCAACTGTACACCACATAGGTTATCCCTTAAAGATCATCTCTGCAAATAATAAAAGGAATACAAAACTTTTAGACTCTTGAATTGAAAGAATAGAAACCGAAATACATATTTTTGAATTAATACGAGTAATGAGAACATCTTCCCACTTTATGGGTCTACGAGTTATGTTTCAAAAATCTGACTGTACATCTCATAGGTCATTCCTAAAAGATCATCTCTGCCAAAAATAAAAAGAATACGAAACTTTTAGACCCTTGAATTGAAAGAAAAGAGCCCGAAATACAAATTTTCGAATTAATACGGGTAATGAGAACATCATCCAATTTTATGGGTCTACGAGTTATGTTTCACAAATTCAATTGTACATCTCATAGGTCATCCCTTAACGATTATCTCTGCCAATAATACATAGAATACGAAACTTTTAGACTCTTGAATTGAAAGAAAAGAGCCCGAAATACAGATTTTCGAATTAATACGAGTAATGAGAACATCATCCCACTTTATTGGTCTACGAGTTATGTTTCAAAAATATGACTGTACATCTCATTGGTCATCCTGTATTAGAGTTGTGACCTTATTCAGCTTAGGCCCAACATTTTGGGTTCAAACAATC
The DNA here is from genome assembly GCF_916048215.2 of Malus sylvestris. NCBI lineage: Eukaryota > Viridiplantae > Streptophyta > Magnoliopsida > Rosales > Rosaceae > Malus > Malus sylvestris. The sequence goes on along the minus strand of NC_062264.1, from coordinate 36,336,502 downwards.
CTATAGTTAAAATGAGTACCAAGAAAACCAAAAAGATTGATAGTGGACATATTCAGTAACTTCTTTTATCTATTTGAATCTCAGCTATCAAAGTGATGAGTTATGTCAATTTCAAAGATCATTTTAGCTATAAAGTGAAAAAATAAATGATAAAAGATTATAAAAAATGAACCATTGTCGAGTTGGCTTGGGTTCCATTCCGATGCGTTTAGCTCTCAAGGTCCGAATATTTATCTAAATGTTGGTTATTTGGTCCCGTTCGGTGGATAACTGCCTCCATGTTTTTTTATGTTGTTTAGACTTCAGTGGATAACTCTGAACAACCATTACAATATTGTTAGGACCTAGTTCTGTGTTAACACCACCTGTGTATGCCATTTTAGGCACTGTTGCTTGAGATGTTTATTCCCACAAATTTCCTTCGCTTTGTGGTTTAGATTTGTGTGCTACTTGTTTGAGAATGGTGGGTTCAGATTTGTGTGATTCTTGTTTGAGGATGAGGGAGCTTTCTCCTGGTTAGTTTTTAGGGCTCTCTGCAATTGGATTTCAGATGTCTTTAGGGGGTGGGGGTACGTGCTGCTAAGTTTATTTGCTTTGTGCGTTTTAGTTTTAGGCTCCAAAGATTTTTCCGTGTTGGTATCTTTCACAAAAAGCAAACTAGAAGTTTGGGTGCCAATCATTTTCTTGCTCTAGAAATTCAGTGCCAATCATTTTCTTGCACTAGAAATTCAGTGCCAATCATTTCTTGCACTAGTTATTCAGGCATAAAAGCCCATAACATAAGCTATAAACTCCAAACGTGAGATCTTAATTTTCTCATAGGCCGGTTACTTGGAAAAGAAAATGTTCCATACTAAAAGATTCAGGGTCCATAAACATGTCACAATTGTATTGGTTCGGTTAGTTGTGAGTGTCATTCTCACAGAAAAGTGAAATCATATTCATTAAGTGTCATTCTTTCTTGCCAGATAAGAAAGTGTCATTATTTCTTCTGGGGTACGAAAGTGTTAGTCTTTCTGTACTTGTGAATTGTTTAGTTCTATGCCACAGTTTGTTCAAAGTGTCAATTTCTGTTTCTTGTATTGAAGTGTTGATTTGTAGATTATATAATGAGTTCTTCAATTGTGAAGGTGGATGGTTTGTTAGGGATGATTACTATCACTACAGATTTAGGTATTACCAAAGAATTAACTACTGCCTATATTGAATAAGAGTCTACAGATATGGCTTTGCTTAGTTTGTTACTTGCTACATTATCTGATGAAGCAATGGAATCTATTATTTGATGTAGAACTGCTAGTGAGGCCTGGGCTAATTTGGTAGATAGATTTGCTTCTGTTTATAAATCCAGAGTCAATCATCTTAAAATTGAGTTACATACAATTCAAAAGGGTACAGATTCAATTGATAAGTATTTGCTTCGACTCAAGAATATAAGGGATCAGTTGAGTGCTGCAGGGGAAATGATGTGATGATTGTTGGTTTAGCTGGTCTGCTAAAAAAGTATGCCATTATAAGAATTATGATTCTAGCTAGGGAATCTTCAATTACTTTGAAAGAATTCGAGCACAGCTACTTGGGGCTGAGAAAGAGATAAAAGAGGCGATTAATACACTGTCCACAAAGCATGTCTGTAGTGTATGTTTAGGGGTCTAGTTCTTGTTCTTCTATGGTGTATGGTTCTTCTTCAAATCCACAGAATCATAGTTATCTTCCTGGAACAACTAAGGGAGTGTTAACTCAAATTTCATATGGTACACCTCAATAGTTTCCACTAACATAACAAAACCTTGGAACATCTACTTTTCAGCAAGATTATCCTATTGTTTCACCACCATTTTTCCCAATGCCTTATGCACAATCTCCATATTTTCCTTTGCCTTTATATGGATATGGTTTTGTTGGCAATGTTGGTCCTAACTTTGGTCCTCGAAATCAGTCTTCTAATTCTGGGTTCAATAATGGTTATAGGCCTCCAAATGGTAACAATTTCAAAGGATCAAGTAGTTTCAAGAACATGGTGGTTTTAAAGGTAGAAATTTTAATTCCAGTGGGTTTAGACAAACTCCAAATAATGCTGGCTAGTCTGGTAACACTGATACAAGGGTGAATACTGTCATTGAGTGTTAGATCTGTAACAAAAGAGGACATACTGCTGCTAATTGTGTTCATAGAAATAGTTCTAACTCTGGTTCAGGATTTCTGTTAGAATGTCAAATCTGTGGAAAGATAGGTCACTCGGCTCTTAATTGCTATCATCAAGGGAACTATGTGTATTAGGGTCAACAACCATCACCATCAATGAATGCTATAACTGCTCAACAAAGTTCTCAGCTATTTCCTATTGATGCTTGGGTTGTAGATTATAAAGCATCACACCATATGACTGCTAATGTTAGTGGCCTTACACAAGTGACACCATTTGAAGGCAATGACAAGATTACTATTGGCAATTATACACATTTACCAATCAAGAGTGTTAGGTGTACTACACTCCAGACAAGGGATCATTCTCTATTTCTTAATAATACTCTTTATGTGCCTCGTATTGCTAGAAGCTTAAACAACTCTATGCAGATAACAAGAGTTGGTTTATATGTGATGAGTGTAATTTCTTTGTGCAGGATAAGAAGACAAATAAGATATTGTATCAAGGAAATAGTAGGCCAAAAGAGTTATTTCAAATTCATGTGTTTCATTAAGTTGAAGGAATCTAGTCAACTACATCTAGTTCTGTTGCTTTGCTAGGAAAAATGGTGAAGTCTAATATGTGGCATCAAAGGTTGGGGCACCATTCCAATAAGATTTTGTCTTCAATGCTTCAACAGTCTAGTATTTCCAGTAGTATAGACGATTTTGCATAGTATGTGTAGTTCTTGTATTCAAGGAAAAATGTCAAGAATACCATGTCCAACTAAGATTGATAATTGTTTGTCTCAATTTGATAAGGTCCACTCATATGTTTAGGGACCTTCTCCTGTAAAGTCTTTAGACGGATTTAGGTATTATGTACTCTTTGTGGATGAATATACAAGATACACTTGGGTATTTCCAATGTGCAATAAATTTGATATGTTTGCTATTTTTGTCAAATTCTATCAATATATACTGAATCAATTTGGGATATTCATAAAATGCTTAGAAACTGATGGTGGAGGAGAATATGTCAGTAAAGTGGTTAAAGAATTTCTTGCTGCTAAAGGAATTGTACAAATTTTGTCATGTCCTTACACTCCTCAACAAAATGGAATTGCTGAGAGGAAGCATAAACATATTGTTGAAACCACAGATTTAAATATCGATATTATCGGCGAAATATCGCCGATAATATCGATTTTTCGGGTAATGGATATTTAAATAGGTTTCCGTGTGGTTTTCGTCCAAATATCGCGATATTATCGATAATATCGATAATATCGCGATATTTTGGAAATATCGAGATATTTCGTTGAACGGTGCAATCGGACTCCGATTTCGAACGCCGGAGAAGAACGCCGGAGATGGTGTGGCTGTTCCCGAGCCCATTTCGTCCCAAAAACCTTGCAAAAACACGAATTTTAACTTCAATTTCACATATATGCTTCAAATTTCACGCATGCATCAACGATTCAACATATGATGTCGGTTTAGGGCTTAGGGTTTCAATGGAATCTCACCTGAAAAATCGATGACTGGGCCAACTCCTTGCTCAGCGGCGCACCACCAGAGACGACTGAGCCAAGTCCGACTTCGCCAGAGCCACGATCAACGGCAGCGAAGGATCGAGAGAGTGGGCGAAGGATCGAGAGAGTGGGAGAAGGGGGAGATCTGTGTGTGTGTGGGTCGAATGGAGAAGGGGGAGGAGAGGTCAGGCCTCAGAGAAGAAGACCCCGGAGGCCCGGGAAACAACCGTCATCGCCAACACGCGCATCGACTGGAAGGAGACCCCGGAGGCCCACATCTTCAAGGCGGACCTCCCGGGGATCAAAAAGGAAGAGGTGAAAGTGGAGGTGGAGGACGGGAGGGTCCTGCATATCAGCGGCGAGAGAAGCAGGGAGCAGAAGGAGAAGACGAAGAACTGGAGAAGGGAGAAGCTCAGAAGTTCTAGAGAGAAGGAAGGGAGAGAAGAGAAAGACAGAAGTTCTAGAGAGAGAAGGATCCAGAGTGAGACTCTGTGGGCGTGCGTGGTTTTGGCTTTTGGGGGGGGGGGTTTGTCTGTGACACACTGACTCACTGACTCTCTCTTCTACGTGTGATGTGTGGTGGTGTGAGAAAAAAAAAAGAATCCAATGCAATGATCCAATCCAAATAATTCAAAATCAAATAAAAAAACATATAAATAATTCAAAAGCATCTCCAAATAATTTTGACAAGACACTCACTCTACACATAGAGATGATGAAGATAGTGAAAAAATTGAACCTCATAGGAACTCTATGTGGTACTAAAGTGTAAAATATTGTACTAATTCATTATATATAAATGATTATGGTGTGTTTAGACTTCTTTCATTAATTACTACATATTTTCTACACTCACAATGTTTGTCAGCTCGCTATATAATCAACTTGATAATGTTAAATCCATCATGCAATGCATTTCCTTCCAATTTTTTGTGATAAACTAATAGATAATTGACTAAATAAACATCCTGCAAAGTTTCAATAAAAATTTCCAAGTTTTTCTTACAATTTCCGTGGTTTCCATGTAATTTTTATCGATATCGATATTTTACCGATATTTCCATCGATATTTCCGTGTTTTCAGACTACCGATATTTCCGATATTACCGATATTTAATACCATGGTTGAAACTACTATCACTTTGTTAACTGAAGCTCGTTTATCTTTGGATTTCTGGTACTTTGCATGTGCCCATTTTGTGTTTCTCATTAATCGAATGCCTTGTAAGTCTTTGATGATGTCTTCTCCATATAGTGTGTTGTATAAGAAACATCCTGAATTGAAAACAATGAAGATTTTTGGCATTGCAATCTATCCTTGGTTAAGGTCATATAATGCAAACAAGTTGCAGCCTAGATCTTTGTTATATGTATTTCTGGAATATTATTTGGGATATAAAGGTGTTATTTGTTATGAATTGAAGTCTAAGAGATGCATTATGTTTAGACATGTCATTCATGATGAATCTATGTTCCCATATAAACACAAATTGCAATCACAATTCCCAGATATAACAGGATCTTCTACTAGTTCTTCAATGGTGGTACCTATACCTGTTTCGTTTACTCAGACTACAAATGGAAGTGGTTCTGGAGTACAAGAACATACAGATGCTTCCTTGTTTTCTCCATCTCATGTTAATGTTATCTCTTCACAATCCACTTCCATTCATTTTGGGAATTCAAGTTTTACAACACATCTTGCTAATTCTGGTTCTATTGTGCAGTCTAGTAACAATGGAATTTCTTTACATCAGGAATCTGACAATTTAGTCTCAATACGTCCTACTCTTTCCACTTCAACAATACAACTCATTTCCTTTAGGGTAAATTACATAGTAACCCCTCAGGTTTGAGGTCTATTATAACCTCATACAACAACTTTAAAAAATTTCACTTTCATACATCCAATATCATTTTATTTCAAAATAACACCTCCATTAGATTTTTCATCCATTAGTCTGTTAAATGCTGACGTGGCTACCACATTTGTGCTGATGTGGCTGCCACGTGGAAAAAATAATAATTTTTTAATTAAAAAAAAAAACCTAAATCTTCTAAATATTAAAATTAATAAAAAAATTAAAAAAAAAAAATGAAACCTTCCCTCATCCTCCTCTCTTCTCCCCACAACCCCACATCCCACCCCCACCCCCACCCCCTCACCTCTCTGCAACCCACATGAAAACCCACACCCCACCTTTACCCCCTCACCTCCCCGCAACCCAGATCCCCTTCTTTGTACGACCTACCTAAAAACCCACACGACCTACTACCTCCCCCCCCCGCGACGACCCACATCAGATCGAGGTCCCCATCCAAACAACAATCCCGACCCTAACCCTAAACTCAAATCGAGGTCCAAACCCTCCATACCCACATTGCAATTCGACTCAATAACCCCAAAACTACGATCCTCGTCGTCAATATCTTTATAAACCAAAAGAGATTGAGGATGAGGGGTTGGGTCGGAATGGGCTCAACGTTCTGGTCGTCTCCGTGGCGGTGAATTTGGGTCCTGCGCTGCATCGCGGCCTGTACCGCATAGCTCTCTCTCTGATCCCTCTGCTCCTTATGGAGGTCCTTCGTCACCACCTGATCTCGCCGTCGACCGGGATTTCTCATCGTCGCCATGCTGCTCCTGCTCGTTGTCGTCTTCGATGATGATGATGATGCGGGTGAGGATGTCGTCCTTGTAGTTCGGGGGGGATATGGGTTTCGCACCGGAGGGGTGGTAATGGGATCTGGGTTAGGTTTCGTGCCGGGGGGGGCGTGGTAATAGGATCTGGGTTGGGGGGGTGGTCGTATGAGGTATGGGTTTCGCGGGGATTTGGGATCTGAGTTGTTTTCTGGTGCAGGTATGGGGTGTGGGAAGATGGGAGCAGGGAAGAAGAAGGCTGAGGAGGGTTCACGGGGGTGGGGTTTTGTTCAGCTTCTGGGTTTTTATTTTTTTATTTTTTATTTTTTTTAATTTAGAAGATTTAGGTTTTTTTTTAAAAAATTAAAAAATTATTATTTTTGCCACATGGCACACATTTGGCAGCCACATCAGCACAAATGTGGCAGCCACGTTAGCATTTAACAGATTAATGGACGGAAAATCTAATGGATGTATTATTTTGAAATAAAATGGTACATGATGTATGAAAGTGAAATGTTTTAAAAACGTTGTATGAGATTGTAATAGACCTCAAACCTGAGAGGCTACTATGTAATTTACCCTTTCCTTTATGTCTTAGATCCTGCATAGTTACAAGTAATATTACCTTTCTCAATCACATAATACAACTGTTCTAGTTTCTTCTGTTTCAGCTAATAGATATGGTGGAATACAAACATGACTTCAAATTGGAGCTATTACTAGGAATGACTATACTGCCTATCTTGCTACCTTACTTGAGTTATATTCTTTACAATTAGTTGATGATTTCACTGGTGGTTTTTCCTTTATTGATGATGTGTCTGATATTGAAGAACCTAAGAGTTTTAAAACTGCTAGTAGTATGCACTAGTGGCAAGTTGCTATGCAAGATGAGTTTGATGCTTTGAAAATGCAAGAGACTTGGTGTTTATTTCATCTTCCTCCAAATAGGACATTGATTGGTAGTAAATGGGTTTACAAGATTAAAAAGAATTCATATGGGTCAATCTCGAAGTATAAAGCTAGGTTAGTAGCTCAAGGTTATAGTCAACAACCTAGTTTGGATTTTTCTGAGACCTTTAGTCCAATGGTGAGGCATACTACAGTTTGGATGATTCTTGCTATTGCAGCTCAGTGTGGTTGGATATTAAGGCAGCTTGATGTCAAGAATGCATTTTTGCATGGTGATTTGGCATAAAAGGTGTATATGAAACAACCACAAGGTTTTGTTGATGCTACACATCCTAATCATGTATGTAAATTGGTTATGTCTCTTTATGGCTTAAAACAGGCACTAAGAGCCTGGAATTCGAAATTTACCAGTTAGCTACCTTCCCTTGTATTCAAAACCTCATTATCAGATACCAGTTTGTTTGTCAATTCAGATGATGGTGATGTGATCATTCTGTCATTGTATTTTGATGACATTATATTGACTGGTTCATCTATATCAAAGATTCAAGCTATTATGAATACTCTTGCTGAGCTTTTTGAACTCAAAGACATGGGTAAACTTACCTATTTCTTAGTTCTCCATATTCAATACCAACAAGATGGTTCTCTGTTCATTAGTCAATCTAAATATGCTAAAGAGCTGTTGGTTATAGCAGGAATGGAGCATTGTAATCCTACTTCAACACCATCTAAACCATATACTCAACTTTTTGTTGCAGAAAGAACACCATTGTCAGATCCAAGTCATTACAGAAGTCTAGTAGCTGCTTTACAATATTTGACATTTACTTGTCCAGATATTGCTCATTCAGTCAATATGGTATGCCAATTTATGACAAATCCTACTGATTTACATTTTCACTTAGTAAAGCGAATACTGAGATACTTGAAGGGGACTCTAAATTATGGTAAGAGGTATACAAAAAATGAAGATATATCTATTAATGGTTTCTCAGATTCTGATTGGGCGGCTGATATTAACACAAAGAGGTCTATTACAGGCTATGTGGTGTTTTTAGAGACAAATCTAACATCGTGGCAATCTAAGAAATAGTCTACTGTGTCCAGAAGCTCCATTGAAGCAGAATATAAAGCCTTAGCTCATTGTGCAGCTGATGTGTTCTGGATTAGATCACACTTAAAGACATTTTCATCCATTTTTGTCTTCTCCTTCTTGCTTGCAATGTGATAATATCTATGCTCTTGCAATTTGTTCAAATCCGGTGTTTCATTCCAAGATTAAACATTTAGACACTGACTATCATTTTATTAGGGAGAAAGTTCAAAAATGTGATATAAAAATTCAGTACATTTCAACAGATGAACAAGTTGCTAATGTGTTTACTAGAGAATTGCACAGTCCTGTGTTTGTCAAGCATTGTCATGCTCTTGATTTGGGATCCGGTTCTCAGTCTTCATCATCAAAAGTTGACATTGTTTCTCCGGCTATTGCTCCAGCTTTATGAAGCTTCCGAGGAGCAGTTTTCCATGGTTTCTCTGTGCATGACTGCAAACTCCGCAGTTAAATTCCCAGCTTCATTTGAGGGAGGAGTAATAGCTATATACACATGTCACAATTGTATTAGTTTAGTTGGTTAAAAGTTGCTAAGGATAGTTACGTAATAAGTCAATGTAAGGATCCTAATATAAACCCTTGTACAACTCATAAAATCTTATCTTGCAATAACAAATCTTTCACATTACTTTCTCTCTAAGTTTTCCCCCTCTCTCTTTCTTCTTCCTTGTTCTTCACCGGCATATCTTGAGACTTATCATCCACCGGCATATCTTGAGACTTATCATCCATAACCATGGGTTCCAATGTACGAGATCTTGTGTCACTTACCAATGAGGCCCTATTGATACGATTTCTATCGCCTCTAAGGAAGATACTAATCGTAGAGAAAACGGAATTTCGGAATTTCCACATTGACTGCAAATCCCTCCGACATCATTTGAGAATACAAATCTCTATCGACTCAAAACTCAATTTTTTTTACCCAAGATTTAAGCTTTGGTCTTGATGAAGCGCAAACTCGAGCATGAAAACCCAAACATTAGGCTGGGCCGCTTTGATTCCCACCAATTCACCTCACCCTAACATTTAACCAACCAACTAACGCCATCTCTTGAATAAAAGCAGGAGGGTGTCAAAAAAATCCACATCCACTATGATTTCTGATTGATGAAACTTCAAGTCGTAATTCTTTTAGATTAATTTCGACTAGACCATCGTTAGAACAAAATAAAAAGCAAAGAAATAAATTAGAAAACGGGGGATATTAATTACATGATGAGATTGGGCTACATAAACAAGTACATGTACGTACTTTGATTAAAACACACAGAGCCTAAGCTAACTAGCCAGTGCCGGTGACACCGAGGTCGTCTTTCTTTGGATCTTTACCGGCACCAAAGACAGGGCCACCTTTGCCGGCAGCGTCCTCAACCTTGTCCTGTAGTTTGTCAATCTGAACGCCACCTTGGTCCTGCTTGGATCGCAGCTCAGTCCTGCTCTTGTTCTCTCCTCCTTGAACCGACTCGTACGTTGTCGCCGTCTGTGACCCCGGCGGCTGAGCTCCCTGTGCTCCTGACATAACTATGACAAAGATGTCGATTTCTGTGTATCTGCTTAGCTCTGAGCCTCTGATGATTGACTGATTTGAGTAAATATTGAAGAAGATGATTTAATCTTCATATAGTGTGTGAGACTGGTGGAGGATCAAGTCTTACTGATTCAGCTGATGAAGCCTGAATGAGTTGTTTGTACGACACCTGTGAGCCTGCGTGGCGACCATGCATGCCTTTCTGCCGGTGAGCCTGTACGTGTCTCATGCACGCTGCTGCCATGCATTTCATAAGGATAACACGGAAGACTTGTTATCAAAGCATGCATGCTTATCAAACGTGGATAATTACGGGTCTATATCTCCTGTCTGGTAGAATTTTACGTAGCGAAACATCAAATATTTACGGACATGATGTTGGCGCGAGTCGTCTGTTTTACCTTTTACCTCGGTCTATTGGTGCAACTTTATGTTGGCGTGAGTTGTGTAACGTTTTGCACAAATGTATTGGACTTAGGGTTAATGATGCTGAGACTTTGTGTAATAAAATTCAACAAAAGGTGAAGTAATATACAAGTTTAGTGACATTACCAATGTCATTAGTAGTAATTGTCTCAAGAAGTGATATACAAGTTTGGTGACATTATCAATATCATTAGTAGCAGCTGTCTTGTCTTTTTTTAAATCTCAACACATTCCAAGGAAAATAGAAAATACTTTGGCTCTTTAGAAATCAAAGTTTGACAAGTGGTGTTTTTTCCGAAACGCACTGTATTTGTTTCTTTTAAAATGTATTTCAAATGTTTTTTCAAAATTTATTTGTATTTATAATAAGAATTAATTTCAAAAATACTTTTATAAAAAACACTCTCAGTTATTTTTAATTCCAAACACAGAGAAAAAATTTGCTCAATTAATACTCACCTCCAAAAAAAAAAAAAAAACCTCGATTAGTCTTATTCCTTTTTCGTTTAAAAAAATAAAAATTTACACGTATCAACTCAATTAATACTTCCTTTTTTTCTCAAAAGAGGAAAAAAAATAAATTATTTAGCAAACAATGCTCTATGTAACAATACACAGTACAGAAATAATGTGAGAAACCGAGGCATCACATTATCGCATACACCGCCAATCCTACCAAGAAACCCAACAAAGCGCCGGCCGCGACTTCTACTTCAGTGTGGCCGATCGATTCTTTTAGCCGAGTTGAAGTATTGGCAGCTCTTTCTAAACCTTCCTCGGCATTACTTCCTAAGCCCGAAGAAACCTGCGTCTGAGTAGCTTGCATTGTTATCTCCTTGGACTGAGACGCTAAAGGGCCATTTGTTGCTTTTGGTGAGAGAATGTTTGCTTCCTCAGACAACAGAGACTCAACGCTTTCCGACTTCAACAATGGTTTTTGAGGTTGAGAGTTAATTCTACCTCTGTCCTGGGGGGGAACCGAGTTCACCGTTGTGTTCGGAGGCAGCGTTTTGTTCAGTACTTTTGCATGATTGCCAACTTCTCTTCGCACCCCCTGCAAAAGTAAGGATTTGCCTTTAGTTTTGATCATGATGTTGAAAAAATGCACGTAGACGAACTCATGTGGCGGGAAGAATTCAATGCAGAAAAAAACTACTGTCATTTGTCATTTTCCAATCCACCGTTGATGAAGAATTGCAATACGTTCACTAATCTCACAAAGAGAGGCATCCATCTGTGTTTTTCTCCTTTGTGTATTGACCAAGATGGAACTTAAAGATATCATGCAGCCCCTATAAGTTGAATGTACAAATCTATCACTAGCCAACCTCACACTGATATTTCCGAACTAATTATGTGCAATTCATTACAGCGCCTTGCAAGCTGATTCATAGGTAAACTATCAGAATGCTTTTCCATGCAGCAGTGCGGTAGTTTTTTGCAATATATCAACCAGAAAAATCGAATGCAGTCAGCAAGGTAAACCAGTAATGCGCTGCACCTCATTCTTCTTTAATAAAACCTCATGAAGCAAGTTTCCACACAAAAAAAAAAAAAAAAAAAAAAAAAAAACACCTCATGAAGCAAAAGTAACTGGTACTTTTAAACCACCAATCATGACAAGCGAACAATCCCAATTTAAATTTACATTATTCAAAATGTACCAATTAACTTTCGAAACTAATAGGATTAAGGAAGGAACAATGAGAGAAGACATGGATCAGTGGTGTAAAACTTTAATGAATATTTATATACCTGAGCATCATACATCACAATGCCTGCATAAACAACAGTAAGGCCAAATATTGAATCCGAAAGGCCCCTGGAACGAAACAATACAGTTACGAGTAAGATATCCCACAAAGATGTTTGCTTATATACATCAAATTGAGGCCCAAGAAGACGAGCCATGCATACCTTTCGAGGCCAAGGGTTGTTGCAGTAGCCACCATTGCCTATCCAAAAATGGTAACAAAAATCGAGTTCATCAGCGTCAGCTAATCAGTATCCAAAACTCATCTGAGTAAAATGAATCAAGGGCCTGTTTGAAAGTGCTTTTTGTGCCAATAGCGCTTCTAACAACGTTTGACGGTTAAAAATAACTTAAACTCTTAGTAAACATTTATACGTTCTTCCAGCAAAAGTGCTTTCTAGATAAGCACTTCGAAACCGACCCTAACTTAATTACATCGTTTACTGATTGAACATTGAGCAAAACAGTAGTAAAAGTACAGTAAAAGGGGGCTTACAGAGGAATGGGAAGAAGGGAATCCCCCAGCCTGAACGACCGCCTTGAAATCAAACTCTTTCCCATACAAAATCACAGAAGTCACCGGCTTCGTGAGCTGCCCAACTGCCATTGAAACTCCAGCCGCAATCAAAACCTTCCCAAACCAAAACAAACACAAAGTCCAAAACTTTATCTCAGTAACTAACTCCACCACCAAAAAAATCCCCAAAAAAATGCAAAAATTCAGTAATTCCAAGCAGAAGATGGTAAAAAGCAAGAAAATTTAGAGATGCCCGGAATCGAATTCCACCTTGTTATGCGCGAGCTGATCGATTCCGTCCAGCAACTGAGCTCTGAGGCAAAAGGGTGCTGCTGAACGGCGTCGTTTATAAATGGCTTTGTGCTGGGTTTCCGAGTGGGAAAAAGCCAGAGAATTGTGAAGCGCGGTGGAGCTCGAAACGCTCCAAGGCTGCAGCAGCAACATTGTCTCCGACTTTCTCGGCGTCTCTCTACCTCTCCGTCCCCCTGTCCACGTGAATAACTTAAAAAAAAAAAAAAAAAAAGAAAACCTCGAACGATGTCTTGCATCTTTGTATATATCTCCTTTTATTTTTATTTATTAAATAAAAGTTTGACGAAATACTTTATGTACTGTTTAATTTTAAAGAAAAATTACATTTTTACCTTTATTTTATATTATTTATTACACATTTATTTATCATTTTTTATTAAAATTAAAGTTTTTTTTTGGACATTTTGTTATTTTCTTTTTAATTTTTTAATAAAGAGCTATTCATTAAATAAAAATTCATAAATACAACCGTATTCAGAACTATCTAATAAAAGTACAGAAGAAGCAAAACTAGGGGTATAAAGCAGTATTAAGTAACTTTTTCATCCCTACTTACTAAGTCTTTGTACGTATTAAGTAACATTTTTATCTCTACTTACGAAGTTTTTTTTATTTTGAACAATGCATACTAAGTTTTCTTACAGGTATTTTTATCATACTTTATATTCTATTTATATTGCCTTTGGCAACCATGAATATTTGTAATGTTCGTCTAAATTTTTCACAATTAAATTGAATAAATTAAAAAAATTAATTAGAATATATAAAATATAAATACATGTGTGAATATCAATTTTTGTATTTTATCTCAAATAAATGAATATTGACCTGAAAAAAATAAATACCCCAAATACTAAATCTTTTTTTTTCTCAAATAAAACCCTAAATATTCATCTTCTTCTTTTTTTTTTATTTTTTTATTTATTTATTTTTTTTTTCTGGAAGTAAAACCCTAAATCCTTGTTTTTTTTATTTTTTATAATTCTTCTGAATTTTCCCTTTGGTCTAAATGATTAAATCCTTAAAACCCTAACAAATCTCCTGATACAGCAAAATACTCCCAATTGGTGCAGTAGATTTCAAAAACCCACATCTTCTAAGCCTCTCATCCCACTCAGCCTCCACATTTTTCAAAGCCTCCAACCCCGTCTCCTCCATTTCGAAAAGCTCCATGCATAAGCTGCAATTGGCTCCCTTGCAGAATCAAAATGTTGAACTGAAACTCCTCCCTGATTGGTTTTCAAAGTTCAAATTTTCTCATCGATCCGAAACGGATTGAGGGTTTTACAGCGAATAATCCCGACTAGATTGCAAAGCGCAAAACCCAGAAACGAAAAGCTTGAGAATTTACTTGCAGAGATTAAAACACAATGAGAGAATGAATCTCTTACCTCCTATACTTCGACCCATCTGCTACTTCACTCTCAAGCCCCCGTGGCGGCGCCATTTTAGCACCTGCTCGGAGGCCTCCGTCACTGCTAATGAGCTCTTCACAATCCTTGAAACAGCCAACGGTATTGAGGACGCCCTGGAACCCTTGGCCCCCAAGCTCTCCAGTGATGTAGTGAGATCTGTGATTCGAGAACGGGTGAACCCACAACTGGCTTTTCGTTTCTTCATCTGGGCAACCAATAGAATGAAGCTTTGCAGCCGAATGTCTCAGAATTCGGTGATTGACATGCTTGTCAGGGACGATGCCTTTGAACTCTATTGGAGAACGCTGGAGCAGATACGAGAATACGGGTTTCCGATTGGTTCTGATGCCTTTGCTGTGCTGATCAATGGCTATGACAAACTGGACAGGGTCGAAAAGGCTGTGGAGACGTTCGCCCGGATGAAAGATTTCGATTGTAAGCCTAATGTCTCTACTTACAATTCGATACTGCATGTTTTGGTGCGAAAAGAAGTGTTTTTGTTAGCTTTAGCTGTATATAACCAGATGTTGAAGTCGAATAATAGGCCTACTAGAAATACATATGCAATTTTGATTGATGGGTTTTGCAAGACAATGCAAACCCAGGACGCGCTCCGAATGTTTGACGAAATGACCCAGAGAGGCATGGCACCCAATACCGTAACTTATACTATTGTTGTTTCTGGCTTGTGCCAGGCAAAGAGGACCGATGAGGCTCATAGGTTGGTTAATATGATGAAGGGAAGTGGGTGCTCTCCAGATTTGATTACTTACCATGCTTTACTTGATGGTTATTGTAAGACAGGTAGAATTGGTGATGCTTATGCACTCCTCAGGTCATTTGAGAGGGATGGTTATGTTCTTGGACTCAATGGATATACTTGTTTGATTCAAGGTTTATTTAAAGCTAGGAGATTTGATGAAGCACATGGGTGGTATAGAAAAATGATCAAGGAGGGCATTGAGCTTGATAACGTCTTGTGTACCATAATAATTCAGGGATTATCAGATGCTGGCAGAGTTAATGATGCTTTGAGTTTCTTGAGTGAGATGAGCGAGAAAGGTTTGGTTCCAGATGCCTACTGTTATAATGCTGTCATTAAGGGGTTCTGTGATTTGGGTCTTTTGGACGAAGCTCGGTCTCTCCATCTTGAGGTCTCAAAGCAAGATTGCTTCCCTAATGCCTGCACATACACCATTCTCATTTGTGGTATGTGCAAGAACGGGCTGGTAGGGGAGGCGCAACAAATATTCAATGAGATGGAGAAACTTGGATGTGTTCCTACTGTTGCAACCTTCAATGCTCTTATTGATGGACTTTGTAAGGCTTCTCTGCTTGACGAAGCACACTTACTATTCTACAAGATGGAGATAGGACGAAACCCTTCATTATTTCTTCGTCTTTCTCAAGGAGTTGATCGGGTTACCGATAGTACCAGTCTTCAAACAAAAGTTGAGCAATTGTGTGAGTCAGGATTGATTCTTCAGGCCTACAAACTTCTAATGAAGCTAGCTAATAGTGGGGTTACGCCTGACATCATCACTTACAACATTCTAATCAATGGGTTTTGCAAGGATGGTAACATAAATGGTGCTTTTAAGCTCTTCAAGGATATGCAACTGAAAGGGCTCTCCCCAGATTCTGTTACATATGGAACGCTTATAGATGGACTTCAAAGGGTTGACAGAGAAGAGGATGCCTTCGTGGTCTTTGACCAAATGGTGAAGAATGGGTGCATGCCTAGCTCTGCAGTTTACAAAGCACTGATGACTTGGTCTTGCAGAAAACAGAAGGTTTCTTTGGCTTTTAGTCTTTGGTTGAAGTATCTGAGAAACCTTCCTAGCAGAGAAGAGGAAGAAATTAAAGAAATAGAGGAGAACTTTAAGGAAGGAAAAATTGAGAAGGCAATCAGAGGCTTGCTTGAAATGGATATAAAGTTCAAAGAGTTTAATTTAGCACCATGCACCATTTTGCTTATTGGTATGTGTCAGGTGAGAAGAGTACATGAAGCTTTGAGAATATTTTCTGTTCTTGATGAGTACAAAGTCACTGTCACTCCACCAAGTTGTGTGCACTTGATCAGTGGTCTCTGCAAAGAAGGGAATTTGGACCTGGCAATAGGTGTTTTCATTTATACTCTGGAGAAGGGTTTTATGTTAATGCCAGAAATATGCAACACGCTGCTCAAATGTCTTCTTCGTTCCCAAGACAAAAAGGATCATGCCCTTGACCTCGTTAGCAGGATGAGATCTTTAGGATATGATCTCGATTCTTATCTTCAGCAAACTACAAAATTTCTTCTACAATGTCACGGGAACTAAAAAGAAATGGAAACTGTCTCTCGGATAATTTTTGCTGATGTCTAGCACTGAGGAGCTACTTTGGTCCTGAGCCTGCAATTGCTTGTGGGTTTGATTTTTACTGACAAGGTAACATCTCTTTTCTCCTTTTCACTCAATTTTAATTTGTCTGTCCGGTCTTTGTTTTACATGTTGTGGTGTTGTTTCTTTGTTATGATAATGATTAGCATTGGTTTTGCAAGCTGGCAATGTAGTATTTGTTCTATATGTATAAGAACTTCTAGCGTTGACAGTTTTCTACTTATCATGAAATTCTAGCGTTTATGTTTCTAGATTCTGCTAGAAGAGCTGAATTTTTAACTACATTGGACTTCTTATCCTTGTTTTTGTATTTGTTACTGGGTATATGTGAATTATTGTTGCTTATAAGGAAAACATTGGAACTGTGCCTTTTAATTTTTGGTTTCAATTAGCTTGTGGATTTGTTTCATTGTAGTTCTTATCTTCGAAGAAAAGGATAAACTACAAAATACAAATACAAAAACAAATAAGTAACCAGTAATTATCATGTTGTTGATATTTCTTCCTTTCCCTTATGTCTGCAGATGTACCACATGTATCTTTTCAAGCTTCTGGAGTTGTTCAATTGTAGCTCCCGTCTGTGGAGAAAAGGGTAAACTACAAATATAAAAACAAATAAACAAGCAGCATTTTTCGTGTTATTGATATATTCCTTTCGCTTATGTCTACAGATGTAACACCTTATGTATCGTTTCAAGTGCTATATTGAATTTATTGATCATTATTTGATGTGGCAAATAGATAATTACTTGAGAGACCGGCACATTTGTTTAATGCGTATACTTTTAAATACTTAAGCTTTCACCAAGCGCCCTATTCATGAATAAAGGCTTTTTTTTTTTCTCTCTCTTCATGCTGTTTTAGTCTATTTAATTAACCTAAGCATACTTGTATGTATGTGTGTAGTTATGTGTTTGCAGATATGTCTGTGTTATGGGAGGACTGTGTGTTCCACTTGTTTAACCTGAGTTGTCACAATCCTGTGGACTTGGTGTGAAAGGTAGCAGGCTGAGAAGGCCTGAGCAGCCTCTCCATAAATGGGGGTAAGGCTAGCCGACATTCACCTCTCCCTGACCCTGCGTAAAGCGGGAGCCTTGTGCACTGGGTACGACCTTTAGTATATGTTGCTCTGTTTTATTTTTATTCTTTTTGCAACATGGTGAGCATGATATCGTGTTGATCCCATCTATATGTTTACATAGGCATAATTGTTCTGCTTAACAAGGAAGTCAACAGAAATTTGATCGTTTTGGTTTTCCCTTCTTTCTGTCTGCTTAGACATAGTTTCTCTTTGGCATTTTTCAAGTTACTTCCCTGATATGATTGGTGATTTTTGTTTCAGCAGTCCGAAAAAGCCAAGGAAACATTTCACCTGATCATTCTATGATTTCTCAGGCACTTGTGTTATTTTTTGTTTTCCAGATAAACCAAGGAGCAAGTTTATTTGCTGATAGTCATGCCATCAACAAGAGTATTGCCGGGTTTTCAGTTTCTCATTTTTAGACTAGAATTATGCATGGTAACTTGACTTGTTCTCAGTGGTTCTCTACGATTGACTTGCCAAGTGACTTGATATATCTGGGTATGTAGTATGGAGTTTATTTAGTTCAAGTATGACTTTTCTGGAACCTATGAATTTCAATTACATCCCTCTTGTTCTGGGCTTATGGAAGCATAATTTTTTGGCAAACCATTGCTTTCTACATTGCATTGATTGTCAACTTATGGATATGCACTGCTTCTGGTATGGAATTTCTCATTTTTCAGTTATGTTCTCGGGTTGGACAGAATGCATTGCCTTGCTACACTAATTGTCCTAAGTGGTGCAGCAGCAGTATGTTTAGTGTGTTAAAGAGACTTGTTAAAGCATCTTTGAGTTTCTGTAACCATTGTAGGTGCAATTTAATTGTAATTAAATGGACGTATTGATGTGTAATTAAATATTCTTTTCTCATTTATTTCCATGGACAGTTTTCTACTAATTTTCTTTATATCTATTGCTTATCTCAGGTTTGCTCCTCGCTGGCATGCTTCTCTTTCGAATCTCTCTTTTCGCACCCAAGTTTCTACTTGGGGTTCTTTTATTGCCTAGGTTGGAAGGTTGATTATAAGCTGCAACTTCCCAGAGTTCAAATCGAGTTTTCCTTTGTCATGCCGTGAAAAGCATCTTTTCTCCTTAAAAGTATTTTGCCCACTACCAATTTTGACAGGATCACACAAGAGCAGCCCCTTGCTATATTGGATAAATGAATGGTGAAGAACAACAAAGCAGCAGTCACTAAGTCTTATTTCAACGGCAGCGTCATGCTAAGGAAGATGTCTTCACCCAGGAGAGTTTCCGGACAAGGATTGATTTTTTGCCACAGGGAAAATGTTGGCAAACGACAGCTATTCCAGCAATTCTAGCAAGTTATCATGGATGTGCAGGACACCAAGAAACTTGGCAGGAAGTCTGTTAGCAGTGAACTTTTGTAGTTAGGAGGGTGTTAGTTTTGCCAGAAGAAGCCCAGCTGCGAACCAAGCTACAAGGGCGAGTAAGTTTTGCACTTTTTTTCGACATGCTTTGTGTGGTCAAGACTCAAGAATCATTTGTTTCGGTATCTTGGTAGAAGGTTCTGTTATTATCGTCAGATTAGAGGTTGAACAGTGGATTAATGATTTGTTGAAGGTTAATCTCAACTTTGATCTTCTATTTCTGTTGTAGGTTCCATGTTTTGTTGACAATCCTTGTAAGATTCGGTTTCATAATTCGTGAAGGCTGAAGCTCATCAAGTAAAGAAAACAGAGGAATACTGAAGCATGCTCAGGACACTTGCTTGCTGAATCGGCATGTATGTGATAAATGTATACCTAGGACAAGCCATCTTTATGAACTACTGAGAAAATGCATCGTCAGGGCAAGATTACAGTTTTCTCAATTGAATTGTAGGTAGGTCGAAGAGAGCAACTTACATGTCACATGTCAGACGGCTTTTCCCTATCTCTCCTCGTTACGTGCCACCACGTGGAGAAATTTAGCAACTTTGCACTACTTTTTGTATGCACATTGGATTACTGAATTGAATCTCATGACCCAAAACAAGCTGAGGGAATGAGTCCTGAAAGCTGACGCACCTTTTGCACTACTTTTTGTCTGTGCACTTTGCTACTCAACTGTTGAGGGTGCGGTTACCTTACATGGAGACATTTTGTGGTCCGGAACCCAGTGTTGTTTCCTACTGATGAAGAGACAAACAACACCCCATAGCCCGCCCCCTCTCACATATCCCTGTGCCGGGTTCTGCACACAAAACTCTCCACATGAGAGCTTAACGAGTGCTTAATTTGAGTTCAGCAGGTGATAATAAAATTTTTAATTGTGGCGTTTTTTGTCGATCTTTTATCTAGTACATCATTACTGTGGCATCTTGTATTAATCATAAAATTACATATAAGTTTTTTTGACATTATATGTTTAACACGAGACGCGGTAATAATTATATATCCAGGTCATAGGAATTGCTCTCAGAAACAAGGTTCCACAAAACCAAATTTGTAAAAATCCGAATTGGAAAAAGCAGGTTAACGGGCCCCTTTGAACCGACCCGGATTATGGGGGCGGGGTTTAACCGGAAGCGGAACTGGAAGTTGGTAACTTGGTCCGTTGGCGTAGGGTTTTAGGTTTTAGCATAACAACCTTTAGGACTGGTTTGGTATTGATGTGCTTTGAAAAAAAACTGTTTTTGCTGTGTTGTGAGAATAAGTGAAATAAAGCAGTAGAGTGTTTAGTAAACTTTTTTTGTAAAAGTGCTTTTGAAAAAAAGTGTAATAAACTTTTATGTAAAACAGATGTGAAAAAAAACCGATTTTTCAAAGCTGGGTTTTGCAGCTTCCTGGTTTTAGCTTTTTTTCACCTAAAACTGTGAAAAAAAGTTGAAGCTGAATGTTTGCTAAACATAAAAAAGCTGTCAGCTTTTTTTGATACCAGCTTGTTTTTTTTCAGAATCTTCTCAGTACCAAACCAGGTTTAATCTGCTCACTTGAAAATTAGAAATCGTCCAAACCTCCGAGTCAGTGACTCAGTCTCCATTTTTTATTGGTGAATCGGTGACTCAGCCTCCATGAGCAAAAACAAAACTTGGAGAAGCTTCAACGGTGAATCCCAAGTAAGTTCTCTCTCTCTCTCTCTCTCTCTCTTCCCCTTTTGGTTCTTCTGCAATTGGAAATCCATGAAGGCGTCGTTGCTGCAATGAGTCTGAAAATCCTCCATGTATATGTGGCTTTCGTCCATTAGACTGGGTTTTCCCAGAAAATGCATTCACCCCACCCAAAACAATCACAACCGTTTGATCTTCGCCCATGGCGGCAGTGGCGGCGGTGCTTTCAAGTGGGCATCTTCCCAGGCGGCACTTGCCCTCTGGAACTCCAGTTCCTCCCACTCTGATGAATCATCTGATGATAATTCTGTCACTGTTTGTACCACAAACGTCGCCACCAATGGCGCCAATAGAACCCATTTCTTCTCCGAATTAGATACTTCTGGGGTTGTTAGCAAGCTCAACTGTCTAAGAAACGAACCCAATTTGGCGATTTCGTTCTTTCACCGGGTGAAGGGAGATGGCTTTCGACACAATGTCTACACGTATTCCGCGCTTATTAGAATTTTGTGCTGTTGGGGTCTGGATAGGAAGTTGGATTCTCTCTTTGTGAACCTTATTAATTGCTGTGAAGACCTTGAATTCGAGATTTCGTATTTGATGGAAGCGATTGAGGAGGGAATTGAGGTTTCCCCATCGATGATCCGAGCCTATGATGCATTGCTCAAGTCTTTTGTCAGTTTGAACATGTTCGATGAGGCTATTGATGTTTTATTCCAGACAAAAAGGCGTGGGTTTGTGCCCCATATCTTTACGAGTAATTTTCTAATGAACCGCTTGGTTGAGCATAGTAAAGTGGATATGGCTGTGGCTATATACAAGCAGTTGAAGCGGATTGGTATGAACCCTAATGATTACACTTACGCAATTGTCATCAAGGGACTCTGCAAGAAAGGTAGCTTGGAAGAGGCTGTGGAAGTGTTTCAGGAGATGCAGGAAGCCGGGGTAACCCTTAGCGCCTTTGCTTACACAGCGTATATTGAAGGGCTTTGCACCAATCACAGGCCGGATTTAGGGTACCAAGTGCTCCAAGCATGCCATGGGGAAAATGTTCTTATCGATGTGTATGCTTATAACGCTGTCATTCGTGGGTTCTGCAACGAGATGAAGTTTGATGAAGCTGAAAGCATCCTTCTTGACATGGAAAAGCGAGGGCTGGTCCCTGATTCATATACCTACAGTGTGATGATCTGTGGCTACTGCAAGAGTTCCAAGTTGTTGAAAGCTTTGGCTCTTCATAATGACATGGAGTCAAAGGGTATAAAAACAAATTGTGTGATTGTTAGTTTGATTCTTCAATGCATGTGTAACATGGGCATGCCTTCTGAAGCGGTGGATCAGTTTAGAGAATATAAGAGCTTGGGAATCTATCTTGATGAGGTTTCCTACAATATCGCGGTAGATGCCTTTTGCAAGCTGGGGAAAATGGAACAAGCCTTAGAATTGCTTGAAGAGATGAAGTGTAAGCATATGGTTTTAGATATTATGCATTACACGACATTGATCAAAGGCTACTTTCTCCAAGGGCATGTTGTCGAGGCTGTAAGTTTTTTGAAGGAAATGAAGGAAAAGGGTCTGAAGCCAGACATCACTACGTACAATGTACTTGACCTTTTGGATTATATGGGGGCACATGGTTTTAAACCAGACTCTGTTACACACAACATGATAATTGAAAATTTATGTGTAGGAGGAAAAGTCAAGGAAGCTGAAGCGTTTCTATACAGTTTGGAATATAAGAATGCGGATACCTATTCTGCCATGGTCAACGGGTACTGTGAAGCCAACCGTACAAAAGAGGCCTATGAACTTCTTATTAGATTAGCAAAGCAAGGAACTTTAGTTAAACAAGGCGCTTGCTTTAAAGTACTCAGTAAACTTTGTATAGAAGGTGATAATGACAGAGCTATTTTGTTGCTTGAGGCAATGTTGGCGTTAAATGTGGATCCTAAAAGAATTATGTACAACAAAGTCATAGCTTCTCTCTGCCAGGCTGGAGAGGTGAAAAAGGCCCGTTGGGTTTTTAATTCTTTGGTTGAGAGAGGGTTAACTCCTGATGTCATTACCTACACAATGATGATGAATAGCTACTGCAAGGTGAATTGTTTGCAAGAAGCCCATGATCTCTTCCATGATATGAAAATGAGAGGGATTCAACCTGATGTCATCACTTACACAGTTTTGCTCGAAGGTTTTCCCAAACAAAATGTAAGAAGGGTTAATTCCTCTCGAGATGCAAGTGGAGATAAGGATGAAACTTTTGATGCATGTACTGTTTGGACTGAGATGAAGGAAATGGAAATAAGACCCGATGTAATTAGTTATACTGTTTTGATAGACAGGCAGTGTAAAACAGACAACTTTCAGGATGCTATTGCACTTTTTGATGAAATGATGAACAGAGGACTAGAGCCTGATACAGTGACATACACAGCTCTTCTGGCTGGCTGTTGTAGGAGGGGAGATGTGGATAGGGCTGTAACACTCGCTAATGAGATGTCCTCTAAGGGAATGCTGCCAAATGCCCGTATACTCTGAATTCTACAACGTGGAATCCTAAAAGCCACGAAAGTGCAGTATTGGAAGTAGGAACTTTTGTTGATTATCTGTGCCTGGATAGACCCATGATCTGTGAATCAATGAAGCCCCAACGACATAGCATGGTAAGTTTTCTATTAAATAATGTGGATAATTTGTATTGATATGCATAATGCACAGATTTTTGTTGTTCTATTTTGATGGATGGCAATTATTCTGCAGCTGGAGTGGTGTCCTGGAAAAACGATATGGCTTGCCCAAAATGACTTGGCTGTCACGGCAACAAGGATATGTATACATTTAGCCCTCCGCAGATCCCACAGCGGCAACCAAGAAGAAAACTTTGTTTGTAGGCGACCTGGAAGTCGATTATGCCTAGGTAACACTATAGCCTTGCATATGATTAATTTACAGCATATAAGATACTTGTACTTTAACTGTCATATTTGTTTCTATTATTCGTGTCACCCTTCCAACTTTTGATATTGCATACTGAACAGCTTTGTTGTTTCATTATGATGGGTGATATGCGGTGCTCGAAGTGACTTAAGTCGTGGAAATAGGGATATGCATACATCTAGGCATCCCAGGCCCCATTGGTAGGAGCCCTGTGCACTCGAAGTCAGCTAGAGGAGAAGAAAGCTTTGTTGGTCAGTCAGCTGGAGGTCAACCTTGTGTATAGGTATAATACATATTTGCGTATGATCAAACTACATCGTTTGAGAGTTGCAAAGTAGCGTAAAGCGGGAGTCTTGTGCACTGGGTACGACCTTTATACATAAATATTGCATATTTGTTTCTATAATGTCTTCGGTAACAACACAAGAGAATCTTTCCTGTCATTATATATGCTAGCTTGTCTTCTGCCTTCATCTTATCCATCAAAAGAACTTGATTGCATGACTACAATTCTGCTTTCCCCTTTTTCATTTTAAATATTTAGAAGGGGAACGCGAGAGTTGAACACTAGTCATGAGTGTGGTGGTAAGTGCTCTACCGCCAGAACCATTTTAACAAAGTTCAGTAAACCTCTTTATGGGCTTGAAGTTATTTCCGTCCTGTTCTCTCAGCATATACTCACTATATAATGAATCATAGATATTTTCTGTGATCCTTATCGGGATTTGCCTTTTGTTTTATGTCCATTGCAATGCCTAACTCACTGTTTCTGGTCTCTTTATCTATTTTTTAAAACGTCAAGAAAGAATAATCCCCCACTTAGTGGGAGAAGGCTTTGTTATTGTTGTTGTCAAGAAAGAATAATCGAAAAAAATCTGAGCTTTGAGGTATACTTGTTTGCAGGTCAGTTTCTGCATAAACTATACGCAAGTCATGGGATACATTAAGTGCCGAAACAGTGGAGAGAGTGGCTACTGTGACTGAAAAATCATGACCTGAAAGAAGTTGAGGAATCCTGACATGGTTTTTTCGATGAAAAGAAGTTGAGGAATCTTTATTTGCCTTTTGTTTTATATACCACGAGTGAGTAGGGGTGCAAATTTTAGCTTCCAATTAACGAAAAGATTCTGAGACCAAACATGACACTTTATAGTACAGAAACAATACACACAATTGAAACTAGATGAAAAACAACTTTTGAGTCCCACATCGGGTAATTACAAGCAGTGAAGCCCGCGCGATGCTGCGGGATTCAAAACTGTCTGGTTGCACTGCTGTGATGTGTCCCACAACATCTTGCAATTTGGCAATCCAATATCATAAGATTATAGGATGAAAAAATGTTGGCAAACAAAAATGGCATATAGATGTATGTTTATAAATGTGTTTAATTACCTATGAGAATTTCAACTTTATCTACATGGGATAACAATTCACTGTAATCCACTAAATAAAAGCGATGCTCAGGAATGTGTGGAGGTCCTTCTGTTATTTGTTTGCTAGAAAGCCAAGCGTTGTTAGTAGATGATGTTAAATATTTTGTAGATGCAATGAAAAGAATTCATCTCAAGGTAATTACAAATTCTCACTCTCCCAAATCTTACTTTGTCAAATGCTTAGAGAATTACGCATTCAATAAACCCATAAAAAATAAAAACTCTAACCTACAAAAATAAATAAAACAATATACAATCAAATTACAGGAATATAGACAAAGTACCAGTTACATCTCTAATCTTTTATATGGGGTCTTTTCCACATAACAGCGTCAACCAAAGATCGGAGCATACAAATAAACGATATTAAACTTTTCAACCAACAAAACCAAATATTCAATCAATTCAACCTACATATTAAATATTGTTCTCAACCCCAGTTGAAGAAAGGATAATACAAAGAACTGACTAAGTGAATATTATAGTCAATGTCCTGCAAATTTGCACATTAATATAGATGTGATTTAACTGATCAAATGTGATTTAATTTTGTATTTCAATCTGAACAAAGGCCACCCTTCAGACATAGTTCAACATAAATCAACGCGGAAAATATTAAGAATTAAATTAATCAAATACAAAAATAGTTGTAGGTCATGGGATATCACTTTGGGATTTTCGTGGTTTACCTTTTCTTTAAAAATAAGTCAGTGCTTGATCATCTAGTCCTCCAACCTTCTGTTTCTCAATCTTCTGCAAGATGATTCAAATCAGAACCGTTAAGTTTCAGAAGAAACAAAATTAGAGGAAAAAGTGGTGCTTCCTACTTCAAACAATGAAAATGCGAATATTTGATCCCAATTATCCTTGAGTGACCTAAAAGAAGGCTAGGCGTTAGGACTGCTTACTCGAGCTCAACTGAAGCTCAACGGGGTCAGAGACGGAAATAGAACCCAAGGAGGAGAAAGAACGGTCAAAGCCAAATTCATACAACTAATTACCATTCAATCATATTAGGGGAAAATAATTAAACTATACAATAACAGCAATTAAATCTTAGGAATGACAAAATTTTCTGTAGTTCAAAAAACCCATATGGAAACGTGTAAACAGTTCTCAAGGGAAATTACAAAATCATATTGAAAACCCCTATCGAAGCACATTAATAATCTAACTAATGAATGTGATTCAAGAAACAAACCTTGTTCAAGTGCAATCTACATATTTTACAGCAATAATCTAACCATTTGGCAAGTGGCCCTGAAGTAATGAATCAGTATTACTATTAGGCTTTCATGCTTTAAAATAAAAATTAAAAATTAAAAAAAAAACAGTAGACTTGAAGAAACAGAACAAAATTACTGTATAATGCTTAGAAGAAATCATTCAATTGTAAAATGTGTAGGACTTCTGAATTGGGATTCACCTAATAAACAATGCCAAAACCCCCTTGGCCGAGTTTGTTAATGGGTGAGAAGTTATCCGTGGCTGCTATTATGGTGCTCAGACCGAAATATTGCAACTCGGGGTGTCTCCTCGCTTCCTCAAGTTCATCTATCTCCGCATAGTCTGTGCTATCACATGAACCAATTGTAGACATTCATTAAGATGAAATTGCATTGCTTTTATTTAGATCAAACCGTTAAACAATTCAGAGGGGATGACTACTTCTCATACCTTTTGTTTTACTCTTTTTCTTATGCCGCTAGCAGGCAAACACAATGATTAATACCCATGCCAGCAGTACCGAAACTATTGGAATAGCCATAGCACCCCTCCGTCTCAAAAAACCTTTTGATTTGCTGGTATGCTTAGCTACACATTCAAGTCGGACAAAGGATTAGGAAACCATGAAAAACAGAAAATCCCAAA
Organism: Malus sylvestris; assembly: GCF_916048215.2. Lineage (NCBI taxonomy): Eukaryota > Viridiplantae > Streptophyta > Magnoliopsida > Rosales > Rosaceae > Malus > Malus sylvestris. The sequence continues at coordinate 36,309,454 of NC_062264.1, read as the reverse complement.
AAAAAATCAATAAGTAACCTACTTAATATATTAATGTAGGCAGATGTGAATTTGAATGGCTTAAAACTCAATAGGTAACCTACTTAACAAACCAATTTGAATGGCTTAAAACCCAAAAATTGTGAAATTTTATACAAAAGTTTCGATCAGACCTTATTTCAAAAACATTCCTCTGTTCTTCTTGAGGCTGCGGAACAACTCCTCCACCAAAACTGATTTACAGCATCTGTTTCAAGCCTAATCATTATGAGTCAATTTGGAGATTTGCTAAAAGATCTCAAAAATTAAATGAATAATTCAAATAACAAAAAAAACATATCTAAAGAACCCATAACTTTAAAAGAAAAATTGTCCAAAACCCTGAAAATTTAAATGAAGAATTCTAAAATGTCTGTGCATGTTGATTTTCCAAGGGTGGGAGAGGAAATTGTACATCAGACTAACAATTCTTCATATGTTTGAAGAAAAATCTACGTGCATGCGACATCTACAAAGGTTTCTAAGCTTACCCAGGGGCCCAAATACAACACAATTAATAAAACTTCAAAAACTCCCACACAAATTCATTCATCAAACCCCTAAAAAAATTTAAAAAAACCACAAACGAAAAGCAAAAAAACGCAGAAAAAATTTATCAACACAACGACTAAAGACACCCAAAAAAACCAAATTGAAAAATCATGGGGGCAAGTATCAACCAAGAACTCACCCAAATAGTATCCAATGAGGAGAATGAATCACCGGGAGATAAGGAGAGCGGCAAGCCAAGGACGTACAGCGAGTCAAACGTGTGGAGGCGGCGTTCATGTCATGGTCGAGCAGCTCGAATCGGCAAGGAAGTTGTCGTAAGGTTGATGGTGAAGAAATAACGGAGGAAGCACGGAGGAAAATTGTGATTTTGAATGGATTATTGTGATGCATGTGGCATTTAAAACCTTAAGAAAAGATTAGGGGTTCTTAATTTCTTACCCAAATCCACAAACTTGAATCAAATCTTTGCAACCCAGCTTGAAATCCCTTTGAAATGACCTACACGAACACAGATCTTACATGCAGAACATTTTAGATGAAGTTGTGAGAAGGGTTGATGGAAATTGAGGAAACAACCAAATTCCAATCAAAGTTAGACATGCATTCAGAAATTCACACCCATAAAAACGTTTCAAAGCTTACCGATGATGTTGGGGTGGAACCGTGAAAGTGAAGGGGAAAGAAGAGGCGGTCGGATTCGTGTTGTGGTTTATGGATTGGCAGTAGAAGAAGAATTATGCGGTGGGGGAGGAAACAGCCAAATGGTGAGGGAAAAATAACAAAGAAGTCTCCGGAATTTCCACGCGTCGCGAAACTGTTAAGCATTTGACAGCAAAGCAATAGGGGCAAGGTTGTAATAATAGACAAATAAGCGAGGGCAAAATCAGAAATCCACTGTACTATGAATAGTGATTCAGGCGTTTTTCTCTTTTAGTATATATATAATTTACAAGGAAGCACACTAAATTTAGGTATTGCCGAGCCTAGTAGCGTAGGCTTATAACTAAGCAGGCATTAAAGCGATTGATGAATAATGGAGCTTAGGTTAAGTGAATCATGGTGATTGAAATCTATTCACTACTATACGGTGTTGTGAGGTCACTTTAAGCACGTCTCAAGTTACTTGGTTTAGGAGGACACTCCACCCACAATGAGTGGGTCGCAAACAAACAATCACACATTTAGAAGCAACTGGAATTCCCATGGGCTTTCGCAGACGAAAAATACCTAGCCTCGGCGTGCTGCTTGGCCGAACTCCTCACCCTACAGCCCCTTTTTTAGAGAGAAGAGGTAAAAATCGGAGGAAGGAGCAATCTTCTTCAATCAACTGTGACATGATCATTGTAACTGCAAACCGTACAAATTCTCAAGGAAAATTGATTTCCCAATACAACTATAAAATTTATCAAGAGTCCCACCCACATCGGAGAAAAACTTATTTGCGCAAGTGTTGATTTGTAAAGAGAGATTTCAAAGCTTTACCAACGAGTATGCTCCACCTATTTATTTTGAAGCTAATGCCGAGATTACAACTTTGCTCTGCTAGACAATCTAACTCTCAACTCATCAGCCACGGCGTCTATAAATTCTTCGGTATTCAGATACTGAGACCTAGTGACCCTGCACAAAACATGAAACTTTTTATCATACAGGAGCAGAAAACGCAGTTGAAAGTAACCAACAAAATACGACTCTTGACAGCACTTACTTAGGCCCATGGATGAGGAGTGCAAGATCCTTGGTCATCTTCCCAGATTCGACAGTTCCTACGCAAGATGCTTCAAGTTTCTCTGTAAAATCCAAGAGTCTGGCATTGCCATCTAACTTTGCCCTGATACGATAACACAGGTTTATTCAAACTCTTTATCTCATATTTCAAACAATTTCTGAACAGACACAAAATCCAAATACTTTCAACCACCGGACCATGCTGGCTAATACCTGTGTGCAAGACCTCGTGACCATGCAAAGATCGAAGCTATGCTGTTTGTGCTTGTTTCGCCTCCCTTCTGGTGGACCCGGTAATGGCGGGTTACTGTACCATGGGCTGCTTCAGCTTCAATGGTCTTTCCATCTGGGCACACCTGGAACCAAATCCAAGTTTTCATACATCCAAAGTCATAAACGTACCCCCACAAGCAGAACGGAAATACAAGACAGAAACGAATACCAGTATAGATGTCATCAGCCCCAGAGATCCAAAACCTGTATCGAAGTTTATTGAAAGGTAACAAAACATTAGCAAACACATTTGCCGGAACCATCAACGAAATAGTACATTTCCATTTGCTTCCAACAAAAGCAGCACCAAACGTTAAAATGGACAAATAGTTGAATACTAACTCACAGGCTTTAACAAAAGTAAATACAGACCTTGGGCCAAGAAGTCACTTTGCACATCCCCATCATAGTTTTTGCATGCCCAAACATAACCTCCCTCACTTTTGAGAGCATAGGCAACCATATCGTCAATAAGACGGTGTTCATACCTTCAAATCAGAGTATTAATTAGTTGAAAATCACCGAAGCTACGCAAACTAATCTGTGTGCTTGACAAGGTATCTCACCAAATCCCTGCAGCCTCATATCTTGATCTCCAATGAGCTTCATAAACTTCCTGGAAGATGTCCTTGAATCTTCATCAAATTCAAGAGTAAGAAAATGGCAATAAATATCCAATAGTGAAACGTTACATCTAGACATACCAACCGATAATGTAACATGGGTAATTATGAGCACAGAGCGTCCCATACCTTTCTCTGTCTCTCACTCTTTTGCATGAGCACGCACAGATACACTCACGCTCTAAGGTTTATGAGGGAATTTAATGGTTTAATTTTTTCCCCAATAACGAATACTTAGAAAAGAAAAGAAAAGATTAAACGGACAAAGATGAAAGGCAAAAGAATAACAGCAAACCTTCCATCATATTTCTTCAGAATAGTATTTTTAGTGCTAAGATAAAGTGGCCACTTTTTCTGGTAGGCAGTGTTCATGGAAGCCTCAGCAAAAGCTCGGATGGACTGCTCTCACATTTAAACATAATAAAAATAGCTGTTAGCAGCTCATTTACATTGGTAACAATGTTACCAGAATTTTTAATATTTTGCTCAAACGAAATTTGAACCTCATCTGTGTTATACATGGACAAAGCTATGCCTCCTGCGCCAGTAAATTTGTAAACCTCCCACTCTGTCTTCTCATTGGACCCATCAGGTACTGCAAAGCAATAGATAAGGTAAAAATGTACCTTTATGATGTGTGTGTGCAGATAAGCAATTTACACAAGCGCACTAGATTTCAACTTCTCTACAAGCAATTTACCAAAAACCATTTTAAGTTTTCCAGGTCCTTCTATGATTGCATCAGTTGCTCGGTACTGATCACCAAAAGCATGTCTCCCGATACATATTGGCATTGTCCAACCTGAAATGAACACTAACTTATAGCTCTTTTGATGTTGATACGAGGACAAATTTAGATGACATAATAATAGCCAACCTGGAACAAGACGGGGAACATTTCTGCAGATAATAGGTTCTCTAAAAACAGTACCTGCAGAACACGGAAATGCATTGGCTGCTTACAATCGATCAAACACAGAATATACAATGGTAAATACTAAATATCGAGGGATTATTCAACTGACCATTTAAAATGTTCCGTATTGTCCCGTTTGGACTCCTCCACATCTGTTTCAAGTTGAACTCCTTCACACGAGTTTCATCTATTATATCCAAATAAATGATTCAGACCATCGCAATAGTACATTAGCCAAATTATGTCCATCAAAAAAGCCAAGTAGTCCATCAATATACCAGGAGTTATGGTTGCACACTTTATTGCAACATTGTACCTACAATGACAAGAACAGAAACGGTAAATTACAAAAAGAAAGTAAAGAAGCATCAATATGTGATAAAGTTGTCTTCATGAAAAAGAAATTGGTATAACAAATATGATAATGGTACCAATAGAATACGGCAAATAATGCCTAGTACGAACCATTTGAATCGTCATTCCGTTCAAATTATGACAAAAACTAGATTGTGTGAGCCCATTTAAACATGTCAAACTCGTTCCAGTAATATTTAAAAATAGTAATAAAGATAAAATGAAGATAAAAGTAGTAATGTTCTTCAAGGGTACTCCAGTATAGCAAAAGAGCAGTAAAGGAAGAATAATTGGACATACTTAAGAGTAGCTTCTGCACTTTCAATTGTGACTCTATCACTGGTGGCATCACGATTAAGGATCCCGAGATCAAAGTACTTGATATCCAACTCCAGAAAGGGAAAGATAAGCTGTGGAACTCGAAAAACAAGTTACAGATTCATCAAGAACATGAAATCAACGGGAACGCCATGATAACAAAATTACCTTGTCTTTAATCCATTTCCAGAACACCCGAGTCATTTCATCTCCTGCATCACGGAAATTAGACATCATAACTAAACACAGCTAACAAGATGCTGAATAAATCTTTCTCGTACAGCTCCGAGCCTCCGGAAAATACTTATACGTCTCAATTCAGATGTAGCATTGCATCTATGTCCTATGATTTTAATAAGGTAGTTTGCACGCAATTCGGCTTAAATCAACAAAATAGAACATTGATCATTTAAGTCTATTTGAAAAAATCTCAGCTCAGAAACATCATAGTAATGGTGGGTAAGGCAAGAAAGCCCTCAAAAATTGATCAAATCCTGTAATTCTATGATGATCATCTACTTTTATGGAACATAATTACTGGGTTGTCCTTAAAACATGGATTGAAGGGCATGCTCTGATCAATGGGATCAATCCAAAAACACAACTTTACTTTGATAATTGTATTATGCCAATCAAATCCATATTTTCCAGATTAATTCAAGCATTCAAAAAAGCAGAGAAACATGCCGTTTTTGAGCAGCTTAAACAAGAGTTCACAGCAAAACAATGGCGGAAAGTAGAAATCAGAGAATCTCATACCGTCCATTTCGACGATTGGGTTGGTCACCTTGATCTTATCGAAGGCCTCCATTTCTCCCCCGACACCAAAAGAGGTGAAAGTTTCGTGCTTTTTGCCTCGCAAGCTTTGGTCTTTGGCGAGAGAGAAATCAGAAGCAGTCAAAACTGAAAAGTGTGTAAATTTGTTGTTAGTTATGGAAATTGAAAGGTCGGTGGACGAATTGGGAATTGAGAAATGAGAGTTGAGTGATGACAAAAACGTTGTATTTCTCGATCAGATTGAAAGTGCAAGTCCGCGCCGTGTTGATAATTGCTCGGTTGGATTGTATTTACGAGGAGAAACTCTGCCATCTTTCTTCCCTGTTTGACTCAAACTAATTTCCCATTTATTACACGTGCATTCCTTTTCGAATATTTGGATTTCTTGTCCAACTATTTTTATCATTTCATCAAAATCCACCCAAATTCATGGTTTGCATTGTTTTTGTATAACGTAATGTGAATATTTGAACCCGAGACGTTTCTTAATATTTAGAAGAGAAATAGCTAGTTGATATTTGTTTACATTTGAGTTGTGCCACAAGCAATCATACATAGTTGATCTCTTCAACATTTATTTTTGTATCCACGATGATCGAACGTTTGTTTTAGTTTTTTTTTTTTTTTTTGAAACTTTAACAAAAAACTCTTGGTACTGTTCATTTTAACAAAAAATCATATTTTTACATTAAAAAGTCAAATTTTTTTCATTAGTTTTTTTTTTTTTTTTTTTTTTGGTACCTTATCAATGTAAAGTGTTTTTAGGATGAGACCCCAATTTCTTAGGTTGTATTGGAGTTGTACATGTTTTTTTCATTCATGTGATATAGGAGAGGAAAAATCGAGTTTGAAACCTCATGTGAAGGGACGAATGCTAGAAATTTCGCCAATTAGTTTTTTTATTGAACTTCAACTTCATGGTTAGCGTTTTAGTTATAAGAGTTTGGTATTTATTAATCACACTTGAAGGCTTGAACAGGACCAAACAGCCGCCTTATAGTTTTCATCCCAACCCCTTTTCTCAAACATTCCTTGTATTCAGTCTTTTGAATATTCACTTTGGTTTTCGGCATATGCCCTTTTTTTGCAGTCCCAAAGGCCTGCTTGAGTAGGCATCTTTACCAAGTGCAAGAAGGAGATGCCTAAACAAGTCAAGGGTTAGAGACACAATATCCAGGAGGAGTTGTGTAATCAAACACGAAATTCAGAATCAATGGAACAAATATTAGTCCTACTGAATCATTTGAGAGTATGTTACACCAGACCAAATACAAATCATACAATGTAGTCCATATCGACAAATCCTTAACACACAAATCTACGTATATACACACATGAAAGAATGACATGCAAAACTTCGGATGCAATTTCCATCCCTATATATGAGTTTTTATTTCCCCTTGCCTAGAAAGAAATCAATAATATTCTGTCAACAAAAGTTTTCCCTGTGAAACCCTCAACATGTAATGCTATTAGTATTTATCTCATTGGGTTGCAACGTTTTGCTCTTTGTACAGTGTAGTTTTCCTCCCGAGAATGTAACATATCATCCGAAAGGAGTGCTAGAAGTACTCAAACTCTACATAAGATGAATCATTGCTACCGTTCTTCTTATCAACTCCCACGTCTGTCATCTTTTTGTCTGCAGAGTTCACCTCCTTGCTGGCATATTGTGAAAAGTCTACCGGTTCAGGAATGTGGGGAGGCATGGCACATCTCACCAGAGCCCAGTTCACTCCCTCGAAAAATGGGTGTTGCTTTATTTCTGTGGCACCCCTTTTGTATGCAATTCGCTTATGTGGTTCTTTCACCAAGAGTCCTCGTATGAGATTACGCGCCACAACGCTCACTTGTGGTGTTTCTGGGAATTTCAAAGACTGGCCTACAACGTTGAAGAGTGTGGCACGATTTCCATGACCCTTGAAGGGGGTTGTCCCATGTAAGAGCTCGTATAAGAAGATACCAAATGTCCACCAGTCCACTGCACTACCATGGCCCTCTCCACGAATAATCTCTGGGGCTAGATATTCATGTGTTCCAACAAATGACATGGAACGCACATTTGTAGGCTCTGCCATCAGTTCAGGGAGGGAACCATTAGCAGAAAGGCCAAAATCTGATTTGGATTTCCTGTTTTTCTTGGTAGGTAAAATGCGTGGAAAGAAATGGGATGGCTGCATACAACCCTGCACAGCAAGGTCATCGTCTACAATGCCCCCACCACCACCACCGGCAGCACCACCATTGCTTACATGGGCAGATGAAGACTTGACTAGCGTAGGATTGACAGAACAACGGAGTGAGAGATCAAAGTCTGAGAGCATGATATGACCCTCGTCTCTTACTAGAACATTTTCTGGTTTTAAATCCCTGTACACAATTCCTAGCATGTGCAGATACTCAAGTGCTAACAAAATCTGTGATGCATAAAACCTGCCAAAAGATACAAAGTAAGAACAGCAATCTAAACGTCTAAACTTTCATCAAGCTTTAATAAAAGAATTCTATCAGTCAGCATATAACATATGCAGCTCTGCAGCTGGCAAGAACCATTCTTCCCGTGCCACTGTCCATAAACACGGCAAGGATAGAGACCTATAATCTACATTATGTATCCAACTATCAACGAAGTAACTCTTGCATCTATAAACGTAATTTCATGACATCTACATCCCTTACAATGCAAGAAAGGTACTTTAACTGTGCAACTTCAAGCAGTGAATTGAAGCGTCAAACTAGTATTTCCAAGACAAACCTCATTGATTATGCTTGTAAGGAAATTTAATAGTACGGATCATAGATCAAATATATTAAAAATTAATCGCAATCAACAATTAACTAAAAATTATGCAATCAGAAGAACTGGAAAGGTACTAACCGTGAAGCTTCCTCTGTAAAATGCTTGTTTGGTTGCTTCTGCCGAAGAGAATGTAGATTACCTCCACTACAGTACTCCATGACCAAGCAATAGAACTTATCAGTTTCAAAGTAAGAATAGAGAGTGGGCAAGAATGGGTGGTCAAGAAGTCCAAGTATCTCTCTTTCTGTCTGTGCTCGCAACAGCTTGTTTCTACTAGCAAGAGACGCCTTGTCCATGACTTTCATGGCAAAAAATGTGTTTGTTCCTCTGAGTTCAACAAGATACACACTGCCAATATCTCCATATCCTAGGCGCTTGAGAAGCCGAAAATGGCTAAGATTAAGTGGGGAACCTTTAGAGACCATGTTAATGGCATCCCACCGCACGTCGCCACCAGTATGAGGCCTGAGGGGTGCACTGGAGGAGCTCTCTAAGCTGTCAGAGCGGGAGCTAGTGCCGCTCATTTGGGTAAGTTTGGTGACAGAATTGTTACTTTTCATACCTCCTGTAGCCATTCCTGTTGAATTGGTTAGAAGTTCAGAATTTGCAGGTGCCATTGGGCTTGGAGATGGACGATTGTTGGTGATTGTCTCAGCTGTAGCCTTAGTACTGAGTTCTGTTCCTTTGGAAACTTGATCCACTTGCTGAGGTCCACCTGATGGATTATTGGTTGACCTGGCATTAGATTTACCTGTTCTATCTACGTTTTTTGGGTCGTAAACCTTATCATTCGATGAATTGGCACCACTCTTGACCTGAGATTTGATCTTGGTTCCGTATTTTGTTTCTTCTGACGAGCTATAACTCATCTGCATTAGAGCAAGAAAATATTCCAAGACATAAAAATTGCTAGATTAACACCTTTACAGAACAAAAATGCATAACCAAGAATTGATATGGAGCGCTTACCTCAGAAGAGTCAGAAAAATTGGCTGGATTTGAAGACATGAAATTGGGGTAACAATGACACAACACCCCTCAAAGGTAATTCCTGATCATATCATCACAAAAATCCATTACTTCTAGCACAAGATAATGTCGATTTAACCTGTACTCACACAAGAAGATAATCGGAGGTCTTTAGCACGCAAAAGTATACTATACTCATCAAAACATCCTCTACCAGCCAATTACAAAACCCTTTAAACTAATATCATCAGGAGAAGAAAGGAGCCCAAACTCCTCATTTTTTATCATGTTTTATATACATATATTTGTAACAATCACCATTAAAAAATAACATTCCTCTGCTACAAGCAACAATATAACATACTTATTTATAGTCAAATAACATACCCTTTGTATGCATATACAAATAAAAACAGTATGCGGCTGGCACGTATGAGACAGAGACACAAAAACCAAAGTCAACGTACAGAAAATAATACTGCATGAAATAAATCAAATTAGAACTAGTCAAATCTACACAGATAAACTAAGCAAAGAAATCAAATGCAAACGCAAAAACAAAAAAGAAACCCGTCTGCAAGAAAAGAAACCCAGCAAAATAAAAGATTGCAGAGAATGCTGGACCAACCAGAAATACAATGTAAACCCAGCTAAAATAAAAGAAACCCATCTGAAATAAAAGAAACCCAGCTGAAACAAAAGATTGCAGGGAATGCAGAACCCACCAGAAATTCAATGCGGCAATGAAAACCAACAAAGCTGCAATCTTTTCCCCTTTGAAGCAGTGATTGTTTGTTTCCCAAGCAATTGTCAAAGGAAGACGAAATCTTTCTTGAAAAGTGGGGAGAAAACGAAAGAAGGAATCATGGGTTGGAAAGGGAATGGGAATTGGTGGGAATTGAGAAGGGGAATGCGCTGGTTCTTGACTCTTGAGTGGACCACCACACAAGCCCGGAATCAGGAGGAGGAGGAGGTGTGAGGAGAAATGGGAGAGAAATTTGTGGAACAGAACCAAACTAGAATTAGGAAACCCCAATTTTCCATTTTCCATTATATAAATGTGAGAGAAATCAAAGATTTTGGGAATTTTGGGATTGTGTTTTAGTTAACTTCAGCAAAGAGAGGGAGGGAGGGAAACGGTCATGGCTATGGGGATGGATGGTTCGCCGTTTAATCCTCTGTGAAATAGTGGTCGGACTGCCTTCTGTGAGCTGGCCTCTCATACTCCAGTGGCTGGTGGACACGTCGGATACAAAATTTTCCAAGTTAATTGTGATCATCGACCAATTTTTAGTTGTGACGTGTTTTAATAGCAGTGGTGTGAAATTTTATTTTTTAAGTTATTAACTTTTTAGCATACATATCCTACCATTTGCATAATGATACGTAATGTATCATCCTGTGTATCGGTCACACTAAAAAATCTCTCGTGATCATGAGCTCTTTGTTAGATATGGGGAGCCAAAATACCTTGCATGTTTACTAATTTGCAATCGGTAAAATTAGAGGAAAAAAGGAAAGGGATCATTTCCATCAAATCTATCAAATCAGGATATTCAGATCCTTAAAATTTAATCCAACAACTAAAGTTATTATAACTTTGTAAATGAGTCCTAATTTTTAACCGTTGGATCAAATTTCAAAGTCTCGAATCCCTTAATTAGGTGAATTTTGTAGAAGAAATCCAAAGATGATCACTTTCCAAATAAAAAAAATGATGAAAAAAAATAGACCCAGAACAATTACTTTCGTAAGCAGTCTAATTCTTAATTTCTATGATATAAAGATACAATATTTTATTGTCGGAGCCACATCTTGTCAATGAGTCTAAATCATTTATTTTTGTCTCTTAATTCATGTTTGTTTGGAAAATAAGTTTATGAGACAGATATTCAGGGTTAAAATGGTAAATGAAGATCTAATAAAATTTTGAAAGAGATTATAAAAAGATATAGAGTGTTAAAAATTTTGCGCAAAACCGAACCTAATAACGTTTTAGACTTGGCGCATAATCTAAACATTTCTCTCATTGTTTTTTGGTAAATTAAGAAATAAATTAATAAAGGACTTAGCCGACGATGAAGATTAAAACTTTGGTAATTGGACGAGCACTAGGCACGCGCGGCAGAGCAGAGGCAAAAGAAGACGAGAATAGCAAAGCCATTTTTTACTGTTAGCCTCAGCCTGCTGCCGGAGATAAGAAGATGGAGGGTGTCACTGCTACAGCATCACCGGACATACCCATGCACCCAGCAATAGCACCAATCTCGTATCTGCTGGGTACATGGAAAGGACAAGGAGAAGGTGGGTTTCCCACCATCAACTCCTTCTCTTACGTCGAGCACCTCAATTTCTCTCATTCCGGCAAGGTACGTACGCCCGGCCCTCCCACTTTCTCTTTTCAGCAACTGAGTCAGCGAGTTGACTCGGTCAGCGAGTAAACAGTAAACTCGCTCTCTGATTATCTTATCTTCTTTGCTTGCCTCTGACGATCTGGTTACAATTTCATCGCAGCCCTTCATAGCTTACACTCAGAAGACATGGAAATTGAATTCTGGGGAGCCAATGCACGCTGAGAGTGGGTTTTGGAGGCCCAAACCAGATGGTTCCATTGAAGTTGTCATTTCTCAAAGCACCGGCCTTGTCGAAGTTCAGGTGACTGCTTCCTCTAACTCTATTGAATTGCCCCTCTCAAACTTTCTTTTGTTAATTTTGACCAATATGTCGCTGCCCTTTTGTTTTTTCTTCTCATTTCTTCTGTTATTTTTGAAAGGAATTGAAAATTTACGTGCTTTAGCATTTACAAACAACTCCATTCAAATAAAGATCGAGTCTTTTGATGACCCAGATTCACTAATGTACATACCCATGTGGGCCATTTCCAATGCAACTTTCGGTTTCGTAGGATTGGATTGGAATGGAATGGATAACTTACCATATTCAAGGTGTATTGAAAAGAGAAGTGTTATTCACACATCTATTTTTACCTCTCACACACCGTTGTTAATTTTTTACTATTTATCTTCTCCAATTCATTCGCTTCGACGGCCAAACATTGAGAGGGGTGTGTGGGAAGTAAAAATGGGTGTGTGGTTAGCACTACCCTATTGAAAATAGTGGGGTTATTCTTTTTCTTTCTTCAGAGCTTCTAATTTTTGTTGTCTCTTCTGGAAATCAGGTATATTTGAGATTTCTTTAGGTATTTGCTACCAAGGAGTTGATTTGATTTGATTTGGTTTCCCCATTTGCAAAAGAAATTTACTTGATATGGAATTTACAGTTCCTAATTTTGGAATGCTTACTTTTGTAAAAAGTGAATGCAAGTTTAGCTGATAATTATGGCTTCTATCTGCATGACTCTGAAAACAATTGTATGAATTTTTTTCAACAAGTTTTCATGTCTCCTACTTGGTGCTTTATTTGATCTGCTGAATTTTTTGTTCATATAATTCCTTTAGAAAGGGACGTATGATGCAGAAGAGAAAGTAATAAAGCTTCAGAGCGAGCTTGTGGGCAATGCTTCTAAGGTAATTTAAGCTGATCTTTGGATACAATAATTACCATTATTCATGTCGAAGTTCCATAGAACTGGCTCAAAAAATGCATGCTGTTTATTTTCCTGCTACAAGTAATCTTCTGTAGAAGAAATAAATTGATATATATAAATATTGAGGCAATCTATCTCTTACGAAGATTGATGGAAAGATATAGAGATGGGAAAAAGGATTTACACATGGTCTTTATAGATTTGGAAAAAGCGTATGATAGGGTCCTAAGAGACATTCTTTGGAGGATTTTAGAGAAGAAAGGAGTACGAGTAGCATATATCCAAGCTATAAAGGATATGTATGAAGGAGCAAAGACTGCCGTAAGAACTCATGAAGGACAAACCGAAAGCTTTCCCATAACTGTAGGATTACATCAAGGCTCATCCTTAAGTCCTTACCTTTTTGCGTTGGTAATGGATGAGTTAACAGGACATATTCAAGATGATATTCCTTGGTGTATGCTTTTCGCAGACGATATAGTGTTGATAGATGAAACTCAGGAAGGGGTAAATGCAAAGCTTAACCTTTGGAGAGAAGTGTTGGAATCTAAAGGTCTTCGCCTAAGCCGATCAAAGACAGAATATATGGAGTGCAAGTTCAGTGCAAATGGAGGCCAAAACGAGTTAGGGGTGAGGATCGGAGATCAAGAAATACCAAAGAGCGACCGTTTTCGTTACCTAGGATCTATCTTGCAAAAGAACGGAGAATTAGATGGAGATCTCAACCATAGAATACAAGCTGGATGGATGAAGTGGAAGAGTGCATCCGGCGTGTTGTGTGACCGCCGTATGCCACTGAAGCTCAAGGGAAAATTTTATAGGACGGCAATAAGGCCAGCGATGCTGTATGGCACAGAATGTTGGGCGGTGAAGCATCAACACATACACAAAATGGGTGTAGCGGAGATGAGGATGCTTCGTTGGATGTGTGGGCACACGAGAAAGGATAAGATTAAGAATGAGGATATCCGGGGTAAAGTAGGAGTAGCCGAAATTAAAGGCAAGATGAGAGAAAATCGGTTACGGTGGTTTGGACATGTGCAACGAAGGCCTACTGACGCTCCGATTAGAAGATGCGACTATGGGACAGAGGTTCAGGGCCGAAGGGGTAGAGGAAGACCTAGGAAAACTTTGGAAGAGACTCTAAGAAAAGACTTAGAGTACTTGGATCTAACGAAGGACATGACACAGGACCGAGCACAATGGCGTTCTAAGATTCATATAGCCGATCCCACTCAGTGACTTGGATTTTCCAAGTCTCCAATCGAGAAGTTTTCCTCACTCGGGAAATTAAGGGAACACTACCCCAACCTACATGCTCCACTCAGAAAGCTTCAACATACAAGCTTCAACAAAAGAAAATTCAAAGAACTTAGCGAAGAAGGTTTTGGTGTATTTAACACAATACGTTGAAATGAAGGAAAACTTATTTATTGATATCCCCGATAAGCTACAAATGTGTACATATACATGAGTCAAAATAAACAAACAAGAGGGAGCCTTCACAAGGGTTGCTTAGGAGAAGTCTCAGCAGTCGGTAGAGCCCCAGAAAGAGAAGGCACCGGAGGGGGATCATTCGGAACCTCAGTACTGGACAGAACCCTAGAAGGAGGAGGCATCAGAGGTTGATTATTTGGAGCTTCATTACGCGGTACAGCCCCAGAAGACGAAGGCAATAAATGCCTTTGGAACAAACCCACAAATCTCTGATGATCAAGTAAAACCTGACCATCAGTTTCCTTCATCTGGTCAAGCTTCCTCTTCATGTTTGTAGCATAGTCATGTGCGAGCCGGTGCAACTGTTTATTCTCATGCTTAAGCCCTCTAATCTCCTGTTTGAGATTCATCACCTCAGCCGCCAATGATTCAACTTGGCGGGTTCGAGCAAATAGGCGTTGGGCCATATTAGACACAGAACCTGCACACTGAACACTGAGAGCCAGCGAATCCTTAACAGCTAACTCATCAGACCGTTTGGAAAGTAGTCTGTTATCTTTGGGAGTGAGAAGGTTCCTGGCCACCACCGCAGCAGTCATATCATTCTTCATCACGGAATCCCCAACGGTAAGAGGACCAGTAGGGGAGACGAAGGATGGGCGCCATATGTTGTCTGGAGAAGGCGGGGCTGCCTCTTCAACAAGGTTCAAGTCAAAACGACGGTCGGAGGGGCCAGACATTTTCAAAGGTGTTGAAGAGAGAAGAGGTTGGACAAATCAAGATCTTAGAAGTGCAAGAATGGAGCTTCTACTGGTGGAGATTCAAGTGTGCTTTGGAACTTAATGCCAGCCCCTATAAAAATCTGCACTCGACGGATCTTCAGAAATCGAAGAGGCGCCTGCTCAGAAATCGAAGAGGCGTTTGCTTTCTCAAAAGCTGGGCTGCTTAGAGACCACGAGGGTTGATCTCAGAAATCGAAGAGGCGTTTGCTTTCTCAAAAGTTAGGCTGCTCAAAGACCACGAAGGCCGATCTCAGAAATCGAAGAGGCGCTCGCTTTCTCAAAAGCTGGGCTCCTCAGAGACCACGAGGGCCGATCTCAGAAATCGAAGAGGCACCTACTTTTCCAGCCTTGTCAGCACCTGTCACACGCACACTCAGCTTTGCGGAAATTATGGGCATTCTGTCGAAGACTTCTGAGGAAGTAGAAAACACATGAATCTTACTGTTCAATCACCCACTTCCCACACGCAACACTAGCTCATGGGTACCACAGATAATTTTGCCAAAGTTCTCTGCCAAAATTGAGCACGTAAAGCTTGCAGCTCCCACTACATCGCTCTGACCAAGAAAGGTAAAAGAATAGCAAAGAAACAGCACTAACAAAGTTTAGACCCATAAATTTTGAAGGTCTAGCTACCATATTATTACCCACAAGGGTAAAGGAACAGTACCACTGCTGGATAATTGGAAAGTTCCTGTGTGTCAACCTCTGTGCTTCGTGGCAAGGTAGACTAGTAAACATGCCCAACCTTTACTCACACTCGAGAAAACACTACCAATAAGATTGCTTGCTCCAAAATCGAAGAGGCACCGTCCTCCGAATCTCGAGAGCCAGACTCCCAACATGACTACTTTCTCAAAAATCGAAGAGAGGGTAAAGGAACAGTACCATTGCTGGATAATTGGAAAATCCCTGTGTGTCAACCTCTGTGCTTCGTGGCAAGGTAGACTAGCAAACATGCCCAACCTTTACTCACATTCGAGAAAACACTCCCAACAAGATTGCTTGCTCCAAAATCGAAGAGGCACCGCCCTCCGAATCTCGAGAGCCAGACTCCCAACATGATTACTTTCTCAAAAATCGAAGTGACACTGCTCCCCGAATCTCGAGAGCCAGACCCCCATCATGATTGCTTTCTTAAAAATCGAAGATGCATCGTTCTCCGAATCAATCGAAGAGACGCTCGCTTTCTCAAAAGCTGGGCTGCTCAGAGACCACGAGGGCCGATCTCAGAAATCGAAGAGGCACCTACTTTTCTAGCCTTGTCAGCACTTGTCACACGCACACTCAGCTTTGCGGAAATTATGGGCATTCTGTCGAAGACTTCTCGAGAGCACAGACCACTTTTTCAAAGTGCTCTGACAGAGTTAAAACATGTGAAGCTGGCAGCTCCCACTACCGTGCTATGACCAAGCAGGGTAAAGGAATAGCATTACTACTTGTTGTTAGGGAGACTCCTATATATGTCGACCTCCATCCCCAACGGACAGGCAGACCTGCAAAAATGTTCAACCCTTCCTCATATTTGAGAGGGCACTCCCAACGAAGCCTTTCGAAATATTCAGCTTTCTTTCCCCCCGATAATACCTTTGCAAACAAGCTATACTAGAGCAAGAATATCTCATATCATCAGGGTTAAAAGCAAGAGTATCCCATATCATGCTTTTTCCCTGTCTTTTCCTTTGGCCTTGTTGTTACCTGCAAGACAAGGAGAAAGAGAGCAATCAGTCAACACTTGGAATCAAGCTTCCAGCCAGGAACTGACTGCCTGGAACCCCTTACCTGATTACTTACCTGGCATTGCTCTCGAGTACTCATCTTCAACATCTTATGTTTCCAGGGAAGATACCGCATCTGCTTGAGGAACAGATAGGGCAAGTGCGAAGGATACAAGGAAGCATGTGGAGACAAGCGTAACAGCACACGTGCCGATACATCCATTACTCTGTCAAAAGCAAAAGTATCCCATATCAGCAGGGTCGAACGTACTCTAGATTTGATGGACTTGTTTTGACCCTCAAATTCTTCAGTCGGCTCTGGAGGAAACCAGAAAACCCTCCAGCTCAGTTCAAGAATAAGCCTGTGGAAAGTTACTTCTTCAAAAGCAAAAGTATCCCATATCATCTCTTCTCATCTTTCTTCTCTTTATCCTTCATGCTGCTGCAAGATGGGGAGAAGGTGAACAATCAGCCGGAGCTCTGATTGCTTACCTTGTCTGTCACCTCTTTCAGCAGATCCCCTAGCTCGGCGACTTGGGAGACTCCTACTACATGGTTTGTATCGCGCTTGACCAAGCCTGAAACTACAAGTAAGCTTCAAGTGAAATTGATACATTACCTTGTGCATCTCCACCAGTTAAAGATACCATCCCTGGATGGAGGAAGAGTACTTCCAGAGAAGATGCCACATCTACCTATGAGACAGATAAGGCAAGTCAAGACGATACCACACTCCGATACTTAGAAGTTTCGTGATTACGAGATCATTCTCGCACAATATTTCCTAATGTCATTTGTACTAAATCATTCACTTGTACTCACTAAAGGAGAGCTTGAACCTATGTACTTGTGTAAACCCTTCACAATTAATGAGAACTCTTCTATTCCGTGGACGTAGCCAATCTGGGTGAACCACGTACATCTTGTGTTTGCTTTCCTATCTCTATTCATTTATATACTTATCCACACTAATGACCGGAGCAATCTAGCGAAGATCACAAAAAGCGACCGTTTTTGCTGCCTAGGATCTATCTTGCAAGAGAACGGAGAATTAGATGGAGATCTCAACCATAGAATACGACCTGGACGGATGAAGTGTAAGAGTGCATCCGGCGTGTTATGTGACCGTCGTAGGCCACTGAAGCTCAAGGGAAAATTTTATAGGACGACAATAAGGCCAACGATGTTGTATGGCACAGAATGTTGGACGGTGAAGCATCAACACGTACACAAAATGGGTGTAGCGGAGATGAGGATGCTTCGTGGGATGTGTGGGCACACGAGAAAGGATAAGATTGGGCATGAGGATATCCGAGGTAAAGTAGGAGTAGCCGAAATTGAAGGAAAGATGAGAGAAAATCGGTTCCGGTGATTTGGACATGGGCAAAGAAGGCCGACTGACGCTCCGGTTCGAAGATGTGACTACGGGACAGAGGTTCAGGGCCGAAGGGGTAGAGGAAGACCTAGGAAAACTTTAGAAGAGACTCTAAGAAAAGACTTAGAGTACTTGGATCGAACGGAGGACATGACACAAAACCGAGCGCAATGGCGTTCTAGGATTCATATAGCCGACCCCACTTAGTGGGAAAAGGCTTTGTTGTTGTTGTTGTTGTTGTTGTACAGTTGGCAGTAAGATTGTGCTGGCAGGATATTGGTGCTGTAGAGTTTATAGGTATAACATATAAGCTATATTGGCACAGTTGAGAGCTTCTTTGACAAGTATGATGATTTTGCTGCTAGAATCATGGCCGATGAGGTGCCACAAGGATCTTGAGATATTACAAAGAGAGATGAACATTTTACAACTTTTTTTCTTTCGAACCTTTCAAGATCTGTTCAATATGAATTTGCCTGGTGCAATGTGTCGAAAATTTGCAAAATGGGTGGGGGTTTAGTATGAACAAAAGCAAAATAGAAAGTATAAGAATCGGATGAGGTCAGGGCCTTAAAATAGGGAAAGACAAAACCGAAGTATATCTACAGAATAGGTGACAGAATATCATATCTAGATTCGCTTGGAGTCCTTTCCCTTGATGTTTTTTTAGTATACTAGTTATTCTTTTGGTTTAGAGATTTATGAAATCTAGTATCTTATCCGTGGAGGCGACCACAAGTTGAAAAGAAATATGAGTTAGTTTCTAAGATGTCTGATTTTAGATATTTTGTTCTATGAATTATAAACCAATCTTGATGGTTTCAATAACAAAAATGATTTATCTGTCCTTAAAAATGAACTTTGAATAAATTATGATGCTTTTCTGTTTTGGGCATAGGTGAGAGAGATAACCCGAGTTTTTAAGTTGGTAGATGAAGAATTGTCTTATGAGGTTCAGATGGCCACAAATCTCACCAGTCTTCAACCACATCTGAAAGCCTCACTCAAAAGAATCTGATGCATTTATGTTGAAGAAAAAGTGAAGTTTAGAAATTAGCATCGGCTTAAGTGCAAAGGGCATATCAGAGTTTGAAAGAGAAAAAGCACTACAGGATACTATCTTCTGATATTTTATGGTTATGTGATTTATCCCCTGTACTGTGACTCGAATAACCCCTTGCACAAGCTTTGGGTGTATTTATCTCAATATGACAGATATTATTGAAGGCTGTAAGTTTTCGGCAAGTTACTAACTTGAGGATTACAATGACATGTATTTGCTTTCTCAGTTCTGACCTCAGGATGAATTTATTCTTCCAATTCAAACATGGTAGATGAAAGGTTTAACTTCAGTTTGTTGATCAGCCGATAAAGCTCAGTCTGCCGGTCTCTTCCACTTGCCTATCAACATTGAACTAGTGCAGAAGGAATCATGCAGCAGCTGACATGAAACCCCTCTGGTAAGACTCCAATCTTTGTAGGGATGATCCCTTCCATAGTGTGGTGACGGAAAACATGACTCGGTGTTTTCTCGGACATCCTATGTAGCAAGTTAATCTGTGGTGGTTAATAAATCCTTAATTACCAAGCAAGTCATGAAAGCATGCTTGGGAATGGCTCTACCATGCCAAACAAGGTGCCACCGTTCCTCAGGGGCCAGGGCTGCCACAACTCTGGAGCTTTGGGCTTCAAATTGGGCCAAAACCATTGCTGGATTATATCTTATAAGGGAGGTTGTGTGTACACCGAAATTTCATCTCTGGACACTCTTATTTCTCTAGACACCTAATTTACTCTCACACTTTTTTTTTTTTTTTTGGAGATTTTTTTAGGAAAACTAATTAAAAGAGATTGAAAACTTTGAGTTTTAACCAAAATGACAAAAAGGTGTTGTAAGTGAAGAGTACTAGGAGTGACTTTTTAGAGTAAAAATGTCCTTAACGTTAAAAGTGAACAATACTATGAGTGTTTCATTAAAACTCATTTTTTTTTTTAGAGAAGATGATTGGTTACAATGGAAAAAATAAAATCAGAGTTTAGGGGTTGATGATTTGTCGAGAGAGAGAGAGAGAGAGAGGAGAGTGTTGCTGCTGGAGAAAGAAGGTTGATGTTCATGGGAGTCGTCGGCGATGGCGATGGCAATGGCGGCACAAGTGGTGTTGATGGTGGTTGCTTTGGGGTGATGAGTTGATTTACCAAAGTTGACAGTTTCTAAAATCAAGTGTGATATCACATGAAAACGAGCACCATCATCCAACATTATTTTTCTTTTAAATAAAATTGACCCGTGTATAACGACGAAACGTGAGGATACAAAGAACCACTCATCTCGTAATTATTTGTCCCCAAACCCACTTAAATTTATAGAACATTGTTTGTCTTGTTCTCTGGAATGATTCTTTCCTCTTTATCTACTTATCATATATTGATACATATATATATCTGGCGACAAGTCTTTTCTTTCGTATTTGTATCGTATTGGCCATGAACTGCACCTTTTAACGAATCACTCTTTGACGAACCATTATGCTAACCGGTAGAGAATGTCCAATCCGAACTTGAACTGCTTGTTAACAGTTCCTTAACGGGTGATTTGAGAACTCTTTGAATCCATGACCAAAGTTACTGAAAAATGTTCTCTTGCTCTTTAAAGTTTAACTAGTGACCTGCAATTTGACATGAACCGAACCATTTCTTAACGGATTCAGTTCTATCAATCTGAACCGATACACCCAAGCTCAAAACTGTAATTTTCCAAAGATATCAATTCAGGTAAGGGTAGAAGGAAGAGGTCAAAATCTCCATCTAATAAGGCAGATTTGGTGCTACTAACTCACAAATTCTCCCAACATCAACAAACATGCCTATGAGTCTGCTGGTAGTGCTAGTCAATTTTGCTCTTGCAATTTGCAATTTGCAAATTGTGTATCAAAACGATGACTATACACTTATTACCCACCCATTCTGCTTCCTTTTTATTCAATTCACAAGTCACAACAACTACTCTTTTGATATTGCTTGTTTGGATAATTTAAACAAAAAATAAAATAAAAATAAACCCCAAATCTTTGTTGTTTTATGTGTTGGGACATATAAGAATGTCAAATCTTTGATGATAAACAGCTAATTTTTCTCCATTGGTGGGATTCGCGTACGTATATTTGTACTATATACACATGTTTGGTAATTGGTGATTGGTATAGGCTTTGAATTCCAACAATGTATAATTTCGTTTGATTCACAAAGAAAGATATTTAAACTCGGGTGCTAAAAAGCGGATAAACTTGTATGTTCAATTAGACCAACCCACGTAAGGGGGAAGTTTTTAGTTTCTTGTAAACTAGAAAGATTGACCTTTTCCCATTGGCTTTGAATGTCGATAGCACACCAAGTTATATAATTAAATCAAAACACTAAATTTCCACAATAATCTTATTGGAAATATGAGCTGGAGAGTGCAAAATAGAGTAAGCTAATTAGACGCATAGTACTGCGATTATGCCCTGACAGTTTGACTGAAAAAGTTTTAGATCAGACAGTCTAATCACGTATCTTGTTCGACCTCTCAATAAGATGTTATTACATTGTTATTTACTTTTGATCCAATTAGCTATTAGTTTTGTGGTTTTTATTTGCTAGTTCAGATGGTCTAACAAGCATATCAACAATACCAATGGTATGTCAGTGGTCATGCATGTCACGTGAACAAATCACCTGACCTAAAATTCTCTAAAGGGCATGTTCATATGCTTGTCGAGTGGAAATACATTTTTTCATGACAATTCATCTTCTACCTTCATCTCAGACAACATTTCAAGTTGACATCTGTTTATACCATATTTAGGGCCTCGTATTTAGACCTCGTATAAATACTCGAGGGACTTAAATGTAATTATGTAATAAAGGAAGGGGCAACTATGTAATTAGGAGATGAGCTCTTATTCTATAAAAGGGTCTCCTCACCCTCACAAACCCTAAGCCTCTCCTATCTAGAGCAAAGCTCTCACACTCTCTCCCTCACAAATACTCTCAAATAAATACATATTCAGTGTGGACGTAGCCCAAACCTTGGGGTGAACCACGATACATCTTGTATTATTTACTTTCTTGCAGATTCACGGTCGGATTTACGTTGTTCCAAGACCTCTGGTTTTGTGCATCAACATTGGCGCCGTCTGTGGGAAACGATACGAAAAGTTGTGTCGGTCCTCTCTCATTTTTTTCACCTCCGCCGTGAATCTGCAAAATCACACATCCCAAATTACTCAGAAAGCAAAAGAACACAAAAATGTCAGTGGCATCTTCCTTTCCCCATACAAAAATCTCACATGCATCATCATCTTCCCCCTCACATTCATCTTCTTGTTCATCAAATCATTCTTTTATGCTGTCTTCCTCTTCAACAAAGCCTTACCATGTAAAAATTAGCATGAGGAGCTCCCATACTGAAGGGCCTATCAGAAGACTTGATGCTCCTTCCAAGAATCGAAACGCGTGTTTGCCTTATCGATCAGCTATCAATGGGGGCGAAGAACTTCAAGTACGTAATCCTCGGCGGTGGAGTCTTAGCCGGATATGCAGCTCGGGAGTTTGCCAAACAGGGCCTTAAGCCTGGCAAACTAGCCGTCATTTCCAAAGAGGCAGTGCTCCCGCCATCTCGGGCTGACCCGCCAGAAGAACGGCCTGACTTGTGATTTTCTCTCCAAGACATTAGCGATAGCCAGATTTCCAAGTTGATAGAAGAACTTCTTTCCATGGCCTCGCCGTCCGAACCACCACACAGGAAGTTGCAGAGAAGAACATAATCCGCAATTCAATGTTGAATTAATCCAATTCTGTGATTAACTTTGCGATTCAGCATTTGCGTTCACAAATGATGTCTCTGGAGGTCTTGCTTGGACAGCATTAACCAAATTGTGACAGTGAAAAAACTTGACAGGAAGGGATTGCAAGGGAGCAGAGAGTTTTGTTCTGAAGTTATCATGTTGAGTTTGGTTCAACACGCGAACCTCGTCAATCTTATTGGTTATTGTGCCTCTTGAGATTCGTAACTGGCGAACCCTTCAATCGACTCCTCGTTCGATCAGGCCACTCTGATCTGCGAGTGCATCGCGAGGAAGGTGTTCCCGCGTGAATCGTACAAAGATTACGATTTATGTACGAAACTATACCACATCAATTCGAAACCATGTGTTTTGCAGCAACCACCAAACTCCTCTTCAAAGTCATCTGCTTCTTCCGCTTCTTCTTCCCCCTCGACCCACATGGCCATGGTAGAGCTCAAGCAGAGAATCCTCACCTCCTTCTCCAAACTCTCCAACCGAGACACGTACCAAATTGCGAGATCTGTGCTCCAAGTGATGGGTGCCGATATCCTATGTCTTCCGGTCAGGAGTTTGTTAACTCTTCCCAAGAAAGTCACAGGAAGTTTGCGCTGGCACTGTTGGAGAAAGCTAAACAGATCTGTGCTAGTCGTGGGGTAAATGCTGAGACAGTCACGGAAGTTAGAGATCCGAAAGAAGCCATATGTGATGCTGTCAAAAAACGCTGGCACTCTTGAATTAGTGATACAGGGTGGGCTTCACGTGGAGGTGACAATGAAGCTGAAGCTTTTGGTGTGATAAGATGATGATTGGCTGTAAGGTAAGGTGAGTTTATGATTGATGAAGACATGTTCCCACTTTACTAAAAACAGCGAAGGAAATCATTTCCAACTGCTCCACCCCATAATTGATGAACTGGCAAAGCAATTGGAAAAGGAATACAGAAAGGAAAAAGCCAGTACTTGTGCTTTTGTCGACCACCAAAGAAGATGTCCATCAACATGCTGAAAAAGATGAAACTTTCATCATGAAGGGAAGTGTAGTCCACCAACGAATGCTTTATTTATTTTTTAATGATGTAATTTATTTTTCTTATATTTCGGAAACATCTGTATAAACCCCATCAGAGGTAAAAAAAAATATATAAAAAAAAAAAGGCAAAGCCCAAAATAAATGGGCTAGAATGTTGTGTGGAAAGCGAAGGCCCATAAGCCTAAAATAGCACCAACCAGGTCATCAAAAGTACGCCCAGTACTCCACAATTATTCAGCAACCCGCCGCTATTACCACCAACCAGGTGATCAAAAGTACGCCCAGTACTCCACAATTATTCGGCAACCCGCCGCTATTATCGACAACCATGTGATGAAATGTACAACTCGTACTCTAATATCATTTGGCAACTAGCCATTCATGCCACCAACCAGGTGATGAAACGTACAACCCGTACTCTCCATCATGCCACCAACCAGGTGATCAAAAGTACACCCAGTACTCCAAATTATACATGAGCATTACTCATGTCATTCATACATAAACATTCATAAGCATCACTCATGACAATCATACATAAACATTCATGACCATCATTCATGTCAACATTCATGAGCATCACTCATGTTAACATCCATGAACATCACTCATGTCAATCAAACATTCATGAGCATCACTCATGTCAATCAAACGTCCATGAGCATCACTCATGTCAATCAGCTTCAAAAGCTTCATTTATAAAAGCTCTAGCTTCAAAAGCTTCATTTACAGAGCTACAGCTTTAAAAGCTTTATTTACAGAGCTCTAGCTTCAAAAGCTTCATTTACAGAGCTCTAGCTTCAAAGCTTCACTTGCAAAGCTTCACCTACAAAGCTTTAGTGCAGGGAATACAAATACCACCTCCGAACGACCGCCACTTCGGCCCATACATGGATTCAATTTGAAGTCTCTAGCCAACAGACTCTATTGACCGAAGACTTGGGGGACTACATTATGTACTATATATTGGGCCTCAACTGGGCCTTATGAAAAATACTTGGGAGACTTAGCCTATTATTTATGTATTAAGGAGCGAGCCCTTATTTCTATAAAAGGGACTCCCTCACTTTCATTAGAGAGCACCTATTATTCATGTACTGAGGAGCGAGCCTTTATTTTATAAAAGGGACTCCCTCACCATCATTAGAGAGCAACGCCGCCAGCTGAGCAACCGCCTCGCCGCGAGCATCACTCCTAACCCATCACTTATGTATTGAGGAGCGAACCCTTATTCTATAAAAGGGACTCCCTCACCACCATTAGAGAGCATCGCCGCCTACTGAGCAATCGCCTCGCCGCGAGCATCAACTCTAGCCCATCATTTATGTATTGAGGAACGAGCCCTTATTCTATAAAAGGGACTCTTTCACCATCATTAGAGAGCATCAACTCTAGCCCATCATTCATGTATTGAGGAGTGATCCCTTATTCTATAAAAGGGACTCCCTCACCTTCAAACGCTGCAAGCCGAGCCAACCAAGGCAACATAAGCCACGAGCCGAGCAGCCGAGCAGCGTGTGCTACTTCTAGTTGAGCGTCATTTCAAATTGAGCACTGCCTCATATCGAGCATCAGTTCAAGACAGTATCTAGTTACTTTGACCCACACATGGACTGAATTTCAAGTCTCCAGCCAAAAGACTCTCTTGACTGAAGACTTGGGGGACTACTATTTATACCATATTTAGGGCTTCGTATTTAGACCTCGTATAAATACTCGAGGGGCTTAAATGTAATTATGTAATAAAGGAAGGGGCAAATATGTAATTAGGGGAGGAGCCCTTATTCTATAAAAGGGTCTCCTCACCCTCACAAACCCTAAGCCTCTCCAATCTAGAGCAAAGCTCTCACACTCTCTCCCTCACAAATACTCTCAGATAAATACATGTTCAGTGTGGACGTAGCTCAAACCTTGGGGTGAACCACGATACAACTTGTATTATTTACTTTCTTGCAGATTCACGGTCGGATTTACGTTGTTCCAAGACCTCCAGTTTTGTGCATCAACAACATCTATTTCTTACTTTAACGTACTTTAAACCTAGTGAGTCATCTAATTCAATCTAATTCTAGTGATGATCAACAAATGAGGCCTAAGTTGGTGCGCAATCTAGTGAGTCATCCAATTCAATCAAACTCTAAGATTCAAAATTATACCATCGTCATCTGCTATATTGCTACTTCGGGAACCTTGTAAAAATAATCATTTTTACAAGTGATTTAATCATTTTTTGTATAAGAGATTTTGGACGGAGGAATTGAAAACGGGATCTCAGCTACATACTATGAACCAGTTGTTTACAAGCCCTTTGCCTGAAACCCGGTCGAAGAAATGCATGGATTCAACCACCTTCAAAGTTCATGTCCGTTGGAAGATGAGTTATAAGACAACTGGATATAAGTTATGTTACGAGACCGTGAATCAGTTATTGAACGGTGAAATTCAACGAATTTATAAACGAGAATATTGACATTAGGCAAACTTTTACTTTCAGCCGACTGGCCACGTTGAGCAAGTGAAAATATCACTCGTCTTACTCCTATATTAGTTAAGGAGGCAGTTCTTACTTATGAACCTTCCATGTATTTGTTTTTAATTTTACGTTACAGAACGTCTTCTTCAAACTAAAACCGTGTCCATCCACCAAGTTTTCTCATAGCCATGCATCTAAAATTAGATCTTTAATCATATTTATCTTAGTCTCTGCTATATATATTTTTTTAAAATCTTTTCTGTAAAGCACAAGTTTTATGCATGAGTTGGCAGATGCCTGTCCTTCATCCATTTCAAACAAACAAATAGTTTTTAATGACTAAAATATTGCATCAAGTCTTGTACAAATGGCATCATTATATTATTAAACAAAATCATATGATAAAAATCTCATATATTAAAAGAATATTTGTTCATTTCAACCCCTGAAGTTATTGATCATGGATGACGCACACATACATTATTGTGGGAAAATTGACCAAATGGTACGTGAAGTTTTTTAGTCTTGTGCAATTACCATTTAAGTTTAAATTTTGGACCCTAAATGGTATATGTTTATGTCACGTACCATGTGGATTTAGGTGCCAAACACAAGATTTTTTTTTTCCAAGATATAGTAAGGCTAGACATTTACATATAAAGGGAATAAAAAAAATTATGTGGTAGAAAATAAAAATAAAAATAAAAAGACAGATGAAATCCAAAAAATCCAAAAAATAAAGGCCCCTCCCTTTATGGTTTCCAACCTCTCACACTTTAGATACCAAACAAAAAAGAAACCCTCCAACTCTTTCTTTTGGGCCTCTTGTTACTCCTCCTTACTTGTTAATTAACATCCAAAATTTACTAATTAGGCCTCAACTGCAAAACCAGAAATCCCAGACTGGCATTTGCTCCTCCTCCCAAAATATAAAACCTAATTTTAGCTTTCTTCCGTTTCTCCTCTCCTGTTTTTATACATTCCCATTTCTACACTTTTTTCATTTGTGAGTTTTGTTTCATTTTTCCGACGATGAAGATGGAGCAAAATTCAACCCTCTTCATCATTTTCCTCCTCTCCGTAATCCACAGCTTCGTGTTCGTTCATGCACTCCGCGGCGCGAGCCCGGAGAAAGCCTTGAAGCTCAAGCTAATCCACAGGTACTCTCCACATTATAATGGCCTGCATGGGGATGAGAAGCCTAAAAACCAGCAGGAGCTCCTCAGGTTGCTCCACCGCCACGACATTGTCCGCCATCAAATGATATCGTACAGAAGGCAACAACAACAAGAAGAAAGCCTTCTTGATGCTGAAGAGGTAATATTAAACAGCAGCCGGATCGCGGCGAGGCGGATGGCTTGGGAAAAAAGAGGCTCCATGGCAATGCCGATAAGTTCGGGTTCGGATTACGGTTGGGGGCAGTACCTGGTTAAAATTAAAATCGGAACGCCGGCACAAAAGTTCTTGTTAGTCGCGGATACCGGCAGTGACTTGACGTGGATAAACTGCAGATACCGTTGCAGAAACCGGTGCGAGAAGCACCAAGGAAGGTTGCAACACAAGAGGGTTTTCCATGCAGAACTTTCTTCTTCCTTTAAAACTGTGCCGTGTTCTTCGAAATTGTGCAAGGTTGGTCTGTGGACTATGTTTTCTCTCCAACAGTGCTCCACCCCATCGAGCCCTTGCAGATATGATTACTCGTACGTACGCTTGCTTCTCAATTTCCATTTTCCTGCTTATTGATTCTTTGTTTTTGTTTTAATTTGCTTGTGAAAATGTCAAATTGGAGAACCCAGCTGTTTCCAGTTTAGGATGAGGTCCAAAAGTTTGGTTCCAAATTGGGATAAGAGAATCTTAATAGTTATGATTTGACGCTAATTATTGTGTGGTATTAGAACATAACTAATATGCTCATGCTATAATAGCAGACTGATTATACTACGTGACTACATACCATGCATTGTATTTTTGTTAAAATTATTTTAAATTAGAAATGGAAATGGAAGAGAAAATCCAAACCAGAAGTAGTTGGAAGTGTCTTTTCTGAGGTACATACGTCCATTTCATTTTTAAAGCCGACCTAAAATTGTTCTACAACTTGTCTTTAGGGAACTTGGTTTTAGTTGTGTTAACAATATACATACTAAATATTAAAGTCGGTATAAACAGAAATTACATGGTCATGTGTTTGTCCAGGAGTTTTATAGGGTCTTTTGTTTAGCATCATCCTCTTCGTCACCCTTGTTGTTCATGGACCATTTTTGCTAAGGCTAAAGGATAATTAGGGTTTTTCTAAAAATCAGAATCAACACAGAGTTAGCTAAATTTTTTAAGAAGTCTCTAATGCAATCAGATACAATTGTGGGGTACTCCAAATTCATCAGTTGCAGAAGATGTAGGCGCTGCATTTTACCTACATTCAGCAAAAAGATTTAAATGGCACTTATTGTAAGTAGTTGAGAGTCACATGATGCACATTTTTTGTACCAAACACAAAGATTTAATATCACTCGCAGGTGGTAGCTTGATCTGTATTTTGTAACGGCGTAATCTTTTAAAGAATATCTAGAGTTTAGGTTGTTGGACATCCTAAATTCAAAACTTAAGATCCAAAACCCTAAATGTAAATCTTATAACGGATGTATATGCCTCTCCACATGCTGAATGAGATTGAAAGTGTGGAAAAGTGTTAACCTAGTATACATTGTTGGTTCATACCCTAATAACAACTCAATCTACACCTATTTATGAATAACCAACAACTTAATTTGTTTTTCACAATGCTATTGTGTTAGGTACATAGAGGGGGCTCATGCATTTGGGCTGTTTGCCAATGAGACTGTAAGAGCAACCCTGGCAAGTGGCACGAGAACCAAACTGGAAAACGTGATAGTTGGTTGCACAGACCACATCAAGGGCAGTGGAGGCATTAGACATGGTGATGGTATATTGGGGTTGGGCTTTGGCAGGAACTCATTCACTACCAAGGCTTCCCTACACTTTGGTGGCAAGTTTTCTTATTGCCTGGTTGATCAGCAAAGCCCCAAACATGTCTCAAATTTTCTCACATTTGGTGGCCACAAAGCAGCTAGATTGCAGAAACAAATGAACTACACAAAGCTGGTTATCGGTGACTCCGAGGATAAGGGGTCGTTCTACGGCGTAAATGTGCAGGGAATCTCAGTTGGGGGGAAAATGTTAGATATACCACCTCGTGTGTGGGACGAAAATCTTAAAGGTGGAACCATTGTTGATTCAGGCACAAGCCTCACATTTCTGAAAGTGCCGGCATATAAAGCTGTCATGAAAGTAATGACAATGGCTTTGTCGAAAGTGAAAAAATTGTCACCAGATGATGACCCTTTTGACTTTTGCTTCAGTTCCAAGGGATTCAACAGGTCTTTAGTGCCAAAATTCGCAATTCACTTTGCAGATGGAGCTATATTTGAGCCACCAGTGAAGAGCTATGTTCTTGAGGTTGCTGACGGGAAGATGTGCCTAGGGTTTGTGCCAACTAATGTTGGTCCCTCTGTTATTGGCAACATAATGCAGCAAAACCATTTGTGGGAATTTGACTTAGGGAGGAGGACACTGGGTTTTGCTCCCTCCACCTGCACCTAGGACTTGTTCAAATACTGGAATTGGATTGATTATGTTCTTGTAATAACTTTTTCTATTTCTTCCCATATATAATTGTGTATGAAATTCATTGCATTCTTATGGTGACGTCTTGTACTTGATCATAAATCATAATTGGGTTTTCACACTTGTATCCATCCAAGTGTTTCACATACGTATATGCCTTAACAATTCTACAAATTAAACTTTTGTACATCCAAGTTATTGACCGACTAATTCTTGGTGTAGTGCGTTATCTCTCTTTGTAATACTAAAAGAAAGTTCAAAGTCGAATTCTTGTTCTGTTACGAATAACTATGGGCTGGGTGAAATAAAGTTGAAACTAATGGGCGTGGGATAACATAATTTGATTTCTTGGACATATTCAATATATGTTGGAAAAATATAACTTCTAAGAGAAAAATTTCATGAACTGACAGATGCATAGGATCAATAATGTATGCAGTTGCTCTTCTCCGCATTCCACATTATTGCTAGACACGAAATAACGCAATGTTCTTTTTGAGAATGACTCTCCTGGGCGCAAGATGTCCACTCTAAAAGGCTGAAGGGGGTAAGAAGCCAAATGCAACTAAGTTTTGGTCCTATCTAATTTTACTTCTCTTGAGAAGAAAAGTTCTTGAATCCGCTTGTGCTTCTATGTTATGCTTCTATCTAATTTTACGTCTCTTTCATTTGATAAGTTTAACGATCACGAGCAAGTATGAATGATTCTATTTCCAAATCAAGTATGAATGATTGAATTAAGAGCACAAAATTATTAAGCATGAATGATTGTCTACATGGGAAAGTGAACACAGAGTAAGTGTGCCTGAATAATTGAACACATATTAGATATATCGAGTCCATTTGAAGAGCACAAAATAGTATATGGTAGCTTCCAAAATGTAAGTCCACAGGAACAGATGCTTCATGTAAATAGCTTGCATGATTAGTTTAGCAGTAGAGTGAGCTTTTTCTTCTTCTTCCTGCAAAACGTGAGAGATACCACTCCTGACGTGCACGCTTGTAATACTAGGATAAATGCCATTATTAATCACCAATCAGACTTTGTCGTTATAAAAGATTGATTGGTTGGTTGGTTGGTTAAGATTCTTCTTTGTTTGTCGTTAATAAACATGAAAATGAGTCATTGTAGGCCCCGATTAATCTATTAGTACAACATATCAATGATCATCCATAACAGTTTAAGACAAATCTATTGCGTTAAGCGACTTATACATCTTTCAGAAAGGATAATTGTCTAGATTATGCATTTCATGTTTAGAGTTTAGATCAGCTATGCGTTAAATAGATAATTTCTTGTCGTTATAATACGTGTATTTGTTTATTAATATTGTATTCTATGTCTTCTTTCATGATGTATCAACTTTGTTGCTAACTCATTATAATATATGGATATACAGTGATAACAAGTGACAACACGGTGATCTACCACACATTCGGTGATCTACCACACATTAGTATATATGTACCATCTTATATCTGAAGAACATAAAATTATGACCCATATTATGTCAATCTCTTTTTGGGAAAGAATATTTATGTTCAACTTTAGAATTGTTGTATCGTAATATTAATTTCTTGTCAATCTAGTATGTTATTGTTAGACAATATATTTAGACCGTTGTGTGTGATTCAAATAATAGTGTGCACATAAAACATATCAGATTGTTTTACTTACAATTAAGGGATATATATACTGATATGCGGTTTAGAAGAATAGAGATCAATGAGAGGGTTGGAAAGGGCATCACGTAAATTTACATGAATCAAGGTGCTTCTCCCGTTACCCTAACAACTCTCATCGCTCACTATTTTTATCATGTTGTGAATAATTTGGCCATCACTCTAATAAGAACAAGTACCAATCTATCTATCTAGCTAAGATGTAAACGTCTATCTAACGGCCATGTGCATTGAGTGATTGAGGTCAAGCTTCATTGTTTAATTCCCTTATATATTTTTTCACATTAATATATAAAATCTGCAGGAACTTTGTTGTCTTCTTCTCTGTCGTCATGCATATACATACTTGGCCTTTTGAGCAAAATCGTGAGTTGTAGATGGGAGCAGGTAATTAAGACGCTCATACAATCAGCTTAAAGTCTTGATCGAACTCCCTCCAGCAGGAGAGCGACTAACACATTGTTAGGAGTATTTAGAAACTCCATTGTTGAATTAGGGTTGGAATTTAGATCCTTTTTGTGGAAATCAAAAGGTGGGCCTTTATTTTGAAGATGAGTTTGAAATTTTTAGGGTTTAGTAGTGAGTTTAAACTTTGTAGTTTAAATTAGTTTAAAGTAAAATATTGCTAATAAATAAAACACTATTTAGCACGGTATGTAAAGTCATCTTGCAACGAACTGAGAATAGATCCATAAAAACATCCAACCTTTCCCAAAATCTTCCCTAATTTAGAATTTGGGAAATTGACATAAACAGCTCCAACCATAGTCTCCCAAATTTAGGGTTTCCCTAAAAATTTACGGGAACTCTTTCCAATTTTGACTATATGCATACAACAAACATACAATGAGATAAGTCTATTTATTGGCGTGGTATGAACAAAAATATGATGTCTCTAACATTTCATTTCCTAAAAATTAATATGAGACAACATCAGATAAAGGATTGGAGTTGCTCTAATGTTATCTCAGTTTCATGTTTTGTAACTGCACATTTCGAGCTTTGTTTGGTGTTGTTACACAAATAAAAGAATGATGAAAGATCAAGTATGTTGCGTTACCATGAAAGCATCAAATGAAGTTATGAACCATGAACTAAAACAAAGCCTAATGAAAGAATGTCTAAATGGGCTGAGCATTGGGCCCAAGTTTAATAGTTTGGTATAAAAGTGGACTATCTGGCCCGTAAAACTCTTGGGCTCAATTTTCAATTGTTCAACTTAAAAACTATTATTAGAGAAAAGTTATATAACTAAATACCACTTCTAAATCACTTAGTATTACATTCTAATGATATCATCTTCACTTGTAAGTGAGAGGTCTTAGGTTTAATTCTCACTAATATTGAAGTTGAACTGCATTATTGTTAACCCATTGTGAGGCTAAACCCACTCCTTCCTCATTAGTGTAGAGAATATTATTTGTTAAAGAAAAAAAACCGGTTCTAAATGGCTTATAAGTTATAACATTTCTTTTTTTACTGCGCATGACAAAGATCTTTTGAAAATTCAATAATTCATTTTATCATAAAAATGTTACTCATGATTTTTAATACATTTTGCAAAGTTGTACAAAAACAAGAATAAAACATATTTACTAGCATTTACACTGCACCATAAGTTTCATTACATTTTTTTTTTCTTTTAATACATCGATATATTTATACTGAGTGGTGAGCAAATGGTTATTAAGCCACACAATGAGTCATCACATGATTTGGAATCGAACTTGCTGTATACAAGACTTGAACATAAGACTTCTTACTTACAAATAAAAAATAAAAAAAAAGACCTTCAACTTATAAATGAAGAAAAATATCTTTAAACCGTAATGTTAAGCAGTAAGGATTCATAAAGCTAATGAAAAACATTTTAGAGATATTTGTAAAACCGATTAAAACCGTGAGTTGCGCTACTTTTTAATAACCCTAGCTGAGTGCAAACCAATAAAAAAAAGTGTTATTAGTGAGTAGTGACGCGATCTTTCCCTCCTTTGTTTTCAAGGCAGATTAAATGTACCTAACAATTTGATTAGGACAATAGACCCAAAATAAATTAAATATATCCCAACTTTGCCAGGTATGCTGATGAAAATTCAAAAGAAAAATGAACACCTGGTTGTGTTGATTGGAGAGCAAGAATGCAAGTTCATTAGGCACTTCTGTGCTGTGTATGGATCAAGTTGTTTGATCAGCCCTCAGCAATAGGAAGTACCTGCATCATGAAACATACATAAGACAATTGTGAGGTCAAATTTCAAACTCATGACTCACAATAAACTGGAAGCCTCGGTGACATCGATCGGGGATTGCTTAGTTTTGTTTACAATGGACAATTTTTTGGATGTGATGAAAGTATAAAAATAATATGAGACGTAACAGTTATTGCATTTTGCAACCCTAATGGGATTGCTTAGTTTTGTTTGCGATGGACAATTTATAATCAAATCGAAATTAACACCATATTCAACGTACATTATTTAATCTTTACGCAAACAAAAGTATTTAGCACTTGGAGGCAAAGTTAGTCAACAATTGAAGGAGATCTTGGCCATGTATGGGGGTTCTTAATTAATTGGTATCACAATACTTATTTATAGACTTTTCTTTTCCTAATATTCAATTCACTAATTAGGGTCAATTGACTTGGTTTCGCTTTTTCTTTTTTCTTATTCGAGATGATAAAGTACAAAAATTTTGACACATGAGTGAATGTTTTTAATAACCATTTGAAATACAAACTTCTTACATAGCTACACCATCTAACCAAACAGGTTCTATGTTTTCCCTTAAGGTTTTTTTTTTTTTGCTTTTGTTAAACAAAAGGCCAGACTAAAAGCAAACAAAAGGGAAATTACAAGATAATGGCGCAAGATCGAGAAAGATGGAGTTTGTTCAAAATAGACCGGATCCAAAGTACAAGAGACGTTCAGGTTGACCAACTCATCAACAACAAAATTCATTTTACGATAGACATGTCGAATATTACATTCTCAATCACGTTGTAACATCACACAACAAACTTAAATCAATTCACCAAGAAGATGATTATCAGTGGCACCA
Source organism: Malus sylvestris (assembly GCF_916048215.2). Lineage (NCBI taxonomy): Eukaryota > Viridiplantae > Streptophyta > Magnoliopsida > Rosales > Rosaceae > Malus > Malus sylvestris. Next base: position 36,274,590 of record NC_062264.1, on the reverse strand, counting down.
TGTGAAAACCCTAATTTCAAAAGTCTTACCAAATTATGTAGAAAACCCTAATTCTAAATGGTGTAAATTGCGTACAATCCAGATTCAATATTTCAAGTGTGCAATACACGGAGATTGAGTTTTATAATAAATTGTGGCTGGCCAATGTCAATGGTTTTAAATGGTTGGAAATGGATGGATGGATGGATGGGTGGGAAGGAACCCTTTCCCACTAAGAAAACTTTTACACGCCCTCTTCTTCTTGGTCCTTCTTCTAGTTCTAGATCTCTGGCTTTTTAGAAATTTCCAGGACACTACCTAAAATTGTTCTACTTCTTTTCTACCGTCTAGTTTATTTTATTTTTAGGCTGACGCTTAACCTAAATTATTGAACTATTCAAGGTCATTTTTATTTTAAAATTTTGCCTCCCCACACATTTTTTTTTTAAATTATAAAAAACCAGGCCAAAGCATTAAGCATGGTATATTTAAAAGTTAATTAGGGACTATAAAAAAATAATAATCCAAATTCATGCAGCGATGTTGCACTTACACCTGCTTGATGCAATTTAAAATCTTAGATCGATTGATGACTTAACTACTATATCTCTTTCTCATTTGCGATTATTGCTATTTTCTAGGTAAGATCGTTCTAGATATATAACTTATAAGTGCTTATTTTAACCTAATTTCTGTGTAGTTTCCACAATGATCATTGTCTTTTTTTTGTCAACACACAATTATCATGAATTGTGCAAGATTATAATTGCCGTGTACTCATAAACCTATTGTTTTTAGAGCAAATAAAATTACAGTTTCACATTATGTGATGCGAAAATTCTACAAAGCACCGGTGTATTACATATTGAACAACTTGATTTGCATGACTAAATTTTAATAATTATTCAACCTAAACATTGATGCATCTCATACGTCTGTGTATTTTAAAAAAATTTGACATCGGTATACAACATGATGTGAAAAATAAACCACTAGCTTTTGATGAGGTATCATTGGTGGCATCAAATTAGTCTGGCTACCAGATAAAAAGCAGCATAAAGGCCAAAGATAATGCGCCTGTTGTAGGAAGGCATCTCAATCGGGATATGTGGATCGTTGCATTACGTTACTATGAGTGTTTCGGGGCATCTTGCAAATATGTTTCAAATCCCGGGTATATATAATTGCAATTTTTATTCTTTAAAGGAAAAGACATATTGTGATTATATAATAGTATTTTAAAAGGAAAACTAATGAAAATGGCTTGAAAACTTTGAGTTTTAATGATAAGGACAAAATAAAGAGTAAAGTAAATAGTACCAGGATTGACTTTTTAGTGTAAAAATGTGGTTTTTCGTTAAAGTAAACAGTACCGGATACTTTTCGTTAAAATTCTATATTTTAAATGCTTATAACATTCTTTTCAAGACGTGCTCATAGTATAATCATTAATTACAATCTCCCTCTACTTAAAGTGATTTGTATCATTGATGGACTTGGATTGTCTGCCCTCCCATTTAGGTGCTTTCTCCGTGCCCTCCTGTTTTGTGTGGTCACGGTTAAACCACGTCAATATTTTATATTATTTTTTTATAAAAATAATGAAACAAAAAGAAATAGTTTATAAAATGTTGACATGGCTTAACCGTGACCACAAAAACAAGAGGGCACGAGGAGGGCACAAAAATTGGAGGGCAGACAATCCAAGTCCATCATTGATGCACAGTTCAATGTATCATGTTATTATTCAATTTTCTTCTTTTATATTTTAATAAAGAAATACATTATAAGTATACAGTAGTAAGTTAAGCATATCTTCGAGACATCCTAAAGCGTTTTTAGTATCATCATTAATTCTATCTTTGCTTAAAGGTTTTTATGCATAATTCAGTGTATCATGTTCATTTTAAGGAGTTCATTTCCATGTACGATTTTGAGGAACAATTAAAAGAGAATTTTAAGATATTAAAAATTGGATAAAATAAAAATGGAGGATGAGGAATGTAGAGAGGATGAGGAATGTAGAGACCATGTAGAGGCTGTAGGTGGTGGTCCAGGTGGAAGAGACGTGAACTAGTATTGGTTTTATAGAGGCCATAATATGTTGAATGGTATTCATTTCACCACCAAAAGAAAAAAAAAAGGAAAAAATAAATGAATGGAGATTTGGAAATTGGGATTTATGAATATGAAAGCTACGTGTATATATTACTACAAATATATATATTTAAAAAAGGCAGTAGCTTCATGCTTGATGAATATTGATAATGTTATGGATCCATAAAAGTTAAAACCTTTAAGCCATGGTGGTGATAAAAAATAGAAAGATCCCATCATCCCACAAATAGGCAAGAAAACAGTAACCTGAGGCAGAAAGTACAACCAGAATAGTATGTCAGCATAGTTGCAGAAAAGCAATATCATTAAATATTTAAATGATTAATTTCCATAAATATTTAACAAGAATAAGGAGAGAACGTGGAGGCCTCAACACCGTCCATTTGCCATAAATTGTTGTTATTGCTGTTGTTGACTTTACTGTGTCTGTCTGCTGTTAGCTGTTTGAAGCTCTTTCTTGTTCTTCTTGTTCTCAAGTAAAACCATTTCTCTCTCTCTCTCTCCCCTTCCAATTCAAAAACTTTATGTGTTTTCTGTGTGTGTGATTTGGTGATTGTTGTTGGGTTTGGATTAGAATTTTATTTTGTTTTGGAAAAACAGAAAAACTCCAAAAGAAAGAAAAAGTGGAAATTTAGTAGTAAAAGCAGCAGAAGAGGAGTGGGATTGTTGGAGTTTTGGGCAGCAGAGATTACAGAGCGCCAATTTTTAGCCGGTTTTGTTGTGTTGTTACAACGTGAGATTGTTTTAGATAGATAGATAGATAGATAGATAGACAGACAGAGAGACAGATACTAATATTGTTTGAGAAATTATAGGATTCTCTTTCAAAAACAAACACACCCCAAAAATATCTTTGGTTTTTATTTTTAGTTTGATTTCATTTGATTGATTCAAAGGGATTTTCTTTTACCTTTGGAGAGAGGCCATGGCTGCTGCTGCTGCACCTCAATTTCATCACAACTGTATGCAATCTCCTCTCCTTTTCTTTTCTTTTAATTTCTTTTTCTTCTGAATTTCGTGTTTTTATTTTTGTTTTGTTTATGTGATTGATTGAGCTTTGTAATCTGATTTTATGTGATCAGCTCTTAAAAAAGAGCAGGAAGAAGAAAAAGATTCAAACCCACATGTTCAATCCTCAGAATTGTTTAGTTCCAATCTGGTAATTTTCAATTTATTTCATGTTTTTTTGAATTTCAATTGTCATGTTGTATATCCAAATAGTACAACTCTTTTTCACACTCCCTTTTTTCCTCCTGCACTCCCTTGTTTGTTTCTGTCTCTTGATTCACCGTCGATTTATTCGAGTCCAAGGGACGAAGAGGGTGTGAAAATCATTTCCCTTATTTAATTGCAATAATTACTGGGTGCTTTTAGGCCTAACCGCTTAAGCTTTCAAGCTTAGATTGAGTTGCCATGTTGAATATTTAGATTTCGATGCGCGATTAGCAGAGTTTTTATTTCTGCTTGCTTTATGATCCATGAAAATCTGATTTATGAATTTTTGGGTTTGTTTGTGTGTGTGTGTCTTAAGGCCCTCAGCAAGGATGGGAGCCCATCTGATACAGCATCATGCATTTCAACCGTGGGAGATACAAATGCTAGTGTCAAAAAAAGTGATGCAGATGCAGATTATGAATCCTTGACTTCTTATCCACCCACCACATATTACGGATACACGTATCCAGGTTTGCTGCAGCTTCTCATAACTCCGGTCCACAATTCGTGTTCATAGAATACTTTTAACATCTAATTGTTACCATGTTCGCAGGTTATGAAATGGAAAACAATGGATACTATGTTGGTGGAACCGGGGTGGAGATGCAATACCCGGTAAGTTCCCTTACTATCTCACAATTGCGCATGAAAAACATTGATATGTATATGGATTCATACGGCTGTTGATTTCAACGTGCCTTTTGATTACTTCTGGTATTCTGCGATTTGTAACAAAATGATCTTATAGTCACTATTGCTTCATTTAGGTCATGCAAGCAGATAATGGATCTTTTGTCTACTTGATGCCAGGATTTCAGCCTGGTTATGATCCCTACTCGACGTACATGCCCATTTCTCCAATCGGTAGTGATGGGCAATACGTTGGTCAACAGATGTATCCCCCCATGAGCCCCGTGTACCAAGCCCCTATTTCCCCTGGATATAACCCTTCTCTTCCTCCTCATGGGGAGTTCGTCCAGTCACCCTACTTGTGGGATCCATCTCTTGTTAGAGATGGAACATTCGGAAATCCCTACAATGGAGTCTTACAAACACCGCCCTATAAACCTAATTTCTCTTCCCCTAGTCACACTCGTGCTCCACTCTCAAAATCTTCCAAGCCGTTGGATGTTGAATCAGGTTATGGTGCGCGAAATCAGTCAAAGCCAGTAAACAAGGTAGAGTACTATTTCTTTCTGCCGGTGGCATTGTATTCTCTTATCTTGGGCATTTTGATGGATTTTTCAATGATGTCTAGGCCTCGCTGCGTCCCTCAAGTCTTCAAACAGAAGCTCTAGCGAAAGGTTACTTTTCGGTAGCAAAGGGTCCGGTCTACCAAGAGACAGGCGGACTTCTCTATCCAAACAATTCTCCAACTTTAAAAACAAATGCAAAGGGCTGGGGTGGCTCTGACAAGTTGAAACCAAGAAGTAAGGCTAATGGTGTTAAAGATATTAATCTGTTTAATGAGAAGAACCATGGTCCCAGAACAACCAATCCTAAAGGTGCATTGGTGTCCGGAGCTGACAAAGAGAATGGAAAATCTGATGGCATAGCATCTGTCATTAGGAAGGATCAATATAACCTCCCCGACTTTCCAACCAAATACGAGCAAGCCCTTTTCTTTGTGATCAAATCTTACAGTGAAGATGATATTCATAAAAGCATTAAGTACAATGTGTGGGCTAGTACTCCTAACGGGAACAAGAGGCTGGACAATACGTATCAAGATGCACAAGAGAAGGCGGCACAGAAGGGCTGCAAGTGTCCTGTCTTCCTTTTCTTTTCAGTATGCTGGAGATTTAGACCTTATTTTTGAAGCAGGAATTTTCTACTGCAGACTTTTAGGCCTTCGGTCTCTGAAATGATTTACTAATCCAATCTTTGCTTCTCTGTTTTATGATGTGCTTCAGGTTAATGCTAGTGGTCAGTTTTGTGGAGTAGCTGAGATGATTGGTCGTGTCGACTTCAATAAGAACATGGACTTCTGGCAGCAGGATAAGTGGAATGGTTATTTTCCGGTCAAGTGGCATATCATAAAAGACGTCCCAAACCCACAGTTACGACATATAATACTCGAGAATAATGAGAACAAGCCTGTGACCAATAGTAGAGACACGCAAGAGGTGTGCAAAACCAACTAATTGTTTGATTTAATTTCTCTGCATTTTATCTCAAATTACCAATCTCAATCTGTGATTACATTTATATTTTGCAGGTGAATTTTCTTCAGGGTATTGAACTGCTGAACATATTTAAAAATCATATGTCAAGGACATCGATACTGGATGATTTTGATTTCTACGAAAACCGCCAGAAAATGATGCAGGAAAAGAGGATCAGACAATCTACACCTTACTACGGACTGCAGGTATGCCGCTGCTCTTCCTTTCTCTCGATTCTTTTCAGTCAAAGAAAAAGACAGATTAAGTAAAATTCTTGCACGTATAAAGGATCAAATGCAATATTGCTGTTAGAAAGATGATTCTCTTTAACTACAAAAGGATTAAGAATAAAGCAAGTAATAAAGTGGAGAGTGCGGTGCCATTCAAATTTTTGAAATGGGGATGACTTTATTCTATTCTTTCAGATAGGATTAACATTTATTATATTTTGTGGGGAATTGATTTCCGAGAGTTTTCTTTCCCTGCATTCCTCTCATTTCTTTGGGCATTGGATTGGATAATTCAAAGAAAAAAATATATAAACATAAACAAGGAGAGGAGTGCAGAAGGACAAAGCGGGAGAGTTAAATTTGTTCTTTCGGTTTGCTTGAAACTTGTTTTCTTCTCAGGAATGTTAACCAGAAATTGTGTTTTATGTGGCAGCAAAAAATAAGTGAGTTAAGTATCAGTGCTGAGTAGGGGCCTCAGGTTAAAGGCAAAGGAAAGGGTGCAGAGATATGGGCATATGACAGATTAGATTATACACCAGAAAACCAGAATCAACGTTTCGAGCAGTTAAAAGATGTAAATTTGCAGATGAAATCCGAAGGCGTAGCATCGCCATCGTCGTTTTCCCATAAAAAAAATAGAGAGATGAAATGGTGGCTTTGGAATCCAAGTCCTCTCTCCCTCCTCTGCCTACATACGTTAGCATTTGTTCTCTCAGCATAAAAGTGTATTTGGTTCTTTGTTTAGTGTTCACAAATGTAATTCGGAAAAAGAAAAAAAATGCTGATATCTTTAATTTCTTAAAAATATCTTGGTGGGAGAATAATCCGTCGATTTTCTATTAGTGCAAAATATTGATGACTCAATCCTAATATTGTGACCTCCTAACGGTGTTCTAAAAATCCCCGCCTACTGCTGCCTAGGTTCCGTCTAGCGCCGCCTAGGTGCTAGGCGGTTGGCCATCACCCTGATTAATGCCTAGACATATAAAAATTAAGAAAGGGCGCCTAGAATTGTTGAGGCGTCCATCTAGCCCGTCCAAACCCGCTTATGTTGTGACTCATATAGACAGAAAATAGATAAATTTTATTTTGCATATTATTTTTTGCAATAAATTGTAAGAGATTTATTGAATACTTAAATGAACACACATTATAGATTTGTTTTCCATATTTTCATAATATATATGTCATTCTATTTTGTAATTTATTTATATATATTTTAAGTATAAATAAACTTATTTACACGAAATATAATAAATTTACTTAAATCTACATAATCCGACTAGGCGCTAGGCACCAGTCCACCGCCCGACTAACGTATTTTAGAACCTTTGCCTCGTAACAAATTACCCGTATTTCTGTTTAGCATTATTGGCCTCTCGCCTGATTCACCAAATATGCAGGTCAATCGGGAATGGATACATTCTGGTGAAGCGCAAAGGTAACCGGAAAGTTCGAAACTAATTGTTGCCGGAAAATTTGATATCACGAACGAAAGAGGGTCAATTTCGCGTCCTTTTTTCCCCAACGAAAAAGTAAGCCACGCGATAGACTTTAGGATGCAAAATAATAGGCAGGTGCTCAATCTCCATGAAGTAAAAAAGGATTTACATACGACTCATTGAGCACCAACACACTTATCCTCAAACCAACTTCTTTCCAAAATCCATATTCTACGGACAGTGACCATGTAAAGTGAGTGGTAATAATGTCCTTCAAAATGCCTAGAGATTTTCGCGACACCGTAAATCGCAACAACACGTTCAACTACAAAATGGATGTAAAAATGGAGACAATCCCCTTATGCTCATTTCAATGGCAGTATGGGGGGATATATAAATTTTGGTCTCAACCTTGATTGCCTGATGTTGACCCACGAGAACGTCCGCGCCCACGCCCACGTCCAGGAGGTCCACGTCCAGATCTTCCAGTTTGTCTTCCGGCAGGTCCTCCACGACCTGTGCTTGGTGAAGTAGAGAGCCCTCTGGCCTGTTGTCTTCGGCGTGCATTCTCCAGAGCTCGTGTTGTTAAATTTATGGTAGTTGACGGAATAATCACAGGAGACACCTGTCTCACCTCTCCTGCAGTAACACTGGGACTAGCTTGTTTTGAAACGCTTACTTCTGCTGTGGTACTTGTTGAAGTGGTATCTACGATTACTGAGGTAGCTTCGGCAGCCTGGTCAGTCTCCGTCAAAGTATGGTCATTACCATCAATTGACTTATCGGAACCATCAGCAGCTTCTTCAGTTGCATCAATGTCATCATTTTTCTCATCATTAAGAACCTCTGGAGAATTAACCTCACCGATATCCACAACAGAACCAGCAGCAACACCGTAATCATCGCCCCTAGCTGGGGAAGCCTCGGGAGTTGTTACAGGTTCAGGTTGAACTTCCCCTATTTCAGGACTGCCCATCGCATCACCACCTTCAAGCTCAGAAATATCAGGGACCAGCTCTCCCTCTTCTCGGTCTCCTCCAAAATCACTGGACTGTTGCTCTAGCTCAACCTGATCTTTGGCTCCATCGTGCGATGGTAGATCTTTTCCATCTGATCCATCCACATTCTCCACTAAATCACTATCCTTCTGTGATTCAACTTGACTCAAACCATCAAACTGTCTTTCATTTGGCTCTTCAACCTTCTCCCCAGCAGTCTCAGTTTCTTCTTTCTCGGCATCAACAGCAGCTTCCTCACTTGAACTTTGCGGCAAATCAACAGCGACGTCTAAAGGTTCATCTTTGACTGGAACACTCCCAAGATTTTCCGAAATAGCAGATGGCTGCCCTTCAGTCCCTTGTAGAGAATCTGAACCTTTGGCCTTCTTTGAAACAGGTGCTGCCACCTCAGGACAAATTTCCCCTTGGTTATTTGATTCCTCACGGGACTCAAAAGTAGATGAAGAAGCAAGACGTTTCCGAAGCAGCTGTTGTGGCAAAGTAGCATTGCCTTGAACTTCCATTTCATTCGATGGTGCTTGTTTGCCCCCATTGCGGGTCCCTTCCATCTCTGACATCTCTACATCACCTTGTTGTTCTTCAGGTCTTACAAGCCGGGGCCTAACCAATCTCCTTCCTTGTTTACGGGTTTCGACATTGCCTTTGGGTAAAGTGATTGTTTTTGCGCTTTCTTCAGTGGCTGTGGATGCTAAGCCCCTCTCTTCAGTTGCTTTGGATACTAAGCCCCTTGCAGGACTCGTTGAAGACATAACCGTGGATGCTTGAGCGGTACCTACATTGGCACACAAAGTTAACGAATTTACTCATGAATAAAGAAATAGCGGCATTTACAAAATGAAGGATGGGAATGAAAAATGAATAAACCAATCCTCAGTATAAAAAGAATTGCTTAACAAAAGTACCAGAGGTAGCCGGTAATGAAGTATCTGCAACTGGAGGAGTGTTTGCAAGAACACCGTGAGCACCAAACTCACTGTGAACTGAATGTGCTGTCTTTTCGAAATTTTCGACAGCTAAACCGTAGGCAGCAGCAAGACCATCCAGTATGGTTCCCGAAAGCATTTGAACAATTGAGGTACCCTAAGTTACATGGAATATACTATTAAAACAAACCCAGATGAAACAGCAAGTATAAACACGGTTTTGAAATATGATGAACAAAGTACATAAAACAAGTTAGAATATAGATATTCATAAGGTGAGTGAAAGGAATCTGCTTTCCAGTTTGATAAATAACAATCAAACCTGAGGGAGACTGTCTTTTGCATGTTTCAGCTTTTCAAGTTCATCTGAAAGCTGCTTCAAAGCCTGCTTATGCTTCTCGAGTTCATTCATGAAGTTCGACTTGTCCTAAAGCAAAAAATATCACATGCATCACTTTGTAATGCAGCATATATTCATATTGAAATTGAAGTACCAAGAACACGTCCAGCTGAATTTCAGAAGTAAACCCTAGGATGTATGGGTAGAATGCATTAACTGATATGGAATTTACAACAATGGACAGATAGAAAACCTGGTCAACATTATTATAGGAATCTGTTACAGCCTTCTCCATCTTCTTGCGCATTGCTTTCTCCATCCGATTTTCATCCTTCTCCTTTCTCAGCTCCTCTCTTTGCCTCTCCAAATGCTTTTCCAGAAGCTGAGCGAGCATAGTAAATGAGTCACAACTGGCAAAAGAGGTTCAAAGAGAGAGAGCGAAAAAACAAAAATGACTATCAAGTTCAACCTGAATTTTCTGGTCTTTCTCTTCCCTAATTGCTTGCACCCCGGTAGTATCTACTGATGCTCGTTTCACTGTAAGACAGTCAAACAGATAATGAGCGGATTATTTTACAACTGAATGGAAAAGGACTGATGGATGGTTTAAACATACCTAATTTGACTTCCTCCAGCTGTCTAGAAAGAGCTTGATTCTCCTTGCTCAGTTCCTCCTTTTCCTTGGACAGTGTCTCCTTTTCTTTTGAAACGGTCTCTTTTTCTCTTGAGAACATTTCGAGCCTCCTCTGCAGATTGATGAATGGTTAATCACCAACCAACAAATAAGAAAAGTTTTCACCTTTTAACACAACACTTAAATGTCAAAAACTAGTCAAGAGAGGATTAGAAATAAAATATGCATTTAATTTCAAGTAATAATTGTTCATTATAAAGGACATGAAAATTTAAAAAACCTTATACTGAGTGGCCATCTTCCTATGCTTCTCGATTTCTGATTTTAGACTTGCCTGTGCATGTCAGCCATAAGAAGGTTATACAGAGAATCGTATAAGAAATCCAATGACAAGCACTTCTACAAATCTGATCTTAGAATACAGAAATTAAGGTGTACCTCAGCTTGCAAAGCATCACTCATTCTCTTCTCCATCTCAGTCAGTTCCAATCTGCAGTTAGCAATATCTCGCTCCAGACGTGATACAGTCTCCATCTTTTCTGAAAGAAGTTTCTTGACTTCTAGTATTTCAGAATCCTTCTCCTCCAATTTTTTCTAAGAACATAAAAATTAAAATTAAAATAAAGAAGCATACAATAACAATGATAAAATAAAGCACAAGAAATCACATTAAGTATTTGATATTTGAAGGGAACTGAAACAAAGTAAGATACAAATGCACTTATAAGCACACCTTAGTTTGTACAGATAATCAAATTATAAAGTAAACCAATAAAGGGACAAACAAGTTAAAGTTTATCACATGCATAACATAAGTTACGTAACCACTGATAAAGCATCGAGGATCAAAATACTATCATCATTTGTAATGTTTTTCAACATCTTTTAAATGTGGACAAGGATTCACACATATCAACGATAACATGTCAGTATATCTCAACTAAGAGGCGAAGATATAATAACTAACAGGAGAAATGCAAGCTTAAAGCAATTAATATGCTTATAAAGGTGTCAGCCTACCTGCAACTGACGAACATCATCCTTTGCGCGATCATAATCTTGAACATCAATATTTCTATACCTTTCAAGTAACTTCAAGAAAGAGAGTACATTAGAATATTGAATATATTTATCAATGAGCTCATTTGTACTTATATCTGCAACAGGTACTACCACAAAATTGGCACTTTTCTACTGGTATTAAGGTCCAAATGAGTCTTTCAGATGCCAGGCATAGATACACAATTATTGATATCTAGCTCTCTGGAGTCTACACAGGTCTCAGTTGGGACTTTTAGTATGTTTATAATAGGTTGAAGTGTGCTGGGAAAGTTTATAGTTCTCAGAATAAAACAAAACCCTTTTTTTTTTGTGGGGGGGGGGGGGGGGGGGAGAGGGAGTAGGGGGCGAGAGAGAAAGATAGAATCCCCCGTCATGAACTGTATACATATTTTCACAGTTACTAGATGTACTTAAAACAGAGAGACAGAAAGCAGTTCCGAGATCAATACCTCACGAACCCTCTGTTCTGAGTGTTCTTTCTCTGTCTTTTGCATTTCAATTTCTTTCTTACAGGCTTCCAACTCAATCTGCCTCTCCTGTAGCAATCTCTCTAGGTTCTCAGTCTCAGCACTAGCTTTTTGTGATATTTCACGGAATTTCTGAAAGAAAAAATAATGAGTCATGTTTACATGGAAGAAGAACAATTATCTACATGGAGGGAATCCTTTCCAGTAAAAATTTGAAATACCTGGCATTCCTCAAAATTGTGCTTGTTTTCTTCTCTGAGTTGGATATTGCTTTCACGAAGTAAGTTCATTTCTCTAACCTGCAAAGACATTTCATCATGACAGCATAAATAAAGTTAGAAGGGGAAAATAGTAGGTATTGGGATATAATCTCAAAATAGTCTGCTGTACAATGTCCACAGAAACACAGAATAGAGTTCAGTGTCGAATAAACAACGGTCAAACACTTGAGTGGAATATACTGACACTGCACATGTAGTTTGAGAAACACCATATTACAACAAAATAATGGAAAGAGATCAAGCAATAACAGCTAAGAAGTATAATATACCTCTGGAATTTGAGAACAATAGAACACAATGAAAAGAAACTAACCTGTAGTTGCAAGGATTTCATTTCCTCCTCAGTGAACAATGATCTTGAATTAGTGCGCTCGGCATGAAGTGATGACTGGGCTGTTTCTGAAGCCTTGAGGGCACTCTCAAGCTACAAAAGCAAATATAAAATAAATGCATGAATTCAACCAAGGACAGATGAAATAACCATGATAACACAGAAATACAAAAATCACAACAGACAAACATCCTCAGGATAAATGCAAGAGCACATAGTACCATCAAATGATAGGAACAAAAACAAAGAGACCTCCTAGTCAGAAAATTTATAGGAAAACACAGCAACATGACAAGGCTTTTTTCAGTCAAGAGTTAAAAGTTCAATCACAACCTCATTTTTCCATTTGTAAAATAACAAATAATGGCGGATAAGCAAAAAGAAAACGCCTTTTACAAACCCACTTGTGATTGTAATCGAAGCTTTTCTTGTTTCATTAAGGAAATCTCTGTCTCTGCCTGTCAAGTTGAAAACAATAATAATATCAAATTATAATATATATAAGTCTCTGCCTGTTAAGAGAGAACATTGATAACAGCAAAAGAACTTACAATTTCTTTTGTCCGTCGAAGATAACTTATCACATTTTGTAAACCAGCATCACCTGAAATATCTGGACCAGTGATTGCAGAAGTTCCAACTGAACCACGATCTCTTTCAGTCAGTTGAATGTGCAAAGCCTCAAGTTGACTGTGCAGTATTTTGTTCTGCAAACAAAGTTGGAGCTTCAGAAGAAGACAAGGGAATATGAAAAAAGAAAAATTCAAATATGGAACAGAATTCCAATAACATGTGCTAAATGCAAGGTTCATTCACAAAATTTCATCTAACGTATCAAGTCCTAAAATTGGTTATCAAATACAGGACTATGTTTCAACAAACTTGACTTGTACTGATTATTAACAGCAATTTACTCGACCTCAAGATATTGACATAAAACTGACCGAAAAAGAGGACAGTCTGCAAATCATGATAAAATGCACTGCAATAACCTGTTCGTTGATTTCAATGTACTTCTTCTCGGCAACATTTTTTGATTCTTCTAATATTGCCTTCTCAAATTCCCACTTAGACTTGAGTTCATTCTGTAAGTAAAATAAAACAAAATCAGCTTGCATAACACAACCAAACAAGACTTATGGCAAACTGACATTTCCCATGAGAGAGTAAACTGACAATTCCCATGAGAGAGTAAAGTTACATTTTCGCCTTTGAGTGCATCAACCAATTTACGCAACTCTGACATTTCTTCCTGGAGCATAGCCAAATCTTGCGATGTCTTGGTCAACTCCTGTATTGTCTCGGACTGGAGGATAACCTGAACGAGATAAAGAATCATTTCTTAGCCATCAGTGAATAAAATGTATATACAATATGTAAAACATGTCAATCTCAGGTGCTCAACAGCTACTGAAGGAAGATTATAGTAATAATTGCTGACATCCTTTTATTGGGATAAATCGGGGTATCAGAGCCTTTGACGACTAATTTACAAGAGCATGTACAACTTCTTAAACAACAGTTAATTACATATTCATAAGAAATATTCAGCTGATTGGACTCGATCACAGCCTTAAAATTCAATTCCGACAAGCAACACAAGTAAACGAGAAAAAACCACCTGAAAACCCACTATCAAACCACAACCCTATAGAGTAAAAGACTTAAAAAAAAAACTGCTGTCAAGAAACCCCCAACATTTCAAACCTTGACAGGACAGGCCCATTGGAACAGTTTAATCAATGAGCATCAATAGTCCCAGTTTGGATAAGTTTATAAACCATTTTTCTAATTGAAAAGCAACAAATCACTTGACCCCTAATTATACAAGAAACAAACACATGCAGATTAACCTGTCTTTCATAATTGGCCTGAGCAGAACGTGATCGCTGACGTTCTTTCTCCAAGTCTTCTTTCAAAGCAGATATCTGAATCTCCAGTGACACAATTTGGGAACTACAAATAAAACAGAGATGAGATGCCAAATGGAATAATCAAATTCATGACGTAATGAAAAATATGAGGAACCCACGTTTTAGTTAAGGTTTCTTCCTTTAAACTTGTAATTTCTGATAGAGTGGAAGAAAGAGCTTCTTCCCTTCCTGCAGCCGCTGAAGCAACTTCTTGAGAATTCAAACTACACTCGTGTTCAAGTTCAGATACTCTCTCTCTTAGAGAAAGAAGTTCGACTTCAAGCGATTTCTTTAGTTTTTCGGCCTGTAAAGTATTTGGGATCATAATTCCGTATAAACTGATGGACATTGAAGTACTAATTCATCCATAAACTAAATACAGAGAGTAGTACCTCAATCTTGAAGTTTTCATGGGCAGATTCCATCAGCCTCAATGCATCTTCATTTACCTGAGCTATGCTCTTATACTGTGAAATTAAAATAGAGATAAATCATAAGTTTCAGTAGGCTTTAAGATATTAAGCAAGTCAAGGAACAGTAAGTACCTGTAGCATGTGATCCTTGTTAGCTTGCACTTCCTCTTTCAACTTTTCAATCTCTTCCTTTGCAGCACGCAATGTCACCAAAGCCTAATCAACCAAGGCAATGTCAGGATCAAATGACTCAAACTCAATACAAAAGAATGGTACAAGCTCCCAAAATAAAAAGCAACCACCGTCTACAAATGAAAATAAACAAATGCATAGGTTGGATCTATGGAAATCGTTAAATATCAATGTCAGTAACAAAGAAAACAGAATAATATTAGAAATGGCAACCCCGGAAACATCAATTAACAAAGAAAAAGTAAGCAACATTCAAGAAATAGGCAAGTAAACGGCAGAACTGACCTCATCACTAGTCAAGGAGGAGGATCCGCTCCCACCATCGACATCAACAACCTGCATCAGTACGAAAAGAGATGCAGAGGAAAACTATATCAGAATTACTTCAGTCCCAAATTAAGGAAAATCAAAGCAGGTTAAGAATATGACATATATCACAGACGAACTTCAGACATGTCAAGAACACCGCTTATTAGAAAATATACCTTAACGTCAGAGGACTTAATCCTTTTGTTCAGATCAGTCAGTTTAGCCTGTGTTATCAACAAAAAATTCATATCTTATCTTGTAAATCATAGACATTGAACGGGATAACAATGATACATGAGCTTATTCTGTGAGCCAATTGAAATTGCGGTTACAAACATATGGTGGAGATTATATATATAGAACATGAAAATGAAGGGAAAAAGGACCTCGGCTACAGCAGCTCTAGTCTCAGCAGATGCAACAGCATGCAAAGCATTAGCCAACTCTTTTCCCATTTCTTCAACTTGTCTCATAGCATTTTGTACGGACTGCTCACGGTCAAGTGTGAGAGTACGGGCATTGTTTCGCTCTTCTTGTAGATCTTTCTTGACATCAGCCCACTCCCTCTGAAAATGTAATCATATTGTAATATTTACGCCCTTGAATAAACAGACCTTAACATTAAGTATGGTTTCTATTTGAACACTTCCACATGGATCAAATTAACAACCCAAAGTGAAAAAACCCATAGACAGACCACCCCATCAACCCGGAAGAAAAAAAATATCTGAAGCATCACGTGTACACATGGAGCTAGAGGTGGAACATTATGACTACATACCTCTATTTGTTTCGTATACTCTTCTTGTCTTCTCCTCTCAGCAGCTCTTGCCTCCTGTAGTTGCATGATAGAAAATCAAATACAGATATGAGATGTGAGGGATGAGCATAAACATCCAATTAAAATTAACTTAAAAAGAACAAAGTGAGATGAGCTACCTCACGAACTTCCTCGGCACTCTGAATAGTGTCCAAGCTGGCCTGCAGTCTATGGACCCTTTCCGACAAACTACGAACTTCGTCACAAGCACGCTTCTCAGCATGTTCCAACATTTCCTTTTCATGCTTCAAAACAGACACCTGTATTGATACAAGATGTTAAGTGAGGACTTTCAAAAGTGACCAAGCTTTGTAAACTAAGATAATAAGCGTCACCTCCATAGTCAACTTCCTAGTACGCTCCTCAGCAGTTTGAACAGATTCAGAACTTTCACGCAGCCTTCGTTGGTAGTCAACTATCAACTGAGAGAACTCAACGTTTCTTGCTAAAACACCATTTGTTTCATTTCTCTGATATTTATGCATTACAAACAAGAAAACATAAATTAACACTTGAACATATATTGGTTATATGACTCATATCACACCGCACCAATATTAAAACTTAAAAAAAAATGAGCCATGGGCAGAGAAATATTTGACAACACATTCTATCACCTGATGCTCAAATTCTTTGATAAAGCTCTCAAGTCTCTCTCGAGAAAAATTTGCTTCCAAAGCCAACTTGTCACGCTCTGACCGCAACGATATGATCTCACTCCTGACCATAAAAACCAAAGTGTTATTGAATAGGCAACTAAATACATGAGGTTGACAGTATAACAAACTAACCAAAAAGGAGAGCAAAACTGCATTGCAGAAACTTTTACTAAACCAATAAACCCAAAAAAGATGGATTATATTGGGAAAGAATTGTTGCGCCTGCCGAAAAGCAGCCATCAACTCCCACCGAGCTTCATCCAGCTCGTTGATCATACGAAGGCACTGCTTGGCTTCGTAGATCTCGAGGCTGATCCACTCAACTATTGTAACAAATCAAAATAATAGTAGGCGCCAAGATTATCACAATAATAACTAACTATTCAAAAATTTGACAAGAGGTCAAAAGTCTAGATGAATACCAAGAGACGTTTACGTATGAAAAGCATACTTAAGAATACAATAAAAGATCTCTGAGGAGGAACAGTTAACAACTTTGTTTACCTGGTACTTGCCAGATCTTCCTCCAGACATTTCACTCGTTCTGCCGTCTGGTCTTGGGCCTTTCTTGTAGCTTCCTACATTAGTTCATATTTTCTATCACATCTTATGGCAGTACAAATTACCTATTAAGGGTACAAGTCAGCAATACAGTTAGCAATACAGTTACCAAGTTTGTTAGTATTTGGTTAGAGTTGTTAGGCTTTCTAGTATAAAAACAGAGTGTGTAATCTTCATTCTTTGAAGTCAATATACAAATCTCATATTTCTCTCTAAATTCTCTCTAGTTCATCTTTCTCAGTTACTCTTTCTTTTCCATTTTCTTCGATTCTCAAATATTTCAACGTAGTTAACATGAATCAGAGCCACCAAGGCTTACGCCATGGATCTTGGTGGTCGATTCCTCTTCTCTCATTTTTTTTTCTTCATTACTTTCAATCGTTTCTGCGTATTTGATCGTTTATGCCTCCGTATTCATAGTTCGATTCTCTATTTCTTCTACTTTGCGGTTATGGGTTCATACTGTTGATGCAATGAGATTTTGATTACTTTCGAGGCTCTAAATCATCTGGATCGGATCTTCATCGTCTTCAACTTTTCAAGAATTGAATTATTTCTGGGTTTTTCAAGAGTTGAATTGTTTCTGGGCTTTTCCTCTGGGTTTCAAGATGAAGCGGTGAATTGGAAGCAGTTGTCTAGTGCATTCTTGCACATTATATGTTCGACGAAATGTCAAGAGTGATTTGTTGGTTTCTTGGCTCTATTTCTTTCCTCTTGGTGGAGTTCGCAGATCACCTCTTTGAGCTCTATTTCTGCCACTTTGATCAGTGCTCAGTTTTCTGGTGTGGAGGAAAGTTAAAGAAAAAAAAATAATTGTGCAGTCCACATGTTCGACGAAATGACAGCTCAAGATTTTTGTGAAGGTTATGTTTCCGGTCACTTTCTCTGAATTCTTTGAAAAATTAGAATGATTTCTTATTGTGATTACTTCTGGGATGTGACAATCAATTGTTTTCATCCAAATTAAGGCATGAAATCATCTCATTTTCGATCATCTTTTCTGAGTTTCATGTTGTTTTTCTGATATTGGGGTTCAGTATTGTCAGAATAAGTATTTTGTTGATGGTTTGTGGATTTTACTCTCAATTGGGTGATTCTTGGTGTCCTGCTGGTGAAGTTACTCATCCTTGATAATGCAGCTGTTGCTATCATAATTTGTTCTAAATGGGACTTAGTTTCAAGATTATATACCGTAAGTCCTTGAATTTCTGCTGTCTCTTCATTGGGTAGGAATTGTTCAGGAGCTTATCTCAGCCTATAATTTCAGAGTCTAACCAGCTTAATTGTAGCATGTATCTATTAGAAGTCCGGTTGTATGTTTCTTGAAGAGATGAAGTTTGAAGAAGTTGTTGACGGTAAATCCCACGAAGGGTAATCCTACATAGATGTTGGTTTTCTGTTGTTGAAATTGTGAAGGCCGATGCCATTGTTCAAAGAAGTTGTTTCTAGTAAAATCCACAAAGGGCGATCCCGTGGTGCTATAGTTAAGGCCGATGCCACACTATAGTTTGTTAATTTTCTGTTTTTGTAAATATTAAAGGCCGAAGCCAATGTTGAATGAGATTGTTGATGGTAAATCCTGTTGGGTTTTTGGCTCAAAATTAGGATGATGCAATAAATTAGGTTTGTGTTACCTATTTGGTTTTGGTGTCTACTTGGGTTTGGATTTGACTTCTTAGTTAGTTTCCTTGGTGGAGAGATTTTGTTAATTACCTATTTAATTAGGTTTTGGATTTATTTCCTATTAAGATTCTCATTGTAACCTAAGTCCTATGCACTATAAATAGGACCTTAGGGTTAGTGTATTGAGTGTGCCTCATCATGGTTTAGAGAGCTTTTCTCTATTTTGGTTTTGGGTGGAGGTCACCGTTTGGAGTCATGAGTGTGGCAAATTCGTGGCTCATTCGTGTGGTAATTTGGTGAGAGTCAATTTGTGAGTTTGTGAGTTAGAGAGCAATTTGGGAGAATCTTCTCCATTAGTTTTGGGTTCTCTATTCGTTTGGTTTAGGGTTTGTAATTTATGGGATTTGGGTTGTGAGAGTTTAAACACTCTTTTGTAATCTCCGTTTGTTTAGTGAACTTCCTTCCGTGCTTCGCTCGTGGATGTAGGCTTTACGCCGAACCACGTAAATCTCTTGTGTTAGTTTAAGATTGTTTATTTTATCTTTCACCTACAACGTTGATATTGGTACTTTGTTAGAATTCGCTTCCGTTTGCGCATAAAAGTACAACAAGTGGTATCAGAGCCTAGGTTGGGCTTTGCTTGGCAGTCACTATGAAGCCTTATGTGTCATCAGTGAAAGTTGATATTGAAAAGTTCGACGACAATGACTTTGGTATTTGGCAATTGAAGATGCGTGCTTTGTTAGTTCAAAAAGGGCAAAAAGAAGTCGTTTGATAAGTCTTTTGCTAGTGTTGATGCAAACATTGTAGAAGATAGTTGTTCTAAACTCCTCTAAAGGTTATGTGAAGAGGTGGAGCTTGGTACTCAAGCTCTTTGGGTGGAGTGCAATTCGCACTTTTTGTTCGTATGTTCAAGCTTTTGCTTGGATTTTGTTTCGTATTTGTTAGTTTCCATAATGGAATTTGTTGGAGAAGGCGTTGGAGGAAATTTCAAGTTTGAAGACTTTTGGATTTTTTGAGTCTAGGTGGAGATCAGTTTCGAAAGAATTTGGTGCACGTTTGAATTTGTATTTTGGTATCCCAAATTTGGAAGTTTGCTAATTTCTCATCGAGGTGGAGATTGTTGGGTTTTTGGCTCAAAATTAGGATGATGCAATAAATTAGGTTTGTGTTACCTATTTGGTTTTGGTGTCCTACTTGGGTTTGGATTTGACTTCTTAGTTAGTTTCTTTGGTGGAGAGATTTTGTTAATTACCTATTTGATTAGGTTTTGGATTTATTTCCTATTAGGATTATTATTGTAACCTAAGTCCTATGCACTATAAATAGGACCTTAGGGTTAGTGTATTGAGTGTGCCTCATCATGGTTTAGAGAGCTTTTCTTTATTTTGGTTTTGGGTGGAGGTCACTGTTTGGAGTCATGAGTGGCAAATTCGTGGCTCATTCGTGTGGTAATTTGGTAAGAGTCAATTTGTGAGTTTTTGAGTTAAGGAGCAATTTGGGAGAATATTCTCCATTAGTTTTGGGTTCTCTACTCGTTTGGTTTAGGGTTTGTAATTTATGGGATTTGGATTGTGAGAGTTTAAACACTCTTTTGTAATCTTCGTTTGTTTAGTGAAATTCCTCGCCGTGCTATGCTCGTGGACATAGGCTTTACTCCGAACCACGTAAATCTCGTGTTAGTTTTAGATTGTTTGTTTTAGCTTTCACCTACTACGTTGATATTGGTACTTTGTTAGAATTCGCTTCCGTTTGCACATAAAAGTACAACAAATCCCACGAAGGGTAATCCCGTAAGAAGTTGTTATACCGGCATGAGGGTGTGCTACAACTACTTTATAGAAGGTTGTTCTTGTGTAAAACTCCTGATAGAGGCAGAGGAATACATGGTGTCTTTATCTGTAAGGCAATGGAAGAAATTTGGACTGACAAACATAGGCTTTTGGTCAACAGCTACAAAGTGGTCATGGGGTACGCTTGTTTGATAAAGCTAGAAGCTTCAGTGATATGGTTTGAGTATTTTTTGGCATAAGATAATAGGCTTTGTGGGTAACACGCCTCACCGAGTTTAAGTCACTAGGAAAAGTTGCAGTTAGGCTCATCTTCCTTCATGCAACGTCATGTGGGTTCAAATGCAATTGATCTCTATTGAGATGGGTGTCTGCCTATGGCCACTCAAGGGTGGGAATGGACAAGGCACATAAATTGATATTCATTGCAGCTCATTCCAAGCTCGAAAGGCGGGATTTTTCCTGCGACGAAGACAAGGATGCGGAGCTACTTGTCTTAGCAAAAGTCTAGCTCTTGCAATCTTTATTTGCCTATGTGCGGTTCTTAATTGCCCATGCACTTACTCTCTGTCGTATGGTCGTGTGAAGAAACTAAGGATGAAGATAGGGTGCTTTCTTGTTTGCAGCAGGCTAATCCAAAGTGGTGACTCTAGTCAAAGTGCTACATAGGGACAGATGTTTGGGTATCAATCCAATGGTGGTTTTCCTAAGTCTACACTTTCAGCGCTACCATGTCTCGAATCTTCCAATCTCAAACTGGGTTTCCCCAGTTGAGATTGAGGGGGATTATTAAGGGTACAAGTCAGCAATACAGTTAGCAATACAGGTAGCAAGTTTGTTAGTATTTGGGTAGAGTTATTAGGCTTTCTAGTATAAAAACAGAGTGTGCAATCTTCATTCCTTTAAGTCAATTTACAAGTCTCATATTTCTCTCTCTAAATTCTCTCTAGTTCATCTTTCTCAGTTACTCTTTCTTCTCCATTTTCTTCGATTCTCAAATATTTCAATGTAGTTAACATTACCGAGTAACAACAATTCCAAACATGCACTTCCTTATATAATGTCCAATGATCACAATACCTGAGAACTCTCAAAGAGAAGCTTGACGTCAGTTCTTCTTTCTTCTGCAAAAAACAATAAGTAAGTTGTACCACAGTACCTTTTTTTTTTTTTTTTTTTTTTTTTTTTTTTTTTTTTGCATTGAAGCAAAGTATGTTAAGACCTCTCAATCTACAATACTACTCCATCTACTAGCAAATCTGAAGATAGTCAGCTTTTTTAGAGGTCTATATCATATATGTGTGTGTATATAATATGTAGAGAGAGAAAGAGACAGCGTATTTATGAATTGTACTTCCTTTGATCTTCAGACTTTTTTTCAAATATATAGTTTGCGAGAGGCAGACCTGGAGTAGCCTCTTCTATACAAGGACTAGACGAATGAAGTTTATGCTCCTCTTCATATAGCCTTTTGTACATTGCAACCTAGGCAGAAATTATGAAGATGCAAGAGTCAGGGCAATTGTTTCATCACCAGTATGTGATTGCCATCACAAAAAGGAAAAAAGAACTATAGTACAAATAACAAATATGTGCGCCCTAGCTACTCAGAAGGCTTAAGAAGAGCTTACAGAGGTGTGAAGGGATTCAATCATGCGCCCTTGCTCTTCAGCTCTTTGTAACACTGCCGCAACTCTAGAGGCAGCTTCATCAGTGTGCTTCTTGATCTCCATTTCAAAATTCTCCTGTAGTTCAACATTCGCATCAGCTTATCAAATAGTTTTCACAAGCAAAGGTGGTAGTACTAACTACTAAGTTAAACAAACAAGTTCCATACTGACAAACATTGAAATTTGAAACTCACACCAACCTTGAACTCCATTTCCCTATTTTCAAGCTGGTCAGAAAGATTCCGAACAAGGCTCCTGAGCTGCACATTCTGATCAACTAGTCCATTTATGTCCTTGAAGGTCAACTGTTTGCATTGTTAAACCCAAAAGAAATTCGATACAATCAGCCATACACAAAAAAGAAAAAGCATATGTTTGAAGTGTCATATTAAAGAAAATGCGCATCAAGCTTACAAGATGTTCAGATATCACTCTCTCGGCATCAGATTCAGTGTTCATCTCAACAACGGCGACAGTATCATAGTCATGACTATCATGACCAGATGATGTCCCACGAAGCTGTATATCACGGCATTCCTTCAGAAGGATTGTCACCTACATGTTATCGTAGAACACAAGATAATTAAATAATGGCATAAAACAAAAAGGACCAAAAATTTAAACTCATAGTGACCAATAAAGCTTGCACATTTTTGCAATTAGCGGGAGTGTATTTTTCAAATAAATATTGAAAGACTATAGGACACTACAAACTATGGCAATAGGTTATCTTGTAAAACATCATGCAGTGTAGTCAGGCAAAATGTATACAAGCACTCGATGTAGTACAATAGCATATTGATGCACGTGTAAGACATGTATTATTAATAGCATATGATATAATTCTCGAGGCAAATAATAGCACGAATAAATAGCATATGATCTTGAAATATAGAATTGGATATTTGATTAATATAGTGAACTATCTTGTCATACCTATGAAGCATAAATATAGATACGGATATGGATATGGTGTGATACGAATTAATGTTAGTGCGTAATGTGTTACCGTGATCCACTTAAAGGTCTGATTAGACAGTAAAATGAGGATGATGACCTGTATGGAGTATTTTTACTACTGGTATGTTGAACAAATGAAGGTTATATAACATTGCCACTTGCCAAAATCAAGAATTTATTAAAGAATAGTCAAGCAAACGATACATGCATCTTATTATCAATCTGCACTTTTATATTACCTCTCGCTGGAGATCAGCAATCTCTTTTCGTGCAAACGTGTAGTCACGCTCATGCCTCCTTACCTCAGCCTGGAAAAAAATGCGTAAGTATATATGATAGATAAAAATGAAGTATGTACAAAAATCAGGATAACGTCAAAAACCTTTAACTCCTGGATGGTCTTCTCCAAGTTTGCCTGTTCAGAAATCGAGTTCTGCAATTTCTGGTTGATCATAGAATATGCCTCAACCATTCTCTCATGTTCATCTACATAGATGACAACAGTAATTTCAGTGCAACAAATAGTATGCTGTAAGTTGCAAGCAAAAAGTTTACCTCATCCACTCACCAAATAATTATTATAATTTTAATAATAAACACATGGTTCAACCATATGGTCAATCAGAAGTAAAAATAATAGATCTTTTTTTTGCTTTTGTTAGCCTAAACGTGGATATTTATATGAAAAAATTACGCAGCAGTAGAAATTGCCCAGAAACAACTAGATGAGGTGCCAAACCCATAAACCAGAAGTCTAACTCTTTCTTATATAGCCTAACTGTGAAGAACCTAAATGACAGCAAACAGTGTCATGTTGAAATTGAGATGTACAATCCTGCTCAGGGAGGCAACAAATGTCTGTTTTTTATAATGGCTGTTTAGAACTAAAGCATCACTAGTTGGACTCTTAGTAATTCAGGGGAACGCCTATTCATATACCATGTAAAACATTTCAATAATTTACTTTCATTCCCTACAGATGCTATTTACATCATTGGTCCTCATCCTAGCATGCAATAGACTTCTCAAACACATAAAATGCCAAACAATAGAATATAATGTCTCAGTTCCTGATGCAGAGTAAGTATTAATTCACTTAATCCTTATTCACGAATCACGAAAAATGATCATTACTATCATTAGTAAAACATGATTGCTTCCAAAATAAGAATATATATATATATATATAAGAATATACCTCTTTCATCAAAAATGACTTCTGCTTTCTCCTCTAATTCATATAGAACCTGCAATAATTGGAGTCAACACAGAAGTAAATCAGCCTAAAACATAAAAACTTAGGTTAAAAATTTGATACAAAGGTTTTATCAGGAAAAAAAATGTCTGTATGCAAACACAAGTCCCAAAATGTTATGCAAGTTCAACAAACACAGGCACTATATTGAGTATTGTCCACTCCTAAAGAGGACGTATTAATAATTTGATAAAAAGGTTTTATCGGGAAAAAAAAAGCCTGTATGCAAACACAAGTCCCACAATTTTATGCAAGTTCAACAAACCGAGGCATGATCTTGAGTATTGTCAATTCCCAAAAAGAGGACGTATTATAAATCACAATATAGATCATACCCGTTGCAAGACTGCCTCAGATTCCTTCCTTCCCAACTGCTCATGACGAAAGGCATCAACAGCCTCTTGGTACTTAGCATACATTTTTGCAAGCTATATAAGGAGGGGAGGCATTCAGTAGAAAAGGCAAGAAAAAAACCACAAACAATAAACCGAAGAGATGACAAAATATGACTCGCAGTATATTGAAATAACTACTCACACTCCAGCCATCCCGCAGAAGTGAAGCTGCTAATGCTGTTCCTGAAACACCAGCAGGAATCCTTGGGACAACCGCTTGATCAGCCTCCATAATGTCGGTAGATTCAAATGAATTCATCCATCTGCAACAAAAAAATCATTTCAGACAAAAAGATACATGCGTATCAGTACAGTCTCATAAGAGCTCGAAACCAAAAATTCTTCAAACGTACGCTTCGGTACTAAAACTACTGAGTGGAAGAAGATTAAGCTCAGTTGATTTCCTGCTAGCTTCGATTTCTGCTTCACATTTTTCAAGTTTCACTTTAAGATCTGCAGCTTCCTATAATCATCATAACCCAAGGGGCAAAAAAATACAGTGAAACATTGTTACGCACTGCCTTTACTAACAGAAAAAAACTAAACATCGTAATGAAAATGAAACTCAGACACCTTATTGTCTGGAGGTCCAGAGAAAATAAACAGAGCCAACAACATTATAACAAACGAAAAAATACAATTACCAGCAATATCCCATCTCAAATCATCATACCCAAAAAAGATTGCAGAATAACAATGCTCATGAAAATTTAAAAATAAAATAAATAAAATTACCCCTTGCATCAATGGGAATGGGGGAAGAAACGCACATACCTTCTCAAGTTGATTTCTTGCAGACTCTGCTCTTTCAAGTCTTTCCTTGTAATCATTTTCCTCTTGATTCAAATGTGTCTACATGATAGCACACAGAAAATTATAATACAGAAACTCCAAATAAAAACTAAATTAAAGACAAACGAGATTAACCAAGAAATTATCACCTCCAGAGCCTTGATCACACCTTCAAGGTCTCCTGCCTTTTTGGACCATTCCTCAGAACTTTCTTTGTATAGTTCAACAAGCTTATTTAACTGCAAAAACAACAAATTTTCACATTAAATATAACAAAATAAGTAATTAAAGAAGCCAACCATTGTAATACAACTAACTCATCCTCCACATTCTCAAAGCAGAAAACAAGTTACTAGTACTTTATTAACTAATAACATATAAAACTCAATTCACAACGACTCCAGTCGAACATATGGCTAAATAAAATAAATTTTAATATAAAAGATATTTCAAGGAACTCACTGTTGAGAGTTCAGCGGTTAATCGCTCTTCATTGGCTGCAGCAGCATCTTTAGATGAGTGGAGCTCCTATAAGTGTGAAATAAGTATGAACATGTCAGTTAAAACATAACTGACAAACCACACAAAACATATATTAGAACACCAAAAGGAATATATCCCCACCTCCTGTAAAGACGTCAGCCTGTCGCCTAATTCCCCCACTCTTTGCTTGTGCCATTTTAAAGAGCTAGAGCAATCATTGAATTGTCTCTCAACCTGGAAATGTTAAAAATCAAGCAAAGAAATAAATACATAAATGTATGTGTATACTTCACAGGCATGCTTACACAGACAAATGCTATGTCCATGTCAGACAAATCTGCCTCAACATCATGCTTTATAGATGCTCACATAAAACATAGAGAATCTATTTTCATAATGAAAATTACACTTACATCTGCAAGTTTAGAAGACAAATCTGCCTCAACATCAGCATGCGTTCTACGCAGCCGAACGAGACTGTTAACTTTCTCTGTTAACTCATCATTAAGCCAGACATTATGCCTCTCAATAAGTTCTTTCTCCTGTAAATTATAGGATTTGGCACGGTAAACACATTTACGCTCCAGAAGATGTTGAAAGATAACATTATTTTCCAATGGTGAGCAACTATCTAACTAAAATGTAGCAGCATAAGAGATAGTGGAATAGTGAACTAAAAATAAGTTTCATTTCTTGACGTGAACTATAAATAAATTTTACTTGGACTGACCTGTGATAGACGAGTACATGCAGCCTTGGTACGTGCTAATTCTGCCTCCGCTTCGCTCAAACGGGCCTCCCTTTGAGCAGCATTGTCAGAAGATAATACCTTCAGAATCAACAAAGAGGAGGCGAAAATGTCACTAAATGTATGGCGGACATGGTTTCACCTCGGAAATGCTAAATAGGAAAATGCAGGAAATCTTACAATCCTGTCGATATAGGACTTGATGGTGGCGTTCTTTTCACTAATTTCCAAGTCCTTTTGCTCCACCAACTCTATCAACTGCCTCTTCGATTTGTGCAATTCCGACACCTCCGCCTTAATCCTCTCTGTCTCCCCATCCTTCCCAATCTGCACACACAGCAACGCACGACCGAACGCATCAATACACCAAGATCAAAATATATTCATACGTACAAAAAATCGAAAACCGAAAACTAAAACCAAACAAGCATAGAATTGTAGGCTATAACTATAACAACCTCCCCAAAAACACTAACAAACACAAGCATTTGATTAAGCAAACTCTAAAACAGAAAGCAACAGAATGAACACAGAAATTAAAGCAATATCGAGCTTCGTACGGATTGGAGATGGAGCTGGTGCTTCTGCGACTGGAGCTCGGCGACCTCGGAGAGGCGGCTGTCGAGGGAGGACTGAAGCTGCGCGTATTGAGACTCGAGCTTGGAGAATTCGTCGGCGATGGAAAGGTACTTCTGCTCGAAGAGGGAGCAGGTCTGTTCGGCCGTGATGGAAGCGGCGTCGTTCTGGGCCCTGACGGTCTCAAGCTCCTTGTACAGGTCCCGAATATAGGCGTCGGCCTTGTCCGCCACCCAGACGGCGTCGTTGCCGTGGCGGGAGAAGTCCTCGTCGGAGACGAAGAGCGGCATCGTTTCCGGGTATCAGGTAGGGGTTGGTGTTTTGTGTTGTGCCCTACTTTTAGAACGATCGATCAGAATTCATGGGAAAATGGAGAGAAGATGACAAATGGGAGGAGAGAGTGGGAAAGTGACGACGGAATTGATTCCAAGGAGCGCACTGGAAATATGCGGCGGTTCGGGTTTTTTCTGTAGGCCCTCCTCCGACCCTGGTTTGTTTCCGTTATTGGACCGGGACCTGGGCTGGTTCGGATGGATCTTATTGGAGAAGGAGACCGGGGCTTATTGTAGACCCTCTTCAGCCCATCAAAATCTGTGATTATATTTCGGGCAGGCCCAACATAGAGTTTGCTTCACTCATAGATGTGGTCTTGTTTTTAATTTTGATTTTTGTTTTTCCAGATACGCGTAAGAGTGATATTACCATCTCATTGTCTTATTTTTCCAACCTATTTTATTTTTTCACCCACCAAAAGTGTTAAAAGAAGAAAGCACTCTTTTCTCACCCCTACTCCCTCCTCCCTCCTCCCTCCTCGGTTGGAGTGCCGCACCAACTCCCAACACCCAACCCAAGTCCCCCAACCATCGGAACACCACCATGGCAACAAAACTGCCTCACCACCCATCTTCTTGTTCCCTACATAATCTAGATATTTTATTTTCCTATGAATTTCAAGTATTGCAATGGAATTCAATGAGTGGGTTATGTATTTAAAGTTTTAGAAAGAAGGGAAATGAGAGAGAAGGGATGTCAGGTTTGGGTTGGGATTAGAACCAAAGAAGGGGCTAGGAGGACATAGAGTTTAAAGTTATGGATGTTATGAAGCAGTGATAGGTGACATATGATCGGTTGGTTCATTTTGATTAGATCCCTGGAATTCGGGTTTTGGAGAAAGAAAAAATGGAAGTAGAAATATTTGTTTACAAGAGACAGGATTTCATCCTAGAAAGGCACAATAATTAAATTCAAAGAGAGAAGAACTTTTTTTTCTTTTACAGAGATGGTGAACGGGCATAAGGAAATGGGCAATTTGGCAATGTGTAGTGGGCATAAGGAAATTGGCAATCTGCAGTACATTTTTGTTTTGGTCCTTACATGTCATTTTATGAGGGTAGAATTGGCATTAAAATTTATACTAAAATGTGGATGGAAAAATAAGACAATGGGATGGATTTATCAGCACCCTATGCGTAATTACAATTTTGTTCTCGTTTTATTATTTTTAAGGAAAACTAATAAAAATGGCTTGAAAATTTTGAGTTTAAATCAAAATGACAAAAAAGTGTTGTAAGTGAATAGTAGGAGTGACTTTTTAGAGTAAAATTGTCATTTTTTGTTGAAGTAAACAGTACTATAAGTGTTTCATTAAAACTCCCTTATTTTTATTCAATTAAAATTTTAAAGGATTTTAAAAACCCTTTAAAAATTCATGCAGTGGTTTAATCAGGATTTTAAATGAGTATATGACAATTTATGTATCAAGATTTTTTGTAGCACTCCTCGACTAACTAAGCATTTCAAACATTGATTCCGCTTGCATTTGCACTCTTAAACGTGGCCCTAAGCGCATGTTAAATTGGCACGTAGCTCCCTTCATGCAAGGGGACAGAGCTTCTGCCTCTGCCGTAAGAACAGTGGCAGGCCATGGGGGTTTTGCACCTGCAATCGAAGGAAAGGTTAAACTTTGAGAACACCAGTCAAATTAAGGTGCATAAGTATGATCTTTTTCTTTGCAACCGAGAAATGATGACCTCAGAGTCAGAGGTATTTTATTTTAACTGGTCCGTTGTTGGAGATACTCTTTTAAAGAATTATAATTTATTTACTTCCTTTTATATTCTTTCCTTTAACTAAAATTTATGTGCGCATCACGTAGCTTGCTTATGTTTCTCGTTCCTGCAGGTGAGAAATCCCCCCTCCTCGGGTGGAGCTCCTTTGTTTACAAGAATAATAGGTATACCTTTAGTTTGCTTCTAGCTTGATAAGGAATTTGTTTTCCGGTCTTTTTGTTATGAATTGCCAAAACCATTTTGGAATAGACATGGTTTTTACAATAACTTAAATTTGCAGTAATTAGCAATTCAGATTTGAATGGTCGAGATCGTTTTAATATCCCACATCAATCAACAAAGATGGGGTGATGTGCCTTATATGTACATGCCCACCTTCTATAGCACGAGGCCTTTTGGGGACTCACTGGCTTCGGATTCCATTGGAACTCCGAAGTTAAGCGAGTTCGGGCAAGAGCATTCCCAAGATGGGTGGCCCACTGGAAAGTTCTCGTCTAAGTTCCCAGAAACAAAACCGTGAGGGCGTGGCCGGAACTCAAAACGAACAATATCGTGCTACGACGGAGCCGAAACTGAGATGTGACAATCGTACTATTTCTTTCAAAACCTGGGTCTCCTGGGCCTCAATTGAATATTTATCGCTCTTCCTCACACACCTGCAACACCAAAACAACTCGAATTCTGAGAGAGAAGCCAACGGCAAAGTGAAGTAATAGAATTCTAAGAAAAGGAGACTTATTGCTTAGAAATTGCTTGTCCTCTTTCCTTCACTTCCCTCACTATTTCACTTGAACATTTACCACATACTACAAACAACTTTATTTTTTCCTCAAGTGCAAATTTTGCCAGTGGTGATGCCATGGTGGATAAAGTAGGTTGGTGCTATCCATTTTTTTACTTTTTATACACTTTTTACAATTTATGGCTGTCGAATCAAATGAATTAAAGAAGATAAAGAAAAAAATAACAAATTATGTGTGAAAAGTAAAATAAATGTGTGAATATCACCACCTACAAAGTATTATTCTCTAACCCATTTTATTCCTCGTTCAAACCATTCTCACTCTTCTTAGTCTAACTTCATAACAATAAAATATTACTTGTATAAAAATAAAGATAAAAAGTACAAAACCGATGGCTCTACAAAAAAAATTTCATTGTGGGACAGAAATATTAAGGTCCACTATATAATTCCTTTGTCAACACTAATCAAATGAGGCCCTCTACTTTGTGTAAACATATATACAACTTCATCATATCCTCTCAATTATTGCACTTGAACACCCCCAACCACTGTGCAAAATGCCCTTAAAAATGTCAAGCAATCCTTTTTAGAAATTGATAGGCAGAGAAGATATATAACTTATTTAGTTAATAAACATTTTAAAAAGGGGTATATATAAGTCACTATGCAGCAATCAGAACAGAAGCACATGCCATTTGATTGAAAAACACTCAAAACCTCTCACATCAAATCCAAGAATACAATGGCGGTATAATATTTCCCCAAAGCAAAAAGGAAAAAAAAAGTTAGAAAAATACACTAACAACTCAATTAACAAAGCGGTTGAGAGATACACATAATGGTAGTATCCCACACAGGACACAGCCTGTTAAAGGAATTCAAAAGCAAAAACTGACATCCAACACATGCCTTGCCTCCCAAATGCATATGCACATGATGTCTGTCTCCTTCTTGAGCTTCCACTACACCACCACCACCTCCCTCCATCCCAAACCTTTCCTTTGTCTTCAATTATCAAACTCATCTGTCTACTTCAAACCCATTAATTAAAAGAAATTAAGAATACTACAATCAATCATCTATACGTGAAAACTAACCGTTTGATACATTTTCGATGTTGATCGCAAATTTTGGCTGTGGACGCATTTCAAACCCTAATTAAAATCTCACATCTAGTCACAATTCTTTCCTCTAATCTATATTATACACACAACTCACAACCATCAAAAGTAACTACTTTTTTGTTTTTCTGAGATATAGTTAGCAAACTATATGCACACGCTTCTCTAATATTTTGAGCATCGAACACACTAGGGTTATAAATTTTGTCCATGACTTTCTTCTCCTTCTTCTTTTTCTCCCTTTGATGTCAATAATTCTACAGAACTTCTTCCAATGCCGGGCGGCGGGCTGCCAATAAGGTGCATTGGAGGTGCCTGTGGCAAGTGATCAGATGGTCGTTCGTGAGGCCTGAGGCTTGTATGAATGAATGAACGACTGTTGGACCCACAAACCTAAATCCCCTCCGAACCATGTCCTTGCTAATCGACTCTGATTTTGAAGTTTTCACTGGGATTTTGTAGCCTAATTTATACTGTGGTGAGATGGGCTTTTGATTGACAAATCCCCAGATGTACTTGTCAAATGATCCAAATTCCTTCTTAATCTGCAAGAAATTATACAAAAAATGAGTTCATTAGTATAAATACAACACATAAGTACTGCTGCTAAACCAAACGATATTACTTTTCCAAGTGCTAAATTAAAAAGGGATACTATATGTAATATTTTCAGAAAAAAAAAATTGTTATTAACGATCCAAGATAGTACTCTACAACTGAGAGATAAATACATATAATTATTTTGAAACGTCAATGACTCAATAATAATTATATATTGCAAACATCATGCATTGCATCACAGTTGGAGCTCACCGGTCAAGCTTTCCATCAAACAATAGAAGAAAAGAATCATAGATTATGGTTTAACCCAAAAAGAATAATAGATTAATTAAGATTCTACCCAAAAAAAAAAAGATTAATTAAGATGTTAATGATGGTTAAGTCAATATTCTCTTTAATAATATTACATTATTTTAATGGGTTTCTCAAACTAATCAAAATGTTTCTTTAACAAGTCCATGAAAAGAAGGCGTGATCATTGATGAGAAGAAGAAAAAAGGTCCTTAAAAGAAGGGGACAGAATAGATGGAAAAGATTTGATAAGAGGACAAAAAACAAGAAACTGCAGGTTTTGATAGTATTTACCTCAAGAATCCTGTTAGAGTTGTCTACAACTCCTCGGATCCTGCTGATTTCAATGCCATATTCAGAAGCAATTGACATCATCTGTTTCTCACTTAAATTTGCCACAGTTTCTGCATCAAATCCTGAAAATGCATTCCTGCAGCGATGGAATATAAAAATGCAATTTCTTAGAAACACACATGTTTGATCCCATCTGCTTAATTAGTAAAAATAAGCAGGATAGTAAAATAAACAACAACAAATGACTACTACTTGATCGTTCTTGCTTTCACTTTAATTGTTAAGTGATCAGTTATTGTGTGAGTATCATTATATACACTTGTCAATTGTTTTTATTAGAAAAAATAAATGACTACAAAGGCTCACCTGAAATCTTGACGTTCCTTTAAAATGGAAGTCCAATCTGAGCCAACTTGAGCTCCACTTAACACAAGGAGTTCAAACAACATCCTGCAACATGAATCAATTGAAACCAAATGAGTAAAAAAAAAAAAACAAATGATTACTTTATAAATCTTTTTTTCACCCTAATTTGTTGCTTACGTGATCAGTTATTTTCAGATAAACGTTATATACACCTCTTAATTTTTTTTTGTGTGCAAAAGATGCTCAATTGGACTTACTTGTCATCATGGACAGGAACTCCCCATTCTTCATCATGGTAAGCAACATAGATGGGATCTGAGCATAAAATAAAATTAAAATAAAACAATTAATAATCAGTTAACAAACATTACTTATAATTTACATTTCACAAATTGAGTCCAATAATATAATTGAGTATAATTTTACCTGAGTTAGCCGTGATAAAGCTGCACCTTTTCTCTTCTTCAGCGGCCTTGGCTTCTACATTACTAGAAGCGTCAACAGGGACAACCCTCTCAAAGTTGGCAGACTTTGACCTACCGTAATGCGCAATTCTCATCTTTCTCTGTGCATGTTGAAGCGCCATCTGCTCCCTCCTCCCAGCAGCAATGCTACCAGGTGCCTCAATGATCAAAGAAGACGAATAACTCAACGACGCCTCGATATTTGAAGGAGAAAATCCACCATTACTAAAGCGGCCATGATCAGCACCAACATCAACACCAACGCTAGCCCGCTTAAAACTCTTGGACTTCTTTCTCTCCAATGTCTTAGCTCTTGTGGTACCTCCTGGTGTCACAACTTTTTCGGAACTCGAATTCAACGCATTAGGGTCATTTCCTCTCTTGATTGCTGGTGGCCGTGGAGACTTCGATTTTGGAGAAATGGGAGGTGTTAACAATGGTGAGGCCTTGTTGGTAGTTCTAGGACTTGTACTAGCAGAAGAAGCTGGCAATGGTAGTGGAGGTGGTGGTGGCGTCGATATTCTCTTAATCGAACCACGCCGGTCTAGGCTAGGAACCCGGTTGCAATTAGGCTGAAGGACTGGCCTGCCATTGATTCTAGCCACAATGGGTGTGACTTCAATCCCTAAGGTCACCTTGGCCTTTGAGCTGCACATAATTTCTTATGTTTATATATGTATGTATTTTGGGTTTGGAAATGCAAATAGCTAGAAGAAGGATAAGGAATCTAGGGTTTTGAGGAAAATTTGGCTCAATAATGTGCAGAAGGGAAGAGATCAATGGAGGAGGTGGTGTGGGAGTGAAGGAGGGGGAAAGGGAGGGAATGGGGATTTTATAAAAGGAGAGGAAGGGGGGACAGGTAAAAGAGGAAGTTGTGTAACATGGGGAGGTTGGGGCCTGCCTTCTTACTTGGCCATTTGGGATTGTTTCCTACTAATTATTGTTAATATTATAATTTGTTTAATGATTTATTGCATAGGAAGAGAATCAAATTGAAATTGAAATGGGGATTTGTTGGGTGGGAGAATTATGGGACTATGTGCTGAAGCCACCATGTTTTTTTTCACTTGGGACTTCCCCCTCTTCCAACTTTACAGATGATTTTTGGATATATTCTTCTGTGATATGCCAGAACTTAAAGCTTGAGTGGTGGACAAGGAAGGTAACAATGCAAGTGAAAGACCAATTATTGATACCCTCTTTTTAGCTGGACGGAATCTCTCATTCTCTCTCAAATATTTTTTTGTTGAGTTGAAGCCAATATGAAAATACTCGACTTTTATGTGTAACAAGTGTGAATTGAAGACCTACAAATGCTCCAGTTAAAAAATGCGTTCATGAGACAAAGACTCAAGGCAATAGGGGTAGAGAAAGATCTAGAAAGACTTGGAATGAGACTTTAAGAAAAGATAATGAGTACTTGGAGCTAACGGAAGATTTGGCGGAAAACGAGTGTAGTGACGTTTTAGGATTCATATAGCTACCCACTTAGTGGGATAAGGCTTTGTTGTTGTTATTGTATTGTAATGAGTTATTTTTGTATACATGTACGTAGTCAAGTAGTATTCAAAATAATGTAGGTTACATAACGTGTAAGGAGCCGAGCACTGTTCAAAGTAACGTAGAGAGTGATTATTTTATAATCAAAACCTAACGGCCCTTTTGAGTAAGCACAAGGTCACTGTGGTTCGGATTTACTAATTGAACTAATCAAATGAAAGATATTAGAAGTCCATACAAGACCTTTCTGAACTTACACATGTAACACCATTTCATTAACTGATATCTTTATGTAATCATAGGATTCTCACACTTACTTTCCAAACAAACTGGGCTGCTTTTGTTTCCAATTAGGTCATTATCCAGTGAAGCTCTTGATACCTTTTCTTTCTTTGATCTCTTTTTTTTTTTTTTCCTTTTTCCAATTTGTTTTGTTTCTTTTGTATAGAAAATGCCGAAAGGATACTTGCAGGCTGGAATATGGGCTTTTGAACATCTGCAAGAAGGGATGAACTAACAAAATAATGTACATGAAGAAAGGAATAACCATACCCTAACAAGGTTTTACACACAAATGTTATGTAAACATATTAGACCTGCATATTTCAACCATATTAGTGATAAATATTAGGGAATTACATCAATAATGACTCCTTTATGGCGTGATCAACTTTTTTTTATTGTGGAACCTAATGTTAAACTATTCTAACTATTTGGTCATTTCGGACCAAAATGCTCCTATGTTCGACCATTCCCTCGAGTCGGATTAGTTAATCTTTTCACATACTAAAAGAGTTAATGACTCATTAAATTAAGTCATTTCATACAATATTTCTCCTCTAATGTTTGCTGGATGTGGTTCCAGCTCAAGCAGATATTATAGCTAATCTAAAGCATGGTCTCTAAGATATGGTGCTGTCATCACAGTGCAGAAAAACTGTTTTGGGATCTTTGCACCTTGTGTACATTGAGCGGATGACATGTGTCATCTAGTACATGTAGTGTTTTGTGAAGTCATGAGCAATTGAGATTTGTACTCGAGCTACCATATAAGACTTGTGAAGCCTCATTGATGGGTTGCGGACCCTTAATTTTGTAGCTTAAGCTTTTCTATCCTCTCAGACTTTTTTACAAAGTCACAGACTCACAGGGCCTGCAGAGAGCATAAGAAACTTTGCTTTAGTCCCAAAAGTCAGCTGGATTCAGGATTTGAAAACTTGGAACTGCAGAAGCATTTTTTATATCTTAGAATTTATTGCTCTTGGCCTAATTGATGAGAACTGACTTACCTATATTTGGAATATCCAAGCTAATAACGCGTTGTTATATGATAATTGATAAACACAGTACATGATTGATTTAGAACTAATATCATCACAGTAAATTTCGAGTTTTGGTAAGTTTCTCTCACAACTGAACTGATAATAAGATCATCTTGAGCAATGTTAACTGGGTATTATTAATCAACAAATCACTCTAAACTTTTTAACCCATTAGGCTAGTGGTCAAGTCTAATTGGGTACACAAAAACATGTCACATGGAAAAAGAACACCTACCTACATGGGGTGTTATAAGTTACAAACCCTATCCTTAAAGAACAGATAGCAAGCATCTAACTTTTCCTATTCATCTCATTTTAACATTCTAATTTGTATTTGGAAATGGGGTTGGTGTGGACCAAACCCTTGTCTAATGTCTATCTACAAATCACACCTCTCACCACATGAATTTTCTGGGTAATTGATTATGATTGATTTGATAATTTATTGAATTACTTTTATTTTAACAGACAAATTATAGTTTGACAATGATATATTTTCTTTTTTAGTAAGGACCCATTATTTTTTTACACAAAATTACAATTTAACATATATGCCAAGAAGAAAATTGTGTTAACAAGCAAGATTCTAATCACTTTAATAGTGAATACTTTACAAATTCATGAATGCCAACAACCTTGAACCTTTCTCGACTCCTCTTCTCATCTTACAACGATAATTTAAACTGTTATTTTAAGTTCTAACCTACCCAAACCATAATCTATTTCAGCTATAATATCACACCAGTGAGACATCCCATGTGATACAAAACCGACGTTTAAGCAATAATTAGTTCTCTTCTCCACAGACAAAAACAGGCAAAATCAATCATCTGACAACTTCCATTATGCAACCCCGTGTGTCTACTTCTACTTCATCTTTGTATTCTTCTTTTTTTTAGTTATTTCCTAGAGCCTTCCCTTTGGAATCATCCAATTCGGATTGTACGTTTTCCCTTCAATAATTTGTTAAATCGTTGAGATTGAATCGATGAGTATTCTACTTTCATTATTTTGCTTTTTCAAACGAGCATATGGTCAGACCTAGTGGATACTTCATCATTCAACCTCTTTGGAATCATCTTTACTAGTTAATCACATTTTGTAGAGATGAAAAACATCAGATTTAATTTGGTAGACACGTTATAATGAAAAAAAAATCTATATGCCTTGTGGTTTTAATTTAATTTGATTAATCATTTCTTTTTATGTCAAACTTGGCAACCTATTTGGAATCATCTTTACTAATTAATCACATTGTGTAGAGACAAAAGACTTCAAAATTTCTATATATATAAGCGATGTTGTACACTAAACTACATTAAAATGCGGAGACAGACTAAAATTCGAGGTCAAACGAGCAAACACACTACCCTAGTCAACTTATTTAAGCTTATATATGCAAAATACACCAGATTTAGTTTACTAGTCATATTACTCTTAAATAATAAATATCTGTCTGCCTTCTGGGTTATATTTAACTTAAAATAAATATTGGGAATACTGTTGAAAAAAATTAGAGATTTAGAGGGAATTTTGAAAACGCAATTATGAAGCTCATTTGTGCTTAAAATATTAAACCTAAAATCTGGTTAAGGATGTGTCTAGGGTTTTGCCTTTTTGTTGTATTCACCGCCACTACGAGAAGCTTCAAGGACATCACATAACAAGCATATATGCATTTGCAGATATGGAAAATGTGAAGCACTTTCTGACACATTCACTTGCACAGAAAATCATATTCGTGGCAGAGATGATGACTTTTGTTTGAATTCTTGGAAAAGAAAACTCCATTTCACAGCCAAAACCCTGCATGAGAGCATTTTTATATGATTTTGCACTATTGTACGGACCAAATGGGTGGGGAATATTTGAACTTGCATTAAAGACGTGCAGGTTAGGGCACTAGTGGACATGAAACCATGGGAACAAAAAGGATATAATTTACCTTGTTTTTTGTTGGCACGGTTCATGATCATAATGTAAGAAAATGAGTATGAGATTGAAGAGTTTTAGGCCAACTATATTGGATTTAATTGGTATAGAAAAATCTCGCTGAAAGAGGAGAGCTAGTCCTTATTCAAATTGGATTGTATTATAGCATTGGAATTGATTTCCCAATAGATAAGGGAACACATTCAGTTTCCTATATGGATTTAATACGGAATTCTTATTGGTTTTGGCAAGAATTGTATATCTATATATAGTGGACGCTGCTTTTGCATATATTACGCTCATTATTGGACTTAAACTTATTGTGAGTCAAGCATTTGACTTTCGGTGAGAGAGGAGAAGGTTCACTGAGAGTTTTGCTGCTATGGCTTCGACTGCAGGTGCTCTTCATACTTGGATTATGCTTTTGTGTCTTATTGTATTGTGAATCATGCCTTGATCTTAGTTCTCTTATTTAGTCTAACGCATAAATTCATGATCCAAGAACAAAACGTTTATATGAAATTGAGGTACAATAATTATATCAATATATGTACCTGTGTACGTGAAACACATTATATTTGGTACATTTTGTTTTTATTTTTGTTACAATTATACATCGGCATTATTGGAGAGAGATGATGAGTACGTACTAATTCAAAAAGATTAACGTGCATTGGAAGCATGATTAGGAATTTTTCGAGTACCATTTTGTTTTTTCATGTATTATACGCGTTTCTGATCATGGTTTAGGATTTTCCATTTCGCTTTGGTCTAAACTCTGAAGTCATGATTTAGGAGTTAAATAGAATAAATTGGTCATTTTCATCGAATATTATTGGCTAGGTTGGGAACTCTGCAGGATAATCCCACACATGCCCCTAAATAGTGAGCTTTTTGTTTTCAAACCCTGAAAAATGTTTTGAATCTGAACTTTTTTTTGTAAGGCTGTGCGTGGGCTGATCAAAATTAGGTCAGATGTGGAGGCCTAAGAACTCTTTTTCTAGGCTGTGCATGGGCTGATCAAAATTAGGTCAGATGTGGAGGCCTTAAGAAACTACTAAGCCCATACATATTTGAGAGGATGACCATCTTCGATCTGGTTGTAAAATCATGAAGATTCATAAGATTGTCGGGGACTAAGGGTTGTGTGGCTCGGTCCAGGCTGCTGCTGTGGATGGACATAATCTCTTCTTCAAAAATACCACAATAATCTACAAGTTAGAAGTTGGTGTTAAATACTAATAGCACCCACGCCCAGGTTGTTTAGAAAAACTTCATATATTGATGAGTTCGTTGCGGCTAAAGTCACCCAAAATGTTGAATATATGATTAAGTTTGAACCAATATCAACGTTAAATTAATTTCTTACACATGTGAACCATTTCTCGTTGTAATTAAAGGCTAACTTATTTGTTAAAGTGACCAATTCTCATTGGGGTTGTAATTAAAGACAAACTTACATCTTGAAGTGACTAAAAATATTCATTCTTGCACTTGACTCTTGCACAAATTTCATATAGTGCTTTTTGATTTAGATAATCAAAAGTGCTTTTGATAATATTGAGGCATACGAAGTCTATAATGCTTATAGATTGTACAATATTTTATAAGATTTTTATTAAAAATTTCAATGTGCTTTTGAAAAGAAAACCGTTTGTAAGCAGAAATGCTTTATAGAGAAGTATCAATTGGAGCTTGAAAACTTCTAGAAACCATTTCGAGGTTCTCCCAGAGAGTTCTCCAACATTGACTTCATGCTTATCCGTTAGCTGAAAAAGCACTTAACGAAATGGACCCAACAAAGTCCAAGCATCAAAACCAATATCATCAAATTCTCTAGGAGAAGCCAAAGACTATCCAACTCCAGAACCTTCAAGAAAATTACCGTCTCCTATTCCCTTCAGATATAAATACTCATCAAACAATTCACCAAAACCCTCACTTAGCAAAATCTGCAAAACCACCATCCTTAACTAAAACAAGAACGCAAATTAATAGCTTTTTTCATCCAAATCTCTAAAAATGTCCCTTTTATTACAATCTCTCTTGGACCAACCCAACTTTGCTCCTTTCAAAGTTTTCGACCCAGAAATATCCAACCAAAACAACACGTACATGGACTGGAAGGAGACTTCAAATGCACACATCTTCGAGATAGATCTTCCAGGCCTTACAAAAGAGGACGTGAAGCTGGAGCTGCAAGAAAACCAAGTGCTTCATGTTAGTGCAGAGAGAAAAGCGGAGCCCGAAATGGAGGACCCCAAGAACGAGACGTGGCACTGCAGGGAGAGGGAAAGTGGCAACTTCTCGAGGAATTTCAGGTTGCCTGAAAATGTCAAGGTTGATGAGATTAAGGCTTCAATGCGCGACGGGGTGTTGGTAATTACAGTGCCTAAGGAGGACTTGAAGAAGAAACACAAGCATAAGAAGGTTGAGATCTCTGGGGATGATGAAGGACATGCTTCCAAAGGACTTGGACGTTTCGTGTGCTGCAGAGCTTAATTAGAGAACATAATTTGTCTGATTAATTTGCTTTTTTGTTTGGAGGATGTAATTTTTGTTTATGATTAATTTGTATGGTGTGAATTTGTGTGGTGATGGGGTTGTATGTGTTCGATTAATAATACTTGTAAGGGCCTGTTGATTTCACGTATAATTGCAGATTTAATATAAGGAAAATTAATGAAAATAAGTTTATATTCTCTGATTAGCCTTTTATATTCTCTGAACTCATCCTTAATTGGGTGCTATAAAATGTACCCAAAATAGTTTAGGGCCAAATCATTGAAGGCTTGCTACATTTGGCCCGTTTCAGAAAAAAAAAGCAAATAGTAGTTTATAATTAATTTAAATAAAACAAAGTAGTTGATGTGTGAGTGTGTACCATAATATATCTTAATAGGCTAAAAAGTAATAAAATATTGAGAGGAATAAAATGTAACTACTAACTGCATGCACTATTGAAGATGGAAAATTATATTTGCACTATTTCTTAAAAAATTATATATTTTAGTATACTAGAGTGGTTGCAAGAGTCCGGACCCAAACTCTCCGGATCCTTCTTCTTTAAAGGTCGTATTGGCGTCGTGGCTTTCTCGGAATCAGCGTCGTAGGTTTTTCGGAGCTAGTTACCGGCAACATCGTAATAGTTGTCGACAATCGCGATTCTATATAAAACTGACCATGTAGAAGTTTCCTATAAACATACAAAAAAAAGTGAAGAAGAAGACCCAGGAGTGAAGGAGAAGGATTATTGAAGGAGAAGAATTGAAGAACCAGCAGCAGTAGAAACAAAACTGCAGAAAAGAAAGAAGAAGAAGGAGGATCCGGATAGGATCCTCTCCCGTTGCAAAATATGGCCAACCCATTCGAGATGGCCTTAGGGCTTGTTACTATGGTCATCTCCAACCGAATGATCTAGAGAGTCAGAGAGTCAAAAATAGCTTGAAAACGGTTTCAAACCGAGGGCCAGGCCAAAGGGTTTGTGGGCCCTATTAGACAAAAAAATGTCAAAGGGCCAACCGACTAGCCCAAACCAGCTAGCCGACCTCGGGCCAGGCTAAAATTCAAATTGCAACATCTAGTTGCTGATGTCAGCTAGCCATTATTTTTAATTTTTATTTATTTATTTTTTAACTAAATTTGTTTTTAAAATTGTAAAAATTCTTTTTTTTCCCCTATAACTTCCTAAATCATTAAACATTACATAACATTAAGTAACATTAAACAACATTAAATAACATTAAACAACATAAAAATAAAACATTTAACAACATGAAACTTAGCCATTGGATTTGAATTTAAGTTGTAGTTTTTAAATAATAAATTATGTTTGGCA
The DNA here is from genome assembly GCF_916048215.2 of Malus sylvestris. Classification (NCBI taxonomy): domain Eukaryota; kingdom Viridiplantae; phylum Streptophyta; class Magnoliopsida; order Rosales; family Rosaceae; genus Malus; species Malus sylvestris. The sequence continues at coordinate 36,232,722 of NC_062264.1, read as the reverse complement.
CTCGGTTGGAGATGATTTTTTGTGACAGGGCTAAAACAAGCCATTTGGCCAGCCTTCGGTTGGAGATGGCCTTACCATCTCCAGCCATCTCCAACCGAGGGTCATAGGGCTCGTTTTAGCCCTCTGGCCTTCAAGATATTAATATTTTAATAAACAGTACATAGCTATATTTGCCTCCATCTCCAACCGAGAGCCAAAAAGCCAGATGACTCATTTTAGTCCTGTCACAAAAAACCATCTCCAACTGAGGGCCAATTGGCTATAGTATGGAATGTGAAGAATTGAAATAAAATAAGGTAAGACAGTATGAAATGGTGAAAAAAGTGGGCTATTAAAAAATAAATAAATAAGTGGGCTTTGACCAAAAAAGTTCCTAACCACTAAACCTAAAGTGGCCTGAAAGAACAACAAAATAAAATAAAATAAAATAAAAATAATAATAAAAAAAGATTGGTTTGGGCAAGTGGAAAAAAAAACAAAACAAAATGGGTTAGCCAACGGGCTGGCTGACTAGCTGAAGATGGCCAACCGATTGGCCCTCTGGCCCGTTTTTGTCCCATGGGGCCAACGAGCCATTTGGTCTATCCCTCGGTTGGAGACGATTTACAGGCTATTTTCGGCCTTCTGGACCCTTTGGTTGAAGATGGTCTAAGAAATATGGTCATGCATTGTTCATTAAAATATTAATTTCTTAAAGGATTAGAGGGCTAAAAAGAGTCATTTGTCCAGCCTTCGGTTGGAGATGACCTAAAGCTTCCACATTTTTTGTTTAGCAATTCGTGACCACTTTTCAAGATTTTGAAATATAGTCACTCGTGGCTTCTCTAAGGAGTTATGAGCACTTTCAACATGTCTTGAGGAGTGCTCAAACCTCTCTTGAGGTCTTTAAGTAGTTTATAAGCATTCTCAACACGCCTCAAGCAATGCTCCAACTCCTCTAGAGATGCTTCGAGTGGTTAAAATTTTTAAAAGTAGAAGGAAAAAAAAATGCTAAAGATCTTTGGAACTCAATTAATATAACCAAAATTTAACTCCTTTCGAGAAGCATCTCATAAAGAAACCCTAAATCCTAGAATATCCCTTTATAAAAAAAAATATTAAAAAATGGAAAAAACTTCATTTGACAATTGGAGCAATACAGAGATGATTACCGCCATGACCTTTGTGCAAGGATGACATGCATAAATTGAGAGATGAATTCAAAATTTAAGCCACTTAGTATATGATCCAGTGATATTTCCTTTTTACTTGTAAATGAGAGTTTATAAGTTCGATTCTTAACAACGGCGGATTTGAACCATATTACTATGGTTAGCCCATTATGAGGTTATCTCACTTCTTCATCTCTTAGTGTAGATAATATCGTATGTATTGAAAACTTCATTATTTCTCTTTCTTTTGGAAATAACTAATAACTTAAAATCTAAATGACAATATGCAATTGAAGACAATAATTTGGTGTTATGACAAGGGAAATAAAAACAAACAAAACAAAATCCAAATACTAAACGCCCCTAAAAGGGATGGATCGGTAGGACACTACTGACTTTTCCCTATGCCATTTTTTTAAACAGGATAAAAGGGAAATATGCGTTTTGGACTGCTATCAAAATACTTGATTACTCAGCCCTCTAATTGTTTTTTGAGTAAATTGTAGCAATGGTCTCTTAACTTTAACTCAATTAGAGCAATGGTCTCTCAACTAAAAATCAATTACCATTGGTCCTTCAACTCATCAAAATGTGTGGGTATGATCATTTTCGTCAACTTCGTCAAAATTTTGTTAAAATAACTTATGTTGGAATGACCATTGCTACAATTGGGTTCCCTCAACTCATCAAAATGTGTGCCTATGATCATTTTCATCAACTTCGTTAGAATTTTGTTAAAATGAGTTATGTTAGAAGGATCATTGCTACAATTGGGTTAAAGTTGAGGGACCATTGATCCAATTGGGTTAAAGTTGAAGGATCGTTTCTCCAATTGAATTAAAGTTGAAGAATCAATGGTAGTCAATTTTTAGTTGAAAAATCATAGCTGCACATTTTGATGAGTTGAGGGACAATGGTAATGGATTTTTAGTTTAGGGATCATTGCTCCAATTGAGTTAAAATTAATAGATCATTGTTACAATTTACTCTTGTTTTTTAGGTTGAGAAACTTTAATATAAGACGTTTTGAGAAGTTCAAATAAATATATACAAATGTTGAAGGCCTAGAAATCTTGAAGAGCTAATACACACACACACACACACAAATTAATTTGGGATCCAGGTGTAATTTGTGCTGGAGGTCTGGTGTGGGTTCTTCTCCAGTAGGACCTTCCCCTAGTGGGATGGGGTGGTCTCAGCTAATGACCTCAATTAAAAGCAGTCTCAATCTATTAAAAGAAAGAATGGCAACTATGGTTAGGTTAGGTTGCATGTTCACCGTACAAAGGATTTTAGGGTGATAGATAGTGTTGTCAATTCCCTTAATTCAAGGGATGTGTCTCTTGTTGTCAATTCCTTTAATTCAAGGGATGTGTCTTATTTGTTCTTTTTTTGTTAGCTTTAGACGTAAATCAAGCAGGGATAGGTAGTCTTGTTTTCTTCCCTCTAACACATATATATTTGGTATCTCTTGTACCTGATTGTCTCATGATGAATTCACAAAATTCAATATGGTATCAGAGCAGTGACCCCAACCGACCTGTCTCTGTGGTGTTCTCTTGAGAGAGTTGTGAGCTTATTTTTGTCCTTCAATCATGGCTGAAGAAAGCTCAATAAATTTGGAAAGAGACGGCTTTCATGCTACTCCACCATCACCACACTCAGATATTAATATCAACCCAAATCAACGTCTTAGTTCTGTTTTGCTAAATGAGTTTAACTATCTTCCATGGGAGAGAGCAGTTTCTCTTGCTCTGGGAGGACGATTAAAGCTTGGTTATGTTAATGGTGCTATTCCAATGCCTGAGACTACCTCACCAGAGTATGATGCTTGGCTATGCAAAGACCAGTTGGTCATGTCATGGCTACTCAATTCCATGGATCGTAAGATTGCATAAATTTTTAGCTATGCTGAATCGTCCATGACTTTTTGGAAAAATCTCAAGGAAATGTATGGAAATCAGAACAATGCGGCTCATGTGTTTCAGTTAAAGAAGGACATTGCTGGTTTGCAACAGGAAATGAAGCCATTTGTGCAACATCTTGGAAAGTTGACCACTATGTAGAACGAGCTGAATATGTATCGACCACACACTATCGACGCTGCTGTGCTAACTAAGAGAGCCGAGGAAGACAAAATATTCCAACTCCTAGCAAGCCTGAGCCTTGAATTCGAAGATCTTCGAAGCCATATCCTCATGAATCCCGACCTGCCTTCTTTTTCAAGTGTGTGTGCCACAATTCAAAGAGAAGAGGTTCGAAGGAAAGTCATGACCTTGGACATAAAGGCAAATATACCAGAAGCTATGGCTTACTTCTCTAACCAAAAACTTGGTGAGGAGAGAGGCTACAAAGGAAAGAAAACTGGCTTAAAATGTAGCCATTATGAAGTTGGTGGGCACTCAAGAGACCGATACTGGATTCTTCATCCAGAGTTAAAACCAAAGTTTCCTAGGGATAACAAAGGTGTCTCAAAAGGCTCGTACAACCCTTCTTACAAGGCAAATCATGTTGCCACAACTTCTTCTGAGGGAGCACTGAAGTTCACCACTAATCCAGCTGCACTGATCAACGAGTTTACTATGTTTCTTCACAAGAAACAAGGTTTTGGAGATAGTGAAGGACCACTATATCAGTGTGACAACAATCAAACTGCACTACTAGGGTAGTTTGCTGGCTTCCTGGCTGGAAATGAAGGCGTGGTATAAAGGGACATCCTAAGTATCTTACACTCATTCTCAACTGCTTTCAACATTGGTATTGTGCATGATTATTGGATTATAGATTCTGGAGCCACTAATCATATGACTAACAAGTCTACAAACTTGCATAAATTTGAAAATTTTTCTTTTCCATCTCAAGTGCCAGTTACTAATGGAAAAAATGCTATGGTTGTGGGAAAAGGAAAAATACATTTGATCTCAAGTGATGTCGAGTCTGAGGCTCTTTATGTTCCCTCATTCCCTTTTTAACTTTTATATGTTGGCAAGATCACAAACTCATTAAATTGTCTTGTCATTTTCTCTCCCAAAAATGTGATCTTTCAGGATGTAGTCACCAAGAAGACGATTGGTGAAGGATTTTTCTTAAATGGTCTCTACTATCTTTCCAAGCATATTCAAGTTCCCAAGGTTTTTCAAGTCACTTCAAGCTTAGCTCAAGAACAACAACTTTGGCACCAATGTCTAGCACATCCTTCTGAAAAAGTTCTATCCACCTTGTTCCCAAACATGTGCAAAGTTACAAGTCCTTGTGATGTTCATCATTTTTTCTAAGTTTACTAGATTACCATTTACTTCCTCTTTGTCTAGGGCTAGTAATCCTTTTGAAATCGTGCATTCCGATGTTTGGGGACCAATTCTAGAGTCTTTTGATGGATACAAATATTTTGTAACTTTTGTGGATGATTTCACAAGGATTACTTGGTTGTATCTTTTGAAATTTAAAAGTGAAGTCATGGAAGTTTTTCAAGATTTTCATAGACTTGTGGCCACCCAATTTGCTTCAAAAATTCATATTTTACGATCAGATAACGGCACAGAATATATGTCTTATAGCATGTCACACTACTTGAGCACGCATGGTATATTACACCAAACAAGCTGTGTTGGAACACCTCAACAAAATGGGGTGGCCGAGAGGAAGAATAGAGATCTACTTGAGAAGACTAGAGCTCTTATGTTTCACATGAATGTGCCTACGAAGTTTTGGTCTCAAGGAGTTCTTACTACGGCATATCTCATCAATAGATTGCCTAGTAAAGTGTTGAAGTTTAAATCACTCTATGAGGTCTTGAAAAATAGAAAGATCAACTTTTCCCATTTGAGAGTCTTTGGGTGTACATGCTTTGTTCACATTCAAGCTCAAAATCGTGACAAGCTAGACCCAAGGGCTACCAAATGTGTCTTTCTAGGTTATTCATTTACCCAAAAAGGTTACAAGTGCTATAATTCAACAACTAGAAAAATGGTTGTTTCAAGGGATGTTAAATTTGAAGAACATGTTCCTCACTTCTCACAATCACTGGATTATTCTAGACAGGGGGAGCATTTGATGGACTTATTTCCTTTTCCATATCCAAACGGAGAAGATGCAACATGCACTCCTAGTGATCATGTGCCGGATAATGTTAATCTTCACTCGGTGGAACATCTTGAAGATGAAACCCCTTCCTCATCGGAGATTCACACTGCACCCTCCAGTGATCCTTCCAACCATGATGTTGTTCAAATACCTGTAGTTCAATCTCCTACAGTTCGTCGCAATCCTGCACGAGAGAGGAAACTTCCATCCAAGTTGCATGATTATGTGACCTACACTGCTAGGTATCCCGTGACTGATGTTATTGACTATAGCAAAGTCTCATCTTTTTTTGCTACATTCCTAAGTGCCATTAATGAAGCTCGAGAACCCCAAAGTTTTCAAGAAGCCAATCTTCACAGTGAATGGAGAAATGCTATGGCAGATGAGCTTCAAGCCCTCCATGAAAATAACACATGGACTATAATGAAACTTCCAAAAGGAAAGAAGGCAGTGGGGAGTCGTTGGGTGTACAAAACTAAGTTTCATTCAGATAGCACAATCGAAAGAAATAAGGCTCGCTTGGTTGCTCGAGGTTTTACACAAACCTATGGCGTCGATTATAAAGAGACATTTGCTCCAGTGGCAAAAATGAACACTGTTAGAGTATTGTTGTCGGTTGCAATTAACAATGCATGGCCTCTTTTTCAAATGGATGTTAAAAATGCTTTCCTGCATGGTGAACTTGAAGAAGAGGTTTACATGAAGTTACCCCCAGGTCATCCTCAATCAAACAATCCAGAAATGGTGTGAAAACTCCATAAATCCATTTATGGTCTCAAGCAAAGTCCACGTGCATGGTATGCCAAGCTCAGTCATGTTCTGGAAAGGGTTGGTTTTTGTTGAAGTATTACGGATTCTTCCCTATTTGTTCATTCCAGCTCAGTGGGTAAACTAGTTGTGCTCATTTATGTTGATGATCTAATTGTGACAAGTGATAATATGTCAGAGATTAATGCTCTTAAACAGTATCTCAACAACAAGTTTGCTATCAAGGATCTTGGCACTCTCAAATACTTTCTGGGCATCGAGATGGCACACTCTTACAAGGGTTTCTTCCTCAACCAACGCAAGTATGTCATGGATCTTCTTCACGAAGCAAAAATGACAGATTGCAAGCCTGCTCGTACCCCCTTGGATAGCAACTTGAAGCTAAAAACTCACGGTGATCCAGTTCCCAATTTAAGTTACTATTAAAGAATGGTTGGCAAACTCATTTATCTGACTATCACACGTCATGATATATCATATGCCGTCAGCATTGTTAGCCAGTTTATGCACTCTCCAAGCATGGATCATTTGAAGATTGTTCATCGTGTGCTACGTTATCTTAAGGGTTCCATTGGTAGAGGAATTCTTATGCGCAACAATAGTCACACTCAGATCTCAGGCTATACCGATGCTGACTGGGCAGGCAAATCTCTCGATCGCAAGTCTACCACTAGTTTTTGTATGTTTGTGGGAGGCAACCTAGTTACCTGGAAAAGCAAGAAACAAAGTGTTGTTGCACGCTCTAGTGCAGAGGCAGAGTATCGTGCTATGGCGTCGACTGCTTGTGAACTTATTTGGCTCAAAAGCCTTCTGTTGGCTTTAGGTTTTCCTCATTAACAACCCATGTCCCTACACTGTGATAATCAGGCCGCGATGCACATTGCATCGAATCCTGTATTCCATGAGCAAACTAAACATATTGAAGTTGATTGTCACTACGTCAGAAATTAAGTTCAATCCAAGGTGATCGATACTCACTACACGCGCAGTCATGATCAACTTGCGGATATTTTCACAAAAGGATTAACCTCTACTAATTAATCCATTTGATCCAGCTTGAGGGGGAGTATTGGAAGAAAGAATGGCAACTAGGGTTAGGTTAGGTTGCATGTTCACCGTACAAAGGATTTTAGGGTGATAGATAGTGTTGTCAATTCCCTTAATTCAAGGGATGTGTCTCTTATTGTCAATCAAGGGATGTGTCTTATTTGTCTTGTTGTCAATTCCTTTAATTCAAGGGATATGTCTTATTTGTTCTTTTTTTATTAGCTTTAGACGTAAATCAGGAAGGGATAGGTAATCTTGTTTTCTTCCCTCTAGCACATATATATTTGCTATCTCTTGTACCTGATTGTCTCATGATGAATATACCATTCACAAAATTCAATACAATCTATACAAAAAAATGAGACTTCCAAAAGCTACATGTTTGCATGTTACTTTTTGTGTGTTAAGACTCAATAGTGCTTCTCACGTATTTTCGAAACCCCACAAACATATCAACTCAATCTCTAGAGCTTTATATAAAATCATGGGCGGTCTAGGTTAAAACTAAGCATACACAATAGTACCAACTACCAAAAACAAGTTTTCTTAAACATGAAGTTGTGTATTTCTACACTGTCTGTTGTTCTTGTTCTGTTGGAGCTGTTCTTGATCGATGTTGTATTGGCGACTAAGTTACCTTTAACGGCAACTCTCAACGTAAAAAAGCTTCGGGCAAAAGCTGTTCGTGCCGAAGATCTTTCGTCTTTTGATCACTATGTTAAAACATGTCCACAAGCTAAGGGAATCATTCAGCAGAAAGTCAGAGATTGGATTCAGAAGGATTTCACTTTGGCTGCTAGCATTATTCTCTTGCACTTCCACGACTGCGTTGTGAGAGTAAGCATGCATTCGCATTAACTTTACTTACGGTTAATAGAACAAAGGCTTAGCATATCAGTAAATGACATGCATCATATGATCATAATGAACATTGCATCGCAGGGCTGCGATGCATCGATTCTTCTTAACCATCGAGACAGCGAGAGGAGGGCATTTGCTAGCAGGACACTCTGAGGTTTTGAAGTAATCGACGATATCAAGGCTGAGATTGAGAGGCAGTGTCCTAAAACAGTCTCATGTGCTGACATTCTCACCGCTGCAACTAGAGATGCCACAATCATAGCTGGAGGTCCATTTTGGGAAGTCCCCTTTGGGCGCAAAGATGGTAAAATTTCAATCCTCAAGGAAGCTGACAGTGTTCCTCAGGGATACGAGAACATCACTCAATTGTTCGATTTTTTCCAAGCGCGCGGCTTGAACATGCTTGATTTGGTCACCCTCTCCGGGGCACACACCATTGGCAGAAGTTCTTGCTACGCCTTCAAGCACAGGCTCTCTAATTTTCCATTTTACCGGTTTGAGAATCTAATTGCATTTTAATAAGTTTGAGCTTGGATTTGTGTTTCTGATGATTATCTTGTATTATGATAAATTTACAATATATTTATATAAGTTATGATTAAAGGGTAGAAATTTTATCAAGATATCCTACTTTTAATTTGTGCTAATATGGAAATATATTGTGCCAACATGGCAAAACTTATCACACATAAAATGGTAATGCAATTAAAATCAATACGTGAAGCTGATAATTCTTTGACTCGAAGTTTGAAAGAACGTATGTCATTTGACTATGATTATAAATACGTTGAAATACTTTTAACTTTTTTAGACTCTACTGAAAATTAATCTTACTTTTCGAAGTGTGAGATATCTCAAACTTGGAAAGTATAAAAAATCAATACATGGAGAAGAGATCCTCTTCAGATCTCTTCCACCAATGTCACCAGATCAATTGATCCAAGCCTTTCAAAGTTCATCCAACGGTAAAAAATTATTACAACTTTAAAGAATCAGAAAAGATGGACCGTTGGATGGAACTTAAAAAATTCAAATCACTTGATTCGATGATCTTGGTGGAAGAGATCGAAGATGATCTCTTCTCCAATACGTGCATCCAAGTCATCATCACTTTCTTCTTTGCCGACGCCCACCCAAAACCCAATTAAAAAAAAAAATTAAACTAAGATTTGTATTATCAAAATGTTATTTTAATTCCAAAAAGAACTTTTTTTAAGTCAATTATTGTCGGAAGCCAATCCCAACAATCAGTCCAAGAACCAATCAACAAAAAGCAAGAAAACAGAGAGTGAGAGTGATCGGAATTCGGAGAAAATGGCGAGGAAGGCGGTGCTGATAGGATGCAACTACGCAGGAACGAAGGCGGAGCTCAAAGGCTGCATAAACGACGTCAAGCGAATGTACAGCTGCCTCGTCGACCGCTACGGCTTCTCCGAGGACGACATCCAAGTCCTGATCGACACCGACGACTCCTACACTCAGCCCACCGGAAAAAACATACGCCGGGCCATCACCAACCTCATCCGATCCGCCGACTCCGGCGACGTCCTCTTTGTCCACTACAGCGGTCATGGGACCCGCCTTCCCGCCGAGACCGGCGATGATGATGATACGGGATATGATGAGTGCATCGTCCCCACTGACATGAACCTCATCACTGGTTTGACTCCGTTTCTCTTATCTTTTCTGCGCAATTTTGATTATTGTTGTCACGATTGCTTTGATCTGTTTGGAAAATTGACTGAAATGATCGTTTTACGAATTTCAATTGCTGAACTGATGAAAATTAAAGATCGACGACATATTGATCAAATATTGACGGACATATTAATCAAGCATTGACGATATATCCATCAAATGCTCAAAAGGATTTGTAAATTGATCATTTCAGCCAATTTCCTTTGTTTTAATCTCTGGTGCAAAATCGGTGGATTATAAATAGAATTTGATCATATTTTAGAAAAAGTTGAGATCTTGCTTGATGATCCAAAAAAAATTGGATCAAGTGAATCCCTTTGGTTGGAATTCTGGATTTAGTCTTTTGGTTCTTGATCCGCTTTTCTGCTTTTACATTGCGTGTAAGCATAAAGTTAAGTCATTTCTATCTAGTGTTCTTTCTAATATAAATATGGGGAAAGGGATCCGGATCCCTTCCTCCTAATCCATCAAATTTGGAATCCGTGCTGTAAAAATTTGATCAAACAGCTGAAGTTATTATAACTTTTAAAGTGGGCTCCTAGTCGTTGGATCAAATTTCAATGGTATAGATTCCTTAATTTTGTGGATTAGGAGGAAAGGGATCAGGAGAGGATCCCTTTCCTAAATATGGAATGCTGAACACCGAAAATATAGGAGTAGATTCTCTCCCCTCCTATTCTCCTCGCCCTCTCTCTCCTCCTCTCACACTTTCCTCTTTTGTCTTTCTCTCTCTTTAAAGATGTTGACGTGGGGAGGGAAGGGGAGGGAGATTAGGAGGGGAGAGAATCTTACTCCGTAAATATAAGCGTAGTGTTGTGTTTCAAAAATGTGTTAATATGATATGGTCATATTTGTATAAGATTGCTTGCTTTGTTGTCGGGTTGATATTACAACTGTTTTTGGATGGTACTTGTCAACAGATGATGACTTCAGGGGGTTTGTAGACCAGCTGCCAGCAGGTTGCAGGCTGACAATTGTATCAGATTCGTGCCACAGCGGTGGGCTCATTGATGAAGCGATAGAACAGATAGGAGAGAGCACCAAGGGGCAAGAGCGCGAGCGCGAGTCCGGCTCCGGCAGTGGCAGTTTTGGTGGATTCAAGAACTTTCTCAAGGACAGGGCGGGAGATGCACTGGAGTCTCGTGGGATCCGAATGCCATCTGCATTCCGCCGCGGTCGACATAATGAAGAAGAAGAAGAAGAAGAAGAAGAGACGGAATACAGAGAGATCGAAACTGAAGATGGGGACAGGGTCTATGTCAAAGGCAAGTCTCTACCACTCTCTACTCTCATAGAGATACTCAAGGAGAAAACAGGTAAGGACGACATTGATGTTGGGCAGCTGAGGCCGACACTTTTCGATGTTTTCGGAGAGGATGCCAGCCCTAAGGTGAAGAAGTTCATGAAGGTGATCATAAATAAACTCCAAAGCCAGGAGGGCGGAGGCAGTGGGTTATTGGGGAAGATTGGAAGCTTGGCTCAAGGGTTTCTTGAACAAAAGCTTCAAGACAACGATGAGTACGCAAAGCCTGCTTTAGAGACGGAAGTGGGCAGCAAGGAAGAGGTTTATGCCGGAGCAAATCATCGCGGCTTTCCTGATGGCGGGATTCTCATAAGCGGTTGCCAGACAGACCAAACGTCTGCAGATGCCACTCCTCCAGGAAATGCAGCTGAATCTTATGGAGCTCTTAGTAATGCAATTCAGAAGATACTCTCAGAGCAAGACGGTGAAATTTCGAACCAAGAGCTTGTTCTTAAGGCGAGGGAGACTCTCAAGAGACAGGGTTTCACTCAGCGACCTGGCCTCTATTGCCATGACCATCACGTCGATGCTCCTTTCGTTTGCTGATCTGAAAGTATATATATATGAGAGTGAGGTACTTTGTGCTGTGCAATATATATAGCTATTGTGATAAATAACTATGAGTGGGTTACTTTGTGCTGTGCTTGTGGAGAAGACTTGCGTAGAATTGTGGTTCACCGCTACGTAGCATCTCAGTCTAATATTTGCATTGCCGCCACATGGAGAAAAACCTGTACCTAGCAATGCATTATAAATTGGGATGCCAGTCTGATATTTTCGCTGGTTTTATTGGATATTCCATCTTATCCATTTGATTTTTAATGAATTTGTTCTGTATTTTTTTTCTTTTTTGACAGTATTTTTCTATTTCATCTAAGCAATATTTGCATGTCATAAATTGTATTGAACAAAAAGGGGAATTTCTATTTCCTCTACCATTTGAATAACTGTATGGTAGTGATACAAATTGATTCTGGCAAAACTAATGACCAAAGACGGCCTACTACTCTAACCTCCAATGCCGTAAAACGTCATCGGCGATATACAAAATAAATAAGGCAAAAAAAAACAAAAGGAGCAATGGAGGTTGAGGAACAAATACAATCAAAATCAACGACTGCACGGTTCCGTTACAGTGTGCAGAAAAATTATCTTCGTTTTTCTCTTACTTGGGTATTTGGCTTCTGCCTTCGTTCTGGAACTATTCCTGTGCTTCCAAGATTATCACGGCATAGAGGAGCAACTCCGCAAAATTTACAACCAGACTCTACCGCGTCATCTCAATCGTCGATTTCTTGAACCCATGCAAAATCTGTAACATCATCAGAGCAGCCTCTGTCAAATGAACTTCTAAGGGGAACGAATGAGTTCATATCGTTAGTCATTGACGAGTTTTACTTGCATAAGAAATTATCTTAGTAAATGCTCATCGTTAAAACAGTTTGAATTGGAGTGTCCTGGAAATTTCTTACTGGTCAAGGGCACTGAGCAGAGGAAAAAAGAAATTAACAAGAGAAATGGAGAGACCTTGAAGTACGGATTCCACTGCCGCATTTGGGACAGATAGACCAACGATTCTGCGGTTATCCGTCGTGGTTTCTATACGCACAACACGTAGCCGCTTGTGGCTTTGCCGTTGCTGGAGAAATTGTCATAGGAGTTATCACTGGTTAGAAATGCTTATTTGTACTTTCACTAAATATAAGTTACTCGGGAAAAATTAAGTGCAACTTGTAAGAGAGGCAATCTGTACTTTATTCAATTTACGTCACTGAGATCACCGAGTCACATTAACTAGCAGATCAAAACAAGTTACCTGCTTCGAAAGAGCCTTCTCAATAGTGCCCCAGACAGGAAGAATGAGGCCACCTAATACATTTACTTCCTGCAGTCTTCTGCCAACAGTACAGAAGTTGCCAAGCTTACAATTGCGTCCATGCATGCACTGCAAAGTAAAGGTGAAGTCACAAGATTATTACAATCAGCAAACGATAAGTATAAACAGCTAAGGAATTTTCAACTAATCGGTTTGGAATGTGAACTGCTAAATACACAACTAGCGGATATGTGTCGTTATCTGATACGGAAACAATATCCAAGTCTTCCAGAAAGAAATAACGAGTCAGATGTGCAGGTGTATGTTTAAAAAAGGTCAAGTTGAAGGTAAACATAATATACATGACGATTTGACAAAATCAGTGCCTTTTTTAACATTCTTGATTGATCAATAGTTGATTTGAAAACATACGAAATACAGATTTTCACCATCACGTTATAGATAACAGCAACAAAGTTATTTAATAACAGTACAGAACTATTTGCACCAAAATAATACAGCCATTTTGAATTAAGTTCATCAAGTATCTACACCTGTTTGGACGAAACTTCATATTCATCTTCCCAACCACCGCGAGCCTTCTCCACCGTTGAAGTTTTTCTGTATTTGCTTTTTAGCTCTGACAGAGGCATTTCTCTGGATAGGGGAAAAGTAGTATGTGAAAGTGAAATATATGTATTTTAGAACAAGATGAAGGAAGAACATAAAGCATAAATTTAGTACCTCACTGACTCTCCAACCGCAGGACGGACTATCTTATACAATCCAGAAGTAGAACTGAAACAGATTTAAGGTAAAACAATGAAACTAGAAAACGAAACAGCAAGAATCACTAATTGAAGTACAAGAACTATGAAGGGAAGGTACATTATAATAATGATGAAGAGAATCTCAAAAGGGAAAAAAGTAATAAAACATATATATATATATATTTCACTCAAGCAAATATGGGTTCAGATGCAGACCTCTCAAAGGCTAATATGACATGACGTCTCCCCAACCATTCCCTCCTAGATTCATAGAACCCATCATTGGCAGAACCAAGTCCATCCTTTTGTTTCTCTTCAACCATGGCACTAGCAGACTACCAAGGATAAACATAGTTTAGTATGGTGAATTGACATAGTGATAAGCCACCACTCAACTAGTCACTTGAAAAACAAAAGTACCTCCCACGTAACCCCACGATCCAGGGTAAATGTAAAAAGCACTGTTGACGCTCCAGACATTTGATCAACATAAACAGTCTGCATGAAATTGGAAGTCAATATAAATATAATATCTAAAGCAAACAAGCAACAATTAATTAATTAAGCAATGCTTGACCTTTGGAGTTCCTTGTAGCTCTATAACATTGGCTTTCATATCAACAATCCCAGAGTCAAGATTCCCTTCAATGCGTGCATTATGGACAATAAGATCCAAAATGCTAACGAAACACTCAAACAGCCTGTGTATTGCAATGATGTCAGCATATGAAACCCAGCTCTAACTGCTATAAGGAAACTATATTTTAATTGTAATGTCAATCACAGACCTATTCTGTATATCGGGCGGTACTCCTAAAATCCGATTGAGGAAACGTCCAACATCATGCATATCTGATTCAATTATACGGCCAGTGAGCCTGCCATGATCTTTCCCATGAGCTACATCATAAGAAGTAGAAGTCACCATCAAGAAAATAAAATATAGCTAAAAGCAAATTCTCTGCGACATTCTATCATGTAAAACAAAAAATTTAAATCAATTAACTGCACAAACAAAGTATAATACACGCCACAATAGCTCAAAAATTATTACCATCCCTAATTATTCCTACTAAAACAAGAGCAGCTTTAGCCCTCTCGATAAAATCTTGGATTGTTTCCGGTTTTTCTGATGAACATCCTGGCGGTACAACAGGCAGAGAATCCTGAAAATTGAATTCTAGTTATTTTCCATCACAATTTAATTTTGACTTATTAATAAATTATGGAGCGATATTATTTTTCAGAAGAAGTTCATACAAACCTGCTCCATGATTCCTCTATACATCAACATCAGGGCCTTCTTTCCATAAGCACTATCGTAGTTATAGGCACTCAATGATGGCCCTGCCCTGCAATACATCAGACCAAATAATGAGATAAGCAAATCACTCACAGGATGGAGAATAAAATTACAATACATATTCTTATACCACAATAGTAACAACTACCAAATGTACATATAGATGAAATTCAAGTAACCTGCGGTCACCCTGTGTTAGTGCTCCTAGAGATTCTAATCTCTTTGCTACAATGGATGCAAATCGACGCTCTCCACCAAGGTTAGTAAAGAGAAGCCTGCAAAAGAAATAATGGAGTAAACCACATCAACTTGAAAAAACAACTAACCATGCATGATCCTTGTATCCATAATAGCATGCGTTAAATAACTAATTAGTAATCATACAGATCAGAAAACGATAAATGAATAAATAGAAAATTTTATCGTGTAATCTTAATTTTATTGACTCCCAAGAGACAACTCATCTGGTCGTAAAACCACCCCTTGAGTTGGTTTGACCATAGATTCAACCAAAACCACTCATACATCAGCTTTGGTTTCACTAAGTAAGGATATTTGGTTTCACTAAAAAACTAATGAAGGATATCTGGATCTGATACACCAAAGTGTACTGGCACAGTGGACAAGCCCTTGCTTCTAAAAGTAAGAAGAAACAAGTCAAGACTAATATAGCTACCAGCCTACCAGCATAACACCGGTGACCCAAATAAAAGAAACAATGTATACATGTAGTGTCTATCTACCTGTATTCAGGAGCGGAGGCTTGATTTGACCGGTGAGTTCTTCCAAATTGTTGAATCGCACGATCAGCACTCCAAGGAAGTTCCAGAGTAAGATGCACCCTTCGTCTCTGTTGTTAAATTAGAATGCAAGGAATTAGAGAGAGAGAGAGACAGAGAGTGACAGAGAGAGACAGAGAGACAGACATAAGACAGCAACTGTTCAGAAGATAAGTTCTATAAAATATAGGCATACCTGATTTGTAGCTCTTCTATCTGCCTGCAAAGACACGCCAGCAGATCCAGCTTCAGAAATGATGGCAACCAACTTCTTGCCTTCCATGAAAAGCTGCTTCTCATGCATGTTTACCATTTCCATGGAAATTTCCTTCCTAAACCGATTTACAGTTTAGCCAGTTTAAACTTAGTTCAAATAAGTAAGAGAGTGAAAAAAATACCATAACTTACGTGTTCCGTGCCTGATAGGTAACACCTTTTCCACCAGATGCCCTCACAAGCATACCTCTCCTTCCAGTCATTTCTGCTACTTTATCAGGGCCTCCAAGCTGACACCCACGCCAAAAGAAAATTAAGAAAAAAAATTCTGCTTCACAAACATAAAAAGTTGCAGTATACTGTCGAGAGCTGTGGAATATGAACATTAGTTTAGAATCTGGAAAATAGCAGACGGTCTTGGCAAAGTGACTGTTAGATGGGATCAAGCAAGTGCTTTGTATACAGAACAAGACTGATTGTCAAGTAGAGACTGAAAATGGAAATAAAAAACAATGCAACCTTTGGATCAATGGCCTCTTTTGTCTACCATCTTTTTTTACTGGTACCTTTTACCCACCAATATTAAGTCTTTGAATTAAGGCAGGCCGGAATATTTTCATACGAAGTGTAAGAAACCGACATAGTATTGTTATAAACAATTAAATATGCAGAATGGGAATTAGCATTTCCTTTGGATCAGTATGACACAAGCAAACCAGCATGAATGGCAGGACCAGTACAATAAAAAAAGAATGGTGCAACTTGGTGTGAACAAAACCAAAAGTGTAACACCATTCAGGGGTTCTCTATTATGGAGCAAGTTTAAAAAAAGATCTAAAAGCACCATTAGTAATGGAATCATACAGGCCCTTAAGATTCGTCGTACCCAGTGCACAAGGCTCCCGCTTTACGCAGGGTCTGGGAGAGGTGAATGTCGGCTAGCCTTACCCCCATTTTATGGAGAGGCTGCTCCCAAATACAGGCCCTTAAGATTAAAAGGGATAAATTTATTATTTTTTCAAAGAGTCAGCTTATTCCAGTAGGACTTTGACTAAGCTCATGGATATTGTTTCACCTATCTATTTCCTACCATGGTCATCCAATTTTTGAGCCGTAACTAAACGGACTCGGAGGTTAGAAAAAATAAACCTATCAAAAGTTGAGAACTGGATTTAATTCTGAGTACCCTCTCCATTATGCCTACATAACTTGCGGCACTGTTATGAAGACTGAAGAGTAAGATATTCTTCATGTCTCAGTTGACAGAATCCTCGCCTTCTCTCTTTGTAGCGGCAAGAAATCTGTCCTGGAAAAGAGCGGAGGTGTTCTTTCCCTTTGGTACAAAGGAGAGCACAAGAGGTTTTTTTGGAAGGCCAAATTTGTTAGCAACTTCCAACGATTGGGAGTTGGACAAGATAGCTCATTTCTTTGATATCCTTTATGATGTCAATTCCTAGGAAACATTATGCCAGAGACATACTCCACAGATTTACAATTAGAGATGGTTGTGCTATAGATAAATTTATGACCAAAACTTTCCTTTCAACAAGTATGTTCAAACTTATGTATGAAAAATGCTTAATATAATATAGCATATACTGCACGTTATAAGAAAAGACTTGTTCAGTTTGGACTTTGGACCTAACTCTTAAGTATTTCAGAATCTAACACTTTCACAAAATGAGGATAAAATTAGACTACAGCATGGCATAACAGCCTACAATAACTAACAAATCATAGGCAAGCTTTTCCAGTTGGATTTTATGGAAAAAGAGGACAAGCATGGAGGTTCTACGAAGGTGGATCCAAAATTTAACAATGAACATGTGATTTAGTATTTTCAAAACTACATGGGAGAGAGAGAGAGAGAGAGAGAGAGAGAGAGAGAGAGAGAACATCGCCACTACCTGATCAATGATATCATCCAAAGGATTGTTCGGAAGATCCAAAGAACGAACTATCTCCAAAATGTTTAACTTACGAGCCAAAGCTTCTTCATACCTAAAAGGTTATGAAAATTGCATTGATGTGGTTAAAAAATTACAATAAGACAGTGCATATCAACATGTCATGAAAAAATAAGTTATTAAACATGAAACTCTTGTGAGGAAAAAGAATCAAATTAAACTAACATCTTCGTAAGTACAGCTATATATTCTTGTCTTCTTTTCAAAAATTCCTCTGTTTTTTCCTTGCATGAATGACATGACCAATCTACTGATACTTCATCTGTCACAGGTGGGATAAGACATGCAGCATGGACCAGTTGGCCACAACAGGAACAATGAAGCAGTTTCTTTCTTTCCTGCAGCAAGTATCTAATGGATAAGTAACATATTGCAAAAGCAACCATCTTAACATGCCAAATGGAATATATGGCTGGAAAAGGGAAAAAATCCAAAGCTTTGTGGGGTTGCCTGGTATCGGCAATTTTCTGGAATATATGGCTGGAACGCAACAAAAGGATTTTTGAAGACTATACTGGAGTGGGGGCAGAAGTACTTTGGGGGAGAGTTAAATATTGGGCATCTTTTTGGGCTTCGGTTACTAAAGAGTTTAATAATTGCTCTCTATCTCAAATACTGTGGGATTTGTTAGCAGCAGTTAAGTGAGCTTGGTCTAGAATTGGCTACTGTAGCCAATTCCTATTAGGATTTTCCTTTCTAATTTGTTGGTGGACTTCTTATCCACTTCTGTGTTTTTCTCTATTCTTTAATAAAATTGTTTCTTCTCAAAAAAAAAACATGCCAAATGGAATTACCTCCTCAGATTGGCAAATTTCACATATTTGAAACTCGTCGTCAGATTCAGTAGATTCCTGAGCAGAATCAGCTGCATTAATCAAACGATGCTTGAGAACAAGAAAAGGTACCAAAGTAGTTGCATCATTTCTCAACTACATAAAATACAACCGGTTGTAATTGATGTGCCCTAAAAGGAAAAAGATGTTGAATAAACATATATGAACAAGTTAAGCTGAAAACTTGGGTAGGTGCACTCTGCAAACAGGCCAAAAGTGATGCACCAATAAGAACCATAGCAATATCTCCTTCAAGGTGACTGAGAATCCAAACAAAACATGCTTGTGGCTTATTGTGAAGAACAAGTAGTTACCAAAAACAAATAATATTAAGGGCCCAAATACAAGCGTTAGAGTCTTGGAGATAAGCCAGTTTCTAGAAACTCACTTTCAGAATCTTCATCACTTGCAGGTTTCCATTTTGCAACTTTCCTCACTCTCCCTTTCATTGATACACCAGGAGTTGCTGAGTGCCTCTTCCGCTGCAGCTCCTTCACATTATCTTCTCCTAATATAACTTTAGAAAGTAAATTGGTAGTGACATTAAAATAAATGATTGCAAATAATAGTAAATCACATACATACCTTCGAGAGGTTCAGGCTTTTCAGGCAAAGGATAATTTTCCTCAACAAATTTCAGTAAAAGTTCTCGAGGTCCGGAAATAAAATCATCAAGTTCAAGACCCTGCTTAAGCATGGAAACACAAAATAAATAAAGACGTACAAATCAAAAACCAAGTCCAAAAGAAATAACAATTGGCTCACATATTTGGTCACAGCTTCCTCAGTTCGCGCCTCTCCAGTACTCTGAAGGCCAATAACCACACACTTGCCATCCATCAATGCTTGCTTAGCCAGTCTTACAGCAGCCGGCACCTTAGCTGACATGCACATATGTCTAAAGAAACGCTGCAAGATATGCACAAAACCAAGGACAACAAAAAAGTTATTAAAAAAAAATTTGAAAACGTATTTGAAAAGTTTAGAAAACTGTAAAATTTTAAAAGAAACATCCAGAACAGAGACTATTGAATACCTGATGGCTAGCCCAATATAATCGCCACACTTGACTAGAAATTGGCTTTTCATTAGTGAGAAATTGAGATGCTGTTAGTATATCCTGTCGCAGCTCTGTCCAAAATTCTGCTGCTTTTTTGTACATGTCCTAAAAAGACAACAAAGTAACATAAAAGAATAAAAATCTTTGCTTATAATTAAAAAATCAAGTAATCAAAGATAAAAATATGCCCCTCAACATCAGAGTTACAAATAAGAGATGAGTATGTTAAACCATCATTTCAGCTTCTAGCGGTGCTTCAACAACTTCAAACTCTACCCCATTGTAGCTAAGAGTTCGACATACATACATCCCCCTGAAATATCAAAACACACACATTTTTAGATCATAAATGATGGCATTTTGACATGGGCGTCAAGGACTTGCATATCAGTTATTATATGCTCCTAATTTAAACTTTACACGTAATTATTCTCAGCCTTGTTACCTTGCTTTCATATCCATGGCAACAAGTTCCAGTGCTCCAACACCTCCCTTCTCAATAGCACCTACACACATTGTGCTGTTAGAAAAAATATTCTACTTTCTGTAAGAGAGTAAAAGTTTATAAATATGACAAACAAATGTATAGGTATTCTGTGAAAAACCCACCTAGAAATTCACGGAAATCAGCAAAAGATGTTCCAGGCCCCCAAAGACCAAGCCGTACCATGTAACCCAAATTTCGTGGTTCAGATGCACCAGTTGCTGAGCAATAAATAACACGAGCTTCAGGAAGCTTAGCCTGTGACAAAAGAAAGAAAAACATTATGAGTTAATACACTCACTTAATAGTTAATACTATTCTGGCCCTTTTACTGCAAAAATTTATTTAGTATTGTACAGAAGAACCATCGCTATTGCAGTCAGGCATAATTGCATAATGTGTCAGAAGAGGAGTTGTATCAGACTTTATAAAGTAAAATACAAAATGGGGACTCTGCAAAGTCAAATATCTTAAATATGCCTATTATTTATTAAATTACCCAAAACTGAAATTACTGATCTAAACCTTGAATAAATAAACAATAGGCAATATTTGTGCTTTCAAAATTCTGATAGGGCAAACCTGAATTTCAAGAACTGCTTCACCAGTACGTGTTGGCTGACTTCCAGATTCAGGCACCAGATTTTTGGCCTTGTGGCACTACAATGAAGCCATTGACCTTTAGAATGAAAAGCAGAACATATTGGCACCATGGAATATTTCATTCCATCAATTAAAGCATAGGTTAAAAGTCATTGGAAAAACATTTAAAACAAAAATATACTACCTCATCAAATATGATGAGACCATTAAATCCTGGTCCACACCACTGCACAAGCTGCCCCATACGTGAACGACCTTTCTCAGAGGATGCAATGAGGCTGCTGTATGTCAGAAAAATAACGCCCTCCTTGACGCCAACAGACTTTGAATCAAGTTTGGAATAAGGCAGCTTGTTCAAGGCATGTACTGCAATCAAGATTATATCAATTGTGATATTGTTCAGAAGCATAGAACCTCTCATGATGGAAGAAAGGCTTAATTCCAATTGGAGATTTATGAAATTCAAAAAACCAGTAACCTGTAGCTAAATCTAATCAGAGTCCTGATGCCCTACCCTATCTGAAAATTTAATCTTTTTTGAACTCTCATCCTTTTTTATGATTGGCACATGATGTCATCTCATGCCACAACCTTTTACCAAACAATGTAATATAATAAGTACAACCAAATGCAAGCCTAATCACTGAGTTTCCAATTATAAGTGAAGAAAAGGTAACAATCCTTCAATTTTTGAATAAAAGCAATCAGATATTCTTTTCTAGAATAAGGAAATCCATGACTTAAAGCACAGTTTCAGTAGGATTCTACAGAATCACTATCACCAATTACTTGCCAGTTGCCAGTACAACTTTGGCCAACTGCATCAGTACCATCTTTCCCTAGCAGTTCTAAACTTCTTTCCACTATTAAACCATCCTCACAGAATTTTCAAATGTCAATAAGCTTGAATCAAATTATAACACCACAAAACAAAATCATTAACCACAGCAACACACTGGGCAGAAACTTCATGTACTACACAGATGAGGAAGAAATTTATATATGCAATTTTATATAAATGATTTTCACAATTCGTCCCAGTATACAAAATTGTACTTCTAAATACAAAAACAGAATTAGACCAAGCATGTTTAGAAAAGCACACACATAAACACAAACAAGAAAACACTAGACCAAGCATATTTACCTTCAATGCAAGTTGCACATACATCATCTAAGTCTCTTCTTGCATCAAACTTCAAGTCTGAACCAACAGAAACCCACCTGTTTTAGAATCAACGCAGAGAGGATAAAAGCATTAAACAAAGAGTTGAAAAGCATAGTTCCGGCCTAGGAACACATTCAGTATTGTAATTCCAACCAACAAAACAAAAGGCAGTTACGGATTGCTTTTAAAACAATATCAAAGTAAAGAAAAATACTGAAACTCCCACGAGTGAGATTCTCTGATAAAGAAACCCACGTAGTTGAAATTTCTCTCCAGTCCACAGAGCAAAACTTTGTATGAACAGGCCATGTTTTAAGTGTGGCACTTTTTGTTGTTACTGAACAGACAGTACCTAATATGATATTTTTTTGTCAACATTGAGTATTCAGTGTTTCAAAAAAGGAGCCTTGAGGCGCACCTAGGCGGCCTTCGAGGCAGGGCGGTGAGGAATACGCCTCTGCCCAGCGGGAGTAGGCTTAAACTCGCCTAGGCATGGTCGAGGCATGCCTAGGAGCCTGAGGCATCAGCTGGGGTTTTTATTTTTATTTTTAACGTTAGGGTTTCTCACCCACAGTGAAGAAATTTTATATTTGATTGTTGATTATTCTTCTATAATGTTTGATTTCGACTCTATTGTTGATATATATATATATATATTAATAATTTTAAGTTATCCATGAAATGCCATGAAATGCCTTGGCTTCGCCTTCTCCTTTTAAAACATTGTGTGTACTTACTTCTGCTGCTAGTGTTTTAACTTCCCACATGTACCATGTATTAAAAAGACACTTCTATAAGTGATTCTCATATGTAACTGGCTATAGGTAATTGACTGACAGTAACAGTTACAATTATAACTAGCAATAACTCCAATTGATGGGAGTTTTCCATATCATCCTTTTTGGTCCATGGGGGCACCCTTT
Source organism: Malus sylvestris (assembly GCF_916048215.2). Classification (NCBI taxonomy): domain Eukaryota; kingdom Viridiplantae; phylum Streptophyta; class Magnoliopsida; order Rosales; family Rosaceae; genus Malus; species Malus sylvestris. The sequence goes on along the minus strand of NC_062264.1, from coordinate 36,209,889 downwards.
TATCCTTTTATGCAAATGACTCTTAAAAGCCGCCCACAAACTGCAACCAAAAACTTACACTGCTTTCTTCATCCCACGGTGCCAATTCTCCCATATTAACCCTGCTATTGTTCGACCTTTCCCCACACCAGCTCCATCCCCGACAAAGAATCCCGCCCTCTCACCACTTGGAAGATGTTGCAGGTGTCTCTGTCAAGGAAGCAAACGCAACTTTACAAAGGAGCAGACAATTAACAAGTAATAAAGAGTGGCAAGAACAGGACGGCAACCTGACAAGCATAGACCAATGTTTCAATCTGTAAACATGACAAAGCCTTTTTATTTTCCAAATCATCCTTGATTTTCAGATCATAAGTGGGCTCAGGTGGCTGCACAGCAGACAAGGACGATGTTTCCACAACAGGATCTGGATGAGGTGGGCCAATGGATAGTTTTGGAGGGCGCTACACAAAAGCAACATAAAATGTATCTCAGATGCCGGTTCCAGTGGTTTAAATAACAAGTAAAGACACTGACATTGTCAAAGAGAAAGAAAACTCCAAAATAGAACTTGTAACCATGAAGCCTTAGCAGTTATGAACGTAAATTACATAGTACTTGTAGAAGAAAAACAAAAAAACTCACATAGTCCGTAAATGTTTCTCCTGCCATGCCACCTTCATCCTCTTCTCGCTCCACTTCAATGGCAACCTGACATGTCAGAAGCAGCAGTAAAAGCATCAGCCTATGTGTATCTGGCAATAGCATTTCCAAAGATAACGTTCTACAAGAATGCCCAATTTTTACTGTCGTAGAATATCCAAAGCCACCACCAAGCATGAATTTGCTTTGCAGACTTAATATACATGCACCTCACTGACAGAAAATTTCATAAATGGACACCAAGTAGTGCAGCATCATAATGCTACAGTCGTGATCCTATATAAATCATAATTGGTCCAAAAGATATGCAGCTTTTGGTGTACTTTACTGGATAACTTTAATAGAATTCAAAGATTTAATATTTGAGTCCCTAGGCTTTGCAAGTTTTGTTTTATTTTTTAACAAACGATATTATCTACACTAAGGTGGTGGGGGAGTGGGCTAAGGAGTGGTTTGGGAGTGAGGTGCTTAAAAAAAAAAAGCACCCATGAAAAAAAGCTGTGAGAGTTTTAGGTGTTTGGTAAACTGAAAAAAAAGGGCTTATTTTGGAAGCTGCTGTGAGAATAAGCTGAAATCAAAGGAAAAAGCTGAAGCTGCTATTTGTAGCTTTGGAAAACTGGCTTTTTTTCAAAGCACACGGAGCTATAGTGCTCCTTTAATGAAAAGACCCACTATCTGCTTTTTTTTCCAAAAACACTTTTACAAAAAAAGTTTACCAAACACTCTGCTGATTTATTTCACAGCCGCTTATTCTCACAGCACAGCCGCTTAGACCTAGTTTGGGAGTGAGGTGCTTAAAAAAAAAGCACCCATGAAAAAAAGCTGTGAGGGTTTTAGGTGTTTGGTAAACTGAAAAAAAAGGGCTTATTTTGGAAGCTGCTGTGAGAATAAGCTGAAATCAAAGGAAAAAGCTGAAGCTGCTATTTGTAGCTTTGGAAAACTGGCTTTTTTTCAAAGCACACGAAGCTACAGTGCTTCTTTAATGAAAAGACCCACTATTAGACTGCTTTTTTTTTCAAAAGCACTTTTACAAAAAAGTTTACTAAACACTCTGCTGATTTATTTCACAGCCGCTTATTCTCACAGCACAACCGCTTATTCTCACAGCAGCTTTTTTTCAAAGCACAGCAATACCAAACCAGCCCTAAGCCTCACAATGGGCTACCAGTAATGTGATTTAAATTCGCCTTCGGCAAAAATAAAACCTAAGACCTCTCCCTTAACATTGAAGAGGAATACCAGTACTAAGTGGCTTTGCAAGTTTGAATGCTGCAGTTTCTGACCTGAAATAGTATTCTTTAATTTAAGTGACCTGGTAGAAGTTTATCCCCCCTATCCCACCCAATAAATTTCCATTTTGTGCAATTAAATTACTTTAAACTCCAACGGTAACCAAACATGCAGGAAAGGTGGAGGTTTTGAGCACATACGTGGACAGTTAACTATTGTTAGTGATCCATCAGCCAGTCACTTCGAAACCGGAATCAAAGAACACTGTCCCCAAATACAAGTCCCCTAGTTGAAACCTCCAATAAATACTAGCTAGAAACCGAAATCATCATCGAGGGAAGTAATGGAAGCACACAAAAGTAAAAGTTTCTAACATACATTGGTCGGAGTCTCTCGCAAAAATAATTCACAGTATTCGCTCCTACGTCCTAAACCTTTTACTTGTTATAACACTATCAAGAAACCATATCTGTAAGGGAGTATGGTAACAAAGCAAAGTATTTCTAGCACTCATAGTATTAGCATTAACACGTTTCAAATTCATACTTCCACATTCCCGAAAACTCTCAGCAACCAAACAATTACCTCATTGACCTCCTCGGGCGGAGGCGGCAGGGGCAGACGGGGAGGGAAGAACTGCTGGAGCTTTGACACATCGACGGCGAGGTCAACTTGGCACTGAGGGCACCGGAACCTCGCGAGGCCATGAGGCACGTTGAGGATGGCCTTGCAGTTGGCGCAGGGGATCTGGATCTTCGAGGGATCAACGCCGTGAGGCGCAACATGGGGCGGTGGAGGCGGCAGTGGAGGCGGAGTACGGGCCTTGTTGGGCCCAGGGTGGGCTTGGGCATGGGCCTGGGCTCGGGTCATGAGCTCGGGCGGCAGCATCTGGGGCAATTGGCAGTCGTCGCAGGCGAATTCGGTGACCCCCGCGTCCAAAGTCAGGATCTTGGCGCAGCCGGCGCAGCGGACCTGCACTCCGCCTGGGGTTCCGGCGGTCTGCGATTGCAGTGGGACTGGCGGAGGTTGATGCTGCTGCATCATGGTGGATCAGTATCTCCGCCCTCCTCCTCCTCCTCCTCCTCCCTTTGCTCTCAAACGGCTCAATTGTTCAGGAAATGGTTTGGATTGGATTGAGAGAGAAGGAGGTTAAGGCGCGAAGAGAGGGTTTGGGAGTTTCGGGGTTTCCCACTTTCTTTCTGTGTCTGCGTTTTTTGCCTCGGTGGACCGTGTAAATTATGGAGACCAAAGTGACGATTGAGATTTCGTTCTATCTCGCACTTGTCTCAGCCTGGCACGTGCACTAGCACGTGACCTTCCCATTTTCATTTCTTTTTCACCAAGCACGTCAATAACTTGTAACTCGAGCGGTTAAAAACTTTTATTCTAAACTCAGATTGAACAAATTTGGACAAAGAAGAAACAAAACAACTTATTACTACGATAAACTATTGTTGAAAAAAACGTTACTAGTTACTTTCCACATCCACAAACTCCATTAATTTTGACATCTAAGTGCCACTTAGTATTACAATCTAGTAGTATTCATCTTCATTTGTAAGTGAAAAGTTTTAGGTTTAATTATCGTCAAGGCGAATTTGACCTACATTATTGTTGGTTCATTATGAGGCTTAGTCTACTTTCACATCCATTTAATGTAACTAATATCGTTTGTTAAAAAAAAATGTAACAATGCAAACAGAAAAGTATTCCCAAAGCATCTCCATGTGATGGTTATATTTTTGTATCTTGTATGATTTTGATGAGAGAAATATCATAGTCATAGTGTCTGTAATGCATCCTAGGTTTTAGAGATTTGATTGGACATTTTTCAATGTGGACTTTCATGGTTAATGAATGAGATAACAGGACTCATTGCGTATTTAGTAATTTTTTTACTGTTGCTAGACCCATCGCTCTACTCTTATTTTTCACTCACGTTATACTCACCTCACATATAATGTTAAAACATAAAAATATTGTTTTTCCACCCACAATATTACTAAAATTTTAGGTGGCTAATCTAACATCTAATCTAACAAAATCTATTGTTAAAAATAAAAATAAAAAAATAAAATAAAATAAAATAAAAAAACTAACCAACCCACAACACCCCCTCCCTTATCCCAAAAATCATAGTCCTAGGACCACCTTTTAAAATCCTAGACCCTCTCCAACCTACATCCCACCCAGAAACCCAGTAGCAAAACCACATCCCTAAGAGGCTAAGACCACCGGATGCAGACCTAAACGGCGCATATTTACGAGGAAAATAGAGACTGGGAGAGAGAAAAAGAGAAAAGAGAGGAGATTAAGAGAGGGAGAAAGAGGAGGCGATGAAGAGGGGGAGAGAAATGAAGCAATGAGTTTTCATGTCATCAATTTGGCTCTGCCATGAGGGATGCATATGGGTGGACTTCTCGTTGTGCGATGGGGTTTTTGTTATTGGTTTTTCCTTTTTATGTTTGATATTCTAGTTTTCTTAAATATATGACTCGCAAAATATAATTGGTTAATATATACCTTTTAACAAAATATATTGTTTGACAAAAAAAAAAAAACCAAACCTACCCCAACACCCCCTCCCTTATCCCAAAAATCATAGTCCTAGGACCACCTTCTAAAATCCTAGACCCTCTCTAACCTACATCCCACCCAGAAACCCAGTAGCAGAACCACAACCCTAAGAGGCTAAGACCACCGGATGCAGACCTAAACGACGCATATTTACGAGAAAAATAGAGACTGGGAGAGAGAAAAGGAGAAAAGAGAGGAGATTAAGAGAGGGAGAATGAGGAGGCGATGAAGAGGGGTAGATAAATGAAGCAATGAGTTTTCACGTCGTCAATTTGGCTCTGTCGTGAGGGACGCATGTGGGTGGACTTCTTGTTGTGCGATGGGGTTTTTGATCTTGGTTTTTCCTTTTTATGTTTGATAATTTAGTTTTCTTAAATATATGACTCGCAATATATAATTGGTTAATATATACCTCCTTAGTGGTAATTTTCAAGGGGGGTTAAAAAAATCGAAAACTGAAAAAAACCAACCCAAACTCTGAACTGAAACCAAAAATTCGAACTGAATTAAACAAAACTAAATCGAACTGAAATGATTTGGTTTGGTTTCAGTTTTAGTAGTTCAGAAACCAAACCAAACCACATTAAATATAATTACTTTTATTTATTTATATTGAATATTTATTTTCTAAACCCAATTTTAAATCAATCATTAATATAATTTTAGGCCCAAATATGTTGAAAACTTCAAGCCGAATAGAAATCCCAAACAAAAAACTTATGTGTACATAATTCAAGTTTTCTTTGTTGTGTATTCATTTGCGAGAAGCTTTATTTGTATGCATGTTTTCTTGGATTTATTCTTGTATATTTTTTATACTTGGAGATTTGGATGGTTATGGTTCAGTGATCTCCTCCACTGCAATTGAGTGAACAACTCCATTGCAATTGGCGTCAATGGTGTACTTAAAAAAACTGAGGAAGTTGAAAAAAAAAAAATTGTACCAAACTACAAAAGTAACAAGCAATTTGTGACTCAAAAAACTCAAAATTAACACTGATGGTAATTACTAACTGGTTAAGTTTTTCAGTAAGGCAGTGTTTTGTGTTCCATATCTGATTGTTGTCAATAGCTGTCATTTGAAAGTTTCGTAGAAATAAAAATAACAATCGAACCAAACCAGAAAAAAAAATCGAACTAAATCAAAACTTTGGTTTGGTTTTCGATTTCGGTAAAAAACTAAATAGATTGAAGTCGAACCCACCCATAGTCTTTTCATAGGAGGATAAATTTATCATTAAAAAGTGGGTGAGAAAATAGGATTGAGAGGTGGGCATAACACCACTCTTTTTTCTGATTAAGACAAGAATAAGAGGCTCTATTTTGTTTATTTTGAAGAGAAATATCTGAAACTACATATATCCTTTAGCGATGCATTTGTTTGCCTTCACTAGATTGGAATGGCTTAGCTACGGTTACTAGTCCGCGTTTGATGCAAGCAAAAACTGATCTTATGAGATTAAGTCATACTCGATTAAATGCTTCATTAGGTGGTCTTAGCGGCACCTCTTGAACAGTAGAAGGCTTGCTAAGACCGTTTCGCCCTCGTTTGCACCGCTTCACCTTGTTTGCTTTGTACCTCAGAGCACTTCCATCATGCTCTTTAGCCCTGTAGACAGGCTCCATTTCCAATCCAATTACCCCCCCCCCAAACTAGCTTTAGCCTATTCGGGCTATTGGGCTAAGGGGGAGCCCGTGGGAGAGGGCAGGCGGGAGTCTAAAGCCCAAGTGTCTGATGGGAAGGGACGTCATCAAAAGGTCAACCATGTTCTGAAAAAATTTGCGCCAGGCACGTGGGCAACATGTGCGAGTAAGGGCGCGTCTTGGGCATATTTTCAAACGATAGGGCTTGCGTGTTAGTCCCACTCAGTTACTTTGAACTTGGACTGTTTGATTTCCAGATCAACTGTCCAATTTTTTAGGCTTTAAAATTTTTTTAGAAAAAGAAAAAAATCAGAAATGCCACGTGTCTCATTTTAGACTGTTGGATTTCAAATTTTTTGTAATCCAACAATCCAGATTAATTAAGTTAATAAATTTAAATATAAAAAAAGTATTTAAAAACCTGAAAAAAAATTTAAAAAAAAATTATAATTTTTTTTATATAAATACGTTACCATTTTCTCCCACCTTACACTACATTTTAATATTTTCAACGATTCTAAATAGGTAAGGACATGTCGCGTGACGGAATTGGTTTTCGAAATCTATTCACAAAAATCATACTTTCGGATAATGACATGTGGCATGATGAGATCGGTTAAAAATCTTATTCGAAATTTAAATTTAAATTAATTTTTATTATTTTATAAATTAAAAAATACTAATATTTTATTATTTATTGGCTATTCAGTTTATGGGTGGAGATGCAAAAGGCAATTACTGTTCATTAAAGGCAGTTACTATTTAGTGGAGGAGATTCAATTGCCAATTGTCATGGGGGCCTTCCTACACTGGAAGTGCTCTCATGTGCAACCACAACTTCTTGAAATCATTTGCAACCACATCTTCTTACTCGAAACATTCTTGGGTGGATCGAGTTTTGAGAGTTTGTGACTGCTAAGTTAGGGTTTTGAGGTTTCCTGATAAAAATCATTTGTTGCCAGCAGCATCGAACATGTTTCTAGTTTACATCTCAAAGACGAGAATTTTTTTTATTGTGACAGAAACACGGATGGTACATCATGTGTTTTTATGTAAGTAGTGGAAATTTTTATTTTTTAAGTTATTAACTTTTTAACACACATTTCCCACTATTTGTATAATGACACGTGATGTACCACCTCGTGTGCCGATCACACTGAAAAATATCTCCTCAAAGACGCCCACTTTATATTCCCCAATATTTCTTCTACATTTGCTTCCAAAAATACGAGATTAGTGATTGGAAATGTAAAACCCTCACATTTTTTTCTTCAAATCCAGTTGCTTTACCAACCCATCACCTAAAAAATCCAAGAAAACCAACACAATTTCAATGTCGATTACCTCATAAACTCATGTGGTTGTACACAAAACTTGCAAGTTCAGCCCCAAAGGCTTATCAGGTCGCACCTGAGAGTTCTGCTAGCATTTTCGAAGAACCTTTTTGCCAAAGCTAAAGTTTTTCAGTTCCCTTGGAGTTTCCCGGGAGGAGCTTGTTAGCATCAAGAAAGAGGGAAGTTTGATGGGAAAATAGGGTAAAAAGATGGAGAGCTTATGAGAGAGAGATAGAGAGTTCTAGAAAGAGAATTAATTTTTATTATCTTGTTTCTTAGTACGACATTATAACAAACATTTTATTAAGTCAATCTAGCTTAATTTATTTTAAGTCAGTCCAGCTTAGGTTCCTAAAACTAATTCAATCCAATATAATCAGGTACAAAAAACGCACCCTTATGATCTTTGTTTATACCATATTTAGGGCCTTGTATTTATATCTCGTACAAATACTCGGGGGACTTAAATGTAATTGTGTGATAAAGGAAGAGGCAAATATGTAATAAGTGAGGAGTCCTTATTCTATAAAAGGATCCCTCACCCTCACAATTAGGGGAGGCCAATTCCTAGGCCTGAGATCCCCTCTCTCACCCTCAGAAGCTCTCAGAAGCTCTCACCATCTCCCTCTCCCTCTCTATCCTCTCAGAGAAATACAATATCAGTGTGGATGTAGCCCAAACCTTGGGGTGAACCACGATACATCTTATGTTATTTACATTTCATGCAGATTCACGGTCGGATTTACGTTGTACCAAGACCTCCGGTTTTGTGCATCAACAATCTTGATAAGAGAAAATTTGTTTTGCATCATAGATTATATAGTGTGTGCTTAAATAACCAAGGATTTTTTTTATAAAGTTCCATCAAGTTTGTGTTGTATCATATATTCATGGCTTTTTAGTCAAAATGGTCCATGAGATTTGCATAACACATCACTTTGGTCCTTGAGATTGAAAATCAAAAGAAATGGTCCTTTAGATTGTCCACCATCCATTATTTTGGTCATTCCATTAAAAACTCCATTAAGTGTCTCAGAGCTCTTGATCGGAAGTTTGGGTAATTTTCAAAGCTTCGTAACTCAATCGTTTCTTAACCAAATTCGACTAATAATATATCAAAATGAAGATAGGAAAGTGTAGAACAAGATTATACCTATTTGTAAGCCCAATGGTTGTCGGAGATGGCCGAAAAATAGCCTGAAAGGTGACTGGTCGGCGGGAAAACTGGAAAACTCGGCGGAAACTGGGTAAACTAGGTAAACTTTAAACATTCATAACTTATTCAATCAACTAAATTGTAATGCCCCTTCCCGAAATATTTATTTTCGGAAAAAAATATCGGTGATAAGGCCCAAACTAAACTATTGTTTAGTTCACTACCAACATCCACGATTCTTTAATTAAATTTCTAGATTCCACCCACAATATATAACCATAATTCACTTTTCCACGCATACTATTATATTTTCGTTTTATTATTAATTCTTTCTCTTAGATCAAAATTTCAACTAAAGATGTAATTTCGATTAATTTACCTCATTTATTTTATGGCTGCATCTAACTTCACGTTAGACTGCTTACGTACCCTAAACAGGGATCAAGCCATTCATAGTTCGCCAATTCAAATTCAATCAAATTCCGAAATTCATACAAGTGACTAACAATCATCAACTAGCTTCAAACAAGTGAATCACACCAAATGCTTATCAAATTTGTTTCATAACATCAAAATTAGCTTAAAAATATGGCGTCGACTCACAGGCCATGTGCTGCTGCACGTGCCGCCGCCGGGGGTGGTCAGGCACCTCGATTTGTTGGAAAATTCAATTATTTTCAAAAATTACAAAATTTTACATGCAAGTATATCTTAGTGAAGGGAACAATTTTCATACTTGTGGCAAAGTCCAATTTGGCCGAGAAATGCCTCAATTTGCCACGAACCCGCCGGAACCCAAGAATTTGGATGTCCTCGATTCGACTCCATAGCAGCTCCAACGCCCCTATACTTGTTTGGGCTTTGTTCCTAGGTTCCAAATGAGTGTTTTGGTGGTGGTAATTAAAGGATTTTGCTTCAGGATTTGAGGGATGGCCGCCATGAACCCGTAGCCCCGCCATCGGGTTTTCACAAATTCACCCCCAAATTCATTTCTAATTTTGGGTGGGAATGGAAGAGGGAAGGCTAGGGAGTTGTTTCCAGGTGATGATTTGCCTCGATTTTCCATGAAACGTCGTGAATGGCGTAGATTTTTCATACCTCATTCGGGTCGGGTCGGGTCGGGTCGGCATCCCCGTTTTCTCCCCCTTTCTTCTTCTTTCATTTCCCCTTATTTCCCCCTTTCTGATTGGGCCATCCATCCTCTCTTTTCCCTCCTTTCTCTCCTTTCTCTCCTCTCATTTTCATCTCAGCCGTCCACGCGGCTCAATGGGATTGCTCCAGAAATTGGAGCCTTCTAGAGTGAATATTAAATTTACAAAAATATCTCTAACTTCAAACGTTAATAACTATTTCATTATAATTCTGTTTCACAAACGGTTTACACCTACACACTCGTGAGGTCGAGCTCTATCCAAATATATCAAGAAATACGATAAAATATATGAGGATAGAATATGTCCTTATATAATTACGTTAAACCAAATAGGTTTTTTTCGTCATCTTCCTCTTATCTTTAAATTTTATGACGTAAATTATATAAATTTCAGGAAACAAAACTTTAAAAATCTCAATTCAAATTTCCATACCCATAAATCAATTTATTTTCGGTTTTTCTCCACATATTCATATATTTAAATTTTTAGGGTATTACAGAAATCAAGTGATTCAAAAATGAAAATCATACTTCTTGACGAGAAAAAAAAAAGAATGGTACTTGTCTCGACGACTAACTCGTCATGATTTGGCCGGAAAACAGTTCAAAAGTGGATGTCTTGGTCTTGAGTTAGCCTCTTTTGAGCCCTTTTCAGCCAAACCATGGTGAATTAGACATTGAGAAAGGTACCATTCTCTTTGTCTTGTTGATAAGTATGATTTTCGTTTTTGAATCACTCGATTTCGTTGAGTATTGAAGAAGTTATGAACGTTTAAAGTTTACCCAGTTTCAGGCGAGTTTTCCAGTTTTTTCTAGTCATCTCTAGCAACCATTGGGCTTACAAATAGGTATAATCTTGTTCTACGCTTTCCTATCTTCATTTTGATATATTATAGGTTGAATTTGGTTAAGAAACAATTGAGTTACAAAGCTTTGAAAATTGCCTAAACTTTCGGCAAAGAGTTCTGAGACACTTAGCGGAGTTTTTAAGGGAATGACCAAAATAATGGATGGTGGATAATCTCAGAAGCCATGTATATTGATTTTCAATCCCAGGGACCAAAGTGATGTGTTATGCAAATTCCAATAACCATTTTAGCTAAAAAATCTATATTCATTAAGTGAGTCACACACTTAGGAGTTAAATACAATGAATAACGTTGGATACAAGAAGGTTGGTGGGCAAGGTGTAAACTAAAATAAACTTTATGAAAAAATCTAAATTATTTTAAATTGTCTTCATTTTTAATATTTTGTTTTCGTTCATTCTTCTTTGCTTATTTCTCTCATATACTTTCTTATATTTCAAGAACAAAACCATAAACCAAACACAAAAATGAAATGTTCATGTAACAAACCATATCTCAACTTCAAATTCCTCATTCTCATTAACAAAGGAAAACAAAAAATTCAAAAATAAAATAGTTTAGAAGGTTTGAGATTGTACTTTTGGTATCGTTTGGTATGCAGACGAGACAGGACGGAACGGAATGAGACGGGACAAGACGGGACGGAACGGAGATGGAGCAAAGATGCCCTCAGATGGAAACAAGGAGAAAGAAGAAGGAGACAGAGAGGCTATAATTTTGTGCTCCACGGCTGTGGAACGAGTCGTTTCAGAGGGGTAAGGTGGAACAAAAATTTACCCAAAATTCGTCCCATGGAACAACTCGTTCCACCCGTTTTAGGCGCACCAAACGTAGGACGGAACGTCTTGTGCCACTCTGTTCCGTCATGTCCCACGTAGCAAACGGTACCTTTAGGAACGTTGCGATTCCACTACAACAATGGATAGGATCTTGTGCGACACATTTCTTTAACTTCACTTTTTATAGGGTTTTTTATATGACCAATGAAGGAGAATATTGTAAGAGAAACTGATTGGAAACTTCCCAAAAGTATTTGAATATGAATATAATATTAAAAGGCAAAATGCTTTGTTAGAGCATCGAAGCAAACAATATGCTTATTAGCAACGGTTATATTTTCATTCATTTAATGAGGTCTACTTATTGACCAAAAAAATTAAGGTCTATTTATAAATTATTGAAAACTACTTGGCTCTTTGTACGGATTCAAATCTTCTGCACTCGTTTTATGGAATGTGACTGGAACACGATATGATACATCATATGTTATTATACAAATGGTGTGATTAGGGATGGGCAATGGTTATGGCGGGCGAGTAACCGCGGTTAATTTACCCATAACCGTTTATACTCATACCCGCGCAACCGTTTACCCGTTGAGTAATTGCCTAAACCGTTATACCCATACCCATAACTGTTTATAAACGGTTAACCATACACATAACCGCATACCCATTTAACTTTAACCGTTTAATACCCGTTTACCCATTTATCCTTTTTAACTCGTTTATCTTTTTTTTTTTACCATTACCCTTTTTTCACCCGTCTACATATTTTTTAACAACTTGAAAATTAAAAAAAAAAATTGTCATAATTTTTTTTTGACAATTAACACCGTTATAGGTACATTCATCATACATTTCCATATTTTAATTTTTTAAGTCCTTAAACCATTCCAATAATTGAAATAATAGTTTACGGACGTTATTTTTAACTGTTACCAATGAAGGTAAATATAATATTTGCTAAGTATTATTGGGTTACAAAAATTGTTTAGAAGACATTTCTGTCAAAGCATTTCTTTCAATTTTACGGTTACCCGCAATGAATTTAAATTAATTTGGCCAATTCCTTGATGATGAGAATCATCATTCCTGTAGTAGTGTTATTGAGAAAATGACCGATGAATTCCTTGCTAATTTATTGGGTGCTAAGTATTATTGGATCGATAACATGGTTTTTGTTAGTTTTACATATATAAAATAAATGGGTAAACGGTTACCCGTTTGTAACCGCGGTTAATACCCATAACCGCGAATTTAAATTTCACGGGTAAACGGTTATACCTATAACCGTTTATTTATCTAAACGGTTACTCATAATCGTAACCGTTTAATTTAAATGGGCGGGTAACCGCGGTTACCCATAACCAATGAGTATTTGCCCATCCCTAGGTGTGATATGTGTGTTAAAAAGTTAATAACTTAAAAAAATACAATTTTTCACTAGTTATATAAAAACACGTGGTGTACCACCCATGTTCCGGTCACAATGATTTTTTTTCCATTTTGTGTGTGACCTTTATTATTGATTAACGTGTGTTGAGTTTATGATAGCAAAATTAAAAATCATTTTTTGTGTGGCTTCTATCATTGATTGATATGAGTTAAGTTTATGACAACAAAGTTAAAAAGAATTAAAATTATTAACATGTATAAATCAATAATAGAGGTCACGAAGATGCCACATACAAATGGGCATAGAAAAATTTAATCTTCTCTGTACGTAAGGAGTTATTTCTCATTTTATAACAACGTGACTTCATTTTACTTTTAAAATATTATAATTCACATTGTTGCTCTTTATCATCATTTAAATATCATTTATAGAAGATTCATTTAATTTTGAGATCATGTAGCCATTTATGTTTTTTAAAAAAAGACAATTATGGTAAAAGTATTCTTTTGACCGTCACTTTGTTTTTTTTTTGTTTCATATAGATGATTAAACAATCACTAAGTCGAAAGAAATTTCATACAAAAAGATCTTCAAATATGATTTTATGCGGTAAAATAATATCCCATCGTCATGTCAAAAGGCTTGACACCTTACATATAAGAAGCCAAATAGTGTCATAGTTTCTAAATTACCTAGGACTAGTTTGATAATGCTCTAAAAATCACCGAAAACATTTTTGATGAAAATGTTTTGAAGGCCAATCTTTAATAAAATCCTAATTGGATTCCGGAAAAACACTTTAAATGATTCTTCCAAAAAGCAAATATCTGGTGTTTGTTTCAAAAAATACTAAAAACGCTTTTAGAATTCAAAATTAATTTCATCAAAAACATTTTCAGTTATTTTAAAAACATCTCCAAGAACGGCCCGTTGAATACTCCTGGAAAAAAAAGCATGTGAAGTGTAACGGTCACCTAACGTTCACTTGCAAGAAATCTCATTTTTACTCCTCAGAAAGTCTTCTGCTTCCTTAGTCTTCATAGGCAGCAACAAAGCAAGGCACATATTCCTAACCTCCCTTCCCTGCAACTCCTCTCCCATATGTTCTTCCTTTTTTCCCTTCTTAATCGAAAGCAGACACAGTGCATAGTTTCACTCTCACTGCTCTCTACTTAAAAGTTGCATCTCTCTTTTGCCCTTTGTTTTCCACTATATTTACTGGCCTTGCTTTGAAGAACAAAGGAAGAGTAGATGTTGTTATGGGCAGCCTCTTCTCATTTTTCAAACACAAGCAGAACAACAGCCGTGGAGTTTCAAGAAGTATCTCCGGTAGCACCGCCGGCAGCAATCACAGCGTAACTGGAAGAACGCCGTCGTATGATCCAAAGATGTTCAGAAAACGGAGCACAAATGATTCAAGTGGAAGCAAAGCAAAGAGCGGTACAGAGAAGAACCTCTCCACCCAGAAGAAGGAGAAGTACGCTTATATTCCTGATAACTTCACATCCATTGAACAGGTCTGTCTGTCTCTAATAATTTTGTCTGAAATTAAGCAGAGAGCATATGAAAATTTTCCTTTTTATTCAAGTGCATGAAAATTAATCATTAATTTCACCTAAAATTTAGGGAATATCTGTTTTAATCAGAGGATTGTTTCTTCTCTCCTTTAACCGTCCAAGGTTTTGTTTTGGATAGAATTTTGTTTTTGTTCTTCTTCTCCTCTAACTATCCTTCGTAATTGGTAATTGACCAAAAATCTTTGGTCTTGTTCTAAGGGTTACTATGGACTTTTCAACATAAAACGTACAATGAGTCAATGACCATGTAAGCCTGTAAGTCAAAACCAACACCAATGGTGTTAGTGGTTGATGATTAATTTCAAATCAGTATTCTTAAATAGTATGTTATGAGTTCGATTCAATCACATGATGGTAGTTAGAGGGATACTGAAATAACTTTAGGATTTGGATCCTTGTCGGATCATTTTCTTGAAGATCCTAAAGATCAACAAACACGGACTGTTGATAAAAAATCGTGCGGTCCCAATTAAATGCTTTTTATATTTTTAAAAATAAAACAGTATCATTTTACGTAAAAAATATAAAAAAATGAAAAAATTGTCACCGCATAGTTTTTTATCAACGGTCCGTGTTCATTGATCTTTAAAATCCTTAGGAAGGGGATCCAGCGAGGATCCAAACCCATGACTTTATGAGTCTTCTCAACTTTCAAAAGATGAACTGCAATGGTGATGAAATCACCAATTAGTCCTTTTTTTTTCTTTTTCTTTTTTTTTTTCGAAAAAAACATCCTCTAAATCAAAATTAACCATTTTTTTCCTTTCCGATTAATTGACTTTCAATGATGGCTCTAGACCAATTTACACGACTATTCGAGTACAGTTTAGACTAGAATTAAGAGTAACAAGTACCACTACCTACCACTAGACTGAAAACTAATTGGTTAGCTACATCTTTCAACACCATTTATGGTCGTTGGAGTTGGATCTGGAGCAATTCAAATGACTAAGATCCAAAACCATTCGATGATCTCAAAGACATGACATCATTATTGAACGTTTCTGTTCTCATAATGGCTTTTGGGAATATGTTATTGGATGAGCTCAAAGTGGAATCCAGATCCTCTCCGGATCTAACAAAATTGAACCTAAATATCAAATGATTCGGATAATTAAAATTTGATCAAACGACTATAATTATTATAATTTTTAGAAATGTCTTAACTTTGTAACTATTTGATCAAATTTCAATGATACGGATCATTTGATTCTTAAGCTTAATTTTTTACATCCGAAAAGGATCTGGGTCCCTCAAAGTGTGCCCCTTTTTTCTGTTGATATAATATTGGTACACTTGCTTTAAACATACTTTACCACATGGGTTCCACTAAAATAATTATGTTTTTTTTTATTTCATTAATTAAAGAGTAGGACCTACCTTTTAATTATTGGTCCTAACTTCTGGGATAGGAATAGTATCCTCTCTGTAGATTCCTTTGGTCCGGATCTTCCAGATCCTCCCCCAACACGGGTTTTCTCCTTCCTCCTCTGCGGTTCTGCTTCTTCAAATTTTCTTCTTCTTTCTTCTCGGTGATTCTGCCGCGTCTTTTTCAATTCTTCTCTGGGGCCGTCGTCTCCTCTGACATTCGCCCCTTCTCAACCGTCCCGCCGTCTCGAGGCGGAGGATCCAAGGCTGCCACTGCCATCGCAACTTCTCACTTGGATAGCGTCAAGGTCGTCTGATCGTGCCATCAAAAAAACTGTTCTGTAACATTTTTTTTTTATAGTTTTGAGTGAAAAAGAAGCCAAAAAAACACAATGCTACAAAACTCAGTTTGAAAAATCAGTTTTTTTTCACATATTTTTTACATAAAAATTTATCAAACACTGTAATACTATTTTTTTTCAAAAGCATTTTTACAAAAAAAATTACCAACACTCTATTATTTTTTTTTCATAGTACAATAGAATTAATTTTTTTTTTAAAACACAACAATACCAAACTAACCTTTAATTCTATCAACTTAATTAAACTCGTACATTGATAGCACGATATTTTAGTACCACTAAAAAATCCAAATGGATATCCACTCATTTAGTGGAGTTGTTGTCAGTCCTCCATAGTGCTGACTTGGGGAGTCTATAACTTATTCAAACAAGTTTGGAGGTTTGGATGGTGCTTTGAGTTGTATTCCAAACTTATTCCTCTTAGTCCTATCCAATTCTAAATCATCACAAAAAATAAATGATTTTATTTTTCATTGAGTGGTTAATTTCAATTTATTTAATTAACCATGGCCCAAGCAGCTATCACCATGTCAATTATTAGAGAAATTTTTCATTGTGACGATAACAAAAGTGATACATCACGTGTTTTAATAGAAGTAGAGGAAAATTTTATTTTTTAAGTTATTAACTTTTTAGCATATATATTCTACTATTTGTATAATAACACGTGATATACCACTCTGTGTACCGTTCATACTAAAAAAATCTCTTCAATTATTAATCATGCATGTTGCACGCATCCTTCTTTCTTTTGCATTAGTGACGTGTGAACGCGTCTCTTTGAAGAATTAAGAATCTTATTTTTAAGGCACACAATGGCATATTGGATTTCTTTAGCTTAGCCAATGGGGCAGTGTCAGCACATTGACCACAAGCAAAGGCAGTGGGGATAGAGATCCACTCCGGATCTCGCTGTTCGGAGTCTGAGGATCAGACAATTCGGACCGTTCAAATTTAATTTAACAGTCTCCATTAATTTATTTAGCCGGCTCACCTTACACAAACCAAGGCCTCCAATCTCTCTTTTCCACAAATTATGGGCCCCGATTTTCTGGTCCTTGGCTCTAGATAGTAAGGTTCGGAGAGGTGGTCCCACAACCTTACTGCTTGGATATTTTAGCGTACTGCTGAAACACAAGTCGGTACATCACGTATTTTGATATAAATGGCTGAGAGTATATTTTTGAGTGTTCCTCCACTTGTTTCATGATCATGATTATGACATGCGATGTACCTCCTTGTGTTTCCGGAACACTTAAAAATCTCTCATGCTTATCTTTGCGAATACGACTATGCGACTATGCGTCTATCTCCCTCGTTGTATGATGTGTAACAACTGAAAAAAATAAAATATGAACATCTTTAACATTGTAAAAAATGAATACAATTGATTCATTTTGCAGGTTACTGATGCCTTGAGGAGAGAAGGTTTAGAGTCATCTAATCTCATTGTGGGAATCGACTTCACCAAGAGCAACGAATGGACAGGTTCACGGACGAAAACTAAAACTGCAATGGCCTTCATATACATACACTTTCATGCATCATGTATTTTGTGTATGGACATCTTTGAAGCTGATGATTTGTTGTTGTTGTTGTTGCTACTGCAGGGAAAACTTCATTCAAAAACAGGAGCCTGCACGCCATTGGCGATGAACCTAATCCATACGAGAAAGCAATCTCCATTGTCGGAAAAACTCTAGCTCCATTTGATGAAGACAACCTAATTCCTTGTTTCGGCTTTGGTGATGGTAGGGGCCTCTGGTTTGAAGCTCTGGACTATTTTCTTTCGTTTCATGTTTTTTTATCACTGCAATGACTTTGCCTCCCTCCCAATTATTTTCTAGGTACCACTCATGACGAAGGGGTGTTCAGCTTTCACACCGATCATTCTCCCTGCCATGGCTTCGAAGAAGTTTTGGCCTGCTACAAAAGAATAGTTCCAAATTTGCGACTTTCGGGTTGGTGCAATCTTATGTTTTTGTGTTATAATTTAGAATATCATTAGGGTCAGAGATTTATAGACATATTTTGTGTTTAAGGGCCAACTTCTTATGGACCTGTAATTGAAGCTGCAATGGATATTGTGGAGAAAAGTGGGGGGCAATACCATGTCTTAGTTATCATTGCAGATGGCCAGGTTTATATTTGATGCTCTCTCTCTCTCTCTCTCTCTCTCTCTCTCTCCCTCTCCCTCTCCCTCGACTAAGTACGAGTTTCTTAATTGTAAAGGTCACGAGAAGTATCAATACTAGCGACAAAGAATTGAGTCCACAGGAGGAGAAGACGATCAAATCAATTGCAGATGCAAGGTAGAATCTGGAATTTGTCATTTCCTTTGTTTTATGTATATCCATGCAATGCAAGAGTTTTAAGGATATCAATGCAATTGAAAACTTATGTGAGCAGTTTCTATCCACTCTCGATTATTCTTGTTGGAGTCGGCGATGGTCCCTGGGAAGACATGAGGAAGTTCGATGACAAGATCCCTTCACGCGATTTTGATAATTTTCAGGTATTATAATCTATATACCACTAACTTAGCTGTCAATGCAGAAATTTTAAGCAGACATTAGTTCACCAACTAGTTTGTTTTCGTGTAGTTTGTTAACTTTACCGAAATTATGTCTAAACGCGCGACTTCCACTGAGAAAGAAGCTGCATTTGCTCTGGCCGCCCTCATGGAAATCCCAATCCAGTATAAGGCAGCTGTTGAACTCAGTTTACTTGGGTATGGTTAGCATAAACATCATTTTGATTGGAATAGCTACGAGCACGCGTATGCTTACTAATATAAGTTTTATTGTACCTGGAAAAAGACGCACGGCAGGGAACGGCAACAGAATTGTTCCACGCCCTCCACCAGCTCCTTACTCTCCTCGTGCACTGCCAACTCGCGAACCAAGTGGTCTTTCAGCACCTGGGGGTGATGAACGAAGCGAGCTGGTATATTTTCTTGTAACTTTTTCAATTGCTGTACGTAGATGACCAAAGCAAAATGTCTTTGAGCTCCTTACAAATTCGGATTACTGATTTTGTTTCCTGCTTTTCAATTTGAATGCAGGTCTGTCCAATCTGCCTAACTAATCCAAAGGACCTAGCCTTTGGCTGTGGACATATGGTGAGCTGCACTAGCACAACCATTTGTCTTTGTTCCTTCCTATTTTACATGGCACTAACAGTTATTTCATTGCAGTCCTGCAGAGACTGTGGACCGAGATTGTCCGCCTGTCCAATTTGCCGCCAGCCAATCCGCAGCCGTCTCAGGGTTTTCGCTGGATAACCGAACGAATCCTGGATAACCGCACAAAAGGATTCGTTCGTTGTTTATCAGATTGTGTATATATAGCTTTTAGAGATTGTCTGCCTTCCGTCAGTGACACCCGGGTGTTGAATTGCACCAGATCGCACAGCCCTGCTTTCTAACTCTAATGTGTAATGCTGCTTTATTTTTAATCATCTGTAAGATGTTTGGTTTGCTTAAAATCATCAGAACTCGTGAGTTGTGCTTCTTCTTTCAACTTTTGCGAATTAGCGAGAAAATTGATGGAGTTATAATTCGTTCAATTTGCTGAAGAATCAAGTTAATACGCAAATGAAAAGCGTAAACTTCCTAGAACAAAATGTATTAGGTCAATAATCCAGAGCAATTGCTCTAACAGTGACAATGTTGACTATCCGTAAGCTTATCAAATTGTATAACTCGTCTGGGATACGACAATCACTTTAAACCATCACTGTTTCAGTGTTTCTTCTTCCATTATCCTATCCAGTCTCTGCAATGTGTTGAAAATTTGGTCTGTATACGGGTGAGATTCATCATCTGCTCCAAATGTGTGATACATACATTCCACCTCGATCGAACTACTTCCAGTTGGTTTCTTGACGTTGTTGTCTCTCAGTAGCTTCCTCACTCTACCAGCATCCTCCCATCTACCTGCATCTTCATACATGCTGGCCAGAAGAATATACCTCCCAGCATTTTCAGGGTCCAAAACAAACAACTTTTCTGCAGCTTTTTCGGCGAGTTCTATGTTATTATGTATTCTACAAGCTCCCAGTAAGGCCCCATATACATCTTTACCTGCCTCCATGGGCATGGTTCTGATAAGTTCAACCGCCTGGTCAAGTAAACCAGCTCTTCCCAGAAGGTCGACCACACAAGCATAATGTTTCTTGCTTTTCGCTACTCCATATTCTCCCATTTTCTCAAAAAGTTCCAAGCCTTTTGTGATGAACCCCGAGTGACTACAAGTGGACAGCAAACACAAAAATACAATACCATCCGGGCGTAGGCCAGACTCCGCAAACTGTGAAAACATTTGGAGTGCCTCATCTGCATGCCCATGCATTCCATAACACCGCATCATTGCACTCCACGCCCCCACATTTTTCTCGCTGATTTGATCAAAAATAACTCTGGCACTGGTTTCGCGACCACAATTTGCATACATTGTAATGAGAGCGCTGCCTAAAACAGCGTCTACTTTCATACTTGACTTTATAATGTAAGAATGAATCCAAAAGCCAACTTCGATAGCTGATGCTTCAACACAAGCCGGAAGAATGCACACAAGAGTGGCATGGTCAGGCAAAGATGCAGCATGATCTTGCAGCATGGTGTGGAAAAGCATTAGAGCCTCGTGAGGATTTCCATTTGCCGTATACCCCGAAATCATGGAATTCCAACTTACAGAATCTTTCCCAGGTATTTCATCAAACACTCTTCTCGAAATCTCAATCTCCTCAAACTTGGAATACAAGGCAATAAGAGCATTCCCAACAAACAAATCCGAGTCGAGTCCACATTTCACGACATGTCCATGAACAATCCGACCTCGTTTTCCATCTCTCATTGCACCACAAGCCTTGAGCACAAAAGGGTAGGTGTACCTATTTGCAGGCACACCACTCAACCGCATTCTATCATACACATTGAGTGCTTCAACAAAAGGACCCACATTCGCATAACCCTGAATAACCATGTTCCACACAAAAACATCTCTCTCGAGCAATCTATCAAACACCTTCCGTGCAGCTTCCATGCTTGATTCACTGCACTCAACATACTTGCCAACTAGCTTTGCAACGACAAATGGGTTTTGCTCAAAACCTCCAGTGGTTATCTGGGCATGGAGTTTTTTGATCGATTTGGTGCTTTTACAGTGTTGCAGCAAGTAGGTATAGTGATAAGAGTCTCTGCAATGAAGTGTCGTGTATGTTCTGCCACCAATGAAAAACCCTAATAATCTGAAGGGTTCCTTCCATGAAATTAAAACCTCCGCTTGTCTGGCTAAACCATTTATCTGGGTCTTGAGTAGCAGCACCATTACAGAAGGTACAGGAAATTACCAAGATGCTACCATTGCAGTAGTCTATCTGTGTCAATGGCAATACAAGCTCACAAATTGTTAAATGAATGCAAAAGGGAATGAATTCTGCTTCATTGCCCTGTAGTCCAACCCCCCCAATAAGCAATTCTAATATTTAATTCAAGAAGTAAGGTTGCATGAGAATTTTTATCGTTCTATTTTAGACACTACTTGACTCCTTACATGTAAAGAGTCATTCTTTCTTACACGACGACCCAACATCACTCACTACATAAATATCATAATCTGAACCATTCATTTTCTTTATCCTCGTCTAAAGATCATCTCTAGAAAAGTTCATTTTGTTTAAAGATCGTTTAGTAATTCATATATGTCAAACAAATTGATGGTTATGAACCATCTACTTGTTCAATTTATCCGAATGGTTGAATGGTCTTTAATTGAATGAAACATTCTAATGACTTTTAGATTATGATAAAAAAATGGTTTGAATTATGATAATAATTTCTTCCACTTCAAGTCTAATTAAGTTTTTTTTAGTTGTATTCAATTTGAATGAGGTCCTCTAGTTATTGCTACTACAAGCACACACATTCTATGGTCGAAGGCACTTTCTCTTTAAGGTATTGTATGGCGTGGCATCGTCCGATCACTTCATCTTCGACTTCTTCGATGGCGAGGCCAAAACCCACTCCGGCAGATCAAGTACATGACATGTTCAACGACACATCTAGGCTCGATACACTGCTACTTCTGCTACCTTCAGCTGGTGATGGGGGTGTCACAGTTTCACTCATGTTACAACATATCAATTTTATCGTCCACCCATATTCTAGCAGCGAAAGAGTTGCGTCAAAGTCATCCTCCCTCGTTCGACCAAAAAAACAAAAAACCATCCTTGCTCACTCCGTCGATAAGAGATACCATCAATTAAAAGTGTTTGCACCAGCACCAGAAGCCCCCAGTTCAACTTTGCCATCCCAATATCGCTTGTATAAAAATAAAAATGCAATTTAGAATTACACAGGATCACTCAAAACTAGTTAGCAACTTAATATGGCACTAACCGCGCGTTTGGAAACACTCCACAATATTTTCTCATATTCCAAACCGTTCATGATCTTCATTCACAGTTTATCCTTGCAAAATTTCGTCTAAATCGCAAAGCGTTTCAATATCTAATTGTGACAAAAATCAAATATCTAAAGTGGAAAGCGTCTTAATATTCATTTAAAAAGCAGACACATCCCACAAAGTTGTGCATAAGTATAACATCAAAAACGCAAAAACCCATCATCCATGTAGTTGTTCTGAAGAAATGTACAGATACCCCTGACAGCATAACTCCATCTACTTCTGTTCTTTCTCAGATTCAGTATTGCTTGGCTTCGGAATTGGTTGAATTCTCACATATGGATTCCTAGTCAATGTCTCTCCTTTCAGTGCAGCAACATAGCGGTCGTTTGTGTTCTCCTTTCGCTGCAACTCCCCAAGGAATTCTGCCAATCTTTCTTTATTTACTTGCCCCATCCTCTGATTCACAATTTCAAGCAAAAAACTGTCAGCATTTGCGGTGATTCAGAGTACGAAACCGTTTCAAGAACAACCCGAAATTGAAATCCATTTGAAATAAATAAGTTAGCTTAGCTTTCGATAACAAGATGTTATAAAACTTATTATCAGCAACAATGATGATGCTGTTGATACTAACATGAGATTTCTTCACTTTTTCCGATCCAATAGGGATCAGTACCGAATGCCTTTGTAATAGGTGAGACACGAACGAGCAATGGTTCCTCAACAAGATTTGATTTGATTTATTCACTGTTTCTGATGAATTAAGCTAATGGGAAGAATATGTAAAATAAGGTAAATGTTGGAACCGAGACCAACTTAGAGGGGTTATCGACGAGCAATCATCTGTTCTAGAGCCGAATGAGGAAAAATGGAAGCAAAACTTGCCTCAAGACTTCCAATACGCTTCACGATCACACCGAATTTTAACAAAGTGTAAACAATAAAGTAAAAGGCAAGGTCCTACAAATTTTGTGAGGCACAATCTTAGCAAAACAACCTTGTTATAGATATTGGAGAAGCAAAACTACTTGGTTGAGTTGGTTCCATATCATCAAACACCACAATTTTTCGACATTCTAGCATATGGATGTATGTGCTTCTTGCGGGAAGCGCTTTAAGAAAGTAAAAACATTTTTTCTAAAAGCACTATCAGTCATTTTAAAGGCATTTCCAAACGAGCCCGTACATGTGTTGTAAACTCGTGAATGAAAATTAATCAACCGGATGTATATCCTTTACCTAAAGTAGTTTGAAGCTTACACACATTGGTTTCAACACACCAAAATTTTCAGGTCACTTCATAGACGAAGACGGTTCATTTTATCAAACACATTACTCATATAACATATTACAACTTCATGAACAAGTCAAGATTGCAGCTTTGAATTTGCATCAAACAAGAACAATCCACACAAACCTAATCATCAATTTGATCACCTAACTTCCTCGCGATTCGAAACGGGGTTCGTCTAATACTCCACAAATTAACAATTTTTGCGGAATTACAAGCAAAACCCATTTCTTAAAACCGAATATAATTTCAGAAAACCATGGAGTTTAACAGAAACGCACCATGGATTCGGGTCGGGCGTTGCGGCGGAGCTCGGCCTCCAGCTGTTGGTTTCCGGAGTTGGTCGTCTGCATAACGAAGTAACCAATAACGCCCGGAACGACGCCGCAGACGGTGGCGAAGGCCAAGAAGAAGGGCGTCGAGTCACGGGTCTTGTTCACTATCCACCTCCACAGCATCGGCATTCTCGACTTGAAGCTCGTCGGTCCGTCTCTTTTGCCTTCTCTGGTTTTCGGTTCGTTTTTCTTCTGTTCAGGTTGGATTGGGCTCTTATTGGACTTGACACGTGTCTTTCTTCCGTGGACTAAAGACTTAGTACGTGGTCTCTTTAGCTGGACTGAGGTGTCACAAGTGTCTGAACCTTTACTCTGTACGGCCCATTGGTTTCGGCCCAATGACAATGCTTTTCTTACAATTTTTGAGGTGGTTTTTGGCGGTGAGTATTTATCCGACCCAACTGGCTAGACCAGCCTATTCGAATTGTATGTGAATAGTTTGACCAAAGATACAAAGAAAAATTAATGAAAATAACTTGAAAATTTTTATTTTTAATGATAAGGTAAATTGAATAGTATCATGACTGACGTTTTAGTGTAAAAATGTGATTCTTTGTTAAAATGAACAGTACCGGAAACTTTTCGTTAAAGTTCGCAAGATACAAAGATACATTCAAACAACCTATAATACCAAGGGCTGGTTGGTATTGCTGTGCTTTGAAAAAAAACTGCTTTTGCTGTGCTGTGAGAATAAGCGGCTGTGAAATAAAGCTGTAGAGTGTTTGGTAAACGTTTTTGTAAAAATGCTTTTGAAAAAAAAAACAGTATTATAGTGTTTGGTAAACTTTTATGTAAAACAAATGTGAAAAAAAGCCGATTTTTCAAAGCTGGGTTTTGCAGCTTCTTGTTTTTAGCTTTTTTTCACCCAAAATTGTGAAAAAAAACTGAAGCTGAATGTTTACCAAACACAAAAAAGCTCCCAGCTTTTTTTTATACGAACTTTTTTCAGAATCACTTCAGTACCAAATCAGGCCTAAGATGCACATATAGTATTGTCGAAGTCAAATGCGTGCAACTCAAAACCATCAATCTTTAGGTACGGTCTAATATCTTAGTGGATAGGATGTTAACCTTCTACAGTTCTTCTACCTATGGGTTTAGGATACGAACTCCCCCCTCTCTTTAATAATCCTGAAATAAAACTAAAAAAAAAAAACCATGAATCCCTATTAATTGATAGATTGGAATTTAAACATGAACACTAGCAAAGAGTCATCAAAACCTGCGTCACTTTATTAGTTTAAGTTAGATGATTAACTACTTTATTAGTATAACTAATTAACTACTTATCTGGTGGTTTACACTTTTATTCCAATTGGTAAGGAAAGAAAACTGAAAATCAAACCCCCTTGGTCTTAGTTGCGGCTGCAAAAGTGCAGACCACCACCATGTCTCGGTGTTTGAGATTGAGTTGATCCAACTTTAACCCTTCAACTTCAAGTTGTTAGATAGGCATGAGTAGTTTAGGTCAGAAAACTAAAGCTGTTTTCATGCGGTTACCAAATGACAGATGTGGCCTCCCAGAAGGGGCAGAGAACCCACTTGAAAGATACATCCCCAACAATTTTTCAATGTGATCGGTACACGAAGTGGTACACCACATGTTGCTATACAAATGATAGGATATATGTGTTAAAAAGTTAATAACTTTAAAAATAAAATTTTCACCACTAATATAAAAACACATGATGTACCCCCTTAGATTCCGATCACTATAAAAAAATTTCACACTAGAAGGAAAAATAAGAATCTAATTAAACATTTGTCTTTTCTGCACAAAATAAAATGATGTCGATAGAGATAGATAGAGAGATATAGACACAGAGGACATTTGAGAATCTTTTGTAATTGTTCAAAGCCAACCTTCTCTCTCTATTCTCTCTACAGTCTTCCACAAGCGCCCACAACATCCCCACCACCATTCCCCTCTTTGCTTTGCTTTATCTCTTACCCTTATGTAAGATCATCATCGTGTGAAAGGTTGCATGGCTTTAGAACCATTTAAAAATCCACCTCTCTCTCTCTCTCTCTCTCTCTCTCTCTCTCTCTCTCTCTCTTTGTGTGTGTGTTTAATATTGAGTGACTAAAATACATGTTAGGAAAGTGGTTTACAAATTTAATATTGACTGAGAGTTAGAGTTTGAATCATGGTTATTATTTTATTTCATAGTATTGCGAAGGACGGTTGGCAAATACCACAAAAAAGTAATTCTTTGCAAAGACCTTATAACCCTCTAGCTCCCTCCCTTAATTAATCTCTATCTAAATGTAATTGGTTATGTACAACTCATTTGTTGTTGTGGTTGAGGTGTAAAAGCCATAAAGCCATTTAAAGAAAGAAAAACAAATATAAAGGCCTGTTTTTCTGTAATCATGACCATATAAGTTCACTTCTCAACCTAAGAATTACTGTTAAATTAAGAAATCAATGCTAACACTTTAAGCTTTGCACATATTCCTAGTTCTCGCTTAATTTGATGAATACATAATCACATCTCTCATAACTAAGTTTTGCACATACGTGAAGAATATGGTCAATAAATGTGGCGGATTTAGCATTTTACCTTAGATCGATCGAAAGCCAAAATTTTTACACCATCATCTTATACTAAGGTCAACTTTCATTCATGCTCGACGAGTGAGTCTTGCAATCTAGCTCCCTCATGCATTTGCACTTGAGGGCATGTGAACAACTCTCTCGTCACCTTTTTGGCTAAAAGCATGTGTATATACAAAATAATTATACATAGGGTTTAAGACGACTTCATTCCTTATGATAAGTTATAAATATCATATCTAAGGCTACTCTATAATGTATTTTAATGATTGGAGTCCCCAAAAAATGATATCCGAATTCAAAATTGTTTGGTCATCTATGCTAAAAAACGCGGTTCATTGTGGATAATAAAAAATTGAATGGATAATCCTTGACAGAAAACAAAAAATTGAATGTTCTGATTGTTGAATCACATCCTAAAAAAAAGAAAGATATTGAATACCATAAGGGGGATAGGGTTCCACCAATATACTCAATATGTCTTCTATATTACTGATATCCTGTAAATATTGTGTTGATATAGGATGTTGGCCGGGTACCAAATGGGTGCGGAAATATCTCATGACATGTTGTCGTTATGGTTCAGTGATGTCCCAATACATTATCACAACATGTTGTCCAGAATCTCACTTCGTGAGTAGGAAAGCGAGATCACCCTTAAAAAGGAGCTTATACATCACTTAATGGGAAAGAATAGAATCCTATCCATGACCTAAACCTAATTAAGTTTATTATGAATAGTATAATTTCATTGATATACACAACAAGAAGATACAACCATTATATGTAGTTGTGGGTGCAAGTGGTCCTCTACCACAGTGGTTAAGAGGGTGTTGCCCTTGCACCACCGCATGGGTTTGAACCTCGTTAGTTCCCTAATCTAACAAGTTTGTCATTTGACAAAAAAAAATATACAGTTGTGGGTAGGCTAAAATAAGGAAATGCAATGTAGTAAATACAAAAGAACCAATTGCAATCAACTAGGAAAAGGAAAGGCAGTCTATCAAGGATTAGATGGTATTTGAACATTCCCGTCTGGCGATGGAGATGTTGTTGACGTGATCTGAGAAGAGATTTTTTAACCTTAACATATTTTCCACACGCACCCACCATGCAGCTAACCACAATGGCTTTATCTACGGTACACATAGTACTATTTGTTAGTTCTAAATTCTAATATGTTCATGTAAAAGAATCTGATCCACAAAATGTAGTACAACTACTTCTATAGGAAATTTTGGTTGCGTAGACAAAATCATTGAACTTAGGATAGTGTTATTCACACATTCATTTTTATTTCTTACACACTCTTTTTAATTTTTGGTCATTGGATAAGCATTGAAGAAGATTAATGACAAAAAATTAACAAAAATATGTAGAAGGTAAAAATGAATGTATGAATAACACTTTCTCAAATTAAGCTAGTAAATTGGTAACCATCTTCCTAAATCTTGCATTGTGAAGCACAATAAAACATATGTAATTTCAACTTTTTTTTTCTGTGTGATTGCTATATATATATACACACACAGCGTTCTTTTTCCTTTCTAATCATGCGCGACTCGGTTAATCAGTATGAGAGTCATGGAGAGAGAGAGACCAGTCAAAGATTTGTGTCGTAATCATGAAAGATGTTAGCATGTCTTTACCCAAATGAAAATGATATTTTAAGGAAAGGAACTAAAGGTTCACTATAGAGAACAAAAAATGGTAAAGAAAAAGCAGTTTGGATGGCAGGAAAAATAAAAGGAAAATTATTAAAAAGAAAAAGAAGACTGTGAAGGTGTGTCAGGTATATTTGTTCAGATGATCAGGGGTCCCCCACCAAGTCATCAACTGTTGAATGATAAAAGATTAAAAGTGTTCTTTTCCCTTTGTGATAAAAAATAAAAAGAGATCATAATTGTCCAATGGCCCCATCAAACTCATCCATGGTAAAGCTGAAAATAAAAGAAAGAAAAAATATCCTCCAATTTGTTGTATGATCATGAGTTCTACTTCTTATACCGTAACAACTTGGTTTTTCCAGAGTTAATGTATCTCTTTAATTTAATAATATAAGTAAAATTATTTGTATGAAATATATTCATTGGCGTGTTACATTTTGATTTAATAATACAATGCTAAGAATATATATAATGCTATTTAGGTAAGAACGGTATAGTGGAAATAAAATCAATTATAAATAAGTCCTTATCCAACAAGAGGGCGTATGAGAAGATTAAACATGTGATCGTTTAACAGAGTCTCTGTTAATTATTACTTGTTTATTCATGTCGAAATACAATTGGATTAAAACTGAAAAGGATCATTTGATGCTGTGACTCATATATATCATTACTACTTTTATCTGTTCAATACAATGCATGAAGTACGTATGAACAGAATTGAATTGGGGTCCTTTTTTTTCGAGAAATATTATACTCTGGATAATATACTTGTGCCCTATTCATATACCATATGAATATTGTATAATTATGTTCCCATCTGATTTTCATGCTAAAATATTGTATTAATCCATTACGACCCACATCCATTACGACCCACCTCCTGGAAAAGTAGATCATCGTCATCAATCGTATGCTATACTAAAAGTACCAATACATGTATTGTTCATAGCTTTAGTTTTAGGGAAGACACTCTGTTATTTGTCGTTCAAGACATTACCGAGAATTGTATGCAAAGCGTTGTCCTATAAGAGAATATAGCTGCTATATTTAAAGTATATTTATCAACTTTATTTCTTGTCCTCTTTGATGTTTTTTATTCACGATTATCTTGATAGAGTTACCATATGATTTCTCTTCACTTAAGTGTGATTTAAACCTAGCTAAGAACTTCTATTGTCCCCTTCCTTTTTGTTCCATGTACTTTACATTATTCTCTAGTTTTTCAGATCGACTTCTTGTGCATTCTTTAACGTCAACTCGAAATTGGTGAATAAATCGTAAAACAAAAGGCCATAAAAATGTTTAACCCTATTTATTAGGTTAATTGTTTTGTTTGGATCAATGGTAACATAATATTGTTTCAACGTGAAAGTTTACTGTGTAAGAATTTGAGTATGATTTGGTTTATTGTGGCCGGCTGTTTGGTTCAAATTTAATGCAGGAAGTATTGTAGGAAAATGTTTGGTTTAGTTTCAATTGAATAAGGATTGGAATGTAATTAACAAACCCTGTGAATACACTCATTATAGGACCATGATTACTTGTCAGTTTTTCTACTTGGATTCTAATAGGAGAGATAAGTACATGTATGTATGTGTGTGTGTGTGTGTGTGTGTGTGTGTGATGGCCTCTACTCTCACAAAACTACGTTTTTATATATTGAATCGAAAGCCTATTATCGATTAAGCATATCAGAGTTTTGACAGAGAGGACTGCCATTGAGCTCGATTATGGCTTCGTCTTCTACAAGTCCTGGATGTATGATTGTTGGTTCTTATCATTTTGTCGCTTAGGGCAATTATAGAGACTTCATAGTGTCATCATAGTGCCCATATAGAGCTTGTGCAGTGCATTTTAAAGCCTTTGTAGTTTTGATTAATATCGTGGTTTATTTGCTTAACCTTGGTCTTGTAATTGAGCGTGTTACTCTAACATACTCTACAAGGTTATTCTCATTGTTCTCCCTTTTCTTTTTAAAAAAGGGGACAATTGGTGGCAAACCACGGTTATCCACCTATTTCGGGGGCCGAAAAGACTCATAGAGACATTTCAGCCTCCCCTAGCCACATGTCTAGCTTCCACACCAGCAGCGGGTTTTGAACCTGAGACCTCCAGTTTTTAGTTTTAAGGAAACCTCGTAATTCGTCATTTACCACTGCATGTTCAGATTATGTTATCCATAAATCTCTTACCAAGATTGAATAGCATGAGTGGCAAAATTATAAAAGGCTAATCGATATATTACTAGTAGTTTTGAAATTTGAGGAGCTCCCCCCCCCCCCTCTCTTTTTTTTTCTTTCTTATCGCATGAATCGATCACTTGAACCAAAACCTTTAATTAGAGGGAGACATAGTTTTTTTGTTTGTTGAGTCGATTAGAGAGAGAAATAGTTGAACAAACATACTGCCTACGTTTATGATGATCTCCAGACCTCATCAAAGAGCTACTCTAATCCCAAATGTTCATAATCTAAGCCCTAATCTATACCTAGGTATGCAAAGAATATAAGAATGGATTGCAAAATAACCAAAAAAGCTGTGGAAAATGATAACGTCATTGATTAATGTATTCAATAGTACAATACATCAAATATTGTGTGTATAAAAGTAAATAGATCGATCGAGTAATGTATACAATAGGGTTTGTGATTGGAGAGGGATTATCAAATAGAAGAATAGCCTATTAGGGCATAGTATTGCGTGTTGTAGGGTATGGACGGTTGAGTGGCCCACGCAACCTTTTGAGGGGGCCTCTGTTTTTCGTTAGTTTGCGAGCAGACAAAAGCAGGGAAGCTTCTTATCCCTCCCTCAGCGTTTTCACACAAAACCTTACACATGGAATCTCTTCAAAAGCCAAGATCCAAATATCACCATCCTAATATAGTAATATTCCCTCTCTTTTCAACCCCACTTCACAGTCTTAACTACCAAAAAAACCATTCTCTCTTCTCTTGGATCTCATCAGTCGTGGAAACAGCAATATAAGTAATACTCGGGAAATCTAAGGGCAAATGTTAATTGTAGCTTTGATGCCAACAGTGGCCTATAAAGTCCATTGTCGCACAAGCCAAGCCAGTTTATTAGTTCAAGACCAGTGTTCTGCTCTCTCTCTCTCTCTCTCTCTCTCTCCGTGTGTTTGTCTTCATCTCTCTCACAGTCACACACTCGGAGAGTGCTAGCTGCAATGGCACCCATGAGTCTTCCTCCTGGATTTAGATTCCACCCAACAGATGAAGAGCTTGTTGCTTACTATCTGGATCGAAAAATCAATGGTCGGACCATTGAGCTAGAAATTATCCCAGAGGTCGACCTCTACAAATGTGAGCCATGGGATCTGCCTGGTAAGTATTTGATTTTGTTTCTTGCCTCGTGTAAATATATAATTCCAGTAATAATAATATGAATTTCAAGCGAAATTAATTAAGAAAGTTGAGGTTTTATCACAAAACCAATGGAAAATATATGGAATAGTCCAACCCTTATAAGTTCTTGTAAAGTCCCTCGATTTATCAACGTAGGATTCACACTCTCAACACTTGAATCCATTACAACAGGACTCCAGAAATCCTCTAACTGTGCGTAGAGTTTGACATATTCTGTTTACTGTAGATAAGTCGTTTCTTCCGAGCAAAGACATGGAGTGGTACTTCTATAGCCCGAGGGATAGGAAGTACCCCAACGGGTCGAGAACGAATAGGGCCACTCGAGCTGGGTACTGGAAAGCCACTGGAAAAGACAGGGCGGTGAGTAGTCAGAGGCGTGCTGTCGGCATGAAGAAGACATTGGTGTACTATAGAGGTAGAGCCCCTCATGGTATTAGAACCAACTGGGTTATGCATGAGTACCGGCTGGTCGATTCTGTGTGTGCCAATGCGTCATCATCTCTAAAGGTATATATAAGTATTGTAGCACATCACTGGTTGTATGGTTTAATATGCATATAATGACAATGAATAAGGGCTAGCTGCTTCACTGAATAAGATATATCAGTCTTGCACCCTTATAAATTAGGGTTTGGTGAGTTTTCCAAGAGAAAAAAGATTTTTAGGGTTTCTGATTTCTAGAGAAACTTTAATTATGTACAAATTATTGTAACTACCATAGAAGAATTATTGGTAAATTAGGGTTTCCAATAAAGATGTACATGAATCCAGTGCTTGACTGATATATTAAAGAGCACTTCCCAGTATGCACTTTAACTAGTGCACAAAGCAGTTAGCTAGGAACATTAATTGAATATGAACATCTTCCTGTATAAATATCATAAATATCATCATATACAGGTCATAGTTTACGGCATCATTTGTACATATGTAATGTCTTGGACTCGAATAAAAGCAAATTTCAATATCACTCTTTGTATTTTTTATTGCTTTAATTTCTTTCTTGTCCTTTAAAAGGAATTAGCTTATCAACATGATGATTAAAGACTCTTCAGTCTACACTTAGGTGTACTTGCTAATATCTTTTTCTAGACTTTAGCATCAGATATATTTCTGCTCTTTTTTTCTCTCTTCTTTCTGGATTTGCTTTTCAGTTCTTGTCCTTGTTATGCTTACATGTATATATGTAATTTTATCATGCCATGTTTAACTTTTTGGTTATTTTGAACTACCACAGGATTCTTACGCATTGTGCCGAGTGTTCAAGAAAACAATACAAATGCCCAAGAATAACAAAGAAGAAAAGCCAATTGGGATTAACAATGCAGACAAGGATTCAATCTGGGTCTCCAATGAACAATTGTTTGGGGAAGAAAATAGTGGCATTAATGAGGGAGCTTCAAGAGGGATTGAAACTGATCAAGATGAGAATTATTCCACCCATGGTTATCCCAAATTTCCATCTGACACCTCTTCTTCAGATCTCACTCAAGGCACACCTACTGAAAATGGCATAGCTGATGATTTACAAGCTACATTTGCTTCTGATGAAGCGAACAGTTCTGCTGATCTATACTCTTTTGGTGTCCACTGCTCCTCAGATCTAGTTCAGGTTTGTACTAAGTACCATGTACAATTTCATTTCTTTGGAACAATACATTTACGCGCTCATGATAGGAAGTGGTACAGTGGCATTAGTTGGGTCATAGGATAACAGGATCATATGATAATAGTCAGGGTCACTTGTTTTTAAACAGTCTATATATTATTATGTTATCAAACTATTAACTTAAACATTATATTTAAGCATACATGATCACATAATCAATGATTAAGATTAATAGTTTTGCAACCATACGCCTACATTTATAACAAAATAATATGCTCTTTTAAAGTCTTTTATAATCTTCCTGATATGATTGCTTCCTTTGCCAAGGCTACATTTTGGGAAATATTCTACTTTTGTAGATAGCTAATCTGCTTTACCTCTAAGGCTTCGTGTTCACACCCCCGTATATATATATATATATAAAATTATAAGTTGAAGCTACGTAAATGAATCATGATCATGGGCACATTCAAACACACGCAAACCCTACTATGATTGGTTGGATGTGGCCCACAAAAGAAGGCATTGGAGTTTTCTTTTGATCTTAAAGCAACAAAAGTTGCAAGTAATGAGTTTTATATCTTTTGCTAAAGCTTCATTCAAAAATCTTTATAGTAGACTGATCCAAATGGGCTTTCTTCATCAACTTCTATAACTTCTTTTGACTGACTCAAACGTCTTTCTTCCTAATTTTCCTCAGAAGTGCTCCTCTCCAACTTCTCTATCCCCAATGCCTTTTAGTTTTAGTCATCTCCCTAACAATTTGAGCGCTTCCCTATTTCTCTTTTTTGAAAGAAAAAAAAAGCTGTTTGAAATTGATTATGTATTAACTTTCCAGTAATTGCTTATATGAAGTTCATTATATATATAATTTGTTTACAATAAACTTCGTCATGTTATTTTCCATATATACATGTCTACTTAATGTGTGTGTATGCACCAAAACACTAATTTATTGTATCCGCTTGCCAAATGATGCAGGAAACGTATATACCACACAATACGAGCGTATTGAATAGCTATCAATTTCCTTACCCACCCTTACAACTTGAAGACTTCCCGCAGATCAATTTAGCTGCAGAGACAAAAACAGCAAAGCCCGAAATCATCGACGAGTACATGTTGTACGACAAGTTCAAGGATTGCATGAATGGAACGTTTGAAGAGATCTTCTCTTTATGTTCCTCTCAAGACAACTCTGTGGCCCTCTCCATGCAAGACTAAGTACTATACATACTAACACTCACATTTTCATACTACAATTCATTCATACACAAAGGTAGAATTAAAATATTGTGTTCCACTTGCTAAATAACTAGCAATTGTGGAGATTTCGTATTGCCAGAAAATGAGATTATCATGATAAGGCTATATATAAAGTACTTCACAATGGAGAATGAAGTACTTTATATTATTCCCAGAGCATAAATTTTTTTTTTCTTACATAATTTTCCTTGTATTGGTTAATTCCCCCCTTTTGCATGTTGGTGTTGAATCGTGTTAGGTCAATTTTGGGAAGGGAAATGGATAAGCTGATTATTGTAACGGTATTATTTGGAAAGAAGAAGATTGTTGGAACAGTGTACGTGTCTCTCCATTGGAAAATGGTTACTATATTTACATGGATTATATACTTAAACTAAGTACTTAATTAAGTAACCAGTTAGATAATCATGGGGCATTGAGGGAGTGCGAAAGGTGCAGTTGCACAGGGCCTCAAATTTGAAGAGGCCCTCAAAAATTTTGTCACCTAATATTTGTATGTAATAATATTCTATATTTAAAATTGCTTTTGTTATGAAATAATGTTCTATATTCAAAAATTGATTTTGTTAGAACTTTAAAATCACATCTTAAATCTCATCTTACACCCCTTATAAGTGTAATTTTTTTTCTTTCTAAATACAAAAATTTAGAGTACAATAATACACCATAAAAGACGGTATTTTTTTATATTATTATATAATAATGTTACATATTCAATTGAAACTTTAAAGTTAGAGTTTTTGAAGTTTGTTTTCTTGTTTAGTTGTTTAAGATTGAACTGCTTTTGACTATTTAGTGAACGTTGTGTTTGTAGCTCTTTTTACTTATTATTAATGACATTTTTAAACTTGCAATCAGTGAGTGTTAAACTTTGTTTTGATTTAAGTGATTGTTTTCTAGTGTCAATACATTGTCCTACATTTTTTAAGACTTATCTTAAGGAGGGGCACTTTAATAAATTTCGCACAGGGCTCCCAAAATCTCAGAGACGGCTCTGACCATGAGACTTGGACAATTAACTCAAAGATGATGGTCGAGGTTTTGAACTGACTAGGAACCGTATAGTAATTCTGATACGATATTAGACCACTACTGAATCCAATTCGAAATGCATCTTTTAAGTTATGGAAGTGATCAACAGTATATTTAAAGTAACAGTTTACAAAAATTATGAAATCATTTCTCAAACAGTACAAACTACAACTATTTTAGACAACAGACTTCCAAAGCTTCCTGCCAATTCTGCATGTTTTTAATTTTTTAATTTTTTTTATTTTAATTTTAATTTTTTTATTTTAATTTTAATTTTTTTTATGGAAACTGATTAATATATTAAACCAGAGGAAAGCCACAAAGGGCAGAAAGCCAACAAGGGCAACCGAAATACAACTAGAAGTGAGAGAGGGGGTACAAACCGACACACCCAAAGCCTTGGCGTCAACCCAAACTCACAACCAAAAACTAACTCAGGGGCAAGGAAGGCCGTCTTTGTTTAGAATGCTTCATGATTTTCACTGCAAGTTTTTGTTTTGTAATGGAAACCATGAAGCATTTTATCATGGGGTGTGACGGTCCCGACTACAGAAGCAATGTTTATGTCTAAGACTACGCCATGTTTATGTCCAAGCTCGTATTACATATTTTTAACATATCATAACCTGAAGAATATGTTTGACCAAAAGAAAAAACCTTAAGAATATGAATATGTAAATCTTTCAAAGGAATTATTATAGGAAACATATGCATTGGGCCGCTGTAACAACCAAAATCTACCGGTGCATTAGAGAGAGGTCAACATGAGCAGTGTGATGAGGACCAATGTACATGTTGGGATTCATGACATTTATTTAGGAAGCCCAAGGGGCCATAATCTACATTATTGAAAAATGAATTTGCTTATAAAGAAAAATGGGTATATCTAATCATGGACAGCTGGTGCCTTTGAGTACTCCTTGAGAATTAGTTAGATTATTACAAAAAGTCAAGCTTGTTGTAAAATCGACTATGGGTGCAGTGGAATAAATGAAACAAGACACAAAATTTACGAGGTTCCTTTACAGTCAGTGTGACTGGAGTACGTCCTCGGGGCAGCAGTGGTGCTTTCATTATAATTTGAAATAATAGGAGTACAAAGATAACTCTCTCTATTATCTCCTCTCATCTTCCTCTATTTTCTCTCTTCCTCTTCCTTCTCTCTCTTCCTCTTCCTTCCTTCCTCTCTTTCCTTCCCGTGAACTCTCACATCCATCTATCCCTTTGTTGTGTTTCATAAGGCTTGTTTTTATACAAGTAAATCACATGCTAAATAGTGGAAGGGCAACTTGCCCATTATTTGAGTGGACATCCATTTCTACAACACTCCCCCTTGGATGGCCACAAGTCTTCGATTGACTCGTTAAAATCTTGATCTGTTTTGGATGCTCCCCCTGATGAGTATCTCCTCCTGATTTCAAATCATTTAGGTTGATCGTTGATTGTTCTGCTTTAGTCTCTTAGTAAGAAGAGTTGCTGAAAGAGTTGCTTTACTTGTTGTTAACTTTCCACAGGCTTTTTCTTGAACTGGGTTGTAGGACTTTCTGCTAGACTAGCATCCAAAGGTTTGAATTTACTCCTTTTATCTGGAGCGGAATTTGATTCAAGAGTAGTGAACACTTGATCTTGAATCAGACTTGTGATTTCTTCAAGGACCTTCAAGGCTTGATCTTGAATAAAATTGGACCATGAGGAACTTCATGTGGCAAGTGATCTTCAGTTTTGTCAGGGATGAATCAGCATGCGTTTGTTGCGCTTGTCTCCACATGCTTCAATGTATCATTTTCACTTTCTTTACTTGCTCCCCTTGCGTAAGTAGTATTTTCCCTGCTTTTCCCCCATGCATGTGTGGCATCTTCTTCGGCAGTATTTTCCCTCTGATGTCGGAGTGGAGTGCAACCCTTGCATTTGGATGGTTCATCACTTCTTGGTGACTGGAGACCCAGCTCCAACCGTTGAAGATGACTACTCGAGAGCAACACTAGGTAAGCAATCAGGAAATGTTCCAGGCAGTCGGTTCCTTATTGGGAGTTTGAGTGGAGGTTCCGACATATTGCTTTCTTTATCCTTGTCTTCGCAGGCAAGAACAAGGACAAAGGAAAGGACAGGGAGATTGCATGATATGAGATAATCTTGCTCTGGTCCCTGAAGATATGTGATAATCTTGCTCTGGTGTGACATGTTTGAAGAGGTATTCTCGGAGAGGAAGAAAACTGAGTATTTCGAGATGCTATGTTGAAGATGCATTCTCGGAGATGAGGAAGAGTTAGGTATTCTTGCAGTGTTGCGGGTCTGCCTTGTTATGGAGAACAGAGGTCGACATATATAGAGATTTCTCAATAGCAAGTGGTGGTGCTGTGCTTTTACTCTTGTCAGCAACTGTGGTGTAAATAGAACAGTAAGATTTACGCGTTTTCAACTTTGTCAGATATCTTTGACAAAGTTGCACGCGATATCTGAAAAAGCTGGGATTACGTCTGAAAAATGCCAACGAACTTTATTCAGGAAAATCTGGCTTTTGAAATTCGGAGAGCGGTGCCTCTTCGATCTTTGAACAAGTGGCTCTGCTGCCTCTTCTTTTATAGAGACATCAATTGTGTTCAAGAGTATGCTCAGAAAGTTGCTGCCTGTAGAAATTTCCTCTATCTTGCACTTCTGAAATTTTATTTGACCTTTGTTTTTCCTTCATCATTTCTGAAAAATGACTTGCCCATCTAACATTTGCTTAGATTTGAGTCTTAGGAGTGATACAGACGAGCAGCGTCATGATAATATATGGCGCCCGTCCTTCTTATCTTCTAATGGTCCTCTTACGGTTGGGGACTCTGTGATGAAGAATAACATAACCGCTACTGTGGTAGCTAGGAATCTTCTCACTCCAAGGGATAACAAGATCCTTTCAGAACGGTCTGAAGAGTCGGCCGTGCAAGACTCCTTGGCTCTCAGTGTTCAGTGTGCTGGCTCTGTGTCCAATATAGGCCAACGCCTACTTGCTCAAACTTGCCAAGTTGAATCATTGATGGCGGAGGTGGCAAGTCTTAAACAAGAGATCAGAGGGCTCAAGCACGAGAATAGGGTGTTACACGTGCTTGCAAATAGTTACTCTACGAGCATGAAAAGAAAGCTCGACCAACTGCAGGAATCTGAAAGTCGAATTCAAAGTGATCACCAGAGGTTCGTTGCTAGATTCCGAAAGCAACTGATGCCTTCCCCTTCTGGTGTTTTGCTAAGTACTAGGGTGCCACATGATCAATCTCCAGTGCCTCCCCATTTTGGGGTACTTCCGAGTACTGAGGCTTCACATGAGCAACCTTTGTGAAGGCTCCATCCTGTTTACTTGTTTTAACTCATGTGTATGTACATATCTGTAATTTCTTGGAGATGTTAATAAATAAGCTTTATTTCATTCAATGTATTGTGCCAAATACAATAAAGCATATACTTTACTAAGATGTGGTACTTCTGGACCAAGTATTAATTTATCTTTACCCTCACGAAGATAAATGATTATTCTTAGTGTCTTCATCATATGAGTATTCAACTCATAATCTTCAATCCATATGGTTCTTTTAATATCATAAATATCATGGATAAGATTCGTGTTGGTAGATTGTTCAATCTGCAGCTCGAGACAATAATTCCTTCAACACTTTATAATTTTTCTAGACTCTTCAGGAGTCCCAATTTAATATCATCAACTCTTCAAGAGTTCTAATTTAATGTCATTGACTCTTGCAAGAGATTTTAGTATGTTGCAACAATATCATACTGATAGTACTCACTAAGGCAATTTATATCATCCATTGATATTGAGTATATATTTTATGCTTTACCCTTCAGGGGCTTACTTCAAGATTTTGAATCCTTCAAGGATTTTCTACACTTCATGACACATTTTCCTTTGGAATTCATACAGAGCAATTTGCTCCCATGTATACTTGAGGGATTTACTTATGGAGATATGATGTGGGCGACTCACAACCCTTCGTATATAATTCTCCATTTATATGAACTCGTTTATAAGAGTATAATTTCAGGTTTCAATTAGTAACCTTGTGTCATATTATGTGAGTGTATTACAAATGCCGATATGTAACCTCCTTGGTTCAACATCTTTTGGCTATTTGTATTGTATTCAAATATATATAGGTTCATTTGTCCACGTTTTTACAAAATTGTAATGGAATTGCCTTTCTCCATTTTGGCCAATAATTTTTCTTTTGTCGACGAACAAAAGAACGTGACTCAATATTAACACAGCTCATTGATGAATTTAGTAGCTACTTGTAAAAACCAAAATTACCATTGGTTATCATCAATCTGTGATCCCATATTCTCATGTGCATGCGCATGCATAAAAACTTTTCATTTCTTTGGATATCCATTGCCTCTTCAAGGGCATGATGCTATCTCTTCCAGGATAGTCATAATTTAGAGAATGTGGATCATAACCTCCTCTTGAGCTTTATAGAGCTTGGATTTTAATCTCCACTTCCGGGAGTTGAGTCTTTGGAACCTATACATCTATCATGCTACATGCATGAGACATCAATATTCCCATGTCTGTGGATTTTCCTATCTGGGACGTGTATCCATGCGGCGACTGTCATGCTTCTGGCATGCAACAGTTATGCTTCGAGAATGCAATAGTTCAGTAGTGCCATATTATTCTTCTTTCGAATAACTGAACCTTTTGAGTCTAAAAATCTGCCACGCTTCAGGCGTGCAACAGATAAATCATTTACTGTCTCATTATTTTATCCAACAGAGACATCAATTCTTGTAGACACATTTGCAGTAAGTATATATGATTTCATCACTTTCGTTGCATCATTCAATTATTCATATTTCATTTTCTCATTGATTGCTTCGTGAATCAAAATAAAATAAATTCTCTTCGTTCTTCTGGAACGATCCTTTCTCGTCATTCTTCTGGAATGATATTTTCTCCCCCTAACAGCGGAAAAATTGTCTTATCAAAATGACAGTCCGTAAACCAAGCGGTAAATATATCCCCAGTCAAGGGTTCTAAATATTGAATGATAGATGATGTTCAACATCAATGCCTAATCTACGATGATGCCTCATTTCAGTACGTTGTGGCAGTCTTACAGGCACATAGACAACACAACCAAAAACTCGTGAAAGTATAATGCTTGGTTGGTTCCCAAACACGAGTTGTACTGAGAAGTATTGATGGTTGGTAACATGTCTCAATCGAATTAATAATGCATCATGTAAAGTTTACATGTTCCTATGTAGAAAATTGGCAATTTCGTTTTCATGAGCAGAGCGTTGGTAATTGATTTCACCCACTTAATAAATGCTTCTGCTAAACCATTTTGAGTATGGACATGAGGAACTTCTGGTCCTTGTTTAATAGTCTGTGAACTGAGACTCTTATGTCCTTTATTATAGTTAAGTTGAGGCACTGAGGCACTTTAAACTTACGGTACTCATCAAGGAATTTCATGTCCTGATCTTCAGGATCAAAGGACTTCATGCCTGATCTTTTTGTATGATGGAACTTCGGGTCCAATCATTTTATATGATGAGGATCAAGAAACTGCAGGTTCTGATATGATCAAGGAACTTTGGGTCTTATATATACTCATTGTAACAAAAGATAAGTACAATAAATAAATTAAAGCAATATGCGGTAATTCCAGCCATAATGAATAAATTGCATTTAAATAAATAAAGCTTGTGACAAGGGCTTTAATTCAGCACCATCAAAACTTAAAGCAATAGGCGGTAAAACCGTTCATGATAAATAAATTGCTTTAAAGTAAATAAAGCTTGTGACAAGGGCTTTGATTCAGCACCATTCACATAAATATCAAAGCTTTAAAACAAAGGGTAATAATTCTACCCACTGTAAATAAATTGCTTTAAATAAGTAGAACTTGTGACATGGGCTTTAAACCAACACCATGCACATAAATATGCCAAAACAGAAAATGCAATGATTAAGTCCTCATGTTTTGCTTTTTCATTTTGTTGGTCTGCCACTTCTTTTGTTTCATCCCTTTTATTTTTATTATTATTTCACAGTTCGAAGTCATTTTGGTTACTCAGTAAATAATAGTAACAATAAGTTCCAATTGGTGTTCCTCCTCCTGTGAGTTTCGAAAAAGTCGAAACGGTTCCTATAAGTTTTGGAGTCAAGAGTGTCTGCAACTTATGAGAAGATCAAACCGTTAGATTTAGTTCAAAATTTAGTATGATATGGATAAGAGGATACCAAACAACTTTCATGAAGAAACAATTTCGATTTGAGCTACCGAAATGGAGTTTTGGTACTCATAAGGTGGCTGCCCAGTTTTCTGCGGAAATTGGAAACTGGTTTGGTATTTCAGACATCTGCGACGATCGCACCGTTAACATTTTCTGAAATTTTGATATGTTGTAGATACTGAGCAGACGAACAACTTTCAAGAAGAAAGTATTTCAATCCGAGGTCCGCAAGTTGGAGTTCCGAGGCTATTTACATGGCTGTCAAATTCTCTTACAAATTTTGAGTCTTTTACTCTTTTGCTTCTGCAAAGGATGATATACAGTCATATAACAATATATATAGTTGCTTCAAGAAAATCAATTGTACTGAGATTTGAAGATGAAATGAAATTTTTTTCTTATCTACGAGATTCCAACTGAAGGAGGTGAACAGGATTTGTGGCGTTGTGCTTTCCACTGACATGAGAGCTTCTCGTGCTGATAACGTGTTGTAAAATCGACTATGGGTGCAGTGGAATAAATGAAACAAGACACAAAATTTACGAGGTTCCTCTACAGTCAGTGTGACTGGAGTACGTCCTCGGGGCAGCAGTGGTGCTTTCATTATAATTTGAAATAATAGGAGTACAAAGATAACTCTCTCTATTATCTCCTCTCATCTTCCTCTATTTTCTCTCTTCCTCTTCCTTCTCTCTCTTCCTCTTCCTTCCTTCCTCTCTTTCCTTCCCGTGAACTCTCACATCTATCTATCCCTTTGTTGTGTTTCATAAGGCTTGTTTTTATACAAGTAAATCACATGCTAAATAGTGGAAGGGCAACTTGCCCATTATTTGAGTGGACATCCATTTCTACAACAAAGCTATAATATTTGTTGGCTATCCTAGATCGGTGAGGGAATAAGAAAGAAAGAGTTTACATATGATTACTTCACTATAACTAATATCGATGTTTTTTGCGATAAAATCTTGCACCTGACGGATTGGGCAGGTAGTAATTATGGGCCCTCGCTCCATAGATTTGAAAAACTCAACTTGGTATCAAGCCCCGTGCAAGCCGAACAATTTTGGACTCCATGGAGCCGACCTCTGAGTTTCATCTCCATGTGTGACCCAATTATTGGTGTCCCACGTGCGGGGGCGTGTTGGCTATCCCATATCGTGAGGGAAAGAAGAAAGAAAAAGTTTAAATATAATTACCGCGCTAACTAACTAATACCGAGACCTTTTGTGATAAAATCGCACCCCACACCTGACGGATTGGATATGTGGTAATTATCAAGTTGGAGAAGTATTGGTGTTATTAAAGTGGGACCCTCGGCCCGTAGATCTGAAAAATTCAACATATATATGTATATGTCATCATTTCCTTTGGATTTTTCTATTTAGCCATTGGCAAAATTTATTTCAAATATAAACAGTCGAGCGCACTACAACAATAAAATGTTAATATGTTTAGCAAAGATTTTTCCCTAGCTGAAAGTCCAATTCCTCCAGAAGTATATGTTCTGGGCAGTTACTCTCGCGCTGTTAAGTTTCATGCGACGATTAATTCGCTGAAAAATGGTCAAAGAGTCGCCAAAAGGTGGTTCCCTCACCATAGGATACCTCAAAACGTGTAAAATCTGGAAAATATGGCGAGAAAAGTTCAAGAAAACTTGGTTAAATTGTTTGAACGCAAAACAAGTCTAATATCTCCATGCAAAATTACACATAGAGTTCAGATCCTGAGATATTTCTCCACACGACATAAGTGTAGACTCGACAAAGCTAAAATCAACACTAGAACTTTCAAATATTGAAGCATGATCCATATCCTCAATACCCTTAATTTCCATCTGATCCAAGAGCGTATCCTTTTCTTGCTGTAGAACTACTTCTTCTCCCTTTGACTGCTCTCCCACTAATATTCTTGGTGCTTCAAATGGTTCAGTACCAGAAGCCCAGATGTTACTATTTTCCAAGAGTCCAAACACTGATAGGTTCACCGAGGAAGACGGCGATGAAGAGGAAATATTATTGATCAGTGTGCTGTGATCAGTGGATTGTTGATGAGGCAACCTGGTGATGTCATTGAAGGTAGGATCGTCAACCCTAGTCCAAGAAGCATTACTAGGGTTTTGACCATGATCATGATATTGATCAGTAGATAATGTCACATTAATAGGTGATGCATTTATTTCAGTTAAATGTACTGAAATGGGTTGCTGTTGATTATGTGACTGTAGCAGTGGAGATTGGCTGCTGCTTGCAGCGTTGTTAGAAGCTGACCTCTGATGATGAGATTTAGGAAGCAAGTTGTGGGTTTTTGGGTCTAAACCTTGTGACATGAGCTTTTTCTTAATGCATGAATTCCAGAAATTCTTCACCTCATTGTCTGTTCTTCCAGGGAGATGCTTGGCAATCTGAGCCCATCTGTCACAACCAAACCAAACAACATCAAATTGTGATGAATCCACTTTTTCTTTCGTCCTTTTGGCATATGATGGAATAGAGTAATGTTAGAGTGAACATTAATTTTATTCACATAACGTTAGTTGAAATTAATGATGGGTGGTGCTACTGCTAATTAATTAACAACTGATCATAATAGTTGATGTAATTCAACAACTGAGCATAATCGATGCCTCTAATCTTACATTTTTAAGAAATGAAATATTGTTTGACAAAAAATTGGTTAATTAAATCCTCACTTGTTACCCAAAATTCTGTGAACATCAATGATAGTCTGTTCTTCTTCAGGAGTAAAGGATCCCCTCCTGAGTTCAGGTCTCAAATAGTTTATCCATCTCAACCTGCAACTCTTGCCACACCTCTGCAAGCCTGCCAGTACCCCAAGCTAAAAATAAAACTTTCTCACTCACAAACTCATGAACTTGATAAATGTAATCAAGTATATGTGTGTGTAT
Source organism: Malus sylvestris (assembly GCF_916048215.2). NCBI lineage: Eukaryota > Viridiplantae > Streptophyta > Magnoliopsida > Rosales > Rosaceae > Malus > Malus sylvestris. The sequence continues at coordinate 36,165,104 of NC_062264.1, read as the reverse complement.
ATATATAAATATATATGTATGTATGTATACCTGCATGTTTTGGGACAGAACTCCAGCTGCCATGACCATGGGTGGTAATGTGTTTCCTGAGCTTCTCATCTTCTTCAGGTGACCATAGACCTCTCTTCACCTTCTGTTTGCCGCAGCAGCGGTGGCCCATCTCAACCCAGCTTCAACACGCTCTTCCTGATCTACATTTGTATATCATACATACTAAGGGCCATCACTCTAACGGGCGGTCTCTCTGCTTGTCATTAGTAATGAATTATCTACAAACAATATATGTACTTATATATAGACATATACTTGTTTATAATCAGACGTAAAATATATCAGTTTTCAAACCAAGTAGATAGTCAATTATTTGATTAATTAATTAATGTAACAGAGAGACTCCTATATGTACTACTGTGTCTGACATATGCATGACCAAGGCCAAGGCAATCTTTAAGTATAACATATGTTCGATATTCATAATTGATTGCTGCACAATTACATTGCTCATTCTTTCTACAACAAGGATCCTCATTGTAAGGATAAAAAAAGGGATGTGTTATTCACACACCCCTTTTTACTTCTCCTATACCCCTTATTAATTTATTTCATTTGATCTTCTTCAATTCATCCGATCCAACGGTCGAAAATTAAAAAGGTGTGAGAGAAGTAAAAAAAGGTATGTGGATATCACATCCCTAAAAAAATGCACCCAGCTTTCTTAGGACTACCTACCCCATAATGCACTTTAAGGACTGAAACCATTCATATTTTAGGTTCTCAATCAAAGGTTATCTCTAAAAAAATTATCCAAATCCAAAACTATTCTTCAGATATATAGCTAAAATGAAAATGCGGATAAATAAAAGAAGTGATACTCACACACCTATTTTAACTTCTGCACATCATTTTACCTCTCACCATGTAACATGTTTTTAACACCAAATTTTTATAAGGAAAACTAATGAAAAATGCTTGAAAACTTTGAGTTTTAATGATAAAGACAAAATAAAAGGTAAAGTAAATAGTACCATGATTGACTTTTTAGTGTAAAAATATGATTTTTTATTAAACTGAACAATACCAAGTGTTTTTCGTTAAAGTTCCTATTTTTATATCTTTTAAAATTTGGAGTGTGCTAGAGCCCTGAGCAGACACTAGCTGGCTCCGCCCTTGCCTATAATAAAAATATGCACCTTCTCCAAAATTAGAGGAAACCCGAGCCCACATGTACAATATATAACATTTGGGCAACATCAGGGAGATCCCTTTAATTTATCTTCACTTGTGTTGTGTTTTTTTAAGGGAGTTTTAACGAAAAGTATATGGTACTGTTCATTTTAAAGAAAAATCACATTTTTTACACTAAAAAGTCAAACTTGATACTATACCCTTTACCTTTTATTTTATCTTTATCATTAAAACTTAAAATTTTCAAGCTTTTTTCGTTTATCTTTTATTTAATTGAGATTATTATGGGCCTCATCAAAGAGTAAGAATCCGATTGACCCCAGTTCAAAACACATTTGAGAATTGCCGGAAAACATAGGATGCAACCATGAGAGGGAGGGCACAACATTTAATTGATTGACTGCAACTTTATTGGCCTTCTCTTAAGCCATCGGTCGCTAATTACAACTCCATCACAAAACTCATGTCAAAGCTTATGTTCATGTTATACCAGTGTTACTCTAATTAAAACAAATAAAAAGCAAATATATTAGGGCTAAACAAGTAACTAAAATCTATTTAATAAAATTAATAGAAGATCTCTGCAAAATTTGGTCATTACTCTTTCTCTGTACTGTTTCTTCCCATTCAATAACTGAGAAAGCTTTCTAGTCACTAATGCTATAGGCAAAAACATATGTGCTTGCTTAAACAAGCAACGTCTCCCCCTTGGTAAATTGCTTTGCCAAAGTAAACAAAAAGCCTCCACTTCAAGTATATACAAAAAGTTGGGTTTCCAAAAACGTGCAAGTCATCATCAGAATATTCAAAACAAAAGAAAAATACATTGATAAATTGTTTGAGGTATGTATATCATAAGTTAATGAGAGAAGAGGGCACTGCTGATTAACCCAAGAATGTAACAAGAGGCCATTATGTTGTACTAAAAGCTGAAGTTTCCACGTTGATCATCTCAGATAAAACCAAATACTGGCTCTTATCTTTCAAGCTACCTATGCGTGTTTTCCCTTGTCTTAGTCATGCTTCATATTTTAAATTAAGTCTAACTAAAAAAAGTAGAAGCATAATGACTGGGAGCAATAGAATTTGGAGTACAGTTCAAGAGAGCACATTCCAAAATACTATTATTCCACAATTACAAATTCATCAAAAGTAGAATAAAATTCGTTAGCCACATATTTGACTTCTTCCGATACCCAAAATCCTAATCACGAGGACTGAACTTTGCAAGTCGCATTACTGAAGGCACCACGAGATAAGGTTCGCACCAACCTTAGGTGATCTTGCAATCACCCACAAAGAAGCCCTTCAATGACTCACCTCCAACAAACATTGAGTGTTCTTCGCATAGTCCTTTGTCAAGCACACAAACCATACAAACCATCACCTCAAATTAGAACAACAGATGTCAAAGTCGCGACTACTACTACAACTATGAAAACTCTCCTCGGCATAATGGGAGAGCAACCACAATGGGAAACAGAGAGGGAAAGAGAGGGAAGAGATCAAGAAGGATTGTCGCCGACTTCAAAACCAAAGACAAGGAGTCGGTGGCTAGAGTTTTTCTTTAAAGGGGTAGGGTTTTTCTTTGAATGTTTATTAGTTAGAGAACAAAACAATTCTCATAATTTTATTTTAATAAAAGTAGAAAACTCAAGAATCAAAATTATTCTAATTCTTTTTCTTTGTAAGTAAACATGCTCTGAGATTGCATATATATGTGAGTGTCATATAGTCTTTTAGCATGATAATGATTTCCTTTTGAGAGGGACAATATATCAAATCTGTTGTGGATTTAAGAAATGAATCATTCATGGATGCTGGCTACAAGAAATTAATCACGTTTTTCTCGCAATGGCTTCTTAAAGCAGGGGAATCATGTTATGAGAGTCTTGTGACCCACTAATTAGTGGTATAGTTCAGTAATAATTATGTTTTAACATATTATAAGAGTTAAAATATAATTAGTCAATAAGTTCTGTGGAGTTCATAATTGCATAAAAGGAGTCAAAGTAGTGTGGCTGCTGCGCGCCGAGGTACCCCAAGAGAGGGATAGTGCAGGGGAGCAATTGCGCTAATGGATGGGAAATCTTGAGTAGAATCTCTCCGATAAAGAACTTTACCATGCAGCTTTAGTATTCTGTACGTTCTTCTTATTTCATGGTCATAAACATGCATGTGGTTCAATGAATGTATTCAAACTGTGGAGTCGCCATTATGCCCAACGAGCTTAGGTAATCATTAAAAAATGGACCAAAATATAAAAGAAAGCATTAGAGAAAGGACAGACTTTACATACATTAACTCCTTAAACAAATAAGGAACACAAACTCAAAACATAATTAGCTAACAGACCACAGATAAGACTAGTCGAGTCACTAATATTACAAACTAATGGTACATTTTTTGTATTTATAAGTAAGAGAACTTATGTTTGATCTCATGAATAGCGAGTTCAAATCCCCCATTCCCAAATGTCTTCGTACATAAAAAAAATATTGACCAAAATTTAATAAAAAATGAAAACACAGACAATATTCTATTAAAAAACAGACGTCTTGAAGCCTAATTAAACACAAGAATTCTCAGTTTTTAAAACAACCCAACAACTAATTATCTTCTAAGAATAGGATCGTCACTTTCTTTCAAACCCTATTCATTAATGTCAATGTACATTATTCCAGATATTTTAAATTAAAATGACAACGACTCAATCTGAATTTGAGGTTTCTTGTGGTTGCATACATGTTTTGTTTTCAACAATTTAACTGTCTTTTGCAAATTAATCCTTGTCTTGGACGTCAATATATAGATAAAAAGGACCAATAGCAACTCATTTGTTTGCTAATCTGATTACTGCAATTTTTGTCTCTTTATAGACCAAATTTTTAAATTTTTACAAATCAAATTATGTATTACCAATAGAAAATAGGGACATTAATCAATACTTCAATAATAATTCAATCATCAACAACTACATCATCTGATTTACAAGATTTACAAATTTGATATCGCTTGCATTACCCCTAAAATAATTACTGATATGAAATCTTTTCGTTCTCATTCCTGCTTTACTCTTGTGATATTATGAAAAGATCTGCAGCCAAATCGAGTTGCTCGCTGTACGTACTGTCTTGCTTGACATGCATTGTTAATTAATTTATAATTGATAATGACATCATTTGGTTAGAGTTGTCACCTTTAACCTAGGCTTATATTTGAAGTTTCATAACAATCATATACTTTGTCTTCTATAGAAAGCGATATAGATATATTATTTGTTAAGAAACTTCAAATATAAGCCTAGGTTAAAGGTGCAGTTTGTACAATTTTGAATTAGTTCATACTTAGACGTACACTTAATCTTTGAGACAATCATACTACTAAGACGATCTAATGGGTATCTAATGGGTAGCATTCAAGAAGAAGAAAACATGGAATATAGACAACAACAAAAGAAGTAATGGGTGACGTCAAAAGTTTGTGCATGTTCAGGCTATTCTTTTTTGGATGCTAGCTCCGTGTATGCGAGACAAACGACCTTAGAAGGCTCATACATGTCAAAAAACAGACTCTTTGAATAGACCATTAAAGACTAAAGACCCACGTCCGCTTAAATGTTCCACATGATCACAAAAATTAACCAGCAATTCGTCGACAAGAACAATCTCACAACAAAGTATGGCTTTCATCTTTTAATCTTACGTATACATGATTAGATCTGATTTAAACAAAGTCAAATCGCAAAGGCACACGTATATTATATATATAATTCTTTATCTTAGCCAAGTAATATCCCACTAAGAGTTAATGGCCGCAACGCCGTCCCTAATCAGTTACTATCAAATTCATGGTTACTTCTCCTATACGTCACTTCTCTAAAATGAAAATTGTTTTTCATTTTTCTTGTACAAATGATTAATTATGAGCATAATTAATAAATATTCAATAACACGATCAAGATGTCACTTCATCGATTTAAAATTCATCACTTTAGCTTCTGATTCAATTCCTTCCTCAACGTAAAAATATGTATTAGTTAGCAACTTAGCATAATTTGTATCGGATAAACAGTTTCTTGTAGAACAAGAAAAGAAAGGCTAGGCATATTAAAATTCTAAATTTCACGTCGAAGAAAACCGTGTTGGAGTGAACTAGTGGATAATCAAGCATACACTTTAAACCAACCAAATATTCTAGTGAAGATTAGAAACACCTCTATCCTGAGTCCTGACTGACCAATTTGACAAAATCTGACGACCAATGTTGCCCTACTTCTGCAAGTTTGCAAATCTTTGGTCTCTGTGTCTCTATGTTGTTCCAGAATATGAGCAGCTGTAATTACAGAATAATTAGCTACAGACACTTTAACAATTCTTCACAAGGTTACCAACTTAACTATCTGCAGCAAGCAAAACCAACTGGTCAGTAATAGTCTGAAAGGAAGAAAGTCAAAGCGTTTGGAGTTGAAAGTAATTGCTATTTACCCTTAGTTAAGCTTTAGCTCATTGATGTGGGGTTTTTGGTAATTAGGGGATGGAAGAAAGTTCATGATTAGATGATTGGTAATTTTTTAGATTGTTAGGTAAAACTTTTTTAATAGTTGTAATATGTTTACATTAGATTCTGATCTGATTGGAAATTTGGAAGGAAGGCAATGAACTGTAGTGAACTTATGATATTTTTACTTTCTGTCTAAGATCACTCATGAATAAAGTCGGATGATTAGTGAGACTTGATGTACAAGGCTTACTCAGATAAACTATCCCATGCCTCATGATCAAGGCACGCATGTCAGATGCTCATGACCAAAGTCAAACATGTTCACGTCACTTGACAAAGCCAACCACGCACTATCAAACCCATAACATGAAATGAACTAAGAAACATGAGATTAAGGGCTGGTTTGGTATCGCTATGCTTTGAATAAAAACTACTTCTGTTGTGCTGTGAGAATAAGCTCATTTTTGCTACTTCACGTTTTCAGTTTTTTTTCACCCAAAACTGTGAAAATAAGCTGTTTTTAAGTGTTTACCAAACACATTTTTGAGCTCAGGTTTTTTTTTATACCTATTTTTTATAAAAGCACATCAGTACCAAACCAGTATTTAGAAGCGAAAGCAAAATATGATTACAAAGACCAATTAAATCACAAAGCAAAATATGATTACAAAGACCAATTAAATCACAAACAAAAGAAGAAAAAGGGATTTGACGTTATGCTGTATTGTAATCTTGTTAAACTACACCGACTTAAACATCAGAGTATTTTCCTGAACAAATGGGAAATAGCGAGCAGCAAGTAGCAGCGCACAAACTATTGTGGTTAAACTGGATCAGTAGAGGTTTGCAAAAGACTATCATCCCAAATACTTGGGCTCATCACTCATTAATCTGTTTCACTAGGCTTCTTTGTCGCTATTTAATATTTGGGCCTCTTTTTTTGGTTGTTAGAACTTAGTCCTTGGGCTTCCCTTCACAAAAGCTAAATATTTGTAGTGTACTAATTTTTTTAGGATTAAGTGCCGTTTTAATCCTTAAACTATCATTTTAGTGAAAATTAGATCGTTGAATTATTTTTTTGGTAAAATAAGTCCATAAATTCATTAGAAATTGCTAATTTCATCCCTACTGTTATATTCAAAGATATTTTATCCAATTTTTCGTCAACTTAAGTCACTTTACATATTTTAGAGTGCAACACCGTCATTTTCACGCCTATAAGCCCTTAACGTTTCATATACGTTTTGAATCTATCATCTAATGTACCCTCCAAAGTTAACTCCATACATTATTTCATTATGAAAAATTGTCAATCTACCTCAATGTATATCACATGCAATTAGCGTGACTTAAATTAACGAAAAATTGAACATAGTAGTTTTGAATCTAATATTAGAGATGTAATTGTCAGATTTTTATAATTCAATGATCAATTTTTTTGAAAAAAATTGTTTAGAAATCTAATTTTCATTCAGATGATAATTCATAGACTAAATTAATAGTTCAACCATTTTTTTATGTGAATAATTGCAACAAGTGGATAATTCCATATGAAAATCAAATTTTACTTGTACACTTATCAATATTTTGCACAAAATTTATATTATTTTTCAATATTTCATAGCAATATTAAATGATACAAACAATGAATGACTGGAAATTTTTTTGAACAAAATATATTATCAACACTAAAAGGGTGGGAGACTGGCCAGTTAGTACTATAGTCTAGTAGTATTCCTCTTCACGTGTAAGTGAGAGGTCTTAGGTGTGGTTCAAATTCGCCTTTGGCGTTAATCGAACCTAAGACCTTCCAGTTAAAAGTGAAGATGAATACTACTAGACTATAATACTAATAGCATAAATGACTGAAATCAAAATTAAAAAAAAACAATCTAGTGATATTTATCTTCACTTGTAAATAGCCACTCAGTACTACGGTATAGTAATATTCCTCTTGGATGACAAATTCGATACAAAATTAAGTTGCCCATAGCCGAACTCCCCCTCCCTTTAGTGTAAAAATATCGATGTATTAAAAAAAAGATGAAAGGTCTTTTGGACATGTAACGCTTCGTGCATTCGCTCACGCTACTTATTGGAGATACTATTGTTTGTTAAAATAAAAAAAAATTAATTGTGTAAATAAACATTTGAAAAAAAAGCTTTTTTAATTAGCACTTCACATTAAAATTTAATATTAAGTGGCTTATGTAACCTACTATGCAATGCCAATTTTGACCTATGAGGTTTAAAGAAAATAAGAAATTTTTAAATACATCCCAAATTACTTTTAACGTATTATTTATCTTCTTCAACTATAAAAAAACCTTCTCACACTCCACTCAATTGTTGAATAAAATTCTAACTATTGAAACTATAAACACATTGATTGAGAAAAAAAATTAACGAATGGAACACGATATCAGTATTTCAGAAGCTTCACATAAAGTAAAATTTCATATTTGTCATTTTTTTAATTATTCAACGATATCGGTAATTATTTAAGTCTGCTTTTGCTTTCCATACTACCCAATTTCATAGGAGGCAAACCCAACAACGCCTTTTCCGTTCTTATTCATCTTATGGGGTTTACTTTTGCTCTGTTAGGTTCCTCCTAGTTGCCATGTTTTAGCAGAAATCCTTTTTTGTTAGCAAAAGGCTTAAGAGACAGAGAAAAAGAGATTGGCTGTTATGACCCAATGAAACTCAAGCTCAACAGATCGGATTGTAGACTTCTCTTTTTAGAGAATGTTAAGGTTTTAATCCTAAGTCAATTTAATTTATAAAAATTGAAAATGGATGTTATAAGATTTGAAGAATGTGGGATGTATAGAAAATGTGGGGTGTATGTGGAAAATATTAGGCGAATGAGAATGTGAGGTGCAAGAGTATTATAAGAAAGTATGTGGAGTGTAAGGATATTATGATAAAGTATTTGAGGTTTAATCAACAATATGAAATGTGTTAATAGAATAAGCCTTGAAAAAAAAATGATTGAAAGATGAAAAAAGAAAAGAAAAAGAGGGGGCTTCCGGAGTGAAATTCTCCTCAGCGAGTCACAGTTCACCCTGTCTGTAGCGCAGAAAGACTCTTAAACCCCGAAAATCTCCCGAGCCTAAAACCCATAAATCGCAGCAGAAATGAGAGGAGGAACCGCCATTGGAATAGGTAGGAAGCTCACCAATCCATCCAACCTCTCCATCTCCAAAGTAACCCTAATCCCCTTCTCCACTTCCTCCAACAGCGGCGGCGGCCGAGGTCGTGGTCGCGGCGGCCCATCTCCCCCCCGTAAGTTCGACTTCGTTGCCCCAAATCGCGTCCCGGGTCAGTCCGATTCTGACGAGCCCAAATCTGACACTCCCGCGTCCGTTCCCGGAATCGGCCATGGGCGTGGCAAACCCTTGGCTTCGTCCCAACCACCGTCGTCCTTCTCTTCCCTCGTTTCTTCCGTCAAACCCAATTCACCAGCTGGGCGTGGCCAGCTGGGTCAAGTGCAACCGGGCCCACATGCACGTGATCCGGTGGCCTCTGACGCCGGCCCCAGCAAACCCGCTACACCCATTTTCTTCAGAAGGGATGATGGGTCGGACCCGCCGTTGCCGGGTGGCGGGCGTGGGAAACCAATGAGTCAACCGGGCCCGGAGCTCCTAATGAAGGAGGTGAACACGCATTTTGTGGCCCCAAAGGGCAAAATTGAGAAAGAGAACCGGTACATTCAGGCCAGACCCGACCAGGATCCGGCTCAGAAAAGAACCGCGCCGAGAGGTCCCAAGTTGACCCGGGAAGAGGCGGTGGCGAAAGCACTTGGGATACTGCAAAAGGATGATGTTGAGGGTGGTGGTAGTGGCGGTGGCGGCAGCGGAGGTGGTGGAAGAGGCAGAGGGAGAGGGATGAGAGGAAGAGGCCGAGGCAGGGGAAGAGGAGATTTTAGACGGAGTGACAGAGGCAAGGACGTGGATGAAGGAAAAGGTTCGGGGCTTTATGTTGGAGACAATGCTGATGGTGAGAAGCTGGCTAAGAAGCTTGGCCCTGAGAATATGAACAAATTGGTTGAAGGGTTTGAGGAGGTGAGTAGTGAAGTGCTTCCTTCGCCGTTGGACGAAGCGTTTGTGGATGCCATGCATGCCAATTATATGGTGAGGAGTTCTTCCATGTTATGTATTTTATTGCTTGCTAAGGAAGTTTAGCTAATGAGTAGCCTGGTTCAGATTGTGTATAATATGTTGTCTGCTTATTTGAGAATTTTGTAGTTAACTGAGCCTAGTAGTGCATTTAGGTTGATAATTTTGGATAACTTATGAGCTTCAACTATTTTATTCTTCCGACAGGTTGTGATAGTTCATTGTTTTTTCTGGATTGCAGATAGAATGCGAGCCAGAGTTTCTGATGGGGGACTTTAGTAAAAATCCAGATATTGATGAGAAGCCGCATATCCCTCTTCGGGATGCGCTTGAGAAGATGAAGCCTTTCTTGATGGCCTATGAGGGTATTCAAAGTCATGAGGAGTGGGAGGTATGTTTTATTGGTCTTTTGTTATCTTGTCTGCTGATTTTGTTATTCTGCAATCAAATCCTGCATCTTTGTCTACAAGTCAAGCTATACGCCTGTATTAGGAGCTTGGGTTTTGTTTGGCCTTCTTTTGTGGCTAAGCTATTGTGGTTCCATAGTAGTTAAATTTGATCTTTGGAAGTTTGGTTTGTTTGAAACAAGAAACCTTTTAAAAGTTATATCTTATTTATCTTTTGCTTGATTGGGCTATCATCTTTTCTTTGTTAGTGAACATGTGCCATCTTTTTTTTTTTTTGTTTTGTTTCTTTTCTTTTTCTCTCTATACTTTACCGGGTAGTGATATGATAAATTGAACTTATTTATGCTTGTCTTAGAATTCATCACCTTATCTGTCACATAATAGTTAGTCAAGGTGTTTAAAATCAGGGAGTTCTAGTTGACAGAGTGAGAGTGACAAAGATTAGACTTTAACCATGACACAGAATGTGGGGGTTTTAATTCATGTATCACCAGATCTGTTTGTTCTCTAAGTTGACATTTTTTCTCTTCGTCATGGATTTTTATTACCTAAATATAAAGAGAAAAGTTGACACTTCCTATTGTACTTGGTTTTCTGGTTATAGTTTTGGACATTTCGTATATGCCGTTGGTTAAACTTTTGTTGACCTATGCTTATGGTTTAAATTTTCTTTCTGTTGTTAGAACCAGGCGACTGTAAGTAGTGATGGACTTTCAATTTTAAAACTTTATTTTTCTGCCTCTGGTTGTATTTGTTTAATTCATGGAAATTGGTCTGGTGATCTTCAAACTTCTAGCGTACTTGTGAATTATAAAACTACAGATCTAGTAAGTGTGTGGCTCATTTGTGTCTCTTATTCTATGGCCTCTTTGATATCATCAGGAAGCGGTGGAAGAGGTGATGGAAAGAGTTCCATTGTTGAAGGAAATTGTCGATCACTACAGTGGACCAGATAGGGTAACTGCAAAGAAACAACAAGAAGAGTTAGAAAGAGTTGCTAAAACTTTGCCTGCAAAGGTACCTGAATCTGTAAAACAATTCACTGATCGTGCAGTACTCTCTCTCCAGGTATGTATTTTTCCTTGTGCACATGTTATCTCTAGCTCATCTATGCATGAAAAACAGCATTATAATTATTATTTTTTTGGCTTGTTGATTATGTTGGTTCTTTCGTCAAACCATCTTGTGTCACGTTTTGGAGGTACTGTTTATTTTGTCTAGTAATTGTTTCACTGCCTAGTGTGAGACTGTGAGGACTGTCTGTAAAGAAGAGTTTGGCAACATGGATTTGACTTGACTGTATACTAGGATACATGGTAAAGGCTCTGTTGGGATATTGTATATGTACACTCGTCGAGGCAACATATTTAGAAGCATTGCATTTGTTAAAGTGGTAAACTGTTTGATATTACTAGAAAACACTCCTTTTAAATAGCATTTCACAAGCATGTCAGTACATTTTGCTGCTTGTTTACCGGCCTTTGGTCGAGGTGTAGAAGTAAGAATTAATCATATTTACGAAGTAATATTAAAATGCAATGCCAATTATGTACACATTTGTTGACTAAAGATTTTTTGCAATTCCTTTTAACATTCGTATGTTGCAACTTAGGGTTTGCTTTTTATTTTCGTCTATTTTTATTTTGTTTGTACTAAAATGTTCGTGCGAGAAATGCTACACAAGCATTTGCTCATCACTTTCCTTTGATGTGCAGAGTAACCCTGGTTGGGGATTTGATAGGAAATGCCAGTTCATGGATAAACTAGTGGACAAGGTTTCCAAGCACTCCAAGTAACCTCAGAACTTTTATTGTTTGACGCTTAGTGCTGAAAATGCCCACCACTAAGCTCATACGGAAAAAGAAGTCGTAGATTGTGCTTTAATTTTTCCAGTTCAATTTTCTTTTCCTCAGAATTTTGTGCTCGTGCTGAGCTTGTTTCGTTGTCATTAGCAAAGGAAAATGTTAAGTTGTGTTAAATTGTCGTCTGCAACGGTCGCAGGAGAGTTGCACCATTTTTTTTTCTGCAATAATTTGCTCTCTATGCATCATTGGACTTTTGCTGAAGCACTTAAAGGCTTACAGCGTCCGTAGGGAGAGCGTGTCTTTCTTTTTGATTGAATGCGAATAGCATATTTCCCCAGTTAGCTGATTATGGTGCGGATTTTATACATATCGGTTATCATGTTCGTGCATGTTGGTGCGGGGTTGTTGCATTAATTTTCATCAGTGAGATGAGCTACCTGTGCAGTAACAAACCAACCTGAACAAGGCTGTTAAAATTTAGTGCAGATATCAAGATAGGCAATTCAAGGGCCGTTTGATAACCATTTTGGTTTTAGTTTATGGTTTTCGACCTTTATTGATAAAGATAGAGGGAATGCATATGGAGGAACGATGATTGAAGAATGGTGAGATGAGGGGTGGAGGGAGGGAGGGAGGAGGGTGCAATGAAGGAGAATGAGAGAAGCAAAAACCTACCCAAAATTGTTTTCCTTTTAGTTTTCGTTTTGTCTATTTCTCCATGTACGTACTTTCCACTTTCTTCCCACCATCCTTCCTCGCTTTTGATTGTCCTTATTTTCTTTCTTGTATTTCTCATTTGTTCCAAACAAAATTGAAAATTATATATACTAAAACTCAGTTTGAAGTCACTGTTCATTAACAGTGATTTGACGAAATTGTCCCTCATTTGCTACCTAATTCTCAGCCTTTTTCCTCTGTTATACAGTGAAATCACGTATTTACCCCCATTGTACGCGTGTTGGTTATCGTGGAAGGAAATGAGGCTGGATGTACGCGTGTTAGCCATTTGGGAGGGGAAGCAAGTGTTGGGGATGGTGCAAGCATCTTCTTCTCTCTCTCAGATCTCTCGAGCTCTCTCGAACGTTTCAATAACTTTTCCATTTGCTTCCCTTTTATCTCAACCTGAAACCAACAAATCCCAAAAACCCTCGAGCCCTCCAACAAAATCAGAAAAAAACACCATCTTCGCCCAAAATTTTGAATTTTCTCAAGAATTCTCGCATTTTCCTGAGATTTTTTTCTATGGGCTTTGGTAGCAGATGAAGATCGATGACAGTGATCGGAGTTCGTCACATGACATTGTGGTAAGCTATTGAATCTAATTGGCGATTTTTTTGTATGATTGTTTGTTATTGGGATTTGGGATGTTGGGAATAATTTGTTTGGTTTTTGTGTGGATGCAGCTTGGCAACGAACAATTTGATCACATCCTGAGTTTTCCGACTAATTTATTCAATCGGATCGGTTCTGATTTTGTCCCTCCATAGCATCTGCAGCACTATCTGCCTTGCTTTCGTCACAGCTTGGCTTTCGGTTCCTCAGGTAAAGTTTCCACCTTTTTTTCTTTAGGAAAATAACAAAAATTCCAAATTTATTGAATTATTTAGTGATTTTCTATTGAGTTTTTTCTTAAAATTTTTAATATAATTTTTTTGAATTGGAATAGGGGGAATGGTGGATGTGAGAGTTTCTTTTACAGCAGTTCAAAGGGAGAGCTTGAGAGACAGTGGACTCTTCCCCTATTCCTCCACAATCGCTTTTACCAATTTCCAAGAACACATTAAATTCCCTCAAAATATAAGCCGAGGTATGGAAAAGCTTCGAATTCCTTGGTTTCCTCCAATTAGTATGCAGAACTCTCAAAAAAGAAAGTAGTGAGGGTTGAATTTCTACTCTCATATATACACAGATAGATATGGAAAAGCTTAGAATGGTGAAGTGAGGGTTCAATGACTTATTACTCATTTTGGTCTATTTAAATAAAGTTCTCTGATTGGTTTGATTTGTGTTGTGTACATTTACTTCTTGGGTATATTTGTGTTTTTGGACTTATTTGTTTCTGTATCGGTTTCTGACAGAATGGATAGGGTGCCAAAAAGAGAGGTGGCATTAGGAATAATGGCTTTTTTGAGAGAATTAGAGTTTGATCTCTTCATTTGGGTTGTGCATATTTCGTTTGATCTCTTACTTTGGGTTGTGCAGATTTCATTTGAATTAATTTGGGTTGTGAGGAAGTGAATAATTATTTGAATTAATTAATTTCTCTTGGGTTGTGCATATTTCCTTTGAACTAATTTGGGTTGTGTTTGAGCATTGTACATGCATGAACGTGGGTAAAGAGTATGAGGATAAAGGGAAGAGAAAATGTTGTGATCATCCACCTCAAACGATTTGTTGAGGTATTTTTTGTACCTTTTTTTGTTTAAAATTATATGTTTTTCATATGTTAGGAGTATGTCATCGAGGAATGTTAGTGCCTCTTTATTCAATTTTTTCTTTATTTAAATATATATGTGTTTAGAAGTGTAAATTTGTATAATTGAATCTTTGCTCCAATTTTATATTTCATTTTTTTGTGACTTTCTGCAAAACTTGGAATCAGCTTTTCACATAATATAGATGATGAATATAAGAAACTCATACACAGAATTACTCCACCAAGGTATATACAAATTAAAATCATAACTTGTGTCAATATAGAAAAAATTATTTTTTAGCACAAAAGTTTGACATAATAATTTTTCTCATAATTTATAAAATATTGTACAGATTTATGCTACCTGGCAATCAACGACTAATATTACTTTCAAGAAGGCAAGACCAACATATGGCATGTCACATCGGCATTTTTTTCACAAACAGATGGTAAAATTGTACACATCACTTAGACAAGTTTCAATCTTTTTTGCTTCCATTGTAACACATTTCTAATTAACATTTCGTACTAAATTTTGATTAAACTTTATTTAAATGTTTGATTTCAGAATTTCACAAGTCGAATTACCACCTCAATAATAGGAAAAAAATACATTTGATCTTCGGTTATAAGGTGACCTCACCTCTCCCTCCCTCTCTCTCTCTCTCCCTCCCTCCCTCCCTCCCTAAACTCAATTCTGAACTTTTTATGCATATTTTTTTTTGAATCATTGGCTGTCTTTATTATTTTTGTAGTTGTATTCACAACTGTCCAAGAGAGTACAACAAAAGGTCAATTTTTCCATTGGAAGCACCTCAAGTTAGGAACAAGTCTGTTATCCAATTACATTCATGGCATATAACACTTGAAAGGTCAATTTTCCATTGGAAGCACCTCAAGCTAGGAACAAGTCTGTTATCCAATTACATTCATATGGCATATAACACTTGAAAAAGCTAATGATGTATTTCAACATTGTTTAGCATGTAGCAAGCTTTGTTTGACTGATATACTCAATACTACATTTGTAATTTTATCATTGGTCCAACTTTTTGAATAAACAATTTCTCTTTCTTTGCACTTTGAAAAAATGGATTTTTATATTTTTTGTTAGTATCTAAATTTGTTCCGTTCATGATAAGGTTTAGCAAAATATCTCATATGATTTTCAATCCCGCAGCATCGCGCGGGTGCAAATTTCTAGTTAAAAACTAAAAATGGTTTTAAGTGGAGCCAAATGTTTGTTGGGTTGTAGATGCTTAAGCGGGGCCTAGGAGGTTTTTTAATTTTAATTAAATTTTTTATATAACAAATAAATAAATGTCTATTTATGTTTAAAAAATCATTTATATGAGGATATATAAATTGCAAACGAAAAATGACATATAAATTCTAAAGTACTAGAGCATATTGAAAATATAAGGAACAAACATATAATGAATGTTCATCTAAGTATCCAACAAGTATTTTTCAATATATTGAAAGAAAAAAAAATGCAAAATGGAAGAATCTACTTTTTGTTTAAGTTAGAGTTGCAACTAGACGGTCGCTTAGGCATGTTTAGTTGCTATTTTTGATTTTTTTTAAATGCCTAAAAATTAATCGTGGTGGTGGCCAGTTGCCTAGCGTGTAGGCTAGGCCTAGGCAATATCAGTGTTTTAAAAATCGTCCTAGGTGTTGGATGGTAATTGACCACTGCGATTTCCTCCTAATCAATCACAAAATCAAAAATCATATTAAACGGACGGTTGGGCAGCGCTGAGCAGAGTTGGGCAGGGGCTAGGCGAACGTATGTAAAGACGTTGGAATATGAAAAAAAAAATTGCAGAGTAGTGTCGCGCGCGAGGAATAAGAGGATCCGAGTCCCATCATTTCTTAATTGCATGTCTCTTCTAAGTTGGTCCCACCACTTCATTTTAACGAGAGATTTTTCAGTGTGATCGGCACACCAGGTGGTACATCACGTATCACTATACAAATGATGAAATATGTGTGTTAAAAAGTTAATAACCTAAAAAATAAAATTTCCCACCACTTACCTAAAAACACGTGGTGTACTACTTATATTCCCGTCACAAAAAATTTCTCCATTTTCACAATGGTTAACAACATGTTTTCTTTTATGATGGTCCCACCATCTTCCTTTTTACTAACTTTTATATGTTTTTTTTTTTTTTTTTTTTTTTTTTTTTTGAAGAAGAAGAAGAAGAAGAGGAGGAGGAAATTTATATGCTTTTCTTAGCAAGCGGAAACACTGCAAACCATCATCACTCTTTTTTTTTGGTAGTGTTTTATAATTATTTTTTATTTTGAGAGCATATATATGCAGGTATCCCCCATCGCAGTTTACTTATTTTATATATACGAGGGATCTCATAATGAAGTTGTGAATATAGGGGAAAAGAGTTGCACATGCCGATAATTTGATCTTGACCAACTACTTTGCTCACATGCTTGTGCTACATATAGACACCGACAAATTTCATGTTATCCTGTGTGTTCTTATTATTATACTACAAACTCCTTGGTTATTGCGTATGCAAAAGCTATCTGGATAGTTGGTGATCAAACTGATTAGATAGTAACTAATGATGTGCGTGAAAGAATTATCCGACAACCAATTACACGAAGAAGAAGATATGGCAAGCACAAAGAAAAGAGGATCCCATCACACGGAGAAGAAAAATCTACTCGAAAGTGTTCACAATGTGGTTCAAACGGCCATTATAAGCAAACTTGTAGGAATCTCGTTCAACTTCATCCTACTTAGCAGAATCCCTTTAAATTTACAGTTTAATGAATATAATTTTTTTTTCTATCATTTTATTATTTATATTGGTTATACAATCCTTTAAATTTGAGACAAGTAAAAGTTAATTCATTTTTATTTGTTCACTATGGTAGTTCACTTGCTGCTATGTGAAAATAGTATATTGCCCTTCTAATGTTTTGTGGTATGTTGCCCTTCTAGAGATTTAACTTCTTTATGTTAATTCCTAGCAAAATAAGAACAAGAGATCTAATAAGTAGGATGTTAATACCACTTTCTTTGATTAATTATTAAAAAAATAAAATTAATAGAAACTAAAAATTAGAAAAATATTAGTGAAAAATATGAGAAAAATATTAGTGAAAGCACTACTTGATTATCGCACAAGAATCTTTTAATCAACAACTAGTTATTTGTATGAATTAAAGGTATTTGTGTCTATTTAAGTGATATTTTGGATATATTTGAAAGTTTTTATAAAAACTGACATTTTTGAAATTAATAGTTAATATTTGGTTATATTTAATAAATACTCCTGTCTTCCTTTCTTCATATCCAACTACCATAAAATGAAAAAAAAACAATCCAACACAAATTTCATTTAAAAAAAATAAAACTGGTGTGTCCATTTTTTTTGTTTTTTCACTCATGAGCAACATTTCATTGAAGGTTTGTTTCATATTAGAGCAGTTATATAATTGTTTGCTTCTTAAATTTTGTGTTTGGGTTCTTTGGATATCCAACTCAGACTTCAATGCAATTTTGCATCAAATTTTCCGGACCAGGATCCTCTCCTGAGCTAAGGATGAGGATCCTCCTCATCAAAGGGTATGGGCCGTTGGATGAAAATCCAACGGCTACAATTATTATAACTTTAAAGGGATCCCCTGTTTGTAACCGTTGGATTTTCATCTAACGGCCCACATCCCTTGATGAGGAGGATCCTTATCCTTAGCTCACGAGAGGATCCTGGTCCAAATTTTCCAACTATTCATTCTGAGAGAAGGGCCGATATGTTCTCATCCCTGTACATAATAGATTTCTTTTTCAATTATCACCAAGCTTGAAACACCTGTGAACGAATAATGAGTTACGTGGCAGAGAAACTTTGGTGCCTTGGCACAACTGAGAGTTGTTGGGAAGATCAGAATGATTAATGGGTTGAATATGACATTAATGGCTTTTCTTTTCTTAATAATGTTTCTACAGATTTTTTGGGAACAGGAAACCTAGTTGGGGAAGAACGACTGCTAAACGGTAAAGGGAAAGTCAGAGAAGAAAAGAAGAATGGGAAGAAAATAGGAAAAAATATGGGTCATTAGATGAATCTAACCGTGTATGTTAATTAGAAGAAAGATTATTTATGATAAATTTAAAGATGAGTGGTCTCCCCACATCTAAAGAAGAAGGAATGAAATTGAAATCTAGAAAATAAAAATAACTCAATTTTCTTTTTAGTTTATATTTTGTGCACCTTTCTTACACATTCTTCCCTACACTTTTCATTCCTAATTTTCTCCACACATTTACCCATACCTCAAGCACAAAAAATAGAAATTGAAAAACTAAAAACCAAATGATTATCAAACGAGCTCTTGGTAGTTTGAATTATTTATTAAATTTTAAATAACAAAATAGGGTATTAGAACTTAGAAGATCATATTCAAGGATGACAATCTAATTTTCACAATTAAATTTGCATGAGAATTATATTTTTTTCTTAAATTTACATTATTTGAAACCTAATAAGATAATTTACAAAGACAATTCAAACCAAACTCTACCTCTACATGTCATCCACCACTCAAAAACGCAAACCTTAGATATTTTAAGAGACAAGCCTTACAAGACAAAGAGCTAATTAACAAGTTGGGAAATCAATCTAGGCATGATCATCAACCGCATTACAAGCAGCTGTCTCTTTGTACTCTTCTTCATCCATCGTATCACAAATTCCTCTCCCTCTTGTCTCTGGCAAACAAACCACAAACCACCCACAAACCCCAACCACAACCCCAAACACTCCATACGACAAAAACCCACCGTTGTCTCTCCCCGCGGCCGCCAGCATGGGACTAAAAACGCCTCCTACCACCACCGCCTGCCTCACCATCGAAAGAGCCGAGTTCCTCACGCAAGTGGGAAATAGCTCAATTGTAAATAGAAGCAACACATTGAAAGCCAAGCATGCGCTGAAAAAAGACACCAGCTCGAACCCTATTTGCAACCCTGTCCATATCGGATGGATACCTTTTAACACGGACATGATGCTACAGAACCCACTAAGAACAGTGTAAACCAAGATTGAGGTTTTTCTGTTCATTTTGTCGATGAAAAAGAACGCAATTAATGAAGCTGGCAATTCGGACAAGGCGTTGAGCGTGACGCCTAAGTAGAGATCGATTTTCAAGCTTCCCAAAGCTAATGGCATGCCATAATACACCATTCCGATACCACAGCCGATCGCCATAACCGCGGACAATCTCCGAAAAGCCCATTTTCGCTTCACCAAAGCGTTGATTGCAGAGTAGAGATCGACGTTCCCTGTTTCATGCTCGAAGGATAATCTCGAAATAAAGCTCGAGGTAAGTGCTGTTTTGGTTGTAGTACTATTGACGGGTGCAATGCATTTTAGGGTTTCAATTGCGTCTTCTTTTAGACCTCGCACAAAGAGCCATCTTGGTGACTCACGAACCAAAAAATGAACCGTTATCGAGTACAATAATGTGGGGATTGAGGTCCAAAAATAGAGTGTTCTCCATGAGTGAGCTCTATGAGCGTATGCTATAATTGGGAGGGAGAGAAACCCTAGAGTGAAGCAGAAGAATCCAATAACACCAACCTGTCCCCGCCACCGCTTTCCGACGAGCTCTGTCGATAAGACAAGGGCGGAAGTACCGATGGTGGCACGGGCAAACCCGGTGATGAATCGGAGGACGGAGTACATCCATATGTTGGTGGAAAAGGCGGTGAGGAAGGTGGATAAAGACATCAGGAGACATGAGAGAAATAGCATGTTTTTGCGACCTAGTGAGGTGTCAGCAAGTGAGGCCAGGGTCAGCCCGCCAATTAAACAGCCTATGAAGAAGGCTGAGGCCGGCAGTCCCGTGATGAGTGACGACGAGCACTCGAGGCCCCATTCGGAGATGATGGAAGTGTGTTTGGCCCTGTCCCAGGCCCATGCGTTTTGAGGAAGTTGACAAATGTTGGAGGCTGAGTTGCATGAGTTGGGTAGGTCAGTGAGGTGGGTGCAGTGCCATGTTGGCACAGAGTCGGTGAAGACAGCGATGAATGTTTGTTGGGCATCAAAGAACCATGAGAATGCTACAAGGGTGGCTTGGAGAAATTGGGCCCATCCAAAATCTCCGATGCACCGCTCGATCACGGAGTCGAGGGATGGGAGGTGTTTGTAGAGCACAGGGGGTTCTGGCTCAGCCGAGTTTGGTTCGGAGAGAAGAGGGGTTGAATCGGCCATTTAGTTCAGAGCTAAAAGAAAAGGTTTGAGATATGATTGTGAAATACAATGAAGGTTTTTATGGAGCTAAGAAACACACGGAGCTAAAAAGAAAAGGTTTGAACTCTGGGCCAACTTTCTCAAAGTTGTCGTGTTAGTTATCAATTGTCATTGATCATGTAGCTCAATCATTGTCTTAATGCCATTTAAATAAATAATGAAGATGTGAAAGAAAAAAAAAAACGATGTATCATACAGCTGTTTCATTAATTCAGTAGGCTAGTACAAAGGCAGGCCAAAGTTGGATTATACAGATGTAAAAGAAAGAGATGTATCATCAAGTTGGATTATATAGATGTAAAAGAAAGAGATGTATCATCGTTTCTCAAGCATATCACATGTAATTAGTCTAAGTGCGATAATAAATGGCAAACATCCAATTGAGTGTAAAGTATAAAGTTTTTAGCCGGCTGCGCACAATGTGACCCACGTTACTAGATATTGGCTCCTTACAAGTCAAATTTTCATGACCTCATTTAATCGTAAAATATCATAATTTGAATTATTTATTCTATTTGTCATCATGTGAAGATCATCTCTAAAAAATATTTCATTTGATTTAAATACTATTTAGTTATCCATACAAATCAAACTTGATGACAGTAAATCATGATAATATTACTTGTTATCAGAATCATCTATTTATTCAACAAATATGGATGACTAAAAATAGTCTTCACCTTAAATAGATTTTCTAAGAGATGATCTTTAGATAATGAACGGTTTGGATAATGACACTTGTATACAAGGAAAAAATGTTAGGTCGTCAATAGGTCCTGACATGTGAGGAGTTAAGTATATCTCATGTTATTAACCCATCTTGACATATATTTCTCTATTTACTTATCATGTGACAAGTCGTGTAATGAGTTAAATAAAAACGATTAATAAGGTTATGAATCCGTTGCAAACAAGTTTGTTCTTGCCACAATGAAAAAAAGATTTATTGTTGAAAAAGTACTTGTATCTTTATACATACCTAAATACTCGTAGTGTAGATTTGATCATTTCATGGATTTGAATATTTGGAAGTCCATTGAATACTAACACAGCAACACAAGACACATATTGTTTGAAGCTCAGATCGTATAATATTAATAGAAAACTAGTTATAATACAAATAAATTGATGACAATGTGTGTCAGACCATATGAATTTTATACCTAATCATGCCTGGCACATGGAAACGTTGTAATTAATGCCTGAAAATCGCAAGGCTCAACATTCGTGAAGAGAAACATACAAAAAAGGGTAGTAGGTCGAAATTGATGAAATTAAATTAATTAGCAACACTTTGGCATAGCCTTTTAACCGGAATAACATTCAATGGTTTTGAGCTTTTGGTTATCAAGATGATCAAAACTGCTTGCAAATTAGCTAACAAAATCTTTTATTATTAAATATATGCAGACTTTGCAGCCCACTGGATATGATTTTTATATCCCACTGGATATATAATTTGCTTGTCCATGGTAACACAAACTGGAGCTCCCCTGGCAATGGACTAAACACTGGTCCAAACAACAAACACCAAGGCCTGCCTAAACAATGAGGTTGCAAGCAAAGATCCTCACACATGTGGGGAAAGACTGTTGTGTAAATCAGCAACACAATATTGTATGCAGTAGAGGCAGTAAAAAAATGAAGCCAACTAATCCAATCTATTCCCTTTTGTTTACTGGCTATTGCGCCTCACAGTACCAGTGTTGAAATTTTCCTATTTCCTATTTCTCTATCAACACAAAGTTCCACTTGCTATTTACTAAAGGTCGTACCCAGTGCACAAGGCCCCCGCTTTACGCAGGGTCTGGGAGAGGTGAATGTCGGCTAGCCTTACCCCCATTTATGGAGAGGCTGCTCCCAAGTCTCGAACCCGAGACCTACCGCTCATGGGCGAAGGCACTTGCCATCACACCAAGTGCGACCTCTCCACTTGCTATTTACTAAATTACTATAAAAAATCCCAGTGTTAAATCTCAAGGTTATGCAAGTGACTTGTAGCTGAAATGGTTAAGAGTGTTTATCCCTACACCTGAGGTATGGTGTTCATTTTCCTTTTACGCAGTATCGTTGTACAGAAAAAAAATCCCTAAGTGATCAACCCCCAATCACATCCTATGTTTTCTCAAATAGGGTCTTATGTTATGAGTATATAGCAGTAGTTATTGTTTTGAGCATATATGCATCATGCATGCAATGTGATGAACAAATCTTACCAAGAAAAACTAACATTGAATAACAATTTTGTGTTCTTAATTTATTTGATGGATTACTGAGTCCCTCCTACCATTATTCCATGAGAAAAGAAAAGTTCAACATTAATTGAGACATGAATAGGCCAATGTTTTCTCCTCGATGAGCTCTTTTGCAGTTGCATCTAGCTTTCCCCTTGAGAAATCGTCAATCTTGAGTCCTGCTTTCAAAATAATTAAAAGTTGATCAATTGGTGAGTGCACAGAAACAGCCTCATATAGAGGATGAGTTTTTACGTAGAAAATGTCTTAAACACTTCAGAATATTGAATGCTGAAATATCAAATGGGATCGATACATGGTTAAATCTATCCATGAACCGTAAATTGAGATTGGCTATGAAGTTTTCAGCAACGACAAGTATCAGCTCAATGCGTTTGAATCTATTCCAACTTTATTTTCCAGAATCATTTCTCGGATATGAAGATATTTGACCATCCTTAATGACAGTAATTTGTTGCTGCCTAAACATGATTTGAGTTCAACACTCGGATTTTTAATCGCTGAAGGAAGATAAACAGTAGTCATGAATTATAACTTACCCTGCACAATTGACCATTGTCCTTTATCACATGTAACAGGGAAGGAGTAGATTAGGCCTTGCTGGATTCCATAAGAACCATCAGAGTACACACCCATTGAAACCCATGTCCCCTGGATGACATTCAAAGAAGCAAAGAAATATTAAATTTGTATAAAGTATATGAAGAAACAAAAAAAAAAGGTTAGCTTTGAAAGAAAAGAATACTGATAAAGATAGCAAGCAACCTTAGGAGTCCCAAGAACCCAATCACGTATGTGATCACAAGCAGAACTGGCAGCAGACAATGCACTTGATAGCTTCCGAGCCTTAATAATGGCTGCACCGCGCTGCTGCACAGTGGTGATGAACTCGGTATTTAACCTAAAGAACAACAAATGACAGCATATTAGTGACACAAAATGGTAAGTTGATGAATGAAAGGTCGAAAATTTTGTCCTTCCATGGTTGAACAACAAATAGACACCATTTCATGCTGGCCCTTTCTATGTATTAAACTGGATGAAGACTTTGTGCAAAGGAGAGGACGAGTTTCTAGCTTCGAACACCCAAAATTCTCCACGTTATATATTTGAGCATTTTGTCATTTCAAAATATTTATAATGAATTTTAGGGTGAGAAAAATTAGAGTTACCATTGATCATTAGCAACAAGTTCCCTGACAGGTTTCTCTCCGCTGCTAGTGGTGACAGTTGCATGATTGACATCAGGATACTGAGTTGAAGAGTGATTTCCCCAGATGATAACATTCTTTACATCCCCAACATGAACATTTAGCTTCTCGGAGATTTGTCCCAAAGCTCTGTTATGATCTAGTCTTGTAAGACATGTGATGTTCTTCTCTGGGATTTTAGGTGCATATTCTTTCAAGATGAGTGCATTAGTGTTTGCTGGGTTCGCAACCACTAGAACCTATTGTAGAAGCAATGAAACTGCATCAGCTTAAGCATAGCAACATTATCTCCAAATTTTCACAATAAGTGATGAGCATGAATTGCTTCAAAAAATTAACCTCCAAAGTCATTTTATCTTTTTTTTTTTTTTATTTAGGGTAACTGGTAACGCATTGCTAAAATTCTTTGCCAAATAGATAATTAAAAAGTAATGTGATATGCACGTATTTCGTATGGCTTCTCACCTTGACATCTGAAGCAGCATGCTTTTCTAGTGCTGAAGCTTGAGCCTTGTAGATTGATACATTTTTCGACATCACATCCTTTCTTTCCATACCTTCCTTCCGCGGGAATCCGCCCACCATAACAGCAATATTGACATCTTTACAAGCTTCCTGAGCATCTGTTGTAGCAACAACACCTACAAAAAGTATAAGGCAAAGTTTAATTAATTATCCTCAAAGTGAATATTATCAGTTTACAATAAATTCGTGTTCAAGATCAGACTTTATGAAGCGTACCTTTGAGAAGAGGAAAGGCAGCATCAATTAGTTCCATTTTCACCCCATTCAAGGCTTCAGCTGCAGGTTCAATATCAAGCATGTGCAGAATTACAGGCTGGTCAGGGCCTAGCATGACCCCCCTCGCAATCATTGGAACAATAGCATACCCTATTTGCCCTGTTCAACATCAAGCATGAACCTTCAGCGAGTTTTCAAGAATTCGGAACTACGCAAGTTTTACATTTAAAAGCATGACCCCTTTCATAACCTTAAATAAACTCATCACAGACAATTATTAGAATTGTATGGCAAGTATTTTCAATATAATAAAATTGGACATCAAGATTAAGCTATAAACTCAGGAAATCATCCAAGACTGGTTTATTGATATGAGAATATATAGCATGCCTGCAGCACCAGTGACCAAAACAATCACAGGATCCTTCTCCATACTCAAGAAGCTCCACATGTATTTTACGAGCTTCCAAAAGAAGGCAATAGTGAACAGAACAACCAAACTTTTCTGAACCAGTACAACATTGATATTCTCCATTTTCTGAAGCAATGCTACAAAATTCTCCATTTTCTCAAGAAAAAACAGATATGCAACAAACAATTCCTGTTAAAATCAAAATAATCCAACCCTAAGTTTTTATAGAGGTCTAAAAATACCATCCATGAGACGAAGAATCTACAGCTAAATGGGACACCTCTTCAACAAGGCAATCAGATACCAAAACAAAGTCCACAAGATATTTATAAATACAGAACTCTTAATAATTATATTCCAAAGAAAAGAACATGTCCTTCTGTTTGGTCTCCTCCAAAACCAAGGAACACAAGAAATTAATAATAATAATAATAATAATATGAAATCTTGGAAAGTTAAATAATCGTGTTAGACTTTGGGACGAGATTTGGGTTTTCTGGATCATGCATTAGAATCCCAAATTTAATGATTTCATAACAAATATCAAATACATAGAACCAAGATTTTGAATTCTTCTCAGTACATCCACATTTTATTTCAATCCAAACAGGAAAAAAAGCTGGAAAAAGAAAGTTAATTTTGAAAAGATGATCATACCAGCGGCACCAGTGACAAGAACTCGAACTGGGTTTTTTGCCATTGTTGCAAAGAGTGGTTCTGGATAGAGAAAATGAGTGCAGTTAGGAGTGTGGATGAGTGAGAAAAATGGCGATCAGGAGTGAGGAGGTTGTTGAAAATAATTGGAGTGGTTTTATAGATGAGAAGGAGATAAGGAGGTGGACATTACAATGGCGGGAATCGAGGATAAAGATAATCCGATAAGCGTTATGATAGGAGATCAGAGTGAGACCGTCAACTTACACAGTTACGCAGCAAAAATTAGATATAGTCACCATGCAAATACTAGTGGGAGATGTCCACTTGTAACGATCTCGTCTCAACGACTGCGTCACTGTGGCATGTTTGGCTTTTGTTTTATTTTTTGTTGCCTTTTCCGCCAAAATGATTATTGAGAATGATATAACTCTTCATTCTGGTTTTTGAGATTTAAAATCGATAGAAGTTGTTCCGAGTTTGTCCACCTTAATCATTTTGGTCATTCCGTGAAAAATCTCTGTAAAATAAGAACAAACATGACAAAAATATTCGTAAAATAAGAATGAAAGTAGGGGACATGAGGGGAGAGATAATGCAGGGGAGAGAATCTGAATCCACAGAAGAGGGACAAAACTGTTCTGTTACACTAAGGGGTATATTGGAAATAATGGTGGGTAAAGATAGAGTGTTGTTTTTCTTTTTACTGGGGTGGGACTATAGGGGGAGTGGAGAAATAGAAGAGAAGCACCACTCTAAAAACATAGTGGTTAATTATCAGATATTCTCTAACCAGCAGACATATCATGTTTTCACCTACTTCGGTACCATTTTACAGTATCCTACATTCGCTTTCACTTTAATTTTCTTCATATTCTACATAAAAAATACAATAAACATATATATTATGTTTTAACTTGATGATATTTGTGGTTAACTTGCTACGTGACATGAAAACCATACCAGTTATATATGTAATTTTTATTTATGTTTGCAAGTGTCTCTTTCTTATTGACATCACACGCAAATTGTAGAACCGGCTGCACATTTACTCATCCATTTTTTTTCCTCTTCTATCTCATCTCTGCCTTTTCTATTCTTCCCCTCTTCCCATTTTCGTCTCACACCCTCTCTTTTCTATCTCCATCTCTTTCCCTCTTCCCTAACCAAACAACACTGATGGAATCGAACCACAACCAATAACATTGGCTCATTTATTCCGTTCAGTTTTTATCTTTGAGATGAAGTGAACCAAATCGGACCATGTTCACACTTATTTACGAGTAGGAAAATTTAGTGGCATTTAGTGGTAAGGTAAGTCTCAGTTTGCAACCTCTTCATGTGTTCCAAATTCAGGGCTCTGTTCTCTTCAGATGTAGGGGCTTCTTTTGGGAATTTTTGTTAGCCCACATCCATGCCAATGAACATTCTTTGCAATTAATTACAGATTGCGTATTACTTTGATGAAGCATGGAAACCATTTATTAAAAACGTTAATCAAATCCTTTTTTTTTTTTTTCGGAAATTTACTATTATTGAGGAGAGGAAGAGAGTTCGAAACTCTTATAATAATTTAGGAGAGAGGAAAGTTTCGAATCCACATGGATAGAAACTCACTACCCTTCCACTAGGATATTAGACCACATGCAAACATTATCAAATTCACAGACTAGACCAAGATGCCAAGATCTGGTTTTATTATAATAAACTGATCAAGTGATAAATTTGTTAATAATCTCACTTCAAAATCCCAAAATCTCACCTCAAAATCATATTCTCTTTGCGTTCTTGTTCATCCATGGTGTCACAAAGCATTCCACCTCTTGTATCCGGTAAAAATCCCACAAAAAATCCAGAAAAAAATATAGCCAATCCAAACACGCCGTAAGAAAGAAACTCATTGCTGCTCCCAACAGAAACCAACATCGAGCTAAAAACAGCACTCAACACATAAGACTGCCGCAGCAAAGATGTAGCAGAGTTCCTCACACAAGTCGGAAACAACTCAACTGTGAACATAGAAATCAGATTCCAAGCCGTCCGTGAGCAAAAGAAAGAAGCCAATTCCAACCCAATTCTCACCCCCTTTTGCCCTGCAACTGCACATACAATTCCACAAATTCCACTCACTAAACAAAATCCGAGCACTGAAAATTTCCTGCTCCATCTTTCCAATATAATGCAAGTAATTGGATACGAGGGTATTTCTAACAAAGCATTAAACATAACACTCAAATAAATGTTAAACCCCAAATTTCCAACCCCTAATGGCATTCCATAGTACACCATTCCGATTCCAAACCCTAGTACCATTACCGTCAGGGTTCTCTTCATAGCCCATCTTTTTGCAAACAAGTCCTTCATTGACTTGTACGGATGATCACTGACATTTGAAGAGTCGACCTCCACCTCATGAGATGAGACCAACAACAATTTTAACTCACTTGGGTAATTTTGTCCGGCAGATTTCAACAGTATCGCTACAGCTTCCTCTCTTTTACCGTTCTTGAACAGCCATCTCGGAGACTCGCTGACAAAGAACTGAAGCAGTAAGCAGTATAAAACTGCAGGAATCGAAGTGCACAAGTACAGGGCTCTCCATGAGTTAGCTCTGTTGAGATAAGCAATCAGTGGTAGTGACAAAAACCCGAGAGTAAAAAAAAAAAACTGCATGATTCCCACTCTAGGCCTCCATTTCTTCCCAACTTTTTCCATCAGCAAGACAAGAACACATGTACTAATTGAGGAGCGGCCGACCCCGCTTATGAATCTGACTGCTGAGTAAACCCAAACGTTTGGCGAGAAAATGGTGATAAACGAAGCTAAGGACATCGTTACACAAGAGATCAAGAGGAGCTTCTTGCGACCGAGTGAGGAGTCAGCTAGGGTTCCTAGAAGGAGCCCACCAACCACACCGCCCATGAAGTAGGAGGAGGCAGGGAGGCCTCTGATGAATGAGCTAGAGCATTGGAGGCTCCAATCAGATATGATTGTGGTGGAGGAAGTTGAATCCCAGGACCAATCGGAGTCGGCCAGGTCACAGATGTTGGAGTTTGTGGTGCATGAGGTGGTGGTGGTGGTGGAGCAGTGCCATGTAGGGATTGCATCTGTGTAGACACTGATGAAGGTTTGTTGACCATCAAAGAGTGATGCCAAAGAGACAAGGATGGCTTGGAGGAATTGTTTCCACCCAAAACTTGATTGATTTTGCTCAATTATTTGATCCAAGGAATTGAGGAGATTGGTCCTCAGAGTTTCTGGGTCTTCCATGTTTGGATCAAGGCCAAAAGGGGTTGGATCAGCCATTAGATATAGCTGCTAGCTAGAGCATCTTTGACAGACTAGCTAAACACACACTTTTTACAGTTATTTTTTCCCACATATTCTTACGACACACTAATTTAACAAATTAGTTATTCACGAGTCAAATTTAACTTAATTTAGGAACCGGACCAAATGAATTTGTAATACTATAAAAATATCTGAATTGTGTTGGAGATTTCACAGCTGGCCATGGATTCAAAAGACTTACTAGTCTTCTTATTGCATCGGTTCTTCGTAGACACATGTACAAGGTGTGCACTTTCACTTTCAATATTTAAGTTTGCTATCTTGTCCTTACCAATAACAACAACGTTTGTTGTCAGTAGATATGACGTGTACAATAACAAGTAGCAGATGGAGAGTTCAAGTGCTGTATGTCCCTTGGCATAACGAAGAGGCCAACTGATCATACAAAAGAAAATGGAAAAATAAATTCTGATTTTCTAAGATTTATTTTTGTTCATTATTCTAATTCTGAATTACGAGTTGTGAGCTTCGACCTAGATCACATTTTGGGACGAGTCTATATTATTCAGTCAGAGTTTCATAGAGAGAGGCACTTGGGTTAAGCCACATAACAGATGTGGCAGAATTAGAATGTGCCACATGTTCAATTTCTTTTTTTTTAGGAAAACTAATGAAAATGACTTGAAAATTTTGAGTTTTAACGAAAATAATAAAAATGTGATTTTTCGTTAAAGTGAACAGTACCAAAATCTTTTCGTTAAAGTTTCATTTTTCTTCCTAATTATTTTTGCACCATAAAAAGTGTATACCTCCTCATTTTCCCTGACCAGAGGAGAGAATGATAATGTCATGAGGAAGAAGACAAGATATCTTGATGTGGTTTGTGGGTTTACTCTGCATGAGAGCTTTTTAGGAATAAATACCAGTCTAGGGATAATCATAAAAGAATTTTTTTGACAAAAATGATAGATTGATATTTCATTGATCATCTCAAATAAATAGAGGTGTTAGTTGCGCATCATGCTGTAGTGATTAAGAAAATGATTTGGAGTTAATTTGTTCAAACAAGACAACTATAATAAATCTCTAAATGGCTACCGCATATATGAAAACTACACACGGTACCCATACTAATCTATTACATAACAATAGATGCAACATATTCGTATCAATGATTACAATAGATCATTACCTAATAGCAAAGCCACATAAATCATCCGAAAGAGCGAGACCACATAAAATCATTGTTAATTAGTAAGGAGAATCAAAACTTTATTAAAATAAATTGCAGAGTGTAGACGAATGTTGGATTAAATGACGAATTGTTGAGTTCAAACAAAATTTTCTTTAGTTTATTAGACATTGCTTTACGTGCGTATTTCCTTTGATAACTTTTTATAGTAGTGAAAGTTAGGAATAAATATATTTTGGGTGTAGCGTATTAAGGTTTGTATAGACTTTTGTTGAGTTTTTTTATTTCACCATGTAAGTAGACTTTTATTGACTATTATAAACTCCATAATATTTTTCAACCAAAAAAAATAAACTCCATAATCTTTCATATGCTTTTTATGATACACTTTTGTGGAACTTTTGCATAATTTTAGAGAGTTCAATACTATAATTTTTAGATTATATGGATTGTCATAGACTTTTAATGACCAATTTATTAATAAACATTATTATTATCAAGTTTTGGGAACTATTATTAGTACTCCAAAAATTTCATTCTACACTCATCACAAGTGTATTTTTCTTTCTAATTATAGAAAGTTTGGAGGGCAAAATGAGATTTTTGGAGTGCTAATAACAATTCCTAAGTTTTTACTATTAAAATGTTGATGATGACCATGACAAAGTGGTCCTATGAGGTGGTAGTGGTAACAATGGTGGTGAAAGTGTCACATTGTAATTGTTAACAAGATGGTGGTAGTAAAGTTGGTGCCTTTAGTGGCATCAATAATAATAGAGGTGGTCATTGTGGTGGCAAGGTGTTGTTGGAGTGGTGGAGGAGTAGGGATGGGGACGGTGGTGATGGGGTGGTGATGATGGTGGTAGAGGTGCCGGTCATGGTCATGGTGGTGACGGTGGTGGTCATAGTGGGCTTGGCAATGATCGACATGGTGGTGTCAGTGGTAGTCATAGTACAGTTGGTGATGATGTTCATGGAAGTGACGGGGGTGGTGGCTATGGGGGTGGATAAGTGGTCATGGTAAGGTGGTGATGGCGACATGGTGGTGAAAATAGTAATAATAATAGTCATTGCATTATGATTAGTGGTAGAGTTTATCATTTCAGAATTGAGAAATAAAGAAATTCATCAAAAACATAGATGGAGGGGTGGGATTTGAGATAACAAAAAACTTACCATAAAAACACTACAAGCCCATAGAACCGGCATTGACAAACTATAGATAAGGAAAAGGTATTTGGTTTGTTGGATTGAATAGCAGAATGACATTTCTATGGAATGATCGTTCCATTGTTTATATGTATGTATGTATTTTGTCAATCATACATATATTTAGAATTGCTCTTTAATTTTCATTCCCAAACCAATGGAATAGGCATTAACAAACTATAGATAAGGAAAAGGTACTTCCAAACGGGCGTTTCTATCATTCAATTGGCCCTAAGGATTTACTCGAACTCTAAACTCGAGACTCAAGACCCAAAACCTTTGAACTTGAGACTCAAGACCCCAAACTTGGAATACAATATCCCTGACTCAAGAATTGCGAACTTATGGCTCGTTTACATACCCATAATTAAAATATAAGAAATTGAATTGAGGAGGAGTTGAAATGAGGAGGAGTCACAACCAGATTCTTGTTGAAATTGTGTACTTAAATATTCTAGAATTGGAGTAAGAATGAAACTGAGTTCATATAAGTTGTTTACTAATCCACCTTAATTAGAATAGAATTGAATATGATTATTAAAATGCCTTTATTCTAAATAGCATATTTATATGCCAATTAATTGGATAATATTTTTATTCAAATTAACTGTATAATTACTGATCATTTTTGAAATAAAATAAAATCTTAATCAGTAATTACCCTAAAAACATTAATTATTTTGTTACTTTTTTTAATTCATATGTTTATAAACAAGAAATTCAAGAAAATTAACCCAGCAAAAAAGGCCGTTTGCTAGGCAGTGGACAGAGGTGGTTGGCAAAACTGAAATTATAGTAAATATCTAAGGGTATAATGGGTAAGAACAATGGATATCGATTCCTCCGTACATCCAGAATTAAAATACCACCTCAATTAGGATGTCCAATTTCTTCAAAATGAGGAATTGAATTCCTTATTTTGTGTGGATCCCATCTTTCCTTTTATTCCCCCAAGTTTAGTAATTAAAATTCAATTCCGCATTTTGATTTTAATACGCTGTTGTAGTAGACCCATAACTGACTGTTCAAAGAACTACATCGAAGAAGCTAGGACAAACAATGACATATGTTTGCCTTCACACAGTGGGCTTGTCCTAAACCCAAGTCTCATTATCATTTCAAGCTATGGACCAAACATCAAGGAACCCAAGCCCTAAGTTCCTAGCTAGTTATTTTTTAGTATTGAGATACAAATTTTGAGTAAATATCCAAAGGTCTGCGGACATTGACAATGATGGACAAGCTTGTTATCCCAAACTCATATGCCACACGGGCTGAAATGCACAATTCCTTGAGGATCTAAGCCAATGTGGCAATTACAAACCTCTCCCAACAACTGAAAGCCACACTTGAACCTTTCCCAATATAATATAAACAAACAAAGAGAGAGCTTGGCTTGAAAGATCACCCATACCTTAAACCCATCACATCCGCCTCTCCAACACCACTCACACACACCCAACCTCTCCTCAGTCCGCCATATACCCTTCAAATTTCAATTCCCTTGTCTTTGATGCCGACCTTCCACCACCACCACCACCACTTGCCACTTTGCTCATTTCATTTGTATTTGCCTCATTGGATTTGGGACCAGCATCCGGCCCGACTCTTGTAGGTCCCACCTTCTCTCCACTATCCCATCAGGGCTCCACAGCCGGCCACGTTGACAAATTAAGGTTAGTGTTTACTTGATCATGCGAAAAAATGGTATCAATTATGTAAACGAGGTTTCATTGAGTTAGTAAGAATTGTTTTCTTTCGTTAGATCAAGACTTAAGTTGGAGTCCTACTACAGGCAATATCTTTTGACGAACGATCTGTAAACAAATAAAATAAAATAAAATCCTTTGTGTAAGTCCTAAAAAAGATTTGTAATATATTCTGATATTAAAATGGGTTAGCCTATTTTACTAAAATTGGTATCAATTTTAGGGTTTGGTGTGAATTATATTATTCTTAGGTTGGGTGGGGCCCATTTTGGAAACTGTGAACAAGTGTTTAGTGTTTTGACCGAGAGAAGAATCAAAAGATGAGAGGCACCCAGATACCGAGGACTAAAGTGCTTAAGCTAAGCGGAACGAGATCCTTGTTTTTGGATTTGATTTTGATAATTTGCTCTGAGAGAGTAATTAACGTGTAAAAGAAGATTTGGTAAATTTGTCCTATATGGGAGTGGGTGCAAAGCCTGCAGTCATTCAGCCTGTGTTACCAACTTACCATAATAACCTTGTGTAAATTCACGAGAAAAAGTACTCCCAAGTTCCCAATACACGCATTTAGCGGGGAAGAAAAACACTCGTTACATTTGATTAGCGTATTACTCTTCTTATTTTCAAGTTCGAATATTTTTCTCGTAGTTAAAATATTTGCCTTTTTACGGAAAAAAAAAACAATAGACTAGTCTAACAAATGAGACTACGACGTGTATTACCAAAAACTGTGTCATTATGTTCGTACTACAACTATATACCATTTAGCAACTTTATGTTTGCACTTGCCAAAAACCAGAATCAGAAATAATACTCCGTAATTTGTTTGGAAAGGGCATTAGGGTCTTTTACTACTTGAGATAGGCCAATCCAAACAGACCCTCTCTCTCTCTTCAGTTGGGTAAGAGAGAGGCTTGAGCAGCTCGAGAAAGAGAATAATGAATATATAAATAAAACGACAAGAGAGAGAGACCTAAAGAGAGCAAGAATAAAGTAATAGACAGGCCAACATGCGATAGTGTAGTTTTATTATAACCCTACCATTCTCTGCCGTTGGACAGATAAGCTGTCCCTTTTGTCTCTCTCATCCCCAAACAATCCCCTTCTCACTCTTTTGCAATCCCACCTTCATATAACATAATCTCCCTCTCTTTTAAAACCTCACAACCCCAAACCCTACTTTAATCCCTTCATTCTTTCCATCTTTCTCTTCAACCATATATCTTCATCTTCCAAATCAAGTAACTATGGCCTCAAAAGCAAGGAAGAAGCAGATATGGTGTCCACAGCCACTGACGCCGCTCATGGAAGGGCCGGACCCCGAAATGCAAGAGGAAGGTGGCAAAAAGGAGAGCTCTTGGGAAGTCATACGTGAATGGTTTAGGGCACAAAAGGGTGGCCCTCCTAGTCCCGGGAATAACTTATCGGCCTCAGGATATGGGAGCGGTAGTACTATTCCAGCCAAAAGACAAGACTTGAGGCTCTTGCTTGGTGTTTTAGGCTGTCCTCTTGCTCCAATTCCACAAGCCAATGACCCAGTTGATCCTCACCTCCTTCACATTAAGGACATCCCATTTGTAAGTGAAAAAACCCACATTATATTATCATTGTCATTATCTTGTACAAGCGATACAGGAATAGAGGGGTGTTGAGCGCAGAACCACAGATGCATGAGTGAATCTTCTCTTAATTTTCTGGTATATGTTGTTTTAGTTAGTAATTAATTAGTTAATTTACTTTTTTGCTAAATAATGTGTAGGAAACTTCTATAGCGCATTACATTATAAAGCAGTACTTGGCAGCCACGGGGTGCTTGAAGCAACAGAAATGTAACAAAAACATGTATGCAAGTGGGCGTGTGAAAATGGTTTGCTGTGAAACTGAGGTTTCTGCAGGAAGAAATGTAAAGACTTCGGGAACAAGAAGTGGGGAAAGCGGGTGCTTTGTTCTTTGGCAAATGTTGCCTGGCATGTGGTCTTTGGAGTTGGTCGTTGGAGGCAACAAGGTGGTGGCTGGTAGTGATGGCAAAACGGTTTGGAGGCACACTCCTTGGCTTGGTATTCATGCAGCCAAAGGCCCCCAGCGCCCACTGCGTCGCCTCATACAGGTATACATATACAATGTTCCTCTCACAATAATTTTCTTGCATAAATCATACCATTAAATAATGTTAAAATGTAGAATATACGCTTGTTATATGCAAGAAATTTTGTCGTAAATTTATGATGCTACATATTAATGATTTCTATTATGATTTTGGGCATAAACAACTTTTGATTTTGAACTATAAAGAGAAGGAACCGTAGCGTTCAATTATTCGAAATAGCCTTTACCAAACAAAGATAGAGATTGAGGAACAAATCACAATCCCAATAAAATGATACTTGGCTGACAATGATAGGGAAACTGTCGCGTGCTTTGCCCTACAGACTCTTTTTTTTGGTACAGCTCCAAAGCGACCTAAGAATGGCACGTGATTACCGTTCTTACGTCATATACTGGTCAGATGTATTATGTACATCTTGTTCTTGGGATTACCACATATGCTGAACTAAAGTGTCTATGTATTATTTCTTGCTTTAACTTTTTCTTTTTCCCTTTAGTAAATGCTGCCGGATCTAGTGCAGCGTACCTACATGCTCTTTCTTTTTCGTTCTTCTTCCTTCTTTTTCCCTTTTATTTTTCCTTTTCGTTAAGAAAAATTCCCTTTGATAAAAAATAAATAAAATACTATTACCTAATATATATATGTATATACTTAGTATTGGTTGATCAATACTTTGTAGAAAATACTTCGAACGAAGATAAAAAGGCATTAAAAGAGATCAATAGTACGATGAGAATGTGCATGAGCCATTCAATCAAAATGAAGTATTGGTGATATATACTCATAATTTCATAAATTTGACAAATATTTCTATGTTTAATTTGCAGGGCCTAGATCCAAAGAGCACAGCAAGCTTGTTTTCCAAAGCACAATGCTTGGGAGAGGAAAGAATCGGAGACGATGATTGCTTTGTACTAAAAGTCTCTGCCGATCGAGCGGCGGTGATGGAAAGAAGTGAGGGTCCTGCAGAAGTAATCAGGCATGCATTGTATGGATATTTTTGTCAAAAGAGTGGTCTCCTCATATACTTAGAGGACTCACACCTCACCAGAGTTGAAACCCCAGAAAATGAAACTGTGTACTGGGAGACCACCATAGGAAGCAGCATTGCTGACTATAGGGATGTGGATGGTGTGCTCATTGCTCATCAGGGCCGCTCGATCGCCACAGTTTTCCGGTGTGGCGAGGTGTCGATGGAATACACAAGGACTAGGATGGAAGAAGCTTGGAGCATTGATGATGTTGTGTTTAATGTACCAGGGCTTTCCATGGACTATTTCATTGCTCCTGCTGATATATTTGATAGTACTGTACCATCACCATGATCATTAACTGTCTACTCCGAACTGATGGAGCTTAATTACTAGGATATTAGTTTGGTTTTAATTACAAAAATATTGGTGGGTACACTTTGTTAATGTGATGTAATATTTTGGGGGTTTTTTCTTCTTTTTTTTTTCAAGTGTATTATGTAATATGTAGTAGGGTTTGAAGTAAGCTTAAAATGACAAATTCAAGCATGGGGTGGAATAAGGGATCTTGTTGTATTCTAATCTAATTCATTGTCCTTTTTTTTTTTCTTTCTAAATCTAATGCATTTAGGAAGTGGCCTTTGTTTATTTAAACTATTTGTACCATAATCACTAATCAGGTCTCTTATATACGTATAGATGCGATCAGTAATGCAATTAACAAATGAAATGTGTACGCAAATAATTAATATTCTCTAAATACAGGTTAAATTCATTATATATAAGTACAAAAAAATGTAATCAATAAATGTGATTGTACACAAAATAATTAAAGTTCTCCAAATTTACATTTGGTGGTTTGATAAGAAAAAATTGAAATGATGAATTGTCCTTCCACAATGGATGGGTGGCAAAGTCAAAATCAAGGAAACTGGCAATCAAGAACATGAAATGTTTAACTTTCTTACTTCAGGTGGGCTATCTAATTTAACAGAGTAGCCCATATATAGTTTTATTTTTCCTTCGGCTGACTAAATTTCGGTTCCTTCACACTTAAGACCCTTTTGTCATGCGGAGATCCAAGCATGAAGCCCACCGAATCCACGGTTGAAAACCTCTAAAACAAAAAATAAATAGATATGGCTGGCCTCCTTTAAGATGAAAATGGGCAATGGTCTAGCTTCAATCGACGGAGAGGTCATTTGCAAGCCTTCGTTCTTGAGAGTCACACACAGAACTTTGTAAATTTGGGAAGTTTGTTTGTAGCATGTTCCCTAAAGTGTTGTGCCTCAAAAAAACCAAGAATGCCTAACATAGTAACCAAACATAACCATATACCATAATTATAAACATTAGACATAAGAAAATGTGTGATGTTATTCACAATGTCAAAAGTGTGTATAGTGTACACATACGTACTAGCTAGATCCATGCAGAGAACCGCTAACTGGTTAGGGTTGCACTCCAGTTTCTTTCCAAATGAGAAAATATTTCACATAAATAGCATCAGAGTCGATTCTAAGTTTTTGAACGCGCAAGGTGAAATTTACAAAAACCTTTCTTTGTTTGTAGCTAGATACATCTTTCACAAGGAAATAAAGCTTCGAAATAGTCCATAACTTCATTCAAATACAAACCTTTATTTCAACTCGTTAGATGCATCCAAAACTCGATATCTCTTCACCATGACAAGTAATAAGGGAAACATTTTGATTTGCCACCTATAGTTTTACCAAAGTGCAATTTGCAACCTGAAAATGGAGAACGAAAAATTGAAGCAATGTATCACTTGAATTATAATTAATTAATTGCAATCTGCCACCAAAAGAGGTCACCAAAACATGCACTGCTTCAATTTTTTTAATCGAAAATTTGACTAAGTTAACGATAGATTGTTGATTGCAATTGATTATTGATTCATGTGATGCTTCAAATCCCTTCCAGGTGAAAAATTGTGACATGAGTGAATTTCCAGTGGCAATTTAAGAATTTGTGCAAAGTATTAATAAAACTGACTGGAATAGAGTGCTTGCATTTGTTGTAAATTATGTGGTTATCCATATAGAGAAAAGCATTAAGGGCACGTTTGGTGGCCCGGCTAGGATTGGATTTGGTAGTTTGGATTGATTAGGCTAGGATTGGAGTGGATAGGTTGGGAGAGTTGTGTCTGTTGTTTGATGCAGACAACTCAACCAAATTCAATTTGGGATAGGCTGGGAGTTTTCTTGCTCAACTCTTTGAACGGGAAGAGAAACCTCACCATGTTATCATAATAAAAACCATTGTTCTAAAAATCCCCGCTTAGAGTTGCCTAAGCCCTATCTAGGCGCTATTGTAAATTAAACCAAAAACCAATGAAGCAATAAACAAAACATAATAATTTCAGAGTTCCTCCAATATAGGAGTATCTCTCTGACAACGGAAACTTTATTGATTACCAACAAATACAAGAGAACTCACAAATACAAAGTATTCTCAAGTATACAAACTTATGCATCTAAAAAACTTTCACACACAAAACTCTATCCCACATCCATCTATTTATACTAATAGATGTCATAGGTTTACACAAAGTCCCTAGAATATAGGAAACCAAATCCTATACTAAAACCAAATCTCAAACCAATTAGGAAACACAAATCCAAATATCTTGAGTCCAAGATATCCTAATCCTTGTTTGATTCTTGTTTTAGTTTAGGCATGTTGATTTAATGCCAGATCCAACAATCTCCATCTTGGCATGAAATCCAAAATGAGGCATCAAGATCAAACTTGCTTCAACTGCACCAAATCCAAGCAGTGCTCGAACTTAGCTACATTAACCACCGTTGTCAACATATCAGTTAGACTATCTTCTATAGCAACCTTTTTTTAGACGAATCTCACATTCAGCTACCACTTCTCTCACAAAATGATATCATACATCAATATGCTTAGTCCTAGCATGATGTACCTGATATCTGGCCAAATAAATGGCACTTTGGCTGTCACAATATACATCCAACTTGTGTTGTTCTACACTTAAATCTCCCAACAACCCCAGAGTCCACATTGCTTATTTGATAGCTTCAGCAATCGCCATGTATTCTGCTTTTTTGGTTGATAATGCCATCGTTGGTTGTAATATTGATCTCCAACATATATGACCCTTTGCCATAGTAAACACATACCTAGTCATCGATCTTTACTTGTCTAATCTCCAGCAAAGTCCGAGTACACATATCCAACTGAGAACTTATCAATTCCTTCATCACATTTTTCAAAACAAATACCTTTGTCCCTCGTTCCATGTAAATACCTTAGTATCCACTTAGCAGCATTCCGGTGCTTTCTTCCAGGATTATGCATGAATCTACTAACAATTCCAACTGCATGTGCTATATCAGGACGAGTACACACCATAGCATACATTAATTCTCCAACCAAATTAGCATATGGAATACCATTCATCTTCATCAGTTTTGAGACATTGTTGATTGCTCAACTTGAAGTGAGCACCTAATGGAGTTCTTACAGGATTAGTGTCTTTTGTTACTCCAAACTTTTGTAACAACTTCTCAAAATATTGCTTCTGAGACAAACACACCAAACTTTTTTGTCTATCCCTTGTGATCTCTATTCCCAATATTTTCTTAGCTTCACCAAGATTCTTCATTTCTAACTCCCTTCTCATTTGCTCCTTTAACTTTTCTATCTCTGAAATATTGCTTGAAGCTATGAACATGTCGTCCACATAGATTAACAAGTACACGAATGAACCATCTTTCAACTTCTTGTGATAAACACAGTGATCATAGTGACATCTTGTATAGTCTTGACCCTTCATAAACTTGTCAAATCTTAAATACCATTGCATGGGCGACTGCTTCAAACCATAAAGAAATTTTCTGAGCTTACAAACCAATCTTTCTTTGCCCTTCACTTGATACTGCTCGGGTTATCTTATATAAATCTCTTTATCCAAATTACCATGAAGGAATGCAGTCTTCACGTTTAGTTGTATCAATTCAAGGTTGAAATGTGTAACTAGGGCAAACAATATTCAAATGGAGGAGTGCTTAACCACATGAGAAAAAAAATCTAATTGTAATCTATTCCCTCATTCTGAGCATATCCTTTAGCCACTAGCTTAGCTTTAAATCTTACCAAACTCTTGTCATCCACTCCATCATTCTTTGCATAAACCCTGCAGCCAATTGTTTTCCTTCCTCTAGGCAGCTCCACCAATTCCCAAGTCTTATTCTTGTGAAGGGAAAACATCTTATTGTCCATTGCATTATACCATTTACTCTCTTCTTCATTATTTACTGCCTCTTCAAAAGTAGTGGGAATTTCAGCCTCAATTACTGGCAATACATATACCATGCAGGCCATGCAATCTTTATATCTCGTAGGTAAGGATATGTCTCTTTTCCCCTTCCTTTGGCTATTCAATCATCTTATATCTTTAGTTCTTCTGATGGTGTTTCTTCTTCGCGATCACTCTCTTCATGTTCAAGTTGATCGCCTTATTTTTCTTCTTCTAGAGCTTCCTTACTTGGCAGCGAATTCACAATTACTCGTTCCTAAGCTCCACCATCTGAACATCTTCCTTCAATTTCATGTGACTTTCATCAAATGTCACATCTCTACTTACTATAATCTTGTTCAACTCGGGATACCAAAGTCTGAAACCTTTCACACCACTATTGAATCCCATAAAGATAGCTTTCTTGGCTCGTGGATCCAGTTTGTTTTCCTTCACATGAAAGTAGGCATTGCATCTAAACACTTGTAGCTTATCGTAGTCCTGAGCTGGTTCTCTAGACCACACTTCAATGGGTGTTCTACCCTAAAATGCTATTGATGGTAGTTGATTAAGCACATGACATGCATAGCTCAAAGCTTCTGCCCAAAATATCTTTGGCAGCTTAGCTTGAGATAGCATGTAACGAACTTTCTCGAGCAAGTAACTATTTAGTCTCTCTACAATCCCATTCTGTTTTGAAGTATGTCAAACACTGAAATGCCGAGTACTCCCTTCCTTTTTACACTATGAAGAAATGATCAAAGGTATATTCCCCTCCATTGTCACTTTTCAGTATCTTAATCTTCTTTCTAGTCTTGTTTTCCACCATGTTCTTCCATTCCAGAAATATGTCAAGAACCTTGTCCTTTCGTTTCATCATATATATCCTTGATCTGTGATAGTAGTCATCAATAAAAGATACAAACCATCCTTTTCCACCTAAAGAAACATTCTTTGCAGGCCCCTAAACATCAGAGTGAAAATAGTCCAAAATCTCTTTTGTTTGATTAACAGTTGAGCCAAATTTCACCTTTGTTTGTTTGTCGAGAACACAGTGCTCACAAAACTCTATCTTTCTAATTTTTGCCCATTTTAAACACCCTTGTTTGATCAATCCTTGCAATTCTTTTTCTCCTACATGTCCCAACCTCATGTGCCATAATGCAGGCAAGTCATTTTTATCAATTTGCACTTCATCAGTTACCATAGCCGCTCCATTTTCCAAATTCTTTCCTTGTAGAATATAAAGTAAGCCATTACAAGGAACTTTCATTATGACAAGTGCTCTTTTAGCAACTTTGAGCACATTGTTATCGGAGTAAAACTTGTAGCCTTGTGACTCGAGAATGCCTAGTGAGATCAATTTTTTATTCAGATTTCAGACATACCTTACACCTTACAATTCTCGAATCACACTATCATGATGTTTAATCCTGATGCTTCCAATTCCTTGAGTTGTACATGGGTTATCATCTCCCATATACACAGTTCCATTCATAACTTTGAAGTTTGAAAACCAATGCCTTTGAGAAGTCATATGATGGGTATAACCTATGTTAAGCACCCACTCATTCATATAATCCACAGTGCTCGATGTAGTTAGGGCATAGACAAATTCCTCATCCACGACTTCAATCATATTTGCTTCTGAGTCATCCTTATTCTTTCTAGTCTTTTATTTTATTTTAGGGTAGTACTTCTTCCAGTGTCATTTTTCATGACAAAAAGCACATTCATCTTTGTCCAAGAACTTCCTATTCTTTAAGACTCCTCTAGTATGAGACTTACTATTTTTCATGTGTGAACCTTTCTTTTCTTTCAATCTCCCTCTCACCATCAAAGCTTCAGAGTTATTCATTTCTTGCTTGTCAAGGTGTCTCACCTCATGATTCATAAAAGCACTTGAGATTTCGTCATACTTAATTGTCTCCCTGCCATAAATCCAAGTAGTTACGAAAGGCTCATAGGATTCAGGAAATGAGTTCATCAGGATCGAGACCTTGTCTTCATCCTTGATTATCTCTTTAAGATTTGCCAGTTCAGCTAGAAGCTTATTAAACTCTTCTAGATGGTCAATCATCTTCGTGCCTTCTTTGTACTGGAACTTGTACAACTTGCTCTTGAGATGCAGTTGATTCTCTGCACTATTCTTTATATATTTTGTCTCCAATGCACCCCATAATTCCTTCACAGACTTCTGTTGCTTTCCCAAGCATAACCGAATTGTAGAACATGCATGAGCATTCAATCTTTCCTATTCTTATTTTTTCATCAAAAACGACATGTCTCCTAACACAACAACCAAACCTTGTTGTATCAGGACATCTCAAACCTCACATTGCCACATAGCAAAGTTCATTCCGTCAAATTTCTCAAATTCAAACCTAGCACTCTGAACCGTCATATTGATTCCACTAGTGCCAGACTTTTCTTCAACATCATCACCATTGGTAGAATCTGTGAAATCCCATTCCTGGATTTCACTGTTATAATCTACGTATTTGTATTATTGAGATTTTAGATTGTTTTTCGAGAATTTATTTTAATTTGTTTGAAATTAGATTTTAATTAAATTAGTTTCGAAGTTTGAAGTTTGGAAAATTAATTATTTAAAATGAGTAGACTATTCGAGGTTACAAGTTATATTTTCGAATAGAGATCGATCTCACAAATGAGTAGGCGAAAACTGTTCGTGAAATGGAGTTATAACGAAGAAATTAGAAACGTTTTAGTGGTTGGGAAATAAATAAATAAATAAATGCTTAGAAGCTGCCATGTGGCAGCAAGGGAGAGGGGAGAAAGGAGAGAGTGCGGGAGAGAAAAGGGGAGGAGGAGACCAATCAGAAGGGAATCAAGGAGGGGAAAGGAGAGAGACCCGAAATGGGTCATTTTTGACCTGCGAATGATCGTTTTTGACCCGACCATATCTCCTTCATACGAACTCCGTTTTGGGTGATCTTGGTGTCCATGGAAAGCCCTTGACGAGCCCTACATCCTGGTGGTGTTAGATTTCCAAATTTCTTTCCCATTTTCCAGTTCGAAGCCATAAACCCACGGGTGTTCCGGCAACTTTATCCCTTTTCCCGGTGGCTCCAGCAAGTTTCACCATCCATGACCACTACCAAAAGACTTCCCTCAACCCTAGGAACAAATCCCAAGTAGTGTTGGAGGCGCCTGAGTTCGATTGGAAGCCGAATCAAAGCACACCATTTTCTAGGGTTTCGGCGGGTTTGAGTGAAATTGAAGTGTTTCCAAGCCAAATTGGACTTGGCCACAGGTATAACGTTTGTTCTACTCTTTGAGATCTTTATTTCTGTAATTTTTGGTAATTTTCAAAAATAGTTGAATTTTCCGGCAAGTCGGGGCGGCCAACCGCCACCCGCGGCGGCGGCCTGACCAGTGGGCCGACGATGTCCTTTTAAGTTCAATTAGATGCTCTGATTTCATAATTGATATTCTTATGATATGGTTTGATTGTTTGAACCTAATTTCATTACGATACGTGGTTAGGTCAAAAATATGAATCAACGATCCGACCGTTGGATCGTCACCAAACCTTAATGCGTGATAGAACATAATATTTTTAGATCATAGAAACCTAAATATCAAGAATCTGACGTATGGATCTTCCCTAATTGGATTTCTAAGTTTGTAAAATTAAATGTCGACCACCACTTGAATTTTGAAATTGGCGGAGATTCGACCGTCGGATCGTGTTGAGATTTTAGTATGTTGTTATTTGAGCATAACGTGGACTTTGGAAAGTTACGGATCCGAAATTCAATGTGTGGATCTTCTGGATTGAATTGTGTAGAATTGTGGACCCTACCTTTGACCGAAAGTTGATTTTTGATCAACATGTCTCGAAATGTCCTAATTACTAAAATTAGTACTGTGGGGGACTAAGTGAAGTCTAGTGGGCCTACATTGGTTAGATAGCGACTTGAAT
Source organism: Malus sylvestris (assembly GCF_916048215.2). NCBI lineage: Eukaryota > Viridiplantae > Streptophyta > Magnoliopsida > Rosales > Rosaceae > Malus > Malus sylvestris. The sequence goes on along the minus strand of NC_062264.1, from coordinate 36,120,394 downwards.
ATATGAAATATGATTATTATCTTAATTTCTTATATTAGTACATTTATGAATATGAATTGGTCTTATAAATATGATTTCTATTGAAATGTGAATTTTATATATTTAGCCATAGACCTATGCTAATTAAATATGATTTGGCTTGTGTATTGATGATGTTTGTGATATACATGTGCTTAATTAACTTTTAATAATGTGAATGATAATTATGAAGAATGTTATGACAATTATGGGATCTAAATATTGTTTGATAATTATTTGGATATGATTGCCAGCTGAATACTTATTTAAACTTGGCACTATTACCTAGCATGAGATGGAGATGAAAGTCAGGAGATGAGTTAGGTATTTTATTAGATTTTTAGTATAATTAGTAATTGAGGGAATTCCTTGTGTTATGCTCCATATGACTAGATGCTGGTTGATATGCGGAGTCGATAGCATGTATGCGTATAATTATGTATAAGGTGTGATGACGAGACTGCACCATGTAGACGTGGTGTATGGCTGGTCCTGCTTGGTTAATTCGCGTTAGGGAATCACTACGTACTTGGTTATCTTGACCCTGCTTGGTTAACCCGCGTTGATGGTCCTGCTTGGTATATCCATGTTGGGGGACCATATGCATTCTAGAAGTGAAGAGGATTAGTTATACTTGGTACATTTAATGGAGGAATCATATGCTTGTTTGGATTCCGTTGAGTGATGGTCCAGAATCGTATCCACTCGGATTCTGTTGAGAGATGGTATGGAATCCCTCATACTCCGCGATCTCATTGAGTGATGGTCCGGAATTGTATCCACTTGGATTCCGTTGAGAGATGGTCCGGAATCCATCATCCTCTTCGATTTCGTTGAGTGGTCCGGAATCATATCCACTCGGATTCCGTTAAGAGATGGTCTAAAATCCCTCATACTTCGTGATTCCGTTAAGTGATGGTCTAGAATCGTATCCTGATTTGGATTACGTTGAGTGGTCCGTTATCCCTACTCTTGCTTATTTCCAAAAGTTAGACTTGTTCCTTGGATTCGAGTGAATGGGATATACCCACAATAGATCTTTTGAATATAAATTAGATTTATCAAATTATTACTTGAAATCCAAGCAGGGAACTATGTAGAATTCCTTTATTAATTTTGTGCATTGAGGTGTGATCTGATTGACTGATTAACATAATTAAATGTTAATATCGTGCCTCATTGATATCATGGAATGGGTTACTTGAGATGATTGTGAAATGATGTTGAATATGATTGTTATTAATATGATCAGATCAGTGATTAATGCGACTAGAGGATACTATTGTGCTGTGTTGATTCTTTGATATATTACATGATATGAATAGCAATTTTATGTCAAAACATAATGATTTATTTGATGGATGAAATAGAAACCTTGATTGTCATGCGGGTTGTTATGTAGTTTGAATCGAATAATTCATGCTTGTCAAGTCCAAATGTTTGATTGAGGAATGTTATGCATTTTGGCTTGAATAGAATGTGTTATATGTCGAGTTATAGCGAAGTTGAACTACGAATGACTTGATCCCTATTGAGGGTACGTAGGCAGTCTAATGAGGAGGTTAGATGCAGCCATAAAGTATAAGAAAAATTATCACGAAATTCGAATCTTGAGTTATGCATTGTCCATATCCCGGAGGCGGGGCATGTGAGTGATATAAGTATTTTGTAACGTCACGTGTCAATCATGGACGTATGTTGGGATCGGGGCGTGACAGAATCACCAGTCTTCATCATTGCTTGATAGTCACAACCCACGTAAGAACCTAAGCTCTTGATACCACTTGTTGTAAACTAAACCAAAAACCAATCAAGCAATAAACAAAACACAACGATTTCAGAGTTCTTCCAATATAGGAATACCTCTCTAACAACGGAAGCTTTATTGATTACCAACAAATACAAGAGATCTCACAAACACAAAGTGTTCTCAAGTATACAAACTTATGCATCTCAAAAACTTTCACACATAAAATTCTATCCCACATCCATCTATTTATACTAATAGATGTCATAGGTTTACATAAAGTCCCTAGAATATAGGAAACCAAATCCTAAACCAACTAGGAAACACAAATCCAAATATCTTGCGTCCAAGATATCCTAATCCTTGTTTGATTCTTGTTTTAGTTTAGGCATGTTGATTTAATGCCAAATCTAACAAGCGCTAGGCGGTTGGTTACTACCCCGATTATTGTCTAGCTGTTTGAAAATTAAGAAATGGCACTTAGACATGTTGAGGAACATGCCTAGCCCGCCCAGACCCGCCTAGGCACCTGCTTAGGTTGCGACTCACTTAGATAGAAAATAGATAACTTTCATTTTGTATTTTATTTTTTTCAATAAATTGTAAGAGACTTATAATTAAATGAACACACATTATAGGCTTGTTCCCTATGCTTTCATTATGTTCCAATACTTCATAATATATATATATCATTATATTTTGTAGTTTATGATAAAATTATATATATTTTAAGTATAAATAGACACTTATTTACACGAAATATAATAGATTTACTTAAATTCGCCTAGCCCGCCTTGGCGCTAGGCCCAGCTCCCTGACTAGGACCTAACGTCTTTTAGAACCTTGATAAAACAAATAGAAATCCCTAAACCCACCACCCACCACCCATTGACAATCCACTACACCTGAAATCGAAGAAGCGGACTGCCGCCAAAATTGAATAAGATCGCTAAAAATTTGAAGAAAAAGGTCAACCATGAAATCGAAGAAGATTGCTGGAAAATTGAAGAAGAACGACAACTAAATTTTTGAAGAGGATCGAAGGTCAAATGGAAGAAGATGTTCGCACAAGAAAGAAGAAACCATGCTGATTAAGAAGGAAATCCCGGAGACATAATTGTAACCTGTGTATATGAGGGTTAGTTACATAACCCCTCTTATTTTAGATTCATAACCAATCAGTCCTAACCTGTCCAAAATACATTTAACATCGTCAAACATCGAACTGGACTCATAACCCTTTTAATTGAACATAATATGCTCCATCCAGCCCACCAAATAGGCCGTAAGGCCTTCTGCAATAGGCCGAAAAAAGTTAGTGTGATACTAATATATTGAATTCATATAAGAATCATACATCTATAGTGGGCCGAATTTTGAGTGTGACACCAATTTATTGAATCAATGAGTTCAATATATTAGATTCATGAGTCCAATATATCAAACTCATGAGTGTGGTACCAATATATTGAATTCACACTATTACAGCAGTAGTGTTATAGAAATTAAACTCAGGATGTCTAATTCCTGTATATAAGTATCACACTCACTTGAACCACTGTGGAAGGCCTAATCCTATATATAGGGATTTAATGAGAAGAAAATGATACACTTTGATATTTCCAGTTCCTCTCTTATTTTTTGTATTTTATTTCTAACACGTTACCAGCATAATTTTCTAATGCACACATATTTTTCTTCATCAACAAAGTCATGTGTCACAATAATATGCAATACTTGGTGTTGGGATATTTTCTTTAGTTACCGCACCTATTGGGAGAAATCGCATTGCTACTCAATGTCTCCTAGTCAATTATGGATTGCTTGAAAACTCAATTGGAGTTTGAAATATTAACTTTGAATATCTCGTAACTATAAATGTTTAGTGAATATCTTGTAACTACTAATGTTTGAAAACTCAATTGGGGTTCCTAGTCTATTTGGACTTAATTTAAGGACGTATAGATGCATAAGGATTCTTAATGGGCTTATGATGGGTGTATCCTATTAGAGTTATGTATTCTATATTAGTAAGGGTCTTATTAGTGTGCTACAAGCATTAAACATAATACTCCCCCTTGACGATAGTACTCTAACGTGTTTTAAATATATGAGCACCTTAAATTAAATGTGGATGATATATATTGCATCCGATCATTACCAATTTGTATGTGTGTGTGTATACACACACACATACGTACATACATGTACAGCATATTAAATACAAAGCATAAGTTCTTTTTCTTGTTAGCCGATATATGTGTATCAATCAAACTACAATATCTCAAGATCATCACTCCCTATTCGTTATTGTGCCAATCCCATATGATCAAATACAAAATAGCTTTTTCGAACTTTGAATTAACTAGAAATTATAGGCTTCTTCAGATACTAACTAAGTTAAAGGATGTCTCTTTGTCTCCTTCATTTATTCTATGGATCAAATAAATGCTATTGGTTTTTCAATATTTTTATTTCGGTGATTGCTTTCTCTTTTGGTAGGGGGTGAAAACGCAGAGAACTAGGCATGCCATTCTCAAGAGGTGGTGTCTTAGTAGTGGTGGTACTAATGCTTTGCGAGGGTTCGAGAGACCCCCCCCGGGGGGGGGGGAGGGACAAAAGAAGCTTCTGGTGTATACTTAATAAGTAGCAGAAAAATTCTTTACTAAAAGGTCCCAAAGTTGCCAAATGAGTAATGCAGAATCCAAAGTACTTGTGAATTGGAGAAGTACTGCAAATGATTTGCATTTGCATGCATGGAAGAATGTGCCTTGAATAACAGCTTCCTCAAATCATAATCATATGCTGATCATGATTCCTTATAAATTAATCAACATGCAAAATATTATTATTGCATGCAAACTACTGTAATATTATATAAAATGAAAAACCTAATTAACCAAGATAGCTTCATATATATAGCAGCAGCTTTCGATGCAATGAGAGTACCCTTTAACTTTGCCCACATAAAGATAGAAGCTTCCTCGATATGTGCACGCGTGGGAGTGCGTATTCTTCCTTGCTTTTAGGCTTTATCATCTTTTCCTCTCTCTCTCTCTCTCTCTCTCTCTCTCTCTCTCTCTCTCTCTCTCTCTCTCTCTCTCTCCCCTGAGTTGTGTCTATGTGAAGATCGGACAGGAGCTTTCCTGCCAACTTGCAGTGGCTAAATTTTTCCCTGCAACCAATAAAGCTATTATGGCATCACTTTCTTTTTCCACACACGAAAGAGAAACCCCCTCTCACTCTACATGGATCTAATCTACTTAGTTAGTCCTTAATGAGATCACCTGTTAGAGGCAGTTAGATACTCACATTACCTCTGTCTTACTATAATAATGTTAGTAACTGGAATCCATGCATGATAAAAAATCAAATTAAGTACACCAATCAAGAGGACTTTTATTTTCTTTCAATAAAACTTAGACACACAATACCAACATTTGTTGACACATTTATGTAATAGATGTGAACTTTATGATTGCATGGGGGACTCAATGTATCTAACATTTGTATTAACAAGTGTGTTGATTTTGTGTGAATTGCGAGATAAAATAAATTACTATATACATCACCTAAATAAGTAGTTGCGTTAAAAATTGTTGGGTAAAGAGGATAAAGTCATGTACATACTACTTGTTGGGTAAAGAAAAAAATGATGAAAGGTACACTTGTTGTCCTCCTTGTATGACACCCAAGGAATGTGAAAGACTAAAGAGTGAAAAAGGAGCTTTGAAAGATAGATACTATTGGTCGGCTCTTGTAGAAATTCTTTCTCATCTTTAAAAGGGAGCCTGTCCTCTATGAGATCTTCCCATGCCAAATGAGTATTGTTCCTTGAAAATTATAGAAATCAATTTTTCTTTCTTTACTGTGCTCTATGCATGTGTTCGTTAGCGCTTATACGATCTTGTACTTTATTGGGGTTTATGTTTTGTTAAATTCTTGGTTATTATCCCAATAGTTTTGTCTGCAATAAGAAGAGTAACTAACTTAAAAAGCAGCATTATTCCTATTTGCTAGTCTTCCTGCATGATTTAACAAGAGGTTCCACCATAAAACTAATTGGCAATATGGGGAGTAGCCCAAGTCCATATAAGCACATAGCAAACCTTGTCTCTCACCGATGTGGGACAACTCTCAACACGCCCCCGCACATGTGGTAGATTTTCAAGCCTACACATGGACAACAACTGGGTGACGTGGAGCGCATGTGGCCGTTTGGCTTCACACGAGGACAATCCGCTTTGATACCATGATGAAATTGAGGTTCCACCATAAAACCAATTGGCAATATGAGGAGTAGCCCGAGATCATATAAGCACATAACAAACCTTGTCCCTCACCGATGTGGGACAACTCTCAACATAACATACATGAGATCACATTGACCATACACTAGTACTATTACCTGCAACACAAAAATGAAAAGGAGAGAGGGGGGAAAGAAAAAAACCTTCCAACTGCTTGACCTTACCCTTATATATTATGGAATTCAAAAGCTTGTAAAAACCAAAGTACCGACTGTAGAATGACCTAAGCTATAACCTTTTTATTTTTATTTTTATAACAAACGATATTATCCATACTAAAGGGGTGGGAAATAATATTATTTACACCAAAGGGGTGGGGGAGTGGGCTAAGCCTCACACCGGGCTAGCCATAATGATATGGTCCAAATTCGCTTTTGGCGAGAATCAAACCTAAGACTTTTCATCACTTACAAGTGAAGAAGAATGTTACTAAACCGTAGTACTAAGTGGCAACTATAACGCTCCTAAGACTAATTAAATGTTAGTAACTAGAAGTTGCAGCTAAGTTTCTTTTTAATTAAAAAAGAAATTAAAGAATGCATGATGAATTTTCAAATAAAATGTCTTGATTAATAGCTACGAGAGACATGAAAGTTTTCATGCTGTATATCACTTGAAAAAAGTACGAAGTTGTATTACTTGCAAGTAATAAGGAACAATATATTAATTACTCTACAGTACCTTGCTTTCTCAATCATACTTAATAAACAAAGAAAATATACCTGCAGGTCGCAATTTTTATTTATTTAAAAAAGTTATATATTCATGAATAGTATTGTGGAATTAATGTTGCACCTTGCTACTCATATATAGTTTTATTCATGTCAAGATCAAATTTTCCATGACATCCATGGAAATGGGGAAATTAAGTATCAAACACTTACAAGGATCGGATCACATTAAGTAACAAATGTTGTAACTTTATAGGTTTGCCATGCATGGCATTTATCATACATTAATTAGTAGAAACCCTAACGTGACCTAATAACCTTAATGAACATCGTACAAGAAAAGAAGAAAGAAAAAAAGAAGAAGGAAACCTTCATGTCACGGACCAAAACCCTAGATCGATCTCATACTTCAAAGCTTAATATCAATTGATTTTGGGCTCACCCGAATGGTGAATTTCTTCCTTGTCGAACGCCGGTGTTGATCATGGGGTTCATCCTGTCTGAGCCTAGTGGTGCTCTCCGTGGCGAAGGCCTTTCAAGTTTATTTGCCGAATCAAACTTCTTGTCATCCCCTTGGAGCATTGGCTTGGATTCGTAAATGTCTGAAATAGAATCGATCTCTGATCCTCTCTCGATAGATGGCGGAGCAATTTGAATTGAATCTGATGATTTGAAAGGATCATCCTGAGGTCCAAGACATGATGCGGCTGTTCCCAAGTCTTGAAGCCGGAGATCATCAGACCAAATCAAAGGGCTCTTGCCGCTACCACTATAAGGGCTAGGCCTTTTCTTTGGTCCCAAGCAAATGTTGTTATCGTTATTCGGCATGAAACAATGATCAAGAGGTGGCCTGTCCAAGTTTTGTTGAAGATCAAGGTGATCTCCTCCATAGATGTTAAGGTCTTGAAAAGATGGAAAGTTGAGAGGAGAATTGAAATCTTTCAAAGATCCCATGTCAGTAGGGTTAACACTTTGGTTTGCAATATTACCCTTGTAACTTCCTGCAGCAGCTGCCATATTGTTCTCACCAGCAAGGGTTTGGCAGGCCTTCTCTAATATGCTTTGCATGTACTTTCCCTGAGCCTCAATTCTCAATTGAAGGTGTTTTTGGACCTGTTATATATATAGTATAACATGCTATAATCAGGATCAAGGTCATGAAATATATGTCCAAAACCTTGCTTTTGATCACTGAACTACTTAGAATACTAATGCATGAGTTGAAATATACCTCCAATTGTTCATGCAGTCTTCTCTGCACCTCCATTTGCATCCTAATTGCATCAACCATGTTGGAATTAATTCCGTTATATACAGTTTTTCACATGCATTAAACAAGAAAATCCAACCCCCCCCCCCCCCCCCCCAACAGCCCCCAACAAAGCATGAAAGGATATATAGCCAACCGAGTTTTTTAGTTAAAAACAAATAACTTCTTTGTAGAATTGATATAAAGATTGTACATATTTTCACTTCAAGATTTTAAAATTACTAAAATATATGAAAAAGAAGAGAAAGAACAAGAATAGACAATATATACATACTCATTCATACTGCGGCCTATTATGGCAGAAGAAGATGCACTATTTCGTTGGAGATCCAGTGGAGATGCTGCCATGAAAATAAATGAACAGAAATCAGATATGCTATTTATTGAAAAATAATAATTTATTAATTGAAAACAGTCCAAAATTTATACACACATGTATATGTATTGTAAGGAACCCTAGAAAGGAGTCACATAAACTCATACCATGATCCTTGATTGAGTGGTCATTGAATTCCTTGTGAGGTTGCTTTCCAAGCCTAAATTTCTATACAAGGGAAACAAAAGAAATTAATGAAAAGAAGGGAAAAGAGAGAAAAAGAAATATCAATAACCGACCCGAAAATTGGAATTTTTGTAAAAGTGAAGAAAAGAAAAAGAAGTTTGAAAAAACATTGTGTTTGTATGAAAATTAAACCTGGAGGTGGCTCTTGAGGTGGTAAAGTGTAAGACCCTTCACACCCATAACCCTCATGATAGTTTTAGGTGTAGCCTCTGAAAAATGAAGAGAGAAATCAATGAGCTTATGTGCATAATATGCATGAAATTTTTATATATAATGAAGCTAGGTGGCTTCAAATGGTGGTATTACTGTCTGGTCCTCCTAGCTGAGTGACAGCATCGACAAAGCGTTCATGGAGCTCGACGGTCCATCGCAGACGAGGCTTAGGGTCGGTGGTGAGGACAAGGCCAGAGTCCCCTTGGACACACATGGGTCTGTCATGGGAATTCATAGTTGATGGCTTCTTGTGGTGTTGGTGTTGGAACATTATTCTCTCTTTTTTGGGTTTTTTTCTCTCTCTCTCTCACTCAGAGCTGAGGGCTCTGGGAATACCGAGAGATTCAAGAACAAATGCGATGCAAATAGGGAAGAATAGGGTGCGGTTTTGAAGAAGAGGAGGTGGGCTGCCTTTGGTTTCTCTCTCAAGTACTAGAAAGCATGGGAGACAAGCTAACCTTGTTTAAAAGAAAATTGTTTATCATTTAAAATAAATAAAAAATTAAAGCGCACCTTATTCTACATTGTGCTGCTAGTCTTCCTTTGCTAAAAGTTACTCTCTCTCTCTCTCTCTCTCTCTCTCTCTCTCTCCACCAATTCTACGCTAAATATACTATTATGCAATCATATTATAATGTAATTAGAGAGTATTAATTTGATTGGTATTTTTAGAGTGGTGCATCTTTAGTTTGTTATCTCCAAAAGAGGAAGAGATCTTTGTAGTGTTATATATTCTATTAGCATGTGAAACCTTTATTTTTTGCATTAAGATATGAGTGAGACCCCTCATGCATGTCAATGATGATGGGCACTATGTTGTACTTTAATTTACCCCCTTATTTTTCTGAAACCATATATCTATTATACATATAACACTGCATATATATATGCTCCTCTCTCCCTCATCATTACATATATAATTAAATCTTCACCATCTTTTTCAGTATACTTATTTTGAACCAATTATAACCAATATATCCAGCATCATATGGTGTTTAGAACACAAAGACACATCCTTTATGTCATTACCAACAAAAAGGTTTCAAGTATCATTACCATTTTTTTCATGTTTGTATTAATGTAAGATTCATATGCCAAAAACCCCATTAGTTTTCTAATTTTTGCCCCCTGTTTTTCATGCTCCTAGATGGTTCAATGAGTGTTTAGGAGTAAATAAATTGTGTTTTCATTTAAAGGAATATATTAGTATTTTTTATGTCATTCGATTTTATTTAAGCTCTTTTTTTTTTTTTTTTGAAGATTCTGACTCTGTCATTATTGAATGCACGGTTAGGCATTGTATCAAGCTTTTGGGACATATATATGATTACAAGAACTTGATTATCAGTAAGATATATAATCGAAATGGCAATATAGATGTGACCCATTAGATCTTATTCTAAAGTTAAATTATTTCTACTCTTTGAAGGAAGTTAAGGTTCTACTATAAAATGAATTGATAATATTAAGAGTAACACAACTTACTTAATTATAAGTCTATGTAAAGTCCCTCTTCTCATCAATATGTGTGGTGAGTTAACATAATCTTTATCTATAGGTTTTCATATCAATCGAATGTATGTTAAACATTTCATGCCATAATACTCCAGGATGTATACAATGCTGCGTAGGACATGTTTTCTACATGCCTATTGGTATATCCAAATAATATTGTTTGCAAAACCCTCATCAAACAAGTCTCAAGATTGAAGATGAAGTACCAAATTAATCTGTTTTATTTGTAAGATTAAAGATTAATGAATGCGCTTGATTTTCTATCATGGAGGAGAGAAAGCACTAAAAAACAAGAAAATAAGGAACAAAACTTTAGGGTACGTGGTTGGTAATATATGAGGACGTGAACATCAATGCATAAAGGGTGGTGTAATGTGAAGCTTTTGATGACAGGAGTAGGGGACCTTGACCTTATACTTCTAAAGCTTAATTTGCTGGGCCTCAATCCCTTATCTCACTTTCCTGGAATTCAAGACTGCTGCTCAGCTGCAATGCAATATATTTCTACTCCAATCCAAGCAACAACAAACAAAACAACTCAAGTAAGGTCAAACCTAATAAGTTGCAACATTGCCCCACTCACTCTACATTTAGGGTATGAACAGCATGAAGGTTGGACCCAATAAGTGAAATTAAAGGGAAAACACAAAATGGAGAACATAATAAAGCTCTCTCTCTCTCTCTCTCTCTCTCTCTCTCTCTCTCTCTCTCTCTCTCTCTCTCTCTCTCTCTCTCTCTCTCTCTCACGCAAAATGTCAAATATCTACCCAAGTCATTATCTATGCTAATTAGTTCTAGTACTTCACCCAAAGATGGGGAATCAAGCTGGAGCTGGAGATTTTGAGTATAAAAGTAAATGTTCTTAAGTACTTGAGCTATAAGAATCTTGCATATTCAACAATACTCTTGAGTCTTGTGTCACAAGTTACTTTTCTCAAGTTTTAGTTATCAACTCACGTGGCCATTCCTTATTTATCGTAATTAAGTGAGAAGGTAGACTCTTGACAAATAAATTCACGTCATCTAGGATCCAAAATTTTGAAATAATAAAACGAAACCACGATTTTATTAACTTAATTCGTCTATACATTTTCGTCTATAACCAGAATCGTACAAATGACTCTCAATAGTATTTGCCCAAATCTCAGTTGGGAATAAATGCTTTCTTCTTTGACAATCAAAGGAAGATTCTTCTCCTAAAGATCTAGAACTCCATGAGCTACACAAAGCTCAATATTTTACAAGATATATATAACATTTTATGACCGTCCTATCTTGTATACACATATAATTTGGTCCCATTTAGTAAAAGATGTTGACCAGGTCCCACCCAATTGTTGAAATCAAACCTATGCATGCATGCCAGGTAGGAAATCAAACATTGCAGCATAGATTGATTTCGAGTTCCTTAGATTTGACCCTCCCCCACACCCTTTGCATGTAAACGAAATTGCTTTTATAATTTTGGCACCTCCTCTATCCAAAAATGTGTGTGAGAGAGAAACAAAGCATTTCAATTTAGAATTGGAGATATTCTTCTTTAAACCACCGATTATATTATAATTCAAGCAAAGTTATGATTTAACTTTTAGTTGATAATTATAATGGTTTTAATTGAAAGCCAAAAACGAGTGGAAAAGTGGGTTGGCTTAGTGTTAAGGGCATGTTTGCTTGAATTTCAAGCATCTTTTTATGTGATCTATAGAGAATTATTCGATAAAATGAATATATTCCTTAGAAGGTGAGTTTGTGGGACCCTACTTTATTGTACAATTTGAATACTTTACAAAGCTTCCCGCTTTTCTATCGAGTTCCCAAGGAGGATTGGATTGCTGGACACAGCCTGCATGCATGTTGCTGCATCTGCATGCATGCATGCATCAACCATGCATGGTTTCGTTGTAGCAACTCGATCAATGAGTAAGTGAATGATGAAATGATGAACTGATGATGATGTTTTTCTTTTTATATTTCTTTTTTTCTTAATTTTTTTGCTAGCAGAGATAATGGTTCAGATGATCACGATATGAAAAAACAGGTTTGATCTTGAAAGCATATCTGACAAAGGGAATATATGACATTCCATAGTCATTTTCACATCTTTTCACACGAATCGCAATATATTAAGAGACATCATTTCGTTTGCAGCTTCTTATATCACTTTTTTAGAAAATTGAAAACTCATTTAGTAACTAGTTTTAAATTTTCACAAACTGAAGACGAAAAACCAAAAAGTAAAGCTGCTTTTTTGAATTTTCAAATTTGTTAATTTTTGTTTTGAAAAAAAATTAAAAAAAAAAACTAAAATTGAAAATAAAATAGTTATCAAATGATCCTTAAATAATTTTTGGTTTATTTTTAGCTACGCCCTTGGAAACTCTATTTTGGTCTCACTATGCTCCTTGTTACTCAAAAGGATCACTACTTTATTCCCTGAAACTCAAAAATCGTTTCACTTTGACTTGTGAGCTCTTTTTTCTCCCTGAAAATTATAGGTCACCTCCTAAAACATATGTGGGACCCAACACACAATAAGACTATGCCACATGTGCAATAAATTTGATTATAAATCTCAATTATGCGTTAACATTCAACAATCGGAGAATATTGAGTTTAAAAGAAATTGAAAAGATGAAAAAATAAAAAAAAATAAATTGATTAGCCTGGCACACCCATATCAAACTCACATAAGAAATTAACAGATCTAAGGAAATGTTGATCGAATTTTGAGTTTTATAGAGACGACTTTCGAGTTTCAGGGAACAAAATGAGATCAAAATCGAGTTATAGGGGCAAAATAAAGCGAACTTTGAGTTTTAAGGAATAAAGAGGTGACTTTTTAGTTATAAAGAGCAAAGTGAGATAAAATCGAGTTTCACGCCGCATAACTTAAAATAAGCCTAATTTTTTTACTAATTGAATCAATTCAGAACACTTGGACAAGCTGCTGAGCTTCTATTGTACTTTTTATCTTTTAGTAAGTTAGGGAAAAAAATTGACAAGTTCCTATAGAATGTGGGTTAGCTAGCCCAACCCAGCTAGCCCGAGCCTGGCTAGAAGATAGTGGTAAAAATTTGGGGCCTCCAATTTTGTAACAACTTCGCCATTACTTGGGAATTGCCTAATCTGATATTGTAATTTGACCAATGTTCATTTGGGAACTGCCATTAAGTCTGCCCGATGTGAAGTAATGTCTCCCATCCGAAAGTTAAAACTCTGCAAATATTTTTAGTGTTAGGCACTCCCTCAATTTCCAATTAGTTTGGGGTGAAAAATCAACTTCTTTAATCTTATCCGGATGTGAAGTCCAATGACAATGCATACTCTACATCACCAATATATCTTTTATGTGTTAAGCTTAAAATTTAATCACGTAGGGAGAATGTACGTAAATGCGAATGAATGTTCCACGTCCAAAAGTTAAGAAACCTTGCAAAACTGTGTAAGGAGTTGGTTAGTCCCCTATTGCCAATTGAATTTGAGGTTAAACCTCAATCTCATCCACTAGTTTACTCTGTCAAAAAAAGACCCAAATTCAAATCTCATAAAACAATGGTCGGTTGGATACCTAGAAATTTTGCTATGGATTTCAATTGGTACCAAAAAAACAAAAAAAAAACACAACTGGTTGCAACATCAAAACTGAAAATTTATTTATGTTCTCATAAAATTACATTGGAACTTAAAATATACTTTTCTACTACAACGAATACTTTTATTTTGTGTTGTAGCAAAACTACACCAAACTAGACACTTATTTTCCCAGTACAACACATTTTCGAAGTAACAAAGGTTACATCAAGTTCCAACTTGCGTTTTAAGCTTGGCAATGATCCAGCTAGAAACCAAGCACTTCAGTTACTGCTCATATTCCCCATGCACACGTATTTAACCTGCAATGCAGCATTGAGAATTGCCTTAATATTACACATAGAAGTATCGTTCTTACGAGAGTATTGTATGTAGTGCCTAATTATCTCATCTACAAGACAGGCGTGAACGGACATTTTGCAACATTTGAATCTACTGATACATCGGGCCATTTCGATATGTTATGTTAACTATAACAAAAAGTGGTATATTCAGTAAACTTACTTCCAAATATTCATCCATCCCATACTTGGAACCTTCTCGTCCAAGACCAGACTGTTTGACACCTCCAAAGGGAGCCACCTTCATTGATACAGATAATCTCATAAATAACACAAGAGCTAGAAAACAAAACTGCTGGTGGATGCAGTTTGGGACCCACCTCTGTCGAAATTAGGCCTTCATTGACACCAACAAGTCCATATTCAAGAGCTTCAGAGACACGCCATGAACGTTGAATGCTATTTGTAAATATGTAAGCAGCTAACCCTGTATATGCATGCGGGAATGTGTTTACGAGCAGCAGGATACAATTTTGAATGAAAAAGTTCACCAGTTTCTCTAGGGTCTAATGGAGGACAATGTATCAAAATAGGAAAAGGAAGCTCAAAAAAGAACCTGCATTGGTGTCATTAGCAATGCGGATAGCCTCCTCCTCAGTTTTGAAACGCAAAAGCGGTGCCACTGGCCCAAATACTTCCTCTCTGAACCAAGATACAACGTTTTTTTAGTGCACATAATCTACTAAATAACAGAAGCCAATAGTTGTTGAGCACAACCAAATAAAAATTTGCAGACCCCAAAGCACCTTTACAATCATCTCAGCCAGAGTGACGAGTGTTAAGGTTCATTAGTTCAAATAAAAAATCCTAATAGTTTGATTATGGAATTCAAATATTGCTAACATATCATATAATTTTTCCAAGTATTTACCTTGATATTAGCATATCACTCTTGACATCCCTGAGAACTGTAGGCTCATAAAAAGTCATTCCAAGGCTATGCCTCTTGGCTCCAACAACAACTTGTGCTCCCTTAAAAAGATCAATCATTAAAGAATTCGAGTCGGTACTGTTTGAATGAAAAGTTTCATTTATTTTATGTCCTCAACTAATTGAATAAGTGAGGAAACACAAAAAACACTGGAATAGCAACATAACAGTAAAGAGGAAGATAAATGGCAGTCAATGTTTCATGAAACTGATCTTAGTTCCAACCAGCTTGAATGCCGCAACAAAGTCACATAGTTCTCCCAGGTCAAGGTTATATTCTTATGGTACCAACATCATAGATCAAAAGAAAATGTAGAAAACTAACCTTTGATACAGCATCTTGAACAAATGATTCGACCTGTAATGTGAATTCCCAAAGTGATATACAGAAATCCATAAAGATTGAAGGGAAGATGTCATACATCAATTCTAATGGAATACAAATTTGAAAAAGAAAAGAAAACCTTTTGTACCGCTGCTTCATTGATTAAAGGGCCCTGCAAAAAAAATGAAAGCAATAGGTTAAACCATGGTTACATAGTGGTGGCTCCAAGTGTAAACCCTGGAAACCAAAAAGGCGATCACAATAGAAGTTAGAACAAAATGCATGAGAGAGACTACCTGCACCACACCTTCACTGAAGCCATTCCCAACTTGCAGATTCTGGACAGCTTTCACAAAAGCATCCATAAATTTCTCATAGATACCTGAACAGATAAAAACTTACTTACAAACCAGCACTATGCATTTTGAGTCCTAAATTGCATGAAAATCTCAGTATGCAAGAATCAAAATCAGGACATAAACTTGAGGAAAAATCTGGATTTGTTAATCCAGATGGGAACAAGAACTTTAAGTATTAAAATCAGAATCAACAGATACATCACAACTACCCACTCTAGTCTGCATACAAAATCTTGTTTTTTTATAAGAGCATATATAGCCAAAAGGAATGGTTGGAACTCTTGGAAAACAATTTTTATTGATAAAAGAAGTCAACACATTCCGTTATTCCCAACCATCACGTAATTACCCACCCCCCCCCCCCCCCACGGCGGGGTAATGAGCATAATACTTGAAAAATAATAAAGGATATAAAAGTTGCAAACTACAAAAATAATGGTGTTTAAATAACTAGGGAGTAGGGAGCATGTATTGTAACAAGGACTTTCAAGAATTAGCAGGCCTCGCTATCACAATCTGATACATGCCATTCGAAAGCAATTGCTGCTTAATGGAAAAACAGACACCGGAACTTCCAATGTTTATAGAAGCATACGCCAATGATCAGTCTCAGAATCTATACATGAGGGAGCATTCACTCAATTAGAAAAGTAATACAAACTGAACAGCAGTATGATTTCAAAAAGCATAGAGTTTGTAACTTATTAGTTAAATGTGTTCCCATCCCTACCTTCTTGTACGATAATTCTATTTGCACAAACACATGTCTGTCCACTATTACGGAACTTTGCTGCAAGCTACAAAACAAATTGTGGGTGATGGTTCAGCTGATGACTGTAAAAAGGAAGTACTTTCAAACAAACAAAAAAAGGTACAAGGTACCAACAGCGCAAATAGGATATAGCTGTAGCTAACTTCATCAACCGGAAATGGGAACATATTTCCTGCTAGTACATAGCTAGAAAAACTTGAAACTACAACATTCACTCGACACTTCCTATTCAGGAAAACATTACTGTGCACGATTGATGCTTTAATTCTTCGGAATCAATAACCAAATAGAAACCAAACAATCAGGTTGGATGCATATATTATTTCCATGTCGAGTAAGTAACTAATGAATGCAAATGTTAGCTGATAAAATGTTACCCTATCGCAGATTGAGAAGTTTAGGTCCTAGTTGGACTTGGAGAAATCCTCCTCCACAAAGTAGTCAAAGAAAAGTATTTGATTGGGGAAATAATTAAAATAGGTGCAAAAGTGAAATAAATCAGCATAGATACAATATGGAAACAACACAATTAAAATGCATTTAGACAGTTTTACTCACAGCTCCTTTCACAGCCACATCCAGGTCGGCATCATCAAAGACTATGCAAGGTGCATTGCCACCAAGTTCAAGAGATACCTAAAATAATCAATAAACAAAAGCGATTTACCACATGATTCCTCAACTGCTCGGACCATCAACTTTTTTCCAAAACTCTATATCCAATAACCTATATCTTTACCTTTTTAACAGTCCCAGCTGCACCGGCCATCAACTTCTTTCCAACTGTTGTTGAGCCTGTGAACGTGATCTTTCTTACCTAGATAAGTTGTATGATACAAGAATGGTTAATGTTTTATAGTTTCTAAAGCCATATACCTCCACAGGAAAAGTGCATTATTGTGTCACATGAGAAAGGACTGGCTTATGTATAAACTATACACCTGTGGGCTTGCAAGTAAAGCATCCCCAATTTCAGAAGCACTTCCCATAACCACATTCACCACACCCTATATAACAAAGGGTAAACACTATTAGAAACGGAAGAATCAGTAAAAGTCAACTGCGATGACTGATGAGTGATGACTGAAGCAAAGTTTGGGAAGCCAATATGTTCCTTAGAGAAGATGTAAAATCAACACGAAGCTACAACAGATGTTTCATAGAACATGGTCATGCATCAAGAATTTTCTTTCTAAAAATAAAAATTGTCAATACTCAACACTGAGATGTAGAATAGTAAAAAGCCATCGATGATTGAATCTCCAAATGGATATTTGGTCTCAACTGTTCTTTTCTTTGGAAGAGTAAAGATGGAAAACATATTTTGTGGCCATGATGGGAAAAGTCTACCAAAATCAACCATTCATAAAACCATAATTGTTAAAACATAAATACCTACAGCTTTATAAATACTTGTAGCACTAACCAAGAAATTAAGACATTCATTTCCAGCACTCAAGTGACAAATGACAATCTATATTACATGCCACGCTTGACTGTAAGAAATATTAACCGGAACAAGTATTACAACAGCTTCCAGGTAAGAAACATTACCCACAACTCGAACGGCAAATGAAAAAAATGTACATTAACCTTAATACGAAGTGTATATGTGTGCGTGTGTGTGTGTACATGTAAGAAACATTACCGGTGGTATTCCAGCTTGAAGGGCGAGCTCAGCTGCTGCTAAAGCTGTGAGGGGAGTAAACTCAGAGGGTTTTATGACTACTGTGCAGCCACATGCAAGAGCAGGACCAACCTTAAACAAAGTGGGGAGTAGAATATGAGATTTTGTAATGATAGTCATGCACTGAAAGATTGGAATGCTTTCCCTCAATGAAATCTGCACAATTCAATAATACTAAAATACCTTGCGGGTAATCATAGCCAATGGGAAGTTCCAGGGAGTAACTGCACCAACAACACCTATAGGCTGCAAATTAAAATTTAATAAGAGGTCAACAAATTACCATAAAAGTAAATACAGCCCCCTGCCTTCCACCAAAAAAGAAGACCAAACATCTTTCTGTTGGTCTATTATACAGTAAGCATATAATAGCAATCTTCAAAACCCTGAAGTTGTTCATTGGACGGGTTTTGAAGAGTTTTTTGTTGGTGTACTTATATGATTGAACAGAAAATTTAACATAAACAGAAATGTATCTTTTGTGTCTTTCCTTTTCTAAAGAATTTTTCAGCAAACCAATAAAAAATATTCCTAATATTTGGTTATTGGATGAACTAGTTCTAATTCAGAGTAAATATAGGACATCAGAACATCAAAGATGCATATCAAATCACCTGCTTCAAAACAAACAGTCGCCGATCAGCAAGAGTAGCTGGAATTATATCACCATATACACGTTTTGCCTCCTCAGCATAGAACTCAATAAACGCAGCCCCGTAGTTCACCTGCAATATCAATCTGTGTGACATGTCGATGATGAATGAAAATGCAACGCATTCAAAGCTAAAGCTGATTGCTTAAATTCCTTAAACAAAACTCTGAAATAAGATACCTCACCAATCGCTTCTCGTAGAGGTTTCCCTTGCTCCAAGGTAATCAGTTGCCCAAGCTCTTCTTTGTGGGAAATTAGTAGATCATACCTTGAAGGAAGGGAAGGAATATGAATATCAAGATTCAAGATCAAATGATAGTTCTACAACAAACAGATATAGAATCACAGAACAGCAATTATACCATTTCCTCAGATACTTGCTCCTTTCAGAAGCAGCGAGCTTGCTCCAAGCTACATGAAGAAAGTTTAGATATTTAAATTAGTAAAAGAATTTTTTACAACCTCAAGCTATGTTAAATATGACGCCCTCCATATTTACAAAGTGATGAACACATAAGCACTGTTAACTCAGTTTAAAGAAGTATGCTAAATGCAGAAGATAAATTTTTTCAAGCGTCTAATGTAATCACAAATTCACTATATGGATCAGTTCCCATACAACTAAATGCACCATAGGCTGAAGATATTGCATCATTTGTCTCCTTTTGACCCATGCATGGAACAGTTGTTATAACTTCGCCGGTTGCTGGATTCTGAACCTGCATGATAGGAAATAGATGGATATTTGAAGGATCGGAACCAGTCATCCAAAGGGGCAAATAAAGAGATCTTTGGTACATACCTTTATAATGCTCCCATCATATGCATCAGACCATTTCCCCCCAATAAGGCCTTGACTACGTAAGAGACCAGCACCATTAAGCTGAGAGACAAAGCTTTTCGCGTCCATGCTAATCTGACACATCCAAATCCGGCATTCAAACTTTGATATATATACACACAAAAAAAATACAACTTCAAGATAGACAATTCTAAAAATAAATTGTAGAAGACAAAATCGGATCATGTTACAACTTCTTGACTATACCGAAGAATAATCTAAACATAATCAAACAGTACTACTAGAGTGGGAAGAAGAAGAAATATCCTCATATCAAGAAACACATAATAACCTTATATGTATTAAAACAAATAAAAGAAGACCCTTAATTTTGTAAGATGGCGAAGGAAAAAAATAGATATTAATCCACAGGGTAAGCATGAAAACACTTGACATCCTCCTGCAAGTCTGAGAACACATTCAAAATGCATGGAACAAAACCAAAGTATATCAGCATTTAGTGGTTCCAATAAAAATTGGAAAGCTCCTTCAACATCCCAAACCTTAGCAACATCCCATTTTCAATCCAATCCATCATCACGGAGACCCATCTCGATCATATAACAAAGCAATCGAATGGGGATACAGCAAAGCTAGAAACCTTAAAACAAAAAACCCAGAAATTTACATAAAGCAACAATATTTCGCATAGAACATTGAGGCAATTGCCAACCTGATCAACCTCAATCAAATTGATAGTCAATATCCAAAACCAAACTCAAATTTAATCAAACCCAAAACGTACACATCCATGATCATACAATGCAAGCAGAGGGAGAGAGTCACTTACTAGTGCTGCTCACGGTTAAGAGCGTGAGGGTATTGCAACTGTTGGGCAACATAAATACAGAGAGAGAGAGAGAGAGAGAGGACATATGACAAACAGGTGGTGGGTTACCTGGCGAGAGAGAAGAGGAGTTGGGGCGTGCATGGAAGGCAAATGTGAGAGGAGCCTGAAGGATCGAGCTGCCATGCGTGACGCTCTGAAGGTCATGTCAGATTTAAATTTCTGTCTTTTTACTCCTTTTCTGCTGCTTCTATGAACCTCACCGCTCTGGTTTTTTTCGACTGCTGAAGCTCAGTGCTCTCACTGAAACTCGCGCTGCCTTCATGACTGCAATTTTGACAATAGTGGCACCCTCTATGGAGGGGCTTTTTTGTTTTGGTGTGTCAGCATTTTGGGGTGTTTGGCAACGACCCTATTCATTTTCTGGATTGAGGTTTGTAGGCAATATAAAGCTCCAGAATTACTCAATACAACTTAATAAGCACGAATTACTAGATTTCAGACTACTTAACGAATTCATATAACAACCAAGATTGTCATGTCACTTTTCACATATAGCACACTGTTTTTCAACGACAATTTCCACCATCATAACAAATAGTCGATTCAATGAATAAAAAATACACAATATTAGCATTTAACTACGTTAATCAACCATCATGATCAAACATCACCCCACTAAGTTTAACAAGCCAACTCCATAATGTTTGTCATAGTTTTCTACTTGAAATCCAAATATCCAACATTGTAACCTAAAGTCACAACACTAGAGTAAACTTCAAAAATTCTATGCTCGAGAATCTAGGATTCTGGACCAACTCAAAGAAACTGAATAGGAAAAGGGATTTATGACCACTCAACAGAATTCAATGAAGATAAGGTTCCCAATGCGGATTACCAAAACCATAGGTTTCCATCCCATGGTCCCTCAATGCAGATTAACCAGACGGAGTCAGCTCTAGAATGCGAATGGTCCCCCAATGAGTATTAATCAGCGAAACTATATGTATGCATCCAATAGTATGGTTTCCTAATGCGGATTAACTAGGTGAAAGAGATATAATGTAATCAAGTAGGCAGTGACCCATCAATGCGGATTAACCAAACAAAATCATCTATATATATAATATCAAGTAGGCAGTGACTTCTCAAAGTCACCCCTAGAGTGTGTTTGGTCCTCCAATGCAAATTAACCGCGCGGAACCATCAATGGACATAATGTGATTAAGTAGGCAGAGGCCTCTTAATACAGATTAATCAGCAAAGTCACACGTAGAGTGCATACAACCCCTAATGCAGATTAAACAGGCAGGATTATAGACATGTCTCCAATAGTGTGGTTCCCCAATGCGCATGAACTAGGCGGAACCACCCATAGAAATAATGTAACTAGGTGGGCAGTGACCTCCCATTACTGATTAACTAGACGGAGTCACTCCTATAATGCGGATGATCCCCTAATGCGGAGTAACCAAGCGGGACCATAGGCATATACATAACAATATGGTCCCCAAATGCATATTATCCATGTACCACATTGCTACAAGGTACAATCACATATCATACAACATGCGTCATACATTCTACATCCCACTTCAACAATATGATTTACATTGTGAGCAAATATACGATCAATTACACATGACAACCAAATATCTAGTCACATAGATACAAAAGTTCTACTCGATAATTCTAATATAATCTCCAACTCATATCCTCACACTAGCAATCACACGCATCATTTATCTTACCTAAAAATCCAATACACACGTGAATCTCGATAAGGATCCACCTATATGCAAACTGAGATGCACATCCCGGGGATGGCCTACTGACGTAAGTAGGCCACTAAGCTCTATTAGGCCCATAGTAATACTAACTTACACATTTAAGAATGATTCAAAGCAATGTTAACCAAAAGTCAACCCTTGATCAACTTGGTCAACAGTAGGGTTAACAACTCTATATAAATCAATCTGGAAGATCCACACATCATATTTTCGATCCGTAAATTCCTAAGAGCCTCACATTAATTACACAACAACATATTATAATTTCTTGACAATCCAACAGTTAAATCTTTGCCTAGCACAAAGGTTGAGTGGCTGACATTCACGAAACTAGGCTCAAACAATTAAATCACATCAAACAAATGTCAAATATGGATTCAAAGAATCGCAATTAGCTTAGAAAAATAAGGTCCAGTCCTTGGTCACATGCCGTTGCATGCGGCGGCCAGCGGTGCCACCTTGCCACAATTTTTGACAATCACCAAAATGGCTCAAAATTCAATAAGAGGTAGTTTACAATGAAGGGAGTACAGTTCAAAGTCGTAGATCGCTAGAAAAAAGTGGCCTGCGCATGCCACCCTTGCTGCACCAACGGGCAATCAGGACCCATAGATGAGAGTTATCAACTGATCGTGGCGGTTGGCGTTTAGTTGGATAGAAACGGTGGTTTCGCAGTGGAAGAGCTTAGGAGATGTCGAGCTCCAACCACCAGAAATGGAGACCAAATTGATGAATTTGGGGCGGGTTGGGTTCATGGTGGTGAGAGGAGGTGATTGGTGGTGGTGGTGGCGACGAACCTCGTTGCTCAAGCTCATCGAAAAATCGTCGAAGATTCACCCATTATACAGGTCAAGACTTGAGTCATAGAGGGGGGTCCGGGTCGACCTTCCCCTTCTAGGATGGATACT
This sequence comes from Malus sylvestris, assembly GCF_916048215.2. Classification (NCBI taxonomy): domain Eukaryota; kingdom Viridiplantae; phylum Streptophyta; class Magnoliopsida; order Rosales; family Rosaceae; genus Malus; species Malus sylvestris. The sequence continues at coordinate 36,097,105 of NC_062264.1, read as the reverse complement.
CCAATAGTTATGGGGCCAGTAACGTTTGGTACGCAGACGAGACGAAACGGGATGGGACGGGACGGAATAGGACGGGACGGGACGGAACAGGACGGGACGGGACGGGACGAAACAGGATGGAACGGATGATGTAAATATTGAAAAAGATAAGGAGAAATTTTGTCATAAAATGTTATAAATTTGTGTTCCACGGATGTGGAACGGGTCGTTCCAGGGGGAAGAGGTGGAACGAAAAATCAGCCAAATTTTGTCCCATGGGACAACCCGTTCCACAGTTTTTAGGTGCACCAAACGTGGGACGGAACGGCTCGTCCCGTTCCGTCCCGTCCCGTCCCACGTACCAAACGGTACCTAAGTAGAAGGTCAAATGACAGATTTGGCCCTGACTTTAAAGGTTGGTAATTTCTTCGTTACAACTCTTATTCACGAATGGTTTTGTCCCACGTGGAGTCAAGTTCTATCTAAATATATTAAGAGTGACCCTGAAAGGTCTACAGATTTTTAATGAGTATTTATGAAAAATCAAACTTTGTAAATAAGTAAACAAAACCCAAAATTAACAGAAAATAATAATAAAACCTCGAAGGTACTAAATACGAAAGGTTGAAGTGAATTCGGGGACGAGATTTCACAACAAGTGACCTTGTATACTTCTTCAAGTTAGGAAATTAAGACCAACAATATATTTTATTCAAAAGTATTGTTTAGTAAGGTCATCTCCAATGAAGAATGCTAAAGGTTCAAAAGCCAAAAAATGACCTGATTTGTCCAGAAACCGATAACTGGACTATAATTCTATAGAGCTCACTAGACCATTATTTGGTCAAAAGGGCATCAGACTGGCCAAATGTAGCCCCTCCCCCCTTTTAGTCCATTTATAGGTCCAACTCCTCAATTGTAATAATTGACTCAAATTTAACGGTTAGATTTGAAACATTCAACGGTAGTTTAATTAAATTAAGCAATAAATTTAAAAGTATAAATTCAAAACTAATAAACTATTTAGGGGGCTATGTTTAGCCCTTTTAGTTGAAGATGGTATGTGAGTATGGTCTTACACTGTTCATTTAAAATATTTTTGCAGTGCTATAATTCTGGACAAAGCTATATTTAGCTCTTTCTGTTGGAGACTGAAGACTTTAGAAGTAAAGTTTGAACCTAAATTTAAAATCTTGATATCTTAACTTTATATGATCTTGTGGGGCTCAAATTTTATTTTCAAATTCTTGATGAAACAATCATTTTAAATAAATTATATTGTGGAATCCAATTTGCTAACTTGAAGAAATAGAAACTAACCTTATATATTGGGTTGCTACCTCCGTTATAGTAGCTTTTTTCTTACATGGCATAACAAATCTAACTTTGTTACTAAAAAACAATCTCTTTTAGATGCTATGTATCATTTAAATATTACAATTGTGTGTATAATTGACACAATGGTATTTTTTGGGACAATAGTATTAGTTAGTTCTAACTAAAATTATGTTTTTAATGATTTAGGAAAACAACTTACATGATATGGATGTAAAGTCTTGTGACTTCTCGTCAGTGGCGGATCCACAGTGGGGTCGTCGGGGTCGCACGACCCCTTGGAAACCATGGAAACAACCTTGAAGCTCCCATATGCGACCTCTTGGAGCTGGGGTCGTCGGGGTTGTCGGGGTCGGACTCGCACGCCAACTGTTGGACAAAAAGCCTGAACGAAGACTCGGCAGGAAAAGGAAGAAGAAGCAGCGCTCGCGCGCGCTTCTTTTTTTTCAAAACAGATGAGCAAAACGGCGTCGTTTTGGCCCAGGAAATTTTTTTAAATGACCTGGCCAAAACGGCGTCGTTTTGGGCCAGGCCGAACAAAAAAAAAAGAAAAGAAATTCCCACCGTGTCCCCCCCAGTCCCAGCCTTCCTACCCGACTCCTATACAATCAAAAGCCCCAATTTCTTTTGTTTTCTCATCCTCCAACCCTAACTCAATCCCCCCAAACCCTCAACTCCTCTCCTCCCTTGCTGCTGCTGCCCCCAAACCCTCAACTCCATCTCCTCCCTTGCTGCTCCCCTGCTGGCGGCTCCAACTCCATCTCCTCCCTTTGTTTATATTGTGAGTATTTATTTTGAATATTTTGTATATGTAGAATATATTTAATTAATTGAAATTCAATTCATATTTATTTTGTGAGTTTTTATTGTGAGTTTTTATTGATGGTTTGTGACACACCCTAACCCGAAAATTAGGACATGCTGACCGTCACGTGAGCGTGACGTAACCATAAGTGCAGGCGGAAACGATAATATAACAAAAATACTAACAAAAAAAAACCACTAATTGCAGTTATTAACAACCTATCATTCTATGTGCATTATAGTGTACTAAACACACATAAACAGAGCATAAGCGTCTAGGTGCAGTCAAGTAGGACCATAACTAATTTACAACACCCTCGGGTGAATCCTACATTTATTTAGTCTGTCAGAACGCCGAAGAAGTCCTCGTAGGCCACCAACACCTCAACTAGAACCTGGAGGGGCGCAAAACAGAAAACGTGAGTGGGCGAAAATAAAGCTTTTCCAAAACATTTCATAACTCCACATTTATAACCCCTCTTTGAAAACCTGTATACTTTCCCAGAAAAATAGTATATAAGCATATATATATCTCAACCATCTCAATCATCAATCTCATAACATATTCAATAGAAAACGTGCCATGTTCAATTCAACAGTTTAGTATGAATGCATTAACATAAATCAGGTGAAAGAATAAATCAACCGGAGACCCTACAATGGTCCTGTACGACTGAATGTAGAGCTCAAAATCTCATCTAACCGGAGTCACCAACTGTGACCTGTACGGCCATGCCGGAGTCACCTAGTATGACCTGTACGGCACTACACTGCACATAAGTCGGAATTACCTAATGTAATCTGTACGACTTAATGGTGTAATAATATGCTCTAGTGCTTTTCTCATCAATCATTTGTGCACATAATCTAAGGTCACCTACCAGTCGGAACCCCTCTAATGGTCTGTACGACTGGCATGTCGGAACCACCCCCGGTGGTCTGTACGACTAGCATCTACTTGGATCCAAGGTGAGCATACGATGCAGGGTGAATAATATAAGCACTAATACCAAGGTGCAGTTTATGAGCTCAACATATCTCAACATCATCATAACAGTAATAATACTCACCTGATACTCACCTGTGCGTTCACCGCACCATTTCACATATATGCATCATACAACAATTCATAATATTCATGATATTCTAAGCATGGCAACCCAAACTATATTCCATATCACAATTCAACATACTTTTCATTTAAATTGATTTCTGGGGAAATCGGGTATATAGGTATATATATAGAAAGCAATGCCCACTCACTGGTATGTTGCCGGGTCGTAACCCCCTTGACGCCCCTGGATGTGCTCCTCCTCGCTATAAGTCTCACCTATACAAGAAGTACCCGAAATAACGTTATTTAACGCATAACCCAACTCTTAGCTAATAACTCCTCATATGTTGCTCAAATTGGGTATATGAATATACCACGGTGACCTACACAACCTCAGGATCATCCCCATATTTTTAAAATAATTTTTGGACCCTTCACGCGCCCCCACGCGCCTGAAATGGCACGGACCTACGCGCCCCCCACACGCAGCCACGTGCGTTGCACACTGACGGCGTCAGGAATATTCCGAGAATATTCCGTTAAAACCTAACAGTTCCGTTAACGGCGTCAGGAATATTCCGTTAGAACTAACGGAATATTCCGGTTTCTTCTCCGATGGACTCTCGCCGAACTCCGGTCACCAGAAAACTGGGAAAATTTCTATTTAACTATTCTCACTCGTTTTTCGTCCATTTTTCTCGAATTTTATACCAAATTGAAGCATTTAATATGTACAATCACGTTGGAAGGGTTTTAAACACTAAAAACCACGGAATCATACCTTCCAAAATTTCGAGAAATTGGCTAAACGTCGAACCAAGTGATTCCGACGTCCAAAACTTCCAAACAACCCACTCCGAGCTTCCTTGGGACTTCCTAAAGCTCACTGTGATCTTAGTTTGGCCTAAAACACAACCACTTCAAAGATCATGAACAGTACATAATCACGGTGTCTTTAGAAACTAGGGTTTTCGAAATGAAACTCACCTTAAACTGGTACCTACGTGATCGTGGAGTCCTCAGGAGTGCAATGGTGGTTTTAAATCCGGCGTTGGTGTTGATTTTAGGTGGTTTTGGTGGTTGCCCGTGTGTTCGAGAGGGTGAGAGAGAGAGAGAGAGAGAGAGAATGTCTGAGGAAGAGAGAGAGAGTGAATACGGGAAATGGGGAAGGAATCAGGGCATGAGGCCCTACCTAAACCTCTAACTAACCAAATTAAAACATACAATTGTAAATCCAAGTCTTAGTTTAAGTTCCTAACACTAGGTAATAATCTAATTAACAATAGTTTAGGAACTTTAGGTAAAACTAAATGTCGAATTTACGCACCTTAATCCCGTTTAAGGTCACTTTTGTAATTTCACGTCCTCGGAATTAAAAATTCCGGGACGGGCCGTGACAATCTCCCCTCCTTATAGAATTTCGTCCCCGAAATTCCAGCCACCAACCACACCATCAATACTCATAAAATAGCCTCGGATACATATCCCTCATCCGTTCTTCTGTCTCCCATGTAGCTTCTTCCGCTGTATGGTTCCTCCACAATACTTTTACCAAGCTCACTGTCTTATTCCTTAGAGTCTTGTCTTTCCAATCCAGTATAGTCACTGGTTCCTCATCATACGTCAAATCCGGATTAATTTCCAAAGGTTGAGGAGGAATCACATGTGAAGGATCTGAAACATAATGCCGAAGCATCGAGACATGGAACACATTATGTACCTTAGACAACTCTGGAGGCAGCTCCAACCTATAGGCAACTTCACCAATCCTCTCAGTGATCTCATAAGGTCCAATGTACCTGGGACTTAGCTTTCCTTTCTTTCCAAAACGAACCACCCCTCTCCAAGGCGATAATTTCAGAAATACATAGTCGCCCACATTATACATTCTATCCGTGGTATGTCGATCTGCTAGGCTCTTTTGCCTATCTTGGGTCACTTTCAGGTTAGACTTAATTACCTGAATATTCTGAGTAGTCTCATCCACAATCTCTGGGCCCTCGAGTATTCTTTCACCGACCTCTGACCAACATAATGGCGTACGACAAGCTTTACCATAAAGCGCTTCAAATGGAGACATTCCAATACTCGAATGAAAACTATTATTGTAGGCAAACTCCATCAAATCCAAGCGATCATGCCAAGAATCACCAAATTGCATCACAGAGGATCTCAACATATCCTCGAGTGTCTGAATAGTTCTCTCTGACTGACCATCTGTCTGTGGATGATAAGCTGTACTGTAAAGCAATCTAGTACCCAAAGCTTCTTGAAAAGCTGTCCAAAACTTAGAAGTAAATCTTTGATCTCGATCAGAAATAATATTCACTGGGACACCATGATACTTTACAACCTTCGATGTGAATAACTTAGCCAACTTATTTAAAGGGTACTTCTCCCTTACTGGAATAAAATGTGCTAATTTGGTAAGTCGATCTACAACCACCCAAATGCCATCAAAACCATTTTGTGTACTAGGCAGCTTATACACAAAATCCATCGTTATATTCTCCCATTTCCACTGGGGAACGGGAAATGGTTGCAATCTTCCAAACGGCTTCTTTCTTTCAGCCTTAACCTGCTGGCAAACAATACACCTACTTACATACTCTGCAATTTCCCTCTTCGTACCCGGCCAATAGTAAAATGGTCGAATGGTATGATACATTTTAGTTCCCCCTGGGTGCATAGCATAAGCCGAACAATGTGCTTCATCCAAAATTTCTTTCTTTAGTTCCTCATTATTTGGCACATACATCCTGTTCTCTTGCATAAGCATACCATCTGATCCTCGGATCCTGAGATCTTTCTTTTTCCCTTCCTTTCTTAAACTGACCAATTCTTGGATTTCTTCATCCCACGATTGAGCTGCAAGCACCCGATCAATTAAAATTGGCTTGACTTGAAAATTGGAAAGAAAAGCTTCACTTTGCTCTTCCAATTCTAACTCTACTCCAATAGATCTTAACTCTGCAAGAAGAGAAACACGGCTGGCATACAAAGCATTAAGTCGTCCTTGAGGTTTCCTACTCAGAGCATCAGCTACCACATTTGCACGACCCGGATGGTACTCAATCGTGCAATCATAATCACTTAACAATTCTAACCATCTTCTCTGACGAAGATTAAGATCATGCTGCGTGAAAAGGTACTGAAGACTTTTATGATCTGTAAAGATCTTACATTTCTCACCATAGAGATAGTGTCTCCAAATCTTCAAAGCAAACACAATAGCTGCCAACTCAAGATCGTGAGTAGGATAGTTCTTTTCATGAGTCTTCAACTGCCTAGAAGCATAGGCAATCACTTTACTATGCTGCATCAAAACACAACCTAAACCATTCAAAGAAGCATCACTGTAGATCTCGAAGTTACCATTATCATCATGAAGTATTAACACAGGTGCATGAGTAAGGCAATACTTCAACTGCTGGAAACTTTGCTCACAACTATCATCCCACTCAAACTTAACCTCCTTCCTGGTTAACTTCGTTAATGGCAAGGCAATCATAGAAAAGTCTTGAACAAACCGTCGATAATAACCTGCCAAGCCAAGAAAACTCCGCACCTCAGTGACGGTTCGAGGTTGTTCCCAACTTTCCACTGCTGCTATCTTTTGAGGATCCACTTGAATTCCCTGAGCTGATACCACATGTCCCAAAAATGCCACTTGATTCAGCCAAAACTGACATTTACTAAACTTGGCATATAACCGGTGCTCCCTCAATTTCCTTAACACCAAGTTAAGATGTCGAATATGGTCTGATTTCGACTTAGAGTATACCAGGATATCATCAATAAAAACAATAACAAACTTGTCTAAATATTCCTGGAATACTTCATTCATCAATCTCATGAAAGCTGCAGGGGCATTAGTCAATCCAAATGGCATCACCAAAAACTCATAATGCCCATAACGAGTCCTGAAAGCCGTTTTATGAACATCCTCATCTTTAATCTTTAATTGATAATACCCAGATCTCAAATCGATCTTAGAAAACACACAGGCACCTTTAAGCTGATCAAACAAATCATCTATACGAGGCAAGGGATAACGGTTTTTAATCGTTACCCGATTCAATTGCCTGTAATCAATACACAATCTCAAAGTTCCATCCTTCTTTCTCACAAACAACACCGGAGCTCCTCAAGGTGAAGAACTAGGCTGAATGAAACCTTTATCAATTAACTCTTGCAATTGAATTTTCAACTCTCTTAATTCCGCTGGTGCCATTCTATAAGGAGTCAATGATATAGGGTTTGTACCTGGAAGCAATTCAATCGAAAACTCCACATCTCTATCTGGGGGCAATCCAGGCAAATCATCTGGAAATACATCAGGATAGTGTCTGACTACTCCGACTTCCTCCACACTACTGGGAGCAACATCATTCAAAACCACATGTGCCAAGTATCCCTGACAACCCTTGGATAACAATTTCTTCGCCCTTATGGCTGAAATAACACCATGCCTCACCCCACTTCTTTCACCCACAAAAGTAACCTCAGGTAGTCCAGGACGAAGAAAAGTAACTGATTTCCCGTAACAATCTATATGGGCGCGATTATAATGCAACCAATCCGCCCCTAAAATCACATCAAAATCCACGATGTCTAACGGGATGAGATTAGCAGGCATAACTACATTATCTACCATCACTGGACACCCAGGATAAAAACTATCAACATAACATTTATCCCCTCTAGGCATAACAAATTCTAAATCAAACCCTAGAGGCGAAAGATGAGGTTGTGTCATTTGAGCAAATGTATGAGAAATCACAGAATGCGTAGCACCACAATCAATCAAAACCCTAGCAAAATGACCAAGAACATTCAACGTACCCATAATCAAGTCTGGATGGTTCTGAGCATCTTGCAGTGATATGTGGTTAACACTTCCCTGAGTTGGCTGTCGTCCTCCACGACCTCTGCCACTCTGATTACCTCGCCCCTGATGAGTACGTCCTTGACCTGCCTGGGCAGGCTGCCTAGACGGCCCTGCACTACTAGCAGCAACCCCTCTCTGTTGAGGCCGACCCCCCTAATACCACTGAGATCCGCTAGCTGGCATAGACGGATATGAAGTATAACCTCCCTGATCCTGAGAATATCCACTCTGAAAATAAGGATCCTGGGAATATTGATACTGTCCCGGAGCATAAGGAGCAGCATCACCCTGATAGTGATAAGCACCACCACGACCAAACTGGCCATAACTGCCTGAATTTAAGTTCTGCTGAGTCGGTGCTGGAGCTGGCATAACAGGCTGCTGGGGCCTCTGCTGACTTTGGGGACAATGTGCAGCTCGATGTCCTACCTGACCACATGTAAAGCATGCACCACTGATTCTCCTACATTCCCCATGATGTCGAAAATTACAACGGCTACATAACGGAGGACCAGAACCACCAGTACCAATAAAACTTCTCTGACTAGGAAATCTAGGTCCACTACCAAACCTACCACCTCCTCTCCTCGGACCTGTGGTACTAAATCCACCACTGGAAGAACTCGAACTCATTCCACTCTTTTTGAAATTCTGCGTCTTACGGGGTCCTTGGAAGGAGATACCTTTACCCTTGCCTTCATTCCTCTGGTTGCCATCATTCTTATCTTCCTCTTCATCACTATCACTAGGAAGTTTCTCGGACTCCTCCATCCGAACCATAATTTCAGAAAACTCATGATAATTAGCACAAGGAAGTGCGCTAGCAAAGGTTCGCCATCTCTTCTTCGATCCCAACTTAAATCGACGAAGCATTTCCTCTGGATTAGCAGCCACATCCGGATCATAACGAGACAAATCTGTAAACTTCCTGTAGTATTCACATGCCGACATCTTCCTTTGCTTCAATTGGGTGAACTCCTGCTTCTTACTATCAATGTACTCTGGGGGAACGAATCTTTTCCTAAATATTCCCTTGAATATGCCCCAATCTTGTACCATCTCAGGTGCAAGAAAATTAGTTTCATTTCTCCACCAAACTGCAACCTCTCGGCTTAAAAACCAAATGGTAGTCTCGACCCATCTATTCTCAGGTAGGTTCCCTTGACTCCTCATCACTTGAAAAGTCTGCTCAATCCGATCCAACCACTTTTCTGCCCCCTCATAACCTTCATTTCCCTCAAAGGTTTCCAATTTCAGATTATACATCGTCTCTACAGGTGTTCTCTGAGGAGGACGGATACTAGCCTGAAAAGCCTGAGTTATTGCTTCCCCTAACTGAACTATATCGGGGACATTAGGTTCAGTAGCACGGCGAGGATCTCTACGAGGCGGCATAATTCTGACAGAAAACATCAAAAATCAATAGAAGAACTCATTAGTTATACAGGACTGCAACCTATGCTCTGATACCAAACTGACACACCCTAACCCGAAAATTAGGACATGCTGGCTGTCACGTGAGCGTGGCGTAACCATAAGTGCAGGCGGAAACGATAATATAACAAAAATACTAACAAAAAAAAACCACTAATTGCAGTTATTAACAGCCTATCATTCTATGTGCATTATAGTGTACTAAACACACATAAACAGAGCACAAGCGTCTAGGTGCAGTCAAGTAGGACCATAACTAATTTACAACACCCTCGGGTGAATCCTACATTTATTTAGTCTGTCAGAACGCCGAAGAAGTCCTCGTAGGCCACCAACACCTCAACTAGAACCTGGAGGGGCGCAAAACAGAAAACGTGAGTGGGCGAAAATAAAGCTTTTCCAAAACATTTCATAACTCCACATTTATAACCCCTCTTTGAAAACCTGTATACTTTCCCAGAAAAATAGTATATAAGCATATATATATCTCAACCATCTCAATCATCAATCTCATAACATATTCAATAGAAAACGTGCCATGTTCAATTCAACAGTTTAGTATGAATGCATTAACATAAATCAGGTGAAAGAATAAATCAACCGGAGACCCTACAATGGTCCTGTACGGCTGAATGTAGAGCTCAAAATCTCATCTAACCGGAGTCACCAACTGTGACCTGTACGGCCATGCCGGAGTCACCTAGTATGACCTGTACGGCACTACACTGCACATAAGTCGGAATTACCTAATGTAATCTGTACGACTTAATGGTGTAATAATATGCTCTAGTGCTTTTCTCATCAATCATTTGTGCACATAATCTAAGGTCACCTACCAGTCGGAACCCCTATAATGGTCTGTACGACTGGCATGTCGGAACCACCCCCGGTGGTCTGTACGACTAGCATCTACTTGGATCCAAGGTGAGCATACGATGCAGGGTGAATAATATAAGCACTAATACCAAGGTGCAGTTTATGAGCTCAACATATCTCAACATCATCATAACAGTAATAATACTCACCTGATACTCACCTGTGCGTCCACCGCACCATTTCACATATATGCATCATACAACAATTCATAATATTCATGATATTCTAAGCATGGCAACCCAAACTATATTCCATATCACAATTCAACATACTTTTCATTTAAATTGATTTCTGGGGAAATCGGGTATATAGGTATATATATAGAAAGCAATGCCCACTCACTGGTATGTTGCCGGGTCGTAACCCCTTTGACGCCCCTGGATGTGCTCCTCCTCGCTATAAGTCTCACCTATACAAGAAGTACCCGAAATAACGTTATTTAACGCATAACCCAACTCTTAGCTAATAACTCCTCATATGTTGCTCAAATTGGGTATATGAATATACCACGGTGACCTACACAACCTCAGGATCATCCCCATATTTTTAAAATAATTTTTGGACCCTTCACGCGCCCCCACGCGCCTGAAATGGCACGGACCTACGCGCCCCCCACGCGCAGCCACGTGCGTTGCACACTGACGGCGTCAGGAATATTCCGAGAATATTCCGTTAAAACCTAACAGTTCCGTTAACGGCGTCAGGAATATTCCGTTAGAACTAACGGAATATTCCGGTTTCTTCTCCGATGGACTCTCGCCGAACTCCGGTCACCAGAAAACTGGGAAAAATTTCTATTTAACTATTCTCACTCGTTTTTCGTCCATTTTTCTCGAATTTTATACCAAATTGAAGCATTTAACATGTACAATCACGTTGGAAGGGTTTTAAACACTAAAAACCACGGAATCATACCTTCCAAAATTTCGAGAAATCGGCTAAACGTCGAACCAAGTGATTCCGACGTCCAAAACTTCCAAACAACCCACTCCGAGCTTCCTTGGGACTTCCTAAAGCTCACTGTGATCTTAGTTTGGCCTAAAACACAACCACTTCAAAGATCATGAACAGTACATAATCACGGTGTCTTTAGAAACTAGGGTTTTCGAAATGAAACTCACTTTAAACTGGTACCTACGTGATCGTGGAGTCCTCAGGTGACACACCCCGTCCCGAAGGAGGGCATGCTGGCCGTCACGTGAGAGTGACGTAACCATTTGCACAGTACGGAAGCTTTAAGATACAATTTATAAGTTGATACACCCGAAGGTGAGTCCTAATTTTGTCCAATCTGTCAGAACACCGTCGAATTCCTCGTAGTCACCACACCTTTGTGATTCCTGAACCTGGAGGGGCGCAAAACCAAAATTGAATGGGTCAGTAAAACAATTCTTTTCCAAATCCAAACATTTCGCAAACGTTGTAACCCCTCTCCGTAAAACTTGTATACTTTCCCAGAAATGTAAAATATAAATATACATATATAATCTCAAAACTTCAAATCACTATCTCAACATTTTTCATTACAATTATGCCATGCCATGTCTAAATTCAACAGTATAATATGAATGCATCAACAATAATTATATCAGGTGCAAGAAGTAATCAACCGGAGGCCCTCTAATAGCCCTGAACGGTTGAACCTAGAGCTCAAAATCTATCACTCTCACTCTGCCGGAGTCACCTCTGTGACCTGTACGGCCTTCTGCACACAAGTTATGCTCTAGTGCTTTCTCATTAATCATCTGTGCACATAATCTAAGGTCACCCACCAGTCGAAATCTCACTAACACTCTTCGACTGGCCCGTCGCACCCACTCCGCGTGGACTATGCGACCAGCATCTACTTGGATCCAAGGCGAGCGTGCGATGCGGTGAATACTATAAGCACTAAACCATGGTGCAGGATTTGAGCTCAATATATATCAACATCATCATAACAGTATTTAAATACTCACCTGATACTCACATGTGCGTCCGCCGCACCATTCATTCATATGCATCATATAACAATTCATATCATTTGATTCATATCATTTCATGCATGGCAATTCAATTTACATTTCCATATATATTTCATATACTTCTATGCATGACCTTTCAATTCACGTTTTCATATAATTCTATATACCTTTCATTTAAAACATAATTTCATTCTAATTCAATTTCTGGGAAAACGTCAAGTATATATATATACGGAAAACAAAACTGCCCACTCACCTGGAGTTCGTCCTACAACTCCCTAGCACAATACGCCAAGGCGTCATGACGATTGCCGCCTAGAACAGTAATCAAATCCAACCTCAGAATTCATATCGATAGAATATATAACTTATATAAAATACGTCACTACGTAGATCGATCCGGAAGATCTGCCACTCAGATTTTAAATCCATAACTTCCAGAGGTCCACAATATATCTCTAGGACAACATCCTAAAATTTCATCACCATCCAACGGTCAGATCTCCGTCAATTAACAAAACTAAGTGACTGTTTACATTCTATTTTATGAACTTACAACTCAAATTCCGGAAGATCCGTAAATCGGATTCCCAATCCGTAAGTTCCTATAATCCTCAAATATTACGTATTACAACGTATCAAATTTTGGTGACGATCCAACGGTCGGATCATCAATTCACATTTTCACCTAATGCGAAAATTATAAAACGTTATTTGAACACCTAACCAACAATCCTTAATAACTTTCTCATACGGTGCTCAATTTGGGTATATGAATATACCAAAGTGATCCACTCGACGTCACGAACGTCGACATATTTTTAGATTATTTTTTTGATGTGCCACGCGCCCCCACGCGCCAGGACAAGCACGGGGACACGCGCCCCCACGCGCATCATCCCCAACCTTGGTTCGCCGGACTGGTTTTTCCGACGATCGGAAAACTGGAGAATTTTCAAATGCTTCGTTCTCCTTCGTTTCTCAACCATTTTCTTCGTATAATATATCAAATTGAAGCCCTCAACATGTAGAATCATAATATACTACTTTAAAGCTCTAAAAACTACGAAATCTTACCGGAAAAATTCCACAAGAACCGGCCAACTTTGAACGTGGTGATCCCGACGTCCAAAACTCCCAAACAACATACTCCGAGCTTCCTTGGGACTTCCTAAAGCTCACTGTGAGCTTAGTTTGGCCTAAAACACAACCAATTCAAAGCTCATGAACAGTACACTTTCACGGGGAGTTTAGAATCTAGGTTTTCCGAAGTAAAACTTACCTGAAATTGGTGTCTACGTGATCGTGGAGGTTCCAGGAGTTCGATGGTGGTCTTAACTCCGTCGTTGGTAGAAGTTTAGGGTGGTTTTGGAGCTTGTCCGTGTGAGTTCGAAGGAGAGGGAGAGAGAACTGAGAGTTTCGTGAGGGAGGAGAGAGAGAGTGAGACAATGTTACGGGTTATGGGGAGGGTTTTGAGGTGTGGGGATCCCACGTGTCCAACCCAATCCCAATTTCATAAATTCCCACATAAAAATCCAAACTTAAGCCTAGTTTAAGTTCCTAAAACCAAATAACTTAGGAACTTTAAGTAAAACCAATCGTTAAATTTTCGCCCCTTAGTCCCATTTAAGGGCATTTTCGTCTTTTCACGTCCTCGAAATTAAAATTCCGGGACGGGCTGTGACATCAGGAGTGCAATGGTGGTTTTAAATCCGGCGTTGGTGTTGATTTTAGGTGGTTTTGGTGGTTGCCCGTGTGTTCGAGAGGGTGAGAGAGAGAGAGAGAAGGTCTGAGGAAGAGAGAGAGAGTGAATACGGGAAATGGGGAGGGAATCAGGGCATGAGGCCCTACCTAAACCTCTAACTGACCAAATTAAAACATACAATTGTAAATCCAAGTCTTAGTTTAAGTTCCTAACACTAGGTAATAATCTAATTAACAATAGTTTAGGAACTTTAGGTAAAACTAAATGTCGAATTTACGCACCTTAATCCCGTTTAAGGTCACTTTTGTAATTTCACGTCCTCGGAATTAAAAATTCCGGGACGGGCCGTGACAGTTTGTTTATATTGATGGTTTGTTTATATTGTGAGTTTTTATTGGTTTGTTTTTATTGATGGTTTGTTTATATTGATGGTTTGTTTATATTGTGATTTTTTATTTTCATTATTTTGTATATGTAGAATGCAAGATGAGATATTTAATTTAATTGAAATCCAATTCATATTTATTTTGATTATGTTTATGGTTTGTTTATATTGTGAGTATTTATTTTGAATATTTTGTATATGTAGAATATATTTAATTTAATTGAAATTCAATTCATATTTATTTTGATTATATTGATGGTTTGTTTATATTGTGAGTTTTTATTTTCATTATTTTGTATATGTAGAATACAAGATGAGATATTTAATTTAATTGAAATCCAATTCATATTTATTTTGATTATGTTTATGGTTTGTTTATATTGTGAGTATTTATTTTGAATATTTTGTATATGTAGCATTATTATGGAACGGTTTTTTAAGAGAAAGTCATCATCGGGTTCGGGTAGTTCGAATAATGTTGATAGTTCAAATACTGTTGGTAGTTCAAGAACTCCAAGTTCAAGACAAAGTCAGTTAGATGATGTTTTGGGTAATCTTCAAGCGGATCCTGGATTAAGAACTCGAATAATAGATTATGACGCTAATATGAGAGATGAGGTCCGAAGATTATATCTACAAAAAGGACTTTGTCAACCTAGAGGTCATAATTTCCCAATAACTAATATGTCGGGAATTAATCGACGCTTCATTCCCCAATGGTTTGATGAGTTTGATTGGTTGGAGTATAGTGTATCTAAAGATGCGGCATTTTGTCTCTATTGCTATCTCTTTAAAACCAATTTTGAACAAGTGGGTAGTGAAGCTTTCACTGGAGATGGATTTAAGAATTGGAAGAAAGGGAGAGAAAGATTTAAGATGCATGTTGGACCGGTTGGGAGTGTTCATAATAAGGCTAGAGAAGCTGCTACAAATTTGATGAATCAAGCTACACATATTGAAACGGCAGTGAGCAAACACTCTGACCAAGCTCGTAAGGCTTATCGCACATGCTTGATTGCTTCAATCAAGTGCACTAAGTTTTTATTGCGACAAGGTCTTCCTTTTCGTGGCCATGATGAAAGTGCCACTTCAAGCAATAGGGGAAATTACTTGGAGTTATTGCAATTCCTTGCAGATAATGCTCCGGGGAAGTTGTGATGGAAAATGCTCCGGGGAATCTCAAATTACTAGCTCCTTCCATTAAAAAAGAAATTGTGAATTCATGTGCCCTTGAAACACTTGATGCTATCATGGATGGTCTAAAAGATAGATTCTTTTCAATATTGGTGGATGAAGCACGTGATGTGTCTATGAAAGAGCAAATGGCTATGGTGTTGCGTTATGTGGATGACAACGGGCATGTAATTGAAAGATTTGTGGGTATCCAACATGTTACCGACACTACTTCAAGTTCACTAAAGGATGCTATTGACACATTGTTTTCTCGCAACGATTTGAGCATTTCCAAGTTACGAGGACAAGGTTATGATGGTGCTAGCAATATGAGAGGTGAGTTGAATGGCCTTAAAACAAAGATATTGAGAGAACAACCTTGTGCATATTATGTTCATTGCTTTGCTCATCAACTTCAACTAGCTCTTGTTGCCGTAGCAAAGAAGAATATAGACATTGCCTCTTTTTTTGCAACGGCTAATAGTGTGGTTAATCATGTTGGAGCATCTTGTAAGCGGCGTGATTCACTTAGAGGGCAACTTCAAGAAGAGCTTGTGATAGCTTTTGAAAATGATTGTCTTATAACGGGGCGAGGCTTAAATCAAGAAACAAGTCTCAAACGTGCCGGTGACACACGATGGAACTCACACTATGGTACCTTGATTAGCATCATTTCTATGTTTTCATCCATGGTTCATGTGCTTCAAATGGTTATTGATGATAATCCCAATGAAAGTGCGGGTGAAGCAAATAAGTTAATGAGAGTGATACTTACTTTTGAGTTTGTGTTTCACCTTTTCTTGATGAAAGTCATATTGGGACTTACAAATGATTTGTCACAAGCATTGCAAAGGAAAGATCAAGAAATTGTGAATGCAATGGCTTTAGTGAAATCATGCAAGGAAAAGCTATATTGGATGAGGAATAATGGGTTCGATGCATTGGTTGATGAAGTATCTTCTTTTTGTGAAAAACATCATATTGATGTTCCTAACATGGAAGAGGCATTTATACTTCCAGGGAGGTCAAGGCGTTATGCTCCAATAAAGACAAATCGTCATCATTATCGTGTGGAGCTCTTTATTTATGTCATTTATGAGCAAATTACGGAGTTAGATGATCGCTTTAATGAGGTAAATACCGAGTTGCTTATTTGTATGGCATGTTTGAGTCCGAAAGATTCATTTGTAGCTTTTGATAAACCAAAGTTACTTCGTCTTGCTCAATTTTATCCTCAAGACTTTTCGGATGAAGATCGTTTGGCACTTGAAGATCAACTTGAGATTTATATTCATTATGTGTGTTCCAGTAATGATTTCTCTCAATTGGAAGGGATTGGTGATCTTGCAAAAAAAATGGTGGAGACAAGGATGCATCAAGTATTCAATTATGTATATTTGCTCATTACATTGTCTTTAGTTTTACCAGTTGCAACTGCTTGAGTGGAGAAAACATTTTCTGTCATGAATATTGTTAAGGGTCCACTTAGGAACAAAATAGGAGATCAATGGTTGAGTGATAGCTTGCTTGTTTATATTGAGAGAGATATTTTTGCTTGTATTGAAAATGAAGCTATAATGCTTCGTTTTCAAAATATGAAACCTCGTCGTGGACAATTATAGTTTGTAATATTGTTTCCATTATGAATTATGAATGAAAGTACTATGATTTCATTTTCAATATGTTTTTCCATCCTAAATTTTTATTTGAACTTTTACACTGCGACCCCTTGGGGTAAGATTCCTGGATCCGCCACTGCTTCTCGTGCCAATGAAGTAAAAGTATATGGACAAAAAACTTATACACATTTATGTTTTATTGTTACGGAACGTCATCGTAACATTATACACATACTATATATAAGTCCTTCCCAGTCAAATAGACATCTACGAAGATATATAAAATAAAACTCGAGAGATTTAAATTAGGTAAACAAGATGGACACTTATGACCTTACCATCTAACTTTTTTCATGTAAAACTGAGGATACTAATAATCTTTAGGATCCTTCCAAGTTTTATGGTTGATGTAGTGCTTGTGATGAAGTGTGAATTCTACTTTTACGAGGAGATTTCGAATAATGCTGTCGAGACTTAAGAGTATACATCACGTTAAAGATTTGAAGCAATGCATTAGTTCTCAACGAAATGAGAGGTTTGTTCAGTATACTCGAAACACTAGACAATATGCAATATATTATAATACAAGTGAAAAAAATATCAAAAAATACTATAAAGTTGAATATATTACACGTATTATTTTTGTTTTGTTTTGTTTTTTTTTTCTGGAAGCACGTATTGTTTACTTAATTATATTAAAACATGTGGTACCACCGTGTCTTCATTTTATATTTTAATATAAAAATAGCGTGTACCATTTTGACAATGATGGCGTCGATGTTTGAACAGCCTTGTCAATATTAAGTGGTTGCTAATTCAATTAGAATAATACTTGAATTCTTGGTGTGTAGAAATATGATTTCTTGAATCAAACATGTACAATAGTTAGTTTCCAAAAAAAAAAACATGTACTATTATATGGTTTCAAATAGGTTTTATGTGCAAGGAATAGTAAAACTAAATATAAATATAAGAATATATTTCAATAATACGGAGAGAATTTCTGTTTAATTAATTATATTTTAACAGGATGAGCTCATTCTCTCATTTGCAAATAATGTATCTTCATTGTATAAATTTTAAAATTGGAACCGTTCAATGTCCTTCTCTTAATTTAAAGATCAATTCTATAAAAAATCATTCGAACCAATGATCGTTTAATATCCAAATGTATCAAATAAATGAACGATTTATGACTAGCTAAATTTCTGGTTGGTTGAGACTCATTCAGTGCTTATGTCTTGGGGCGAGGCTTCCTAGTTCCTTCACGTTGGCACATGTTGATCAATGGTCATCAGCTGCACCAATCCATGCATGATGTATGCAGCAATGAACAATGATCCATGATGAAGAACTGGATCAATTGATCTCGAAAACTGGATTGCAACACGATCTATAGGTTACCTTCTGCTTATGCGACTTTGTTTTTTTAATTTTACATGAAAATTGTCGCCCAAAACTACTCATTCCACATGCTACTTTTCTAAGGTCACAAGAAATAAAAAAGACGACAAAAAAAAAAGAATTTAAAAAAAACCCCAAACTCCAATCATTTTCTTCACTTGTTTTTAATTTTATTCTATTTACGAGTTACCATATATACATACATATATTTGTAAAAAGTTCAATACTTAATTGTGATTAGTAACTTTGGGGTGTCATAATTTATTTTGATACAGTAAAACTATTTGTAATCTTACACGAATTTGTAATATTTTAATACTTAACTGTGACTAATAACATTTGAGGCAAATTCAGATTAAGTACTAATTTTGATAAGGATTTGAGAGAAAAATATCAACTTTACGAAAAATTATCAATTTTGTCTCATTTTATTTGATTGAGCGATAAAATTGTGGGCAAATACACTTATTAACATATGAACATTTATATTTTTTGTTCTAATTATACATGACCCCACATCCACCAATGCCAATGCTAGAAATTATATGGGGTACCGTCATTGCGGCCGAATATTTTTTATTACAGAAAATTTCAAGTCACTATTCAGCAGTGAGTTAAAAAAAAATGTGCAACTTTTTCATCTCTATTAATTAATTAATGAAATCTTTTTTTGTTAACAAAAAAATGGTGAAAAGACAATTTAGTATTCTTTTACACAAAAAAATGATGGGCAATAATTTAATTTTACAGGTCCAAATTTTACTGTTTTTATTGAAGCCTCAATTACAGGTGATGTTAAAATATCTCTAATATTTAAAATTAAAAAAAAAAAAAAAAACCAAAAACCTCTTACTCCCTGTGTTCTCTCTCTATCTCTCTCTCCCTCCCTCTCTCCTCATTTTCTATAAAAATATGTTCATACACACAAAGTGTATAGGCAAATGCTAGTATTCAATTATGTATTGTAGTGCAATGTGAGTTTGGAACAATGTTTGGCTACTCAATAATGAGCAAAAACTCCTACTCAAAACTTTTCATATTCGAATTACAGAGTTTTGTACTTATGATAAGAACCATTCATATTATAAATCACTTTGTAAAGATCATTTTTGGAAAAATAGAATTAAAACTGAGATCCTTTAATCAATCTATTGGACAAATAAATAAATGGTTCATAATCCTTTTACCAATTTCGCTTATGTGTTTTTATACAATTCGATAACTAAATAACCTTAGTTTTAAATGGTTTTTTTTTTGCAAAAGCGATCCTTATACAATGATATCTATAATATGAACTTTTTTTTTATTATCATAAAACTTCGTTTTATGAACCGGTAACGAACAAATTTTGAGTAGGAATTCCTCTTTATTCTTTGAGTAATCAAATATTATTCGTGAGTTTATCTTTTTACATGTATATACAATATAATTAAAAAACTTATGAAGAAATTCATTACTTAACATGTCTTATTGAAGATACAACTGGTGGCAAGTCACGGTTATCCACCCATTTAGGAGACTGGGAAGACTTACAGAGGCATTTCAGCCTTCCACTGACTACAAATCTGACTTTCACACTAGCAACAGGTTTCAAACTTGAGACTTCCAGTATTGAAGGACATTGTTGCACAATAACATTGAGACCTGAAAATTTAATCGGCCGGTTGCCAAAAATTGTGATCAACTGATCACAGGAAAAAAGTTGGTTGGTGGAAGTGACAATCATGTAATATTTTGAATTATAGTAGTACTTATGGAATTGTTTTTAGGGGTATTTTGATATGGGTTTAAAGTAATTAAAAATTGAACCTATTTCAAAAGTAGGTATATAAAATTGGACTTATTTCAAATTTTCCTTTGTTTTTATGACTTTTTCATTGGTACTTAAACTAAAAACACGGTAGTTTAGCTAAAAGTTTTATTAGAGTTGGTATTAAAATAAAAAATCTCATACATATCGTAACCTCCCACAAATTTCTAAAAACAAAATACATAAACATTTTTGCCATATTTTTTTTTATGTGGAAATAGGTTCTAAACTAGTTACCGGTCAAGGGAATTTGCCCAACACTTTGGAGACTGAATAACATCATTTAAGACCTCATTTGATGGGCTGGATGAGACATATTGTGATCAATTAAAATAGACTTAATCCATATAAAAAAATTAAAATAGACTTAGTTCATATAAAAAAATTAAAATAGACTTAGTCCAGTTCATTGTTTGTTGTGTCAAATGTGAGATGAACATGACTGGACATAATAAGTTATAAATCTACTATAGAGTGAGTTATTTAACATATCCTTATACATGAGTTAAAAGTCCTATCGTACAAGTTCTTGCTAATCCAATTCTATTCCTAAGGTTCAATCTTGTCCAACCCACCAAACGAGCCCCAAAATCTCAGGTGGCTGGCAAATTCGTTTCACTTTGCCCATTGAAAACATGTTTTTAGAGAGACAAACTTCTTAACTAATGCTAGTACTAGCGTTCGGCTTAATAGACATAATTTGCATATTTGGGGTAAGACTCTGCCTACTGTGACAAAAAAATGAGTGTTTATTATGCTAGTACTCGTTGTTACCGTAATCACTCTATTTAATAGTTGATTTATTTTCTTGAGCAAAATATTTATTTTCTTTTAATTTTCTCCAATAACCAAATAATAGTAAACAAACAAAATAAAATTATCAACACAGGAAAAGAAAAATCAAATTGAAGAAGATTGGACACGGAGTCCAACCGTGTAATTGCGTTGTACTAGTTTGACATTTCAATGGTCTTTGTTTCTCTCGCTCTCATAAATTTCTTATTGTAGTCTTCCTTCTTCTAGACGTAGAGAGAGAAAGAGAGGAGAACGAGAGGAGAGAGAGGGTCGCCGGCCACCTTGTAGAGAGGGAAAGAAAGGAGACGCTTTCTTCCATACCCCTCTCTCTAAAAAAGTCAACACAAATCCCCCAATTCCTCATTTCCTCAAAACCCACCACCTCCCTCCATGTCCATTTAACCCTTGAAAGAAATCGACCAAAAAAAAAAAAATATTCATCCTTTCGTCTATTTGATCATCCCATACAATTCGAATCCGTAGGTCGAGTGGGTTTTTCTTAGTTTCGGAAAAAAGAAAAAAAAAATATTTAAAATCTCTGCTGCCGAAGACAGGGTTCGTCTCTGATGAGTTCCAATACGGCGCCGTCAAGCTCAGGAGGCGCCGGATCTGCGGATGCAACGTCTACCAGGAGGCATTCCAAGCGACCCAAGTGTAATTTCCTCCCCAAGCCCTAATCTTTTGTATTAATTTTGGGTTTTGAGTTCTTTTCAGAAATACCCAGATTAAATTTTGTCGATTTTTGCCTTTCCATTTTCAGTTATCTGAATTTTATTGTCTCAAAATTTTATGGTTCCTGCTTAGTATATATTTTCTGAGTGAGGTTTAGAAATTTAGAAGTCAATTATATATTTGAGAGGATTTATTAAATTTAAGGGTAAATATTCAACCTAGGCTGCGTTCATTACTTAGAAAGCAAGATTATTCAGTTTATGAAAATCGACACGAATAACTGTCGTGGTTTTGGAGTAAAATTATAAGATTTCGGGACATAAGGAACCTTGTATGGATATGGCATCTGGTGGGTTAACTTAGATGATGGTAGGTAGGGTCCATACCGCTCAAAATACTTTCATTACAATCGATTTATATAAGGCACGTGGTAACTAGTGTTGGAAATCTTTCTGTGATCCAGTTGTTGGGTACCTATGTGAAAGACTTGTCTATGGTAATAAAAGAGTATCTAATGTATACTGGCGGCGAAGTATGATTTGGCATGGTGTGCTAATATATGGCAAAATAGATGGATGTGCCACAGACATAGTGAGTGATTTCAGCCAATGCGTGAATCTGAGATTACGTAATCTAAGATGCTGATATGTAGAGGAAGCTTTTCCATTGTTTTTCCATTTGGTCACTTGATAAGGTGCAGGACTAGGTCGTCATGGACAAAGCCGACTTTATGTCATCCATTGCATTTCATATGATTCTCAGTAGCCTTTCTATCAGTTGTAAACTAAAAATGTTATAAACTTGATCTTTTCAGATTCAAGATTTACTCAGCAGGAACTTCCAGCGTGTAAGCCAATTCTCACGCCACGATGGGTAGGTTTTATAGTATTGTATTCGATATCTCCTTAGTCAGGCCATCCACATTCGTGTGTTAGATTTTTAGTTGAAATCTTGCCTTATCTCATTGTGCATGTGCGCACTTGTTCTTGCAGGTGATCTCAGCATTCATGCTCGTAAGCATTGTATTCATTCCCATCGGAGTTGCTTCCCTTTTTGCTTCTCGAGATGTATGGCTGATTTAAACCCAATTCTCTGCATGGTCTGTTTATTCTTTTCTAGTACTACATGTAGTTGATCAGGAAAATGATGTTTCTGTCAGGTTGTTGAAATTGTTGATCGGTATGAAACTGATTGCATACCAGCACCTGCTAGAACCGATAAGGTCAGGTTCATCCAAAGCCCTGGACCTAAAAAATGCAACAGAACTCTGAAGGTACGGTTTCCCTTGTTTTTTTTACCATCAAGGGACTGTAGTTGCCACATAATGCACTTTTAAATTAATTTTTTTCATTAGAACTGAGTGCTTATGCCCCATGGTTACTGATGGATAATTTGTGCAGGTATCAAAGCGTATGAAGCAGCCTATATATGTATATTATCAGCTTGACAATTTCTACCAGAATCATCGCAGGTATGTCTCCTACCTTAGCCATGATCCTGCATTTATGTTTAATATGGTTGATGCAAAAATCTTTATGCAGACAGTTAACGAAAGGGGTGGGTCAAATTATTGTAAGGCCAAAATTTTATCATGGCTATATTGGACCCTTGATGTTTGCAGGCCATATGTGAACAGGGCAGTAGGTAGACCAGGTTCCATGGAATCTCCTAAAGCACATAATGACATGTGGTCCAAAGAACAGCACGACTTTGAGATTGTGTCTGGCATCCTGATTATGTTGTAGTTGTTGTCTAGCAGAGAAGATATTGGGTCTTTTATCAGGATTTTGATTCCTACTTGGTCTTGTACAAAATGAAAAATAAAATACTTAAGTCAATCACGAGTTTAGTAAAATCCTGATTCCTGGAGAAAAGTATACACTTAATGTAAGTCCATGTGACGTTGCATCATAATTTGATTTAAGGCATGTGCACTAGTTCTTTGAATTAATTTTCATTCACACAGTACACTATTCTCACTTCTGCCACCGCCAGCAATTCTCATTCTTGAATAGTTTCACTGTGCAACTACAATGGATTTTCCTGTTAGATTGTTGCTACAAATGGTTTTGTCGGAAATATTTATAATCAAGTCAGAGATCTTCGTTTGCCAGTATATATAAATATTATTATCCACCTTGACTGTGGTTTTCTACATATCAGATATGTAAAGAGTCGAAGTGATCAACAGTTGAAAGATCCAAAGTCTGAGAATGAAATAGATGCTTGTAAGCCTGAAGATAAGGCAAATGGTCTACCTATTGTACCTTGTGGTCTTATTGCTTGGAGTTTGTTCAACGACACATATGATTTCTCGCGCAATGGACAGCAGTTGATTGTAAACAAGAAGGATATCTCTTGGAAGAGTGATAGGGAGCACAAATTTGGCAAAAAGGTCTTCCCAAAGAACTTTCAGAATGGAACTCTTAAAGGTGGCGCGTCTCTCGATGCCTCCAAACCAGTAAGCTTTTTGCCACTTGTCATCTCTAGTTTTGAAGTGTTACGGTAAAAAATGAAAGTGTCTTGTATCGTACCAAATGATATTTGTTTTGCTGAAATGTTTTATTTTAATGGTTGGGTAAGTGAAATGTATTCTCCAGGAGGCAAGCGGTTAACCAGGTCAATATTTTTTGTTTAACAGTTAAGTGAGCAAGAGGACCTTATTGTTTGGATGAGAACTGCTGCACTACCAACATTTAGAAAGCTGTACGGGAAGATAGAGGTGGATCTGGAAGAAAATGATACGATAGAAGTGATACTGGATAACAATTACAACACATACAGTTTTAGTGGAAAAAAGAAGCTCGTGCTCTCGACCACCAGTTGGATTGGTGGCAGGAATGACTTCCTTGGCATTGCTTATCTCACTGTTGGAGGGTTGTGCTTCTTTCTGGCCATGGCTTTCACAGTTGTGTACCTCGTTAAGCCAAGGTAAACTCCTAAACCAAACATACCCTGCCTATTTTTATCTTGCAAGGAATATTAAATGCTATCAACAGTTGCCTTCCATGAACTCTCCTCTTTGTGACATGATACTTGCATCATTGTCTGAACGGTCTTTCAAGATGCATAAGAACCAGCGAAAGAAACCCTGTAGATTACTTCATATTGAGCTAGTTGTTGGAGTAAATGCGATTTCAAAACAGAAAGATGTGGCATTTGTTTTCCTTAACCGCTTGTCGCCTCAAGTAACACTCTTTGTTGGAAGCTTAAAGATGTTTGTTGTGCATGCTCTTGTGATTCTCAAGTTCATTTCACTTTTGGTTTATGGCTGGTGTACTCTTACTAGGACTAGCTTTTTCTTTTTCTAACTTTGATATTACTGGCCTTGATTTTTCCAGGACAGCCTTCAATTTTGTAACATATAGACACACACTCACCCACATGAAATCTATAGGTTTGGTGAATATGGACTTTCTCCACATTATACGTTGACAGACAGATGACGTTCTGTTAACTGTACCATCCATTTTAATCGAACACTCTTTCGTAGTAACTTTGTCAATGCCTAGATAATTTTGTCCGGGGCTGGATACGATGTGGCCGCTATTTCTAAATGCTTCTACGTATTTATTTTTCGATAGCAAACTTTTTAATGTTTCAATATGATGACCAATGACCATTTATCTTCTTTCAGGCAACTTGGAGACCCATCGTATTTGTCTTGGAACAGAAATCCGGGAGGTCACTAAGGCGAGTAGAACTGCTGATGTCGATGGATTGGCTTAAGCGTTGCCCAATGACTGATTTTAATCATATGTATATTAATGTTTTCAATGTGAGCAGTACATATAACTTTGGAAAGCATTTTGGTCATTCGGAGTTTTCTTTAATTTTTTTCACAATCTCTTTCGAGAGTGACAGAACGAACACTTTCATGTATAATTCCAGAAATAGTATTGAATACATCTAAAGTTATTTCCATTGATCGATCGCTCTGTCTGAGCGCTGTTGAAAATGTATGACTGGGTTGCGCTTGTGTTCTAAAGTAAGTTTGTCAATCTTCGAAGGACCCTCGGAAGGACGTTAGAAAGGTATTTGCCTTCTGGGTAGGATGGGTCAATGGGATGATTGCGTGCCGCTACGGCATCCCAGAGAATGGTTTTTTTTCTCCTTGCCGCTGATGCTGCACCCTGAAAATGTTAGCAAGCAAATAAGTTGAGAGAGATGAAGAGTTGCTCCTCAAATTAATTATCAACCAAATTTATATGAATAAAGTGTCATGGTTTGATTCAGGTAACAAGCCAACAGTATCTGCCATTTCAAAAATCAAAAGAGATTTTCGTTTTACGCCTGTCTTCCTGTGCACTTGCAGAAATAAGGGAAGGGAGTGCAGAAGAAAGAGAGAGCACGAACACAAATTCTATTCATTTTGGCCAAAAACAACATTTTCGTAACCGTGCTTCGGGGCAGGATTGTATGCTGTCTCTAGTTTCAGTTCCCAAGTGTAGAAAACTGTTGATTTTGAAGCTCTTTAGATACATTATAGCAATCGCGCTTGAAGTATAAATGAAAGGAGTGGAACAAAGTGTCGCTTTGGGAAACATGGGTATTGAATATCTTACAAACCCGTAGATTCCCAATTTAAAGGAATTCCTGCCAAGATGACAGAACCTGCCGTAGGTGCGCCTCTACATGAGCTTTAGGTAACCAAATATGAACTGGTACCATAGGTACTTTGATGGCGAAAGAGGCGAAAGAAGCAATCCATAGAAAGATGGTGAAAATCAGAGCTTTTTCTATTGTAGATACAGCATCAACCTATATTCATCTGAAACATTCATCAACAGTCGGAAACACACATGAACCTGAACGAGTAATCTTCTTTATACAAGGCTCCTAAGCCAGGGGAAATCGGTGTTCATAGAATTTCATGAGATTAGTAACGTCTACTGTATTTAGGGCGTTAAACATTTAGTGAAGGTACCGTTCAATTTGCCTGAAGAATACGAAAGAACGTCCCACTTTGCGTCATAGCTACCGAACATGAACAAGTCATGAGAAGACCACCTCTCTTTGTACTGCATTGCCAATGAATTCAAATTTCTATACATCCCTGATGCAATATGTAAAACCTGGATTCAATAACAACCCAATAAGAAGCGGTAAGATTCACAAAAGAATCACTAACGGACAGGCAGAAGAAGCAATGAGTAACAGACGGGGGAACAAGCAATGTGCTCATATTTGTAATGAAACAACTCGAATACATGGTACGGATTTAACTGAATAGTACCTTCTTTCGGGGTGCTAGTTTGGGAGGATCTAAAATGACAATATCCCATGATTCATTCCTAGAAAGAGCACCCTTCATAAACTCACTTGCATCTTTTTTCAAAAACGTTATTCTTCCTGGATCCATGTTGTTAAGAACATTTTCTTTGGCTAGCTCAATCGCAGGCAATGATGAATCGATGCCTGACGGAATACAGGAATGATTGGAAACTCATCTAGCTTTTGAACATGCAATCTTAAGATGTCCTATAAAGATGAATATATAGCATCGAATTCTAGACGTCCTTTTAAACAGAAGATTTCCGAGAAAGTTAATGTATATCAGGTGAAAAATTCTCAGCTTTTGTTGCCTCACAAAATGAATACGTCTTTGGTATTAAAGTTCCCTCCATGGCCTCATATTCGTATTTTATGAGCAGGATGACCAAACAACAAAAGTGGGACAAAATCTAGCTTTGAATGGCAGTTCAGTAAGAATCGAACCTAGCCAATTTCAGTGAAGTTCTTATAGAAAGACATGTTCTAAATCAAATTATTCATACCAATGACATTCGCAGCACCCCCTTGTGCAGCATTTAGAGCAAAACTACCACTGTAGCAGAACATATCAAGAACTTTCTGACCGTCTGAAATTGTTGATATGAATTGACGGTTTCCACACTGGTCAGCATTAAACCCTGTCTTCTGTCCCTCAAGTGAAATGGAATAAAAGATCCCGTTTTCCATAACCTAAATAGTTGCAACAGGAAATTAAACATTCACATACTACAGATCTCATAAAGCACAAAAACAAAAAGTATAAACTGTGCTGCCTGAAGAATGTTACATTTTGTGGGGTATCCTACCTTTGTTCTTTGAGGACAGATATATGGATCCCTTTCCTTGGATTTTGACACATCCAATCCTTCTTCTTTTAAACTTCCGAAGACGGTCTCCAGTTTACATAATTAACTTGGTCAATTCTACTAATACAGGCCTCTACTTCTGCTTCTTACTACTCAACCCAAGCAGCAGACAATGCTACTACCTCTACACATCCAAATATATGCACTATTAGTCCTGAGAATCTGTGGTGAAAAATGGATATCAACAGGAAAATTGGTGAACTAGTATACAACAACAACAACAACAACAAAGCCTTTTCCCACTAAGTGGGGTCGGCTATATGAATCCTAGAACGCCATTGCGCTCGGTTTTGTGTCATATCCTCCGTTAGATTCAAGTACTCTAAGCCTTTTCTTAGAGTTTCTTCCAAAGTTTTCCTAAGTCTTCCTCTACCCCTTCGGTCCTGAACCTCTGTCCCGTAGTCACATCTTCGAACCGGAGCGTCAGTCGGCCTTCTTTGCACATGTCCAAATCACCAGAACCGATTTTTTCTCATCTTTCCTTCAATTTCGGCTACTCCTACTTTACCTCGGATATCCTCATTCTCAATCTTATCCTTTCTCGTGTGCCCACACATCCCACGAAGCATCCTCATCTCCGCTACACCCATTTTGTGTACGTGTTGATGTTTCACCGCCCAACATTCTGTGCCATACAACATCGCTGGCCTTATTGCCGTCCTATAAAATTTTCCCTTGAGCTTCAGTGGCCTACGACGGTCACACAACACGCCGGATGCACTCTTACACTTCATCCATCCAGCTCGTATTCTATGGTTGAGATCTCCATCTAATTCTCCGTTCTCTTGCGAGATAGATCCTAGGTAGCGAAAACAGTCGCTTTTTGTGATCTTCACTAGATTGCTCCGATCATTAGTGTGGATAAGTATATAAATGGATAGAGATAGGAAAGCAAACACAAGATGTACGTGGTTCACCCAGATTGGCTACGTCCGCGGAATAGAAGAGTTCTCATTAATTGTGAAGGGTTTACACAAGTACATATGTTCAAGCTCTCCTTTAGTGAGTACAAGTGAATGATTTAGTACAAATGACATTAGAGTACAAATGACATTAGGAAATATTGTGGGAGAACGATCTCGTAATCACGAAACTTCTAAGTATCGGAGTGTGGTATCATCTTGACTTGCCTTATCTGTCGCATAGGTAGATGTGGCAGCTTCTCTGGAAGTACTCTTCCTCCATCCAGGGGTGGTATCTTTAACTGGTGAAGATGCACAAGGTAATGTATCAATTTCACTTGAAGCTTACTTGTAGTTTCAGGCTTGGTCAAGCGCGATACAAACCATGTAGTAGGAGTCCCCCAAGTCGCCGAGCTAGGGGATCTGCTGAAAGAGGTGACAGACAAGGTAAGCAATCAGAGCTCCGGCTGATTGTTCACCTTCTCCCCATCTTGCAGCAGCATGAAGGATAAAGAGAAGAAAAATGAGAAGAGATGATATGGAATACTTTTGCTTTTGAAGAAGTAACTTTCCACAGTCTAATTCTTGAACTGAGCTGGAGGGTTTTCTGGTTTCCTCCAGAGTATAAGGCCGACTGAAGAATTTGAGGGTCAAAACAAGTCCATCAAATCTAGAGTACGTTCGACCATGCTGATATGGGATACTTTTGCTTTTGACAGAGTAATGGATGTATCGGCATGTGTGCTGTTACGCTTGTCTCCACATGCTTCCTTGTATCCTTCGCACTTGCCCTATCTGTCCCTCGAGCAGATGCGGTATCTTCCCTGGACGCATAAGATGTTGAAGATGAGTACTCGAGAACAATGCCAGGTAAGTAATCAGGTAAGGGGTTCCAGGCAGTCAGTTCCTGGCTGGTAACTTGATTTCAAGTGCTGACTGATTGCTCTCTTTCTCCTTGTCTTGCAGGTAAAAACGAGGCCAAAGGAAAAGACAGGGAAAAAGCATGATATGGGATACTCTTGCTTTTAACCCTGATGATATGAGATATTCTTGCTCTAGTATAGCTTGTTTGCAGAGGTATTATCGGGGGGAAAGAAAGCTGAATATTTCGAAAGGCTTCGTTGGGAGTGCCCTCTCATATATGAGGAAGGGTTGAGCATTTTTGCAAGTCTGCCTGTCCGTTGGGGATGGAGGTCGACATATATAGGAGTCTCCCTAACAAAAAGTAGTAATGCTATTCCTTTACCCTGCTTGGTCATAGCACGGTAGTGGGAGCTGCCAGCTTCACATGTTTTAACTCTGTCAGAGCACTTTGAAAAAGTGGTATGTGGTATGTGGTATCTGGCTCTCGAGATTCGGAGAACGATGCTTCTTCGATTTTTGAGAAAGCAATCATGCTGGGGGTCTGGCGCTCGAGATTCGGGGAGCAATGTCTCTTCGATTTTTGAGAAAGTAATCATGTTGGGAGTCTGGCTCTCGAGATTCGGAGGACGGTGCCTCTTCGATTTTGGAGTAAGCAATCTTGTTGGGAGTGTTTTCTCGGATGTGAGTAAAGGTTGGGCATGTTTGCTAGTCTACCTTGCCACGAAGCACGAAGGTTGACACACAGGGACTTCAATTATCCAACAGTGGTACTGTTCCTTTACCCTTGTGGGTAATAATATGTTAGCTAGACCTTCAAAATTTATGTGTCTAAACTTTGTTAGTGCAGTTTTTTTTGCTATTCTTTTACCTTTCTTGGTCAGAGCGATGTAGTGGGAGCTACAAGCTTCACATGCTCAACTTTGGAAAAGACTTTGGCAAAGTTATCTGTGGTACCCATGAGCTATTGTTGCGTGTGGGAAGTGGGTGATTGAACAGTAAGATTCATATGTTTTCTACTTCACCAGAAGTCTTCGACAGAATGCCCATAATTTCCGCAAAGCTGAGTGTGCTTGTGACAGGTGCTCACAAGCCTAGAAAAGTAGGTGCCTCTTCAATTTCTGAGATCGGCCCTCGTGGTCTCTGAGCAGCCCAGCTTTTGAGAAAGCGAGCGCCTCTTCGATTGATTCGAAGAACGATGCCTCTTCGATTTTTGAGAAAGCATCATGCTGGGGGTCTGGCTCTCGAGATTCGGGGAGCAGTGTCTCTTCGATTTTTGAGAAAGTAATCATGTTGGGAGTCTGGCTCTCGAGATTCGGAGGACGGTGCCTCTTCGATTTTGGAGCAAGCAATTTTATTGGGAGTGTTTTCTCGAATGTGAGTAAAGGTTGGGCATGTTTGCTAGTCTACCTTGCCACGAGGCACAGAGGTTGACACACAGGGACTTTCCAATTATCCAGCAGTGGTATTGTTCCTTTACCCTTGTGGGTAATAATATGGTAGCTAGACCTTCAAAATTTATGGGTCTAAACTTTGTTAGTGCTGTTTCTTTGCTATTCTTTTACCTTTCTTGGTCAGAGCGATGTAGTGGGAGCTGCAAGCTTCACGTGCTCAACTTTGGCAGAGGACTTTGGCAAAGTTATCTGTGGTACCCATGAGCTATTGTTGCGTGTAGGAAGTGGGTGATTAGGCAGTAAGATTCATGTGTTTTCTACTTCCCCAGAAGTCTTCGACAGAATACCCATAATTTCCGCAACGCTGAGTGTGCGTGTGACAGGTGCTGACAAGGTTGGAAAAGTAGGTGCCTCTTCGATTTCTGAGATCGGCCCTCGTGGTCTCTGAGGAGCCCAGCTTTTGAGGAAGCGAACGCCTCTTCGATTTCTGAGATCGGCTTTCGTGGTCTTTGAGCAGCCCAACTTTTGAGAAAGCAAACATCTCTTCGATTTATGAGATCAACCCTCGTGGTCTCTAAGCAGCCCAGCTTTTGAGAAAGCAAACGCCTCTTCGATTTCTGAGCAGGCGCCTCTTCGATGTCTGAAGCTCCGTCGAGTGCAGCTTTTTATAGGGCTGGCATTAAGTTCCAAAGCACACTTGAATCTCCACCAGTAGAAGCTCCATTCTTGCACTTCTAAGATCTTGATTTGTCCGACCTCTTCTCTCTTCAACACCTTTGAAAATGTCTGGCCCCTCCGACCGTCGTTTTGACTTAAACCTTGTTGAAGAGGCAGCCCCGCCTTCTCCAGACAACATATGGCGCCCATCCTTCGTCTCCCCTACTGGTCCTCTTACCGTTGGGGATTCCGTTATGAAGAATGATATGACCGCTGCGGTGGTGGCCAGGAGCCTTCTCACTCCCAAAGATAACAGACTACTTTCCAAACGGTCTGATGAGTTAGCTGTTAAGGATTCGCTGGCTCTCAGTGTTCAGTGTGCAGGTTCTGTGTCTAATATGGCCCAACGCCTATTTGCTCGAACCCGCCAAGTTGAATCATTGGCGGCCGAAGTGATGAGTCTCAAACAGGAGATTAGAGGGCTCAAGCATGAGAATAAACAGTTGCACCGTCTCGCACATGACTATGCTACAAACATGAAGAGGAAGCTGGACCAGCTGAAGGAAACTGATGGTCAGGTTTTACTTGATCATCAGAGATTTGTGGGTTTGTTCCAAAGGCATTTATTGCCTTCGTCTTCTGGGGCTGTACCGCGTAATGAAGCTCCAAATGATCAACCTCTGATGCCTCCTCCTTCTAGGGTTCTGTCCAGTACTGAGGCTCCGAATGATCCCTCTCTGGTGCCTTCTCTTTCTGGGGCTCTACCGACTGCTGAGACTTCTCCTAAGCAACCTTTGTGAAGGCTCCCTCTTGTTTGTTTATTTTGACTCATGTATATGTACATATTTGTAGCTTATCGGGGATATCAATAAATAAGCTTTCCTTCATTTCAACGTATTGAGTTAAATACACCAAAGCCTTCTTCGCTAAGTTCTTTGAATTTTCTTTTGTTGGAGCTTTGTGAGTGGAGCATGTAGGTTGAGGTAGTGTTCCCTTAATTTCCTGAGTGAGGAAAACTTCTCGGTTGGAGACTTGGAAAATCCAAGTCACTGAGTGGGATCGGCTATATGAATCTTAGAACGCCATTGTGTTCGGTCCTGTGTCATGTCCTTCGTTAGATCCAAGTACTCTAAGTCTTTTCTTAGAGTCTCTTCCAAAGTTTTCCTAGGTCTTCCTCTACCCCTTCGGCCCTGAACCTCTGACCCATAGTCGTATCTTCTAATCGGAGCGTCGGTAGGCCTTCTTTGCACATGTCCAAACCACCGTAACCGATTTTCTCTCATCTTTCCTTCAATTTCGGCTACTCCTACTTTACCCCGGATATCCTCATTCCTAATCTTATCCTTTCTCGTGTGCCCACACATCCAACGAAGCATCCTCATCTCTGCTACACCCATTTTGTGTACGTGTTGATGCTTCACTGCCCAACATTCTGTGCCATACAGCATCGCCGGCCTTATTGCCGTCCTATAAAATTTTCCCTTAAGCTTCAGTGGCATACGGCGGTCACACAACACGCCAGATGCACTCTACACATTTCAGATTAAGTGATACAAATCCCACATGTTTCGTTTACACCAATTTGAATTCCAAATTTGAAGGCTTGTTACCAAAAGACAAACTTAACAAGTTTCTATTAATCCTACAACATAACATCCACACATGTTCAACTCTTGGAGGAGCAGAATAAGACAAAAGACAAGAGACAAGGGGAGAATCTTCATTCATAGTCAACTAAAAAACACTAGCAGAAATGTAAATTTACTACTCAAGGTCATGTACCTGTCTGCTTCACCGTTGACAAGATGGAATCTCCAGTCTCCACACATTTGTACTAGCTGATGGAAGCCCCAAACTCTTACGTAGTTCTACAGCTTCATTAATTCTTCTTCAAGTTCCATCGGCTGAAAACTGAACATGAAGACTGAATTGTACATGCTCCATCCTATCAACACCTACCAAGGCCAGCCCAATCACAAAGACGTTTAAGAAATTTTAAGAATTAATCAACGGATAGAAAGCTCCTCACAATAATTTTAAGAATTTTCTAGCAACAAATGAATGTGAAACTTTAACAGGCGGACTGGAAGAAGATGCTGCATACCTTTTTTTTTTTCTCCGCAGCTCGGAGAACAGTGTGTCAAACTGAAAAGGATTTATCTTTATCATCACCAAAAGTAAGCTGTTTACGGGTTTCCCCATACCCGGCTTGCGTCAATGTGGCATCCATTTAGTGGGTTAATAAGTTGTTTAATGCTCTTCTTCTTCCTTTTTTTAATTGATAATATCAGATAACAAAAAGGAAGATTGGTACTTTTGATTGGTTTGTGTCTGCTTATCTTATGTGTGATGCCATCAATGTGGTACTATTTGATTTGAGAAAATTGCAGCAGTTTCTCTTTCGTATGGTTTTGGACTTCAATCTTTGTTTTGACTTTGTTCATGAAACTGCTGTTTCTTTTGTCTGTATAGTTATCCAGTTGATTAATTCCTGAATTCCTTTCTTTATTTCATGCAAGTTTGATGGAAAGGACATGCCAATGGACCTCAGGTATGAGGTTTTATCTCAAAAGATCACGGTGCAATTAGAAGTGGAACACATCTTAGATTATTTTTGTACTTCTCCGATATGGGATTTTCTTCACTTGGCGCAATTAGAAGTGAAACACCTACATTTAAACCTTAGATTATTGTTGTACTTCTCCGATGTGGGATTCTCTTCACATCCATCTTGACTTGTATTGGGCCAACCTTTAACACCAACAATCGCCACCTTGGCGGTGCTCCACTTAGCTCTTGGCAGACTAGGATTCCCAAGCCCTGCTCTATCAACCATGCTTCACCTTTTTTTCCCTAGTCCTCCAAGAGTAATGAGTTGCCACCGTGTATCAGAGTTTGACCATGTGCCTTCCACCTTGAAGGTGCGCGCCAAAGCCGAACCACATAAGTGTCCACTACTAAGGCTGTCGGACACTGATATTAGCCCCACTTAACCACCTAGGCCTAATTTTCCTGGGTGGTATCATGCTGAGTGAACCTCAGGTGTGATATTTTATCTCAAAAGACCTTAGTGCAATTAGGAGTGGAACACCTTATTTAAACCTTAGATTGTAGTTGTAATTCTCTGATGTGGGATTCTCTTCACATTCATCTTGGCTTGTGTCGAGCCAACCTTTTACACTAACACGACCATTGTAGGGCCGGAGTAAGGCATATCGAAATATGAATAGCTCAGAAACTCGATCATGCACTCAACAGCCTCTATCGCAGAGTTGTACAAACGGAAAAGCGATGCCACCGTCATTTTGTTTCGGATAAGTGGGCTAAGTCCATTGACTTGCTAAGATTGACCATTTTTGTTCCATTAGATGCGAAAACCTGATCTGCTACGAAATTATCTAGTTTCCTATATTCTTGAAGATACCTGTAATCTAGAGATCTAGCATGCACTTGGTGATCAAGGATTCATGGTCACTCACTTCCTTAGATCATCCACTTCAATTCCTTAGATCATCCACTTCAATTCATGTTCCTCAAGTGAACACTCAAAGTCGATAACTCGCTACTATAACGATTAATTAATCCACCCTAGAGTTAGAGATAAGAGAAGAAATTACTCTTTCCCAAGCCAAAGGCTGTGTTTTACTCTCAAAATCTGAATTAATATTACAATAAGGGACAATGGTTTATTTAGGTAGTCATGGAACATCCCTCCATGAATATATAGGATAAACACTAATTAAGAAGACGCATAGATTACAACTAGGGACAATACAAGCACGAACCTGAGCTTAAAAACATTGAACTATAAATAGCAAGAACTAAATAAGGTAAACACACCTTGTGGTTATTCCAAATGAATCAAACCTTTATAAATTGGATCATGTGCAAATTCATCTTCAATTGCTAGATTAGCTATTCGCTCGGTGTCAATGTCCTACTCCGGGCGCTTTATTTTGTACTGGTACGCTTATTTTGTTCGCCACGCTAATCTTTATTTGCAAATACCGCCTACTGGTCGTCACTTTCTCTGCAATGGCAATAAGGAAACTTGGTAATCATGTATAAATCATACATGCTAAAAACGAATAAATGTATACATATATGAGAAAGAGACTAACTGCTATTTTGTATTCGAACAATAACAAAATACTGCTGTAGGAATCAAGTGAACAGTCCAAGTTTTATCTGTCACAGATACATCGTTGATACACTCAATACTTTGATCTTACAGTTGTTGGTGTGTGGTTGGGGGAGGATAAGATTCGGTTTTGACACATATGGGCTCATCGCGAGTTATCCAAAAGGATAGCCCAAGGACACAAGGACACTATCAAGTTTTTTGGCATAAAGCTCAAGAGGTATTAGAATGGTATGGTCAGGGACCGGCTATGGTGAAGCTTTCGAGAATCTTGAGAAGTTCAATACTTCACAAGATTGTTGGCTAATTTTGTTTGGGTTCTCGAAATTTTGCCGGCACAATGGGTGATCTATAAGTAGTTGAAGGAATCAAGAAGCTCAACAACAAAAATTACAACATGTGGGCGGCGTACATGGAGTCTTATTTGTAAGGTTGTAGTGAAGGTACTCAGTCGGAAGAAAACACCAATGGCACATTGCGTAAGTGGAAAATCAAAGCAGGAAAAGCAATGTTTTCCCTGAAGATCAAAATTGAAGAAGAATTGTTGGACGAAAAGCCACAACACCGAAAAAAGTATTGGACACCTTCCCCACACTCCTTTAAAAAAAGAACAAACAAGGCTACAACTTCTCAAGTATAAGCTATTATCAGTGGCACAACGGGATATAACGATTGTTCAGTATTTTCACAAGGTAAAGTCCACATGTGCCCTGAAATTTCTGAATTAAATCCTATTGCTGCCATTGTAGAATCTAGGATAGAAAGAATAATTATTCAGCCTGAAACCTGAATACTGAGGCTTCGTTGTCGTTACAAGGATGGCTGACTCAATCATCATTTGTTGAGTTTGAGAATAATGAAATGTTTGAAGGCAAATGTTACAACTGTAGAAAGAAAATTTATGTCGAGAGTAATGTTGCCACTTCCAAAAAACAAATAAGAACTTGAGGAAGATTGGGACCCCGAAACATCTTTTGCTACAGGGAAGTAGAAGTTAGCTCTCACAACAAGAAGTCTAGAACAGACTGACTACGAGAATCGTGGATTTAGGTTGTTCAAATCATATGACGGGAGATTAAGAGAAGTTGCAGTATCTTTCTGAATACATGGCGTGGTAGTAATACCTGATAACCAAGGTTACCGATAGCCTATGTCGGTAAGGCAGTAATGCTGCCCCGATATAGTCCTAACCAGGTGTCACTACAAGATGTCTACCATGCTCAGAATCTGCTCTGATTGGTACAGCTGACATCGTCAGGTTACTATGTCTTGTTCGATCCCCAAGATGTGAAGGTGTATCGATATCTCAAGGTCTTAGAATTGCCACCAACAAAGGGATGAAGATTGGAGTCAGTCTATGTAGTATAAAAAAATTTGCATAAGTAGACAAGACAAAGAGTAACGAGACAACAAATTTATGGTATATGAGATTGGGTCATGTTAGCTATTGTAAGCTAAATGTGATGATGAAGAAATCAATGCTTAAGGGGCTACATTAGCTTAGACATAGTTTATGCAGGATGCTAGTATGGTCAAACACATCAACTACCATACGAGGAGTCAAAATTCAAAGCAAAAGAACCATTAGAGTTGGTTCACTCTGATGTGTTTGAGCCTATCAAGCAACCATTGGTAGGTGGGATGCAATGCATGGTGACGTTCATTGATGACTTCTTCATGTACGTGTGGGATTTCTTTATGAAAGAAAAGAGATAGTCGAAGGAGAAGTAGGAAAAAAGATTCGTTGCTTATGCATAGATAATGAAGGAGTATAACTCATGTGAGTTCTTCCAATATCTACGATAATATGAAATACGTCACCAATTCACTTATGCCAACACTCCACAACAGAACGATGTAATAGAAAGAAAGAATTGACATCTTTCAGAGATATGTCAGAGTATGCTACATGTGAAAAATGTACCAGAAAGGTTTTGAGCTGAAGCTATGAGAACTGCAGCTTATGTGATCAACAGGCTTTCTCAACTAAGGTTAGAATTTGTTTCACCCTTTGAGAAATTGTGGGATACGATACCTATAGGAGTTTGTATTTGTTCCAAGTCATCCACCCCATTTAGAATCAAGAAGTGGCAAGCAAGTAAAAGAGAACCAAGAAGTGGCAAGCAAGGAAATAACCAAGAAGTGAGTTCCATTAAGTGTGAGTGAGATATAAGGTCTTTGTGAGGAATGTGAGTTTTTTAGAGTTTGTCTCTAAAAAGTAAGAGAGTGTCATAACCTTTAAAATTGTGTCTTCGAGAATTTGTGCGTTGTAATATTTGTGAGTGTAATACAAATAATTTGTTTACTTATTTTGTCTAACACTTAAATATTAGAGTTGTGTACTCTACTTTTCTCAATTGTTTAAAAGCAAATTTCAACCTTCAGGCGATGGTTGTGGTACCTACAAGAGAAACTTGATGATAAGCGAATCTAGCTTGTATATGTAGCTAAATATTTATAAGACAAATATATTAGGAAACTGATATTAGCACTCTAAAAATCTCATTTTGCACACCTTACAAGTGTATTTTTCTGTCTAATTATAGAAAGTTTGGAATGCCAAATGAGTTTTTTGAGGTGCTAATAACAATTCCCATATATTGTTGCCCTATATTTTACATGGCATGCTTGACAAGCATACTATTAATCTGCAGAACGGCAATATATTTTAGTATGATAGTACTTAAATCAACAGTAATGCCAAACCATGCGTAAGAAATCAATTGAGAGAGAGAGACAGAGAGAGAGTAACTGTGTATTGGATCATCAGAAACATTGGCAAAGTCTGTTTTGGATGAGAGCAATAGCAATGCAATGAAGAGAATCATGCAGACAACGCAGGCCTTGTGAACCATTGTTTTAGGTATATGTACGCAAAAGAATTTGAGATTGGAAAGGAAAGTATGAACGCAAAAGAGCAGAGAATAATTTGTGATTGATTTACTTGATTATTTGCAGTATCACAGATTGTATATATACATGTTACATCAGTTGACTTTGTAAAGCCATAGAAGGCAAATATTAGAATACAATACAATAGTAAAGACAAAGACTGAGTGAATCGTGCAGTGCAGAAAATCACGTCCTAATGGCAGATTAAATACGACCAAGTACATGTCTCATTAAATACGTTTTTAATTTTTAGTAAGGCTAAATAGCCAAAATGGTCCCTGAGATTTGCATAACTCATCACTTTGGTCCCTAACATTTCAAATCAATCAAAGTGGTCCCTGAGATTGTTCACCGTCCATCATTTTGATCATTCCGTTAAAAACTCTGTTAAGTGTCTCGGAGCTCTTGGCCGGAAGTTTGGGCAATTTTCAAAACTTCGTAACTCAATCGTTTCTTAACCAAATTCGACCCATAATATATCAAAATGAAGATAGGAAAGTGTAGAATAAGATTATACCTATTTGGAAGCCCAATGGTTGCCGGAGATGGCCGGAAAATAGTCTCAAAGTTGACTGGTCCGAGGAAAAACTGGAAAACACGTCGGAAGCTGGGTTAACTTTAAACGTTCATAACTTCTTCAATACTAAATGAAATCAAGTGATTAAAAAACGAAAATCATACTTCTCTGCCACTTTCAAGCCGTTTTCCGGCCAAACCATGACGAGTTAGCCGTAAAAAATGTATCATTCTCTTTGTCTTGTCGAGAAGTATGATTTTCGTTTTTAAATCACTTGATTTCATATAGTATTGAAGAAGTTATGAACGTTTAAAGTTAACCCAGTTTCCAACGAGTTTTCCAGTTTTCCCTCGGACCAGTCAACTTTGAGGCTATTTTCCGGCCATCTCCGGCAATCATTGGACTTCCAAATAGGTATAATCTTATTCTACACTTTCCTATCTTCATTTTGATATATTATGGGTCGAATTTGGTTAAGAAACGATTGAGTTACGAAGCTTTGAAAATTGCCCAAACTTCCGGCTAAGAGCTCCGAGACACTTAACGGAGTTTTTAACGGAATGATCAAAATGATGGATGGTGGACAATCTCAGGGGCCACTTTGATTGATTTGAAATGTTAGGGACCAAAGTGATGAGTTATGCAAATCTCAGAGACCATTTCTACTATTTACCCTTTTTAGTAATGGTATTTAGTTATTTGACATTTACACCAAATAGTTAGTCATTTGACTTTTGTATATATCAAATAATTATTGAACTTAGTATTTCCCTTCATGCTGATTAGTCAAGGTCGTTGCCCCATGATTGCGATTTATGAGACTCAACTCTTCCAGAAACCAAACCATTCCACGGTCATATATTGAAAATCAAATAAGTACAGCAAAAGAGAAAATCAAATAAGTACAGCAATAGATTATAAGTAAGAAAATAATAACTATGGTATAATTGGTCCTCAAGTCAAATGGTACGCCAAAGTAAAACTACCAAGTTTTTTTTGGCCATAAGGTAACCAGGATCCTCTCCTGAGCAGATGGAGAGGATCCTTTTGACCAGGCTCATCGGGCCGTTCATTTTTTATCCAACGGCTACAAACAAATGACCCCTTTAAAAGTTATAATAATTATAGCCGTTGGATAAAAAATGAACGGCCCGATGGGCCTGGTTAGGAGGATCCTCTCCATCTGCTTAGGAGAGGATCCTTTTTGAAATTTTACCATCATTGCACAACAAACATACACAACCGGATGCACAAATTTACAGAGAGCACACCCCCTGCAATTGCCGAAGTTCAAACCCAGCCAAGCCCCAGGAACATAACCGTAAACAAATTGCATCATCCTCAAACAAACACCCCACAGATCAAGTTTGCATCCACCAAGGGAAGGAAGCCAATGGGAAAAAACCTCCCACAGGCAACAGTGCTGAGAGCGACACACAAATGGAAGGTGGTGGTGTAACCACCTGAGCCCAAGCTCTCCACTCCTTAGAAAGTCGTGAAACACAGGTAGAATGAAAACGTTACAGATCGAAACAATGGAATCAAGATCGGATGAAGTCACGCGGGAGAGAAAGAAAATGATTTGAGTAGATGCATGGAGGTGGAAAGATTATGGGGGAGGATAAGAAAGGATAGATTGGAAAAGGAGAATTTCCGATCGGGGGCAAAGGCAAGTTAAATCAGAAGCCCAAGGGGGTGGATGACAGAGGAAAAACGGGTAGGAAAAACAAAGAACAACAGAGGAGGAAAGTAGGAAGAATAACAGGGAAATGGGCTGCCACTGACCCTAGCCACTGCTAGGGTGACACACCCGACCTCAATATCCTCCAAATGTCAGGGCAGGCACGTGCTGGCCAACACCCGAGAATGACAAAGCCATATTAACATGCATGAAAGTTATGAAGAAAGAACGTAAATGAAAACACATAAATTTAACTAATATGAATATGCAATTGTGGTCGCCTGTGCTCTTATGGCAGCCGATGAAGAATTTTTCGGTGACCTACGACGGCATGTGGCTGCTGAAGCCGCCACCTTGCGACAATGCGTGAGGGCGCATGGGGTGGCGCGTGACTGTACCCAAGGTCCCTTTTTATGTTTTTCAACATCCCGAATTAGTTTATGACGCCTGTTTCCTGAAATTCAATCGTTTGAGTGTAGTTTTGTTAATTGTACACTTTATGTGTTTAGGTGACACTATTAGCGGCGATTCCGTCATTTCTATTTCATACGGCTATATGACGATAGAGTATCTGTGAGTGGATCCCTTCTAAAATGCATGTTTTAATAGTAGAAATGCATACATGAAATGCATAATTTAATGATTACGTTTTATGAGATATTATGCTTACTGAGAATATTTTGGAATACCATATTTTATCGAACTCATGTTCTTTGTAGTATAGATGATAGATAAATTTATATTGCTTATGAACATGCTTTTGCACACTTCTTTATAGTATAGATGATGAATGACTTTATACTATAAAGATGTTTTTGAGATATATGTACCTATGTTTGGAAAGACTATGTTCAATGGTTTTGTGCTTATCTATTGGTCACTACTCCGCCATGGGCGAGGTATATGGTTGTTGGCTGTGGGTCGGGAGAAATAATCTTTGGCTTCGGGCCTAGAGACATGGAGCTGGCATTGGGCCAGGAAAAATAATCTCTAGCTACGGGCACAAAGACATAGAAGCTGGTATTGGGCCGGGAGATATTGTTATTGGATACCACTATTTATCACACTATATACGAGATATGTTTTGGAAAGGTTTTATGGCATGCTAGGGTTTCAGAAACCTACTACGTATTATGCTATTGATGTTTTC
The DNA here is from genome assembly GCF_916048215.2 of Malus sylvestris. NCBI lineage: Eukaryota > Viridiplantae > Streptophyta > Magnoliopsida > Rosales > Rosaceae > Malus > Malus sylvestris. The sequence goes on along the minus strand of NC_062264.1, from coordinate 36,054,870 downwards.
ATTAAAACTTTGGAAGTTAGTATGTTGATAACTTTTTCAGTATTATATATATATATACATACATATATATATATATATATATATCAATTTGGTACACTCATGTTTGTTCTACACCCCTTCAGGACATAGAAACGAGGATTACGACCTGAGCTACAAGGCATTCCCCTACTAGTGACATCATGCCATCTCTTCTACTTTGATGTCATTGTAATAGCATCTTTTGTTGTATTCTGAATTAGATTATGCTCTGAACATGTTATGCATTACCATTATGTTTTTTTCATTGTTGATAGTTGAATATTACTTCATTATATTAGTTTTCGAACAAAATTTATATGCATGTTTTCCATGTTCTCGGCTTACGCATTAATTAAATGGCTTTCGTCACCCTCGGGTGTCGACCAGCACGTGGCCATCTTGATGTCCCACGAACATCGGGATCGAGGTGTGTCAAATGGCAGACTTATTATCACAATATATCACAGTGGAAAAGGTAGCACAACATCCATATCTTTCAAAATGTTTCGTATCTATGCTACATCATCTACAGTGTAGGCTAATGCCTTATACTCAGCTTATGCAGAACTCCTTGAAACTAAATCATGCTTCTTTAACTGCCAAGACATTAGATTATTCCCAATGTAGACTACATAACCAGTGACTGACCTCCTTGTGTTCAAGTCTACAACCCAATTTGAATCACTAAATGTAGTGATTCTCACTTCTGTATCAGTTGAAAATGTTATACCATTCTGCATAGTTCCTTTTGGAAACCTTAAAATCCTTTTAACTTCCCTTAAATGTACCTCTGTAGGTGAAGCCATGAACTGACGTACAAAATTTACTACATATGCAATATCTGGCCTTATAAAGGTTAGATATTGCAAAGATCCTACAATACTTCTATACAAACCTGGGATCAATCAACACTTTTCCTTCAGGGGCTAGCATTGGATTGTGTGGCTTACATAGTGTTGATGCTGGCTTACAAGATTCCATTCCAGCTTTATGAAGAAGATCTTTGACGTACTTAGATTGATTTACACAGATATCACCATTCTTCTTGTAATTGACTTGCAACGCAAGAAAGTATGTTAACCTGCCCATATCTTTGAGTTCAAACACCTCAGATAACTCTGTGATGACATTTTGCACCTTACTTGAATTAGAACCAATGATTATAATATCATCTACATATAACAGTAGTATGATAACATCACCACCACACTGTTTGACAAATAAACTTGAATCAGATGCTGAAGCTTTAAATCCCATTGCAGGTAGGTAGCTTGTGAATTTGGAGTTCCAAGCTCCTGGAGCTTGTTTAAGTCCATATAGAGACTTGATAAGTTTGCATACTTAGGATGCATTAGTCATATCCACACAACCCTGACGTTGTTTCATGTAAATATCCTCTTGCAATTCACCATGCAAAAATGCATTTTTGATGTCTAGTTGTCTTAAATCCCAATATTTGATTGCATCCAATGCCAAAAGTATCCTTACTGTGGTGTGTCTCACAACATGGCTAAAGGTTTCTGAATAATCAATCCCTTATTCTTGAGAGAACCCTTGTGCCACTAGCCTAGCTTTATGCCTTGAGATTGTACCATCTGGATTCTTTTTGAGTTTGTATACCCATGTGCTGCCAATAATGGATCTATCATCTGCTGGTGGTGGTACCAATTCCCAAGTTTGTTGAGCACTTGTTTCCACCAAAGAACCCCCTATTGTTGTGGTTAGACCTTTGTTGTGAATTAAAGGTCTTTCCACCATTACTTCCATAGCTAGATCATCCATTGAAAACATTTCCCCCCTGATTTCTTTGATTATTTGAGCTTTCAACTTGTTCATAGCCTTGGTAGCCTCCTTAACTTTGTGAACCTGAAGAACTTCCTTGAACATACATTGCAGACATTAAGTTAGACAAGGTATTGAGTTTTGACTTAATACTTCCCTCAACACCAAGAAGCTGAGCCCTGAAAATTTTCAATGAAATTGGAGTTTCCCTTGCAAGAATTACTGTCTTGATCATCTCAAATTCTGTTGGCAATCCAGATAAAGCAGCAATCACCAAATCATTTTTAGTGATCTTTTCTCCTGCAACAATTAATTGGTCTCTAATACGCTGCAACCTAAGCAATTTATCTACTGAATCAACCCCCTTTTGTGCAGTATGAAATTCAATCTTGAGTTGATTGATTCTTACAACTGAGATAGATGCATATCTCTCTTCCAAACCTTTCCACGCTTCCTGTGAATTCTCGCAGCCAAGGACATGATCCATAACTTCATTCGAAAGTGTTGCAATTAACAAACTAAACAAGAAAACATTTTTCTTGACCAATTCATTATAGGTTTTAGTAATTTCTTTTGTCACACCAGCATCAAAAAGATCATATCCCCTAAGAACCGACTTAAAACTGAAAGCTCCACTTTACAAAGTTATCTTCTTGTAGTTTGACAGTAATCATACCCAAAAGACTCTCAATTTTAACAGAATTGAACGCCATACTTTCAACAATTCAATATACTTTTCACAAATGCACAGGAAACCCTCTTACAAATTCACACTATGTATTCAAGATTTCTTTGGCATCGGCCTTTTTGCGTACGAGCAACAATCAAGAACTATTATCTTCAACAAGAAGGAATGGCATCGGCCTTCATCTTCTTCCAACAATTCAATCAAGAAATGGCATCGGCCTTTATCTGCTTTTAACAATTCAATCAAAAAATGGCATCGGCCCTTGAACCTAGCAGCACAAAATTCTCACTGGCACAATCTATCAAACATGTAGAGTGTAGAAAACAAAAAGAAAAACCTGACGATTCTAAGCTTGATCGAAGGTACCCATCACAGCAGAAACACATACGAGCAATCACAATAGCACAACGGAAGAAACAAAACCAGAAATCGGAACCATTGGTGAAGATACCATGTTAATAGTATTCAAGAAATGCAGAAAAGTAATGAAGTTGCAGAGAAGAACACTGAGGAAGAAGAGAGAGACAGCAAAGGATTGTAGAATTAGATTTATTTCTAAGATACTTGAATGAATACAGGTTGGTTCTATCGCTCTGTTATATAGTGCAAAGCTTAGCTCCTAAGCTATTTGTCTAACAGATATAACCAACTATAACCAATTCTATCAGCTACAACTTTCAACTAACTTGCTGACATGGCAATGCTGATGTGGCACTGATGCTGTGGCAATATCTTTTATCTTCAACATTCCATACGTTCAAGATAAGTGCACGTGATTCCGGTTCCCACTCGAATTTATAAATGTCCAAATGACTTGAACATTAGTTCAAGATAGTAATTAATATATATTTTTATGTATATCAAAAGCTAATAATAAGAAATAGTAATCACTAAAGTGTAGAAAGTTGAGCTAGTTTCCATCGTAAAATCAATTGGTAATAAAGGGAATAACACAACCTCTTATAAGCCCTTGCAAGGTTTCTCCTTTCAATGATATGTGACTTTCTCCTTTCAATAAGAAATAGGAATCACTAAAGTGCAGAAAGTTGAGCTAACTTACATCATAAAATCACATATAGCAAATTTTCAAGCCAAATACGTGGACAACACGAATTGAGTGATATGAAGAGCGGGTAGCCATTAAAGTTCACACGTGGGCTAATCTGCTCTGATACCATGAAGAAAATTGAGGTTCCACCATAAAACCAATTTGCAATATGAGAAGTAGTACAACCTCTTATAAGCCCTTACAAGTTTCTCCTTTTAACGATGTGAGAGTCTTACCTTTCCATCCTCACAAATAAATCCACCACAATTCATTCGTATAAAACCACTATTTCAAAACCTTTAGAAAATATAAATTCGATAATCAGAAATATTTCGTAAAGCAATCTCTGTAAAACACAATTTTCTAACCGTGAATATGAAATTCCATAAAGCATAATACAAGGCATGTTTATATCATGAAATTTAAAATGCACGCTAGACTAATAGTTATAAAATATTCATTTAAGAAGGGGTTCACTCACCGATGATGAGAGTATAATCCACCATAGGTGCCCCATAATTCAACTTTGTATCATAACATCGCACCTATAAGATAACACTTAGCTTTACTAAGCATACTTTAACATTGTACAAATTCTAACACCAAATAAGGGTTTAGGATTTACCCAATCACAGATTAAGGATGAAAGAGGGTAGATTTGTCTCAGATTTCACCGGAGTTGCACTGGTGTGGGTTCGCTGGTTTCTGGAACTGATTGCAGAGAATGAACAGAGGTGAAACACCTCGGTTTCACATGGGTTTGCACTAGAATTTCACCAGAAATTCAGATAATTTCCTCATGGCATCATAACAGATGAAATCGAGTCAAATTCACTTCGATTCGACATGAACATGTCGGATTTCCATTGCCGGTTTTCTGGGAATAAAACAAAGATGCATGCAGGTGTGAAATCGAAGATTCATATTCCAAAACCTTACAAAAATCTCACAAAACTGTCATAGGTCCGACCCCATTAAAATTCTAACAAGGATTCGCTTTGAACTCTCGGATTTCCTCCGGAGTTCGTTACCGGAAAAACTGAGAATACATGCACAGATATACAGAGGTTAAACTTCTCGAATTTAAACTTGAAATTAACACGCAGAGCACGGGTTAAGCTACCTGAGTTTCGAACGGGACCAATTCGAGCTCATGGGACCCCAAGTTCGACGGGTTCCTCGCCGGAGCTCCATGCTAGAAGCTGGGGTGAAGAACAAATAATCACAGAGGTCAGACACCCATATTTTCGAACCCAGATTTAATCCAAGATGCTAGAAGGCATTCAAAGGTTGTAGCTTGATTCCATTAGAGCTACTCTCACCGAGAACCCCTGCTTGGATTCTCCTACTTCCCATTACATAATTTAACATACCACGGTACCATAGGGATCCCCAGGTTGCGCAGGTTTTGTATTTGGTGGTTTGGGGTCTCGATTTAATTAGAATCTGTGGTGATGGTGTCTCGAGCTCTCGTTGGGCTATGGTGATGTGGAGAGAAGAGAAGACAGAGAGTTTGAAAAGAGAGAGTGAGTTCTAGAAGGTGGAAGGTGGAATGTGTCACGGGAGGAGAATGGATCAATGGGCCGGTTACAAATGCTACACAGTGGTGGGTCCCACACCTAAATTTTGAAAACAGGTTGTTACAACATGTTTCGTTTTTATATAAGAAAAAAAATGAGTTTTAACGAAAAACTCAAGGTACTATTTATTTTAACGAAAAATTACATTTTTATACTAAAAAGTCAATTCTGATACTATTCACTTTACCCTTTATTTTGTCATTGTCATTCAAACTTAAAGTTTTCAAACCCTTTTCATTAGTTTTCCTAAAAAAAAACCCTTGAAGACCTTGGAAATATTATTGGCATTCAATAATCTTATTTTGCATTCTTTATGATTGTATTTTTCCTTTTTAAGTATAAAAAGTTTAGAGTACAAAATAAGAATTTTAAAGTACCAATAATAATTTTCTTTTTTTTTTAAATCATTAATTTTTAACCAAAAGCATTAAAGGTCTTATTTTTGTGTCAAAAAATGACACGTGACATTTGAAGAAGTGAAAATGTTCGAATAGAAATATTTATGCCACTGTTGCTAGCACTTTTTCCCCTAAAATGAAGAAATATTTCCCTTTATGCATAACCCATTAAGTGATAAATAAACAGTAGCAAAGAGCGTAATAACCCATTAAGTGATAAATAAACAATGGCAAAGAGCGTGCGACCTTTTTTTGGATTATTTCTTCCATTGTCATCTGAAACTCGACATCATTCTCATTTTCTGCCCAAAATGCAGATTTATCATGATTAATGAAATGAATTAAAGTCATGATTAATTTAGTAATTAACGTCGCCACTCACTCTCATACACGTCTTCCAGTAGTTCATATATAATCAAACCGCTTACCATACATCAGTGGTGCTGCTTAGATATACTAATCAAAACTCAGTTGATTCTGGAACCAAAAATAAAAACATTAAGAAACTTTGGTTGGTTGCTGCTGTCTAGAAAGTGTTAAAAATATTTGAAGCATAAAAGTTTGAAAACATCTGAAATTTAACGAACAGATGAAGTAGATGAGCAAGTGCTTAAATAAAAAGTAGAGGGCATAAAAATGAGAACAACCCTAACACGCATGAACTGAATACGAAAGTAGTTTGTTACTTTGTTTATCAAGTTTATGAGAACGAAATAGCTGCCATACTTTTTATGATGTAATGTAAGGGTTCTACTTCTATGCTACGAGTATTGGATGGGGTATGGATTCACGAGACCGAGACATTTTTTAGTGTGTCGAGAACACGGCTTGGTACACAAGCTGTAATAATACAATTGGTTGAAAACTTGAAAAAAAAATTTCTAATCAATTATATTATGACATTTAGTATACTGAGCCGTGAAAAATTTATCTACCAAACCATTCTAAATAATCCAATGCTTGTAGTGTGAAAACTAAAAGGAAAATGGAGTTTGCAGATGAATATAATTTCTTACGTAATTGACTTGATATTGAATCATACAATGATACATGGCTTTATACAGTAAAAGGAAGTCTACTCTAGGTAAATACATCCTGATTGCTTGATAATTACATTAGGATCCTAGCTATAATCACTCTAAGTGAATCGTTGACTTATTTTCTTTCCTTAAACATGTAGCATGAAAAACATTCCCGTAATGTAACTTTGAATAATATTTTATTCACTAAAAAAAATAAAAATTTTACAATCGGGGCGATCCCTGATGGGTCCTAGGTGGCCGGCTCATGGGACTTACTTTCCTATTCCAGGTGGGTTAGATACTATTGGTACGCCTATTTGCGCCCCTTTCTTTGCCAAAATGGTCTCCATTTGCATTTGCAGATGCTGCGACCTACTAATCATCATCTTCCCTGCATCATATGCAATGATAAGAAGAAACTTCCATCATTAGTTGACATATATAGATGTTAAAGGCTGGTTACCTTTTCACTTTTCTAGTTTTTATTTTTAATTTTTTTTAATTTGTTTGAGAACTAAAAATTGAAATAAAAAAATAGAAATCAAGACAAATTTTAAATATTAAAAAAGTAGCTTTTAATTTTAATTTAAAAAAAATCGCAAATGAAATATTTATCAGACCTAAACAAGAATTCAATTTGTGCATGAGAGAGAGAGAGAGAGAGAGAGAGAGAGAAAGAGAGAGTAACTGTGTATTGGATCTTCAGAAACATTGGCAAAGACTAATTCTGATGAAAACAATAGCAATAGAAAGAAGGGGATCATGTAAACGCTGCAGGCCTTGCGAACCATTTTAATTACTTGAGATATGAAGTTTGGCTCCTTCGTTCCCGTAGCTATTAGCTAAGCCAGCCCTTTTTATATATAATGCGACCTAGGCTACACCACATATATCTAAACGCGTTTTAGCCTTTTTTTAATTAGTACTTATTTGGCATTGAACTGACTACTGCATGCTAAGTCAAATATTAATGAGACTAGTTCAATCTTTCATACAATGGAGCTCGTATATGTACGTGATTCGAATCCCCACTCAAATTTAAAACCAAATGACTTGGACACAAGTTTGAGATAATTAATAATATATTGACGTATATTAAAATATGAGAATGTGAAAGTAAAAGAGTCTAGCATTGGTAAAAGAAGAAATATTGTAAGGACTTATTAGATATTGAGCTATATTCCAAATTGCCAATTGGTTTTATTAAAAATAACTTTAAAAAAATTGACACGCAGGACCCGTGCATCCTCACACATATTGTTTATGAAACTTACTACACTATTTATGAAATTTAACGGTACTCCATTATTTATGAAATGTACTACACTATTTATGAAACTTACTACTTTGTTTATGAAACTTAACGGTACTATACTGTTTATGAAACTTAACGGTACTACACTGTTTATGAAACTTAACGCTACTACACTGTTTATGAAACTTAACGCTACTACACTGTTTATGAAATTTATTTAACACTCGCTGGGCACACATGTTTATATTTTATGTTTTTCTTCTTTTTGTCCTTATCATTAAATAAAATTATTAGATTATTTTTTGTTAAAATGTAAAGTTTTGAAGTCAGTTTCATTAATTTTTCTTAATTATAAAAGTAGAAAGCTGGACAATGAATTAGCTTCCAGTTAAGGATGAACACCCAGGCTAGTTCAAGAAGGTGATTAGTTTTTGTGTACGCAAGTAATACTTATATCATGCTCGTATACATATGTTCGTATTAGACTTGTGGAATGGTACGTACCTGCTCCTTCTAGCTATTCCGTCTCAGCTTGCAATGTGATCTCATTATTTGTAGTAATTTAAAGATCATTTCTGCCAAATAAAAATAATTAGTTGACGTAGATGCTAAAATAGGTGGGCACTGATTAGTTGAATCAGTTCTTATTTTATACGTAAACACACTAAGCATTTGATTGTATTAAATAGTTTTATTCGATGTCTAAAACGACATGTCAAACGAGACCTAAATATTGCATGATAGTCAAAATCTCTGTCATTCATCAATTATATATGACAATTCCAGCGCGTTCCTTACGAAATATTGAAAACCTATATCGACTATTGTTTAAGAAACTGATACAACAAATCCGAACTCATACACACGGGGACTCGTACAGTTTAATTTGTTTAGTATTACACACGTTAGTTTTGTTTAGTATTACACACATCATTTTGTTACAAATAATATTGTTAATAAGAATTTAGCGACAATAGACAGAAAGAAAACCTAACTAGAGAGAAAAGAGATAGTCCTACACCGTAGCCGTTAGGGAGATCATCTTTTTAGTCCAACCATTAATTATAACTTCATGTGATTTATAGAATATGATATAAGAAAATAACCTCTGTAGCATCCTTTTTTTTTTTCAAATTTAAAATCAAATTACAAGAAGATCAGGCGCGATGTTTTGCTGACTAAATCAAGATTATATTTTATGTTGTGATTGGTAAGTTGAGAAGATACTCATTATTTGTGTCATTTTTGCTCATCGATGTGATGTCTTTTGCAACTGGTTTGAAAAGCCAGTTATTTTTTGTTTGTATATTATATTGCTTATGTAAGAAAATAATAAATATTGTTATTCGTGATGAAATAACGTGTTTCAGTTATGAGAACATTTCAATAAAGAAATGTCTTATGAGGTTTCAATCTCGAATGTCTCTTTCAAAAAAATAAAATAAAATAAAATTTGATTGACCAACGTAATTAACAACTTTGTCAATGACTCAAGCTCAGGAAGTGGATAGAAAAAGTCTAACATACTGAACTAGAAAATATATAGGATTTTTATCACAAATGATCTTTGAAATTGACTCTCACCATCAAGATGGTCCTTGAAATTGAAAATCGATCAATGTAGTCCCTGAAAATAGGTGTCGCAAATTAATGTCGTCATTCCGTCACAGTTCTATTAAAAATTCTGTTAAGGACTGATGTGACACTTAAATGGGTCTCATAAGTCATTTTTTAATCACATATGGTTCTTGAAATTGACCTGCAACATCAAAATGGTCCCTGAAATTGACCCAATACATCAAAATGGTCACTGAAATTGAAAATCGACCAATGTAGTCCCACAAGTAAGTGCCTCAAATCAATGTAGTCCCACAAGTAAGTGCCTCAAATCAATGTAGTCATTCTGTCACAATTTATAAATTTTTTTGTTATGTGCTAATGTGACACATAAATATGTCACACAAGTCTAATTAAATTAAAAAAAATTATAAATAGATTTAATAATTAATAAAAAGGTTGTCAACCCAAAAACCTAATCTCGCAATCACTTCTGATCTCAATCCACATTCCTCTACATCCATCTATGGTAGTCTTCGCTGTCTATTCTCTAGAGAAAAAAAATTTCTCAATACACCCATTTTTATACACTTTGACACCCTTCACCTAATTAGACTCGGATCGATATCACATTTGGTGAGGGCTTGGATTGGCGACAACTTCTGTGACATCACCGTTAACATTTAGGTGATCAACATCCTCACCATCTTGGAGAGCTTGTTGGGTGCTCCCTTGGTGGTCTGGTGACGCAAAGAACAACGAGGTTTGCCTTGAGATAATAAGGTTCTAACCAAGACACGTTTATTGTTGGTTGACAATTATTTCCAAACCCCGTCTTAGACCTTGGTTAAGCCTTGTGCCTTTGAGAATTTATAGAAAAGATATGTCTTTGGAGTAGGCCTACTATAAGAAGAAAAAAAAAATCCATTATGCAAAAAAATATTTAGACAAAAATTTTAATTAATTATTAAATTATTAACCCACATCAGCACATAATAGTTTTTTTTACAGAATTGGGGTAGAATGACCATATTGATTTGTAACATCTATTTTCAGGGATTACATTGATCAATTTCAAGGACTATCTTGATGGTGTGGGTCAATTTTAGGGACCATTTGTGGTAAAATTTTGTGGGGTCCATTTATGTGCATATCAGCACTTAACAGAATTATGAAGGAATGACCACATTTATTTACCAGAAGTTTGGAGTAGAACTATTGTATTTGACTCAATTCCTCTCCAATTTATCAAAAATATTAGCTAGGGTTCTATTATATTTGGAAAATTGAGAAATTTTGAGAAAGTTATTAGGGTTATATATATATGAGATAGGATCAAGGAATAAAGATTTTGGTAAATACTTTTACACTTTTTAAGTCTTCAAATTCATAACATCTAAGGGTACTCATTTATTCGTTAAATGACATGAATGCTTATGTGAATTTTAAATAATATTAAAGAGAAAATATAAAACTGCAAAAGCATAACATTTGGAAGGAAATTAAAAAAAAATACTGGAAAGGAAGAACCCAGTAAACATGCAAACAAGGAAGAAGGTAGAACTCCATTGATTCAAAGCATTTTATTTGTCAGTCTTAGTTCTCCTCACTCTTGGGATAAAAAAAAAAAAATTATCTTGATTTTATTTTCTGTGAAAATGTGAAAGTAAAAGAGTCTCACACAAATGAAAAGAGAAACCTTGCAAGGGTTTACAAGAAGTTAGGCTACTCTCCATGTTACAAATTAATTTTATAATGAAACTCCAACTTCTTTATTTCCAAGCAATAAGACTTTTATCTAATGCAAGTGCCAGACATAATAATCTTTAGAAAACAACTAGAAATAGTGCCCGCATGTTGCTGCGGGATTAGAAACCGTATAAAAATATGTTTCAAAGCTATAAAAATTGTTACACCATAACATCCAAAGAGTGTAAATTGGGCAAATGTGGCTGTTGGAAGTCTTTGAACCACTGTATGAATGAGGCTCTTGGAATTCTTTGAACCACTATATGAACAATATGATATGTAAGTGATTGATTGTGTAACAATAGTTAGTAAAAGTGAGTGTAAGAGTATCATTTATGAAACTATATTTTTGGGACCAGTTTATGAAAAATTGTAGTGTCCTGATACACTCAATGGTTTCAAAATCAATAAAAAATGCACGACAGAATAGATACACAAAAAAAGTAAAAACCATAAGTTTGAAAGACATGAGTAATTGTTGGATTAAAATGCATGCGTAATTTTTGGGAAAAGATGAGAAAAATAACTGGAATGTTGGGAAACTTTGTGTTGTTGGCTTTCATCCCACAAAGTGTGACGACCCGTCCCTAATTCTACAATTTTATAAATTCTAAAAGTGTGAATTGATGGAAATGCCCCTAGAGGCAAGGATTTTGACTTTTGTTGACTTTCGTTGACTAGTGTATTGTGAGATGTATGAAATATTCTTTTAGCATATCTTCGTAGTGCTCATCACTACGAACACATAGGCACAATCAGAATCGAAATCGGTGCTACGGTTAAAATTTTACAGAACTACAAACGTGGATGGCGTTTTAGTAATTTCACGTTTGCGGAAAATATTTTTGCATTTTTCTATTTTTGGTCTTGTTTGGTGAGTCAGTTGCGCCCACACCACTCCCCCCTTCACCCTCGTGTCCCCCTATTTTTCTGGAGTTCTCACTCTCTTTCCCTCATTTTCAAACTCTCTAGAACTCTCTCATCTTAAACTCTCTCTCATTCTCGGTAAAAACCAATGCAGCAGTGCACTACACAACCATCACTCCCTGGCTCCAGCGATCCCTTAGAACACTTGAACCACACTAGACCACCATGTTATATCCCTCTTTGTCTCCCTCTTGTTCTACATCTTTCCCCTTTAACCTCCATGTTGTCTTTCTCATCTCTACAAACTTAGGACAGTCGTGAGGCTGAGGTAATGATCATTGCCATCTTCCGTGGCAAATGATCATCAAACCAACATTTTTAGGATATCCTCTCATCTGAAACCTAGTCCTAGGTTTAGTTCCAGACATCCGAACGGAAATGGCTCTCGGATCATGGAGCTCTAACATCGTGGAGACTTTCCGGCATGGAACTCACCACTTTCTGTGAAGGTGAGTGTCGATTATACTTTGTGTGATGTCCCCTCATGGTTTAGAATGACTTTTAGACTTAATGAGTGAAGTTTGGACTGGGTTCATAACAGAAATGACGATGGGAAAATTTCTCAAAACTCTGGAAATCTGGACCGTGACCATCATGCCACTTTTAGGCCGTTCCCCAGCCAACTCCGACCACGATTGAACCTTGAACTGGTATATACCTCTTCTCCACATTCCTAGCTTCTAATTGGCTTTTGAATCATTGCATTTGGTTAAGAATTGAGCTCGATAGGAGCTCTGGAAATCAGACCAAAAACCTGCAAAATGCAGGCCTTTGCGAGGAAGGTGAGTACAGTCGTACTCGAAAGCGCTAGGGGGCGCTTGGGAAGCCACAATGTGGTGGTGAGTACGGGGCATGGCTACCAGTGCAGCCACATTGCGTCGGCGCGTGGAGGAACCCAAGGTCTCTCCTTAGGTTTCTCGACGTGTCGGACCCGAATCCGCTCTCTGTTTCCTGAAATTCGATCGTTTTAAAATAGTTTCTTTATTAGTCGTACTTTGTACGAAAACACGTTTATACGTTAGTACGTTACGTATTTACGCAAATGGTTTTGTTTCTAGGTGAAACGCATCGCAAGGACTCTCGATGCTTCGAGGCGGGTTCGACTCGACGACTTAATCTATGAGTGGGTCTTTTCTTTTATATATATACTGTGTGTGTGTGTGTGTGTGTGTGTGTGTGTGTGTGTGTGATTGTTAGTTTCCATTTATTCATTCGAAAAAGATTTTCCTACATATGTTTAGATTAGACTAACGTTTATAAGAATTAGCGAAATAACAAAAAATTACGAAATTATCCTAAATCCTACGGGATGCACATGTATGCATACTTTCATGGGATTTTAATTATGGCCATGATTAATATTTTATTTATTATTATTATGTTGATGTGAATTATCGAGTCACTGTGGCATGGCTATATTTATATTATTTGCTCATCATTTGCTACATCGGTGTTGGTACTCGCTCGGGCTAGGGCCAGTCTTTCACGTGTATGTGCACATTGCACCGTACGCTCACTTTGGATCCATTATAGGTTCCAGTCCTATCCTAGATTGCTATAGGCAATTAGGACTCGTTTGTGTTGCGCATAGCGCCAGTCTTCATATGATTGTAGTACTATAGCGTATATCATTGTTACACCCAATCTTGTTCATGTCAGAATAACTCTACATGAACTCGTGTATTAGCATGTGTTGATGAGCACTCGATATGATATGTTTGCTTATGTGAGACTGTGTGATTATGGACGTTATGCGTACCTACGAAATACTGTGCCGTATTGAATTATTGAGATATTGCAGGCTACGATAAATATTTTCATACTATACGTAGTATGTATATTTTGGAAACTATACTTATTTTACGGCGAGGGGTTATAATGTTTTCTGAAAGGTTTCATTAAAACTTTATTTTTAGGCCCACTTACCCTTATTTTTCGCCCCTCCAGGTTTTAGTAGCTGAGCTTTCGTATTGACGAGGATCCTTGGCAAATATTGGTATTGGAGATTACCTTCAATGGTATAATTCTCATCCTACTTTACTGTACTCTACTTATGCTCTGACATCACGTGTAAAATAGGTTCATTCCCTCTCACTAGCGCACTCTTATATTTAGGCACTTTTAGGTTTAAATTTATTAACGATAAATTAGTTAAATTAATATTTTTAAGAGAAAATTGTAGTAATGGTCCCTCAACTAAAAATTCATGACCATTGGTCCCTTAACTTATCAAAATGTATTATGATCCTGTGAACACGGAAAATTCCTGAAACGAAAGAGACAAGAACAACGTGCACAAACAAATATTAGTATTTGATGATTTTGGGTTACAATCTCTCTCAAATTTGATCCTCTGATTCGATCTCCGTAAGGTGTTGATTGGTGGGTGTTTCGTTGATCCAAGGGCCGTCGATGCTTAATCTTGGATGAACAGTTGGAAGTTTCTTCAAAGGGCCGTGGGCTTGATCTTTGAAGGTGGATTTGAGCGGATCTTCAAGGGCTTTTGGGCTTGATCTTGAAGAAACAGTGATGAACAGATCTTCAAGTGCTTTTGGGCTTAATCTTGAAGAACGGTTGGATGTGTGGATTTGTCGACGTTTGTTGATCCAAAGGGCCGTTGGGGCTTGATCTTGGAAGAACGATGAACGAAGAACACTTTCTTCAAGGGTCGTCGGGGCTTGATCTTGAAGGTGGATGATTGTTGATCCAAAGGGCCGTTGGGGCTTGATCTTGGATGAACGGATGATGAACGATGGTGCTTTCTTCAAGGGCCGTCGGAGCTTGATCTTGAAAGAGCGATGGACGAAGAACGAAGAACGAAGAGAGCTTTCTTGATTCTTCGGGAACCTGGATGCTTGAGAGCTTCGGAGTTTCAGAGCTTCAAAGCTTCAAGGTGTAATATGAATTGGTCCCTTGAATGAATGAAATAGGCTTGTATTTATAGAAATTTCCAAGGCCTAATTTTGAATATAATATTCCAGATGAAATAAGTTGTTTCTGCCAGGTGTTGACACGTGTCCTATTTGATGACTTTTCCAACTTATTTCAATTTTCGTTGAGTCACACGCTACGTGTAAAATTTATGTAATACATGAGCGTTGACACTTTGATTTACCGGTCAACATTTATTTACTAAATTTCGATGTCTACAAATGCCCCCACTTCAAGGCACGTCGTATACATGTGCTTGTCACGTGTAGGAGATGCGTTTTGAAGTCCCTTACTGTAGATGTCGATCTAAGGGCCATCGAGGCTTGATCTTGAATTGGGCTGGAGATTTCTTCAAGGGCCGTTGAGGCTTGTTCTTGAATTTTTTTGTTTGAAATTTCTTCAAGGGCCGTCGAGGCTTGATCTTGAAGGTTGAAATTGGGCCACAAGGAGCTTCATGTGGTAGATGATCTTTGGCTTTGGTAGTGGATGAATCGTCACGTATTTTGTTGCGCTTTGTTGACTTTCCACAGCTTTGATCTTGAACTGGGTTGAAGGATTTTCTAGATTCCTCCAATTGTTGATTTTCCACAGCTTATTCTTGAACTAGGTTTTGATTCAAGGGTGGTAGACACTTAATCTTGAATCGGACTTTGTGATTTCTTCCAGGGCCGTCGAGGCTTGATTTTGAATTTGGCTGGAAGCTTCTTCAAGGGCCGTTGGGGCTTGATTCTTGAAGGCTGACTCGAACACATGGCAAGCAGGCACGAGGTGAAGGTGACGACTTGTTGCTTTGTTCAATCTTTCTAATTCACACCTGAGCAGTTTGGTCAACGGTATGATCTTCAAGATTGATGGGCTCTTCTTCCAGTTGGTGACTTGGTCTTTAAGGATTTGATTCAAGGGTGGTGAATCGGCATGTGCAGCCCACAACGCCTAGTAAGTCGACCCAAGAATTTGAGGGTCAAAACGAGTTCACCGTCCTCAGGCAGATGCGGCATCTTCTCGAGTTCTTCATCTCAGACTCTTTCTGCTGAGTTGACTGTGCATGCTGCATTCTTCTCTGCTTGTTCCTTCAGGCAGATGTGGCAGCTTCTCGAGTTCCTCAGTTCGGACTCCTTCTGCTGAGTTGACCGTACATACCGCATTCTTCTCTGCTTGTTCCTTCTGCACCTTGTCTCCACATGCTGCAAGGTATCATTTTCACTTGCCTTATCTATCCTCCAGGCAGATGTGGCAGCTTCTTTGAAAGTACAGCAGCAGTGGAAGGCGAGTACTCGAGAGTAGTGCTAGGTAAGCAATCAGGGAAGGGTTCCAAGTAGTCAGTTCCTTACCCGAGTTTGAGTGGAAGTTCCGGCATATTGTTTTCTTTATCCTTGTCTTTGTAGGTAAGAACAAGGACAAAGGAAAGGACAGGGAGAACACATGATATGAGATACTCTTGCTTTCTACCCTGGTGATATGAGATACTTTTGCTTTGGAGTCATTGGCTTGCAGAGGTACCCCAAGGAATAAGGAACACTGAATGACTCGAGAGGCTTCGTTGGGAAAACATCTTTGGAGATGAAGAAAGACTCTGTGTGTCTGCCTTGCTATGGAAGGTGAAGGTGGACAGTTATAGGAGGTCCCTTAATACCTGTAGAGGTACTATTCTTTCACTCGTGTCGGCAACTAACGCGTGATTGAACAGTAAACTTCACGTGCTTTCTCCTTCACCGAAAATCTTCGACAAATTGCCCGTGATTTGTGCAAAGTTGAGTGTGCATATGACAGGTGATGACGCGGTTGAAAAAGACCGGCGCCTCTTCGATATCTGGGATTTGCGCTTCGACAAATTACCCGTGATTTCCGCAAAGCTGAGTTTACGTGTGACGGGTGCCGACACGTCTGGAAAAGCAAGATGCTTCTCCGATTTCTGAGCTTGCCTCTTCGATTTTTGAATGGCCTCTTCGAATTCTGAGCTCGCCTCTTCAATCTCTGAAATCCCGTCGAGTGCTGATTTTTTATAGAGGCATGCAGTTCGTTTCAAAGCACACTTGAATTTTCGCTTGTGAAAACTCCCCTCTTGTACTTTTAAGATCTTGATTTGTCCGATCTCTTCTTCCTTCAACACTTTGAAAATGTCTGGACCCTCCGACCGTCGTTTTGATTTGAACCTTGGTGAAGAGGTAGTCCCGTCTTCTCCAGATAACATATGGTGCCCATCCTTCATATCCCCTACTGGTCATCTTACTGTTGGGGATTCGGTGATGAAGAATGATATGACCGCTGCGGTGGTGGCCCGGAACCTTGTTACTCCCAAAGATAACAGACTACTTTCCAGGCGGTCTGATGAGTTGGCTGTTAAGGAGTCCCTGGCTCTTAGTGTGCAGTGTGCGGGTTCTGTGTCCAACATGGCCCAACGCCTATTTGCTCGAACCCGTCAAGTTGAATCGTTGGCGGCTGAAGTGATGAGTCTCAAACAGGAGATTAGATGGCTTAAGCATGAGAATAAACAGTTGCACAAGCTCGCACACAACTATGCCACAAACATGAAGAGGAAGATTGACCAGATGCAGGAATCTGATGGTCAGATTTTACTTGATCATCAGCGGTTTGTGGGTTCGTTCCAACAGCATTTGCCTTCGTCTTCTGGGGCTGTACCGCGTAATGAAGCTCCTCATGATCAACCTCCAGCTCCTCTTCTTCCTGGAGTTCCACCGAGTGGTGTGACTTCAAACAGTCAACCTCCAACGTCTCTTTTTCCTAGAGCTCCACCGAGTACTGAGACACCACCTGAGCAATAAAGACTCCCTCCCGTTTGTTTGCACATTTGTAAATTTTTTTTTTTTTGGGTATGTAGAATGCAATTTTATGTAAAATTTCCAGAAAAAATAAATAAAATGGATTTTTATTTCTCTTAATGCTTTTTTTTTGCTATATATATTATACACACACATACATACATACATACATACATACATACATATATATATATATATATTTTTCACGTGAAGTGATCCACCATCCTAAAACCCATTTTCCCTTTGCTTTTTTTTTTTGCATGGTGCTAGCCACCAAGAATGCACCTTTTTTTTTTTTTTTTTTTTTTTAATTTTTTTTTAAATTTATTTATTATTATTATTTCTTTTTCGTCTGCTTTCACATGGTGCTTGATCCACCACTCCCTTTTTTTCACGTGGTACCAGATGCACCCTGTTTTTTTTTTTTTTTTTTTTTCACGTGGTGACAGCACCACTCTGCTTTGCTCCACCACTTTTTTTTTTTGTATAAATTAGGATGCTTGGCTGAGGGATTTTGTAGGGAAGGACGAAGACGGACGGAGAGCCGGAGTTTGAGGAAGAGCTTCTCGGCCGGCTAGTCGTTTGACAGCGGTCTTTGAAGTTGGTGGCAGCTGCGAGGCAAGAGACGGAGGAGGGTGCAAGAGAAGAGCGGTGCAGCCTTGATGTCGGAGACTTTGCCGTCGCCGTTGCTGCTTGGAACTGATGGGCAGAAGGGGAGAGCTGCAGAGATGGTGATGAAGAGTCCTGCTCGTGACTACCGCAGCTGACGATGGTTGCCGGTCGTGGCAGAGCTGGAGTTGTAGGCAGCGGCGCAGTGGTGAGGAGAAACATTGGGCCATGTTGGACACAGAACCCGCACACTGCACGCTAAGAACCAGAGACTCCTTAACTGCCAATTCATCAGACCGTCTAGCGAGCAGTCTGTTATCTCTGGGGGTGACAAGGTTCCGGGCCACCACCGCAGCAGTCATGTCATTTTTCATCACCGAATCCCCAACGGTAAGAGGACCAGTAGGGGATATGAGGGACGGGCGCCATATGTTGTCTGGAGAAGGAGGAGCTGCTCCTTCACTAAGGTTCAAGTCAAAACGACGGTCGGAAGGGCCAGACATTTTTCAGAGGTGTTAAAGAAAGAGGAGATCGGACAAGTCAAGATCGTAGAAGTGCAAAACGGGAGTTTTTACAGGCAGAAATTCAAGAGTGCTTTGAACGTCCTACATACCTCTATAAAAATCAGCACGCGATGGGATTTCAGAGATCGAAGAGGTGAGCTCAGAAATCGAAGAAGCCATTCGGAGATCGAAAAGGCGCCAGCTTTCTCAAAAGTTGGGCTTGCTCACAAACCACCAATTCCAGATACCGAAGAGTGTCAACTGTCTCAGCCTCGTCAACACCCATCACACGCAACTCAGCTTTGCGAAAATCACGGGCAGTCTGTTGAAGCACCGATTCCAACCATCTGTCTCTCTCAGCCTCGTCAGCATTTGTCACATGCAATCTCTGCCCTCAACGAAGCTCAGAACTCGAAGCGTAAATTCCGGATATTAAAGAGGCCTCTGCTTTATTGAGACGTGTCAGCATCTGTCAATTTGCACATCTGCGTTGCGTAAATCACGCGCAATCTGTTGAAAATTTTTGGAGAAGCGGAATGCACGTGAAAACTACTGTTAAATTATCCCAGGCTTGCCGACACGAGTAATGGAACAATGCCTTCCCAGCCATTAAGAAAATTCTATAAATGTTGAACTTCAAAGTGAAGCAGTCTCACCCAACTTTCAGCCTCACTTAACCCTTCATCCTCTCTAAAATGGCTTTCCAACAAACACTCTCGAGTCACTCTGTATTTTTCATCCCCTGGGATACCCCTGCAAACAACCCATCCAGAGCACAAGTATTTCATATCATAAGGGTTGAGAGCAAGAGTATCTCATATCATGCTTTCTCCCTATCCTTTCTCCAGCCAGCTCTTGCTCTCGAGTACTCATCATCTTATGCTTTCGCTTCGTCTCTCACTTATAAGGAAAGTGAAGATGATACCTCGAAGCATGTGGAGACAACGTGCTGATTCATCCTCAACTAAGGACAAGGAGAAAGAGAGCAAGAGGTGGGCACTTGGAAAGATTGAAGAAAGAAACAGACCAACACCTTTACCTCGTGCCTGCCTACCATGCAGAAGAAACATGCAGAGAAGAATGCAGACTGCACTCTGATATTCCCCGCTCAGAATTCCAAACCAGTTCAAGATCAAAGCTGTGGAAAGTCAACAAGATCAACTATCTCCAAAACCAGATTTGCGTTCTTAAACTCTACTCTGTCTGGTTTTTACTTTGCCATATTTGTCATGTTTATTTGTCGTTTGTTATTTGCTTGTTTTTGGTGTGAGTATATGCTTGAAACATTGAGGACAATGTTTGATTTAAGTGTGGGGGGGTAACCATTGTTTTGCATGAAATTCGTAGAAATTTATCACCCATTACTTCTAGTGTTGTTCCTTGTTGTTTTAAGTATTTTTAAGCTGTTTTGGAGTGTTTCAGTGTGTTTTGACATAAAAATCCGAAAATTCATAAAAATTTGAAAAATTGTTTTGAAAATCCAAAAAAGAGTTGTTTTTGTGCGCTTATTTGTGTCTTAGGGTACCTTCCAACACAATGATGAGGATTCGGTTTGTAATTGCATGACTGTTAAAGAGAGTTATAAACATGGATGAAAGTTTGATTTACTCTTTATTTATGCGTGGTTGTGGTTATGACTTATGAAATCACATGTAATCATAAAAGAAAAAAAAAATTAGTTTTTGTAACATGCTTGAAGGAAAGAACTCAAACTAACGCTACAACCTTGTGAGACTTGAGCTTAAACGTTTATTTGGAGAGTTAAAATCTGTGCATTTTTGTTTTCTAAAGTCGTTGCATGATCTGATTATTCTTTGCTTGGTTATTACTTAGAAGGCGTTTCATCATTTAGTTCCAAATGCTAGAACTCATGCCTATTTCATTCAAAGCATGCTATTGATTTGCATAAAACATATTCAAGATGAAGTTGTGTAGTTACCACCACCAAAGCCAAACTGCCATATATCCCATATCGTTATATGTTTAAGTTAACCCCATTGAGCCTTGATAGCCTACATTCTTTGTTAAACCACATTATCCTTACCTAGCCTAGTTTAGGACCATCCATACCCTTATTCTTGAAGCATAGTAAAATATGATTCAAATTGTATTTCTTTTGGTTAATGTATGGCAGAAAACAAGTGTGGGGGAAGTGTGAGTTATTATGCTTGTTGAAAAGAAAAGAAGAGTTGAAAAAAAAAAAAAAAAAGGAGTTGAAAAATATGCAAAAAAGAGTTTTAAAGTGCTGCTTGTTGAAGAAAGGGTCCAAAACATAGAATTCGGCCCTAATTATTGCTTGAATTTTCCCTTCGTGTCTAAAAGCTGATTTCTGCAATCTAAGTGAATTCTAAGTTTCAATTTCAATACTTTACTTGCTATTGCTTTAAGAACGATTGTTATCCTTATCCTTCATTTGTTAGCCATCACCCCAAGCCCCGTTACAACCCTTAACTTCATCTTGAGTGTCATGCGTTTCAATATGTGGAGTTTGAATTTGGTATGAGCATATGGTGTCACTGGTTCGCGCATCTAAGTAGTAGCATTCCATTCATGAGATCATATCTAAGCATGCTTATTAACTCCAGAATTTGCTTTCTTTGTGATACATATATGTGAGCGTTCGTTTTCATATCTACATCAATCTTCTCACATATAACTAGTATAGGGTGTGTAGTTAGAAAATCTGAGTGAAAATTGAGTGAATATCTTGTAAGGAATTGAGTGATTTCTCTAAGGCATGTTACTACATCAAAAACATTATTTTAATCGATTAATTGTGAACAAGTAAGTGGTGACTATGATTAAGTACGTGCTTAAGTGTGAAGATGACTCAAATCTGTGGGGATAATAATTTTTAACATGTCATGTGCATTGGAAATCCCTAAGGCAAATGTTGGAAGGTTTAGGTTGTGTTTTATTTACTTTGTTTCGTTTTATCTCTTTGTTTTGCTCGAGGACTAGCAAAAGCTAAGTGTGGGGGAATTTGATAGGAGCATATTTATGCGACTTAGTTGGCTTGTTCTTGTGCATTTATGTCGTGTTTCCTTAGTTATTTTAATGTTTAAAGTCATTTTCGTGTGTTTTCAGACTCTAAGTACAAAGTATGCAAGAAGATGCATTTTGGAGGCCTTTGGAGTATGTTTCGGGCTTGGAATGGATAGCAAATGCATGGGCCAAGTGGATGGACGAATTTGAGAACTAAAGAGGCCAAGAATATGAAGAATTATGGTCCAAAAGATGAAGAAAACAGCCAAAAAATCTGTCACCCCAACTTGCATTCCTTGCCATGCAAACCACATAGAATTCCCTTTGGATTCCATGCCATGCTTGATCACTCTTGTTCCCTACATAATTTCTAATTTCATGCTTCAATTCATTTAATTATTACACTCAATTGCTTGATACCTCTTGTTCCCTTCACTCATTATATTTTAGACAACATTTACATCCATTACATGCACCAATTGATGCTCCATCATTCACATTTGGAATCTCATGCCTTGTGTACCACATGTTGCTGCACCTTTGACCCATTTATTGACACATTTTCACCTCCATTTCCATCTCTATGCAATGTACACAATCATTCATGCCCCCTAGCTACAAGACCACTCCATTTTACCCTTCACACTTTGCATCATCACTTCATTTTCACCCTTGGACCATTGCACACCACACACACAAATTGCCATGCATTTCATCCTTAACCTAACCTGATTTTCTAAGGTTTTTGGGGCCTATAAATACATGTTTACACCCCTTGGCAAAAGAACAATCCCCCATATTCATCATTTTATCACAGAAATTCGTCCATACACACCCTAGGAAGCAAAACACCCCAAAAACACCATTCTAGTGCCTAGAAAACATAACAGCCACTCCACCTTCTTCCACCCTCTTTGCCTAGTTCTCTACCACTCCCCAACCATCAAACACTCTTCCACTCTCACCCTAAACCCTTCCACAAAATTCTCCATCCATTCTACACCATAAATCCACCCAAAAATCTGTCCACAAGCTTCATGCCGTAAGCAAGGGAAATGAGGAATCTTGGATGCACTGCTACCAAGTTGGAGCATTTTAGGTGTTTTCTTTCCTTTGATTTTAATGTCTAATTTTATGTATCTTTGCTTTGTGAGTATGAGGAACTAAACCCCTCTTAGTTAGGGGGTGATTCGAAACCATGTACATGCTTGCAATATGATTTGATTACATTCAGTTGTTATTTCATAAGTTGCGGATTCAATTCGTTCATCTACTTGATTGATAACTTATTTGTGTATGTTGATTGAGAGTGCACGCTTAGTTTTCATGCATGAATATGATGCTAGATTATGAGGGAGTTTCACCTAATAGTTACAATCTTATAATCACAAGTAGTGAAGGTCGCTTGAAAACGATCGCGTTGAATGAATTCTTGGCACTAGTTTCATGCTCATCATAGTAACGAATGCCTCGTCAACACTTATAGTTCTCATTGTGCTTCATGATTCTTGATTGTATCTTTATTGTGCTCATCACGTAAGGAACCTTTGAGGAATGCTTTGAATTGTTGTATGCGCTTTTCCATCCAATTCATTAACTTAAGGAGAACTTGAAGGTTAATTTAAGCGTATCTAATTAACTTGGGGTGTTGAGTTTCATAATTTATTGAAAGAACAACTGAAAATCATTTTGTTTGCAAGTGTGTCCTGTGTGGAGAAGAACCTCCTAACTAGCCTTTTATCCATCATTTTCATCCAAAAACGTTTTACAATCTGTTTTGTTTTAAAGTTTCTGTTTTGTTTTCAATTTTCGTCCAAAACAAATCCCCCTTTATTTTGAAGTCTTAGATTAGTTAGAAAGTGTTTTGATTTGTGTTTCTAAGTGTTTTGATTCAAGTTTTCATCCAACTTCGTCCAAGTTCTTGTTAGGTTCTCAAAACTGCCCAGAAAGTGGTTTTTAGGCAGTTTTGAGTCATTAGGTTGCTGTTTTGAGTTTTATGTTTGTTTAAGTATTTTAAAGTATAGTTTTGCATTCTTTGAGTCTAGTTTAGTGTTTTAAATTTTGTTTTTATGTTTTTAAGTCAGTTTTCAAGTGTTTAGCAATCCCTCCTAATCCCGGCCTAGAACGATCCCTACTTACATACTTTACTACATTTGATAAAAAGAGGGTTTAATTTTGTGTGTTAACTTATTTTACGCATCAGGGTTCGCATCCGGTGACCAACTGAAGGGCACTAAATGGTTGTGTCGTAACAGGCCTCAGGCGGACCAACTTTGCTGCGTGCAATATTGCATGGCCCCAAGCAGCGATCGGGAGCTTGGTACGTATGACCAACGATCGAGCAATCATTTGTAAACGCTTAATGAAAGCCTCTGCCAGGCCGTTCTGGGTGTGAACATGGGGTACAGGATGTTCAACTTCAACCCCAACCGACATGCAATAGTCATCAAAAGTTTTAGATGTGAATTCTCCAGCATTATCCAATCGAATAGATTTGATCGGATAATCAGGGTGGTGAGCCCTGAGCTTGATAACCTGAGCCAACAGTTTGGAAAATGCAGCGTTCCTTGTGGACAACAAGCACACGTGTGACCAACGTGTAGAAGCGTCAACCAAAACCATAAAATATCTAAATGGTCCGTAGGGAGGTTGAATCGGTCCACAAATGTCCCCTTGAATCCGTTGTAGAAAAATGGGAGGATTCGAACGAATCTTGTCATAAGAAGGCTTAGTAATAAGCTTTCCCATAGAACATGTTTGACATGCAATTTCATGGATCGAACCTAAGCTTCGGGTTAGTGGATGCCCGTGTGAAGTTTTGAGGATACGGCGCATCGCTATTCGTCCAGGATGTCCCAAACGATCATGCCAAAGTGTAATTTCGTGCGCGGTCCCTGTGGTAGGGCCGGCCACATAGTGGCATTCTATGGGGCGTATGGTCGTAGTATACAGACCACTCGAGTTACGCTCCATCTTCTCTAGAATACGCTTCTGGCCATATTCGTAGGAAGTTACGCACAGAAATTCAACTCCGTTTTCTACGTGGGTTTCAGAGTGGTAATTGTTATCTCTAATGTCCTTGAAACTTAGTAACGTTCTTCCGGAACGTGGAGAATAGAGTGCCTCAGCAATGGTCAAGATTGTACCATTGGACAACATTATACGTGCCTTATCGTATCCTTCGATCAGGTGGATGGGCCTGAGAGGGTTGTCAGAGGTGCATTCTTAGGTACGAAGTTAGTGAAATAGATGCGTTCACGCAAAACAGTATGCGTGGTTGCACTATCTGCCAGACAACTAACTTTCCCACTAGTCATACCTAGAATGAAAAATTAATTTGAATCGGTCACATGCATAAAAGTTTATAAAAACAAGTATCAATTCAAAATAATTTCATTTATTCAAGGATTAAAAACTTAATATCCAAAATAAATCGCCAACTAATAATCCAAAACATAAAGGAAAATTGTTCAAAATCAACCAAAAAACAAGGTGGGGTTCGGCCACTAGGTGGAATTCGGCCCCAATTGTATTATTTCAACTGAAAAATAAGTCTATGTCTAAGATTCTAATCTTCCATAGAAGTGGTATCCTCTTGAAAGTCAGAAACCTCCATCTTTGTAGTCTCCGGTTCGTCCACTTGCAGGAAGTTTGATTCAAACTTCGTACGACGAGAATGATATGCATCCACAACCTTCTTGGGAGCACGGAAAATACGGGACCAATGGTCGTTGGAACCACAACGATAGCACATATCGTCATTCATTGTGGCAGGTGTTTTGCCTTTATTCTTGAAGTTCGGGGCCGTGGGAGCGAGGTTTGGGCGCTTCTGGGCTTTGTTTCCTCCCTTGGATGGGTCTTGGCTCTGTTAACCTTGGTGGGATGGCTTCTAACCGCCCTTACCACGCCTCTTTTGGCGTTTTGGGTGCTGATTAGTGCTATAATGTGCTTCAGGCACAACAGTAGCCCCAGTAGGTCGAGCTTGATGATTCTTCATCAACAGCTGGTTCTGCTTTTCAGCAAGAAGTAAAACAGAGATCAAATCCGAGAACTTAGTGAACTTCTGAGCTCTATATTGTTGCTGCAGGACAATATTAGAAGCAGAGAAGGTCGAGTAGGTCTTCTCCAGGAGATCCTCTTCAGTCAAAGTTTCATTGCAAAACTTGAGAAATGATCGGATTCAACAAACTTCAGAATTATATTCATTCACAGACTTAAAGTCTTGGAAGCGCAAGTGCTGCCAGTCGTGTCTTGCTTCAGGCAAGAATATGTCCTTTTGGTGATCGAAACGATCAGCCAAAGCGACCCATAATGCACGTGGATCCTCCTCAGCAAGGTACTCAGTTTGCAGAGCGTCATGGATATGTCTTCGGATGAAGATCATAGCAGTGGCTTTTTCAGCTTCGCCAACAGGTGCATCCGTTGCTTCTTCAATAGCAGGACGCAAGTTCTTTGCAGTGAGGTGGAGCTTCACATCTTGAACCCACTTGAGGTAGTTCCTTCCAGAAACCTCCAAAGCGGTGAAGTCGAGTTTGTTCAAATTCGACATGTTCCTATCACAAAATGGATGAACAAGATGTGGTTAGTGTAATGGAGAAAAATCAATCCATTCACATAGAAGTAGAACATACAGGTTCTAATAGACATGTATTGGTTTAATTTTGCATGAAAAACTTCGGGTTTTCATGGGTGATATATTTAAGTGAAAACTTCGGGTTTTCTAACAAGGCACATGTATAAGAAACTTCGGGTTTCAAAGTAATTATGAACTTCAGGTTCATATATTCCTGCAGGCAAACACAAATATATATGCAAACAAATATGCAAAGAATATATGCAGAAATATTGTATAATGATAAGTGAATTAATTTATTTTTGGTCTTCGGGGCCAAATTAAAGTGTGGGTGAAAATATAAAAACCCATATTATAAAAAAAATTAAATAATAAAATCTCGGGGCCTAAAAGTATAAGCCAAGAACCCTCGGGTGGGATTACAGGCCCACGGGGTGAGCAGGGGGTTTGGGCTGCTACGGGCAGACTTCCCAGAAAAAAAAAATTTTCTTTTTTTTTCACAAAGGGCTGCATCAAGCAGGCCCAAAAGAAAAACTAAAAAAATCTTTTTTTTTTCGGACTGGGCCGCTGCAAGCGAGCCCAGAAACAAAAAAAAATTTCGCGCGGGCCGCATTAGGAAACCCACTAGGGCTCGGGTTGCAGGTATCAGACACCCCAGCGACGCTGGGTGTGCTTGGCCGAGGAAGAAGGCTGGAAAAACTAGGACGGCGCCACTGCAGGTGGTTGTCCTTGGTGTGTGCAAACCATGGTTCGTTGGAGAACCAAGTATCCATCGACGGAGATGAAATCTCGACGTGATATAAAAACCCTAAAAATTGAAATCGAATTTTCAAAAAAAAATCCAACGAGATTCCGTTGAATCTTGGTTCAATTGTTGACATGGGACAACTTCAAGTCGTCGTCGACGTGAACAAAACGTTCATGGGGATGGCTGCAGGCCATCTAGTGGTCGATATGGACAAGGACACCGTGATGGTGTCGGGGTTATGTGGGTTTTTTTCCCGGAGCCTCTGCTCCGTGGGTTTTTTATGGGGAAGAAGAGGGCTGCAAGCTCTTCTGCTTGGCGTGGAGACCCCATCCGCAGGATGGTGGTCACGGGTTCGAAAGAACCCAAGTCCCAATCGCAAAAAAAAATGATTTTTTTTTTCAATTCAATTATATTATATGCATGTATAATTTTAATGAATCACATATTTACGTTGATGCATATGCAAATAATAGTTTCAATGCATGTACATATGTAGGATTCAATTCATGACAAATATCAAATTCACATAATTGTAGCAATTTTGATTATGAAGCATACACAATTTATGTAGAATCTAAAATACGTTAAACGTAAAGTTGGGTCATGCATCATGGTGAATGTTCATGCTATCAGGGCTTGCAAAATATCGAGTTAAAAACCGTTGTTTGGAAAGAACCTGATTGCGTGATAATATGGATGAACTGGTTTGATGCAGAAAAAATTTCCAACGTCAGATTCCTAAGCGCAGCGGTAGGAGCGTGCTGATAACGTGTTGTGGTCTATTTTATCTGACAGAGGGACTAGGGCCGGCGGCAGAGAGAGAGAGGAGAGGGATGTGTGTTTGTAGAATTGTAGGGGAATGTGTGTGTTGTTATCCCTCCTACATTGTGCCTTTATTTATAGTAGTAAAGGGAGAGAAGATATTTCTTCTCCTCCAAGTAATACAAGTTGTAATAGGAAAGGATAACTAGAATCAAATCTTATCTAGGATTTACACAATCATACTTAAACTAGGAATGTTTACAACAATATATCATTTTTGTTTGGTTTTTAAATTGTTTTTCATAATCAAAACCAAACCAAACCAACCAAAACAGTTGTAATCAAACTGTTAGGTCGCGCGGTTTAATGGCCCCTACTTTCGTGATCCAGGCGGCTTAATAGGTTTTGGTACATCTATTCGCTTTTCTACAATATGCAGGTGCGACCTACTGATGATCTTCTCTCCGCCATCTGCAATGACAAGGATTAACTTTCATCATTAACTAGTTACCAACTTATACCAACCATATATAGATGCTAATTAGAAACGAGAGAGAGAGAGGGAGAGAGAGAGAGTAACTGTGCTTTGGTTTTTCAGAAACATTGGCAAGGACTAATTCGGATGAGAACAATAGTAATAGAATGATGGGAATCATGTAGACAACGCTGGCCTTGTGAACCATATTGTGTCAGATCGATATACAAGTTTGGCTCCTCGTTCCCGTAGCTACTTAATATATAATGCGATGTATAAAAGGGGCGTTTTAGTTTTTTATCTTGTACAAGTAGTTATAATTTGACCTGGAACTGAGTATTGCGTGCTAGGTCAAGGTTTCTGCATTTCCTTTTATGAGACTTTTAGTCTTCTAGACTTTCGGGATATATGACTTGACATGAGTTCGAGATAATAATAGAGTAATATTACACTTGTTATTTATTTATATCATCTTAAGTGAATGGTCGCATATTGTTCAAAATAATCTGGTTTTTGTGTTTAATTAGAATGAATTAAAAACCCCAAAAAAAAAAACCCTAAAACCTCCCCGCCTTCCTTCCCATACCCTTTCACAAGAGTATTTATCAAAAATAACCAAAAATTAACCTTTTCACAATCCCACTACCGGCCCCGGCATGGAATATGAACACGAAATGAATCTGAAAGCCTAGTTAGGAAATTACAGTCAAATTGTTGGCCCATTTCTAGCCTTCCGTTTATCATGTTTGACCCATTTGAACAGTCAAATTGAATTTCCACCCCTTAACTTTGGGATAACACGTGATGAAAATGCTAGAAAGAGAAGGTACAAAGAAAATTGTAGGTACATACTGGACCTGGCAAACAGTCGTGTTTGTCGTTTTTGTGACGTTTTTGTATTATATATGTTATTTTAACGGATCAGGTCATGTCAAATTCGCTATTTTAACGAGTTTTTAATATGTGATCCAATAACGACTCAACTCGGTAACGAGTTAACTCAAAACTTATTATTTTCTTGTCGAGTTAATATGTCATAAAAAAATTACCATGCCTAATGTTTAAACTTGGCAAATTGGTTATTTCCATGGCATACGCACTATCTTAACAAGTTCTTAGTGAGTGACTTCTAATAACAACTTGACTCGTTAACGGATTAACCTGAAACTTGTTATTTTCATGTCATTTCATGTCGGATCAATGAATCGTGCAAGAAATTACCAAGCGTAATACATACCATTTCTCAATGTGTAATACCAAAACTACAGGGCCCACTGCATTTGTACACGAAGTTCATATAGCTGTATTACTTGCGTACAAAGTTTAGGGGATAAAAATTCAATTTGACTGTTCAAATGGGTCAAACGTGGTAAGTATTCTATACAAAGACGAGAAAATTACAAACATGAGACTAAATTTGAAGCAATCCCACTGTCCCACTTTTTATAAATAAAAAAAATTATAGCATCAACCCACACCCAAAACAAACAAAAATACTTTTGAAAACCCTAAAGCCAACTACAAAAATAAAATTTCAAAGGCCATCTCCGACTGAAGGCTGGTCCTCTGGTCCTCTAAGATATTAATATTTTAATGAACAGTACATGATCATATTTGCCTCTATCTCCAACTGGGGGCCAAAGAGTCATAGGGTATGACTCGTTTTAGCCCTGTGACAAAAAACCGTCTCCAACCGAAGGCTAGAGGGTCATAGGGCCAAACATAATTTTTTATTTAAATTTAAAAACTACAACAACTTAAATTTAAAAAGGTTGAAAATTATGTGAAAAATGATGTAGGAATGACTTAGGTATTTATAGGAAAAACAAAAAGGAAATTTAAAAAAAAAATTAAAATTTTGGCCCAAAAAAAAAAGAGGGCAATATTGTCGGATATGTATTATTACTGAAAAGTCCAGCTCGGTTTGGGGCTGGCTGGCTAGCTGGATTGAGCCAGCCAGTTGGCCATTTGGCCCTTTTTTGTCCCGTGGGGCCCACGAACCATTTGACCTAGTCCTCGGTTGGAGACGGTTTTCGGGCTATTTTCGGCCCTCTAGACTCTTCAGTTGGAGATGGCCTAAAACCCCAGAGACCCACTCAAAAGTCAAAAATATTGCCAAGGTTTTTCATGAATTAATTCATCATTTCATTGGAGAATGACATATATAAAAATTTAAGGGATTTTCTACTAAAAAAAAGTGCAGTTGTTAGGGCGTTTACTAATTATTTGTAAATTATAAGTAAAAGTTAAGGTCTTCACGCGTTTATACATGAATCTCTATAAACTTTCATCAATACGAAATTTCTTATGTTATATTTCTCCATCTCGATTTAGTTATCCAACATTTAGTAAATGGTGAGGTGTATGTGAAGACTACACAATGAAATATAGTTAACGTGTTCCTCAAAATAACCCCCATTAAAGAATCTCAAGCATAAATAAGAAATCGAAAAATTCATAATTTAAACAAACAAAAAAAATCAAACAGACGAATTGTGCCTTTTTCATTGCATACAAGCTGCATGTTTGTCACGATAAAATATATCCAATATCCAAATATTGATAAACATAGTCATAAGGGGGTGTCCAATGGTTGAGGACGAATTACAGACTCGTATTTCACATCACATGTTCTGGGTTCAATTCTTGATGCTAGTGAATTACATGATGGTGGTCAAGATGAGGTATATACAAATGTGGTTCCACATAAGATCTATTAATTTATCTCTTTGGTAAGAAATTGGTCTTGTATATCCATCAAATGAAGAATTTTTTTGTGCAAAACGAAATTTCTTCTTGTTATTATGTATGAGGTTTTCCAGGTCGAAATGTCCAAAGTGATCACTATGTAGTGCAAGTCTCTTACGTAATTAAGCATGGAAGAAAATAAAAGTCTGATTGGACCAGAAAATTGGAGCTTGTCAATGTCATACTTTGAATCTTCCAAACCCCCAACCAACTCATTACAAATGCATGCTTCTCACATTATTTGTGAGGAGGTGAGGTGAGGTGAGGAATGACCTAATTCATTAGTCATTATTAAGAAGTGATCCCGCATTCCAGTTTCTCTTCCACATACTTTTCCTTTTTTTAGTCTTTTATATATTTAGTAAATCAAAGGTTAATAAAGAAAAAACGGAAGTGTGAAAATTTCTTTTTTTTCTTTTTAGTCATGTAAAGATGCAATTTATATTAAACAATTGAAACGGCATTATTTAATAGTAACTCCCAATGAAAAGTTGTTTAGTTTCGTTGAACATTAAATTATTAACAAACATAACTCAGACAAATTCTAACTAGTCATATGTCCCCTTTAAAGTGCAGAGTCAAACAAATGCAAGCAGATACGGAAGCTCTCATGGCAACAAACCAAAAGCCAGAGAACCGTTTGAGACCAAAACTTGCGCTGCTCCAGTAGCAGTTTGACAGGCTCGATCCTTGTTACTCATGCTAAATTGGCAATATATTGGTTGCATAATGGAACACGGAAGATTCCCTGAGACCGCAGTCACCAGCAGGATGAGAAAAGCTGAAAAGATATAACAAGCAAAATGATTTCTTCTCGTACGAAACCAGACCATGAACTCCACCTTCTACTTGTGATGCTCCTGTTCTTACCTGCATATTTAGTAAACTACATTGTCAACTGATTGAGAAACCATATTAGTTCTTGATACTACCATCATAACATCTCAGGTTCCATAAGCAATAACAAGGTAATCATGGAGTGGGCTTTTCCTTGAGGTAATAGACGGGGCTGGAAATCTATCTAAAAAGTGTGGGGAGGGAAGACCCTGAGAGGTTACAGGCTTCTTCTCTGTAAGTCAATAAGTGCCTGTATATGAGTGACACACTGACATCCCAATACCAATACTCTATATTAATAGAATTTCTTCCCCACTTGTTTTGGTAGTTTAACTTGAGAGTGACGAACTAGAATACAACAGATAATGGAACGGACTATGCAAGAGTAATTTATCGAAAGAAGCATTGGCTACAACGTCAATTCTCATTTAAAGCATACAACTAAAATGACATCCTTAATAACGATGACATGAATAACACAACGACGTATGCAAAATGGTCTACTTACCTCAAGCCTTAGCTTGATTTTAAGAGGTCATGGGCAGACTGCAGTGAAGAAGCACCAAGATCTTGGAAACCTTGTTTTACAGCTTGCATTGTGTATGGTATGAACTTCAAAACAGAACCATTGTCTCATTGTCTGCAACTGCCCCAACCACCCCCCGTGCAATTTTCAGCTTAGCTATATCCCCCAAGTACCTCTGTTCACTCCCTTTTGTCATTGCTTCAATATATCTCATGTCTCGATATTTTTTAACTCCGGCAACCATTCTAATAGAAAACATGAAATCACTTACATCACAGAGTTTCGTTAATACAGGTTAAGCATGCTGAAAACTAATCAACAATGACAAAGAAATAACAAACAACATGTTGCTTGTAAAAGACAAGTATTCTGAAAATCCGGTGCAATTATGCATGATATATACGTATATATATACAACTTTTGCTTTTAGTTCAAAATTAAGAAAATTTAATCAATTGCTTAACAAGATAATAACCACTAAAAAGGAAAACACACAGAAATGAAATACTCTGTCCAATACAGTAGACAAGTTCAGCTTGGACTTGCATCCATGAAAATCCAATCACAGTACCGGACCCTTACCTAGCCTAATCCTAACCCATTTTGCTACTGACTCTCCCCACTTGGGCTAACCCGAAGGAGTCTGTATGTAGGCTTCAAACTTATTAAGTTCAGGTCATCAAGGAGAGTGTCCATGCAAACATGGCATTCCTAATGATGTAAAGGCATTAAAGATTGATGGCAAATCATAACACATCAATGAAGTAAAACTGATCTGTCGAACATTATTGATGCAGTCCAAAAGGGATGAGAAACAATTCAGGATGTCTAGACAACATGGATACATTTGATCCTCCTATCCATAGAGGTATGTTACTGGATAACTTGTTGTCTCCAAGATCAATACTCATCAAACTAGAATAATTTTGCAAGGAATTAGGAATTTCACCGCTAAAATTATTGTTGTTGAGCTTTAATATTTGCAATGAACTTAATACCCCTAATGAAGTGGGAACATTACCAGAGAGATTGTTTAGACCAACATCTAAAAATCCTAGTTTGCTCCCCACACTCCATGTACATATGAGGCAATTCTCCAAAAAATTGATTGCTCCTTAGAGACAAGACTACCAATTGTTGCATGTTGCAAACATAGGGAGGAATAGTGACATTCAAATTATTCTCATAAAGAGTGAAAATGCTCAAATTAGGCATCATTAGGCCAATATTAGAGGGAATTGGCCCGGAAAATTGATTGCTTCCAAGATGAAGGTAAGTGACATTAGTGGATTACCAAAGTAGGAGTGGGCCCTCTAACTGATTATAACTCAAATCAATATATTTTAGACTTGAAATTTAAAAATGTGAGGGAAGATTTCCACAAAATTGATTGTTAGACAAGTGTATAAAGATAAATTGGGAAGATATCAACTAGAGGTGGAGCGTGTTGGTTTGCGTCGGTTAACCGAATGTGGCGGGTTGGTTTGGATTGGTTCTCAATTTGTGTGAAAAAATGAAAGTACATAATAAATTTTTCTTCCAAAAGCTACAGAACATAGCAACAATATGAGTGATTACTCAAAGGAAAGCACAAATGAAGCAGCCCAATGATATGATAGCACCAAAGCAACAGATGATGCGTTCTCTAAATGGTGCCCATGTTCTTCTCGAAAGGAACTCTTAAACTAATCGATTCCCAATTGTTTTCATGTGGGGAAAAAAAGATAACTTGTAAATAACTAACCATTTATATTACTACACGTATTAATTATGATTCAAAATTAAAATTAAATATATACGGGTTCGGTTAACCGCACCCTAAGAATTTTGAGAACCGATTGACAAACCGATTAAAATCAGTGCGGTGCGGTTTAAC
Organism: Malus sylvestris; assembly: GCF_916048215.2. NCBI lineage: Eukaryota > Viridiplantae > Streptophyta > Magnoliopsida > Rosales > Rosaceae > Malus > Malus sylvestris. Next base: position 36,020,493 of record NC_062264.1, on the reverse strand, counting down.
AACCAAAAATTAAAAAACAAAAAAAAAAAACCAAACCGTAGGTGCGGTTCGGGCGGTTCAATCATTTTTTTTTTAAATGCCCAACCCTACTATCAACCATTCCTCTGGTAAGGAATCCGAGATTCCATTACAATTTAGGAAGATGTCAACTAGTTCAATTTGTTGTTGAAGCCATATCCAAAAACTAGGACTTACCTGACAGTTTATGATCACAATTGTGTGGAGATTGAAAGGAGGAATCCAATCATAAGCCACATCGAAAATGAGGGACATGGGTCGGTCTCTGTTTCCTACTTGAAAATATTGTAATCGGGTAAATTATGAAATGGGTTTCCGTTAGATTGCCTTCCCATAAATTTGAACATTTTCACTTCTTAACAAGACACATGTCATTTTTTTTACACAAGAAAAAAACCTTGAAGACCTTTGAAATTATGTTTTCTATTGAGAACTATTATTCGCACTTTAATAATCTCATTTTGCACTCCTAACAAGTGTATTTTTATCTTTCTAAATATATAAAGTTTGGAATACAAAATGAGAATTTTTTTGAGTGTTAAAAACAAATCCCTTTCTAGTTTTCATCATTAATTTTTAACCAAAAGCATTAAAGGTCTTGTTTTTGTATAAAAAATGGCATGTGTCATTTAAAGAAGTGACAAGGCTCAAATACAAATGTTAGTGCAACTAATGCTAGCACACCCTTTTATATATAACCCAGTAAGTGATAAATAAACAATAGCAAACAGAGCGCAACTTTCTTTTAGCTTATTTCTTCCATTGTCATCTAAAACTCGACATCATTCTCACTTTTACCTGAAACGCAGATTAGGTCATTTGTGTTCTAATTATTCAACCAAAGTGTTAAATCTCTACTAATTAATAAAACACTCATTGTCAACCAAAACCCTATGAAATTACCAGTTTAACCCTCTAATTAAAACAGAACATGAATAAGAAATATGGGGCAGAAATGTAATTTCACACAACCAAATTTTGCTGTTTTTTTATTTCAAAACCTCATATACATGTGATCCTAATATATCTCTAATTAAATAATAATAATAATAAAATAATAAAATAAAAAACTTCCCACTCCCACATTCTCTATCACTCTCTTCCAAACTCCTTCTATTTCAAAAACAAAAATAAAAGGGTTAATCTCTGTTTACTACCTTAAAGTTTCGTGGTTTTCAACATTTGGTACATGAAGTTTTTTTCATCCCAGAGTCATACCTCAAGTCTTAAATTTGGGACAGTTTCATACATCCGTTAAGTTTTCCGTTAGAACTTATGTTCACTGATGACATGGCGCCCACGTGGACAATAAATGAGCGCCACGTGTCAATATGGGTCCACTTTAATATTACAAAATTTAAAAAAAATACAAAAAAAAAAATCCCCTACCCGTCTTCTACCTGCCCCAACCCCCTCAGTCCCTTCTTCCTTCTACAACCGTCTTCTACCTAAAAGCAAAACCCCAACTCAACGCCCAAATTTTCATTTTGAAGGATTGGAAGGCGGAAGGGTTGTTGGGCTTGACCGCCGGAGAATGCGCACTCTCCCACTTTAGACTGGGTCTCCCTCATCTTCTCCGCCACGAAACCCTCGTTCTCAGCCTTCTTCGTCTTCTGCTTCCCCCGCCATTGCTTCACCTTTTTGCTCAGCCTTCTTCATCTTCCCTGCAATTTTCTTTGAATCCCTACCCTCGCCCGTCTTGAACTCCAAATATGCATCTGCATCTAAATCCAAAACCCTAGCTTCGTCTCCACCATCGTCCTTATCCCCATATCTCAATTCAACATGGAACTTTCTCAGCACTCATTTGCGGTCGTCGTCGATGTTAAAGAGCTCGGACAGAGTGTTCCAGGCCTTGACATTGCACAACTTGCGCCGGGTTGGGTCCGGGGCTTTGGTCGATGACGATTCGGGTCTCGTTCTGGAACACAACTTGCTTCTTCGGAGCTCATACCCATAATGGGGGTTATGGGTCGAGGGTTCTTGGTGAGGCAAAGGGCGCAGAAATCGGTTATGGGTTTGGTAGGGTGGCAGTAAGGTGGAGGGAGGGATCAGAGGAGTGAGGGTGCAGAGGAGAGAAGGGAGGGAGAATGGAAGGAGGGTCGGGGGAGGTAGGAGATAATCCAAGTTTTTTTTTATTTATAATTTTTATACTAACTAGTTAGCCACTTTCTAGCTGTTTTCCAGCCAAACCATAGCGAGTTAGCCATCGAGAAGTATGATTTTAGTTGAATAACTCAATTTCGTTGAGTATTGAAGAAGTTATGAACGTTTAAAGTTTACCCAGTTTCTAGAGAGTTTTCTAGTTTTCCCGCGAACCAGTCACCTTTCAGGTTATTTTCCGGCCATCTCCGGCAACCATTGGGCTTCCAAATAGGTATAATCTTGTTCTACACTTTCCTATCTTCATTTTGATATATTATGGGTCGAATTTGGTTAAGAATCGATTGAGTTACGAAGCTTTGAAAATTGTCTAAAGAGTTTTTTAATGGAATGACCAAAATCATGGATGATGGACAATCTCAGGGACCATTTCTATTGATTTTCAATCTCAGAGACCATTTCTATTGATTATGCAAATCTCAAGGACCATTTTGGCTATTTAGCCGAAAAAAATAAGAAACCTTTTAGTAATTAGTTGCTGCTGTCTAGAAAGTGTTAAAAATATTTGAAGCATAAAAAGTTGAAAACATCTGAAGTACTTAACGAAAAGATGAAGTAAATGAGCAATTGCTTGAATACAAAGTACAGGGCATAAACATGAGAACAACCCTAACACGCATGTACTGAATACAAAAGTAGTTTGTGTATCAAGTTTATGAGGACGAAATAACTGGTATAATTGTTATGATATAATGTAAGGGTTCCATTTCTATGCTACAGATGGTATGGATGCACGAAACTGAGAGATTTTTCAGTCTATTTGGATCAAGGTCTGATACATAAAATGTAATAATAGTGTTGGATGGAAAGTTGAAAAGAAATTTCTAATTATTTATGTAATGACATTTGGTGTATCGGAGTAAGACCATGTTTTCCGGTACACTGAAAAATTTCTCTACAAGACCACTCCAGATCATTCAATACTATTAGCATTTAATGCTATGTAACATGGAAGAATTTTCCGTAATTTAACTTTGAATAATATTTTATTCAATAATAAAAAAAAATTATTTGCAATCAGGGGCGATCCCTGATGGGTCCTAGATGGCCGGCTCATGGGGCTTCCCTTCCTATTCCAGGTGGCTTAGAACCTATTGGTACGTCTATTGACTGCACTTTCCTTGCTAAACTGATCTCCATTTGCAGATGCGACCTGCTAATCATCAGCTTCCCTGCATCATACGCAATGACAAGAAGAAACTTTCATAATTAGTTAACATATAGATGTTGAAGGTTGGCAACCTTTCCAATTTTCTGGTTTTTTTTTTTAATTTTATTTTTCATTTGTTTGAGAACTAGAAACTGAAAACAAAAAATAGAAATCAAGACAGATTTAAAAAAAATATATAGCGTTTAATTTTCATTTAAAAAAATTGCAGACGAAATAGTTATCAACCCTAAACAAGAATTTAATATGGGGGAGAGAGAGAGAGAGAGAGAGAGAGAGAGAGAGTAACTGTGTACTGGATGTTCAGAAACATTGGCAAAGACTAATTTTGATGAGAACAATAGCAATAGAAAGAAGGGAATCATGTAAACACCGCAGGCCTTGTGATTGTGAACCATTTTAAAGCTAGCCCTTTATATATTTTGATGGGAACAATAGCAATAGAGAGATACAAAAGTTTGGCTCCTTCCTTCCCGTTGCTAGCTATCAGATAAAGCTAGCCCTTTATATATTGTGCGATCTAGGCGACACCACATATCTAAACGCGTTTTAGCCTTTTTTTTTATTATTATTAGTACTTATTTGGCATCGGACTGACTACTGCATGCTAAGTCAAATTAATGGACTAGTTCAATCTTTCTTACAATGGAGATCGTATATGTACGTGATTCGGATCCCAACCCCAGTCAAATTTAAAACCAAATGACTTGGACATAAGTTTGAGATAATTGATAATATATTGACGTATATTAAAAGCTATAAATGGATGAGGATCCTCTCCAAATTTTCTTTGTGAGGATTCCTATCCGTTTATCGTACATCGTGCAGTCAGTTTTCGTAAGATACTGTTTGTGTTTAATTAAAAAATTTAAAATGATTTCTAGCCGTATGATATAAGATAAATGGATGAGATGTGAGGATTGGATCCTCACAAAGAGAATCTGGATGGAATCCAAATCCGTTATAAATAAGAAAATAATAATAACTAAGGTACAAAGCTGGACTATGAACCAGCTTCCAGTTATGCATGAAAACCCTAGCCAGTTTAAGGAGATGATTAGTTTTTGTGTACGCAAGTAATGCAATTATATCAAGCTCGTATACAAATGTTGGTATTAGACTTGCGGAATGAAGCAAGTACCTGCTCCTTCTAGCTTATTTTTATTCCGTCTCATCTTGCAATGTAATCTCACTACAGTAATTTAAAGATCATTTTTGCCAAAAGAAAATAATTAGTTGACGTATATGCTTAAAATAGGTGGGCAGTTAAATCGGTTCTAATTTTATACATAAGCACACCAAACATCGGATTTTTATTAAATAGTTAAATTTATTGGTGTTAACCAATCTTGATCATATACAGAAGAGGGAGAAGAAAATTATATCAGACTTAGAGAGAGAAATAGAGATAGAGAGAGAATACTTAGAGAGGAAGTAATATGTTTGACTTTGATTATATTTTTCAATGTTATGTTTACATCATCCTTATAGTTTTTATATACAACTCATGTTGCCTAACTGTTGAACAAACTACTAACTACTTGTCTAATCTTATGACACTTGTCAAGAGTATAGCCCTTAGATTGATTACTCCTTACGTCCCCCCTCAATCTCAGGGGCAACAACACTGAGTCTGAGATTGGAACAATGAGTCTTGAATAATGGAACAGACAATTCTTTAGTTAAGATATCTGCAAACTGCTCAAGGGAAGAGACAAACTGAACCAACAACAAGCTTTTAGCCACCCTTTCTCTCACAAAATGAACATCGATTTCAATGTGTTTTGTGCGCTGATGCTGAACAGGATTACATGTAAGAGCAATTGCAGAAAGATTATCACAATAAAGGGTAAGGATACCAGAAATAGAAACTTGCAGGAACCTTAACAATTGCGTAATCCAATCTATCTCAGCAGTTGTGGAAGCTAGTGCTCGATACTCGGCCTCAGTGGAGGATCGAGATACAGTATTCTGTTTCTTTGAGGACCAGGAAATAGGATTAGAACCAAGAAATACAACCATGCCTGTAGTGGATCGACGATCATTGGGATCCCCTGCCCAATCAGCATCGCTGAAAGCTTGTAAATCGAACCCTCCTTTGGTATAATGCAAACCACAACCTTTAGTTGCTTTCAAATAGCACAAAATCCTTTTTACTACCACAAAATGAGCTTCCATAGGGCACTGCATAAACTGAGATACTTGATGTACTGCAAATGCAATATCCGGTCGAGTGAAAGTAAGATAGTGGAAGGGTCCCACAAGACTTCTATACAAAGCTGGATTATTATTATATGGCTTCCCATCATCTTTGAGCAATCGATTATAGGGTAAGCATGGAGTAGCACATGGCTTAGACATCTTCATTCCAGATTTAAGAAGCAAATCAGTAACATACTTATCTTGAGACAGAAATAATCCATCCTGCTTATGAATAACCTGAATCCCAAGAAAGTAATGTAACATCTTGAGATCCTTAATATAAAATTCTCGAGCAAGGGCATGAATGACATCTAAAATAGCTTGAGAAACACTGCCCGTGATGATAATATCATCAACGTACAATAATAGGATCACAACACAACCATTCTCAACTTTAACAAACAGAGATGAATCACTATAGGTAGATTGAAACCCCAAAGATGGTAAGAAACTAGTAAACCTCTCATTCCACGCCCTTAGGGCTTGTTTGAGACCATATAAGGACTTGTGCAACTTACAAACATAATCACTGTGAGTAGAGTCCAAAAAACCTGGAGGTTGCTCCATAAAAACTTCCTCTTGTAACACACTATGCAGAAAAACATTTTTCACATCTAGTTGGCGAAGGGTCCAATTAAATTGAGCAGCCAAAGCAAGTACTAACCTGACTGTAGTGGGTTTAAAAACAGGACTAAACGTCTCACCATAATCAATTCCTTCTTCTTGATTATAACCCTTTGCCACCAAACGAGCCTTATACCTCCTTATAAAACCATATGCATTCTTTTTAATCTTGAAGACTCACTTGCAGCCGACTAGATTTTTGTGAAGAGGAAAAGGGACAAGAGACCAAGTGCCCTGACTATGGAGAGCACTCAACTCATCCTTCATTGCAGCCAACCATATTGGAGACTTGAGAGCAGATTTGTATGTGGCAGGTTCAACTTTAGTTAGATCAGCACCACCATGTTCATGAACAGAAGCTAATAAAGCAATCTTTTTAGAGATCCCACTCTTGGACCGAGTCTGCATAGGATGCAAATTTAATGGTGGTATGGACAAAACCACCTGAAGTTGGTCCCCTTGGAAATCAGGAACCACAGAGAGTAAAGTAGAGGATTGTTGAGCAGTGGCAGTAATGGGTGATGGAAGAATGGAAGAACTGGAGCTGGAAGCATTCAGGGGTGTAGTCGTAATGGACACAAATTTAGTAATGGGTGATGAGGACACTGACAGTGATGAGGAAATAGGCACAGATTCAGAACTGGGATGAACTATGACATTATGAAGGTTTGGGATTGGTACAGGTATAGAGGTTTGCATAGGAGGCAATATAGTAGACACTGATGAGGATTTAGGGACTAAAGTAGAATATGGGAACTCGGTCTCATCAAATAGAACATGCTGAGATATATAAACCTTCTTGGTATTGACCTCAAAACAAATGTAACCCTTATACTTGGACACATACCCTAGGAAGATACACTTGGTGGTCTGAGGTTGTAGTTTGTTATGTGTATATGGCCTAAGTAAAGGGTAGCATGAACAACCAAATATTCTGAGATGATGAATCTCAGGAATAAAATTAAACAAGACCTCAAAAGGAGATTTATTATGTAAAGTGGAAGAAGGCATGCGATTGATTAGGTATACTGAAGTATGATAGGCAAATGACCAAAAAGAAGGTGGTAAGGAAGCTGTCTGTAAAAGAGTAGTGGATGTCTCTATAATATGTCTATGTTTTCTCTCGGCAAGCCCGTTTTGCTCTGGGGTATGTGGACAAGACATGTGATGACTAATGCCTTTGGTTACCAAAATTTTTTGAAAGGATTTGCCTATATATTCACCCCCACCATCAGATTGCAACACTTTAACTGAAGCATTGAATTGATTGACAATGAAATTATAAAAGGAGACAAAGGTAGTGCCAACATCACTTTTATTGCAAATTGGGAAAATCCAACAAAACCTAGTACACTCATCGATGAAAGTAACATAGTACTTGAAACCTTCAATAGAAATACAAGAAGCCGGGCCCCAAACATCACTATGCACAATCTCAAAAGGTTTTACAGATTTGGATGAAGACATAGGGAATGGTAGTCTACTAAACTTGCCCTCTAAGCATGTAGAACAAACACTAGGTAAAGAATTAAGAGTATGATGAACATTTGACTTTAGAAGAATTTGAGAGACTATGGAATTAGATGGATGACCTAATCTGTGGTGCCAAAGTCATGAGGTAACTTGCTGTCCAAGATAGGCAGCTGCATAAGCCTTCTTTACTGAAACAGGTGTTGATGGAGAAATGATTGGATATAACCCATTACTGCACTGCCCTTTGTATAAAATCCTCCATGTGGTTTTGTCCTAAATCCAAAAACAAAATGCATCAAAAATTAACCAGCAATTATTGTCCAGACAGATACGATGGACAGATAACTAATTCTGTGTTAATTTCAGAACATATAGAACAACTTTAGTTGAAAAGACTGCAATGGAGTATGAAGAGTGGAATGACCAATATGAGAAATAGGTAAAGCTGCACTACTAGCTGTTTGAATAGATTCATGAGAAGGATATGGTGTAGCAAGTGACAAATTGGACAAATCAGTGGTCATATGATTTGTAGCTCCAGTATCTGTGATCCAAATTTGTTGAGGCGGTGCAAAAGGCAATGGAGGTGCAGTTGAATTATCAGAGTTGTGATTGACATACATGGCAGTCATTGGAGAGGAAGAACCTTTCTGAAAACAGAACTCGGCACTATGATTTGGGTTACCACAGATTTGACAACCATTAGACTGAGCAACATTTCGAAATCTGCAAGTAATAGCCATATGATTAGGTTTGCCACAAATCTAACATCCTTGAGAAGATCGAAACCTATATGTTTCAGCCAAATGATTTGTCTTGCCACAAATTTGACAAGGAATGAGTGGAGTTGTTCCAAACTGTGGAGCCAAGCCAAGAATACCCGAACCAGAATTACCATTGTTGAAGAACGGTTTAGAGTTATTGAACCTGGCAGTCGAATTGAATCTGCCCTTATTCTTATTGGTAAAAGATTTATAGCCAGGATTGGTGTTATATGAAGGATATGGCCTCCCAGATTGAGACTGTGACTGAAAAGTGGAGGGTTTTGGAGATTAAGCCACTAAGGCATTAATCATAGGAGCAGTATTAAGAGTCTCAATCATGGCTTCTTCTGCAAGCAACTGTGACCGAAGATCCTTCAATGAAATAACTGATTCACGCCCCCGTATCACAAACCGAATTGTGTTGTACTCAGAAGATAGGTCATTGAGGGTAAGAATCACAATATCATCATCCTCAAAATAAACCCAGCAGCTGACAAATAATCCTTAGCTTCTTTAATTCGTTGAAGATACACAGTGACAGAATCAGTGCCCTTTTTGATCATTTGCAACTCAGACTTCATCTGAAAAATACTTGTCCGAGTAACAGTGGAGAACTGTTCTTTGAGTCGAGTCCATAAGTCTCGAGCATTTGTACTTCCAATTGCACAAGAAATCGCTGGTGGAGATAAAGTAGCAGTGATGAGTTGCATCAATGCTCGATCATGCATCCTCCAAACCAAGTAGTCATCTGATTCCTTATGAACACATGACAGATCAGATGGTTGCCCAGAGGAAGGTTCTGAATCTCCAGAGTTAGAAGCAAGAAACCGAGGAGGACATGGCGTAAACCCATCAACAAAACCCATAATTCCATGGCCTTCCAATAAGAGTTGCATTTGGAAATGCCAAGTTAGGTAATTGGTATCATCCAATTTCATCGTTACAGAGGTTGAAACCGATGAAATGAGAGAGGTAATAGGAAACTGCAATATCTGTAACTGAATGGCGGTCACCATTGTTGATCAACAAGAAGACAATTCTCAGGGAGCAAAACATAAACAGTTGGCGTGCACTACCAAAAACGAAGAATGCGATCCCAAGATGAAATAGAAGAAGCCCTAAAACAGAAAAAACCAAGAATCCAATTCAAGAAGAATACAGTAGCGGAAGCAAAAAATCCAAGATCGAAGAACAGCCAAGTTGTTAGACTTGCATCAAAACGAACACTGATGAAGCTGGAACGGCGATTGATACCATGTTAACCAATCTTGATCTTATACAGAAGAGGGAGAAGAAGATTATATCAGACTTAGAGAGAGAAATAGAGATAGAGAGAGAGAGAGAGAGAATACTTAGAGAGGAAGTAATATGTTTGACTTTGATTATATTTTTCAATGTTATGTTTACATCATCCTTATAGTTCTTATATACAACTCATGTTGCCTAACTGTTTAACAAACTACTAACTACTTGTCTAATCTTATGACACTTGTCAAGAGTATAGCCCTTAGATTGATTACTCCTTACAATTGGATGTCTAAAATGACATGTCAAACGAGGGATGAAGATCCTTTTCGGATTCTTTTTATGGAGATCCTAGGGATTCTTTTTAATGGACAATTTTCGTTAGTTACTATTTGTGTTTAATTTTAATTAATAAAATTCAAATTATTTATGACCGCACGATGTATAATGAATACCTAAGATGTGAAGATTCTTAGAATCCCCTCAATTTGGATCCGGATATGATCCAAATCCTCAAACGATACCTAAATATTGCATGCTAGTCAAAGTCTTGCGCATTCATCATTTATCAATTCCACCCTGTTCCTTAAAAACTAACCTATATCCACTATTGTTTAAGAAATTGATGCAACAAATCCGGACCCGTACACAGTGGGACTCGTAGAGGTTTTCTTTTTTTCTTTTTTTTTCTTTTGTAAGAAACGATAGAGTTTAATTTGTTTAGTATTACACATTACACACATTATTTTGTTACAAATATTGTTAGTAAGAATTTTAGTGACATTAGAGTGAAAGAAAACCCTAGCTAGAGAGAAATGAGAAAGTCCTACACCATAGCCCCCGACTCATGGCTTTGGTTTGAGGGTCGACCACAACCTCATGTATTCCCATTTTTTATTATATTTTATAAATTATATGATGTGGCAGTTAATGGTTGAAGTTTTTCTTTAAACTTTGAAGAAATAATTCAATCATCAATCGCCACATCATATGATCCATAAAATATGATCTAAAAAATGGTCTTTTTAACATCTTTTTTTAAATTGATCTCAATTTACAAGAACATCTGTGTTATTTTGCTGACTAAATCAGGATTATACATTTTATTGGTCATGCATGATTCTCTATGTGAGCTTTGCGTTAAGATTCGTCTCGAAAATTATGTTGTGATTGGTTAGTTGAGAAGATTTACTCATTATTTGGTGTCATATTTGTCCTTCGTTGCAATGTTTCTTTCTATCGGTTTGAAAAACATATCATCTTTTCAAGTTACATTATTTGAGTGTTGCAATTTTTTTGTTTGTATATTATATCGCTTATGTAAAAAATTGTTAATAAGTATTGTTGCTCGTGATGAAATAATAAAAATGTCAAATAACATGTTACGGTTATGGGACAAATCCAAACAGAAATGTGTTATGAGGTTTCACTCTCGAATGTCTCGTTAAAGATATAAAAATAATTATTATTATTATTACAAAACAAAAAAAAAATCCCCTCAAATGTCCAACGTAATTAATAACTTTGTCAATGACTCATTAGGAAGTGGGTAGAAAAAAATGTAGCGTATTGAACCAGAAAGAGTCAATTATAGTAATGGTCCCTCAACTTTAATCAAATTAGAGCAATGGTCCCTCAACTAAAAATACATTATCATTGGCCCCTCAACTTATCAAAATGTGTAGCTATAGTCCTTTTCATCACTTTACCTATTCTAATTATAATTCCCTATTTAACTATCCACTCCATCAATTCTAATATGTTTTCTCCTCCACCACTTAATCATTTCATTCCTAAATTTAAGTGTTATATTTTAGTTTAAATTAATACTATAAAATGTTTTTTTTTATGTCAAAATACTATAAAATGTTAATTCCATAATAGATTTTTGTTTTGTTAATTTGTTATGATTTTTTAATATTATTTGATGATATGTTTGTTAGTTCTTTTATATGTTTTTAGCTTTATCAATTAATATAGTTTTTTATTTTGATTAATTGATGGGTGTAGATTTTTCGCCATGAATATTCACTCTGCAAAAAAAAAAATAGAGGAACAATGGTTAAATGATGGCTTAGTTGTTCAATTGAGAAAGACTTTTTTTTTTTTTTTGCGTTGACAATGAAACTATCATGAAATGTTTTCAGAGTATAAAATCTCGTCGTAGAAAAATTTAGTTTTTATACCTTGTAATCTTGTTTGTACAAAATTATGAATGAAAAATTGTAATTCATTGTTTAATTATTCAATGTTACTTTCGTTTAATTTTATGGAACTTTTATATTGTGACCACCCACTATTAAAATTCTGGATCCGCCACTGTCAACAACCTCAATTGCAAAAAAAAAAAATTTAAAAATAAAAAGATCACCGTATCCATTCCAAAAGCAAACAAATAGAGAAATTCTTCCAAGTTCCAATGCCTTCCAAAACTTTATTTTATAACCAATCAAAAAGTATATATGCTCCGTGAAAAAGCCCTAAGCTTAGTTTCAAATTTGACAACAAAGTTTGACAAAAGAAACATCAGGAGCATACATTCATATAGTGTAAAGGGGTTTGGTTTGGTTTGGTTCGGTTTTCGTCCAAAACCAAAACAAAACCAATAAAGTTCGGCTCGGTTCAATTTTTTCTTTTTCAGCTCGATTTTTGGTTTTTCGGTTTCAGTTCAATTTTTTCCGATTTTCGGTTTTAATGAACCCACTCCTAGCACATTGTGAGGCTTTGTCATTTTCGTATTATACCCATTATTTTAATGAATTGTTTTGGCAAATCTGTTAACTTAACGGGTTCTTCACATGTTACCAAATAACGACTCAACTTGATTCATTAATAGTTTGACCCGAAACCTATTATTTCTGTGTTAGCATAATCGGTTATGCAAGAAATTGTCATTCCTAATGTCTAGACCTGACTTGTTCGTTTTCATGTAATACTCGTTATCTTAACATGTTCTTAACAGATGACAGATAACGACACGGTTCGTTAATAGATTGAACTGAAACTTGTTGTTTTTCGTATTATTTCATGATGTGTTAACTGTCCATACAAAAAATTGCCAAACTTAATTCATACCATTCTTCAGAGTAATACCGAAATACAGTGCCCACTGCATTTGTAGACGAAGTTCATATACCTGTATTACTTGCGTACAAAGTTTAGGGAAACAAAAATCAAATTGACTGTTCAAATGGGTGAAACATGATAATAGTCTATACAAAGACTAGAAAGTTACAAACATATAAATAAATTTTCAAGCAATCCAAATGTCCCGCTTTTTATATATAAAAGTTATAGCATCAAGTTAATCCCATATCTAACACCAAACCACACCCAAAACAAACAAACAAAAAAACACTTTTGAGAACCCTAGACTCAACTACAAAATAATAATAATAATAATAATAATTCTAAAACACCAAAGACCCACTCAAAATAATTAGCTAGCTTTTTCTTGAATAAATTTCTCATGTCATTGGAGAATATGAGACAAATAAAATTTGACTTTCTAAGGGTTTTCTATTAAAAAAAAGTGTAGTTGTTAGGGCGTTTACTAATTGTGTATAAATTATAAGTAAGTCAAGGTCTTTACGCGTTTTATACATGAGAGCCTCGATCCACAAATTTCCATCAATACGAAATTTCTTATGTTATATTTCCGTATCTCGATTTAATTATCCAACATTTTGCAAATCATGAGGGGTATGTAAACACTATGTAATCAAATATAGTTTATCGTGTTCCTCAAATAACCCTCTTTAAAAGAATCTCAAGCATAAATAAATGGACTTCGAAAAATTCATAATTTTATTAAAATAATAATAATAATAATAATCAAACGGACGATGCCTTTTCATTGCATATATATAAGCCGCATGTTTACGATGATAAATATATATATATTCAATATCCGAATATTGATACAACACATGTATAATGTATAGTCCTATACTTGGGACATAAAAATTGAGTACATCTCTATATATTGATACAATCATATGTGTCATACAAATGTGGTTCCACATAAGATCTTATATATATGAATCTATCTCTGTCGTAAGAAACTGGTCATGTATACCATCTCAGCTGGTTGATCCAGGCGGCCTTGGATTTGCTGCAATAATATTCTTCATTTGCAGATGCGACCTACTGACCATTCGCTTTTCTGCGATGACAAAATATAAGGAACTTCATTGATGAAAAATAACAAAATAATTTTTTATAAACTCCATGGATAAATTCACAAGACCTAGCAAATTTAAGCATAAACGAGAAAGCTCTATGTTTATTAATATGAGAAAAATTAAACTTACATGTAGTCTAGATGTGTACTTTTTTACATATAGATGTGTACTTTTTTACATAGAAATGTGTACATGTATGTCTATCAGTATATTTACATTTATACTGCTATAAGTGTGTATTACATTCAACTTTGTGGCCTAATCTTCACTTCTGCAATGAAATTACAAATAATAAACTGATATATAACATATACAAATTAACACCGGTAAAAGAATATATATGAGACCTTACATATGTGTGACATGCTATGCTATCATTATATATATATATATATATATATATATATAGAGAGAGAGAGAGAGAGAGAGAGAGAGAGATTGTTCGTTGTGGAAATTTCTCGTGGGGAATGCTTCCTGTCCGACGAGCACACAGCTCCCCGAGAGGTTTGGTGCTGGTTGATGCTTTTCTGTCGGGCTCCTGCTTTACTGGCGGGCTTGTCGGGCAAGGCTGAAAGAGAAGGACAGAGTTAACTTTGAAAGGTGCCTTCGTGAAGCCTTAGGTGTAGGCCTTGAGGCTCACAATCAAGATTAACTTATAAGTGTTCAGGCGTGCCACTGCCATCTTCAGTATGGCAGATGTAGAACGGATGTTTGAGTTTAATTATATATTCGAAAGACTATGTTAGTTATTGACAGGTGCCTTTGTGGGGCCTTAGGTATAGGCCTTGAGGCTTCCCATAAATAACTAACTTAGTATTTGAACATATAAGGTTCCTTTTCTTGGTTATGTAGATCTTATAACCATCATACTTCTGATTACCTGAACTTAAAGAGCAGAATGGATCCAAATAGGTGCCTTTGCGGGGCCTTGAATAGGCCGTGAGGCTTCCCATTAGAACCCCTTCCATTCTCAATGTTCTTGCCCGAGAAACAGGATGAATCCAAATAGGTGCCTTTGTGGGGCCTTAGGTGTAGGCCTTGAGGCTTCCCATCAGAATTCATCCCGTCCCCGAATGTTATATGGTAATCATAATATCACAGCAATAAAACTAAGTGACATGTCAATTACTTGCGCCCCAAGTAACTTCGGACTTTTTGTTATCAAAACTTGTAGTGGATGGGTTAAGTCCACATCAGGTTCTTTTTTATGCCTTGAGGCCAAGGACTTTTAGGGTGATCAAATCTTATATGCCCGAGGGCTTAGAACTTAGATCTGACTTGAACTGTGGAGACATATTCAAATCGGATCTAAGCACTGAGAGAATCTTTTGATAGCCATATTACTAGAAATAACTTGGATATAACTTGTAGTATACAACATATTGCTAGGCTAATGAATGCACAGACAAAAACAAAGAGGGTCGGGCAAGGTTTAACCTTGTCGGGCAAGGCTGATCGTCTTGCAAGAGGTTTGAAAGCTTAGAAAAAGGGTAGGGAGGTGAGTTTACAGGAGGAATCGATACTACAACAAGAGTTTAGCAGGGTAGCAGAGCTATTACAAAAGGTTTATCTCGAAAGGGATGAAGGCTTGGGCTGACTACAACTTCGTTTTGAAGGCAAACCTGACTTTGAGCAGAGTTTGTGCTTGTATTTGTTTGTTTGAGTGTCCTTGATTCTGACCTCTCCTGCTCCTTTTATAGACACCTTGGCTTGGCATCATGTAGCAACAATCTTGCCCGAATGCAATTTGAAGGGTAGTGAATCATTAGCTATTTTACTTGTACTGCCATCTAAAAGTACTTTTTGGGCTGTATAGTTGGCTGGTCTATACCACTTGGCCTTTGGGTAGGTAAGCAAGTGGTCTGCATGGTTTGCACCTAGTCAGAAACGGGCTTCTCCTATCTTCTGGACTTCGGCTAACTTCGGGCTTTTCTTTCTCTTTTTGGGCGAACTTCTCCCAAGCCCAAAATTTAAGTTTTAACCCAAACAGAGACTATTTATTGAAATTATATTTTGTAAACTTTATGATATAATTGTTGATAATTAGTTCTCAAGGTATGGAGATGAAGAGAGGTGGTTTGGGTTTTCATAATTCAGTTACAGTGGCGAGTAATGGAAGGTCAGGGGGTTTATGCTTACTTTGGAAGGAAGAAGTGGAGTTGGTGGTTCGGTCTTCATCCCCGAATCACATTGACGCGGAATGTAGGGTTGGAGGGGCCTCAGCTTGGTGAAGATTTACGGGGTTCTACGGGTACCCAAATTTGACGGAGCGCCATTTGTCATGGACGTTGTTGGCTATGTTAAGTCAGCAATGCTCACTACATGGTTGTGTGTGGGAGATTTTAATAAGGTGTTGAGTGCTTAGAAACAACTTGGAGGGGCGGGATTGATTGGTATGGCACTATGATGAACGGGGACTTTTCTCCATCAGAAGCGGGTATTGGGTGGCTCGGCAATGGCTGCAGTCTGCGGATAGTAGTGTCTCATCTTCTTCGAATGCTAATGCTTATGCGAGACTATGGAAGCACCTTTGGAAGGCTAACATCCCACCTAAAATGAAAAATTTCACATGGAGAGTGTGTCACAACATTCTTCCTACTAAAGTGAATCTTAGAAAGAAAGGTGTGGGATTGGAGCCGGAGTGTGGGATTTGTCAGGGAGAGGATGAGGTTGTGGAACATGTCTTTCTTACTTGTTCCTTTGCCAAAGCAGTATGGTTTAGTTTGGGCCTAAGGGGGTCTGGGAATTCCCCTTTTTGCTTAAGGAGTGGTTGTTAGAGGTGCTTAAATGGCGGGAGGTGGATTTCGATTTGGTATGCATGATGAAGTGGGGTATATGGCAGGAACGGAATGCAGGGGTGTGGAAGGGTTCCAATGTTCTACCCATGGTCGTTTGGCAACAGGTATTTTCTTGGTTGACGGCGTTTCAGGAGGCTAATAGGAAACCAACAAGGACGAGGGGTCTCCCCTTACTCACGGGGGGGGGGGGGGGTTAAAATTAACACTGATGGGGTGTTGAATGTTCAAGACAAGCTAAGTGGTGTGGGGGTGGTGATACGGGAAGGAAGGGAAGGACACTTGGCGGCAGGGGTGTAACAGTTCCCAGGCATTATCTCCATTTCGATTTTAGAGCTGTATGCGGTTAGGCTTGGCTTGCAGATGGCTCAGCAGCAAGGTTTTTCCAACCGATCGTGGTAGAGAGCGACTGCATGAAGGCCATTACCAATCTTAATCGGACTCGGACTCATTCAAACTCATCGGCGATTAGTATGATAGCGGATGATGTACTACAGTTGGCATCAACTTTCTCTATGGTGAGCTTTTTCCATGTCTCTCGCTTATGTAATGGTGTTGCACACCATCTTGCAAAGTTTGCTTTGTCTATTGGCAATAATTTAGTTTGGTTTGAGGAGCCTCCTATCCTTATTCAGGAGCTTCTTTTCCAAGATTTATGTAACTCTTTATGAGTTTGATTAATGAATATATCGCTTCCAATTCAAAAAAAAAAAGTACTAATTTTTATTTGAACAAAAACTTAAGTATTAATTAACGTGCTTATTTCCTATTAGTGACACATCACATAATTTGCAAATGTGATTTTAAAAGTTGATTTCTTTTTTTTGTGGGGGGTGCAAGGAATTTAACATGAATCCACTGATTTCTGCCGCTTCTGTTATTGTTGTTGGGTTGGCTGTCGGGTTTATCAAGAATACACAAGAAAGGTACTTCGAATTGTTAATTCATCGCCAAAGATGGCTTAGAACCAATAGTTCATTATCTAATGGATTTTTTCGTTCTAATACTCCATCTGAATAAATTAAATACATGCATTAAGATATGAAGTCTTCTTATTCCACAACAACAAAAGCACATTTTCACTCTTTCATATACTAGGGGATTTCACTTGGAAAAGAAAATGTTCCATACTAATGTATGTAACCAACGTCTATTGGAAAAAGCAACCCCATAGATTTGGGACCAAAACGGTGACCATTGAATAAGTTTCTTCAGCTTGAGTTGGGTTAAAAGCACGGAATGTATTTGCACCATCACCATCTTCAAATAAAGTATTTTCTACGGTAGCACCATGAATAGAACAAAGCCATTACTCTCAAAGAATATATCAAAGTTTTTATGGATTTATCATTGATGAGAATGAGAATTCTAATTAAGTTCCTTACAAATAGATAATAAGCAATCAAAATTGACATACTCTCTCAATGAGCTTCATTATAGTATGCGAGTCACGTATATACATAACGGGACTCGTACGTAGTGGTTTGTTTAGTGGTAGAGTACATATCGTATTTTTGTCACACAATAATTTTATAATAAAAATGTCAAAGTTGCGAGTTAATGAAATTTTGGCTCAAGTGAAGAAAAAAAAAAGAAATTTCTTGTTATGAGGTTTCAGTGTCGAACGACCAAGGTGGAGAAATTTTTCAAAATATCCGGAATATGAGTGGTACACCACATGATATCATGTAAGTGCATAGAAGTTTTATTTTTTAAATTTTTTTAACACAAGTATCTCATCACTTGTATAATAATACGTGGTATATCACTTGTATTCTGGACATCTTGAAAAATCTCTCTCCTAAGTGATCACTTTCTCAATGACTCATGCCCATATAGCGAGGTAGACCTGCCTGCTATATATAATTAAGCATGGAAGAAAAGGTCAGATTGGACCCGAAAATAGGAGTTTGTCATACTCTCAATCTTCCCAACCCAACTGACCAGTAATATTAATAATGCATGCACTTTGAGGATGTGAAGAATGTTCTACATCGGGAATTTTATTAAATTTTGCATGTCAAATTTGGACTACTGGATCGATTTGTTGTTGGTTAGTTTCATGGCGAAATTTAAATTTGTTATAGTGTAGTCAAAGTAAATTAATCAACGTATTAGGTTATTTCCATAAAAAATTCCAAGCGTGTTGACATATCTGAGGATGTGAGGAATGCCCCCTATAACCTTGTTATTAGGAAAATCAAATTTGTATACTAAATTTTGTAAATTAAATGGCATAAAAGTTAATAATTAAATTATTAATTAAGTGTTGATTAACGTTTTGTTTTTTTATTATTGATGACACATTACTTAGTTTTTAAATTTAATCTACAAAATTTAGTCTTTCTAATATTACTCTAATTCGATTAGTAACCACAAGTATGCTATGCTTTAATGCTTATGCCTGCCAATATATAAAAGATTTTTTTTTTTTTTGTCAAATGATAGATTTTGTTAGATTAGTTGTTAGATTAGTCACTGACAAAATTCGAACACACGCCACATGCAAGGGCTCAACACATTTTGTTACTATGAAACTACTTGCGCCAATATATATAAGATTTCAGCATTGGTCAAGGTTTCTGCATGCCCATTAAGTCATCCATACTACCCTTATCATTTTATGACAAACTTTAGTCTTCCATAAACATAACTTCGAGATAATACAACTGTAAATCATGTTTTGATGAAATTGTGGCAAAACCAAATTTCATCAAATTATTATATATATGAGGTTTTCAATTTCGAAATGTCCATTCCAAAGTGATCACTACCTGTCAATGTATTATGTAATTAAGCATCGAAGAAAATAAGTCTCATTAAGGAGCCTGTCAATGTCATACTTTGAATCTTCAAACCCTCAACTAACTCATTACTAATGCATGCTTCACACATTATTTGTCAAAGTACCAGCTATTTAAACGGTAATCTATATGTTATCGTATACGCGGAGGAAATAATTTTTTTTTTTTTTTTACTCCACTGATTTTATGACACGAGAAATACTCAATTAACTACCAAACACTGAAAAAAGTTCAAAGATTAATATCATGTACTAATTTCGAGTCGCACAGTTTTTACTCATGCTAAATTGGTGATATTGGTTGCAGAATGGAAAAGCTGGTAGAGTTCCCAATTCCCCGAGACAGCAGTCACCATCAGGAATGAGAAAAACTGAAAAGATATAACCATCAAAACGATTTCTTCTCGTACGAAACCAGACCATGAACTCCACCTTCTACTTGTGCTGCTCCTGTTCTTACCTGCATATATAGTAAATACATTGTCAACTGATTGAGAAACCATATTAGTTCTTCATACGACCGTCGTAACATCTCAGGTCCCAAAGCAATTACAAGGTAATCATGGAGTGGGCTATCCCTTACACTTCTTTAACTTGAGACTGACGAACCAGAATACAACAGATAATGGAACGGACTACGAAAGAGTAAGTTATTGAAAGAAGCATTGGCATCAACATCAATTCTAATTTAAGGCACAGAACTAAAATGATATCCTTAATAATGATGACATGAATAACACAACAACGTATGCAAAATGGTCTACTTACCTCTAGCCTTAAAATGCTTGATTTTAAGAGGTCATGAGCAGACTCCAGTGAGGAAGCACCAAGATCTTGGAAGCCTTGTTTTACAGCTTGCATTGTGTATGGTATGAACTTCAAAACAGAACCTTTGTCTGCAACTGCCCCAACCACCCCCTGTGCAATTTTCAGTTTAGCTGTATCCCCCAAGTACCTCTGATCACTCCCTTTTGTCATTGCTTCAAGAGATCCCATGCCTCGATATTTTTTTACTCGGCAACCATTCTAATAGAAAACATGAAATCACCATATCACATGTTTCCTTAGTACAGGTTAAGCATGCTGAAAGCTAATCAACAATGACACAGAAATAACAAACATCATGTTGCTTGTAAAAGACAAGTATGCTGAAAATCCAGTGCAATTATGCACAATACACACACACACACACACACACATATATATAAAATTAAGAAAATTTAATCAATTGCTTAACAAGATAATAACCTTTAAAAAAGAAACACACAGAAATGAAATACTATGCCCAATACAGGACCCCATAAGTTTAGCTTGGAGATGCATCCGTGAAAAATCCAATCACAGTTTCAGGGAACGAACCCTTACCAAGCCTAATCCTAACTCATCTTGTCACTTACTCTCACCACTTGGGCTAACCCAAAGGAGTCCAAAACCCCCGACTGTATATGTAGGCTTTCAAACTTATTAAGTTCTGGTCATCAGGAAGAGAGTCCATACAAACAAACAAATGGCATTCTTAATGATGTAAAAGCATTAAAGATTGATAGCAAACCATAACACATCAATGAAGTATAACTGATACGTCAAACAATATTGATGCAGTCCGAAAAGGATGAGAAATAATTCAGGATGTCTAACAAACTTAAGAAACACACATCTTCTAGGTATGTTTCTTTACCAACCAGAGCTGTAATTCAGTATTTGTAAATCTGCCTAATAAACTCCTTAAACCACTCAAAAAGTCATAAAAGAAATATTGAAGTACACACTCAAATAAGAGAGATGAAGTGTGAAAGTAAATTTTATATCTGATGGTATGAGCAGTATCTCTGTTCTAGCAATAA
Organism: Malus sylvestris; assembly: GCF_916048215.2. NCBI lineage: Eukaryota > Viridiplantae > Streptophyta > Magnoliopsida > Rosales > Rosaceae > Malus > Malus sylvestris. Next base: position 35,999,210 of record NC_062264.1, on the reverse strand, counting down.
AAACATGAGTAAATCCCAGACATACCTGATACACAAAAGCCCCGGGAGCCTCAGTGCTCCCAGCTAAGAAGCTTCCCATCATGACAGTAGAAGCCCCTAGGACCAAGGCCTTCACAATGTGTCCAGAATTGGAAATTCCACCATCAGCAATCACAGGCACACCACTTTGTGAAGCGATAGATGCAACCTTGTAAACAGCAGTTGCCTGATACAGAATTGGAAATTCCACCATCAGCAATCACAGGCACACCACTTTTTGAAATGTATTAATACAAATTACACCATGTTAATCGACTACATGGTTGTTGATACCAGAAGGTAAAGTCAAAACCTTTGTTTTCTAAGTTCTATGTTTCCAAGTATCTGATAACAAGAGAGTAAAGCACCCATCAAAACAATGATTGTTAAGTAGGCACACTGTCAGTGATTAAACAAATCCTTACTCAAACATTTATCACACACTAAGAATTTAAGCAATTTAACCAATCAAACCAATCACTACAAATATCATAACTTTCAACACTCTCCACATTCTAACAAGCCTTAATTTAGACACCACCAATGATAACATAACCTAAAGCATCAATCACAAAAACAAACAAGTCAACAAAAAGAAGGCATTTTATACCTGTCCGCGGCCGACGGCGCAGACCTCTTGAGTGGTACAAATTGAGCCAGATCCCATTCCAACCCTCAACCCATCAACACCAGCCTGAATCAAATTCTGCGCCTGACTCACCGTCACCACATTCCCGCCAACTACATCCAAATTCGAGTACATTTTCTTCACATACTTTATCATCTCAATCTGATAAATGGAGTTCCCTTGAGAGCTATCCAACACCACTACATCAATCCCTGCCTTCACCAACTCCTCCAATCTCTCCTTATCCGACTCCCTAGTCCCAATCGCCGCCCCGACACGCCATGTCCCGTCGGGCCCCACCGTCCCAACCCCCAATTTGGGGTACCCCTTAATCCTCTCCACCTCCTCCTTCGCCACCACATCCACAACCTCATTGTCCTTCACAGTCGCCACCACATCTCGCTTTTTCTGCTCCATGTACTCCCCAATCGCCCCCAAATCGTAACTCCATGGCACCGTGAAGTCCGTACAGTTCACCATGTAATCGTATATCTTCACCTCCTTGTCCCCCAACTTCACCCAATCCTTACCAGCCACGTACCCCAAAAGCTTCGAACTGGGGCTACCACTCTCGGTAACCAGGATGTAGGGATTGGCAGCGTCGAAAACGTCGTCGGATTGGATTCGATCGCTTGGGGATTTGAATACGGGATTGGAAAGAAGCGGGACCCGGCGGGACTTGACGGACCAGACCATGTGCGCTTGCTCGGACGAAGTCGAGTTGGAGTGGATGATGCCAATGCCGCCGAGTGCGGCCATGGAGATGGCCATGTGGGACTCCGTGACGGTGTCCATCGGGGACGAGACGCAGGGGATCGAGAGAGGGACGCGGCGGCTGAGGTTGGAGGCTAGATGGACGGAGTCGGTGGGGAAGTCGATATAGTGAGGGAGGAAGATGACGTCATCGTAGGTGTAGGAGTAGCCCTGGTTGAAGAGGCGCTCGGAGGAGAAGCCGTCTTCGAAGATTGAGGCGGACATTGCGGTGGTTACGATGGAGGGGGAGGAAGGCGGCGGGTTCAGGGTTTTTGCGACTAGTGGGTGAGGTGGGTAAATATGGAGGGAAACGTCCAAATTTATAAGTTGGGTGTGGGCGGGTGCATGACACCCAGCCGTATTGATACTTACTAGACAAGCAAGATAATGATCACCGAGTATTCGATGAAATGTCTAATCGGAAAATGAAAATAAGTTATACTCAAATATCAACAAGCATGCTAAGTGCTCGAATAAATTCGTCATTGATAAAACTGTTTTTGTCTTAAAAAAGTTTTTAACTATGCATTAAAAACTTATGAGATACGATTCCTAAATACACCACTAAACCGACTTTATCTTATTTCATGTGTTTTGATTTCACCTTATCAAATATTATTCATTGGACCTTTTCTTTTTTATTACTATTTCGTTGCGTAAAGTTTATTTGTTTTATTATTCCAACTTTAATGGTTGACAAATCAAAGGCATAAAAGTGAGCCTCTAATTTAAGTGAAGGGCAATTTAGCAAAAGCAAATTAATCATGATATGTTCTGTCGAGTCATTGCCCTTGAACCTAACAAAGTTTGCACAAAAGATAAAACACTACAATATGTAACATAAAAATTTTATTGAAATCTATAATTCATAACTGAAGATAAGTAATCTACATTTTAATTACAAAATTTCTGTTCCGATTAGAGTTACATGTACCGAAATTTTGTACCTTTCGTGTCGATCAATTGAAAAGAAAAGAAAATGAAAGAAAAGACGATTGCAATCGAGTCTCTTTTGATCTCAATAATAGTCAAACCGACATCCATCGTAACCTGTAAAGACATCACCAAAATAACGAATCAGTTTATGAAAACAAGAATTTAGTGTTAGTGAAGTTACGGAAATATGTACTCTCTTACTTGGATCAATAGTAACTAGTATGGCAGTTCCTCCAAATGAACAAGTGCCACCAGCAACCCTAGTCCTTTGCCAGTAACTATTGAAGGCGTAGGAGGCATGGGCCAACAATGAATCTGGATTGAAACACGGCCCATTGGGCTGGATGGAAGCGCAATCCGCTCCCGACCCACAAGCATAATTCATAGCTTCTTGAATGATGGGGTCGGGCACAGACGGCTTAGCCACGCACCACAAAGGCGCTGTAGGGCCTCGTCTTGGACTCGGCAGCGTAGTGGGCGGAGGGAACACAATGGGAGGTAGGAAAACAGGCGGGCTTGGTTGAAACCCAAAAGAAGGCGGGTTTGGAACAAGACCGGGCGGGCTGGGCTCGAAGTAAGGTGGGCTTGGGATGTAGATAGTGGGAGTAGGTACAAAGCCCGTTGGGCTCGGGACAGTACCGGGCAGATTAGGGGTGGAGATGGATTCTGGTGGGCCTGGGAGAATGCTTGTTGGGCTTGGAGGTGGGATTTGGATAGGAAGGATAGCTGGTGGTGATAACACAAAAGGTGTTGGGACAGTTGTAGGGGGAGTTTCTGGGGTATTGGGCGGAGTTGTATAGTATGGAGGTGTGTTTTCAGGCAAGGAAATTGGAGGTAATGAATCGTAAGGTGGCAATGTGAATGGTGAATCCACACCGTAGGGTTGGATGTCCTTTGATCCCTCCAATGGAAAGTTAATGCGGTTGATCAAGTTCAATTTGTTTGCAGCACTAAGAAACAAGTTGCTGTGCTTTGTTGGACCTGGAAGAGTGCCTTTTAAAAATCTTATTGATCTGATTGCCTCTGCCAAAACATATAGACTTGTCAACGAACTTAAAATTCATCGCCTCTTGCTGTATCTTTCATTACTCGATCTGGTCACGTGACGAGAGATATGGCAAGAGGTAGATGATACATCCATGCTTCTCTGAAAGCGAGGTTTAGTATATAAATCATTGAAGGAAGAGAGACTTACCACATTGAGTGAAGGAAACAGTTGCAACTAGAGTCAGATAGAGAAAAGGAATGAAAAATCTTGTGTGATTTCTAGTCGTTTCCATGACTTGCAACGGAACCTGAAACTCCAGTCGAATCTGCAGCTTCTTCTTCGTGTCTTCTCCTTTTGCTCCAACTCCCAGAAAACTCGAAGACGGGAAGCAGGAAGGGATGAAGAGAAGGAGGTTTTACATATATAAAGAACGGGCAGATGAAGCAGGCTTGGAGCTCCCTAGAATTGTCCAAAAGAAGGGGCAATGGGAGCCAAGTGGCTATGAAGATTGATTCTCTAGCAGTCCAACTTTCAGTCACTTTGCTTGGATATGTGTCATTGAGGGGTTACAAAAAAGGGCTCTAAGAGAAGGTGTATTTTGTAGGAATGTGAACTATTCTGCGTGTACAACATCTGCCTTTTGCCTCCTCGCTAATATTATTTTTTTGCAAGCAGAAAAACTGGAATATATGCTTTGCTTGATCTTGGAAAAAAATCAAAAGCGTGGTTTTTTCGGCCCTTTTCTGTTGCTTCCTTTCTACTCAAAGCTCTCTCTCTCTCTCTCTCTCTCTCTCACAGTGGGGAAAACCATACTAAGGTACAAGGTACAAGGTGGATATGCATTATTCAAATGAAGAACTGGTTGTTTAATGTCTAAGAATGTTTGTTATACAGTATGAGGTTTCGTAGCTTAAGCGATTAAAAGCGTTTACTCTGCATTCGAGCTCTTGCGTTCAATCCCCGGCCCCAATATCACTTTGCATCAAAAGAATACTTGTTTCAATCAATTTTGTTCTGTTTGCATACCGGCTCGGATTTGCTTTGTTCAGATAGTTTGTACATATTTGGTTAAAAGTACATTTTGCAGGTTTGATTCTGGAACATAAAATGCCTTTAACACAAATTGCTTCAATGGGTTATTCTCAACACCTTGCCCCCAGTCCCCACCAAGGACTAATATACTTAATCTCTTTGATCTCTATATAATATTGAAGGGTGATTAGTGCTCTAATCCTCTCCTGACAAATTAAGAAACTAATCTAGGCAATGTCTTATTCCTTAAACATGGAAAAGGGAACTCGTAGATCGAGAACATGAACCAAAAGGCAGCCTCGTCAGACTCCTGAGATTTTAGAAGCAAACTCCTCTCCATGTTCTTTTTAGCCTGCTTTGCTTCCGTCCTCGTACCAAATCTAAAAGTGTAACTAATCGATGCTTAACTTGTAACTCAAGTTATTAAGAGCGTATTCGTTTTTTGGCTGAAGTTCTTCGTATCAAGGCCTATTAGTAGACTCTTACATGCCATCAAATTGCAGAAGACAGAGGCCCCGTTTGGGATTGAGGTGATTTTAAAAAAAACCACTGTGATAAAAAGCTGAGGGTCATTTTTGTGTTTGGTAAACTGAAAAAAAAAGGCTTATTTTGGAAGCTGCTGTGAGAATAAGCTGAAAATCAAAGGAAAAGCTGAAGCTGCTATTTGCTGCTTTGAAAAAAAGCCAGTTTTTTCAAAGCACACGGAGCTACAGTGCTCCTTTAATGAAAAGACACACTATCATCCTGATTTTTTTTCCAAAAGCACTTTCACAAAAAAGTTTACCAAACACTCTACTGGCTTTATTTCACAGCCGCTTATTCTCACAGCACAGCCGCTTATTCTCACAGCAGCTTTATAAATCAAATATTTACTTATTTCCAAAATGATGAGTGTGAGCAAAGAAATAAAATATGTAATTATGGCCGTAATTTTTTAAGGCAATGGGATTACAAACATATTTTTATGTATTTTTCAGATGAATTATTCTTTTAAATTAATTTAGTTTATTACATATATACAGTTTTTATATATTTTTTTCTCATTTCATAGAGTTACCAACGGTTTGATCTCAATCTTTTAAAAATTGGCAATGACCACTCTTAAAGTTACAAAGTGTTACACTATTGTAAATTCTAGTCCATTGAACTGTTAAATAAACTGCTATTTTGTAACGTGACACTCATTAAACTCATTTATATTATGAGAAGTTACATCTGCATTAAAGAGAATAAATGAGAACTTTTATCATCTAAAAACTCAAATTATCAAAATATATAAAGTGATGAAAATGACCCACACTGCCACGCCACACAAATCCAACTTTGATGTAAGTAAAACCATTTCACCCATTTCCAGATCAAAGGATAATAGCTACAATTTAATACCAAGAGGGTGTTATTTAGTATCACGGTTTAGTGATATTTTTCTTTACTTGTAAGTAAGAGGTTTTATATTCGATTTTCACCAAAGACGAATTTGAACCACATTATTATTAACGAGATTAAGCTCATCCCAATGTAGATATATAGTCTGTTGAAAAAAAATTAACCGCGGAGGCACTAATGTAATATCTTACAACTGCAGGGTTGATTTTGTCAGTTTAAAAAGATGGGGACCAAATTGCTAACTATCCCAAATCACAGGGTGCAAAATGCAATTAAAAAAGGGAACTTTCTTTCGGGTATTTGCAGCACAGTACGGTAAACCCCCCAACGCTGCCTGCCCATTGACACTTCAGTCTGCTGCAGCTGCACATTGAAAGCTAGGGTTTAAGCTCCGCTCCAAAGAGGGCATCTTTCCAGCAATCAGGTAACACATTCAACCTCCATAAACCCTAATTTTATCCCCAAATCATAGTTCTGCATACCCAAAACTCAATGTTTTATAGGAGGAAGCTCTGCCCTGTAAGTATTTCTAGACTCACCAAAAACCCTACAGTGAGCTCTGCGTTTCATAGATCCAGTTCACCGTACCCCAATCTGTGTGCAAATGAACTCCATAGTTATGGAGGAAGTTTCAGGTTATGGAGCTCTATAACGGGTTTCAGTTCGATTTCTCATAGATTATCTGTACCGGCAAAACCCAATTTTGTGGAGAGCTCTGGTTTTTCAGGTACGAATTTGGTTGAAAAGCCGGTTTCTTTAGGCCCTGGTTTGATCAGAAAGTACTGTTCTGGGAAGAAGAGTGATGAGTGGATTGACGAGATTGAGTATTTGGATGAATCAGGGAGTGTTATTTACACGGGGAAAGGTATAAGATCGGTTGAGCCAGGGCTCGATGACCATGTGATGGTGGGCGGGTTGAAAAAGCCAATGTTGAATGCCTCTGCCATTGCGAAAATTGTTGAGGTTGTAAAGAGGTGGAAATGGGGGCCTGAATTGGAGACCCAATTGGACAAACTCCAATTTGTACCAAAGATGACTCACATTACTCAAGCGTTGAAGGTTATTAAAGATGGTGATGGGGCTTTGAGTTTGTTTCGATGGGCTAAGAGGCAGTCATGGTATTTGCCGAGTGATGAGTGTTATGTGGTGTTGTTTGATGGCCTAAACCAAAGCAAGGACTTTGATGGAATCCAGTCATTGTTTGATGAAATGGTGCAGGATTCTGGTAGTAGTGGGGTTTTGTCATCGGGTGCATATAACCGTGTCATTCAGTTCTTGGCTAAAGCAGATAAAATGGAGGTGGCATTTTGTTGCTTTAAGAAGATTCAAGATTCAGGTTTCGAAGTTGATACTCAGACATATAATTCACTTATATTGCTGTTTTTGAATAAGGGTTTACCTTATAAGGCATTTGAGATATATGAGACCATGCAAGCTGCAAGCTGCTCATTAGATGGATCAACCTATGAGTTGATGGTACCAAACTTGGCAAAGTCAGGCCGCCTTGATGCTGCATTTAAGCTCTTCCAAGAAATGAAAGGGAGGAACTTTAAACCCAGCTTTAATGTCTTTGCATCGCTTGTTGATTCAATGGGAAAAGCTGGGCGGTTGGACACGTCGATGAAGTTATACATGGAAATGCAGGGCTATGGTTTCAGGCCATCTGCTCCCATGTATGTTTCTATGATTGAGTCATATGTAAAGGCTGGGAAATTAGATGCTGCCCTTAGACTTTGGGATGAGATGAAGAAAGCGGGCTTTAAGCCTAACTTTGGGTTATACACAATGATTGTCGAGTCCCATGCAAAATCAGGGAAACTTGATATTGCAATGTCTACCTTTATCGATATGGAGAAGGCTGGATTTTTACCCACTCCTTCGACATATTCGTGTCTATTGGAAATGCATGCTGCCTCTGGACAAGTAGATTCTGCTATGAAGCTGTATAACTCAATGACCAATGCAGGTTTAAGACCAGGTCTAAGTACTTACACATCCCTTTTGATGCTTTTGGCTAATAAGAAGCTTGTGGACGTGGCTGCCAAGATTTTGCTTGAGATGAAGACGATGGGTTATTCTGTTGATGTGAGCGCTAGCGATGTTTTGATGGTGTATATCAAGGAGGGTTCTGTTGATGTAGCCTTGCGGTGGTTGCGGTTCATGGGCTCATCAGGGATTAGAACAAATAATTTTATAATCAGACAGTTGTTCGAGTCATGTATGAAGAGTGGTTTGTATGAGTCAGCAAAGCCTCTCTTAGAAACGTATGTGAATTCTGCTGCAAAAGTCGACCTCATACTTTACACATCCATTCTAGCCTATCTCGTAAGATGCCAGGAAGAAGAGCATGAGAGGCATTTGATGTCAATACTTGGTGCCACAAGACACAAGGCACATGCTTTTATGTGTGGACTCTTCACGGGCCCAGAACAGAGGAAACAACCAGTGTTATCTTTTGTGAGGGAATTTTTCCAAGGTATTGATTATGAGTTGGAAGAGGGACCTGCTAAGTACTTTGTTAATGTTCTTCTCAACTACCTTGTTCTTATGGGGCAGATAAATCGAGCCCGGTGTGTTTGGAAAGTTGCCTACGAGAATAAGCTTTTCCCAAAGGCAATAGTATTTGATCAGCAAATTGCTTGGTCCCTGGACGTCAGGAACTTATCAGTTGGAGCTGCTCTGATAGCAGTTGTGCATACTCTCCATAGGTTCAGAAAACGAATGTTATATTATGGTGTCATCCCAAGACGCATTAAATTGGTCACAGGACCGACTTTGAAGATAGTGGTTGCACAGATATTGAACTCGGTGGAATCTCCATTCGAGGTTAGCAAAGTGGTGCTGAGGGCACCGGGAGATGCTGTCATGGAGTGGTTTAAGAAACCCATTGTTCAACAGTTTCTTCTGAATGAGATTCCGTCAAGGTCCGATATCCTGATGCACAAGATGAACACTCTTTTTCCTAGTTCTGCACCTGAATTAAGATCTCTGGCCCCTCCCAAAATACTCATGCCAAGGAAAGCAATGTAAACACACAGGATATTTGAAATTTGGTTATGCATTTGTTATATGGAAATGTACAAGTTGTTGATTTTTGACCTTTCTCTGAAATTAAAGAAACATGCACATAATCTTAAAAAGTTTCAGCAAGTTCTTTGTTCTTTCTCTTTTATGTTTGAATTTTTGTGTGAATTCATGAGACTCTCCCTTCCTCCTCCTAGCCCTTGCGTAGGGCATTGTTTCCTTTTGTTTGGGTCCTGCGGATATGAGCTTTGGTAGGAAGTGGATGCTTAATTGCACCCACTGCATCATCAATCCAGAAGATGCAGTGGGCGCAATTAAGCTTCGAACAGTTTGATATACACGGACTGGGGTTGCCGCAAGATCTGTGCTACGGAGATTCAGTGAGTCGGGAACTATTCTTGCTGTGCTTCAGTTATAATTCTCTTTGGAATTGATCATTTATAATTATACATCCTCGAATGGCAACTGCGAAGTTAGCTCTGGTGGATTTGATGAATTCTTTAATCAAAACCTGATGACAGTTTGGCTTGGATTCGATATGAACACGAGTACAATATTATGTTTCGTGGTTTTGGTTTAGAGCAGTGTGCTCTTCATTTGATTCCCAAAGAACGAAGGAAATACTTATCATTGACGATTATTTCTCTCCAAACATGTTTCATGTCCGTGAAATCAGTTCAAAAAATCAGCAAGGGGAATGAAGAAAATTCCTTCGCCGCTCCGGCTGGGGTGGGGGAAGAAGCCAAGTTATAAGCTTTGCTCAGATTTCAAGCCCATTTGGCTAAGAGAGACATACAACCAGTCCCCAGAAGGAGCGAAGAGTATGCTCCTAACTGAATCTTCAAATGGCCTTGCATTCTAGGGTTCATGAAATCTGCTGCTAGTAGGTCAACAAGAGCCATGTAAATCAAAATTCCCCCTGCAGCAGCATTCGAAGTTCCTTCAACAATGAGTGCAGTCGGACTGTTCACGTTGTAAACGGTTGATATTCCAACACCTACTGCAATCCCTACCGGCGTTGTGAGGGAGAAAAATGTCGCCATGATCGCTGCAGAATGAGACTTGAATTGCGCCTTAGGAGGCTTTATTGTTTGAGGCATTACCTTAGGAGATGCAGCCACCAAGTCCCATGCCTTCAAAGAATTGATGGAAAGACAAAGCAACCATGAGAGGCTTTATTGTTTCAGGACTTGGGGAGGCACCCAATGATTTCCGATTATAACTGAATGCACTAGGATCCCCAGAACTCCGCCTATGTCTTACATGGCCGGTCCCAAGCCCGGATAAAGGAGGAGGGGGAGGGCGTCAGGTAGTCGACAGCCGGCACTCCATGATCACGTCGAATCCTTATGAAAATGAATCCAGAACAAAATCGCGCTAAAGCTAGGGCGTCACCCGTAAGTGGCGCGCTGTGTGGCCCGAGCACAGTGATAAGTGAGCAAGGGTCGCTGTATCTCCATCGGCACCCGGATGCAGTGTTAAATGAGCAAGGGGGCCATAGAAACTTCTTTTCGAACGACTCCACTCAAAGTTGTTTGGGAGCATATGCTCCTATCAACTTTACCCGGGACACACAAAAGAAGTACTTTGATCCTATTAGACGGGGGAGGGTGAAGAAGCTAGGACAGAAGGGTAGAGTTCAAGAGAGCAAAATGCGTTTAGGAACGTGGAATATAGGAACCTTAACGGGAAAATCTATGGAAGTAGTGGAAGTTATGGTGAGGAGAAGGATAAATATTATGTGCCTACAAGAAACTAAGTGGGTTGGTAGTAAGGCAAAGGATCTAGAAAACTCAGGGTTTAAACTTTGGTATTCGGGCACAAATAGAACGAGAAACGGTGTTGGCATCATCGTGGACAAGACCTTGGTACAAGATGTTGTAGATGTCAAGAGGGTAGGAGATAGAATCATGGCAATCAAGATTGTAATAGGACAAGAACTTATCAATGTGATTAGTGCGTACGCACCTCAAGTAGGGTTGGATACGAGTTCGAAGGAGAAATTTTGGGAAGATCTTGGAGACTTGGTGCAAGGAATTGCTCAGACGGAGAAGTTATTTATAGGAGGAGATTTAAATGGACACGTGGGCAGGGAGACAGGCAACTATGGAGGTTTTCATGGTGGCCATGGTTTTGGGGAGAGAAACGAGGATGGGGAAGCTATCTTGGATTTTGCAATGGCATATGATCTCTTCTTAGCCAACACCTTCTTTAAGAAGAGAGAAGAACATGTGATCACCTACAAGAGTGGGTCGTCAAAAACACAAATAGATTTTCTTCTAATGAGGAAAGGGGATCGTATAACTTGTAAGGATTGCAAAGTTATACCAGGAGAGAGCGTGGCTAATCAACATCGCTTGTTGGTGATGGATGTACATATCAAAAGAGTAAGACAAAAGAACAAGACTTGGAAGTGCCCAAGGACTAGATGGTGGAATCTAAAAGAAGAAAAACAAGCCATTTTCAAAGAGAAGGTAATCACCCAATGTGTGTGGGATAGAGAGGGGGAAGCTAGCCAAATGTGGGATTCCATGGCTAGTTGTATCCGAAAAGTAGCAAAAGAGGTATTAGGAGAGTCCAAGGGCTTTGCCCCACACCAAAAGGAATCTTGGTGGTGGAATGAGGAGGTACAAACAAAGGTGAAGGCTAAGAAGGAATGTTGTAAAGCCTTATACAAGGAGAGGACCGATGAAAATGGTGAAAGGTATAGAAAAGCGAAGCAAGAGGCGAAGAAAGCTGTCAGAGAAGCTAAGTTAGCGGCTTACGACGATATGTATAAACGACTAAATACCAAAGAAGGAGAGTTGGATATCTATAAACTATCTAGAGCAAGGGAAAAGAAGACAAGGGACCTAAACCAAGTGAGGTGCATCAAGGATGAGGATGGAAAGGTTCTTGCTACAGAGAACGCGGTTAAAGACAGATGGAGAGGTTATTTTCATAATCTTTTCAATGAAGGACATGAAATGAGTGCTTCTTTAGGGGAGTTGAGTAACTCAGAAGAGTGTAGAAACTACTCTTTTTATCGTCGAATCCGGAAGGAAGAAGTGGTTGTAGCGTTGAAGAAGATGAAGCATAAAAAAGCAATAGGCCCAGACGATATACCAATCGAAGTGTGGAAAGTTTTGGGAGAGACAGGTATAACATGGCTCACTGACCTTTTCAATAGGATTTTAAAAACGAAGAAGATGCCAAATGAGTGGCGAACGAGCACTTTGGTGCCTATCTACAAGAATAAGGGCGACGTACAAAATTGCATGAACTATAGGGGTATTAAGCTAATGAGTCATACAATGAAGCTCTGGGAGAGAGTCATTGAGCATAGATTGAGGCAAGAGACACGGGTTTCGGACAACCAATTCGGGTTCATGCCAGGGCGCTCAACCATGGAGGCAATCTATCTCTTACGAAGATTGATGGAAAGATATAGAGATGGGAAGAAGGATTTACACATGGTCTTTATAGATTTGGAAAAAGCGTATGATAGGGTCCCAAGAGACATTCTTTGGAGGATTTTAGAGAAGAAAGGAGTACGAGTAGCATATATCCAAGCTATAAAGGATATGTATGAAGGAGCAAAGACTGCCGTAAGAACTCATGAAGGACAAACCGAAAGCTTTCCCATAACTGTAGGATTACATCAAGGCTCATCCTTAAGTCCTTACCTTTTTGCGTTGGTAATGGATGAGTTAACAGGACATATTCAAGATGATATTCCTTGGTGTATGCTTTTCGCAGACGATATAGTGTTGATAGATGAAACTCAGGAAGGGGTAAATGCAAAGCTTAACCTTTGGAGAGAAGTGTTGGAATCTAAAGGTCTTCGCCTAAGCCGATCAAAGACAGAATATATGGAGTGCAAGTTCAGTGCAAATGGAGGCCAAAACGAGTTAGGGGTGAGGATCGGAGATCAAGAAATACCAAAGAGCGACCGTTTTCGTTACCTAGGATCTATCTTGCAAAAGAACGGAGAATTAGATGGAGATCTCAACCATAGAATACAAGCTGGATGGATGAAGTGGAAGAGTGCATCCGGCGTGTTATGTGACCGTCGTATGCCACTGAAGCTCAAGGGAAAATTTTATAGGACGGCAATAAGGCCGGCGATGCTGTATGGCACAGAATGTTGGGCGGTGAAACATCAGCACGTACACAAAATGGGTGTAGCGGAGATGAGGATGCTTCGTTGGATGTGTGGGCACACGAGAAAGGATAAGATTAGGAATGAGGATATCCGGGGTAAAGTAGGAGTAGCCGAAATTGAAGGAAAGATGAGAGAAAATCGGTTACGGTGGTTTGGACATGTACAAAGAAGGCCTACTGACGCTCCGATTAGAAGATGCGACTATGGGACAGAGGTTCAGGGCCGAAGGGGTAGAGGAAGACCTAGGAAAACTTTGGAAGAGACTCTAAGAAAAGACTTAGAGTACTTGGATCTAACGAAGGACATGACACAGGATCGAGCACAATGGCGTTCTAAGATTCATATAGCCGATCCCACCCAGTGACTTGGATTTTCCAAGTCTCCAACCGAGAAGTTTTCCTCACTCGGAAAATTAAGGGAACACTACCCCAACCTACATGCTCCACTCAGAAAGCTTCAACATACAAGCTTCAACAAAAGAAAATTCAAAGAACTTAGCGAATAAGGCTTTGGTGTATTTAACACAATACGTTGAAATGAAGGAAAGCTTATTTATTGATATCCCCGATAAGCTACAAATATGTACATATACATGAGTCAAAATAAACACACAAGAGGGAGCCTTCACAAAGGTTGCTTAGGAGAAGTCTCAGCAGTCGGTAGAGCCCCAGAAAGAGAAGGCACCGGAGGGGGATCATTTGGAGCCTCAGTACTGGACAGAACCCTAGAAGGAGGAGGCATCAGAGGTTGATCATTTGGAGCTTCATTACGCGGTACAGCCCCAGAAGACGAAGGCAATAAATGCCTTTGGAACAAACCCACAAATCTCTGATGATCAAGTAAAACCTGACCATCAGTTTCCTTCATCTGGTCAAGCTTCCTCTTCATGTTTGTAGCATAGTCATGTGCGAGCCGGTGCAACTGTTTATTCTCATGCTTGAGCCCTCTAATCTCCTGTTTGAGACTCATCACTTCAGCCGCCAATGATTCAACTTGGCGGGTTCGAGCAAATAGGCGTTGGGCCATATTAGACACAGAACCTGCACACTGAACACTGAGAGCCAGCGAATCCTTAACAGCTAACTCATCAGACCGTTTGGAAAGTAGTCTGTTATCTTTGGGAGTGAGAAGGTTCCTGGCCACCACCGCAGCGGTCATATCATTCTTCATCACGGAATCCCCAACGGTAAGAGGACCAGTAGGGGAGACGAAGGATGGGCGCCATATGTTGTCTGGAGAAGGCGGGGCTGCCTCTTCAACAAGGTTCAAGTCAAAACGACGGTCGGAGGGGCCAGACATTTTCAAAGGTGTTGAAGAGAGAAGAGGTCGGACAAATCAAGATCTTAGAAGTGCAAGAATGAAGCTTCTACTGGTGGAGATTCAAGTGTGCTTTGGAACTTAATGCCAGCCCCTATAAAAATCTGCACTCGACGGAGCTTCAGAAATCGAAGAAGCGCCTGCTCAGAAATCGAAGAGGCGTTTGCTTTCTCAAAAGCTGGGCTGCTTAGAGATCACGAGGGTTGATCTCAGAAATCGAAGAGGCGTTTGCTTTCTCAAAAGTTGGGCTGCTCAAAGACCACAAAGGCCGATCTCAGAAATCGAAGAGGCGCTCGCTTTCTCAAAAGCTGGGCTCCCCAGAGACCACGAGGGCCGATCTCAGAAATCGAAGAGGCACCTACTTTTCCAGCCTTGTCAGCACCTGTCACACGCACACTCAGCTTTGCGGAAATTATGGGCATTCTATCGAAGACTTCTGGGGAAGTAGAAAACACATGAATCTTACTGTTCAATCACCCACTTGCCACACGCAACAATAGCTCATGGGTACCACAGAAAACTTTGCCAAAGTTCTCTGCCAAAGTTGAGCACGTGAAGCTTGCAGCTCCCACTACATCGCTCTGACCAAGAAGGGTAAAAGAATAGCAAATAAACAGCACTAACAAAGTTTAAACCCATAAATTTTGAAGGTCTAGCTACCATATTATTACCCACAAGGGTAAAGGAACAGTACCACTGCTGGATAATTGGAAAGTCCCTGTGTGTCAACCTCTGTGCTTCGTGGCAAGGTAGACTAGCAAACATGCCCAACCTTTACTCACATTCGAGAAAACACTCCCAATAAGATTGCTTGCTCCAAAATCGAAGAGGCACCGTCCTCCGAATCTCGAGAGCCAGACTCCCAACATGACTACTTTCTTAAAAATCGAAGAGAAGCTTCGTGGCAAGGTAGACTAGCAAACATGCCCAACCTTTACTCACATTCGAGAAAACACTCCCAACAAGATTGCTTGCTCCAAAATCGAAGAGGCACCGCCCTCCGAATCTCGAGAGCCAGACTCCCAACATGATTACTTTCTCAAAAATCGAAGAGACACTGCTCCCCGAATCTTCGAGAGCCAGACCCCCAGCATGATTGCTTTCTCAAAAATCGATGACGCATCGTTCTCCGAATCAATCGAAGAGGCGCTCGCTTTCTCAAAAGCTGGGCTGCTCAGAGACCACGAGGGCCAATCTCAGAAATCGAAGAGGCACCTACTTTTCTAGCCTTGTCAGCACCTGTCACACGCACACTCAGCTTTGCAGAAATTATGGGCATTCTGTCGAAGACTTCTGGTGAAGTAGAAAGCACATGAATCTTACTGTTCAATCACCCACTTCCCACACGCAACAATAGCTCATGGGTACCACATATAACTTTGCCAAAGTTCTCTGCCAAAGTTGAGCACGTGAAGCTTGCAGCTCCCACTACATCGCTCTGACCAAGAAAGGTAAAAGAATAGCAAAGAAACAGCACTAACAAAGTTTAGACACATAAATTTTGAAGGTCTAGCTACCATATTATTACCCACAAGGGTAAAGGAACAGTACCACTGCTGGATAATTGGAAAGTCCCTGTGTGTCAACCTCTGTGCTTCGTGGCAAGGTAGACTAGCAAACATGCCCAACCTTTACTCACATTCGAGAAAACACTCCCAACAAGATTGCTTGCTCCAAAATCGAAGAGGCACCGTCCTCCGAATCTCGAGAGCCAGACTCCCAACATGACTACTTTCTCAAAATCGAAGAGAGGGTAAAGGAACAGTACCATTGCTGGATAATTGGAAAGTCCCTGTGTGTCAACCTTTGTGCTTCGTGGCAAGGTAGACTAGCAAACATGCCCAACCTTTACTCACATTCGAGACAACACTCCCAACAAGATTGCTTGCTCCAAAATCGAAGAGGCACCGCCCTTCGAATCTCGAGAGCCAGACTCCCAACATGATTACTTCCTCAAAATCGAAGAGACACTGCTATCCGAATCTCGAGAGTCAGACCCCCAACATGATTGCTTTCTCAAAAATCGATGAGGCATCGTTCTCCGAATCTCGAGAGCCAGATACCACAGACCACTTTTTCAAAGTGCTCTGACAGAGTTAAAACATGTGAAACTGGCAGCTCCCACTACCGTGCTATGACCAAACAGGGTAAAGGAATAGCATTACTACTTGTTGTTAGGGAGACTCCTATATATGTCGACCTCCATCCCCAACGGACAGGCAGACCTGCAAAAATGCTCAACCCTTCATCATATCTGAGAGGGCACTCCCAACGAAGCCTTTCGAAATATTCAGCTTTCTTTCCCCCCGATAATACCTCTGCAAACAAGCTATACTAGAGCAAGAATATCTCATATCATCAGGGTTAAAAGCAAGAGTATCCCATATCATGCTTTTTCCCTGTCTTTTCCTTTGGCCTTGTTTTTACCTGCAAGACAAGGAGAAAGAAAGCAATCAGTCAGCACTTGGAATCAAGCTTCCAGCCAAGAACTGACTGCCTGGAACCCCTTACCTGATTACTTACCTGGCATTGCTCTCGAGTACTCATGTTCAACATCTTATGTTTCCAGGGAAGATTCCGCATCTGCTTGAGGAACAGATAGGGCAAGTGCGAAGGATACAAGGAAGCATGTGGAGACAAGCGTAACAGCACACGTGCCGATACATCCATTACTCTGTCAAAAGCAAAAGTATCCCATATCAGCAGGGCGGAACGTACTCTAGATTTGATGGACTTGTTTTGACCCTCAAATTCTTCAGTCGGCCTTATACTCTGGAGGAAACCAGAAAACCCTCCAGCTCAGTTCAAGAATAAGCCTGTGGAAAGTTACTTCTTCAAAAGCAAAAGTATCTCATATCATCTCTTCTCATTTTTCTTCTCTTTATCCTTCATGCTGCTGCAAGATGGGGAGAAGGTGAACAATCAGTCGGAGCTCTGATTGCTTACCTTGTCTGTCACCTCTTTCAGCAGACCCCCTAGCTCGGCGACTTGGGGGACTCCTACTACATGGTTTGTATCGCGCTTGACCAAGCCTGAAACTACAAGTAAGCTTCAAGTGAAATTGATACATTACCTTGTGCATCTCCACCAGTTAAAGATACCACCCCTGGATGGAGGAAGAGTACTTCCAGAGAAGATGCCACATCTACCTATGAGACAGATAAGGCAAGTCAAGACGACACCACACTCCGATACTTAGAAGTTTCGTGATTACGAGATCATTCTCCCACAATATTTCCTAATGTCATTTGTACTAAATCATTCACTTGTACTCACTAAAGGAGAGCTTGAACCTATGTACTTGTGTAAACCCTTCACAATTAATGAGAACTCTTCTATTCCGTGGACGTAGCCAATCTGGGTGAACCACGTACATCTTGTGTTTGCTTTCCTATCTCTATCCATTTATATACTTATCCACACTAATGACCGGAGCAATCTAGCGAAGATCACAAAAAGCGACTGTTTTCGCTACCTAGGATCTATCTTGCAAGAGAACGGAGAATTAGATGGAGATCTCAACCATAGAATACGAGCTGGATGGATGAAGTGTAAGAATGCATCTGGCGTGTTGTGTGACCGTCGTAGGCCACTGAAGCTCAAGGGAAAATTTTATAGGACGGCAATAAGGCCAGCGATGTTGTATGGCACAGAATGTTGGGCGGTGAAGCATCAACACGTACACAAAATGGGTGTAGCGGAGATGAGGATGCTTCGTGGGATGTGTGGGCACACGAGAAAGGATAAGATTGGGAATGAGGATATCCGAGGTAAAGTAGGAGTAGCCGAAATTGTAGGAAAGATGAGAGAAAATCGGCTCCGGTGATTTGGACATGTGCAAAGAAGGCCGACTGACGCTCCGGTTCGAAGATGTGACTAAGGGACAGAGGTTCAGGGCCGAAGGGGTAGAGGAAGACCTAGGAAAACTTTGGAAGAGACTCTAAGAAAAGACTTAGAGTACTTGGATCTAACGGAGGACATGACACAAAACCGAGCGCAATGGCGTTCTAAGATTCATATAGCCGACCCCACTTAGTGGGAAAAGGCTTTGTTGTTGTTGTTGTTGTTGTTGTTGCACTAGGATCCCCAGCTTCAACACCTACAAGATAACCATGGAAGTTAAAATCCAGAAAACGATCTACGTAACAATGTAGAACTTCAGATTGTCATCCTTAAATAAGATGTTTTTCTTTGATACAGTTCTTACTTGTGAAATGACACGGTGCCTGATTAGTTCTGATGATTTCAATTCTTCGGAGCCATGAGCATGGCCCTGTGTGGAATGTGTGTGACCATGTACATGGCCTGCATGATCATCGTCACCACTCTCTAGTTCATGAATCGTCACCTGGTTGGACTTTACGTTCGATCTCTGATAGTACCCGGTTGCCAACGAATCGACCATCAGTGTTCCAGTGGCAGATAACATGGTAACAAAACCGGTGCAAGGGAACTTCCCCCATGGATTTTCTTTGATGCAGGGTGAAGTCAAGTTGTCAAATGCATCTGGGAGTATGTGAACGAATCCAATTGCTAGAATGACGCCTGCAGCGAAGGCCTTGATGAGGAAGAAGATGTCATTTTCGGGCATCAGAGTTGGGATTTTCTTGCCTAGCCAATGCAGACTCACCCCCACAGAACCAGCAACAAGAATGGAGGCAATGGAGCCTAATTTATACCTGAGTTCATCTTCTTGGTTGTGTTCTGCGTCCTCGGATTCGCACGTACAGTCTCCGAATACTATAGCGGGAGATAGAATAACTAGGATTGTGATAATCTTTAACATGTTGGAAGATTGACCTAACTGAAGAATGAACATGGTTTTAACTTTGAGGTATGAGAAAAGGGTGAGGGAAAGAAGGGTGGGAAAAAAGTACATAGTGAAAGGTTTTTGGGTTTTTGCCTTTTGGTTTTGTTTTTTGTTTTTTTGATAATAAGACGATATTCCAAGCTATTGTTTTTTTATGCGAAAGAGAATTTAAACTTAAGTGCGACAAAACAGACACACTGTCTTAATCAATTGACCTAACTTACGTATGTTGCCTTTTAAAACTTATAAAGCAAACAGGTTGCATGTGCATGTAGCACTAACATTAGGCTGGATGGGTTAAAGTCCAAAACTGCCACTTGATTCATTTACATGGATGATAATTAGAAAGTTAATTAATTTGTGAGCATTATTTGAAGTTGTTGTTGGAAGTTCAAGTAAAAACATGATTTCAATGTTTGTGTGTTGCTAGATGTCACGAAAGTTGTGTGTGTGTACAAAAGTCTAAGATTGTGTGTGAAAGTCTAAATGTGTGTACAAAAGTCTAAAGGTGTGTATGAAAGTCTAAAGATGTGTGTAAAAGTTTAAAAGTATGTGTGTAAGTGTGCAAAAGTCTAAAGTTAAAGGATGTAAAGACTTTTTGAACACCTTTAATTTGTTTCGCATGTGTTAATCTTGTAAAATATCTATAATAGAGGTGCATGTCCGTTCAAAACATTCCCATTTGCATGTGTTAATCTTATCTCTCTCTTTCTTTTGTCCAATCGTATTGAGAGTGAAGGTGAGAGGTGTAACTTATCACCCGCATATTTTGGTACTGAGTTAGTAAACTTTGAATACCAACAGTTGTCAGGACTCAGCAGGCAACCCCATCCTTTTTCTTTTTTTCTTTTTTTTTTTGATCAGAAACAACTTCATTGAAACAGCAAGACCATACAAAAGAGAGAAGGCACAGAAGCTTAGTCCCAAGAAGGACCAACAAAAGGGAGCAAAAGGACCCTAGAAATGTATAAGAAGACTTGGAGAAGAAACTCTAGTCGCCAAAACCAGGGAACCCAACGCCCCTTAGCCTCCCTAAGGAGGACAGGGAAGACCATCAATGGGTAAGATGTGCACAAGAGCGGATGGGGGCCTGGAAACCCAGACTTCCGGACACATCCCTCTTAAACTCTGTGGGGCAACCCAATCAGCTGCCAAATTCGCTTGGCGAGGAATCCAGCACCACTTGGCAGAAGGAAAGCTGAAGACTCCAAATTTGACGAATGAGAGGAAATAAAGACCACCTGACAGAAGCCGTCTTCATGGCAAAGATAGCAGCATGAGCTTCCGCATCCAGGGAAGAAGATGCCACACCCGAGCCAGAGTCACCCACCAAAAGAGACCCTCGATAATCCCTAATGATCACCCCAAGACCCATACGATGCGACACACTCGACCAGGCAGCATCACAGTTCACCTTTACAACCGACAAAGGAGGAGCGTGCCAACGAACTAGAGGAGCAGCGGGGATATCCCCGTTTATGGAGGAGACATGAAGGACCTTGGAAATGGATAAAAAACTCAGAAATCGCTTCAGCAGCCCTCCTGGCAGTATCGAGAGGAGAAGGGCAGGTACCATTGAAAATCGCACAACACCTGGCTTTCCAAATTTCCCAACAAATATAGGATATCAAGGTTACAATGTAGTCCCGATCCATCTTGGAGTCACCCGCCATTGAACTAATAGCAAGAAACCACGCATCAAAAGTGTACATTCAATAGCCAAGCGATCCTGGGGCGAAATGAAAGATCCAATTTCACCGAGATTCCAAGAACCAGTCGAAGTGTTTATAATTTCACGGACAGTTCGAAGTGTTCAATTTCATCCTTTATTACTCTATTTTGTGTTGTATCTTTGTTGTTTTCATTTAGAAAAATACTTGACTTCTTACGTATAAACATTCATTTCTCCAGACAAAATAACCGTTCGACATGTGTCATGATAAATTTTTTGTGTTTTATAAATTTAATGAGTTAATGTAATATATATATATATATATATCAAATTGTGATTCACAGATAAAGAAAAACGATCGAGGAGGCGAGAAATTTGTTGTACTCATTGGCAAAATCTCAACAATGCAGCGGTGCATTAATATTTGTCAGTCAACTCAATAATGTCCATATTTTATGTCTTCAGTTTTCTTCTATATTATATAACGTTCCGTTATCCATGCTGACATCTTGCATGCAGCTGCATGCATTGTTTAAATATCTAGTAGAACTAGTTAACTAGTAAAAGCTTTATATAGGAGTTCACTCTTCAACATGTCACCCGAAAAGAGAAAATTGTGCCCAGTTGTGATATTCTGGATAACTTTTTCTTACGATCGATGCTGCATTATTGCTTTAAAATGTTACGGTAGCATTTAAGAGTGTAAAAAGAGTAGGGTTGATCTTGAAGAACGGTTGGATGTATGGATTTGTCGAGTTTGTTGATCCAAAGGGCCGTCGGGGCTTGATCTTGGAAGAACGAAGAACGAAGAAGGCTTTCTTGATTCTTCGGGAACCTGGATGCTTGAGAGCTTCGGAGTTTCAGAGTTTCAGAGCTTCAAGGTTTTGGTGTAATATGAATTGGTGAAATGAAATGAATGAAATTGGCTTCTATTTATAGAATTTTCCAAGGCCTAATTTTGAATATAATATTCCAGATGAAATAAGTCATTTCTGCCAGGTGTTGACAAGTGTCATGTTTGATGACTTTTCCGACTTATTTCAATTTTTCGTCGAGTTACATGCTACGTGTAAAATTTATGTAATACATGAGCATTGAAACTTTGATTTATCGATCAACATTTATTTACCAAAATTTCGATGTCTACAGTTTTCACTAAAGTTGTTTTCAATCATTTTAAAAACACTTTCAAATGAGCCATATGTTTGTATGACATTGAAGCTAACAATAGAAGTCACTCTCTCTGGAAAAAAAACGCATTACATATTCATATGCTCTTAATCACTCAAGTTACAAATTCTTCACGATGCCCTCATTAAACCAGAGAAAAAAGAAGAAGAAGAGGAGGATGAAAATAAACCCACCAATTTACAAGTAAAAATTTCCCGGACAATTTTCTGACTTGGGCCTTCAATTCTCTGACATGGCCCTTCAAATTTTTTGGGCCCTCACATATACACAGCTGCGCGCGCACCTACACTCTCATACGGCCGACGGTTTCAGTGAAGGAATATATCGCCTCTGCTTCTTTCTACGCCATCACTCACTGAACTCTCTCTCTCTCTGTTTTCGCGATCGAAGTGAGGTAGATTTCTTTCCTTGATAGATCTGTGAAAATCAACTACATTTTGGTCCGAATGTGCATTCACGTTTCGTTTAAAATTCTTTTTGGTTTCCCGGAAAATTGCGGGAAAATTTAGACTGCCTCCGGATCTTCGAATGACTATCAACATTCTGAATTCTCAATTTTTTTTAGAAATTTCGGGTTACTAGTTTGATTAAAATAACAATTTTTTATCAATGTAGTCTATGATTTACGTGATATAATTGAATCCTGATATGTGTAGCTGCAGTTGTATCGTTTCAGCTAAAGTGGGAAGATATGGATTCGTCAGTGGTGCTATATAACCAGCTCAAGGTTTAATTTTGTTGGGATTTTTTAAATTCTTACGTTAAATGGTATATAAATTTGGATGGTTTATGCTCCGATGGTACTTTAATTTTTCTCTTATTTCAATCCTAGCAGGCAGCAGAACCATTTTTCTTGCTAGCCGGTCCCAATGTGATCGAATCTGAGGAGCACATTTTCCGAATGGCCAAGCACATCAAGAGTGTTGCAACGAAGTATGCTCCTTGTCTCTGGGATTTATGCATTTTGTCGAAATGGGATAAAGATTGGATTTAAATCTTTGTGTATTTTTTTTCCGGATTCTGGTAAGATAGACAATTTGTTTTTCAATCTTGTAGAGTTGGATTGCCACTGGTTTTCAAGTCAAGCTTTGACAAGGCCAACCGTACGTCCTCAAAATCATTCCGGGGTCCTGGCTTGGAGGAAGGCTTAAAGGTTGACCACAAGTCATTATCTTTTTCTCATGCTAAGTTTATATTTGAATCACTTTGGTTGCTATGGTCAAAGTATAGAGAACTTACCAGATATTGTTACATGTTCAAGTAAATTATTAGTGTCATCGGAGTTTGAGACTGCAAGTCCGTGTTGTTTCAGTTCTTCGATGACATGTGTTGATACATCTAAAGCTTTTAACAGTTTAGCTGCAATATTACAAGGGAATACATAAATCATGGTCAATTCTTTGTAGAGTAGAATTTCTCCTGCATAATATTAACTCGGTATTATTATCAATATAGAAGACATTCAACTTAAAATCACTGATTCCTCCTTATTTCGCCTTTTTATTTCAGATCCTTGAGAAGGTCAAAACAGCATTTGACCTCCCTATCATTACAGATGTACATGAAGCTAGCCAGGTGAGCATTCTATCTCCTCTCATCAGGTGAATTTTTTTTAAATCGTGTTTTTAGTGTACTTGTTTACTTCAGCTTTAAATATTTATGTGTCAAAGATAATGCCTTACGACTAAGAGTAAGAAGATCAAATTTTGCTTGAAAATGCGCTGTTTTCTTGATGAATAAGTGTGCACCATTTGGGTACCTTGGGTAGGCTTCACTATATATCTATGAAACAATGTGTAGAAAAAGAGACTTTGGAATAGGTTATAATCTACTCTATTACTAAATTTTCTGGATTCTGGACTTGGTCAATAGATCTTTACATGTTCTATCTTGAATCAGTTGAATGTATACTTGCATGCATAATGATGCAGCGCAACACATCGTCACGTCCTAGTTTGTTTCTTTACCATTGCATGTTAAACAGCAAGGGAAGTTTGACCTGGCTTTTAGGTCATGAACTGTTTCTCACGTTGTTCCTTTGCTTTTTTCTTTTTTTCTAGTGTGAAGCAGTTGGTAGAGTTGCAGATATTATTCAGATTCCTGCATTTTTATGCCGCCAGGTGAAGTTAATATGGAACCCTGTGCCTCAGCCATCATGACAAAGTTTTAACGATGTGTTGCTAAAGAAAGAAATCAAAGTTGAAATGGAAGTTTTTAAAGGATGCCATAAGTCGGGAGTCTTATCTTATTTGTGAGTCTGACTTCCTATGATGACAGACAGATCTTCTAGTAGCAGCAGCCAAGACTGGAAAAATTATCAATATTAAGAAGGGCCAGTTCTGTGCTCCTTCTGTGAGTGATTTACATTTCTCCCCCACTCTCTGACCTAATTGATTAAAACTCCACTAACTAATCTCATTTAAATTATTTTGGTATCCTTGTGCTTATGTTATTAATGTTAAAGTGTTCATTATTTTCAGGTCATGGTAAACTCGGCTGAGAAGGTTAGACTGGCTGGAAACCCAAATGTGATGGTTTGTGAGAGGGGAACTATGTTTGGCTATAGTAAGTCTTAAAGCAGCTATGTTATCTCTTTAATTAGGCTGTCTGTTTCGGTTTCAATCAATGTTCTAGTGCTTGCCCCACTCTCTGCATGGCCATTGCTTAATTCGTCATGTTCCCCCTTTCCCCTTTATGTTTTTAAACTTTGATGCGTTGATTCTCCATTCATATTGTTTAAGATTTTATTGTTGCATTCTTATAATTTGGTCCTGCACATGTTTTTAAATTTTCACGCATCGATTCTCCATATTTTTTAAGGATTAAAATTAATGTTGCATTCTTATAATTTGGTCCTGCTCAGTTGATTTATCCTATATCTCTGCTTTGTTTTATAGATGATTTAATTGTTGATCCCCGCATTTTGGAGTGGATCAGAGAAGCTAATTGTCCTGTTGTAAGCTACTGTTTACATTCTGTTCTTCCTTTTCCGTGCTCTTGTTATTTTGTAATAAAATTTCCATCTCGTTTTCTTTGTACTGGAAGTACACAACTACCCCCATTCCTCCTTCTCCAATTAAACAGTTTTCCAAATTACTTTTTTTAGTTTTTGGTTGAAATAGACAGAAGTGCTTCTGGTTGGAGAAGTACCCTTAGGAAACTTCTGTAGGAAGTCTTGCCTGTTGAAATACAGAAAACTCTTGGCTTTCTAACTCAAGTGTTTCACTACAGGTTGCTGACGTCACACATGCATTGCAACAGCCTGCTGGGAGAAAGGTGAGAAAGTCTTACATATAGTTTTTCAGAACTTAAGAGTGCCCTGCAGCTTCTCTTAGAAACGCATGGTTATAATAGCCACAACTTGTATTCCGTGATATATCTCATTAAATCTGTAGCCAATATTATTATTTCCTTTTCACGTCTCCTTGACATTAGCAATGACCTGTGAAAAATCACTTAATTTGGGTGGTTGGGAAGAACATGTTAGATTGTTGCTTTTGAGTGACAACAAAATTTAGGAACTGCCTTTATCTTATTGCATATGGAGATGAAATATTTCTTCTGGTTTTATCACTAACAGCTATAATGTGCTTACTTTAATTTGATATTGCTAATTGTTAAAATTTGATTCCCATATCATGGCTGAACTTTACTTTCTCCTATAGTTGGACGATGGAGGTGTTGCCAGTGGTGGTCTTCGTGAATTAATACCATGCATTGCAAGAACAGCAGTTGCTGTTGGAGTGGATGGAATTTTCATGGAGGTAAAGTAACTTTCGGATGCCTGCATTTATGTTTCATTCCTTTTTAGGATTATGATTCTTATTTCTGGGATTTACTTCAAACAAATTTGTTGAAGTTTACTAATTAGGCTGTGCGAATAAATTCTCATTCTCATTTATCTGCAACTATGTGCGTGCAAATTTGATATTGTGCTATATGAATTCATCTTTCTTAGCTGTCAATTGTATGGCCACATGAAGCTGCTGATAAAACAATTTCTCAGGGTAGTCGTCTTTATGAATACATTTATACATATACCACCCCCCCCCCCCCCCATACACACACACACATCACACATGTATCTACACACTTGCATACAGACTTTTGGCTTGCTAAGATTTTCCTCTGGTTACTTAGGTACATGATGATCCTTCTAATGCGCCAGTTGATGGTCCAACTCAGTGGGTGAGTCATGCTTTCTTGTTTTCATGTGCATTTTCTCCTGTTTTGAGATGTTTGAATATATAAACATTGTTTAACGAAAAAGTATTTTATTAAGTTAAACTGTTTATATTACTTCTTGTTTATGATTTTAGCCCTTGCGCCACTTGGAGGAACTGCTGGTAGAGCTCATAGCAATTGCTGTAAGTATCTTGCTCTATCCATAATATGAGCACTTACATTATGATCATTTTTGTGTCAAGTGTTGTAAAACTCCTTAAGAACTCCATGTACATAGAATGCATAATATCTTGGTTACTTGGAGAGACGAATTTATGGATGTTACATTAACCATGGAAATGCAGTGTTAGCAGTTGTATGAATGCTAGATTCTTTTAACACTTTCAAAACAATTCAGAAGTATGGTGTTTAGGATTATTTTTATATGGTATAGTCTTCCCTCCCAAAACCTTCCCTGGCGTTCTCACAATGCTAGAGAGTAAAAAACTAAAGAACAAGAATGGTTTTTCGTTTTGATTTTTGATTTTGCGTTCTTAATAGTATGGTTTTTCATTTTATTGCTGGATATTGACCTAGATATTCTGTTTTGTTGTTAATTTTTAGAGGGTAAGCAAAGGGAGGCAACGTTTCAGCATTGATCTCACACCCTATCGCAATTAGAAGAGTTGAAGCTACTCTATTGGTAAGAATGGTGGTCTAATGCATCAAGTATGTCTTTTTTTCCTTTGTTACCCATTATTGTGAAGGTGGAGTGTAAAAGCTATAATAGAATGAAAAGGAGAGCACATCCACCTCGAGTCCACTATCGTAATTGATGAGGGTGCAGGTTTGGGCAAAAAGATGCAGAATTGAGTGTTTTGTGGCACCCTCAGTCACATACTTTTTGCCCCTCCAGGCAATAAGTAGCAGAATTGAGGTTAAAGAGTTCTAAGGAGTGTCCTGTCATTGACGACAGATATGCTGCCTGGCGATAGATTTTTAGAGAGTCTAATAAACATACTTTGGACCTTAAAATGCCTTCTTTTCTTCCCTAACTGCTATCTCCATTCAAGTTCATGTCGCTTTGAGTCTGTGCCCGTTGTTACTTACGTGTGGTTTTCATTCTTTCTTATTTCAGGTATTTATTTGTGTGTTCAAGTATTATAATGTTAGTGGAACGAATTTTGAGTTTCAGGGAGTAAAGTTAATCGATTTCACACAGTATGTCAAGTACAGTTTTGGAGATTTAAACATGGGACTTTCTTTAAAATGTGGAGGGATATCATTGTAATACTAAAGGCATAATATTTTTTTACTTATTTACTACTTGCTAGGTCATAAATGATTTTGCCCCAACGCACCCTCCAGCTTATTTTTGTTCCTTGATTTTTCTTTATTTTATTCTGTCCAAAATTCATGAACAAACAAAAAGTATAGATGAAGAGAAAAAGTGTGAAAATTATCTTTTCAAAAATAGTTTTCTAATCTCTACTAATTAATAAAATCCTCTTTGTCAACCAAAAGAGGGTGAAAAGATAAATTTGTCTTCTATCACACAAAAAAATGATGGGCAAAAAATTTAATTTCACATGTCCAAATTTTACTGTTTTTTATTGAAGCTTTACCTACATGCGATGTTAAAATACCTTCAATATTATAAAAAAAAAAAAACTAAAAACAAAAACCTCCCACCCACACCTTCTCTCTCTCTCATTTTCTTAAAAAGTATGTTCATGCACACAAAGTATGTAGCAAATGCTAGTTTCAGAACAAAAGAAAGGAAAAGAAAAAAAAAATGATAAACACAAACCCTTTTTAACCTTTTACACATTAGGTGGTTATGTTTGATTTATTCAATTTAATAGTTAGAAATAAAAAAAATAACGTGTGACATGTGTGAGAAATGAGAATCACTTTCCGAAAAAGCTATTATGTAGGATAAATGTTTTCAACTATCAGAGGAAAACGTGTATAGAACCAGGGCCCAGAGGAAAACTATCTAAATCCGTTTTCATAATTTTACACCCCAGGAAAAGAACAGGTCTCGGCTGAAGACCCTTAATTCAAAGTCTCCGCTGCACATGGATTTCTGCTACCCATTAGAACCAGGTCCCAGTTGTGTCGTCAATTGTGATAAATTTTCTACTCCCTAACAGACGCTAGAGGAGACTTAACTATTCATAGTCTCGGCTGCACATGGATTTTCCACCAAAGATTAATTGGTGTGCCAAGACTTCTTTAGGCTAGCCATCTCCATCTTGCATTCAATATCGTTTGGTCCTACACGGCTTCGTTAGAATTCAGAAAATGCAATAGAAAGATCTCTGTATGTCCCAATAGTGGAAAACAGATAAGAAAGCAACTAGTGTGACAATGACAATTTTCAAGTGTGTTAATAACATTTACGTTGTGTAGAAAATTTGTAAACAACGACATAACAGTCTTATCCAAGTAAAGACTACCCGCAAGTGCAGTGTAGGTGATGGACTTGGAAACTTGTTCAACCCGACGCATCTATATCCATTTTCGTTTGAACAAAATATAAAACATATCTAAATCCATTTTCGTAAGTTTATACCACAAGAAAAGAACAGTTCCTAGATGAAGACCCTTAATTCAAAGTCTCTGCTGCATATGAATTTCTATTACCCATCAGAACCAGGTCCCAGATGTGTCGACAATGGACTTGCCAGCTGAAGACCCTTAATTCAAAGTCTCTGTTTGCTTGTCTGGATTTTGTTGTCATCAATTATGATATATTTTTTGCTCTCTAACAGACGATGGTGGACACCAAAGAGTAATTGGAGTGTCAAGACTAACTATTCAAAGTCTCCATCATGCATTTGTTATCAATTGTGATATATTTTCTGCTCCCTAACAGACGCTGAAGGAGACCAACTGTTCAAAGTCATGACTGCATATGGATTTCCCCCCAAAGACTAATTGGTGTGCCAAGACTTCAGCGGCTAGCAAACTCCATCATGCATTCGTTAAACAAGTTTACATGATTGTGTCCATGACCTGCTATCTGTGAGCTGGCCAGGGCTTTGCAAGGTGGTGTTCCACGACCCAACATATTACATGCTGTGGTTGGGACTTGGGAAGAGAAAAATTTAGCTGAAACCTGCTGTATGCAACAGTTGCGTCTGCATCTCTTCTCCGTGAGAGGAAAGGAGAGGGAAGGGGTAACGGGGGAGTGATGATAGGTGGAGAAAATAAAGTTGTTGATTGAAGATGGAGGAACAACGAGTTTGGATCAAATGCCATAACATTTTTTTTTTAGGCTTATTTTTAGCTACACTTTTTGGAACTTGATTTTGATCTCACAAGTCAAAGTAAAACGAATTTTGATTTTCAGAGAGTAAAGTTACTCGATTTCACACAGTAGGTCAAATATAGTTATTTAGAGATTTAAACATGGGACTTTCTTTAAAATGTGGAGGGATATCATCGTAATACTAAAGGCATAATATTTTTTTTACTTATTGTAACTACTTGCTAGGTCATAAATGATTTTGCCCAAATGCACCCTCCAGCTTATTTTTGTTCCTTGATTTTTCTCTATTTTATTCTGTCCAAAATTCATGAACAAACAAAAAGTATAGATGAAGAGAAAAAGTGAGTGAAAATTAATTTTTCAAAAATAGTTTCCTAATTTCAGAATAAAAGAAAGGAAAAGAAAAAGAAATGATAAACACAAACCCTTTTTAACCTCTTACACATTCGGTGGTTATGTTTGATTTAGTCAATTTAATAGTTAGAAATAAGAAGTAATGTGTGACAAACCTTGTTGTGTGAGAATCACTTCCCGAAAAAGCTATGTAGGATAAATGTTTTCAACTATCAGAGGGAAATGTGTATAGAACCAGGTCCCAGAGGAAAACTATCTAAATCCGTTTTCATAATTTTACACCACAAGAAAAGAAGAGGTCCCCTTAATTCAAAGTCTCCGCTGCATATGGATTTATGCTACCCATCAGAACCAGGTCCCAGCTGTGTCGAAAATGGACTTGCCAACTTGTAAAAGGGGTTGTGAAGACCCGCCCTTTTTTCTTTTCTCCATCGGACGACTTTCGTTTCAACTTCTCGACCTAAATCGAAAATCTATTCCTATAAATTCTGGAATTTAGTAGCTAAACATCATCATCACCAAAGCATAGCAAAGAAAGTTGTGTGTAATAATGGAGAGCCACTATCACCTCAGTGTTGCTCACTATTTCCTTCTTTTTCTTTTGGCGTCTTCCTACATGCAGACTACTACTAAACTCTGTTTCTGTTTGGCCAGTGGTGAACTTTCAAGCAGCGTGGAAACAAATTCGTGCATCGACGAAGAAAGACGAGTGCTTCTCATCTTTAAACGACATCTTGTTGATCTTTCTGGCAGGCTTTCCTCTTGGGTCGGTCACGATTGCTGTCGATGGGAAGGGATTTCATGCAACAGCCTCACCGGTCATGTCGTGAAGATGGACCTCCGGAATCCGTATGAAGAGTGGGACATGTATGAAAAGTTTAGCTTGGGAGGTAAGATAAATGCTTCTCTGTTGAGCTTGAAACATTTAAATTACCTGGACCTAAGCAATAATGATTTTCATCGCATTCAAGTTCCTAAGTCCCTTGCGTCATTTGGAGGAGAGATTCCCCCTTCTCTTGGTAACCTGTCAAGCCTGAGTTTTCTTGACCTCAATTTGAATGACTTAACTTCCAGAAATTTGAATTGGCTTTCTCGCCTCTCTTCTCTAAAATACCTTGACCTCGGATGGGTGGATCTTAGCACCACAGGAGTCAATTGGGCGTATGCTGTTAATATGCTTCCTTCATTAGCCGAGTTACACTTATCTGCTTGTCAAATTGAAAGCATTTCACTCTCATTGCAGAGCATTAACTTGACATCACTTTCTAATCTTACCAGCCTCATAACACTGGATCTATCCTCGAATGATTTCGGTGATCCTTTCCCAAGTGAATTTGCAAACTTCAAATCTCTGGAACACCTTGATTTATCTAATACAAGCTTAAAAGGCCAAATTCCTAAAGTCATTGGAAATTTGTGCAAGCTAAAGGTCTTAAGTCTTTCTAGAAGCGAATTTAATGGGGGGATTGAAGAGTTTTGGAGAAGTTTCTCAAATTGTTCAAATATTGCATTAGAGTCACTAGATTTGTCTTCTTGTGAGCTGGAAAGCCAATTGCCGGTCTCCTTAGGAATATTTAAAAGTTTGCAGAATCTCAACCTTAATTTCAACCATTTCTGGGGCTCAATTCCATATTCCATTGGAAACTTGTCATCTTTGAAAACATTGGACCTCGTTAGAAATAATATGAACGGGTCCATTCCAGATTCCATTGGAAACTTGTCATCCTTAGAATCATTGGACCTCTCTGAAAATTTTATGATGAACTGCTCCATTCCACAAAGTCTGGGACAACTCTCTCAGCTAGTTTCCCTCGATCTGTCTTATAATTCCTGGGAGGGCAATCTAACTGAAGACCATTTCATAAATCTTACCCGGTTACAATATTTTAGTGTAGGAAGCATCCACCGACGCACGTCCCTCATTTTCGACGTGGCTTATGATTGGATTCCTCCATTCAAGCTCCACACAATTAGGATCATAAACTGTCAGATAGGTCTTGGTTTTGGGGTATGGCTTCAATCTCAAACTGAACTGAGGGACATCAATCTTAGTGGTAATGGAATCTCGGATTTCATACCAGAGGAATGGCTATTGAAGATATCTTCCCAACTCAACAGTCTAGACTTGTCTGACAACCAATTATGTGGAAACCTTCCATCCAATTTGAAATCTCCAAAATTGCAGTGGATTGATTTGAGTCATAATCAATTGGAGGGCCCACTCCCACTTTGGTCGGCCACTAAGGTCATTTTCTTTTCTGTTGAACGCAATTCATTTTCCGGGCCAATTGCCTCAAATATTGATCAGATGATGCCCAATTTGCAATCTTTGTATCTTTCTGAGAATCATTTGAATGGCAATATTCCTCGCTCTATCTGTAACATGCAGCAATTGCAAGAATTGTCTCTTTTTGAGAATCATTTGAATGGCACCATTCCTCCCTCTGTTTCCAACATGAAGCAGTTGCTACTCTTGTCTCTAAGGAGCAATCAATTTCATGGAGAATTCCGTCTTGAATGGAGTGTGGGGAGCAAGATGATGTTTCTAGATGTTAGTCAAAACAATCTCTCGGGTAATATTCCCACCTCATTGGGCCTATTAAGTTCACTGGAAGTATTAAAGCTCAACAACAACGATTTTAACGGTGAAATTCCTAATTCCCTGCAAAATTGTTCTCAGTTGAGGAATATCGATCTTGGAGACAACAAGTTATTTGGCAAAATACCACAGTGGATAGGAGGATTAAATGTATCCATGTTGTTGAGGCTACGATTACGGTCCAACTATTTTAGTGGACATATATCCCAGCAACTGTGCAATCTTCAACAACTTCATATTCTCGACCTTAGTCACAACAACATTTCAGGTACTATTCCCAAGTGTTTGGGTAATTTGGCTTCGTTGGTCAATGATTCATATGCACCATCTTTTACTCCTTATTATTTTGATGAGCAAACCACACTGACACTAAAAGGAAGGGAACTTGTGTACAACACGACTCTAGATCTTGTAACAAGCATTGATCTTTCATCAAATAATTTACAAGGTGAAATCCCTGAAGAAATAAGTAGCCTCATTCAATTGGGTACCTTGAACTTGTCCAGGAATCAATTGACTGGAAAGATCCCTTCCAAGATCGGAAACTTGCATTTGCTCGAAACACTTGATCTCTCGCACAACCACCTTTCAGGACAAATTCCTCAAAGCTTGTCATCTTTAACTTTTTTAAACCACTTGAACTTGTCTTACAACAACTTGTCTGGAAGAATTCCCTGGGGAAACCAGCTTCAAACACTCAATGAGTCGTCCATTTATATGGAAAATCCATCGCTATGCGGCGTTCCTCTCTCAACTAAGTGCCCTGGAGATGACACTTTCCCATCTAAGGATACAAAAGACATGAATGAAGGTGGAAATGATGAGTTGTGGTTCTATGTCAGTGTGGTACTTGGCTTTATTGTAGGCTTTTGGGGGGTTTGCGGCACGTTGATCTTAAAGACATCATGGAGGTATGCATATTTTCAATTCTTCGACAATATCAAGGACAAGGTAGCACTAGCAATTGCATTAAAAGTGACTCGTTTCCAAAGACTGTTTTTTGATGTTTGATAGTACCATGTATAATTATGGAATCCTTTCTATTTGGTTTATGGTACGTGTAACTTATGTATTGAATAAATAAAATTCTATGCTTCAATAAATGTTCCCACAAACAATTTTGTATTAACTTGGAATTAATTAAAAATTCTAGTTTGTAATTATCAATTGCATGGTAACACACTCTCTCTGAGAAAAAGGGTAGTAACGTAAAATCGTGTTCATTTCAAAAAACGAAAATAAAGACCGCCGATTTAACAAGACGACCCAGACCTCTGCAACGGTGGACTCTTCTCATTCCTCTCCATCTCCGAAGATCAGAATCCGAGAAGGGCAAGAGATATCTCCAAAATGACGTCGTTTAAGGTACGCTTCCTTCTACGAATCTATCCAACAATCTATCGTTTCCATCTATTTCTCGAAAAATCGAATTTATTCGAAAAATCAATTCAATTAGGGATTCGTTTTGAAATTTGAATTACTGTTCGTTCAATTATAGGTTTCTTTTGTGGTAGTTGCTTTCTCGTGAGTTTTATTTTGAATTGATTGAAATTCTCTCGGTTTTTCTAGAAATTGGATCATCGGCAGAGCTCTATGACTATGACACTTCAAGAGAGAAGCAAATTGTTGGCTGCTAAGGTCGGAAAAATCCCTAATATTTTCATTCCCTGATAACTTTCTTTGATTTTTTTTTCTCTGGTTTTTCTTTTGGATGAAATCAGTTCTGACATCTGCGAAACCCTGCTTGATTTTTCTTAATTTTTCAGCCAAAATTCGGCTTAGGACAGAATCGGGTGGAAAAAGAAAACTCGACATGCTCACAGGGTGTGGAACCGCAATTATTGGTTCTTCTGCTGGTTTTAAGTTCTTGTGGTGGTGATTTATTTACTTCTGACATTCTTTTTGATATTTTAAACAGTTGGTGTCCCAAGTTTGAAGGTTTATACAGAAAGTGACACTGCCAAAACTGATGCCGGGATCAGGTAATTGTAGTTTTAAATTGTGCATTTTCATTTTTCGATTATCGAATGTTATGGTTTTAATCAATGTCTAAGTTGTTGTAGAACTGAGATCAACTAAGCCTTCATTCCAGATTTAAATCTTGGGATTTTTATTTGTATGCAAACTGTGCTAACAATTCTAATAGAATGGGAGCCTTGTAAAATGATGTAGCTAAGTAGAGGCCAAAAAGTATTAGTTATTAGCTGTATCTGCCCACTTCCTGCAAGTTCTTGGCAATTACCTAGATTGTACGGGGGAATTATATCTGTGTGCCACTTTTAATTTCAGGAGTTATTCAACAGTTAACAAGGTATTGGTTCTGGAGAATATGCTGCTTTAAAGGTAACCAACGGCATCCTTATTCGACTGCTTGTTTTAAGGGGGATTGGGGTGGGGTGTTATTTCTTGTGATAAGGAATTTTTTTTTTTTATTTTTTTTTATTTTTTTTTTTAAATTATATTTTTACTGCTTTCTATCTGTAAATTGTTTTGTTATCAAGGCTGGTTTGAAAAGTATGGAGAAGCAAAAATGCATACTTGGTAGTTTGGCAAGTAAGGTTCAACCAAACTGTACTTGTTATGCAAAGTTGAGTTACACATCTTGAATCAGTTCCTTTTTCAAAATTTTGTTGTCCTTATCTTAGCAAATGCAAATGTTGGAAGAAGAGCATTGGCTAACGTCAGCAATGTCAAAGGCAACTCTTCTCGGATTGTAGGAGGTGATGCCTCAAAAAAAAAATGTTGGTACCTTTTCATTTGCTCATATAGTTCCTTCGTTTTGGATTTTGAGCTAAGAAGTTCCAAATTTGGGTTATCTTCAATGCAGGAACGGTAAAAGTGAGAGAATTCAATCTTTGCAGCGGTATGCATTTTGATATCATGATACCTATATGTGTTTGTGAATTCAATATTCTTTTGGCATATATGCACGCAGATGGATATAACTGTAGATGTTAGCAAAGATGTGAGTAGGTTCGAGATCCTTTGCTTTTGCTTTAACGTAGTATTGTTCTTTTGTATCTTTGTGGAGTTTCAGTGGGTACAGGCATTAAGACTGTGAATATATCATCAAGGATAGCCTTCCTCGTAAGAATGTTAAATCCTAGCATGCTTTTTCCTTGTAAATCTCTTATTACAAGATTGTGTAGTATGTTGTTCTTCTGACTTCAGTAGATATTTCTCTCTGTAATCTGAAAAAGAACAAAAGAACCCTCATATGAGTGGTTCAAAAATCTCATAGTTGCTTACAACCTTTAAGCAGGGTACTTCAAGTTAGTTTTCATATAGTTCTACCCCCAATGTGGACAACAATTGCAAAACTTAAAAAGTTTTCTTCCCATCCATGTTTTGCTTTTTAAAGGTCAACTAAGTTTTTGTTTTCCACTGTTCTGTTTATGTTTTGCTTTTTGAAGGTCAACTAAGTTTTTGCTTTCCAGTGTTCCGTTGTATGTTTGACAATGCAAAGACAGGGTTATGTTTTTTATTGACAAGCTTAGCAAGTATCAGCACCAATCATTTCATATATTGCTGTTCTTCCAATTGTAAGTATTGATTTTTGTGTTACTTTAATCAGGGAAAAGGGTGGGAAAGCCCCAGCCAAGCTATTTCTAAGTTACAGACTTCAAAGAGAGGTAACTTTAATACATCAGAAGTGCTCGTATAGTTTCCTAGATTCAATTGTACAGTTTGAAATTTTTTTATTATGTTTATGGATAAACTGTAGCTATTAAAGACTTGAAGGCCTCTTCAGAGAATCAAAGTGGCAAAAACTACTTAAAAGGATATGGGCACTTGGCCCTTCGCAAGTAGGTCCTATATCCTCCTTACTCCAGACCTCAATGGAAAGGGTTCAGACGGCTCTGTCCTCATCTGTGGCTCCTCTCACGTATCTCAAAAATTAGGATTTGTGGATGCTTCTGGCAGTGGCAATATAGCTGCTGATACATCTTCAGCAGTAGCTCAAGCATTGTCAGTTGAGGCAGAGAGCCTTGAAAGCAGTGTTGTATCTGGGTTTCAAGTGGCGACAGCAGCTGGACCTTTATGTGATGAACCTATGCGGGGTTTAGCATTTATTATTGAGTCTAAAATTGAACCGTTGACTGCTCAGTCTGATGAAGGGGAAGCCTTCCACCACCAACCTGAGCAATGTGGTATCTTCAGAGGACGGGTAATGACAACCATCAAAGATACTTGTAGAGAAGCCGTGCTTCAAAAGAAGCCTCGGCTTGTGGAAGCCATGTACTTCTGTGAGTTGAACATGTAAACTGAGAATTTGGGTTCTATGTATGCTGTGCTTGGGCGAAGGCGGGCTAGAGTTTTAAAGGAGGAAATGCAGGAAGGCTCCCCATTGTTCACTGTGCATGCATATGTGCCTGTTTCTGAAAGCGTTGGTTTTGCAGATGAGATTAGAAGATGGACTGCTGATGCTGCAAGTGCTCTTCTTGTGCTTAGTCACTGGGAAGCACTTCCAGAGGATCCTTTCTTTGTACCGAAAACAGAAGAAGAACTAGAGGAGTTTTGTGACGGTTCTAGTGTGCTTCCCAATACTGCGAGGAAACTAATTAACTTCTGGCATTAAAGCAACCAGAATCCAACTCAAAGCATTAAAGCAACCAGAATCCAACTTCTGGCAGCAGGGAAAAATTTGAAAAGGAGGAACTGGAACATGATTAGCACGGTCGTGGAACATCAGACACAAGAAGAAACGACGAACAAAACACATTTGTCATAAACAAAACGACGACAACATACTAGTCACACAACATATTCTCCAAAGTAAATCGCCCAATTTCAACACCAGATTGCACAGGTTAACCATACAACTTGGTAAAACCAGAGTTAATACTATTTAAAAACTTTGACAAGAAAGAAAACAGGTAGTGTCCATGAGTTTTACTAGCACAGAGATTGTTTAGACATAGCTGTCAATCAATGATTTCCTCATTTCATCCACAATAGCACAGAGATTGTTGGTGAAGGCACAGAAGCTGCCTACAAGTATATTACCAGCAATTGTCTGCCAAAAAATTTCCACTCCAAGAACATCTGCAAATCATCTCCTCAGTTTCCTGAAAAATAACAAATAAATGGAAATGAACAAAATGCATGGATTCAAAGTTTAATGTCATCTGCTAAATGGAAAAGAGTAGTCTAACTTCATATAAGAACTAAAGTCTTCTTGCAACATGCACATTCGATTCCTCTTTAATTTCTGAATAAAGTTAACAAATATATTATTCTGAACTCTGAAGTAAATTCAAACTATATGGTGAATAGTCATGTTACGCATAGTAAAGTGTCTCTTTCCAACCATTCAATTCCTCATTAAAGTCTGAACAAAATTACATACATATATATCATAGAAAAGCAGGACAACCATGACGTGCATGTGTGGTATTGACCGAATCATCATTGAGTTATATTTTTCATTTAAAGTGGGTTTTAATGTGTTCTGCAGTACAACCTGTGAATTCTTACATGCTAAACCGGGCACATCTTGTGATAGATGTATGATGTCTTTCTAATTTCCTAAGATTCCAAAAAGGTTGTACTCAATTTGTGAAGATGAGTTTATGGGTTACTTGCATTGAATTCACATACACAATTGTGCTTTTTCGCTGGAAAACAAAGACTGCACAGGATACAATGAAAAAAACAATTTCATTGGCAATGCTGCTATAGTTGTAATTAACTTACTATAGCTCAGTATCTTCTGCAAATTGGCAATGCTGCTATAGATTGAGACTAAGTTGGTTGCGTGGGTGGCTCGTAATCGCAGTTTTCGCATGTTGCTGTGGCTGGATAACAATTTTGATGGCTCGACAGAAATTTTTAATTTTGATTGGAAAGATTTAGCTTGCTGTTGGATATTGTTAATTTGAAAGAAAGGATTCGATGTGTTTTTTTTTTTTAATTTGATATCGAATTGGCGTCAAAGAGGTTTTTTGTGCTTTCTTTTTTAACAAGTTTACATGAATATGTTCATGACCTGCTGTGTCTGAAGTGGCCAGGGCATTGCACGGTGGTGTTCCACGACCAAACGTGCTACATGCTGTGGTTAGGGCTTCGGAAGAGAAAAATTTAGCTTAAACCCGTTGTATGCAACGATTACGTCTGCATCTCATTTTCGTAGGGAGAAAAGGATAGGGAAGGACGAACTACGAGTTTGGATCAAATGCCATAACATTTTTATTTATACAAAAAGAGAAATTGGGCAGAAGCCACACAATAGATCAAGTGTAGTTATCTTGGAATTCAAACATGTGACTTTCTTTACGAGTATGGAGGGGTATCATCGTAATACTAGAGGCATAATACTTTTTTTTACTAATTGTAACTACTTGCTAGGTCATAAATGATTTTCGCACACAAGCACACTTCATATGTTTTGTTTTGTATGTTAGTTTGTTTTTTTCTTGTCTGGATTTTGTTGTTGTCAATTATGATATATTTTCTACTCTCTAACCGACGCTGGAGGAGACTAACTATTCATAGTCTCCGCTGCACAAGGATTTTCCACCAAAGATTAATTGGAGTGTCAAGACTAACTATTCAAAGTCTCCGCTGAAGACCCTTTATTCAAAGTCTCCGCATCAGAACCAGGTCCCAGCTGTGTCGAAAATGAACTTGCCAACTTGTAAAAGGGGTTGTGAAGACCCGCCCTTTTTTCTTTTAACCATCACACGACTTTCGTTGCAACTCCCCGATCTACATCGATAATCTATTCCTATAAATTTTGAAATTTAGTAGCTAAACATCACCATCACCAAAGCATAGCAAAGAAAATTGTGTGTGAAAATGGACAGCCACTATCACCTCAGTGTTGCTCGATAATCTATTCCTATATATTTTCTGCTCCCTAATCGACGGTAGAGAAGACTTAACATTTTTATTTGTACAAAAAGAGAAATTGGGTAGAAGCCACACAATAGATCAAGTGTAGTTGTCTTGGAATTCAAACATGTGACTTTCTTTACAAGTATGGAGGGGTATCATCGTAATACTAGAGGCATAATACTTTTTTTTACTAATTGTAACTACTTGCTAGGTCATAAATGATTTTCGCACACAAGCACACTTCATATGTTTTGTTTTGTTTGTTAGTTTGTTTTTTTCTTGTCTGGATTTTGTTGTTGTCAATTATGATATATTTTCTGCTCTCTAACTGACGCTGGAGGAGACTAACTATTCATAGTCTCCGCTGCACAAGGATTTTCCACCAAAGACTAATTGGAGTGTCAAGACTAACTATTCAAAGTCTCCGCTGAAGACCCTTAATTCAAAGTCTCCACAAGAAAAGAAGAGGTCCCAGCTGAAGACCCTTAATTCAAAGTCTCCGCATCAAAACCAGGTCCCAGCTGTGTCAAAAATGGACTTGCCAACTTGTAAAAGGGGTTGTGAAGACCCGCCCTTTTTTCTTTTAACCATCACACGACTTTCGTTGCAACTCCCCGATCTACATCGATAATCTATTCCTATAAATTCTGAAATTTAGTAGCTAAACATCACCATCACCAAAGCATAGCAAAGAAAATTGTGTGTGAAAATTGACAGCCACTATCACCTCAGTGTTGCTCACTATTTCCTTCTTTTTCTTTTGGCGTCTTCCTACATGCAGACTACTACTAAACTCTGTTTCTGTTTCCAGTGGTAGAGCCAGAAATTCATGCCAGGAGGGGCCTTTAAACTAATGAAAGAAACTAGAAAAAAAAAATAGTAATATCATGGAAAATTTGAATCAAACAAGAGTGATGGAGCTTTAAAATATTTATGAAAAAAATAGTATTGAGAGATGTCATAGTAAATAGAACATGTGTTGACATCTAACGCAACATTGATAATAACGTTATAACTAGCTCAAACTATTACTACGATATTTTTCTTTTAATATTATTGAATCTTCCTCTCGAATATATATACCTTGTTTTATATGAACTAACAAAAAAATAAGCTATTATTACGATACTTTTTTTTAATATCATTCACTCTTCCTCCCGAATATATATACCTTGTTTTATATGAACTAACAAAAACATAATTGGTTTAAAAGAAATCAGAATGTTAGCAGAAAGGTAGTTATATATGGTAATTGGTAAAAAAAATACCAAAAAGTAGCTTTCCGTCAACAGGCGTCGACCCCAGGACCTAATGAAAACTTTAATACCTGACATACCAACACACCACATGGACATTATTGCAAAAATTACTACATAGTCGATATAAATTTATTTCCAGGATGGGCCATGGTCTACCCTAGTCTCCATGTGGCTCCGCCACGGTTTGTTTGGCCAGTGGTGAACTTTCAAGCAGTGTGGAAACAAATTCGTGCATCGACGAAGAAAGACGAGCGCTTCTCATCTTTAAACGACATCTTGTTGATCCTTCTGGCAGGCTTTCCTCTTGGGTGGGTCACGATTGCTGTCGATGGGAAGGGATTTCATGCAACAACCTCACCGGTCATGTCGTGAAGATGGACCTCCGGAATCGATATCTAGATCTACATTCCTATTCTGAAGTAGAGTTGGACCTGTCGGCTTATGAAAAGTCTCAATTGGGAGGTAAGATAAATGCTTCTTTGTTGAGCTTGAAACATTTAAATTACCTGGACCTAAGCAATAATGATTTTTATAGCATTCAAGTTCATATGTTCTTCGGGGAGCTTAAAGGTTTGCAATATCTCAATCTCTCCTTTGCGTCATTTGGAGGAGAGATTCCCCCTTCTCTTGGTAACCTGTCAAGCCTGAGTTTTCTTGACCTCAGGTCGACTTACCTCTTAACTTCCAAAAACTTGAATTAGCACCACAGGAGTCAATTGGGCGTATGCTGTTAATATGCTTCCTTCATTAGCAGAGTTACACTTATCTGATTGCCAAATTGAAAGCATTTCACTCTCACTGCAGAGCATTAACTTGACATCACTTTTTAATCTTACCAGCCTCATAACACTTGATCTATCCTTGAATGATTTCGGTGATCCTTTCCCAAGTGAATTTGCAAACTTCAAATCTCTTGAACACCTTGATTTATGTAGAACATTCTTAAAAGGCCAAATTCCTATAGGCATTGGAAATTTGTGCAAGCTAAAGGTCTTAAGTCTTTCTGGAAACGAACTTAATGGGGGGATTGAAGAGTTTTGGAGAAGTTTCTCAAATTGTTCAAATATTGCATTAGAGTCACTAGATTTGATTGGTTGTCAGCTGGGAAGCCAACTGCCGGTCTCCTTAGGAATGTTTAAAAGTTTGCAAAATCTCAACCTTGGTTCTAATAATTTGTGGGGCTCAATTCCAGATTCCATTGGAAACTTGTCATCCTTGAAAACTTTAGACCTCTCTGATAATATGATGAACGGCTCCATTCCAGATTCCATTGGAAACTTGTCATCCTTGAAAACTTTGGATCTCTCTCATAATATGATGAACGATTCCATTCCACAAAGTCTGGGACAACTCTCTCAGCTAGTTTCCCTCGATCTGTCTTCTAATCCTTGGGAGGGCGATCTAATGGAAGCCCATTTCATAAATCTTATCCGGTTACAAGATTTTAGTGTAGGAGACACAGATGGACCCACGTCCCTCATTTTCCACGTGGCTTATGATTGGGCTCCTCCATTCAAGCTCCACACAATTAATATAATAAATTGTCAGATAGGTCCTAGTTTTGGGGTATGGCTTCAATCTCAAACTCAACTGAGGGACATCAATCTTCGGGGTAATGGAATCTCGGATTCCTTACCAGAGGAATGGTTGTTGAAGATATCTTCCCAACTCATCCAACTAGACTTGTCTTACAACCAATTTCGTGGAAACCTTCCATCCAATTTGAAATCTCCAAAATTGGAGCGGATTGATTTGAGTCATAATCAGTTGGAGGGCCCACTTCCATTTTGGTCGGCCACTAAGGTCTCTATCTTTTCTCTTGAAAGCAATTCATTTTCCGGGCCAATTCCCACCAATATTGACCAGATGATGCCCAATTTGCAAGAATTGTATCTTTTTGAGAATCATTTGAATGACACTATTCCTCCCTCTGTTTTTAACATGAAGCAGTTGCTAATCTTGTCTCTAAGGAGCAATCAATTTCATGGAGAATTCCGTCTTGCATGGAGTGTGGGGAGCAAGATGACGTTTCTAGATGTTAGTCAAAACAATCTCTCGGGTAATATTCCCACATCATTGGGGGTATTAAGTTCACTGGAAGTGTTAAAGCTCAACAACAACAATTTTGATGGTGAAATTCCAAATTCCTTGCAAAATTGTTCTTGGTTGAGGAGTATTGATCTTGGAGACAACAAGTTATTTGGCAAAATACTACAATGGATAGAAGGATTAAATGTATCCATGTTGTATATGATACGATTACGATCCAACTATTTTAGTGGACATATATCCCAACAACTGTGCAATCTTCGAAAACTTCATATCCTCGACCTTAGTCACAACAGCATTTCAGGTACTATTCCCAAGTGTTTGGGTAATTTGGCTTCGTTGGTCAATTATTCTACAACATATACTACTTATTTTGATGAGCAAGCCACATTGACACTAAAAGGAAGGCAACTTATGTACAATAAAACTCTAAATCTTGTAAAGAGGATTGATCTTTCATCAAATACTTTACAAGGTGAAATCCCTGAAGAAATAAGTAGCCTCATTCTATTGGGTACCTTGAACTTGTCTAGGAATCAATTAACTGGAAAGATCCCTTCCAAGATCGGAAACTTGCATTGGCTCAAAACACTTGATCTCTCACACAACCACCTTTCAGGACAGATTCCTCAAGGCTTGTCATCTTTAACCTCTCTATCCCACTTCAACTTGTCTTACAACAACTTGTCTGGAAGAATTCCTTCAGGAAACCAGCTTCAAACGCTTAATGATTTGTCCATTTATATGGAAAATCCATCGTTATGCGGCGTTCATCTCTCAACTAAGTGCCCTGGAGATGACACTTTCCCATCCAAGGATACAAAAGACATGAATGAAGGTGGAAATGATGAGTTGTGGTTCTATGTCAGCGTGGTACTTGGCTTTATTGCAGGCTTTTGGGGGGTTTGCGGCACGTTGGTCTTAAAGACATCATGGAGGTACGCATATTTTCAATTCTTCGACAACATCAAATACAAGGTAGCACTAGCAATTGCATTGAAGGTGGCTTGTTTCCAAAGAATGTTTTCTAATGTTTGATAGTACTATGTATATTTGTGGTTTCCTTTGTATTTGGTTTATGGGACTTGCAACTTATGTATTGAATAAAAAAAAATTCTACTTTTCAATAAATGTTCCCACAAACAATTA
Organism: Malus sylvestris; assembly: GCF_916048215.2. Lineage (NCBI taxonomy): Eukaryota > Viridiplantae > Streptophyta > Magnoliopsida > Rosales > Rosaceae > Malus > Malus sylvestris. The sequence goes on along the minus strand of NC_062264.1, from coordinate 35,955,623 downwards.
TGTATTAACTTGGAATTAATTTAAAATTCTAGTTTGTACTCATCATTCGCATGATAATATATATATATATATATATATATATATATGTGAGTAAACTGTCATTTAACCCCCTAAACTATCACGTGAGTGTCAATTTCCCCCCTGAACTATTTTTTCAGCCAATTGACCCCCTAAACTATGTTAAAGTGGCCAATTCACCCCCTACCGTTAAATATCTTTAATTCCATCTAATTTTCTGTTAGATAGTGTCATGTGCTTGGCACATGATCACCTTTTTACATTTTATGTCTAAATCTTTACAAAGAAAACATATAAAACAAATATTAAAAAAAAACATATAAAACAAGTTTAGGGTTTGTATGTTTTTTTTTAATATTTGTTTTATATGTTTTCTTTGTAAAGATTTAAACAGAAAATGTAAAAAGGTGGTCATGTGCCCAGCACATGACATTTTCTAACAGAAAATTAGATGGAGTTAAAGATATTTAACAGTAGGGGGTGAATTTGCCACTTTAACATAATTTAGGGGGTCAATTGGCTGAAAAAATAGTTCATGGGGGAAATTGACACTCACGTGATAGTTCAGGAGGTTAAATGACAGTTTACTTTTATATATATATATATATATAGACACACACGCCGAAGAAAGCAGAGGGTATCGTTGACCAAAAAAATGAGGAAAGGGGGTAGTAACGTAAAATCGTGGTTATTCAAAAAACGAAGATAAAGGCCGCCGATTTAACATGACGACTCAGATCTCTGCACCGGTCGGCTGTTGTCATTCCTCTCCATCTCCGAAGATCAGAATCCGAGAAGAGCAAGAGATGTCTCCAAAATGACGTCGTTTAAGGTATGCTTCCTCCTACAAATCTATCGACAAACTATCGTTTCCATGTAATTCTTGAAAAATCGAATTTATTCGAAAAATCAATTCAGTTAGGGCTGCATTTTGAAATTTGAATTACTGTTCGTACAATTATGGGTTTCTTTTGTGGAAGTTGCTTTCTCGTGAATTTTATCTTCAACTGATTGAAATTCTCTCGGGTTTTCTAGAAATTGGATCATCGGCAGAGCACTATGACACTTGGAGAGAGAAGCAAAATGTTGGCTGCTAAGGTCGGAAAAATCCATAAAGGTGTTCGATTCCCGGATAACTTTCTTTGATTTCTTTCTTTGGTTTTTCTTTTAGATGAAATCAGTTCTGACATCTGCGAAACCCTGCTTGGTTTTTCTTAATTTTTCAGCCAAAATTCGGCATAGGAGAGAAGCGGGTGTGGAACCGCAATTCTTGGTTCTTCTGCTGGTTTTAAGTTCTTGTGGAGGTGATTTATTAACTTCTGACCGATATTTTAAACAGTTGGTGTCTCATGTTTTAAGGTTTATACAGAAAGTGACACTGCCAAAGCTGATGCCGGGATCAGGTAATTGTAGTTTTAAATTTGTGCAATTTTGTTTCGATTATCGAATGTTATGGTTTTAATCAATGTCTAAGTTATTTTAGAACTAAAATCAACTAAATGAAATATGATAGTGTACAATATTAGTTATATGACAAATTGAACGGAGTTAGAATGAGAAGACAAATTGAAATGAGGTACACGACTTATATTGGATGGAAAACTTAATGGAATTAGCATGAGATTACAAATTAACAATTTCGGAAAGTTGATACGAAAAATTGCTTAAAATTTTAGTTTGTATGACAAATTGAAAAATGTGTAAGAGTTCATATGACATTTCAAAATATTTCTCAATACAAATGTTCTTGCACTGCGTTATTGAAACAAACATCGGAATTATGTCTCTTTACCTCTCGTTGCTATAATCCAGTCTTTGTTGTTGTCTGGATTTTGTTGTCGTCAATTATGATATTTTTCTACTCTCTAACAGACGCCGGAGAAGACTCACTATTCAAAGTCCCCGCGGCATATGGATTTTCCACCAAAGACTAATTCCTGTGCCCAGACTTCTGCGGCTAGCAATCTCCATCATGCATGCTTTTTCATTTGGTCCTACACAACTTCATAAGAATTCGGAAACTTGCATAGAAAAATCTCTGTATTTCCCATTAGTGAAAAACAAGTAAGAAAGCGACTAGTGTGGCAATGAAGATTTTTGGAGTGTAAATAATATTTCCTTTATGTAGAAAATAACAACACGACAATCATATCCAAGTCGAGAGTACCAACAAGGGTGGGGTAGGCGATGGATTTGCAAACTTGTTCAACCCGACACATCTATATCCATTTTTGTTCGAACAAAATATAAAACATATCTAAATCCGTTTTTGTAATTTAATTTCTCCCATTCCGGTTTCGACATAGCTTCCGACTTCTCTCCTAGAGCGGCAAGTAGATCTTGTTGAGCCAACACATCTTTGACCTCACAATGCCACATCCCGAAGTTGTTTGTGCCATCAAACTTTTCCACTTCGAACTTTACATTTTGCACCGTAGTTCTTGCAAACCCCGAACTACTTCCAAAAGGATTCTCATCTTGCCCGTTTGACATCTTTGGCAACTAGATAGTACCCAAGAGCAACTTGTGCTCTGATACCAATTGTTGTGCTAGGATAGCACCAAACCCGTTGGAACCAACTCAAGCTAACCCACAAGAAATATATCAAATGGAATGCAAGAATAAAATATAAAAGAACACCAAGATTTTAACGAGGTTCCTCAACAGTCAGTGTAACTGGAGTACGTCATCGGAGCAGTAGGAGCTCACCCAATAATCCACTATCAACCAAATGGGAGTTTACAAAGTGTTGGCAAGCTCACAACCCAAAAACCCCAATACAACCAATAGCTCTCACACACTAAAGAAACAAATAGAGAAAGAAATATAGTGATTAATTTGTTCTCTATACAAAACTCAAAGCTATTACAACAACAACTACCTTGGTGGATGATTACTAACCAAAGAGAGGAGCACTTTCTTCTTCTCTTCAAAGAGGGGCTGCTGCACTTCTATTTTTTCTTCTCAGTTTTTCTGGTGCACTCTACAACTACCTTCAGAAAATGCTCTCTATTTTCTGCACCTTTTACAACTCTGCTTCTGTTTCTCTCATTTCCAAAAAGGCAACAAGTGGGGGACAAAAGCTGAATTTTCTACCTTTGAAAAAGCCAAAGCAAAAGGAAACATAATCATTTGTCTCCTCATAATGATGTTCCCACATCATTATGTCCATCATTTTTTTATTATATGCTTTTGGCCACTTGGCCACTAATTCAACAGTTCAACCCGACACATCTATATCCATTTTCGTTCGAACAAAATATAAAACATATCTAAATCCGTTTTCGTAATTTAATACCACAAGAAAAGAAGAGTAAATAAGATGATAGGTTGTGAATTTCTACAACCCATAATGGACGCCGAAGACCCATAATTCAAAGTCTCCGCTGCATGATGGATTTCTTGAACCCATCACAACCAGGTACCAACTGTGTCGACAATGGACTTGCAAACTTGTAAAAGGGGTTGTGAACACAATCCATTCATTTCAGTTACCCTTTTTTCTTTTCTCCAACTTTCGTTGCAACTCCCCGACCTACATCGATAATCTATTCCTATAAATTCTGGAATTTAGTAGCTAAACATCATCACCACCAAAGCATAGCAAAGAAAATTGTGTGTAATAATGGACAACCACTATCACCTCAGTATTGCTCACTATTTCCTTCCTTTTCTTTTGGCGTCTTCCTACATGCAGACTACTACTAAACTCTGTTTCTGTTTAGCCGATGGTGAACTTTCAAGCAGTGTGGAAACAAATTCATGCATCGACGAAGAAAGACTGGCGCTTCTCATCTTTAAACAACATCTTGTTGATCGTTCTAGCAGGCTTTCCTCTTGGGTGGGTCACGATTGCTGTCGATGGGAAGGGATTTCATGCAACAACCTCACCGGTCATGTCGTGAAGATGGACCTCCGGAATCGATATCGAGAGCTATATTCCAACTCTGATGAATACTCGGACCTGTCGGCTTATGAAAAGGCTCAATTGGGAGGTAAGATAAATGCTTCTCTGTTGAGCTTGAAACATTTAAATTACCTGGACCTAAGCTTTAATGATTTTCATCACATTCAAGTTCCTAAGTTCTTCGGGGAGCTTAAAAGTTTACAATATCTCAATCTCTCCTCTGCGTCATTTGGAGGAGAGATTCCCCCTTCTCTTGGTAACCTGTCAAGCCTCCATTTTCTTGACCTTGGGGGGGATCCATTCTTTGGGAGGAATCAACTCTCATCTTCCAGAAATTTGAATTGGCTGTCTCGCCTCTCTTCTCTAAAATACCTTAATCTTGGAATGGTGAATCTTAGCACCACAGGAGTCAATTGGGCGTATGCTGTTAATATGCTTCCTTCGTTAGCAGAGTTGCACTTATCTGATTGCCAAATTGTAAGCATTTCACTCTCCCTGCAGAGCATTAACTTGACATCACTTTCTAATCTTACCAGCCTCATAACACTTGATCTATCCTTGAATGATTTCGGTGGTCCTTTCCCAAGTGAATTTGCAAACTTCAAATCTCTTGAACACCTTGATTTATCTAGAACATTCTTAAAAGGCCAAATTCCTAAAGTCCTTGGAAATTTGTGCAAGCTAAAGGTCTTAAGTCTTTTTGAAAACAAATTTAATGGGGGGGTTGAAGAGTTTTGGAGAAGTTTCTCAAATTGTTCAAATATTGCATTAGAGTCACTAGATTTGGCTCTTTGTGAGCTGAGAAGCCAATTGCCGGTCTCCTTAGGAATGTTTAAAAGTTTGCAGAATCTCAACCTTTGTGGAAACGCTTTGGGGGGCTCAATTCCAGATTCCATTGGAAACTTGTCATCCTTGAAAACTTTGGACCTCTCATATAATATGATAAGCGGCTCCATTCCAGATTCCATTGGAAACTTGTCATCCTTGAAAACATTGGACCTCTCTCATAATATGATGAACGGCTTCATTCCACAAAGTCTGGGACAACTCTCTCAGCTAGTTTCCCTCGATATGTCTTATAATCCTTGGGAGGGCAATCTAACGGAAGCCCATTTCATAAATCTTACCCGGTTACAACATTTTAGCGTAGGAGACATAGACGGATCCACGTCCCTCATTTTCCATGTGGCTTATGATTGGGCTCCTCCATTCAAGCTCCACTTAATTAATATCATAAACTGTCAGATAGGTCTTGGATTTGGGGTATGGCTTCAATCTCAAACTGAACTGAGGGACATCGATCTTACTGGTAATGGAATCTCGGATTTCATACCAGAGGAATGGCTATTGAAGATATCTTCCCAACTCAACAGACTAGACTTGTCTGACAACCAATTCCATGGAAACCTTCCATCCCATTTGAAATCTCCAAATTTGGAGTTGATTGATTTGAGTCATAATCAGTTGGATGGCCCACTCCCATTTTGGTCGGCCACTAAAGTCTCTTTCTTTTCTCTTGAAAGCAATTCATTTTCCGGGCCAATTCCCTCAAATATTGATCAGATGATGCCCAATTTGGATTCTTTGTATCTTTCTAAGAATCATTTGAATGGCAATATTCCTCGCTCTATCTGTAACATGCAGCAATTGCGAGAATTATCTCTTTCTGAGAATCATTTGAATGGCACCATTCCTCCCTTTGTTTCTAACATGAAGCAGTTGGAAGTCTTGTCTCTAAGGAGCAATCAATTTCATGGAGAATTCCATCTTGCATGGAGTGTGGGGAGCAAGATGAGGTTTCTAGATGTTAGTCAAAACAATCTCTCGGGTAATATTCCTACATCATTGGGGGTATTAAGTTCACTGGAAGTATTAAAGCTCAACAACAACAATTTTGACGGTGAAATTCCAAATTCCCTGCAAAATTGTTCTTGGTTGACGAGTATTGATCTTGGAGACAACAAATTATTTGGCAAAATACCACAATGGATAGGAGGATTAAATGTATCCATGTTGTATATGATACGATTACGATCCAATTATTTTAGTGGACATATATTCCAGCAAGTGTGCAATCTTCGACAACTTCATATCCTTGACCTTAGTCACAACAACATTTCAGGTACTATTCCCAAGTGTTTTGGTAAATTGGCTTCGCTGGCCAATGATTCTACAACAGATAATACTTATTTTAAGGAGCAAACCACACTGACACTAAAAGGAATGGAACTTGTGTACAATAATACTTTATATCTTGTAAAGAGCATTGATCTTTCATCAAATACTTTACAAGGTGAAATCCCTGAAGAAATAAGTAGCCTCATTCTATTGGGTACCTTGAACTTGTCTAGGAATCAATTGACTGGAAATATCCCTTCCAAAATCGGAAACTTGCATTGGCTCGAAACACTTGATCTCTCTCACAACCACCTTTCAGGACAGATTCCTCAAAGCTTGTCATCTTTAACCTCTCTATCCCACTTAAACTTGTCTTACAACAACTTGTCTGGAAGAATTCCTTCAGGAAACCAGCTTCAAACGCTTAATGATTTGTCCATTTATATGGAAAATCCATCGCTATGCGGCGTTCCTCTCTCAACTAAGTGCCTTGGAGATGACACTTTCCCATCTACGGATACAAAAGACATGAATGAAGGTGGAAATGATGAGTTGTGGTTCTATGTCAGCATGGTACTTGGCTTTATTGTAGGCTTTTGGGGGGTTTGCGGCACATTGATCTTAAAGACATCATGGAGGTATGCATATTTTCAATTCTTCGACAACATCAAAGACAAGGTAGCACTAGCAATTGCATTGAAAGTGGCTCGTTTCCAAAGAATGTTTTTTTATGTTTGATAGTACTATGTATATTTGTGGTTTCCTTTGTATTTGGTTTATGGGACTTGCAACTTATGTATTGAATAAAAAAAATTCTACCTTTCAATAAATGTTCCCACAAACAATTATGTATTAACTTGGAATTAATTTAAAATTCTAGTTTGTACTCATCATTCGCATTATAATATATATATATATATATATAGACACACACACACGCTGAAGAAAGAAGAGGGTATCGTTGACCAAAAAAATGAGGAAAGGGGGTAGTAACGTAAAATCGTGGTTATTCAAAAAACGAAAATAAAGGCCGCCGATTTAACATGACGACTCAGACCTCTGCAACGGTCGGCTGTTGTCATTCCTCTCCATCTCCGAAGATCAGAATCCGAGAAGAGCAAGAGATGTCTCCAAAATGACGTCGTTTAAGGTACGCTTCCTCCTACAAACCTATCGACATACTATCGTTTCCATGTAATTCTTGAAAAATCGAATTTATTCGAAAAATCAATTCAGTTAGGGCTGCGTTTTGAAATTTGAATTACTGTTCGTACAATTATGGGTTTCTTTTGTGGAAGTTGCTTTCTCGTGAATTTTATCTTCAACTGATTGAAATTCTCTCGGTTTCTCTAGAAATTGGATCATCGGCAGAGCACTATGACACTTGGAGAGAGAAGCAAAATGTTGGCCGCTAAGGTCGGAAAAATCCATAAAGGTGTTCGATTCCCGGATAACTTTCTTTGATTTCTTTCTTTGGTTTTCTATTGGTTGAAATCAGTTCTGACATCTGCGAAACCCTGCTTGGTTTTTCTTAATTTTTCAGCCAAAATTCGGGTGGGAGAAGAAAACGCAACATGCTCACGTGGTGTGGAACCGCAATTATTGGTTCTTCTGCTGGTTTTAAGTTCTTGTGGTGGTGATTTATTTACTTCTGACCTTCTTTTTCGATATTTTAAACAGTTGGTGTCCCAAGTTTTAAGGTTTATACAGAAAGTGACACTGCCAAAGCTGATGCCGGGATCATGTAATTGTAGTTTTAAATTTGTGCAATTTCTTTTCCATTATTGAATGTTGTGGTTTTAATCAATGTCTAAGTTGTTGTAGAACTGAGATCAACTAAGCCTTCGTTCCACAATTTAAATCTTCCGATTTTTATTTGTATGTAACAATGCTAACAATTCAAATAGAATGGGAGCCTTGTACAATGATGTAGCTAAGTAGAGGCCAAAAAGTAATTGATATTATCCGTATCTGCCCACTTCCTGCAAGTTTTTGGCAATTACCTAGATTGTAAGGGGGAATTATATCTGTGTGCTGCTTTTAATTTCAGGAGTTATGCAACAGTTAACAAAGTATCGGCTGTGGAGAATACAGCTGCTTTAAAGGTAACTAACGACCTTCTTATTCCGCTGCTTGTTTTGAGGTGGATTGGGATGGAGTGTTGTTTCTTGTGATAAGGAGTTTTTGTTTAATTATATATTTACTGCTATCTATAAATTGTTTTGTTATCAAGGCTGGTTTGAAAAGTATGGAGAAGCAAAAAGGCATACTTGGTAGTTCCGCAGGTACGGTTCAACCAGACTGTACTTGTTATGCAAAGTTGAGTTACACATATTGAATCTGTTCCGTTTTCAAGTTTTTGTTGTCCTTATCTTAGCAAATGCAAATGTTGGAAGAAGAGCATTGGCCGATGTCAGCAATGTCAAAAGCAACTCTTCTAGGATTGTTGGGGGTGATGCCTCTAAAGGAAAGTTGGTACCTTTTCATTTGCTCATATAGTTCCTTCATTTTTGGATTTTGAGCTAAGAAGTTCTAAATTTGGGCCATCTTAAATGCAGGAGCGGTAAAGGTGAGAGGATTAAATCTTTGCAGCGGTATGCGTTTTGATATTATGATACCTATACGTGCTTGTGAATTCAATATTCTTTTGATATTTTGATATAACTGTAGATGTTAGCAAAGGTGTGAGTAGGTTCGAGATCCTTTGCTTTTGCTTTTGCTTTAATGTAGTATTGTATTCTTTTGTATTTTTGTAGGGTTTCAGTGGGTACAGGCGTTAAGACTGTGAATTTATCATCAAGGATATCCTTCCTGGTAAGAATGTTAAATCCTAGCATGAATTTTCCCTGTAACTCTCTTATTTACATGATTGCGCAGTATGTTGTTCTACTGACTTCAGTAGATATCTCTCTGTAATCTGAAAATGAACAAAAGAGCCCTCATATGAGTGGTTCAAAGATCTCATAATTACTTACAGCCTTTAAGCAGGGTACTTCAAGTTAGTTTTCATATATAGTTCTACCCCCAAACTGGACAAAAGTTGCAAAACTTAAATGTTTTCTTCCTGTCCATGTTTTGCTTTTTGAAGGTCAACTATGTTTTTGTTTTCCACTGTTCCGTTGTATGTTTGACAACGCAAAGACAGGGTTTTGTTTTTCTTGACAAGCTTAGCGAGTATCAACGCCAATCATTTCATATATTGTTGTTCTTCCAATTGTAAGAATTGATTTTTGTGTTACTTCAATCAGGGAAAAGGGCGGGAAAGCTTTAATACTTCAGAAATGCTGGTATAGTTTCCCAGATTCAATTGTACCATTTGAAATTTTTTTTATTATGGATAAACTGTAGCTATTAAAGACTTGAAGGAACCTTCAGAGAATCAAAGGACCAAAGCTATGGGTCTAAACCGTGAATCTATTGTTACAGATGGCAGGTCTGAGCCACCTTTGTTTTCCCTTTTTATAAGAAGCTAGAAATTAGAAATTGTGCCGCAATTTGTTTGTTGTGACTTTGAAATATTCTAATTTGGCTCATATGCTTATGAAACTAAACAGATAAAGACTCTTGATTAAACTTATAACTTTTTTTTCAGGAGGACTTCAAATACTTCACTTAAGCTGATAAGGTATCGTATCTGCAGACATGTTTGTTTATTTCCTGTGAATAAAATCTGTATCTGTTATTGATGTATTTTCTATTTCCTCTCTCCATTTTAAAGGAAATCATTGCCGGTGCTAAAGGTCAACCCGGAGGAAGCAAGTATTCCGAAGGTTGATGTCATGCATTAGATTAATGTTCTTTGGTTCAGTTTAACAGGAGTAGGATTTCAAGTTGGACATTTATATTTTTTGCTTTCCTGCTTGTAGGAAAATGCTGGTAGAAATTCTGAAGGAAAAAGAGGGTAGTATGGTTAGATGCCGTGAATATTTAAGATTTGACAAGTGTGTGGCACATGATGTCTGACCAAATGGCATTTTGGAATACAGTTAAGGCTACGGTTGGCAAGAAAGCAGTACCTAGAGTTAACGATACCACGAGGAGCCATCTGTTGAGGAATCGAGTGAGTGATATCTTTGTGATTATGTGAGTGACAGTGATCCATACTACTAGTTTTCTATCCTGCTTAAAGCCAGTTAAAAGGTTTTGCTGATACTGGTGCATATTCCTTTAAACCTCATTTTGCTTCTGAATGAATGGAATGGAAGCATCTTTCTTGCATTTTATGGATAGGATTGTTTGTTCTCACTTCAGGCATGACTAATATGTCAATTTCAGAACTCAAAGCAAATAACAGCAGATGCAAAAGTAAAACTATAAGGGAGTACAACAAAGAACTTGTATTCTGCAGTTCACCCCCAATTTTATGAATCTTGTGGCCCCTCCCAGTTATTTTTAGATCTTTCTAATATTGTCCTGGAAAAGGAAAATTTATCATTTTTCTTGTCCCCTGGTATCTAAGAATTGATATTATAATGCTACATGCGAATACAATTTTTAGTCTTGAAAGTTACAGCATATAGATTTCAAATGGCTGCATTGGGGAGTGTGGTTTTAGGTTTAGTCACATTGTTTTTTACTATTGATGGGCTTCTGTATTCATTTTATTCTTCTTTACTACCATAGTTTGAATTACTACATTCATTAACTTTCTAATTCATTGAATGTCTCGTATGTTGAATGATCGTTTAAGCTTTTATGTCTTAATTAAACACGGTTGAGATTTCTATCTATTAATAGTTTGCATGTGATTTGAGATTGCAGGGGTCAGCATAATTCAAATGTCCATGTATTGCCAAGAAATTCTGTCAGGGTAAGTCTAATCAGATATAGAACTGATGCCCCTCCTCCTCCTCAAATGATGAAAAAGAATTAATTTGTCGTTTTGTTTGACCAGTTCTGAAATGTAGTTGCTCAAGTTTGTCTACTTCAGACAGTAAAACAATTTCATTTGTGTCGCCATATTTTACTTTCAGTACTTCAACAATCTGTCAGTTTTTTTAAGGTCATTTGGTCCTGAAATTTGTTGACTTGTGTTATTGCTTAACATGGCAGCCATTTTGGCATTAACTTGAAGCTTTATGGCAGTGCATTCAGTTGAGTACTTCGCCTGAGTGATTGCCTTACATTACTACGAGATTACTGCATCATCCTGACTTTGTTTCTTGGCATGTTAGATCTATATGATATGAAATAGATGTACGTTCTATTTATCTTCCCTTTAATTTTATTACGATCCAGCCAACTTTGTCCACACTGAAGGCTCGTGAGTCGCAAAGGACTTTGAAATCCAAGGGTGCATCAGGTCCAAACAAATTAGTTTCTGCTACTGCAACTTCATCCAATACTGAAAAAAGTGGCTACTTCTTCTCTTCCTGAGAACGTTAAGCATGAAGCCACTCAGGGAGAGCTCCCATCTGAATCCAACTGCAGCCAGAGTGCTTCAACTATCATTTCCAGGAGAAAATCAAATAGGAGGAGATCTTACACATCTCTATTGATGACTGGATCAAAGGTTGGGGCTTACCATGTTCTATTGATGCCTTTATTCCTTACTCGTGAACTACATTCACACTTGGCCCTATTTGCAGTTACTAGAGGACCGTGTTGAAGCTTTGAAGGCAGAAGAGCTGCCAAGTATTGATGACGATTGCAATCAACTGGAAGTTTCCGATTATGTTGATGAGATCTATCAGTATTACTGGGTTTCTGAGGTAATGGTTATGATGTCTCTATACCACTATTTTCATCTTAGTCTGGTAAGATAGTAGGTTTAATGTGGTTCTAATTCTGACTTGTTGGCTTTGTTAAATTGTCTTTAATTGCAGGCACAGAATCCACCTCCAGAAAATTTCATGTCGATTCAGGCAGACATTACTCCTCATATGCGAGGCATATTGGTCAACTGGTTAATTGAAGCACCGATTTAACCTTTTGATGAACTATGATGTTTTTGTATTCCTTTTTGTCTTGCTTTGTTCAATTTTACATTTCATGATGTTTAATAGCTGGCTATCCCCTTGATTTGTTCATCCGGAACAGGTACACTACAAATTCGAGTTAATGCAAGAAACTCTTTATCTCATGGTGACATTGCTCGATCAATATCTTTCCCAAGTCACAATTAAGAAGGATGACATGCAGTTAGTTGGTCTCACTGCACTCTTGTTGGCATCAAAATACGACTTTTGGCATCCAAGGGTAAATATCAGTATCTCAACTCATATGCATTTTTCGTGATTTTCTTTCTAATTATCTACAACAAGAAAAATTACAGGTCAAAAATTTAATTAGCATCTTAGTTGAGACATACACCAGAGTACATGTGCTTGGAATGGTATGTGCTTTTCTTAGACTCGGATTAATTCAGTGTATCTGTTTTAGAATCTGGAAATGTCCTGGTGCATATCTTATGAGATGAATAATGCTGCATTCTATAGTTCCCTTTTCGCTTGTCCTAAAATAAACACCGTCTTTGCTTTTCAGGAGAAAGCCTTTCTGAAAAAGCTGAAGTTTGGTCTTAATGCACCTACTCCATATGTCTTCATATTAAGATTTCTCAAGGCTGCTCAGTCAGAAGCAAAGGTATTCAGTAGTTTCTAAAGCTGACAGACATAAATTTTGATTAATGATTAACACCATTACTAAGAAAGAAAGAGATTGACGTGCTAGAGTTTGGTGGATATTAGTTCTCGATATGGATTAGATAACAGCAAAGTTGGTAACAGTCTGTAACTTTGCGGACTGTTTTGCAGCTTGAACACTTGGTTCTACCTTATCGAGTTGTGCTTGGTTGAATATGAAGCGTTAAGCTTCAAGCCCTCGTTGCTGTGCGCAGCAGCCCTATCTGTCGCAAGGTGCACCCTGCAGATTACTCTGGCTTGGACCCCGCTCGTTACAAAGTATCCCAAATCAGGTACTGCTTTAAAGACAAGTAAATAACTTTGTTTCCTTATCTAGTGCTTGCTTCAGAATAAATTTTAATGATCGATGTTTGATTGTTGCATTGACTGTGCAGAGATGGTCTTAAGATTTCACAAAGCCGCAAGAGTGGGAAGTTTGAAGGTCACATACGAAAAGTACTCTAGCCCTGATCTCAGTGGCGTTGCAGCGATAAAACCATTGGAGACGCTTCCACTCCAATTCAGTTAGAGGGGTGAAGAAGAGCATGCGAGGCATTTGATGTCAATACTTGGTGCCACTAGACACAAGGCACATGCTTTTATGTGTGGACTCTTCACGGGCCCAGAACAGAGGAAACAACCAGTGTTATCTTTTGTGAGGGAATTTTTCCAAGGTATTGATTATGAGTTGAAAGAGGGACCTGCTACGTACCTTGTTAATGTACTTCTCAACTACCTTGTTCTTATGGGGCAGATAAATTGAGCTCGGTATGGTTGGAAAGTTGCCTACGAGAATAAGCTTTTCCCAAAGGCAATAGTATTTGATCAGCAAATTGCTTGGTCCCTGGACGTCAGGAACTTATCAGTTGGAGCTGCTCTGATAGCAGTTGTGCATACTCTCCATAGGTTCAGAAAACGAATGTTATATTATGGTGTCATCCCAAGACGCATTAAATTGGTCACAGGACCGACTTTGAAGATAGTGGTTGCACAGATATTGAACTCAGTGGAATCTCCATTCGAGGTTAGCAAAGTGGTGCTGAGGGCACCGGGAGATGCTGTCATGGAGTGGTTTAAGAAACCCATTGTTCAACAGTTTCTTCTGAATGAGATTCCGTCAAGGTCCGATATCCTCATGCACAAGATGAACACCCTTTTTCCTAGTTCTGCACCTGAATTAAGATCTCTGGCCCCTCCCAAAATACTCATGCCAAGGAAAGCAATGTAAAGACAGAGGATATTTGAAATTTGGTTATGCATTTGTTATATGGAAATGTATAGGTTGTTGATTTTTGACCTTTCTCTGAAATTAAAGAAACATGTACATAATCTTAAAAAGTTTCAGCAAGTTCTTTGTTCTTTCTCTTTTACGTTTGAATTTTTGTGTGAATTCGTGTGACTCTCCCTTCCTCCTCCTAGCCCTTGCATAGGGCACTGTTTCCTTTTGTTTGAGTCCTGCGGAGATGAGCTTTGGTAGGAAGTAGATGCTTAATTGTGCCCACTGCATCATCAATGCAGATGATGCAGTGGGCGCAATTAAGCTTCGAACAGTTTGATATTCATGGACGGTTGCCACAAGATCTGTGCTACGGAGATTCAGTTAGTCGGGAATTATTCTTGCTGTGCTTCAGTTATAATTCTCTTTGGAATTGATCATTTATAATTATACATCCTCGAATGGCAAATGCGAAGTTAGCTCTGGTGGATTTGATGAATTCTTTAATCAAAACCTGATGACAGTTTGGCTTGGATTCGACATGATTCCCAAAGAACGAAGGAAATACTTATCGTTGATTTTGCAAAGCAAAGGCCGCGTTTTCCAATGATACTGAGCGACCTTTTGGGTTATATTGGAGGGAATCGAATCTTGGCCGATGCTAATACAAATTCCTACATTAGAGGGACTTAATTTTGAGGATTATTTCTCTCCAAACATGTTTCATGTCCGTGAAATCAGTTCAAAAAATCTCAATTCTTCGGAGCCATGAGCATGGCCCTGTGTGGAATGTGTGACCATGTACATAGCCTGCATGATCATCGTCACCGCTCTCTAGTTCATGAATCGTCACCTGGTTGTACTTTACGTTCGATCTCTGATAGTACCCGGTTGCCAATGAATCGACCATCAGTGTTCCAGTGGCAGATAACATGGTAACAAAACCGGTGTAAGGGAACTTCCCCCACGGATTTTCTTAGGTGCAGGGTGAAGTCAAGTTGTCAAATGCATTGGGAGTATGTGAACGAATCCAATTGCTAGAATGACGCCTGCAGCGAAGGCCTTGATGAGGAAGAAGATGTCTTTTTCGGGCATCAGAGTTGGGATTTTCTTGCCTAGCCAATGCAGACTCACCCCCACAGAACCAGCAACAAGAATGGAGGCAATGGAGCCTAATTCATACCTGAGTTCATCTTCTTGGTTGTGTTCTGCGTCCTCGGATTCGCACGTACAGTCTCCGAATACTATAGCGGGAGATAGAATAATTAGGATTGTGATTATCTTTAACATGTTGGAAGATTGACCTAACTGAAGAATGAACATGGTTTTAACTTTGAGGTATGAGAAAAGGGTGAGGGAAAGAAGGGTGGGAAAACAGTATATAGTGAAAGGTTTTCGGCTTTTTGCCTTTTGGATATATATATTTTTTTTTGGTAATAAGACAATATTCCAAGCTATTGTGTTTTTACGTGAAAGAGAATTTAAACTTAAGTGCAACAGAGCAGACACACTGTCTTAATCAACTGACCTAACTTACTTATGTTGCCTTTTAAAACTTATAAAGCAAACAGGTTGCATGTGCATGTAGCACTAACATTAGGCTGGATGGGTTAAAGTCCAAAACTGCCACTTTATTCATTTATATGGATGATAATTAGAAAGTTAATTAATTTGTGAGCATTATTTGAAGTTGTTGTTGGAAGTTCAAGTAAAAACATGATGTCAATGTTTGTGTGCTGCGAGATGTCACAAAAGTTGTGTGTACAAAAGTTTAAGGGTGTGTGAAAGTCTAAATGTGTGTACAAAAGTTTAAAGGTGTGCCTGAAAGTCTAAAGATATGTGTAAAAGTCTAAAAGTATGTATGTAAGTGTGCAAAAGTCTAAAATTAAAAGATGTAAAGACTTTTTGAACACCTGCAAAACAAATTAAAGGATACAAAAGAGATACGGCACAGATAGTCCCAAGAAGAACCAACAAAAGGGAGCAAAAAGACTTGGAGAAGAAACTCTAGTCGCCAAAACCAGGGAACCTAACGCCCCTTAGCCTCCCTAAGGAGGACAGGGAAGACCATCAATGGATAAGATATGCACAAGAGCGGAAGGGGGCCTGGAAACCCATACTTCCGGACACATCCCTCTTAAACTCTGCGGGGCAACCCAATCAGCCGCCAAATTCACTTGGCGAGGAATCCAGCACCACTTGGCAGAAGGAAAGCTGAAGACTCCAAATTTGACGAATGAGAGGAAATAAAGACCACCTGACAGAAGCCGTCGTCTTCATGGCAAAGATAGCAGCATGAGCTTCCGCATCCAGGGAAGAAGAAGCCACACCCGAGCCAGAGTCACCCACCAAAAGAGACCCCCGATAATCCCTAATGATCACCCCAAGACCCATACGATGCAACACACTCGACCAGGCCGCATCACAGTTCACCTTTACAACCGACAAAGGAGGAGCGTGCCAACGAACCAGAGGAGCAGCGGGGATATCCCCGTTTATGGAGGAGACATGAAGGACCTTGGAAATGGATAAAAACTCAGAAATCGCTTCATCAGCCCTCCTGGCAGTATCGAGAGGAGAAGGGCAGGTACCATTGAAAATCGCACAACGCCTGGCTTTCCAAATTTCCCAACAAATATAGGATATCAAGGTTACAATGTAGTCCCGATCCATCTTGGAGTCACCCGCCATTGAACTAATAGCAAGAAACCACGCATAAAAAGTGTACATTCAATAGCCAAGTGATCCTGGGGCGAAATGAAAGATCCAATTTCACCGAGATTCCAAGAACCAGTCGAAGTGTTTATAATTTCACGGACAGTTCGAAGTGTTCAATTTCATCCTTTATTACTCTATTTTGTGTTGTATCTTTGTTGTTTTCATTGAGAAAAATACTCGACTTCTTAAGTATAAACATTCATTTCTCCGGACAAAATGACCGTTCGTCATGTGTCATGATAAATTTTTCGTGTTTTGTGTATTTAATGAGTTAATGTAATATATATATCAAACTGTGATTTATAGATAAAGAAAAACGATCGAGGAGGCGAGAAATTTGTTGTAATCATTGGCAAAATCTCAACAATGCAGCGGTGCATTAATATTTGTAAGTCAACTCAATAATGTCCATATTTTATGTCTTCAGTTTTCTTCTATATTATATAATGTTCCCTTATCCATGCTGACATCTTGCATGCATTGTTTAAATATCTAGTAGAACTAGTTACCTAGTAAAAGCTTCATAAAGGAGTTCACTCTTCAACATCTCACCCGAAAAGAGAAAATTGTGCCCAGTTGTGATATTCTGGATAATTTTTTCTTACGATCGATGTTGCATTATTGCTTTAAAATGTTACGGTAGCATTTAAGAGTGTAAAAAGAGTAGGGTTATTAATTACATTTCATGCCATTTTTCTTCATAAATACTTTGGAGCTCATTATGTCAGAACACCAACAAGATCTAGTCGTACAAACTTGAAGCGAAAAGTTTCATTTTTTTTAATTTAAAAAAGATATCAGCTGATGACTTCGTCGTCAATTTTTTTGGGATCGAGAAAAGGATTAGGTCTCATTTGGGATGGACACAACCATGGGGTGTAAGAAATATTTAGGCGCAACCACATGTGACTGGTCATTCGGCTACACAACATGGGGTGTGAGAAATAATTACATGCACTCACCACAATCACATGATCGTTTGGCTATGCCACACACTTATTCTCTTCATACTCTTGTGAGTTGTTTTACTCACCCTTCTCGATTTTTCTTCCTTGACACGTCTCTGCGTGTTTCTAGCATTTTGATTGAATAAATCAATATAAAATTAAATAACGTAAATAAATAGGATGTGCGTATAAATGATTTCCCTATCTACTAAAGGGCAATTTAGTTATGTGAGATAGTTCTGATTAATATATGTGTGAATTTTAAAGAATGTGTGAAGTGTTTCAGCAAAGAGTGTCTTTTGGAAGTTGAGGCTAACAGTATAACGCGGTCTCTCTGAAAATAACGCATTATGAGCTCATTTAAAAAATAATTTTAAAATCACATAAAGCGTTTGTGGTGAAAATATTTTTGAAACTAATCCTTAGTAAAAATACAAGTGAATCATGAAAAATCACTTTATGTGTTTCCTGAAGAAGCATTTCAACTCCAAGTACTTTTGGAACTTATAAATGTTTTTACTAAAGTTGTTTTCAGTCATTTTAAAAACACTTCCAAACGAGTCCTATGTTTGTATAATGTTGAAGCTAACAATAGAAGTCACTCTCTATGAAAAAAAAAAAGCATTATGAGCTCATTTGAAAGTGATTTTAAGATCACAAAAAGTGTTTGTGGTGAAAATATTTTTGAAATTAATCCTTAGTAAAAATACAAGTAAATCATGGAAAATCACTGTATGTGTTTCCTGCAATAACCACATAATTGCAAGAAGCATTTCAACTCCAAGTGCTTTTGGAACTTATAAATGTTTTCACTAAAGTTGTTTTCAGGCATTTTAAAAGTACTTCTAAATAAGCCATATGTTTGTATGACATTGAAGCTAACAATAGAAGTCACATTACATATTCATACGCTCTTAATCACTTAAATTAAAAATTCTTCACGATGCCCTCATTAAACCAGAGAACAAGAATAAGAAGAGGATGAGAATAAACCCACCAATTTACAAGTAAAAATTTCCCGGACAATTTTCTGACTTGGGCCTTCAATTCTCTGACATGGCCCTTCAATTTTTTTGGGCCCTCACATATACACAGCGGCGCGCGCACCTACACTCTCATACGGCCGACAGTTTCAGTGATAGAATATATCGCTCTGCTTCTTTCTACGCCATCACTCACTGAACTCTCTTTCTCTCTCTGTTTTCGCGATAGAAGTGAGGTAGATTTCTTTCCTTGATAGATCTGTGAAAATCAACTACATTTTGGTCCGAATGTGCATTCACGTTTCGTTTAAATTTCTTTTTGGTTGCCCGGAAAATTGCGGGAAAATTTAGACTGCCTACGGATCTTCGAATGACTATCAACATTCTGAATTCTGAGTTTTTTTTTTTTTTTTTTTGAAATTTCGGGTTACTACTTTGATTAAAATAACAATTTTTGGGTAATGTAGTCTATGATTTACGTGATATAATTGAATCCTGATATGTGTAGCTGCAGTTGTATCGTTTCAGCTAAGTGGGAAGATATGGATTCGTCAGTGGTGCTATATAACCAGCTCAAGGTTTAATTTTGTTGGGATTTTTTAAATTCTTACGTTAAAGGGTATATAAATTTGGATGGTTTATGCTCCGATGGTACTTTAATTTTTCTCTTATTTCAATCCTAGCAGGCAGCAGAACCATTTTTCTTGCTAGCCGGTCCCAATGTGATCGAATCTGAGGAGCACATTTTCCGAATGGCCAAGCACATCAAGAGTGTTGCAACGAAGTATGCTCCTTGTATTTGGGATTTATGCATTTTGTCGAAATGGGATGAAGATTGGATTTAAATCTTTGTGTATTTTTTTTCCGGATTCTGGTAAGATAGACAATTTGTTTTTCAATCTTGTAGAGTTGGATTGCCACTGGTTTTCAAGTCAAGCTTTGACAAGGCCAACCGTACGTCCTCGAAATCATTCCGGGGTCCCGGCTTGGAAGAAGGCTTAAAGGTGGACCACTAGTCATTACCTTGTTCTCATGCTAAGTTTATATTTGAATCACTTTGGTTGCTATGGTCAAAGTATGGAGAACTTACTAGATATTGTTACATGTTCAAGTAAATTATTAGTGTCATCGGAGTTTGAGACTGCAAGTCCGTGTTGTTTCAGTTCTTCGAGGACATGTGTTGATACATCTAAAGCTTTTAACAGTTTAGCTGCAATATTACAAGGGAATACATAAATCATGGTCAATTCTTTGTAGAGTAGTATTTCTCTTGCATAATATTAACTCGGTATTATTATCAATATAGAAGACATTCAACTTAAAATCACTGATTCCTCTTTATTTCTCCTTTTTATTTCAGATCCTTGAGAAGGCCAAAA
The DNA here is from genome assembly GCF_916048215.2 of Malus sylvestris. Classification (NCBI taxonomy): domain Eukaryota; kingdom Viridiplantae; phylum Streptophyta; class Magnoliopsida; order Rosales; family Rosaceae; genus Malus; species Malus sylvestris. The sequence continues at coordinate 35,935,717 of NC_062264.1, read as the reverse complement.
CAGCATTTGACCTCCCTATAATTACAGATGTACATGAAGCTAGCCAGGTGAGCATTCTATCTCCTCTCATCAGGTGAAAATTTTTTAAATCGTGTTTTTAGTAAACTTGTTTTCTTCAGCTTTAAATATTTATGTGTCAAAGATAACGCCTTAAGAGTAGGAAGATCAAATTTTGCTTGAAAAGGCGCTGTTTTCTTGATGAATAAGTGTGCACCATTTGGGTACCTTGGGTAGGCTTCACTATATGTCTATGTAAATGTGGGGATTAGTAGAAAAAGAGACTTTGGGATAGGTTATAATCTACTCTATTACTAAATTTTCTTGATTTTGGACTTTGTCAATAGATCTCTATATGTTCTATCTTGAATCAGTTGAATGTATACTTGCATGCATAATGATGCAGTGCAACACATCGTCGCGTCCTTGTTTGTTTCTTACCATTGCATGTTAAACAGCAAGGGAAGTTTGACCTGGCTTTTAGGTCATGAACTGTTTCTCACGTTGTTCCTTTGCTTTTTTTGTTGGGTAAATTACACAGTAGACCCTCAGGTTTGAGGCCTATTTCAACCTCATACAACAACTTTAAAACATTTCACTTTCATACCTCACGTATCATTTTATTTCAAAATAATACCTCCGTTAGATTTTCCATCCATTTGTCTGTTAAATGCTGACGTGGCATTAGTGGACCCTGTTACACGTCAGCCCACTCCCTCCAAAACTTGCACACGTGGATATCCAGCTGCCACGTCATGCCAACTCAGCAAAAATGCCCACGTGGCCGAAATTTGAAATTTCAAAATTTTCCCGCCAATTTTTTTTTTTTTAATTCCTATTTTTTTATGGGTTTTGGCGGCTAAATTATGAACAATTGCATCAATGCAGAAATGCAGAAATGCATATTTCCATATCCAAATATCCAAATAATCAATGAATAGGTAAAAATGTATTCCAATATCCAAATAGGCAACTAAAGTAGCAATATATTTCACTTTCTTGGTAACCAAATAACAAGCATGTTCCATATATTGGCAACCAAAGCCAACATCTATGAGTTCAACTGGATATAACCATAAAAAAAACCCTAACAAGCTAGCATGTTCCCAAAAGGATATCCAGCCAGTAGCAAAATAACAGTTCCTAATAAGCCACAAATCCAATTGGGAGCAAAATAACAATTCCTAGCTAAGCAAAAAAACAGTTTCTAGCTGCTGCCAACATTCACAAAAAATTCTAGCCACTAGCAAAAAATTCCAACATCAAAAAACCCTGTTTGTTCTTGTATGGCAACACTTCACTTTCTTGGTTGCCTTGTCTTTCTCTTCTTCACTCCTCCATCTGTTTGAACCTCTGAATTACCACCTTCAGCCGTGCTTGATGCCTACATCCAATGTTCAATACAACAATATCCAAATCAACAACAATATAGGCCACAAGTTATCACAAAAGAATATCCACATCCAATGCATACAAAAGAATCCCTAAGTTATCACAATATAGGCCACAAATTCATTTACAAACCCTAACTAAATAAAACAAGTGAAACAGTGCTTAGCTTGGGTTTCCTTCCCCTCTTCCTTGGTACACCACCTGGATTACTAGATGCTCCATGTGAAGAACTTGATGCCTAAAACAAATTAAAGGTTTTCAGGATTAATAAAGTCTTAAATCAACTTAGAAATCATATAACTTTGTATAAGGTTATATGTCACCTCTTGTCTTGTAGGAAGATGCCTGTGATGAGTCCTGGTATTGTGGCCCTCTTTTTTACATATTCCACATTTGATGGTCCCTTGGCCTTTCTTTGAAAGTTGTTGTGGCTGTGGAATATCTCCACTTGTGTTAGTAGCCTCATTTTGTGTAGGATTAGCTTTTTTCTCCTTTTCTGCAGCCTCTTTGTTCCTCTTCTTCTTGGGTCTTCCAGGTTGTCTAGTATATAGAGGAGGCTGGATAGGTGGATTTTCAGTGACTTCCCACATTGACATCCCATTCATTGGCTGGATCAAGTGTCCATATATTTCCAAGTACATAACCTTGGAATAACAAACATCCACATAGTCTTCTGGCCTATACCGTTTGTAATTAATGGCAGCAATGGCATGGCTGCATGGAATACCAGTGAGGTCAAATCCCCGACATGAACATGTACGCTCAGTCAAGTCAACAACAAATTGGTCACCTCCTCTAGCATCCACTTGGAATTTAGTCCCACAAGACCACTGAGCAATGCATCGACCACTTTCTATTTTTGCAACCTCCAACTTTTTCTGAAGCTTAGGGCACAAATCTCCAGGTTGTCTCATCATAATGTCTCTTCTCATTTGAATCCTTCTCATCAACATGGTATGAATGATCTGAAACATGGTTACAATTGGTTTCGACCTTGCCTTCACTATCACGGCATTGAAACATTCACACAAGTTGTTCAGCAACATTTCACACTTGGTATGAGTTTGAAAATGGGACCTACTCCAGTGAATGGCAGGTCTCTTCATGAGCCAACCATATGCATCTTCGCTCAACAATCTAAGCTCATTCATAGCTCTTATAAAGTGTGGAATTGTAGGGGTCTTGGCAACAGCCCATAAAGCATCCTTCAGTGCCTTACCCTTAAACTGTTCTCTATAGTTTGTGTACAAATGCCGCACACAAAACCTGTGGTGACAATCGGGAAGAACCGCCAATAATGCAGGAATTAAACCCTTCTGCTTGTCACTAATGAATGTCCAACGATGTTGATTTATAATCCCAATATCCTCGACCAGAATCTCCAAGAACCAAATCCAGGAATCTTTGTTCTCCATCTCGACAACTGCATAAGCTATCACCCAAGTTTCATCATTGGGATCTATCCCCACAGCAACCAACAATTGACCCCCATGCTGAGACTTCAAATGACAACCATCTAAACCAATCAAGGGTCTGCAGCCATGCTTGAAACCTTCCTTGCATGCACCCAAACACACATACATCCTTTGAAACCTTCATTCATCCAACTTTATCTTCACAGTGCTCCCCGGGTTTGTCTTTTTAATTTCTTCTCCAAAATCCCACAATCTTGTGTATTGCTCAGAATGCTTACCCTCTATAATCTTCATAGCAGCAGCCATAGCCCTATAAGCTTTCATCTTGGAGCAACCGTGTTTCCATTCAGCTTGAATGGTGTCCATAAAAGACTCAACAGGCCATGTTGGATTAAGTTGGATCCTATCCAAGTACTGCTCAGTAAGCCAAGACTGTTTCATATTCCTATTCATCCATAATCTACCACATGTGTGGTGATCTAAAATCGTCTTTATCTGCATGCTGTTTGAATTGTGCATCTTCCCACACTTGACAAGCCACGTACAACCTTCTTTGCATGCTGCATCAACCTTGAACTTTTCATTCCATGGAAAATGGACATCCCCATACCCATTTATCATAGAGTGCATAACTACTGCCTTTTTGAACTGTGCAGCATCCCTAAATATCAACCCTAAGGACAAGTGTGGGTTCTTCATGTCAGTCTTCTCATTTTTTTTTTAGAAGAAACAATTTTATTAAAGAATAGAGAAAAACACAGAAGTGGATAAGAAGTCCACCAACAAATTAGAAAGGAAAATCCTAATAGGAATTGGCTACAGTAGCCAATTCTAGACCAAGCTCACTTAACTGCTGCTAACAAATCCCACAGTATTTGAGATAGAGAGCAATTATTAAACTCTTTAGTAACCGAAGCCCAAAAAGATGCCCAATATTTAACTCTCCCCCAAAGTACTTCTGCCCCCACTCCAGTATAGTCTTCAAAAATCCTTTTGTTGCGTTCCAGCCATATATTCCAGAAAATTGCCGATACCAGGCAACCCCACAAAGCTTTGGATTTTTTCCCTTTTCCAAGTGCCTTGAAATTGGTGCTTAGTAGCTCAAAACACCCTTTAGGAATGACCCAACTTACTTTAACCTCCTGAAACAGTTTCCACCACAGTTGTATCGAGTATGAGCAATGAAGAAAGATGTGATTTACACTCTCCTCCTTAGCTTTACATAAACTACACCAATGTGGGGAAAAACACATCATAGGGTTTCTCCTTTGAATTTTGTCGCAAGTGTTGAGACTCCCATTGGCCACAAGCCATACAAGTATTTTAACCTTCGGAGGAACTTTTGATTTCCAAATCTAAGAGTAGGGTGGATAATAGTGCACAATCCCATTGTTGCTCAGTAATGACCGATAGGATTTGCATGTGAACAAACCTGAAGTTTCTAGGTTCCACCTTCTGTTATCCATTTTTGATGGAGACAAGCGAACCACTTCCACTTTCTGTAATAAGCTGGCCGCCTCTTCTATCTCCATCTCATTCAGATTTCTCCTAAAATCAAAGTTCCAACTCAAGGAACTTGACGAAGCTTCCACAAAGCTAGATATGTTATGATTATGCTTCCTCGATAATAAGAATAATCTGGGGAATTGCTCCTTCAGCGGTCCCCCTACTAACCACCCATCCTCCCAAAACCTAACCCTCTCTCCATTGCCCACCTCAAACTTGCAACAACTAAGAAACTGATGAGCACCACTCGAAATGTCTTTCCATGGGCTACGACTTGAAACCCTCCTTGGAGGAAGTACATTCCATCCATTAACTTGTAGCCCATACTTGCTTCTTATCACCTTGTGCCATAAGGAATGAGACTCCCTTGGGAATCTCCACAACCACTTAGCCAATAGTGCTTCGTTCTGATTCCTCAAATTCCCCACCCCTAGACCTCATTCCTCCTTGTTTTTAGTAACTAACTCCCATTTGACCAAATGGGTTTTCTTACCTTCCTCCACGCCTTCCCAGAGAAACCCTTTCATTAATTTTTCTAGATGTCTTCTTACCCCACAGGGAATTTTGAACAATGACATATAGTAAATCGGCAAACTTCCCAAGACTGATTGAATTAGAGTTAATCTACCTCCTCTGGATAGGAAAGCCTTCTTCCAACTTTGAAGTCTTCTTTCCATTGTTTCTACCACTGGATCCCAAAACCTTATAGCTTTTGGCCTTCCCCCAAGGTGAAGTCCCAGATACTTTATAGGCCAACATCCTACCTCGCAACCCCAAGAATCTGCCATCCTATTTAATTTCTCACTTTCTGAATTTATTCCTGCCAAAAAGCACTTCGCTTTGTTGATTTTCAGTCCTGAGACCGAACAGAATAAGTTGAGCACTTGTAATAGGTTGTTCCAAACTTCCTCATCTTCCGTAAAAAAGAATATGGTGTCGTCTGCAAATTGAAGATGAGAGATCTCCACCTTTTCTTGCCCGATACACAAACCTTTGATGAGATCATTTTCTTGAGCCTTCTCCATTAACCTGCTCAAAACATCGACTACTAAGGTGAAGAGAAAGGGTGATAGTGGGTCACCTTGTCTTAGTCCTCTTGAAGCTTGAAATTTTCCCCTAGGCCTCCCATTGATCAAAACAGAAAAATTTGCAGAGCATAAACATCCTTGAATCCATTTCCTCCATCTATTGCCAAAACCTTTTCTTTGTAGTACTTCTTCCAGAAATCTCCATTCAACATGATCATACGCTTTTTCAAAGTCGATCTTAAGCACCAATCCCTTCTCTTTTTTCTGCCTTATCTCTTCTACCACTTCATTTGCAATGAGGACTGCATCCAAAATTTGTCGATCCTTAACAAACGCCCCCTGATGTGGGGAGACAGTGGTAACCAAAACCTCCTTCAATCTTGAAGCCAGTGTTTTCGCTATGATTTTATACAATCCAGTTACTAAGCTGATGGGCCTATAGTCCATCACCTTCAAAGAATCTGACTTCTTTGGGATTAGGCAAATGAATGTTTCGTTCGTCACTGCATTTATTATCCCTTTCTCAAAGAATTCCTCCATGATCTTCATTATATCTTCCTTCAAAATATCCCAGCAATGTTGGAACATTTGCATAGAGAAGCCATCTGGTCCTGGTGACTTGTCCTTTCCACAATCGAAAACTGCTCTTTGAACTTCTGCTTCCTCAAAAGGCCTCTCAAGCCAAATTGCCTCAAGGGCGCTTATTGGGGCCCAATTTATACCTTCTAAACCACAACATGCCTCGTCGTTACTGCTAAATAAGGATTTGAAAAAATTTACAATATGCTCTTCAATCTCCTTTGCATCCTCTATTAATCCCCCTCCAATCGGCTCCAACCTTTCAATATAGTTTCTCTTCCTTCTTCCATTTGCAACTCGATGGAAGAATCTTGTATTACCGTCCCCTTCCTTTGCCCATTCCACTTTGCTTCTCTGCCTCCATTTCACTTCTTCTTTAAAAGCCAAGTCTCCCACCAGGTTTTGGAGTTCTTCCCTTTTACTTCTAGCTTCAAAATCTAAGCCTTCCGTCCCCTCTCTCTTATCCAACTCCTCTATGTTTGCTTCCGCTTCTTTCAAGACTTTTTCGATTTCGCCGAAACTCTCCTTACTCCAGCTTTGCACCTTTTTTTTCATGGCTTTTAACTTGATCATAAATTTATAACCCTCCCACCCCTCCACTTGCTCCGATTGCCACCATTCCTTGAATTTGTTCCTGAATTCTGGATCTTGGAGCCACATGTTTTCAAATCTGAAAGGACATGGCCCCCATTTCACTTTGTTGGTGTCTAGCTGGATTGGACAATGATCGGAAATGACCCTTGCCAAGGCCGTTTGTCTAGCCTCAGGAAAGATATCTTCGCAACCTGTAGAGCATAAAAATCTGTCTAATCTTCGACACACAGGTTCTTCTCTGAGATTTGACCAAGTGAACTGTGCATTGAGTAGATCCAAATCCTTGAGTTCTGTCTCTCGAATGAAATCATTAAAATTCCTCATGCTTTTGGTCAGCCTCCCCCCGTTTGATTTCTCATTTATAAATCTAACCACGTTAAAATCTCCTCCTATACACCATCTTGTTCCACACATACCATAAAGTCCCGCCAATTCTTCCCAAAACTCCCTCCGCTCTCTATTTTTACATGGACCATAGACTCCGGATAGCCACCACTCCATCCCATTGGGAGCCTTAATTTTTATTGATGCAGAGAAAACACCGACCAAAGATTCGGTTACAGAAATGTGTTTTGTGTTCCAAATTACAGCTATGCCCCCTGAGCTTCCTTGAGCAGGGACAAAAATCCACTCTTTATATCTGCTTCCCCACACGCTAGCCACAAGACTTCTATCAATCACTGATTTCTTAGTTTCTTGTAGTATGATGATGTCCGGCTGTAACCGTTGGAATTGTTTTTTCAATGTTAGCCTCTTCCGTGTACTTCCCAATCATCTAACATTCCAACTAATTATCTTCATTAACACTACTAGTGCCCCTGTGAAGTTTGTTTTCTCCCTTACAACCACCCTCTCCCTTGCCTCTTCTGACTTTCCCATTCTTCGTTTCTTGGAATAGAGACCGTTTCAACGGAAACAAGGAGACCTTCATTTTAGACAAAAATTTGGAACTTAGATGTTTGGCCTCACGATTGGCTAATGCTCCTGCCAATTTTTTCCTTCTACTGTACTTTAATAATTTCTTGTTTTTTCCTATTTCCTCAGTAACAGACTGCTCCTCGTGATTGGTTGCCTCCTCCAACTTTGTCACTGCTTCCAAATTTGAATCAATGAAGAGGTTGTGGAGGTCCTCACAGGATAATTCAAAATCTTCAGATATTTCTTTTTCCTCTTGAGAGTAAGCATCCTCCTCCCCATCATCGACAGAAGATTGAGCGAAGAAATCTTCGTCGTCACTGTCTAACAATTGAACCGAATCCATGCCAAAATCCTCCAACCTTCTCCACCATTGATTTGCTGAATTCTTCTCACTCGACCCGCCCGGTGATCGGACAATGTTATCATCGGCCTCACACTCCAGGTCTTCCTCTGATTCACTAGCTGAATCGGTGAATGTGAGGTTAGAAGACAAGGCTTCCATCGGAATAGGCCATTCTAGATGATTCTGACAAAAGCCAAAATCATGTGGTAGAAGAAGCTTTAGCCTCTTTCCGCCCCTGTCGTGTTGTCCAAATCTCCCAAAGAAACTTGAACTTATGCTCCAGGAAGGTCTGATTGGAGCGCCTGCTGCGTAGAACTCCATGGCCCGAATTTGCTGGGGATCGCCCAAAGCCATATACTGTGGCGCAATATTCCTTATAGTTGGCAGCCTTAGATCCGCAAGCGGGTTCGAAAACGTTAAAGACTTACACAGAAAGACCATTTCGGATTGATGATGAGATCTCAGCCCGTGAGTAGTTAGGGTGATTGGGCCACCGCCAGACCCATTCCAATGTAGGTCGAAGCCCACTGAATTACCATTTATAATTGTAAATAAATGTTTGGCAGCCATAGGCCCGCTTACCACAATGTTATCTCCAATATTTGGGCTTTGTGGATCAAGGCCCGCCACTCCATCAAGTTTAATTGGAAAAAAGTTGTTTTTATTGGGCCTGCTCCCGTCACATGGATCTACACTATTTCTAGTGAATATCTCCACTCTTGTTCCATTAAAATACTCCCCGCCTGTTGAAATATGTGCCTCCTCTATACTAGAGCCACCGTCATCTTCTTTCCCATCTAATTCCAAGCTTTTGCTTTTACCCGGAGAAATCATGATACTGGAGCTTCCTTCCAATTTCGAAATCATTAAAAACTCATTTACCGCCGCTTCTATTGATTGACTCGCCGTAGCTGTCCCGTCCTGTTCTTGAGATGGCGACCCACGCTCACTTTCAGGAAAAGTAAGGTCATAGAGTGGGTTTGCATGCTCCTCGTAACTCGCGCCCACAGTCACATACCTGTTGTGATCATGCTTTCTGTCACATCCGATGGTGACTGGGCAGTCGAAGACGCCGATTCGGAAGCTAGCGCAAGTCCCCGTCGCGTGAGCTGCCTTTCCAAGCTCAGCCGTCGCCGGATGATGTATTCCAGAAATCCTTTGTAATTGCTGATCCTTTTTCAGAGACCCAACTAAAGATTCCGATTTACCCCGATCTTCAGCCGAAAGCATAGGTCTCTTCGCTGGCGTTAATTGCCGGATCCTGACCCTGAAGACTAGGTCTCCGTCAGCCACTTCTACTACCTCAGGGATAAAACCAGTGAAGTTGGTTTTTAGTTTTATCTTTGCTTCAAGCAGAAAACCGAAACTAGTGGTTGCTTGGTCAATGTCCGCCAGACCTCCGCAAGCCTCACCAATATCCTTGAAGAATTTTTTGGTCCAAAGATGCGGTGGTAAACCTTCCAATGCAACCCAACCTCCATAACTGACCGCCAGTCTTTTATTTGAATTCAAACTCTCCCACCACCCCGCCAGTTCCACCTCGGGATACTCCTTCATAGCTATAGCTCCAAGTAGTGCAATTTTTTTTGCTTCCTCCTCGTTCTGGCAAACAAACAGTGCTTTGTTGCATTGAAATGGCGAGAGTCTGATGTCCGTTAATGCTCACTGTTGCTTGGACCACCGTCTTCATCTTCATGCACACTGTGAAGGCCATCCGAATTGTAATCCGGCTCACCAACAAGATCTACATCAATCTCTTCTTCAAATTCTTCCCTTTGTTGTCGAGATCCCTCCCCAGATTGTGGGTTATTTTGTTCCCTAATGCTAGCCAACACTGCATCCTCCTGTGCATCCACATGATCATCTACAAACTTCATAAATTGTAAGTGATCTTCATCAACAGGAAATTCTTCTTCTATGAAGTCACTGTCATTCTCATCTTCTTCTTCCGCTCCTTCATCACCCACATCAGCCACTCCTTCATCCTCCACCCCTTCATCGGCCACTCCTTCATCATCTACCCCTTCATCAACCACTCCTTCATCAACCCCTTCATCAACCACCCCTTCATCGGCCACTCCTTCACCAACTACTCTATCACCCCTTTCATCAGCCACTTCTTCAACAACTTGAGTCACACATTGGGAAGGCACACTGCATTCACCACCAAGGCCATTGACTGGATATTCTATGGCTAGCTTGCCCTTTCCTCTATTCACTTGCACTGGCCTTTCCTCTATCAAATTGCACTGGTCATCATCATCACCATCAAGTTCTTCAATAACCACCCTACTCTGAGCAACCGGTTCAAATGACTTCATAAACTTCATCTCTTGAGAGACACATTCTTCAGGTGTTATCTTCTGAATATACACATCAATCAGAGTGTGGTTTGGCACAAATTTGCACATGTTGATAACATCTGAATCTGTCATCAAAGGCTTCATCCCATTTCGAATTTCCATCCCTGGGATCCTATAATGGTAACTCATGAAGACATTCCCATATCCCAGTTCCTCAACCATATTGTCAACCTCGAGCAATGACATGAAATCTTTGTCACAGTAGTCAAAGAAATCCACCTTCCCTCCAACATAGAAGTCTTCACTGAGTTGTCCACCGTGATACATTTTGATTGTGAATAGTTCATTATTCCCTGAAATTGCAACATAAAAAAACCCTATTATAAACTAATGAAACCCTAATTTCTGCTTAAAAAATTCCTATTTTAAAGTGATGAAACCTAAACTTCAAGACCCAGGACCACAAAACAATTCACATATAAAGACACACCATAATTGACAATGTGGTGTCCCAGATAAAGGCATAAATAAAGCATCATACCACAGATAAAGGTATAAACAAAGCACTGCCAAACATATATAACCCACAAGCTTTTTTCCAGCATGATTAAACAAGGACAAAAGTACTCCATTAACCGACAACACCAAACAATTTTTAGTTCCCCACCATTTTCGAACAAAGCAATTTAAAATTAGGAAACATAGATCCAAAATTACAAAGTACACACAATTTCAGATCCCCAACATTTTCGAACAGTCCAATATCGAACAACACAAAATAAAGAAACAACACAAAATAAAGAAACCAAAAAGCACTAACCGTATGTTGGGAATGGATCTAACGGATCCTCCCTCCTTTCCCAGGTCATTTTCAACCTTCGACTTCGAATCCCTCACTTCGAAGCACTTGATTATCGTTGATATCAGGAGTTGGTTCTGGGTTGTGGATTGTGGGTTGCGGGTCACGGGTTAAGGGTTGTTATAGGTAGTGGGTACGACGCCGATAGGAAATCGACGGGTAGAAAGTGATGGAAATAAGGTTTCACGACAGGGTTTCGCGACAGAAGTAAGGTTTCGCGACGAGGGCTAGGGTTACCAGAACTTCGCCCCAGTTTGGGGTTGAGGTGATTTTAAAAAAAGCTCCTATGAAAAAAAGCTGGGAGTGTTTTTGGTGTTTGGTAAACTTAAAAAAATGGCTTATTTTGGAAGCTGCTGTGAGAATAAGCTGAAATCAAAGGAAAAAGCTGAAGCTGCAATTTGTAGCTTTGGAAAACTGGCTTTTTTTCAAAGCACACAGAACTACAGTGCTCCTTTAATGAAAAGACACTATCAGACTGTTTTTTTTTCAAAAGCACTTTTACAAAAAAGTTTACCAAACACTATGCTAATTTATTTCACAGCCGCTTATTCTCACAGCAGCTTTTTTTCAAAGCACAGTAATACCAAACCAGCCCTTCATCCTTCTCGATTCTGGGTTTGGGAATGGTGGTGTGCTCGATGATAGTGGGGTTGCATTGGTTAGTGGGAAGGGAATAGTGGGTTAGAGATACAAGAAACTTTTAATTTTTAAATTTGCCATGTTGTCAGTCCACATGGCTCCACGTGGACTATAAAATTCCACGTGTGCAAGTTTTGGCGGGACTGGGCTGACGTGTAATAGGTCCACTAATGCCACGTCAGCATTTAACAGACCAATGGATGGAAAATCTAACGGAGGTATTATTTTGAAATAAAATGGTACGTGAGGTATGAAAGTGAAATGTTTTAAAGTTGTTGTATGAGGTTGAAATAGGCCTCAAACCTGAGGGTCTACTATGTAATTTACCCTTTTTTGTTTTTTCTAGTGTGAAGCAGTTGGTAGAGTTGCAGATATTATTCAGATTCCTGCATTTTTATGCCGCCAGGTGAAGTTGATATGGAACCCTGTGCCTCAGCCATCATGACAAAGTTTTAACGATGTGTTGCTAAAGAAAGAAATCAAACTTGAAATGGAAGTTTTTAAAGGATGCCATAAGTCGGGAGTCTTATCTTATTTGTGAGTCTATGACTTCCTATGATGACAGACAGATCTTCTAGTTGCAGCAGCCAAGACTGGGAAAATTATCAATATTAAGAAGGGCCAGTTCTGTGCTCCTTCTGTGAGTGATTTACATTTTTCCCCCACTCTCTCCCTCTCTCTGGGTTTACGATGAGTGATTTATTCTGACCTAATTGATTAATCCACTAACTAATCTCATTTAAATTATTTTGGTATCCTTGTGCTTTTGTTATTAATGTTAAAGTGTTCATTATTTTCAGGTCATGGTAAACTCGGCTGAGAAGGTTAGACTGGCTGGAAACCCAAATGTGATGGTTTGTGAGAGGGGAACTATGTTTGGCTATAGTAAGTCTTACAGCAGCTATGTTATCTTTAATTAGGCTGTCTGTTTCGGCTTCAATCAATGTTCTAGTGCTTGCCCCACTCTCTGCATGGCCATTGCTTAATTCGTCATGTTCCCCCCTTCCCCTTTATATTTTTAAACTTTGATGCGTTGATTCTCCATTCATATTGTTTAAGATTTTATTGTCTTACATTGCCGGTCCCAAGCCCGGATAAAGGAGGAGGGGGAGGGCGTCAGGTAGTCGACAGCCGGCACTCCATGATCACGTCGAATCCTTATGAAAATGAATCCAGAACGAAATCGCGCTAAAGCTAGGGCGTCACCCGTAAGTGGCGCGCTGTGCGGCCTGAGCACAGTGATAAGTGAGCAAGGGTCGCTGTATCTCCATCGGCACCCGGATGCAGTGTTAAATGAGCAAGGGGGCTATAGAAACTTCTTTTCGAACGACTCCACTCAAAGTTGTTTGGGAGCATATGCTCCTATCAACTTTACACGGGACACACAAAAGAAGTACTTTGATCCTATTAGACGGGGAAGGGTGAAGAAGCTAGGACAGAAGGGTAGAGTTCAAGAGAGCAAAATGCGTTTAGGAACGTGGAATATAGGAACCTTGACGGGAAAATCTATGGAAGTAGTAGAAGTTATGGTGAGGAGAAGGATAAATATTATGTGCCTACAAGAAACTAAGTGGGTTGGTCGTAAGGCAAAGGATCTAGAAAACTCAGGGTTTAAACTATGGTATTCGGGCACAAATAGAACGAGAAACGGTGTTGGCATCATCGTGGACAAGACCTTGACACAAGATGTTGTAGATGTCAAGAGGGTAGGAGATAGAATCATGGCAATCAAGATTGTAATAGGACAAGAACTTATCAATGTGATTAGTGCGTACGCACCTCAAGTAGGGTTGGATACGAGTTCGAAGGAGAAATTTTGGGAAGACCTTGGAGACTTGGTGCAAGGAATTGCTCAGACAGAGAAGTTATTTATAGGAGGAGATTTAAATGGACACGTGGGCAGGGAGACAGGCAACTATGGAGGTTTTCATGGTGGCCATGGTTTTGGGGAGAGAAACGAGGATGGGGAAGCTATCTTGGATTTTGCAATGGCATATGATCTCTTCTTAGCCAACACCTTCTTTAAGAAGAGAGAAGAACATGTGATCACCTACAAGAGTGGGTCGTCAAAAACACAAATAGATTTTCTTCTAATGAGGAAAGGGGATCGTATAACTTGTAAGGATTGCAAAGTTATACCAGGAGAGAGCGTGGCTAATCAACATCGCTTGTTGGTGATGGATGTACATATCAAAAGAGTGAGAAAAAAGAACAAGACTTGGAAGTGCCCAAGGACTAGATGGTGGAATCTAAAAGAAGAAAAACAAGTCATTTTCAAAGAGAAAGTAATCACCCAGTGTGTGTGGGATAGAGAGGGGGAAGCTAACCAAATGTGGGATTCCATGGCTAGTTGTATCCGAAAAGTAGCAAAAGAGGTATTAGGAGAGTCCAAGGGCTTTACCCCACACCAAAAGGAATCTTGGTGGTGGAATGAGGAGGTACAAGCAAAGGTGAAGGCTAAGAAGGAATGTTGTAAAGCCTTATACAAGGATAGGACCGATGAAAATGGTGAAAGGTATAGAAAAGCGAAGCAAGAGGCGAAGAAAGCTGTGAGAGAAGCTAAGTTAGCGGCTTATGACGATATGTATAAGCGACTAGATACCAAAGAATGAGAGTTGGATATCTATAAACTAGCTAGAGCAAGGGACAAGAAGACAAGGGACCTAAACCAAGTGAGGTGCATCAAGGATGAGGATGGAAAGGTTCTTGCTACATAGAACGCGGTTAAAGACAGATGGAAAGGTTATTTTCATAATCTTTTCAATGAAGGACATGAAAGGAGTGCTTCTTTAGGGGAGTTGAGTAACTCAGAAGAGTGTAGAAACTACTCTTTTTATCGTAGAATCCGGAAGGAAGAAGTGGGTGTAGCTTTGAAGAAGATGAAGCATAGAAAAGCAGTAGGCCCAGACGATATACCAATCGAAGTGTGGAAAGTTTTGGGAGAGACAGGTATAACATGGCTCACTAACCTTTTCAATAGGATTTTGAAAACGAAGAAGATGCCGAATGAGTGGCGAATGAGCACTTTGGTGCCTATCTACAAGAATAAGGGCGATGTACAAAATTGCATGAACTATAGGGGTATTAAGCTAATGAGTCATACAATGAAGCTCTGGGAGAGAGTCATTGAGCATAGATCGAGGCAAGAGACACGGGTTTCGGACAACCAATTCGGGTTCATGCCAGGACGCTCAACCATGGAGGCAATCTATCTCTTACGAAGATTGATGGAAAGATATAGAGATGGGAAAAAGGATTTACACATGGTCTTTATAGATTTGGAAAAAGCGTATGATAGGGTCCCAAGAGACATTCTTTGGAGGATTTTAGAGAAGAAAGGAGTACGAGTAGCATATATCCAAGCTATACAGGATATGTATGAAGGAGCAAAGACTGCCGTAAGAACTCATGAAGGACAAACCGAAAGCTTTCCCATAACTGTAGGATTACATCAAGGCTCATCCTTAAGTCCTTACCTTTTTGCGTTGGTAATGGATGAGTTAACAGGACATATTCAAGGTGATATTCCTTGGTGTATGCTTTTCGCAGACGATATAGTGTTGATAGATGAAACTCAGGAAGGGGTAAATGCAAAGCTTAACCTTTGGAGAGAAGTGTTGGAATCTAAAGGTCTTCGCCTAAGCCGATCAAAGACAGAATATATGGAGTGCAAGTTCAGTGCAAATGGAGGCCAAAACGAGTTAGGGGTGAGGATCGGAGATCAAGAAATACCAAAGAGCGACCGTTTTCGTTACCTAGGATCTATCTTGCAAAAGAACGGAGAATTAGATGGAGATCTCAACCATAGAATACAAGCTGGATGGATGAAGTGGAAGAGTGCATCCGGCGTGTTGTGTGACCGCCGTATGCCACTGAAGCTCAAGGGAAAATTTTATAGGACGGCAATAAGGCCGGCGATGCTGTATGGCACAGAATGTTGGGCGGTGAAGCATCAACACGTACACAAAATGGGTGTAGCGGAGATGAGGATGCTTCGTTGGATGTGTGGGCACACGAGAAAGGATAAGATTAGGAATGAGGATATCCGGGGTAAAGTAGGAGTAGCCGAAATTGAAGGAAAGATGAGAGAAAATCGGTTACGGTGGTTTGGACATGTGCAAAGAAGGCCTACTGACGCTCCGATTAGAAGATGCGACTATGGGACAGAGGTTCAGGGCCGAAGGGGCAGAGGAAGACCTAGGAAAACTTTGGAAGAGACCCTAAGAAAAGACTTAGAGTACTTGGATCTAACGGAGGACATGACACAGGACAGAACACAATGGCGTTCTAAGATTCATATAGCCGATCCCACTCAGTGACTTGGATTTTCCAAGTCTCCAACCAAGAAGTTTTCCTCACTCGGGAAATTAAGGGAACACTACCTCAACCTATATGCTCCACTCACAAAGCTTCAACATACAAGCTTCAACAAAAGAAAATTCAAAGAACTTAGCGAAGAAGGCTTTGGTGTATTTAACACAATACGTTGAAATGAAGGAAAGCTTATTTATTGATATCCCCGATAAGTTACAAATATGTACATATACTTGAGTCAAAATAAACAAACAAGAGGGAGCCTTCACAAAAGTTGCTTAGGAGAAGTCTCAGCAGTCGGTAGAGCCCCAGAAAGAGAAGGCACCGGAGGAGGATCATTCGGAGCCTCAGTACTGGACAAAACCCTAGAAGGAGGAGGCATCAGAGGTTGATCATTTGGAGCTTCATTACGCGGTACAGCCCCAGAAGACGAAGGCAATAAATGCCTTTGGAACAAACCTACAAATCTCTGATGATCAAGTAAAACCTGACCATCAGATTCCTTCATCTGGTCAAGCTTCCTCTTCATGTTTGTAGCATAGTCATGTGCGAGCCGGTGCAACTGTTTATTCTCATGCTTGAGCCCTCTAATCTCCTGTTTGAGACTCATCACTTCAGCCGCCAATGATTCAACTTGGCGGGTTCGAGCAAATAGGCGTTGGGCCATATTAGACACAGATCCTGCACACTGAACACTGAGAGCCAGAGAATCCTTAACAGCCAACTCATCAGACCGTTTGGAAAGTAGTCTGTTATCTTTGGGAGTGAGAAGGTTCCTGGCCACTACCGCAGCGGTCATATCATTCTTCATCACGGAATCCCCAACGGTAAGAGGACCAGTAGGGGAGACGAAGGATGGGCGCCATATGTTGTCTGGAGAAGGCGGGGCTGCCTCTTCAACAAGGTTCAAGTCAAAACGACGGTCGGAGGGGCCAGACATTTTCAAAGGTGTTGAAGAGAGAAGAGGTCGGACAAATCAAGATCTTAGAAGTGCAAGAATGGAGCTTTTACTGGTGGATAGTCAAGTGTGCTTTGGAACTTAATGTCAGCCCCTATAAAAATCTGCACTCGACGAAGCTTCAGAAATCGAAGAGGCGCCTGCTCAGAAATCGAAGAGGCGTTTGCTTTCTCAAAAGCTGGGCTGCTCAAAGACCACGAAGGCCGATCTCAAAAATCGAAGAGGCTTGCTTTCTCAAAAGATGGGATGCTCAGAGACCACGAGGGCCGATCTCAGAAATCGAAGAGGCACCTACTTTTCCAGCCTTGTCAGCACCTGTCACACGCACACTCAGCTTTGCGGAAATTATGGGCATTCTGTCGAAGATTTCTAACGAAGTAGAAAGCACATGAATCGTACTGTTCAATCACCCACTTCCCACACGCAACAGTAGCTCATGGGTACCACAGATAACTTTGCCAAAGTTCTCTGACAAAGTTGAGACACGTGAAGCTTGCAGCTCCCACTACATCGCAATGACCAAGAAGGGTAAAAGAATTGCAAAGAAACAACACTAACAAAGTTTAAACACATAAATTTTGAAGGTCTAGCTACCATATTATTACCCACAAGGGTAAAGGAACAGTACCACTGCTGGATAATTGGAAAGTCCCGGTGTGTCAACCTCTGTGCTTCATGGCAAGGTAGACTAGCAAACATGCCCAACCTGTACTCACATTCGAGAAAACACTCCCAACAAGATTGCTTGCTCCAAAATCGAAGAGGCACCGCCCTCCGAATCTCGAGAGCCAGACTCCCAACATGATTACTTTATCAAAAATCGAAGAGAGGGTAAAGGAACAATACCACTGCTGGATAATTGGAAAGTCCCTGTGTGTCAACCTTTGTGCTTCGTGGCAAGGTAGACTAGCAAACAGGCCCAACCTTTACTCACATTCGAGAAAACACTCCCAACAAGATTGCTTGCTCCAAAATCGAAGAGGCACCGCCCTCCGAATCTCGAGAGCCAGACTTCCAACATGATTACTTTCTCAAAAATCGAAGAGAGGGTAAAGGAACAGTACCACTGCTGGATAATTGGAAAGTCCCTGTGTGTCAACCTCTGTGCTTCGTGGCAAGGTAGACTAGCAAACACGTCCAACCTTTACTCACATTCGAGAAAACACTCCCAACAAGATTGCTTGCTCCAAAATCGAAGAGGCACTGCCCTCCGAATCTCGAGAGCCAGACTCCCAACATGATTACTTTCTCAAAAATCGAAGAGACACCGCTCTCCGAATCTCGAGAGCCAGACCCCCAGCAGGATTGCTTTCTCAAAAATCGAAGAGGCATCGTTCTCCGAATCTCGAGAGCCAGATCCCCGACAGGATTGCTTGTTTGAAAATCGAAGAGGTACCACTTTCCCAACTTCAAGAGCTGGATCTCCTTGGATAAAGCTTGTCTGTAATCTTCACACGCAACATCAGCTTTCCAGATACCACAGACCACTTTTTCAAAGTGCTCTGACAGAGTTAAAACATGTGAAGCTGGCAGCTCCCACTACCGTGCTATAACCAAGCAGGGTAAAGGAATAACATTATTACTTGATGTTAGGGAGACTCCTATATATGTCGACCTCCATCCCTAACGGACAGGCAGACCTGCAAAAATGCTCAACCCTTTCTCTTATCTGAGAGGGCACTCCCAACGAAGCCTTTCGAAATATTCAGCTTTCTTTTCCCCCGATAATACCTCTGTAAACAAGCTATACTAGAGCAAGAATATCTCATATCATCAGGGTTAAAAGCAAGAGTATCCCATATCATGCTTTTTCCCTGTCTTTTCCTTTGGCCTTGTTCTTACCTGCAAGACAAGGAGAAAGAGAGCAATCAGTCAGCACTTGGAATCAAGCTTCCAGCCAGGAACTGACTGCCTGGAACCCCTTACCTGATTACTTACTTGGCATTGCTCTCGAGTACTCATCTTCAACATCTTATGCTTCCAGGGAAGATACCGCATCTGCCTGAGGAACAAATAGGGCAAGTGAGAAGGATACAAGGAAGCATGTGGAGACAAGCGTAACAGCACACGTGCCGATACATCCACTACTCTGTCAAAAGCAAAAGTATCCCATATCAGCAGGGTCGAACGTACTCTAGATTTGATGGACTTGTTTTGACCCTCAAATTCTTCAGTCGGCCTTATACTCTGGAGGAAACCAGAAAACCCTCCAGCCCAGTTCAAGAATAAGCCTGTGGAAAGTTACTTCTTCAAAAGCAAAAGTATCCCATATCATCTCTCCTCATTTTTCTTCTCTTTATCCTTCATGCTGCCTGCAAGATAGGGAGAATGTGAACAATCAGCCGGAGCTCTGATTGCTTACCTTGTCTGTCACCTCTTTCAGCAGATCCCCTAGCTCGGCGACTTGGGGGACTCCTACTACATGGTTTGTATCGCGCTTGACCAAGCATGAAACTACAAGTAAGCTTCAAGTGAAATTGATACATTACCTTGTGCATCTCCACCAGTTACAGATACCACCCCTGGATGGAGGAAGAGTACTTCCAGAGAAGATGCCACATCTACCTATGAGACAGATAAGGCAAGTCAAGACGATACCACACTCCGGTACTTAGAAGTTTCGTGGCTACGAGATCATTCTCCCGCAATATTTCCTAATGTCATTTGTACTAAATCATTCACTTGTACTCACTAAAGGAGAGCTTGAACCTATGTACTTGTGTAAACCCTTCACAATTAATGAGAACTCCTCTATTCCGTGGACGTAGCCAATCTGGGTGAACCACGTACATCTTGTGTTTGCTTTTGTGTAAACCCTTCACAATTAATGAGAACTCCTCTATTCCGTGGACGTAGCCAATCTGGGTGAACCACGTACATCTTGTGTTTGCTTTCCTATCTCTATCCATTTATATACTTATCCACACTAATGACCGGAGCAATCTAGCGAAGATCACAAAAAGTGACCGTTTTCGCTACCTAGGATCTATCTTGCAAGAGAACGGAGAATTAGATGGAGATCTCAACCATAGAATACAAGCTGGATGGATGAAGTGTAAGAGTGCATCCGGCGTGTTGTGTGACCGTCGTAGGCCACTGAAGCTCAAGGGAAAATTTTATAGGACGGCAATAAGGCCAGCGATGTTGTATGGCACAAAATGTTGGGCAGTGAAGCATCAACGTACACAAAATGGGTGTAGCGGAGATGAGGATGCTTCGTGGGATGTATGGGCACACGAAGAAAGGATAAGATTGGGAATGAGGTTATCCGAGGTAAAGTAGGAGTAGCCAAAATTGAAGGAAATATGAGAGAAAATCGGTTCCGGTGGTTTGGACATGTGCAAAGAAGGCCTACTGACGCTCCGGTTCGAAAATGTGACTACAGGACAGAGGTTCAGGGCCGAAGGGGTAGATGAAGACCTAGGAAAACTTTGGAAGAGACCCTAAGAAAAGACTTGAGTACTTGGATCTAACGGAGGACATGACACAAAACCAAGCGCAATGGCGTTCTAGGATTCATATAGCCGACCCCACTTAGTGGGAAAAGGCTTTGTTGTTGTTGTTGTTGTATTCTTATAATTTGGTCCTGCACATGTTTTTAAATTTTCACGCATCGATTCTCCTTATTTTTTAAGGATTAAAGTTAATGTCATTCTTATAATTTGGTCTTGCTCAGTTGATTTATCCTATATCTCTGCTTTGTTTTATAGATGATTTAATTGTTGATCCCCGCAATTTGGAGTGGATCAGAGAAGCTAATTGTCCCGTCGTACGTTACTGTTTACATTCTGTTCTTCCTTTTCCGTGCTCTTGTTATTTTGTAATAAAATTTCCGTCTCGTTTTCCTTATACTGGAAGTACACAACTACCCCCATTCCTCCTTCTCCAACTAAACAGTTTTCCAAATTACTTTTTATAGTTTTTGGTTGAAATAGACAAAAGTGCTTCTGGTTGGAGAAGTACCTTTAGGAAGCTTCTGTAGGAAGTCTTGCCTGTTGAAATACAGAAAACACTTGGCTTTCTAACTCAAGTGTTTCACTACAGGTTGCTGACGTCACACATGCATTGCAACAGCCTGCTGGGAGAAAGGTGAGAAAGTCTTACATATAGTTTTTCAGAACTTAAGAGTGCTCTGCAGCTTCTCTTAGAAACGCATGGTTATAATAGCCACAACTTGTATTCCGTGATATATCTCATTAAATCTGTAGCCAATATTATTATTTCCTTTTCACGTCTCCTTGACATTAGCAATGACCTGTGAAAAATCACTTAATTTGGGTGGTTGGGGAGAACATGTTAGATTATTGCTTTTGAGTGACAACAAAATTTAGGAACTGCCTTTATCATATTGCATGTGGAGATGAAATATTTCTTCTGGTTTTATCACTAACAGCTAAAATATGCTTACTTTAATTTGATATTGCTAATTGTTAAAATTTGATTCCCATATCATGGCTGAACTTTACTTTCTCCTATAGTTGGACGATGGAGGTGTTGCCAGTGGTGGTCTTCGTGAATTAATACCATGCATTGCAAGAACAGCAGTTGCTGTTGGAGTGGATGGAATTTTCATGGAGGTAAAGTAACTTTCGGATGCCTGCATTTATGTTTCATTCCTGTTTAGGATTATGATTCTTATTTCTGGGATTTACTTCAAACAAATTTGTTAAGTTTACTAATTCAGCTGTGCGAATAAGTTCTCATTCTTATTTATCTGCAACTATGTGCTTGCAAATTTGATAGTGTGCTATATGAATTCATCTTTCTTAGCTGTCAACTAGCAAAAATGCATGCGCGTTGCTGCGGGACTTGAATGCACCAGCCTTAACCACATGAATGAGACATTTAACTTTAAAAAAAAAATTCAACATAATCATGAACAAACAAAAGGGATAGATGAGTGAAAGGTGTCGGTAAAATAAGCAGTTCGGCTTTTATATACATTCAACCGAGCTGATTACAAAAGATACAGTTGCAAAAAATGCTATCTAAGATCCTATTTGTTTTTTATTGACTGATGCTTCAACATCATCCACCTAATTCATATCACACATCCATATATACCTAAGAATGCTTATTCTCACCACCATTGCGTTGTTACTTTAGTATGTTTTTTTCACTGAGAAGAAAAGGAAAGAGCATCATGAAAAACACTAACAATTTCAACTCTAAAACGTCACCTTATTCCTATAACCCACCTCAATCAACCACAAAAGAAGAAAAATAATTGATCCCTTCAAAGATGCTTTCATAAACTAAAAGATGCTCAACCCATCCAAACGAAAGTGGGATGTTTGGACCTACAATTTGATCCGCAGTATTCTTATTGCATGTAAAACTAATTTTGGCGAACCAAATCTTAGCAAACCAAACAAAACAAAACCCCAAATCAATTAAAAAAAAATTAGGCCAAAAGAACCCCACACCTAACAAAACCCCAGATTTGCTCAAAAAGAGATTTATCTTATTTTAGCAAAATGAATTCCAACTGGCCACAAACCAAAGCCTTGACCAAAATGAATTGCACTTAAGTGTCAACCAAATTCGCAAACATTTAAAAGTTTTTCGATTGTCACACACCAAAACAACATATCAAATTAAAAAACCAATGCAATGTTAGTGAAATAAACTTGCACGGTATTTTAAGCTGTAAAACAATCACCTTGCAAATGAATAGGCATATCTGATTCTTCCAAATCCTTTCACCTCCATCCTAGAATTCGTCCCCTGTATCACCACAAAAACATGTAAAAAATCCAAGAAAATCAAATGCTATAAACACCAAATTCCAAATTTGCAGTCAAAACCAAATTCCAAACGATGATTGTATGCATATCCAAGCCATAAGGGAACCAAATTTAAAGAATTATTTGGAGATCAAAAGCCTAATGTAAACCCTAATAAAGTTCATAAATTTTATAATAATCCTCCGATGTGGGACAACATGAAGACCCTGTTGTCGAGCTGTGTTTGTATTTCGTTCCAAGGACTGCGTAACTAACAAATCAGGGCTCAAAAATTCAGATTCATCTTTCAGAGGAAGAGAGAGAGACAGTGTTACAGTGACAATGGCAATGAGAGCTAAGAAATAGGAATCCATGACTCTTCCCCATGGAAATTGTTTTGGATTGTTGCTCTTGTATAAAAAAACTCTCTGCTTTGCTTGCAGCTGCTGAGTTATCAAAAGTGGAAAGGAAGCCCTTCGAAAATTCAATACAACAGGAAAAATTTATTTGCTGCAGTTTAACACCGTCAGATTCCAAGTAAATCATACTATTTTAACAATTCTCAATTTTAACACCGTCATGTGGATATGGCAAACTAATTCTGCGCAAAAATAATATTAACAGTTTGCATCATTGAATCGAACTAAAAACATAGTAATGCCATTAAATCTCTCCTTTTAGAATTACATATCATTGTTTATATGGTTTGCTGTAAATAGTAGAATTCAACTAAATACTTTCAATAAGAACAACTGAAGGCATCTAAATGGTAATATTGTTAATTACCAGCAAATTTCTATTAACTAAAAACACTACGCAGATCAACATTAAATAAAAAGCAATTTTTTTGGAAGCTAAATTTTCCACTTACAACTGATGTCAGTGGTCAGTTTGCCATTGCAAAACCTTCCAGTAGGCTGATGGTTCACAAAGTCCCTTCCATAAGGAGGGTAATCAACCTTTCAGTGTCTGCCAACCACCGCCTTACATCCAAAGCCCCCATCTGCAGCAACCTAAACCAACCAAAATCCAAAATCCTGAAATTCCCAAACACACTAAATCCATTAGTAATTCTGAGACTTTCAATTATAAGGAGATGGACCAACACAGAGAGAAAAGATTTAAATTTACAGCAAGATGAAAGCTTTTTCAAATTTGAGGGCCAAATCTAATGAAATTTAGCAAAATGACCAAACAGATGTGGAATCTTTTGCATCCCTCGGAATTCTGGATTAGGGTCTTACGGAGATGAAGATATAAGCAATGTCTATAGGGATTTAATTTGGTAATTGTTCTTTGATTCTTGAAGAGATGCTAGAGTAAAAATTTCAAAAACTAATTCTAAAGTTTTCTCAATAAATAAATGTAGGCTGAATGGTTCATTGCTATTGAGAAAAGAAAACACCTTAACAAAGTGGAAGCTATCTTATCGTGTGTGTTAAGCTTTTTTGATTATTGGAAACCCATGATATATAATCATGAGCTCTACGTAAAGAAACATTGGAATCGTCATGAGAAAAAATCAATAACCAACCATATGACCACAATTTAAGCCTCGCCTTGCTTGCTAATTGTGGGGTTTTAAAGCTAGAAGCCCATTAAACATTGACAGACACCAGACTCCCCAATGATGCAAATTTCTATTGCATATCTGACCAAAACAACCTTCACACAGAATGTCCACTTAGAAGCCCACTTCCTACAACCAATTTTAAAACATGCATAGAAATTTTGCATGTTTGATTTCTGAAAAACAATCAGTATCTAAGATGGTAGAACTTTGGAGGTGCTTGACAAAAGAATAAATATAGGGTGGACTAATACATATATATATGTGTGTGTGTGTGTTTATCCAACCGTCCATAAATTCCTTACCACATCAACCTTGACCCATTCGAATCTATAAATTTGAATTTGTTTAGATTCCCATGGCTACACTTCTTTACAAACACTTATCAGCTGCTAATAATTAAACTGACCAACTATGATTACTATGATGAGCTATAGGATACAAAATGTGTGATATAATTATGTTTGTTTAGTAAAACTATTACACAGCTAATGTTTCTCTCGCCTCTCTTTTCCTTCCAATAATGATTGATACAAAACAGCTATTCTTCATTGGGAATCAAGGATTGCAACATTAATATTATCAATGATCGACAATGTAAATTGACCCAAATAAAAGGATAGTCCACATTAAAATATGTTAAGACTTAAAACATTCTTCTACATCCACCAAAAATCTTCACTTTTTAAATCCTCTAAAATTATATCGTGGTCAAATACATTTGAATTTTCATAAGCTTATAAAAACAAAACCCCAATTTTTTTTTTTTTTTACGCAACGACTCATTTATATATAAATTCAAGAAGCAGCAAAAATCCAAACAACTCTTTCGTTTATGAACAACCCAACTTCTGTAGAACAGTTGTGAGTACCTGCATAAACATTCGACGCGTAACCCATTGCTCAATCCTTCAAGTAAAAGTTAAACAAATGCCACTATAGTAGTTTGAGGGAGGCGCATTGCTACCGACGAAGTTGAAGGAAAATAGAAGCTCTGCAGATAGCAGGCTGGAATCCACAACTATTCAAAAATTAAAGATCCCAGTAGCAGGGCAGTGAAGAAATCCCCGGGAGAGTGCAGAAACACAAAATTGAAGCTCTAGCCGGCTGGGACCGACAACCATTCAAAATTGAAGATCCCGGAGCAGGGCAGTAGTGAAGCACAAAAATCCCAGGGGCGAAGGGAGTGCAGAAGAACAAAACCGATGAAGCAGAAGAAGCAGACGACACCTCAACACAAAAAGCAAAGAAAAAAGTACAGAGTTTTAGTGGCAAGGGTAGAAATTTCATTTGATATTGGCATGAACATGATAATCCAAGCAAAACAACCGAGGAAGTCTTTTTACCTAGCCGCAGCATGAGCAATGTCAAATCCACCCGTATGTCAAAACCCTATACTTAATTTTCATATAAAAAAAAATCCAAATAGAAAATCAAGACAAATAATTGGATTAATTGACACTAATTCAAGTCAATTGAATAGCCAAGGTAAAAAATCCATACCCAAAACTATATGAAATAGAAATTAATCATGCAAAGGGCTGATAACAATAATAATAAGAATGTGGTTTTGGTGGTGCCATTGGTAGATGGTACTCCATACTTGAGCCTCAAAAGGTGTTTATTCTTACCAAATAAGTATACATAAGAAGATTTATGAGATAGATGCACGGCAACGGCATAAATACAGATTTCGGGAAACATTTGTCTAGTTAAGGGAACAATCCCATTAACAACTCAGTATGAAATATGGACAAAGACTGAGACATTACTGACATAAAGTTATTCGGGATCACCATTTGTGCCAGCAACAAAGGCTGGGGTCAATGAGATAATCAACAACCTTCCCACATTGCAAAAGAATACGTTAAAAAGAAGCATGCTTAGGAAATCATTTCTTAATAAATTAACATAGAAAGAGAAGACTACTACCTTTCTTTGGTGTCAGAGTTGGAAAATCCTTTATGCAGAAATGTGAAAAAGAACAAATCAGAGATGCACTTACACCACAATTCATGATCATTATCCAAAATTTGCAAAGCAAACATACAATCAAACATATACCTCTCTATGTTTCATCTCTCTTTCCCTGTTATTTGTATTGTGATAAGGTTTATGATATACAATGATTTTACCAAAATTTAATAATAAAAAACATCACAGTAGAAGTTTAACATGAGAGAAAGAGTCAATCTCTACCTTTGATGTGTTGATCCTACCATTCCCTTGCATGCTTGATCTCTACATAAAAATAGAGTTTGGTTGGTGAGAAAATGCAGAGAAAACGAACAAATTTAATCTAATTCTAAATTTACCAGTATTAACAGAACCAATAACTTAATAACATTTTTACATCATTAATTAGTAGAAAACAATACATAAATACAACCCAACAAAATAAACATACGACATTCATTGCTGAAACAGGGAGCCAACCTCCATGCTGCTGTTGTGGAAAATCCAGCAGAGGAATCACTGCAGACTGTTTGTAGTTGGATGGATAATGGGATAGTATCTCTTTCACCTAAAACTGAAAAAATGACACCTTTTAGAACTCAAAAAACATAAAAATAATCTTGCAAGTGCCAAATAATGGATATAATCAATGCTCGTGGTCTGACAGCTCAATTCAAGAACTTATATAACATCATCATCATATGAATCAGTAAGATAACTTTCTAAAATGCGATAAATAACTTGGGGAAATTTAAACCTTATAGGACAATCCAATTCTAGTAACTCAACTTAGCAACGTGGTTGGAACGTTCAGCACCCCCTACACTCTAGTTATGTATAAATTCAAAACTGAGCATGTTTGAATTAAGAGTGCTAAGAAAATCCTAGCCCTTTTATACACATCTTTGCCTTAATATCAGGGCTTGTAATGTTTGACATAAATAGCTCAGCCTAAAGCACACGTTGACAACCAAATTACACAATATTTCTCCTTTTTTCATCTTTTCACAACTACACGTCTTTCACCAAAGTTACTGCATAGCATCGCCATTGAATAATATGCTACAAACTAATTAGGCAAATGGGTCATTGAAATTCACTGCAAAAATGCTCCGCAGAATTATTAATTCCAACAAAATTGATAGAACCGAGTGGAAGTTAGTAAGACCCATTTGCAGGAAGGAAATGGGTGCTCTGTAGAAATTGAAAAGATAGAAAATTGATAGTTCATGATTTTGGTAGTCCAGATTAGATTAGCTTTAGACTCTGCCAGTTTATTGCATGCCCTTTATCCATAATTCATGTCCTAATTTATCTGTTTAGGTTTTAGTTCTTGCCTTTGGGAAAACCCAAAAGGAAAACCCAAAATCTCTACCTCAAACACTCATCTGCAACCACACTCGTTACACCCCTTGTCTCTTTCCCCAACCCCTGCTTCACCAAATGACACACCCAGACCTCTCTCCCCACAGCCAAGGAGCAACCAAATTCAACTACAATATAACAAAACTTAAACAAAATACCTGCTTTCACTCACTCCAATCCTCTAAGAACCCATAATTTTTTCAATCAGAAAAAGTAAAAATTAAGCATCGACTTAAATCCTGATAAAATGATAAGTAATCAGCAACACCTGGTTCAAAAGTTTACAAATTCACCAACAGCACACTCCAACACATCCCCAAATAGCTCAGAAATAGTGAAATTTGATTCGATTCAATTCAATTCAACTCGATTCGATTCAATTCAATTAATTTCAATTCAATTAGTTCAATTCAACAATTATAATCATTATTATTATATTGGAACTAAATTGGTTGATAGGACACCTTTAAAATCATAAATCTGATAAGCAATCTCACAATTAAAGCAGATTATGTTCATTTCAAAATCCATACAGAAATACAAATTCGGAAACAGAGTGTAAATTCCATCAAACACAAAGAGAGAGAGAGAGAGAGATAGAGAGTACCTGCTGTTGCTTGGCGACCTGATCTCTTAGCTTCCTGATTGCCTCCATTGCAGCTCAGTTGTAGGTAGTCTCGATTTTTCAAAGTTGTGCTTCAAGCCTTAATCTAGACTCTGGAGGCTAAGTGGGTTTATCAAAAATAATAATTTAATAAGAAATTAACACTGAAAATAAATCAAGAATCTAGAAAAAAATGAAAATTTCATACTGAATGAAAGAAGCATCCTTCAAGTGATAATAGGTATGGTGATTTCCTTTCACCTTTTTCTTCTAACACCCTTATCACACAAATACAGAAGCAACAAAACATGGAGAAACAACCTAGCAAAAGAAAGATACTCAAAGGATGTAAAGCAGAAAAGGAACCTCAATTCGATTTGTTGAGAAGGAAACAGCAGCAAAGCATGAAGAAACACAGAAATGAGCACAGTGCAACCCTCTAACTTAAAAAGACACAAACCTGACTATAACAGTGTACGAAACAGTGCACTAAACAGACCTATCTTCCTAACACCCAACTAAACAGGCTATAAACATCCATTACAATTTTATTGACACAAAAAAATGTCAATCACAGTTTTAACAAAGCAAATGCAAAACCAAACAATAAACAATGATTTCTGAACAGTGTTTTACCTGTTGAATCAGAGGACAAAACTGAAAAACCCTCTCCTCTCCCATACCTCCCTCAGACATCATCTGCTCAGTAACCCCGTGGGGTAACCCGTTAACCCCAAAAAATGCAGAGCATGCTCTCTGCCCTCTCTCTCTCCCTCCATGTCCATCCGTCCCTCAAGGAGGGTCAGGTAGAGGAGAGGGGAGGCGGAATCGAAGATCAGTAAATCCAAAACCTGCAGTCTCATTAGGAAAAAAAATCACTAAAAAGAAAAAGGCAGAAAAATGCAACAGATCTAACATTCTTGGAAAACAAATTCGATCACAAATTGAAAAAGAAAAAAAGTGAGAGTGAGAGAGAGACGAACCTTCATACGGAGGCTAGCGATCCAGAGCTCGAGAAATCTGTGGAAGCAAATGGAAGAGCCCTGATTTTCCATATTTCTTTCGTTCTAGGATGAGAGAAACGGAAGAGACGGAGCTGTGGCTGCTAGGGTTTGAGGAGGACAGAAACAGGAAGAGTGAGAGATGAGAGAGGGCTCGCGTAGGAGAGAGAGGAAGAGTGAGATCACCCAAAAGGTCAGAGATTTCCAAAACCAAAAGGAAATTAAGAGAGAGAAACGGAGGGGAGAGAGAGAGATCGGAGTACCCCCATACTTTTCTCTGACTGTCCCCCATCTCCCACTCATGAAATCGAGGATATGCAGCAATGGCATTGAGATCCCCACTCCTCCCTCTCTGTCTCTCTCTCTCTCGCTCTCTCTCTCTCTCTCTCTCTCTCTCTCTCTATCGGAGGCATGGCCTCCCATCCACGAAACCCTCACTGAATGACAGCAAACCCAAACCCACCCCAATCCGTCTCAAACGCACAGGACAAAATTGCCCTTCCAACCAAACCCCAATACCAGCCCAAACCTCACGATTTTGTTGTAAATAGCGTGAAATCGAGTGGCTCCCTGATAAGCCATATGGACAAAATTACCCTCTGAAATTTTGAGAATTACCCTCCCAACCCATGCAATTCGGCCGGTATTGTTGTAAATAGGGTGAAATCGAGTGGCAAAGAATGAGGCCGCTACAGTGCCGTCCCCCCTTCAATTTTAGAATAGATAATTGTACGGCCACATGAAGCTGCTGATACAAAAATTTCTCAGGGTAGTCGTCTTTATGAATACATTTATACAACAAACACCACACACACACACACACACACACACACACAAGTATCTACACACTTGCATACAGACTTTTGGCTTGCTAAGATTTTCCTTTGGGTACTTAGGTACATGATGATCCTTCTAATGCGCCAGTTGATGGTCCAACTCAATGGGTGAGTCATGCTTTCTTGTTTTCATGTGCATTTTCTCCTGTTTTGAGATGTTTGAATATATAAACATTGTTTAACGAAAAAGTATTTTATTAAGTTAAACTGTTTATATTACTTCTTGTTTATGATTTTAGCCCTTGCGCCACTTGGAGGAACTGCTGGTAGAGCTCATAGCAATTGCTGTAAGTATCTTGCTCTATCCATAATATGAGCACTTACATTATGATCATTTTTGTGTCAAGTGTTGTAAAACTCCTTAAGAACTCCATGTACATAGAATGCATAATATCTTGGTTACTTGGAGAGACGAATTTATGGATGTTACATTAACCATGGAAATGCAGTGTTAGCAGTTGTATGAATACTAGATTCTTTTAACACTTTCAAAACAATTCAAAAGTATGGTATTTAGGATTATTTTTATATGGTATAGTCTTCCCTCCCAAAACCTTCCCTGGCGTTCTCACAATGCTAGAGAGTAAAAAAATGAAGAACAAGAATGGTTTTTCGTTTTGATTTTGCGTTCTTAATAGTATGGTTTTTCATTTTATTGCTGGATATTGACCTAGATCTTCTGTTTTGTTGTTAATTTTTAGAGGGTAAGCAAAGGGAAGCAATGTTTCAACATTGATCTCACACCCTATCGCGATTAGAAGAGTTGAAGCTACTCTATTGGTAAGAATGGTGGTCTAATGCATCAAGTATGTCTTTTTTTCCTTTGTTACCCATTATTGTGAAGGTGGAGTGTAAAAGCTATAATAGAATGAAAAGGAGAGCACATCCACCTCGAGTCCACTATCGTAATTGATGAGGGTGCAGGTTTGGGCAAAAAGATGCAGAATTGAGTGTTTTGTGGCACCCTCAGTCACATACTTTTTGCCCCTCCAGGCAATAAGTAGCAGAATTGAGGTTAAAGAGTTCTAAGGAGTGTCCTGTCATTGACGACAGATATGCTGCCTGGCGATAGATTTTTAGAGAGTCTAATAAACATACTTTGGACCTTAAAATGCCTTCTTTTCTTCCCTAACTGCTATCTCCATTCAAGTTCATGTCGCTTTGAGTCTGTGCCCGTTGTTACTTACGTGTGGTTTTCATTCTTTTTTATTTCAGGTATTTATTTGTGTGTTCAAGTATTATAATGTTAGTGGAACGAATTTTGAGTTTCAGGGAGTAAAGTTAATCGATTTCACACAGTATGTCAAGTACAGTTTTGGAGATTTAAACATGGGACTTTCTTTAAAATGTGGAGGGATATCATTGTAATACTAAAGGCATAATATTTTTTTACTTATTTACTACTTGCTAGGTCATAAATGATTTTGCCCCCTCCAGCTTATTTTTGTTCCTTGATTTTTCTTTATTTTATTCTGTCCAAAATTCATGAACAAACAAAAAGTATAGATGAAGAGAAAAAGTGTGTGAAAATTATCTTTTCAAAAATAGTTTTCTAATCTCTACTAATTAATAAAATCCTCTTTGTCAATCAAAAGAGAGTGAAAAGATAAATTTGTCTTCTATCACACAAAAAAAATGATGGGCAAAAAATGTAATTTCACATGTTCAAATTTTACTGTTTTTTATTGAAGCTTTACCTATATGCGATATTAAAATACCTCCAATATTATAAAAAAAAAACAAAAACAAAAACCTCCCACCCCCACCTTCTCTCTCTCTCATTTTCTAAAAAAGTATGTTCATGCACACAAAGTATGTAGCAAATGCTAGTTTCAGAACAAAAGAAAGGAAAAGAAAAAAAAATGATAAACACAAACTCTTTTTAACCTTGAGAAATGAGAATCACTTTCCGAAAAAGCTATGTAGGATAAATGTTTTCAACTGTCAGAGGAAAACGTGTATAGAACCAGGGCCCAGAGGAAAACTATCTAAATCTGTTTTCATAATTTTACACCACAAGAAAAGAACAGGTCTCAGCTGAAGACCCTTAATTCAAAGTCTCCGCTGCACATGGATTTCTGCTACCCATTAGAACCAGGTCCCAGTTGTGTCATCAATTATGATAAATTTTCTACTCCCTAACAGACGCTAAAGGAGACTTAACTATTCATAGTCTCGGCTGCACATGGATTTTCCACCAAAGATTAATTGGTGTGCCAAGACTTCTTTAGGCTAGCCATCTCCATCTTGCATTCAATATCGTTTGGTCCTACACGGCTTCGTTAGAATTCGGAAAATGCAATAGAAAGATCTCTGTATGTCCCAATAGTGGAAAACAGATAAGAAAGCAACTAGTGTGACAATGACAATTTTCAAGTGTGTTAATAACATTTACGTTGTGTAGAAAATTTGTAAACAACGACATAACAGTCTTATCCAAGTAAAGACTATAAAACATATCTAAATCCATTTTCGTAAGTTTATACCACAAGAAAAGAACAGTTCCTAGATGAAGACCCTTAATTCAAAGTCTCTACTGCATATGAATTTCTATTACCCATCAGAACCAGGTCCCAGATGTGTCGACAATGGACTTGCCAGCTGAAGACCCTTAATTCAAAGTCTCTGTTTGCTTGTCTGGATTTTGTTGTCGTCAATTATGATATATTTTCTGCTCTCTAACGGACGCTGGTGGACACCAAAGAGTAATTGGAGTGTCAAGACTAACTATTCAAAGTCTCCATCATGCATTTGTTATCAATTGTGATATATTTTCTGCTCCCTAACAGATGCTGGAGGAGACCAACTGTTCAAAGTCTTGACTACATATGGATTTTCCCCCAAAGACTAATTGGTGTGCCAAGACTTCAGCGGCTAGCAAACTCCATCGTGCATTCGTTAAACAAGTTTACATGATTGTGTCCATGACCTGCTATCTGTGAGCTGGCCAGGGCTTTGCAAGGCGGTGTTCCACGACCCAACATGTTACATGCTGTGGTTGGGACTTGGGAAGAGAAATTTAGCTGAAACCTGCTGTATGCAACAGTTGCGTCTGCATCTCTTCTCCGTGGGAGGAAAGGAGAGGGAAGGGGTAACGGGGGAGTGATGATAGGTGGGGAAAATAAAGTTGTTGATTGAAGATGGAGGAACAACGAGTTTGGATCAAATGCCATAACATTTTTTTTTTAGGCTTATTTTTAGCTACACCTTTTGGAACTCGATTTTGATCTCACAAGTCAAAGTAAAACGAATTTTGATTTTCAGAGAGTAAAGTTACTCGATTTCACACAGTAGGTCAAATATAGTTATTTAGAGATTTAAACATGGGACTTTCTTTAAAATGTGGAGGGATATCATCGTAATACTAAAGGCATAATATTTTTTTTACTTATTGTAACTATTTGCTAGGTCATAAATGATTTTGCCCAAATGCACCCTCCAGCTTATTTTTGTTCCTTGATTTTTCTCTATTTTATTCGATCCAAAATTCATGAACAAACAAAAAGTATAGATGAGGAGAAAATGTGTGTGAAAATTATTTTTTCAAAAATAATTTCCTAATTTCAGAATAAAAGAAAGGAAAAGAAAAAGAAATGATAAACACAAATCCTTTTTAACCTCTTACACATTCGGTAGTTATGTTTAAATTATTCAAATTAATAGTTAGAAATAAAAAGTAACGTGTGACAAACCTTGTTGTGTGAGAATCACTTTCCGAAAAAGCTATGTAGGATAAATGTTTTCAACTATCAGAGGAAAACGTGTATATAACCAGGTCCCAGAAGAAAACTATCTAAATCCGTTTTCATAATTTTACACCACAAGAAAAAAAGAGGTCCCAGCTGAAGACCCTTAATTCAAAGTCTCCGCTGCATATGGATTTCTGCTACCCATTCAGAACCAGGTCCCAGCTATGTCGAAAATGGACTTGCCAACTTGTAAAAGGGGTTGTGAAGACCCGCCCTTTTTTCTTTTCTCCATCGGACGACTTTCGTTTCAACTTCTCGACCTACATCGATAATCTATTCCTATAAATTCTGGAATTTAGTAGCTAAACATCATCATCACCAAAGCATAGCAAAGAAAGTTGTGTGTAATAATGGAGAGCCACTATCACCTCAGTGTTGCTCACTATTTCCTTCTTTTTCTTTTGGCGTCTTCCTACATGCAGAGTACTACTAAACTCTGTTTCTGTTTGGCCGGTGGTGAACTTTCAAGCAGTGTGAAAACAAATTCATGCATCGACGAGGAAAGACAAGCGCTTCTCATCTTTAAACAACATCTTGTTGATCGTTCTAGCAGGCTTTCCTCTTGGGTGGGTCACGATTGCTGTCGATGGGAAGGGATTTCATGCAACAACCTCACCGGTCATGTCGTGAAGATGGACCTCCGGAATCGATATCTAGATCTACATTCCAATTCTATTGAAGAGGGGGAGGAGTCGGCTTATGAAAAGTCTCAATTGGGAGGTAAGATAAATGCTTCTCTGTTGAGCTTGAAACATTTAAATTACCTGGACCTAAGCTTTAATGATTTTCATCGCATTCAAGTTCCCAAGTTCTTTGGGGAGCTTAAAAGTTTGCAATATCTCAATCTCTCCTCTGCGTCATTTCGAGGAGAGATTCCCCCTTCTCTTGGTAACCTGTCAAGCCTCAATTTTCTTGACCTGGGGGGGGGTCCATTTTTTGAGAGTAATCAACTCTCATCTTCCAGAAATTTGAATTGGCTGTCTCGCCTCTCTTCTCTAAAATACCTTGATCTCGGATGGGTGAATCTGAGCACCACAGGAGTCAATTGGGCGTATGCTGTTAATATGCTTCCTTCATTAACAGAGTTACACTTATTTGATTGCCAAATTGAAAGCATTTCACTCTCACTGCAGAGCATTAACTCGACGTCACTTTTTAATCTTACCAACCTCATAACACTTGATCTATCCTTTAATGATTTCGGTGATCCTTTCCCCAGTGAATTTGCAAACTTCAAATCTCTGGAACACCTTGATTTATCTGGAACATTCTTAAAAGGTCAAATTTCTAAAGTCATTGGAAATTTGTGCAAGCTAAAGGTCTTAAGTCTTTCTGCCAATGAATTTGATGGAGGGATGGAAGAGTGTTGGCGGAGTTTCTCAAATTGTTCAAATATTGCATTAGAGTCACTAGATTTGTCTTATTGTGGGCTGGAAAGCCAACTGCATGCCTTTTTAGGAATGTTTAAAAGTATGCAGAATCTCAACCTTAAGTATAATTTTATTGACGGCTCAATTCCAGATTCCATTGGAAACTTGTCATCCTTGAAAACTTTGGACCTCTCTGATAATTTTATGAACGGCTCCATTCCACAAAGTCTGGGACAACTCTCTCAGCTAGTTTCCCTCGATCTGTCTTATAATTCCTGGGAGGGCAATCTAACGGAAGACCATTTCATAAATCTTACCCGGTTACAAGATTTTAGTGTAGGAAGCATCCACCGACCCACGTCCCTCATTTTCGACGTGGCTTATGATTGGGTTCCTCCATTCAAGCTCCACACAATTAAGATCATAAACTGTCAGATAGGTATTGGTTTTGGGGTATGGCTTCAATCTCAAACTGAACTGAGGGACATCAATCTTAGTGGTAATGGAATCTCGGATATCATACCAGAGGAATGGCTATTGAAGATATCTTCCCAACTCAATAGTCTAAACTTGTCTTACAACCAATTCCGTGGAAACCTTCCATCCAATTTGAAATCTCCAAAATTGCAGTGGATTGATTTGAGTCATAATCAATTGGAGGGCCCACTCCCACATTGGTCTGCCACTAAGGTTCGTTTCTTTTTTGTTGAAAGCAATTCATTTTCTGGGCCAATTGCCTCAAATATTGATCAGATGATGCCCAATTTGCAATCTTTGTATCTTTCTGAGAATTATTTGAATGGCAATATTCCTCGCTCTATCTGTAACATGCAGCAATTGCAAGAATTGTCTCTTTCTGAGAATCATTTGAATGGCACCATTCCTCCATCTGTTTCCAACATGAAGCAGTTGCTACTCTTGTCTCTAAGGAGCAATCAATTTCATGGAGAATTCCGTCTTGCATGGAGTATGGGGAGCCAGATGACGTTTCTAGATGTTAGTCAAAACAATCTCTCGGGTAATATTCCCACATCATTGGGGCTATTAAGTTCACTGGTAGTATTAAAGCTCAACAACAACAATTTTAATGATGAAATTCCTAATTCCCTGCAAAATTGTTCTCAGTTGAGGAGTATCGATCTTGGAGACAACAAGTTATTTGGCAAAATACCACAATGGATAGGAGGATTAAATGTACCCATGTTGTCTAGGCTACGATTACGGTCTAACTATTTTAGTGGACATATATCCCAGCAACTGTGCAATCTTCGACAACTTCATATCCTCGACCTTAGTCACAACAACATTTCAGGTATTATTCCCAAGTGTTTGGGTAATTTGACTTCGCTGGTTAATTATTCACGTCCATCATCTTCTACTCCTTATTATTTTGATGAGCAAACCACACTGACACTAAAAGGAAGGGAACTTGTGTACAACACGACTCTATATCTTGTAAGGAGCGTTGATCTTTCATCAAATAATTTACAAGGTGAAATTCCTGAAGAAATAAGTAGTCTCATTCAATTGGGTACCTTGAACTTGTCCAGGAATCAATTGACTGGAAAGATCTCTTCCAAGATCGGAAACTTGTATTTGCTCGAAACACTTGATCTCTCACACAATCACCTTTTAGGACAAATTCCTCAAAGCTTGTCATCTTTAACTTTTTTAAACCACTTAAACTTGTCTTACAACAACTTGTCTGGAAGAATTCCTTGGGGAAACCAGCTTCAAACTTTCAATGAGTTGTCCATTTATATGGAAAATCCATCGCTATGCGGCGTTCCTCTCTCAACTAAGTGCCCTGGAGATGACACTTTCCCATCTAAGGATACAAAAGACATGGATGAAAGTGGAAATGATGAGTTGTGGTTCTATGTCAGTGTGGTACTTGGCTTTATTGTAGGCTTTTGGGGGATTTGCGGCACGTTGATCTTAAACACATCATGGAGGTATGCATATTTTCAATTCTTCGACAATATCAAAGACAAGGTAGCACTGGCAATTGCCTTAAAAGTGGCTCGTCTCCAAAGAATGTTTTCTGATGTTTGATAGTACTATGTATAATTGTGGATTCCTTTCTATTTGGTTTATGGTACGTGCAACATATGTATTGAATAAAAAAAATTCTGCTTTTCAATAGATGCTCCCACAAACAATTATGTATTAACTTGGAATTAATTAAAAATTATAGTTTGTACTTATCAATCGCATGATAAAATGCTATCCACATATTCCATTTTATTTCTCACACACACTCTTGATAATTTCTATCAGTTCAATTCATCTGATTTGAGAGTTAAAAATTAAAAAATTGTGTAAGAATTCAAATGGAGTGCCCCTAAAATATATGTACACACTCACACCCCTAAAATATACACACACTCACGCTGAGGAAAGCGGAGGGTATCGTGTTTATTTCATAAAACGAAAATAAAGATCGCCGATTAAACACGACGACTCAGACCTCTGCAACGGTCTGCTGGTGTCATTCCTCTCCATCTCCGAAGATCAGAATCCGGGAAAAGCAGGAGATATATCCAAAATGACGTCTTTTAAGGTACGCTTCCTCCTACAAATCTATCGACAAACTATCGTTTCCATGTAATTCTTGAAAAATCGAATTTATTCAAAAAATCAATTCAATTAGGGCTGCGTTTTGAAATTTGAATAACTGTTCGTACAATGATGGGTTTCTTTACTGGAAGTTGCTTTCTCGTGAATTTTATCTTCAACCGATTGAAATTCTCTCGGTTTTTCTAGAAATTGGATCATCGGCAGAGCACTATGACACTTGGAGAGAGAAGCAAAATGTTGGCTGCTAAGGTCGGAAAAGTCCATAAAGGGGTTCGATTACGGGATAACTTTCTTTGATTTCTTTCTCTCGTTTTTCTTTTGGATGAAATCAGTTCTGACATCTTTGAAACCATGCTTGGTTTTTCGTAATTTTCAGCCAGAATTCGGCATAGGACATAATTGGGTGGGAGAAGAAAACTCAACATGCTAGCGTGGTGTGGAACCGCAATTCTTGGTTCTTCTGCTGGTTTTAAGTTCTTGTGGAGGTGATTTATTAACTTCTGACATTGTTTTTGGATATTTTAAACAGTTGGTGTCTCATGTTTTAAAGTTTATACAGAAAGTGACACTGCCAAAGCTTATTCCACCGCTTGTTTTGATAAGGCGTTTTTGTTTTAATTATATATTTACTACTATCTATAAATTGTTTTGTTATGAAGGCTTGTTTGAAAAGTATGGAGAAGCAAAAAGGCATACCTGGTAGTTCTGCAGGTAAGGTTCATCCAGACTGTACTTGTTTTGCAAAGTTGAGTTACACATTTTGAATCTTTTCCGTTTTTAAATTTTTGTTGTCCTTATCTTAGCAAATGCAAATGTTGGAAGAAGCGCATTGGCCGATGTCAGCAATGTCAAAAGCAACTCTTCTAGGATTTTTGGGGGTGACGCCTCTAAAAGAAAGTTGGTACCTTTTCATTTGTTCATATAGTTCCTTCATTTTTGGATTTTGTAATCTGAAATCTGAAAATGAACAAAAGAGCCCTTATATGAGTGGTTCGAAGATCTCATGGTTACTAACAGGCTTTAAGCAGGGTACTTCAAGTTAGTTTCCATATAGTTCTACCCCCATACTGGACAAAAGTTGCAAAACTTAAAAGTTTTCTTCCTGCCCATGTTTTTCTTTTTGAAGGTCAACTAAGTTTTTCTTTTCCACTATTCCGTTGTATGTTTGACAACGCAAAGACAGGGTTTTGTTTTTCTTGACAAGCTTAGCGAGTATCAAGGCCAATCATTTCATATATTGTTGTTCTTCCAATTGTAAGAATTGATTTTTGTGTTACTTCAATCAGGGAAAAGGGCGGGAAAGCCCCAGCCAAGCTATTTCTAAGTTACAGACTTCAAAGAGGGGTAACTTCAATACTTCAGAAGTGCTGGTATAGTTTCCCGGATTCAATTGTACCGTTTGAATTTTTGTTTATTATGGATAAACTGTAGCTATTAAAGACTTGAAGGCCCCTTCAGAGAATCAAAGGACCTAGGCTATGGGTCTAAACGGTGAATCTATTGTCACAGCTGGCAGGTCTGAGCCACCTTTGTTTTCCCTCTTTATAAGAAATTAGAAATTAGAAATTGTGCCGCAGTTTGTTTGTTGTGCCTTTGAAATATTCTAATTTGGCTCATATGCTTATGAAACTAAACATATAAAGACCTTTGATTAAACTTATAACTTTTTTTTCGGGAGGACTTCAAATACTTCACTTAAGCTGATAAGGTATCTGATCTGCAGACATGTTTGTTTATTAACTGTGAATAAGATCTGTATCTGTTATTGATGTATTTCCTATTTCCTCCCTCCATTTTAAAGGAAATCATTGCCGGTGCTAAAGGTCAACCCAGAGGAAGCAAGTATTCCGAAGATTGATGTCATGCATTTTATGTTCTTTGGTTCAGTTTACCAGGAGTAGGATTTCAAGTTGGACATCTATATTTTTTGCCTTCCTGCTTGTAGGAAAATGCAGGTAGGAATTCTGAAGGAAAAAGAGGGTATTATGGTAAGATGCTGTGAATATATAAGATTTGACAAGTGCGCGGCACATGATGTCTGACCAGATGGCATTTTGGAATACAGTTAAGGCTAAGGTTGGAAAGAAAGTAGTACCTAGAGTAAATGATACCACGAAGAGCCATCTGTTGAGGAATCAAGTGAGTGATGGCTTTGTGATTATGTGAGTGACAGTGATCCATACTACTAGTTTTCTATCCCGCTTAAAGCCAGTTAAAAGGTTTTGCTGATACTGGTGCATATTCCTTTAAACCTCATTTTGCTTCTGAATGAATGGAATATAAGTATCTTTCTTGCATTTTGTGGATAGGATTGTTTGTTCTCACTTCAGGCATGACATGACTAATCTGTCAATTTCAGAACTCAAAGCAAATAACAGCTGATGTAGAAGTAAAACTACAAGGGAGTATAACGAAGAACTTGTATTCTGCAGCTCACCCCCAATTTTATGAATCTTGTGGCTCCTCCCAGTTATTTTTAGATCTTTCTAATATGGTCCTGGAAAAGGAAAATTATCATTTTTCTTGTCCCCTGGTATCTAAGAATTGATAGTATAATGCTACATGCGAATACAATTTTTAGTCTTGAAAGTTACAGCGTATAGATTTAGAATGGTTGCATTGAAGAGTTTGGTTTTAGGTTTAGTCATGTTGTTTTTTTTTACTCTGGATGGGCTCCTGTATTCATTTTATTTTTCTTTACTAATATAGTTTGAATTACTACATTCATTAGCTTTAGAGGTCGCACTTGGTGCGATGGCAAGTGCCTTCGCCCATGAGCGGTAGGTCTCGGGTTCGAGACTTGGGAGCAGCCTCTCCATAAATGGGGGTAAGGCTAGCCGACATTCACCTCTCCCAGACCCTGCGTAAAGCGGGAGCCTTGTGCACTGGGTACGACCTTTTTTTTTTTTTTTTACTACATTCATTAGCTTTCTAATTCATTGAATGTCTCTTATGTTGAATGATCATTTAAGCTTTTATGTCTTAATTAAACACGGTTGGAATTTCTATCTATTAATAGTTTGCATGTGATTTGAGATCAAGCTTGTCTACTTCAGACAGTAAAACAATTTCATTTGTGTCGC
Source organism: Malus sylvestris (assembly GCF_916048215.2). NCBI lineage: Eukaryota > Viridiplantae > Streptophyta > Magnoliopsida > Rosales > Rosaceae > Malus > Malus sylvestris. Next base: position 35,895,032 of record NC_062264.1, on the reverse strand, counting down.
CATATTTTACCCTCAGTACTTCAACAATCTGTCAGTTTTTTTTAAAGTCATTTGGTCCTGAAATCTGTTGACTTGTGTTATTGCTTAACACGGCAACAATTTTGGCATCAACTTGAAGCTTTACGGCAGTGCATTCAATTTAGAACTTCGCCTGAGTGATTGTTTTACATTACTATGAGATTACTGCATCATCCTGACTTTGTTTATTTTCATGTTAGATCTATATGAAATAAATGTACGTTCTATTTATCTTCCCTTTGATTTTATTACGATCCAGCCAACTTTGTCAACACTGAAGGCTTGTGAGTCGCAAAGGTCTTTGAAATCCAAGGGTGCATCAGGTCCAAATAAATTAGTTTCTGCTACTGCAACTTCATCCAAAACTGAAAAAGTGGTTACTTCTTCTCTTCCTGAGAACATTAAGCATGAAAAGCATGAAGCCACTCAGGGAGAGCTTCCATCTGAATCCAACTGCAGCCAAAGTGCTTCACCTATCATTTCCAGGGTATGAGGAGATCTTACACATCTCTATTGATGACCGGATCAAAGGTTGGGGCTTACCGTGTTCTATTGATGCCTTTATTCCTTACTCATGAACTACATTCACACTTGGCCCTATTTGCAGTTACTAAAGGACAGATTTGAAGGCGGAAGAGCTACCAAGTATTGATGACGATTGCAATCAACTGGAAGTTTCCGATTATGTTGATGAGATCTATCAGTATTACTGGGTTTCTGAGGTAATGGTTATGATGTCTCTATACCACTGTTTTCATCTTAGTCTGGTAAGATAGTAGGTTTAGTGTAGTTCTAATTCTGATTTGTTGGCTTTGTTAAATTGTCTTTAACTGCAGGCACAGAATCCACCTCCAGAAAATTTCATGTCAATTCAGGCAGACATTACTCCTCATATGCGAGGTATATTGGTCAACTGGTTAATTGAAGTACCGATTTAACCATTTGATGAACTATGATGTTTTTGTATTCCCTTTTGTCATGCTTTGTTCAATTTTACATTTCAAGATGCTTAATAGCTGGCTATCCCCTTGATTTGTTCATCCAGAACAGGTACACTACAAATTCAAGTTAATGCAAGAAACTGTATCTCATGGTGACATTGCTTGATATGTTTCCCAAGTCACAATTAAGAAGGATGACAAGCAGTTAGTTGGTCACACTGCACTCTTGTTGGCATCAAAATATGAGGACTTTTTGCATCCAAGGGTAAATATCAATATCTCAACTTGTATGCATTTTTCGTGATTTTCTTTCTAATTGTCTACAACAAGAAAAATTACAGGTCAAAGATTTAATTAGCATCTCAGCTGAGACATACACCAGAGTTCAGGTGCTTGGAATGGTATGTGGTGCTTTTCTTAGACTCAGATTAATTCAGTATATCTGTTTTGTTAGAATCTGGAAATGTCCTGGTGCATATCTTATGAGATGAATAATGCTGCATTCTATAGTTCCCTTTTCACTTGTGCTAAAATAAACACCGTCTTTGCTTTTCAGGAGAAAGCCGTTCTGAAAAAGCTTAAGTTTTGTGTTAATGCACCTAGTCCATATGTCTTCATGTTAAGATTTCTCAAGGCTGTTCGGTCAGAAACAAAGGTATTCAGTAGTTTCCAAGGCTAACAGACATAAATTGTGATTAATGATTAACACCATTACTAAGAAAGAAAGAGATTGACATGCCAGAGTTTAGTGGATATTACTTCTCGATATGGATTGGATAACAGCAAAGTTGCTAACAGTCTGTTACTTTGTGGACTGGTTTGCGGCTTGAACACTTGGCATTCTACCTTATCGAGTTGTGCTTAGTTGAATATGAAGCGTTAAGGTTGAAGCCCTCGTTGTTGTGCGCAGCTGCCCTATATGTCGCAAGGTGCACCCTGCAGATTACTCTGGCTTGGACCCCGTTGCTCTGCAAACACGCTCGTTATGATGTATCCCAAATCAGGTACTGCTTTAAGGACAAATAAATAACTTTGTTTCCTTATCTAGTGCTTGCTTTAGAATAAATTTTAATGATCGATGTTTGATCGTTGCAGAGACTGTGCAGAGATGGTCTTAAGATTTCACAAAGCTGCAAGAATGGGAAGTTTGAAGGTCACATACGAAAAAGTACTCTAGCCCTGATCTCAGTTGTGTTGCAGCGTTAAAACTGTTGGGCACGCTTCCACTCTGATTCAGCTCAGAGGGGTGAAGATAAGAATGTTAACAAATCAAGGGATAAAGACTAGAGCATCATGTAGTAGAGATGCAGGTTTGTCTGCTTTGAAATGTGCACGAAATTGGCCTGTCCGAGATGCAGTTAGTTAGAAAGCTGTTTCTGTCGAGAAATGAAGCCTGATGGAGGATATCAAGCAGAACATTTTCCGAATGCTTGAAAGGCTCGAAGTAAAGAAGCGAAACAAAGGTCACAAGTGGAGTGAAACCCATCCACTAAAATGTCTAGATTTCTTAATCGACTAAGGAAAAAGATGGTTATTTTGTTTATCAATCCCTCCAAATTTTGATATTATGTATTGTATTGAGATTTTTAGCGTCCAATCTAAAAAACCCAGCAAAAATCTTAGCTTTTTAGTAAAATTTGGTGTTTCGCTCGAAAAGAATCAAGGGTGCTAGAAAAAAATTGGTGGTGAGGTTATAAGAATATACATACGGCTGAACGTGTAAAAAAAAAAAAATCATATTATGTTTGAAATTTTGAGCAATTGGTTGTGTTCAATTACTACATGAATTTCAGAAATGCAATTCGGAATTTCAATTGAGGTCGGGATTTGATTGTAGAATTTGGGTCATATTTGGTTGTGCTGAATTGGGTTTGATGGAGAATTTCTAATCGTGATCAGAATCATGGGTTTTGTTTAAAGACAAGAAAGGCTCGAGCTTTGGGAGACATATTACGTTTCTCTGATAGTTGTTGAGATAGGTGTGAGACTTAAGTACCCCGTTCTATGAATGCACCACAGTTCATGCCTTTTGGTGCAGCTTTTCTCCTTAAACACAATTCCACCTGGAATGGCAGATTAGCCTTCAAGTCTCTAATTAGTGTGCAATTATAGAGTTTTGTTTAAAAAATATGCATATATTTTTCATCCATATTTTCCGGGACAAGGGATAAAGAATCAAAGAAATGGGTTTATGTGAGTGTTTGATTATCCCATTTAATGTAACATCATGTGGAGAGAGTGACATTGATTGTGGTTTGTGAACACTACGGTCAAAAGAAGAGATAAGGTTAAAGGATGTGTTTTTGCTCACCAAATTGTTGGTTTTTGTAGAGACAACTTCTGTTATTATTTAGTAGATCTTTACTTATTCTCAAGTGATTTTTGCTTATTCTTTTGACAATTAGTGAGTCGGCTATGTTAAAGGGATATAATCCTCACTCATAGTATGTCATGCCTCGATCCTGACATACGTCCAAGATCGACACATGACGTCACCAAATACCCAAATCTCAACCTACCCCGTCTCCGAGATATGTACATAGCATAATTCAAGATCCAAATCTCATAGAAATTTTTGTATATTTTATGGCTGCATCTAACCTCCTCGTTAGACTGCCTACGTACCGTCAATATGGATCAAGCAATTTGTAGTTCATTGTTTCACTACAATTGAATATCCATCACATAAAACGTTTCGCCGATATTATCATTTTTTTCGGAGTCCGATATTACACACACATCCAATAGGTTTTCGTAAAAAAATCGAGATAATATCGCGATATTAGCGATATTATCGCGACATTGCTTGAAAGTCGACGCCGACGCCGATGGAGTAGACGGCGACGCCGACGGAGGAGAAGTAGAGGTCGCGGGACTCACTATCCGAACCAAACAATTCACCAGCCCTATAATTCATCGCTGAACCCAAAACCCCCAACTTTTCCAATCCAATCAAGTTGAGCCACGAAGTCGGATCCGCCAGAGTCCCCCAGCAGACTAATCTCTCACTGCTTCACATTCACCCCTGCAATCCTCGCTTCTCTGAAGGGTTTCAAGCACTTCTCCTTCGCGAACCCGCCGCACTTCTCTTTCGCCGCCGTCAAACACCCATCCATTTCTCTCTCCTCGCACTGTTCCCTCTGCTTCAAGTCATTCAAGTCTGTGACTTTCTGGCCAATCAGAGCTCGTCACCACAGGGGCTTACACTTTTCCGATGCGCTAATGGCTCACGCGATCCTGGCACCGGCTTCGCACTGCTCGACGATCTTGGACTCGCAGGCTCTGTACGTGTTTGCCCAAGCTTTTGGGTCGCGAAACACCAAGACGTAGAGGTCGCGGGATGAGCAGAGGGAGACGCGGACGAGCAGGATCGCGCCGATGGATCGAGTGATGATGTCTCTGTGTGTGTGTGGGAGAACTGGAGAAGGGAGAAGGGAAGGGAGAAGACTCAGAAGAGAGAAGGAAGGATCGAGAGACTAGCTCAGTCTCTGTGTGCGTGTGTGGTGTGGGGGTCTCGAATTTCGATCTCTGTGTGTGTGGTGGCGTGTGAGAAAAAAAAAGAATCCAATGATCCAAATAATTCAAAACCTGTCTCTAGCTCTCTGATCCAATGATCCAAATATTGTACTAAAGTGTAAAATATATAAAGTGTAGAATATTGTACTAATTCATTATATATAAATGATTATGGTGTGTTTAGACTTCTTTCATTAATTACTACATATTTTCTACACTCACAATGTTTGTCAGCTCGCTATATAATCAACTTGATAATGTTAAATCCATCATACAATGCATTTCTTTCCAATTTTTTGTGATAAATTAATAGATAATTGACTAAATAAACATCCTACAAAGTTTCAATAAAAATTTCCAAGTTTTTCTTACAATTTCCGTGGTTTCCATGTAATTTTTATCGATATCGATATTATCCCGATATTTCCATCGATATTTTCGTGTTTTCGGACTACCGATATTTCCGATATTACCGATATTTTCTTCTTTGGTCCCAACAATATACCACTATGCATATTATGCGATATATCAAAGAACAATGACGAAACACAACATATTTTCTAGCCATATTTATCAACAAGTCTAATCATAACAAATACAATGATATCCAACATAACAATCCCACATGACGATTAACATTTCCACTTCATCCATCACATAAATCATCATGTTTCACATATCACCACAAATTATAGTATGCAACGTCTCAAAGAACGGTCAACGAAGCACAATGTTATTACCTAGCCACATTGGTCAACAAGTCTAATCATAATGACAATAATCACAACCAACATCATTCACAATCACATCAATCAATATCACATCAATCAATATCACATATCATAGATCGCAATGCAGGGCTAGAGTGACACAGTTTGGCCGAAGACTACATTTCTGGAAAGGGGATTTTGGACCATCCAACAGAATCAAAGCACCAAAGGGGACTCCGGACCATCACTTAATGGAATCCAAATCAAGATATGATTCTGGACCATCACTCAAGGGAATCGCGGAGTAGAAGGGATTCCGGACCATCACTCAACGGAATCCAAATCAGGATACGATTTCAGACCATCACTCAACGGAATCCAAGCAGAACTCAGTTCTGGACCACTCAACAGAACCGAACGGAAGTCCAAAAAGCATAACTACGGCTCGAAGGAACAAGACATGATTCAAGTTAGTCAATTCATGAAGACTATACGAAACGAAACAATATCGAGCAACAAATCCCCATCACAAAGGGTTATCGGTCTATTACCAGACCTCACATCACCCAAGCAATTCAATAAGCATTTCAATCACATGTCACAACCATTTCAAATACACAAGTCAAATGACATTTCACTACATCATACCAATCACTATGTTTCCAACATTATATCTCAATCCATAGCTTGTAACATATCAAGGAATCATGAAGCACAATATTAATATTTAATTACGTTAATCAATCAGTGAGATAGCATATCATTTCACGATTTTAATTAAAGAACTCTACATAATTCCCTACTTGGGTTATGAATAATAACATGGTAATTCTAATTTATATTCATAAGATCCATTGTGGGTAATTCCTATTCACTCGAATCTAGGGTTCTAGACTAATCTTATGGGAATTAGCGAAAGTAAGGATTCCGGACCACTCAACGGAATCCAACAACATCGGGTTCCAGACCACTATCTTATCATACAAGCATAAAAGTTCTACATAAACTTCTCATAAGATTTTGGGTTCACATCATCATAAAAACAATCATATACATCATACTAATCATACATATCTAACCACATTTCATAAACGTTTCCAAACTACAGTCGATTCACAATTAATAAACATAGATCGATGCTAAAAAAAAATAAAGATAACAATTCAATAGAAAGTACATTTAATAAACAAGTATAACTCAATATGGTGCCGCAAATACATATATCAAGACACATCAATTGGAAATGACACGTCTTCGTGATGAGCCAACTAAGCTCCATCAAGCCTCAACAACAAACTAGAGATAAGCGACACCCTAGAGTATAGCACGTTGACTAGAACATCAACCGTCGATAAGGTAGGTCCATTAAGGTCAACAACCTAAGGTTATTCAATCCGGAAGATCCGCACATCGAATTTTTGATCTGTAAGTTCTCAAAGGTCCAACAACTGACAACTAGGGTGTTCACAAAATTGTACAACGAACCAACGATCGGATTGTCATCAATCACACAAATAAGTGGCGGTCCAATTTGATCACCACACCAAACAATTGAATTTCGGGAAACCGAGCTAGACATAGGTTCACAGGGTCACTAAAAGGTATTTGGTACTTAGACAACACTCGTGGACCACACACCGCCACACGCGGGTTAGTCAAGGTGGAGGGTTTAGAAACCCCAAATTTTCAACATTAACTAAATAAGCTCAAATTTACGTGGTAGCTAGAGCTCAGCAAGAGAAACACTTTTCACAACTACGCCGACGACAAATTCTAACCGGAAACCGCCCAAAATCACCGGTGAAAACCGAATTTCTAAGGTTCTACACACCCAACTCTAAAATGAATACGAAAGCATAAACTAAGCATACCAACTTGAAGACTATGAAGAGTAGATGAAGTTTCATACCTCACTTGAAGGAAATGGTTGCCGGAATCGCCGGAAAAATGACAAAACCGCCAGAAAACCCACGGGACTTTGCTGTCTCGAACTGGAAAAATGGATAAGAAAATGGAAAATCTAACACTATAGAGTTGTAGGGCTCGTCAAGAGCTTTCCATGGACACTAAGATCACCCAAAACGAGATCGGATGAAGGAGATACAAACGGGTCAAGTTTGTGGTTTTATGAGTCGAAAACGCCCCAAAACGGGTCAAAAGTCTGTAACTATACCGTTATAACTCAGACTCGCAAACGGCTTTCGCCTATGCGCTCGTGGCTTCGAGACCTATTCGAAAATGTTACTTATGATCTCAAAAGGTCAATGAATTTTTGATAATTACCTTCCAAACTTCAAACTTCGTAACTAATTTAATTAAAATCTAAATCCAAATAAATTAATATAATTTCTCAAAAATAATATAAAATCTCAATAATACAAATATGTAGATTATAATAGTGAAATTCAGGAACGGGATTTCACATAGTATAATGTTGTTTTTGGTAATTAATTTTGCAATAGTCCATAATGACAATCGTAGTTGAATTGCATGTTTGAATTGTGTGATTGAAAATTTATAGTATTCTTTTCCAATTTCCAGCTTTGAATTCACAGAAAGAGGTAGTTGTCATCGTTCAAATTCAATTTCAAATACTATTTCTGAGCCCATTGTTTCGTCGTGGTCAAGTAAGGCTCAAGAAAATAGTAATATCAATTTTAAAAAAAACCCTTTTGTTGAATTTGAATATCTGCATGTTTGATTTTGGTATTGTATAAATATGATTTTTAATTTTAGTCTTGAGTAAGACTTTGATTGATTGTGCATTATGGGAGGAAATGTAGATTGAAAGTGTGCAAACCGTGTAAAAACCATGTTAACTTTTCAACATTTGAAGTACAATACTTTAGGAAAACACCATATTTATGAGAATGACAATAAATTAAAACATGCAAGTCTATCAATACCAATAGGCTTGCAGATATATTTTATGGTTTTCTTTTATGTTGAGAAAATTAGGATTCCTTTTAAAAGGCTTCATTGGTCATATGGTTAAGGAGTACTTATTGGAACTACAGCAAAGCTGGATGCTTTGCTTTCTTTATCACTAGAATAATAGTGGAAGCGAATGAATTTATGAGGGTTGGCTTATAGATGGATGGCTTCCTAATATGTATGACCACCGTGTTCACTGTTACTATTTAGGTTCGTCCAAAACTTGCTTAAAGGGCAGATTGTCAATGATTTGAGCTGGTTGTAAATAGTATCATCTCTTTGTCAATAACACTTTAAAACCATCTCTCTAAGTGTAAACATGTTATATGTAAAATAATATCACCCTAAACGGTCTTAAAACCAGCAGCATCGCACAGGGAGTCAATTGCTAGTGTAAACTAAAGTGGTAAAAACTACTTAAAAGGATATGGGCACTTGGCCCTTCGCAAGTAGGTCCTAATATCATCCTTACTCCAGACCTCAAAGGAAAAGGTTCAGACGGCTCTGGCCTCATCTATGGCTCCTCTCACGTATCTCAAAAATTAGGATTTGTGGATGCTTCTGGCAGTGGCAATATAGCTGCTGATACATCTTCAGAAGTAGCTCAAGCATTGTCAGTTGAGGCGGAGAGCCTTGAAAGCAGTGTTGTATCTGGGTTTCAAGTGGCGACAGCAGATGGACCTTTATGTGATGAACAGATGCGGGGTTTAGCATTTATTATTGAGGCTAAAATTGAACCGTTGACTGCTCAGTCTGATGAAGGGGAAGCCTCCCACCACCAACCTGAGCAATATTGTATCTTCAGAGGACAGGTAATGACAACCATCAAAGATGCTTGTAGAGAAGCCGTGCTTCAAAAGAAACCTCGGCTTGTGGAAGCCATGTACTTCTGTGAGTTGAACACGTCAACTGAGCATTTGGGTTCTATGTACGCTGTGCTTGGGCGAAGGCGGGCTGTGGAGTTTTAAAGGAGGAAATGCAGGAAGGCTCTGTTGTTCTAGGATAACACCAAAACCAATTAGAACCAACTCTTTCTAACCCACAGGAAATTTATCAAATGAAAATGCAAGAACAAAATATAAAAGACACCAAGATTTTAACGAGGTTCCTCAACAGTTAGTGCAACTGGAGTACATCCTCGGAGCAGTAGGAGCTCGCCCAATAATCCACTATCAACCAATTGGGAGTTTACAAAGAGTTGGCAATCTCACAACCCAAATAACCCAATACACCCAATAACTCTCACACACCACAGAAACAAATAGAGAAAGAAATATAATGAATAATTTCTTCTCTATACATATAGCTCAAAGTTATTACAACAACAACTATTTTTGGTGGATGATTACTAACCAAATGAAGCAGCAGCTTCTTCTTCCTTTTGGGCTCTCTGCAACTCTCCCTGCTCTCTGCAGAAAAATGCGCTCTCAATTCTCTCTTATTTTCCATCCGAAGAAAACCAATAATTATGGCTTTGAAAAAACCACAAAACAAGGAAACATAATCATGATGCCTCCTCATCATGATGTTCCCTCGTCATTGTCTTTCATTCTTTTGTTTTGTTTACTAGCCGAAAGTGGATGCCAAGTTGGCCACTAATTTGGCCACTATCCAACAATCTCCACCTTGGCCAAATTCCGAAATCACCATGATAAGCCAACCAACACAAAAAAAAATTCATATTATGTTTGAAATTTTGAGCAATTGGTTGTGTTCAATTAGTACATGAAATTCAGAAATGCTATTCGGAATTTCAAATGATGTCCGGATCTGATTGTAGAATTTGGGTCATATTTGGTTGTGCTGAATTGGGTTTGATGGAGAATTTCTAATCGTGATCAGAATCATGGGTTTTGTTTAAAGACAAGAAAGGCTCGAGCTTTGGGAGACATATTACGTTTCTCTGATAGTTGTTGAGATAGGTGTGAGACTTAAGTACCCCGTTCTATGAATGCACCACAGTTCATGCCTTTTGGTGCAGCTTTTCTCCTTAAACACAATTCCACCTGGAATGGCAGATTAGCCTTCAAGTCTCTAATTAGTGTGCAATTATAGAGTTTTGTTTAAAAAGATGCATATATTTTTCATCCATATTTTCCGGGACAAGGGATAAAGAATCAAAGAAATGGGTTTATGTGAGTGTTTGATTATCCCATTTAATGTAACATCATGTGGAGAGTGTGACACTGATTGTGGTTTGTGAACACTACTGTCAAAAGAAGAGATAAGGTTAAAAATGTGTTTTTGCTCATCAAATTGTTGGTTTTTGTAGAGACACTTCTGTTATTATTCAGTAGATCTTTACTTATTCTCAAGTGATTTTTGCTTATTCTTTTGACAATTAGTGAGTCGGCTATGTTAGAGGGATATAATCCTCACCCATAGTATAATGTTGTTTTTGGTATAATTAATTCTGCAATAGTCAATAATGACAATCGTAGTTGAATTGCATGTTTGAATTGTGTGATAGAAAATTTATGGTATTCTTTTCCAATTTCCAGCTTTGAATTCACAAAAAGAGGTAGTTGTCATCGTTCAAATTCAATTTCAAATACTATTTATGAGCCCATTGTTTCGTCGTGGTCAGATAAGGCTCAAGAAAATAGTAATATCAAATTTTAAATGAAACCTTTTGTTGAATTTGAATATCTGCATGTTTGATTTTGGTATTGTATAAATAGGATGTTGGAACCAAGAAGTATGGACATTGAATATTGTATAATAAACTCAAGCACATGCAGCACGGGCAGCATGGAGATGGTTATGGAGTTGTTAGTATTATAAGTCCTCTCAGTTTTTTTATCTCTTGTTCTGTCAGCTTTCTATCTCCACATCATGTGTGGTTTTCGACAAAGACAAGCACGGGCAACATGGAGATGGTTATGAAGCTGTTAGTATTATAAGTCCTCTCAATTTTTTATCTTTGTGTTGTCCCAAGAGTTTTGTATAGGGATGGTTGGTTGTAACCGGTTCTTTACTACTCATATATATGAGTTAGTTGTTAACTCTTAATACATATGAAATACATATATTTTTGAACATAAAATTCTACATGGTATCAGAGCGGGTCCTTCTTTAACCTGTCTCTGGCCATTTCTTTCCGCTGCTTCTCTCCTTCAACCTTGAGACATGGCTGAAGAAGATTCAGTAAATGTTGAGGATAAAACCTCCCGTAATTCTTGTTCAAATTTTTCAGACACTGAGGTTAACACCAATCAGCGTTTGTGTTCAGCCTTGCTGAATGAGTTCAACTACCTACCTTGGTCTCGTGCAGTTTCACTTGCTCTAGGAGGAAAAGGAAAAATTGGTTTTGTAAATGGAAGCATCGAAGCTCCTGATATCACCTCACCAACCTATGAGGCTTGGCTCTGCAAAGATCAATTCGTCATGTCCTTACTTCTCAATACTATGGAGAAGCATGTTGCAGAAATTTTTAACTACTCAGAGTCCTCACAAGATTTGTGGAACTCGGTGAAGGACATGTATGGAAATCAAAACAATTATGCAAGGGTGTTCCAACTGAAGAAAGACATTGCATGCATTCAACAAAATGGGAAGTCCTTTGTACAACACCTTGGCAGGCTCAAAACCATGTGGAATGAACTGGATATGTATCTTCCACACACCACAGATGCAAATACGCTACTAAAGAGAGGGGAGGAAGATAAGATATACCAACTCTTGGGAAGCTTAAGTTCTGAGTACGAGGATCTCAGAAGCCATATACTTATGAGTCTAGAACTGCCAACATTCAAAAGTGTGTGTGGTATTGTCCAATGTGAAGAAGCTAGGAAGAAAGCCATGAATGGTGAGTCTAGCTCAAGGCCAACTGAAGCTCTAGCCTATGTTGCAAACCACAAAATATACAAAGGTAAGAATTCCCATCTCAAGTGTACCTCCTGTAATGGTCTTGGTCACGTGGAAGAAAAGTGTTGGATCATTCATCCCGAGTCAAAGCCCAAATTTACCAAAGATGGGAAGATGATTCCATCAAAACCTTCACAAACAAGCCATTTCAAGAGTTATCATGCAGCAAACGTCACCTCTGGGGTCTCTTTTGGATCCATGGACTTCACTACAAGTCCTGTGACTCTTATAAAAGAATTTGTTGCGTACTTGCAAACCAAGGATCATGGGAGTACTGCATCAAACTTACAAAAGGAGGATGGAGGACACGCTGCCATGCTGGGGCAGTTTGCAGGATTTCTTGCCAACAACAAATCTGCAGAACAAGGAGATGTTTCAGGTATTCTCAATGCTTTCTCCACTGCATTACAAACAAGCACTGAATATGATTGTTGGATAATTGACTCAGGTGCCACTGATCACATGACAAACAAACTTTCAAATCTGCATAATTTTCAAGCATTCAAAAACCCCTCACTAGTGTCAGTTGCAAATGGAAAAAATGTGTCAGTTTTGGGTAAGGGAAGAGTTAGTATACTCACAAACAATAATGAGTCATTAGCCCTATATGTTCCCTCATTTCCTTTTCAATTACTTTCAGTAGGAAAGATAACAAGCTCCCTAAACTGCCATGCCATTTTCTCACCAAACAACGTTGTTTTTCAGGATGTCATCACCAAGAAAGTGATTGGTGAAGGGTTCTTCCTTAATGGTCTCTACTACCTGTGCAAAAACTCAGTCATGCCTAAAGCCTTTCAAGCTGGAACCAAGTATTTTGAACATCAACAACTTTGGCACCAAAGACTTGCTCACCCATCTGAACTTGTTTTGTCAAAATTGTTTTCCGGTTTTTGTCAATCACCCCTTGAGTGTGAAACATGTCATTTTTCAAAGTCAGTCAGACTACCTTTTGTCACTTCTGTTTTTAAGACATGTAAACCATTCGAGTTAGTACACACGGATGTTTGGGGACCTACAATTGAATCAATGGATGGTTACAAATATTTTGTCATATTTGTTGATGATTTCACTCGTACTACCTTTCTATACCTTATGAAATCAAAAAGTGAGGTTTTCTGCATATTTAAAGATTTCCATAAACTTGTACAAACTCAATACAACTCAAACATTAAGGTGCTTAGGTCAGATAATGGTACTGAGTTTCTGTCCAATAACATGATTCAGTACTTGAGTTCACAATGGATTGTTCACCAAACCAGTTGTGTAGGGACACCCTAACAAAATGGGGTCTCAGAAAGGAAGAATAAAAATCTGCTTGAAAAAACTCGATCTCTAATGCTGCATATGAATGTTCCCAAAAGATATTGGTCACATGTTGTTCTCACTGCTACCTATATAATTAATAGACTTCCAAGTAAAGTATTGGGGTTCAAAACTCCACATGAAACTCTAAACAATAGGGCAGTCAACTTGGCGCATCTTAAAACATTTGGTTGCAGCTGCTTTGTCCATGTGCAAGCACCTAATCGTGATAAATTGGAAGCTAGAGCAGTGAAGTGCATTTTTGTTGGGTACTCACCAACTCAGAAGGGATACAAATGTGTTGATCCTATCACAAAGAAATGTATTGTGTCAAGGGATGTTCGTTTTGATGAAACAATGCCCTACTATAAAAGCAATGAGACTCATATTAATGAGAATGAGACCTTGAGTGATTTGCTTCCCTTACCAAGAGTCACTGACCATGATACACTAGCAGAGGATCACATCTCAAATGGTCAAATCATTGAAGGAGTTCAAGATGACTTGATTCCAAGTGTGGGCCAACTACACTCTCAATCCATCAGTGAGCATACAGGTGAAGTTCAGACAGGCCCAAGCCCCTCTCTACCAACAACACCACTTCTAGAAGCTAGGAGATATCCTATTCGAACAAGACAGCCACCAACTAAGATGATGGACTATGTTACTTATGCCTCACGGCATCCTCACACTAAAACTCTCAATTACAACTGTTTCTCAAAGTCTCACATTGCATTTCTCACTGAAGTTGCAAATAATGTTGAACCTAGCACCTTTCAGGAGGCAAACCAATCATCTAAGTGGAGGAAGGCAATGTCAGAGGAACTACAAGCCTTGAGTGACAACAAAACCTGGAGTCTTGTTCATTTACCACCTGGAAAAAAGGTTGTTGGCAGCAGGTGGATCTTCAAGGTAAAATTCAAAGCTGACGGCTCAATTGAAAGGCACAAAGCCAGACTCGTTGCACGTGGATTCACTCAAACTTTTGGAGTGGATTACAAAGAAACCTTTGCACCAGTAGCCAAGATGAACACTGTCAGAGTTCTCTTGTCTGTGGCAGTTAATTCTGGTTGGTCCTTGTATCAAATGGATGTAAAAAATGCATTTCTCCATGGAGAATTACAAGATGAAGTGTACATGCAACCTCCACCAGGTTATATTCAAGCCCAAAATGGTATGGTCTGCAAACTTCACAAGGCTATTTACGGTTTAAAGCAATCTCCAAGAGCTTGGTACGCCAAGCTCAGCTCAGTGTTGGAAAGGGCTGGTTTTCTTAGAAGCAATGTAGATTCCTCTCTATTTGTTCGAACAGGAATGGGAGGAAGATTGATGATTCTTATCTATGTGGATGATCTCATAATCACAGGTGAAAGTGAAACTGAGATTGCAGCCTTAAAGCAATCTCTACAAGAGACCTTTGCCATCAAAGACCTTGGGAGGCTTAAGTATTTTCTTGGCATAGAAATGGCTACCTCATCCAAAGGACTATTCCTAAATCAAAGAAAATATGTAACTGATCTTCTCAAGGAGACAAATCTTCTTGATTGCAAACCTGCAACCTCTCCAATTGACAGCAAGCTCAAGCTTACTATGGATGGGGAAGCTCTTCATAATGTGAGTTATTATCAAAGATTGGTTGGTAAGTTAATTTACCTCACCATTACTCGTCCTGATATCACCTACGCAGTGGGCATAGTTAGTCAATTTATGCATTCTCCCACCGTTGATCATCTCAACATTGTCAAACGGATCCTTCGTTATCTTAAAGGGTCCATTGGACGAGGAATTCTCATGCAAAATAACCAATCCACAAGCATAAGTGGTTACACTGATGCTGATTGGGCAGACAATGCCATTGATAGAAGGTCCACGACAGGCTATTGCACGTTTGTTGGAGGCAATATTGTAACTTGGAAAAGCAAAAAGCCACAGGTCATTGCTCGGTCTAGTGCAGAAGCTGAGTATCGTGCAATGGTAGCCACTGCATGTGAGCTTATTTGGCTCAAAGGTCTTCTATCTAATCTAGGGTTTCATTGTTCCAACTCCATACCACTTATGTGTGACAATCAAGCAGCCATGCACATTGCTGCTAATCCTGTCTTTCATGAAAGAACGAAGCATATAGAGGTGGATTGTCATTTTGTTCGATCTCAGGTTCAATCTCAGGTCATTCACACTGTGTTCACTCGCAGTTATGATCAATTGGCTGACTTATTCACCAAAGCACTACCATCTGCTCAGTTTCATCGTCTTCTGGGCAAGCTTGGCTCAATAAATCCCCTTGATCCAGCTTGAGGGGGGGTGTTGGAACCAAGAAGTATGGACATTGAATATTGTATAATAAACTCAAGCACATGCAGCACGGGCAGCATGGAGATGGTTATGGAGTTGTTAGTATTATAAGTCCTCTCGGTTTTTTTATCTCTTGTTCTGTCAGCTTTCTATCTCCACATCATGTGTGGTCTTCGACAAAGACAAGCACGGGCAGCATGGAGATGGTTATGGAGCTGTTAGTATTATAAGTCCTCTCAATTTTTTATCTTTGTGTTGTCCCAAGAGTTTTGTATAGGGATGGTTGGTTGTAACCGGTTCTTTACTACTCATATATATGAGTTAGTTGTTAACTCTTAATACATATGAAATACATATATTTTTGAACATAAAATTCTACATAGGATTTTTAATTTTAGTCTTGAGTAGGACTTTGATTGATTGTGCATTATGGGAGGAAATGTAGATTGAAAGTGTCTGCTTACCGTGTAAAAACCACATTAACTTTTCAACATTTGAAGTACAATACTTTAGGAAAACACCATATTTATGAGAATGACAATAATTAAAACATGCAAGTCTATCAATACTGTCACATCCCGACCCGAGCCCCCACCATATCCCAGGCTCGACTCCACCGTAGCACGATATTGTCCGTTTTGGGCCCCGACCACGCCCTCACAGTTTTGTTTCTAGGAACTCACACGAGAACTTCTTAGTGGGTCACCCATCCTGAGATTGCTCTTGCGCGAACTAGCCTAACTTTGGAGTTTCAATGGAACCCGAAGACAGTGAGCTCCCAAAAGGCCTCGTGCTAGGTAGAAATGAGAATATACATATAAGACTTACATGATCCACTCCCCTGGACAATGTGAGATGTTACAAATACCAACATGCTTGCAGATATATTTTATGGTTTTCTTTTATGTTGAGAAAATTGGGATTCCTTTTAAAAGGCTTTATTGGTCATATGGTTAAGGAGTACTTACTGGAACTACAGCGAAGCTGGTTGCTTTGCTTTCTTTATCACTAGAATAATAGTGGAAACGAATCAATTTATGAGGGTTGGCTTGTAGATAGATGGCTTCCTAATCTGTATGACTACCATGTTCACTGTTACTTGGAATTTGAAATCCAAGGGTGCATCAAGTCCAAACAAATTAGTTTCTGCTACTGCAACTTCATCCAAAACTGAAAAAGTGGTTACTTCTTCTCTTCCTGGGAACATTGAGCATGAAAAGCATGAAGCCACTTAGGGAGAGCTTCCATCTGAAGCCAACTTCAGCCAGAGTGCTTCAACTATCATTTCCAGGGTAAAATCAAATAGGAGGAAATCTTACACATCTCTATTGATGACTGGATCAAAGGTTGGGGCTTACCGTGTTCTATTGATACCTTTATTCCTTACGCATGAACTACATTCACACTTGGCACTATTTGCAGTTACTAGAGGACCGTGTTGGAGCTTTGAAGGCGGAAGAGCTGCCAAGTATTGATGACGATTGCAATCAACTGGAAGTTTCCGATTATGTTGATGAGATCTATCAGTATTACTGGGTGTCCGAGGTAATGGTTATGATGTCTCTATTCCTTTGTTTTCATCTTAGTCTGGTAAGATAGAAGGTTTAGTGTAGTTCTGATTCTGACTTGTTGGCTTTGTTAAATTGTCTTTAACTGCAGGCACAGAATCCACCTCCAGAAAATTTCATGTCGATTCAGGCAGACATTACTCCTCATATGTGAGGCATATTGGTCAACTGGTTAATTGAAGTACCGATTTAACCTTTTGATGAACTATGATGTTTTTGTATTCCTTTTTGTCTTGCTTTGTTCAATTTTACATTTCCTGATGTTTAATAGTTGGCTATCCCCTTGATTTGTTCATCTGGAACAGGTACACTACAAATTCGAGTTAATGCAAGAAACTCTTTATCTCATGGTGACATTGCTCGATCAATATCTTTCCCAAGTCACACTTATGAAGGATGACATGCAGTTAGTTGGTCTCACTGCACTCTTGTTGGCATCAAAATATGAGGACTTTTGGCATCCAAGGGTAAATATCCATATCGCAACTCGTATGCATTTTTCGTGATTTTCTTTATAATTGTCTACAACAAGAAAAATTACAGCTCAACGATTTAATTAGCATCTCAGCTGAAACATACACCAGAGTACAGGTGCTTGGAATGGTATGTGCTTTTCTTAGACTCGGATTAATTCAGTATATCTGTTTTGTTAGAATCTGGAAATGTCCTGGTGCATATCTTATGAGATGAATAATGCTGCATTCTATAGTTCCCTTTTCGCTTGTCCTAGAATAAACACCGCCTTTGCTTTTCAGGAGAAAGCCTTTCTGAAAAAGCTGAAGTTTCGTGTTAATGCACCTACTCCATATGTCTTCAAGTTAAGATTTCTCAAGGCTGCTCAGTCAGAAACAAAGGTATTCAATAGCTTCTAAGGCTAACAGACATAAATTTTGATTAATGATTAACACCATTACTTAGAAAGAAAGAGATTGACATGCCAGAGTTTAGTGGATATTACTTCTCGATATGGATTAGATAACAGCAAAGTTGCTAACAGTCTGGTACTTTGTGGACTGTTTTGCGGCTTGAACAGTTGGCATTCTACCTTATCGAGTTGTGCTTAGTTGAATATGAAGCGTTAAGGTTCAAGCCCTCGTTGCTGTGCGCTGCAGCCCTAGCTGTTGCTAGGTGCACCGTGCAGATTCCTCCTGCTTGGACCCCGTTGCTCTGCAAACACGCTTGTTATGAAGTATCCCAAATCAGGTACTGCTTTAAAGACAAGTAAATAACTTTGTTCCTTATCTAGTGCTTGCTTCAGAATAAATTTTAATGATCGATGTTTGATCGTTGCAGAGACTGCAGAGATGGTCTTAAGATTTCACAAAGCTGCAAGAATGGGAAGTTTGAAGGTCACTTACGAAAAGTACTCTAGCCCTAATCTCAGTAGTGTTGCGGCAATAAAACCGTTGGACACGCTTCCACTCTGATTCAGCTCAGAGGGGTGAAGATAAGAATGTTAACAATTCAAGGGATAAAGACTTCAGCATCATCTAGTGGACATGTTTTCCCCCGCAGTTGTTGAAGCCTGTGTAGCAGGACAAAATTCTGCTTGTATTTCATATTGATCTAACACGATGAAGGGCATCCATCAAGCTTGTTGTAAAGAAGCCATATTTCGTAGCGCTTATACTGATGGCGTCTGTGTACTCTAGGGTTTTCAATATTGTAAAATCTTATGTTAATTTGGTTCCGCAATTCACATCAGTATGTTGTGTTGCACGCGTTTATGTTATGATCTCATAGAAGTGTTACAACATCATGTTGTTGCTAAGAAATTATGACCTGGAACTGAACACAACGTTGTTGTAACAACAATTGTTGTGTGAATCTAGTTTCTTGTTAATGGTACATTTTGCATTGATCAATCATCATCCCCCTTTATGTTTTGATAGATCCAATTTAGCTCTTAATTAACGTTACACGGTCTGATTTTAATGACTCGTACTTGTTTATATAAGCGAACATTTTGCTGATAAGCCGTGACTCAAGTTGCAGGGGTAGGGTGAAAGTAGATCCTAGATTCGATTCCCGTTTTAAAGAAAAATCAAACCAGGTCTCGCATGGATCTTCACTGCAGGAAGACCTTGGACATAGCAGAACTGATTTTCGACTCCATAACAGGTTTGTCTGCTCTGAAATGTGCACGAAATTGGCTTGTCCGAGATGCAGGCAGTTACAAAACCGTTTCTGTCGAGAAATGAAGCCTGATGGAGGATGTCAAGCAGAACATTTTCCGAATGGTTGATAGGCTCGAAGTAAAGAAGCGAAACAAAGGTCACAAGTGGAGAGAAACATAACTCCGAGTAGAACATACGTGCGTTTGACTAGTAATGACAAGAAACTACTGATAACAGCGACCGGACCAGATAATGAAGCGATGAAGGAGGCAGAATTGATCATGTAAAGCAACATTAAAATGGAAAACAAAATTTATTAAATGAAGCAAGATTTCATATATATTATTCTGACCTGTATAAGCTCAAAAAATGTACCCTAGCTTCTTTGCCTCCACCACCACAAGAAGTATATATTGAACCCTGCAGGATCTCCCTATGAATATACAACCTTGATCTTCAACAAAAACCAGTATCTGCTATCTACCAACATATAATACAAAACGTAATGCACAAGTACACATACGTTACATATTCTACCGTATAGATTAATATCACAGGTAGCTCAATCAGCTAACCAAACCATCTTGTGGAAGCAAGTAACTATCCCGATTCAAAGTCCCCCTCACTGCTCGATAAAACTCCAACCACGAAGATGAGTACGCATCTGCAGGACCTCACAGAAATGTCAGGTTAGGACTAGCAGGGCATGCTGCCACTAAATCCAACACTGATGCAGCTGGTTTGAGCTTCTGTGGAAAGTTAAACGCCAAGTTATCGACTTTATGTTCATATATTTTGCCCTTTCGGTCCAATTTATACCGCGAGGTGCCCTGAAACTGACCCTTAGCTTGCTGTTGGATGACGTTAATTTGAAAGAAAGGATTCGGTATTTTCTTTTAATTTGATGTTGAATTGGCGTTAAAGAGGTTTTTGTGCTTTATTTTTTAACAAGTTTACATGAATGTGTTCATGACCTGCTATGTGTGAGCTGGCCAGGGCATTGCAGGGTTTGCATGAATGTGTTCAACGACCAAACATGTTACATGCTGTGGTTGGGACTTGGGAAGAGAAGTTTGCTGAAACCCGCTGTATCACTACTACAATATATGCTATCACCGTCGGAGTCAAAACCGACAAGAAATCAGATTTCTGTCGCAATTTTGGAAAAAATGCGACATAAAACAATGTAATGTCGCATTTTCAAAGCGACACTATTGCTAGCGTCACGAAAGGGCTTTAGCGTCGGTTTGGTGGCTTAAACCGACACTACATAGCGTCGCTTTAAAGCGACACTAAACTAACGTCGGTTTAAAGCGACGCATACTTACACGTTACGTCGCTTTAAGGAAACGTTCATTAGCAATTTAATTGTAAAATATAATTCCTACTGTCGCTTTTAAATGACACTGAAATAATATTAAATCAATTTAATATCCCATAAACCGACGCCAAATAACAATTAAATAAATAAAATATGCAACCGAATAACGGTCTTAACCGACACCACCTTTGTTAATAATAATAAAAAAAACACACAAATCGCATTCTTCTTCGATTCATTGTAACAGAAAAATTTTATATAATTATATTAATTAATTTCAAGGTCAAAAAAAAAACATTAATAAAAATAATTAAAAAAAAAGTCTGCCAACATACACAATATTGTCCATACATTAATGAAAATAATTAACAATAAAAATAATGTCAAAATATACAAAAACCCATCCGTCATAACAACTACTAAATCCGACATTACAAACATAACATAAAAAACAAAAAAGATAGAACGATTAAAGTATCATATTTAACCGACAAAAAAGCGAACCAAATAAACTACGGAACCGAATCTGCGCCTGAACGTGGCACAGATCCTTCTCGCCCTTGAGGTCCTATATTTGATGCCAACATCCTCGACAAGTCCACATCAGATCCAACACCCGCAAGCATTTCAGCAAACCCCCCAGCTGGAAATTCAGGACAAGGCGCAGCCATCTCGGGTCGATATACTGGCACTTGATAAGGCGGCTCCTGCATGTAAGGCATGGGAGGCTGCTGCATGTATGGCATAGGCGGCTGCTGCATGTATGGCGTGGGCTGCATAGGCAGCGGATACATAGGATACGGAGGTTGCTGATTATAGCCAGCATAAGGATATGCAGGGGGCGGCTGACTTTGACCCGACTGTTGAGGAGGAGGCTGACTCTGGCCTGACTGTTGGGTTCCCGGGCTAAACGGTGGTTGTGGTTGTGCTTGTGGCTGAAATCTTTGGAAAAGCCACGCAAACAACTGACTTTGCTTGTTCTCTAGGTCCGAAATCCGTTTATTGTTATTTTCGTCCCTCAATTTCAACTCATTATTTTGAGTCATCAGCAATGCGATTGCATTGTTAGATGACCTCTTGGAGGAAATTGATGTAGAAGACGAAGAAGATGCATAGGAAACCATATCAGGAGTCACCCCATGACCGTATCCTCTGACTCTATTATACCTCTCAGGACCCATTGTGTCAACATACACTTGGGTCCTAAGATCTTCATTATCCTCTTGCCCCGACTGAATCAAAGTTTGCAGATTGCTCTCCATTGTTGCCTAGCATTACAATTTTTAAAAAGAAAAATTCAATCGTAAAACAGAACAATAAGCTATAGATAATAAATTTGAATAATAATGAAATACCAACACAGTAAAATAAATTACCCCTGTACGCTCCGATTCTTCATCAATCCAAGCTTCATTTTTTCGTGTATGACATTCACGAAAAAAGGTTACAGGATCAGCTTCTTTCCCATGTTTCTTCCGCTTTACCAAAAATAAAATTTCACACAAACAATTTTAGGCTAACCTCGTTAAAATTAAAATTTATAACTATTGAATATTTAAAATAACATTTCTTCAAATGGTACAATCCATACATATTCTTGCCGCTTTCTTGCAAAAGATTTTGTACCAGTAGTATGGTTCATTGTTTTCTTTTGCCGATTAATCTTGTTTTTTTCAGCAACCTCCTGAAAATAAAAATAAAAAAATTATTACACAAATTTATAGTTATAACGAAATAAACTACATCGTTTACCTTTGTTTTATCTCCACTCCAGTATGCCAACAAATTACCCCACTGGGTAGGATTCACATCAGGAGGAGGCTGGGGACGCTCCTCTGCAGCTCTGTTGGTATAATATTTTTTTTTTAACTTATTTCTGTACTCCTTATGTGCATGCTCAGCAACCTTAAGCGTCATAAAGCGGATCAAAGGCAATCTTGGTATATCAGCATCTTCAAAAACAATATTTCCCTACATCCATAAAATAAAAAATAAAAAAAATAAATCAACCAAGTCAAATATTATAACAATCATTGAATTATTCTTTCATTTTCTAATAAAAATATAAATACCTATACCTTAATTCTATTCCAAAAAGCTTCCTTATCTACATCCTTAATCTTACGCCAATGCTTCGCCAATGGGAGAATTCTGTGGTCTCTAACCTCCGATGCCACATATTTTGAAAATGCACTAGAGTTATCACTAACGCATTTTCCAGACATATCAAACGAACAAAGCTGTTTCGTCCATTTGGGAACTGAGGGTCCTCGCCTCCGTTGAGAAGTTCCTTGTTCATAACAAAACCACAGTTAAAACAAACCAAAAAAGTTGGAAACAGATGTAAACTTTCAGTTTATAAGGATAATAGAAGATTAAACACACAAAAAAAAAAAAAAAACGAATCCAATAATAATGTAGAAAAATAACCAGCTTCGACCTCCTCCCCTTCCACATGAAGTTCCTCATCACGTTGAGAATCACAACTACTATCCATAGCAAAACCAAAGGAAGAAGTGCGGAAATAGGAGTGAAGGGAGTGAAGGGAGTGAAGGGAGTGAAATGGGGAGTGAAGGGAGTGAAATGGGGAGTGAAATGAGAGAGACGGAAATAGGTCGTAGAACCTTAAATATGCCAAAAAAATTAGCGTCGAAATATGCAACTATTACGTCGCTTCAAAGCGACACCACCTCTGCAACATTTTTGACTAGCGTCGAAATAGGGTAACATTGAGTCGCTTCAAAACGACGTTAGGTCTGACAGATTTAAATAGCGTCGAAATAGAGGCTAATTGCGTCGATTTGAACCGACGTTATTCTGACAGACAGTAATTGCAGTGGCCTCGGAATTGGACGTGCGAATGTGACCGAGGCTTCGAAATATGGGCATATTGCGTCGCTTAAAACCGACGTTATAGTCTAACATTTCTAACTAGCGTCGAAATAGAGAACAATGACGTCGGTTTTAACCGACGTTATTCTGACAGACATTAATTGCAGTGTCCTCGGAATTGGACGTGCGAAAGAACCGAGGCATAGAAATAAATGCCTGCGTCGAAACAATAACTGGTTGCGTCGGTTTAAACCGACGTATAATACAAGGCGTCGAAATAATAAGTGGTTGTGTCGAAATAATAAGTATTTACGTCGATTAAAACCGACGCCACTACTTATTATTTCGACGTAACTATTTATTATTTCGATGCTTCGGTTCTTTCGCACGTCCAATTCTTCCGATCCATTTCCCCGTGCAAAAAAACCGGGAAAATTCCCGCCCAACAAAAAAATAAAAAAAGAGTTTAACTAAAAAAGAAAAAATGGAAACGCAGGAGAAAAAAAAATAGTTAAAATAAAAAAAGGTTATTTCTTATAATATTTTAATATATAAAATTTAACTTATACATAATGCTTAATAAAAACACAAATATAATTTTAGGAACATTTTGATATTGATGGCTTATATTTGAATTGTTTTAATCAAACATCTATAATTTTGAAACTTTTGATCAAACATTGTTCGGTTTATAATATCCTTAAAATTTTGATTTTTATTGTAAATAATTGACCAACTAGTTCATAAAATATTATGATAAATATTCTAAATTCACCACAAATATTCTATCTTAACTTATCATTATTCGTTTAAAATGAATTTTTCTTATGCAAATAATTTGTTGTATTAAAACGATACATTCACTAACACTTAAACAGTTTATTCATACTTTCATTAAGTATAACACAAGATTTTGGGATATCCACTAGTGTAAATATTTCAAATTGAAGATCGCATTCATTCACCGTATTCATATAGGGTGAAGGAGTGTACATATAAAAAATCATCAAAATCGGAGTTAAAATAACCGTTACATCGTGCAATCATTGGGACATGCATCAATTTTCACATACGTCAGACCCAAGTCATTTATAAGTTTTTTTGCCTTATAACATGATTCAGGCAAACAATCCCCTTCAGGCAACATTCTTTTAATTAACTCCAGTAAAGTTGTGAAGATGTCGTCTGGCATTCCCGCTAAACACTTGATCTGATACAGCCTTACAACTGCTTCTAATTTCTTAAACTCCTTACACCCTGGCCACAAATCTTGATCTGCCTCTTCAAGCAACCTAAAAAAAGTCTCCGCCTCTTCTGGACGCCCTTCCCCAATAGACGGTTCAGTAGACGGCCCAACACCTTCTTCTGTTAATGGTTGGACAAATACATCATTAAGAAAGTCATGCATACCAATCACCTTATCTCCTGTTTCTTCTTCTCCAATTGCCACATTTTGCTCTCCAATGTTTTGCTCGCCATGATGTCGCCAGCAAGCATTTTTATAATCTTTATCCATATCATACAATATGAGATGTTCAATAATAGTGTTCCTAACAAAAGTATATCGATTACAACATCTTTTGCAAGGACATCTAAACTTATCAGGACCAACACCATTTGCAACTGCTTGATCCAAAAACAAATTAATTCCAGCTGTATACGCTTCAAAATTTCGAGGTATCGTCAACCAACTCTTGTCCATGTTTTACCAGTTTACGAGGGTAAAATATTACGCTGACACTAAGATGCCTACAATCTTGCAATCCCTATCATGTAGGCATAACTATTAGAATTTTCAATTTCTATCTTTCAACCCTCGAACTCTATCATGATCACGATTGCAATCTTTTAATTTTCAACACCTATTGTAGTAAAAACAAATTAAAATAACAACAAAAAGTTATCAAAATTATGCTCATCTAATCCATTCTAGTAAATAACAACCAAAAGTTAACAAAATAACAATAAATTAAAATAACAATTATAGTGCAAAAGTTATATTTAATATTGTTAATTTAACATAAATGCTTATTTAAATTATTCATTCCATTTTCTCATAACAATTCAAATTGTAAAAAAAATTAATTTAACATAATATATTCTTATATTACTAAAAATGATAAGTTTATGTTATATTAATATTGTTAATTTAACATACATGCTTATAAATATTATTCATTTCATTTTCTCATAACCATTCAAATTGCAAAAAAAAAAATTTAATTTAACATAATATATTTTTACATTACTAAATATTATAAGTTTATGTTATATTTAATATTGTTAATTTAACATAAATGCTTATAAATATTATTCATTCCATTTTCTCATAACAATTCAAATTGCAAAAAAAAATTAATTTAATATAATATATTCTTATATAACTAAATATTATAATTTTATGTTATATTTAAGATTGTTAATTTAACATAAATGCTTATAATTATTATTCATTCCATTTTCTCATAACAATTCAAATTATTCTCATCTAATCCATTCTAGTAAATAACAACAAAAAATTATCAAAATAACAACAAATTAAAGTAACAATTAAAGTGCGAACAAAATTAATTTAACATAATATATTCTTACATTACTCAATATTATAAGTTTATGTTATATTTAATATTGTTAATTTAACATAAATGCATATAAATAATATTCATTCCATTTTCTCATAACAATTCAAATTATTCTCATCTAATCCATTCTAGTAAATAACAACAAAAAATTATCAAAATAACAACAAATTAAAATAACAATTAGAGTGAAAAAAAAATTAATTTAACATAATATATTCTTAAATTACTCAATATTATAAGTTTAAGTTATATTTAATGTTGTTAATTTAACATAAATGCTTATAGATAATATTCATTCTATTTTCTCATAACAATTCAAGTGACAAAATTAATTATTTCGCCTAAATATGAAGTAATTTAACAAAAATAATAGAAATTTATCTAACTACTTAAATTACAATTTTTAAATAAATAAACTTGTGTATTATACAATTTAAAAATTAAAGAATTTAGTGATAGAAACCTGAATTATAGAAGAATTCCGTCGTCGATCAATTCTTTATATACTCAACCAGCTCAAATAAATTCCCTACAACAATAAATTGTATCAAAATATTAAACATAAGAGGAGAAAATAAAAATACTACAAGCAAGAAAAATTTACCTTTGTGAAGAATGAACTTGGAAGAACTCGGAATGTGAAGAATGAACTTGGAAGAACTCGGAAGGTGAGAGAGAGAAGGTTTGTGAACCGTGAGAATGAGATAAATGCAAGAGGAAAAGATGAACACGGGTGAGTGAATATAAAGACGATCAATCTGTCGCTTACAACCGACACTGGGTTTCAAAATATTTAAAAAAATAAAATATATGTCGCTCAGAACCGACGTAGGATTTAAAATATATAAAAAAATCAATTAGTGTCGCTTCTATATGCGACACGCATACTTAATGTCGCTTAAAAGCGACACTGTTTTATTAAAAGCGACGCCAGTATTTAAAATTATTAAAACGTGTGTCGGTTATAAGCGACATTAAGTATGCGTGTCGCATATAGAAGCGACGCAGACTTTCTAAATCCGACGTCATATTCAGTGGGTGTCGCAACTCTCTTGTGCGCCACTATATGATATTAAACCGACGCAACAACTGACACTATAGGGTCCTTTTGTAGTAGTGTATGCAACGGTTGTGAAGGGGAAAGGAGAGTGAAGGGGACTTTGGATCAAACGCAAATGCCGTAACATTTTTATTTATACAGCAAGAGGAATTTGGGCAGAAGCCACATAATAGGTCAAATATAGTTATCTTGAGATTCAAACATGAGGCTTTTTTTACAGTGTGGAGGGACATTATCGTAATACTAAAGGTATAATATTTTCCTTTCTAACTTACTGTAACTACTTGCTAGGTCATAAATGATTTTTACATCTAAATTTCTTTTGTTCCTTGATTTTTCTCTATTTATTCAGTCCAACAAAAGTATAGATGAAGATAAAAAAAGTTGAAAATCCGTTTTTCAAAAACTATTTCCTAATTTTAGAATAAAAGCAAGGAAAAAAATGAAAATAATAAATACACACAAGTATGTCCAATGAAAGTCCATATTTAGGTATTCCTACCATCACTTTTGAGTACTTATTTAAGGACTTAAAAGCGAATCCATGTGTCCCTAAAGGAACATTGTTTCCAATGGTAGAGTCTTTATAATAGAATCTCTCAATTTGAAGTTTTTATGATTTTATGTGATAATTTGATTAGGTGCATTGTTTTGCTTATGTTAACATTTTTTAAATAATTAAAAGCATTAAAATCTTCAATTAAGATTGTGAGTCCCGTTTTCCGTACTGCACATTTTTTGTTTGTTTATGTTAATCATTTTTTTATTAATTAAAAGCATTAAAAACATTAAAAGCTTCAATCAATATGGTGGGTTTCGTTTTTCACTCAAGGTTGTCTATCTCTATACAATCCTTATATGTGAGACATACACTATGTATCCGATGTGTCCCTGTACTTTAGGACTCACTTTCCGATCCATTGGAGGTTCATTTTGTCTCTATATTTGTTTTATACCCATTTTATACGGTGATTGTCCTTATTTAGAAACTCCGTTGAAGATGCTCTTATACATCTATTGATTATGTTTGATTTATTCAATTTGATGGTTAAAAAATAAAAAGTAGTATGTGACAAATTAAAATTGCTGTGTAAAAATCACTTTCCAAAAAGGCTTTGTAAGATTAGTGTTTTCAACTATCACACGAAAACGTGTATGGAAAGCCAAATTACTATGTCATAGTCGGTCACATAACCCCTTCTCTATCATATTGGCTTAAGGGACACTCCAAATTCCAAACTATTGGAAACGAAATATGATAGTCCAATATTAGTTATATGACAAATTGAACGGAGTTAGAGTGAAATGACAAATTGAATGGAGGCACAAGAATTATATTGGATGTAATTATGATATATTTTCTGCTCTCCGATAGACTTTGAATTTTCCACCAAAGACTAATTGGTGTGCCAAGACTTCCGCGGCTAGCAACTCCATCATGCATGCATTTTCATTTGGTCCTACACGGCTTCATTAGAATTCGGAAACTTCCATAGAAAAATCTCTAGATTTCTCATTAGTGAAAAACAAATGAGAAAGCTGACTTGTGTGACAATGACGATTTTGTAGTGTTCATAACAATTCCGTTGTTTAGAAAATTTGTAATTAACGACACGACAATCATATCCAAGTAGAGAGTACCAGCAAGTGTGGTGTAGGCGATGGACTTGCAAACTTGTTCAACCTGACACATCTATATCCGTTTTCCTTCAAACAAAACATAAAACATATCTAAATTCGTTTTCGTAATTTTATACCACATAAAAAGAAGAGTAAATAAGATGATAGGTTGTGAATTTCTACAACCCATAATGGACGCCGAAGACCCTTAATTCAAAGTCTCCACTGCATGATGGATTTCTAGAACCCATCACAATCAGCTGGTACCAGGTGTATCGACAATGGACTTGCAAACTTATAAACACTATCTATTCATTTCAGTTACCCTTTTTTCTTTTCTCCATCAGACGACTTTCTTTGAAACTCTCTGATCTACATCGATAATCTAGTCCTATAAATTCTGGAATTTAGAAGCTAAACATCATCATCACCAAAGCATAGCAAAGAAAATTGTGTGTGATAATGGATACCCACTATCACCTCAGTATCGCTCACTATTTCCTTCTTTTTCTTTTGACCTCTTCCTGCATGCAGAGTACTACTAAACTCTGTTTCTGTTTGGCCGGTGGTGCACTTTCAAGCAGTGTGAAAATAAATGCATGCATCGACGAAGAAAGACAAGCGCTTCTCATCTTTAAACAACATCTTGTTGATCCTTCTGGCAGGCTTTCCTCTTGGGTGGGTCACGATTGTTGTCGATGGGAAGGGGTTTCAAGCAACCGGTCATGTCGTGAAGATGGACCTCCGGAATCGAATTCTAGATCTATATTCCAATTCTGCTGAAGAGTTGGACTCGTCGGCTTTTGAAAAGGCTCACTTGGGAGGTAAGATAAATGCTTCTCTGTTGAGCTTGAAACATTTAAATTACCTGGCCTAAGCTTTAATCATTTTCATAGCAATCAAATTCCTAAGTTCTTTGGGAAGCTTAAAAGTCTACAATATCTCAATCTCTCCTTTGCGTCATTTGGAGGAGAGATTCCCCCTTCTTTTGGTAACCTATCAAGCCTCAATTTTCTTGACCTTAAGTGGAATCACCTCTCATCTTCCAGGAACTTAAATTGGTTGTCTCGCCTCTCTTCTCTAAAATACCTTGATCTCGGAGGCATAAATCTTAGCACCACAGGAGTCAATTGGGTGTATGCTGTTAATATGCTTCCTTCATTAGCAGAGTTACACTTATCTTCATGCCAAATTGAAAGCATTTCACTCTCACTGCAGAGCATTAACTCGGCATCACTTTTTAATCTTACCAGCCTTATAGCACTTGATCTATCCTTTAATGATTTCGGTGATCCTTTCCCAAGTGAATTTGCAAACTTCAAATCTCTGGAATACCTTGATTTATCTTATACAGGCTTAAAAAGTCAAATTCCTAAAGTCATTGGAAATTTGTGCAAGCTAAAGGTCTTAAGCCTTTCTCATAACGAATTTAATGGGGGGATAGAAGAGTTTTGGATGAGTTTCTCTAATTGTCCAAATATTGCATTAGAGTCACTAGATTTGGCTTACTGTGAGCTGGGAAGCCAATTGCCGGTCTCCTTAGGAATGTTTAAAAGTTTGCAAAATCTCAATCTTCATCACAACAATTTGCGGGGCTCAATTCCAGATTCCATTGGAAATTTGTCATCCTTGGAAACTTTGGACCTCTCTTCTAATATCATAAACGGCTCAATTCCAGATTCCATTGGAAACTTATCATCCTTGAAAACTTTGGACCTCTCTTCTAATTTTATGAACGGCTCAATTCCAGATTCCATTGGAAACTTGTCATCCTTGAAAACTTTGGACCTCTATTCTAATTTTATGAACGGCTCCATTCCACAAAGTTTGGGACAACTCTCTCAGCTAGTTTCCTTCCATCTGTCTTCTAATTTTTGGGAGGGCATTCTAACGGAAGCCCATTTCATAAATCTTACCCAGTTACAAGATTTTAGTGTAGGAGACAAAAACCAGCCCATCTCCCTCATTTTCCACATGGCTTATGATTGGGTTCCTCCATTGAAGTTACACATAATTAATATCATAAACTGTCGGATAGGTCCTGATTTTGGGGTATGGCTTCAATCACAAACTGAAATGGGCGACGTCACTCTTAGTGGTAATGAAATCTCGGATTCCATACCAGAGGAATGGCTGTTGAAGAATTATGCCCAGCTCATCCGACTAGACTTGTCTTACAACTAATTTCGTGGAAACCTTCCATCCTATTTGAAATTTCCAAAATTAGAGTATCTTGATTTGAGTCATAATCAGTTGGAGGGCCCACTCCCACTTTGGTGGTCCACTAATGCCATTTACCATGATCTTGAAAGTAATCTATTTTTCGGGCCAATTCCCTCCAATATTGACCAAATGATGCTCAATTCGAAAACTTTGTTACTTTCTGAGAATCATTTGACTGGGACTATTCCTCCCTCTGTTTGCAACATGCATCAATTGGAAGTCTTGTCTCTAAGGAGCAATCAGATTTATGGAGAATTGCCTTGTGCATGGAGTGTGGGGAGCAAACTGGGGTTTCTAGATGTTAGTCTGAACAATCTCTCTAGTAATATTCCCACTTCATTGGGAGTATTAAGTTCACTGCAAATATTAAAGCTCAACAACAACAATTTTGGCGGTGAAATTCCTGATTCATTGCAAAATTGTTCTATTTTGATAAGTCTAGATCTTGGAGACAACAAGTTATATGGTAACATACCTGTATGGATAGGAGGACCAAATGTATCCGTGTTGTATCAGATACGATTACGGTCCAACTATTTTAGTGGACATATATCCCAGCAATTGTACAATCTTGGACATCTTCATATCCTCGACCTTAGTCACAACAACCTTTCAGGTACTATTCCTAAGTGTATGGATAATTTGGCTTCACTTGTCAATGCTTCATCTATAAACTTTACTAGTTTTATTGAGCAAGCCACATTGACGCTAAAAGGAAGAGAACTTGTGTACAACAAGACTTTAGATCTTGTAAAGAGCATTGATCTTTCATCAAATAATTTACAAGGTGAAATCCCTAAAGAAATAAGTAGCCTCATTCTATTGGGTACCTTGAACTTGTCCAGGAATCAATTGACTGGAAAGATCCCTTCCAAGATCGGAAACTTGCATTTGCTTGAAACTCTTGATCTTTCACACAACCACCTTTCAGGACAGATTCCTCAAAGCTTGTCATCTTTAACATTTTTAAACCACTTGAACTTGTCTTACAACAACTTGTCTGGGAGAATTCCTTGGGGAAACCAGCTTCAAACACTCAATTTTTCGGCCATTTATATGGGAAATCCATCGCTATGTGGTGTTCCTCTCTCAACTAAGTGCCCTGGAGATGACACTTTCCCATCTAAGGATACAAAAGATAAAAATAAAGGTGGAAATGATGAGTTGTGGTTCTATGTCAGCGTGGTACTTGGCTTTATTAGAGGCTTTTGGGGGGTTTGCAGCCCATTGATCTTAAAGACATCATAGAGATATGCTTATTTTCAATTCTTCGATAACATCAAAGACAAGGTAGCACTAGCAATTGCATTGAAAGTGGCTCGTTTCCAAATAATATTTTCTAATATTTGATAGTACTATGTATATTTGTGTTGGTTTATGGTACTTCTTGGAACTTGTGTATTAAATAAAATAATCCTATCTTTTTTTTTTGTTTCTTGTCAAAAGAATTCTATCTTTCAATAAATGTTCCCACAAACAATTATGTATTATCCTGGAATTAATAAAAATTCTACACACACACTGAGTAAAGCAGGGGTATCGTTGACCCCAAAAAAAGAGAAAAGGAGTAGTAATGTAAAATCGTGTTTATTTCAAAAGAGTGCTACTAAAATCACTTATTTTTCCCATCCATCTTTTAATGAAAATGGTAATCACATAATTATCCTTTTAGCGCAAGACTTTTAAATCTATATTTATAAATTCATTATAACTTTAATTAAATAAACTACAAGAGAATAAAGAAAAACTAAAACTAACAAAAGTAAAAATAAATCCACCACCCTCCCATATCATCCACGATGGGACGACGATTATCAAGTCCCCAATCATCCATCACCCTCCCCAACGACAAACACCATTGCACTCTCCCTTTCAATTCCGGTACCACCTCCTACACCCTCTCTTTCTCTTCCTCAAAGACGAACAACGACGACAACCCAAATTTTAAAATCGAAAAATACCCAATTCCAGTTGGACTAAATCGGTTTGGAGCAATCTGCCTTTGTATTGGAGCAATCTCCCCCGTATTTCTCTCTCTTCGTCCCCTATGCTCTCTTCCTCCCCCCTTACGTTTCCCTCTCTTTCCAAAATAGATGTCGTCAAGTAGGTGTCAAAGGTTTTTGTTTTTGATAGAGGTGGGAGGAGGTTCTGGTGCAGCTAGGGTCATAACAATTAGGGAAACATTAGAGGTTATTTTAGAAATAACGAGAAAATATGCTCGCGTGTTGCTGCGGAAACCTATTGTTTCAGGTGTAATCAGATGAATAAAACACATTTAAGTTGAATAAATTCAACACAATTATAAACAAACAGTTTTTTTTATATACATTCAAGTGAGCTGGCATATAAACACATTGTACAATGAGTGGGAAGAAACTGAACGTCTTTGATTAGAAAGAGATGGTTTCCAAAAAAGTTCTGTTTCTTATGAAACATTAGTTTACACAAAATTTCAGTTACCAAATCCAAAAAAAAAAAAAAAATGTGACTCTATATGGCTTTCTTACTACATAAAAATATCCCTTAGTTAAAGCATGCCACACATCATCACATTGCTATTATATGAAGTATATTCCTCAGTGGCAAGTAATATACTCTCCTTAGCATGACCTCTCCATCCCCTCTTTTATCTCCCTAGAATCGTACAACAACCCATAAATACGGTGCCCCTTTAAAATCCAAGCATACATTAAAAATTCAACAATACAGTTACAAAATCTCTATAAATGAACATACCTCAAAAAGCCAACGGCCCAAGTGACACACTGCACACACTGCATGCACTCACATACACTGCATACACTGCATACACATACGCTCACACACACTGAAGAATGAACGCATTATATTCCGTTAGCACCATTCAACTTTAAAAGCAGTGAGACCTTCCAAAGGCACAGCCTAACTGGCCTCGGTTCAAATAACCAAATTGAGAACAACAGTTGAATTTTTGAAAAGCTGTACAGAGGGGGAAAAAAGAAAAAAAGAAGAGAAAACAATCCTATAACCACAACTGAAAAACAAAATCAAAATGAACAGAATAAAATATCAGCAGAGCTTGAACAGTAACATCCTTTGAAAACATGTAAAAACCATCCCAAATCAGCAAGAATAAAGCGAAAAGAAAAAAACACATCATACACCTTTAACACAGCAGCTTGAAAAAACCCCAACAAAAAATTACAAACTCTGAAAGGCACCGTTTCTTAACTGAAAGAAAAAAAACGTATCACCCATCCGCCACAACAAATCGACCAAACACAGAAAACTCAATTAAAACAGCATTTAGAAGCACTATAAACCCAAATTACAAAAAACATCATCGTGATCAATTGTTTGTTTATGATAACTATCTATTTTTGAAGCTCTCACTAATCAGTCCTTGGTTGTAGACCAAGAAAGACACTATGGGCACACACAATTAGAAGCTCTAGGCAAACTTGAATTCAGGAGACGGTTTCTGATATTAAATTACGCCGGAGGGTGTGCAAAAGTTGGACTGTGGCTTATTTGGTTCTACTTCTGAATTGCTTCTTGATTAAACTGTTTACTTAGCTGCTTTTAGGTGTCTTTACTTATGAATCAATTTTTTTAGAATGAAGTTAGAAGATGTTCTAGCACCAAAGACCATTAGAAGTTGGAAAGATATGCCGATGCAGCGGTTTGAGAACACAGTTTGGGAAACTTTGGGTAGGAAATATGCTCGCAAGGAAAACCAACAATGGGTGAGCATGATTCTCAAAGCTAGTTTATGTTTAAATTAGTGAATCACCATAATAATCTTTGCTGGTTGGTTTTCAATCATGGCCTACTTTTTATTCAAGTTCCTGTAAAGAGAATTGGTCTTTTAACATGCTCTTTTCTAAATTTTAAAAAGGATCGTAATTTTGTAAATAAATTCAAATCCCAAATTGAAATTGCAATGTAACCAAGCCATAGTTTATGACATGGTTTTTTATCCTAGCCATAATTAGACTAATGTGATTTATGCCTAGAGACTAATGTGGTTTTTCACATGCTTTTTTCTCTCAAAATTTATAGAAATATGAAAATGATCATCACAAATTTCAAAACCTGCATTAACCGAAATTAAAAGGAAATGGACACCATGAGTGCTTGCAAGATGAGAGAAGGGAAACAAAACGGAAATTGTGCATTTGAACAGAATGATGACAATTTAAAACTTTAATTGTGAAAATGCACAATTTTCATGTGTTAAATGAATGAGTTATTTTAGGATTACAATGCCAAGCTTTCGGATTTCGAACTTGCGAAAGATAGTCCTGAGGGTGATAAAACTCATGTTTTGACGCGAGTCATGGGAACCTATGGTTATGCAGCCCCAGAGTATGTGATGACTGGTGAGTGTGTGCGTGTGTGTTCTGTAACCATCAGTTCATCATATATCAATATAGCACACTCCAATTCAACCTATCCAATTCAAAGTAGCACATCTCTAATTCAACATATCCAATTCAAATTAGCACATATCCAAATTCCAATTCAATAAACCACATATCCAAATCAATTCAAACTAAATACCTAATATTCAATCACATATCCAATTCAAACTACATGGCTAATATTCAATAACATGTCCAATCTTTTAGCACATTTACAAAACAGATTTAGAACACTATAAAGTCTACTGAGCAGCAGAACCTAAACATCAAAATCCAACACAAAGACAAAGTAGCATACCAATTCTCTATCTTGTATGCTCTTTTCAGCTGTATCTTTTTAACTCGTTTGAAAACTTGTCCTATGTGCTCTGTTGCATCCTGCAAATTTGTTAACTCAACTTACTAAGTAACACTCTAATTCTTTTTTAGCCAAAACTAAGCCGAAAATTGTCAATCCCATTAGCCAAAACTAAGTCGAAAATTGTCAATCCCATAAAAAAGCTGCATCTTTTTCACTGTATTTTTCCAGACTTTAATCACATAGAATCGGTTAAAGTGAGGGAAATTATGTTGATGTTTCATCTAATTGCCAAATACTGAATAAGGTTCTCAAGGTTTTTCATTGAAAAATTGACACAGTTTAAAGGCATTACTCTAAAGATTCTTTGCAAGTAATGAAAACCTGACCAAGTTGATATCAATCACAAATCCAAATGAATGTTAATAATGAAGCAAAACACTAAAACGAACAGGATTTAAGAGGTTTAAAAACTGTGCGCTAAAACTAATCATGAAAAGAGAGAATGATGCGGAAAAAAATTGAAAAAATAGGTTAAAACTAAGGAGAAGCAGAAAAAAAAACAGGTAAATACGTTTGTTTTCCACGTGAGATTTTGGGTCGATGGAATTTTTGTGTACAGAACAATGGGATCAATTAAATTCTGGTTCTTGTGTTTTAAGACCAATCCCACCTCAAAAAATAAGAGTAAATTTGTATTGATACCACAATGACAAAAATGGATAAGTTCTATACGTGGATGGTTATAGAGTTATCGGCTGACCTGGTTCATGAAGAAAAATAAAAAAAACTTAAATATTGACAAAAAAGATGAAGTTTTTTTCTGCTATAATTGACCATATCAGTATATATTGAATAAAGGTTTTTTTTTTTTTTTTTTTTTTTTTTTTTTTTTTTTAGAAATGCAAAAGGAAAAAATGTTGAAAAAGAAATTTAAAGTTGAGAGTGATCAATGTTATACCTTGAAGACCGCGAATAGACCCAGTTCTTTTAGATTGATTCCAATTTGGCTGTAGGAAGCTGAAACAGATTCAAATTGTAAACATTTTGCACCAAGGATTCTATATGGAGAGACACAAATACTGTTTCCAATAAATAAAAGTGAGTGCAAATATAATCGTTTCACATACGATAAGGTAGGGAAAACAACGGTCGACATATTGGGATCTGATGATCATATGTCAAGAACAATCGATAACAGTGATTAATACAAAATTGTAGCTGCTAGTGGTTGAGATTGAAACAGAGAGGTAAAACATACGGATGCTAAATTTGATTTTAAAGGTTGGTAACAATCATGGAACGATGCTCGATATGATTATAGCCCATGACAAAGTTACTTTTATAATTATTTATTGGCTAACATTGCATTCATGGTATAGTTAAAGGCTCTGTACGTTTTTAGCACCAATTAAATTTGGTTCCAATGCGTACAGAATGAAAATAAAATGTTGGGGTTAACATTGAACAGTTTAAAGATTAAATTGTTTAGAACAGTTTAAAACCAAAGATATAACTTGAGAATACATTAGGCGATCAAATTATCCAACGAAAGATTATAAACTGAGGACAATGGGTTGCACAAAAGTAAAAGAGAAGCGGATAAAAACGAAAAAAAAATAGAAAAAAAAGGCAGGCAGCAACAAAAGTAACAGAAAACTAACAACGCAAAATACTTGATACATTGAAAACTAAATGTCTAAACGGATTATATACCTTCAATAAACACCGGTGCTTCTTGAAAGTGAAGAAGAACGAAATCAGACATCGATATCAACCATCTGATTACAGAGACAAAATCTGCAGAATCACAAAAAGAGAATTTAAATGTTGAATTTATCTGTAAATCAAAAACTCCAAAAAGAAAAACAATAAATAAAAAAATGAGGTGCATCAAGAAAAGAAACCTTACCAAGCTCAAAGCCCTAATGTCTAATCTAAATTAGAGAACACTAACCCAGAAGACAAAGTACTACACATTTCTTAGGAAATTACTTTGTGGTGGAGGTTATCTATATAAGTGATAATTTCAGTAACCTGTTGCTGAACCTCCGTTTATCAAAACATAATAAAGTACGTAGAAAAAGCATCATTAAATCTTCCTAACTATAAAGTACCTGAACATTTTTTTCACTCACAATAGGGACACCACAAAGTAAAGGAACTAATAGCCCAACTAATTGGTTAATGTCCTGTAAACCTTCCACTTGTTGTTCATATGAGGATATGGCTGCACCAAAAATAAATATAGTTAAAATAAATTCAACCAATATGGCATGGAAACCATGGGAATTAATCATATGAACCTAGTCAATTGACCGAAAAACACAACACAAAACGCATCAAACCATCAAAAGAACAGAACCAAATTGATGTGCAAAGTCTGGGGTAAACAACACACACAAAGACTTGAAGTGGCAAATATTTGAAAATGTATGCTCACTGTTGAGATGTATACCAATATTTCAGTACCATTGTAGACAAAGTAATATGCGTTGGGTGAGTGATATATAAGACTTATAAGTTGCTTTATTTGACATTTGCAGATTGAGTGGCTTTATTAGGACCCTCCGGTGTCTCTATGGAATCAAGTTATTAATAGCTTATGGAGTCGATTAATCTTTTGAAATCCAAAACTTTAAAAGTTGAATGATACTCTTCAACTTCTCAGGAACAGTTGTTCCTAACAGTACATTGGAACAAAACATGCTAACTGATGTACAGAACCTGTGTCCGCTGACCAGTGATGGAAACAATCAATGCAAATAATTTTTTTGGGGGTGATTAATTGTGGCAAAGATATCCTATAGAGATGGGAGAAAACGACACTGAAATAGGAATCCCAACCCAAATATCATCACAGAAGCAAAACAGAAATGGTGAATCATAAAAAGCTCCTAGAGTCACAATTCTAGAAGAGGAAAACAGAATGCCCGCAACTCAAGCAACGGTATCAATATTGTTCTACTAAATTACCCGTCATTTGATGAGCATTATTTTTATGGAGATATCTCACATCTCAAAAAGTTTAGAAATTCCAACGAAGGTGACAACCACATTATATAAAGAAGAAACCTAGACCTAATTGAACACGCATAAACAGGCTCACTTTAATATCATAAAGATACAACTAAGATATTTCAGACTCAGGCAAACTAAGTAGACGCAATAACAACTCCAAAAAGGTGGAGGCAGGAGCACTAAACACCTTGGAGGTTCTAGATAAACGCAACACAATTATTAGCATCTAATGTCCCTATGCTGGATTTGAAATTACATGAATATCACAAATAAACAGAATGGAGAAGAACAAACTTTTGGCAACTCTAATATGGGTAGCTGCATCTGGAGTGGAGATGGTTGTGTTACTGTTGAAAGCTGAGAACGATCAGTGACACCATCAATGTCCTCCTCATTGATGTCATACAAACTCAATATCCTGCATGGTAAATCACATGAAGATCCAAATTTCTCAATATTCAAAATCTAAGACTAAACCACACGAAGTTAAGAATTAGACCAATCAGAAAGATCTGGTTTAGGAAAAAAAAATCGAGAAAATACAGGAAACAGCGGAGGTGGTGGCAAGTAATCATGCAGATAAGATGAAATAAAACCCCGAAATGCTTCTAACATGGAAGGAACAGATACCATCATTCATCAGCTCTTCCCAAAAACTACAGATATGTTTTATTCCGACAACTATGAATACATATTCAAATTGGGAAAAAGTAGGACAGAAAACATACCCAAAAAGTAACAGTGGCGTTCTAGCTACTGTCAAATCTCAGGTTTATCAACTGAGGAGACAAAACGCAAAATCCCCTTTTAGCTGGGAAAGCCCTGACAAAGCACCACAACTCACCGCAAAACCAAACTGTTAGGGTGTCGTCCAAATTAACAAAAATCCAAAATTAAAACTCAAATACAGTACCTGAGTTTAATAAAACTCACTTCACTATGATCTGAAGACAGGTCGCGCACAAACTGGGCTGGAAATTCGTCGGAAATCCGGCAACAACTTCGGAATCCCAGACGGCAAAGCCGTCGATCTCATCGATTCAATCTGCTACTCCTAAGGACACTCCAAGGAACCAAATCCCTAATTACTCAAGCAACCGAATTCAAAAGATCTCAACAAATTAAATGCAAGTAAAATACAAAAAATTATAAAAATCAAATGAAAATAATAAAGCTACAAAATGAAGTAGCAATAGTATACCATTTCAAATCGAAGGGATCCATCGGCGCGAGATTAACATCAACTAAAAAAAAAGAGGAAAGAGGAAGTTAGAGAGAACCAAAGATTTGGGTTTTGTATGGAGAGCTAGAACGGAAGATTTCGAGACAAAAGTAATCGTTGAAGAGGACACCAGCACAACTGAATGCAACATAAATCATCCAAAATATAACACAACTACATGTATATATTAAATTCACAAAAATAAATAAATAAGGAAAAGTGAGAAAAAAAAATTGGCCTCTATTGAGAGCACCAGTTACCGTACACTTTTTGGTGCGGATAGCTCATTGTAGTAGCGCTCGTACCCTTCGAATACGTCGCTCATCTTTCCCTAAGTTTCTCTCTGCATTCAACCCATCACACAATTTCAGCAATAATTCAGATACAAAGCCCTAAATCCAACAAATTTGGGAGATTGATTGCGAATTATGATGAAAATTTGAACGATCTGAAATCAATGGAATCAGAAGTAAATACCTGTTTCGATCGGAGATTTGAATGGATCGTAGAAGACGACGGCTGAAAAGCAGTGGCGGGTGTTTATTTTTTGTTCTAGGTGGTGGTGGCTTAACATACAAAATTTCACTTTTCACTTCACATAATTTGTTTGAAATCACTAATTAGCATTAGAACAACTTCATAATGAAAATAGATTACACTAAAATTTTAGAAATTGTTGCTTACCTATCTTCAGAAGCATCTTTATGATTTCCACACATTTTTCCAAAAACAGTGGAAAGATGAATACAAACCTCCTTGGATGGACACGCTAATAGGATCATCCAGTCGACCATCAAATACTTCCAAAGATAATGACAGAAGTGGTGTCTCCATTACATGCTTCTCCGAAAGCCCCCTGTGAGAAAAAAGAAAAGTAAAAATCAAAACTTGCCTCTGCCAAATAGGAAAACCCCTACAAACCACACAATCAGAAAAATTAAATACTTTTTTCTAAAATTAGGAGAGGAAAATAGAATGAGTGGAAAATCCTAAAAAAATAAGAAAGAAAAAAAGCCAAAATTATAGATCTAGAGAAAAAAAATTACCCAAAGTTCCACTCAACACAACCATAAGGGCCAATGCGAAGGTGAGCATAAAGTCCTGCCTTCTGCATGGTCATGAGAAACCTCATCAGATTATACCTCCCTTTAAAATTGTACTAAAACCCAGCATAAACCCAGAAGGTGAAATTAACTACAAAACCAAATATACAAAGGTATTCGTTTCAGATCCAAATTCATACCCCTTTATACTGGCTCCAAGGTGGTTTTTGTCGTAGCGGCGACTGGAGGATAGGATGGAGGCGAGACCGTCGTTCT
Source organism: Malus sylvestris (assembly GCF_916048215.2). NCBI lineage: Eukaryota > Viridiplantae > Streptophyta > Magnoliopsida > Rosales > Rosaceae > Malus > Malus sylvestris. The sequence continues at coordinate 35,853,866 of NC_062264.1, read as the reverse complement.
CGCAGGGTGTGGGAGATGGAAGAGGCAATGAGGGTTTGAGAAGGAAATGGAAAAGGCCAGCTTTACCATCGTTCTTCCCTTCCCACGATCATCAACACGTGTGCATCAAGATTAGCGGCAGAGAGAGCCTGGCAGAGCACCTACCTAAATATCTCTCTCACTCAGTCCAAACCCATAGCTCCCATCTCTCTCCAATCTGTCAGATCCTGTGTCTCCCTCCTCTGTAGTCGCTCTATCCCCCTCTCTCCGCTCGCCAGAGGCACACCCAGATGTTGTCTCTCTCCAATTTGTCAGGCGTGATGTCCCCCTCCCCTCTCTCTCGCCGAGTCAAACGTGAAATGCAGCCAACTGTTGAAAATAGGTTTTTAAGCCTGAGTGGCAATTTTGTAAATTAAGTGAAAATTGGTTAAAAGCATCCGAGTGGCAATCTTGTAAATAAACTTAAATGTGGTTCAAAACACTGTTTATTAGTACAGTGCAATTGAAAAGCCTTCTTTAGACTAAAGTAATGGTCAATGAGAAAATAACACTTTTAGTTATTAATTTTTTATGAAGGGTAAAATAATAATATGGTGTAGAAATAGGAGTCTTTCAAAAAGCGAAAATATATAAAAACCGCGGCCGATTTAACAAGATGTGTCAGACCTCTGCAACGGTGGACTGTTCTCATTCCTTTCCGTCGGAATCCGAGAAGAGCAAAAGATATCTCCAAAATGACGTCGTTTAAGGTACGCTTGCTTCTATGAATCTATCCAACAATCTGTCGTCTCCATGTACCTCTTGAAAAATCGAATTTCTTAAAAAAATCAAATTCAACTAGGGCTGCGTTTTTAAATTTGAATTACTGTTCGTCTAATTGTGGGTTTCTTTTGTGGAAGTTGCTTTCTCGTGAATTTTATCTTGAATTGATTGAAATTCTCTCGGTTTTTCTAGAAATTATTGGCTCTTCTGCTGGTTTAAACTTCTTATGGTGGTGATTTATTAACTTCTGACGTTCTTTTTCAATATTTTAAACAGTTGGTGGCTCAAGTTTTAAGGTTTACACAGAAAGTGACACTGCCAAAGCTGATGGCGGGATCAGGTAATTGTAGTTTTAAATTTGTGCAATTTCATTTCGATTATCGAATGTTATGGTTTTAATCAACGTCTTAGTTGTTTTAGAACTGAAATCAACTAAGCCTTCATTCCAGAATTTAAATCTTGGGATTTGTATTACAATGATGTAGCTAAGTAGAGGCCAAAAAGTAATAGATATTAGCCGTATCTGCCCACTTCCTGCAAGTTCTTGGCAATTACCTAGATTGTAAGGGGAATTATAGCTGTGTGCTGCGTTTATTTCAGGAGTAATGCAGCAGTTAACAAAGTATCGACTCTGGAGAATACAGCTGCTTTAAAGGTAACCGACGACATTCATATTCCACTGCTTGTTTTAAGGGGGATTGGGATGGAGTGTTATTTCTTGTGATAAGCAGTTTTTGTTTTAATTATATATTTACTGCTTTCTATCTGTAAATTGTTTTGTTATCAAGGCTGGTTTGAAAAGTATGAAGAAGCGAAAAGGCATACTTTGTAGTTCGGCGTGTAAGGTTGAACCAGACTGTACTTGTTATGCAAAGTTGTGTTACACATCTTGAACCAGTTCCTTTTTCAAACTTTTGTTGTCCTTATCTTAGCAAATAAAAATGTGGGAAGAAGAGCATTGGCCGATGTCAGCAATTTCAAAAGCAACTCTTCTTGGATTGTAGGGGGTGATGCCTCTAAAATAATGTTGGTACCTTTTCATTTGCTCATACAGTTCCTGAAAGCTTTGGTTTTGCGGATGAACTTAGAAGACGGACTGCTGGTGCTGCAAGTGCTCTTCTTGTGCTTAGTCACTGGGAAGCACTTCTAGAGGATCCTTTCTTTTGTACCGAAAACAGAAGAAGAACTTGAAGAGTTTGGTGACGGTTCTAGTGTGCTTCCCAATACTGCAAGGAAACTAATTAAAGCAGTAAGAAGGAAGAAGGGGCTTCCTGTAGAGGAAAAAGTAGTACAGCACGCGACCAAGCAGAGGACCCTGGCTCGCAAAGTGTAGAGGTTGTTGATATACTTTAGCTTTAGGGTTAGGGCCAATTTAGGTAGGTGATTTACTTCCTTCCGTGGAAGTGCAGAGGTTGTTGATATAGTTGTAATTAACTTACTATAGCTTAATATCTTCTGGCAAATTGGCAATGCTGCTATAGATTGAGACCAAGTTGGTTGCGAAAGTGGCTCTTAATGGCAGTTTTCGCATGTTGCTGTGGCTGGATAACAATTTTGATGGCTCCACAGAAATTGTTATTTTGAATGTAAAGATTGAGCTTGCTGTTGGATGATGTTAATTTGAAAGAAAGGATTCGGTATTTTCTTTTAATTTGATGTTGAATTGGCGCTAAAGAGGTTTTTTGTGCTTTATTTTTTAACAAGGTTACATGAATGTGTTTATGACCTTTTGTGTGTGAGCTAAGGATGGAAGAGACAAGAATGAAGTGAGAAATGATGATAAGTTGTGGTTTTATGTTAGTGTAGTACTTGGTTCATCGTAGGCTTTTGAGGCATATGTGGCACGTTGATCTTAAAAACAACATGGAGGTATGCCTATTTTCAATTCTTCGACTACATCAAAGACAAGATAGCACTAGTATTTGCATTGAAAGTGGCTCGTTTCTGAATAATGTTTTCTAATGTTTGATTGTACTATGTATATTTGTGGTTTCCTTTCTATTTGGTTTAAGGTACTTCTTGGAACTTTTGTATTGAATAAAAGAATTCTATCTTTCAATAAATGTTCCCACAAACATTTATGTATTAACTTGGAATTAATTTAAAATTCTAGTTTGTGCTTATAAATCATATAATAAAATCTATATATATATATATATATATATATATATATATATATATATATACACTGAGGAAAGCAGGGGGTATCGTTGACCAAAGAAAATGAGGAAAGGGGTAGTAACGTAAAATCGTGTTTATTTAAAAAAAACAAAAATAAAGACCGCCGATTTAACAAGGTGACTCAGACCTCTACAACGGTCAACTGTTCTCATTCCCCTCCATCTCTGGAGATCAGAATCCGATAAGAGCAAGAGATATTTCCAAAATGACGTCGTTTAAGGTAAGCTTCCTTCTACGAATCTATCCAACAAAAGTATAGATGACAAAAAAAGTGTGAAAATCAGTTTTTCAGAAGCTATTTCCTAATTTTGGAATAAAATCAAGGAAGAAAAAATAAAAATAATAAATGCACACAGTATCTCCAATGAAGGTCCATATTTAGGTATTCTCATCACCACTTTTGAGTACTCATTTAAGGAAATATTTGTGTCCCTAAAGAAATATTGTCTTCAATGGTAGAATCCTTATAATAGAATCTCTAAATTTGAAGTTTTTATGATTTTATGTGATAATTTGATTAGGTGCACATTTTTTGCTTATGTTAACATTTTTTTAATTAATTAAAAGTATTAAAATCTTCAATTAAGATTGTGAGTCCCGTTTTCCACTCAATGTGCACATTTTTTTTGTTTATGTTAACCATTTTTTAATTAATTAGAAGCATTAAAAACATTAAAAGCTTCAATTAAGATTGTGGGTTCCGTTTTTCACTCAAGGTTATCTCTATATAATCCCTATATGTGAGACATACACTACTATGTATCCGATGAGTCCCTGTACTTTGGGGACTCACTTTCCGATCAATTGGAGATTCATTTTGTCCCTATATTTGTTTTATACCCATTTTATAAGGTGGTTGTCTTTATTTAGAGACTCCACTGGAGATGCTCTTATACATCCATTGATTATGTTTGATTTATTCAATTTAATGGTTAGAAATAAAAAGTAGTGTGTGACAAATTAAAATTTTTGTGTAAAAATCACTTTCCAAAAAAGCTTTGTAAGATAAGTATTTTCAACTAGGGTTGTTTTATTAACACCCCACATCTTTATGAATACACCCCACATCTAAAATGTGCCTTTAAAATTCCAGCTTTATCCTCCATTTTTCTGAAGCCACCCCATCCCCATAAACAAATGACGGCAAAAAAGCTAGCTCGACGGCCATAGGCCACCCATATAAGAGGTATCCGTCATTGATATCAGCACAGCCAAAAACCTCCCACGTCGCGGAAGTTTACTGCCAAGACCGGCTCTCTAACAAACTGAGAATTGCCCAACACTCTTGATTCACACACCCCATCTCCCAATTCCCTATTACCTACCGGCAAGTGGTTGGTTATTGGATATATATATATATATATAGAGAGAGAGAGAGAGAGAGAGAGAGAGAGAGAGAGAGAGAGAGAGAGCATGGTGAGTGGTTGAGATTTTTTGCCCTGACACTATGATGGTTGGCAGCCAGTATAAGAGGGTGGATGGGGTTTATTTTGGACTTTAGAACTTAATTCAAGTCAAGGTAAAAACGGAAATTTAACTGAAAAAATAAAATTATGGGGTGTATTCATAAGATTATGGGATGTTAATAGAATTACCCTTTCAACTATCACACGAAAACTTGTATAGAAAGCCAAATTACTATGTCATAGTCAGTCACATAACCCCTTCTCTGTCATGTCGGCAGGGACACTCCAAAGTCTAAAATATATGAAACGAAATATGATAGTCCAATATTAGTTATATGACAAATTCAACGGAGTTAAAGTGATATGACAATTGAATGAAGGCACAAGAATTATATTGGATGTAATTATGATATATTTTATGTTCTCCGACAGACTTTGGATTTTCCACCAAAGACTAATTGGAGGGCCAACACTTCCATGGTTAGCCATCTCCAGCATGCACTCGTCATCATCTGCTCCTACACGGCTTCATTAGATTCGGAAAATTCCATAGAAAAATAAGTGTTTCCTATTAGTGACAAACAAATAAGAAAGCGACTAGTTTGACAATGATTATTTTGGAGTGTTAATAACAATTCCATTATTTAGAATTTGTAAATAACGACACGACAGTCATATCCAAGTAGAGTACCAGCAAGTGAGGAGTAGGCGATGGACTTGCAAACTTGTTCATACCGACACATCTATATCCATTTTCGTTGGCACAAAATATAAAACATTTCTAAATCCGTTTTCATAATTTTACACCAAAAGAAGAGAACAGTTCCCAGCTGATGAAGACCGTTAATTCGAAGTCTCCAGGTCCCAGCTGTGTCTACAATGGACTTGCTACCTTGTAAAATGGGTTGTGAAGACCCGCCCTTTTTTCTTCTCTTTCAGACGACTTTTGTTTCAACTCCCCGACCTACGCCTACAATTTATAGGAAACAAAAACATCATTTCCAACAAAGCATAGCAAAGAAAATTGTGTGTAATAATGGACAGCCAATATCACCTCAGTTAGGCTGAGATGAAAAATTAAACGGAGTTAGGATGAGATGACAAATTGAATGGAGGCAGATGACTTATTTTAGATAGAAAACTTAATAGAGTTAGGGCGAGATGACAAATTAATGATTTCGGGAAATTGGTATGACAAATTGCTTAAATTTTTTGTTTATATGACAAATTGAAGGATGTGTACAAGTTCATTGGACATTTCAAAAAAATCCGTTTACAAGTATACTTGCACTGCGTTGTTGAACAAACATTCGAATTATGTCTCTCTAGCTCTCTAACAGACACTCGAGAAGACTCACAATTCAAAGTCTCAGCTGCATATGGATTTTCCACCAAAGACTAATTGGTGTGCCAAGACTTCCGCGGTTAGCAACTCCATCATGCATGCATTTTCATTTGGTCCTACACAGCCCTTCCATAGAAAAATCTCTGTATTTCTCATTAGTGAAAAACAAATGAGAAACCGACTTGTGTGACAATGACGATTTTGGAGTGTCAATAACAATTCCATTGTTTAGAAAATTTGTAATTAACGACCCGACAGTCATATCCAAGTAGAGAGTACCAGCAAGTGTGGTGTAGGCGATGGACTTGCAAACTTGTTCAACCTGACACATCTATATCCGTTTTCCTTCGAACAAAATATAAAACATATCTAAATTCGTTTTCGTAATTTTATGCCACAAGAAAAGAAGAGTACATTGGATGATAAGTTGTAAAAGGGGTTGTGAAGACCCGCCATTCGTTTCAGTTACCCTTTTTTCTTTTCTCCATCGGACGGCTTTCATTTCAACTCCCTGACCTACATCGATAATCTTTTCCTATAAATTCTGGAATTTAGAAGCTAAACATCATCATCACCAAAGCATAGCAAAGAAAATTGTGTGTGGTAATGGATTCCCACTATCACCTCAGTATTGCTCACTATTTCCTTCTTGTTCTTTTGACCTCTTCCTACATGCGGAGTACTACTAAAACCTGTTTCTGTTTGGCCGGTGGTGCACTTTCAAGCAGTGTGAAAACAAATCCATGCATCGACAAAGAAAGACAAGCGCTTCTCATCTTTAAACAACATCTTGTTGATCCTTCTGGCAGGCTTTCCTCTTGGGTAGGTCACGATTGCTGTCAATGGAAAGGTGTTTCATGCAACAACCGCACCGGTCATGTGGTGAAGATGGACCTCCGGAATCCGTATGAAGAGCGGGACATGTATGAAAAGTTTCGCTTGGGAGGTAAGATAAATGCTTCTCTGTTGAGCTTGAAACATTTAAATTACCTGGACCTAAGCAATAATGATTTTTATAGCATTCAAGTTCCTAACTTCTTCGGGGAGCTTAAAAGTTTGCAATATCTCAATCTCTCATCTGCGTCATTTGGAGGAGAGATTCCCCCTTCTCTTGGTAATCTGTCAAGCCTCAATTTTCTTGATCTTGGGTGGAATATTGGCTTAACTTCCAGAAAGTTGAATTGGCTGTCTCGCCTTTCTTCTCTTAAATACCTTGATCTCGGATCAGTGGATCTTAGCACCACAGGAGTCAATTGGGTGTATGCTGTTAATATGCTTCCTTCATTAGCGGAGTTACTCTTATCTTTTTGCCAAATTGAAATCATTCCACTCATCTCACTGCGACACATTAATTTGACATCACTTTTAGTACTTGATGTGTCAGATAATATGTTTAGTTCTTCATTTCCCAGCTGGCTTTTTAATCTCACCAGCCTCATAACGCTTGATATATCTGGGAATCATTTCAATGGTAATTTTCCTGAAGTCAATGGAAATTTGTGCAAGCTAAAGGTCTTAAGCCTTTCTCAAAACGAATTTAAAGGGGGGATTGAAGAGTTTTGGAGGAGTTTCTTGAATTGTCCAAATATAGCATTAGAGTCCCTAGATTTGTCTTATTGTGAGCTGGAAAGCCAACTGCCTGCCTCCTTAGGATTGTTTAAAAGTTTGCAGAAGCTTGATCTCGAAAGCAATCTATTTTTCGGGCCAATTCCCTCTAATATTGACCAAATGATGCCCAATTTGGATGCCTTGTTACTTTCTGAGAATCATTTGACTGGCACTATTCCTCCCTCCGTTTGCAACATGCAGCAATTGGGAGTCTTGTCTCTAAGGAGCAATCAATTTTATGGAGAATTGCCTCGTGCATGGAATGTGGGGAGCAAACTGTGGTTTCTAGATGTTGGTCTGAACAATCTCTCTGGTAATATTCCCACTTCATTGGGGGTATTAAGTTCACTGCAAGTATTAAAGCTCAACAACAACAATTTTGGGGGTGAAATTCCTAATTCGTTGCGAAATTGTTCTATTTTGAGAAGTCTAGATCTCGGAGACAACAAGTTATATGGTAACATACCTCTATGGATAGGAGGACCAAATGTATCCGTGTTGTACCGGATACAATTACGGTCCAACTCTTTTAGTGGACATCTATCCCAGCAACTGTGCAATCTTCGACATCTTCATATCCTCGACCTTAGTCACAACAACCTTTCAGGTACTATTCCCAAGTGTCTGGATAATTTGGCTTCGCTGGTGGACGATTTAAATGCAGACACTATTGGTGCTATTGAGCAAATCACACTGACACTAAAAGGAAGAGAACTTGTGTACAACAAGACTATAAATCTTGTAAAGAGCATTGATCTTTCATCAAATAATTTACAAGGTGAAATCCCTGAAGAAATAAGTAGCCTCATTCAATTCGGTACCTTGAACTTATCCAGGAATCAATTAACATGAAAGATCCCATTCAACATCGGAAACTTGCACTTGCTTGAAACTCTTGATCTTTCACACAACCACCTTTCAGGACAAATTCCTCAAAGCTTGTCATCTTTAACTTTTTTAAACCACTTGAACTTGTCTTACAACAACTTGTCTGGAAGAATTCCTTCAGGAAACCAGCTTCAAACGCTTAATGATTCTTCCATTTATATGGAAAATCCATCGTTATGCGGCGTTCCTCTCTCAACTAAGTGCCCTGGCGATGACATTTTCCCATCTAAGGATACAAAAGACATGAATGAAGGTGGAAATGATGCGTTGTGGTTCTATGTCAGCATGGTACTTGGCTTTATTGTAGGCTTTTGGGGAGTTTGCGGCACATTAATCTTAAAGACATCATGGAGGTATGCCTATTTTCAATTCTTCGACAACATCAAAGACAATGTAGCACTAGCAATTGCATTAAAAGTGACTCGTTTCCGAAGAATGTTTTATCATGTTTGATACTATTATGTATATTTGTGGTTTCCTTTCTATTTGGTTTATGGTACTTGAAAATTATGTATCGAATAAAAGAATTCTCTCGATCACTAAATAATTATGTACTAATCTAGAATTAATAAAAATTCTAGTTTCTACTTATCAATCGCATAATAAAATATATATACCGAGGAAAGCAGGGGAATCGTTGACCAATTAAAACGATGAAAGGGTAGTAACGTAAAATCGTGTTCATTTCAAAACACGAAAATAAAAACCGCCGGTTTAACAAGTCACCTCTATAACGGTCGACTGTTCTCATTCTCCTCCATCTCCGAAGATCATAATCCCAGAAGAGCAAAAGACATCTCCAAAATGACATCGTTTAAGGTATGCGAATCTATCGACAAACTATCGTTTCCATGTAATTCTTGAAAAATCGAATTTATTCGAAAAAATCAATTCAATTAGGGCTGCGTTTTGAAATTTGAATTATTGTTCGTACAATTCTGGGTTTCTTTTGTGGAAGTTGCTTTCTCGCGGATTTTATCTTGATTGATTGAAATTCTCTCGGCAGAGCACTATGACACTCGAAGAGAGAAGCAAAATGTTGGCTGCTAAGGTGTGGAACCGCAATTCTTGGTTCTTCTGCTGGGTTTAAGTTCTTGTGGTGGTGATTTATTTACCTCTGACATTGTTTTTCGATATTTTAAACAGTTGGTGTTCAAGTTTTAAGGTAATTGTAGTTTTAAATTTTAATCTTGGGCTTTTTATTTGTATGTAAACTGTGCTAACAATTCAAATAGAATGGGAGCCCTGTACAATGATGTGGCTAAGTAGAGGCCAAAAAGTATTAGATCTCCGTATCTGCCCACTTCCTGCAAGTTCTTGGCAATTACCTAGATTGTAAGGGGGAATTATATCTGTGTGCTGCTTTTAATTTCAGGAGTTATGCAACAGTTAACAAAGTATCGGCTGTGGAGAATACGGCTGCTTTAAAGGTAACTAATGAGGTGGATTGGGATGGAGTTTTGTTTATTGTGATAAGGAGTTTTTGTTTTAATTATGTATTTACTGCTGTCTGTAAATTGTTTTGTTATCAAGGCTGGTTTGAAAAGTATGGAGAAGCAAAAGGGCATACTTTGTAGTTTGGCAGGTAAGGTTCAACCAGACTCTACTTTTTATACAAAGTTGAGGAGTTACACATCTTGAATCGGTTCCTTTTTTTTAATTTTTGTTGTCCTTATCTTAGCAAATGCAAATGTTGGAAGAAGAGCATTGGCCGATGTCAGCAATGTCAAAAGCAACTCTTCTTGGATTGTAGGGGGTGATGCCTCTACAAAAATGTTGGTGCCTTTTCATTTGCTCATATAGTTCCTTCATTTTGGATTTTGAGCTAAGAAGTTCTAAATTTGGGCCATCTTCAATGCAGGAGCGGTAAAAGTGAGAGGATTACAGGTCAGAGATCAATATCTCAACTCGTATGCATTTTTCGTGATTTTCTTTCTAATTGTCTACAACAAGAAAAATTACAGGTTAAAGATTTAATTATCATCTCATCTGAGACATACACCAGAGTACAGGTGCTTGGAATGGTATGTGCTTTTATTAGACTCGGATTAATTCAGTATATCTGTTTTGTTAGAATCTGGAAATGTCCTGGTGCATATCTTATGAGATGAATAATGCTGCATTCTATAGTTCCCTTTTCGCTTGTCCTAAAATAAACACCGTCTTTGCTTTTCAGGAGAAAGCCTTTCTGAAAAAGCCGAAGTTTCGTCTTAATGCACCTATTCCATATGTCTTCATGTTAAGATTTCTCAAGGCTGCTCAGTCAGAAACAAAGGTATTCAGTAGTTTCTAACAGACATAAACTTTGATTAATGATTAACACCGTTACTAAGAAAGAAAGAGATTGACATGCCATGCCAGAGTTTAGTGGATATTACTTCTCGATATGGATTAGATAACAGCAAAGTTGCTAACAGTCTGTTACTTTGCGGACTGTTTTTCAGCTTGAACACTTGGCATTCTACCTTATTGAGTTGTGCTTAGTTGAATATGAACCGTTAAGGTTCAAGCCCTCATGGCTGTGCGCAGCAGCCCTATATGTTGCAAGGTGCACCCTGCAGATTACTCCGGCTTGGACTCCGCTGCTCTGCAAACACACTCGTTATGAAGTATCCCAAATCAGGTACTGCTTTAAAGACAAGTAAATAACTTTGTTTCCTTCTCTAGTGCTTGCTTCAGAATAAATTTTAGTGATCGATGTTTGATTGTTGCAGAGATGGTCTTAAGATTTCACAAAGCTGCAAGAGTGGGAAGTTTGAAGGTCACATACGTATGTTGTGTTGTGTTGCACGCGTTTATGTTATGATCTCTCTCACAGAAGTGTAACAACATCATGTTGTTGCTAAGAAATTATGACCTACTATTGCTGTGTGAATCTAGTTTCTTGTTAATGGTACATATTGCGTTGATTAATCATTATCTCCCTTTATCCTTTGATAGATCCAAATTAGCTCTTAATTAGTGTTACACGGTCTGATTTAATGATTCGTACTTGTTTACACGGTCTGATCTTCACTGCAGGAAGACCTTGGACATATCAAAACTGATTTTCGACTCCATAACAGGTTTGTCTGCTCTGAAATGTGCACGAAATTGGCTTGTCCGAGATGCAGTTAGTTAGAAAGCCGTTTCTGTCAAGAAATGAAGCCTGATGGAGGATATCAAGCGGAACATTTTCCGAATGGTTGATAGGCTTGAAGTAAAGAAGCGAAACAAAGGTCACAAGTGTAGAGAAACATAACTCCGAGTAGAATATACGTGCGTTTGACTAGCAATGACAAGAAACTACTGATAACAGCAACCGGACCAGATAATGAAGCGATGGAGGAGGCAGAATCGATCATGTAAAGGAACATTATAAATGGAAAACAAAATTTACTAAAAGAAACAAGATTTCATATATATTATTCCGACCTGTATAAGCGCAAAAAATGTACCCTAGCTTCTTTGCCTCCACCACCACAAGAAGTATGTATTGAACTCTGCAGGATCTCCCTATGTATATACAACCGTGATCTTCAACAAAAACCATTATCTGCTATCTACCAACATATAATACAAAACGTAATGCACAAGTACATATACGTTACATATTCTATCGTATAGATTAATATCACAAGTAGCTCAATCAGCTAACCAAACCATCTTGTGGTAGCAAGTAACTATCCCGATTCAAAGTCCCCCTCACTGCTCGATAAAACTCCAACCACGAAGATGAGTACGCATCTGCAGGACCCCACAGAAATGTCAGGTTAGGACTAGCAGGGCATGCTGCCACTAAATCCAACACTGATGCTGCTGGTTTGAGCTTCTGTGGAAAGTTAAACGCCAAGTTATCGACTTTATGTTCATATATTTTGCCCTTTCGGTCCAATTTATACCGCGAGGTGCCCTGAAACTGACCCTTCGCTTCCCATGGAACTCGAGGAACACCCTTCATGTTCCACCTTATCAGTATCACATTCTCTGAAGGCTGCCAAATCCTATAAACCTCGAGGGAGATATCGCGGAACAGAATCTTTCCATGAAATCGCAATGCCCAGAAGATCAATTTGTAATTCTCAATGCCAGTGAATGTGTTCAAAGGATCCATAAATGTTATATCATCCCTGAAATTCATCAAATTCCACAAATGAATCCCATCAAATGCAACTCTACATTTCCAATAACATATTGAACAATTACAAAATCATCAAATTTCAAACAACAATTCAATCAATGTTGTCAATTCTAAAACTATCAAAAAATTTCAATGAATGTATAAACATTCTGATAAACCAAACACTAGCAAAGAAAAATCAAGAAACCCATATGAGAAAATTACCTGTAAATGTCATAATTAAGGTCCTTGGCGAAAATTAAAGGGACATCTTCACGAAGCGTCCGTACAGCCAGGCCAAGATTGACATAAAAATCGTCCCTTTGCTGCTTATCCTGCGCAACGCTGGAGGCGTCAAGCTGCGCACCCTCCAACAAAGTGGGCGTCTGTACGCTAGCCAGAGGAGAGAGGTGAGAGAAAGAGAAACTGGGTTTTGTCTGGGAGAGCATTTGGTGAATGGGTTTTTCTTTTGGTTTGGTTTGGAGGAGTATGGAGGAAGCAGAGAAATTTGGTAGCAGAAAAGCCATTGCCTTCTCTCTGTTATCTGGTCTCCGAGTTCACGTGCTCATGTGAAAAGCTTTCTAGAGAGAGAAAGGGGAGGATTTACAGTTCTAGAGAGAGAAGGAGAGGATGGTTTTTGAGAGCTCTGTGTTCTGTGTGTGCGTGTGGGTTGGAGGAGAGAGCACAATTTGATATTGGTGTTGATATATATATTGTGTGGTTTTGAAGATGGCCATGAATGTGTCTCGTGTTCCGATTGATTGGAAGGGCTTCAAAGTTGAAAGTGGACCAAAGTGAAAGAAATAATATTTGTGGTTCTTGCACTTTCACCCCCCTTAACTTTGCTCTATTTCTTTCAATTTTCTTTTGGATTCTGGTATCAAGACATGCAGAATCTTATTGCTCTCAAGCCCCTTTATTCTCCAAAAATTAACTTTGTTGGCATCTTAAAACTTTCTTATTAACCCCTTTAAAGACGTGAGCATAGTCATATTTGTTAACGAGCTGATATGTTTCATTTATGCACCATAGTTTGATATCTCTTTGGGCAAAGTTGAATACAGCAGGCTTGTCAAACATGGGTTTAGCCACTTTGGCTAAAACAACGTGTTTCCACTTCTACACTCAATTTCGAATTCCTCATCTTTATATAAAATCAAATTAAAAAAATAAATAAAGAAGACCCTTCCTTTCTTTTCAACTTTCAATTGTATTCTAAGTTCTAAACCATTCAACAAAAAAGAATTGAACCCCAGGATTTAATTTATAGCTCCAAGTAATTAAAGAATATTTTTCCCGCATTCAAGGTCTTCGGTTTGATTTTCTCCTCTGTTAATATCACTTGTATTGGGAAATAAAAGATAAACACCTAGACTTTCTAATTGATGATCTCATCCTACTACATCCCCTCTCACTTTCATTGGTCATCTATAAAGAACTGAGAAGTTTCAACAACGAGATTAATGTTTGTTTCACGTTTCATGGGTATTCAATTCAAACACATACTAATACTAGTATGCAGTCTTTAGCCAAGATGCCTCCTTTCACAAGAAAGAGAATACCAAAGTAAACTTGCTCTTTAGACCTTTTGGTATTAAACCAAAGCATATCTTCCTTCAAAACTCTAATAACATCCAAACCGATTATCCTGGCGGATATGATCTTTCTCTTCAACCCACTACATTTCAGATTCAAACTCTCTTCCTGTAATGTAACTTAGAGTAGCAATATCGTTTGTAATAATAATAATAATAAGTGAAAGACCTAAACCCATTTTCTTGTTGAATGGTAGGAGGATAGGAATCGAAGAAGATAATGAAATCTTATCCCCAAGGGCCAAGAGTGAAGACCAAATCTGAGTTAGAAATGTATAAGTGCACAATTGTCTATGAGGTGGGGCTCATGCCTTATTGTCTGCCTTCTTAGTTTGATAGGAATGTAGATGGGAAGGGTTAGAAGAACCCAAGTAGGAAGAATGACAAAACGATGCAAAAGGTTAAGCCATTCCCAAGAATCTTCAAATTCAGAAAGCACATTCCTTTTAGGATATACCCATTCCAATTGTGTACCTTCCAATTCCACTTTTTTTCATTTTAGGATATACCAATTGTGTACCTTCGAATTGAGGAAGCACATTCATTTTAGGATATACCAATTGTACACCTTACATTATATTCCATGTTAACGTTAACTAATGTTTGGTGTTGCAATTTAGTACTAAGGTCTGGTGGTATTTTTCTTCACTTGTAAATTAGAGGTCTTAGGCTCGATTCTTGTCAAATGCAAATTCAAATTACATTATTGATAGCTCATTGTGAGGCTAAACTCACCCCTCCACCTTAATGTAGATAATATCAAATGTTAAAATAATAATAATAATAAAATTATCAAAACAAAAAAAAACTAATTTTTGGTGTTATTTCTTGTGTTTAAATGGGAGAATTTAAATTTTATGACGTTAACGCAAGATCCTTTTAGACTCTATTTAAAATGGACCCATTGAGGTGGGCTTGGAGAATGAGAAGAAGATCAAAGTATTGCTTCTAAGCTAGCCCAATAAGAAGGAACTCCGATCGCTACATACGACCGCTCGATGGTATGGATCGAGTATCAACAAAGAAGATGAGCGCCTATCCAGAAAGTACTTTTCGACCATTTGGAAGAAGTTAGCAAACGGAAAACTTAATAGGACGAAGCCCCAGAGACAGGCCTACTCAGACATCAACTCTAAGCAATGTGTTGGCCATCAACAAGAGCAGAGGTTTACGAAAGAATATGAAACACATAAGATAATTTTTGTTTTTATTACTTTAGATGTTGAATTTAAATTTAGACCATTAGATCTTTTCCCTTTTTACGGTTGGATTTGATCATATTAGATCTTAGTCGTTAAATTCAATAAATTTATAAAAAATACACATATGCGCCAAGAGGAATCGTGGGGTAAATTTGCCTTAGAAATGAGTTTTTGGTTAAAACTTATATTTGCCCCCCAAGAGTTTGAGTTTTATTCAAGGGGTTAGAATAGGTCTAAGGGGAGAAGATAAGTTTAGTCTCACAATGGACTCAAATTTACCTTTAGCGAGAATCGAACATAAACCTCACTTACAAGTAAAGACATGCCACAACCTTTTTATTCAATAAGCAAAGGAAGTTACTATCCACTCCCCTCGCATATTGCAAGAATGATTGTAATTTGCAAAATAGACAATTCAGATCGTTAAAATTTTGATGTACTGTGAACCACAACTAATCTTCATTTTTATAAAAGAATGGGAATCCATTCTGCCTCCCTATGTTCTTATGAATTTTACAAGAAAACCTGCGGCCATACCCGCAATCACATTCAGTTGGTTCAATTTTAACAGTTTGACCTGAAGGAATGTGGGAACATCTGAATGCATAAAACCTTAGAAAAAGGAAAATGCCAGAATCTCAACTCCCAACCTCTGTGGGCAACGTACAGCACTGAAAGCCCTACAGCATTTAGAACATCAGAGACTCTAATTTGTTGCCTTTCCAATCCCCAATTATTTTAGAATGTGGGAACATCTGAATGCATAAACCCTTTTGAAAGTTAGAGGGAAATGCCAGAATCTCAGTTCCCAGCGTCTTATCGGCAACGTACAGCACTAATTACGCTATCGAAACAAGCGAATCAGAGACTCTAATTTGTTGCCTTTTTCAATCACCAAATCCAACCAATTTCAATGCTTTTTTCCAATCATCCAGATTACCCAATCGAAAAAAGACTACAACTTGGCCTAAATCAAAAGAAAATATGAAGAAAAGAAGGCTCAGAGTGTAAAGTTAAGTTGGCATCAACAAGCCCAAAATCCAGAGCTCTCAAAGTTTGATGGTATACAGATTTAATCATCACGGCCTCTCTTTCGAAAACCCAAAATCTACAAATTAAAATACTTTTCAAGAACAAATTAAAAGGGTAGGAGGGGTCAGTGGCTAGTGATTCAAACATCAAAGATACCAAAATATCTCAGATGGTACGGACAATACGATATCACCGGCCAATTTCACCACCAGAAAAAAAACAGTGGGTTGAAGGAGGAGGGGAAGGAGGAGCGGTTGACCGCATACTGAGATGGTTGATGTGAGGTTCCGGAGGTGGGTTTAAATAGTAGAGACGAGAACCAATCGAAACCCTAGTTGTGGAAAGTTACTATAATGCCCTTCGTTGAGATGGGTTTGGTTTGTTGTGAAGCCCGAATTGAGAAAATGGAGGCCCAAATTGTTTTCAAAGCAACTTGGGAAACGAAGGTGTAGAAATTGACTGCATATGCTTTTTCCCGAGCGAACGGTTGAGATTGCTGCTATCTAGTTTTTGCTGATCCTTTTTGCCCTTTCGTGCGCAGGAGAGCAAAGCCCTATGAAGGTTCGTACCTCAGACTGCTGCTGCTACCTAGTTTTGCAATTCCTTTGGAAACGAGTGCTTTTAGCCTACTTGTGACAGAAAGAACCATACAAGAAAGTCAATTTAAATCTAGTATAAATATGAACTTGTTATTGGTTTAGTGATATTCCGCTTAAAAATTCTATTAAATCTTTTCGTCGTACGGAAGAGGTTTTGCATAATTAGTGTTTCAAAAACCCCCTACATACGAACTAAACACGCCATCACTAGTTCAAATAACTTAGTGTGTCGTGCAAAGTAAAAAAAGTCACCTAAAAATTAGCCTAACGGAAACTGCGTTGCGGAGGCCATGAAAGCAAGGTTTGCATGACGAAGGCGTAACTTGCGTTGCGCAAAAGTTTTCGCGTGACACATCTTGCTCTCGTTGTCGTGCAAAGATAGGTGCGCAACGCATGTATTGTCATCTTTGCGCAACCCCTTTTTTTTTCATTTTTTTACGAAAGATTTTTTATTTATAAATATTTTAATTAAATTATAAACAATAATTAATAAACCAAGGAAAAATATTTAATCATAAAATATATGAAAATGTACGTACAAGATGTCCGAACAGAAAGAAAAAAACTACAAGTAGTCGTCTGGGTTTGATGCATCAGGTTGCTGGGTATCGGTTGGGCGAAGTGGCTGAGAGGTTGAAGGTGGAGCAAGATCAATTGCTGGCTTTGGGATTTGGAGGCCGAACATCTGTAAGGCCCGTAAGATCATGCTCATCTTCTCGTCCTGGGCCGAAAATTGGGCTACAATCTGGGCTGCAATCTGAGCTTTCATTGCATCCCAGGTTGCTTTATGGGCATCCCAGGCTGCTTTATGGGCATCCCAGGTTGCTTTATGGGCCGCAATATTATCTTTTAGGGTTGCCACTTCCTTCTTTAGGGCGATGACCTGTTCTGTGGTTGTTTTAGAAGAGGAGGCACTCATCTCACGAACCTGCACCTTCCCCATGCCCCGAACAACCTTGCCATGACGACGATCGAGCTTCTGATCCACCCTATACAAGAAGGGCATTGAACCAGAATGGTGAAAAAGTGTCTTTGACTCCCGAGCTTTCTTGCCAACAATTTTTTGCTAAACACACAATATACATGTTAGTGTGACTATTTGAAAGAAATTATTAAAAAAACTTAAAAAAAATAAAACAATAATAAATTATTATTAAAATATTATGTACATACCACAAATTTTGTATCCGTAAAATGTTTGCAAAGCCACTCCCAATCTTCCGGCCGTTCCAACAACTCGACTGGGGAACCCTCTAGGCGAGCAATCTCTGAATCATCCCATTTCTTAAAATGCGCGTGGAGTTCGCACTTCCAACGTTTATACTGGGCTGCTAAGTTCTCCTCTAAGTAGGCGGTGGCCTCGGGGGATATGTCATCAAGATTATAATTGACCTACAAATATAAAAATAGTAAAATAATAGTAAGAAATTTAATAATATTGAGATAATATACTTTGGTTTATAATATTTGTAAACAAAATTAAAAAAAATGATAACGGCTATAAATTAATATACTAACCAACAACTCATGCCGCACCAGTTTCTTCATCCTCTCGGGAATTTCTGCCCAAGACTCCCACTGCATAGGACAATGCCACCGAATAACAAAACCACAGCTGGTAGCGACGCTGCTATGCTGTTGTGAGGTAGCTGCTCCACGATGTCGCGAGTCATATGCAATCTTGATCAATTCTTTGGATAGATGTAGGGTGTGTGTCGGCTTCAGCATTCGATTCGGCCCCCTGGACTTTTTTTTAGCTGCCCAAAAAAACTTAAATGGTGAAAACCCTAATCTTAAATTTCTACAGAAAATTCAACAAAACCTCTCATACTAGTATATCATTTCCCAAAACCTGAAAACAGTAAAATAACAGTAATTCACACCCACAACACATTTTCACAATCCAGCAAATTTTCACAATCATAAAAAATAATAGTTTTAAAATGAAAAAAAAATATAACGTAGTGAGAATTAGAAAAAACTACCTCGCTGGGAGCCCCCACCCTCGACTGTGGATGCCGAGGAAGTGTGATCAGAAAGCTCCGGATGGCGGCGGCGCCGATGGGGCCGCCGTGCATTGAGCGGCTGAACCGACACTGATGACGTCGATGATGCGGGCACCTGAGACGACCTAGGAGTAGCCTCAGTAAGGGGTGTAGGCTCCCCAATCAATGGAGCACTCAAGGCTGAAGCAGTAGGTGCTGAAAATGCGGAAGGCGCATTGGTCACACCCCGACGACGAGCGATCAACTGCGACATCTATACAATTTTTGAACCATAAAAATATAACATTAGAAACTAATCCCTTCTTGCATTTGAAACTAATCAATTAGCAGCCAAAGTGATGTTCTGGTTTTCTCTTAATTAGAATCAAATAATCAAACACTATTTTTAAATTTCAGCTAAATCTGAAATTTCAATCTATAAGTCTCATCAAGCACAACGTTCCACAATGTAACAAACACAGAATGTAACAAACACAGAACACCTTGCTGATCTTTCACAATGTGGGGAGGGATCAGTTGGGGGCTGAGGGTGGGGATGATGTTATTTTCCCTCTGCTAAAGCGACATTATCCACTAGTGATCAATGAGAGCAATCTTTTACAACAAATTGCAGGTAACACAACAATCTTGATCATAGGCAGTCCACATCTGTCCCATGATTGACCATGTGGAGCTACGATCGAATATAAACATTGGAAAAGTCATCAAATTTACATGATACATGTAGCACTCCAAGCTTCAGGAAGCTAACACATATTCAACATTCTTTACCATAAAAGATTAGACAGATAAATTGTCTTTAAAAGAAATAATTCAGCAATTGTATGCAGGATGACAACATACATATGCTATTACGAAACAAACCCAAAATCCAAAAAGGTAGAAATCCCTAAAATCCCCAAATCATGCGAATCAGCAATTCATTCAACCCACGTCGACTGACATAAAAAATTCAAAAATTAAGACAAACCCAATTCATATCTCACCAAATCAAGCCTGCCCATGTCCACAAAAAAACAAATAATCCATTTGACACCCGAAAGAAAGTTACTTTCGCGGTAAAATCAAGAACAAGAATACCAAATTACCAATCGGTCATGTCAGCTGAAAAGAATGAATGGAGGAAGACAGAGGAGGGTAGAGAGAGTACCAGGAAGAGATCGAGGAGGATGTGGTCAGGGAGAGGAGAGAGATCGGATATACTGGGCAACTCCAACCTTAACTGGAGTGGTCTCTGAAGGGAAGAATGAGAATGAGAACACCTAGCCTAGGGTTATTCAAAACAAAAAGCGCCCTTTTTTCCAATCGAATTTTTTTTTTTTAAAACCGTCCATTTTTTCCAATTAAACCGCTAAAATTTTAACAAATTGTGCGACATATACATTACGACGTCGTGCTACTAGTGTTTGCACAACTACTCTATTATGGGGTCGCGCAAAATGTATTTAAAAAGAAAAAATTATTATATATACAAAATAAATAAAATTTAAAGTTACTTAATAAATATATATATCATTTAATTTAACAGGTTTACATTAATCCTCATCCGAACTACAATTTAACAGTTACTTTAACTCCGATTTGATGATTTTTTACAGCTACACTCCTTGATCCTCTATGAATACAATGAATGAATTCGATCTTCACTATAGAATATTTACTAGTGGATACCACAAAAACTTATGTTATACATAATGAAAGTATAAAATAAACTATTAAGGGTTAGTGAATCTATCCTTTTGATGAGATACACATTCTACGAAACTAGTTTCAACAATATAACCGTCAAACTTGTTTATATATACTTTGAGATTGCATACGCCAAATATCGCAGAAAACAAACATTAAAGATCAAGTAACGGGACAAAACTTTTTAGCGGTTATAAACCAAAAATCACGATTTAGTGGTTATTTAACTCTGATTTTGATGATGTTTTACAGCTACACTCCTTAACCCTATATGAATACAATGAATGATTTCGATCTTCAATTTAAAATCTTTACACTTGTGGATACCATAACATCTTATGTTATACTTAATGAAAGTATAAAGAAACTTTTAAGTGTTAATGAATCTATCATTTTGATGAGATATGCATTATACGAAACTAGTTTTAAAGATCCAACCTTCAAACCTGTTTGTATATACTTCAAAATCGCAAACGCCAAAAATTGCAAAAAAAATAAACATTCAAATATCAAGTGAAGGGACAAAACTTTTCGATGGTTATAAAAAAAAAAAAACACGATTTAAAGGTTATTTTAACTCCGATTTTGATTATTTTTTACGATTATACTCCTTAATTCTATATGAATATAATGAACAAATTCGATCGTCAATTTAAAATATTTACACAAGTGGATCACAAAATCTTATGTTATACTTATGTTATACTTAATAAAAGTATAACATAGACACTAAGTGTTTTGTTGAATCTATTGTTTTGACAGCGTCGCACATATTGTTTGGTGCGAAACATTACCATGTTTTTTCTAGAAAATTGCACGACGGACCAATCATGTCGCGCAAAGGCTCTTTGAGCAACAGAGAATTATAACATCGCGCACAGGGTGTTTGCGCGACACATTTGTCCGTCGCGCAAAAACACTTTGTGCAACATTGTTTTCCTGTCGTACAAAAACCATTTGCGCGACGCATTTAGTCCGTCACGCAATTTTCTGGTCCCAAACCAGAATTTTATGGTTTGTTTTTTCCAAACATTGCGCAACGCATGTGTACCTTCATCGCGCTAAAACATTTTGCACGATGGAAAGCTTCATCCCCTAATGGACCGTTGCACAAAACATCATTGCTTGATGCTTCTTTGTCAATGTAGTGCGAAACGTTTTTGCTCGACATAATATGATTTGTCGCGCAATTTTCCATCGCGCAAGTGTGTTTTTGTACTAGTGTTCTTACGTGACTTGATACATTAATTGGCCCTTATGTTTCGATCTCATGTTCCAAGGCTCTTAGACATGAAAGTGCTGTGAGTTGTTGCTTTGTCTGCAGTAGCAGATGAGTTGTTGCTTTGTCTGCAGTAGCAGGTTGAATGAGCTATTCCAATTGTGGGAAGGCAAATAAGTGAATCAAGTTTTCCCTCTTCATGTCGTGTCTGCAATCGAATGTGTTAAAATACGTGTGTGCAACTTTTATTAGACATTTGGGAAGAGCTCAGCATCATAGTTGGTGTGTGTATTAGTGTTTGCTTCGTCAAATAATGTAATTGACACCAAGAAATGAGCAAATGCTCACAATTGAGGAAGAAAAAGCCACAGTAAAGGTAATTCCATAAAGTTCTATAAACATTTGTAGTACAAGCAAAGAGATTACAAAATGAATGCACAACCAGCCACTTAATTAAAAAACTTTGTTCTGTGAAAAAAACATAGCTCTGCAAGTTACTACCATCTTCACCACCACCGTCATCGTTACCATACACTGTCCTTGTGTTCCGGCCTGTGAGTGAACTCAAAATCTATATGCACAAAAGCCCATTCGACTTCTGGGAGTTGCTCGAACTTCTCTTGGAGTGTCTCGCCAATGTTATGTGCTTTGTTCAAAAGCAAGTCTTCTGGCAAGACTATGTCAACCTCCACAAAGTAATGAGAGCCAAATGTGTACGCCCTCACTGTGTCAATGTGCTTGATCTCTTCGTGGTGGTTCCATATCAAGTATGTCAACTTCGCTAAAAATTCGGGTGGGGCTGTTCGTCCAATTAGCGCACATACATTCTCCAAGACTGTCTTTGCCCATGTATTGATCGTGTATACTGCTATCTGCATAATGTGTTCGAGAATGAAGTTAAAATTAATGAATAAACAAAGTACAGTAGGTCAGCGGAAGCGAAAATGGTAAATGAAGAACTTACTATAATAGCACCAGTAGGATCAATCCACCAGAAGAACCGAACAGCTAGGACTGCTGCTGCTAAACCAACTGAATTAGTAATGACATCGAAAAAATGGTCTTGTGCATATGCCCGTACAATTTCATTTTTAAATCTACGACAGTAGACCATGAGCACAAACTTCACCACTGTGACTGAGACCATGATGCCGATCATCCAATTCTCCTGCATACTATTCATTTTTTCCGGTGGTGACTGCAACAAAATGATACAAAGGATACAGCAACAACATTAATTACAAAACATGCTAAATTAAGCTCTACACAATAACCAAAATTTTACAACAAATAGTTGCATATAGGACCATGAACTCCGTTCATTTGATGAAGAAAAACGACCCAGTGATGTCAAAATAGACCTCTGTTGTTTCTGATTTATGAACTACAGTTTTAACAGAGTCTGAAACCTGGCCAGATTCCTTCCTAGTCCAACTTTAAAGAGGGAGTGTGAAGAAAAATATAAAAAAGGTGTCACCTACCTTTGACGCGAGTTGTCGACCAGACTCGAGCAATATTTGCAGTCCAAGAGTAGCCATAACAGATGCAAAGACAATGATACCCTGCATGATCAACCACAATTGAAGATTTACACCAAAAAAGAGAAAAAAAGAACAGAACAAATCAAGAACACAGCAAATATGCAGCTCCAATCCATCCAATTGTTGTAGAAACAAAGACCCTACTATTTTCAGAATTGTCATGGTTACCAAGTTTGACATCTTACCACTGGCTGCATACGCTTCTTCCCAATAGGATAGCGAAACTGGTTGGGATTTTTCATGGCATTAGCAGTGAACCACAAAATAAAGCCGGATAAGAGATCCAAGAGGGAATCCAAGGTAGAGGCGATAACTGACAATGATCTGCTCATAATTGAAGCATAAACTTTTGCAGCAAAAAGCACCAAATTAACTACGTTTGATACATGAACTGCCATCCGCTCGCTCTTCGCTAGCTGCTTCATTTGATCCTGAGAAGAAATGCATTCAGAATTCAAAACACAGAAGTTTAATTGAGAGACAATGACAGCTCCTTAACCAGGTTCATGCGTGTAATTATGCGATGTACCCTCTTCCAAAAAATTAACTAAGAATGCATTTTGTTTGACAAACCTGAAATATAGAAAATATTAATACCACTCTGATAGCCAAAACTCAAATAAAAGAGAGGGGATAATATAAAATTTGTACCAACCTCTGTAAGACCTGGTGAACAACCCTCAGCGGTCATGGTCTCCATCTCACTGAACCCTTCAAGAAGCCTTTCTTGTTGCTTATAATATTCTTCAACTTTGTATTTCTTCGCTGAGTTCAGAATCCCAACAAAGGTAAATTCATGAAGCCTATAAGATATTGAAGTGAGGAAAAATGCCGTAAAACCAAAAAAAAAGAATGAAACTGCCCTATGCTATCAATATTGATGAAACCATTACAGGTGAACAGTGAGGCACATGAAGCTAACAAAATAAATGAAGCAATTAGTATGGGAAAATTTGATGGGTTTTGACACCATTCCTCAGCAGTGATAGTTTCTCTTAGCACGCCAACAAAATTTCAAACAGCATTCATGTTCCAGTTCCAGATCGAACACACAATTATTCACGAAAAATATGTAACTTATTCAACAAACTATACAAAGGAACTCATCAGACAAGTTCAAGGTCAAGTGCTTGTGCAAACTTCGAAAAACAAATCCCAAGTATAAATCATGTCAAAATATCAAAATGCTTGCGAAATTTTCATCTTTCTATTCCAAAGACAGACCAATTTCAGGCCAGAATGAAAGATAGACCTCCTCAAGCACACAACAAATTTGAAATAATAACTCCGTCGGACAAACCAGTACAGATAAACACTGAACAACCCCGTTTTTCTTTTCTGCACAAAATCCAGATTCCCAACCATCCAAAAGTTTGATTTTTTCAAGTTTCAATTCTCTTAAACTTATGCTTTAATAAAGATAATTAACATAATTAACACCAAACCACCAAATAGCCAGTACACAAAGTGGTTTTTGCTAAGAACTCCCAAGATTCGGTCTTTACTTAATACAATCAAGATTACTAACACTGCATGCAATTCAAACACAAAGACAGAAACGGGTCATGAAGTAAACGACGAACAGAATCCTTACTGGGCGCGCAGAGGCGACCGAGAGCGAAACGACGGCGTCCACTGTCATCGTCGTCACCAGTAGTACTGCTCTGCTGGGGTAGCCGGAACTCCTTAACGTCGA
Source organism: Malus sylvestris (assembly GCF_916048215.2). NCBI lineage: Eukaryota > Viridiplantae > Streptophyta > Magnoliopsida > Rosales > Rosaceae > Malus > Malus sylvestris. The sequence goes on along the minus strand of NC_062264.1, from coordinate 35,829,019 downwards.
GCCTCCACGAGCCGCCGTCTTCTGACACCAGAAGTGTGTCACTTCGGCCTCCAGAAGTGGCCGAACTAATCTCCATCCTTGGACGAAACGTACGTTTGTTTGTTTCGACGACTTGGATCAGAATTTATAAATTAAGATGTACCAATTTTCTTGTTTGAATAAAAATTTGGAATTTGGGACCTTCAATTCCCAATTCTTAAGTTCAAATTCTATGTAAATAGGTGTTATTTCTCAATTTCTATGATTGAGAGTTTAAAAATAACAAATTCCGTATTCAATTCCATTGTTCTTCTAGGTTAACCAAACAAGAAAATTTACAAATTCTAGAAAATAAAATCTTGTCATTTCAATTACCGTTATTTTAAAATTCCTTAGTAATCTTAAATTTTTTCATCCAAACATAGTATTAGTGTTGATGTGAGCGAATGAGTGCGAGTTTGTTGTGTTACTATTTATACGTGACTATATGAGTTTGTTTAGAAATCCTTTTAAAATTAAAACAATAGTTCAAAAAGGTTTTAGGTTGCTTTTTCCTATTTATTTTTTTATTAAATTATAATAAAATTATCCTTATTTATAGATTTTTTTTTCTCAGTTTTAGGATTACGTACAATAATTCAATATTGTTTCTTTTTTTTCCCCTCCTCCTGATTTGTTTCTCAATTTTTTCTATTACCTTTATCACATATTAACCGCGCTGACTAATTTATATTGTAGGTATTATATATATCAGCATATATACTAGTATGAATTTATAAATGTATGGAAGAATATTTTTTTTTATTTTTTTAAAGGAGGACAACTGGTAGCAAGCCACTCACAAGGGTATTTCAGCCTCTCATTGGTCACAAGTCTACCTTTCACACCAACAATGGGTTTCGAACACAAGACCTCGGGTTTTTAATTTGAAGAAAGCCTCGCAATCTGCCATACCATGGGGCCACTAGCTCGTGCTTAAGAATAATTTTTTTTGAACTATTTCATGAATGATAGGTAGGTTAACATTTTTGTATTTTCCAATTATATATATATATATATGTATGTATGTATGTATTAAAGAAAAATAAAAGAGTTATTCTATTATTATGGTTGAAATCAAATATTTGAGCTTAATTAGTCAAAACTCCCACAAACGGCAAATATGGAAATCCGCAACAAACCAAGAAGTATATTACCTTCAGTTGTAGTATCTTCATCACCAACTCGTAAACGAAAGCGGAATTGAATTCCAAATTTTGGTTTGGAAACTAGGGATTTTTCTTCCTTATTTCCAAGCATAAAGAGTATCTAGAGTCCCTAATTCATTGCAATTGTATAAACGTGCACTAGCATAACTTTTCCTTTTTCTTTTTCCTTTTTCATAAAATACGAGCCCTTATTCTAATAATACGAAAAATATTATATCTTGGGGTTACACATACGTATCATTAGCTTTGTACGTACTAAAATTAGAATAATAAAACGTACCATTAGCTTGGCACGCACCAAATAAAAAATTACATAACCTATCACAATTTTTCTTTAGTAACAAACTAAAATACTAATACGTACCCATATGATCTACATTGGATATGTGGTGCTGTTGAGTTGCGCATGCTGGTTATTATTATTATTAAAGGAATATGGAAGATTTGAAAATATTACAATTATTTAGGAGAGGAAAGAGTTTGGAATCGGAGACACACAAATGAAAACGGAACACCCTATCAATATGATTTCAGTTGTGCATGATTTTAGCTTTAGGTGATCATCTAATATCTATAAGACTGAGATCCCAAGTGAAAAGATGTCAAATAAGAGTGCAATTTTGAATGTTCAAATTGTGCTACCAAAGATCAATCATATTGAACGTTTGAATGTTCATCTTAACTAAAGATCAATCAATTGCCTTAGTCATAATTAAGATTTAATTTGATGCAAGCATTATGTTAAACAAAAAATCTAAATGGGAAAATAAAATTTATAGACTAATCAATACAAATTGTGCTACCAAGAAATGACCACGTCAGGAGGAAAAATTTCTCGGTTGATACTAATTTGGAAATAAACTATTCTCAATCAGCCACAATATGCACTAACAGTGCAAAGTTTTGAGATCCACTAAATGATACAGCGTTGGTTTATAACCATATAGTTTTTCGTCTCAAACATTAGGAGTGAGAGCGTTTCGGCCAGAACATGTACCAGATGCAAGGCCAGAAGTCCACTCCACAATTCAGTGATGTTCATCAAGTGATCCTCTTAAACGAGCAGAACTGCATTAACACACCCGTCGTTCTCTGGATTATTTGTCACCTGAGCATACTTCCCTGCGTCAACCATAAAGAACAGATAAATGCAGCAACATAAGTCAGAATCTAAACCATCCAACTTTAAAAGAGTGTGATGGCAAAGCTAAATGAGATGGCATCAGCTAAAACGCCAACCGGAACTCACCCCATACAACTTTCCCGGCAGGTGTGACTAGACCTAGTTCACTGACATTCACCTGATATCCACAAAACAATTAGATAGCGCAAAACACCAAGGGGATTGGCATTATAAATGGTCATAAATCATCACATAACCAAATACGTACCTCAATGATGGTTCCCTTGGTCAAGACACCAAGAGATGTATACATTTGACCGTTAGGATTCTTCTTCACACCAATGATCTCAAGGTTAAAAGTGGCTTTAAGTTCAGGATGTGTCACATGAGATTTGGTGAATCGCAACCCACTGGGACGGATAAATCGCTCATACTTGGGAGGTTTTCTTGTGAAACCAGGTCCCACAAATGTGGCTTTTGTGACCATCCTCTTCCATTGCTTGGCTACAATAAAGAATTGAGTAAATAAGCAACCAGGGACTAAGTAATACATTCACATGAAAATACTGGCATCAGTTTCAATTATCCTCAATGTCCCATTATACAAGCTTTAGCAAGAACACATCAGAATCAAGAAATCTTTTTCGGACAGAAATCCAAATTATAAATGAAAAATTTAGAGAACAAATCAACCAACAGAACACTTCGATTGCTATGGCAATAGAGAGGGAGAATTTGTAGATTACTTACTTTTGCGTTTCCCAGATCTAAGAATTTTGAACATCTCATCTTCAGCCACAGGCCTTACCTAGAGAGGATAAAAAACAGTCCAAAAGTTATATTAGTGATTAGCATACAACAAAAACTGATTCACACAGAAAAATGGAGACAACAAGAAGAGCGTGGCATATGCTTTTACCTTAGGCAGAGGGACTTCCCATTTCCCAGCTTTCTCCTTCCGCTTTTGCTTAATAGTGTTGTTCAAAATCTATTTCCAGCATAACCTCAGATAAGAAACATGAACAAAGAACTTCCTTTAAAAAATTATTATTATTAATAACTGGAAATCCCATACTTTCGCACGTGTTGTGGTGTCACGATCCAGCAGATATGCTGGAATAGAACCTTCATGAACATCATCATCCACCTTGCGCCTAGTCGATGACTCCTCATGCATAATCAACCTGTGGGCATTCACAAAACAAAATTTTTATTTTACGTATATATATAAATTGTCAGTAGCATGAACACACAGAAAATGCAATGAAGTATCGACATAAAGACAAACTACCACTAATAGCAACTAAACAATATAAAAAAGCGCAAATAAGTAGAGTGCAGCCTATGCAATTTAAATATGATTGTAACTATGTCTATGTGTATATATAACACCAAATTGATAGTCATGACGAGTGCCATATGAAACTAACTGTTAAAACGCATCAAATGAATGTAGTTTAGGTGCCAAGAGGTACGTAGTAACAGTCTATTCTACAGGGAAAAGGACAATCATATTAATGCATCTGAATATGATTGGCTAGATGAAAAGCTATTACATAATACGTACAGTCTATTCTACAGGGAAAAGGACAATCATATTAATGCATCTGAATATGATTGGCTAGATGAAAAGCTATTACATAATAAGATATCATTGGTAAGAAACCTAATCCATAGAACACAACAATTAATCAGATTAAATGCCAGGTAAGAGAACTCACGTTTTCTTCATGAGAGCCTTTTCAGCATAGCGCTTCTTAGCGAACATCTTACCCTTGATACCCAGAGCCTGTTCCAATGCAAACATTCCAAAGAAACAAAATAAGCTTAACATTCCAATTTGATTTTCACTTTCCAAGAAAAATAGAAGAAAAGGATTGGAATAAACCTTCTGAGCAGTTTCAGAACGCTTATGAACGAGACGAGCCTCCTTCTTGCGCTTTCGCTCGAAGTGGTCAGGACGGTACCCATACCGCTTCCTGTGGAGGTCTATGTAATCTCCCTGCGGCTGAATTTCACAAAAAACATTGACATACAATATTAAATGCGTCCTAAACATTATGAAAGCTTGAATTTCACAAAGATGAAGGGCATACAATATTAAATGCATCCTAACCAATAAGATAGCTTAAGGAGAAAAAAAAAAAAAGAAAAAAGCAAAGCGAGATGAAGAACAAACCATAGCTACTCAGAATTTGTCGCTTTCGGTTTGTTGTCAGAAACTGTCACACAGAGAGAAAAACTGTCATACAGAGAGCGAATCTATAAAAACATAATCACAAAAATAAATTTAATTGAAACTAAAATGGATAACTATCAGGGAAAAAAAAATGAATAACCATTTAACGGTAACAATGAGAATTTTCCTTGACCTGGCTTACTTCCTATCGTGTGATTTCATCCGATAACAACAATGTTCAGAACAAAATTTCAGTCATTTAAATTCTCAAACTTGTTGAGGGCGAGAAAGACAAGAGGAAGGATAGGCTGAGAGGAGGAGGTGCGGCTGTGAGAGAGCTGATGAGGAGGAAGAGAGTTTGAGAGGGGATCTGTGAGTTATCCAAGGCTAGGGTTTCTAACGTGTGGGTTAAATGTTAAGATTAAGCAGCTCTAGCCCCGGATCCCTTATCATAAATAGCATCCTTTTTTTGCAATAATTGCATAGCATACCCTAAAAACTCATTACCATATGCCCTGTATCACCCTTTTTTCTCTTTATTATAGAAACGTAAATCAGAGAGCTTCTCCAACTCCCTCACCGTCCTTCGTCTCACATGAACCCTAGCCCCAAAATATACAGAGTAAATTCAAAAAGTTCAATCTACATAACTAATTTAGCCCGACTTTTTTGTATCGAATGTAAAAAATGGTAGTCGTGCAGCTTGTGCTTATATAATCATTCCCTATTCACAGAATTCCAGTAACATGCTTAACGATACGACGGATAAATTACAGCTCCAAAACATCAAATAAATCACAAATATCAAGACTCGAGCTTTACTTCACCCTCAAAACTGAAATTTTATCTTCCACATAAATTAGAAAATCAAATTTACTCTTTCATTTCACCCATGCTTAACCAGAATACGCAATCACATACTCAAAAAATTTAACCCCTTTTATTTCACTTCGTTCGCTTAATTCAAATTCAAATTCGCCCACCATAGCAGGCCTCCATAGCCACCAAGAAAATAGTTTAACAGTATATAAAAAATAAAATATAAATTCAAGAAAAAAATATTGAATTACAAACAGCCATCCATGTGCAAAGTTCGTACCTGTGAGTTTGAGGGAGCCCTAGGGCCTAGGAAGAAGACAGGCCGAGGAGCCGAAGAGCCGGCGATGTTGGAAAGAGAGAGAGGGAGGATGGAGGCGGTGAACTGAAAGGGAAGTGCTCGGGGGGTTTAGGGTATAGCTTATTAGAATAACCAATCAGAAGAAGCCACGTGTTTATTAAGAGAGAGAGAGAGAGAAAATTGGGAAAAGAAAAAGCCCAACGGCCCATAATCTCCATTATCCAGCCCATCTCACCCGCCCTAAACCCAGCTTAACCCCTTTCTTCTTCTCTTCTTCTCCAACCTTCACAGAGCATCACCAGGCATATACCCAGCTCACCCGCCGTAAACCCAGCTCACACTTCACAAAGCATCACCGGCTGCGCCACAAGCCACCGTCCACGCCCCTTCTCTTTTCCCTCCAATTCCGCGCTTGACCTGGGATTATTTCAGGTAATTTTTCTCTACACTCTATTTAAAATTTCAGGGTTTATCGATTAATTGAGTAGTTGTGCTATGATTTGCATCAGTTTGTAATTTTATTGACTTATTAGATTAATTCATGTTTGTTCTGATTAGAAAGCTTGATTTTTTACTGGTTAGCTTGAAGCTTGAAGCTTTAGCTCATCAGGTACCTTCGTGTTTTCGTTGAGTTAAGGTATATTCAGATTTGAGAGTGAAGAACGAACCCTAAATTGCTAAAGGAAATGGCTGGTACTCTGAAGGGTGATGGTACGGAAGAGTTTAAGGGTCTTAGAATCACATCACTGGACGATGATAGTGACCAAGAAGAAGAACAAAGGGAGCAAGATATTGCTATGGATGACGATGACGAAGAAGAAGAAGATGAAGAAGCAAGAAATTCGGTTATTTTGGGTTTTTTGAAAAAGCCCAAGAAAGCCCGGTCTCTTCTTCGTCATTTCTTTCCTTCCAAGGCTGGAGGGGTTCCTGTATGCTGTTGAACCCTGCAATTTCTATTTATATACAAGTCGGACTTTTCTGATGTTTTCTCTTTGTCATATAGGCTTGGCTGGATCCAGAAAATTTGCCATCGGGGAGATCGTGCTTTTGCGACATATGCGGCGAACCTTTGCAATTTGTGCTTCAGGTGAGGGATGATTGAATTTCATTTTATCTTTATTATGCCTTTTTCTAGTAATAAAAGTTGTGGTCTTTTGTGTTTGTTGGGTGAGTAGGTGTATGCGCCGGAGGAGAAGGAATCTGCTTTTCATCGAACATTGTTTGTTTTTATGTGTACATCAATGGTGTGTCTTCGTCGTGATCAACATGAACAATGGAAATGCCAGCGGGACAAGCCCTCTAGAAGGTATTGTTCTCCCTCTCATGTCTATGCTGAAGGATTTGTAGTTTGTGTTTCTTTTTATGTGATGATTTTTATAGCGTGAAGGTTTTTCGCTGCCAATTACCCCGCGATAATCCTTTCTACTCAAGTGAGCCTCCAAAGAAGGATAGTACAGACGACCCTCTTAAGGCTGGAGGTAGCATATTGTTTCACTTGGCATTTTAGTATTTACAGTTGCTAGCTTTTGCTTATTAGTTATTGCTAGATTTTTTAAGTATGTTCAACCTTGTTTTATGTAAATTTATGCTGATCCTTCAGTAATGCAGTTTGATGTTTTTTACATGTTCTGCCAATTTAAGGGACCTTTTGATGATCTTTGCCCTTTGATTGTTATAGCTGCACTCTGTAGTTGGTGTGGTACCTGGAAGGGGAGTAAACGCTGTACTGGTTGCAGAAAAGCACTTTATTGCTCAGAGAAACATTGGGTAATTGGATTTTTTGGGTTTCTGCAGCATCTTTTATCCCCTGCCAAATAGCAACAGCCATCCCTAAAGTGTACCCAATTTTTTTCTGTTGTTTGTAGGTCAAGCATTCTCGGTCTGGTCATGAACATGATTGTCAACGATTGAGGATTCAGCTGGGCGACAGTAGCTCTGCTAACAGTGAATCCACTTCTACTGTAATTCTAAAAGGCAAGTACATAGTTTAATTTTCTTGGGAGGCTTTTTGGGTGGGTCCTTTCAAGATCTTAATAAACTTCTTTTTTTTTTCATTTGTGAACAGTTGCAAGCAATCATTTATGGCCAGAATACAAAATTATACAGGAGCCTGAAAGTTCGTATGACACAGAAATGCCTGATGATAATGTGGGCACTAATTCTTTGATCTCTAGTAACCGGATGGATGACGGGCTAATGTCGATAGCAGACAATTTTACGGTATTAATTGTTCTCTCATAATCAACGTTTATATTGTCCTTCTATTGATAGAAATGGTAGTTGTGATCTGTACTCTTCTTCCCCCATTGTTTTGCTCTGATAGGAGAAAACTAGTTTTTAGCTACTTAAACTCTTACCTGTTTATACCTCTGTAAAAGGGTGATGGTGACAGAAAGAGCTGGGCTTCGTTCCATGTGCGCATAGCCCTCGCCCCTGAACAAATACTAAGGTGATTTATATTTTCGATAAATCGTGCAAAGTATGGATGTGAGTTGATGCTGAATGTCACGTTAAAGTTTTTGGAACTTGTTGCATTCCTTCGCTTTCATTGATCATAACCACTATTTCCTCGGCCCTATTTTACTTTACAATTAATTGATCAGTTTCAATTTTCTTTCCCCAAATAACAGGTACTGTAGGAGTCCAGGTGCTAAACCCTTATGGCCCGTGTCAAGCGGCCGGCCATCCACGGCTGATATTCCTAAATGCAGTTATTGTAGTGGCCCAATGTGTTTTGAATTTCAGGTAACAGATTTAACAGTTCTTCGTTTTGATTGAAGCCCGATTTCAAGTTTTTGCATTTCAGTTTCATTTACTACGACGATTGCCCTTATCTTTCTAGCAAAATTTGTTAACCTTGTGCATTATTGTTGGCTTCAGATTATGCCTCAGTTGCTATTTTACTTGAACGTGAAGAATGACGTGGACTCGCTTGATTGGGCTACGATCGCTGTGTATACATGTGAAGCCTCCTGTGATGCAAGTGTGGTTTACAAAGAAGAATTCGCTTGGGTTCAACTTTCTTAGCCATTTGTTCTTTTGCCTGATGCTTTGTACCCTTTAGATATGAGATCAAGTCTTGCTAATATTAGTCTTGAATCAAGTTGTTTAGTTTTCTTATTTATCGGAACGAGAAGATTTTGATTGTCAGAAGCTTTCCCATTTTTCTTATTGGAATGATGTGATCATGATCATGGTGTTCAAACCCTGTCAACAAGGACGAGCTGTCACTAGTCGCTGGTCAGTGGTCTAGTCGCTGGTTTTTCAAAGTTTTCAGTTTTAATAGTTTGAGAAGTGGAAGAGATATAAAGACGACTTTATTACTGTTTTCTTTAGGTTTTCACCTGTAAGTAAGAAGTCATAGATTTGACTTTCCTAAATGGCGAGTTTCAATACCAAATTAAACAGCCTTTGTGGTTTTATACAGAATCATTCACTACAAATTCTCATCCTCTCTCTCTCTCTCTCTCTCTCTCTCTCTCTCTCTCTCTCTCTTATTAGTGTACAAAACTAGGTGATGTTCAATGTCCTCAAAATAAAGTTAGGTGATGCTCGAACTAGCAAACATTGTAGGACCAACTTCCCAAACACCAGGGGTTGTTCTGCTCGCGACCATTTGGTCACATAAATGCTCGGTCTCCACTTTGTTGGAGGATGTACTGAATTCAAATCTCATAAACGACAAAGTGTTGGAACGGATTGTTGTTTACATATTTCAATAAGCTTTAACCATTGGAATTTATATCCCATCTTATAGGGTTTCTATGATCAATTCCTCTCAAACATTGGAATTGATTCTTTATCAAAATTAAAAATAAATATTGTTTTAAACCTTAAACAACCCTTGTACAATAATTATAGCACCAAATTAAAAACACAACTTCTATTCCACTCTTCCTATCTGATTTCATTGGTCAAGACGGTGCTAACTTAGCATTGCTGTGCTCAGGCCTGTGAATAAAGTCGACATGAACGAAAGCTCGATCCACCTCAGGAAGTTTTTCAATCTTTTCCTGAAGCGTCTCTCCCATGTTATGTGCGTGGCTGAGAGACATGTCTCCGGGCAAGACAATGTCAGCCTCCACAAAATAGTTGCAGCCAAAAGTGTATGCTCTCACCGTGTCAATGTGCTTGATCTCCTTGTCATCGTTCCATATCAGGTATGTCAATTTTGCCAAGTACTCTGCTGGTGCTGTCTTCCCTATCAGTGACCACACATTTTCCATCACTGTTTTCGCCCAATTCCCCATGGTGTACAAAGCAATCTGCATCCCATTGTGTTTCGAAATTCAGTTGCGTTCGTTGCCTTAAAATAGTTTAGGGTTAAGTAGTTTTTTATCTTTGTGTTTTGGTCGGATTTTCCATTTCGGTCCATCTGTTTTCATATCGGTCAATTTGGTCTCTATGATTCAATTAGTAAACTATTTTGGCCTTTTCCGTCTGGTTTGACAGTTTGGGCGATAATGTGCGCACGTTAAACGCATAAAGGCTCACACATCAAAATAGACGGAAAAGGCCACCGCCCACATGCTTACGACAGGATCAAGAACTAGGTCTTGCAGATACGTGGCCTAATTAACAAAATTAGGTGTTCATTAGTTAAGAAGCTGAAGTACTAACAATGATAGCTCCAACAGGATCAAGCCACCAGTAAAACCTGATTGCTAAAACTGCAGCTGCAAGACCAATTCCATTAGTGATGACATCAAACAGATGATCTTGAGCGTAAGCTCGAACAATTTCGTTCTTGAATCTACGACAATACACCATCAACACAAACTTCACAACTGTTGCAGACGCCATTATCCCTATCATCCATTTTTCTTCACCGGATCCATTTCAGGTTGAGTCTGCATGAAAAAAAAAATACATATATTATATAGGGTGAAGTGCCGATTTAGTCCATGAACTATCACCTCAGTGAAAATTAGGTCCCTGAATTATTTTTTCGGTAAAATAAGTCCCTAAATTCATTACAAATTGCTAATTTCATCCCTACTATTATATTCAAAGCTATTTTATCCAATTTTTTGTCAACTTAAGTCACTTGACACAGAGTGTAATACCATCATTTTCTTGTCTATAAGCTCTTAACATTTCATATAGGTTGCGAATTTAATGTTTAATTTACCCTCAAAAGTTAACTTATACTATTTCTTTATGAAAAATATCAATTTATCCTCCAAAGTTAACTCCATACACTATTTCTTTATGAAAAAACTACCAATCTATCCTCCAATGTGTATCACATGCAAGTAACGTGACCTAAATTGACGAAAAATTGAATATAGTAGCTTTGAATATAGCATTAGGGATGTTATTGGTAGATTTTTATAATCCAGGGACTAATTTTTCTGAAAAAAATAGTTTAGGGACCTAATTTTCACTAGGGTGATAATCACCCTATCGACAAATGTGATGCTAAAAATTTCATTCCATATCTTGCGCTCAAGATTTATTGCGTTACAATCAACTAGTGGACTCTTGAATACCTTCGTGAGAAGTTGCTGCCCAGATTCGAACAATATTTGTAGTCCAAGAGTTGCCATTACAGATGCAAAAACAATAATTCTCTGCAATGCATTTGAGATTTAGCGCATGAAGTTAAGTTAGAACTAAATGTCTAAAAAATTAGGTTTCATATTCTCATGAACACAATCCTACAAAATCATTGATTTATTGTGCCTGATTCGATGCCATGAGATTGAATTTCTGATGTTCTCTCAAATGCTTACCACCGAAAGATCTAGCGAACATCAATATATGAAATACATCGCAGAATTTAACTGCTACATGCTCGCTCATGATTACATGCACGGGAATTCAACGGCTACATGCTCACTCAAGATTACATGCACGGGGATTCAACGGATGAATGAGATCCACTTAAAGGCACTTTATGCTATACATTGATGCATGGTAGAAGGACTATACTTACCACAGGTTGCATCCGGGCTTTACTAATCGGGTACCGATACTGATTAGGTTTTCTCATTGCATGAGAAGTGAACCAAAGAATGAATCCTGACAAGAGGTCTAAGAGAGAATCCAAAGTTGAAGCAATTACTGCCAAAGATCTGCTCTCAACTGAAGCATAAACTTTTGCCAGGAAAAGCACCAAGTTAGCCACATTAGATGCATTTATTGCCATCCTTTCATTTCTTGCAAGTTGGTTCACCTCATCCTGAAACCAAAAAATTCAAAGCAGCAATTAAGAAAAAAGCTTGTGCTTAAAAGGTATCTTCTAAAGCGATCTTCTAAACTGCTTTAATCTACAGGTAAGGAAATTTGAACTTAGGTTCAAGGGCACAGTGCGTTGACCAAGAGTGGCGGAGCCGAAATTTTACATGAGGGGCCTCACATAAGTGTTAAAAAAAAGGATAATATTTACAAGAGAGTATAATACATGTTCCGAGTTGTGAGCTAATTAAAATTTTCAGGCGCTAAATGTTTTTTTTCATGTTGAAATTAACCTTCTAATATCAAGTCAATAAAAAGAGTAGTTAATCAAAATATATGACGATTAAGAGAAATTAACCTTCCGATATCAAGTCAATGAAAAATGCTAGGGAGAGAAGGTTTTTGGCCACATTTTGGAGACCACATGATGTTGCGATTGATGATTGGATTTCTTCTTTAATGATTTAAAGAAGTAGTTCAACCATTAACCGCTATATCATCATGTGGTCTCATAATATGACTCAAGTATATGATCTCTCTAACATCACCCCAAGTCAAATCCTAGCTCTACCATTAGAATAAATTAGGAATTTTCGAACAATAAATGAGAAGAATGGATTGGAAATTTGGAGAACAAAATATATGAAATTTTAAAAATTTAGTTAAAAGTTAAAGAGAACATAGAGATTTACAAACTTTAATATTGTTGTGGGTTGGGAATTTGAAGGAAAAAAATATATGAAATTTCAAGAAGGGGAGGCGGAAAAGCTCATAGTTTATTATTCTTTCGGTTGGCAATATAAAAGAATAATTTTTTATAAAACTAAACTAAACTTTAAATTTTAATTTTAAAAGTTATTGATTTGTTTACAAATAAGATTTAAATTTAGTTTTAGGATGAGTGTTGTTGGGATTGAAAAGTCTTTTTAATTATTGATTAATAAAATTTAAGAGTTTTGTGTAACTAAAAGAAATACAATAATAAGTTTATAAAAAATATATATATATATATATATATATATATATATAATGCTAAATATTTATAAAAGTTGAAAGAGTGAGGGTAGGCCTAGGCCTAAGCTAGGCTTTATAGTGCCTCAAAATCAACGACAAGCCTGAGTTAAACTTTCAGGCCAAAAATCCATCTCAGAAATTGAATCTATCTCATTGAATCCTTTGAGAAGTTTATTCTGCCTCTTGTAATATTGTACAATTTTTCTCTGCCTCAGTGATGGAATTAGAGAGAATTTTAATGCTAATTTGAGTTTAATAATATGAAAGTATGAAGAGAAGGACATAATAAGAGCTTACTTAATGACTTGATAAAAGTTCCAAGGCCAAAATAAGAATCCATGCTCCTCTCAGCTAGAAGCTTGAATTCATCCATGCTGAGGGTGAGACCTGGAATTTTATAAGTGTTTTTATGAACTTTGAAGTACCTACATATTTTACAATTTCTAGTTTCTTTTAAATGGGTGATAATTTTACTTGAGTTCAAAGATTATTTTGAGGTAAAAAGATGAAAGTGGACGAGATTACGAGCTTGTGGCATATAATTTTCAAAGCTCGAACGAACTTACAGTGGAACTTTAAATATGACAGATTGGAGAACATCATGTGGCAACCAAAGAATGGCTGACTTTGACACATGACAGCAAAGAATGGCTAGTACTAATGCATTACTAAGATTTATAGCTTAGCATGAGCTGGCTTTACTAAAGCAGAAGGTGTAATGCTTTAGCTTTAAAGCTCTTTGTTACCTTATGTCGACACCTCTTATGCATGCAAATAGGTAGTCATCACATATGACTAAGCTTATCAATCTCCACCAAAACTAACCAATTGGATACTAGTGGTACCACCCCATTTCTCTATAAATAGGAGCTTCGCTCCATTGTTTTTGGAAATGAGGCAGCATGCAGCATGTGAACTCTTGTAGGAGAGAGATGGAGATAGCATGCATGTTAAGCCTTTGCAGAGAGAAATTATGAGAGTTTGACATGCAAGTGCATGCGAACATGTTCTGAACTTATGATATATACATAGGTCTAGTTCTTATACATTATATATGTATAGAGAGAGAGAGATTAGAAAAGATAAGGGTGGAAGAAATACATTATGATTTAGGAGTGATCAAGCAACTTACTTAAGTACGTGGAGTTTAGCTATTGCAGTAGTGACGTGGATCTTCATTTTAGCTTTGGAATCGAGGTATTGGTGAGGAATATTGCTTGCTTGGCTTGGAGATCAAGTAGGGGGATCCTCACTTACTCTAGTTATGGAATTTTGTGAATGTATGTATATGTAAATATACGAATGCTTGTGAAAGTTGCATAGATTTTGTTGTGATAGAACCATGAGGAAAAATAGTTTTATTTTATATCATGATATGCATGTTGTTTTATGCTACAAATTAAAGTGATGAATTGAGAGTGAAGGGGGCATAGTGACTGCCTTGGGTTTTGATCCCCTAAACCTCTGGAGGGGCTTCTACAAAAGGATTAGTACCGCTACCTTTCTAGGAGAGGTACTAGGATATCTAAGGATAGAGCATTAAAGGACACTCTCGCTACACCTTACCATAAGTATATTCGTTCGGAGTTCGTCCAGGTAAGGGGGTAATTGGTCATTAGACCGGTCATCAGGCATGTAGCAACTTATTGGGATCTTGTTTTCTTTTTAAAAGGAAATTGTGTGAGTATACAATCTATTTTCAAAATTAAACAAAGCTTTTGTTGTGCATCATTTTCCTAGAATATATGTAGTGTTGTATACTATTTTCAAACCTAGCTGGGGTGGATTCCCTAAGGGGGAGCGATGAACGTTTGTGATGCTCACCCCTACTTTATTATAGGACCGGTGCATCTACAAATAGATGGTATGGACTAAAGTCGGGACAAGTGTTGTTTGTTACTTGTCAACTTCTCGGTCGTTCATTGACTCTTTCTACAGATTTTTATTTGTACATATGCTTGATTTCCTTACCATCTTGAAGGGATCTTTTGTAGCCAAACTCAACGTTTTGTATTTTTTAAAATCGTACTAAAGAGTTGGTTTAGTATGATAATTGCCTTTAACTCTTTGGTTTTGTTGTAGATCGTGAAGTTTTTTTCCTATATAAAAATTTTATCCAAATTTTGTTGCCCTTTTATTCTTCGTTTTACCAAAATGATTTCCGCTTCCGTATACTGCTTAAAAATAAATTATTTTATTCCCCTCAAATAGCCTTACGTTCTATTAGGAATATAGTGCTATAGTGTTGGATTTTAACACTATAGTATTGCGTTACTAATAGAGCATGGCACTATTACGTGCCCCTTTTTGGGGCGTGACATTGAGCCTCCATGATGCCTCAGTTGGCACTGTTACAGTCTCTCCCGTCGCATCCGGCGACAAGAGCTCAGTCCGGTAATCCAAAGAATCGGTTCGAAGATCCGCGGCCATTTGTCTGAGCAGAAAGAGTTTGCTGGGAAGTCAAAGAATGGCAACTCCATTAATCCAACTGAAGAAAGAATCTTAAAACTTGAAATTGTTATTTAAATCATTGGATAAAGAACGGAAAATGTCGGTCAGCTGCTCCACAAACTCTTGAAATTGATAGTTTAATGGAAGGTTTCAGAGATTGGAGGATTATTTTTTAAGAGTATAGCAAGAGGTGACTTTTGGTGCAAGGAATATGTACCAACTATAACTTAATTAGTCTATATTAAATGTGTGTGTGTGGAAGGAACCCTACTATCATATTGGAAGAATTTGGTATACGTGAAGAGTGCCTTTGATATGACCAAGAATATATTTCTAATTTCTACTACCACGCGAGAAGATCTTGTGGAGCAGTTGTAAACAAACGTGTATTTGCATCATTGGATTTCATTTTATGTCGTACACACTTGATAACATTTAAAATTGTATTTGTTGCAAGATAAAATATTGAGGAAACTTGATATAAGTTTAATTTTTTTTAATCAATGTTAGGAATAGTCCAGTTTCTTAAAATAAGTACAATTTCTTAATTTTAGGATTATTTTATTATCAATAAGTATTATTTATTGATAAGACTTTATTATACAAATTAATTTCTTTTTAATTATCTCTTTATTTATTTATTTGTTATTTTTATTTTGTTTTTGCGTTCCAAACCCTATTTATAATTTTCTTTATTTTTTATAATCAACCTCTATCATAGGTACTGTTTAATGTATCTTATTTGTAGGTATTATATTTTTGAATTTTGTAATTAGGTTTCATATATCACTTAAAGGTAGAATATACGTTTAATTTTCTATCTACCTCCCTCCCTCTTATTATTACTAACCTCTTGTGAGGCTAAATCCACCCCCTCTCTCGTTGTGTAGATAATATCGTTTATTCAACCAAAAAAAAATTGTATATCTACCTATGCCATAGGCTTTTATTTATAGTCTACCAATAACATAGATTAATTGTATTACATTTTTTTTTCTTTTTATAATATACCTTTATCACAAAAGTTAATGAATTTACATTTTTTTATCTAAAAAGACAAAATTGAGTAATTGATACAACAATATGTGATTAGATAATTGGACTCAGTCTTAAAAACAACCTATACTTTTTGGACCTAAATCTAAAAGCCCCTAAAATATTACTCCGTCCTTTTCTTTCAAAAAGTGGACTAGTTGATGGTTTCGCCACGGCAGTCCACCATTCCAAAGATCGGAAAGACTCACAAAGGCATTTCAGCCTCCTTCTAGCCATTATCGTGTGATTCACCAGCGCCAAGAATTGAACACAATACGTGAGCCTTCCCTGGCTTCTCCTTAGGGTATAAGTACAGTGACATATTTTATGGGTTGGAAACCGAAGTGACACACGAGTCAAAATTTTGGAGTGCTATTGGATGATGCGTAAAATAAGTTAACACACAAAATTAAACCCTCTTTTTGACAATTGTAGTATAGATGTAAGTAGGGTATCGTTCTAGGCCGGGGATTAGGAGGGATTGCTAATCTATTCTAAATTAATTTAAAAATATTAAATAAGACTCAAGGACACAAAACTAGGCTAAAAACTCTAATAACTCGAAACACACTTAGGATAACTCAAAATAATGAAAACAATCAAATTAAACACTAGGAACTGAAATGGACGGAAATTAAATTAAAAGACTAACAATAAAGAAAACTAACTAAAAAATATAATTTAATAATGGATGGGTGTTTGGTTTTGATGAAAAGTAAATTAAACTTAATTAAATTACAGAATTGACAAAAACATGAAATTAAGGTGAAATGATAAATGACGGACTAGCTAGAGGGTTCTTCTCCACACATGACACATATGCAACCTAAATTGATTTTCAGTTGTTCTTTCAATAAATTGTGAATCTCAATACTCCAGATTAACCGTGAACAGCACTTTTTTAATCTTCAAGTTTTCCTTAAGTTATTGAATTGGACGGAAAAACGCATACAACAATTCAAAACATTCTTCAAAAGTTCCCTACGTGAAAAGCACAATAGCGATACAATCAAAGATCATTAAACTTTGTGAAAACTATAAGCATTGACGAGGCATTCGTAACTATGAAAAGCATGATACTCTTGCCAAGAATTTACTTAACGTGATTGTGACTAGCAACCTTTACTACTTGTGAAAATAAGTTCATAACGATTAGGTGAAATTCACTTATATTCTAGCATCAAATTCATGCATGTAAATTAAGCGTGCACTCTCAACCAACATACACAAATCAGTTTTTATACGAACGGATAAGTAAATTGAAATCACAACTTATGAAATCACAACCGAAGGTAATCAATTCATATTACAAATATAAATCATGGCTTTGAATTAACCTCTAGCCAAAATAAAATTAATTACACATTATTAAAACAGAAATAAAATAAAAGTTTAGTGAGATAAAACCAAGAAGAATGGAGTGAAGCCTCTGCTTTGTGCTCTGCCCCTCACGTCACCCCCCTGCGTTCCGTGGACTTGGCTTCTTCTCTCTGAGCTCGCTGCCAAAGGGCAGCGTTTTTCCCTAGCTGCCAAAGGCCGCTCTCCTCCTGATTCTTTTCTATCCTGTCTCTCTGCGAGCTGCCCAAAGGGCAGCTCCCTTCCACCAATTCCCATATTTTATTTTCTTTCTCTGGCAGCCTCTTTTGATTCTTCTTTATTTTTTTCTTTTTTTTTTTTAACCTGATAGGTTAAACTTTGACGAATGAAGATGTGCAAGTGAGAATATAGTTAATAAGGTATAAACTGCATGAGTCACTCAAATCAATATGAAAAGGGAACAAAACCTAATATGCCAGCGAATGGATAGTCCCACAAAGAGAATATACTTATTTAACAGGTCAGGACTTGAAAGACTTATTCGCCACATCACCATAAAATTTCACTTGTTCTATTTTTATTTTCTTTGCATAACAAATCCTATAAACACAAAAATAATGTAAATAGCTCAAAAATATAAGGAACTAACTAAGAAAAGACGAGTGAATTCGAAGTAAAAATATATATAAATATGATCCGATCAAATACCCCCACACTTAACTTTTGCTAGTCCTCGAGCAAAACAAAGAAATTATGAAAAAGTAATAACATGAAAAACATTAGCTTCCCTCTATGTGACCCTCATAGAATTTTCATTCAAGAAAACAAATCATCAAGAACCATAGCTAGCATCAAGGAACTAATCCAAGTTCATCTTTCTTATTCAAATATTAGCAGTAATCTTTGAATCATCCTTGAAGTGTAGTGTGTGAGATAGCCATGCTAATGCAATTTCAAGTTTTTATTTTTAAAATCATCATATGCAAACTAGCGACCTTCTCACTGGATATGCACTCAATCACACATGTGTTTAGTTTTAATGTGTTTCGCTCAAAGAAACAAATGTGAAATTTCTACCATAAGCTTGCATAAAGATCACTTCTCCACAGTCATAATTGCAAAACTTAAATCAAGAGGACTTTTATTGGATGTAATGAGGCTTAGGGATAGGGTTATTGAAATGAAAGAATAGGAAAACACAAGTTCCAAGCTATATTGCAAGCAATTCTTTTGTTTAGATTTATAAGAACTCAATTTTTCCAGCGATTCTTCTAGCACCTCCAACCATACCCTTAAACTGAAACTTTAAAAACTTTTTATTTTCTTTGTATACAATCTTTCTTTCTTTTTTTTTTTTTTTTTTTTTTTTTTTTTTTTTTTTAATACAAACATGAAATACCCCTACACTTATTCTTTTGCCAGACACCTTCAAAGTACTTCACAAACATTTCTCATAAGACAATCCCGCATTGCTCACTAGCTTGCTTGGAAAGGGTAAGGAAAAATGTTTCAGGCATAAGGGTAGACATATCTGGTGATAAGAAATAAAAGGCTCAACATACACGGCTCAAATTGGCAATCTAATGATATCATTTTTCTTTGGGAAACATGGTTATTTGGGCCATAGTGGTAAACCTAATGCCTCTATCATTTCCAAATTCATGCAATCAATGACAAACATTTTGAAAGATCGTTACGCAAGTTCTAGAGATGTATCTCACATAAGTTCATCACACATAAAAAAATAGGAGTGTATGAAAAATGCACACTTTCAATAGGCTCAAAAACTCACATAGGATGTATATGGTCACTAAATTCACATATGAAGCTTTAAGTCATACTTTAGTTTCACATTAACAAGGCTATGTGCATTTGGTTTTTCAAAGATGGTCAAACATGTACAAATCTAACAAGAGAATAAGGAATTTCACAAAACACATGTTAACTAAGTTCTTGATGATCATGGTTCGAATTTGATCCAATTATATCATTGGGTCGGGAAACTAACAAAAATCTAATTCAAAACAATAAGGGAAACAAGACAATATTTTTGGATTTTTAAATTTTCCGATTTTTTTTTTTTTTTTTTTTTTTTTTTTTTTAATGAAAACAAAACTAATTAAGAAAACAAAAAGCAACAACATGGAAACAAATGAAATTCTAGAGATGTCTACCCCCACACTTAAACTGGACATTGTCCCCAATGTCAGAAAACACTATAATGCAAATAAAAATAAAATAAATAAATAAATAAGAAACAAAATAAAACAATTGGACTGAAAACTTCCCTAATTTGCAGTAAAATCAAGCGATGACCCCCAAGCTAAAATTCTGCAATCAACTTCAAGGGTGGAAATAACTAAAAGTTCCTGCAAAGAAAAGAAATAATTCAGTTAAGTACGCAAGAAAATTAATTAAAAAAAAATGCAAACGAAAAATTGAAAATTACGATAAAAGATAATGAATAAAACTAATAAGTAATCATTGGTCGTGCTTGTTGACTTTCCACAGCTTTCCTCTTGAACAGGGTGACACTTAGCTTTTTACTTGCAAGTGATGATTTGATGATATTGTACGGCGAGGCTTTGCTCTTTGGGAATGTTGCAGTTCCTTATTTGTTCTCCAAGCAGATGTGGCAGCTTCTCTAGTTCCTCAGTTCGGACTCCTTCCGCTGGGATGATTGTGCAAGCTGCATTCTTCTCTGCTTGTTTCTTCTGCACAACGGGCAGGCACGAGGGAAAGGTGTTGGTCCTTATTTCTTTCTTCAATCTTTCCAAGTGCCCACCTCTTGCTTTCTTTCTCCTTGTCCCTAGCTGAATTGTCTCCACATGCTTCGAGGTCTCATTTTCACCTCTCTTACTTGTCCCCCAAGTAGATGTGGTAGACAAAACGGAAGCATAAGATGAAGAAGATGAGTACTCGAGAGCAAGGCTAGGTAAGCAATCAGGAAAGGGTTCCAGGCAGTTGGCTCCAGATTGGAAGATTGATACCAAATGCTGGCTGATTGCTCTCTTTCTCCTTGTCGGAAAACAAAGACAAGGAGAAGGACATGGAGAAAGCATGATATGAGATACTCTTGCTTTCAACCTTTATGATATGAAATACTTTTGCTTTGAATGGGTTGTTCGCAGGAGTATCCCAAGGAATGAGGAACACAGAGTGACTCGAGAGGATTCTTTGGGAATGCATTTTCGGAGATGAAGAGGTGTTGAGAGGGTGTGCTGAGAGAGTGTGCTTTTGCTGTGGAAGGCGAAGGTAGAAACTTATAGGACTTGTCTTCACAACCGGAACTGTTCTCTCACTTAGTGTCGGCAGCCGGTGGATGGATGAATAGTACAAATTACGCGCTTTCTGACAAAGTTGCCCGTAATTTCCGCAAAGCTGATTCCTCATTGATATCTGGAATCGGCGCTTCGAGCTCTGAGCATCGTCGATTGTAGAGGTAGCATGTGACACGTGCGGATAAATCTGGAAAAGAAGATTTTCCCGTGGGTTGAAGCCCAGCTTTTGAGAAAGCTAGCGTGTCTTTGACTGTTGAATTTCCCTCGTCGATTTCTGAATTGGTGCTTCGACAAACTGCCCGAGATTTCCGCAAAGCAATTTGCGTGTGACAAGTGACGACACGTCTGGACAAATTGATCTTTTGAAATCCGGGGTTCGGCTCGTGGTTTCTGAGCAAGCCCAGCCTTTAAGAAATGAAACGCCTCTTTTGAGAAAAGAATCCGGCTTTTGAGAAAGGAAACTCTTCTTTTGAGAAAAGAATCAGACGTTTGAGAACGGAGCCCCGACTCTTCGATTTGCGAGAGGACGCTTCTCTGAGGAGCGCCTCTTTGATTTCTTCCTTTTTATAGAGACGTTAAGCTTGTTCCACAACACACTTGAGTACCCTCCTGTAAACACTCCCTTCTTGCACTTGTTTAATCTTGATCATTCCGACTCTCTTCTTTCTTTACCACCTCTGAAAAATGTCTGGCCCTTCTGATCGTCGTTTTGACTTGAACATTGGTGAAGAGGCAGCTCCGCCTTCACCAGACAACATATGGCGGCCATCCTTCATATCCCCTACCGGTCCCCTTACCGTGGGGGATTCGATGATGAAAAATGACATGACCGCTGCGGTGGTGGCCCGAAACCTTGTCACTCCCAGAGATAACAGACTGCTCGCAAGGCGGTCTGATGAATTGGCGGTCAAGGAGTCTCTGGCTCTCAGTGTGCAGTGTGCGGGTTCCGTATCCAACATGGCCCAACGCCTATATGCCCGAACCCGTCACGTTGAATCCTTGGTGGCTGAAATACAGAGTCTCAAGCAAGAGATTAAAGGGCTCAAGCATGAGAATAAGGAATTGCACAAGCTCGCACACAGCTATGCCACCAGCATGAAGAGGAAGATTGACCAGATGCAGGACACCGATGGTCAAATTTTACTTGATCATCGGAGGTTTGTGGGTTTGTTCCAACCGCATCTGCCTTCGTCTTCTGGAGCGGCACCGCGTAGTGAAGCTCCAACTGATCAACCTCTGCCGCCTCCTCCTTCTGTGGCCCCGCCGACTGCTGAAGCCCCGCCTACTACTGAAGCACCACCCGACCAATGAATACTATTAGTTTACATTATTGTAAAAATATTTGCATTTTTTTTTTTTTTTTTTTTTTTTTTTTTTTTTTTTTTTATTTTTATTTTTTTTTTTTTTTTTTTTTTTTATGTAAATTTTTTTATTTTTTTTTTTTATGTTTTTTTTTTTTTTTTTTTTTTAAAAAGTAAATTAATGTAAAGAGACTTTGGTTAACCTTCCCCCACACTTAACTAAGTAATACAAACTCACAGAAATCAACCAAATAACACAACTAACTAAACAAAACAAAATGAAAGCAGTAAAGATAAGGGTGTAAAAATGCAAATCTGATTGGGTTAGCGATTCCAAAGTCTCCCTTCGTTGAATGCTTGGGTTGCCTCCCAAGAAGCGCTTGATTTAACGTCTTTAGCCGGACGCATCTTTCCTTTAAATTTCCCTCAGCTCCATTTGTGCCTAAAATCAAAGAAAGAAAAATAAATCAAATATCAAAAGTAAAATACACAAACACCAATATAAACATAAACAAAAACAAAAATAAAAGGATTAGCAAAGTTACTAATCCCCGGCAACGGCGCCAAAATTTGATGTGAGAATTACTTGACACACAAATTAAACCCTCTTTTTGACAGTTGTAGTATAGATGTAAGTAGGGTATCGTTCTAGGCCGGGGATTAGGAGGGATTGCTAATCTATTCTAAATTAATTTAAAAATATTAAATAAGACTCAAGGACACAAAACTAGGCTAAAAACTCTAATAACTCGAAACACACTTAAAATGACTCAAAATAATGAAAACAATTAAATTAAACACTAGGAACTGAAATGGACGGAAATTAAATTAAAAGACTAACAATAAAGAAAACTAAATAAATAATATAATTTAATAATGGATGGGTGTTTGGTTTTGATGAAAAGTAAATTAAACTTAATTAAATTACAGAATTGACAAAAACATGAAATTAAGGTGAAAGGATAAATGACGGACTAGCTAGAGGGTTCTTCTCCACACATGACACATATGCAACCTAAATTGATTTTCAGTTGTTCTTTCAATAAATTGTGAATCTCAATACTCCAGATTAACCGTGAACAGCACTTTTTTAATCTTCAAGTTTTCCTTAAGTTATTGAATTGGACGGAAAAACGCATACAACAATTCAAAACATTCTTCAAAAGTCCCCTACGTGAAAAGCACAATAGCGATACAATCAAAGATCATTAAACTTTGTGAAAACTATAAGCATTGACGAGACATTCGTAACTATGAAAAGCATGATACTCTTGCCAAGAATTTACTTAACGTGATTGTGACTAGCAACCTTTACTACTTGTGAAAATAAGTTCATAACGATTAGGTGAAATTCACTTATATTCTAGCATCAAATTCATGCATGTAAATTAAGCGTGCACTCTCAACCAACATACACAAATCAGTTTTTATACGAACGGATAAGTAAATTGAAATCACAACTTATGAAATCACAACCGAAGGTAATCAATTCATATTACAAATATATTTATGGTTTCGAATTAACCTCTAGCCAAAATCAATTTATTTACACATTATTAAAAATAGAAATAAAATAGAAGTTTTAGAAAGATTTAACCGAGAGAGAGAAGGCTTGCAGCTTCTGTCCACCTGACGTTGTCTCTGTCCTCCTCCCATCCGCGCTACTTTCTTCTAACCTCTCTGACCTCCCTCTATTTTCTTTCTATTTTCTGTCCCTCACGCTGCCCAAAGGCAGCTTTCTGCTCTCCAATTCCTGTTCCGTGTGCTTTTCTTCACACGCTGCCAAGGCAGCCCTCTCTCCTTTCACTCTCTCACACGCTGCCTTGGATTCTTTTCACTGTTTTTTTTTTTATTTTTTTAATTTCCTTTTTCTTAGCTGCCCCAGCAGCTCCCAATCCTTTTCCCTATTTTATTCTTATTCCCCTTCTTCTATCACCCCCGTGTCTCACGCTACCATGTCTCTCCGTTCCACCTTCCCATATTTTATTTTCTTTCTCTGGCAGCCTCTTTTGATTCTTCTTTATTTTTTTCTTTTTTTTTTTTAACCTGATAGGTTAAACTTTGACGAATGAAGATGTGCAAGTGAGAATATAGTTAATAAGGTATAAACTGCATGAGTCACTCAAATCAATATGAAAAGGGAACAAAACCTAATATGCCAGCGAATGGATAGTCCCACAAAGAGAATATACTTATTTAACAGGTCAGGACTTGAAAGACTTATTCGCCACATCACCATAAAATTTCACTTGTTCTATTTTTATTTTCTTTGCATAACAAATCCTATAAACACAAAAATAATGTAAATAGCTCAAAAATATAAGGAACTAACTAAGAAAAGACGAGTGAATTCGAAGTAAAAATATATATAAATATGATCCGATCATTGGACGGCCAAACATATATAGTTTTCATTTTTGCGAATTAGTTTATGTAATTTATTAATTCTTGCAATTTAAGTCCAATTATAATTTTTTGTTTTCCGACAAAATTAGAACTCTAAGACCATGTGTGAGGTGTTGTACACTTATATAATGTTCCTCTTGAATCACATATGCCACTCATGTACTAATCCCATTAAGAAAAAAAAATGAAGAAAATTAAGACATGTTTTTGAGTTGCAACACTTTAAACACGGATTTTATTTTTATTTTTATTATAAGCGATATTTCATTCTAATTTACAATAAAGAGAGGAGAAAAAGTTTGAACTTAAAACGCAGTGGCTTGAACATGAACAAAGTAGAACTACGACCACATTTAAAAGATCATCAATGGGCCTATTGGATCTTTACACCTTGGCACAAAACAAATCTAGAGCAATTTTATTGGGCTTGGTTGAATGAACTTTGAGATTGGGCCATTGGAGTCTAAACGAAGCCCAATTGTGAAACTGATGAATTGATGCATGGTCTAAACACTTCCCAGTTAATTTTTTTTTTTTTGAACAAATGGTATTATCTACACTAAAAGGGAAGTGTGAGCTAGTCTCACAATGGACTAGTAATAAAGTGGTTCAAATTCTCTTTTGCCAAGAATTGAACCTAAAATCTCTCTCATACAAGTGAAGAGGAATATCATTAGATCGTAATTTTAAGTAGCCGCAGTTAATTGAATTGAATAATAAAAATCTAAAATAAACAAGTTTGAACTTATGAGTCTTTTTTTGTTAAAAATACAAAACACTCTCTCTCTCTCTCTCTCTCTCTTAAATACTCGGTTTCCATGTTACTCGGGATATATTAAATTCAAATCTCATAAACAATAAAGTGTTAGAACAAATTGTTGTTTACAATCAATCAAATCATAAATATTTCAGTAAGCTTCAACCATTGGAATTGATTCTTTAACAAAACTAAAAATAAATATTGTTTAAAACCTAAAACAACCCTTGTACAATAATTATAGCACCAAATTAAAAGTACATACTTCATTCCACTCTTCCTGTCTGATTTTATTGATCAAGATGGTGCTAACTTAGCATTGTTGTGCTCAGGCCTGTGAGTAGTGTCAAAGTCGACATGAACGAAAGCTCGCTCCACCTCAGGAAGGTTTTCGATCTTTTCCTGAAGCGTCTCTCCGATGTTATGTGCGTGGCTGAGAGACATGTCTCCGGACAAGACAATGTGAACCTCCACAAAATAGTTGCAGCCAAAAGTGTATGCTCTCACTGTCTCAATGTGCGTGATCTCCTTGTCATGGTTCCATATCAGATATGTCAATTTTGCCAAGTACTCTGCTGGTGCTGTCTTCCCTATCAGTGACCACACATTATCCATCACTGTTTTCGCCCAATTCCCCATTGTGTACAAAGCAATCTGCATCCCATTGCGTTTCGAAACTCAGTTACATTTGTTGCCTTAAAATAGTTCAGGGCTAAGTACTTTTTCATCTTTGTGTTTTGTTCGGATTTTCAAGGATAACAAACAAGGTATTGCAGATACGTGGCCTAATTAACAAAATTAGGTGTTAATTAGTTAATAGGCTGATTACTTACAATGATAGCTCCAACAGGATCAAGCCACCAGTAAAACCTGATTGCTAAAACTGCAGCTGCAAGACCAATTCCGTTAGTGATGACATCAAACAGATGATCTTGAGCGTAAGCTCGAACAATTTCGTTCTTGAATCTACGACAATACACCATCAACACAAACTTCACAACTGTTGCAGACACCATTATCCCAATCATCCACTTTTCTTTCACTGGATCCATATCAGGTTGAGTCTGCATGAAAAAAAAAATTATTATAATCGCCCTATCGACAAATGTGATGCTAAAAATTTCATTCGATATCTTGCGCTTAAGATTTCTTGCGTTACAATCAACTAGTGGACTCTTGAATACCTTTGTGAGAAGTTGCCGCCCAGATTCGAACAATATTTGTAGTCCAAGAGTTGCCATTACAGATGCAAAAACAACAATTCCCTGCAACGCATTTGAGATTTAGTGCATGAAGTAAAGTTAGAACTAATTGTCCGAAAAATTAGGATTCATATTCTCATGAACATAATCCTACAAAATCATTGATTTATTGTTGATTCAGTGCCATGAGATTGAATTTCCAATGTTCTCTCAATTGCTAACCACCGAAAGGTACATCAGTATATGAAATACATGGCAGAACAACTCGCTCAAGATTACAAGCACAAGGAATTCAACGGATGAATGGGATCCACTTCAAAGGCACTTTATGATATGCATTGATGTATAGTAGAAGGACTATACTTACCACAGGTTGCATCCGGGTTTTACCAATCGGGTACCGATACTGATTCGGTTTTCTCATTGCATGAGAAGTGAACCAAAGAATGAAGCCGGACAAGAGGTCTAAGAGAGAATCCAAAGTTGAAGCAATTACTGCCAAAGATCTGCTCTCAACTGAAGCATAAACTTTTGCCAGGAAAAGCACCAAGTTAGCCGCATTAGATGTATATATTGCCATCCTTTCATTTCTTGCAAGTTGGTTCACCTCATCCTGAAACCAAAAAATTCAATGCAACAATTAAGAAAAAAGCTTGTGCTTGAAACGATCTTCTAAACCTAAAGTGATCTTCTAAATTGCTTTAATCTACAGGGAGGGGAATTTGAACTTGGATTCAAGGTGACGGGCAAATTTGATTGACAAACTGGCCTAAAACGACGAAATTAACGACAAACCTGTGTTAAACTTCCAGGCCAAAAACCCATCTCAGAAAATGAGTCTATCTCGTTGAATCCTTTGAGAAGTTTATTCTGCCTCTTGTAATATTGCGCAATTTTTCTCTGCCTCCCTGCGATGGAATTAGAGAGAATTTCAATGCTAATTTGAGTTTGATAATACGAAGGGGACTTAAGAGAAAAGGACTTAACAGCTTACTTAATGAGTTTACAAAAGAGCCAAGGCCAAAGTAAGAATCCATGCTTCTCTCAGCTGGAAGGTTGAATCCATCCATGTTGAGCCTCCACGATGCCTCAGTTGGCACTGTCACAGTCTCTCCCGTCGCGTCCGGCGACAAGAGCTCGGTCCGGTAATCCGAAGATTCTGTTCGAAGATCCGCCACCATGTTTTCTCAGCAGAAGAGTTTGCTAGGAAGACAATGAATTGCAGCTCAATATATAAAGAAAAACACAGGCAAATAAACAAATACGGCTTACTTTACTAAACTGTAAACTAATCCAAGTGAAGAAAGAATATTTTAGAAACTTTAAACTGCTATTTAAATCGGTAGATAAAGCATGTAAAATGCTGGTCAGATGCTACACAAACTCTTAATAGTTTCAATGTCAGTTTTCAGAGATTGGAGATTAGTTTATTCAAGTGAATTCGTCTCTAAGAGGTGACTTTTCGTAAAGAATATGTACCGACTATAATTTAATTAGTCTATATTAAATATGTGTGGAAGGAACCATGGTATCCTACTTGGGGCATTCGGTGTGCGTGAAAAGTGCCTTTGATGAGAATATATTTCTAATTTCTAATGCCATGGGAGAAGATCTTGTGTCGGGAGTTGTCAACCAACATGTATTTGCATTATTGTATTCATTTTATGTGACGAGAGAGGTATGCGTAAGGCTTCAGGTCTGTTTTCCTCGAAATTGTGTTTCATTTGTGTCTCTTTACTAATATTTTGACACATGTCTTTTAAGTTAATTCTGTTAACTTTATTTATTTAACATTAAATTTTTTTTTTAAAATCCACGTATATATACGCTCTTCTTTGATCTCTTCTTCTTATCTCCGGGGGCGGCTCCGGCCTCCTTGGTAGCTTATTCCCGGCCATGGGCTTCTTCTCGGTGGGGGGTTTCTCTGCCACGGCGGACTTCTCCGCGGGCTTCTTCTCAGCTTTGGGCGCCATCGGAAATTTTCTTGTTCCTTTTCTCGGGAAACAAACGGAAACTTTGAGAAGACGAATTTGGGAGGACTTTGGAAATTTGTGGGATGCGCCGTCAGAAATTTTCTTGTTCCTTTTCAGCAAGAAAATTATAAATGGTTCAATAAGTAAGTGTGTGTGTGTGTGTGTGTGTACCTGATTCATAGCATGGAGTTCTTTGATCACCTTTCAGTTGGGAATTGTTTATTAATCTCACTTTCCAGTTCCACCACTAGCAGACTAACCTACGCTTGGACCGATTCATGTCTGGTGATTCCTCCGCCTACCAGCAAGAAGCCACGCGCCGTCATCGAGTTCTACCAGAAAGCTTGAACAGAGAAGTTGTTCATTGAACAACCACCTAAAAGAAGGTAAAGAATCCTATTTGGGTTTGCCCACCTCGTTACCCCAACCGTTTTTTTTATTATTTTGGATTATTTCTTGTAAATTTAAGTTTTAAGTTAAGTTAAAGGATATGTGTCAAAATATTAGTAAGGAAACACAAATAAGACATAATTTAGGGAACATCAGACTTGGAGTCCATGCTTATAGGTGTATATGTAACTTTTTTTTTGACTTTTTTTAATTGATAGGGGACACGGATCCACCTATTTTGGGAGGCATTTTAGCCTCTTCCGGTCACAAGTCTAGCTTCCACACCAACAACGGGTTTTGAACCCAAAACCTCTAATTTTTAATTTGAAGGAAGTCTCGCAATCTATCATTTACCACTGAGCCACCATTAGGTGTATGCATAACTTGGTAAGATTTAAAGTTATGTTTGTTGCTGAGATAAATACTACACTTCATGATACATGTATAGTGACATATTTTAGAGCTTTGGAGACCGAAGTGGCACACAAGTCAAATTATTTTTTTTGTTTTTCAGACAAAATTAGAACTCTAAAACCATGTGTGAGGTCTTTTACACTTCTATAACGTTCCTCTTAAACGAGAAAAAGGAAAAAAGAGTGATACTAGGATATCAAAATTTATCAAAAAGAGTAATACTAGGGAAAAAAGAGAAATACTAGGAAAAAAGAGTAAGACATGTTTTTTGAGTTGCAACACTTAGTAAATTATAGGAGTTTATCACAGATATTTTTTTATTACAAACGATATTTCACACTAATCTACAAAAAGATGAGAAAAGAGAGTTTGAATTTGAAACGCATTGGGTTGAAGAGGAACAAAGTAGAACTTCGAACAAATTTCAAAGATCCACAATGAGCCTATTGGATCTTTGCACTATCTGGCACCAAACAATTCTGGACCAGCTTTATTGGGCTGTTGAATGGACTTTGATATTGGGCCAATTGAGTCCGAACCAAGCCCAACTGTAGAACTGATGGATTCATTGCATGGGCTAAGCACTTCGCAGTTAAAACCTAAAATAAACCACAAGTTTGAACAGTCATTACTTACAAAATAGGCAATATTTATTTATTTATTTATTGTCAAAAATAATAAAGTCCTGCATTGAGTGCTCAAGGGTTGTCGCCAGGTAGGGCATAGCGTCTGGCAGAAGCTAAGGAGAGTGACCATGGACCATTTTGTAGTACATTTAGCTTTCACAGCTTGATTCACAACGGTCATTACATGCTAAAGATCGTCATGCCACATTTTATGAATCGTTAATACATGTGACTTTCGTAGTGGACTCCATACACATTTTTAAAACGAATCTCACACGAATTTAACAGTTGACGTACGTTAAAAGTAATCATGTCACACATTTATTATCGATTATCAAATGTTAAACACGCAATCCTCATTATACATCTCTACCATATTTAACGGTCAATGCACATTAAAGGTACTCGTATCACACATTTATATTTGATTTACGAAACATTAAACACGAAAGGCTCAGTACATCCAAACGCATTTAACGCCCGCTGTTCGTCGCCTTGAAAAAAAGCGGTAAGAAAGAAAAATGGAAAACAAAAAGCGAAAAGCAAAAACAAAACAAAAAACAAAAAAGAGAAATAAAAACCAATTAAAAACACAATATGCAGGGAACCCATACCCCATTGAACAGAAATGTTGTTCATTGAACAGCCACCTAAAAGAAGGTGAAGAATCCTATTTGGGTTTGCTCACCTCGTTAACCCAACCGTTTTTTTAATATTTTGGATTATTTTTTGTAAATTTAAGTTTTAAGTTAAGTTAAAAGATATGTGTCAAAATATTAGTAAGGAGACACAAATGAGACATAATTTAGGGGACAACAGACCTGGAGTCCATGCGTATAGGTGTATACGTAACTTTTTTTTTACTTTGTTTTTTAATTGATAGGGGCCACGGATCCATCTATTTCGGAAGACATTTTAGCCTCTCCCGGTCACAAGTCTAGCTTCCACACCAACAATGGGTTTCGAACCCAAAACCTCTAATTTTTAATTTGAAGAAAGTCTTGCAATCTATTATTTACCACTGAGCCACCATTAGGTGTATCCATAACTTGGAAAAATTTAAAGTTATGTTTGTTGCTGAGATAAATACTACACTTCATGATACATGTATAGTGACGTATTTTAGAGCTTTGGAGACCGAAGTGGCACACAAGTCAAATTATTTCCTTTGTTTTTCAGACAAAATTAGAACTCTAAAGCCATGCGTGAGGTCTTTTACACTTCTATAACGTTCCTCTTAAATCACACATGTCACTCATGCGCTTCCCATCGAGAAAAAGGAAAGAAAAAGAGTAATACTAGGATACCAAAATTTATAAATCAAATTTACAAACCAAAT
Organism: Malus sylvestris; assembly: GCF_916048215.2. Classification (NCBI taxonomy): domain Eukaryota; kingdom Viridiplantae; phylum Streptophyta; class Magnoliopsida; order Rosales; family Rosaceae; genus Malus; species Malus sylvestris. Next base: position 35,797,727 of record NC_062264.1, on the reverse strand, counting down.
GATGTGATTGTAGATGATTGGATTATTGATTAAATGTTGATTAACGTACTTATTTCTTATTGGTGACACATCACTGGTCTGCGAATTTGATTTATAAATTTGATCTCCCTAATATTATCTCAAGAAAAAATGAAGAAAATGAAGACATGTTTTTTGAGTTGCAACACTTAGTAAATTACAGGAGTTTATCATGGATATTTTTTTATTACAAGCGATATTTCACATTAATCTACAAAAAGAAGAGGAGAGAGTTTGAACTTGAAATGCAGTGGGTTGAAGAGGAACAAAGTAGAACTTCGATCAAATTTCAAAGATCAACAATGAGCCTATTGGATCTTTACACTGGCACCAAACAATTCTGGACCAGCTTATTGGGCTTTGTTGAATGGATTGGATATTGGGCTAATTGAGTCCGAACGAAGCCCAGCTGTAGAACTGATGGATTCATTGCATGGGCAGCACTTCGCAGTTAAAACCTAAAACAAACCACAAGTTTGAACAGTCATTACTTACAAAATAGGCAATATTTATTTTTTTATTTTTTTTTTGTCAAAAATAATAAAGTCCTGCATTGAGTGCCCAAGGGTTGTCGCCAGATAGGGCATAGCGTCCGGCAGAAGCTAAGGAGAGTGACCATGGACCATTTTGTAGTACATTTAGGGTGCGTTTGTTGCGCCGGACTGTCTTGGACTGGACTAGCTGCCGGGACTAAGCTGGACTGGCTTAGACTGGACTAAGCTGGACTAACTTAGTGAAGCGTTTGGTGCAGTCTCGGACTAAGAAGCAGGATAAGAAAAACAGTACTGTTCACCAGATTTGTGTTTGCTTAGACTAGGACTACAAATTTTTGCCATTGTGTAATAGAGTAATGCTACAAATCTCATGATATGGGTTAATTGGAGCATATTTTTACCATGTATATTATGAATCTTAAAAAAAATTGACAATTGTTTTGTTTCTATTACCTGCTAATAGAATTGGGTTTAATTTACAAATGTAGCTTGATTTAAACTCTATCACCCAACAGAAGAAAAATAATAGTGGCCAATACATGCAACTTCAACAAATACAAGTACATAAGATCTCCATAATTTAGAAAATCCTAGTTAACATTAGTTAACAATAGCCAAAATAGATCTCCATAATTTACAAAATGGCTAGTTAACATAAGCCAAAATACTAGTGCAAAGCTAAGTTATAAGTCATAACATAAGATTGTATGATTAATAAAATACATCCATGTTAACATTAATAAAATACATCCATGTTAACATTAGCAAAAATCCTCATCCCCTTGCGTTGTCGCTTAGAAGCCTTTGGACGAACACTTTCTTGAGTTCCGGTTTGATTGCCCTGAACACTCCCACATTTTTTGGTTTATCCAAAATAAGAGACAATGCATCAATTTGATCCATAGGAGAGAGACCCATTGCTTCAAGTTCATTAGCTATGTCAGTATGATCTGCAGTACCTTGAACTAAAGCTTCAGTTACCATTTGCATCCTCTTCCCACTTTCAACATAAAAATCTTTCAGTCCACTGATAATTGCCTCGGTTCCATCACTTGAACTTCCCACAGCTCTTTTCCTCTTTTTTTGGCTATTTTCAGATGGGGTGCTTTGTTGGCTTTGTTGGTTCATTGAAGAAACAAAATTATCACCTCCAATATCACTTTCACCAACATGATCATGACTTTGTTCCTCCACCATTTGAGCAGGGGTTTCGGCTACATTACCCGTAGCCCGATCTTTTCCAAATATATATGCAAATCTATCAAACAGTGGAAAATGCTTGCTTCTCCATCCATCGGCTTCTTTATTTCTCTAAGATTATATCAACATAGCAAAACTAAAATTTAGCATGCGTAACAAATATAAGAGCAAGAATATAACTAATGCATAAATAAAATAGGATATGAACCTGCACATAAGTTTGCCATGCGTCATCACTGTCAACTTCAACGCACTTTTTGACATCATTCCATGCAAATCCACTTGTGTTTATCATGTCAACGACCATACTATATGTTTTTTTCCATTTCTTCAACTTGAACTCAATATGTGGATTTGCCTTTATATTTGAATGAGGACATAAAACATTGACAGCTTTTGCTATTTCAACCAAAGTACCTTGTTTGAAAGCACCGGTGTCACACCGTTGCTTCCGAGCAACAAAATCCTCAAGAACTCCTAGTAATACTTCTTCCTCAAATGCTTCCCATTTACGCCTTCTTCCTTTTGGCTCTTGAGTAGCATTCAAAATATTTTCGTTATCCATACCTAAACAAAAAATATTTTAATGAAGGAAAATACCATACAAATAATCAATTTGCATAATATCCAATCAACTTGCATAATATCCAATCAACTTGCATAATATCCAATTAATTTGCATATCATCCAATCATTGTGCTAATATCTAACAAATGCATGATAAAAAGGAATACTAAAATAAAATGTTATCATTAAAACATATAGCTAGTTCGGTTGCTGGTTCCTAATTGCTCTCCACTCATTATACATTTCCTGAGCCATATCATTCCTCATTGCAGTCCACTGGTCCGATGATTGAACACTACCAACATATTCACCTTCTTCTGTATTTTGTCCATCTTCTATTATTGGCAAATTCTCCATTGGATCTACTGACATCTCTTGCCTAATAAGATTGTGTAGTAGGCAACAAGCGGTAATTATTCGACCTTGTGTCCTTATCGGATAGAAAGATGGACTCCTTAGTATCGACCACCTTCCTTTTAGCAAGCCAAAACAGCGTTCAATTACATTCCTTGCCTTAGAATGCTTCATGTTAAAATATTCTTCCTTATTAGAAGGTGTTCGTCCCTCCCATTCAGATAAATGATAAGGTATTCCTCTATAGGGTGCAAGGAATCCTTCACCATTTGTATAACCACCATCTACAAGGTAATAACAACCTAATGAAAAAAAAAACAGACCTTATTAGTGTTTTGTAGTTGACAAACAGAACCAAACCTAACTTAGAAAGTTGAGACTAAGTAATAGTCTTACCCGCTGGTACCTTAAAACCATTAGGCCTACTAATTGCATCATGTAGCACTCTAGAGTCTGATGCGGAACCCTCCCACCCCGGAAACACATATATGAACTGCATATCTCCTGAACACACACCTAACACATTAGTTGCGACTCGACCCTTTCTTGTTCGGTATCTTGGTTTGTCAATTTCAGGTACATGCACATCAATGTGTGTTCCATCCAATGCTCCCAAGCAATTCTTAAAAATAAAAAATAAAAAACTTTTTGTTAATTTATACAAAGGGAATGAAGAGTTAAAGCTTAGGGAAAATGAAAAATATTTCTCATCATACCTTAAAACATCGCCACCTAGCATCTGTAGAATCAATAGGCACAGGCTGGGGGACTTTTAGTAGGATACCTTGTAATCGCAAAATTCCTTGCAATACGCTATTGAAATACCTACTTATAGTCTCTCCCGACCTATAAAATCTACCGCCAACACTACGATTCTTAGTATGATGTGCTAATATTTGTAAAGTCATACACACCTGTTCCTCTACAGACACCAAACCATCAGTTTTTACCCTCCCATCTTGACGAAGTAAGTCGCATAATATGCCAAAAGTCCTTCTATCCATTCTCAATTCGTTAACACATTCAGTATCAGTATTCCCTATTACACCATTCAGATAACACAAACTAATCTCTCGTCTAATAAGTGAACGGTTAGTCAATGTGGGTCGTTCAACATGTCTCTGTTTGCCACGTAGCATCATCACCACAAGAATCGTACAAATACAAATTGTCTCCAAATAAGACATCTCTAACAATAAGATCAATAAAAGCTTCTTTCGATCCATATCTATCCAAACAAAAAAAAAACAAAAAACAAATTAACTAAATCATTAACCCGAGGCAACAAATATACAGGTGGCGTTGAAAAAAAAAAATTTTCATTAACCCGAGGCAACAAATATACAGGTGGCGTTAAAAAAAAAAAATTTTCATTAACCCGAGGCATCATATTCAAAATGTTCTACTCTTATACATCTATAAACATGTGTCTAAGAACACTAGTATGAGGATTGCTATCATTGCTAGGCATTGCATGTGAAAAGGGAAATTAAAGGACACCTGTAATACAGTAGCCTTAGCCTTAGCCTTCCGTTTATGCTCCTCTTCTCTGCAACCAACAACCACAACAAATTGCAATTCAGCATCAACCCCACACAATACAAAACATTCACATTGTATACACAGTACATACATACACACTGCAAACATAGTACATACATACACACACTACATACACTGCATACACTACACACACACTACATACACTACACACACACACTGCATACACTACACCCACACCCTGCAAGTACACACACAGTGCATACATACATACACACACTGCATACATACACACTGCATACACAGTACACAAACACATACACTGCATACACCTTGCACACACAGTACACACACACTACACACACACACACACTGCATACACACTCATTCACACACACACACTGCACACACACTCACACTCACACTCACACACAAACACAGTCACACACACACACACACGGGGACAGAGTGCAACACACTTTTACCCTCACACACACACACACACACACACTGCGCACACACACTACATACACACTCATTCACACACACACTGCTTACACACTCACACACACACTGCACACACTCACACTCACACACACTCACACTCACACTCACACACACACACACTCACATTGCACACACACACTGCATACACACTCATTCACACACACACTGCACACACACACTGCTTACACACTCACACACACACTGCACACACACACACTGCGCACACACTCACACTCACACACACTCACACTCACACTCACTCACACTCACACTCACACACAAACACAGTCACACACACACACACGGGGACAGAGTGCAACACACTCTTACCCTCACACACACACGCACACACTGCACACACACACTGCACACACACACACTGCACACACACTCACACTCACACTGCACACACACACACCGCACACACACTCACACTCACACACACTCACATTCACACTCACTCACACTCACACACAAACACAGTCACACACACACACACACACGGGGACAGAGTGCAACACACTCTTACCCTCACACACACACACACACACACTGCACACACACACTGCATACACACTCATTCACACACACACTGCACACACACACTGCTTACACACTCACACACACACTGCACACACACACTGCGCACACACTCACACTCACACACACTCACACTCACACTCACTCACACTCACACACAAACACAGTCACACACACACACACACGGGGACAGAGTGCAACACACTCTTACCCTCACACACACACACACACACTGCACACACACACTGCACACACACTCACACTCACATTGCACACACACACACCGCACACACACTCACACTCACACACACTCACTCACACTCACTCACACTCACACACAAACACAGTCATACACACACACACACGGGGACAGAGTGCAACACACTCTTACCCTCACACACACACACACACACACTGCACACACACACTGCATACACACTCATTCACACACACACTGCACACACACACTGCTTACACACTCACACACACACTGCACACACACACACTGCACACACACACACACACGGGGACATAGTGCAACACACTCTTACCCTCACACACACACACTGCACACACACACTGCATACACAGTCATTCACACACACATTGCATACACACTCATTCACACACACACTGCACACACACACACTGCATACACACTCACACACACACACACTGCACACACATACTGCACACCCACACACACACACACACTGCATACACACTCATTCACACACACACTGCATACAACTTGATTCACACACACACTGCATACACACACACACTGCACACACACTCACACTCACACTTACACTCACACTCACCCACAAACACAGTCACACACACACACACGGGGACAGAATGCAACACACTAACACACACACACTGCATACACACACACACACTGCATACACACACACACACTGCACACACACTCACACTCACACTCACTCACACTCACACTCACTCACACTCACACTTACACTCACACTCACTCACACTCACACTCACTCACACTCACACTTACACTCACACTCACACACACACACTGTCACACACACACACACGGGGACAGAGTGCAACAAACACACACACTGCATACACCTTGCACTCACTCACACTCACTCACACTCACACTTACACTCACACTCACTCACACTCACACTTACACTCACACTCACACACACACACTGTCACACACACACACACACGGGGACAGAGTGCAACACACTCTTACCCTCACACACACACACACACTGCACACACACACTGCACACACACACTGCATACACACACACTGCATACACACTCATTCACACACACACACTACATACACACTCATTCACACACACACTGCACACACACACACACTGCATACACACTCATTCACACACACACTGCACACACACACACTGCACACACACCTAAATCAAATAACTCAACAATGTTTTGTAATAACTCACACTGCACAATCGAAATCAACAATTGACTGGTTAAGAAATTAAAATCTAAAAGCTACAGACCCTAGAAAACCAGAATCAAAAGATATACAAACTTATCCCACAGAATCAACCATTAATCGAAGGCCAGAGCAACAGCAAGCTATGTTTTGTAATAACACACACACACACTGCTTTATGAAAACCCCAAATTCCAAATTTCAAACCCCAAATTCCAAATTTCTAATGTCAATTTCAAACCCCAAAGTCCAAGCTTTATGAAAACCCCAATTTCTAATCTCAATTTCACCTAAATATCAAAACCCTAAAATTTGTTCAACTGCAGAATCAAATAAAGCTCAAACCCAAAACAAATACGCCCAAATCGACGAAAAAAATCCGCCCAAATCGACCCAAATTGACGAAAAAATTCGAACAATCGAAGCTTACCAGACAACTGGAGGCAGATGAGGGCGAGCAGATCTGTTACGTGAAGACGAGGGAGCGGACGACGAGAGGAACAGATGAGGAGCAGGATGCAGATGAGGGCGAGCAGGATGCAGTTGACGGCGAGCAGGACGCAGAGATGAGGATGAGGAGGACGACGTGAGGGAGGAGGTCTTACGAATCCGGACGTTTTTGGGGTGGTTCGCTAAGAACTGCTAGCGAAGGGTTTAATCCGTGCGAGTCGGATCTAATCCCATTAAACCTAATCCTTGCCCCTACCAAACATCAGACTACAATACCAATTAGTGTAGTCTAGTCCAGTCCCCCCTAAGAAGGTCAAACAAACACGCCCTTAGCTTTCACAGCTTGATTCACAACGGTCATTACATGCTAAAGGTCGTCATGCCACATTTTATGAATCGTTAATACATGTGACTTTCGTAGTGGACTCCATACACATTTTAAAAATGTATCTCACACGAATTTAACACTTGACGCACGTTAAAAGTAATCGTGTCACACATTTATTATCGATTATCAAATGTTAAACACGCAATCCTCATTATACATCTCCACTCATATTTAACGGTCAATGCACATTAAAGGAACTCGTACCACACATTTATATTTGATTTACGAAATATTAAACACGAAACGCTCAGTACATCCAAACGCATTTAACGCCCGCTGTTTGTCGCCTTGAAAAAAAACGGTAAGAAAGAAAAAATGGAAAACAAAAAGCGAAAAGCAAAAACAAAAGAAAAAACAAAAAAGGGAAATAAAAACCAATTAAAAACACAATATGCAGGGAACCCAGACCCCATTGAGAGATAGATACAGAGAGACTCTTCGTCTGTATTTCTGTGTGCTTGTTACCCAGAAACTGAGCAAAACCCTAATTTTCTCTCTCTAAAAGCAGTTCAAGGTCTGCGATTTTATAATCGTCCACCTCAAAGATGGTGAGTACTCTCTATTTTCAGCTGTATTTTCAAATTCCACGATTTTTGTGTCAAATTTCTTCGATTCTCATTGGTTCGGTTTCATTTATGCTTATGGTTCCTGATCAGTCTCTCGCTTCTCTAGGGTTACTTCAACTTTAACTTTTTACTGTTTCACTTTTTCATGATTTGTTCTGCAAATTATAGCGACTTTTTCACTTTACTGTCATGCCAAAGTTTCAATTTTTAGTAACATTTCATATTTTGCGAAGCTGGGAGAGCTGAGAAAAGGGATTAAAAGGTGTGTCTTTGGATTTGGGAACGTACACTAGTTAAGGAGTTTTCGGGTTTTTTCGGTTGTGAGATTAGTTAACAAGAGGCTGTTGGTTGCTTAGGTTTTGAAGAAAATTGATGCAAAATGAAATTTATGGCAGGGGAAAACCTCTGTTGATGTGAATTTGATGAAAATTTGGTTTTGTTTTGCACTTTCTTGACGAAAGAAGTAACCTTTTGTGGTTGGTGACAACAACACAGAGATCATTACCCACTGTTTCATTTTCCTCTTATAAGATTACCCACTTTTCAGTTACATTTTTGCAGAGATTATTTATTGGATGTTGATATTATGCTAATCATATGCGTTCGTTTGTATTTGCGCGCACACACTTACATATACCTGAATCAACATGCGCATAGTTTGGTTTTGTTATCTCTCTCTGTGCTTCACCTTTGATTTTCTTTTTGACAGCACAAGTCGGGTAGAGGCCAACGTGAAAAGCTTCAGCAGTTCATCATGATAACCGGAGCGAGGTAGTCCGAAAAGCTCCAGCAAGTTCCGTTTTTCTTCATTTCGCATCTTTAGATCAATGGCAGTTTTGCTAGCTTATGCATGTTATGCATTGATATTTAGAGCACCATTTAAAACCAGTTGACGTTGTATGTTCAATAGTCAATCACGAAGATTTTAAAATTTTACATTTAACTCCAACATAATTTTTGCCTTTCTAAGAGACATGTGTGTTTCTGTTGTGTTAGATTTGGTTGAGTTGAGCAGTTTTAATCGTCAGCTTGTATGTATCTTTTGAGTTGAATTGGATTAATTGGTTGCACACGCATATGTGCTTTGTATTAGACTGGTGGCGTGTATCATACCTTTTTCTCTCCTTACTCTTGAGCAGTTTTAGTGTGATTCTTGGACTGAGAAGTCTAACTTCCCATCATGTGCAGTGAAAAAGTGGCTTTGCAGGCTCTGAAGTCTAGTGATTGGCATCTTGAAGGAGCGTTTGATGTATTCTACAGTCAGCCCCAGCTGCAAACACATACTGATTCTAGGCATTTGGAGGAATTATACAATAGATATAAAGGCAAGCTTTACCTTTCCATTTACTCTTGTCCTCAATCTTAGACATTAGTGTCTATCTTTTGTTTCACATTCATAGCAAATTGAAAAGACAGAGATCTAAGTCAGTTTATAAATTCACACGCATGTGGTGTTATCAAGTTGTAATAGATGAATTTGGCTGGAATCTTAATACTTTAGTTGCGAACACGAGATTTTTGAATCTGAACTTTATATAAATGTTTTATATTAAAAAATTAATGGGATTGTTTTTTTCTTCAAGCTTTTCATCAGCTATGTCTTACTCAAATATATATTCCGATACTTGATTTGGTACATACTGATGAACTTGATGATTAGCAATAATATTGCATGTACAGATATAAATTTCTCATTTGTGATAAGTGATAGCATTGTACCTAAAATCAAATGACCCATCAAATGTTTCTTTCTTCTTTTTTTCTTTTTTAATTTTTAAACCAAAGTTTATATGGTTAGCAGAATTTTCTTTTCACTAGTAAAATAGTTTTTTTTTTCCAGATCCACGTGCTGACATGATACTTGTTGACGGTATCAGCCTCCTTTGCAATGATCTTCAGGTAACTGTTTGGTGCAGATAGTAACTGTCTCAGTCATTTGTCTTTAATATTGTTGTTTGTTTCTTATGATTGTTTAATTGCAATTTCTTGTTCTTTTATTTTGACTGACATGCTAGCCTTCATTATTTGACAGGTGGATCCTCAAGATATCGTCATGGTACGTATATTCAAATAAACCTTTTTCTGGTCAAGATGTGCATGCCTACGGAGTTCCTTTCAAGTCTGCCAAATTACTATTTAGGCAACCGAGAAATTCAATTCTAGGAAGTTCTGTCCATTTGAGCTAAAGAGCCCTTTTGCTTGGAAATCCAACAGAAATTCTAACAATTTTAATAAGATTAGGGTAGATATAGTGGTTTTCTGACTGGGGCCTATTACAGTTGTGGACGCAGTCTAACATAGAATTCTTGGGGATTAAATGTTACATTTACAAGATTGGAGACTAATGTTTAGCGGGCTAAAATTTTGGGACATTGGTAATATTTACTTTGAACTGTATAAAAGAGAATTGCTATGCAGGTAATGACGAGGTTGTCATATGAAAAGTAAGCTTCATGAAAATCATATATATGGTACCAATTTGATCGGTTAACTTTTGTTTTTAGTTTGCATACTTTTTTTTTCAACTTATCCTTGTGACTTGGCTGGTGATTTTTGGTACAATGGGCTGTTGATGCAGTTAGTTGTTTCCTGGCACATGAAGGCAGCTACCATGTGTGAATTTTCCAAGCAGGAGTTCGTAGATGGATTAGAATCACTAGGGTAGGCACAAAGGGTTTAGATGTTTATTACATTCTTCTAGACCTCAAATATAATACGTACATAGTTTATAACCATGAGAGATTCAATTAACAGAAGTTTGTGTTATCTGATGGCAGGATAGATTCTTTGGACAAGTTCCGTGAAAAGATACCATTTATGAGATCCGAGCTGAAAGATGAACGTAAGTGAAATGTGATTATAGTTTTAGTTAAGTAATTAGGGTTTAGGGTGATTTTAACATTGTTTAGTGAAATCCAACGGAAATTCTAACAATTTTAATAAGATTGGTTATTTGTGGAAGATACTCGTGATTTTAACATGTATTTTTGTTGAAATAGCTTGACTGTTCTGTAAAGATTATTGATGTGATTTGAATTTTGCAAGAATACCTTTTCATTGCTGAAATGATCTTTTGATTTTCCAGAAAAGTTTCGAGAGATATATAATTTTGCTTTTGGCTGGGCAAAAGAAAAGGTATGTGCTTTTACTTTTTACTTTACTGCATGAAGATTTTGATTTGTTGTATTCTAGACAGTGGTTATCTCTCAAATTTGATAGATAAAACTAGGAAGAATTCCTTGATATATATTCTTGATGGGTGCGAATTTGGACTTGAAACATGTGCATGAAAACACAATTCATAACATATTCAACCACAGCTTCAGGAATAGTCTGTGATGCATATGTCATTCTTCTGATGATAGATAGTCTTCATGTTCAATAACTTAACAATAAGATTATTATTTTTTTAATTTTAATTTTCTGGAATAAATAATTATGTGTGTGTGGGCGTGCACGTGCGCTTGTGTTCATATTCATATACACGTATATTGCTTCATTTTCATTTCAGGGTCAGAAATCTTTGGCATTGGATACTGCAATTGGAATGTGGCAATTACTGTTTGCTGAAAAGCAGTGGCCGTATGTTGAACATTGGTGTCAGTTCTTACAGGTAAGTTACGGAATTTAGTATTTGTTGAAATTAGCTACACTCAATGGGCTTGCAATAATCATTTATATTATCCAATAGGAATCATTGCCAATTTTTGCAACTCCTTGAGCGTGATGAATGTTTAATATGAATGCATATCTCCAAATGTGCACCACAATTTATGGCCAAGTAGTTCTGATGAATTTTTACAGTTTCTGGGCAAAATGGAGGCTTCATGTTGTTACCTTTAGTATGATAACTATAAGATAAAAGAAGTTAAAAAAAGCCTACTTCGGGGTTCCAAGCCTTGATTCCCGTATGTATGTAAGGCGAAGGTGCTGTGATGAACACAGGTGAAGACTCAGGGTCGGGGCCCTGGATTGAGCCGCTCTTACATACCTGGGTGGAGCCCAAACGAGGAAGGTGTTAGTGGTTTATCATTAGGTCCATAAAGCTAAACCGAAATCTGTCATTGTTCCACCAGTGGTGTATAAGGCCCTTATAAAAAATTTAGTCCTAACATCATTCTTTTACGAAATCATTGTCACACCTGTTACATCTTAGAAAGTATGTTTGCATTGAAATGGCATTATACATCCCAAAGTGATTGTGAGAAATACAAAATTACCAGGAAATATTATCTTGATATATTTTCTCTCCTTGATTCCATCATTTCAGGCTCGGCATAACAAGGCAATTTCGAGGGACACATGGTCTCAACTATTGGAGTTTGCGAGGGTAAGATATCAAGCATCTATGTAACCAAAACAAAAACCGAACAAGGCTACCCTTTTTCTTACCTTTTTATTTCTTTGGTTAACTTGATATTCCGTGTTTGTAGGCTGTGGATTCATCACTGTCAAACTATGATGCGGAAGGTGCCTGGCCATATCTTATTGACGAATTTGTCGAGTACTTGAAGGAGAACGGTGTAATCCAAAAGGGTTAATTACCTGCCTGAATGGAGCCAAAACTGTTTAGGACTGCTTGAGTGGTGAGTTAGGAGTTTCTCTAGTCTGCATTACTGTAATTGAGTTGTGCTGCCCTGTAATTGAACTCGGTTCGTCTTCAAAACGAGACCGGCCAAAACGTCGAACTCTAAAATCTAAGATTATATTTTACAGTCGGTTAGATTGTTGACCTGGATTGTGTATTATCTAGTACAACATTTGCCTCTTTGTTTCGTAAAATATCTAGTACGATGTCTGGATGAGTGAAGCCAGTGTTTACATTCTGTCTGAACGAAAATGAAACTTGTATCAACGAAAGGAGAGATACCCTCATGCAATCAATAACATGTCACTTGGTGTGCTTTTATTGACAAATAATTTGCTTTTCTAACACATGGTAATCATTCATTAAACGAGCGGTGGTAATCATTCATTAAACGAGCGATGCCACGGGGAACAAGGCATCGGTTGCAAGAGGAAATCGGAGAGAACCAAGAAAATGAAACATAAGAAGAGAGTTACAAAAGGCCATCCGGATGTTGTTTACAAATGGCTACCTATAATTATAAAAAAACTAATGAAAAAGGCTTGAAAACTTTGAATGTTAACAAAAAATCATGCACTAACTTTATTTAATAGTTAGGACAAAGTCCAACACTAAACCAATCCAATTAAAATGGCCTAAATATTGACTTTCCGATTTTTCTTTCTAATCTCGCATCGTAGCTCCATCTCTGTCTTTGCCACTACGCAAAAACCACATATCCGACCCCCAAACTTAATTTTTAGCCGTCTCTGTCTCTATCAAAATCGCAGAGGATCTCTGACATGCAAAATGGTTTGATTTTGTCACTCCCTCTTCCAAAATTTCTCACTTTGTCTCCAATCTGTAAAGATGAGAAAACGACCTTGAGTTTTCACCATCGGCAAAAAAGCCAAAGTCAAGCAATTGTTTTCACTCTCTCTCTTCGTCTCTGCAATCTTTCTATTGTTTTTGGTCTCTCGATTGAGCGTAATTAGCATCTAAAACGATGCATTTTGGCTTATGTTGTAGATCTTCTAAGCAAGGACAACAACTGCGATCAGAAATTCACCGTCTTGATTGTTCAGATTGAAGTTGTTACTCTGTATTTTATTTCTCCCTGTGCATCTCTTTTCTTTGTTTCATGTTATTAAAGACTTAGAAACTTATGTGCATGCATCTAATATTGGCAAGGATTTGAGCACAAATATCTCATAAAACAAAGGTATAAATCTTTGTCTTTGACTTTTTTATTCAAATTGTTGTGCTTATCGAGCGACAAAACAACCAGTATCTGATATATTTGTATATGTAGTTTATGAATTGGGCATGAAAATTTATTTGGGTGAAGTTGAATTCTACATATAAATTGTTCGCCTCATTGGCAAAGACCATCTTTTCAAACGCAGTAGCATACTAATTAAGGCAAAGTGCTATTATGGGAGCCGAATTCTTGGTGCCATCATGTTTTGATTTCAACATATGCTTTAGAGACTTTGGTTCTGTATATTTTCCATCTCTTCCATTCATCTTTGAATGGTCCTCTAGCGGCTAGTGCTTTAACGATTTAGCACTAGTAAACTAAACTGAATCAAATTTGTTTGTTTTTTATTTGTCTACTTTGCTGATGAGAAATGAATCAAATGATGAAAAAGTTGGTACTAAAATCTGTGTGAATTAGTGTATCTTGATTGGCACTTTGATGAAATTTGATCTAACAATACATGTTGAAGTGGAGGAGAAGCACATGCTCGAAGAGGAAGGGGAATGACCATAATGGATATAGCAATCAACATGCTTATAAGATGCTGAGGGTATCCGCCAACGGGAAAAGCAAATCTAATGCATCCCATGCCGCATGACGAACAATTCTTGTGGGGTACATTGGACCTCCATGAGAAGTGAAGCTATACAAGCAACAGGCAAGCCTTTAACCTTGTGCTTGTGGCCGTTCTCAGCTCCTTGGGGTTCTTAGGTTTTGTTGTATCGACAACATTCGATTATGTAACAAGTAGAAATGTCTTCTAAAAATTGGTTTCTTCTTTTCACAGGTGTTGAATTATGTGTACAAATTAGAGCTTGAGCATCTGAAATTGATATTGTTTTCTGGACAAAATAACACACACTATTTTGGAACTATTGTAATATAACCCACACTATTTCTAGAACTATAGCAAAATAATACACACTATTTCTAGAACTGAACCAAAATAATTGAAATCTTATTTCTCCACTCACTATTTTTTTTTAAAATGGTTATGTCTAAAACTGAACACGGGTATTATTTCTGAAACTAAACAGGATATTACACTATTTCTTAAATAGACTATTTCTGAAATTAAATACGGATACTACACTATTACTTAAATTGAATACACTATTTTTGAAAACTAAACACGGGTACTATCACTATTTGTTAACCTGAACACTGACTATTTCTTAAACTGACAATATGCAACTAACACGGGTACTATTAGGGATGAGCAATGGTTATAGCGGGTGGGTAACCGCAATTATTTACCCATAACCCTTTATAAATGGTTAACCATACACATAACCGTGTACCCATTTACCCATAACCGTTTATCCATTTAACCATAATCATTTACCCGTTTACCCGTTTTGAACCCATTTATCATTTTTTATCCCTTTTTTCACCTATCTACATGTTTTTTTTAACAACTTGAAAATTACAAAAAAAAAAAAATTTGTTTTCTGACAATTAAACACCGTTATAGGTACATTTTAACTTACATTTCTCTATTTTAATCATTTAGGTTATCATACAATTCTAATAATTGAAATAATAGTTTGCGAACGATATTTTTCTACTACACCCAAGCAAGTCTTTAATTATAATCCATATGATTACAAAGTAAAGCTTCTAAAAACAAACATTTTTCTACACTAATACCAGTACTTTCTGTTAACCGCAAGATAGATCATAAGCTTCAAGTAAGCTCTTTGATCTTTCTCCTTGTTGGCTTCTTGTGCTTCAAACTTTTTGTATACGAAAAGTTTAGCAACAAATACAAAAACGCGTTATAACCGTTAAAAATATTATAAATTTTACATATATTAAATTAAATGGGTAAATGGATACCCGTTATAACCACGGGTAATACCCATAACCAATGAATACCTGTTATAATCGCGGGTAATACCCATAATCGCCCATTTAAATTTCACGGATAAACAGTTATACCCATAACCGTTTGTTCATCTAAACGGATACCCATAACCATACCCATCATTTGATTTACAAAATTTGAAAAAAAAATTGATCTCGATAGTATTAACAAATAGAGAACGAGTGTGTATTAATAATTGATTGGCACATATATAATTACGCATGCATGGTAAGGAAGGTAGAATATCAACTCGGGGCTCGGAGTACCAATCAGTGACGACCAATAGTGTTTTTTTTTTTTTGAAGTGCCAAATAGAATAACTGTCTTTAGGCCTGACAATTCCTGACACGACCCGAAAATCCGACGCGACACAACCCAAAATTAACAGGTGTTCGAGTCGACATGATAACGAATCGGGTATTATCGGGTAACCCGATAAGCACCTGTTAAGATAACAGGTTGGTTCAGGTATACACGTGAGTAACACGATACACGATAAGCAGAATATTAATTTAATAATTTTATAACCCTAAAAAATACTATAATAATTATATATATTAATTTAACAATTTTATACCCCTAAAAAGTTTAAAACTATAATTATATATATATATATATATATTAAATTAACTAAATAATTATATATACTATAATAATTATACCCCCAAAATATTAACTATTATAATTATATATATATTAAATTTTAAATTAAATTTTATACTCCTAAAAACTGTAATAATTATACGTACAAAATAAATAGATTTAAATCTACATAATATATATATATATATATATATATATATACACACACACCATTGAACTTGATGGGATACACGAAACTAATTTTAACGATCCAACTGTCAAACTTGTTTGTATATGCTTCGAGATCGCATACACCAAAAATCACAAAAAACAAACATTCAGAGATCAAGTAATGAGACAAAACTTTTCGACGGTTATAAAACAAAAAATCACGATTTAACGGTTATTTTAACTTCGATTTTGATGATTTTTTACAACTACACTTGTTGACCCTATACGAATACAATGAATGAATTCTATCATCAATTTAAAATATTTACACAAGTAGATACCACAAAATCTTATGTTATACTTAATGAAAGTATAAATAAACTCTAAGTGTTAGTGAATCTATCGTTTTGATGGGATACAAATTCTATGAAACTAATTTCAACGATCCAACCGTCAAACTTGTTTGTATATGCTTCGAGATCGTATACGCCAAAAATCACAAAAAACAAACATTCAGAGATCAAGTAATGAGACAAAACTTTTCGACGGTTATAAAACAAAAAATCACCATTTAACGGTTATTTTAACTCGGATTTTGATGATTTTTTACAACTACACTTGTTGACCCTATACGAATACAATGAAAGAATTTGATCGTCAATTTAAAATATTTACACAAGTGGATACCACAAAATCTTATGTTATACTTGATGAAAGTATAAATAAACTCTAAGTGTTAGTGAATCTATTGTTTTGATGGGATACGAATTCTATGAAATTAATTTCAATGATCAAACCATCAATCTTGTTTGTATATGCTTCGAGATCGTATATGCCAAAAATCACAAAAAACAAACATTCAGAGATCAAGTAATGAGACAAAACTTTTCGACGGTTATAAAACAAAAAATCACGATTTAACGGTTGTTTTAACTCCGATTTTGATGATTTTTTACAACTACACTTGTTGACCCTATATGAATACAATGAAAGAATTTGATCGTCAATTTAAAATATTTACACAAGTGGATACCACAAAATCTTATGTTATACTTGATGAAAGTATAAATAAACTCTAAGTGTTAGTGAATCTATTGTTTTGATGGGATACGAATTCTATGAAACTAATTTCAATGATCAAACCATCAATCTTGTTTGTATATGCTTCGAGATCGTATACGCCAAAAATCACAAAAAACAAACATTCAGAGATCAAGTAATGAGACAAAACTTTTCGACGGTTATAAAACAAAAAATCACGATTTAACGGTTATTTTAACTCCGATTTTGATGATTTTTTACAACTACACTTGTTGACCCTATATGAATACAATGAATGAATTCGATCGTCAATTTAAAATATTTACACAAGTGGATACTACAAAATCTTATGTTATACTTAATGAAATTATAAATAAACTCTAAGTGTTAGTGAATCTATCGTTTTGATGGGATACAAATTCTATGAAACTAATTTCAACGATCCAACCGTCAAACTTTTTGACGGTTTTAAAACAAAAAATCACGATTTAATGGTTATTTTAACTCCGATTTTGATGATTTTTTACAACTACACTTGTTGACCCTATACGAATACAATGAATGAATTTGATCGTCAATTTAAAATATTTACACAAGTGGATACCATAAAATCTTATTTTATACTTAATGAAAGTATAAATAAACTCTAAGTGTTAGTGAATTAATCGTTTTGATGGGATACGAATTCTATGAAACTAATTTTAACGATCCAACCGTCAAACTTGTTTGTATATGCTTCGAGATCGCATATGCCAAAAATCACAAAAAACAAACATTCAGAGATCAAGTAATGAGACAAAACTTTTCGATGGTTATAAAACAAAAAATCCCGATTTAACGGTTATTTTAACTCCGATTTTGATGATTTTTTACAACTACACTCCTTGACCCTATACGAATACAATGAATGAATTTGATCGTCAATTTAAAATATTTACACAAGTGGATACCACAAAATCTTATGTTATACTTAATGAAAGTATAAATAAACTCTAAGTGTCAGTGAATCAATCGTTTTGATGGGATACGAATTTTATGAAACTAATTTTAATGATCCAACCGTCAAACTTGTTTTTTATTAGGCTCTTATTTTCGTGTGTAGATGTAGTACTTAAATAACAAATATGTTTTAATGTTTTAAAGTAATATTTATGTGGTTAAGAAAAAAATATATTTTTCTTAACGGGTCATAACAGGTCGGGTCACTTTACCCGTTGGATAAAATGACCCGACCTGTTAAGGACCCGTTAAGATAACATGTGTGACACGACACGACCCGTTAAGATAACAGGTGTTACACGAAAACGACACGAACACGACAGACACGGCCCGTTTGCCAGGTCTAACTGTCTTTGGTTGGAAGAAAGGCAATACCATAAGGCGAACAGACAATCACATTTTAGGAATAACATTGACAAGGTTACTAATCCTCTTATTTAGGGAAGGAAGTCTATGATGATCACATAAAGCTTAAAGAGACTGGACCCTCTGAAAGCCCAAGGCGAACTTCCATTGCATGATGTGTCTACAGGCCGGAAAGTTTCAAATTCCTGTGGGGGTCATTTAGGTAATCCTCAAAGCCAAAATCATCCAATCTTCCATTCATAACTTCCAAACCCAACGTTGAAGAAAGAATTGGTCCAGCAGGCCTTTAGAATCGAGAAGGGAATCTATATTAAGTGGAAATGCACTTCCATAAGTGGACCCCAAGATTTTTCCTATTTATCTGCTCCTGAGTTAACTTTGCCGATTCCAAAGCTGATTCAAGAGGGTCGTTCTTATCGCCTTGAAGTCCGAACCGAAAGGCGTCGTTTTGGATTCCTCCGATTTAGTGTTGCTTCTTCATGTGCTTTTCATCTCAAAATTTGAACAACAAACACATTAATTTTTGTCTGGTGGATCAATGAGGTAGTGGTATACTTGTAAATAAAATGAAGTTTATTTGTAACAGAATTAGATGACAGAATGCGTTCCGTTAGAGCAGTTCCACCGGGGAACCTTTAGGTCGGCACCCAACCAATCCACTCTAACCGAGAAGATAGGCTGGCACCCAGCCCAAGCTGGTCTCTAGGCTGGCTCAGAATGTGCTGAGCTCTTGCCCGGCCTACATGATGCCAGGCGATACTACCACGCCTCCCTCGACCCAAATTCGACTCCCTGGGTGTGGAGCACCTCCTTGGTGAGCTCTGGCGAAGAGACGACGACTAGGTTGCGCTGCCCCATGTGGAAGAGAAAGCAGTCGCCAAATTTCTTGGCGAGGTTAGTGAGGCGACGATCACAACGACGATGACGATGGCGATGATCGATGGTGAGGCGATGATTGATGGTGAGGCAACGACCGCTGAGTTTTGAAATGGTGATGGCGACGATCACGGTGATGAAGAGACTCAGATGGGTCTTTTCCAGGATAAGGATGTCCATTTTTTAGGGGAGCGTTGGTGTGGTGAGTAGTTTGGTGGGCGTACAGAGCGAAATGCAGAGAGTTGTGTTGGGAGAGTGAAAGTTGCAAATCAAATGATAAGTACATTAATTAATGTTAAATCATAATTCAATCATCAACATCCCCATCATTTGATTTACAAAATTTGAAAAAAAAAATTGATCTCGATAGTATTAACAAATAGAGAACGAGTGTGTATTAATAATTGATTGGCACATATATAATTACGCATGCATGGTAAGGAAGATAGAATATCAACTCGGGGTTCGGAGTACCAATCAGTGACGACCAATAGTACTTTTTTTTTTTGAAGTGCCAAATAGAGGAACTGTCATTGGTTGGAAGAAAGGCAATACCACAAGGCGAACAGACAATCACATTTTAGGAATAACATTGACAAGGTTACTAATCCTCTTATTTAGGGAAGGAAGTCTACGGTGATCACATAAAGCTTAAGGAGATTGGACCCTCTGAAAGCCCAAAGCGAACTTCCATTGCATGATGTGTCTACAGGCCGGAAGGTTTCAGATTCCCGTGGGGGTCATTTAGGTAATCCTCAAAGCCAAAATCATCCAATCTTCCATTCATAACTTCCAAACCCAACATTGAAGAAGGAATTGGTCTAGTAGGCCTCTAGAATCGAGAAGGGAATCCATCTTCAGTGGAAATGCACTTCCATAAGTGGACCCCAAGATTTTTCCTATTTATCTGCTCCTGAGTTAACTTTGCCGATTCCAAAGCTGATTCAAGAGGGTTGCTCTTACCGCCTTGAAGTCCGAACCGAAGGGCGTCGTTTTGGATTCCTCCGATTTGGTGTTGCTTCTTCATGTGCTTTTCATTTCAAAATTTGAACAACAAACACATTAATTTTTGTCTTGTGGATCAATGAGGTAGTGGCATACTTGTAAATAAAATGAAGTTTATTTGTAACAGAATTAGATGACAGAATGCGTTCCGTTAGAGTAGTTCCACTTGGGAACTTTTAGGTCGGCACCCAACCAATCCACTCTAACCGAGAAGATAGGTTGGCACCCAGCCCAAGCTGGTCTTTAGGCTGGCTCAAAATGTGCTGAGCTCTTGCCCGGCTTACATGACGCCAGGTGATACTACCATGCCTCCCTCGAACCAAATTCGACTCCTTGGGTGTGGAGCACCTCATTGGCGAGCTCCGGCGAAGAGACGACGACTAGGTTGCGCTGCCCCATGCGGAGGAGAAAGCAGTCGCCGAATTTCTTGGCGAGGTTAGTGAGGCGACAATCACAGTGACGATGGCGATGGCGACGACCGATGGTGAGACGATGATTGATGGTGAGGCAACGACAACTGAGTTTTGAAATGGTGATGGCAACGATCACGGTGACGAAGAGACTCAAATGGGTCTTTTCCAGGATGAGGAGGTCCATTTTTGGGGGAACGTTGGTGTGGTGAGTAGTTTGGTGGGCGTACGGAGCAAAATGCAGAGAAAGTTGCGGTGGGAGAGTGAAAGTTGGGAAGAAGAAGAAGGGATAATGTTAGAAATTAAAAATTAAATTATTATTTTATAATAAAAATTAATAATATTTTAATAAAATTGACTAGGCTATCTAGTTTTAGGGGTGGAGTTGCATTTGGCCTATTAGTGTTCATTGCGGTCTATCACTGTTCACTGAGTGGATTAAATGGGCTGGGTGCTGACACATTTTTTTAGGGGTGGAATTGCTCTTACCTCTTCGGGGCAAGGCCTGGAAGAAAAAATTATTTCGTTTTGGGCCTTTGATTCAGCCCATGTGCGTTTAATGTTTGTGAGACCTAATATACATTAGTTTTGTCCTTATGATTAAATATGAAGCCCTTTTGGTTAAATAATAGTATAGGGTGGTTTTTAACTAAATTAAACTTAGCTCAAACCATTTTCATTAAAGCTCCCATAATTATATAATACATGCCCTCCATATCTTATTTTATTATTGGATCATTTCTTTTTCCTCAAATCAAACGATATTATCTACATTAACGGAAAGTCTCACAATGGGATAACAATAATGTGATTTTAATTTGCCTTTGATAGAATCGAACCTAAAACCTCTCACTTACATGGGAAGAGAAAAATCACTAGACTGTAGTACTAAATGACTTTCCTCAAATCTTATTCATTTGTTTACACTCAATAAACAGCCTCCAAGCACAAAGAAACTACCACACTTTTTTTAAGTCATAAAAAAACAAAATTCTATTTGCCATCTTTGTGTGACAAAACAAGTATCGTTTTGCAAAACGTTACTAACGAGCCCTAGAATTTTGTTTTTCTTTATTTCCAAAATCCCAGTGGTCAAATTTTAAATATAAACTTGGTGATGTTTTTACATTCTAAAATAAAAAAACCTTTTTTTTTTTAGGTCAAATGATATAATAGTTAGATTAAATATTAGATTAAGAAAGTGACAGAATTCGAACTCACACCGCAGTGTAAGAGTAACACTCCTCAAAAGAACGTTTACAATTGTTAAAGTAGAGAGCTCCACATTTTTGCCCCACACTAGGCCCAGGGGGGCTTTTAAGACATGCTTTCTAAGAAACCATATGCAATTTGCTAAGCTTGCAATTGCAAGACATGGAGATCAACATGTTTTTTGGGCTCGTGTTGTTGGTCTTCCCACTCCTCTTGCCATCATGTTCTCTCTCTCTCATTGCACTATATAACAAAATTTCAATTTTCTTCTTATAGTTTCATTCTGTTAGCATCGTTAGTTCATTCCGTCAAATGAGGAATTTCATAATTTTGATATTTATGGTTTATCAATATTACTTTTTTTTAATTTTTTGTGTGTACTTTCCTTTTGATTAATTTGTATTTGTTTAATTTAGAGATGGTGATGCAAGTTGGGGCGATGGAGTCTAAGTATAGGAGCTGTCTATTCAGAGGGAGTACTTCGATGACGACAAGTGCTACATAATTTGCCAAAGTGAGGGTTTTGAGCGTGGCCAATGCGAAGGGATCATACGATGTCATTGCATGTGCACTAAGATTTGTGGATCTCCTCCGGGAGAACCACCGCGGTACGGCGAAGAACCTCCTCCTCCTTATGGTGAAGAACCTCCTCCACCGTATGGTGAAGAACCTTCACCTCCGCATGGTGAAGAACCCCCCACCTCCGAGTGAAGAACCTCCCCTTCCGTATGAAGGAGCTCTAGGCGCGGCGGTGAAGATGGAAGACGTGGTGGACATGCATGGGGTGGTGGAGTGGCGGAGACGAGAAGGAAAAATCGTTTTAAAATGGCTGTTCCCCATATGTGATTGTACTTTGCAGAATAATTATTTTAAGTTCATAAATAAAGTTTCTATAGCTGATGTTAATCAGAGTTCCTACAGCTTATTGCTGATTATCTCTAAATCCTAAAAGGTTGAGATAAAAGTTGGTGATCCAAGGAATGCCACAACTCTATGCCTATATTCAGTACTCTGTCATGAGTATTAACCAAGGTATAAAATATCGATGATATCGGAAATATGGGTAGTCTAAAAACACGGAAATTTCGATGGAAATATAGGGATATTATCGATATCGATAAAAATTGAATAAAAACCACGGAAATTGTAAGAAAAACTTGGAAATTTTTATTAAAACTTTGTAGGATGTTTATTTAGTCAATTATCTATTAGTTTATCACAAAAAATTGGAAGGAAATGCATTGCATGAAAGATATAACTGATTTAAGTTGATTATATAGCGAGTTGGCAAACATTGTGAGTGTAGAAAATATGTAGTAATTAATGAAAGAAGTTTAAACACACCATAATCATTTATATATAATGAATTAGTACAATATTTTACACTTTATACATTGTATGGTAAAATACATGAGTGACTTAGTAAGGTCTAAAATATCAATGATATCGGAAATATCGGTAGTTCAAAAAAATATCGGTAGTAAAAAAACACGGAAATTTCGATGGAAATATCGGGATATTATGGATATTTTAGACCATGGTATTAACATATATATCCAATAGCAACGGTAGACTTTCGGATTGTAATGTTGATGGTAGTGTTCTACCTCCCTGACTTGTAATCTGTGATCTCACTAAAGCTGAACCGGAGTATTCGAAAAGGAACAAAAATTCCATACATGTAAATCAAAAGTATATAGTGTTGGGTAAATTACAAAAAAATTACAAAAAAATTACAATGAAATAAAATTAATTCTTGTAGACAAGTTAGGTTGAGGCGTGAGTATCTCATGTTTTTTAACTAGATTCAAGCTCCTTGAGGTTTGAAAAAATTCGGTGCAATAGTATATCTCTTAACTTGTTTCTTTAAGGATACAACAATCTAATTGTGTGAATTAAACTTATCTGCATCAAAGAAAGAGTCCAAAGATCCACCACACGAATACCATTTTTTGGCCAGTCAGAAAACAATAAAAAAAATGGAGGAGAACGAGACTCGATCTTAATCTTTCACCGTTCCACTTGATGACAAGTAAGAACAAAGAATCACAGAAGGCCATCTGGATATTGTTTACAAAGGAAACCTAAACTATGTACAATATCTGTCCTCCAGATATTATTTTATTACTGGATCCTCACTTTTTCCTCAAACATTATTCATTTAATACACACATTAAACAGAATCCGAGCACAAGCGAAAAAAAGACAACACTTTTCAGGTCAAGGGGCTTCAAATTTTGCTTTTAGGATTTAGGGTTTATTAAATTTAATTAATTGTATGGTGTTAAAGTCGAAAAGCTTCCACACTTTCGTGCTATATATATGAAGGACCATGGAAGCTGTTGAATACATGCTAAGGAACCATATGTAACTTGGTAGGCATTCAACTGCGAGACATGGAAATCAACAAGTTATTTGGGCTCATATTGTTCGTATTCCTTATCTTTTGCCATCAGGTTCTCTCTCTCTCTCTCTCTCTCTCTCTCTCATTGGACTAATAGTCGTTTAATCGGAATTTGCTTTTCGCCCTTAGTTCATTCCGGTAGCACTAGTAGTCCATTCCATCAAATGAGCACATAAGTTGA
This sequence comes from Malus sylvestris, assembly GCF_916048215.2. Classification (NCBI taxonomy): domain Eukaryota; kingdom Viridiplantae; phylum Streptophyta; class Magnoliopsida; order Rosales; family Rosaceae; genus Malus; species Malus sylvestris. Next base: position 35,772,742 of record NC_062264.1, on the reverse strand, counting down.
GGAACAAATCAACTTAGTTTACGGATTATAATAAAGTGAAAACAGAACAAAATTGTAACAAAAATAGTGATGAAAGTAAAAATACAAGTAATAAACTACATGGAGCTCTTAGTGCATTCCCTTTATGTATCTATGACTTAGTCCATTCCATCAAATGAGCACATAAGTTGAGGAACAAATCAACTTAGTTTACGGATTAGAATAAAGTGAAAACAAAACAAAATTATAACAAAAATAGTGATGAAAGTAATCCAAGTAATAAACTACATGGAACTCTTAGTGCATTTTAGCCCTTTATGTATCTATGACTTTGTTATTAATATTATTTTTTGTTCTGATTATTTTTTATTAATTGTTTAATTTAGAGATGGTGATGCAAGTTGTGGCGAAGGAGTGTACCGTCTATTCAGAGGGATGTGCTTCGATAACATATTATTCCTTCTTTTGCACAACATCCCCCACTTTTTGGTTTTTTATGTTTGTTACAGATAAATTTGAAGTCTATCACATGGATAGATTTTTAGCACTTGATATCTTAACCAAAAAACCGAGAAAAGTGTGGGTAGATTATTTACACCACTTTGGCCTGCCACATGATATTTTCGTCATATTAAAGAAATTGATTGTTAAGAATTCTTATATAAAGATATTTAAAACAATTCATTTTACTTAAGATAACTAAAAGCCTTGTCACTTAGTACTGTAGTCTAGTGGTATTTCTCTTCCACTTGTAAGAAGGTATTGGGTTCGACTCTCGCCAAAGACGAATCTGAACCCATTATTGCGAGATTAAAGCCCACTCCCTTCCCCTTAGGGTATATAATATCGTTTTTTCAAAAAAAAAAAAAAAACTAAACTAAAAGCCGTAACCGGTTACGATTGCCATAGATAATTAATGGCTTAGAGCATCTTTTTTTTTAGTACAACGATATATTTTATTCTAAAAAAAAAAAAAGTTTGGTTAAGTTATACAATAAGTAACCTAATTTGGTATATACATGTACACTATCCTCCAATCGATGAAAGCCATTGTAAACTTTAGATCCACCAGTAATCAATATCAATATCAAAGTGGATCTGAATAGATCTTCTTTAATTACCAAATCCTTAAGTAAATCCATGCTACTAAAAAGTAAGGTTTTGGAAACCATACGTGACGTGTGATTTGATACTTTATATACATATAAATAGAGATAAACAGGCTACACATATACATCATTGACAAATAGAAAATAACATTATTGGTAGAAGGTAAATTAAAAATTTGAAGATTAAGACATGGAGAGGAACTTTGGTCTTGTTTTGTTCTTTATGATCATCCTTATAACTTCTCGTAAGTCTCTCTCTCTCTCTCTCAATTGAAAAAAAGTTACATATATATGCTAATATATTTGCATTAGAATTTAGTTAAAAGGTTGGAATACTTATTGATTATATGCAGGAGAGATGGTGATGCACAGTGAAGCAAAGATTTGTTCAGAGCCAAGTAAAACATTCAAAGGGATATGCATCATACAGAGGAACTGCATGGTGAGATGCCACAGCGAGGGGTATGGTTACGGCAAATGCTCACATGTCCTACGCCGGTGCATGTGCTATAAACCTTGTGACCTGGATGAAACTACTCATGAAATTTCATGAATATTAATTTTAGCTAGCTCCCCTTCATTAATCTTGATATATAAGATGTATAATATGATGAATCATTCAGATTAATAATAAATAAAGTCAGTGCTTGAGTTTTAATTTTTGTTAGTCTTTTTTAATATTAATTTCATTCTAATTTGGCGTGGTTACATGAGTAAACAATTTATTTTGAGAACTGTTTGATATTAATTAACATTTCAAAACATATATCGTACACTATTTAATTTTTTTTATTTTTCTCACCAATAACGAGTGCATAATGATAAAATGAAACACACACAAAATACAAATTATCTCGTTTCATGAACAATGAAGCGAAATCCCATTTTAAAGATTCTTATGAAGGTAGCATGCATCAACACCTAGATCGAATTATGGTGGGTTTGGCGCGCATCTCTGAAACAAATCTTGCCAACCATGACAATCGATGGCATCACAATAGTCGTGGCAGGAACATGACCACCAGTTATACCACGTGCACCACCCCGTCACGTGACCCTCCTCTTTGCAATTTTTTTTGCACTCGACGTTGTGCATATGGGTAAAACATTTTCTCCCACCGCCCCATGTTTTGCTATCGTCGGTCCTGCATAAGTCCGTCGCTGCCACTGCAATTTCTGCATTAAGTATAAGTACCATAAGAAACTACAATTAGTTAATTAACCGTAAGACTCTTTACAACATTGAAAGCCCTATACTCAATTTGATTAAGTTTATTGGAAGAGGTGCTCTTCATTACGTAACAATTTAATGCATGACAAAAAATGGAAAGAAAAAAATTAATTAAAATGTGTACAATTGAATTTCAACTAATATAGATGATCGGGTTGAAGTCAAGTTAGATTTGGACGGGTTTTTACTTTATTTTAACATGTTAGATCGGACTTGAAACCAGATTGAGCATGGATGGATTCGGGTTGCATCCTATATATATGGAGGGAGGAGCGATAGCGCTGACCACTTGTTTGAGCCCATTCCACAATGTACTATCATGCTTCGAATCGTTCAAATTTAATTTAGAATATCATTGCTAGATCATCAGTGGAAAACTTCATTCAATCGAAAATCATTATTTGGCTCTTCAATTATTATTGTGAACATTTCATTGCTTATCGACAACTTTGACTTCATCTATTGTCATGCAACAATTAGACAAATAAACAGCTTCTGATTTTAGTGAATTTTTGCATGCATGATCTTAATTTCAATAGTAACCTAAAAATTGATCGGGTCATATTATGCAAAATATTGTTCAGTAAGTTCAAACAAGTGGTTAATTTCATATTAAAATACTAACTGGTTAGAGGATGAGTGATCCCCTATATATTTATGGAGGGAGGAGCGATAGCGCTGACCACTTGTTTGAGCCCATTCCACAATGTACTATCATGATTCGAATCGTTCAAATTTAATTTAGAATATCATTGCTAGATCATCAGTGGAAAACTTCATTCAATCGAAAATCATTATTTGGCTCTTCAATTATTATTGTGAACATTTCATTGCTTATCGACAACTTTGACTTCATCTATTGTCATGCAACAATTAGACAAATAAACAGCTTCTGATTTTAGTGAATTTTTGCATGCATGATCTTAATTTCAATAGTAACCTAAAAATTGATCGGGTCATATTATGCAAAATATTGTTCAGTAAGTTCAAACAAGTGGTTAATTTCATATTAAAATACTAACCGGTTAGAGGATGAGTGATCCCCTATATATTTACTTAACCGTGTACTCATTTTTCTTTCTATATAAAAAAAATAAGGGAAAAACTATATTAGATATTATTTTCCTTCGATGTTCTACCTTCCCTCTACAGATACAAAAGAAGGCAAGTGTAAACTTGGTAATGAGAGAGACTTACGAGAAGTTGAGGAAAGAAGCAGCAAGAATATGAAGCCAAACAGCCTTGTATCCATGGGTGGCTAAATGTATTCTACTCTGTATTTTTCCAGCTCTGAGTGCAATACAATTGTGATATAACTTGTTCAACGTCGAACAAAAGGATCGAAGAGAAACGGTAAGCACATCCTACAGAGAGAGAAGAGAGATGAACGAGAAAATGAATCTTTCATTCATTCTGTAAGAGTCATAACAAATATGAAAGATTATATACTTCTTAGCGTAATAACTAGACTTAACTAATAAAGCTAATTAGCTAATTACAACTCAATCTAACAAATAATAAAACTAACCATAATAGGTTATTAACAAATAGGTTGAGTTTGAGAGGTACTAGTAACTCCACACATGCTACGCATGGGCTTAGGAAGATTTTATTGGAATTTGGAGGAAGTGTCATGATAAATAATAAAGAGAAAAAACAGGGAATGGAGAGAGAGAGAGAGAGAGAGAGAGAGAGAGAGAGAGAGAGAGAGAGAGAGAGAGTGATAACATTAAAATAAAATTACTATAATACTCATGACTTTTCAAATAAATACAAAAATTCACCGACTTCCGAATCATTTAGTTTACTAATTTTTGTATATAAATTTAGTCTCCTTAACATTATTCATATCATCATTTCAACTTCTTTCGATTGAAAAGAGTTATTTTAATATGAATAATGCTAAAGACTCTCTTAAATGTAGGACTTTCTGTGGACTCTCTGCCACTCCATGTTTCGATCTGACATGATTTGGCTTGAGAATTGTGCCAAAAACATGAGATCACATAGAGTTTATGGAAAATTCTACTTTGAGAGAGTTTCCTTAATAGTTCTGTTTTAGTATATAGTAAATAGATCATATAGGTTTTATTTTGAATATCCGCAACATTTAAAAACAAAATCAATTAATATCATTTAACTTAAATGCAATGCTAATAAATTTCAATGGAGTAGTATAACGAAATATTTACGCTAAGAGGCAGAAGGGATATAGGGCCTAATGCATACAATGAGTCATTCATAATAATTTAGTATCAAAATCGTTATATATCCATATGAGTTGGACCTAAAATCTCAAGCAGAGATAAATATCACAAGATCATAGTACTAATTAAGTAACAACTAATCACTAATTAATGCTAGTTACCGACTAAAAAATATAAAAACATTCACTAATATAGGCGCTGGGCGGGTGGATGGTGTTGGGGAGAAAACTCCCAATTTCACATAATATAGAAATAATCAGGACGGGGAGGAGGGTTTGAGAATTGGACTTTAACATGGAGTGAGTGGACAATACAAGGAAAGGTCAAATTTTTTTACTTCAAAAATGTTTTTTTTTTTTAAATGGGGACAACTGGTGGCAAACCATGGTTATTCACTCAGTCCGGGGGCCGGGAAGACTCACAGATACATTTCAGCCTCCTTCTGGCCACAAGTCTGGCTTCCACACCGGTAGCGGGTTTCGAACCCGAGACCTCTAGTTTTTAGTTTGAAGGAAGCCTCGCAATCTGTCATTTACCACTGGACCACCAGCTTATGGTTTAACTTAAAAAATGTTAATCTTACCACATATTTGTATCATCTTTATACTAGAGATAAGACCTACATATGTGTTGCGAGACCCTACCTCTATTTTAAAGATAAAATAAATTAATATATGATAAGCGTAGCATTACTCTTTTGACTTTTTATTACGTTTTTAGCAATAATGTCACTCTTTTAGCAATGCCGAAATAACAAGATAAGATGTAGTATGGAGACGATGTGTTGAGTAAGAGATTGTTAGATCCCAATAATTAAAATTACCTTTGACAAAAACAAAATAATTAAAATTACCGTTTCTTAAGTAATAGAAGATAAAACACTAAAAACTCAAGGGACGATGGTAGAAAAGTTCAGATCAAGATACTTATAATCAATAACATTTTAGTAAAAGTAAAAGAAATTAATTTGAACAACGTTTGGAAATTAATACATTATGTTCGACCAATAATTCCCTTCAATTCTGAAACGAACTGTATTATTAGTGAATTGGATAGGAGTGAAGCTGCATGCATGATTGTTGGAATAGTATATATCATGGATCCAGATGGCTGTTCCTCCATGTCCATGCACATATATACTCTCATTCACTTGACAACGCATATAGCCGAACCAACACATGACCACACCTGGCGAAAGCCATTGCAAATTTAGATCCACCTGTAACCAAAATTCATTTTTCTTTATTATCAGATGTGCTGATGAATCTATGTCGATATAAAAAAGCAGGGTCTCGAAACAATCCATGACGTGTGCTTGGAAGCTTTATATATAAACCCGTCTATACAGATGCAATGTTGGAAGAGAGAGTGATAATATTGGTGGTAGAAGGCACTTGAAAATCTGAAGACTTAAGCCATGGAGAGGAACTACTTTGGTCTTGTTTTGTTCTTCATCATCCTCTTAACTTCTAGTAAGTCTCCCTCTCTCCCTCCTCAAAATTTTATACATACAGTTGTAACATGTGACATGGATCGAAATTAGTATTTTGATGAATTTTAACATAATTCTAATTAAGTAGGATCTAGTCAAATTGTCACATAATCTTTCACATATATATCTTCGAAACTTGGAAAGTAATTAATAGTTAACTGAGATTTTTAATATTTTTGTACAGACGAGATGGTGATGCACAGTGAAGCTAGGGTTTGTGAAGTTCCAAGCAAAACATTCAGAGGGTTATGCTTCAGCGATACCCATTGTATCGTGAAATGCCACAGTGAGGGTTTCGGTTACGGCAAATGCTCCCATGTCCTGCGTCAGTGCCGGTGCCTAAAGGCTTGTGGGCGGCTAGCTGAAAGTGAAACTACTCATGGAACTGAAACCTCACCATAAATTAAGCTCCAGACGTCGATCCCATGTCCTGAATATATTATAATTAGATAAATAATCAGCCTCATTTTGGCGTCGGCCGGACGTCAAAAATATAAGGGCCAACTTTGTAAGTTGTTCAAATCGAGAACTCCTTGGTAACTCAAATATATATGATCCAAGGATTAATAAGCTCTCTGAATAAGAACTTTTCAGTTTCCAACTTCTTCTGCTGTATAGCGAAATGTTTCAATATGCCAGAAACATAACTCGATATATATACCAAGGTTACAATATAAATTGTTAAAAAAAAATTTTGACGTTTTTAATCAATTGTATTATGATATGTACCGAACCGTATTTTCAGTACTAAATTTTTTTCCTCTACCAGAATATTAATTCAGTACGCAGAAGCGTTCTATGCTACCAGAGTATTAATTCAGTACGCAGAAGCGTTCTATGCTAAATGTTGGAATATAAGTGTGTGTGCTGTGTGTTTCTTAATGTTTCTAAGTTTAAATGTGAGCCATTGGATTATAGACCAATTGGACAGCTGAGATGTAATCTTAGCTTTAGTTTTGTGTATTGCCACTTGTAACTATCTTATAGGGTAGATTACATGAAGGGTTGTGATTGAATTGTGTATTCTCTTCTCTTCGGGTATATCCTTGCACATGTCTTGTGTGCAGATTATGAATGAAGAAAAGCTTTGGTAGCTCTCTGGTTTTCTTTAACGTTCTAGTTGCATTCATCTGAGTAGGAAGAAATCATTCATTTACTTCTTGATTTCATTTCTACAAAACAGGGTCATATTCCTAATTGCTAACATGGCCTCAGAGCCAGGTTCAATTGTTTAATCTGGGAGATTGAATCTGTGAAATTACGAGATCTGTGTCTAACATGGCAGGATCCGGAGGTGAGCTGAGAGCGCCGATCTTCACCGGCGAGAATTATGAATTCTGGAGCATAAGGATGAAGACCATTTTTAAGTCTTATGGACTATGGGAATTTGTGGAAAAAGGAATCGAGAGCTCAGATTCGAAGGGAGCTGATTTCGATCTGAAGACGAAGGAGAAAGAGGGATCGAGTGAAGTTGCATCTCTCACGGAGAAGCTCATGAAAGATGCCAAGGCGCTTGGGTTGATTCAGGGAGCAGTCTCGGATGAAATTTTTCCTCGGATCTCACACGAAGAAACTTCTAAGGGAGCCTGGGATATTCTGATGCAAGAATTTCATGGAGACAAACAGGTTAGAAGTGTTAAACTACAAGGTCTTCGTAGAGAATTTGAGTATACTAGAATGAGAGATGATGAATCAATTTCTGTTTATCTTACAAAATTATTCGATCTGATAAATCAAATGAGAAGTTATGGAGAAGAGTTATCTAGAGAGAGGATTGTGCAAAAATTATTGATTAGTTTACCTTCTGCGTATGATTCTATATGCTCTGTGATTGAACACTCAAGGGACATAGATGTGATTGAGGTTCAAGAGGTTGTAGCCTCACTGAAAAGTTTTGCACAGAGGTTGGAGAGACATAATGAAAACAAGACTGAGAGAGCATTTGCAAGTCTAAGTGTGAATCCCAAGTCTGTCAATTCTCCTGGAAATCAAGGAAATAGATACCAAAAGAATTGGAAGCCAAAATACAAAAATTGGAATCAAAAGTCTGTCTACCAATCTGGAAAGCAAATTGTAGCTGCAGAAGGGGGAAGAAATCCTTGCAAGCATTGTGATAAGTACCATTATGGAGAGTGTTTTCTTAAAGGCAAGCCTAAGTGTCACTGTTGTGGAAAAATTGGTCACATTGCAAGGGATTGTAATAATAGAAAAAATGCTCAAGGTGTTCAGCAACTAAACTTTGCAGCTCAGGTTCCTTCTACAACTACTATGTTCTATGTAAGTAATGCGGTTGACAAGAAGACTATTGAAGATGTATGGTATGTGGATAGTGGTTGTAGTAATCACATGACTGGTAGAGAAGATGTACTGATTGATATTGACAGAAACATAACTGCCAAGGTAGAAATGGGAACTGGACAGTTGGTTGATGTTATTGGAAAAGGAAGCTTGGTAGTGGATACAAAGATGGGAATGAGATATATACATGAAGTAATGCTTGTCTCAGGTCTCAAAGAGAATCTACTAAGTGTAGGGCAGATGATGGAGCACGGGTATTTTCTTATTTTTGGAAATAACAAAGCAGAAATTTATGATGATAGCTCTCTTTCAAATTTGGTTGCTAAGGTGCCAATGAGAGGAAACCGAAGTTTTCCTTTGAAATTTCAAACAGATTTGCATCTTGCTTTAAAAGCAAGTGTAAGTGAGTCAACATTGATCTGGCATAGAAGAATGGGGCATCTGAATGTCAACAGTCTGAAATTACTACAGGAGAAAGAAATGGTGCTTGGATTGCCAGAAATCAAGACCATTAATAATGTGTGTGAGGGATGCACTCTTGGGAAACATTGCAGAGACTCTTTTCAAAGGGAGACAACAAGTAGAGCTACTGTGCCATTGGAGTTGGTACACACAGATGTGTGTGGACCAATGCAAACCATTACCAAAGCTGGAAATCGGTATTTTCTCACCTTCATAGATGATTGTACTCGGATGTGTTGGATCTATTTTTTGAGATACAAATCAGATGTATTCAATGTTTTTAAGAAGTTCAAGGTCACCGTTGAGTTGCAAAGTGGATATAAGTTGAAAAAGCTGAGAAGTGATCGAGGGGGTGAATACACATCTATTGAGTTTAATAGATTCTGTGAAGAAGTGGGAATGGAAAGGCAACTCACTGTGGCATACTCACCACAGCAGAATGGAGTGGCTGAAAGGAAGAATAGAACTATTGTGGAAATGGCTAGATGTATGATGGTTGAAAAGAATATACCACTGGAGTTTTGGGCTGAGGCAGTCAACACTGCAGTGTATGTTCTAAATAGGTGTCCAACTAAGGCATTAGACAAGAAAACTCCATTTGAGGCTTATAGTGGAAGAAAGCCAGGAATCAAACATCTAAAAGTGTTTGGTTCTCTGTGCTATGCACACATTCCAGAGCAGCAGAGACAAAAGCTTGATTTGACTAGTACAAAATGTGTGTTTCTGGGATATGGAAGTTGTGAGAAAGGCTACAAGCTTTACAATATTGACTCGGGAAAAGTCATTATTTCCAGAGATGTGGTGTTCAATGAGGAAGCTTGTTGGGACTGGAATGCACAAAAGGAATGCAGTCTTACAATACCATTTACTGACTCTCTCACTGAGAAAGGAAATGAGACTGAAGGAACAAAGTTGAGTCAAGCTGAGATCTCTGAAAATGATGTTGAAATATCAGAAGAGAGTGAAGAAATACATGTTAGAACTGATTCAGGTCCACAGGATGTTGATCACACACCTCTGAAATATAAAAGTATTGCAGAAGTGTATGAAAGATGTAATCTGTGTATACTTGAACCTGAAACATTTGAAGAAGCTGTCAAGGATGAAGCATGGCAGAAAGCAATGGAGAATGAAATTGCAATGATAGAAAAGAATAATACCTGGGAGCTAGTTGATAGACCATCTGATAAACCAGTAATTGGTGTCAAATGGGTTTATAAACTTAAGCTGAATCTTGATGGCTCGGTTCAGAAAAACAAAGCAAGACTTGTTGCAAAGGGATACTCTCAAAAGCCTGGTATAGACTTCAATGAGACTTTTGCACCGGTTGCTAGGCTTGATACAATAAGGACCTTGGTTGCTTTGGCTGCACAGAAAGGATGGAACCTTTATCAGTTAGATGTGAAATAAGCATTCTTAAATGGCGTCTTGCAGGAAGAGGTTTATGTTGATCAACCCCCTGGGTTTGTGATTAAAAACAAGGAAGATGGGGTGTACAAACTCAAGAAGGCACTTTATGGTCTTAAGCAAGCTCCAAGAGCTTGGTATGAAGAAATCAATTCTTATTTCACCAAGGCAGGTTTTCAAAGAAGTCCTAGTGAGGCAACTTTATATGTGAAGATTGCTAAAGATGGAATACTTATTGTTTCACTGTATGTAGATGATATAATCTACACTGGGAATTCTAAAGAATTGTTGATGGAGTTCAAAACTGCAATGATGAGACAATATGAAATGACTGATCTTGGTTTGTTGCATCATTTCTTGGGTCTTGGTGTGATACAAACTGATAATTGCATTTTCTTGCATCAGAAGAAATATGCAAAGACACTGTTAGACAAGTTTGGTTTCAAAGATTGTAAACCTGTGGCTACTCCTCTGGTTGTGAATGATAAACTGTCTAAAATGGATGGTAGTGAACAAGCTGATGAAGGTCTATATAGGCAGATTGTTGGAAGCCTATTATACTTGACTGCAACAAGGCCAGATATCATGTTTGCAGCAAGCTTGTTGGCAAGATTCATGCATGGTCCTACTAGAAAACATATGGGAACAGCTAAGAGGGTGCTGAGATACATTCAAGGCACACTTGACTATGGTATAGCATATGAGAAAGGAAATGAAGCAATGCTTATCGGCTACTGTGACAGTGATTGGTCAGGTAGTGAAGATGACATGAGGAGCACATCAGGATATGCATTTAATCTTGGTTCAGGAGTGTTTTCATGGGCATCAGTCAAGCAAAGTAGTGTTGCATTATCTACTGCAGAAGCTGAATATGTTAGTGCAGCAGAGGCCACAACACAAGCAATTTGGTTGAGATTTGTTCTCTCGGATTTTGGTGAAGAACAGGTTGAACCAACTACAATCTTATGTGACAATACATCTGCTATTGCCATAACCAAAAATCCTGTGCATCATCATAAGACAAGACATATAAACAGGAGGTTTCATTTCATTCGTGATGCACTGCAAGATGGAGAAATTGACTTACTGTACTGCAAAACAGAGGAACAGGTTGCAGATATTTTCACTAAGGCTTTGTCTAGAGATCGGTTTGAACTTCTGAGACAGAAGCTTGGAGTAATTTCAGCACAACACTTAGAAGGGAGTGTTGGAATATAAGTGTGTGTGCTGTGTGTTTCTTAATGTTTCTAAGTTTAAATGTGAGCCATTGGATTATAGACCAATTGGACAGCTGAGATGTAATCTTAGCTTTAGTTTTGTGTATTGCCACTTGTAACTATCTTATAGGGTAGATTACATGAAGGGTTGTGATTGAATTGTGTATTCTCTTCTCTTCGGGTATATCCTTGCACATGTCTTGTGTGCAGATTATGAATGAAGAAAAGCTTTGGTAGCTCTCTGGTTTTCTTTAACGTTCTAGCTGCATTCATCTGAGTAGGAAGAAATCATTCATTTACTTCTTGATTTCATTTCTACAAAACAGGGTCATATTCCTAATTGCTAACACTAAATACTTGCCCCAGAACAATATATGGCATCATACTTGCAAAACTACAACTATTTTTGCCGATTACCGTATGACAAAAATTTTGTTCCCGGAATAGTAGAAAAAGAAATAATATATAGGGTACGCATACTGAAATAATCAATAACGATAACATATTTATTATATATTGACAACACATTGATGATATTGACAATATAAACATTGATCATCATTTCTGTAATAAAATATTTTGTCTATTATATATTGACAACACATTGATGATACTGACATTATAAACATTGATCATCATAATAAAATGTCAAAATATGTTTAAGTTGTCATTATATTATATTGTGTTGTCGTTATCTTTGTGTCTAAAAGAAAAAATTAAGTAAAGGGTAATCTTTCTGCGTCCAAAAATAATTCAAAATGAGTCACGTTTATAGCTATTACAACTTGGTTTCAATTTTGTAAGAGTTCATTGTAATAGTGTCATTATTGCTGATTTCCCTAACTGCGTTCTAATGATTGTATTAACCAATTGGTGATGTTAATCAATTGAGTGATGATGTTAATTTCCGGACCATTTATGATAAAAATCTCATGCAGTTTTTTTTTTTCCTTTTCAAAGCTCCCCATCGAGAGAGAGAGAGAGAGAGAGAGAGAGAGAGAGAGAGAGAGAGAGAGAGAGAGAGAGGTCGACTGTACTCAGTTGGGATAAGTTTGTACTGAAATGTGTTATTTTAGTTTCTTTTCTAAATTTTATTGTATTGACATGTGTTCTTTAGTTTGTTTTCTAATATTTAGCTATTTGATTACTCTTCAAATGTGAAATCGTGAAAGTCCAGAGATGGCTCTTCTTGGATGAACCCAGATAGCTCTTCGTTCCATGCACGTATACGTTCTCCTATCCAGTTGACAACGCATGCGGCTTTTGTTACTAACCGAACACATGTCCACACTAAAGGAAGACACCATAAACTCTTAGATCCACCTGTAACCAAGGTTTAAATGGTATATGTGTATCAAATGATGATGAGTCTAGAATGTGAAAAAAAAAAAAAAAAAACATGACGTAGTACTATATGTGTATATATATACACACGCAGAGAGAGAGAGAGAGAGAGAGAGAGCTCAGTAACATTAGTATTTGTAGAAGACTTGAAAATCTGAAGATTAAGGCATGGAGAGGAACTTCTTTGGTCTTGTTCTCTTCTTTATCATCCTTCTAACTTCTCATAAGTTTCTCTCTCAATATTTGTTTGGAATATCATGTTAATGGTTAACGATGGAACTGTCAGCATATTAAGTCCTCGTTCAAGGGCATCCCTTCAAAACTATATAAATTCAAAACTGTGTGGACTTCCTTAATTATTAGACAATAATATATATACGCATATGAATGTAGCTAAACTTTCGGATGATTTTTTACATGCATGTTGAGAAGTACATAATTAACTAAAGTAATATATACAGAAGAGATGGTGATGCACAGTGAAGCAAGGATTTGTGAAGAGCCAAGCAAAACATTCATAGGGCTATGCTTCAAAGACGCCAACTGTATCGTGAGATGCCGAAGTGAGGGTCACGGTTATGGCAAATGCTCCCATATCCTTCGCCAGTGCCGCTGCTTGAAGGCTTGTGCGGCCGCTGAAACTGATCAAAGCTTACCATGAATGTTTAAGATCACTACTTGTACTTCCTCAATCTTGATTTGGGGTCTATGAAATGTCTCACACCATGGACTTGTGAATCTAATGGATAAAGTTGCATATTCTATGAATTACCAATGTTTCTTAAAAGACTTAGTGGTAACTTAAGTATATTAACATAGTATATTAGCTATGCATATTGGCATTAAGTATACTTATGGAGAATGCGAAATTACCCTTTTGTTGGTTTTACAAGCATAAGTGAATAATGAGAACTCTATCCAGCGAAACGCTTTGCTTTTCGGCAAAATTTGGTGGTTCACTGGAAAAGAATCAAGGGTGCCTTAGCTAATTACAATTTAGGTTTTTTATTTTTGCTCCAATTACAATATAGGTGTGATGGAAGATTTGAAATTTAATTTACGCGGTCATTTGTTTCTTCTCAGCTATCAATTTGTTGCTTGGAGTTTACGTTTTTTTGCACACGATGTCAAAAAGTAGGAATAACAAAAACAATTAGATCGTATAAGATTATACTTGTGGCATTTTCCGCACACGATGTCAAAAAGAAGTAGGAATAACAAAAACAATTAGATCGTATAAGATTATACTTGTGGCATTTCTCGCAACGGAGCGTGGGCGTTTTTGCTAGTGAGGACTATGCACAATGCCGTCCCAGTGTGATATCGACTGCACAAGGGCGAGCTATCCTCGCAGCCATTGCTCCGGGTTGAACTGCTAATGCTCCCTGCTAATGCTCCCTGCAAATTAAATCATTTGTTGGATGCTATCCTATCTAATTTTTTCATATAACAAGATTATTTTTTATAAACTTCGAGCAAGTTTAGTATACTAAAAGGAAGTCCAACGTAAGTTCTTTTTTTTTCGAACAAAAAATGATATTGATAAGAATTTAAGATAAATTGATACTTCGATGTCAGTAACTAAAATATTTGTGGGAATAAAAGAAAGTAGCATGTGGTCCAATATTTGAAACAGAAATGTGAATCACATTACTAAACAACAACAAAAATTGAAGGCATACAAAATAAACAGAATAAAAATTGAGATTTATTTCTAAACGGTGTTTTGTTTGGGGGATTAATGCTAAACCCTGTTTTTTTTTTTTTTTCCCCCGGAAGGCACATCAGAGTTGCCTTACAGTGTAAAAGCTGTTATTTGTAGGAGTGCAATAAAATTGGTCAGACCGACTCATAGCCAATGGGTTTAGATCCATATATCCAATTTTTCGAAAACAAGTTATAATTAAATTGGCGTTGATAAATTTTCTTCTTATGGCAATTAATCAATGCAACCTTATAACTTGTAAGCTAGCTCTAAATCATGACGGAGCCTTGACAAATCCTTTAAATCCATACCCTATATATATATATATATATATATATATATATATATATATATATATATATATATATACATGTATTGCTACAACTCAGTTAAAAATTGAAGAGAAAACATGGATAAGAAGTTCAATCTTGGGCTTGTTTTTCCGTTCATCATCCTTCTTGCTTCTCGTACTTCTCTCTCTCTCTCTCTCTCTCTCTCTCTCTCTCTCTATATATATATATATATATATATATATATATTATATATGTTGTTGTACTAATTTTGACAAGTTAACTAACCAATATGTATTGATGTGCAGAAGAGACAGTGCAGCATACAGAAGCTTACAATAACGAGCAGTGTAAATACCTGGAATTTTGCCTGAGTCTGTCTTATTGTAAAATGGAATGTATGAGGGAAGAATTTCATCTCAGCCATTGCTCCGGGTTCAACTGCTACTGCTGTTGGGAGTAGCCCTTCCTGCAAACTTATATTTAACATAAATAAATAACTTATCATTTGCACGCCAGCAATAATAATCTTATTCTATACTTACCACAGTTAAATAACCGTGATGACAATTACTGATGTACCTTATAAATTTATAACCATCATGATAAAAAAAATTCGAGAGATTTTCGTATTGTGATTTAATGAAATTTGTACTTGAATAGTTACCCTTTATATGGCCCATCGTTTGTTAGTTTTGCTCTTGAGTTGGATTGGTACTCGGTTAAATCAACGTATTATAACTTTACCATCTTGTAGTCATTTTCTAAATTTTGTTGATTTTTTCTAATATGAAAGAAACAAAGGGCGTTTTGGGTATTTGAATCATAAGGGCTTTTCCTTAATAATATTTACTAATTTACAATATGGGTAACCAATTGGCAATCGATAGATATAGAGGTCCACGATCATGTAAAAACTTATGCAAGGTTTAATTTTATACATTTAACCAGTTCATTCAACTACGGAATTATTTAAACCTAACACATGGACAATACATTCATTCAACTATGAAGTCATTTAAACCTAACACATAGACAATACATTAATTGATAAGCGAAGCGCAAAAGATGGGTCAGCATGTGAACATTGTGGTTCCGATACATATTAGAATGTGAGTTTCTAACACTAGATCAATCGACAATGGTTGAAGAGGCCTAAAGTTATTTAATTAAACACTAAATCAAAAGAAAGCAAAACCTTGTTCTAATTATATATGTTCGAATGTCATTCACTTTTTAAGAATTTCTTCGACACAAAGGGAAAAAGCTCCTTCAACGGAGCGGTATATTATAATTCGGTACAAATAGATGATGTATTTAGCCCACAACCTGCGAGCTCATGCAAGTCCTATTTTCCATTATTTTCGAGTAGAATTATGCGATGACACTCGTAGCATCGCATCAAAGCGCCAAAAATTGGGATGACACTCGGCAACCGTGACTTATGCTGCCACCAACGCCATGTGCTCTATGAGGTCCAAAACTCGGTTGCTGTTAGAAAGACAAAAGCTTCATTAGTCTGACGCATTGAACTACATACCGCGGGCAGCAAATTGTAATTTACATGCAGAGTGCAGAGTGTTTACCTGTATCCCCACTCGTTGTCGTACCACGAAACAAGCTTAACAAAGGAGGAACTAAGTGCTAATCCAGCCTTGGCATCGAATATACTGGACCTGGAATTAGAGGAATAAATTAAAGCAGATCAGTAAAGAGCTTCAATAACTGAATCTTACCAAGTCAATTCATGCTAGTATTGCTTTCCTTTTGAAGAAATCTTAGGAAAAAGAAAAGGATCCTACCTTGAGTCACCAACAAAATCATTGGAGACGACATCATCTTCTGTGTATCCAAGGATGCCTCTAAGTGGCCCATCAGCAGCATACCTTTGCGTAAGATATCAAAGTAAATGAGCTATCCAAAGAAGGGGGTAAGAAAGAAACATAAAGGTAGATACTGTAATATATACACACACAATGCAGAACACGTACCTGATCGCGGCTTTGACATCCTCATATGAAGAACTCTTCTCAAGTCGACAAGTTAAGTCCACCACAGATACATTAGGAGTGGGGACACGGAAGGCCATACCAGTGAGCTTTCCATTGAGTTCTGGTAGAACTTTTCCAACTGCCTACAATTCCAAGGAGCAAAAGAGATTAGTGTACCTTTAAACCCCAAAAATAAATACAAAAAGTTAAACATCGACAAAATCATATAAAAACACCCAAATATCTTTGGAAGTACCACCAAGAATCTATTTTCAGATATAGTACCTTTGCAGCACCAGTAGAACTAGGGATGATGTTCTGTCCAGCTCCTCGGCCTCCTCTCCAGTCCTTCATTGAAGGGCCATCGACTGTCTTCTGTGTTGCTGAACGTGTAAAACCATCAGTATGTTAGCCCCAAAACAAGTGATCAACAATCACATACATGTGTTTTAGAGAGAGAGATGCAGAGGGAAGGAACCTGTAGTTGCATGCACAGTTGTCATCAAACCCTCAAGAATACCAAATTCCTCATGAATCACCTACAAAATACATTTAATGAGGTAAGATATGGCAAGAGGCAGTAGCTTATTACGAAGTGCTAACACAGGAAGAAAGCAGAAAGAACAAATAAATAATACAGATATCAACTATTTGGTGACGATGCCAAAAAAGAATTATTAAATTGAAAGGAAAAGGATATAATAAAAGCAGACATGTTTTTGTATAACATCTACCATCCAGAATTGTAGTTCAAATTATAATGGAGCTCAAATTTATATCAATAATTTATAGGAGGCAATCAAACCTTGGCAAGAGGAGCAAGGCAGTTGGTGGTACAGCTCGCATTAGAAACAATGTCCATATTTGGCTTGTATGTTTTCTCATTTACTCCAATGACAAACATTGGTGCATCGGCTGATGGGGCAGATATTACCACTTTCTTTGCACCACCCTGCAAAGGAGAGGCAATCAGAGATCAACCTGGTGTCCAGTAACAGACAAACAGTGCAGAAATTAGACTTAAAGCAACAAACCTTTTTATGTAATGCGGCCTTCTCAAGTGTCGTAAAAATCCCAGAAGATTCGACAACATACTCAACCCCATAATCACCCCAAGGGATCTCAGCAGGATCTCTGGATAAGGTTAAGAAGTTAATCCCGAATCACAAATAGCTTCACATGATACTCTTTACAATAGAAAAGCAAATTCTGGTGCACAACATTCTCTAGAGAATTAGATTACTGCTGAAAATCACAGCACAATACCTTTTGCTCACAACTTTGATTGCCTTGCCATTTATTTCCAAGGTGGAATCATCCACAACACTAATTGATCCATCGAATATTCCATGCGTAGAGTCATACTTAAACATGTAAGCCTGGACATTGCAAAACAAAAACGAAAGTTAAACCTTCATAAGAATAAAAGAAAAAGCAAGAGCATTCTTGACAGCAATAAGTTTGAAACTGGTTATAGGACAGGAGCAAAATGCACATCCAGGAAAAAAACATCAATGTTTTACCTTTTACTTGCATCAAAACATCGAACAAACAAAAATATATACAGTTTCAATATTTCAGTTAAATATTCAAGTTCAACTGTATGGATACTAGCATTGAGAAAAACAAGGTAATTGGGAACAGTTCAAATATATTCGTTGACGTCCTAACTTAAGTAATTTGCAACACTTCCTACACTTCCTACACTGTCTAATGAATATCACTCCCATCTTAAAACATAAAGAAGAACTAGTACCGATATGGCACTATGTGCTACGTAATTATGACAAAGGAAATTAGCATATTGCAATAAACATTGTTAATGATACATCCGTACAACTTACCATGTACTTGGGATCTACTAGAGGATCATTGACTGCTACCACTTCTATATCATCTCTTGTGCTTGCAATCCTTAGAACCAACCTTCCAATTCTACCGAAACCTGCACGAATAGTGTTTTCATCATATAACAACTAAAATCACGCTTTATAAAGGCAAGACAATCTAAACATCAGTTAAATGTGTTATTGGTATATCATCAGTACTATGACTAACAGCTAACGATTTTTTAGCATCCAAAAACAATTAAAGAAGCTAATGAGAAAAGCAAAGTAGTAATATTGAAATTATAGTCAAAACAACTTATTACTTAGTAATCAAAACTAACCTAAACTAAGCAAAGAAAACATCATTCATGCCTAAGGATAAGCAAGAAAAAGCACAACTTCAACGAACTTACCGTTGATTCCGATCTTTGTCTTCCCACCACTCCCGGATCCTAAACAAAACAACCAATCAAGAGTGAGCTTCAGAGCAATACAAATCAACTCCACGTTCGAAAAGTATTTTTGGCGTTCTTACTCTGAACTGTTGGTGGCAGTTCGGTGGCTGTGGCCTTGATGGGTTGGACGCTCCTGGCGCTGCATATCCTAGAAAACAGAACATATATCACAGTCTATAACAAGAACAAAGCCTCGAATTGCAAAACCGAAAAATTAAACATCAAAATTGAGACTGAGTTGCTCAACTGTAAAGAAGATGAACCGGTTGGGATGGAAGTGCCAAAAATGGATGATTGCACCTTGGGACAGTTCAGATTGCGGCTAAACCCAACGCTTGACACCTGAACAACAAATTACAACCAAAATTAAAACAAAGAGAAACAGAAACTACATTTGGTATTTATTGCTTTAGTGAGTAGTGATTTCCTCTGATCTAATAAATTAAACCAGAAAAATAATATATGAAAAATCATAGAGATATTTAAAGCTTAAGAAAATTCAACTGATTCCTAAATGAAAGAACAAAAAATGTAATTTGAAAAACTAAATACAAGCAGAAATTCAAAGCCTTAAACTTGATAACAAAAACTGATAAAAATCAAATGATTTATTCAAAAGAACACATTTTTCAGGCCTCTGTTTTTTCAAGCATCCAACAAATACGCAATTTACCGATACAGAACCAAATTCTGGAACGCTTAAATAAATCAACGACGTGTTTTGAAACAGTTGGGAGGTGATTAGCCTCAAGCTGCTGAGGGGAGTGAAAAAAAACAGACCTTGAAAGAGGCGGCGGCGGAGGCGGCGAGGTCGGCGCGGGAGGCTTCGATCAACGGAGCTGAGACGGTAGATCTGAGCAGAGAAGAAGCCGCCATTTCTGATCGGTTCGGAGCTCTCCTAGTCTCTCTTGGTCCGAAGCAAATGGAATGAAAAACCCTAAAAAACAGAAGCTTTTTAAGCAGCTATTGGGGACTCCGAACAGGCCACCACCAGAGGCCAAATGTGTTTTTTGTTTTCCTTTTTTAAATATTTTTTATTTTTTTAATTAAAAAAAAAAAGAAGAATATCGTGAGAAAGCATGCGGAGTTTCTTACGGAGCTCACCTGAAACTCTCTCTCTCTCTCTCTCTCTCTCTCATGGTTCCTGTCTCTCTCGTCACGTTCTTTATGGTACCAATCTCCTGCGAACTACATCGAATACCTTGATGGTATCTAACCGTCGATGTATTGAGGCGTGGGATATTAACGATCGTGATTGGAGGAAGTGTGGGTTATGGTGAGAGTGGAAACAGCGGATGGGCAGCTGTGTACATCACGTAGGTGAGTTTGTCGTGACGTGGTGAGGAGGGAAAGGGTCTCGTAGTTCTCGACAGCCACGTTTGACCTGTGTGGGCTTTTTGGGGCTTTTCTCCTTTTTAAGATTTCTAGCCGGTCCTACAGATGGCCGGTTCACCTTCCCGGTCCAATTTCTTTTGTTTGTTACGTTTAGGTCTCAATCCATGGAAATTTTTGTGTCAACCCGGGAAAACACGTCTCTACACACAATCAAATTGACTTCCAGTTTTGAGAACTTAATTTTAGTGTAATGGTAGATAACTAACTTTTTAAACCACATTTTCAACGTACAAATGACGTGATCCTCAAAGTTAAACATAAGTTTTGCTTGTGAAGGAATTATACCTTTGTATACGATAACAAGCACAAAGGGATGTAGCAAAGTTGGATGTTTAGTGTTCGGCTAGAGTCATTAGAGTATTTCTAATAACTTTCTCTAAATACGACTCTTCAAATACAAATTTATTGACCGGACAGTTTGAAAACTAAAATTTATTGATTCACAATTTTGCTCCTATAGACTCTACAAATCTTAGTTTCTTTTTTTATTACTTTTCATCACGTGACCTTTTTTTATATTTAATTTTTGGAAAAAAAAAAGTTGGCAAAGAAAAAGTGAGATAGAGAGACTCTAAATCTAGAGATTGTAGGACATTTTCCAAATTTGAATACTCATTTGACAACTTTGTTGGAGCACAAAAAAATCTTATATGGCAATTCAAATTTAGTTTTGCAGACTCTCTCGGAAATGATCTTAGACATCCATGTGATTCGTTCATGTGCATACAAGAAGTTTTCCCTCAATTGTTGTTTTTCTAGTATTCATAAGATTCCAAACTTTCTTTCATGCAATGTAACGATGGAGACTAAGAAAAGGTTGAAATGCATTTACCAAAAGAAAAGGTTGAATCAATCCTAAATTTCCTTTTTAATAAGAAAATGGCTAGGGTTTGGGGAAAATCAAGAAAATGTAATTATATATACACATAAATTTTGCAAATTGATGGTGAAATCTTTCAATTCAGTTATATTTTATAGATCAAGTGTGCATGTGCAATGTTTTTCTCAAGTAGAAGATAACTTTTAATTTGGTCTCGTGTTTTCAATTTAGTCAAATCGGTCCGCGTATTTACTTTTGTTAGCCAATTTTGAACAATCCGTTAAAAATGGTTGCTCTACTACCTTACCAAACCTTCAAATACGAACCGCACAAACCTGCTTTGTTATTTTGTGTTGGTCGGGGGAATCAAGTGGGGACATTCACGGTAGAAGTAGAGGACACATAATACATGCGAATAAACCTAAATTATTGACATTGATGATTGAATGTGATAATATCTCAGCGTGGAGCCAACGCATTCCACACAGTACTCTTTTGGCCTTAGCTTCGTTGGGGTTTGCGTGAAGTGGTAGGTTAGGGTTGAAAACAACCAAATACAACTCTGCACGTGCTCTTCCTAGAAGTAGGAAAATAGTAATACTCACAACAAGAAATCAATCACGCGCCCATTCGCGACTCATTTTAACACTCTTTTAATCTGATGTAGACTAAGAACTAAAAGTTGGAAGAGAAATCGATCACGCACCCGCACACCCAGCGACGGATGAACATCGGAACCAAGGTAGAATTATTTGGAGTCTGAAAAATATACATGTGAAAGTCTTTCGATGATAGTTCTAATATTTGATAGGAAAATTAATGAAAAGTCTAAAAAAGCTTTAGTTTTAATGAAAAATGACAAATAAAGGTGTAGTGAATAGTATCAGAAAAATGTAAAAATGTGGTTTTTCGTTAAAAGTAAATAGTACCATGAGTGTTTAGTTAAAACTCCTATTTTTGGTGGGGTTTTTTTGTGCCCACCAAATATTTGACAAAATGTCTCTCGCATGTTCCGTTGACATCACTCTAGAAATTCTCTCAATAGCACTTAGCATATTACTTCAGTATATATTAATATCTTTTGACATGTGCGCAACTTGGTACGGCTGACGACAACAAACTCATCAAGTGTTAAATGAAATGCCTTAGTGAATAAACTGAATTTTTATGTGCGCTTCGTGCTCAATTTCTATCTAAAAAAACTTTTAACATTTGTCTTGGCAATAGAGTTGGAAGCTAATAGCCGGAAGGCATATATATGCTAACAAAGTAACAAGTGCAATCTTGCTTTCGGGGATGACATGATTTGTTTGTTGTCTCATTAGGTCATGGCATTTTCTTAGGCACAACCGCACAAGCTTGGACCAATACACAAAACATCTGTTTGATGTCAACGGGTACTTTGTTTTCACATGATGACAATGTCCAACATGATAATGAAATGGATATTATTTACTCCTTAATGAAATATACCTAATTTAGGGACCATACATATAGTCGATAACACATGTAAATTACCTCTATTAAGAGAGACTTTTATGAAAGGGGTTTAGCAGCTAATATGGTGGCAGTGTACTCGGTCTCTTTCGTTAACAACTATTAGGTATAAATCTCAATATATTCTAGATTTAAGTGTGTTGACTGATTATGTGATTTAACTTATTTGTCTATACATTGAACCCTTATTTGAAAGCACCTATTAAGAACGTTGAAGGTTAGTGGGATTACTAAATTTTTGTTCGCAACTTGTACATAGATGCATTTGCGTGCTATTCATCTATATAATTGTTTTAAGAAAAGTTATCAAAGACTCTTTTGTCTATTTTATATATATATATATATATATATATATATATATATGAATTTTGATACGAAGATATAGATGTCTAAACAACTTATTGATTAGATTATGGATTCCAAAGAAGGCTTTCGAAACAAAGAATGTTGTTGGAAGAGTAACATTCAAAGTTACCCATCATATATAAGCACACCAATAATAGCCACTAGCCTACTTGGTTATAAGCTTATATTCGAATTATAATTGTAATTAGACGCCTACATTATAACAAGAAATCAACACACATATGAGTAGTTGTTTACTAATCAAGATGTTAAAGTTGTCCTGGGAACTCATGATGCATGTGATTATATGATTGCCATTGCCACTCAACGCACAAATAAAATTAAGAAAGTAAAACAAGTAGCTTATACAAGGATGAAAATTCTATTTTTTTTTCAAATAAATAAAAAGAAACGATAGCAAATTTCAATCAACTAGAAAAAGAAAAAAAGTACACAATATAGCGGCAGAAGCAGGCTTAAATCAAGTTGCAATCCTCGAAAGAGTAAATCCAGAATAAAATTTGGTGGAGAATCCAACCAAGCACAGGGGAGTTCGACAGTGAGAGCATAACGGGCAAGGTGATGGGCGACGCCATTAACTTGGCGGTGGACAGGGGTGTAGGTGTAGCTAACCTCAGTGATCATTGAAAGCAAAACTTTTGTATTCTCCACAATTTTTCCAATCGGAGACTAATTGGTCAAAGGCTCCTTTATTGCTACAAACTCATGCCACCATGACCCTAGCGACCAGCACATTTGTCATAATTGTCAGACCAAACGCTTTTAATCCTAGCGTCCCAAAGAGCCCAGCAAATCATCAAGAAAATATCAAAATCATGAGATGGGAGTTTGTCATCCAATTTCATTGCCCACATTCTTTGAAAGTTGGGGGATGAAAAGTCTGTTTGGAATTGCTTATGTAGAAAACAATTATACTCACAACGCTTACAAAGTATTTTTATCAAAATTCAGAAATATCTAGGGATTTTAATTAATAATTCGAGTGCTGCTTAAAAAGCACACTGAAGTACTTATCGAAGAAACTTCTTACTTAATCTAGAAGCACTTTCAAAATTGTCCACTTAACATAGTCGAAAACACTTATGATTGTCAAAAAGTGATTTTACTCCTTTCAAAAACAATCTCAAACATGCCCGAAAATTAAATTATAAGACAAAACAACAGTGGAACAGATATGATCATTTTGTATAAGTTGTTTTACTCTCCTGTCAACTATTCTCATCTCTCTTCCTTCTATCTCTAATTCTCTTATATTAAAAATAATAAAAAATAGTAACACGGCCATAGATTTCTAGTACTCATTGTACATAGTATATACACAAATGATATAGTTTAATTTATGTTGAAGTTAGATTATTGGTGTAGAGATTTTGGTATCGCATCATATGTATGCGAGATTGCAAGTCACCATACAATTTTGTTATATTTTCCAATTTGTCAGTAATTCTTTCACACGATGTGAAATGTTAATATACTTAATAGAGTAATTAGGTTTGCATGCATCGAATTTGGCAAACGTGTAAGAAATGCAGCACTTTAGGTTAATTAATTAGCTTTTAGGCTGGTAGTAGTTTTCTTGTCTTCCAAGTTTTATCATTTGTTCTTGAGGTTTTGTCTGTGTTTGTATTTTGTATTCAATTTCTTTTGAACTCATGATTTCGTAAACCAAAATTATTTATTTACTACTAATGTTAGAATAAAATTGATAATTTATTAAGGCATAACAAAAAAAATTAACTTCTTATACAAACGATATTGAGAGGAGAAAGTTGAACTAAAAATTTCAAATGTAAAAATAAATTCTCTTAACCAATTAAGTTACTAACTTTTTACAAATTATCTTTTTACTTGATATAATTTTTTTTTTTTTTTGCCTGACTTGATATAGAGTTTATATCACGAAAAAGAAAAGAGCAAAAACAGAAAATTTTTAATTGTGTAAAGGAAGACGAAGAAAGTTTCAGCATTGGTTAGACATGGAAAGCCAAGTGTCATTCTCTGACAAGCTCTCCCCCAACGATGAGTAATTGCCACATAACTTTCCGGCAACAATGGTCATTTGTCCACCTTCCGTCTTCCTCCTTCATTTCATATAACATTCCAGCATACCCTTCTCTCGAGAGACCATACAATTAAAAAATAAAGATAAATACAAAATCTGTTCTCTCATTGCACCTCTTGCCGCTGGTAATCCACTCCAAAACTCTTTTGCCTCTTTGAAAAATTTATCTTCCTATTTATGTTGTTAAAATCGTTGATTATACTAAATCATGATGTTTGAAAGTAATAATATAGAACGACACATAAATACGTTGATTTTCAATCAGACAACATAACGTCACATATATGATTAGAGATCACCAATTTACTTATGCATGGAATAAAATTTGTATATATATGCATGTACATTGTATTTGTATGTGCTTGTTTTGGGTTGGCATGTTATGGGGTCTAATATAGATCTGTTGATAGTTCATCATATATATATATATATAATATGGTGAAAAACTGCAGCTTTTTGACGGGGTGGTTATTTGTTTTGGGCTTCGGATGTTGTTAAGACTGAAATATGATTGATTTACGTTGCAAATTCTGGTCTTAGGGAAGAAATGAATTAAATTCTGGTCTTAAGGCTGCGATGAATTGCACAGTATTGGATTTAATTTGGAAATCCGGGGTATGAGAATTTTCATTCTTACTAAGAAACTTTGTGTGATTTTTCTGTTTCTCACATTGTTGTTTTCCAAGAGTATTTATTTATGGGCACTTAATGAATACTGCTATAAGAAATTAATCTTCTTGTGTATATCAGATGCTAGGATAAAGATCCAACAAAATTGCAAGGATGGCTGCCAGCTATAAATATTGGGATGACTGTGTTGATCCCCACGACCTGGAAGAATTGTGGAGTAGTCCCTGTGTGGCTGCAGAATGGTTAGATGTTGGAGAGACCAAAGGCCAGAAAGTTCACCTCTCGCGCGATCCCGATGGAAATGCTTATTTGACACAGACCGAAATGAAGGTGAAGCGCACAGTTCTAACTACATTGAAGGAAATGATTTACTATAAGTTTGACTAAGAAGTTTTGACGTATGAGACTAGGCAATTAGCCAATTACATTTTCTTTTACAACTCTTAGTTTCCTTATGGGGAACGACAGTAAAAAATGCTAAAGAGAATTCTTTTGGAATAAATTAGGCGCAGACCATTTTCTTCCGAATTTGTTGAATTATTTACCTTGCATCATATGGCTGTTTTTCAGGCTGTGGCTGAGATCATCATCCGCCGGCATTTTGGTTCACAAATAGATCCTGTAAGTTTTCTATGATAAGAACAGATTAGCTAGTCTTTACCCTTTTCCATAATGTGCTTTAATCAGATTGCATTGAACTCACTTTTTCCTCCGTCCAAAAGAATAATAGAATGCACTCTTCCTCAGTGGCATATATATCTGGTCTTCGCAATTGAGTCATCAGCTGCTGAGAATGCAGCTTCAATCTCTGCTGGACAATAAACATTGCCCTTGTTATGCGGCCAAGTCTTTTCGTTCCCTTTATTTTGGCTTTTGTTTTTGCTGCAGGATATGATTTGTGCTATTGCAGACCTTCAAAGTGATAGACAACCCCTTGCTACGCGGTATGATAAAAAAGCTAAGTCCACCTCTGTAGGGATCATGCAACTTTTTCCAAAAACAGCTGACTGGCTAGCTAGGTACGACCTATATGAACTGATTTGATCTTGAGAACGTGACTCTTAAATGGACCAGAAATGTTGTTTATCTACTTTTTATGTAATTTTGGTGCAATGACGTTGTAAGTAAAACTTTCTTGCAGTGATTTGGGTTACCATTCATATGATGTTCAAGGGGATCACGATCTTCTGTTCAAGCCTTTTGTAAATGTATATTTTGGTGCTGCGTATCTTAAATGGTTAGCAAAATTTGAGAACAAGTGAGTTACAAAATATAGTGTTCGTCTCATCATTTTTTGTATCTTGTTACATGTGTCTCCTCTGAATGTGGACTTGGTTATATCCATCTTCTAAGATTCGATACTGATATATACGTCCGTCTTTGTAGAGAAAGAAGTGAAGAATTCATAATTAGGGCATATAAAGGTGGTACCAAGAAGGCAACTCACAAATCAACTTTGCCATATTGGCAACGGTATCGCTTAGTCAAAGAAAGTCTTCCATCCAGGTTGCTATCTTCTCTCTATCACTATAATCTGGAACTTGGTTTAAGCATTTTTTGTAACAGTAATTTTCTTTTTGACAATGTAATGATGCACTGAAATGTTTTCCTTTATTTGTAGCGAAAAGAAAACAATGTGTTGCGTTTGTTGAATTATGAAGTCTCAATAATTGTTAAGTAGAAGCTAAAGTTTTTCAGATACATTCCAGAGCTGATTATGGTGTATCACACCTTTTGTGCAGAAAAAGTTTTGAAGGTCATCCATCTCCAATTCATGGCTCCGCTTCTAAAACCCATCATGCTGCGCCGTCTGCACCCTCACACGATGCAGGTTGGTCCTCTTTCCAGTTACAGAGCGTGCTACAGTTATTCGCGCCAGCTCAACTGATAAATTTGTTTTAGAAAAATATATTATATTTTGTTTAGTATGAACATTGTAAAGAGAACATTTGTGGAGATGGCAGTCCGTGAGTTGCCACGGATGGTACTAATCCAAACATGTTTTGTTTTGATAAGTGTTTTTACGATGTTTGATGATTCTTTGTTTGTCCTCTGATAGAATGCAGTCCCGAATATATAGGTTTCCTCAAGAATGTAGATCCTCTTCTTAGCTTTGTCATACAAAATTCAAGAATTTTCTGTCATTTTTATTCCTCATTTGCATTATATTACTAAGCCGAGAAAATTTGATCAGGTCATCATGTTTATTGGGATGTCAGAGCGTCCCCAGAAGACATGGAGGAAATGTGGAATCGTCATGACGTCTCTAAAGAGTGGACCAAGACTGGAGAGAAAAAGGGAAAAGTACGATTTTCCATTGACGAAAAGAAAAGACCATATCTTTCTCGTGTAGAACTGAAGGTACGAATTTAGAAAAGACCATGGTTTGAAGTTTACGATTATATTTTTTCGGTTTGCATTGTGAGTGAAATCAACCTTAACATGTCACCTAAATGATATTGACTTCTTGCAGACAGTTGCAGATATCATACTCACAAAACACTTCAGTACAAAACCAATTAAACCTGTAAGTATAACCTCTAAGTTGTGAAATATATTTTCGACTGTTTTCGACACTGGTTTTTGTTGTGATTGGCTCATATTTTGAGCTGGCAACAATGAAGTGATTTGTGTTTGCTTTCAGTGGAAATATCACATGGTGTGGGCTGCATTGAAAGTTGCACACAAGTGCTGGAAAGTAAAAGCAAAAGTGGGTTTGCCTTTTGACTTTGGGAGCATTATGCAAGAAATGTGATGGCTTGGCCTTTATTTAATGCAAGGAAATGCTTGCATTAGGCATGCTTGCCGTGTGTTAGATGGCAGCCAGAAAAGCATCCTAAGGTGGAGAGAGCATTCGGCTCTCCCATGGGAATGATTGAACATGGGTTAAGAGAAAATTAAGAGAGCTAGAGTGAAAAGTATTCTAGTGAAAGAACTCTTGGGGTAGAGTGAGATTCTTGAAAAATTCTATGAGTGGGTATGCAAGGGATTCAGGATTGGGTTATGTTGATTTAACTCATGTGTACTTGTACTAGTTATTCTCATAGTGAAGAGCAATATTTCTCCAAGGATGTAGGCATGTTTTTGTTGAACCTCGTAAATTTCTTAGTGTCTTTATTTCTTGTATTTTATTCTGTTCAACTGAGTGTGATTTGATGAGGTTGTAATCTGAATCTCGTTTCCGCACTATCGAATGTTCCAAGGCACAACAGTTTTTACAACCTGATTCTTCATCTGAGATATGTAAAAGCCTGGAAGATAACGAAACTATTTTTCATTTTCGTTGTGTTTTTCTGTTTCATAAGCATTTCTATCCTCACTCGGTTCACTTCTTTGACTCCAACGTTCACTGTCTTTTACTTTGTTATTCTTCTTTTCGGGGGACTTATTTTTTGCACAGTCAGTTCTTTGTGCTCTTGCAGAGGTTATTAGCTTGCGTTTCCTGAATGGTGTCGGACCACGTGCTGGAATTATGGGAATCGACTATTCTACAGCTTCATGGCTCTACAAGTATGTCAATCTCCTAAACAGAACTTAATTGGAACTGAGAAGCATGCTCATAAAGTTTATAGCAATCTGTCTAGAGATCAAGATCTTAGCTTGTCATGATTGTTCCAGTGTTTGGAAATGTTAAAGCAGATTATTTTCAGTTTTTAGTATACATTTAAACTTCCGCGTTGTGTGCAGCGAGATGGGCTTTAGAGCATATAATCCTAATCAAGGTGATGATCTTAGCAAGCCATTTTTCTCGATGTACTTTGGTGCAGCCTATTTAGTATGGTTAGCGGAAT
This sequence comes from Malus sylvestris, assembly GCF_916048215.2. Classification (NCBI taxonomy): domain Eukaryota; kingdom Viridiplantae; phylum Streptophyta; class Magnoliopsida; order Rosales; family Rosaceae; genus Malus; species Malus sylvestris. The sequence continues at coordinate 35,743,165 of NC_062264.1, read as the reverse complement.
ATGAAGGGAGGTAAGTATGTTACAGGATTTATTTGTCACTGGAAATAATTTTTCGATTGCCTAATGTGGACATCATTGACCACGTTACGTCTAATTTGATGGTCATAATAAACGAGCAGCTCAAGAACTCCGGAGTTCGTTGTTCAGGCTTATATCTTGGGGCCAAAGAATGTGAATCCTCAGGATTCAGGTCCGCAGTGGCTCAAGTTTGAGCAAGCCTTGAGCCACTATGAAGACGTGAAAAAGTTTCGAGAGTACGTACCATCTCACTTCACTTGTGAACATTCAGAATCTTCAGTTTATGACTGATGAATCAACCTTTTCGTTGTAGGGAGTACGGGAGCTGCACTATCATGTAAGCTGACGAAAACCACGTACGTTGCCACCTTCGATTATAAAGGGTTCCGTCCTCCGGATTGAGCAGAAGCATGCGTGACAAACTCGAATGGATTGAGGAAATGCTGCAAGGATTTAGAGTTGGTTTTCTCTTGATGAATTGCTTTTGTGATAGTTTTGGAGAGCTACTTTTTGTTTTTGGCAAAACCTATGTCCGAGTACCTAATATTAACACTTTGATGCGTCTGTTTTCTCAAAAGATGATAGTTCTGCTGCATTTGCAATAGGATGAGTCACACATTTGGCTCTAAAAATAATACCTCTAATTAAATTTAAAATCCATTTGAAACATAGTTTTACAATTGATATTTTTATTCACTTGTAAGTGTTGAGATCTTAGGTTTGAATCTTATGGATGACGAACGATGCCAATTTTTTCCTATCACGTCCTAGTGTAAATACATTGTATTAAAAAAATCATAAATTTCGTGAAAGATGGTATTACAACAAGTTCAATATAAATTTCGTGAAAGATGGTATTACAATACAAGTCAACAGCTTAAATAAACATAATCAAAATGCATTGGAGAAGCTCAAGGGTCTTAGGTAATTAAACAAAATCAAAATGACACTAATCGGACGACAAATGAAAAGGTTAATTTTTATTACAAAAAAATAAATGTATTTTTGAAAGCCTAAACAACCTCGGATGATCTTAGACACGATGGGCTCATGGTAAAACCATTAGTCTTCTTATGCTCACAATTCTTTTCAAAACAACATATTATATGTCTAATTCTGACGCCAAAATACTTCTTGATGCTTATTCCGTTGTCATATCGATCGAATCCAATATTTCTCAACATTTTGTCTACAAATTTGAAACATTTTATTTTCTTTATCTTTCTTCGTTTTCCAACATCATATAGGGTGTGTGGATTGGGCGGCCACAAAAGGCTTCGCAAAAATTAGGACTAAGTGTTCCAGCCCAATATTTTAAATACGAAAAAAGTCATACTTAATAAATTGGGTAAGTTACATTTTGCTCATTCAAGTTTGGGTACAATTACAACATCGTACGATAACTTTAAAACATTTCAATCTTATATATTACTTACTATTTTATTTCAATGTTATACAACCAATAGTCATCTTTTAGTCATCTATTAAATTGATTGTTAGAATATAAGACTCACATACTTTTATGACATGGCAAATAAAAATAATTAAATAATAGAAAGTTGATTTAAAATAAAGGAAAACCCAAAAACCAAACCCGAGACAAATGTGGGAGAACTCAACAAGAAACCAAGCTTTTCTGGGTTTAAAATTTCTTCAAATCAGAACGGAAGCCAAAGCTTTGATGTGGTATAAAACTTCTTTGAATTAGAACGGGAGATAGCTTGGATTTTCCCAAGAATTCGCCAAACGAACGACTCCTCTGAAAAGCAACGGGAAACTAAATCCCAAAAAAATCAAAGGCAGGATCTCCTCCGATGCTTTTTAGTGAAATAAAAATGAAGGATATGAGAGGGCGTGATGAAGACAGGGAAAAACAATAGATTAGCGAAGCAGAAAAAGGAAACCCAAAGTAGAGAGTGAAGAAGATGAAGTAGAGAGTAACGATGAAAGACGTGTGGCATGCATGGCCAAAACCGGCTTTTCACACTACGTCAAGCAAAGAAGACACCGAGGACAGTTTCACCCTTTCACTATTAATGAATAGTGCCACAACGTTTTAGCATATATAATATCTATTAACTTTGAATTTTTTAAGAAAAGTACTTCAACTATTACTCTTGCACAAGGCGTCCAAAATATTAGGATCGACCCTACCCTAAAGGGTACTAAATTGAGTAGCTCACATTCTCTCATTGTTCTATTTTAGTTTCCTCGAATATCTCAATCATTTTGACAAAAAGTTATGGTATACATTTTTTTTAATAAAATGAACGAGTCCAACTTGAAAAAAAGAATTAAGCAAGATATATAGAAAGACTTATCGACTACTTGCATGAACGTATAAAAAATTATGAATATAATGTGTTTCATGGTAAGTGCATGTATGAATCAACTCCGTTTCACTTTCGATATGAACTTTTACAATTATTTTCACTTTAGACCCTATGCTTTTGAAAATTATTTTTTATTTGTATTTTTAAAAGGATTTTCACTTTAGACCCTATACTATTAAGACTTGACACTAATTTTTGCATTGCTATGCCAACTTGAACACTTCTCCACTTTAACTTTGGTAAATACCAAATTCCGATTCCACCCTCAGAGTCAATTGAAACTCCCCAAGGACATGATGCTGACAATATCGAAGATAGATAGGGTTGCTGCCAGGCTCATCACACACTTCGAGATTTCAACCACTCAATAAGGTTTGAAAAACTCTTCAACATAACAATGACCAGTCACAGATTATTTCACGTGTTACAATATGAACAAACGTTGCAAGACATCACACCAGCACACCGTAGAATTTCTCGTTAAATCAAACCATCATACAACATTATAACGATCAAACGACAAAGTTGGTACCAAAAACATCACTTTCCATAGCAAACTGACATCGAGTGTAGCAACACTTCGGATCATTAACATTGTTCCAAAAAATATCCAACCCACGTAAAATGGTAAATCCCAAGACGGTACTTATTCAAATCTCTACCCCTATAAGCCTCTACAAGATAAGCTCTGTTTCACTTGATCCATTCGGGTTGAAAACCAACCATTTTTAACTGCAACGAAATGCACAAAATAAACTGAGAAATTTTCAGCTTAAGCATCGTCAAGAGCAAGGACTCCGGGGAGTGTTTTGCCTTCGAGGAGCTCTAAGCTTGCACCGCCTCCAGTTGAGATGTGGCTCATCTTCTCAGCAAGCCCAGCCTTCTCAACAGCGGCAACTGAGTCACCACCTCCGATGATTGTTGTCACCCCCTTGCCGCTCAGCTCTGCAAGCTTCTTAGCTATTGCCTGATGACATGAAATGGATTAGATTCATAATCAGTGCCTAAATTTATAAAATCTATATGAATTGATGTTTCTCAAGTCCCAAAACAGTTATATAAGATTACTTTTAGATAAGAAAATCTATCTAAATCTACATTTTATCAGACGACCCATAAGTGATATATAAGAAATTGTAATGGCTATCAAAGCATGGAAGCTTCCATAGATGGGGTAAAAACACAATATATTGCCTGATGGTTCAAAAATCATCAGAAATTAAGTTTATTATGTACCTCAGTCCCAGTAGAAAACTTCTCAAACTCGAAAACACCCATAGGTCCGTTCCAGATAACAGTTTGAGTGGTATCCAGAGCTTCACTGAAAGTTTTGATCGAGTCTGGTCCAATATCCAATCCCATCCAACCATCTGGAATAGCAGAAGCTGGCACAACCTGCAGGAAAACATAAGCATTTGAGAAACCATAAACGTGACATTTCTGTGATAGTTATCAAAACAACGGAGAGGAACTACTGACCTTGCTGTTTGCATCAGCAGCAAACTTGTCAGCAATAACCACATCAGTTGGGAGGAGAAAAGAAACCCCCTTAGATTTGGCCTTCTCAAGAAGTGACTTTGCAAGATCAAGCTTGTCTTCCTCCACAAGGGAAGATCCAACTGAATGCCCTTGGGCCTTGTAGAAGGTAAAGATCATTCCTCCACCGAGTAAGAGAATGTTAACCTTCTCCAACAAGGATTCTATCACTCCAATCTTGGATGACACCTTTGCACCGCCAACAATGGCAGCAAATGGCCTCTTAGGATTTGCTACGGCACCGACAAGGTAGTCAAGTTCCTGATAGCACCACATGAATAAAACATGGGGTTACCATAACAAGAAAAATTGTTGTACCATATATGAAAAGTAAATGTGTGAAATATCTTGCGACCGCCATTATCCTTAAGAGGGAATAACTTCAATGAGAAGTAGAGCGGTGGAGCATTCATGGTTTAAGTAAGTGCAATTGGTGAGTTAAAACTGACATACCTTCTGCATAAGGAATCCAGCAACGGAAGGCTTCAAGTACTTAGCCACTCCCTCTGTTGATGCATGAGCCCTATGAGCAGTACCAAAAGCATCATTCACATAAACATCTGCAAGTGAAGCAAGCTTCTTGGCGAATTCAGGGTCATTCTTCTCTTCCTCCTTGTAGAACCTAACATTCTCAAGGAGCAAAACTCCTCCCTCTGGAAGTTGAGCAACTAATTTCTCGACTTCCTCACCAATACAGTCATTGGCAATCTTAACCTGTAACAGAAAATAAATAAATACGTTATGATCAAATAGAGCTTTCCATGAGATAAAAACCATCGGACAAAAATTGTAATGTTTAAGAAAATACAAACCTCGAGTCCAAGGAGCTCAGAAAGCCTGGGCACAAGAGGCTTCAAACTGTATTTGGGAGTTACTCCCTTGGGACGTCCCTAAAAACAACAATCCAGAGCATATTTTCATAAGTAACTTTCAAAGGTTACCTCAAATTGGTTCGGAAAATAAGAACATAAACACAAACATAAAAACCATTCACCAGATCTTGCAACACAAATCTATCCCACTATATCTAGGCATTTAGAAAAAAAGTATTATAAAAGTAAAAGAAGCAGTGAAAAGTGAAAACAGAGAAATTGAGGATGAAATAAGCAGAAAGAATGAAACAGCTAAGTCCAAAAATGATAATAATTGCACAATAAACGAAATAGTGGAACGAATCAGCAAGCTATAACTTCAAGGACTACTTAAGCACCCGCAAGAGCTGCACAACTTGCCAAGGTCATCAAAAGAGATGTTTTAAAGAAACCAACTTTTCAAAGTAAACAATCCATATTGATCATTCATTGCCTTCAAAGGATCAATCCTAGGAGTCAGTATTCGGTTATTACTAACAGCAAACAGTCACTGCTACAAACCAATGAGACAGATGAAACCAGACACAATCCTAACTAAGATGCAACATCAGCGAATACATAAAAGTAAACTAAAAGTTATCCGAAACTCCAATACTGGGCACAAACTTAAAGCAAATAATATGGTCAAAATAATACGATAACTAAAAAACATATAGAATGGTAAAACAAAATGGGGGTCTTCAAATTGATCAACATTGATCAAGCAGCAAATCCATCGCAATCCTTATCAATCAAACTTATAAGATCCAAGCTGACCATGCAAAGCAGATCCAATCAGTAATTTTCAGAATTCAGAACGACTTCAACAAAGAAACTAATCGATTCAAAACACACAAATCTTACAAACCAACACAAACCCATACATTTGATTCCCAAACAAACAGAACCCAGATTCTAAAATAGTAAAAATGGTAAGGAATATTACCAAGTGAGAAGCAAGGATAACTTTGGCGCCATGGCCGATCAAGTACTTGATGGTGGGCACGGCGGCGCGTACCCTAGTATCGTCAGTGATGTTGGAGTTGTCATCCAAAGGAACATTGAGATCAACCCTCACAAACACTCTCTTCCCCTTCAACTCGGCCTCCTTCAAAGTACTCACGCTCTTCTTGGTCGCCATTGCAGCACAAAAATCACCTTCAAGACAATCCAAAAACAGTAGAAATCGATCAGAATTAAAAAAACCCAAATCAAGTATTCAATAAATAAATACGAAAAGAAGTGAAAGATTGGGTTTTTAGGGGCTTACAGAAACAAAGCTGAGACCTTTTGGGAGTGAGAGATCGATGAACAAGACCGGGAGACTGACAGTAAGAGAGGGCTTTTTTTTTTTTTTTTAATAGAGGAAAGAAAGGATTTGGTGCGTGGGATGTACGACACGTGCGAGTTTTTTTGTTAGGAGCGCACCTAGTTATTGCTATCTTGGGCAGCACGGTGAGCTCAAGGATTCTCCACTCTTCTTTCTCTGGACCTGGCCTTAGGGAAAACCATGGGCTGGCAGTATATGGTTTTGTGCTGTTGATATAAAATTTATTTTTCTTCACCGAATATGTTTTGGCATATTCTTGGCATCCTAAATAGTCACTTTTGCTTATTGTAGACTAAGTCAGTTGATCAAGTAGTGTGTCTACAAATAGCGTGTCACTACAATAACTGATGTTGGATGAATGTAAACTTTGAAATGTGTAGCACATATATTAAACCACTCATTCAACGACAATTAACATGGTGCTAATAAGGGATGGGTCGGAAAAATCCAAAACCGAAAAAAAATCGAACCGAATATGAAATCGAAACCGAAAAAACCCAAACAAAAAAACCGAACCGAAGTAAGAAACCCGAATTGAACCGAAAGTTATTGGTTCAATTTCGATTTCGATGATTCAAAAACCAAACAAAACCAAACCAAATCGAATTAAATATAATTAAGTTTATTTATTTATTTAATATTTGAATGTTTATATTTTCCAAGTCCAATTTAGGTTTAGACCCAAGTTTTAAGCTTTTGTTTTAGGTCAACCATTAACCCATAATCCAAGTCCTTTTTCTTCTCCCCACCCAACCCTCTACTTTCTTCCATTTTTTTCTCCCCATCCGACCCTCTGCTTTCTTCCTTTCTTTTCTCCCCACCTGACCCTCCCTACATCTCCTTTCTCTTTGTTTCTTCTTGTATCTTCTTTCTCTTTCTCTTTTTTCCTTCCTTTACTTTCTTTGAAACGGAAAAAATGTAAGCAAAGCTGCAGAGCATAGACCAATTTTCAAATTTTAAAAAAATTAGGTTTTATAAAAAGAAACCAAACTGAAACCGAAACCAAGCCGAAAAAAACCGAACCGAACCCTCCCCTAGTGCTAATGCTCGCTATCCTTCAATTTGATGAACAAAAATAATCTCGTGCCGCTAGCTTACTCGAGTTCCAATATGCTTCCTATAAATTATATTGATCTTAATTTGGAATAGATTTATGGCTCTTGTAAAATATTTTTCAGATTGAAATATAATTTCCTAGGTGTAAAATTATCATATTCGAAATAAGATTGGGCACGGACATCTTGAGATGAGACACCTACAGGTTATGGCATCATACAGCAACGTTTCAACTATTAATTAAAGTGAGCATGCTGCATGCCATCACGAGATGTCCTTTTGACTGGTGGATATCCTTTGATGAAATAGACAACTTCTTATATAAATATGGGTAAGATGATGAATCTTATGACTTATTTGTTTCCTTACCAGTTACCATGAATAGGTATCAGATTTATTTTAGTTCATACTTCACTTTCGATCGCTAACACGCTAAGAATCAAAATATCTTTTTCACATTTCACATTAAATTTTGTAATTTCATACTTGAAAAATCGAGAATGAAGTGGATTAGGTGGAGTAGTTTGTATGAATCGCATTCCTGTTGTTGTCGCTATTCCAAAACTTTTCGGTTCTTGCCGATCTATTTGTAGAATTTTTTATGTGTATTTCATATCAAAACAATTACAAGATGAAACATTATATAGGAAAAGAAAGAGAACATAAGCCTAACTTGCCTAACTTGCCTAATTTACACAAAGAAGGTTAACTAGCCTAACTTCACCAGTTATCCAACATGTTTATTTCATGCATGCATTTTAACAAAAGATATGACTTGCATGCATTCCAGCATTCCAGCATTCCAACACTCCCCCTCAAGCTGGATCGAGGGGATTCCTTGAGCCAAGCTTGGACAGAATGCGCATGAACTAAACCGTAGGAAGAGGTTTAGTAAAAATAACGCTTTGCTTCTTGCTGCGCCATGTTACCAAATTCCTACTTGAAATGGCTTCGTGCCGCAAACAAACAGTAATGGCTTCGTGCCGCAAACAAACAAACTTGAAATGGCTTCGTGCCGCAAACAAAGAATAATGGCTGGCTTCATGCCGCAAACAAAGAATAATGGCTTCGTGCCACAAACTTGAACAACGTTAGGTAGAGCTAAAGCATCCATCGAGCTCTCAGCTTCATAATGTTCTCCAGCCATCTTGGCTTAGAGTAAATGTTCTCCAGCCATCTTGACTTAGAGTAAAAGAAACTTAGCGGAAACGATCAACAGAGCATCCATCGAGCACTCAGCTTCATAATGTTCTCCAGCCATCTTGGCTTAGAGTAAAAGAAACTTAGCGGAAACGATCAACAGAGCCAGGAATTTCGAGTTCCTGCTTTGATACCATGTAGAATTTTTTATGTGTATTTCATATCAAAACAATTACAAGATGAAACATTATATAGGAAAAGAAAGAGAACATAAGCCTAACTTGCCTAACTTGCCTAATTTACACAAAGAAGGTTGACTAGCCTAACTTCACTAGTCATCCAACATGTTTATTTCATGCATGCATTTTAACAAAAGATATGACTTGCATGCATTCCAGCATTCCAACACTATTTTTTGTTCTTGTCACAGTGTCTTCTCGTATTCAAGTAAGCAAACATCCCACTAATGTTATAAGAAATCTCAAATTCAAATCCAGATAAAGCATAAATCACAAACAAATACAAACTTGGGGCGAACAAAAGGCCCAACAAAAAAAAATGCAGCACTCGAAAGGCCTAGAACAAAGCTCAGATCGACAAGCAAAAGAAGCCCAGTACTAGACAATAAAACCAGCCTAAAACCCTAATTCCGCCTAAAACATAGTTGCGTGGTTTTGATTTTCCTGTCTGTGAACCGGCGATTGTATTTTGCTTTTTCAATGACCACTGCAAGTTTTGATCATGCTCGTAGTACCGATCGTCGGAGTCGCAACCGAATAAGAAAGAGAAAAACTAGTAGGATGGATAGATTCAGTAATCTCCCGATCGAGATCGCTCATGAAATTATGTCTCGCCTCAACTTCAAAGACCTTACTAGGGTTGGCTGCGTGTCCAAAGCATGCAGAGAGTTTTATATATCGACCCCGTACTTGAATTTTCATGACTTTTCTGGTGTGGATATATCCACTCGTCGAAAGAACAAAAAGGTTTTCAATTCTTTGAAAAGGTTCTTCATTCAACGTGGGGTGCATCTTAAGATACAATGCTTTCGTTTTCGTTGGTGCTTTTTTGATGACGACCATGATGAGGATTTCCGATTGCGATTGAGGGAATGGATTGAAATTGCTGTGAGGTGCAATGTTGAAGTGCTTCATCTTGTTGTCACTTATATTAGGTTTGGAGAGCTTCCTGCTTCCATCTTACACTGTAAATCGTTGAAATCTCTGCTTGTGGACATGAAGTGCACGATTAGTGATGTGCCCTTCATCGATTTTTTGTCTAATCTCGATTACCTGAGGTTGAAAGATGTTTCGATAAAGGATGAAGATGATCGATTTTTGAAGTGGATTTCATGTTGCTGCACTTCCATGAAGGAATTACTTCTTAAAGATTGTGGATTTTGGCATGAGTCTGATTTTTACCACATCCCCGAACGCCATGTTAACATCTCAGGTGACAGACTGAAAAAATTACATTTAAATCCACAGCTTCGGAGGAAGACAAAAAAATGGGTCAACATTTATGCTCCAAACCTCAAGTGTTTGGAATGGTTTGGGGAATGTACGACTAGCCAAAATCTTGGAAACTTAATGTGCTTGGAGAAGGCTGAGATTTCTTCGTCAATTCCGATCTGTAACCATGATATCTTAATTGATTTTCTTTGTAGCATCCGCAAGGTTAAAGTTCTTATTCTGCATCCAGATATTCTTGAGGTAAGACAACACTACTTCACAAATTAAGCAGATTGATTCACGTTTTAATCACAAACTCGTTATTTATTTCGTTGATGTTTTGTTTTCATCCAATTTACTTGATTGTCTGTCTTTTCAGCTTCTATGGTTAAATATGGACGATCGGAAATGGCAAGATCTTTCATTTATTTCTCAAGCCAAGGAGGTAGTCATACCATATGATGATTATGAGCCTGATATTGAGCCCGCATATTCTATTCTCGAACATGCTCACGATTTAGAGAAGATGACCATATACTATCCTCACTGTTTCGATGCACATGATGACCTGACGGATGTATATGATGACCTGATGGAGTTGAGAACAGAAGTGATGTCGAAAGGAATTCACTTCAACATAATTACGACCTCGAGGGGTAGCTCCCTACTTAGTTCGATTCAATCTTTGGCTGATTTTGTTTAATTTTCTTTGTTTACTGCTAAGACGTTTTCTAATGCCACATTCGCATCAGGTCAGGAGATTTGAAATATGAAAGAATGCATCGTAGTTGTCGTTGCGATAAATGTTATGTTTTTGTCATTGTAAAGGATGGATTATTTGTTTGCTTTTCACAGCATGGCGTCCTTGAGATTTTGATGTTTTCTTGTATGTTGGCATCATTTCCTCACATACAGCAGACATGAAAAAACAAAATACGTACGCATTTTCTAATACTATGACGAACGTAGGTTTTGAACTTTAATTTTTTTTTTGTTCTAAAACAAGGACTAACTACAGTTTATGAAGATTGTACTTTGTCAGTCCGTTGAATGTTTGATTTTCGCAGCTTGGAAAATTGTAACGTCGAACCAGAAACCAAATCCATAGGCGCAGGGGTTAACAAATTGTGATTGAGATAGAGAATCAACCATGAGACATTTTAAAAAGAAAATGTTGCAAAGAACAAATTTATTAGATTGATCGAACGGCTGCCTTTGTCCCTCCCCGCCATCTCTTATGGAAACTTTATATAGAGACATATTGGGACCTTATATGAAAGGTAACATTAGACATTTACAACTCGAACTCACATCTTCCTACACGCCATTTCTTGTTTACAGACTCGAATTAAACACCAACACGGTGGGCAGGGAAAAAAATGCAGAGGAAAAAAAAAAGGTCCTTACACAGGAACTAGTATGGCTTCATCAAGAGCAAGTACACCAGGAAGTTCCTTGCCTTCCAACAGCTCCAAACTAGCACCACCACCAGTTGATATGTGGCTCATCACACTAGCAACTCCTACTTTCTCCACGGCCGCAACAGAATCTCCACCTCCGATGATTGTTGTTACTCCCTTCCCACTAAGTTCTGCAAGCTTCTTTGCAACAGACTGCAAGGAAAGAGGTATAACTTGCATCACCACTCACATCACATTCATATTCCCAAAGAGTAATTCTAACGGGAAGAGAAGCTAAAAATTTCCTCCGACAAAAATCTACTACACAGTCAAATATATTAAACTAAACTTAAACGGTGCAAACTGATATACTAGTACTACACGTCAACTTAAATGGAGAGTTCATTGTGGATACAAAAGCCAAATAGTAGATTAATCAGGCAACTAGGTGAGCATCGACTTTGTTAAGTAAATGCGAGAACTATTTATCTTGTATTTGGAGGATCTAGATATGGAGTTTACTACATTCCAAGACAACTTTTCTCGACACAGTACGCATTTGTAAGAAGATACATATAGGAACTGCATATATCAACACTGAACAGGTAAAAATCAGAAAAGAAAAAAAATTCCTGCATACCTCTGTTCCTTCTGCGAACTTGTCAAACTCAAACACTCCCATTGGTCCATTCCAGATGATGGTTTTAGTGGTATCCAGTGCATCATTGAATGTCTTAATAGAGTCTGGACCAATATCCAATCCCATCCACCCATCAGGGATGCTTGAAGCTGGAACAATCTGCAAGTACAAAACCAACTCGTCATTTCTTCCGCATGGAGTGTTGATCAAAGTTAATAAAACATTAGCACAGTAATATTATTGCTGAGATCATTTGGTGTTAGGTTGTGAACCGAAGAATAAAATTGTAAAAGGTCAGTTAAGACAATGAACCTTGCTGTTTGCATCAGGAGCAAACTTGTCTGCAATTACGACATCAGTGGGCAACAAAAGAGACACTCCTTTTGCCTTGGCCTTTGCCATGAGTGATGTAGCAAGTTCGAGTTTATCTTCTTCTACCAGAGATGAACCGACCGAGAGACCTTGTGCCTTGTAAAATGTGAAAATCATACCTCCACCAAGAAGTAAGATATCAACCTTCTCTAAAAGTGACTCAATCACTCCGATCTTGGATGAGACCTTTGAACCACCAACAATGGCAGCAAATGGCCTTTTGGGGCTTGATACTGCCCCAACGAGATAGTCGAGTTCCTAAGAAGAATGAATAAAACATTAACATTTAAACCAGGAGTTCATACAGAAAAGAAGGGAGGTAGGCTTGGACAGTGGAACGATCACATTTATAGTTCCATAGTTATTGTAAGGAAGTAAACACAAAAGGAAATTTATGATTTTCATTACAAAGATATCTTAGTAACTACCAACATGCAAAACATCTGCAGGGGTGAAAACCCAACCCAATTAAGCAACTTGAGTTGATACTTAAATCCCAATACAACTTTAGCTTGACTGGTTTTAACTAAAGCTTCAAATTACGAAATCAGTATTACTTGAAGGTCAAAAAAAACAGTAGAATAACTTATGGCCAATAATACAGCAGATACGAGAATGGGACCCCTCACCTTCTGCAAAAGGAAACCGGCTACAGATGGCCTCAAGAATTTTGTGACTCCCTCAGTTGAGGCATGAGCTCTATGTGCAGTCCCAAATGCATCGTTAACATAAAGATCTGCTAAGGCGGCAAGCTTCTTTGCATGCTCAGGATCATTCTTCTCTTCTTCCTTGTAAAACCTCACATTTTCAAGAAGAAGAACACCACCTTCAGGAAGTGAAGCCACCAGCTTCTCTACTTCTGGACCAATAGAATCCTCAGCTTTGACAACCTGTTTCAGTTATGCAAACAAAAGTAGAAGTAGCAAAAAATCAGTTTCACTAAACACCCGTATTTATTGCCATTTTGATTTGTCTTCTTATTACAATTTTACTTCTTAATAAAAATGTATGCCTGAATGCCAAGAAGCTCCGAAAGCCGAGGTACAAGAGGTGCCAAGCTAAATTTTGGGGTCACACCTTTTGGTCGTCCCTGAAATAAAATGCACATTGATTCAGCTTGCATCAAATACCATTGTATTTGGCAACAAAGAGATGCCAATAGTACAAACAAAACTACAATCATAAAGCACCATAAAAGTTGAAAACATAGCCCCAACCATCAACACTGAAAACATACAAGAAAATTCTTAATCAGCAATGAAAGAAAGCCGGTGTTTTAAGAAAAACCACAGATTTATTGCATCACATCATTCAATAACTGATGAGATCTGCCTAAATATCAAATCGGAAGATGAAGACATAAACCACATCTGTTCTTGGTAGTGATAGTGCAAATGCAACTAATAGTCTAATCTCAAACAGAATTATCAACTTCATCAGTCCGAAACAAAAAATTCCAACCAATGACGCAAAATAATTTTGGTAATCCACATTGTAACAAGTTCAGAGAAAAAAGCTACCAAATTAGTACATTAATAAAACTGTAAAAACTAAATAAACCAATTGGACCGAAATCAAGCCAAAACAAACCCAGAATCAGACACAAACCATTTCAATTCTCAAGAGGCCACAAACACAACTCAAAGCTCATACATTTTTTACACAAACAAGCACATGTCCAAAGATTTCGACTTCAGCCCAATTCCAAATCAATCAAAAGGGAAAAAAGAATAACTAACAGAACCCATTTCAGCAAACTTGACAAAGAAACCATAAAAAACAGAGAAAACAAGCAAATCCCGGTAACAAAAAGCACATAATTGAAAGAACCCACATACCAAATGACTGGAAAGGATGACTTTAGCCCCATTCTCAATCAAATGCTTAATGGTGGGGATAGCAGCGCGGATTCTAGTATCATCGGTGATGTTCTGGCTGTCATCCAAAGGCACATTCAAGTCAGCCCTGACAAACACCTTCTTCCCCTTCAGCTCCGCCGCCGAAAGGTCCCCGACGCTCTTCTTCGCCATCGCAACAACGCCTCTGACCCCTTTGCCGGATCCAAAGGATCGGACTTTGGAAGCTACTTGAAGAGCGAGGAGGGGGTCGGCAGCGGAGAAGCCAAGGCGGCGGAGGGCAGTGGGTTTGAGGGAGGAGGGGAGGGAGACATGGGAGAGGGAAGCGCGGGTGCGGGAGGTGGAAGCAGTGGCGGAGTGGAGGAGGGAGAAGGTGGTGGGTGCGGTGGTGGAGGCCATTGCTGTTGGGGGTGTGGGATAGTAAACGGAGGTTGACTGAGTGAGATGAGAGGTTAATGGGGTGGTTTTTTCGATTTTTGTGGATTGGGAGAGATGTGGACGGGAAGAACAATGGGACTGATTGGGCGGTATGTGTGGGGGTTGTGGATTTCTCCTTATCGTTGGGGAGAGGTTCTAAGTGTTCGATGCTTTTGAGAGATTGAGAAAAGTGGCAACTGTGATATGATGGGTGTTAAATGAATCAGCCTATGATCACAACAACTATTCATTTCTCCAAAAACAGTGTCACAGAATGGATGGGCCCTTTGGACTCATTTTCAAGTCCCTCCCATTCTCCCCTCTTCCATGTCCTCCTCCAATCTTTCTAGTATAGAGTAAGTCAGAAAGTCGATGTTACAAGTCAATTATGCATTGTTACATATAAAAATTAAACTATGTAATAGTGTGTAGTTATTAAATTACCCTTACGATTATATTTATGGTTATATTACCTAGAACACATGAGAAACTGCTATCCATTAATGTTAAGTAAACTAAACATATTTGAAATGTTTACGTTAGACATGTCATGATTATGAACCGCTCACTAAATCGAGAGTGATTATCCTCATTAGTGGTCTAAATAACACACGAGTTCAAAGGTAAGAGAAATTAGAAGGTTTCTAGACATCTTAACCGCTAAACGATGATCTTATAACTTAATACGCTTAGCATAATTTGAATAAATTTTATATTTTGTGGATCAACATCTCACATTATGCATCAAATACGCTATATAAAATTTATCCACAGACATGTACTTTATACACCGTATAAATAAAAGGGTTGTTCCAATCCATTGCCATGACATAAATCCCTAAGAATCGATACCCAATCTCAATTTTTATTCCACACTTTTATTTCAATTAGTATTTATAAATAACTAATGAGAATTGCGATTGCAAAATGAGACTTTGAAATTGTTAATCTAAACTTTCTATAATTAGAAAGAAAAATATACTTATGATGAATGTAGAATGAAATTTTTGAAGAGCTAATAACAGTTCTCTAATTAATTCATGTAATTTATTTGATTTCATCTCATTCTCATTCTTATTACTTATACTTCGTATTTAGAGTTGGACTTGCAAAATTTGAGATTCGTAATCGATGTCTAAAAAAACCGATACAATGTCATAACTAATTGACCTAACTCATTGCATGTTAAACTTGCTATCCCATTTTAGGTAAGGAATTAAAGGTTTGAGTAGAAATGCTTTAGACCATCTCCAAATGAGATGTCAAATCCTAGATGGAATGCTTTGTAATCAAATTTGAAGGTAGGAGCGAGTTCCAACCGATATGTCAATCCAATCGATATGTCAATCTTATATGGATTGACATATGAGAGCATCTTTAAAGGAGATGTCAAATTTAAAACATTAAATTAATATTTGATGGCTTATGTGGCAATTTGGTATTTTGTATAATTTTTTGATCCAACCAATATGTCAAATAATAATGTCATTCTAAAATTTTTTAATCACTTTGTGGGGTCCATTAATGTAGGCAACCAATCAAATTCTTAAAATACACAACCATATTTATTATATTTCCATTATATCTATTAAAAATATTAAATGGATTTGACAGCTGCTGTCAAATTTGCCAGAAGGCTTTGCCTTCAATTGACTCAACTCCACGTGGGAAATTGAAGGCTCAGTTGGAGAAAGTTTGTTGCCAATTTTTATTGTTATATACCTATGTGGTAGTTTTGACATCTCCTTTGGAGATACTTTGAGTTCTTATATGTCAAATTTGATATATGAGAAAAGGTGATGTTAATTTTTTTTTAATTATTTTATTGTGTAGGTCTCATTAATGCACCAATTATAGATCTTAAAAACATATTTTAATTGATTTCTTTTTAAAATGGGTTCTTCAAATATCGTTTATAACAAAAAAAACATATCGGTTGGAAAATTTAACATTATCACATCAACCATCAAATTAATATTTGACATTTAATTTTTGACATCTACTTTGAAGACTACGTAGAAATGCTCATTTCCCGACCCAAACCATGCGTAACGTGTCATTAACTCAAACAAGCATATGACTGACATTCACAATTTCAGTCGAACCAACTGCCACCCAGCTTCCAAAGCAATGAAAAAACCTTTCCATATCCTAAATAATAAACAAACCGGCTTCCAACGGTCTTATCTCTCATGGCGTTTGCTCCGCCAAACCTCAGTTCAATCCCTCACTCTCTCTCCTCCAAACCATTTCCCCCCCAATTCTCCTCTCTCTCCCTCCAAACACCGCCGCGCGCACAGCCACCCGCCACCTCTCTTCGCGCCTCGAGGCGCCAAACCGTCCCCAGATCAGCTCTTCGAGAGTGGAAGGAGTACGAGGATGCGGTGAAGCGCAAAGACCTTGCCCGGGCTCTCAATTTCTTGCAATCAATCGAAACCCAGAAAAACCCAATTGAGCTTGCTAATGGGTCCTTGGCGGCTGAGTCGACCCGGCCTCGACTCGGCGAGCTGGGGTTAGTTGGGTTGGAGAGGGATTGGGAGGTCCTGGATACGTGCCTCAATGCTGACAATATGAAGCTTGTGGGCAAAGCTTATGTCTTTCTCAAGGACAGAGGATTCTTGCCCAATTTTGGGAAATTCAGGAATGTTGGTAATGTAAATTTTGCTTATTCCGAGAAAATTTTTATTGGGTATTGGTGAAATTTGCTCACCATTTGATCCTAATTGTTCAAAAATTCCAATTTGCTTACTGTTAGTGAAAAGTTGTGCACCCATCTGCCTCTAGGCTATTGTGACGGCATCTGAAACCAATAATACTATCATGTGAGAAATTTAATCATGGCATTGCGTTATTGGTTTGGATATCGCCATAGTGGTGTTACTGGCGTACCGAGTCTAGGTAAGGGAAACATTTGAACTTTTAGATCATTGCTGTATCTCATGTTGTTTTCTCTATGTTTTTGTTCTTTTCCTCCTTGTAGTTTTGGAGGGAACACGCAATGTTACACCAACAGTGTTGAAGACTTCAACCGGTTTAGAAGGTGCTTATTCTGATTCCTTTCACAATGGACTTTGATGTAGATTAGTAATTGTTAGAGATTCACACCTTTCCCCTATGTTATAAGCGATGTTATACTATGTTCTGCATTGGACTCTTTTATGTTGCAAAATGTATGTTCTTATTATGATATATGGTCTTCAAGAGCCTAGTTCTGATTTAAGCCATTTCTATGTTACTTTATCCAGCATCGAAATTTGCTCCAAAAAAGTGGGGTCTTTCCGAAAGTTCTGGCCCCATTTTGATTGCCTTTCTTGGAGGACTATCTTTTCTTCTTTCTCAAGGCATCGATCTCAGGCCTAACCTTACAGCAGTATTGGGGCTTGCGTTTGCGGATTCTATCTTCCTTGGTGGTACCTGTTTAGCTCAACTCTCAAGTTATTGGCCTCCAAATAGACGCCGTATCCTCATTCATGAAGCAGGGCATCTGTTAATAGGTAAACACACTTTTTCCTGGTCCATATTTTAGTATTGGATGCTACAAAATTGAATGATGCTGTGGATTTGACCAAGGGCATGAACCATTTCTTAAATCTTCAACCACCTTTACTAAAGTGACATCCTCGCAAGAGTGTAAACCCTGTGCAGTTAACTGGTTCCCCGTATTAAATTGCAGCTTATCTGATGGGTTGCCCAATTCGTGGGGTGATATTGGACCCAATTGTTGCAATGCAAATGGGCATTCAAGGGCAGGTAATTTCTTTCCTCTGTTGGCTTTATACGAGATCTGGTTTGGTTTTGTTTGCTGTGCTTTCAACAGTGAAATCTTGCCATCATTACGCGTTTCTAAACCTATATGAAGTTACTACTAAACGGATTTAGGATATGAATGTGATTCCTGCATATTTTTTACTATACTGGATTGACGGTACGTCATATGTGACGTCTTTTCAGAGCAATCATGTATCTATTGCAAATTTTTTATCTTGTCATTGAATATTTAAGTGTAACATTTTATTAATGTGACTTGCATTTGAGTAGAATTACTGAATTAGCGTAGGTGCCGCCCAGGTTTATGTACTTGTATAATCTTATGAAACTCAGAGGACAGTAGATTTCTTTGTGCTAGCTTGGTTTTCTTACAAAGTCAGTCTCTAATACATTTTTTTGGGCTGCAATGTATAGAGTTTTGACCTTGTTTAAGGACATAATGATCACTACATTTTTCATTATTGATATGTAGTGATTATAGCGTATGACTTGTCGTCCTTCATTGCAATGTACTGCTGTTAGGATGAAAAGTTAAGATCATACCGACTACTATTTTACAGGCTGGAACTCAATTTTGGGATGAGAAAATGGCCAATGACCTTGCTGAAGGACGACTTGATGGCACTGCTTTTGACAGGTGGGTATGAAATGAAATTGCAAGTAGGTGTCATGAATAAGCTCATTTGGTTTCCAAAACCTGAACGAAAACAAAAAAATTCTTTGGGGTGACGTTGCTACTTTCCTTGAATATATATGTTGGAAGTGAACTACAGATTATTTTTCCTTAAGCTTATGTAAAATGTCCAAGGTTTCCCTAGTTTGCCTCTGCATTTTAGATCTTTTGATTATGTATTGTGGACTTAAGAGTAATAACATGCCAAGCATTTGCTAATTTCTTCACATTATGCGTTCAGGTACTGCATGGTGCTTTTCGCAGGCATTGCTGCTGAAGCTCTTATTTATGGTGAGGCAGAGGGTGGAGAAAATGATGAAAATCTATTTAGGGGCATCTGTGTTCTTCTAGAACCCCCACTGTCTGTTCCCGAGGTACTCTCTATAACCGAAAATTTGTAGTTCTGTGATTTCCGTTAACTTAAAGTACTAAGATTTTCACACCTTTTTTTCGTTGTTATCTTGAGAAGATGTCAAACCAAGCAAGGTGGTCCCTTTTACAAGCTTACAATATGCTAAAATGGCATAAAAATGCACACCGAGCTGCGGTTAAAGCTTTAGAAAGCCGAAGTGGTCTTAGTGTTGTAATTAGGAGTATTGAGGAAGCAATGTCAACAAATACGTGAGCGGAAGTAACTTCACGAAAAATGGCTTCTTCCCACATTGGTGACGAGGTAAATTCTGGTCCGTCCTATTTGGTTTGTTTCAATTGTGTGCTATTCATTCCTAGATTAACTTATTTTCTGTGTTTTCTATTTGACAGGGCGGAGCACAAGAGATTGAACATGTAATTGGTGTAAGAAAGGCCGCCGAAATGCAGTCATTTTAGGTGACACTAGGCTATTCCTCGCGAACAATTCTAATCTACGGTGGACACAAAGAATTGTCTTCCAACAACTAGGTGGATATTCTGAGAAGGAAGATGCCGAGATAAATGAAAATTTCATAGAGACAAATGATCGAATTGACTTGCTGACTTGTTGCTGTGTTACTCCATACCAAAGTTTAAACAATAAGATAATAGTTTACATGTTGAAGAACAGAGGCGAGAACGAAATCAGTTCAAGAATTCAATAAGGTGAATCAAGAACCAGAAGTCGAAGTGGTAGCTTGGCAAATTTGTAGGTACTACACTGTCCAACACGAAATGTCCGGTTGCATTTTCTCCCACTTCCTTTCTTATTGAGATAACCTGGATAATCCGCTCGCTTGAAAGGTGCTTCCTCAACCAGATATAACCCTACCTCTTCTGCTAACTTCACTATGTTCCATCTGCTGAAAGGATTACCGGTCTTGTGTGTCACATGAACTTCTCCTCTTCCCGTCAGCATTTCAGACGCAGCTGCGAAGAACCGCTTGACCAGATCTTGGTGCAACCTGGAAAATGCATCGTTCCAACGCATCACTTTACATTTGATTCATGTAGAATTGCTCTGTATTAAAACTTACTCAATTTGAAACCTCTGGTGTTCCCATCCGAAGAAGCCCGCGTGAGGGAAATTAAAGACGATTCGATCAAATAGTTGATCAGCTAGCCGAGGGTGTTGGCTCATGGTATCCACATCCACTTGATGCAATACTACACATCCCATTCCCTTTAGCGTCTTCAATGTCCTCACTGCATCTGGGTACTTCCCCATAAACGACTCTACAAGTAGTATGGAAGGGATTTTAGTCAAGAAATTGGTATAAACATACATATATATACATACAAATATCAATATATAAGTTAAAGGACATTGTTTCTTTTTTGTTGCCTACCCTAGAATGCATGTTGACGATTGAAACAGTTTATATTTTATATAAAATGTTTGATCATCTAAAATGTGGAAAACACCATGGTTCGTTAAGATAAAGTTGAAATGAAAACGAAGACAATCGAACAACTAAAAGATCGTCAATTTGATCGTTATTTGGCAGTTGCAGGGATAATCCTGTAAAGAAAATCTAAAAACTAAATGGTTCTGATCGTTGAACCTACTCTGAAACGGTTTTTGATATCAATATTGCGAATTCTCGGTGCAATGTAGCAAAAACGAAATAGATTATCACCCGTAATACCTTTGGAGTCGAGAGAAGTGGCGACAATGTTGTTTGCAGAGCCAAATGCAGTGGCTAAGGAAGCAGCAAAAGAAAAGTTGCCCTCACCTACTAACAATATCTTCTGAGAGCTGCTGTAGTGCATAATCCTTTTCTCCTCTTCCATTTGATGGCAGCCCCGTGTTTGTTGAATTTATTTATCGACGAAACTAGTTATTGCTTTTAAGGTGTCTTGCCGTTATTGCTATTTAATTTGTATGAGGGAAAGGAACATACTTTAGTTGACGGAAAGGAAATGTATATTGATACGTTCAATCTCGTCCCAACATAGCCCCCATCTGTATCTTTACGATGATTCCAAATCCAAGATAGGAATCAAAAGTTATTCCATAATTAATTTACTTGAAATTTCTTCTTCTTTTGCCTTTTTGGGAACAAAAGCTGTTTAGAAGCTTGATAATTTTCTCTTCCGAGTCTGGAAAGTTGCAACATTAATTAATACTACAGGTATTACCCAATGAATAATACTTAGGTACTTGCTTTTTTATTTTGGTTCAATGATGTTTTAACACATATTTTATTATTTAAAAAAAAAAGACATTTTTCTTGGGCTCCAAAACAAAAGCATGCGACATCTTTTAATTGAGTCAAATTAAAAAGTGAGTTTATGAGGTAGTCAGTATTGAGTACCTAAGTATTATCCTTAACCGATTTACATGGAAGTTTGAAGAAGTGCATGTGAGGATCTCTGAGGACCACCCAATGTTCTGGGCAGGTGATGAAAGAGAGAAGACCACAACGGATGTTCAGATGCAGTGCAAAAGAAGCTTAGACCACAATGGATCAGCATCTCACATTATGCATCAAATACGCCGTATAAAATTTCTCCACCGACATGTACTTTATATATCCTATAAAGAAAAGGAAAACTAATGAATAAAAATGTGATTTTTCGTTAAAGTGAACAGTACTGCAGGCTTTTCGTTAAGTAATGATACTATCATGTGAGAAATTTAATCATGACGTTGTGTTATTGGTTTGGATATCGCCAAAGTTGTGTTACTGGCGTACCGAGTCTAGGTAAGGGAAGCATTTGAACTTTTAGATCATTGCTGTATCTCATGTTGTTTTCTCTATGTTTTTGTTCTTTTCCTCCTTGTAGTTTTGGAGGGAACACGCAATGTTACACCAACAGTGTTGAAGACTTCAACCGGTTTAGAAGGTGCTTATTCTGATTCCTTTCACAATGGATTTTGATGTAGATTAGTAATTGTTAGAGATTCACACCCTTCCCCTATCATATAAGCGATGTTATACTGAAATGTTCTGCATTGGACTCTTTTATGTTCTTATTATGATATATGGTCTTCATGAGCCTAGTTCTGATTTAAGCCATTTCTACGTTACCTTATCCAGCATCGAAACCTGCTCCAAAAAAGTGGGGTCTTTCCGAAAGTTCTTGCCCCGTTTTGATTGCCTTTCTTGGGGGACTATCTTTTCTTCTTTCTTAAGGCATCGATCTCAGGACTAACCTTACAGCAGTATTGGGGCTAGCGTTTGCGGATTCTATCTTCCTTGGTGGTACCTGTTTAGCTCTAACTCTCAAGTTATTGGCCTCCAAATAGACACCGTATCGTCATTCATGAAGCAAGGCATCTGTTAATAGGTAAACACACTTTTTTCTGGTCCATATTTTAGTATTGGATGCTACAAAATTGAATGATGCTGTGGATTTGACCAAGGGCATATAAATGTAAAAAATGCACACCGAGCAGCAGTTAAAGCTTTAGAAAGCCGAAGTGGTCTTAGTGTTGTAATTAGGAGTATTGAGGAAGCAATGTCGACATATACGTGAGCGGAAGTAACTTCACGAAAAATGGCTTCTTCCCACATTGGTGACGAGGTAAATTCTGGTCACGTCCTATTTGGTTTGTTTCAATTGTGAGCTATTCATTCCTAGATTAACTTATTTTCTGTGTTTTCTATTTGACAGGGCGGAGCACAAGAGATTGAACATATAATTGGTGTAAGAAAGGCCGCCGAAATGCAGTCATTTTAGGTGACACTAGTCTATTCCTCGTGAACAATTCGGATCTATGGTGGACACAAAGATTTGTCTTCCAACAAGTAGGTGGATATTCCGAGAAGGAAGATGCCGAGATAAATGAAAATTTCATAGAGACAAATGATCGAATTGACTTGCTGACTTGTTGCTGTGTTACTCCATACCAAAGTTTAAACAATAAGAAAATAGTTTACATGTTGAAGAACAGAGGCGAGAACGAAATCAGATCAAGAATTCAATAAGGTGAATCAAGGACCAGAAGTTGAAGTGGTAGCTTGGCAAATTTGTAGGTACTACACTGTCCAACACGAAATGTCCGGTTGCATTTTCTCCCACTTCCTCTCTTATTGAGATAACCTGGATAATCTGCACGCGTGAAAGGTGCTTCCTCAACCAGATATAACCCTACCTCTTCTGCTAACTTCACTATGTTCCATCTGCTGAAAGGATTAGCGGTCTTGTGTGTCACATGAACTTCTCCTCTTCCCGTCAGCATTGCAGACGCAGCGGCGAAGAACCGCTTGACCAGATCTTGATGCAACCTGGAAAATTATAGAATTTTAATGTATATTTCATAATATGAATCAGCTACAAGGTCCAACATATATATGATAAGAAAACGGGAAGGAGAGTGGAGATGGAAAGGTGGAGGATAATGGCAGCATCATTGTGACCTCCTGGCAGCTAAGCAAGCATCATTGTGTCCTCCACTCTCTCTAACTTAAACTACTAATTAGCTTTACAAAGCTGGTGGAATAACAACCAGCTAACACTAGCACTAAGCTGAGCTGTTATCCATCAAAAAACTTAAACAAAGGGTTGCATTATTCTTCCAACATTGAACCCTACGAACCCTACTTGCATTATTCTTCCAATATTGAACCCTACTTCCAATACTCCCCCTCAAGCTGGATCCAGAAGATTGATGGATCCAAGCTTGGAGAGGAGCCTTTGAAACTGATGAGAAGCCATAGGTTTGGTGAATATATCAGCCAGTTGATCGGAGCTTTTTACATAATGCGTCTGGATCACTTGCGACTGTACTTGTTCACGGACATAGTGGCAGTCGACTTCAATATGTTTCGTCCTCTCGTGAAAGACGGGGTTTGATGCTATGTGCATGGCAGCCTGGTTGTCACACAATAAGGTCATTGGTTGAGCCGTGAACACACCTAAGTCACATAAAAGTTCTTTTAGCCATATCAGCTCACACGCGGTTGAGGCCATTGCACGACAGCTTCGGCACTTGACCTTGCGATGACAGTTTGTTTTTTGCTCTTCCACGTGACCAAATTTCCACCAACAAAGGTACAATAACTAGTGGTGGATTTGCGATCGATGGCGTTTCCTGCCCAATCTGCATCGCAGTACCCCATTATTTGAGTGTTGTCATTCTTTGCCATGAGGATGCCACGACCAACGGACCCTTTTAAGTAACGTAAGATTCTTTTTACAAGGTTTAGATGCTCGATGGTGGGTGAGTGCATGAACTGACTGGCGATACTTACTGAATATGAGAT
Organism: Malus sylvestris; assembly: GCF_916048215.2. NCBI lineage: Eukaryota > Viridiplantae > Streptophyta > Magnoliopsida > Rosales > Rosaceae > Malus > Malus sylvestris. The sequence goes on along the minus strand of NC_062264.1, from coordinate 35,718,700 downwards.
GTCAGGTCTGGTGATTGTTAGGTAGATCAGCTTGCCGACAAGCCTCTGATAGAAGCTGATATCCGAGAGTGGCGTGCCTCCCAAGTCAAGTTTAAGCTTGCTATCGAGAGGGGTAAGTGCAGGCTTAGCCTCACTCATATTAGCTTCCTTGAGTAGATCCATGACGTATTTCCGTTGATTAAGAAATAGTCCCTTGTGTGAAGATGCCATTTCGATTCCAAGAAAATACTTCAACACCCCGAGATCTTTAACTGCAAATCTTTGTTGAAGTGATTGTTTGAGTGTGGAGATTTCTGCATCATTATCACCTGTGATTATTAAGTCATCCACGTATATCAACACAACTAATTTGCTCACAGCTCCCGTGCGCACAAATAATGATGAATCTGCATTACTCCTTTTGAAACCAACACTATGAAGAACGGAACTTAGTTTTGCATACCAAGCACGAGGCGATTGCTTCAATCCATAAATCGACTTATGCAATTTACACACCAAATCAGGTTCATGGCTTTGAGGGTGTCCTGGTGGCAATCTCATATAGACCTCTTCTTCAAGATCACCATGTAGAAAGGCGTTCTTCACGTCCATTTGGTACATGGACCAACCCTTATTGACAGCAACAGACAATAGAACCCTAACTGAGTTCATTTTTGCAACAGGAGCAAATGTTTCTTTGTAATCCACCTCAAATGTTTGAGTGAATCCTCGAGCCACCAGCCTGGCATTATGCCTCTCAATTGAACCATCAGAATTAAACTTGATCTTATAGATCCATTTGCAGCCTACTGCCCTTTTTCCTTTTGGAAGTTTGATGATGCTCCAGGTTTTGTGTTGGTCTAGTGCTTTGAGTTCATCTCGCATTGCTTCTTTCCACACAGCTTGGTTATTAGCCTCATGAAAGTTTTGAGGCTCACTGTGACTTGAAATGGTGTTAAGAAAGGCAGCATGAGATGGAGTTACCTTTTGATACGACAAGCAATTGGAGATTGGATGCCTCGGTTTATATGTGACAAAATCTTGAAACCTTGTGGGAGGTTGTCTATCACGTCGAGGATTGCGTCGAAGTACTGGGGGAGTTGTCTCATCCTCGTTCAAGTTATCAGCCACACTTTGAAGATTTCCTTGATTGCCGTTGTCATCATCATGCATAGAATCATCAGGATGAGTGCCTTCATTGTTGACTTCAGTGAGAGGTGTAGGAGATGCATCGGTGCTGTCATGGTTATACACTCTGTCGTTTAAAACATCTGGAATGCTGATTCTTGGTAGAGGAAGCAGGTCTAAGATACACTCCCCCTGACTTGTGGCTTCATGTGATTTGCTGAAAAAAGGGTTAGCTTCATGGAATCGAACATCTTTGGATACAATTATTTTTCTCATTTGAGGATCATAGCACTTATATCCTTTTTGTGTTGATGAATAACCAAGAAAAACACATTTGAGAGCTCTAGGATCCAATTTAGATGCTCGATGGTGTGACTGAACATGAACAAAACAGACACAACCAAAGACTCTAAGATGTGAAAGGTTGATTTTTCTTCCTTTCATAACTTCAAGGGGAGATTTAAACTCCAAGACTCGGCTAGGAAGTCTATTGATGATGTACACAACCGCCATGACTCCTTGGGACCAAAATCTCTTTGGTACATTCATTTGTAACATTAATGCTCTCGTTTTTTCCAGTATGTCACGATTTTTTCTTTCGGCTACACCATTTTGTTGAGGTGTGCCAACACAACTTGTTTGATGCATGATACCATGCTTGCTCAAATATTGTGACATGATATGGGACATATATTCGGTGCCATTGTCAGATCTTAAGGTTTGAATTTGAGAGGAAAAATGGTTCTTAACAAGGTTGTGAAAATCCTTAAAAACTTCTATCACTTCACTCTTAGACTTTAAAAGGTACAACCATGTGGCTCTAGAGAAATCATCAACAAAGATTACATAATACTTATAACCATCAAAAGATTCAAACGTTGGTCCCCATACATCTGAGTGAACTAGTTCGAAAACTTTACTAGTCCTAGATGAGGATGAGTGAAAAGGCAATCTAGTGGCCTTAGACAGATGAAATGTTTCACACTGAATTAAATCATTTCCTAAGTTTGGAAACAAAGATGACAAAACAGGTTGGGAAGGATGAGCTAAACGTTGATGCCACAATTGACTATCCTGGGATGGATTGGACTTGGCTTGAAATCCTCTGGGACTGCTCTTTGATATGTAATAGAGACCATCTAGGTAAAACCCTTCACCAATCGTCTTCTTAGTGAGACAATCCTGAAAAACGACATTGTGAGAATAGAAGATGGTTAAACAATTTAAGGTGTTGGTGATTTTTCCTACAGATAGAAGTTGAAATGGAAAAGAAGGAACATATAAGACTACTGACTCAATTTTGTCCGACATTAAGTTGATATTTCCCTTGCCTAAAACCTTAGAACTCTCACCATTTGCAGTTGAGACTTGAGAAGGTTGTGAAAATTTTTCAAACTTGTGAAACTTGGAAACATGATTGGTTATATGATCTGTGGCACCCGAATCAACAATCCAAAAATCATGCATCATATTTATATTAAGAGCAGTTTTGAAAGCAGTCATGATACCTAGCATGTCATCTCGGGGCATGTGTTGTGTGTCTGTTAAGAAACCATTGAACTTGCCTAGCAAAGCTGTTGAGTTTCCATCTTCAAAACCAATCGTGTGATCACTCTTAATCCCTTCTTTTTTGCTTTGAAGATATGCTACAAAATCATTTATGAGTGCAGCCGGATTTGCTGTGAAGCTCTTGAGTGCATCAGACCCATGTGAGGTTGATGCAGATGCTTTGTAGGCTTTGTGTGGTGCACGATTTTGTCTTTGTGAACCCTTGGTATCCTTCATGAACTCCGGCTTTAATTCTGGATGTAAGATCCAGCATGTCTCCTTAACGTGACCAGTATAGTTGCAGTGTTGGCACTTCAAGTGTGGATTCTTCACTTTGTATTTTCTTTCGTTGGTTAGGTAAGCCCTTGCTTCAGTTACACTGGTCTTTGTGCCAATGTTCATGACTTTCCTTATTACTTCTTCACGTTGGATTGTTGCACATACACTGGTGAAGGAAGGTAGTTCGGGGTTCATGAGTATGTGGCTTCGCAGGTCTTCGTATCCAGAATCGAGGCTTGACAAGAGTTGGAATATCTTGTCTTCTTCTGCCCTTTTCAGAAATACGGACGCTTCAATTGTATAAGGCCGATACATTTCCAACTCATTCCACATGCTCTTCATGCTGCCTAGAAGTTGAACAAAGGGCTTTCCTTCTTGTTGTAGGTTGGAAATGTCCTTCTTCAATTGAAACACACGTGCAGCATTGTTATGACTGCCATACATCTCCTTGACTGTTTCCCATAGCTTGAATGATGATTCAGAATAACTGAATATTTCAGCTATTTTACGTTCCATGGAATTTAGGAGCCATGACATAACTAGCTGATCTTTGCAAAGCCAGGATTCGTATGTTGGTGAGGACGCATCATGGGCTTCGATGCTTCCATTTATGAACCATATCTTGGACCTTCCACCTAGGGCAAGACTCACTGCTCTTGACCAAGGCAAGTAATTAAACTCATTTAACAAGACCAAGCTTAATCTTTGATTTGGGTTGACATCCACCTCAGACAAGGTTGAGGAGAAAAATATCTGGGAATTTTCAGCTTCAAACGAAGAAGAATTTTCTTCCGCCATATCGGAGATGGTAGGAATGCAGCAGCAGGTTATTTTTCCTGCTCTGATACCATATAGAATTTTAATGTATATTTCATAATATGAATCAGCTACAAGGTCCAACATATATATGATAAGAAAACGGGAAGGAGAGTGGAGATGGAAAGGTGGAGGATAATGGCAGCATCATTGTGACCTCCTGGCAGCTAAGCAAGCATCATTGTGTCCTCCACTCTCTCTAACTGAAACTACTAATTAGCTTTACAAAGCTGGTGGAATAACAACCAGCTAACACTAGCACTAAGCTGAGCTGTTATCCATCAAAAAACTTAAACAAAGGGTTGCATTATTCTTCCAACATTGAACCCTACGAACCCTACTTGCATTATTCTTCCAATATTGAACCCTACTTCCAATAAAAATGCATCGTTCTAACGCATCACTATACATTTGATTCATGTAGAATTGCTGTGTATTAGAACTTACTCAATTTGAAACCTCTGGCTTTCCATGCCGATGAAGCCCGCGTGAGGGAAATTAAAGACGACTCGATCAAATAGTTTAGCAGCTAGCAGAGGGTGTTGGCTCATGGTATCCACATCCACTTGATGCAATACTACACATCCCTTTCCCTTTAACTTCTTCCATTTCCTCACTGCATCTGGGTACTTGTCCATAAATGACTCTACAAGTAGTATGGAAGGGATTTTAGTCAAGAAATTGGTATAAACATACACATATACATACAAATATCAATATAAGTTAAAGGACATTGTTTCTGCTTTGGTGCCTACCCAAGAATGCATGTTTACGATTGAAACCGTCTGTATTTTATATAAAATGTTTGATCATCTAAAATGTGGAAAACACCATGGTTCGTTGAGATAAAGTTGAAATGAAAATGAAGACAATCGAACAACTAAAAAATCGTCAACTTGATCGATATTCGGCAGTGGCAGGGATAATCCTTGAAAGCGAATCTAAAAACTAAATGGTTTTGATCGTTAAATCACACCCTGAAACGGATAAAGTTGAAATGTAAATGAAGGCAATCGAACAACTCAACAATTCTCAATTTGATTGATATATGGCACGGATAATCCTTCAAAAAGAATCTAAAAACTAAATGATTTTGATCATTAAACCACACTCTGAAACGGTTTTGATCGTTGAATCACACTCTGAAACGGTTTTTGATTGCTGAAGCACTTATGAAAATAAAATGTTCTTAATTTAAGAAAGTCAATGATATCCGTAATACCTTTGGAGTCGAGAGTAGTGGCGACAATGTTGTTTGCAGAGCCAAATGCAGTGGCTAAGCAAGCAGCAAAAGAGAAGTTGCCCTCACCTACTAACAGTATCTTCTGAGAGCTGCTATAGTGCATAATCTTCTTCTCTGCCATTTGAGTCTCTGTAATTTACTTGAAATTTCTTCTTCTTTTGTCTTTTGGGAAACAAAAGCTGTTTAGAAGTATGATACTTTTCTCTTCCGAGTCTTGAAAGTTGCAACATTAATTAATACATCAGGTATTAGCCAAGGAATAATATTTAGGTACTCGCTTTTTTATTCTGGTCTAATGATGTTTTAACTTATATTTTATTATTTTAAAAAATAAAAGACATTTTTTTAGGTTTCAAAACAAAGAAATATGTGACATCTTTTAATTGAGTCAAATTAAAAAATTGAGTTTATGAGGTACTCAGTATTGAGTACCTAAGAATTATCCTTAGCCGATTTACATGGAAGTCTGAAGAAGTGCATGTGAGGACAGTGCATGTGAGGACCTCTTAGGACCATCCAATGGTCTGGGCAGGTGGTAAAAGAGAGAAGACCACAATGGATGTTCAGATGCAGTGCAGCAGAAGCTTAGAACCACAAAAAAAAAAAAAAAAATCTAATTTCAGATGAAAAGTAACATGAAGAAGACTACCATGACTCTTTTTGTTTTTGGACCTTGGTTTCAACGAATAAGAAATAGAATATGACTTTATGACTCCATTTCTCACATGACCAACTCCTCATTTATCTTTTTTAATTGTTGTCCAATCAGGTTATGTAAACATTTCAAGTAATAAAGGAATAACGTACTACTCAACTAATACTTTTTACACCATATATTTCTTTTGAAATTCACTATATATTCATATGCATTCTGAAAAATATTTCGTAAAGTACTAAGAACTCATAATCACTTGAATTTTCATCTACCATCAAATTCACTAAAATACAAAACCAAAAATCATGATATTTTGGATGGTATATGTTAAATTATAAACCTAATTAAAATAATAAATCCAAATTCTCAATAGAAATATAGTTTTTTTAAGTGTAAATATGCCCTTATCTATATGATAAATAATAAATTTACTTAAATCCTCCTAGTCTGCTTAGAACTCTATCTAGACCCCCATCTAGACGCATAGACGTTAACCCCAACTTACCGTCCCACTAACATCTAACATAATTTAATTAGAACACCCTATGCTAGAATCCTGAATGTGTGACTACTTATAAGTTCAAAAATGGGCTAATACCTCTTATACAAAGAGTTAGAAGAAAAAGGGTCGCATTGAATTGACTGTCCTTGATAATTATTAATTTCCAAAGTAGACCATGAAGACTGTTTTGTACATGGGATAAAGATTCTCTCTACATGTTTTTTTTTAGTGCAAGATTATACATGTCTTTATAATATATATGTGCACCGTCCAAAACTATCCAAGGGTTCTAACAATGCCACGTACTTAATAAACAGAACAGCCTTGGTGCTCGGCCGGTCGGCCCCCATATCCACACATCCTTCCTCCTCCCTTACCACCTGCCTCTCTCCTCCGCCCTCAAGAAAAGACTGCCATTGCCAAAGTCTCATTGGGATGCCAACCATTGTCATTTTGGCAACCTGTTTGCTCCTTGATCTGAACTTAACTTGGGGATAACTGGAAAGTTGATACGGTGGCTGAGGGAGGAAGGAAGACGGCGTGGGTACTAGCATTGGCAACGGCGGCAGCCCTGCCACCGGGAAAAAGAAAGGACGGTGAACATAAAACTAATTCATTAAATACGTGGCGTTGCCATATCCCATGGATCGTTTTAAACGCTTCATATTAAAAGACTTGTATAGTCTCGGCTTTTAATATACGGATCAAAAGAAAAAAAAAAGATTCAGACAAAATGAAAAGAAGCTGCTTTTTTTTCAACATTGTGGTCCTTGGCAGCAGAAAGCAGAAGCATCTCAGATCATGCTTAAGTTTGAAGTCTTTGGTAGTGTCAAGTCTCTCCTAGGTTGTTAGAAAGCAATCAGATCCCTATCATAAGGGGCCTAGAATAGGCGTGTAATCAGTAATTAATATGTATATATTTCCTTCCTTTCTTGTATAGTAGTATTGCAGGGTCAGCTGCTTGTTTATAGGGAACTCTCTGTATAAAGTTAGTAGACTAATATCAATATCATCATTCTGGCCAATTCTATTCCTCAGTCATATTTGATTAGATTTTACATAGGTTTCTTATCCAGACTGTCTATACATGGATAAATTTTTCCATGTGCTTGGATTACAAATCGGTATATTACGTGTCATAATAATGACACTAGTGGAGAGATTTGATATATGATATATTTTTTAGTATCTCTCCACTTGTATTATCACACATGATGTTTCAGCTTGTGTCTTAAATATATAAAAAGATCTCTCATATATATGTTTCATCATAGATAAATAACTACTTTTTGATATCTTGCTAATTATTATTAAGGCAATTCTATTTTTGCACAGAAAGCTAAAGTCTTTAATACAGATGGATGTCATATACAATGGTAGGGTTTACTTCTATTGAATAGTGTGTTAATTTTGTGTGTAAACAACAACAATGTTGTTAATTATTTTTCAAGAGTGGTGCTAAAAGCTTCATTAATTTAAGGCATCATATGATATATAGATAATTTGATTGGAATAAATAAGACACTATTTTAAAAGTACATTCAAGGAAAAACGGAGAAATGGACCAACTTAAGGATAGGAGACGTTACTCTAGCTAGAACAAAAACTTCATTCATTCCAACTTTATACCAAACAAGGTTAAATGTTACTGATGTCATACAAGCTAACGTCAATTCTTTTTAAACTCGTTCCAGTAAAGGAATATGTCTACTTGAAACCATGATACAATTGATATAAATAAAATCCAACATCATCTTCACTTGTTCAGTTTTTCAAAATATTGAAGTAAACTTAATTGGGACAGTTTTGTTCTGGTAAATTCCGATGCATTATTTGCAGAGATTAATTACTTGGAAAACAAATAGAATTGTGTAAAGGGAGAAAAATGATGTGTAGAAATTACTTCCCAATTGAAAAGCTACTAATGCTCAACTCTTGTGAATCCGTGCACCTTCGAGCTGGATTAATAGTTGATGCATGTGTATGTTGAAGATAAAGGGATGCCTAGAAATTGAAAAGAAAAGTAGATGAACTCAAACTTGCTGGAATATGTTTTGTAAAAAAAACTGCTATTGACACTTTAAAAAAGTGATAATGCAATAATAGTTTTACACTTGCTATCCTTTAAGTTTTTACAACTTATAATCAATGAATGTGTGCCGACATTTTCAGTGCGCCAATAACAGTTTTCTTCTTTGACTTTGTTTGGATACTTTTCAGTACTCGTACGTTTAATGGACCCCATGCATTCATCACAAATATTTCACATCAGCAGGAGATGCACCATACACCATTTTAGTATTGGTGTTAGGCTGAAATCGAAATCCTTCTTGGATGGGTTTTGCCTCATTAGATTAGTGGCCTCATATCTTTCGCTTTTGCACAACATTAAGTCACCTTAACCACCACTTTTAAATGTTGGTAATTTAGGCTTATGCGACACTACTCGCTCAATGTACGTAGTACTGGAAAATCACAACAAAACTAAGAAAGAAAACAGATTTCATATGATGTGGCTTACAGTTACATGTGAGGACCCCAAATTCCACAATATCTAGGCCATGGACCCGAAGAAGTAGCGCCAAGGTGGAAACCGGAAGTGGTAGAATGGTCCAACACCTTAAATTTGTAGTAAATTTGTAGGTGCTACACATTCCAACCGGAAACGTTTGGTCAAACATCCCAGCCCCTCTCTTATTTTCGTAGCCTGGATAATCCCATTTCGAGAATGGTTATTCATGAACCAAATCCAATCCAGCCTGATAAGCTAAATCCACTATATTCCATTCACTGAAAGGATATTTTGTCTTGTGTGTCACATGAATTTCCCCTACTCTCGTCAGCATTTCCCTTGCATTCTCGAAGAATCCCCTGACCAAATCCTGATGATACCTGAAAAATGCATGAATTTAGTCTAGAATTTGAGTCCTCTGATACATTGTCGTGCTAGTGTTCTGCTTGGTATCGAAACTATGTCATTCCAATCCTTCGTTTAGTAATCATTCTCATATAAATACTGAACACCGGCTTTGCCCAAAAACAAAAACCGTATGAGCATAAAACATACCATGAACGGATGACCCTTTAAACAAAAAGCTGCATAAATGGGTGTGTTTGAACTTACCAAATCTGGTACATGTCGCTTTCACGGGAACGGGAACCACGCAAGTAACCGGCGTGAGGAAAATTATAGATTATGCGATCAAAGCGCACGATGGTCAGGAAAGGGTGCCTGCTCATATAGTGGACATCCACCTCATGCGATACAGTGCATTCCCTGGACTCTAATTCCTCCACATTACTCATAGCTTTTGAATACTCCACCATTAACGACTCTACATTTAGCATGCAAATGATCAGTCAGAAACCCTTTTGTTGAAACAAAATGGAACTAAAATCTGTGTGCCCCTCTATCTACTATTTCACCATTGATGAATTCTACCATTAGCATGCAAAGGATTTCAAGCAGGACTCAGAAACCCTCAGGTTGAAGTTTAAGCAAAAAAATAAAACCTTTGCTCCCCTCAGTTTTTATTTTTTACTAAAATTTCAAACTGGGTTTTCTTAAAAAAAATCAAAGAATTGGGTTGAAATTAGGAGTGAAAAATAAATTATTTGGATGTTGACACAAGTCAATGGTGGTGATTGTGATGGAATTACCTCTGGTGTCACGAGAAGTGGCAACCATGTTGGCAGCGAAGCCAAAGGCTCTGGCTAAGCAAACGGCAAAAGAGAAGTCGCCTTCTCCGACCAACAGTATATTCTGATAGTTGCTGTAATTCTTAATCCTTCTCTCAAAGCTAAACACTTCCATTTCACTGATTCAGTGATTCTCTTCTTCTTCAACTTTCTCAGAACTGTTTGGCCTTGCTATTATTTTCCTCTTGGACCCGGATTCTCTACTCATTTTTTCTCATACACTTCCATCGTCCTTCTGTTTGTGTAGTCACAATTAAGCCACGTCTTTTTATTTTATTATCTTTATAAAAAAATTAATATAAAATTTTGACATGATTTAACCGTGATCACACAAACAAGGGAATGATGGAAGTGTATGGAAAAAAAAAGGAGTAGAGAATTCAGGTCCGGGAAATTATATACCAGTTTAACTTCTGAACTTTTTAGTACAAGTTTTGAACTTTTTTTTGTACAATTTTTGAACTTTTTGAGTCGCTATATATAGAAATATGATTTAGATCAACTTTAAAAAGATGTGGGTTTCCTGTATAAGAAAATATGTTTTATTTATTTTTTAATAATATCATTTGGAGTAAGAAGTTAATTGTCAAGTTAAACTATATAATGGATTTGTCTTATCGTGTAAGTGAAATTTAAAACATTTTCCACTTATAAGTGAAAATAAATACTTAAAATTTGTAGTTCTAAGTGACCAAATAAAATATAAATTTAAACATGAAGGATTCAGCACTGTTATGTTTTTTCATCCGCACTATAAAATTATAAATAGCAAATCAATGTGAACTGGGTGGAAAAATAAAATAATGGACAGACGTAGTACCACTCTTGTTGTTATGTTAATGTGTTTTGACAAGTTATTATTCAAATAAGAAGCGACTTCTGCACAACTCATTTTTTTTTTGTACGTCATGTCTATTATTGGTATTTACATTGAATAAATAAGAAAATAATAAGAAAAACGAATAAATAAGAGTGGAAATGAAAAATAATTGAGTATGTGTGGAAATAAGCTACTCTAACAAATTGACAAAACACCCCCCCCCACCCCAAAATTTAAGTCTCGTTGCCAGAAGTTATGTGTTGATGGGTGATCTATAAAATTTGACAAAAGGGACACATATTTCTCTGTAAATCCTCAAAGAGACTTGTGATATGCCTTGACCTTGAGAGGAGATGAAGTAGCCTCACCCCTACTTTCCTACCTTGTCTTTTTTCTCCTTTTCCTTTTTTCGTCAACATTTTTCTTCGTGATCAAGAATATTCCCTTGTAGTGGGATATATGGTATAATTCACGTTCATCATTTCCTTTTGTTTTCTCTTATGCCAATTTCTCTCCCAATCCTTTGTCCGACATTTTCTATTTTCTCTAATCTTCAATCTATAATCAATTTAAAAGACTTTGTTGCGAGATATATAATCATATAATTTTGGCCTTCTAAGTTAAATCATGGCCTAAACAATTATCTAAAGATTCTTCATGATTAGATGCAATGATTTTACGACGATACAATTTTAATTCTTGGTCGATGTTAACATTTAAGGATATTGTTGGTAGTATGAGCTTGGTTTTGTGTTATGCTTATATTTAATGATATGCGTGTTTTTACCATTTTAAGGTTATTATTTTTATTTTCAATGTCATTTATACATGAGCCGTGCTGCATACACTAAATTTTTATTGCAATTATTAATTAAATTTCAACACAAATGAAAGCATAAAGCTTCCATTAGGAAACATATGCTTTACACGTCACTTGAGGAAAAGTAACTTCCTTTTCTTGTCACGTTTAGTACAATAATTCTCTAGTACGTTGTGTCGCGTACGTGTCTTGTTGCAGAAGCCTGGGCTTCTAGCTTCCTGTCAAATAATTAGACGAAAACATGAGTGCCATTCCGAATTCTCTCCTCTTATTCCCATCTCATTTTTCTCTCATCTTCTCACGGTTTTCTTTTTATTGTTTTATAAAAAAGTTAATATAAAGTGTTAACATAATTTAATTGTAATTATTTAAATAAGAGGGGAGGAAAAGAGAGATATTAGGAGGGAATAAAATCCTCATTCGTGTTATTTTGCTGAGATTACTTCGGGAGTCCACTAGTTCTCTCATATGGCGAAGAAGGGTGAGAGCAACCAACATATCTTAAAACTAAAGTCATTTATTCCGCGTGACTTGCATCAAAAGTACGATCAAAGATGTCAGAAAAAAGTTGGCCTTTTTAATTCCTTTGATGATTGTTGTTTTGGCCTTGGAAGATAAAATAGCTATTAACTCAATGGCTCATATAGTGGTAGTGAATGTCTTTATTTTCAATGAGCCGGACATACTCTTGTAAATCATTTCAAGTAAATTTAAGAAGCTGTTATTAAAATCTTCATAAGGTCTTTCATTTGTTCCACGAAATGCTAAATTATGTAACAAGACATTTCACAACAGCCATAAGTCTAAGCAACACTTGTTTTCAATGATGTGTCTCTTTCTTTATTCATATTTGCAATTCTTTGTCAATTGTTTGATTTTTTTTCCATCTAATTTTCAGCTCAATCCAAGTTCTAGAATTAGTGATATGCTCTTTGCTTTTATAATGCTGGTCAAGCTTCTTATCAAAAGTGTCCAATCACTAATTTCATCTTTTGCTAACTCACTTTTTTGAACCATTGTTTTAAGCAATTACACCAAAGCAGAAGAATTTATCCAACTCTTTTAAGTACATGAGTCATTTCCCATCACAAGTTTCACCCGTTGATACCTTTTTATCGTAGTAATGTGAGAAAATTTTTCTAGAGAAGTTATTCTTCTATTTTGATGTATACGACTTTGTGTAGTTTATGACAAACGACAAGATAATTTAGATTAAGTTTATCTAGACTATGGAAATTTATAAGTTCTTTATGACAAACGACAAGATAATTTAGATTAAGTTTATCTATACTATGGGAAAAAAAATTCTAACATGAGGTACAAGCGACTTGCAGAATTTAATTGAAAAATTATTTCCCAATCTTAATCATCATTTAAAAATTATTTATTAAAAATTTCAATCAAGCAAACGCATCCATACTATTAAATAAATGAGAAATGGAAGTTCCAATCAAGGTCTAAAATATCGATGATATTGGAAATATCAGTAGTCCAAAAACACGGAAATTTCGATGGAAATATTGGGATATTATCGATATCGATAAAAATTGAATAAAAACCACATAAATTGTAAGAAAAACTTGGAAATTTTTATTGAAACTTTGCAGGATGTTTATTTAGTCAATTATCTATTAGTTTATCACAAAAAATTGGAAGGAAATGCATTGCATGATGGATTTAACTTATTTAAGTTGATTATATAGCGAGCTGGCAAACATTGTGAGTGTAGAAAATATGTAGTAATTAATGAAAGAAGTTTAAACACACCATAATCATTTATATATAATGAATTAGTACAATATTTTACACTTTATACATTGTATGGTAAGATACATGAGTGACTTAGGTGGCCCAATAATTGCATGGTAAGATACATGGTAAGATACATTGCATACTAGAAAACAGTCTCTCCACCAAAGCAGTTATGAGCAATAATATCAAAGCCAATGTAAGAAGTTTAAATTGGCTAGGATTAGATCCTAAAAAATGTTAGGCACTGGTCAAACAGCAGATTGGGAACTAGCAGCTAGTTGTCTAGGCGAGATCTAGGTAGGAGCCTAGATGGATTTAAATTATCATAAAATAAGCATTAAACAATATTTACATTGTTTTTAAAAAGTAATATGATGTTTATAAATAATATGAGAGTTTAAGATAAATACGGTGAAATCTTAAAAGAGAAAATAAAAATACATACAAGAATAAAAAAAAAAGGAGAGAAATGAGTTAATAAACCACAAAAAAAGATGGGGTCATAAGAGGAAAAAAAAGGGAGGAAATGGGTAAACAAACATGTGGGGTAGAAAGATAAAGACCAGAAGAGAAGTGGTGGATAGCACAATATTTTAAGAGAGAAAAAAAAATAAACAAATGATCAGCATGATAATACTAGGATAAGGTGTCAGTACCCAATTTTTACTGACTTAGGTGGCCCAATAATTTGTAATTTCAGATATTTGTCCCTCAAAGTTAACGAATTTTACAATTTGGTCATTTGAACACTTACCCTATCCGGATGAGATTTCCTAACTTATCCTCCTATCACAACTTGCCACGTGGCAAGTCCCCATCTCTTTTCCTCTTCTCCTTTCCCGAGCCTCCCCCTCTCAGCTCACTTTTATCTCTCTCAAAGATCTCACTCACGTCTACCTCTCCGTTTGAACCCAAACCCACACCGAGGCACCGTCGCCACCTTGACGTCGACAACATCACCACCATCACCTCGTCAACTCTCTTCCTTTCTTCCTCGTCTCGTCAACTCTCTCATTCTCTTCCTCGTTTTCAACGTGTCTTACGCGTCCTCAGTGCACCCGCAACAGTAGCAGCAAACCCAGGCGGGAAACAACTAAGAGCAATTCATGAAGGGGAAGTCGACGAACAGGTTAGTGACGAAGAGCTGGAGCTTGAGCGATCCGGAGCTGCATAGGAAAAAGTGATAATATCGCGATATTTTGACGATAATTAAGTGGATAAGTGTGAAAATATCGTCATCTCAAAAAACGATATTATCGACGATATTTCGCCAATAATATCGATATTTTGGTCATTGGTTCCAATATTCTCTCAGTGTTGAGAGTTTTTCTCTCAAATTGAGAGTTATTCTCACTTTCTGTGTGAGGCGTTCAAACCATAGAAAATCCGGTGGCACCGACCCTAGCTTCAGCTGGGGACGGTTGCCGTTTCCTTCTTGTTTTCTTTCTCTTTTGTTTTCCTTGATTCCACTGCTTTTTATTCCAAATTTCTACTCCAATCTATCCTATTCCTCTATCCCTGTGGGTATTACTTTTCCTGGCTTTTCCTTGCTCCGATCTTCAGCCATGCATCCTTTTGAGATTGTGTGTAGAGTTCCGGTGTATCCACCAGCTCGAGTGTTTTCAACACCACCACTTTATCTTTTTTATCTGTCGGTTTCGGCAATGTCGTTCGTGGGTTTCCACAAACTTCGTACTGATAGTTGACTTCTCTCGCTTAGCTGCCGGCTATTTCTAATTTATGGATGTGCTCAGGTAGCAAATCGGGTTTGGAAGTGGTGTCTGTTGAAGCGGTGCTCGATGGCGGAGATGGAATCAGATGGATTGGTTGGTTTTGGAAGGGTGGAGAAAGCTGTGGAAGGTGTCGAGGCTTCTGCTTTGGGAGACGTGATGTTAAGTTTGGGCCTAAATGTTTTTTGGGGTCATTTTGTGTTTTCTTGTGTTTTAGGCCCACTTTTGTTTGTTGATATGTAGTATTTGGGCCTCTGAAGTGTTGTATGTTTGTTGTTGGTGCTTAATAAAATATCCTTTTACCAAAAAAAAAAAAAAAGAGAAATGTATAATTATTACAAAATCGTTTAAACAAAATCATTTTCTTTTGGGGCAAAACTGTAAAAATAACTTGTTATTCGAAACGCTGCGACACGTTTCTATAAGAGGGATTTTTCCTTGCCAAAAAAAACAAAAAAAAAAGGTTGCGTTTTTAGCTTCCGAGGGAAGCTTTCCCAGTACTCGGTAAAAACCTTCCCGCTCGCTGTTGCTCATCGTTGGAGGTGGTTGGATTCTACTCAGAGCTGTGAGAAGAATCAACGATGGTGCAGAGAAGTAAGCAATTTTCCGTTTTCTACATTCGAATTTGTTTATCTAACTGTGGTATGCATGGACTTATTGATCAATTTGCTAAATTTGTTAAGAATCTGGAAAAAAAAATAAAATAAAATAAGGGTTTAATAAGCTTGAATTTAAAAAGGAACGGTTTTCGGTATCGGAAAATTGTGTTAGATTGTGAGTTGCGTTTCGTTGATATGTGTATATTTGTGTGTTTTGCATGGAATGATAGATTGATTCGTTTGCAGAGAGTCGTGGGATTGAATTTGTTATGAGGAAAAAATGGGGATGTGCATCAATAAGCTTGCTTGAATTGAAATGGTTATCGAACGGCCCTTAAATTTGTGTGTCTTTGTGCGTTGTGCATGGGATGATTTGATTGATTTGTTGTGCAGAGAGTAGTAGGCTTCAATCTGTTAAGGAGCAGGAGAAATTGGAGACGGATCCGATTGAATTGAGAAGGAAGCAGTTGATTCTTGATATACGGGAGGCAAACAGAATAGGTGATCAAAATGAAGAGAAGCGCAGGATTCGGTTGATTCACGAAACGGAGATGGTGAACAAACTAGTATGTTGCATTTGGTCCCTAGTTTTTGCCCCTTTTTTTTCATTATTTATTTGTTTATTTGAACTTTTGACATCAGAAGTAGAAGACATTACGATAATCTATCTCTGCAGAGCAAAGCAATGAAAATTCGAGATTTACAAGTACAGTTGATATCGCTCGGATATACATTCAACCCGGAAGATGGACTATTAGTTTGTCACTACTTAAGGGAAAAGTGTTTGGACGGGGATCTTTTGTTTCACTCCATTGAAGACGCTGATGTTTACGCAAAGCATCCTCAGAACCTCATAGGTATTTTCTCCCGATACATTATTATGTTTCTAGGGTTTAGGGTTTAGGGTACTGCTCTTTGTCTTTGACGGATAACTGCTAGTAATGTTACAGACAAATACAAAGCTGTTGGTGCTAGAAATGTTTGGTATTTCTTCACCCGTACCCGCCCGAATGAAACTCAACCTGGTACCAGTACAAGTACAGAGCAGGTTCTGGCCGGAAAATGGATATTTGGCAACGGAATGGACGTGCTTCATCAGGGCGAGAAAGTCGGTGTAAAACAATTACTGGAGTATTGTGACGGGGATGCCAAGACCCAATATAAGATCATCGAGTACAAACTCGATCCTCTTCCAGATAATTTGAAGGTATGAAGTTTTAGCCTATAAAATATGTCCGTTTATTGACTCCTCCATTCGTTTTGTTTGAAAAATGCATTGGTTTCAAATTGTGCACAGAGCGGTCCTTGGTTCGTCTGTAAGCTGTACAATGATGCAAGTTGCGTGGAGGTGCAGAGTTTAATTAATGGCTGATACTTCACCTTAATGATGTACCATTTCATGTCTTCGGCTCTGTCATCCTCCGGTGTTGTTTGACTGAGCTAATCGATGTCCGTTGCAACTGCGATTTGAATTTGAAGTCGGTTTATCCATAGACAGGCATCTTGTTTCTGTTTGTGTGGCTACTTTGGTACTCTGATATCAATCCAGATTCATGCGCATACCTTGTCATCTTAATTTTTTATTAAGGCATGTTCATGGTGTTTTCATATTTATGATCTCATTCAGGTAATTGAGACTCAGTTCTATATAACCGCTAACGACAAAACTGTTTCCAAAACAACTGCAACTCTACATTTCAAAACCATTAAGCCACGATGAGATAACTGAAAATGGTCCATATAAAAGCTACAACGAGGTAACTCGAAAGATCCATTTGCAAGTGCAAATACTCCCCGTGAGACAAATTTGAAGTATAAACTCATTCTCCATAGCCGTGACTATGTCCGTTGAGCTGTTGAACAACTACAACTTACATCCAAAACAATGCTGAAACCGTTGAGCTGTTGAACAGCAACAACTTACCTCCAAAACAATGCCATCTGACCATCAATCTCATGGTTGCTCTTCCACATAACCTCGACCACGCTGTCAAACTCATTAGTCCTATTCCACATAACGTCGACCGCGATATATCTTGAATATGGACCATCGACCATGCTGCATATTTTTCAAGTATAATAAGGTTATTGTATGAAACAAGGAACTATAAACAAAAAACAAAAGCAAGTCAAAGGTTTGCACCATGAGCAGGAATGTTGGTACTTCAGATGAAGGTAAACTTAAAGGGTGTGGCCCAGGGTCGTTTCCCACTATCGGTGTATATTGGTCCATTGAAATGTGACAGCTTCTTGGACTTGGACGCCCAAGCTTAGATTGATAAAGCTTAAATTGTGTCTTAGCACAAAACTCGACACCGTCTTTCTTGATCAATTTCTGAGGTCCTTCTATCCAATATTCTGGAAAGGCTGCTTTTCCTCGCACAGCACGCAGTAGAATACCGTCCACGAGAAGATCATGGGAGATAACAAACACAGGTTTAGTTCTCTCTCCGATGTTGGCAAAGGGGTAGTAATGCTCTGTTTAAAGTAAAAATATCAATCACCAAAATGAGCACATAAAGTTAATGAAAGGAAAAGACAACTTAAACTAATAATTATTACCAAGTAGGACTCTCGGTGAACATCGGAAAATGTCAAATACGGGAATAGGGCATTCATCAGATAGCTCGTCGGCCAGCCATTTCGAAAGCCACTTCATAAGCGTTGCAACTCGATAGTTTGGAAATCTTCTACGTGGCCCAAATTGCTTACGATTTCCATTAAAAGCGGGAAGGTATTGTATATAGGGACGACGCATCTAAAATGAAAACAAAAACTAACTATCAGCATATAATAATGTGAAACTGATATGTGTTTTAAACAATGCAAATGTATAAAGTGGAAACTCAAAAACTGAATGTGTGTCAAGATCCCCAGTACTTGCATAACAAACTGAAACAAACGACTCCAATGAAACAGCAAAGACAGCAACGGAGAATTGTTAATTTTATCTTTCTAAGTTCCTTCGCCCATGAGCGGTAGGTCTCGGGTTCGAGACTTGGGAGCAGCCTCTCCATAAATGGGGGTAAGGCTAGCCGACATTTACCTCTCCCAGATTCTGCGTAAAGCGGAAGCCTTGTGCACTGGGTACGACAAAGTGTAGTGTTAATTCTCCCAAACTTAAATTGAAAAGACTAGAGCCCAAATTGACTGACAGGGCTGCTAGGAAAGTGTTATTACAAGTCACAACAAGTAGCCAAGCCAACATCAAGTGCATATCACAGATTGCTTCGAATCCCAGCTCCCTCCGTTAAGCGAAATTGACTTGTAGATTTTCTAGCTAGGAGAGTGCATAATCATTATCAAAGCACTTGATCGATTCCAACGTCAAGTGCATATCACAGATTGCTTTAGCATAAACAAAATTAAATAAATACTTGTTATGTCAGGAATTATGGGATCACAGGGACATTTAAAGAGCCTAATAAAGAAAAGGTTCGGATGGATTACATATTTTTGAAGCATCTCTGACAAATTTTTTATTGTAATGCAATGTATTGAATCATTTCCATTCCCAGTGATGAGGCGGATGATTCCTTCGATTACCCGACCCAACAGACACAATTTTCTCAACAAATCCCATGTCATGGACTCTTGGACTGGATTGATTTCCATAAAACTAGATCCCTATGCAGCAAACAGATAATGCACCAGACCAAACCCCCAACAACCCAACCCCGCCCCCCAATATTGCAAACCCAACACCCCAAATATCCCCAATATCCCAAAATCCAACACACATTTCCGAAAATTATCAAGGAAGAAAACAACCATCCTTTTGCCTTCCCATTATGTATGTATATATCCAAATGAAGCAGGCAGGCAGGTAAATAACATTGTAAATACAAAGAGTTGAAAGAATTAAACAACAGTTTGGAAGATGAACATACTGTGTCAAATCTGTCTGTTGAAATCCAATTACTTGAACGACACGCAAGGGATCCGAGACAGCGGGAGCGAGGCAAAGCACTCAACCGGGTTTGCGCTGCCTCGGCTCCATTTAGGTTTTACCAAAGTGATCCTTGAACCCAGAAATTGACAACTCCAAGCGAAAAGCCACAGAAAACCAGAGAGAGAAGAGAACTAGGGTTTCCGATCTGACGCTGTGATCGTACAATCCTCAAGCTGAGCTGTGCTGCTGGGTATTTGAATGGAAATAACGCGGGTCGCTCAGCTGGTTAGTCACTAATCCAACAGATTTAACTAACTTAATACACGATTAGCAACTCTAACTAAAAGAATAGCGTGAGTGTCACGTGAGTACAACCAGCCAATGAGTTTTAAGTAATATGGGCGGGCCTAATTCAAGAAAGCCCAACTCTTTTATCAACCCAAAGCATTTTCAACGGCCCAACGAAGATAAATAACAATGGAAAACTTGCTTCGGAAGCTTTAGGCTTGATCCGTCCGAAACGAACAACTTGGGGTTGGATTTTGGCTCAGAAGAATCAACAACGATAGCGATGGTGAAGAGAAGTAAGCCTGCCTTTTTGTTTTTGATGGGTTGATTGATTGATTCATTTGTTAACTTGATTGTTTGTGCAAAATCCATGAATATGATTGATTGATTTGTTGTGCAGAGACTAGTAGGGTTAGGGTTAGGGTTGAATCTGATAAGGATGAGGAAATTTGGGGGACTAATAAGCTTGAATTGAGAAAGTTGAAGAGGATTCGCGAAGAAGAGGAATCGCTCAAGATGTCCTACCGACGTCAAGAGGAGTTTGAACGGCAGGAACTAGAGAGACTGGCGTGTGTATCTTCTTCCTTTGCTGCCTGCCGCCTTGAAATTCAGGCAGCCGAGATATTTAGAAAACAGGTTGTTATTTTCTTTCTTTATTTCCACAGCGCTCAGCGCTCAAATCCGACTCCAACAACAACAAAAAAAGTGACTTTTAAGATAATCTTTGCAGGTGGAAGCACTGAAAAAGCGCGAGTTGGAAAAACGGTTGATATCCCTTGGTTACACATTCAACCCAGACGATGGAATATTACTTCATCACCACTTAAGGGAAAAGTGCCTCGAAAACGCTCTTGGTTTTTATGCCATCCTTGAAGAAGCTGACGTCTACGCAAAGCATCCTCAGAACCTAATAGGTATGTTTCTTTCCAAATTCATCTTTTTTTTAAGCAAGAATTGGGTACCCCTGTCTGTGTTTGGCAGACTGACTACCACGAATGTTACAGAAAACTACCGTGCTCTTGCTGCTGGAAATGTTGGGTATTTCTTCACCCGTAGCCGCCCAAACGAAACTCAACCTGATACTAGTACAGATCATGTTCAGGCCGGACATTGGATCTTTGGCAAAGAATTGGACGTGCTTCATCAGGGCGAGAAAGTCGGTGTTAAACAATTACTAGAGTATTGTGCAGCGGGCGCCAAGACCGGATACAAGATCATCGAGTACAGACTCGATCCTTGTCCAGACAACTTAAAGGTATAAAAATTAGCCTGTGATATATGTTCATCTATTACTCTCTTCATTCTGCTCAAAATGTCTTGGTTTCAATTTGTGTACAGGATGGTCCTTGGTTCCTTTGTAAGCTGTACAACGACGGGAGTTACATGGAGGTGCAGAGTTCGCTCGAATTATGATTAGAATTTGAAGTCGTCGTATCTGTCGGTAGTTGAGGGTAGGGATCTCTCTTTATGTTGCTACTTTGTTATTGTTTGTAACTTTGATTCCCACAAGGCACTCCAGCCTCACCCTGTGTACTGCATGTTTGTGTTGGTACCTCCATTTCGCACGGCGAGGAACTGGTCGAGATGTATTCCTGAGCTTCGTTGATTTGGGTCGTAAAGTCCAGATCGTGTTGTTTCACCTATACAAACGTTACGAAACCAACTAGATTGGGTCAACCAATTCATCGATTTTGGTGTTTAGGGATCCAAACCAGTGTGCTGAATATAACCCAAGCTGACCAAATTAAGTATCAAACAATGACAGCATGGATTAATGTGATCTTGGAAACCTTGAAATCTTAGAGAGGTCTCCAAGCTGCTAATACATAAGGTCACAGAAATATGAACAGCCATGGAATATGTGCACCCCCACTTGGGGCCGGAAAGACATCGACACATTGCAGCTACAGCCCGAGGCGAAAAAAAAAATCAAAAAACAAACAATAATTCCACAAGAATGTCACAGCTCTGACAGAATGGCAGGGATGTAATGGGACAACTCGGCCGTCAGAGATTGAAATCCATTCACAAGCTGAGTGTGGAACTCCTGATCTTCCTCGCCGATCAATCTGAAGTGCACACGGATGGCACGCTTGCATACGGCCATGAATTCAAGGAGTGCAGCAATGAGTTGCTGCAGTTCCTGGGACCGCAACCTTGTTGCAGGCTCACCCGACAGGAATGCAGTGCACACACTCAGTACCCCACTGTTGACCTGCAAATGGAAAGTAAGAAAATCCGATCAGCAAACGAAATTGAGTCATGGAGTCAGCAGCAGATGAGTTATTGGGTTTAGAGAAACATAGGTTGAGAACGGAATTCCACCTGAACGGCAACACTGCCTTGAAGAATTCTCTGGAGGCTCTGGAGACGTGGAAGTTGATCCCCTTCAGAACTGCGAGGCTCTTCAAGTTCATTTCGTAAAGCAGCTGTCCGAGTTTCAATCATTCCAATGGCATTTTCTACTGGCGAGAACTCAAGCGATTCGGATTTGGTAACTAAAAGCCTGTTCACAAGAGCTGGGAATGAACCTTCAGTCTGAAGAACAGTCCGCCGCTTCCACTGGTCTTCCAATCCACCTTGAGTCTTTCCGTTTTTTGTAAATGGTGTATCAAACAAGAAACGATCAAAGACTCGTGCACGAACACTTCCAGTGGAAAGAGAAAAGATTCTCTCCCTTCTGCTTCCCAAATCTTCATCTTCCATGACTGGATCAACAGCAGTTATTTGCAGGTAGCAGACTCCAGGCTGCAATTCATCCGCCTTGACCTGCCTAGAATCTGGAATAATGTGTAACGTATGATTGCCATCCATCCTAGATTCGTATACGTGACTAAGTTTCTCCATTATATCACCTAGCCTTACATCGCGGGGCTCCCTGTATACATATTCCTCTCTATCCAACTTTCCGAATCTATCACCGTAAAACCCCACCCTATAGTATGTCGCATCAGTGAATGGAATTGGACTTGATTCCTGCTCAAGGATTGACTCATAGATATTGGTAAGCATCGTGTGACATTTACTCAGCTGTCCATACGCCCTCCTGCTTTTATAAACTGGAATAACAAGTTCCAGTATGCTTGCACAGAAATGAAAGAGTTCAGCTTGAGAAAACAGTTTATTTGCGAGTTGAAGGTACTTCACGGCAGAGTCAATGGTAAGTTTTGATGCACCATATCCCTCTACCTCAGCTGCAGATGTCTCAGAGCTGATCTCATTGCTGACCATCGGACAAATTTTACGTAGAGCAGTTATGTGGTCTTTGCTCCAAACACCATCATTTCTCGCAACAAGGGCCTACACAAGATTAAAACAAACCGTTAGCTAATAGTAAAGTAGCGAGCACTTCTGCACTTAAAAAACAGATAACAGATTTTGGGAATGGAAAAATGTTTAAGGCAGAGGTTGCACGGCGAAAAAACCAATTACCTGCATTACAATACCAGCCACAGCAACGGCACACTGAGCAGCTTCAGCCCAAGACTGCATTTCCTGATGTGCATCACATAGATGCAGTAACCACATTATGTGAAGATCTGGGACAGGGGCAAATGCCATAGCAAGTCTATAGAAGCTTTCGGCAGCAGCATATCTATCCATAGTCATCAAAGAGCCCTGCAAAACAATTTGTGGCAGTATTACAACATGAATCTAATATTCTCCTCATCTCAACATTTGTCAGAACTCAGATGAACAAGAAAAACTTAGGGCAACCCAATTTCGGGAAACAATAACATTGTTTCTGTTCACAAGGAAATCGATGGAGCAAGGTGGCACAGAGGTTTAATTTATATAGAGTACATGGCAATCAGTCGTATGCTTCCTTAATTTATGAATAGGATGGGGCATGAGGCATGAGAAACCACATGAAGTTTCACTACATTAGTTTTAAACCCAAAAAGAGAAAGCGTAAGAGTTATTTCTTTGATCATTGTCAAACTGCTTCTATTTTTAGGCATATAAATTAGTGGCTCGCTAACAATTATCTTCTAACAGCTGTAAAGGAATTTCCATTGTCTATAGTGAAAAGTGTTACTTTTGAAAATATTAGAACTTAAAAACCTACGAAAACAAAAAGAATCTATTAAAGAACCAAAGCACCTGGTAACACAAGATACAGATGTATATTCCCTACAAACAAAGTTGATGTAGGCGTTGTCAAACTGACCAGGAGTGCATGTTCCAAGCTGGCATCAAGAGCAAGAAGAAGACTGTCAGCGAGAAATTTCACTTCTGACCAGGACCATCTATTTTCTGTCATTTTTTCTGGAATTTCTAACAGAGCACCGTCAGGAATTCCACACTCTCTCAATAGACTGGGGCTCTTAGCTTCATCTGCCACTTCCTCAAGTGACTTTCGAAGACGCCGTGCTTCACCACTCTCTTCTAGTGTTCCATCAGCCTTCATCTGAGTCACTTGTACATCAGACATCAACTCTGACAATGTGATGATCAGCATGACCCTCAACCTTGCTGTTTGCATAAAGTAGTAGAAAGAACTCTACAACAAGAAGAAAAGAATGGGAATTATTTTTGGGTTGAGAATGAACAGGAGCATACAATGTCAATGTGTCGGGTAGCCTACCCTCATAAGCATTTGGAGCCCAATAACAGCCCTTTTTCTGATATTATCATTTCGGAACACCGCAAGTCGAAGAAGATGAAAAGTTACTTGCTTTAAGAAGCGGTCATTTTCCCTAGCCATCAAAGTTACACCATGAAGATTGAAGACACCGTTGAAGACAGGAAGCAATGATCTCCAGAAAGACAATGGTTGATTTCGAGAGAAGAAGCTCATGAATATGGCTGTGACACAATCAAATTTTCCATAGTCGGTGGCGATGCTGTGGGATGCTGCCATTATGGAGAACTTCTCAGTTATTTCCAAAACCTGAAGACTGACAGAAGCACTCAAGTTTTCTTCCCAGAGCTCCTGAAAAGGTGAAAGCTATTAACTACCTCAGTAGCAAAGAAATGACGGACAAGTTCGAAAGCATGAAATTTTTTATTGCAGAATGTAAATGGGGCTCATGCTGCAATCAAACAAACACACAATGCTTACACAAAACTTACTAATTTTTGTCTCAATATTGGATGCAAAGATTCTCTTAATGCTTGAGCAGAAGCTCCAATTCTAGAAGATTGTGCCTGAGCCAGTGCTTCTCTCAAGGAATACGGCTGGCTAGGGGAGCTTAACTGAGAATTTACTCTCTGCCACGAATAACTGTTTTCAGGAGTACCCTGAGGCTGCATTAAAGAGATTCCAAACTCTTGAGGAACGTTTGAAAATGTTGGTTTCGTTGTTATAAAAGTGAATGCTTCCAAGATGAGACATGAAACTACTAATGAAAGCAAAACAATATTCATCGTGTACTCTTGCCTCTTGTAAACTCCCTCATAAGAAGGACGAGAAAAGTTAACTCACCCTGACTTCTTGTCTAGATGCTTCAGACAGATAGTTGTTGATCGCAGGGGATAGTCTATCAGAATACTTGGGGGACGCAGGGGCATCGCCAACAACAGGACTGCGAGAACTAGATCCAATAAGCATGCCATCAGCAGGTTTTCTGTGCTGTAAAACACATGAAATACAACTAGTGTTACTGGGAGCATTTATATAAAATAAAAAATTGGAAAATACAGTATTTTTTTCTATATAATTCCTTTCACTGTGGAAGAAACACAAAGTGAACAAATTCAAGAATCTATGATCATAAAATGAGATATGTGCAGAGATGGACAAAAAAGAATAGGCCTCGGAACAAAATCCAATATGAGCTAAATTGATCCTCCAAAAAGAACTAAACTAGTATCTCAAGAATGAGAAAATGAACACCCTGAAAAATGAGAGCAAAAGCATACTTTTAGTCCTAACAAAATGAATAGAAGGTAAAAAATCATCAACTACGGAACCAAATATCCTACACAAGTAATTAATAAAAGGCAACCTCAAATAGAACAAGGCATTCCTCCATGAGTTTGAAAAACAATCTAGTTCTAGCAATGCTCTGCTGCCACGCCTTGACAAGTGATGAATCATCAAGGTTCCGTACAATTTGCAAAATTGCGACCAAAACTTCACGCTTTTCAACAGAATTGAGGTTGTAAAATACAGGCATTTCATCAAGAATCTGCATAGATAACAACACTAAATAAGATTTCTTAATTTTGACCACCAAATACCAATAGATATGCATATCATTCTATATTTTTCAACAGCATAAACTTTGATAATATTATAGTTGAGCACTGCCCGTATTAACCTACAATGGAATATATTATTTATTAGTAGGAAAATATACATACTGAAGTTGAAACAAAGGATGATGCTGATGGAAGTATCAACTATTGTGATTTACAAGAAGATATTTTGACACGATATTAGTAAACATTAATTGTAAAATGGATCTAAATTATAAACTTCAACAGATAGTATATCAATGTTAGCTATATGAGACGTATGATAAACTTTATACTTCTACTATAGTGTAAAAAAGTATCTTTACTTATGGAATACTCAATTTTTCATAACCAAGAATTCTGTGTGAAACCATCTCTGGCAACCCCAAAACCAGAAATGCCCCAATAAATTGGCATTACCCCCAAGGTTCAATCTCTGTGGCAATATCAAAACCCCAAATATTTTAAGTAGACTCCCGTTAGCAGGGATAAACAATAGAGGGAGGAAAATGTAACAGAAAACAACTATACATTGCACAAGGAAAATAAAACTGCACCTGTCCAATAAGTGGAAAATAGAGCTGGGCTATATAT
Organism: Malus sylvestris; assembly: GCF_916048215.2. Taxonomy (NCBI): domain Eukaryota; kingdom Viridiplantae; phylum Streptophyta; class Magnoliopsida; order Rosales; family Rosaceae; genus Malus; species Malus sylvestris. Next base: position 35,692,173 of record NC_062264.1, on the reverse strand, counting down.
AGTTTATCTTCAGGCTTTTGGTATCGTGCATCAAACTCATGCTTGCACAAAAGGACTACCAAAATTCTAGCTGCCTACACACATCAAATGAAAGAGTTTGAACAGAATCATCACATATTTTGCACATTTATCAACAACATCATGATTTTCAAAACTTGGCAAATTTACGCATATCATGCATCCTAGTGGTGCATGCTTCCACTTTTTTTTTCTTTTTTTTTAACAAAAATTGCTGTGCAAATTGAGGGGTGATGAGGTGTATAAATGTATCCACCAACATAAGCATAAAAGAAATGTCAATGCAGATTTTCTACTGTAAGCCTCTTGTTTCTTATTAAATAACAAAGAAACAATGACAATAAATACGTAAATAAAGACTATCGACTACAAACTCACCTTTGCTCGCAGAGACAAATCGTCATGATCCCACGTAAGAAATAGCTCTTGTATTAAAACAGACGAAAGGTAATTCCTATGACATAGCATTCACTTCATCAAGACACACTAAACAATACTCAAAGCTTCTTATACAAGTAACCAAAGTCTTGAGCAAATAATAGAGGATTTCATTCAGAAATATCTGCATTCAAATGCATAATCAAAGAGATAAAATAAATCTTTCCTTTCTTATTAGAACAACTTCCAAGGAGAGGGATCAGGATAGTGAAGGGAACAAACCTACTCCATCCCCATGTGGAATGAGTACAGTGTATAGTTTGTAAAGACAGGATACAAAACTGTTTGAAGTAATTAAACAAAATATGAACTAGTAATCTAATGAATTCATCAAATTGGTAAATCTTTGGGTGCGGGTGCGTAAATTATGATAGAAGACATACTTCTCTTTTTCAATAGTTCATCAGTGGTTTCCACTGTTAACAGTAAGAGGGTGAGATAACAAAAAAGGATATTAAAGGATAAGTTACCTATCAGAAGGGTCTCTCCCAGGCATTTCCACAAAAAGGTCGTGATCGCATATAATTTGTAGAAATGTGAGCTTGCAATCATGCAGAACCAGTTGGCAAACCCCAGAAAACTTGTCCAGGTACAAGGACACCTACAGCACATTAAAGAGACCCATAAAGTGAATAGAAACTACATATTGGCAACCGGGAAGGTTAAATAAATGTGAAACCTAATCCTTAGGTTGGCTCTTTCAATCTCATTTTAAACCCCAGAAAACTTGTGCAGGTACAAGGACACCTGCATACATGATTCATCTAGAGCAGTATTTGTTAACTCAAAATTTTCATTACGTTATTTCGTTGTACATATATCTCTCTGGACTCCCCTCTGCTCTAGTAGCACTAATGGAAACCACAAAAGAAATATATCTACATTCTACACACAATGAAAGGATAGGAGAAAGATTTGATTGAAAACTTGAACAAAATATTTACCAAGGCTATGCACCTTTGATATAACACCCTAGCTCAGCCCTAAGTTCTGAACAATGAAAGTTAAGCAGAAGGCATACCAATTCAAAAACTTGGCGAGGTTCAATGATGGACAAGAGGTCATAACAAAAGAAAGCTAAACTGCTGTTTAAACGCTTTGCTAAGCTTAATCCCTTCTTACAACGTTCATGCACTTCAGTTAGTAGGCAATCATACAACTGCATTATACATCTGAATACACCTTCTTTCAATTGCATAGGCGGAATATCTTCACCTGCAAAAAAAAAATATATATATATATATATATATTATACCAAAGGAACCTGAAGAAGATTCAAGAAAAGAGGAATTTCTCTGGAAATACACGTCAAAATAACAGGGTAATCTCAAACCCAGGTACAAAACGAGAGTTAAATCGCTTCAAAAGCATCTGTTAGAGATAAAAACTAAATTCAGGAGATTCAAGAAAATTCCAGAAAATTCCAGAAATGCTAACTGTGAAATTCAGAGATAAAAACAAAATCTGCCAGAACAATCTGCAATTGGCATGAAGTTTAAACTGTACAGAAAAATCCAATAAGCTAGGATAAGAAAGCCATCTAGGAAAACCGTTCTATAAATGAAAACAAAATTGCCAAAATATACCATCCTATTTGAATGATCGTTGAATCATTTAATGTAAGTATGTCTAACCTAGACTTTAACAACCTTAAAGCTCTAAGAACAAAGAAACAATGATTGTGAACATTTGTGTCAGAGAGAAAATTCAATTTTATGCATGATTAGTGAATTTTCACTGAAAGCTAATAAATTCTGGGTCCACCAAATACATCATCTGCGTGCTTCAATATATTCTCTCCATTGGTTTACCGGCCATTTATTTACATGATATTGCCAACATGTACAATGGTTGCTAGACAGAAATCTAACTGCTGAAATTTTGATTTTCTACATGTAATTACTGGTATGTTATGTCTGGTCACTAGAAAGTTGTGTATGAGGTGAGAATAGCTGTGCTGTTTATTGGGAACACTCCCAAATATATAATTAAAATAGCAACCAGAGGATATGTAAGTAGTAAATTTCCTCAAAGTGAAATATACCTAAAGGAATATTATGATAGAAAAGACGCATCTTCTCCAATGCCATTGACTTGACAATTAGCTCAAGGAAAAACCAGGCCATTGCCAAAACATCATCATACACAGGTCCAACACGATATCCTTTAGCCTGCACAATGAATTCATAAAGTTAAACGGAGCTGTTGGCAAATAGTAATGATGAGAATCATGAACCCTATCTTGCAGTCACCACAGAATTTAAGGTGAAAGCATTAAGAATCAGCACAAGCATAGTTCACCAAAAGCAGAATTCTCAACCAAATTGGTAGGAAACCTCAAAACCCAATGTGGTGATCAAGAAAACCACATTTTAATATAATTGGCATATGAAAATCACCAGCAGGACAGGCATACCTTACTACGAGCCAAACTCCCCCAAACAGTTGACAAACCAGGATAAACTGGTGGTTGACGACCCCCAAAGTCATCAAAAGCGTAATCAACGTAATTAACTAGGAAATGATTTCTCTCAGCATCATCAACCGACTCTTGCTGCACCCTATAGAAGTCATTTCACACATGTCAAACTAAAATTCAAAAGGCTATCAGAAATTAATGCAATAAGTAAATAAGTGGAAGTGCTAAGGCTGGTCCAGAGCACAAATTTTACACCAAAGGGCCAATGTCTACATGTACGGCACAGGACTTACATGTCTAAATTTTAAGCATGTCTTGGTTGTGTTCTGTGATAACCCTAACCCAAAACACGACCGATCAATTTTAGGTTTCCAAATAGGAAAACCCAACATCATTCGCTAATTCAATGTTTTCTGTATTATTTTAGCCATATTTATTTTCTTTCTTTTTTCAGCCAACAAAACAAGAAGGAAAAACAAAAGAATACTAAACAAAACACCTTACAACACCATAAACACAGGACAACCTGTTAAAATATTGCACAACAATGGTTGGAAACATGTTTCAAAGAAAACACACATCCACACTAAATAAACCATAGCCAAAAGGATTTTTCCAGAAGCAAAAAGATAAATAAAAAAGTAATACATGAAGAATTTTCTATAAAGTATAGCTTTCACCACACCATATTGCAAAGTTAATGCATGCCTAAGAAATACAATTACATAATATCATGATAACAAAGTTAGTTATGGAAGAGACAAACAAGAAAAGTTTCAAAAAAATAAATAGTTAATTTTTTATAATTAATAATTTCACTTCTGATTCTGAACTATGATATAAATAACAATTCTGAAATAGCAAAAATCATTAATCACAGCTAAACAACACACCGGGTGACGATATTAACCATGGCTCTGAAAGCTGCAACCTGAAAGCAGCGGTAGAATCAGAAGGGCAGAAACTAGTCAGTAGAAGGATGATTATCAGATAATCTTGAAAAGTTACCAAAGGAATTAACGAACACTAATTCAAGAAAATAAGGACAACAAGTGGAGCCACAGGAACAACTAACAATAAAAATCAGTACTACCTGGAGGGTTTCTCCACCGTTTCCTATTAGATGGAGAAGCATATTCAAAATTGGATGTAGAAACTGAAGCAAAGCAACGGAATCAACATTCTTCAAACTGTTAATAGCCTGCATGCCAAGCCATCATACACTTGAATCACTTCTTCAAATAGAGCCGGTTAACCACAGAGCCCAGGCGGAAAAAGTACATACAAAAAAGCAAAAAACTACACTAACTGTTGCACGCCCAACACTCAGATAATACCAACCAAATGTTAGCGGTATATTGAGAGTTTTTTTATTTATATATTGTGAACCTAAAGGGAAAAATCAGTACCATGTATTGTCGAATTTCTATGATAACTGAATAATGGAATCTTCACTACCATAAAATAAAATAAAACAGGACAAATGGATTTGAAATAAACAATTAAAAGGAAAAATACCTCCAGAAGTTCAGAACCCCAAGGTGCACTTGTTCGAAGAGTGTGCCTATCGTATTCAAGAAAAAAATCTCTTATGCGCTCATTGATAGGATACAGCGACGAACATAGTCTTAAGCGCAATCGAAAGATATTCTTTCCATCTTCCAAATAATCCAACCTCTCCTGGTTACGGGGAAGGGGAGTGGAATTGTCAGTTTAAGAAAACGAAGTGGGCACATAAATGCTTAAAAGCTTCCTACCAACTACAAGATTAGAAAGCTGTTTGTATTTATGAGACTAGAAAAAATGGTTTTGATATCCAGGATAACGGCACAGCATACAGGGTAATGGCTTAAAAACATCAATGAATGGGGCATGCAAAATAACCGAGAAATAAAATGTTAATATACTTGTCAAGAAAAATCTGAGATTTCCACCGTTATATCCCTTCTAAGATAAACTGAGGTTAACTCTAAAGTAGTATACAAATAAAATTGAAAATGAATAAAACGAAAAGACTCAAATATTTTATATACTTTCACTAGTAGAAAGTAAACAACTTATAAACTCATTATGAATTGCAAACATACTCTGCCCATATCCTGGAGATAATGTGGAACCAGCTCTCTCATAATTGGCAAAGAAATTTCAGAGCGCAACCTGAGTTGGAAAACAACCATTATTGCTTTAAGATGCTATCAATTTTGGGTAACATTAAAAGTCAAAACTCTAAAGGCCATGAAAACATAAAACATATAGCAAGATGGTAATAAAACTAAAGCACAATTTTAAATTTGCAGTTAATTGATGTAACAAACAGGAATGGTGAAAACATGATATTGTTATGAGTAGTGCTATTCATCCACCCATTTTACTTCTCACATACCCTTGTTAATTTTTGTCCGTTGATCTTTTACAATTCATTCGATCCAACAACCAGAAATTGAGAGGGGAGTGTAAGAGGTAACAATAGGTGTGTGGATAGCACCACCCTTGTTTAATTGGGAAAATTTGTTTGCATAGTCCATTATTAGCATTGAAACTCAACAGAAATAATTACAGTACTGTATTTGCATCATTTATCCAAACTAAAGGCATGCTCTTAGATACAAGTTATACAGTTGCTTTGACAAAAGCATCTTTAACTACCATAGAAGCAGGCATTTGTAACACTGGCATAAACTCTCAAACTATTTAAACTACTACATTGGATAAAGATTAGTTTCAAAGGAATAACCAAACAATATATTAAGCGAGCAACCACATGACCAAAAATTGTGCTGAGTTTCATTCAGTTTAAGAACAAAAGAGGAAGAAAGATCAGGTTGAAGGCAAATACATACTGAGCATGCGTGGATAATGGAAGTGCCGCGTATCCAATTACTACCTGAAAAGTGAATGGATGAAGTAATCATTTTAATGAAGTGAATAAGATAAAACTAAAGCAACAAGGCAAAACCAGCTAGTCCTTCAGAGAAATAAAGCTTAAAAAATGAACTTACAGGCTTTGGAGCTTCCAATTTTGTTTGAAGATCTACATGAAAGAAAGTAAATAAAAGATGATGTGTTGGTGTCCAGGTAGCAGGGAGGGAGAGTTTGATCTCATCATGGTAGCAGGCCACCCTAGCCCCAACAGTCACTTGTGTTTGAGCCCACTTCTGTAGTGATGCACCTGGTTCCCTTGGATACATTGCCTGGTCAAATCAGTTGTACAAAACATACACGTAAGGGAAAATTCAGAACAGTGAACAGCTTAAATCAGAATAATCAAGGCATAATTACCTCCAAAGGCTGTCTACGAATATCATTATCATCCTCCCGCAGTTCAACTCTTATGAACAAATTCCTCTTCCGACTCAAACTAACAGTCATGGGATATACATATAGGCAATGAAAAAGCTGCAAGAAAGGCTCATTTCTTGTTGTCGTACGGAAGTCGAAAGCTTGAAACTGGAAGTTAATCAAAGCAAAACACTTAGTATATCAGACATGTAAAATTAAAAAACATAGTCAAAATTGATAAAACTATTCATTGGAATAGATGTTTCTGAACACATCCTTCCATATGTCACAAATATTATTATACAAATATGAATATATATATATATGTGTGTGTGTGTGTGTGTGTGTGTGTGTACGCACTTGCGTGCGTGTTCCAAATGTGTGTGTGACCGTCTATTACAGCCAACTAGAACAGCAATACAGATCATCTGACTCAAATATTACAGCCACAGTGAAAGCTAAACAACTCAACCCCTAACAAATTACACACATAAACAGAAACCTAAAAAATAAAAAATAAAAATAAAAAACTAAGAAACAGCTGCCTCTCAGCTGACAATCGGAAAGAAGAAAGAGCCTGATGTAGGGGTGTCATATTTTTAAAACCATTTGTGCAGAAAAATAATGACTAGCAGTAAGAAGTTCAAGACAGAAAGCATTATGATGCGTATACTTACATCATCAGTACTAGGAATTGAAGCATTTGGTCCATTTCCAGATATTTCTTTGGTGTCAGAAGAATTCCACTTAGAGCTGCTACCCTGAGGACCATCCAAACCATTACTTGGGAGCTTCCCAAATGTGGAATCGGTAATGCGGTCATCAATAGAATCATTGGTAACACTACCACTTTCTGATACATTTTCCAAGTCAACAGTGTCATTCTGGTGCTTCTCGATTTCCAGCCTCAAAACACCTTTCACAGGTTTATGAATCTTGCGTTTGGGATCCTAAAATTGTCAGGAAAAACAAACCATCATAATCTGAACAACAGGCATCTAATGAAAGCTCCAAAAGTCAGAAACTGTCCGTCAGTAGGTACTACATAATTTGGGGGAAATAGGAAATGCAGACAAGAAAAATTCATACCTACAAAGTGAATACATGTGCAGGAACATTTAATAAATACCACAGAGGTATTAAATATTCATACGAGAGGATTTCTGCATACCTGAAGTGAGTCTTCAGTATAGCATTCTTTAACTTTATTTAAGTTTGATATTTCGACAACAACAGAGCTTCGACTTGAATAACCTAGCTTCCCATCTAATGTGACCTTTGCACTAGGCTCAAACACACCATCATGAGAACTTGTACCAGATATACTAGGAGCAAGAGGACTGCTTGGGGAAGCAGACCCACCAGAAGCTGCACCAATGCTGTTATCAAATAATGAAACAATAGCCCAGGCGAAGGACTCTCTGTAAGGCATTATTTGAGACCACACCTGCAGTTTTTGCTTTTCTTTCTCAGTCAAGTGTACCTGTTCAGGTAGAGTGAACAAAGATTTTATACAAAACAGAAAACTTAGCAATTTTTAAATTTATTTTTTCATGCCATACAGTTTTTAAGAATCGAGTAACATATATATTTCAACATACTGGTTCTTTGCGTGAATAAACTGAAGGTGTAACCCCGCCTTCTTCTGTGGCATGCTTCTCTAACTGGATTAGCAGACAAACTGATGATGATGGAGCATCTAAATAGAAGATTCCGCGAGGTTCAATAGAAATCTTCAGCAAAAAAATGACAGAGGCAATAGTAAATTTGTTAGTCATAAATATATCCCAAAAATTAACTCCTAAAAATAATAAGTAAAGAAAAAGCAATAAAATTGACAGGGAAAAAAGTTAAATTGATCTTTTAGCTTACATCCTGCCTTTCAGTTGGTGCATGACGAAAATAAAAGTCCTCTGACAATTTTTCTCTTCTCTCCCTATTGTATAAGCACATTGTACCATAAAATGGCTCTACATGAGAGAGGGAGGGAGGGAGGAAGGAGAGGGCAAGAGAGAGAGAGTGAGAGAGAGAGAGAACAAAGTCAGAAATCTTGAAACATCTCAACATTACAATAGCAGTGGTACAAAGTGAGCACCAATAATACCGCACCAGTACAAAGGGCACATCACTCACCAGCTAATCCCGCTTGAAATGATAGGGAAAGAACCTTCACTGAGATCTTCAATCCACTGAGACAGCCCAAATGAATAGAGAAAAAGACAATTAATAAACACGGGGACAAAGAACCAGAAAAGCAGAAACAAACTTCTAGTCAACAAAAAGATTTGTAGAACTTCCATACTGAGATATTGGAGTTTCTGGAATCCTTTGTCCGAATATCATTGACCTTTCATTTTCCCAATCAAATGCTGGTTCATAGGCAGGAAGGGGAGATTGACCAAAATGCTGCATATACAGTATCACATTTAAGAGAATTAACACTAGAAAGGGGCAGGTGGCTCATTGATTAAAAAAGCAAGGTACTGAACAAAGTTAAACTTATGTTGAATGTATAAACCTATCCTCAAACCAGTACAACCTTTGGATCATTGGACTGTACTGAATCGGATACAGTAGCCTCTGTGAATTGTCTTCCCGAGGTACTGGGGACATCATCATCAGTAGTATCTTCCACCTTGGTTCGCCTTGCACTTGCAAGATGCATCTCTGCAAATAGATTCAATATATATCAAGAACTCTACCAAGTAGTAGATTGCAAAAAAACAGTTCAGCAGGGTTCCCTCAAATCTACTGCAATTTAACTTGTTATTCTCAAACGCTTAGCATCTAACAGGCGGCCGATCAAATAATCAGTTCTAATACTTGGATTACACCACTCTTGCGCTAGACTGACACCCACTCCAGCCGGGACAAATTCAGAACAACATGTACTCCCTAAATCTTTCACTACCTTTAAATATTTCACAAAACTATATATCCTATTCCAAAAAACCAAATTAGAAGAATTCTATGGTTTTAACTTAATATTGCCATTTGAACCAGGTAGATAAAATAAGAAATACAGGAGAAAGAATCAAACTTTTATCATTACTTAAGCACTCTAGGAAAATGGGCTTCAACCAGATATTGGTAATGTACAAATTTACACCAATTCTATACTTTTGCAAAAAGGGTTTCAATCGTTTAACGAAAAGGGAGCATGGTGCCCAATTAGGAAAGTTTCCAGAGATATAATCTAAAAACTTTAAACCCTTCTGATACAAAAACCCAAATGCACCCCCATTTCAGCATGCTCGAGTAAGCAAAAGACTAAAAGACCAAAAGAAGGGTGCTGTATACCGGTTTCAATGTCAGTGTCAGGACCCTCATAAATCTGGTTCTGGAATGAGGGCGGTCCAACACTCTCATAGTGACCATACTTGTTGTCATCCTTCACCCAGTCAGTTGTATAGCACTGCACCAACTCCTTCAGATGTGGCCACTGCTCCAAATTCTCCTCAAACTACAAAAACCCAATTCACCAAACAATAAAAAAGTAGCCATTTTTAAGTCTTACCCTCAAAAATCAAACTCATACAAACATACACCCACATTACATTGCTTTGCCAGTAAACAAAATACTCAAAAAAAACAATACAATTAACTGCATTTTCTAAATTATAATTCTTGGAATCTTTTAACCCAAATAAACAAAAGGGTAGATAAAACAAAGACCGAGAGTGAAACACATTACCTTGTTCTGCCATTTGGTAGTATACGGAGTGGAATCGCGGCGAGGCCGCAGGCTGAGCATGGCGGATCTATTGGGTCGGGGGTTCAAGAACAAGAGGGCGAAGAAAATACTGGGCTTCTCTCGAATTTGCGAAATTTGTCTTCTTTTTTCCTCTTTCTTTATGTATTTTAATGGCGGACGCAGACAGCAGTATGGGGAGAAAACATAAAATGTAGTGGTGTATTTGGTAGATCGTAACAGCAACCAAAAGCTAAAAAACAGACAAATTTACAGAAATAATGTGTGAGTTTTGAAGGAAAGGATGAGGGGGGGAGAGAGAGGGGAGAGAGAGAGAGAGCTTGGAGCAAGAAATAGCTGAAGTCAAGAGGAGTTCAACTGGAGAGAAACGCCAAAGCAGGTCTTGGCTGTTTTATCGCACCCCAATGCTTCGGGTCTGGCCCCTGCCTTTGTTTATTAGTTTTTTAGCTTTATACAAAATTAGAATTAAGAATTAAGTATCATTTTTTTCTACCAAATCAATAGTTTTCTATGCAAGGTAATACAAAAAATTAATTTTCAATGCAATGTAATGACATTCCATTATATATTTTCATATAACCTAGTTTGAAACTGCTTTTTTAAAAGGCACTTGTGCTGCTAAGAAATATTTTTAGTGCTTTTTGAAATAGCATTTGAAGTGTTTTTTGAAATAAACACACAATTGGTGATTCTTCCATAAAACATTTCAAGTGCATTTTTAACCGAAAAGTACTTTTAACTTTTTCTGCCAAATATAGTAAGAAGTGTTTTTAGTTATTTTAAATCTTCATATTTCACATATGGTGCTAAATATGGTCTTATTATCATTAGTCATCTAGCAATGAGCTTATCAGAATTATTGTAAAAAGAACAAAATTAAGTATGGAGCATGAAAGTTGAGAGATTAAGTGGTGATCATAAGTGGTAATGAGTCCTATGTCACTCATGTATGGAAAAGTGAAGTGCCTCGTATATTCATTTGTAATGTTTTATACTAAGACACGTTTTAAGCCTGAATGATAGGTCATGAGATCACGTATAATTATAGTACCTTGTTCAAACTATAGACTTGCAACGTTCTTCCTCACCAAGTTCAAATACTTTGCTTCCTTCTGCTTTAGCCACCGCTATGCACAAATGTATATACACTTTTATACCATCACTAACTTTACAATAAGAGACTAACGCAGCTTTTTAGTGACCATTTCTCCTAACTATTGCTGGCCATTCATGCGTACTTTGATTGAGTTTGGCCACTTCACCCATCTAATATCTTAAGTTATCCAACTAGATTCAGTGACTCAAATGATTCATGTACTATATCTACTCAAATATTTTTTTTTCTATAACAAATTTGGCATTGTGAAGGAATTCTGATAGTTTCTTCAAAGTCGTCCTTTGGAGTGGTCTTAAAACAAGCATAACTTCATATGAAATAGTAAAAAATAGATGTCTCAACTTATGAACTGTAGAGGTAGAGCAGAAGTTGCGCAAACAATTCCTTGTTATTGTTTCGCTTCTAAGAAAAGCAATTGGTATTTTGCTTTCACCAGTTGGTATTTTGCTTCCAACCTAATTAAACTTGAAACATAAGTAACAACTAGTATATATGTCTACACATGCATCTAGGGTTTTAATGGCAACCTTTTTAATTCCCTGCGTATCCTATGAAGGAAGTGGGTGGCTTTTTGGACCTTTTGGAAGTGCTTATGGCTTTTACTGTTGAGCTTTATATAGTAATGGATGACAAACTTGTTATATCAGCACAAGTGGAATTTTATATATAGAAAAACGCCAGTTGGAAGGGGATGGGACCGATGGGTTGCTTAAAGCGTGTCACATGGTAGATTTGCTACTTCGTTAACATAATCATTGCCTCGCTATTTCTGCTTGAAAAGAATACTAATTTGAGTTGAGAGGTGAATTCCGTATTCTCATTTGATTTTTTAAGTCTTTCTGCTAAAATTATGTCTTATGAGTATCTTTTATTTTATTTTATTCGATGAAAAGAGAAGAAAGATTTTAGAGGTGATTCATTCTCTAGAACTCGAGGCTTGTAGGTTAAGCAGTTAAAATGTTAAGAATAAAATTGGTTCTTCAATGGATGAGGATAAGTTCTTCCTCAAGTTTAGGTTGATTTACGAAACTTTATGCTTATGATCAAAATCGTTCATATTATAAATCACTTTTTAAATATCATTAATCGAAAGTATTAGTAAAATATGAGCTTGTTTAGTCAACGAACTGTATACAAACAAATAAACATATACGGTAAAAAAATTAAGAGGCGTTTATTTATTAGTTACAATAGATTGGCTAAACAATCTCAAATTTAATTGGTAATTTGTAAAGATGATTTTTACATAAATATTTATAATATGAATTATTTCGATTATAAATACGAAGTTTTGTAAATCGTCTACTAAGTGAATCGAGGAGGAACTCCTCAATCTTGATGAGCCAAGCATTGCTCTAAAATATTTTCTCAAGGGGCTCAATGTTCAAGTATTTCAGCTGCACTTGAGCTCGACAAAAACAACTTACATTATACGAGTTTACAACCATGTGACATCTCGTGCCAATGAAATAATTTATATTAATCTTGGTAAATTTAAGTTGTAATCCAAATTTTTTTATCCTAGATGTTCATTGAGTTTACAACCATATAACGTCTCGTGCCAGTTGTGGATGCAAATTTTCTCCTCCTCAATCTTAGACGATTTTGCACCTACAAAACAACTAGCACCTTAGGTTAAAGCCAAAAGCCTCACGCGTCCACGATGAATGTAGGGGCTTTGGCTGAAGAACCTTCGATGCCAAAGTTAGAATTTTAGAGAGAAAGAATGTTTAGAGTATTTAGGTTTTTTTGCAAGAGGATTGGAATCATCTTTTGTGAGAAAAATGGGTGGTATATATAGGATATGGCCAGCCTTTGGATCAAATTTGGGTGTCATTTGTGGATTTAATTAGTCCATTAATATATTAATTAGAAATAAATATATTAATTGACTAATTAAAGAAATGTTTTTGGGAGTTTTTGTGTACTTGGCTAATCAATGTCACAAAAAAGGAAAATTATGGTGGAAAAAAGCAGGAAATGGCCGGCTCCCTTTGGAGAAGGGATAACCGGCCTTTAGGGTAATTTTTGGGCTTAGTTTGGTGATGTAATTAGCCTTTAATATATTGATTAGGTATAAATATATTAATTGGCTGATTAATCATAATAAAAAGGGATGTTATGAAATGTTTTTGAAGGTTATGGAATGTTTGAAATAAATGGCTAATTGAATAAGGAAAAAATGAGGTAAAAATATATATGGAATGAAATAGATTTTGAATTGTTACCTATTCTGGGTACTCCTGATTTGGTTGATGGATGATTCTCCATTGCTCACGTGTAGGAGACCAGTTGTGCCTCGAGGGTAAATTTGTCATCTTTACCCAAAAATCCACGTGCCGCCTTGTGATTATTTTTGGCTCCACAAATGCCCCCACACCTACAGGGATGCTCGTAAGAAAGGGCAGCAGGTGTAAAGATCTTCTTGCTCTAGGAAACTTAGGACTGCTTCTTGTTTTGATGTAGATTCCCTTTTTAATATGAAATTATATCTTTCTAGGAAAGGGAAATAAATTTCTCTCAAAGCTTATTTAAGTCCACCTTAAATGGGTTATTAAATCAACTTTGGAGAGTGATTTATTCTACCCTACAAGAGAGAGAGCTTAGAGGATATTTGTTCCCCCTCCTCTAGCAATCTTCTACTTCTTGCCCGTGCAAATGATTGTCTTTTGTTGCTTTCTTTGTCTTCTCTGGGCCACACCGATGCAAGAAAAACTTAATTCTTCTTGTCTTCTTCTTGGGTGGTGCTGCCACGGGGCAGTCGTCGAGGTGATGCGGCACGTCGGCTGGCAAGGGCCAGGATTCAGTTTGGCATGGGCCTAGGAAGTGGTTGACAAGGGTCATTGCTTGCACTGCTCGGCTTGATTGAAGCCAAAGGTTGGCTCGGCATGGGCCGAGGAAGTGGCGTGGCATGGGCAACGGTTTGGGCTGCCATGTCTAGGCTGCTTGCCCAAAATGAGGAAACTGCTTGAGTTTGATTTCTTTGCTGCCGTAGATGGAGCAGTCAAGGATAAAGTTGTCAAGATCGGAGCTGCCGAAGATGAAGTGTTTGATAAACGAACTATTAAGTGCAAAAGTGGTTGTTGCCTAGTTGATCTTCAAGCATTCGATCTCTTAAACTATGTGACATTCTCGTATTAGAAAGCTTACCTAGGTAGGTGTTGGGAAATTAGTTTACCCTCTCGCACTAGAGAGCAATTAGTTTATCATTTCGCACTGGAGAGCTTACCCATATGGGTGTCGAGGAATTGGTTTACCCTCTCCCACTGGAGATCAATTAGTTTATCATTTCGCACTGGAGAGCTTACCCATATGGGTGTCAGGGAATTGGTTTACCCTCTCGCACTAGAGAGCAATTAGTTTATCCTCTCGCACTAGAGAGTAGACCCAGAAAGGGTTTTGAGCAGTTGTTGTGGACAGCAGTTGAGCCAGATTTATGAATAACTTCTTGAATCTTCATTGAGAATAAAGAAATAAATCAACTGTGCTGGAAGGTAGAAACTGCATAACAAACTGGATATTCTTTGACTTGTGAAGCTTTGTTCGTCGAGCTGCTTGAGTCTTCGAACTTATTTGGAAAAAATCCAAATGTGGTTCAGGAGGTGATGGGAACTTCCCCTGCTTGTGTAGGCCGTTTTGTTGACATGTGAAGATACTCGTCGCATTGGCCCTCATTTGTCAACTTCTCAAGGTACTGCTTCCACTTCAGGCAACCATTGGTAGTGTGGCCTGGTCTTTGATGGAATGCGTAATATTTTGTATGATCCAGCCTGGTAAGATCGCCTTTCATGGGTGGCGGCAGTTCGAACCAAGGTTCATTCTTGAGCTTGCGGAGAATTTGGATGATTGGAACTGTGAACTTGGTGAATGTTTCAAGCGTTGAGTCTTCTCTGGTCGGGGAACGTTCCATGTGCTTCTTTTCCGACTCGTGTTTGTTAGACTGCTTGGCCTCGTCCTATAATGCATGCTTTTTTGCCAAAGCATACGAAGCTGCTAGGGTCAATTCTTCTCCTATGATCAATTTTTTGAATAAAGGATGTTCGGTGGGAAGCCCATTACTGAATGTTGTCGTTGCTATGTCTTCGTTGCAGCCAACAATCTTGGCCTTCTCTACTTTGAACCTCTTGACATAGTTGTGAATTGTGTCCTGAGGGTATTTTACGATGTTGAAGAGATGGTCGGATGTCATTTTGATTGAGCGGTTAGATGAATACTCCTTAGTGAAAACAAAGGAAAATTTGTTAAAACTCCGGATTGACTGCGGCAGTCGAGTGTGAAACCAGTCTTAAGCTTCGCCTTGTAGAATTGTGGTAAAAATTTTGCACATAAGCGCATCGTTGTTCCTGTAGAGGATCATGATACTGCGGTAATACTTAAGATGTCGATTTGGATCTTCGTCTCCCTTGTACGGAATGAAGTGAGGCATAGTGAACCCACGAGGTGGATCTATCCACTCGATCTCATTCATGAATGGTGACATGCTTATGTTGGTTATGTCTTGTCGAAGCGCATCGTTAGCAGCCTCATTTCATTGGAAATTACGCAGTCGTTCAGTTAGGAGCCTATCAAATTCTTCTTGAATTTGTCTTTGCTGGGGCAATGAAATTTTCGACTGCCCCCGGTCGTGACCTATGGATTTGGGCCGCTATTCTCTATGCTCGACCCCTCCATGTCGCAGCTGTGGTATATGTGGCATGTATCTGACACGCGAACGGGCCGTTTGCAGGCTGCCGGTTAAACTTGAGTCGGATTGAGTGACTGCTTCTTTCTGTCTGTCGTGCTGCCTACTTCGATTTGAGATGGAGAATGCTCCTTGTGAGCCTAGTTGTGAATGAACATTTCGCCTAGAAGGTTATCTATGTTGATAATCGGAGTGCGACCTCAATCGTGAACGTATGCTCGTCCATGGGCTTGATTGGGAATGCACGCTCCTCTACGCGTTAAGACGAGAGTATACATTATCCCAAGGACCTAGGCGAGAACGTAAATTGCCAGAACGTTCAGATCGTGACTGGTTGATAGGCTGCTTGCCGGGACGCTAGTGAAGAGGTTCATCTGCCCTTGTTCTACTTAGGGACACCTCATCTAGGGCATGTTACAAGAGTTGATTCACCAAGGTTGTCTGTTGTGCAAAGGCGCTCGTCAACTCTATGACTTGTCGAGACAAATGTTGTTCGCCATTTGGATTGGAAGAGCTTGGAATAAATGTGTTTCCTTGAGCAATGGAAGTGCAGTAGGCTCCGGGCGCGAGATTTGAATTGGGAAATGTCAAATCCACAGTGAAATATGGTGAAAATGCCCCCGGCTTGATGGTTGCTTCGGATAGTTGAGATATTCTCGAGCCAACTTGAGCTGCTTGGGAAACCATGAGAGGTAGGGTTGCGGGAGCAGGCAGGGCTGTAAGAACATGCTGGATTACAGGAGCAGGCTGGGTCATAAGAGTAGGCTGCTCGGCAAGAGCAAGCTGGGTCGTGGGAGCAGGGCTATGAGAGTGGACTGCTCGGCGAGAACAGGCTGGGTCACTAGAATGGGCTGCTCAGCGCGTGATGCTCGCGAATGCGAGGCTTGGGCTCAAATTGGCAACGCATTGGGCTCGCGTTGGGTATGGAGTAACATGGCTCGGGCCGTGGCTTTGGTGGCATGAGCCTTGGATAGCACGGCTTGGGCCGTAGTGGTGAAGCCATGGACCTCGCCGCAGGTGATTACCATGGTGGTCATCGCGGTGGTTGCCATGGTGGAGCCTTGTGGTGGTAGTGCTGCTCCCCCAAAGATCACGTTTAGTCTCATGGATCGTCACGGTCCCATTTCTTGAATATTGGAATTTTCACTTGTGGAATTTTCTAAATTTCTAGCCATTGTATTTCTCTTTTACGTTTTATCAAAGAATCTTGGCAAATAAAAAATTCTAATAATAAGAACGTACGAAAAATACAAGTGGACTAGAAAATAGAGAAAGTAGAGAAAATAGAGAAAAAAACCTTTTTGCGTGAGAGTATTCTACGAGTGTGAATCTCAACTCTCAATGAAAGCACCAATTTATGGTTGCAAATTTTCTTTTCCTCAATCTTGGACGATTTTGCACCTACAAAACAAATAGCACCTTAGGTTAAAGTCAAAAGCCTCACGCGCCCACGATGAATGGGGGGCTTTGGCCGAAGAACCTCCGATGCTAAAGTTAGAATTTTAGAGAGAATGTTTAGAGTATTTAGGATTTTTTGCAAAAGGATTGGAATCATCTTTTGTGAGAAAAATGGGTGGTATATATAGGATATGGCCAACCTTTGGATCAAATTTGGGTGCCATTTGTGGATTTAAGTAGTCCATTAATATATTAATTAGAAATAAATATATTAATTGACTAATTAAAGAAATGTTTTTGGGAGTTTTTGTATAATTGGCTAATCAATGTCACAAAAAAGGAAAATTATGGTGAAAAAAAAAAGGAAATGGCCGGCTCCCTTTAGAGAAGGGATAACTGGCCTTTAGGGTAATTTTTGGGCTTAATTTGGTGATGTAATTAGCCTTTAATATATTGATTAGGTATAAATATATTAATTGGCTGATTAATCATAATAAAAAGGGATGTTATGAAATGTTTTTGAAGGTTATGGAATGTTTGAAATAAATGGCTAATTGAATAAGGAAAAAATGAGGTAAAAAATATATGGAATGAAATAGGTTTTGAATTGTTACCTATTTTGGGTACTCCTGATTTGGTTGATGGATGATTTTCCACTGCTCACGTGTAGGAGACTAGTTGTGCCTCGAGGGTAAATTTGTCATCTTTACCTAAAAATCCACGTGTCGCCTTGTGATTATTTTTGGCTCCACAAATGCCCCCACACCTACTGGGCTGCTCGTAAGAAAGGGCAGCATGTGTAGAGATCTTCTTGCTTTAGGAAACTTAGGACTGCTTCTTGTTTTGATGTAGATTCCCTTTTTAATATGAAATTAGATCTTTATAAGAAAGGGAAATAAATATCTCTCAAATCTTATTTAAGTCCACCTTAAGTGGGTTATTAAATCAACTTTGGAGAGCGATTTATTCTACCCTACAAGAGAGAGAGCTTAGAGGATATTTGTTCCCCCTCATTTAGCAATCTTCTACTCCTTGCCCGTGCAAATGATCGTCTTTCGTTGCTTTCTTCGTTTTCTCTAGGGCACACCGATGCAAGAAAAACTTAATTCTTCTTGTCTTCTTCTTGGGTGGTGCTGCCACGGGGCAGTCGTCGAGGTGATGCGGCACGTCGGCTGGCAAAGGCCAGGATTCAGTTTGGCATGGGCCTAGGAAGTGGTTGACATGGGTCATTGCTTGCACTGCTTGGCTTGATTGAAGCCAAAGGTTGGCTCGGCATAGGCCGAGGAAGTGGCGTGGCATGGGCAACGATTTGGGCTGCCACGTCTGGGCTGTTTGCCCATAATGAGGAAACTGCTTGAGTTTGATTTCTTTGCTGCCATGGATGGAGCAGTCAAGGATAGAGCTGTCAATATCGGAGCTGCCGAAGACGAAGTGTTTGATAAGCGAACTATTAAGTGCAAAAGTGGTTGTTGCCTAGTTGATCTTCAAGCATTCGATCTCTTAAGCTATGTGACATTTTCGCATTATACAGCTTACCCAGGTGGGTGTCGGGAAATTAGTTTACCATTTCCCACTGAAGATCAATTAGTTTATCATCTCGCACTGGAGAGCTTACCCATATGGGTGTCGGGGAATTGGTTTACCCTCTCGCACTGGAGAGCAATTAGTTTAACTTCTCGCACTGGAGAGCAGGCCCTTTTGGGTGTCGGGGAATTGGTTTACCCTCTCGCACCGGAGAGCAATTAGTTTAACCTCTCGCACTGGAGAGCAATTAGTTTAACTTCTCGCACTGGAGAGCAGACCCTTTTGGGTGTCGGGGAATTGGTTTACCCTCTCGCACCGGAGAGCAATTAGTTTAACCTCTCGCATTGGAGAGCAGACCCTTTTGGGTGTCGGGAAATCATTTATATCAATCTTGGTAAATTTAAGTCGTAATCCAATTTTTTTATTTTTTATCCTAGGTGTTCATTTTCTCTCTTGAAGGGTGGACCTTTGTTCAAAGGTTTTAGAACATAAAGCATAAGAGCAAGTGTAGCGGGAGGGCTTAGGCCGACTTCAGCACCCTTTTTGGCCCGACAACCAGCCGATTCACTCTAGTCCACTCCAATAGGCCAGCTGACGGCCCAAGCCAGTTTCCAGGCCAGCCCAAAATGTGCTGAGCTATGGGATGGCCCATCAGATGTCAAGCTTGCGTCAGCCTGACATCAAGGGCCATTGAATTTTTTTTTTAATCAGGCGCGTGTAAAACACAAACGAGTAGAGGCGCGTCCCCAACAAGAAAAAGTGGGCGGGGCTCGCATGTGCATGCGCACTCACGTAGTTAAAGGGGAGGCCACATGGCTCGTTATGGGCCGTTGGATTTCCAACGGTAAAAAAAATTTGAATTTAAAATCCAACAATTAGTAACATGGCGTGATATGGCCTGTCCGATCCAGAGATCAACGGTCCATGTTTTTCCCCCCAATTTTTTTTTTTAAAAAGGCACAACGATCAGAATTATGACCGTTGGCCATGTGTCAACATATGGGCTATTGGATTTGAATCTTTTTCAAATTCAACGGTCCATATTAATTAAATAATAAAAAATACAATTTTTTTTTTAAAATTTTTAATTTTTTTTTTAAATTTTTAATTTTTTTTTCTATAAATACCTAACCATCATCCTCATCCTTACACCACATTTCAATATTTTCCACACTTTCTACCAAAGCTTTTATATACTTTTTGTGTGAAAAAAATGGCTACGTGGAAGCTCATCAAAGATATTGTTGGAAAAACGCTATCTTGATTGCTTCTGGTAATTTCTTATTTATTTGTAGCACTTTAAATAATTTCTTATTTACTTTTAGTAATAGATGTTATTTCTAGTACTTTAATATTTTTAGTACTTTATTTAAACACTCCAACTCACAAAATAAACTTACAAAAACTCACAAAATAAACTAAAACACACTAAATAAAATTACATAAACTCACAAAATAAACTTAACAAAATACACAAAATAAAATTAAACTCACAAAATAAACTTAACAAAATACACAAAATAAAATTACATAAATTCACTAAATAGATAGTGACATGTGGCGTGACGAGATTGGTTAAAAATTATATATGAAATTAAAACTAAATTTAAATAAAATTTATTATTTATAAAAAAATTAATAATATTTTAATAAATAGGCTGGATGCCAGCGCATTTTGTAGGAGTGAAGATCGTTTGTGCCAATGTATTTTTAGGGATGGAGAAGTATTTGACCAAGTTACTATTTATAGGGTTTATCACTGTTAACTGAGTTGATTAAACATACTTTTTTTTTTTGTTTTTTTAGGGTGGACTTGCTCTACCGGATAAACCCCAAAACCTCTAAAAAACTGGAGCAGTCACTGCTCTGTTCAACTTCTACTACTTAAAAACTGAAAGCAGACGAGCTCCCACAAATTCAAGTTCTTTCTCTATGCAATCTCTGTAATTCCCTATTCTCCACCAAAAGATGGACCTTCAAATCACATTCAAATCGAACCCACTTCTCGTTTCTTCGACCCCATTCAGTCACACATCTCCAAGACCCCTTCTTTTCAACCTGCCCACAAAGCACAGACCCAAAATTTCCCGGCAAAAACCAACCTTTCGAGTTATGGCGTCTGTAAATTCAAATGGGCCTGATGGGTTTTCTTGGCAGAGTCTGACTCGGTCCATACGCCGCGGTTCGGAGCGGTTTTGGTCAGATTTTGGTGAGTCAGTGAAGAAGGAAACTGGGTTTGATTTGAAGGAAGCTAATGTGACGGTAGGTGAGTTTGTTGGGCGAATTGGGGACGGGTTAAAGAAGGGTGGGACTGAGTTGGAGCGGTTTAGGACTGAGTTGCTGCCGGAGTTCGTCAGCTGGAATCGGTGGGAACGTTGGAAGGTAAGACAATTAGATTCAATTTTAATTTCTGTTTGGTTGCAGAGAAAGTAGAACAGTTAATAAGCTGCAAAGTTGAGTTTTTTGTTTTGATTAAGTAGCGGCGGGTACTGAATGTTACTTTGAATTAGGTGAATAGAGATTATTAATTTCAATTCAGTGGAAAATGTTAGCATTTGTATCAACACTTGTAACTCTTCAAGCACATACACAATGACATTCATATGGCACGAAAGTCGATCCTTTTGAAATAGTTTGTGGAGTGCGAAGTATACAATAGAATGCCTCTTGTTTGAAAACAGCAGATAATTTAATGTAGAAAGTTTCCGTAACTTTCAATCAAGTGGATTTTATAAGATAGTCCCAAACTGTCCTGCTCACGTGTGAATAGAAAATACATAGATGCTAAAGGATGAATGGATGATCAAAATATTTCAATAATGTTACAAGCGATTGAAATAATTAGGAAGGCAGAAAACGGCGATTCTATAGCTTAGGTAGTTTTTATCATTTTTATATTGTTGAAAAAGTGATACTTATTTCACCAGAAAAAGGGTGATACTTAATATTTATAAGTTGCTAACGCACCATCTCTTGATAAACTTTTGTAATGATGCAGTCAAATTCTTTTATTTTTAATACATAATGGTATGGTCTCTTCATTTGTTATTTTCAGGATCTCAAGACATGGGAATCTAAAAGAGTTGCTGCTTTGATTTTCTATGTTTTTATTACCTTAGTTTCTTGTCAAAGAATATATATAGCAATTCGAGCTCCTCTACAAAATCGTCAAAGAAAAGAGTTGACAGAGGCTTATATGGAGGCAGTGATTCCTGAACCATCTCCAATCAATGTTAGAAGGTAAGTTATTTTAGTGTGTATCTAGCCTTTAGTTCATGTTGAATACATCACATTTATGATTTAAAGATTAAGACATGACATAGATAGGTCATAAACAAAATCAACGGAGAACGAGGAATAAAGATAAAGACGCTTAAAGGGATCCTTTCTGCTTTCAATAATCACGGCCCTCTGTTACTCTGTAGGTTTAAGAAAGGCATGTGGAGGAAGATGACACCCAAAGGCTTGAAGATGAAGAAGTTTGTTGAAGGACCTGATGGAACACTTGTTCATGATAGTTCTTATGTTGGAGAGGATGCATGGGATGATGATCCACAGCCGCCTCAGGACAATGTGAAACAAATTATTGACAGTGATGTGAAATTAAATCCAGAGGAGAAGAAGGAACTGGAGGAAGACTTGGGAATTTCTGGTCAGTGTCTGTTTGGCATTTATTTAAAGTATTTTGAGTTGGTGTTCATTACAAATTTAGCACAGAAAATTTGGTTTAAAAAATGTTTTATCTTCATTGATTATTTGGTCTGAAACCCCTTTAAGTGAGCAACTCTGAACTCAAGAATTGTGTGATTTGATGTCTGGGTGTATGTGTACCGTCAGTCCACACTGAATTCTAGAGATTACAAACATAACTGCAACTAACTGATTGTTATTGTTAAGTATCATGTAACATTAGTTATGATAGTGGTATTGGACTCTGGCTAATTCTTTTTGGTGTTTGCTTTGCAGGGCAAGTTCAAGAAGATAGTGGAACATGGCGTGAAAGACTTCAAAAATGGAATGTGGTCCTTCAGAAGGAAAAGTTAGCTGAGCAGTTGGACTCTGCAAAATCTAAGTATGTAGTTGAATTTGACATGAAAGAGGTTGAAAACAGTCTTCGCAAAGATGTGGTGGAAAAGGTAACAGAGACACAGGGAACCAGGGCATTATGGATAGCTAAAAGATGGTGGCTATATCGTCCTAGACTTCCATATACGTACTTTCTTCAGAAGCTTGATTGCTCTGAGGTAACAATTTGCTCTAACCGGGTTTAGTTATTTATTTTTCTCTCCTTTTTAATAGATATCTCAAGGAATTTTTTCCAACATTGTGAGCCAAGGGTTAGGTAGGCAGTTTCTGATGCTGTATTCCTTTTGGACAGGTAGCTGCTATTGTATTTACTGAGGACCTAAAAAGGATATATGTTACCATGAAAGAGGGTTTTCCATTAGAATATGTTGTAAGTTTACCATATTTTTTTCATAGCCACCCTCATTTATCTAGACTTATGAAGGCTTAGTGTTTGTCCTTTTATGGTAGGTTGATATCCCCCTAGACCCTTACTTGTTTGAGATTATCTCAAGTTCTGGAGTTGAAGTTGATCTTCTTCAAAAGCGCCAGATCCACTACTTTATGAAAGTTCTAATTGCATTGGTGCCTGGGATACTTATTCTCTGGCTTATACGCGAGTCTGTGATGCTTCTGCACATCACTTCTAAGCGTTTCCTTTACAAAAAGTATAATCAACTTTTTGACATGGCTTATGCGGAAAATTTTATCCTGGTAAATTTCCAAATATTTTGTCTCGTTTTATCTTCTTATTATCTGGATTATTGAGTTCTCAATGCACCTTATACTGCTTCAGCCTGTTGGAGATGTGGGGGAAACAAAATCAATGTCCAAGGAAGTTGTGTTAGGAGGTGATGTTTGGGATCTTCTTGACGAGCTGATGGTTTATATGGGAAATCCAATGCAATACTATGAAAGAGAAGTCAAGTTTGTCCGGGTAAGTCAAGTTTGTTTCATGAAAGATAAAGAAAGCTATGCTGGACTTTTGCCTGAAATTTTGCAAATCTTACAATAGAAAGTAAAAAGTTCGTTGATGATCATTCCTAACAGGGTGTTCTTCTCTCTGGACCTCCTGGAACTGGCAAAACACTTTTTGCGAGGACATTAGCCAAGGAAAGTGGAATGCCATTTGTTTTTGCTTCGGGTGCTGAGTTCACAGATAGTGAAAAAAGTGGTGCTGCAAGAATTAATGAGATGTTTTCGATCGCAAGGAGAAATGTAAGCATCCTTCTCTTTCTAATTTACAGATGTAATATCACAGATTAGCACAATGACATTTATTTTAGGAGATCATTCACAAAGTATTTGTGTTTGTCACAAATCTGTGAATCATAATGTTTTGGAGCAATTGTGCTGACACAGATGATGAAATTAATGTTTAATTTTCACTGAAAACACTAATGCAAAACATTATGGAGGTTTTGCAGTCTGGATATTGTGCTTTTATTTTCTCTGAGCACACTAATACAAAACATTGTAATTTACTATCCTTTGTTCAGGCTCCTTCTTTTGTATTTGTGGATGAAATAGATGCTATTGCCGGAAGGCATGCAAGATTGGATCCTCGAAGGAGAGCAACATTTGAGGCTTTGATTGCACAGCTTGATGGGGAGTAAGTATATTAATTGAACAAAGCTACATTCTTCTCATTTTCCTTGTATAATGAATTTTAATGTTCAGTATGTGTTCATGTCTAGGAAGGAAAAAACTGGTGTTGATCGGTTCTCTCTTAGACAAGCTGTGATATTCATCTGTGCTACGAATAGGCCAGATGAGTTAGACCTTGAATTTGTTCGACCTGGGCGTATTGACCGTCGACTGTATATTGGTTTGCCTGATGCAAAGCAACGAGTGCAAATTTTTGGTGTGCACAGTGCTGGAAAGCAACTTGCAGAAGATGTAGACTTTGGAAAAGTAAGTGTGATCTCTAGGTCTGGTGCTATTTATTTTGGTAATTGGTGGCTGTTTATATAGTATGGATGACAATCTGATTTGGTTTTGGGCTTCCTTTTTCTTCCACTTCAGCTTGTTTTCCGCACTGTTGGTTTTTCTGGGGCAGATATTCGGAATCTTGTCAATGAAGCAGCAATCATGTCAGTAAGTAAAACATACAAACACCGAAAATTTAGCTTAAGTAAACTTTTTGTTTGTATTACTGTTCCCTTGAAATAGGAGTTGTGCGAGATATTGATGGTGAGGAAGTTGAACTGGTAATTATAGTGGCATTGGTTGCTCCAAGGTGTGAACCAGGTTTATTAATCGGTACCTATACATGTACTGTTGTATTATCAAGGTATCAGTGAGAATACAACAAATCTAGTGTGATGATGGTGACTTTTTTCATGACTGTTCTTGGTGAATAGTTATATTTGGTGAAGTGGTGTGAGTGTTTACTGGAATCTAAATAAAAAATGATTTAACTGATGTTTCATATGATATTTAAGTTTTGAATAGATTATGAGTATGCTTTTGAGTAAAATATTTATTTATTATTTTGAAAAGAAAGCTTCTCATGCATATTTGCAAGCTAGTGTATCTGTACAGCTCTCTCTAGTTTATTTGCATGCTGTTTTCTACCCTTCATTTTTCAGGTGAGGAAAGGGCGTTCGAGGATCTACCAGGAAGACATTGTTGATGTGTTAGATAAACAATTGCTTGAGGGTATGGGTGTACTTCTTACTGAAGAAGAGCAGCAAAAATGCGAACAAAGTGTATGTCTGCGTTGATTGTTCTTTAGCGGTTTCCTCGGCAGTGACAAGTGCTGTATAATGTTCATTTGGTCACTGAGTTTTATAAAATTATATCATAGGTGTCTTCGGAAAAGAAGAAACTGCTAGCTGTTCATGAAGCTGGTCACATAGTGTTGGCTCATCTGTTTCCTCAATTTGATTGGCATGCATTTTCTCAGCTTCTGCCTGGTGGAAAGGTACAAATTCTGGTATTAATAAAAATCGTATGCTATTGAAATTCTGTTGGAGTGGCTCTTTGACAAGGTTTATTTGCAACATGAACAGGAAACTGCAATATCTGTGTTTTTCCCCCGAGAAGATATGGTAGACCAAGGTTATACGACCTTTGGCTATATGATGATGCAAATGGTGGTAGCTCATGGTGGGCGTTGTGCTGAGCGTGTTGTGTTTGGTGATGACATAACTGATGGAGGAAGAGATGATTTGGAGAAGATAACAAAGGTAATGACAATTACTTTCGTGATATAAATTTATGGAATTACTTCTCTGCAAGAGATATAAAGTGCAATTTGCACAAAGTTATATGAATCAAATGTCATTTAGCATTCTTTGCTTTAAAGTTTATCATGTACCTGAGGCGTGTACATGTATTTAAGGCATTGAAAGTGCAATTAGCTCATTTCCTTTTCTCCCTTTCCCTCTTTAAATTTAGCAAAGCAAAGTCATTGACCAGTGAACCGTAGTTTTTCAAGGCGTAAATGAATAAAAGGGATATGCATTCAAGTAATCCTCTTGGAAGTACTGTCAAACACAGCTTGTCTCTTTACATGCTGTATACCTTTTGATGAACAGAATAGCATTCCTTGCTTAATTGCACAATGCGTCAATGCCTCATAGGCAAGATGAGTTTTTCATGAGATTTGTCTTAAACATGTTTTCTTCCGAATACTTTCACGAATGTTTTGCTACATTTAGCAGTAGTTAATACACAATTTAGTATTATCCCTTTCCTCATTTAAGTCTTGTCTTCAGATTGCTCGAGAGATGGTAATCAGCCCTCAAAATTCAAGGTTGGGGCTTACATCTTTAACCAAGAGAGTTGGACTTGTGGATCGACCAGATAGTCCAGATGGCGAGTTGATCAGATACAGGGTACTCTTATTTCTCCAAACTCGCAAATATCCATATGAAGGAAGGAAAAAATGCTTTATGTATCTGATAATCTTGATCAACTAATTCTTCTTATCTTTGTTCACGATGTTAGTGGGATGACCCCCATGTGATTCCGGCCAATATGACGCTTGAAGTGTCTGAGCTATTTACCCGAGAATTGACAAGGGTAATTTAATTTGCTTCTCATTTTTATCATTTCTAAAGCTATCTAAAAAGGATACTACTGAATGTTAGTGGTCCTATCAAATGTGAATGGCCTCATGTATTTCGTTGAAAACTGCTTTCGGTGTGTGTTTGGTATTCGTTGCAGTACATTGAAGAAACAGAAGAACTCGCAATGAATGGTTTGAGAAACAATAGGCACATATTGGACATGATTATAAAGGAACTATTAGAAAAGTCGAGGATTACTGGTTTGGTACGTTATAGAACACATTTCTCTTAATTGTGAACACCGTAATGTTGATTTGATAACAATTAAATTACTTACTGATCTTATGAAATTCTTGCACCAAACTTGTTAGATATGTCTTCTCACAATCTCGCGTTCCAATTTATAGGAGGTTGAAGAGAAAATTAAGGATCTTTCTCCTGTGATGTTTGAGGATTTTGTGAAGCCGTTTCAAATAGACTTGGAAAAGGTATTGATTTCAGTAGTTGCTAGTGTCGAATTGTTTGATATCCGTTTCAACTTTTAAATTTATAGATGGTTTTAGATGAATTCTTTTGTTATGATATCTGTTTCTCGGTGTTGCTCTTCTTCCTCCCTTCAAAGCACTTTTATGAAGACCGGTTTCTTGAAATGAATTCCAACTTACATGTGTTATTATTTGGTTATATTTTTAGGATGGTCCGTTGCCACACAACGATCAGTTGCGGTATAAACCACTGGACATATATCCTGCACCACTGCATAGATGTTAAAATATTGCCGAGATCATCAGCTCAATGCAGGTGCATGGTAATCTTGAAAACAAGAAGCAGCCGGGATGTCCACGAATCTGTTGGAGTGTTTTCTTGAATCAACCTTAGCTTGTGGTCAAGTCAATTTCCAGCGGACATGACCGGTCGCATGTTGCATATCAAGATGACATTTTGCCTGAAAGCCGACTTTGTTGAAGCTCTTCAAACCTGTAATCTACCGAGCCTTGGATGTTGTTACCTAATCCGACAACCATAACCTGTCACTGGCAATCCTTGAGGATCGCTAAGCAAGCTGTGGGCAGTCAGCATGTAAAAGAAGGGTGTCGTGTTTCGAAATGAGGATCGGTTGGAGATTATCGAAGAAAAACAGAACTAAGCTCAGTTGGCGCTTCATGTCAATTTTGTATTTGATTGTTCTTTTCCTGCTCAAGTATAATATCAATTTTTGTAAGACTGCGAACTCAGAATGACATAACCAAAATTTATTTTGTAATGCTATGAGCCTAAATTATATATGAAATAGTCCCTAAATTTTCTCGTACACCGATGAATATATCAAGAATTAAGATCCGCAATCTGTTGGTGCCAAATTCCTCAACGATCCAAGTACATGAAAATGATTAACAATTCATGGAAATAAATTCCTTTCTTGGAATACTTATACGTAGCGAATTAAGTTTCATGAGCGTTGAAGGTAATAACCGCAAAAATAGCCATGTACTTATCCTATGCCTTACAACTTGCTGCTCGGAACCCCTACTGGTGCATCTCTAGATCTCTTTTCTACTGATCGGGAAAGCTGTTTCACTGCTGCTTTTGGCAGATGGCGAGGCCGGCTCAGCCAAAGTCCCCCATCAACTACAATGACAGTTCCATTGATGAATTTACCTGCAAAATTTACAATGATAAATAAGTTTCCAATCCTTTCAGAAAATAAATCGATAAATAAGTTTCCAATGATAGATGGGGGAAATGAATGACGTAAAAAGAGAAAAGGCTAGCAAAACCCGTAGACATGAGCATCATGACCAATTCAATGTTTTGTTGGTTTCATTTTCTAGTATTTCACTGACTAAAGCTTAAGAATGAATGCTTTATTCTACTCAAAGGATAATAGGACCGGATGACACTGAAAAGCTGAAGCATCAGAAGACAATGTGCATAAATAGTCCTGAAACCAGATACATATGGAACAAGGATGGACTCTTGCACTTTGATAATCAACAGTATTTCATACTGTTTCTTAACTGGTTTGGGCACGAAAGTTTACAGTTATGCAATTGTTAATCACATGTTGCTATACAAAAATGATGATATTAAATGGCACAAGCAGAGGTTATCCAACCTGCATCTGAAGTAAGGTAGAGAGCGGCCATAGCAATATCCCATTTGTCCCCTAGTTTATACAAAGGCATGTAATCTCTAGCTTTGCTATTTATCCCTGTTGGTGCAAGTTTACTCATGCCAGGCGTATCACCAATGGGACCCGGTGCTATTCCATTGACCCTAATGTCGTAGTCAGTTCCCCACTCCAGTGCCAAGTTTCTCATAGTGGCATCAACAGCTGCCTGTTGAAACGGGAACATTTTAAACCACGTTTATCACTAAAAGAAGACATGATCACTGAAAACCTATCAAACAAACCTTGGCGGCTGATACATGGACTTGATACCAAGCAGCTGTATAATGTAAAGTAGCACTGATGTTCAATATTGTTCCACCACCAGATGAGCCCCTTCCAGGACCTCCTTTTTTAAGATACTTGAGTACTTCGTAGCACATTGTGAATGTGCCAACAGCATCAATATCCATAACTGCAAGAAACAGATGAAATCAATGGTTTTTTGGCCAAAATCTCAAAGCACCTATAAATACGTAAAGGACAAGGATAATCTAGTGAGAGACCTCAATATGTACTGCAACTTTGAATTCACCTTAGAAAGTCAACTATTGGCCTAATAACGTATCTCATTTATTTGTTATTACCTTTCTCCAATTTCAATTCAGTTCAAAGGCTGAGATTGCTGGGTTAAGTCCTAAGAACGTAAAATGGGAAATAAGTTTATGAATGCACCCATTCTTGCTTTCTTTTGATTTCAAGCATGTCTCTATTTATCCTTTTATCTGTTAACCTAAAATCTTCGAAATTTACAAAAGTTTCATGTTAAACTTAAAACGTTAAGGTCCCAAGCTAGAGCAAACCTCGCACTTACATTTTCACCAAAACTAGTGCTCAATAATTGGCTAAAAAAGTTTGAGCCCACTCATTTATAAGAAGAATTTAATTTGATACCAATATGAACAAAATAACAACAATAACCATGTGTTAGAACAAATTCATATGTGCAAACATATGATAAAAATTGTTACAACATTCAACCTGTTCGAAATCCATTAGGGGACAGGTCCTCTGCTGATGCAAGAAAATTGCCAGCTGCGGCATTCACAAGTATGTCAAGCCTACCAAAATGCTGGAAAGTTGATTCCACCACTCGTTTTGCATCTTCCTGTTTACGAACATCCCCCACAAAACCAACAGCCTGAAACAAAAGAAAAATATGAAATAAATAAATCTTGACCTGTATAACCAACGAATTCCAAATCACATATTATGTTTGCAAGCCACAAGTAAATCAGTGTCATATAGACAAATGCCTGAAAGCAGCCAAGACATGCCTCAGGAGGCTTACTGGATAATGGAATTTAACACTGCTGAACAAGTTGGTGCAACCATAGTAAATTAATGAAATCCGATATGAAATGAACTTATGGACTAATACTAAATCACTACTCCAAGAATTGGAATTTGAGCCATTTGATGCCAGCGAATGAGACCACAACCACACCGATCTCAAGCCCGCCAAGTAAACTCTAGAACCTACTCCTTGTGTTGCTGACTATTCGACTTTTCATCTCATATTTAGGATCATAAAGCAATTATGCAGCCCTAAATTGCTCTACCAACAGAACCACCATTCCTTTTTTTGCCCAAAGTGAACACAGGTTCTGCTTTTCGTTAAATTGCTGACCTTTCAATTCACACTATATTGCTTGTAACTAAAACAAGCACACACCCTTTCAACTCCAAAGTATACGACAAGTCAACAATCCAATGAAAATAAGGCCACCGACGCATTCATAATTCAACAATCGTAATTTACTGGCACCCGATAACCCCATTTTAGTTGAGATAGTGACCGGTAAAGTAAACCCAGATGCGCATACAAAGTATAAATGAAAATCCGCAATGAAATTCCGAAATGCTCCCGCTTTTTCAATCAACCAAGAAGAATCACAATTATTATTATCCTTTTCTGGAAAAGAAATTCCATTTCATTTCCCTCATTTTCTCAGCAACCAAACAAGGCCACAATTCAGTAAAACAGAGACGCCAACAAAAGAAAAAAAAGCCCCAGCTAGGGAATTAAAGCATAAGATAATGCATAGTTCCTAACTTTTCTCATCACCCAACTGCCAAAATAGTTCACTGATCAAAACGAAAACAAACATAATCATATCAAATTCCATTTCCCTCAATTTTCCTAGCAACCAAACAGACCTCAGAAAAGAAAAGAGCTTGAAAAAAGAGAAGGTACCTGAATTCCAAGAGAGCGAAGCTCGGAGACGGCAGAGTCCAGCACTTGCTTCCGGCGGCCCATGATGGCAATCGATGCTCCATGCTTGCCGAATTGGGTCGATATTTCGAACCCGATTCCTGACCCGCCTCCGGTTATAAGAGTCACCTTCCCTTTGACCGCATCAGCCTTGAACGGCGACTCCATCTCTCTCTCTCTCTCTCTCTCTCTCTCTCGCTTCTCTGGAGCTCTTGTTTTCCTACAGACTTGCCTGATGAATGCTGATCAATGTGTACAGTTTGTGGTGCAAAATAAAAATGGTTATATTTTATTGAGCTAATTACAAATTTTGTCACTTTCATAACCACATTATTTATTTAAAATTTTCACATTACTGCCTAAATTTATAAAATATTAACAATTTAAACAACTATTATGTTTAAGTTTCTAACTATATGCGCAAGAAAAGATTCTCTCGTAACCAATTTATAATCTTAGTACCATCTTCTAGCTAATTAAATGTTTGACCCGTATTAAAAAAATAAATCACTTATCTAATAGAAATATGCCATGTGAAAACAAAAAAAATATCTCTTTTGAAAAAAATTATAAAACTTACTTACAAAAAATAATTAGGCTGCGTCTAATTTCGATTTGACACAAGCTAATCCGTTTATTCTAAATCTTTAAGGACTGATTACTTTAGTTGTAGAGTTTGTGTCGGCAAAAAATTAACAACAGATTAATATATGGTTTGATTGCCTTCTAAAAGTAATTAATAGAGGCCCGTATAATAAAGCATAAAATAGCTTAAACTATTAAATTTAATACTTCGCTTGTTATGTGAAATTGTGGAAGTAGCTCCTTTTTATCCTTCCTATCAATTTGTTTTCTTTGCTTTTTTTGAAAAGCAATACATAATCTACATTTAAATTATAAAAATGGAGATTTGAACACGAAATTTAGGTGGCAAGATGAATGCTATTAAATAATTAGTTTTCATTATTTTAACTTATTTTAATTTTGGCGCTAATTATTAGCAGCCAAGCGGCGTTGTTCCGGTCGCACCCCCAACTCAAAGGTAAAAATTCCAATTATTGAGAACTGGGAGGAAGATGTTTTTCTTTCGAGGAAATTGTAGCAATGATATCTTAACTAAAAATTTATTACTATTGGTTCATTAATTCATCAAAACGTGTAGGTATAGTCATTTTTGTCAACGTTGTTAGAATTTTGTCAAAATGAGTTATATTGGAATGACCATTGCTACAATTGGGTTGAAGTTGAGGGACAATTTCTCTAATTTGGTTAAAGTTGAGGGACCATTTCTTTAGTTGAATTAAAATTGAGGGACAATTGTTAATGAATATTTAGTTGAGGGACTATAGCTGCACGTTTTGATGAATTGAGGGACAATGATAATGAATGATAATGAATTTTTAGTTGAAGGACTATAGCTGCACGTTTTGATGAGTTGAGGGACCAATGGTAATGAATTTTTAGTTGATAGATCATTGCTCTAATTGATTTAAAGTTGAAGGACCATTACTACAGTTTACTGTTTTATTTCTGCTGCTTTTGTTTTTGTTAAGAAGGGAGATTGGCTTTTGCAGAAAGAGGTAAACCTCGTCAGGAAAATAGAAGAAGTTGTAGGGAAGCAAATGGAGGAATTTGAATGCAAGGAGAAGGAGGCACTTGCTGATATTACCAAGGTACTGCGTTTTTCAGTTGAAAGAAACGATTTAAATACATACACCAGCTATGGGCTAAGTAAAACTTGTCGAAAAACTAGCCTTCAACGTCCATTTTCGGTTTCGGAAATGTTTGCTTATGCATTATACCTTGAACGTGCAGGTTTTCAAGGCGAGGCGTGTTGCAAAGATAAAGATGCTGGATGATGGGTTTTGAGAAAGCCTAGCGCATGAAACATGTAGGCGAGTAGGGAGTGGGTAGTGGGCTTCACAGCCTCGGTTTCAATCTCAATTGGTAGGGCCCATTTTGCTTTGTGGCCTAAAATTGGGCTAGTATTTGCCCTCAATTTGGGTTTTAGGTTTTAGGTTAATTTTAGGTCGGGTTGGAGTGGATTTTGGGGGGAAGAGAAATTTTAGGTTTTAGCCCACCATTGAAGATGGTCTTAAGACCTACTCCAACTCTTGAGATAAAACTCAAATTTTAGGTTTTAAACTTATTCCAACTTGCTCCAACTTTGGCGCAAATATGAGTTAAAACTCAAAGAGTAATGTTATTCATACCATATTTTTATACCACATCATTTGTAAAATTTAAAAAACTCAAGAAAAGAAAGGAGAAAGACTCATCATTTAATTAATTAGTTTTTTTTTTAATTATTAATTTATTAAATAAATAATTAAATGTAAAATTTTGATTAATTCAAATGATATGTCAACGTCGGGTCAGAGAATCCCGCGGCTCCGAGAGGATCCAATTCCGCCAAGTTCTATCCTTTTTCCAGACCCTCCAAACCCTACAATTGCGATCAGAAAACGACATGTCGACCGAGGAAGAGAAAATCGAAGCCCTGTACCAGCACCCGCCCCGCGGAAGAAGAGGCGCCGTCGACGACGGAGCGA
Source organism: Malus sylvestris (assembly GCF_916048215.2). Lineage (NCBI taxonomy): Eukaryota > Viridiplantae > Streptophyta > Magnoliopsida > Rosales > Rosaceae > Malus > Malus sylvestris. The sequence goes on along the minus strand of NC_062264.1, from coordinate 35,658,569 downwards.
AGGTGAGAAAAATATCTCCCTCAGACCTCCGACGACGAGGTTTTCGAGATCGACGAAAACGTTGCGATGCAGTTCCAGACTGTCAATACTTTCTTCCAAGATGAGAGCGTGGCGCGCGGCGTGGTGATGGCGGTCCCGAACGTCCACAACGCGGAGCTTGTCAAGATCATCGATTTCTGCACCAAAAGCCTGGATCTGAATTGGAAGGCGGAGCACGAGGAGGCGTCGAAGAAGGAGCTGAGGAAGTTCAACAACGATTTCGTCAAGGACTAAAGCACCGATAGCTTAATGCAGCTGATCCTGGCCACGTATTACTTGAACGTCGATCAAATGCTGGAGGTGCTGTACGGTGCGTCGCCGATCGAATCAAGAACAAGAGCGTGGAGTACGTGAGGAAGTTGTTCGGCGTCGAGAATAATACGCCCGAGAAAGAACAGAAGCTTCGCAATGAGTATGCTTGGGCTTTTTTAAGGAGTCGATGATGACTGAAAATTAAATTATATTAATTTTTAAGAAAGTTACAGTTTTTTGTTGTTGTGGAATTTAGGGTTAGGGTTAATTTTGTGAAAGTAACAAGGGGAACACTGGCAATTTTAATTTTATTGATGATGGTGTATGCGTTGTTTACTTGCAAGTTTTCATTGATGCGAATTTTTTATTTTTGCAGTTTTTTCTCAGTCTAAGAGACAATGATTAAGATTTGAGGATTAAAAATCAGATACGGATAACTTTTGGTCTCGACGGTTCTAATAATATGAAGAAAGTTGAAGCTTCACTATACTATAAAATAAGTTGGCAATATGATGGTCAGTTATAGTTTAGTCGTATTCCTTGTGAGAGGCTTAGTGCAAGGTTTTAAGTTTGATTATCGCTAAAGGCGAAGTTGAACCATATTATTATGGCAAATCTATTGTAAGACTTAGTGCACTCATTGCCTAGTGTACAGATCGTATGTTAAAAAAATGGCAATATGGTATATGGAGAGAAGTCCAACTTCACATAAACCCTTGCACCGTTTCTTCTTTCAACAATATGAAACTCTTTTGCCTTCACATTCACACGCAAATACATGATCATGTTGGTTGATCTATTTTGCATCACAAAATCTCCTGCTCTGTATTCCATAATTTTGTAAAGTGAACGAGTTAAAATATGGATTTGTACAGTCATGCCTACTTGGTATGAGCCAATGAAGTAGCTACGTTGGAATCTATAGTGGAACCACCAAATCAAAGAAGGCAGACTCGTGCCACCGTGGAGATACTCATGTATTCTTATAGCAGACAATATTTCGATTGTATGTAAGAATCTCTCGAATTGACGGCGAGGCTTTCAATTGAGTAGATGGATGAGGATATACAGTTTACTTTCCTAAGGAAAATCATGACAAAGGCAACACCTGGACAAGTGGAAGCCGGGCATATTTGGTTTCTGGTCAATTCATATATGTTAATATTAGACAGGAAACTCTCAGCAGCTAAAAGCAGGTAACAATCAAAAGCACTTAAAATTGAGTCAATTTTCAAACTTCTAAAGAACTCTTGATCCTCTTTTTGAAACAAACTAGGCCACATAAGAAACAAATACCTTCGATCTTTACCGAAGGTGTAAACATCGAAATTTCGGTGAAATAAATGTACCAATGCATTAAAATTACAATCTTCACTCATTTCACCTACATCATCCACTTACTTCACCTACAACCTCCACTCATTTTACCTATATTATCCACTTATTTCACCTACAACCTCTACTTATTTCACCTACATCATCCACTTCACAAAAAAAAAAGAATGGTGGTGATTCACTCTCAAAGCGTATAAATAAGCTTCTCCATCAAGGGATCAAGACACCAATTCACATATACATTTCTCTACCCCCAAATTGAAAGAGAATTCCCCAAATCCTTGAAGCTATGAAACTCTAAAGCTTTCAAGCATCCAACCTCCCAAATTCCCAAGAATCCCGAAGGATCAAGAAAGCTCTCTCCGTTCTTCGTCAAATCCTTGAAGAAATCCATACAACCGTTCATCAAGATCAAGCCCAAAGGCCCTTGAAGATCTGTTCATTGTTCATCAAGATCAAGCCTCGAAAGCCTTGGAAGATCCGTTCATCGTCGTTCATCAAGATCAAGCCCAAAGACCCTTGAAGATCCGTTTATCATTCATCAAGATCAAGCCCCGAAGGCCCTTGAAGATCCGTTCATCCTCGTTCATCAAGGTTAAGCCCAACGCCCCTTTAAGAAATCCACACAACTGTTCATCAAGATAAAGCCCTTACATGGAAAATTCATGCGATGAATGAGACAAGAACGCGTGTACAAAATAATATTTTGTATTAATTTTGGGGTTACAATCTCTTTTACAATTTGATCATCTGATTCTATCTTCGTAAGGTGTAGATTTGTGGATGGGTTGTTGATCTTCAAGGGCCTTCGGGGTTTAATCTTGATGAACAGTTATGTGGATTTCTTCAAAGGGCATTGGGCTTGACCTTGATGAACGAGGATGAACGGATCTTCAAGGGTCTTCGGGGCTTGATCTTGATGAACGATGAACGGATCTTCAAGGGTATTTGGGCTTGATCTTGATGAATGAGGATGAACGAATCTTCAAGGGCCTTCGGGGCTTAATCTTGTTGAACGATGAACGGATCTTCAAAGGCATTTGGGCTTGACTTGATGAATGAGGATGAACGAATCTTGAAGGACCTTTGGGGCTTGATCTTGATGAACGATGAACGATGAACGGATCTTCAAGGGCCTTTGGACTTGATCTTGATGAACGGTTGTGTAGATTTCTTCAAGGATTTAACGAAGAACGAAGATAGTTTTCTTGATCCTTCGAGATCTTGGGAATTTGGGAGGTTGGGTGCTTGAAAGCTTTAGAGTTTCATAGCTTCAAGGATTTGGGGAATTCTCTTCTAATTTGAGAGTAGAGAAATATATATGTGAATTGGTGTCTTGATCCCTTGATGGAGAAGCCTATTTATAAGCTTTAAGAATGAATCACCGCCATCCTTTTTTTTTTTTTTTTTGTGAAGTAAGTGGATGATGTAGGTGAAATGAGTGGAGATTGTAATTTTAATGCATTGGTACATTTATTTCTCCGAAATTTCGATGTCTACAGTAGGTGCCAAAGAAGAATGAGAAAAAGCCCCAAAAAAACAAAAAGGAACAGGCCAAGATAATAACACGCGATAACGTAAAACTTCACATCAGTAGCAATACAAGCACATACACAATAAAACCTAACATTAGTTCACTGCACAATCCACTAAGGTGTAGTGTCATATTCGGCAACTAATCCAACCTAAAACTCATCTCTAATGATAAGATGCTATGCCCGGGAACAGATTTGACATTAGCTTGGCCAGAATCATCAACATTAAGTATCTGCCTGCTGCTGTTGGGCTTGTTGTTGCTGTTGCTGCGGCTGTTGAGGTTGAGACTGAGCCCACGGCATGAAAGACACAGGTGGTCTAGGCTGTTGAGCAGCATACAGTGCTGGTTGATCAACTGGCTTCCCCATGATCATCCCAGGAGCTCCCACTGGATGCTGCGGTGGAACATAATAGTACGGAACGTCTGCTGGGGAACCCACCACCGGGAGGGTAGCCTTGGTCACTCCTAGCCCCTCTTCCTTCAACTCATCTCTTGGGATAATATCAACCAAAAAATCAAAGACGTCAGTCCTGGAAATAGCAGCTGCGATATCATTCTTTTGTAATGTCCTCCTTTTGTTCTCCTCTGTGTGAATCCACGAGCGCAAAGTCAGCTCCAATATGAATATTTCACATGCCTTTGCAAATACAACTGGAGCCTCGGCAGATATCATTCGAACATCCTCATCAGCTTTCATTATTTTCTTAATTCTAGCAAGTGGAAGGCTGTGATTCTTGAAGTCAGATGCTTTCTCAACGTCTTGCATTTGGTCGGACCAGAACTCTTGAAGCTGCACCTGTTGGTGGTGGGGAAAGTGCTGTATTTTCTGGTAGGCAAGCTGATGTGACGGATCAGGGAAAGTGGTGGGGGCCTGCGATGGGGAAGTGACGGCCACAGCAAGAGTTCCAGAAGCCACTATGGGAGCAGTTTGACAGGACGAAGGAGCATATGATGCCATTTGGCCAGAACTTGCTACGGCACCATCCACAGGCTGCTGCTGTTGCTGTAGTGTTTGTTCTGAGTGATCCATGGTTAACAACGGGAAAGTATATTTCTTGTCCTTGCTATTCCCTAATCATAACGCCGGATAAAATTAACAAACTGAATAAAAGGACATAAGCAAATATAGGACCCTTGCGATACAAGAACAAAAAAAGCATCGGAAAATAGAAAATGTCAAAAGAACTCTTCTTTTCACCAAAACCAAATAGTTTCAATCACCTCCGACTCCAGTTTCTAGGGGGTAGTCGGCCAGCTTTTGAAAAACTGGTGTGGAGATCTATACCAAAAATCCTTTTTGTTGGGGTGGGGGGACTTTTCGATTTGATGAAGGGAAACTCAAACATTCAATAATCTCCGTTTACGCCTCTGCAATAACCAAACGTGAGTTCTGTTTCCACTCATCTATCCACTTAAATAACACGCTTACTACCCTGCCTGGGAAAAAGCTAGTAATTTGAGAGCCTAATTTTTTTTCATTTCTCACTTCTTATCGAATCCGCTCTGTAGATTCTACAGTTCCTTCACTAAACAACGCGTCTCGTTTCTGCAGGAAATCATTCTTGCCAAATAATTTTATGACAATTTATGACACATACATGCTTATATTTATATAATCACAAACAATATATACACAAACCCTTGAAAAAAAAAACAAGAATACTAAAACATAATCAATCACAGAAGAATCTAAACAACAGTCATACAAAATGAACAGGCACTCGCTAACTGCACGCCTTCAAGTTTCTAACAAGTAAAGCTTAAATAATACATTACTGTTAACTAACAAGTTAAAATTGTATAAACAAACAGTTAAGAGAGGATTAGGGAAGTTTTGATTTCATATTATCCACATTCAAGCTCCTAATGCACTATTTGGTTGCTAAAAAAACTAAAATTCTAGTCCTTTTTTCCCATTGGGTGCTTAATTAAGTGAACCCACTAATTACAACACGATCCAGAACAACATAAACACATAAAGATGGAAAATTTTCCATTTTTCTTGCCTAAACTTTCCCAGCACCCAAACAGAGGATGCAAACAAAATAACAAGCCAGCAGACAATTTCCTCAGAACACCCAAAGAAAAAAGTAAAATTAAAAATTACCCAGTAAAGCTTAGCTGAATCTTCTCCTTGGCAGAAACCCTATGAGAGAGAAAGAGAGAAGAATCTAGAGAGCGAGAGTGAGAGGGTTAAAAGGGAGGGACAGAGAAAGTTTGAAATGTTTGGGTTTTTACTTACAGAGAGAGAGAGAGTCATGGGAGGGTGGGAGGGTGGGAGAGAGAGAGAGAGAGAGAGAGAGTTATGGGAGGAAGCATGGATATGTTGACACGTTTCGAACACTGAGTTCTGACTATCGTGGAGTTATGTTCAGAACTGCCACGTTTCGAGCGTTCACTGGAGCTACAGTGGACAGGAATGCTAGCGTATGCGACCGTGACGTATGAGAAAAATGACTGCTTACATGGTTTATATGGGGTAAGGGGTATTTCGGTAATAACATTTTTTTCCAGGTAAGCATGCAGGAGAGGCCGTGGAGCAATTTCATGAGGTCATGTGACTGCTTACATGGTCCATCATTTATTACTCGATTGACACTAGACAATGTGAACATGGAGAAATTCGGTGTATGACGGTCGGATCACGTGTTTATAGAAACTACCGAACCAACTTGAGTGCTCTCACCCTATAAAAGGGTTGAATGCAGCTACAATGACAGAAGTAGTTCTATATCGAACTCCACAAGCTTAAAAATACATGATTTGGAGCAATTTTTGGCTACACTCTATACTTAGCTTAGAGTGGTTGAGGAAAATGATGGGGGACGGACAATGCATCATTTGGTCTATCAACACCAACCCTACTCTACCATTGTGCGGCCATTCGCACAATGGCGTGCAAGTGGTGTTATTTTTGAGCTTATTTTAAAATTTTGGATCAATTGTACGAAATCTCTCAAGCTTTGGGTCGATATCTGGTTAGGGTTGTGGCCGGCATGGTTGAGGGAGGGATAGAGGTGAGTTTGGGAGGGCCAATTGATCCATATACCCACAGCTGCAAAAGCTACCTAAATGAAAGCTCTCACTTCATAAAAGTCCACATGCTTAAGTAAAGTGGGCTCACAAGAGTGAGTTGTATGACACATGTACATCGCTATGGTAACATTTCGTATAATCATACAATATAAGTTCTGTGAATCCACATAATATCATGATGGTCTCAATCCCCTTCCAAGTTATCCATTTTCTTCTACTCCGAAGTTCCCCCTTTTTCTTTTTTATTTTTACGTGTGAATTTTTAACTATAACACGTAGACAACACAAATTGAATGATGTGGATCTTGTGTAGCTATTGAACTTTACATGTAAGATGACCTGCTTTGATACAAAAGAAAGTTTAAGTTTTACCTTAAAACCAATTGGCACAATAAAGAACAGCTCATCTTTTTATAAACACATAAAATTCATTCTTTTCTCGATGTAAAATTAATTTTCTCAACACAAAGGACAAATACATTATAGAAAAACTCTTACTTTAACAAGTCCTTATCAATAAAGCAACCGACAATACAATATGAGCTGCTTAATTAGGGTTGACATTGCTACGTTACTCCAAAACCAAACCGGTTGCAATTGCAAGCAAAACAGAGACTCTGTGTGAGCTGTGAGGCCACCCCTACTGTGTCTCATTGCTTGTTTTGCCGACCGAGGCGAGAGGGACTAGTGACAAACAACAAATGACACCCAATTAACACTTGTGGGCCCCGCAGTAGTTGTTGATGTTACCGACCCAAAAATCCCAATTCGTTTGTCTTTTAAGGCCGTCCGGCTACTTGTATGCAAATTTTACCACAATTCCTTCATTCCTCCAAACCTTTCTACATCTAACAACAAGAAAACCTTGCTGTTTCCCACCTTATCATGTTCCCTCCGAGGAAGGGTGGGGGAATCCAAATATGATGCATAACCACTAAGCATAATGCATGTTTGTTTTACCTGTGACGTTGAAATTTATTAGAGTTATGCTAAGGTCAGTCGCTCATGCGTGCGTGAATGATTTCTAATCGCTGATTAAACGCGATTTCTGAAGTGATTTACAATCAGACATCGCTCACACGCATGACTAGCGCTCGGTTTCCATTAGTGTCTTAAATGTCCAAGCTTATCCCACCTTCAAGAACTAGTTGCCAATAAACTTGCTAATGAAACAAAAACCTCCCTCTACTTACAACAATTAATTATTTTTCACCTTCTATATATGTTAAGAATAAAAATATTAAGCTTCAAAATTGAATTAAAAACTAAGCATTAATCTCCCTGGAATAGTTCAATTATTTTGTATTAGAGATGATTGCCCATCGCCTCAAAACAAAGGGAATATTCTAAATCAGCATTGTTAATAAAGGTACACTATGTGAGTAGGGGAACCAGAACCACTTAAGTTCCTAAAAGCATTTATCCTCCTCTTGCTATTCTCTCCCTGCAAACTCCTCCAAAACCTAGCAATGGAAGATTTCAATGCTTGGCTCTCCTTCCCCTTGCATGAGAACCTCAACCATGATCTCGCCATTCGGAGGTTTTGTCCGGCGCGAGTTGAGCAAGAACAAGGAGGAGGTGGAGGTGGAGAGTGGGATGAAATGCTAAATGAGATTGAGTTTTCTTCATCCTCTCACACCACTAGCACTCCATGCTTGCCTCCTTCAGAGGTTGACGAATTCGTCGATAGCTTCATCAACATGGATCATTGCATTGATGATCATGACATTCAGTCCATGGAGAAACAACAAAGTAGTAGTAGTATTGAGTACTATGATCAAGATGGGATCGAGACATTTTCAATGGCAGATGATCTGTATGGAGATGTTCTGATGATGATGGAGGAAGAAGATGATCATGTGGATATGAGTGGCTTGGCGGAAGATTTTCGGGTTGCGAAAACTGAGATGATGCCTGGGGTTGAGGTGGCGAGCCATGGTGTGGACCAAGGGCTTAACTTGGTGCACATGTTGCTCGCTTGTGCCGAGGCTGTTGGCTGCAGGGACACCAAGCTTGCAGACTCATTGCTCGCCCAAATTTGGGCATCTGTGAGCCCTTGGGGTGACTCCTTGCAAAGAGTTTCATACTGCTTTGCAATGGGATTGAAATCAAGGCTTTCGCTTCTTCAAAATGTCAACATAAATGGCACATTCAACAACGATATGATGGATGTTTCAGTGACCTCTAGGGACGACAAGTTGGAAGCTTTTCAACTCCTTAACCAAACAACTCCTTACATCGCTTTCGGTTTCATGGTTGCCAATGAAGCTATATGCCAAGCAGCGCAAGGGAAGGAAGACTTGCACATCATTGATTTGGGAATGGAGCACACTCTTCAGTGGCCTTCTTTGATTAGAACCCTAGCATCGAGACCCGAAGGCCCGCCTAAGAAGCTGCGAATCACCGGACTCGTTGAAGATCACAATCTGTTTGAGCTTGAAGCTGGCATGAGAGCTCTGGTGGAGGAGGCTAGCTCGCTAGGGATACCAACAGAATTTAGTTTGATATCGGAGCCGGTGAAACCATCACTCCTAACAAGAGAGAACCTAGACTTGAGAGAAGGGGAAGCATTATTTGTCAATAGCATCATGCACTTGCATAAGTATGTCAAAGAGAGTAGAGGCTCTCTGAAGGCAATTCTTCAAGCTCTGAAGAAATTAGGTCCATCTGTGCTTACATTGGTAGAACAAGATGCAAACCACAACGGGCCATTTTTCCTCGGGAGATTCCTCGAGTCTCTTCACTTTTACTCAGCAATTTTCGACTCCCTTGAGGCTAGCCTCCCACGAAACAGCCCTCAGAGGATGAAGATCGAGAAGCAGCACTTCGCGGACGAAATCAGAAACATTGTTGCTTTTGAGGGATTAAATAGGATTGAGAGGCATGAGAGGGCAGACCAGTGGAGAAGGCAATTAGGGCGAGCCGGGTTTCAAGTGATGGGGTTGAAGTGTACAAGTCAAGCAAGGATGATGCTATCTGTTTATGGCTGTGATGGCTACACTTTGGCTAGTGAGAAGGGTTGTCTCCTCCTCGGGTGGAAAGGCAGGCCGATAATGCTGGCATCGGCATGGCAAGCGCACAGCGTGTCTTCCTCCTAGACTCCTACTTCGCCTCCGCTGTCATATCACCGTGGTTGCAGCTGGTCGATTCAGTTAAGCCATTGGCATAGTCATTTCATTTCATATTCGAAAGTAATAACTTGGGATCAGGAACACGATGCCAGATTTTGATTCCTAAACATTTTCTTACTGATGTTACCTTACCTGGCTGCGTTTTATAGCCAAATTGGTAGAAAATAAATGCACGGATGCATGAACAGAAAAAACCAAATCGTGCATTCTCTTTCGAAAAGCTTAAACAATCCGCTACAATTTCGTGAATTTCGTGGGAATACAGTAAAACAAAAGAAACCGCTCGGAGCCAGTTCCATTCCGGAAACAGTGGAAACCACGGATCTATGCTCCGATCAGGATATCATACACACCATCTTATGTGTTAACGATTGAACGAATGAAATATTGCGTCTAAATCGTGCAAAAACGACACAATTCGAGTGTTCAAATTATCATTTAGGAGCTTTGTGACCCTGTGCTTTAGGTTGGCTAGCCGCTGTAGTCATTACTCGTAAGCATCTGGTGATTTCTGTGAAAGATGGCCTGGCTGCAGGATTAGGGGCCCAACACTGCTCCATAAGCGTTTTCCATTCGGGATCACAATGGCTTGGAATGGTGGGTCTCAACGTGTTATTTACAATACCTCCTGCAGGTAATCAAAATAAAATTCGACAAAATTAAATCCGGAGGCAAACATCAGTCTTAAGCGGTGTAACTATACTGACATGCAAGCACAAGCTCAACGAAAGGGACAGAGTAAGACAATTACCTATGATTGCTCCATAGTGCATGTTGGCATATGGCTCCTCGCCAGTAAGAATCTCCCACAAGACGATGCCAAATGAGAAAATATCAACCTACGACATTTAATCAAGAGATCCAGGTATGAAACTTCAATCATGTTATAGTTCGCTGAATCTAACTGCAATTCGTCGGTACACAGTCTATCACTTACTATCTATCTACTTCTATCTCCACTGTAAAAGATATATAAATAAAATTTAAACAAAAAAAACTTAAAAATAAATATTACCTTTTCGGAGACCTTGGTGCTGCTGCCATTCAGCAACTCTGGGGCCATCCATGGTAATGTTCCCCGTACACCACCAGAAACCAGGGTATTTCGTTTAATTTTTGAAAGCCCAAAATCACCGACCTAGGAAGCCACACATGTTATTGGAATGTAAGTTGCAAAGAGAGAGAAATAATCATTTTCCTAAATCAGTACAGTAATTTCATAATAATTACCTTGCAAATTGGCCGTGCAGGATCTTTTAGGTTCACGAGTAAGTTGTCACACTTCAAGTCAAAATGCACAATATTCTTTGAGTGTAAATATTCCATTCCAAATGCTGCATCCATGGCAATTATTAGTCGCTTGCGGCGATCGAGATACCTGCATTTGAAGATTCAGAGAAAGAAGGTGAAAAAGAAAGAAACAATTGCTTCCATTCAGAAACAGTGAATCTGAAACAGATGGATGAAAGTATATCTATGATATATGAAAGCATGAAACAAACTATGACCATAAAGAATGGTAATCAATGAACTATTACCTGTCTTTTCGAAGTAAGACATGCCTAAGAGAACCATCAACCATGTACTCCGTAACAGTAGCAAGTGTTCCCCCTGGTCCATCTTGCACCACACCATAAAATGCCACAACATTTGGATGGTGAAGCTTTGAAAGAATGTCAGCTTCCCGCCAGAACTCTATAATCTGACAATGGAGTAAGAAAAATCATTAAGGCCTTGAAAAGTAAAATATTAACGTGTCACAGAAGCAATAAAAATATGCGATCATATTTCGTCTACTTGCTTCAATAAATGTGAGTTTCATTACAAAATTCAGGTGGGAAGTAATAATTACCAATCTCTCTTGCTCTGACGATCTCCCAGTGAAGCAGCTCTTATTTAGCCTCTTAATGGCAACATCACTGCCCCTCCATTTTCCATGGTATACAGTCCCAAAGGTACCAGAACCCAGTTCCTTCAGCTGTTCAAGGTCTTCGTTCTTTATTAACTATCATGTCCATGAAGAAGAAAGAATCAAACAGAAGTAAAACGGAAAGTCTTTACTATCAGACAAAGTAGGTTAACCAATGCCAAAAATAACAGGTCCTTTGCATTCAATAGCAAGTCTGTTTAGAAGTATAAAAGAACAAATAACCAAGTAACCGGGGAACTAACTGCTCTAACAACAATAAAACAACCAAAGACCATTCAGAGTTTTCAAAATTTCCCGGATAAAACATTACACATTAAAAGTTAGGGATGACTCTTTGTGTGTGTGTGACCATGCACCAATACATGCATGGACTCACACACAAATATTATCCAGATTCGAATCCTAAGCTAAGCGCTAAATACACTAAAAAAACGCTTTTCCTACTACAAGCTACACTCGAATGAAGCCAAATTTTTGTTTGTATCTCTTTTGCTATAATCAATCAATTAATAGGTATTAGTTTACCTAAGCAAGTTATTATGAGAAATCATTTGTATCAAGTTATTGAACATGTAAGCATCACACCTGCAAGGTACTGATATCAAAATCTCCCAAAGAAGGATCTAAAGGAGGTAAACCAGCTTTTCTGCTTGCAGACTTCCCATCCTATATCAAAGTAAATGAAACATTTTTTGATAAAAGAGTAAATGAAACATTGTTAGCAAAGAAGCAATTTGTTAAGAAAAATGAGACCTGATCAAAAGACTACCTCATACTCCAACTCCTGCGCTCTTACGTTTTCCATCATTCCCTCAAATTGCATACTTTCAGTGTCCTTCACTTGGGAATCACCATAATTAGAGTGCAGAGCTGTTGCATTAGCTTTAGCCATTCCAGGCAACTCTGTGCGCATGTCTTCCACAAATTTAGGCTGAGGACCAGCTCCTTCTCCTGTTAACGGTGTCGCATGATAAGATCTACCTTCTTCATTTCCAATCACAGGCGGAAAACCAAGATCCTGGTCCATAAGAGAAACATCTTTTTTATCAAACCCTTCTTGTGCTAACTTCTGGAAATATGACCAGCGTCTCGGTTCATGATTTTCCAGATTTAAGCTCAAACCAGTTCCATCCTTTTGCAACAAACCAATATCAGGGGAGTCTTCAGAAAGTATTGCCTTGGAGAATATATCTGACAGGAAATCTCTGGGAAATCGTTCTTCAATATCAATAATGATGTCTCCCTGCACTGGGGTAGAAACACCAACTGAAGCTGTTTCTTGAGAAGCATCTTTAGATAACTTCCCTGTCAAAGAAGTGAGCTCTGCATGTCCCATAGTGTCTACAGCCCTTGGATCCTTGCTGGTGTCCTCTTTCTGATTAACCTCAGAATGATTAGATGCAGATACCTCATGTTGCTTTCCAGAAGGTAGCCGACTTACATCTGGAAACTCAGATCCAGCTTCTGCAACTTTATCAACCATATGGTTTGGCAATGCCCGCTTTACTTCACCATCTACATCTTGCAAAAGCTTTGCATTCATCTGAGAAACTGAATCAGCAACTTCCTTGTACTTTTGAAGTTGGACGAGTCCATCATCAACAGTTTGAGCATCGATATATGTTGTTGGGGTAGATTGTTCAGTCGGAGGAGTAAGGTTGCCATGTTCCTGTAATTTGTTAACTCCTTCCATGACTGGATCCTGCCTGGTGATATCAGAACGTGAAAGAGTAACGGGAAACGGAGGACCATGAGAATCGTCAGACTTTGTTGATCGATTCAGCAACTCTGCCTGCTCCCTGGGAATTCTTTCTGAGTGGTAGACTCTCTTAGGAAGCACAGGTAGCTCGTGGCAACCCGAATCAATTCCATTGGACAAATGGTCAGCATAAGCAGGAGCAAATGCATTGCTAGTTGTGAAACTATCCTCAACTTCACTAGATTTATGCACCAGAATTGGGTTCCCTGGATCAATTGACGAAGCAACCTTTTCAGGTTCCTGGTACTTTCTTTCATCTTTTGATGCTTCTTTGACAGCATGATAGTTCATCAAACTTCCATCATATGGCTGTAAAGGAACAGAGTCCTCTACTCCTGAGGGGCGGAGTTTTTCAGGGTCACTCTCTTGCTGCAGTAAATCATCATATTTGGGTTTCACCTGCTTTACTGGCATCTCGAAGTTCTGTTCTCTTGAGCCACTGGATGGCTGGCCTTCAATTGAACCTCCTTGTAGATTTAAAATCCCATGATTAGACACCGATACAGTTCCTCCAAATGGGGAGTGACTTGGAAGGGCATGGCCATTGTGCAATGGGTACTGCATATTTTGTCCATAATGCATCACGTCCGTATGCTGAAAAGGAGGATAAGCTTCAAAGGCATTTGAAGGGTTAGGCAGGATTGGCTCGGAAGATTGAACAGTTCTCAATGAAACAATATTGGCAGTTGAATTCAAAGTGCCTAACCCTACTGAGTTTTTTGCAACCCTACTTGTCTCCTTCTCAATATGTTGTCCATTGAACTCATCTAAATTATTTGCTAAAGTGCTCGTCAAACCATGTAGAGTCGAATTTTTTCTTGACCCCAGGTCCATTCCATTGACAGCAACTACATACTGAACCTCAGAATCACCATCCGCACTGTGCAGACCAAACTGAGCTTCCTCCAAATCACTCATGGAGAACAAAAACATCCTAAGCTTTTGTGGTCCTTCTTTATCTTCTACTTCATTCCATTCTTCCATCATATTCTGCAGATCCTCGTCACAAGATACAGAAACTAAGGCATCAAGTTCCTCTCCAGGAAGCTGATATTTAATTACATGCACTTGGTTATAAATTGATAAAGCTTTATGTATAAGCTCCTGCCAGGAAATGTCCTTTCTAACACGGATAATGCGTGTTTCGCCTCCAACATACCTGAGCTTCCCATCGCTCGGTCGGGGTAAGATTTTACCACCAAAGCTACAGAGAACCTTCATTTTCGTTGATGAGCTATCAGAGGCTGCATAAGAGGCATATCCACGCATATGACTATTTTCATAGCCTGATAAAGCTCGTGGTACTGATTGAACAGATGCATGGTTATTTCTATCATCACGTAAAGCTGAGCTCTTTTGTTCAAACTGTTTTGGACCCCTTTCAGCATTAGGAAGCATTGAAGCATCTGAACCACTCTCAGAGCCTGTATGACTGATTCCTAAAATTCCTTTCAGTTCAACATAGTTTGTTGCATAATTTGGATCGCCACCAGCATTTGGATGTACAGGAATTCTGGGGTTCACCCGGTCAAGCATAAATTGAAGAGCAAACTCCTCTCCGGTCTGTATGGAGTAATTATGTGCAGGTTTAACTTCTGGTTTAATGTCATTAGATCTCATATCAGTATGCATGCTGCCCAGAGAGTCCGGCATGTAGGACTGGGATACAGGTCGGTAGTCATCCCTCCCAGGTTCCATGGAATTGTATTGGAACTCTGCTGCGTTCTTAATTGTTCAGTCATACCATTGTTTGAATTTCTTCCTCACCTCAACACCAAAATACTGTCAAAACCTCAGGCAATGAATCAACTCCTATCTGATTTTTTCAGGGAGAAAAACTGAAACAGAAAACAAGCTTCAATAAGCGTCTGGTTTCTATTGTCCATAAAAAATCCAGAAGCTTCAGTAGTCTTGAAAGAGAAATGCTTCATTTGGTAAAATATGTATATCATAGATCTTCTTTTGCTTAATTTCAATAAGTGAAAATATGAAAATGTTGCATCTCCGCATTTTATATCATACTATAAGAAGTCCTTCTTCCCACCCTATTGAAAATGAGTGTTAAATCCTTTAGGTCAAGCCTAAACACATCCACGCCTAAAATTCTAACCACCTTAGCCAACTAACTTCTCCAAACCCGATTTACCACCCACCTTGTATGCGTGTAGGATTCAGCTACAACCAACTCCAATCATCGGGCACCGTATTTTCTCTGTTTTATGACTTATTTCTTCAGTCAATGTGAAAAGCCAAAACTAAAGAACTACTTCTGCAACCTACAATTAACGAAAAACGAAGACGAAGAACAGAATATGATTGTTGAGTTTTAAGCTTGATTATGTATCGCCGCATACGGAAATACCTATCAATAATCATAAACCATTACAAACAGAACAAATAATTAAGAAATCCAACTACTTTATGAAACTTTCCCCCTTTTATGGGTTAATAAAAAAATTCCTTCACCAATTAACAGTCGTAAACCAAATAAAGCATGACCTTAATAGCTCACTCCACAGTTCCAGTATAATACATACATACATACATACATAATACATGCATACATAAACAACATGAATCAACTCCCAGATCAAAATCCGAAAAAAAAAACCCAGAAAACCAAACTACGATCAGAAAAAAAACCAAAAAAGCAAAGAACTAGGTCAAATTCAAAGCAATAATATGAAATTAAACCCACCAAGTACCTGTTTGATTGCAAGAACAATGCTTTTGTACCCAGAAAGCTCCAAATTTTGAATCTTTTAGGTCCCCCCACCTGTTTGATTGCAAGAACAATGCTTTGTGACAGCAGCTCAAAAACCAACCAGAGTTTCAAAATATGAAAAATAAAAATTAAGAAATAAAAACCCTCACTTTCCCACACTTTCCTTCGCTTTGTTGCTCTTTCTATTCAAAATTTTGGATTTTTTTAATTTTTGGCAACCTCCCAGCAATTTAATAACTGCACATAACTAAAAATGGGTCTGAAGGATTTGATTTCTCTGTCTTTTGTTAAATTCATGGATTTTGTTATTATTTATTGTTTTTATTTGCTTTCATGCCAAGTCAAACGGATGAAGACAATGTTAATGTTCCCGGATTGCCCCTATTGGGTTAAGATTTTACGAGAATGCCATGATCGGTAGGTGATGGACCGGTTGACTTGACTTGGTAGTAGTAGGCAAGGTTAAGGAGAGAGTTAAGGGTAGCCTAAGAGAATCCCCATGTATGTTGTTGTGAGCTCTACTATTTGTGTAGACGAATTTGTGATTCGTTTTTTTTTTCTCTATTTGACACATGATTTTCAAACTTTGGTGCAAAAGAGATTGTGTTGAGGCGGATCCATATGGGGGTTAATGTGATCAGTTAATTTCATGATAATTGGGAAATTGTTGAGGAATATCTTCAATGACCATTTGATTGTACAAGTAGTAATCCACTTTGTGCACATAAGGCTTTCAACAAAATGTCTGAGTGAGACTCAACAGCACTTGACAACGTCTTTGTGCGCTCTACATGGCTTGGCATATGAGTAAAGCCCACCAATTGTTTGACAAAATGCCACACTGAAAAAATTTACGTATTGTTAATGTACAAATTTTTTTACACGTAATGTGCATTATTTTCATTCTGACCTCCCAATAATTTGTGAGATGGATCACCAATGAAATTAGGGATTCTTTTTCTTTCTTTATGTATTGTGGAAGGATAATTCGAACTTTAGTGCAACAAAGACCGATGTTTTGTTGTGAAGAACTGGTTAATGACCAAATGTACATCCACATGGACCACATCGATTCAAATTTTTTTCCTATACAAGCAAATAGTGAGGAATGAAGAATTGAACTTAGGATCTTAGATGGAAGAACTTATATTTGTAACCTATTGAATTACAAACTCTTGCACATGAATCCACATTTTATTTGAAATATTTTAGTTAACTTTCATTTTTTTTTTCACTAGTATTATATTCTAGTAAGATTTTTCTTTAGTGAAAGGTCTTCAATTCAACTCTCATCAGTAACAAATTGGAAACCAATACTTTACATTGTGTTTGGATGAGAAAATTTAAGACTAACAAACAAATTAAAATGACGGAAAATGAAATAACGAAATTTTATTTTTTAGAATTTATAAATTTTCTTGTTTGATCAACTTAAAAGAACAATATAATTTGAATACATAATTTGTTATTTTTAAACTCTCACTCATATAAATTCGGAAACGACACATATTTACATGGAATTTAAACTTGGAAATTGAAGTTCCAAATTCCATATTCCAAATTTTTTTCACGTATGTTTATGAATTCAAAGAAGAGAAGTTGTGCATATCAACTTATAAATTCTAACTTTTATCAATTTTCAAGCCTATTTTCCTCATCAAAAAGTTATGAAATTGTTTGCTTATTTTTCGAAGAAATATTTTTGCTAATTCACGAGTAAATCACGTGATGCTTCACGTGACATTAAATTTACAATCTCTTAGATCACACGCTTTCTGCCACTTTAATAGTCAAGTCTCATAGAAATGAATGAAAACATAGGGATTCTAAGGATCCATAGAAAAATATGTAATTATTTATTTGACTCTCATAAGATATCATTCATAAACCATGGTCGGTCTACTTTTACAATTTTTTTTTATTTCCACATGCCTCCATAATTTTCTTTATTTTTAAACATTGAAAGAATTATATGACAAAGGAAGCTTCAAATATGGCAATGGACGGTTGCATCCTTTGCAATTTAATATTTTGAAATTTTGAAAAACATGGTCGGTTTGGTTGTTTTCTTAGAATTTTGTCATTTTATTGAGCCAAAAATAATGTGACAGTATTCAAATGACATAATTTTGAGAAAACGCAAATAATAATAAGAGAATCCCAAGAAGAAAGATAGGAAGAACATAACAGACAGCTTCCCAATTATTTTTGTGAATGGAATGGTATGGAGTTTTGATGGTGACAATTCGAATTAACATTGGCACATATGCTATGCATGTCTGCGTTGAATATTTTAGGGGAGTTCTTGCCGAGAAAAAAGATGTGAAGAAGATGGCGAATTTAGTATTTTAATAACTTATTTGGTAGTTTGACATAAACACATCTGCTGATTAAATTGTTATTTAATAAAATAAAGGCATAATTAGAAGAAAAAAAATCATAGATTATTACTTAAGTGTCACTGGTGACACGTTATTTGGTTTAAAAATTTGAGAAACTTAATATGAGTCCGATTTATGAGCTATTTAATAAAATAAAGGCATAATTAGAAGAAAAAAAAGATAGATTATTACTTAAGTGTCACTAGTGACACATTATTTGGTTTAAAAATTGGGGAAACTTAATATGAGTCCCATTTATGAGCCATTATTAGTTATAGTCCAATTTTGTTTAATTTTTGGGTTAGGTCCAGTGATTCATTGTCCACATAAGCTTATTTGTATTCTCTTGCCAAATTTACCCTTAAATTGACCAATTAAGTAATTACTGTTTTTTTTAAGTTTGTGATTAATGTTAATCTTATCCTTAATTATAGGATTAGGGATTTAAATCTCCTTTTTTTTCTTCCCCTTCCCCAAACCGTTCATTTCTTTTTTCTTGTTTCAATTCTCTTTTCTTGTTTCTCCCTATCTTTCTCTTCTTGCATTATTTTGCCCATTAATCTTCTTCCATAATATTCTTCTTCTCCTCCTCCTTCCCAAGGAATAAAAAATCGATAATATCGGCAATATTTTTTCTAAGATCCGATATTTTTTTAACTATCCAAATAATTTTCGTCAAAATATCACGATATTATCGATAATATTGATAATATCGCGATATTTTTAAAATTATCGAAAATATCGTAATAAAATATTCAAAAATACTTAATATGTCGAGAAATCTCAACATACTACACTCGATCAAAGCCCAAAGGGCCAACCAAGACATGAAGACAAGCTTTCTGAAGAGGTGAATGTGCCTTTTATAGGCAATTTTGGCTTGCTCACTGCCCTCGCTGGGCGATGTGGGACTCAGTCACTCAAGGAAGAAAATCAGAATTTCGGCCGAAAATTTACACCCACTTTAAACGGCCATAACTTTGTCAAAACTCAACGAAATCAAGCAAGACAAAAACGAAAGTTGCAGTCCTCGAAGAGACGAAGAGAATGGTACCTCACACGACGTCTGAATCGTCGTGGTTTGGCCGGAAAATGCCTCGAAAGTCACTGAGATCGCCGGAAACTGGGTAAGATTCAAATGAGTATAACTTTTTTAATACTCAACTCAATTGAGTGAAACAAAAAGAAAAGTTGTACTACTCGACGAGACGAAGAGATTGATACCTTGCACGCCGGCCAACTCGCCGTGGTTTGGCCGGAAATTTCCTCGAAAGCCACTGAGGTCGCCGGAAATTGGGTAAGATTCAAATGAGTATAACTTTTTCAATACGCAACGAAATTGAGTGAAACGAAAAGGAAATTTGTAGCCCTCGAAGAGACGAAGAGAATGGTACCTTACACGACGTCTGACTCATTGTGGTTTGGCCGGAAATTGCCTCGAAAGCCACTGAGGTCGCCGGAAACTGGGTAAGATTCAAATGAGTATAACTTTTTCAATACTCAACGAAATTGAGTGAAACAAAAAGGAAAGTTGTACTACTCGACGAGACGAAGAGATTGATACCTTGCACGCCGGCCAAAATTCAATTGACACACTCCTGGTTTCCAAAATTCAATTCTTTTACTTTATATAAACTTGAAAAAACATAATCGGCATCCAAATTAAAGTTTAGTCTTATTCTTATGTGTAAGAAATTTAAAGTGTCAAATTCGGCACATTATTCTTCATCATTTTATTCACTTCCCTTTTTTTTTTTAATATCCTAAATAAAACCTCCAAATATTGTACTAATTAATTATATATAAATGATTATGGTGTGTTTAAACTTCTTTCATTAATTACTACATATTTTCTACACTCACAATGTTTGCCAGCTCGCTATATAATCAACTTAAATAAGTTAAATCCATCATGCAATGCATTTCCTTCCAATTTTTTGTGATAAACTAATAGATAATTGACTAAATAAACATCCTACAAAGTTTCATTAAAAATTTCCAAGTTTTTTTACAATTTCCGTGGTTTCCATGTAATTTTTATCGATATCGATATTTTACCGATATTTCCATCGATATTTCCGTGTTTTCGGACTACCGATATTTCCGATATTACCGATATTTTCTTCCTTGCTCCTTCCACAAGGATGATCAATATACATTTGATTGGTTTAAAAAAAAAAAATTGCATTAGTCAATTTTGTGTTTTGGGTTCTTCGTCCCATCTTTTTTTTTTTTTTGCTTCATTCTCCTTTATATATATATATATATATATATATATATATATAATTTTTTTAACTTTGAAGTTCCATCGAATTAGCATTTTCTCTAGCGTTTCCTCCCTCGATATCATTTTTCTTCATGATTTTTTTTTTGTTTTTATCTATCTATATCACTTGTCCCTTTTTTTATTTTATATCTTTTTATATTATATTGTGCCTGTATCATGAATAATTGTATTCATCTACCTATATATATTACATATTTTGTTAATAGTCTATCTAAGATTAATTGTGTTTATCTACCTATCTATCACAGATTAGTTGTGTTATCTACCTATACAATATGTTTTTGTTCATAGTCTATCTGTACCACATATTATTTTGTATTATCTATCTATACAATAGGTTTTTGTTCACAGTTTACCTCTATCATTGTCACATCCCGGCCCGAGCCCACACCACATCCTGGGCTCGACTCCGCCGTAACACGATATTGTCTGCTTTGAGCCCCCGACCATGCTCTCACATTTTTGTTTCTGGAAACTCACACAAGAACTTCTCAGTGGGTCACCCATCCTGGGATTGCTCTCGTATGATCTCGCTTAACTTCGAAGTTCCGATGAAACCCAAAGCCAGTGAGTCCCTAAAAGGTTTCATGCTAGATAGAGATGATAATATACATATAAGGCTTAGATGATCCACTCCCCTAGACGATGTGGGATGTTACAATCCACCCCCTCAGGGGCCCGACGTCCTTGTTGACACACTTCCGGCCAGGGATTGGCTCTAATACCAAATTGTCACATCCCGGCCCCCCACCACATCCCAGGCTCGACTCCGCCGTAGCACGATATTATCTGCTTTGGGCCCCCGACCACACCCTCAC
Organism: Malus sylvestris; assembly: GCF_916048215.2. Lineage (NCBI taxonomy): Eukaryota > Viridiplantae > Streptophyta > Magnoliopsida > Rosales > Rosaceae > Malus > Malus sylvestris. The sequence continues at coordinate 35,637,339 of NC_062264.1, read as the reverse complement.
GATTTTGTTTTTGGGAATTCACACGAGAATTTCCTAGTGGGTCACCCATCTTGGGATTGCTCTCGCACGATCTCGCTTAACTTCGGAGTTTCGATGGAACCCGAAGCCAGTGAGTCCCCAAACATCCCGGCCCGGGCCCCCACCCCATCCTGAGCTTGACTCCACCGTAGCACGATATTGTTCGTTTTGGGCCCCAACCACGCCCGCACGGTTTTGTTTATAGGAACTCACACAAGAACTTCTCAGTGGGTCACCCATCATGGGATTGCTCTCGCGCGAACTTGCTTAACTTCGGAGTTCCGATGGAATCCGAAGCCAGTGAGCTCCTAAAATGCCTCGTGCTAGATAGAGATGGGAGAATGTACATATAAGGCTTACATGATCTTCTTCCTTATGTTACAATCATAGATTCTACATACATCACAATTTATTTATTTATTTTTATCTACCTTTGGCAATGTTTCTTTTAATTTTTGATAAACTTATAAGATTTGTAATAATGTGTTTTTAATTAGAAAATGGGTAGATAATACATTAAAGTAATTGATCTTAATACAATGTGCCCTCTAACAAACTTTTTATTTTGAACAACGATATTATCTATACTAAGAATGAGGGGGTATGTTAAGCCTCAAAATGGGTTAGCAATAATGTGGTTCAAATTTGTTTTCGGCGAAAATCAAATCTAAGACCTTTCACTTACAAATAAAGAGAAATATCATTAAACTATAACATAAGAACTTTTAGATGTTGTAGGTTGTAGCCTCTTCAATTAGTGAACGTGAGTCTCATACAACAGTAGTTGTATTCAAAGAACCTCTCTCCAATATGTATTTGATTTTTTTTTTTTTTGGGAAACCGTATTTCGGTGTTTTTTAGTCTTGATATTTAAGGTCCCTTGAGTCCCCTCCTCAGGTTGTTGGACTCCTTTGTATGAGAGCATAGTGAGCATAAGGTGGCCTTGGTTACTTGAGCCTTGGGTTTTCTTTTGGGCCTCTTGGCAACTTAAGAAATATTTTGTTTTTTACCTCCAATTTGCTATTTGTAGTACCTTCTTAGTGGATTCTTGCTCCGTCGAATAAAGCCTTAAGTTCCAACCTGTTGAACCTATTCAACCTATTATATTTCCGGTTCAAACTCGATCCACATGTTCCACATAGAAAAAAATAAAAAAAAAAAATAATGAAAATACACACAAGTACCCTGAAATCAATGATTAACTCTATCATATCCCAAGTCAGTCATTGATAATTGTACTCAATTTCAAACGTTTGAATGATGCAGTTAAACCAAAAAATTATAATAGTGAGACCTTGTTGTCATCCTGCGAGAGAGAGAGAGAGAGAGAGAGAGAGAGAGAGAGAGGGCTGTTTTCATTATTTCTTATTTTTTCTTTCTTGCCTTTTAAGTCAACGAGTAGGAACCGATATTAGTACTGTCTCACTACTGTAATAATATTTATAAAATACTAACAGCCAAAATCTAAGTAGACTCTGGGGGAGTGCAAAAAACGCCGGGGTGGGGGGTTGGGGGTGGGGGGTCGGGGGTGGATAATATAATATTTCAACGACAGAAAATCATAGTAATCTGTCATAAATTACTTTAATTAGGTAACCAAAAAAAATTTAAAATCTTAATTGATCTTGTAACGCGGTTTTCTGTTGACTATAATTTGCTCTCTTTTTTAGTGTTTCTTCTTTTACCAAATATCATTTTTTTTCTACATTGAGATTGGCCATCATCTGACGGTATACAAAGTCAAATTCAGCATAGTGTTAAGATTATGTAATTAAGTTTAAGACAATATTGTTCCAATTTGCACTCATGGATGGAAATGCGTCACAAACAAGCTTTTGCATATGTATAATAAAGAAGAAAATCTTTGCTAACTTTGTGTGCTTTGGTGCATAGATGCTTCGGTGATAGTTCTTAGATCCATGCTTTATATTTCGTTTATTAAGTCTGCACTCAATTTCCAAGGATCAATTACTTTAATGTATTATGTAAGAGAAGTGAAAAAGTACTTTTTAACGCTTAATATCAAGGTTTTAAAAGACGTTAAGCGCTAGTCAGACGGCGAGTTGGGATTTAGCGCCTAGACAGCTAGGCGGGGCCTAGGCGGATCAAGTGGATTTAAATAAATCTATTATATTTCGTGTAAAAGTGTCTATTCATACTAAAAATATATATAATTTTATTATAAACTACAAAAAAGAATGACATATACATTTAAAAGTATTGGAACATAATGAAAGCATGTGGAACAAGCATATAATGTGTGTTTATTTAAGTATGCAACAAGTCTCTTACAATTTATTGAAAAAAAATAAAATACAAAATAGAAATTATCTATTTTCTATCTAAATGAGTCATAATGTAGACAGGTTTGGGTGGGCTAGGCTGGTGCTTTAGCAGGTCTAGGTGTCATTTTTTAATTTTCAAACACTTAGGCATTAATCAGAGCAGTAAATATCGGCCTAGGGCCTAGGCGGAGTCAGACGATGTTAGACGGAGATTTTTAGAACAATCTTAATAAATACATTGTTCACACTCATCTACAAAGAAACCATGTGCTCCACATGCATCCTTTCGGCAAATTTATAAGCTGGAAAGTTCAACCAGATTTTAAATATTCTTCGAGCCGTTCTATTTGACCAAGGTCTGTATTGGATACATAGTTTCATGTAAAGCCAAATCTAATTAAATTTCAGTAAGATATGTTTCAATATATATATATACACACACACACACACACATGCCAGGCCTAATGTTGTTTGTACAGTTTCAGCATAATTAAACATGGTCGAGATTTTAGAATGCAGAACTTTGGTGAAGCTGTTGGTTTTATGTCATTTGATTTTTTCGGTAGCTGTCTCGAAGGTCGAAGGTCGAATCCGGCATTACAGATGGGATGTGAAGTATGAGTACAAATCTCCAGATTGCTTTAAGAAGCTGGTCATAACCATCAATGGGGGAACCCCAGGACCAAAAATATTGGCTCAGCAAGGTGACACAGTTGTGGTTGAGCTTAAGAACAGCTTGTTAACGGAGAATGTAGCGATCCACTGGCATGGAATTCGACAGGTACGTCGTTTCATACCATGATGTTCATTTTCAAGTAGGCGTTTGAATACAAACTTTTTAGATGTTGAGTTTTGTTCTCTTGTTGTGTTAATATTGTAGATTGGAACACCTTGGAGTGATGGAACAGAAGGTGTGACTCAATGTCCTATTTTGCCTGGAGATACCTTCATATACAAATTTGTTGTGGATAGGGTAAGATTTGGAGCTTGAACCAATAATTTGCACGGAATTTTTCTCGATAATATATATCTGACATGTTATGCTGTCATACTGTCAATTTGGACCATTGATCATTCTATGATGTCAAACTGACAATTTGATGTGACATGCTAGATATATATTGTGAAAAGACAACATTACCCTTTTTTTGCGTATCTGCAAATTTTTCGGTGAAAATGAATCAAAGGATTAGCCTCGGCGAATGATTTTATATATGCTTATGATTATAAACAATGTTTTAATCCATCTTACATGTTTTGATGGCTTAAATTGCAGGCTGGATCATATCTATACCATGCACATTATGGAATTCAAAGAGAAGCCGGGTTATATGGATCGATTATTGTATCGGTTCCTAACGGAGTTTCTGAGCCCTTTGTCTATGATTATGACAGAAGCATTATCCTTAATGACTGGTACCACAAAAGTACTTTTGAACAAGCTACTGGCTTGTCCTCCATACCTTTTGTTTGGGTTGGGGAGCCTCAGGTAAATGCCTATTTTCATTGATCAAAATTACAAAAGTACATACTACTTTACACTGTTGGTAATGTACATTCCATTAACTTGTCAGTCACTTTTGATTAATGGAAGAGGGAGATTCAACTGCTCTCTACTAGCAACTCCTAGCCTAGAAGCCAGGGTCTGTAACATGACAAATCCTGATTGTTCTCCCTATATTCTGACAGTAATCCCCGGAAAAACATACCGATTAAGGATTGGTAGTTTGACCTCTCTATCAGCTCTAAGTTTTCAAATTGAGGTAAATATAACTCAATACTCACCAATTCTCTAATAGTTCCAATTATGTTAAAAAATTTCAAAGCTTGTATTTATTAGTGACAAAATAAAATGATATGCAGGGTCACAAGATGACTGTTGTTGAAGCCGATGGGCATTATGTGGAGCCATTTGAGATCCAAAACCTATACATTTACTCCGGCGAGACCTATTCTGTCCTGATAAAGGCAAACCAAAACCCATCAAGAAACTACTGGATGACTACAAACGTTGTTAGTCGGAAACCTGCAACCCTAACCGGCCTAGCAATCCTCAATTACTATCCAAACTACCCCAAGAAATCTCCTCCAACTCTTCCGACCGCAGGCCCCCTATGGAACGAAACTGCACAAAGATTGGCACAAAGTCTTTCACTCAAAGCCCACAAAAATTTCACTCACACTCCTCCTCTCACTTCAGACAAAGTGATTGTGCTTCTCAACACACAAAACAAGATAGATGGAGTCTACAGATGGTCCTTAAACAATGTATCTTTCTCTCTTCCCCACACACCTTACTTAGTAGCCCTAAAAGAAAATGTAAACCTAAACCGCATTTTCGACCAAAACCCTCCTCCGGAAAACTACGACTTCGAGAACTACGACATATACGGCGTTGCTGAGAATGTAAATGCTACTTCAAGCAATGGGATATACCGGTTGAGGTTCAACAGCACGGTGGATGTTATTTTGCAGAATGCAAACACTATGACAGTGAACAACAGCGAGACGCATCCGTGGCATCTCCATGGACATGATTTTTGGGTGATGGGATACGGGACAGGCAAGTTTGACATCAAGAAGGATGTGGGGAAGTACAATCTTGTGAATCCGATTATGAAGAACACAGTGCCGGTACATCCTTACGGTTGGACTGCATTGAGATTTAGAGCTGATAATCCAGGTGTTTGGGCATTTCATTGCCATATAGAGTCACATTTCTATATGGGAATGGGGGTGGTGTTTGAAGAAGGGGTGGAGAAGGTGGGAAAGCTGCCCTCTTCTGTTATGGGCTGTGGAGAAACCAAAGGTTTCCATTCACCATAGAAATTAGTGATTCTTTTCTAAAGATACGAGCAAATAATTTTTCCATGTATGAATCATATTCAATTTTAAAGAAATTCAATTAAACCTCGAAAAATCGTGGTTGAGAGCGTCACTAACCCTTACGTTGGAAATCTTATGTTCTAAATTTTCTCTCCTCTATTATCGCTTGTATATATAAAAAAAACTGTTAGTAACATTTAATTTATTTATTAAATAACTGTGGTTTGTCATTAGTTGTCTCGTTTTTTAAGAAAAAAAATTCATTTATGGCCGGAGGATAAATGTTCGAAAATTTTCATAGAAAAGTAGTGAGACTGAAAAATCATGAATTCACTGTAATTAAAATTTTGTAATTTTAGCATTGCTAATGAGAATAGAGTGAAGAAAACTGATTTTCCAATTCTGCCCCCATTTAATTTCAACATGAAGAACAAGAAATTGCACTCAGCAAAATAAACAATTAAAACGAAGTACGATCGCGATGGGACTCGAACCCACAATCTCCCGCTCCGGAGGCGAGCGCCTTATCCATTAGGCCACGCGATCGTTGGCGAGAGCTTTATCAAACGTTTAGATGAGGTACTTTTAAACTTGGTATTGATGAAGTCATGTAACTCTCATAATTATGAGATTCCAAAATTAGAATTGAATTCATTTTCAAAACTTTTTGTATTATATTTAGAAACATATTCGATCCGTTCCGGCTGAAAATCAGGCCTAGTTCCATCCAATTTGTTTAGGGTTTAACAAAAATTTTAGAAGAAGTATAGCGCGTGTCAAGAATTGATCTACAAACAAAACTTGAAGATTCATAAATATGGCTGCGCCGCCACCGACACAAAATTGTTGCCGGCGACAAGGTTACATATGAATATCATCCTCCAAAAATTCATAGAAAAAAATGTCATCCAATTCCGAGTGGAAACACATTCACAAATTACACGGCCAAAACCATGCTGTGTTAAATAACGTTGTCATTACTAAAAGAAAACTTGTGCTACCTATGTAACTTATTGTATGGGACTTCCCAGGCCTACTGCTTATCTTGAACAATTTCAGAAACACTTTTCAGACTGAGTACAATTTCTCAAGAACCATTCTTGACCTTGTATCGATAACAAACGCGTTTCTTCTTCATCAATGATCCGTTCTCAATTGTTAAAACAACGTTTCCAGGTTCGTTGTTCGTGAAAGAATTTCGGAGAGAACCCTCTTGCGCACCAACCCTCCTGCCCTTTTGAATGATAATGCCATATGATCCTTCATCAGTTGGAAAGAATTCTTCCTTGTAGTGTACTTCCCAACCCAACACGGTAACTTCCCACATTAAAGTTGTTCCTGCCTGTTTCGCATCAACCATCAACATATTATTATGGTTTCGGGTTTGATATATAGTAGCCGCAAGATTGAATAATTTTTTTTGAGTGCACATACCTCTGGTACAGGGATTTGAATAGTTTCTGATGATGATTGATAAACAGTAATCTCTGCGGAAGCATCTTCAGTTGAGAAATCAGACTCATCTTCCCGCTTCAGCCCGCCATAATGGATCGGTAGTTCCTCTGCAGCTATATACCTGTAATGAAGAATCATAAGTTTTAGTTAACTACTTTCTAATAGGTCAATCAACAATTAGTGATGTATGAAGCTAAGGATGTTACTTGAGCAAGATTTCCGTGACCCTGGACGGGCGTGCGAAGACAACTTTGCTGTTGGTTCTTGGAGTTAAGAAAGGCAATAGGACAGCGCTAGTAGCACTTAGGGCATAGTACCAGAATGGAACATTGATGAAGATCTACACCAAAATGTAAAATGTTCCATTACTTGCATTGCAAGGTATGATATAAAGAAAATTGTATGGATGAAAATTTGAAGGCTCATGAAAAGAAGGATCTTACATTTCTTGCAACAAATTCAGGATAGTTGTCCTGAAGTATCCCGACAACCTGCTTTGTAGCATGTCGAAGCTCTTTCTTAGAAGGACCAGGCATGTCCTTAAGATCATTGACTAGGAGGATTGAGGACACTCCACCAGGCTTAAAGTTGAGCTTCTGAATTGCTTTCTCCATCAGTTGAACCCTTCGCCTTATAAACATATCGCGATTCTTTTCAGTCCCTAGTATTTTGTCATACACCCCTTCATCCCCAAGCAGCTTAAAATTACTATAACAAACCGGATGTCCTTCACGACCCACACCATTCATACACCCTATGGAACCAAGATCGTCACCAAATTCTTCATCCAAGATCGAATCCACCTTGTTGTCCTTCCTCCATTGGAGCGTATTCCTCAACATCTCGAAAGCATCATAGACATCGAACTCCCTAGCCCTTAAGAACTTCAATAGTATCACATCAGTGCCACTATCTCCTTTACTAGGCAATAAGGGTACCCCCCAAATTGTGATATCCTTATCGATAACGTCAAGCTTTCTATCCTGATCAATAGCCTCATTGTTGTTCTCTTTCAGGCCTTCTTCTGCCTTTTCCGCATTTTCCTCATCTTCTTGCTTGGCAAGTTTATCACCGTCATGTTTCTCTTCTTTTACTACTAACTTTTCTTCTACCTCCTTAGAGCCTTCCTTCTCCTTCACAGTTTTTTCCACGACTAATTCATCTCCTTTCGCCTCATTTATTTTCTCCGTCTCTCCACCTTCCTTCTCCGATATCTTTCCCTTTTCTTCAATTTCTTCTACTTTCCTCAAACTGTCTTTCTCTTTCTCAGCTTGTTTCATAACATTTTTCTCTCCTTTCCCCTCATTGATTTTCTCCTCCTCCCCACCTGCCTTCTCAGATATCTTTCCCTTTTCTTCAACCTCTTCTACTTTCTCGGAACTTTCTTTCTCTTTCCCAGCTTCCTTCACAGGCTCACTCTCTATTACTTTCTCTTTCTCTCCACCTTCCTTCTCCAATACCTTTTCCTTCTCATGCTCCACCATTTTCTTCTTATTTCCCTTGAACAACTTGTTCTCAAGTATTGCGTTTTCGAGCTTCGATCTCAACTCCATCAAAGCCCTTTTCTCCTGCTCTTTTAAGTCCCAGAATGATGAGCTTTTCTCAACTTTTTCAACCTGATCATTGTTCTTCTCTTCCAATACCACATCCTCAATTTCTCCTTTATTAGCCTTATCCTCCACCACAATCTCCCTCGTTTCACCTTCACTCGCCCTCTTCTCCTCCACCACCTCCTTTTCAATTACACCCTCACCCTTTTTAGATTCACCAGCCTCACCTACATTTTTCACATCCTCCTGGGGATTTTCTAGCTTTTCTTCTATCGCCATTGTTGAACTTTTCTCATCTCCCTTTTCAACTGCATTGTTCTTCTTCTGTATTTCATCCTCATTCTTCTTCTTCTTCTCCTCGGCCACCGCCTTCTCAGTGACATCCTCATTCTTTTTAGATTCACCACTTTCCCCAACATTTTTCAAATCCTTTGCTTCATTACCCTTGTCTTGGATATCCTTGGATAACTCTTTTTCTTGTTCTTCAGAATGAGGGACTTTATTATCCTTTCGAGGCTCTTCGATCTTCTCTCCCGTTGCCATGATTGAACTTTACCAGATAGAACTTTGTGTTTTACTTTGAAATTTTTTAAACTAAAATAAAATATAAAGGACAATTAATGTATTGACGTGAGAAGATTGAAGATTGAGAGAAGATGAACCGGCCTTACAGTCTGACCCTGTTTTTCTCCACTGTTTTCTCCTTTTCTTCTATATTTGGTGTTAAATGAACGGTTCTAAACGAGAGTGTGAGATTTCTTGGATCTAAAGTAATGTTTCTAGATTAACCTTTGACAAACATGCCAAATTATCAAGTGAGAGAGCAATATTCGGTCACTATACCCACCACAAATCTCAGATTCCAAATTTTAAGGTTGAACTGGTATACATGGGGTGGCAATCACGGTTTTGTGTGGTATATGCCATTTCAGATTAGTATAGATTAATAGTCAATATTTTCATTTAGATAAAATTAGCAATGGCCAATCTTAACTCGACATATATATCATTAAGAATAGTTGTACCAAATATATTGATGGCCTCTTTAATAGAGATGAGCTTCACCTATGTATGAGAGACTCACTTGTAATAGAGAAGTGATCAGTAATGTAGTTCTAATAGCAACACTAATTAATCATGTAAGCAAAATTAAAAACTAGAATGAATAATGATATTTTCTTCATCTAATATATTTGAGTTCATAAATTTGTCGGCATTTTGGATCATAGGTTCCAATATTGTATGACGTATGTAAAGTGCACCTAAATAACGCTAGCGGGACCATATTTAATTAGACTATGTAATTAACTAAGCAAGTGCAATAAAAAAAAACCTAAGCATACTGATGTCGTAATTAAACCCTTTCCCCTTAGGTCAATGTTAATCCTTTTAATTTTCAGTCCTTGAAATTAACAAGATAAACTATAGTATTTTGTCCTAAGGCTATATATGCACTCGGTAAAAGTTAGGGCATTGCAGCCACCACGTATAGCGATTTTCACTTACAGTTAAGATAAGCTAAAAACCCTAGACTTTCCCGCGCAAGTTGTTATTTGGTAACCGTTCCAACCCTCAACCTCCACTTTTTTCTCAATACTCTCTCTCTCTCTCTCTCTCTCTCTCTCTCTCTCTCTCTCTCTCTCTCTCTCTCGCAAGTAATTAAGGATTAAGTCGGTTTTTATAAGTTGTAGCAGTTAATTAGTGGTAATTCTATCTCAGGTCTTGTTTAGGTCTGCTTCTGTCTACTCTTGTACAACAACCAACATTTTCACCTTACACAGTATCTTCTCAGGTACAATTCTCTCTCTCTCTCTCTCACTGCTTGCAGTTTTACTCTCTTTTCAAGAATCTAGCTATCTACGAATCGCTATGTATATACTTCCTTTTCGTACTCGCCTTGTACACGTACAGCTTCTGGACGAAATATTAAACATCTTATTATGCATGCATGGTTAAAATCTTAATTACGTATACTTAATTTCTCTATGCTGTGTTCATTTTCTAATTTCTTTTACTTCCTCTCTCTTTTTTTCAGGTTTTAAGCACATATATTTCATGGCCTTGAGTCCATTGCCTCCTCAGGCTTTCGACTCAGAGATGACGATCACTAATTGTTTCCAACAAAACTTGGAAGCAGAGCTCTTAACAGCAGACTTCCTTCAATATTATTATTATTCCGAGTATAATATTAATTCCAACTTTTCCAACAGCTTTGTTGATGAATATCATTCATGGTATGACCCCTACGATCTTCTAAACCTTGAAAATCATGATCATGATACTACTACTGATGATCATCTTCTTCTCCCACATAATAGTTTCTCTCTCACTGCCCCTGATTTCAATCCCTACCCCAACCCGAAACGCCAAAAATGTTTCCAAGATTGCTTCTACCCGGATTTTACTCTTTCTAATGGGTTTGTTCCAAATTTGTGTCCGCTACCCTCGTTGATGCCTGTCCCCAAGTTTTTTGCTACTCCACTTCCCAAATACGATCAACTTCCGGAGGATATAACTAATAGCGCAGGAGCAAACATTGATCATGGACACGAGAGTATAACTAATGTTGCTAATAAGAAAAAAGTGGGTGAAAAATGTGTGTCAGCTCAGAGTATAGCGGCTAGAGAAAGGAGGAGGAAGATCACAGAGAAGACTCAAGCGCTAGGGAAGCTTGTTCCTGGAGGAAGTAAGATGAACACAGCTGAGATGCTCACTGCTGCTTACAACTATGTCAAGTACTTGCAGGCCCAAGTTGGGATTCTTCAACTCATGGGGTCATTCAAGGTATTTTCCTGAGTTTTTCCTTCTAAATTTTACTTCCACCCTCCAAAAGTCTAGTTACTATTATTTCTTTGTTTATTTATATCTGACCGTCACACTCGAAATAATTTCAATTTGAGATATGTACACGTAACATCAAATCCATTTATCCAGCTCTTTTTTTAGCCTTTGTTTTTTCTTTTTATCATTTTATTTCTGTAAATCCGATTATCTTAATGATTATGATGATTAAAATAATGAATAATTATTAACAATTAATCCTGCTTGAATAACCCTTTTTTCCAATCTTGTCTTTGCTTATTTCAGAAGCCTGAATTCGAGTGTAGACGATACTAGATTGCTTAACTTGAAAATAATTTTCACACTCCGTTTTTGTCCTCCACGCCCATGCTCGTTTTTGTTCCTCGATTCAATCTTGTAGCTAAAAACAAGAGGAGTCAAAGTGGTCGAGAGAGCGTGCGGAAATAATTTTCCAACTGCTTAAAAGAAAACTTATAAAACTGTTTATAACATAAGATCTTATGCGTGCAGGAATTGAAAGAAGCTCCTCCCATTGAAGAGCTGCAAGTAGTTGCATCTCCTGTTCTTCAAGAGAAGCTATATTTGGAGAATAACTGCCTGGTCCCAAAGAAGTTTGTGGCGATACTAGCAGAACACTTTGATGCTCAATCAAAGCCTTCACTCTCCAACAATCTCAACCAACTGCTCACATCTACTACTTGACAAGAATTTTTTGCATGTAAATATGATGTTTCTCTCTTCGAATCGAGATCGTATTCTAGTTTCTGTTCGGTGTTCGTATGTATCTTTTCATCTCTTGAAAATATATATCCAGCAGTCAGTTCCATTTTCTGTAATGGCGTCGGAAACAGAAAAAAAAATTGCCGAAAATCATCTTCAACAAGGAAATGAAGAGTGAAAAGTTTAAGAAATATGGAAACAAAACTTATTTACTTTGTCAAGCCAAGGAAGAGTACATGGTTTTCGACTTGAAATATTTACCACAAAGGATTATTTCTGCTGCTTTGATTCATGTGTCACATAAGATTCTCATCAGTGTTCAAACAAAGGAGGGGACTAAAGGTTGAGATTTTAACAAGAAAAACACAGGTTGCAATTCAATAGCATGACTTATACCGGATGTCTTAATTGAGATGCAACCTCTTTCGTTGTAATCTGAGTATTGGCAAACCCCAGGCTGTTCATGGTTCCAACAAGCGTCCGGCAATACCGCTCCATTACGCACTTTCTGTAGAACTGTCGACGGGTGTGTCGGACTGCGCTCCCCATTCAGTCCACGATCCATCATAGACTGGTACATCAGGCTTACCAAGTCGATGAAGACCCTGAAAGAGAACACATGAATACGAGAAGTATGAATAAATGCCGCATGGTTCCTTAGCTAAAATATTTATTAAAAGAACGTAACTGGAAAAATAAAACCATTGTTTACGTTCATGATCAACTAATGCAAAAAAAATTCATCTCTGCAGCTCTAATACTTCCAAGAAATTTAGTGGGCGTTGGGTATGCAGAGAGAGAGAGAGAGAGATTACCAATGCAAGAATGCAAGCTGTCACACCAGTACCACATGAAGTAACGACAGGGCTTTCCAAGGAGATACCTGCAGCATGAGGTTAGGGTCATTAATTAATAATAACAGACAGATACCTTGTGACCAATTAAAATATTTGTCTGCGGTTGAGTTTTTATGTTTAAAAAAGGAGACAACGCTTGGAAACTGTAGAGCAGCAAAGGGTACATACAAAAGTATTCAAGATCTAAGACTACAGCAAAAAAGTAATAATAAAACAAAAAAGTTATTACCTTCTTCATCAAATCGGGCTTTCAGCTTATCTGCTGGTAAGAGTGTCGCTGAAGAATCCAACAACTGCAAGGAAAGAACCCATTTGTTACTCAACAGCTTATGCAGCATACCGTTCTTTACGCACCCAACTAGACTTTGTTGCGGTTTCAAAAGGAATAAGAGGTAACACAAGAATTTGATCTTTTTACCTGTGGAAAAGGAATGCACTTGCTTCCAGGTACATGACCACTTCTTATGCCTTTTCGAGGCTCTAATGCAGTTCCATCGAACCTGCAATACCAAATTTCCGTCAAATCCAAGATTGTTAATGCAAGAACAATAATCAGAAAATAGGCCTTCAAAGACCATGTAATCTAATTTCTATTTTTTTTTTTTTTAAACATCACAAATAGGAAAAGAACTCTAATAAAATGTCTCCATATAATCTGCATAAGTTCCTTTGTGTGAGGCAGAGAAAATTTTGAGTGCTCAACATACTGTTATCTTATCTAAATCAAGATTACTAACCAAACCAATTATTTCACAATGCATGAATGATACGTTCCAGCTGGTGATTTAGGGATGGTTTGGGAGTGAGGTCCTTAAAAAAAAAGCACCCATGAAAAAAAGCTGTGAGGGTTTTAGGTGTTTGGTAAACTGAAAAAAAAAGGCTTATTTTGGAAGCTGCTGTGAGAATAAGCTGAAATCAAAGGAAAAAGCTGAAACTGCTATTTGCAGCTTTGGAAAACTGGCTTTTTTTCAAAGCACACGGAGCTACAGTGCTCCTTTAATGAAAAGACCCACTATCAGACTGCTTTTTTTTCCAAAAGCACTTTTACAAAAAAGTTTACCAAACACTCTACTGATTTATTTCATAGCCGCTTATTCTCACAACAGCTTTTTTTCAATGCACAGCAATACCAAACCAGCCCTTACACAATTACCGGGAAAATAAAACAGACCAAGAATTACTCAAGCTTCATATAGCATAAAGAATACCTGGCCTTTGATCGGGCATCTATATGTTGGTGACTTCCTTCCTCAACATTTTTTCTAACCTGAAAAATACAGTAGGAAGTATAAAACAAGAGTATAAAAAACAAAGGTAGCAGAATTGGTTAATTTGTCAGTTGAAAACCCATACTTGCCACAAATTTCAGGGCTGAATTCAAGATATGCACCTTTACTAGTCAATTAAGATAGAGAAACCAAACCTGATCAAGAGTCCAGACAAGATGTGGCTGAAACTTAGTCTCAAATGTGGTGGGCCCAACCTGCAGAACAAAAATTCTTCCCCAAAACCATCACAAGCAGCCTTGAAAACTATCACATGTTATCATAAAAACTTAGGAAAAGTGTCACGTCAGACAAGGTCAATTTAGTCGACATGGGACCTGCAAGGACTGACCGAACCCTACACCCTCATTTTCCCAAAGAATGGAAAACTAAAGTTCTTAACTCTAGGATAACATTCAACAGCTCAACCCCCCATCAAACTTCCAAATTTCTTTACTTATGTCACTAGAGGAGAGAATTGCAATTTTCTAGATCTCAAGAAATCTACAATGTACAAGGTATAGAGAAAGTAGACTGCAAACAGACACTACAAGAATTGAGGAAGTGAAAAATAAAGAGAGAACCTATGATTTAAGACATTTATCCTGGCTTAAGCGTCCACAATAAAACTATGAAAAACATAAATAAAAAGAACAACATCTAGATTTCACAAAACATACTGTAATAACCATAACCATATGCTAATGGCTTTTGGAGTCAGAGAATTCCAAAATCTCAGTCAGTGTTAAAACATAACTGTTTTCAGAGACAAGTATATAATGAACTTACTGCTTGTCCCTTGTATATTTTCTCTATTGCCTCACTGGCAGCACTAGCTTTCAAAATTGTATCACCAGAGGCACTAGATTCAACATCAAATCCAGATGCACGCCACCTTGGCAGGCCTCCATCTAAAACCCAAACTCTGTCATGGCCAAATACTCGGAACATCCTTTCATTTTTATAAGGAAATGAAACATTAGATTGTCACACAATGAAAAAGCGCAAAACACAATTTTTTATCACATTTCAGATGAGTTAAAACTTTAAATCTTCCGAATCAGTTCCATAACTTGCCACCACACACGAGCTGCACTAAAGATCCCTTTTCCATCATACACAACAAGATCATCTTTGTTCTCAATGCCAAGAGCAGAAACAGCAGCAGCAAAGGCTTCCTCTGATGGTAACATATGCAGTAACTGTTACAAGTCATAATTCTAGTCTTCAATAAGAGAGAACAGGAAAGAGCAAGATAGTTAGAAAAGTGGTGTATATGCCTGGCCATTATGGCCCACACACTCATAAGAACAACATCAAGAACTATTCATCAGAATTTGTTGACATGAAGAATCATTCATCATATTTATTTTTTTGGTCAACAGTCATTCATCAGATTAATATTAACAGCTTAATCATATAATCTGAATTCTTCTCCAAAATGGCTAATAAGAATGTATTTCTAAGTTAATTCAAACTAGTGGAATGAAATAAATCGCTAAGAATATAGTTGGCATGTTAAGAAAATAGACTCAGGCGTTTTGTGGCCATACTAGTTTCATCCTTATTTCCCTAATGTGAAAAAAGGGCCAGAATGAAGCTCAAGAAACAAAGAAAATAAGGCTGCTGATTTCAACATCCAACACTAGTATTCATTGCTAGTGATACTAGTGCAATCTGATATCATATTTTGACAAGAAACATAGAATAGAAAACATCTTACTTTTGACCAAAATGAGCCGTAGTGGAAAATGAAGCAATATGAAATAACATGAAGATCTTAGAACAAGATTGGAATTGAATCAATTGATACAGATATTATTAAGAATTATCACATGACAGCATCAGTCCAGAAAGCTTGGTGAGCACCTGATACTCTTGAATTGGATTCCTTTGCTCATCAGGCATATACCAAGACGCATCTAGCACCTGAAGTAGATAACTAAAAAAAGTTTACCAACATACATAGGGAAAAAGGAAGCATATAGGAAAGCAGAACAGAAGTGCCGTCTCCAATTAGAAAATCATGATGATGACAACATACATTATGAACCAATTGAAAAAAATTACATATAATAAAAGGTGAACGAGCGCTGAGCATCAAGCATTCATTAGTAATATATTCAACTTATTCCAGACTTACACTCCAGTGGAAGAAAGGGGAGGATGAATAAATAGTTCAGTATAAACAAGCCAAAACACGGTACCTTCAGATCAGGCTCTTTGAGGTTAGCATGGAGCCAATCAACAGAAACAACAGGCTCTTTTGTAGACACAGATTGTGTTGAAAAATCAGCTCTTGCGCCAGCTACTGATGAAGCCATAACACGAGGAACCCAGGCAGATGTTCTATAATTTGTATAGGTAAGGTCAGCTTGAAAGTGTTCTGTTCCCTTCTGCATTGACAGAAAAATCATTATGTTAAATCTTGACATAAGAAAAAATATTAGATTTAGTAAACGGCTCAAACTGAAGAGCGTATTTCAAATTAATAAACAAACTTAATGATTAAGTTAACTACTTCCCAAATGTTATGAAGTGCAAATCAAAATGGAATCACTGAGAAGACGAACAATTGTGGATGATTCGGACAAGGCCTCTTAAAATAAAACATGAATTTTTGGGTAAAGAGGATTGTGCAATAATCTTTGCACACTATGAAGAATAAATGTTTCTCAACGATTCCACTGTAATCACTCAATCCAGAAAAACATCTTTAAAGGAAGCTCTTCCGCCCAAGAAACTACAGGATTTTCAATGGTTTGATCGAATTTGTTATGTAAATTAGACAGAGTAATCTACATCAATCGATATCCAAGTAGTGTATATAATATTTAATTAAACACACAGCCAATAAATCACTTCGAGAACTACAATACCGAACACTTTATATCATAACGACAATCAAAGGGGGGAATCTAGAAAACATACAAGCAGACTCCAACAAATTCCCTTCTTTCCAGTTCATGGCTACCGGAGTCAAACGGAGCTGCTAGGGTCATTGAATACATTCAGGAACTAAGACCGTTTACATAACAATCACACTAAACATCTTCACAATAGTAAACTACAACATCAGAACAAATCACTTAACTGATCAAACAAAGAAAAACCCTTGTCAGGAAAGCACTCCCAAACATTCCAGACCAAATTTCCTAACTCAATTCACTGAAAAAACTAAAACCCATGAACAAAATACAAAAATTGAGATATATAGAGCAAGAAAAATGACCGGCTAAAACCAAAAGACCAAAAATTAACCAAAAGGGAATGAGCATATCATCGAAAAGAACAAAACCCACAAACCAAAATCGAAGATTAAACACGAAAAGAAAGGAAGCTTGCTACTTACATTGAAGAGGGAGGTGAAAAATTGGGGCTTTTGGCAGAGAGAGTGAGAGGAAGAGTGCAAAAGGCGATGACCCAGGAGAGTCCTTGCGAAAAGAGATGAAGCCATTCACTCAAAAGACCATAGAAATTAAAAGGGTTTGGCTTTTAGGAGGAGGACGAGGAGGAGGTTACTCGAGGTGTCAGTGAAGGAGAAGACAAAGGGTCTCCCTCTAGGCTCTATCTATCTACAGCAGCAGCTCAATGGGACGGTGACAGGATTTTACTTTATACCCTCATTTCCTCGGAATTTTGTGGGGGCTTGTTCGGACGATTAAAACTTATGAGCCAGCATAGGCTAAATTTCATTTCATTTGGAAAATTGCATTTATGCCCCTGAATTTTTCCTCTTTTCTGTGTTTGCCATTTTTACTAAAAGTTTTTATAATTGACCCCCTAAACTCAAAGTCGTTTGGCAATAATGAGGATCCTTCCAGATCATCTTTGTGAGGATCATGAGGATCCTCTAATCACATCCGTTTATCGTATATCATGCAACTAGTTTTCGTTAGATACCATTTATATTCAATTTTAAATAAAAAAATTATAATAATTTCTAACTACACGATATACGATGTACAAACGTGAGGATCCTCACAAAAGAATCCCAAAAGGATCCTCATTCCAAAGGCAACGTGGCACCTCCGTGCATTTGTCATCCACAATTCCATCAAGGAAAATGGGAGGTGGATTGTCTGCCCTCCCATATTCATACTCTTCTCATCCCCTCCTGTTTGTATGGTCACGGTTAAACCACGTCAATATTTTATATTGATTTTTTTATAAAAATAATAAAACAAAAAGTAATAGGAATATAAAATGTTGACATGGCTTAACCGTGACCACACAAAATAGAAGAGGATGGAAAGAGTATAGAATCTAGGGGTATTCAATCAGGATTTCAAGTGATTCTCTGAAATTCTAGGTGTATTCAATTAGAATTTTAAGATAGTTTATTAAAATCCTTATAAATCATGGTGTATTCAATTAGGATTTTAAAGAAGTTTATAACATTCCAGGTGTATTTAATTAGAAATTGATTTTAAAGAATTTGAGAAAGTTGAGGAATTAGAGGGAATTGAAGAGATTTCATAGTGTATTTTAAACATCCACAAATCTCACCTCTTCCCATGAGATTTCAAGGGAATTGAATTAAAATTTTATATGGAGTCTCTACATATCAATTAAACTCCATAAAAATCCATGAATTTATAAATCCATTAAAATCTCTCACATTCTCAATTGAATACACCCACCTTAACTAATAATTCAATCATCATCAACCACATCATTTGGTTTACACAATTTGATTTAAAATTTTGATCTCTCTAGCATTACCCTTTTATAAAAGATCATGAGTGACAATTACATATTTCTTGGCCAAATTTTGATTAGATGGAGTGTCATTTTTGCAAAATCTTTCACAAAGGTTGGATAGATCATTGGCTATCTATGTTGATAAAAATGCCAGGACTTACAAGTTGTTTCATGATAATGGTTTCACACTGCCCACACCATCAACTTTTATGTTTTGGAAATAGCTTTGTATCACTGACAACAAATCATGTGTTTTATGCTTGAATAAAACACATTGAGATTGATTATCATTACATCCAAGAACTTGTATCAAGTAAATATGAGTTTGTCAAATTTCATACGTTCATACAATACATTTTTTAAAGGGTCGATTTCTATTAATTACTTCAAGTCCATGTTTTATCTCAGCTAGAGGGGTGTAGAGACAACCACTAAAAATTAGACAACTTGTCAAGAACTCGTTTGAAAGTGATTTTAAAATGACTTGAAAACAAATTTGGAGAAAATGTTTTTAAATCAATTCTTAATAAAATCCAAGTAGATCTTGAACAAACACTTTTAAGTGTTTCTTGTAAGAAGCATATATATGGTGCTTCTTTCAAAAAGCACTTAAAGTGCTTTTGCAACCCAAAGCAATTTCACTAAAATAGTTTTTAGTGACAGGGATAGACTTGGCAAGATGCGTGAATGGCTGGGGGAGTTCGCGGCTTCGTTGACAAGGGAGAGCTTTGATATGTCATTGGCTATTGTATGGAGTATCTGGAAGGAACACAATTCCTTTGTGTGGAGTGGTTCAGCTCTAGATCCGTTGGATATTTATAGCAATACACGAACTTGGTTGAACGAATACAAAAAATGGCACAAAGTTAAAAGGACCACACTACAACAAAAATGGGCACTGCACACAATAAATTATATGTGCCATTTGAGGCTAAAGAGCACCAACAATTGTGCCCATAGAGCAATAGCAACGATGCAACAACTAAATTTGTATTTGTGCCCTCTATGGGCGTCACCATTGATTAGAGAGCACAATATGGCTATTGGTGCTCAAAGGGTTGAGCACAGATAAGGGTATTTTTGTGCCCCTGTTCCGACACATATGTTAGGTGACATTTCAAATTCATGTTAGCACAATTTTTGTAATTATGCCCTATCAGTAAAATATTAAAAAAAAAAGAAATTTTTTTTTTAAATAACATCGTAACACATTACAACCTGAAACAAACATTTGAAAACACCAGATCTGAATAGAGGAAAATATTGCTCATAGTTTCTCTTCTTGACAAATCAGACTGAACCAAGTAATCAACATTATAAATTAAAGAAAAAAAACAAGGTAATGATTTCAAACGTATATTCTTCCTTTCAGCCATTCATCCTTCGGTGAAGGCGTCTGTGCACCACGTGCCATCCCCAGCAGTACCACACACAGCTCCACGCGCCATCCCATGCAGCTACACCAGGGGTTTTAGAATTCGTTCCCAAAACAAAATCATTTTCAGTGATTCAAAAGCCCAAAAAAAGTTACGAAGGTAAGGATTCAAAATATACATTCCTCACGGCCATTCGGCGGCCAGTGATAGCCTAAAATCAGCCTGAAACTCGCGGGCCTCACCGGAAATCTGGGGAATTTATCCCGAGTTGAAACTGCATCCAACCTTAAACAAATCAGGCATCTAGTGCATGAAAACGTTTCTAAACAACCTAGAGAACCTAACTAAGGTGTTTTCGAGACTCACCTATACTAGATTCAACGGAAAATCTCATCGGGGAAGTCAGGCCGCGACAGAGCTCGTCACTTCACCGCGTCGATTTTGGTTTCCAGAAAGCAAAAAGTAATGGGAGTCCGTGGTGACGAGAGGAATAAAGTTGGTGGTTGCCTCGCCAGAGAATGGCAGTTCCCCCACCGTCATTCCTTATGTGCTTTTGTCTGTCAAGGAAGAAGCCGAGAGGGGGAGATAGGGGGAGAGAGGAGAGAGAGAGTGTGTGTGCCAGTGTGGTGTTTGGGTGGTGGCAAGGTTCACCAGAGTGGCGAATGAGGTGGAGATGGTGCTGCGATTTTTTGTGCAGTGAGCACAGAGATGGTGAGGGATATTACAGAGAATAGAGTGGAGAAGTAGAGAGAGTTCATAAGAGAAGGGTTGTGTGAATGAGAGACGAAAGAGTGTTGTAGTGAAGAAGATAGTGATACACAGGAAGGCGTGAAGACCCACATGGGGTGTCAAAAATTAATTTTAAATAATTTAATGAGTGTAAAGGAACCAGATCAGTGGAATCTGGTTTAAAGGGCACAAAAACATATTTGTTTATTTAAATATATTCAATTAGAGGGCACAAAAGCCCATATTGTATGCTGTAAATTAATAATAAAAAATTCAAATGAGGGATTCGAGTTTGAGTGTGGGGGATGGGGATGGCAGAAAGAGAGTGGAAAATGAGGGGGTTTGCACGGGGAAGAGGGACTCACAGGTGGGTGGGTCCCACGACACACCACTCAAACATAAATAATACTAAAATAATTCACGTGCACAAATCATAATTGTGCAAACATGTTTTTTTTTTGTATGGAAAGTGGAATGATTTATTATTTTTTACTATTTACTGGACACAATTTTTAAAATATGTCACAAAAAGGAAATTTATAATTATTAATATTCAATGGGCATTTATTTTCAAATTGTGTCATTTGAGTGCACCGCTTGACGATGTTGTTTATAAAATGGAATAAATTTAAAGAAATGATTTCTACACACCTGTAAATAAAAATTGTCTATTAATTCTTCTTTATTTTGTGGAATCGAAATGATTTATAAACATGAATGTGCATTAATAAAAAAAAGTGTGTCAAATTCCGATTTCGCTAAATTATTCTTCGTTTGCAGACTACCATGGTGTTTATTTCTTCATCTGCAGACTGCCATTAATTGTATGAGACTCTCGTCAATGCGGTTTTTAACGGAAGTAAGGTATGCGTGCAAAATTGCATGGACTTTCCTATTTGTTTAGCTACTTAACTTAGCAGTTCTTTAGGAGATATTCATTGTATTTGAAACATAGGTTCATACACCGTATGTCATTATAAGTAGAGGGACACTTTAAAAATAAAACTTCCCTCTACTTAATAATGACTATCATCCAGTGTTTCGGGCACACCGAAAAATTATCATTCTTTAAGCCAAATTTTGGGAATGTATATTAGGAGTACAAGAATCTTGCTAAAATCATTGTGTCGATGGTTAATTTTACAAATTCTAAGGATTTGGTCAAATTCATGACCAATTGACCATTGACGAGATACAATCAACGATTTGAAAAAGAAAGGAATGAATTTGGATATGGTAAGTCTTTTCGATTTCTTCATTTTCCCATTTTTGTTAAGCAAACATATTACAAAAAGTAATGACTTAAGTTTGTCGACGTATTAGTAAAATACCCACATAAAACTCTGGTGCAATGATGACTGTTGATTTTTTATTTTTTTTATTTTGTTGGCTTAGTTTTAAATAATTAAGAGTGTAAGGGAGTTGGGAATAGGGAAAAAGGTAAATGTAAAGGGCACAAAAACATATTTTTTTATTTAAATATATTCAATTAGAGGGCACAAAAACCTTTATTGTGTGTGTGTAAATTAATAAAAAAAAAAATCTCTCTCTAACATTTAAAAGGACATTTCAAATTTTTGTAGGCACAATTACATGACACAAACTAATGTGCTTATTTGTTAGAGGGCACATTTGAGATACTTTGGTGCTCAATGGAACTTAAAAAGCACAAATATGTTTTTGTGCTCAATGAAAATGCAAAGGGCACATATCAATTGTGTTCTTAGCCCATTTTTCTTGTAGTGCCAGCGTTGACTTTTGTGTATATATTCCTGTAATCTTGGGATTCTTAGTTTATTATGTTTTTATGTAAATTATTTCTTTCCTTAGTGATAGGATTGTAATATCTTATAAATCCCTCCTTGAGAGATGAATAGAAATACATTCATTCCAAAACAAAAGCATTCTCTTCTTGGTATCAAGAGCCTAGGTTATATATATAAATAAAAAAAAATAAAAATAAAAGAATCAGTCGCGCAGCTAGTTGTGCAGAGCCGTCTGACCAGCGAGCGACGCCGTCGTTGCTGACCGAGAACCCAGAACCACCAGCCGTGCAGCCATTCGTGCAGCGCGCCGTCCGACCAGCGAGTGACATCGTCGTTGCTGGACCCGAGTCTACCGCACCGATCTCTGCATCCACCTACCACAACCCGCTGGGCCATCTGGTTGCCCCAGATCGAATAGCCCACAAACTTGCAGGTTATTACTGCAACAGTCGCATCTACATTCTCGCCATCGTACCACCGTGCCGTCTCGCACCTTAACCGTACCCGTCCTTACAACTCACGCCGTCTGCCTATCGCGGCTGCTTCTTCAAAGTCCTAAACCCGATAGCCACCCACGCTTTGCTACAGATCTGCAGTCGCCAACTATTGTTTTTTTTCTTTCCTTCCCGTTCCGTCGTTCACTGAACTTCTGCAGTTTTGTTCTTTGCGTTAAAGTTGTTTTGCTAAAGTCTGCAATTGTTCATCAGAAGAAGAAAAGGAAAAAAAAAATAAAAAAGGAAGAAAGAAAAACGGCAGAAAGGACAAAACAAGAAAAAAGGAACACAATTGTTTTTTTATTTTTTTGGTTTTTTGGCCCACACGGGCACAAAATCATTGATTTGGTTTTTTACCATTAATTGGTTGTTTGTGGTTGCTTCTTTCTTGTTGCCCCGTGTTAATTGAAGCTGCTTGGAAATGGCAGTCTGGAGTCATACCGCTCAATCTCGATTCGACCAAATCGAACATAAGAATAAGACTGCGCGTACAACGTTTGCTGATGTGAATATAGTTCCTGAAAATATAGTTGAAGAAGTGTCTGACTCTACTACTGCAGGTATGAATGGTAAGGCTTTAAAGGTTTCTGCCTCTGTTACGAATAATACGTGGATAATTGATTATGGTGCTATTAAACATATGACTTGTGATTCTAGATAGGTACAAACCTTAAAACCATCCACCAAAACTGTCGTGAGTGTTGCCAATGGTAATCTTGCCCCTATTATTGGGGAAGGAACTGTCTCCATTTCAGATACCCTTAGTCTTGATACTGTGCTTGTTGTTCCTTCTCTTAATTATAATTTATTATATGTCACTTAAATAACCGTCGCCCTACATTGTCTTGTGATTTTTTGGCCTTTCTTTTGTGTATTTAAGGATATTCGGACTCGTAAGACGATTGGTTATGGTATTAGAAATGGGAAGCTTTACTACTTGGAACTAACATCGAGCAGTACCCAGATGTTAACTCAAGCTCTTACTGTGGGAGGACCTCAGGGGGAGCAGAATAAAGCTTCGGAGGTTTGGTTGTGGCATCGTAGACTTGGTCATGCTTCTTTCGGTTATTTACGAAGGTTGTTTCCTAGCCTCTTTCTTAAGAATGATGTTTCTAGCTTTAAATGTGGTGTTTGTGAATTGGCTAAAAGTCATCGTACTTCGTTTCCGTCCAGTTTTACAAAAACTTCTGTTCCATTTATAATAATCCATTCTGATGTTTGGGGACCATCTAGAACTGCTACATTTGGTGGTGCTTATTGGTTTGTTACTTTTATTGATGATTGCACACGTATGACTTGGGTTTGTTTGATGAAGTCCAAAAGTGAAGTTACTTCCTTGTTCCAACAATTTCACAAAATGGTGCAAGTGCAATATAAGTCACGAATACAGGTTCTCAGAAGTGATAATGATGGTGAGTATATGAACTCTGAACTTCGTACTTTTTTGGATCATCAGGGTATCGTTCATCAAACTACATGTCCATATACTCCACAACAAAATGGAGTTGCAGAACGCAAGAACCGTCACCTTCTGGAGGTTGTTCGTGCTTCCTTACTCGAGGCACATCTCCCATTGTCCTATTGGGGAGAAGCTCTCACCTTAGCTGCGTATCTCATTAATTGTGTTCCATCCCGGTAAATTGATTTTCAAACACCACTTCAGGCTCTCTCTTCACATGTTGATGCTCATGCAGTACCAAATCTTCCACCTCATGTGTTTGGCTGTGTGGCCTTCGTTCATCTCCATAAATAGCAGAGAAGTAAGCTTAAACCTCGAGCTTTACGGTGTGTGTTTGTGGGTTATGCCTTAAATCAGAAAGGATATCGCTGTTATCACCCTCCGACTAAGAAGTTGTTTGTCACTGTGGATGTTGCATTTCATGAAAACGATATGTACTTTGCCCATTATGAGTATGGACTTCAGGGGGAGAATCAGGTAGAAGTTCAAACTCTTTATTATACTGTTCCTGATATAGATATTGTGAGTCATTTGGATTTAAGTGGTGATGTCTTGGAGACAAGTGGTGATGATTCACAAGAGAATAATGATGTGAATAACTTGGAATTAAGTGGTGATGTCTTGGAGTCAAGTGGTGATCATTCACATGAAAACAATGTTGAAAACCTTGAACAAGACGGATTGACACAGCCAGAAACTTCCCTACCTACTTCACTATTGGACAACTCAGTGCTGTTGGCTACCTCACAGTCGGTCTCACCATCTTTGAGCCATAATATCCATAATCAATCGTCTTCGCTCCCGGATGCACCACCACCATGTCGTCTCCCTAATCGTGTCAACCGAGGTATTCCTAAACTTACTTATGAAGCAGACCCTAAATGCAAAACTAGGTACCCAGTTAATAGACCCAACCCATAATCTAATGTGTTATACCCGTTAAGTAATTATGTGTCTACCAACCACTTGTCAGAATCAAATAAGTCATTTGTATATCAATTATCTACCGTATCTATTCCTAATAGTGTGCATGAGGCTTTAGCTGATCCACGTTGGCAAGCAGCAATGAATGAAGAATTGAAGTCTTTAAAGAAGAATGCTACTTGGGAGATCACAGACTTGCCAGGTGGCAAGAAACATGTGGGATGCAAATGGGTCTATATTGTGAAATACAAAGTTGATGGGATGGTGGATCGCTTCAAGGCAAGACTGGTAGCAAAAAGGTACATTAAAAAATATGGAATCGATTATACAGAAACATTTGCTCTTGTGGCCAAGATCAACTAAGGGTGGTTCAATATGGGATCCCATATCGAAACTCGTCACGATTCCCAAACCGAAATTTTTGGGAATCCCAATTTCAATACCGATCCCAAACCAAATTTTCGGGAATCCCGAAATAGTTTAGGGATTTCGGGACAAATCGGGAATCCCGAAATGGTTTTGGACTTTTGGACTAAAATTTGACATATTATCCAAATTCCAATCAATAAATAAAATAAATGGTTCAAAAATCTGAGCATTCAACATAGAAGTATCGTGTATTTGAACTAGGAAGCAAATAAAAACCAGCTCGTTTCTAAACTAGGAGAATATAAGTAGCCTCACCCCCACAAAGATAATACAAACATGAAAGCTGGAACCTACATACAAGTTTATCAACACTTATTTGTAGCGCTTGTATGCTAAACCTTTAAAAGCTGCTCGAGCATCAGCAGGTTCAAGAAAAACAACCTGAAGAATAATAATTCAAGAAAATAATTAGTAGAGAATCACTCTTTAACAACACAGCATCATAGTAGACTAATATGATCAGTAATCTAGAAGTTTCTTCCTCTCTGCAGTATGAAAAGATTGGGAGAACAAAAGTACATAATGAGGCATGATCAACCAAGTGTCAAAGAGTGGTTGAAAAACTCAACTAATTAAAAAACCAAAAGCAAAGTGTCCAATTTCCTAAAACATTACAAAACTACTCTCTTCTACTCTCCTTGCCCAAACCGCGGCTTAATCAAGTGCATCACAACACGTTTATTCAATTATTCTTCTCACTTCTTTAGTAAATAATGGAGCTTTCATATTTGGCATTAGTTAAGGAGTGGAACTAGGAAAAAGGATTAATTTGCATTTAAATGTACATGATCGTAGACTAAATATTCATGTCATCAAACTGGTTTGACCAAAAGCATCAGTATTTGAAATTGAATCATAAAAACTTAAACAGTTAGGGGCTGGCAAACCTACAGACTTTGTAACGTCATGTCTCAGTGATAGGATGTTATGTCAATTAGTTTAGTCATCTTGACGAGTAAGCATCTTATTTGTCAATTAGCTAACTAACAGTTAATTATGTGATTAGCAATTAGTTAATTCATGGGTCTTTAGCTGAATTTGCAGCCAGCTATATATAGCTAAGTTAAGTGAATGATATGCGAGAGTTCTTAAATGTGATTCTGTTTCTTTTTCAGTGTCCAGGTTTAAACAAGGTTCTATTATTCTACATAGCAGGCTATAATGGAATCAGGAAAGCTGATCATCTAAAACATTTTGACTGAACTAACAATATCGTTAGCAGTTAAAACTTAAAACCATTTGAAAACTTCAAAGCAGAATCTACCAACAAAAAAAAAAAGACGGTACAACTGACTATATGTTTACTAATCCATGATATCATGACAAAATTCATCATAACTTTCTCCTTCTATTTCACATCCCTATCATTTCAACTAGATTAATATATTCATCATCCATTGAGAACGCAAAATACACACACACACACACACACACACACACACACACACACACACACACACACACACTAGAAACCCTAGCATATCAAATGGGTTTGTACTTTGCACCATCTTCCAATTCAAACCCAAAAATCAAGTTTACATTAGCAAAAACAGAGAATCCCAACAAATAAAAAATTGAAGAAGGAGAAGACATATATATGACGTCTCACCTTAAGTTAGTGTGGCTTCTGCAGACGATCCCAAGACTGAATAGCCTTTCGCTCTTCTGAAACCAATAGGGGAAGATTCAAGATTGTCGTGAAAAGTGAACTCTGCAAGCAAAATTAATTCCAAACCCTAAATTAAATTTCAAAAGGAAGACAGAAATTAGATTTCAAAACACTAAATTAATTACCTAATTTGGGGTGAGAGTGAGACTCAGACTTGGTGTGGTGGTGAGAGAGATCACGAGTTATGTCCGTGAGAGAAAATCGCCTGAGAGAGAAAGATCGAGAGAGAGAGCGGTGGCTATGTGGTGAAAGAAGGCTAGAGAGTCAAAGACGATAGTATGGTGTGGTGGTGGGCCCGTGGCTGGTCGAAATTCGACACATACAGATGAGATGAGGGCTCAGTGAGGGAGGCTCAGGGGTTGCGCTTTGAGTTTGATGGATGGAATCAATCAATGGAACGGAACTACGGAAGTGAAATGGGATCTGACCTAAAAACAAATGAACGACATAGATTAAAAACAATGAACGGTTGAAATAATTCTCTTATAATTAAGAAATAATATATATATAATATTTATTTTCGGTTCGGTATGGGAATATCGAAAATTTCAGTTTGATTCGGGATGACATATCGAAAATTTCGCGAATTTTGGTTTGGGATCGGGATTTTTTTGGTTTGGTTTGGGATTTTTGGGATTTTTTTCCAACCCTAAGATCAACACAGCCCGTGTTTTGTTGTCCTTGGCTGCGAATCTTAATTGGCCTTTACAACAGTTCGATGTGAAAAATGCCTTCTTGCATGGAGACTTGACAAAAGAGATTTATATGGATCTTCCACCAGGATGTAATGCACCAGATAAATACAAGAAAAAGGTGTGCAGGTTGAAGAAATCCTTGTATGGTTTGAAGCAGTCTCCTCAAGCATGGTTTGGAAGATTCACAAAATCTATGAGAGCATTTGGTTACAAACAAAGTAACTCCGATCATACTCTATTTCTGAAAAGGCGATATGGGAAACTTACTGCACTTATTGTGTATGTAGATGATATGGTGGTAACAGGGAATGATCCAGAAGAATGTGCAGCCTTGCAAAGATACCTGTCTACAGAATTTAAGATGAAGGACCTTGGATCCCTAAAATATTTTCTAGGGATTGAGGTGTCAAGAAGTAGTTCTGGAATTTTCCTGTTTCAGAGGAAGTATATTATTGATTTGTTGCACAAAATTGGCATGTCAGCTTGTCAGCCAATAGCTACACCATTAGAGGAAGGATTGAAGCTTAACGTTGATCCTAACCAAGTCTCAGTAGACAAAGGAAGATACCAAAGGTTAGTAGGGCATTTAATGTACTTGGCACACACAAGACCGGACCTTGCCTATGCCTTAAGTGTAGTGAGTCAATACATGCATGATCCTGGAGAACAACATATGAATGCAATGATCAGAATCTTGCGGTATTTGAAGGGAAGTCCAGGAAAAGGAATTTTGTTTAAAAGGAATAACCATATTAGCATTGACGGTTATACTGATGCAGATTGAGCAGGTTCAGTGGATGACAGACGCTCAACATCAGGTTACTTCACATTCGTTGGGGGTAACTTGGTTACATGGAGGAGTAAGAAACAAAACGTGGTTGCTCGTTCCAGTGCAGAAGCTGAATACAGAGGTATGGCCTTGGGGATTTGTGAAATTTTGTGGCTTAAGCTTTTGCTAAAGGATATGGGTATAGAACATGATCAACCAATGAAATTATTTTGTGATAATAAAGCTGCCCGTGACATTGTACATAATCAAGTACAACATGATAGAACAAAACATGTTGAAGTTGATCAATTCTTCATCAAAGAAAAATTGGAAGGGAAGATAATTGAGGTACCGGCAATAAGAACAAACGATCAGTTGGCAGATATCCTCACAAAGGCTATATCAAGTCATAAATTTTCAAGTTTCATACACAAGTTGGGCATGTGTGATATATATGCACCAACTTGAGGGGGAGTGTTGACTTTTGTGCATATATTCCTGTAATATTGGGGATCTTAGTTTATTATGTTTTTATGTAAATTATTTCTTTCCTTAGTGATAGGATTGTAATATCTTATAAATCCCTCCATGAGAGATGAATAGAAATACATTCATTCCAAAACAAAAGCATTCTCTTCTGCCAGCAGGGTGTCCACCACGCAGAAATGGCAGAAACCTGTTAACGGGTGGCTCAAATGTAATTTTGATGGTGCTTGGGATGAAGACGGATCTATCGGAGGAATTGGGGTGGTGGTTCGCGATGAGAATGGAGAGTTTGTGGCGGCCAAGACGATGAATCTTTCTGGGATTTGCTCACCTCTGTTGGCAGAGATTCTTGCAGCTCGTGAAGTTGTGGATTTTGGAAGACAGCTAGCGGTAACACAAATGACGTTCGAGGGAGATGCTTTGTTGGTCATCAGGGCACTACAGTGGGATGCAACAACCAACAATGGCCCATTTGGGCATTCTATTACATGATGGTCGTCTTTTGCTGCAGCCTTTCCCCCTGGAAGTTCGAATTTAGTCGAAAAGAAACGATTAAAGTGGCGTATCATTTGGCGAAAACGGGTTTAGTCTCAGCTAATCAAGTATCATGTTTTGAGGAACTCCGGATGTAATCTCTGATTTTTTTTTTTTTTTTTTTTTATGAGAATAGCTTTAATAGTTGGTTGATTGGCGCAGGACGTTTTGTCTGGGTTGAAATCTCCAACATAATTTTATCAAAGTCCATTAATAGCACCATATTCTCTTTGATATGTACGTATTTCATCCTTATTAATGAACATCGTATTTGCAGTAAAAAAAATGATTAGATTTTGGATTTGTTGGGTTTTTGGCTCAAAATTAGGACGATGCAATAAATTAGGTTTGTGTTACCTATTTGGTTTTGGTGTCCTATTTGGGTTTGGTTTTGACTTCTTAGTTAGTTTCCTTGGTGGAGATATTTTGTTAATTACCTATTTGATTAGGATTTGGATTTATTTCCTATTAGGATTCTTATTGTAACTAAGTCCTATGCACTATAAATAGAACCTTAGGGTTAGTGTATTTTGTGTGGCTCATTCGTGTGACAATTTGGTGAGAGTCAATTTGTGAGTTAGAGAGCAATTTGGGAGATTTGGGAGAATCTGCCACATCTGCCTGGAGAATAGATAAGGCAAGTGAAAATGATACCTTGCAGCATGTGGAGACAACGTGTAGAAGGAACAAGCAGAGAAGATTGCGGCCTGCACAGTCAACTCAGCAGAAGGAGTCTGAGTTGAGGAACTCAAGAAGCTGCCACATCTGCCTGGAGAACAGATAAGGCAAGTGAAAATGATACCTTAAAGCATGTGGAGACAACGTGCTAATGCATCTTCAAGATCAAGTCTATTTTTCCTTGCTAAGAAGTTCCCCAGCCCAGTTCAAGAATAAACCTGTGGAAAGATACTTCTTCAAAAGCAAAAGTATCTCATATCATCAGAGTCAAAGGCAAAGATATCTCATGGCATGTTTTTCCTTTACCCTTGCTCTTGCCTACGAGACAAGGAGAAAGAAAGCAATCGGTCGGCACTTGGACAGATTGAACAAAGAAATAGACCATCACCTCTACCTCGTGCCTACCTGCCGTGCAGAAGAAACAAGCAGAGAAGAATGCTGCCTGCACACTCAATCAACCCAGCAGAAGGAGCCTGAGTTGAAACCAAGAACTCGAGAAGCTTCAATAACATCACCAAAGAGCAAAGCATCACCGTACAATTCTAATCCGATTCAAGATCAAGCCCCGACGGCCCTTGAAGAATTTCAAACAAAGTTCAAGATCAAGCCCCGACGGCCCTTGAAGAATTTCAAACAAAGTTCAAGATCAAGCCTCAACGGCCCTTGAAGAAATCTCTAGCCCAGTTCAAGATCAAGCATCAACGGCCCTTGAAGAAATCTCCAGCCCAATTCAAGATCAAGCCTCGACGGCCCTTGGATCAACATCTACATTAAGGGACTTCAAAAACGCATCTCCTACACGCGACAAACACATGTATACGACGCGCCTTGAAGTGGGGGCATTTGTAGACATCGAAATTTCGGTAAATAAATGTTGACCGATAAATCAAAGTTTCAACGCTCATGTATTACATAAATTTTACACGTAGTGTGTGACTCGACGAAAAATTGAAATGAGTTGGAAAAGTCATCAAACAGGACACGTGTCAACACCTGGTAGAAACGACTTATTTCATCTGGGATATTATATTCAAAATTAGGCCTTGGAAAATTCTATAAATACAAGCCCATTTCATTCATTTTAGGGGGAACCAAAATCATTAGGCAAAATTCTTGAAGCTCTGAAGCTCTGAAACTCCGAATCTCTCAAGCATTCAGGTTCCCAAAGAATCAAGAAAGCTCTATTCGTTCTTCGTTCTTCGTTCATCGTTCATCTTAAGATCAAGCCCCAACGGCCCTTTGGATCAACAATCATCCACCAATTCAAGATCAAGCCCCGACGACCCTTGAAGAAAGTGTTCTTCGTTCTTCGTTCATCGTTCTTCCAAGATCAAGCCCCAACGGCCCTTTGGATCAACAATCATCCACCAATTCAAGATCAAGCCCCGACGGCCCTTGAAGAAAGTGTTCTTCGTTCTTCGTTCATCATTCTTCCACAAGCCCTAACGGCCCTTTGGATCAACAATCATCCACCAATTCAAGATCAAGCCCCGACGGCCCTTGAAGAAAGTGTTCTTCGTTCTTCGTTCATCATTCTTCCAAGATCAAGCCCCGACGGCCTTTGGATCAACAATCCACCAATTCAAGATCAAGCCCCAAAGGCCCTTGAAGAACTTCCACCAATTCAAGATCAAGCCCCGACGGCCCTTGAAGAAAGTGTTCATCGTTCATCATCCGTTCATCTTAAGATCAAGCCCCAACGGCCCTTTGGATCAACAACGTCGACAAATCCACACATCCAACTGTTCTTCAAGATCAAGCCCAAAAGCCCTTGAAGATCCGTTCATCACCGTTATTCAAGATCAAGCCTCAACGGCCCTTGAAGAAACACTCATCCTCAAGATCAAGCCCCAACGGCTCCTTGAAGATCCGCTCAAATCCACCTTCAAAGATCAAGCCCACGGCCCTTGAAGAATGTTCATCCTTAGATCAAGCCCAACGACCCTTTGGATCAATCGCACATCGACAAATACACACCTTACGGAGATCGAATCAGAAGATCAAATTTGAGAGAGATTGTAACCCAAAAATCATCAAATACAAATATTATTTTGTGCACATTGTTCTTGTCTCTTTCCTTTCAGGAAAATTCCGTGTTTACCGTGTTCTTCCGTTTACATTCAAGTTTAAAATCTTTTACTATAAATTATAAAAATTTAAAACATTGCCTTGTAAAATTAGCACAAAAATAATAATACAGTAGTCATTTTCTTAATTTACATCTTGTTTTCAAATATACAGAATATACTTGTGCATATGAATATTATGTCACTTACCAGATTGAGGTTTGGAAGACCAGTACCTTGTCTTCTCTTTGATCTGAGCAGGATATGGTTATCCAAGAAGCAGGTGTGGTGGTGTATAAACCCCTACCCGAGTAGCAACCAGAACATAGATCATAGTTATCGGGGGCTCCGTCGAAGCACTCGACACACGTAAAATACAGCCCTGTGAGCCACACTCCACATCGCCTGCACCACAAGTTCCTGGTCTTAATTATGTAGTAAAATGTGAGCACTTCATGGAAATCCAGACCGCCGACAAGGTTGCGATCCAGATCATAGAAGAAGTTACGGCCAATCCAACCGTAGCCGTTTTGCTGGAGAAATGTCACGAACTCGGCTAGGTTGACTATGCCGTCGCCATTCTGGTCCATGGATTGGAAGAAGTTTGATGCTAGTAGCTGAAGATTACGGTCCCCATTGTTGTAATATGCTAAAGCAGCCCGATGTAATTCCTCCATCTCTTCAACAAGTTTCCGAGCCCTCGAAGCTACAGCTAGCTAGCTTGGATGTTATGTACTATGGATGTGGCAATGCCCTGTATATATAGCCACCTTCCCCTCACCCTCTTGCCTCCTTTTAACATTCCCCACTCATTATTTGACACGTGGACATTACTTTCAATTTTTTTTTTAAGAGGAGAGAAAGTTCGGCTAAGCCACACAAATGACAGTCTAATTTGGTATCAAATTCGTCATCCACGAGATTCGAACCTAAGACCTCTCACTTCCAAGTAAAAAGGAATACTACCAAACCATAATACTGAGTGGCTACTTTCTTTAAAACTAAATATTTATGGAATTGTGTTTGAAAATTTATAATTTTCCTTTACCAGTTTTGTTCTTTGAATAAACGATATTAACTAAACTAGAGAAAAGACGGTGAACTTAACCTCATAATAGACTAGTGATAATATAGCTTAAATTCTCGTTTGTTAAGAATCGAACTTAAATTATTTGACTTTCAATATATATTTTTTAATTTTTAAAATTAAAACAAATATATTGGTTTTTTTTTTTATTGAGTACACCAAATATATTGGTAATTGAAAAAAACAAAAAAACTTAGGCACTTCGTCTTCCTCACCCAGACCTCAGACCCATGGTTGATCTGCAAATTTCATGTGCAAAAGCATCCAATTCAATTCAAGTCTCCGACGAAGCCTAATCTGAGAGAATCGTGGTGTTCAAATTTTACACCAATTGCAGCGACCTCTCCGCCAAAATCATCATCAAAACCGATCCCAAGAACTCCGACTACGCTGTGGAGCCTGGCGCTAACAGGAAATTTGAGCCATGGCAGGGGGTTGGGGTTGGGGGAGAGGATGTGGAGATGAAGAGGACGAGGGCGATGAATTCTGTGAAGTAGTTGGAGAAGAGGTGGGAAGTGGAGACACAGGCCGTGGAGATGAAGAGGACGGAGGAAGATGAATCAATCGTGAAATCGATAGGAATTCATAACTCGAACAAGCATGTTCGAAGGATTACCTGAATGTGACTCGATGTGGACGATGACGATTGAATTTTCATAGGAATTCATAACTCGAACGAGTCTGCCATTTTTTTTTTTCAATTAATAATATGTTTGTTTTAATCTTTCGAATCAAGGAAATAGTAATTGGATCTATTAGACTTACTCTAACTTTTAGAATAAAACTTAAATTTTAGATCCTAAACATATTCCAATTTGCTTCAATCATTGGGGTAAATATGAGTTAAAACTCAAACCTTATTTTTGGATCAAATTTAGTTTAGGATTTTGCTTGAGTAGGGTTGACCCATTATATATGTATATTTTTTTTAGTTTTACATTTATAAATTTATTCTGTCTTTGATCGGCTTAGGCGAAGACCTTTAGATTCCAACACTTCTCTCCAAAGGTTAAGCTTTGCATTTACCCCTTCCTGAGTTTCATCTATCAACACTATATCGTCTGCGAAAAGCATACACCAAGGAATATCATCTTGAATATGTCCTGTTAACTCATCCATTACCAACGCAAAAAGGTAAGGACTTAAGGATGAGCCTTGATGTAATCCTACAGTTATGGGAAAGCTTTCGGTTTGTCCTTCATGAGTTCTTACGGCAGTCTTTGCTCCTTCAAAGGATATGTATGAAGGAGCAAAGACTGCCGTAAGAACTCATGAAGGACAAACCGAAAGCTTTCCCATAACTGTAGGATTACATCAAGGCTCATCCTTAAGTCCTTACCTTTTTGCGTTGGTAATGGATGAGTTAACAGGACATATTCAAGATGATATTCCTTGGTGTATGCTTTTCGCAGACGATATAGTGTTGATAGATGAAACTCAGGAAGGGGTAAATGCAAAGCTTAACCTTTGGAGAGAAGTGTTGGAATCTAAAGGTCTTCGCCTAAGCCGATCAAAGACAGAATATATGGAGTGCAAGTTCAGTGCAAATGGAGGCCAAAACGAGTTAGGGGTGAGGATCGGAGATCAAGAAATACCAAAGAGCGACCGTTTTCGTTACCTAGGATCTATCTTGCAAAAGAACGGAGAATTAGATGGAGATCTCAACCATAGAATACAAGCTGGATGGATGAAGTGGAAGAGTGCATCCGGCGTGTTGTGTGACCGCCGTATGCCACTGAAGCTCAAGGGAAAATTTTATAGGACGGCAATAAGGCCGGCGATGCTGTATGGCACAGAATGTTGGGCGGTGAAACATCAACACGTACACAAAATGGGTGTAGCGGAGATGAGGATGCTTCGTTGGATGTGTGGGCACACGAGAAAGGATAAGATTAGGAATGAGGATATCCGGGGTAAAGTAGGAGTAGCCGAAATTGAAGGAAAGATGAGAGAAAATCGGTTACGGTGGTTTGGACATGTGCAAAGAAGGCCTACTGACGCTCCGATTAGAAGATGCGACTATGGGACAGAGGTTCAGGGCCGAAGGGGTAGAGGAAGACCTAGGAAAACTTTGGAAGAGACTCTAAGAAAAGACTTAGAGTACTTGGATCTAACGAAGGACATGACACAGGATCGAGCACAATGGCGTTCTAAGATTCATATAGCCGATCCCACTCAGTGACTTGGATTTTCCAAGTCTCCAACCGAGAAGTTTTCCTCACTCGGGAAATTAAGGGAACACTACCCCAACCTACATGCTCCACTCAGAAAGCTTCAACATACAAGCTTCAACAAAAGAAAATTCAAAGAACTTAGCGAAGAAGGCTTTGGTGTATTTAACACAATACGTTGAAATGAAGGAAAGCTTATTTATTGATATTCCCGATAAGCTACAAATATGTACATATACATGAGTCAAAATAAACACACAAGAGGGAGCCTTCACAAAGGTTGCTTAGGAGAAGTCTCAGCAGTCGGTAGAGCCCCAGAAAGAGAAGGCACCGGAGGGGGATCATTTGGAGCCTCAGTACTGGACAGAACCCTAGAAGGAGGAGGCATCAGAGGTTGATCATTTGGAGCTTCATTACGCGGTACAGCCCCAGAAGACGAAGGCAATAAATGCCTTTGGAACAAACCCACAAATCTCTGATGATCAAGTAAAACCTGACCATCAGTTTCCTTCATCTGGTCAAGCTTCCTCTTCATGTTTGTAGCATAGTCATGTGCGAGCCGGTGCAACTGTTTATTCTCATGCTTGAGCCCTCTAATCTCCTGTTTGAGACTCATCACTTCAGCCGCCAATGATTCAACTTGGCGGGTTCGAGCAAATAGGCGTTGGGCCATATTAGACACAGAACCTGCACACTGAACACTGAGAGCCAGCGAATCCTTAACAGCTAACTCATCAGACCGTTTGGAAAGTAGTCTGTTATCTTTGGGAGTGAGAAGGTTCCTGGCCACCACCGCAGCGGTCATATCATTCTTCATCACGGAATCCCCAACGGTAAGAGGACCAGTAGGGGAGACGAAGGATGGGCGCCATATGTTGTCTGGAGAAGGTGGGGCTGCCTCTTCAACAAGGTTCAAGTCAAAACGACGGTCGGAGGGGCCAGACATTTTCAAAGGTGTTGAAGAGAGAAGAGGTCGGACAAATCAAGATCTTAGAAGTGCAAGAATGAAGCTTCTACTGGTGGAGATTCAAGTGTGCTTTGGAACTTAATGCCAGCCCCTATAAAAATCTGCACTCGACGGAGCTTCAGAAATCGAAGAGGCGCCTACTCAGAAATCGAAGAGGCGTTTGCTTTCTCAAAAGTTGGGCTACTTAGAGATCACGAGGGTTGATCTCAGAAATCGAAGAGGTGTTTGCTTTCTCAAAAGTTGGGTTGCTCAAAGACCACGAAGGCCGATCTCAGAAATCGAAGAGGCGCTCGCTTTCTCAAAAGCTGGGCTCCCCAGAGACCACGAGGGCCGATCTCAGAAATCGAAGAGGCACCTACTTTTCCAACCTTGTCAGCACCTGTCACACGCACACTCAGCTTTGCGGAAATTATGGGCATTCTGTCAAAGACTTCTGGGGAAGTAGAAAACACATGAATCTTACTGTTCAATCACCCATTTCCCACACGCAACAATAGCTCATGGGTACCACAGATAACTTTGCCAAAGTTCTCTGCCAAAGTTGAGCACGTGAAGCTTGCAGCTCCCACTACATCGCTCTGACCAAGAAGGGTAAAAGAATAGCAAAGAAACAGCACTAACAAAGTTTAGACCCATAAATTTTGAAGGTCTAGCTACCATATTATTACCCACAAGGGTAAAGGAACAGTACCACTGCTGGATAATTGGAAAGTCCCTGTGTGTCAACCTCTGTGCTTCGTGGCAAGGTAGACTAGCAAACATGCCCAACCTTTACTCACATTCGAGAAAACACTCCCAATAAGATTGCTTGCTCCAAAATCGAAGATGCACCGTCCTCCGAATCTAAAGAGCCAGACTCCCAACATGACTATTTTCTTAAAAATCGAAGAGAGGGTAAAGGAACAGTACCATTGCTGGATAATTGGAAAGTCCCTGTGTGTCAACCTCTGTGCTTCGTGGCAAGGTAGACTAGCAAACATGCCCAACCTTTACTCACATTCGAGAAAACACTCCCAACAAGATTGCTTGCTCCAAAATCAAAGAGGCACCGCTCTCCGAATCTCGAGAGCCAGACTCCCAACATGATTACTTTCTCAAAAATCGAAGAGACACTGCTCCCCGAATCTCGAGAGCCAGACCCCCAGCATGATTGCTTTCTCAAAAATCGATGAGGCATCGTTCTCCGAATCAATCGAAGAGGCGCTCGCTTTCTCAAAAGCTGGGCTGCTCATAGACCACGAGGGCCGATCTCAGAAATCAAAGAGGCACCTACTTTTCTAGCCTTGTCAGCACCTGTCACACACACACTCAGCTTTGCAGAAATTATGGGCATTCTGTCGAAGACTTCTGGTGAAGTAGAAAGCACATGAATCTTACTGTTCAATCACTCACTTCCCACACGCAACAATAACTCATGGGTACCACAGATAACTTTGCCAAAGTTCTCTGCCAAAGTTGAGCACGTGAAGCTTGCAGCTCCCACTACATCGCTCTGACCAAGAAAGGTAAAAGAATAGCAAAGAAACAGCACTAACAAAGTTTAGACACATAAATTTTGAAGGTCTAGTTACCATATTATTACCCACAAGGGTAAAGGAACAGTACCACTGCTGGATAATTGGAAAGTCCCTGTGTGTCAACCTCTGTGCTTCGTGGCAAGGTAGACTAGCAAACATGCCCAACCTTTACTCACATTCGAGAAAACACTCCCAACAAGATTGCTTGCTCCAAAATCGAAGAGGCACCGTCCTCTGAATCTAAAGAGCCAGACTCCCAACATGACTACTTTCTCAAAATCGAAGAGAGGGTAAAGGAACAGTACCATTGCTGGATAATTGGAAAGTCCCTGTGTGTCAACCTTTGTGCTTCGTGGCAAGGTAGACTAGCAAACATGCCCAACCTTTACTCACATTCGAGACAACACTCCCAACAAGATTGCTTGCTCCAAAATCGAAGAGGCACCGCCCTCCGAATCTCGAGAGCCAGACTCCCAACATGATTACTTCCTCAAAAATCGAAGAGACACTGCTCTCCGAATCTCGAGAGTCAGACCCCCAGCATGATTGCTTTCTCAAAAATCGAAGAGGCATCGTTCTTCGAATCTCGAGAGCCATATACCACAGACCACTTTTTCAAAGTGCTCTGACAGAGTTAAAACATGTGAAACTGGCAGCTCCCACTACTGTGCTATGACCAAGCAGGGTAAAGGAATAGCATTACTACTTGTTGTTAGGGAGACTCCTATATATGTCGACCTCCATCCCCAACGGACAGGCAGACTTGCAAAAATGCTCAACCCTTCATCATATCTGAGAGGGCACTCCCAACGAAGCCTTTCGAAATATTCAGCTTTCTTTCCCCCCGATAATACCTCTGCAAACAAGCTATACTAGAGCAAGAATATCTCATATCATCAGGGTTAAAAGCAAGAGTATCCCATATCATGCTTTTTCCCTGTCTTTTCTTTTGGCCTTGTTTTTACCTGCAAGACAAGGAGAAAGAGAGCAATCAGTCAGCACTTGGAATCAAGCTTCCAGCCAGGAACTGACTGCCTGGAACCCCTTACCTGATTACTTACCTGGCATTGCTCTCGAGTACTCATCTTCAACATCTTATGTTTCCAGGGAAGATTCCGCATCTGCTTGAGGAACAGATAGGGCAAGTGCGAAGGATACAAGGAAGCATGTGGAGACAAGCGTAACAGCACACGTGCCGATACATCCATTACTCTGTCAAAAGCAAAAGTATCCCATATCAGCAGGGTGGAACGTACTCTAGATTTGATGGACTTGTTTTGACCCTCAAATTCTTCAGTCGGCCTTATACTCTGGAGGAAACCAAAAAACCCTCCAGCTCAGTTCAAGAATAAGCCTGTGGAACGT
This sequence comes from Malus sylvestris, assembly GCF_916048215.2. Taxonomy (NCBI): domain Eukaryota; kingdom Viridiplantae; phylum Streptophyta; class Magnoliopsida; order Rosales; family Rosaceae; genus Malus; species Malus sylvestris. The sequence goes on along the minus strand of NC_062264.1, from coordinate 35,597,676 downwards.
TACTTCTTCAAAAGCAAAAGTATCTCATATCATCTCTTCTCATTTTTCTTCTCTTTATCCTTCATGCTGCTGCAAGATGGGGAGAAGGTGAACAATCAGTCGGAGCTCTGATTGCTTACCTTGTCTGTCACCTCTTTCAGCAGACCCCCTAGCTCGGCGACTTGGGGGACTCCTACTACATGGTTTGTATCGCGCTTGACCAAGCCTGAAACTACAAGTAAGCTTCAAGTGAAATTGATACATTACCTTGTGCATCTCCACCAGTTAAAGATACCACCCCTGGATGGAGGAAGAGTACTTCCAGAGAAGATGCCACATCTACCTATGAGACAGATAAGGCAAGTCAAGACGACACCACACTCCGATACTTAGAAGTTTCGTGATTACGAGATCATTCTCCCACAATATTTCCTAATGTCATTTGTACTAAATCATTCACTTGTACTCACTAAAGGAGAGCTTGAACCTATGTACTTGTGTAAACCCTTCACAATTAATGAGAACTCTTCTATTCCGTGGACGTAGCCAATCTGGGTGAACCACGTACATCTTGTGTTTGCTTTCCTATCTGTATCCATTTATATACTTATCCACACTAATGACCGGAGCAATCTAGCGAAGATCACAAAAAGCGACCGTTTTCGCTACCTAGGATCTATCTTGCAAGAGAACGGAGAATTAGATGGAGATCTCAACCATAGAATACGAGCTGGATGGAAAGAGTGCATCCGGCGTGTTGTGTGACCGTCGTAGGCCACTGAAGCTCAAGGGAAAATTTTATAGGACGGCAATAAGGCCAGCGATGTTGTATGGCACAGAATGTTGGGTGGTGAAGCATCAACACGTACACAAAATGGGTGTAGCGGAGATGAGGATGCTTCGTGGGATGTGTGGGCACATGAGAAAGGATAAGATTGGGAATGAGGATATCCGAGGTAAAGTAGGAGTAGCCGAAATTGTAGGAAAGATGAGAGAAAATCGGCTCCGGTGATTTGGACATGTGCAAAGAAGGCCGTCTGACGCTCCGGTTCGAAGATGTGACTACGGGACAGAGGTTCAGGGCCGAAGGGGTAGAGGAAGACCTAGGAAAACTTTGGAAGAGACTCTAAGAAAAGACGTAGAGTACTTGGATCTAACGGAGGACATGACACAAAATCGAGCGCAATGGCGTTCTAGGATTCATATAGCCGACCCCACTTAGTGGGAAAAGGCTTTGTTGTTGTTGTTTACATTTATAAATTTATTGAATCTAACAGTTAAGATCTAATTTGATGAAATCCAATGGCAAAAAACAATATAACTGTTCAAATTTAAATTCAACGGCTAAAGTAATTAAAAAAAATTATTTTATGTGTTTCATTTCTTTTATAGTGTTTCACGAGTTTCATGGTATCGGTTAATAATTTTTCAATATTTGTTGGAATCTAAATATTTTTAGGTTAAAATGTTCATAAAATTAAATTATGATAGTTTACATAATTTTTTTCTTTTAAAAATGTTACTTTAAGAAAAAAATTAGCTTAAATTTATTTTTTAATAATATAAAATTTAAATTTTAACTAAGAAAGGTTAAAGTAAAAAAATTGTTTCTAAATTAAAACTTAAATTTTGCGGACTAAAAATTTTAAATTTTAACTCAAAGAGAAATGGTCTAAAGGGTATAGTGAAAGGAAAATAGTTAGCTTTCAAACACAATAAATTTTTTTTTTTTTTTCTGGGGAAGCAAATATTCACATGACAAATAATGAGCGGGAAAGGCACAAACGAAAAGACAAGAAGGAAATCATACATGCACATTGCCGCGTGCACCTGTTGAAAAACCTCTCCTTATTGAGGCTTTGTGCAGAGAGCTGCACTGTTTTAGTTCAGCAGCAACAGCTATGGTGAAAATTCTATCCTCCCTTCTCTCTTTTCCATGTCTCGTCATCTCTCTCTCTACCCACTCACGGAAATGTCAATTCCCACCACCGCATCGAGAAGTTATAGCCTAGGGGTGGTTCGGTATAAGATATCATATTGAAACTAGTATCCTGAATTTCATACCGAAAATTTTCAGGATGGTAATTTGAAGACCAATCTCAAACCAAATTTTCGGGAATATCAAATTTCAGGAATCTCGAAATGTTTTTGGGATTTCGGGATAAATCGGAAATCCCAAATTGAAATATGAAATTATGAATTGTTGTTCAAATATATAATTCAAGAACACATTCATGAACTAGGAATGTCATTTCATTCACACTACCATTTAATCTAAAATTGGCATGCCTGACTGTTTTTATCAGAGTCAAAATTCAAATTAATTAAACCCTTTTTGCAATCTGTTGAGAGACAAAAAAAATCAAGTCTTCTGAAATCATCAGTCATGCCAACATCAATAATAAAATCCAAATGAATATCAAACAGAACATGAAAAATATGCAAGGTGTAGGGCATTCTAGGTTGTGGAGCATGAATTAGAAACTACTAGCATCAATTATAGAAGAATAATATATATAATATATATAACAATTAATATTATATATTTTTGGTTCGGTATGGGATTTCCGAAATATTGAGAAGCCAATCCCGAATCCCGTACCAAAATTTTGGGATCAGTTCGGGATAGCATCTCGAAAATTTCGGGAATTTCGGTTTGGGATCGGGATTTTTTCAGTTCGGTTCAGAATTTTCAGGAATTTTTTCCACCCCTAAGTCTAGTACTACCTTGGAAAGGATTCTCGCCCTCATTTTTCTGGAGATCCTAAGAATTTCGTAAATAATCGTTCATCGTATATCGTACGGTTAAAAATTATTTCAAAATTTAGGAATTTGTTATTAGCATTTTAAAAATCTCATTCTACATTCCTGTATTTTTTTTTCTAATTATAGAATGTTTGGAGTAGCAAATCAAATTTTTGAAGTGCCAATAACAATTCACTTTATTTAATCTATATTTTAATCACTGTTAAGAAATAAAATAAAATAAACATTTTTTGAACAAAAAATTATAAAAAAACATTTAATAAAGATGTTAACTGTAGTCTATAGCTAAGAGATGAGACACATAAGGTATATGATAGCATACATCTAAGTTAATGCGAGTGAAAATGCATTTTTTTATTATCACATGACATTACCAAATAATGGTACCTACTAATTAGTTACTACCTAAGGAGGAGTGAGATGTAAAGTAAAATGAATAATTAAGGACAATGCTTGAGTACTCAACAGAGAGTACCGTAGTTGCTGACCATTTTATTTGGATTACTAAATTTAAAACACCTATCAAATAAAATCTTCTCCCAGCTCTTACTATCTCTCTAACCAAACACACAATTTCATATCTTGTACTAGTATCCAAACATCCATCTTCTCTCTCACTACCAGCATTGCTGCCGCATCTCCACCAACCACCTCCTCTCCTTTCTCTCAAAGCTTCACCCTCTCAAAATTCACGAAACCCATGAAAGATGAGATCCATCTTGCTAATCTTATCAAGGAAATTTCATCTATAAGAAAAAATTAGGAAACTTTAATGAAAAGCTCCCGATACTGTTCACTTTAAAGAAAAACCATATTTTTACACTTAAAAAATCAATCTTTGTACTATTCACTTTACCTTTTATTTTGTCTTTATCGTTAAAACTCAAAGTTTTCAAGCCTCTTTCATTAGTTTGCCTAAAAAATTATGAAGCAGGTTGAAATTATTCAATGAAATTTGGGAGAAGGTTGGTGTTGGGAACTGCTGAAGATTCCTATCATTTTCTTTTAAAGATGATAGGAAACGATTTTCGTGTCATTTCGAGTTATTTTTACCCATATAACCTTCTGACCGGTTCGGTTGGAGATGACCTAATTTACTTTCATATAAACTATACATATACAAGTTGTTGCTCTTTCCTGTCATTTTCTTTGATTTTGATTTTTTGATTTTTGAATTTTACTTTTTTTAGCCGAAAAAAAACAAAAGCATAGTTGGTATTCTTAATTTTGTATTATGACTTGGGAAATTATTCCAACAAAACTAAAGATAGTTGGAATTCATAATCTTGCTAGCAGGGAAAATAAAATTATACGGGACCAAACCAAGTGGGAATTCTTTAATAATATATTGGGCCAAATTAAGGGTTAAGGTTTATGTGCATGAGATTAAGTATATATATTTTTTCTTGTTAATAAAATTTTCTAATACCGCCAACATTATCTATAAAGAAATCTATAAAAAAAAACAACTGATTTGTTCATTTCTAAAGGAGATTTCAAATTTCAAACATAAAATTTAAATTTGAAAGCTTCTATGGTACTTTGATTTTTTTTAAAATTTTTGTTCTCCATCCGATTTGTCAAATTTAAATCACTATTTATTACATTATTTACTTTTCATGATTGTAATAAGAATTTAGGACAAAATGTAAAAATAAAAGTTTAAACCACATTATTGTTAGCTCATTGTGAGACATTTTCAATAATATCGTTTGTTAAAAAAAATTGAAGTTGCTGACACTAATATCATCTTTTTTTACTGTTATCGTTGATATGAACATTTTGACTTCTCTTTTAAAAATGCTTAGTTATCCCATCCAAGCTAATCCTCTTTTAAAAAAAGGCACTTAATCCTTAAAATCCTTTAAACTAACAGAATTTCTACTTGCAGTTGAACATCAGAGAAAAAAACATGTCCGCTTGGTTATAAATTTGGGAGTTTTAATAAAACACTCTCGGTATTGTTCACTTTTAACGAAAAAAACACAATTTTACCTTTACCTGTCACTATTTACCATACCTTTTAAAAAGAACTTTTCGTTAAAAGGGAAATTTTTTTGAACTTTTCGTTAATTTTTCTTATAAATTTTTCCAGCCACTTTGGCGATCCAACCCAACACGCGTAGTCCTCCGTCCAATGAAGATGCTTGACACTGTTTCACCAACATTGTGGCAGTTCTTATTTCTCACTTGAAATTATTTTTATATATAAAATCAACAATCTCTTTTAAAGTCACAAGCTTCATAAAAAACCTTTTGGATAAAAATACCTTCAGAACAAGAATTTTTAAAAGCAATCCAAAATAATGCAGAAATTTTTTCGTCATTTTAACATTATTTTTTTAATAATTATTTCTTTTTGTACATTTTTTAAAAAATTTTAATTAATACCTCACAATATGCTAGTAATAATATGATTCGATCAGTTGTTCATTAAATATTATTTTCTTTATTTTTAAACATGTTCAAAACATCTTAAGAGGCGTGTAATGACGGTTATAAAAAAAATCTTTCGCATGTGCATAATAATGTGATTAAATTTGTTGTGAAATGATTTTTTTTTTTAACAAATGATATTATTTACTTTAAGGGGAATGGAGTGAGCTTAGCCTTACAATAGGCTGACAATAATGTGATTCTTTAGTTGTTTATAAATATTATTTTATCTATTTTTAATGTAAATTAAATAGAATGTAGATCGAAATTGAAAGACCGATTTTATTATGTGAATTCAGTTGCTTTGATTGGTTTATGAGGAGTTTTTTCTAACATGATTTAAAATTATTTATTTACTTCAAATATCTGACTTTTTTATATTAATTTATATATATATATATATAAACATTTAAAATATGTAAACCGTGCATGACTGAGTACATAAAGGCTAGAGGGAGTAAATGAGGCGTGGGAGAGGGAGACGGAATAGTGAGTGCAATGATGAGTCAGATGGATTGGATGGGTGATAGAAACCAGAGGAAAGCTCTAGAGATCCAGCTGGAGGGCAGTCTCGGCAAAAAAACCAAGAAAGAAGAAAAAGATGACGGAAGCGTGTAAACTGCCAAGAAAAAGACCTGGTATTCGTGTCGTGTTTTTTGTGTTCGTGTCATTTTCGTGTCATACCCGATATCTTAACGGGTCGTGTCGTGTAACATCCGTTAAAATAAACGGGTAAAATGACCCGACCCGAAATCGACCCGATAATATTAACAGGTAATATGACCCGACCCGTTACCCGTTACCCATTAAGGAAAATATATTTTAAACCAATAAATAATCAAATGAAAAACATAATACTAAATAAGTATATACATACCATTTTGTCACATCCAAAACATAAAAACGCATTTTTATTTTAAGTATATTTTCACTTACCTAAAGTCTTTAATAGTTTTTTAATTAACTTAGAAGTGTAAAAAAATATAGAAAAAATATATAAACGCTCGTAATGACAAACTTTACAACTTTTGACACACCCCGTCCCGAAGGAGGGCGTGCTGGCCGTCACGTGAGAGTGACGTAACCATTTACACAGTTCGGAAGCTTTAAAAAAAATTCCAATTACTAAGATAACACACCCGAGGGTGAGTCCTACTTTTGTGAATTCTGTCAGAACACCGTTGGATTCCTCGTGGCCACCAAAGCTCTGCTAACTTGAACCTGGAGGGGCGCAAAACAAAATTGAGTGGGTCAGTAAAACAAAGTTTTTCGAAGACTTTTCATTTAAAACATTTATAACCCCTCACCGTAAAACCTGTATACTTTCCCAGAAAATAGCATATATATAACATATATATAAGCAAAAAGCTCAAATCTCAAACCTTTAACACTTTTCAGAAATATATATATATATATATATATATATATATAGATATATAACCATATGAAATCTCAAAGCTTGAATCCCAAATCTTTAACATTTTTCAAGAAAAACATGTCATGCCATAAATCAAAATATAAATCAGGTGAAATAAGGAATCAATCGGAGACCCTGCAGTTGGTCCTATACGATTAATTCAATAGCTCAATATCTCACTAAGCCGGAGTCACCACAGTGACCTATACGGCCCTACTCTGCACATCACTCGGAACTACGTAAGGTAGTCTATACGATGAAAGGTGTAAAAATACGCTCTAGTGCTTCTCTCATCATATCATCAGCGCGCATAACTAAGGTCACCCACTAGTCGGAATCACGCCTAGTGATCTGTACGACTAGCATGTCGGAACCCTCACATGGTCTGTACGACATCCACCTACTTGGATCCAAGACGAGCGTGCGGTGTGGTGAATAATATAAGCACTAACACCTAGGGTGCAGATTATGAGCTCAACTCATCTCAACAACAACAATTCAATGAATAAATGAACTCACCTGACTTACCTGTGCCTCCACAGCACCATGCAACATGTATGCATCATATTTCAATCATATAGTTCATAAACCAATTCATGATTTTCAAATAATTCTATGCATGGCATATTCAAAACATAATTTCGCATAAAAGCATTTTTTTCTGGGAAAAACAATAGTATATAGGTAATACGAAAACAAAACTGCCCACTCACCTGGAGTTCGCCCACAACTCCCTAGCACCGTACATCAAGGCGTCATGACGATTAGCGCCTAGAACAACAATCAAATCCAACCTCAGAAATTCTGCCGATAGAATACATAACTTATATAAGACACGTCACTACGTAGTTCGATCCGGATGATCTGCTATTCAGATTTCAAATCCGTAACTTCCAGAGGTCCACAATATACCTCTAGGACAACATCCTAAAATTTCATTACCATCCAACGGTCGGATCTTCGTCAATTTCCAAAACTAAGTGACGGTTAACATTCTATTTTATGAACTTACAACTTCAATTCCAGAAGATCCGTAAATCGGATTCCCAATCCGTAAGTTCCTATAATCCTCAAATATTACGTATTACAACGTATCAAAGTTTGATGACGATCCAACGGTCGGATCGTCAATTCACATTTTCATCTAACCACGAATCGTAACCAACTTAGGTTCAATTATTCAATTTACGTCCATCAATTATCAAAACAGAACCTAGAACCTTAATCACAAGCTAATAATGACATTGGCGGGCCATTGGCCACGCGCCGCCGCGCGGGCCGCCGCGGGTGGCGGTTGGCCGCCCCCGGCTCGCCGGAAAATTCAACTATTTCCAAAAATTACCAAAATTTGCAGATTTGAAGATCTCAATGAGTAGAACAACTTTCATACCTGAGACCAAGGCCAATTTGGCCTGGAAGTGCTTCAATTTCACCAAAACCGTGAAGAACCCTAGAATTTGGGTGTTTCCAATTCGACCTTCAAACTTGTTCCAACGCCTCAATTACCTCTTGGGCTTTGTTCTAGGTCCTAAAGGAATGCTAAAGGTGTTAGTAATTGAAAGAAAACATTTCAAAATTTGGAGAATTTAAACAAAAGGGTCGCGGCACCCGTAGGGGTGTTCTTCGCGAAATCACAACGAAATTCAATGATTCTTGGGGTGAAACGTAAAGAGGGAAGGCCTAGATGATGATTAGGAGTGGTACCTTGACTCAATTCGTCGGAAATTTGGACGAAATCCATCGAATTTGGGCGTGGGCACCGCCGGGTCGAAACGACCCACGGGTTCTCCCCAACCCATTTCCTCTTTTCCTCCGCTTCTCACCCTCTCTCCCTTCCTCCTTTCCCTGTTCCGATTGGTCAGTTTCTTCCCCTCTCTGCCTCTGATTCGCTCTCTCTCCTTCTTCTCCGATTGGGCAGTTTTTGCCCAATCTCTCTTCCTCTTTTCTGTTTTCTGGTTCTTCCCACGCACACACCCACACAAAACTTTCATTTTTCTCATCCCAGCCATCCATTTCAAAATCCTTTAATCTGGGCCATCCAAATTTTAATAAAAGAATTTCTATATTTTACTAAAATTATAATTCCTTAAAATTCCAAATTTCAAACGTTAATAACTTCTTCGATATAACTCCAAATCACGAACCGTCTGCGCCCACGCGTCCGTAACGACGAGTACTACGAGGATATGTCAAGAAAACAAATCTTAGATGGCCCGACACAACGATTAACCTCGAATGATGTGCGTGCCTCAAAGGGCATTTTTGTAAAATCCTTTATTAAAACTTTAAAAATTCTTAAAATTAGGGACGGGCTGTCACAATCTACCCACCTTACAGAAATTTCGTCCTCGAAATTTACACAATCTTTACAATCCATCAATATCCATGAAACAGCCCGAAACACATCTCTCTCATTCGATTCTTTGATTTCTAAGTAGCTTCTTCCACTGAAAGATTCCTCCATAAACTTTCACCAAACTCATAGTCTTATTTCTCAGTACATCATCTTTCTAATACAAGATAGGCACTGGCTCCTCATCATACGTCAAATCCATATTGACTTCCAAAGGTTGAGAAGGTATCACTCGTGAAGGATATGAGGTTTAATGTCGAAGTATCGAAACATAAAACATATCATGCCCTTTCATCGGCTCTGGAGGCAACTCAGCCCGTACGTAACTTCACTGACTCGTTCAATGATCACAGATGGTCTGACGTATCTAGGACTTACTTGTTTTTCTTTTTTAAAACGAATCATACTTTTCCAAGGTGATAATTTCAAAATCATTCGATCACCTACATATACATCCGGTCAGTGGCATGTTTGTCTGCTAAGCTCTTCAGCCGATCCTGGCCCACTTCCAGGTTAGACTTAATTACTTGAATATTCCGAATAGTCTCATCCACTAACTCAGGGCCTTGAATACTATCCGTCCCCAATTCTAACAATTTCGAAACACAAGACATAGCTTTACACGGCCTTATGGCGTTACTCTAGGGAACAAACTGAAGGGACCAACATACCCAAGAAGTTTAACAGATCCCAAATCTCTTTTTCCATAAAACAAACAAATAAATGTTGCGCTTGTCTGGAAAGGTTGGTGTTCTCATACTGAAGTAACATACGTTGACGTCACCAGCCGATCAATTATTATTCAAATTCCAACCTAACTATTTTGTATACGAGGAAGCTTGTCCACGAAATCCATAGTAATATTCTCCCATTTCCACCGTGGAATGGGAAATGACTACATTATTCCAAAAGACTTATTTCTTTCTGCTTTAACCTGATGACTGATGATACGCCTACTAACATACTTCGCCATTCCTCTTTTCATACCCGTCAATAGTACATGAACGAATGGTATGATAAATCTTAGTACTTTTGGGATGCATTGTAGAAGTGGAATAATGTACATCGTCAAAATTGCTTTCTTTAATTCCACACCATTAGGCATAAACACTTTGTTCTTTTGCATAGGCTTGCCATCTGATTCTCTAACTCTAAGGTCCTTCTTTTTCCCGTTATTCCTTGCTTTAAATAAATTCTTGAATTTCTTCGTCAAACGCTCGAGTATCGAGTACGATCTACCAAATGGGTCCAACTTAGAAATTAGCAAGTAAGGCTTCTTCTCGATTTTTGATACTCAACTTTACTCCAGTAGATTTCAAATCCACAAGAAGATGAACATAGCAAGCGTACCAAGCATTAATTCTCACTGGGGTCTTCCTACTAAATGCATCAGCCACAACATTAGCTTGACCACCCTCGTCACACAATCATAATCACTAAGCAACTCATTCCACCTTTGTTGCCTAAGATTAAGATACCTCTGAATAAACAGATATTGGGTACTCTTTTGATTTGTAACAATCATGCACTTTTCTTCCCATAAAGACAATGTCTCCAAATTCTCAAAGCAAAGATGATAGCTGCTAATTCCAAATTATAATTAGGGTAATTCATCTTATGAGATCCCAATGGCCCTGAAGCATAGGCAATCATCCTACCATGTTGCATCAACACGCATCCAAGTACATTCAAAGAAGTATTATTATAGACCACATAATTACCACTATCGTCTGGGAGTGTGAAAACAGATGCATGAGTGAGGGAATACTTTACTTGCTGAAGCTCTACTCACAATTTTTTTTTTTATCCCACTCAAACTTAACCTCTTTTCTCATCAATCTCGCCAAGGGCGAAGCAATAATTAAAATCTTGGACGAACTATCGATAATATCCTGCTAATCCGAGAAAACTCTGAACCTCAGTCACAGTTCGCAATTGTTCCAAATTCTCAATCGTTGCTACTCTTTTAAGAATCCATTTGAATACCTTAAGTAGATATAATTAATTTATCCAACTTTAGCATTTGCTAAACTTAGCATACATCAACGTTCCCTCAATCTTTGCAACACCAACTTTAAATATCTAGCATGCACTGCTCTAATCTTATCAATCTCGTCAATGGCAAACAATAACAACCCGGTCCAGATATCACTGGAATACTTCCTTCAGCAAACTCATAAAAGTAGCAGGTGCATTCGTCACTCCGTATGGCCTCCCAACTTGAAATGACCATAACGAGTCCTGGATTCAGTCTTATGAACATCCCCACTGTTAATCTTCAACTAATATCATTCAGACCTCAAGTCAATCTCAGAAAGTACCCAGGCGCCTCAGAGCTGATCAAATAATCATCAATACACAACAATGGATAACAGCTCTCAATCGTTACCCGATTCAATTACATAATATCAATGCCTAGCCTTAATGTCCATTTTCTTCCTCACAAATAACCCGGAGCTTTTCCAATGTGATATAATAAGTTGAATGGAACTTTTAACTCAACCTGAACCAATCTCTAACATAGGATTTGTACCTAAAAACAATTCAATAATAAAACCCACATCTCTGCCTGGCGGCAATCTAGGTAAGGCATCTGGGAATACACCAAGAAAATGTCTAACCATCTTTACATCTTCCATACTATTAGGATCAACATCATTTAGCACCATATGAACTCAATATCTTGGCAGCCTTTTGATAACAATCTTCTTTGCTCTCTCAACAGGAATAATGGCATAACTCACTCCACTTTACTTACCCCCAAAAGTAACCTCTGGTCATCCAGGTCAACAAAAATTAACTGATTCCCCATAGCAATCTAGCTTGACACAATTATACATTTCCTCTACCAGAGTCATCTTGTCTCAGAAATCTGGGATCACTAGTAAATCTATCACTTCGCCTCTGACCAGTGGCAGTAAAACTTAAGCTGGGAAAATTAGCTCTAATTTCACTTCCTTTGAAGCTCTGAGTCCTCCGAGGTCTTTGATATGACGAATCTTTAACTTTATCGTCTTATTCTGATTCTCATTCCTTTCTTATTCCTCTTTACTCTCGCTGATCATATTCTCAAAGTCTTCAAAGCCCAACAGCATCCCGTAAACTCTTGGTAAAAAGTACAATGGATAGTGATCGCCAAAGAACGCAACTTCTTCTTATCATCCAGCCAAAAACGACATAACACCTCGACCGAATTAACAACATCATCAGAATGGAAATAAGGCAAGTCTGTAAGCTTTCTATAATATTCATCCGTCGTCATTTTCCTCGTCTCACATTTGCAATTTCTTGTTTACTACCATCACAATATGCCGGGGGAATGAACTTTTCTTAAACAATTCTTTAAACAACTTCCAAACAGTTGTCCTTCCGATATTGTCGGATAACATTCCTATCTCCATCAAAATGCAGATTCATCACTCAAAAACTAGGTAATCATCTCGACCTACCTATCGGGAGGAAAATTCCCTTAACCTTGCATAATCTGAAACGCCTTTTCCCAATTGATTAAGCCATCAATCTGCTCCCTTAGGTCCTTCATATCCCTAAGGGATTCAAATTTAACTTATAACCAGTCTCAAAAGGTCCCTTTAGATAATAGACTGAATCACAATGGCAATAGTTTCCCCCCAAACTACTATATCAGGGAAATTAGGCTCATCCGAACTACGTGGCTCGCTACGAGGTGGTATAGTTCTGACAGAAGACACTAGGAAATTATCAAGATGTCCAGAATTGCAACCTAGGCTCTGATACCAACTGACACACCCCGTCCCGAAGGAGGGCGTGCTGGCCGTCACGTGAGAGTGACGTAACCATTTACACAGTTCGGAAGCTTTAAAAAAAATTCCAATTACTAAGATAACACACCCGAGGGTGAGTCCTACTTTTGTGAATTCTGTCAGAACACCGTTGGATTCCTCGTGGCCACCAAAGCTCTGCTAACTTGAACCTGGAGGGGCGCAAAACAAAATTGAGTGGGTCAGTAAAACAAAGTTTTTCGAAGACTTTTCATTTAAAACATTTATAACCCCTCACCGTAAAACCTGTATACTTTCCCAGAAAATAGCATATATATAACATATATATAAGCAAAAAGCTCAAATCTCAAACCTTTAACACTTTTCAGAAATATATATATATATATATATATATATATATATATATATATATATAACCATATGAAATCTCAAAGCTTGAATCCCAAATCTTTAACATTTTTCAAGAAAAACATGTCATGCCATAAATCAAAATATAAATCAGGTGAAATAAGGAATCAATCGGAGACCCTGCAGTTGGTCCTATACGATTAATTCAATAGCTCAATATCTCACTAAGCCGGAGTCACCACAGTGACCTATACGGCCCTACTCTGCACATCACTCGGAACTACGTAAGGTAGTCTATACGATGAAAGGTGTAAAAATACGCTCTAGTGCTTCTCTCATCATATCATCAGCGCGCATAACTAAGGTCACCCACTAGTCGGAATCACGCCTAGTGATCTGTACGACTAGCATGTCGGAACCCTCACATGGTCTGTACGACATCCACCTACTTGGATCCAAGACGAGCGTGCGGTGTGGTGAATAATATAAGCACTAACACCTAGGGTGCAGATTATGAGCTCAACTCATCTCAACAACAACAATTCAATGAATAAATGAACTCACCTGACTTACCTGTGCCTCCACAGCACCATGCAACATGTATGCATCATATTTCAATCATATAGTTCATAAACCAATTCATGATTTTCAAATAATTCTATGCATGGCATATTCAAAACATAATTTCGCATAAAAGCATTTTTTTCTGGGAAAAACAATAGTATATAGGTAATACGAAAACAAAACTGCCCACTCACCTGGAGTTCGCCCACAACTCCCTAGCACCGTACATCAAGGCGTCATGACGATTAGCGCCTAGAACAACAATCAAATCCAACCTCAGAAATTCTGCCGATAGAATACATAACTTATATAAGACACGTCACTACGTAGTTCGATCCGGATGATCTGCAATTCAGATTTCAAATCCGTAACTTCCAGAGGTCCACAATATACCTCTAGGACAACATCCTAAAATTTCATTACCATCCAACGGTCGGATCTTCGTCAATTTCCAAAACTAAGTGACGGTTAACATTCTATTTTATGAACTTACAACTTCAATTCCAGAAGATCCGTAAATCGGATTCCCAATCCGTAAGTTCCTATAATCCTCAAATATTACGTATTACAACGTATCAAATTTTGATGACGATCCAACGGTCGGATCGTCAATTCACATTTTCATCTAACCACGAATCGTAACCAACTTAGGTTCAATTATTCAATTTACGTCCATCAATTATCAAAACAGAACCTAGAACCTTAATCACAAGCTAATAATGACATTGGCGGGCCATTGGCCACGCGCCGCCGCGCGGGCCGCCGCGGGTGGCGGTTGGCCGCCCCCGGCTCGCCGGAAAATTCAACTATTTCCAAAAATTACCAAAATTTGCAGATTTGAAGATCTCAATGAGTAGAACAACTTTCATACCTGAGACCAAGGCCAATTTGGCCTGGAAGTGCTTCAATTTCACCAAAACCGTGAAGAACCCTAGAATTTGGGTGTTTCCAATTCGACCTTCAAACTTGTTCCAACGCCTCAATTACCTCTTGGGCTTTGTTCTAGGTCCTAAAGGAATGCTAAAGGTGTTAGTAATTGAAAGAAAACATTTCAAAATTTGGAGAATTTAAACAAAAGGGTCGCAGCACCCGTAGGGGTGTTCTTCGGGAAATCACAACGAAATTCAATGATTCTTGGGGTGAAACGTAAAGAGGGAAGGCCTAGATGATGATTAGGAGTGGTACCTTGACTCAATTCGTCGGAAATTTGGACGAAATCCATCGAATTTGGGCGTGGGCACCGCCGGGTCGAAACGACCCACGGGTTCTCCCCAACCCATTTCCTCTTTTCCTCCGCTTCTCACCCTCTCTCCCTTCCTCCTTTCCCTGTTCCGATTGGTCAGTTTCTTCCCCTCTCTGCCTCTGATTCGCTCTCTCTCCTTCTTCTCCGATTGGGCAGTTTTTGCCCAATCTCTCTTCCTCTTTTCTGTTTTCTGGTTCTTCCCACGCACACACCCACACAAAACTTTCATTTTTCTCATCCCAGCCATCCATTTCAAAATCCTTTAATCTGGGCCATCCAAATTTTAATAAAAGAATTTCTATATTTTACTAAAATTATAATTCCTTAAAATTCCAAATTTCAAACGTTAATAACTTCTTCGATATAACTCCAAATCACGAACCGTCTGCGCCCACGCGTCCGTAACGACGAGTACTACGAGGATATGTCAAGAAAACAAATCTTAGATGGCCCGACACAACGATTAACCTCGAATGATGTGCGTGCCTCAAAGGGCATTTTTGTAAAATCCTTTATTAAAACTTTAAAAATTCTTAAAATTAGGGACGGGCTGTCACAACTTTCATGAAGAGCTTAACTTCGAAATTTGCCACTATAATCATATAAATCATAGATCAAACTTTAACAGTTGATTGTTGTTTACATTTACGCTTTATTGTTCTCATCAAATTTTATTTTTTCAGATTTTCCTTTTTTGAAAACTTGATCTATTAGAGGATGCATGAAGATGAACGGTTTGGATCGTTAATATTATATTCAGAGTTTTACGGTTAGTGAAAATATTGCTTGATGTTTATAAAGTTTCTACAAACTATATGACATCGACTCATATTTCAATTAACCGTAAATATCGAAACATGATACCAAAGATCTGAACCGTTCATCTTCTGACATCTGCCAGATGATTATGTTTTCAAAAAAGAAAATTTAAAAAATGAAATTCAGTAAGAAGAATAAAGCGTAAATGACAATCGACGGTTAAATATAAATTGTATGTCTTCTTAGTTCTTGCCTATACAAATACTATATTAGTTTATTTTAATTTTGAACAACAACATGTTAAGTAAAATTTATCCTAGTAATGATAATAAGGAACTCTCATAATAAAAATAAATAATGACTAAAACTTATTTTTTAAACTTATATAGAATAATAATACAAAACTATATATTTAATATAGAATATATTGTATATATTAATATGGCTATTGTATTTTATAATAAATATTTTAGTAATTAAACTTTAAAATTATCAAAATAATTTTTTTCTTAACGGGTCAAAACGGGTTAGCCACATGTTACCCGCGTGTATACCCGTTAAGAACCCGTTATTAACTGGTTCTTAACGGGTCACCAAATAATGACCCGATAAGTTATCGTGATGACCCGAAACCCGTTATTTTCGTGTTATTTTCGTGTCGTGTCACCGTGTCGTGTCAGAAACTGTCGGGAAAAAGATAACGGATGCGTGTAAACCGTAAATCCCATCATTTTCTTTGATTTTGATTTTTTCATTTTTAAATACTAGAACCCCACCATGCGATTGAACTTGTCACCATGATGATGTCACATAGATGATGTCACCTACTTGACAGATATATATGTCTTACGGTAAACATTTTATGAAGGTACGAATTTACCTCTTGCATTCTATTGGAGGAGTGAATTCTAATTTGCTCTAACGTACCGAACATCCTTGCATTTATTCGTAGTGAAAATAGTAACAATAAAAAACCAATCCTGCATTTGACCATAGAACACTGTTTATTCTTGAAATTGAACATGGTTATTACATTATTTCTGGAACTAAACATTGATTATTTCTGAAAATTGAACACGTGTGCGCTATCATTATTTCTTAAACTAAACACTAATCCTATCACTGTTTCTGAAACTGAACACGAGAATTACACTTTTTATGAAACTGAACAGGGATACTATTTCTGAAACTAAACATGGAGATTACACTACTTTTGAACACATACACTTCATTTATGAGTGAAAGGTTTTATGTTCAATTCTCGCCAAAGACAAATTAACCATATTATTGCTAGCCAATTGTGAGGCTAAGGGCTGGTTTGGTATTGCTGTGCTTTGAAAAAAAGCTGATGTGAGAATAAGCGGCTGTGAAATAAATCAGCAGAGTGTTTGGTAAACTTTTTTGTAAAAGTGCTTTTGGAAAAAAAACAGTCTAATAGTGGGTATTTTCATTAAAGAAGCACTGTAGCTCCGTGTGCTTTGAAAAAAAGCCAGTTTTCCAAAGCTGCAAATAGCAGCTTCAACTTTTTCCTTTGATTTCAGCTTATTCTCACAGCAGCTTCCAAAATAAGCCATTTTTTTTCAGTTTACCAAACACCTAAAACCCTCACAGCTTTTTTTCATGGGAGCTTTTTTTTTAAGCACCTCACTCCCAAACTAGGTCTAAGTCTGTGCCCTCACCCTAATTTAGATAATGTTGTTTGTTAAAAAAATTCAAAGTTTTGAAACATCTTTCATTAGTTTTCCTAAATATATTTCGTGTTCAATTATAGAAATAATCAATTTTCAATTCTGAAAATACTCATATGATATGACACAAACTTAATAATTTATCCAAAAGACAAACTTAATAAGTTATCCAAACTAAAGTTAAAATCACTATTTCAAAATTAAAAATAGCACTGTTTATAAAACTATAAACAGTGAGGAGAGAGGAGAGAGAGAGAGTGGTGGATTTGATTGTGGGTGACAGAGGAGAGAGGAGAGTTTATGAGAGAGAAATGGAGATGGAAGCCCCTCTTTCTTCTCCCAATTCCTGCACGCACTCCACCGACACCAGAAACCCCCTAACCCTAACTCTAAATTGACCGAACTGCCCCCAAATCCTGTCCGTTGGATCAAGATTAAAGCAGGCAAAATGGTAATCCTACCTACCCACTAGACAGCCCACTCCGTGCCCAAAACGCACCAGCCCAAATCATGCCTCGTTTTAGAAATGGCAATTCTGTAAATAAAGTGAAATCTTCAATTGAAATTGCACTACTTTTTTTT
Source organism: Malus sylvestris (assembly GCF_916048215.2). NCBI lineage: Eukaryota > Viridiplantae > Streptophyta > Magnoliopsida > Rosales > Rosaceae > Malus > Malus sylvestris. Next base: position 35,579,780 of record NC_062264.1, on the reverse strand, counting down.
TTTTTTAACAAACGATATTATCTACACTAAAAGGGAGGGAGGTGAGATTAGCGTCACAATTCGCTTTTACTGATAATCAAACCTAAGAGCATGTCACGCCTTGATCCCAACATACGTCTAAGATCGACACGTGACGTCACTAAGTATCCGTATATCCAACAGATCCCACCTTCGGGATATGTACAAAGCCTAATTCAAGATTCGAATTGCGTAGTAATTTTCGTATACTTTATGGCTGCATATAACTTCCTTGTTAGACTGCCTACGTATCCTAAAAAAGGATCAAGTCATTCATAGTTCACCATTCACTACACTCCAACGCTTACCACAGTATGTTCAGGCAGAAAAGCATAGCATTCCTTAATCATTTATTAGAACTTGACAAGCATGAAATTACTAGATCCAGAGCTACATAACAAACCCACATGATATTCAAGATTTCCATTCCATCCATCATATAAGTCACTATGTTTTCAACATGATACCTTAATCCACCACATGTAACATATCAAAGAACCAACGAATGAAGCACATTATTATTCTCAAGCCACATTGATCTACTAATCTATTCATAATAATAACAATCCTATCCAACGACACTCCACAATCACATCAATTAATCAATTCCATGAATCAAAGATGCACGATATTAACATCTAACTACGTGAATCAATCAATGAAATAACATATCTTTTCACGAATATAATTAAAGAACTTTACGTACTTCCCAACTTGGATTAGAAGTAATAACATGGTAAATTTCATTTATATTCACAAGATCTATTGTGGTTAATCCTCATTCACTCGAATCTAGGGCTCCAAACTAACTTATGAAAATGAGCAAGAGCAAGGATTCCGGACTACTCAACAGAATCCAACTAAATGATACCAGAAATTACAAGTTTATTCATGAAAGTCTAAGTCAATGCCACGTACAATATTTGTTAAGACATATTTAGGGAACTGTTATTAGCACTCCAAAAATCTCATTCTACACTTCGCACAAGTGTATTTTTCTTTCTAATTATAGAAAGTTTGGAGTGCCAAATGAGATTTTTGGAGTGCTAATAACAAATTTCTATATTTATATACATTTTATTTTAGTTTGGAAGTCGACTTCCTTTTTTTTTCTTCTTTCTTTATCAAGTTGGGAGTAACACTGACTGTAACCCTGTACAACTAGTTGTTGATTCATTTTGAATAATCAAAATTATTTCTTACAATGTCTTGGGCATATGAATAACATAAAGAAAACAGTCATACTACAAGCTAATAGTAGTAATACTAATTAGTAAACAACTTGTGCATGATGTTTGCTTATAACCAAGTGGCATGAAGGGACAAATGTATAGGTTTCACGCATGGCTTGGAATAGTATTAGTAAATGCATGATGTTTGCTTATAACCAAGTGGCATGAAGGGACAAATGTGTATGTTTCATGCATGACTTGGAATAATATTTGCTTATGACCAAATGACATGAAGGGACAAATGTGTATGTTTCATGCATGACTTGGAATAGTATTAGTGAATGCATGATGGTTGCTTATAACTAAGTGGCATGAAGGGACAAATGTGTATGTTTCATGCATGACTTGGAATAGTATTAGTCATCCGGAGATTTTGCATTTGTTTTTGTTTTTAATATGTATATATTAAGTTCTATTTTATTGGGATTGCTCACCATCCCTAAGTTGTGATAATGCCTTTATCTATCGTTGTTATGTGAGTAAATATCCGCCTAGCGCCTAGGCGGAGTCAGACGACGCTAGGAGGAGATTTTTAGAACAATCTTAATATATACATTGTTCACACTCATCTACAAAGAAACCAAAGGTAGTAAATATCGATGATATCGGAAATATCAGTAGTCCAAAAACACGGAAATTTCGATGGAAATATCGGGATATTATTGATATCGATAAAAATTGAATAAAAACCACGGAAATTGTAAGAAAAACTTGGAAATTTTTATTGAAACTTTGCAGGATGTTTATTTAGTCAATTATCTATTAGTTTATCACAAAAAATTGGAAGGAAATGCATTGCATGATAGATATAACTGATTTAAGTTGATTATATAGCGAACTAGCAAACATTGTGAGTGTAGAAAATATGTAGTAATTAATGAAAGAAGTTTAAACACACCATAATCATTTATATATAATGAATTAGTACAATAATTTACACTTTATACATTGCATGATAAGATACATGAATTACTTAGCAAGGTCTAAAATATCGATGATATCGGAAATATCGGTAGTCCAAAAATATGGAAATTTCGATGAAAATATCGGGATATTATGGATATTTTAGACCACATGCATCCTTTTGGCAAATTTATAAGCTTGAAAGTTCAACCAGATTTTAAATATTCTTCGAGCCGTTCTATTTGACCAAGATTTGTATTGGATACATAGTTTCATGCAAAGCCAAATCTAATTAAATTTCAGTAAGATATGTTTCAATATATATATATACATGCCAGGCCTAAAGTTGTTTGTACAGTTTCAGCATAATTAAACATGGTTGAGATTTTAGAATGCAGAACTTTGGTGAAGCTGTTGGTTTTATGTCATTTGATTTTTTCGGTAGCTGTGTCGAAGGTCGAAGGTCGAATCCGGCATTACAGATGGGAGGTGAAGTATGAGTACAAATCTCCAGATTGCTTTAAGAAGCTGGTCATAACCATCAATGGGGGAACCCCAGGACCAAAAATATTGGCTCAGCAAGGTGACACAGTTGTAGTTGAGCTTAAGAACAGCTTGTTAACGGAGAATGTAGCGATCCACTGGCATGGAATTCGACAGGTACGTCGTTTCATACCATGATGTTCATTTTCAAGTCGGCGTTTGTTCATTTTCAAGTCGGCGTTTGAATACAAACTTTTTAGATGTTGAGTTTTGTTCTCTTGTTGAGTTAATATTGTAGATTGGAACACCTTGGAGTGATGGAACAGAAGGTGTGACTCAATGTCCTATTTTGCCTGGAGATATCTTCATATACAAATTTGTTGTGGATAGGGTAAGATTTGGAGCTTGAACCAATAATTTGGACGGAATTTTTCTCGATAATATATATCTGACATGTTATGCTGTCATACTGTCAATTTGAACCATTGATCATTCTATGATATCAAACTGACAATTTGATGTGACATGCTAGATATATATTGTGAAAATACAACATTACCCTTTTTTTGCGTATCTGCAAATTTTTCAGTGAAAATGAATCAAAGGATCAGCCTCGGCGAATGATTTTATATATGCTTATGATTATAAACAATGTTTTAATCCATCTTACAAGTTTTGATGGCTTAAATTGCAGGCTGGATCATATCTATACCATGCACATTATGGAATTCAAAGAGAAGCCGGGTTATATGGATCGATTATTGTATCGGTTCCTAACGGAGTTTCTGAGCCCTTTGTCTATGATTATGACAGAAGCATTATCCTTAATGACTGGTACCACAAAAGTACTTTTGAACAAGCTACTGGCTTGTCCTCCATACCTTTTGTTTGGGTTGGGGAGCCTCAGGTAAATGCCTATTTTCATTGATCAAAATTACAAAAGTACATACTACTTTACACTGTTGGTAATGTACATTCCATTAACTTTTCAGTCACTTTTGATTAATGGAAGAGGGAGATTCAACTGCTCTCTACTAGCAACTCCTAGCCTAGAAGCCGGGGTCTGTAACGCGACAAATCCTGATTGTTCTTCCTATATTCTGACAGTAATCTCCGGAAAAACATACCGATTAAGGATTAGTAGCTTGACCTCTCTATCAGCTCTAAATTTTCAAATTGAGGTAAATATAACTCAATACTCACCAAGTCTCTAATAGTTCCAATTATGTTAAAAAATTTCAAAGCTTGTATTTATTAGTGACAAAATAAAATGCTATGCAGGGTCACAATATGACTGTTGTTGAAGCCGATGGGCATTATGTGGAGCCATTTGAGATCCAAAACCTATACATTTACTCCGGCGAGACCTATTCTATCCTGGTAAAGGCAAACCAAAACCCATCAAGAAACTACTGGATGACTACAAACGTTGTTAGTCGGAAACCTGCAACCCTAACCGGCCTAGCAATCCTCAATTACTATCCAAACTACCCCAAGAAATCTCCTCCAACTCTTCCGACCGCAGGCCCCCTATGGAACGAAACTGCACAAAGATTGGCACAAAGTCTTTCACTCAAAGCCCACAAAAATTTCACTCACACTCCTCCTCTCACTTCAGACAAAGTGATTGTGCTTCTCAACACACAAAACAAGATAGATGGAGTCCACAGATGGTCCGTAAACAATGTATCTTTCTCTCTTCCCCACACACCTTACTTAGTAGCCCTAAAAGAAAATGTAAACCTAAACCGCGTTTTCGACCAAAACCCTCCTCCGGAAAACTACGACTTCGAGAACTACGACATATACAGCGTTGCTAAGAATGTAAATGCTACTTCAAGCAATGGGATATACCGGTTGAGGTTCAACAGCACGGTGGATGTTATTTTACAGAATGCAAACACTATGACAGTGAACAACAGCGAGACGCATCCGTGGCATCTCCATGGACATGATTTTTGGGTGCTGGGATACGGGACAGGCAAGTTTGACATCAAGAAGGATGTTGGGAAGTACAATCTTGTGAATCCGATTAAGAAGAACACGGTGCCGGTACATCCTTACGGTTGGACTGCATTGAGATTTAGAGCTGATAATCCAGGTGTTTGGGCATTTCATTGCCATATACAGTCACATTTCTATATGGGAATGGGGGTGGTGTTTGAAGAAGGGGTGGAGAAGGTGGGAAAGCTGCCCTCTTCTGTTATGGGCTGTGGAGAAACCAAAGGTTTCCATTCACCGTAGAAATTAGTGATTCTTTTCTAAAGATACGAGCAAATCATTTTTCCATGTATGAATCATATTCAATTTTAAAGAAATTCAATTAAACCTCGAAAAATCGTGGTTGAGAGCGTCACTAACCCTCCGTTGGAAGTTTTATGTTCTAATCTTTATCTCCTCTATTATCACTTGTATTGTATATATAAAAAAAATTGTTAGTAACATTTAATTTATTTATTCGATAACCGTGGTTTTCCATCAGTTGTCTAATTTTTTAAGAAAAAAAAATTCATTTATGGCTGGAGGATAAATGTTCTAAAATTTTCATAAACTCGTAGTGAGACTGAAAAATCATGAATTCACTGTAATTAAAAATTTGTAATTTTAGCATTGCTAATGAGAATAGAGTGAAGAAAACTGATTTTCCAATTCTGCCCCCATTTAATTTCAACATGAAGAACAAGAAATTGCACTCAGCAAAATGAACGATTAAAACAAAGAACGATCGCGATGGGACTCGAACCCACAATCTCCCGCACCGTAGGCCAGCGTCTTATCCATTAGGCCACGCGATCGTTGACAAGAGCTTTATCAAACTTTTAGATGAGGTACTTTTAAACTTGGTATTGATGAAGTCTTGTAACTCTCATAATTATGAGATTCCAAAATTAGAATTGAATTCATTTTCAAAACTTTTTGTATTATATTTAGAAACATATTCGATCCGTTCCGGCTGAAACTCAGGCCTAGTTCCATCCAATTTGTTTAGGGTTTAACAAATTTTTTAGAAGAAGTATTGTGCGCGTCAATGATTGATCTACAAACAAAACTTGAAGATTCATAAATATGGCTGCGCCGCCAACAACACAAAATTGTTGCCGGCGACTAGTTTACATATGAATATCATCCTCCAAAAATTCATAGAAAAAATGTCATCCAATTCCGAGTGGAAACACATTCACAAATTACACGGCCAAAACAATGCTGTGTTAAATAACGTTGTCATTACTAAAAGAAAACTTGTGCTACCTATGTAACTTATTGTATGGGACTTCCCAGGCATACTGCCTATCTTGAACAATTTCATAAACACTTTTCAGACTGAGTACAATTTCTCAAGAACCATTCTTGACCTTGTATCGATAACAAACGCGTTTCTTCTTCATCAATGATCCGTTCTCAATTGTTAAAAGAACGTTTCCAGGTTCGTTGTTCGAGAAAGAATTTCGGAGAGAACCCTCTTGCGCACTAAGCCTCCTGCCCTTTTGAATGATAATGCCATATGATCCCTCATCAGTTGGAAAGAATTCTTCCTTGTAGTGTACTTCCCAACCCAACACGGTAATTTCCCACTTTAAAGTTGTTCCTGCCTGTTTCGCATCAACCATCAACATATTATTATGGTTCCGGGTTTGATATATAGTAGCCACAAGATTGAATAATTTTTTTTGAGTGCACATACCTCTGGTACAGGGATTTGAACAGTTTCTGATGATGATTGATAAACAGTAATCTCTGCGGAAGCATCTTCAGTTGAGAAATCAAACTCATCTTCCCGCTTCAGCCCGCCATAATGGACCGGTAGTTCCTCTGCAGCTATATACCTGTAATGAATAATCATAAGTTTTAGTTCAATACTTTCTAATAGGCCAATCAACAATTAGTGATGTATGAAGCTAAGGATGTTACTTGAGCAAGATTTCTGTGACCCTGGACGGGCGTGCGAAGACAACTTTGCTGTTGGTTCTTGGAGTTAAGAAAGGCAATAGGACAGCGCTAGTAGCACTTAAGGCATAGTACCAGAATGGAACATTGATGAAGATCTACACCAAAATGTAAAATGTTCCATTACTTGCATTGCAAGGCATGATATAAAGAAAATTGTATGGATGAAAATTTGAAGGCTCATGAAAAGAAGGATCTTACATTTCTTGCAACAAATTCAGGATAGTTGTCCTGAAGTATCCCGACAACCTGCTTTGTAGCATGTCGAAGCTCTTTCTTAGAAGGACCAGGCATGTCCTTAAGATCATTGACTAGGAGGATTGAGGACACTCCACCAGGCTTAAAGTCGAGCTTCTGAATTGCTTTCTCCATCAGTTGAACCCTCCGCCTTATAAACATATCGCGATTCTTTTCAGTCCCTAGTATTTTGTCATACACCCCTTCATCCCCAAGCAGCTTAAAATTACTATAACAAACCGGATGTCCTTCACGACCCACACCATTCATACACCCTATGGAACCAAGATCGTCACCAAATTCTTCATCCAAGATCGAATCCACCTTGTTGTCCTTCCTCCATTGGAGCGTATTCCTCAACATCTCGAAAGCATCATAGACATCGAACTCCCTAGCCCTTAAGAACTTCAATAGTATCACATCAGTGCCACTATCTCCTTTACTAGGCAATAAGGGTACCCCCCAAATTGTGATATCCTTATCGATAACGTCAAGCTTTCTATCCTGATCAATAGCCTCATTGTTGTTCTCTTTCAGGCCTTCTTCTGCCTTTTCCGCATTTTCCTCGTCTTCTTGCTTGGAAGGTTTATCGCCGTATTGTTTCTCTTCTTTTACTACTAACTTTTCTTCTATCTCCTTAGAGCCTTCCTTCTCCTTCACAGTTTTTTCCACGACTATTTCATCTCCTTTCCCCTCATTTATTTTCTTCGTCTCTCCACCTTCCTTCTTCGATATCTTTCCCTTTTCTTCAATTTCTTCTACTTTCGTCAAACTATCCTTCTCTTTCTCAGCTTCTTTCATAGCATTTTCCTCTCCTTTCCCCTCATTGATTTTCTCCTCCTCCCCACCTGCCTTCTCACATATCTTTCCCTTTTCTTCAACCTCTTCTACTTTCTCGGAACTTTCTTTCTCTTTCTCAGCTTCCTTCACAGGCTCACTCTCTATTACTTTCTCTTTCTCTCCACATTCCTTCTCCAATACCTTTTCCTTCTCATGCTCCACCATTTTCTTCTTATTTCCCTTAAACAACTTGTTCTCAAGTATTGCGTTTTCGAGCTTGGATCTCAGCTCCATCAAAGCCCTTTTCTCTTGCTCTTTTAAGTCCCAGAATGATGAGCTTTTCTCAACTTTTTCAACCTGATCATTGTTCTTCTCTTCCAATACCACATCCTCAATTTCTCCTTCATTAGCCTTCTCCTCCACCACAATCTCCCTCGTTTCACCTTCACTCGCCTTCTTCTCCTCCACCACCTCCTTTTCAATTACACCCTCATCCTTTTTAGATTCACCAGCCTCACCTACATTTTCACATCCTCCTGGGGATTTTCTAGCTTTTTTTCTATCGCCATTGTTGAACTTTTCTCATCTCCCTTTTCAACTGCATTGTTCTTCTTCTGTATTTCATCCTCATTCTTCTTCTTCTTCTCCTCGGCCACCGCCTTCTTAGTGACATCCTCATTCTTTTTAGATTCACCACTTTCCCCAACATTTTTCAAATCCTTTGCTTCATTACCCTTCTCTTGGATATCCTTGGATAACTCTTTTTCTTGTTCTTCAGAATGAGTGACTTTATTATCCTTTCCAGGCTCTTCAATCTTCTCTCCCGTTGCCATGATTGAACTTTACCAGATAGAACTTAGTGTTTTACTTTGAAATTTTTTAAACTAAAATAAAATATAAAGGACAATTAATGTATTGACGTGAGAAGATTGAAGATTGAGAGAAGATGAACCAAGGCCTTACAGTCTGACCCTGTTTTTCTCCACTGTTTTCTCCTTTTCTTCTATATTTGGTGTTAAACGAACGGTTCTAAACGAGAGTGTGAGATTTCTTGGATCTAAAGTAATGTTTCTAGATTAACCTTTGACAAACATGCCAAATTATTAAGTGAGAGAGCAATATTCGGTCACTATACCCACCACAAATCTCAGATTCCAAATTTTAAGGTTGAACTGGTATACATGGGGTGGCAATCACGGTTTTGTGTGGTATATGCCATTTCAGATTAGTATAGATTAATAGTCAATATTTTCATATAGATAAAATTAGCAATGGCCAATCTTAACTCGACATATATATCATTAAGAATAGTTGTACCAAATATATTGATGGCCTCTTTAATAGAGATGAGCTTCACCTATGTATGAGAGACTCACTTGTAATAGAGAAGTGATCAGTAATGTAGTTCTAATAGCAACACTAATTAATCATGTAAGCAAAATTAAAAACTAGAATGAATAATGATATTTTCTTCATCTAATATATTTGAGTTCATAAATTTGTCGGCATTTTGGATCATAGGTTCCAATATTGTATGACGTATGTAAAGTGCACCTAAATAACGCTAGCGGGACCATATTTAATTAGACTATGTAATTAACTAAGCAAGTGCAATAAAAAAAAACCTAAGCATACTGATGTCGTAATTAAACCCTTTCCCCTTAGGTCAATGTTAATCCTTTTAATTTTCAGTCCTTGAAATTAACAAGATAAACTATAGTATTTTGTCCTAAGGCTATATATGCACTCGGTAAAAGTTAGGGCATTGAAGCCACCACGTATAGCGATTTTCACTTACAGTTAAGATAAGCTAAAAACCCTAGACTTTCCCGCGCAAGTTGTTATTTGGTAACCGTTCCAACCCTCAACCTCCACTTTTTTCTCAATACTCTCTCTCTCTCTCTCTCTCTCTCTCTCGCAAGTAATTAAGGATTAAGTCGGTTTTTATAAGTTGTAGCAGTTAATTAGTGGTAATTCTATCTCAGGTCTTGTTTAGGTCTGCTTCTGTCTACTCTTGTACAACAACCAACATTTTCACCTTACACAGTATCTTCTCAGGTACAATTCTCTCTCTCTCTCTCTCACTGCTTGCAGTTTTACTCTCTTTTCAAGAATCTAGCTATCTACGAATCGCTATGTATATACTTCCTTTTCGTACTCGCCTTGTACACGTACAGCTTCTGGACGAAATATTAAACATCTTATTATGCATGCATGGTTAAAATCTTAATTACGTATACTTAATTTCTCTATGCTGTGTTCATTTTCTAATTTCTTTTACTTCCTCTCTCTTTTTTTCAGGTTTTAAGCACATATATTTCATGGCCTTGAGTCCATTGCCTCCTCAGGCTTTCGACTCAGAGATGACGATCACTAATTGTTTCCAACAAAACTTGGAAGCAGAGCTCTTAACAGCAGACTTCCTTCAATATTATTATTATTCCGAGTATAATATTAATTCCAACTTTTCCAACAGCTTTGTTGATGAATATCATTCATGGTATGACCCCTACGATCTTCTAAACCTTGAAAATCATGATCATGATACTACTACTGATGATCATCTTCTTCTCCCACATAATAGTTTCTCTCTCACTGCCCCTGATTTCAATCCCTACCCCAACCCGAAACGCCAAAAATGTTTCCAAGATTGCTTCTACCCGGATTTTACTCTTTCTAATGGGTTTGTTCCAAATTTGTGTCCGCTACCCTCGTTGATGCCTGTCCCCAAGTTTTTTGCTACTCCACTTCCCAAATACGATCAACTTCCGGAGGATATAACTAATAGCGCAGGAGCAAACATTGATCATGGACACGAGAGTATAACTAATGTTGCTAATAAGAAAAAAGTGGGTGAAAAATGTGTGTCAGCTCAGAGTATAGCGGCTAGAGAAAGGAGGAGGAAGATCACAGAGAAGACTCAAGCGCTAGGGAAGCTTGTTCCTGGAGGAAGTAAGATGAACACAGCTGAGATGCTCACTGCTGCTTACAACTATGTCAAGTACTTGCAGGCCCAAGTTGGGATTCTTCAACTCATGGGGTCATTCAAGGTATTTTCCTGAGTTTTTCCTTCTAAATTTTACTTCCACCATCCAAAAGTCTAGTTACTATTATTTCTTTGTTTATTTATATCTGACCGTCACACTCGAAATAATTTCAATTTGAGATATGTACACGTAACATCAAATCCATTTATCCAGCTCTTTTTTTAGCCTTTGTTTTTTCTTTTTATCATTTTATTTCTGTAAATCCGATTATCTTAATGATTATGATGATTAAAATAATGAATAATTATTAACAATTAATCCTGCTTGAATAACCCTTTTTTCCAATCTTGTCTTTGCTTATTTCAGAAGCCTGAATTCGAGTGTAGACGATACTAGATTGCTTAACTTGAAAATAATTTTCACACTCCGTTTTTGTCCTCCACGCCCATGCTCGTTTTTGTTCCTCGATTCAATCTTGTAGCTAAAAACAAGAGGAGTCAAAGTGGTCGAGAGAGCGTGCGGAAATAATTTTCCAACTGCTTAAAAGAAAACTTATAAAACTGTTTATAACATAAGATCTTATGCGTGCAGGAATTGAAAGAAGCTCCTCCCATTGAAGAGCTGCAAGTAGTTGCATCTCCTGTTCTTCAAGAGAAGCTATATTTGGAGAATAACTGCCTGGTCCCAAAGAAGTTTGTGGCGATACTAGCAGAACACTTTGATGCTCAATCAAAGCCTTCACTCTCCAACAATCTCAACCAACTGCTCACATCTACTACTTGACAAGAATTTTTTGCATGTAAATATGATGTTTCTCTCTTCGAATCGAGATCGTATTCTAGTTTCTGTTCGGTGTTCGTATGTATCTTTTCATCTCTTGAAAATATATATCCAGCAGTCAGTTCCATTTTCTGTAATGGCGTCGGAAACAGAAAAAAAAATTGCCGAAAATCATCTTCAACAAGGAAATGAAGAGTGAAAAGTTTAAGAAATATGGAAACAAAACTTATTTACTTTGTCAAGCCAAGGAAGAGTACATGGTTTTCGACTTGAAATATTTACCACAAAGGATTATTTCTGCTGCTTTGATTCATGTGTCACATAAGATTCTCATCAGTGTTCAAACAAAGGAGGGGACTAAAGGTTGAGATTTTAACAAGAAAAACACAGGTTGCAATTCAATAGCATGACTTATACCGGATGTCTTAATTGAGATGCAACCTCTTTCGTTGTAATCTGAGTATTGGCAAACCCCAGGCTGTTCATGGTTCCAACAAGCGTCCGGCAATACCGCTCCATTACGCACTTTCTGTAGAACTGTCGACGGGTGTGTCGGACTGCGCTCCCCATTCAGTCCACGATCCATCATAGACTGGTACATCAGGCTTACCAAGTCGATGAAGACCCTGAAAGAGAACACATGAATACGAGAAGTATGAATAAATGCCGCATGGTTCCTTAGCTAAAATATTTATTAAAAGAACGTAACTGGAAAAATAAAACCATTGTTTACGTTCATGATCAACTAATGCAAAAAAAATTCTCTCTGCAGCTCTAATACTTCCAAGAAATTTAGTGGGCGTTGGGTATGCAGAGAGAGAGAGAGAGAGATTACCAATGCAAGAATGCAAGCTGTCACACCAGTACCACATGAAGTAACGACAGGGCTTTCCAAGGAGATACCTGCAGCATGAGGTTAGGGTCATTAATTAATAATAACAGACAGATACCTTGTGACCAATTAAAATATTTGTCTGCGGTTGAGTTTTTATGTTTAAAAAAGGAGACAACGCTTGGAAACTGTAGAGCAGCAAAGGGTACATACAAAAGTATTCAAGATCTAAGACTACAGCAAAAAAGTAATAATAAAACAAAAAAGTTATTACCTTCTTCATCAAATCGGGCTTTCAGCTTATCTGCTGGTAAGAGTGTCGCTGAAGAATCCAACAACTGCAAGGAAAGAACCCATTTGTTACTCAACAGCTTATGCAGCATACCGTTCTTTACGCACCCAACTAGACTTTGTTGCGGTTTCAAAAGGAATAAGAGGTAACACAAGAATTTGATCTTTTTACCTGTGGAAAAGGAATGCACTTGCTTCCAGGTACATGACCACTTCTTATGCCTTTTCGAGGCTCTAATGCAGTTCCATCGAACCTGCAATACCAAATTTCCGTCAAATCCAAGATTGTTAATGCAAGAACAATAATCAGAAAATAGGCCTTCAAAGACCATGTAATCTAATTTCTTTTTTTTTTTTTTTAAACATCACAAATAGGAAAAGAACTCTAATAAAATGTCTCCATATAATCTGCATAAGTTCCTTTGTGTGAGGCAGAGAAAATTTTGAGTGCTCAACATACTGTTATCTTATCTAAATCAAGATTACTAACCAAACCAATTATTTCACAATGCATGAATGATACGTTCCAGCTGGTGATTTAGGGATGGTTTGGGAGTGAGGTCCTTAAAAAAAAAGCACCCATGAAAAAAAGCTGTGAGGGTTTTAGGTGTTTGGTAAACTGAAAAAAAAAGGCTTATTTTGGAAGCTGCTGTGAGAATAAGCTGAAATCAAAGGAAAAAGCTGAAACTGCTATTTGCAGCTTTGGAAAACTGGCTTTTTTTCAAAGCACACGGAGCTACAGTGCTCCTTTAATGAAAAGACCCACTATCAGACTGCTTTTTTTTCCAAAAGCACTTTTACAAAAAAGTTTACCAAACACTCTACTGATTTATTTCATAGCCGCTTATTCTCACAACAGCTTTTTTTCAATGCACAGCAATACCAAACCAGCCCTTACACAATTACCGGGAAAATAAAACAGACCAAGAATTACTCAAGCTTCATATAGCATAAAGAATACCTGGCCTTTGATCGGGCATCTATATGTTGGTGACTTCCTTCCTCAACATTTTTTCTAACCTGAAAAATACAGTAGGAAGTATAAAACAAGAGTATAAAAAACAAAGGTAGCAGAATTGGTTAATTTGTCAGTTGAAAACCCATACTTGCCACAAATTTCAGGGCTGAATTCAAGATATGCACCTTTACTAGTCAATTAAGATAGAGAAACCAAACCTGATCAAGAGTCCAGACAAGATGTGGCTGAAACTTAGTCTCAAATGTGGTGGGCCCAACCTGCAGAACAAAAATTCTTCCCCAAAACCATCACAAGCAGCCTTGAAAACTATCACATGTTATCATAAAAACTTAGGAAAAGTGTCACGTCAGACAAGGTCAATTTAGTCGACATGGGACCTGCAAGGACTGACCGAACCCTACACCCTCATTTTCCCAAAGAATGGAAAACTAAAGTTCTTAACTCTAGGATAACATTCAACAGCTCAACCCCCCATCAAACTTCCAAATTTCTTTACTTATGTCACTAGAGGAGAGAATTGCAATTTTCTAGATCTCAAGAAATCTACAATGTACAAGGTATAGAGAAAGTAGACTGCAAACAGACACTACAAGAATTGAGGAAGTGAAAAATAAAGAGAGAACCTATGATTTAAGACATTTATCCTGGCTTAAGCGTCCACAATAAAACTATGAAAAACATAAATAAAAAGAACAACATCTAGATTTCACAAAACATACTGTAATAACCATAACCATATGCTAATGGCTTTTGGAGTCAGAGAATTCCAAAATCTCAGTCAGTGTTAAAACATAACTGTTTTCAGAGACAAGTATATAATGAACTTACTGCTTGTCCCTTGTATATTTTCTCTATTGCCTCACTGGCAGCACTAGCTTTCAAAATTGTATCACCAGAGGCACTAGATTCAACATCAAATCCAGATGCACGCCACCTTGGCAGGCCTCCATCTAAAACCCAAACTCTGTCATGGCCAAATACTCGGAACATCCTTTCATTTTTATAAGGAAATGAAACATTAGATTGTCACACAATGAAAAAGCGCAAAACACAATTTTTTATCACATTTCAGATGAGTTAAAACTTTAAATCTTCCGAATCAGTTCCATAACTTGCCACCACACACGAGCTGCACTAAAGATCCCTTTTCCATCATACACAACAAGATCATCTTTGTTCTCAATGCCAAGAGCAGAAACAGCAGCAGCAAAGGCTTCCTCTGATGGTAACATATGCAGTAACTGTTACAAGTCATAATTCTAGTCTTCAATAAGAGAGAACAGGAAAGAGCAAGATAGTTAGAAAAGTGGTGTATATGCCTGGCCATTATGGCCCACACACTCATAAGAACAACATCAAGAACTATTCATCAGAATTTGTTGACATGAAGAATCATTCATCATATTTTTTTTTTGGTCAACAGTCATTCATCAGATTAATATTAACAGCTTAATCATATAATCTGAATTCTTCTCCAAAATGGCTAATAAGAATGTATTTCTAAGTTAATTCAAACTAGTGGAATGAAATAAATCGCTAAGAATATAGTTGGCATGTTAAGAAAATAGACTCAGGCGTTTTGTGGCCATACTAGTTTCATCCTTATTTCCCTAATGTGAAAAAAGGGCCAGAATGAAGCTCAAGAAACAAAGAAAATAAGGCTGCTGATTTCAACATCCAACACTAGTATTCATTGCTAGTGATACTAGTGCAATCTGATATCATATTTTGACAAGAAACATAGAATAGAAAACATCTTACTTTTGACCAAAATGAGCCGTAGTGGAAAATGAAGCAATATGAAATAACATGAAGATCTTAGAACAAGATTGGAATTGAATCAATTGATACAGATATTATTAAGAATTATCACATGACAGCATCAGTCCAGAAAGCTTGGTGAGCACCTGATACTCTTGAATTGGATTCCTTTGCTCATCAGGCATATACCAAGACGCATCTAGCACCTGAAGTAGATAACTAAAAAAAGTTTACCAACATACATAGGGAAAAAGGAAGCATATAGGAAAGCAGAACAGAAGTGCCGTCTCCAATTAGAAAATCATGATGATGACAACATACATTATGAACCAATTGAAAAAAATTACATATAATAAAAGGTGAACGAGCGCTGAGCATCAAGCATTCATTAGTAATATATTCAACTTATTCCAGACTTACACTCCAGTGGAAGAAAGGGGAGGATGAATAAATAGTTCAGTATAAACAAGCCAAAACACGGTACCTTCAGATCAGGCTCTTTGAGGTTAGCATGGAGCCAATCAACAGAAACAACAGGCTCTTTTGTAGACACAGATTGTGTTGAAAAATCAGCTCTTGCGCCAGCTACTGATGAAGCCATAACACGAGGAACCCAGGCAGATGTTCTATAATTTGTATAGGTAAGGTCAGCTTGAAAGTGTTCTGTTCCCTTCTGCATTGACAGAAAAATCATTATGTTAAATCTTGACATAAGAAAAAATATTAGATTTAGTAAACGGCTCAAACTGAAGAGCGTATTTCAAATTAATAAACAAACTTAATGATTAAGTTAACTACTTCCCAAATGTTATGAAGTGCAAATCAAAATGGAATCACTGAGAAGACGAACAATTGTGGATGATTCGGACAAGGCCTCTTAAAATAAAACATGAATTTTTGGGTAAAGAGGATTGTGCAATAATCTTTGCACACTATGAAGAATAAATGTTTCTCAACGATTCCACTGTAATCACTCAATCCAGAAAAACATCTTTAAAGGAAGCTCTTCCGCCCAAGAAACTACAGGATTTTCAATGGTTTGATCGAATTTGTTATGTAAATTAGACAGAGTAATCTACATCAATCGATATCCAAGTAGTGTATATAATATTTAATTAAACACACAGCCAATAAATCACTTCGAGAACTACAATACCGAACACTTTATATCATAACGACAATCAAAGGGGGGAATCTAGAAAACATACAAGCAGACTCCAACAAATTCCCTTCTTTCCAGTTCATGGCTACCGGAGTCAAACGGAGCTGCTAGGGTCATTGAATACATTCAGGAACTAAGACCGTTTACATAACAATCACACTAAACATCTTCACAATAGTAAACTACAACATCAGAACAAATCACTTAACTGATCAAACAAAGAAAAACCCTTGTCAGGAAAGCACTCCCAAACATTCCAGACCAAATTTCCTAACTCAATTCACTGAAAAAACTAAAACCCATGAACAAAATACAAAAATTGAGATATATAGAGCAAGAAAAATGACCGGCTAAAACCAAAAGACCAAAAATTAACCAAAAGGGAATGAGCATATCATCGAAAAGAACAAAACCCACAAACCAAAATCGAAGATTAAACACGAAAAGAAAGGAAGCTTGCTACTTACATTGAAGAGGGAGGTGAAAAATTGGGGCTTTTGGCAGAGAGAGTGAGAGGAAGAGTGCAAAAGGCGATGACCCAGGAGAGTCCTTGCGAAAAGAGATGAAGCCATTCACTCAAAAGACCATAGAAATTAAAAGGGTTTGGCTTTTAGGAGGAGGACGAGGAGGAGGTTACTCGAGGTGTCAGTGAAGGAGAAGACAAAGGGTCTCCCTCTAGGCTCTATCTATCTACAGCAGCAGCTCAATGGGACGGTGACAGGATTTTACTTTATACCCTCATTTCCTCGGAATTTTGTGGGGGCTTGTTCGGACGATTAAAACTTATGAGCCAGCATAGGCTAAATTTCATTTCATTTGGAAAATTGCATTTATGCCCCTGAATTTTTCCTCTTTTCTGTGTTTGCCATTTTTACTAAAAGTTTTTATAATTGACCCCCTAAACTCAAAGTCGTTTGGCAATAATGAGGATCCTTCCAGATCATCTTTGTGAGGATCATGAGGATCCTCTAATCACATCCGTTTATCGTATATCATGCAACTAGTTTTCGTTAGATACCATTTATATTCAATTTTAAATAAAAAAATTATAATAATTTCTAACTACACGATATACGATGTACAAACGTGAGGATCCTCACAAAAGAATCCCAAAAGGATCCTCATTCCAAAGGCAACGTGGCACCTCCGTGCATTTGTCATCCACAATTCCATCAAGGAAAATGGGAGGTGGATTGTCTGCCCTCCCATATTCATACTCTTCTCATCCCCTCCTGTTTGTATGGTCACGGTTAAACCACGTCAATATTTTATATTGATTTTTTTATAAAAATAATAAAACAAAAAGTAATAGGAATATAAAATGTTGACATGGCTTAACCGTGACCACACAAAATAGAAGAGGATGGAAAGAGTATAGAATCTAGGGGTATTCAATCAGGATTTCAAGTGATTCTCTGAAATTCTAGGTGTATTCAATTAGAATTTTAAGATAGTTTATTAAAATCCTTATAAATCATGGTGTATTCAATTAGGATTTTAAAGAAGTTTATAACATTCCAGGTGTATTTAATTAGAAATTGATTTTAAAGAATTTGAGAAAGTTGAGGAATTAGAGGGAATTGAAGAGATTTCATAGTGTATTTTAAACATCCACAAATCTCACCTCTTCCCATGAGATTTCAAGGGAATTGAATTAAAATTTTATATGGAGTCTCTACATATCAATTAAACTCCATAAAAATCCATGAATTTATAAATCCATTAAAATCTCTCACATTCTCAATTGAATACACCCACCTTAACTAATAATTCAATCATCATCAACCACATCATTTGGTTTACACAATTTGATTTAAAATTTTGATCTCTCTAGCATTACCCTTTTATAAAAGATCATGAGTGACAATTACATATTTCTTGGCCAAATTTTGATTAGATGGAGTGTCATTTTTGCAAAATCTTTCACAAAGGTTGGATAGATCATTGGCTATCTATGTTGATAAAAATGCCAGGACTTACAAGTTGTTTCATGATAATGGTTTCACACTGCCCACACCATCAACTTTTATGTTTTGGAAATAGCTTTGTATCACTGACAACAAATCATGTGTTTTATGCTTGAATAAAACACATTGAGATTGATTATCATTACATCCAAGAACTTGTATCAAGTAAATATGAGTTTGTCAAATTTCATACGTTCATACAATACATTTTTTAAAGGGTCGATTTCTATTAATTACTTCAAGTCCATGTTTTATCTCAGCTAGAGGGGTGTAGAGACAACCACTAAAAATTAGACAACTTGTCAAGAACTCGTTTGAAAGTGATTTTAAAATGACTTGAAAACAAATTTGGAGAAAATGTTTTTAAATCAATTCTTAATAAAATCCAAGTAGATCTTGAACAAACACTTTTAAGTGTTTCTTGTAAGAAGCATATATATGGTGCTTCTTTCAAAAAGCACTTAAAGTGCTTTTGCAACCCAAAGCAATTTCACTAAAATAGTTTTTAGTGACAGGGATAGACTTGGCAAGATGCGTGAATGGCTGGGGGAGTTCGCGGCTTCGTTGACAAGGGAGAGCTTTGATATGTCATTGGCTATTGTATGGAGTATCTGGAAGGAACACAATTCCTTTGTGTGGAGTGGTTCAGCTCTAGATCCGTTGGATATTTATAGCAATACACGAACTTGGTTGAACGAATACAAAAAATGGCACAAAGTTAAAAGGACCACACTACAACAAAAATGGGCACTGCACACAATAAATTATATGTGCCATTTGAGGCTAAAGAGCACCAACAATTGTGCCCATAGAGCAATAGCAACGATGCAACAACTAAATTTGTATTTGTGCCCTCTATGGGCGTCACCATTGATTAGAGAGCACAATATGGCTATTGGTGCTCAAAGGGTTGAGCACAGATAAGGGTATTTTTGTGCCCCTGTTCCGACACATATGTTAGGTGACATTTCAAATTCATGTTAGCACAATTTTTGTAATTATGCCCTATCAGTAAAATATTAAAAAAAAAAGAAATTTTTTTTTTAAATAACATCGTAACACATTACAACCTGAAACAAACATTTGAAAACACCAGATCTGAATAGAGGAAAATATTGCTCATAGTTTCTCTTCTTGACAAATCAGACTGAACCAAGTAATCAACATTATAAATTAAAGAAAAAAAACAAGGTAATGATTTCAAACGTATATTCTTCCTTTCAGCCATTCATCCTTCGGTGAAGGCGTCTGTGCACCACGTGCCATCCCCAGCAGTACCACACACAGCTCCACGCGCCATCCCATGCAGCTACACCAGGGGTTTTAGAATTCGTTCCCAAAACAAAATCATTTTCAGTGATTCAAAAGCCCAAAAAAAGTTACGAAGGTAAGGATTCAAAATATACATTCCTCACGGCCATTCGGCGGCCAGTGATAGCCTAAAATCAGCCTGAAACTCGCGGGCCTCACCGGAAATCTGGGGAATTTATCCCGAGTTGAAACTGCATCCAACCTTAAACAAATCAGGCATCTAGTGCATGAAAACGTTTCTAAACAACCTAGAGAACCTAACTAAGGTGTTTTCGAGACTCACCTATACTAGATTCAACGGAAAATCTCATCGGGGAAGTCAGGCCGCGACAGAGCTCGTCACTTCACCGCGTCGATTTTGGTTTCCAGAAAGCAAAAAGTAATGGGAGTCCGTGGTGACGAGAGGAATAAAGTTGGTGGTTGCCTCGCCAGAGAATGGCAGTTCCCCCACCGTCATTCCTTATGTGCTTTTGTCTGTCAAGGAAGAAGCCGAGAGGGGGAGATAGGGGGAGAGAGGAGAGAGAGAGTGTGTGTGCCAGTGTGGTGTTTGGGTGGTGGCAAGGTTCACCAGAGTGGCGAATGAGGTGGAGATGGTGCTGCGATTTTTTGTGCAGTGAGCACAGAGATGGTGAGGGATATTACAGAGAATAGAGTGGAGAAGTAGAGAGAGTTCATAAGAGAAGGGTTGTGTGAATGAGAGACGAAAGAGTGTTGTAGTGAAGAAGATAGTGATACACAGGAAGGCGTGAAGACCCACATGGGGTGTCAAAAATTAATTTTAAATAATTTAATGAGTGTAAAGGAACCAGATCAGTGGAATCTGGTTTAAAGGGCACAAAAACATATTTGTTTATTTAAATATATTCAATTAGAGGGCACAAAAGCCCATATTGTATGCTGTAAATTAATAATAAAAAATTCAAATGAGGGATTCGAGTTTGAGTGTGGGGGATGGGGATGGCAGAAAGAGAGTGGAAAATGAGGGGGTTTGCACGGGGAAGAGGGACTCACAGGTGGGTGGGTCCCACGACACACCACTCAAACATAAATAATACTAAAATAATTCACGTGCACAAATCATAATTGTGCAAACATGTTTTTTTTTTGTATGGAAAGTGGAATGATTTATTATTTTTTACTATTTACTGGACACAATTTTTAAAATATGTGTCACAAAAAGGAAATTTATAATTATTAATATTCAATGGGCATTTATTTTCAAATTGTGTCATTTGAGTGCACCGCTTGACGATGTTGTTTATAAAATGGAATAAATTTAAAGAAATGATTTCTACACACCTGTAAATAAAAATTGTCTATTAATTCTTCTTTATTTTGTGGAATCGAAATGATTTATAAACATGAATGTGCATTAATAAAAAAAAGTGTGTCAAATTCCGATTTCGCTAAATTATTCTTCGTTTGCAGACTACCATGGTGTTTATTTCTTCATCTGCAGACTGCCATTAATTGTATGAGACTCTCGTCAATGCGGTTTTTAACGGAAGTAAGGTATGCGTGCAAAATTGCATGGACTTTCCTATTTGTTTAGCTACTTAACTTAGCAGTTCTTTAGGAGATATTCATTGTATTTGAAACATAGGTTCATACACCGTATGTCATTATAAGTAGAGGGACACTTTAAAAATAAAACTTCCCTCTACTTAATAATGACTATCATCCAGTGTTTCGGGCACACCGAAAAATTATCATTCTTTAAGCCAAATTTTGGGAATGTATATTAGGAGTACAAGAATCTTGCTAAAATCATTGTGTCGATGGTTAATTTTACAAATTCTAAGGATTTGGTCAAATTCATGACCAATTGACCATTGACGAGATACAATCAACGATTTGAAAAAGAAAGGAATGAATTTGGATATGGTAAGTCTTTTCGATTTCTTCATTTTCCCATTTTTGTTAAGCAAACATATTACAAAAAGTAATGACTTAAGTTTGTCAACGTATTAGTAAAATACCCACATAAAACTCTGGTGCAATGATGACTGTTGATTTTTTATTTTTTTTATTTTGTTGGCTTAGTTTTAAATAATTAAGAGTGTAAGGGAGTTGGGAATAGGGAAAAAGGTAAATGTAAAGGGCACAAAAACATATTTTTTTATTTAAATATATTCAATTAGAGGGCACAAAAACCTTTATTGTGTGTGTGTAAATTAATAAAAAAAAAAATCTCTCTCTAACATTTAAAAGGACATTTCAAATTTTTGTAGGCACAATTACATGACACAAACTAATGTGCTTATTTGTTAGAGGGCACATTTGAGATACTTTGGTGCTCAATGGAACTTAAAAAGCACAAATATGTTTTTGTGCTCAATGAAAATGCAAAGGGCACATATCAATTGTGTTCTTAGCCCATTTTTCTTGTAGTGCCAGCGTTGACTTTTGTGTATATATTCCTGTAATCTTGGGATTCTTAGTTTATTATGTTTTTATGTAAATTATTTCTTTCCTTAGTGATAGGATTGTAATATCTTATAAATCCCTCCTTGAGAGATGAATAGAAATACATTCATTCCAAAACAAAAGCATTCTCTTCTTGGTATCAAGAGCCTAGGTTATATATATAAATAAAAAAAAATAAAAATAAAAGAATCAGTCGCGCAGCTAGTTGTGCAGAGCCGTCTGACCAGCGAGCGACGCCGTCGTTGCTGACCGAGAACCCAGAACCACCAGCCGTGCAGCCATTCGTGCAGCGCGCCGTCCGACCAGCGAGTGACATCGTCGTTGCTGGACCCGAGTCTACCGCACCGATCTCTGCATCCACCTACCACAACCCGCTGGGCCATCTGGTTGCCCCAGATCGAATAGCCCACAAACTTGCAGGTTATTACTGCAACAGTCGCATCTACATTCTCGCCATCGTACCACCGTGCCGTCTCGCACCTTAACCGTACCCGTCCTTACAACTCACGCCGTCTGCCTATCGCGGCTGCTTC
The DNA here is from genome assembly GCF_916048215.2 of Malus sylvestris. Classification (NCBI taxonomy): domain Eukaryota; kingdom Viridiplantae; phylum Streptophyta; class Magnoliopsida; order Rosales; family Rosaceae; genus Malus; species Malus sylvestris. Next base: position 35,557,152 of record NC_062264.1, on the reverse strand, counting down.
TTCAAAGTCCTAAACCCGATAGCCACCCACGCTTTGCTACAGATCTGCAGTCGCCAACTATTGTTTTTTTTCTTTCCTTCCCGTTCCGTCGTTCACTGAACTTCTGCAGTTTTGTTCTTTGCGTTAAAGTTGTTTTGCTAAAGTCTGCAATTGTTCATCAGAAGAAGAAAAGGAAAAAAAAATAAAAAAGGAAGAAAGAAAAACGGCAGAAAGGACAAAACAAGAAAAAAGGAACACAATTGTTTTTTTATTTTTTTGGTTTTTTGGCCCACACGGGCACAAAATCATTGATTTGGTTTTTTACCATTAATTGGTTGTTTGTGGTTGCTTCTTTCTTGTTGCCCCGTGTTAATTGAAGCTGCTTGGAAATGGCAGTCTGGAGTCATACCGCTCAATCTCGATTCGACCAAATCGAACATAAGAATAAGACTGCGCGTACAACGTTTGCTGATGTGAATATAGTTCCTGAAAATATAGTTGAAGAAGTGTCTGACTCTACTACTGCAGGTATGAATGGTAAGGCTTTAAAGGTTTCTGCCTCTGTTACGAATAATACGTGGATAATTGATTATGGTGCTATTAAACATATGACTTGTGATTCTAGATAGGTACAAACCTTAAAACCATCCACCAAAACTGTCGTGAGTGTTGCCAATGGTAATCTTGCCCCTATTATTGGGGAAGGAACTGTCTCCATTTCAGATACCCTTAGTCTTGATACTGTGCTTGTTGTTCCTTCTCTTAATTATAATTTATTATATGTCACTTAAATAACCGTCGCCCTACATTGTCTTGTGATTTTTTGGCCTTTCTTTTGTGTATTTAAGGATATTCGGACTCGTAAGACGATTGGTTATGGTATTAGAAATGGGAAGCTTTACTACTTGGAACTAACATCGAGCAGTACCCAGATGTTAACTCAAGCTCTTACTGTGGGAGGACCTCAGGGGGAGCAGAATAAAGCTTCGGAGGTTTGGTTGTGGCATCGTAGACTTGGTCATGCTTCTTTCGGTTATTTACGAAGGTTGTTTCCTAGCCTCTTTCTTAAGAATGATGTTTCTAGCTTTAAATGTGGTGTTTGTGAATTGGCTAAAAGTCATCGTACTTCGTTTCCGTCCAGTTTTACAAAAACTTCTGTTCCATTTATAATAATCCATTCTGATGTTTGGGGACCATCTAGAACTGCTACATTTGGTGGTGCTTATTGGTTTGTTACTTTTATTGATGATTGCACACGTATGACTTGGGTTTGTTTGATGAAGTCCAAAAGTGAAGTTACTTCCTTGTTCCAACAATTTCACAAAATGGTGCAAGTGCAATATAAGTCACGAATACAGGTTCTCAGAAGTGATAATGATGGTGAGTATATGAACTCTGAACTTCGTACTTTTTTGGATCATCAGGGTATCGTTCATCAAACTACATGTCCATATACTCCACAACAAAATGGAGTTGCAGAACGCAAGAACCGTCACCTTCTGGAGGTTGTTCGTGCTTCCTTACTCGAGGCACATCTCCCATTGTCCTATTGGGGAGAAGCTCTCACCTTAGCTGCGTATCTCATTAATTGTGTTCCATCCCGGTAAATTGATTTTCAAACACCACTTCAGGCTCTCTCTTCACATGTTGATGCTCATGCAGTACCAAATCTTCCACCTCATGTGTTTGGCTGTGTGGCCTTCGTTCATCTCCATAAATAGCAGAGAAGTAAGCTTAAACCTCGAGCTTTACGGTGTGTGTTTGTGGGTTATGCCTTAAATCAGAAAGGATATCGCTGTTATCACCCTCCGACTAAGAAGTTGTTTGTCACTGTGGATGTTGCATTTCATGAAAACGATATGTACTTTGCCCATTATGAGTATGGACTTCAGGGGGAGAATCAGGTAGAAGTTCAAACTCTTTATTATACTGTTCCTGATATAGATATTGTGAGTCATTTGGATTTAAGTGGTGATGTCTTGGAGACAAGTGGTGATGATTCACAAGAGAATAATGATGTGAATAACTTGGAATTAAGTGGTGATGTCTTGGAGTCAAGTGGTGATCATTCACATGAAAACAATGTTGAAAACCTTGAACAAGACGGATTGACACAGCCAGAAACTTCCCTACCTACTTCACTATTGGACAACTCAGTGCTGTTGGCTACCTCACAGTCGGTCTCACCATCTTTGAGCCATAATATCCATAATCAATCGTCTTCGCTCCCGGATGCACCACCACCATGTCGTCTCCCTAATCGTGTCAACCGAGGTATTCCTAAACTTACTTATGAAGCAGACCCTAAATGCAAAACTAGGTACCCAGTTAATAGACCCAACCCATAATCTAATGTGTTATACCCGTTAAGTAATTATGTGTCTACCAACCACTTGTCAGAATCAAATAAGTCATTTGTATATCAATTATCTACCGTATCTATTCCTAATAGTGTGCATGAGGCTTTAGCTGATCCACGTTGGCAAGCAGCAATGAATGAAGAATTGAAGTCTTTGAAGAAGAATGCTACTTGGGAGATCACAGACTTGCCAGGTGGCAAGAAACATGTGGGATGCAAATGGGTCTATATTGTGAAATACAAAGTTGATGGGATGGTGGATCGCTTCAAGGCAAGACTGGTAGCAAAAAGGTACATTAAAAAATATGGAATCGATTATACAGAAACATTTGCTCTTGTGGCCAAGATCAACTAAGGGTGGTTCAATATGGGATCCCATATCGAAACTCGTCACGATTCCCAAACCGAAATTTTTGGGAATCCCAATTTCAATACCGATCCCAAACCAAATTTTCGGGAATCCCGAAATAGTTTAGGGATTTCGGGACAAATCGGGAATCCCGAAATGGTTTTGGACTTTTGGACTAAAATTTGACATATTATCCAAATTCCAATCAATAAATAAAATAAATGGTTCAAAAATCTGAGCATTCAACATAGAAGTATCGTGTATTTGAACTAGGAAGCAAATAAAAACCAGCTCGTTTCTAAACTAGGAGAATATAAGTAGCCTCACCCCCACAAAGATAATACAAACATGAAAGCTGGAACCTACATACAAGTTTATCAACACTTATTTGTAGCGCTTGTATGCTAAACCTTTAAAAGCTGCTCGAGCATCAGCAGGTTCAAGAAAAACAACCTGAAGAATAATAATTCAAGAAAATAATTAGTAGAGAATCACTCTTTAACAACACAGCATCATAGTAGACTAATATGATCAGTAATCTAGAAGTTTCTTCCTCTCTGCAGTATGAAAAGATTGGGAGAACAAAAGTACATAATGAGGCATGATCAACCAAGTGTCAAAGAGTGGTTGAAAAACTCAACTAATTAAAAAACCAAAAGCAAAGTGTCCAATTTCCTAAAACATTACAAAACTACTCTCTTCTACTCTCCTTGCCCAAACCGCGGCTTAATCAAGTGCATCACAACACGTTTATTCAATTATTCTTCTCACTTCTTTAGTAAATAATGGAGCTTTCATATTTGGCATTAGTTAAGGAGTGGAACTAGGAAAAAGGATTAATTTGCATTTAAATGTACATGATCGTAGACTAAATATTCATGTCATCAAACTGGTTTGACCAAAAGCATCAGTATTTGAAATTGAATCATAAAAACTTAAACAGTTAGGGGCTGGCAAACCTACAGACTTTGTAACGTCATGTCTCAGTGATAGGATGTTATGTCAATTAGTTTAGTCATCTTGACGAGTAAGCATCTTATTTGTCAATTAGCTAACTAACAGTTAATTATGTGATTAGCAATTAGTTAATTCATGGGTCTTTAGCTGAATTTGCAGCCAGCTATATATAGCTAAGTTAAGTGAATGATATGCGAGAGTTCTTAAATGTGATTCTGTTTCTTTTTCAGTGTCCAGGTTTAAACAAGGTTCTATTATTCTACATAGCAGGCTATAATGGAATCAGGAAAGCTGATCATCTAAAACATTTTGACTGAACTAACAATATCGTTAGCAGTTAAAACTTAAAACCATTTGAAAACTTCAAAGCAGAATCTACCAACAAAAAAAAAAAGACGGTACAACTGACTATATGTTTACTAATCCATGATATCATGACAAAATTCATCATAACTTTCTCCTTCTATTTCACATCCCTATCATTTCAACTAGATTAATATATTCATCATCCATTGAGAACGCAAAATACACACACACACACACACACACACACACACACACACTAGAAACCCTAGCATATCAAATGGGTTTGTACTTTGCACCATCTTCCAATTCAAACCCAAAAATCAAGTTTACATTAGCAAAAACAGAGAATCCCAACAAATAAAAAATTGAAGAAGGAGAAGACATATATATGACGTCTCACCTTAAGTTAGTGTGGCTTCTGCAGACGATCCCAAGACTGAATAGCCTTTCGCTCTTCTGAAACCAATAGGGGAAGATTCAAGATTGTCGTGAAAAGTGAACTCTGCAAGCAAAATTAATTCCAAACCCTAAATTAAATTTCAAAAGGAAGACAGAAATTAGATTTCAAAACACTAAATTAATTACCTAATTTGGGGTGAGAGTGAGACTCAGACTTGGTGTGGTGGTGAGAAAGATCACGAGTTATGTCCGTGAGAGAAAATCGCCTGAGAGAGAAAGATCGAGAGAGAGAGCGGTGGCTATGTGGTGAAAGAAGGCTAGAGAGTCAAAGACGATAGTATGGTGTGGTGGTGGGCCCGTGGCTGGTCGAAATTCGACACATACAGATGAGATGAGGGCTCAGTGAGGGAGGCTCAGGGGTTGCGCTTTGAGTTTGATGGATGGAATCAATCAATGGAACGGAACTACGGAAGTGAAATGGGATCTGACCTAAAAACAAATGAACGACATAGATTAAAAACAATGAACGGTTGAAATAATTCTCTTATAATTAAGAAATAATATATATATAATATTTATTTTCGGTTCGGTATGGGAATATCGAAAATTTCAGTTTGATTCGGGATGACATATCGAAAATTTCGCGAATTTTGGTTTGGGATCGGGATTTTTTTGGTTTGGTTTGGGATTTTTGGGATTTTTTTCCAACCCTAAGATCAACACAGCCCGTGTTTTGTTGTCCTTGGCTGCGAATCTTAATTGGCCTTTACAACAGTTCGATGTGAAAAATGCCTTCTTGCATGGAGACTTGACAAAAGAGATTTATATGGATCTTCCACCAGGATGTAATGCACCAGATAAATACAAGAAAAAGGTGTGCAGGTTGAAGAAATCCTTGTATGGTTTGAAGCAGTCTCCTCAAGCATGGTTTGGAAGATTCACAAAATCTATGAGAGCATTTGGTTACAAACAAAGTAACTCCGATCATACTCTATTTCTGAAAAGGCGATATGGGAAACTTACTGCACTTATTGTGTATGTAGATGATATGGTGGTAACAGGGAATGATCCAGAAGAATGTGCAGCCTTGCAAAGATACCTGTCTACAGAATTTGAGATGAAGGACCTTGGATCCCTAAAATATTTTCTAGGGATTGAGGTGTCAAGAAGTAGTTCTGGAATTTTCCTGTTTCAGAGGAAGTATATTATTGATTTGTTGCACAAAATTGGCATGTCAGCTTGTCAGCCAATAGCTACACCATTAGAGGAAGGATTGAAGCTTAACGTTGATCCTAACCAAGTCTCAGTAGACAAAGGAAGATACCAAAGGTTAGTAGGGCATTTAATGTACTTGGCACACACAAGACCGGACCTTGCCTATGCCTTAAGTGTAGTGAGTCAATACATGCATGATCCTGGAGAACAACATATGAATGCAATGATCAGAATCTTGCGGTATTTGAAGGGAAGTCCAGGAAAAGGAATTTTGTTTAAAAGGAATAACCATATTAGCATTGACGGTTATACTGATGCAGATTGAGCAGGTTCAGTGGATGACAGACGCTCAACATCAGGTTACTTCACATTCGTTGGGGGTAACTTGGTTACATGGAGGAGTAAGAAACAAAACGTGGTTGCTCGTTCCAGTGCAGAAGCTGAATACAGAGGTATGGCCTTGGGGATTTGTGAAATTTTGTGGCTTAAGCTTTTGCTAAAGGATATGGGTATAGAACATGATCAACCAATGAAATTATTTTGTGATAATAAAGCTGCCCGTGACATTGTACATAATCAAGTACAACATGATAGAACAAAACATGTTGAAGTTGATCAATTCTTCATCAAAGAAAAATTGGAAGGGAAGATAATTGAGGTACCGGCAATAAGAACAAACGATCAGTTGGCAGATATCCTCACAAAGGCTATATCAAGTCATAAATTTTCAAGTTTCATACACAAGTTGGGCATGTGTGATATATATGCACCAACTTGAGGGGGAGTGTTGACTTTTGTGCATATATTCCTGTAATATTGGGGATCTTAGTTTATTATGTTTTTATGTAAATTATTTCTTTCCTTAGTGATAGGATTGTAATATCTTATAAATCCCTCCTTGAGAGATGAATAGAAATACATTCATTCCAAAACAAAAGCATTCTCTTCTGCCAGCAGGGTGTCCACCACGCAGAAATGGCAGAAACCTGTTAACGGGTGGCTCAAATGTAATTTTGATGGTGCTTGGGATGAAGACGGATCTATCGGAGGAATTGGGGTGGTGGTTCGCGATGAGAATGGAGAGTTTGTGGCGGCCAAGACGATGAATCTTTCTGGGATTTGCTCACCTCTGTTGGCAGAGATTCTTGCAGCTCGTGAAGTTGTGGATTTTGGAAGACAGCTAGCGGTAACACAAATGACGTTCGAGGGAGATGCTTTGTTGGTCATCAGGGCACTACAGTGGGATGCAACAACCAACAATGGCCCATTTGGGCATTCTATTACATGATGGTCGTCTTTTGCTGCAGCCTTTCCCCCTGGAAGTTCGAATTTAGTCGAAAAGAAACGATTAAAGTGGCGTATCATTTGGCGAAAACGGGTTTAGTCTCAGCTAATCAAGTATCATGTTTTGAGGAACTCCGGATGTAATCTCTGATTTTTTTTTTTTTTTTTTTTTATGAGAATAGCTTTAATAGTTGGTTGATTGGCGCAGGACGTTTTGTCTGGGTTGAAATCTCCAACATAATTTTATCAAAGTCCATTAATAGCACCATATTCTCTTTGATATGTACGTATTTCATCCTTATTAATGAACATCGTATTTGCAGTAAAAAAAATGATTAGATTTTGGATTTGTTGGGTTTTTGGCTCAAAATTAGGACGATGCAATAAATTAGGTTTGTGTTACCTATTTGGTTTTGGTGTCCTATTTGGGTTTGGTTTTGACTTCTTAGTTAGTTTCCTTGGTGGAGATATTTTGTTAATTACCTATTTGATTAGGATTTGGATTTATTTCCTATTAGGATTCTTATTGTAACTAAGTCCTATGCACTATAAATAGAACCTTAGGGTTAGTGTATTTTGTGTGGCTCATTCGTGTGACAATTTGGTGAGAGTCAATTTGTGAGTTAGAGAGCAATTTGGGAGATTTGGGAGAATCTGCCACATCTGCCTGGAGAACAGATAAGGCAAGTGAAAATGATACCTTGCAGCATGTGGAGACAACGTGTAGAAGGAACAAGCAGAGAAGATTGCGGCCTGCACAGTCAACTCAGCAGAAGGAGTCTGAGTTGAGGAACTCAAGAAGCTGCCACATCTGCCTGGAGAACAGATAAGGCAAGTGAAAATGATACCTTAAAGCACGTGGAGACAACGTGCTAATGCATCTTCAAGATCAAGTCTATTTTTCCTTGCTAAGAAGTTCCCCAGCCCAGTTCAAGAATAAACCTGTGGAAAAATACTTCTTCAAAAGCAAAAGTATCTCATATCATCAGAGTCAAAGGCAAAGATATCTCATGGCATGTTTTTCCTTTACCCTTGCTCTTGCCTACGAGACAAGGAGAAAGAAAGCAATCGGTCGGCACTTGGACAGATTGAACAAAGAAATAGACCATCACCTCTACCTCGTGCCTACCTGCCGTGCAGAAGAAACAAGCAGAGAAGAATGCTGCCTGCACACTCAATCAACCCAGCAGAAGGAGCCTGAGTTGAAACCAAGAACTCGAGAAGCTTCAACAACATCGCCAAAGAGCAAAGCATCACCGTACAATTCTAATCCGATTCAAGATCAAGCCCCGACGGCCCTTGAAGAATTTCAAACAAAGTTCAAGATCAAGCCCCGACGGCCCTTGAAGAATTTCAAACAAAGTTCAAGATCAAGCCTCAACGGCCCTTGAAGAAATCTCTAGCCCAGTTCAAGATCAAGCATCAACGGCCCTTGAAGAAATCTCCAGCCCAATTCAAGATCAAGCATCGACGGCCCTTGGATCAACATCTACATTAAGGGACTTCAAAAACGCATCTCCTACACGCGACAAACACATGTATACGACGCGCCTTGAAGTGGGGGCATTTGTAGACATCGAAATTTCGGTAAATAAATGTTGACCGATAAATCAAAGTTTCAACGCTCATGTATTACATAAATTTTACACGTAGTGTGTGACTCGACGAAAAATTGAAATGAGTTGGAAAAGTCATCAAACAGGACACGTGTCAACACCTGGTAGAAACGACTTATTTCATCTGGGATATTATATTCAAAATTAGGCCTTGGAAAATTCTATAAATACAAGCCCATTTCATTCATTTTAGGGGGAACCAAAATCATTAGGCAAAATTCTTGAAGCTCTGAAGCTCTGAAACTCCGAATCTCTCAAGCATTCAGGTTCCCAAAGAATCAAGAAAGCTCTATTCGTTCTTCGTTCTTCGTTCATCGTTCATCTTAAGATCAAGCCCCAACGGCCCTTTGGATCAACAATCATCCACCAATTCAAGATCAAGCCCCGACGGCCCTTGAAGAAAGTGTTCTTCGTTCTTCGTTCATCGTTCTTCCAAGATCAAGCCCCAACGGCCCTTTGGATCAACAATCATCCACCAATTCAAGATCAAGCCCCGACGGCCCTTGAAGAAAGTGTTCTTCGTTCTTCGTTCATCATTCTTCCACAAGCCCTAACGGCCCTTTGGATCAACAATCATCCACCAATTCAAGATCAAGCCCCGACGGCCCTTGAAGAAAGTGTTCTTCGTTCTTCGTTCATCATTCTTCCAAGATCAAGCCCCGACGGCCTTTGGATCAACAATCCACCAATTCAAGATCAAGCCCCAAAGGCCCTTGAAGAACTTCCACCAATTCAAGATCAAGCCCCGACGGCCCTTGAAGAAAGTGTTCATCGTTCATCATCCGTTCATCTTAAGATCAAGCCCCAACGGCCCTTTGGATCAACAACGTCGACAAATCCACACATCCAACTGTTCTTCAAGATCAAGCCCAAAAGCCCTTGAAGATCCGTTCATCACCGTTATTCAAGATCAAGCCTCAACGGCCCTTGAAGAAACACTCATCCTCAAGATCAAGCCCCAACGGCTCCTTGAAGATCCGCTCAAATCCACCTTCAAAGATCAAGCCCACGGCCCTTGAAGAATGTTCATCCTTAGATCAAGCCCAACGACCCTTTGGATCAATCGCACATCGACAAATACACACCTTACGGAGATCGAATCAGAAGATCAAATTTGAGAGAGATTGTAACCCAAAAATCATCAAATACAAATATTATTTTGTGCACGTTGTTCTTGTCTCTTTCCTTTCAGGAAAATTTCGTGTTTACCGTGTTCTTCCGTTTACATTCAAGTTTAAAATCTTTTACTATAAATTATAAAAATTTAAAACATTGCCTTGTAAAATTAGCACAAAAATAATAATACAGTAGTCTTTTTCTTACTTTACATCTTGTTTTCAAATATACATAATATACTTGTGCATATGAATATTATGTCACTTACCAGATTGAGGTTTGGAAGACCAGTACCTTGTCTTCTCTTTGATCTGAGCAGGATATGGTTATCCAAGAAGCAGGTGTGGTGGTGTATAAACCCCTACCCGAGTAGCAACCAGAACATAGATCATAGTTATCGGGGGCTCCGTCGAAGCACTCGACACACGTAAAATACAGCCCTGTGAGCCACACTCCACATCGCCTGCACCACAAGTTCCTGGTCTTAATTATGTAGTAAAATGTGAGCACTTCATGGAAATCCAGACCGCCGACAAGGTTGCGATCCAGATCATAGAAGAAGTTACGGCCAATCCAACCGTAGCCGTTTTGCTGGAGAAATGTCACGAACTCGGCTAGGTTGACTATGCCGTCGCCATTCTGGTCCATGGATTGGAAGAAGTTTGATGCTAGTAGCTGAAGATTACGGTCCCCATTGTTGTAATATGCTAAAGCAGCCCGATGTAATTCCTCCATCTCTTCAACAAGTTTCCGAGCCCTCGAAGCTACAGCTAGCTAGCTTGGATGTTATGTACTATGGATGTGGCAATGCCCTGTATATATAGCCACCTTCCCCTCACCCTCTTGCCTCCTTTTAACATTCCCCACTCATTATTTGACACGTGGACATTACTTTCAATTTTTTTTTTTTTAAGAGGAGAGAAAGTTCGGCTAAGCCACACAAATGACAGTCTAATTTGGTATCAAATTCGTCATCCACGAGATTCGAACCTAAGACCTCTCACTTCCAAGTAAAAAGGAATACTACCAAACCATAATACTGAGTGGCTACTTTCTTTAAAACTAAATATTTATGGAATTGTGTTTGAAAATTTATAATTTTCCTTTACCAGTTTTGTTCTTTGAATAAACGATATTAACTAAACTAGAGAAAAGACGGTGAACTTAACCTCATAATAGACTAGTGATAATATAGCTTAAATTCTCGTTTGTTAAGAATCGAACTTAAATTATTTGACTTTCAATATATATTTTTTAATTTTTAAAATTAAAACAAATATATTGGTTTTTTTTTTTATTGAGTACACCAAATATATTGGTAATTGAAAAAAACAAAAAAACTTAGGCACTTCGTCTTCCTCACCCAGACCTCAGACCCATGGTTGATCTGCAAATTTCATGTGCAAAAGCATCCAATTCAATTCAAGTCTCCGACGAAGCCTAATCTGAGAGAATCGTGGTGTTCAAATTTTACACCAATTGCAGCGACCTCTCCGCCAAAATCATCATCAAAACCGATCCCAAGAACTCCGACTACGCTGTGGAGCCTGGCGCTAACAGGAAATTTGAGCCATGGCAGGGGGTTGGGGTTGGGGGAGAGGATGTGGAGATGAAGAGGACGAGGGCGATGAATTCTGTGAAGTAGTTGGAGAAGAGGTGGGAAGTGGAGACACAGGCCGTGGAGATGAAGAGGACGGAGGAAGATGAATCAATCGTGAAATCGATAGGAATTCATAACTCGAACAAGCATGTTCGAAGGATTACCTGAATGTGACTCGATGTGGACGATGACGATTGAATTTTCATAGGAATTCATAACTCGAACGAGTCTGCCATTTTTTTTTTTCAATTAATAATATGTTTGTTTTAATCTTTCGAATCAAGGAAATAGTAATTGGATCTATTAGACTTACTCTAACTTTTAGAATAAAACTTAAATTTTAGATCCTAAACATATTCCAATTTGCTTCAATCATTGGGGTAAATATGAGTTAAAACTCAAACCTTATTTTTGGATCAAATTTAGTTTAGGATTTTGCTTGAGTAGGGTTGACCCATTATATATGTATATTTTTTTTAGTTTTACATTTATAAATTTATTGAATCTAACAGTTAAGATCTAATTTGATGAAATCCAATGGCAAAAAACAATATAACTGTTCAAATTTAAATTCAACGGCTAAAGTAATTAAAAAAAATTATTTTATGTGTTTCATTTCTTTTGTAGTGTTTCACGAGTTTCATGGTATCGGTTAATAATTTTTCAATATTTGTTGGAATCTAAATATTTTTAGGTTAAAATGTTCATAAAATTAAATTATGATAGTTTACATAATTTTTTTCTTTTAAAAATGTTACTTTAAGAAAAAAATTAGCTTAAATTTATTTTTTAATAATATAAAATTTAAATTTTAACTAAGAAAGGTTAAAGTAAAAAAATTGTTTCTAAATTAAAACTTAAATTTTGCGGACTAAAAATTTTAAATTTTAACTCAAAGAGAAATGGTCTAAAGGGTATAGTGAAAGGAAAATAGTTAGCTTTCAAACACAATAAATTTTTTTTTTTTTTTTTCTGGGGAAGCAAATATTCACATGACAAATAATGAGCGGGAAAGGCACAAACGAAAAGACAAGAAGGAAATCATACATGCACATTGCCGCGTGCACCTGTTGAAAAACCTCTCCTTATTGAGGCTTTGTGCAGAGAGCTGCACTGTTTTAGTTCAGCAGCAACAGCTATGGTGAAAATTCTATCCTCCCTTCTCTCTTTTCCATGTCTCGTCATCTCTCTCTCTACCCACTCACGGAAATGTCAATTCCCACCACCGCATCGAGAAGTTATAGCCTAGGGGTGGTTCGGTATAAGATATCATATTGAAACTAGTATCCTGAATTTCATACCGAAAATTTTCAGGATGGTAATTTGAAGACCAATCTCAAACCAAATTTTCGGGAATATCAAATTTCAGGAATCTCGAAATGTTTTTGGGATTTCGGGATAAATCGGAAATCCCAAATTGAAATATGAAATTATGAATTGTTGTTCAAATATATAATTCAAGAACACATTCATGAACTAGGAATGTCATTTCATTCACACTACCATTTAATCTAAAATTGGCATGCCTGACTGTTTTTATCAGAGTCAAAATTCAAATTAATTAAACCCTTTTTGCAATCTGTTGAGAGACAAAAAAAATCAAGTCTTCTGAAATCATCAGTCATGCCAACATCAATAATAAAATCCAAATGAATATCAAACAGAACATGAAAAATATGCAAGGTGTAGGGCATTCTAGGTTGTGGAGCATGAATTAGAAACTACTAGCATCAATTATAGAAGAATAATATATATAATATATATAACAATTAATATTATATATTTTTGGTTCGGTATGGGATTTCCGAAATATTGAGAAGCCAATCCCGAATCCCGTACCAAAATTTTGGGATCAGTTCGGGATAGCATCTCGAAAATTTCGGGAATTTCGGTTTGGGATCGGGATTTTTTCAGTTCGGTTCAGAATTTTCAGGAATTTTTTCCACCCCTAAGTCTAGTACTACCTTGGAAAGGATTCTCGCCCTCCTTTTTCTGGAGATCCTAAGAATTTCGTAAATAATCGTTCATCGTATATCGTACGGTTAAAAATTATTTCAAAATTTAGGAATTTGTTATTAGCATTTTAAAAATCTCATTCTACATTCCTGTATTTTTTTTTCTAATTATAGAATGTTTGGAGTAGCAAATCAAATTTTTGAAGTGCCAATAACAATTCACTTTATTTAATCTATATTTTAATCACTGTTAAGAAATAAAATAAAATAAACATTTTTTGAACAAAAAATTATAAAAAAACATTTAATAAAGATGTTAACTGTAGTCTATAGCTAAGAGATGAGACACATAAGGTATATGATAGCATACATCTAAGTTAATGCGAGTGAAAATGCATTTTTTTATTATCACATGACATTACCAAATAATGGTACCTACTAATTAGTTACTACCTAAGGAGGAGTGAGATGTAAAGTAAAATGAATAATTAAGGACAATGCTTGAGTACTCAACAGAGAGTACCGTAGTTGCTGACCATTTTATTTGGATTACTAAATTTAAAACACCTATCAAATAAAATCTTCTCCCAGCTCTTACTATCTCTCTAACCAAACACACAATTTCATATCTTGTACTAGTATCCAAACATCCATCTTCTCTCTCACTACCAGCATTGCTGCCGCATCTCCACCAACCACCTCCTCTCCTTTCTCTCAAAGCTTCACCCTCTCAAAATTCACGAAACCCATGAAAGATGAGATCCATCTTGCTAATCTTATCAAGGAAATTTCATCTATAAGAAAAAATTAGGAAACTTTAATGAAAAGCTCCCGATACTGTTCACTTTAAAGAAAAACCATATTTTTACACTTAAAAAATCAATCTTTGTACTATTCACTTTACCTTTTATTTTGTCTTTATCGTTAAAACTCAAAGTTTTCAAGCCTCTTTCATTAGTTTGCCTAAAAAATTATGAAGCAGGTTGAAATTATTCAGTGAAATTTGGGAGAAGGTTGGTGTTGGGAACTGCTGAAGATTCCTATCATTTTCTTTTAAAGATGATAGGAAACGATTTTCGTGTCATTTCGAGTTATTTTTACCCATATAACCTTCTGACCGGTTCGGTTGGAGATGACCTAATTTACTTTCATATAAACTATACATATACAAGTTGTTGCTCTTTCCTGTCATTTTCTTTGATTTTGATTTTTTGATTTTTGAATTTTACTTTTTTTAGCCGAAAAAAAACAAAAGCATAGTTGGTATTCTTAATTTTGTATTATGACTTGGGAAATTATTCCAACAAAACTAAAGATAGTTGGAATTCATAATCTTGCTAGCAGGGAAAATAAAATTATACGGGACCAAACCAAGTGGGAATTCTTTAATAATATATTGGGCCAAATTAAGGGTTAAGGTTTATGTGCATGAGATTAAGTATATATATTTTTTCTTGTTAATAAAATTTTCTAATACCGCCAACATTATCTATAAAGAAATCTATAAAAAAAAACAACTGATTTGTTCATTTCTAAAGGAGATTTCAAATTTCAAACATAAAATTTAAATTTGAAAGCTTCTATGGTACTTTGATTTTTTTTAAAATTTTTGTTCTCCAACCGATTTGTCAAATTTAAATCACTATTTATTACATTATTTACTTTTCATGATTGTAATAAGAATTTAGGACAAAATGTAAAAATAAAAGTTTAAACCACATTATTGTTAGCTCATTGTGAGACATTTTCAATAATATCGTTTGTTAAAAAAAATTGAAGTTGCTGACACTAATATCATCTTTTTTTACTGTTATCGTTGATATGAACATTTTGACTTCTCTTTTAAAAATGCTTAGTTATCCCGTCCAAGCTAATCCTCTTTTAAAAAAAGGCACTTAATCCTTAAAATCCTTTAAACTAACAGAATTTCTACTTGCAGTTGAACATCAGAGAAAAAAACATGTCCGCTTGGTTATAAATTTGGGAGTTTTAATAAAACACTCTCGGTACTGTTCACTTTTAACGAAAAAAACACAATTTTATCTTTACCTGTCACTATTTACCATACCTTTTAAAAAGAACTTTTCGTTAAAAGGGAAATTTTTTTGAACTTTTCGTTAATTTTTCTTATAAATTTTTCCAGCCACTTTGGCGATCCAACCCAACACGCGTAGTCCTCCGTCCAATGAAGATGCTTGACACTGTTTCACCAACATTGTGGCAGTTCTTATTTCTCACTTGAAATTATTTTTATATATAAAATCAACAATCTCTTTTAAAGTCACAAGCTTCATAAAAAACTTTTGGATAAAAATACCTTCAGAACAAGAATTTTTAAAAGCAATCCAAAATAATGCAGAAATTTTTTCGTCATTTTAACATTATTTTTTTAATAATTATTTCTTTTTGTACATTTTTTAAAAAATTTTAATTAATACCTCACAATATGCTAGTAATAATATGATTCGATCAGTTGTTCATTAAATATTATTTTCTTTATTTTTAAACATGTTCAAAACATCTTAAGAGGCGTGTAATGACGGTTATAAAAAAAATCTTTCGCATGTGCATAATAATGTGATTAAATTTGTTGTGAAATGATTTTTTTTTTTAACAAATGATATTATTTACTTTAAGGGGAATGGAGTGAGCTTAGCCTTACAATAGGCTGACAATAATGTGATTCTTTAGTTGTTTATAAATATTATTTTATCTATTTTTAATGTAAATTAAATAGAATGTAGATCGAAATTGAAAGACCGATTTTATTATGTGAATTCAGTTGCTTTGATTGGTTTATGAGGAGTTTTTTCTAACATGATTTAAAATTATTTATTTACTTCAAATATCTAACTTTTTTATATTAATTTATATATATATATATATATATATATATAAACATTTAAAATATGTAAACCGTGCATGAGTGAGTACATAAAGGCTAGAGGGAGTAAATGAGGCGTGGGAGAGGGAGACGGAATAGTGAGTGCAATGATGAGTCAGATGGATTGGATGGGTGATAGAAACCAGAGGAAAGCTCTAGAGATCCAGCTGGAGGGCAGTCTCGGCAAAAAAACCAAGAAAGAAGAAAAAGATGACGGAAGCGTGTAAACTGCCAAGAAAAAGACCTGGTATTCGTGTCGTGTTTTTTGTGTTCGTGTCATTTTCGTGTCATACCCGATATCTTAACGGGTCGTGTCGTGTAACATCCGTTAAAATAAACGGGTAAAATGACCCGACCCGAAATCGACCCGATAATATTAACAGGTAATATGACCCGACCCGTTACCCGTTACCCATTAAGGAAAATATATTTTAAACCAATAAATAATCAAATGAAAAACATAATACTAAATAAGTATATACATACCATTTTGTCACATCCAAAACATAAAAACGCATTTTTATTTTAAGTATATTTTCACTTACCTAAAGTCTTTAATAGTTTTTTAATTAACTTAGAAGTGTAAAAAAATATAGAAAAAATATATAAACGCTCGTAATGACAAACTTTACAACTTTCATGAAGAGCTTAACTTCGAAATTTGCCACTATAATCATATAAATCATAGATCAAACTTTAACAGTTGATTGTTGTTTACATTTACGCTTTATTGTTCTCATCAAATTTTATTTTTTCAGATTTTCCTTTTTTGAAAACTTGATCTATTAGAGGATGCATGAAGATGAACGGTTTGGATCGTTAATATTATATTCAGAGTTTTACGGTTAGTGAAAATATTGCTTGATGTTTATAAAGTTTCTACAAACTATATGACATCGACTCATATTTCAATTAACCGTAAATATCGAAACATGATACCAAAGATCTGAACCGTTCATCTTTTGACATCTGCCAGATGATTATGTTTTCAAAAAAGAAAATTTAAAAAATGAAATTCAGTAAGAAGAATAAAGCGTAAATGACAATCGACGGTTAAATATAAATTGTATGTCTTCTTAGTTCTTGCCTATACAAATACTATATTAGTTTATTTTAATTTTGAACAACAACATGTTAAGTAAAATTTATCCTAGTAATGATAATAAGGAACTCTCATAATAAAAATAAATAATGACTAAAACTTATTTTTTAAACTTATATAGAATAATAATACAAAACTATATATTTAATATAGAATATATTGTATATATTAATATGGCTATTGTATTTTATAATAAATATTTTAGTAATTAAACTTTAAAATTATCAAAATAATTTTTTTCTTAACGGGTCAAAACGGGTTACCCACATGTTACCCGTGTGTATACCCGTTAAGAACCCGTTATTAACTGGTTCTTAACGGGTCACCAAATAATGACCCGATAAGTTATCGTGTTGACCCGAAACCCGTTATTTTCGTGTCATTTTCGTGTCGTGTCACCGTGTCGTGTCAGAAACTGCCGGGAAAAAGATAACGGATGCGTGTAAACCGTAAATCCCATCATTTTCTTTGATTTTGATTTTTTCATTTTTAAATACTAGAACCCCACCATGCGATTGAACTTGTCACCATGATGATGTCACATAGATGATGTCACCTACTTGACAGATATATATGTCTTACGGTAAACATTTTATGAAGGTACGAATTTACCTCTTGCATTCTATTGGAGGAGTGAATTCTAATTTGCTCTAACGTACCGAACATCCTTGCATTTATTCGTAGTGAAAATAGTAACAATAAAAAACCAATCCTGCATTTGACCATAGAACACTGTTTATTCTTGAAATTGAACATGGTTATTACATTATTTCTGGAACTAAACATTGATTATTTCTGAAAATTGAACACGTGTGCGCTATCATTATTTCTTAAACTAAACACTAATCCTATCACTGTTTCTGAAACTGAACACGAGAATTACACTTTTTATAAAACTGAACAGGGATACTATTTCTGAAACTAAACATGGAGATTACACTACTTTTGAACACATACACTTCATTTATGAGTGAAAGGTTTTATGTTCAATTCTCGCCAAAGACAAATTAACCATATTATTGCTAGCCAATTGTGAGGCTAAGGGCTGGTTTGGTATTGCTGTGCTTTGAAAAAAAGCTGATGTGAGAATAAGCGGCTGTGAAATAAATCAGCAGAGTGTTTGGTAAACTTTTTTGTAAAAGTGCTTTTGGAAAAAAAACAGTCTAATAGTGGGTATTTTCATTAAAGAAGCACTGTAGCTCCGTGTGCTTTGAAAAAAAGCCAGTTTTCCAAAGCTGCAAATAGCAGCTTCAACTTTTTCCTTTGATTTCAGCTTATTCTCACAGCAGCTTCCAAAATAAGCCATTTTTTTTCAGTTTACCAAACACCTAAAACCCTCACAGCTTTTTTTCATGGGAGCTTTTTTTTTAAGCACCTCACTCCCAAACTAGGTCTAAGTCTGTGCCCTCACCCTAATTTAGATAATATTGTTTGTTAAAAAAATTCAAAGTTTTGAAACATCTTTCATTAGTTTTCCTAAATATATTTCGTGTTCAATTATAGAAATAATCAATTTTCAATTCTGAAAATACTCATATGATATGACACAAACTTAATAATTTATCCAAAAGACAAACTTAATAAGTTATCCAAACTAAAGTTAAAATCACTATTTCAAAATTAAAAATAGCACTGTTTATAAAACTATAAACAGTGAGGAGAGAGGAGAGAGAGAGAGTGGTGGATTTGATTGTGGGTGACAGAGGAGAGAGGAGAGTTTATGAGAGAGAAATGGAGATGGAAGCCCCTCTTTCTTCTCCCAATTCCTGCACGCACTCCACCGACACCAGAAACCCCCTAACCCTAACTCTAAATTGACCGAACTGCCCCCAAATCCTGTCCGTTGGATCAAGATTAAAGCAGGCAAAATGGTAATCCTACCTACCCACTAGACAGCCCACTCCGTGCCCAAAACGCACCAGCCCAAATCATGCCTCGTTTTAGAAATGGCAATTCTGTAAATAAAGTGAAATCTTCAATTGAAATTGCACTACTTTTTTTTTTTTTTTTAACAAACGATATTATCTACACTAAAAGGGAGGGAGGTGAGATTAGCGTCACAATTCGCTTTTACTGATAATCAAACCTAAGAGCATGTCACGCCTTGATCCCAACATACGTCTAAGATCGACACGTGACGTCACTAAGTATCCGTATATCCAACAGATCCCACCTTCGGGATATGTACAAAGCCTAATTCAAGATTCGAATTGCGTAGTAATTTTCGTATACTTTATGGCTGCATATAACTTCCTTGTTAGACTGCCTACGTATCCTAAAAAGGGATCAAGTCATTCATAGTTCACCATTCACTACACTCCAACGCTTACCACAGTATGTTCAGGCAGAAAAGCATAGCATTCCTTAATCATTTATTAGAACTTGACAAGCATGAAATTACTAGATCCAGAGCTACATAACAAACCCACATGATATTCAAGATTTCCATTCCATCCATCATATAAGTCACTATGTTTTCAACATGATACCTTAATCCACCACATGTAACATATCAAAGAACCAACGAATGAAGCACATTATTATTCTCAAGCCACATTGATCTACTAATCTATTCATAATAATAACAATCCTATCCAACGACACTCCACAATCACATCAATTAATCAATTCCATGAATCAAAGATGCACGATATTAACATCTAACTACGTGAATCAATCAATGAAATAACATATCTTTTCACGAATATAATTAAAGAACTTTACGTACTTCCCAACTTGGATTAGAAGTAATAACATGGTAAATTTCATTTATATTCACAAGATCTATTGTGGTTAATCCTCATTCACTCGAATCTAGGGCTCCAAACTAACTTATGAAAATGAGCAAGAGCAAGGATTCCGGACTACTCAACAGAATCCAACTAAATGATACCAGAAATTACAAGTTTATTCATGAAAGTCTAAGTCAATGCCACGTACAATATTTGTTAAGACATATTTAGGGAACTGTTATTAGCACTCCAAAAATCTCATTCTACACTTCGCACAAGTGTATTTTTCTTTCTAATTATAGAAAGTTTGGAGTGCCAAATGAGATTTTTGGAGTGCTAATAACAAATTTCTATATTTATATACATTTTATTTTAGTTTGGAAGTCGACTTCCTTTTTTTTTCTTCTTTCTTTATCAAGTTGGGAGTAACACTGACTGTAACCCTGTACAACTAGTTGTTGATTCATTTTGAATAATCAAAATTATTTCTTACAATGTCTTGGGCATATGAATAACATAAAGAAAACAGTCATACTACAAGCTAATAGTAGTAATACTAATTAGTAAACAACTTGTGCATGATGTTTGCTTATAACCAAGTGGCATGAAGGGACAAATGTATAGGTTTCACGCATGGCTTGGAATAGTATTAGTAAATGCATGATGTTTGCTTATAACCAAGTGGCATGAAGGGACAAATGTGTATGTTTCATGCATGACTTGGAATAATATTTGCTTATGACCAAATGACATGAAGGGACAAATGTGTATGTTTCATGCATGACTTGGAATAGTATTAGTGAATGCATGATGGTTGCTTATAACTAAGTGGCATGAAGGGACAAATGTGTATGTTTCATGCATGACTTGGAATAGTATTAGTCATCCGGAGATTTTGCATTTGTTTTTGTTTTTAATATGTATATATTAAGTTCTATTTTATTGGGATTGCTCACCATCCCTAAGTTGTGATAATGCCTTTATCTATCGTTGTTATGTGAGTAAATATCCGCCTAGCGCCTAGGCGGAGTCAGACGACGCTAGGAGGAGATTTTTAGAACAATCTTAATATATACATTGTTCACACTCATCTACAAAGAAACCAAAGGTAGTAAATATCGATGATATCGGAAATATCAGTAGTCCAAAAACACGGAAATTTCGATGGAAATATCGGGATATTATTGATATCGATAAAAATTGAATAAAAACCACGGAAATTGTAAGAAAAACTTGGAAATTTTTATTGAAACTTTGCAGGATGTTTATTTAGTCAATTATCTATTAGTTTATCACAAAAAATTGGAAGGAAATGCATTGCATGATAGATATAACTGATTTAAGTTGATTATATAGCGAACTAGCAAACATTGTGAGTGTAGAAAATATGTAGTAATTAATGAAAGAAGTTTAAACACACCATAATCATTTATATATAATGAATTAGTACAATAATTTACACTTTATACATTGCATGATAAGATACATGAATTACTTAGCAAGGTCTAAAATATCGATGATATCGGAAATATCGGTAGTCCAAAAATATGGAAATTTCGATGAAAATATCGGGATATTATGGATATTTTAGACCACATGCATCCTTTTGGCAAATTTATAAGCTTGAAAGTTCAACCAGATTTTAAATATTCTTCGAGCCGTTCTATTTGACCAAGATTTGTATTGGATACATAGTTTCATGCAAAGCCAAATCTAATTAAATTTCAGTAAGATATGTTTCAATATATATATATACATGCCAGGCCTAAAGTTGTTTGTACAGTTTCAGCATAATTAAACATGGTTGAGATTTTAGAATGCAGAACTTTGGTGAAGCTGTTGGTTTTATGTCATTTGATTTTTTCGGTAGCTGTGTCGAAGGTCGAAGGTCGAATCCGGCATTACAGATGGGAGGTGAAGTATGAGTACAAATCTCCAGATTGCTTTAAGAAGCTGGTCATAACCATCAATGGGGGAACCCCAGGACCAAAAATATTGGCTCAGCAAGGTGACACAGTTGTAGTTGAGCTTAAGAACAGCTTGTTAACGGAGAATGTAGCGATCCACTGGCATGGAATTCGACAGGTACGTCGTTTCATACCATGATGTTCATTTTCAAGTCGGCGTTTGTTCATTTTCAAGTCGGCGTTTGAATACAAACTTTTTAGATGTTGAGTTTTGTTCTCTTGTTGAGTTAATATTGTAGATTGGAACACCTTGGAGTGATGGAACAGAAGGTGTGACTCAATGTCCTATTTTGCCTGGAGATATCTTCATATACAAATTTGTTGTGGATAGGGTAAGATTTGGAGCTTGAACCAATAATTTGGACGGAATTTTTCTCGATAATATATATCTGACATGTTATGCTGTCATACTGTCAATTTGAACCATTGATCATTCTATGATATCAAACTGACAATTTGATGTGACATGCTAGATATATATTGTGAAAATACAACATTACCCTTTTTTTGCGTATCTGCAAATTTTTCGGTGAAAATGAATCAAAGGATCAGCCTCGGCGAATGATTTTATATATGCTTATGATTATAAACAATGTTTTAATCCATCTTACAAGTTTTGATGGCTTAAATTGCAGGCTGGATCATATCTATACCATGCACATTATGGAATTCAAAGAGAAGCCGGGTTATATGGATCGATTATTGTATCGGTTCCTAACGGAGTTTCTGAGCCCTTTGTCTATGATTATGACAGAAGCATTATCCTTAATGACTGGTACCACAAAAGTACTTTTGAACAAGCTACTGGCTTGTCCTCCATACCTTTTGTTTGGGTTGGGGAGCCTCAGGTAAATGCCTATTTTCATTGATCAAAATTACAAAAGTACATACTACTTTACACTGTTGGTAATGTACATTCCATTAACTTTTCAGTCACTTTTGATTAATGGAAGAGGGAGATTCAACTGCTCTCTACTAGCAACTCCTAGCCTAGAAGCCGGGGTCTGTAACGCGACAAATCCTGATTGTTCTTCCTATATTCTGACAGTAATCTCCGGAAAAACATACCGATTAAGGATTAGTAGCTTGACCTCTCTATCAGCTCTAAATTTTCAAATTGAGGTAAATATAACTCAATACTCACCAAGTCTCTAATAGTTCCAATTATGTTAAAAAATTTCAAAGCTTGTATTTATTAGTGACAAAATAAAATGCTATGCAGGGTCACAATATGACTGTTGTTGAAGCCGATGGGCATTATGTGGAGCCATTTGAGATCCAAAACCTATACATTTACTCCGGCGAGACCTATTCTATCCTGGTAAAGGCAAACCAAAACCCATCAAGAAACTACTGGATGACTACAAACGTTGTTAGTCGGAAACCTGCAACCCTAACCGGCCTAGCAATCCTCAATTACTATCCAAACTACCCCAAGAAATCTCCTCCAACTCTTCCGACCGCAGGCCCCCTATGGAACGAAACTGCACAAAGATTGGCACAAAGTCTTTCACTCAAAGCCCACAAAAATTTCACTCACACTCCTCCTCTCACTTCAGACAAAGTGATTGTGCTTCTCAACACACAAAACAAGATAGATGGAGTCCACAGATGGTCCGTAAACAATGTATCTTTCTCTCTTCCCCACACACCTTACTTAGTAGCCCTAAAAGAAAATGTAAACCTAAACCGCGTTTTCGACCAAAACCCTCCTCCGGAAAACTACGACTTCGAGAACTACGACATATACAGCGTTGCTAAGAATGTAAATGCTACTTCAAGCAATGGGATATACCGGTTGAGGTTCAACAGCACGGTGGATGTTATTTTACAGAATGCAAACACTATGACAGTGAACAACAGCGAGACGCATCCGTGGCATCTCCATGGACATGATTTTTGGGTGCTGGGATACGGGACAGGCAAGTTTGACATCAAGAAGGATGTTGGGAAGTACAATCTTGTGAATCCGATTAAGAAGAACACGGTGCCGGTACATCCTTACGGTTGGACTGCATTGAGATTTAGAGCTGATAATCCAGGTGTTTGGGCATTTCATTGCCATATACAGTCACATTTCTATATGGGAATGGGGGTGGTGTTTGAAGAAGGGGTGGAGAAGGTGGGAAAGCTGCCCTCTTCTGTTATGGGCTGTGGAGAAACCAAAGGTTTCCATTCACCGTAGAAATTAGTGATTCTTTTCTAAAGATACGAGCAAATCATTTTTCCATGTATGAATCATATTCAATTTTAAAGAAATTCAATTAAACCTCGAAAAATCGTGGTTGAGAGCGTCACTAACCCTCCGTTGGAAGTTTTATGTTCTAATCTTTATCTCCTCTATTATCACTTGTATTGTATATATAAAAAAAATTGTTAGTAACATTTAATTTATTTATTCGATAACCGTGGTTTTCCATCAGTTGTCTAATTTTTTAAGAAAAAAAAATTCATTTATGGCTGGAGGATAAATGTTCTAAAATTTTCATAAACTCGTAGTGAGACTGAAAAATCATGAATTCACTGTAATTAAAAATTTGTAATTTTAGCATTGCTAATGAGAATAGAGTGAAGAAAACTGATTTTCCAATTCTGCCCCCATTTAATTTCAACATGAAGAACAAGAAATTGCACTCAGCAAAATGAACGATTAAAACAAAGAACGATCGCGATGGGACTCGAACCCACAATCTCCCGCACCGTAGGCCAGCGTCTTATCCATTAGGCCACGCGATCGTTGACAAGAGCTTTATCAAACTTTTAGATGAGGTACTTTTAAACTTGGTATTGATGAAGTCTTGTAACTCTCATAATTATGAGATTCCAAAATTAGAATTGAATTCATTTTCAAAACTTTTTGTATTATATTTAGAAACATATTCGATCCGTTCCGGCTGAAACTCAGGCCTAGTTCCATCCAATTTGTTTAGGGTTTAACAAATTTTTTAGAAGAAGTATTGTGCGCGTCAATGATTGATCTACAAACAAAACTTGAAGATTCATAAATATGGCTGCGCCGCCAACAACACAAAATTGTTGCCGGCGACTAGTTTACATATGAATATCATCCTCCAAAAATTCATAGAAAAAATGTCATCCAATTCCGAGTGGAAACACATTCACAAATTACACGGCCAAAACAATGCTGTGTTAAATAACGTTGTCATTACTAAAAGAAAACTTGTGCTACCTATGTAACTTATTGTATGGGACTTCCCAGGCATACTGCCTATCTTGAACAATTTCATAAACACTTTTCAGACTGAGTACAATTTCTCAAGAACCATTCTTGACCTTGTATCGATAACAAACGCGTTTCTTCTTCATCAATGATCCGTTCTCAATTGTTAAAAGAACGTTTCCAGGTTCGTTGTTCGAGAAAGAATTTCGGAGAGAACCCTCTTGCGCACTAAGCCTCCTGCCCTTTTGAATGATAATGCCATATGATCCCTCATCAGTTGGAAAGAATTCTTCCTTGTAGTGTACTTCCCAACCCAACACGGTAATTTCCCACTTTAAAGTTGTTCCTGCCTGTTTCGCATCAACCATCAACATATTATTATGGTTCCGGGTTTGATATATAGTAGCCACAAGATTGAATAATTTTTTTTGAGTGCACATACCTCTGGTACAGGGATTTGAACAGTTTCTGATGATGATTGATAAACAGTAATCTCTGCGGAAGCATCTTCAGTTGAGAAATCAAACTCATCTTCCCGCTTCAGCCCGCCATAATGGACCGGTAGTTCCTCTGCAGCTATATACCTGTAATGAATAATCATAAGTTTTAGTTCAATACTTTCTAATAGGCCAATCAACAATTAGTGATGTATGAAGCTAAGGATGTTACTTGAGCAAGATTTCTGTGACCCTGGACGGGCGTGCGAAGACAACTTTGCTGTTGGTTCTTGGAGTTAAGAAAGGCAATAGGACAGCGCTAGTAGCACTTAAGGCATAGTACCAGAATGGAACATTGATGAAGATCTACACCAAAATGTAAAATGTTCCATTACTTGCATTGCAAGGCATGATATAAAGAAAATTGTATGGATGAAAATTTGAAGGCTCATGAAAAGAAGGATCTTACATTTCTTGCAACAAATTCAGGATAGTTGTCCTGAAGTATCCCGACAACCTGCTTTGTAGCATGTCGAAGCTCTTTCTTAGAAGGACCAGGCATGTCCTTAAGATCATTGACTAGGAGGATTGAGGACACTCCACCAGGCTTAAAGTCGAGCTTCTGAATTGCTTTCTCCATCAGTTGAACCCTCCGCCTTATAAACATATCGCGATTCTTTTCAGTCCCTAGTATTTTGTCATACACCCCTTCATCCCCAAGCAGCTTAAAATTACTATAACAAACCGGATGTCCTTCACGACCCACACCATTCATACACCCTATGGAACCAAGATCGTCACCAAATTCTTCATCCAAGATCGAATCCACCTTGTTGTCCTTCCTCCATTGGAGCGTATTCCTCAACATCTCGAAAGCATCATAGACATCGAACTCCCTAGCCCTTAAGAACTTCAATAGTATCACATCAGTGCCACTATCTCCTTTACTAGGCAATAAGGGTACCCCCCAAATTGTGATATCCTTATCGATAACGTCAAGCTTTCTATCCTGATCAATAGCCTCATTGTTGTTCTCTTTCAGGCCTTCTTCTGCCTTTTCCGCATTTTCCTCGTCTTCTTGCTTGGAAGGTTTATCGCCGTATTGTTTCTCTTCTTTTACTACTAACTTTTCTTCTATCTCCTTAGAGCCTTCCTTCTCCTTCACAGTTTTTTCCACGACTATTTCATCTCCTTTCCCCTCATTTATTTTCTTCGTCTCTCCACCTTCCTTCTTCGATATCTTTCCCTTTTCTTCAATTTCTTCTACTTTCGTCAAACTATCCTTCTCTTTCTCAGCTTCTTTCATAGCATTTTCCTCTCCTTTCCCCTCATTGATTTTCTCCTCCTCCCCACCTGCCTTCTCACATATCTTTCCCTTTTCTTCAACCTCTTCTACTTTCTCGGAACTTTCTTTCTCTTTCTCAGCTTCCTTCACAGGCTCACTCTCTATTACTTTCTCTTTCTCTCCACATTCCTTCTCCAATACCTTTTCCTTCTCATGCTCCACCATTTTCTTCTTATTTCCCTTAAACAACTTGTTCTCAAGTATTGCGTTTTCGAGCTTGGATCTCAGCTCCATCAAAGCCCTTTTCTCTTGCTCTTTTAAGTCCCAGAATGATGAGCTTTTCTCAACTTTTTCAACCTGATCATTGTTCTTCTCTTCCAATACCACATCCTCAATTTCTCCTTCATTAGCCTTCTCCTCCACCACAATCTCCCTCGTTTCACCTTCACTCGCCTTCTTCTCCTCCACCACCTCCTTTTCAATTACACCCTCATCCTTTTTAGATTCACCAGCCTCACCTACATTTTCACATCCTCCTGGGGATTTTCTAGCTTTTTTTCTATCGCCATTGTTGAACTTTTCTCATCTCCCTTTTCAACTGCATTGTTCTTCTTCTGTATTTCATCCTCATTCTTCTTCTTCTTCTCCTCGGCCACCGCCTTCTTAGTGACATCCTCATTCTTTTTAGATTCACCACTTTCCCCAACATTTTTCAAATCCTTTGCTTCATTACCCTTCTCTTGGATATCCTTGGATAACTCTTTTTCTTGTTCTTCAGAATGAGTGACTTTATTATCCTTTCCAGGCTCTTCAATCTTCTCTCCCGTTGCCATGATTGAACTTTACCAGATAGAACTTAGTGTTTTACTTTGAAATTTTTTAAACTAAAATAAAATATAAAGGACAATTAATGTATTGACGTGAGAAGATTGAAGATTGAGAGAAGATGAACCAAGGCCTTACAGTCTGACCCTGTTTTTCTCCACTGTTTTCTCCTTTTCTTCTATATTTGGTGTTAAACGAACGGTTCTAAACGAGAGTGTGAGATTTCTTGGATCTAAAGTAATGTTTCTAGATTAACCTTTGACAAACATGCCAAATTATTAAGTGAGAGAGCAATATTCGGTCACTATACCCACCACAAATCTCAGATTCCAAATTTTAAGGTTGAACTGGTATACATGGGGTGGCAATCACGGTTTTGTGTGGTATATGCCATTTCAGATTAGTATAGATTAATAGTCAATATTTTCATATAGATAAAATTAGCAATGGCCAATCTTAACTTGACATATATATCATTAAGAATAGTTGCACCAAATATATTGATGGTCTCTTTAATAGAGATGAGCTTCACCTATGTATGAGAGACTCACTTGTAATAGAGAAGTGATCAGTAATGTGGTTCTAATAGCAACACTAATTAATCATGTTAGCAAAATTAAAAACTAGAATGAATAATGATATTTTCTTCATCTAATATATTTGAGTTCATAAATTTGTCGGCATTTTGGATCATAGGTTCCAATATTGTATGACGTATGTAAAGTGCACCTAAATAACGCTAGCGGGACCATATTTAATTAGACTATGTAATTAACTAAGCAAATGCAATAAAAAAAAACCTAAGCATACTGATGTCGTAATTAAACCCTTTCCCCTTAGGTCAATGTTAATCCTTTTAATTTTCAGTCCTTGAAATTAACAAGATAAACTATAGTCTTTTGTCCTAAGGCTATATATGCACTAGGTAAAAGTTAGGGCATTGCAGCCACCATGTATAGCGGTTTTCACTTACAGTTAAGATAAGCTAAAAACCCTAGACTTTCCCGCGCAGGTTGTTATTTGGTAACCGTTCCAACCCTCAACCTCCACTTTTTTCTCAATACTCTCTCTCTCTCTCTCTCTCTCTCTCTCTCTCTCTCGCAAGTAATTAAGGATTAAGTCGGTTTTTATAAGTTGTAGCAGTTAATTAGTGGTAATTCTATCTCAGGTCTTGTTTAGGTCTGCTTCTGTCTACTCTTGTACAACAACCAACATTTTCACCTTACACAGTATCTTCTCAGGTACAATTCTCTCTCTCTCTCTCTCTCTCTCCCTCTCTCTCACTGCTTGCAGTTTTACTCTCTTTTCAAGAATCTAGCTATCTACGAATCGCTATGTATATACTTCCTTTTCGTACTCGCCTTGTACACGTACAGCTTCTGGACGAAATATTAAACATCTTATTATGCATGTATGGTTAAAATCTTAATTACGTATACTTAATTTCTCTATGCTGTGTTCATTTTCTAATTTCTTTTACTTCCTCTCTCTTTTTTTCAGGTTTTAAGCACATATATTTCATGGCCTTGAGTCCATTGCCTCCTCAGGCTTTCGACTCAGAGATGACGATCACTAATTGTTTCCAACAAAACTTGGAAGCAGAGCTCTTAACAGCAGACTTCCTTCAATATTATTATTATTCCGAGTATAATATTAATTCCCACTTTTCCAATAGCTTTGTTGATGAATATCATTCATGGTATGACCCCTACGATCTTCTAAACCTTGAAAATCATGATCATGATACTACTACTGATGATCATCTTCTTCTCCCACATAATAGTTTCTCTCTCACTGCCCCTGATTTCAATCCCTACCCCAACCCGAAACGCCAAAAATGTTTCCAAGATTGCTTCTCACCGGATTTTACTCTTTCTAATGGGTTTGTTCCAAATTTGTGTCCGCTACCCTCGTTGATGCCTGTGCCCAAGTTTTTTCCTACTCCACTTCCCAAATTCGATCAACTTCCGGAGGATTTAACTAATAGCGCAGGAGCAAACATTAATCATGGACACGAGAGTATAACTAATGTTGCTAATAAGAAAAAAGTGGGTGAAAAATGTGTGTCAGCTCAGAGTATAGCGGCTAGAGAAAGGAGGAGGAAGATCACAGAGAAGACTCAAGCGCTAGGGAAGCTTGTTCCTGGAGGAAGTAAGATGAACACAGCTGAGATGCTCACTGCTGCTTACAACTATGTCAAGTACTTGCAGGCCCAAGTTGGGATTCTTCAACTCATGGGGTCATTCAAGGTATTTTCCTGAGTTTTTCCTTCTAAATTTTACTTCCACCATCCAAAAGTCTAGTTACTATCTTTTCTTTGTTTATTTATATCTGACCGTCACACTCGAAATAATTTCAATTTGAGATATGTACACGTAACATCAAATCCATTTATCCAGCTCTTTTTTTAGCCTTTGTTTTTTCTTTTTATCATTTTATTTCTGTAAATCCGATTATCTTAATGATTATGATGATTAAAATAATGAATAATTATTAACAATTAATCCTGCTTGAATAACCCTTTTTTCCAATCTTGTCTTTGCTTATTTCAGAAGCCTGAATTCGAGTGTAGACGATACTAGATTGCTTAACTTGAAAATAATTTTCACACTCCGTTTTGGTCCTCCACGCCCATGCTCGTTTTTTTCCTCCATTCAATCTCGTAGCTAAAAACAAGAGGAGTCAAAGTGGTCGAGAGAGCGTGCGGAAATAATTTTCCAACTGCTTAAAAGAAAACTTATAAAACTGTTTATAACATAAGATCTTATGCGTGCAGGAATTGAAAGAAGCTCCTCCCATTGAAGAGCTGCAAGTAGTTGCATCTCCTGTTCTTCAAGAGAAGCTATATTTGGAGAATAACTGCCTGGTCCCAAAGAAGTTTGTGGCGATACTAGCAGAACACTTTGATGCTCAATCAAAGCCTTCACTCTCCAACAATCTCAACCTACTGCTCACATCTACAACTTGACAAGAATTTTATGCATGTAAATATGATGTTTCTCTCTTCGAATCGAGATCGTATTCTAGTTTCTGTTCGGTGTTCGTATGTATCTTTTCATCTCTTGAAAATATATATCCAGCAGCCATTTTCTGTAATGGCGTCGGAAACGGAAAAAAAAATTGCCGAAAATCATCTTCAACAAGGAAATGAAGAGTGAAAAGTTCAAGAAATATGGAAACAAAACTTATTTACTTTATCAAGCCAGGAAGAGTACATGGTTTTCGACTTGAAATATTTACCACAAAGGATTATTTCTGCTGCTTTGATTCATGTGTCACATAAGATTCTCATCAGTGTTCAAACAAAGGAGGGGACTAAAGGTTGAGATTTTAACAAGAAAAACACAGGTTGCAATTCGATAGCATGACTTATACCGGATGTCTTAATTGAGATGCAACCTCTTTCGTTGTAATCTGAGTATTGGGGGCAAACCCCAGGCTGTTCATGGTTCCAACTAGCGTCCGGCAATACCGCTCCATTACGCACTTTCTGTAGAACTGTCGACGGGTGTGTCGGACTGCGCTCCCCATTCAGTCCACGATCCATCATAGACTGGTACATCAGGCTTACCAAGTCGATGAAGGCCCTGAAAGAGAGCACATGAATACGAGAAGTAGGAATAAATGCGGCATGGTTCCTTGCTAAAATATTTATTAAAAGAACGTAACTGGAAAAATAAAACCATTGTTTACGTTCATGATCAACTATTGAAAAATAAAAAAAAATCATCTCTGCAGCTCTAATACTTCCAAGAAATTTAGTGGGTGCTGGGTATGCAGAGAGAGAGAGAGAGAGAGAGAGAGAGAGATTACCAATGCAAGAATGCAAGCTGTCACACCAGTACCACATGAAGTAACGACAGGGCTTTCCAAGGAGATACCTGCAGCATGAGGTTAGGGTCATTAATTAATAATAACAGACAGATACCTTGTGACCAATTAAAATATTTGTCTGCGGTTGAGTTTTTATGTTTAAAAAAGGAGACAATGCTCGGAAACCATAGAGCAGCACAGGGTACATACAAAAGTATTCAAGATCTAAGACTACAGCAAAAAAGTAATAATAAAACAAAGAAGTTATTACCTTCTTCATCAAATCGGGCTTTCAGCTTATCTGCTGGTAAGAGTGTCGCTGAAGAATCCAACAACTGCAAGGAAAGAACCCATTTGTTACTCAACAGCTTATGCAGCATACCGTTTTTTACACACCCAACTAGACTTTGTTGCAGTTTCAAAAGGAATAAGAGGTAACACAAGAATTTGATATTTTTACCTGTGGAAAAGGAATGCACTTGCTTCCAGGCACATGACCACTTCTTATGCCTTTTCGAGGCTCTAATGCAGTTCCATCGAACCTGCAACACCAAATTTCCGTCAAATCCAAGATTGTTAATGCAAGAACAATAATCAGAAAATAGGCCTTCAAAGATCATGTAATCTAATTTTTTTTTTTTTTTTAAAACACATCACAAATAGGAAAAGAACTCTAATAAAATGTCTCCATATAATCTGCATAAGTTCCTTTGTGTGAGGCAGAGAAAATTTTGAGTGCTCAACATACTGTTATATTATCTCAATCAAGATTATTATTTCACAATGCATGAATGAACACGTTCCAGCTGGTGATTTACACAATTACCGGGAAAATAAAACAGACCAAGAATTACTCAAGCTTCATATTAGTTGATTTAGCATAAAGAATACCTGGCCTTTGATCGGGCATCTATATGTTGGTGACTTCCTTCCTCAACATTTTTTCTAACCTGAAAAATACAGTTGGAAGTATAAAATGAGAGTATATAAAAAAAAAAAAAAAAAGGTAAACCCATACTTGCCACAAATTTCAGGGCTGAATTCAAGATATGCACCTTTACTAGTCAATTAAGATAGAGAAACCAAACCTGATCAAGAGTCCAGACAAGATGTGGCTGAAACTTAGTCTCAAATGTGGTGGGCCCAACCTGCAGAACAAAAATTCTTCCCCAAAACCATCACAAGCAGCCTTGAAAACTATCACATGTTATCATAAAAACTTAGGAAAAGCGTCACGTCAGACAAGGTCAATTTAGTCGACATGCGACCTTCAAGGACTGACCGAACCCTACACCCTCCTTTTCCCAAAGAATGGAAAACTAAAGTTCTTAACTCTAGGATAACATTCAACAGCTCAACCCCCCATCAAACTTCCAAATTTCTTTACTTATGTCCCTAGAGGAGAGAATTGCAATTTTCTAGATCTCAAGAAAATCTACAATGTACAAGGTATAGAGAAAGTAGACTGCAAACAGACACTACAAGAATTGAGGAAGTGAAAAAAAAAGAGAGAACCTATGATTTAAGACATTTATCCTGGCTTAAGCGTCCACAATAAAACTATGAAAAACATAAATAAAAAGACCAACATCTAGATTTCACAAAACATACTGTAATAACCATAACCATATGCTAATGGCTTTTGGAGTCAGAGAATTCCAAAATCCCGGTCAGCGTTAAAACATAACTGTTTTCAGAGACAAGTATATAATGAACTTACTGCTTGTCCCTTGTATATTTTCTCTATTGCCTCACTGGCAGCACTAGCTTTCAAAATTGCATCACCAGAGGCACTAGATTCAACATCAAATCCAGATGCACGCCACCTTGGCAGGCCTCCATCTAAAACCCAAACTCTGTCATGGCCAAATACTCGGAACATCCTTTCATTTTTATAAGGAAATGAAACATTAGATTGTAACACAATGAAAAAGCGTAAAACACAATTTTTTTTTATCACATTTCAGATGAGTTAAAACTTTAAATCTTCCGAATCAGTCCCATAACTTACCACCACACACGAGCTGCACTAAAGATCCCTTTTCCATCATACACAACAAGATCATCTTTGTTCTCAATGCCAAGAGCAGAAACAGCAGCAGCAAAGGCTTCCTCTGATGGTAACATATGCGGTAACTGTTACAAGTCATAATTCTAGTCTTCAATAAGAGAGAACAGGAAAGAGCAAGATAGTTAGAAAAGTGGTGTGTATGCCTGGCCATCATGGCCCACACACTCATAAGAACAACATCAAGAACTATTCATCAGAATTTGTTGACATGAAGAATCATTCATCATATTTTTTTTTTTGGTCAACAGTCATTCATCAGATTAATATTAACAGCTTAATCATATAATCTGAATTCTTCTCCAAAATGGCTAATAAGAATGTATTTCTAAGTTAATTCAAACTAGTGGAATGAAATAAATCGCTAAGAATATAGTTGGCACGTTAAGAAAATAGACTCAGGCGTTTTGTGGCCATACTAGTTTCATCCTTATTTCCCTAATGTGAAAAAAGGGCCAGAATGAAGCTCAAGAAGCAAAGAAAATAAGGCTGCTGATTTCAACATCCAACACTAGCATTCATTGCTAGTGATGCTAGTGCGATCTGATATCATATTTTGACAAGAAACATAGAATAGAAAACATCTTACTTTAGTATTGCGATCTGATATTCCATCCACGTCAAAGAAAAGTGCACCAGGAATGTGAGCAACCTGTCATGACGAAGAGGTTTAATTGACCAAAATGAGCCGTAGTGGAAAATGAAGCAATACGAAATAACATGAAGATCTTAGAACAAGATTGGAATTGAATCCATTGATACAGATATTATTAAGAATTATCACATGACAGCATCAGTCCAGAAAGCTTGGTGAGCACCTGATACTCTTGAATTGGATTCCTTTGCTCATCAGGCATATACCAAGATGCATCTAGCACCTGAAGTAGATAACTAAAAATAGTTTACCAACATGCATAGGGAAAAAGGAAGCATATAGGAAAGCAGAACAGAAGTGCCATCTCCAATTAGAAAATCATGATGATGACAACATACATTATGAACCAATTGAAAAAAATTACATATAATCAAGCATTCGTTAGTAATATCTTCAACTTATTCCAGACTTACACTCCAGTGGAAGAAAGGGAAGGATGAATAAATAGTTCAGTATAAACAAGCCAAAACACGGTACCTTCAGATCAGGCTCTTTGAGGTTAGCATGGAGCCAATCAACAGAAACAACAGGCTCTTTTGTCGACACAGATTGTGTTGAAAAATCAGCTCTTGCGCCAGCTACTGATGAAGCCATAACACGAGGAACCCAGGCAGATGTTCTATATCTTCTATAGGTAGGGTCAGCTTGAAAGTGTTCTGTTCCCTTCTGCATTGACAGAAAAATAATTATATTAAATCTTGACATAAGAAAAAATATTAGATTTAGTAAACTGCTCAAACTGAAAAGCGTATTTCAAATTAATAAACAAACGTAATGATTAAGTTAACTACTTCCCAAATCAAATCAAAATGGAATCACAGAGAAGACGAACAATTGTGGATGATTCAGACAAGGCCTCTTAAAATAAAACATGAGTTTTTAGGTAAAGAGGATTGTGCAATAATCTTTGCACACTATGAAGAATACATGTTTCTCAACGATTCCACAGTAATCACTCAATCCAGAAAAACATCTTTAAAGGAAGCTCTTCCGCCTAAGAAACTACAGGATTTTCAATGGTTTGATCGAATTTGTTATGTAAATTAGACAGAGTAATCTACATCAATCGATATCCAAGTAGTGTATATAATATTTAATTAAACACACAGCCAATAAATCACTTCGAGAAC
Organism: Malus sylvestris; assembly: GCF_916048215.2. Classification (NCBI taxonomy): domain Eukaryota; kingdom Viridiplantae; phylum Streptophyta; class Magnoliopsida; order Rosales; family Rosaceae; genus Malus; species Malus sylvestris. The sequence goes on along the minus strand of NC_062264.1, from coordinate 35,521,938 downwards.
TACAATACCGAACACTTTATATCATAACGACAATCAAAGGGGGAATCTAGAAAACATACAAGCAGACTCCAACAAATTCCCTTCTTTCCAGTTCATGGCTACCGGAGTCAAACGGAGCTGCTAGGGTCATTGAATACATTCAGGAACTAAGACCATTTACATAACAATCACACTAAACACCTTCACAATAGTAAACTACAACATTACCACAAATCACTTAGCTGATCAAACAAAGAAAAACCCTTGTCAGGAAAGCACTCCCAAACATTCCAGACCAATTTCCAAACTCAATTCACTTATAAAACTAAAACCCATGAACAAAATACAAAAATTGAGATATATAGAGCAAGAAAAATGACCGGCTAAAACCAAAAGATCGAAAATTTACCAAAAGGGAATAAGCATATTATCGAAAAGAACAAAACCCACAAATCAAAATCGAAGATTAAACACGAAAAGAAAGGAAGCTTGCTACTTACATTGAAGAGGGAGGTGAAAAATTGGGGCTTTTGGCAGAGAGAGTGAGAGGAAGAGTGGAAAAGGCGATGACCCAGGAGAGTCCTTGCGAAAAGAGATGAAGCCATTCACTCAAAAGACCATAGAAATTAAAAGGGTTTGGCTTTTAGGAGGAGGACGAGGAGGAGGTTACTCGAGGTGTCAGTAAAAGAGAAGACAAAGGGTCTCCCTCTAGGCTCTATCTATCTACAGCAGCAGCTCAATGGGACGGTGACAGGATTTTACTTTATGCCTTAATTTCCTCGGAATTTTGTGGGGGCTTGTTCGGACGATTAAAACTTATGAGCCAGCATAGGCTAAATTTGATTTGATTTCATCTGGAAAATTGCATTTATGCCCCTGAATTTTTTCTCTTTTCTGTGTTTGCCATTTTTACTAAAAGTTTTTATAATTGACCCCCTAAACTCAAAGTCGTTTGGCAATAATGAGGATCCTTCCGGATCCTCTTTGTGAGGATCATAAAGATCATTTAATCACGTCCGTTTATCGTATATCATGCAATTAGTTTTTGTTAGATACCGTTTATATTCAATTTTAAATAAAAAAAAATTATAATAATTTTTAACTGCACGATATACGATGTACGAACGACGGAATCCTCACAAAAGGATCCTCGTTCCAAAGGCAACGTGGCACCTCCGTGCATTTGTCATCCACAATTCCATCAAGGAAAATGTTCTATGGATTGGCCCACCCATTTTCAAGGTATAATTTTCTTTGCACACCCAACTTTAAAATCAAGATAACCAAAATACCCATGACCTTTTTTGTTTCTCTATTTTATCTTAAAACAAAGAAAACAACCAAGGTTCTCCAGTTAAAACAACCATTCTAAAATTGTTATAACCACGAAGTAGAAGTAATTTTTTTGGAAACGAACGGTGGTTGAATTTCGAATAAAGAGAAAACACTACAAAATTACAAATAATGCAACATGCATGCTTATTCAGACTCTAATTGAGCAGGATGTGTTTAATAAAAGATAATATTAGAGAGACCAAATTTACAAACCAAATGATGTGTCACCAATAGGAAATAAGCACATTAATCGACATTTAACTAATAATTCAATCATCATCAACCACATCATTTGGTTTACACAATTTGATTTAAAAATTTGATCTATCTAGCATTACCCTTTTATAAAAGATCATGAGTGACAGTTACATATTTCTTGGCCAAAATTTGATTAGATGGAGTGTCATTTTTGCAAAATCTTTCACAAAGGTTGGATAGATCATTGGCTATCTATGTCGATGAAAATGCCAGGACTTACAAGTTGTTTCATGATAATGGTTTCACACTGCCCACACCATCAACTTTTATGTTTTGGAAATAGCTCTGTATCACTGACAACAAATCATGTGTTTATGCTCGAATAAAACACATTGAGATTGATTATCATTACATCCAAGAACTTGTATCAAGTAAATATGAGTTTGTCAAATTTCATACGTTCATACAATACATTTTTTAAAGGGTCGATTTCTATTAATTACTTCAAGTCCATGTTTTATCTCAGATAGAAGGGTGGAGACAACCACTAAAAAATTAGACAACTTGTCAAGAACTCGTTTGAAAGTGATTTAAAATGACTTGAAAACACATTTGGAGAAAATGTTTTTAAATCAACTCTTAATAAAATCCAAGTAGATCTTGAACAAACACTTTTAAGTGCTTCTTGTAAGAAGCATATATCTAGTGCTTCTTTCAAAAAGCACTTACAGTGCTTTTGCAACCCAAAGCAATTTCACTAAAATAGTTTTTAGTCACAGGGATAGACTTGGCAAGATGCGTGAATGGCTGGCGGAGTTCGTGGCTTCGTTGTCAAGGGAGAGCTTTGATATGTCATTGGCTATTGTATGGAGTATCTGGAAGGAACACAATTCCTTTGTGTGGAGTGGTTCAGCTCTAGATCCGTTGGATATTTATAGCAATACACTAACTTGGTTGAACGAATACAAAAAATGGCACGAAGTTAAAAGGACCACACTACAACAAAAATGGGCACTGCACACAATAAATTATATGTGCCATTTGAGGCTAAAGAGCACCAACAATTGTGCCCATAGAGCAATAGCAACGATGCAACAACTAAATTTGTATATATGCCCTCTATGGGCGTCACCATTGATTAGAGAGCACAATATGGCTATTGGTGCTCAAAGGGTTGAGCACAGATAAGTGTATTTTTGTGCCCCTGTTCCGACACATGTGTCAGGTGACATTTCAAATTCATGTTAGCACAATTTTTGTAATTGTGCTCTATCAGTTAAATATAAAAAATAAAAATAAAAATTTAAAATAACATCATAACACATTACAACCTAAAACAAACATTTGAAAACACCAGATCAGAATAGAGGAAAATATTTCTCATAGTTTCTCTTCTTGACAGATTAGACTGAACCAAGTAATCAACATTATAAATTAAAGAAAAAAAACAAGGTAATGATTTCAAACGTATATTCTTCCTTTCAGCCACTCATCATTCGGTGAAGCCGTCTGTGCACCACGTGCCATCCCCAGCAGTACCACGCACAACTCCACGCGCCATCCCCTGCAGCTACACCAGGGGTTTTAGAATTCATTCCCAAAACAAAATCATTTTCAGTGATTCAAAAGCCCAAAAAAAGTTACTAAGGTAAGGATTCAAAATATACCTTCCTCACGGCCATTCAGCGGCCGGTGATAGCCTAAAATAAGCTTGAAACTCGCGAGCCTCACCGAAAATCTGGGGAATTTCTCCCGAGTTGAAACTGCATCCAACCTTAAACAAATCAGGCATCCAGTGCACGAAAACGTTTCTAAACAACCTAGATAACCTAACTAAGGTGTTTTCGAGACTCACCTATACTAGATTCAACGGAAAATCTCACCAGGGAAGCCAGGCCACGACGGAGCTTGTCATTTCACTGCGTCGATTTTGGTTTCCAAAAAGCAAAAAGTAATGGGAGTCTGTGGTGACGAGAGAAATAAAGTTGGTGGTTGCCTCGCCAAAGAACGGCAGTTCCCCCACCGTCATTCCTTATGTGCTTCTGTCTGTCACGGAAGAAGTTGAGAGGCGGAGAGAGGAGAGAGAGAGAGAGAGTGCCAGTGTGGTGTTTGGGTGGTGGCAAGGTTCACTGGAGTGGCGAATGAGGTGGAGATGGTACTGCAATTTTCTGTGCAGTGAGCACAGAGATGGTGAGGGATATTTCAGATAATAGAGTGGAGAAGTAGAAAGAGTTCGTGAGAGAAGGGTTGTGTGAAAGAGAGACGGAAGAGTGTTGTAGTGAAGAAGATAATGATGCACGGGAAGGCGTGAAAACCCACGTGGGGTGTCAAAAATTAATTTTAAATAATTTAATGAGTGTAAAGGAACCAGATCAGTGGAATCTGGTTTAAAGGGGGACAAGGATTGTCTGCCATCCCACTTCCGGTGCTCTCTTGTTTGTGTGGTCACAGTTAAGTCACGTCAACATTTTATATTACTATTCATTTTTGTCTTATTATCTCTATAAAAAAAACAATATAAAATGTTGATGTGGTTTAGCCGTGACCACACAAAACAGGAGGGCACCGAAAGTGGGAGGGCAGACAATCCTTGTCCTTTAAAGGGCACAAAAACATATTTGTTTATTTAAATATGTTCAATTAGAGGGCACAAAAGCCCATATTGTGTGTTGTAAATTAATAAAAAAAAATCAAATGAGGGATGCGAGTTTGAGTGTGGGGGATGGGGATGGCAGAAAGAGAGTGGAAAATGATGGGGTTTGCACAGGGAAGAGAGACTCACATGTGGGTGGGTCCCATTGCACACCACTCAAACATAAATAATACTAAAATAATTCAAGTGCACAAATCCATAATTGTGCCAACATGTTTTTTTTTTTTTTTCTGTATGGGAAGTGGAATGATTTATTAGTTTTTACTATTTATTGGACACAATTTTTAAAATTTGTGTCACAAAAAGGAAATTTATAATTATTAATATTCAATGGGCATTTATTTTCAAATTGTGTCATTTGAGTGCATTGCTTGATGATGTTGTTTAGGAAATGGAATAAATTTAAAGAAATGATTTCTACACACCTGTAAATAAAAATTGTCTATTAATTCTTCTTTATTTTGTGGAATCGAAATGCCATATATAACATGAATGTGCATTAATAAAAAAAAGTGTGTCAAAATCCGATTTCGCTAAATTATTCTTCGTTTGCAGACTACCATGGTGTTTATTTCTTCATCTGCAGACTGCCATTAATTGTATGAGACTCTCGTCAATGCAGTTTTTAACGGAAGTAGGGTATGCGTGCAAAATTGCATGGACTGTCCTATTTGTTCAGCTACTTAACTTAGCAGTTCTTTAGGAGATATTCATTGTATTTGAAACATACGTTCGTACACCGTATGCCGTTATAAGTAGAGGGACACTTTAAAAATAAAACTTCCCTCTACTTAATAATGACTACCATCGAGTGTTTCGGGCACACCGAAAAATTATCATTCTTTAAGCCAAATTTTGGGAATGTATATTAGGAGTACAAGAATCTTGCTAAAATCATTGTGTCAATGGTTAATTTTATAAATTCTAAGGATTTGGTCAAATTCATGACCAATTGACCATTGACGAGATACAATCAACGATTTGAAAAAGAAAGGAATGAATTTGGATATGGTAAGTCTTGTTGATTTCTTCATTTTCCCATTTTTGTTAAGCAAACATATTACAATAAGTAATGACTTAAGTTTGTCAACGTATTAGTAAAATACTCACATAAAACTCTGGTGCAATGATGACTGTTGATTTTTTACTTTTTTTTTATTTTGTTGGCTTAAAGTGTAAGGGAGTTGGGAATAGGGAAAAAGGTAAATGTAAAGGGCACAAAAACATATTTTTTTATTTAAATATATTCAATTACAGGGCACAAAAGCCTTAATTGTGTGTGGTAAATTAATAAAAAAAAAAATCTCTCTCTAACATTTAAAAGGACATTTCAAATTTTTGTAGGCACAATTACTTGACACAAACTAATGTGCTTATTTGTTAGAGGGCACATTTGAGATACTTTGGTGCTCAATGGAACTTAAAAAGCACAAATATGTTTTTGTGCTCAATGAAAATGCAAAGGGCACATATCAATTGTGTTCTTAGCCCATTTTTCTTGTAGTGCCAGCAGGGTGTCCACCAAGCAGAAATGGCAGAAACCTGTTAACGGGTGGCTCAAATGTAATTTTGATGGTGCTTGGGATGAAGACGGATCTATCGGAGGAATTGGGGTGGTGGTTCGCGATGAGAATGGAGAGTTTGTGGCGGCCAAGACGATGAATCTTTCTGGGATTTGCTCACCTCTGTTGGCAGAGATTCTTGCAGCTCGTGAAGTTGTGGATTTTGGAAGACAACTAGCGGTAACACAAGTGACGTTCGAGGGAGATGCTTTGTTGGTCCTCAAGGCACTACAGTGGGATGCAACAGCCAACAATGGTCCATGTGGGCATTCTATTACATGATGGTCGTCTCTTGCTGCAGCCTTTCCCCCTGGAAGTTCGAATTTAGTCGAAGAGAAACGATTAAAGTGGCGCATCCTTTGGCGAGAACGGGTTTAGTCTCAGCTAATCAAGTATCATGTTTTGAGGAACTCCGGATGTAATCTCTGATTTTTTTTTTTTTTTTTTTTTTATGAGAATAGCTTTAATAGCTGGTTGATTGGCGCAGGACGTTTTGTCTGGGTTGAAATCTCCAACATAATTTTATCAAAGTCCATTAATAGCACCATATTCTCTTTGATATGTACGTCTTTCATCCTTATTAATGAACATCGTATTTGCAGTAAAAAAAATGATTAGATTTTGGATTTTCAAAAGTAAAGTGAAACAAATTTAATTTCAGAGGATAAAAAGTTAAGGATAGAACTTGGCTGCTGAACAACAGTCAATTACAGACGGACACGTGTCTAATATATGATTAAAAATCAATTACTTAAACACATGTCCATCTGTGATTGGTCAGTAGTCAAGTTTTCTAAAAAAATTAAATAACAATTTCATGGACAAATCAATAAATAAGGCTTAATATAGGCTTATTATATTAACATCCCATAAATTGTTGAATAAACCTCATACTTAAAAATTGTCTTAATACACCCCACATACTTTCTCATAATACCCTCATACCCCACATTCTCAATATACACCTTATATTTTGTACATTCACCCCATATTTCTCAAATCTTATAACACTCATTTTTAATTTTCAAGGACTGAATCTAACCATTTGAATGTTTAGTTTGCCGAAAGATTTCAAATCATCTGAACGTTTAGTTTGCCGAATGATTTCAAAATGATGATTTGAAATCATCTTAGTATAGTTTGCATCGAAATATATCTACCTTCGTTAAGTAGGGTAACATCAGCAATGGCTTCATTGTGAAGGTTCCACAAGAGCTGGGTTGATGAAAACTCCCTTCAATAGAATCCCCGTAAATTGTTACTCTTAGATATTTAAGTGTTGAAAATGACCTTGTGAAGGGTCATATGACCTTGTGAAGCCGAACAGGGCTCATTTTTAAAGACATAATTAAAGCTTGTATCACACAGTATGCATGTACCTTTGTTTTCGCAGCTAGACGATATATGTCAGGTACATCTGATTGCTTATGATGCTTAGGATAGGCCACTTGCCCATATAGATCATACTTGTCAATGAGCTTGAGCACAGTTGTAAGAACAACCAAGCTACTATTTGACATTTCTTCAATGTCATCTCTGTTGCCAAGTATTAGTGTTTGCATAAGCAACATGTGTAATCCATTATTAGTGTCTGGTATAAGAATAGAGGATCCAATTATCGGAGATCAAAGTATGAAGTGTTCCAAGTTGGCTAGCTCCCGAAGAGCTCGGCATTCATCACTCTAAAAGTGATTTGAGATGTATTTAGAATTTTTTTTTAACTTAATATGATCAAAATTGTTATTGCAGGGTGGGGTAAATAAATCATTTAATATTAAATTTTAATGTGAGGTCATTCAACATTTTGTGAGATGCTAATATAAAAAATCTTAATATATTGCACAATCTCAATGCATTTAGATGAACATTTTATGGGGCCACAATCTTTGACCGTTTATTAATCTTCCCATCCATGCATGCATCAAATAATCGTACACATAGTCATCAAATTTCCAGCTATAATTGCAGCCTCTAATGCTAGAAATGTTTGACGCATTCTGTCCTGCAAAACATAAACAAACAACAATTAATACCGCATTAACCTAATAAGAATATCCAAAACTAGAAGACTTGCTTGTGTACCGTGTGAAAAAGGTAAACTTTATTCCTCTTACTTAGGCCAACCCTAATGGTTCGGTTAATCTCGCCCAACACATCTCTAATCAATGGACTAAAAATGGTTTTGAGTTAAGGTTATTTTTGGGCCAAATTTAACCCAAGAAATGGGTCGAAGTTATGGTTTGGACATAGTTGCTAACGCTATCGTCCACTTGTGGAAAAATTAATGATTATTTTTTTAATCGGACGACCTACGCGGTTAGATTGTTGGTTCAACCAATGGTCCGGATTCAAATTTAAAAAAAATATATAAATACATTAAATCCAACAGTTCAGAACGAATATAAGCAAATCTAATGGGAATGGAAGATCTAAAAATCCAAAATTATAACAGCTAAAACAATTTAAAAAATATATATTTGAATCAAAATTCACCAAAATACTCTATAAATATATATGTATTTGTTCAAACATCCACACGAAATCCACTTTCGTCAAACAATTCTTCATTTTTTTCTTTCTACCTACCTATGTATTTGTGTTTAAGAATAGGGTAGGTTGTATGGTTTTCCATGCTCCTTCATGTGGTGCATGTGTAAAAAAGAGGTAGGTTTATTTGTCATTATTTATCGGAATTAAATATTTTTTTGTTAAAATGTTCATAAAATAAATTAGGATAATTATACACAAATTTTATTTTAAAATAGTTATCGAAAAAAAAAGGTTAAAATCATTTTTTAATAATTTTGGCTTAAAATTTTAAGCCAAAACCATTGGAAAGAAAAGCTATTTTCTTAAAGTAACTTTGTTTTAAAAAAAATTATGTAGACCATTTTAATTTAATTTTATGAACATTTTAACTAAGTATTAGGTCTTCTTTTTTTTCCCGTTAGATTTAATCATACAAATCTTAACCGTTTGATTCAATGAATTTGTAAACATAAAACTAAAAAAAATATACATATATGGTGGCCCAGCCCCATTAAACCATGAGAAATCTTGGCCAAAATTTGCCTCAGAAATGAGTTTTGGGTTAAAACTCATATTTTCCCAAAGAGTTGAAGCAAGTTAAGATAAATTTAGAACTTAAAATTTAAGTTGTACTCCAAGTATTGAAGTAGGTCTAAACATGTAATTTTAAACCCCTCAACAAAGGGAGAATTTTCAACCGCAATATAAAATCATCATATATAATGAAAAAGCCATGAACTTGGAATTTATAATTTCATCAATATATAAACAAATTAAATTGTTGAAAAAGCAGAAACAGATATATACCCTTGGCGGTGCACCTGGAAGGAGTACTACTTGATTTATAGCCTGCATCAATGATTTAGATTCGTCGTGTGTTAAATCAGTTAGTCGAACACTATTAAAAACTGTACATGTAGCACAATTTTAGCACAAATTACATTTTGTGCCATCATTTTTAACATTACTTTAATAAGCATACAAATGCCTTTAATTTTACTCTTTTCATATGGCATGATCTTATGAACAGCGTGTTCTTTCGTTTACACTCAAGTTTAAAATCTTTTACTATAAATTATAAAAATTTAAAACATTGCCTTGTAAAATTAGCACAAAAATAATAATACAGTAGTCTTTTTCTTACTTTACATCTTGTTTTCAAATATACATAATATACTTGTGCATATGAATATTATGTCACTTACCAGATTGAGGTTTGGAAGACTAGTAGCTTGTTCTCTTTGATCTGAGCAGGATATGGTTATCCAAGAAGCAGGTGTGGTGGTGTGTAAACCGCCTACCCGACTAGCAACCAGAACATAGATCATAGCTATTGGGGGCTACGTCGAAGCACTCGACACACGTAAAATACAGCCCTGTGAGCCACACTCCACATCCCCTGCACCCAGTGGCGGATCCAGGAAATAATGTTTGTGGGATCATAGCGCGCGCAACGCGAAATTTTTTTTTAGCCTCGTTTGGTACTTCGGACTGTACTGACTATTTCAGTTGGATAAGATAAATAGTCGTCGGATAGTACTAACTCCATTAGTCGGGCGTTTGGTGCAAAGTCGGATAAGTTAAATGGCTTTAATACATAGCTGATACAGTTTCTACCAAACTACTGCATGCAACACAGGAGAAGAGAAAAGAATTAAAAGATACAAAAATTATGGCAATTGAATTTCTACCAGCACGCATAGATTAAGCATCCCCGCTCGATCTGTCTTCTCTTCTAACTCTTTCATCTTCCAAAACGTAGAAAATTGATGACGCTTACGCCATGGAAAGAATGGAACTGGAAAAAAAAAAACCCCGAAAACAGTTTTGTATTAATCAACTCTTGAGCTTAGTCTTCACCTTTGTCACAATTCTGTCACTACCGCTTTTACTCTTGTTACTCTTATTCCTCTTTTTCTGTTTCTGTTTCTTTCCACTCTGTTTGTGATCCTCTACTTTTCCTTGAGGATTCACCTCCTCAAACTCGAGCGGTCTTATAATTACACCGGGTCTCTTCATCACCTGCACACAATTGCATTTAAGGTGAGGAATGAGAAGCGCCATAGCATCCAACATCCGGCTTAGGGAAACAAAAGACGGATCAAATGTGGTATTGCAGAAGTTATCAATGGAAGCAAACTCAAGCATATCCGTATGGCATAGTAATAGCTTGCTTCTTCTTCTTCCTCTTCCTGCAGTGCCGAGCTTCGTTCAGGATTTTTGTCGAACACTTGGCGTGTGACTCCGACCCCGACGACCCCAGCTCCAAGAGGTCGCGTATGGGAGCTTCAAGGTTGTTTCCATGCTTTCCAAGGGGTCGTGCGACCCCGACGACCCCACTGTGGATCCGCCCCTGCCTGCACCCCAATTTCCTGGTCTTAATTATGTAGTAAAATGTGAGCACTTCTTGGAAATCCAGACCGCCGTCACGGTTGCAATCCAGATCATAGAAGAAAGTTAGGGTCAATCCAACCGTAGCCGTTTTGCTGGAGAAATGTCACGAACTCGGCTAGGTTGACTATGTCGTCGCCATTCCTGTCCATGGATTGGAAGAAGTTTGATGCTAGTAGCCGAAGATTAGGGTCCCCATTGTTGTAATATGCTAAAGCAGCCCGATGTAATTCCTCCATCTCGTCAACAAGTTTCCGAGCCCTCGAAGCTACAGCTAGCTAGCTTGGATGTTATGTACACTTCTATGGATGTGGCAATGCCCTGTATACATAGCCACCTTCCCCTCACCCTCTTGCCTTCTTTTAACATCCCCACTCATTATTTGCCACGTGGACATTACTTTCACTTTTTTTTATTATTTTTTTATTTTAAGAGAAGAGAGAGTTCAGCTAAGCCATACAAATGGCAGTCTAATTTGATATCAAATTCGCCATCCACGAGATTCGAACCTAAGACCTCTTACTTCCAAGTAAAGAAAATACTACCAGACCGTAATATTGAGTGGCTACTTTCATTTAAAACTAAATATTTATGGAATTGTGTTTGAAAACTTATAATTTTCCTTTACCAATTTTGTTCTTTGAATAAACGATATTAATTACGCTAAATAAAGACGGTTAACTTAATCTTACAATAGACTAGTGATAATATAGCTTAAATTCTCGTTTGTTAAGAATCGAACTTAAATTATCTGACTTTCAATATATATTTTTTTAATTTTTAAATTTAAAACAAATATATTGGTTTTTTTTTTAATTGAGTACACCAAATCTATTGGTGATTGAAAAAAACAAAAAAAACTTAAGCACTTCGTCTTCCTCACCCAGACCTCAGACCCATGTTGATCTGCAAATTTCATGTGCAAAAGCATCCAATTCAATTCAAGTCTCCGACGAAGCCTATTCTGAGAGAATCGTGGTGTTCAAATTTTACACCAATTGCAGCGACCTCTCCGCCAAAAGCATCATCAAAACCGATCCCAAGAACTCCGACTACGCTGTGGAGCCTGGCGCTAACAGGAATTTTGAGCCATGGCAGGGGTTTGGGGTTGGGGGAGAGGATGTGGAGATGAAGAGGACGAGGGCGATGAATTCTGTTAAGTAGTTGGAGAAGAGGTGGGAAGTGGAGACACAGGCCGTGGAGATGAAGAGGACGGAGGAAGATGAATCAATCGTGAAATCGATAGGAATTCATAACTCGAACAAGCATGTTCGAAGGATTACCTGAATGTGACTCGATGTGGACGATGACGATTGAATTTTCATAGGAATTCATAACTCGAACGAGTCTGCCATTTTTTATTTTTTTTCAATTAATAATATGTTTGTTTTAATTTTTCGAATCAAGGAAATAGTAATTGGATCTATTAGACCTACTCTAACTTTTAGAATAAAACTTAAATTTTAGATCCTAAACTTACTTCAATTTGCTGGGTAAATATGAGTTAAAACTCAAACCTTATTTTTGGACCAAATTTAGTTTAGGATTCTCCGTGAGTTAGTAGGGTTGACCCATTATTTATGTATATTTTTTTAGTTTTATATTTATAAATTTATTGAATTCAACAGTTAAGATCTAATTTGATGAAGTCCAATGGCAAAAAAAATATCTAACTGTTCAAATTTAAAGATGATAGAAAACGATTTTCGTGTCATTTCGAGTTATTTTTACCGAACCAGAATCCTCTCCTGAGCTAAGGATGAGGATCCTCCTCATCAATTAGTGTGGACCGTTGGATGAAAATCCAACGGCTACAAACAGGGGTCCCTTTAAAGTTATAATAATTGTAGCCGTTGGATTTTCACCAACGGCCCACATCCCTTGATGAGGAGGATCCTCATCCTTAGCTCAGGAGAGGATCCTGGTCCATTTTTACCCATATAACCTTTTGACTGGTTCGGTTGGAGATGACCTAATTTACTTTTATATAAACTATACATATACAAGTTATTGCTCTTTCCTGTCATTTTCTTTGATTTTGATTTTTTGATTTTTGAATTTTACTTTTTTTAGCCGAAAAAAAACAAAAGCATAGTTGGTATTCTTAATTTTGTATTATGACTTGGGAAATTATTCCAACAAAACTAAAGATAGTTGGAATTCATAATCTTGCTAGCAGGGAAAATAAAATTATACGGGACCAAACCAAGTGGGAATTCTCTAATAATATCTTGGGCCAAATTAAGGGTTAAGGTTTATGTGCATCAGATTAAGTATATATATTTTTTCTTGTTAATAAAATTTTCTAATACCGCCAACATTATCTATAAAGAAATCCATAAAAAAAAAAAAACAACTGATTTGTTCATTTCTAAAGGAGATTTCAAATTTCAAACATAAAATTTAAATTTGAAAGCTTTTGTGGTACTTTGATTTTTTTTTTATTTTAATTTTTGTTCCCCATTCGATATGTCAAATTTAAACCACTATTTATTACATTATTTACTTTTCATGATTGTAATAAGAATTTAGAACAAAATGTAAGAACAAAAGTTTAAACCACATTATTGTTAACTCGTTGTGAGACATTTTCAATAATATCGTTTGTTAAAAAAAATCAAAGTTGCTGACACTAATATCATCTTTTTTTACTGTTATTGTTGATATGAACATTTTGACATCTCTTTTAAAAATGCTTAGTTATCCCGTCCAAGCTATTCCTCTTTTAAAAAAATGCACTTAATCCTTAAAATCCTTTAAACTAACAAAATTTCTACTGACAGTTGAACATCAGAGAAAAAAACATGTTCGCTTGGTTATAAATTTGGGAGTTTTAATAAAACAATCTTGGTACTGTTCACTTTTAACGAAAAAACACATTTTTACCTTTACCTGTTACTATTCACTATACCATTAGAAAGAACTTTTCGTTAAAAGGAAAATTTTTTAAAACTTTTCGTTAGTTTTCTTTATAAATTTTTCCAGCCACTTTAGGGATCCAACCCAACACGCGTAGTCCTCCGTCCAATGAAGATGCTTGACACCGATTCACCAGCATTGTGGCAGTTTTTATTTCTGTCACTTGAAATTATTTCTGTCACAAGCTTCATAAAAAACTTTTGGATAAAAATACCTTCAGAACAAGAATTTTTAAAAGCAATCCAAAATAATGTATCAAATAATGCAGAAATATTTTCATCATTTTAACATTTTTTTAATAATTATTTCTTTTTGTACAATTTTTTTAATTTTTTTAATTAATACATCACAATATGCTAGTAATAATATGATTCAATCAGTTGTTCATTAAATATTATTTTATCTATTTTTAAACATGTTCAAAACATCTTAAGAGGCGTGTAATGACTGTTATAAAAAAAAATTCACATGTGCATAATAATGTGATTAAATTAGTTGTGAAATGATTGTTTTTTTTTTAACAAATGATATTATTTACTTTAAGGGGAAGGGAGTGAGTTTATCCTTACAATATGCTAGCAATAATGTGATTCTTCAGTTGTTTATTAAATATTATTTTATCTATTTTTAATGTAAATTAAATATAATATAGATCGAAATTGAAAGACCGATTTTATTATATGAATTCAGTTGCTTTGCCAATAATGTGATTATTCAGTTGTTTATTAAATATTATTTTATCTATTTTTAATGTAAATTAAATAGAATATAGGTCGAAATTGAAAGACCGATTTTATTATATGAATTCAGTTGCTTTAATTGGTTTATGAGAAACTTTTTCTAACATAATTTAAAATTATTTATTTACTTTGAATATTTGACTTTTTTTATATTAATTCATATATATATATATATATATACATATATTTAAATATATTTAAAATATGTAAATCGTGCGTGACGTAAATGAAGGCTAGAGGGAGTAAATGAGGCGTAGGAGAGGGAGACGAAATTAGTGAGTGCAATGATGAGTCAGATGGATTGGATGGGTGATAGAAACCAGAGGAAAGCTCTAGAGATCCAGCTGGAGGGCAGTCTCGGTAAAACAACCAAGAAAGAAGAAAAAGATGACGGAAGCGTGTAAACTGTTAAAAGGGGGTGAAAAAGCACAACAATCAAGAAAATGGAAAAGATAACGGACGCGTGTAAACCGTAAATCCCATCATTTTCTTTGATTTTGATTTTTTCATTTTTAAACACTAGAACCCCACCATGCGATCGAACTTGTCACCATGATGATGTCACATAGATGATGTCACCTACTTGACAAATATATATGTCTTACGGTAAACATTTTATGAAGGTACAAATTTACCTCTTGCATTCTATTGGAGGAGTGAATTCTAATTTGCTCTAACGTACCGAACATCCTTGCATTTATTCGTAGTGAAAATAGTAACAATAAAAAACCAATCCTTCATTTGACCATAGAATACTGTTTATTCTTGAAATTGAACATGATTACTACATTATTTCTGAAACTAAATACTGATTATTTCTGAAAATGGAACACGTGTGCACTATCATTATTTCTTAAACTGAATACTAGTCTTATTACTGTTTCTGAAACTGAACATTAGAATTACATTTTTTATGAAACTGAACACGAATACTATTTCTGAAACTAAACATGGAGATTACACTACTTCTGAACACAGACACTTTATTTATGAGTGAAAAGTTTTAGGTTCGATTCTTGCCAAAGACGAATTAACCATATTATTGTTAGCCCATTGTGAGGCTAAGTTTGTGCCCTCACCCTAATGTAGATAATATTGTTTGTTAAAAAAATTCAAAGTTTTGAAGCATCTTTCATTAGTTTTCTTAAATATATTTCGTGTTCAATTATAGAAATAATCAATTTTCAATTCTGAAAATACTCAGTGTTCATATGACATGACACAAACTTAATAATTTATCCAAAAGACAAACTTAATAAGTTATCCAAATCAAAGTTAAAATCACTATTTCAAAATTAAAAATAGCACTGTTTATAAAACTATAAACAGTGAGGAGAGAGGAGAGAGAGAGTGGTGGATTTGATTAGGGGTGGTTCGGGTCAGGATCCCGAATTGAAAAGCTCAAACTCAAACCCAAACCGATCCCTTTCGGGACGGAATTTCAAAACTTGAAACCGAACCGATATTTTGGTATTCCTAAAGTTCAAGATTTCCGAAATTTTTCGGTATTTCGGTTCGGGATTGGATTATACAAAACTCATCTATTCAAAATTCAAAATTGTTTTACAAAGTAGTTTTTCCAATTGCAGATCAGGAAACAATCAAAACAGATTCAACCCCAATCTTGACAAACCCTAGAAATCAACCCAGAAAAAGAATTTGAAATAAAACCTTATATTTCGAAATCAACCTAGAAATCTCATCACTCCTTGCGGATGCTGCTTTTTCTATAATTGCTTCGTTCCTTCTGCTTCCTGGAGCTCCTCGCCAGAGAGGAGTTGCTGCTATTGAAACCACTGGACTCGGTATACGATGCGGAATCGAAGTTGTCAGATATTCTGTGGCGACCCTTGGATGACAACGACGGTGCCTCATTCATACTTCTGCAGAAGGAGACTTGACGATGATGCTTCCTTACTTCTGGCGACAATGGCGCTTCTTTTTTCAGCTGCGACTCTTGGATGACGATGACGGCGTCTCGACGATTATGAAGTCGAGACTGAGAGAGATGAGATTGGGTTGAGTATGTGAAATAATGTTCTGTATTTCATTTCTTAATCAATAAGGAATTACAATCAGGTTTATATACACTTCTGTAAAATAGCTTAGTGACTAATTAAGCTTAGTAAACTAACTAAACTAGGATTAGTTACATGGACAGCTGTAACAAACTTATAACAGTATTACAGCTAGCTATTATGTAGCTCTTTACACCCCCTCAAGCTGATCGGAGGAGGACCGAGAGAAAGCTTGGACTGAAGAAACTGAAACCGAGCTTTAGACAGTGATTTGGTATGAATGTCAGCAACCTGATGATGAGTATGGATGTATTGCACACGAAGCAGTTTGGCAAGAACAAGTTCACGAATATAATGATAATCAATTTCCACATGCTTTGTGCGAGCATGGAAAACCGGATTAGAAGCCAGAGAGATCGCAGAGATGTTGTCACACCAGATTTGAGGAATAGTAGAAAGAAGGAAATCCACATCCTGAAAAATTTTGCACACCCAAGTAAGTTCAGCTGCAGTGTGGGCGAGAGATCTATATTCAGCTTCGGTAGAAGATCGAGCAACAATATGTTGCTTTTTGGCACTCCAACTGATTAGATTTCTACCCAAATAGATGCAGTAACCACTGGTAGACCGGCGATCAAAGACACAACCTGCCCAATCAGCATCAGAGAAAGCTGTAAGATGCAAAGGACCTTTCTTGAACCACATACCTTGATCAATGGTACCCTTTAAAAATCTGAGGATTCGTTTGACAGCTTGAAAGTGTGAATCCCGTGGACAATGAAGAAATTGGCAGACTTGATTCACTGCAAAGGAAAGATCAGGTCTTGTCCAAGTGAGGTACTGAAGGGCCCCGACAATGGATCTGTACTCAGTTGGATCAGCCAATGGAGTACCAACATGATCGAGTTTCTGTGTGCCTAAAGGAGTACCACAGGGCTTGCAGCCTTCCATGTGTGTCTTGACTAAAAGATCCAAAGCATACTTGTGCTGAGAGAGAAATATACCTTCAGAGGATCGGTGCACTTCGAGGCCAAGAAAGTAATGTAAAGGACCTAAATCCTTGACTGGAAACAAGGAACTGAGTTGATGAATAAAGGATTGACACAGAGAAGTATTGGGGCCAGTGACCATAATATCATCCACATAGACAAGCACAATCACAGGAGAGGGTTGAAGTTTCACAAATAAAGAACAATCAGATTGAGAATTTGTGAAATCGAGGGAGACTAAAGTGTGAAAGAGCTTATCATACCAAGCCCGAAGAGCTTGTTTTAATCCATAAAGAGATTTGTTAAGCTTGCAAACATAGGTAGGCTTGGAGGAATCAATGAAACCGGGGGGTTGTTGCATAAAGACTTCTTCTTGAAGAGTACCATGGAGAAATGCATTGCTTATATCAAGTTGGTTTAAAAACCAATCATGTTGCACAGCAAGAGTGAGCAGAATACGAATTGTAACCGGTTTTGCAACCGGACTGAATGTTTCCTTGAAATCAATGCCTTCCTGTTGATGGTAGCCTTTAGCAACAAGACGGGCTTTGAATCTGTCAACTGAGCCATCTGGTTTTCGTTTGATACGAAAGACCCACTTACAGCCGACCAGATTTTGATGGGGAGAGGAAGGGACAAGAGTCCAGGTGTCTGTGGATTGAAGAGCCTGAAATTCTTCAAGCATGGCTTTATGCCAGTGGTCATGTTTGGAGGCTTGTAGAAATGTGGTAGGGACAAACGAACTGAGATCAAGGGGATGTTTAGTAGCAGCCAAGGCTTTTGGCTTGAAAATGCCAGCTTTAGATCTGGTGAGCATGGGATGATGATTGAGAGGAGCTGAAACCAAAACTGGAGGAGGCAAAGGGGAATGCTCCTGAGAAGGAATTGGTGATGAAGACTGCGGGGAGTGTGATTGATGGGGGGCAGATGGTGTAGAAACAGCACTAGAAGGGTGTGTACTTGGTCTCGGAAGAGAAGACAAATCTGGAGGGACAGATGAGCTTAGGTGAGGAAATGGTAGGAGAAAGTCAGTTGGCATAGAGGATGGAGCAGAAGAATCCCACTGAGAAGAACCTCTAGGCAGTGAAGGAAGATCATTATATGGAAAATGATCTTCATTAAATATAACATGCCGTGAGATATAGATCCTGTTGGAGTGAACATCAAAACACCGATAGCCTTTATGTTGAAGACTATATCCCAGAAAAACACATTGTGTACTTTTGCCATCCAGCTTGGAATGCATATAGGGCTTGAGCCACGGATAGCAACTGCATCCAAACACCTTCAGCTTGGAATAGTCAGGAGGCTTGTGGAAGAGAATTTCCCATGGAGACTTGTAAGAACCAGAAATAGGCATCCGATTGATAAGATATAGAGCAGTGGAGAATGCATCTACCCAGAATCTGTGTGGAACCTTAGAACGAACAAGAAGTGTTCTGGCAGTCTCAGTGAGATGTCGGTGCTTGCGTTCAACACATCCGTTTTGCTCAGGTGTGTGAGGACAGCTAAGTTGACGAGAAATACCATGCTTGTGTAAAAAAGAACAAAAAGCAGAACTTGTAAATTCACCCCCTGAATCAGATCTGAAAGTCTTGATTTTATTCCCAAGAAGGTTTTCAACATAGGTTTTGAAAGTTACAAAGATAGACAGAACTTCAGATTTTGCTTTTAAAGGAAACAACCAGCTATATTTGCTAAACTCATCCACAAAGAGTACATAGTACTTATAACCACTGAAAGATGAAACTGGACAGGGACCCCAGACATCACAATGAACTAACTCCAAGCGACGAGAGACAGTAGAAGTACTATATGAAAATGGCAATTTGTGAATTTTGCCAATGGCACAGTCTGTACAAAAAAATGAAATAGAAGCAGAACGAGCAGGAACAAGTTTAGTAGTATGCAGAATCCTTCGAAGAATAGCAGGGGAGGGATGACCAAGCCTGTTATGCCATTGCTGTAAAGAAACTTTGGTGCTAACTAGAGCAGTAGGTGAAGCTTTGAGTGGTTGGCCTTGTAAGGGATAGAAACCATTCTTAACCGGACCCCGAAAAAGCATCTTCCCAGTGGAACGGTCCTTGATAACAGAACCATCATAATCAAGGGTTAAAGAGCAATAATTATCCCTTAAAAACTGATACGCAGAAAGCAAATTAAATTGCATCATTGGGACATGAAGAACATTATTTAAGCGAAAATCAGCATGAGGAGTTTGAAGAACAGAGGAGCCTATATGGTGAATGGCCATACCTTTACCATCACCAACATAGACTTTATCTTCACCAGAGTACGGAGTGGGAGAAGAGATTGCGGCAATATCATTAGTAACATGCGCAGTAGCTCCAGAGTCCAGAAGCCAGGGAGACTGGGAAGAAGAAGCAGTATTTACACACATAGCAGCAAGCTGAGCAGGTGGAATTTTGCCAGCAAAAGCATGATTCATTCGAGCATAACAATCAATAGCCTCATGATCAAATGAATTGCAGATTTGACAGGGAGACCGGGGGCCAGAATTGCGACCGTAACCACCAGAATTACGAGTGAAGTTGCCAGAATATCGATTAGAGGTACCATTACCAGTGCCATAATTGTTGTAATTGCCACGATAATTGCCACGACCTCGATTGTTTTTCTGAAAGTTACCCCGATTACGATTGTTGCGCTGAAAATTGGTGCGATTATTAGAACTCCCATATGCTTGTGAGAAGGAGGGCGTAGGTAAAATACCATGCTGAAATTGTGAAGGTTGAGCAGCAAAAGCTTGGAATGGTTCGGCAACAGTAGATGAAGTAGCTTTCTTCTTCCGAAGCATAAAAAGTTCTTTGTTCAGTAGAAGACCATGAAGCTCATCTAAGGAAGTAGATGAAATTCGAAGCATGATAGAATCAATGAATGATTCATAATTATCAGAGAGACCATTAAGCGTGACAGCAATGAGATCTGGTTCAGAAATTGGGGCTCCGGCAGCCATAAGAGCATCTGATATACCTTTGATACGCTGCAGATAATCAGAAATTGAGAGATCACCTTTTTGAAGAGCATGAAGACGCGATCGGAGCTGATGAATGTGAGCAGCCGTGACGCCACCAAAACGCTGTTCAAGATTCTGCCATAATTCTCGAGATGAAGTAACACCGACGGTAAACGGAATAAAGTCTTCAGAAAGAGTAGAATTCAACCAAATTAGGATATTTTGATCCTTTTCATACCAGATCTCGAAATTAGGGTTAGGAATTGCAGAAGCCGCACCAGAATGATCAGAAAGAAAGGGCGGTGGACATTTCTCAGAACCATCGATAATCCCGGTAAGCTTGTAGCGGCGGAAGATCGGAGCAAAGAGAGCTCTCCAAGCCAGATAATTATCCTTCTTAAGCTTTGT
The DNA here is from genome assembly GCF_916048215.2 of Malus sylvestris. NCBI lineage: Eukaryota > Viridiplantae > Streptophyta > Magnoliopsida > Rosales > Rosaceae > Malus > Malus sylvestris. The sequence continues at coordinate 35,501,240 of NC_062264.1, read as the reverse complement.
AGGAACCATACAACTGATGTTCTGGATAGAAATCGAAGAAACCAGAGAAGAATTAGGGTTCATCGGAGTAGGCGGTGGAGGAACAATTTCTGGATCTACAGGCGAAGAGGTAGAAGACGCCATGAAATCGATCAAGAACTCAAGCAAGAAATGCAAAGATTGAAGCAAATGCGATCAGAGAGATGAAGAATTGCAGAGGAAGGTAGGATCGGTGCGTGAGCAGAAAGGCGGTTGATACCATATGTGAAATAATGTTCTGTATTTCATTTCTTAATCAATAAGGAATTACAATCAGGTTTATATACACTTCTGTAAAATAGCTTAGTGACTAATTAAGCTTAGTTAACTAACTAAACTAGGATTAGTTACATGGACAGCTGTAACAAACTTATAACAGTATTACAACTAGCTATTATGTAGCTCTTTATTGAGACTTAAGAGAGTTCGAGAATGTGTGTCTGTGTCTGTGAATCAGAATGAGAAACAGAGACGAGAAGAATTAAAAACTTAAGTTGGATTGGACGGTTGAGATTAAATCTCAACTAATCCAATGGTCCACATAATTCTTAAAACCTATTTAAAATTAAATATATATTTTATAAATGTTTCGGTTCGGTTCGGGATTACCGAATGAAAGCAAATGTGATCCCGAATCCCGTACCAAATTTTTTAGGATCGATTCGGGATCGGGTATCGAACAATTCAGGATTTTCAGTTCGGGACGTTTTCGGTTTGGGATCGGGATTTTTTCGGTTTGGTTCGAGATGTTCGGGATTTTTTTTCCAGCCCTAGATTTGATTGTGGGTGACAGAGGAGAGAGGAGAGTTTCTGAGAGATGAGATGGAAGCCCCTCTTGCTTTTCCCAATTTCTGCACGCACTCCACCGACACCAGAAACCCCCTAACCCTAACTCTAAATTGACCGAACTGCCCCCAAATCCTGTCTGTTAGATCAGGATTAAAGCAGGCAAAATGGTAATCTTACCTGCCCACTCCGGGCCCAAAACACACTAGCCCAAATCATGCCTCGGTTTAGAAATGGCAATTCTGTAAATAAAGTGAAATCTTTAATTGAAATTGCACTACCCTTTTTTTTTCAACATACGATATTATCTACACTAAAAGGGAGGGAGGTGAGATTAGAATCACATTTCGCTTTTGCTAATAATCGAACCTAAGAGCATGTCACGCCTTGATCCAAACATACGTCTAAGATCGACACGTGACATCACTAAGTATCTGTATATCCAACAGATCCCGCCTTCATGATATGTACAAAGCATAATTCAAGATTCGAATTGTGTAGTAATTTTCATATACTTTATGGCTGCATCTAACTTCCTTGTTAGACTGCCTACGTACCTTAAAAATGGATCAAGTCATTCATAGTTCACCATTCACTACACTCCAACGTTTATCACAGTATGTTCAGGCAGAAAAGCATAGCATTCTTTAATCATTTATTAGAACTTGACAAGCATGAAATTACTAGATCCAGAGCTACATAACAAACCCACATGACATTCAAGATTTCCATTCCATCCATCATATAAGTCACTATGTTTTCAACATGATAGCTCAATCCACCACAGGTAACATATCAAATAACCAACGAATGAAGCACATTATTATTCTCAAGCCACATTGATTTACTAATCTATTCATAATAATAACAATCCTATCCAACGACACTCCACAATCACGTCAATTAATCAATTCCATGAATCAAAGATGCACGATATTAACATCTAACTACGTGAATCAATCAATGAAATAACATATCTTTTCACGAATATAATTAAAGAACTTTACATACTTCCCAACTTGGATTAGAAGTAATAACATGGTAAATTTCATTTATATTCACAAGATATACTGTGGTTAATCCTCATTCACTCAAATCTAAGGCTCTAAACTAACTTATGAAAATGAGCATGAGCAAAGATTCCGGACTACTCAACAGAATCCAACTAAAACATGGCACCTACCGAAATATCCCAAGTAACTAATCCTCATCACCCCTCGTGTGCGTATAGTCCCTCATTGCAGACATACTAAGCATAACTATAGGCATAGTCTAAGCGTGCAGGCAGTGATTATCCATCGCGGATATACCAAGCATAATCACCCATGTAATACGTATGGTTCCCCATCGCGGATATATCAAGCAAGATCACATCCTAACTCTAGGTAGTGATCACCTATCGCAGATATACCAAGCATGATCACTCAAACAATGCGTATGGTCCCCCATCACGGATAAACCAAGTAGAACCATAGGCATAGTCTAATAATGTAGGCAGTGATCACCCATCGCGGATATACCAAGCATGATCACCCCTAAAATACATATGGTCTCCCATCACAGATATACCAAGTAGGACCATCCATGTATCTCTGCTACATGGTGCAGTTAGATCAACACACAATCCACTTACCCTTATCTCAACCTCTATGATTTACATTGTAATCACTTGCACTATTAATTCCTCATGATCACAGACTACCATGTCACACAAGCCCATATGTTCTACATAACACTTTTAACAGGATTTTAGGCTCACAATGTCATAAAAGTTAACATACATATCATTCATATTATCAAGAAGATATATAAACACATATATAACACAATATGACATCCAATATACGCAACCGAGGTATATATTATCTGGGATAACTCACTAACCAATATAGGCCCACTAAGTCCTACATAGTCTCTAGTAATGGTAATATTAATATTTAAGATCAATTCGCAACATATTGACCAAAAGTCAACTCTCCATCAATGGTGCGTCCACAACCCTATACAAGTCAATCTGCAACATCCACCCATGGATTTATGATCCGTAACTTTCCAAGGGTCTCATTTATCTTCTAGAACAATATTCTAAAATTTTGGAACGATCAAACGGTCGAATTTCCGCCAATTGCTAGAATTAGGTTGCTATCGATGTTTGGTTTTACAAACTTAGAAATTCAATTCAGGAAGATCTACATGTCGGATTCCCGCTCCATAAATTCCGAAGACCCTCGAATATTATGTACCATAACATATTAAAGTTTGGTGATGATCCAATGGTCGGATCATCGAATCATATAAGGATCAAGTGGCGTACTATAATGAGAATAGGTTCAAACAATCAAATCACATTGAGCGGATATCGAATTTGAAATCAGGACATCTAATTTAATTTCAATAGCATCGTTGGCCCACCACCGCACGCGCCCCCGCCGATGGCGGTTTCTGGCGAACAGAAACCCAATTTTTCCGACCAACTCTAAAATTCACCAATTTTTGTAGAAATGTACAACTTAATGAGCGAAACATTTTTCATACCTGAGCTGAAGCCTAGTTTGGGCGGGAAATGGCTGGAAAATCCCTCGAAGCATCATAAACCCCGAAAATAGTGAACCTCGATCCAACGGCAAAACGACCTCCAACACCTTGATCTTGGCTTAGGTTTTGTTCCTGGGGTTTAGAGAAGTTGTTTAATGGTGGTAGTTGACGTCATAACTCACAGAAATGGCGAATCACTGCCGTGGTGCTCCGAAGAAGATGAAGTTCGTTCGTAAAAAAATCACGATTAACATCCGTCAAGTTTGTGTGGAAATTAAAGAAGGAAGGTTGGTGAGTCTAGTGGTGGTGGTGGGTGACTCCAACTCACCAGAAAATAGACAGAAACGGTGACAGAAGAAGCCGCTAGAAACCGGGTCAAAGGGATTTGGCCCTTGTTGGCTATTTCTCCCATTCTCTCATTTCCCTCATTTCTTTTTTTTTCCTAATTTGGCCGTTTTCCCCTTCCTTTCTCTCCTTTATCTTTTCTCATTTCCATCACAGCCACACACGTGGCTTCATCCCAGCCGTTCCTGCTTCAACAAATCTGGAGCCTTCTAGATTTAGTAGTTAAATGACCATTTTGCCCTTGTCTTTGTTCGTTAATAACTCATTTGTTATAACTCCAAATTACGTTCCATTTGCGCCCACGCATTCGTATTGATACATACTATCCAAATATGCAAATAAATCTAGAAATTTATGGAAAGATCAAATACGTCCCTGAAAAATTCCGTTTAGTTCATTAAGGGCATTTCCATCATTTTACTTGTTGGAAAATATATACGCCACAAATACAAACGCATCAAAACTACGAATAAGAATACAAAATATGAGATACGTAATTTTAAATTGTGAAATCCGGGGACGGGATTGCATAGAGCATCTCCAATGGGAGTCCTTACTTAGGGACTCCCACCACCACCTTTGAGGACTCATTGTTGAGTTTTAGAGGAATATTCGAGTCACTAAAATAATATTGTCTACAATAAGAATTCCTTATAGTATAATCCCAAAATATAGGGACTAAAATATTAAAAAATTATTATTCATTTCATTGAAATATTGTAACCATTGATAAAAATAAAAAATTATCTCTACCTTTGATTTTTCAGGAATTAAAAAAAAAAAAAAAAAGGCAAATGAGAAGTTACCCCACTTTAATGGGTTTAAAAAACAAGGGAATAAAACATATAGAGCAGCATCATTCCCACTCAAAATTAATATGAAGTCCACTATTTAGGTCCTTATATATAGTCCTCATATTTGAGAATTCTTTTGAGGTATCCGACAAGTCCCTATGTATTGAGATACTTTGAGGACTTAAATTCCGGAGCAACATCGTAGGCCTTGCATTGCCATGAAAGCCATAAGAGTTGCATGGTGGTGAATTGAGGGAGAAACAGAGAGAGTTGTGGGGAAATGATGTCGATGGAGGGCAAAGGGAAAATAAGTGGTGGGTGTGAGAGAGAAAGAGGGTGGGGTGTGGGCAAGCCCAACCAAGCCTCGAAGCCCAATTGCCACAAGAGTCCCAAATCAAACCCAAACACATGCCAGGGTACGAGTTCAAGGAAGGAATATGTTCATGACCATGTCATGCTATAGTAATTAAGTCGGATATTTATATAAATCACGCTATGCCCATGCCTATTTGTCATGCTAAGACAAGCCTAAGTCACATGCTCGGGGCTTGTCAAGTGAATTGTGGTGTCAATGGTTATGGGAGTTTATTAGGCCTATGTGGAGTCAAGATTATGGAGGACTTTGGGTTGCTTAAGTGCCTAAAGATCCAAGCATGTAACCCTTGTAGCCCACATAGGCAAAGCATTGAGAGATAACATGCTTAGTTCACCCATTTTCCTAGTAAGCTAACCAATCCAATTAGAAAGGAACCCAAGTCTAACCCTAGACTCACGTGAAATCCCCAACAAAGTAGGCATTTAATGAAGAGAGAGGCTGACTTTGCCTTCCTAGCTCATGCAGAAGTTCAACGCGCGAAAACCATGAGAGACGCTACCAAAAGTGGTGTATGTGGAAAGTTGACATGGGAAAACAGCACCTTGGGAAACAGACATGATGTTGGGTTTACAAGTTAGCAGCAATTAGCCATCTTGCACCAAAATAGAGGGTATCAAAAGAACTAGGGAGAAAAAGGATAAAGAAACAAGCCATAACTAGAGATTCCTTGGGAATGAATCATTCAACTACAAGTATAGGTTAAGAACTTTAGAGAGAGGATCCCAATCCCCCATCATAACATAGACAACCAAAGAAACCGATAAGGCATCACTCTACAACCTTAGTATTTTCCTTGACCTACTTCTTAGTATTCCAGCCATCGTAAGTCTTGTACCACTCTAGGAAGCCCATATTATCCAACAGAAAACACCATACAATCACCCAAGCTATCTCTTTTTAATGCTAAACTGATGAACTTCAAGCTTCCACACCACGCTTCTCTTGATCAAGTCATTATTTTGCCTAATTATGTTATCTAGCCGGAATATTTCCTAAGATGAGCTAATTCTTTTGAGATATTCTAGGACTTGGTACAAAATCGAACCAAGGGAGACAAAAGGACGTTTTCAAAGCCTAAGTCCACCTTGACCTAAAAGTCCCCCAACACAAGGATGCCTTGGAGTCGCATATAGGCAAAGGATATGTTACAATATCACTAGGAGAAGCACTGTAGAGGTTATGTGGATATAACATAAACAAGTTAATAGCAGGAACTGAACTGGATGAATTGTCGTTGGAAGATATCATGCTACATACAATAAGGGGGATCTCCCACTTTATCACGATTTTGAATTGTTTAGGTCGATAATATTCTGGGATGTGTGGGGAAGTATCTCTCAGTCTGGAATTATACATTTGTGTTGAGGTATTATACACAAATTTTTTGACTTTCAATCCCTGCTCGAGCATTCCTTGCTTGTCTTTCCCTAAACTTAATTGTTTTCAATGTTGAATAAGAAATTAAATTATTTTCTCTCTATATATTTGACACTCTATAGTGATTAATTGACAAGGATATCCCCATAAATAAATTGTCATGCAAGGCACGAATCAATAAACGAGCCTTAACATATTGCACATTCTCAATGAATTTAGAAGAACTTTTTATTGGGCCACAATCTTTGTCCCTTTTTTTTTATAATCAAAGGTGAAAGGTAACATTCATTTCTTACCAACACAACAAAATACAACCAAAGGCTCATTTACAAGGAAAATACAAAGCAAAATATGAACCTCCAAAACAGTACAAGAAAAAGGTCAATCCAACAGCAGGATTGGAGCCCAAAACAGCAAAACACACAACTAAAAAACCTAGCAGCCACCGATATCCTATTTCACCGCCAGAGCACCAGTCATCCAGCATGAACCAGCACCTCATGAATTCACCAGAGATCAAGGCACATAAAGCCCCCAAAGTGAAGATAGAGAAAGCTCCATCATCCTCCAACACCCACAAAAAAAATCTAACAGGTTCGAGATCGACAAACGCCTATACGAAACTAAGGAAGCACTCACGAGCAACATCGCCGACATGAGCGAGCAGGGGCCATCAAAGGTGGTGGTGTGAACACCCCAGCCGAAACTCTACACACCCTCCCTTAGATTCGCGATAAAACGTGGCGCATGTGGGTCAAGAGGTATGGATCCAATGGAAGAAGGGGAAAATGATGTAGGATGGAGGACACGGAGGGAAGGGAAATCCAAAAAGGAAACGAAGAAAATGAATTGCACATGGAAGTGAACAAACAACGTGGAGAATGGGAGAGGCAAAGTTGGAATTGGGTGCTTTCTAATCTAGAACGAAGGGGTTGAGGTTTGGGATCGGAGAAACTTTGGCAGAAGAATAGGAGGAAAATCGGGTTAACAAGCACAAAAAGAAAAGAAACCGAAAGGGGACCGGGGTTGCCACCAACTCTCAGAAGGAGAGAGACTCTCAGTAGGAGAGAAGGCCAAGATTTATTTTGTCCGTTTATTAATCTGGCCATCCATGCATGCATCACATAATGGGACACATAGTAATCAAATTCGCAACTACAATTGCAGCCTCTAATCCTTGAAATGTTTGACGCAATCTGTTCTGCAAAACCTAAACAAACAACAGTTAATACCTCATTGGCCTAATTAGAAGATTCAAAGCTAGAGAACTTGCTTCTGTACCGTGTGAAAAACAAAGGGAAACTTTATTCCCCTTAATTATAGCTTAACAAAGGTAACATTTTCAGCTGCATTATAAAATTATCATATATACTAAAAAAGCCGTGAACTTGAAATTTATAATTTCACAAGCATATAAACCAAATTAAATTGAAAGAAAGGGAAAAAAGAAAGAAAGATATACCATTCCATGTGCATTGGGAGGGTGTGCTGGAACGATAACATGTATTAACAATTTAGATCCGTTAATCGTGAATTAGATCAGTTAGTCTAACTTGGAATTATAAAATTTTCAGCCGCGGTATAAAGTTATCATATATAATGAAAAAACTATACCCTTGCATGTCCAACTGTTGCTACAGCGGCAACATGTATTAACAATTTAGATCCGTTAATCGTGAATTAGATCAGTTAGTCGAACTTGGAATTATAAACTTTTCAGCCACACTATAAAATTATCATATATAATGAAAAAGTCGTGAACTTGGAGTTTATAATTTCACAAGTATATAAACCAAATTAAATTGAAGAAAAGGCAGAAATAGATATACCCTTGCATGTTCTGCATGTTCAGCAGGAATGCTAATCTGTATCAATGATTTAGATCCGTTAGCCGTCAGTTAGATCAATTAGTTGAACTTGAAATTATAAAATTTTCAATCGTAGTATAAAATTATCATATATAATGAAAAGGCCATGAACTAAGAAATTATAATTTCACAAGTATATAAACCACATTAAATTGAAGAAAAGGTAGAAAATAGATATACTCTTGTAAGTAAAGAACTGGGGCGGTGTGTTGGAGCGATAAACTGTGTCAATGATTTAAATTTGTTAGTCATGAGTTAAATCAGTTAGTCGAATTTGAAATATAAAATTTCCAACTGTGGTATAGAATTACTATATATGATGAAAAAGTAGTGAACTTGGAATTTATGTTTTCACAAGTACATCAACCAAATTAAATTGAAGAAAGGGCAGAAATAGATATACCCTTGCATATTATGCATGTTCAGCATGAATGCTAATCTTTATCAATGATTTAGATTCGTTAGTCAGTCGAACTTGAAATTATAAAATTTTCAGCCGCAATGTAAAATTATCATGTATAATGAAAAGGCCGTGAACTAAGAAATCATAGTTTCACAAGTATATAAACAAAATTAAATTGAAGAAAAGGTAGAAAATGGATATACTCTTGCAAGTAAAGAGCTGGGTAGGTGTGTTTGAGCGATAACCTGTATCAACGATTTAGATTTGTTAGTCATGAGTTAAATCAGTTAGTCGAATTTGAAATATAAAATTTCCGATTGTGGTATATAATATATATATGATGAAAAAGCCGTGAACTTGGAATTTGTATTTTCACAAGTACATCAACCAAATTAAATTGAAGAAAAGGCAGAAATAGATATACCTTTTCATGTTCAGCATGTTCAGCATAAGTGCTAATCTGTATCAATGATTTAGATTCGTTAGTCATCAGTTAGATCAGTTAGTCGAACTTGAAATTATAAAATTTTCAGCCATAGTGTAAAATTATCATTTATAATGAATAGGTCGTGAACTAAGAAATTATAATTTCACAAGTATATAAACCAAATTAAATGGAAGAAAGGGTAGAAAATAAATATACTCTTGTAAGTAAAGAACTGGGGCGATGTGTTGGAGCGATAACATGTATCAATGATTTAGATCTATTAGTCATGAGTTAAATCAGTTAGTTGAACTTGAAAGTATAAAATTTCCAACTGCGGTATAGAATTACTATATATGATGAAAAAGCCGTGAACTTGGAATTTATATTTTCACAAGTACATCAACCAAATTAAATTGAAGAAAAGGTAGAAATAGAGATACCCTTGCATGTTTTGCATGTTTAGCACGAGTGCTAATTTGTATCAATGATTTAGATTCGGTAGTCATCAGTTAGATCAGTTAGTCGAACTTGAAATTATAAAATTTTCAGCTGCAGTGTAAAAGTATCATGTATAATGAAAAGGCTGTGAACTAAGAAATTATAATTTCACAAGTATATAAACCAAATTAAATGGAAGAAAAGGTAGAAAATAAATATACTCCTGTAAGTAAAGAACTGGGGCGATGTGTTGGAGTGATAACCTGTATCAATGATTTAGATATATTAGTCATGAGTTAAATCAGTTAGTTGAACTTGAAAGTATAAAATTTCCAACCGCGGTATAGAATTACTATATATGATGAAAAAGCCGTGAACTTGGAATTTATATTTTCACAAGTACATCAACCAAATTAAATTGAAGAAAAGGTAGAAATAGATATACCATTGCATGTTCTGCATGTTCAACATGAGTGCTAATCTGTATCAATGATTTGGATTCGTTAGTCATCAGTTAGATCAGTTAGTCGAACTTGAAATTATAAAATTTTCAACCACAGTGTAAAATTACCATGTATAATGACAATGCTGTGAACTAAGAAATTATAATTTCACAAGTATATAAACCAAATTAAATGGAAGAAAAGGTAGAAAATAAATATACTCTTGTAAGTAAAGAACTGGGGCGATGTGTTGGAGCGATAACCTATATCAATGATTTAGATCTATTAGTCATGAGTTAAATCAGTTAGTCGAACTTGAAAGTATAAAATTTCTAACCGCGGTATAGAATTACTGTATATGATGAAAAAGCCGTGAACTTGGAATTTGTATTTTCACAAGTATATCAACCAAATTAAATTGAAGAAAAGGTAGAAATAGATATACCCTTGCATGTTCTGCATGTTTAGCAAGAGTGCTAATTTGTATCAATGATTTAGATTCGTTAGTCATCAGTTAGATTAGTTAGTCGAACTTGAAATTATAAAATTTTCAACCGCAGTGTAAAATTATCATGTATAATGAAAAGGTCGTGAACTAAGAAATTATAATTTCACAAGTATATAAACCAAATTAAATGGAAGAAAAGGTAGAAAATAAATATACTCTTGTAAGTAAAGAACTGGGGCGATGTGTTGGAGTGACAACCTGTATCAATGATTTAGATCTATTAGTCATGAATTAAATCAGTTAGTCGACCATGAAAGTATAAAATTTCTAACCGCGGTATAGAATTACTGTATATGATGAAAAAGCCGTGAACTTGGAATTTGTATTTTCACAAGTATATCAACCAAATTAAATTGAAGAAAAGGCAGAAATAGATATACCCTTGCATGTTCTGCATGTTCAGCAGGAGTGCTAATTTGTATCAATGATTTAGATTCATTAGTCATCAGTTAGATTAGTTAGTCGAACTTGAAATTATAAAATTTTCAATCGCAGTGTAAAATTATCATGTATAATGAAAAGGCCGTGAACTAAGAAATTATGAGTGAGGACTAAGATCATCTCCAACCGAATGAAGGCTAGAGGGCTCGTTTTAGCCCTTTGGCCGTCCAAAATATTAATATTTTAATGAACAGTACAAGACCATATTTGCCTCCATCTCTAACCGAGGGCTAAAGGGCCATAGACTCGTTTTAGCCCTGTCACAAAGAACAGTTTCCAACCGAGGGCCAAAGGACCATAGGGCGAAACATAATTTATTATTTAAATTTAAAAACTACAACAACTTAACTTTAAAAAGGGTGAAAATTATGTGAGAAATGGTGTAGGAATGACTTAGGTATTTATAGGAAAAAAAAAGGGAAATTTGTTTTTAAATTTTTTAAAAAAAATTTGGCCATAAAAAAAGGACAATATTGTCGGTTATATCGGACAGTAAAGAGGACAATACTGTCGGATATATTCGACCGAAAAGATATAAATAATGATAAATCCAGCACGGCCTGGGGCTGGCTGGATAGGTGGATTGGGCCAGCCGGTTGGCCCTTTGGCCCTTTTTTGTCTAGTGACGCCCACAAGCCATTTGGCATAGCCCTCGATTGGAGACAATTTTCGGCCCTCTGGCCCACTGGACCCTTCGGTTAGAGATGGTCTAAGCTACACAAAGGCTTGACAACTAGCACGGGTGGCCTTCTGCAAACTTCTTTTATCGGTGAATGTATTAATAAACTTCTTGTTAAGCCAAGCACACCATCTTATTAGAGCAAGTCCATCTTATTAGAGCAAGTCCAGCGAGGGTGATGGCCCAATGGATCAGGGACCATTTAATTGCAATTGCCTCCCTCCCTTGCTCTAGCCCATGTGGGCGAATGGGCTCGGGGGAGGCGAGAATCCACAGCTTGAGAACCTGAGGCGACCTGATGCAAGGCTGATGTCATCCACATTATAAAATTAATAAAAAATGTAAAATATTAATAAAAATGTAAAAAATTAATAAAAAAAATGTAAAAAAAAAAAAAGTAAATTTTTTTAAAATGTAAAAAATAAATAAAAATTCTGAAAAAATTAAAAATTAAAAAAAAAGATTTAATTTTTCTATAAATATGTTATCATTATCTTTCAACTTCCACCACAATTTTATATTTTCTCAAATACTTTGGGTTGTAATTTCTTATTTAATGACACGTGGTACAACGAGACCGATTAAAAAACCTATCCGAAATTACAAATAAAAATATTTTTTATTATTTTATAAAATAAAAAATACTAATATTTTATTGCCTATTGCCATGGCTATTCAGTTAGATCATCTCCAACTGAAGGCTGGCCAGATGGCTAGTTTTAGCTCTCTGACCATCCAAAAAATTAATATTTTAATGAACAGTACATGGCCATATTTGCCTCAATCTCCAACCGAGGGCCAAAGGGCCATAGGGTTCGTTTTAACCATGTCACAAAAAACCGTCTATAATCGAGGGTCAAACATAATTTATTATTTTAAAACTACAACTTAAATTCAAATACAATGGCTAAGTGACGTCAGCTAGCCGTTGGATTTGAATTTTTTTTGCTATAAATAGGGTGGATATTGGGCTATAATTCACACAACTTTGAATTCAATCTATTTAAAAAATGTTGTTAAATTTTTTTTAAAAATGTTGTTTAAGTTTCATGTTGTTAAATGTTTTTTTATGTTGGTTAATGTTATTTAATGTTGTTTCATGTTACTTAATTTAATTTAATGTTGTATAATGGCTTAGGAAGTTATAGGAGAAAAATAGAATTTAGAAAAATATGAAACAAATTTTGTAAAATAGAAGTTATTGGAAAAAAATGGAATTTAAAAAAAATATGAAACAAATTTTGTAAAATAGAAGTTATAGGAACAAAAATAGAATTTTAAAAAAATATATGAAACAAATTTTGTAAAATAGAAGTCATAGAAAAAAATAGAATTTAAAAATAGAAGTTATAGGAAAAAAAATTGTAAATAAAAAAAATATAAAAAAACTGTAAAAAAAAAAAATTCAAAAATAACGACTAGTTGATGTTAGCTAGCCGTTGCATTTGAAAATTTGGCTTAGCAATCTGGTCGGTTATATTCGACAGGAATGCTCACATTTTTTGCCAACCCAGGGTTGGTTGGTTGGTTGGATTGGGCTAGCCCTTTGGCCCTTTCAGATTTCGTAGGGCCCACTAGCCATTTGGCCTAGCCCTCTGTTAGAGACGGTTTTCGGCCCTTTGGACCCTTCAGTTGGAGATGGCCTTAAAAGTGGAGATGCAAAAGACAATTATTATTCATTAAAGGCAGTTGTTGTTCACTGGAGGTTATTCAATAGGAAGTTGCCCTAAGGGGCCTTGATACGCTGGACTTGCTCTTAGCATGCCACCTGACGCTTTGAGCCATTATTTTGGCACAAAAATAGCCAAATAATTCACAGGACTGATTAAAATGAAATTGTCAACCACAAAAGTAGCCTACCAAATGTACAATTGAATTATGTGGCCTGAATGCAATGATTAAATCGACAACTAAGAAACCATGGATGGCAATGTATGATCTTCATGAGCTGAGGTGTTGTAATGCCCAAAAACCACTTAGAACATTTAGAGCTCGTTTAGATGTGCTTTTAAAATGTCTGAAAGCACTTTTGGTGAAAAAGTTTTTATAACCAATCCTTATTAAAAATGTAAGTAAATCCTGGAAAAACACTTATGGTGCATTTGTTGCACCGGACTATCTCGGACTGGACTAGCTTCAGGGGCTAAGCTGGACTGGCTTAGAATAGACTAAGCTAGACTGGCTTAGAATAGACTAAGCTGGACTGATTTAGTGAAGCGTTTGGTGTTGTGTCGGATTAAAAAGCAGGACTCATATATTATATTATTAAATTTTATATTTACAATATTTTATCATTAATTTAATCTATATATACTAATATTTTATTATTAAATTATCATTTTCCTTTCTAAAACCATTTATTTTGGTCAAGCTTTTAATCATCTTCCTCTCTCATTTTTTTGGTCCGTCCACTGCATCCCTCCCTTCTCCATTTTCCGTCCAAATCCCTCTCTCTTCCCTCTGCCTCTTTTCCTATCCAACTCCCTGGGTGATAATCTGATTTTGGATGGTCTCGGATTCGAAGATTTTGCAAATCTCTCTTCCTCTTCACTGCAAATCTTTCTCTGCCTCTTTTATTCCTCTCACAAAATCCTTTGCAAATCTTAAAATCAAACCAAAGAGCAAGAATGAAAATGAAAATTTAGGAGTTGGAGGTGGGTTGCATGCATGGCTCGAAGGTGGGAGATGGGGTTGAATCTGCTTTCGATTTTTTTTGGGTTTTTGGCTTTTTTGGCTTTTCTGGGTCTCTGACTTGGAGATCTTATGGACAGACGAGAGGGAGGTGGGGAGAAAGACAGTGGGAGGGTAAGTTCTCAGGCGTGGGGTGAGGCAAAGTGAGGGGAAACGGGGAAACAGGACTAGCAATCCCCTCATTTTCGGGGGCTCTCGCTAAGCCCAGCTAACGAAGGATTTAGTCGGCACGAGTCCAACTTAATCCCACTAAACTCAATCCCGACTTGCACCAAACACAAAATAATAATCTTACCCAAATAGTACAGTCCAGTCCAGTGAAACTTAAGGTGGCCAAACAAACACGCCCTTAAAGTGCTTTTGGAATCTAAAAACATTTTCTCTACAAGTGCTTTCAGTCATTTTAAAAGCACATCCAAACGAGTCCTTAGTTTGGACTAAAGATGGTTAAGGTCAGTACTCTGCAAAGCAAGGCGTTGCATGGACATCTTGGATATGTCAGTGTCACTACAACCCCAGTTCTTCAGAACTTCTGCAGTTGGGTTGGTCCTCAATGCCTTCTCCTACACTTCCTTCCTGAGCTTGGCAAATAGTCGAATAAGCGTCTGGTGCAAAAAGTGAACGACTTGTTGGGTAAGAACTTTCGGAAAAATGATGAAATAATTCGGAGCTTAAATTGCTTAACTAAAGAACCAAATCTAGATTGCATGTCAATAGAGGTACAATATTGGATTTCAATTCACTGAGACTGTACTCTATGAACTCTAGACAAAAACTAACATATTGTATTCGCAGAAAGACCTGTTAGGGGACTTTTAGGTTAAGGTAGACTTGGATTTTAATAAGTCTTCTTGTCTCCCTTGGTTCAGTTTCATACCAAGTCTTGGAATATCTCGAAAGAAGTAGCACGCCTTAGGAAATATCCTAGTTGGATCAATGACTCAAAGATAACATGATTAAGGCAAATAATGGCTTGATCAAGAGAAGCGTGATGTGAAAGCTAGAAGTTTATCAGTTTAGCATGTTGAGAGAGAGCATGGTTGCACAAAGTTCTCTGTTGGATAATCTGAGTTTCCTAGGGTGGAAGCAAGGCTTACGATGGCTGGAATACTTAAAGGGAGGTGAGAATGCTAAGGTTGCGGAATGATGTTTGTGGGTTTCTTTGGTTCTCTGTGTGAAGTTGGAAGATTGGGGCTCTTTTTTGAAAGTTCTTGGCCTATATTTGTAGTTGAATGGTTCATTCCCAATGAATATCTAGTTAGGGCTTGTTTCTCCATTCCTTTTCTCCCTAGTTCTCATGTTACCCTTTATTTTGGTGTAAGAAGGCTAGATCGTAGAACCTGCACCGTGTCTTTTTCCTGAGGTGCGGGTTTCCCGGGTTAGCTTTCCATATGCGTTACTTTTGGTAACTAGCCTCATGGATTTCGTGTGTTGGACTTCTGCATCAGCTAGGAAGGGAAAGTCTGCTTCTCGCTTCATTAAATGCATGTCTGTTTGCGCTTTCACGTGACTCTAAGGGTCAGGGCTTGGTTCTTCCCTAACTAAGTTGGTTAGCTTACTAGTGAGATGAGGAACTAGTCTGGTTCTCTCTCAAACTTACCTACATGGAATACAAATGTTATGTGCTTGAAATTTTTAGCTCCCAAGCAATCCAAAGACTTCCATAATCTTGACTCCATGTAGGCCTAATGAACTTCTATAACCATCCATACTACAATTCACTTGATAAGCCTCATGCATGTGACTTGGGCTTATCTTAGCATGAATAGTGATTGGCGTGATAAAACTTGGCATGATAAACATGCACGAGTTCTCACGAGCATGGTGTGATTTACACAAATATGTGGCTTGATTAACGAAGCATGGCATGATTACGAACATACCTCCTTCTTGATTCCGCACCTTTTGCATTTATTTGAGCTTGACTTGAGGCTTGTATGACAATTGGGCTTCGAGACTTGATTGGGCTTGCACGTGACATTTTTTAGCCTCAACATTAGCCCACTTGATTATTTGGGCTGTGAATGACCTTGAGCGGGCTAAACAATCAAACCCATACCCAAGGCATTTTCGAACGTGGCCTTCCTAATGGGGCTTTTCCCTTTCCCGCGTGATTGCTGGTGACATTGTGATGATGCACTTCCTTATGATTTTCTTCTTGCTTTTCACGTGCATCATGGGATTGGCTCATAGCCCGGCTTGATTGCTTGTTGGTGCATGTTTGAGTAAGATTAGTTTTGATACATCGTTTGGTTTGGAAATCGTAATTGTTAATTTGTTAATTTTTATGTGAAGATCATCCATACACAAAATCATTTTAATTGAAAATCGTTTAATCATCTATACGTATAAAATAAATCAACTGTATAAGTATCAAATAACATATCCATGAACAACCATCTATTTATTTGACACACTTGGGTTGCTAAGGGATTTCAATTCAAATGATTTTTTTTAGCATAGATGATCTTCAAATTAAGGATAAGGATTTGGACGATTTCAATTATAAAATTTATACGATGAAGATACGTTATTAACAAAGAGTGGGATAATGTGCATTCCCCCAAAGAGATGCAAGTATTGTCCTTTATTTCTTATTTTATCCTACGAATTAGTTTGAGAAAGTAATTTTTCCCCTCCACTGGCAGAGCACACAGGGGCGAGTGTATACGATTGGCCTAGAGTAGACTCACTACTGTTACACACGATATTGGTCACGACTCACGGTTGTCATTCGAGTAAGATGCTTGACAAAATACCTCGTGACAGTCACGTTAGGTCTCCAAATCAATTGGCAAAAGTGGTGTGTGAGTTTTATCTTACCGCCTAATGAAAAACTCAATACCGTCCCCCCCTCCTTCGCTGGCGAAATGATTTTCATGATCAAGAGAGTGAGATCATTTATCTTCACATTCAATTGAGTTTAGATGAAAGGAAATCTTTCGTAACGTCGTACTGATAATTTGACATTGTCCATGTGAATCAGATACCCCGAAACTCTGCCTCAAACTATATGTAGTGAACGTGACTTTTCGGTAATTCGTAGAAAGAAATATGATAGAACAACAGAACCTAGCACAAAATTATAGAAGAGGTTCATCAATATTTAACAGTAGAACTGAAATCTACACGATCGAAGTCTCTTTCCCTTCCTATCTTCTCCCACAGATAAGAGATTGAAAGATCGAAAAAGCAACGATGCTATAAGACTAGTCACACTCATATCAGTTTTATGTAAAGAAGAAAGCTGCATTTTCTCCTTGCAGCTTCACCTGCCACCCTTTGGTGAGTAGCATGGATAGCAAAGCCGCCTTGTGCTTTTCGCTTAGAAATCCCCTCTTCGAGCCTCTCCTGCGTCTGTTTGTTTCAGACAAGTAGTGATTCCTAACCACATTGGGGGGTTGAACCACCCTTCTCAATCTTCCAACCAAGAACCGCCCTTCTTTATTATCGAGTTCATTACTGTTGTGTTCTCTCTTCACTGCGGCAGTAGAGGTCAGTACCAGCCCCAAGAATGCAAACTGCAACCATTGACCCTAAACAACCAGAAGAAAGCAGCAGACACTCATAGAACAACGCAGTAGACACAAATCTTTTAATTTAGAACGACAATCAACTCATGTGTTATAATAGACTCGTGTCTGGGTTGTATTTCTTTTGAAACTGTAATAGATGGACTGAGACTAACTCAACTTCTTCAGTAAATGTTACATTTGAGCCGACACGCATCTTACAAGCTAGGAGAAATGCTAAGGACAGTCACTCACGTTTACGTGAAAGACTCCCAACCGTTGATGCCTTGTAGACTACAAATGAATCCAAGACTAAGCTAGATATCAAATCCAGATCCTCTTATTTTTTGTATAGCCATACTTGTCTTTCATTCTTCATACAATAATGATTCAATTGCCAAATATGGTAGCAAATTAAAGAAAAAGAATTATATATTTGCATGAGGAAGTATTTTCATTTTTCAACTTCCACTCTTTTCTCAAGTTTAGAAAGTTGAGACACTATGAGATACCACTGTGATTCCGAGACATTGTTTTAGCAGTTGGAATATTTTTACAGCAGCAAACTTATCTCTTCTAGTCTATTAATCCAGGTAACTCTTCCCTGCAACAAAAACTCTTACTCGTAAGTTCTTCAGTTCTATGTATGCGTCAAATTTTGAAGATTCAATATTCAGAAGACAACATAAAAACACGAATGTGAAGTTAAGAAGGGTGGGATTGCTTACCAGAAAGGTATGAATCGCATGATGCCACAGGTTATAATGAGATTATAGCAAGCAATTCCTCCCACTGCTTTGTGGCGCAACAAAAGATGAATTTTCTGAGCATAGCATTCTGAAAAGGCTTAGTTCCTCTTAAGATAATGGACTAATAATAGTACATTAACCTGGGGAAGCCATCCTATTGGGCTATCTCCACTCTGACCATATCGACTGGAACCTTGATTTCACTTATTATTGTTTCGTGGATTAAACTTTACCCCAATGACTCCTCTATGCCTGTCAAATATTTTCCAAAAGCAAAGTGACACTTCAAGAATTAATGTATATATTAACATGTCAAATCTCATTCTTCATGGATGTAGGTGAGGTGAGGCTCTACTATATTAATATTTTAAATTGTTTTGAACACAAAACCAAGAAGAAAGGCACAAATATAAAAGTACACAATTTTTAGGAAGGTAAAATACCTGAGTGTTCAGAAGCAATATGTGAAACAGGTCTGCATCCCGAAAGTAGAACGAGATGAATTAGATACTCTTGGAGCATAAACAAAAACATCTGCATGAGCAAGATGGTAATGGTATTTGCTCCTCTCCAAGGATGAACAACGAATTTAGCTAGTTCTACTGTCTTAAGTTGGCTGCAAAAGCACAGTTTTATTTGTTGTGGAAACTAAAACGCTCTGTGCTGGTTCTTTTTTCAAACTTCTCCTCTCTATCAAATTTCGCGTTTCCAAAGCATTGTCCCATGCACCAGATGCAGCATATATGCTTCCTAGGACAACAAAGTTAACTGAATTCTTTGGATCCATATCACGAAGATGCATTGCCGCCACTTCTCCAAGTGAGCTATTACCATGGACGCTACACCCCCCAAGAATGGCTCCCCAGAGTGAGGAATTAGGCTTTATGTTCATGTCACACATCAACTTGTAAGCTTCGTCTAACAAACCTGCGCGTGCATAAAGGTCTACCATGCAAGAAAAATGCTCAACTCGAGGCAAGATGTTGTACTTTTTAAGCATAGTATTAAAGCATTCCCATCCTTCAACTGTCAGTCCAGCATGGCTACAAGCAAAGAGAAGAGACAGGAACGTGATATCATTAGGTTCCAATCCCTCATATTCCATCATTTTATATAAAGCAATCGCCTTATGTCCCAAGCCATTCCTTCCATATCCAGAAATCAGCGATGTCCATGAAATAACATTCTTTTCCTTCATCTCATCAAAAGCATGGTTAGCATCTTCAATTTCTCCGCATTTTGCATACATGTCAACAAGAGCATTTCCCACGGCCACATCATGACAAGGTTGGTGTTTAAAAGTAAGGACATGAATTTGTCTTCCCAAGATCAATGAAGAAATATTCGCGCATATATTAAGCATGGAGCATAATATCATACCATCCAGTGCCATGCGCATAAGATTCACTTCTTTAAGGAGAGCTAGCACATCTCTGCTGTAGTTACCTTCTCGTGCATATCCACTTATCAATGCCGTGCATGATATAATGTCCTTTTTTATCATGCTCTTGTATATCTGATGAGCTCTCTTTACCCTTCCACATTTTGCATATGCATTGATTAGCGATCCACTTATAGCCTCGTGTGATCCAAAATCCAGTTGCATGATGAATCCATGTATTTGACTCACCTTCATGCTACCACTATCTCCAGTTAAGGCTCTCAACACACTTACAAAGCTGAAGCAATCAGGGATCATGCCTGAGTTAAATGATTGCATACGAAAATTAGACATAAATATTAAGAGGAAAAGTAAAGGTATTGATACATATATGGTACAAAAATCTTAAGATACGATGACAGAAGATACAAAGACTTTAGTTTGACATTGCTTCTCAATCAGAAACCTCCAGCCGGAAACCAATTTTGCCTTTGTGGCAAGTAAACATTACTCAAAAATATGAAACAAACAAAAAGAAAAGAACACAACTAATAAGAATAGAAAAAAACTGTAACTTTAATCACAAAAATAAACATTCACCTTCCTTCATCATCGAATGAAACATACGCAATGAGTCATCAGCAAAACCCTGAACACCATAGCCGCCAATCATAGCATTCCACGAAACCAAGTCCCTCACCTTCATTTCCTCAAACAAATAACGTGCATCCTCTATCTTCCCACACTTAGAATAAAAATCAACCAACGCACTCTGCACAAACAAGTTCTCAGCAAACCTCCCTTTCACAATACACCCTTGTATCTGCTGCCCTACTTCCAAACACCTCAAACCCGTACACGCCCTCAACGCGCTCCCATACCCAAACTGATTAGCTCTAAAACCTGCCTGACGCATACTCAGAAACACCATTAAACCATCCTTATAACACCCACCTTTAACATACCCAGAAATCATAGCAGTCCAAGACACGACATTTCTCTCACGCATTCTATCAAACACATTGCGGGCACTAACCATGCGACCAAAGTTGCAGTAAAAGATTATCAGCTTAGTATATAAATTCAAATTTGAACCAAACCCATTTGTAATTACATGGCTGTGAACCAAAAGACCGGCCCTTTCTGCTCGTTCGTCGATGCACAGCTGCAAGATATTCATATACAGTGAATAATAAGAGTTTATTTGGGTTGGGTTGGAGAGGAGTCTGAGAGCTTGTTGAAGTTGGCCCCTTTTGCACAAGGCTTGCATCATGTGTGACAGTGTGAGCTTGTGGAGTACTATGGAGTGGGGTGCGTCATTATTTGAAAGTTCGTTTTGTACGGAATTATGATCAGAATTTTTGGCGCTACTTTTAACGGATTTATGAACAGATATTTTTGCCGCTTCTTTTAACGGGGTTATTCAGAAAGTACCAGCCCTTAGTTTCTAGTGTAGTTCAGATAAATGGACTTTTAATTCCAAATTTAAAATAAAATTAGCATATCTTCCAGGGATGGTTGACCGATGTCTTAGACTATAGTCTTATTAGTTTGAATATTTTGATTGAAGGACAAATTTTTTTTATGTATTATTTAAGAACTTTATTAATTTCCAGCATAGTAAAATAGTGTAGAAATTCGACGATAATCAATTAGAATTTTAAACCAATTCATAAAAATACATGTGTATTTACTTAATATTTGATTTTGAAGTATTTAAAAAGTAGGATTTTGATGAATTTGGAAGGTTTTTTTAGTGTATTTTAGGTTTTAGGAAATTAGACATCATCTCTAAGATTTGAACCAATTCACCCAAATGTGGTGAGTCCTTCCAAAGCTATAGAACTCCATTAAAACTCCAAGGATTTATAACTTGTATAAAATCCTTTGAAATATCAATTTAATATACCCTCTAAATATTTAGGCGAAATCTCACATAAATTATTATTGGATAATATGGATAATGCACATATCTCATCTTTTATGAATATTGTATATTCACCGAATAAATTCCTTAACGAAATCTTCAATTTATTAATTAATCTTTATTTGAAGATCATTTCTCAAATAAGTATTTGAATCATGTACTGTTTAGTCATCAAAGCATATCAAATAAATGAACGGTTCTTTCATGAATATGTTACTTGGTACTTGCACTGTCGATTATTTTATACATTTAGATGACTAAATGATAGCCGATTCGAATGATTTTTTGTAGACATAATCTTCAAATAATGATTAAGAAATTTAACGATTTTGGTCCACTATAAAATTTACAATAAATATATATTATTTATAAATGGTGGGATATGTCCATTTCCCCACAGGGGAATACGAGTATTTATCCATTAATTATTACTCATTAACATATTAATATGGCTAAAGCTAATTGTTTGTTGCTCACTCCTCACTGCAAGACAGGGCAGTTAACAATGTAGATACAAACAAGCAGACAATAAAAATCCTGCAGCTTGAGCTACGCTTAGTCCGTATATATCATGGCACGTACTAGGCTGCATGTGATGTTGTTTCTCTTGGCATCTATGGACGGGTAGTTGACTTGGTCCCGTCCTAGCCGGCTCTTGGTTTTCATCGGTAATATTGGAGTAAACTGCGTACAAGGTGACTTTGCGCGCAGAATATTAATGCCAAAAAGTCATCCATATTAATTCCCTTCGACCCCCTTCTTCATCTGTTTCCCTTAGCCTTCATCTGTTTATCCAGTTTCCAATTTAGAGCATTTAGTTTCCAGCTTGAGGATTTTTGGTAAATTTTCATATATTTAATCTGCATGTCAAAACGATAGGTTTATTCTTCCCGGCCCTTTGATTTTCTTTGTATTTCACATTATTCATTGATTGCTGCAGTCTATTCATGCCAGCAGCTTTGGACTTATGTACTCATCATGCTGCAAGACGGCAGGGGCACACGCAAACCAGGTAAATCTGCATATTACTCAAGCTACTTATTAGTTAATTAACGGTCTGCAAACCGGAAGTTCAGCTTCGGTTTCAGAAAAAGCTGCACACTCGATGCCTGCATTACCAACCCAAATACACCTATATCTTAAAAATTTACAGTTACAGGCCTAGTTGCAATTCGGCACAAGAAAAAAAAAATCAACTAAATTATGTTATTTATGCGTGCAACATATAATCATTCACTTTTTTTTCTCGTGAAACGGTTGCAATTTCTTGACCTTCTTAAATATTATGTAAGGACTTTTCAGACGTCGAAATATATCTGTCCAGAGTTTGGTGGCATATTGCAACAGAATATGAATTGATGTGGAAATGCGATTCAATTTTCTTTTGACGCTGCCATCTTTGACATCATCTATATTGGATAACAAGGTATTGCATAATAAAACAATGAAAATTGCCCGGAAAGTATCCATTTGTTTCTAAGAAGCGGACGAGTGCGAGTGCGTATGAAGAAAGAAACCAATTGACTAAGGAATGAATTGAAAAACAAATTAAGACCCATGACACGGATGGGTGTATTGTGTATTGATAAATATAAATGAGTCAAAGTCTTTCTCTTTCTGTAATATTTAAACAAAAGAGAGAATTCTCCATGTAATTGCAAGAAGTTCATTTATTTCTCAAGCATTGCCGGCCTCTTATTGTTAATTTGTTTATTTTTGTGAACAGAAAACTACTAAAAAGAGAGGCAGCCACAGAGGGAGAAATACAAGTTTTCAAGATCATCCGAATAAATTAAAGTAACCTTGTGGTCATTATTCATGGCTACAGGTTCACTGATCAAGTACGCAATTATCTTGGTTTGTTTTGCATCCTTGTGGACTTGTCATGATGCAATAGACACGCTGAAACCAGGGGACACTCTCAACTCCACAAGTTCTCTACTTTCGGCATCTGGGACTTTCACTTTGAATTTCATTGAAAAGGTTATCGGTGGTTCCGATAACAGCTTCATTGCCATCCTCCGTGTTAAAAGCGGTGCAAACAAAGCATGGATTGCCAACCGAGACACACCTATTTTATCCTCTTCATCTCCACTTCTTACCTTGGACTCCAATAACACATTGAAAATTACTCATCAAAATGGAGACCCTTTCGTTCTTTTCTCCGCTCCCCAAACTAATGACCCTAATACTAGTGTCGCGGCTACCCTTTTGGATTCCGGCAATTTTGTCCTACAAGAGGTCAATTCTGTTAGCGGATCAACGATCCGTGTTTTCTGGCAAAGCTTTGATCATCCAGTAGACACATTCTTACCAGGCATGAAATTGGGCATTGACCGTAGAAATGGGTACAATTGGTCACTTTTGTCATGGGGAACTCGTGACAACCCTGTGTCGTCAGGGCCTTACAGCCTTGAATGGGACACCGATGCACACCAATTGAAGATCAAGCGAAGCGGGACTGTTTATTGGACTAGTGGCGTGTTTGCAGATGGCAGATTCGAATTTATTTTGCCTGATGTATCCAAAAAAAGGTACAATTTTAGCATTGTTTCGAATCAAGACGAAGACTACCTCACGTATGCTAGTCTAGACGATCCTACTGATCCTGAGCCAGAATGGGTGCTATACACCAGGGGGGCACTTTATGAGTACGGTGCATCAGTTGACATCATACAAGCACAGAACTGTGACGGCTATAACATAGTCGGAGGGTGCGTGAGAAGGGACCGGTGTATTGGGGAAGTTGGTGATGATTTTCAGCAGAAAAAGGGTTACTTCAATATCGTTAACTCTAGCGCTTCGAGACCCCCCAACTGGCCTGGTACTGGTAGTGAGGATTGTAAGGTTACTTGTTGGCAAAATTGTGACTGCCTTGGATTCGACTTTCCATCCGGTAGTCCGACTACTGGTGCAGGATGCCGATTTTGGAGCGTGGACTGTGAATTCCTTGAAGACTTCACTGCAAATACTAGTTTTGTTTTGCCAGCAACGCAACCACACCCACCAGATTCACCACCTCCGGGAAAGAATCGTAAGTCTAGCTATGTTCTAATCTTACTATATATTGAAAATAACAAACATCAACTAGAGAGAAATCAAACGATCCCCTAATTCACCTCAATGAATTGCGGGCCAAATGTTTTACTTAGTGCCAAAATCTTGCCTGACCCTTGTCCTATGACATTGTTCCGTCTCATAAAGATTTTGAGTAAATCCTAAAATGTTGACCAAATTTGCCCCATGAATTGGTCATTTCGTAGGGTAAACGACTGTTAGCCAACTAATTTGTTTCCGTCGGGCAATTTCGTTCGGTAACCCCAATTTTCTGGTAGTGGTGTATATAAAAAAAAAGGTAAATTAGATAAAAGTACTCAACTATTGGTTGAACCATAATCTCATACTTTATGTTTTAAACATTGTAATATCATACCTTAATTTATAAATTCGTTGCAATATCAAACCACTAATAAATTTTCTATCAATTTAATTGTTCAAACAGGCAATGAGCCCACACACTCATCCAACTAGATTGATAAATTAATTAAATATTAAAAAAATTAGCAATTTTATTAAAAAATTGAGAATTTTTTGGTAACAACAAAATTAAAATAACGAAGAGGATCCCACCACTAAGCTTAGCAACTTCTTCTCCATCACCACCGTGCATTCTCCTTCTCCCACACCAGACGCCACCTCACCTTCATAACTCCGGTGTAGGCCTTTTCTTCTCTGGGAAACGGATTGTCTCTGCTGGCAATTGACTATTTCTGAAATTTGTCTCCCTCTACCGATGAAGCTAAGCAATCTTCTTTGAATTTTGTCAGTTAAGTAGCTAATTATTAAATTAATTGTTACTATCATTAGATGCAACACAGAAGTGGTTCTGGATTGGTATTTCCATTGCTGCTGCTTTACTGGTAATGGGGTTTTGCATCTTGGGCTATCGCCTGAGAAGAACGGGATTTATGGTTTTAGCAGGTAATTTTGAGCATAATGTGCATTTATTGGACAGTATTTCACAATCATTCTCCTCAGTTTGAAATTTTTACTTAACTAATTTAAATAGGCGAGAAGGCGACAAAGATTCAAAGACGATTGGGTAGATTCATCAAAGCTACGAGACCTACCGATCAGGCAATTATACTAAACCCTGATTTGCATGCATTTACCCATGAATCGGTCTTGGCTGCCACAAGCAACTTCTCTGAAGCAAACAAGCTCGGACAAGGAGGCTTTGGAACAGTTTATAAGGTAATATTTCAAATAATAATAATATTATTATAGGGGAGTAGTTTTCATAAACAGTCAGGAGTAATGAACTCCATTCCTTCTTCTTCTTGAGATTTTTTTTTTTTTTTAATTTTTCATTACAAATTAGAACAATTAGATCATTATTCAAACAACAACAGACACTCCTCCCTTCCATTTTTTTTGTCTCTTTATATTTTTTTATTCATTCAACCCAAGGGATGCTGAAAGAGAGTGCAAAAATCATTTCCCAATATGAAGTGTGCATGTTTGAGCAGCCGGCACACAAATGTCCTAGTTCTTTTTTTTTTCTTTTAGGACTATGTGAAAAATATTTGTGGGTTATGATTTCAGGGAAAATTGGCGACGGGACAAGAAGTAGCCGTGAAGAGGCTTTCAAAGTTTTCTGGACAAGGCACAGATGAGTTTAAGAATGAATTAATACTCATCTATCAACTCCAACATACAAACCTTGTTCAGCTCTTTGGATTTTGCATTCACGAAGAGGAGAGGATGCTGATATACGAGTACATGCCCAACAAAAGCTTGGACTACTTTTTATTTGGTGGGAAATTAACACTAATTTATAATGTTAGCTCTTGATGATTTCATCATCTGTTCAGTATAAAGCATAAAAAAACATTCTCACTTGACTCCCTATGTTGGACAGATTCCACCAGAGATCGGCAACTAGATTGGAAAGAGCGCTTCACCATAATTGAAGGAATCACTCAAGGAATGGTTTACTTGCACAAATACTCGAGGAAGACAGTGATTCATAGAGATTTGAAAGCCGGTAATATACTACTTGACCAAAATATGAACCCCAAAATTTCAGATTTTGGTATGGCAAAGATTTTCACGGAGGATCTGGGAGCTAATACTATGAGGATTGCTGGGACACGGTGAGTATTTAAACAATACACGTACACTTCATTTCACACAATTTTCTTTCAATTGAGAAACATGCATGTACGTATACGGAGATTTACTAACCATATATATTCTCCTTTCCCATTCGTTACAGTGGTTATATGCCCCCCGAGTACGTCCTGGGAGGAAACTTCTCTGTAAAATCTGATGTCTACAGCTACGGAGTGTTACTGCTTGAAATTATAAGCGGCAGGAAAAACAATAGCTTGTACAATGAAGATCGTGCGCTCAACTTAGTAGGACATGTATGTCAAACAAATCACTGCAGTTACGGTCATTTGAGTAACGTTATTTAGTACACAAAATTAACACTCTAATACATGCAGGTCTCATATACAAGGGCAAGGCCCACCTCTAGTAGAGGATTTATCAGCGTGTCTAAATAGAATTATTTTTAAGTTTTTTTTCATTTTCTACGGTTTGATCGATATTCAAGGATTTTAATGTTTGCTTCATCAGGCATGGGAGTTATGGAGAGCAGGTAGAGGGGAAGAACTACGGGACCCAACACTAGTCGAAACATCCATTAGAGGTCAATTGTTAAGATGTATCCAAGTCGGTCTACTATGCGTGGAGGAAAACGCAGCCCATCGGCCGTACATGTCAGAGGTGATACAAATGTTAACAAATCAAAGCATGGAGTTACGTGAACCAAAAAAACCAGCATTTTATTACACAGATTGATATAGCTTGAAGGGGACCGCCGTTGGTATAAATGAATGGGTTGGCGGATTCTGATTTTGGTCACGTTGAAGCCTGAAGGTGTTTGGTCATGTTTGTTCCTCACCAATACTGCAACAAAACTTTGTGTTGGATGGGAAGAAAAAATTAAGCTGTAATTCTATGGGTGGTTTTCTTTTTTCTCTAAAAGAGACCAAATACTGTAATAAATCTTATATGGCATGTGATTTCGATGTTTCATATATTCAAGTGGTGCTTTTTCTAGTTTTTGCAATTTTGTTTTTGAAGAAAAGTCGATAATCTGTAGTATGAATATCTTGATTAGCATTGCCAATTTCTTTTGATTCTTTTAAGTTCACCAATATATCAACCAAATATGCGTTCTCCTTCGTTACAGATATGCAATACATGCACATTGATCCATATCACATTCCAAAAGAAACATGCACATCTAGGCGTAGCATATATAAGGTTAACTGAATCAACTATCAAATCATCAAACCTTGAGCTAACCTGGTTGCACAGCTAAAAAAATGAGAATAGAACCAGTAATAGCATTATGGGTGTGTGAACACGGAAATTCTTGCGACCAACGAGACAAGAACACGTGTACAAAATAATATTTTTGTATTGATTTTAGGATTACAATCTCTTTTACAATTTGATCATCTGATTCGATCTTCGTAAGGTGTAGATTTGTGGATGTACTGTTGATCCAAGGGTCGTCGAGGCTTGATCTTAGATGAACGGTTGGAAGTTTCTTCAAGGACCGTTGGGGTTTGATCTTGAAGTGAACTCTACATACTTCATTCTACATACTTCTCAAGCACGTTGAAGTGAACTCTACACAGTTCAACCGTAAATCACTCTATTTTTTCAAAGAAACTAACTTAAGCATTGAAGGTTCATTGGCTAAATACCCCCCTCCCCCCTTCTTGGCACGTGGTTTTGACCTTTAAAAAAAAAATATTTTATTTTATAGGTACAATTTCAAAAACGGCGATATTTTGCTACCACATGGATCATATTTGTTGTGCCTCACCACTACTACAACAAAGCTTGTTTTTGGATGGCAAGAAAATACAACTGTAATTTTATGGGTGGTTTTCTTTTTCTTATAATAAATCTTATATCTTATGTAATTTCGAAGTTTTATATGAAATTAGCGACAATATATTGTGTACAAATAAGTCGTAGAAATAACAATGCTGGAGTGAGGTCAATTTTATGTTTTCAACGGAAAAAAAACTTAATTTCTCTTAGTATGAGCAAGAGAATAGGAAAACAAAGTTTTCAAGCACTTGAATTTAGCCCCGCCGGGGGGGGGGGGGGAATAGTCAATATTGCTACCATTCATGCTGGCCTTTTGCATCATGTGGGAGTTTTTGACTGTCTCCCTACCTCAGTCACATTTGTTGCAGATGATTAGTGGTGAAACAGCATTGGTGCTGAGCAGAATCGGTAGACTTGATGAATATGACGCAAAAATGTCAAGAACTGAAAAGACTACATCTTGCCAAGATTTTGATTCCTACAGAATTATAAGAGATGTTTTTAATATTTATAAAGATCTAATCTTAATCAATCTTTTGATTACAAGCGATCTTCTTCTCTAATATACACGAGGAGAAGGCGAAAGATTTGCATCCGAAACATAATGAATTGAAGAAGAATGCCCAAACAACCAAGACAATTCACTACTTGTTAACCTTAATCATATCATCTTAAACCTTAATTATAAATAAATAAAGTAATCAAAGTCCTTATCCTGCTCTAAAAACCCTAACACAAATGTCAAGAACGCTATATCATGAAAAAGACTACATCTTGCCAAAATTTTAATTCCTCCAAATTATAAGAGATGTTTTTAATATTTATAAAGATCTAATTGACACGGCTTGATCTCGATGTCCTCGGGACATCGGGTTGGTCACATGCTGGCCAACACCCGAAGGGTGACGAAAGCCATTTAATCAATGTCAATGCTAAGAACATGTAAAACATACATACAAATTGGGACTATTCGTGCACTAGAAAGTAAAACACAAAACTAAAGTTCAACTGCCAACAATGAATTAACAAGATAATGCAGGACACGTTCAGAACATACATCTAATACAGAGTACAAGCGAAAATTTAAGATAGAGAAGTACTATTATAGTAGATGCCGAAGCAAAGAGAATATAGCACAATATCACTGGTAGGGAAATGCCTCGTAACTCGGATCGTATTCCTTGTTCCTATGTCCTAAAGGGGGTGCAAAACAAAAATGAGTAGACCAAGTTGATATAGATATAATAAAAAAGTTATCAACATACTAACCCCCAAGTTTTATTAAAACTCAAATAACATGATAAAAAAAATAGGGTTTCTGAAACCTAGCATGTCATGCAATGTCTCAAAACATATCCCATATATAGTAATCGCTAGTGAATGTCCAATCTCACTCCAGGCCCCATGCCAGCTCCCCGTCCCTATGCCAATTGCCAGAGGAAAATCACATTCAGGTCCCGTGCCAGCTTCCTATGTCTCTCAGCCCGTAGCTAGAGATTATTTCTTCAGGCCCTATGCCAACATCGTAACCTCGCCTGTGACGGAATCTATCCCTCGCCCCATAGCGGAATAGGGACTACTAGATAAGTACAAAACCATTGAACATACATATATTTGAAAAACAACTTCATAGTATAAAATCATCCATCATTTATACTATAAAGAGGTGTTTGAAAAATGTTCTAAATATTATATCGTCATCCATCAGATATTCTATAAAGAACACGAGTTATAAAAAAAATAGTAATAATTCAAACCAGCCTCAATAAGCATGTTATCTCATAAAACATAATCATTAAATCTTTCTTTTCTTGTATGCAATACTACTGTTAAAACATGTATTTTTAGAAAGGGTTCACTCACCGTACACCAATAGTGCTAAGTTGTGCCTAAAGGAATAATGGAACTGCCACTATTAATTGCACCTAAGCACATAAAGAGTACAATTAATAAAACTATACTCAAACAATTAAATTTGGGAAAACAAACTTAAAAAGGGATCCAGGACATCGATATTAGCCTAGGAAGGGTCATGAACGAAACCCGAAAAAGTCAACGTTAACCGGGTCAACGATCATACCGAGTTCGGGTCAACGGGTCAAATCAGGTCAACTTGGTCAGACCGGTTTAGGGTTGGATTCGGGTTGGGCTTAGGTTTTAGGGTTTTGGGTCTTGGGCCCAATAGGTTGAGCTGGTCCTCTATGGGTTAGGGTTTTAAAGGGTAACGGGCCGGAGGCCCAATTTGGATGGCTCTAAGGCCTGCCTTTCTCTGGATTCTAAAGGGCTGAAAGCCCTGGGTTGCACACACACGGGCCTGGGTTTGAAAGTCTGGCCCAACAAAGGTTTTGGGTTTTTAGAAAATAAATAAATAAATAAAAAGAAAAGGGTTTGGGGTTTATGGCTCACGGGCCCAAACCCAAGTTCCACACACGGCCCGAAGGCCTGAAAGGCAAGGGTTTGGGCTTGGGTGTAGGCCCCAAAGGCCTTGGGTTCTTGTTCCTTGCCGGAGAAGGAGGCCGGAGCTTCCTAGCTCCGGTCGACGCCACAATTAACGTGCGATCTAGGTATGAAAACAAAGTACAAGACGGAAGGAAGGGGTTTATACCTATGATTCGCCGTGAAGAGGATCGGGGGTGACCAGAAACTGGGCTCAAGCATCACGACTCGCCAAGGGTTCTCTATGCTCCAGTGCTTCACCGAGTTTCACTGAGAGGTGAGGGAGAGTGAGAGGGAGACAACGAGAGTGGTGGTGATGCTGCGCCGTCGCCGGGGGGTTCGATTGGGTCTCGGGTGTGCGTGGGTGGGTGGCGTGGGTTCAATCGGGAAAGGAGAGTCCAAGAGAGAGAGTTAAAGAGAGAGAAGAGTGAACTGAGAGACTGAGAGAGAGGGAGAGAGAGAGAGAGCTAATCATGGTGGTGTTGCCGTCGTTATCGTCCTGTGGGTGATTGCATGGGTGTGTGGATGTGTAAGCTACCCTCGCTCGGGGAGGGTTGGGTGCAGCTAGAGGAAGAAGGAAAGAACTGTGAGGGAGAGAGAGATGAGTCTACAGGAAAAAGGGAATAGGGAACACAAATTAGGGGGTGGGCTCTTGGCTCACCAAGATCCAAAAACAATATTTTTTTTTTAAATAAAAACCCAAAATTTGGTAAAATTACAAGCCAAAATTGGAGTTTTACACTAATTCTAATTAGTCTTTTGATTATAAGCGACCTTCTACACTAATATACATGAAGGAAAAGATTTGCATTCGTAGTGCAATGAATTGAAAAAAAGTTCTAAATACCAGAATGATCCACTACTTCTTACCCAAATAATCTTAAACCTTAATAATAAATAAATAAAGTAATCATAATCCTTCTTTATCCTACCAAACAAACCCTAACACACAAAATATCACAAATAGCCTAACACAATAATATAACAGTCAACTAATCTCGTCTAATCCGTCTCTACAAAAAAAAAAAAAAAATAAATAATTTGGTCAAACTTTCATTGTCCCCTCAAGCTTTCAGGCGATGCTTGTTTGTGCTATTTTCTATTTACATACAATATTTGACATTGTTTTCACGTAGGAAGGTGTTACGCAGTTTTCAGTCGTTTGATTTGATTTATACATTGGACTTGTGTGTGGGTTGGACTAAAGATTGAATAACGATGCAGTCTTAAGTCATCTTATGATTAAAAATAATATTTTTTATTACTCGACGTCAATTATGTGAAGAAAAAGAAAAGGACGTATGATTTTATTATGTATGATTAAGAAATGCTATATCTTTTATTAGAAACTTGACTAGGTTTTCATTTAATATTTCAGAAATTTGGATTTTCCCCCTAAATGAAGTAACGAACCTCGTAAGCATTGTATAGGTAGTTTCATTTGTGACTCGTTAGTCATTACCTACCATTACCCAGTACCAGGAAACAACAATGTTTTATTTTTCTAATCTTCCCGTCTTTTCAAACAATGTCACTATATCCTACGGCCGTCCTGGTGAATTGAGTTTGACATACTTTTGACTTCTTCATTAGTGTAAACTTTTTATACATGGTACTTTATTAGCACCAGGCAAATTTGAGTGCAAAAGATTTAGACTCGTAACTACGTACATGCCTTAGCTATTTGATACTAGATATTTCTCTTTTTCCAATGTCTGCATCTTAAAAATTGATATGCTCTATTATTAATGCTATTTTGTATCCTACGCTACTTTAATTAATAACTAATTCAAAAATTATTTTTGTAACAGTGAGTAATAACCTCCTTTGGTCGTACCCAGTGCACAAGGCTCCCGCTTTACGCAGGGTCTGGGAGAGGTGAATGTCGGCTAGCCTTACCCCCATTTATGGAGAGGCTGCTCCCAAGGCTCGAACCCGAGACCTACCGCTCATGGGCGAAGGCACTTGCCATCGCACCAAGTGCGACCTCTGAGTAATAACCTCCTTATAATAATAAAATTGATTTGGTCCAAAATTACCATAAAAAGGTTTTATTGTACCTTGTCAGATGTCACCAACATTGACACACCCAACTCCTATTTCTTTCACCTAAATCAGGTCGTTTTCTAGTTACTGTACTGATGTACTTGTGGTCATCCATGGCAGCTACAGGTTTGACGATCAACTCAATATTCTTGATCATTTTTGCATGCTCGTGTAGTTGTCATGATGCAAGGGACACACTGAAACCAGGGGACACTCTCAATTCCTCAAGTTTGTTAGTGTCTGCATCTGGGAAGTTCAGTTTGGGTTTCTATGTGTATAACAACGGGTCGACAAACACCAGCTATCTAGCAGTCCAGGGCAGCAGCAATCAAGGTCTAAACAGAGCGTGGATTGGCAACAGAGACACACCTATTCCATACGCTTCATCCCCAGTTCCCACCGTAGACACCAATAACACTTTGAAAATTACTTACCAAGGTGGAGACCCTATTGTTCTTTACTCCCCTACCAGTAGTACTAGTTCTGTTGAGGCTACCATTTTGGATTCTGGCAATTTTGTACTACAAGAAGTGAGTTCGGTCAATGGATCAACCAACGGGGTTTTGTGGCAGAGTTTTGATCATCCTACGGACACGTTTATACCAGGCATGAAATTGGGTGTTGATCTTACAAATGGGAAAAATTGGTCTCTTTTATCTTGGGCTACAAGCTACAATCCTGCACCAGGGCTTTTCAGCCTCGATTGGGACCCAAAGGAACACGAATTGAGAATCAAGCAAGGTGGAGTGGTTTATTGGACTAGTGGGGTGTTTGAAGATGGGAAATTTAATTTATTTTCCCTGATGTGTCCAAGCAGAGGTACAATTTTAGCATAGTTTCAAACGCAAACGAAGACTACCTCACTTACACTGCTGCAGGTGATCCAAGTGATCTAGCACCAGAATGGGTCCTATATGGCAGGGGAGCACTTTATGAGTATGGTGCAAAGGTTGATATTGCAGAAGCACAAACTGTGATGGCTATAACATGGTTGGAGGGTGCGGGAGAAGACCAAGGAATTATACGGCAAAACTTGGTGATGAGTTTGTTGACAGAAGCGGTCACTTCAACATTAGCCATTCGAGTAATACTTCAGAACCCCCCAACTGGTTTGGTACTGGTACTGAGGATTGTAAGGCCACTTGTTGGCAAAATTGTGAGTGCCTTGGTTTCGACCTTCCATATGGTAACCAGACTACTGGTGCGGGATGTCGATTTTGGCGTGTAGGCACTCAGTTCATTGATGACCCTATCGGATTCACTCCTGCAAGAAGTGGTTTTGTTTTGTCAGGATCTACACCATGAAAAACCCAAAAAAAATGGCAAGTCTAGTTATATACTAATATCTTAGCTTACAAAGAAATTCACTACAAATTTCTTTCGCCTTATATAAAACTAAATATGTACTTAATTAATTGTTACATTGTACATGCAGGACGTAAGTGGTTATGGATTAGCATTGCTATTGCTGCTGCTCTACTGGTAATGGTGTTTTGCATCTTGACCTATCTAAGAACAACAAAAATATTTTCGGGTATGTTCTTTAATCCTAAAGTGCACTTGTTAGACAGAATTTCAGATGCTTGACAACTCCCAGATTGAAATTTGACTTCCAACACTAAACTAAATAAGTGGGATACAGAACCAATCGTTTAGTTTCACGGAAAACATGATTTAAGCGTATTTACTTATGAAACCGTCTTGGCTGCCACTTCCAACTTCTCAGAAGAAAACAAGCTCGGACAAGGGGGATTTGGACCTGTTTATAAGGTAAGGCATTGGAATAATGAATTGTGGAGTGTCTTCTATTCTTTATGAAACATTTGAGAATATTATGGAAAACCAATTCAGGGAAAATTGGAAACGGAAGAAGACATAGCTGTGAAGAAACTTCAAAGTGTTCCGGACAAGGAACTTCAGAGTTTAAGAATGAATTGATACTCATACATGAACTCCGACATACAAACCTTGTTAAGCTCTTCGGATTTTGCATTCATGAGGTAGAGAGGATGTTGATATATGAGTACATGCCAAACAAAAGCTTGGACCACTTTTTATATGGTTGGGAATCAACATTACTTTACGTACTTTATTTTATTTGTTCAGTTTGTAATTTGTGTGTCAAAATATTCTTACTTAACTTTCTCTATACTGCACAGATCCAATCAGAGGTGCGCTCCTAGATTGGAAGAAGCGTCTCAATATAATTGAAGGAATCACTCAAGGATTGCTTTACTTGCACAAATATGCGGGAACGAAAGTGATCCATAGAGATTTGAAAGCTAGTAACATACTGCTTGACAAAAATTTTAACCCCAAAATTGAGGATTTTGGGATGGCAAGGATTTTCACGCAGGAACTGGAAGCAAATACTAGTAAGATTGTCGGAACATTGTAAGAAAAATTTCATATAAACATACAAATACTCTTATCACATGTTTCTTTCGGTTAAGGAACACACGCATTTACATAAATGAAATGTGCTAAAGAATTTTCTTTCCTCTTTTGGTACAGTGGTTATATGCCCCCCGAGTATGTCATGGCAGGACTCTTTTCTGTAAAATCTGATGTATACGGTTATGGAGTGTTAATGCTTGAAATTATAAGCGGAAGGAAAAACAACAGCTTACACAATGAAGATCGCGTGCTAAACTTAGTAGGACATGTATGTCAAACAAATCACTGCAGTTACCAATAAGTTTCTCTCATCTTTCGACGTATGATATTCATTGACTTTAATCAATGTTTTCTTCAGGCATGGGAGCTATGGAAAGAAGGAAGAGGGATAGAGCTAATGGATCCAACCCTAGCCGAAACATGTATTAGTGATCAATTGTTAAGATGCGTCCAAATCGGTCTACTATGCGTAGAGGAAAATGCAGCCCATCGACCAACCATGTCAGAGGTGATATCCATGTTGACAAATGAAAGCATGAAGTTACCTGTACCAACAAAGCCAGCATTTTATTACACAGAGTGAAATGCGGTCTCTACTGATATAGCAGTAAAAGGGGACGTTGAATGTATTGATCATTTTCAGTTATGGCTGACCATCAAATTGGATTTAAATAATTGCTAAGCTTGTTGTTATGAATAAATACAAAAATAGTTCAGATATAACCAAGGGAAGAACAAAAAAAATATTTTCCTTACAGGTTTATTCCTTTCATCGCATATGATCCCTTAAACATGATGTTTGAATTAGACGGAATTTCACAATGTCTATGTCAAGTGTTGTTCGGGCTCTTATTTTGCAGTTTTGTTTTTTTCTAAAAAAAAAGCAATATTAGGAGAAGGGGAAATCAAACTCAGGACATGGGGAACAAGAATAAATGCTCTTAGTTGTGACTCATATAGGCGAATCCGTGGAAGGTCACCTTAACTGTATATATTGGATAGATTAACCATCAACCTGTTTTATTAAGACATCTCCGACATAGTTGTCTCACCATCCAAATCTGTTTTACTAAGATTGATCTAATTCAGTTTCAAAGTTTACCTTAGGGCGATCCTTGCTTATTTTCATGCCCTATTTTTTTAAACAGAAAAAGGGAATTGTTAGTACATATGTTAACATTCAGCGTCTGAATATAAAAAAACAAAAAAGAAAAAAAAAAGATAAGGTTACACTAGTCCAAAAGGTTATAGTTAATCACACAAGTGACATTGTATTACTGTCACAAAGTTAATGTTTACGTTGTGGACGTGATTACTTTACAAAATCCCTACTATTATTAAGCAAAGGGGTTGAGTTTGGTGAAACAAGACTTCGATACTTTGAATTGTCCGCTAAATCCAAAGTCATACACGGAAACCACAAGAAGAAATAGAGTTTCCGCTCTTTCAGCTGAGCGAATGGAACAAAGTCCCAACTACCGAACTCTTCCCGCTGAGCCCCCTCCTTGGTTAAGGGCACGGTGGAGAGGTTTAAGAATATATAGCAATCAACAATTTATTATACGTCTTTTTTTTATACAAGCTTGACAACCCTCCTCGCAACAATGAATTGGATTGAGAGACATGGTCAACTGGTACTTCTTCAAACATTGCCATCAATCTCATTGCCTTCAACCAATAGGCTTTCAGATGATTCTCTTTAACTTTGAAACTTTCTTCAATCTAAGACTGCACTAGAAGTGAATCACCCAACCACTTACAACATGGGGAGCTTTCGTATCCCTTATTGCGATTTTGAGACCTATCAATAGTGCTGAATACTAGGCCATAGTACCTGCTGTTGTGTCAGGTGCTGGTTTGCTTGCGCACCTGAACCAACCCTACAAACAAGGACGAATACCTCTCATCTGTTTTTTGTAGAGAGGGCCATAGGTTCAATTCTTGTCATCTTGTGTGGTGATAGAAAAAAAATGTCCAAGAAATTACACAATGTATTAAAAGCGTGAGGCGTGGGCGAGGCGTCCGAGGCGAAGCCCAGCCTAGGCGTGAGGCGAAGCCTCACGGGATTTAATTTTTATTTTATATATATGTTTTATATATTATACATATGATTGTATAAAAATAATAGTATGTAAAATAAACATCCATTCTCAATTTTTCATTCAAATCCATAGTCATTCAAAAGATAATATCATCCAAATTCACCATTCAAAGGTAATATCATCCAAATTCATCATTCAAAAGGTAATACAAACAAAGAAAATAATCATTCATCCAAATCCTCTTCATAGAAATCAAAATACAAACAAAGATATCAATCAATCATCCAAATCCTCTTCATCTAAATAAAAGGCATCATCCTCTTCATTGCCAACTCTAGATGACCTTGTAGGGTATGTCATCAATTCATCAAAAGATTCTTCCGAATCATACTCCACATTTCTTCGACTTGAGGATTCTTCATTACCTTGTTTTCTTTTATATGTAATAGGATCCCGAGGTTGAGTAGGCTCACGAGGAGGAGTAGGCTCACGAGGAGGAGGAGGAGGAGGAGAAGACTCTCTAGGCTCTCGAATGTATGGGCCACCTTCATAAACCGGGGGTGGCACATTCCTTATGGCCTCAACATTATACAATAACTTATCCTCAAGCCATGTAGGATCTTCGGAAAGAACGGGATCTTCTATCTCCGTTATCCATTCATCATCGGAGGTAATTTCTTCTACAACAATAGGATCATACTTCTCCCTCATTTTCTTACTTCTCTGTTGTAAAGCCAAATTATACTTGACATAGGCTAAAGCATTAAGCCTTTTGTGTTCAAGCCTATTCCTTCTTTTTGTATGAATCTACAAATAAATCAATTCTATTACTCAAGTTTAATCGTTTTAAGTAAAAATGACACTTAAGATACTAATAATATATTTACTTACCATTGAAAATGTGCTCCAATTCCTCTCACATCCCGACGCACTACAAGTAAGGCTTAGAACTCGGACAACAAACTTCTTTAACTCTGGTGTTTTATGCCCAAAGCACTCCCACCAAGCCGCTAAAAAAATAATATTAGTAAGGTAAGTAATTTAAGGGTTAATGATAAAAAGATATTAACAATTGACTAATTAAATCTTACTTGGTGTTCGCTTTTTCCTAGTTTGCATAGCCATAGAATCCGCAAATGGACCACGCTTATCATTATATAAATCCAATTGACAATCGGCCTCTTCACGTTCTTTCCCTTTCCCAAGCATCCGATCCATGCAAGCAAACAACCCATTTACCACTTCATCAGTAGCTAAGAAACCATCCTCATATCGAAATTGTGGGTTCAAGTAATAGCCTGCCGTATGTAGTGGTTGATGAAGTTGTTCGTCCCATCCACGATCTATTTTTCTCCAAATAGGCATATATTTTTTCTCCACTTTGTTAAGATTGCTCGCAATTTTCTCTTTTGCAGCATCCATCAACTCATATATAAAACCCATGGGAGGTCTCTCCTCCGAATCAACCTCTCTCAAAACACAAACAAGAGGAAGAACACCCTTAATGCAATAGGAAACTCGACCCCAAAACTCACGATCATGTAACACATGATGCTTAGCCAACTTTGCTTCATGGGATTTTGCATAGGTACTTTCCGACCATTCTTAAGAGGCAAACAAAGCAACAAGATTGTCTTTTTGCTTTTGTAAGCTTTGTAGTGTAAGGAAAGAAGTGGAAAACCTAGTGACCGCCAGACGAAGAATTTCCGAATTGTTGGTGTATTTTCTCATCAAAGCTAGTACCCATTGATGCCCATATAGATACTTTGAAATACACCTAGCACGTTTGAGTGTGTCATCAAACCATGTCATCTTAGAAATATCTTCTAGCATTAATCAATGCAATGAGCCGCACATGGAGTCCACCACACATTCTCTTTCCTCTCCATAAGTTTTGACCCGGCATTCTTGTAGTTTGAAGCATTGTCGGATATAACTTGAACCACATTATCCTCCCCAACTTCTTGAATAACATCATCCAAATAGGCATACAACAAATCTCCATTCTTAATAGAGGCCGATGCATCAATTGATTTCAAGAACAAGTACCTTGCGGGCTATTGACAAGAAAGTTGATTAAACACCTACTTTTGCCATCCGACCATCCATCCGACATAATAGTGCATCCATATCTCTTCCAAGCCTTTTGATGTTCTTTCATCAGAGTTTGTACATCCTCAACTTCTTCTTTGAGCATCCAAGTTCTATATTCATGGCTTGTAGGAGCATTAAAGCCGGGGCCAAAATTGGATACCAATTTCATTGCATTAACATAATGTTCATTGTTTGCCACATTGAATGGAATGACACTAGTGTAGAACCATCTCGCAAGTGCTCGGGATGCCTGTCGTCTTTCCTCTTTTTTGAAAGGTGTATTCAATGTGGCTTGACAAGCTTTCGATGTAACATACCTATCAAATGGTCCTCTTGACCTAGGTGGTAGAAAAGAACCAGTTTGTTGTGAATATGTGGCACTCCCACTCCCACTACTTACATATGTTGTCCCTCTTGTACCCATATCGACACTTTCACTTTCTTCTCCCCCACCACGACACAACTCATGGCTAGCTTTCCTCTTTTCTTTAATTGCCATAACATTAGCATAACATTCTTCCTTCACATTGGGTGGGACTTTTTTACAATTTATCATTCCTCCCGAACTTACACCACCCAAGTGATGTTTGAATCTAAAAATTGAACTCGTGCATTTGTGGTTACAAAAAACACAATAGAAGTGCTTGGTGACAGGATCCAAATCTTTTGTCCATTGCCAAGCAAAATCTTTCTTAGAAGAAGAAGCCATATTCTTCAATGCCCTAAACAATAAACATACGATGCATGCATACAGTTAATGAACCAACAATTTATGTATTTATAATTTTATATACCATGGGCCATGGCAGATTATCACATAAACACACATGGCAGATTATCACATAAACAACACAGATTACCAAATAAAAAACAAAAACAAAAAAAGGCAGCACATGGGTGCATTGCACGCAGAGACTTCCCAAAAAAGAAAGCAGAGGCAGAGACTTCCCAGAAAACAGAAAACAGAGGCAGAGACTTCCCAGAAAATAGAGGCAAAGACTTCACCAAAAAACTAAATCCCTAAACAGAGGCAGAGACTTCCCCAGGAAACTAAATCCCTAAATCCCTAAATCCCTAAATCCCCAATTTTTATGCTTCTGTGACTTCAATTTCAAAAACCCAAACCCTAACCTTTGCGATCTTGCTGACGGCGCTGGGGTGACGGCGGCTGGATGATGGCAGTGTCGGTGCTGCTCCAAGTGGCAGCGTGGCGACGTTGCTGCTCCTAGCGGCGGGCGGCGTGGTTCTGGTGCCCGGGAGAAGAAGAAGAATGCGAAGAAGACTAAAGAAAATTGAAGGTATGTATGAATAACAGGTATAAAGCTAAAAATCCTTACCCAAACGGCATCGTTTTGGGTTTGGATGGCTTTTTAAAAAAAAAAAAAAAAACCAGGGCGCCTGGACGCCTTGAGGCGCGCCTTCGCCGCCTCGGTGTCTCCGGCAAAGCATTTCGCCTACTTTATCAAAACTGAGGCGTTTGTCTCGCCGCCCAGCCTCAAGGGCGCCATAGGCGCGCCCTGAGGCGAGTTCTTTAAAACATTGAAATTACATGGTTAAGGTATTGGGCCGAATGTCCTTTTTCAGATTAATAAGGTGTTTTATGACACGCTCCGATCCCGATGTCCTCGGGACATCGGGATGGTCACGTGCTGGCCGACACCCGAAGGGTGACGAAAACCATTTAATTTAAGTAAAAGCTCATAAATAAGCTAAAACAGGCAGCAGGAACTAGCAACACAATACTAAAGTTCACTCCTAATTTATAAAATTATGGTCAAACACATAATGTCAGAGCATACGTCTATTACAGAGTACAAACATAATTTAAGATAGAGATGTGCTATATTACAATAGATGTCGAAGCAGAGAAAATATAACACTGAATCACTGGTAGGGAAATGGCTCGTAGCTTAAATCATAATCCTCATTTGTAGGTCCTGAAGGGGGCGCAAAACAAACATGAGTGGACCAAGTTGATATAGATATAATAAAACAGTTATCAACATTCTAAACCTTAGTTTTATGAAAACACATATATAATGAAAAACATAGGTTTTCCGAAACCTAGCATGATGTGCAGTGTCTCAAATTCATAACTTGTATAAGTAATAACACTAGTGAATTGTCCGATAACCCCCAGGCCCCATGCCGGCTCCCCATCTCTGAGCAGACAGTCAGAGGAAAATACACTTCAGGCCCCATGTCGGCTCCTCGTCCTTGTGCTAAATAGCCAGAGGAAATACACTCCAGGCCCTATGCCAACACCAAACCGTCACCTGGGATGGACCGGAATCTATCCCTACGTCCCGTCGCGGAAAGGACCACTAGGTAAGTACAAAACCATTGAACATATATATATTGAAAAGCAATTTCATAGATAAAGTCATCTATCATCTATACTATAAAGAGGTGTTTGAAACATGTTCTAAATATCATATCGTCATCCATCGGATATTCTATAAGAACACGGGTTATAGGAAAAATAGTAATAATTCAAACTAGCCTCACTAAGCATATTATCTCATAAAGTACTTCATAAAATGTAAGTATTAAATCATGCTTTTTATGTACGCATTTCTATTATTAAAATATGTTTTTGAAAGGGTCCACTCACCGTACACCGATGGTGCAAAGCTGTACCAAAAAGGTATAACGTAATCATCGTTAATAATTGCACCTATTCACATAAAGGAGTACATTTAGTCAAACTCTATTCAAACGATTGAATTTAGGAAAACGAACTTAAAAAACGGGTCCAGGACGTCAAAATTAGCCTAGGAGAGGTCCTAGACGAAACCTCGAAAAGTCAACTCAAAAAGTCAACGTTGACCGGTCAAAATCAAAGTCAACTCTGACAGTTGACCGAGTCAACACTAACATTGACCGAGTCAACAGTTAGAGTCAACTGGTTAAAGGTCAAAGTCAGACTTGGGCTTGAATTGGGTTGGGCCGAAAGGGCCTTAAGGGTTTTGGGTTTAGACTAAGGCTAATGGGATTTGGGAAAGGGCTGAAAGCCCATTTCTAATTGGCCCTAAGGCCTTACTTCCTAAAACAGAAAATAATAAAACCTAGAAAGGTTTTGGGTTGGGTTAACGGACCTCAAGCCCTAAACTTAACGGCCCGAAGGCCTTTGGTCCTAAAACAATTAAAACTAAAAACAAAAGAAAATCAATTGGGTTAGGGGGATTGGGCTAGGCTTACCACACGAGCCTAAGGCCCGCTTGCCTTGGAACTGGCCTGCACGGCCTGGTCTCGCTGGGAATGAACATCGGAGCTTCTACAACTCCGGCCGACTGCAAACAGGGGTTTTAGACCTCGATCTAGGTACCAAACGAAAGCATAAGATGATGAGAGTGTTTTTATACCTTCCTTTTGCCTTGAACCAGTTGGAGATGGCCGGAACTTCCCTCAATACTCCCGAGGTTGCCGGAGATGGGTGTACTTACACCCGCGTTGATTTCGTCCTAAAACCTCCACAATCACGCATAAAACTCAATTAAAACTCAATCTCACAAGATTCAAGGACGAAAAAGGGAAGATTTGAGACTTACCTAACTGGGAAATAGAAAAATTCCCCAGAGTTCCTTTCCAGGTTTCGCCGAGTTGCAGAAACAAGAGGGAGAGAGAACAGGACGAGGTTGATGATGGTGATGGGAGTCTTCCTTGAGCAGGTGCGATGGTGTACGTGTGTGTGTGGGTTCAC
The DNA here is from genome assembly GCF_916048215.2 of Malus sylvestris. Lineage (NCBI taxonomy): Eukaryota > Viridiplantae > Streptophyta > Magnoliopsida > Rosales > Rosaceae > Malus > Malus sylvestris. The sequence goes on along the minus strand of NC_062264.1, from coordinate 35,457,906 downwards.
ATTGCAAAGAAGAGAGAGAGAGAGTGAGGGTTTCGAGAGAGAAGGGGAGACAGGAAAGACATAAAAAAAGAAGAAGAAGATGGGTTCAGGAGGGGACAGAGAGAGAAGAATGAGAAATTGCTTGGGGTGCTGCCACGTGGCAGCATGAGGAAGAAAAGAATCCAATGCTTAGATCCTGATAGGGTAGTCAAAATATGACCAAAAAGATATATTCATAACATTTTGGGGTAATTACATAGATATATTTTATAAATGGGGGTGGGTGTTACATTTTATGGGTCCTAAAAAAACAAAACTTCTAGTAGGCCAACTCCCTTTCAAGCTTTAATCGACCTGAATCAAATCTAGATGCCTCCCTAGATGGTTCTCCTTTTATCTGTCCGATCAGGCAGCCAATTCGATGCCACTAAAACTTCATGCCATTGAAGAATGGTCCGAAAGCAATTAGAAAGCAGGCTAGACAAACATCATCAGCCTAGCCTTGGAGAAATTTTTCATTTTGCCTAGAAAACGGGAGGTACACGGTACACCACGTGTCATTATATAAGTGGAGGAAAGTTTTTTTTTTTTAAGTTGTTAAGTTTTTAAGATAAGTATCTTAGGACTTATATAGTGACATGTGGTGTACCATTTCGTGTTCTAGGTACACTGAAAAACTCTCATAGCTCTAATGCATTGGTTCTGTCTCATTCATTCAGCAACATTGACCTCATTTGTGGCTTGATTCTCATAGTTTTTTGACAGGAAGGGAAAGTCCCACTGACATCTTGAGCTTTATAACTACCAGTATGGACTTTTTAGGTTCTAAATACTAGGATCTACAAGATTCAACTTTGATCTGCCCATGAACCTTGGTTCACGCTCTACGTACCTTATTCTTTCAAACTTTCTCGAGTCACCCTAGCATAACGGCTAAGAGACTTGGTTAACTTCGATTAATTCCATGACTTTCCATCATTCTTGTGTTGTGGGATATAAGTCATCAGTTCTTTCCTCTGCTTGATAGTTTATTATCGAGGATCACTGAACTTGGCTTACTTCTTACTGAATGTTGTACTTGGGGGCTACTTAAGGCACTTTAGGGCACACCAGATTGAGGTTGTTAGATGTTGCTTAGTGCTGCTATAACCTAAAAACTAAAAAGCTTTGCCTCGAACTTTAGCCCATTTGAGTTGGCCATGAAGTAATAGCCTCTAACACCTTACACCATTGTGGTAGGAGGGGCTTGCCTATTAATGTACTATGCCAAGAGGTGGCAAGAGATCAACGATCTAGCTCAAACCTACTTCGATGAAGCAGCAAAGCGTATGAAGCGAGCGATGACCCTTGTTGGAGATAACTCCAAATGCCAAATCATGTTTCAACAGTAGTTAGTATATTGTTCCATGGAGCTAAGGTAAAAAATATGGAAGAAACATGTGTTTTCATGTTTCACGACTATCGCCTAGTCAATTCTATTCCACTTAATCCCTGTTTCATGGCCACATGTCTTTCCGGCTAAGAAATGGGAAACCTTTCTCTGTTTTCTTATTACATAAATTCAATTTTCATTTCATCCGGGAAAGGCTTTCATCTTTTTCTCAACAATATCTTTGTCATTTGATCCAATAACGTTATGTTATATAGGAACAACTTTGATAAATACAGATAATCTCGAGCAGATTTTACTTTAGTAGAGACTTGGTTTGGTATCTTTAATGGCGGGGGATAGATTATGTTTCAGAAGAAAGGGGATTTTCACATAATGACGGTCAAGTACCAGTCGAGGAATATAGATATAAGAAAAAATTTGGCCAATCCGCAGGTAAGTTGGAGAAAGAGCTTGATGAGCCCCTCCAAAAGTATAGTTTCGGTGCAACCACATATATCCTACAGATAAGTTTTATTTTTTTAATAAGTCGATACCCGATGTTTCGACCAAGGAACAAACATCCTTTCCTTTCCCTGGTTTGTTAAACATATTAGGGGGATCTAGCTTTATCTTGAAGAGGAAACGAGTCCTCATTTTGATCTGTGCGAGGGGTTGTTTCAATCAGTTATAGGGGTGGTCAGTGACAGTAGGTAATTCCAGTTTTAGCTCCTAGCTCTAGAAAAGCAAACTTCAATGTTTTGGGTATCCTCTTGTAAGTCCTCAAACACCCAAAATGATCACCAGCAGGCACTGAAAGTGTGCAACTCGTCCAATAATTTCTTTCTCCAATCGTTTTATTTTTCCTTCAGAAATTTGGGCTATAAGAGCACAATGCAAAGCTTCCTGTAAAGTTGTAAGAATCTGAAGAAATCGTGAGTGTGTTTGGGATAAAACTTGAACTTTGGGTTAAGAAGAGGTTAGCTCAAAAGGAGGTTTAGAAGAAGGAAAAGTCCAAAGCCCAGCCGAAGTCCAGAAGCAAGAAGGGGCTTGTTTCCCGACCAAGTGTAGCTCATTTAAACTACTTGCTCACCTACCTAGGGGTCAAGTGGTGTAGACCAGCCAACTAATCAGCCCAAAAGTACTTTACAATGGCAGTACAAGTAAAAAGTTGATGAGTCAGTGCCTTTCAGATGCATTCGGGCAAAATCAACACTGCAGACAGCCAAGCCAAATTGTCTATAAAAGGAGGAAGAAAAATCAGAGACAATGACACTCAATCAAACAAACAAATACAAGCACAAACTCTGCTCAAACCAGATTTGCCCTCACGAAGCTTTAGTCAGCCCCCAATCTTCATCCTTTTCGGGATCAACTTTCACCAGAAATCCTTTGTAAAAGCTTTACTACCTTGTTTAAATCTTGTTGTAGTATCGATCACCTCATATAGATTCATCTTCCAATCTCCCCTTCTAGCATTCGAACACTTTGTAAATCACAAAGATAGGAAGTTGCAAGACGATCAGCCTTGCCTGACAAGGTGAAACCTTGCCCGACCTCCTTTGTTGTTGTCTTTCATTCATAGATCTAGTACTATGATGTATGTTTCCAATCTGCATCCAAGTTATTGCTAGCCAGTTTATGATTAAAAGACTTCGAAGTTCTAACCATTCGGGCAGACAAGATTGACCAATTAAAAGTCCTTGGTCTCAAGGCATAAAAAGAACTTTATGTGGACTTAACCCATCCACGACAATCTTTGATCACTAGAAGTCCAAAGTTACTTGGGGTGCAAGTAATTGGCTTATTCTCTAGTTTTACTTCTGTTATATCATAATTCCCACAGAACGCTTGAGTATAGAATTAACTCTGATAGGAAGCCTCAAGGCCTATACCTAAGGCCCAACAAAGGCACCTATTTGACTTCATTCTGCTCTGCGGGCTAGGGTAATTAACGTATAACGGGAATGATACGTATGCAATAATGAAACAACCAAGATGTGTTCAAGTATTCGGTTAGTTTTGACGGAAAGCCTCAAGGCCTACACCTAAGGCCTCACAAAGGCACATTTCATAACTAACTGGGTCGCTCGGGCATATATATATATACACCATAAAACTTGACATCGGTTTTACATCTGTCATGCTAAAGATGACAGTGGCACGCCTGGATTCTTAAAGTTAATTTTGATTGTGAGCCTCAAAGCCTACACCTAAGGCCCCACAAAGGCATCTTTTAGAATTAACTCTGTCATTCTCTTACAGCCCGCCAATAAGCAGAAGCCCGATAGACGATATCAACCGGCTCCAACTTCTTGGGGAGCTGTGTGCTCATTGGCCAGGGAACCTCCTCAATGGATATTCCTCCAGACGAACATAGTTTTGGCACGCCCAGTGGGACGCAGTTGTGTTAATCTTGCATGTCAAAGAAGAAAAGCCATAAACCTTGCAGAAAGAGTACGAATGACAATTCATCTCAACCTTTGCTACAAATGATAGAGCAATCAGGAAATTCTTCTCAACCTTCTCCATCAGGACATGTGGTCCTGGAAAGCCTAACTTCATCTGGAAGAGCTGAAGGAAAAGGAACTAATGAAGAATTGTAGGCTACTATGATACAAGTGTTGAAGAGCATGGAAAAAATCTCTTTAGAAACTAAGGGGGAAGTAAGTAGACTGTGTACCTTAACAGGGAATCTACAGAGAAGACTAGATCTGGAGTTTTCTACTCCAAAATGTGCTCAAGGAAGTGGGATGAGCCAGGTTACCATCAGAAGTGAACCAGTTATTCCTCTATTTCCGTTATTGGAAGAAGAAAAAGATAAGGGAAAGGAAAAAGAAGTACCTAAAGAAAGCCAGCCCATGATTGAACCGGTTCTAGAAAAAGCCTCAGCTTTCCATTATTATCATTTAATAATAGGAAGCAGAATGAACAAGAAATGACGAGGTATGTGATGCCTATAATAACCGAAGAACTCAGCGGAAAAGAAGGCTTTGTCACCTCAGATAAGCATCTTCCTTATAGGCCACCTCATTTGGCTAATAAGGGAGGATGAGCTAACTGGAGAAAGCCCGAGTAAAAAAAGGGAGCAGGAGCGGGAAATGACCAAAGCCCAAAGAATGAAGCTACTCTTATCTTCCATAATAATAATATAGCTACTTAACAACTGAATGAAGAGTTGGCTGAGTTGAGGAGGACAGTGGCTCAAAATTTTCAACCACAAGCTCGTCCTATATTCAGGGTTACCTATCAAAAACCTTATCCTGAATATATCGATGAGCAGAACCCATTTCCTATCAACTTCAAAATGCCTACATTCCCAATATTCACGAGAGAAGATGGAAGTGTGTCCTTTAGAGATCATATTTTCAAATTCTCCAATCATTGTGTGGCATATGAAGACAACCCGAACTACAAATTGAGGTTGTTTGGAAATTCATTGGCGGGGCTAGCATCTCAATGGTACTCTCTATTACCCCTTAACTCTATTGCCAATTGGGGGCAGATGGAGATAGCCTTCCATGAACAGTTTTACAAAATAGAACCATAAAGGATTATCAATGACCTAGTTGAAGTTAAGCAATACGACCATGAGACCATAGAAGATTTCATGATGAGGTTCAGAAAAACAAGAATGAGATGCCAATTCCCTGTCAACCCAGCTCAGCTTATATCAATTACTCAGAGGGCTTTAAGATTACCTTTGAGCAAAAAGGTTCTATGATACACAATTTAATGAGTTACATGAGTTGGTAATCGCCGCCACAAAGTATGAAAGGTTGCTGTTAGAAGAACAACAGGTGAAGCACAATTCCAAGACTCCTCATTTTTACAAAAACAAAGCTGCAATTCATCATGTGAAAGTGGAAAAAGCAGGGCCAGAACATGAAGATAGTCATGATAGAGAGGAGATTGATGTTTGTGCTGTTGAAATGACTACACCTTCTAAACCATTAATGGTGAAAGGGTTGGTCCAACCTATCAAAGATAAAAAAATCGTGATGAATGATTGAGGATTTGTCCCTATGAAACCGCCCAAATACCATAGTTATTCATTTGACTTGGCAAAAGCTCTGGAGATCTACGAAGAGTTGGTGCGGGCAAGAATAATTTTGCCCGACAGTACTAAGAAGATGCCTAAGCCAGAAGAATTAAGAGGGAATAAGTATTGCAAGTTGCATTATACCTTCAACCATTCTATAACCAATTGTGTCCAGTTCAGAGATTGGATACAATACCTTATAGTGAAGGGCAAGCTGTTGCTTGACAAGCCCCAAACTAGTATGTATGTTGATACAAACCCATTCCCGGAAGCCCCTATCAATATGATCAACCTGGGTTGGATAGAAAAGCTAAGATCATCATTTGTTAAGAAAGAAGAGGGAAATAGATCCTATGTTCCCCCAACACTTCTATGTCAATAATATCAGAAAGAGGACTAGTTGATCAAGATTAGGTTTTGAAATTGGTATTGGTAAGGGAAGTAGAAAAGAAACAAAAAAGAAAATAAAAGGGGGGGGGGCAGGGAGCTGCCCGAAGATATAACATAGGACATGTCCCTGAGCAAGACAAGCAGATGCAAAACACATGTTCATTCGAGTCTAACAAGTTTACATCTTTACTCAGAGTAATTATTCGGGAATGATAAGTCTGCATGATTGTAAAAATTCTACCAGGTTAGGCTAGAACAGTGTTGCTATTAGCAAGTTGAGATTTAGTATATTCGAGCTCTACATTTGACTTCTTCACTTCTTCAATCTGATGTTTAAGGGTGCCAAGAAGGGTTGTTTGCTCAGCCTTGAGAACGCTAAGTTGTTCTTCCAACTTCTGGATTTTAGAAGTTACCACGCCAATCCTTTTTTTTGTCAGCAAGCCCTCATCCATTAACCGCTCGACTTGTGCAGAAGTACTTGATTCCTTCTCCTTGAAGCATTTTACATGATTGGCTTGTCTTTCAGCTCTCTGATGTTGATCCTTGAGAGCCCTCAATTTCTCAAAGAAAGAAAAAAAAGGAATCATGTTGAGTTTTGGATAATCGGCCAGCCTTGAAAAGCTCTATCGTAACCTTCTCTATAGCATGAAGAGCCTTAAGGTTGAATGAAGATGAGAAGTCTTTCTTCACCCAATCTTGGAAAGCTCTACGTTGTTCTTGAAAGCCAGAAGGTTCAGAAGAACGCTTTGAAGATTTTAGCCTTGTTTCAACTTGCCCGAATTCTTTAAAAAGTTCGGGCAAATCAGCAGTTGTTGAAAATAAAGGGGGAGGGGTTCATACTCCAGTATCTTCTAAGGGAGTAGTAATCGCTGATAAGGCGACTTCAGTCCCGGTCCTCTCAATTCCAGGAAGGGAAATCCATGTATCTCCAGAAGTTGAAGAAGGCCAGGGGAACTCCGTTTTATACACCACACGTGGAGGAAACTTGCCCGAAGATTCTCCTATGGCCTGCTGCGAGAACCAAAGAAGACTAGATTAAGGCAAGAAAAACAGTTAAACAGTTTAAAGTAGAAATGAACTATGGGAAGAAGCAATATGCCTGAATGGGCCCTGGGGTTTTAAAAGAAAGAGTATCAGCTCCTGTTTGAGGGGGAGAATCACTATCACCAACAGGGGAAGAAAAAGCTGTGCCTGAACCTTCACCCATGACCTAAGAGCATCCAGGAAATATGGCAATTATTAATAAACATGTATGAAAAGAGAACAGAAAGAAAATATATCCATACCTGAGTGAGGGGAGAAGAATGAAGTTCATCGGTGGTATCTATTGGGCAAGGTGACACTTGCACAATAGCTACCCTTGGGGCATAGGGATTTCAGGGGCTACGGGTTCTTCAAGTGTTACCATTGGTGGTTGTCGTGCTTCGTGTATTAGAGATGGCTGGAGGAATTGTAAATGGAAATTTAGTACGGGCATAGTGTTTGGAAATTCAATGTTCAAATAAGTGCTCACCAAATTGCTGTCTTCATTTATAAAATGCAACATAACTCATATTGCTGGATCAAATTGAGAAGATGAAGTTACATCCAGAACAGAATGAGAAATAGAAGACTTTGGAGGCGAACCTTGGCTGGGCAAGGGGCAGATACACCAACCTGGATAAAAAAAGGAAGAAAGAAGTTCGGTCATTTGTTTCAGAGACCTTAAGCAGAAGAATCTTTTATTCACTTACGGCCTGATTAAGCAAATACCTCACTCTCCTTGAGGATGGCCTTCTGTAGATCTTCAGCTTTTTGGTGCATTTCAGTTCCCAGTGGATCCTCCCTGGGTGTGATAGTTGGTTTTTCAGAAATATGAGGCCTTGATTTCAAAGAGAGAAGTATGAAGATAATCAGTTAAGCAAGGGGGCAGTCTAATTGAAGAAAAGCAAAAACTTACTTGAAGACTTCTGCTTTGTTATGCCTGCCTTAGAAACTGGAGCTGAGGAAGCTAAAGACTTAGAAGCTTGAACAGTCCTTGCTCTCTTACTCCTTCTGGTGAGAGTTGGCCGTTTAGGTTTGTGTGGTGATACAAGTTCAAATTATGAGGTCTCGACCACAATTACTTTTCTCTGCTTAGACGCTTTGATGTTTACTTCGGGTACTTCTTCAGCATCTGAATCTCTAAATGATTTTGAAACATCTTCGCCTACTCCAGCTTCTCGCCTTTGAGCTTCTACTGCAGTTCCATGAAGAACTGCTGCATCAGCTGAATCCTCTTCTGATTTAATGGATGCCGTTTCAACATTTACTTAAGCTGCATGATCAAGGAAAATAAGACTAAATAACTTTAACCTCAAAGGAAGGCATGATCAGGACAGGGAGAGAAATACCTATAAGAAGTAACCGGTTCTTCTGCTGAATCATTTCCTTCCAGTTTTCAAGCTCACCCGAACTTGGGTATGACTTAAGACAAAGTTGACAAAAGAAACGGTCGTGAATTTCTCGCAAATCTCCTCTATATTTCTTGGTCCATTTGGCTTCCTACCAGGTGGAGAAGAGTGAAGTATATTCGAAGTTAAGAACTATGGACTTTTGGGCAGCCTAATTCATAATTTCAAGACTTCGTCGGGCAGCTTGAAAGGTCACCTCTGAAGGGGATGGTAACCGGAAAGAAGTACCACAATGGACATAGTAAAAAAAGGGGATAGGAATGGCTTGCCTAAAGCCTAATTGCCTACTACAAAAATTAGAGTGATACATTTCCAATCCTCGATCATAATGGTTACCACGAACTTCCCAGGCTATGTTTCTTTGTTGAATACAACTGATGAATTTCTCCCTACAAAATGAGGTGGCATCTACTCTGGAGCATCTTGGAATGCTTGATCAGAGAACCAGGGATATCTCCTCAAAACTGAAGCGCCTCATTCCAGGTATGATCGGGTTCTGTAAATCTTGAAGAAATAAAAACAGGCAAAAGTAGAGTGATCTGTGGGAGTAGCTTCAACTAGGATTCGGGCAGGAGCTACACCTTCTGGGAATTCTAAATTACTGGCCCGAAATTCTGGGAAATACCATTGGAGCCATATTTGGATCATTCATATGGGTCCGTTCAGATTAGTTTCAAATGGTTCACCTTGAGTCATTTCAAAAAGGAGATGATAAAGATGAGAAAGAAGAAATGGACCTGTGGCTACATCATCAAAGTTATGAAGGGCTTCTACTAAGGGGATCCATTCAACCTTCACCCCTTTAGATTTATTTGGGAAGACATGCTTGTTGAGCCAGTATATGAGGAAATACATATGTTCCTGGTCTTTGTTAGCAGAAGATGAATCATCACCTGAATTCTCCTTGACAAAAGGGATAAATCCCTTGAAGGAAGTCCCGTAAGTCTTAAAAGTTGCAGAGTTATATTCCAATTGAAGAAAAGAGGCGGAGGAACTAGAGCTTTCATCGATTGAAGAAGAAGAGGGAACCCAGTCTTGGGTGACATCTACAATCCTGCCCGATGGTTTTAGCCTGAAAACTTGGGCCATATGTAGAATAGTCAGAGATATGGGACCCATGAGAAAATCAAAAGTATTCGTGCCCAAATTCCAGAAAAAAAAAGAAGTAGCAAGTTGTTCGGGCTTGGGAACAATGGTAGTTTTTGAAAGCATTAGTAGTTTGTAAATACCATTGTTCATCCATTTTTTCTTGAAAATTGGCTCTAGTTCATCAATCCACTGAGTCCAAGATGGGTCGTTCATTAGGGGAAAACCATGACGGTATGATGACCACTTAGCTGAAGAGATGCCTGACTTAGCCAAGAAAGGGTTAGGGGTAAACCAGTTACTCCTAGGCATATTATTTATAATCACAGTAGGGATGTGAGAAATCCATGCAGGACCCAACGATTATACCTCATGAGCTTCAAAGAAAAGTTCAAAACATAAACCTGCCTGAGGGCGATGCAATCCGTTGAGTAAATGGCGTAACGTAGCGATGCCTTCACCAGATTCGTATGATAGCTAGGCTTGACCGGATCCTGAAGCCATTTAATAAGTTCGAAAGAAACATGATGAGAAGATGACAAGGGTAGAAGCTATGGAACAAAGAGCCAACGAGAGTTTGAAGTTTGAAAAAATAGAGTATCTGGACGAAGGGATACAAGTTCCGAGAGCAGGTGTATAGGCATGTGGCTATTCAATCAATATTGGCGCCTGGAATTCCAGCCTGAATATTAATTGAAGGGGGCACTGTTTGGGATAAAACTTGAACTTTGGGTTAAGAAGAGGTTAGCCCAAAAGAAAGCCCAAAAGGAGGTTCAGAGGAAGGAAAAGTCCAAGGCCCAGCCGAAGTCCAGAAGCAAGAAGGGGCTTGTTTCCCGACCAGGTGCAACTCATTTAAACTACCTGCTCACCTACCTAGGGGTCAAGTGGTGTAGACCAGCCAGCTAATCAACCCAAAAGTACTTTACAATGGCAGTACAAGTAAAAAGTTGATGAGTCAGTGCCCTTCAGATGCATTCGGGCAAAATCAACACTGCAGACAGCCAAGCTAAATCGTCTATAAAAGGAGGAAGAAAAATCAGAGACAAAGACACTTAATCAAACAAACAAATACAAGCATAAACTCTGCTCAAACCAGATTTTCCCTTATGAAGCTTTAGTCAGCCCCCAGTCTTCATCCCTTTCGGGATCAACTTTCACCAGAAATCCTTTGTAAAAGCTCAGCTACCTTGTTTAAATCTTGCTGTAGTATCGATCACCTGATATAGATTCATCTTCCAATCTCCCCTTCTAGCATTCGAACACTCTGTAAATCACAAAGAGAGGAAGTTGCAAGACGATCAGCCTTACCCGACAAGGTGAAACCTTGCCCGACCTCCTTTGTTGTTGTCTTTCATTCATAGATCTAGTACTATGATGTATGTTTCCATCTGCATCCAAGTTATTGCTAGCTAGTTTATGATTAAAAGACTTCGAAGTTCTAACCATTCGGGCAGACAAGATTGACCAATTAAAAGTCCTTGGTCTCAAGGCATAAAAATAACTTTATGTGGACTTAACCCATCAATGACAATCTTTGATCACTAGAAGTCTGAAGTTACTTGGGGCGCAAGTAATTGGCTTATTCTCTAGTTTTACTTCGGTTATATCATAATTCCCACAGAACGCTTGAGTATAGAATTAACTCTGATAGGAAGCCTTAATGCCCATACCTAAGGCCCGACAAAGGCACCTATTTGACTTCATTCTGCTCTGCGGGTTCGGGTAATTAACGTATAACGGGAGTGATACGTATGCAATAATGAAACAACCAAGATGTGTTCAAGTATTTGGTTAGTTTTGACGGAAAGCCTCAAGGCCTACACCTAAGGCCCCACAAAGGCACCTTTCATAACTAACTGGGTTGCTCGGGCATATATATATATATATACACCATAAAACTTAACATCGGTTTTACATCTGTCATGCTAAAGATGACAGTGGCACGCTTGGATTCTTAAAGTTAATTTTGATTGTGAGCCTCAAGGCCTACACCTAAGGCTCTACAAAGGCACCTTTTAGAATTAACTTTGTCCTTCTCTTACAGCCCGCCAATAAGCAGAAGCCTGACAGACGATATCAACCGGCGCCAACCTCTCGGGGAACTGTGTGCTCGTTGGCCAGGGAACCTCCTCACTGGATATTCCTCCAGACGAACAGAGTGATCTATCAATTAACGGAATATTTTCTACTTCTGATTTTGCTTTCAGTTTTTTTTTTTTTTCTTTTAATGAAGTTTCTCGTCTTCCTTTAACCCTGAGTACCCTATCGATTTCCCTTTCTGTTTTTTATCTGCCATTTTCTCTAATTTTGTTGATCAAGATGTGCTCTATAGTTTCTCTATTTTCCGGTGTATTTAAAATTCACTAAATCCAACCTCAAATGTTTGTCGTATTCATTTCAAAAATAGACGCCAAGTGCAGAGCTTCGATTGAAGAGTTTGACAACCAATGCCGTACATGATGAATAAGTAGGTCCACGTCGGGGAATTTCTTCTACTTTTGGTTCCTTTTTTTTTTTACCGCGTTTCATAAGTGGAATTTGTTCTCTTCATTTTCTAGTTCTGTTGAATTTATATTCTATTCATGTATTTCTTTTCTTTCGCAAGTTGATGTGCCAAACAATTAGAGGGCTCCCATTTTCGTTGTCAGTAATTGGCAGATTGGATCATTTGGTTTCTATTTCTGTTGGGTTCTTAATGTGGATGACTTGGTTTTGCTTATAACATATTCGTCATGTCAATGGTATATGACCATATGGAGTTACAGTGGTTTTGCCACTCTTTAATTCCCTCGACTTCCTTACCTAACAGTTCAATTGTTTGGCGTTAATTTTAATTACACTGCACAAGGTTTTTTCTTAGACAACGTTTGCTTGATTTTGATTGGGTTTTCTGTTTGATTTTTTTAATAGAAACCAAATGATTTCTTAAAAAAAAATTAGCTTTTCTGTTTGTACGTCACATTAGGGTTGATCAAGTGCAACAATGTTTTCTTAGACAACCTCGTTGCTTATTTGAATTTTTTATGGACAGATGATTCAAATAAACAAGGAGGTTGATAGCTTTATATTGTAACATACTACTCTTTATCATTTGGATTAAGGTGTAAATATATGTTGTACTATGATCAAAGTATAGAATACTGTTTGTTAAATGATGGTAAGTGTCCCATCTTCTTACAGCTTATGTGGTATTGTTGGAAATTTGAGTAGTTTGAGTAGAAATTTCTTTGTCTCACATTGGCCATTCCCAAAAGATTTTATCACTTTATAAGACTTTGTCCTTTATAGAAAGTGATTGGAATAATAGGCCTGGAGATTAAAATTGGGCTCACCCTTGGGTTGGGCTTTGGGGTATACTAATTAATATATAATTAAATTAATTAATTATTTTCTGAATTAATTAATTAATTTTAATTTCGAATTTAAATTAATTAATTATTTTTACCAACAGACTCATCTTTTCAGATGAAGTCTGAAGTGTGAAAATGCAGAAACAAAAACACGCTTTTCAGCAGATGCATCCCTTTCTTATACCTGTTGCAAACAGGTATAATCACATTATTTATACATCCATCTGCATGGCATTTAGAACACAGAAAAAATCATAAATCTTCTCCTGCAATCATAAACATCCTTTCTAAGAGAACCACATTAATATTCGCCAGAAGTCAATTTTCCGGTGCTGGAATTTCTGACTTAGATCGTTAAATCCTGGTGAAGCAGACGTCCGTAGAACTACAAGCACTGAGTAGGGGCGAAATTTCCGTTTCAAGGACATTGCGGTACGCAAGCCTCGATCTTTTGTTACTCTGCTTAATTAATATTTCATCTTGTTGAGTCTCTGGAATATATTTATTCGTATTTATTATTAGCATATTTATTTTATTGCGGATTGTAGACATATATCCAACAGCTATGACTTCTTACATTTTTCTATATACTTTGACATATAGGGACTTACCCACAAAAGAATTAGGTTATACTGTTTACAATTTACAACATTGTTATTGAAATATTGTGTGCTCTGACTATTGATGTTGCACTTTTTGTGGTGGGGCGTGAATATTGTAAGTTGCGGTAAAATACAACATTACAAAATCACAGAGGAGATATTCTAGTAAAACGTTTTTTAAAATCATCAAAGAAGAACAACGAATGAAGTATGGTCTTCCATCGTTTAATTAGAAATTAAGGTATCGATTACAACTGGGAATGACTGGATGTTTACTAGTAAATTTGAAATGATTGGATAATTAGTCAACATGAATTGAAAATAAAAAATGGACGCGTGGTGCGATTATATACAATCAAGAGCTAATTTTTTTATCAGAAAGTTGACCTTGCATTTCATTAGGTATTTAAAAAAAAAAAAAAGCAGCACAGCATTGTCTCAGACTTACAGGTGGCAAGTCTATGAGAAATGTAATCCCGTAAATGTTTAATTAATTGAATGAATCTTACATTTGAGTTATATATAAATTTGCCAATAAATGATTAATAACAAACCAAGCCTATCTAATCACACATAGGACAACAATTAGTTACAAGCAGATAACGATAGAATAGTAACTAGACTATGACAAGGCTGACTGTGTTGCTGAGTTGGACTGATAAGTATTAGTTGTTTTTAAAATCACCTATTAGATTGGTAATGAGTACCTATTAAAATCTATTTAATTTGATTTCACTCTACACTATCATCATCATTACCAATCTCACATATTATAGTGATATCAAATTAAACGTGTTTTAACGAAAAACTCATTAACAACTCAATGAGTTGATTTGTCACCTCTCTCAGATTCATCACCTACAAGTATGATTTTTCCCTTCTAGTGTCTCCTTTCCCTTATAACAATACCCTATCATATTAGCCGTCCAGGCGTTTTACTCGTTCATTTTAGTACTACAGTCTAGTGATATTCCTTTTCACTTGTAAATAAGAAGTTTTAGGTTCGATTATTGCCAAAAATAAATTTGAACCACATTATTGTTAGCTCATTGTGAGGCTAAGCACACATTCACTCGTTTAATGTAGATAATATCATTTGTTAAAAAAAAATATACATTAATTTCACAATTCATTTTGATAAAAGTCATGCTTGTATTTAGAGATTGAGTTTGTTCTTAACGTTGATATGAGAAAACTCCCCCAAAATAAAAATAAAATAAGAAATTTCAAAAATTGTCTCAAATCTTAAAACGCTTATTTGACGCATAAAACATCGTTATCTGGCTAAAAATACCTCATATGGAAGCTCAAAGTTGTTTGGGAGCATATGCTCATATCAACTTTACACGGGACACACAAAAGAAGTACTTTGATCCTATTAGACGGGGGAGGGTGAAGAAGCTAGGACAGAAGGGTAGAGTTCAAGAGAGCAAAATGCGTTTAGGAATGTGGAATATAGGAACCTTAATGGGAAAATCTATGGAAGTAGTGGAAGTTATGGTGAGGAGAAGGATAAATATTATGTGCCTACAAGAAACTAAGTGGGTTGGTCGTAAGGCAAAGGATCTAGAAAACTCAGGGTTTAAACTTTGGTATTCGAGCACAAATAGAACGAGAAACGGTGTTGGCATCATCGTGGACAAGACCTTGACACAAGATGTTGTAGATGTCAAGAGGGTAGTAGATAGAATCATGGCAATCAAGATTGTAATAGGACAAGAACTTATCAATGTGATTAGTGCGTACGCACCTCAGGTAGGGTTGGATACGAGTTCGAAGGAGAAATTTTGGGAAGACCTTGGAGACTTGGTGCAAGGAATTGCTCAGACGGAGAAGATATTTATATGAGGAGATTTAAATGGACACGTGGGCAGGGAGACAGGCAACTATGGAGGTTTTCATGATGGCCATGGTTTTGGGGAGAGAAACGAGGATGGGGAAGCTATCTTGGATTTTGCAATGGCATATGATCTCTTCTTAGCCAACACATTCTTTAAGAAGAGAGAAGAACATGTGATCACCTACAAGAGTGGGTCGTCAAAAACACAAATAGATTTTCTTCTAATGAGGAAAGGGGATCGTATAACTTGTAAGGATTGCAAAGTTATACCAGGAGAGAGCGTGGCTAATCAACATCACTTGTTGGTGATGGATGTACATATCAAAAGAGTGAGAAAAAAGAACAAGACTTGGAAGTGCCCAAGGACTAGATGGTGGAATCTAAAAGAAGAAAAACAAGCCATTTTCAAAGAGAAAGTAATCACCCAGTGTGTGTGGGATAGAGAGGGGGAAGCTAGCCAAATGTGGGATTCCATGGCTAGTTGTATCCGAAAAGTAGCAAAAGAGGTATTAGGAGAGTCCAAGGGCTTTGCCCCACACCAAAAGGAATCTTGGTGGTGGAATGAGGAGGTACAAACAAAGGTGAAGGCTAAGAAGGAATGTTGTAAAGCCTTATACAAGGATAGGACCGATGAAAATGGTGAAAGGTATAGAAAAGCGAAGCAAGAGGCGAAGAAAGCTGTGAGAGAAGCTAAGTTAGTGGCTTATGACGATATGTATAAGCGACTAGATACCAAAGAAGGAGAGTTGGATATCTATAAACTAGCTAAAGCAAGGGAAAAGAAGACAAGGGACCTAAACCAAGTGAGGTGCATCAAGGATGAGGATGGAAAGGTTCTTGCTACAGAGAACGCGGTTAAAGACAGATGGAGAGGTTATTTTCATAATCTTTTCAATGAAGGACATGAAAGGAATGCTTCTTTAGGGGAGTTGAGTAACTCAGAATAGTGTAGAAACTACTCTTTTTATCGTCGAATCCGGAAGGAAGAAGTGGTTGTAGTTTTGAAGAAGATGAAGCATAGAAAAGCAGTAGGCCCAGACGATATACCAATCGAAGTGTGGAAAGTTTTGGGAGAGACAGGTATAACATGGCTCACTGACCTTTTCAATAGGATTTTGAAAACGAAGAAGATGCCAAATGAGTGGCGAACGAGCACTTTGGTGCCTATCTACAAGAATAAGGGCGACGTACAAAATTGCATGAACTATAGGGGTATTAAACTAATGAGTCATACAATGAAGCTCTGGGAGAGAGTCATTGAGCATAGATTGAGGCAAGAGACACGGGTTTCGGACAACCAATTCGGGTTCATGCCAGGGCGCTCAACCATGGAGGCAATCTATCTCTTACGAAGATTGATGGAAAGATATAGAGATGGGAAAAAGGATTTACACATGGTCTTTATAGATTTGGAAAAAAGCGTATAATAGGGTCCTAAGAGACATTATTTGGAGGATTCTAGAGAAGAAAGGAGTACGAGTAGCATATATCCAACCTATAAAGGATATGTATGTAGGAGCAAAGACTGCCGTAAGAACTCATGAAGGACAAACCAAAAGCTTTCCCATAACTGTAGGATTACATCAAGGCTCATCCTTAAGTCTTTACCTTTTTGCGTTGGTAATGGATGAGTTAACAGGACATATTCAAGATGATATTCCTTGGTGTATGCTTTTCGCAGATGATATAGTGTTGATAGATGAAACTCAGGAAGGGGTAAATGCAAAGCTTAACCTTTGGAGAAAAGTGTTGGAATCTAAAGGTCTTCGCCTAAGCCGATCAAAGACAGAATATATGGAGTGCAAGTTCAGTGCAAATGGAGGCCAAAACGAGTTAGGGGTGAGGATCGGAGATCAAGAAATACCAAAGAACGACCATTTTCGTTACCTAGGATCTATCTTGCAAAATAACGGAGAATTAGATGGAGATCTCAACCATAGAATACAAGCTGGATGGATGAAGTGGAAGAGTGCATCCGGCGTGTTGTGTGACTGCCGTATGCCACTGAAGCTCAAGGAAAATTTTTATAGGACGGTAATAAGGCTGGCAATGCTGTATGGCACATAATGTTGGGCGGTGAAGCATCAACACGTACACAAAATGGGTGTAGCGGAGATGAGGATGCTTCGTTGGATGTGTGGGCACACGAGAAAGGATAAGATTAGGAATGAGGATATCCGGGGTAAAGTAGGAGTAACGGAAATTGAAGGAAAGATGAGAGAAAATCGGTTACGGTGGTTTGGACATGTGCAAAGAAGGCCTACTGACGCTCCGATTAGAAGATGCGACTATGGGACAGAGGTTTAGGGCCGAAGGGGTAGAGAAAGACCTAGGAAAACTTTGGAAGAGACTCTAAGAAAAGACTTAGAGTACTTGGATCTAACGGAGGACATGACACATGACCGAGCACAATGGCACTCTAAGATTCATATAGCCGATCCTACTTAGTGACTTGGATTTTCTAAGTCTTCAACCGAGAAGTTTTCCTCCCTCGGGAAATTAAGGGAACACTACCTTAACCTACATGCTCCACTCACAAAGCTTCAACATACAAGCTTCAACAAAAGAAAATTCAAAGAACTTAGCGAAGAAGGCTTTGGTGTATTTACCACAATACATTGAAATGAAGGAAAGCTTATTTATTGATATCCCCGATAAGTTACAAATATGTACATATACATGAGTCAAAATAAACAAACATGAGGGAGCCTTCACAAAGGTTGCTTAGGAGAAGTCTCAGCAGTCGGTTGAGCCCCAGAAAGAGAAGGCACCGGAGGGGGATCATTCAGAGCCTCAGTACTGGACAGAACCTTAGAAGGAGGAGACATCAAAGGTTGATCATTTAAAACTTCATTACGCGGTACAGCCCCAGAAGACGAAGGCAATAAATGCCTTTGGAACAAACCCACAAATCTCTGATGATCAAGTAAAACCTGACCATCAGATTCCTTTATCTGGTCAAGCTTCCTCTTCATGTTTGTAGCATAGTCATGTGCGAGCCGGTGCAACTGTTTATTCTCATGCTTGAGCCCTCTAATCTCCTGTTTGAGACTCATCACTTCAGCCGCCAATGATTCAACTTGGCGGGTTCGAGCAAATAGGCGTTGGGCCATATTAGACACAGAACCTGCACACTGAACACTGAACACTGAGAGCCAGAGAATCCTTAACAGCCAACTCATCAGACCGTTTGGAAAGTAGTCTGTTATCTTTGGGAGTGAGAAGGTTCCTGGCCACCATCGCAGCGGTCATATCATTCTTCATCACGGAATCCCCAACGGTAAGAGGACCAGTAGGGGAGACGAAGGATGGGCGCCATATGTTGTCTGGAGAAGGCGTGGCTGCCTCTTCAACAAGGTTCAAGTCAAAACGACGGTCGGAGGGGCCAGACATTTTCAAAGGTGTTGAAGAGAGAAGAGGTCGGACAAATCAAGATCTTAGAAGTGCAAGAATGGAGCTTCTACTGGTAGAGATTCAAGTGTGCTTTGGAACTTAATGCCAGCCTCTATAAAAATCTGCACTCGACGAAGCTTCAAAAATCGAAGAGGCGCCTGCTCAGAAATCGAAGAGCGTTTGCTTTCTCAAAAGCTGGGCTGCTCAGAGACCACGATGGTCGATCTCAGAAATCGAAGAGGCGTTTGCTTTCTCAAAAGATGGGCTGCTCAAAGACAAGGAAGGCCGATCTCAAAAATCGAAGAGGCGCTTGCTTTCTCAAAAGCTGGGCTGCTCAGAAACCACGAGGGCCGATCTCAGAAATCGAAGAGGCACCTACTTTTCCAGCTTTGTCAGCACCTGTCACACGCACACTCAGCTTTGCAGAAATTATGGGCATTCTGTCGAAGATTTCTAGTGAAGTAGAAAGCACATGAATCTTACTGTTCAATCACCCACTTCCCACACACAACATTAGCTCATGGGTACCACATATAACTTTGCCAAAGTTCTCTGACAAAGTTGAGACACGTGAAGTTTGCAGCTCCCACTACATCGCTCTGACCAAGAAGGGTAAAAGAATAGCAAAGAAACAGCACTAACAAAGTTTAGACACATAAAATTTGAAGGTCTAGATACCATATTATTACCCACAAGGGTAAATGAACAGTACCACTGCTGGATAATTGGAAAGTCCCTGTGTGTCAATCTCTGTGCTTCGTGGCAAGGTAGACTAGCAAACATGCCCAACCGTTACTCACATTCGAGAAAACTCCCAACAAGATTGCTTGCTCCAAAATCGAAGAGGCACTGCCCTCTGAATCTCGAGAGCCAGACTCCCAACATGATTACTTTCTCAAAAATCGAAAAGACACCGCTATCCGAATCTCGAGAGCCAGACCCCCAGCAGGATTGCTTTCTTAAAAATTGAAGAGGCATCGTTCTCCGAATCTCGAGAGCCAGATCCTCGACAGAATTGCTTGTTCGAAAACCGAAGAGGCACCACTTTCCCAACTTCAAAAGCCGGATCTCTTTGGATAAAGCTTGTCTGTAATCTTCACACGCAACATCAGCTTTCCAGATACCACAGACCACTTTTTCAAAGTGCTCTGACAGAGTTAAAACATGTGAAGCTGGCAGCTCCCACTACCATGCTATAACCAAGCAGGGTAAAGGAATAACATTACTACTTGTTGTTAGGGAGACTCCTATTTATGTCGACTTCTATCCCCAACGGACAGGCAGACCTGCAAAAATGCTCAACCCTTCCTCATATCTGAGAGGGCACTCCCAACGAAGCCTTTCGAAATATTCAGCTTTCTTTCCCCTGATAATACCTCTGCAAACAAGCTATACTAGAGCAAGAATATCTCATATCATCAGGGTTAAAAGCAAGAGTATCCCATATCATGCTTTTTCCCTGTCTTTTCCTTTGGCCTTGTTCTTACCTGCAAGACAAGGAGAAAGAGAGCAATCAGTCAGCACTTGGAATCAAGCTTCCAGTCAGGAACTGACTGCCTGGAACCCCTTACCTGATTACTTACCTGGCATTGCTATCGAGTACTCATCTTCAACATCTTATGCTTCCAGGGAAGATACCGCATCTGCCTGAGGAACAGATAGGGCAAGTGAGAAGGATACAAGGAAGCATGTGGAGACAAGCGTAACAGCACACGTGCTGATACATCCACTACTCTGTCAAAAGCAAAAGTATCTCATATCAGCAGGGTCGAACGTACTCTAGATTTGATGGACTTGTTTTGACCCTCAAATTCTTCAGTCGGCCTTATACTCTGGAGGAAACCAGAAAACCTTCTAGCCCAGTTCAAGAATAAGCCTGTGGAAAGTTACTTCTTCAAAAGCAAAAGTATCCCATATCATCTCTTCTCATTTTTCTTCTCTTTATCCTTCATGCTGCCTGCAAGATAGGGAGAATGTGAACAATCAGCTGGAACTCGAAATCAAAGTTCTGATCTGGGACTGATTGCTTGGAGCTCTGATAGCTTACCTTGTCTGTCACCTCTTTCAGCAGATCCCTTAGCTCGGCGACTTAGGGGACTCCTACTACATGGTTTGTATCGCGCTTGACCAAGCCTGAAACTACAAGTAAGCTTCAAGTGAAATTGATACATTACCTTGTGCATCTCCACCAATTAAAGATACCACCCCTGGATGGAGGAAGAGTACTTCTAGAGGAGATGCCACATATACCTATGAGACAGATAAGGCAAGTCAAGACGATACCACACTCTAGTACTTAGAAGTTTCGTGACTACGAGATCATTCTCCCACAATATTTCCTAATGTCATTTGTACTAAATCATTCACTTGTACTCACTAAAGGAGAGTTTGAACCTCTGTACTTGTGTAAACCCTTCACAATTAATGAGAACTCCTCTATTCCGTGGACGTAGCCAATCTGGGTGAACCACGTACATCTTGTGTTTGCTTTCCTATCTCTATCCATTTATATACTTATCCACACTAATGACCGGAACAATCTAGCGAAGATCACAAAAAACGATCGTTTTCGCTACCTAGGATCTATCTTGCAAGAGAACGGAGAATTAGATGGAGATCTCAACCATAGAATACAAGCTGGATGGATGAAGTGTAAGAGTGAATCCGGCGTGTTGTGTGACCGTCGTAGGCCACTGAAGCTTGAGGGAAAATTTTATAGGACGGCAATAAGGCCAGCGATGTTGTATGGTACAGAATGTTGGGCGGTGAAGCATCAACATGTACACAAAATGGGTGTAGCGGAGATGAGGATGCTTCGTGGGATGTGTGGGCACACGAGAAATGATAAGATTGGGAATGAGGATATCCGAGGTAAAGTAGGAGTAGCCGAAATTGAAGGAAAGATAAGAGAATATCGGTTACGGTGGTTTGGACATGTGCAAAGAAGGCCTAGGGGTAGAGGTTCAGGGCCGAAGGGGTAGAGGAAGACCTAGGAAAATTTTGGAAGAGACCCTAAGAAAAGACTTAGAGTACTTGGATCTAACGGAGGACATGACACAAAACCAAGCGCAATGGCGTTCTATGATTCATATAGCCGACCCCACTTAGTGGGAAAAGGCTTTGTTGTTGTTGTTGTTGTTGGTGACTCGAGCTAGGATCAAGCAAATTGGAAAATAGAGAGTGAACTTTGTAAGCTATAAAAGTAGTTGTCTTCAGCGAGAAAATTAGTGCAAGACTAAAGAGCAATGAGAGCCCATGCACACATTTTAAATCCTTGGAATAATCCTACCTTCAAGAAGTGGCGTTGCACCTCTTCACCAGAAAATTCTTATTCTCCAACATTATTAAGTACAAATTAATTGTTTATTTCTTTATATTTAAATAACCCTTAATCAAGGTACGAGGAAATTGAATTTATTAGCATTTCGAATCAGAGTTTTCCCACAGTTACGCCTCAAATCAGGTGCTAAAAACATATATTATGAAGAAAGAAAAGCAACCGAGAGATGAAGGAAAGAGACAGTCAGATTCTTCCATGTGCAAACAAATAAACTTTCTCCCCAAGAAACACAGATGGAAGAGATATATGGTGTATCCAGACATATAAAAACAGTTAGTCGAACTCTATCTCTAATTTTTAAATAAAATAAATGAAAAAAAGTCTTCCTGTATAGTTGTCACAACTTTGTTTAACTTGTAATTAATCTACCCCCTACCCTTGATCAAGTATAATGTATTAATATCCGCCAAGTTTTCGTGTTCATCAGCCAAAAGTTTGAGCAAGTTCTGCCTTGTGATCACTCATGGCTACAAGTTTGATGATCAGAAACTCAATTTTCTTCATCATTTTTGCATGCTTGTGGAGTCTTCATGATGCAAAGGACACACTGAAGCCTGGGGACACTCTCAACTCCTCGAGCACCTTAGTGTCTGCGTCCGGGAAGTTTGTTTTGAAATTCGTGGTACAAACCATCGATGGTTCGAACACCAGCTATATAGCAATCCTGCGCGACAAGCAAGGTGCAAACAAAGCATGGATTGGGAACAGAAACTCTCCTATTCCGTACCCTTCTTCTCCACTTCTCACCTTTGACTTGAGCAACACGTTGAGAATTACAAACCAAGGTGGAAACCCTATTGTGATTTACTCTCCTCCGAAAAATATTAGTACTAATGCTTTTGAGGCTATCCTTCTGGATTCCGGCAATTTTGTGATACGGGAAGCAAGCTCAGTCAACGGATCAACCAACGGGGTTTTGTGGCAGAGTTTTGATTATCCCACAGACACATTTTTACCAGGCATGAAATTGGGGGTTGACCGCAGAAGTGGCAAGAATTGGTCACTTTGGTCTTGGGCAACAAGCTACAATCCTGCACCAGGGCTTTTGAGCCTCGATTGGGACCCAAATGGGAAACAGTTGAGAATCAAGCAGGGTGGGGTGGTTAATTGGACTAGCGGGGTCTTTGATGATGGTTCCATTTATTTTTCCTGATGTGTCCAAGCAGAGGTACAATTTTAGCATCATTTCGAACGAAGACGAAGACTACCTCACTTACAATGCTGTAGGTGACCCAAGTGATCCAGAGCCGGAATGGGTGCTATACAGCAGGGGGACACTTTTTGAATATGGTGCACAAGTTGCGATCACAAAGGCACAGGACTGTGACTGTAGAATTTTTGATGTGTATTTTATGAAGAAACAATTACAAATGAAACATATATATAGGAAAAGAAAGTAGACATAAGCCTAACTTGCCTAACTTGCCTAACTTACCTAATTTCCTAACTTGCCTAACTTGCCTAATTTACACAAAGAATGTTGACTAGCCTAACTTCACTAGTCATCCAACATGTTTATTTCATGCATGCATTTTACACAAAGAATGTTGACTAGCATGCATTCTTCCAACACTCCCCCTCAAGCTGGATCGAGGGGATTCACTGAGCCAAGCTTGCCCAATAACCGATGAAACTGAGATGATGCTAGTGCCTTTGTAAAAAGATCTGCTAGTTGATCATGGCTTCGTGTGAACATGGTCCGGATGATTTGCGTTTGAACTTGAGCTCTGATGAAATGACAATCCACTTCAATATGTTTGGTTCTTTCATGGAACACAGGATTGGCAGCAATGTGCATGGCTGCCTGATTATCACACATAAGCGTCATAGGAGTAGAACTAGGAAACCCTAAGTCTGAAAGAAGCCCTTTAAGCCAAATGAGTTCACACGCAGTGGCTGCCATGGCTCGATACTCAGCCTCTGCACTGGAACGAGCAATTACCTGTTGCTTCTTACTCTTCCATGTGACAAGGTTTCCACCAACAAATGTACAATAGCCTGTGATTGATTTCCTATCAATTGCATTACCTGCCCAGTCTGCATCTGTGTAGCCACTAATGACAGTGGACTGATTGTTATGCATTGTAATTCCTTGCCCAATTGAACCCTTAAGATAACGAAGGATTCTCTTAACAAGGTTAAGGTGATCAACAGTGGGAGAGTGCATGAACTGACTAGCCAAGCTCACTGCATATGTGATATCTGGACGAGTGATAGTGAGGTATATGAGCTTGCCTACTAATCGTTGATAGTAGCTTACATCATGCATGGCTTCTCCATCTATGCTGAGCTTCAGTTTACAATCAACGGGAGTGATAGCAGGCTTGCAGTCAAGCATTTTTGCTTCTTGAAGGAGGTCCAATACATATTTCCGTTGATGTAGAAACAGTCCTTTTGAAGATGTTGCCATTTCGATCCCCAAAAAATACTTTAACCTCCCCAAATCTTTGATAGCGAAAGCTTGATGTAGTGAGAGTTTTAGTGCCTCAATCTCCACGGTATTATCTCCAGTGATGATAAGATCATCAACATAGACGAGGTGCAATTCTCTTCCAGTGCACGAATCTCTTCTTTCATGGCTTGGTTCCATTGTGGGAGAAGAGAAGCTTCTTGAAAGCTTCTTGGTTCATAGTGCTTATCAATTTCACTGAGAAATGCAGCATGAGATGTTGAGAACTTACTAAAGCTGATACATTCATTGATTGGATGTCGTGAGGCATATGTAACATAGTCCTGCAACCTAGCTGGAGGTTTTCTGATTCGAGGAGGATTTCTTTTAATCACCTGAGACTCTGTAGAGGGCGGAGAAGGATCAGAGTAGGGCTCGTCTTCACTCTCACTGGCAGTAATTTGGTCAGTTTGAACTTCTTCACAATCTGGACTTACAATGACTGATCTCTTTTCCAACATCGGATAATTAAAGTTTTGAGGGAGTGGGAACATGTCAACTAAATCCTCCCCCTGACTTGTAAAATAGGGATAGTCTTCATCGAACTTCACATCTCTTGAAACTGTGCACTTCTTAGTGACTGGATTGAAGCACTTGTATCCCTTTTGAGTGGTTGAGTATCCCATAAACACACACTTGGTTGCCCTGGCATCTAGTTTGTCACGGTTCAAGGTTTGGATGTGAACAAAACACACACAACCAAACACCTTGAGATGTGTCAAATCTATTTTCCTCCCCTTGAGAACTTCATAGGGAGAGTTAAACCCTAGCACACGACTTGGAAGTCGATTGATGAGATAAGTGGCAGTAAGGATGGCAAACGACCAAAATTTCTTTGGAACGTGCATGTGAATCATGAGAGCACGAGTTTTTTCCAAGAGATCTCTATTTTTCCTCTCGGCTACTCCATTTTGTTGGGGAGTCCCCACACAGCTGGTTTGATGTATGATACCCTGAGAACTTATGTATTGAAGCATGTTGTTGGATAGAAATTCAGTGCCATTATCTGACCTTAAAACCTTAATGTTTGATTGAAATTGCGTTTTAACATGCATGTGAAAGTCTTTGAAAATGGTAGGGACTTCACTTTTTGATTTCATAAGATATAGAAAACTTGTTCGAGAGAAATCATCAACAAATAGAACAAAATATTTAAAACCTTCCATTGATTCAGTTGCAGGTCCCCATACATCGGTGTGTACCATTTCAAAAGGTTTACTTGTCCTAGACATTGAATTACCAAAAGGTAGCCTAGTAAACTTAGAAAATTGACAAGTATCACAAGTAGGATAGGGGTTACAAAAATTTGGAAACAGTTTCGACAAGACAAGTTCAGAAGGGTGAGCTAATCTCCTATGCCAAAGTTGGTTTTCATCTATGGACTTCGATTGAGCTTGAAGAGCCCGAGTGAAACATGCATTCTTGCACAGGTAGTAAAGTCCATTTATGAAGACCCCTTCACCAATCATCTTCATGGTGAGAACATCCTGAAACATTACTTTATTTGGTGAGAAAATAGCACGGCAGTTTAGGGTGTTGGTGATCTTTCCAATTGACAAAAGTTGGAAGGGAAAGGTTGGTACATAGAGGGCAGTGGAAGGTGTTTTTTGAGAGAGTAAGTTTATTTCTCCTTTTCCCAAAACTAAGACATTTTTTCCATTTGCAACAGACACATGTGAGGGGCTTGAAAATTTTTTAAAATGATGTAAATTTGTAACTTTGTTTGTCATATGATCTGTGGCGCCTGAATCAATTATCCAACAATCAATTTCAGTACTAGTTAATAGGGCAGTAGTAAAGGCTTTGAGTATACCTGATGCTTCTCCCTTTGGAACTTTCTCATTTCCAGCAAGAAATCCGGCAAATTGTCCCAACATAGCTGTGTGACTACCCTCTTCATTGCCTTGACCATGTAAGCCTCCTCCGTGCCCCTTACTTTGTAGGTAAGCTGCAAATTCATTGATCAATGACAATGGATTGGCAGTGAACTCCATGGATCCTTGTGAGATAGTAGGAGCGTGAGCATTAGCAAGTTGTGCCTTGAAATGAGGTTGAAATTGTTGTGAGGACCTTGGTATCATCCTTCCATCTTTGCTGAACTTAGGCTTGAGTTCAGGATGGAGTTCCCAACACTTGTCTTCCTCATGACCAACACCATTGCAATATTTGCATTTTAGATGTGTGTTTCTTCCCTTGTATACCTTGGCTTCTGAGTTCTTGTACTTTGATGCATATGCCCGAGTCTCTGTTAATCTAGGATTGTGATCAACATTCATAACCTTCTTCCTTGCTTCTTCTCGTTGGATAGTTGCACAAACATTGTTGAAGGTAGGCAGGTCTTGACTCATCAAGATGTGACTCCTTAGGTCCTCGTACTCAGAGCTCAAACTCCCTAACAGCTGATAAATTTTGTCTTCCTCAGCTCGTTTTAGGAGAATGGTAGGATCTGTGGTATGAGGGAGATATACATCCAACTCATTCCACATGGCTTTGAGGCTCCCAAGGTGTTGAACAAATGCTTTCCCTTCTTGTTGAGCACTGGCAATGTCCTTCTTTAATTGGAAGACCCGTGCATAGTTGTTTTGATTTCCATACATATCCTGCAAAGCTTTCCAAAGATCATGTGCGGAATTGGAGTAGCTAAAAATTTCAGCAACATGTTTCTCCATGGTGTTGAGCAGCAAGGACATGACAAGTTGATCTTTGCAGAGCCATGCATTGTATGTAGAGGAAGAACTGTCTGGAGCTTCCACGCTTCCATTTACAAACCCTAACTTCCCTTTGCCTCCGAGAGCTAGTGAAACAGCTCGGGACCAAGGAAGATAATTGAACTCGTTCAAGAGAACTGAACACAAACGTTGATTGGTGTTAACCTCAACGTCTGAGAAGTTTGGAGAGAGATTGTGCCGGGTTTCCTCATCATGGTTCACAGAACTTTCTTCAGTCATGACTTAGACTTTGAAAGAAAGAAAAAATTGCAGCAGCAAGAATGGCAGAGACAGGTTACAAATGAACCTGCTCTGATACCATGTAGAATTTTTGATGTGTATTTTATGAAGAAACAATTACAAATGAAACATATATATAGGAAAAGAAAGTAGACATAAGCCTAACTTGCCTAACTTGCCTAACTTACCTAATTTCCTAACTTGCCTAACTTGCCTAATTTACACAAAGAATGTTGACTAGCCTAACTTCACTAGTCATCCAACATGTTTATTTCATGCATGCATTTTACACAAAGAATGTTGACTAGCATGCATTCTTCCAACAGTGACAGATATAACACAGTTGGAGGGTGCGTTAGAACGGACCGGCCAAGCAACTGTACGGGGAAATTTGGTGATGAATTCGTGCAAAAGAATGGATACTTCAAGATCAAAGACTCTAGTAATACTTCAAGAGCCACCAGCTGGTACGTTGTCAGTAGTGTTGATTGTAAGGTTCTTTGTTGGCAAAATTGTGTCTGCCTTGGTTTCGACACTCCAGCAGATAATCAGTCTAGTGGACCTGGATGCCGATTTTGGAGTGTAGATTGTGAGTTTATTGCAAATAGCACTGGATCAGGTAATACAAGTGGTGTTTTTGTTTTGTCAAGCCTAACAACGCCTGCAAATTCACCACCTGCTAAGAAAAATGGTACGTCCAATTTGATATCTAAACTTCACACAAGGCAATTAGCTAACTAATCGTATTATATATAACTGAATTCGTAGCTAATTAATTGTAGTTAATTCAGGACGTAAGTGGTTGTGGGTTGTCATTGCAATCCCTACTGCACTACTATTAACGATGTTTTGCATATTCGGTTATCTACTAAGAAGACGAATGCTTTCAGGTATGTTCTTTAAGCCTAATCTACACTTGTTAGACAGAATTTCAGATGTTTGATTGTTGTACTAAATTGAAAGTTTGACTTTCTACACTAATTTAAATAGGTGGGGACAGAGCACGGAAACAGAACACATGGCTTTGCTTCTTGAAATTTGATAAACTTACCGATGAACCTGATCAAGAAAACATGGGAAAACATGATTTAAGCGTGTTTACGTATGAATCTGTTCTGGCTGCCACTTCCAACTTCTCGGAGGAAAACAAGCTCGGAGAAGGGGGATTTGGACCTGTTTATAAGGTAAGGCCTTCAATGACTAGATTGTAGTGTCTTCGATTTCTTTTGGAAACAACTGAGAAAATTATGGATAATCAATTCAGGGAAAACTGGTGACGGGACGAGAAATAGCTGTGAAGAGGCTTTCAAAAAGTTCTGGACAAGGAAATTCGGAGTTTAAGAATGAATTGATACTCATACATGAACTCCAACACACAAACCTTGTTCAGCTCTTTGGATTTTGCATTCATGAAGACGAAAGGATGTTGATATACGAATACATGCCAAACAAAAGCTTAGACTACTTTATTTTTGGTTTGGAATCAATACTACTTTAGTCTTAGTACTTGATTTTTTTTGTTTAATTTGTGAGTATAAAAATATATTGAGTATTGTTACTTAACTCTCTTTACATTGTGACAGATTCAATCAGAGGTATGCTACTTGATTGGAAGAAGCGTTTCGGTATAATAGAAGGAATCACTCAAGGATTGCTTTACTTGCACAGATACTCGAGAACGAGAGTAATTCATAGAGATTTGAAAGCTAGTAATATACTACTCGACGAAAACATGAACCCTAAAATTGCAGATTTTGGCTTGGCAAGGATATTTACCCACACTGAATTGGAAGCAAATACTAGTAGGATTGTCGGGACACTGTAAGTAAATGTGTATAAATTCTTAGTTGTCATGGCTTCTGCTTTTGGTTGTTAAGCATGTATTTTTGTAGATGTGTAGTTCTGTACTAATTGATGACTTTTTTCTTTTCCATTTTTTCCAGTGGTTATATGCCTCCTGAGACCATTGAAGGAATAGTTTCTGTAAAAACCGATGTCTACAGTTTCGGGGTGTTAATACTGGAAATCATAAGCGGCAGGAAAAACAACCGCTTCTGCAATGATGATGGCTTACTCAATTTAGTAGGATATGTAAGTAACCTTTTCTATATTCTTGTTTTTAAGGTTGAGCTGTGCTAGGGATGGCCACCCAAGCGCGTCGTTGATGGTTCGTGGGACCTCACTTCCATCAACGGTGGTTGTGAATGACTGTCAGTAGCATTTCATTATTGTGATATCCTAGCTAAATGATCATGTTAACATTTTTTCAGGCCTGGGAGTTATGGAAAGAAAATAAAGAGCTAGAACTAATGGATCCAACTCTAGGCGACTCCTGTAACGGGAATCAACTGTTAAGATGCATCCATGTCGGTCTACTGTGCGTGGATGAAAACGCAGCCGATCGACCCACCATGTCGGATGTGATATCGATGTTGACAAACGAAAGCATGGAGTTGCCTAAACCAAAAAAGCCGGCATATTACGCACAAGGAAATGTGGACTTTACTGGTATACGTGAAACGGGAGAGCAAACTGGATCGATAAATGTTTTATCTAATTCCGACATTGGTGGACGTTGAGAAATCAATCAACAATCCTGTAATAAAACATAGTTCCCATTGATAAAGTAGTTCTGGTAACGAAAACAAAAATCATCGATTATAATATATTTTGCTGAGTTCTAGTTGAAACTAGATTTTGTACCTGCACGTTGTTGCGGGATTGAAAACTATACGAAAGATTATGCAATTTCAATCTTCAGAAATAATGTTTGAGTAAAAAGTTGAGTTCCCAATGCCAATGCAAATTATACACAACCTCATCATGAGTGAAACAAATTGAAATATCAAAAGTGAAACCTATTTCGTCTATTAAAAATATTACGAAGTTCTTTGGATACGAAAAAACACAAATTGCTTCCTATCCAAAAACATTAATGGGAAATGTTTACTGCAACACTAAAAGTTGTCCTCTGCTATGTTGGTCATTAAGGATGCATCCCGGGCAAGGGAAAAAAAATTGAAATAAATTTATAGACAGTAAAATTACATCATGAACAAAATAAGGATAATGTGTGTTTACCTAGTGTTTTTGTGTGCATAAAGAAGTTGATTATGTGTGAAATGGAGATGACCTTCTCTAACAATTCTATAGGACACGATCAAACTTTTGTGCGTTTCTAACTTGCCTTGCAACCAAGTTTCTACAAAAATAGATTGAATTCAAGAAAGTAATTAAATTTTTTTTTTATGACGAAAAAATAAGTTACACCTAGTCAGAGGGGACATAAATCTTACCCCTAAAAAAGAAGAGCCAATAAAAAGGAATACACGAAAAAGAAGGGGGGACATAAACCTTACCTTTCTAGAAACAAAAAACGAGAATGATACAAAGAAAAGAGGGGGGGGGAACATGAAACCTAACCCCTCTAAAACCAAACCTAAAGGTCTAAACCTGCAAAACAAGTAAACCAACCCCATAAAGTTAGGAGAAAAAAAAAAAAGTGGGTCAAACCTGGATGCCAACATGCACATTAATTTGAGAAGTTGTAACCAGGCAAGCCAACATAGTCTGAAAAGAGAGTAGCACGAACTGCCATCGGAGGAGAATCATGTCAAGTTAAAGATGAAGAAGACAATCCCATGTTAGCAAAATTGTCTGCAACAAGATTTCCTTCGCAATATATGTGAGATGAGTAAAAAGTCATTTTCTGAATGTGATCCAAACAAATAGACCATTGCGTATGAAGAGGCTAAGGAGAATCAAAATCAGACGATTGAAAAGTAGAAAAATATTAAAAAATTAAGAGTGGAGGAAGTAATTTTTTTGTTTGTTTTCAAAGTGAAAAAAGTAATTTAAGATATATGAATATAATCTTTTTTATTTGGGTAAATCACCAAAATTGTCCCTGAGATTTGCATAACTCATCACTTTGGTCTCTAAGATTCCAAATCGATAAAAGTAGTCCTTGAGATTATCCACCATCCATCATTTGGTCATTCCGTTAAAAACTCCGTTAAGTGTCGCAGAGCTTTTGGATGGAAGTTTGGGCAATTTTCAAAGCTTCATAACTCAATCGTTGTTTAACTAAATCGACCCATAATATATCAAAATGAAGATAGAAAAGTGTAGAATAAGATTATACTTATTTCGAAGCTCAATGGTTGCAGGAGATGGCCAGAAAATAGCCTCAAAGTTGACTGGTCCAAATGAAAACTTGAAAACTCGCCGGAAACTGGGTAAACTTTAAACGTTCATAACTTCTTCAATACTCAACAAAATCAAGTGATTCAAACACTACAATCATACTTCTCGATGAAACAAAGAGAATGGTACCTTTTTCGACGGCTAAATCACCGTTTGTTGGCCGAAAAATGGCTCGAAAGTGGCTAACTCGAGACCAAGACAGCCACTTTCGAGCCATTTTCCGGCCAAAATACGGTGATTTATCCATCTAAAAACGTACCATTCTCTTTGTCTCGTCGAGAAGTATGATTTTCGTTTTTGAATCACGTGATTTCGTTGAGTATTGAAGAAGTTATGAACGTTTAAAGTTTACCCAATTTCCGGCGAGTTTTCAAGTTTTCACTCGGATCAGTCAACTTTGAGGCTATTTTCCGGCCACCTCCGGTAACCATTGGGCTTCTAAATAGGTATATTCTTATTCTACACTTTCCTATCTTCATTTTGATATATTATGGGTCGAATTTGGTTGAGAAACGATTGAGTTATGAAGTTTTGAAAATTGCCTAAACTTCCGGCCAAGAGCTCCGGGACACTTAACGGAGTTTTTAACATAATGACCAAAATGATGGATGTTGGCCAATCTCAGGGACCACTTTTATTGATTTGGAATTTTAGAGACTAAAGTGATGAGTTATGCAAATCTCAGATACCATTTTGGCGATTTAGCCTTTTTATTTTTAGGTCTGGCAACAATTTTATTGGGCATGGTGCTCCTTTATCTTGGGAAAATTAATAGTTTGATTTGGTGACTCGAGCTAGGATCAAGCAAATTGGAAAATAGAGAGTGAACTTTGTAAGCTATAAAAGTAGTTGACTTCAGCGAGAAAATTAGTGCAAGACTAAAGAGCAATGAGCCCATGCACACATTTTAAATCCTTGGAATAATCCTACCTTCAAGAAGTGGCGTTGCACCTCTTCACCAGAAAATTCTTATTCTCCAACATTATTAAGTACAAATTATGTATTTATTTCTTTATATTTAAATAACCCTTAATCTGGTACGAGGAAATTGAATTTATTAGCATTTCGAATCAGAGTTTTCCCACAGTTACGCCTCAAATCAGGTGCTAAAAACATATAATATGAAGAAAGAAAAAGGCAACCGAGAGATGAAGGAAAGAGACTGAGTCCGATTCTTCCATGTGCAAACAAATAAACTTTCTCCCCAAGAAACACAGATGGAAGGGATATATGGTGTGTGTGCAGACATATAAAAACAGTTAGTCAAACTCTATCTCTAATTTTAAATAAAATAAATGGAAAAAAAGTCTTCCTGTGAAGTTGTCACAACTTTGTTTAACTTATAATTAATCTACTCCCTACCCTTGATCAAGTATAATGTAATAATATCAGCCAAGTTTTCGTGTTCGTCAGCCAAAAGTTTGAGCAAGTTCTGCCTTGTGATCACTCATGGTGACAAGTTTGATGATCAGAAACTCAATTTTCTTCCTCATTTTTGCATGCTTGTGGAGTCTTCATGATGGAAAGGACACGATGAAGCCTGGGGACACTCTCAACTCCTCGAGCTCCTTAGTGTCTGCGTCCGGGAAGTTTAATTTGAGCTTCGCTGTACAAACCATGGATTCGAACACCAGCTATATAGCGATCCTACGCAACAACCAACTCCCAAACAAAGCATGGATTGGGAACAGAAACTCTCCTATTCCGTACCCTTCTTCTCCACTTCTCACCTTTGACTTGAGCAACACTTTGAGAATTACATACCAAGGTGGAAACCCTATTGTGATTTACTCTCCTCCGAAAAATATTAGT
Organism: Malus sylvestris; assembly: GCF_916048215.2. Classification (NCBI taxonomy): domain Eukaryota; kingdom Viridiplantae; phylum Streptophyta; class Magnoliopsida; order Rosales; family Rosaceae; genus Malus; species Malus sylvestris. Next base: position 35,424,668 of record NC_062264.1, on the reverse strand, counting down.
AGTACTAATGCTTTTGAGGCTATCCTTTTGGATTCTGGCAATTTTGTGATACGGGAAGCGAGCTCAGTCAACGGATCAACCAACGGAGTTTTGTGGCAGAGTTTTGATTATCCCACAGACACATTTTTACCAGGCATGAAATTGGGGGTTGACCGCAGAAGTGGCAAGAATTGGTCACTTTTATCTTGGGCAACAAGCTTCAACCCTGCACCAGGGCCTTTGACCCTCGATTGGGACCCAAATGGGAAACAATTGAGAATCAAGCAGGGTGGGGTGGTTTATTGGACTAGCGGGGTCTTTGATGGTGGAAAATTTCCATTTATTTTTCCTGAAGTGTCCGAGCAGAGGTACAATTTTAGCATCATTTCGAACGAATATGAAGACTACCTCACTTACAGTTCTGTAGGTGACCCAAGTGATCCAGAGCCGGAATGGGTGCTATATAGCAGGGGGACACTTTTTGAATATGGAGCACAAGTTGCGATCACAAATGCACAGTACTGTGACGGATATAATGCAGTTGGAGGGTGCGTGAGAAGGGACCGGCCAAGCAATTGTACGGGAAAATTTGGTGATGAATTTGTGCAAAAGAATGGATACTTCAAGATCAAAGACTCTAGTAATACTTCAAGAGCCACCAGCTGGCACGTTGTGAGTAGTGTTGATTGTAAAGTTCTTTGCTGGCAAAATTGCAGCTGCCTTGGTTTCGACACTCCAGCAGATAATCAGTCTAGTGGTCCTGGATGCCGATTTTGGAGTGTAGATTGTGAGTTCGTTGAAAATCGTACTGGATCAGGTAATACAAGTAGTGTTTTTGTTTTGTCAAGCCTAACAACGCTTGCAAATTCACCACCTGCTAAGAAAAATGGTACGTCCAATTTGATACCTAAACTTCATACAGGACAATTAGCTAACTAATCCTATTATATATAACTGAATTCGAAGCTAATTAATTGCAGTTAATTCAGGACGTAAGTGGTTATGGGTTGTCATTGCAATCCCTACTGCACTACTATTGACGATGTTTTGCATATTCGGTTATCTACTAAGAAGACGAATGCTTTCAGGTATGTTCTTTAAGCCTAATCTACACTTGTTAGACAGAATTTCAGATGTTTGATTGTTGTACTAAATTGAAAGTTTGACTTTCTACACTAATTTAAATAGGTGGGGACAGAGCAGGGAAGCAGAACACATGGCTTTTCTTTGATGAACCTCATCAAGAAAACATGGGAAAACATGATTTAAGCATATTTACGTATGAATCTATTCTGACTGCCACTTCCAACTTCTCGGAGGAAAACAAGCTCGGAGAAGGGGGATTTGGACCTGTTTATAAGGTAAGGCCTTCAATGACTAGATTGTAGTGTCTTCTATTTCTTTTGGAAACAACTGAGAAAATTATGGATAACCAATTCAGGGAAAATTGGAGACGGGACGAGAAATAGCTGTGAAGAGGCTTTCAAAAAGTTCGGGACAAGGAAATATGGAGTTTAAGAATGAATTGATACTCATACATGAACTCCAACACACAAACCTTGTTCAGCTCTTTGGATTTTGCAGTCATGAAGACGAGAGGATGTTGATATACGAATACATGCCAAACAAAAGCTTAGACTACTTTATTTTTGGTTTGGAATCAATACTAATTTAGTCTTAGTACTTGATTTTATTTGTTTAATTTGTGAGTGTAAAAACATATTGAGTATTGTTACTTAACTCTCTTTACATTGTGACAGATTCAATCAGAGGTAGGCTACTCGATTGGAAGAAGCGTTTCGGTATAATAGAAGGAATCACTCAAGGATTGCTTTACTTGCACAGATACTCGAGAACGAGAGTAATTCATAGAGATTTGAAAGCTAGTAATATACTACTCGACGAAAACATGAACCCTAAAATTGCAGATTTTGGCTTGGCAAGTATATTTACCCACACTGAATTGGAAGCAAATACTAGTAGGATTGTCGGGACACTGTAAGTAAATGTGTATAAATTCTTAGTTGTCATGGCTTCTGCTTTTGGTTGTTAAGCATGTATTTTTGTAGATGTGTAGTTCTGTACTAATTGATGACTTTTTTCTTTTCCATTTTTTCCAGTGGTTATATACCTCCTGAGACCATTAAAGGAATCGTTTCTGTAAAAACCGATGTCTACAGTTTCGGGGTGTTAATACTTGAAATCATAAGCGGCCGGAAAAACAACCGCTTCTGCAATGATGATGGCTTACTCAATTTAGTAGGATATGTACGTAACCTTTTCTAGCTGCAGGCTATATTCTTGTTTTTAAGGTTGAGCTGTGCTAGGGATGGCCACCCAAGCGCGTCGTTGATGGTTCGTGGGACCTCACTTCCATCAACGGTGGTTGTGAATGACTGTCAGTAGCATTTCATTATTGTGATATCCTAGCTAAATGATCATGTTAACATTTTTTCAGGCCTGGGAGTTATGGAAAGAAAATAAAGAGCTAGAACTAATGGATCCAACTCTAGGCGACTCCTATAACGGGAATCAACTGTTAAGATGCATCCATGTCGGTCTACTGTGCGTGGATGAAAACGCAGCCGATCGACCCACCATGTCGGATGTGATATCGATGTTGACAAACGAAAGCATGGAGTTGCCGAAACCAAAAAAGCCGGCATATTACGCACAAGGAAATGTGGACTTTACTGGTATACGTGAAACGGGAGAGCAAACTGGATCGATAAATGTTTTGTCTCATTCCGACATTGGTGGGCGTTGAGAAATCAATCAACAATCCTGTAATAAAACATTGTTCCCATTGATAAAGTAGATATGGTAACGAAAACAAAAATCATCGATTAAGTGGAATATTGTATAATATATTTTGCTGATTTCTAGTTGAAATGTTATGCCCATAAATTTGGCTGATTTTTTTAACTCAATTGTCATGCATGTTAGCTATCCCACCTCGGGGGAAGAAAAAATAATGAGATTAAATGTGATTATCTCATTATAATTAGTATCGAAGTCTTTGTAATAAAACTTCACACCTGATAAATAAGACAAATGGTAATTATTAAGTTGAAGACACTATTGGTATCGTTAGCTAGAAAGGGGGCCCCTGCCCGTCGACCTTAAAAATTCAACTATGCACGCCATGTCAATTTCTGCCAAGTTTCCATGATCATCATCTGCAGAAATTGAATTAGGACCGCTGGCTGTTGGAATTTTGACAAGGAGGAGAAGAAGAAAAACTATAAATTTTGAAACTAAGAGGTTGGCGTCAAAGAGTTCACCGTAAAACCAATGGCAATATGAGAGTATATCAACTTACTTATAAGTTTATACAAAGTCTTTCCTCCCATCATTGTCGGATTCATTCTCAACATTAGGAACAAAACCTTTTGCTTTGCACGTATACATTCTTTCTCTTTTACTTTGTAATGTCCATTGTCCCATCAATGTGTTGAGATATATCTTCAACCTTATCTTGCACGGTTCTTTTCCGTGGTGGAGATTAGTCTTCTCTTTTAGTCGGTGAATATTGTAAAACTTAGAGCACTAGGGTTTTCAGCTTTTGATTGCACACCCATATAACGATGGGTCACAGTGTATTTATACAATACTTTCAGATTACAAGTAGGGTTTTGAATACCCTATTTACACGGATAACTTTGAATTCAAAAATACAAAATCACAACAGCTTATCTTTGAATTATTCAAAACTGAAACCGGACCTAGCAATCTTATCCTATGAAGAGTTTGTTGCAGAGCTTAGTTTGGGATAAGATTGACTCGGTCTAACATCCCCCCACAAGCTGATAGGTCGAGCAACGACGGGAAGCTTGGAAACTAACAAGTTGAAGCGTGAAGAGGAAAGACCCTTGGTGAACAAATCGGCAATCTGGTCTTGGGAGCAAATAAAATGAACCAAAAGCTATCCACGGACCACCTTTTCGCGTACATAATGGTAGTCCACTTCCAAGTGTTTCGTCCGTGCATGGAAAACTGGATTGGAAGCCAAAGCAATGGACGAAACATTATCACACCATATCTGCGGCCGTGGAAGATAGAGATGGAGATCTCAAAACAAACTTCCTAACCATGACAACTCAGCGGCAGTATAAGCAAGCTGCCTATACTCAGCCTCTGTGCTAGATCTTGAGACAGTCTTCTGTTTCTTTGAACTCCAGGAAATCAAATTCGTGCCCAAATAGATACAGAAGCCACCAGTTGAATGACGTGTGTCCGGATTTCCCGCATAATCAGCATCAGAGAAAGCATTTAATCGAACATCACCAGGTTTGTAGACAAGACCGTGATCATGTGTGGCCTTTAAATACCGCAAAATCCTCTTAACCGCCGTCCAATGTGTAGTTCGAGGCATATGCATGAACTGGCAAACCTGGTTCACAGCATAAGAAAGATCGGGTATGGTGATTGTCAAGTATTGTAACGCTCCAATAACCGTTCGATATTGTTCGGGATTAGAATAAGGTTCAACAACATACTGACTAAGCTTTTGTCCCGCAGGTACATGAGTGGATACTGGTTTGACAGCAGTAAACTTGGTGCGCTCCAGCAGATCCAACGCATACTTGGACTGTGTAAGATGCATATTCTCCCCAGAATAAGTAACCTCGACACCCAAAAAATAACTTAAAGGACCTAAGTCCTTCATAGAAAACAAAGTGCCAAGCTTCTCTATCAACCATTGCATTTGTTTATCATTATTGCCTGTAAGAAGAATGTCATCCACATAGATAAGTAAGATCAAGTAAACGCCTCGTTGATTAAACACGAACAATGAATAATCACATAATGATTCTTCAAACCCAAGTTGAAGCAGATAATCCGAGAATCTTCGAAACAAGGCTCTGGGAGCCTGTTTTAATCCATACAAACTTCTCTGCAATTTACACACATAATTGGGATACTGCTGATCAAGAAAACCTAGCAGTTGTTTCATGTACACATCCTCATCCAAATAGCCATGCAAGAATGCATTCTGTACATCCAACTGTCACACCGTCCACTTTTTCGACACTGCAAGACTCAAAACAAGCCGAATGGTGCTGTGTTTCACGACTGGACTAAATGTTTCATTATAATCCATTTCGAATTGCTGATGGTAACCATTAGCCACAAGTCGAGCCTTGTGACATTCGAGAGAACCATCTGCACGTCTCTTTATTTTAAACACCTATTTGTTTGGCAGCAGGTTCATTCAATGACAATAAGGAACAAGCGTCCACGTTCCACACCTTTGCAAAGCACTGAACTCTTGTGCCATTGCTGCCCTCCATTCTGGATATTTAATAGCCTGACTAAAACAAGACGGCTCAACAAACTTGGAGTCAGCGATTGCATGCAAAGCGTATTTTGGATTTGGCTTTTGAATCCCAGATTTTGACCTTGTTGTTATTGAGTGGGGGAGAGTAGTCTCTCGTATGGAAGATGATGTGGTAGATAAATTTGATGAATGAGAAGGATTCTGAGAACTTTGCACGGATGGAATGTGAACCAAGTCTTGCTCATTGGTGGGACCTAATGTTGAACTAGGTTGAGGTGTCCTATTTAAACAAGGGATGGTAGTGATAGGTGGAGGAGGAGTAAGGTCCAAATTTGAAACAGTTTGCTGGGGAGTAAAAGTTGGCGTGATATGTGGCTGATCACTAGACACCAAGTTTGACTCAGGCTGGTGGTTGAGGCTAGGGTGAGATTCGACAAGATTTGGTGAAGATATGGAAGGTACCAAGATTGATGAGGGTGTTGTGGTTAAAATCAAGTCAGGGGTCAAAGGTGTACCTGTGATAGTGACGTCGTCATTGGGAGATGCAAGTTCCTTGAAAGGAAAGGAATCCTCATCAAATAAAACATGGCGAGACACGTAAATGCGTCTCGTGGATAAGTCCAAGCACTTGTATCCTTCATGATTCAGTGAATATCCAAAGAAAACACATGGTTTGGACTTTGGTTGAAGTTTATGCCGTGTATAAGGAGTCAACAGTGGAAAACATTTTGAACCAAACACTTTAAATGCCTCATATTTTGGATTCTTTTGAAACAATTTTTCATAGGGAGACACGTTAGATAAAACCTTTGTTGGAAGCCTGTTTATAATATAAACAGTTGTGGAACATGCATCGAACCAAAATTTTTAAGGCATATGAGCATGAGAAAGCATTGTAACACTTGTTTCAACTATATGACGATGCTTTTGTTCGGCAATTCCATTTTGTTCAGGATGTTTTGGACACGAAAAACGTTGGGAAATCCCATGTGTAGCAAGAAAAGTTTTGAAATCGCGACTCATGTATTCACCACCTTCATCACATTGAAGAGCTTTAATAGATTTGTTAAACATTTTTTCAACATGTGTTTTAAATGGCACAAAAATTCCAAACACTTCAGATTTATTTTTCATGGGAAAGATCCACAAATATCGTGAGTAGTCATCCACAAACAACAAGTAATAACGAAAACCTTCATTAGAAATAATAGGTGAACTCCAAACATCAGAATGCAAAATTTCTAATGGACAATAAGACACGGACACAAACTTGCTAAAGGGAAGTTTAGTGCTTTTGCCTAATGGACAAGAGTCACAAAACGTTACAGTACTTGTACCAGATAATGGTACTTGGTTATTTGTAATAAAAAATTTAATAATTGACTAAGCAGGATGACCAAGACATAAATGCCATTTCTGAGGTGAGACTCTAACACCGACACACACTGAAATAGGATAGTTGGACAATCCACCACCACCAGGAAATGGATACAATCCATTCTCACATCTCCCGCGGAAAAGTGTCTTCCGGGTTTTGAGGTCCTTAACAAGGAAGAAATAAGGAAATATTAGTATGTAGCAATGGTTATCTAGGGTGAATCTGTGTGCCGAAATGATATTAGTGGATGCGGATGGACAATGTAAAATGTCATGGAGGTTAAATGAGCAAGACTTAGTTGAAATTTGATTCGAACCAGAATGTGCAATGGAAAGTTGAGAACCATTACCTACTCCACCAATGTTGTCATTACCAGTGTATTCTTTTGGATTTGCAAGATTCTGAAGGTCTGGGGTGACATGAGCATTGGCACCCGTGTCAAGAAGCCAATTTCCATTATTAGGCATCACTTGAGAATACGCCATGGCAGCAAGACGATTGGTGGGGATGCGTCCTTCATAAGCTGTATTCATCCGCTGGTAACAGTCCAGAGCCGGATGGCCAGGTTTGCCACAAATTTGGCATTTGATGCGTTCTCCAGAAAGGTTGCACCGGTCACCAGTACTTGCAGATGCACCACCACATTGATTGTTGTTGTTGCGAGGAATACCAACTCGTTGATTGCCATTGTTGATGGCACCACCACGATTGAACGGAGAGCCTCCATGTCCATTGCCACGAGAGCGACCACCATGGCCTCGTGACGCTACAAAAGCATTGATCGGAGCAGTTTCAGTCAACACAGCTTGCTCCGTCATCCGTCTCTCCGTTGTCAGCAGAAGAGCTTCAAGTGTTGGATAAGTGATTGGAGTATCACAAGCTTGTGCTGCATTCACAGTCATCTCGAATGCAGGACCAAGATTATTTAAAATAATTTGAACCAGTTCATCATCACTTACTGGTTGTCCGGCCAGAGCAAGGTTGTCGGCGATCGCATTCATACGATCCAAGTAGTCAGCTACAGAGAGGTCACCTTTCTTCGTCTACAGCAGTTCTGTACGCAGAAACAATATACGATTCTGGGAAGTTGATGCATACTACTGTTCCAATGCTTCCCAGGTTGCACGGCACGTGCGTTTGCTTGCTACTGTCGACAAAACAGAAGCAGTGAGAGAGCTGTTGATCCAACTGAGAATCATCTGATCATGTTGAATCCAAGTCATGTAGGCTGGGTTAACGTCAGTGGTGCCAGCCAGAGTCTTAGGAGGACACACAATGGAGCCATCAACGTAACCCATCAGGTCACGGCTCTTGAGAACATGCAAAATCTGAGCGAGCCAAAGCGGATAATTCGAGCGGTCAAGTTTGATATTAACCACACTAGTCATAGAGGTGATGGAGGAATGAGCAGTGGGTAGGGGGGAAGGATTGATGTGAGTGGTGGAGTTAGTGTTGTTGGTGTTGTTGGTGGCAGCCATGGAAGCGACAATGGGTGGAAAAAAAAATTGGATCGTTTGTCATTAGACTGTAGGGCTCAATACCATGTAAAACTTAGAGCACTAGGGTTTTCAGCTTTTGATTGCACACCCATATAACGATGGGTCGCAGTGTATTTATACAATACTTTCAGATTACAAGTAGGGTTTTGAATACCCTATTTACACGGATAACTTTGAATTCAAAAATACAAAATCACAACAGCTTATCTTTGAATTATTCAAAACTGAAACCGGACCTAGCAATCTTATCCTATGAAGAGTTTGTTGCAGAGCTTAGTTTGGGATAAGATTGACTCGGTCTAACAAATATTACTTGCACAGCCATGCTTTGACGAATGTGGCTTTATCATAAAACCCCAACAACATTAATACATCAATATATTTTAACACCAGCCTCGTGCTCGTTGATCATGGCTATCATCAACTTAGTTTTCCTGATCATTTTTGCATGCCTGTGGAGTTCCCATGATGGAAGAGACACGCTGAAACAAGGTGATACTCTCAATTCCTCAAGTTCCTTGGTCTCTGCATGGGGCAATTTCACTTTGTCTTTTATTGTAAATAACATAGATGGTTCCAACTGTAGCTTTCTAGCTATCATCACGGAGATTCTGCAACTGCAAATGGAGCATGGATTGGCAACCGAGACTCGCCTGTTTTATACCCTTCATCCCCACTACTTACATTGGACTTCAACAATACATTGAAGATTTCCCAAACAGATGAAGATCAAGATCCTATTGTGGTTTGTTCGGCTCCACATACTAGTAATAGTAATACTAGTGTTGTGGCTACCCTTTTGGATTCTGGCAATCTTGTCGTACTACAACAGGTGAATTCTGTGGACGGATCGATGAACCGGGTATTTCTGCGGCAAAGTTTTGATTATCCCATTGATACCTTTCTTCCTGGTATGAAATTAGGTGTGAACCATAGGAACGGCCACATTTGGTCTCTTTCATCATGGTTGGGTATCTTCATCCCAGCTCCTGGGCCTTTCACCCTTGATTGGGACCCCAACCAAGGGCATCTGAAACTGAGGCGAAAAGGGGTTATTTTTTGGACTAGCGGAGTCTTAAAATCAGATGGGAGATTTGAATATATATTATCCGATGATTCCATGATGAAATATAGATTTAGCTTTGTTTCAAATGAAAATGAAGACTACGTTACTTACACTGCTGCAGAAGGTGGCTCTCCACAAGAGTTGGTGTTGTACCCCTTTGGGTCACTGTATGAGTATCGTGTACAACTTGATGTTGCACAAGCAGAAAAATGTGATGGCTATAACACTGAGGGAGGGTGCGTGAAAAAGGACCGCCCGAGTGAATGTATGAAAGAATTTGGTGGTGAATTTGAGCTCAAAAATGGTTCTTTTGAACCAAGCAATATCACTAATACATCACGAGACCCCTACTGGTTTGGTAGTAGTAATACTGATTGTAAGGCTACTTGTTGGTAAAACTGTGACTGCCTTGGATTCGACTTCCCAATATCTGATAATCACACTGGATGCCGATTTTGGATTGTAGACTGTCAGTTCGTTGAAAACATCACCGGCTCGGGTACTACAAATGGTAGTTTTGTTTTGCCAAGAAAATCAAGCACGCCAATAAAACCTTCATCACAAAATTTTATCCGTGACTCTAAACTCTAGCTACGCACATATGTTCATTCTTCTCAACATACATGTCATGTAGAAAAAAATGAAAAACTTCAACTACAAATTTAACGACTCCTTCTGTTTAAGATGCCGGTTGTTCGGTAATCATATTCGTTTGTTTGTAGTTTTTTGTTTTCATTTTTTTTTTTGCTAGTAATTTATTTGTTTAATTCAATTAGCTAGACTTGTTTAACTTACAAATCAACAAGCTGATGTATGTGTATGTATTATTATTAGGTTTTTTTTTTATATTTGAGCTCATACTATGTAACACCCAACCCCATTTATTAAAATATATTTATGTAATTACCCCAAAATGTTATGAATCTATCTATTTGGTCCTATTTTGACTACCAATCCGGATCTAAAACTTTGGATTCCTTTTCTTTCTCAAGCTGCCACATGGCGGCACCCCAATTATCCCCTCACTTCTCTCTGTCCTCCCCCCCCCCCCCCCCCCCGAGCGGGAGACCCCCTCTCTTTCTTCTCTATATCTCTGCACTCTCCCTTCTCTCTCGAAACCCTCACTCCCTCATATCTCTCTCCTTCTCTTCACCGAATTCGCCCAGTGACACCACGCACAGAGACACACTCGTGCTCGAGGAAGACCATCGTCATCATTCCTCATCCTTCTCTCTCTCCCTCTTTCCGGTGCTGCGAACACAGAAAACCAGAAAGGTAAGCCTCAATTCTTCCCTTTTTCATCCTAGAATCTTGTGAGATGTGGTTTAATTGAGTTTATTTCGTGATTTTGGGAGGTTTTAGGATGAAATCAAGGCGGGTGTAGGCACACCCATTTCTGGCGAACCGTGGGCGTCGAGGGACTTTCTGGCCATCTCTGGTCGTTCCAAGGCGAAAGGAAGGTATAAAAACACTCCCCTCGTATTGTACTTCGTTTTGGTACCTAGATCGGAGTCTAGGGTTGTGGTTGGTGGTCGGCCGGAGCTCTAGAAGCTCCGGTGTTCTCTGGTGCGCCAGGCCGTGCAAGCCGGTTCCAAGTCAAGCGGTCCTTAGGCCCGTGTGGTGAGGCTAGCCCAAAACCTTAACCCATTTCCTTTTTAATTTTAGTTTTATTTGTTTTAGGACCCAAAAGGCCTTCGGGCCATTATGTTTAGGGCTTGAGGCCCGTGACCCAACCCAAAACCTTTTTAGGTTTTAATAAATTTCTGTTTTAGGAATTAAGGCCTTAGGGCCAATTAGAAAGTGGGCTTTCAACCCTTTCCCAAACCCTTTAGCCTTAGTTTAAACCCAAAACCCTTAAGGCCCATTCGGCACAACCCAATCCAAGCCCAGTCCAACTTTAACCAGTTGACTCTAACTGTTGACTAGGTCAACAGTCAGCATTGACTTGGTCAACTGTCAGAGTTGACTTTGATTTTGACCAGTCAACGGTCAACGTTGACTTTTTGAGTTGACTTTTCGGGGTTTCGTCCAGGACCTCTCTCAGGCTAATTTCGATGTCCTGAACCCGTTTTTGAAGTCCGTTTTCCCAAATTCAATTGTTGAATAGAGTTTGACTAAAGGTACTCCTTTATGTGAATAGGTACAATTATTAACGGTGATTCCGTTATACCTTTTTGGTACAACTTTACACCATCAGTGTACGGTGAGTGGACCCCTTCAAAAGCATGTTTTAATCATAGAAATACATAAATGAAAAGCATGATTTAACAAGGGGTGTGATATCCACACATCCCATTTTACTTCTCACACACCTTTTTAATTTTCGGTCGTCGGATCGGATGAATTGAAGAAGATCAACAGACAGAAATTATCAAAGGGTGTGTGAGAAGTAAAATGGGGTGTGTGGATAACACACCCTGTTGGAGCGGAAAAATTCGGTTCCTCAAATCCTCCAATCCTCCAACAAGTAATCTTGAACACATCTTGAACACGTTGAGAAGCCTTGGACACTATCTTCGCTTGTCAACAATGAGAGTGAGGGGACCTGCAAGGAAACACTCCGACGCTCAAGTCAGTCGTTGTTCAAAATAATTACAAGACATTGTAAAGCCATCTAATCCCCCATTCCTCAGATTCTAGTTCCTTTATAGGCATAAAATACTTGGGCTCCAAGTCCCACTTTCCTTCTATTTCTCCATGTTCCATCTTCCATGATCAAGCCCCTTTATTCTAGCTCCACTCCCCCAAATTTAGGAAGTGGCTGCTTGCTTTAGCCTTATTTTTTGCACCCACAGATGCCCCCTTTTTTCTCTGCAAATGTATGTCATCTTAGTTTGTAGAGGAAAAATACTCCTTTTGCAAAAAATCATGTGACTTGAAATTTCATTACGAGTTTAGCCTTCGGCTACAATCATAGTTTAGCCTTTAGTTGCTATTACAAAGTCATATATTATCCTTCAGATGCGATCAATTGGTCATAATTTAGCCTTCGGTTACGATCCCATGATCATAATTTAACCTTCGTTCTTGGATTTCAATTTAAATTCGGTCTTAACCCATTTGATCTTGGTTTATCGATCTTAGTTCGGTCTTAACCCATTCGATCTTGGGCTTTCGATCTTAATTCTGTCTTAATCCATTTGATATTGGGTTCTCGATCTTAATTCGGTCTTAACCCATTTGATATTGGGTTCTCGATCTTAACTCGGTCTTAACCCATTCGATCTTGGGTTCTCGATCTTAATTCGTCTTAATCCATTTGATATTAAGTTCCCGATCTTAATTTGGTCTTAACCCATTTGATATTGGGTTCTCGATCTTAGTTCGGTCTTAACCCATTTGATATTGGGTTTTCGATCTTAGTTCGGTCTTAACCCATTTGATATTGGGTTTTCAATCTTAATTCGGTCTTAACCCACTTGGTTTTGGGTTTTCGATCTTAGTTCGGTCTTAACCCATTTGATATTGGGTTTTCAATCTTAATTCGGTCTTAACCCATTCAGTTTTGGGTTTTCGATCTTAGTTCGGTCTTAACCCATTAATTCAATCTTGGGTTTTCGATCTTAATTCGGTCTTAACCCATTCGATCTTGGGTTTCGATCTTGGGTTTCGATCTTAATTCTGGTAGTACACTCATGCCCCCAGAATTGTTCAAATGCATTGGTTTTCGCTCTCTGACAACAACTAAGCAAAATTTCAAGAGTAGCATTGCCTAGTTTGACACACCATATAAAAGTTGATGAACATCCAATCATAGGAAAAAAAAGAAAAATTCTAAACTTTCTTACTTGTTTTCGCTGGAGTAATAGCTAACCCCAATCTTCATTTTACCCTTAATGAAATTAAGTGGTTCTCGTTTCCGATAGAGGTCGAAGTCTGAACATGCTCCTGGCCTGGAAGCCCTTATCGCCACAAAACCTGCCATTATCATGATACGAACATCTTCATCTAATCGGTTCGTTCATGCTCTGATGAGTTCACTTATCTAGACAATGAATAGCATGAATTTCAAATCTTGATCCGCAACCAAGTGATGTTCAAATACTGTATCGCCATCGCACATGGCTTTCCTAGTAGCGTGGAACGCACACCTACATAGGTGTTTACTTCCTTGGTGGGCACAATACAAACACTCGTATCTGCTAAGAGCTCCTGATCACGTTAAAATCTTTATGGGTAAGTCTTTATCCAACATGTACAAAATCAAGAACACACAAGGCTCTGATCGAGATCAAACAATTAAACATATATTCACGGTGACCAAAGTATTTAGATAATGAGTGAAACATGACTCTTTAACTTTCTACTAAATCACAATCTGATTTTGATGTAGATTGGGAAATCAACATGTAGTTTGAATGAATCACTTCCTTGTAATACGTGATGTCTTCCCTTGATTATACAGGGCCTGTAGCAATTCCTTTTAGGTGCCCATATGTGTATTAGCAATATACCATGGTAACAAATGCCCTGTTCAACTAGACAAAAAGAGTCAAATATTTTGGTGATAAATGCATTAAGGCTGAACACTTTATGTATTTGATAGGTGGTGCTTCCACGCCCCCAACCCAATTTAATTGGTGCGCTGTCTAATTTTCCTCTTCCTTTCAGTTTCTCTTTCGGCCATTCTGGCTTCTTTGTTCTCTTTATAAATCAAAACATTTCATGATTAATACAGTTGCAGCAATATTTAGATAGACCTTTATGAAAGTTTTAAGCCATGCATGTCCCCAATTCTCCAGGACCTTCACCAATTTAAAGATTTAAAACTCAATAAATGAATTTTCAACTGAACCTAATATCTCTGCACATATTCCATATGTTACTATTGGATAAACTTCCGATTTAATGATTTTTCAACCGAAATTTTCTTAAAATTTCAAAACGTGAATGATTTATGATTCTAACAAATTAACAACTGCTTATCATACTGCACTACGGCAATAAAATATATGATGATTATACCATTTTGCTATATCATATGTATTACGCTAAAAATGCATTTCATGCAATAATTCGTAGAATAATAAAAACAGAAAGAATAGAAATCTTCCCCTTTTGGGTTTAGCTCATGCTTCCTGCACCAATTAGTGTTCAATGGCCTAGCCTCCTTATTTGCCCATGTACATTTTTGGTATGCAGCAAAACTTCGTTCTCCTTCTTTTCCTTCCAAATAGTGACTGTGAATTGCATTGATCTTAATTTATAATTGAAAAGAGTGAAGGAATTCTTATCTTTTAGGCAATTTCTTTGCCTTTGTTGCCGACGCCATAGAAAAGTTAAGAGTGTGTTAAAGCCCTTCAATATTTTCCAAAACTTTTTCATCTTGCATGCATTCTTTGTCCTCGTGGTGTTAGGAGTTTTTTGGAAATCGTAGATTCATCAGCAGCTGCTAAGTTTCAAATAAGAACCCAATCACCACTCTACAACAATATATAGTTAGACTGCTTCCAGAATCAGTTTTTTTGTGACTTCTTTAGGCAATCCCATAACGTTGTCAACCCTATCAGTATCACTGCTTCTACAAATAGAAAAATCAATGGATGTTGCAGCATCAAACCGCCAGCAACATTGAGCGTAATTTTCTCCTCTATTAGGCAATCGATCACCTCATCTGGTATGACATAAAGACAAACCTCTGCTCTGCGCCAACCACTGTTTCTTTTTCAGGTTTTTAAGGTTGGTTACCAGTACAGATCCTATAACTGCTGCTTGACCACTAGAATATCCTTGATAAAATTCCATGCTTCTTCCTTGCAAGATGGTTTCTTACTTATTATCCCTGCATGCACCACCACCGTGTCTGCAGTAATCAACAGTGTAGCAGGAGCATCCCCATTCAATTGGTCTCTCACTTTTGGAGCCTTGAAATAATAGCATCTGCTTTGGCCTCAGCTAGAACCATGACCAATGCTTTAGGCTTATCCATCCTTATACTTTTTTTTCATCAGTATCTGCAGTCATGACAGTGAAATGGTATCCCATCTCCGCCAGTATTGTCCGGCGCGCCGCCAATGTCGATCCGAGTATTATCTGAAATGACATCTCCTTTGAGTTTCTCATTTGTAGGTATTTGACGATCAGGTCTGATCGCTTCATCGTAAGACAACGTGTGTAAAGCTGGTTGGTCCAACGTTGAACCCTGAATCACTTCTTTTTCGAACGGTACACGATGTGCCCCAAATTCTCGGTTACGGTTAGTCTCACTTCCAACAGCCACATGCATTTCCTCTTTTTCCTTCACTTTCATTCCCAATATAGCCGTTAAAAGCATCATGGTACATAGTTCAGTTCAGCCAAATAAGAACTCGACGCAAATGAAAAGAGTTAGGAAATTGCATAATAAACATTTAAATCTGAATGCACAAAAACCCAACGAAATCATGTATGCATGTAAACATTGTGAATAATCTATTATATATCCTGCGAAAATCATTATGGATTAGATGAGAGGATTCTTATCTTGCTCTTGAGAGAAGCGAGAGTGTGGCCACTAGTTTTTAGTGAACGTTTTACTTAATAATTCGCAACTGAATGTCTTTCCTTTGCTTCATTTTCTACCATTCCTGCTAATTAGATCGTGCCCCCCACTTTGACTGTTTCCATTGAATGCCTTTCGAAGCCTTGGAATCATGCCACACCGTAGCTTAAACAACATCTGTGGAGCAGCCGTTGAATAAGGACACTCGTACCCTCCCGAAGTTGGTTGGTGGCTGCCTCAAGACATACCCCATATGTCCACTAGTAGAGGTATATATGAGAAAAAGTAGGAGTGCTTCTCTGCTTGATGTCTCAGCCCGTGCCCCCAAGGTATATAGCTGGGATGGATAATATTTCGTTAGCTTCTCAATTTGACTTTTCGTTCAATTCCCAGAGACGGCGCCAACTGTTGGAGCGGAAAAATTCGGTTCCTCCAATCCTCCAACAAGTAATGTTGAACACATCTTGAACATGTTGAGAAGCCTTGGACACTATCTTCGCTTGTCAACAATGAGAGCGAGGGGACCTGCAAGGAAACACTCCGACGCTCAAGTCAGTCGTTGTTCAAAATAATTGCAAGACATTGTAAAGCCATCTAATCCCCCCTTCCTTAGATTCTAGTTCCTTTATAGGCATAAAATACTTGGGCTCCAAGTCCCACTTTCCTTCTATTTCTCCATGTTCCATCTTCCATGATCAAGCCCCTTTATTCTAGCTCCACTCCCCCAAATTTAGGAAGTGGCTGCTTGCTTCAGCCTTATTTTTTGCACCCACAGATGCCCCATTTTTTCTCTGCAAATGTATGTCATCTTAGTTTAAAAAAGGTCGTACCCAGTGCACAAGGCTCCTGCTTTACGCAGGGTCTGGGAGAGGTGAATGTCGGCTAGCCTTACCCTCATGTATGTCATCTTAGTTTGTAGAGGAAAAATACTCCTTTTGCAAAAAATCATGTGACTTGAAATTTCATTACAAGTTTAGCCTCATAGTTTAGCCTTTGGTTGCGATCACAAAGTCATATATTATCCTTCAGATGCGATCAATTGGTCATAATTTAGCCTTGGTTACGATCCCATGATCATAATTTAACCTTCGTTCTTGGATTTCGATTTAAATTCGGTCTTAACCCATTTGATCTTGGTTTCTCGATCTTAGTTCGGTCTTAACCCATTCGATCTTGGGCTTTCGATCTTAATTCGGTCTTAATCCATTTGATATTGGGTTCTCGATCTTAATTCGGTCTTAACCTATTTGATATTGGGTTCTCGATCTTAACTCGGTCTTAACCCATTCGATCTTGGGTTCTCGATCTTAATTCGACGTCCTGAACCCGTTTTTGAAGTTCGTTTTCCCAAATTCAATCGTTTGAATAGAGTTTGACTAAAGGTACTCCTTTATGTGAATAGGTGCAATTATTAACGGTGATTCCGTTATACTTTTTTGGTACAGCTTTGCACCATCAGTGTACGGTGAGTGGACCCCTTCAAAAGCATGTTTTAATAATAGAAATGCATACATGAAAAGCATGATTTAACAAGGGGTGTGATATCCACACATCCCATTTTACTTGTCATACACCTTTTTAATTTTCAGCCGTCGGACCGGATGAATTGAAGAAGATCAACGGACAGAAATTATCAAGGGATGTGTGAGAAGTAAAATGGGGTGTTTGGATAGCACACCCCTTTAACAATTATGTTTTATGAAGTACTTTGTGAAATAACATGCTTACTGAGGCTAGATTAAATTACTATTATTTTTTATATAACCCATGTTCTTGTAGAATATCCGATGGATGATGATATGATATTTAGAATATGTTTAGAACACCTCTTTATAGTATAGATGATGGATGACTTTATAATATGAAGTTGTTTTTCAATATAGATATATTCAATGGTTCTGTACTTACCTAGTGGTCCTTTCTGCTACGGGACGTAGGGATAGATTCTGGTCCGTCCCGGGCTACGGTTTGGTGTTGGCATAGGGCCTGGAGGGTGTTTCCTCTGGCTATTTAGCACAGAGACGGGGAGCTGGCATGGGGCCTCAAGTGTATTTTCCTCTGACTGTCTACTCAGAAATGGGGAGCTGGCATGGGGCCTGGAGGTTATCGGATAAATCACTAGTGTTTATTACTTATACAAGTTATGAATTTGAGATACTACACATCATGTTAGGTTTCGGAAAACCTATGTTTTTCACTATATTTGTGTTTTCATAAACTTGGGGGTTAATATGTTGATAATTGTTTTATTATACTTATATCAAATTGGTCCACTCATTTTTGTTTTGCACCCCCTTCAGGACCTACGAACGAGGATTACGATTTAAGTTATGAGACATTTCCCTACCAATGATTCAGTGCTATATTTCCTGTGCTTCGACATCTATTGTAATATAGCACATCTCTATCTTAAATTCTGTTTGTACTCTGTAATAGACGTATGCTCTGAACTTATGTGTATGACCATAATTTTATTAATTAGCAGTTTTAGCTTATTTATGAGCTTTTACTTAATTAAATGGCTTTTGTCATCCTTCGGGTGTCGGCCAGTACGTGACCATCCCGATGTCCCGAGGACATCGAGATCGGGGCGTGTAATACTAGATTCAAGAATATGTATATATGGAGGAACATGGCTAATTAATATTCTGCATGCAGCACGTAAGCTATGGATTGTCATTGCTATTCCCACTGCTCTACTTGTAGCGTTGAGTTGCATCTTGTATCAACTAAAAAGAAGAAAATTTTCACTTTCAGGTAATTAAATTCTGAAGCGTAATAACACGTTCTTGTTTGACAGAGTTTCACATATCTGCAAGAAAAATTGACGATGGCTACTGACATTAGTTGTACAGAATTTGGTTGGTAAAAGTTCTATCAGTTTCTAATGCGGTTGGTAAAAGGCCTATGACTGGCTAAGAGATTGTTAGTCACTGATATGTCATTTACCCCGTTGTTCTGTACAACTATAGAGTCGATGACTATTGTTAAGTTTTCTTGTAGTGCCTTTAACGAGCATTTTCCTAAATTGAAATGTTAACTTAATTTCTACCCTAAACTAAACATGTAGATGATAACGGGAGAAAGATTCAGAATGAATCTGAATCGCTTTACTTCATGAGATCTAACAGACGTGGTGATCATGGTGGTGGGTTTCGAAATTATGGAAAGATGGGGAATTCTGAATTAAGTGTATTTTGCTACGCATCTGTCTTGGCTGCCACTTGCAACTTCTCTGAAGAAAACAAGCTCGGGCAAGGGGGCTTTGCGCCTGTTTATAAGGTAACACTTTAACTAGTACAAAGTGTATTTTCGGTTTATATCAACTGATAAATATATTGTTTCAGGGAAAATTGGTGACGGGAAGAGAGATGGCAGTAAAGAGGCTTTCAAAATGTTCAGGACAAGGAACATTGGAGTTTAAAAATGAATTAATGCTCATATCTGAACTCCAACATACGAACCTTGTTCAGCTCTTGGGATTTTGCATTCATGGTGAAGAGAGGATGCTGATATATGAGTACATGCCAAACAAAAGTTTGGACAACTTTTTATTTGGTAACTGGGAACTAATTAGAACTACATTAATTTAGCATTTGATTTCCTTTGCTTGAACTGTTTATTTATTGATATATTCTTAGTTAGCGTACTCTATATTAATGGACAGATTCTACCAGAGCTCTACTAGATTGGAAGAAGCGTTTCAGTATAATTGAAGGAATTGCTCAAGGATTGCTTTACTTGCACGAATACTCGAGATTGAGAGTAATTCATAGAGATTTGAAAACTAGTAACATACTGCTCGATGAAAATATTAACCCCAAAATATCAGATTTTGGTATAGCCAGGATATTCACCGATAATGAATTGGAAGCAAATACTGGTAGGATTGTTGGGACGCGGTAAGGATGCAATGCTTGCATTCATTTTATCACATGTTTGCTTTTGGATACATGTAATGCAATTTTATAGATGTGTACAATATATATACACCTTTCCTTCTTCACTTGGTGCAGTGATTACATGTCTCCAGAATAGGCCACGAAGGGAATATTTTCTATAAAATCTGATGTCTTCAGTTTTGGGGTGTTAATGCTCGAAATCACAGGTGGCAGGAAAAACAACAGCTTCTATAGTGATGAGCGTGTGCTAAATTTAGTAGAATATGTACGTAACCCAAACCCCTGCATTTTTTTGAGTTGTCTGTGTTGATAAGAACTTCAGTGCGGACTTTGCTGACATATGGCTGGTTGAGTAGCATGTATCCAGTACCAGCTTTCAAAGCCATTAACCATGGGTGTGCATGCTGGAGCATTTAACCACAAGGTTAGGAAAAAAGCCGGTCCGCCGCCATCATCTGATGTTCATAACTAAAGGGATCGGAGTCGTCGAACGCCGTCGCGCCATACCCTCCCCCTCCTACTCCCCCAAGCCCACCCTCCAATTCCCCTTCAACCCCCAAAAGCCTTCCCTCACCCACCGCGACACCCGCATATGCCCCCTCGCCGCCGTCGAAGCCCCAGAAAATATCGAAAACCTCCGCCTCAAGAGGACGGTCATCTCCGACGAAAGCCTCGAGCTTCTTTTCAGGTAATTGCCCAATTTCAAGTCTCTGCCAAATTCTTGTGATGGACCTAATTTTATGAATCGAATTCGAAAATTTTGGATTTTGAATTTGATTATGATTTAGGATTTTGGAGATTTGACGAAGGGAAGGGGTAGGCCTGCGATTCGACGGGAAGGGATGGGCCTACGAACAGACGGGGACGGAGGAGTCGTTGCATCAATGAGGATGGGTCTCTCGACAAGAGAGATAGCGCCGATGGATCTAATCTGGAAGAAGAGGTGGTCGGCGGGAGTTCGTGCTTGCGTTCGAGACGGCAATGTGGAGAGGGAAGGGATGATGGGTTTTGGCCGTGCGGTAGAGGTGGGTCGAATTGGGAGGTGGGTTCTGGTCGGCGATTGAAATGGAACCCGGCCGGGATCTGTACTGGTCCGCCGAAATGACACGGTTGAAGACGGAGGAGTTGGAGGGTGAGCTGCAGTTGATGAGCTAGTTGTCTGAGGGAGTGAAGGAGGCTGTGAAGTGGAGGAGAGAGAGGAGGGTCAGAGAGAGAGAGTGTAGATTAATAGCGTTGACGGTTGGGAGAGGGAATTGAGGGTGGGTGTGAGGAGAGGGTGTGCAGAAGAGCAATTCGACCGGATTGGGCAAAATGCCCAGCACTCAGTCCAAAAAACAGCCCAGCACCCCGTCCATTATCTCCAGCCCGCCCGCACAACAGCCTGGGGCACAGCCCATGCTGGTCTCTACGCCAGCTCAAAACTGACTGACCAAGAAGCTGGGCAAGTGGCCACGTGCCAACTCTTTGACTCTTGGATTTGAATATTTTTCAAATCCAATGGTCCAGATTAATTAATTATATTAAAAATTATTAAAAATTATAAAAAATACAGAAAAATTATTAAAAAATACATAAAATTAAAAAAAATACATAAAATTTTTAAAAATGTTATTTTTTTCTATAAATAATAAAGTTTGTGGTTGAAGAATAAAGTGTATTTGATGAGTTTATGTAATTTCATTTTAGTGTGTTTTTTTATACAGTTTATTTGATGAGTTTATTTAATTTTATTTTAGTGTGTTTTTTTTAAAGTTTATTTGATGAGTATGTAATTTTATTTTAGTGTGTATTTTTTTTAAGTGTATTTGAAATTTTATCCGAAATAAACTTAAAAAAAAAACACCAAATAAATGCGTCTGGGTGCCAGCGCATTTTTTTTAGGGATGGAGATGCTTTGGCCTATTACTGTTCACTCCAGTCTATTACTGTTTACTTGAGTGAATAAATGCGTTGTGTACTAGCGCAAAATCCTTAGAGGTGGACTTACTTAAAGAGAGAAGGGAAGGAGGGGGTTGGAGGTTGTGGTAGGGGACAGCCCATAAACTTTTTTTTTTTTTAAACTTTAAATTTATTTATTTTTAAATATTTTTGTAGGGCTCTATGACATGTGGTTCTTAGTCACTGTCTATGTAACTGTCACGTCTCTAGTTAACGGCTGATTTAATAACAAGTTTAACATATATATGAAAGTGTTCTTAAATTAAGATTTTATGTATCATTCTAGGATAAAAAAAACTTTATATATTAAATGTTGAAAATATTTTTTTTTTAATTAACTGAAATTAACTCAAATTAAAATAATGAAGAGGGTCGCACCACTGAGCACCCATTCCCATCACCAATTTGCATTCTCACTCCCACACCAGACGCCACCCTCACGTCCATAACCCCGGCGATGTCCTCTTCATCTCTGGCCATCGAATCCGCCGGCGATTGATTATTACAGAAACTTTTTTCTCCCTCTAGAGCCCGGAAATTTCACTGATCCAAATAAACCGAAACCACCTTCATTCCCAACTCAAAGAAAACCCATTCATATGGCATTTGAAAAATTCAGCAGGAAAAACCCTAATCGACGAACGAAATCCCAAAATTTGAAGCTACCACGAATCGGAATCAGGAATAGAGAGACTCACCAGGCCGCCACAGCCGCCGAGGGAGATGTTGAAGTATTGGTCGTCCGTCATGGTTTCTCACAGTCGAGGCCTAGATACTTTCTATATATAATCACTCCCACCCTTTCATTTGGATCTCACACCTTTCTCTCTCTGTGGTTTCACTTATCCCACTTTTCGTCTTCATCTTCTTGCTGAAAATCCAAACATCCCCAGATTCAGGTAGCCCATATTATTTGTTTATTATCAACAACAAAATACTCCATCATTCATCATTCTTATCTGGGTCATCTCCACATTACACGTGGTTTTTGCCCACAATGACCGAGCTAGAAATTTTTTACCGGGTGGGTTAGCTTAAAGATTTAAATATTTATAAACAAAGAAAAATTTTCACCGTATCAGCTAGCTTAAGAAAATTTTCATAAGTAAGCCAAAAATTTTCGTTATTCAAACAAATTCAAACTTGTATATGTACAAGAAGCGATGAAAACAAGATGTGAGAAAAAAAACAGATGGTTTGTAAACTGTATTATATAATTAAACCGAGAGAATTCGAATTAATAACTAAATATATGATGGGCTACATTAAAAAATCAGTAAAAATTACATGTAAAATTTTATTCTCTACCGAAAGCTACCTGGGCTACAGCCCAGGGTAGCCCTTAATGTGGCTCATTCCACCATTTTTCAGGCTCTAGTTTTGTGGGTCCTGATCAGAATCTTGCGCCATTGTGTTTTGATTCAATCCGAGATTTCAAGCTCATATGTTCAAATTTTCATTTTTTGGGTTTTTATTATTTTTTAAGTTTTGAATTTTTTTTATATGGAAAACTTTGGGTGCGATCCTTAACTATGAATATTGTTTTATTGAAACCTTATTGATTTTTAATTTTTGATCAAAGTCTCTGAAATTAATGTGATAATTTATTTCTATGTACGTTACTATATTTTTTAAATTAAAAATTAGAAATTTTAGTTGTTTATATAAATGAGATTTTAAATAAAAAATCATAATTTGTGGGATTAAAAATATTAAAATATAAATATATTATTGTGTTTGTGTGTGTGTGTGTGTATAAACATGGGTACATTTATCAAAATTAACCAAAAAAATAATTGTATCAAAACATGGGTATAATCTTCAGAATCACCAAAAAAGAAAGAAAAAAAAAGATATATGTTTAATAACATTAGTAAATTTCTTTGATTAAACTTGATATGGATACATTTTAAAATCAAAGAAAAAAGAATGTACCCATATAAGTTTAAAAATGGATTAGAAAAAAATTGAATAGATTTTATATAAAAAAAAAATGGTACATTTCACATATAACAAATTGGTATATTTAAGAATGAGTACATTTTAAGATTAAAAAGTTTTGCATGAATGGGTACATATAATTAGCATGGGTACATATAATTATTATTAAAATAATTAATGATGTTATTAATACAAGGACCTTGATCAAAAATTGAAAATGAATAAGATTTTAATCAATGGAATAACAAAATGGAGGATGAGAACCTAATTTCTCATTTTATAATTTTTGTGGTGGGTTAGTTGTCCATAGAGTGAGGATCTGTGGGGAGTAATGGCTAACAGGAGTTTGGAGATGGCGTCCATTGAGGTGCAACTTCGGCTTCTGCTTCCAGCCAAAGTGAACGAGGATGACAAGTTGGTCGAATACGATGCTTTGCTTTTGGATCGGTTTTTGGATATTCTCCAAGATTTATATTGTTACACACACCCCTAATTTAAATTGTATTTTCACTAAGTTTGAGGTTATCTTGCTTTTAAAATGGTTTTTAGGTCTTAAATGGTGTGCCCAAAGGGCCCACCCCCTGTTTTGTCCCCTGGTTCCCTTTCCCTTTCTTTTATTTTTTTTCTTCTTTCTTCTGAAAAGTCTTCCTCTCTCTCTCTTCTCCTTCACTCTCCCTTACACTCTCTCGGCTCTCTCTATCTCAGCCCCTCCGAGGGCTTTTCTTACCAACAAACCACACCACCACAACAACAAAACATCATCAACATCACCCTTGTGTTCTAAAAAACGAAGAAATGACACCCCAAACCCCTCTCTTCCATTCAGGCGGTACTGTTCATCATCTTCCCCGACGAGTTTCTTGATTTTTCAACGTTGGTAAGCTTCTAAAAACCCCTGGGGATGTGTTTTAGGGTTAGATTGAAGCTTGTTTTAAGTTGTGTATACGTTTGAATCACAGAAAATAGTTCGGGAAAGCTTTTCCAAATTTTCCAGCGAGCACCGCCACTTTCCAGGCAATTTTAGGCCAAAATACGGTAAGTTGGCCGGTTTACAAGGCATCAATATCTTCGTCTCGCTGAGTACTACAACTTTCCTTTTTGTTTCACCAATTTCGTCGAGTATTGAAGAAGTTATACTCATTTGAATCTTACCTAGTTTCTGGCGACCTCCGAGGCTTTCAAGGCATTTTTTGGTCAAACCACGGCTAGTTAGACGTCATGTGAGGTACCATTTTCTTCTTCTCTTTGAGAACTACAACTTTTGTTTTGAATCACTCGATTTCGTTGATTTTTGACAAAGTTATGGCTGTTTAAGGTTGTTGTAGTTTTCTGGCCGAATCTGGCCTTCTCTTTCTTTTGAATTCTGCAACCCAAAAATCCCAAGGCCTTTGGGCCTTTCCTGCCGAGCCCACCCAAAACCCATTTCAGTTTTTATTATTTATTTTATTTATTGTTTTAATGTTAAAGGCCCTTTGGGCCATTCCTTAAGTCTTAGGCCCTTGGCATTAAGCCCACTCTTTAAAACCCCAACCTATTTATGTTAAAGTCCTAAACCTTTTTAGTTTAAAAACCTAAACTCAACCCACCTAAAAGTTTAAGCCTCAACCCTTTAACCATTCCAACCCTAAACCCTACCCGGGTCAAACCTTTTTATGGAATATTCCATCAGAGAATATTCCGTCAGGGAATATCATCTGGAGTATTCTGTTGACTTTTATGAAATTTATTCGGGACCCTTCTTAAAGTAATTCGACGTTTTGAATCTGTTTCCGACATCCGTTTTCCCAAATTCAATTGCTATTATATAGTTTTATTAATTGGACCCTTTATGTGCTTAAGGGTAATATTTGTGACGTTTTCGTGGTAGCTAGTTTGCGTGGCTTTTCGGCGGCTAAGTATCTGTGAGTGGACCCTTTCTAATATGCATGTTTTGATAGTAGAAATGCATACATGAAAAGCATGATTTAACAATTATGTTTTATGAGATGCTTTGAGATAATATGCTTACTGAGGTTAGTTTGAATTATTACTATTTTTCCTGTAACCCATGTTCTTATAGAATATCCGATGGATGACGATATGATATTTAGAACATGTTTCAAACACCTCTTTATAGTATAGATGATGGATGACTTTATACTATGAAGTTGCTTTACAATATATATATATATATTCAGTGGTTTTGTACTTACCTAGTGGTCATTTCCACTACGGGATGTAGGGATAGATTCCGGTCCGTCCTAGTCGACGGTTTGGTGTTGGCATAGGGCCTGAAATGTATTTTCCTCTGAATGTTTGCTCAGAGACGGGGAGCCGGCATGGGGCTTGGGGATTATCGGACAATTCACTAGTGATTATTATATATATAAGTTATGATTTTGGGACATTGCACGACATGCTAGGTTTCGGAAAACCTATGTTTATCATGATATATGTGTTTTCATAAAACTTGAGGGTTAGTACGTTGATAACTGTTTTATTATATATATATATATATCAACTTGGTCCACTCATGTTTGTTTTGCGCCCCTTTCAGGACTTAGAATCGAGGCATACAATCCCGACGTCCAGGCACTTCCGCATCGGCATCTTCGAGTCCTCTCGGTGTAGGATTCATCCTTTGTTTCATTCAATTTTATATTATTTTTTTAGTGTTCTAGTTAATTGTATGCTCTAAACACGTTCCTTAAATGCACTTTATTTATTCTCTTATATTTATAAGTCTTATCTATCCCTTGTTTTCAGCTTTTGCACTCAATAAATGGCTTTCGTCACCCTCGGGTGTCGGCCAACACGTGCCCATCCTGGTATTCGGGGAATATCAGGATCGGGGCGTGTCGTACATTGGGAGGATCTCAGGGAAACGGTGAGGGTGGCAGGAGATGAAGAGGACTTTGCCGGAGTTATGAAGGTGAGGGCAGGGCCGGCCCTAAGTATTTAGGGGCTTGTGCAAAATTTAGAGGGAGACCCTTCATTTTTTTTAATGCTATATTTTTTTTCAATTTTTTCATCTATAAACCTAAAATATTACAAGTTACTACAATAAAAATAAGTTGTTTGATTGGTTAGGTGTTTTTCCTTACCTTCAAAGGCAAAAACTTTTGGATGCGTTTTTGTTATCTCCTTTTTAAGTTTACAAATTTGCAAAAATTTATAATAGCAAAACAATATCACAGGGATTCGAAGCACAAGGTATATAAGGAAAAAGAGCTAAACCGCTAGCGCTAGAACCACATATATGATTGTCTTTTGCATCTAATCTATTTATATGTATAAGTATACATGTAATGAAAATTTGGGGCCTTCTGAATCGGGGGCCTTGTGCGGTGGCACCTATTGCACGCCCTCAAGGCCAGCTCTGGATGAGGGTGGCGTCTTGTGTGGAAGTGAGAATGCACGATGGTGATGGGAATGGGTGTTTAGTGGTGGGACCCTCTTAATTATTTTAATTTTTCTGTTACAAGAAAAAATCTTAATTTTTTAATTTTTAATTAATTTATCAACCCAATTGTATGAGTTAGTGGGCTCGCTGTCTGTTATATGAGCATTTAAAAGTCAAATTGATAGAGTATTTAATAAAGGTTTGACATTGCAGCGAATTAATAAGTTAAGGTATGACATTGCAATGTTTAAAACATGAGGTGTGAGATTGTGGTTCGACTCATAGTTGAAGTAGTTTTATGTAATTTATCCAAAAAAATATTAGGAAGATCATGTTCTTAATGATTTAAAGAAAGAATCCAATCAAGAACAATCGGTCTACAAAATATGGTTTAAATAGGTAGTTTCTCTAATATCACCCTTACATGTAGCCAAAACCTCGAAGAAATAATACAATAAAAGTTTAACAACTTAATTGAAATTATTTCAGTAGATGGTGCCTTGTCGAATTCGGACCTTGGTGCGCGTTAGGGGTATCAATCATGCTTGGTGTGACCCGGCTAAATATACCTGTCAAGTACAGTACTCTGGTTTATTTATGACTACCTGATATTATTGTTTTTTCATTCTTCCACAAATGTGTTAATTCCATCTCTTTCAAAGAAGAGATCAACCCGTGTACTGATGAAGAAAGAAACCAACGAGAAAGTAGAGAGGCACAAGTAGGTGGGTATTGTGACTTGCGCAGAAAGAAAGGAGAAGGTCATTGTTCTAAATGCAAGTTATATTCTAACCAAAATTAATAGAAAATCATTGCCGTCCGAAATATTAAATCAGTAAGTCAAAAGTCTTTCTTTGAATTTTGAATGAAAACGGGAAGTCTTCCGGTAATTGTAAAAAAAAATTATGTAGTTCCAAAGTGTTTACTAAACTCACACACCTCTTAATTGTGTTTTTTTGAAGCCAAGTTTTTCATTGTCTTTTGGTCATTCATGGCTACATGTGTGATGATGAAGAACTCAATTTTCTTGATCATTTTTGCATGCTTGTGGACTTGTCATGATGCAAGGGACACATTGGCACCGGGGGACACTCTTGATTCCTCGAGTTCCTTAGAATCTGCATCGGCAAAGTTCACCTTGTCTTTCGTTGATCAACGGAATTCCAACTTCAAATATTTAGCCATCCGTCGCAATAAATACAACCCAAACAAAGCTTGGATTGGCAACAGAAACAGACCTATTTCATCATCTTCATCTCCACTTCTTACCTTGGATTCTAATTACACATTGAAGATTACTCAAACGGGTGAAGACCCAATTGTCATTTGCTCTGCTCCACAAACTAGTAATAGTACTAGTAGCGGTGTTGTGGCTACCCTTTTGGATTCCGGCAATCTTGAATTACAAGAAATGAATGGATCGAGGGTTTTTTGGCAAAGTTTTGATTATCCAGGAGACACATTTTTACCGGGTATGAAGTTAGGTGTCAACCATAGTGATGGCCACATCTGGTCACTTGTATCATATGTAGATACCTACAACCCGGCTCTGGGGCCTTTCAGTCTTGTTTGGGACCCGAATGAACATGAACTAAAAATCAATAAAAGCGGGGTGGTTTATTGGACTAGTGGAGTCTTGAGATCAGATGGAACATTTGAATTTATTTTGCCTAATGTGTCCAAGCAGAGGTACAATTTTAGCATTGTATCTAACGAAAATTATGGCTACCTCACTTACACTGCTGTAGGTGATCAGAGTCTTCAACCAGAATGGGTGCTATACAGCAGTGGGATACTTCAGGAATATGAAGGACAGATGAATATTGTACAAGCACAGAACTGTGATGGCTATGACACCGATGGAGGGTGCGTCCGAAGGTTCCAATCAACGAAATCCTCTGGCACAAAAATTGGTAATCATACAAGTCCAATTTCATACCACCTGATATAGATTCATCCAAAAATTGAAGACAATTAATGCATACATGCATACATGTGCGTGTGTGTTACACTGATTGCATATGTTGGTAGCTAATTGTTTATGATGCAGCAGATAAATGGGTTTGGATTGGCACTTCTATAGCTGCTGCTCTAGTGCTTTGCACCGCGTACTATCTACTCCGACGAAGAAGATCAGCCCTTCCATCAGCTGGTATATTTCTTTAAATCATGTGCACCAGTAAGACAGGATTATTATTCACATCTTTGACTATTGTTGTCTCCATTGAAACTTTAATTTCTGATAATTGATCTGTAAAGGTGAGAACCGGACAGAGATTGAGAACGAAATGCTTATCTTCATGAAATCTAATTGACCTACTGATGATGTTAATGGTCTCCGAAATGATGGAAATATAGGACATCATGATTTAAGCGTTTTTAGCTATTCATCCATCTTGGCTGCCACAAGCAACTTTGCTGAAGAAAACAAGCTAGGAGAAGGAGGGTTTGGACCGGTTTATAAGGTAACATTTAAAAAAAACAAAAATTTCTGTTTCTAATTCAAATGCTGTAGGAAAAAAAAAAAAAGGAATTAGCTTCATTTGCCTAAAGATGACAGCAAAAACATGATATGGATTATCAATTCAGGGGAAATTGGCGATGGGACAAGAAATAGCTGTGAAGAGGCTTTCGAAATGTTCAGGGCAAGGAACATCAGAATTCAAGAATGAACTGATACTTATATATGAACTCCAACATACAAACCTGGTTCAGCTTTTCGGATTTTGCATTCATGGCGAAGAGATGATGTTGATATATGAGTATCTGCAGAACAAAAGTTTGGACCACTTTTTATTTGGTGAGGAACCAAGATACTTGATTTCATTTGTTAAATTTGATATCTGTCTTTTATTTTACTGTCAAAGTTCATAGATTACTACTATTAATTAATATTAGTCCTACTTAACTCTACATATTGGACAGATCCAATCAGAGGTCTACTACTAGATTGGAAGAAGCGTTTTAGCATTCTCGAAGGAATTGCTTAAGGGTTGCTTTACCTGCACAAATACTCAAGAAAGAAAGTAATTCATAGAGATTTAAAAGCTAGTAACATACTGTTTGGATTAAAACTTGATTTTTGGCCCAAGGATGGAGTCGGTCCAAAAGGAGGCCTGGAGGAATAGAAGATCAAGGCCCGGCTGAAACTTAGGAAAGCAGGAAAGGGCATTTTCTGACTTGATACAATTCATAAGGGCCACTTGCCTACCTACCCAAGGACCAAGTGGTGTAGACTGATCAGACTGCACAGCCCATAAAGTACTTTATGGTGGCATTACATGTAATAAAGCTGATGAGTCATCACCCTCAGACCGCATTCGGGCAAAGCTGTCGCTACAGGAGCCAAACCGAGTCGTCTATAAAAGGAGGAAGAGAAGACAGGAATAAAGACACTCAATCAAACAAACAAAAGCACAAACTCTGCTCAAAAAGCCAGATTTGCCTTTCAAAACGAAGCTGTAGTCAGCCCAAGCCTTCATCCCATTCGGAACAAGCCTTCATCCCTCGCGGGATAATCTTTTCTCCCAACCTCTGTAATAGCTCTGCTACCTTGTTCGAACTTGTTGTAGTATCGATTCACCTTTTGTATTCTCCTTTCCCCCTCTCCCCCTCTAAGCTTTCAGACCTTTGACAAAACTACAAAGATAGGGACCTGCAAGACGATCAGCCTTAATTGATAAGGTTTAATCTTGCCCGACCTGCTTTGCTCTGTCTTTGTCTTGTCTTTCTTTAAAATCTAGCAATATGTTGTATACTTCCAGTTATATGCAAGTTGTTTCTAGCAAAATCACGATGACAAAGCTTTCTCAGTACTTGGATCCGATTTGAATATATCTTCAGTGTTTAAATCAGATCCAAGTCCTAAGCCCTCGGGCATGTAAATCTGATTAGTTTAAAAGTCCTTGGCCTCAAGGCATAAAAAAGAACTTTATGTGGACTCAACCCATCCACGACAATCCTTGATAAACGAGAAGTCCGAAGTTACTTGGGGCGCAAGTAATCGACCTACCTCTTGGTTTTGTTTCTATTATATCATGATTTCCATAGAACGCTTGAGCATGAAATGGATTCTGATGGAAAGCCTCAAGGCCTACACCTAAGGCCCCACAAAGGCATCCATTTGGATTCATTCCGTTCTGCGATCTAAAGAGTCTAAGTATAAGAATGAACTCTGATGGGAAGCCTCAAGGCCTACACCTAAGGCCCCACAAAGGCACCTATTTGGGTTCATTCTACTTCTTGGATTCGGGTAATCAGAAGTATAATAGTTAGAAAACTCCTACAATCGCAAGAATAAATATGATGTGTTCGAGCACTGGTTTAGTTATTTATGGGAAGCCTCAAGGCCTAAACCTAAGGCCCCACAAAGGCACCTGTTATAACTAACACGGTTTCTTGGATACATACATATATACAACTAAAGCACGACAACCATTCTACATCTGCCATGCTAAAGATGGCAGTGGCACGCCTGAGCACTTAAATGTTAACCTTGATTGTGAGCCTCAAAGCCTACACCTAAGGCCCCACAAAGGCACCTCTCAAAGTTAATGCTGTCCTTCTCTTTCAGCCTTGCCCGAAGAGCCTTGCCTGAAGAGTCTTGCCCGACGAGACTTGCCCGACAAGTCTTGCCCGACAAAGCCCGACCGCGAAGTAGAAGCCCGACAGCAGGCTCAACCGGTGCCGACCTCCCAGGGGAGCTGTGTGCTCGTTGGCCAGGAAAGCATCCCCGACGGAAATTCCTGCCACGAACATAGTTTTGGCACTCCCGGTGGGATCTCTAATCAGAAGATAGAGAAACAGATATGCCAGAAGACTTATAGACCACGTTGTTTCAAATGCTGCAACGATTGGAGAAAGCCTCCACAGGCTCTAGAAGTGATATAGATGTGGTTCCTCCCAAAGGAAAAAGACGTAAAAACAGCCAGCCAGACGAGATGGTCGTAATCAACCCTGCATTTCCCTTCTTAGAGGCCCCTATAAATATGCTCAATATGACATGGGCGGAGAAAGGAAAAGGGAAGATTACAAGGGAAGAAGAAGAAAGACTGGCCGAAAAACCTACAGAGAGAATAATCAAACTGCCTGAGTATCCAAAGGCTGCCATAATCAAGGGGATGGTTATGTGTAGTAAATGCCAGTGTGAATGTGAGCTCGAGATTCCCTCGGCTGGAGTCCTCATTGATCACGAGTTAATCAGGAGGAAAGAAGAAGATACAAGAAGAGAAGCCCGCGAAAAGATTAAGCAGGCAACAAAGAAGGATACTTCCCGAAGTGTTTTTCAACGCTTAGGAGGTGATTCCCAACCCAAGGCTTTGTCAGAAGTGTTTCGAAACCATGAAGCTTCTGACGAGGCAGAAAAAATGGAGGCTAAAATCCAGAGAGGTGCAGATCATCTTCAGAATGGCCAGATGGGGGGGGAAGTCAAGAGAACTGATGGGATAGCTAATCCCGGCAGAAAAGGGAATCCTGCACATCTTGGGCGAAAATGGTATATAGTCGGAAAGGATGGACAACCCACCAAACCGAT
Organism: Malus sylvestris; assembly: GCF_916048215.2. NCBI lineage: Eukaryota > Viridiplantae > Streptophyta > Magnoliopsida > Rosales > Rosaceae > Malus > Malus sylvestris. The sequence continues at coordinate 35,392,288 of NC_062264.1, read as the reverse complement.
GGGAGCCTCAATGGTCAGGAGGGTTCAAAGGCAGCACAAAGCCTACATGAATTCTTTGAAGACCCCCACTACCTCTGAAGCCTCAAAAAATCAAAAGTTGGAAAGAGCAACATCTGGAGGTAGTAGCCAGCTCCGTTGGCGAAGTAAAAAGGAGGTAGAGAAAGCCAATAGCAAAGCAGAGGGTGTGGGGGATCATGTGCCGCAGAGCCAACATCCTGGGAAGTATAGGATATTGAGAAGAGCTCAAGAAGATCTGATCATGGTATCAACTCCTGGGTGGAAGCCGGAGCCTATTCACATGGGAACTGTTGCATCTGAAAGAAGACCACTTTCTCTGCCATTCGTGGATCCCTTTGGTGAAGTTCCAAAACAAACGCTGTACGAGGGCATGGATCAACCACAACAGGAAGGGATACCAGAACCACTACTTCCAGCCGATGCGATGGCCTGGTTAGATGAATTCATGGACCAAATTGGGAGCAAGAAGGAGGATGTACTCGAGCCCAGTAATTTCCACATCAACATGGCGTATGTATTATCCGCCACGTTTGGTGCCAGACCTGATCAGCCTGCTACTATGGAGGGTGATTACTTAACAACGGAGCCAATGATGGCACAAGTCAATGTGGAGATAGCTGAAGAACAAGTCTCGGGCAAGGCTGAACCCTCAGAAGTATCCAAGGGTGGTCTTCTAAGGATTTACACAGACGAGATGGTGTTCAGCCGCCCGAGTATTTCGTTGGCCAACCATCTGAAGCCTATATATGTTTCAGCTCACTTGGAAGGTGTACCCTTCAAAAGAATTTTAATTGATGGAGGAGCAGCTGTTAACGTGTTACCGGCCAAGCAGATGAGAAAGATTGGGAGAGGTACGGAAGATCTTATTCCCACGGACCTTACGGTCTCTAGCTTCTCAGGTGCTATCACTAAGACTCATGGGATATTACCTTTGGAGGTGGACTTGGGATCCAAAAAGATAATGCTGGCATTCTTTGTGGTGGACTGCACCTCCACTTACGGAGCCTTACTCGGAAGAGATTGGATCCACCAAAGTTTAGCCATACATTCCACTCTTCATCAACAAGTAGCTGTATATCATGAGGCAGGTACTGAAGGACCAAGCTTTTGGGAAATAGTAGAGGCCGAATCACGGCCGTTCCTCCCCTCAGCCAATGTTGCGGAAGCAAGTTTCTACAATCCCAACGTAGGAATCTTGAAATGTTCAGGAGCTGATAAGAACGGCCGCCCTACCAAGGTGACGGCCCAAAAGCTTTTGGAACAAGGAATGCTCCTTACTAAGGAGGAGTGGGATAAACCTTGTCTCATACCAAATTCCCTACACCATCAATGACTGAACAAAAGAAGAAAGATCAGGTCATGGCAGTTAGATCCCTGATTAAAAGACTGCTGGTATATGGGAAGGGAAGAAGACAAGAAAGGGAGCAGGAATAGCAAGAATGGCAGGAAGAAGCTTCAACCAGCCAGCATGGAAATTGAGAGGAATCTTGCAAAGAGGAATTGGATAGGGCCATTCAAATGGCTGAATGCATATATGATCTAGACGAGCCAGACAACTTGCCCGAGAGCCAGAGTTGGTCGAATTTTTATGTGCAGAACCTGATAAGCCATCACCAGAAGTTCAGGATCCTTTGGAAGTTATTGATCTAGGCACGGAGGAGGATCCAAGACCAATACAAATCAGTGGTTTATTGGGAATTGTTGATCGGGCAATGATCATTTGTCTTTTGCAAGAATTCAACGATTGTTTTGCTTGGCATTATGCCGAGATGCCAGGGTTAGATCCAGCCTTGGTGGAACATAGAATGCCCATCAAGGAAGGATATAAGCCTGTTAAGCAAGCACCACGGAGGATGTCGAAGGAGATAGAAGAAAAGGTCAAAGAAGAGATCGAAAGGCTGGTAAAAGCTGGCTTTATCAGACCGGCCAAATACGTGGAATGGCTAGCCAACATTGTACCCGTTTTAAAAGCTATAACAAAAGCAGTACGATGTTGTGTTGACTATAGAAACATTAATAGTGCTACGCCAAAAGATGAATATCCCATGCCCATGGCTAATTTATCCATAGATGCAGTAGCAAAGCATAAAGTTTTATCTTTTATGGATGGAAATGCCAGATATAATTAGATAAAGATGGCTCCAGATGATATTCATAAAACAGCTTTTAGGTGTCCTGGTCATGTGAGGGCATATGAGTATCTGGTCATGCCCTTCGGGCTCAAGAATGCTGGCGCAACATATCAAAGGGCAATGAATGCCATTTTTCATGATCTAATTGGCCAGAGCATAGAGGTATATATCGACGACATCGTGGTGAAATCTAAAACAGAAGAGCAGCATCTAGTAGATCTCAGGCAAGCATTGATAAGGATGCGGATCCACAAATTGAAGATGAATCCAAAGAAGTGCGTATTTGGAGTAAGAGCGGGCAACTTCTTGGGATTCTTGGTGCATCAGAGAGGTGTGGAAGTGGACAAGAACAAGTCTCGGGCAATATTGGAGTCACCTCCACCCACCAACAAAGTACAGCTTCAAAGGCTACTAGGCAAAATCAACTTCTTGAGGAGATTCATTGCCAATTTAGCGGGCAAAATCCAACCGCTAACTCCTCTACTAAGATTGAAAGATAAAGAGAATTTCGAGTGGGGGCCGACCCACCAGCAGGCATTTGACAGCATCAAGGCCTACCTAACTTCTCCACCAGTGTTGGTACCACCTCAAAGGGGAAAGCCATTGAAGCTGTATATTTCTGCTTCGGAAAAATCAATTGGGAGTTTGCTAGCCCAAAATAATGAAGGTGGAAATGAGCAGGCCGTATACTACCTCAGCAGAATTTTGACCGAGGTAGAAACAAGATATTTTCCGGTGGAGAGATTGTGTTTGGCTCTATATTTTACTGCCAACAAGCTAAGGCATTATATGTTACCTTGTCACGTGCACATCATCGCCAAAATAGATGTGATAAAGTATATGTTGTCAAAGCCTATGCTAGCAGGAAGAATTGGGAAGTGGATTCTAGCACTATCAAAATTCAGTTTTCAATATGTACCCCAAAGGGCAGTCAAAGGCCAGGCAATTGCTGACTTGCTGACCGAACATCAGGAACCTCAAAGTGAGGTAATCAATATCCCGGGAAGTTTGGAGGTTACTAGCGTTTGGATCCCACCAAGAAGTGATGTTTCGGGCAAAGAAGATTGGATCCAGCAAGAGATAAGAAGAGTAACGGGCCTCTGGATTACTCATTGGAAGTTGTATTTCGATGGATCCCACACTCAGAAGGCTGCATGGGCTGGGATTGTGATTATAAATCCTCAAGGGGTTTATCATTATTACTCATTCCTGCTCGATTACCAAGAAAATACTAATAATCGGGCAGAGTATGAGGCCTTGATTATTGGTCTAGAAATCCTGTTGGATTTGGGGGCAGCAGAAGTAGAAGTCTTTGGTGATTCAGAGTTGGTAATAAACCAGCTAAATGGCAAGTTCAAGTGCAGACATATCACTATGGCGGGGTACTATATGGCAGCAACACAATTGTTGAGTTTCTGTGAGTCTGAGATATCAGTTAATCATATTCCTAGGGGGTCTAACTTAGCAGCCAATGAAATGGCGCAACTAGCCTCAGGAGTGCCAATACAGGAAAGAAAGTATGGAATAGATGTCGAGATCCAAACAAGAAACCTTCCTTCCATCTTAGACAGGGGATTTAGTTTGGATGTAATGGTTCTAGAAACCAAGATGGAAGATTGGAGGGCACCCATCATTCATCATTTGAAGGATCCCTCTTCACCTACAAGTAAGAAGAATAGGCAGCAAGCAACCAAATATGTCTTATGGGCGAAGAACCTGCTAAGAAAAACCCCAGATGGATTACTACTAAAATGCTTAGGCCAAGAAGAATCCATGAGAGTGATGGCCGAAGTACATGAGGGAATATGTGGAGCACATTAAGCAGGGACAAAGATGAGATGGCTACTCAGAAGGTACGGTTATTTCTGGCCCGATATGGAAAAGGATTACAAGTCTTATGCCCGCGGTTGTGAAGAATGTCAGAGGCATGGACCTCTCCAACACGTGCCTTCAGTGCCTTTGAATCCAGTGGTCAAGCCTTGGCCGTTCCGAGGATGGGCGATGGACTTCATCAGGCAAATTTATCCAGCTTCTAGTAAAGGGCATACTTTTATAATTGTAGCAACGGATTACTTCACCAAGTGGGTGGAAGCATCAGCAGTAAAATCCATAACTTCCGCCGTAGTCAAGAATTTTATCGAGACCAAGATCCTGCACAGATATGGGGTGCCCGAGACTATAGTAACAGACCATGGGCCATCTTTTATTTCAAAAGAAGTCGAGGAGTTTGCAAGCAAGTACAAGATAAAGATGATCCAATCCAGTCCGTACTACCTTCAGTCAAATGGGCAGGCCGAAGCTAGCAACAAGATCCTGGTCAACATTATTAAAAGAATGGTGATAGATAGTCCAGAAAAATGGGACGAGATGCTGGGGAATACGTTGTAGGCATACAGGACTTCCAAAAGAGCGGGAACAGGCACAACTCCTTATGCCTTGACGTTCGGGCAAGATGCAGTGCTCCCCATGGAGATCAACGTTAGTTCCGTAAGAATTCAAAACCAATTTGGGTTACATAGTGCAGAATATATCGAAGCCATGTGTCAAGGTATTGAAGACCTGGATGCAGCCCGAATTGAAGCCTTGAACCAGATCAAGAAGGAAAGATAGCTGTTGCCCGAGCTTATAACAAGAAGGTGAAGGTAAAGTCTTTCAAAGAGGGAGATGTAGTATGGAAAACAGTCCTCCCGCTGGGAGCTCAGCTTCGGGGTTTTGGAAAGTGGAGCCCGACATGGGAAGGTCCTTTCATTATTAGTCGAGTTTTGAATAAAGGAGGATACTACCTAGCGGACCTCGAAGGAAATGGGCAGAAACATCCCATTAATGTTAGATTCTTAAAAAAATATTGTCCTACATTATGGGATGTTAGGGATTGTTACATTGAAGAGGGGGCAGAGTGAAACAGGCTTCGGGAGTCTCATATGCAGTGTTTTTGTTCATCAAACATTCAAAGAAGGCAGAAAGACAGAAATTGCTAAAATAGTATTTATTTCATGTCGACAAATTGATGAAATTTACAGAATTTCAATCCTATGTATTACATTTGATTCTCTCTGAATATGGTGGTGTCTTCAGCTGGTTTCCCGATGTCTTCAGGGATGGAACCCAATCGGGTGATCGGGTTGTGCGGCCAACATGCGCTTGGTAGAGGATCCTCCGACGGGGCTGTCACCATATGTGATGGTGAAGCCCGACTTATCGCCGCAGCTTGCGGGAAGACAAACCATCAAGAGGAAGCCGCCTAACCAAGGGTGTTGGAGATAGAGGGGTGGTTGACCAAGGGTGTTGGAGATAGCAGTCATCAGGTGAAACCTCATTTTCTCGCGAAAGGGGAGTTTTAGGAAACTCCACTCAAAACCTGAGGAACCCATTTCTCAGTTTCTAAGAGGAGACAAGAACGCTCAAGATGGATGGAAGTTGAAGGCCAGAGCTAAAGGGGATTTGGTAGTTTGATAGGAGAAGTCCCGAGCTAGATTTTATAGGGCCCAAAGGACAGTTCAAGGGTCGTGAGAAGAGCAAAGGGCACCGGAAGCATAAATTCCCAAGGACGGATATGCATGCATGCGGGTATTCAATCAATGTCGACGCCTGGGATTCCAACCTTCACATTAATTGAAGGGGGCACTGTTTGGATTAAAACTTGATTTTTGGCCCAAGGATGGAGTCGGCCCAAAAGGAGGCCTGGAGGAATAGAAGATCAAGGCCCGGCCGAAACTTAGGAAAACAGGAAAGGGCTTTTTCTGACTTGATACAATTCATAAGGGCCACTTGCCTACCTACCCAAGGACCAAGTGGTGTAGACTGATCAGACTGCACAGCCCATAAAGTACTTTATGGTGGCATTACATGTAATAAAGCTGATGAGTCATCACCCTCAGACCGCATTCAGGCAAAGCTGTCGCTACAGGAGCCAAACCGAGTCGTCTATAAAAGGAGGAAGAGAAGACAGGAATAAAGACACTCAATCAAACAAACAAAAGCACAAACTCTGCTAAAAAAGCCAGATTTGCCTTTCAAAACGAAGCTGTAGTCAGCCCAAGCCTTCATCCCATTCGGGACAAGCCTTCATCCCCCGCGGGATAATCTTTTCTCCCAACCTCTGTAATAGCTCTGCTACCTTGTTCGAACTTGTTGTAGTATTGATTCACCTTTTATATTCTCCTTTCCCCCTCTCCCCCTCTAAGCTTTCAGACCTTTGACAAAACTACAAAGATAGGGACCTGCAAGACGATCAGCCTTAATTGATAAGGTTTAATCTTGCCCGACCTGCTTTGCTCTGTCTTTGTCTTGTCTTTCTTTAAAATCTAGCAATATGTTGTATACTTCCAGTTATATGCAAGTTGTTTCTAGCAAAATCACGATGACAAAGTTTTCTCAGTACTTGGATCCGATTTGAATATATCTTCAGTATTTAAATCAGATCCAAGTCCTAAGCCCTCGGGCATGTAAAAAATGATTAGTTTAAAAGTCCTTGGCCTCAAGGCATAAAAAAGAACTTTATGTGGACTCAACCCATCCACGACAATCCTTGATAAACGAGAAGTCCGAAGTTACTTGGGGCGCAAGTAATCGACCTACCTCTTGGTTTTGTTTCTATTATATCATGATTTCCATAGAACGCTTGAGCATGGAATGGATTCTGATGGAAAGCCTCAAGGCCTACACCTAAGGCCCCACAAAGGCATCCATTTGGATTCATTCCGTTCTGCGATCTAAAGAGTCTAAGTATAAGAATGAACTCTGATGGGAAGCCTCAAGGCCTACACCTAAGGCCCCACAAAGGCACCTATTTGGGTTCATTCTACTTCTTGGATTCGGGTAATCAGAAGTATAATAGTTAGAAAACTCCTACAATCGCAAGAATAAATATGATGTGTTCGAGCACTGGTTTAGTTATTTATGGGAAGCCTCAAGGCCTAAACCTAAGGCCCCACAAAGGCACTTGTTATAACTAACACGGTTTCTTGGATACATACATATATACAACTAAAGCACGACAACCATTCTACATCTGCCATGCTAAAGATGGCAGTGGCACGCCTGAGCACTTAAATGTTAACCTTGATTGTGAGCCTCAAGGCCTACACCTAAGGCCCCACAAAGGCACCTCTCAAAGTTAATGTTGTCCTTCTCTTTCAGCCTTGCCCGAAGAGCCTTACCCGAAGAGTCTTGCCCGACGAGACTTGCCCGACAAGTCTTGCCCGAGAAAGCCCGACCGCGAAGTAGAAGCCTGACAGCAGCCTCAACCGGCGCCGACCTCCCAGGGGAGCTGTGTGCTCGTTGGCCAGGAAAGCATCCCCGGCGGAAATTCCTGCCACGAACACATACTACTTGATGAAAACATGAACCCAAAAATTTCAGATTTTGGTCTGGCAAGGATTTGCACCCAAAATGAATTGGAAGCAAACACTAGCAAGATTGTCGGGACACGGTAAGTATTTCGGCATCACATTGACATGGTCTTCCCCTTTTGATTGCTAAACACGCATTTTTACAGATAAGTATACTTACTATTTTTTCTTTTTCCATTTGGTGCAGTGGTTACATGCCTCCAGAGTCCATGGAGGGAATGTGTTCAGAGCATACAACTAATTAGAAATAATAGGGAAGAATCACTATAAAAAGATATGAATAAGGGAATGATACCTACACTGAGAAGATTCAAGGATACCTATATCAACACGCCATGATGCCAGGATCATGTGCCTCGATCCTAACTCCTGAGGAGGCGCAAAAATTGAAAATGTGAGTGGACCAAAGTTTATATTAATAATACTAATAATAGGAAAACATTTTATTTATGAATATAATAACCCCTTGTTTTGAAAACATATATAATACTACATATAAATTTTATGAAAAACCCTAGCATGCCATGAAAATCCATTTAGAAGGTAGATATGTAAAATCCAATATTTGATAATGAAAATGTTGTCGCCCGAAGGCAAATCTGTAAATCTTGTCAGTGAAACTAAGGCTATCATAGTTGCCCGAAGGTAGTACTTGTCCATCACCCGAAGGTGAAGCTAAATAACTTGTCTATCACCCGAAGGTGAAGCTGTATGAAATAGCATAACATCCATACCGACACTAGCCATGGCTAGTGAAGTTATCTGACACTGCTTTCGACAGTGAACTGGGGGTATATAATATATCTCTTACTCCTCCTCATCATCTGTGACCTATGGCCATACACATCTATACCCGTGGTGTGCGGATGTGCCGTATGATAACCCACTAGATAAGTACCAAAAACATATCTCAAAACTCATATCAAACCCGGAGCTCACTAGCTCAAAGTCTCATCTCATAAATCCAAGATAAATTGTATTAATGAAATCCATAAAATAATTCATGTTCGTAAAACCGTAATATAAATCGTATTCGAAAACCATAGAAATCCATATATGCAAATCCAATAATTCAATACCTAATAAAACATAATTTCGATAAATCAAACTATTTCGTAAACCATAATTATAAAAGTCCATAAAGCATATTATAAATCATATTCAAATCATGAAATATGGAATGCATGCTAGGCTAATATTTTATAACAATATATAAGTTTAGAAGGGGTCCACTCACAAGTTTTCCATTGCCCGAAAGCTGCTCGAACCAACAAGCATGAGGTCAATTCCACCAATGCACCTAAACACAATTAAAGGTCGTTTAATAAAACTCTATGAAAATGTTAGAATTTTGGAAAAAGGACGGCGGATTCGGGTTTGGTACGTCGAAAAACCTAAGGAGGAACCTCAGGTTTTCCTGCATACATCGCCGCACGAGCCGCCACAGGACGGCGGCCAAAGGGCCATGCGCCGAAGCACGAGGTGGTCGGCAGGCCTGACTCGCCGAAGAATTCAACAATTCTAAAATTCCCAAATTTTACATGAATGAAGATCTCGATAAGAGGAACAACTTTCATACTTGGGTCGAAGTCCAATTTAGCTGGAAAACATCTCAAATCACCCTCGATCTGCCGAAGTGATTATCCTGGAGACACATTTTTACCGGGTATGAAGTTAGGTGTCAACCGCAGTGATGGCCACATCTGGGCACTTGTATCATATGTAGATACCTACAACCCGGCTCCGGGGCCGTTCAGTCTTGTTTGGGACCCGAATGAACATGAATTGAAAATCAATAAAGCAGAGCGTTTTATTGGACTAGTACTGGTGTTTAAGGACCAGTACCTCGAGATATCCACCCGACTGCCGAAAGACTCCTCCCTGTACGGCCTCGGAGAGAACTCTCAGCCGCACGGGATCAAGCTCTACCCGAACGATCCATACATCCTCTTCACCACTGACGTCTCGGCGATCAATCTCAACACTGATTTGTATGGGTCCCACCCAGTTTACATGGATCTCTGGAATGTGGGCAACGAGGCTTACGCGCACTCCGTTCTGCTGCTCAACAACAATGGCATGGATGTGTTCTACAGAGGGAATTCTCTCACCTACAAGGTCATTGGGGGTGGTTTCGACTTTTACTTCTTTGCTGCGCCGACTCCGTTGGGCGTTGTCGACCAGTACACGGCATTTATCGGCAGACCGGCCCCGATGGCCTAGTGGTCTCTTGGTATGTTCTGCTTCCTACCCTCTGCTTTGCCTTCATTAACTTACTCAGTTATTCCTAATTCTAGCTTTAGACTAAAAGCATTGGATGTGTATATTTTTTTAATTTTATTTAAGCGATATACTATATTTAGATGCAAAATAGCGCACCGTTTTAGTCAAACTGACCAAACCCAGATTAGCGGTTGTGTATTTGTTTAGAAAATAAATGTTTTTGTTAGCGTCCCAACTCCCAAATCTTTTGTGAATCTTTTTGTTCTATTTTGTTGTGAGTTTGTGAATGATTTTTTATGTCGTTTTAGTATATAATATGATGTGGTTAGTTCACCCATGAAAAAAGAATGTGGATGTTGTCTCTGGAATCCTGTCGTCATCTTCCTCGCATGCATGGCTCTGGCCTTTTCAATTGAAACCAAAACGTGTTTCAGGTGCCTAACACAACCTCTCACTACTCACTCACATCATTTGGTTTTTGTAATTTGAACTTTTCTTTCTGATAAATTTGTATGCTTTCTGGATTTTTTTTATGGCAGTTTTGGACATTTTCTTTTCTGAATTCGTGTGCTTCTCTGGGGTTTTTATGGCAGTTCTGAGGAAGAGCAAGAAAAAGGAAGAACCAATAATAGAAGATCTTCCCAAAGAGTAATACGATGATGTGAGTGCCTTTATCCTTTAACTTGGCCAAATGGGTGCTTAAGTTTCATGTTTTTCCGTGATTATGAGTAAATTTTTGCAATTTTGTTTTTGGGTTTTGCCAAATTCAATGTGGTATTTATGGGTTTGGTATTGATTTTCAGTTAACAATGACTTTGGGGAAATTGATCGAGTCTGCATTCAAAGTAACTTTTCATGCAGTTACATACTGATGAAATAGAATTCAATTTTTCCATTCCCTTCTTTTTTTAAATGCAGTTACATTTATATGATGATTTACGGCATATATTCATCTTTTAGTTTCTAATTCTTCATGCAGTCTAAGCCATGAAGGATTTGATCAACCCACAATTGATAACAAAGTGCGGTGGCACCAACGGTTTTGGACAAGGAACAAGTAAGTACCATTTTACTTCATTGTTCCAAAGTATTATGTAGATATTGCTTTAATATCTTGGCTTCTTGGCTGTATGTGGGGTGTCAAAGATAGGATTTAGGAGATTTGGTTTAGGGTTTGCAGAGAGAAAGAGGGGGGTGTCCGAGAGAAATGTGGGAGGATTTAGGCGAGGGATTTCAGGGATTTGTTTAGGGTTTCTTTTCTGCGATTTGCAGACAGGAGATGGGACAGAGGTGAGAGAGAGAGAGAGATGGGAGGAAAGCATTTCGTTTTCTATTTGCTTCCTTAAACCCGAGGGATTTCTGCGATTGCAGAGAGGGATTTTCTTATTATGAATGTTGTCTGTTCTTTTACAGGAAACTCTAGAAGCTGACATTAGGATGTTCATGAAGAAACTAACTTTGAAAACGACTCCAATGCCAATCTTCTATCAAGAGCCTCCACCTCCTAAGCTATCTCTCTCTTGTAGGGTAGAATAAATTGCTCTCCAAAGTTGATTTAATAACTCACTTAAGGTGGAGTTAAATAGGCTTTGAGAGAAATTTATTTCCCTTTCCTAGAAGGATCTAATTTCCTATTAAAGAGAGAATCAACATCAAAATAGGAAGCAGTCTTAAGTTTCCTAAAGCAAGAAGATCTCTACACCTGCTGCCCTTTTTTGCGAGCAGCCCAACAGGTGTGGGGGCATTTGTGGAGCCAAAAATATTCACTAGGCGACACGTGGACTTTTGGACAAAAGAGGACAAAAATACCCTCGAGGCATACCGGGTTTCCTACACGCGAGCAGTAGAGAATCATTTTTTCAACCAAGTCAAAAGTGCCCAAAATAGGTATCAACTTAAAACCTAATTTATTCATATATTTCCCATTTCATTATTTAGCTAATCAATTAGCTAAATAATATACTTATTCCTTTCATATTTCATAAAATCATAATAATTGACTAATTAAGGGATTAATTACCTAATCAATCCCTTAATTGTCAATTTGAAACATCCACTCAAACCTAAAAACACAAGAGGGCTGGCTATCCCATTGAAAAACCTAATCCATTACCTTTTTTCTACCTTTTCCCACCATTTCTTCCTTTTTATTAGCCAATTATACAAAAAACCACCAAAACATTCATTTTATGTTTAATAGCCAAATAAATTGGCTAATTAAACCTAAAAACCCTAGCCACCTCCTATCCCTATAAATATACTCCCATTCTCACCAAAAAGCTAATTCCAACACTTTGGCAAAAATCCCAAAATTCTCTAAACACTCTTTCTCTCTAAATTCTAACTTTGGCATCGGAGGTTCTTCGGCCAAAGCCCCCCCCATTCATCGTGGGCGCGTGAGGCTCTTGGTCTTAACCTAAGGTGTTAATTGTTTTGTAGGTGCAAAATCGTCCAAGATCGAGGAGGAAGAAATTTGCATCCACAAATTGGTGCTTTCATTGAGAGTTGAAATCCATACTCGTAGAAGACTCTTGCACAAAAAAGGTTTTTTCTTTATTTTCTAGTCCATTTGAATATTTTTCATACGTTCTTATTATTAGAATTTTTTACTTGCAAAGGTTCTTTGATAAAACGTATAAGCAAAATATAATGGCTAGAAATTTAGAAAATTCCACAAGTGAAAATTCTAATGTTCAAGAAATGGGATTGCGGAGATCCGTGAGGCTAAATGCGACAATAAGGGGAGCGGCATCATCATCACGAGCTTCCACCATGGGAACCACCGTGGTGGCTACTTCGGTAGCTACCCGCGGCGAGGTCCATGGTGCCTTCACCACGGCCACCATGGGAACCACCGCGGTGGCTACTTCGGTAGCCACTCGTGGCGAGGTCCATGGAGCCTTCACCACGACCCGGAGATCCGTAAGGCAAAATGCGACAATAAGGGGAGCGGCATCATCACCACGAGCTTCCACATGATGCCTTCACCACGGCCACCATGGGAACCACCGTGGTGGCTACAGGTCCATGATGCCTTCACCACGGCCACCATGGGAACCACCACGATGGCTACTTCGGTAGCCACTCGTGGCGAGGTCCATGGAGCCTTCACCACGGCCCGAGCCGTGCCATCCAAGGCTCACGGTACCAAGACCACGATCCAAGCCGTGCCATCCAAGTTCACGTGGACCCAAGCCCAAGCCTCGCATTCACATGCACCGCGCATTGAGCAGCCTGCTCCCGTCGAGCAACCCACTCCCGTGGCCCAGCCTGCTCCTGCCAAGCAGCCAACTCCCGTGGCCCAGCCTGCTCCTGCCAAGCAGCCTACTTCCGTGGCCCAGCCTGCTCCCGCCAAGCAACCTGCTCCTGCCAAGCAGCCTGCTTCCGTGGCCCAGCCTGCTCCCGCCAAGCAACCTGCTCCTGCCAAGCAGCCTGCTCTCGTGACCCAGCCTGCTCCCAACGAGCAGCCCACTCCCGACGAGCAGCCCACTCTTAAGGCCCACACTGCTCCCGTGGCTTTCCAAGCAGCCCAAGTCGGCCCAAAACTATCTCAACCATCTGGACCTACCATTGAGCCGGGGGCATTCTCACCACATTTTTTCGCTGATTTGACATTTCCCAACTCAAATCTCGCGCCCGGAGTCTACCACCCTTCCACTGCTCAAGGAGGCGCATTCCTTCCAAGCTCTTCCAATCCAAATGGCGAACAACACTTGTCTCGACAAGTCATAGAGTTGACGAGCACTCTTGCACAACAGACAACTTTGGTGAATCAACTTTTGCAACGCATCGGGATCCAACGTGCCCCGGATGAGGTATCCCGAAGTAGGACAATGGCAGACGAACCTTTCCAGCAGCATCCCAGCAAGCAGCCATTCGACCAGCCACGAGCTGAACGTTCAGGCAGTGTACATTCCCGATTGGGCCCCCGAGATAGCGTATACTCTCGTCTTAGCGCGCGGAGGAGCGTGTACTCTCGACTAGGCCCACGGATGAGCATACATTCACGGTTGGGGTCACACTCCGATAGTCAACATGAGCAACCTTCCAGACAAAATGTTCATTCGCGGCTAAGCCCACAAGGAGCATCATCCACCTCACATCAGAGTAGGCAGCACGACGGACGGAGAGAAGCAGTCACTCAATCCAGCTCAAGTTTAACCAGCAGCCTGCGAAGAACTCGCTCGCCTGCTAGGAATGCACCATATGCACTGCATCTGCGGCATAGACGAGCCAAACACATGGAAGAGCAGCCTAGACCAGCAAGTCATGGCTGGGGGCAGCCGAGAGCTGCACTACCCCAACAAAGGCAAATTCAGGAAGAAGTAGAGAGACTCTTGACCAAGCGATTGCATGATTTCCAACGCAACGAGGTCACCAACGAGGCACTACGACGGAACATGACCAACATAAGCAGGTCACCCTTCACGGACGAGATCGAGCAGGCAGAGCCTCCACGAGAGTTCAGCATGCCACATTTCACATCTTTCAAAGGGGATGAAGACCCGGAGAGACACTTAAAGCGCTACCGAAGCGCAATGATCCTTTATCGAAACAACGATGAGCTCATGTGCAAGATATTCGCCACTACTCTACAAGGCGAGGCGCAAGATTGGTTCTACACCCTGCCGCCACAATCCATCTGGGATTTCTACGAACTTTCTTTGGTTTTCACCAAAGAATATTCATCCTATCGCTCAATAAAAAAGAAGTCTGATCATTTGTTCAACGTCAAGAAGAACCCAAAGGAGTCGCTTCGCGACTATGTGAGGAGGTTCAAAGTAGAGAAGGCAAAAATAGTCGGATGCAACGACTCGATAGCTAGAGCAGCCTTCCAAAAAGGACTTCCAGCAGACCACCCGCTATTCGGAAAATTGATCATGAAAGAAGATCTAACTCTGGCAGACTCTTTTGCTTTGGCAGAGAAGTATGCACTTTGGGATGAGGCTCGCCAATGCACATTCAAGAACTTGAAGAAGTACCCGACATCACCTCCCTAGAAGCAGCGGAGGACTTATTCACATGTTTGACGTTATCTAAAGTAGCAATAAGCTCTACCATCATGCGAGAAGAGATGGGGGCCCGACTACCTGTATTCCACAGTTACCTGTATTCTACAGTTCAAAAGCTCTCATCGATGTTATTAAAAATTCAAAAGTTAACTTTGGCGATAGTTGTTGCAACCTAGAAACACAAATCTTACTTTCAAACGCATGCAATCATCTTAATGACGTACTATTCTGCCCAATCCAGACGCGCGACGATAAAGGCGTAGACCCTGGCGGATGTAAAGTTTTCTGACGAACGTAACACTGGAAAGACACACTTGAAAGCAAGTTTTGTCCTCGTCACCCTGAAGGATTCTACATAGGAGCAACATGTAACGGCAGTTGAGTACCATTTCTTGTTGCGCATCACACGGCCCTAGCCGACCTTTGCTCAATGATTCAACTCTAGAGTGGCCCAATACCCGCAGTTGGGCATCTCCTGTTGCGTATGACATGGCCCCATCTCCATAGCTCCCTACTGCGCCTTCACGCCGAGCCTAGGTGACGCAACAGAGCGGCCCAACGATGCCTCAGAAGTAGCCGAGCACACTCTAGCTGCGCCTACTCCACCCGATGGAGACTTCTGGCATTTGCATGTCGACGGCGCAGAAAAGCCTTCATCACTGCCGGCAGAGAAGGCTCCAAAAAGATGGATCCCATCTAGGAAGGTCCGTACAAGATCAGCAGAGTAGGGGGCAAGAGTAATTACACCCTCACCACCATGAAGCGGCAAAAAGATTGAAAAAAAAATGGATGGCCTACAATCTGAAGAAGTACCATGTGTGACCTCCCGCTACATCAAAACCCGAAGACTCAATAAGC
Source organism: Malus sylvestris (assembly GCF_916048215.2). Lineage (NCBI taxonomy): Eukaryota > Viridiplantae > Streptophyta > Magnoliopsida > Rosales > Rosaceae > Malus > Malus sylvestris. The sequence goes on along the minus strand of NC_062264.1, from coordinate 35,376,694 downwards.
TCGACGGGCACCACCTCACAAGCTGAGGACTATCCAGTTGTTATGCAGTTCCTACTTTACAGCTAAAGTTCTCGTTCGTTTCACTCGTTTTTCAATGAGGAATTTAGAAGTAATCACAACTTGGCTTGGCTGCATGCTTACAACAACTAATCACTCTTGCACTTCAAAAGAAGACTGCACCCTTCTTAGGGACTTATCGCAGGAATTGCGCCCCCCGAGGGACCAACCATGCTCTCCAGTGCGAGAGGGTAAACCAATTCTCCAACACCCATATGGGTCAGCTCTCCAAGACGGGAGGATAAACTTTACACTCCGAATATCCAGACGTGGATGAGCCTGGCTGCCCTAGTATAACTAGATGCACGATGGCTTGCGCCGGGATTCCTAGAAGTAGCCGCAATGGTCTTTTTCAAGGTTTAGCTAACTGAAGGATTTTGGGTCTCTTGGCCTAATCCGTGGGGAACCGGGCCCTAGAGACGGAGAGGGCACATTACGCAGTACATCCGATGGACGGCTGCCCTGGAATCCTAAAGCTGCTACCGAGTGCACTAAGGTAACCTACGGATTCCGGAAGATTGCCTACGGCTTGCCCTTCGAGCAGTAAAGCCGCACTAGACTTATACAACCGCACATTCTTGTGAAAGGTTAGACAAGCTAGCGCGCATATACGAAGTTTTATCCACTGCCGACATGCTACGTAGTCGATAAGCTTCACCTCTGCCAAGCGCGGAACAACCTACACCAAGTCCTAAAGTGTTGTGATACTTGCTACGCAACCTATGGAATTGAAGAAAGTCAAAGTTAACAGCCTAGTGGTTACGCGTAATGTGATACTTGCTCTGCTTCTGTAAGTAAGGCATCCGGCTGCCAACCCTATGGCTAACAACTTTGCAAAGTTCTACACCAACATCTACGGCTGCATAGGCTACGCGAGTTTGTCTGCTTATAAAAAAGTAGCATGCCTGCCACTGGTCTATCAAGTCTAAAGGTTAGGGCATGAACAAAAGAAGTGAAGATGAAGAAAAACGAAGGAAAACATGTTTATAAACAACTAGCAAAGGTTGAAGGAGTTCAAGCAGAACAAAAGCTACAAGGAAAAACAAAGAAAATCCTAAAGGCTACCTAAAATACTACACTACAGCAGCTTGGACATTCCACGACTACTCGGTCGCCACACCTTCAACAGCCGTAACGCTCTTAGCAGCGGCATCATCCGGCGCTTCACCCCCGGCTGCCCCAGTCTAGGCACTAACTTCTCCAACTACTTCACCAATGGAAGCCTTAAAAGTAAAAGCAAGCAAGTCTTCCGGAGAAATAGAGAAGCTCATCCACTCTCTTCTTAGCATAAGTAGCGAAACGAAGCTCAGAAATTGCAAGCTTAAGATCTTGAATCTGAGGCGAATCAATCTCAGCAGCAAAGGGAGCAGGCTTTGGCGCCACTTTAGCAGCAGAGTCCACCTTACCACTCTTCATAATAGCAAGTCTCTACAAAGGTGAACCAGACTTGGCTCCCAAAGAACGTCCTGGTACAGACTTCGGCACTGGGGGCATGATAAAACCTTTACGCTGAGTAATCTTATCCACAATTGTACTAGCCATTCTCAACATGGAAGACGCCACATGCTCAGATCTAGCAGCCTTACATTTCTTCCCATTGGAAAATCATGTCAATCACATACCTCTCGGTAGCAAGCGGACCCTCATGAGCAGCAGAAGAAGTCTTCAGTTTTTTCTTAACTGGCATCTCATGAGCAGGCGGGGAAGATCTCTTCTTTCCATCTTCATTCATAGTAAGCTCCACGACAGCGATCAGACGAGCCAATGCATCCGCCTTGATCCTCTTTACCTCCTCTTTCTGGAGCAACCCACCTTTCTTTCGGCAAAGAGGACTAAGCAGCCAACTACATTCATGGTACTCAGTAGGGGAGCTCAACCCAGCATTCCAACAGGCAGGAGGCCTGCATGCCCAACATTCCAGCAGCCCATGAGACCCGCAATCTCTTTATTTCTCTCAATCACCAGCCTGGCCCGAGTCAGGTCCAAGAGCCCAAAGGACATGAGCCATGCGGCTCGCCTAGTACTGCGCCCCAGCGCCACAATCCGCGACCCTAGTTGCACAAGCTGCCTTTTGGCTCAAGCCAAGCCAAGCTGCCTAAGCAGTGGTCCCTGCCACAACATCTCCTCGGCCCATGCCGAGCCAACTCCTGGCCCCTGCCAGCCGATGTGCCGCACCACCCCGACGACTGCCCCGCAATAGCACTATCCAAGAATAAGGCAAGAAAAATTAAATTTTTCTTACATCGGTGCGGCACGAAGAAGACGAAGAAAGCAACGAAAGACGGTCCTTTGCACGGGCAAGATGTAGAAGATTGCTAGAGGAGGGGGAACAAATATCCTCTAAGCTATCTCTCTCTTGTAGGGTAGAATAAATTGCTTTCCAAAGTTGATTTAATAACCCACTTAAGGTGGAGTTAAATAGGCTTTGAGAGAAATTTATTTCCCTTTCCTAGAAGGATCTAATTTCCTATTAAAGAGAGAATCAACATCAAAATAGGAAGCAGTCTTAAGTTTCCTAAAGCAAGAAGATCTCTACACCTGCTGCCCTTTTTTGCGAGCAGCCCAACAGGTGTGGGGGCATTTGTGGAGCCAAAAATATTCACTAGGCGACACGTGGACTTTTGGACAAAAGAGGACAAAAATACCCTCGAGGCATACCGGGTTTCCTACACGCGAGCAGTAGAGAATCATTTTTTCAACCAAGTCAAAAGTGCCCAAAATAGGTATCAACTTAAAACCTAATTTATTCATATATTTCCCATTTCATTATTTAGCTAATCAATTAGCTAAATAATATACTTATTCCTTTCATATTTCATAAAATCATAATAATTGACTAATTAAGGGATTAATTACCTAATCAATCCCTTAATTGTCAATTTGAAACATCCACTCAAACCTAAAAACACAAGAGGGCCGGCTATCCCATTGAAAAACCTAATCCATTACCTTTTTTCTACCTTTTCCCACCATTTCTTCCTTTTTATTAGCCAATTATACAAAAAACCACCAAAACATTCATTTTATGTTTAATAGCCAAATAAATTGGCTAATTAAACCTAAAAACCCTAGCCACCTCCTATCCCTATAAATATACTCCCATTCTCACCAAAAAGCTAATTCCAACACTTTGGCAAAAATCCCAAAATTCTCTAAACACTCTTTCTCTCTAAATTCTAACTTTGGCATCGGAGGTTCTTCGGCCAAAGCCCCCCCCCCATTCATCGTGGGCGCGTGAGGCTCTTGGTCTTAACCTAAGGTGTTAATTGTTTTGTAGGTGCAAAATCGTCCAAGATCGAGGAGGAAGAAATTTGCATCCACAGCGGTGTCGCGCAAAGTTAGCCGTTCTTGGCTCACCGGAAAACCCCCTGATTGGGCTTTATCAGGAGGGAACTCATAATGTAGTAGATATTCCTCAATGCAAAGGTCCCAATCCTAATGACTTTATATTTGATATTTAATCCTTGGATTAGTGTTAAATTTTATATTTTTTTAGTTTAATTTGTGTTTTCTTTTCTGTTTTTGCAGCTCATCGTCCAAGTATAGTTGCTGCTGTGGAGCTGCTTAAACAGTGTCCCTTTTTGGTTATTAAAACTCAATGTTACCTGCTTTCATTTCCAGTTTTTGAGTCTTCTATTCTACATTTTTAATAAGACGCCGACGGTGCTGGTAGTGAGCGGATGGCTAACCTGGTTAGTCCGACCTAGAACTAGATTGTGTAATCTAGCTAGCCTTTCTATTTGTTTACTTTCTGCAATTATTCAACTTATGCTGCTATAATATTTGCTTCCTTCTGTTTTTTCCTCTACCATTTGGATCATGTGAATGACAACTTTCATGTATATTTCGAATAATGAGCAGTTTATTGTTGTTAATCTTTTGATCACTGTATATGTTGCTAATTTACCTTCTCAAACAACGTACATGTAAACATTGATATATAAACTTATTTATATGTTAATTGTATGGTTTCGTTACTTTTGAGTTTGGTTGAACAACAACATTTTCTACTTTCTAGAGTTCATCCTCTTTATTTTAGCCCAGGCCAACCCACTCCACTCTGTTCGAAGCTCTTCAACTTTTTTCACACAAATTACTTAAAAATTCCTGCTCTCAAACATCTTAGATCCCTCACTCACCCTTTTGGCATTGACGCCCCAAAGGTATATTTCTCTCATTGCTTTCAAAATTCAGTATATATATAGGGGCCAAGATTATGATGAGAAAGGACAGTAAATAGCTATCACTATGTGAATGTCTTATTTTCTTTCACTATGTAATAGCTATCAGTAACTTTTGTTTTTACTGTCTTATTGTATTTCCCATGTTGAGAGATAGAACTAAAAGGACAGTAAAATGCTCAAATAATGGAATACAGTCGGTGTCTGGTAATCTTTCTACTTTACCAAAGCCAATTGCAATTTGTTTTGGAACAAAGAAAGATGCTCTGTTAATCTAGGGATATGGCACCCCTTTGGTTTTTGGATAGGATTTGGTGCATTATCGAACAAGAACTTTTTTTCTTTAGAATTATCGAATAAGTGCTTATGTATGCTGTCTGCAGATGTTACAGTAACAATTGCAAATACAAGTTGAGAGGAAGATCTTATTCCTTTTGTGGTGGAGCTGGGGTTTGTTATCATATGCGGTGCTTTTTGTTGTATGACCATATGAAGCTGCAGATGCAAATATTTCTTAAGGTAGCCTTCTTCACTATGAATAGATTCATACACGCATACTTATTCACACTTGCATACAGGCTTTGGGGTTGCTAAAATTTTCCCTTGGGTTTCATAGGTACATGATGATCCTTCTAACGCTCCAGTTTGATGATCCAACTCAATGGGTGAGTAATGCTGTTTATTTTCATGCGCATGTTTTCTAGAAGTTCATTCCTGTTTTGGGATGTTTGAATATATAGGCATTGTTTAAATTACAATATTTTATTAAGTTAAATTGTTTAAATTACTTTTATTTATAATTTTAGCCCTTGCACCACTTTGAGAGACTGTTGGTAGAGCTCATAGCAATTGATATAAGTCCCTTACTTCCGTAATAGGGTACTTGGATTGATTGCTGTTAGATCTCATAGCAATTGTTGTAAGTCCCTTACTTCCATAATACAGACACTTACATTTATGATCATTTTTGTGTTAAGACGATATAGTTATAACTTATAACCGTCTTACATAGATCAACGCATATGTATATCGAATTTACCTGCATTACTCGAACAATTTTCTTTTCAATTCGTGGAGGGAAATAATAAAATCCAATATCTGTGTAAAAGTTTAGTTTCCAACTTTCTAGCAGTGAAAATGTTGCCCTTTCTGCAGACTACACCCTTTCACACACTCACTTTGATATGGTTAAACATATCTATTCAAGATTTTGATCTCTGTGTGATTTGGCAATACTTTTCACCTAATATTCCTCTCTTTCTCTTTCATGAAGGCACTCATTGGATTAAAAAAAGGTTAATCAAATATAGCCGGAAAGGGAAGCCAAAACTTCGTCCATTTAATGGTGAGTAATTTCCTTAAGAGGAGAACAAGTTTGAATCACTTTTTTTGTAATTGTGTATATTATAGTTCTTTGAATGAAAATCCTAATTTGTACAAATTACAAGGTATGTTACCACCGTCCTTAATCTACATATATGCAATGTGCAAAATTACATCTATTCTCAAGAATGAACCTGTTTTGTTCCATCCTTCTGTTAAGGATTATAATTTATGTAAAATTTATAAGTTTTCTCTCTTTCAGGTTACTTTATGTTTCGAATTAGTTGGGTTTAGCATTCTTCACAAGCTTTGATAATTGTTTAATTTCTAAGTTTTGTTCCATGCATGGTTGATTTACAGTTTGACATTCTCGACGATGATGATGCTTGAGTTCAGGATTATGATTCACCCCGAACAAGGACGGATATGCTGTCTATGCCAACAAGGGGGTAAGGTGAGATATAGTTTTCGTTATGTCATTATAGTAGCTTGGCATTTTCCAAGGACTTTTAATTGCTGCTGCATTGTTGAATACATTAAGAATGATGCGGTAAACCGGAGAGGGAGTCATCAGCTTGTGGATGTGTTAACACATCCAATGTGTTGTAATCTTTTCGCTACTTAAACATGTTAAGACATCAATTCTACAAAGAATTGGTCTGCTACTTTACTTATGGTGTTGTTGGTTTACTCCAATGATAATACCTAGCTAGGATAGCCTTTCTTTATGTCTTAATTATTGATAGTGCTATCATCATGGCAGGCTATGTTGGAAGAAAAACTGTGTAGGCAAAGACATAAGAGTGATGGATTTTGGAATGAAATGCAGAGGATATCATTTTGTGCTGCTTAAGTAAAAGTTTCCTCTTCTGTTATATTTGTGTGTTGGATATTGTAGAAAATTAATATAAGTTCTATATTCATGATAACTGACTATATTCATGGTAATTGATTGATTAAGATTACTTATAAGGGGTATTGCCAAAATAGAGTTAATTCCTTGATATATTAGATGATTATTTCTCATTACAAGATGAACATATATATAGGGAAAGAAAGAAGATATAAGACCTAACTTTGCCTAACTTGCCTAACTTGCCTAACTTGCCTAATTTACATAAAGAAAGTTGACTAGCCTAACTTCACTAGCCATCCAATACTCATGGCTGCTTTCAGTTGACACTCCCCCTCAAGTTGGTGCGTAAATATCTTGAATGCCCAGCTTGCTGAGTGAAAGATGGAAAATCCTACTTGACACTGCCTTTGTTAAAATATCTGCTAGCTGGTCATCACTCTTCACATAAGGCAAGTTAATGGTACCATCAACCAACCTTTCTTTAATAAAGTGCCTATCCACTTCAACATGTTTAGTACGATCATGTTGAACTGGATTATGAGCAATGCTAATGGCAGCTTTGTTATCACAATAAAGTTTTGATGGCTTTGCAGAATTAAAACCTAATTCTCTCAACAAAGTCCTGAGCCATAACAATTCTTGCACACCATGTGCCATACCTCTAAATTCAGCTTCGGCACTGGATCTAGCCACTACATGTTGCTTCTTACTGCGCCAAGTAACTAGATTTCCTCCAACAAATGTAAAGTATCCAGAAGTCGATCTGCGATCAGTTACTGACCCAGCCCAATCTGCATCAGTGTACCTTTCAACTTCTTGATGTCCATGATTGGAAAACATCAAGCCTTTTCCAGGGGCAGACTTCAAATACCTGAGAATGCATTGTACAGCATCCATGTGGGCTTCACTTGGCCTGTGCATAAATTGACTCACTACACTTACAGCATAGGCTATGTCAGGTCGTGTATGAGACAAATAAATCAACCTCCCAACTAATCTTTGGTACCTTTCCTTGTTAGCCGGAACTTGATCATGATAGTCTCCCAATCTATGGTTTTGCTCAATTGGTGTGTCTGCAGGTTTACAAGCTAACATCCCAGTTTCAGTTAATAAGTCTATAACATATTTCTTTTGAGAAAGAAAAATGCCATGCTTTGATCTTGCAACTTCAATACCCAAGAAATATTTCAAAGTACCCAAGTCCGTCATTTCAAATTCCTTGGCTAGATACTTCTAAAGTTTTTGAATTTCCTCGACATCGTTACCTGTAACCATCATATCATCCACATAAACAATTAAGGATGTAAGTTTACCTCTATCATGCTTAAGAAATAAGGTATGGTCAGCTTGAGTTTGCTTGAACCCATAACTTCTCATTGATTGAGCGAACCTGCCAAACCATGCCCTTGGTGATTGTTTCAATCCATACAAGGACTTTCTTAACCTGCATACTTTGCCAATATCGTAAGTGGTAGTGAATCCTGGAGGAACATCCATGTATACCTCTTCATCCAAGTCTCCATGTAAAAATGCATTGTTTACATCAAACTGTCGTAGAGGCCACCCTAAATTTGCTGCCAATGACATAAGAACCCTGATAGTGTTGATCTTTGCTACCGGAGCAAATGTCTCCTGATAATCAATGCCATAGGTTTGAGTATAACCTTTGGCTACCAGTCTAGCCTTGTACCTTTCCACTGAACCATCAACTTTATGCTTTACTGTGAACACCCATCTACACCCAACAGGTTTCTTGCCTTCAGGAAGTGCAACCAGTTCCCAAGTGGAGTTTTTTCGAAGCGCTTCCATCTATTCAATCATAGCCTTTTTCCATTTTGGATCTTTAAGAGCATCCTGTAACTTATTAGGAACTGAGACTGATGACAATTGGCTTGCAAAAGATATATAAGAGTCTGACAAGCGATGATATGAAACAAAATTAGATATAGGATATTGAATACCCTTTGTAGAAGAATGACCATAACGAACATGGGGTATCCCTCGATTTTCTCGAATAGGATAACGAGAACCCTGAGACTCACGATGTGGTTCATTTGAATCATTTGGATCATCACTTAATGAAATCTCATGATTGGACTCATCAAATATAGTAGGCTGAAGAGAGGGAGAATGCGTGGTTACCTCAGGATAATTCGTACGAGTAGTAGCTGATTGGTCAGAAAGTTGGTCAATGTGGGGATTTGTTTGTGGGTGGTCTATCTCATCATCCATTTTTTCTTTATCTCCTTTTTTTCTTGTCCTCTCATACACCTTCAATATTTTTTCACCTTGTGCCTCATCATTAGGCAAATTTGCACCATCACCGACATCAGACAAGTGTTCATCTGAAAAATGCATACCACCAATGTCAAGCGGCAACTTCTCTTCCTCCTTACTCCATATCTCCCCCTGAAGAGAAGTGGCCAAATCTTCTTTTGAAAAAAATGCCTTGTGTTCCCGAAAGGTAACATCCATAGAGACAAAAAATTTCCCAGTGGGAGGATAGTAACATCGATACCCTTTCTGAGTAGCAGAATAGCCAATAAACACACATTTGATGGCTCTAGGACCCAACTTATCACGATTTTGCATGGGGACGTGAACGTAGCAAACACAACCAAACACTTTTGGAGGAATATGAAGGAGTGAAGGAAGAGAATGATATTGGGAAAGGGTCTGGATAGGTGTTTGAAATTGGAGAACACGTGATGGCATGCGATTGATAAGAAAAACAGCTGTGTGAATGGCATCACCCCAAAAACGTTTAGGAACGTGCATAGCAGAACATAAAGAGCGAGCCACATCCAAGAGATGATGATTTTTACGTTCTGCTATACCATTCTGTTGAGGAGTATGTGGACAAGATGTTTGATGAATGATACCGTGTTGTTGAAAAAATGTTCCAAGTCCATAATTCAAATATTCTTTCCCATTATCAGATCGAACAACTTGAATTTTAGCATGAAATTGGGTTTGAATCATTTGATGAAAGATTGGAAAAATAGACATAACCTCACTCTTATTTTTGAGTAAGTATACCCAAGAAACTCGAGTCCAGTCATCAATGAAAGAGACAAAGTATTTAGCACCAGTATAAGTAGGAATATGAAATGGTCCCCAAACATCAGAATGAATAAGAGAGAAAGGAACATTACTTTTATGGGAACTTAAAGGAAATGAGACACGATGATTTTTAGAAAGAATGCAATTTTCACAATGGAAATTAGAAACCTTGACTTTAGAAAATAAAGAAGGGAATAGATATTGCAGGTACTGAAAGGAAGGGTGTCCCAATCTTTTGTGCCATAACCAAATTTTTTCAGAAGCTTCAAATTGTTTGGCCTCCACTTGACAACTGTAACTTGTCTTCTCACAATCTGGTGGTAAGTCCAAGTAGTATAAACCTCCCCTCTCTCTACCATGACCAATCAATGCTTTCGTTCGAATATCCTGAAACCAACAATGGGTAGGAGAAAAGATGGCAAGACAGTTTAGTTGATTTGTAAGTTTACCAATGGAAAGCAAATTGTGAGAAAGATTAGGAACATGTAAAACAGATGAGAGAGATAAGCCTGGTGTTAATGAGATGGAGCCTGCTCCAAGCATTGGAGTAGAAATACCATTAGCAACTTTAACGGTATTTAAAGGTGGAGTAGTGTGAGAAACAAACCATGTAGAGTTATTGGTCATGTGGTCAGAAGCCCCTGAATCAATGATCCAAGGTTTATTGGGAGGAACAATTGTAGTGTTCAAGGCAAAACCAAAGTTACCTGCATCGACTAAGGAAGTAGAAGCAGTAGTAGGAGAAACTAAGTGAGCAGATTGATCCACCCGAGGTATGGAAGGCGTTGGTGTCAGGTGTGCTTGTGATCCACCAATGCCTTTCTTTTTATTTTCTTTCTTTTGAACCCACCAATCAGGATATCCATGCAGCTTGAAGCAAGTGTCTCTAGTATGTTTATCCTTGTCACAATAAGTACACTTCCTTGTATCAGTAGTTTTGGATCCACCTAATCGAGAATTGGAGACTCCACGGGGAAATTGAGACGGAGCAGCTACCATGGCGGATCCTTCCACTTGTGGGCCAACCAACATAATGGTTTGCCTACTTGCTTCAGCATTCACAAGAGCATAAGCAGCACGAACAGAAGGTAGAGTTGTTTGAGTCAAAACTTAACTGTGAACATGATCTAAATGAGGATCAAGACCAGCCAGAAAATCATACAATCTTTCTTTCGAAATTTCTGTCTCTCGGGTAGCAATATCATCAGCGCACTTCAATTTTCCAGGACGCAAGAAATCAATTTCTTGCCATGTTTGCTGAAGTTTACCATAATATGCAGATAAAGGTTCTCCATTCTGGTGAGTCACCAGTGCTTGACGGCGAAGTTCGTATAACTTTGATGCATCTTTTTCAATTGAGTAAGTTTGGGTAACAGCATCCCAAACATCTTTTGCAGTAGAGAGTCGGAGAAAAATGGCCCGTACATCTCCGGTCATGGAGTTGAGTAACCAAGATTGAACCATGGCATTCTCTTCCTCCCATATAACATACAATGCATCAGCTTCTGCTGGTGCCATTTTTGTTCCACTGACATAAGACCATTTACCTCTGCCAGTGATGTAGATGCAGACACTTTGGGACCATGAGGAATAGTTGGACCCATCCAACTTGTCTGGGGTGATATGTAGAGACATATCACTTTGAGTAACAGTAGCTGAAACAGTGGTCTTGGAGTCACCCATTATTACTGCCTCAAAGGTTATGGGTAAATTTGTTGGGTGATTCCAACGGGTATGGCTTATAAGGTATTGGGTAGTATATTTTTTTTTTTTGTGGAAAGATTTCTGGGTTTTGCAGAGATACTGCAAATGGGAAAAATATGGGAAAAGATGAAGCGGAATATGTATGGTTAACAAGCTGGATATGGGTAATAATGTTGGCAGATATGGCCAAATGAAAAAAGAGTAAGATTGGATTGGTATGAAAGTAGAAGACCTGCGGAATAGCAGGTCTTATTGGGTAGATGGCAGTAGTGCCAGTAAGTGAATCAGAATAGAAACTCTTTTTGGATCAGAATTGCTCTGATACCATGCCAAAATAGAGTTAATTCCTTGATATATTAGATGATTATTTCTCATTACAAGATGAACATATATATAGGGAAAGAAAGAAGACATAAGACCTAACTTTGCCTAACTTGCCTAACTTGCCTAACTTACCTAATTTACATAAAGAAAGTTGACTAGCCTAACTTCACTAGCCATCCAATACTCATGGCTGCTTTTAGTTGACAGGTATATATGCACAGAAGAGCTCAACATGAGGGTGCTATTGGTTTAGCTTGCCTAGATGTGTTGCATGTGCGGGGTTGTTCAAAAAAATAGGTTTTAAAGGATCCTTTGCAGATGCAGGATCTTCTGCTAAGTTAGGGAATTCCTATTATTAAATGATAACATTGCAATCCGAGTGTAATTCGTTTAGTTTAGTATTTTGTTTTTTGTGAAATGCTATTTACAATGTAATAATGTTTCTTTGAATTCAGTTGTTAAGGTTTCTTATTATATTTTCCCCCTTTTAGACATTTGCAGATTTGTCCGGAGTGTGTGAGTTGTTGCTTCAGCCAAAAACAGGTGCTCTCTCCATTTTTCATATCTTCCATACTCAAACCCTAGCCGCTCCCAGTAGTTTAATCCTAAGACGTAGATCATGAGACATCAAAATTTCGATTGATTTAGCTTTTGTCCTATGCCTTTTTTTGTAGGCACAATAGGGATTGTAGACTACAAAAACTTATAAGATATGAAGTATGCGGTAAGTCCTTTTACTTTCGCACTCCAGAGTCCAGACATTCATATTTTCTGTAACCTTCTACGGAGCATGGGTACTAGGTTGTTGAATATTGCTTTTTCAATATGTCGATGTGTCTAAAGCGTCTATAAGAATCTCAAACTTCATAAATAATTTCCATGCAGATCAAAAAGCTTGATGGCTCTGAGTTCCGAAATGCTTTTGACCGCCAATCTGTTCGCGTATGAATCTTACAAGTTGAAAATTTACTTTCTTTCCTCCCATATTTTTGTTTATCTTTTGCTCTGTTGGGTTTTTTTTCCAATAACTCAAAGGGCCGAAAGGTATTCCCTTTTCATATTCTTCTCTCCCGGTTTCTTTAGGGTTAATTTTAATTTTCTTATGCTATTTGCAGTGGTGCTGTTTAGGGTTTAGCTATTTTATTTCACAGATTCCTTTCAGACACAGTAAATTGTTACATTTTAAATTTGTATTTCATAGCGTGGTTGCTTGATTCTAATGTCGATTTGTTACAACAGAAGTGAACCTTTTTCTTTCAATAATTTAATCTGATGTAACTCTGTTTTTGTTCTCTCATGTCTAGGTTGGTCGAGGACATGGGGAGAAGAGCACTTTGGAAATGGGTATGAAGGGAAATAAACTTTCTGAACTGCATTGGCATCTATTGTTCTGGTTTTTCTTTGACAAGTTAACTTGCTCTCTCTTTGCAGTAAGGTGCACAAATATGGGAAAACCACGACAAGGGAAAGCTGGGATATTGTTGTGGATGAGGAGACCTATTACGAGTGAGTCTGGACTTGGTTCTGGTTCTGTCTGCATATATGTTGAAGCAGTCAAAAGGATTTCAAGGGAACCAAATATAAATAATTTAGATTACATCTTCTGGTTATTGCTCTTGCTGTAAAAGTAATTTTGATCTTTCACTTTTTGATGAAGGGCTGAGCCGCATTACGGGTGAGCAGATAAACCTTGCTTCATTCATATATATCCTTCTAAAAAAAAGAGGTGAATTGCCCTTATCTCAACACTGCTTCTATAAATTGCCCTTTGTACCAGTTTTTTGAAGATGACCCAGCGGCCCACTACTAATTACCATCAATAATGACCTTAACTTAAGCACGTGTGCAATTCAATAGGTATGGTTTTATACAAAATTAAGTCCTCAAGGCAATTAGTAGTCAAACTTTCTATATAAGAGGATTTAAACTTCAACAAGTTTCCGATGTGGCCATGTGGGACATGCTTCAACACACTTAATTGGTATAAAAGGAAAATACACTTTTTTGTGTGTTTTGAACAAAGGGCTGGTTTCTCCATAATCTAGACATCTTGGAGTCCAAGTACGAATCGTGCCGTCAGCTGCTTTGAAGTGGAAAAGCAGATGAACATGAACTGAGGATGAAGTCAAGTTTTGTTGTTATTATTAGGTTCTGTTTTGTCAAATGCTGTTTGTTATGGGATTCCTATATTTATTAACAGGGAAAAGCAGATGAACATGCACTGAGGAGCAAGAAAATGGACCCGGATGAAGTCACCAGCAGAAGGATTCGTAGGAGAATAGACAGCAGGGATGTCAATAGGGGAAGATATAACTGCGCGCGTAATGAGATAACTCAGGTCGGACATGCACACGTACGCACCTAGGGTGTGGCAAGGGCTAGGGGCATTTACAGCATTGTGCACAGCCTAATGCCTACTCGTCTCAAATTTGAAGAGGAGCTCATTAAGAACGTTTCTGGTGAAGCAAAGAAGGCGCAAAGGAAAAGGTTCAGGCTATGGTGTTTAGAAAAGCTTGAGGCATTGAGGAACCTCATTTGAACTAGAGCAATGGTTTTCTGAGTTGCATGTTTTTCCGTTTCCTGGTGTCGTCGTTTTGGTCTTAGTTTTTTAAGGAAGTTTGGGTTGTTGGACTGAAATAATGTTTTTCGGAGTTGCATGCTTTTTGGTTTCGTAGTGTTAAAATTTGGACTTGAATTTGATACTATGATTCTATGAACGTGCGTTCAATCTTGACTGACCTCCACATGACTTGGAGCTTACCCTACCTTTACCTCATCTCCACCTTCTCTGTAGTATCGGTCAAATATGGATCGAGCTGAGGTGGGCTTTACACACACCTGGGTCCAGATTCATCATCTAATGAGCCCATGGGTCCATTTGGTCGCGGTGGGCAATATCCAAGCGCCTCGTCTGTCAGGTCCATCTTAGGCTAATGAAATGGTTGGCCTGACCTGGGATCCAACCTGGTACAAAATGGCTGACTCGACCTGATGAGATGGGCCACACCTCAACGGGCTTCAAATGGTCGTCGAACCACACCTTAAACCCGAAATCAGATTCTCTCTGAATCTCGCAATCCAAAATCGACAAACCGAGATATCCAAACCGTTTAAGAGAGGGGAGAGAGAGAGATTCGAACCCCTTGTGTGATGTGGGTCAATAAGATAGGCTAATGAAGGCCGTATGATTTAAAATGAGTGGTTCGGGTCTCTGCGTCCGTTTGCGCCAGACTGTGACAACTCGGCCTGGGGTGTTTTACCCCAACGACGTAATCATACATTAAAAACTTCAGTTAGTATTTTGTTTTTTGTGAATACAGAAATGGAGACTGTAACACCTCACCCCCATTTTATTTAAAAATGGTTTTTAATTCTTAATTGGTGTGCCCAAGGGGCCCACCTTCTGTTTTTGTGTCCCCCATTCCCGTCACTCTTCCTTCTCTCTCTGTCCCTCCCCCGTGAACTCCCTTCTTTCTTCTTCTTCTTTTCTGTTTTCTTTTCTTCCTTCTTCTGTATGTCTCTCGGCTCTCTCTCTTCCCCTGGACTCACTAGGACCGAGTCACCATCGAAGAGAGGCTCGCAACGAACCCTGGACCCTGCCCTGCGAGTTCGACGACACGGAGTAAGCTCCGGCGAGCACCGCCCCTTTCGAGGCCATTTCCGGCCAAACCACGACGAGTTGGCCGGCGTGCAAGGTCTCTTCGTCTCGTCGAGTAGTATAACTTTCCTTTTTGTTTCACTCAATTTCGTTGAGTATTGGAAAAGTTATACTCATTTGAATCTTACCCAGTTTCCGGCGAGTCCGACGGCTTTCAAGGCGTTTTCCGGCCAAACCACGGCGAATTAGACATCGTGTGAGGTATCATTCTCTTCGTCTCTTCAAGGGCTATAACTTTCGTTTTTGTCTCGCTTGATTTCGTTGAGTATTGTTAAAGTTATGGCCGTTTAAAGTGGGATGGTTTTCCGGCCGAATTTCCGGCCTTCTCTCCCATTGGATCCGGCGATCCACCAAAACCCAAGGCTTTGGGCCTTCCCTGCCTAGCCCAGCCTGTTTTTATTCTATTTAATTATTTATTTTCAGCAGCCCAAAGGGCCTTGGGCCGGTTTTGAGTGAAAGGGCTTAAAGCCCGGTCCTTGTGTGAGGCCTTAAGGCCTTTGTGGTTTGTGTGTGTGTGTGTGTTTAAGTGCATGCGTACGTGTGTGTATATGCATGCTTGCATGCATGTGCATGCCGTGCGTGTGTGTGTTTGTGTGGTGCGTGTGTGTGTTTGGGCTTAGGCCCAAACCACCCATTTTCACCCTAAACCCTTTATAACCCAAATCCTTTAAAACCCTAAACCCATTCAATTCCAAATTCCCTATTTTATTTAATTCAAACCCTTCTTAGGGTAATTCGACGTTCTGGATCCGTTTCCAATGTCCGTTTTCTCAAATTCAATTTCTATTATATAGTTTTATTTATTGTACCATTTATGTGCTTAAGGGCAATTATTGTGACGTTTCCGTCTTCGCTAGTGGCGCAGCATTTGGCAACTAAGTACTGTGAGTGGACCCCTTCTAAAATGCATGTTTTATAGTAGAAATGCATACATGAAAAGCATGATTTGATGATTACGTTTTATGAAACGTTTTGTGACATAACATGCTTACTGAGGCTAGTTTGAATTATTACTATTTTTCCTATAACCCGTGTTCTTATAGAATATCTGATGGATGACGATATGATATTTAGAACATGTTTCAAACACCTCTTTATAGTATAGATGATGGATGACTTTATACTATGAAGTTGTTTTTCAATATATATATGTTCAATGGTTTTGTATTTACCTAGTGGTCCTTTCCGCTACGGGACGTAGGGATAGATTCTGGTCCGTCCCGGGCGACGGTTTGGTGTTGGCATAGGGCCTGAAGTGTGTTTCCTCTGGCTATTTAGCACAGGGACGGGGAGCCGGCATGGGGCCTGAAGTGTATTTTCCTCTGACTGTCTGCTCAGAGACGGGGAGCCGGCATGGGGCCTGGGGGTTATCGGACAATTCACTAGTGATTATTATGTATGAGTTATGATTTGAGACATTGCACGGCATGCTAGGTTTCGGAAAACCTATGTTTATCATTATATATGTGTTTTCATAAAACTTGGGGGTTAGTACGTTGATAACTGTTTTGTTATATATATATCAAATTGGTCCACTCATGTTTGTTTTGCGCCCCCTTCAGGGCATAGAATCGAGGCATACAATCCCGACGTCAAGGCACTTCCACATCGGCATCTTTGAGTCTTCTTGGTGTAGGACCCATTCTGTTATTCATTCAATTTTTATATATTATTTCTTTTAGTATTCTAGTTAGTTGTATGCTCTGAACACGTTCCTTAAAGGCATATTCTTTATTCTTTTATATTTATAAGTCTTATCTATCCCTTGTTGTCAGCATTTGCACTCAATAAATGGCTTTCGTCACCCTTCGGGTGTCGGCCAGCACGTGACCATCCCTTTGTCCCTAGGACATCGGGATCGGGGCGTGTCAGAGACATAGTCGTCTTTGTTTTTGTGATGATGTAAGTCTCTTAATACTTGACATAAAGGCCTAGTCGTCTTTGTTTGGTTCTGGAGGTCTGTTTTCAAATTTTCTTTGTGGGTCCCATTGTTGAATTTTGATTGTTGGACTTGAATGGCCGACACATGCCACGTGAGTCATGCTCGTATTTACTTGTCCTTTTGGTTTGGAACATTCATATATATTATATATTATATTTTGGAACCTAGAATCCCCAGTGTAGTGATAAATATTATTAATTATTTAAGTTACAAGTCCTTTGCTGATTTGGAACACTTATAAGTGCTCAAGTAAGTAGAATCATAAAACGGACGAGGGATGAGAGTAGGATGAAAAGAGATTTGAGAGAGACAAGTTAGCGGGCCATTAATAATTACATCAATATTGATCCAACTTGCAACATTACACAGAGTTGGGAGAGACAATAAGTTCTATCACCAAAAATATCGTGTCATTATATATAGAACTATTCATTATATTATTTTTTTCAAAGTGAAATTCTTGTGATATGTGTAGGTTCGGAGAATTTATTCTGTAGGCCCGGAGATATTGTTGTGTGTGACGTAGCGAGGTCTGAGGTCATGTCGTGGCAGATAGGTAAGACTGACTTCAAAAAATGGTGTAGACGCCTTTAATTCCAGGCAAAAACTTAGAAAATGACTGGCACATTGGCACATGGTGCACACACATTTACTTGAAGATATAACAAGGACCAATGCTTTACTAAGAAATATAGCTAATCAATCAAGCCAAGTTGAAAAATGGGTGCTTTTGCAATGGCAGTGGCTCTTTCTGTGGAGATGCTTTTGTTCTCCTCTTTGTTTTTGCTACCAATTTCTGTGATTTCCCAAAATAATGGAAGAGTAGCAGTTGGGAGTTCTCTAACTGCAACTACAGGCGACTCCTCATCATGGCTTTCTCCATCCGGTGATTTCGCGTTTGGATTTTCGCCCCTCGGAAACAATGATCGTTTCTTGCTTTCGATATGGTATGCGAAAATCCCAGACAAAACCGTAGTTTGGTATGCATATGACGGTAACAACCCCATGGTTGCACCTGGGGGATCAGTTCTGAACTTGACTGCCAACAGTGGACTAGTTCTTAACAATCCTCAGGGTGGAGAGATATGGAAATCCGAAATAACCTTGGGGACTGTTGCGAACGGGGTCATGAATGACACCGGAAACTTTGTCCTTCAACACCAAAACTCGGGGAGCTTGTGGGAGACCTTCAGCAGTCCTACAGACACCGTTTTGCCTGGACAGACAATTGAGAGAAACGGGACGCTTTCGTGTAGACAATCGGAGACTAACTACACAAAAGGGCGGTTCCAGCTGAGCTTGCAAGGTGATGGAAACCTCGTGCTCATTTCCGTCACAACAGATAATGCCAACATCCCTTACTTCTCCACGAAGACCACCTCAGGGAACGTGCCAGGTAGTCAAGGCAAACGATTGGTGTTCAGCAGCTCAGGGGACATGTTTGTTCTAAGAGAAAATGATGGAAGAGTTCCTCTTAAGGGGACAGAGGGAGTGTCGGTGAGGGACAACTACATAAGGGCAACTCTTGATTTTGATGGGATTTTCGCTTTATATTCTCACCCGAAAAACTTCACGGGAAATGCAAGTTGGATTAGTCCTCTGGTGTATATGCCGGATGATATTTGCCTACGACTGGGCGTTGGTGTTTGCGGTTACAACAGTACCTGTATGCTCAAACCAGATAAAAGGCCAACCTGCGAATGCCCAAAAGGGTTTTCTTTTCTTGATCCGAAGGATATATACCGAGGCTGCAAACCCGATTTGAGCCGGAAATCTGTGACACGCGTGGAATCAGTATTATTAGGTACCTCTATCTTTGTTATTGTTGTCTTAAGTTCTGCTCTCTGTCTCGAATTTTTCTTCGTTTTCCGGAAGAAACCTGCAAGACCTAGTTCATCCAAAAATTGAAGACAATTAATGCGTACATGTGCGTGTGTGTTACACTTATTGCATATGTTGCTAGCTAATTGTTTATGATGCAGCAGATAAATGGGTTTGGATTGGCATTTCTATAGCTGCTGCTCTAGTGCTTTGCACCGCGTACTATCTACTCCGACGAAGAAGATCAGCCCTTGCATCAGCTGGTATATTTCTTTAAATCATGTGCACCAGTAAGACAGGATTATTAATCACATCTTTGACAATTGTTGTCTCCATTGAAACTTTAATTTCTTATAATTGATCTGTATAGGTGAGAACTGGCCAGAGATTGAGAACGAAATGCTTATCTTCATGAAATCTAAGCGACATCATGATTTTAGCGTTTTTAGCTATTCATCCATCGTGGCTGCCACAAGAAACTTCGCTGAAGAAAACAAGCTAGGACAAGGAGGGTTTGGACCGGTTTATAAGGTAACATTTTGAAAAAAAAATATTTCTGCTTCTAATTCAAAAGCTGTAAGAAAAAAAATGGAATTAGCTTCATTTGCCTAAAGATGACAGCAAAAACATGATATGGATTATCAATTCAGGGGAAATTGGCGACGGGACAAGAAATAGCTGTGAAGAGGCTTTCGAAATGTTCAGGGCAAGGAACATCAGAATTCAAGAATGAACTGATACTTATATATGAACTCAAACATACAAACCTGGTTCACCTTTTCGGATTTTGCATTCATGGTGAAGAAATGATGTTGATATATGAGTATCTGCAGAACAAAAGTTTGGACCACTTTTTATTTGGTGAGGAACCAAGATACTTGATTTCATTTGTTAAATTTACTATCTGATTTTTATTTTACTGTCAAAGTTCATAGAGTACTACTATTAATTAATATTAGTCCTACTTAACTCTACATATTGGACAGATCCAATCAGAGGTCTACTACTAGATTGGAAGAAGCGTTTTAGCATTCTCGAAGGAATTGCTCAAGGGTTGCTTTATCTGCACAAATACTCAAGAAAGAAAGTAATTCATAGAGATGTAAAAGCTAGTAACATACTACTTGATGAAAACATGAACCCAAAAATTTCAGATTTTGGTATGGCAAGGATTTTCACCCAAAATGAATTGGAAGCAAACACTAGAAAGGTTGTGGGGACACTGTAAGTATTTCTGCATCACATTGACGTGGTCCTCCCCTTTTGACTGCTAAACACGCATTTTTCCAGATAAGTATACTGACTAATTTTCTTTTTCATTTCGTGCAGTGGTTACATGCCTCCAGAGTCCGTGGGGGGAATTATTTCTGTAAAGTCTGATGTCTACAGTTTCGGGGTATTGATGCTTGAAATCATAAGTGGAAGGAAAAACAACAGCTTTTACAATGACGATCGCGCACTCAATTTAGTAGGATATGTATGACAAACAAATCTCTCTCTTAAAATTTATAATCATATTTTTCTTCTTTAGAATGAAATGCAATCCTTGTTCTTCAGGCATGGGAGTTATGGAAAAAAGGTGCAGGGCTAGAATTAACGGATCCAACATTAGGAAATTCGTTTATTAAAGAGCAACTGTTAAGATGCATCCATGTCGGTCTGCTTTGCGTAGAAGAAAATGCAGCAGATCGCCCTACCATGTCAGATGTCATATCTATGTTGACAAATGAAAGCTTTCGATTAGCATCACCAACAAAGCCAGCATTTTTTGTTGGAAGGAGGACGGTGGAGGCTGGTATAAGTGGGAATCAGCAACTTGAAACTGTTGCTTCAGCAAACTACATGTCCAGTTCAGATTTTGAAGCGCGTTAATTAAAGGTAAAAATCATATTTGTAGTGCCTCAACTAAGTGTTTTGCATCTGCTTAATTGAAAAGACTGTACTTTACTCGACTAATTAGCATCAGTCAAACCACTTTCGCAAATTGGTATGTGTCCTGGGAAGAAGTCAATAAATTAACGGCGACGCTGTTTTTGTAAATGTAGGAGGTTATGCATCAACTGGAGTTGGCTGATGGCTTTTGGCACCTTTCAAGATACTTGAGAAGTTTTAGAGTTTAATTTACAGAGGGTGCTTGCTTCTGTAGTCCCTATATAAAATAAAATTAAAATAAAACTAGATGCTCATTTATTACCTTTGAATTAAGGATATGTGATGATGATGATCCATGAAGTACTGTGATATATAAAATAGTATGTCTTTCATTCAATTGAAAATTTTCGTATTGTTTGATGGAACGAGAAGGCTTTTGATAAGCATATGTTAGAAACACTCAAAACGTTTATGAGTTAAACAATTATCCATGGAACGTATATTATATATAGCCCAACATACGGTCTCTAAAGTTTTAAGTAATACATCCTTGCATCACTGTTTAACTCATAAAACCTCACCTCTCCATCCAAGTCTCTCGCCCCTCCCCATCCCATACTCAATCTTGAAACTTCTCCATCCAAAACTAGTGTATATTAATTGCATTACCATAGTCGAAGTTGTCCCTAGCTATGAAAAAAAATTACCATGTAAATTAGGATTTGTTTTTATTTTATGTTTTATGTAAAATTGGGGAGTAAAATTACTTGAGCTACAACCACTTTGCGAGTTATACATCAACCGTTCGATTTCTCTAATATTATAAAGAATATATCTTAAACGCTTATCATTTGTTAAAAATACTGAATTCCTAGAATTTTGTTTGAGTCATAGTTTCCAAGAATTTGTTCGAGTGAATCTTCCTAGTATAGAAACTAGATTGTTTTTACCTTTCCTCTTGAAATGATGTCGTATCACATGACCTTATTGGTTTTTTATATATATTTTTTAGGGTGTGTTTGATCCAGGAAGTCTGTCATCAAACCAAACTCAATATTCGATCAAAAATCTAGGATGCTTCCGCTGCAATTTCACTCTCCATATTCCAAAAAAGTCTTCTTTTTCATGTTATACAAAAAAAAAAGTCTTGCATATGACAGATGCGTGATATGTTGTAAGAAAAATAAAATTGGATGATGTGATTTACGTGGGAAAGAGGTTGTGAATCTAGTCACCGTTGTCAGCATACAAATGGGTGATCAAGTCTTCCGGTAAATTTTGGGGTGTGCTATCCACACACCCCTTTTTACTTCTCACACATCCCTTGTTAATTTCTGTCCGTTGATCTTCTTCAACTCATCCGATTTGACGGTCGAAAATCAAAAATGTGTGAGAGAAGTAAAAAGGGGTGTGTGGATATCACACCCCTAAATTTTTAGTAAAACTTGTAATTATTTTTTTTTGGTCAAAAAATAGATTTTATTAGATTATAAGTTAGATTAACTACCGACGAGGTTCGAACTCACACCGTCATGCAAAAGCTTAACACCTTTCCACCATTGTAATAAATGGTCACTTGTGTAAAACTTGTAATTATTACTTTATTCCCTTTTTTTTTAATTTATAAATGCCTTGTACAAAGATTGTAACGGTTTAACTAAGACGCGTTGCTTGATTAAATTCTTAATCATGTTCTGGTGATGGATTTCATGTCTTTCTTCCTCATCATATGGAGAAATTAAACTTCATGTTATGGTCATTAATTAATCATGGCAATAATCAACTTAATCATTTTTGCATGCTGACTGTGGACCTGTCACAATGCTGCAAGTGCAAGGGACACACTGAAACCAGCAGGAGACACTCTCAACTCCTCAAGTTCTTTGGTCTCTGCATCGGAGAAGTTCAGTTTCAGTTCCTGTGTACACGACGACAGTTCCAAAAGCACCAGCTACGTATCTATCCAGAGCAACAAGGCCGATGGCAACATTGCTTGGATTTGCAACCGTAAAGCCCCTATTTTGTACGCACTCTTGCCTTGGACAGGAATAAAACCTTGAAAATTATGCGGGGGGGATCCTAATCCAATTGCGTTTTTCTCAGCTCCACAAACTACTAGGTCTACCAACATAAGTACAGTATTGCTACTGTTGTGGCTATCCTTTTGGATTCGGGAAATTTTGTACAAGAAGAAGTGAACGTAAAGCTTTGATTACCAGTTGACACCTTTTTACCGGGCATGAAATTGGGTGTCAACCGTACAAACGGCCATGTTTCGTCGATTTCATCATGGGAAACTAAAGCCAACCGTGCGCCGGGGCCTTTCACGCTTGATTGGGACCCTCACCAATTGAAGATTAAGAAAGGAGAGGTGATTTTTTTGGACTAGTGGTGTATCCACAAGTAGTACTAATACATTTGGGTATATTTTGCCCAAGGAGTCCAAGCTGAGGTATAATTTTAGCATTGTTTCAAATGAGAATGAAGACTCCTTGACTTGCACTGCTCTAGATCTCGATCAAGATTCAGAATGGGTGCTGAACAGCCTGGGGAGACTTGGCAACCGAGACTTTGAAATTGCACATGCTAAGATTTCTATAGCGGAGCCATGAATTATTTGGTGGCATGCTAAGCTAAAATTATTAGTACAAAATCAAATGGTTAAAATTTTTTGTTGCTTGCATAAAGTTACACAATAATAAGCCTAAAAGCAACAATTTGAAGTAAGAAATTTAACTCTAAATGAATCAAGTTTCAACTAGATTTAACAAAGAAAACCTTTAAAGTTGCAACTTACAATATAAATAAACATACATCGTCAATCCTGTCATAACAACATAACAAATAAAAAGAAAAATACCTATTCAAGTTGTGCCCTTCAATCCTTAATGGAATTGAAATCCTTTGTTATTTCATCTGAATCAATCTTTTCGGCAAGCTCTTTTTAAAATGTAGACAACCATTGAATCTGCTAGAAATTCACTCTCTATCTTTGACATGCCCCAACCCCGATATCCCAACATACCAGGGTAGGCACGTGCTAGCCCACGCCCAAGGGTGACGAAACCATTTTAAACATGCAAACAATTACAAGATAAGTAGTTATAACGATTATACCAAAGCAGGAATGTGTTTAGAGCATACAACTAATTAGAAATAATAGGGAAGAATCACTATAAAAAGATATGAATAAGGGAATGATATCTACACTGGGAAGATTCAAGGATACCTATATCAACATGCCATGATGCCGGGATCATGTGCCTCGATCCTAACTCCTGTGGAGGCGCAAAAACTGAAAATGTGAGTGGACCAAAGTTTATATTAATAATACTAATAATAGGAAAACATTTTATTTATGAACATAATAACCCCTTGTTTTGAAAACATATATAATACTACATATAGGCTTTATGAAAAACCCTAGCATGCCATGAAAATCCATTTAGAAGGTAGATATGTAAAATCCAATGCTTGATAATGAAAATGCCGTCGCCCGAAGGCAAATTTGTAAATCTTGTCAGTGAAGTACTCAACAAAGGCTATCATAGTTGGCCGAAGGTAGTACATGTCCATCACCCCGAAGGTGAAGCTAAATAACCTGTCTATCACCCGAAGGTGAAGCTGTATGAAATAGCATAACATCCATACCGACACTAGCCATGGCTAGTGAAGTTATCTGACACTACTTTCGACAGTGAACTGGGGGTATATAATATATCATATCTTACTCCTCCTCATCATCTGTGTCCTATGGCCATACAATTCTATACCCGTGGTGTGCGGATGTGCCGTATGATAACCCACTAGATAAGTACCAAAAACATATCTCAAAACTTATATCAAACCCGGAGCTCACTAGCTCAAATTCTCATCTCATAAATCCAAGATAAATTGTATTCATGAAATCCATAAAATAATTCATGTTCGTAAAACCGTAATATAAATCGTATTTGAAAACCATAGAAATCCATATATGCAAATCCAATAATTCAATACCTAATAAAACGTAATTTCGATAAATCAAACTATTTCGTAAACCATAATTATAAAAGTCCATAAAGCATATTATAAATCATATTCAAATCATGAAATATGGAATGCATGCTAGGCTAATATTTTATAACAATATATAAGTTTAGAAGGGGTCCACTCACAAGTTTTCCATTGCCCGAAAGCCGCTCGAACCATCAAGAATGAGGTCACCTCCACCGATGCACCTAAACACAATTAAAGGTCGTTTAATAAAACTCTATGAAAACGTTAGAATTTTGAAAAAAGGACGGCGGATTCGGGTTTGGTACATTGAAAAACCTAAGGAGGAACCTTAGGTTTTCCTGCATACATCACCGCACGAGTCGCCACGGGACAGCGGCCAAAGGGCCATGCGCCGAAACACGTGGCGGCTGGTAGCCCTGACTCGCCGGAGAATTCAACAATTCTAAAATTCCCAAATTTTACATGAATGAAGATCTCGATAAGAGGAACAACTTTCATACTTGGGTCGAAGTCCAATTCAGCTAGAAAACACCTCAAATCACCCTCGATCGGCTGAAGTGATTATCCTGGATACACATTTTTACCGGGTATGAAGTTAGGTGTCAACCGCAATGATGGCCACGTGGGCACTTATATCATATGTAGATACCTACAACCCGGCTCTGGGGCCGTTCAGTCTTGTTTGGGACCCGAATGAACATGAATTGAAAATCAATAAAAGCGGAGTGGTTTATTGGACTAGTACTGGTGTTTAAGGACTAGACCTCAAGATATCCACCCGAGTGCCGAAATACTCCTCCTTGTACGGCCTCGAAGAGAACTCTCAGCCGCACGGGATCAAGCTCTACCCGAACGATAAATACATCCTCTTCACCACTAACTTCTCAGCGATCAATCTCAACACTGATTTGTACGGGTCCCACCCAGTTTACATGGATCTCCGGAATGTGGGCAACGAGGCTTACGCGCACTCCGTTTTGCTGCTCAACAGCAATGGCATGGATGTGTTCTACAGAGGGACTTCTCTCACCTACAAGGTCATTGAGGGTGGTTTCGACTTTTACTTCTTTTCTGCGCCAACTCCGTTGGGCGTTGTCAACCAGTACACAGCGTTCATCGGCAGACCGGCCCCGATGGCCTACTGGTCTCTTGGTATGTTCTGCTTCCTACCCTCTGCTTTGCCTTCATTAACTTCCTCAGTTATTCCTAATTCTAGCTTTAGACTAAAAGCATTGGATGTGTATTTTTTATTAATTTTATTTAAGCGATATACTATATTTAGATGCAAAATAGCGCACCGTTTTAGTCAAACTGACCAAACCCAGATTAGCGGTTGTGTATTTGTTTAGAAAAGAAATGTTTTTGTTAGCGTCTCAACTCCCAAATCTTTTGTGAATCTTTTTGTTCTATTTTGTTGTGAGTTTGTGAATGATTTTTTATGTCGTTTTAGTATATAATATGATTTGGTTAGTTCACCCAAGAAAAAAGAATGTGGATGTTGTCTCTGGCCCTTTCAATTGAAACCAAAACGTGTTTCAGGTGCCTAACACAACCTCTCACTACTTACTCACATCATTTGGTATTTGTAATTTGAACTTTTCTTTCTGATAAATTTGTATGCTTTCTAGATTTTTTTTATGGCAGTTTTGAACCTTTTCTTTTCTGAATTTGTATGCTTCTCTGGGGTTTTTATGGCAGTTCTAAGGAAGAGCAAGAAAAAGGAAGAACCATTATTAGAAGATCTTCCCAAAGAGTAATACGATGATGCGAGTGCCTTTATCCTTTAACTTGGTCAAATTCAATGTGGTATTTATGGGTTTGATATTGATTTTCAGTTAACAATGACTTTGGGGAAATTGATCGAGTCTTCATTCAAAGTAACTTTTCATGCAGTTACATACTGATGAAATAGAATTCAATTTTGTCATTCCCTTTTTTTTTTAAATGCAGTTACATTTATATGATGATTTACGGCATATATTCATCTTTTAGTTTCTAATTCTTCATGCAGTCTAAGCCATGAAGGATTTGATCAACCCACAATTGATAACAATGTGCGGCAGCACCAACGGTTTTGGACAAGGAACAAGTAAGTACCATTTTTCTTCATTGTTCCAAAGTATTATATAGAGATTGCTTTAATATCTTGGCTGTATGTGGGGTGTCAAAGATAGGATTTAGGAGATTTGGTTTAGGGTTTGCAGAGAGAAAGAGGGGGGTGTCCGAGAGAAATGTGGGAGGATTTAGGCGAGGGATTTCAGGGATTTGTTTAGGGTTTCTTTTCTGCGATTTGGAGAC
Source organism: Malus sylvestris (assembly GCF_916048215.2). Classification (NCBI taxonomy): domain Eukaryota; kingdom Viridiplantae; phylum Streptophyta; class Magnoliopsida; order Rosales; family Rosaceae; genus Malus; species Malus sylvestris. Next base: position 35,349,596 of record NC_062264.1, on the reverse strand, counting down.
AGAGAGATGGGACAGAGGTGAGAGAGAGAGATACGGGAGAAAAGCATTTCGTTTTCCATTTGCTTCCTGAAACCCGAGGGATTTCTACGATTGCAGAGAGAGATTTTCTTATTATGAATGTTGTCTGTTCTTTTACAGGAAACTCTAGAAGCTGACATTAGGATGTTCAGGAAGAAACTGATTTGTAAAACGACTCCAATGCCAATCTTCTATCAAGAGCCTCCACCTACTAAAGCGGACCTGAAGAAGGTATTCTTTTTTTCTTTCAAAATCACAAATGGCATGATGTATATTATTTTTTTCATGTGCAATTTCCAATTCTCTGGTGAATCTAATTTCATGCTTTAGTTTGGAGAACTCCTAATTTTTGTCATATATAGAAAAGTGGTGTGCCTATTACATGATTGGCTGACAAATAGTGCCTTTAGCACTACCTTCTCTCTCACTGAGCCCAAGCTCAACCCCTCCTCTGCCGCCGCTAACCTGCACCCTCCATTGCCGCACTTCGAATCGTAACTCTCAGCTCAAATCCCTTTTAGTTTATTTTCTCACAATTATTGTTCGACTTGATTTAAATTTTGTTCTATGTTCGGTGTATAATCAGGTGCTCCAGGTGTACGCACCAGTTCAATCTCCACCATCCGGTCATCGTCGATGAGGCCACGGAGTTCTTCTAGGCAGTTGCAGTCTCATATTTCACTTTTGACAGTTGCAAATTGGTGCTTTACTTAACTTTGTTTTCCCCCTTAATTTCGTAAAGTTTAGGTCTTTTCTTAAAATTTAAATAAAAAAATCTTTCTGGTATTGGTTAGTTTTGATCTTGATATTATCTTGGTTTGGTGTTAGTGGGGATGGCGGTGTCACGCAAAGTTAGCCGTTCTTGGCTCATCGGAAAACCCCCTGATTGGGCTTTATCAGGAGGGAACTCATAATGTAGTAGATATTCCTCAATGCAAAGGTCCCAATCCTAATGACTTTATATTTGATATTTAATCCTTGGATTAGTGTTAAATTTTATATTTTTTTAGTTTAATTTGTGTTTTCTTTTCTGTTTTTGCAGCTCATCGTCCAAGTATTATTGCTGTTGTGGAGCTGCTTAAACAGTGTCCCTTTTTGGTTATTAAAACTCAATGTTACCTACTTTCATTTCCAGTTTTTGAGTCTTCTATTCTACATTTTTAATAAGAAGCCGACGGTGATGGTGGTGGGCGGATGGCTAACATGGTTAGTCTGACCTAGAACTGGATTGTGTAATCTAGCTAGCCTTTCTATTTGTTTACTTGCTGCAATTATTCAACTTATGCTGCTATAATATTTGCTTCCTTCTGTTTTGTCCTCTACCATTTGGATCATGTGAATGACAACTTTCTTGTATATTTTGAATAATGAGCAGTTTATTGCTGTTAATCTTTTGATCACTGTATATGTTGCTAATTTACCTTCTCAAACAACGTACATGTAATCATTGGTATATAAAACTTATTTATATGTTAATTGTATGGTTTCTTTACTTTTGAGTTTGGTTGAACAACAACATTTTCTACTTTCTAGAGTTCATCCTCTTTATTTTAGCCCAGGCCAACCCACTCCACTCTGTTCGAAGCTCTTCAACTTTTTCGCACAAATTACTTAAAAATTTCTGCTCTCAAACATCTTAGATCCCTCACTCACCCTTCTGGCAGTGACGCCCCAAAGGTATATTTCTCTCATTGCTTTCAAAATTCAATATATATATATATATATATATGGGCCAAGATTATGATGAGAAAGGACAGTAAATAGCTATCAATATGTGAATGTCTTATTTTCTTTCACTATGTAATAGCATCACTAACTTTTGTTTTTACTGTCTTATTGTATTTCCCATGTTGAGAGACAGAACTAAAAGGACAGTCGAATAATGGAACAGAGTCGGTATCTGGTAATCTTTCTACTTTACCAAAGCCAATTGCAATTTGTTTTGGAACAAAGAAAGATGCTCTGTTAATCTAGGGATATGGCACCCCCTTGGTTTTCGGATAGGATTTGGTGCATTATCGAATAAGGACTTTTTTTCCTTTAGAATTTTCGAATCAGTGCTTATGTATGCTGTCTGCAGATGTTACAGTAACAACTGCAAATACAAGTTGAGAGGAAGATCATATTCCTTTTGTGGTGCAGCTGGGGTTTGTTATCATATGCGATGCTTTTTGTTGTATGGCCATATGAAGCTGCAGATGCAAATATTTCTTAAGGTAGCCTTCTTCACTATGAATAGATTCATACACGCATACTTATTCACGCTTGCATACAAGCTTTGGGGTTGCTAAAATTTTCCTTTGGGTTTCATAGGTACATGATGATCCTTCTTACGCTCCAGTTTGATGGTCCAACTCAATGGGTGAGTAATGCCGTTTATTTTCATGCGCATGTTTTTTGGAAGTTCATTCCTGTTTTGGGATGTTTGAATATATAGGCATTGTTTAAATTACAATATTTTATTAAGTTAAATTGTTTAAATTACTTTTTATTTATAATTTTAGCCGTTGCACCACTTTGAGAGACTGCTGGTAGAGCTCATAGCAATTGATATAAGTCCCTTACTTCCATAATAGGGTACTTGGAGTGACTGCTGTTATAGCTCATAGCAATTGCTGTAAGTCCCTTACTTCCATAATACAGACACTTACATTTATGATCATTTTTGTGTTAAGACGATACAGTTATAACTTATAACTGTCTTACATAGATCAACGCATATGTATATCGAATTTACCTGCATTACTCGAACAATTTGCTTTTCAATTCGCGGAGGGAATTAATAAAATCCAATATCTGTGTAAAAGTTTAGTTTCCAACTTTCTAGCAGTGAAAATGTTGCCCTTTCTGCAGACTACACCCTTTCACACACTCACTTTGATATGGTTAAACATATATATTCAAGATTTTGATCTCTGTGTGATTTGGCAATACATTTCACCTAATATTCCTCTCTCTCTCTCTCTCTCTCATGAAGGCACTCATTGGATTAAAAAAAGGTTAATCAAATATAGTCAGAAAGGGATGCCAAAACTTCGTCCATTCAGAATTTCAACTGTGAGTAATTTCCTTAAGAGAAGAACAAGTTTGAATCACTGTTTTTGTAATTGTGTATATTATGGTTCTTTGAATGAAAATCCTAATTTGTACAAATTACAAGGTATGTTACCACCAGCCTTAATCTACATATATGCAATGTGCAAAATTACATCTATTCTCAAGAATGAACCTGCTTTGTTCCATCCTTCTGTTAAGGATTATAATTTATGTAAAATTTATAAGTTTTCTCTCTTTTGGGTTACTTTATGTTTCGAATTAGTTGGGTTTAGCATTCTTCATAAGCTTTGATAATTGTTTAATTTCTAAGTTTTGTTCCATGCATGGTTGATTTAAAGTTTGACATTCTCAACGATGATGATAATTGAGTTCAGGATTATGATTCACCCCGAACAAGGGCGGATATGCAGTCTATGCCAACAAGGGGGTAAGGTGAGATATAGTTTTCGTTATGTCATTGTAGTAGCTTGGCATTTTCCAAGGACTTTTAATTGCTGCTGCATTGTTGAATACATTAAGAATGATGTAGTGATCCGGAGAGGGAGTCATTAGCTTATGGATGTGTTAACACATCCAATGTGTTGTAATCTTTTCGCTACTTAAACATGTTAAGACATCAATTCTAGAAAAAATTTGGTCTGCTACTTTACTTATGGTGTTGTTGGTTTACTCCAATGATAATACCTAGCTAGGATAGCCTTTCTTTATGTCTTAATTATTGATAGTGCTATCATCATGGCGGGCTATGTTGGAGTAAAAACTGTGCAGGCAAAGACATAAGAGTGATGGATTTTGGAATGAAATGCAAAGGATATCATTTTGTGCTGCTTAAGTAAAAGTTTCCTCTTCTGTTATATTTGTGTGTTGGATATTGTAGAAAATTAATATAAGTTGTATATTCGTGATAACTGACTATATTCATGATAACTGATTGATTAAGATTACTTATAAGGGGTATATATGCACAGAAGAGCTTAGAATGAGGGTGCTATTGGTTTACCTTGCCTGGATGTGTTGTAGGTGCGGGGTTGTTCAAAAAAAATAGGTTTTAAAGAATCCTTTGCAGATGCAGGTCTTCTGCTAAGTTATGGGAATTCCTATTATTAAATGATAGCATTGCAATCCGAGTGTAATTAGTTTAGTTCAGTTTTTTTTTTTTTTTTTTTTTTTGTGAAATGTTATTTACAATGTAATAATGTTTCTTTGAATTCAGTTGTTAAGGTTTCTTTTTATATTTTCCCCCTTTTAGACATTTGCAGATTTGTCCAGAGTGTGTGAGTTGCTTCAGCGAAAACAGGTGCTCTCTGCATTTTTCATCTCTTCCATACTCAAGCCCTAGCCGCTCCACCTCTCTCCCCCACACATAAGCAAACTCCATCTGAAAGCCAAAGAATCCAAAGGTAAATCCCTTCGAAGTCTTCAATTATCAACCAGATTTCATACTTTTTTTGGGATATACACAGCTATTTCATGTAGTGTTATTTCAGTAGTTTAATCCTAAGACCTAGATCATGAGACATCAGAATTTCGATTGATTTAGCTTTTGTCCTATGCCTTTTTTGTAGGCACAACAGGGATTGTAGACTACACAAACTTGGAAGATATGAAGTATGCGGCAAGTCCTTTTACTTTCTCACTCCAGAGTCCAGACATTCATATTTTCTGTACCCTTCTAGGGAGCATGGGTACTAGGTTGTTGAATATTGCTTTTTCAATATGTCGATGTGTCTAAAGCATCTATAAGAATCTCAAACTTCATAAATAATTTCCATGCAGATCAAAAAGCTTGATGGCTCTGAGTTCCGAAATGCTTTTGACCGCCAATCTGTTCGTGTATGAATCTTACAAGTTGAAAATTTATTTTCTTTCCTCCTGTATTTTTGTTTATCTTTTGCTCTGTTGGGTTTTTTCCAATAACTCAAAGGGCCGAAAGGTATTCCCTTTTCATATTCTTCTCTCCCAATTTCTTTAGGGTTAATTTTAATTTTCTTATGCTATTTGCAGTGGTGCTGTTTAGGGTTTAACTATTTTATTTCACAGATTCCTTTCAGACACAGTAAATTGTTACATTTTAAATTTGTATTTCATAGCGTGGTTGCTTGATTCTAATGTCGATTTGTAAGTGAACCTTTTTCTTTCAATAATTTAATCTGATGTGACTTTGTTTTTGTTCTCTCATGTCTAGGTTGGTCAAGGACATGGGGAGAAGAGCACTTTGGAAATGGGTATGAAGGGAAATAAACTTTCTGAACTGCATTGGCATCTATTGTTCTGGTTTTTCTTTGACAAGTTAACTTGCTCTCTCTTTGCAGTAAGGTGCACAAATATGGCAAAACCACGACAAGGGAAAGCTGGGATATTGTTGTGGATGAGGAGAGACCTATTACGAGTGAGTCTGGACTTGGTTCTGGTTCTCTCTGCATATAGTGTTGGAAGTTCAAATAAAAACATTATTTCAATGTTAGTGGGCTGCTAGCTGTTTCTTTTGACTCATCCTGCACTTACCCAAATTAATGCTTCTCTTCTGTGCTAGCCGAAATGTGGTTGTAAACCACTAGAATAAAGTAGTGTGTGTGTGTGTTCAATAGTCTAAAACTGCTGCAAGTAAAGACTTTGAACCCCTTTATTTTATTTTGCATGGATAGTTTTCCACTAGCTAAGTCTAGAAAGTCTTTGTTTGCATTTGTTTATGAAAACCACTTGTGTGGTTCTCTTGTTTTTTGCAAGTATAAGAATGCATTTCCGTAAGGCTCTTTGTAATTCCATTCCATATTTTCAGCAATAGAGTTGAAACTCTTTTAATATATCAAGTACTTGTTTCTTTAAGAAGCTTGTTGTTTTTTCTTTCTATCAATCCATTTTCAAAGAGAGTAAAAGAAAGAGAGAGGTGTGATAGAGTTAGAAAACCTATCACCCACATAATTGGTATTAAGTTTGTAAACTTTTGAATACCAACAATTGGTATCAGAGCCAGAATACCATTCTGGCAAGTGCAGCAGTTATGGCGTCCAACTTAGTGCAGCTCCAGGTTCCCACATTGAAGAAAGAAAATTATGAAAGATGGTGCATCCAATTCAAAGCATTGTTTGGATCACAGGAGCTATGGGAAGTTGTCAGTAATGGGTATGTTGTACCCACTGCCAATCAAGAAGCCGCATATACTGCAGAACAAAGGAACACTCTCAAGGACTTACGAAAGAAGGACCAGAAGGCGTTGTATCTTCTATACCAGGGTCTAGAAGATTCAACGTTTGAGAAGGTTGCAGAAGCAACAACGAGCAAGCAAGTATGGGACACACTCAGTACAATCTACAAAGGAGTAGATCGAGTCAAGAAAGTGAGGTTACAGTCACTTCGAGCAGATTTTGAAACTACTCACATGAATGAAGGGGAGAGCATCTCCGACTATCACTCAAGGCTCATTGTGATAGTAAATCAGATGAGGATAAATAGCGAGAGACTCGATGAAGTACGAGTTGTGGAGAAGATACTCCAGTCACTCACATGACTCACATCTAAGTTTGAGCATGTGGTGACTGCCATTGAGGAATCCAAGGATTTGGAGGCGATGAGCGCAGAGGAGCTACTAGGATCCCTCATAGTTCACGAGCAACGCATTCAGAAGAATGCAAGCCCCACAACGCTAGAGCAAGCTTTGGAGTCAAAGTTGAATATTGACAAACCAAATGGAGGTCGTGGGCAGTGGAACTCACGTCGTGGGAATTCATCCAACTGTAGCCGAGGACGAGCCCGAGGAAGAGGTAGAGGCTATGCACAAAATCGAGCTCAGTCTCAAGAATGCAGATCTACTCGAGGAAAGGCACATATCCAGTGTCACAGTTGCAAGCAATATGGACATTATGCCAATGAATAAAAAAAAAAAAAAAGGTCGTACCCAGTGCACAAGGCTCCCGCTTTACGCAGGGTCTGGGAAAGGTGAATGTTCATATAAAAATGGTGAGCATGTCAACATGGCAGAATCAAGTGGAAATGCTGGTGAGGAATTTACAGTCTTACTAGCACACCATGATTCCAGTAACCAACAAGATGTTTGGTATTTGGACTCTGGTGCAAGCAACCATATGTGTGGAAAGAAAGAGTTTTTTGCCGAACTCAAAGATGGGCCTTATGGATCTGTGAGTCTTGGTGACTCCTCAAAGTTGCCAGTTGAAGGCAAAGGAAAGATCAAAATCATCCAGAAGGATGGTAGAGAAGAATACATCTTCGATACCTACTACATACCAGGTATGAAGAGCAACATTCTGAGCGTTGGTCAACTGCTCCAGAAAGGGTATATTATACATATGGAGGATATGTTTCTCACTCTTAGGAATGCAAGGAGAAAACTTATTGCACGTGTTCAAATGTCAAAGAACCGAATGTTCCCATTGAAGTTGAACACAAGGATTGGGAGTTGCAACATCGGTGTAATGGAAGATAAGTCATGGAAATGGCATCTTCGGTTTGGCCATCTTCATTTCAATGGCCTAAAGTTGCTGTCAAGTGGAGGAATGGTTCGTGGTCTACCCCAGATTGAAGCCACACGCCAAGTATGTGAAGGTTGTGTGCTTGGCAAGCAAACACGGCTCACATTCCCTGTTGGTGATGCATGGAGAGCAAAAGCACCACTGCAGTTGGTACATACGGATATATGTGGTCCGTTAGATCCTATGTCCTATGGAGGTAATAGGTATTTTATTACCTTCATTGATGATTTCAGTAAGAAGACTTGGGTCTATTTTCTCAAGGAGAAGTCAGCTGCCCTAAAAGTTTTCAAGGAGTTCAAGGCACTCACAGAGGCTGAAAGCAACCACAAGCTTGTGGCTGTGAGATCAAATAGAGGTGGAGAGTACACCTCCAATGCTTTCCAAGCATATTGCAAGGAGCAAGAAATTAGGCATCAACTGACTACTGCCTATACCCCACAGCAAAATGGAATAGCCGAAAGAAAGAATCGAACCATCCTTGACATGGCAAGGTCCATGCTTAAGGAGAAGAATTTGCCAAAAGAATTGTGGGCAAAAGCTGTAGCTTGTTCAATTTATTTGTTGAATCGATGTCCAACAAAGAGTGTCAAGAGGATGACACCACAAGAGGCTTGGAGTGGATACAAGCCGAATGTTGCACACCTAAGAGTTTTTGGGTGTGTTGCATATGCTCAGGTTCCAGAAGCCAAGAGGAGGAAGCTTGATAATCGAGGTGAAAAGTGTGTGTTTGTGGGCTATAGTGAAGAGTCAAAGGCATATAAGCTCTACAACCCACTAACTGGCAAATTAGTGGTTAGTGGAGATGTCATCTTCAGTGAGGAAGATGCATGGAAGTGGAACAACAAAGAAGTCAGTAAAGAGAAGATTGTTTCCACTGATTTTGAAGAACCAGAAGTTGTACCACCTATCTAGCAACAACCTGCTCAAATAACCACAATAACTCCAGTGCACAGAATTGCAAGGAGTGGTCCTACATCCAGTGAGGAAAGCAGCTCATCAACTCCAGTGAGGCTAAGAAGTCTCACCGAGATATATGGACAAGAAGAAGAAGAAGAAACCAATTTTTTCTGCTTGTATGTAGACCACGAGCCTCTCTCATTCAATGAAGCTGTGGAAGAAGATCGTTGGAGAATAGCCATGGAGGAAGAAATCCATGCCATCGAGAAGAATGACACTTGGGAGTTGACAAAGCTCCCACCAAATCAGAAGGCTATTGGTGTCAAGTGGGTGTACAAGATCAAACGCACTGCAGATGGGAGTGTGGATTGATACAAGTCAAGGCTTGTAGCAAAGGGCTACAAACAGAAGTATGGAGTGGACTATGATGAAGTCTATGCTCCAATTGCAAGACTTGACACGGTAAGATTGCTAATCTCTCTTGCCACTCATCATAAATGGAAAATTTATCAACTAGATGTCAAGTCAGCCTTCCTTAATGGAGTTCTTGAGGAAGAAGTGTACGTGAAACAACCGGAAGGCTTCCGAGTACAAGGAGAAGAAGATAAGGTGTATCATTTGAAAAAGGCTTTGTATGGCCTCAAGCAAGCACCACGAGCTTGGAACTCAAGGATTGATAACTACCTTCACCAAAATGGATTTCAGAAATGTCCATACGAGCATTCAGTTTACATGAAGAACGGTGAAAAATGGGAGTTCTTAATTATTTGTCTCTATGTAGATGACTTGTTGTTTACAGGAAACAATGAAGCAATGTTCTGTGAGTTCAAGCAATCCATGTTCAGTGAATTCGAGATGACTGACAATGGATTAATGTCATACTTTCTTGGCATAGAGGTGAAGCAAGAAAGTAACGGTATCTACATCTCTCAACAAAAGTACATGAGAGATATATTGGAGAAATTCAATATGGACAAGTGCAATATTGTCAACACTCCAGTTGCAACTGGATTGAAACTGTCCAAGGAAGGAGAAGGTGAGCTTGTAAACTCAACCGTGTACAAAAGCCTCGTTGGAAGCTTGAGGTACCTTACAATCACAAGACCAGATATAGTTTATGGTGTTGGACTCGTGAGTCGGTACATGGAAACACCAAATGAGTCTCATTGGTTGGCTGCCAAGAGAATTTTAAGGTACATAAGAGGCACTCTAAACTATGGTCTGTTTTATAATTTTGGTGAAGATGCAAAATTATTTGGTTATTCAGATAGTGATTGGGGAGGTGACCAAGATGAAAGGGAAAGTACAACTGGCTATGTGTTTTTTCTAGGATCAACAGCTTTCTCATGGACTTCAAAGAAGCAATCAATTATTGCTCTGTCATCGTGTGAAGCCGAGTACGTTGCTGCAGCCTTAACTGTGTGTGAGGCAATTTGGTTAAGAAATCTGTTGAAATCTTTATGTCATCCACAAGTGGAATCTACTGTGATTCATGTGGATAACATGTCTGCAATCAAGCTTGCAAAGAATCCTGTTCAACATGGAAGGAGCAAGCACATCGATACCAGGTTCCATTTTCTGAGGGATCATGTGAAGCAAAAGATAATTGAGCTTATCTATTGTCACACCAAGGAACAAGTGGCTGACATCTTCACAAAGCCACTGCCAATTGAATCATTCCGGCTGCTGCATGACATGCTAGGAATGAAGGTGTTTTGATTTGAGGGGGAGTGTTGGAAGTTCAAATAAAAACATTATTTCAATGTTAGTGGGCTGCTAGCTGTTTCTTTTGACTCATACTTCCTGCACTTACCCAAATTAATGCTTCTCTTCTGTGCTAGCCGAAATGTGGTTGTAAACCACTAGAATAAAGTAGTGTGTGTGTGTGTGTGTTCAATAGTCTAAAACTGCTGCAAGTAAAGACTTTGAACCCCTTTATTTTATTTTGCATGGATAGTTTTCCACTAGCTAAGTCTAGAAAGTCTTTGTTTGCATTTGTTTATGAAAACCACTTGTATGGTTCTCTTGTTTTTTGCAAGTATAAGAATGCCTTTCCGTAAGGCTCTTTGTAATTCCATTCCATATTTTCAGCAATAGAGTTGAAACTCTTTTAATATATCAAGTACTTGTTTCTTTAAGAAGCTTGCTGTTTTTTCTTTCTATCGATCCATTTTCAAAGAGAGTAAAAGAGATAGAGGTGTGATAGAGTTAGAAAACCTATCACCCACATAATTGGTATTAAGTTTCTAAACTTTTAAATACCAACATATACTATGTTGAAACAGTCAAAAGGATTTCAAGGGAACCAAATATAAACAATTTAGATTACATCTTCTGGTATTGCTCTTGCTGTAAAAGTAATTTTGATATTTCACTTTTTGATGAAGGGCTGAGCCGCATTACGGGTGAGCAGATAAACCTTGCTTCATTTATATCCTTCTAAAAAGAACAGATGAATTGCCTTTATCTCAACACTGCTTCTATAAATCTTCCCTTTGTACCAGTTTTTTGAAGACGACCAGCGGCCCACTACTAATTACCATTAATACTAACCTTAACTTAAGCACGTGTGCAATTCAATAGGTATGGTTTTATACAAAATTAAGGCCTCAAGGCAATTAGTAGTCGAACTTTCTATATAAGAGGATTTAAACTTCAACAAGTTTCCGATGTGGCCATGTGGGACATGCTTCAACACACTTGGTATAAACGGAAAATCCACTTCTTTGTGTGTTTTGGACAAAGGGATAGTTTCTCCATAATCTAGACATCTTGGAGTCCAAGTACGAATCGTGCCGTCAGCTGCTTTGAAGTGGAAAAGCAGATGAACATGCAATGAGGATGAAGTCAAGTTTTGTTGTTATTATTACGTTCTGTTTTGTCAAATGCTGTTTGTTATGGGATTCCTATATTTATTAATAGGGAAAAGCAGATGAACATGCACTGAGGAGCAAGAAAATGGACCCGGATGAAGTCACCAGCAAAAGGATTCGCATGAGAATAGACAGCAGGGATGTCAATACGGGAAGATCAAACTGCGCGCGTAATGAGATAACTCAGGTCGGACATGCAAGCGTACGCACCTAGGGTGTGGCAAGGGCTAGGGGCATTTACAGCATTGTGCACAGCCTAATGCCTGCTCGTCCCAAATTTGAAGGAAGCTCATTAAGAACGTTTCTGGTGAAGCAAAGAAGGCGCAAAGGAAAAGGTTCAGGCTATGGTGTTTAGAAAAGCTTGAGGCATTGAGGAACCTCATTTAGACTAGAGCAATGGTTTTCTGAGTTGCATGTTTTTCCGTTTACTAGTGTTGTCGTTTTTGTCTTAGTTTTTTAAGGAAGTTTAGGTTGTTGGACTGAAACAATGCTCTTCGGAGTTGCATGCTTTTCGGTTTCGTAGTGTTAAAATTTGGACTTGAATTTCATACTATGATTCTATGAATGTGTGTTCAATCTCGACTGACCTCCACATGGCTTGGAGCTTACTCTACCTTTACCCCATATCCACCTTCCCTTAAGTATCGACCGAATATGGATCGAGCTGAGGTGGGCTTTACACACCCCAGGGTCCAGACTCATCATCTAATGAGCCCATGGGTCCATTTGGTCGCGGTAGGCAATATCCAAGCGCCTCGTCTGTCAGGTCTATCTTAGGCTAATGAAATGACTGGCCTGACCTGGGATCCAACTTGGTACGAAATGGCTATCCCGACGTGGATGAGATGGGCCACGCCTCAACGAGCTTCAAATGGTCGGCGAACCACACCTCAAACCCGAAATCAAATTCTCTTTGAATCTCCCAATCCAAAATCGACAGACCGAGATATCCAAACCGTTCAAGAGAGGGGAGAGAAAGATTTGGGCCCCTTGTGTGATGTGGGCCAATAGGATAGGCTAATGAAGACCGTAGAATTTAAAATAAGTGGTTCGGATCTCTACGTTCGTTTGTGCCAGACTGTGACATTCGGAGAGGATCTCGATTCCCCAACCCTGTGATTATCTCAACTCGGCCTCGGGTGTTTTACCCCAATGACGTAATCATACATTAAAAACTTCAGTTAGTACTTTGGTTTGTGTGAATACAGAAATGGAGACTTAGTCGTCTTTGTTTGGTCCTGGAGGTTTGTTTTCAGATTCTTTGTATACGTCCTCAATCTGCATGTACTTTTTCAAATTTTCTTTGTGGGCCCCATTGTTGAATTTTGACTTGTGGACTTGAATGGCCGACACATGCAGCGTGAGTCATGCTCGTATTTACTTGTCCTTTTGGTTTGGAACATTCATATATATTATATATTATATTTTGGAACCTAGAATCCCCAGTGTAGTGATAAATATTTTTAATTATTTAAGTTACAAGTTTGATTTGGAACACTTATAAGTGCTTAATTAAGTAGAATCATAAAACGGACGAGGGACGAGAGTAGGATGAAAAGAGATTTGAGAGAGGCAAGTTAGCGGGACATTACTAATTACATCAATATTGCTCCAACTTGCAACATTACAAGGAATTGAGAGAGACAATAAGTTCTATCACAAAAAGTATCGGTATCGGTGTCTTATATATAAAACTGTTCATTATATTATTTTTTTCAAAGTGAAATTCTTGTGATATGTGTAGGTTTGGAGAAATTATTCTGTAGGCCCGGAGATATTATTGTGTGTGATGTAGCGAGGTCTGAGGTCATATCGTGGCTGATGGGTAACATTGACTTCAAAAAATGATTCCAGGCAAAAACTTAGAAAATGACAGGCACATGCACACACATTTACTTGAAGATATAAACAAGGACCAATGCTTTACTAAGAAATATAGCTAATCAGTTAAGCCAAGTTGAAAAATTGGTGCTTTTGCAATGGCAGTGGCTCTTTCTGTAGAGATGCTTTTGTTCTCTTTGTTTTTGCTACCAATTTCTGTGATTTCCCAAAATAATGGAAGAGTAGCAGTTGGGAGTTCTCTAACTGCAACTATAGGCGACTCCTCATCATGGCTTTCTCCATCCGGTGATTTCGAGTTTGGATTTTCGCCCCTCGGAAACAATGATCTTTTCTTGCTTTCGATATGGTATGCGAATATCCCAGACAAAACCGTGGTTTGGTATGCATACGACGGTAACAACCCCATGGTTGCACCTAGGGGATCAGTTCTGAACTTGACTGCCAACAGTGGACTAGTTCTTAACAATCCTCAGGGTGGAGAGATATGGAAATCCGAAATAACCTTGGGGACTGTTGCGAACGGGGTCATGAATGACACCGGAAACTTTGTCCTTCAACACCAAAACTCGGGGAGCTTGTGGGAGACCTTCAGCAATCCTACAGACACCGTTTTGCCTGGACAGACAATTGAGAGAAATGGGAAGCTTTCGTGTAGACAATCGGAGACTAACTACACAAAAGGGCGGTTCCAGCTGCGCTTGCAAGATGATGGAAACCTCGTGCTCATTTCCGTCAACTTGACAACAGATAAGGCCAAGAAAGCTTACTTCTCCACGAAGACCACCGCAGGGAACGTGCCAGGTAGTCAAGGCAAAGAATTGGTGTTCAGCAGCTCAGGGGACATGTCTGTTCTGAGAGAAAATGATGGAAGAGTCCCTCTTAAGGGGACAGAGGGAGTGTCGGTGAGGGACAACTACATAAGGGCAACTCTTGATTTTGATGGGATTTTCGCTTTATATTCTCACCCGAAATACTTCACTGGAAATGCAAGCTGGATTAGTCCTCTGGTGTATATGCCGGATGATATTTGCCTACGACTGGGCGTTGGTGTTTGCGGTTACAACAGTACCTGTAAGCTCAAACCAGATAAAAGGCCAACCTGCGAATGCCCAAAAGGGTTTTCTTTTCTTGATCCGAAGGATATATACCGAGGCTGCAAACCCGATTTAAGCCGGAAATCTGTGACACGCGTGGAATCAGTATTATTAGGTACCTCTATCTTTGTTATTGTTGTCTTAAGTTCTGCTCTCTGTCTCGGATTTTTCTTCGTTTTCTGGAAGAAACCTGCAAGACCTAGTTCATCCAAAAATTGAAGACAATTAATGCGTACATGTGCGTGTGTGTTACGCTGATTGCATATGTTGCTAGCTAATTGTTTATGATGCAGCAGATAAATGGGTTTGGATTGGCATTTCTATAGCTGCTGCTCTAGTGCTTTGCACCGCGTACTATCTACTCCAACGAAGAAGATCAGCCCTTGCATCAGCTGGTATATTTCTTTAAATCATGTGCACCAGTAAGACAGGATTATTAATCACATCTTTGACAATTGTTGTCTCCATTGAAACTTTAATTTCTTATAATTGATCTGTATAGGTGAGAACCGGACAACGATTGAGAACGAAATGATTATCTTCATGAAATCTAAGCGACATCATGATTTTAGCGTTTTTAGCTATTCATCCATCGTGGCTGCCACAAGCAACTTTGCTGAAGAAAACAAGCTAGGACAAGGAGGGTTTGGACCGGTTTATAAGGTAACATTTTGAAAAAAAAAAATTTCTGCTTCTAATTCAAAAGCTGTCGTACCCAGTGCACAAGGCTCCCGCTTTACGCAGGGTCTGGGAGAGGTGAATGTCGGCTAGCCTTACCCCCATTTATGGAGAGGCTGCTCCCAAGTTCTAATTCAAAAGCTGTAAGAAAAAAAAAAGGAATTAGCTTCATTTGCCTAAAGATGACAGCAAAAACATGATATGGATTATCAATTCAGGGGAAATTGGCGGCGGGACAAGAAATAGCTGTGAAGAGGCTTTCGAAATGTTCAGGGCAAGGAACATCAGAATTCAAGAATGAACTGATACTTATATATGAACTCCAACATACAAACCTGGTTCACCTTTTCGGATTTTGCATTCATGGTGAAGAAATGATGTTGATATATGAGTATCTGCAGAACAAAAGTTTGGACCACTTTTTATTTGGTGAGGAACCAAGATACTTGATTTCATTTGTTAAATTTACTATCTGATTTTTATTTTACTGTCAAAGTTCATAGAGTACTACTATTAATTAATATTAGTCCTACTTAACTCTACATATTGGACAGATCCAATCAGAGGTCTACTACTAGATTGGAAGAAGCGTTTTAGCATTCTCGAAGGAATTGCTCAAGGGTTGCTTTATCTGCACAAATACTCAAGAAAGAAAGTAATTCATAGAGATGTAAAAGCTAGTAACATACTACTTGATGAAAACATGAACCCAAAAATTTCAGATTTTGGTATGGCAAGGATTTTCACCCAAAATGAATTGGAAGCAAACACTAGAAAGGTTGTGGGGACACTGTAAGTATTTCTGCATCACATTGACGTGGTCCTCCCCTTTTGACTGCTAAACACGCATTTTTCCAGATAAGTATACTGACTAATTTTCTTTTTCATTTCGTGCAGTGGTTACATGCCTCCAGAGTCCGTGGGGGGAATTATTTCTGTAAAGTCTGATGTCTACAGTTTCGGGGTATTGATGCTTGAAATCATAAGTGGAAGGAAAAACAACAGCTTTTACAATGACGATCGCGCACTCAATTTAGTAGGATATGTATGACAAACAAATCTCTCTCTTAAAATTTATAATCATATTTTTCTTCTTTAGAATGAAATGCAATCCTTGTTCTTCAGGCATGGGAGTTATGGAAAAAAGGTGCAGGGCTAGAATTAACGGATCCAACATTAGGAAATTCGTTTATTAAAGAGCAACTGTTAAGATGCATCCATGTCGGTCTGCTTTGCGTAGAAGAAAATGCAGCAGATCGCCCTACCATGTCAGATGTCATATCTATGTTGACAAATGAAAGCTTTCGATTAGCATCACCAACAAAGCCAGCATTTTTTGTTGGAAGGAGGACTGTGGAGGCTGGTATAAGTGGGAATCAGCAACTTGAAACTGTTGCTTCAGCAAACTACATGTCCAGTTCAGATTTTGAAGCGCGTTAATTAAAGGTAAAAATCATATTTGTAGTGCCTCAACTAAGTGTTTTGCATCTGCTTAATTGAAAAGACTGTACTTTACTCGACTAATTAGCATCAGTCAAACCACTTTCGCAAATTGGTATGTGTCCTGGGAAGAAGTCAATAAATTAACGGCGACGCTGTTTTTGTAAATGTAGGAGGTTATGCATCAACTGGAGTTGGCTGATGGCTTTTGGCACCTTTCAAGATACTTGAGAAGTTTTAGAGTTTAATTTACAAAGGGTGCTTGCTTCTGTAGTCCCTATATAAAATAAAATAAAAATAAAACTAGATGCTCATTTATTACCTTTGAATTAAGGATATGTGATGATGATGATCCATGAAGTACTGTGATATATAAAATAGTATGTCTTGCATTCAATTGAAAATTTTCGTATTGTTTGATAGAACGAGAAGGCTTTTGATAAGCATATGTTAGAAACACTCAAAACGTTTATGAGTTAAACAATTATATATAGCCCAACATACGGTCTCTAAAGTTTTAAGTAATACATCCTTGCATCACTGTTTAACTCATAAAACCTCACCTCTCCATCCAAGTCTCTCGCCCCTCCCCATCCCATGCTCAATCTTGAAACTTCTCCATCCAAAACTAGTGTATATTAATTGCATTACCATAGTCGAAGTTGTCCCTAGCTATGAAAAAAAATTACCATGTAAATTAGGATTTGTTTTTATTTTATGTTTTATGTAAAATTGGGGAGTAAAATTACTTGAGCTACAACCACTTTGCGAGTTATAGATCAACCGTTCGATTTCTCTAATATTATAAAGAATATATCTTAAACGTTTATCATTTGTTAAAAATACTGAATTCCTAGAATTTTGTTTGAGTCATAGTTTCCAAGAATTTGTTCGAGTGAATCTTCCTAGTATAGAAACTAGATTGTTTTTACCTTTCCTCTTAAAATGATGTCGTATCACCATGACCTTATTGGTTTTTTATATATTTTTTTAGGGTGTGTTTGATCCAGGAAGTCTGTCATGAAACCAAACTCAATATTCGATCAAAAATCTAGGATGCTTCCGCTGCAATTTCACGCTCCATATTCCAAAAAAGTCTTACATATGACAGATACGTGATATGTTGTAAGAAAAATAAAATTGGATGATGTGATTTACGTGGGAAAGAGGTTGTGAATCTAGTCACCGTTGTCAGCATACAAATGGGTGATCAAGTCTTCCGGTAAATTTTGAGGTGTGCTATCTACACACCTTTTTTTACTTCTCACACATCCTTATTAATTTCTGTCCGTTGATCTTCTTCAATTCATCCGATCCGACGGTCGAAAATCAAAAAGATGTGAGAGAAGTAAAAAGGGGTGTGTAGATATCACACCCCTAAATTTTTAGTAAAACTTGTAATTATTTTTTTTTGGTCAAAAAATAGATTTTATTAGATTAGAAGTTAGATTAACTACCGACGGGGTTTGTAGATTAACAACCGACGAGGTTCGAACTCACACCGTCATGCAAAAGCTTTTAACACCTTTCCACCATTGTAATAAATGGTCACTTGTGTAAAACTTGTAATTATTGTTAGTGTGTAAATTGTGATCTGATGTGGTAGTTGTATTTCTAGCTTATATTGCTAGGATGATTAGCTAAATTGGTTGTATGCTTTCTTATCTAAGTCTCTTAGTTCTTAAGTAAGTGAGTGTACATGTGTCTTCATCTCATAGGGTGTAAGATGGATGGCTAGGATTACTTGGATGTAATTTTGAATACTGCCAAAAGTTTGGAAGTGTAACTGTTAAGTGTAGAGAGATGTTCCTCTTTCACTAAGTGAGCAATCAAACAGTGCGTGTGAAAAGAATTGCAGTGTCATATTCTCTGCTCTCTTCTTTCTCTCTCTCTCACTCTAGTCATTGCAGCATATCCTCCATTGTTGTACTACATTTTCTTCTTATTCTAACATGGCCTCAGAGCCTTGTTGGGTCTGAATCTCTGGGCGTCGATTCTGTGAGAGATAGTGAGCAAGTGTTTGCAACACATCGTTGCAAAGAAAATAGTAGAGAGAGGTGTGATCTAAGTCTAACATGGCTGGATCTGGTGGAGGGGAGCTTCGAGCTCCGGTGTTCAACGGAGAAAATTTCGATTTCTGGCAGATTCGAATGAAAACAATCTTCCGATCTCACGAGTTATGGAATATTGTTGAAAAAGGTTTTACCACTTCAGCGAAAGGGGAAGGAGAACTCACTGAGGTGGAAACGAAGTTGCGGAGTGAAAATCTGGTCAAGGATGCAAGGGCTCTTGGAATCATTCAGGGAGCCGTATCGGATCAAATTTTTCCACGCATTGCAACCTTGGAAACTGCAAAAGAAGCTTGGGATATTCTGAAGCAAGAGTATGTAGGGGACAAACAGGTACGATCTGTGAAATTACAAGGTCTGCGTCGTGATTTTGAATATACCCGTATGAGTGAAAGTGAATCTCTAGCTGCATATTTAGCTAGGTTGTTTGATCTGATAAATCAGATGCGAAGCTATGGAGAAGATCTTAGTAATCAGAGAATTGTGCAAAAGTTATTGATCAGTTTACCCAAAACATATGATAGCATTGCTTCTGTTATAGAAAATACTAAAGATATTGATGTAATTGATGCACAAGATGTGGTTGCCATATTGAAAGGGTTTGAACTAAGATTAATCAGACATGAAGAGAGTAGCACAGAACGTGCATTTGCTAGCTTAGATATCTCATCTAAGAATAGTAAATTTGGTAATCAACATACCAATACTGGTGGATCAAAATATCAGAAGAACTTCAAGTTCAAAGGGAAGCAGTGGACTAACAGGTTTACTCCAAGTGTAAGAAATGAAGCTAACAACACTGGAGGGGCATGCAAATACTGTGATAAACTTCACTATGGTGAATGTTGGCTAAAAGGGAAGATTAAATGTCACAAGTGTGGAAAACCTGGTCATATTGCTAGGATCTGCAATCAAAACAAAAATGCTCAGCAAGGGAATTTTGCAGACAAAGTGGGAGAGCAAAGAAATTTTAGAAACAAGGTGGGAGAACCTGGAAATCTCTTCATGGTCAAGCAATCAACTGAAGTGAAAGCTGTGAGTGATGCCTGGTATATTGACAGTGCGTGCAGTAATCACATGACTTCCAGAGAGGAGTTACTTGTGGAAATTGATAGAAGTATTAAAGCAAAAGTGCAAGTTGGCACAGGGGTTCTTGTTGATGTGAAAGGCAAAGGAACCTTGGTCATTGACACGGATAAAGGAAAAAGGTACATAAGAGAAGTTATGTTAGTACCTGGAATTGCAGAAAACCTTCTCAGTGTTGGGCAGATGACTGAACATGGGTATTTTCTGTTATTTGGTGATTATAAGGTGGATATTTTTTATGATAGAACTCTGACAAATTTAGTGGTTAGTGTGAAACAAAAGGGGAACAGATGCTTTCCACTTGTGTTCAAGTCAAACGATCATTTGGTACTGAAAACCAATGTGCATCAGAATAGTACAATGTGGCATAAACGGTTTGGCCACCTGAATTTTAGAAGTTTGCAACAATTGCAGGAGCATGATATGGTTCTTGGGTTACCTGAAATGCATGACAGTGAAGGTGTATGTCAGGGATGTGCATTTGGTAAGAATCATAGAGTGTCCTTTCCAAGGGAGTCAATCTGGAGAGCAAGAATGCCATTGGAACTTATACACTCAGATGTGTGTGGCCCTATGCAAACACCAACCATAAGTGGAAATCGATACTTTGTTACATTCATTGATGACTATTCGAGGATGTGCTGGATATATCTCTTGAGACACAAGTCAGATGTCTTTCATGTATTCAAGAAATTCAAAGCTATGGTGGAACTTCAAAGTGGTTTTTCAGTGAAGAAATTGAGAACAGATAGAGGAGAAGAATTTACCTCAAATGAATTTGAACAGTTTTGTGAAGCTTTGGGTTTGGAGTGGCAGCTTACTGTTGCATACTCTCCACAACAGAATGGAGTTGCAGAGAGAAAAAATAGAACTATAGTGGAGATGGCAAAGTGTATGCTTCATGAGAAAGGTCTTCCTTATAGTCTTTGGGGTGAAGCTGTAGTTACATCTGTCTACTTGCTAAATAGATGTCCTACAAAAGTATTGGAAAATGTGACACCTTTTGAGAAATTCAGTGGAAGAAAACCTGGAATTCAACACTTGAGAGTGTTTGGCTCATTAGGTTATTCCCTTATTCCTGGAAACCTGAGACAGAAGCTGGATGAAACAAGTGTCATTGGTATTTTTATTGGATATGGCACTTGTGAAAAGGGGTACAGATTGCTTAATCCTGAAAATCAGAAAGTAATCATTTCAAGAGATGTTATTTTTTATGAGAATGGTACATAGGATTGGGATAGATAGAAGATCAAAGAAGTGTACATTCCAATTGCTGCAAGTGAATCTTCAGAGATGAAAGAAGCTGATGAGGATTCGGATTCCATGGAACAAGCTGTTGCTGAAGGTTCTCAGACTCAACTTACAGATTCTCCACTCATTGAATCTGGAAGTGCTAGTGACTCAATTTTTGCATCTCAGATTGATCATACTCCTTTGAGATATAGAAGTTTGAGTGAAATCTATGAAAGATGTCATGTGTGTATTGTTGAACCAGAATCCTATTATGAAGCTGCACAGGATAAAGCATGGAAGAAAGCTATGAAAGATGAAATCAGCATGATTGAGAAAAATAAGACTTGGGAATTAGTGAAAAGACCATCTGATAAACCTGTGATTGGTGTGAAATGGGTGTACAAAACTAAATTGAATTTGGATGGATCAGTTCAAAAGAACAAGGCTAGGCTTGTTGCAAAAGGCTATGCACAAAAGCCCGGAATTGATTATAATGAAACCTTTGCACCTGTGGCAAGGTTGGATACAATCAGAACATTAATTGCCCTGGCAGCAAAGAACAAATGGAAGTTGTTTCAATTGGATGTAAAATCGGCATTCTTGAATGGTGTACTAGAAGAAGAAGTGTATGTTGATCAGCCGGATGGATTTATTGTACAAGGGGAAGAAGATAAGGTCTACAGGTTACATAAAGCACTGTATGGTCTGAAGCAGGCACCAAGGGCCTGGTATGGTGAAATAGACTCATATCTTACACTCTGTGGGTTTAAGAAAAGCACTAGCGAAGCAACTCTGTATACCAAGTGGAGGAAAAGTTCAGAAATGATTATAGTGTCTATCTATGTTGATGACATAATATACACTGGAAGTTGTCAGGAATTGATGGATGACTTTAAATCTAATATGATGCTCAAATATGAAATGACTGATCTTGGACTCTTACATCACTTTCTTGGTATGGGAGTAATGCAAACTGAGGAGTATATTTTCATTCATCAGAGAAAATATGCTTCTTCTCTACTGAAGAAATTTGGACTTCAAGACTGTAAGTCAGTGAGTACTCCATTGGTTCCAAGTGATAAATTGAGAAAAGAGGATGGAAGTGGGACTACGGATGAAGCTCAATATAGACAAATTGTAGGCAGTTTGCTGTATCTCACAGCAACTAGACCTGATATAATGTATGTTGCATGTCTGCTATCACGGTTTATGCACTGTCCAACCAACAAGCACCTTGGGACAGCAAAGAGAGTACTAAGATATGTTCAAGGGACTCTTGATTTTGGCTTGGAATACAAGAAAGGCAAAGGAGCAATCTTAATGGGATTTTGTGACAGTGACTGGAGCGGTTCAGAAGATGATATGAAAAGTACATCGGGGTATGCATTTACCTTTGGCAGTGGAGTTTTCTCTTGGTCTTCAGTCAAGCAACAATGTGTTGCATTATCAACAGCTGAAGCAGAGTACATTAGTGCATCTGAAGCAACTGCACAGGCTACATGGCTGAGATTTGTTTTGGAGGACTTTGGTGAAATGCAAATAGTTGCAACACCAATGAATTGTGATAATACTTCAGCCATAGCTATCATTAAAAATCCTATTTTTCATCAGAAGACCAAGCACATCAACAGGAGATACCATTTCATAAAGGAAGCATTGCAGCAAGGAGTAATTGAGCTGTTGCATTGTCCTACGAAAGACCAAATTGCTGATATCTTTACAAAGGCATTGGCAAGAGAACAATTCAGTTATCTGAGGGAACTTCTTGGAGTTAAATCAGTTCACAATTTAAAGGGGGCTGTTAGTGTGTAAATTGTGATCTGATGTGGTAGTTGTATTTCTAGCTTATATTGCTAGGATGATTAGCTAAATTGGTT
Source organism: Malus sylvestris (assembly GCF_916048215.2). Lineage (NCBI taxonomy): Eukaryota > Viridiplantae > Streptophyta > Magnoliopsida > Rosales > Rosaceae > Malus > Malus sylvestris. The sequence goes on along the minus strand of NC_062264.1, from coordinate 35,326,945 downwards.
GTATGCTTTCTTATCTAAGTCTCATAGTTCTTAAGTAAGTGAGTGTACATGTGTCTTCATCTCATAGGGTGTAAGATGGATGGCTAGGATTACTTGGATGTAATTTTGAATACTGCCAAAAGTTTGGAAGTGTAACTGTTAAGTGTAGAGAGATGTTCCTCTCTCACTAAGTGAGCAATCAAACAATGCGTGTGAAAAGAATTGCAGTGTCATATTCTCTGCTCTCTTCTTTCTCTCTCTCTCACTCTAGTCATTGCAGCATATCCTCCATTGTTGTACTACATTTTCTTCTTATTCTAACAATTATTACTTTATTCCCTTTTTTTTAATTTATAAATGCCTTGTACAATGATTGTAATGGTTTAACTAAGACGCGTTGCTTGATTAAATTCTTAATCATGTTCTGGTGATGGATTTCATGTCTTTCTTCCTCATCATATGGAGAAATTAAACTTCATGTTATGGTCATTAATTAATCATGGCAATAATCAACTTAATCATTTTTGCATGCTGACTGTGGACCTGTCACAATGCTGCAAGTGCAAGGACACACTGAAACCAGCAGGAGACACTCTCAACTCCTCAAGTTCTTTGGTCTCTGCATCGGAGAAGTTCAGTTTCAGTTCCTGTGTACACGACGACAGTTCCAAAAGCACCAGCTACGTATCTATCCAGAGCAACAAGGCCGATGGCAACATTGCTTGGATTTGCAACCGTAAAGCCCCTATTTTGTACGCACTCTTGCCTTGGACAGGAATAAAACCTTGAAAATTATGCGGGAGGGATCCTAATCCAATTGTGTTTTTCTCAGCTCCACAAACTACTAGGTCTACCAACATAAGTAACAGTATTGCTACTGTTGTGGCTATCCTTTTGGATTCGGGAAATTTTGTACAAGAAGAAGTGAACGTAAAGCTTTGATTACCAGTTGACACCTTTTTGCCGGGCATGAAATTGGGTGTCAACCGTACAAATGGCCACGTTTCGTCGATTTCATCATGGGAAACTAAAGCCAACCGTGCGCCGGGGCCTTTCACGCTTGATTGGGACCCTCACCAATTGAAGATTAAGAAAGGAGAGGTGATTTTTTTGGACTAGTGGTGCATCCACAAGTAGTATTAATACATTTGGGTATATTTTGCCCAAGGAGTCCAAGCTGAGGTATAATTTTAGCATTGTTTCAAATGAGAATGAAGACTCCTTGACTTGCACTGCTCTAGATCTCGATCAAGATTCAGAATGGGTGCTGAACAGCCTGGGGAGACTTGGCAACCGAGACTTTGAAATTGCACATGCTAAGATTTCAATAGCGGAGACATGAATTATTTGGTGGCATGCTAAGCTAAAATTATTAGTACAAAATCAAATGGTTAAAATTTTTTGTTGCTTGCATAAAGTTACACAATAATAAGCCTAAAAGCAACAATTTGAAGTAAGAAATTTAACTCTAAATGAATCAAGTTTCAACTAGATTTAACGAAGAAAACCTTTAAAGTTGCAACTTACAATATAAAGAAACATACATCGTCAATCTTGTCATAACAACCTAACAAATAAAAAGAAAAATACCTATTCAAGTTGTGCCCTTCAATCCTTAATGGAATTGAAATCCTTTGTTATTTCATCTGAATCAATCTTTTCGGCAAGCTCTTTTTAAAATGTAGACAACCATTGAATCTGCTAGAAATTCACTCTCTATCTTTGACACGCCCCAACCCCGATACCCCAACATACCAGGGTAGGCACGTGCTAGCCCACGCCCAAAGGTGACGAAACCATTTTAAACATGCAAACAATTACAAGATAAGTAGTTATAACGATTATACCAAAGCAGGAATTTGTTCAGAGCATACAACTAATTAGAAATAATAGGAAAGAATCACAATAAAAAGATATGAATAAGGGAATGATACCTACACTAAGAAGATTCAAGGATACCTATATCAACATGCCATGATGCCGGGATCATGTGCCTCGATCCTAACTCCTGAGGAGGCGCAAAAACTGAAAAGGTGAGTGGACCAAAGTTTATATTAATAATACTAATAATAGGAAAACATTTTATTTATGAACATAATAACCCCTTATTTTGAAAACATATATAATACTACATATAGGCTTTATGAAAAACCCTAGCATGCCATGAAAATCCATTTAGAAGGTAGATATGTAAAATCCAGTGCTTGATAATGAAAATGTCGTCGCCCAAAGGCAAATTTGTAAATCTTGTCAGTGAAGTACTCAACTAAGGCTATTATAGTTGGCCGAAGGTAGTACATGTCCATCACCCCGAAGGTGAAGCTAAATAACCTGTCTATCACCCGAAGGTGAAGCTGTATGAAATAGCATAACATCCATACCGACACTAGCCATGGCTAGTGAAGTTATCTGACACTGCTTTCGACAGTGAACTGGGGGTATACAATATATCATATCTTACTCCTCCTCATCATCTGTGTCCTATGGCCATACACATCTATACCCGTGGTGTGCGGATGTGCCGTATGATAACCCACTAGATTAAGTACCAAAAACATATCTCAAAACTCATATCAAACCCGGAGCTCACTAGCTCAAAGTCTCATCTCATAAATCCAAGATAAATTGTATTCATGAAATCCATAAAACAATTCATGTTCGTAAAACCGTAATATAAATCGTATTTGAAAACCATAGAAATCCATATATGTAAATCCAATAATTCAATACCTAATAAAACGTAATTTCGATAAATCAAACTATTTCGTAAACCATAATTATAAAAGTCCATAAAGCATATTATAAATCATATTCAAATCATGAAATATGGAATGCATGCTAGGCTAATATTTTATAACAATATATAAGTTTAGAAGGGGTCCACTCACAAGTTTTCCATTGCCCGAAAGCCGCTCGAACCATCAAGAATGAGGTCACTTCCACCGATGCACCTAAACACAATTAAAGGTCGTTTAATAAAACTCTATGAAAACGTTAGAATTTTGGAAAAAGGACGGCGGATTCGGGTTTGGTACATCGAAAAACCTAAGGAGGAACCTTAGGTTTTCCTGCATACATAGGGACCTGGGAGGTCCCAGGACCCGTCGGCGATCCTAAATCGCTGCTAGAAATTTTCCGGGGACCCCTCGTACTCGAGCATGAGGTCTGTGCAGGTTGTAGGTTGCAGTGGCTGTCTTCTTCTCGGAGAAGATGACCGCGCACGGAGAAGAAAGAAAATAGGGACCCTTCCAGCCTCTCTCCTTGCTTCTGCCATGGTCTCATCCATCGGTGCCACCCACTTCTCCTCCATCTGTCGTCTGGCGGGGCAGTACATAAGCCCAAATTTCCCCAAATTATTTCAACCACCTTAGTAATTTTTGTTATGGGTGAAATTTCCTGCATAAGGTTAGTAAGATGGATATGATCTGTCATGGGTTGGTGAAATTTGGGGGTGGAGCTGCCATGGCTTCGGGAGAATGGGGAGGGAGGTGGTTGGTGGAGGTATGGCAGCTGTGTTCTTAGTGAGAGAGAAAGTGGATGTTTGGAAACTAGTAAAAGAGAAAAATGGTGTGTTTGGTTAGAAAGATAGTGGGAGTTTGGGAAGAGTTTTATTTGACTGGTGTTTTAAATTTAGTGGTCCATATTAGATAATCAATAACTTAGGTAGTAACTTATGAAACCTTGTAATGGACGCTTGAATTATGATTTTATAATTTGTAATATTGTTTTGCATATGATTTTTGAATGAAATGTATTATATTTAAATTTTCAATGTTGTTTTTGTGTATAAATTTTTTGACCTTTATTATTGAGACCCCCCGAGTTTAAAATCCTGGATCCGCCACTGTCAGGAGGGAACTCATAATGTAGTAGATATTCCTCAATGCAAAGGTCCCAATCCTAATGACTTTATATTTTATATTTAATCCTGGATTAGTGCTAAATTTTATATTTTTTTTAGTTTAATTTGTGTTTTCTTTTCTGTTTTTGCAGCTCATCGTCCAAGTATAATTGCTGCTATGGAGCTGCTTAAACAATGTCCCTTTTTGGTTATTAAAACTCAATGTTACCTGCTTTCATTTCCAGTTTTTGAGTCTTCTATTCTACATTTTTAATAAGAAGCCGACGGTGCTGGTGGTGGGCGGATGGCTAACATGGTTAGTCCGACCTAGAACTGGATTGTGTAATCTAGCTAGCCTTTCTATTTGTTTACTTGCTGCAATTATTCAACTTATGCTGCTATAATATTTGCTTCCTTCTGTTTTGTCCTCTACCATTTGGATCATGTGAATGACAACTTTCATGTATATTTCGAATAATGAGCAGTTTATTGCTGTTAATCTTTTGATCACTGTATATGTTGCTAATTTACCTTCTCAAACAACGTACATGTAAACATTGGTATATAAAACTTATTTATATGTTAATTGTATGGTTTCTTTACTTTTGAGTTTGGTTGAATAACAACATTTTCTACTTTCTAGAGTTCATCCTCTTTATTTTAGCCCAGGCCAACACACTCCACTCTGTTCGAAGCTCTTCAACTTTTTCACACAAATTACTTAAAAATTCCTGCTCTCAAACATCTTAGATCCCTCACTCACTCTTCTGGCATTGACGCCCCAAAGGTATATTTCTCTCATTGCATTCAAAATTCAGTATATATATTGGGGCCAAGATTATGATGAGAAAGGACAGTAAATAGCTATCAATATGTGAATGTCTTATTTTCTTTCACTATGTAATAGCATCACTAACTTTTGTCTTTACTGTCTTATTGTATTTCCCATGTTGAGAGATAGAACTAAAAGGACAGTCGAATAATGGAACAGAGTCGGTATCTGGTAATCTTTCTACTTTACCAAAGCCAATTGCAATTTGTTTTGGAACAAAGAAAGATGCTCTGTTAATCTAGGGATATGGCACCCCCTTGGTTTTTGGATAGGATTTGGTGCATTATCGAATAAGAACTTTTTTTCCTTTAGAATTATCGAATCAGTGCTTATGTATGCTGTCTGCAGATGTTACAGTAACAACTGCAAATACAAGTCGAGAGGAAGATCATATTCCTTTTGTGGTGCAGCTGGGGTTTGTTATCATATGCGATGCTTTTTGTTGTATGGCCATATGAAGCTGCAGATGCAAATATTTCTTAAGGTAGCCTTCTTCACTATGAATAGATTCATACACGCATACTTATTCACGCTTGCATACAAGCTTTGGGGTTGCTAAAATTTTCCTTTGGGTTTCATAGGTACATGATGATCCTTCTTACGCTCCAGTTTGATGGTCCAACTCAATGGGTGAGTAATGCCGTTTATTTTCATGCGCATGTTTTCTAGAAGTTCATTCCTGTTTTGGGATGTTTGAATATATAGGCATTGTTTAAATTACAATATTTTATTAAGTTAAATTGTTTAAATTACTTTTTATTTATAATTTTAGCCCTTGCACCACTTTGAGAGACTGCTGGTAGAGCTCATAGCAATTGATGTAAGTCCCTTACTTCCGTAATAAGGTACTTGGAGTGACTGCTGTTAAAGCTCATAGCAATTGCTGTAAGTCCCTTACTTCCATAATACAGACACTTACATTTATGATCATTTTTGCGTTAAGACAATACAGTTATAACTTATAACCGTCACATAGATCAACGCATATGTATATCGAATTTACCTGCATTACTCGAACAATTTGCTTTTCAATTCGCGAAGGGAATTAATAAAATCCAATATCTGTGTAAAAGTTTAGTTTCCAACTTTCTAGCAGTGAAAATGTTGCCCTTTCTGCAGACTACACCCTTTCACACACTCACTTTGACATGGTTAAACATATATATTCAAGATTTTGATCTCTGTGTGATTTGGCAATACTTTTCACCTAATATTCCTCTCTCTCTCTCTCTCATGAAGGCACTCATTGGATTAAAAAAAGGTTAATCAAATATAGTCGGAAAGGGAAGCCAAAACTTCATCCATTCAGAATTTCAACTGTGAGTAATTTCCTTAAGAGAAGAACAAGTTTGAATCACTTTTTTTGTAATTGTGTATATTATAGTTCTTTGAATGAAAATCCTAATTTGTACAAATTACAAGGTATGTTACCACCGTCCTTAATCTACATATATGCAATGTGCAAAATTATCTATACTAAAGTAGGGGGAGGGCAGGCACTATTCACGTTTGTTTTTATTTTGCTTTATTTACAACAGTACCAGCCGAATGGGAGTGGGTTGGGAGGGTGATTCTCAAAATTTCAGAGGGTAATTTTGTCCATATGGCTTATCAGGGAGCCACTCGATTTCACGCTATTTACAACAAAACCGTAAGGTTTGGGCTGGTATTGGGGCTGGGTTGGAAGGGCAATTTTGTCCTGTGTGTTTGAGACGGATTGGGGTGGGTTTGGGTTTGCTGTCATTCAGTGAGGGTTTCGGGGATGAAAGGCCATGCCTTCGATAGAGAGAGACAGAGACAGAGACAGAGACAGAGACAGAGCGACAGAGAAAGGGAGAGGGAGGAGTGGCGACCTCAGCGCCATTGCTGCAGATCCTCGATTTCATGAGTGGGAGAGACGTTTGGAGATTTTTTTTCCCACTTTTTGAGGGACGGATGGACAGGGAGGGAGAGAGAGAGAGGGCAGAGAGCATGTTGTGCGTTTTTTGTACGTTTTCTGTGTGAATCTGAAGCTGTTGTTATCATCTTTTCTCAAACAGGCAAGCTCTCTGATTTCTCAAGCTCCAGGTACCAACCCTGTACTCGATTTTTCCTAACTTGAACAAATATAACCAAGTACAGGACTTGATAACTTCTCTCTTTCTAAGAGAGAGAGTCTGATTTTGTATTTGGTTTGCAGGAAGCATCCTTCTTCGAGTTTTAGGGTTTCATTATGTGAGCTTCCAAGCTTTTTCTGGGTCAGGTATATAATTTATCTCTTTGGTGTTAATTTCTTTTTGTTTGGGTTTTTTGATTGTTTGTGCTTCCATTTTTCCCTGAAACTTAAAAACACCAAAAAAAAAAAGTAATAGTGATGATTAAATTTTGGGCTTTGGTTTGCATGTTTCGGTTTTTTACTGTGGGTGAGCAATTTTTTATTTTAGTGTTTTAATTAAAGGGCTAAACATTTGTCAGGAATACATATGTATGATCATGATTAATTTTTGGGTTTAATTTAGCTGTTTCGGTTTTTACTGTGGGTGAATAATTTATTTTTATTTTTATTAAAATGCCAGAGATAAGTTTCTTCTTTTTATGGTTGTGAATATATATATGTGAACATATAATATCTTCGTTTGGAGTGAATCAAAAAGCTTACTACGGTAAAATTATATTTTGTGGTACTTGAATATTAGCCCATGGTATAATCAGTTTCTACTGAAAGTCTAGAAATCAAAGGACCCCAAATTTGCCAGAAAACAAGTAGAGGTTGGTTACTAAGCTAAAAGAACAAGTGGTATTTTTTGGTTAATTGGTTGGGTTTTCGGATGGCTCTTCTGGGTTGTTGTTAATTGTATGTTTTCTGATTGAATTTGGCATCTATTTATCCAACGGATTAGTGAGCTAAAACTACAAGTGGGGTTGTTTTGATTTTTGGGTTGTTTAATTTTCTGTTATTTTATTGAATTGGATTTTATTCAATGGGGTTAGTGAACTAAAAGTGTAATTGGGTTTGTTTGGTTTTGAATATCAGAGTCTTACATATTTGATTATTTATTGTATTTCTCCATCTAATGCATATGTGAAAATCATGAAGTTAGAAGATCTTGGCTTAATTCACTTTATAACTTACAGTGCATGCATGCTACCAAGGTTAGAGGTAGAACACTGGAATGTCAACTTAAATTTATATATTGCTTAATTTGATTCCTCTGTTCTGTTAAAGCTCACAGAGATGGTGGGGATGATGAATTACTTTATTTTTATTGTATTATAAATAGTCTGTTTTTTTTATTTCCCCCGAAAGTCTGCTTTGCTATTTAATCCTTCTTTGCAGGCAAGCATTTTAGGTTTGAATGCAAAATGTTTCCTCAAAATAGGAGGTTTGGTCATTTGCTTCTCGACTTAAATTGGATTGGTTTTTTTAAATTTTTATTACATGGTGTTTTTAGTGATGTTGTTGCAGCTTTGAAAAAACAAATTTGAGGTTTTTATTTAGTGAGACAAATGAGTTTTTATTTGGTTAAAGAGGGGGTGGGGAAGAATAGAGAGGGAGGTAAATTGTGCTAATAGCTGCTCGAATAGGTTGTTAGTATATGGATGGTTAGATTAGGAATTTTTTTATTGCATTTTGTGATTGGGATCTAATTGCAGGTTTCATGTTGTATGTCTCAATCTTTAGATATAAATTATTTGATTAATACATGGTGTTGGCTGATTTAAGAGCGCACACACTTATAATCTCTTTTAATACCATGTTAGAATACGAACGTCCACCTCAAAACCAGCAACAATAATAAGTTGACAGTTGATCGTTTAAACTTATCTGCAAGGCTTTTTACTTTACAGATAGTTCATGCTCTTAACAGTTAGCAATGTATTTAGCAGTTTTTTAACATGAAGTAAATCTCTGTGTTTGAAATCTCACACTTGACCTGATTGGAGTCTAAGGTTTACAGCTATATTATTTAATTGTTGAATTTTTCTTCATGGAATACCCTGCATTTTTCTGCCTTTTCTTTTTAGTGATTTTTTAACCTTTTTTTTTTCTTCATGGAATACTCACATTTTTCTGCCTCTTCTTCTTTTGCTTCGGTTGCTGAAGCACCACCTTAATGGCCACATCAAAAGCAGCTTTCACATTCAATTTTTTTCTCCCAAAAGCTACAAACGTAGCTCCAATGATGGGTCGAGTAAGGTCCCTCAGTCCATGATTCACTCTCGATCATCCGTTCCCTTTTGCATGTCGGATGAGTGGCTGGATTTCAAAAGCTAAGTTCAATTTTTAATTCGATTCTTTACTGTTAGCATAGATTGTCATCATTTCTGCCTTTTTGCTGTGAATTATTTCCAGATTTTGTTGCACTGTTAGGTCAGGTTTTGAGGGTTCCTTTATTTGGTTTTGGGGGTTCCTTTATTTGTTTCGTTTCTCTGTGTTCTATGTATTGTTCTTAAGTAAGGTCAGTTTCCTTTATTTTTTTTGGGTTTTCAGTTCGTTAATCTGTGACTCTGTGTTTAGATTTTTCGTTCGTGTATGATTAAACGGGTATTGGGTTTTGGTTGTTGAAATTATGATTTTTTTCCTGCTTAAGCTTCTTGCTCATTTTTCTGGAAATGGGAAAAATTGAGGAAATTGATAAAAATGGAAATGGGAAAGATTGGTTTTTTAATTTTTGGTTTTGTGTTTCTGCAGGTGAAGTTTCTTTGCCGGGTGGGAAAACAGAGGAGGGGGACAAGGACGATGGGGACACGGCGACGAGGGAGGCGAAAGAGGAGATTGGTTCGGATCCTAAGCTAGGTATAAATGTTTGATCTTTCATCACTATTTGTTTCAAATTTAAGTTTGATTGAGCTCAAATATGTGCATTTGAGTGGACACAGAACTTGGTTAGTTGAATTATATGTTTGCGAAATTGCAGATTGATGCGTTAGTTTCTTTGTATTGGAAGGTGAAGGTTGGGAACTTGAGTTGAGTTGAGGCTAGAAAGAAAAGCTCGGGACTTATCATTTACTTTTGTTTGCATTCGAAATGAGTTTGAATGTAAGGTTTAGGGTATTAATTTAAAAACCAAAAACTGAGTAATCATACTGGTAGATTAGAGGTGTTCTTTAAGAAGTATCTAGCTGACACGGTCATTTAGTTTGTAATGTACTCATTCGTTCTTCGTGTTGTTCTGTTAAGTACACGTCCTTAATATCTACTAATTTTAATCATGTGCATCTGAGTTTTCAAGATACATTCTCGGAATCCATAATTTGTTGACGGGTTGGAGGGAGAGGATCGTTGGGATTTTTGACTCGGGTGCGGGTGGGTGTGGCTGTGGGTGATGCATCGGTCAGAGGGTTGTTGGGGGGAGGAGAAGAGGGGGACAGAGAGACTGACAGATTGGAGAGAAATGGTAGCTACGGGTTTCGACTGAGTGGGAGAGAGATTTAGCTAGGTCCTCTGCCAGGACCTATGGGATTTTGTCCACTTTTAGACAAAGGCCGGCAATGGTTGGCTTGGTGTTTGTGTGCACCGAGCGAAATGTCAAGAAAGAAAGGTGAGAGATATAGTGAGTGGTGGAGAGGGGATGGGACATGACGGTGTGGCGGGTTGGTGGGTTGCCAAAGTAGCGGGTTAGGTGCTAATAGCTGCTCGAATGGGCTATTAGTATAGGGATGGTTAGATTAGGATTTTTTTGGCATTTTGTGATTGGGATCTAATTGCAGGTTTCGTGTTTCATGTCTCCATCTTTAGATGTTAATTATTTGATTAATACATGGTGTTGGGTGGTTTAAGAGCACACACGCTTATAATCTCTTTTAATACCTTATTAGAATGTGAACATCCAGCTAAAAAACAGTAACAATCATAAGTTGAATGTTGATTGTTTAAACTTATCTGCAAGTCTTTTTACTTTATAGATTTGTAGTTCATACTCTTAACAGTTGGCAATGTATTTGGCAGTTTTTAAACATGGAGTAAATCTCCGTGTTTGAAATCTCACACTTGACCTGATTGGAGCCTAAGGTTTACAACTATGTTATGTTTTCTTCGTTTGTGTTGTCTCATGCCTAAAAAAACCCAATATATGCAGCAGGGCTGTTAAAATTGAGCGGATTTTTTTTCAGATTCCAATTTTAGTTGGTTTCTGTAAAGATTGTAATGGTTTCCTGTTTTTAAACTCTGAAAATTTTACTTGGTTTGTTTTTAATTTTTAGTTAGGTTCTCTAAAAAAATATGTCTTTCAGTGTCTGTCCTCTGTGTGTGTTGTTAGTTTGGGCTGTTTCTGGATTCTTAAATTGTGGTCATTAATGTCGTTTTTAGCTTTGAATTAAGTTGGAACTACTAATTTAACTAGAGTGTTATATGCTTACGTTACAAACCAGTTTATCATTTTCATAGAAAATAACTTCAATGAGGAGCGAACTTGAAGCTGAGCTGACAGGTTTGCAGCTTCAGCATGAAGATGAGTGTGAGAAGATGCAGGATGAATTGGATCTTCAAAAGTCTAAAGTACATATCTACCATTAAGTAATTGATGTTTTTGTACCTTTTACTTACAGAATGATAATTATCGCAGGAGGAGAAGCAGAGGGCATTACTGCAAATGCAATGGAGAGTTTTGGTAATAAGCCATAAGAGGACCAATTCAAAGAAGGTTGGCTTTATAATAGATAACTCTCTCTCTCTCTCTCTCACATCCACAAACACAGATTCAATTACTATAAGTTGTTTAGTTGCAGTTGATTGGATGTATTAGTTAATCTTAATTTTAGTCCACATAAATTACTATGGCTGTGGAAATTGAACTAAAAAGTACATTTCTTTTTTAAAATTGAATTTTTTTTTTAATGCTACCAGGAAATAGGTGGTTGCAAATTATTTACTCCACTAATGAAGAATTTGTTAAATGCCATCTGTCTCCATCTAAAATGTGCCCTTTTTTTTCTTAGATAAACAATCTTTTCACTATCTTGCACGCTTCGGCAACAAAGATTAATAAAACTGCACATCTATTATAGACAGAGAGATGTAGGGAGAAGTTGGAATTGGAGAGAGAGAGGGTGAGGGAGGGATGGGGTTGCTTTCCGAAGATTTGTTTCGAATTGTTTCTCCAGTTCTTTCTATTTGTTTGGGATTGTTTCTTTTTTACTGAATTATTTTGGTCCATGCCACTAAAATCTGATTTATGCTATTAATTGCTGCTTAAATGTGACTTTTGGTATTAATTTTTTACCTTTCATGTTTATGCTGCGTTTGGATTCCATTCGAATCAAATAATGTCGTTAATCTTGATATGAATTCTCTCTGCAACAATAATTAGGGACTTTAGTTTAAATTATCACTAATTTGTTCTTGCTTTGGCCTTGAATCTTGGTTAATTTGGACTGCAGGTGGTTCTGATATGGAGGAGAAGCTGCAAGAGCTTATGATCTTGCTGCACTTAAGTACGACTGTTCTTTAACTCATATAAACTTTTCGGTAGGGTTCAAACTGTTAAGAGTTTTATGATTTTGCAAAAGCTTTTAGTAGCAGTAACTTGGTCTATTTGCAATTGCATTATTACACTATACAAAGCTAGCAGCAGCTTAACCCCATTCACAAATACATATTTACTTTGTCCTTGGCGTCTACGCTTATTGCTGTCACTTCTCTTTTGTACACTTCCTCCTTTTTGACGAAATTACAGTTTGCCCTCAGTCTCCGGCTTTCTTTTGCAGTTACACCCCTGTGCTCTCACAGAGGGAAGCTCATGGCTGACACTGTCGCTTAGGGTATTTAATCTTTGGCATGCCATTGTCTTTATTTAATCATTCTTTGAATGAAATTCCGATAGACATCTACGTCGTAGTTTGACTTTGTTTTTCATTGCACAATCTGAGTTGCCCCAATATCTTTTGTATGCAATTTGGTGTAGACAAGTGGTTTTTGATGATTTGGTATCTACAATTAATTACCCATACAAGCATGAGTTTCGATTGCGGTCTCGATTTTTCCTTCAATCTGCATTTGATTTTTCTATTTTTTGTTTGTTGCAGCTGTCGATTATCTGCGCATTATTTTGCTTTTTTGAAATTTTGATTGCAGTTTGCTTTCTGCTGGACGTTAAACGTTTTTGTTCAATGATTATATATAGCTTCAGATGAGGAGACTAAAGAATGAGTTTTGGATCCTAATTATGGCTGCTCTTTCCTTGGAATGGGAAGTGCTTTCAATTCTTCTTCGTTTTCTTTTCTTTTTGGAAGGCATGAGTCTGAAGTTTGATCATTGAGTTTAACAAACAAATATATCGAGATATAAAAATTGAATTTAAATTTGTAAATGAATTATCTATTTTTTTTGAGATTTGTGTTCGCATGCTAAAACAAAGTATAGTAATGATTGTTAGTTTGCTTGGACGAGATGGAATCCAAATTTATGGGACTAGAGGAGAAGTAAAAAACTTTTTTTGGCCCTTTATGGATCCTACAAATGGTTAGGTAAAAACAGCAAGGGTTGTGAATAATTTTAATCATTCTTTTTCTTTTATTCCAATGGATTTTTTTATTCATTTTATCATTGGGAACAGTTTTAATCGCATCAAATAATATTTTTGAAATTTTGATTCTATCCTCTGAATCAATTCTTTTACTTATTGGCTGAACCTTTTACTTCCCTTCCAAACTTGAAAGCAGGAGGCCAAGTCTCCTGACTGGTCCAAGGGCTAGGAGGTCAACCTTGAGCAACCTGCCAAGAGGATTTTACCGACATGGTTTGGTTTCTGAACCTCATCATGTCTCCATATATTTTTTTTTTATATATATAGAATGCTTCTATCTGCAGATCAAAACACATCATTTTCTGAATTTTCAGGGAATGAAAATTCAATCAACCAGCATTGATTCTACCTAATGTTAGGTTATGCCACTGGATCTCTTATTCATAGTGGAAAAACTGAGTTCGTACCTGTTATCCTATTTCTCATTTATTAAGTCTGCTAATCCTTTTTCTTCTTAATTCTATTTGTTGCTGCTGGTTCCGATATTTCAGGGTCCTATCTGTGTATAATGTATTTGCCACTTTTGTTGTTCTTATCAATATTTACATCTTAATTTTTTTCAATTTGTTTCTTTTACTTAACATGGTTTCAACTTCTTGAGATTGTGAGTTTAATTAAGATTTTATCATATGATATCAAAGTTTAAATTTGATAGTTTTTTGAACCGAAATTGTGTCTTTTAATGTGAATAAATTCTGTTAACAAGGATTTTGGTCTCTAAATTTTTCGTAGTGTAATTTTTATGGTATAATTTATGCCATTGTCTTTGTTTTTGTACTTCTCCCATTTGTATGTAAATTCAGTTAATTGGTGAAATTTTTGGGTCTGCGAATTCAATGAATTGGCCAGATGGACCCATAATTAATGCAGTAATAGTTGATTTCATTTTGGAAAAACTGGTGCTGGCCAAAGAGAGGTCATGATGTCCCATATTGTATGAACTTTATGTCAATAATGATAGATTGTAAGGTAATTGAGGTTTGTGCAGACAATAACTATTAATACGAATGGATGGACCGATGTCGGGGGTACTGTTAAATTATGTATAAGACATTCTTTCTGTGACGTTGGAACCCAAAATTGGGATGCATTTAAACTTAAGGTATTATATATATGGGTGATTTCCTTCTTTTTCGTTTCTTTGATATGCATGATTGGGGAAAAGCAGGAAAGACCTACTCACACAAGATATGTATCAATGTAGGTTCTAAAGTCGATTTCTTTTTCTATATGTGTGCATATTACAGAGGCAAGGAGGATAGGGGTTGAAGTTTAAGAGATGTGTGAGATAGATTTCAAGCTTATTCAGTAAGTCTCTAATTAAGTCCGAATAAACTGCCTTCATTTCTTTTCTATCCATCCTTTAATTTTACTTGGATAATTTTATTTTATGTAATGATTTCTTCTGGGTTTTTTCCATTTCATATTTTAAATACATTGAAGGTTGAAGATGGAGACAACAATGGAATTCTGGATGCCGAGGAGAAGAAGCCTGGCATTATTACATCTTTATTTTTGAGTGAGTATCTCTTTCTTTTCTTCTGATTTTGCTTCTTTCTTTTAGTTGTTGAATATTTCAAATTTTCAACTCACATGTTCATATACATTGTTGAGGAGTGTATTTTGCTATTAACAGGCCATGATTTTTAGTAATTGTTTTTTAATTTTTATGGTATTATTTTTCCCAAACCTAAAAATCATAGCAAAGCTTTTTCAAACGAAATTTTTTTAAAGTATTGCGAAATGGATAATGGCATAAAAAATTATGTTGCAAGTAACTTGACACACTATAGTAGGTTTTCTTTTTGGCATGTATGTGTTTCTTATTCGCATTCATGATTCCGTTATCATTTACATTTACTTTTGCATGATTTCTCATAAATTGGATGCGAATCTATTTATTGTAAAAATAACTTTTTTAGCCAAGCAAATGATTTGATTGAGCAACAGATGCATCAATCATATACCGCAAGTATGCGATGCCCAAGACATTATAGTGCCTCCAAATTATCACTCTCTTTGGTTTTGGACAGATTACATTAGATTTTATTGTTTATTTGATGAAGTTCTCGATTAAGAGCATATATATTTTTCAATTTATCCCCTTTTTTATCCCCATTTGCACGTGTTTGTTAGCACTTTGAATACCTTATCCCCAATTTTCAAGATCATGCAAAACAATGTGACATTGCCTTTCTGTTTATCTTAACATTGCCTCTCTGTTTTTGATATCTTTGTTTATCTCTCTGAGAGAGAGGAGTGCATTGTTGTCACATAATCACATTACATGTTTCATTATCAAACTGTATACAATTTCTGATTCTTTCACGTCTCAGACAATATAAGGATCTTGAACCCGAAGAAGACAACAAATGACAGGCAGCTATGTACTGGTGAACTACAAGCATCTGTATTTCATTACAAAATCAGGTGAAATACAGGTGTTTTTATATGCAAAAAAGTCAGGTATGGTGTAATAATAACTTTCTCATGCTATTCTATTTGATTCTTTAATCAAAGTTTTGTAGTTTTTAGTAGTCAAATTTTCTCAAGACGATTTGAGTGGGGAAAAACAATGTCAAACATATGTCGTATATATAAACGTTTCTTTTGGTTGTGAAGATACACTATGGAGCGTGTGCATATTTGAATTTTCAGTTTCGTCAAGTGTATTCAATCTCCCATTTCATTATAGAGACCTCACGTAGTACCTAATTTAAGATGCATGCTTCAGTACAATCGAATGGAAAAAAAAAATACCATTGCAATGTTGGTATTTCGTATATCTTATTTTTAACTACGTTTTCTATTGCAAGTTATTGCCACAACAATTTATATGCGCAATGTCCATTTGGCTATTATGCATGCATTATTTATTCTAAGTGAGGAACGCTTTAATTAGTTCCTCCCTCATTTTTCAGGTACAAAATGGTGCTGAAAGTTTTCCTCATTATGCTCCTATGCCCAGTTGGTCGGGTGTATATGACATGCAGTGAGCACAGGGACACAGATAGGTTAGTTTATCCATGATGCTGAGCAATGTCTTGAATGGTATCTGGGTTGCCACGTTTTAGATGCTTAGATCTGTGATTGAAGTGTTATCTGTAGTTTTTCTTTTTGGAATTCATAATGTTTGCAACTATAAAAAATAATATTCTTTTATACCTGTGTTTCTCTTTTCTTTTTTTTCATGAGAAATTAATTGTCATTGGCAGCACTATAGAAAACCATCTTTCTGCATTATTCTCCACTTCATACAGAATTACATGATTTTAGGTTTAATATCAGATGTCTTGTATGTGTAAAATGCATGTTGCTTTTGTTTCTCAGGTAAGCAGAACATTTTTTACAATCACATCTTTTGTAATCAGCTTGGTTGAATGTATATAAAAACTAAGCTGTTTTACTTACGAACACTGTTCACTCAGCTATCCTTTTTGTTCGTTCATGATTATGTTGAATTTTTTTCATGTTAAATGTGTCTTATTCATGTTGTTAAGGCTGGTGCATTCAAGTCCCGCAGCAGCGCGCAGGCCTATTACTAGTTACATCTATTCTTAAGAATGAACCTGTTTTGTTCCATCCTTCTGTTAAGGATTATAATTTATGTAAAATTTATAAGTTTTCTCTCTTTCGGGTTACTTTATGTTTCGAATTAGTTGGGTTTAGCATTCTTCATAAGCTTTGATAATTGTTTAATTTCTAAGTTTTGTTCCATGCATGGTTGATTTACAGTTTGACATTCTCGACGATGATGATAATTGAATTCAGGATTATGATTCACCCCGAACAAGGACGGATATGTTGTCTATGCCAACAAGGGTGTAAGGTGAGATATAGTTTTCGTTATGTCATTGTAGTAGCTTGGCATTTTCCAAGGACTTTTAATTGCTGCTGCATTGTTGAGTACATTAAGAATGATGTGGTAAACCGGAGAGGGAGTCATCAGCTTATGGACGTGTTAACACATCCAATGTGTTGTAATCTTTTTGCTACTTAAACATGTTAAGACATCAATTCTAAAAAAAATTTGGTCTGCTACTTTACTTATGGTGTTGTTGGTTTACTCCAATCATAATACCTAGCTAGGATAGCCTTTCTTTATGTCTTAATTATTGATAGTGCTATATCATCATTGCAGGCTATGTTGGAGCAAAAACTGTGCAGGCAAAGACATAAGAGTGATGGATTTTGGAATGAAATGCAGAGGATATCATTTTGTGCTGCTTAAGTAAAAGTTTCCTCTTCTGTTATATTTGTGTGTTGGATATTGTAGAAAATTAATATAAGTTGTATATTCATGATAACTGATTGATTAAGATTACTTATAAGGGGTATATATGCACAGAAGAGCTCTGCATGAGGGTGCTATTGGTTTACCTTGACTGGATGTGTTGCAGGTGTGGGGTTGTTAAAAAAAATAGGTTTTAAAGGATCCTTTGCAGATGCAGGATCTTCTGCTAAGTTATGGGAATTCCTATTATTAAATGATAGCATTGCAATCCGAGTGTAATTAGTTTAGTTTAGTATATTTTATTTTATTTTATTTTTTTTGTGAAATGCTATTTACAATGTAATAATGTTTCTTTGAATTCAGTTGTTAAGGTTTCTTTTTATATTTTCCCCCCTTTAGACATTTGCAGATTTGTCCGGAGTGTGTGAGTTGCTGCAGCCAAAACAGGTGTTCTCTCCATTTTTCATCTCTTCCATACTCAAACCCTAGCCGCTCCACCTCTCTCTCCCATACATAAGCAAACTCCATCTGAAAGCCGAAGAATCCAAAGGTAAATCCCTTCGAACTCTGCAATTATCAACCAGATTTCATACTTTTTTTGGGATATACACTGCTATTTCATATAGTGTTATTTCAATAGTTTAATCCTAAGACCTAGATCATGACATCAGAATTTCGATTGATTTAGCTTTTGTCCTATGCCTTTTTTGTAGGCACAACAGGGATTGTAGACTACACAAAGTTAGAAGATATGAAGTATGCGGTAAGTCCTTTTACTTTCTCACTCCAGAGTCCAGACATTCATATTTTCTCAACCTTCTATGGAGCATGGGTACTAGGTTGTTGAATATTGCTTTCTCAATATGTCGATGTGTCTAAAGCGTCTATAAGAATCTCAAACTTCATAAATAATTTCCATGCAGATCAAAAAGCTTGATGGCTCTGAATTCCGAAATGCTTTTGACCACCAATCTGTTCGCGTATGAATCTTACAAGTTGAAAATTTATTTTCTTTCCGCCTGTATTTTTGTTTATCTTTTGCTCTGTTGGGTTTTTTCCAATAACTCAAAGGGGCCGAAAGGTATTCCCTTTTCATATTCTTCTCTCCCAATTTCTTTAGGGTTAATTTTAATTTTCTTATGCTATTTGCAGTGGTGCTGTTTAGGGTTTAACTATTTTATTTCAAGATTCCTTTTAGACACAGTAAATTGTTACATTTTAAATTTGTATTTCATAGCGTGGTTGCTTGATTCTAATGTCGATTTGTTACAACAGAAGTGAACCTTTTTCTTTCAATAATTTAATCTGATGTAACTCTGTTTTTGTTCTCTCATGTCTAGGTTGGTCAAGGACATGGGGAGAAGAGCACTTCGGAAATGGGTATGAAGGGAAATAAACTTTTTGAACTGCATTGGCATCTATTGTTCTGGTTTTTCTTTGACAAGTTAACTTGCTCTCTCTTTGCAGTAAGGTGCACAAATATGGGAAAACCACGACAAGGGAAAGCTGGGATATTGTTGTGGATGAGGAGACCTATTACGAGTGAGTCTGGACTTGGTTCTGGTTCTGTCTGCATATAGTATGTTGAAGCAGTCAAAAGGATTTCAAGGGAACCAAATATAAATAATTTAGATTACATCTTCTGGTATTGCTCTTGCTGTAAAAGTAATTTTGATCTTTCACTTTTTGATAAAGGGCTGAGCCGCATTAGCAGATAAACCTTGCTTCATTCATATATATCCTTCTAAAAAGAACAGATGAATTGCCCTTATCTCAACACTGCTTCTATAAATTGCCCTTTGTACCAGTTTTTTTAAGACGGCCCAGCAGCCCACTACTAATTACCATCAATACTGACCTTAACTTAAGCACGTGTGCAATTCAATAGGTATGGTTTTATACAGAATTAAGGCCTCAAGGCAATTAGTAGTCGAACTTTCTATATAAGAGGATTTAAACCTCAACAAGTTTCCTATGTGGCCATGTGGGACATGCTTCAACACACTTAATTGGTATAAACGGAAAATACACTTCTTTGTGTGTTTTGGATAGAAGGCTGGTTTCTCCATAATCTAGACATTTTGGAGTCCAAGTACGAATCGTGCCGTCAGCTGCTTTGAAGTGGAAAAGCAGATGAACATGCACTGAGGATGGAGTCAAGTTTTGTTGTTATTATTACGTTCTGTTTTGTCAAATGCTGTTTGTTATGGGATTCCTATATTTATTAACAGGGAAAAGCAGATGAACATGCACTGAGGAGCAAGAAAATGGACTCGGATGAAGTCACCAGCAGAAGGATTCGCAGGAGAATAGACAGCAGGGATGTCAATACGGGAAGATCAAACTGCGCGCGTAATGAGATAACTCAGGTCGGACATGCACGCGTACGCACCTAGGGTGTGGCAAGGGCTAGGGGCGTTTACAGCATTGTGCACAGCCTAATGCCTGCTCGTCCCAAATTTGAAGAGGAGCTCATTAAGAACGTTTCTGGTGAAGCAAAGAAGGCGCAAAGGAAAAGGTTCAGGCTATGGTGTTTTATAAAAGCTTGAGGCATTGAGGAACCTCATTTGGACTAGAGTAATGGTTTTCTGAGTTGCATGTTTTTCCGTTTCCTAGTGTCGTCGT
Organism: Malus sylvestris; assembly: GCF_916048215.2. Classification (NCBI taxonomy): domain Eukaryota; kingdom Viridiplantae; phylum Streptophyta; class Magnoliopsida; order Rosales; family Rosaceae; genus Malus; species Malus sylvestris. The sequence goes on along the minus strand of NC_062264.1, from coordinate 35,306,930 downwards.
TTTTGTCTTAGTTTTTTTAAGGAAGTTTGGGTTGTTGGACTGAAACAATGCTTTTCGGTTTCGTAGTGTTAAAATTTGGACTTGAATTTGATACTATGATTCTATGAACGTGTGTTCAATCTCGACTGACCTCCACATGACTTGGAGCTTACTCTACCTTTACCTCATATCCACCTTCTTTGTAGTATCGATCGAATATGGATCGAGCTGAGGTGGGCTTTACACACACCAGGGTCCAGACTCATCATCTAATGAGTCCATGGGTCCATTTGGTCGCGGTAGGCAATATCCAAGCGCCTCGTCTGTCAGGTCCATCTTAGGCTAATGAAATGGTTGGCCTGACCTGGGATCCAACCTGGTACGAAATGGCTGACCCGACCTGATGAGATGGGCCACGCCTCAACGGGCTTCAAATGGTCGTCAAACCTCACCTCAAACATGAAATCAGATTCTCTTTGAATCTCGCAATCCAAAATCGACAAATCGAGATATCCAAACCGTTCAAGAGAGGGGAGAGACAGATTTGGACCATGTGGGTCAATAGGATAGGCTAATGAAGGCCGTATGATTTAAAATAAGTGGTTTGAGTCTCTACATCCGTTTGCGCTAGATTGTGACATTCGAAGAGGTTCTTGATTCCCCAACCCTGTGATTATCTCAACTCGGCATCGGGTGTTTTACCCCAACGACGTAATCATACATTAAAAACTTCAGTTAGTACTTTTTTTTTTGTGAATACAGAAATTGAGACTTAGTCGTCTTTGTTTTTGTGAAGATATAAGTCTCTTGTCACTTGACTTAAAGGCTTAGTCGTCTTTGTTTGGTTCTGGAGGTCTGTTTTCAGATTTTCTTTGTATCCGTCCCCAATCTGCATGTACTTTTTCAAATTTTCTTTGTGGGCCCCATTGTTGAATTTTGACTGGTGGACTTGAATGGCCGACCCATGCAGCGTGAGTCATGCTCGTATTTACTTGTCCTTTTGGTTCGGAAACATTCATATATATTATATATTATATTTTGGAACCTAGAATCTCGAGTGTAGTGATAAATATTATTAATTATTTAAGTTACAAGTCCTTTGCTGATTTGGAACATTTATAAGTGCTTAAGTAAGTAGAATCATAAAACAGACGAGGGATGAGAGTAGGATGATAAGAGATTTGAGAGAGACAAGTCAGCGGACCATTGCTAATTACGTCAATATTGCTCCAACTTGCAACATTACAAAGGAGTTGAGAGAGAATAAATTCAATCACAAAAAGTCTCGGTGTCATTATATATAGAACTATTCATTATATTTTTTTTTTCAAAGTGAAATTCTTGTGATATGTGTAGGTTCGGAGAATTTATTCTGTAGGCCCGGAGATATTGTTGTGTGTGACTTCAAAAAATGGTGTAGACGCCTTTAATTCCAGGCAAAAACTTAGAAAATGACAGGCACATGGTGCACACGCATTTACTTAAAGATATAACAAGGACCAATGCTTTACTAAGAAATATAGCTAATCAATCAAGCCAAGTTGAAAAATTGGTGCTTTTGCAATGGCAGTGGCTCTTTCTGTAGAGATGCTTTTGTTCTCCTCTTTGTTTTTGCTACCAATTTCTGTGATTTCCCAAAATAATGGAAGAGTAGCAGTTGGGAGTTCTCTAACTGCAACTACAGGCGACTCCTCATCATGGCTTTCTCCTTCCGGTGATTTCGCGTTTGGATTTTCGCCCCTCGGAAACAATGATCGTTTCTTGCTTTCGATATGGTATGCGAAAATCCCAGACAAAACCGTAGTTTGGTATGCATATGACGGTAACAACCCCATGGTTGCACCTAGGGGATCAGTTCTGAACTTGACTGCCAACAGTGGACTAGTTCTTAACAATCCTCAGGGTGGAGAGATATGGAAATCCGAAATAACCTTGGGGACTGTTGCGAACGGGGTCATGAATGACACCGGAAACTTCGTCCTTCAACACCAAAACTCGGGGAGCTTGTGGGAGACCTTCAGCAATCCTACAGACACCGTTTTGCCTGGACAGACAATTGAGAGAAACGGGACGCTTTCGTGTAGACAATCGGAGACTAACTACACAAAAGGGCGGTTCCGGCTGAGCTTGCAAGGTGATGGAAACCTCGTGCTCATTTCCGTCACAACAGATAATGCCAACATCCCTTACTTCTCCACGAAGACCACGTCAGGGAACGTGCCAGGTAGTCAAGGCAAACGATTGGTGTTCAGCAGCTCAGGGGACATGTTTGTTCTAAGAGAAAATGATGGAAGAGTCCCTCTTAAGGGGACAGAGGGAGTGTCGGTGAGGGACAACTACATAAGGGCAACTCTTGATTTTGATGGGATTTTCGCTTTATATTCTCACCAGAAAAACTTCACGGGAAATGCAAGTTGGATTAGTCCTCTGGTGTATATGCCGGATGATATTTGCCTACGACTGGGCGTTGGTGTTTGCGGTTACAACAGTACCTGTATGCTCAAACCAGATAAAAGGCCAACCTGCGAATGCCCAAAAGGGTTTTCTTTTCTTGATCCGAAGGATATATACCGAGGCTGCAAACCCGATTTGAGCCGGAAATCTGTGACACGCGTGGAATCAGTATTATTAGGTACCTCTATCTTTGTTATTGTTGTCTTAAGTTCTGCTCTCTGTCTCGAATTTTTCTTCGTTTTCCGGAAGAAACCTGCAAGACCTAGTTCATCCAAAAATTGAAGACAATTAATGCGTACATGTCCGTGTGTGTTACACTGATTGCATATGTTGCTAGCTAATTGTTTATGATGCAGCAGATAAATGGGTTTGGATTGGCATTTCTATAGCTGCTGCTCTAGTGCTTTGCACCGCGTACTATCTACTCCGACGAAGAAGATCAGCCCTTGCATCAGCTGGTATATTTCTTTAAATCATGTGCACCAGTAATACAGGATTATTAATCACATCTTTGACAATTGTTGTCTCCATTGAAACTTTAATTTCTTATAATTGATCTGTATAGGTGAGAACCGGACAACGCTTGAGAACGAAATGCTTATCTTCATGAAATCTAAGCGACATCATGATTTTAGCGTTTTTAGCTATTCATCCATCGTGGCTGCCACAAGAAACTTTGCTGAAGAAAACAAGCTAGGACAAGGAGGGTTTGGACCGGTTTATAAGGTAACATTTTGAAAAAACAAAAATTTCTGCTTCTAATTCAAAAGCTGTAAGAAAAAAAAAATGGAATTAGCTTCAATTGCCTAAAAATGACAGCAAAAGCATGATATGGATTATCAATTCAGGGGAAATTGGCAACGGGACAAGAAATAGCTGTGAAGAGGCTTTCGAAATGTTCAGGGCAAGGAACATCAGAATTCAAGAATGAACTGATACTTATATATGAACTCCAACATACAAACCTGGTTCACCTTTTCGGATTTTGCATTCATGGTGAAGAAATGATGTTGATATATGAGTATCTGCAGAACAAAAGTTTGGACCACTTTTTATTTGGTGAGGAACCAAGATACTTGATTTCATTTGTTAAATTTACTATCTGATTTTTATTTTACTGTCAAAGTTCATAGAGTACTACTATTAATTAATATTAGTCCTACTTAACTCAACATATTGGACAGATCCAATCAGAGGTCTACTACTAGATTGGAAGAAGCGTTTTAGCATTCTCGAAGGAATTGCTCAAGGGTTGCTTTATCTGCACAAATACTCAAGAAAGAAAGTAATTCATAGAGATGTAAAAGCTAGTAACATACTACTTGATGAAAACATGAACCCAAAAATTTCAGATTTTGGTATGGCAAGGATTTTCACCCAAAATGAATTGGAAGCAAACACTAGAAAGGTTGCGGGGACACTGTAAGTATTTCTGCATCATATTGACGTGGTCCTCCCCTTTTGACTGCTAAACACGCATTTTTCCAGATAAGTATACTGACTATTTTTCTTTTTCATTTGGTGTAGTGGTTACATGCCTCCAGAGTCCGTGGGGGGAATTATTTCTGTAAAGTCTGATGTCTACAGTTTCGGGGTATTGATGCTTGAAATCATAAGTGGAAGGAAAAACAACAGCTTTTACAATGACGATCGCGCACTCAATTTAGTAGGATATGTATGACAAACAAATCTCTCTCTTAAAATTTATAATCATATTTTTCTTCTTTAGAATGAAATGCAATCCTTGTTCTTCAGGCATGGGAGTTATGGAAAAAAGGTGCAGGGCTAGAATTAACGGATCCAACATTAGGAAATTCGTTTATTAAAGAGCAACTGTTAAGATGCATCCATGTCGGTCTGCTTTGCGTAGAAGAAAATGCAGCAGATCGCCCTACCATGTCAGATGTCATATCTATGTTGACAAATGAAAGCTTTCCATTAGCATCACCAACAAAGCCAGCATTTTTTGTTGGAAGGAGGACGGTGGAGGCTGGTATAAGTGGGAATCAGCAACTTGAAACTGTTGCTTCAGCAAACTACAAGTCCAGTTCTGATTTTGAAGCGCGTTAATTAAAGGTAAAAATCATATTTGTAGTGCATCAACTAAGTGTTTTGCATCTGCTTAATTGAAAAGACTGTACTTTACTCGACTAATTAGCATCAGTCAAACCACTTTCGCAAATTGGTATGTGTCCTGGGAAGAAGTCAATAAATTAACGGCGACGCTGTTTTTGTAAATGTAGGAGGTTATGCATCAACTGGAGTTGGCTGATGGCTTTTGGCACCTTTCAAGATACTTGAGAAGTTTTAGAGTTTAATTTACAGAGGGTGCTTGCTTCTGTAGTCCCTATATAAAATAAAATTAAAATAAAACTAGATGCTCATTTATTACCTTTGAATTAAGGATATGTGATGATGATGATCCATGAAGTACTGTGATATATAAAATAGTATGTCTTTCATTCAATTGAAAATTTTCGTATTGTTTGATGGAACGAGAAGGCTTTTGATAAGCATATGTTAGAAACACTCAAAACGTTTATGAGTTAAACAATTATCCATGTAACGTATATTATATATAGCCCAACATACGGTCTCTAAAGTTTTAAGTAATACATCCTTGCATCACTGTTTAACTCATAAAACCTCACCTCTCCATCCAAGTCTCTCGCCCCTCCCCATCCCATACTCAATCTTGAAACTTCTCCATCCAAAACTAGTGTATATTAATTGCATTACCATAGTCGAAGTTGTCCCTAGCTATGAAAAAAAATTACCATGTAAATTAGGATTTGTTTTTATTTTATGTTTTATGTAAAATTGGGGAGTAAAATTACTTGAGCTACAACCACTTTGCGAGTTATAGATCAACCGTTCGATTTCTCTAATATTATAAAGAATATATCTTAAACGCTTATCATTTGTTAAAAATACTGAATTCCTAGAATTTTGTTTGAGTCATAGTTTCCAAGAATTTGTTCGAGTGAATCTTCCTAGTATAGAAACTAGATTGTTTGTACCTTTCCTCTTGAAATGATGTCGTATCACATGACCTTATTGGTTTTTTATATATTTTTTTAGGGTGTGTTTGATCCAGGAAGTCTGGCATGAAACCAAACTCAATATTCGATCAAAAATCTAGGATGCTTCCGCTGCAATTTCACTCTCCATATTCCAAAAAAGTCTTCGTTTTCATGTTAAACAAAAAAAAAAAGTCTTGCATATGACAGATACGTGATATGTTGTAAGAAAAATAAAATTGGATGATGTGATTTACGTGGGAAAGAGGTTGTGAATCTAGTCACCGTTGTCAGCATACAAATGGGTGATCAAGTCTTCCGATAAATTTTGGGGTGTGCTATCCACACACCCCTTTTTACTTCTCACACATTCCTTGTTAATTTTTGTCCGTTGATTTTCTTCAATTCATCATATCCGACGGTCGAAAATAAAAAAGGTGTAAGAGAAGTAAAAAGGGGTGTGTGGATATCACACCCCTAAATTTTTAGTAAAACTTGTAATTATTTTTTTTTTGGTCAAAAAATAGATTTTATTAGATTAGAAGTTAAATTAACTACCGACGGGGTTCGTAGATTAACTACCGACGAGGTTCGAACTCACACCGTCATGCAAAAGCTTAACACCTTTCCACCATTGTAATAAATGGTCACTTGTGTAAAACTTGTAATTATTACTTTATTCCCTTTTTTTTTAATTTATAAATGCCTTGTACAAAGATTGTAATGGTTTAACTGAGACGCGTTGCTTGATTAAATTCTTAATCATGTTCTGGTGATGGATTTCATGTCTTTCTTCCTCATCATATGGAGAAATTAAACTTCATGTTATGGTCATTAATTAATCATGGCAATAATCAACTTAATCATTTTTGCATGCTGACTGTGGACCTGCAAGGGACACACTGAAACCAGCAGGAGACACTCTCAACTCCTCAAATTCTTTGGTCTCTGCATCGGAGAAGTTCAGTTTCAGTTCCTGTGTACACGACGACAGTTCCAAAAGCACCAGCTACGTATCTATCCAGAGCAACAAGGCCGATGGCAACATTGCTTGGATTTGCAACCGTAAAGCCCCTATTTTGTACGCACTCTTGCCTTGGACAGGAATAAAACCTTGAAAATTATGCGGGGGGGATCCTAATCCAATTGCGTTTTTCTCAGCTCCACAAACTACTAGGTCTACCAACATAAGTAACAGTATTGCTACTGTTGTGGCTATCCTTTTGGATTCGGGAAATTTTGTACAAGAAGAAGTGAACGTAAAGCTTTGATTACCAGTTGACACCTTTTTACCGGGCATGAAATTGGGTGTCAACCGTACAAACGGCCATGTTTCGTGGATTTCATCATGGGAAACTAAAGCCAACCGTGCGCCGGGGCCTTTCACGCTTGATTGGGACCCTCACCAATTGAAGATTAAGAAAGGAGAGGTGATTTTTTTGGACTAGTGGTGTATCCACAAGTAGTACTAATACATTTGGGTATATTTTGCCCAAGGAGTCCAAGCTGAGGTATAATTTTAGCATTGTTTCAAATGAGAATGAAGACTCCTTGACTTGCACTGCTCTAGATCTCGATCAAGATTCAGAATGGGTGCTGAACAGCCTGGGGAGACTTGGCAACCGAGACTTTGAAATTGCACATGCTAAGATTTCAATAGCGGAGCCATGAATTATTTGGTGGCATGCTAAGCTAAAATTATTAGTACAAAATCAAATGGTTAAAATTTTTTGTTGCTTGCATAAAGTTACACAATAATAAGCCTAAAAGCAACAATTTGAAGTAAGAAATTTAACTCTAAATGAATCAAGTTTCAACTAGATTTAACAAAGAAAACCTTTAAAGTTGCAACTTACAATATAAAGAAACATACATCGTCAATCTTGTCATAACAACCTAACAAATAAAAAGAAAAATACCTATTCAAGTTGTGCCCTTCAATCCTTAATGGAATTGAAATCCTTTGTTATTTCATCTGAATCAATCTTTTCGGCAAGCTCTTTTTAAAATGTAGACAACCATTGAATCTGCTAGAAATTCACTCTCTATCTTTGACACGCCCCAACCCCGATATCCCAACATACCAGGGTAGGCACGTGCTAGCCCACGCCCAAGGGTGACAAAACCATTTTAAACATGCAAACAATTACAAGATAAGTAGTTATAACGATTATACCAAAGCAGGAATGTGTTTAGAGCATACAACTAATTAGAAATAATAGGGAAGAATCACTATAAAAAGATATGAATAAGGGAATGATACCTACACTGAGAAGATTCAAGGATACCTATATCAACATGCCATGATGCCGGGATCATGTGCCTCGATCCTAACTCCTGAGGAGGCGCAAAAACTGAAAAGGTGAGTGGACCAAAGTTTATATTAATAATACTAATAATAGGAAAACATTTTATTTATGAACATAATAACCCCTTATTTTGAAAACATATATAATACTACATATAGGCTTTATGAAAAACCCTAGCATGCCATGAAAATCCATTTAGAAGGTAGATATGTAAAATCCAGTGCTTGATAATGAAAATGTCGTTGCCCGAAGGCAAATTTGTAAATCTTGTCAGTGAAGTGCTCAACTAAGGCTATCATAGTTGGCCGAAGGTAGTACATGTCCATCACCCCGACGGTGAAGCTAAATAACCTGTCTATCACCCGAAGGTGAAGCTGTATGAAATAGCATAACATCCATACCGACACTAGCCATGGCTAGTGAGGTTATCTGACACTGCTTTCGATAGTGAACTGGGGGTATATAATATATCATATCTTACTCCTCCTCATCATCTGTGTCCTATGGCCATACACATCTATACCCGTGGTGTGCGGATGTGCTGTATGATAACCCACTAGATAAGTACCAAAAACATATCTCAAAACTCATATCAAACCCGGAGCTCACTAGCTCAAAGTCTCATCTCATAAATCCAAGATAAATTGTATTCATGAAATCCATAAAATAATTCATGTTCGTAAAACCGTAATATAAATCGTATTTGAAAACCATAGAAATCCATATATGCAAATCCAATAATTCAATACCTAATAAAACGTAATTTCGATAAATCAAACTATTTCGTAAACCATAATTATAAAAGTCCATAAAGCATATTATAAATCATATTCAAATCATGAAATATGGAATGCATGCTAGGCTAATATTTTATAACAATATATAAGTTTAGAAGGGGTCTACTCACAAGTTTTCCATTGCCCGAAAGCCGCTCGAACCATCAAGAATGAGGTCACTTCCACCGATGCACCTAAACACAATTAAAGGTCGTTTAATAAAACTCTATGAAAACGTTAGAATTTTGGAAAAAGGACGGCGGATTCGGGTTTGGTACATCGAAAAACCTAAGGAGGAACCTTAGGTTTTCCTGCATACATCACCGCACGAGCCGCCATGGGACGGCGGCCAAAGGGCCACGCGCCGAAGCACGTGGCGGCTGGTAGCCCTGACTCGCCGAAGAATTCAACAATTCTAAAATTCCCAAATTTTACATGAATGAAGATCTCGATAAGAGGAACAACTTTCATACCTGGGTCGAAGTCCAATTCAGCGGGAAAACACCTCAAATCACCCTCGATCTGCTGAAGTGATTATCCTGGAGACACATTTTTACCGGGTATGAAGTTAGGTGTCAACCGCAGTGCTGGCCACGTCTGGGCACTTATATCATATGTAGATACCTACAACCCGGCTCCGGGGCCGTTCAGTCTTGTTTGGGACCCGAATGAACATGAATTGAAAATCAATAAAAGCGGAGTGGTTTATTGGACTAGTACTGGTGTTTAAGGACCAGACATCAAGATATCCACCCGAGTGCCGAAAGACTCCTCCTTGTACGGCCTCGAAGAGAACTCTCAGCCGCACGGGATCAAGCTCTACCCGAACGATCCATACATCATCTTCACCACTGACTTCTCGGCGATCAATCTCAACACTGATTTGTACGGGTCCCACCCAGTTTACATGGATCTCCGGAATGTGGGCAACGAGGCTTACGCGCACTGCGTTCTGCTGCTCAACAGCAATGGCATGAATGTGTTCTACATAGGGACTTCTCTCACCTACAAAGTCATTGGGGGTGGTTTCGACTTTTACTTTTTTTCTGCGCCGACTCCGTTGGGCGTTGTCGACCAGTACACAGCGTTCATCGGCAGACCGGCCCCGATGGCCTACTGGTCTCTTGGTATGTTCTGCATCCTACCCTCTGCTTTGCCTTCATTAACTTCCTCAGTTATTCCTAATTCTAGCTTTGGACTAAAAGCTTTGGATGTGTATTTTTTATTAATTTTATTTAAGCGATATACTATATTTAGATGCAAAATAGCGCACCGTTTTAGTTAAATTGACCAAACCCAGATTAGCGGTTGTGTATTTGTTTAGAAAAGAAATGTTTTTGTTAGCGTCTCAACTCCCAAATCTTTTGTGAATCTTTTTGTTCTATTTTGTTGTGAGTTTGTGAATGATTTTTTATGTCATTTTAGTATATAATATGATTTGGTTAGTTCACCCAAGAAAAAAGAATGTGGATGTTGTCTCTGGCCCTTTCAATTGAAACCAAAATGTGTTTCAGGTGCCTAACACAACCTCTCACTACTCACTCACATCATTTGGTATTTGTAATTTGAACTTTTCTTTCTGATAAATTTGTATGCTTTCTGGATTTTTTTTATGGCAGTTTTGAACCTTTTCTTTTCTGAATTTGTATGCTTCTCTGGGGTTTTTATGGCAGTTCTGAGGAAGAGCAAGAAAAAGGAAGAACCATTATTAGAAGATCTTCCCAAAGAGTAATACGATGATGCGACTGCCTTTATCCTTTAACTTGGTCAAATTCAATGTGGTATTTATGGGTTTGATATTGATTTTCAGTTAACAATGACTTTGGGGAAATTGATCGAGTCTTCATTCAAAGTAACTTTTCATGCAGTTACATACTGATGAAATAGAATTCAATTTTGTCATTCCCTTCTTTTTTTAAATGCAGTTACATTTATATGATGATTTACGGCATATATTCATCTTTTAGTTTCTAATTCTTCATGCAGTCTAAGCCATGAAGGATTTGATCAACCCACAATTGATAACAATGTGCGGCGGCACCAACTGTTTTGGACAAGGAACAAGTAAGTACCATTTTTCTTCATTGTTCCAAAGTATTATATAGAGATTGCTTTAATATCTTGGCTTCTTGGCTGTATGTGGGGTGCCTGAGATAGGATTTAGGAGATTTGGTTTAGGGTTTGCAAAGAGAAAGAGGGGGTTGTCCGAGAGAAATGTAGGAGGATTTAGGCGAGGGATTTCAGGGATTTGTTTAGGGTTTCTTTTCTGCGATTTGGAGACAGAGAGATGGGACAGAGGTGAGAGAGAGAGATACGGGAGAAAAGCATTTCATTTTCCATTTGCTTCCTGAAACCCGAGGGATTTCTGCGATTGCATAGAGAGATTTTCTTATTATGAATGTTGTCTGTTCTTTTACAGGAAACTCTAGAAGCTGACATTAGGATGTTCAGGAAGAAACTGATTTGTAAAACGACTCCAATGCCAATCTTCTATCAAGAGCCTCCACCTCCTAAAACGGACCTGAACCCAAGCTCAACCCCTTCTCTGCCGCCGCTAACCTGCACCCTCCATTGCCCGCACTTCGAATCGTAACTCTCAGCTCAAATCCCTTTTAGTTTATTTTCTCATAATTATTGTTCGACTTGATTTAAATTTTGTTCTCTGTTCGGTGTATAATCAGGTGTTTCGGGTGTACGCACCAGTTCAATCTCCACCATCCGGTCATCGTCGATGAGGCCACGGAGTTCTTCTAGACAGTTGGAGTCTCATATTTCACTTTTGACAGTTGCAAATTGGTGCTTTACTTAACTTTGTTTTCCCCCTTAATTTCGTAAAGTTTAGGTCTTTTCTTAAAATTTAAATAAAAAAATCTTTCTGGTATTGGTTAGTTTTGATCTTGATATTATCTGGGTTTGGTGTTAGTGGGGATGGCGGTGTCACGCAAAGTTAGCCGTTCTTGGCTCATCGAAAAACCCCCTGATTGGGCTTTATCAAGAGGGAACTCATAATGTAGTAGATATTCCTCAATGCAAAGGTCCCAATCCTAATGAATTTATATTTGATATTTAATCCTTGGATTAGTGTTAAATTTTATATTTTTTTAGTTTAATTTGTGTTTTCTTTTCTGTTTTTGCAGGTCATCATCCAAGTATTATTGCTGTTGTGGAGCTGCTTAAACAGTGTCCCTTTTTGGTTATTAAAACTCAATGTTACCTGCTTTCATTTCCAATTTTTTAGTCTTCTATTCTACATTTTTAATAAGAAGCCGACGGTGCTGGTGGTGGGCGGATGGCTAACATGGTTAGTCCGACCTAGAACTGGATTGTGTAATCTAGCTAGCCTTTCTATTTGTTTACTTGCTGCAATTATTCAACTTATGCTGCTATAATATTTGCTTCCTTCTGTTTTGTCCTCTGCCATTTGGATCATGTGAATGACAACTTTCTTGTATATTTCGAATAATGAGCAGTTTATTGCTGTTAATCTTTTGATCACTGTATATGTTGCTAATTTACCTTCTCAAACAACGTACATGTAAACATTGGTATATAAAACTTATTTATATGTTAATCGTATGGTTTCTTTACTTTTGAGTTTGGTTGAACAACAACATTTTCTACTTTCTAGAGTTCATCCTCTTTATTTTAGCCCAGGCCAACCCACTCCACTATGTTCGAAGCTCTTCAACTTTTTCACACAAATTACTTAAAAATTCCTGCTCTTAAACATCTTAGATCCCTCACTCACCCTTCTGGCGGTGACGCCCCAAAGGTATATTTCTCTCATTGCTTTCAAAATTCAATATATGTATATATAGGGGCGAAGATTATGATGAGAAAGGACAGTAAATAGCTATCAATATGTGAATGTCTTATTTTCTTTCACTATGTAATAGCATCACTAACTTTTGTTTTTACTGTCTTATTGTATTTCCCATGTTGAGAGACAGAACTAAAAGGACAGTCGAATAATGGAACAGAGTCGGTATCTGGTAATCTTTCTACTTTACCAAAGCCAATTGCAATTTGTTTTGGAACAAAGAAAGATGCTCTGTTAATCTAGGGATATGGCACCCACTTGGTTTTTGGATAGGATTTGGTGCATTATCGAATAAGGACTTTTTTCCCTTTAGAATTATCGAATCAGTGCTTATGTATGCTGTCTGCAGATGTTACAGTAACAACTACAAATACAAGTTGAGAGGAAGATCATATTCCTTTTGTGGTGCAGCTGGGGTTTGTTATCATATGCGGTGCTTTTTGTTGTATGGCCATATGAAGCTGCAGATGCAAATATTTCTTAAGGTAGCCTTCTTCACTATGAATAGATTCATACATGCATACTTATTCACGCTTGCATACAAGCTTTGGGGTTGCTAAAATTTTCCTTTGGGTTTCATAGGTACATGATGATCCTTCTTACGCTCTAGTTTGATGGTCCAACTCAATGGGTGAGTAATGCCGTTTATTTTCATGCGCATGTTTTCTGGAAGTTCATTCCTGTTTTGGGATGTTTGAATATATAGGCATTGTTTAAATTACAATATTTTATTAAGTTAAATTGTTTAAATTACTTTTTATTTATAATTTTAGCCCTTGCACCACTTTGAGAGACTGCTGGTAGAGCTCATAGCAATTGATGTAAGTCCCTTACTAAGTCCCTTACTTCCATAATAGGGTACTTGGAGTGACTGCTGTTAGAGCTCATAGCAATTGCTGCAAGTCCCTTACTTCCATAATACAGACACTTACATTTATGATCATTTTTTGTGTTAAGACGATACAGTTATAACTTATAACCGTCTTACATAGATCAACGCATATGTATATCGAATTTACCTGCATTACTCGAACAATTTGCTTTTCAATTCGCGGAGGGAATTAATAAAATCCAATATCTGTGTAAAAGTTTAGTTTCCAACTTTCTAGCAGTGAAAATGTTGCCCTTTCTGCAGACTACACCCTTTCACACACTCACTTTGATATGGTTAAACATATATATTCAAGATTTTGATCTCTGTGTGATTTGGCAATACTTTTCACCGAATATTCCTCTCTCTCTCTCTCTCTCTCTCTCTCTCTCTCTCTCTCTCTCTCTCTCTCATGAAGGCACTCATTGGATTAAAAAAAGGTTAATCAAATATAGTCGGAAAGGGATGCCAAAACTTTGTCCATTCAGAATTTCAACTGTGAGTAATTTCCTTAAGAGAAGAACAAGTTTGTATCACTGTTTTTGTAATTGTGTATATTATGGTTCTTTGAATGAAAATCCTAATTTGTACAAATTACAAGGTATGTTACCACCGTCCTTAATGTACATATATGCAATGTGCAAAATTACACCTATTCTCAAGAATGAACATGCTTTGTTCCATCCTTCTGTTAAGGATTATAATTTATGTAAAATTTATAAGTTTTCTCTCTTTTGGGTTACTTTATGTTTCGAATTAGTTGGGTTTAGCATTCTTCATAAGCTTTGATAATTGTTTAATTTCTAGGTTTTGTTCCATGCATGGTTGATTTAAAGTTTGACATTCTCGACGATGATGATAATTGAGTTCAGGATAATGATTCACCCTGAACAAGGACGGATATGCTGTCTATGCCAACAAGGGGGTATGGTGAGATATAGTTTTCGTTATGTCATTGTAGTAGCTTGGCATTTTCCAAGGACTTTTAATTACTGCTGCATTGTTGAATACATTAAGAATGATGCGGTAAACTGGAGAGGGAGTCATTAGCTTATGGATGTGTTAACACATCCAATGTGTTGTAATCTTTTCGCTACTTAAACATGTTAAGACATCAATTCTAGAAAAAATTTGGTCTGCTACTTTACTTATGGTGTTGTTGGTTTACTCCAATGATAATACCTAGCTAGGATAGCCTTTCTTTATGTCTTAATTATTGATAGTGCTATCATCATGGTGTGCTATGTTGGAGCAAAAACTGTGCAGGCAAAGACATAAGAGTGATGGATTTTGGAATGAAATGCAGAGGATATCATTTTGTGCTGCTTAAGTAAAAGTTTCCTCTTCTGTTATATTTGTGTGTTGGATATTGTAGAAAATTAATATAAGTTGTATATTCATGATAACTGACTATATTCATGATAACTGATTGATTAAGATTACTTATAAGGGGTATATATGCACAGAAGAGCTCAGCATGAGGGTGCTATTGGTTTACCTTGCCTGGATGTGTTGCAGGTGCGGGGTTGTTAAAAAAAATAGGTTTTAAAGAATCCTTTGCAGATGCAGGTCTTCTGCTAAGTTATGGGAATTCCTATTATTAAATGATAGCATTGCAATCCGAGTGTAATTAGTTTAGTTTAGTTTTTTTTTTTTTTTGTGAAATGTTATTTACAATGTAATAATGTTTCTTTGAATTCAGTTGTTAAGGTTTCTTTTTATATTTTCCCCCTTTTAGACATTTGCAGATTTGTCCAGAGTGTGTGAGTTGCTTCAGCCAAAACAGGTGCTCTCTGCATTTTTCATCTCTTCCATACTCAAGCTCTAGCCGCTCCACCTCTCTCCCCCACACATAAGCAAACTCCATCTGAAAGCCAAAGAATCCAAAGGTAAATCCCTTCGAACTCTTCAATTATCAACCAGATTTCAGACTTTTTTTGGGATATACACTGCTATTTCATATAGTGTTATTTCAGTAGTTTAATCCTACGACCTAGATCATGAGACATCAGAATTTCGATTGATTTAGCTTTTGTCCTATGCCTTTTTTGTAGGCACAACAGGGATTGTAGACTACACAAACTTAGAAGATATGAAGTATGCGGTAAGTCCTTTTACTTTCTCACTCCAGAGTCCAGTCATTCATATTTTCTGTAACCTTTCATGGAGCATGGGTACTAGGTTGTTGAATATTGCTTTTTCAATATGTCGATGTGTCTAAAGCGTCTATAAGAATCTCAAACTTCATAAATAATTTCCATGCAGATCAAAAAGCTTGATGGCTCTGAGTTCCGAAATGCTTTTGACCGCCAATATGTTCGCGTATGAATCTTACAAGTTGAAAATTTATTTTCTTTCCTCCTGTATTTTTGCTTATCTTTTGCTCTGTTGGGTTTTTTCCAATAACTCAAAGGGCCGAAAGGTATTCCCTTTTCATATTCTTCTCTCCCAATTTCTTTAGGGTTAATTTTAATTTTCTTATGCTATTTGCAGTAGGGGTGGGCACTTAGAACCGAAAACCGAAATCGAAACACGAACCAAATCGAACCGCACCGAACGGTTTGGTTTTGCGGTTTTGAAACGGTTTCGGTTTTGTAACCGAACCGCAACATAGAAAACGGTTTGGTTTCGGTTTTGGCTTTTGAAAACCGCACCGCAAATATTAATAAACATTTAATTAAATGTCCATATTAGATTTCATGTTTTAATTGGTCGTTTGTTAAAATCCATACACTTAGTATGGACTCAACCACACTAGAATATCATCATTCATCACTCTCTTTTGTTCATTAACTTGAATGACCTTTGTTATTTTATACCATCACACACACATATATGTACAAGGGTGGACTAATCTTGTTATCAAGAGTCGAACAATGATCTACTAAAGGCCACTCATTTGAAGCATGATATCACATATTCTAGTATGAAAATTTCGCTCACGTTTAATGAATTCAAATTTATTCAACTTGTTTTATGAAAAATATTGTAAGGGACACCTTTTTGTTGCACAAACATGTTTTAACATCACAACTACATGCAACATGCTAATTGTTTACATAACAAATGTCATTTTCCTATTACTATTGGGAAATGCTTTTTAATATGTTAAATTGCAAATCGTACATTTTTTCTTAAAAACCAAACTGAAACCGTTTGAAATTGCACCGAACCGAACCAAACGGTTTGGTTTCATTTTGGTTTTGGCTTCAAAACCGCACCGAACCAAACCGCAAAAACTTGCGGTTTTGGTTTTGGTTTCAATCAAAACTGAACCGCGCCCACCCCTAATTTGCAGTGGTGTTGTTTAGGGTTTAACTATTTTATTTCACAGATTCCTTTAAGACACAGTAAATTGTTACATTTTAAATTTGTATTTCATAGCGTGGTTGCTTGATTCTAATGTCAATTTGTTACAACAGAAGTGAACCTTTTTCTTTCAATAATTTAATCTGATGTAACTTTGTTTTTGTTGTCTCATGTCTAGGTTGGTCAAGGACGTGGGGAGGAGCACTTTGGAAATGGGTATGAAGGGAAATAAGCTTTCTGAACTGCATTGGCATCTATTGTTCTGGTTTTTCTTTGACAAGTTAACTTGCTCTCTCTTTGCAGTAAGGTGCACAAATATGGGAAAACCACGACAAGGGAAAGCTGGGATATTGTTGTGGATGAGGAGACCTATTAGAGCAAGTCCACCTCTAAGGACTTTATGCCAGCACCCAACCCATTTATCCATTCCCGATAGACTCTAATGAATAGTAATAGGCCAATGCATCTCTATCCCTAACAAAAAATAGCCTAGTCAATTTTATTAAAATATTATTTTTATTATAAAATAATAAAAATATTTATTTTTTATTATAAATTAATTATTATAAAGCTGGGCAGGGATTTTGTTTCTTACATAAAAGAGGAACAAACTTGGTCCGGAAGGAAAATATGGGGATGTTTCGTGGGGGAGGGGGGGTGGTCGAACCTACAAGTTTCGCGGGGGGATCTTTCGCGGAAGGATAATTCCCGGGAAGCGGGAAGCAGGCGGAAGCCGCTCGCAGCAGTGAAGTAGCCGCTGTCGGTGGACAAGAGGGGGGTTTTGAGAGTGAGGTCGAGCGGGCGCGGAGACGGCAAGGAGGAGGACTCCACGGTGCTGCTGTGGCTGTTGCTGATGTTCGTCGTCGCAGCTAATTTGGCGGCATTGTTCATGTTGGCGATGTTGACGGCGTCGAGATGGAGCTTAGTGGGGGTGGGGAAGTTGGTCTTTGCCTTGCCTCCGTGGCTCCTTGCCCTCGACACCACGCTGGCGTCAGCTAGTTGTCATTTGAGCCGGTCCCAAGGTCTGTCAATTTTAGGTCGGCCTGTGGACTGGCTTGGGCTGGGTGCCAGTCGATTCCACGGGCTGGAGTGGATTGGCTGAGTCTCAGCCTGTTTTTTCCATTGGGTGCCGACCTATCCCACCCCCGGTGGACTTCCTCTTACGAGTGAGTCTGGACTTGGTTCTGGTTCTGTTTGCATATAGTATGTTGAAGCAGTCAAAAGGATTTCAAGGGAACCAAATATAAATAATTTAGATTACATCTTCTGGTATTGCTCTTGCTGTAAAAGTAATTTTGATCTTTCACTTTTTTATGAAGGGCTGAGCCGCATTACGGGTGAGTAGATAAACCTTGCTTCATTCGTATATATCCTTCTAAAAGGAACAGGTGAATTGCCCTTATCTCAACACTGCTTCTATAAATTGCCCTTTGTACCAGTTTTTTTAAGACGGCCCAGCGGCCCACTACTAATTGCCATCAATACTGACCTTAACTTAAGCACGTGTGCAATTCAATAAGTATGGTTTTATACAAAATTAAGGCCTCATGGCATTAGTAGTTCAACTTTCTATATAAGAGGATTTAAGCTTCGACAAGTTTCCGATGTGGCCATGTGGGACATGCTTCAACACACTTAATTGGTATAAACGGAAAATACACTTCTTTGTGTGTTTTGGATAGAGGGCTGGTTTCCCTATAATCTAGACATCTTGGAGTCCAAGTACGAATCATGCCGTCAGCTGCTTTGAAATGGAAAAGCAGATGAACATGCACTGAGGATGAAGTCAAGTTTTGTTGTTATTATTAGGTTCTGTTTTGTCAAATGTTGTTTCTCATAGGATTCCTATATCTATTAACATGGAAAAGCAGATGAACATGCACTGAGGAGCAAGAAAATGGACCCGGATGAAGTCACCAGTAGAAGGATTCGCAGGAGAATAGACAGCAGGGATGTCAATACGGGAAGATCAAACTGCGCGCGTAATGAGATAACTCAGGTCGGACATGCACGCGTATGCGCCTAGGGTGTGGCAAGGGCTAGGAGCATTTACAGCATTGTGCACAGCCTAATGCCTGCTCGTCCCAAATTTGAAGAAGAGCTCATTAAGAACGTTTCTGGTGAAGTAAAGAAGGCGCAAAGGAAAAGGTTCAGGCTATGGTGTTTAGAAAAGCTTGAGGCATTGAAGAACCTCATTTGGACTAGAGCAATGGTTTTCTGAGTTGCATGATTTTCCGTTTCCTAATGTCGTCGTTTTGGTCTTAGTTTTTTAAGGAAGTTTGGGTTGTTGGACTGAAACAATGCTTTTCGGAGTTGCATGCTTTTCGGTTTCGTAGTGTTAAAATTTTGACTTGAATTTGATACTATGATTCTATGAACGTGTGTTCAATCTCGACTGACCTCCACATGACTTGGAGCTTACTCTACCTTTACCTCATATCCACCTTCTCTGTAGTATCGATCGAATATGGATCGAGCTGAGGTGGCCTTTACACACACCAGGTCCAGACTCATCATCTAATGAGCCCATGAGTCCATTTGGTCGCAGTAAGCAATATCCAAGCGCATCGTCCGTCAGGTCCATCTTAGGCTAATGAAATGGCTGGCCTGACCTGGGATTCAACTTGGTACGAAATGGCTGACCCGACCTGATGAGATGGGCCACGCCTCAACGGGCTTCAAATGGTCATCGAACCAGACCTCAAACCCGAAATCAGATTCTCTCTGAATCTCGCAATCCAAAATCGATAGACCGAGATATCCAAACCGGTCAAGAGAGGGGAGAGAGAGATTCGGACCCCTTATGTGATGTGGGTCAATAGGATAAGCTAATGAAGGTCGTATGATTTAAAATGAGTGGTTCGGGTCTCTAAGTCCGTTTGCGCCAGACTGTGACATTCGAAGAGGATCTCGATTCTGTGATTATCTCAACTCGGCCTCGGGTGTCTTACCCCAACGACGTAATCATACATTAAAAACTTCGGTTAGTACTTTTTTTTTTGTGAATACAGAAATAGAGACTTAGTCGTCTTTGTTTTTGTGAAGATATAAGTCTCTTATATTCTTCAAAAAAAAAAAAAAAAAAAGTCTCTTATCACTTGACTTAAAGGCTTAGTTAGTCGTCTTTGTTTGGTTCTGAAGGTCTGTTTTCAGATTTTCTATGTATCCGTCCTCAATCTGCATGTACTTTTTCAAATTTTCTTTGTGGTCCCCATTGTTGAATTTTGACTGGTGGACTTGAATGGCCGACACATGCAGCGTGAGTCATGAATCTCGAGTGTAATGATAAATATTATTAATTATTTAAGTTACAAGTCCTTTGCTGATTTGGAACATTTATAAGTGCTTAAGTCAGTAGAATCATAAAACAGACGAGGGATGAGAGTAGGATGAAAAGAGATTTGAGAGAGACAAGTCACGGATCATTACTAATTACATCAATATTGTTACAACTTGCAACATTACAAAGAGTTGAAAGAGACAATAAGTTCTATCACAAAAAATCTCGGTGTTATTATATATAGAACTATTCATTATATTATTTTTTTTGAAAGTGAAATTCTTGTGATATGTGTAGTTTCGGAGAATTTATTCTGTAGGCCCGGAGATATTGTTGTGTGTGACTTCAAAAAATGGTGTAGACGCCTTTAATTCCAGGCAAAAACTTAGAAAATGACAGGCACGTGGTGCACACACATTTACTTAAAGATATAACCAGGACCAATGCTTTACTAAGAAATATAGCTAATCAATCAAGCCAAGTTGAAAAATTGGTGCTTTTGCAATGGCAGTGGCTCTTTCTGTAGAGATGCTTTTGTTCTCCTCTTTGTTTTTGCTACCAATTTCTGTGATTTCCCAAAATAATGGAACAGTAGCAGTTGGGAGTTCTCTAACTGCAACTACAGGCGACTCCTCATCATGGCTTTCTCCATCCGGTGATTTCGCGTTTGGATTTTCGCCCCTCGGAAACAATGATCGTTTCTTGCTTTCGATATGGTATGCGAAAATCCCAGACAAAACCGTAGTTTGGTATGCATATGACGGTAACAACCCCATGGTTGCACCTAGGGGATCAGTTCTGAACTTGACTGCCAACAGTGGACTAGTTCTTAACAATCCTCAGGGTGGAGAGACATGGAAATCCGAAATAACCTTGGGGACTGTTGCGAACGGGGTCATGAATGACACCGGAAACTTTGTCCTTCAACACCAAAACTCTCGGAGCTTGTGGGAGACCTTCAGCAATCCTACAGACACCATTTTGCCTGGACAGACAATTGAGAGAAATGGGACGCTTTCGTGTAGACAATCGGAGACTAACTACACAAAAGGGCGGTTCCAGCTGCGCTTGCAAGGTGATGGAAACCTCGTGCTCAACACCGTCAACTTGACAACAGATAATGCCAACTTCCCTTACTTCGACACAAAAACGACCGCAGGGACCGTGTCAGGTAGTCAAGGCAAACAATTGGTGTTCACCAGCTCAGGGGACATGTTTGTTCGGAGAGAAAATGGTGGAAGATTCACTCTTACGGGGACAGAGGGAGTATCGGTGAGGGACAACTACATAAGGGCAACTCTTGATTTTGATGGGATTTTCGCGTTATATTCTCACCCGAAAAATTTCACTGGAAATGCAAGGTGGAGTAATCCTCTGTGGTATAAGCCGGATGATACTTGCCAAAACCTTCGTGAAGAAATGGGTTTTTGCGGATATAACAGTGTCTGTAAGCTCAAACTAGATAAAAGGCCAACCTGCAAATGCCCAAAAGGGTTTTCTTTTCTTGATCCGAAGGATATATACCGAGGCTGCAAACGCGTGGAATCAGTATTATTAGGTACCTCTATCTTTGTTAATGTTGTCTTAAGTTCTGCTCTCTGTCTCGGTTTTTTCTTCATTTTACGGAAGAAACCTGCAAGACCTAGTTCATCCAAAAATTGAAGACAATTAATGCGTACATGTGCGTGTGTGTTACACTGATTTCATATGTTGCTAGCTAATTGTTTATGATGCAGCAGATAAATGGGTTTGGATTGGCATTTCTATAGCTGCTGCTCTAGTGCTTTGCACCGCGTACTATCTACTCCGACGAAGAAGATCAGCCCTTGCATCAGCTGGTATATTTCTTTAAATCATGTGCACCAGTAAGACAGGATTATTATTCACATCTTTGACAATTGGTGTCTCCATTCAATAGGTGGGGACAGAGCAAGGAAACAGAACACATGGCTTTGCTTCTTGAAATCTGATAAACTTACCGATGAACATGATCAAGAAAACATGGGAAAACATGATTTAAGCGTATTTACGTATGAATCTGTTCTGACTGCCACATCCAACTTCTCGGAGGAAAACAAGCTCGGAGAAGGGGGATTTGGACCTGTTTATAAGGTAAGGCCTTCAATGACTAGATTATAGTGTCTTCTATATTCTTTTGGAAACAACTGAGAAAATTATGGATAATCAATTCAGGGAAAATTGGTGACGGGACGAGAAATAGCTGTGAAGAGGCTTTCAAAAAGTTCTGGACAAGGAAATTCAGAGTTTAAGAGTGAATTTATGCTCATACATGAACTCCAACACTCAAACCTTGTTCAGCTCCTTGGATTTTGCATTCATGAAGACGAGAGGATGTTGATATACGAATACATGCCAAACAAAAGCTTAGACTACTTTATTTTTGGTTTGGAATCAATACTACTATAGTCTTAGTAGTTGATTTTATTTGTTTAATTTGTGAGTGTAAAAACATATCGAGTATTGTTACTTAACTCTCTTTACATTGTGACAGATTCAATCAGAGGTGTGCAACTCGATTGGAAGAAGCGTTTCGGTATAATTGAAGGAATAGCTCAAGGATTGCTTTACTTGCACAGATTCTCAAGAACGAGAGTAATTCATAGAGATTTGAAAGCTAGTAATATACTACTCGACGAAAACATGAACCCTAAAATTGCAGATTTTGGTTTGGCAAGGATATTTACCCACACTGAATTGGAAGCAAATACTAGTAGGATTGTCGGGACACTGTAAGTAAATGTGTATAAATTCTTATTTGTCATGGCTTCTGCTTTTGGTTGTTAAGCATGTATTTTCGTAGATGTGTACTAATTGATGACTTTTTTCTTTTCCATTTTTTCCAGTGGTTATATGCCTCCTGAGACCATTGAAGGAAGAGTTTCTGTAAAAACCGATGTCTACAGTTTCGGGGTGCTAATACTTGAAATCATAAGCGGCCGGAAAATCAACCGCTTATGCAATGATGATGGCTTACTCAATTTGGTAGGATATGTATGTAACCTTTTCTAGCTGCAGACTATGTTCTTGTTTTTAAGGCTGAGCTGTGCTAGGGATGGCCCCCAAGCGCGTCGTCGATGGTTCGTGGGACCTCACTTCCATCAACGGTGGTTGTGAATGACTGTCAGTAGCATTTCATTATTGTGATATCCTAGCTAAATGATCATGTTACCATTGTTTCAGGCATGGGAGTTATGGAAAAAAAATGCAGCGCTAGAACTAAAGGATCCAACTCTAGGCGACTCGTGTAACGGGAATCAACTGTTAAGATGCATCCATGTCAGTCTACTGTGCGTGGAAGAAAACGCAGCCGATCGACCCACCATGTCGGATGTAATATCGATGTTGATAAACGAAAGCATGGAGTTGCCTAAACCAAAAAAGCCGGCATATTACACACAAGGAAATGTGGACTTTAATGGTATACGTGAAGGGGGAGAGCAAGCTGGATCGATAAATGTTTTGTCTAATTCCGACATTGGTGGGCGTTGAGAAATCAATCAACAATCCTGTAATAAAACATTGTTCCCATTGATAAAGTAGATATGGTAACGAAAACAAAAATCATCGATTAAGTGGAATATTGTATAATATATTTTGCTGATTTCTAGTTGAAATGTTATGCCCATAAATTTTGCTGATTTTTTTTAACTCAGCATAATTGTCATGCATACATGTTAGCTATGTTGAAGATCAACACGAGCCCAATTGGTGTTTGGATGCTAGACAACTCTTGCAAAATACTATGTCGGTGGTACTAGCTAGAAGGTTCTGGAGATTCAATGTATGGGAGGTAGACGGTCACGGTGCATGCACTTAAAATGCTAGACAATTCTAGCTCCAAAGTCGGTTACCTATCTATAATTATCTAAACAAATATCCTAAGATTGTTGAAATGGAATGTTAGTGAAAATTCTAGAAAGTAATATAAGTTAATGGCTGGAAATGCACAAGCCAAGGCCACCAACTTTGGCTAGGTCGGTTATGCCATGTATAGATATAAGGTAGTGCTATGTGTGGTGTAGTAAGCTTGTAAAGAATCCAAGTAATCAAGCAAGTAAGCAACCAAGTGAGAGTGAGAAGCAACTTGTTCAGCTCTTCGGATTATGCATTCATGGTGAAGAGAGGATGCTGGTATATGAGTACATGCCAAACATAAGTTTGGACAACTTTTTATTTGGTAACTGGGAACTAATTAGAACTACATTAATTTAGCATTTGATTTCCTTTATTCGAACTTTTTATTCATTGATATATTCTTATTTAGCTTCCTCTATATTACAGATTCTACCAGAGCTCTACTAGATTGGAAGAGGCGTTTCAGTATAATTGAAGGAATAGCTCAAGGATTGCTTTACTTGCACAAATACTCGAGAATGAGAGTAATTCATAGAGATTTGAAACCTAGTAACATATTACTTGATGAAAATATGAACCCCAAAATATCAGATTTTGGTATGGCAAGGATTTTCACCTATAATGAATTGGAAGCAAATACTGTTAGGATTGTTGGGACACGGTAAGGACACAATGCTTGCATTCATTCTTATCACGTGTTTGCTTTTGGATACATGAAATGCAATTTTATAGAATTTTATAGATGCGTACACAAAAACATATATATTTACCTTTCCTTCTTCACTTGGTGCAGTGATTACATGTCTCCCGAATATGCCATGGAGGGGGATATTTTCAATAAAATCTGATGTCTTCAGTTTTGGGGTGTTAATTCTCGAAATCATAAGTGGCAGGAAAAACAACAGCTTCTACAATGATGAGCGTGTGCTAAATTTAGTAGGATATGTACGTAACACAAACCTCTGCATTTAATTCTTTATTCTTCTCCTTTGAGGTGTCCGGGTTGATAAGAACTTCAGTGCGGACTTTCCTGACATATGGCTGGTTGAGTAGCATGTATCGTCCCGTTAGGATTTGTCAGGTGTTGAAGAATTTTAACGATAACAAAATAGGTCACTCAACATGTAACATGACGGAAGTTCCCACTGCAGTTTTTCTCATGAGATTCGATCATGATGGTATCCTAATTAAGTCATCATAACTCATATTGTTTCAGACATGGGAGCTATGGAAAGAAGGCGCAGGGATAGAACTAATGGATCCAACACTAACGGATTCATGTGTTCGGGGATCAATTTCTTAGATGCGTCCATGTCGGTCTACTATGCGTGGAGGAAAATGCAGGTGATTGGCCGACCATCTCCAATGTGATATCTATGTTGACAAATGAAAGTGTGGCATTACCTATGCCAACAAAGCCAGCATTTTTCACAGAAAGAAATCATGTGGCCGGTGGAAAGGAGCCAGAAGATATGTCGATAAATTGTATGTCCAATTCCGAAATTGTTGCGCGTTGAAGGTTGTGGCTTGGTTTTATATACTTGCAAGAGCAGTGTCAGTTCATTTTTATCACCACTCTTGATTTTAAATTCTGTGCGTGTATTTGTTTACACTGCAATCACCTCGTAGAGGGCAATGCATGGTTCCTGAAGCATGCAATGGGACGGTTGGTTAATTGCCTTTCGAGGTAGTTTGTACTGTAAAATCCCAGTTTTATCTTACAAGCTCGATCGTACTAAAAGATTGGTCTCTGGCGTAATGAATGGTAAGGATGCAGCACCTGATGTGCGAATTTCTTTTTATGAGAATAAGTTCTTTTTAGTGAAACAATTCCAAGCATGACCAAGCACCTATTGATTGAAGTGCTATTATGGTTTAAGCACATGGTGCTTTTGCTAAAGTGTCCTTAAGTTTTAGATTGAATCAATTCGATTATCTCCAATTCCTTGAGGGGAGGGATTCCA
This sequence comes from Malus sylvestris, assembly GCF_916048215.2. Classification (NCBI taxonomy): domain Eukaryota; kingdom Viridiplantae; phylum Streptophyta; class Magnoliopsida; order Rosales; family Rosaceae; genus Malus; species Malus sylvestris. The sequence continues at coordinate 35,281,272 of NC_062264.1, read as the reverse complement.
TTCTCCAATTTCTTGAGTGGAGGGATTCCATTCTCCAATTCCTTGAGTGGAGGGATTCCATTCTCCAATTCCTTGTGGAGAGATTCCATTCCTCTGAACTTGTTTAGTGCTGCAAGTTGCCTTGTTCAATTATGCAGAAAATCAGACAAGATATTTACACAGCCGATGACGGCAGCCTCACACCCTTCAAAGGTTTACCCATACCGAGTGGCAATGCCGAGTCGTGGTTGTTAACAATGTACCTCAACGGAGAGCTCCAGATTATAAGGAGAGACAACGGCAGCATATTCGTGCTACTCACGAAAGGCCGCAGCCCCTCCTGAATCCCTGAACCAAGCTCAACAGAGCAACTTGTATCTTGTGTTTTATATATATGTATGTACCTATTCAAGGACATGAGAGGTAATTTTCTACATAGAAAATAATAAGGAGACACACTTTTGTTACATTCTGTCAGTTGTTTCCGTTTAGTTTATAGGTTGGTTTGAGATTTTGATGCTTTAAAAAAAAAACAGTTTATTAAAAAAATCTAGAACATCAATTGTGCTTGCAAAGGTAGATGTTTGTGCGGATAAAGCATATTTAAAAGGGGTGCTAGAAAATGGTAATTAACCTTTAAATATTCGATCGTTTTATGATTTATGATTTCCAACATGCTTCGTTAATTAATCCATTAACTGAAAATATAACTTTAATCCCTGAAACTTAATTTTCTCCATCTAAAATCCGACACAAGTTTTAAACTTGAATACAACTCATTGATTAAACTCCACATTAGCAAATTCATTAATTATATTTGACTTTACCAATATATTTTTTTTGATGCTCCCCTATTTGAATGTTTTATTTTTTTTTATTTTTTTGCACAAACAATATTAATAACACTAAGGGGAGGCGGTTGGGCCTCATAATGGGCTAGTAATAATGTGGTTCAAACTCGTCTTTGGAGAGAATCGAACCTAAGACCTCTCACTTACAGGTGAAATGAATACTACTAGATTGTAGTACTAAGTAGCTATTTGAATGTTTGATGTACACAATTAATTCCATCATGATTATAAGAGAGAATTAATGGTTTTACAAAAATCACAATTATAATGAATTTATTGCCTAATATATAATAACAATAAAACATGCCTAATATGTACTAATACATGCTTAGTTAAGTCAATAAAATTGTATTTACATACAAATGTAGGTAAATTATTTCACACACACACATATATATAACAAAAATAAATAAATAAATGCCTGATATATATAGAAATTGTGACAACTCGTCCCTAAAATTTCATTTTTATTTATTTTAATCAAGAGAATTGACTAAAATGCCCTAGAGGCAAGGATTTTGACTTCGGTTGACCATCATCTAGAGGAACGTATGACTTATTCTTTTGGCATATTTGTGTAATACTTGTTGGTACGAACGCATAGGTGAAAGCCGTTCGCGAGTCCGGATTATGACGGTATAGTTACGGACATTTGAAGTTGTTTCACTAAATTATAGATTTAAAGGAAAATAAACTCCCACCATGTGGAAATTGTAACCAATTAGAAATTAGGGAGAAAGGAAAAAGAGAGTTGAGGGGTGGAAGGTTTGCCCAATCAGGAGGGGATATGGGCGGCCAATGAGGAGGAGAGAGGGAGGTGAGGAACAAATCAGGAAGGAGAGAAAAGGATATGGCCAATGGGAGGAAGTGAAAGGAGGGAAAGGAGAGAGAGAGGGGATCCGAACCCCTTCGACTCGGGTGGTCCTTGGACCCGTGCGCCGGCCCGGTTTCTGGGCAGAAAATCCGACGAGTTCACCGATAAAATTCCTGTGAATTAAGTCAAACTACCACCTGGAAACATCTCACCGTCATTCCACCTTCATTTCCCATTCAAAAATGGGGTTCTTTGGGCTTGGATTTGGAAGAACCAAAGCCATCGGCTTTGAGGACACCTGGCTGCAATCCGTTTTCTGCAACCCTTCCCGTCGATCTCCACCATCAAACAACTTCCCTTGAGCTCCGGATCAATGCCCAATCAATGGTTGAAGCGTCGGAGTTGATTTGAAGACGAACCAAGAATCATCCATTTTAGGGTTCTGGTGGGTTTGAGTGAAATTGGAGTCTTTTCCGGCCAAATTGGACTTGGTCACCTGTATAAAATTTGTTCTACTCTTTGAGATCTTCATTTATGTAAAATTTGAGAATTTTTGGAGATAGTTGAATTTTTCGACGAATCGGGGCGACTGACCGCTGTGTGCGGCGGCGTGTGAGCTGAGTCACCCCCTAACCTTTCTAAGCTAAGATGGACATCCCAATTCCATAGGTGAAGTTTGATTGATGAAATCTCATCGTTTGAGCATAGTTTTGATAAAGACCGCTACTTGAACATTCTGTGAATTGACGATCCGACTGTTGGATCGTCACCAAACTTTAATACATTATAGTATGTAATATTTGAGGATATAAAAACTTACAGATTGGGAATCTGACATATGGATCTTCCCAAATTGGATTTGTAAGTGCGTAAAATAAAACGTTGACCACCACTTGAATTGGCAATTGGCGAAGATCCAACCGTTGGATCGTAATAAAACTTTAGTATGATGTTTTAGAAGCACAATGTGTATCTTTGGAAGTTACAGATTAGAAATATGAGATGCGGATCTTTCGAATTGAGTTACGTAGTGTTGTGGAACCTACCAATGATCTTTGACCGACGGTTGACTTTTGGTTAATGAGTCTAAAATCATTCTAGAACGTCATTAGGATATGTTTTATGTAAGTTATGTGTTCTATTGATAAGAGTTCTGAGATGTGACTAAATAATTGTTCTAGGTGAGGATCGTTCGTGATGTCTTGATATTCGTGCTAGGGAGTCGTAGCGCATACCTTAGGTGAGTGGGTCTTTTCCTTTTATCGTATGTATATCATTGATAGCTCCACAAAATGCTTTTAAATTAATTTATGCATTTTATGCCATGTCATATATATATTTGTATATTCTAAAATACTATGATATGGTTGAATTTTAGACTGCATTATGGTATAACCATATGCATATTACCTACATATAATTGTTGTGAATGCCTTGAAGTGCTAAGGTGAACGCGGGACGTACATGTAAGTTCAGGTGAGTTTATAGTATTATTTGAAATGATTGAGTTAGGGCATGACTATATTAGTGTTTTGGGCAACTCCGACACTATCGTACATGTTGCAATAATAAGCAACCCGACATTGTCGTATAGGTTGCAATGATAGACAACTCCGACCATGTCATACAGGTTGCAATAATATGCAACTCCGACCCTGTTGTACATGTTGCAATGATATGCAACTTCGACATTGTCGTATAGGTTGCCTATAAGTCGTACAGGTTGCATTAGGCAACTCCAACTCACGTGTTATCATGGATTGATTTATGAGTCGTACAGGTTGCGTTAGGTAACTCCGACTCGTGGGTTACCATAGATTGATGAGCACTTGATTTATATTGTTGTTGTCGATATGTAGTGATTTAGAATATTCTTGGATTTAATATTGATTTACATTTGATTTCATACTTATATGTAGTATGATTTCCTGGAACCTATACAAGTATTATAGCAAGGGGTTATATTGTTTATAAGGTCTTTATTAAAGCTTTATATTCAGGTCCACTCACTCTTGTTTTTATCCCTCCAGGTTCTAGTAGCAGAGTTTTCGTATCGATTAGGATTCGTGGCAAGTTTTGGTATTGAAGATTACCTTCGACAATATTATTTTCAATCCACTATACTGTAATTTACTTATGATATGACGTCACGTGTGAAATGGAGTCATTCCCGCTCACAGCACACTCTCGTGTTTAGGCACTTTTAGGTTTAAATTTATTCACATATTCTACATCACCACACTTTATGGCTTTGTCACCTTCCATGTGTCGGCCAGTACATCTCAATTCGGAGTCCTAGTGGACAATCCGGGTCGGGATGTGTAAAAAATTCATGCAAAATAATTTACCCACAAAAAAAAATGTTATTTGATTCAATGCACCTACTATTCAAATTTTAAAATGTTAGATTGCTTAAAAGCAAAATAATTTACCCACTATATGTAAAATAAATGCAAAATAATTTGCCTACATAATAAAGCGAGCCCAATATATGAAAAATACATACAAAATAATTAACCTACATAATAAAGCAAACACAATATATGCAAAGTAATTTATCTACATAATAAAGCAAATACAATATATGCAGAATAATTTACCTACATAAAAAATATTATTATTTTATTCAATACTAGTTTACCTATTATTTATACATATAATAATAAAATGTGCTCAATATATATGATGATATACAAAATAAAATAGCCACATAATGAAGGTTATTTGCTATCATAAATTCACATATAGGTAGATTAATTAGTATAATATGTTTGAACATATATGTAGTGTGCATACATACATACATACATACATATGTGTGTGTGTGTGTGTGTGTGTGTGTGTGTATTTGAACGTATAGTAGTACTATATATAGGTAAACTATACATATAAACACACATATATATATTGAGCTTATGGTAGTACTATATACATTTGAATGTGTATATATATGTTAGGTGTAATATTATGTGCAATTTGTTCATTGTAATTAAGGTGAGTAATAACATTTATTGATTTATTTTGTATATTGTTGTACAAGTTGTAAATATTTTGTAATAAGAGGTCAATTACTTTTCAATTTGGGAGTCTTTTTTAAATTTGGGTTTTATTTGAATGTTTATAACTAGATGGATTTTTGTTTAAAAATAAGAGTTACAAGGGTCTATATCTAAATAATCCATCGCAAAGCAAAGCAAAGCAAAGCATACATTAAGTACGTTGAAGGAGCAGTAGGAGCAGCTAGCCGGGCCTGTAAATCAAAGCGAAAACCACATTGACATTACACGCCGCCTAGCTACTAACCTTAACTCTTCGATCCTTTATGCTTCATTATTCAACATTCTTTATTACTTAATTAAGTAAAGCATATAGTAGCAGCAGTAGCAGCAGTAGCAGCTAGCCTATAAATCAAAGCAACAACTGCCACATTACAAGCCTCAACCTATCTTGTACACTACAAATGGAGTACTGGAAAACGCTGATGGTTCGGCCGGATCAAAACGTGGTCCAGCCGGAGCAGAAAGAGAGAGACGATAGGTTAAAGCAAATGAAAAGTCCCTATGAAAGTGCCATGGAGGAGAGATGGGAAGACGTGACGAAATACTTCGAGGGGAATGCAGAAAAACTGCTCTATAATATGACAGCGGAGGGGGACACTGCACTTCACCTTGCGGCTTCTCGCAGCAGCAAATCACAAGGCACAGAAGTCCTCCAAATGTTTATCAATATACTCAGGAATTCAACCAGCTATGACGTGAGATGCGCTCTGAGGCTTCCAAATAGCTACGGAAACAATACTCTCCATGAGGTGAGTGTGTCTGGCAATGAGAAAGCGGCAAAGTACTTGTTGAGCAACTTCAACGATCCTGTTCTGGGAGAGGTAGTCACCATCAGTAGTAGTACAGATAAAGACTGCGATATGAAGCTGCGTGAGGTTCGGGATTTAGAGAATTCTAAGGTGCAGCTGCTGGAGACTCGGAACTATTTAGGAGAAACTCCGCTCTTCAGGGCAGCTGCTCTCGGTCACGCTGACTTGGTCAAGTTTTATGCCAGCAAACTGCCGGGGGACAATCTTTGGAAGCACTTCCACAGAGATGACAAAAAGTCCATTCTTCATATGGCAGTCATTGCACAACATTTCGGTCACTCTCTCTCTCTCTCCCTGAGAAAATGCACAGAATTATTTGTAGTGCAGATTAATAGCTTTTGCTTTTTTGACTTACAATGCAGAGATTGCTCTTTGGTTACTGGATAAGTACCCATATCTAGCGTCCCTAAGGGAAGATAAAAATTTGACAAGCCTTCAGTTGCTAGCCCAAATGCCAACTGCCTCTGTGCCACATTTTGAAAAAATCAAATGGAAGATGCTAATTTATATTTGTACGTGCCATTACTCTACAAACTGCTGTATGCGTGCGCACGTACGCATACTATATATACACAGGTGCAAGCATTTTTTTTTTTAATGGAGCAGTAATCTCATACTTAATGTCGTTATACATGCAGGCCTTCCTGATGGAGGAGATGTGGTCACACCAAATCAGAAGGATGATGTGGAGAGCAGCATGGATAGCAACCATCCTCATCAATCCATCTTTCGGAACAAGCTTGCAGGTAATCAAATTTGTAATCTACTTAATTGATCGAAAAATTAAACGGCTACCAAGAGCATAAAGCGTTTCTTCAATTGGATTTTTTCAATGTTCCTAACCAAGTTGCATGCATAAATGTTTTGCAGTTGTTATGAAGGCTTACTATTCATTATTGGACTCCTTTGCTAAAGGTTTGTTACTTTCTCCCTTTACCTCAGGGCATTTTCATCAAGGCGAACTCTTGTTACTGGAACTCTTAAAAACACATTAATTACTCATTCCTCATGATTACATAAGAAGATGAAGAATGCATGATAACTTCTTTAGAGTGGCAATAACATCTCCCGGTGGCATGTTAGTTAATGTATACAAATGCTTGATTATTTAATGGACAGGAACTGGAGGCCCGCTTGGTGAGATAATCTACATGATATGGAAGGAGAAGAAAAACAAAAAATCACTGAAGAAACTCATCGGATTGCTCGTCCAGTTGGACGACCCTTATTGGTTGATTACTAACAAGAATACAAAAATCAGGACCATTTCTCTAGGGACCAAATCGGATACGACAAATGGTGATGGCGGAGGTGACAAAACCAAATCGGATGGATGTGAAAAAGATAAGGAAGTAACCACATTGAAAAAGGAGGCGAGGAATGAAGTTTACAACACTACCCCATTGCTTATAGCAACTATCACAGGATTTTTACCCATTGTGCAGGAGATACTTGAACAGCGTCCTCAGGCAGTCGAGCAAGTTAACGAAAACGAACGCAACATTTTGCATCTGGCCATTAAGCACCGTCAGAAAGAGATCCTTGATATTATTCAAAGCAAACCAACTCTGATGTCGAAGCTGAATAAGAGGATAGACCACAAGGGAAACACCATATTGCACCAGGCTGCAGATAGGACTTACTACTCTATAGCATTGTCTCAGAAATTAATAGGCCCTGCAATGCAATTGCAAGAAGAGCTGCGCTGGATGCTGGTAATGTTCTCTTGCTAGACTTATGTCGTCACACAAATATTTGTATTACTGATTAAGTCTACCGACCTTATAGAATACTTAAGCTTTTAGACATATACTTTTATTACCAAATCCATACGTTGACATGATAAATGTGTACGTGTGTTTGTATCAGCATATAAAAGAGATGCTACCCCCACATTACATCATGCACCACAACGACAACGATCAGACCGCGGAGGAGTTGTTCAACGCTGGGCACGACGAGCTTCTGAAGTCCGCACAAGAATGGGTAAAAGAAACGGCTCAGTCATGCTCAACCGTGGCGGTGCTAGTGGCCACTGTGGTCTTTGCAGCTGCCTACGCCATTCCTGGGGGTTTTAACGACAAAAGTGGCCGTCCTGTTTTCCAAGACAATCCTCTTTTTTTGCTTTTCACCTGCATGGACGTTGTGGCCATCGCCTCCTCATTATCTTCTGTGGCATTCTTTCTCTCGGTCCTCTCCTCTCCTCTCGAGTACCCATATTTCGTTAAAAGCATTCCTCACAAGGTTATGCTAGGATTCGTCTTGCTCTTCTTCTCCATGGCAACCACCATGCTCGCCTTTGCTGCCACTATTTTGCTCTTGATTCGCGTGAAGAAGAAATGGACAATGTCTCTACTTTACCCTATTGCCTTTTTCCCAGTCCCTCTATTCGGCCTGCTTCAGTTTCCCATGTATCAATGCTTCAGAGTCATGTTTCAGAAAATTGATGCCTGCTTTTTCAAACCCTTAGGCCGCATTCTTGGCTTTCACAAGAAGAGATCAATTTGGGGCTAGAATAAGGCGTATTGAATCACAAAACTTTTCGTCACAGCACAATATGCGTTGTAGATTCACCATCTTGCAACACCAGTATTTATTTATTGTTCTCATTTGTATATTTCGGATTTTTCTTATTTCCTCCTCTATTTTGGCAATGTTATTGTCAAGTCTTGATCCCGAGATATGTCCAGGATCAACATGTGATGTCTCCACATACCTTTTCTCCTTTCATGCCCCGCCTTTGAGATATGATCAAAACACAAATCATTGTGTCAAAGGTATAGTAATTTAGTTTTATCATATGGCTACCTCTAACCTCTGTATTAGACTACCTACGTACCCTAAGACGGGATCAAGCCATTCCTAGTTCACCATTTCAATAAACTCCTATCACCACTGCAAATCATTACTACATACATGTAATCAGAATAACTAATATAAACGATATACTTTCTTTGTATAGCTTGTCTAGGCATATGAGACATATATACATATATAGCTTCAAAACGTGAATCATCAACTTGATTTTGGTTTCAGTATAGGCATGCATATAGACATTTACACTTAATAGGACATCCATTGTATCATTTAAGCAAACAACATGATACATATAAACGTGAAGTACTTAATCGAATAGTAATCACACCAAATTGGATCTGTCAACTATTGATATCTATACCAGCCATAACCTTACTAACCAATAACTTTAGATATAATTATAGTCAACTACTATAAGCATACCCCTTTCAACTTGTATGCTAAAAATATAAAGCCAATAGTACATAAAAAAGCAACAATATAACTATAATTTGATAATAGCTAGCTAGACTAGTTATAGAAAATAGAACGGTTCGTTAGAACTAATCCAATTGGAGTATATAATGAAAATGAGTGAGGAAGATATGTATATAATTTGATACATAGGCAGATAAAAGTAGCTGCCTATATTTTCTCTTTAGAAGTAATAGTTTGAAAACAACCACCTCACATAAAATCCAATATATTTATAACTTCACTAAATTTGATAACATTTATTTGCACTAGTTAATCAAATACGCATGCCAAACAACAAAGAACCCAACCTGCCATATTAAATTGGTCTTGAACTCAGAAACATAGTAATGTATTCAACTAGAGAATAGGTATAATGTTTGATAATCCATTAATCTTAATCAAGGAACTAGTTCTCAGACCATAGGATATCATGCAATCCCCAAACTATAACATTCGTATAATTATTCGTAAATAGTACACCAGCCCAACCATATCAATGATCCTTAATAATTATCATGGAAAAACCAAACTGTTTATTCAAGTGCCTCAAAATAAAAATGTAAATTCCTAGCAGTTTTGAGCTATTCATCTGCTAAAAGAATGAAATAAAGAAGCACAATAAATCCATGGCCAAAACAAGAGTCATATAATACTCTAATAATAGCATTGTCCAATCAAATATTTAGCATCAGCATCTGGCAATGCCATGGGAAAAATATAGAACCACTCAGTAGTTTTAGAACTCTAATTAACTGCACAAACCTAGGTTGCAACACAGACAAATTCAGCAATGATCTTTTTAGTGCGTAAAGGGTAGGAAAAATATGGCACACAAAATATTCAAATGCATCCGGCCTCGATTGTGGAATAAAATTAATGCTTATACCACAAACCCAACCCTTAAATTTCTAAGAAGAACCGAAATGAGGTTAGGATTTCAAGGTTCTTCCCTATATGCATCATCTCAAATATGCATACAGAATATCAAATTAAAATTTGAAATCATGAATTGATCCCAAAACTAAAAGTTAAAACCTTGGGAAAATACTTGCGCTAGAGGAGAGCCCACGAGGGGAGAATCATTGAGGCTAGATTCCAGCGGGACTGGCCGAAATCAGAGAAAAGTCGCCGGAAAACGTCAATATGTTTGGACCTCGTTTTCTTTATATAATGGTTTTCAAAGGGTGGGTATGGTATGAGATTGAAGACGGCTTCGCTACAAAACTATAGCCTCCGACCTCGCGTGATTTCGTTATCGTATGAGGAAATTACGATGAAAATAGTTTGAAGGGGGTGAAGTGAGTAAAGGAGGAAGAAAGAAGAAGAAAAGGCTTCCTTCCCCCCTTTTTTCCCCCGGCCAAATCACGATCCTTCTCCACCCCTCCTCTCCTTCTTTTTATTTTATTTTATTCTAGCATTAATATTTTATATCTAGTGCTATTATCTTTTCCTTTACTTTAAATAAAATAATTGATACGTGTTTTGTAAAATCTTTCTTCTAGTTTTAATTTTCTCTATGCTTGTACTCAGTCGTTTATAATAACGAGTACTGTCAAAACATATTAATTAATATATCATACGTGTCCTGATCAATAAGTCAATGAAAGTTGACACATACCCTTTAAGGGATTTGGATCCTCTCCTGAGCTAATGGAGAGGATCCTCCTGACCAATTATTGTGGACCGTTAGATTTTCATCCAACGGCTACAAACAGGTGGGTCCTTTTAAAGTTATAATAATTATAGCCGTTGGATGAAAATCCAACGGCCCATAACACTTGGTCAGGAGGATCCTCTCCATTAGCTCAGGAGAGGATCCAGATCCCCCTTTAAGGACATTTTGAACATTTCACATTAAAAAAAATAGTAAAACTATGAACTGGTTGTACGTAATAGTTATTGTGTCTTCATTCACAAGTATGGGCAATAAGTGAAGAATAAAGGCTTGTAACAGATTGTGTGCTAAAGATTATGTCTCTTGCGTGCTTTTATTGATTTGTAATTATCATTTGCATTTATGATTCATTCTTAATTAAATGATGGATTATTTTAGTAGATAAAGTCTTTTTCTTCTGTCCGGGTTCAAACTCTACCCTTCTCTCTTCGCGTAAATTAAAATAATGATATCCCTTGTAATAAAATTAAGAAATAAAAAATAAATCTTAGTTAAGCATAATCAAGTTGATTAGACTAATATGCTTCTCTTATACACTTAACACTCGCATCCTCCTCAGTGATAATTAAGAGATTATACTTGGCCTTAAGGCTGCCTCATGGGCAGTAGCGGAGGTCAATGCTTTTGTGAAGTTGGTCTGACCATCCATCCAGCATGGCGACTTCACAATATTTATCTCAGCTAAAAAGGAGAAAAATATTTGTAATAATGAGTGCATTTTTGCTCACCCTATAAGACGGGGTGATGCTTTATTGATTACTGTTAGATTAATTTGGTTTAATTGATTTAAGATACAAATTTTAAATTTAAACTAATCTAATAACAATCAATGAGGGTATAAGATTTGAACTCTGAGAGAGGAGAGTAAAAAGAGAAGAAAGGTGACGCGTGGCCTGGGATAGCTCTGTTGGGCGGCGTAGAATCCGCGGGTAACTATTACAGGAATTGTGCCCGTTGTGGATGAGATACTTGAGCAGAATCCTCAGGCAGTCAAGCACGTTAACTATAACGAACGCACCATTTTTCTTTTCGAAATTAAACACCGTTAGAAACCGACTCTTAAGCTTATCAAAAGCAAACCAACTGTAAGTTGAGAAAAATTAAAATACACAACTTTAACACAAGTGTTGAAGAGACAAAACAAGTAAACAAATTACTTGTATCACACTGACAAAATATTATAACACAACTCTCATCAATAACGCAATTTAAAAGCTATATATGACACTCATTTTCTAGAGATAAATTCTAGACCACTCACACCAGTGGCGAAGCCAGGATTTCTCGAGGGGAGGGGCGAACTTAAAAGAATGCAAGGTTAAAGAAAAATGTCAACAACTAAATCTTTTTATATAGTAATGTCTTCCATAATTAATCAATACAAACAAATTACAATTGTTGCCGGCGAGGTTTCATGTCATGAAAACGTCGCATAATAGGCTCATTATCAATAAAAGCAAATACATCTTTCTCAATGTAAACAAGCATGCTATCACACAACCATTGATCTCCCATTTTGTTACGCAATAGTGTTTTCACAATCTTCATAGCAGAAAAAACTCTCTCCACCGAAACGGTTGCAACCGGTAACACCAAAGCCAATGTAAGAAGTTTATACACTAACATATAGCTTTCACACCTCCCGGTCTTCACTAACTCTTTTGCAAGATCACTAATTCCTCTCAATGATGAAAACTCACTATGCATCTTCATATTATGAATGTAATTGTCAAGTTGAATTGGAAGATTCATGAGGTCCATACGATCAAAATCTTGAGGATAAAATTGGGCTAAACGAATAATTTTTGCTTTGTCAAAAGATGCAAAATTATTCACCGGATTCAAACATGCCATACGAATAATTCGAAAAAATAATTTCATAATTTCATATCAATAATCATAGAAGCATATGATTCACATCAATAATCAATAACCATATTAATGCATTACCATATGATTCTATACCAATTAAATGAAATTTGTATTAACTAAATAATTAGGGTTACAGATTATAAATTTAAGAATTAAAAAATTTACCTTTAAATGGTGATTGGTGGAAGCCGGCTCAAACTCAAGCTGGAGAAAGGAGAGTGGCTTGTGAACTGTGAAGGCTCAACATAAATTCAAGGGGACTTGGTGGCGTTGGCTTGGCTGCTGGGATTTTGGGGAGCAGCTTGGCTCTCTCTCTCTCTCTCTGTTGATTGGTGAACAAATGGGATCAGGAAATAAAGAGGAACGGGATTGGGGACAGGGGTGGGGGACAGATACTAGGGTTTTGGGGTGACACGCGGAAGGAGCGGTCCCCTTTTATAATAATTTTTTTTTAATTCAACTAAACAAAACGGCGCCATTTTGTTTCATAATTTTTAAATTTTTTTTACTAGGCACAAAACGACGTCGTTTTGGCCTGGTTTAAAAAAAAAAATTAATAGCAATCTGCAGATTGCAGATTGCCCAGAAAAACAGAAGAGTGAACCAGGGATTTCCAGGGAGGCGCGCGCGAGGGGAGTGGCGAAGAGCTGGGTCCAGTGGTGTTTCCCGGCGAGGGGAGTGGCGGCCGCCACTCCTCGCCCTCACGTGGCTTCGCCACTGACTCACACTCCTCACTAAAACTACTCACTTACAAGACGACTCATGCTTCTACTTACCTACTTTTGGTTCTACTCTCTTACTTTCTTACTTTTTGCTTGATTACTTACATAGCACTGCACCTTATATTTATACATGGCATAACCGATCTAGCCTAAGTCGGTGCACTTGGCTTTGTGCATTTCCAGCCACCAATTTATATTACTTATTAGAATTTTCACTAACATTCCATTACAACAATCTTAAGATATTTTATTTAGATAATTCACTAGAATTAACTAGCATTTTCAATGTGCATGCACTACGATTTTCATTGTTGCTTGCTAGAATCTTCTAGACAAATCTTATGCATGTTTGATCAATTCATCTCTCCATTATCTGTGAAAGGGGGCAAAGAGTAGGAACTAGAACAATGTAGTTCTTTTGTACCGAGTTTAATGGGTTGGTGTTAATCTTTAACACTGTATTTGTCAAGGCAGAATGAGAGGATCGACTGCGATGGAAACACCATATTGCACCAGGATGCAGATAGGAGTTTTTACTGTATAGCATTGTTTTAGAATTTAATTGGTCATGTCGTGCAGTTGCAAGCAAAGCTACGCTGGTTTATGGTATTGTTCTATTGCTAGATTTATGTTGTTAGACAAATACTTACGCAAATATCAAGTTTGTTGACTTGATAAAAGTGAAAAAAATTGAGATTCCACAAAAAAAACCAATTGGCAATATGAAGAATAGCTCAACTTATTTATAAGCCCAGGCAATGTCCATCCTCACATCAATGTGGAATCCCTTCTCAACACGCCCCTTCACGTGTGGTGAATTTTGGACATAGGGTGACACAGAGCGCATGTGACCATTTAGCTTCACATGTGGGACAACCTATGCACTGATATCATGAAGAAAGTTGAGGTTCCACCAAAAAACCAATTGGCAGTATGAGGAGTAGCCCAACTTACTTATAAGCCCATGCAAAGTCTTTCTCCTCATCAATGTGAGATTCATTCTCAATAAAAAGACCTATGTGGTAGACGAATGCTTATGTTACCAATTAAGTCTAAAGACATGATCAATGACTATGTTGTGGACGAATACTTATGTTACCAAGTATATGTTGGTCGACTTGATAAATGTATACCGTGTTGTGTCATCCTGTGGCAGAGATATTACCACCACATTACAACATGCACCACAACAACGAGGATTAGGCAGCGGAGGAGCTGTTGCTAGTGGCCAACGTGGTATTTGCAGCCGCTTACGCCATTCCTGGGGGTAATGAACAAAGTGGCCGTCCTGTTTTTTCAGGACTATTGAGGGTATAAATGTAAATATAGATATAAAAGATCCTACTTAGATATTGGATAGATATTGGATAGTTAATTCTGTTAGTTAGTGGTGCTAATGTAGTGGTGCTACTTTCATTAGTTGATATACTTGTATGTATATAGGTTGTAACTTTATTCAAAGATTTAATGAAAAGATTATTTCCCAATATGTTATCAACCGCCTTCTGTCTCACGATCTGATCCAAACACGCTTCACCGCCTTGCGACGTTTCTTCTTCCCTCTTTCTGATTGTGATCGCCATCTCGATCTCCCAAACCCTAACCTTGTGCATCAATGGCGGCTCCTGCTTCTTCTTCTGACTCTACTGCTTATGTTCATCCACCTCCGTTGCACTCCTCTGTCACGGTATCTCCTCTGGTGACCTCCTCCATCGTAATTCAAAATATTGGATCTATGATGCCAATTAAGCTCACCACTACCAATTACCTCACCTGGAGTGCTTTGTTTGCTCCTATTTTTCACCGTTACAATTTCACTAGCATTGTTGATGGCTCAACACCTCCGCCACCTCAAATGCTACTGGATGATTTTGGCAATCGCACTTCTCTCATCAATCCTGAGTATGTTTCTTGGTATGAGAACGATCAAAACATTCTCATATGGCTCAATTCTACATTGTCTGAAACCCTAATTCCTTACATTGTTGGAGTTAATTCTTCTTGCGAACTTTGGTCGAAATTGGAGTCACGATTGGCTTCTGCTTTTCAATCTCACATTCATAATCTTCAATCGCGTCTGCATAACACTACAAAAGGTGAATCTACAGCAGGTCAATTTCTCCAACAAATTGAGGAAATTGCATATGCTCTTGCTAGTGCTGGAGCTCCGGTGGCTGATTCCGAGCTCATTTCTGTCACGCTTCATGGATTACCCTTAGAGTATGATTCTTTTGTTGATGCTATTCAATTTCATGTCGGATCGACTACCATTGATGAATTGCATGGCCTTCTTCTAAGCAAAGAAATTTAGTTGAATAATCGCAAGAAATTGCCTCTCACTGCTCATTTCCAAGCAATTAATTTTTCTACGAGTCTTCTTCCCACACCATCTATGGCTCCTCAGGCTTACGCTGCTCTAGCTCACTCTTCATAGAATTTCTCTCAAGGTCGTTATTCTAATTACTCTCAAAATCGTGGCAGTTCTTCAAACCCTAGAAATTTTCAAGGCAGGGGCAATTTCAGAGGCAATTTTCAACGCAACAATTACCGGCCGAATAATCAACGTTCTTCTCGTGGTGGTCGTTCTTTCTCTGGCAAAAGCACTCCTTGCCAAATCTGCCGTCATTATGATCATGAAGCATTTGATTGTCCATATCGCATGAATCCCAGCTACACTGGATCTTCATCTCACTCTGCTATGGTTACTCACACTAGTTCTACTTAATCTGCTCCAACTTGGCTTGTTGATTTTAGCGCCAGTTCCCACATGACCAATTACTACACCAATCTACAAAATCCTAAGACTTATCATGGTCATGAACAGGTCTACATTGGTGATGGCAAAGGTTTGCCCATTCATCACTCTGGTTCTTCTTCTTTAAATACTCGTCACCATTGTTTTCAGTTGAAAAATGTTCTTCATGTGCCTGATTTAAAGCAAAATTTGTTATCTGCAAAATTCTCTTCCATCTCACATTTAATTCCTTTCATTCTTCTAACCCATCATCACCACATACATCTCCTTCACCATATACATCTCTTCCCCCACATCCATCTACATCCCAACAACTACATACATCTTCTTCACCAAATTCATCTCCTTCCCAAAATACATCTCCTGCACCACCTTCATCTACTTCCCAACAACTAAATATCTCTTCTCCATCATTGCCATCTCCTCCTCTCAACATTCATCCCATGCAAACTCTTTCCAAGTTTGGCATCTTTAAACCTAAAGCTTTGCTTGCCACTAAACATACCTTTCCATCTCATCTCAGTGTTGACTTTGTTCCTTCCACCTATCATCAAGCATCCAAATATTCTCACTGGAGGAAGGCAATGCAAGAAGAGTTTAATGCTCTTCTGAACAATGGTACCTGGTCATTGGTTCCCTATTTTCCTTCTCAGAATCCGATAGGTTGCAAGTGGGTATTTCAAATCAAACGCAAGCCTGATGGTTCTATAGATCGGTATAAGGCACAACTGGTTGCAAATGGCTTTCATCAACAGGAAGGGTTAGACTACACTAAGACTTTTAGCACTGTTGCCAAACCTGTCACCATTCGACTTTTACTCACTTTGGCTATTCAATATGATTGGTTTCTCAACCAACTTGATGTCAGCAATGCTTTCCTGTATGGTACTCTTACAGAAATTGTGTTCATGCAACAACCTCCAGGATTTCAGGATTCTACACAGCCTAATTCTGTTTGTAGACTCCATAAATCTTTGTATGGTCTCAAACAAGCTCCTAGAGTTTGGTATGATAAACTACATGGTGCTTTACTCTTCTTGGGCTTCGTTGGCTCAAAATCTGATCATTCCTTGTTTGTTAAGAAAGATCCTCACTTGGTGTTTATTCTTGTCTACGTTGATGACATTCTTGTCACATGCCTTTCTCCTCAAACCTGCAAGTATGTTATTGATCAACTCAATGCTCTCTTTCCTATCAAGGATCTTGGTCCTTTGCATTACTTTCTTGGCATTGAAGTTAAGTGATCCTCCAAGGGTATTTTCATTTCTCAACCTAAATACATCTTGGATTTGTTGCACAAGGCCAAAATGGATGATGCCAAACCCTGTGTTACTCCCCTTAGTACATCAAAACTTGATCACTCTTCTCCTCTCTTGGATGATCCTACTGAATATAGATCCCTTGTTGGAGCCCTTCAACATCTCACATGGACTAGGCCCGATCTCTCTTTTGCAGTGAACCTTGTTTGTCAATTTATGTACTGTCCTCGACTTTCTCATCTTCAAGCGGTCAAACGCATTCTGAGGTATCTCAAAGGTTCCATTCAGTGTGGTCTCTGGTTTTCTAAAAGTTCCTCATCACCGTGTATCACTGCTTATTTCGATGCTGATTGGGCAAGCTGTTCTATGGATCGCAGATCAACTGGTGGTTTTTGTATTTTTTTGGGCAATTCTATCATCACTTGGAGTGCTAAGAAGCAATCCACCATGGCACGGTCCTCTACAGAGGTTGAATATCGATCTTTGGCTAACACTGCTGCAGAATTAACTTGGATTTGCAAGCTTCTTGGTGATATTGGTTTTCAATTACATTGTCTACCAAAGTTGTGGTGTGACAATATATCAGCTATCTCTCTTGCCAAGAATCCTATTTTCCATGCTCGTACTAAGCATGTTGAATTGGACTACCACTACATCCAGGAAAAAGTTTTGGCTCGCAATTTCTCTGCATTTTGTTTGTTCACAGGATCAAGTAGCTGATATTTGTACAAAGGCTCTGTCCAAATCACGTTTTCTGTTTCTCCGGTGCAAACTTGCTCTTCGGCAACCTCAAATCAGTTTGAAGGGGAATATTGAGGGTATAAATGTAAATGCAGATATAAAAGATCCTATTTAGATATTGGATAGTTAATTCTGTTAGTTAGTGGTGCTAATGTAGTGGTGCTACTTTCATTAGTTGATATACTTGTATATATACAGGTTGTAACTTTATTCAAAGATTTAATGAAAAGATTATTTAAATAAGGACGATCCTCCTTTTTGCTTCACCTGCATGGACGGTGTGGTCATTGCCTGCTCATTGTCTTCTGTGGCTTTCGTTCTCTCTGTCCTCTCCTCTCCACTCGAGTACCTGCTTTCATAAGCAACCTTCAATTATGGTGGGTATGAAATGTATATTCTATTGTGTTGAATGATTTACAAGAGAGTGCTCTTTATAGGAGCCAATGTACAGACAACCACCTTAAGCTCAGGGAAAGGAATTAATAAACAATGTACAGACAGTAGTGGAACAAATAAACAAGCATGAATGGCTAATGGAAGCAATCATGAATGGCTAATGGACGGCTAGTGGACAAGCAATCCATGTGTTGAGAAGAAGATTCCCTTTTACCTTCCTCCAAGGTCAGGACTGGAATCTTCTTGCTCTTATTCTCCATGGTACCCACCATGCTTGCCTTTGCAGCCACCATTTTGCTCTTGATCCCTGTCGTGAAGAAATGGACCAAGTCTCTAGTTCACCCTATTGCCTTTTTCCCGGTCCCCCTATTAGGCCTGCTTCAGTTTCCTATGTATAAATCTTTCAAAGTCATGTTTCAGACAGTTAATGCCTGGTTTTTCAAACCATTACTCCGTTTTCTTGGCTTTTCCTATGTAAAAATCTATCAAAGTCATGTTTCACATTAACTTTATGTCGTGGCAGAATGTGTGGTGCAGATTCACAATCTTGCAACATAAGTTATTGTTAGATTTGCAGGTAACATTTGAATATTTCAGTTGGGTTCTTCTTCTTTCTCCCCAATATAATGTCACAATTTATTGTGTTTTCATTTTAATTATGGGCAAATTAGAAAGAGCAGTGTGTTTCCCTCTCCGCACTCAAGTTTGAATCTGCTTTCCAAAGTTTGGATTGGATTAGATATTTAGAATTTGCTCCAATAATTTGAGTTTATACAAAAGGCCAAAACAGAAAAGTCTGAAATTGAGAATAATCTCATCAGTTAATGGAATTTACGTAAGAAAAGGTCAGAGCAAACTTCATGAAATACCTCGAGTATAAGCCCACGATACTCATCCGAATTCATTGAAGCATAATAATTCAAGAGGCTATGAAGATCCTTAGGCTCTTCTATCTGGTTTGCCACTATCATCACCGCCATGGACTCCCTGATCCTCCCCCAGATCATAAGAACACTTCTCCACTGCAACCATTACAACAAATTTAGTCCCTCCTCCTGCTTAAGTTTGATCATGATCATAACCAGCTCTCTGCTCTCTTCTCTGATGATCAACGTGACTCGAGCCCTCCTGCCGTTCCCTGATCATCTGGTCGAGTCTCTCTTGAACCATGGCATGCGATAGGCTTGATATCAAACGGTACCTATCAGAACTAGAGCTCGCTACTTCTTCTGAGCAAGACGAAGACATGCTAAGCAAGCAGCTGCTGCAAGCCTGCAACACAATGCCCTGCATACTCTCTGTTGCTGCTTGGAGGAGGCTTTCATTTTAGACATGGTTTGAGTTGGAGCTTTGATGGAAGTTTTGTGCCAAATTTATCATTTATTCACACTTGGCAACTGTGGGGTTTGTTAATCATGATTGTGTCTTGTGTCTTACAACATTTTAATAGATGAGTTGGTGAATGCAAGAAGGCAAATGGGGAACGTTCTTTTAGTTAATCGAGCCAGTAATCATGATGCTTAATAGTTTAACTTTATAGGTCTAATTACTATCAGTTGGCACATCCTTTTGAAGGGTTTGGTTAACATGAAAAAGTAGTGGTTCCATTTCCATGAGAGCTTGTTTGGAAGGCTCCGTTTGGTTAACAGATACAATATTTTTTTTTTCGAAAGTCACTTTGAAGTGTTTCTTCTTGAAGAAAAAGAAACACAACGTGTCATTCTCTAGAAAGTGCTCTATGATCCATTAGCACTTTTGACATTTTCTATCAAATGTAGTCGTAAGCTCTTGATTGTCAAGAAGATTTGAAAAGCACTTGGAAGAGTTTTCTAAGTAAAGTTTCGATGTGCTTAACCTTACAAATGGCCGTGTTTGGTCGATTTCATCATGGGAAACTAAAGACAACAGTGCGCCGGGGCCTTTCACGTTTGATTGGGACCCTGATGAACACCAATTGAAGATCAAGAAAGGAGAGGTGATTTTTTGGACTAGTGGTGTATTCACAAGTAGTACTAGCTAATACATATGAGTATATTTTGCCCGAGGAGATCAAGCTGAGGTATAATTTTAGCATTGTTTCAAATGAGAATGAAGACTACTTGACTTACACTGCTCTAGATCTCGATCAAGGTTCAGAATGGGTGCTGAACTGCCTGGGGAGACTTGGCAACCGAGACTTGAAATTGCACAAGCTAAGAATTGTGACGGCTACAACGCCGGTGGAGGGTGCGTGAGAAGGGACCGGCCACCGAATTGTTGGAAAATTTGGTGATGAATTGGAGCTCAAAAATGTTTCCTTATACACCTCAAGATCCCCCTAATGATTTGGTAGTGGTACTAGAAGCAGCAGTGCTTGTAAGTGTGAGACTTTGTCTCTTCAAGCTATTAGTGACGATATATAAGCATCAGAGTTTGATATTCAGGTGTGCTTTGTGTGTTGTACTCTATAAAAAAAGGGGTTCTAGTATGCTATTAAGACATGTCTTGTGGTGTGGATTGATATTTTGCAACGAAATTAACTTGGCTACACAAAGGATGAGGAGGTGTTTTCCTCAAAATATTTCTTGAGAAGTTCGTGAAATTTCGTGCTTATGATCAGAATCGTTAATGTTAAAAAACATTATGTAAAGATCATTTATGTAACACATCAATTAAAAATAAGGTCGTTTAGTCATTCAACTATAGTAAATAGATAAACGGTTCGTAATGCATCCATAAATTTCTTTTATACGATTCGATGACTTTACATCTCATATATTTATTAATTTTTTACAGAGATTATCTTTATAGAATAATTTAAAATATTAACAAATTCGATTATAAAAACGAAATTTTGTGAATTGATTGCGCATCATTTTGATGAGGAATTCCTTATTTTTGAGTAGCCAAGCTATTTTCTCCCTTACATTTTCATAAATAAAGAGTACATGACAATATTGTTGGATTACACCACACATTTTGTCAAATTTAAAGACCGTAATTAACGGACTCTTAGTTCAAGGACCAAATCAAAATTATAGTAAAAATTAAGGGACGAGTTCTGTTTTATACTCATGTTGGGCCTTTCTGAGAAACAAATTGGGCCTTTATAGCTATTTAATTTGGCCCATAACCCAAACTATAAAACAAAGCCCAAATCAGGTTTTTATTTTTAATTGTCGGAAAGCCCAAAACAGAATCCAACACCTTAAACAAAACAGAAACCCAAAACGCAGCGCCGTATCACAGAACTTCATCAGAGGTTGGTGGGCGTCCTCAGTCACAGACAAACAAAACACAAAAAGAAAAGAGAAAAGAGCAAGAGAGAGAGAGATACAGGAAGGGAAGAGAGCACACTGGCGTTGATCGTACTGTCCAGATCCACTGGTTTTCTGGATCAGACGACCCGAAGCCATGGCTTCCAAAGGTCCAGGGTCCAAGCTTGATCATGAACCCAGAGCTAAGCGCCAAAAGGTTAGCTTTCCTATATTTTACTCTGCATTTTCCCGAAAGTTTAGTTTTTGTTGAGCTAGGAATTAATAAATAAATAATAGTTGTTTTTTTTTTAATATATGAAAAATATTGTTGTTTTATAATCCTACTGTGTTTTAGCGTTGTTGAAACATTCAACCTGTGATTATATTGGTTAGAAGTGGTTTTTGATGTTTATTTTACCTTTTTTTTTCTTCTGGTTTTTTGAAGCTTGTATAGCAATGTAGTGGCTTGAAATTGTAGTTTTGAGTAATTTTAATTCATGAATCGTTAAAGTCCCACATCGTGGGTGCAAGGAAAACCAAAGAGGTTTAAATATTATTACCCCACTCGTTTTTATGCTAAAATCTCATGACGGATTAGGCAGTTGTTAAGTTGAGGATAATATCGGTGTCATTAGAGTGGAGCAGGCTGACGATCCAAAAATTCCAACTTGGTATGGTGCAAGAAAAATCAAAGAGTTTAAATAGAATTACCTCACTCTAACTAATAAACCAAAGAGGTTTAAATAGTATTACTCTATTTTAACTAACATCGAGGTTTTTTATGGTAAAATCTCATACTTGACGGATTGGGCAAGTGATTAAGTTGGAGATAATATTAGTGTCGTTAGGGTGGGGCGGCCCCGACGATTCAAAAATTTCAACAAGAATTAATCACTTAAATAGTATTACTCTACTTTAACTAACATCGAAGTTTTTTGTGGTAAAATCCCACACTTGACGGATTGGGCAAATGATTAAGTTGGGGATAATATCAGTGTCGTTAGAGTGGGGCGGCCCCGACGATCCAAAAATTCCAACATGAATTAATCACTTTTCTGGTAATTTAAGGCTCTACTGGTTTTTGTTATGTAGAGGGAAATTTTAAGTGGGTTTTAATCCCAACTCTCGGTCACTCCCATCTCCTTCCCTCGTTGTACACCGAGACACACTCTCTCTTGAGTTCTTAACACTCGAGCTCTCTCTCTGCCTTCTCTCTAAACCACCAAGAAAAGTCACCACCATTTTTACTTCGACCAAATCATAGCCACAAACCACTAGATTCGTCATCTAGGTGGGCTGTGGAGTCAAACCGTGGCTCTGCATGTTCAATCCAATGACGGGGAGGAACTGAACTGAGAGCTTCGTACTTCCCTGCAGACTCGGGGTGGAGCTTCGTAATATTTCTTCTGACAAATTGCCTACTCTTGTATTAATTAGACAGAATTCAATGTAAAATTTTGATTCACAGTCGCGCGACAAGCCACATGAAGGCGGCGGACCAGAATGTAATTGACAGTGAAGCGAAAGCATAAGTCCACAGCATGATAACTGAACATTCATTCTCTCCAGCTTCAAATAATAGCGTCATTATTCCTGCCATATTTTAAAGGATCAATAAACAATACTTGAGAATAAACTTACATTAGTTATGAAAAAGTGTGAGCGAGCGAGCGAGCAACTTCTGATTGCACTTTTTGTTGCCAAACAGTCGAAGAGCAAGCGTACCTATGTTCATCGCAGGTGGGAGTGAAAACTGAAGCAGAAGAACAAACAGATATAATGGATCAGAGTGCACCAACCCAAATTTCAGTGCCCCTTTAACAACCAAGACGCCTATAAGAGGCAGGGCAACATAACGAACAACTATGATGCCAACGACAAGAGATTTCTGAATCCCTGACCCTCGCAAGCCTGAAACAACAATGTGAAGTAAGTTCTGAACTAAACCAACAATTAAGTACGACACTAATAGAATTTGTACGAGTTATTACCTTTAAGTAGGTTTCCTCCTATTATCAAAATGAGAGATGGGATGGCTCCGTCTCTGCAATCATAAAGAACAAGTCTCTTTAACTGATACCAAGTGAACAACAAAAATGATACAAACACTTCGTATAAAAAAACACACTCGTCTTTTGAGCCGAAATTCAAAAACCATCTGGTCTGAATATGTTTTGTAAAGTTGGGATTAACACGAGACAATTATTCTACTTTTATGCTAATTGAGAACCAAATTGTTCATTTGGATATGTACAACTATAGGACCAAGCATGGTTAGTATCTTCCCTAGCATGTAACTGTATTAAGAACGGGAAGCTATATTAGTTGCCAATAATTGCGTCGATCATGGATAAAACATTAAGGTTCGATACAGTTCGGGCATAAGTTTTATACCCCAACAAATTAGCAGTATCTTGAATCACCCGTAGAGGAGCACCATCTCCTAAAAGTAATTTTCGAATCTGAGGGATGACTCCGATTGCAAAACCAATGAGCTACACCAGGAAAAGATCAAGTTTGCTTAACCTTTCAATAAAATAGCACCGAATCTGGATCACAATGATATAAAAGTGCAGAAAGGGCATACCGCTCCAATAGTTGAAGGGGCAAATATTGATTTCAGATTCATCTTTTGAAAGACCATCACTATTCGTTGCTCTAGTTTACCTGAAGTCGTTGCCTGCCATGGAAAACAACAAAGATATGCAGTGTAAGAAATTGAAAAGAAACAGGGTAAATTTCTCGTTGGAGATGTCCGGCATGTTACATGTGAGCTTGTGAATCTAGACCATATATTCAAATGACATTCAAGTAATATTTTGTGCGTGTAATACAAGTAATTTGTTTACTTGTGTTGTCTCTCTAACCAACATTTATGTTAGAGTTGTGTACTCTAGTTTTCTTTTCTCAATATTGTATGGGAGAGATAGGAAATGAAAAATATGATTTACGATGGAACTGAGTTTTTAGTTATGTAGGCTATTTCATAACTCTTCAAATACCTTTTGGATGTATCTGAAACCGCACAACTCTTCAAAATTTCATAGCTCTTCAAATACCAAGGGCCTTGTCTTGATCAATTAATACTAATATTATATTAATATTATGGTATAATCATCAAGTCCACATAATTAGTGGTCCAAATCTCAATTCTCATTCCAAATGGTCTAATACCTAATCACTAATAAAGGTGACTAACCTAAAATAAAGACCTCTAGGGAACTTGAGTTCCCCGATGTGGGACTAAAGGAGGCTCAAAACTCCAACACCTTTGATTTTTCTTCAGGTACAGCAGTGTATGACAGTGCATATTGATCCGGATTTTCCTCAACTATGACATTCCTTTGAAGATAGCAGAGGCTCAGTGCAACTTACTTGGTCGGATGTAGAGGACCTCTCGGCGGACTGATTATAATCTTGGTTGCCCCTTCTTGAAGATACCCGCACAATATTATACACATAGGACCACACATAAAAGTCTCCTACCTGAAGCATGGACACAATTACATTACAAAAGGCAAAGATAGGAATCCCTGACAGCTGAACAAGGTAGCTACATTGTATTGAAGAGAAACAGTCACCAGAATTCAAGAGGAAAAGAAGGACAAAAGAAAATGTGTTCAGAAAAACGTATTCTACACAGCAAGCAGGCGCACACAAACACCGTTTAAGAACTGGCCCTGGCCGTTTGGGGGTAGTACAATTTGTATGTATATGTTCTAGACATGAGATGAAACTTATGATGATAATAATAAAAATTAAAATCGTGAGTTCAAATTGCAGTAACTGCGCATTTTCGACTTGAATGAGAGAATTGGATTGTAACTTATTTGAAGCAGTTTCCCAATCCTTTCTTAATTCGAGTCATAGAAAGCTAGATAAAGGAATTTCAAGAAAACCAAAATATTGGAACAAGACGGAGAAGGAAATGTACCGCCATTGAGAGCGAAGCATAACCCATGGCATACATGTGACAGACATCAGGAGCTCCAAATGGGCTCCCTTTTTCTTTACAGACTGCTGGGACTATAATGAGGAGCATCATACCCAAATTACCTGTTAAGTGTTAACATCAGCATATCTGGAGATTGATAAAACGCAAAACCGAATATTTATCAGCTGTGTTTTAGAATTAGAGTGTTGGATTACCTGCAGCACAGCAACCCAAGACAAGGCCTCGCAGATGGGCAGGTGGCCTTGTTAATTGGATGAGAAGACATCCGAGTATGGAACCAATTATAAATGTGATGAGGATATTCACTGGCATGAACCACCTATACACATAATAATTATTACAACGTTAACATGATTATATACATACATACATATATATATATATATATATTAAACAACTTAATTAGAACTCACATTTTAACCATGCTTTGATATGTAATTGTCTGCGCAACGTTGGAACTCACCAGAGCAGGACCGAATACATAAAATACAACCTGTTCGTTCATTGGTTCACAAAACATAAATATTTGTAAGAAAACAGTCCAACACGAGAAATTAAATTAAATGGGGAGGGTTTAGAGCACAAGAGACTGAATGAAGAAGCAGTGTATTGTTTTTACAGTGTTTAAGTTCTTTCTAGTAACTTCCCCCAAAATATTGACACGATCAAGAGCAAGATATGAGCCAAGTGCTGTTATCGAAAGCACTTTCAACACCGGAATTAAGGCCGTCACGAACAGCTGCTTAAGCTCCATCCTTTTCTTTTATCAATTATTCCAAATTATTATTAGCTCGTGTTCACCTCCTCCTCTGCCACCTCTGCCTGTCTGCCTCTATAAATTTAATACCAAACAGAAAACAAAAATACAAAAATGCAATCAAAATTTCAGTGTTGGGATAGGAATTCAGCAATAATATATATATATATATACACACACACACATACACACACGATGCTAACAAGAGTGAATTAGAGAAAAATGGGGAGGTTTTTAAGATGTGGGATCAAACCTCCGGATTCGAATTAAATAGCACAATTACGCATGCCAAACGAGGCCTAGGCTGCTATCACAATGAATTGCTTCTGTTTTGCTTTCATGAAAACAAAGGAAAAACAATAGAAAACAATCAAGCAAGCACATATATATGGTAGATTTAAGAATGTATTAGGAGGAAAAACAATAAGGGCATATGCATTTATATGCATTTATGCAGCTGTTAAACGTGTAGTCGCTTGTCTGAGCTGGGTCGGTCCGTTGTTGATGGGATCATGGGATGGTGCTCAAATAAGTCTCGTCTGGCGTCTACGTTTATGTCTTCTTCTGCTTCCCATTTCCTTTGCCATTGGTGACTTGGTTACTCCAATAGGCCCATCGCAATCACTGCTCTTGTTTTATGCCATGTCCCTCCCAAAGGAAGAGAGTTCGTTGCAACCACATGTTCGCAGTTATTTCTTACAAAAAATATTCATTTATTCTTCATCGTCAATATCACGTTTAACAGCGAGTGACCATATAATTTATGAATAGCCAAGATAATGGTCTGTTCGATCCTCATGAAAACAGATGATTAGGTGGTACTTAATCCACTATTTTGATTTTATATTGATCATTGTGTTACTTGTTTTCATATTGGATATAGACAAGATCATTATTAGTCCTTACAAGAGAGATATTGGTCCCTTTGTATCTCCTATTTGAAAATCTTGCAATCTAGTAAGATTTATGAAATGGGTTTTTGTTAGAATACCTTCTCATGAATTACCAAAAAGATCGAGGGAAACTAGCTGAGAGAGTTGCCCAATACTTTGTGGAATGGAGCCCTTCATATTATTAGAAGAGAGGTCTAGTGTTATCAAGGATGACAAGTTTTCGATGAAATCTGGAATTGAGCTCCACAAATTATTGTACATAAGGTTGAGATTATGCAAAACATTCCTAATCCTAAGGAGGCTAGTAGTTGGCTTTGCATACCACAATCAGATAAATCTAGCGTCTCTAATGAATTATTTGGACATTTTGAGAAACTCCTTCAAAACTTTTCAAATGTAAAATCAATATTGAAATTATTAGCCGCCAGATTTTCTGCTTGCAAGTTCACTGATTTGACTACATTAGCAAATAGGCACGAAAGGGTGGGTTGGTGGGTTTCTGAAAGAGAAAGGACTTAATATGGCTTATAAACCATGTTTCATTAGCACTAATCAGGACTTATTGACTTTAAATCTTGGCAAATTGTCACATCCCGACCCGGGCTCTACTACATCTTGGGTTCAACTTCGTCGTAGCACGATATTATCCGCTTTTGGCCCCGACCATGCCCTCACGGTTTTGTTTCTAGGAACTCACATGAGAACTTCCCAGTGGGTCACCCATCCTAGGATTGCTCTCGCGCGAACTCACTTAACTTCAGAGTTTCGATGAACCCTGAAGTTAGTGAGCTCCCAAAAGGCCTCGTGCTATATGGAGGTGGGCATGTACATTTAAGGCATAGATGATCCACTCCCTTGGGCGATGTGGGTTCTAACAATCCACTCCCCTTAGGGGCTCGACGTCCTCATTGGCACACTTCCTGCCAAGGATTGGTTATGATACCAAATTGTCATATCCCAGTCTCGACTCCGCTGCAACATAATATTGTTCGCTTTGGGCCCCGGCCACGCCCTCATAGTTTTTGTTTCTGGGAGCTCAGACAAGAACTTCCCAATGGGTCACGCATCCTAAGATTGCTCTCGCCCAAACTCGCTTAACTTCAGAGTTCCGATTAACTCCGAAGCTAGTGAGCTCCCAAAAGGCTTCGTGTTATATGGAGGTGGGCATGTACATTTAAAGCATAGAGGATCCACTCCCCTAGGTAATGTGGGATCTAACAATTCACCCCCCTTAAGGGCCGGACGTCTTCGTCGGCACACTTCCGGCCAAGGATTGTGGGATCTAACATAAATGGCATACACTAATAGTTAAGCACAACATAAGCTTTTTCACAAATGATATTATCTATACTAAAGGGGAGGGGTGGCCTTGGAGGAGGGGGTAGGCTTAGCCTCACAATGAGCTAGTAATAATGCGGGTCAAATTTGCATTTGACGAGAATCGAACCTAAGACCTCTCATTTACAAGTGAAGAGGTCTACCACTAGACTGTAGTATTATTAGTAGCATAACATAAGCTTTGTAATAGAAAAAAATAATTGTTATGTTTGGAAATTAAAGAATAAAGTCTAAGGAGGTATAGTCAAGATATAAAGTCTTTTAAAATCCTCTCAAATTTGAGTTTGATTATGTGCCGTTAGGATTTTAAAAGAATTTAAAACATTTTAAAATCAGGGTGTAGTTAATTAAAATTTAAAAAAAAAATTAAAACACTTTGAAATTTTTTGTTTTTTTAAATCTTACCGACGATGAGATTGAATAGATGGTCATAGAAAAGGAGTTGCATGCTCAGAGGGATCAGGAGAGGAAAGCATTGAATGAATCAGAAAGGGTGCAGATACAACCATCTATTAAGAAGAGATTGAAGGAGTATCGTGACAAGGTTCCAACTGAACAAGGGTGTTTAAGTATTTTTACATCAAATTTTGGTTAGAATTATATGAAATTATGATGGTTGGTTAAAATTCTATTCATGGTCTACCTTTTGGTTATTTTTCCAAATTGTTCGATCATGGTGTAGTCAAAGTAGTATTTAACAAGATTCAAAGAATGCATTCAAATCTAGGTGTAGTCGCCATTTAGTACTACGGTGTAGTGGTATTCCTTTTCACTTTTACGTGAGAGGTCTTAGGTTTTTTTTCTTAGTAAAAGCGAATTTGAACCACATTATTGCTAGCCTGTTATGAGGCTAAGCCTATCCCTTCTCCCTTATTGTAGATAATATTATTCATGTTGTAGGCCTATTTGACTGAACTGTATTTATGACAAAAAGGGAGAAGGGTTGGCATCAATAGAGAGATGAGAGATATATAATTTTGAGACGTGTGTTGTATCACCCCCTTATGCCTTTATTTATAGTAGTAGGATAGGTAGAATCCTTACCCTAAAAAGATTACATCTCTAATAGGAATTAAACTACTAAAGGGAATATACAAAGATACTCCCCCTTGAGTGTGTAAATACTCAAACAAAACTTTGCATCAGATTTTCAGCAGATGAGGTAAAACAGTTGACGAAGTCGTCGGCACAAAGAGTAAATGCGAGTCTCAAATATAAGAAAGTAAGTATGCATCGGTAGTAAAACTCACAAAACCTCGCTATGGTAACGCTTGAGGTAGGCAAAAACCCATAGACTAAAGGTGAGAAGTATGCATAATGTCTAAAGCAAACGTCAAAGAGGAAGAAAGTAGTGAACTTAACGGAGTATGGTCATCCCAGGATGGTTGCCTCATCAAAACCTCATTAGGTAGCAAAACCCAATGGGAAAAATGCTCATAATCGTAGGAAAAAGAGTACATTAAGATTAAGTGAGTATGCTTCTAGATACTCCCACTGAGTTAGACATACTTCCAAATAAGAGAACTACAGGCAATTCAACTCAGACAATTTACGCATACTGATTTCTTGGAGAGCTTTTGAAAAGTAGACTTAGGGGTAATGACTTGGTGAAGAGATCGACCAAGTTGTCTTGGGAATGGATTTGCTTGACTTTAATGTTCTGATGCTGTTGTTGCTGGTGAGAGTAATACTGTAAAAGAACTTCGGCGTTATGTGCTTGATGTTATCTCCCTTGATGTATTCCTTCTTTAACTGCTCGATACATGTTGCATTGTCTTTAAAGATCGTCATAGGAAGGTCAATGATAGAAGTAAGACCATTAGTGCTTCGAATATGTTCCATAACTGCTTTCAACCAAAAGCACTCTCGCGAGGCTTCATACAGGGCAAGAATCTCAACATGGTTCGAAGAAGTCCTTGCTTGGTAGACCTCCAAGATATAGCAGTGTCTTCAATGGTAAAGACATAACTTGTTTGAGAACGTGCTCTATGTGGGTCAGACAGTTAACTAGTATTTGCGTAACCAACGATGCGAGAATAAACCCGAGAACTAAGGGGGGTGATGACTCATCTCGAAGTTTCATGGGTGTAGAACAAGCCCAAATCTATCGTACCCTTAAGGTACGTCTTTAACACCATTCCAGTGTCTGCGTGTAGGCGCGTTGCTGTATCTAGCCAAAAGATTAATAACGAAGGAAATGTCAAGTCTAGTGCATTGAGCCAAGTACAATAAAGCACTAATTGCACTTAGGTATGGAACTCTAGGCTCCAAAATCTCTTCCTCATCTTCCTTGGGACGGAAGGGATCTCGTTTAGCATCTAATGTCCGAACAACCATAGGAGTACTTGAAAGCTTCGCTTTATTCTCATTAAAACGTCGCAACACCTTATGGGTGTAATTCAATTGATGTACTAGGATTCTATCCGAATAATGCTTGATCTGCAGGCTGATACAATATCGAGTTTTTCCAAGATCTTTCATCTTAAATTCTGATTTCAAGTGCGTGGCAATTTTCCCAAGCTCTGCGGAAGTTCTGATGAGGTTCATGTCATCGACATAAACTCCAACGATCGTAAATCCAGAATGTGACTTCTTAATGAACACACATGAGCATAGTTCGTTGTTCACATAACCTTAACTTATCAAATATTCACTCAGACAGTTATACCACATCCACTCAGATTGTTTCAATCCGTAAAGTGATCTCCTCAATCTAATCGAGGAAGTTCTGTGGTCTAGAACTCTACATATTCAGTTTTTCAGAAACTACCAAACTGATAAGGTAGCAGAAAGTTTTGACGTCCATTATAGGGGAATATGTCTCCTCGTAATCAATCCTAGGGCATTGAGAGAAGCCTTACACCACGAGGCATGCCTTGTATCTCACTATTTCATTATTCTCATTACGCTTCCTTACAAAAACCCACTTGTAGCCCACGGGCTTCACATGTGATGGAGTATGAGCTAGAATCCCAAACATCTTACATTTCGCAAGCAAATCGAGTTCGACCTGGATTACTTGTTTCTAGTTTGACCAATCCGTTCTACGTCGACATTCATTAAAGGAACATGGTTCAATATCATTGCTAAGCATGATGTCCGAAGTAACTGTATACGCCAATGCATCATCGACAATCATCTCATTCCGATTTCAAACCTCATCCAAAACTATGTAATCTAGAATAACCTCATACGTTGGAATAAATGAGTAAGCAATGGTCGGATTCAAACTAGGTTCACTAGTTTGTGTCGTTTTCTTCTTCCAGAGTTGTAAATCCTTTGAACTAGGAGGTTTGCCATGCCTCAGGGTTAGAGTAGATGATTGGCTAGTCGCTAGTGTACCATGCCGTGTGGGAGGTGCAGTTGCCCCACCCTCGGGGTCGGTTCGGCCTTCCACGATGGTCATACGACGTATATTAAGTACATTTATCTTTGCAGGTGTGTTTGCAGTGGGTATATATGATCTCGTCACCTTTGTTAGATCAGTAAAAGCATCCGGCATTCTTTGAGAAATGTTCTGAAGATCTAAAATGCGTGGTACTTCAGTTTCAAACTAAGGGGTGCGAGGATCTGCTTGAGACATAGTGGGAGTAATCCACGACAATTCATGGTGTTCTATATGAACGTTAGTGATATTGTCTCCCTCTAACGACAGGAAGACTGTCTCATCGAATTGACAATCTGTAAAACATGGGGTAAATAGATCGTTTGTCAAGGACTCTAAGTAATGAATAATTGCTGGCAAATCATAACCAATATAGATTTCCATTTTTTTTTGAGGACCCATTTTGGTATGTAGTGGCGATGTTATTGGCACATAGAATGTGCACCCAAACACATGTAAATATGAGACGTTAGGCTCGTATCTAGTAACCAAC
The DNA here is from genome assembly GCF_916048215.2 of Malus sylvestris. Taxonomy (NCBI): domain Eukaryota; kingdom Viridiplantae; phylum Streptophyta; class Magnoliopsida; order Rosales; family Rosaceae; genus Malus; species Malus sylvestris. The sequence continues at coordinate 35,249,010 of NC_062264.1, read as the reverse complement.
TGTAATAGTGAATGAGGTTAGGTAGCAGTGGGCCTCAGGCGGACCAACATAGTTGAGTGCAATATGGCAGCAGGCAGATATCGGCAAGTTGGTTCTCATAACCAAAGTCCGACCTATCGTTTGAAGGCGATTTATGAAAGTTTCTGCCAGGTCGTTTTGGGTATGAACATGAGGTACAAGATGTTCAACTTCAATCCCAACAGACATACAATAATCGTCAAAAGTCTGTGACGTAAACTCTTTAGCATTATCTAGTCCAATCGATTTGATCGAATAATTAGGGTGGTGAGCCCTAAGCTTGATAATTTGTGTTAAGAGTTTCACAAATGCAGTATTGTGTGTGGACAATAAGCAAACATGTGACCATCGTGTAGATGCATCAACCAACACCATGAAATATCTAAATGGTCCGCATGTTAGTTGGATAGATCCACAAATATCCCCTTGAATCATCTGAAGAAATTTATGAGGGGTCGTGAATAATCTTTGTAATTAAGGGTTGAATGTTCAACTTCCTCATGGAGCATGCTTTGCAAAGTGAACGGTCTGGATAAGATTTTAAGCGATGCCCATATGATCCTTTTAGGATATGGTGCATCATATCTCATTCGAGATGTCCCATTCATTCATGCCAAAGTAGGAGAGTGTCCTGGAACCCAGCCATAAGGCCGGCCATATGGTATGTCTCAAGTGCTCAAATGGTTGTTATATACAACCCACTCGAAAGAAGTTCCAGCTTCTCATGAATACGCTTTCAGCCATATTTGTAAGAAGTGATACAAAGAAATTAACAACAATTCTCTTCGGTGGTTTCAATATGATATTGATTATCTTGAATATCTCTAAATCTCAACAACGTTCTTTCGGAATGTGGAGAATAGAGTGCCTCTTTAATGATTAATTCAGTACCATTGGATAACATTATACAGGTATTTCCGTATCTTTCTATTAGGTTGGATGGGCTTGAGATGGTTGTCAGAAGTGCATTCTTAGGTACGAAGTTAGTAAACTAGTGTTTCACGTAATATGGTATGCGTGGTTGCACTATCAGCTAGACAACTAACTTCCCCACTAGTTATACCTAGAAATAAATTAATTGAATCAGTCACATGCATAAATATAATTCCATTCATTCAATTAATCAAATCGAGAAATAATATCCATAGTTCAAAACAAACCAATCCAAACAAATAATTTCAAATACTTAGAAAAATTGTCCAACAATTAAACCATAAACCAAAATTTAAGAGGGGGCTTCAGCCACTCCTAGTGGGTTTGGCCACTTCTAGTGGTTTTGGCCACTAGGGGTAAAACACCCTAAAAACATGTCTTGAAAAATAAACTTTATTCTTCCATATGAGAGGATGCCTTTTGAAAATCTGAAACCTCCAGAGTTGTAGTAGCATATTCGGGATGTTTCACATGCACAAAGTTAGTCTCACGACGGGAATGATACTTGGCAATAACCTTGGGGGTAGCTCGGCATACGCATGACCCATGATCCTTTGATCCACAACGGTAGCACATGTCCAGTTTAGTGGAATTTGATTAAACAATAGCTTTTCCCTTGTTCTTAAAGTTTGGTGCCTTAGGGGCAAGGGGTTTGCGCTTCTGGGTCAAATTTCCTCCCTTGGATGGGCTTCTATTCAGTGGACCTTGGGCCCGTGGTGGGCCTTTCCACCCATTACCATGGCCACAATGGGGTTTCCGTCGGTTGTGGTTGCTAGAATTAGTCGTATGTGCTTCAGGCGGAGCGTTCGAGCTAGTAGGTTGAGCTTGATGATTCTTCATCAAAAACTGGTTCTGCTTTTCAGCGAGAAATATAACAAATCAAATCCGAAAATTTGGTGAATTGTTGTGCCCTATATTATTGCTACATGACAATATTGGTGGCATTGAAGATCGAATAGGTATTTTCTAGGAGATATTGTTCAGTTAAGTTCTCTTTAAAAAACTTAAGCAGTGATCAGATTTACAAACTTTAGAGTTAAATTCATTCATAGACTTGAAGTCTTGGAAGCGTAAATGCTGCCAGTCGTGTCTTACTTTAGGCAAGTAGATGTCTTTCTTGTGATCAAAATGATCCGTCAGAGCGAGCCAGAGGGTACATGGATCCTCCTCTGCGAGGTACTCAGTCTACAGTGCATCATGAATGCGTCTTCAAATAAAGATCATAACAGTAGCTTTCTGAGCTTCATCGATGAGTTCATCGTTGATAGGTTCCTCGATCGTAGCTCTAAAACCCTTTGCAATAAGATGGAGCTTCGCGTCTTAAACCCACTTCAGGTAGTTTCTTCTGAAGACTTCCAAAGCGGTGAAATCGTGTTTGTTCAAGTTCGACATGTCCCTAAAACAGAGGGTACACCAAAATGTGGTTAGTCATATAGAAAGCCATAGACATATATTGTAGAACATACAGGTTCTATAGACATGTATTGGTTTAATTTAAGCATGAAAGCTATAGGTTTCATGTGGTAAGTTTTGAATGAAAATTTCAGATTTCAAAGGCACTAAATTCGAAACTACATGTTCGATTTATATATGAACATTTAGTTCATATAGGGGTACCTGCAAGAATACAATATACAATAAAGTGTAGTGAATTTATGGATTGCTTCAGGAATCCAAGTGTGAGTGTTTCAGGACTACGAAAGATAGTCAACGGTCCAAAGAAGCGAAATAATTTATTGAATCGTTAATGCCAAAAAGTGGACTTCAGGCCAATAATTTTAGATTAATTGTCAGATAATGGACTGCAGGTTACTTTAATTAATTCAATAGATCGGACCATACAAGATCGATCGTAGAAGCAAAAATAATAATAACATTCGGGTTAAAATTATTTAAAATGCCAAAAAAATAGCATTGGATTCGAAAAACCATAGCCTAATAGAATTGGGCTTAGGTTCCGTGAGTAGGGCAAAGCCCTAAACGCATGTAGGCCTCAAGGTTGTTGCAAAGCAACCCAAACATGGTTGTAGGCCATGGGCCGAGAAATAGAAAGCCCAGCAGCAAGGCTGCTGGCTTTTTTGGGTCGAGCTCAACACACGGGACAAGCCCAGCTTCGGCTGGAGTCTACCAAATGGTATAAACCCAGTTCAGTCAAAGCCTACCAAATGGTGATACCCTACTTCGGCAAGGATGCACCGAAGAGGCATGCTTTGCTTCGGCAAAGATGCATCGAACTGTATTGCTCTGCTTCGGCAGAGGCATACCGAACAAACCCCTCAAGCTTCCGCTGGAGCCTACTGAACCCAAGTCTGGCTCTGTCTCTCTCACAATCCAATTTCAAGTTTGTTTTTACAACTTATGGTAGGATTAGGGCTAGCTAACGTATGACATCATGCCTGAAGCGTGATCATTGGTACCTAAGACCTAAAACTTCAAGAAGAAGGGATAATATTTATAAACCTCAACCCTACAGAATCTACTTCCATCTCAATAGAATAGATCATTGGTTATGCACCTGTTTGTGCCACTACCAATGTTGTTGAGGAGTATCATTCTAGTAGTCAATATGTGAGACTAATTTTGCTCCAACAAACATCGTTGGAAAATCAGAATTTTGACATGGATGGCCTTGTTGGCCAAATCCCCCTAGTAACTTTTGTTTACTTTATGAACATTTTTATGTTCTTGGATTCACATTTGGTGTTTGTTTTAGTTATGGATAATCTTATCGATCTTGTCCTCGAAAATGAGTTAATTGAATCATGTTTCTTGTATACATGTGACCGAATTCAATTAAACACGTGATTAGGTACGAACGTGAGAAAGTTAGTTGTCTCGATGAATGCGATACTACGCACACTAACTTTACACCTAAATCACATCTCTAACAATGATTTTAGATCTATCCAACCTGATTAAGAGCATTGGCATGGTCCTCGTTGTATGAATGGTACTAAATTACCATGTCAGAGACCTTATATTCTTCCTGTTTCGGACGAACATCATTGAGTTTTAAGAATATTTAAAATCTTTGCACCATCTCCAAAGATGAGCCTGAAGAGCACTGTCTCCTTACTAGGAACACGCCACATGTGACCGGCCTGCAGCCGGGTGATTCAAGCAGTTCATTTGCTTTGGCACGACGATTTGGGACACTTAAGTCGAACAGTGATGCCACGACACATCTTCTTACCCGAAGTAAAGATCTTGTGCTTACATGCACACTTTGTCAAGCCTACTCGTTTGGGAAATTGATTTGCTAATCTTCCTTAGCAAAAACACGAAAATGGCCCTCTTTTCACAATGGATTCAAGGGAATATATGTGGACTAATCCAACCAAAATGCTAACCATATAAATATTTATGGTTCTGGTTAATCAATCAACAAACTTGTCACATGTTTATCAATGCACATTGCTGCTAAACCTCCTGGCCAATTTTAAGGGTTCACCACCCTACTTATCCCATAAAGTCTGGGAGACTGGATAATGCGGAAGAGTTTATATCGACGATTTTTTGATAAAGTATTGCATGTCTATTGGGCTTATAATTGAACATCGAATTCCTATATTCACCCTAAAACATCTTCGTAGAGCAATTATAAAGCGCAATTTAATTGATCGCACTAAGTTTTCGATTTCTGCCAAAGGCTATGCAATCTTGTACGCAGCTATGTTGGTCTGCCTTGAGGCCCCTTGCCACCCAACTTATTTGACGTCACAGTTGGTTACTGGGTACGAACCTAACTCTTCGTATTTACGCATTTGGGTGTGCATTCCATGTGCCAAGTTGAGTCGTCGCAACGTACCAACATGGGTCATTAAAGTAGAATGTGAATCTTTGTCGATTAAGATTTTCCTTCACCTTAGCTCTCTTAGAGCCCTTGTAAACGATCTCTTGATTGTTCATTTGCGGATTTTCACTTCAATGAGACAGTCTTCTCACCGTTAGGGGGAGATAAGAACGTTAACGTTCTTGTAGAACGGTGCAAATTTGCTTGGACGTTACCCATTATGCCTAATCTCAATCCTCGTACCACACAAGTGTGATAAGCAAGTGCAATGAATTCTAGCTTTCATAATATTGCTCCAGACACATTTCTCTGATCTAGCTAAAGTGACGAGATCATATACTAGCTGCAAACATGCCTGCAAGGATAGAGGTACTTAAATGGATGTTGAGTCAACATTCCCGAAGGGTGTGACGTCCTTGTTGGACGGTTTGGCCATCCATGTTGGACAGTCCGGTACACCGGCAGATAGCCAATCAATCTGTCTTGGCCTGGAGCATGACTAATCACTCAATCATCAGATTCATTTCCCTAGAAGAGGAAGATATGACACTAAATGAATCTATACTTGATCGTTATCTCAAATGATTTACATCTCATGAGATTAATCCGAATTACTCCTGAGACTTGAAGTTCTTGGTCCAGTATACTAGTTTAGATGAGAAAATGGAATTGAAATGAAATTATCATCGATAATGTTTTCACTTATATGGTAGTTGTTGATATAAATGAAAGATACCGAACCATGTTTCGTTGATTAGTGACAACGTATAACTGATTGGACAACCGAAATTGCAATCCAGGTTAAATTCCTTACCAAGGTGTGTTTTGGACCTATCATTCCTGCACTGCCCAAGGTAAACTTGTTGTGTTACAAGTGGGAAAGAAAGTTTAATGAGATGAATGAAATAGTGCGATATGATGCACATTTTACGGCACAAGGTTTTTCTCAAACCCATGTGATTGACAGCAGCATTATGAAATGTGGTTAGTGTTTTTCCATGGGGGATATTGATACGGAGATTTACATGTAAGTTCTCGAAGAATTGCATGGACTGGTTCAAATAGTTCCAAACCACGAAACACCCTCTCAACTTGTTTGAGGCGTTCACTTACAGATTAAAACAATTTAGCGGATGTGGTATACCCGTCTAAGTGATTATTTGATCAGTTAAGGATATGAAGTAAGCCCTTGCGTGTTAAACTATGAAGTCTTATTCTGTATTGCTAGAGTTACAGTTTACGTCAAATGACATGAATCTCACTAAGACTCTGGAAGAGCTTGAGAAAACTATCTCACACCTGAATAAGGAATTTGAGATGAAGGATCTTGGGAAAACTCATCTTGACTTAAAGTTCAAGCGTTGCTCTGACGGTACTTTGGTCTACCAGTTAAACTACACCCCGAAGGTTTTTCCTTTGAGTATACCTATAATCTTCCATACGCTATATGCAAATGAGACCCTTTAAGAGGTTATGGAATCCGAAGTTCCATATTTGAGTTCAACTTTGCGCTTGTTGTACTTAGTTCATTGCAATTAGAAATGACATCTCATTCGCTGTTGATTGCAATTAGAAAGGACATCTCATTCGCTGTTGATCTATTAGTATAGCTGCAGCACTATGCCTACACGTAACCACTGAATTGGTATTAAAGATGTTTTTTCGCTATTCTGAAAGTACTTGCGTCCATAAGATGTATAATTTTGACTTAATGCAACTTCTCACTTTTCTCCTTAGTTTATGGGTTTTTCTCCCACCTTGGGTTTTACCACAGCGAGGGTTTGTGAGTTTTACCTTTTATGCATTCTTCCGTTAATTTGAGACTCGCATTCGCTCATTGTGCCAAACACTTCATCACTATACTTGCTTCATCGCTGAAGAACTAATGCGCTATTTGTTTGAGTATTTACACACTCAAGTGGGAGTGTTGTAGTCCTATTAGATAATGAATGTGATTGTGTAAATCTTAACATATCTAGGATATCCTTATGGGATTCTACCATATCTCTTAGACTATATATTATCCTATTAGGGTTGTAATCCTATTAGGATAAGGAATTAACCTTCTCTACTACTATAAATAAAGGCACAATGGGATGGAATAACACACACCTCACAATTACACATCTCTTTCTTCTCTCTCTCTATGCCTCACCCTCTTTCTCTTTCTGGCCTCTATAATTGCTTAGTAAATTATGCCTACAACATATTTATTGGTTCTTATGTGTGCATTTTCTTGTGTGCTTGCTTCTCATTCAATGAACTTGCATCTCTTTCCTCTACCTTTTTCCTCTTATTTCAGCAGTTCACTTTCTCTACAGATTTTTGTTGACTATAGCCTAACGTAATTTCTCACTTCACAAATATTACCAAATATATGGTGTTGTTATATTTGATATATTCTTATTTTACCAAGGCTGGGTTCTAAAAAAGTCCTAATGAAGCTACTCTTTACACCAAATCAAATGAAAGCTTAGTTACAATCACTATCTCTTCGTATGTTGATGACATTGTTTATATTGGTAGTTTTCCAACAATGCTTGAAGAATTCAAGAGTGATATGATGCAATATTATGAAATGACTGATTTGAGATTATTATACCACTTTTTGGGAACGAGAGTTGTTCAAACTGAAATGAGCATCATCATTCACCAAAAGAAATATGCAATAAAGTTACTTGAGATATTTGGGCTATAAGGCTACGTTAGTGGCAACTCCACTTCCAGTAAATGAGAAATTGTGCAAGACGGATGGAAGTGACAGTGAGTCTGGCCTTGTAGTGGGAACAATTTCTCATTGGTGTGAAATCAGCTACAAGCTTGGAAGGAAGTGTTAGGACTTAAGCTTTGAAGCTGATTACACTTTGTTCAATTTCTGTATTTTGTGTTCTTGGTTCTTATTTTGTAATGAAGTGCTGAAACTAGAACTAGCTATAGGCTAGATTAGTGCCATCTGTTATAGCAGATGAGATGGTTCAGTTGTACATGTCGTCAATAGAGCTAGTGGGATTGGAACAGTTAATTCCTCTCTCTCTCCCATATCGTCAATAGAGCTAGTGGGATTGGAACAGTTACTTCCTCTCTCTCTCTCTCTCTCTCTCTCTATCTCTCTCTCTCTCTCTCTCTCTCTCTCTCTCTCTCTCTCTCTCTCTCTCTCTCTCTCTCTCTCTCTCTCGTCTGTTAGAATCGAATCCTATACATAGAAGCAACGTCTTCAATTTTGCTCTCTCCTCTTCTTCCTTCAGCTCACAAATCAATCACTCTCACTGATTTGTATTTGCAACATCAATCAAAACTAAATCAAACATTAACAAGGCGTATAGTTTTAGAAGTTTGCATGGAACATGACATGGATAAGTCTATCTTCTGGAACAAATATTATGATGACTGCCTACTTTTTCCTAGTTGCATTAATGAGTGTAAAATCTCTTATCCTCAGGCCTCCCACAGTAGGCCGGAAAAAGTAAGGATACTAATATATTGAACTTATACAAAGATGACATTTTTACAGTGCGTTGGAAAAGTTGAGTGTGATACCAATTTCTTGAACTCACGAGTCTCATGAGTTCAATACCAATATATTGAACCCACACTAGTATAGCAGTAGTGGTATAGAAATTAAACTTAGAATGTACCTGGAACAGAGAATGCACAGAATGGTGCTCAAAGAACCGTCGTTTGCTGCAAATGCAAGTGAGGCATTTTTTCGAGAATAGCGTACATTCCTACTCTTTATCTTATTTTAATTTTAACTTTATGTCAACATTATTATGTATTATGTAATTGATAAGTAAGAAATTAGGATGGGCATTGGGCAAAAAATAGTGGGTGAGGCAATGAGCATAATAAATGTGTTGTACTTTTATGCGCAAACGGAAGCGAGTTCTAACAAAGTATCAATATCAACGTTGTAGGTGAAAGTCAAAACAAACAATCTCAAACTAACACAAGAGATTTACGTGGTTCGGCGTAAAGCCTACGTCCACGAGCGAAGCACGGCGAGAAATTTCACTAAACAAATGGAGATTACAAAAGTGTTTAAACTCTCACAACCCAAATCTCACAAATTACAAACCCTAAACCAAAACTAACGGAGAAGATTCTCCCAAATTGCTCTCTAACTCACAAACTCACAAATTGCCACACGAATGAGCCACACTAAATATTCTAACCCCAAGGTCCTATTTATTGCATAGGACTTAGGTTACAATAAAAATCCTAATAGGACAGAGGTTCAGGGCCGAAGGGGTAGAGGAAGACCTAAGAAAACTTTGGAAGAGACCCTAAGAAAAGACTTAGAGTACTTGGATCTAACGGAGGACATGACACAGGACAGAACACAATGGCGTTCTAAGATTCATATAGCCGATCCCACTCAGTGACTTGGATTTTCCAAGTCTCCAACCGAGAAGTTTTCCTCACTCAGGAAATTAAGGGAACACTACCTCAACCTACATGCTCCACTCACAAAGCTTCAACATACAAGCTTCAACAAAAGAAAATTCAAAGAACTTAGCGAAGAAGGCTTTGGTGTATTTAACACAATACGTTGAAATGAAGGAAAGCTTATTTATTGATATCCCCGATAAGTTACAAATATGTACATATACTTGAGTCAAAATAAACAAACAAGAGGGAGCCTTCACAAAGGTTGCTTAGGAGAAGTCTCAGCAGTCGGTAAAGCCCCAGAAAGAGAAGGCACCGGAGGGGGATCATTCGGAGCCTCAGTACTGGACAAAACCCTAGAAGGAGGAGGCATCAGAGATTGATCATTTGGAGCTTCATTACGCGGTACAGCCCCAGAAGACGAAGGCAATAAATGCCTTTGGAACAAACCCACAAATCTCTGATGATCAAGTAAAACCTGACCATCAGATTCCTTCATCTGGTCAAGCTTCCTCTTCATGTTTGTAGCATAGTCATGTGCGAGCCGGTGCAACTATTTATTCTCATGCTTGAGCCCTCTAATCTCCTGTTTGAGACTCATCACTTCAGCCGCCAATGATTCAACTTGGCAGGTTCGAGCAAATAGGCGTTGGGCCATGTTAGACACAGAACCTGCACGCTGAACACTGAGAGCCAGAGAATCCTTAACAGCCAACTCATCAGACCGTTTGGAAAGTAGTCTGTTATCTTTGGGAGTGAGAAGGTTCCTGACCACCGCAGCGGTCATATCATTCTTCATCACGGAATCCCCAACGGTAAGAGGACCAGTAGGGGAGACGAAGGATGGGCGCCATATGTTGTCTGGAGAAGGCGGGGCTGCCTCTTCAACAAGGTTCAAGTCAAAACGACGGTCAGAGGGGCCAGACATTTTCAAAAGTGTTGAAGAGAGAAGAGGTCGGACAAATCAAGATCTTAGAAGTGCAAGAATGGAGCTTCTACTGGTGGATATTCAAGTGTGCTTTGGAACTTAATGTCAGCCCCTATAAAAATCTGCACTCGACGAAGCTTCAGAAATCGAAGAGGCGCCTGCTCAGAAATCGAAGAGGCGTTTGCTTTCTCAAAAGCTGGGCTGCTCAGAGACCACGAGGGTTGATCTTAGAAATCGAAGAGGCGTTTGCTTTCTCAAAAGCTGGGCTGTTCAAAGACCACGAAGGCCGATCTCAGAAATCGAAGAGGCTTGCTTTCTCAAAAGCTGGGCTGCTAAGAGACCACGAAGGCTGATCTCAGAAATCGAAGAGGCACCTACTTTTCCAGCCTTGTCAGCACCTGTCACACGCACACTCAGCTTTGCGGAAATTATGGGCATTCTGTCGAAGATTTCTGGCGAAGTAGAAAGCACATGAATCGTACTGTTCAATCACCCACTTCCCATACGCAACAGTAACTCATGGGTACCACAGATAACTTTGCCAAAGTTCTCTGACAAAGTTGAGACACGTGAAGCTTGCAACTCCCGCTACATCGCTCTGACCAAGAAGGGTAAAAGAATTGCAAAGAAACAACACTAACAAAGTTTAGACACATAAATTTTGAAGGTCTAGCTACCATATTATTACCCACAAGGGTAAAGGAACAGTACCACTGCTGGATAATTGGAAAGTCCCGGTGTGTCAACCTCTGTGCTTCGTGGCAAGGTAGACTAGCAAACATGCCAACCTTTACTCACATTCGAGAAAACACTCCCAACAGGATTGCTTGCTCCAAAATCGAAGAGGCACCGCCCTCCGAATCTCGAGAGCCAGACTCCCAACATGATTACTTTCTCAAAAATCGAAGAAAGGGTAAAGGAACAGTACCACTGCTGGATAATTGGAAAGTCCCTGTGTGTCAACCTTTGTGCTTCGTGGCAAGGTAGACTAGCAAACATGCCCAACCTTTACTCACATTCGAGAAAACACTCCCAACAAGATTGCTTGCTCCAAAATCGAAGAGGCACCGCCCTCCGAATCTCGAGAGCCAGACTCCCAACATGATTACTTTCTCAAAAATCGAAGAGAAGGTAAAGGAACAGTACCACTGCTGGATAATTGGAAAGTCCCTGTGTCAACCTCTGTGCTTCGTGGCAAGGTAGACTAGCAAACATGCCCAACCTTTACTCACATTCGAGAAAACACTCCCAACAAGATTGCTTGCTCCAAAATCGAAGAGGCACCACCCTCCGAATCTCGAGAGCCAGACTCCCAACATGATTACTTTCTCAAAAATCGAAGAGAAGGTAAAGGAACAGTACCACTGCTGGATAATTGGAAAGTCCCTGTGTCAACCTCTGTGCTTTGTGGCAAGGTAGACTAGCAAACATGCCCAACCTTTACTCACATTCGAGAAAACACTCCCAACAAGATTGCTTGCTCCAAAATCGAAGAGGCACCGCCCTCCGAATCTCGAGAGCCAGACTCCCAACATGATTACTTTCTCAAAAATCGAAGAGACACCGCTCTCCGAATCTCGAGAGCCAGACCCCCAGCAGGATTGTTTTCTCAAAAATCGAAGAGGCATCGTTCTCCGAATCTCGAGAGCCAGATCCCCGACAGGATTGCTTGTTCGAAAACCGAAGAGGCACCACTTTCCCAACTTCAAGAGCTGGATCTCCTTGGATAAAGCTTGTCTGTAATCTTCACACGCAACATCAGCTTTCCAGATACCACATACCACTTTTTCAAAGTGCTCTAACAGAGTTAAAACATGTGAAGCTGGCAGCTCCCACTACTATGTTATGACCAAGCAGGGTAAAGGAATAGCATTATTACTTGATGTTAGGGGGACTCCTATATATGTCGACCTCCATCCCTAATGGACAGGCAGACCTGCAAAAATGCTCAACCCTTTCTCTTATCTGAGATGGCACTCCTAACGAAGCCTTTCAAAATATTCAACTTTCTTTCCCCCCGATAATACCTCTGTAAACAAGCTATACTAGAGCAAGAATATCTCATATCATCAGGGTTAAAAGCAAGAGTATCCCATATCATGCTTTTTCCCTGTCTTTTCCTTTGGCCTTGTTCTTACCTGCAAGACAAGGAGAAAGAGAGCAATCAATCAGCACTTGGAATCAAGCTTCCAGCCATGAACTGACTGCCTGGAACCCCTTACATGATTACTTACCTGACATTGCTCTCGAGTACTCATCTTCAACATCTTATGCTTCCAGGGAAGATACCGCATCTGCCTGAGGAACAGATAGGGCAAGTGAGAAGGATACAAGGAAGCATGTGGAGACAAGCGTAACAGCACACGTGCCGATACATCCACTACTCTGTCAAAAGAAAAAGTATCCCATATCAGCAGGGTCGAACGTACTCTAGATTTGATGGACTTGTTTTGACCCTCAAATTCTTCAGTCGGCCTTATACTCTGGAGGAAACCAGAAAACCCTCCAGCCCGGTTCAAGAATAAGCCTGTGGAAAGTTACTTCTTCAAAAGCAAAAGTATCCCATATCATCTATTCTCATTTTTCTTCTCTTTATCCTTCATGCTGCCTGCAAGATAGGGAGAATGTGAACAATCAGCCGGAGCTCTGATTGCTTACCTTGTCTGTCACCTCTTTCAGCAGATCCCCTAGCCCGGCGACTTGGGGGACTCCTACTACATGGTTTGTATCGCGCTTGACCAAGCCTGAAACTACAAGTAAGCTTCAAGTGAAATTGATACATTACCTTGTGCATCTCCACCAGTTACAGATACCACCCCTGGATGGAGGAAGAGTCCTTCCAGAGAAGATGCCACATCTACCTATGAGACAGATAAGGCAAGTCAAGACGATACCACACTCCGGTACTTAGAAGTTTCGTGGTTACGAGATCATTCTCCCACAATATTTCCTAATGTCATTTGTACTAAATCATTCACTTGTACTCACTAAAGGAGAGCTTGAACCTATGTACTTGTGTAAACCCTTCACAATTAATGAGAACTCTTCTATTCCGTGGACGTAGCCAATCTGGGTGAACCACGTACATCTTGTGTTTGCTTTCCTATCTCTATCCATTTATATACTTATCCACACTAATGACCGGAGCAATCTAGCGAAGATCACAAAAAGTGACCGTTTTCGCTACCTAGGATCTATCTTGCAAGAGAACGGAGAATTAGATGGAGATCTCAACCATAGAATACAAGCTGGATGGATGAAGTGTAAGAGTGCATCCGGCGTGTTGTGTGACCGTCGTAGGCCACTGAAGCTCAAGGGAAAATTTTATACGATGGCAATAAGGCCAGCGATGTTGTATGGCACAGAATGTTGGGCAGTGAAGCATTAACACGTACACAAAATGGGTGTAGCGGAGATGAGGATGCTTCGTGGGATGTATGGGCACACGATAAAGGATAAGATTGGGAATGAGGATATCCGAGGTAAAGTAGGAGTAGCCAAAATTGAAGGAAATATGAGAGAAAATCGGTTCCGGTGGTTTGGACATGTGCAAAGAAGGCCTACTGACGCTCCGGTTCGAAAATGTGACTACGGGACAGAGGTTTAGGGCCGAAGGGGTAGAGGAAGACCTAGGAAAACTTTGAAAGAGACCCTAAGAAAAGACTTGAGTACTTGGATCTAACGGAAGACATGACACAAAACCGAGCGCAATGGCGTTCTAGGATTCATATAGCCGACCCCAATTAGTGGGAAAAGGCTTTGTTGTTGTTGTTGTTGTTGTTGCTATTTCAAGTTTCAAGACCACTAATTCGACTGGATTAGCGAATAGGCATTAAAATAGATAAGACCATGTAATGTTTTGGCATCAAAATCGTTGGTGGGTTTCTCACAGAGAAAGAACTTAATAAGGCTTATTAAACGTGTTTCAGCAGCACTAATCAGGACTTATTAAGTCTTGATAAATGCCATATCACTAGTACTTAATCATAATAGAAGCTTTATAATAAAAATAAAAAAATTGTTTTTCTGTATGGAAATCAAAGTAATAATGTCGTTTTTCAAGTTGGTATTTACGCGTGCATCGCATTCAATGAACTTGCATCGCATTTCTTTGCCTTTTTCTTTTTATTTCAGCATTCCACTTCCACTATAGTACCAAATGTCAGAAAAATTTGTACAAATTAACTAAAAGAGAAAAAAAAAGTTAAGTTGTCACGCAATTCTTAGATCTATTTATCTATTTATATAAAGCGAGCATGACATAAAATAATGGGTAAATTACATAGTAACTCTTCAGGTTTGAGGTCTATAACAACCTCATACAACATCCTTAAAACATTTCACTTTCATACCTCACCTACTATTTTATTTCAAAATAATACCTCCGTTACATTTTCCATTCATTGGTCTATTAAATGCTGACGTGGCTGCCACATTTGTGCTGATGTGGCTGCCACGTGATAAAAAAAATAATTTTTTATACATTAAAAATATTATAATATTAACCTTATTAAAAAAAAACCCCGAAAAACCCAAACCCAGAAATCCTTTCCCGAGTCTCTCTCGGATCTCTCACTCTCTCAGGTCACTTTTCTCTCTCACTCTTTCACTCTCTATCTCTTTCTCAGACTCTCTCCCCGACAGTACACCCACGCACGCACCCATCCTCACACCTACACCACCACCACCGTGGACTCTCTCTCTCTCTCACTCTCCCTCGTCTCTGTGGAGTTAGGTGAAGCCCATAAATCGAGAACTAGCTCCGGCGAACCCTGTGAGTTTCGAGCCAGATCCCGGGGGACTTCGGCCATCCCACAACTAGTCTAAGGTACAAAACCTTTCCCCTTGACATTATGCTCTTTTTCGTATGTAGATCGTAGGGAAAAGCCCTTTTCTCTCCAGCCGATGCCCTCTATCTTGCCCAAAACCCTAGATCTGCAACCTCCTTAGCCGCCGGTCCCTTGCTACGGCTTGGTGCCGGCGGAAGCCCTTCTCTCCTCCCTTCTAGCTCATCTTTCCTTCCCATCCTCCCCTAGCCTTCATACCCCTGCCATTCCGTTTTCTCCTCCTTCACGAGTTCTTTTCTCCTCTCCTTTTCCTACAAATGTATCATTCCATTCACAGTATTCATGAAGCAAAACGTATGAAAACAAGAAAAACAAAGGATGCAGCTAACTTTAAGTAATGCTAACGAGGAAAAGAAAAAAGAAAACCCAAAAATCTCAACTTCCTCCCCCAATATCCCAATTCGATTTTAGAGATAATGTTAATGAGAAAAAGAAAAATGAAAACCCAAAAAGCTCTTAATGGAAAATGGAACTATTTTTCTTTTTCTTCACAAATTTTGGCTTTCCCGAGGTCTTTTTTTTTCTCTCTTCCCTTCACAGATTCTCTTCCCCCACCTCCCTCCCCCCCCCCCCCGGCGGCCATTTTGTGGGTTGCCATGGTTGTGGATGCAAATTTCTTCCTCTTTGATCTTGGATAATTTTGCACCTACGAAACAATTAACACCTTAGGTTAAGACCAAGAGCCTCACGTGCTCACGATCAATGGGGGGGCTTTGGCCGAAGAACCTCCGATGCCAAAGTTAGAATTTAGAGAGAAAGAGTGTGTAGATAATTTTGGGATTTTTGCCAAAGTGTTGGCCTTAGTTTTTGGTGAAAATAGGAGCCTATTTATAGGGATAGGGTTCTTGATTTAATATGATTTTGGGAGTTATGTGATTAATTGACTAATTAATTTGGCAAAAGGATTATTACCAAATGAATTAGCTAATTAATGGGATGAATAAGCAAAGTATGGCCAATTCGTTTTCTAGCAATAGATGGCTGGCCATTTAGTGCATATTTGGGGATATTTTGTGGTAATTGGGATTTTATGAAATAATTAGCTAACAATTCCCTATTTATCTTAGCTAATTATTATCATAAAAAGGAAAGATATGGTAGAAAAGGTAGGAAATAAAAGGAGATGGCCGGTTCCTTTGGGGGAGTGGGTAACTGGCCAAAAGAGGCATTTTTTGGGTGTGATTGGTGATTTAATTGGTTGATTAATGAATTTCATTAATTAGCCAATTAATCTCTATTTATATGGAACAATTTATAGGTTATGAAGTAATTACCTAAAATGAGGATGGATGAGATAATTTGGAATTGGTTACCTTTTTTGGAGCATTTTTGAATTGGTTGAGGATGATTGTCTACTGCTCGTGCGTAGAAATTTGGTACACCTTAAGGGTATTTTTGTCCTTTTACCTAAAAATCCACGTGTTACCTTGTGATTATTTTTGGCTCCACAAATGCCCCCACACCTGTTGGGCTGCTTGTAGAAAAGGGCAGCAGGTGTAGAGATCTTCTTGCTTTAGGAAACTTAAGACTGCTTCCTATTTTGATGTAGATTCTCTCTTTAATAGGAAATTAGATCCTTCTAGGAAAGGGAAATAAATTTCTCTCAAAGCCTATTTAAGTCCACCTTAAGTGGGTTATTAAATCAACTTTGGAGAGCGATTTATTCTACCCTACAAGAGAGAGATAACTTAGAGGATATTTGTTCCCCCTCCTCTAGCAATCTTCTACATCTTGCCCGTGCAAAAGACCATCTTTCGTTGATTTCTTTGTCTTTTTCGTGCCGCACTGAGGTAAGAAAAAATTAATTTTCCATGTCTTCTTCTTGGATGGTGCTACCACGGGGCAGCCGTCGGGGTGGTGCAGCATGTCGGCTGGCATGGGCCAGGAGTCGGCTCGACATAGGCCGAGGAGGTATTGTGGCAGGGACCACTGCTTTAAGCTGCTTGACTTGGCTAGAACCAAGGGCAGCTTGTGTGGCTAGGGTCGCGGATTGTGGCGATGGGGCGCAGTGCTAGGCGAGTCACATGGCTCATGTCCTTTTAGGTTTTTGAACATGACGCAAGCTAGGCCGGTGATTGAGAGAAATGAAGAGGTTGCGAACCTCATGAGCTGCTAGAATGTTGGGTTGAACTCCCCTGCTAGGTACCACGAATAGCGTTGGCTACTTTAACTCTTTTTCGTCAGGAGAAACGTGGGCTGCTCCTAAAAGAGGAGGTGAATAAGATCAAGGCAGATGCATTGGCTTGTCCAATCACTGTTGTGGATCCTGCTATAAATGAAGGTGGGAAAATGGATCTTCCTTGCCTGCTCAAGAGATGCCGGTTGAGAAAAAAAAAATGAAAGACTTCTTTCGCTGCTCGCGCGGGTTCATCAACTGCCTCCAGGCTTGTGATTGACTTGACTTTTTCCAAGGGGATGAAAAATGAGGCTGCTAGATCTGAGCATGTGGCGCCTGCCATGTCAAGAATGGCTAGTATGATTGCTGATATGATTGTTCGGCATAAAGGTCCTGTCATGCCCCTAGTGCCGAATTTTATACCAAGACGTCTGTTGGGAGCTAAGTTTAGTTCACCTTCGGAGAGGCTTGCTATTATGAAAAGCGATAAGGAGGACTCTGCTGCTAATGTGGCACCAAGGCCAATTCCTTATGCTGCTGAGACTGATTCGCCTGCTGGGAATGAGGAGACTGCTCGCGTAGGCAGCTGTGAGAAATCCACTAAGCCTGCTTCAAGGGAGGCTGCTGAGATTTATGTGCTTTTGAAACCAGATCTCTTGAAAACATGAACGCTTGTGCTAAGTTTGTTGATGGCGTCAGAAAGGTTGTTTGCCCAAACTCGTTTGCGAAGCATACGACCCAATATAGAAGGACTGCTCTGCTTGCTATGATGCAGATATAGCAAGGCTGCTAAGGAAATGGCAAATACTATGGAAGATTCTGAGCTCGTTGCTTTGAAAGGGTCTAATATTTCTGCCCCCACTTCTTTGTAGCTTGAGACCGCTTGCCAAGAGATCGTTGACTTGAAGACTAAACTTGACGTGATCCAAGTTAAGCATGAAAGTATAGAAAATGAGATTAAATGTTACAATACCTTAGATTCAAGATCTTGAGTTTGCAGTTTCTAAGCTTCGTTTCGCTGCTTATGCAAATGATGAAAAGTTGATTGCTGCTTATGCTAAGAAGGGAGTGGATGAGCTGCAGCGCGTCCGTGTTAGTCTGCTTGAGAAGAAATGAGCAGCTGAAGGGTGAGAATGATGGGCTTGAGGTTTCAAGACCTTCTCTATTTCTCTGGAAGACTTGCTTGCTTTTACTTTTGAGGCTTCCATTGGTGAAGTAGTTGGAGAAGTTAGTGCCGAGGCTGGGGCAGCCGGGGGTGAAGCGCCGGATGATGCCGCTGCTAAGAGCGTTACGGCTGCTGAAGGTGTGGCGACCGAGTAGTCATGGGATGTCCAAGTTGCTGTAGTTTAGTATTCTAGGTAGCCTTTATGATTTTCTTTGTTTTTCCTTGTAGCTCTTGTTTTGCTTGAACTTCTTCGGCCTTTGCTAGTTGTTTATAAATATGTTTTCCTTCGCTTTTCTTCATCTTCGCTTCTTTTGTTCATGCCTTAACCTTTAGACTTGATAGACCAGTGGCAGGCATGCTATTTTTTTATAAGCAGACAAGCCCGCGTAGTCTATGCAGCCGTAGGTGTTGGTGTAGAACTTTGCAAGGTTATTAGCCATAGGGTTGGCAACCGGATACCTTACTTACAGAAGCAGACAAGTCCGCGTAACCACTAGGCTGTTAACCTTGGCTTTCTCCAATTCCGTAGGTTGCGTAGCAAGTATCACAACACTTTAGGACTTGGTGTAGGTTGTTCCGCGCTTGGCAGAGGTGAAGCTTATCGACTACATAGCATGTCGGCAGTGGATAAAATTTCGTATATGTGCGCTAGCTTGTTTAACCTTTCACAAGAATGTGAGGTTATATAAGTCTAGCGCAGTTTTATTGCTCGAAGGGCAAGCCGTAGGCAGTCTTCCAGAATCCGTAGGCTACCTTAGCGTACTCGGTAGCAGCTTTAGGGTTCCAGGGCAGCCGTCTGTAAGGCGTACTACATAATGCGTCCTCTCCGTCTCTGGGGTCCGGTTCCCTACGGATTAGGCCAAGAGACCCAAAATCCTTCAGTTAGCTAAGCCTTGAAAAAAACCATTGTAGCTACTTCTAGGAATCCCGGCGCAAGCCATCGTGCATCTAGTTATACTAGGGCAGCCAGGCTCATCCACGTCTGGATATTCGGAGTGTAAAGTTTATCCTCCCGTCTTGGAGAGCTGACCTATATGGGTGTCGGGGAATTGGTTTACCCTTTTGCACTGGAGAGCAATTAGTTTACCCTCTCACACTGGAGAGCATGGTTGGTCCCTCGGGGGGCGCAATTCCTGCGATGAGTCCCTAAGTAGGGCGCAGTCTTCTTTTGAAGTGCAGGAGTGATCAGTTGTTGTAAGCATGTAGCCGAGCCAAGTTGTGATTACTTATGAATTCCTCATTAAAAAAATGAGTGAAACGAACAAGAACTTAGCTGTAAGGTAGGAACTGCATAACAACTGGATAATCCTCGGCTTGTGAGGTGGTACCCGTCGAGCTTCTTGAGTCTTCGGGTTTTGTTGTAGCTGGGGAGGAGTTGCTGCTGGTAGGTTACTATTCAAGTGATGGTCTACTCACGCTTCTCCTCTGCCAGATCTAAACTTGTGGTCATCTCCTTACCATTCGGTTGTTCGTCTTTTGGTGGTGCGATATGCCCATAGACAACCGAAGAGTTCGTTTAGCCATTTTCCTTTCTTATTGGTCAGGGATTTCTTGAGGCAGTCGAGGATCGTCTTGTTGGATACTCCGGCCTACCCATTGCCTTGTGGATATCTCGGTGTGGACATGTGCTACTAGATGCCATATTCTTAAGGCACTTTTGTACTAACTCCTTAGCATCTTGGTGCATGGTAGGCCAATAGTAGCCTGCGTTAAGAGCCTTCTATACTAAGGATTGGCCTCCAAAGTGGTTTCCATATACACCTTCGTGGATTTGATCTTAGAACTTTCAAGTTGTCGGGAGGCGCTAGGCAGCGGATATGTGATCCGGTGTGGGATCTTTGGATGAAAATGCTATGACACTTGGGTTGTTGGCTCCATCTCTATGCTTGGCTTGTCAAGATATTCCACCAGAATAGAGCGTTTTGAGTTGGTGATCGAGTGCGGAGCCTAGGCCGACTAGTACGTTTGCATGGGCATTGTCTGCCCGGGGAACTTGAGTGAGAGTTTAAGTCTGAAATGCCTCAAGCTGCTTGCGTACTTTCTTTAGGTATTACGTCATTGACATGCAAATGCCAGAAATCTCCATTGAGGGAGCAGGTGCTGCTAAAGTGTGCTCGGCTGCCTTCGGGGAGCAATTGGGCCACTCTGTTGTGTTGTCAAGGCTAGGTGTGAATGCGTGGTACGGAGCCGTGGGGCTGGGGCCATGTTACATGTAGCAGGAAATGCTCAATTTTCGGTATTGGACCACTCTAGAGCTGAATAATGGAGCAAAGGTTGGCTAGGGCCGTGTCACGCGTAGCAGGAGGTAGTGCTCAACTGTCGGTACATGTTGCTTTTATGTAGAATCTTCTGGGGCGACGAGGAAAAAACTTGCTTTTAAATGTTCCTTCCAGTGTTCGTCTACCCTTGGCATGTCTTTTGGGCCTAGTTGTTGCGTTCGTCAGGATTCGGTGGAATAGTGCATCATGATGATGACTGCGTGCGTTTGAGGGTAAAACTTAAGCTTTTAGGTTACAACAACTATCGCTAAAGTTAGCTTTTGAATTTCTGATAACATCAATGAGAGCTTTTAAACTGTGGAATACAACTGATAACATCGAGGAGAGCTTTTAAACTGTGGAATATAGGTAGTCGGGCCCCCAGCTCTTCTTGTATGATGGTAGAGCTTATTTATGCTTCAAATGCGACTACTCATCCAGTCAGACTTTGAATCTCCTTTAGAGTAGTGGGGAACTTCATATTCAAGATTGCTTGGATTTTCCTTAAATGGGCATCGGCGAACTTCGTCCCAAAGTGCATGCTTCTCTGCCAGAGCGAAAGAGTATTACCTTTTTGCGTTGGTAATGGATGAGTTAACAGGACATATTCAAGATGATATTCCTTGGTGTATGCTTTTCGCAGACGATATAGTGTTGATAGATGAAACTCAGGAAGGGGTAAATGCAAAGCTTAACCTTTGGAGAGAAGTGTTGGAATCTAAAGGTCTTCGCCTAAGCCGATCAAAGACAGAATATATGGAGTGCAAGTTCAGTGCAAATGGAGGCCAAAACGAGTTAGGGGTGAGGATCGGAGATCAAGAAATACCAAAGAGCGACCGTTTTCGTTACCTAGGATCTATCTTGCAAAAGAACGGAGAATTAGATGGAGATCTCAACCATAGAATACAAGCTGGATGGATGAAGTGGAAGAGTGCATCCGGCGTGTTGTGTGACCGCCGTATGCCACTGAAGCTCAAGGGAAAATTTTATAGGACGGCAATAAGGCCAGCGATGCTGTATGGCATAGAATGTTGGGCGGTGAAGCATCAACACATACACAAAATGGGTGTAGCGGAGATGAGGATGCTTCGTTGGATGTGTGGGCACACGAGAAAGGATAAGATTAAGAATGAGGATATCCGGGGTAAAGTAGGAGTAGCCGAAATTGAAGGCAAGATGAGAGAAAATCGGTTACGGTGGTTTGGACATGTGCAACGAAGGCCTACTGACGCTCCGATTAGAAGATGCGACTATGGGACAGAGGTTCAGGGCCGAAGGGGTAGAGGAAGACCTAGGAAAACTTTGGAAGAGACTCTAAGAAAAGACTTAGAGTACTTGGATCTAACGAAGGACATGACACAGGACCGAGCACAATGGCGTTCTAAGATTCATATAGCCGATCCCACTCAGTGACTTGGATTTTCCAAGTCTCCAATCGAGAAGTTTTCCTCACTCGGGAAATTAAAGGAACACTACCCCAACCTACATGCTCCACTCAGAAAGCTTCAACATACAAGCTTCAACAAAAGAAAATTCAAAGAACTTAGCGAAGAAGGTTTTGGTGTATTTAACACAATACGTTGAAATGAAGGAAAACTTATTTATTGATATCCCCGATAAGCTACAAATGTGTACATATACATGAGTCAAAATAAACAAACAAGAGGGAGCCTTCACAAGGGTTGCTTAGGAGAAGTCTCAGCAGTCGGTAGAGCCCCAGAAAGAGAAGGCACCGGAAGGGGATCATTCGGAACCTCAGTACTGGACAGAACCCTAGAAGGAGGAGGCATCAGAGGTTGATTATTTGGAGCTTCATTACGCGGTACAGCCCCAGAAGACGAAGGCAATAAATGCCTTTGGAACAAACCCACAAATCTCTGATGATCAAGTAAAACCTGACCATCAGTTTCCTTCATCTGGTCAAGCTTCCTCTTCATGTTTGTAGCATAGTCATGTGCGAGCCGGTGCAACTGTTTATTCTCATGCTTGAGCCCTCTAATCTCCTGTTTGAGACTCATCACCTCAGCCGCCAATGATTCAACTTGGCGGGTTCGAGCAAATAGGCGTTGGGCCATATTAGACACAGAACCTGCACACTGAACACTGAGAGCCAGCGAATCCTTAACAGCTAACTCATCAGACCGTTTGGAAAGTAGTCTGTTATCTTTGGGAGTGAGAAGGTTCCTGGCCACCACCGCAGCAGTCATATCATTCTTCATCACGGAATCCCCAACGGTAAGAGGACCAGTAGGGGAGACGAAGGATGGGCGCCATATGTTGTCTGGAGAAGGCGGGGCTGCCTCTTCAACAAGGTTCAAGTCAAAACGACGGTCGGAGGGGCCAGACATTTTCAAAGGTGTTGAAGAGAGAAGAGGTTGGACAAATCAAGATCTTAGAAGTGCAAGAATGGAGCTTCTACTGGTGGAGATTCAAGTGTGCTTTGGAACTTAATGCCAGCCCTTATAAAAATCTGCACTCGACGGATCTTCAGAAATCGAAGAGGCGCCTGCTCAGAAATCGAAGAGGCGTTTGCTTTCTCAAAAGCTGGGCTGCTTAGAGACCACGAGGGTTGATCTCAGAAATCGAAGAGGCGTTTGCTTTCTCAAAAGTTAGGCTGCTCAAAGACCACGAAGGCCGATCTCAGAAATCGAAGAGGCGCTCGCTTTCTCAAAAGCTGGGCTCCTCAGAGACCACGAGGGCCGATCTCAGAAATCGAAGAGGCACCTACTTTTCCAGCCTTGTTAGCACCTGTCACACGCACACTCAGCTTTGCGGAAATTATGGCCATTCTGTCGAAGACTTCTGAGGAAGTAGAAAACACATGAATCTTACTGTTCAATCACCCACTTCCCACACGCAACACTAGCTCATGGGTACCACAGATAACTTTGCCAAAGTTCTCTTCCAAAATTGAGCACGTAAAGCTTGCAGCTCCCACTACATCGCTCTGACCAAGAAAGGTAAAAGAATAGCAAAGAAACAGCACTAACAAAGTTTAGACCCATAAATTTTGAAGGTCTAGCTACCATATTATTACCCACAAGGGTAAAGGAACAGTACCACTGCTGGATAATTGGAAAGTCCCTGTGTGTCAACCTCTGTGCTTCGTGGCAAGGTAGACTAGTAAACATGCCCAACCTTTACTCACACTCGAGAAAACACTACCAATAAGATTGCTTGCTCCAAAATCGAAGAGGCACCATCCTCCGAATCTCGAGAGCCAGACTCCCAACATGACTACTTTCTCAAAAATCGAAGAGAGGGTAAAGGAACAGTACCATTGCTGGATAATTGGAAAATCCCTGTGTGTCAACCTCTGTGCTTCGTGGCAAGGTAGACTAGCAAACATGCCCAACCTTTACTCACATTCGAGAAAACACTCCCAACAAGATTGCTTGCTCCAAAATCGAAGAGGCACCGCCCTCCGAATCTCGAGAGCCAGACTCCCAACATGATTACTTTCTCAAAAATCGAAGTGACATTGCTCCCCGAATCTCGAGAGCCAGACCCCCATCATGATTGCTTTCTTAAAAATCGAAGATGCATCGTTCTCCGAATCAATCGAAGAGACGCTCGCTTTCTCAAAAGCTGGGCTGCTCAGAGACCACGAGGGCCGATCTCAGAAATCGAAGAGGCACCTACTTTTCTAGCCTTGTCAGCACCTGTCACACGCACACTCAGCTTTGTGATGCGAGAATTACTTGACACACAAATTAAACCCTCTTTTTGACAATTGTAGTATAGATGTAAGTAGGGTATCGTTCTAGGCCGGGGATTAGGAGGGATTGCTAATCTATTCTAAATTAATTTAAAAATATTAAATAAGACTCAAGGACATAAAATTAGGCTAAAAACTCTAATAACTCGAAACACACTTAAAATGACTCAAAATAATGAAAACAATTAAATTAAACACTAGGAACTGAAATGGACGGAAATTGAATTAAAAGACTAAAAACAATGAAAACTAACTAAATAAAATAATTTAATAATGGGAGGGTTTGATTTTGATGAAAAGTAAATTAAACTTAAATAAATTACAGAATTTACAAAAACATGAAATTAAAATGAAAAGATAAATGACGGACTAGCTAGAGGGTTCTTCTCCACACATGACACATATGCAACCTAAATTGATTTTCAGTTGTTCTTTCAATAAATTGTGAATCTCAATACTCCAGATTAACCGTGAACAGCACTTTTTTAATCTTCAAGTTTTCCTTAAGTTATTGAATTGGACGGAAAAACGCATACAACAATTCAAAACATTCTTCAAAAGTCCCCTACGTGAAAAGCACAATAGCGATACAATCAAAGATCATTAAACTTTGTGAAAACTATAAGCATTGACGAGACATTCGTAACTATGAAAAGCATGATACTCTTGCCAAGAATTTACTTAACGTGATTGTGACTAGCAACCTTTACTACTTGTGAAAATAAGTTCATAACGATTAGGTGAAATTCACTTATATTCTAGCATCAAATTCATGCATGTAAATTAAGCGTGCACTCTCAACCAACATACACAAATCAGTTTTTATACGAACGGATAAGTAAATTGAAAACACAACTTATGAAATCACAACCGAAGGTAATCAATTCATATTACAAATATATTCATGGTTTCGAATTAACCTCTAGCCAAAATAAAATTAATTACACATTATTAAACAGAAATAAAATAGAAGTTTGAAAAGTTTAAACCGAGAGAGAGAACAGCTTGCAGCTTTCTTCACTCCCTGACTTCCCTCTCCCTGCGTTTCTGCGCTGGCAAGCCTTTGTGCTTTTTCTGCTGTCCCGTCTTCTCTTCCCCTGCACGCTGCCAGTCTCTTCTCTTCCCACTCTTCCTGCGCCTCTCCCCTTCTCTCTGCCTATCTCCCTTGCTTGCCTCACCTTTCCTGTCACGCCCTGCACGTTCCTGCGAGCTGCCCAAAGGGCAGCCCCTTTCTTCCGCTCCCCCGACCCCCTTAATCACGCCAGCCCAAAAGCAGGTTTCTGCTCTCCCCCTGCTCAAGCTGCCAAATGGCAGCTTTCCTCCGGACTCTCCCCTTTTTTCCTCCCCGCAGCTCTTATTTTATTTTCCTCTTTGTCTCACGCTGCCCCCCTGCTCAGCTCTCTCCTCAAGCTTTACTTTTCACATCCTCTGGATCCAAGAAAAGAATCATGGGGCTCGTCGCAAGTGGCGAGAGCTGGACCCAGCGGCTGACCTCTTAGCTGTCAAAGGCAGCTCCCAATCCTCTTCCCTCCTTCCATCTGACAGTCCTTTTTCTTTATTTTATTATTCTTTTATTTTGCCATCCCCACTTCTCTTGGCTGTCCCGTTTGCTTTCTCTGTTTTCCAGTCCTCCCCGCATCTACTCCTCTTTTGCCTTGGATTCTTTCCTTTCTTTGTCCAACTCTTTCTTTCCACCGTTTTCTTTCTTTTTTTTTTTCTACAAAACAAAACCATCATGATGATGTTTCAAACATCATCACGACTTATCATTATTAAATATAATTTTTAATTTAATTTAAAAGCTGATCTACACAGACAGTTTTGACGAATTTATTACATAAAATTTCACTTGTTCTATTTTTATTTTCTTTGCATAACAAATCCTATAAACACAAAAATAACGTAAATAGCTCAAAAATATAAGGAACTAACTAAGAAAAGACGAGTGAATTCAAAGTAAAAATATATATAAATATCATCCGATCAAATACCCCCACACTTAACTTTTGCTAGTCCTCGAGCAAAACAAAGAAAACTAGAACAAGAAGTAACAAGAAAAACATTAGCTTCCCCCTATGTGACCCTCATAGAATTTCATTCGAGAAAACAAATCATCAAGAACCATAGCTAGCATCAAGGAACTAATCCACATTCATCTTCCTTATTCAAATATTAGCAGTAATCTTTGAATCATCCTTGAGGTGTAGTGTGTGAGATAGCCATGCTAATGCAATTTCAAGTTTTTATTTTTAAAATCATCATATGCAAACTAGCGACCTTCTCACGGGATATGCACTCAATCACACATGTGTTTAGTTTTAATGTGTTTCGCTCAAAGAATCAAATGTGAAATTTCTACCATAAGCTTGCATAAAGATCTCATCTCCACAATCATAATTGCAAAACTTAAATCAAGAGGACTTTTATTGGACGTAATGAGGTTTAAGGAGAGGGTTATTGAAATGAAAGAATAGGAAAACACAAGTTCCAAGCTACATTGCAAGCAATTCTTTTCTTTAGATTTATAAGAACTCAAGCTCTCCAGCAATTCTTCTAGCACCTCCAACCATACTCTTAAACTGAAACTTGAATAACTTTTTATTTTCTTTGTGTACAATTTTTCTTTTTTTTTTTTTCTTTTTTTTATTTTTTTTATTTTTTTTTTTTTTAATTCACAAACATGAAATACCCCCACACTTATTCTTTTGCCAAACATCTTCACAGTATTTCACAAACGTTTCTCATAAGACAATCTCGCATTGCTCGCTTGGAAATGGTAAGGAAAAATGTTTCAGGTATAAGGGTAGACATATCTGGTGATAAGAAACAAAAGGTTCAACAAATACGGCTCAAATTGGCAATCTAATGATATCATTTTTCTTTGGGAAACATGGTTATTTGGGCCATGGTGGTAAACTTAATGCCTCCATCATTTCCAAGTTCATGCAATCAATGACAAACATTTCGAAAGATCGTTACGCAAGTTCTAGAGATGTATCTCACATAAGTTCATCACACATGAAAGAATAGGAGTGTATGAAAAATGCACACACTTTCAATAGGCTCAAAAACTCACATAGGATGTATATGGTCACTAAATTCACATATGAAGCTTTAAGTCATACTTTAGTTTCACATTAACAAGGCTATGTGCATTTGGTTTTTCAAAGATGATCAAACATGTACAAAACTAACAAGAGAATTAGGAATTTCACAAAACACATGATAACTAAGTTCTTGATAATCATGATTCAAATTTGATCTAATTATATCATTGGGTCGGGAAACTAACAAAAAATCTAATTCAAAACAATAAGGGAAACAAGACAATATTTTTGGATTTTTTAAATTTTCCGATTTTTTTTTATAGAGAAAACAAAACTAAAAAAAAAATAAAAAGCAACAACACAGAAACAAATGAAATTCTAGAGATTTCTACCCCCACACTTAAACTTGACATTGTCCCCAATGTCAGAAAACACTATAATGCAAATAAAAAAATAAAATAAAATAAATAAATAATAAGAAACAAAATAACGCAATTGGACTGAAAACTTCCCTAATTTGCAGTAAAATCAAGCGATGACCCCCAAGCTAAAATTCTGCAATCAACTTCAAGGGTGGAAATAACCAAAAGTTCCTGCAAAGAAAAGGAAAAATTCAGTTAAGTACGCAAGAAAATTAATTAAAAAAATTGCAAACGAAAAATTGAAAATTACGATAAAAGATAATGAATAAAACTAATAAGTAATCATTGGTCGTGCTTGTTGACTTTCCACAGCTTTCCTCTTGAACAGGGTGACACTTAGCTTTTCACTTGCAAGTGATGATTTTATGATATTGTACGGCGAAGCTTTGCTCTTTGGTTATGTTGCAGTTCCTTATTTGTTCTCCAAGCAGATGTGGCAGCTTCTCTAGTTCCTCAGTTCGGACTCCTTCCGCTGGGATGATTGTGCAAGCTGCATTCTTCTCTGCTTGTTTCTTCTGCACAACGGGCAGGCACGAGGGAAAGGTGTTGGTCCTTATTTCTTTCTTCAATCTTTCCAAGTGCCCACCTCTTGCTTTCTTTCTCCTTGTCCTTAGTTGAGGATGAATCAGCACGTTGTCTCCACATGCTTCGAGGTATCATCTTCACTTCCCTTATAAGTGAGAAACAAAGAGAAAGCATAAGATGATGAGTACTCGAGAGCAAGGGCTGGCTGGAGAAAGGACAGGGAGAAAGCATGATATGAGATACTCTTGCTTTCAACCTTCATGATATGAAATACTTTTGCTTTGGATGGGTTGTTTGCAGGAGTATCCCAAGGAATGAGGAACACAGAGTGACTCGAGAGGATTCTTTGGGAATGCATTTTCGGAGATGAAGAGGTGTTGAGAGGGTGTGCTGAGAGAGTGTGCTTTTGCTGTGGAAGGCGAAGGTAGAAACTTATAGGACTTGTCTTCACAACCGGAACTGTTCTCTCACTTAGTGTCGGCAGCCGGTGGATGGGTGAAGAATACAAATTACGCGCTTTCTGACAAAGCTGCCCGTAATTTCCGCAAAGCTGCCAGTTGCATGTGACAAGTGCTGACTAGGCTGAGAGAGACAGATGGTTGGAATCGGCACTTCGACAGACTGCCCGTGATTTTCGCAGAGCTGAGTTTGCGTGTGACGGGTGACAACACGTCTGGACGAATTGATCTTGCGAAATCCGGGGTTCGGCTCGTGGTTTCTGAGCAAGCCCAACTTTTAAGAAATGAACGCCTCTTTTGAGAAAAGAATCCGGCTTTTGAGAACGGAAACTCCTCTTTTGAGAAAAGAATCCGGCTTTTGAGAAAGGAGCCCCGACTCTTCGATTTGCGAGAGGACGCTTCTCTGAGGAGCGCCTCTTTGATTTCTTCTTTTTATAGAGGCGTTAATTTTGTTCCACAACACACTTGAGCTCCCTCTTGTAAACACTCCCTTCTTGCACTTGTTTAATCTTGATCAGTCCAACTCTCTTCTTTCTTCACCACCTCTGAAAAATGTCTGGCCCTTCCGATCGTCGCTTTGACTTAAACCTTGGTGAAGAGGCAGCTCCGCCTTCACCAGACAACATATGGCGCCCATCTTTCATATCCCCTACCGGTCCTCTTACCGTTGGGGATTCGGTGATGAAAAATGACATGACCGCTGCGGTGGTGGCCCGGAACCTTGTCACCCCAAGAGATAACAGACTGCTCGCTAGACGATCTGATGAATTGGCGGTTAAGGAGTCTCTGGCTCTTAGCGTGCAGTGTGCCGGTTCCGTGTCCAACATGGCCCAACGCCTATATGCCCGAACCCGTCACGTTGAATCCTTGGTGGCTGAAATACAGAGTCTCAAGCAAGAGATTAAAGGGCTCAAGCATGAGAATAAGGAATTGCACAAGCTCGCACACAGCTATGCCACCAGCATGAAGAGGAAGATTGACCAGATGCAGGACACCGATGGTCAAATTTTACTTGATCATCGGAGGTTTGTGGGTTTGTTCCAACCGCATCTGCCTTCGTCTTCTGGGGCGGCACCGCGTAGTGAAGCTCCAACTGATCAACCTCTGCCGCCTCCTCCTTCTGTGGCCCCGCCGACTGCTGAAGCCCCGCCTACTACTGAAGCACCACCCGACCAATGAATACTATTAGTTTACATTATTGTAAAATATTTGTACTTTTTTTTTTTTTTTTTTAATTAATTTTTTTTTTTTTTTTTTTTTTTAATTTTTTTAATTTTTTTTTTTTTTTTTTTTTTTTTTTTTTTTAAATGTAAATTAATGTAAAGAGACTTTGGTTAACCTTCCCCCATACTTAAACTAAATAATACAAACTGACAGAAATCAACCAAATAACACAACTAACTAAACAAAACAAAATGAAAGCAGTAAAGATAAGGGTGGAAGAATGCAAAGCTGATTGGGTTAGCGATTCCAAAGTCTCCCTTTCGTTGAATGCTTGGGTTGCCTCCCAAGAAGCGCTTGATTTAACGTCTTTAGCCGGACGCATCTTTCCTTTAAATTTCCCTCGGCTCCATTTGAACCTAAAATCAAAGAAAGAAAAATAAATCAAATATCAAAAGTAAAATACACAAACACCAATATAAACATAAACAAAAACAAAAATAAAAGGATTAGCAAAGTTGCTAATCCCCGGCAACGGCGCCAAAATTTGATGCGAGAATTACTTGACACACAAATTAAACCCTCTTTTTGACAATTGTAGTATAGATGTAAGTAGGGTATCGTTCTAGGCCGGGGATTAGGAGGGATTGCTAATCTATTCTAAATTAATTTAAAAATATTAAATAAGACTCAAGGACATAAAATTAGGCTAAAAACTCTAATAACTCGAAACACACTTAAAATGACTCAAAATAATGAAAACAATTAAATTAAACACTAGGAACTGAAATGGACGGAAATTGAATTAAAAGACTAAAAACAATGAAAACTAACTAAATAAAATAATTTAATAATGGGAGGGTTTGATTTTGATGAAAAGTAAATTAAACTTAAATAAATTACAGAATTTACAAAAACATGAAATTAAAATGAAAAGATAAATGACGGACTAGCTAGAGGGTTCTTCTCCACACATGACACATATGCAACCTAAATTGATTTTCAGTTGTTCTTTCAATAAATTGTGAATCTCAATACTCCAGATTAACCGTGAACAGCACTTTTTTAATCTTCAAGTTTTCCTTAAGTTATTGAATTGGACGGAAAAACGCATACAACAATTCAAAACATTCTTCAAAAGTCCCCTACGTGAAAAGCACAATAGCGATACAATCAAAGATCATTAAACTTTGTGAAAACTATAAGCATTGACGAGACATTCGTAACTATGAAAAGCATGATACTCTTGCCAAGAATTTACTTAACGTGATTGTGACTAGCAACCTTTACTACTTGTGAAAATAAGTTCATAACGATTAGGTGAAATTCACTTATATTCTAGCATCAAATTCATGCATGTAAATTAAGCGTGCACTCTCAACCAACATACACAAATCAGTTTTTATACGAACGGATAAGTAAATTGAAAACACAACTTATGAAATCACAACCGAAGGTAATCAATTCATATTACAAATATATTCATGGTTTCGAATTAACCTCTAGCCAAAATAAAATTAATTACACATTATTAAACAGAAATAAAATAGAAGTTTGAAAAGTTTAAACCGAGAGAGAGAACAGCTTGCAGCTTTCTTCACTCCCTGACTTCCCTCTCCCTGCGTTTCTGCGCTGGCAAGCCTTTGTGCTTTTTCTGCTGTCCCGTCTTCTCTTCCCCTGCACGCTGCCAGTCTCTTCTCTTCCCACTCTTCCTGCGCCTCTCCCCTTCTCTCTGCCTATCTCCCTTGCTTGCCTCACCTTTCCTGTCACGCCCTGCACGTTCCTGCGAGCTGCCCAAAGGGCAGCCCCTTTCTTCCGCTCCCCCGACCCCCTTAATCACGCCAGCCCAAAAGCAGGTTTCTGCTCTCCCCCTGCTCAAGCTGCCAAATGGCAGCTTTCCTCCGGACTCTCCCCTTTTTTCCTCCCCGCAGCTCTTATTTTATTTTCCTCTTTGTCTCACGCTGCCCCCCTGCTCAGCTCTCTCCTCAAGCTTTACTTTTCACATCCTCTGGATCCAAGAAAAGAATCATGGGGCTCGTCGCAAGTGGCGAGAGCTGGACCCAGCGGCTGACCTCTTAGCTGTCAGAGGCAGCTCCCAATCCTCTTCCCTCCTTCCATCTGACAGTCCTTTTTCTTTATTTTATTATTCTTTTATTTTGCCATCCCCACTTCTCTTGGCTGTCCCGTTTGCTTTCTCTGTTTTCCAGTCCTCCCCGCATCTACTCCTCTTTTGCCTTGGATTCTTTCCTTTCTTTGTCCAACTCTTTCTTTCCACCGTTTTCTTTCTTTTTTTTTTTTCTACAAAACAAAACCATCATGATGATGTTTCAAACATCATCACGACTTATCATTATTAAATATAATTTTTAATTTAATTTAAAAGCTGATCTACACAGACAGTTTTGACGAATTTATTACATAAAATTTCACTTGTTCTATTTTTATTTTCTTTGCATAACAAATCCTATAAACACAAAAATAACGTAAATAGCTCAAAAATATAAGGAACTAACTAAGAAAAGACGAGTGAATTCAAAGTAAAAATATATATAAATATCATCCGATCACTTTGCGGAAATTATAGGCATTCTGTCGAAGACTTCTCGAGAGCACAGACCACTTTTTCAAAGTGCTCTGACAGAGTTAAAACATGTGAAGCTGGCAGCTCCCACTACCGTGCTATGACCAAGCAGGGTAAAGGAATAACATTACTACTTGTTGTTAGGGAGACTCCTATATATGTCGACCTCCATCCCCAACGGACAGGCAGACCTGCAAAAATGTTCAACCCTTCCTCATATTTGAGAGGGCACTCCCAACGAAGCCTTTCGAAATATTCAGCTTTCTTTCCCCCCGATAATACCTTTGCAAACAAGCTATACTAGAGCAAGAATATCTCATATCATCAGGGTTAAAAGCAAGAGTATCCCATATCATGCTTTTTCCCTGTCTTTTCCTTTGGCCTTGTTGTTACCTGCAAGACAAGGAGAAAGAGAGCAATCAGTCAGCACTTGGAATCAAGCTTCCAGCCAGGAACTGACTGCCTGGAACCCCTTACCTGATTACTTACCTGGCATTGCTCTCGAGTACTCATCTTCAACATCTTATGTTTCCAGGGAAGATACCGCATCTGCTTGAGGAACAGATAGGGCAAGTGCGAAGGATACAAGGAAGCATGTGGAGACAAGCGTAACAGCACACGTGCCGATACATCCATTACTCTGTCAAAAGCAAAAGTATCCCATATCAGCAGGGTCGAACGTACTCTAGATTTGATGGACTTGTTTTGACCCTCAAATTCTTCAGTCGGCTCTGGAGGAAACCAGAAAACCCTCCAGCTCAGTTCAAGAATAAGCCTGTGGAAAGTTACTTCTTCAAAAGCAAAAGTATCCCATATCATCTCTTCTCATCTTTCTTCTCTTTATCCTTCATGCTGCTGCAAGATGGGGAGAAGGTGAACAATCAGCCGGAGCTCTGATTGCTTACCTTGTCTGTCACCTCTTTCAGCAGATCCCCTAGCCCGGCGACTTGGGGGACTCCTACTACATGGTTTGTATCGCGCTTGACCAAGCCTGAAACTACAAGTAAGCTTCAAGTGAAATTGATACATTACCTTGTGCATCTTCACCAGTTACAGATACCACCCCTGGATGGAGGAAGAGTACTTCCAGAGAAGATGCCACATCTACCTATGAGACAGATAAGGCAAGTCAAGACGATACCACACTCCGGTACTTAGAAGTTTCGTGGTTACGAGATCATTCTCCCACAATATTTCCTAATGTCATTTGTACTAAATCATTCACTTGTACTCACTAAAGGAGAGCTTGAACCTATGTACTTGTGTAAACCCTTCACAATTAATGAGAACTCTTCTATTCCGTGGACGTAGCCAATCTGGGTGAACCACGTACATCTTGTGTTTGCTTTCCTATCTCTATTCATTTATATACTTATCCACACTAATGACCGGAGCAATCTAGCGAAGATCACAAAAAGCGACCGTTTTTGCTGCCTAGGATCTATCTTGCAAGAGAACGGAGAATTAGATGGAGATTTCAACCATAGAATACGACCTGGACGGATGAAGTGTAAGAGTGCATCCGGCGTGTTATGTGACCGTCGTAGGCCACTGAAGCTCAAGGGAAAATTTTATAGGACGACAATAAGGCCAACGATGTTGTATGGCACAGAATGTTGGACGGTGAAGCATCAACACGTACACAAAATGGGTGTAGCGGAGATGAGGATGCTTCGTGGGATGTGTGGGCACACGAGAAAGGATAAGATTGGGCATGAGGATATCCGAGGTAAAGTAGGAGTAGCCGAAATTGAAGGAAAGATGAGAGAAAATCGGTTCCGGTGATTTGGACATGGGCAAAGAAGGCCGACTGACGCTCCGGTTCGAAGATGTGACTACGGGACAGAGGTTCAGGGCCGAAGGGGTAGAGGAAGACCTAGGAAAACTTTAGAAGAGACTCTAAGAAAAGACTTAGAGTACTTGGATCGAACGGAGGACATGACACAAAACCGAGCGCAATGGCGTTCTAGGATTCATATAGCCGACCCCACTTAGTGGGAAAAGGCTTTGTTGTTGTTGTTGTTGTTGTTGTGGGTGGTCAGCTGGAAGTCCTTTTTGGAAGGCTGCTCTAGCTATTGAATCGTTGCATCCGATTATTTTTGCCTTCTTTACTTTGAACCTCCTTACATAGTTACGAAGCGACTCCTTTAGATTCTTCTTGACGTCGAACAAATGGCCAGACTTCTTTTTTATCGAGCAATAAGATGAATATTCTTTGGTGAAAACAAAAAAAAGTTCGTAGAAATTTCGGAAGGATTGTGGTGGCAGGGTGTAAAACCAATCTTGCGCCTCGCTTTGTAGAGTGGTGGCGAATATCTTGCACATGAGATCATTGTTGTTTCGATAAAGGATCATTGCGTTTCAGTAGCGCTTTAAGTGTCTATCCGGGTCTTCATCCCCTTTGAAAGATGTGAAATGTCACATGTTAAACTCGCGTGGAGGCTTTGCCTGCTTGATCTCGTCCGTGAAGGGTAACCTACTTATGTTGGTCATGTTCCGTTGTAGTGCCTCGTCGGTGACCTCGTTGCGTTGGAAATCATGCAATCGTTTGGTCAAGAGTCTCTCTACTTCTTCCTGAATTTGCCTTTGTTGAGGTAGGGGAGCTCTCGGCTGCCCCCAGCCATGACTTGCTGGTCTAGGCTACTCTTCCATGTGTTTGGCTCATCTATACCACGGATGCAGTGCATGTGGTGCGTTTCTAGTAGGCGAGCGAGTTCTTCACAGACTGCTGGTTGAACTTAAGCTGGATTGAGTGACTGCTTCTCTTCGTCCGTCGTGCTGCCTACTTCGATGTGAGGTGGAGGATGCTCCTTGCGGGCTTAGCCGTGAATGAACACTTTGCCCGGAAGGTTGCTCATGTTGACTATCGGAGTGTGACCCCAACCATGAATGTATGCTCATCCGTGGGCCTAGTCGAGAGTGCACGCTCCTCCACGCGCTAAGACGGGAGTATACACTATCTCGGGGGCCCAATCGAGAATGTACACTGCCCGAACGCTCGGCTCATGGCTGGTCGAGTGGCTGCTTGCCAGGACGCTGCTGGAAAGGTTAGTCTGCCCTTGTCCTACTTCGGGATACCTCGTCTGGGGCACGTTGGATCCCGATGCGTTGCAAAAGTTGATTCACCAAGGTCGTCTGTTGTGCAAGGGCACTCGTCAACTCTATGACTTGTCGAGACAAGTGTTGTTCGCCATTTGGATTGGAAGAGCTTTGAAGGAATGCGCCTCCTTGGGCAGTGGAAGGGTGGTAGACTCCGGGCGAGAGATTTGAGTTGGGAAATGTCAAATCCGCAAAAAAATGTGGTGAGAATGCCCCCGGCTCGATGGTAGGTCCGGATAGTTGAGATAGTCTTGGGCCAACTTGGGCTGCTTGGAAATCCACGGGAGCAGACTGGGCCGTGGGAGCAGGCTGGGCCATGATAGCAGGCTAGGCTGCGAGAGTGGGCTGCTCGACGGGAGTAGGCTGGACCACGAGAGCAGGCTGGGCCACGAGAGCAGGTTGGGCCATGAGAGCAGGCTGGGCTATGAGAGTGGGCTGCTCGGCATGAGCATGCTGGACCACGGGAGTGGGCTACTCGTCGGGAGCAGGCTGGGCCACAAGAGCAGGTTGGGCCGCGAGAGTGGGCTGCTCGGTGGGAGCAAGCTGCTCGGAGTGTGATACACATAGGTGCGAGACTTGGGCTTGGCTTGGCAACGCGTTGGGCTTGGAGTGACATGGCTTGGGTCGTGGCCTTGGTGCCGTGAGCCTTAGATGGCACGACTCGGGCCGTGGTGAAGGCACCATGGACCTCGCCACCGTGGTGGTTCCCATGGTGGAAACTCGTGGTGGTGGTGCCACTCCATTTATTGTCGCATTTAGCCTTACGGATCTCCGAAATCCCATTTCTTGATTATTAGAATTTTCACTTGTGGAATTTTCTATATTTCTAGCCATTATATTTTGCTTATACGTTTTATCAAAGAACCTTTGCAAGTAAAAAAATTCTAATAATAAGAACGTATAAAAAAATATTCAAATGGACTAAAAAATAAAGAAAAAACCTTTTTGTGCGAGAGTCTTCTACGAGTATGGATTTCAACTCTCAATGAAAGCACCAATTTGTGGATGCAAATTTCTTCCTCCTTGATCTTAGACAATTTTTCACCTACAAAACAATTAACACCTTAGGTTAAGGCCAAGAGCCTCACGCGCCCACGATCAATGGGGGGGCTTTGGCCGAAGACCCTCCGATGCCAAAGTTAGAATTTAGAGAGAAAGAGTGTTTAGAGAATTTTGGGATTATTGCCAAAGTGTTGGCCTTCGTTTTTGGTGAAAATAGGAGTCTATTTATAGGGATAGGGTTCTTGATTTAATATGATTTTGGGAGTTATGTGATTAATTGACTAATTAAATAGGCAAAAGGATTATTACCAAATGAATTAGCTAATTAATGGGATGAATAAGCAAAGTATGGCCAATTCGTTTTCTAGCAATAGATGGCTGACCATTTAGTGCATATTTGGGGATATTTTGTGGTAATTGGGATTTTATGAAATAATTAGCTAATAATTCCCTATTTATCTTAGCTAATTATTATCATAAAAAGGAAAGATATGGTAGAAAAGGTAGGAAATAAAAGGAGATGGTCGGTTCCTTTGGGGGAGTGGGTAACCAGCCAAAAGAGGTATTTTTTGGGTATGATTGGTGATTTAATTGGTTGATTAATGAATTTAGGAATTAATTCATTAATTAGCCAATTAATCTCTATTTATATGGAACAATTTATAGGTTATGAAGTAATTACCTAAAATGAGGATGGATGAGATAATTTGGAATTGGTTACCTTTTTTGGAGCATTTTTGACTTGGTTGAGGATGATTGTCTACTGCTCGCGCGTAGAAACTTGGTACACCTCAAGGGTATTTTTGTCATTTTACCCAAAAATCCACATGTCACCTTATGATTATTTTTGGCTCCACAATAGTCATGGCTTTGGTGCCTCCCGCCCAGATTCGATCCCTTCCTCCTCCCGATGTCTTTGTCCTCCGCTGAGATTAGATATAATATATCTTCTTTTTTACGAGAAGATTCAGGTTTTTAAAAAAAAAAATTAAAAAATTATTTTTTTGCCACGTGGCACACAGGTGGCAGCCACGTCAGCATTTAACGGATCAATGGATGGAAAATCTAACACATGTATTATTTTGAAATAAAATAGTAGATGAGGTATGAAAGTGAAATGTTTTAAAGATGTTGTATGAGATTGTAATAGACCTTAAACTTAAAGGGTTACTATGTAATTTATTATAAAGTAATTGTCCATCCTTTATTTTTGTTAAAACTCCTACATTATTCCTGCTTAAAAATGTGCAATAGCAAGCATTCAAATTAGAGGAATACTAGCAACTTTTCCCTTTTTACCTTTCTCACTCACCTGTTTACACGTGGACATACACATAGAGCAAAAAACTCAAATGCTATGCAAAGACGGATTTCATTTTTCCACATATACCCCTAGACATGTACAAATAAAAAATAATATAATCATGCGCCACTTCTACTCTTGCTCAATCGTCTCTTAAATTCCTCTGTGCCCAGCAAGCAGCAACCGAAGATTGCTTGCTGCTCATATGAAGTCGTCAAATATTTTTTACATTATAGACATCTGACCACTCAATGATCAAAACTGACATCAATGTGATCGTTCTTGTGCTTTGGTTGAGTACAAGGTCTCCCCAGAAAACCCAATTCCTATTTTTCTCTATTGAGGTGACGACCTCACGGCAATTGGTCAAGATTTCTTTCAGGACGAATTTGAAAATTTGCCATGGTTCGAATTCTCTTACATGGGTTCGATCAGGACATTGATTTGGGTAGGTTTTGTTTCAATGGGTGTTCTGCAATTCGGTAGACTATAAATGAAGAATCTGAACATGATAAGCAAGAAGCAAGAGATGGGATTATAGCCAATAAATACTGAGAAATGACTGAACGGGATTCTAGCCGACGAGATGGGGCTTGGGAGGAAGACAATCATGACAATTGCTCTGCTTGCACACCTCCTAGCATGTGAAAAGGGAGACTGAGTTTCTTGAAAGGTGTCCAGCTTTCAAAACCTGATTCCTGACTTATTTTGGAAGTGCCAAAGAGCGCAAATTGAAATGACAAGGCTGATGTCAGTATCTTAAAATAATGTATTTTATTTTTTAGAAATATGAAATAACCAAAATACCCCTGATTGGATGCCTTGAGTAATTATGGACCTCTGAGTTAAATTCCAATTTGTCATATTTTTTCTATTTTATTAAATTAGTTTTCTTCGAGTGCGTATAGATGAAACCATAATTGAATTCGGAGTCGGGGAGATTGAGTTATGATTTTTGTAATGTGGAGGGTAATTTAGTAATCCCAACTTGCGGTCACTCTCATATCCTTCCCTCATTATACACTGAGACACTCTCTCTCTAACACTCGAACTCCTTGATAGAGTATAGAAGTTGATGAATAGGATGTTGACACTTGTAATTAGATTAAAAGTTCTGTTAAGGCAGTTAGCTTTGGTATTGAAAATGTATAAATATCTCAACATCTGTATTACTTAGTGATCAAGAAATATATCAAGAACTTTCATTCTCTATCTCTCTCTCTCTCTCTCTCTCTCTTCTCTGAGCTATTCTCTCTCTAAACCTTCTGTATATAATTTCATAGATTTACTTACACGTTTACATGGTATCAATCACCATTGTTGCCTGCGCATAATCTTCGATCCTTCTCATCTGCTTCCGCTCGGTTCGAATATGTCTTCGCACTTATCAATTTGTCTTCGGTATCCCTAATTCTCTTCGTCTTCTTGAAAATTGATCTTCTAGGGTTTCTTGGTTGATCGTGATCTTCTTCGATCATCTTCTCCGTTTCCTTCAATCTTGCATATCAACTGTTTGTTATAATTCCTCACTGAGTTTTTCAGCTGAAATTTCAATGGTGACTGCAACTCAACTTCAACTTGTGCAATCTCCGATCACGGCTTTAATCTCCACCATCTCGACTTCATTGAATGTCAAATTGGATGACTCCAATTACCTCAATTGGCACTTTCAGATACAACTTTTGTTGGAGAGCAATGGTATTATGAGGTTTGTTGATGGCTCGCACCCTTGTCCTGCTTAACATCACGTTCCTTCTAGTGAATCTGGTATACACTCTGGCTCTACTACTTCTGTTGAAATTGATGAATTTGTCGTTTGGAAAATGCATGATAGGGCTATAATGCAATTAATCACTGCTACTTTGTCACCTGTTGCTTTGTCCTGTGCAATTGGTAGTACGAGCTCTCGAGATCTTTGGACTCGTTTGAAAGAGCAGTTCTCCTGTCACGTCCCGATCCCGACATACGTCCGGGATCGACACGTGACGTCATCAAATAACCACATATATAACATACCCGTCCCCCGGGATTTGTATCAAGCACATGCCATGCCTCGAATTGCATAGAATTTTTCGTATACTTTATGGTTGCATCT
This sequence comes from Malus sylvestris, assembly GCF_916048215.2. Lineage (NCBI taxonomy): Eukaryota > Viridiplantae > Streptophyta > Magnoliopsida > Rosales > Rosaceae > Malus > Malus sylvestris. Next base: position 35,209,155 of record NC_062264.1, on the reverse strand, counting down.
AACCTCCTTGTTAAACTGCCTACGTACCCTCATTTGGGGATCAAGCCATTCATAGTTCACCATTCATTACACCTCGATGTTTATCACAATACGTTCAAATCAAAAAGCATAGCATTCCTCAATCAATTATTAGAACTTAACAAGCATGAATTACTAGATTCATGGTTACATAACAAATCCACATGACATTCAAGGTTTCCATTCCATCCATCATATAAATCACTATGTTCTCAACGTGATATCTCCATCAACAGCAAGCAACTTATTCAATAACCAACGAAGCACAGTATTATTCTTAAGCCACATTGATCACTAAATAATCATAATAATAACAATCATATCCAACGTCATTCCACAATTCCCGTCAATTAATCCCTTCATGAATCAAGGATGCATGATCTTAGCATTTAACTACGTTAATCAATCAATGAGATAACATACCATTTCACCAATTCAATTAGAGAACTCTATATAATTCCCTACTTGGGTTATGAGTAATAACATGGTAATTCTAATTTATATTCACAAGGTCTATGGATAATTCTCATTCGCTCGAATCTAGGGTTCTAGACTAACCTTTTGGAATGTGCAAGAGTAAGGATTCCGAACCACTCAACGAACCAAAATATCAATTGGTTTCTTGTAATCTATCCAGACCTGTTGCATATAAAATCAGTGCCTACATCATGGAAATGGTGCACTGGGCAATTCAAAACTTGGATAAGTTGTGAAGCTCAGGTGAGCGACAATAATACAAAGTGTGATAATAGTGATAAAACCAACCATCAATCACAATTTATAAACTTTGAATATGAATCATTCATAAGAAATTAATACCAAACCTTCGCAAACTCCGAAGGAGTCACCCAGACATCCAACGTTTCGTCTGAAACAATCACAACATCTCACAACCATATTCTCATACAACACCATGAAAAGTAGGGTTAGAGCGACATAGTTCGGTCGAAGCCTATACCTTTGAAGCTATCTCAATCCAAACTCAATGAAACCCAAGGTGAATACGATTCCAGAACTTCACTCAACGAAATTGCGGAGTAGAAGGGATTCTGGACCATCTCTCACGGAATCCAAGTGGATACGATTTTGGAACATCACTCAACGGAATCGCGGAAGACCAACAACTATAATGTACAACGGCTCAAAGAAATGAGACAAGCACAAGCTACTAAATTTACAAAAGCATAACCAAGGGAAATAAGGCACATATGCTAAATTTAAAACGAATCAACGAAGAGGGAAAAGAAACAATATCGAAGCAACAAATCCCCAATCACAATGGGTTCACAGTCCACCACTAGTCCTCACATTTCATCACATCAAGCCAGCCATACAAAGAAAACCATGTTTCTAATATGCACGTCAAATCCCACATCATAAACTATAACGATGGCACTTTATAGGAAACATAATCATAAAACCGTTTCATACCCTCTCAGGATAATAATTATGAAAATAGAGTAATCACCTATAACACATATATTAAAGTCACTCACCCTTTTTATACTAGTAACCATACATATTATTTCTCATCCATGAAATCAACATTTTAACGTTCTATTCCTATGCTTGTAGCCTTCATTCTCCATCTTTTAATAAACCAACCCAAAGTTAATGGCTTTTCAACTTAAAACACCACCTCTTCACTCATGCCACTACCCCTTTTGACATGTATATGTGGCTATATATATATATATATATATATTAAGAGAAACTCGATCGTTTACTAATAACTTGAATATAACTACTTAAACTCTTAAACCCCAACCAAACACACTCAAATAAGCACAAGATTAACAAGGATGTCATTTCAACTATAATTCCCTTCTAGGTCTAGATGCTTGGTAACGAAAGAAGTATTTCATAAATCTAATGTCACACATCGGAAAAGTTGACTTTTTTCAAAAATTCTCAAATTTTACAAGAATGAAGGTCTCAACAAGTAGAGTAAACTTTATACCTGTGACCAAGTCCAATTTGGCCAGGCAGGCCCTCAAATTGGCTCGCACCCATCGAAACCCTAAGGTGGGTGTTCTTCAATTTGGCTTCCTTGGTGTTCCAACGCTCCAACCACCAGTTGGGTCTTGTTCTTGGGTCCAAGGGAAGTTGATTAAGGGTAGTAGTAAGTGGTGCAAGTCGCCGAAACGATGGAATCACCGTCGAACTCACCCACGAACCCGATGAAGTTCTTCATGAAATTGGGCCTAACAGTACTACAAAAGTACCCATTAGTGTCGGTTTAAAAACCGACAAGAAACATATAATATTGTCGGAAATTAAGCAAAATCCGACAGAAAATGGGTGCAGTGGCGGATATAATAAGCGACAGAATTGCTTGCGTCAGGAAATGAATTTTCCGACAGAAAATACTCTAAAACCGACAGAAATTGTGTCGGATAAAACCGACAAAGAATATATTAATAAAGAATAAATTAGAGCATTCTATGTCGGTTAAAACCGACAGAAAATATATTAATTAGGAATAAATAAAGCATTCTTGTCAGATAAAACCGACAGAAAATATATTAATAATAAAAAAAATTATACTGATGTGTCTCAAAGTCGTCTTGGCCATGACGGTGCATAAACTCCTTGGGGAACAAAGCAAATGCATTAGCAGTCGGCTCAGCCTTCTGGGATTCTGCTTCAATTTCTACCTGCAGAACCTTTGACATGTCGGATGCAGCCTGTTTCGCATTCTTTGCAACAAGGGCGGTGTAACGGGCAGTTTCAGGCATCTTCATGCGCCAGTAGTAAGTCAGTGTAGCTGGGATTGCTCCTACCATCACAATAATCCTCCACAGATAGTCCGCTTGTGGAACGGTTGAGGCAAGTGCATTGACCTTATATGTTGGAGCATCAAAATTGGCATTAAACGCGGCCGAACAGATAATAGCAAATATGCAATACTGAACAACATGCTTAATCTTCTTTAGTTCTTCAACACAAGCACCTTTCAGCAGAAACTGACAAGATAAGAGATCACCCAACCAAGCTTTAAAAACCTTGTATGCTTTATCAGAATGTAGAATATGAATAATTTGCAGTGAGCACAATTAAACAAACAGCAGAAACTCGAATTGTAAAAGAAATAACAAAAAGCTGTATATGGAAAACATTACTGTGCAGCGAAAACGCCTTGGACACCCTTCGAAAAACATCAGGGTTTTCACTGGTTTCTTGTTGAACTGATTGGCTTCGCCTTGGACACCTTCACCTTGTACCAGTTGCGATACAAGAGCTCTAAAATGCCCTTGTACCACAGCTCTAAGTGGTTCCTTGTTACCTTCATTATGTTTCTCCTTTGCTGGAACCATACTGGAAAGGCTAATGCTTGATGAAAACACTGCACCTAAGATGACAGTTTTCCGGTCCAAAAAAAAGTAAGAAATATATCAGTTATAATGAATTTAATGTTACAAAAAATTGTCATCAATTCTCAGAGAGAGAGAGAGAGAGAGAGAGAGAGAGAGAGAATCCAATGGAAGGTGTCAATTTGGGAGAAGGAGGAGATGTTCAGTGGGAAGCTGCGATTCGAGAAGACGACCCCGAACATTTTCTTGACTCTGTTGTGATGAAAAAGGAGACTGGAGATGCGGACAGTAAATGAAAAGATAAGAGTATGAGAAGGAAATGAGGGAAGGAACGGGGAAGGGCACGGGAGCAAGAGATTTTATTCTGGAAAATTTCATTACTGTCGGTTAAAACCGACAGAAATTTTTTTTAAATATAAAACCGACAGAAACTTTTTCATTACTATCGGTTATAACCGACAGTAATGAAAAAGGCGGCAAAATCCGCCCCTCCCAAAATTTGTATCCCCCCTCCCAAAATTTTAAATTCCCTCCCAAAATTTGTATCCCCCCCCCCCCAATTTTTGTTACGATTTTAAAAAATAAAATAATAATTGTTTAGTTTAATAAATAAATAAATAATATGTATTTAAATAGAATACATTTTTAAAAATTAAATAAATAATTGTTTTGTTTAATAGATAATAACCCTTGTAAAATATGCAATATAGAAACAAAAAGATAATTGTACAATGAAAATGTCATCACACAAACTAAATATTGTCTAATCAATACTTGAAAAACATAAATAAAAATTTAACACAAATTACTATTCTCACTTAAAAATTTAGGCAAATTTAACAGAGATATGCATTCTATGAAACGTTTTTCAATGATCGAACCGCCAAACTTGTTTGTAGATACTACAAGATCGCATACGTAAAAAATCGTAAAAAACAAACATTCAAATATTACGTAACAGAACAAAAGTTTTCGACGGTTATAAACGAAAGATCACAATTTAACGGTTATTTTAGCTCTAATTTTAATGATTTTTTTACAGCTACATACATTGACCCTATAAGAATGCAATTAATAAATTTGATCTTCAATTTAAAATATTTACACTAGTGGATACCACAAAATTTTATTTTATACTTAATAGAAGTATAACATTAATTCTTAAGTGTTTATTTAATCTACTATTTTGACGCGATACACATTCTACGAAACTTTTTTCAATGATCAACCGTCAAACTTGTTGATACACACTTCGAGATCGCACACATAAAAAATCACAAAAAACAAACATTCAGAGATTAGGTAACAGAATAAAAAATTTCGACGGTTATTAACGAAAAATCACAATTTAACAGTTATTTTAGCTCCGATTTTGATGATTTTTTACAGCTACACTCCACGGCCCTATAAGAATGCATTGAATGAATTCGATCTTTAATTTAAAATATTTACACTGGTGGATACCACAAGTCTTACTTTATACTTGATGGAAGTATAATATTAACTCTAAGTGTTTGTTTAATCTATCGTTTTGACGCGCTATGAATTCTACAAAACTTTTTTCAACGATCCAACTGTCAAACTTATTTGTGTACACTCCGAGATTGCATACGTAAAAAATTGTAAAAAACAAACATTCAAAGATTACGTAACGGAACAAAAGTTTTCGACGGTTATAAACGAAAAATCACAATTTAACGGTTATTTTAGCTCCGATTTTGATGATTTTTTAAAGCTACACTCCTCGACCCTATAAGAATGCATTGAACAAATTTGATCTTCAATTTAAAATATTTACACTGGTGGATACCACACGTCTTACTTTATACTTGATAGAAGTACAACATTAACTCTTAAGTGTTTATTTAATTTACCGTTTTGACACGATACACATTCTACGAAGCGTTTTTCAACGATCGAACCGTTAAACTTATTTGTACACACTCCAAGATTGCATACATAAAAAATCGTAAAAAACAAACATTCACAGATTACGTAACAGAACAAACGTTTTCGACGGTTATAAACGAAAAATCACAATTGAACGGTTATTTTAGCTCTGATTTTAATGATTTTTTACAGCTACACTCCTCGACCCTATAAGAATGTAATGAATGAATTTGATCTTCAATTTAAAATATTTACACTAATGGAAGTATAACATTAACTTTTAAGTGTTTATTTAATCTACCATTTTGACGCGATACACATTCTACGGAACGTTTTTCAATGATCTAACCGTCAAACTTGTTTGTACATACTCCGAGATCACATATGTAAAAAATCACAAAAAACGAACGTTCAGAGATTAGGTAACAAAACAAAAGTTTTCGACGGTTATAAACGAAAAATCACAATTTAACGGTTATTTTAGCTCCGATTTTGATGATTTTTTACAGCTACACTCCTCGACCCTATAAGAATGCATTGAATGAATTCGATCTTCAATTTAAAATATTTACACTAGTGGATAAATCTTATTTTATACTTAATGGAAGTATAACATTAATTATAAGACTTATTTTTACACACTCCAAGATTGCATACGTAAAAAATCATAAAAAACAAACATTCACAGATTACATAATGAAACAAAAGTTTTCGACGGTTGTAAACGAAAAATCACAATTTAACGGTTATTTTAGCTTCGATTTTAATGATTTTTTTACAGCTACACTCCTCGACCCTATAAGAATGCAATGAATGAATTCGATCTTCAATTTAAAATATTTACACTAGTGGATAAATCTTATTTTATACTTAATGGAAGTATAACATTAACTCTTAAGTGTTTGTTAAATCTATCAATTTGATAGGATATGCATTCAACAAAACTAGTTTCAACAATCCAACCGTCAAATATGTTCATATATACTATGAGATAGCATGTGTAAAAAATTGCAAACAATATAATATTTAAAACATATGTTTATTTATTTTTTATCAATATAACATTTTAAAATAGTAAAATCTGACATGATAAAGTACATCAGATGTTCATGTGTGTTTATGTGCCAGACAATGTGCATTGTGACGCATTGGAAAAAATTGTTTAAATTTCTTTGTATCTTGTTGCTTGCCTGTGAGGGAGCATAATCCTTTTTACAAAAATGATAGAGCCTTAGATTGTAGTTTGTTGTTATTATTCTCTCGGAAAATTTATGGCTTGTGGGAATTGGGTTCATTAGACTTTAGGATCATGAGTGAAAAAAAAAATTAAAATATGTGTTTATTTATTTATTTTTAATCAATATAACATTTTAAAATAATAACATTTTCATTTATGTCGGTTATAACCGCCAGAATACTAAAATAATAACCGCCATAAAGTAAAATTTTCATTTATGTCGGTTATAACCGCCAGAATACTAAAATAATAACCGCCAGAATACTAAAATAAAAACCGCCAGAATATGTAAAAAAAATATTTTTAAAAAAATTCAAAAAGACCGACAGTAAATATCCGCTAGTATTTTCTTGACATCCGCCAGTAAATATCCGCCAGGAATTTATGGCGGATATTTCCGACAGTATTTTTCTAATATCCGCCAGTAATTAAATGATATGTCGGATATAATTTATCTGACAATATTTTCTAATATCCACCACCATCATCCGCCACCTAAAGCTAATATTGTAGTAGTGTAAATATTCTCAAATATGGGTGGAGATGGTAGAGGGAAGGTTGAGGAAGAGGTTGTAGGCGATGGATGGTGATGAATCTGATAAGCTCATATTTATATATATTTTACATCAAATACACTTGTCTTTTTTTAGTTAGTTCCTTATATTTTTGAGCTATTTACATTGTTTTTGTGTTTTGTGGGATTTGTCAAGCAAATAAAAGAAAAATAGCACAAGTGGAATTTTAAGTAACAAATTCGTCAAAACTGCCTGTGCAGATCAGCTGACTTTGGAAGCAAGTTGCGAATATCTCAGAATGAATTAGAGAATGAGCCTTATATTCTTGGAAAGCTACGGATATCTATTTTCTGGAGCATTTCGCGGATTGTTAATATCATTTTTCTAGAAGAAGTTATGGCCGTTTTAACACTGAAAGGTTTCCAAGACGCTGAGCAGTTTGTAACTGCATTGAAGGCAATAAATCCAATAAAACTAGCAGCCAAAACTGATGCAGCCAAGAACAAGCCAGCTGACACCTATTCAAATATCAGATGAAATGGAATTAAAGATGAGGATTAAGTGGGAGTAATTGGCATAAAGGTTGCCCAAAGAGTTACAATTGTTTTACCATTTCCTCTCACTTATTGTCATCACTAAATGGCTGTTAGTGGGGTGAGTTATGGAGCAGAAATGGGGCAGCAAGCATGGGCATAAAGGCTGCAGGTTGCAGCGGAAAAAGTGTGTTCTTTTAGAGGAAAAAAAGATAGAAAAAAAGAAGAAGGAAAGGAAGGAGAAAGAGGACAAGGCAGCTGCGTTGGGGAAGGAAGGAAATGAAGGAGGAAATCTTGGCATTCTCTTCTTTCGGTTTTATCTTCTCAAACTCATGTCTTTCTTTTGGTTTACTTTGAGAACTATGTGTAACTAAATTTTTAGAAGTTAGGGGCTTTTTTGAAGCTCCGAATATGATTGCAAGTTTGTTATGACATTTCGTTTGAATTACTTTTATGAATGGATGAAAATTGGTTCACTACTTGTCTCATTGATGAATTCTTTATTTGTTTTCTATGGATGCATACTTAGTAAGCATATCTAGGATTCTAATGCTATGAATATCTAGGATTCTAATGCTATGAACATGACATTCTAAATTGTATGCTAGGAACTAAGTTAACTTGAAAACGCCATTCTCTTAACATACTACGTAAGAAAGAGTAATAGGTTGAGTTCTAACATTGAGCAAACTTGAGCATCTTCATTCGGAAATAAAAGAAATCTGAATGAAATATAACATGTTTGCATGATTATTTGGTGGTGGATAGCAATACCCCTAACTCGTTTTTCTTAATTTGTGAACTACCTAAAATCTATTTCTGTCCTGTTTTTGTTCGATTTAATTTAAATAGCAAATCAACTCCAAAAATCCTAAACATTGGTGTAAGTGTAGTTTTATGTGTCTAGTATCTTCATATAAAATTTCGTAGACTTGAGATAAGTGTAAGTTGGTCTAATAATTAGTTTTCGATGGCTGGTCAGTAAGGACAGCAACCAGTTTTTGTGACATTTTAAATAGTTAGATAAAACAATCTTCTGCGGGAAAGACCCTTATTTTCATATGCTACAATTGACAAATATTATTGTTAATAAGGAAAATCAATAGGACATTTGTGTGCTACTTTGTGGTGTGCTTTTAATCTTATCAGAATCGACGGAAAGAATGGCGGAGACCGCCGGAAATGGAGTTGGGTTGGTGCACAGGTGCACGGGTGCAAAGGAAGGCTGGGCTTCCCTTTTTCTCTCACCACTCCCGTGGCTTTCTTTTCTCCTTTATTATTTTCTTTCAGCCACTCCCGTGGCTTTTTCTTCTCTTTTCATATTTTTTTTTGGAGCAAGAATTTCAAACGTCCGTAACTATACCGTTATAATCCGGACTCACAAACAGCTTTCACCTATGCGTTCGTGATCTCGATATCTATTCAACAATATAAATTATGACCTTGATTCAAACTTCGTAACTAATTTAATTAAAATCTAAATCCAAATAAATTAATATAATTTCTCAAAAATAACATAATATCTCAATAATACAATTACGTATATTATAACAGTGAAATCCAAGAACGAGATTTCACATCTCCACCGTGTCTAAGACTAGTACTTTTCAAATGAAGTCCAATCTTCAGACAATTAAGAAAGGTTCTGGTTCTGTGTCTCAGTATCTTCATCGCATTAAAGAAGCTAGAGATTACTTAGCTACTGCAGGGGTTTATTTTGCTAATGAGGACATAGTTATCCTTGCTCTCAATGGGTTCCCTTCTGAATACAACACATTTCGGTGTGTTATTCGAGGTCATGAGAATGTGATCTCACTTAAAGAGTTTCAATCTCAGTTGCTTGCTGAAGAGATAACTGTTGACCATTCTACAACTACACCCTTTTATTACTGCAATGGTTGCCAATAATGTATCTCCTTCTGCAAGGGGTCAATCTTCTAATGCATATGGACAATCTCAATTTTTTCCTGGGGGCTATAAACAGTTCAATGGGAATAAAAACAAAGGCAAATGTCGATTTAATCAAGGGGCTCGGTTTTATTCCCCCAAACAGTCTACTTAAACCCATGTGCTCCCTAAACCATATCCAGGCATACTTGGTCAACCTCCAGTCCAATATTTTGGTAATCTAAGTGCCTCATTGATGCCTACTTGTCAAATCTGTAATGCTGAAGGACACACAACTCATTTCTATCAGTCTAAACCTCCGGATAGAGACAAATGTCAAATTTGTGGCAAGCACAATCATAGCACATGGTACTGTTTTTACAATGACAAGGGTCCTAATTTTGGAGGTTCTATTTGACAGTTTTATCCTTCTCCAGGGCAATCCTCCACATATGGTGCTCTACATTATAATGCTTCATTTCAACATTCATCAATGCAGTCTTAACATTTTTTCTTCTCAGCAACAATCTCCACAAGCTTTACATACTACGATGACTCAGCCATCTTTTATACCTTCAACTTCTTATTCTAGTCCTCAAGTGTGGCTCACGGACTCTGGAGCTACTAATCACATGACTGCAGATCTCAGTAATCTATCTCTGGCATCTCCATATCCTACCTCTGAGACCATTCAAATTGCCAATAGTGAAGGTTTTCCTGTGTCTCATATTGGTAGTACAGTTCTGAATGTTTCTAAACTGAATTATGTGCATCCGATTAAGCTCAACTATGTACTTCTTGTTCCTAAGTTGACACACAACTTGCTCTCTGTGCATCGAATTTGTTTAGATAATAATTGCTGACTCATTTTTTATGCCTTTTGTTTCTGGATTCAGGACAAGGCCACATGGAAGATCATTTACAAAGGAATGTGCAATAATGGACTTTATCCCATCTCTTGCCTTTTTGCACCCTCTCATGCCACACATTCTAGTTCAATTCAAGCTAAAGCATTCCTTGGTCAGCATATTCATTCTTCTACTTGGCACAATAAACTAGGTCATCCATCTAATAACATTGTTGTTGTGATGTTAAAACAAGCTAATATCCCTTGTTCAAAACCTTCTTTACCTGTAATGTGCTCTAGTTGTTTGGAGGGCAAGTTTTGTAAACTTCCATTTTCCCTAAGTACCAATAAGGCTGTAAAACCCTTTGTTGTTGTTCACATTGATCTTTGGGGTCCAGCTCCTTCTGTTTCCATTGATGGTTATCGATATTATGTGACCTTTATTGACGAATGTACAAGACACTATTGGCTATTTCCATTGATAAATAAATTTGATGTCTTTGCTACCTTTGTTTCCTTCTATTCTTTTGTTCTTACTCAGTTTACAACCACTATACAAATCCTACAAAGTGATGGGGGGGAGAGTATATGAGTAAGGCATTTCAGTCATTCCTTCTAGACAAAGGCATTACCCATTAGATTTCTTGCCCATACACACTCGAGCAAAATGATTTAGCTGAGCGCAAGCATATGCATATTATTGAAACTACTGTGACCCTGTTACAAGCAGCTCAGTTACTTGCAAGTTTTTGGTCTTATGCATGTCAAACAGCTATATACCTCATTAATAGAATGCCTACTTATGTGCTTCGATATAAATCTCCTTTTGAACTCTTGTTTGGCCATATTCCTGTTCTTTCCCATCTTCGAATATTTGGATGTGCTTGTTATCCATTGTTAAAGCTTTATAATGACACTAAATTACAAGCCAAAACCACCAAATGTATTTTTCTGGGGTATGCTACCAAATATAAAGGTTATAAAGGTTATATATGTTATGAGGTTTCTACACAGAGAATTTATATCTCTAGGCATGTGGTATTTGATGAGTCTTAATTTCCTTACAAAGACTTGTTGGTCCACAATAAAACATCATCTCTACCTCCTGTTAATCACAGTTCATATCATCCTGCACCTGTAATTTCCAATGATAATGTTGTGGTGCCTGTACCTACTTCTCATTCCTCTTCCATATCCCTATCATCTCATTCCTTCTATGAATCTTCATTTTTACCTGATAATCCTCCCATACCACTATTTCCTATTCCTTCATCACCACTGTCCTCTTAGTCCATTACTGGCTCTTCCCCTTCTAGTCCTCAAGTCCCTGTGGCAATTGTCAATCGTTCTGATGCTTCACCAGAAGAACCATTTGGTCTTGATACTTTGCAAGTGGTGTTGGAGGTTCCCCCATTTAATTTGCATCCTATGTAAACTCGAAGCAAGAGTGGTATTATTAAGAAACGAGCTTTGTTAGCTACAGTTCAGGAGTATGAGGGTACTGATTTATCTCTCATTGAACCAACTTCCTACAAATCTGCACTTAAGGATCCAATTTGTTTTAAAGCTATGCAAGAGGAAGTTAGTGCTTTGCATAAACAAGGTACCTGGAGTCTAGTGGTATTACCTGCTACAAAGAACTTGGTGGGGTGTAAGTGGGTATTCAAGATCAAGAGACATTCTGATGGTACTATTGCAAGACATAAAGCTAGATTAGTAGCTAAAGGGTTCAGTCAAAAACCTGGAATTGACTATGGGGAAACATTTAGCCTTGTAGTTAAACCTACAACTGTTCGGTTAGTATTGGCTCTTGCAGCTCAGTTTTGTTGGTCTCTCAGGCAATTAGATGTCAAAAATATCTTTTTACAAGGCATTATAGAAGAAGAAGTGTACATGGCTCAGCCTCCCGGTTTTGCAGATGTTAATCATCCTACTCTAGTTTGCAAGCTACATAAATCTCTATATGGGCTCAAGCAAGCTCCCAGAGCTTGGAATGATCGATTCACAAAGTTTTTGCCTCAATTGGGCCTTCAAAACACCTATATTGATTCATCTCTCTTTGTTAAAAAGGTTGATTCTGGTATTGTCATTCTCTTACTCTATGTGGATGATATTATCATCATAGGGAGTGCATCTGCAAATATACAACATGTTATTACTGCATTAACAACTGAGTTTGACATCAAGGATTTATGGGATTTGCATTTCTTTCTGGGTATTTAGATTTCAAGAACTACAACTGGTTTATTCTTGTCTCAGTCAAAATATATGTTGGATCTTCTCACCAAAACAGAAATGGTTGATTCAAAACCCTGTGACACTCCTTGCTTGCCCTACAACCGTCTTCTCAAGGATGATGGTGATCCTTATCCCAACCCGACTTTGTACAGAAGTGTCGTAGGTGCTTTGCAGTACCTCACATTTACACGTCCTGATATAGCCTTCTCAGTCCACCAAGTGTGTCAGTTTATGCAAACACCTATGGTTGCTCACTTTACAGCAGTCAAACGAATTTTGCGGTACTTAAAGGGCACCCTACATCAAGGCATCTGTTATTCCAGAGGATCCCTTCAATTAAAGGCTTTTAGTGATGCTGACTGGGCAAGAGACCCTAATGACCGACGGTCTACTACTGCTTTGGTTGTGTTTTTAGGGCATAATCCTATTTTTTGGTCTTCTAAGAAGCAATTGATAGTATCACGATCCTCCACAGAGGTTGAATACCGAGCTTTGTCATCCACCTCTGCTGAATTGGAATGGATCCAACAACTATTAGCATTTTTGAAGGTTCCTTCACCTTCTCCACCTGTTTTATTCTGTGATAATTTGTCCGCGATTGCTTTGTCTTTTAATCCAGTTCAACATCAACGCACTAAGCACATTGAGATTGATGTTCATTTTTGTGAGGGAAAGGGTTGCAAAGAAATAGCTCCTTGTTCAGTTTGTCTCCTCCAAAGAGCAGTTTGCTGACATTCTGACTAAAGGCTTGAGTTCTCCTTTGTTTCATACTCACTGTAACAATCTCATGCTTCGTTCATCAAAGCATGAGTTTGCGGAGGGATGATAGAGTATAGAAGTTAATGTATAGGATGTTGACAATTGTAATTAGATTAAAAGTTCTGTTAAGGCAGTTAGCTTTGGTATTGAAAGTGTCTAAATATCTCAACATCTGTATTACTTAGTGATCAAGAAATATATCAAGAACTTTCATTCTCTCTCTCTCTCTTCTCTGAGCTATTCTCTCTCTAAACCTTCTGTATACAATTTCATAGATTTACTTACGTTTACACTCCTCTGCCCTTCTCTCTAAACCACCGAGAACCAGTCACCACCATTTTTACTTCTCTGACCAAATCGTAGCCACAAACCACTAGATGCGTCATCTGGGTAGCCTGTGGAGTCGAACGCTGGCTCTGCATGTTCAATCCGATGACGGGAAGGAACTGAACTGAGAGCTTCCTAATTCCCGGCGGACTCGGGTTGGAGCTTCGTAATATTTCTTCTGACAAACTACCTACACTTGTATTAGACAGAATTCATGTAAATTTTGATTCACAGTCGCGCCACAAGCCACATGAAGGCGGCGGACCAGAATGTAAGTGACAGTGAAGCGAAAGCATAAGTCCACATCATGATAACAGAACATTCATTCTCTCCTGCTCCAAATAACTGCGTCATTATTCCTGCCATATTTTAAAGGATGAATAAACAATACTTGAGAATAAACTTACATTTGTTACGAAAAAGAGTGAGTAAGCGGCCAAGCGAGCAACTGCTGGTTGCACTTTTTGTTGCTAAACAACAGAAAAGCAAGCGTACCTATGTTCATCGCAGGTGGGAGTGAAAACTGAAGCAGAAGAACAAACAGATATAATGGATCAGAGTGCACCAACCCAAATTTCAGTGCCCCTTTTACAACCAAGACGCCTATAAGAGGCAGGGCAACATATCGAACAACTATGATGCCAACGACAAGAGATTTCTGAATCCCTGACCCTCTCAAACCTGAAACAACAATGTGAAGTAAGTTCTAAACTAAACCAACAATTTAAGTACGAAACTAATAGGATTTCTATGAGTTATTACCTTGAAGTAGGTTTCCTCCTATTATCAAAGTGAGAGCTGGGATGGCTCCGTCTCTGCAATCATAAAGAACAGTCTCCATAAGGGATGCCGAGTGAACAGCAAGAATGATACAAACACTTAGTATAAAGAGCACACTCGTATTTTGAGCCGAAAGTAAAAAACCATCTGCTAATTGAGAACCAAATTGTTCATTCGGATATATACAACTATAGCACCAAGCATGGTAAATGTCTTCCCTAGTATAGTACTGTATTAAGAACGGGAAGCTAGATTAGTTGCCAATAGGTGCGTAGATCATGGATAATTTATTAAGGTTCGATACAGTCCGGGCATAAGTTTTATACCCCAACAAATATGCAGTATCTTGAATCACCCGTAGAGGAGCACCATCTCCTATCAGTAATTTTCGAATCTGAGGGATGACTCCGATTGCAAAACCAACAAGCTACACCAGGAAAAGATTAAGTTTGCCCAGTTTTAATAAAATTACACCGAATCTGGATTGCAATGATATAAAAGTGTCGAAAGGACATACCGCTCCAATACTTGCAGGGGCAAATATTGTTTTCAGATTGATCGTTTTAAACACCATCACTATACGTTGCTTTAGTTGACCTGAAGTCGTGGCCTGCCATGTAAAACAACAAAGATATGTTGGATTATGAACTTGCACAGATTTATTACAAGTGTAGTTTTCTTATTGGTCTATGTTGCATTAGTTAGTTATAAGCTGATATGGACACTTGTATTTAGCTCATAGGCTAGATGAGATGAAAGGCTGAGATTGTTTATATTGCTCTTACTTTCTATCTCTTCCAACGGTTACATTTTTTTTTGTTTTTATTTTTGTAAAACCAACGGTTACATTTTGGACTGTACCGAGCTCATAAGCTCAGCATGCAATTCGTGCGAATTCATCAGAGTTACATTCTCTGAATCTATGGAATTGTTGTAAGGAGGTTCTTATTCCCTCTTGTGATTTCATCACTGTGTACCTTCGTTTTCTTTATTTGGTTCTTGCTCAAACACATTGTCACCATAATAGATCCAAACATGGTATCAGAGCCAGGTTGCAATTTGAATCTGGGTTATTGTTTCTAAGAAAAGTTGAGAGAGTCAAAGGAATCTCTCATTGCAGCGAATTGTTGATTATTGGAATCCAGGTCTAACATGGCTGGAACTGGAGGAGGAGAGCTATGAGCTCCGATCTTCAATGGTGACAACTTTGATTTCTAGCAAATTAAAACGAAGACTATTTTTCGATCCCATGAGCTCACGAATCTAATTGAAAGGGATTTGACACTCCAACGAAGATGGAGTAAGAGCTCACAGAGGCTGATAGCAAGCTGGTGAGAGAAAAGTTGGTCAAGGATGCAAGGGCACTAGGAATCATTCAAGGTGCCGTCTCAGATCAAATATTTCTTAGAATTGCAAACCAGGAAACAACCAAGACAACCTGGGATATATTGAAGCAAGAATTCATTGGAGATAAGCAAGTGAGTTAGTCAAGTTACAAGGTCTTAGAAGAGATTTTGAATATACAAGAATAAGTGATGATGAAACTATGTCTGGGTACTTAGTAAAACTGTTTGATCTAATTAATAAATGAAGAGTAATGGTGAGGAGTTTAGTAATCAATGAATTGTTCAAAAATTGTTGATTAGCTTGCCAAAATCAAATGATAGCATAGCTTCTAATAGCAAATACCAAAGATCTGGAAACCATTGATGCTCAGGATGTTGTAGCAATCTTGAAAGGTCATAAGCAACGGTTGAATAGATATAGAGAAGGGTGTGCAGAGAAAGCATTTGCAAGTTTGGAAATCTCCAAGCCAAACAACAAGTTTGGAGGTCAAAATTACAGTGCCAAGTTCTAAAAAGGTGCAAAATACAAAGGGAAACAATGGTCTAACAAGACCACATGTCTTGTGAAACAATGGCAAGGTGGAAATGCAACAAAAAGACCTTGCAAAATATGTGACAAACTACATTATGGTGAGTGTCGGAACAAAGGGAAGCCTAAATGCCATAAGTGTAGGAAATTTGGGCACATTGCAAAGGATTGCAAACCTCAACCAGCTAGGCATTACAAAAGGTTAATGCTAGTCCCAGGCTTACTGAAAACTTGTTAAGTGTTGGGAAAATGATTGAGCATGGATACTTTCTTGTATTTGGAGACTTCAGAGTTGATGTATATGATGACAGAACACTAACCAATCTAGTTGTAAGTGTGAAGCAAAAGGAAAATAGGTGTTTCCCATTGTAGTTCAATTCTGGGAAGCAACTTGCATTGAGAGCATCTGTTTTGCAAGATTCATTCATTTGGCACAAAAGATTTAACCATCTGAACTACAGAAGCTTGATGCAATTACATGGCCAGAACATGGTTGTGGGATTACCTGCAATGCAAGAAAGAGGAGAAGTTTGTGAAGCTTGTGCCATGGGAAAACAACATAGAAATATATTCCCCTGAGAACAAACTTGGAGAGCCTCAGTACCATTAGAACTGGTGCATTCTGATGTTTGTGGTCCTATGAAGGTTCAAACTCTAGGAGGTAACATATACTTTGTCACATTTATAGATGAATTTTCTAGAATGTGTTGGGTATACTTCTTAAGAAACAAGTCTGAAGTGTTCTATGTGTTCAAGAAATTCAAGTCCATGGTTGAATTGCAATATGATGATTTTGTGAAGAAAATGATAACTGACATAGGGGTGAATTTACTTCAAATGAGTTAGGTATTGGGAATGGAATGACAACTAACTGTAGCTTACACTCCACAACAAAATGGAGTAGCTGAGAGGAAGAATAGAATAGTTGTTGAGATGGAAAAATGTATGCTACATGAGAAGGAATTACCTTATTTTCTATGGGGAGAAGCAGTTTACACAACAGTGTTGTATCTTTTAAATAGATGTCTTACAAAAGCATTACATGACACTACTCCATTTGAAATGTTCAATGGAAGAACTTCAGGAGTGAGGCATCTTAAAGTATTTGGGTCCATATGCTACTTTTTGGTACCAAGTAACTTGAGATGCAAGTTTCAGCCTACAAGTGCAAAAGGGATTTTTGTTGGTTATGGAACTTATGAAAAAAGGTATAGAATCTACAATCCAAGCACTAGACAAGTCATAATATCCAGGGATGTTCTATTTAATGAAGATGCAAAATGGGATTGCAAACTGAATACTATCAAGAAGATCAGAATGCCACTTATTACCTCTGTAGTTAAAAATGGGAATAAAGATGAAATTTATTTTGTCATACCAGATCAACATCTCTATCAATTGGTTCTAGTCTTCAGCAAGATCAAGGGGAAACCTCTAGCTCACAAAGTCCAAATTCAAGTGTTCAAATAAGTAACATTGATTCAGAAGTGATTGATTCAACTCCACTGAGATGGAAATCAATCAGTGAGGTGTATGAAAGATGTAATGTTTGTATTGTGGAACTAGAATGCTTCATTGAAGCTGCAACTTATGAATCCTGGAATAAAGCAATGCAAGATGAATTAAATATGATTGAGAAGATTAACACTTGGGAATTGGTGAGAAAGTCCTTTGATAAGCCTGTTATTGGTGTGAAATGGGTTTATAAAACCAAATTAAATTTGGATAGTACAGTTCAAAAGAACAAAGCTAGACTGGTCACAAAAGGCTATGCCCAGAAGCCTAGGATTAATTTTAATGAGACATTTATACCAATAGCTAGATTAGACACTATCATAACACTTGTAGCTTTGGCTACTTAAAAGAAGAGGAAATTGTTTCAACTGGGGAGATATATTCCTGCTTTGCAGAGTGTGGTTTCAAGAAGAGCTCCGATGAAGCAATACTTTATACAAGATGCACGGATGGTGGAGGTGTCCTAGTTGTCTCTATTTATGTAGATGACATTGTATATACAAGAAATGATGCAAACCTTTAAAGTTGATATGATGCATAAGTATGAAATGTTTGATTCAAGTTTGCTTCATCACTTCCTTGGAATGAACATTATCCAAACTGAATCGAGCATTTTCATTCATCAAAGAAAATATGCAGCTTCTTTACTTAACAAATTTGGATTGCAAAATTGCAAAGTCGTGAGTATTCCTTTGGTTCGAAGTGATAAACTCAGAAACGATGATGATAGTGGTGCAACTGATGAAACTCAAAATAGAAAGATTGTTGGTAGCTTGTTATATCTCACAGCAATAATACCATATTTGGTGTATGTTGCAAGTCTACTGGCGAGGTTTATGCATTGTCTTACAAACAAGCATTTTGGAACAACTAAAAGGATACTGAAATATGTGCAGGGAACTTTGGATTTTGGTCTGGAGTATGAAAATGGGAAAGGATATGTGCTGATTGGATACTACAATGATTGAAGCGGCTCGAAGGATGATATGAAAAGTACCTCAGGTTATGCATTTACCTTTGGAAGTGACATGTTTTCTTGGTCATCTGTGAAACATCAATGTGTTGCACTGTCAACAGCGGAAGTTGAGTATATCAATGATGTGAGGCAACAACACAAGCAATGTGGCTTCGATTTGTGCTTAAGGATTTTGGTGCAATGCAAATAAAAGCTACCCGACTCAAATGTGACAACACTTCAGCCATTGCAATCACCATGAATCTAGTTTTTCATCAAAAGACTAAGGGTGCGTTTGTTGCGCCGGACTGTCTCGGACTGGACTAGCTGCAGGGACTAAGCTGGACTGGTTTAGACTGGACTAAGCTGGACTAACTTATGGCGCGTTTACTAATCCGTAATCAAATTGAGAGGAATTGGATTGAGGGGGAATTGGATTGAGGAGGAATTGAAATGAGGTGGAATCAGAATCAGATTCCTGTTGAAGTTGTTTACTAAAACTGTCATGAATCGGAGTAGGAATGATGTTGAGTCCATATAAGTTGTTTACTAATTCATTTCAATCGGAATGAAAACTAGGTTGATTACTATATTGCCCTTACATAAATAAATTATTTTCATACTAATAATTTAATTAAATTATTAATTAAATTTATATAATAAAATTCATCTATATAAGCATGTATAAATAGGTTTTATTTATTTATTAAAAGATGGCAAAAATGATATTGAGTCTATATAAGTTGTTTACTAATTCACTTCAATCGGAATGAAAACTAAGTTGATGACTAAATTGCCCTTACATAAATAAATTATTTTCATACTAATTAATTAAATTAAATTCTTAATTAAATTTATATAATAAAATTATCTATATAAAAAAATATAAATAGGTTTTATTTATTTATTAAAAATGACATAATGAGTGTCAAATGAAGGGCAATGTTGGGATAATAAGAAACAAGTGAGGGCATAATTGGAATAAAATATGCATTCCTGATTCCCTTGCCCTTAGGGAATTCAAATACCTCACAAAACTAGGGAATCCGGTTCCTCCAATTTCAGGAATTGGATTCCTTGTTTCGTGTGGGCTCCACCACTTTTTTGATTCCTTAATATTTAGTAAACACTGGAATACTCCGTAATCGGAATTCAATTCCCTTTCTTTATTCCGATTACCCTTACGTAAACATGCCATTAGTGAAGCGTTTGGTGCAGTCTCGGACTAAGAAGCAGGATAATAAAAAAAGAACTGTTCACCAGATTTGTGTTTGCTTAGAGTAGGACTACAAATTTTTGCCATTGTGTAATAGAGTAATCCTAGAAACATAATTGGAAAAGGAAAGAAAGTGTACTTTCCTATTTCATATAGAACAGGAAAGAAAGTGTACTTTCTTACTCCATAAAAAATAGAAATAATTTACTTTCCTATTTCCATATAGAATAGGAAACTTAATAAAAAAAAATAGGCATGTAAACCACACCTTATACTTATAAATAGGCAAGGATAGTGAAAGAAGAGAAAGCCAGAGACAGCTGAGAGGAAAAGAGAGGGATTAATTCTAAGGTTTGCAAAAGTACTGTAACTCTATTATTAATCAAAGAAGTCGTTTCTCTACCTAGAGAAATCACAACTGAAAGTAGGCAAAAGTTCTGCCGAACCAATATAAATCCTGTGTGTTTCTAGTTATTCTCTATTTTGCTAAGTTTAGTTTGTTGCCAGATACATCAAAGAACAAGATCTAGAGGAGAGTCAGAATTATAAAACACAAAAAAAATATTCAAACTCTATTATAGTCCAAAACGCACCCCAATTCCTCCACCGTAACCTCAAAATACCTCTTATTTCATTCCAACCAAACAATCCACATAGAAACCAATACCCCACAATGCCGAATGATAATCACATTACGTTGACCCCAGTACCCAATTGACCTTCACTAGCAAGGAACAAGATTTTCTAAGTTAAACCTAAACCACCCCCAACAGTTTCATCAGTCTAACCCAAATTTGTGCTGTAACAGGATCAGCACTCTCCTATTTGGGCAGAGCTTTATATTAGGATTCAGAATCCAAGCATCTTATGATTTCCCATTTTTTGAATTCAATAGCTCAGTTCACTTAAGAAACAACATTCTGGCAAGGGCACTTGTGGGTTTAACTCATTTTCGATTTCCAACAAGAATTCGTCATACACAAAGCAGCTTGAAGCATCAAATTACACTTATGGGTTTAGCTCATTTTCGAATTCCAACAAGAATTAACAATACACAAAGCTTAAAGCATCAATTGCACTTGTGGGTTTAACTCATTTTCGACTTCCGACAAGAATTAACAATACACAAAGCTTAAAGCATCAACTTGCACTTCTGGGTTTAACCCATGTTCGATTTCAGACAAGAATTCACCATACACAAAGCTTAAATCATCAAGTGAACTTGTGGGTTTAACTCATTTTCGACAATTAACCCATTAAACCAAAAGCATAACGCATCAAAATTCATTCTTAAACCACCATTCAAATCCCTAAGTCTCAGATACAGAAAACACACATACTTGAGGGAAGCTTGGTGAACCGGGAGAGAAGACGACGAAGAAGAGGAGGAGGAAGGATCCATGGGCGACATCTCAAGCACGGCCCGATCGTTGTCGACGACGGGGCGGTACTTGTGACCCCTCTGGCCACGGAACTCGTCTTCCGCACCGGCTTCGACGGGACGCTGAGATGAGGACGAAGGGAAGGCAGCGATGAGGACGAAGGACGAAGGGAAGGCAGCGGTGAGGACGAAGGGAAGATCTCTCTCGGTTTGCTCTGGCTTACGAGTCCGCCCAATTTTGGGGTTCCTCGCGAAGAACGGCTAAGGAGGTCGTTAGTCCACGCGAGTCCGGGTTAAGCTCATTAAAGCTAATCCGGATGCACACCAAACACAGGACTATAGTCTAGTCCAGTCCAAGCCTTGCTAATCCTGTCAAACAAACGTGCCCTAAACACATTAACATGAGATCACTTTATCAAAGAAGCTTTGCAAGAATGAGTCATTGATCTTTTGTACTGTCCAACTGCAGATCAAATTGTTAATATATTCACCAATCTTTGGCAAAGGAAATGTTCAATTACTTAAGGAACTTACTTGGAGTGAAATCTGTGCTACGTTTGATGGGGAATGTTGGATTATAAACTTGCACAGATTTATTACAAGTTTAATTTTCTTATTGGTTTATGTTGCTTTAGTTAGTTATAAGTTGATATGGACACTTGCATTTAGCTCATAGGCTAGATGAGATGAAGGGCTGGGATTGTTTGTATTGTTCTCACTTTCTCTCTCTTCCAACCGTTACATTTTGGACTATGTGTGGGGATGTATCAGAGTTACATTCTCTGGATCTCTGAAATTGTTGTGAGGAGTTTCTTATTCCCTCTTGTGATTTCATTACTGTGTACCTTCGTTATCTTTATTTGGTTCTTGCTCAAATACATCGTCACCATATATAACAGATCCTCACAAGATATGCAGTGTAAGAAATTGAAATGAAACAGGGTAAATTTCCTTTGCTAGAGATGTCCAGCATGTGAAATTGTGAGATTGCGAATCTGGACCACACATTCAAATGGCATTCATTTGATTAGTAGTTTGGATTGACAGTCTGACAATAAAACATTTCTAAGTCTTTCTAAACAAAAAAAATGACGTTCTCTCTATAAAAAAATCTTAATATAGTTGGAAATACGTAAACAAATTATCAAATTGAATGAACATCATTGTAGTTTAATGGAGTTAGCAACCTTTGCTTTTCCTCTACTATGACATTCCTTTGAAGATAGCAGAGGCTCAGTGCAACTTACTTGGTCGGATGTAGAGGACCTCTCGGAGGACTGATTAGAATCTTGGGTGCCCCTTCTTGAAGATATCCGCACAATATTATACACATAGGACCACAAATAAACGGCTCCTATCTGAAGCATGAACACAATTGCATTACAAAAAGCAAAGATAGAAATCCCTGATAGCTGAACAAGGTAGCTACATTGTACTGAAGAGAAACAATCACTAGAATTCAAGAGGAAAATTAAAGGACAAAAGAAAATGTGTTCTGAAAAACGTATTCTACACAGCGAGCAGGCGCACACAAACACCGTTTAAGAACTGGCCCTGGCCGTTTGGGGTTAGTACAATTTGTATGTATAATTGTATATGTTCTAGACATGAGATGAAACTTATGATGATATTAAAAATTAAATCGTGAGTTTAAATTGCAGCAACTGGGAATTTTTAACTTGAATGAGAGAATTGGATTGTAACTTATTTGAAGCAGCTTCCCAAGCCTTTCTTAATTCGAATCATAGAAAGCATAAAGAAATTTAAAGAAAACCCAAAATATTGGAACAAGATAAAGAAGGAAAATGTACCGCCATTGAGAGTGAAGCATAACCCATGGCATACATGTGACAGACATCAGAAGCTCCAAATGGGCTCCCTTTTTCTATACAAACCGCTGGGACTATAACGAGGAGCATCATACCCAAATTACCTGTTAAGTGTTAACATCCGCATCTCTTAATATTGATAAAACGCAAAACCAAATACTTATCAGCTGTGTTTTAGAATTAGAGCGTTGGATTACCTGCAGCACAGCAACCCAGTACAAGGCCTCGCAGATGGGCAGGAGGCCTTGTTAATTGGATGAGAAGCCATCCGAGCATGGAACCAATTACAAATGTGATGAGGATATTCACGGGCATGAACCACCTATACACATAATAATTAATACAACGTTAACATGATTATATACATACATACCTATATATATATATATATTTATATATATATATATATAGATTAAACAAAGTAAATAGAACTCACATTTTAACCATGCTTTGATATGTAATTGTCTGCGCAATGTTGGAACCCACCAGAGCAGGACTGAATACATAAAACACAACCTGTTTGTTCGTTGGTTCACAAAACACAAATACTAGTAAGAAAACAGTCCAACACCAGAGAAATTAAATTAAATGAAGAGGGTTTAGTGCACAAGAGACTGAATGAAGAAGCAGTGTATTGTTTTAACTTACAGTGTTTAAGTTCTTTCTAGTAACTTCCCCCAAAATATTGACACGATCAAGAGCAAGATATAAGCCAAGTGCTGTTATCAAGAGCACTTTCAACACCGGAATTGAGGCCATCACAAACAGCTGCTTAAGCTCCATCCTTTTCCTTTATCAATTATTCTAAATTATTATTAGCTCGTCTTCACCTCCTCCTCTGGCACCTCTGCCTCTGCAATTGTAATGCCAAACGGAAAAGAAAAACACAAACATGCAATCAAAATGCCAGTTTTGGGATAGGAATTCAACAACATATAATATACATATACATATATACATACATATATATATATATATATATATATATATATATATATATAAATGATACTACCAAGAGACAATTAGAGAAAAATGAGGAGGTTTTTAGGATGTGGAATCAGACCTCCGGATTTGTATTAAATAGTACTAATATGCATATCAAACGAGGCCTAAGCTGCTATATCCAAGCTCAGATCAACTGCTTTTGTTTTGCTTTCATAAAAAGAAAGGAAAAACAACAAAAAGCAATCAAGCAAGAAAGCAAGCACGTATATATGATAGATTTAAGAATGTATTAGGAGGAAAAACAATAAGGGCATATGCATTTATATGCTTTCATGCAGCAATTAAACATTTAGTCGCTTGTCTGAGCTGGGTCGACCCGATGCCGATGGGATCATGGGATGGTGCTCAAATAAAAAGGTTTAATCAACACACGTCTCGTCTGGCGTCTGCGTTTCTGTCGTTTTCTGCTTCCCATTTCCTTTGCCATTGGTGACTTGGTTACTACAATAGACCCATCGCAATCACTGGTCTAGTTTTATGTCGTGTTCCTCCCAAACGAAGAGAGTTCGTTGCAACCATATGTTCACAGTTATTTCTTATAAAATATATTCATTTATTCTTCATCGTCGATATCATGTTTAACAGCGAGTGACCATATACTTTATGGATAACCCAAATAATGGTCTGTTTGATCCTCATGAAAACAGATGACTAGGTGGTACTGAATCCACTATTGTGATTTTATATTGATCACTGTGTTACTTGTTTTCATATTGTGACATGTCCGATCCCGATATCCCCAAATATCAGGATAGGTACGTTCTGGCTGACACCCGAAGGTGACGAAGCCATTTTAAACATGCATACAAGTAAATATGTAATTAGAAAGAAATGCATACAACTAATCAAGAATAATGTGAAAGAATTATTATAAAAAAAGGTACGAACCAAGAAATGAGTCCTACACTGAGAAGACTCGAAGATACCTATGCGAATGTGCCTTGACGCCGAGATTGAATGCCTCAACTCTAACTCTTGAGGGGGTGCAAAACAAAGGGTGAGTGGACCAAAATTTATAATAATAATACTAATAATAAGAAAACCATTTTCTTTCTGAACATACTAATCCCCTATTTTGAAAACACATATATAGTACTACATAGTAGATTTCTGAAAACTCTAGCATGCCATGAAAAACGTTCGTAAAATATGTACGTGTAAATCAGTGCTCAATAAAGGTAATATAGCCGTCCGAAGGCAAATCCGTAAATCTCATCAATGATGTACTCAACTAGGGGTATCATAGTGGCCTGAAGGCATAATCATCACCAAAGGTGAAGCTGTACACACTGGGTTATGCCAGTGAAGAAACCATGGTCCATCACCCGAAGGTGAAGCTGTACGACTCCGGGTTACGCCAGAGAAGGGGATATAACATATGCATGTATATGCAATTGGTCCATCAACCGAAGGTGAAGCTATACGACTCCAGGTTACGCTAGAGTAGAAACATAGGGTCTATCACCCGAAGTTGAAGCTGTACGACTCTGGGTTACACCAGAGAAGAAACATATACATATAACATATCACACCGACACTAGCCCCAGGCTAATGAAGCTAGGGGTATGTCATAAATATCATCAACTATATCCTATGGCCATAAACGTCTACATACCCGATTGTATGTATGTGCTGTATGATAACCCACTAGATAAGCACCGAAAACATACCTAAAAAATCCCATATCAAATCTGGAGCTCAAAAGCTCAAAGCCTCGTAATAACCAACCATATTCATAAATCCGTAAAATTATCATATGCGTAAATCCAATACTTCATAACGTTTCGTAAAACATAATTCAATAAATCATAAATATTTTGTAAAAGCAATTTAAATAAATCATAATTTCTCCGTAAACCATAGTATAGAAATCCTTAAAACATACTCAATTTATGAAATATGCAATGCATGTGAGCCTAATATTTTATAAAAACATGCAAGTTCAGAAGGGGTCCGCTCAAGGATATTTTGTTGCCTGAAAGCCGCTCAAGCTAGCGAGAATAGAGTCACTTCCCACCGATGCAAGTAAGTGGGATGTGAATCATGGCCAAATCTGGCCAGAGAAAGGTCTGCAACCTTTCGGACTCGCCGGAATCTGGGGAGAAGTCCCCACGTCATTCTGTGGAATTCCACTGTCCAAAACACATCTCCACGATCAATAATAACTACGAGGATAAAAGGGAAAAGGTTAAGAGAGTCCCAAGGCTTACCAAGGTCGAAGTTGTCGAGAACCTCACCGAAGTAACTCGGGTTCGATCGTTAGCCTTGGCTGGTTTTAAACATTGATAACAACTCGAGAGAGATAAATTGGGAAAGAAGATGGTGGGGGTTTGGAGGGTTCATCAAAGAGGCGAGGTGGTATGGTGGTGTGCGTCCGTGCTCGGAGAGAGAGAGAGAGTGATGAGAGGGAGGGGAATTTGTGAGTGAGAGAGGTAAGATGTGTCCTTGGGAAGAAGAAAAAGGAAAGGGAGAGGGTTCGAGAGATTGGGGGAGGGGAGGACACGTGGCAAATGGAGAATTGGGGTGTGGGCCCCACGTGACAGAAAATGTTAAATAATAAAAATAGCTAATCCTAATATCTAGAATAGTGAAATGACTATTTTGCCCTTCGACTTCATAGTTCCGTAAAACGTTCATTGTAACTCCAAATCCGATTTCTCTTGCACCAACATGCTCGTAGCGACGAGTGCTACAAGGATACGCCAAGAAAATGGATCTTACGTGACACGACAATGCGGTCAACAAAAGTCAACATTTTTTCCTCGAAGGGCATTTTCGTAACTTCACGCTTTAAAATTATAAAAACCGTAATATTTGAGGACGGGTCATTACATATTGGATATAGACAAGATTATTTTTAAGATAATAGTTGCATACTCCTATATAGAAATGCATATATTTTATCTCTTGCAAAAAAAAACGAATTTTTATAGTATGAATTTTATAATCAGGACTGTTCATTTATTTAATATTCATTGAAAGACATCCCCACAAACAAAAAAAATGTCAAACTGCTTTGCACCGAAAAAGTCTGCTACCTGAACTTGGTACCGAAAAAGAGCCAAACTATGGCGAAAAAAAGAAGTTAATTTCTCTACTAACAATATAATTTAAAGACTTGTTTGATAACATTTTGGTTTTAATTTTCATTTTTGTCTTAAAAATAGAAGAGTAATACATAAGAGAAAGAAGGGTTATAAAGAGTGAAGGAATAGAATGATTGCAATGGTGTAAAAGAAATGTCCAACAAAAGGTATACAAAACAAAAACTAAACATCAAAACCGAAATTTATTTTGAGTTATTTTTACTTTCAAGATCTTATTTTAGGGAGATGATTTTCACACTCCTTTTAGCCTCTCATGCACAGAAGATTTTATAGTGTGTCAACGGGTACATATGTCATATGCCATTATACAAGTGGAGGGATACTTGAAAAAAAAAAATTCTTCTGCTTGTATAATAACATATGACGTACTGTCCCTTATTTCAGGCACAATGAAAAATCCCTCCTCTCGTTTACTCTTTTTTTTTACCATTGAGTTAAATAAATTAAAAAGAAACAACAGTAAGGATTAAACGGGGGTGTGTACGAAACTAAAAAGAGTGTGTATAGATCATTTTTCCTATTTTTATTTGTCCTCTCTTTCACCATACCCCTTCATTTCTTCATTCTCTTACTTTCTATATGTAAGCGCGAAAACTAAACACGAAATAATAATTAAAAAAACATTTATAACTCTGTGTATATTCAGACTTGAGTGGGACAAGATTATCTCATTTACAATATAAAAAAGAAACAGCTGTTTTTCTCTTGTTTTTCTTTTGGTAATGAAAACAACTGTGTTTCTAAATCACAACGGACGAGAAATGAAATCAAAATTGATGAGCTAAAAGCCTAAACTCATGCATCTGAGCCATTACAAGAGGGACATTGGTCCTTCTGTACCTCCTATTTAAAAGTCTTACAATCTTGTAAGATTTATGAAATGAGCTTCGGTTAGAATATATTCCCATAAATTACCGGACAAATCGAGAGAAATTAGCTGAAAGAGTTGTCCCATACTTTGTTATGGAGCTCTTCATATTATTAGAAGAGAGGTCTAGTGTTCTCAAGGATGGCAAGTTTCTGATGAAGTCTGGAATTGAGCCCCACAAATTATTGTACATGAGGTTGAGATTATGCAAACTTTTTGGCTTTCCTAAGGAGTCTGGCAGTTGACTTTGCATACCATAAGGTTGAGTTATTTGGACATTTTTGAGAAACTCCTCCAGAACTATTCAATCTCACCCCCCCCCCCCCCTCCCTTTCTCCTCAAAATTGTTTCCGGAAGGACTTAAAAACTATAGCTTGCATAAATTACCAATGACCTTGAATTTGACCTTTTGAAGCATAAATGAAGGTATTCCAGAGATTTGAAGTTTGCAAATTCACATGGGAAAGGATCACCGAAATCACCAGGATAGATCAACTGTTATAAGGCTGGTAAGGTTAAAAACCAATTGAGATGTCACTTAGTACTATGGTCTAGTGGTATTCCTCTTCACTTATAAGTGAGAGGTCTTAGGTTCAATTTTCGCCAAATGCGAATTTGAACCAAATATTGCTAGCCCATTGTAAGGCTAACCTCACTCCCTCCCCTTTAGTGTAGATAATATCGTTTGTTCAAAAAAAAAAAAAAAAAGACAACCAATTGAGAAATGGAGAACTTGTAATAATGTTAAACCACACATCAAGGCCCAAAAAGTGAAGTCAAGTTAATCCTTTGTAGTGAGAGTGGAAGGAAGTTAATGCCCTGCAGTTAGAGTGAAATGCTTTCAATTTGGCACGAAGATAAGTGTAACTCTAACAATGAAGGAAGCATGTTGATATCACATGCCCAACTGACTCCTGTGCTGTTAAGATAAATGGAATTGAGATAATTAAGGTATTTCAGGGAAGAGAGGTTATGTCATTATTATGTAGTATGTTCAACAAGCGCTTGTCGTTCTTTCTCAATGCATATTATGGATTTCACAATACTAGTGTTCAAAATTCTGGTATCACCCAAGCAGAGTATAGCAGCAGGTATATACGAGGGTGCCAAAAACAAGAGGAGCAAACGGTGAGAAACATTGAGGTGATGGATAGGATTGAATAAGCTTTAGCATACAAGGTATCCATTGGAGAAATCAAAGTATATATTCCCAATTGGTTGCAGAAAAATCAATATATAAGAAGCAATGATCAAGTAAAAATATGTCAATACTATGAATTATGTGATTGATAAGTAGAAATTGGGATGGGCAATGGGAAAAAAAATAGTAGGTTTGGCAATGAGCATAGTAGCCGAATTTTAGAGGTTTAGAAATGTAAAATCAATATTGAAATTATTAGCCACCAGATTTCAAGTGGGCAGTCCATTTTACATGTTTGCCACTTCCAAGTCCACTGAATTTGACTACATTAGCAAAAAGGCATTAAATGGTGGGTTGGTGGGTTTTTGAAAGAGAAAGGACTTAAATATGGCGTAAAAGGATCTCATCTCCACCCTTAGGATTTCTTTTCAAACTTCTCTCGCCACCACGCCCACTCGTCCCTTTCCTTTTCATGACTGCTACGCAAACTGCCATTTTGGAAGAGCTTCGAAAGTTCAAGGTAGCTTAGTCTCAATTTCCACACACGGGGAAAGACTGCAGCTTATTGGTGTATAAATGTATTTGTTGTGTCGGTTTATTATATGCAAGTTGTAAGATTGAATGTGAGCCTTTAGATCATATTCTATGTGGCATTTAGATTAGATTGTAATGAGTCATAGCTCATGACAAGTGTAAGCATCTTACATGATGACTTAAACAAAATATGAATGGTTGTGATTGATTTGTAATGACGTGAGAAAGTGAGTGTGTTACTCAATCCTCTAACCGTTATATGCTCTCTGAGTTCTTTGCTTCAGAGAGTGTGTGGAATACAATATCTTTGAAGCTTTCATGGCTCTCTAAATTCTTCCTCTCTGTCCATTTCTATTCTTATTGTTCAAAAGAAATCTCAATCCAGAAATCAAACACTAACATGGCCTCAGAGCCAAGTTGGATCTCAATCTGGGCGTGAAACTGTGCTGTGGTTGACAGCGACAGAACTCGACAAAGAATCGGGTCTTGCTGCGATTGAAGAAAGCTCTGAAAACTTCTGGGTTACTCGATAACAAGTCTAATATGGTTGGATCGAGTGGTGCTGACCTTCGAGCACCAGTTTTCAATGGTGAAAACTTTGATTTCTGGCAAATAAAGATGAAGAATATATTCAGATCTCACGATCTGTGGGATATGGTTGAGAAAGGGTACAGTCCTCCGACGAATAGAGAAGAATAGCTCACTGCAGCTGAGCTTAAGCATCTGAAGGAGAACATAGTCAAGGATGCTAAGGCTCTTGGGATTATTCAAGGAGCTGTGTCAGATGAGATTTTCCCAAGGATCGCCATACTGGAGACGGCAAATGAGGCCTGGGATATACTGAAGTAAGAGTTTATTGGAGACAAACATGTGAGATCTGTAAAACTTCAAAGTTTAAGGCGTGATTTTGAATATACTCGAATGGGTGAGCATGAAGCATTTTCTGTGTACCTTGTGCGATTATTTGATCTTATTACACAAATGAAAAGTTATGGTGAAGATATTGGAAATCAGAGAATTGTGCAGAAGTTATTGATTAGTCTTCCTAGATCCTATGATAGTATTGTAGCTGTGATAGAAAATACTAGGGATTTGGAGACAGTTGATGTGCAGGATGTAGTTGCTACTCTAAAAGGGTATGAACAAAGAATTGAGAGGCATTCTGAAAGTAGTACTGAGAAAGCTTTTGCTAGCTTAAGTATAGCTTCCAGGAAGAACAATTATAATGCAAATCAAAACTTCAAACCCACAAAGAATTGGAAGACAAAGGGTAAGAAGTGGGATAACAAACATGTGCATAAGCAAGGGAAATTTGTTGCATCTTTTGATGGAGCTAAGAATCCCTGTAAATACTGTGATAAATTACATTTTGGGGAGTGTTGGTTCAAGGGGAAACCACGGTGCCATAATTGTGATAAGCCAGGGCATTTTGCCAAGGATTGTAGAACTAAGAAAGCAACTCAACAGGCAAATTATGCTGGTCAAGTGGAGAATACTCCAACTATGTTCTATGTGTGTATGGCAGCCGTTGTGAAGAAGAATGAAGACACTTGGTATATTGACAGTGGTTGTAGTAACCACATAACAGGGAGAGAAGATCTACTAGTGAATATAGATAAGAGTGTCACTGCCAAAGTTGAGATAGGCACAGGGCAATTGGTTGATGTGGTTGGAAAGGGTGAATTACAGGTTGAAACTAAGCAAGGCAAAAGGTACATAAAGGAAATAATGTTAGTACTTGGTTTGAAAGAAAATTTGTTAAGTGTAGGATAGATGATGGAGCATGGGTACTATCTTGTATTTGGAGGAATTGAGGTCAGAATCTATGATGATTTCACATGCTCTAATCTTGTTGTCAAGGTCCCTATGAAAGGAAATCGAAGCTTTCCTTTGAAATTGCAACCAGGAATCCAAATTGTCATGAGAGCTAGTGTTGGGCAAGTTGCTGAGATATGGCATAGAAGACTCGGGCATTTAAACATGAATGCTCTAATGCAGCTACAAGAACATGAAATGGTAACTGGACTACCTGAGTTGAAAGTGAATACCACAGTATGTGAGGGATGTGCATTTGGCAAGCATTCTAGAGATATTTTTCCTAAAGAAACAAAGTGGAGAGCTGCCTTACCATTGGAATTGATTTACACTGACATATGTAGGCCAATGCAAACACCTACCAAATCTGGAAACAAGTACTTTATCACCTTCGCAGATGATTGTACTCGAATGGGATGGGTCTATTTTCTGAGAAGTAAATCTGAGGTATTCAACGTGTTCAAGAATTCAAAGCAACTGTTGAACTACAAAGTGGGTACAAATTGAAAAAATTAAGAAGTGACAAGGGAGGAGAGTATACTTCACTTGAATTTTCTCAGTTTTGTGAAAATCTTGGTTGGGAAAGACAGCTCACAGTGGCCTATTCTCCTCAACAGAATGGTGTAACAGAGAGGAGAAATAGGACCATTATACAAATGGCTAAATGCATGATGTTGGACAAGGGTATTCCATTTGAGTTTTGGGCAAAAGCAGTTAACACTACAGTCTATATTCTCAATAGATGCCCTACCAAAGCTTTTAATAAGAAGACTCCATTTGAAGCCTATAGTGGAAGGAAGCCTGGAATAAAACACTTAAGAGTGTTTGGATCTTTATGCGATTCACAAATTCCATCACAGTTGAGACAGAAACTGGATGCAATAAGTGTCCAATGCATTTTTCTTGGTTATGGAACCTGTGAGAAGGGTTATAGGTTGTTTTATCTTACAACTAATAAGATTGTCATCTCTAAAGATGTAATCTTTGATGAGGATTCTTGTTGGGACTGGAAATCATGTACTAAGAAGAATTTGTTCAATTCAGTCTCAAATGAAGTATATGAAGATGAAAGGAGTGATGTTGAAAGTGCAAGGAATGATGAAGAATTGGAGTGCATAGTGTTGATGCACAAAATCAGTGAGGATTTTGGTACAATAGAAAGTGTTAAGTTTGTGACTTTTGCTAGATTGCTCCAGTCACTAGTGTGGATAAGTATGTAAATGGATAGAGACAGGGAAGCAAACACAAGATGTATGTGGTTCACCCAGATTGGCTACGTCCACGGAGTAGAGGAGTTCTCATTAATTGTGAAGGGTTTACACAAGCACATAGGTTCAAGCTCTCCTTTAGTGAGTACTAGTGAATGATTTAGTATAAATGACATTAGAAAATATTGTGAGAGAATGATCTCTATTTATATAAGAGAGTTTCTAGTTTCATTCTAACATTGACATGTGTCGTGTTGTGATTGGCTTCTGATGTTGACATGTGTCGTGATATAATTGGCTTCTGATGTCGACACGTGTTGCGCTGTGATTGGCCACATGGTCTGGGTCCTTGATAGTATAACGTTGATCGGTGCTTAGTAGTTTCGGGATTGGTTAAGTATGGTACAAACACATAAAATCATTACAGGAGCAATAAGAACTAGTTATTGCTTCCCCTCCAAGTCAAGGGGAACAAGTGAGTCACACTGGACCACAAGAGCATGATCACACACCTCTCAGGTTCAGAAGCTTGAGTGAAGTGTATGAGAGGTGCAATTTCTGTGTAATAGAACCTAAGTGTTTTGAAGAAGCTTCAGGAGATGAAGCTCTTGGAGAAAAGCTATGTCCATAAAGATTGAAATGATAGAAAAGAATAACACATGGGAGTTAGTTAATAGACCATTTGATAAACCAGTAATAGGTGTCAAATGGGTCTATAAGACAAAGCTTAATCTAGATGGCTCAGTGCAGAAAAACAAGGCAAGGTTAGTGGCAAAAGGCTACTCTCAGAAGCCTGGGATTGATTTCAATGAAACCTTTGCACCTGTGGCAAGGCTTGATACAATTAGAACATTGATTACATTTGGCAGCTCAGAAGGAATGGAAATTGTTCCAATTAGATGTCACATGAGGAAGTATATGTTGATTAACCACAGGGATTTGAAGTCCAAGGGCAGGAAGACAAAGTTTACAAACTGAAAAAGGCCTTATATGGTCTGAAACAAGCTCCCAGAGCTTGGTATGATGAGATAGATACATACTTCAACAAATTTGGCTTCAAGAAAAGTCAAAGTGAAGCTACTTTGTATACAAAATTCAGTAATGCATGTGTGCTTATTGTGTCTCTGTATGTAGATGATATTATCTACATAGAGAACTCTGATGAAATGATTCGAGAGTTTAAGATGGATATGATGAAACAGTATGAGATGTCAGATTTAGGAATGCTGCACCATTTCCTTGGTTTAGGCATAATTCAAACTGATAAGGGCATATTTATCCATCAGAAGAAATATGCCAAGTCATTACTTGAGAAGTTTGGTTTAAAAGACTGTAAAGCTGTGAAGACTCCACTTGCAATTACTGAGAAGTTATCTAAGGTCGATGGAAGTGAGGATGCTGATGAAGGCTTGTATAGAAAAATGGTTGGTAGTTTGTTATACCTAACAACTACTAGACCATATTTAATGTATGCATCATGTTTATTGGCAAAAAATGTGCATAAGCCCACTAGGAAACACATGGGGACAGCTAAAAGAGTCTTGAGATATGTACAAGGATCATTGGATTTCGGAATTGAGTATGTGAAGGGTAAAGAAGCTATGTTAATAGGTTACTGTGACAGTGATTGGGTAGAAAGCTTGGATGATATGAAGAGTACCTCAGGCTATGCATTCAGCTTTGGCTCAGGGATATTTTCTTGGGCTTCTGTCAAGCAATGCAGTGTGGCTCTATCCACTGCAGAAGCTGAATATATAAGTGTTGTAGAAGCTACTGTAGACATCGAAATTTCATCAACATTTATTTACCGAAATTTCGATGTCTACAGCTACAACACAAGCAATGTGGCTAAGGTTTGTGTTATCTGATTTTGGAGAAGAACAAGTGGAGGCTACACCTCTATTGTGTGACAACACTTCTGCAATAGCCATGTCCAAGAATCCAATGTTCCATCAGAAAACAAGGCATATCATAAGGGATGCTATTCAGGATGGCACCTTTGAATTGAACTACTGCAGAACAGATGAGCAATTGGCAGACATTTTTACCACGGCTCTTCCTAAGGATCGGTTTGAGTACTTGAGAGCTGCACTTGGAGTAAAATCAGCAAAACATTTAGAAAGGAGTATTGGTGTATAAATGTATTTGTTGTGTCAGTTTATTATATGCAAGTTGTAAGATTGAATGTGAGCCTTTAGATCATATTCTATATGGCATTTAGATTAGATTGTAATGAGTCATAGCTCATGACAAGTGTAAGCATCTTACATGATGACTTAAACAAAATATGAATGGTTGTGATTGATTTGTAATGACGTGAGAGAGTGAGTGTGTTACTCACTCCTCTAACCGTTATATGCTCTCTGAGTTCTTTGCTTGAGAGAGTGTGTGGAATACAATATCTTTGAAGCTTTCATGGCTCTCTAAATTCTTCCTCTCTATCCATTTCTATTCTTATTGTTAAGAAGAAATCTCAATCCAGAAATCAAACACTAACACAGCTTCTGTTGGTCAATGGTTTGCACCAGAAGATCCTACACTTCCTCATCCGTGGAAGGGTTTGCTCGATAGCTCTGGATGGTTATACTACTGGAACACAGAGACTACGTCGTCCAGTATGAAAAACCACCTCCTCTTAACTCTTTTTCTCTCAGCCCCATTGAGTCTCACAACTTCATCATCTGCCACACCCATCACTCATCACCATGTTGACTTACAACCCGTCTTTTCCGATCCAAAGCAAAAATCTTTTACAAAAAGTCTGCACTAAAAATATCATGTTGTAGGCCTTGCCTTTATTTGTAGAAAGTCTATCTCGCTATCAAATTTGTACATTGTATTGTATAAAAATCAATTAGAGATTTGTTGTTACTCATTTTCTCTGCTTCGGGTTTTTATTTTTGGGCTTGTGCCTTGTGCCTTATGCCTTGTGAAGTTCGTACTTCCAGACCAAAAAAGAATAATGGTAGGTATATTTTCTGCTAGCTATAAAAAATAATCTATGACCTAGACATATTTATTATACTTTGATCTATTTGACTATCCAAATCCAATGCTGTATAAGTCTATCATAATCTATAGAAATCTGTTATATGAATCTTCTCAAATCTTTCAAAATCTTGATGGAATTTGTAGAAGTCTACATAATCTTATGAAATCCATCACTTAAAAAAATCTATTAAAATCCTCTCAAATCCTAGTTTGATGATACCCCAATTCAATTTACTAGTGGTGCATTATCCTACTGGATAAAGTAGTCATGTTCAACTCATTGTATCTAGGATTCAAACCTTTCCATCACACTTTAGTGTATAATAGAGTAATAATATTGATTTTCAAGTTGGTCTTTCTGTGTGCATTTTCCTATGTACTTTCATTCAATGAACTTGCATTTCTTTCCTCTACCTTTTTCCTCTTATTTCAGCATTTCACTTTCTGTACAGCTAAGTAAAGTCTGACATAATTTCTCACTTCTCAAATATTACCAAATGTCTAGTGTTTTTATATTTGATATATTCCTATTTTACTAAAGCTGGATTCTAGAAAAGTCCTAGTGAGGCTACTCGTTACACTAAATCAAATGAAAGCTTAGGTACAATCATTGTCTCTTTGTATGTTGATGACATTGTTTATGCTTGTAGTTTTCCAACAATGCTTGAAAAATTCAAGAGTGACATGATGCAGCATTATAAAATGACTATTTTGGGGTTATTACATCACTTTTTGGGTATTGGAGTTATTCAAATTGAAAAGAGCATCTTCATTTACCAAAAGAAGTATCCAATAAAGTTACTTAACAAATTTGGGTTGAAAGGCTACAAGTCAATGGCAACTCCCCCTGCGGTAAATGAGAAAAAGTGCAAGGTGGATGAAAGTGCGGGTGCTGATGAGTATATACAAAACTAGTGGGAAGTCTACTATATTTGATATTTACAAGGTCATACATCATGTTTGCTGCTAGTCTTCTCTCTAGGCTTATTGACTTTAAGTCTAAAGAGGATTAGAAAAGTGATGGGATTCTAATTTTCCAAAAAGAATAATGGTAGATATATTTTCTGCTAGCTATATAAAATAATCTATGACCTAGACATATTTATTACAGTTTGATCTATTTGACTATCAAAATCCAATGCTGTATAAGTCTATCATAATCTATAGAAATCTGTTATATGAATCTTCTCAAATTTTCCAAAATCTTGATGGAATTTGTAGAAGTCTACATAATCCTATGAAATCCATCACTTTAAAAAATCTATTAAAATCCTCTCAAATCCTAATATGATGATACCCCAATTCAATTTACTAGTGATGCATTGTCCTATTGGATAAAATAGTCATGTTCAACTCATTGTATCTAGGATTCAAACCTTTCCATCACACTTTAGTGTATAATAGAGTAATAATATTGATTTTCAAGTTGGTCTTTCTGTGTGCATTTTCCTATGTACTTGCATTCAATGAACTTGCATTTCTTTCCTCTACCTTTTTACTCTTATTTCAGCATTTCACTTTCTGTATAGCTGACTAAAGCCTGACATAATTTCTCACTCTCAAATATTACTGTAGACATCGAAATTTCGGTAAATAAATGTTGACCGATAAATCAAAGTTTCAACGCTCATGTATTATATAAATTTTACACGTAGTGTGTGTCTAAACAAAAAATCGAAATAAGTTAGAAAAATCATCAAACAGGACACGTGTCAACACCTGGCAGAAACGACTGATTTCATCTGGAATATTATATTCAAAATTAGGCCTTGGAAATTTCTATAAATAGAAGGCTAATTCATTCATTTAAAGGAGAACAAAAATCATTAGGCAAAATTCTTGAAGCTCTGAAGCTCTGAAACTCCGAAGCTCTCAAGCATCCAGGTTCCCGAAGAATCAAGAAAGCGTTCTTTGTTCTTCGTTCATCATTCTTCCAAGATTAAGCCCCGACGGCCCTTGGATTAACAATCACCAATTCAAGATCAAGCCCCGACGGCCCTTGAAGAAAGTGTTCTTCGTTCTTTGTTCGTCGTTCTTCCAAGATCAAGCCCCAACAGCCCTTTGGATCAACAATCATCCACCAATTCAAGATCAAAGCCCCGACGGCCCTTGAAGAAAGTGTTCTTCGTTCCTCGTTCATCATTCTTCCAAGATCAAGCCCCGACGGCCCTTGGATCAACCATCCACCAATTCAAGATCAAGCCCCAAAGGCCCTTGAAGAACTTCCACCAATTCAAGATCAAGCCCCGACGGCCCTTGAAGAAAGCACCATCGTTCATCATCCGTTCATCCAAGATCAAGCCCCAACGGCCCTTTGGATCAACAACGTCGACAAATCCACACATCCAACCGTTCTTCAAGATCAAGCCCAAAAGCCCTTGAAGATCCGTTCATCACTATTCTTCAAGATCAAGCCCAAAAAGCCCTTGAAGATCCGTTCATCACCATTATTCAAGATCAAGCCTTAACGGCCCTTGAAGAAACACTCATCCTCAAGATCAAGCCCCAATGGCTCCTTGAAGATCCGCTCAAATCCACCTTCAAAGATCAAGCCCACGGCCCCTTGAAGAAACTTCCAACAGTTCATCCAAGATCAAGCCTCGACGGCCCTTGGATCAATGAAACATCCACAAATCAATACCTTACGGAGATCGAATCAGAGGATCAAAATAGAGAGAGATTGTAACCCAAAATCATCAAATACAAATATTATTTTGTGCATGTTGTTCTTGTCTCTTTCGTTTCAGGAAAATTTCGTGTTTACAAATTTGGCACGCCCAGTGGGACAATCTCTACCTCTCATCTCTTTCTCCGTTCAAGAAATCCAAACACACCTCAAAGTCAATGGCATCAAGCAAGGGACAAGCCGTTCTCGCAACCACTGAGGGAAGGATCCTAAGCACTTCTGCCGCAAACAGACAATCCATTGGCGCCACAACCGCTCCTCAACATACCATTTCAAAGTTATTGCCGCTAAAAGAGCAAAGGGAGCATTAAAGGTACAGGTCCGTCATCAACCTAACCTCGCTGGGGGCATCAAAGCATGTCGTTGAGGCACATCAGATGACATCCCAAAGCAGCCAACGGGGTCCTTCATCAACACCCTGGATGCCTGAAGAGTCACGCATAATGGTTGCACAAGTCATGACCATCGACGTTACCTTCATTGAAGAACAACTGGCTCAAATGAATGAAGCGATCGCAAGGCTAACACGGATTGTTGAAGAAAAAGACTTGCAAATCACTGCACTCGTCAGCCGACTGGAGCCACAGGACGACAAGAACCCCGACCCAGAGAATGATCCACTAAAGAGATGAGATGACGAAAAAGAGGAGCCTCAGGTGGAGAAAAACGATGTGAAGCCGGAGCCAGACCAAGCAGCGGCACTCATGAGATCTCTTTCTATCCAGCAGCTGCAGGAGATGATCACTAACACCATCATGGCACGGTACGAATGGAGCTCGCATACCTCATTGTTCTACTCGAAACCCTACTCCAAGAAGATTGATGCCCTGAAGATGCCAAAGGGTTATCAACCACCAAAGTTCATGCAGTTTGATGGAAAAGGAAACCCGAAATAGCATGTTGCCCACTTTGTTGAAACTTGCAACAACGCAGGGACCGAAGGGGACTACCTTGCCAAGCAGTTTGTGCGCTCGCTGAAAGGAAACGCCTTTGAGTGGTACACGGACCTAGAGCCTGAGTCCATCAACAGCTGGGAGCAATTAGAGCGGGAATTCCTCAACCGCTTCTATAGCACCCGCCGCACTATGAGCATGCTAGAGCTAACAAGCATAAAGCAGTGGAAGGATGAGCCAGTCATTGACTACATCAACAGATGGCGCACTCTAAGCCTCGACTGTAAAGACAGGCTCTCGGAAACCTCTTCAATCGAGATATGCATCCAAGGCATGCAATGGGGTTTGCAATACATCCTTCAAGGCATTAAACCACGAACCTTCGAGGAATTGGCCACTTGCGCCCATGACATGGAGTTGAGCATCGCCCATCATGGGAAGAAAGAACCGATCGCCGACTACAAGAACGACAAAGTTCTTGGGCCAAAGTTGGAGAAGACTGCGTGGAAAGCCACCAAGAAAGCGATGACGGTCAACACAACTCCCGTGGAAAGCCACCAAGAAGGCGATTCAAACTGAAGCTTTTCGTGATCAAGAGATGTGTGGACACACTTTGAAGGAGCTTGAGGAGAAGACTTATCCATTCCCCGACTCTGATGTGGTTGCCATGCTAGATGACCTGTTGGACAAGAAGGTGATCAGTTTGCCTGAGTGCAGACGGCCGGAAGAGATGAATCGTACCGACAACCCAAGATACTGTAAATTCCACCACTTCATCAGCCATCCAACAGAAAAGTGCTTCATACTGAAAGATCTCCTCATGAAGCTAGCACAACAAGGGAAAATCGAGCTTAACCTCGAAGACACGGTTGCGGCACACACTACTACTATCGTGTTTGAATCACTCGATCCTGTGCATCTCCGAAGCATGCATGACCATTCCCGTCAATGTTCAAGTCACAAGACACTTCCTACACAACCATCACCAGGGGCAAGCAACCAAGATGCATCTACTAGTGATAAGAAAGGGTGGACATCGACGACCTACAAAAAAACGAGGAAGCCAAAACCACAAGCCACAAGGCCAAAAGAGGAGCCTAAACCCGCCCCTCGAACTTCAGTCTTCGAAAGGCTGGATTATTCAAAACCTAGAATTTTGGCACTTGATCGCATCAGTGGTCGAGACCAAACTTCCGTCTTCAAAAGGCTTGAGACGCCAACACCGTAAAGATCTGTCTTTGAAAGGTTATCAAAACCCAAGAAACAAAGCAGCACAGCTAGATCTCCTCCGCAACGGTCGGCTTTGGACAGACTTGAAGAAACTAAGAAGCCTTCTAGAAACAGGAAGACAACGCCAAAGGGAGAAAAGCTCGACAGTCTAGCAGGAAAAGATGATGTTCAAAGCTTGATTCCTTCAAGGATGAAGCGCCAAGCAACTTTGGAAGTCGACACAAAAGGACCACTGAAGGTAAAGAGGCGCACCATCATCTACACTGGCCAATCTTCACGGCAACAAACCCAAGAGGACCGCACTGAAGAGGAGGCCCAAGAAGACAAAGAAGACGAAATCCTGGAAGAATACGTCACTTCCGGCTCTGTCAACTCAAAATCTTCACCTCAATCGCTGGGGGCATGCTCCAAAACCATGCTAGTCAAGCCGAGTGAAGTTGAAGGATGGACTTATGTCACTCCGAAGAAACTGCACAAGAAGCATATGTCTTCTCCACAAGTTCACCAATGGGAAAGGGGGCAAAGCAGCTCCTGTTCACCTCCAGAACAATGTGAAAGTGTTGGAGATAATGAAACTTTGACACGAAGATCGTCCATCCCCATCACGATGTGTGACATCTTCCCAGAAGACTTCTTCAACTACTCAGTCAAGGCTCCTTGCTATGAAGATTGCGAGGAACGACTCTCTCAGGTCGCTTGATGAACTAACCAATGCTCCTTGTTCGCACGAGCCTAAAACTGCACGAACCAAAGCTCTTCGCCTGCATGAGCCTAAACTGCATGGCACAAAGCTCCTCGCCTGCATGAGCCTAAACTGCATGGCACAACGCTCCTGATCCACACGAGCATAAAAGGCGACATCAAGGCTTCTCGCCTGCATGAGCCTAAACTGCATGGCACAACGCTCCTGATCCGCACGAGCATAAAAGGCGACACCAACGCTCCTGGTCTGCACGAGCATAAAAGGCAACACCAAACACTCATTGCCTGCATGAGCTAAAACTGCAAACGGCACCAAAATGCTCATTGTCCGCAAGAGTCTAAACTGCATGGCACAATGATCTTTGCCTGGACGAGCTGAAACTACAACACGGCACCAAATGCTCCTTGTCTGCACGAGTGGAAACTGCAACACGGCACCAAATGCTCCTTGTTTGCACGAGTGGAAACTGCAAACGACACCAATCGCTCCTTACCTGCACGAGCTGAAACTGCAACACGACACCAACACTCCTTGCCTGCATGAGTTAAAACTGCAAACGGCACAAAAAGAAAATACCAAAAATATGTATGTATTTGAACAACATTTTGACTTGATCTCTTTCTTTGCAAGGGTACGTAGGCAACTTGAATATTCAAAATTTGAGTTCAGTCACACCAAAATAAGGAATAAAGATTTAATTAAAAGTTTTGATGCTATTACAATTTCTTTGTACAAAAAAAAAAGAAAAGAAAAAAAATATGTTTTATGTTTTAAAAAAAAAGAAAAAGGAACATATTCATACATATATATATATGTGTATGTCCTCTATCTAGCAGCAATAAGCCCATCAAAAGGAGGTTGTCCAAGCCCAAACCTATTATCCAAATCCAGCTCCAAGAAGAAGAAACCCAAATCAAACCAGGCTCAACGTATGAGAACATATACAAAGGTTCAAAAGCGTGGATCTGTGGGAAGATGCATTGATGTCATCCGTTATAAAGGCTATGATGAACTCCGGCATGATCTTGCCCGCATGTTCGGGATTGAAGGGCAACTAGAAGATCCACACAGGACGGACTGGAAACTTGTATATGTGGATCATGAAAATGACATTCTTCTTGTTGGCGATGATCCATGGGAGGAGTTTGTGAGCTGTGTTCAGAAGTACGGCAGATGAGCTTGGATGGAGATCTCGGCAACATTCCAATCCCCAATCAAGCTTCTAGCGGAACTGACAGTGGAAATGCATGGAGACCTCAGTATGATGATAACTCTGCAGCCTCGTTTAATCAGTAAGGGTTCAAATGGTGAAATGATCAAGTCTTCGGCAGATGAAATTCAATCTGGTTTGCAACTGTGAGCTGTAATCCATGTGAGCGGAATCCCTCTCGTGCGATACTGAGACAACGATCAGAACTGGAGTCTCTCTAATCATTGAGGGATAAAATTGTTCGTTGTCCGTTCAGTGTGAAAACTACTGATTCCACGGGTTTGGCGAATTGAGCTCCCTTAATTTCTGATAGCAGCTTCATAAGTGAGATTTTTGGTGTGGCGTCCCCGATAAGTCCCAGCAAGAACATGCTGCGGTTTAAGACGGATAACTCTGAACCCAACTCGCCGTATTCGCCTTCCCTTCTGAGAAATGACAGTGGGTTTTCCAGCGAGACAACGCCTCTCAAGCCTTCTCGCAAGGTCCCCAAGACACCCCATAAGGTTCTGGATGCTCTATCACTACAAAATGACTTTTACTTGAA
The DNA here is from genome assembly GCF_916048215.2 of Malus sylvestris. Lineage (NCBI taxonomy): Eukaryota > Viridiplantae > Streptophyta > Magnoliopsida > Rosales > Rosaceae > Malus > Malus sylvestris. The sequence continues at coordinate 35,166,104 of NC_062264.1, read as the reverse complement.
CCTTGTGGAATGGTCTTCCCAAAATGCCCTTGCAGTTGGACTCGGCACCAGTGTTTATCTTTGGAGTGCATCAAACAGCAAGGTGACAAAACTGTGTGACTTGAGGTCTAATGACGGTGTGTGCTCTGTCCAATGAACACGGGAGGGGTCATACTTGTCAATTGCACAAGTCTTGGTCGAGTCCAAGTTCGGGATGGGACGTAGCGCAAGAGGATTCGAACGATGGGTAGGCACCAAACAAGGACTGGAATTTTGGCGTGGAACTCGCGCATATTAGCTTCAGGAAGCCGAGACCGGAACATACTTCAACATGATCCTTGAGTCCCAGACAATTACATCAGCAAGCCTGTTGGCCACAAGTCTAAGGTATGTGGGCTGAAATGGTCTAATGACGACAGGGATTTGCTGAGGATCTTTTCTCTGTCAGAGCTCCGCAAAGCTTTCAGAGAAAATGGTGGATCTGCTCTCGTCGTACCCTTGTCCACTTCAAGGCCGAGACTTCCTGCATGCGCCACCTTCCTCCACACCTACCTCCTCCATGCTCCTTTTTCCTCCATGCTATCCCCCCATCCATATATATATATATATGCCAGAAGAATAAAGAAGGAATGGTGGAGTCTTTGGTGCTCTGGCACCATGTGAAAAAAATGGAATCTTGATTCATCATTGCACCATATGAAAAAGAGAAAAAATAAATAAATAAATAATATATAAATAATAGGTGGGATGGTGCGGATTGCACCATCTGAAAAGAAAAATATATATAAAAAAATAGTGGGTGGTGCATGATTTAATAAAAAATAAATAAATAAAAAAATAAATAAAAAAATAAAAAAAAAAAGAAAAGAAAGGGATGGTGCGGATTGCACCATTTGAAAAGAAAAAATATATAAAAAAAAATTAGTAGGTGATGCATAATTAAAAAAAAAAGCATTGAGAGAAGTAAAATCCATTTTATTTATTTCTCTGGAAAGATTACATAACATTGCATTCTACATGTAAACAAAAAAAAAGAAAAAAAAAATTTACAAATGTGCAAGCAGCAAATATAAGGGGGCCTTCATTGATCAGATGGCGCCTTATCACTCGGCGGAACTTCGGGAAGAAGAGGAGCCGAAGGTTGATCATTTGGAGTTTCATTACGCGGTACAGCCCCAGAAGACGAAGGCAAATGCTGTTGGAATAAACCCACAAACCTCTGATGATCAAGTAAAATCTGACCATCAGATTCTTGCATCTGGTCAATCTTCCTCTTCATGTTTGTAGCATAGTTATGCGCAAGCCTGTGTAACTATTTATTCTCATGCTTGAGCCCTCTAATCTCCTGTTTGAGACTCATCACTTCAGTCGCCAATGATTCAACTTGACGGGTTCGAGCAAATAGGCGTTGGGCCATATTAGACACAGAACCTGCACACTGCACACTGAGAGCCAGAGAATCCTTAATAACCAACTCATCAGATCGTTTGGAAAGCAGTCTGTTATCTTTGGGAGTGACAAGGTTTCGGGCCACCACCGCAGTGGTCATATCATTTTCCATCACCGAGTCCCCGACGGTAAGAAGACCAGTAGGGGATATGAAGAATGGGCGCCATATGTTGTCTGAAGAAAGCGGGACTGCCTCTTCACCAAGATTCAAGTCAAAACGACGGTCGGAGGGTCCAGACATTTTCAAAGTGTTGAAGAAGTGCAAGAAGGGAGTCTCTACAAGCAAAAAAATTCAAATGTACTTTGAAACGAACTACATGCCTCTATAAAAAATCAGCACTCGACGGGATTTCAGAGATCGAAGAGGCGAGCTTAGAATTCGAAGAGGCCAATTCAAAAATCGAAGAGGCAATCTCAGAAATCAGAGAGGCATCTTGCTTTTCCAGACGCGTTAGCACCCGTCACACGCAAACTCAGCTTTGCAGAAATCACGGGTAATTTGTCGAAGCGCCGATCCCAGATATTGAAGAGGCGCCAGTCTTTTTCAGCCTCGTCAACACCTGTCACATGCACACTTAGCTTGGTGGAAATTACGGACAATTTGTCGAAGATTTCTGATAAAAAAGAAAGCACGTGAAGCCATACTGATCAATCACTCAATGGTTGCCGACACGAGTGAAAGAATAGTACCTCTACAGGGATTAAAGGACTTCCTATAACTGTCCACCTTCACCCTCCATAGCAAGGCAGACATACAGAACCTTTCTTCATCTCCAAAAATGCTTTCCCAACGAAGCCTCTCGAGTCACTCAGTGTTCCTTATTCCTTGGGGTACCTCTGCAAGCAAATGACTCCAAAGCAAAAGTATCTCATATCACCAGGGTAGAAAGTAAGAGTATCTCATATCATGCTTTTTCCATGTCCTTTCCTTTGTCCTTGTTCTTACCTACAAAGACAAGGATAAAGAAAACAATATGCCGGAACCTCCACTCAAACTCGGGTAAGGAACCGACTGCTTGGAACCCTTCCCTGATTGCCTACCTAGTACTACTCTCGAGTACTCGTCTCCCACTATTGTTGTACTTCCAAAAAAGCTGCCACATCTGCCTGAAGAACAGATAAGGCAAGTGAAAATGATACCTTGCAGCACGTGTAGACAACGTGCAGAAGAAACAAACAGAGAAGAATGCAGCCTGCACAGTCAACTCAGCAGAAGGAGTCTGAGATGAGGAACTCGAGAAGATGCCACATCTGCCTGAGGAACAGATAAAGGAAATAAAAATGATACCTTGAAGCATGTGGAGACAAGTGCAACACAGCACGTGCTGATTCATCCGCTACTTCTTCAAAATCAAAAGTATCTTATATCATCAGGGTTGCAATCACTCTGGACGGTGAACTGCTTTTGACCCTCAAATTCTTGGGTCGACTTACTAGGCGTTGTGGGCTGCATGTGCCGATTCACCACCCTTGAATCAAATCCTTAAAGATTAAGTCACCAACTGGAAGAATAGCCCATCAATCTTGAAGATCATACCGTTGACCAAACTACTCAGGTGTGAATTAGAAAGATTGAACAAAGCAACAAGTCGTCACCTTCACCTCGTGCCTGCTTGCCATGTGTTCGAGTCAACCTTTAAGAATCAAGTCTTAACGGCCCTTGAAGAAGCCTCCAGCCAGATTCAAGATCAAGCCTCGACAGCCTTTGAGGAAATCACAAGTCCGATTCAAGATCAAGTGTCTACCAATCTTGAATCAAATCCAGTTCAAGATCAAAGCTGTGGAAAGTCAACAAAGCGCAAAAACAAATACGTGCCGATTGATCCACTACCAAAGCCAAAGATCATCTACCACATGAAGTTCCTTGTGGTCCAATTTCAACCTTCAAGATCAAGCCTCCACGGCCCTTGAAGAAATTTCAAACAAAAGTTCAAGAACAAGCCTCAACGGCCCTTAAAGAAATCTCCAGCCCAATTCAAGATCAAGCCTCGACGGCCCTTGGATCGACGTCTACAGTAAGGGACTTCAAAACACATCTCCTACACGTGACAAGCACGTGTATACGACGCGCCTTGAAGTGGGGGCATTTGTAGACATCGAAATTTAGGTAAATAAATGTTGACCGATAAATCAAAGTTTCAACGCTCATGTATTACATAAATTTTACACGTAGCGTGTGTCTAAACAAAAAATCGAAATAAGTTAGAAAAGTCATCAAACAGGACACGTGTCAACACCTGGCAGAAACGACTGATTTCATATGGATTATTATATTCAAAATTAGGCCTTGGAAATTTCTATAAATAGAAGGCTAATTCATTCATTTAAAGGAGAACCAAAATCATTAGGCAAAATTCTTGAAGCTCTGAAGCTCTGAAGCTCTCAAGCATCCAGGTTCCCGAAGAATCAAGAAAGCGTTCTTCATTCTTTGTTCATCGTTCTTCCAAGATCAAGCCCCGACGACCCTTGGATTAACAATCACCAATTCAAGATCAAGCCCCGACGACCTTTGAAGAAAGTGTTCTTCGTTCTTTGTTCATCGTTCTTCCAAGATCAAGCCCCAACAGCCCTTTGGATCAACAATCATCCACCAATTCAAGATCAAAGCACCGACGGCCCTTGGATCAACCATCCACCAATTCAAGATCAAGCCCCAAAGGCCCTTGAAGAACTTCCACCAATTCAAGATCAAGCCCCGACGGCCCTTGAAGAAAGCACCATCGTTCATCATCCGTTCATCCAAGATCAAGCCCCAACGGCCCTTTGGATCAACAACGTCGACAAATCCACACATCCAACCGTTCTTCAAGATCAAGCCCAAAAGCCCTTGAAGATCCGTTCATCACTATTCTTCAAGATCAAGCCCAAAAAGCCCTTGAAAATCCGTTCATCACCATTATTCAAGATCAAGCCTTAACGACCCTTGAAGAAACACTCATCCTCAAGATCAAGCCCCAACGGCTCCTTGAAGATCCGCTCAAATCCACCTTCAAAGATCAAGCCCACGGCCCCTTGAAGAAACTTCCAACAGTTCATCCAAGATCAAGCCCTTGGATCAACGAAACATCCACAAATCAATACCTTACGGAGATCGAATCAGAGGATCAAAATAGAGAGAGATTGTAACCTAAAATCATCAAATACAAATATTATTTTGTGCACGTTGTTCTTGTCTCTTTCGTTTTAGGAAAATTTCGTGTTTACAATTACCAAATGTCTAGTATTTCTATATTTGATATATTCCTATTTTACTAAAGCTGGATTCTAGAAAAGTCCTAGTGAGGCTACCCGTTACACTAAATCAAATGAAAGCTTAGGTACAATTGTCTCTTTGTATGTTGATGACATTGTTTATGCTGGTAGTTTTCCAACAATGCTTGAAAAATTCAAGAGTGGCATGATGCAGCATTATAAAATGACTATTTTGGGATTATTACATCACTTTTTGGGTATTGGAGTTATTCAAACTGAAAAGAGCATCTTCATTTACCAAAAGAAGTATCCAATAAAGTTACTTAACAAATTTGGGTTGAAAAGCTACAAGTCAATGGCAACTTCACCTGCGGTAAATGAGAAAAAGTGCAAGGTGGATGGAAGTGCGGGTGCTGATGAGTATATACAAAACGGATTTGGATCCTCTCCTGAGCTAATGGAGATGATCCTCCTGACCACTAATAATGGGCCGTTGGATTTTTATCCAACGGCTATAATTATTATAACTTTAAAAGGACCCCCTGTTTGTAGCCGTTAAATAAAAATCTAACGACCCTTGATTAGTGATCAGGAGGATCCTTTCCATTAGCTCAGGAGAGGATCCAAGTCCATACAAAACTAGTGGGAAGTCTACTATATTTGATATTTACAAGGTCATACATCATGTTTGCTGCTAGTCTTCTCTCTAGGCTTATTGACTTTAAGTCTAAAGAGGATTAAAAAAGTGATGGGGATTCTACTTTCCAAAAAGAATAATGGTAGGTATATTTTCTGCTAGCTATATAAAATAATCTATGACCTAGACATATTTATTACACTTTGATCTATTTGACTATCCAAATCCAATGCTGTATAAGTCTATCATAATCTATAGAAATCTATTATATGAATCTTCTCAAATCTTCCAAAACCTTGATGGAATTTGTAGAAGTCTACATAATCCTATGAAATCCATCACTTAAAAAAATCTATTAAAATCCTCTCAAATCCTAGTATGATGATACCCCAATTCAATTTACTAGTGGTGCATTGTCCCATTGGATAAAATAGTCATGTTCAACTCATTGTATCTAGGATTCAAACCTTTCCATCACACTTTAGTGTATAATAGAGTAATAATATTGATTTTCAAGTTGGTCTTTCTGTGTGCATTTTCCTATGTGCTTGCATTCAATGAACTTCGCATTTCTTTCCTCTACATTTTTCCTTTTATTTCAACATTTCACTTTCTATACAGCTGACTAAGGCCTGACATAATTTCTCACTTCTCAAATATTACCAAATGTCTAGTGTTTTTATATTTGATATATTCCTATTTTACCAAAGCTGGATTCTAGAAAAGTCCTAGTGAGGCTACTCGTTACACTAAATCAAATGAAAGCTTAGGTACAATCATTGTCTCTTTGTATGTTGATGACATTGGTTATGCTGGTTGTTTTCCAACAATGCTTGAAAAATTCAAGAGTGACATAATGCAGCGTTATAAAATGACTGTTTTGGGATTATTACATCACTTTTTGGGTATTGGAGTTATTCAAACTGAAAAGAGCATCTTCATTTACCAAAAGAAGTATCCAATAAAGTTACTTAACAAATTTGGGTTGAAAGGCTACAAGTCAATGGCAACTCCACCCGCGGTAAATGAGAAAAAGTGCAAGGTGGATGGAAGTGCGGGTGCTGATGAGTGTATACAAAACTAGTGGGAAGTCTACTATATTTGATATTTGCAAGGTCATACATCATGTTTGCTGCTAGTCTTCTCTCTAGGCTTATTGACTTTAAGTCTAAAGAGGATTAGAAAAGTGACGGGGATTCTAATTTTTCCGAAAAGAATAATGGTAGGTATATTTTCTGCTAGCTATATAAAGTAATCTATGACCTAGACATATTTATTACACTTTGATCTATTTGATTATCCAAATCCAATGCTGTATAAGTCTCTCATAATCTATAGAAATCTGTTATATGAATCTTCTCAAATCTTCCAAAATCTTGATGGAATTTGTAGAAGTCTACATAATCCTATGAAATCCATCACTTAAAAAAAAAATCTATTAAAATCCTTTCAAATCCTAGTTTGATGATACCCCAATTCAATTTACTAGTGGTGCATTGTCCTATTGGATAAGGTAGTCATGTTCAACTCATTGTATCTAGGATTCAAACCTTTCCATCACACTTTAGTGTATAATAGAGTAATAATATTGATTTTCAAGTTGGTCTTTCTGTGTGCATTTTCCTATGTACTTGCATTCAATGAACTTGCATTTCTTTCCTCTACCTTTTTCCTCTTATTTCAGCATTTCACTTTCTGTACAGCTGACTAAAGCTTGACATAATTTCTCACTTCTCAAATATTACCAAATGTCTAGTGTTTCTATATTTGATATATTCCTATTTTACTAAAGCTGGATTCTAGAAAAGTCCTAGTGAGGCTACTCGTTACACTAAATCAAATGAAAGCTTAGGTACAATTGTCTCTTTGTATGTTGATGACATTGTTTATGCTGTGGTAGTTTTCCAACAATGCTTGAAAAATTCAAGAGTGACATGATGCAGCATTATAAAATGACTATTTTGGGATTATTACATCACTTCTTGGGTATTGGAGTTATTCAAATTGAAAAGAGCATCTTCATTTACCAAAAGAAGTATCCAATAAAGTTACTTAACAAATTTGGGTTGAAACGCTACAAGTCAATGGCAACTCCACCTGCGGTAAATGAGAAAAAGTGCAAGGTGGATGGTAGTGCGGGTGCTGATGAGTATATACAAAACTAGTGGGAAGTCTACTATATTTGATATTTACAAGGTCATACATCATGTTTGCTGCTAGTCTTCTCTCTAGGCTTATTGACTTTAAGTCTTGGTAAATGGCATATCACTAATAGTTAATCACAACAGAAGCTTTGAAATAAAAAATAATTATTCTGTTTGGAAATTAAGGGATTTTAATTTTACTAGTGGTGAATTGCCCTAGTGAGTAAAGTAATTGTAGATATCGAAATTTCGGTGAAATAAATGTTGACCAATAGTTACAATTTCAACGCTCACGTGTCACATAAATTTTACACGTAGCGTGTGACTAAACGAAAAATCAAAATAAATCGGAAAAGTCATCAAATAGGACACATGTCAACGCCGGGCAGAAATGATTTATTTCATCTGATTATTTAATCCCAAAAATCATGTTTTGGAATTCTATAAATAAAAGTCAATTTCATTCATTTGGGGAGGAATTCATAACCAATTCATGACCAATAGATGACCAATTGATATTACACCAAAACCTTGAAGCTTTGAAACTCTAAAGCTCTCAAGCAAATTCCAAATGATCGAGAAAACTCTCTTCGTTCTTCGCCAAATCCGCCTTCAAGCTCAAGCCCCGACGGCCCCTTGAAGAACTTCCACCAATTCAAGATCAAGCCCCAACGGCCTTTGAAAAAAGTGTTCATCGTTCATCATCCGTTCATCATCCGTTCATCCTAAGATCAAGCCCCAACGGCCCGTTGGATCAACAACGTCGACAAATCCACACATCCAACCGTCCTTCAAGATCAAGCCCAAAAACCCTTGAAGATCCGTTCATCACTGTTCTTCAAGATCAAGCCCAAAAGCCCTTGAAGATCCATTCATCAACTGTTCATCAAGATCAAGCCCCAAAGGCCCTTGATGATCCGTTCATCAATAGTTTTTCAAGATCAAGCCCCAAAAGCCTTGAAGAAAGCGTTCATTGTTCATCATTTGTTCATCCTAAGATCAAGCCCCAACGGCCCTTTGGATCAATCGCACAACCACAAATCAACACCTTATGGAGATCGAATCAGATGATCAAATTTGAGAGAGATTGTAACCCAAAATCATCAAATACAAATATTATTTTGTGCATGTTGTTCTTGTCTCTTTCGTTTCAGGAAAATTTCGTGTTCACAGTAATCATTTTCAACTAACTGTATCTCAGATTTAAACATTCCGTCACTCTTTAGTATACATTAAAGTAAAAATATCTCTTTTCAAGTTGGTCTTTCTGTGTGCATCTCATTCAATGAACTTGCATCTCTATCCTCAACCTTTTTACTCTTATTTTAGCATTCCACTTTGTCAACAATTTTTTGTTGACTATAGCCTGACGTAATTCTCAATTTCCAAATATGTGAACACTTGTATTCTTGCTGGAAAATTTGAGCAAATTATCGAAAAGAGAAAAAATGTTCAAGTTGGCTTGTAATTCTCACTGCCTATATTTGTATAAAGGGTCATTTTGGTTCCAGTCCCTAATCAACTTAATTGTTAGACTGAAACCTTGTTTGTTTAAATATTTTGGTCGAAGTCCTTAGCCTCATTTAAGAGATTTAACTCATGCATTTATGCATTTAATGTCCCACAAATCATGAAATTAAAAAAAAATTCAAATAATATTTTTAAATTATAAATAAATGCTTAAAAACAATTTTAGAGTAATATTGATCTTCACAAAAATTATAGCAAAAAAGTAATGTACCCACATAATTATTAACATATTTTTAAAATAACTATTGATATATTTTAAAACATGAATAAATAGATTTAGCAAAATTAAAAATGGGTACAAATAAATTTAAAAATATGGGTACAAATACAAATAAAAGTTTAAAAAAATATGAGCACAAAAAGGAATTAATATATGGGTACAAATTAAAACTAAAAAGAAAATTGGTACAAATTACAAAAAAGGTTGCAAATTAAAAATGGGTACAAACTAAATATAAAAATATATGATAAAAAAATGGTACAAACTAAAAATAAAAATATATGATAAAAAAATCTAGCCATAAATATAAATATATGCCAAATGTAACGTTTCTAACACTTGATGAATATATTTAGAAATAAAAAAATATTTTATTTTGAAATAATTAATGATGTTTATTAAAATCTAAGGACCTTTGTAAAACCCCGCTCCCGAAATATTTATTTTTGGGAATAATTATCGGTGACAAGCCCAGCTAACTTTTGTTTAGTTAACTATCATTACTTACAATTCTCTACTTCAATTTTCTTTATTTCTCACACATTGATTTATGACCAACATTTAACCACCAAAACATAAGGTTAAAACTCAATTTTTGTTTCACCAATTTCCTTACTTAGCTCAATTCATCAAACAAGGATTTTGTCTTGATTATTTAATCTCACTTATTGTATGGATGCATCTAACGTCTCGTTAGACTGCCTACGTACCCTAAACAGGGATCAAGTCATTCGTAGTTCACATTTCAATTTCAAACCAATTCCCGAAGATGTTCAATTAATCCAAAATAACCCACATTCGTGTTAATAATCAAAACACGTTAATTAGACACCAAAACATAATTGAATTAATGAAATTTAGATAAAAATGCAAACTCAACTCACTATCCAACCGCCGCGTGCACCGTCGCGGTTGGCGGTCGGTCGCCCCAAATCGTCAGAAAAAATCAACTATGCCCAAAAATTACCAAATTTTACAAGATTTTAGATCTCAATGAGAGGAACAATTTTCATACCTGTGGTCAAGTCTAGTTTGGCCGAGAAACACACCAAATGGGCCTCGATCCGCCGGAAACCCTAAAAATTGGTTGTTTCAATTCACCATTTCCGTTGCTCTGCCGCCCCCAAGGTGGTTTGGACTTGTTCTTGGACTCCCCAGGGTCTAACCATGGGGGTAATTGACCGTGTTGCTTTCACAATTGGCGAAATCATCACAATCCACCCGTGCATCCACCAGTGCATTTTCCATGAAACCAAGCCAAAATAGCTCAAAATTCTTGATATAATTTAGAGAGGGGAGGTCGAAATCACTCTTCCAGGTCTTAATTCAATGAAACTCAACGAAAATTGTACGGAAAACCGTCGAAAACCATCACGGGAGCTAGTTACTTGGGTCGAGTCTTCGGGTCTAAGGTGATCCGGTGTGTCACCCTTCTCTCCCTTCCCCTCCCAACTTCTCTCCCCCATTGGTTCCCCCCCCCCCCACTCCTCATTTCTTCTTCCTTTTCGCCTTTCTATTTTTTCCTTTCAATCTCAATCATCCATCATTTATTTTTCCTTTCATCATAGCCACACATGTGGCACAACTTACTACTCCAGATTTTCTGGAGCCTTCTAAATGGAAATAAAATTACCAAATTATCTCTGATTTTAAACGTTAATAACTTCTTCGTTATAACTTCGTTTCATGAATGGTTTGCACCTATGCGTTCGTGAGATCTGGTCTATTCAAAAATATAATTTATGACCTTGAAAAGTCTATGGATTTTAGATAATTAATTTCCAAACTTCAAACTTCGTAATTAGTTTAATTTAAAACTAAACTCAAATAAATTAATGTAATTTCTCAGAAAATAACTTAAAATCTCAATAATACAATTATGTAAATTATAATAATTTCCGGAAACAAACTTTAAAATTTCCCAATTCTATTTCCATAACCATAAATCAATTTATTTTCGATTTTCTCCACATATTCATATATTTAAAATTTCAGGGTATTACATTCACTCCCCATTAAAATAAATCTCGTCCCCGAAATTTCAAATGTTGACTTACTAGAAGGAACTAGCTCTATTTCCACCATTTATTTTATGGTGAATAAAATTATAACATCTGTTTACGATTTATTCAAGTGAGAAATAAATAATCAATGAAGAATTCATCATGATTCTCACATATTTTATCAGTTTTTCCAACCACATTCTTTGATAAGTAAAAATACCAGAAATTCTAGCTACATACATTGACAGAATAAATATTGTAAATTCTTGTTGTAATCATCAATGGCTAAGTAAATGTCAAAATGTCAACCCAAACCACTAAAATTGACAAATCAATTAGCAAAAATTCCAACCAAAATCATTGTAATTTCTACCATCATTACTCGCCACTACATTAAAATAAAGATCCGCAATTTCCATTACCATGTAATGAAATAAAAAAACTCAATCCTTGATTTCATTCATTTCCGCAATTTACTTAATCACCCAAAGTAAAATTTAAAAACTTTATTTTTTCTTCACATTCTTGAACTTTTCCTAGAAGAGCCTCCCACGCGTGAACATGAATTAGCCAAAGAGCTCCAAAAGCTATTCAAGGAGAACTAAATGCCCTAATTATAAAGAAACCAAAACTTGAAATTAAACATGCATCAACCAATCAAGGGTATTGGTTAAATTTGAGAATATGTTCATCTATTGTATTTGAACTTAAGGCATCCGAAATTACACACACATGGCATGCGTTTTGCTATTAACCATATGTGCAGAAAATACGAAATATTTCTCTAACAAAATCCAAACAATACACATGCAGGCACAATCATAATGATTTGAGTCAATATTCTTCTTTCCGCATTCAAGTTTAAACCTTCATTCCCGTAATGTATATTTGATTAAAATGTCAAATATTCTTCATGTTGATAAGAAAATAAAAAGAAGTAAAAGAACATAAGGCTCATGGGATTCCATGCACCCAAATTTGTCATGCCACCACATAATGCACTTTGGCATGTCAAGAGGCAACAATTTGTGCAAAAAAATGAAGCATCATTAAATCTCTTTTAAACTAATAGTGGTCCAAAAAATTTCTCTCACATTGACAAAATCAAATATCAAATTTCAAGCCATAACTATCATGGCTAACAAAATATCAGAATTTCCCGTCATAATTCGTTAATGGTAAACCAAACTAATCAAATTTGTAATTATAAACTTTTCCCGTCAATTCTTTTCATCAAATAGAAAAACTCAACTAAAAAATCATTTATATTAAACGAAAACTCAAAATTTCATCCCATAATTTTATTCATGTCCACCCACCATTCTAGTTATAATGGCAAACCATAACCACAGTTTATAATTTCATTCCTATTCGATAAATCACCATGACTTTAATTAGTACAAAAATTTCCAACCACAATTATCATTGGCCAAAAGATTTTAAAATTTCTAACCATACTTATCATTGTCAAAACAATGATTTCATCACTTTTTCCCTTTGCCCCAAACAATGGCTAATAGACTGGAAAAGATTGTAATATACCTGGCCAATACACTTTTTTTTTTCCATTCTCGCAACCCACATAAGGAGCTTTCCTTCCGGAAACACTGGGTCTTTATGCCCATTCAATCACTTTTCCACATTCCATGGGTCATTTCGCCCAAATCCACATCCACGGGCTTCTTTTCCGCCCAATTAACATCCACGGGCTTCCTCGCCTAAATCACACATCCACAGGCTTCTTTTCCGCTCAAATCAACATCCACGGGCTTCTTTTCCGCCCAAATCAACATTTCTCACTTGCACAGGCATAATACAACTTTTCCAACAACTTCTCACAATTTCACCATCATCTTAATATTCAAATTTCCATAGTGCATAACATAATATCAAACCAATTCACTTCATTTCATGATGATTCGCAATATCTATATTCCACATAACTTCCTCATTATTCAAAGAACTTAGAGAATAATGCAATATCAATGCAAATAATAATTCATATTATTAGAATTTCATAATCACCATGTAAATTGCACCACTAACACAATGCCAATCATTTATGTATCTCACATATATATGTCACATGAATGCCACTTTATTCACAAAAATTGTGAAATCATGCAACCACAATGCATAACATAATTCACACCAACAAGAATTCGAGAATATTGCATATTGTAGAGTAGGATTATTCGCTCTGATACCATTTGTAACACCCCGCCCCCGAAATATTTATTTTCGGAAATAATTATCGGTGACAGGCCTAACTAACTCTTATTTAGTTAACTATCATTACTTACGATTCTCTACTTCAATTTTCTTTATTTCTCACACATTGATTTATGACCAACGTTTAACCACCAAAACATAAGGTTAAAACTCAATTTTTGTTTCACCAATTTCCTTACTTAGCTCAATTCCTCAAACAAGGATTTTGTCTCGATTATTTAATCTCACTTATTGTATGGCTGCATCTAACTTCTCGTTAGACTGCCTACATACGCTAAATAGGGATCAAGCCATTCTTAGTTCACATTTCAATTTCAAACCATTTCCTGAATATGTTCAAATAATCCAAAATAACCCACATTCGTGTTAATAATCAAAACACGTTAATTAGACACCAAAACATAATTGAATTAACGAAATTTAGATAAAAACGCAAAATCAGCTCACTGTCCAGCCGCCGCGTGCATCGATGCGGTTGGTGGTCGGCCGCCTCGAATCGCAGGAAAAAATCAACTATTCCTAAAAATTACCAAATTTTATAGGGTTGTAGATCTCAATGAGAGGAACAATTTTCATACATGCGACCAAGTACAGTTTGGCCGAGAAACACCCCAAATGGGCCTCGATCTACCGGAAACCCTAAAAATGGGTTGTTTCAATTCACCATTTCCGTTGCTCCGCCGCCCCCAAGGTGGTTTAGGCTTTGTTCCTGGACTGCCCAGGGGTCTAACCATGGTGGTAATTGACCGTGTTGCTTTCACAATTGGCGAAATCATCACAGTCCACCGGTGCATTTTCCACGAAACCAAGCCAAAATAGCTCAAAATTCTTGATATAATTTAGAGATGGGAGGTCAAAATCACTCTTCCAGGTCTTAATTCAATGAAACTCGACGAAATTGGACGGAAAACCGTCAAAAACCATCACCGGAGCCAGTTACTCGGGTCTTCGGGTCTAGGGTGATCCGGTGTGTCACCCTTCTCTCCCTTCCCCTCCCAACTTCTCTCCCCCATTGGTTCCCCCCCCTTACCTCTTCTTCATTTTCTCCTTTCTATTCTTTCCTTTCAATCTCAATCATCCATCATTTATTTTTCCTTTCATCACAGCCACACACATAGCACAACTTACTGCTCCAAATTTTCTCGAGCCTTCTAAATGGAAATAAAATTACCAAATTATCCCTGATTTTAAACGTTAATAACTTCTTCGTTATAACTCCGTTTCATGAATGGTTTGCGCCTATGCGTTCGTGAGATCAAGCTCTATTCAAAAATATAATTTGTGACCTAGAAAAGTCTATGGATTTTAGATAATTAATTTCCAAACTTCAAACTTCGTAACTAGTTTAATTTAAAACTAAACTCAAATAAATTAATCTTATTTCTCGAAAAATAATTTAAAATCTCAATAATACAATTACGTAAATTATAATAATTTCCGGGAACAAACTTTAAAATTTCCCAATTCTATTTCCATAACCATAAATCGATTTATTTTTTATTTTCTCCATATATTCATATATTTAAATTTTTAGGGTATTACAACCTTGATCAAAAATTGAAAGGGAATAAGGTTTTAATCAATGGAGTAGGAAAAATAGGGATATGAACCTAATTTTTCCTTTTATAAAACTCCTACATAACCCCTGCTTAAAAAACGCAAAACAAGAAATCAAACTAAATAAGGGCAAATTAGTCAAAGCAATATCTGATTAAATTTTTAGTGCTACTAAATCTATCCTAGTGTCCTATTTTCTCACCCATATGATAATCCCACCCACCATAAAAAATTAAAAAAGTAAAATGTTATTTTCCCACCCACCATTATTCCCAAAATAACCCTAATATATATTTTTAAATAACTCTAATATATCTTTAAATAATATTATAAATAAAAAAAATAAAAACATAAAACAAATGAAAGAAAATGCAAGACTTAAGACCTGGACATTCATCATCTCCTTCAAACCATGCACGTCCTTCAAATCATGGCATCCATTTCATAATATCTCTTCCAACTAATCCTAAATCTGCCACCACAATCTCTCTCTTGATCCCCACCTTTTGTTTTCACCGAATTTCATATCTATGCCCCAATATTCCCGACAAACCCTAGTACTTGCACCTATCGCCAACCTGTAGAGACTTCGGATCCCCGAACCACTCTTCTTCCTCCTTTTTTTGTCAAAGCTGCAGATCTCACACCCAAGTCTTTTTTTCCTCCATTGAAGTTTCTCGCTTTCATCTAGCACACACCCATTCTTTCCTCCAACATTTCCATTAATTCTAACCCAAATCTTTCCCAACCTCTCTCCACCAAAGATATGACACCCCACCCACCATTATTTATTTACTATTTTAATTTTAGTACTTTATGGGTGAGGAAATAAGACACAAGGGTGGGAATATTAGCACTTATTAAATATTGTCAATCTTAGCGCCCTTTTCTCCCAGGATGACTTTACAGCCCAACGTCGCTCTTCATTTTCACAAATCGTGATTGAGATTAAAATAAAAGCAACTTCCTCCTCCATTTAGACTCTACAGGATCCGCAGACAGGGGGTTAAATGCAGTATCTGTTTTTGGTTGGGATGGAAACCCCATACGAAGAAAGCTGGGGTAATCTATTGATTCCGATTTTATCTGTTTTTTGGGTCATACGGCACGTGTGGAGGGGCTAGTCATAATAAAATAAAGGCCAAACTGGATTAATCATTCATGTGGTCATAGGCACTTTCATTCCAGAGAATAGGGCCTTGAATATGTAATGTGAGTTGAATATCAAAGTACGCAACAAACAAATAAACTAACTGAATATAAAACTTTATTAAATGGAATTACCAAGAAGGCTACATGGACCGAAGAGACTACATCTTGACTGACTTATTATCTCTGAATAACAAAGCTCTCTATTTATAATAAACTAACCCTTGTCCCTAATAAGCAAGGAAACGAAAACCTAATTCAAATGGGCTAAGCCCAAATCTAAACACTAAATAAGTAACTATTTTCCAACATCCCCGGTCAAACTCATGGCAGCACATGACAAGAGTTTGCCAACAAGATGTGGATGCAAGCTCCGTTAGGCGGACACAACAAGGCAAGCTCTATTAGGCGAACACGACAAGGCAAGCTCTGTTATGCGGACACGACAAGACAAGCTCTGTTAGGCGAACACGACAAGACAAGCGATTCAAGTGAGCAAATGAACAATCCAAGAGAACAAGATTCTGGCAGACAATCCAATTAATAACCAAGTACACAACATCACTCGAGTGGTCACCAATCCAAGCACTCGAGCAATTGTTGAAGTGGGCAACACGTACTTCCTAATACAAGCTCAACAACAACTATTCTTATCACCCACGTGGAACTCAAAACCAACAAGTGGCCTAATAAATTGCAATCCAACAACATCAACTTATGATTCCCATTTTTCTTTATGATTTCTTTTTCCTTCTTTTTTCTTCAAACAACATTAATAGTGGCAGCATGGAATATGGGTTCGCAGCGGCAACTCGATGTGGGTTCGAGGACAGTCGTGGGTCGAAGGCGGTCAGCAACAGTGGTGCAGGCAGGTCAGAAACGGAGGCAGCGATCCAAGGCGGAGACGAACTCAATCCGAGTTTGTGGTTCTCAGGTCTGGGCTTCGTCAAACAAGTGATGGGTTCGTGGATGTGGAGTAGCAACGGTGATGGTTGTAGAAGACAATGAATGCAAGTGGTTCGAGAAGACGTTGGTGTGGTGGTTCAAGCAAGCGAGGTTCTAGACGGGATAATGCAGGTGGGATGATTCGGTCAGGTAAACGAGGCAGCGGGCATGTGGGTCAGATACGGTGCGGGGGCGGACGCTGATGCATAGGTTCAAGGCAGCACCAATTCGAAACCATGGGATCATACAGCAGTAAACAACGAATTAAGGCTCCAATGGCTTGGTACAACAACGAGGTCAATTTTTGTGTTTTTTGTTTTTCGACGACAAAACCCTAAACTAGGTACAAAGACAAAACAAACTACAACCGAACTGATATCCGGCAACTGAAAAACAAATTGATACCACCAAGAACAGATCAACTCCGAATGATTGAATCTGCTCTGATACCAAGTTAAATATCAGAGTACACAATAAACAAACAAACTGAATATAAAACTTTATTAAATGGAATTACCAAGAAGGTTACATGAACCGAATAAACTACATCTTGACTGACTTATTATCTCTGAATAACAAAACTCTCTATTTATAATAAACTAACTCTAGTCCCTAATAAGTAAGGAAACGAAAACCTAATTCAAATGAACTAAGCCAAAATTCAAACACTAAATAAATAACTATTTTCCAACAATGTGGCCTCAACCCATACCATGTCTGGAATTGGAATTGGACTTGAGCAGGACTCGTCCTATAGGCATCAACAAAATTGAATTTATTTGCATTGAAACAAGTAACTGAGTTCCTAAAATTGCATCTTTTGCGAACAACAAGATACCGACCGACCTCTGAACATATGCAGGGGGGGGCATTTGTTATAATTGCCGCCCATCCATCACCGCAGTTTGATCGCATCCTTGGCATTCAAGCAGTGGCCTCTACGTGAGTATAAGCATATTGGCTTGGATTGGCTTGTAACCATGTATGAGAAAAGACTCAATGGGATTCTAGCCGACAAGATGGGGCTTGGGAAGACATTCATGACAATTGTTTTGCTTGCACACCTCCTAGCATTTGAAAAGGGAGACGGAGTTTCTTAAAAGGTGTCCAGCTTTCAAATTCCTGATTCCTGTCTTATTTTGGAAGTGCAAAAGAGCGCAAATTGAAATGGCAAGGCTGGTTGAAACCAAACTTGATACAAATCCGTACCTTAAAATAATGTATTTTATTCTTGAGAAATGTGAAATAACCACATGCCTTTGGTTTGATGATTTGAGTAATTATGGACCTCTAAGTTAAATTCCGATTTCTCATACTTTTCTATTTTATTAAATTAGTCTTCCTCGAGTGCGACATTGCGTAGGGGAAAGAAGAATTGAAGAGTTGGGGAAATTTAGTTATGATTTTTGTTGTGTGGAGGGCAATTTAGTAATTTCATTTGTGGAAATTTTAAGTGGGCTTTAATCCCAACACTCGCTCACTCTGATATCCTTCGCTCATTACACACACACACACACACTCTCTCTCTCTCTCTCTCTTCCCTCTAAACCACCGAGAACCAGTCACCACCGTTTTTACTTCCTATTGAATTTTGATGTATATTTGCTTGATTAAACAATTACAAGATGAAACATATATATAGAGAAGAAAAAGATCATAAGCCTAATTTTGCCTAACTTACCTATCTTGCTTGACTAACCTAACTTGCCTAACTTTGAACAAGAAAGTTGACTAGCCTAATTTCACCATTATTCCAACATGTTTATTTCATGCATTTTAACACTCCCCCTCAAGTTGGAGTGTGAATGTCGATGACACCCAACTTGCTAATTAAGACCTCAAATTGTGCCGAGCTTAGTGGTTTGGTGAACAAGTCTGCAGGTTGGTTCGAGGTCCGTATGTAAGCTGTTTGCACCATTCCCATTTGAATCTTCTCACGTACTAGGTGACAGTCTATCTCTATATGCTTCGTTCGTTCATGAAACACTGGGTTCGAAGCAATATGCATGGCAGCTTGATTATCACAAAACATTGTGACTGGTTGTGCATGATTTACTTGCAAGTCCTTCAAAATGTTTCTTAGCCATATAACTTCACAACAAGTAGTAGCCATAGAACGGTATTCTGCCTCTGCACTAGAACGAGATATTGTGCTTTGTTTCTTCGTTTTCCAAGATATCGGTGCTTGTCCAAGGAAGATACAATAACCGGTTATTGACCTTCTAGTGTCTTTACACCGAGCCCAATCAGCATCACAAAAGGCTTGTAATTGTAGTGAACCTGTAGAAGGCAAAAGAATTCCCTGTCCAGGAGATTGTTTGATGTACCTGAGAACCTTATGCACCGCTTCAAGGTGTGGTTGTCGTGGCTTGTCCATGAATTGGCTCAACATATTAACCACATAAGTCAGGTCAGGCCGCGTGATGGTTAAGTAAATCAGCCTCCCTACGAGTCGCCTGTATGAAGAAGGATCATGTAGGAGCGTCCCATCAGTTTGTGTAAGGGACAGGTTTGGTTCCATTGGTAATCGTGAGGGCTTCGCACCAAGGAACCCAGCATCTTCTAGTATCTCCAACACATATTTGCGTTGGCACAAGGCAATCCCTTGTTTAGATCTTGCAACTTCTTTCCCCAAAAAGTATTTTAGTTTTCCCAAATCCTTTAGTTTAAAATGTTGGGAAAGGAAGAGTTTAGTCTCTTCAATTTCTCTCAAATTGTTACCTGCAAGTATCACGTCATCAACATACACAAGTAATGCCATAAAACTACCTTGACGGTTTCGGACGAACAATGAGTAATCTGACCATGATTGATGAAAACCAGCAGTCTTGAGAGCACTAGACAGCTTGATAAACCATTGTCTCGAGGCCTGTTTTAAACCATAAATGGATTTGTGTAATTTGCATACTCGTGTCTCCCCCTTTCGTCCGAACCCAGGAGGCAAGGACATATAAACCTCCTCGTATAAGTCACCATGCAAAAATGCGTTGTTCACATCAAGTTGATGAAGATGCCAGCCTCGTATGGAGGCAATACTCAGGAGGACGCGGACGGTGGTGAGCTTGGCAACTGGAGCAAAAGTTTCCCAATAATCAAGCCCCTCAATTTGACTGTAGCCTTTAGCAACGAGACGAGCTTTGTAGCGTTCAACACTGCCGTCAGGTTTAAGCTTCACCTTATAGATCCATTTGCAACCGATGGGATGTTTGTGAGGTGGTAAGGGCACAAGAGTCTAAGTGCGATTGTCATGAAAGGCAACAATCTCTTTTTGCATGGCGTCACGCCATTTTGGATCCTGAACAGCTTGCGAAAAACTGGTGGGTTCTTTGATAATGGTGAGGGTGGTGAGAAATGTTTTGTGAGTGGGGGATACATGGTCATAAGATAAATAACGAGATATGGGGTGAGATGTACCTGATGACTGGACCATGCTTGTGGAAGATGTGGGAGCAACACGGGAAGGGAGGGCCACCTCAACATGAAAGTCCTGCAAAAATGTGGAAGTTTTGGTCGGTCGAGTGCTACGACGGAGTGGAGGTGGTTGGTCTGGTGATGGAGTTGTTGGAGGTGGTGAAGAGTGTAGGGTATGTGAAGGTGTTGATAAGGTATATGTTGGTGGAGTTGTAGTAGGTAAAGGAGATGAGAGTGGTGTGATGTCGGCAAGTGTGGGAGAGGTGATGTTTATTTCTTCGGGTGCAAGGCTTGAGTGCGACTCAATGGGAGAGGTCAAGTCAAACGTGATGGGTGAGGGTGTAATGTTTGATGGAGACGGGGCAGCGGAAGTGGTATGATTTTGGAATGGAAAATGATCTTCAAAAAAAACAACATCCCTAGAAACAAAAGTCTTATTGTGTTTTATATCAAACAATTTATAACCCTTTTGACCATAAGGATACCCAAGAAAAATGCATTGGATTGCACGGGGGTCGAATTTAGAGGGCCTTTAGGCGTGTGTAGAAGCAAAACATAAACTACCGAAAACCTTTAAATGGGAATAGTTAGGTGCTTTGTGAAACAGTTTTTCGTAAGGTGTTTTACCTTGTAGAAGTGGAGTGGGTGTTCTGTTGATGAGGTAGGCTGAGGTTAAGATTGCATCCCCCCAAAAACGTTTTGGCAAACAAGCTTGAAAGAGCAAAGCCCGAGCAACGTTGAGCAAATGCCGGTGTTTACGTTCGGCAACACCATTTTGTTGTGGTGTGTTGACACAACTAGATTGATGTATGATGCCTTTGAGAGCATAAAATTGCTCAAGCTTAAACTCAGGGCCATTGTCACTTCGTATGATTTGAACTCTGGTATTGAATTGAGTCTCAATCATTTGAATGAATCCGACTAAAATGTCTTTTGTGTCAGATTTATGTTTCATCAAATAAACCCAAGTGCTTCTAGTGTAGTCATCTACGATGGTAAGGAAATACTTGGCACCTGAAATAGAAGCAACTTGATAACCACCCCAAATATCAATATGCAATAATTCAAAACATGATTTGGTAGAAATAGAGCTCAAAGGAAAGGGTGATCTTGTTTGTTTGGCCAATGGGCAAATTAAACAATTTTCCAAATCACAAGCCTTATTGTTAAATAAAGGTAATAACGAAGTGACTTTATGAGATGGGTGTCCTAGGCGTTGGTGCCAAAGCTTTGGTGAGACGGTTTGAATATTGTTGCATGTTCCTTTCTTTGATGGGTCGAGGTAGTAAAGTCCATCCCTTTCAATTCCTGTCCCAATCATCTTCCCCGAGCGAAGGTCCTGAATGACACAAAATTGGGTGAAGAAAATGGTGACATATAAGGAATCATAGGCTAGTTTACTGATAGATATTAAATTCAACCTAAAGAACGGCACACATAGGACATTTTCAAGGATAAGATTATGAGAGAAAACAACTTGTCCAATGTGAGTGACTTTGGCAACGGAACCATTTGGCAGTTCAACTGTATGATTTTCAACAGCTCGTGAGTGTGTAAGGAGACTAGGACTGCAAACTATGTGATCCGTGGCACCACTGTCCAGGATCCAAATACTTTTGGTTCCTTTACATGAAAAAGAGAAGGCTTTACCTGAAAGTTCTTCATGGCTAGGAAGATTACTGACTTGATTGGCAAATGATGATTTGTTCTTGTTCAACATCTGAAGGATTTGCTTGCAGTCCTCCTGAGAGAACGGGAAATTAGGCACTGTCTCTTGCTTGTTACTTTGTGAAACTTGATTCCCCTTTGAAGAAAATAGACGATTGGATTCGGTCTCTGTGGCTGCTTTCCGTTTTCGACAGAAATCGAAGGTGTGGCCTTTCCATCCGTAAAAAGTGCACTTGAGATGTGCACGACAATTTTTGGTGATGTGATTGGTTTTATTGCACTTTCCACATCGCATCTCTTTGTCTTCAGGTGTAGCTTCTCGCGACAGATTATTCACTGCAAAGACAGCAGTTTCTAGTTGTGTGCTTTTCCCATTGGAAACCTCTGCCTGGCGTTCATGTCGAAGGACCAACGCATATGCCTTGTTCACCATAGGCAGTGGTTCGAGAAGAAGAGTATTGCTTTGAACCGTAGCATACGATTCGTTCAGTCCCATAAGGAACTTCATGGTTTTCTGAGTTTCAACATATGAGTTCATCTCATTCTTTGTTCCACAACTGCATGCTGGAATGGAACACAAAGTATCACGTTCATCCCATAAACTTTTAAGTTTAGTGAAGTAAGAACTTACACTCATATTGCTTTGGACGCAATCATGGATCTCGTTCTCAACATGGAACAGCTGAACTATATTCACATGTGAGAACCTCTCCTGCAGATCGGTCCACATTTGTCGAGCATCCTTGTAGTTGATGACACTCCCTGAAATCTCCTTTGACATGGAGCCTAGTAGCCATGTCTTGACCAAGTTGTTGCAGCGATTCCATTGCTGTAGCTCCTCAAAATTATCCTCACTTGGTTTGTTGATCGTTCCATCAACAAAACCAAGTTTGTTCTTGACCGTTAAGGCCATACTCATGGATTGAACCCATGTGTTGTAGTTGTCTTCCACCAATGGTTGTGGTACGAGGATTGCACCAGGTTGATCCGAGTGGTGGAGATAGAGCGGGTGGTTGGGATTTTCCCATTTTGAATGAGAGGCCATGCCTAGAATGGTTGACCTCGTGGCTGCTTTAGAGCTGTGTTTTGTGGTTTTTTCCCAGATCACAGCTCTGATACCATATTGAATTTTGATGTATATTTGCTTGATGAAAAAATTACAAGATGAAACATATATATAGGGAAGAAAAAGATCATAAGCCTAATTTTGCCTAACTTACCTATCTTGCTTGACTAACCTAACTTGCCTAACTTTGAACAAGAAAGTTGACTAGCCTAATTTCACCATTATTCCAACATGTTTATTTCATGCATTTTAACACTTCCCGGACCAAATCGTAGCCACAAACCACTCGTCATCTGGGTAGCCTATAGAGTCGAACAGTGGCTCTGCATGTTCAATCCGATGACGGGAAGGAACTGAACTGAGAGCTTCGTAATTCCCAGCGGACTCGGGGTGGAGCTTCGTAATATTTCTTCTGATAAATTGCGTACACTTGTATTAGACAGAATGCATGTAAAATTTCGATTCACATTTGCGCCACAAGCCACATGACGGCGGCGGACCAGAATGTAAGTGACAGTGAAGCGAAAGCATAAGTCCATAGTATGATAACTGAACATTCATTCTCTCCTGCTCCAAATAATTGCGTCATTATTCCTGCCATATTTTAAACTGAAAATATGACTTTAGCCTTTGAAACTTAAGTTTCTTTACATAAAACCCAACATTGTCTTTTACCTGAATAAAACCCAATGACTAGGCTCCACATAAGCAAATTCATTAATTCTATTTGCCTTTACACATTTTGCATTTTTTTAGATGCCTAAAACACCCCTAATTACAGTTTTAGTGTATACATTAAATTCTATGCATATTTGAAGTGAGGGATTAATGAAAAAAATGCATTAATGTTTAAAATCATTGCATATTAATATATCATAACAAATTGTATGTTAATGCTTCTGGAAAGAAAACTCACTAATGTTATACTTTCCTTAAGATTTCGTAATTGTTTTTCAAATTTGCATAAAATTTGACAATTTTAATTTAATATTTTCATTTTCTTACCCAAATGAAAATTTGAAAGGGCACTATAAAATTTGTTCAGTAATAATACATGCAAAATAATTTACTTATAAAGTTAAAGAAATGTTATTTGACAACTTTTAAAATTTGTCCAGTAATAATACCTACAATATAATTTACCTATTGTTTAATCAAATAAAAAAATAATGTATCTACTATTTCATTTTTATGGCGATAATTTGTCTTGGTTTAGTTTTTACGAAATAATTTAGGCACTATTTAACTTGACCAAAATAATGTAACTACTACTTTAATTTACCTACAAAATAAATGCTATTTGATTCAAAATTAATTTATTTATATTTTACATATAAATATAGATAAATTATTGTTAACACGCATACATAATAACAAATAAAAAATGTCTAATGTATGTAATAATCTATGTAAAATAATTTACCTACAACATAAAGAATATTAATTGGTTTGTTTTTTTATCAAACAATATTATTTGATGGAAAATAACTGATTAGACAAAGGATTTTCTTTTTTCATGCGAAAAATGTGCTCATAATTGTTTATGAATATGGATAAGTTAGTGTGTGTGTGTGTGTGTGTATATATATGTTACTAATATTTATGATACATTTATGATACAGGAAAGGAAAATTTTCCATGTGGGGTTAATTGCTAATCATAATTAGGGTGAGTAATAATATTTATTGACATAATTAGGGTTTCGTGGCATAAGTTGTAAATATGTTGTAATAATTGGTTACATATTTGCCTACATGGTAATCTATTTGAATTTTGGGTTTTATTTGAATACTTACTATTAGGTGGGTTTTTGTTTGGAAAATAGGAGTTTCAAAGGTCTTTCTCTAAAGAACCCTCAATAAACAGTACTTGAGAACAAACTTACATTTGTTACGAGAGAGAGAGAGAGAGAGAGAGAGAGAGAGCAAGCGAGCGAGCAACTGCTGATTGCACTTTCTGATGTTAAACAACAGAAGAGCAAGCGTACGAATGTTCATCGCAGGTGGGAGTGAAAACTGAAGCAGAAGAACAAACCGATATAATGGATCAGAGTGCACCAACCCAAATTTCAGTGCCCCCTTAACAACCAAGATGCCTATAAGAGGCAGGGCAACATAACGAACAACTATGATGCCAACGACAAGAGATTTCTGAATCCCTGACCCTGCTCTTGAAATAGAACAAACCAAATATGCACAAACCATGCACAACAATATAACAGAAATAAGATTGTGTGTTTTTAAAACTTACAATTACCAAATTACCCTCCCATATAAATGGTTACCTAGAAATTCCAACCCTTATTTCTCATTTTATAGAGAAAGAAACATCACCGAATTTCTTGTAGAAGGGACCGGAAAAGTAAAGAAAGAACCAGGACAGTAATGAAGTTAACTCCCACCCTCCTGATCATTTAGGTTGTATTACAATTGGAAGATTCTGATTTCTCTCTTTCAGTTTTTTAATTTGGGATTTTTGTTTTTACTGTGAGAAATTAGGATTCTTGATGCAATATTTGGAGTGAATCCTTGAGCACGAGAGTTTTGGAGCAAATCTTTGAGGAGTGTGGTGAGTATTTTGCCTATGTTTTAGGAAATCAGGTTTTGGGAAATGTTAAAGAACTCGATGCTGGTTACAACGGCATCATCACCATCAAGGTCAAAAATGAAGTTGTGGATGTTACGTGCAACGATGTTGGTTTGTTGTGTACGTGCATCGTGCAATTAACTGCATTGGGAGATATGTGGGGTCTAGATTCTAGAAATCCCTTAAAGATAGAACGAAGACTACCCTTGAGAATCAATGACTATAAGTTCCGGAATTTCGTTAAGCCTCCAACATTGATTCATAATTAAGTGTACAATGCAATTATAAGATGTTAAGCACCTCCAATGGTTATTGCTTTAGTTTAGAAATTTAGACAAAAGCAACATAACCCAGAAAACAGTTTGTATAATTGTTGATCGTAACTTGCCTTTTCTCAAGAAATGTTTTTGCTTTGATGAAAGTATAGCAATGGTCTATCAACTTTAACCCAATTGGAGTAGTGGTTCATTAGCTAAAAATCCATGATCATTGGTCCCTTAGTTCATCAAAACGTGCAGTTATGGTCATTTTCATCAACTCCTTTAGAACTTCCATAAAACTGAGTCATGAGTCACACACGTATGGCTGAATCAGTGGGCAAATATGGAAAACCAAATGAGAAAAATTATAACAATGGTCCATCAACTTTAACCCAATTGGAGAAATAGTCCATTAACTTTAATCAATTGGAGCAATGGTTGAAGACTCTAACCCAATTGGAGAAATAGTACCTCAACTTTAACCAATTTGAGCAATTGTTTTTTAACTTTAACCCAACTGGAGAAATGATCATTCCAACATAACTCTTTTTGACGGAATTCTACCGAAGTTGATGAAAATGACCATAACTGCACATTTTGATGAGTTAAGGGATGATGATCATGAATTTTTAGTTGAGGAACTATCGGTCCAATTGAGTTAAAATTGAGGAACCACTGCTACAATTTCTCTTTTGCTTTAGAAACATTTTTCCCCATTGCAGGAGCTTTCCAAGAAAAGTAAGAACCTGAGGGTCCACCTACAGCATAACAAAAATCAGAATCATGAATTAAATGATCTGTCACCAATAGGAAATATACATGTTAATCAATACTTAAGTAATAATTCAATTATCAACATCCACATCATTTGGTTTACAAAATTTGGTTTAAAAATTTAATCTCTCTAGCATTACACAATGAAAAATTAAATAACTACAAAAGCTATGTGTGTGTGTGTGTATGTTTTGTGTGCACCAGACAATCCAAATTATGAAATAGTTAAAAATATGGGTTCCGAAAAGGCTTTTCTAATAGCATTCTCAATTAGGGTGTCACATCCTAGTCTCGGCTCCGCTGTAACACGATATTGTCCTCTTTGGGCCCCAACCACGCCCACACGGTTTTGTTTATGGGAACTCACACGAGAACTTCCCAGTGAGTCACCCATTCTAGGATTGCTCTTGCCCGAACTCGCTTAACTTTGGAGTTCCTATGGAATCCGAAGCCAGTGAGTTCCCAAAAAGTCTTGTGTTATATAGAGGTGGGCATGTACATATAAGGCACATCACCCCCTCTCCGTTGGTTGATGTGGGATGTTACAATCCACCCCCTTTAGGGGCCCGACGTCCTCGTCAGCACACTTGCACCACACGGCAAAGTGGCTCTGATATCATTTTGTCACATCCAATCACACGGCAAAGTGGCTATGATATCATTTTGTCACATCCAATCTCAGCTCCGCTGTAGCACGATATTGTCCACTTTGAGCCCCAGCCACGCCCTCACGGTTTTTTTTTTCTGGGAACTCACATGAGAACTTCCCAGTAGGTCACCCATCCTATGATTGCTCTCACCTGAACTCGCTTAACTTCAAAGTTTCTATGGAATATAAAGCCAATGAGTTCCCAAAAGGTCTCGTGATATATGGAAGTGGGCATGTACATATAAGGCACATCACCCCATCTCTGTTGGTCGATATGGGAAGTTTCAATATTTTGTCACATCGTAGTCTCGTCGTAGCACGATATTGTCCGCTTTAGGCCCCGACCACACCCTCACGGTTTTGTTTCTGTGAACTCACACGAGAACTTCCTAGTGGGTCACCCATCCTAAGATTGCTCTCGCCCGAACTTGCTTAACTTCGGAGTTCCTATGGAATCCGAAGCTAGTGAGTTCCAAAAAGGCCTCATGCTATATGGAGGTGGGCATGTACATATAAGGCACATCACCCCCTCTCCATTGGTCAATGTGGGATGTTATAGAATGGCTCTATATATTTTAGAGCTCCGAGGAATCTTTGGGACTTTATAAGAGCTATTTCTTCCGGGCTCTATATGGGGTTATATATATTTATTTATGTAGTAATTTGATTATGCGATACTTTTTTTTTTGTTAACTTTCCTCAAGTTGATTTTTGGACGTGCTATCTCAATATTTTTTTTATGAACCTTTCAACCTAAATTGTGGCAAAGTTAGATTTCATCACTTATGAACCGTTTGTTGAATTAGATTCTCTTGTCTCAATCTCATCCATTGAAAGATACAAACCCCCACTTTGTCATTTGAAATAATTTGATTTTCACGTATAACACAACAATTTACCTAGCACCAATTGGTAAATTAGTATCATACAATTTTGAAAAAAATTATTTAAAAATTTCACCCACTAATGCCCATGAACATTAAATCAATTTGAAATTTTAATTTTTATGAAATTTAAAACAATCATTAATTAGCCAAATTGAAAGAAAAAAAATAAAAAAGGAATAAATGAGAATACATGTAGTCGCAAGTGGAGGGAGAATGATGGAATTTTGTTCACATAGATGCTACTTTTTTGTGGGACCCACTGTTTTTTGAGGCTAAATGTGGTCTAATTTTATGCTATCCAAGAAAGAAAATTGCTAGACCCAGTGGTGCATCTAGCCCCATTTTCTGACTCATTGGGGATGAAATTTCTCACTAAGGCTTGAAATGTACTAATCTCATGAAGGATAAAGTCCCCATTGGGATGCTTTAAGACTAACTGAGGTACAAATCTTTTTATTTTAGTAAATTCTGTAAAAGTTAACAACAAAAACTTGCAATGAAAATTCCATGGGGTGGGCCTCATCAGTATTCTCAACAAATGATATCAGGTCTCGATCAATGTCATAGTTACCGACAACTGGAAAGCACAAACTTGTCTAATTCTGTTAGACCTTCCAATCGAAGATCAGAAGAAGTTCATGAGAGCATGGTGAGATGCGTAACTTCATTTCTGAGCAGTACTCCCACCTTTTTCAATGGCTGCACCCATGAAACCAAATCCGAGGTTTAACCTGAACACCCCCGTCAATGGGTTGGAATTTTATGATCAGGAAAGCAAGCACTATTCTTACACTGACAAGTCTTTGCTGGAAATGGAGAAGTTTGGAGTTCTACCACATGAAAATGTTCCTGGCTTGATTGGAGGCCTTGATGATGAACAATCCAGAATATACGAACATTGGGTAAGCTCTGAGGGCTGGAACCACAAGTTTTGGTATTGAAAGACGTTAAGGTTGATGGAAAACTGGCCACCAAATTTGGGATTATCGATTTTTTTTTTGCTCTCATCGGACACGGTGGACTATGAATCAGATGGCATTTGGGGAGATTGGACTTTCACTTTTTTGAGATGCAGAGGGAGTGTTTTGGCACGTCTTCCTGTTATATGCAGAAATCGATTTTATGATCAGCAAATCTGTGACTGCAGGACGGTATAGAAGCCAGGTGAGGGAAATGGTAACAATTTTTGTAGTTCAAATTTTCGCTGGCAGATGTTTGAATTTGTTTTAGGGCTTTCATTGAGACGTCTGTATGGTAACATTTCTCAGAAATTGTAATAAACTTCATTATTATTTGTTTACAAGATGGGAAGTCCTCTCTTATAGAGGACCAAAAACTACACAACTAGTCCTAACAAGTGGACAAGTCAAATGATGATTACATGTGGAAAACACCGAAGAGGAAAATAAGGAGAAAAGGAAAGCAAAGCAAAGTAATGATGGCTAGCTATCAAGTAAAGTAATGATGGCTAGCTATAAAATAAAGTAATGATGGCTAGGTAGAAGAATAATTACAAGTCTATTGTCTATACCAATAATGTCTAGCAGCTATTGTTGACACTCCTTCTCAAGTTGGTGCATAGATGTCATGAATGCCCAACTTGCTTAGTGAGTTGTGAAATACTGAACTTGTGACTGCTTTGGTGAGCATGTTTGCTAATTGATCTTCAGATTTAACGAATGGAACTTCAATAAGTCTTGCCTCAATCTTTTCTTTAATAAAATGTCTATCCACCTCCACATGTTTGGTTCGATCATGTAGAACCGGATTGTGAGCAATGTCAATTGCAGCCTTGTTGTCACAATGTAGACGCATAGCATGCTTGAGCCTAAATCTCAAATCTCTCAGTAAATTCTTTACCCAAAGCAGTTCACATACTCCATGTGTCATGCTCCGATATTCTGCTTTAGCACTTGATCTAGCAACAACCTTTTGCTTTTTACTACGCCAAGAGACTAGATTTCCTCCAACAATAACAAAATATCCTGATGTTGATCGTCTGTTAGTTACATCACCAGCCCAATCAACATCAGTGTAGCCTTTAACGTCTAGATGATCATGTTTTGAAAACATTAATCCTTTCCCAGAAGCTGACTTTAAATACCTCAAGATACAGTTTACAGCATCCATGTGTGTTTCACTTGGTGCATGCATAACCTGGCTTACCATGCTGACTGCATATGCTATATCTGGTCGAGTATGTGCAAGATATATTAGCTTACCAACAATTCGTTGATATCTCTCTTTGTTGGTAGGTATCTGATCAGGATATTCACCAAGTTTGTGATTCAGCTTAATTAGGGTATCTGCTGGTTTGCATGCTAGCATCCCAATTTTCGTCAAAATATCAAGAACATATTTCCGTTGTGATAGAAATATTCCTTGTTGTGAGCAGGCCACCTCAATGCCTAAGAAATACTTTAAAGCACCGAGATCTTTCATCTCAAATTCACTTGCTAGATATTTTTGCAGTGCTGCCTTCTCTTCTGGATCATTTCCTATAACCACAATGTCATCCACATATACAATAAGAGCAGTGATTTTACCTTTCTTATGCTTTAAGAAAAGAGTATGATCTGAGTTGCTTTGCTTGTATCCGACAAAATTTCATCGATTTGGTAAATCTCCCAAACCAAGCTCTTGATGATTGCTTTAAACCATACAACGACTTTTTTAGTTTCCAAACATTGTTGGTCTGATTGGGATCCAGCTTGCATCCTGGGGGAAGCTCCATATAAACTTCTTCTTCTAAATCTCCATGCAGGAAAGCATTTTTGACATCGAATTGTTGCAAAGGCCAGTCAAGGTTTGCTGCTAAGGATAAGAGTACACGAATAGTGCTTATCTTAGCTACAGGGGCAAAAGTCTCTCCGTAGTCAATGCCATATGTCTGCGTGTAGCCTTTTTCCACTAATCTTGCTTTGTATCGCTCAATAGTGCCATCTGCATTGAATTTTACTATGTATATCCACCTGCAACCAACTGATTTCTTCCCCTTAGGTAGGTCTAGTTAACTTCCAAGTGGAATTTTTCTGGAGTGCCTCCATTTCTTCATTCATTGCACGAGTCCACCTAGGATCTTTCATAGCATCCTCTACACTACAAGGAATAGATACAATGGATAATTGATTTACAAATGCCTCACATGATGTAGATAGCCTATAGAGAGACACATGGTTAGCAATTGGTTATTTAACCTTGGCTCTAGGATCAGGTACGATAATTAGTGGACTCAATTTGACTTGACTCAGGTACGATCTCAATTTGACTTGACTCATGTACGATCTCAATAGAATTAGATTGATCAGTTACATGTTGATTGTGTTCAGGGGCTGATTGATCATGTGGTACTGTCGAAGAAGGCAATCTCAAGCCATCTGGACTTAACATTGCTGGATGTACTTCTGTGTCTGATATTGGAGTCGATGATTCTGTTTCTGCATGTATTGTTTGATTACAGTCGCCTGCCGACTTATCAATATTTATCTCAGTTTCCAAAATTTATGCAACAATTTTAATGTTGCTAATGTCTTGGGTATCCTCTTCAAACATATTATTCTCCTCCTGAAGGGGATACTCACTGTCTCCCTTTGAAAAATATGTTTCTCCTTCTTGAAACTGGACATCTGCAGTGATGTATAGAGTTTAGGTAGGAGGATAAAAACATTTGTATCCCTTTTTTGTATCAGAATAACCCAAGAATACACACCGGAGGGCACATGGATCAAACTTCCCCCGTTGATGTGGATAAACCAGTACATAAGCCACACACCCAAAGACACGTGGTTCTAAGTTTAGGATAGATGGAATGGTGAGAAGGTGGTTAAGTGTTTGGAATGGTGTTTGATATTGGAGAGTACTGGATGGTGTTCGATTTATGAGATATGTTGCAAAACACAGTGCCTCCCCCCAAAACTTATGATGCATGTTGGCACCATATAAAGATGCACGAACCACTTCTAAGAGATGTTGATTCTTCCTCTCTGCTACACCGTTTTGTTGAGGTGTATAGGCATATGTGGTTTGATGAACAATACCATGCTCTTGCAAATAGTTATGCAGAGCATGATTGACATATTCTCCTCCATTATCAGACCTAAGTGTTTGAATTTTCTTGTCAAACTGAGTTGCAACATATTGATGAAAAATATTAAACTTGGTAGGAACTTCACTCTTGTGCTTCATTGGAAACACCCAGGTCATTCTAGTACAGTCATCTATAAATGTCACAAACCATCTAAATCCAGAAGTGGTATTAATTCTGGCAGGACCCCAAACGTCAAAATGAACAACCATGAATGGCACATAACTTTTATTTAATCTTAATGGATAGGAAACACGATGACTTTTGGCCAAAATACAAATTTCACAATGGAAATCGGATTCTTTGAATTGGGGAAAAAGTTCAGGGAATAAAAGTTTAAGATAACCAAATGAGGGATGTTCTAATCGCATGTGCCATAACCAAATCTTCTTCATTCGGGTTAATTCGTCTATGCTTACATGATGCACTTGACTCAATCTATTGTTGCGTTCTTCCGTTAAGTCCAAATAATATAGTTTGCCCTTTCTAGTACCACAACCAATCACGGCCTTGGTGAGCAGATCCTGGAAAAGTGGCAAAAAAGAAACAGAACAATTAAGGGAGTCAATTATTTGAGAAACAGATAAAAGATCGTAATCGAGGGATGGTACAACTAGGACATGATCAAGATTAAGTGAGGAATTTAGTGAAAGAGAGCCTTCTCCGGTAACCAGAAAGATTGAACCATTGGCACTGGTAATGAATGTCTGGTTGGCTGTTTTTAGTGAGTGAAGAATGTTAGCATCATATGTCATGTGATCTGTGGCACCTGTATTAATAATCCACGATCTATTACAAGTATTAGCGGATGTAGAATTAGATATACTTGAGGTGTTCAAGGCTTTTGAGACCTAGTCAGATGAGCTAACATCTTAAGAAGACTCAGAGGTGGTGAATGATGCTCTGCTGGATTCCTTCTTTCGTCCTTTGTGAACCCATCCTTCTGGATAGCCAATAATCTCATAACAACCTTGAATAATATGATTTTTCAATCCGCATTTGGTGCACTACATAGGTGGTTGATTACAAAATCGATCAGCTGTTAAGGAGTTTATGTTTTGAAGTCGAGGTCCTTGTGGAGATCGAGAATTTGTGGTAAAGAGCACAGTAGCTTCAGGCATGGTGGCACTTTCTGACATGGTTCATTGTCGATAGCTTTCACGTTTGACATGAGAGTATGCTCCTTCAAGACCAGGTTTGGGCTCCATCCTCAAAATCTCACCACGAATTTGATCAAACTTGTTGTCTAATCCTACAAGAAAAATATAGACTCTAAGTCGCTCAATTTCTTGTTGCCTTAATAAGATATCATCTGGGTCCTTCATGTTAGTAGGACTAAGTTGATCAAGTTCTTGAAAAATCTCGGTTAGATTGCTGTAATAGTTAGCAATAGGAGCTCCATTTTGCTTCATGGTAAATGACCTTTTATGAAGATCATAAATTTTGGCTTCATCAGAGCCATCTGAGTAAGTCTTTTTAACAGCATCCCATACCTGCATGGCTGTGTCATAACGGATGAACCGCTTCATCTGATTAGGTGTCATAGCATCAAATAACCAACTTTTGACTTGGTAATTTTCAGCTCACCATTTGTTATACAGTGGGTCTGTGACTGCAGGCTGCTTGGTATCACGGGAAAGATGCCCATGTTTTTCTCGACCAGCAATTTTCATCTCTATGACTTGATGCCATAGAGAATAGTTGTTCTCATCAAGTTTAAATCCTGCTGAGAAATTGGAATTATCATTTTGAATGGTGACCACTTGTGTGGTGGAGTTTGATTCACCTGGTGTGAAGGACTGAATTGGTGGGTCTGATACTTCATCATCACTAGCCATTGTATAGGCTTAAGATCAATGAAGTTGAAATAAAAATAAAACTGATATGATGATTGAGATATGATATGGCGGAAGCTTTTTTCTGTTTTTGAGGTTCAAGAGTCAGTCATGATCGACTGCTCTGATACCATCTCAGAAATTGTAATAAACCTCATTATTATTTGTTTACAAGAGGGAAGTCCTCTCTTATAGAGGGTCAAAAACTACACTAGTCCTAACAAGTGGACAAGCCAAATGATGATTACATGAGGAAAACACCAAAGAGGAAAATAAGGAGAAAAGCAAAGCAAAGTAATGATGGCTAGCTGTAAAGTAAAATAATTATGGCTAGTTATAAAGTAAAGTAATGATGGCTAGCTAGAGGAATAATTACAAGTTTATTGTCTATACCAATAATGTCTAGCAGCTATTGTTGACAACATTTACTCCATGAGAAGTAGTGAATGAAAGTAGTGTTAATTATTACTAGGCATTTCTCAACTCTCTGGTAGGCACTCAGTGAACTCGTACATTTCCTTGTTCAAAGTGTTCAATGCATTGGATTGTAGAGCCTGAAGGAAGCGAGGACTGTAGAGCCTGAAGGAAGCGAGGACCATTTCAAACTAAACAAAAGGCACAGTTACCCGAAGAAAGAGTGTCGGCACAGGAGTTGCTCGAAGATGCATAAAGAACCGTTATTTGATCGATCGATGAGTACAACTGATTTCTTTTGTGCGAGTGTTATGTACTTTATGAACAAGTGTTCCTTTGTTCATTGCAAGTTTGCAACATTGAATGGATGCATGGCTGTCGCGTATATATTTTGTATTATACGATTGATAAGTAGAAATTTGAAACACTAGCTTTTATTAATTCCAGGTTTTTACACATGAGAAAATCAGAATACATAAGTTGCTTGTGGAAACATCTATTGAAAGATAGAATTCCTTTATTTCTTACATAAGTTGCAAGTACCGAAAACACAGAGTAGATACGTAAAAACATCACATATAAAGAGTAGTAACAAACTCAAGAAAAATCCTTTTGGAACGAGCCACTATCAATGCAATTGCTAGTGCTACCTTCTACCTTATCATTGATGTTGTTAAAGAACTGAAAATAGGCATATACTTTCACGCTGTCTTTAAGATCAATGTACCGCAAACTCCCCAAAAACCTACGATGAATCCAAGTACCACGCTGACATAAAACCACAACATATCATCATTTCTATCTTCATTCTTGTCATTTGCATCCTCAATAGTAAAATTTTTATCTCCAGGGCACTTAGTTGAAAGAGGAACTCCGCACAGTGATGGATTGTCTATATAAATCGACGAATCATTGAGCGTTTGAAGCTGGTTTCCAGAAGGAATTCTTCCGGACAAGTTGTTATAAGACAAGTTCAAGTGGGACAAAGAGGTTAAAGATGACAAGCTTTGAGGAATTTGTCCCGTGAGGTGGTTGTGTGAGAGATCAAGAGTTTCGAACCAATGCAAGTTTCCAATCTTGGAAGGGATCCTTCCAATCAATTGATTCACAGACAAATTCAAGGTGCCCAATAGAATGAGGCTGCTTATTTCTTCAGGGATTTCACCTTGTAAATTATTTGATGAAAGATCAATGCTCTTTACAAGATCTAAAGTCGTGTTGTACACAAGTTCTTCTCCTTTTAGTGTCAATGTGGCTTGCTCATCATAATAAGCAGCAACACTATTTGAATTTTTGACCCTTTTTGAATCTTTCACTAGCAAAGTCAAATTATTCAAACACTTGGGAATAGTACCAGAAAAGTTGTTGCGACTAAGGTCAAGAATGTGAAGTTGCTGAAGATTGCACAGTTGTTAGGAAATATGTCCACTAAAATAGTTGGACCGTAATCGTAGCATATACAACATGGATACACTGGATCCTCCTATCCATAGTGGTATTTCCCCAGATAACCTGTTGTTTCCAAGATCAATGCTCGCCAATCTAGAACAATTTTGTAAGGAATCGGGAATTTCACCTCCAAAATTGTTGTTGTTGAGCTTTAATACTTCCAGTGAACTTAATACCCCCAATGAAGTTGGAATATTACCAGAGAGATTGTTTTGACCAACATCTAGAAACACCATATTGCTCCCCACACTCCATGCATGAGAGAATTCTCCGGAAAATTGATTGCTCCTTAGAGACAAGATTCTCAAGTTAAGCATGTTGCAAACAGAGGGAGGAATTGTGCCGTTCAAATTATTCTCAGAAAGAAACAATACTTGCAAATCCGGCATCAACTGGTCAATATTGGAGGGAATTGGCCCGAAAAATAGATTGTTTTCAATAATAAGGGAAGTGGCAATAGTGGACCAAAGCGGGAGTAAGCCCTCCAATATATTATGACTCAAATCAATAGAATTTAAATTTGGGAATTTCAAATGCAATGGAAGGCTTCCACGAAATTCGTTATTAGACAAGTCTAGTTGGATGAGTTGGGAAGATATCTGCAACAACCATTCCCTTGGTATGGAATCCGAGATTCCATTACCACTAAGAGTGGCGTCGATCAATTCAGTTTGAGATTGAAGCCACATCCCAAAACCAGGACCTACCCGACAATTTATGATCCTAAGTGTGCGGAGCTTGAAAGGAGGAACCCAATCATAAGCCATGTCAAAAATGAGGGACTTGGATCGAGCTGGGTTTCCTACTTGATAATCTTGTAATCTCATAAGGTTTCTGAAATGGGCTTCTGTTAGAATACTTTCCCACGAATTGCCAAACAGATTTAGGGAAACTAGCTGAGATAGTTGGCCAAGACTTTCTGGAATGGAGCCGTTCATATTATTATCAAAGAGGTCCAATGTTTTCAAGGAGGACAAGTTTCCGATGGAATCTGGAATTGAGCCCCAAAAATTATTGTACCTAAGGTTGAGATTCTGCAAACTTTTAAACATTCCTAAGGAGGTCGGCATTTGGCTTTGCATCCCACAGTAAGACAAATCTAATGACTCTAATGTATTATTTGGACAATTTGAGAAACTCCTCCAAAATTCTTCGATCCCCCCATTAAATTTGTTTCCTGAAAGACTTAAGAACTTCAGCTTGCAAAAATTTCCAATGACTTTAGGAATTTGACCTTTTAAGCCTGTTTCAGATAAATCAAGGTCCTGAAGAGATTTGAGACTTGCAAATTCATTTGGAAAAGAACCACTGAAATTATTCTTGGATAGATGAAGTGTTATGAGGTTGGTAAGATTAAAAAACCAACTGGGAAATGCAGAACTAAACATATAATTATTTGACAAATCAAGGACGAAAAGTGAGGTCAAATTAAAGTGTTGCAAAGAGATGAGTGGAATGCTTTCAATTTGGCACGAAGATAAGTGTAACTCTGATAGTGAAGGAAGCTATTAACAACATACACCCAATTGACTCTTGTTGTGCTAAGATCGGCCTCTCCAAGATCAAGGTATTTTAGAGAAGAGAGGCGAGACAGCCAATTCAAGTTTCTTGAAGATAAGTCAAAATTCAACCCGAGATCAAGAAAACTCAGGCTTGATAGGTTACCAAGAGAGGGGGGAATTTCTCCCCCAAATGATGCAAGGGAGAGATTGAGATATTGCAAACTTTTAAGCTCCCCAAAGAACTTTGGGATGGGAATGCCTTGAAAATCATTATAGCTTAGGTCCAAGAATTTTAAATATTTGAAGCTAAGCAAAGAATGATTTATCTTACCTCCCAAGAAAGACTTTTCATAAGACGAAGAATTTGAATTTGGATATGGATTGCGGAGGTTCATCTTGACAACACGACCAGTGCTGTTGCCGCAAGAAAGTCCTTCCCATCGACAGCACTCATGTCCCACCCAAGAAGAAAGCCTACCAGAAGGATCAACAAGATGTTGTTTAAAGTTGACAAGTGCTCGCCTTTCTTCCTCAATGCATAATGATTTCACAGTAGTAGTGCTCGGAACTCCGATATCACCCAAGCAGATCATAGCAGTGGGTAGGTACGTAGATGCCAAAAACAAAATGAGAAAACAGTGAGAAAATTTGAGGGGATTGATGATATACAAGGTATCCATTGGAGAAATCAGTGTGTATATTGTTGGATTATGTGGCCAAGTGGCCATATACTTTAGAATAAACAAACCAAAAGTGGACAACATATTTCCTTGTTTTGGGGAAGAAAATATGGGTTGTTTTTTTTTTTTTACCACCCGTGAGTTTTGGCTCCTTAATAATGGAGGGTTTGGTTGCTTTCTTCCATTCGGTTGTGTGGTAGAGAGAGAGAGAGAAGAGAGCTGCTGCCCTTTTGTTTTAGAGGAGAAAAATAGAGAGAAAAATTCAGAGTTGCAGTCTTGCAGAGAGCTCAAAAAGAAGAACAAGTTGCTGCTTCAATTGGTTAGTAATCATCCACTAAAGTAATTGTTGTTGTAATAGTTTTGAGCTATATGTATAGAGAAGAAATTATTCATTATATTTCTTTCTCTATTTGTTTCTTTGGTGTGTGTGAGCTATTGGGTGTATTGGGCTTTTGGGTTGTGAGATTGCCAACACTTTGTAAACTCCCATTTGGTTGATAGTGGATTATTGGGTGAGCTCCTACTGCTCCAATGACGTACTCCAGTTACACTGACTGTGAAGGAACCTCGTTAAAATCTTGGTGTCTTTTCTATATTGTTCTTGCATTTCATTTGATATATTTTCTGTGGGTTACAAAGAGTTGGTTCTAAAAGGTTTGGTGCTATCCTAGCACAACATATATTCCCCAATTGGTTGCAGATGAACACAACAAGTGAACTCAACTCATATATAACAAGCGATGAGAGTGTAAAAGCAAATAGTGCTACCCAACTCTCTGTTGAGTTTCACGCGTTTACATTTGTATTCACACCATGAAATTGCAAAGACCGTGAGAGTGGGGAGAGGGACGACTAGTCTCCATAAAAAGAGACAGAGAAGATGACAAGGACACAAATGCTCCTGCGTACATCACCAAAGACCTTGACTTTTATTCAGTCTCACAATTTCCTCCTGCGGATACAAATAGTGCCGCAATTTTAGGCTTGTTTGCCGACAGTGAGTTGCACATTGACCAAAGCGTGCTCTCATTTATTGTATGATGGAAACTACATTTTTCTTATGGCTAAATTATATTTTTGACCATATTTAGCTGGATTTCTTCTTCTTAATCAATCAACTAGTGTAGTCGATGAGATGTGAAAAAATAAGACGTCAACAACAGAGTTGTTGCAGTTGTAGCTCCCAAGCGATATAGGAACCCAGAAATTGTTGTTTCAGTAACTTTCTTTCATAATATTTAAAAAGGTTACAAGTTCGAATCATTTTATCCGTTATAAAAACAAGAACTTAGAATCTCACTATATTGTTTTCAATAATACGTCGTATTCCCCAAACTTCCAAAAAGAGGGTGGTATGGTAAAAATGTTCAACATCTTCCCTCAGTCAAGAAGATGTTGACCATGATATATTAAATAAATTACAATTTCATTGCTGGTCCTCTCGTTGAATCAACGTATCATAATTACCACAAAGCAAAAATTCTCTTGAGAACAAAACTTGGCAGAGTGAAATCAATCTCTTGAATTTTTTAACTTCTTCGACATTCCTCCACACTTTCCTCCCCCCTTGTGACCGAAGTACTTGTCACTTCCAGAAGCAACCTATATTTTTGGACCTGGACCTAAAAGCCCCACCCTTTTTTCTACTTTGGTGATTAAAATCCTAAAGTTCATTCAATTTTGCCCTAAAGTCCTTTATTTAGATAGGCTACATTGCTAGTTTGTCCCCAGAATTTTATAGGCACTTTCAACTTACCCATGAGCTAAGTTTTTGGAAAATTATATTACTTTCTCAAATCAGAAATTTTAAGTTTTTAAATTAATAGGGTAGAAGTTTTGAAATTAGAACTCTTTCTATATTGAGAAAAGTAATATCACTAGACGAGTAACTACTAATTGGTAAAAGATTCACAATTTTCTTAATTATAAGATCTGTTACTGAAGTGACAAATTCATAGATAATTACATGTTGAAGTGTTAGAAGTTTATGTAAAATATTAGGTAAAAGTTTTTGTTCTCATAAATATTTGAATTCTAAATGTCTAATTATTTGGTCTATCAAACATTCAATTGAGTAGAAACTAGAAAATATGCCCGCGTGTTGCTGCGGGACTTGAATGTACCTTGAACTGCATGAATAAGACACATTTCACCTGAATAAATCCAACACAATCATGAATGAACAGAGGGATAGATGAGTGAATGGGGTCGGTAAAATATGCAACTTCGTTTTTATATACATTCAACTTAGCTGACATGAAAAGACATTGTACAATTAATAGGACGAAACTGAACGTTCTATTTCCCTAATAAATAGAAGAAACATAAGCAACATGCAGTTCACACAAATCTTGCCCTTGCAGTCAAGGTGGCAAAATATACATCCTATAGGTTTGGCACATGTTTTAGCAATTGTAAAAAAAAAACATAAAAATTGTTTCGTTCTTATTCTAACATCTAAGTTTTCAAGCACAAACATGCACAGCAAAAAACATGCAGGACACCTGTTTCCATAAGAAACATAAGTGTGAGAAGTGTATTTTAGTTTAGAGAACATGTGTGTATTTTCTAACAGCGAAAACATGAGCAAATATGATTGGGCAGAAACATATAATGGGCAGAAAATCCAAACCTCAGGAATATGATTGTATTACAGCAAATATGATTGGGTCGTACTCGAGGATCAAATAGGGACTTGAGATTTTGGTAGTGTGAGAAGAAAAAGAACACCAATGGAACATTCCTAGAAACTAACCCTCAAACCCATCCAAATTGGATCAACTAATCAACCAAATTAGCCCAATCAATAACCCTAAATTTACTCAACCAAATTTTCCCAATCAATAATCCTTAAGGATAAGATTATTTTTTAACTATACACAAATTCACATGCTAGTCATTTGATACATTTAACTAATTCTACAAGTTGTATTTCTATAAATGGGAATGAAAATGTAACTTTTGGTCTTATACTTTCAGAACCAATACACATCTCAAATGTGGGAGTCTCAAAAGTGGTTTCATTTATTTCATTCCAAAGAATTTTTTTGTTCTGACAGATATTCGAGCAAAATACTC
Organism: Malus sylvestris; assembly: GCF_916048215.2. Taxonomy (NCBI): domain Eukaryota; kingdom Viridiplantae; phylum Streptophyta; class Magnoliopsida; order Rosales; family Rosaceae; genus Malus; species Malus sylvestris. The sequence goes on along the minus strand of NC_062264.1, from coordinate 35,124,724 downwards.
TCTGATTGACACTCACTCAAACACCATAGAAGAACTCACGCTTCTCTACCTGAAAAGGAGTTCAGGGATGAAAAAACTACTTAATACCAAATGCATAAACCAAACTCAATACAATCAATAACTAAACTAACAGTATATTCAACAATTTATCAAAAACACCATCACAATAAACACCTTTAAACCATAAAAACCAAAGGAACAAACCATATAATTAATGAGTGGTGAGTGCAGACTTTCTGGCATTCAGGGCACCAATTATCCTAACAAAGAACACGTTTTGGTCCTCCTCCTTTGCCATTTCCTCCTCATCCCGTGAATCCTTGCCTGCACATTCCAACGCCATCTCGAGAAGCGCCTTACCAAACCCCAGTGAGGAAAAACTAATTAATTTGTTTAAAACAAATATTAGTGCACTTTTCTATAGAAATACATCATCTATAATAAGCATACACGCAAATGCTTGAGAACACTAAAAGTCTAATATATCCTTGCATTAGTCCTAATAATCCAAAATCACGTCAAATGGAGGGAATTGATATATCAGAATCGAATACTCATATACTAATAGAAAACTTTTCCTTAATTTATCTAATTATAGAAATAAAAAAAATTAGATCAAGAAAACCAAGAGCCAAGTACAATTTTGATGCAAAGAAACCAAAGTTAGAATGCCAAGAGCCAGATTATGCTATTAAATCAGAGAAAACTGAAATGCAATGGAATACATACAAATCTAATCCAAGAAAGCAAACCAAAACCCTTACTGTCTGAGATAAATTGGGATAGAACATCGTAGAGAGAAAGCAAGAGGAGAGATATACCTGGCTTTGGTTGGAATTGTTGGCGATGAATGTTTGGAGAGAACCTTTACCTTTCACTCGCTTTTGATTCCTGTAGCCACAACAGACACATCGCTTGTGACAGTTTCCAAAGGGAATTCCGAATTCAAAATTCAACAACCTAAACCATAATTAACTCACAATTTAGTTCCATCAATATGATAGACATACCAAACTGTCAACAAACTAACAAAAGTAAACATAAATGTGTGTTGAACTAAATAAGAAAAAATTCAAGTGATCAAAGCTAATCTAGAGATTTCTCCGCTCCCAAACACTGCAAGAATCACAACGTGCGTCGTCAATTTCAAGAAATTCACATAAAGAGAGAAAGAAAGGGATAGATTTGTACAAACCTCAGATCGACCGGCCTCGATCCTCTGGATTCCCTCATTATCGTAGCAGAAATCGACAAAAGCATATATACAATGACATTTTATCAGCTATTGGTTGGACCACGTTTATTACCTGCCATAAACGGAGAAACAATTTGGTATAAGTATTTGATAAGAATCTCATTCCACAAAACTTCTTCAGTGTTGGCCTAAACAACTGCAAGCAAAAAAATCCCCAAGATACATACTTTCATCCAAATCATCCACCGCCATAAACAAAACCACACTCTGTATATTCCTTTAGCAGATTAAAAGAGTGAACTTATCACCCAAATAAAATAGGTAGATTAACAAATGAGTTAAAAAGTGGAGGAAAGCAACAAAACCAATCAAACAACGAATTGTCAATAGAATAAAACAACAAATATAGATATCTGAATCTAAGTTTTTTTGACAAATTTTGTGGAAGCATAGTTTCATTTGACAAAAATGTGTCCCCAATTTAATAGGCCATTACTGCTTAGCAGAACAAATTAGTTTTCGTAACGAAACCAACATAAATCTAAGCAACATACACATTTTAATGGTAAATAAATTGAAAAGCAGATTAATAACCACATCACAAATCAAATTCCTCCAGATTAAATAGTGATGTTACCTCACCAGTAGGAGCAGAAGGGTGGTGTGCGGTTGCGCTGTGGCCTTGTAACAAGAAGGATGACGACGCTTAGGACGACATTTGCTTGCCGTTTAACCAAAAAATAGGAAAGGCCGTGTACTGTTTTGACTAGGGCTGGTTCGGGTCGAGATCCCGAACCCAATTCCCAAACCAAAACATTTCGGGATGGGATTTTATATCCCGAAACCGAACTAAAACTATTCATTTCCCAAAATTCGGGATTCCCGAAAGTGTTTCGGGATTTTCGGGTAACTTCGAGATTGGGCCTTGAAGCCCAAAATGTTGGGCTTTTATAACTTTTTACAATTTTAAGCCCAAAATGTTGGGCTTAAGTTCACAACTGTCTACCAAACTAGTTAATTAAAAGTGCATGCAACCAAAATGAAATAAGTTAAGTTTTACAAACCAAACTTCCAAATGAATTTAGATTAAGTTACAAACCAAAAGCAAAACATAGTTTATAAGCAAGAAAGTGCATGCAACCAAAACATAGTTTATAAACATAGTTCATTTCCTTTAGCCCCTTCGGCCCCTTCCCCTTGTTGATGAATGACCCGTTGGCGTTGGTGTTGATGGTGGTGGTGGACCCCTTCCTCTTGTTGATAATTGAACCCTCCTTTGTGTTGGATTAGATGCTCTTGAAATGGGTGGTCGCGGAGGTAATGATGGGCGGCGTTGAACTTGAAGTGGTGGAGGAGGTGGCATTTCACTTTGTGTGGGATTCTCCTCACCTCCCATATTAGGCAACTCTAAAACGATAAAAACAATAAAACAAAAAATATAATTAGAAAGTGAATGCATCAATTATAAAACTAAGAAAATGAAAACATGAAATCAAATACTTCACTTACCCTTCTCCAACTCTTCAAGTTCCTTGTAGAACATAAGATCGTCAATTGTAGGCTCCTTGTAGAAAGACATTTCATTCCCCCTTAGCCAATCACTTGTACACACCAAAGCCTCAACTGTCTCGGTGTTAGGGAAGCTCTAAAAGGATCTACAACTCTCCCACCAAGACTAAAAGCATTCTCACTAGCAAAGGTGCTACTGGGAAGAGCAAAAATGTCCTTAGCAACCTTACTAAGAGTTGGATATATTCTAGAATTGACTTTCCACCAATCCAAAATATTGAAACCCTCATATGTTAAGCTTTGGTGAGGATGATTGAAATACATATCCACTTCATTGGATATCTCGTTTTGTTGGGCCGCCGCTCTTTTTTGTTGGATCTTCCTTTGCGATCTTGTAGCAACATCATCTTCCAACCCCGAAGAATCATCTTCCACAACACTTGGCCTTTGATCCACGGTAACACTACTACTACTAGAAACATCTCCCTCCTTATACACCTTAAACAAATCTGTCAAGTTTTTTTTAATACTTGTCTTCACATCCAAGATTGCCTCACATGAATAGCAGAGTTCCTTGAGGCTTGCCTCCAACAATTCAAACTTGTACCTTGGGTCGAGTGCTTGCGCTATAAAGAGTATAGGGTTAACCTTTTCAATGTCCCCCCAATACTTGTCAAACTTAAGCTTCATGGAAGTTGCCACACTTTGCAAAGTGGCATTAGAGGAATTGCAAATCTTTTCTTCTATCTCCACTTGCAATGCAATCACCATGCCGAGTATTAAGTTTGAAGTTGGAGTTAGGGTTGCACTAAGTGTCAAGGTGGAATCATAAAACTTTTTTAAAAAGTGAGCAAAACTCATCGCCCTCTCCCAATCTTCCACCACCGGAGGACCCACCTGTTTCACCTTGGTTGTGACCTCATTAATCTCTTTAGATACTTCCTCTTGAAAGTAAGAGATGAAAGTGTTGCACTCATCCGCCATCCTTGAGAACACTTGCTTAAATTTGAAGGCACTATTGAGCATGTCATAGGTGGCATTCCACCTTGTGACAACATCAAAAGGAATATTCGACATCTTATCAAATCTCATCAAGACACAATACTCCCTAAAAGTCTCCAACCTCGTGGGGGATGAATGTATGAACTTGACACAATTCCTTATCCCTTCAATCTCACGACTAAGCTCCGTCATTCCATCTTTAACTATCAAATTGAGGATGTGACAAGCACACCTCATGTGCAAGTGAGCCCCTTCAAGTAAAAGAGCACCATTGGACTTAAGCCTTCTCTTCATGTGTGCAATGGCGGTGTCATTGGCACTAGCATTGTCAACGGTAATGCTAAATACCTTGTCTATGCCCTAATTATTCAAGCATACCTCTAGACATTTGCCAATATCATCACCCTTGTGAGAAGTAATTTGAACAAAATTTAAGAACCTCTTATGCAAAGCCCAATCATTATCCAAAAAATGTGCCGTCACCACCATGTAATTAATATTTTGGATTGAGGTCCAAGTATCGGTAGTGATACTCACCCTCAAACCATCAACCACCCTCTTGATTTTTTCCTTCTCTGTATAATACAATTCTAAAACCGTCGCCGCCACCTTGTGCCTATTTGGAAGCTTGTACTTTGGATTCAAGTCATGGATCCAATCTCTAAAGTCCTCTTGATCAACCGCCCTAAAAGGCATCTACGCTTTTATTATCCACTTCACACATTTCATATCAAGTCTTTTTTGATTGAAAGTGTAAGAGACAACTTGACCCCCCATCACCTGTGACAACAATGGTTGTTTCGAATCCGGAGCCTCGTAAAGACTAGAATCCGGGCATTTCTTCAAATGATTAAGAATTCGTCCCATGTCTAGAGGACTCCGCTGACTCTTGCACTTTGCAATGATTGCACTCCACCATAACCGTTGTAATTCCAAATTCATCGGTTACATTTACCTTAGTGGCATCATTCCAAGCCGGACTTGGCCCCTTAGTCCTATTACTTTTTTTCCATTGACACACCCTACTTGCTAATGTGGCCACCGAAGGCATCTGCCGCTTGTCCAAATCAACACTATCCTCCTCACCTTCTTATTCCTCTATTTCTTCATTTATTTCTTCTAACCCTATATCAGCATCCATATCCGGATCATCATCACAATAATCTTCATAGTATTCTTGAGTTCGAATGTATTGTGGCTTTCGTTTTACTAAAACTGAGATCCTAGGTGTACTAGTAGATTGTGATTGGCTACCACTACCACTACCAGACTCGTCCATCCTGACAATGCACAATAATATATCACAACACAGTTCAGCATATATATAATATTCATATATCTCATTATATATATATCACATTACATTGACAAAGTGCACATATATATCACATTACATATATTGACAGAGTGCACATATATATCACATTACATATATTGACAGAGTGCACATATATATCACATTACATATATTGACAGAGTGCACATATATATCACATTATCCCATATATTGACAAGAAACTAGTTTCGAATAAATTTAAAAAAAAGAGCTAAAAGATGTAAATGATGTTACTTACCTGTTTGTTATTGAGCTCTTGTTAGAACCTCCCTGCTAGTAGCCTAGTTATCTCTGATAGTGATAGCTGTTTTAAAAGCACTTTCGGGAAGAGGACTTGTTATTGAGCTCTTGTTAGAACCTCCCTGAAAAATGTCAATAATTATCTCCTCATGTTTCCATGAAAGGACTTGTTAAATATATGAATGTTTCAGATGAAGTTGGAAGTCTCTAGTTTTCCCATCCTCAAATATTGATGACCTAACACGAGTGTATTTGGTTCCACCATGCAGATTTCAAGTGCTGGTTCATTATTGTCACTAAATTAGAGAGCTTATGAAAATTATGAAACACTTGGGCACATGCCCAGTTATGCATATTAGAATACACCTGCGAATATTTTAGCTGCTATTTTTTTTTTCCCTAGAGGCAGTGTCTAGATGTAATTTTCCTCTTTAACAACTCAACATACGACCTAAATCAACGACTTCTTGGGTTTGTTTTGCACTTTGTTTTTATTGGAACTTACTCAGGAAAATAGAATTTAAAACCAAATGTATTTCTTAACAGACAGCAGCCAAAAAGAGGTGCCGGAAGCATGCTCTAGACACTGATGAGTTTGTGTCAAGTAACTCTGAAGGCTTCCTTATGGACCCCATATCCATCTCGAGTTCTCGACAGCATATCTGAAAATGAAGAATTTGTGTATGAATATACAAAAGGATATTCAGGCAGACATCAAAATCCACAACCAGCATGTACTCCCCAGGTACAGGCCTGTGTCTTTTGAACCTAATATTGTGATTCATTGTTCAACATTACACTTGGATTGATATTCTTGAATTTTTGAGTGTGAAAATACTGAAATCTTACTTATTACTCGATTGGTGTCGGATTCCTTCATGCGTCTGCGTCTGCGTCAGTCGATGGAGAAGCGGCGTGAGTCAATGGACAACGAGGAGCGGCGTCGATTCGACGGAGGAGTGGAGCGGCGGGACTGTGAGTCTGTGAGTCTGTGAGTGAGTGAGAGTGAGACTATGAAAGTGTGAGTGAGGTGAGAGTTGTGAGACTGAGAGAGCGAGAGCGGCTGAGTCTGAGAGAGTCTGAGAGGTTACCTAAGAGCAACTCCAGTGGAGGCTGGTTGCTCGGGCGACAGGCGAGGACAAAGGGCCCGAGGGCCGGTGGAGAGAGGTCCAGCCGTGTGGAGGCCGAGCGACGGTGGGAGCCCGAGCGAAGGTGGGGTGGGGAGTCGACGGGCCTGTGGCCCGAGGGCTTTGCAATTTTTTATTTTTTTTGTGTCAGAGAGAGAGAGAGAGAGAGAGAGAGCTTTTGTAATTTTTTATTATTTAAACAAACAAAAAAAACTATTATTTTAATTGCTTATTGCCTGGGGGAGGGCTCCAAGGGTGGAGATGCAAATGGCAATTACTGTTCATTAATGGCAGTTACTATTCATTTAAGGCAGTTACTGTTCAAAAGGGTGGATTCAATAGTGGATTGCCAGGGGGAAGGCTTCATGGGTGGAGTTGCTCTAACAAATGACCTAACTAATGGACGGTTGGATTAGATCTTAACAAATCCAACGGTTCAAGTAATTTCTAATTAAAAATTTAAAATAAATAAATATATATATATATATAATATTCGGTTCGGTTCGGGATTACCGAAAGCTTTCAAAGCTGTGGCCGAATCCCAAACCGAAACTTTTGAGACGGGTTCGGTTTCGGGTACCGAATGTTTCGGGAAATTCAGTTCGGGACTTTTTCGATCAAATTTTGGGTCGGGTTCGGGATGGGTCGGGATTTTCGGGAAAAAATTCCACCCCTAGTTTTGACATCAAAGTCCTTGGTGGGTTGGTGGGTTTCTGAAAGTGATAGGACTCAATAAGGCTTGTTAACCATGTTTCATTAGCACTAATCACGACTTATTGACTTAGGTCTTTGTAAATGGCATGTATCACAAATAGTTAATCATAACATAAGCTTTGTAATGAAAAAATAATTATTATGTTTGGAAATTAAAGAATTTTAGTTTTGCTAGTGGTAGATTGCCTTAGTGGATAAATTAGTCATTTTCAACTCACTATATCCAGATTCAAATCTTTCCCTTACTCTTTAATGCACATTAGAGTAATAATATTGCTTTTCAAGTTGGTCTTTCTGTAAGCATCTTGTTCAAAGAACTTGCATCTCTTTCCTCTGCCTTTTTCTTCTTATTTCAGCATTCCACTTTTTCAACAAATTTTAGCTGACTACAGCCTGATGTAATTTCTCACTTCCCAAATATTGCCAAATTTCTTATTTCAGTATCCTTGTTGGAAAATTTGAGCAAATTATCTAAAAAGATAAATAAAGTTCAAGTTGACACGCAATTCCTTGATCTATGTTACTGTGTATATAAAACGATCAGGGCAGAAAATAAGAGCCTATCCTTTATTTTTGTAAAACTCCTACATTACCCCTGCTTAATAAAACGCAAGAACAAGTAATCAAATTGACTGAGGGCAAATGAGTCAAATGCAATATCCAGCACCCTTTTCTCCCAGGACGGCTTAACAGCCCAACGTCGCTCTCGCTTTCTACTCTTCATTTTCACAACCGTGAATGAGATAAAAATAAAAGCAACTTGCTCATCCATTTAGACAGCAGACATGGAGTTAATTGCCGCCCATCCATCACCGCAGTTTGATCGCATCCTTGGCATTCAAGCAGTGGCCTCTACGTGAGTATCAGCATATTGACTGGGTTTCTTAAAAGGGAGACTTGAGTGTGGGGAGTCGTGGGTTTTGGTAGGTTGCTAACAAGAGTCATGTCTCCTTTCAGGGCCGCAACAAGAACTTGCAATGAAGATTCCATGGGGTGGGCCTCATCAGCAGTGGCGAAGCCAGAAAATATCAGGGGAGGGGCGAACTTAAAAGAGTGCAAGGTTAAAGAAAAATGGTAACAGCTAAATCTTTTTATATAGTAATGTCTTTCATAATTAATCAATATAAACAAATTACAATTGTTGCCGGCGAGGTTTCATGTCATGAAAACGTCGCATAATAGGCTCATTATCAATAAAAGCAAATACATATCTCTCAATGTAAACAAATATGCTATCATTCAACCATTGATCTTCCATTTTGTTATGCAATGGTATTTTCACAATCTTCATAGCAGAAAAAGCTCTTTTCATAGCACAAAATGGCGACACCCTCAATTCCCTTTGCAACGGTTATAAGAGCTAGTTGAAGTTGGTGTGCAAAACAATGAACATAAAATGCTTAAGGATACTTGTTCAAAATCTTTGTTTTAAGGCCATTTAGCTCACCTTTCATATTATTAGCTCAATCATAGCCTTGTCCCTGTAACTTGGACATACTAGCTCCATGCTTGATAAGATTATTTTCGGTTGGCTAGCCTAACCTAAGAATAATTTACGGAAGTTGGAGATCTTTTGCAGAAAGCTAAAACTTCGACGTTGTCCAAAAATTTTACTCATCCAAAACAAGATTAAAAAGCCACTTAGACTTAGGGCTGGTTTGGTATTGATGTGCTTTGAAAAAAAGCTGCTGTGAGAATAAGCGGTTGTGCTGTGAGAATAAGCGGCTGTGAAATAAATCAGCAGAGTGTTTGGTAAACTTTTTTGTAAAAGTGCTTTTGGAAAAAAAAGTAGTCTAATAGTGGGTCTTTTCATTAAAGAAGCACTGTAGCTTCGAGTGCTTTGAAAAAAAGCCAGTTTTCCAAAGCTACAAATAGCAGCTTCAGCTTTTTCCTTTGATTTCAGCTTATTCTCACAACAGCTTCAAAAATAAGCCCTTTTTTTTTCAGTTTACCAAACACCTAAAACCCTCACAGCTTTTTTTCATGTGTGCTTTTTTTTTAAGCACCTCACTCCCAAACTAGGTCTTAGTACCACGGTCTAAGTGAGAGGTCTTAAGTTTGATGAGAGTAAAACAATTATAAAAAAAAGGTCAAATCCAAGAGAAAATCTAATCACTGAATAGTATGATAAATATCTTTGCTAGTGACTATTGCTACACTAAATTTTCCAACTCAATCATTGTATATTCACATAGTTGAAGTACATTTGTTCTTCTGATCTGATAACCAAAACTTGTTAGCCTTACATCAGTCCCGGAGTAAAAGAAGTTGATGATTTCGAATAACGTTCAAGGAGTGACAATGGCGACCATCCTCATGGATGTTCGTTCTAGTTAGACCAACAAGATTTAATCTAGCTGCTGATCCATACACATCAACCATTTCCTTCGACATGAAACCTTTTCGAGGAGACTCAATGCATCTTCTTGTAGAGAATCTGTTCCCCAAGACAAGATCTCCAACATCGGCTTTATGGCATCAGCCTCATGCAAGACGATGGCTCCGCTTTGAGGAGTGGCTTTGAAAACCAATGTCAGTTTCATACAATTCTCCCGATAACAGCCTCACCAAGTCAGGCAAAGCTTTTGCTTCCAAATGACAGAATATGGAAGTCACACTGCAAATACCACCGTGCACTGAGCATAGTGGAGCGTTCAATGGCTTGAAACAGGACCAGCAGCCGGTGGGTTTGGAGACAGTAGTGAGCTTTGGAGACAATGGTCCCCTCTATATATATATTTTTTATTTTCCCCACTTATACGAAACGGCACCGTTTCGGTCCACTTTTTTCAAAATTTTTAATTAGTTTCTTTTCCCCCACTTATACGAAACGGCACCGTTTCGTTCCACTTTTTTCAAAATTTTTAACTAGTTTCTTTTCCCCCACTTATACGAAACGGCACCGTTTCTTTCCCTATTTATACGAAACGGCATCTGGGTGTTTTGAAAAAAAAATCAACAGAGCAGAACTGCAGCACCGGCGCTGCAGGAGACGAAGAGCAGCAGCAGCATGAGGGGAGGGGCTGGCCAGCCCTCAAGCCTTGTTTTTTCGGCGAGGGGAGTGGCGGCCGCCACTCCTCGCCCTCATGTGGCTTCGCCACTGCTCATCAGTATTCCCAACGAATGATATCAGGTCTCGATCAATGTCAAAGTAATTACCGACAACTGGAAAGCACAAACCTGTCTTGTCTGATTCATTTAGACCTTCCAAATCGAAGATTAGAACAAGTTCAGTAGAGCATGGTGAGATGCGTAACTTCATTTCTGAGCAGGTAATCCCATATTTTCCGATGGATGCACCCATGAATCCAAATCCGAGGTTTAACCTGAACACCCCCATCAACGAGGATGTTGGAATTTATGATCTGGAAGTCTTTGCTGGAAATGGAGAACTTTGGAGTTCTACCACATGAATATGTTCCTGGCTTGATTGGAGACCTAGATTACTGAAGGACGTTAAGGTTGACGGAATACTGGCCACCGAATTTGGGATTATCGATTTATTTGCTCCCATCTGACGCGTTGGACCATGAATCATATGCATTTGGGGACATTGGACTTTTACCCTTTTGAGATGAAGAGGGAGTGTTTTGGCGTGTCTTCCTGTGATATGCAGAAATTGATTTCATGCTCGAATAATCTGTGACTGCAGGACTGCAGAGAAGCCAGGGGCCCAGGATCCGAGGAAACAAATTGTAACACAAAATTTTTGTAGTTCAGATTTTCACTAGCAGATGTTTGAATTTGTTTCGCACACGTCTGTATGGACACATTATTACTTTAGTCTAAAGAAGGCTTTTCCATTGCACTGTACCAATGAACAGTTTTTGGAGCCGAATTTCACTTTATTTACGAGGATGCCATTGACTCTCTCCGCCGCTGATCTTCATGCCGCGTGTTGATGATCGTGGAAAGGCAGGGGTGCGATGGTCATTTTAGTCTAGGGTTTCGAACGGAGTGCGTGGGTTCGAGACTTTCATTTCCTTTCTAAAACTGCAGTGGTACTCGGTGACACCATGCTGTCGAGGGAGAGAGAGTGAGTGAGTGAGCAGAGAGAGAAGAGAGGGAGGGAAGGAGAGAGAGATAGGGATTTGGTGAGAGGAAGGCATGCAGCTTGCAGGCAGATAGAGTCACAGGGCGTGTACGATTCGAGGGAGAGAAATAGAGGGGATTAAGTGGTGATGCTCGATTTGGGAAAAGAAAGAGAGAGAGAGAGAGAGGGAGAGAGCGATTTTAGGGTTAGGCGAACTCCTTGACAGCTTGCAGCTCCATGCTCCGTCTCCAGATTCGTCACATATACCAGCCGAAATGGCTAAGGCCCTATGACTAGGGATTGCAGAAGTACAGAGAGAGGGGGAGTGGGTGGGAGTTGGGATGGCGGTCGAGTTCAGGTCTGGCTTGGGCGACGCCTGGTACGACGTCCTGATAGTGAAGGACAGCTGTGATCGACTGAGAGTGAAGTTCGTCGGCTTCGGCGACGACCATGACGAAGATTATGAAGGTGAGCGAGTTCAGGCGGAGGTTCAGGCAAGTGTCCGTACAAGTTCAGGACACGGAGTGCATCTCTGCCTCCACTAATACGGCGCAATTTTCTCAGCACCACCACCACCAAAGTCTCAAAGAAATGGGCCGTGAAGGAAGTGACGAAGTCCAATTTTCCCGAGTTCCTGGAGGAGTTCAAGAACCACGTGTCCACTTCCGACTTCGTGCCCATCTCGCTTCGACACCGCCGACAAGTCGTATTGCAAGGCTAACTACACCGCCGAGCGGTTCTACCTTCTCCAGTTTGCCGCCTGCTCTTTCACTCTCAGAGCCTCCAAGCTTAGCCCTTAACCTTCCATACATTCTCACTATGCCTATACATACACATATAAATTTATATGTATGTATCTATAGAATGTGATTTGATGATGTGTGTTTGCTGATTTTGGTGCAGATACAACTTCGTACTGTTCCCAGGGGATGTATTGAAGATGGGGATGCCAACTTATAGCTTTTCAGTTCAAACATCACATTTGACTTCCATGGTGGAAGAAGGTTTTGATTTCAATGCCTGCATATATAATGGTAAGTCTCCCCTGTGAAGTTTTGGTGTTTAATTTCACTCCCCAATTTCTAATTTTGTGGAATATGATTTTACCCAAGTTAACATTTTTACGAAAACTAGAAAAGTTACATCAGTTAAGAAATTGTCTTGATGAATTTGGGAAAGTGTAATTTGGGATTCTGCAAGTCTGTAACTTTTGATGTTGTTATGATATTTTGTGTTTTTTTTCCTTCACGACAGCTATGTTGGTCTCTCCTCACCTCTCCTTTTTGGTGCAGGAGCGTGGATTACATTCTGCAGATTTGATTTCATTCCTGGTGGAACTTAGTTTTCATGTTAATGGCGAGGTATTAGTTATATGCTCTTTATACATGACTATTCTCTTGCAGTAGCATATGCTTTATTGAATTCCCCCATATTTTTTTTGGCTTATTGTTATTTCCGACTAAAATATGAATAGTGCTGCAGTAAATGTTGCCATAAGAACTTTTCATAGTATTCACTTTTTTATTTCTTTTGTAGAAAAGTGTTTTCTTCCATATGGAAAGTTTCTACCTGGAATTAATCTCTCACCTCTTGATTCTGTTCTCTTTTTTGTGTGTTAGGCATATAACATAAATTACATTGAATGAAAGGCAAAAAAATATGGTTAAGGATCTTGCAGATTTGGGACTGATCAAACTTCAGCAGGTTATACTTTTGTGATTTATTTTTGGTATAACGTGCATTAAATTGGTAATAATTTCCCAAATGACAGTTTAACCATTTCCTGAGCCCAAGTTTTAAATTTCTATCTTTTTGTGTACTTATCCAGGGAAGGAAAGACGGTTTATACCTACTAACGTGGCTACTAATCTTTTAGTTAGCTTGACAGACTCATCATCGAGGAAACAAGTTGGTTATTTGTACTCATTCTAGCTTTGTCTCTAATCTGTTATTCCACAACTAATTCCTAATCATCAAGAAAATTGATGTGCATCCATACATGCTACTTACAAATTTTTTACTCACTTTTTTGTTCAGGGATTTGTTGTAGTGGAAACAAACTCAGGCTCTATGCCTACTCAATATCCAAACTACATAGTGAAATTTTATGTCTTTTCCTAGCTGTTTTCCCCTTTTAGGTACAATTGCATGTTTTAGTTTGATTTTAGGGAGTTCTTGCAATGGAATCTTCCCCTTTTGCAATATATTGAACATAAGACATACCCCTACACAGGGGCGGATCGACGGTGGGTCAAAGTTGGTCAGTTGACCACATGGACGCTGGAAAGTTGGCTGGGGAGAGCACCCAAATTGTTTCTCGCATCTTGGATAAGGTCTGTACTGAATCTTGTTGCTTTGGAACATTTCTTTTAGTTGCAAATAAGAAGTGTGTTAAATGTTTAAGAAGTGTGTTAAATTGTTTCTCTCATCTTGGTTAAGGTCTGTACTGAATCTTGATGCTTTGGAACATTTCTTTTAGTTGTAAATAAGAAGTGTGTTAAATGTTTATGAGTGTTGTATTGATGTGCAGGCACTGAAGGCAATGCTGTCTCCTGATTTCAGCCTTTGTCTCTGCTTAATTCCAGAAAGAGTGGTATAGTTCTCTCATTTGCTTTCCTCTTTCAGTTTATTACATGCTCGGTTACAATTTCTATATTTTCTTTCACTTGGGTGACCGGGGTTTCAAATAGGTTGTGCACTCTGTGTGTGTGAGCCAGAATTGTAGTATGGTTTTCAAGTTGCGTGTTTATTCATGTCTCATTAGTTTCTGGTTCTCTCTTTTATCATCTCGACAAATTTCGTTATCAAAATTTGAGATATTTTTGGATGTTGAATGTTTTTCAATGTTGGCCAACGAAGGTTATTCAGCTAATTCCCTCTGTTGTTTACTCTAATTCTTTATTAACAAATGGATGAGCAGTTTAAGACACTAATTGTTTTATCTCACTACTTGGAATTATGTTTGTCTCTGTATCCAAACATTTGACATGTTGTTAGTTTAGGTCATAGGAAATCATAGTCACGCACCTTACCAGCAACAAATAATTTTCATTTTAATGGAAAGGGCTTCAAAACTTTGCATTTTAATAAAAAAAACCATCTAATAACTTTATTTAACGATAAGAACAAAAAGAAAAAAAACATAAAATATAAACATGTGTGCCCAGTTAAGTTTCATAAACAGTGTAGTACTGTTCCTCTGTCATCTTCTTTGCTGAGGATTTATTTTGAACCTCGCGGAATCAAAAAGACAACTTTAGAGCTGAAGTTTGAATTTTTTGCTATTTAGTAGTGAATTTGTCGCACGGTGGAAATATGTGGAATGATATTTTTGCCTTTCAATTCTAATTGGCAATATGCTACGAATTTAATCTCAGGTTGCATTGTTTTTGTTATTATGTATATTCTTGATTCGTGATTGTAGATGAAGATGGTTGATATTGATATACATTATCTGTCTGTATTTGGTTTTCCGTTTATTTAATTTGGATCGGGTTTTGGAAAATTATCTTTGGTTGCTGCATCGGCGGCTCAGTTGGCTTGCAAGTGTAGTCTAGGCAGGCACAAAAGAGATCACTGCTTAGGTATTTTTCTATCCATTCTTAAATTTGTTAGATGCTAGACGATTGCTTTGCTACTGCCAGGCATTTATATTGGATATGAGATAGGTGGTGTTAACATTTACAAAACATATTGACGACGTGAGGGTGAGTATTCTGAATTTGGACACATTATGCTAATGGTGTCATTAATGTAATCCCATCTTTTGGACACATTATGCTAATGGTAATCTCATCATGCTTAATTACCATTCTTTCTTCATGTCATTATATTCAAAGCATTACCATATTAGATAGGTGGTGTTAGCACATAATCCCATATGTATCTTAGACTGTACTATTAATATCATGATCTGAACATAAGGGATTAGCACAGTAATCATACTCGGTAATCATGTTATGCCTGACATCAAGGCCTGTACTATTAACTTCCAATGGTTGACGAATTGGGAATTTGTTCATCGAATTGGGTTTTCTGGAGTTTAAGTTCTTGGATCAATTTGAGATTTCAAATGAACCTCTGACCTACTAACCTTGATAGAGGGGCAGAGTATGAAGAAAATTGCGGGCAATGACTGTCTAATTCTTTCACATGAATTAGCATATTTCATTCCCTTAAAATTAAAGGAAAACTAATGAAAATGGCTTGAAAATTTTGAGTTTTAATGATAAGGACAAAATAAAGGGTAAAGTGAATAGTACCAAGATTGACTTTTTAGTGTAAAAATGTGGTTTTTCATTAAAGTGAACAGTACCGGGTGCTTTTCGTTAAAGTTCCCTAAAATTAATTGTAAGGCTGCACTCACAATGGGTTAAATGTTGAGCTCTGACTCTCTAATACTTTCACATGAATGAGCTCTGACTCTCTGATGTTTGTTTATAAGTTTTTGGGTTAATTTTACATTGTAATTGTTTTCCCCTAATTTGAATGATTAATTGTTGAACTTTTCTTTCCTCCAAATCCTCATGTTTTCATATCGACAAGCCAAAAGAAATTGAAGATGCAAAACTGGTAATTGAAGCTTTAAGAAGTAAAGGTGTTTCTGCAATTGGTGTTGTAAGCTTTTGTTGGGGCGGTGAGTTCATTTATCTGCTCTCCATAATGTCTATCTATTTCCTGGTTTATTAGTATAATTCCAGTTTAATAATGTCTCATATGAGGAAGTGCTTATTTTCCTGCTCAATTCATTATGGCATAGGTTTTCATATAACCTTGAATTATGTATGCTATTTCTAGGCAATGCCCGTGCGATGTTATCAAAATATTATATGTAAAATATGTTGGTTGGCAATCCATTGGCAGTATATCACAAAAATAATAATTGAACGTGTTTCAGTTGCCTTATGCATATATTATCTTTCACCCCTCATATGCAACTGAGACCTATTGACCCTTATGGGGCCGGGTATATATGTGTTATTTTATGAAATTAATACCATGATTTATTAGGTACACCCCACGGTCGTGAAGACAATTGTATGTGGGATTTGTAATCACACTTGAAACATCACTGAAAAATTAATATCCCCATTACGTTTCGATGAGACCAAATCTGTGTGTTTTGAGTTCTTACGAAAAAAGATTAACTGAAAAATTAAAATAGTCCGCATTTATATCCATATCGAAATTCCAAAGAATGTGTGTTGTATTATTGTCATAGCTTTCTGATTAAGTAGATATCAGAGAGTAAGTATGAGACAATGTGAATAATTAGAGGAAGTTAAAGACATCTTTGCAAGTAAGCAAAAATCTGACCATGAGATAATTGGGTTTTAACAAAGAGTTTAGAGAGAGAGAGAGAGGAATAGTATCATATTTGATGATCCCAATCGTTTGTACGCAAATATTACTTTAGTCTACAGAAGGATCCTAAATTGCTTTGGCTGCTGAAGCCAATTCCAAAGAGGGCGATGTCTTCTACTTGCTCGCCCAAAGGTTCCCATATTTTGCATTTTTTTGGTTTTTTTTTTTTTATAAATTTATTTATGAAATTTGATGACTAAGTTTTAAATAATGAGAAATTAGTTTTTCGCTGTGAAATGTTCATTTTTTGATGTTTCTGTTAAAACAATGAAATCTTAGGGGGGTGTCGTCAAACTAAGATTTTAAAGGATTTTAAAAGAGAGTCCTACAAAATTCATATGGATTTTAAAGAATTTGAATGAATTGTGGTGGATTGTGGGGGGAAGGATTTGAAATCCTAGGGGGTGAGGTTGGATTCTTTTTAGTTTTGGTTATATATAGTTTTTGCTTTCAAATCCCACAAAATCCACAACTTTTTAAAATCCTTTAAAATCTTAATTTTTTGAATACACGTAGATTTGGATGGATTCTAAAATCCTTTAAAATCTTTTAATTGACTACACCTAGATTTTAATGGATTCTAAAATCCTTTAAAATCTTTTAATTGACTATACTAGGATTTTAAAGTCTTTTAAAATCCTCTCAAATCCAAGTTTGACTACACCCCCCTTAATCTTCTATCAAATGGGCTGTAATTTCATATGTTTTAATGTAAACTATTCACTGATTATGGTTATAATGGGTTGGTCTGAATTGCAGGATTATTAAGGTCTAGAAAAGTTGTAGCCTTAGATGGACCAACTATCTGAGGCCAGACTTGAAGAGAGGTCTTTTATCATAATATGAGGAGAAGATATGTGGGACAAAGAGGTGAGCGAGAGAAACGGTGAGGTTTTATTTTCTGATTTGGATTTTGAAATTGAGTAATTTTCTGCTTTGTCTTTTGAGTAGGTGTGGGATTTATTTTCATGCCAGGGGTTCTAATGGATGGATCGGATGTAAAATTTTCTTTTCAAATTTCAATCCCCCCTGAATCTCTTCATTCCAACCAAACATTTGAGGATTTGGTTTTAATTGTTTGTTTGGACTTTGATCTTTTAACCAATTATTTGGATGCTAGGAAAATTTACATGCTATTTGGATACTAGGAATATTCATGGAACTCAAACAAGATTGTTTTCATAATTTTTTGAGAAATGTGGAATTTCGTTTCATATGGTATTGACTATTTTTCAAAATCCTATAATCTGGTCAAAGTTCTGAATTTCTATTAAGATCAATATTAGTTGTTTTTGGTTCAAGAAAATTTATAAATCGTTTTTGGTTCAAGAAATTCCAACATTCTTTGTTGGTCCTTGAAATTTTCATTGGTATTGATTATAGTGGTTTTTGGAGCAGGTTTGCATGGAAGATGAGAAGACGATCTCTGTGTCCCTCGAAACAAGTATTTCGGGAAGCTCGATGATTCGACTATGTTTCGCGAACAAGTTTGTTCATTTTCTAAATGTTTATATTTAGTCTATTTACACTCAGGTGTTAAGCCATACGTACATAGATGTATGCCTGTTATTTGTTTTCCCCATAATTTTCATATAATTTATGAAGAATGTATAGGAATGACAATGATTGAGTGGATTATGCGAGTCTCACCGTATAAACTGTAAATTCCACATGATTGTTCCCCTTACCCCTCTCAAAACATAGTTTGGGTGGATTAACTAAGATATGTGTAGTTAATCTTTTTGTTTGTCTACAAGTCATGGTTTTGAACTTTTGATGCTTGGTGACTAACAATGTTACATATAATTAATGGGGCAGGCAGTGGCACATATTTAGACAGGGCTTGGTGAGGCAGACCCCAGATGATGTATGCCTACACTAGCATGACCAAGGTGGTTAACCCTGCTGGCTGGAGCGATGATAAGCACCCTGAATGTAACAAGTAAGCAGCCTATGTCAATTAAAACATGATTAAACATTTTCATATAATTAGTTTTGAGAGTCAATAATATAATTTGAAATTGCAGCAACGTGGCCTGCGAAGAGTACAAGTGCATGGGTCCAGGTTCAAATACATATAATGAGAGAAATTTGAGCAAAGAACTGACTGACAAACAAGTCAAGGCTTTTATTAGCCTTGGATATATTCAGGGTATGGTTGCTTCCTCCTCCAAATCCAAAAGTGTAGTTATATATATATATATATATATATATATATATATATATATATATTACATATATACACTATTAATTTTGTTAGTACTAGGGAAATAGTTGATTTTTCTACGTGCATATATATATATATATATATATATATATATATATGTATATATGGGTTCGATTACAAAATTATGTCGATTGAAAATCATACTTTATGTTATCATTTACTTGGTACATGAAGATGTTTCATTTTGAAAATGAAAGATAGACTATATTTGGAACAAAATTCTTGAGACTGTTGAGGTGTGCCTTTATAAAGCATATTCTCAGCTTTTAATGCATTTTCAATCTGATCCTTAATTTGTTTCAATTAGGCTCATGAAGCTTGATTACACTCTTCATTTTCAATTGTACCAATTAGGCTCATAAAGTGGTTCAAAGGGCTCCAAGAGCTTGATTCACCAATTTTTTACTTTTCATGTAAAACTTCTTTCAAAAAGCCAAAACATTTTTCATTGTAAATAAATTTAACCATAGGTAACAATCTTTTATCCCTTCTTTTGGTTTTTTGCTGCATTGTTTAGGTCGTGAATTGCGCGGAAAAATGGGGGAGAGGAGTACAATTTATTTAATTTGAGCAAAAATGTAGCATTTAAGCTTAGTTGAGTTGGATAGTGAGAATTAGAGTCAATAAGGCGTCCTCTGTTTATATCTGAAATCTGAATTCATTGAATGATCAATGAGGTTGTAGTGAGAGAAATTGAGAAAGTCAAGAAAAGACGGTCCATACAGTATGTTGTATGTTTTGGGATATCTGAACATCTTAATTTCTGCTCAGGTTGCTGAAAGTTTGTAATTTTACTTGCTGTAGTTGATTCTGTCTGCCACACAAATGGTTATACAACAATGTGTTAACAAAAAATATGATTAAAAATAGTTGATTTGTAGACCACATAAATGGTTATACAACAATGTGTAGCAAAGAATATGATTCTAATGTCGATTCGTTACAACAGAAGTGAACTTTTTCTACTTTAAGCATGGAATTTTTGCTTTTGTTTTTATTGTTGTTGCCTTTATTGTGGTTATTTGACTGATTAATTCTCCATGATATATTGAGCAATATCGTGCTGCTCAAAGAATTTCGTATGTGTTTACGCGTATTTTTGTACTCTAAATAATTCAAATCAAATTCCATTGCTCCTAAGCTAAGGTCAGAATTTGTAGCATATAAGGGAAGGTTAGCAGATACTTGCCAATTATCCAAAACTAGATATTAAGGTCTTTAAGCTTAATATCTTTTTGTATGTGTAGCATCTGCTTGGAAAAGGTTTCAACTTTAATGTCTGTACGTGTTATTACTCTTCACTGATTGTCAAGAACCAGGATTAAAGAAAAGCATCCTTTAAAGTTTAAACTAGAAGGGGGCAGGTTATAAATTACAGGTGAAATGAAACTAGAAATATAGTCTTATAATTTGTGTCTAAAAACATAATAAAGGATATTACGTCCATCCATGATAATAATAAGATTTTTATTTATGTGGTTATGAGTTTGAAGTCTCTTTGATTAAACATTTTCTTTCTCACTCAGGGGTTTACCATGAACCACCTCTTTTTGCAGCTACTATACTTTGATCAGGAAGAGATTGGTGGATTGAGCCTTTGCCTACAAGTACCAAGACTTTTCATCTTTAATTTTGTTTGATTATGAATTATTAGCGTAGTTAGGCACTACAATAAGATCATTCCTTTGACTGAACTATAGAATATAGATACAGATCATTCCTTTAACCTTTTCCTATGTATGCTTTATTAGCTGACATTACAGAATATTCAATTAGCATGGGTGATTGTATTGTTAACATAAAGGATCTCTTTAAATTTTTTATTGTGTATTGACCAATTGCAGGTAGACGGTTCTATGCTCACATAACTTTCCTGCTTGATTCTTCGGATGCCTTCCGTGCAATGTTTGATGGTGGTATAATTTTCTAATTTCCCCTTTGCAGCAATTTCTCTTTCTTTGCTTGCATTAATTTTGTATTGTTTTTTTTTAAGAATTTTTTGTGCATATTTTTGGGAATTTTTATTTGGTTAGAGAAAGGGGAAGAATATAAGGAGAGGAGAATTATAACCTTCGAGTTTCTAAAAGTTTTAATGCGTTTCGCGTCCTGCATTTTTGTAACATCCGTACAAGTTGTCACTTAGATCTTTTGGCTTCCGGCTACTTTAGTTTTTCAGCATTGAATTGTAGGATTAAAGTTTTTGATTGAGTTCTTATTTAATTCCAAATTGGAATGGGTACAATCTGAGCACTCCTAAAACTGAAAAGTTCTCCGTAGATTGTGAGAATGGATGTGTCAGTTATGGTTTATCGTCTATGCAAGGATGGCGTACCACAATGAAGGATGCTGTGAGTACATTAAACTTTTCTCTTCCTATTAGAAGTTTTCAAACATAAATTCTTTTGTCTCTTCTCAGAAGTTTCTACTGTTGTATCCTTTTCCGTCTTTATTTAGCATGCTATAGTTTGGATTCAACTAAATATTATTTTACTTGACATATTCAATTGATTGCATAGATCTAATTCCATTGGCGGATTATTATCTGTCCTTAGTCTGAATGTGTCAGTAAACATTGTTTGTTTCACCACCAAGTACGATTATTGAAAACATATATAATAGAGAATTTATTTACTTTTTGATGGACATACTAGAGAATTTGTAAACATGCTTAATAGAAAATGCTCTTGATACGCACTAGAGAATGATGTGATACATATTCCGGGTCCTATACATATAGTTGTTGTTTCTTATGGAAACAGAACTTTTTTGGCAACCATGTCTTTGTGATCAAGAATGTTCAGTTTCTTCCTACTAATTATGCAATGTCTTTACATGTTAGCTCAGTTGAATGTATATAAAAGCCAAGCTGCTTATCTTATCGACCTCATTCACTCATATGTCCCTCTATTCATTCATGATTATGTTGAATTTATTCAGGTTAAATGTGTCTTATTCATACAGTTATACCTGAAACAGTGGTTCCCGCTGCAACGCGTGGGCTTATTTTCTAGTCTATTCTAAAATTGAAGGGGGAGCGGCACTATAGCGGCCTCATTCTTTGCCACTCGATTTCACTCTATTTACAAAAATACCGGCCAAATTGCATGGGTTGGGAGGGTAATTCTCAAAATTTTAGAGGGTAATTTTGTCCATATGGTTTATCAGGGAGCCATTCGATTTCATGCTATTTACAACAAAGCCGTCAGGTTTGGAATGATATTGGGGCCGGGTTGGAAGGGCAATTTTGTCATGTGTGTTTGAGACAGATTGGGGTGGGTTTAGGTATGCTGTCATTCAGTGAGGGTTTCGGGGATGGGAGGCCATGCCTCCGATAGAGAGAGACAAAGCGAGAAAGAGAGAGGAATGGGGATCTCAGCGCCATTGCTGCAGATCTTCGATTTCATGAGTGGGAGAGGGGGGACAGTCAGAGAAAAGTATGGGGGCCTGTAGTTAACGGGACACGAGCCTAAGGCGAGGACTCCATATTTCCCTCTTGCTTTGCTGTACTGGTCGTGTTACTTGATGGAACTGCAGCAGTGCTCTTCAGCTGCTTGATTCTCTCTCCAAAATTTCGGGTTTTGAGCCCTAATGAGATCAGGATTTCGGTCTGGAATCATACGGCTCATTCGTAGTAGGAGGTATGTGGGTTTTCCCCTGTTTGTCTTCCTTTTGGTCTAATTTGGGGCAAAATTGTAGAATTCTATGCATCTCTGTGTGTGTCTTGGTGTAATTTATGTATAGTCTATCAATTTTTACTGAACAATTTGGCTTTGTTTCTATAGTTTGTATTCTAGATTTGCAATTTATATGATATGCTGGTGATTTGTTTGCTTTTCATCCTTCCGGAGCAATAACATTACAATTTCGATTTTTGGCATGGGATATCATACGAGTTTACTTACATGAACACCAGAAAGCAACTGATATAACGATAACGATCAAAGAACGGTACAGTAGAGCTCAAACAATTAATGAAAATTGCCATTAAGGAAAAGTCTGAAAAGATGAATGAAAGAAGCACCTACATGTATTTGGATCTACACAAAACTATTGTATTGTGTAATCTTATTGCTACATATATATAACCTAATATTATTAGGACTAATGGAACATTTCATCTTGAGAATTTTTTTTAATTGATTGTTGTAAAATTCAATTCTTGCTAAATGCTTTCTTCATTTTTTGCTGATTTGCGTGTGGATCTTTTGTTTGATTTCATTTTTGGTTGCAGGAAACATTTATCTTCCAATTTTAGGGTTTTGTTGTGGGAGTTTGCAAACGCTTTATGGATCAGGTGTGTAACTTATCATTAACCGTTTTTTATTTTTATTTTTTGCGTTTTAATTAAAATTGAAAGACTGCTGAGGAATGGATATGCCTGCGGTTATATAACTTATCTTTAACCATTTACTAATATTTTTTGAGTTTTAATTAAAATTCAAAGATTGTTGAGGAATGTATATGGCTACGGCTTAGTTGTGAATTAATGGTGCTGCGGCAACTCCTAAGTTGCTATTTAGGTAAAATTTCAGAGCTCCCCCAATTTAAATTTTCAATTTCTAGGGTTCATTTCGATTTGGGTTTGTTTGGAATCTGCGCTTTCTTTGGTATTTTTGGTTATTCCGTCGTCGGTCATGGCCTCCTGAGATGGAAAGAGCCATGGGCGTGTATGGCTGCTACCGTGTTTGCTTAGTCTGAGAGGCTGATTTGCTTTTGGGTTTGTGTCTATCTTGCTAATTTTGGATATGTTTGGATTTTGTTTTGCTGGGGTTGTCATTCTTTAAAATTTTGTAAATTTTCTATGAAGAAATGAACATTTGTGCCTGTCTAGGGTTTAGGTTTTGCTGAAATGTTCATATCTAGGTTTGGGTTGTTGCGTCGTTAATTTTGAATTTTATGTTTAATTTGGGTTTTTACATTGAGAATTTTGAATCTTTTGCCTGATTATGGTGTAATTAATTTTAATTTTGTGGGTTTGAGTAAATTGTGCACCTTTTCTTTTTGTTCTTTAATGGTTTGGAAAAAAAGCATGAATCTGGAGGATGGAACAAATGGGTTTTCTGTTCAAATCCCTCACCCAAATTAAATATATAAATTAATTTCTTAATTTCCTTTTAATGGTTTGGAAATCAAGCCTTTTATTTTGTGCATTTTCACAATTATTTCTTCCCGAGTTGGAAAGTAGAAGCTTCAACTTTTAGCTCAGACCTTAAAGCCTCAAAATTTTCACCTTATCAATCTGGTTATTCCAGGCAAGCATAACCTTTATCAACATCCTGTTTATTGAATATCAGAATTTCAGTTCTGTATTAGTGCATTTCATTGATGATAATCCAAAATTTTTAATCCTCTGTGTTTCAGGAATGCAGTGTTAATTCTTCGGACTATCGACCACTAAACATTGAGAATTTTGAATCTTTTGCCTGATTATGGTGTAATTAATTTTAATTTTGTGGGTTTGAGTAAATTGTGCACCTTTTCTTTTTGTTCTTTAATGGTTTGGAAAAAAAGCATGAATCTGGAGGATGGAACAAATGGGTTTTCTGTTCAAATCCCTCACCCAAATTAAATATATAAATTAATTTCTTAATTTCCTTTTAATGGTTTGGAAATCAAGCCTTTTATTTTGTGCATTTTCACAATTATTTCTTCCCGAGTTGGAAAGTAGAAGCTTCAACTTTTAGCTCAGACCTTAAAGCCTCAAAATTTTCACCTTATCAATCTGGTTATTCCAGGCAAGCATAACCTTTATCAACATCCTGTTTATTGAATATCAGAATTTCAGTTCTGTATTAGTGCATTTCATTGATGATAATCCAAAATTTTTAATCCTCTGTGTTTCAGGAATGCAGTGTTAATTCTTCGGACTATCGACCACTGCCGTCTGATTCTCCTCAATGGTGCTTGCACCATTTGAACCAGAGGGAATCTTAAGGTTGATTTCTGCATTTGTCGAACTCTAACTCTATTTCCATCTCTCTCTCACACAAACACACTATGTCAATGTTAAAACGTCATCATTCCTGATTATTCAAAATTGGTCTTTGGTTCATTTTATTAGTAAATTTTCAATTATCTGGTTGCTGTTACATGTTTAAGTCAGATTGCATGATATTTTGGTATTTTAGTTATGATAGCTCTGGATTAAACTCTCACCTTTTGTACATTGCACTATTTAACTCACCAACGTGAGAGCCGAACTTTAGGCTCTTACGTGCACATAATTTTCTTAAAATAAGAAAATAAAATGGGCAGTACCTTAATTTGCAGGAGAAGATTTCTGATGAGTTAGATAAGAGAGCGAAGAAGTTTCTTAGAGGAGCAGAAGCAAATTTGGTGGTATGGCCTAGAAACTTTGAGTTTTCATGAAACGTATACATGTTTATTTGTCACTGCATCTTGGATTTTGTGTTTTCAGGGCTTGAAGATAAGAAATTGAAGGGTCAACTTGCTGTTAGAGAAGAATTGTATGGAAAATCTGCACAAGCTGCTGCCAAGGCTGAGAAGGTGATTTGTTTTCCTTAATGTGATATGTTGGTCTGTTCAAACTTTAATGGAAGGAAAAAGAATCTTACATAGAGTCATGCTTAAGCAGTAGACTGGATTTTGTACTCTCTCTTTTCCAGTCGTGTACTGTTGTATTACATTTTTTTTTCTGATTTACTAGATTTGGTTTATACAAGCGATCGTCTACATGAAATCTTGCTTCTTCTGTTCTTTTAGTCCATGTAATACTGATAACAATTGATTTGAATGTTTGTTTTGTTTTTTATCAGAATTATCAGTGGCTTCTACCAAGTGAGGGAGGCTATTTGGAGACTGAAGGCATAGAGAAGACATGGAGGATCAAACAAGAATCAATTGCTCTGCACCTATCAATGCCGCCAAATGGTAATAATGCTTCCCTCTCTTCTTTCTGCCTCTCTATGTGTATATATTTATCATTTTCTAGATGGAATAATCCATTGATCATCCAAGTGGCTATTCGATTTTGCATCTTCTCTTTCCCAATTGAAGTGGTTATTCAATCCATACTAGCTAGATACATTTGAATCGGTTAATTATTTTTGCTGACAATATATGATATCTAATGTAATTGATTCATTCAGTTTTTCATACCTGGATTTAATTCTTTCTTAATTAGTGCTGCAAAATCTGTATTGCAAGCTATTTTTTCCGAGAAACAATCAGATTATTGGATCTAAGTAGCTAATTGTTTTAATTTTGAGGCTTCAATAAAATCAGCACCCACAACTGGAGAAGTCAAGAAGCCTGACCGCTACCGCCTTAGAATCGTCGCTCTTCGGTAAGTTTTCAACATGATATGTTCAAATCCTCTTAATCATGTTCTTGAATTTTACCATATGTATTTTGTTCTTTGCATTTTGTTATTTGAACTCTATTCTTTGAATTTGGTTACCTGAATCGTGCCTAATATTTGATGTGGCCAGTGGCTTTGTATGGCTGGCTGGTGTGATTTGGGAGTGTTTTTAGTTAATGGGAGACAGGACAAAGGTGTGAGGTAGCGAAGTCAAGTGGGATTAGGAATTTAGGATAGTAGAGTATTTGCTATTTATGGGATTAGAAGTCTTTCTTTATTTTTTTCTTGGTGCAAAGGGTGAGTAATTTTAACTCCAGTTTAAGGTAATAACATGTGAATTTTTCTCATTGCCACTTTTTTCCCTTCTATTAAAACAACCTTTGATTTCTTTGATAGTGCCTTTTTTTATCTGTGCTATTATAATTGTTCTTAGCTATTTTGGAACTAAATTTTTCGTGATGCTCTTTCCTTTTCTTCTTAGTGAAAAATACATACTAAAGTAACAATGCAATGGTGGTGGGAATAAGCGTTCTCAGCTATGTATGGATGTGCAATATGAATTAGGTGGATGATGTTGAAGCATCAGTCAATAAAAAAAAAAAAAAGGATCTTAGATATTATACATTAATCCATAATGAATTTGTTGTCCGCCTTGCATCAAAGGTGAGAAGGGCCTTCTTTATTTCGGCCTCAATTATTAATTGAAAACTCATTCATATTTTTTCATAGAAATTCCGTCATTATGCGCTGCTATTTAATTGCTCTTTTTGGGTTTTCTAGCCAAAAAGTCAGTCAGTGTATATTTAATTTAGTTCCCCTAATTTCCTTTTAATTCATTTATTTTTTGTTTTGTTGGGTGATGCAGTTTGATCAAATCGGGTTGAATTGAATAATCCTTGAAGTGGCAAGAAGGAACTGACTAAGCAAGTAATAATTCTTAATTACTTATATGTTTTCATTTTAATTTATGATTTGATTGGCCCTTTCTTATATAAATTTCGAGCTCCATAATCGTTGGACCATTGACATGTTATGAGTGCTGATTAGTTTATGTGTGTAAATATAGTGTATGGGTGTTAAGTACTTCAGATGTTATTGACGATCTCAGAAGGGAAGGGGCATCCCCTTCTTCTTCTCCTTTTTCTTTTCTCTTGAATTCTCTCTCAAAAAACTAAACCACAGCCGCCAGTTTTCTTATCCCTAATCGCCGATCTCCTCAGGTTTGCACCAAGCCAGCGAAGGAATCAGGGGAACGGAGCTCAGACTGTCAGAGGTATAAATTCACATCGTTAATTTTTTTTTTTTTTATTAATCTCAACCGGATCTGAGAAATTCTAAGCCATGGATCTATGTATAGTGTGTGTTGAATCTCTGAGCATCTCTATTTTTTTTTTCATCAAATGGTCTCTATAGTGTCTGTGTATTTGCGCATCCATGTATGAATATGATCTCTGCAATCTCATTATTGTCCTGGGAAACCACCAAAATTATCAATTACTTGCTTTCTATGTACAATGTTATCAAACTCTAATTTCAAATTTTCTGATTTTGGGGTGGAGGGAGTGCTAATATAGTAATTTTCAGGTATGTTGGTTCTTTGCTGGATTTTTTTTGGGTAACTTTGTGATTTGCAGTTAATTTTAGGAATTGATCTATGGGTTTGGTTTGAATGCACTGACATAAGTTATTGTTTCTGTTAATGCAGATGATGGAAATTGACCCGAGTTCAAACTGAAACAATATGATTATTTTCGTTATGGTGAGAACTCAGAACCCTTTCTTAAACTTTCCTGTTTTTGGAATTGAGAAATTGGGTTAATTTTATGATGATTCACCAAGAATTTGTCAATCATTTTAATGCATATGAGACAGGGTTTCTGCTTTGTAGGATCTGTTTTTGGTCTTTAGATATTGCTTGATTTGGTATTGTCAAATGGTATATGAATTTCCATGTTCACTTTGTCAGGATAAATTTCCAAGATTGTCATTCGATTCTAAAGACATACATTGAACGGTACATATTCCAAGATTGTTGTTGGACAATCAAGCAAATCAAGATTATCATTTGTCAAGATTGTTTTTAGAAAGTAATTTCTCTGATCAAACAAATCAAGCAAAGTGAACATGGTATATGAATTTCCAAGATTGTCAGTATGAAACTATACATTAATGCTTGATTTGGTATGGCGTTTTCTTCACAAACCTTTTAAATGTAAGAAACTTTTAATTTTTCTGGATTCAATTTTAAATAAGATATTCAAAATTGGTCCTTGGTTCATTTTATTAGTAAATTTTCCTCTTCTAGAATTGTGACTTGCGGTCTTGCTTTTTATGATTCACAATGTTAATCCTTTACTTATGCATTGATGGGTAAGTCTTTGGTTCTGTTTTTGTTGAACTTTTAATTAGCCCAGGCTAGCTGTCCCTTCCTAATGGATGGGTTTGGTTTCAGGATTCTCTTTTCTTTGTTGAATTTTCAAGATAGATGTTGTATTTGTATGTTACATAGCTTTTTCTGAATTTCCAATTTCGTTTCAAAAAGACCTAAAAAAAAAGAAGGAAAAAGCTCTCTGGCGACCAGTTTTTTGTGGTGATTTTCCCAGTTTTGTCCATGCGTTTTTTTTCTAATTTTGGATTTGCAAATGAGTATTCTTTTTTCTTTGTTCCTTCGTGACTTGCATGCTGCTATATAATTTGGTTTTGTTTTTGTTTGTTCTCAGAGTATGTTGTGTGGGAATCTGTAGTGCTTCATTTTTGCTCTGTACCAAGAGTTGTTTTCTTCTTTCTTATGGTTGTGAATATATATATGTGAACACATAATATCTTCATTTGGAATGAATCGAAAAGCTTACTACGATAAAATTATATTTTGTGGTACTTGAATATGGTTGGCTAAATTATACTGGTTTTAAGTTGAGGACATTTTACTGCAGAAATGGATGGTTCATGGATTGCAGTTGGCACGACCATGGCCACGACCACGAAGAGGAGACATTGTTGGCGATATCGAAGCTCCTAAAGGAATTGACCGAGGAGGAGGACATGAAAGTACAGATTTGGATTTCATCAGCACGACCAAGATCATGAGCATTTTGATTGTCTGCAGCTCTCAGTTTTTGGTATTTCTTCTTACATTTAATCTGGTTGAATTTTTTATTTTGTGGGTTTGGAAATTCAAGTTTTTTTTTCTGCAATTTATATTTCCATTGAAGTTTTTGAACTGTTTTGTTTGGTTGCCAGTATGATTACTTATAGACTATTTCGCCATATGCATTTGCTACAAAATGTAAACTTATTTTAAATGAAACATGTTGAAGTCTCTTTGCATTTGCGTAAGCTATTGTGTGTTGTTAAAAGAGAGGGGGCATCTAGCATACAACACACATGCCATGGTTGTACAACTAAGTTTGCCATGGAAGGATTTCCGGATTTCTTCGATGCCTCTCCTTCGGCCAAGCCTCTGCATTTACATGATCATTGTCAAACACTGTAGCAACTATAAGTTTGTCAAAATTTATAATTATGGTTATTGATTGCGAATTTTGATCATAGTGGTCCAGATTTACTTGCTCATGATCTTTTTATTGTTTTACTGTGAAAAGATGGATACTTTACTGCAAAATATGCTTAATTTAATGCAGATTTGCTAGGTTTTTACTACAATTAGGTTAATTGGATAATGTATATTGGCGATTTTGCAGTAAGTTCAATGCTTTTGTGTATCTACTTCTCTTTTGATTAACTTCTCACTCTTACAGGCTTAGATTCAAAATCATAATGGATTCCCCTTTTAACATTGGACCTCTCTGAAAACTCTCTAATCATCATTGATTGCAGACTAAAATTTAATGCATTAAATTTCCTTCCCTCTTTCTTCTCCAAATTTTCAGGTCTCCACAATTGTTCAGGTTGTCGGCATTATTCTTTCCTTGCACGCAGCTACTAAAATTTCCAGTAGAGCCCAAGGTATAGCAACAATTGCCAGTAGATGGCATACGTTAATGATATGCAGTTCTAATGATTCACCGCATACCAGAAGTTCAGACAGTTTGGTGAACTTTGAGGCTGCCAACAGATTGAGCTCACTGCATATAAGTTACTCTGAGAGTGATTTGGAGTCAACGGATTATGTTCATGTGCCTACAAATTCCCAGCTGGTTTCACATATGGCTTCATACCACAAGAGACAAGCTTTTGGTATGCATCAGCTTATGCTGTTTCAGTATTTTCTGTTTGAAAAGATGGCTCTTTTGGTCGTCATTTATGGTTTTCGTTTGTTCATTTCCCATGGTTCAGTCTTACTGATTGTTGATTGTGGCTCATACTCTATTTATATTTCTCTGTAAACTGCTAATTTTGGAATATACTATCGTTTCCTTGCTGGTACATTAAAATGAAAATATGAAAAGTAGTCTCAATCTCGCCTGGGGGTGTTGCAGGCTGATTCAATGCTACGAGGCACTTCGTTTAGTACTATCTGAGGGAGAGGTGTTGGGTGTCTGAGACTGCAAAACCAAATTATTTATGGAATTTATAACATGCAATCAGTTTTTTTTTTTAAGTTTAGTTCAAATAATGTTGATTGCACTGTTATAAAGCTTTCTTTTATAGTTAGGTTGAAAATCATATAGATATATTCTTTATTTAGTTGGTCCAATCTATGAGATTGTTTTGTTTGATGTTTCAATCAAAATATGGTCTTTTTTTGTGTGTGAAATTATAATGGAATTGCAAGTCAAGTATATCTTAGATTCTTGGTTGCTTACTCACCTTCCCACAGCTATTATATTGTCTCTTGACTGGATGGATTTTTATAATTTCTTGGAGTTATAATGCTTTTTATAATTTCCTAGATCTATCCTCTTTGTTCATTCATGATTATGTTGAATGTTTTTCAGGTTAAATGTGTCTTATTCATGTAGTTAAGGCTGGTGCATTTAAGTCCCGCAGCATCGCGCGAGCATATTACTAGTTTACTCCATGAGAAGTAGTGAATGACAGTGGTGTTTAAGGGTAATGCTAGGGAGATTAAATTTTCAAATTAAATGATGTGTCACCAATAGAAATGTGCATGTTTATCAACGCTTGAGCAATAAACCATTCATTAACTTCCATGTCTTTTAGTTTTCAAAATTTAGTTTACAAATTGAGTCTCGTTAACATTATCCGTTTGTTAATTATTACTAGGCTCGTGCATCTCTCTCTCTCTCTCTCTCTCTCTCTCTCTCTCTAGAAGTCAGTAGGCAAGCTTAGACAACTCATTGGGGGTTGACAAGATGCACAACATGTTGACTGTCGTTTTCTCTGTTGTTTTAAAATCTACATATTTCTTTTCAGTAGGCTCTTGATCATGCTAAACCCTGTATCGAAAATGCAAAGAATGCTGCTCAAAGTAGACATAAAATGAATCCTTTTAGTCTAGTCTTGCTGAAAGACGTATTTTCCTTAATGCATGCATTGGATTGTAGAGCCTGAAGGCAGCCAGGACGAATTCAAACTAAACAAAAGAAATGGTAACCCAAGAAAGAGTGTTATCAAAGGACAAATTCCGTTATTTATTACATAAGATGTAAGTGTTAAAAACAAAAGAGGGAAAAAATATCACACACACACACACACACACACACACATACATATACAGTGGCAGATCTACAGAAGGACATGGGAGGTCCTAGGACCCCTCGGCGACCCTAAATCGTTGCTAGAAAATTTTCGGGAGCCCTCGTACTCGAACACGAGGCCTGTGCAATGTGTTCTGTAATTTCTGGGTTTGCAGGGTTTTGTTCTTGCGAAGATGAAAGGAGGAAAAAGATGATTAAATGGGTTTCTCTCTCATCCTTTCATTCCCACGTGACCACTCTCAAACTTTCCCATTTAATTTATTTTTTAATTGGTCCAATCACATTTGGACAGCTAACATCAAGTTGATCTTTCCAAAAAATGAAAATGGGCTGTCAATCCCTAGGTGTATTTTTGCTAATTGGTGCGGCTCCCCTCTTTATGTCACATCTCATCCCAAAGCGGACAATATTGTGCTTTATGTCACATCTCATCCCAAAGCGGACAATATTGTGCTACGGTAGTGGAGCGGGCCCGGGAAGTGATCCACACCCCGACCCAAAATCAGGGCGTGCTGGCCGTCACGCCCTAATTTTGGGTCGAGGTGTGTCACTTTACGCGTCCAGTGCCTCATTTTGCTTTCTACACCCACATATTTAACACACTTATTTGTCTTAAAATTCAATATAAATCAATATGATCTTTAAAAATATTATGTAAATTACTATGAATTGTAATTATTTGAACTTTTATCTTATACCTTAAATTCACCAAAATACTAAAGGTATATACTAAATTTACTTAAATTCACCTAGTCCGTCTAGACCGCGTGCGGAGAAGAAAGAAAATAGGACCCTTTTTAACAATTGGTATATGTTTTGTGTTTTTTTTTTTTTTTTGTTAAATGTGTAGTTTAGAAATAAAAAAATATGGAGAGATTTTTCAAGTCAAAGCCGATAGCACCATCTATTTATTCAGTGAGAAAGATGGTTGACTAATGTTTTTTCATGTATTGGTAATGAAGCTATCATAGAACATTTTTAGGCTATGAAACCCGTCGTGGACGCTCAAATTAGGATTTTATAGGTTGTTGTAGTGTTGTTTTGCGTATGATTTTTTAATGAAATGTATTATATTTAACCTTTCAATGTTAATTTTGTCTATAAATTTCTTTACCTTTATTAATAGCCCCCCCCCCCCCCGAATTTAAAATCTTGGATCCGCCACTATATATATATATATATATATATTTACAGGGACCTTAAGGGGAGGGATCCCCATTTTTTCAAAAAAATGGGGACACGCTCCCTACCATTGGATTTGACTTTAATGAAATCATGTGGTTGAGATTATGTGGCTTGTGTTTTAATCTCAACCACACAATTTCATTAAAGTCAATCTAACGGTGGGGAGCGTGTCCCCATTTTTTTTTTTAAAAATGGGGATCCCTCTTGTGAAAGGTCCTAATGTCCTTGTGGATATACGATTATGATGGACTTTAAAAGGATATAAAAGTGCTAAGAATGGAAGACCTAAAATAACTGGATCTGAAATGTTCTTAATTAAAACAAATGGGATTTTGAAACAAACATCATTTTGACAAACATGTGCTTTGGGTATTTCGTATTTTAATTGCATTGATGATTGGTTTGCAGCACTAAGTATTTCTGATGACTTATGAAAATACTTAGTAGGAATTAATCCTTCTTGAATACAATTCAAGTCTGCTCCCGAATCTATCAAAGCAATTGTTTCTAATTGAAAATCTTCAATTATTATTTTGATTTTAGAATACCATTTTCAGATTCTTATCTTGTCTAAAAGACTTAGTATTAAGTCATTTGTGGGATTTTCTATTTCAAGTTTATGCTTAGAAGAAGAACTACTGCTTTCTTAATCCTGGGATTTTACTAATTGTTGTGTTCGGACTCCAGTGAGTTGTGTACGTATTTCTAGGTTTTCTGATTTTAGAAACCTAATTTCTTCTTTGATTTTATTAATTTCTTGTTGTAAATCCTTTACAATGATTTCTTTCTTTGGTTTATTAAACCTTTCTAATGTGGTGCTAAGGCTAATCTTTTGTGAAGGCTGGGGTTGACTAGAACTGGTTTCATCTAGGGAAACCAGTTTCTTAAGTTTCTTTAAATAAATTGACTTTAGTTATGGGTCATCGACTTTACTAATTAATTCTATAAGAAGATTTTCTTGTTCTTCTTCTTTGTTGAGGACTGAAACAGTCTTACAACAAGTATCATTACATCCTAATTTAATGTCGGGTGATGGTATACTACTAGCATATTGGTATGAGGAAGACGAACTAGAAGTTAGATCATCTTCAGATTGACTATAGTCTGTGTCTTTAAGATCCAAAACTTGGATAAGCTGTAGTTTCTTTTCCTCAAAGATTTTCAGCTGACTAATGGTTTTCTTAATTCTACACTTATTAGCATAATGACCATACTTGCCACACTTGTAACATTTTCCTTTCTGTTCTTGGGTTTTGGAGTGGATTTTACCCGAGGGTTTCCTGTTCCACTTGTTGGATTTAGGTTTTTCATAAAACCTATTGGTTTCAAAATTTTTAGTTTTGTATTTGTTGTATTTGGGGTGTCTCCTACTGAAGTACTTAGTTGGGTACTTATTGTAGGTATCTGACTTTTTCTTTTTATTGGATGGAGCTATAGGTGGTAAACCATATTGTTCATAGAACGTTCCTAATTCGTATTTGGCAATTGATTTATCTTTGTTAACTTGTTTTGAAATTTTCATATCTATACACATTTTCAATCTTTCATTCTGGATAATACTTATTATATTTCCATAGGTAAGGATATGATATGGTATGATACCTTCTTCGTTAACTAAAACGTTTTTTATTTTATGTGCAAATAGATTTGGTAATCCATTAATAAATTTTTCTTTCCAAAATGGTTGATTACTATCTTCTCTAAGCATGACTCTTGACATAAAAACATCTTTGTACCATCTGAAGTCACTTAAGGTTGGGCACCCTAAGTTACTAAGTTGATCATGGATCCTGGAGGTAACATTGCTAGGTGTTCCTATGAAATGTTCTATGGTAGTGAAAAGTAAGGTGTTAACTGCATCAGGGACTCCCTGTCCTATGTGTTCGTCAAAGATGGGTAATTCATCTTCATCTATTTTTACTGCATTTTTTATTTCATTTCTTGATTGTTCAGTGAGATATTTCTCCCACCAGGAATGTAGCATTCCTGTGAATCCAGTGACTAAAAGGTCAACGACCTGAGTTTGGGTAAGATTATGATTGGTAATCTAGCTATTAGCAACCATAGAGATATGTTGTAATTTGTTAAGAAGTTCTTGTTCTGATAAACCATATATGTTCCATTCATAGAGTTTATCTGCTGAAACAACAAATTGGTTTTGAATATTCCTTTCTTCAAATTGAAGGTCTGGAGGTGTAGGTCTGGGATACCAATTTTTGGTAAGAGATGTTGGATTAACTCTCTTGTTGGTGATTTTGATTTCAAAATTGGAAAAGGCTTGTTCGACTTTCCTAATGGAAGTTGAGTCAGATGCATTCTTTGAATCCCAAATTGTAGAAGAAGTTGTTTCTTCTTGGGGTTCATTTTGTTGGATGACATTAATTGTCCTTTCTTGCTTCAATTCATGAAGCATTTGGTCTATTTTTTTACTTGTAGACATTGTCTTTAAAGTCGTTGTGCTGGAAGACTCTGGAAATGTGACTAAGGGTTTGTCTTTAGATGTTGGTTTTGGGTTGTGACAATCTATCTATTTTGTCTAACTGTTTGCCTATGGTATGAAGGTTTTGGTTTGTGAAATTGTTTTGTTCTATGATAGGTTTTACTCCTGCATCTTCCTTTGGAAGTTTAAAAGGAGTGGCTAGGAGTTGTGTATTGGCAGTGGCGATAAGGATAGTTTCTTGTGGGGGATGACTGGAAGACACTGTGGTTTTGTATTATTTCATCCAGTTTTCTTTGGTGATTACCTTTAATTTCTTTTCAGATTTATATTACTTTTCAACGAAGTCGAAGAAAAATACTTCAAACCTGTATTTGTTCATGAAATTTGTCCATTTATCTTTAATATCTAACTTTTGTTCTTGTGTATATTTAGTTCTAAAGATATTTCTTCTAGAAATATTTTCTTCTGCTTGAATGTCATTGTTGAGTTTTTTCCAATGGATTTTAAAGGGTTTGTTTAAAACAAGTAATTGGTGATTAACCTGACTTGCTTCAAAGTCAGATTATGTGGAGATGTTTGTTCTCCTTGGTCTTGGATATTAGACTGGTAAACTGGGTGAACCACCTGTGAATTGGTTTCTACTGATTTTAATTTGATATTAATTAAATCATTGATTAATTCTTGTTGAGTAACAATATAATTTGTTTCTACTGCTTTCATTTTCCTATTACTCAAAGAGTTGATGTACTCTTGACCTTGACCTTGACCTACCATACTGGCAGATAAAGATCCAGCAAATGAGTTCCTACTAGGAGTGAAAGATTTATGTGACTGATTACTAGGTTTTCTAGTTAACCTGTCAAAATTGATTTTGACTGTTTCGTCAAAATATTGTTCTATGGTATCTAAGTCTACTAGACTATTTTGAACACTAACTGGTTTACTTTCATTAATCAAACACCAGTCTGAAGGTAGACTGATATCTGACCATCTAATGGTTCTTGGTACTTTAATATTGGCATTTTCTTGGTTGGTTTGTATCAAAAGTGTATGGTCTCTAGGACTCTTTACTAAGGCTTGGAAATTCATGTTTGTTCCTGTAACTTTGTAATATACTCTGTAAATTAATGCCAATGGCTGTGTTCCTTCAAGGACTTGGTATCCTGAAGTTTTTATATTTAATGTGAGTACTTTTAGCATATGGGGATCTGAAAGACTTATGGTGAGGTCTGGAAAACAATCAAAATGGATAGGTCCATTATAAAGGCTTGACTCAATCATTCCAAGTATGCTATCACTAAAGTTAATGAACCTTGCATCTCGGAAACATAATAATATGGAGGTATTAAGACCTCTTCTTGTTAATGGGTTAACCGCTATTTGGACTAATCCTATGTGAATGTAGTTATGACCATCTTTCCTATGGGAATTTATCTGTTCTGGAGAGAATAACTAACAAGTTTCATGTTCTTTACTAAGAGCATAATTTTTTTCAACTGTTTTGACATGATGTTCACTTCTAAATGAGGCTACTAACCATTTTTTCTTATAAATATTTTTTGATGAAACTTTGGGGATATTCCAATCTCCAAAATCGACATTGTCGTCTGTTTGAAATTCTAATTTTTGTTCTTCATTAACAATATCTGGTATAGTTCCTAGATTTGATCTAGAGCTAGTGCTGGCCATTGAATTAGATCTAAATAATCTACTCATGAAGTTCACAAAACAATCAAACAAAATACAGAAATCTTATATGCTTCACCTTCCTCGCGTATTAGCTAAACTCCTTCCCCGCTCATACGATCCGTTCATGCCTCTCCTGGGACTTATTGTTTGGAATACGCCTTACTGTTTGGTTGGGGAGTTGAACAAACGTACTTAGAAGATTAACAGATAAGATAAATTGTTAGTCGAAAGACTGAATTTAGAACTTAACTTATGGATTAGATATATGCTAATGCAATTACCACTCACTTGGCTCTGATACCAAATGGTATTCTAAAATCAAAATAACAATTGAAGATTTTCAATTAGAAAGAATTGCTTTGATAGATTCGGGAGCAGACTTGAATTGTATTCAAGAAGGATTAATTCCTACTAAATATTTTCATAAGTCATCAGAAATACTTAGTGCTGCAAACTAATCACCAATGCAATTAAAATACGAAATACCCAAAGCACATGTTTGTCAAAATGATGTTTGTTTCAAAACCCCATTTGTTTTAATTAAGAACATTTCAGATCCAGTTATTTTAGGTCTTCCATTCTTAGCACTTTTATATCCTTTTAAAGTCCATCATAATCGTATATCCACTAGGACATTAGGACAAAAAGTAATATTTGAGTTCTGTACTGAAACAGATCTCAGAAAACTTAGACAACTTCAAAGAGATAGTATCTCAAAATCCATTAATTTAATTCACAATAAATCACAACAAATTAATTTCTTAAAAGAAGAAATTAATCACAAAAGGATTCAAGAACAACTAACAAATAAAATTTTGTTAGAAAACATTGATAAATTTCAGAAGAAACTTATTAATGAAATTTGTTCTGATATTCCCAACGCCTTTTGGCATAGAAAACAACACATAATCAAACTTCCTTACAATAAGGATTTTGATGAAAAGAAAATCCCAACCAAAGCCAGACCAATTCAAATGAGTCAAGAAGTTAAGGAATTATGCAAAACAGAAATCCAAGAACTCCTTAATAAAGGAATAATTAGAAAAAGTAAAATCACCATGGTCTTGCCCAGCTTTTTATGTTCAGAAAAATGCTGAAATAGAAAGAGGAACTCTCAGATTAGTTATTAACTATAAACCTTTGAATGAAGTTTATATATATATATATATATATATATATATATATTAATCAACCCCATAATCTTATTAAGATAAAAATACAAATACAAATGAGGGGGACATAAAGCCAAACCTCATTGATGAAAAAAAAACATCACATATACGTAGTACAATCAAACTTCAGAATAAAAAAAACTTCTTAAACGAGCCACTTTCAATGCAATTGCTAGTGCTACCTTTTCTTTGAAGATGTTAAAGAATTGAAAATAGGCATACCTCCATGATATCTTTAAGATCAATGTGCCGCAAACTCCCCAAAAGCCTACGATGAAGCCAAGTACCACGCTAACATAGAACCACAACTTATCATCATTTCCATCTTCATTCTTGTCTTTTGCATCCTTAGATGGGAAAGTCTTATCTTCAGGGCACTTAGTGAAAAGAGGAACTCCACACAGTGATGGATTGTCCATATAAATCGAAAAATCATTGAGCGTTTGAAGCTGGTTTCCAGAAGGAATTCTTCCGGACAAGTTGTTATAAGACAAGTTCAAGTGGGACAAAGAGGTTAAAGATGACAAGCTTTGAGGAATTTGTCCCGTGAGGTGGTTGTGTGAGAGATCAAGAGTTTCGAGCCAACGTAAGTTTCCAATCTTGGAGGGGATCCTTCCAATCAATTGATTCATGGACAAATTCAAGGTGCCCAATAGAATGAGGCTGCTTATTTCTTCAGGGATTTCACCTTGTAAATTATTTGATGAAAGATCAATGCTCTTTACAAGATCTAGAGTCGTGTTGTACACAAGTTCTCGTCCTTTTAATATCAATGTGGTTTGCTCAAGATAACCATTAACATATACATCACCAATATTATTGACCAGCAAAGTCAAATTATTCAAACAAGTGGGAATAGTACCTGAAAAGTTGTTGCGACTAAGGTCGAGGATGTGAAGGCGGAGAAGATTGCACAGTTGATGGGGAATATGTCCAGTAAAAAAGTTGGACCGCAATAGTAGCCTGTTCAACAAGGATACATTTGATCCTCCTATCCATAGAGGTATGTTCCCAGATAACTTGTTGTCTCCAAGATCAAAACTCCTCAAACTAGAACAATTTTGCAAGGAATTAGGAATATCACCACTAAAATTGTTGTTGTTGAGATGTAATACTTTCAGGGAACTTAATACCCCCAATGAAGTGGGAATATTACCAAAGAGATTATTGTGACCAACATCTAAATACAACATATTGCTCCCCGCACTCCATGCATGAGGTAATTCTCCAGAAAATTGATTGCTCCTTAGAGACAAGATTTCCAACTGCTGCATGTTGCCGCCGATAGAGGTAGGAATAGTGCCATTCAAATGATTCTCCATTAGAACCAGATGTTGCAAATTGGGCATCATTTGACCAATGTTCGAGGGAATTGGCCCGAAAAACATATTGTTATTCAGATAAAGGATAATGACTTTAGTGGACCACCAAAGTGGGGCTGGGCCCTCCAATTGATTGTGACTCAAATCAAAATATTGCATACTTGGAAATTTCAAATGGGATGGAAAGTTTCCACCAAGTTTGTTGTAAGACAAGTCTAGCCAGCGGACTTGGGAAGATATCCTCGACAACCATTCCTCTGGTAAATCCGAGATTCCAATACCCCTAAGAGTGACATAGATCAGTTCAACTTGAGTTTGAATCCATATCCAAAAATCAGGACTTACCTGACAGTTTCGGATTCCAAATGTGTGGAGCTTGAAAGGAGGAACCCAATCACGAGCCATGTTGAACTTGAGGGACATGGGTTGGTGTGTGACTTGAATTCCTACACTAAAATCTTGTAATCTGGTAAGATTTATGAAATGAGCTTCCGTTACAATGCCTTCCAATGAATTTTCAGACAGATCGAGGGAAACTAGTTGAGAGAGTTGTCCCATACCTTGTGGAATTTGACCTTTTAAGCCTGTTTTAGATAAATCAAGGTATTTTAGAGATTTGAAGTTTGCAAATTCATTTGGAAGAGAATTACTGAAATTATTCCTTGATAGATCAAGTGCAATGAGGCTGGTAAGATTAAAAATCCAATTGGGAAACGAAGAACTGTTAAAACTGTTATTCGACATATCAAGGACCAAAAGTGATGTCAAGTTAATCCTCTGGAGTGAGAGTGGAATGCTTTCAATTTGGCACGAAGATAAGTGTAACTTTAACAATGAAGGAAGCATGTTCATAACATATGCCCAACTGACTCCTGTGCGGCTAAGGTCCATGTAATTGAGATTAAGGTATTTTAGGGAAGAGAGGTGAGAAAGCCAAGTCAAGTTTCTGGAAGATAAGTACTCATTGGACCCGAGATCAAGAAAATGTAGGCTCGACAGGTTACCAAAAGAAGGGGGAATCTCTCCCTCAAATGATGCAAAGGAGAGATTGAGATATTGCAAACCTTTAAGCTCCCCAAAGAACATCGGAATGTAAGTGCCTTGAAACTCATTGTAGCTGAGGTCCAGGTATTTTAAATGTTTCAAGCTCAACAAAGAAGCATTTATCTTACCTCCCAAGCAAGACCTTTCATAAGCCGAGTCGTCCCACTCTTCATAAGAACGGGAATCTGGATATGGATTCCGGAGGTCCATCTTGACAACAAGGCCGGTGCTGTTGTTGCATGAAATTCCTTCCCATTGACAGCAATCATGACCCACCCAAGAGGAAAGCCTACCAGAAGGATCAACAAGATGTTGTTTAAAGCTGACAAGTGCTCGCCTTTCTTCCTCAATGCATAATGGTTTCACAGTGCTAGTGCTCGGAACTCCGATATCACCCAAGCAGATCATAGCAGTGGGTAGATACGTAGATGCGAAAAGCAAAATGAGAAAAGAGTGAGAAATATTGAGGTGATTGAATAAGGTGTTTGCAAACAAGGTATCCATTGGAGAAGTCAGTGTATTTATTCCCCAATTGGTTGCAGATGAACACAACAAGTGAACTCAACTCATATATTTATAACAAGCAATGAGAGCTTAAAGATTATGAAGTGTATCAACTCTCTATTGGGTTTCACACGTTTACATTTGTATTCACACCATGAAATTGCAAAGAAGGTGAGCTGGAGTGGGTAGAGAGTGGGGAGGGGGACAACTTGACAAGGACACAAATGCTCCTGCCTACTTTTAAGTCAATCTTCTAGGTCAATCTCATAATTTCCACAATTTTAGACTTGTTGGCCGACATTAAGTTCGGCATATCAGACACGTTTGTAACACCATCGTATTAATCTCGTTTGTTAATATTAGGGAACAAAAATGATAAAAAATTATGAAGTGTTTGGATTTTTTATGGCTGAATTATATTTTAACACCATCATATTTAGCTCAATTTCTTCTTCCTAATCAATCAACAAGTGTAGTCGATGAGATGTGCTACAATAAGACGTCAACCGCGGAGTTGTTGCGGTTGTAGCTCCCAGGCCATTTAGTAACCCAGAAGTAGTTGTAATAATTTTCTTTCATAATATTACATGAGGTCACAAGTTTGAATTATTTTGTCCGTTATCAAGACAAGAACTTAGGACATCACTATATTGTTCTCCAATACTACGTCGTATTTCCAAAACTTCCAAAAGGAGGGTGGTTAAAATGTTCAACATCTTCCCTCAGTCAAGAAAGTGTTTACCATGACACAATACACAACAAGATTAAAATTTCATTGCTTGTTGAATGAACGTATCATAATTACCACAAAGCAAAAATCCTCTTGACAACAAAACTTGGCAGAGTGAGAAATCAATCTCTTGATTTTTTGAACTTCTTCGACTTCCCTCCGGACTTTCCTCCCCCCTTGTGGCCTAAGTACTTGTCAATATCCTCCTCCTCCCCATTGTTTGCCCCCTTCCTCTTCTTGTCTCCACTCTCTTTTATTTTCTGGAGATGTCAAATGTAGAACACGTTGAGCACTATTTCTATTCAATGGGATACATACCCCGTAAATGAAACAAAATCCTTGAGATTGACAAGTAAACAAAAATAGAAAACACCAACTTGGGAAGACATTACCATCTGTGCTAATCTTTTGGCCTCTCCGACACGTTC
The DNA here is from genome assembly GCF_916048215.2 of Malus sylvestris. Taxonomy (NCBI): domain Eukaryota; kingdom Viridiplantae; phylum Streptophyta; class Magnoliopsida; order Rosales; family Rosaceae; genus Malus; species Malus sylvestris. Next base: position 35,082,521 of record NC_062264.1, on the reverse strand, counting down.
TAACGGTAGCAGGACTTCCTCTTCTTGAGCAGAAAACTCCGGTAACTTTTTGCCTCAACATTAACAAATGTAGCACGGATACGGATACGGATACGGCGATACGACACGGCAATACGGCTATTTGAAATTGTAAGCATAAAAGTTAAAAAATTGGTTTCAGTATCCCACCAGACTGTTAGGATGCCAGATGGCATCATCTTGTGGTGACAGTTAGAGTTGGGTATTAGCATAAATAGCACATCGTAAGAGAATAAGGGAGTTAATGAAATATTGATTGTTGTATTGTTGTTATGTTACTATCTCTCTGTACAATCGTAGAAGACGTAGACCGGGTTCTAACACAGACAAGCATGGGAAACTATAGCTTACCGATAAGCTTCTCTATTTTTTTGTCCTTCGATTGAAAGTTCCTCTCTCTGATTTTTTGTGTGTCGGAGCTTGAACAAAGGTTCAAAATGTGAATTTTCACATTGGGTACGTCAAGATTCCACCGAACATGGTGAAGATTGTTATTTACAAGTTTGCAACTTCCAAGACCGCTGGCCGATGACGTAGTCAAGTTCCTTACAGAGTCATTCCTCCTTGCATAAAAGTTCAGTCCGACAGTAATTTCCAGATTACAAAGAATAATCAACTACGATCAGGTTTTTTACTTACACAGTCGAAGCAATGTGTATAACTTTATTGGTTGTACATGTTGAGCAGAAAAAAAATGAAATCAAATGTCAAATAGCGTCATTTAATATTACAGTCTAGTGGTATTCCTATTCACTTGTAAATGAGAGGTTTTAGGTTCGATTCTTACCAAGGCAATTTGAACCACATTATTGATAGCTCAGTGTGAAGCTAAATCCACCTTCTCTCCTTAATGTGGATAACATCGATTGTTAAAAAAGGGTCAAATGCCAAAGCCGTCCCACCATGAAATTGCAAGGAAAGTGAGAGTGGGGAGGGGGACTAGACTTTTTCATTTGTTTTTCACTAAGGAATGATTGTTAGTACTCCGTAATAATCTTTGTTACACTCGTTGCTTTTTTAATTTTTTTGTTTTCAAAAAGGGGGAAAACTAGTCTCCATAAAGAGACCGAGAAGATGACAAGGACACAAATGCTCCTGCGTCCATCAGCAAAGACCTTGACTTTTAGTCAGTCTCACAATTTCCTCCCGCGTATACAAACAGTGCCGCAATTTTAGGATTGTTGGCCGACATTGAGTTTCACATTGACCATAGGATTGTTGGCCGCAATTTTAGTCAGTCTCATTTATTGTACGATGGAAACTACATTTTCTTAGGAAAGTGTTATTGGTATTCCAAAAATCTCATTATAAACTCCTCACAAGTGTATTTTTCTTTCTAAATATAGAAAATTTGGAATGTACAATGAGAATTTTGGAGTGCTAATAACAATTTCCTTTTCTTATGGCTAAATTATATTTTTGATCATATTTAGCTCGATTTCTTCTTCCTTATCAATCAACTAGGGTAGTTGATGAGATGTGATAAAATAAGACTTCAACAACAGAGTTGTTGCGGTTGTAGCTCCCAAGCGATATAGGAACCCATATATCGTTGTTTCAATAACTTTTCTTTCATAATATTTATAAGAAAGGAAAACTAATGAAAAGGGTTTGAAAATTTTGAGTTTTAATGATAAGGACAAAATAAAGGGTAAAGTGAATAGTATCAGGATTGACTTTTTAGTGTAAAAATGTGGTTTTTCGTTAAAGTGAATAGTACTAAGAGCTTTTCGTTAAAATTCTCATTTAAGAATGTCACAATTTCAAATCGTTTTATCCGTTATCAAAACATGGACTTAGAACCCCACTATATTGTTTTTAATAATACGTCGTATTCCCCAAACCTCCAAAAAAAGGGTGGTATGGTAAAAATGTTCAACATCTTCCCTCAGTCAAGAAAATGTTGACCATGAGATATTATATAAATTACAATTTCATTGCTGGTCCTTTCGTTGAATCAACGTATCATAATTACCACAAAGCAAAAATTCTCTTGAGAACAAAACTTGGCAGAGTGAAATCAATCTCTTGAATTTTTTAACTTCTTCGACTTTCCTCTGGACTTTCCTTCCCCCTTGTGATCGAAGTACTTGTCACCTCCAGAAGCAAACTAGGTTTTTGGACCTGGATCTAAAAGCCCCACCCTTTTTTTCCACTTTGGTGATTAAAATCCTGAATTTCACTCAATTTTGCCCTAAAGTCCTTTATTTAGATAGGCTACACTGCTAGTTTGTCCCCAGAATTTTGTAGGCATTTTCAACTTACCCATGAGCTAAGTTTTTGGAAAATTATATTACTTTCTCAAATCAGAAATTTTAAGTTTTTAAATTAATAGGATAGAAGTTTTGAAATTAGAACTCTTTATACGTTGAGAATAGTAATATCACTAGACGAGTAACTACAAGTTGGTAAAAGATTCACAATTTACTTCATTATAAGATCTGTTAATGAAGCGACACATTCATAGATAATTACATGTTGAAGTGTTACAAGTTTATGTAAAATATTAGGTAAAAGTTTTTGTTCTCATAAATATTTGAATTCTAAATGTCTAATTATTTGGTCTATCAAACATTCAATTTAGTAGAAATTATAGTGAATTCATAACAAGATTAGTGAATGCAATTCTCTCATTTAGTCATTCTCTATTTATGATAAACATGAATCTACCTAATGTTTTCTTTAACATTCTCGTTAGTGAGGCTGCCATGGAAGCATACGGGAAGCTTGCAGTTATTGACGAAAATCAAGAGCCACAAGCAAAGTTATTGTCATTAGAAGTGCATGACCATTAGGTTTAACAGCCTTTTAAGCACAGTAGTTGAAACTAAGAATATCCGAGAGCATATTTTGCTAGCACAACAAAGCGAGGGGCTACAAACCACTCCCTCCCCCGGGGGGGCGCCCGAAAGCATGACAACTCTATAGTTTATGGTCGCTCAACTTTCTAATTTCTTGGTCTCAATCTACTCCACCTCGGCCAAGTAATCTTCAATTTCAGCTGGTGTGAGTACTCTGCAACAACACAATCACAAAATAACTTCACAAGCTAATGCATGCCAACCAAAGGGTGAATCGACGAATAAAAATTAAAACAATGGGTTGTGAGGGGAAACTTGCCTGAATTTTTTGTCAGCGCCAATTATCCCAATCTCAATGTTTTTACCAGAAATTTGTCCTTCAAACCTAGAACCGCACGCAGAAAGAAAGGTCACAAAAGAGCTAACTTATATTTGTATGATAGAACAACGGTGTACAGCTATACTTAATGTATGTGTATAAATTCAGAACTGAATTTGTTTCCTTTAGGAAGACTAAAAGTAAAATAAAAAAAACTGAAGGATAAAGTGCCTACCCTTCTTTCAGGGTCAATATTGCCGTGTGGACAGCATCATCAAGTTCCATGTCCTCGGTGTACCTACAAGAAATGGTCACATGAATCCTCAGCTAAATTCATAGCAAACATAAAACTCAAGGCCAGGATAAAGAAATAGAATGTAATTCAAGGGTTAAAAGATTGACGAGTACATGCTGCTGATTAGAAATGCCAATATAGCTGTCAATAATTACTGAGATAAATAAAATAGAACGAAGACTACCCTTGAGAATCAATGACTATTGAGTTCCTGAATTTCGTTACGCCTCCAACATTGATTCATAATTAAGTGTACAATGCAATTATGAGATGTTAAGCACCTCCAATGGTTATTGCTTTAGTTAGAAATTTAGACAAAAGGAACATAAACCAGAAAACAGTTTGTATAATTGTTGATCGTAACTTGCCTTTTCTCAAGAAATGTTTTTGCGTTAGACACATTTTTCCCCATGGCAGAAGCTTTCCAAGAAAAGTAAGAACCAGATGGGTCCACCTACAGCATAACAAAAATCAGTCACGCAGAAATCCAATGGAAAATAGATATCAGAAAAATAAATAACTACAAAAGCTTTAAAAGGTTGTGGTATGTGTGTGTGTATTGCCAACTAGAAAGAAAAAAGGATTGCGCTCCCTAAACCTCTATAGTTTGTTCTCAAAGACTCGAGCACAATGTGCACCATAAGTTTACACTAGGTGAGGACAGAATATACATACCTGAAATAGTTGTGGACCTTTGTCATCAAAGCCGGCAACCAGCAGTGAAACTCCAAAAGGCCTTACACCCCTAGAAGGATAACAGTCAAATCAGAGAAAAGGGCCTGAAAGTTAATTGCAGCCTGAAGTTGAATACGCAAAACATGCATTTGCCTGTATACGAAATCTAAGCAAATAATTACAATACTCAAGCTTAAGTTATCAAGATTAAAAATTTTCAAATGATACTAATCTTCCCTTCCCGTATTTTTCTATATAAACAACTCAAGCATTAAAACCTTTTAATTTATTAAAAGTTCGGACCAAGAAGGATAATTTAGGATCAAGATCGTTAAAAATCTTAAGGTAGGTAAACCAGGTTGTGAGAAAAAATGATAATTACCCAGACTGTGTGAACTCCTGCATAACAGCAGCAACTTCCCTCACTAGTTGTGTAACAGGGATAGGTTCCTGTAAATACCCACCAAATCAAATTGTAAGTTACATAACAAAAAATACAAATTACAGTAACTAACTGGGTGGGTGACTATATAAAGTAATAAATCAACTTGTTTCAAGTTGAGACTCGTTATAACATATTGGGGTAGGAATGCGGATGGCCAAAGGGAGGTATCACTTAAGACTCTATGCCCGATCACACGACCAAAAAATATTCATTCACTATATTTAAAAGCTAAAAACCAATATATAAACAATGATATTACCAAAAAAATGCTTTAAATGCTGTGGTGCACATCAAGGAGAATAACGATTCAATAGGATTCTTCTAAGGAACGTAAACTGAAATTCCAATACTTAGCATATGTTCAAAGAACAATATCAATACTATGGCTAAAAATAAAAAGAATAAAAGATGAAAGACACAAAATTTGAGATATACTTTATACAACTGATGATATTGCTCAGCCTGTTTCCTACTTTTCCGAACCAGAACTCTGAAATCTGGACCCATGCCACTGCATGAGAGAACAGTAAATTTCAGTTATTTTTTCTCTGAAGAAAGAAAGCCCGCCAATTAAAACCCCTTAAACATCATGAGGAATTCTTAAACATCATGAGGAATTCTTAGATACAACAAAATCAATAATAAAATGGCATGCATTCATTGTTGGTGGAACTCTTATCATTTTTCAATGGAACTACATCATTCATGTGATATGGGTCCTCTAAAGGTGAATTCATATTTTATGGATGATGGATCCCGCCAACAATAAACTACTGTTCATTTCATTATTGGTTTGTTTTACCACGATAATATGATAACATGGTAAAGCCACTGTAGCTAAGACTTTTTGTGGATCAGATATTATTGAAGCATTATAGCAGCAACAACATGACAGTAATATCAAAATAGTAATGTGAAAAACCTCAACTTAACACAAACATGTAGTACAGACAAACCTGTAAACAACTCCAATGTTTGGCGTCAATAACTGAATTTTCTGAACCTGCAACCCAAAAACTCGAAAGGTCACAAGAAGTCCCCAGTATACTACTTGATTATTGGAGAGAACATGCCATAGAGGTGTAAAGAAAACAAATTCAGTTTGTCAAACAAGAATAGTTGATGAGATACACAAGCTATATATCAGTGTACAAATAAATTTAGAAATCCAGCACCGGCATAGAACTAGTACATAACTTATGAATTGCGGTCTATCAAAAAGAGTAGCATATTCACTCACAGATGTTTCATCAACTAAGATAGATGGCAGTTTCTTCTCCGTTGCTATGACAACTCCATTAGCAGCTGCAACAAGAAGACAGATTTTTCTAAATAACAAAACCAATGACACTAACTTTATGATATATTTCAAAACTTATCTGACGTAAGAGCCAAATAATGAGCTGAATCAAAACGAAGAAAAGTTAAAGATGTAAATATTTCAGCAACAGAAGACATTTATGTTTAGCACTACAGCAGTAAGAACAGTTATCTTTTATACAACTACTGACTCAAATGGTGTAATAAGATATCTCAGTTGAAGTCCATTAAAATTACCCCAAGGATGCATGAGGCCCAATCTTGCAAACAATCCACATAATTTATAATTATTGAAAATCAACTCGAACCAATATAATAAGATATAGCTATGAAATCTAAAATTACTGGTGATCAAGCGTATGATGGGTCTTACTTCTCCTAAAGAAAGGATGTCTACGATTAGTAGTGATCTCCCTTTTATAGTTACTAGGCACTTTCTTGCCAATAGTTCTTTACAAGATCGTCCGCAATTCATACCTCAAATTACAAAACAAAAAATGACCAAAATGCATTTCATTTTAACTAAACATAAGCACTAAACTCTACCACGTCGGAATTCTAAGCTTCTTTTATCTCTCTATCCTGAGTGCACTGATTCAACTTCACCCATTTTCTTCCCCCTACCGACCATAAATACCACACTCAGCTTCCATCCAATTTCATTTATCGTGGATCACTAAAAACTCAGTTCCAAATGAGGTGTTGGACACCCGTTCCTTACCAGGAAATAAATACAAAAAAATTAATTTGCTCATTCTTAACAACAAGGATAACAATTCTAAATATTTGCTGCAACCACCGAACCGATATAGTTAACATGTAATACCCTTTAACTCTTTCACACCAGTTTCTAGCAACAATGAACAGATTGTTCATCTCTTTTTCTGACCAACTTAATCCGTCTCCTTTCTTATTCCAGACGAATACTTAGAAAGTGTTAATTCAAATTCAAATGTATCCGAAACAACTTGAGAATGCATAAGATTTTTGCACACCTTTAATCCCTAAAGACGTCTGGCCAGATCCAACTGCCGTTAGCGCATGTTCAATCTGAACAAGCTTCCCAGAAGGACTGAATTCAAAATAAAAATAAAAATTATGATCCAAAAAAAAAAAACCCCAATATTCCAATCAAATTTTCAGTACAAAATTCAAATTGAATTCCCAGGTCAAATACCTGAAAGTCGTAAGAGAAAATGAGTACTGGCTATCACTCATTATGCTTTCCAACCCAAAAAAATAAAAATAAAAACCTGCGGAAACAGATATCAGAACGAACCCATCAATTTTCAATTGAAAAACAAAAAAAAACAATTAATTGTTACTTGAGTAGTGAAAATTAGGAAATTGGGTTTCTTTGGAACCCTAACGGCAAGCTAAAGTTGGGGTCTTTTGAGACGTACCTGACTCAGAGGATCAAACTCGGAAGTTCAGAAGCGCCCGCGAAAGAGAAGGTTTCTTGAAGTGAGCGTTCTTCTGTGTTTCAAAGAAGAAGATGGATGCGACGACGCCGTACTGACTGGCATAGCTTGTTTATTTATGACTTAAGTTTCACTGATAATCCTTGAAGTTTACTCGGATTTTTGCTTTCAACCTTGTAGTGTTTTACTTTGCATTGTGATCCTTGTAGAGTTTTGTTTAAAGGAAACTAATGAAAAGAGCTTGAAAATTTTGAGTTTTAATGATAAGGACAAAATAAAGGGTAAAGTGAATAGTACCAAGATTGACTTTTTAGTGTAAAAATATGGTTTTTTGTTAAAGTAAACAATACTTGATGTTTTTCGTTAAAGTTCCCTTTGTTTAACTCATACAATGGGCAGCCTAATTTGGTATCGAATTCATCACTAACGAGATTCGAACTTAAGACCTCTCACACCCAAATGAAGAGGAATACCACTAAACCATAGTTCTTGAATGAGAAGATGCGCACACAAATGGATAGAAAATTCAACTTAATTTGACAATTTTTTTTTGTTCAAAATGAAAGTAGGACATAAATGTAACAAAATAAACTATATGGACGCAAGTGAAAATCAGAGTAAACAATAGGGACTGTAAGGCCATCTCCAACCGATCCGGTCAAAATGTCGTAGGGCTAAAAATATCTCAGAATGACACGAAAATCGTCTCCAACAGAGGGCTAGGCCAAAGGGCTTGTGGGCCTCACAAGGTCAAAACCCCCAAATCAGGCCAACAGGCTGGCCATTTCCAACCAGCCAACCCAACCCTCCAGTGACAGAATGTCAAGCATGACTTTGTGGCAGGTGCAAGAATACCAAGCTTTCTTCGTTATTGTAGCAAGTGGCAATCAAAATATGTTCAAAATCTTATTTTAATATGGTAGTTTAATTTAATTAATTATATTAATTCAATTAAAATAATAAATTATTAAGAATGTTATGTTTGACCTATGAACCTTTGGCCTCTTTAGTTGGAGATGAATTTTTTGTCAAATGGCTATATTTGACCTATAACCTTTTGGCCCCCTCTGTTGGAAATGGTATAAAATATAACATGATACTGTTCATTACAATATAATTTCTTGCAGTGCTATAGGCTAAACATGACCCTTTAGCCCTCCTTCAGAGATGGCCTAAGTGTCATTTGGCCCCTAATCGTATTTTTGTACCGCATAATGTGTACATATCATATCAGTTAAAGTTCATCTCGTTGGATGCTAATAGGCTATCTCATGATCCAAAATGGGCAGGTAACGTTGAGCTCGAGCTTGAGCTTGATATGATGGATAACAAATGCCATGTAGAAACACCATGGTAAGAAAGGAAGATTAAAACTACACACACGTGACTTCATCTTGATCTTTAGTCACACCAAACCATCCCTGAGTAGACAGAAAACCTAACTGATAAACAACACAGAACAGGTAAAACCAGATCATCCACTGCTCTTGCAATTCATCCTTTAATTTTCCACGCATGGGCACACCGGGGCCCACTTGCGATCCCCTCGTAGTACTTGGATTCAAGTTTTTGTTTGTTCCAAACTTTCACGAAGTCTGCAAATAGTTGGCGTGCGGACTCTGATGAAAGATCGGAGAAGAACACATCTTTCTCTTCTTTCAGCCACGTAGAGAACTCATTGTTCTTGAGGAAATAGTCATCATTCGACAGCTCTTGGAAGTCAATTTTCTGCAAGAAAAAATACTTCTTAACTCCTAACCATCAGAAAATCAATGCTCAAGAAACGGATATGCTGAACACGATAATAAGGTGGACCATCAAGTAATCAATATCAAAATGCAGAGAATCCCTTGTGCCAACTGGTCAAGCTTCCACAACAACAACAACAACAACAAAGCCTTTTCCCACTAAGTGGGGTCGGCTATATGAATCCTAGAACGCCATTGCGCTCGGTTTTGTGTCATGTCCTCCGTTAGATCCAAGTACTCTAAGTCTTTTCTTAGAGTCTCTTCCAAAGTTTTCCTAGGTCTTCCTCTACCCCTTCGGCCCTGAACCTCTGTCCCGTAGTCACATCTTCGAACCGGAGCGTCAGTCGGCCTTCTTTGCACATGTCCAAAACACCGGAGCCGATTTTCTCTCATCTTTCCTACAATTTCGGCTACTCCTACTTTACCTCGGATATCCTCATTCCCAATCTTATCCTTTCTTGTGTGCCCACACATCCCACGAAGCATCCTCATCTCCGCTACACCCATTTTGTGTACGTGTTGATGCTTCACCACCCAACATTCTGTGCCATACAACATCGCTGGCCTTATTGCCGTCCTATAAAATTTTCCCTTGAGTTTCAGTGGCCTACGACGGTCACACAACACGCCGGATGCACTCTTTCCATCCAGCTCGTATTCTATGGTTGAGATCTCCATCTAATTCTCTGTTCTCTTGCAAGATAGATCATAGGTAGCGAAAACGGTCGCTTTTTGTGATCTTCGCTAGATTGCTCCGGTCATTAGTGTGGATAAGTATATAAATGGATAGAGATATGAAAGCAAACACAAAATGTACGTGGTTCACCCAGATTGGCTACGTCCACGGAATAGAAGAGTTCTCATTAATTGTGAAGGGTTTACACAAGTACATAGGTTCAAGCTCTCCTTTAGTGAGTACAAGTGAATGATTTAGTACAAATGACATTAGGAAATATTGTGGGAGAATGATCTCGTAATCACGAAACTTCTAAGTATCGGAGTGTGGTGTCGTCTTGACTTGCCTTATCTGTCTCATAGGTAGATGTGGCATCTTCTCTGGAAGTACTCTTCCTCCATCCAGGTGTGGTATCTTTAACTGGTGGAGATGCACAAGGTAATGTATCAATTTCACTTGAAGCTTACTTGTAGTTTCAGGCTTGGTCAAGCGCGATACAAACCATGTAGTAGGAGTCCCCCAAGTCGCGGAGCTAGATGGGTCTGCTGAAAGAGGTGACAGACAAGGTAAGCAATCAGAGCTCCGACTGATTGTTCACCTTCTCCCCATCTTGCAGCAGTATGAAGGATAAAGAGAAGAAAAATGAGAAGAGATGATATGAGATACTTTTGCTTTTGAAGAAGTAACTTTCCACAAGCTTATTCTTGAACTGAGCTGGAGGGTTTTCTGGTTTCCTCCAGAGTATAAGGCCGACTGAAGAATTTGAGGGTCAAAACAAGTCCATCAAATCTAGAGTACGTTCCACCCTGCTGATATGGGATACTTTTGCTTTTGACAGAGTAATGGATGTATCGGCACGTGTGCTGTTACGCTTGTCTCCACATGCTTCCTTGTATCCTTCGCACTTGCCCTATCTGTTCCTCAAGCAGATGCGGAATCTTCCATGGAAACATAAGATGTTAAAGATGAGTACTCGAGAGCAATGCCAGGTAAGTAATCAGGTAAGGGGTTCCAGGCAGTCAGTTCCTGGCTGGAAGCTTGATTCCAAGTGCTGACTGATTGCTCTCTTTCTCCTTGTCTTGCAGGTAAAAACAAGGCCAAAAGAAAAGACAGGGAAAAAGCATGATATGGGATACTCTTGCTTTTAACCCTGATGATATGAGATATTCTTGCTCTAGTATAGCTTGTTTGCAGAGGTATTATCGGGAGGAAAGAAAGCTGAATATTTCGAAAGGCTTCGTTGGGAGTGCCCTCTCAGATATGATGAAGGGTTGAGCATTTTTGCAGGTCTGCCTGTCCGTTGGGGATGGAGGTCGACATATATAGGAGTCTCCCTAACAACAAGTAGTAATGCTATTCCTTTACCCTGCTTGGTCATAGCACGGTAGTGGGAGCTGCCAGTTTCACATGTTTTAACTCTGTCAGAGCACTTTGAAAAAGTGGTCTGTGGTATCTGGCTCTCGAGATTCGGAGAACGGTGCCTCTTCGATTTTTGAGAAAGCAATCATGTTGGGGGTCTGACTCTCGAGATTCGGAGAGCAGTGTCTCTTCGATTTTTGAGGAAGTAATCATGTTGGGAGTCTGGCTCTCGAGATTCGGAGGGCAGTGCCTCTTCGATTTTGGAGCAAGCAATCTTGTTGGGAGTGTTGTCTCGAATGTGAGTAAAGGTTGGGCATGTTTGCTAGTCTACCTTGCCACGAAGCACAAAGGTTGACACACAGGGACTTTCCAATTATCCAGCAATGGTACTGTTCCTTTACCCTCTCTTCGATTTTGAGAAAGTAGTCATGTTGGGAGTCTGGCTCTCGAGATTCGGAGGACGGTGCCTCTTCGATTTTGGATCAAGCAATCTTGTTGGGAGTGTTTTCTCGAATGTGAGTAAAGGTTGGGCATGTTTGCTAGTCTACCTTGCCACGAAGCACAGAGGTTGACACACAGGGACTTTCCAATTATCCAGCAGTGGTACTGTTCCTTTACCCTTGTGGGTAATAATATGGTAGCTAGACCTTCAAAATTTATGTGTCTAAACTTTGTTAGTGCTGTTTCTTTGCTATTCTTTTACCTTTCTTGGTCAGGGCGATGTAGTGGGAGCTGCAAGCTTCACGTGCTCAACTTTGGCAGAGAACTTTGGCAAAGTTATCTGTGGTACCCATGAGCTATTGTTGCGTGTGGGAAGTGGGTGATTGAACAGTAAGATTCATGTGCTTTCTACTTCACCAGAAGTCTTCGACAGAATGCCCATAATTTCTGCAAAGCTGAGTGTGCGTGTGACAGGTGCTGACAAGGCTAGAAAAGTAGGTGCCTCTTCGATTTCTGAGATCGGCCCTCGTGGTCTCTGAGCAGCCCAGCTTTTGAGAAAGCGAGCGTCTCTTCGATTGATTCGGAGAACGATGCCTCATCGATTTTTGAGAAAGCAATCATGCTGGGGGTCTGGCTCTCGAGATTCGGGGAGCAGTGTCTCTTCGATTTTTGAGAAAGTAATCATGTTGGGAGTCTGGCTCTCGAGATTCGGAGGACGGTGCCTCTTCGATTTTGGAGCAAGCAATCTTGTTGGGAGTGTTTTTTCGAATGTGAGTAAAGGTTGGGCATGTTTGCTAGTCTACCTTGCCACGAAGCACAGAGGTTGACACACAGGGACTTTCCAATTATCCAGCAATGGTACTGTTCCTTTACCCTCTCTTCGATTTTTAAGAAAGTAGTCATGTTGGGAGTCTGGCTCTTGAGATTCGGAGGACGGTGCCTTTTCGATTTTGGAGCAAGCAATCTTATTGGGAGTGTTTTCTCGAATGTGAGTAAAGGTTGGGCATGTTTGCTAGTCTACCTTGCCACGAAGCACAGAGGTTGACACACAGGGACTTTCCAATTATCCAGCAGTGGTACTGTTCCTTTACCCTTGTGGGTAATAATATGGTAGCTAGACCTTCAAAATTTATGGGTCTAAACTTTGTTAATGCTGTTTCTTTGCTATTCTTTTACCCTTCTTGGTCAGAGCGATGTAGTGGGAGCTGCAAGCTTCACGTGCTCAACTTTGGCAGAGAACTTTGGCAAAGTTATCTGTGGTACCCATGAGCTATTGTTGCGTGTGGGAAATGGGTGATTGAACAGTAAGATTCATGTGTTTTCTACTTCCCCAGAAGTCTTTGACAGAATGCCCATAATTTTCGCAAAGCTGAGTGTGCGTGTGATAGGTGCTGACAAGGCTGGAAAAGTAGGTGCCTCTTCGATTTCTGAGATCGGCCCTCGTGGTCTATGGGGAGCCCAGCTTTTGAGAAAACGAGCGCCTCTTCGATTTCTGAGATCGGCCTTCGTGGTCTTTGAGCAGCCCAACTTTTGAGAAAGCAAACGCCTCTTCGATTTCTGAGATCAACCCTCGTGATCTCTAAGCAGCCCAGCTTTTGAGAAAGCAAACGCCTCTTCGATTTCTGAGCAGGCGCCTCTTCGATTTCTGAAGCTCCGTCGAGTGCAGATTTTTATAGGGGCTGGCATTAAGTTCCAAAGCACACTTGAATCTCCACCAGTAGAAGCTTCATTCTTGCACTTCTAAGATCTTGATTTGTCCGACCTCTTCTCTCTTCAACACCTTTGAAAATGTCTGGCCCCTCCGACCGTCGTTTTGACTTGAACCTTGTTGAAGAGGCAGCCCCGCCTTCTCCAGACAACATATGGCGCCCATCCTTCGTCTCCCCTACTGGTCCTCTTACCGTTGGGGATTCCGTGATGAAGAATGATATGACCGCTGCGGTGGTGGCCAGGAACCTTCTCACTCCCAAAGATAACAGACTACTTTCCAAACGGTCTGATGAGTTAGCTGTTAAGGATTCGCTGGCTCTCAGTGTTCAGTGTGCAGGTTCTGTGTCTAATATGGCCCAACGCCTATTTGCTCGAACCCGCCAAGTTGAATCATTGGCGGCTGAAGTGATGAGTCTCAAACAGGAGATTAGGGGGCTCAAGCATGAGAATAAACAGTTGCACCGGCTCGCACATGACTATGCTACAAACATGAAGAGGAAGCTTGACCAGATGAAGGAAACTGATGGTCAGGTTTTACTTGATCATCAGAGATTTGTGGGTTTGTTCCAAAGGCATTTATTGCCTTCGTCTTCTGGGACTGTATCGCGTAATGAAGCTCCAAATGATCAACCTCTGATGCCTCCTCCTTCTAGGGTTCTGTCCAGTACTGAGGCTCCAAATGATCCCCCTCCGGTGCCTTCTCTTTCTGGGGCTCTACCGACTGCTGAGACTTCTCCTAAGCAACCTTTGTGAAGGCTCCCTCTTGTGTGTTTATTTTGACTCATGTATATGTACATATTTGTAGCTTATCGGGGATATCAATAAATAAGCTTTCCTTCATTTCAACGTATTGTGTTAAATACACCAAAGCCTTCTTCGCTAAGTTCTTTGAATTTTCTTTTGTTGAAGCTTGTATGTTGAAGCTTTCTGAGTGGAGCATGTAGGTTGGGGTAGCGTTCCCTTAATTTCCCGAGTGAGGAAAACTTCTCGGTTGGAGACTTGGAAAATCCAAGTCACTGAGTGGGATCGGCTATATGAATCTTAGAACGCCATTGTGCTCGATCATGTGTCATGTCCTTCGTTAGATCCAAGTACTCTAAGTCTTTTCTTAGAGTCTCTTCCAAAGTTTTCCTAGGTCTTCCTCTACCCCTTCGGCCCTGAACCTCTGTCCCATAGTCGCATCTTCTAATCGGAGCGTCAGTGGGCCTTCTTTGCACATGTCCAAACCACCGTAACCGATTTTCTCTCATCTTTCCTTCAATTTCGGCTACTCCTACTTTACCTCGGATATCCTCATTCCTAATCTTATCCTTTCTCGTGTGCCCACACATCCAACGAAGCATCCTCATCTCCGCTACACCCATTTTGTGTACGTGTTGGTGTTTCACCGCCCAACATTCTGTGCCATACAGCATCGCCGGCCTTATTGCCGGCCTTATTGCCGTCCTATAAAATTTTCCCTTGAGCTTCAGTGGCATACGACGGTCACACAACACGCCGGATGCACTCTTCCACTTCATCCATCCAACTGGTCAAGCTTCCAAAACGTAATTTTACTTTCTACACAACAACAGATTGTGGACGGAAAGAAAGGTTGATCTAAAATGCAAGTTCACAGATTTTTATTAAATTCATTTTACAGGAGCTTATAATGCTAGATAAAGTTTCATCTTTCCACGAGAGAGTCTTCATGAAATAAAACTAGGGAGCAAACATTCGTCCAAAAATTACTAAAGACACTGCTTTGAGCATTGACTGGCAACCTTGCCATATGTTGAGCACCACGAACTCTTAAGTTCAATCTAAAAATATTTCCAAACAATACTAAAGACACTACTTCGTAAGAAATATAACTTGCAAGAAAAGACAAGTGATACCAAAAACGGCATACTGAAACTAGATCTCACAACTTGTAAGTAGATTGTTTTCTGGTTTCTATATTTGAGCATCACAAGTAGTTACCCATGGAAACTATATGTTGCAGCTCCCCCTGTTCCCAGATTTTCTGTATATTCCAACAAACAATCTAAACTTTTGATGCCTTTCATATGAAGCTAATACAGAATACCAACAATAACAAAGATGTCTAAACAACGAAATCAAATATTTGCCGACTTCAGAAAATCTACGCAAATTGCAAACTTTAGCCTAACGTTATGTGGTTACCTCACTTCTTCAATAATTCAGATCAGGTGAATTGCTCAAAGTATGAAGGACTTCTGCTAACATTTTCTAGGACTTTGGATTACAACACTAAATGTAAAGACGGGTTTCCATTGTTTGTATACACTATGTTGCAACTTGCAAGAAGTTTGACCTTTTTCTTTTTGTTTCACTAAGGATTTATAGGTACATGTAAAATCCATATTATATATAGTTCACAGATTGAGAGTACTTCAAACATCACACATTTATCACGATGGGAGATAAGAAAGCTTACCGAGAGGCGATCGCCTTTGTGGTGTTTACTTTTGTGCTTATCTTTTGTCTTCTTTTCTGAGGCACAATACAATGTCAATGTGATAAGTAAAAGAACCTCATCCTCAATAGGCTTAAAATTTACCATATGGTAAGTCAAATAATGCACTTTCATGTAGTTAATCTCCTCGGTTTATTTTTACTTCTCCAATGTCAAAAAAAACTCGATCAAACACAGGATGTGCCCGAAATCCTAACAATGCCATTACACTAATTCGAACGCAACTTGTAGTAAATAGTAAGCCTGGGCGTGTCTGGTAAAACCATACCAATTCCGATATACCATTACACTAATTGGACTGCAGTACCATAATTTCTATCACAATTTAACCATTAGGCCTGTATACAATAGCAGCTTGATGTCAGAAGAAAGTGAATGCACTCACAGCCATATGTGTATCCCCAAAAATTCGATTTAACAAGTATTGCAAAGTTCGATTAAACGAAGTAAAATCCATCTTAAACTAGTGTGAGACTCAGACTCGCATCGATATACCCTTATCGGAACGGTGTTTTGGGTGCTTATGAGATTTTTTCTTGTCCTTTGACTTGTCCTTTTTATCACTCCTCCTGCTCTTCTTGTCCTCATCTTCTCCTGTTCTCTGCCTCTTGCCTCTTCCCTCATCTGTAAAAAACAAAGACCGAATTCAATAAAACCCCCATTATTAATATATATATATGTGTGTGTGTGTGTGTGTGTATCTGAGGAACAAATTACACACATTTTCAAGCAAACCCAGGAAAAATAAAACTTGTTTGGTTGCTGAGAAAATGTTGGAGAAAGATAGAAAAATCAAAAGTTCGATGCTTTCCCAACGGGAAAAGACGAAGTCTGCCATGAACCGAGAATCACAAAGGCTATGAAATTGAACAAATCGGAGGGGTGGGAGAGAGAGAGAGAGAGAGAGAGAGAGAAGGGAAAGAGGAGATTAGAGTACCTTCGGAAGATGAAGAGGGGCTCCTTTTCCTACTCTTCTTCTTCTCCTCGGATTTCCGGTCGCTTCCCATTTGAATTGCAGAGAGAATTACAGAGACAGAGCGAGAGAGAGACGCGACCTAGGGAGGGGAAACCCTGCCTTACTCGGGTCGGAAAACCGTCTCCTGAACCTTGGGCCCAAGATCGTAGACCGGCCCATGATATCCAGAAAAAGCCTAGCCTACTCATCAAAGCATTTTTTTACACATTATTTAACAAATTTACTCTCAAAACCAACAATTGGGTTCGTTTAGAAGTGTTTTAAAGGTTTGAAAGTTCTTTCGGTAATATTTTTGGAATTAATCCTGAGTAAAAATGAACATAAAACCTGAAAAATCACCTAAAGTGCTTACTGAAATAAGTCCAAAACTGATGTTTCTTGCAAAAGCACTTCAAATGCTTTTGTAACCCAAACATATTTCTCTAAAAACATTTTGTCATTTAAAAACATTTCCAAACAAACTCAATTGTTAAATTTGAGAGGTAAATTTATTGAATAATAAGAAAACTTCTCCCCCTATGGGCCAAAGCATTAAAAAGCGTAACAAGGAAAACTATTAGGCGCCTCAGTTTTGAATTTTCTAGATCAAACATCCATGCCTTTTAATGATTTGATTAAACTTTTTTTTATCATAATTTTGGTGCTATATGCCCATTATATTGTAACAAATTTCCTATAATTTAGCCTTTTGATTACACTCTCCTCCATTAGAGATAATTGTAAAAAAAAAAGTTGGTTAGATTCAATTTATTTTCACAATAATGCTACAATTTAGCAATAATTATCTACGATTTAAGATATTTTTTTTTTCCAAAATAGTTTAAAATATTTTTAAATCCCCCAAAATCAAACGTACCAAAATGAGTTTTTCTTTTAGTACGTTAAGAGAAAATAGGATTGAGAATACTATAAACGTACCAATACAAAATGTGTTCAAAATAAAACGTACCAAAATAAAAATAATGTACCAATATTAACAATATGTATCAAATCAAACGTACCAATTAATGATTTTAGTAAATTCAAACGTACCCGCAGATAATATATACGTAATGTATTGTACCTAATAATAATTCGTCAACAACTATACTTAAAAAACAGCAAAAAAAATATAATTTCACAAAAACATTGAAAAAATACACAGAGCTTATATGTTGATCACCAACTATTTGAAAAAGAAAAAACCATTTGGAAAAAAAATAATATCAAATGTTTGCATACCCAAAAATAAAAAAACTGTGATCGAAAAAACATATTTGGAAGAAGGGAAAATATAGTTTAATTACTAATATCTCCACTAAATAAGGAAAAGTGCATTGTGCAGATAAAAGGATAAATTCAAAAATTATTTTAATTTAAAAAAAATAGAGGTAACTATTGGTCAAAGCACTTTAATCAAATTTTAAAAAAGTACAAATGTTTAATCTAAATGATATATAAAAACTGTAGGGGATTCTAATTTTCCCATAAATTTATTACACTTCTACAAGCATCACTCACAAATTATACGACTCATCTGAAACAAGAAAAAAAATTGGTGTAGAGTTGTACACAATTCTGACTGACTTAGCTATGTCCATTTATGCAATGGGTGTTTTTAGATAAAACCCAAATGTGACTTGTCTCGTGCTTACTTCCTTATACCATTTTTTTTTTATTTCAGTTAAACAACTGGGGCTAAAAAGCTTTTGATAAAATAGAGAATTATAAAATAATGTCTAAACGAGAGAGCTTAGGAATTGCTTACAAGATGAAGGACCTTGCTAAAAAATAGTAAATTATTAAACTCTAAACTCCTTAAAAAAATGCAAATGTGGCTTTAAAAGAAAGAAAACTAATGAAAGAGATTGAAAACTTTGAGTTTTGACGATAAGGACAAAATAAATTGTAAGATCCCACATCGTCCAGGGGAGTGATTCTTATATGTATATTCTCATCCCTACCTAGCATGAGGCCTTTTGGAAGCGGCTTCGAGTTCCATCGGAACTCCGAAGTTAAGCAAGTAGCGCGTAAGAGCAATCCCATGATGGATGACCCACTGAGAAGTTCTCTTGTGAGTTCCCATAAACAAAATCGTGAGGGTGTAGTCGGGACCCAAAACGGACAATATCATGTTACAGTGGTAGAGCGGGCCTAGGATGTGGTAGACCCCGGGCCAGGATGTGACATAAATAGTAAAGTGAATAGTACCAGGATTGACTTTTTAGTGTAAAAATATGATTTTTTGTTAAAGGGAACAGTACCAGAAACTTTTCGTTAAAAATCCCTTAAAAGAACTATCCCTGCAATTCCCGTAAGTACGAGGGCCAAATTGAAAATATGCTAAAGGGGCCCACCCCAACTAAACTAACCAACTATCCTTGTCTTTAAAAGGGGCCCACCCCAAACGGAAACCTCATTCAGTTGGGCATTTCCCGCTTCTATTCTCTCACTACATATAGATTTCAGAGTCGGTAGAGCGAGAGAGAGAGAGAGAGAGAGAGAGAGGAGCGAGAGAGCAAGAAAGAAGATGACGATGAGCATAATGAGAGGGTTCGTCGTCGCTATGGTGGTGATCTTCTCTGTGCTGCTGTCCCTGAACAACCCGAGAGGCGAATCGGAGAGAGCCTTTCTCTCCGCCTCCTCCTCCGCCCAAGAACCACTGGTCAATCTGGTTTCTCTGGCTTCTTCCGATGGCGGCCAAGATTTCGTCACAGAGGAGATGAGTGATGGAGTTCAATCGGATCTTGAATACGATTTCTACCGCGAGACTTGCCCAGAAGCTGAGACCATTGTGAGGTCGACGATGGCGCAGATTTACTCCCAGCAGAAGAATGTCTCTGCTCAGCTGCTGCGCCTCTTCTTCCATGACTGCTTCATTCAGGTATATCCCCAGCCCCAAGATTCTTTTTTTTCTTCATCTTTGTGGCTATTTCTCATATGGGTTTTGTTCTGATTGCTCTGCCTTTAATCTTGATGCTGCTTTTGTTCATCTTTGGGGGTTTTTCTCAATGGAGTTTCTTCCAAATTCTAATCTTGCTCTGGGTTCTCTGACTCTCTTCATTTGTGTGGGTTTTTCTCGACGGTTTTTGTTTTGATTGTTCTGGGTTTTCTGGTTTTCTGGTTTTAGTTTTGATTTCTTCTTCCCTGTGGTTTTTCACAAATGGGTTTTGATTGCTGTGCTGTGGGATTTCTTCCTTAAATCGTGACATATCTTCATCCGGGTTGATTGTAACCTGTGAATCTTGAACTATAAGGTGTATGATTTATCTTACGTGATATTTATGAGTGTTTCTTAGTCTTATTTGGTTACTGGATTCTATGTATTGAATTTTGAAGAGTTTTTCAATCGGATGTCGTAGTTTCCTTTTGTCTGGTTACTGCTTTATACGATCAATGCTGGTTTAAATCGGTGAAATGGGATGTTTTCTGCTTGAAAATTGTTAACTTAAAACTGTTATTCATGCTTGACTATTCCGGTTGGGTGAACCTAAACGTTTTTTTGTATTATGCTCCGAAACCATGCCTGTGAACATGAACCTTTTATTGTATTATGCTTCCGAAACCATTCCTGTGACTTTTATTCTGAATCTTGTGGATTTTCTAATTCCATATGTGATTCTTAATGTTGTTGTGGGGTTTTTGAATCAGGGCTGTGATGCTTCAGTCCTCTTGGATGACAGCAATGGGAATAAAAACCATTCCATAGAGAAGCAGGCTGTGCCAAATAAGACCTTGAAGGGATTCGAAAATGTGGACCTGATCAAGGAGGTGCTCGAAAATGTTTGTCCAGGAGTGGTATCTTGTGCTGACATACTGGCTCTTGCCACCAGAGATGGCATTGTTCTGGTATGTTTTACTACACCATCTTCTCAGTCCTCTTGACATGTTTTACTGCTCTATCGCCACAGTAGTCTTGACATGTTTTATCGCTCCATTTTCTCAGTCTTGACATGTTTTACTGCTGGACCGTCACAGTACTTGCCTGCGTTTTTAGTTGTTTTGATTTTCATTGTTTGATTGATACTTGGTCAAGTATATGTGTATCTGAAACTGTTTCCAAGGCAAAACTTTCCAATTAGAGAACCAAAATACAAGAGAGAAATCATAAACCAAAACTATCACACCATCAATTATTGATTTGATATTTGGTGCTTTCAGTTGTGCATACTGTTGTGTTAAACTTTAAGGTTTTAAACTGTCTCTACATTTTGCCGGTGTTCCTCAGTTACTAAGTGTAAAATTTACTTTGCGCGTCCATAATAATTTGATTGTTTGCTTGTTTCAGTATTCCACAACTGCACTTTTAGCTGTCTTCTTCTTTGATGCTGATGTGTTTCTCATATCTGAAATGGTAGGCTGATGGCCCCTTTTATCCGGTGTTCACTGGTAGAAGAGATAGCACCATGTCCTACCATGATGAAGCATTGGCTGAAATTCCTAAACCTGATGATAACATCACTCAGACACTTCATCTGTTCTCGGTGAGAGGATTTAGCGACCGAGAAACTGTCAGTCTTCTAGGTACGTACTCAAAAAGCTGGTCTGTTCTTTAGTTCTTGTTCTATGGAATTGAAATGGATGAGAAGTCTAATGTTTGATTTTTTTTTTTTTTTTCACATCTATAGGAGCGCACAACATTGGAAAGATTGGATGTGAGTTCATTCAGGCCCGTCTTAACAACTTTAAGGGCACGGGCAAACCAGACCCCACTGTTTCTCCTAGTTTCCTGAAGGAGATGAGATTTGTCTGCGATGACAATGGAACAAGGAGCAGCCAGAAGTCACCTGCACCAGGGCCAACAAGGGGATTGATGAGGGAGAGGTCGTCGGGACTGAGGGGGATGCCATACTTCCAGCAGTTGTCTTCATCCGTACCATCTGGGAGAGGCTTTGACACTCACTATTACCAGAGCTTATTGAAGGGCAGAGGACTCCTCTTTGCTGATCAGCAACTGATGGCAAATGAGAGGACTGCAAGGTTGGTCAGAGCTTATGCATCCGATGACGGATCAACCTTCCGGATGGACTTTGCCAGGGCTATGATGAAGATGTCAAAGCTAAAGGCGGCCAACGGATCTCCAGGTCAGGTCAGGGTGGACTGCTCTTTGCCACTGCAGACTTCTTAAACTGCACGCGCTGTGGCATGGAATCTGTTTTGTCTTGAAGAGTAATTTTTACCCCATCTGGTGTTGGTTGTACAGTTCTGATTAGCCTTCCATATTGATTGGTATCTTGTTTCTTTTCATCAGAGAAACTATGTCTAGACTAGTTTTACCGTCGTTATTCATATATAACCATCGGAATCACCGGAGCAGCAACATTCGAGATTTCTTGGAGCTTCTCTTTTGATTCATTTTATAAATTGAGAAGCTCCACAAAACCTCGAGTGCAGCTGCTCCATAAGAAGTGGGGCCGCGCCCTGAACCATCGAAAGGAGAGACAGAACGACGTATACGTGCATAAAAAGGTTTTTACTTTGTTAATTGGGATTAATTCCGGCAAGGAATGTGATTGCTTTCCTGCATGCCGTAGGATGTAAATATATATTCAAACAGTAACCTGCGAATGTTAAATTTGTACATGAACTATGATAACGTGAATTTTCTAACTGTACATTTGGTTAATAAAAACCAGAGAGTGCAGTTTCTTGAAAACTATTTCTACAGAACTGAAGTCAATATCGAAACCGTAACTCTTCCCTCCATACTGCACGTAAAGATACTCTTTCGGAGACGAGGGTGGGGGCAGAATTTGGGAGATTGCCGGTATATCGGACGTGGGGGGTGGAGGCATATCTTTTTTCTTCATAGAGTAGTAAACGTCAGCTAGAAGAAGCCAAATGAGATCAGCGTCGACGGATGCAAGGCCTTGAAGGGCATTTATGGATGCATCACGAAGACCAACCACGCCACTACAAGCTATCCCTACCACAAGACCACTGACCTTCTTGAGGACAACTTCCAATGCTGAAGCACTCCTTTCGTTTCGGGACAATTCAGCAACCATGTTGAGAACTGCAACCTGTACTTTCAGATTAGAAGTTTCTGCCATGGACTCCTCTGAAGAACTGGAAGTGCTTCTGTAAGGAAGTAGCAGAGGGGTTCTTTCTTCTTTCAAGTTGGGCTTTCTATGGAATGGGGAGGTCGATAGAAGTTTCCAGAAGTGCGAGCCATCAGTTTGGAAGCGTCGTGAAAAGAAATCTCCTCCACAAATTTGCACTACATTGCTCACCACAGATAAACATCTTCTAACAGCCTGCAAACAGACGTGCAATAAAAGAAGGCAGAAAATCAGTTTACGCTCATGCGTTAGCAAATTCTTGGTGAAGAGCTTAAAACATATAAAGCCGCAATGACAGAGTCATCCAAGTCACGAAGGACTAGAGCAAGTGAAAATGACGATACGCCTATGCAGGACTGAGGCAAATAGGTAAGGGGAAAGAATGGCCACGCACCAGTGGGTTCTTATTTTGAATGCAAACAACCAGAAAAGGCCAGATTTTATTCACTGCTGGAAGCAACCGGTTCTCATCAGCCCCTTCATCGGCAGCATCCAGGGCATCTTGGAGATGATATAACGAATATGACTGAACCACTTCTTCAATTGCTTCCTTAGTAGCTTTCTCATGGCGATAAGCCTCTTCTACTTTTGCCAATGACGTAACCCCATCCTTCATATACAGAGCAGAAAAAGTGGACAGGAAAAGTTTCATTCATCAGTCGACCAACAAGAAAAATGAATTCATTACAAGACATCAGCCATATCACGATTTATAATCTAACTTCAAGCTGCTTGCGAAAAGAAAAAGTCAGAAAAACGGTTGGGAGCAGAAAGTTACCTCAATTATATCCAAGGCCACCAGACAGGCTTCTTGCCTTGCTGAAGCAAGTAGAGGGGTTGCAGCCATAATACATGAACCGGCAATAGCTCCAACTGTGCGCCTATATCTCTTTGAATCATTCAGCTTAAACATAATGATCTCCCATTGCTCTACATGCATATATAATTAAACAAGATACAGGTTCAGCACTATTACTTACATACTAGGATCTGTCGACTTATATTCTGAAAGAAAATGCCTCCAGTGCCAAGAAAAATGTATGACAGAGGATTACAAAATTTACTAAAAGCTTGCAAACAGGTTGAGTGAATTGAACACTAACTTAAGCTGACCCTAGCTGCCAATTACTGGCTGAGTTCTTACAATAACTCTAAATTCTCACAGCTAGAGCAGAAAATAATTTAGACTGGAAACCTCAAAAGTAATAGCATTAAAAAAGAATAAAGAACACAATTCCAACACCAATTAAAATAAACAGCATTAGTACAGAAAACTGTTCACCTGATTCCACTTGGGACATAATAATGTCGTCATCGTCTTTCTTTTTGATATCAGATATTCTAGCCTTGACATCCAACAAATAAGACTCTGCCTGGGTTGGTAATGAACAAGCCTCACGCTTTGACGCCTTGGAAATTTCTGCTACAGCCTAAAGAGAGAAAGGAAACAACGTAATGGCAAATCCCCATGGACAACTAACAGCTGAATATCCACATATAATACTTAATAATCCTAATCCTTTTTCTTTCATCACTTTGCAGGAATACAGTGCAAAATAATTTAATCAAACTAATACAGCTCTTAACTCCGCCTATGTCTTACATGGCCGGTCCCAAGCCCGGATAAAGGAGGAGGGGGAGGGCGTCAGGTAGTCGACAGCCGGCACTCCATGATCACGTCGAATCCTTATGAAAATGAATCCAGAACAAAATCGCGCTAAAGCTAGGGCGTCACCCGTAAGTGGCGCGCTGTGTGGCCCGAGCACAGTGATAAGTGAGCAAGGGTCGCTGTATCTCCATCGGCACCCGGATGCAGTGTTAAATGAGCAAGGGGGCCATAGAAACTTCTTTTCGAACGACTCCACTCAAAGTTGTTTAGGAGCATATGCTCCTATCAACTTTACCCGGGACACACAAAAGAAGTACTTTGATCCTATTAGACGGGGGAGGGTGAAGAAGCTAGGACAGAAGGGTAGAGTTCAAGAGAGCAAAATGCGTTTAGGAACGTGGAATATAGGAACCTTAACGGGAAAATCTATGGAAGTAGTGGAAGTTATGGTGAGGAGAAGGATAAATATTATGTGCCTACAAGAAACTAAGTGGGTTGGTAGTAAGGCAAAGGATCTAGAAAACTCAGGGTTTAAACTTTGGTATTCGGGCACAAATAGAACGAGAAACGGTGTTGGCATCATCGTGGACAAGACCTTGGTACAAGATGTTGTAGATGTCAAGAGGGTAGGAGATAGAATCATGGCAATCAAGATTGTAATAGGACAAGAACTTATCAATGTGATTAGTGCGTACGCACCTCAAGTAGGGTTGGATACGAGTTCGAAGGAGAAATTTTGGGAAGATCTTGGAAACTTGGTGCAAGGAATTGCTCAGACGGAGAAGTTATTTATAGGAGGAGATTTAAATGGACACGTGGGCAGGGAGACAGGCAACTATGGAGGTTTTCATGGTGGTCATGGTTTTGGGGAGAGAAACGAGGATGGGGAAGCTATCTTGGATTTTGCAATGGCATATGATCTCTTCTTAGCCAACACCTTCTTTAAGAAGAGAGAAGAACATGTGATCACTTACAAGAGTGGGTCGTCAAAAACACAAATAGATTTTCTTCTAATGAGGAAAGGGGATCGTATAACTTGTAAGGATTGCAAAGTTATACCAGGAGAGAGCGTGGCTAATCAACATCGCTTGTTGGTGATGGATGTACATATCAAAAGAGTAAGACAAAAGAACAAGACTTGGAAGTGCCCAAGGACTAGATGGTGGAATCTAAAAGAAGAAAAACAAGCCATTTTCAAAGAGAAGGTAATCACCCAATGTGTGTGGGATAGAGAGGGGGAAGCTAGCCAAATGTGGGATTCCATGGCTAGTTGTATCCGAAAAGTAGCAAAAGAGGTATTAGGAGAGTCCAAGGGCTTTGCCCCACACCAAAAGGAATCTTGGTGGTGGAATGAGGAGGTACAAACGAAGGTGAAGGCTAAGAAGGAATGTTGTAAAGCCTTATACAAGGAGAGGACCGATGAAAATGGTGAAAGGTATAGAAAAGCGAAGCAAGAGGCGAAGAAAGCTGTCAGAGAAGCTAAGTTAGCGGCTTACGATGATATGTATAAACGACTAGATACCAAAGAAGGAGAGTTGGATATCTATAAACTATCTAGAGCAATGGAAAAGAAGACAAGGGACCTAAACCAAGTGAGGTGCATCAAGGATGAGGATGGAAAGGTTCTTGCTACAGAGAACGCAGTTAAAGACAGATGGAGAGGTTATTTTCATAATCTTTTCAATGAAGGACATGAAATGAGTGCTTCTTTAGGGGAGTTGAGTAACTCAGAAGAGTGTAGAAACTACTCTTTTTATCGTCGAATCCGGAAGGAAGAAGTGGTTGTAGCTTTGAAGAAGATGAAGCATAAAAAAGCAATAGGCTCAGACGATATACCAATCGAAGTGTGGAAACTTTTGGGAGAGACAGGTATAACATGGCTCACTGACCTTTTCAATAGGATTTTGAAAACGAAGAAGATGCCAAATGAGTGGCGAACGAGCACTTTGATGCCTATCTACAAGAATAAGGGCGACGTACAAAATTGCATGAACTATAGGGGTATTAAGCTAATGAGTCATACAATGAAGCTCTGGGAGAGAGTCATTGAGCATAGATTGAGGCAAGAGACACGAGTTTCGGACAACCAATTCGGGTTCATGCCAGGGCGCTCAACCATGGAGGCAATATATCTCTTACGAAGATTGATGGAAAGATATAGAGATGGGAAAAAGGATTTACACATGGTCTTTATAGATTTGGAAAAAGCGTATGATAGGGTCCCAAGAGACATTCTCTGGAGGATTTTAGAGAAGAAAGGAGTACGAGTAGCATATATCCAAGCTATAAAGGATATGTATGAAGGAGCAAAGACTGCCGTAAGAACTCATGAAGGACAAACCGAAAGCTTTCCCATAACTGTAGGATTACATCAAGGCTCATCCTTAAGTCCTTACCTTTTTGCGTTGGTAATGGATGAGTTAACAGGACATATTCAAGATGATATCCCTTGGTGTATGCTTTTCGCAGACGATATAGTGTTGATAGATGAAACTCAGGAAGGGGTAAATGCAAAGCTTAACCTTTGGAGAGAAGTGTTGGAATCTAAAGGTCTTCGCCTAAGCCGATCAAAGACAGAATATATGGAGTGCAAGTTCAGTGCAAATGGAGGTCAAAACGAGTTAGGGGTGAGGATCGGAGATCAAGAAATACCAAAGAGCGACCGTTTTCGTTACCTAGGATCTATCTTGCAAAAGAACGGAGAATTAGATGGAGATCTCAACCATAGAATACAAGCTGGATGGATGAAGTGGAAGAGTGCATCCGGCGTGTTGTGTGACCGCCGTATGCCACTGAAGCTCAAGGGAAAATTTTATAGGACGGCAATAAGGCCGGCGATGCTGTATGGCACAGAATGTTGGGCGGTGAAACATCAACACGTACACAAAATGGGTGTAGCGGAGATGAGGATGCTTCGTTGGATGTGTGGGCACACGAGAAAGGATAAGATTAGGAATGAGGATATCCGGGGTAAAGTAGGAGTAGCCGAAATTGAAGGAAAGATGAGAGAAAATCGGTTACGGTGGTTTGGACATGTGCAAAGAAGGCCTACTGACGCTCCGATTAGAAGATGCGACTATGGGACAGAGGTTCAGGGCCGAAGGGGTAGAGGAAGACCTAGGAAAACTTTGGAAGAAACTCTAAGAAAAGACTTAGAGTACTTGGATCTAACGAAGGACATGACACAGGATCGAGCACAATGGCGTTCTAAGATTCATATAGCCGATCCCACTCAGTGACTTGGATTTTCCAAGTCTCCAACCGAGAAGTTTTCCTCACTCGGGAAATTAAGGGAACACTACCCCAACCTACATGCTCCACTCAGAAAGCTTCAACATACAAGCTTCAACAAAAGAAAATTCAAAGAACTTAGCGAAGAAGGCTTTGGTGTATTTAACACAATACGTTGAAATGAAGGAAAACTTATTTATTGATATCCCCGATAAGCTACAAATATGTACATATACATGAGTCAAAATAAACACACAAGAGGGAGCCTTCACAAAGGTTGCTTAGGAGAAGTCTCAGCAGTCGGTAGAGCCCCAGAAAGAGAAGGCATCGGAGGGGGATCATTTAGAGCCTCAGTACTGGACAGAACCCTAGAAGGAGGAGGCATCAGAGGTTGATCATTTGGAGCTTCATTACGCGGTACAGCCCCAGAAGACGAAGGCAATAAATGCCTTTGGAACAAACCCACAAATCTCTGATGATCAAGTAAAACCTGACCATCAGTTTCCTTCATCTGGTCAAGCTTCCTCTTCATGTTTGTAGCATAGTCATGTGCGAGCCGGTGCAACTGTTTATTCTCATGCTTGAGCCCTCTAATCTCCTGTTTGAGACTCATCACTTCAGCCGCCAATGATTCAACTTGGCGGGTTCGAGCAAATAGGCGTTGGGCCATATTCGACACAGAACCTGCACACTGAACACTGAGAGCCAGCGAATCCTTAACAGCTAACTCATCAGACCGTTTGGAAAGTAGTCTGTTATCTTTGGGAGTGAGAAGGTTCCTGGCCACCACCGCAGCGGTCATATCATTCTTCATCACGGAATCCCCAACGGTAAGAGGACCAGTAGGGGAGACGAAGGATGGGCGCCATATGTTGTCTGGAGAAGGCGGGGCTGCCTCTTCAACAAGGTTCAAGTCAAAACGACGGTCGGAGGGGCCAGACATTTTCAAAGGTGTTGAAGAGAGAAGAGGTCGGACAAATCAAGATCTTAGAAGTGCAAGAATGAAGCTTCTACTGGTGGAGATTCAAGTGTGCTTTGGAACTTAATGCCAGCCCCTATAAAAATCTGCACTCGACGGAGCTTCAGAAATCGAAGAGGCGCCTGCTCAGAAATCGAAGAGGCGTTTGCTTTCTCAAAAGCTGGGCTGCTTAGAGATCACGAGGGTTGATCTCAGAAATCGAAGAGGCGTTTGCTTTCTCAAAAGCTGGGCTGCTTAGAGATCACGAGGGTTGATCTCAGAAATCGAAGAGGCATTTGCTTTCTCAAAAGTTGGGCTGCTCAAAGACCACGAAGGCCGATCTCAGAAATCGAAGAGGCGCTCGCTTTCTCAAAAGCTGGGCTCCCCAGAGACCACGAGGGCCGATCTCAGAAATCGAAGAGGCACCTACTTTTCCAGCCTTGTCAGCACCTGTCACACGCACACTCAGCTTTGCGGAAATTATGGGCATTCTGTCGAAGACTTCTGGGGCAGTAGAAAACACATGAATCTTACTGTTCAATCACCCACTTCCCACACGCAACAATAGCTCATGGGTACCACAGATAACTTTGCCAAAGTTCTCTGCCAAAGTTGAGCACGTGAAGCTTGCAGCTCCCACTACATCGCTCTGACCAAGAAGGGTAAAAGAATAGCAAAGAAACAGCACCAACAAAGTTTAGACCCATAAATTTTGAAGGTCTAGCTACCATATTATTACCCACAAGGGTAAAGGAACAGTACCACTGCTAGATAATTGGAAAGTCCTTGTGTGTCAACCTCTGTGCTTCGTGGCAAGGTAGACTAGCAAACATGCCCAACCTTTACTCACATTCGAGAAAACACTCCCAATAAGATTGCTTGCTCCAAAATCGAAGAGGCACCGTCCTCCGAATCTCGAGAGCCAGACTCCCAACATGACTACTTTATTAAAAATCGAAGAGAGGGTAAAGGAACAGTACCATTGCTGGATAATTGGAAAGTCCCTGTGTGTCAACCTCTGTGCTTCGTGGCAAGGTAGACTAGCAAACATGCCCAACCTTTACTCACATTCGAGAAAACACTCCCAACAAGATTGCTTGCTCCAAAATCGAAGAGGCACCGCCCTCCGAATCTCGAGAGCCAGACTCCCAACATGATTACTTTCTCAAAAATCGAAGAGACACTGCTCCCCGAATCTTCGAGAGCCAGACCCCCAACATGATTGCTTTCTCAAAAATCGATGAGGCATCGTTCTCCGAATCAATCGAAGAGGCGCTCGCTTTCTCAAAAGCTGGGCTGCTCAGAGACCACGAGGGCCGATCTCAGAAATCGAAGAGGCACCTACTTTTCTAGCCTTGTCAGCACCTGTCACACGCACACTCAGCTTTGCAGAAATTATGGGCATTCTGTCGAAGACTTCTGGTGAAGTAGAAAGCACATGAATCTTACTGTTCAATTACCCACTTCCCACACGCAACAATAGCTCATGGGTACCACAGATAACTTTGCCAAAGTTCTCTGCCAAAGTTGAGCACGTGAAGCTTGCAGCTCCCACTACATCGCTCTGACCAAGAAAGGTAAAAGAATAGCAAAGAAACAGCACTAACAAAGTTTAGACACATAAATTTTGAAGGTCTAGCTACCATATTATTACCCACAAGGGTAAAGGAACAGTACCACTGCTGGATAATTGGAAAGTCCCTGTGTGTCAACCTCTGTGCTTCGTGGCAAGGTAGACTAGCAAACATGCCCAATCTTTACTCACATTCGCGAAAACACTCCTAACAAGATTGCTTGCTCCAAAATCGAAGAGGCACCGTCCTCCGAATCTCGAGAGCCAGACTCCCAACATGACTACTTTCTCAAAATCGAAGAGAGGGTAAAGGAACAGTACCATTGCTGGATAATTGGAAAGTCCCTGTGTGTCAACCTTTGTGCTTCGTGGCAAGGTAGACTAGCAAACATGCCCAACCTTTACTCACATTCGAGACAACACTCCCAACAAGATTGCTTGCTCCAAAATCGAAGAGGCACCGCCCTCCGAATCTCGAGAGCCAGACTCCCAACATGATTACTTCCTCAAAAATCGAAGAGACACTGCTCTCCGAATCTCGAGAGCCAGACCCCCAGCATGATTGCTTTCTCAAAAATCAAAGAGGCATCGTTCTCCGAATTTCGAGAGCCAGATACCACAGACCACTTTTTCAAAGTGCTCTGACAGAGTTAAAACATGTGAAACTGACAGCTCCCACTACCGTGCTATGACCAAGCAGGGTAAAGGAATAGCATTACTACTTGTTAGGGAGACTCCTATATATGTCGACCTCCATCCCCAACGGACAGGCAGACCTGCAAAAATGCTCAACCCTTCATCATATCTGAGAGGGCACTCCCAACGAAGCCTTTCGAAATATTCAGCTTTCTTTCCCCCCGATAATACCTCTGCAAACAAGCTATATTAGAGCAAGAATATCTCATATCATCAGGGTTAAAAGCAAGAGTATCCCATATCATGCTTTTTCCCTGTCTTTTCCTTTGGCCTTGTTTTTACCTGCAAGACAAGGAGAAAGAGAGCAATCAGTCAGCACTTGGAATCAAGCTTCCAGCCAGGAACTGACTGCCTGGAACCCCTTACCTGATTACTTACCTGGCATTGCTCTCGAGTACTCATCTTCAACATCTTATGTTTCCAGGGAAGATTCCGCATCTGCTTGAGGAACAGATAGGGCAAGTGCGAAGGATACAAGGAAGCATGTGGAGACAAGCGTAACAGCACACGTGGCGATACATCCATTACTCTGTCAAAAGCAAAAGTATCCCATATCAGCAGGGTGGAACGTACTCTAGATTTGATGGACTTGTTTTGACCCTCAAATTCTTCAGTCGGCCTTATACTTTGGAGGAAACCAGAAAACCCTCCAGCTCAGTTCAAGAATAAGCCTGTGGAAAGTTACTTCTTCAAAAGCAAAAGTATCTCATATCATCTCTTCTCATTTTTCTTCTCTTTATCCTTCATGCTGTGGCAAGATGGGGAGAAGGTGAACAATCAGTCGGAGCTCTGATTGCTTACCTTGTCTGTCACCTCTTTCAGCAGACCCCCTAGCTCGGCGACTTGGAGGACTCCTACTACATGGTTTGTATCGCGCTTGACCAAGCCTGAAACTACAAGTATGCTTCAAGTGAAATTGATACATTACCTTGTGCATCTCCACCAGTTAAAGATACCACCCCTGGATGGAGGAAAAGTACTTCCAGAGAAGATGCCACATCTACCTATGAGACAGATAAGGCAAGTCAAGACGACACCACACTCCGATACTTAGAAGTTTCGTGATTACGAGATCATTCTCCCACAATATTTCCTAATGTCATTTGTACTAAATCATTCACTTGTACTCACTAAAGGAGAGCTTGAACCTATGTACTTGTGTAAACCCTTCACAATTAATGAGAACTCTTCTATTCCGTGGACGTAGCCAATCTGGGTGAACCACGTACATCTTGTGTTTGCTTTCCTATCTCTATCCATTTATATACTTATCCACACTAATGACCGGAGCAATCTAGCGAAGATCATAAAAAGCGACCGTTTTCGCTACCTATGATCTATCTTGCAAGAGAACGGAGAATTAGATGGAGATCTCAACCATAGAATACGAGCTGCATGGATGAAGTGTAAGAGTGCATCCGGCGTGTTGTGTGACCGTCGTAGGCCACTGAAGCTCAAGGGAAAATTTTATAGGACGGCAATAAGGCCAGTGATGTTGTATGGCACAGAATGTTGGGCGGTGAAGCATCAACACGTACACAAAATGGGTGTAGCGGAGATGAGGATGCTTCGTGGGATGTGTGGGCACACGAGAAAGGATAAGATTGGGAATGAAGATATCCGAGGTAAAGTAGGAGTAGCCGAAATTGTAGGAAAGATGAGAGAAAATTGGCTCCGGTGATTTGGACATGTGCAAAGAAGGCCGACTGACGCTCCGGTTCGAAGATGTGACTACGGGACAGAGGTTCAGGGCCGAAGGGGTAGAGGAAGACCTAGGAAAACTTTGGAAGAGACTCTAAGAAAAGACTTAGAGTACTTGGATCTAACGGAGGACATGACACAAAACCGAGCGCAATGGCGTTCTAGGATTCATATAGCCGACCCCACTTAGTGGGAAAAGGCTTTGTTGTTGTTGTTGTTGTTTGTAATACAGCTCTTGGCGATTTTTTTCAACTAAGGAAAACCCACCAACCCACCAGGTATGCCATGAGAGGATTTTACTTGCTGAATGCGAAGGGATTCTAATGAAATCTTTAAGTAAAAGAAAACTAGACTATAGCATTCTTTACTACAGCTGTAATAGCTCCTGGTAAAACAGAAACCAAAAAGCCAAACAAATGGACTCACGATACAGTAACAGGAAACTCAGTATGGTACAAAAGATGACCTTTAAAAAGGAAATTGTCAATTCAGGGTGCTGATGCCTGCCAAGAATCTCGAGCTCCAAAGAAACAGAGCGCATCTGCATTACAGGACCACAGAATTAGCATTACAATTTAAAAACTAAACCCAACTCTCCATGTGAAGCCATAGAGGAGTTGACAGTATCTTGAAATTAATAAAAAAATCTAAACTGAGCATGCCAACAAGGATTATATTTTTCAGAAAATCAGAAGGGAAATATGATTTTTAAGATGTCCTAAGGATCTAGCAACATCGAGATCTGGTAGGCGTACCGGCTCCTCAAATAGAGGCAATATTTTATACGCGACTCCTATATAGGAAAGCATGGCAGCCAGCACATTTGGCACATGAGGGTTAATCTCCAAATGGCGTAATTGACGACATATAGAATCAATCACATAGTCTGCATTCGCTAGTACTAGGTGCCCAACCTACAGGACAGTTAAAACAGAAAACTCATAAGCCAAACTCCAAAAGTGGAACAGATTGAGATTCTGTATGCTGCACTCACTGTTGGAAAGCCAGATACAGCAGCCAGGATATGTAATACACCATCAGAAGCACTTCTAACACGATAGTTTGAAGAAGTCAGATTTTCAAGCAACATATAAAGGGATTGATGAAGAAATCCACTAGAAGCAAAATCTCCTCCAAGGCAGATACTGATTATGCCTATTCCTTCAATGATAACCTGTAGAGGAAGACAAAGCTACCGTCAATATAATGTCCATCTGCTGAAACAAACTGATGCGAGAAAAACTAAATTATAACACAAAAGGTGGAGGAAAATGCATATTTCCTGGTGTAGCATAGCCGTGTCCTGAAATAAGTTTAGATTAATATCTTCAGCATCATAGTCAGGATGCATGGATAAAGATTTATGTTCTGTTGGAAGATCCCATACTTCATGAGATAAATACTCAAGTAAAATTCTACCAACACAATCAATCAAGTGACTCCTTAATTCCTCGTCCTTTAAAACATTCCAACTAGATTCAAAAAGCATGGAAGATTCAACTTTGAAAGGTTGACCATCAGCAAATCTTGCATCAGAGTCCTGAACCTCTTTCCTTCTTTTTCTCGCTTTTTGAAACATCCTTGTGAAAATATCCGTCGCTTGATCTGACATACCGAATATCATCTCATTAAGAATAGACACTGCAGTGCTCGCCTGGCGCAGTAACTGTCCCGAACCAGTTCTATTATACCATGAGTGCCAACTCACTTCATTATAATCCTTCATACGAACCTCAGAAACTAATTTACGCAAGTAACCCACTGGTATGTCAGTGATGTGTGACAAATGCTGCCCATGTTTTTTATCTAGCAGAAAGGAAAAATAAAATAACCTGACATCAGTAACGAACAATAAGGACATAAGTTAAAATTTGAAACCAAACAATTAAATCTGAAGAGTTGAAATAACCTGTCATCAAGGATAAACCTACAAGTCTAAGAATTCCTGAAAGAGTTTGGTAAAGTTTCTGACTGCCAATGTATACGAACCAAGGAGGCATGCGCGGAAGCTTATAATTCTCATAATTCTTCTGATCATTATCTGATGTGTATGGTATATCTTTCTCCTGGATGCCTGCAATCTTTGAATTTCGGGGAGCAGCAGCCACTATTGTCAGGCACTCGCTGGTAATACTGGCTCCAGCATTCAACTCAGAAACAGAGTCAAGATATCCAACTGAGGATGGCCTTGTGGTAATAAGCTTATCAAGAGAACCAGCAAACACCGAGTTCTGACTCATACAAACAGAAAAATGGTCCAGGAAACGAGTAGCTGTTACCTAGACAGTGCCATATAAATAATGTCATAGGCAAGAATAAAGGACTTGAAACTGAAAAGGTAAGGACTCTAAGAACCCAACGCATTTTAGGTTCAACTATACAATGATAACAGACATTATGCCTGCTCTAGAACTTTCTATTTCTATATTCTCAACTCTTGAAATGCTGTATTACTATTATCTGGAAAAACTGTAGTTTGAGATACCAGATAATAATTTACGCAGGCATGCATTATTCATAAGTTAACAAAGAAGAAAGACGTGTGTATTCATAACTTTAATTTATCTTGTTTCTCCAGATTATATTGCTGAACAATTGGAAATAAGCAATCCCAGTCTTATCTTTTGTGTGTGTGTGTGTGTGTGTATGTAATAAGACTAGATGAAGAAACTTACAACTCAAAACATACATGATAAATTTACTAAGAAAATAACCACATACCGGAGACTGAAGGATGTGATCCACCACAAACTGAGGACCAGAATAGTACATTATTACAAGTAGCTGCTGAGCTTGTGAGACTGCAAGTGATCCCTCACTCCCAAGGACAACTTTTGGAAGCTTGTCAATGAGCCTGGTAACATAATCAAGTTCTTATAAGAAAAAAAAAGGTCGTACCCAGTGCACAAGGCTCCCGCTTTATGCAGGGTCTGGAAGAGGTGAATGTCGGCTAGCCTTACCCCCATTTATGGAGAGGCTGCTCCCAAGTCTCGAACCCGAGACCTACCGCTCATGGGCGAAGGCACTTGCCATCGCACCAAGTGCGACCTCTCAAGTTCTTATAAGAAAAATAAATAAAAAATCCCTTTCAAAAGGGCAGGACCAACCACCACCACTATTTTGTCTACTATCAAATGAAGACCTAACCTGCTAAACATCTGAGCAACATCATGTTCCAATTGATTATCTTCAATCGATGAGAATAAATTTTCAAGGAATTCTTGTGCACCTGCAGATACCTCTACAGAGTCATCAACAACCAAAGCACACAAGCACTCCTGCACGAGTGGTAGCCAGAGCATGCGTTAGCTTCAAGTGGCAGTTCAAGTTTAGCACTTGCAAATCAACCATATATGATTTAATTTAGGACAACCAAGTAACAAAGAAAATGCCAAAACAAGATCTGGAAAATCTTTACTTCTGCTGGAGGAGAGGTTTTTTGTCCGGCACCTGGCAAAGCTTAATAGAGAGAGGGGTGGGACCAAAATTTGGGAAATTGTGGGCCAACAGCCATAATACAGAAGTGCTGAAAGACACTAAAATTAAAGGCAAATATCCAACCAGGGTGTTTGGTAAAAAGAAGGGGAGATTTGAGTCATTAGAAGCTCCAAAGTCCAAACCGAGATAATCAACAGCAGATGGCACTACCCATGGAAGATGTCACAACTGAAAATCAGCTGAGTCTCAGAAATTGCGGATCAAGAACTCTAATCCAAAATATGTGCAGGCTGACTTGGGTAAAAAGAAGACCACGTTCAAGGGTTTTCTTTAGAGATAAAACCATAACTTTATTATAGACACTCGTAGTTTTAAAATTGTGCAACGAAAATACATCAACTTGAGAAAATATGTAATGAGAGCCCAAAGGAATCAATAACACAAATAAATTCTGAACTAACCAGAAGCGTTTGTCTACTCTGCCTCAGCGTGTAACTGCACCTTGACAACAGTCCTCGTATGGAAGCCAGGAGACCTTGTCTCACTTTTTTTGCTGGATGAATGCAAATCTAACAAATAATTGAAGAATTTACCCATTGGATAAAAGCGCTAACATTTCAGGAGGTAAAGCTTGCATATAATGGATAATAATCAACTAGTAGCAAATGAAACGAAGAACGTACATGTCGAAAAGTTGCACCTAAGAGTTTATCCACATGCATTGAAGTTTTCTCAATCCAATCACTTGTACGATCCACGTGCAAAGATCCATCTCCTTTGCCAGAATCAGTTTTCTTCTCAGAGTTGGAAGTAGTTGTAATCACTTTATCACTCGAATCTTCCAATATCATTTTACTTTGACCATGCGCCTTAACAGGCAACTTACGAAGCTCATCCAGGAACGATTGTGTAGATTCATTCTTTTTTAAAGTTAAGTCAGAACTAAGAGTTATAGACATATCAAGTGTAGTTAAGTTAGCATCATCCTGCAGAACTATCATCAGATACTCAGCCAAAGCTCTAATTGCCTGATCAATTGCATCCCCACTTCCAGCAGCCCCACTGGTCATTGTTTTTGAGGCATGCAAAACTTTGGCAAATTGACTAACAACACCAGGTAAAAAGAAGGCTAACGCATCAGCAGTACCAACCTGTTGGAAAGAAAAATGTTGTGAATTATACTAACCAGAGGTACTGATTTGTATGCTTCCAATTTGCACTGAAGAAAATTCAGTATACCTAAAAACCTCAGATGGCTTATTTTGACTCTTACTATGTACATCATTTTGATTCATAAAGTGTCAAATAGTATTTAAGCTTTTCTCATGGTCAGAACATCGTGAAATGAAGAAGGGGGGAAGAAACAGAGACACCCAAATTCAAGTTTTATTAATGAATCAATGCCACAAAAGTTAGAACCTACGCTAATTCACAAGATTACCTTAGCAACAAGCATACGTAGGGTCATAAAGGCTTCAATCCGAAGCTTTGCACTACCTAGATGTCCTCGTGCAGCCTCATTATCTGCAGCCTTTTCATAAAACCACTAGCGAAATAAGTACCATAGGAAAAATTTAATTCTACAGAATGATCAACTACCACTCAAGACAACTTAACATACTTTGAGAAGAAGTGATAGCCAGTGTCCAACAGCTGCAGAAGCAGTTTGTGACTGTAGAAATGCAAGCAAACATTCATCTGGTTCTGAATCATACTTTGACGTTCTACTGAGTGGAGCTTTCAAGTCTCTGTTTTCTAAAAGCATAGGCACACCAAAGATTCGTTTACATGCACAAGACTCATCAGAGCATGGAAGTAAATTCAGAAGCAATTCCCTGAAACACTTAATAATTCCTTCACGAAACTCTTCTGACGCATCAGATGGAGAAAGCAAAGCCCCATAAGTCAACTTTTTCAGTACTACAACCAACTGCAAAAGGATATTATTGCACTTCAAATAAGAAGACTGCCTCCTAGGAATAAACTCACATGAACAACTAACCAATGCAACATACAAGCCAATTTTGAACTCATGGAAAAACCATGCCATTCCTTTGGTAGGACATATAATATTTGATTATGCATGAAAAGGCAGAATGAGAGAAAAAAGATTTGCATACATCAAAGTAATAAAATAAGAGAATTGCAGGAGAAATAACATTTATAACTAATTCACTCCCCACCAATTAATGAATTAAATCAGCAAGAATGTTTAGACAATGATGACAAGGATGCCAAAAGAACTTCTCCCCCGTAGAAAACCACTACCTTCAGATTTTCTGCATCCCCACTTTGAATGGGCATGTACATAGATTAAGTTTGGTTGAAAAGCAAAACCAATTATCAAATTAAATTTTGTCTAACAAAACAGTAATTAGTAATTCTACACGTACGAATTTTGGAAGAGGTCCAAGCAATTGTCAATCAAATCAGATTACCTGATCTACAGATCCTAAAAGACACTTCTTGAGCAGTTCTTCCAGGCACTGAAGCACACCTTCAGCCACACTATCACTCACTTTTTGGGGCATTTTTGGGACATTATGACTCACAAATTTTTCTTCAGAACCAAGCTTCTTTGAGGTTCTACAGTCAACAGCTGCATCCAATAGAAGCAGCAGCGGAAACAACGTGTAGCTGAAAGATGCACAACTTTGTCAAGAAAATAATGCTTAATGACAGATACATAATATATATTATACACACATTTTGGATTCTTTACAAGTTTCTACGACAAGTATAAGTGATGAAACCATGTTTCCCCGGGGTGTGGATCACTAGAAACTTTAATATTGAACCTACTATTCACCGTGGCGTTGAGCAATGGGACACAGAGTCTACTAATGGAAAAGTGATAGTTTTGCTCCCCCGCCACCTCAGGTCATATCATATCAATATAGTACTTAACCAATTTCAAAAACAATCTGAATAAGAATGATATCTCATGTACACTCTAACCATTAAATACACTTCAAAGACACCGAGACGAAATCATGTGCAATTGGGGTGGGAAATTTTGTTTCATTTAATACAAATCAACCCAATACCTTCCCCTCCACCAATTCTCCCACCCTGCCAGCATTGCACCAATCACCAAAACTTCAACACAGAGGCACTCACTCTATAATTCAAAATTATTAAGCCAACAAACTTGATCAAGTTACGAATACTTCACCCAATCCAACCCTCAAAGCTGACCCCAAGTGTTACGCATACAAGCATGCATAACTAGACCTATATGCATACATGTTCATATATGCAAGGATACACACACACACACACATTATAAGTTATGCAAATTCAAGGAAAGGAAGCAAAATTTACAGAGAGGTTGAAGTGCTTACTCGAAGAAGGGCTGGAGAGCATGAGGCGGAGACTGGCGAAGGAAATGGAGCAGAGAAGAGAGAGCAGAGGAGTGCTTCTTAGGGTTTTGGAGAAGCTCCAGAAGCTCAAAGCAGTATGCTTTTAGCTGCGTAAACACTCTGCTTCTTTCATCGTCCTCTGGGAACGTTAGCTCGTCAATTTCCACCATTGCAGACGGCGGAGAGAGCGGCGGAGGAGTGGGAGTTGAGAACAGCCAAATTGAGAGACGATTCCAGCTGGAAGAGGGGTTGAACTGAAAACGGGTTGCCGACCGGTTTGAATATAATTGAGCCGTTTGTGTTGGGCCTTAATTGGGCTGACTCTTGGGTAACAATGGCTCTTTTATTTTTACTTTTTATGGGTCTTGAAGAAAACAATGGCTTGTGGAGGGTTATTTTAATTTCTTAAAGGGGCCGTAGTTAATTTTGATTTCAAAGAATTTTAATGGTTTTTTTAAGTGATAGATTTCTAAGATTATTTTTAAAGTAAAAGTCAAATTTTAAACATAGAATTTAATTTGAAGACTTATGAGACACATTAATCTTTTTTTAAATTTTGTTCTCCAACGATATGTCACATTTAAACCATTATTTAGTACATTACTCTTTTTTTTAGAGAAATACGATATTTGATATTCATTACAAACAAAGCAATACAAGGACAAATTGACAACAAACTGAGGATAGTGTGCATATTAGGCCTCGATAAAACCTTGCCGGAGAACCCGGTCTAAGGAAAAAGAGTGTCTCACACGACGAAATGAACTATCCCCAAATGTCAAAACAGAAACAAATTACAAGAAATCCTTAAGCAAATCAAGGGAATCTTCCACCCACTAAACATGCAGCGTATAACCATTGTTGTGCTGTGAGCGTTAACCGTGCGGCAAAGCATGCGACCATGGCTTCCATAGTCCTTTCCACACGTTGCAAAACCAACCTGAACCACCAG
The DNA here is from genome assembly GCF_916048215.2 of Malus sylvestris. Taxonomy (NCBI): domain Eukaryota; kingdom Viridiplantae; phylum Streptophyta; class Magnoliopsida; order Rosales; family Rosaceae; genus Malus; species Malus sylvestris. The sequence goes on along the minus strand of NC_062264.1, from coordinate 35,042,277 downwards.
CTGAAAATGTCACCAACAAATTGGAGGTTACTCGACGCCAAACGCCGCATACAATCTTCAGACAGGCGCTCTCCTAAAGAACCTAAGGAGACCTAGGAACAAAAGGTAAGTATAAAAATTATGAAAATCATTTATTAATTACTAAAAATAGATTTGAAGCTGCTGTCAAATTTGACAGCAACTTCCTCTACCGCCTTTCCATGTCATGCCACAGACGAATTGGCATTTCGGTTGGAAAACACTAGTGATGTCTTTTTTTACCACTATTGCTGATATGAAGTTTTTGACATCTCCTTTAAAAATGCTCGAAAAATTTTAACAGAGAATTCTCTATGAATTTTGACGGAATTCTATTATAAATTTATAGGATCTGCTATTCATCCAATACCATCATGCATGAACCATTCGGAATTGTTGCAAGAATGAATAGCGAATGCATAAAAACACTAACAATAAAAAACAGGGAAGTGATCTTTACAAAAAAAAATTCACTTGACCTTTTGCACACTTTTAATTATAATCATTGATTGTCTTTTAATTTATTCAATCTCACGACTAAAATAAGGGTGTGTACGTGGTAAGAAATGCATAAATCATTTCGTAAAGATAAACTTCTAATGTTGTTTCATTCGATCACGTAATATTGGCTCCTGAATTTATCACTTCCCTTTTTATCAGCTTTCCCAAATTAGTAGACTTAACTTGATTATTGGCTCCTTAATTTCTCACTTTCATTCGATCGCTTAATATTGTCCTTGCTAAAACTGGCGACCCACGTTCCCCAGTTATCCCCACCTCCTGCCATCTTTGTACCCACATCTTCTCCGCAAGCACGTCATCAGCGTTAGCTTAGTTTTTTAGTTTTTTTTTATGTTTTGTGTTTGTACCGCCTAGAGCGGGTTTGTGTTGCCTTGACAATCTGTGATGGCCTTGCTTTTTTGTGGTAGTTTTATGTGAGTGTCTCGGTGCTAAGGCTTGTCATGTCTATCGTTTTTTGTGTCGAATTATGGAACACTCTTTGTTCAAGTAGTTTTTTGTGGTTTCATGTAGGGGTTTAAATTTTTTTGTGATTTGTACGTTAAGAAATTGATCAGTGGAGGCACATGTTACTTTTTATTTTTGGTAATGAAACATTCTATCACGTTGGTCAAAATAAAAATAAACTTTGATTATTTCATGCTTTTCGTTTCATATTTAATTTGCCATAACTTGAGATATTTTAGCTATATCCCAAAATTCTTACAAATTGTTTACAATCCCGCATGAATGGATTGACAATCTTGTATGTATATTTCTCTCTATACCCGACTCTCCCTCCCAAAACCAAACCTTAGTTCTACAATCTCAGCCACCGGCTCCTTCCTCCGTCTTAGGGTCGGCGGTAGCCACTCCTCACCCTCCTCCTAGTCTCTCTCTTTCCCTCCCTCCCCTCCTTAACCTCTGCTAACCCCTCCACCTCTTTTTTTTCCCGTTTCACTCCCTCCCCTATCCTTGTGCTGCCCCCTTCCCCCGCGCATCCCTCTACCCTCTATTAGCTTCCTCCATCCCTATTTTCTTCTCCCCAACCTTTTTGTGCATGGTTGTCCCATGACTTCGGGTCTCCTTCCCAGATCCGGGTTATGCCATTCTCAAGGGCTTCTTTTCTATTTGCACTACTATAAAACCATTTATTAGTGTTGCTATGATAATCAACAAGAAACGTGCATTATTGTCGGATATTAAGCAAAATCTGACAAAAAATTGATGCAGTGGCAAATATAATAAGCAACAGAATTGCCAGCGTCAGGAAATGAATTTTTCAACAGAAAATATTCTCAAACCAACAGAAATTGTGTCGGATATAACCGATAAAAAATAAATTAATAATGAATAAATAAAAGTATTCTCTGTCGGATAAAATCGACAGAAAATATATAAAACCGACAAAACTTGTGTCGGCTATAACTGACAGAGAATATATTAATAATAAGTAAGAGCATTCTCTGTCGGATAAAACCGACAGCAAATATATTAATAAAAAATATATATAAAAAGGACATGAGAGCATTCTCCCTTCTCCTTCTCATTCTCGTTGAGCATTCTTCTCCCCTTATGCTCGAAATGACCCAACATGTTTGAACCAGATTCTGCAGCTAATGAGCAAACCAGATTGAGCTAATGAGAGATTAAGACATCATATTCTTCAATTCTTCAAGATAGAGGATACTCAAAAGAGATTAAGACATCAGCAACATTCAACATTTAGCAGTATATCTTCCCTCTTAACACTTCTACAGCTAAAAAATAAGGAGAAAAAATGGCGCACTCTGCCGAAACTTCTCTAGATGCTTCCCTTCCTACAGTTCATCCTGAAAATACAAAGCACAAGGTGCAAAGATCAGTAGATAGATTAGTAGTATTAGTTGACTAACCGCAAAAGGAAAGAAGCCTACATGTTTCTCAGGCTCCTCGGCACTCTCTTCAGTTGAGTCCGGTTTAGATTCCGCATCAGAGTCATCTTCCGCATCATCTGTGTCGGCATCATCCTCTTCCTCGGCCTGAAAAAACACGGCAAAGCTGTTAAGGACCGCAGAAAAAGATGACAAAGCTGATAAACTCTCAGGTGTTAGTTTTGTATGCTTACATCAGAGTCAACTGGATCTTTTGCTTCCTGGTAAAAGGATTAAGGTAACAAGTTAATAAGCATGAAAAAAAAAAACACGATTACTGACTGAGAAAATAATTTTGGACTACTCGAATAAATCCCTAAATATCTATGAAATCCCAATAAGATGGAGCCTTTATTGATATCTTTCAAAATATGAATTATACATATCCAACAAAAACATAAATTAAATCATATGCGGAAGCATGTGGAATGACTTACAATGCTTTGCTTGTCTCTGTGCTCAAGGGCTTGCATAGCTTCTGCCTTGTTCATCCATGGTGATTGAAGCGAAAAGGAGAAGGGGAGAAGAAAATGAGAAGGAAATGAGGAGAGGATAAAAGAGGGAAGGGAGAAGCATCGGCACAAGGAAGAGATGGAGGGGTTTTATTTTGGAAAATTTTCATTATTATAGGTTAAAACCGACAAAAACATTTTTTTTTTAAATAAAAACCAACATAAAATTTTCATTACTGTCGGTTATAACCAACAGAAAAAAAAATGGCGGCAAAAATCCCCCCAAAATTCCCTCCAAAATTTTTAAATTCCCCCAAAATTTTGTTACAATTTAAAAAAATAAAATAATAATTGTTTGGTTTAATAAATAAATAATATGTATTTAAATAGAATACGTTTTTAAAAATTAAATAAATAATTGTTTGGTTTAATAGATAATTTTTATACTTTTGGTTTAATAGATAATAACCCATGTAAAATATGCGATAAAGAAATAAAAAGAGAATTGTACAATGAAAATGTCATCACACAAACTAAATATTGTCTAATCAATACTTGAAAAATATAAATAAAAATTTAGCACAAATTACTTTTCACACTTCAAAATTTAGGCAAATTTAACGAAGATATGCATTCTACGAAACTAGTTTCTATGATCTAACCATCAAACTTGTTTGTAGATACTACAAGATCGCATACGTAAAAAATCGCAAAAAAAAAAAACATTCAAAGATTAGGTAACTGACCAAAAGTTTTCGATAGTTATAAACGAAAAATCACAATTTAAGGGTTATTTTAGCTCCGGCTTTGATGATTTTTTTACAACTATACTCCTCGTCCCTATAAGAATGCAATGAACGAATTCGATCTTCAATTTAAAATATTTACACTAAAAACTTATTTTATACTTAATGGAAGTATAATATTAACTCTAAGTGTTTGTTTAATATAGCGTTCTGACGCGATATGCATTCTACGAAACTTTTTTCAACGATCCAACCATCAAACTTATTTGTACACACTCCGATATTGCATACGTAAAAAATCGTAAAAAACAAACATTTATAGATTACGTAACGAAACAAAAGTTTTCGATGGTTATAAACGAAAAATCACAATTTAACAGTTATTTTAGCTCCGATTTTAATGATTTTTTATAGCTACACTCCCCGACCCTATAAGATGTAATGAATAAATTTGATCTTCAATTTAAAATATTTACACTAGTGGATACCATAAAATCTTATTTTATACTTAATGGAAGTATAACATTAACTCTTAAGTGTTTATTTAATCTATTATTTTGACGCGATACACATTCTATGAAACTTTTTTCAATGATCTAACCGTCAAACTTATTTGTACACACTCCGAGATCACATACGTAAAAAATCACAAAAAACAAACATTAAGAGATTAGGTAACAGAACAAAAGTTTTCAACAGTTATAAACGAAAAATCACAATTTAACGGTTGCTTTAGCTCCGATTTTGATGATTTTTTACAGCTACACTCCTCAATCCTATAAGAATGCATTGAACAAATTCAATCTTCAATTTAAAATATTTACACTAATGGATACCACAAAATCTTATTTTATACTTGATGGGGAAGTATAACATTAACTCTAAGTGTTTGTTTAATCTACCGTTTCGATGCGATACGCATTCTACGAAACGTTTTTCAACGATCCAACCGTCAAACTTATTTGTCCATACTCCGAGATTACATACGTAAAAAATCATAAAAAACAAACATTCATAGATTACGTAACGGGATAAAAGTTTTCGACGGTTATAAATGAAAAATCACAATTTAATGGTTATTTTAGCTCCGATTTTAATGATTTTTTACAGCTACACTCCCCGACCCTATAAGATTAATGAATAAATTTGATCTTCAATTTAAAATATTTACACTAGTGGATACCACAAAATCTTATTTTATACTTAATTGAAGTATAACATTAACTCTTAAGTGTTTATTTAATCTACTGTTTTGACACGATACACATTCTATGAAACTTTTTTCAATGATCTGATTGTCAAACTTGTTTGTACACTCCGAGATCGCATACATAAAAAATCACAAAAAATAAACATTAAGAGATTAGGTAACAGAACAAAAGTTTTCGACGGTTATAAATGAAAAATCACAATTTAACGGTTACTTTAGCTCCAATTTTAATGATTTTTTACAGCTACACTCCTCGACCCTATAAAAATGCATTGAATGAATTCGATTTTCAATTTAAAATATTTACACTAGTAGATACAAAATCTGTACTTGATGGGGAAGTATAACATTAACTCTAAGTGTTTGTTTAATCTACCGTTTTGATGCGATATGCATTATACGAAATGTTTTTTAACGATCCAACCATCAAACTTGTTTGTACACACTTCGAGATCGCATACGTAAAAAATCGAAAAAAAACAAAATTCAGAGATTAGGTAACGAAACAAAAGTTTTTTATGGTTATAAACTAAAAATCACAATTCAACGGTTATTTTAGCTCTAATTTTGATGATTTTTTACAACTACACTCCTCGACCCTATAAGAATGCAATGAATGAATTCGATCTTTAATTTAAAATATTTATACTTAATGGAAATATAACATTAACTCTTAAGTGTTTGTTAAAATATTTAAACCATGTGTTTATTTATTTATAATCAATATAACATTTTAAAATAGGGTAAAAGACTGTTTACTACCCTCATATTTTGTGGTTTTCAACATTTAGTACATCAAGTTTTTTTCGTCTCAGATTCATACCTAAAGTGTAAATTTTGGGACAGTCTCATACATCTGTTAGTCAAACTGTTAAGTCTCCCGTTAACTGTGACGTGGCGCACTGACTGGGCGCCACGTGTCATCCACGTTTTTTTTTTCTTTCTTTCTTTTCTTTTCTTCTTCCTTCTTCTTCTTCTTCTTCTTCCTCAGACCGCAACTTTTTTTTTCTTCCTCTTTCTCCTTCTTCCTTCCTCCTTCTTCCTTCCCCTTCTTCCTTCTTCCTTCTCCTTCTTCTTTTTCTTCCTCCGAAATCTGGGGAAGTTTGTTTTTTTTTTTCTTTCTTCTTCTTCCTCCTTCTTCTTCCTCCTTCTTCCTTCCCCTTCTTCTTATTCTTCCTCCGAAATCTGGGGAAGTTTTTTTTTTTTTTTTTTCTTTCTTCTTCTTCCTCCGACTGCAACTTTTTTTTTTCTTCCTCCTTCTTCCTTCCCCTTCTTCCTCATCTTTCCTTCCTCCTTCTTCTTCTTCTTCCTCAAAAAAAAAAAATTCATCTTCCCCCAGATTCGGAGGAAGAAGAAGAAGAACGAAGAAGGGAAAGGAAGAAGGAGAAGAAGGGGAAGGAAGAAGGAGAAGGAGGAAGAAAAAAAAAACTGAATGTGGGCAGATTCGGAGGAAGAAGAAGAAGAAGAAGAAGAAGAAGAAGCTTCCCTAGATTCAAAGGAAGAAGAAGGAAGAAGAAGGAAGAAGGGGAAGAAAGGGAAGGAAGGAGGAAGGAAGGAAGAAGGAGGAGGAAGAAAAAAAAAAGAAAGTTGCTGTCGGAGGAAGAAGAAGAAGAAGAAGGAAGAAGAAAAGAAAAGAAAGAAAAAAGAAAAAAAAAACATGGATGACACGTGGCGCCTAGTCAGTGCGCCACGTCACAGTTAACGGAAAACTTAACAATTTGATTAACGGATGTATGAAACTGTCCCAAAATTTACACTTTAGGTATGAATCTAAGACGAAAAAAACTTGATGTACTAAATGTTAAAAACCACGAAACATGAGGGTAGTAAACAGTCTTTTACCCTTTAAAATAATAAAATAGTCAATTTCTGTAGGTTATAATCGCCAAAATACTAAAATAACAACCGCCAAAATACTAAAATAATAAAATAGTCAATTTCTGTCGGTTATAACCGCCAGAATACTAAAAGAATAAATAGTCAATTTATGTCAGTTATAAACGCCACCATTAACTAAAAACCGCCGGAATATGTTAAAAATATTATAAAAAAAAAATTCAAAAATGCTGGCGGATATAACCGACATGATTTTATTGTTATCCGACATTAATTAAATGATGTGTCGGATATCTTTTATCCAACATAATGGCTTATTAAACCGTCATCATCATCCGACACCTAAAGCTAATATTGTAGTAGTGTTAGGTTCAATTCGGGTTTTGGGTTTGGATTGGAGCCACTTCCGTCATACTTTTCCGGTGATGTGTGAAACTCTCATCGTCTAGTTCTGTGGATGCGCTGCCTTTTGCACCCATCTGTTGTTGCACCACTTGGGTTGTGCTATTGTTGGGGTGCACAAACTTAGGTGGCTTATCTAGCTTTGCACCTTATGGGCCGGTTGTTTTGGCGGTCTTGCCGCTTTCTGTTTTCCAAATCTGGAATCTACGTCCCTGATGTCTCATCGTGCAGCTTTGTTGCCTTCTTTTTGACTTGTTGATGGGATTGTCCAATTCTGTGTATTGGCCTTTTCTCATAATTGTCTAACCTTTCATCGGAAATGGTTTCTTTCTCGAAGTAGTTTTGTTTAATTTGGTTTAGCTTTTTTTAAGTTAGTTTGGTTTAGTTTAGTTTAGTCTTGTTGTTCTCACCTAGCGAGTGTTATGGTCGCACTGCAACTTTGACTGGATATTTTTTTCGCATTGAGCCATGTGTTATGTAGTCTCGTCTATCAACGATGACTTTAAGTGGTTCACTTACGGGATGACTTTACATAGCCTCGCTATACGATAGTGACCCTTTGCAATTGTTGATACAATTTGTTAGGTTTATCGTTATGTGACAGCTTTATATGGTGGCGTGTGAAGTCTAGTACATGTGGTAACCGTCTAGGTGTTTACCATTGTTGTTTTGCTTGAGCAAATTCACCTTTAGATCATTATCTTGATCGCTGAAGTATTGTACCCAATTGCCATCTATGTATTGTTTTGAGATGATTAATAAAATACTAATATATCATTGCTTGTCAAAAAAAAAAAAGTAGTTTTCCTCGAACAGTTGTATAACTCAGTCAGATTCCCCTAGCTTTTTCTGAATTCAATTCCTTTTTCTTTTCCCTTTGAAGCCCGATGAGTTGAAGATTATATATATTGCTCAAATCAATGAAGTGTACCTTTTTAATGATGACACCTTTCACTTCTTAATTTTATATCACTCTTTAATTTCCTGGACAAATGTGCATGGATTTTCAAAAGATGACAAGCAGCAAAAGGTGACGATCTGCTTAACTATGAGCTCAGAAAAAACAAATCTTCGCCAACTGCAATATTATGAAAATATAATTACATAGAAAATCAGAACGAATTTATCTAGTTAATTTGTATGTGAACAGATTTTAGTGTGGTTTTTCTATCATATTTTACATTCTTTTTTCGTTTATTGAGTCAGTAGCTACCAATTGAATCATCGACTTTGACTATATTTCCTACTTGTATTTGCCCTAAATTCCTTCGAGGAGTTGGGGAAATGAAGAAACAATGTCGAGCTAATGGGAGAGTAAGTGAAATTATCACCTACCCACTAAGATAATTAATCATGAGTTAGAAAAATACTGGTTGATTGAAGTGTGATTAGTTAAATATCTACAAGTGTGTTCTCAAGCTTACCAAATCCTCTAGGACTTTATCCACTTGACAATCTATAGGAAAAGACAATATATAAAGAATTATAACAGCTGCTAATTATTAAAATTACGAAAATTTATCTCTATACTCAACGCTTGGTGCCGTCAAAGTTGATTTCTGGGTCAATTTTAGGTTAAGTGATCACGTGTAATTTGGCTCCCGGAGTGGCTGAAATACCAAGAAGAAATATAGAAGGACTGTTGGAATGTTGAGAAAAAACTTTGTACTAGACTGTACATATGTCACATGTGATAATGTTGATTGGCAAAAGTGTTAAATGTTAATTGTGCTAGTTACTTTTTATTTTCGACAAATGATAGTGTTAATGGTTCAAATTGTTAATTATTTGAGGGGAGGGGGATTGATGGGGTCGAACTCTCACCATAGTGCATAAGCAGGATTGCTAGTTACTGATAATATATATTCTTTTCACGTTTTAAACACATACCAAATTCTAATAATATTGGACTTTCATACTCAACACTATCACATAACAAGAAATTGCTCAAAATTATATTCTCATAGCATTATTGTATAAGAATGTACTTGTTCATTGAGCCAAAGTAGCTTTTAATGTAAAGGTAAAATGCAACATCTATTTCTTATGCATGTGTGTGATACTTGGCTGTCCAATAAAATGGAAAACAAAACATAATTGCACTCTAAAGTAAGTTTCTTAATTAATAGGATAATTTGTACTAAATTTATTTAAATTATAGAGAAAAAATTTGAACTTCAATGTAAAAAGAGACCACACATTCTGTCCAACTTGATTAAGGTTGAAGTTTCTTGATTCTTATTCTCTTCTATATCTTATAGACTCAATTTGGATGATTGGTTGCATGTCTTTACCATATACCTTTTCACTCCATTTTTATTTTTCTTCTATATATCTAATATTACTTGCTACCTACCCACCTTAGGTGGTGCTTTTTTACTCAAAACCAAAGTGGTCGAATTGCCTTGATATACCAGGACGTGTGAATTGCTACTTCAATTGTCAAACATAGATTTCACTTTGGGATTACTATATTTTCTATATAATTTCTCTAAGTGGGGGCTATCTCACCCAACTACTTAAACATATTTGACCATCATCACATGAAAGGAGAAAGAATTTTTGTTTGCACTTCTATATATGTATAACTTTCTTCTTAGATCATGTACACGTAACAAATAAAAATAACATTCACGTACATATTACTGAAAAAGATTATAATAACCAGGCGAATTCTTTTTTCATATAGGACTATACTGATGATGTTTAATTGTTCAACCTACATTGTGTTTTGACATAAACTCTGAAAAATTACATCAAAGATTCCATCATAACATAAGCAAGACCCTATTTGTAAATTTAAAACTGTAGTTAGGATGACTCAGCTAATAAGTATCGAAATTAATCTCACTAATTTGAATGGAGGAATTGTTGTGTGGCGAAGGCCACGTTTGAATTAAAGTAATCCATGCTCTCGTCAGCTTCTGTAGGGTTTGGCATTTTGTCAAAGGCCTCTGGGAAGATTGGTTGTTCAGTTGCATACTTTGGTAAAATCTCCTGGTTATTTTTCTCACTCTCTGTTGGTGTTACTTCAAGTCCAAGTTCACTTTCCAAGTAACTAAGCCACTTCCCATTTTCCACTTGTCCCAAGCCCGATCTCTGGCAATTAGCCTCATCAGCCTCATGAAGTACTTGGACTAAATTTGACTGGAGTGGCTCAAAGTCATTAAACATGTCCCAAAAATAAGAGTCAGACTCAAATGGAAAATCAAAAATTCCTGAAAAGTAGTTTGAATCATCCATTTGCTGCTCTTCTGCACCTGGCCTTGACATACCAACAACTTGGCTGGAACTACTTGAGCCATTGGATTCATTAGAAGAAACATTAGAAGAAGAAGTGGTCAACCCTGTCAACTCCTTGGGATCATTTGTTAATTCCATTGGAGAATCATGATGATTAGGGTTTTCTTGAATTGTCAAACTGCATGGCTCATGAGGTTTGTTGTGGGTGGCCATGCTAGTTTCTTCAGCAGATTGATGCTCAATTAGTTCTTCCCCTCCTCCTACACTTGGTTTTCCACCAGACAATAATGTAGTAGTAGTAGAAGAAGATGACGAGGAAGAGCATGGTAAATTTTGGCGTTTCAATCTTTTCTTTAGATGAGTGTTCCACACATTCTTAATCTCATTGTCCGTTCTTCCCGGAAAATGTGCTGCAATTTTTGACCACCTGCACAAGATTTTGGTAATTAGGGGATTCGAACTTGAGACATCTTCAATATTAAGAGCCCAAGAATACGTTAGTAATAATATATAGCTTAATAATTCACTAATTATATTAGTTGAGATTTATGTTGAAATTACTTGTTTCCCAAGGCTTCATGTAGCCTGATTATGGACTCCTCTTCCTCAATAGTGAAGTTCCCTCGCTTCACATCAGGCCTAAGGTAATTAATCCATCTCAAACGGCAACTTTTACCACATCTCAGCAAACCTTCAAGACAAATTAATAATAATATTATTGGCATATATTCTGAAACAATGTTCATGTTAATTTATCCAAACAAAATGTTGGTGGGAAATAAAAAGAGGAGAAAGGGACATTTCATCTGGTAGCCATGCAAAGACTTTAAGGAAATTTGATGTGACTGATACGCTCACACACTTGTTCTCAATTCCCAACCATGTAAACACAAATAATAATATAATAATAATAAATAAATAAATAATGGTCTTTCTAGTGGTAATTTGGTAAGATTTTCCAACCATAAATATATAGTCACTGGTCACATCAAATTATAAAAAGTTAGGAAACCTCTCCCCTATCATGCACTCTTCAAACTTGTACCAACATTCCACACTCTAGTCTAGCAAAATATGATGAAGGCAAAGATAGACAAAAGCAAGGTTCTCGTGTGTTCATACAGCCATACTACAAAAATACGAGAAAATTTTGTTTTTAATTGTAACACAAACACGTAGTCTTATTAATAAAAATCAACATTAAATTATAAAACTTAGTCAATAACATTTTGCTCATTTATGGAGAACGGATTTTCATAATTTGTTCATAAGTATATAAGGTTAGGGATATGAAGTTCATGAAAATTTGACACATTCTAACAGGATATACATGTTTCAGAAAAGCAAGTATTGGTTTGCAATGCTTGTGATAGTTTCATACAAGGATGCACACCATGATCATCACAGTTAGTTAGGCAGATAAACAGTAACAAGGATTAGGTATTAAAATGGTGGCAATCATTAGTGTTAAGCCTTCCAAAAAGTAATTTTCAGAGGTTGAATAAAAAATTTAAAACAAATTAAAAACGTTTCAAACTTGCCTTGCTTTTTATTGTTTATGGTAGCTAGTTGACAAAATTCTTGTCAACACACTGTCTAAACAATGGAAGCCAAATTTCATGCCAATACAGGAATATAAAACAGATTCCAATTGAAGTAAAGGAAACTAAATTTTTTTAATTTAACATTTGGATTCATTAAAAAAATAATGTTACGGATATCAAATTTTGTAAGTTATATGACATGGTTTTTAACGGTTGGATTATTATTTAACTATTGATTAACATACTTATTTCTTATTGGTGACACATTATCTAGTTTGCAAATTTGGTCTACTTGACATTACTCTAATTTTTTTTTTTTTTAAATCAACATTTGGGAGGACTTTAACTTTTGCGTGTAAAACAGTATATCATTAAAACTTGTAATTGGCTTTATTTCACAAATAACCCCGGAGAAGAAAAAAAATCCAACAATATTTAGAAGGACTTGTTAAAGAGGGTATCAATTTACACTTTCGTGCGTAAAGTAAGACTCTATCATTTAAACTTGTTACGGCCTTCTTCCATGTAAAAACCCCGCCAAAAAGAAAGCAAGAGTCAAGAATGCAATGCATTGAAAGAAAGTTGAAGTTATTTACCAAAAAGAGGAAAATGAAGGCAATGGCATCTCAAGTTGTAACAAAAAACATAATAAAGTTTGAAGGATCATTCTTCTAAAAGGGATGTTCCATGATTGATCCAAAATATTGTAGCCGAGAAAAAAAAAAATACTTCGTCTAAATAAACGATAGATGTCCCCTTTTTTTGGGAAATTTGATGAAGAATTTGTAAACTTATGTCCTTGAACACCATTTGAGTTTCTCTTGCATGCCAAATATATGAAAATCACCATGTCACCATAGGGGAGAGAGAGAGAGAGAGATTATTATACCTGCTCGCTTAGGGAGAGCCCTCCAGTTATCATGGCCATTTTTCTGAATGAAAGTAATGAGCCTCAAGTCCTCAGCAGGGCTCCAAGGACCCCTCTTCACTTTCTCCTTATCACAACATGGCGATCTTCCCTTTCCCCCCATCTCTCGTCTCTCCGAGTCGATCCAATCAACAGTCCAACAGCAATGGAGATTGATCCTGCGTTTTTCCTACACACACGGCAACAGAATCACCTCACTCTTTTGATGTTTTTCTTTCTTGTACATATAAGAAATTCATTTATGCAGCACCCTCTTTATATATATAGGGAAGAGATAGTGACGGAGATGCAGGAATGTCTACAGAGCAAAGGCCCTCAAGGTTCATGCCTCAAGGTGGGGCCAGTCGATGTAATAAATAGGATATCCAGGACGATTACTAAATATCTACAATCTTTTCTAATTTAATTATTGTTTATTTCTCGTCACTGCTCCTGTATTGGTATGCTTGAGCCTAAAGTTGCAACAGTATCCCTCACTCATGAGAATGTTATCTCAAACAATGATAATATAAATGTTAAATATTAATTTACTCCAATTAATCAAACCAATCCACTTCAACTAGAAGAGTGACATCATTTGCTACGAGTATTATCAAATGTCCAAGACTTTTGGGTTCTTCGTATCTGGTTATTTCAACCTTTTATTTGTTCATACTGCTGTATATACCATATTAAATGCTAAAAATTTTTTAAAAAATCCGATGATGTAGATTTTACAGAGGCGAGGTATCTACTTGTGTGCGGGTGTTCTTGCCTCTGTACAAGGCAAATAATACAATCAGTTGAGGTAGAACAAATTATTATCTTATCTGACCAATAAGACTTGTGCGGTTTTTTTTTATTTTGTGTATTTTCCGAGTGTTGGGTATCTTTCCATTTCCAGTTATTACTATTAAATATATAGCATATCTGGTAACCTAATATTTCCAAAACCTTATCCCCAACTTGTATTTATATTTCTTTTGGATAAATTCAACTAAAATATTAGAGCAAGTGTTGAATTAATTACAGAAATGATATGAGACCTGCACCCAATATGGAAGGATGTTTCTCTTGAGTATTGTACCCTCCTTGACAAATAATCACGTAATGTTGCAAGTAAAAATCTGAGAATACAAAACAGTAATCACAAGGTTGCAAGAATTTAAAAAAGAAAGAAGATTTACAGAAACTAATGCATGAAATATAGGTACTCTAAAACAATTATAGTGATATAAAAAATAAAAAATAAATAAAAAAAAGCTATAGTTATCTGAACACTGCATAGAAGGATATTGCGGCTCCAAATCACCTAATAATCTCAAAGCACCATTAAATAGTAGATTCAGCAGACTCAAATAGCGCAGCTGTACAAACCCGCAATAATGAGTCACCATACTCACATATACCATATAGCGAGACTACAAAAATTTGCTAAAAAGAAGATTGCAAAACACAAACCACTCTTATTTTGAGTTTCTATAACTATTACAAACGTACACTAAAGCCGACAATATCAACAGTCTTCTCCACCTTCACAGTGTAAAATTGGCCAACACCATCGACCACTCTAAAAAGATTCAGAACAACTCAGGCTAATCAGGACGAACCTACCATAGATCTGACAAAAACGACATCTATCATTGAGAGTCAAACCATATCAGCTATATCTAGCAAAAACAATAAAAGAAGCCTAGCAAAATGCCGGAGAAACACAAATCTAACATAGGAATGACTAGAATAAGATTATTTGTAGAGAGCTTTTAGGGGATCTTTAGTTCCTCACGGCTCTCTTTGGTTTTTCCTCTAGCTATGCGGCTAGGGTTTTAAAGTTTTGGTTTGTTATTCCTTTTTACCTTTAATTACAAAGTAGAATTAGAAATTTCGATTAAATCAATAAGCGACTAATGATGTATTGATTAATCTAAACAAAGATATCTAGAGGAATATCAAGATATTATAAATGTCATAAATTGCTGGGATATTAAATATATGCGCATAACGGCTGCAACTGCGAAATGATGTTGGAGCTAGAGTGGTCGGATGTATATAGGAAGGATTTTGGGCCGTCATGTGATTAATTTATGTGTTATGTTGCATATGAATGACTTGATTAATATTTCATGAACTTATGTATACTATTAATAATTAGATACATATCTTATAACATGAGTGGATTGGTATAATACCACTTGATAACATATCAGATAAATCAGAGAGACAAGTATAAAAGACTTCTTGTATTGAGAATTTGAGATCACCTCAATGCTTTCATTCTATGCTAAAGCTTCCTTATATATATTACATCAGGTGCATAAAAGATCTACTGTAACAACGCTAAAAGCCTAACAGTTTCTCTAACAGTTTAAGTAATCGCACAAGCTTACATGGTTACAAGTTTCACAATTTTTTTCCTTCACATGCATCGTAGCAGCCCCTCAATTTATATAAGATTATCTTGACTGCAATGGAATGTGATTTCGTCGGCATTTCCATGAACTGGAACACTTTGGTTACAGAAAAAGAAATATATGGCCAAGTAAAAGCAAGATATTAACTACATATAGTTTTACACTACTCAACAATACGAAGGTTACTATCATCTTTCAATATAAAATCCCTGATATGGAAGGCAGGATGTAGCACAGGGGTTGGACATTTGGAATCTAGCATAAATCAATTTTAGCATGCATGCATGCATTGTGAATTGGTCCCTTTCGTGTTATTGTTTGCTCGTTTCCCACAACTAATTGTTTAAAATAGTTAATTAAGAATACAAGATATATGATCGTTCCATGCGCCATGATTGGATATTCAACTTCAAGTGTAGGTATAAGACCTGCCCACTTTGCACTGGTGTTTGACTTGTTCTGTATATATACCATGCTTTTCTTTTCGTGCTTTTTACAAATGTAGTGTGTGTATATATATTAAGCAAAGAACTCATGCATGAAAGTCTACAACTTTAATTATATTGTAACTCACCAAATTTTACCCGTAACTTGAAATATATATATAAAGTCATCCATCATCATTTAATCAATTTATAAAAGAGTACTTAATTACGTTTATCTCATAACATCTAGAGAGGTTTAAACTTCTAAAAAGCACATTAGAAATAAAAAAGGTTTTGTCAAAAGCAGTTGAAGAATATATATAAAATGTGGATTGTGCTCCACAGGAATCTTGAGCAATGTTATTAGTTTATATGAATGTGAATAAGAGATTGAGTACTAAAAATATTATGTAAAATAAGATATGTGGTTCATATTTTTTCAAGTGTTTCTCTATTTGTATAATACTATATGACGTATGTGTCTGTGTTTCGGGCATTGAAAATCTCTCTCATCAATGCATATGTATAATTGTGTAATTGCCTCCTGTCGATCAAATGGCATGTTCCCATTTGTTAATCTTTTCGAGTTTTATCACACAAAATAGCAAGTGGAAGCAAGTGTTCTGTTTGGATATGACAACTATAAACGCCATGGTGACAAAATGTTGTCGTATATTTATGATTAGGTCACCCGCCCGAGTTAGTGCATCTGAATATAGTCTAGTAGTATACAGATATATATAAAATTGACAGTTTGTAATAAAATATTTTTTTTGTGCCAAAACCCTGCCCCATGCAATCTAACATTGAGTGAGAGTAGTCTAGCAAAGTCTAACCATTTGAGAACGATCCAAGAAATTAGTATTTATTATTAACTCTTTAAGTCTCTTGTTAGGGAAACTAACATTATAAGGCTTTTACGGCCATCTGGTACCTAATATTGACATCTTTTCTGTTTGGTTAGTAGAGTTCTACTAACCACCAAGACTTTTTTTTTTTTAATTTCAAACAGGTAGAAGTCCAAGAGGAGAAAGCAAAAGACAAATCGTCCACAAAACCTAGAAAGTAATTAAAATCAAAATAAAGAATGTATTCATGGGTGTACCACCTTATTCACCCCTATGACTAACTTATTCCCACTATAAATTTTGTAAAAATGTAACCGTTTATTTTTTTAACCATTTTAGAGATCATTTTTATAATGAATCAAAGATCATTTAATCATCTCTATATGTATAAAATAAATAGACAGTTCATCATAAATATGTTTTAGTTGATACCAACATCAACATTATTGACTTGTTTATTTTCTATATATATGCATAAACGATTTTAAGTTTGATTGGTATTTTATAGAAAAGATCTTTAAAAGTTGATTTTTAAAATGAACAGTTTCGATTATAAAACTAATACGATAAAAATACGTTAATCACAAGAAACGGACAATATAGCGCGCGCAACTAATTAAATGCAAGCATTCCTAAAAATAATATTATCATTTGAATGACGTGTAGATGATGTGGGAAAAGTGTAGGAGCCATCTGGCATGCACTTAATATATGTACATGGGTTTTGAGTATTCATTTTCAACCGTATGTGAGCTTTTCAATTGTGAACACGACGAGGGTGATATAGACTAGGGCTTGGAAATTCTTATTTGGTTAAAGAGTTTTAGTTTGAGAAGAGTTCAATATTATAGGTAGCCACTGATTTCTTACAAAATGATTCTAATGTCACATTCACTTTGGTCGGTTCAGTTCCAAATGGGAGACTAATATATCATCCATGCCGTTTATTTGTCAAATGGAGTGACCAGAACAGTTCTTGAGTTGGGCGGCATGTCCTGTTGACATATTGGTATATTTTTTACTCAATGTATTGTTGACAAGGTTATCAAGTGGATTTAACCAACCTTAATTATGACATATGTTTACAAGAAAAAGTCGCACATTTGAGTATATATTTTCATAAGTTCAAATGAGGCAGCATGGTGCATGGCCTAATTTAGTTCTTAACAACGTTTTGTTGATAAAAATGATACATTGACATATTATCAACAACATCAATAATTCGTTACATTCATAACATAACATAACATAACATAACTTAACTGCACTATATATTACCTTTCGCGCCCAACATCTGTTGTGATCATTTCGGGAAATTTTGAGCTTGGACAGTAGTCAGTAGGTATACTTCTTTTTGATAAGTTGTGAACCCTAAAGTAGGAGTTGACGAAAAACAACAATAAAGTAGGTACATTTGACTAAAACAAACCCATAAAGTAGGTACCTTGTACTGGTTAGTACCATGTCTGACCCTTACCCTTAGGTAATGGTACTACAAATATTTATCAAACCATGACATATATTTAAAGCAATGGGTTATTCATCATGAGTTTTAATTAAGTATTGTAGCCTTAAATGTTTACTCGGCTACATTTTGTATAATATATACTTGTATATCTTTCCAAATCGCCTTTTTTTTTTTGGCAAACAAAAGCGCACCATTGAAGATTCATAGAAAAAAAAAAGGGGAAAAAACTAATGATAAAAAAAAAAAAAATCATGTTAAAGAATATGAGAACAAGTACACCCGAAAGAATACATTATGCTGAAAAATATAAGTTCAAATGGGGCAGCATGGTCCATGGCATAATGTAATTTCTCATAAATTATTGAGCAAATTGGAGCATTGGTAAATTTTCGTCAAATCGGAGCTTTGGTCTTTGAATTAAAAATTTGTGAGTATTAGTTCATGAACTTGTCACAATGTAGAGCAATGGTCCTTTAGAATTAGTTCAGGAGTCAAAACTTCAATTAGGCCAAAGTTCAAGAACCAAAACTCTAATTTTCTCTTACTCATGAATTGTAAATGACAACGGAGAAGTTTGAAATGCAGGCAAAGAAATTATCAAAAAATTTGTGTGCGGAATATTACCTTTCGCACACAAACTCAAATACCAGAATACTTGCCTTGATGGGAAGAACTAAAGAAGTGGTCGTTTCGGGAAACTTTGAACTTGGACAGCAGGTATATGGAAATAACCACTTCGGGTAAACGAGAATGAATAAGTTGGAGAAAACAAATGATATCATTTCAATGGGTTAGTTAAAACCTTAAAAAAAGATTTGTCTTTGATATCGTCAATAATGTATCCAACAACATGTTTATATGTTTCTTAGCCAAACTACAGTATATATTGCCAAAAAAACAAATAAAGAATCGGAGACAGATGTGCACTTCTTCCTCTAAAGTGCCCCGTTCTTTTTAGGTATTTTTTCTTCTTCATTGAACTTCTTTTTTGATAAATTGTGAACTATAAATTAGGTAAATTGTACTGATCAGTATTCAGTACCATGTTTCAGCCTTGGGTAATGCTCCTATAAAATATTAATCAAACCCATAACATATGTTTAAGTCATGTGTTATGACTCATGATTTTTAAGTAAATACTATAACTTAATGTTTTCACCTGCATCTTCACTTAATTTTGGTATTGTTATATTTTTAGGGGAGCTTCTGCCGGATTTTAGTAGAATGGAACCAAAAAATTTTAATTGTCACACAGTAATTACCTTATTCATGACTTTGTTGTCACACGGTGTTGGCCAACATAGTCTGACTCGTAGTCTATATGGCTATTTGGGTCGGAGTGTGTCACCTCGTCTGTGCCATCGTCGCCTTGGTCTCATTTTATCATTTTCTCTCTATATCTTTGCTGCCCAACACAGTTATTTCTCACCCACCATTTTGTGGGCAACCATTTTTTTTATTATGGCTTGATGGAGCCTCCCACGAAGCGCGAATTGTCCCCCTCGTAAAGTTTTCCCTTGATTTGGAGCTAAATTTGCGGGTTGGGTTGGTTTTTTTTCTTGTTGGTGACTCGGATCCACCTCCTATGGCTTCGTTTCTATGGTGGAGTTACTCTTCTTGACCAATTTGTGGTGGCGCCACCTTACCTGGACAGATCTGTGACGACTATGCCGTGCTTGGCTTGTTGTAGCTGTCGATCTCTCTAGAATCGGTTAAGTTGCAGGTGCTTTTGACTAGGAATCCTTTTTAGATGATTTAATCACTGGTTTCGTTCTCTAATTAGTGTAGGTTTAGTGTCTTCATGCTTGTACGACGTCTAGCAGGTGATGTCTCACCTAGCGAATGATAAGGCCTTGTTTACGAGTGATGGCTTTGTGTTGTCTTGCTCATTGGTGACGACATTGCATGGGCCTAGTATAGGTCTGTTATGCATGTCGTATTTGTAGCAGATATGTGTTGGTTTTGCTTGTGCTAGCATCGATAGTTCTTGTCCTTGTAGTAGCCATTTAGAGGATCATCCTTTAATGTTTATTTGTGCAAATTATCTCTAGTTCAACGTACTGATCATTGGAGAAATGTATCAACGTGACAACCTTTGTAACTATTCTTGTTTATCCATGAAATATCTCTGTCGCTTCTTGTAAAAAAATGTAAAAGGGAGTTCTACTCTAATGCATTCGAGTAGTCGCTTGATTATATCTCAATTTCACATTTAGAACAAAACCCTAACTCCTAAAGGCACAAATACATTGATAAAAAAATGCATATTTTTGACGAATAGAGAACATGAAATAGACTGTTTGGAGGTTTCGCATGAGCTTTGTATTCATATTGTTTTCATTTTTCACGAATTTCAACGACGGTTTTATGCTTGATGAAACCCTAAATTCCGATACAAGTTGTTT
This sequence comes from Malus sylvestris, assembly GCF_916048215.2. NCBI lineage: Eukaryota > Viridiplantae > Streptophyta > Magnoliopsida > Rosales > Rosaceae > Malus > Malus sylvestris. The sequence goes on along the minus strand of NC_062264.1, from coordinate 35,021,951 downwards.
GTAAATCTATACTAAAAAAGTGAGTATATTTCGACAGGTCTCTAACGAAAAGGTAAAGATATTTTGGTGGATACATGCTGAAAACTTGCACCATTTCATTCAAAAGGTGTCTACTAAAAGAAATGTGGGTGTATAAGGGACATTTTTATTTTATTTTATTGGGTAGGTTAACCTATGCACCTGTATTATTTTTTGCTTATTTTTTTTTATGATGATGTCTTGTTGGAATTTTCTTTCATTTTAGTTGGGTTTCCAGAATCATGACCAAGCAATAGTTTTGAAAAACCATATTCAATCATAACCCTTTTTTTTATTTATAAAAACCACTATATCATTATATTAAAGTGCACTTAACTAAACCTCAACAAGTCATCAAATTGCACAAATCATCACCACTAATTGCTCGTTTAATCAACCAAAGCTGCTCATAGCTCCAATTCCTAGCCTACTTAAGAGTAATTTAACTGTAGAAACTAATATTGCAACTTAGTACTATGATCTAGTGGTATACCTTTTCACTTGTAAGTGAAAGATCTTAGGTTCGATTCTTGCCAAGGCGAATTTGACCAACAATATTGCTAGCTCATTGTAAGGCTAAGTCTACCCCCTCTCCCTTAGTGTAGATAATATCGCTTGTTTTAAAAATTATAAAAAAGAAAAAAAAGAAAAAAAATTTAAAGAAAAACTGTAGAAGCAAATATTTGAAGATGGCCCAATAAAAGCCATAACCTAATCCAAATTTGGGGTGCAAGTACATTACCTAATCCAACAAAATCTGGAGCCACCGGGTTGCCCAAATTTTCCAGATGGCCCAATAAAAGCCCAAAATTGTAGGCTGGATTAGTTGTCAAACCCAAAGGCCTTCCATTCCTAATTTCGATTCTATAAACAAACTACAATTTGGTCATTCACTTTTCTTTTCTTTTTTTTTTTTGCTTTATTATTTTGTTTTCGTTGAGAAATTGTATTTTTCACAATTTAATTGCAGCATTGAAATTCATATTTAATACTTGTACCTTCCTTCGCCTAAATACATAGACCAAGATAAATGCGCTCCTTTTTATTTATTTTTCTTTTCTTTTAGGTTATAAATATTTTCCTCAAAAATACGAAACTCAAGTATTTAATTCAATCGTCTACCTTCTATCTTTATGCACGCAATGCTCATTACTACAGTATGGTTTCTTTCTTTATTGTCACATTTCATGTCCATTCAAAGTTTGACAATCTATATGAAGAGCTAATAAGTTTAAGTATTTGATTTTGACAAACCATACGATATTTTCGAGGACTTACAGTGTTACAACAAAACTAATCATATATAGGTATCGAACTCACCACAATATATCAATTATCAGTTAACCTAACCTAGTCAGATTTAACCCTTGACAGGTAGAATGCCAAGTCCAATACGCCAAATACTTGCTTCGAATAATGCTTAACTTGTCAAATTAAAAATTAAAATGTTTCTAAAACTACCCAAAACTATCACCTATTTAAAATATATCGTAACTAAATGCAAAATTCATGCAAAATTAACTCCACAAGTGCCTACGTAACAACTAGCTCTCAAGAGTTTTTTAATTCACAAGACCATATATACCTTAGGGAATTGTTATTAGCACTCCAAAAATCTAATTTGACGCTCCAAACTTTCTATAATTAGAAAGAAAAATACACTTGTGATGAGTGTAGAATGAGATTTTTGAAGTGCTAATAACATTTTTCATACCTTAAAGTATCATAATTTAGGTACAACGATTCAAACTTCGATAGGGCAGTCACTCACACTGCACCAATCAGTTGACCTAACTCAAACCGTCAAAATTAAAGTGAAATTAACAATGACAATGTACTAAAATAGGAAATTGTTATTAGCATTTCAAATTTTTTATATTCAAAAATAAAAATACACTTATGAGAAGTGCACAATAAAATTTTTGAAGTGTCAATACCATTTTCCTTTAAATAAATTGAATATTAATTTAAAAAAACTATGTTTTAAATTTAAAAATATTTATTGCAACACATGAAAAATGCTAAGAAGACTCTCAAAATTAAGACTCTCAATAGACTCTCCGCCACCTTATCTTTTTAGCACAATTCTTATACCAACATTATAAAAGATTGTGCCAAAACGATAAAATGATAAAGAGTTCATAAAAATTCTCACTTTAAAAGAGTCTGCTCTTTATTTTATATTTTAGCTGATGCAACTCATGATAATTATTAATTAACGGCATTCAACTTCTCATGTAAAAGGGACAAAAAGGAAGTTATGCTCAATTAAAGAGGCCGATATATATCCACCGGTATTTCGTAGCATTCAATGTTATCATTACTTGCACGCCCTCCCCCGCTCTGTTCTTTGAATTTCTCCCCTAACTCATTAAATTAAAACAAAATGCATTAAATGGAACAATCAATCTGTAGCTAATCGCACTTAACTCGTAATTAAGTTCCAAGCCTTGAAATTATCAACCAACTAATCTCTACAACTTAATTAACGTCGTCATTAACTACCGCGAAGCCCAAAACTTAGAAGCTTCGTGGCTCGAGCATACGTACGGCATAATAAATTTACTTTTTATTGTGAAAGAAGAAATAAAAGTTTTCTTGGGCAATCTTGTTTAGGGTTTTGGTAATCACCGTCTTCACTTAAATCACAGTTAATTATCGATGTAGTAAAATAAACATAATCCGTAAACATTAATGAGCGGTTAAGATCTATATACGTCACTTCCACATTAATAAACAGTTGAGATTTGTCCGCATGCGTGATGACTCTAATTAAACTTTTTCAACTTCTTTTTTCTTTTGTTGATGCATTTCGTCCACCACTTCACATGCCATGCACAGTCAAAACTGATTATGAGGCAAGGATTGTGAGAATATCTCCCGTCACGAAGGGCTAAATGTAGCCCTTGACTAGTTTTAGCCCTCAAAATAATTATTTCAAAAACTACTTTAGGGTTAAATTTTTGGGTGTTTTATCGAAAAACCCACGGTACTGTTCACTTTAACGAAAAATCACATTTTTACACTAAAAAGTCAAATCTAGTACTATTCACTTTACCCTTTATTTTGTCCTTATCATTAAAACTCAAAGTTTTCAAGCCATTTTCATTAGTTTTCCTTAAATTTTTTCATCTTCAAAAACCATACCAGACTATATTTTATTTTCATTCATATTTTATTATCTTTTGGGGTCAAATTTAACCTGATTTCCTTTTTCCCTTTACAGACTCACACCCACACAAGACAAATTTCATTTTCTTTGTTCACAAATGATAGGATACTTACAAAACTATTACAATAAACCGTTAATTCATTCACAACAAACAATAATAGGTCACGATTTAGTATTAAACTCACTACAAATTTATATCGTCATATGAGTGAGTTAAATTTGAGAACATATCACCTCCAACAAACCCTTGAATGATATATTATTTTATTATATTTTATTGTTGTATATCAAGTTTGAAGGAGCTACATATCACCTCCAACAAACCTTTGAATGCGATATTATTTTATTATATTTTATTGTTGTATATCAAGTTTGAATTTTTGGGCTCCTTCACCAACTCAACAATTAAAATTCGGAGACATTGAGTCAAATGGTCATTGGCTCCAAGTGCAGTAATCTATAAATCCACGTAACATTTTAGAAAATATAAAATATGGCGGTTATGGTACGGCAGCTCAATCCAATGAGATAAATCTTCTACATTTAAAATAGGGTAAGGTTAGGAAGATTAAATTTGCAACCTAAATGATGTGTCATCAATAGAAATAAACATATTTATCAACGTTTAAGTAATAAACCAATCATCAACTTCCATGTCCTTTAGTTTTCAAAATTTTGTCTACAAATTTAGTCTCTCTAGCATTACCCTTTAAAATAAGTGTGGCATTTTTGTTGCCTCAATCATTGTTTGACACATATTAAGTTTATAACAATGAAGGTAAGAAATGATAAGTTTAAAAAAACGCATCAGTCAATAATAGGGGCCATAGAGAGGCCACATTCATTTTGAGTGCAAAAGATTTGATCTTCATCCAATAACCATATCAAAAACTGCTTTTTAAAAAGTTTTGGTTTCCTTGTACCCTTTCTATACCTAAAAAATCTGATTCAAAATTTTTCCAAACAAACGGTAACCACGGACATCGAATGTCGCCGATAAAATTGTCATCCAGATAGATCATGAATCAAACTTTCAATTGATTAAAGTGAAAATTAAAACAAAGGGGGAGAATGTTGTTTATTGATCAAACTTTCAATTAATTAGTCCTTACTTACATCTTGGATGTGAGAGTCCCTTGGATCAGGGTTGGAGAGTTAAGGTTTCTGAGCGGACAATCGGACGAACGTGTTTTGTGGTTGTCGGGGTTGTGCCATGGAGAGAGTTCTCAGGCTTTTTCGTTGTAAGTTCCAACTTACCGAGCAAGAGGGGTTGTTGGTGGTGATTAGTGATACGGCTACGGAACGGCTGTGGTGTTCCAAGTTTTTCTTGGTAGGAAAGGTATTATTGAGGAAGACGATCAATCCCAATGTAGTGATGGGGGTGTTCAAGGATTTGTGGATGCCGAAGGCAGATGTGGAGGTTATGGCAATCGATGGTAACCGTATCATGTTTTGTTTTGGTAAGAAGGAGGAACTGAAGTGTGTTAAGCAACAACCCGTGGTAGTTTGGCAAAACCCTTTTAGTTTTGGCTAATGTTAAAGGTTTGGAGGTGCCTGTGGATATTTCGCTACTAAAGCAAGAGTTTTGGGTACGTGTGCATGGGCTTCCACCATCCCTTATGTCTAGGCGAATGAAGGATGAGGGAACTTGGTGTGGCGTTGCAAAGATTTGTGATGGTGGATTGTGACAGAGAGAGTTCCTGTGTTGGACAGTTCATGCGCATAATGGCAAACCTTGATTTCTTTCAACCGCTGCGTATAGGAATGCAAGTGAGGCTACCTGCCTCAGAATGAGGTGATCTAATTGGTGTGCTACTCCAATACGAATGGTTGCTGACGTATTGCTTCTTGTGTGGTCGTATACACCACAATGAGGTGCACTGTCAGCACTACGTGGGAGATTTTCTGATCCCAAGGTACGTTGCATAATGCCTTGCATCAGGTACTAGATGCAGTGTCTCCAAGGGTCACGCATGAAATGAATGCTGACCTATTGAAACTGTACACGGAGGAAGAGATTAAAGTGGCATTGTTTCAAATGCATCCGTCGAAGGCACTGGGACCTAATGGTATGTCCTCACTTTTCTATCAACAATTTTTGCACATTTTTGGTCCATATATGGTGGAAGCATTGCGTTCTTTTCTATATTCTGGTAGATTGTGTATGGAAGGCTTGTTGGTTTTAGTGCTAAAGGTAAACGAACCGTATGAAATGTTGCAACTTTGCCCCATAAGTTTGTGTAACGTCATTTACAAGATTGGAGCTAAGGTGCTAGTTAATCGGCTCAAAGAGATTCTGACGACTATCATCTTTCCTCACCAAAGTACTTTTGTGCCAGGTCGGTTGATTTCGGACAATTTGCTAGTGGTTGCCGAGATTGGACATTTCCTTTATAATAAACGCAAAAGGAAATATGGTTTTCTAGCTTTAAAGCTTGATCTCAGTAAAGCTTATGATCGAGTGGAGTGGGCGTTTATGGAGGTTATGATGGTTAAATTGGGGTTTGCCAGGGAATGGGTTAAGGTGATTATGACCTGTGTGACTTCAGTCTCTTATTCGTTTTTGATAAATGGTGAACTGATAGGTTATGTTATTCCATCGAGAGGTATACGGCAAAGGGACCCCATAACTTCATACTTATTTCTCCTATGTGTGGAGGGTCTTTTGGCACTTATTACAAAGCGAGAACGAAATGACAAGTTGAGTGGTATTCAGATTTGTGACGGGGCACCGAACATTCACCACTTACTTTTTGTAGACAATAGTTTTCTGTTTGGCAAGGCTAATATTGAGGAGTGTTATGTGGTTCAATGAATCTTAGATATTTATTCCCAAGCTTCGGGGCAGGTAGTGAATTTCTCTAAGAGCAGCGTGGCTTTTAGCGCCAATGTAGGGTTGTATGAACAACAAATGCTAGCAGGTTTTTTGGGAGTTCAGTTGGTGGAGAGGCATGAAAGGTATTTGGGCCTCCCTACGTTTGTGGGCAAAAATAAGAAGCAAACCTTTTCTTTTATTAAGGTGAGGGTGATTAAACGGCTCAGGGGTTGGAAATGGGAAGATCTTAAGTAGTGTGGGTAGAGAACTCTTCCTTAAGGCAGTTGTTCAAACTCTTTTGGCTTATGCAATAAATTGTTTCTTGCTTCCAAAAACTTTTTGTGATAATCTACATCAGTTAATGGCTCGGTTTTGGTGAGGGTGTGATCTGAATGCCCGAAAAATACATTGGTGGTCTTGGGAGAAGTTATGTCAACCTAAAAAGGAGGGTAGTATGGGTTTCAAGGATTTATTTGCGTTTAATTTGGCAGTTTTAGCGAAGCAATGGTGGCGTTTGGTCTATCAACCTGATTCTTTGGTTGCACAGTTCTTTAAAGCTTGGTAATTCCTTGGTCATCTTTCTTGGAGGCGTCCATTTCACATCCTGGCCTGGGGTGGACCACTTCTCGGGCCCGCTCCACCACAGTAACACGATATTGTCCGCTTTGGACCCCGATCACGCTCTCACGGTTTTATTTTTAGGAACTCACGAGCAACTTTCAGTGGGTCACCCATCATGGGATTGCTCTTGCACGCTACTCGCTTAACTTCGGAGTTCCGGTGGAACCCGAAGCCAATGAGCTCCCAAAAAGCCTCGTGCTAGGTAGGGATGAGAATAAACATTTAAGGATCACTCTCCTGGGCGATGTGGGATGTTACAATCCACCCTTCTTAGGGGCCTGATGTCCTCGTCGGCACACTTCCGACCAGGGATTGGCTCTGATACCATTCTTCACATCCCGGCCCGGGGTGGACCATTTCCCGGGCCTGTTCCACTACTGTAACACGATATTGTCCGCTTTGGGCCCTGACCACGCCCTCACGGTTTTGTTTTTGGGAACTCACGAGCAACTTCCCAGTGGGTCACCCATCATGGGATTGCTCTCGCGCGCTACTCACTTAACTTCGGAGTTTCGATAGAACCCGAAGCCAATGAGCTCCCAAAAGGCCTCGTGCTAGGTAGGGATGAGAATATACATTTAAGGATCACTCCCCTGGGCGATGTGGGATGTTACAGTCCACCTCATCATATAGGTCATTCTGTTGGAGTAATATTATGAAGGCACGCGAGGTGGTGGTGGGAGGGTCCAGGTGGGTAGTTGGCAATGGCGAGTCAATTAACGTCTGGAAGGATAGATGGATCCGAAGACTGAATACTTTTAAGGTCTTATCAGTTGCTCCAAGCTCCCAAGAAAGTATGAAAGTGAAAGAGTTAATTGATCCAGTAACGTTGTCTTGGAGGTTCGATGTGTTGTCGGCTTTATTTTCAGAGGAAGATGTGAGTATGATATGGTCCATGCCTATTAACTTTCGTTTGCCGGCGAACCGTCTGATTTGGCATTTTCACAACTAGGGTCTCTACATGGTTAAAAGGGGTTATAACATTGCTCGAAAGTTTATGCAATCTCCCTCTCTTCATCATTCTAACTCAAATTCTGGTGGAAATTCATATACGAAGCTTTGGAAATTTGTTTGGAAGGCAAAAATACCTTTGAAGATGAAAGTCATTGTTTGGAAGGCTAGTCAAAGTATTATCCCTACTAAAGTCAATCTTGCTAAAAAAGGTGTTTCATTGGAGGTGGGGTGTGCGTTGTGTAACAAAGTTCCTGAAATAGAGGGTCATGTGCTCGGGGAGGGTAGCTTTGCACGAGCGATTTGCTTTACATCTCTTATTAGGCTGCGTTTGGTGAGCATACGGGACAATTCAATAAAGGAATGATTGGTCTCGTTGGTAGACCAACAAAAAGTTGACTTTGACATTTTTTGTATGCTTCATTGGGCGGTGTGGCACGAAAGAAATGCTAAGGTTTGCGAAGGAAAGTAAGGGCAGCCAATGGAGGTGGTTCAACATGTTCTTAATTGGCACTAGGCTTTCCAGATGGCCAACTCCAAGCCAAGGCTCCCTAAAAAGCCATTGCAAACTATATGGTTGTTACCTCAGGAGGGATGGGTGAAGATTAATGTGGATGGTGTTGTTGGAAATTATATATTATAATATGAAATATTGTAATATATAATTTTAATAATTGAATGAAAAATAGTGTTAACCAATTTCTTAGAAAGGTTATGTTGTTTAGGTAATATTCCCTTGATAAGTGATGTATACTTATAGATGAAAAGTTACATCTCTTTAATAAGTAGAAGTTGGATTCTATATAAACCCATGAAACCATTGGTATTAAATATAGAAAATTAGAGTTAATTTTTACTTTTGAGAAATAGGGTTTCCCCACTTTGTTTCTCAAATGATTTGTGTGTCAAATTCCGAGTCGTGTCTTAAGGGTACGGAATATATAAAGTTCGCCAGAGTCCGAAGATTGAAGTGCTTTGACTTCGGATTATAGATTGTTGAATCTTGGGAGATTGACGCCTACCGAACTACAAGCACAAGAGTATGGACGAAATTCTATCTTTAGGACATTGCATTTATGCAAGCCTCAATCTCCAAGTTTGTCAGTTATTCTAACTTTCACTCTAGTTGTTTATATTAATCTCATATATAATTGATGTTGTGAATTTCTTTATTATTATTATTATTGGAATTATATTGTTATTTTTCATATTTTCTAATATTGCTCCAACAAGTGCTACACGGTTGGCGAATAATGTGGGTGGTGTGGGCGTGGTAATTCAGGACTAGAATGGGCGGTTTGTTGCGGCAAGGGCTTAGAGGAGAAAGGGGATTGGCTCAGTGCTACATATCAAGTTATTGGTAGTGATGGAGGGCCTTCGGCTTGCACAACACTTAGGGGTACATCAAGTTGTAGTAGAGAGCGATTCTACTGTCACATCCCGGCCCGAGGTCCACCACATTCCAGACCCGCTCCACCACCGTAATACGATATTGTCTGCTTTGGGCCCCGACTACGCCCTTATGTTTTTGTTTCTGGGAACTCACACGAGAACTTCCCAGTGGGTCACCCATCATGGGATTGCTCACGCGCGCTATTCGCTTAACTTCAGAGTTCCGATGGAACCCAAAACCAGCGAGCTCCCAAAATGCCTCATGCTAGGTAGGGATGAAAATATACATATAAGGATCACTCCCCTGGGCGATGTGGGATCTTACATCTACTCATGCTCTAGCTAAGATCAATATGTACTCTAGTGATGTTTCGACGTTGGGGATGCTTGCAAAGGACGTTAGGTAGATTGTGGCTACACTCCATCCCACTCTGTTTGTGCATGTCCCTCAAACTTGTAATGGGATAGCCTGTAGATTAGCTTAGTTTGCTATTTCAATTGGCAATGAGGTAGTTTGGTTTGAGGATCCTCCTGACCTTATTTAGGACCTCCTTATCCAAAATTTGATGTAACATCTATTGGAATATTAATATATCTTCATTTCTTCAAAAAAGAAGAAGAAAAGAATATAGCAATATATTCTCAGAGGAGGCACCGAATTTGACCATTGAATGTTGCCCTAAAGCAATTATAAAAGCCATTAAGTTTGGACGTTTACCCACACACCAAAAAGATGTTTACTATTTTTCGTTCCCTTATTTTGAGAACATCTTATACGACACAAATACATTGTCATGTGGTATTTTATGTTAATGAAAGAAAGACATACGACAAAAGCTTGCCCATATTTTTATTTTATTAAAACAAAATGTCATTGTAATGGTCTTGCTGAGCCATAGAAGTCATTCCCCTCTTCTTATCTGTATTTGAGTTTATTTTGCCCTTTTTGTATAGGCATATAAATATTGTCATGGTTTGGTCATCTCAAGGGCTTCCCATATTGATGTTGGCATCGAAAACTGCATGCTTCATCTTTAATACTTGTGCGACTTCTCCAACCAGAAGAATAGTAGTAATATAAACTTAAATGTCAGAATATAATAACAATATATATAGAGAATTGTCGTTAGCACTTCAAAAATCTCTTTTTGCACTTCAAACTTTTTATAATTAGAAAGAAAAATACAATTGTGAGGAGTGTAGAATAAGATTTTTGAAGTGCTTATAATAATTCCCTATATATAATATGATATAAAAGTTATCAACTGATATTAGCATTTGAGCGCCCATCAGATTTAATCCAATATGCCATCTTTGAAGTTTTTACCTTTTGTTAACGTTCTAATAAACCGCTATCGTTCCACAGTCGAAAAAAAAAAAATCAACAATACATCAAATACATGCACAAACACAAATCTTAGCATGAATACAAAACACAAACTAACTGTTTTTTTTTTTGTCAAACGATAAATTTTGTTAAATTAGGAGTTAGATTAACCACCGACGAAGTTTGAACCCACGCTATCATGTAAGGGCTCAACACATTTCCTTCACTGTGGTAAATGACCACTTGCAAACACAAACTAACCTTTGATCTAGTTGTATATTTATGTCTGTCAATATCAATTCATGGTTTCTTTGATTGGAAGTAAGCAAAAGCTCTATTAGATTAAGGCGGTATTAGGCTTGTGTCACATGAATGATGAGGATGACATATAGTTGCAATGAGATCGATATCTTATCGTGCCTAGCCAAATTGTGATCATTCAATTCAATCTTGTACTGTGAGTGCAATCTGAAAGTCTTACAAATATCATACCATTTACTTTGATCTATATAATTTCAACTGTTGCCAATTAATTCACGTGGTCAGAGCCAGACGAAAAGAAAGAACGAGGATCATCTTCAGATTTCTTTATGAGGATCTCGAAGATCCTCCAATTATATCCGTTCATCGTACATCATGCGGCCAATTTTCGTCATGTACTATTTATATCTATTTATATTTAATTTTAAATAAAAAAATTTACCATATTTTTTGACCCCATGATGTATGATGATCGGATATAATTGGAGGATTCCCGAAATCCTCATAAAGAGGATCCGGAGAGGATCTCATTTGAAAAGAAAGCTAAACACAAAGCAAAATGTAGACTTGTCTCTCGCAAATCACAGTTAACTTACAAAGGTTTTGATCGGATCTTTGTCACCCGATGAATGTCCTGGAAATTGCAAATAGCGTTGGCAACTTTAGGTCATAGAAACGCTTATCGAAGAAGCACCTATTTGATGCTTCATCATGCATCTTCTTTTTCAAAAAGCACTTTGCACGTCAAAGTGGTTTTTTTCAAGAACTTCCAAGGATGCATTAGAATTTCCTATAAAATTTTCAACGTGCTTTTAATAAAAGCAATTCTATCACGAATGCTTACGAAGAGAAATACTTCTTATTGAACCAATCTCAGACAAACCTTCAAAGATTTAGGTTTCCAAAAGCATTTAATGCTACCATAACTTTAGGTGCCTCCTTTTCTTGAATTCTCCTCCCACCCCTCCCACAACCTCATCAATTAATATCGCAAACATTAAATGAAGCAATTAATCAAATTCAATTAGATTTATTAGTACCTTAATTCAAATTCAAACTACTATTAATAATAGCTAATGAAATTAGCAATCAAAAAATAACATAAATGTATTTTCAATTTATTTTTAAATATTACATAACGGGCTATATTTACTACCAGATATAGTTGGGCTGTATATAATCCCAATTACCCCCTTTCCTTCTCTCCCTCAGTTTCAAAAAAAAAAAAAAGGCTCTGTGAATCCCCAGTAATGGCTGCTGAGGTGAGCTCTCTGTTTCGGGTTCTAAGTGGGTACAGTGACGATCAGCATCTGAGCGTTGGGAGTGGTTCTAGTGGTGAGAAATCAACTGCTCTGATTACAAGAGACTTGCTTGGTGGTAGTGGGTCGTCTCCTTCAACTCTTCCCAACGACTCCCAGGAACTGGACCTCGACTTACAGGTCCCCAATGGCTGGGAAAAGCGCTTGGACTTGAAGGTTGGTCGATTTTCTCATCTGGGTCATGTTTGTTTCCCGAGAATTAATCAAACAGTGTGTTCCATAATTTTTCCGGGAAAACTATTTTACATTACTTGGTGGATAAGGCTTGGGAGCTTGATTTTGATGTGGTTTTGTATTGTTGTGTTCTTGTTTTCGATCAGATTGCTTTGAATTCTGGTTTCATGACATTCAATTCTGTTTCTTTCACGAGTTTTAACTGATATTGTCTGTATGCGATTATGTGTTTTCTTTTGCTTAATTCATTGATTTATAAATGCCTGTTTGGTTGCTGAGAAAGTTGTAACTTTCTGCAATTTAACATTTTTTTTTTGTTCTTCCTTATAAAATTCAATACAACAGCATTTTCTCTTTTCATTATTGGCATATAATTTCCTCTGCAGTTGCACAGAGCCTTTTGGTGTTTATTAAATTTACAATCTTTCCATAGTTTTAATGAATATTAAAGGGTGTAATTAATATCATGTATTTAATCAATTATTTTGATGATGTTCTTCAATGCTCTGCAAGTTCTAATCCCACTGTAAATTCTTTAAAAGCTATATCTTTATGTCAATAAATTGATTAATTGTAAATATTCAACTCACCTTTTTATTATTATTTATTTCTGTACTTAATATATATTATATTGATTGTTTGCAGTCAGGGAAAGTGTATCTTCAAAGGTGCAGTGCCCAAAATTCACATTCAATCTCATATCAAAACAACCAAACCAATCCAACAGTTCCAAAGATGCAAGATTTGAACTTCCCTCCATCGCCATCGTCGAAAATCCCACTAAATCTCTTTGATGATACCAGCTCTAACCTTGATTTGAAACTGGTTTCATCATCACCACCACCCTCATGCAGTAACCAGAGCCTGTGCACTTTGGACAAGGTAAAATCCGCCCTCGAACGAGCAGAGAAGGAACCGATCAAGAGGCGATCTTCGTCCATGTTGAAGTCATCTTCGCCAACTTACTCATCGTCGTCGTCATCCATCAAAGAAACTGAGGAGGCAGACAGTGAGGACAAGCAATACGCATCACCATTTGCAGCAGGGTGTCCTGGTTGCCTATCTTATGTGTTGATAATGAGAAATAACCCTAAATGTCCTAGGTGCAATTCGGTTGTTCCGCTGCCTACGGTGAAGAAACCTCGGATCGATCTCAACAGATCAAATTGAGAGGAAGAGAAGACTTGTTCATCATGCTTCATATGATTTTTGTATATGATATTCTACAACTAGTCTTTTTTCTCTGAAGAATTAGATCTGTTAGTTCCTATAGAAGAGTATATGTACATTCAAAAGGTTGGTTGCTTTTTCTAGCATAATTTTACTAGACTTCTATCAGTTTATGCCTTCATTAGTTTTTCCAAATTTTGATTTGCTTGTATATTTGACACACCTCGACCGGAGTCAAAGCGTGTTGGCCGACGACACCCAAAAAATGGAGGCGAGAGAGAGAGGTGACGGCCAATAATCCTCGACTCCGGTCAGTGTGTGTCAATATCATTGAAATTTTTTTTAGCAGACGATAAATAATTTACATTAAATTCATATAAACCACAAGAAAAAAGATTTGAAGTCGGGTGCAGAGAGTGAAGCAAACCAACCATTGGTCGTGTTTTTTGAATTTCATGTATTAGTTTGCTGAAGTTCCTTGAATCCTGGCCTAATTTTGTAAACAGGGCTAATATTAAATCCGTGATAAGGAACAAAAAGTTTTATGAAATTTGGTTTCTGTATTAATGTTGTTCCTTCTGGGGCAAGTTATTGGCAGCATGCTGCTACTATATATGCATGGCTGTTGGATCACAAAATGAGGAAGAGTTTTATATTTTGCATAAGGGAATTGTTATTGGCATTTCAAAATTCTCATTCTACACTTCAAACTTTCTATATTTAGAAAGAAAAATATATTGTGAGGAGTATAGAATGAGATTTTTGAAGTGACAATATCACTTCCCATTGCAAAATTGGCAGCAATTTTAATAGATTTTAGCATATCTTCTGTTAGCAAAGAAAAGCAAATTTACGTTGTTCATTAATTCGAGCGATATTCTAATATATTTAAATTGAGAGAAAATTTGAATTTCAAAGCAGAGAGTCGGGCACAGTGTTCTAACCAACTTGACTACGACTGCAAACAGATATCCGTTTTCATATGCCATGTTATCTAGGAAATGGATTCTAATTCAAGCATCAACCTAAAAATCTAAAACCTCATTCTGAATCGCCTACATTAGAAGATCAGTGCCATTACATAATGTCATAATCAGCTGCAGTAAATGCACTTTAATTTTAGAAGAATTAAAATCTGATTTAATGAACCTTTAGTGAGGTTGCTTTAACGTTGCCCACTGCCACAAGAAAAATACTAATTACTTCCGCCTACCCTAACTTTACAATTTTCTTTTTTAATTGAAAATGAGGGAGCTGGATCCCCTCTGGATCCATATATACTGAACCTGCTGAGCATGCAATTTAGACTGTTGAAATTTAATCCAACGGCTATAATTATTATAACTTTCAGAGGACCCTCTGTTTGTAGCTATTGAATCAAATTTCAACGGCCCGAATCACCTGCTCAGCAGACTCGGGTTTATTGGATCCGAAGGGAATCCAGTTTCAAAAATGAGTACCATATGGATTGATGAAAAAATGCCCACACGCAGTGCAACTTATATAAAATGGTTCATCAAAATTGTAACTTTACGATCTAGTAATACAATGTTATGTGTAGAAAAATTTCCCATAACACTGTACCATTAAATTGGAATGTCATGATGATGATGAATATATTTCATGTTAGTTTTTCTCCCGTATGAAATGATACGGTGTATGTGTCGCCTCGGTAAAACTTTGTGGGGCTTTCAGTATAATCTATGAAAAAGAGTGCCACGCGCTAATATAGATAAATTAAACATTTACACCCATCATCAAGCAAAACATCGGCTATGAAATCTGCTGGTTCTTCATACTAAGTACATATATTCATACTGCAAAATGAGCACGTTGATTATTCTTTGTCAAATACTTGGAGAGTGGAGATTTGAACACAAACCTTCAAATGTAGAGATAAACGCTCATAATTATTTAAACTACAAGCATCTTACAATCAAGCTGATTTATTCATTATCATATTATCTTTGTGGGGGCAACTATGTGTATTTCATCAAAATAAAAGGCATAATTTGTGTTTTGTTTTCTTTTTCTTTCTAAATTGTAAGGAATGTAATGAGTTTTAAGGTTCCTTGTTGAGTTTGACATCATCACAATAAGTTCCCGGGCATTCCAACTAATTAAACACAACACCAAATTCCCAACCAAAATTTGAAGCTAAGGGTTTTGCACCACAATATTGAGAAATGTTTCAGTGTGTCGAGAACACGGTTTGCTACACCAAGTTACAAAGTGTTGTAATCTAATTGGTTGAAAATTTTCTTTCTTCAAGTTTCGAACCAATTGTATTATTACACTTAGTATACCATAATGTGTTCCCGACACTGAAAAATCCCTCCACAATATTAACACATGTTTTTGACCCTTTAATAGGAAGAACACCATCTTTTATTTATGTGAGATCCCATATTTTTATAATATTATTTGGAGATATTAGGGTGTATTGTAGATGTTTTCTACATTTCAACCATGTTAGCCGTTATGCATGTTGCAAGCTAAGTGATTTCATGCTTACAATTACATGACTAAGCTTTATTGCTTAGCCAAGTGGACAAGACAAAGAGGAGATGACTTTAGATTTGCTTACAAAGGACATGTGTGTATGTGACTCATGAAATTTAAGCAGCAGGTGGCCATTTGTGAGAAGACATGAGTGCTTAGTGAGCACTATACATAGTGACTATGTGAAGCTACATACGTGGACGTGTCTTTTGGTTATTCCATGCAATTGACACCTCATTGCCATTAGTATAAGAACTGGTCTTAAGTTTCTATATTTTATTAGTATTTTTACTTGGTTATTAAGTTTACTAACCGTCTCCTACTAGTATAAATAGGACAAGCTCATCGTCATTTCTCTTCAAAACCAAGATAAGCACTTGTATGAGAATAGGATGGCATGCAATGCTTGCATTAGTTTACGTAGAGATTGAAGTCTATATGCATACATAGATATAGTTATATAGAGTTTAGAATCGAAAAGAAATTGGAAGAAGTACATGGTGATCAAGGAGCTTGCTCAAGTACTTGAAGTCAAGCTATTTCAGTAGTGACATGGATTTTCATTTTAGTTTTGGAATCGAGGTATTGGTGAGGAATATCGCTTCCTTGGTTTGGAGACCAGGTAGGAGGATCCTCACTTACCGTAGTTATGGAATTTTGTGAATGTATGTACATGTAAATATACGAATGCCTGTGAAAGCTACATAGATTTTGTTGTGATAGAACCATGAGGAAAAATGGTTTTGTTTTATATCATGATATGCATGTTGTTTTATGCTGCAAATTAAAGTGATGACTTGAGAGTGAAGGGAGCATAGCGACCATCTTGGGTTTCAATTCCCTAAACCTTCGAATGGGCTACTACAAATGGATTAGTACCACTACCTTTCTAGGAGAGGTACTAGGATATCTAAGGGTAGAGCATTAAAGGACACTCTTGCTACACCTTACCATAAGTATGTTCGTTCGTAGTTGGTCCAGGTAAGGGGTAGTTGGTCATTGGATTGCTCATTAGGCATGTAGCGATTTATTGGGATCCCTTTTTCTTTTAAAAAAGAAATTGTGTGAGCATACAATCTATTTTCAAAACTAAACAAAGCTTTTGTTGTGCATCAATCATCTTCCTATAGTATAAATAGTGTCGTATACTATTTTCAAACCTAGCTAGGGTGGATTCCCTGAGGGGGAGCGATGAGCGTTTGTGATACTCACCCCTATCTACTTTATTACAGGATCGGTGCACCTACGAATAGACGATTTGGACTAAAGTCGGGACAAGCGTTGTTGTTACTTGTCAACTTCTTAGTCACTCATTGACTTTCCACAGGTTTTTGGTTCGAACATATGCCTGATTCCCTTACTGTCTTGAAGGAATCTTGTGTAACCAAACCTAGCGCTTTGTACTTTCCAAATCGTACTAAAGAGTCGGTTTAGTATGATAATTACCTTAAACTCTTTGGTTTTGTTGTAGATTGTGAAGTTTTTTTCCTATGTAAAAATTTTATCCAAATTCAGTTGCCCTTTTACTCTTCGTTTTACCAAAATGATATCCACTTCCATACTGCTTAAAAATAAATTATTTTATTCCCCTCAAATAGCCTTACGTTCTATTAGGAATGTAGTGCTATAGTGTTGGATTTTAACACTATAGTACTGTGTTAATAATAGAGCGTGACACTGTTACGTGCCCATTTTTAAGGCGTGACAATTTATATTTATTTATTTATTTTATTGTTTTGAAAGCAGAGTAGCATTAGTTTCTCACCTACTATGGCGCCCCTTCTTAATTTGATGCTACTGATTTTAATCCAGAAAGGAAATAATGGCAGAGAAAACTATTCCCAAAATAAATTAAGGGAAAGAGACTCAAGATGTACAAATTCAGGTTAGACCTATACTTGCCCATGCTAGCATTCATGCCCTATTAAATACACACCCTCCTCTTCCTGACTGTCCTCTCTAGCTTCTTATATTTATCCAAATAATCCTCATCAATCCTCATCTACCTGTATGTATATGTGTATGTATATCATATATGTATACGAGCACTTCCAGTGTAGTAAGGCCTCTCTGGGCAATAAACAACTCAATTCCCTTAGATGAACCGTAACTGCCCAAATGCATATCTACTCCTAAGCTGAATAACTCAGACAATTCGTATTAAAATATTAGTATTTTCTATTTTAAAATAATAAAAGATGACTTTATTTTTAATTTCGGATAATAATAAAAGGTTGATTAAAAGTATTTGAAAATATTGGAATGTAGTGTAAAGTGGAAGAACATTGTTAGGTATTTATAGAAAAAAATTATAATTTTTTTATATTTTTAATTAGTTTTTTTTATAATTTTTATAATTATTTAAATTATAGCTAACATCAACTTACATCACATAGGCAGGGCGCTGGGCGACTATTGCCTAACTTCTCGATCGAGCTTGCCTTGAGCCCAATTGCCAGAGTGGGCTGAAGTGTTCTAAGAGGGGGGAGTGTATTAGGTTGCCTATCCCCAAGACAATAAGCAAGGGTGGAGTTGCTCTCATGACGTACCATAATTGGGTCAGGCATGTACAATACGAGATACTAACGATTTGGTTTTTGTATACGAGAGTCAAGCAGTCGACCATCAACACAAGAAATTTTTCATTGTGACCAGAACATGAGTAGTACACCACGTGTTTTTATACAAGTTGTGAGCAATTTTATTTTTTAAGTTATTAACTTTTTAACACACATATCCCACAATTGGTGTAGTGACACGTGATGTATTATTACGTGTATCGATGACACTGAAAAATCTTTCTATCAACACACCCCGTGGCGGTTGGTAAAATGTCTGGTCGATTGGTTGCCTACATGTGTATGTGTATATCATGTATGTATTCGTGAATTCCTCAAGATACAAGCACACACATTAAGGAAACTCATTAATCTCTGATTGGGACTAAAAGTGTTTCAATACGTTGGTCATCCTCTGCATTAAATCACATGAATAGGGCATACTAGCTTTTTTCTTTCTTTTCTACGTCATCATATTTAGACAAATAGAAAATTTTCGGTGTGATAGAAGCACAGTTTGGTACACCAAGTATCATAATATAAATGGTTGGAAAATTGAAAAAAAATAAAAATTCTAATAACTTGTATTATGACACTTGGTGCATCAGACCGTTTCCCAACACACGAAAAAATCTCTTAGAGGACACTCGCATCTCGTGTCAATGTTACACGGGCACGTGTTAACTTATCTTGTACTATCGATACAAGACATTACCGTAACGGTCATGACAATATATCCGTGCCATGCAAATTACTTTCCAAATTACTTTCCAGAGAGAGAGAGCAGGGAGATATTTAATGGTGGTGTGTGCGTAATTAAAATAAGGGATAGTGATGTCAAAAAATATGGTTGTATCCTATAAATGTTTGAAAACATCATTCAGCTACAAATTGTCAAAGTGATACCGTTTTAATGGCTTCCTGCGTGGAGCTAATTATGGGCATTTAGTAGACCAATTCATTAATATACCTAACGAACATTCAATGAGAATTTATTTTCATCATACTCCTTCAAGTTTTGCCTACCTACATTCTTAATTATCACAATTTATTTATTTTATTTGTTGATTTTTCTCCTGCTACATATTATTTTTCATGATAATTCCAAAAATAATATCATCCTTATTGGCATTATACATAGTACATATACACACACGGATATATACCACCATTTGAAATGGGTAGTGCTATTTACAACCCCCATTTTACTTCTCGCACATCCTTTTAAATTCCGGTTGTCGGCTCAAATGAATTGAAAATTATCAAACGGGATTAAAATTGAGATCTGTACTTCAAACTGAGATAACTGTTCTTTTGTGGGGTGGAACACTAGCCCATCTTTCTTGGGGGAAGAGGCTAAAACTGTGGCCAACAAGACATCAAAGGAGATTCAAATTTGAGTGCAAAAATTCAGATTTGGTCGGGCTAGGTTAAAATTGAAACATCTTCCCATACAATACGTTTTGTTGGTTGGTTGGTTGGATTACATAAATTGACTATTTATTTATAATAAGTGGGACTCATTTGGGATTCATGTGAGTCCTTGTACTATTGAAGTGTGCTGTGTGCATTCCAATTTTGAGTGATATATATAGCTCTCTTCCTGTACCTAAACCCCACCAACTAATCCTAGTTCTCGCTCTTTTTCAAAGGTAATAAGGGATTTCATTCATAATATACCAAAGAAACCAATACATAGAGAGCCTGACAAAGAACGTGGCTTTGAAAAAACCTCACCCCAGGCAAACCATCTGGGAAAATCCCTAAAGGAAGAAAAAGAGCGACCAATGCTAGGAACAAAACAAATCACGTTCTGATATAATCATCAGACAAACAACTCATTAATCATGGAAGACCGACATTATCCCAAAAAGATACAGCTCAATGATTAAGATTATAGCAAGCCACACAATGTGCCACCGCATTTGCATGAATGACGAGTGTTTATACCATATTTAGGGCCTCGTATTTAGACTTCGTATAAATACTCGAGGGACTTAAATGTAATTATGTGATAAAGGAAGGGGCAAATATGTAATATGTGAGGAGTCCTTATTCTATAAAAGGACCCTTCACCCTCACAATTGGGGAGGCCAATTCCTAAGCCTTCTCACCCCTCTCCAAGCTCACTCTCAGAGCTCTCTCTCCCTCAAATAAATCAGTGTGGACGTAGCCCAAACCTTAGGGTGAACCACAATACATCTTGTGTTATTTACATTACTTGCATATTCACGGTCGGATTTACGTTGTTCCAAGACCTCTGGTTTTGTGCATCAACATTTGGCGCTGTCTGTAGGAAACGACATGCAAAACTATGTCGGTTCTCTCTCATTTTCTCACCTCCGCCGTGGATCTCCAAAATCTGCAAAAAAAAAAACCCCAAGGAAACCAAACACCACACCAATATTCTAATTTGTCCTCCTCATTGCCAATGCTTTTCCACTTACTTTCCGATCCACCTTCTCTTGCTTAGATTGAACTCCATCAGACCGCTATTTGATTTCCCAACTGAATCACAAACGCCCATGCTCTGTGTGAAGTGATCGGATCATATTTATATATATTTTTACTTCAAATTCACTCGTCTTTTCTTGGTTAGTTCTTTATATTTTTGAGCTATTTACGTTATTTTTGTGTTTATAGGATCTTTTATGCAAAGAAAATAAAAATAGCACAAATGAGTTTTAAATAATAAACAGAAAAGTGAAACACGGGTGGACCATTAGAAAAATAATGAAAGTGCACTGACAGAGGAATAAAGAGACTAAAAACAGAAAACAAAGGAAGTGAATGGCAGAAAATAAAGAGGATGGCCTGTCCGTTATCTTTCCTGCTTTCAAGTTCAGTTGGAAAAATTAAATAATGGGGACTTACTTTGACTCATCGATTTTCAGGATAAAAAAGCTAATTGACATCAAGGAAAAGAGGAGGTCAGAGAGGGCAGATAAGAGTAGGTGAGAGAGGTGGAAACAGACGGGAGAGCACTGAGGTAGTGCGAAAAAAAGAATAAAAAGAAAGACAGCGTGTGAAGAAAAGAAAACAGAAAGAATAAAATAGAGAGACGTGCGGAGAGAGAAGAGGGGAGCTGCCCTTGCAGCTTTGAAAAAGACTTGCAGCACGCAGAGGAGAGCAGGCTGCTTTGAGTGCAGGAAATGGGCAGACTGGCACTGCGCAGAAAGGGGGGAGCGCAGGAAGCGCATGTCAGGACGTGGGGACAGTGAGAAGTGAGAAGGAGAGAAACCGAGAGGCTGTTGGGCGCGGGAGAGAGGAAAGAAGGCTGCCTTTTGGGCAGCGTGTGAGACCAGTGAGGAGAGGGAGACTGACAGAAACTGGCGCATGAGAAGGCACGGGCAGACTGGCGAGGAACGAAGAGGACTGCGCAGAGCACAAAGCAGAGGCTTCACTCCATTCTTCTCGGTTAAATCTTTCCAAACTTATGTTTTACTTTTGATTTAATTTGATAAAAATGTGTAACTAAATTTATTTTGGCTAGAGGTTAATTCAAAGCCATGAATATATTTGTAATATGAATTGATTACCTTCAGTTGTGATTTCTGAGTTGTGATTTAATTTGCTTAACTGCTTGATTTATAACTTATTTTTGTATGTCGATTAAGGATGCATACTTAATTTACATGCATGAATTTGATGCTAGAATATAAGTGAATTTCACGTAATCGTTATGAACTTATATTCACAAGTAGTGAAGGTTGCTAGTCACAATCACGTTAAGTAAATTCTTGGCATAAGTTTCATGCAAATCATAGTAACGAGTGCCTCGTCAATGCTTATGTTTTTCATAGAACTTAATGATTCTTGCTTGTATCTCTATTATGCAATTCATGTAGGGAACTTGTAGGGAATGTTTTGGGTTGTCGTATGCAATCATCCAACCCAATAACATTGTGGAAAAACTGAGGGTTAATTAGTGCAATTCACGGTTAATTTGGGGCGTTGAGATTTACAATTTATTGAAAGAACAACTGAAAATCAATTTAGGTTGCATATGTGTCATGTGTGGAGAAGAACCCTCTAGCTAATCCGTCACTTATCATTTCACCTTAATTTCATGTTTTTGTCAATTCTGTAATTTATTTAAGTTTAATTTACTTTTCATCAAAACCAAACCCCCCCATTATTAAATTATATTATTTAGTTAGTTTTCATTGTTGTTAGTCTTTTAATTCAATTTCTGTCCATTTCAGTTCCTAGTGTTTAATTTGATTGTTTCCATTATTTTGAGTCATTCTACGTGTGTTTCGAGTTATTAGAGTTTTTAGCCTAGTTTTGTGTCCTTGAGTCTTGTTTAATATTTTTAAATTAATTTAGAATAGATTAGCAATCCCTCCTAATCCCCGGCCTAGAACGATACCCTACTTACATCTATACTACAATTGTCAAAAAAGAGGGTTTAATTTGTGTGTCAAGTAATTCTCGCATCAAATTTTGGCGCCGTTGCCGGGGATTAGCAACTTTGCTAATCCCTTTATTTTTGTTTTTTGTTTATGTTTATATTGGTGTTTGTGTATTTTACTTTTGATATTTGATTTATTTTTCTTTCTTTGATTTTAGGTACAAATGGAGCAAGACATGACACTTGCGACCTTTCAAGCTCAATTGGCACAGCTCACTGCTCAATTGACTCATAATGCCGAACGGACCACAATGCCAAGTGTCCCTACATTTGATGTGCCCTATGGGCAAGGATATCAACATCCTCAATTCACTGTGAACGAAGATGCTTGGGGTTATCAAGGCTATGATCAACCAAGCAACAACATGTTTTCCAACACTTACAATTCGGCTTGGAGAGATCATTCAAATTATATGTGGGGGGAACCTCAACAATTCCAACAAGAGGGATATTGGCAGCAAAATGAGGATTTCTATTCAAAACATATGCAATATGCTCAATCAAACTCAGGTTCGTCAATAAATTATAATCAAATTCTTAATGAATTAAATTCTTTGGTGCAGGGCTCACAAAATCAAGACAAGGAGGCTCAACAAGATGGACATTGGCAGCAATCTGAGGAGTTTTATTTAACGCCTATGCAGCCACCACCGCATACCCCACAACAATTCCAATCAAATTCAAGTATGTCCATGGATAGTGATCAAATTCTTTAAGTACTAACCTCTTTGACGCATGACCAACAAAATCAAGACAAGAAGTTGGATAAATTGATGAGTCAAATGGGAGAGATTATGGAATTCATGGTACAAATTCAAGAGCAAAGTGAACTCTCCAGTTCAACTGTTGAAAATTCGAAGGAAGATTTTGAAATCCACGATGCTATCACTTTGGAAGGTGACATGAAGGATGAAGCTGTCCCAGAACCATCCAAACACAGCCCGAACATGGATGAATTGCTGCTGCAAGCAGAAGAGGAGGAGGACGACCTGGGCAGTTTAGAAGAATTCTTACTGCAAGCTCCTCAAATCCCTATGTCATCCAACTCAGGTGAGGGAGTTCTAAATTCACTTCATTCTAATGATATTCCTCCCAATGTCCTTTTTCCTAGCAGGTTTTTGATTCCCAAGCAAGAAGAGAGTGAAAAAGACATTGTGGAAGATCTTCCAAAGGTACAAAAGGATATTCCAATTCTTGGTGCAACAAAGCAAGTTCTAGATCGTGTTGAATATTTCAAAGGCCTTTGTTTCCCAAGAAGAACGATTCAAGAGAATGAAGTGGTTGAAGCAGATCAAGAATTCATCCAAGGGGCTGTGCATGAGACAATCAAGCCCAAAGCAGTTGAGTTTGATGACCCGGGACAAGCCACAACCATCATAGTAAACCTGGCCAAGTTCAAAATCCCAGAAATGTTCAAAGATGTGGTGTTTGTCATTGAGTTTGTGTCGGAAAAAGAAAGTAAGCCATCTTCTCCAATTTTAATTTTTATTTATACTAACATTTTTCTGATTTTGATGATTCAGGCACCCACTCTTGAATTTAAACCATTGCCGAATCATTTCAAGTATCACCTCCCATTAAAAGATAAATTCCATGCTTTGGAGCCGAGGGGAGTTTAAAGGAAAGATTCGTCTGGCTAAAGACGTTAAATCAAGCGTTTCTTGGGAGGCAACCCAAGCATTCAACGAAGGGAGACTTTGGAATCGCTAACCAAATCAGATTTGAATTCTTACACCCTTATCTTTACTGCTTTCATTTTGTTTTGTTTAGTTAGTTGTGTTATTTGGTTAATTTCTGTAAGTTTGTGTTATTTAGTTTAAGTGTGGGGGAAGGTTAACCAAAGTCTTTCTACATTAATTTACATAAAAAAAAAATATAAAATATAAAATAAATAAATAAAAAAAAAAAAAATAAAAAAACATTAACTTAAAAATATTTTACAATGATGTGTGAACTAATAGCATTCATTGGTCAGGTGATGCTTCAGTAGTCGGCGGAGCTTCAGCAGTCGGCGGGGCCACGAAAGGAGGAGGTATCGGAGGTTGATCAGTTGGAGCTTCACTACGCGGTGCCGCCCCAGAAGACGAAGGCAGATGCTGTTGGAACAAACCCACAAACCTCCGATGATCAAGTAAAATTTGACCATCAGTGTCCTGCATCTGGTCAATTTTCCTCTTCATGTTGGTGGCATAACTGTGTGCAAGCTTGTGCAATTGTTTATTTTCATGCTTGAGTCCTCTAATCTCCTCTTTGAGACTCTGTATTTCAGCCACCAACGATTCAACGTGACGGGTTCGAGCATATAGGCGTTGGGCCATGTTGGACACAGAACCCGCACACTGCACGCTAAGAGCCAGAGACTCCTTAACTGCCAATTCATCAGACCGTCTAGCGAGCAGTCTGTTATCTCTGGGAGTGACAAGGTTCCGGGCCACCACCGCAGCGGTCATGTCATTTTTCATCACCGAATCCCCAACGGTAAGAGGACCGGTAGGGGATATGAAAGATGGGCGCCATATGTTGTCTGGTGAAGGCGGAGCTGCCTCTTCACCAATGTTCAAGTCAAAACGACGATCGGACGGGCCAGACATTTTCTGAAGGTGGTGAAGAAAGAAGAGAGTCGGACTGATTAAGATTTTGGAAGTTTACAGGAGGGAGTGTTTACAAGAGGGAGCTCAAGTGTGTTGTGGAACAAAATTAGCGCCTCTATAAAAAGAAGAAATCGGAGAGGCGCTCCTCAGAGAAGCGTCCTCTCGCAAATCGAAGAGTCGGGGCTCCTTTCTCAAAAGCCGAATTCTTTTCTCAAAAGAGGCGTTGCATTTCTCAAAAGCTGGGCTTGCTCAGAAACCACGAGCCGAACCCCGGATTTCAAAAGATCAATTTGTCTAGACGTGTCGTCACTCGTCACATGCAACTGGCAGCTTTGCGGAAATTACGGGCAGCTTTGTCAGAAAGCGCGTAATTTGTACTATTCATCCATCCACCGGCTGCCGACAATGAGTGAGAGAATAGTTCCGGTTGTGAAGAAAAGTCCTATAAGTATTTACCTTCGCCTTCCACAGCAAAGGCACACCCTCTCAACACTTCTTCATCTCCGAGAATGCATTCCCAAAGAACCCTCTCGAGTCACACTGTATTCCTCATTCCCTGGGATACCCCTGCAAACAACCCATCCAGAGCAAAAGTATTTCATATCATAAAGGTTGAAAGCAAGAATATCTCATATCATGCATTCTCCATGTCCTTTTCCTTGTCTTTGTTCTAACCTGCAGGACATGGAGAAATTGCTCTCGAGTACTCGTCTTCCACTGCTGATGTACTTCCAAAGAAGCTGCCACATCTACCTGAAGAACAGATAAGGCAAGCGAAAATGATACCAGCAGCATGTGGAGACAACGTACAGAAGAAACAAGCAGAGAAGAATGCAGCTCGTACAATCAACCCAGCACAAGGAGTCCGAGCTGAAGAACTAGAGAAGCTGCCACATCTGCTTGGAGAACAAATAAGGAACTGCAACATCACCAAAGAGCAAAGCTTCGCCGTACAATATCATCAAATCATCACTTGCAAGTAAAAAGCTAAGTGTCACCCAGTTCAAGAGGAAAGCTGTGGAAAGTCAACAAGCACGACCAATGATCACTTATTAGTTCTATTCATTGTCTTTTATCGTGATTTTCAATTTTTCGTTTGCATTTTTTTTACATTTTCTTGTATTACTTAACTGAATTATTTCTTTTCTTTGCAGGAACTTTTGGTTATTTCCACCCTTGAAGTTGATTGCAGAATTTTAGCTTGGGGGTCATCGCTTGATTTTACTGCAAATTAGGGAAGTTTTCAGTCCAATTGTTTTATTTTGTTTCTTATTATTTATTTATTTTATTTTTACTTGCATTATAGTGTTTTCTGACATTGGGGACAATGTCCAGTTTAAGTTTGGGGGTAAAGAGTATAAAAAATGACCAAATTGAAATTTTTTGTACCTTTAACTACGAACTGGTTTCATTTGTTTTTGTGTTGTTGCTTTTTGTTTTCTTAATTAGTTTTGTTTTCATTAAAAAATAAATAAATAAATAAATAAATAAAAAATCGGAAAATTTAAAAATCCAAAAATATTGTCTTGTTTCCCTTATTGTTTTGAATTAGATTTTTGTTAGTTTCTCGACCCAATGATATAATTGGATCAAATTTGAACCATGATCATCAAGAACTTAGTTAACATGTGTTTTGTGAAATTCCTAATTCTCTTGTTAGTTTTGTACATGTTTGACCATCTTTGAAAAACCAAATGCACATAGCCTTGTTAATGTGAAACTAAAGTATGACTTAAAGCTTCATATGTGAATTTAGTGACCATATACATCCTATGTGAGTTTTTTGAGCCTATTGAAAGTGTGCATTTTTCATACACTCCTATTCTTTCATGTGTGATGAACTTATGTGAGATACATCTCTAGAACTTGCGTAACGATCTTTCGAAATGTTTGTCATTGATTGCATGAACTTGGAAATGATAGAGGCATTAGGTTTACCACCATGGCCCAAATAACCATGTTTCCCAAAGAAAAATGATATCATTAGATTGCCAATTTGAGCCGTATATGTTGAGCCTTTTATTTCTTATCACCAGATATGTCTACCCTTATACCTGAAACATTTTTTTTCCTTACCCTTTCCAAGCAAGCTAGTGAGCAATGTGAGATTGTCTTATGAGAAACATTTGTGAAGTACTTTGAAGGTGTTTGGCAAAAGAATAAGTGTGGGGGTATTTCATGTTTGTATTTAAAAAAAAAAAAAAAAAGAAAGAAAGATTGTATACAAAGAAAATAAAAAGTTTTTAAAGTTTCAGTTTAAGGGTGTGATTGAAGGTATCAGAAGAATCGTTGGAGAGCTTGAGTTCTTATAAATCTAAACAAAAGAATTGCTTGCAATGTAGCTTGGAACTTGTGTTTACCTATTCTTTCATTTGAATAACCCTCTCCCTAAGCCTCATTACATCCAATAAAAGTCCTCTTGATTTAAGTTTTGCAATTATGACTGTGGAGAAGTGATCTTTATGCAAGCTTATGGTAGAAATTTCACATTTGTTTCTTTGAGCGAAACACATTAAAACTAAACACATGTGTGATTGAGTGTATATCCCGTGAGAAGGTTGCTAGTTTGCATATGATGATTTTAAAAATAAAAACTTGAAATTGCATTAGCATGGCTATCTCACACACTACACTTCAAGGATGATTTAAAGATTACTGCTAATATTTGAATTAGGAAGATGAACTTGGATTAGTTCCTTGATGCTAGCTATGGTTCTTGATGATTTGTTTTCTTGAATGAAATTCGATGAGGGTCACATAGAGGGAAGCTAATGTTTTTCATGTTAGTACTTTTTCATGTTTTCTTTGTTTTGCTCGAGGACTAGCAAAAGCTAAGTATGGGGGTATTTGATCGGATCATATTTATATATATTTTTACTTCAAATTCACTCGTCTTTTCTTGGTTAGTTCTTTATATTTTTGAGCTATTTACGTTATTTTTGTGTTTATAGGATCTTTTATGCAAAGAAAATAAAAATAGCACAAATGAGTTTTAAATAATAAACAGAAAAGTGAAACACGGGTGGACCATTAGAAAAATAATGAAAGTGCACTGACAGAGGAATAAAGAGACTAAAAACAGAAAACAAAGGAAGTGAATGGCAGAAAATAAAGAGGATGGCCTGTCCGTTATCTTTCCTGCTTTCAAGTTCAGTTGGAAAAATTAAATAATGGGGACTTACTTTGACTCATCGATTTTCAGGATAAAAAAGCTAATTGACATCAAGGAAAAGAGGAGGTCAGAGAGGGCAGATAAGAGTAGGTGAGAGAGGTGGAAACAGACGGGAGAGCACTGAGGTAGTGCGAAAAAAAGAATAAAAAGAAAGACAGCGTGTGAAGAAAAGAAAACAGAAAGAATAAAATAGAGAGACGTGCGGAGAGAGAAGAGGGGAGCTGCCCTTGCAGCTTTGAAAAAGACTTGCAGCACGCAGAGGAGAGCAGGCTGCTTTGAGTGCAGGAAATGGGCAGACTGGCACTGCGCAGAAAGGGGGGAGCGCAGGAAGCGCATGTCAGGACGTGGGGACAGTGAGAAGTGAGAAGGAGAGAAACCGAGAGGCTGTTGGGCGCGGGAGAGAGGAAAGAAGGCTGCCTTTTGGGCAGCGTGTGAGACCAGTGAGGAGAGGGAGATTGACAGAAACTGGCGCATGAGAAGGCACGGGCAGACTGGCGAGGAACGAAGAGGACTGCGCAGAGCACAAAGCAGAGGCTTCACTCCATTCTTCTCGGTTAAATCTTTCCAAACTTATGTTTTACTTTTGATTTAATTTGATAAAAATGTGTAACTAAATTTATTTTGGCTAGAGGTTAATTCAAAGCCATGAATATATTTGTAATATGAATTGATTACCTTCAGTTGTGATTTCTGAGTTGTGATTTAATTTGCTTAACTGCTTGATTTATAACTTATTTTTGTATGTCGATTAAGGATGCATACTTAATTTACATGCATGAATTTGATGCTAGAATATAAGTGACTTTCACGTAATCGTTATGAACTTATATTCACAAGTAGTGAAGGTTGCTAGTCACAATCACGTTAAGTAAATTCTTGGCATAAGTTTCATGCAAATCATAGTAACGAGTGCCTCGTCAATGCTTATGTTTTTCATAGAACTTAATGATTCTTGCTTGTATCTCTATTATGCAATTCATGTAGGGAACTTGTATGGAATGTTTTGGGTTGTCGTATGCAATCATCCAACCCAATAACATTGTGGAAAAACTGAGGGTTAATTAGTGCAATTCACGGTTAATTTGGGGCGTTGAGATTTACAATTTATTGAAAGAACAACTGAAAATCAATTTAGGTTGCATATGTGTCATGTGTGGAGAAGAACCCTCTAGCTAATCCGTCACTTATCATTTCACCTTAATTTCATGTTTTTGTCAATTCTGTAATTTATTTAAGTTTAATTTACTTTTCATCAAAACCAAACCCCCCCATTATTAAATTATATTATTTAGTTAGTTTTCATTGTTGTTAGTCTTTTAATTCAATTTCTGTCCATTTCAGTTCCTAGTGTTTAATTTGATTGTTTCCATTATTTTGAGTCATTCTACGTGTGTTTCGAGTTATTAGAGTTTTTAGCCTAGTTTTGTGTCCTTGAGTCTTGTTTAATATTTTTAAATTAATTTAGAATAGATTAGCAATCCCTCCTAATCCCCGGCCTAGAACGATACCCTACTTACATCTATACTACAATTGTCAAAAAGAGGGTTTAATTTGTGTGTCAAGTAATTCTCGCATCAAATTTTGGCGCCGTTGCCGGGGATTAGCAACTTTGCTAATCCCTTTATTTTTGTTGATTATATAGCGAGCTGACAAACATTGCGAGCTGACAAACATTGTGAGTTGATTATATAGCGAGCTGACAAACATTGTGAGTGTAGAAAATATGTAGTAATTAATGAAAGAAGTTTAAACACAGCATAATAATTTATATATAATGAATTAGTACAATATTTTACACTTTATACATTGCATGGTAAGATACATGAGTGACTTAGTACCACATAGAGTTCCTATGAGGTTCAAAATTTTCATTATCTTCGTCATCTCTATGTGTAGAGTAAGTGTATTTTAGCATATTTTCACAAAAACATAAGTGATATGATGGTCAAGGTGTTGAAGGAGTAAAATGGGAGGGGTTCGAATCCCCTTGGTGTTTTTTTAAATATAGAATTTTTTCCTAGATAATAAATATTAGCTTGCAAGCCTTGCAGACATCTTAACAACCATATAAATATTACAGGCTGAATATGTAATTACAAACATATCTATAGCGAGTTGGATAAGGTCTAGGTGTGTGGTTGACAAAGGGAGGGGTTTAAATCCCCTTGGTGTTTTTTTTTTCTTTCTTATTTTCTTTTGTTTTCTCCTGCCTTTCAACTAAATAATTCATAATTTAAATTTATATAACCTTTTTATATATTTAAAATATATCTCAAACTTTTAAAATTATAAGACACCCGCGTAGTGTGGGTGGATCTCAAACTTGGACAACTTTTTGAAATATAAAGAACCCACTACGTGGGTTTTCATAATTAAAACATGACCACAACTTTTTAAAATACAAAGAACCCACTACGTGGGTCTCTCCCCTACCCCGAGACCCCATTTCCTTCTCACTCACTTCGACTCTCTCTCTCGAAACCCTCTTACCTCTCTCCCTTTCTTGCCGTGACCACACACACACACGCAGCAGCACCATCTGCTCGACTCGAGCAGATCGAGGACACCACCATCATCACACACACATCATCAGTCTTCTCTCTCCCGCCTCTGCAAGAATGGCGGAGCCCATAACTTTCCGGCGAGTCTTCTTTGATTTTCCGGTTAGGTAAGTCTCGGATCTCTCTCTCCGTGTTAGTGTGAAGCTCAAATTAGTTCGATCTGTTGCACTGCCCTTCGTTCACCACCGCAGAAAGAACAGACAGGGAGCGAGCGAGCGGAGGGGAGACACACCACACCCACCCCACCATGACCTCCACCACAGTGGCGCACACTCCGGCGAGCACCATCACCACCTGTGAGAGGTGCAGATCTTGGCAGAGAGAGGCGCAGATCTTGGCAGCTGTGACAACGAAACTCGGCTGCCGTTCCGACGACGGAGAGAGAGCGATATTATCGATAATATTGATAATATCACGATATTTTGACGAAAACTAATTAGATACCTATTAAAATATCAGTAACGCAAAAAACCGATAATATCGGCGATATTTCGCCGATATTATCGGCATTTAAGACCTTGGTTAGAATGTTTATCCATATTCAACTTCATGTTTGAGTCTTGTAATTTAATCTAACTTAAAATTTTTTACTTACAAGTGAAAAATAATATAACTAAAAGTGGTGCAGAGATTTTTCATTGTGTCTGAAACACAGGTGGTATGCCATCTATTATTGTACAAGTGGAGGAAATTTTTTTTTTTCAAGTGTCCCTCAATTTGTATAACGACATATGTCATATGTGCTCATGTTCAGGGCACACTGAAAAATCTCTCCAAATGGTGGTATTGATCACCCTACTTATTAACATTGAGTGAGTTGACACTTTGATATTTGTGTTCATCACTTGAGGGTGATGAGCAAAAATATTCTCTTTAAAATTTGGTTAGTGAACATTACAAAAAATATTAAATTAAAAGAAAGCTCACGTATGCATACGAAGTAAAAAATTATTAATATAAAACCGTCAAAACCCTCATATAGTTTTTTTTCTTCTTTTTTTCTTTTCTTTCTAGTAATTTAGAAGCGACGTATGAGTTTTAAGTTGTAGTTTGTATATAGGCAAGTTCTATAATCTTGTTATGGTATAAATTTGTTGTGTTTTATCGATTTGAGATCAATATGTGTTGGTGGACATGACAAGTGTTTAATTTAATGGTTGAATCTTGTCCTAGTTCGATATCTTTTGCCTGAAGTAGGTTACAATCCGAATCAACAACGAACTAGAAAACTAGTGAATTGGTGGTGACTTGGGCGTTAGGGTTAGAGGATTAGGAGAGTGAGGCTACACATCAGAACTCCATAACCAACTTTTATCGCACCATTGATGTATCAGGTTCACTATTAATTTATTTTTATCACATTATTTTGAATTGAAAAAAAGTAAGAAAGACTTTTTCAAAGTGAGATTTTCATTGAACTCTCTGACCCCTCATAGTTTAACGTCAATTTTCATGCTAACATTGTAAAATATTGTGTTAAAAACATGTAATGACAGATAATTCATAAATAGTCCTGTTTTGAGGCATTTCTCGGATTGAATAATACGCTTTTGCTGTGTCACCATCATAATTATTGGATTAGCTCAACTAAATAAATCTTCCACATTAATGAAACTTTGGAATTTATGGTTATAACCTATAAAAAAAGGGGGAGGAGGGGGGTGGGGGAAGGAGTTGAAAGGTCAAAACACAACATTAAATAAAAATGAATGAAGAAATGGACCACAACACAAACCTTCTTGTGTGGGCAACCCAGAGAAATGGGCAAGTCAAAGGTTCAGTACTAAGTCGCAGAGATGAACAACATGTCTTACTTACATACAAATTGCAAACAACTTTGGAGCCTATGTGTAATTTATAAATTAATTAGTATCAAAATATTTTGTTGTATATACCGACAATATAGTATATGCCGTTAAAGGTTGTACATCGTCTTTACTATGTCATATTAGGTTTTGAATTCGAATCTCATTAATGATGTCTGTTAAACAAACTAAGAAAGTCTTTAGAACATCTTCGCTGGTGGGGTTTGAGGTGGAAGATGACGGTGAGTGCGGAACGACTTTTTGATTTTGCTTTCTGTTTTTCAGTTTTATACCAGAGTGGATTGGGATTTTGGGTGTAGGAAGAGGTTTAAAGAGAAATTTTATTCTCTTTTATCTCTCTATTTCTCACTTAACATAATCACCTAAGATTGTGCTGTTTGTCACATACACTGCAATCTAAAAGCCCATCTCTTCAAATGGACTAGAATTCGCATGGACCATTTTTAGTGGGCTCAAGCTATGACTCGTGGGCCAATAAGTACAAAATTGGGCCCATTAAAAAGTTGAGATTTCACCTTCAACCTTCGCCATCTCTGAGACTATGTCTAAAACCCTACTAACAAACACAAAACCCTAATCCCCAAAATCATTGACCAGAAGCAGGCAGCTAGGGTTTAACGTACAGAATGGGGGCGAAGAGGAAGCAAAAGCAGAAGATCATTCTACCTCCTGACCTCCCACCGGAGGTCTCAGAGGACGAAATTGAAATCTCCGACGAGGACAAGGACTTCGTCGATAAGAACAAAGAATACGCTGGCTTCCTCTCCACCTTGGACACTCAATCCATTACCAAGTTCGTTCCTTTCATCTTATTTAATGGGTTTTTATCTTAATTTTCTTATGATGATGAATTATTTTGTTAAATTTAGGGTGTTATATTATATAAAATTTCATTGACTGGGTGTATATTTTTCAAATTTTAAATCCATTTTTGTTCGTAGCGAAAAAATGTGTTCTTTTCGTTGTTAATTTGGTCATTTGAATTAGGAAATAACCCGGTGAATTCGTTTTCTTCTGTTGGTTTTCTGAAGTGGAGCTTTACAATTGTAGCATATTTCAATTCCAAAATGGGTTTTAACTTCAACGTGAATGATTGAAAAAATGGACTTCTTTTTTTTCAGTTGGAGATATGTCAATCTTTTTGTATTTGCAAGTGAAGGCTGTTTGTGGTTTACATTCTGTTGATTCTTCTGTCTTGATTTCAAAATTTTCTTTTGTTATAATATCTAATCAACAATGGTGTTTATACAAAGGCATGTTACCCGGGTTGCCGATGTGAAGGAGGATGCTTTGGAAGCTTTTTATGAAAAGCGCTTAAAAAGGAAATCCTTGCAGAAGGAAAAAGAGGAGGATACTGAGCTTCAAGTTGATCGTGTAGATGCTCTTCCTGTTAAAACCTTAGATGGACAACTCTACTATCGAACAGGTTTGTTATTGTTATCTTCCTTTTCGAGTTTGGGAAATGGGAAGTGGGGGACTTGTCTTTGGACGGTGTTTGGATGTACACTGAGTGTGAATTGTTTAAATTCATGGTGCAGCAGCAAAGACACCAAAAGCATCCGAGAATGATCCCACTGAAGAGGAAACCGGTGGCGCTGCAGATAAAGGGATAGTTAAGCTGACAAAGGCTGAAAGGAGGGCAAAGCTCAAGAAAAGTAAGAAAGAGGCGAAAAAACAAGGAAAGGATGCTGAACCTGAAGTCGAACAAACTCCGCAAGAAGCAGTGCTGGTATCATCTGATTGGACTAGCTATTCTTTTATTATGTTCCTGATGTTTTTTTTAAGGATACTAGCCAATGAGCACACACTTTGTGTGTATGAACAATTTCATTTTATTTTTTGTTTTTTTATTAAGGAGTGTGATTAGTTTTTAAAATTTTAAAAAAAGTATGAAAAAAATGATGGTGGGACAATTTCTCTTAGTAAATGCATATTTTATCTTAAGATTATATAATTACTGTTTTGTCCTCCTCATGTAAATATTGTGTATAAAAAATGAGGGTAAAATAGGAAAAATAGGGATATGATTGTCATTTTCTCAAAAGATACAAAATTACTATTTTGCCCTCATTATTGTAAGTATTGTGTATCAAAAGTCAGGGCAAAATAGGAAAAAGGGGCAAAAAGTTGACAAGGAGGGTTCTCTTAATAATTGTATAGATACGTATGTCATCTACTGTCTTGATAATCTATTGTTAAATGAATAATCTGAAAGAGTAGAACTTATATTTCAAAAGAAAAGAGGAATTACATCCCAGCTCCCAAGAAATGGTGATGCTCTGCAAGTTTATGTTACAATCTGTGACATTAATCCAGATAATCTCGTGTGTGACAAAGTGATGATGTACATCTACCAGGATTGTCCATTTACCAATTTCTATATAGTTTCTACATGATCATCTAATATGTACTCAAATTTCAAGTTTCATTCAATGAATAAATAATGAGGCATGAAAGAAAGAAGTTACAAACTGTTTATATAACATGTGCAATCCTGCAATTTCTAAATTGTCAGCCTTGAAGGACTAGAGTTGGTAATAGTGAGTGCAGTTATTTGTTTATTACTCATATCTGATTATTTTGAATATAAGGTCCAGACTCCATCTTATAATGTGTTATGGAGGACATAATTGATTCTCTTCAGCTTCTTTTATGTGTTCCACTCAAAGTAACCTTTCTTCTTCATTCAGGCTGAGGTTAAACAAGATCTTACAGCTGAAGAAGCATTTGAAAGTAAGAAGAATAAACTTGCAGAGCTGGGAATGGCGCTGCTTTCTGATCCAGAGTCCAATATAAAATCTTTGAAGGAGATTTTACAAATTTGTAAAGATAATAATCATGCAATGGTGAAACTTGGACTCCTATCTTTGTTGGCTGTGTTTAAAGACATTATTCCTGGGTAAGACCACTGCTCTGTTCAATGGTGTACATTTGATCTTATATGATATGAGTTGTTGAAATGTTCTTTTGCATAAAATTTGGTGCCTATCAATTTCTAACACTCCCTTGTCCTTGGGGGAAAACTGCCTCTCAAAGGAAAGCAAATGTTATTTTATTGATTTCTCTTGAGAAACTTATATAGGGTTGATATTTTTGTTTACTATGTTGATTTTTATTGTTTTCTTTCCTTTTCATATTTTTCTTCACTGGAACATTATTGTTTTATTGAATGTACATAAATATGTACTAATATTTGAAATTAAAAATACATATTTGTACTCTATGTCTGGTTGTTGATGTTTTGGACACTCCATGTCTGTGTTGAAGCATGGAAACTCGAGTTGTTACCCACAAACAAGTGTGCTTGTCTTACTCATGATCAATATCTTTTCTATCTGTATTCCAATTTTGGATTGGAACTTAATTTTTTTAATATATTGCAGATACCGGATTAGGCTTCCTACTGAGAAGGAGCTGGAAATGAAGGTTTCAAAGGATGTTAAGAAAATGCGGCTTTATGAATCAACACTGCTATCTGTGTACAAGGTTGGCAATATTTTCTATGGAGTCTTAATGGAAAATTAGCATTTGATTATTGTTATGGTTTCATTTCTTAGTTCTGATTTTCTCGTGGATATGCTACACCTTGATCAAAATACAATACTGATTAGTTTAAGCTAGTGAAACTTGATTGTATGCTTAAGTGTACTGGTTTAATATTCTGTGATGTTAGCATATGGTAGCAACTATTACTTGTTTGGTTATCCTTATGAATAACTTGTTTGGTTGTACTTATGAATAATGTTAATTTTTTTCTCCTTTGATGCACTTTCTCAGGCATACCTGCAGAAGTTGGCAGCATTAGAAAAACAGCCCTCTTTTCAGCATGTAGCGTTTCGCTGTATCTGTACATTGCTTGAGGCAGCACCTCACTTCAACTTCCGGGAGAGCTTGTTAGGTGTTGTTATCAGAAACATAGGCTCCCCAGATGACGTTGTAAGGTTATGCTCTATCTTTACTTTGGATCTTTGGGTAATTAAACTTACAAGGTGCCTTTGATGGTTGACACAAGAATTTAGAAAAAGAGTGTTGTAAAGTTGGAATCCACAAATGAGCTCTAAAATTGAGCATCAGAAGCATTTATTATACTTTAGGATTAAGAAAAGGATTTGAGTGGAAACGAGTTCTTTGTTTAGATTTTCAATTTTACTTTCATCTGAAAAATCATAAAGGTTTGTAGACTTGGTTAAGGACTTCTGATATTTCTGGCTGTAGAGTGCATGGGTGCTGAAACACCTTCATTCACTTAATAATAAGAGTTCATTGTAAAGGTATTAATCATTTTTGTCAATATATATATATATAAAGATATAATTCTTATTTCATAATTATAATGACTATGGTATGTTTCTCATGTAAAGATACATTTAAATGCAAAAATATACATATGTACGTATAAATAAGATTCAGATATATGGATGTGTTGTGGTTTTCATAACGAAGTTGAGATACCTCGTCGCTGATTCCAGTCTACACATGTTGTGCTCATGTCTGGGTCGATGCATGTCTCTTATTTACTCATATGCTAAGTGTGTCAACAATCATACCCAAATTTCTTTTTCACCCTTACATCTGTCTAATCTTGAACTACTTGTTAACAGAAAACTATGTTGTTCAACTGTAAAGTCACTTTTTACAAACGAGGGAAAACATAATGGTGAAGCTACTGTGGAGGCTGTTCGTTTAATTGCAAATCATGTGAAAGCTCAGAATTGCCAACTGCACCCTGATTCATTGGAGGCATGCGATTACTTTTCTACTTGTTATTTATGTTTATGTTTTAGCCAATTTTTTTGGCTGATTGACTCAATTCTGGATTGTTTTGCCTTACCTAAACGGAAATATGATCAATGCTGTTGTTTCATAACAATAAGCCTTGAACTTAGCCATGAAAATGTTTAAAAAATTGGCGATTATATGGATTCAAGATATGGTTCTTAGTTCCATAGTTCCATAGTTATGGCTGTCATCTACTCTTGGACTCCATGTTCAGACAGCTAGATGACAGATTTATTGAGTTTTGTTTAATAAGTGCTTTACTTTTTTACGTTTGCAACTGTAGATAGCATTTCCCAGGTTATTTTTCTCCTGTACATGATGCATATTGTCAATCTCCATGCTTATTGTTTTGAATACCTGTGCAGGTTTTCTTGTCTCTGTCATTTGATGAGGATCTTGGGAGGGCTGCAAGAGATGAGAAATTTAAACCCCAAAGCAAGAAAAGTAAGAAAAAGAAGCATTATGAGGAGGCTCGTCAACGGAAGGAAAATGAAAAGAAACGGAGCAGGCAAGAATTATTGGCGAAGACTAGAGAGGAGGTGTTTTATTTGTTTGAAAAATCCATTGACTTCTTGATTGTGCTTGTTTTTTTTTTCTCCTCAACATGTTGACGTTTGTAATGTTGTACATAGGTTGTTGCCGATTACAAGGCTGTTGCTTTTGCCCCAGATGTTATGGAGCAGAGAGGAATGCAGACAGAGACACTTTCTGCTGTATTTGAAATATATTTTCGTATATTGAAACATACAATGCAATCAGCTGCCAGGTTGGTTAACGCATTGTGATTCTACTAACTTTCATTATGAAATATCCGAGTTTAATTTAGCTTAAAAGACAAACTAGAGCAAGAAATAGCAGATTGCTCATACTGTATGAAGGTGATTTTGAAATGTATCTTAGCATAACCGACAGCATTTCCTTGACAAGAAATAAGTTGCATTTAATATAAAACTCCCAGTCAATGAAGGTGATTTTGAAATGTATACGCCTTAAGTGCTTATCCGACTATTAAGGAGCTAGGTATCCGATTCTGTCCTTCAGAAGATCCATCTCCTCTACCTTGTCATTAAAAATGCTATTATTTTGAATCTATTTATTGTTAAAGAAATTTAGTTATTGTTGATCCGTATATTGTTTTTACCTTTTGGTAAACATGAATGTTCTTCCATGTTAATTTGTAGATGGCATAATCTCGAGTGAGCTTCTTTATGAATACTCTGAAATCTGAATGCCTGTGCTTTATTTTGACGAACTAGATATTCACAAGCAGTAATGGTTGCTTTGAGAGTGATGTTTGAAATTGGAGGCATATTCAGTTTTTGAGTCTATTATAGATATGGCTTGATTGAAGGTGGCAAGCATTTATAATTTGCTTTTGGGTAGTTGATGAATTTTTTCTTCCTCTATATTTCGAATTTCAAATGAATTGATCAATTTCCCTTTCGTATCCACTCAGATCTGAAGCAAATGCTGGTTCATCAACTGGTGCAGCTGAGCCCCACCCTTTACTTGCTCCATGTCTGAAAGGACTAGGAAAGTTCTCGCACCTAATTGACTTGGATTTCATGGGGGATCTTATAAACTATCTGAAAAAGCTAGCTTCTGCTTGTAGTGATTCTGAGAATACTTCAAAATGTTTGACTGTATCTGAACGCCTCCATTGCTGCATTGTTGCATTTAAAGTGATGAGGAGCAATCTCGATGCCTTAAATGTTGATCTTCAAGACTTCTTTGTCCAGCTTTACAATATTATACTTGAATATAGGCCTGGAAGGTATGTACCAAATTAAAATCCCAGAATTTGCTATGGTAAAACATTTCTCTACCTGCTGTGGCATCTAATTGGTATCTTTGCACATTTTCGATGAAGTACATAAACATCCCCAGATTCCTACACCCATACATGCTGGAGTTCTGGAACTTAGTTTGCATCTTTCTACTGAAAATATGTGTTGTGATAAGCTTGTTTCCCATGATAGTTTATTGATTTTCATCTTAGACACTAGTATAAGTGCATGCTTTCTAGGTCAAATTTACACACACTCACTGTCTCTCTCTCTCTCTCTCTCTCTCTCACACACACACACACACACACACACACACACCCCTTTTCTGGGTTTCTGTGTGGTTTATGTTTTATCGTTGTAATGACTAAACATCTTATCTACTGTATGTATTTATGGAAACAGAGATCAGGGCGAAGTATTAGCTGAAGCTCTGAAGATGATGCTGTGTGATGATAGACAACATGACATGCAGAAGGCAGCTGCATTTGTG
This sequence comes from Malus sylvestris, assembly GCF_916048215.2. Classification (NCBI taxonomy): domain Eukaryota; kingdom Viridiplantae; phylum Streptophyta; class Magnoliopsida; order Rosales; family Rosaceae; genus Malus; species Malus sylvestris. Next base: position 34,982,051 of record NC_062264.1, on the reverse strand, counting down.
AAGCGTTTGGCTACATTCTCATTATGTTCGGGATCTGCAGAGTCCATGGCTGGTATGTTATTGTTAAGCAACGAAGCTATCAATGCCTTGTTATGGATTGCTTATCCATGTTGCCATCTGAATCTTTTGCAGCTTTGGTTACTTTAAAACATCTTCTTCTGAAGAATGTCAAGTGCCGGAATCTCTTAGAAAATGATGCTGGAGGTGGCTCAGTGTCCGGTTCCATCGCAGTAAGCAATCATGCTACTCTTGTTTGTCTGTTAATCATGTTTCATGCTATTTAATAAATTGGAGCCAAGATTTGTCTGTTATTCAACATAGCTTTTATCTAAATTCTAATCCACGGTATAGAGGCCAAAACTTTCATTCAAATGATTAATTTGAAAAGCAGTCTTCATTAAAGTGATTCATATCATGATTTCTTTTTATTTATAAATGATTTTTATTATATGTGCTTTTGGTTTGGTACATATAGAATTATTACGCTAACAATCTCGTTATATTGATTGATCTAACACTTCTGCAATCTCTCCCTCCCGATGCACAGAAATATCACCCAGATGTTTCAGACCCCAACTTAAGTGGCGCTCTTGCTTCAGTTCTTTGGGAGCTCAATCTTCTCTCCCAGCATTATCATCCAGCAATCTCAAATATGGCTTCAAGTATATCAACCATGAACACTGCTCATAACCAGGTTTATCTCTCTACCATCTCTCCTCAACAAGCTTTCATGGACTATTCCTTGGAGAGGCCGGAGTCTTTCAACCCACCGAACGACATAAAAAAATCAACTAACAAGAGAAAAAGAGGAAGTGGGTCTTCTTTATTAGCGGGGATAGAACCGTCTGCAGATACGAGTCCAATTGATGAAGATGATGTGAGAAAGAAACTTTCTGCTCATTTTGCGCTTCTTCGTGACATTAAGGAGAATCAGAGTTTGAGGGCTAAACTAGATAGTACTACTACGTCCATTCAGCTATATGAAGAGTATAAGCAGCAAAAGAAGGCTAAAAAGCCGAAAACCAAGAAAAGTAAACTTCGTTAACTGTCAAGTGACATTGTCGGCCTTGAAAATTTTGTATTCGGGCAAATATACGAGATTATTCACTATATGTTCTTTCCATTTAGGATTCATGTGTAATATATTCTTCTGTTTCTAATTAACAAAGTTGGTGTGAAAGCTCCTAAAATTTTGAAGTTCTATAATTTATCCATCTCACTATTTTTCATTAACTCTTGCTGAAAAATGATGTAGAAGGTTGAAATGTTATTGGAATATCATATCTAATGTGAATTTAGACTAACTTATTATCCTAGCATTTAGATCTTAATTAATGTTCCAATGATTCATTCATTCACTATCTAGAGCCAATGATTCAATGAGGATATGTCTAAACTATTTTGTTTTCTTCTTTGATCTGAGCGATAGTAGGGAAGTGAGAATTAAACTTGAGATCTCGAGGACAAAAGTGAATGCTCTTAACTGACTAAGTCATCGTACTCCTATGTAATTATTCCATCAACTAGGAAGCACACAAACAAAATGAATAGTGAAGCTTCCATGCAGTTGTACATTTCTTGTAAGCGGGATCTCAAGTCTCAACCATATCCCTTCATGGGGACCATAGCATAGCCACAGATATTTGAGTGATGCTAATTAACTTCACCCCATGCCACTTTCTCAGCTTATAAAACCTAGCACGTGCCACGTGGCTAAACCTCATTAGCTGGTTGTATATCTACAACCCCAACTCATTCTTCCAAGTTTCCAATCCCAAAGGAAGAACCTTTGAACAAAGAAAGCATACTGGTAGCGGTAGACTTGCTTGATTTGAAGCTCAATATTCAAATATGGAGACCAGTGTTGCATACTATGCCATGGGAGCCTTCCCAGTGCGGAATAATGTTTCATCTCAGCATTCAATCTCTCTTTTCTCTCCTGCTTCCATCTCTCCATCCTTCAATTCCAAGGTATTAATAGTTTGGAGTTTTCAGCCATTAATTAATTTAATAGACATACATAAATGCATGCACATATTTTGGCATGTTCATACAAGTAACTTTTATCCAGACGTGAGTTAAGCCAGTTGGTCAGGATATTATATCCATCGCCTTTCACTCAAGTTTGAATCTCTCATTAGAATATCGTCTCGTCAAAAAACAGATGCATACAACTTCTATATCATAGATTCATTCTTTTGACGTGCCGCTCAAATGAAAATGGTAAGTGAAGTTAATTGAAGGGTTTGTGTGTATGCATGGCAGGTGTTGAGAACAAGCTCTCTATTTGGGGAATCATTGCGGTTGGTGCCAAAGTCATCCCTAAAAGTTTTGAAGACAAAGAACAACTCAATTGTTCCTAAATGTGCAATTGGTGATAGCTTGGTAAGACAAAGCACTTTGTGATTTGTTATTGTTATTTCCTATAAGTTAAAAAGCGGCTCTAGAGAGAAGTGCTTAAAACCAGTTTAGGCAGCAAGGTTTTCTTTCTTTTTTTAGCTTTAAGAGGAGTTATTTTTTAATTGGAGCTTTAAGAGGAATTATTTTTTAATTTACTTATTTGTGATTGTAGGAAGAATTCTTAACAAAGGCAACCCCAGATAAGAAATTGATCACGTTGTTGATATCAATGGGGGAAGCATTGAGGACCATTGGATTTAAAGTGAGGACAGCATCTTGTGGGGGAACAGCATGTGTGAATTCTTTTGGAGATGAGCAGCTTGCTGTGGATATGCTTGCTGATAAGCTTCTTTTCGAGGTCACACTCGATCTATATGATTGATGCCCCAATCAATTCACATGTTAAATATTGAAGAATGTAAACATTGCAAAGCCCCGCGTCGAAAACCTAACAAAATTAAATAAAACTTAAATTGCAGGGCTCCTATACTAATTGCTTCGAGGCTTTTTGATAAAACCCCAACCCCTCTGAAATCTTGACATGATATCAGGGCAGCCGAACTTGAGAATACTGTGAAAATCAATTTTCGTGTTTCAACATGCAGGCCTTAACTTACTCACATGTCTGCAAATATGCTTGTTCTGAAGAAGTTCCTGAGCTCCAAGACATGGGAGGCCCAGCTGAAGGTCAGCTACTCTTATTTCGAATTACATATATTCATATTGAGCACACAATATCTGAACTTCGTAGACATTAAAAGGGATGACTGAGAGTCTGAGAAGGTTACTTACAAGTTAAAAATAACGTAAACAGGTGGATTCAGCGTTGCTTTTGATCCATTGGATGGATCCAGCATCGTTGACACGAACTTCACAGTGGGGACAATTTTCGGGGTGTGGCCAGGAGATAAGTTAACTGGGATAACAGGAAGAGATCAAGTTGCTGCAGCAATGGGAATTTACGGGCCTCGAACGACATATGTTCTCGCTATTAAAGGCTTCCCCGGCACCCACGAGTTCCTTCTTCTCGACGAAGGTTAGTTTTCGGTCATAGAATTAAATTCCGGACAAAGTTGTTCTCAAACAGTAATTTGATCAGCTCACTTCTATTTTAAACTTTGAACTTACTGTATGGTTTTTCCTACAAACTTTTCCTCTACCTATAATACAAAAATGAAAATCTAATACGACATAGTTATCAAACGGGCCTCAATTTTTTATAGTTCTCTATAAATGCTTTGGTCAGGAAAATGGCAACATGTGAAGGAGACCACAGAAATTGGTGAAGGAAAGCTCTTCTCCCCTGGAAACCTGAGAGCTACGTTTGACAACCCTGACTACAGCAAGGTCATTTCCTATTTCCTTTAACTTTATTTTACTGATGTTTTAGAGGACTGTAAAAAATATTTTGCTGATTGGGATGTTTCTTGAATTTTCATCTACCAGTTGATTGACTACTATGTGAAAGAGAAGTACACATTGAGATATACTGGAGGAATGGTTCCGGATGTAAACCAGGTCTTCACTTATCTCGATTAACATCAGCTTCCATGTTTGAGTTTAGTTTATTTTTTCTTTTCATACAATATGCGATATTCTATTTTACACTAATCTAGATTGTGGAGGAGGATTTGGACTCTGGTGCATAGACAGCACAATCACCCTAGTCAATGTGACACATCCACTATTAATTTGTGGTAATTAAGCAAATATTGCTTCTAAAAAACTAACAAAATTTTGGTTTGCAGATTATTGTAAAGGAGAAGGGTATCTTCACTAATGTGATATCCCCAACTACCAAGGCTAAGCTAAGACTGTTGTTTGAGGTTGCTCCATTAGGGTTGTTGGTTGAGAATGCTGGAGGGTTCAGCAGTGACGGGCACCGGTCTGTGCTCGATAAGTTAATCGTTAATCTTGATGATCGGACTCAAGTTGCTTATGGATCAAAGAACGAGATTATCCGTTTTGAAGAAACTCTGTATGGATCCTCCAGGCTCAAGGGAGCAGTGCCTGTTGGAGTTGCTGCTTAGTGACAAACTTTCACATTGTTCATTATTTCAACTTTTATTTTTGGGTAAATTTTTAAAAACTACCTCAACTATTGGTCTGATGACACTTTCATACCTCATCTTTTAAAAATGACAATGTCATACCTCATCTTACGAATTTGTGCCAATGTCAGACCTCCGTCAGTTTTTCTGTTACTTTTTCTGTTAAATGCTAACGTGGCCAGAGACGGGACTCACTCACTGATCCAACTAGATTAAAAAATAGTAAAATATATTTTTAATAATTAAATATTCAAAATTTAAAAAAATAAAAAAAAATAAAAAATGGCCTAAGGGATCCGGCCTTCCCTTCCACCCGCACCAACCCTTTTTCTTCTTCTCTTCGACAGCCACCAAACCCTTCCCTGTCCCCCCAACCTTCCTCCACCACCCTCTCTCTCTCTCTTCTCTCTCTCTTCTCTTTGGGATGTGGTCTCCCTCCTTCGTCCCTCTCCCCACTTGCACTTATCCTTCCTTCACCACCACCTCCTAACCCGACCCATCCCTCCCTTAGCCTCCATACCCAACCTTCCTTCACCACCCCGCCGCCGCCTCTCTTCCTCCATCTTCACCACCCCACTGAAGAAACCAAAATATCCAAGCTCACACCCAGATCCCACACCAAAAAAATTAAAAAAAATAAACCAAACCCACACCCATATCCCCTTCCCCTAATACACACCCATCACCCTCCTACCTTTTCTCCACCTAGTCCCTCCTCCAACCTCGCTCCTTCGTCTGATTCACCGTCGACCCCACACCTCCTCCGACCTCTCGATTTCCTCCTCCTCTCGGCCGTCAAAATCCTCATCTCCTTCCCACCTCCGCTCTCTTCGCCTTCAGACCCTTCTTCTCCTCCCTTTCTCCGTTGCTCTCCTCCTCGACGCCGGTGGTTGCAGAGAGAAGAGGGAGTTAGAGTGGGAGAGAGATGCCGGAGAAGATAAAGAGAAGAGAGAGAGAGAGAAGGGTTGGTGCGGGTGGAAGAATGGAAGGCCCGCATCCCTAGGCCTTTTTTATTTGTTTAGTTTTTTAATTTTTGAATATTTAATTATTAAAAATATATTTTATTATTTTTTAATCCAGTTAGATTAGTGAGTGGGTTCTATCTCTGGTCACGTTAGCATTTAGCAGAAATACTGACGGAGGTCTGATATTGTCACAAATTTGTAAGATGAGGTATGACATTGTCATTTTTAAAAGATGAGGTATGAAAGTGTCATCAGACCAATAGTTGAGGTAGTTTTTTGTCATTTACCCTTTATTTTTTGTTATGTTCCTTTTTGTTGAAAAAAAAAGAAGCTATATATTTCTCAACTAGTAATTGTAAAATTAGAGACACCAGGTTGAATTTGTATCGAGAAGTAAGATGATATATTTACCTTCACCCTTTGAGTGAATGGTAAAATAAATACAACTCTAAAGAAAAACAAAACTGTCTGTACTATATTCTGCTGTCATAGAAAAACAAAAGCAGTGCACTTTCAATGCAAAATAACAGGATACCAAAAGAGGATTTGCTTGATGGAGAAAAACAGATACGTTGAACCAAATGTTGGGTTTTTCTAACTGGGCTTGGGCCAACTTTTAGGCCCAATGAGAATGTAATGCCCTAATCCATAATTTTGGTTTTCCAACCATAAATATATCATGATTCATGACATCAAACTAACCGTGCTAACTACAAATTTGGAAATAGTGAAGAATAAAGAGAGAGACATGATGGTAGCTCATGTTGGAGGATTCAAGGTATTAAACTTCGGCAATATAGAAGTTTGTATATTAGTATAAGCATTAAGAGTTATTTGCAAGATTTGTACGGCTCTTCGCACAAGTTGCAAAATTATTAGCATGAAATTGCAATATCAAGATTAGCAACTAAACACCATCTGCTTAAATTGAGCTTGGACCTGGTTAGAAGGAACCTTAAGCTGCAGTAAAGTGATACTTCATGTATAGCAGTTCAATCTCGTCGTGTGCCACCTCCTACTTTAACATAAGCTGAGTCTTTTTATTTCCAACTCCTAACAAAACTTAGAGGTGAGTTTGTAAGAGAAGGATCTAAGATAAGTAATTCAAGAGTTACTTGAAAATTATAGTTGGAAATTCGTAGTTTTAGTCTTTTCGTTCAAGTATATGAGAGATTTTTCAATGTGGCCGGAACAAGGATGCAAACGCCATATGTCTTTATACAAGTGGATGGACATTTGAAAAAAAAAAAACTTTCCTCCACTTATATAATAACCATTGTTCTAAAAATCCCCGTCTAGCGCTGCCTAGGTGCTAGGCAGTTGGTCACCGCCCCGATTAATGCCTAAGCGTTTGAAAATTAAGAAGGAGCGCCTAGACCTGCTGAGACGCCCGCCTAGACTGTCTAGGCACTCGCCTAGCATGCCCAGACCCGCATAAGCACTCGCCTAGATTGCGACTCACTTAGACAGAAAATAGATAACTTGCATGTGCATTTTATTTTTTTTAATAAATTGTAAGAAACTTGTTGAATACTTAAATGAACACACATTATAGGCTTGTTATCCATATTTTCATTATGTTCCAATACTTCATAATATATATATATATATATGTCATTCTATTTGTAGGTTATGATAAAATTATATATATTTTAAGTATATACAAGCACTTATTTACACAAAATATAATAGATTTACTTAAATCCGCCTAGGCACTAGGCCCCAGCCCACCGCCCGACTAGCGCCTAACATCTTTTAAAACCTTGATAATAACATATAACGTACCGCTCGTGTTTCAGGCACACTGAAAATCTCTCCAAGTAAAGTTCTTACTATTATATTTGATTTGTTATGCTTCAATCCTTCTAAACCTTCGAAATCTTTATTATATTAAGCTACTATACTCATGTGTTTATTGTTTCCTATTAGATATGTTTGCCTCCATATCATTGTTTAAATGAAACTCATGTGAATAGGAATTATAGTGTATAAAACTATAGTTGATTCGGTTAATATAACAGTGTGCGTTATCTTCGGTAACCTGAAAGCTAGCCATGTAATTTATTGAACTATTTTAAGGTGCTCTTTCAATTCGAGTCGTAATAATGTACGTTATCTTTTTTTTATTCAAGCAATGTTCAGGGAGAGAAAATCAAATACATGATATCAGATATATAAATAATACTCCAACCATTTTAAGCCAAAAACCCTTAGCAGTTATACATGTGATCATATATTCATTCCCCAAAAATCTGGATCCAATAGATTAATGGTGGCATTGTTAGTTCGGCTTTTCCAATCTATATATGGAAAACCAACACCCTTAATTAGTACCATGTGCCAAAACCTCTTGTTATTTAGCTAGACGAAATAAAAAGTATCGACATAAATAGCAAATTCAATTGATTTCTTTTCTTCTTCTGTTGAGATATTGAAAATCGTAGTCTTTAAGGATTATAGAGATGCCATCTCTTAATTAATTAAACAAATGTCAGTTAAGTATACAAAAATTGTACTATATCTAAATCTCAGCTTGCATGTGATGAGCAAGTGATCGTTTCCAGAAAAAAATTGTTCACTCATGTTCCATTAATAGAGATTCTGAATCCCACAGCAGAAATACCTTGGCTTAACTCGAAAAATAAAAACATTATTAACAATAATCATATACAATTACAAATAATTAGATTCACATTAAACATGCATGTGCTTCTTCTTCTCGAGCATAGTATACGTACCACTTGACGGTGACATATGATCTTGAACATGACTGCGGCTGCTACAATTCAAACCCTATGTATTGTACTTAATTATAATTAATCGTCAAGGTTCCATGTGCAGCAACTTCCAAAAGCAATCGTTATTATTAAGACGCCATGCAGTTCATGCAGTTTCCGAGTTTAATTAATTAAGTTTTGCAAGTATTATTTGTGTTATCATATATTTGATTAATATTGTAGAAGGCCTGCAGGTGCTGCAGACTAATCAGAAGCTGCAAGGCCGGCATTTATTTACATATATATATTACCTGCAGGAGCAGCAGCATTTTATATAACTCAAATAATACTATATATTTGTGATGAATGGCCAATTCAAGAACCGAACTGTTTGACTAAAAGTTTTTGTTAATTCTATATTTAGTGTGTGAATTAAACAAGGTATGAACGCATTGGACTGCGAATCAATGAATCAAATATTATCATAAACTCCAAGTCGATCGAATGGTGGGTTTTGCCAACTTTCTTGGAAGTTAACTTATGATTAATCATAAAATTGAGAGTATGACTTCCATGTATAAAATCCTTTCATTTTAATTCATTTTTCCCTCTTGTTTTAATATGTAATTACAATAGTTCATTACTTTAAATGAGAACAACTTTTAAGTGTGTGTGTGTGTGTGTGTGTATTCGTATATATGATTGGATAGCGTATTATCCATTTGCTAATTATTGGCTTGGTGATCGGCTAATTGAGTTTTTCTTCTTCTAATTATTTAAAACATGTCTAAGGCCTAAGGAAAGGTGTAGGATTAGAGAATCAAACACTTGTTTAACGTATGGAGACTAACTTAGGTTAGTGACATACTACCAACTTTTCTAAGACTTGGAGAAAGAGACTTAATTAAGTACATGTAGAGGGAAACGCGCTCTACCATATTAAACCAGAGCTACAATCTCCGCCATTGGCCAGTTGAGTTTATACTGTTAACTCAACATGATATGGTTCAACCAACAGAATTTGATATCATATTTTACATAGATAATCAAAACACAAAACCATATTTCACAAAATCATATTCGTACTAATACGTAAGGCTCGTTTGTAATGATTCTAAAAAAGACAAAATTTGACACATCCCGACCCAGAATGTTCACTAGGACTCCGAATCGAGCTGTGCTGGCCAATACCTGAAAGATGACGAAGCCATAAAGTGTAGTGATGTGGAAAATGTGAATAAATTGAAACCTAAAAGTGCCTATGTAGAAAACCAATATGGTTTTAAATAATTGTTTTGTATTGAATCATCGAGAAAATGAATATAGCTCAACCTATATACACAAGCTAGGTGCTAAACTAGGTAATTACAAGTTGACTTATAAAACAAGAAACTAATTTAATACAAAGATACTTTCCTATAGAACCGAAGCCTCATCCCTGATTGTCGCAATCTTCAACATTCCCCCTCAAGTTGGAGTATATGTTAATTATACTCAACTTGCTAAGAAGATTTTCAAACTGAGAGGTACTTAGTGCTTTGGTAAACAAATCTGCCAGTTGTTGTAGAGTTCGGACATGGGCAGTTTTGATAAGACCTTCTTGTATCTTTTCTCGAACCAAATGACAATCAATTTCGATATGTTTCGTTTTCTCATGGAATACGGGATTGGATGCAATATGGAGGGCATCTTGATTATCATAGAACAAAGTAACAGGTTTCAGATGATGAACATGTAGATCATTAAGCACATATCTCAGCCAAGTTATCTCACAACATGTGGATGCCATGGCTCTATATTCTGCCTTCGCTGTAGATCTTGCCACTGTGGTTTGCTTCTTTGTTTTCCAAGATATAAGTGAGTCTCCAAGCATGATACAATAGCCCGAGACTGACCTTCTTGTATGCTGGAGGAAGAGGTTGGAAAGTCCGAGTGTGGTTGGCCTCAAGAGTAGAAACTTCATCTCTCATGGCTTGGCACCATTTAGGATCTTGAATAGCCTGCAAATAACTTTGAGGTTTTTTGACAAGGGAAAGTGAGGTGGTAAAGGCACGATGAGTGTGGGACAAATGAGCATAAGATAGGAAGTGAGAGAGAGTGCGATTCATGATTGCACCCAAGGAACAATAACTGTGAGTTCTTATTTCACCAAACTCAAAGCATTATGGGACGAAAGAGATGTTGCGATCAGCCTACCAGATTGCGACTATAACACCTTGCAACATGTGTTGGCATTTCAGCAAAATCAAAAGGCCATTAAGTTTCTCATGGGACTTAATGAAACCTTCAGTGCAGTAAAGGATCAAATCCTCTTAATGGATCCACTTCCACCCGTCAATAAGGTATACTCTCTTGTGCTACGACATGAGAAGCAACATGACACTACTGCAGGAAAATCATCAATACAGGAGGTGTCGATGGGAGGTGAGGCGGATGAAGTCACAACTTCGGTGACATTGTTTCCGTGAAGAGGAGAAGTGGTAAGATGGTTAGGTAAGGAGTCAATGTTGGTAGTTGTGAGTGGAACATGTGATGGATCGTAAGAACATCATCATGTAAGACAAAATCTGTGGAAAATTGCATGGTCTCTATGTGTGTTACTGCAACATAGGTACCATCGGGCTGTTTCACGGTCTTATTCCTAACAGGCACAAAAAAGGTTAACAAAGTATGTGAGGTAATTATGTGATCTGTGGCACCGCTATCCAAGATCCATGATGATTTCTGACCATGAGAAGTGAAGGAAAAAGCTTTACCTGAGAGATCATTTAGAGAGGAATTTTTACCAACATTGTGTGCCTTGGCTTTGTTGTTATTGAGCATGGTCATTATTTGCTTGCACTGATTTGGTGTGAATAGGAAGGAAGTTGACAATTCCTGTCTGTCAAGATTACTTGAAACATTGTTACCCCTGGATTTCTCCTGCTTAGGATGGCTTATTTGTTGCTCTGGATCTGCCCTTTTCAGTTTCCAACAATAATTTATCGTATGGCCTTTCCAGCCACAATATTCACATTTCAAATGGGCACGGCAAGCTTCAATGGTGTGATTGTTTTTGTTGCAGCGAGTACACTTCACATCAGCATATTTCTTGTTGGAGTCGGGTCCCTTGGCCGCAAACACAGCAGCCTCTTGTACTGATGATTTTCCTGCAGTAGCGTCATGTTGCTTCTCATGTTGTAGCACAAGGGAGTATACCTTATTGACGGGTGGAAGTGGATCCATTAAGAGGATTTGATCCTTTACTGCACTGAAGGTTTCATTAAGTCCCATGAGAAACTTAATGGCCTTTTGATTTTGCTGAAATGCCAACACATGTTACAAGGTGTTATAGTCGCAATCTGGTAGGCTGATCGCAACATCTCTTTTGTCCCATAATGCTTTGAGTTTGGTGAAATAAGAACTCATAGTTATTGTTCCTTAGGTGGAATCATGAATCGCACTCTCAATGTGATACAATTGCATATTGTTCGTTTGAGAGAAACGTTCTTTCAAGTCCTCCCAAACTTGATACGCAAGATCACAGTAAATAATACTTGATTGAATTTCCAGTGATATGGAGTTTACTAACCATGTTTTAACTAAACTGTTGCATCGATCCCATTGATGCAAGTCTGCTGCAGCGACCTTCTTTTCTGGTTTCTTGAAAGTTCCATCAACGAAACTCAACTTGTTTTTGGCTTTCAATGCTCCAATCATCGCCCTGCTTCATGTGTTGTAGTTGTTTGGAGTGAGCGGCTGAGAAACGAGCATCATTCTCGACTGGTCAGAATGATGCAGGTAATAAGCATGATTGACATCATAAGTGGTTGCCTCCGTCGAACCAGATGGGTTCAGTTTATCGTTGTGCTCTGCCATGGTGGGCAGCTAGGGTTTGATATTTTCTTCGGTCCCAAGATTATCTCTCTGGTACCATGTAGAAAACCAATATGGTTTTAAATAATTGTTTTGTATTGAATCATTGAGAAAAGGAATACAGCTCAACCTATATACACAAGCTAGGTGCTAAACTAGGTAATTACAAGTTGACTTATAAAACAAGAAACTAATTTAATACAAAGATACTTTCCTATAGAATCGAAGCCTCATCCCTGATTGTCGCAATCTTCAACAGCCTAAAAACAAGAGTGTGCTTGTGAGCAAGAATGAACCGATTTCACACGTGATGGCAAAGCATAAGTAAAGTATGGTAAAATAGGATGAGAATTATACATTGAAGGTAATCTCCAATACCAATATTTGCCAAGAATCATCGTCGATACGAAAACTCAACTACTAAAACCTGGAGGGGCGAAAAACAATGGTGAGTGGGCCTGAAAATAAAGTTTTAATAAAAGCATTTGAAAAAGTTATAACCACTTGCCGTAAAATTTGTATAGTTTCCAAGATATACATACTACATATAGTATGAAAATACTCACCGTAACCTGCAAAATATCAAGATATCAATATGGCACAATAGTTCATATATAAGTGCATGACGTCAGTAATCGTATACTTTCGCATAAGCAAACATATCAAACCAAATGCTCATCGATCTATGCTAGCACACAAGTCGGAGTCGCCTAATGTAACCTGTACGACTGGACTGATGCTCATCAATCTATGCTAACACACAAGTAGGAGTTGCCTAATGTAACCTGTATAAGAGGACTGGGTGTAATCATAATATACTTTCTAGTGCTATAATCACGTGAAGACTGGCGCTCTTCGTGGTCACATACGAGTTGGAGTTGCCTATTGCAACCTGTACGACAAGATGTCGGAGTTGCCTATTGCAACATGTATGACATGACTGGCACCTCCTTGGATCCAAGGTAACCGAGTGGTGCAGATGTGAACATACATGTGAAAGACTGGCCTTGGTCCTAGGCAAGTACTAACACCGGGGTGTAGCAATGAGAACACTACATAAATAAAATCATGCCATAACGATTCAATAATTCTAACCAACATAATATCATTCATAGTCGTAGGTATAATCATGGCATCAATAAACATATGCATACATGTGCATCATGTAGGATTTATGATCATTTCGTAATTTTTCGTTATTTCGCTAATTATTATAAGCATTAGTCTAAGTTAGGCATACGTAGTAAATTCTTTTTCAATGTATAAATGGAAACTAACGAATATGTATACACTATATAAAAGATAGACCCACTCACCTGAAGTTATTACTACAACTCCCTAGCACGAATATCGAGGCATCACGAACGATCGACGCCTAGAACAAATATCAAATCATGTCTCAAATTCTTATTGATAGAACATGTAACTTACATAAAAGACATCCCAAGAATGTTCTGGAATGATTTGAAACCCATTGATCAAAAGTCAATCGTTGGTCAAAGGTCGACGGTAGGGTCCACAACGCTACGTAACTCGATCCGGAAGATCCACATCTCGGATTTCTGAACCGAAATTCCAAAGATGCATATTATTCTTCTAGAACAACATACTAAAATTTCATTACGATCCAACAGTTGGATCTCCGCCAATTGCAAATTTAAGTGGCGATCAACATTTGATTTTACGAACTTACAAATCCAATTCGCGAAGATCCGTACGTCAGATTCCCGATCCATAAGTACCTAATGTCCTCAAATATTATGTACTATCACATATTAAATTTTAGTGTTGATCCAATAGTTAGATTGTCCATTCATATAATAACCAAGTGGCGGCCACCTAGGCGATCCACTACGAAATTATATTAAAACATCGGGACTTTACTAAATGGATGTCAAATATGGAATTGGGGTATCGAATTAGCCTAGGATGGTCAAGTGGGGACTCAGCTCACGCGCCGCTGCATGTGACGGTCGGCCGCCTCGACTCGTCGGAAAAAAAAATTAACTATTTCCAAAAATTACCAAATTTCACAAAAATGAAGATCTCAATGAGTATAACAAGTTTTATACATGTGGCCAAGTCCAATTTAGCAGGGGAAAGCTCCAATTTCCCTCGAACCTTTTGGAAACCCTAGAAGTGGTGGGATTTGATTCGACTCCATTAATGTTCCGACTCCCCTGCTAGTGTTTGGGTCTTTCTCTTGGGTTCAAGGGGAGTCAACTGGAGGTGGTGGTGGTGGGTGGTGAAACTCACCGCAACGGCGGACCGTCGATATCACCGTCACCAAACGCCACGAATTTGGCTCAATTTCCATCAAATCTTGGGTGAAAAATGAAGGAGATGAAGTATGGTGGTGATTGCAGATGAAGGTGGGGTGAAAATCGCCTAAAAACGGCTAAGAGCCACTGGAATTTCACCGGGTTGTCACAGGTGTACGGCTTGACAGGAAAGGGGTTTCGGTTCCCTCTTTTATTTTCTCTCCTTTCTCCTCCCTTCTCTTCCTTCCCCATTGGTCCATCTCTCTCCCTCCCCCTTTTCGATTGGGTCTCACTCTTCTCCTTTCTCTTATCTGATTGGGTAGCCGCCCTTTCTTTTCTTCTTTCCTCCATCCACCATTCCCATTTCCTTCATTTCCCTTAACCAAAAAAATAAAATAATAATAAAAAAAAACTATGAGAGATATATAAAATAAATAGCAATTTTTACAAAAGTACTTTTCGGATTTATAGTTCCGTAAAACCCCTATCGTAACTCTGGTTTCGATTTTGCTTGCACTCACGTGTTCGTATTGTCGAGTACTACAGGGATACGCTAAAAGAACATTTTGTAAGTCTCACTATAAGCTGGTCAACGAAAGTCAATACCCTCGCCTCTAGGGCATTTTCATCAATTCACTCATTTAAAATTAATAAAATTGTTAAAGTATGGACTAGTTGTCACAAAATTGCTTCTGAAGTGAAGCATATAAGATGTGTTTTTCTACAAAATCACTTTAGATGAGTGACTTATTGAGAGACACCTCACATGTACTTCTTCGTACACTTAAAGTGATTTTCTGAAAAAGCACATCTCATAAACTTTTTCCTACAAGTGATTTTAGCCCCTTAGAATCACTTCAAAATTATAGGATGATTCAAGTCTCTCTATTTGTTTACTCTAATATTTTTTTACTAGAAACCTTAGGCATTAAAAGCTACATATCAAAACTGTAACCATATATCAACCCTATTTCGTAAAAGCTACATATCAAAACTGTAACCATATATCAACCCTATTTCGTTCTTTCCACAATCACAGTAATTAAAAATTGAATGTAAGTAGCTAGAGTACATGAAATTTATATTGTTGCGGCTCTTTGTGACACTTCTTTTAATATGTCTGTGATTTAGAATATCATTGAAGACACGAAGACGTTAATGGCAACGCTCATTGGAGTTTCTTATATCCATGTCTATCTTCAAGTCAATGACATTGATGCGCGTACCGCTCTTCTCTCGGGAAACAATTGTAAGTGGGATGAGGTCCCTCCGGATCTCATTACAAATTTATTAGTTAAGGAAACTGTAATGTAATTGTTATCCCTTTGTAATTTCTTGAAACTTTTAATGAAATCTATCGTCTTTTATCAAAAATAATATATATATATATATATATATATATATATCTCATCAGACAGAGTAATTTCACCGGGCAAAAAAGTCCAACGTATGATTTGCCTTCACGACTACTTTTAACTTTTGCGCCATATATCTTGTTTCCACAAAGGAATTTTCTAACTACACTAATTATTTAATTCTCCTATAGAATTAAACATATATAGTAAGATAATGTTAGGGAGACTAAATTTATAAATAAAATTTACAAACCAAATGGTGTGTCATCCATAGAAAATGAGCATGTTTGTCAACGCTTAAGCAATAATCCAATCGTCTACTTTCATATCATTTAATTTACAAAATTTTGTCTATAAATTTAGTCTTCCTCACATTATAACTTTTTTGTATTAGCTATTTAGAAGAATTTACATACTAATGATTTGATACGGTGGGTTCTAAACAAGATTGAAAGGTAAAAATACAGTGTTAATGGTTTCATCACTTCCCTATACAACATGTGAACTTCTCCATTTCTTAAAATAGAGATGCGAGACAAGGCATGCGTCGCATCCATACAATATGGTTCGCCAAGCAGCCTAGGAAGCATGTGTAGGAACGTGGTAGAGATATGATCAGTTAGTAGGAAAGGTAACGTCAATGGACAAATAGAAGAAGACATAAGTAATATTATAGGTTGCCCTACATATATATAGTATAAATATCGAGAAGAAGAGATCTCATGCTGATGAATAATGTAAATATGCAGTCATGCATACCATCCATATGAAATATCAAATTTAGCTTAAACTTAGCCATCAAACTATAGGCTTTGGGCCATATATAACCCATATATATATATATATATATATATATATATATATATATATATATATATATATCATATCATATCACTAGTAGCTTTCGTCATATTTGACATTTCACTCATGATTTGCCTTTTCCTCTTATCTTTTTTCAAAGAAATGAATTCTACACCTTTTTTTTTCTTTTACTACACAATCCTGTTTATTTTCTTTTGAAAATACTTATGCTCGATCACCACCTTATTAATTATTGTTAGATGAATTTAAATTTTAACATGTGTGCAGTATATAAATTAAATCAAACTCATTACTAGTAATTAATAGAGTGGTAAGCATCACTATGTACCACTTAAGGTGGTTGAGCAAAAATGCACTCTTTATCTCCTTTTTGTTGCATGTGATCCAAAGGCTAAAAATGAACAAATGTGCATGTATAGAAAAAAAAATGTGTAGAAATTATTTCTCATTTCCATAAAAATTTCAAAATTAATCAATGAATACTCCACGGAATGGAACTCAGAGAGATACCTTATTGGCATCTCGAAAACAATTTGTGAATACATGTTCAATGATTAAAGGGTTATGCAGAGAAGAACGTGCACTGAAATTACTCGAAATAAGTAGCCAAATCAATGTACATGCCATGTGCCTTTGGGCCTAAATCAAGGGCATGCACTTTCAATATTTCATATACTTTCACTCGGTCTCCAACTCGATTATTTCTAGGAATATCATGCATATATAAATTTGAGTTTATGCATCGAATGTCACACAGTTCACACCGATTTCGAATATTGGCTCATAGTTTCATCGAACAAGTCACAAGTTCTTTCGAACTGGCACGCGTAGTATCTTTGATCTAAAATGATTCTTTTAGATATAATATATTTTGATATAATGGGAAGTAGTGAAGATTGAAGAAAGATGTATATTTATATATACACCCATTAACTGTCATCAAATTCCCTTGTATCCAATCATGAAGTCCACGTCGAACCTGTGTTATATCTATCTATATATATCAAACCCATGCAGCTGTCAACATATGTCAAGTACGTAGCCTGTCATAAAATGGGGTTAATTATGCCATATAATATATATTAAGCTGTAAAACCCTCGTCGATCCACCACCTCCAATGCTCCAGCTGCTTAATTATTCCCTCAGAAATGGCAGCTGGTAGCCTCGTACGGTTCGGTTCCTTTTGGATTAGCATACAATTAGCCTTAATGAGCGGCTGCAATCCGACTGCACTCTGATTAACAACTCTATAAATCCAAGTTAGCTAGAGATGATGCCAAAACTGCACTAGTGTACCTACGTTCGAGCATTGATCTTTTATATATATATATATAGAATTAAACAATAATGTCATACTCTCTAATTAAACATAATTATTCTTTTCACGTGTTAGTAGACTTGTTAGCATCGTATTCAGATATGGAGTGATATTCTTTTATTAAATTTATGTTGTTCGACTGTGAATTTGCATCACACAAATTAATAGAAACCAACATGATTAATGTAGGTATAGGGCAAGGACATTGCTAGAAATTTTTTTGATTGGGGGCATCTTAAAACAACCAAGTAAAATAATGGGTTTTAGGTTATTGAGGATCAGATACAGTAAAAAATCTCTAAATTGGAAAGTTAAATTCTAAATTGTAATGCCACAAACAAATGAATGAAGTAAATTCATATAAAATACTTTGGAGTAAAATTTTTGTATTAAATTATGATACTTCATCAGTTGAATCCAATGTATTTATGAAACCCCCAATTCAATTGAGTTTGATTTAGGTTAGAAAACGTGGAATATTTGGAACCAAAATCAAAATTTTAATTGTTGTTTTAATTATCATGACATTTTTGCTTTTCTCACCAAAAAATTTAAGTGGGGGCAGATGCCCTCCCTGGGCCTTATGTAGCTCCGTCCATGGTATAGGGGTTTATTATCTAGTATGAAAATATTTCTCTACCCTCATTCGTATACACAAAAGCAGGAATTGTTTTCCCTAATTACCGGATTAATATACTGATCGGGGTAAGGGTCGGAGGTAGCATAGCCTAGTTGGTAAAGATATGAATCTCTCTTCCAAAACAGAATATTCGTACCAAAGTAAATATAACAGAATCGTTCGAGCTTATTCTCTAATATTCTACTTCAGTATAGTAATCTTGGATTCTAAAATGATAAGGATTTGCAGAGAAACAGGTAAGCAGAAAATCCTCAATGATATTATTCTTCACTTTTGTGTCTATATTTTACAAATTTCAAACTTAATTACGTGTAAACACTGCACGTCTCTTGATCATCATATTATTTTGAACAACGTATATATATAAATATTAAAATATATATGATCTGGTAAAGTATTAGAAAGTGGGTTGGTCACACATTTCGGCCAATAAAACTTATGATCAGATCGTTGAGCTTAATTTTGGACAAGCTTAAAGTTGATTATTTCAAATTAAGAAAGCTAATTAACAATAATTAATCAAGTGAATGGTGTAAAAAATACGCCTTTGTGACGCGACGCCTCCATTGCACTTGAGCTAGCCAGCATGCAGGCCCCGTCCTTCACTTCATGATCAGTTCTGCCTTTGTCACCATATGTATTTGGTACCTCATCTTTTTCAATTAATTGTCCATTTCTGCTTGTTTTGTTTTAAGCCGGATCCTATTCGGGTCCACAATTAATCCACATTTCACTTGATTGACTCCGTAATCAAATCAAATCAAATTAATTTTCTTAATTTTTCTTCTTCTTCTTCACACTCCACGTATATATATAGAAATTCTTTTTATTTTTAATTTTGATAAAGTAAAGTTAAAAATTGAAATACTTTTATCGTGGGGTCTTGAACCAATATATTCTGCCACCACTCATTTTCCATGATTTCTTGTTTGAGACCACCTTAGCCTGCTCATATGTCATTACAAATTACATATTCGTCAGAATATCAGATTTGTATATATCATATTCATGGGCAAATGCCAAATGGGCTCCCCCAAAAATAATCCCATCTTTTTATTTTTAATTTTTGGTCGGGGAATTAATGCCATATATGCACCATTCAAAGTAAGATCATGTTTGTTAATTGCAAAAATATATCATGGATTATAAAGGCAGATTGACTAATTAAATCAGTCCTTCATTTTTAGGTATTAATTAGGAATACCTAACACACACATATACGAGTACATCAGTACGTAGTACTGATCGCTTTCTACATGTGATAATTAAAAATAGAAAATAAGAAAGTTTAATTTGGCCCGGCATAATGCATTTAGATTTGAGGTTAGGATACACAAACTACGTCATTTTAGTAATGCCCCTAGGATTTGGTGTAATCCTTGCCAAAGGGAGTAACGAGCTCATCCCCCAAAGTATTATCCAACCGTAACACACTATACAAAAGTCAGAAAACTTACACCAAATAAAACTTACATTGAACGGATTTGAATTCTTAACCTATTATAATTCTAACTCGTTGTCCCGTCATTCCTAAGGATGTTGGTGTTACTAGCAAGATCAAAGACCATGCATGGAATTTAAGCTAGTTATTGTTATGATCAATGTTTAAAGCTCAGTTTTAACGAGAAGTAGGTAGACTTTGTATTTCCCGTTCTTGTTTGTGCTCAAATTAGGATTTTTTGTTTTTACATGGAAAAACAAATACATACTTACAAAAGTCTAACTAAGTATATATAGATTCTCATAAAAAAACGAAAATTAAATTAAATTAATAAAACCCATGATATATACAAGCATATAAATATAACTGACAAGCATATCACTTTTTTTTTTTAAGAAAAGAAACCTCAGCGGTGCGAGAAATGTTTTATTAATATCACATACTCAAGATAAAGTTTGAAGTAATAATATTGGTACCTTTGCTTGAAAATTTGACTTTTCAAAAAAAAAAAAAATGCACCTACCTAGAAATCTTTGACAAGTTTTAGAGGCATATACCACCAAAGCATCTTTGACAAGTTTCAGTGATGTATCTTGCATGGTAATTAAGCTTGCTCGAAATTTCCTCTCCCAAATCAATCTGCATTTCAACTAATACGTGACCAATTAAGTTAAGCTCTCTAGCCCTGTAGTTGTATAATCAATATATAATGTTACTAATTAAATGTTAATTAGTAATTACTGTTTAATAATTTTAGCAGTGATCAGTTCATGAACTGTGCAGACCTACCGGGTGAGGATACCTAATAATAATTAATCATATTAGGTAGCATATGTATTAAGGAATTAATCACGGTGTCATGCTTTACGTTGACACTTGACATGCAATGCATGCCTTGATTTGTGTATCTGCATCTAATTTGGACTCTAAATCGTTGGTGCGTTGAATGAGGTTTGTTTTGACAGTTTTCTTTTAATCATTGAGTTGAGGTAAGATTAACTGCTGGATTATGTGCATGTTCGGCCGTAATTGGTATATTTGCTCTTTTTCTTTTTGTTCCCTCTGAAATATTAATGCTATACTAAGCATGCAAGTTTATGACGGCATCACCCACATTTTTGGTAGGAGTTCCACGACGCGTATGTTGGTTTTGGTTGTTGATGCATTATGAATTCTACTTACATTAACAATCAGATCATTCTTGTGTCATAGCACTAACATGATTGACACCTTCGAAACTCACAAGTTGTATCAACTATCAATATCATCTCTCTTACTCACCTAGCATTAACTTAATTGAAACCTTTAAAATCTACAATGCATCAACAGTCAGTAACATTTCTACTCAGCTCGCCCCTAGCTCTAACTTGATTGACACCTTTAAAACCCACAATAAATCAACGGTTAGTATCAACTCCGGACGACTTACCTAACAATAACTTAATTAAAACCTTTCAGAACCCATAATGCATCAACTACCATAAACAAATTCATTATCGTGTGACGTATCAGTTTAATAATATAATGTCACGTAAGAAGAAATTATTGAACCAAAACAGCACATATGACTTGATTGACTACTAAACTCTTTCGAATCTTGTAGATAGCAAGTTCGATACTAAATTAAGCTGCTTATTGTGTGACTTAGACGAATTATCCCTCTCACTAATGTCAAAATATCAATGTCACTAGAAAAAATACAAATTTTGAAAAGCCAACTTACATACTAATCCACAAGGATGACACTATACTTTTTCCAAGATGCTCGTACTTCTCCAGCCCTTCGATCTACCACCGTTAAAACAGCATGTCCCACCGTCTCCTCTTATAACTCCATAATCCGCCGAAACCGTCATCCACGCGAATTGACCAAAAGCACCCCCTCACCAGAAAAATCCATACAGAAGAAGCCATCCCTCACCTCAAACAGCCACCAGAAAACACGAAAATTACAGAAAAGAGGACACAGTTCCAACTTGGTCGTTTCGTGTCAGATTTTTCCAGATCCCTTTGGCACGTTACAACCCCCGAAATTAATACCGTCCCAGTTCCGTAATTTAGTCCCAGCTTCGTGTCCGGCTTCCCTTGCCGCCCTTATTTTCCCGGAAAACTCGACCCCGTTTGGACTGCCAGAAAATGCAAACCACCAACTCGAAATACAACTCACCGCTCAGTAACCCCAAATCGTATAAATAATTTCTTCACTAAATTTCCCACAAAATGTATAAATTAAAATTTTAAAACCTCGAAATTGGCATGTACGGAATCCCAATTAAAAAACCACGCTAATCCCAATTGTAATGTTACATGATTTTCTTTTTTTACCATTTTTCATCCATATCACAAGCAGAAAATTAAGATAGGAAGAAACAGAAAAGGCGACACAGAATTTGGGACAAAAAAGTACAAGTATTTTCCGTTCTGCCATGACTGTAATTTCAGTTTAATTTGCACAGAGAGACCAGCACCTAGCGCGCACTCTTGCGTTTCATCAGTATTCCTTCCCTTTACAACAAACACCCAAAAAAACTTCCTAAAAAACGTTTCGCTTCGCTTCCTTTGGATCGAAAACCCCGACCGTATTTACATAAAAGGCCAAAACATTTCCCTAAGTTACAAAATCTACCAGGATCTCAGGTCGTCGGAGATCGAGTTCAGGAGATCGTGCAGGTCATGTGAGGGGGCCTGTCCGAGGCGGAGCGCCTCGAGCACGCGCTCGAAGACGATCACGTGGCAGGGGATCCGGAGGACGCCCTTCTGCTCGTAGCCGTACTCCTGGGCCGACTTGTTGAGGAGCTCGACGAAGACCGGGTGGTTCAGGAGCTCGGCGCTGACCACGAACCTCTCCATCTCGTCGCCGACGTAGACCGGGACGTGGCCCTCGGGGACCACCGGCTCGCCAGCGGAGGATCTCCGGCGCCGGAGCTTCACACGGAACGATTCGTTTCTGCGCGGGCGGGAGGCTGCGTCCGCCGGGGAGCGCAGGAGGCAGTACTGCGAGGAGTCGGCGACGCGGGACAGACGGCGGATGAGCTGCTTCATGGTGTTTGCTGATGTACGGACGGCGTTAGGAGACGAAGAGAGAGAAAGTTGAAGAGTTTTTTTCTAGAGAGAATTGGAGTAGTGGGTGTGTGAGGTGTGTGGAGGGGAAGGGAATATATAAAGGGCAAGAGATGGAATAAAGAAAGAGGGAGGGGAGAGAGAGAGAGAGAGAGAGAGAGAGAGTCTCATAGAGTCATAGTGAAATGTTGGGACATGGAAAGGTGGTGATGAGAGAAGGTTGGGAGGTACAATTAGGCGTACTTGGAAGGTACAATAAGCAAGACGGACTTTTCTTTTTATTTTTCCTTTTTACCTACCATTTTTTAATTATTCTTAAAACAAATAATTTAATATTCACGGATCATTTTTTATTTATTGGATATTTAAATTACTGTATTTTCTTTTCTTCTTTTGTTTTAGATTTTCGGTGTATATTGCGTGTTAATTGGGCACCATCATTAGCATTTAGCATAGCAGGTAACACTGCATGTTTGCCATTCATCTTTTAATCTAATTTGTTTTTATTACAAAAACAAAATAAAATAAAAGGAATGCTTCTGATGTGACTCCGCTCCCTTATATTTGCCTTCGGGTAGTGGCCAACGAAAGTTGAGGTTTTATTATAAAATTAATTGAAATATCTCTTTTTTGTGTTCGGTAGGGAGTAACGAAAATATGAGAAATATTCCAATTACTTATAAACACATGTAAAATCCATTATTTTTTATGTGAGATTAATACTCTCGAGAGTGAATAAGGATAGAATAAAAGTGTAAAATTACATTGTAAATGAGAGTGAAAATCACCTTCATTTATCCTAACAAAATAAAAAAGTATTATGAATATCCGGCTTTCTCGCTTACCTTGGCACACTAAAATTGTGATCCAAAGTAATATAAACATCTCTAAATTGTAGATGTTGAACGACGTTATGCGGATGTATTTGATTAGCTGAGGTAAATCTTAAGTGAGACCAATGTAATACGTTAGCGACTTCCGACAGACTTGCAGTTGTATATGCATGACCTGAAATTGCTTGTAAATATGAAATCGGCGCCAAAGGTCAACCCAACTTTTTTAAGAAAACAAAGCAGGAAGTCAACGAGAAAAGCGGGCATGAGAAGTCAGTACATAAAGTTTACACGAAACGTAAGTACGGAGAATTTACGCAATAAGTCGGCGCAATGCATCGTCTATTCCACAAAATTTATCATTATTTCTTAAGAATAAATAGGTTTCAAAGCAAGATTAATTATGAAACAAATAAGAGATTAGGCATTAGTTGGTATATAGAATAGAAATTTTAGTTTTTTAAATAATACAGTCGAATGTACAAGTGAATGTATCTAAATTCTAAAATTTGACTAGCTAGCAAACAATAAGTAACGCATTTCCAAAACGTAACAGACATGTAAATGTGGATTATGGAAACTGTGTGCGGCTTCCTGCTTCAAATCTCAATCAGTGGATGAAAGAATCCTTAAACTAACATGGATATATTAAGGGAATCGGGGCATAGATCGATGCATATATAGATTAATGCACGACAAGTTGCTATTGAAACTTTGCATGTTCTTATCATTTGTTGCCACAAAATTGGTGTTTTTCAGATATAAATATATTCGAAACAAACATGCAAAAAAAAAAAAAAAAATCCAAAACTAAACATCAACCAAGTCTTATCCTATTAAATAAAGTCGGTTGTATGACCTAGAACTCCAATACCCTCAGTTTTTCCCTAAGTCTTCCATTAGTTTCTAATAATCCATATCTTTTCTTAAAATATTTTTTTCAAGTCTTTCAATACCTCTTTTGTCTTGATTTCCGTCTCAACGTTGTATCGTCTAACCGAAATATATGTAGTTCTTCAATTCACATATTTAAACATATTTCACAAAAAAACAAACTATCACGGAATGATTCTATGGCATGTATGCCATCTGCTCGAAGAAATCTGAGCAAACAAAATTTGGAAACTGCCTCAAAGTTGACACGATAAAAGTTTTACATTACCCATTTTTTCCTTATTTTTTGGTCTGATTTTTTCTATCGTTTATGTATCGCAATCCTCTAGAATTCATTCCACACCACTTTTGTAGTTACAATTATGTCATTATTTCTTTCTTTTTCTTCTTCTTTATGTGATCGATTTTGTCATCATGGAAATCAAAATGCTATGAAAAAGGACAAGATTTTCAAATCCATTATAATTAATATGCGTGGATTGTGTTCTTCCATAGCATACCTTTTTTTTCCCTTACAATTTAAGGGACTCAATCATTTGAGATATGCCTAATCCTACCTCATTAACACATAAACTCTCGCCATCACTTGGGTTACTTTTTTATTGTAATTGGTTTTATTTCGTAGTACAGTCATATTAGCTCACCTGTAAAGCAACCAACTACGCATTCTCCACCTGTTTGGCTTGTGTCAAATACAATTGAAGAGACATGCGAGGATATATGAAGAGTTCACATTGGAAAGCTAAGCAACCTTGCATTTACTTATAATAATGTGCACAGTTGTTCTCTCGTTATCAATTTGTTTCAGAGTAGAACCTCAATCTCCTTTAACATGAATCTATACTGTAATGATTAGGGTTTGGAATTTTACAGTGCTGATATATGTTAAACCTGGTCGCAATTAGCGGTTGCCCAAAGAAGTCACTAAACCTTTTCGTGTAGCTCCGATTAATAATCTCCTTCTTTTATCACATGATTATAAAAGTATGTTTTGTTATGCTACATTTTGATCATTAATTATTGAACTTTTGCTTCCTCTACTTTACTTGGAGGGATTTTTATAATTGAAATAAAATCGAGCAAGTAGAAAATTGCGTTTTAAGATGATACGTACTTGTCCGAGTCATGGTGATGCAATTCTGTAAGGAATCCGGATCTTCTTTGGAAGGATCCCGGGAATCTGTGAATCGTGTCCGTTCGTACATCATGCAGTCAGAAATTATTTTAAATATTTTTATTTAATATTAAACACAAACAATACCTGACAAAAACGGATCGCACGATATACGATGAATGGACACGAATCACAAATCCTCAGGATCCTCACCAAAATGATCCGGAGAGGATCCTATTGGATTTGTAAGACCATCTCCAATCCTTGGCCTAAAACCTAAAATTTTTAGCCCAAAAAATTTAGATTTTAACCCAGAAACAACTTTTCTACTCCAACAATTTTGGCCTAAAATTTTAGCCCCAGATTATTAAAGAATGAATTTAGGCTAATTTTTTTTCTTAAAGTAACTTTAAAAAAAAAATTATGTAGACTATCCTAATTTAATTTTATGAAAATTTTAACCTAAAAATATTTAGATTGACAAATACTGAAAAATCACTAACTGACACCATGAAACTCGTTAAACACTATGAAAAAAATATGAAACACATAAAAGATTATAAGCCAGGGTTGATTTTTATTTTTTTTGGGGGGGGGGAATAGAAGGGGAAAAATAGATTATAGGCCAGGGTTAGAGATGGTGTAAGTGACCATGTATGAACTTGTAATAGAAAATATATATATATATATATATATATATATATATATATATATGCCGTCATAAAATTAATTGGATCAAATAAACTTGCTAATAAAATTATTCCATTCAAATGAAATTAATTCTATTATTTAGTTGATTTCTCATTAGAATTCTATGAGCGCCACTATATATAATAAAGAGTCATATTTCTTATTGCCTCTAACCTTGCCTACATATTAATTATTCAAAACTCTTAACCACTTAGACTTGCCTATTTATATAAACCAAGAGTTGTTACGCACTCATAAAACACAAGCAATTGCTTCAATTAATTAAAAATTATTTACACAACCCCCGACCTAGATGCAAATTTTCTCCCGTTGTAAGATAAATTAATAAAAACTAAAGAAATTTGAAGTTCTGTTATAAAATAAATTGGAAATATAAAGGGTAACCCAATTTAATTATAAACTCATGAACCGTCAAATCTGTCATCAACATGGAATTCATTTTCAACACATTTATTCTTTCTTTTTTTGTCGAAAAAGAAATATTATTAAATCCAAATGGAAACTTTTACATCAGAAACCAAAGTATTAAACAACCACTTTGGCTAAAAAACAATCATATGTATGGGAGCCACCCATTCTGAGACAAAAGAAGCCACTAGATGCGCTGCCCTGTTGCATACTCGGGGAGAAAAAATAAACTCTACTAACCTTAATTGCTATTGCACACACTGAATATTCTCAACACATTTATTCATGTATAAAAAATTTTAAAGCTAAATACGTGGACAACACAACTTGAATGGTGTGGAGGCGTGGGCACACAAGCCCTGGACTCGCGATAGGCTCCACTTTAATTGTAATTCATTTCTTCGTTAATATATATTGATCTTTTCTATAAATAAATAAAAAAGAATAAACTTTTGTGTTACTCATGCATCTTCTAGAAAATGAAGGTGAGTTTTTTAGTTCCCTTACAATTTGCTGAAATGGGGTGGATTTTCAGGGATTAATTGTGGGGTACATATAGAATTTTCCCTTTGATGTCATTTCATATAACTTATATTTTGTAGTGGAAAATTGGAAATGCTAGCCAAAAAAAGGTAAAAGAAAATCAACCCAAAAAACAGTAAAAGATGAAGAGAAAAAAAATAAAAGAGGCAGAAAAAGAGAAGAAAAAGGGGCGGAGCCTCGGCGAAAGCGAAAAGATGGCAGCGCAATTAGCGGTTTCCGGACGGGTCGTCTTTCCGTAGTCCGTTGCAGGTACAGTTCCGTGACTCTGACTCACGCTTTTTTACGCATGTTGTCCTCTTGCTTCTTTTCCTTACGTGTCACTTTCCCCTTCTCATCACCCGCCTCTCCTCCCATTCTTCCCACGCCCCAATTGCAGTCCGCCGCATAGATCGATTTGTCCGGCACGATCGCGGGTTGCGGGTGGAGTTGGGATTTTGCTTTACAAAGCCTGGATAAAAAGTAGGGATTTTTATGTTCGTCTTTTTTGGGATAAAGTTGGGATTTTAAGATCAAAAAGGGGAGTTGTGCATTTGTGGGGAATCAAAGCAAGTTGGCACCAGAAAATATGGTGAGGTGAATCCACGTTCTGTAGTCGCATGTATGTCACATTTCGATTGCCTAGTCTTGTCACGTCAGTGGGTATAGCCTAGACTTGCCAAGAATATATGGTTGGTGTAAATTTTGAGCAAAGATTTTATCTGATTATTTCGATTTGACGTGTTTTGTTGTTATACGAAATGTTAAGAGAATTCAAAGAGCGGTGAAATACGTAGAGATCGAAAAGAACATCAACATTGAAAATACTCAGATGGGTTAACACTGACGTTGAGAGACGAAAGCACTCAGATGGGTTAACACTGACGCTGAGAGACGAAAGCTAGAGGAGCATATGAGATTACATACCCCCTATCTAATTGCATTTCTCCTATCTAAATGTTGTTGATCCTTGTGATAGTAATGTGACAATATCATGCAAGTAATCCTTCAAAAAGTTGTCGCGCACTATTCCTTTAAGAAAATGCAAAAAGCATGATGATATTTTACAATGTCAATAATAACTTTTAAACACGTTAATATATTGTCTTCTGGTGGTGAGATCTTCCCTTTGATTGGAACAATACTTATAGTACATTACCGAATGCAAATATTATCATCCATTGAACAACATATGGAATATTTTGTACAGTTTATCTTTTGCATCATAAAATACTACCATTCTTTACATATATTTATTCTGGTACATGGTGGAGTGAAAAGAGGGTAGAAAAAGAATATGGTTACTACTCGGTATCTAGTGTATGTAGCCATAGCGGCATTGGCAACATCCAAACTTATTCGGATATGGATATATAGTGATCTCCCTCAGTCGAAAAATGAGACTTTGTGAAGATTCTTCAATGTGGTTTCACATTAAACTTTAACCTTTTTATTTATGTTGATGCACAAAATCGTAGGTCTTGTAACAACGTAAATCCGATCGTGAATCTTCAAGAAATGTAAATAACACAAGATGTATCGTGGTTCACCCCAAGGTTTAGGCTACGTCCACACTGATATTGTATTTATCTGAGAGGTGAGGGAGAGAACCTCTGAATATGAGAGGGGATATGAGAGGGGTGAGAAGGCTTAAGAAATGGCCTCCCCTTATTGTGAGGGTGAGGAGTCCTTTTATAGAATAAGGGATTCTCATTTATTACATATTTGCCCCTTCCTTTATTACATAATTACATTTAAGTCCCCCGAGTATTTGTACAAGATCTAAATACGGATGCCCTAAGTATGGTATAAACAGTAGTCCCTCAAGTCTTCAATCAAGAGAGTCTTTTGGCTGGAGACTTGAAATTCAGTCCATGTGTGGGCCGAAGTAACTAGATGTCGTCTAGAACTGATACTCGATATGAGGCGGTGCCCAATCTGAAATGATGCTCAACTAGAAGTAGCATATATTGCGAGATTGCTCTACTTGTAGCTTATGTTGCCTTGGTTGGCTCGGCTTGTGGCGTTTGAAGGTGAGGGAGTCCTTTTCATAGAATAAAGGTTCGCTCCTCAATACATAAATATGGGCTAGAGTTGATGCTCGCGGTGAGGCGGTTGCTCAATAGGTGACGATGCTCTCTAATGATGGTGAGAGAGTCCCTTTTATAGAATAAGGGTTTGCTTCTCAATACATGAATAACGGGCTAGAGTTGATGCTCTCTAATGATGGTGAGGGAGTCCCTTTTATAGAATAAGGGATCGCTCCCCAATACATGAATAATGGGCTAGAGTTGATGCTCTCTAATAATGGTGAAGGAGTTCTTTTTATAGAATAAAGGCTTGCTCCTCAATATATAAATAATGGGCTAGAGTCCCCTAAGTATTTTTCATGGGGCCCAGTTGAGGCCCAATATATGGTACATATTGTAGTCCCTCAAGTCTTCGGTCAATAGAGTCTGTTGGCTAGAGACTTCAAATTGAATCCATGAATGGGCCGAAGTGGTGATTGTTCGGATGTGGTATTTGTATACCCTGCACTGAAGCTTTGTAGGTGAAGCTTTGCAGGTGAAGCTTTGAAACTAGAGCTTTGTAAATGAAGCTTTTGAAGCTAGAGCTTTTTGTAAATGAAGCTTTTGAAGCTAGAGCTCTGTAAATGAAGCTTTTGAAGCTAGAGCTTTTGTAAATGAAGCTTTTGAAGCTGGAGCTCTGCAAATGAAGCTTTTGAAGCTGGAGCTCTGCAAATGAAGCTTTTGAAGCTGGAGCTCTGTAAATGAAGATTTTAAAGCTGGAGCTTTTTGTAAATGAAGCTTTTAAAGCTGGAGCTCTGTAAATGAAGCTTTTGAAGCTAGAGCTTTTTGTAAATGAAGCTTTTGAAGCTAGAGCTTTGTAAATGAAGCTTTTGAAGTTAGAGCTTTTGTAAATGAAGCTTTTGAAGCTGGAGCTCTGTAAATGAAGCTTTTGAAGCTAGTGCTTTTAGTAAATGAAGCTTTTGAAGCTGGAACTCTGTAAATGAAACTTTTGAAGCTAGAGCTTTTTGTAAATGAAGCTTTTGAAGCTAGAGTTATGTAAATGAAGCTTTTGAAGTTAGAGCTCTGTAAATGAAGCTTTTGAAGCTGATTGACATGAGTGATGCAATGTTTATGTTAATTGACATGAGTGATGCTCATGAATGTTTATGTTAATTGACATGAGTGATGCTCATGGATGTTGACATGAGTGATGCTCATGGATGTTGACATGAGTGATGCTCATGAATGTTAACATGAGTGGTGCTCATGAATGTTAACATGAGTGATGCTCATGAATGTTTATGTATGATTGATATGAGTAATGCTCATGAATGTTTATGTATGATTGATATGAGTGATGCTCATGTATAATTTTAAAGTACTGAGCGTACTTTGGATCACCTAGTTGGCGATAATAGCGGTAGGGTGCCGAATAATTTTCTATGGTACTGGACGTACTTTGGTTCACCTGGTTGGTGATATTTTGGGCTTATGGGCTTTCACTCTCCACAACATGCCAACCCATTTATTTTGGGCTTTGCCTTTTTTTTTTTTTTATTACCCTCTGATGGGGTTTATACAGATATCTCTGAAAGATTCGAAAAATAAATTACATCATTCAAAAATAAGGAAAGTAAACCACATCACTTTGGTGGGGTGTTTATTCCTTGCTTTTGCAGTGCGGGTGTTTATTCCTTGCTTTTGCTTGTGTTTTTCTGTTGTACTCTCTCTGTCTCTTCATCTGGCAAACAGAAGGAATCATAATAATATGAAGATCTTTTGCTTTTCTTCTTTTCTCTCCACTGCGTCTCTGTTTTTTGCTTTTGTGCCGCAGCTCACTTGATTGTTTTTCTTTCTGCTTTCTGCTTTGGATATGTCGCTTGATGACATAATTAAGGGGTAATCGTGACAGAAATAGAAAACATCTTGGTAGGGGTTCTCGTGGCCTCGGTGGAGCACGTGGCTCCTTTAATGCTGAAGGGATGGCCTGGTTGCTTTCGGCCTAGTTGCTTTTCTTTTGCTTTTGCTTTCCTCCATCTTTGTTTTTCTTTCTTTTGGCTGGCACTCTTCCACAGAAACAATATGAAACACATCGGTCTTGTCAACCATGCCTTTGGGGTTCAACACTTCATCATAATGCGCCAAGCAGTTGTCCACAAAAAGTCGCAGCTGTTACCCTCACGCTTGATAGCTTTGGCAGGTTGTTGAGAAGGTCCAGAATGAGGAGAAGGGGCAGTAGAATCATTGCGTGGGTTGGCCAACTCCATAGACGGCAATGATGGTCTATTTGAACCACTACTTGAAGAAGAAACTAATCTCGTTCCAGCTGCTTGGGTTGATGATGGCTCTACATGCATCGCCTGAGATGGGAAAATATTCAAAGTTGGAGGCCTCATTCCAGATGACGAGTTATTTTGATGAGGATGTCGTTGGTCTTGATGATGAACATGATTAATTGAAGGGTTGTGATGGTTCTATGACTGTCCATCAAGGTAGAGAAAAAGAGCTTTATCCAATTCCCTCAAATCATAAGCAGCTCCATCATCTTTGTTTGATCCGCGTCGGAGGCCGAGTCGACTTGGTCCGAGTCGGACTCGTTGTCGGGAAAAACAGCGACGGACGACTCGTCATCTTGGAGGAAGTGGTGGATGAGCTCGAAGAGGCAGAGGGAGTCGGGAACAATCTACTTGCAAAGCTTGAGGGAGAGGGAGTCGGGATCTATCAGTTTTGTGGCGGCCGGGTTGAACTTAACCATAGGATCCGTGAGCTTGCTCGCCATCCTCAACGACCCAAGTAATACCTGCGCTGAAGACCCCGTTGGTGCAGACCCAGATCCAGATGGAATAGATTCCGAAGGTCCAGAACTTGAAGGTGCAGATCCTGGGGACGTAGAACATGAGGGTGCTGGCCTTGGTGCTGCAGAATTCTGATGCTGTTGGTTCATTGGCAAGGATGGTGGCGACGGCACTGCAGAATGATATTGCGGAGGATGTTGTTGGTACTTTGGTGCTGGTGGAGGCATATACCCATATGGAGGAAGATAAAACTGTTGACGATGTTGGTTATGTGGTTGAACCATGTTCTGAAAAGCATAATGTTGACCATGTTGCTGCTCTGATGATTTCAGTGGATTTGACTAGACTTCAGTTGGTGAACAGTCGACGAAAGGAAATGAAAGTACGAGACAGAGAGAGGTTATTGGGTTTCTGAGTTTTTGTGATTTTGCAGATTCACAGCGGAGGTGGAAAATTGAGAGAGAAACGAATAACTTTTCGTGTCGATTCCCACAGACGGCGCCAAATGTTGATTCACAAAACCGGAGGTCTTGGAACAACGTGAATCCGACCGTGAATCTGCAAGAAATGTAAATAACACAAGATGTATCGTGGTTCACCCCAAGGTTTGGACTACGTCCACACTGATATTGTATTTATCTAATAGGTGAGGGAGAGAACCTCTGAATATGAGAGGGGATGTGAGAGGGGTGAGAAGGCTTCAGAAATGACCTCGCCTTATTGTGAGGGTGATGAGTCATTTTATAGAATAAGGGTTCCTCACTTATTACATATTTACTCCTTCCTTTATTACATAATTACATTTAAGTCCTCCGAGTATTTGTACGTGATCTAAATACGGAGACCCTAAGTATGATATAAACAATTTATATTATACTTTTAACTTTAGATCCTCATGACCCAAACTAAAAATCAAATTTGTGAAGTAATAAAAACGTTTGACATGTTAATACACTTTAGTAAGTTGTATTAGGGATTATATGTTTCTTTTTCTTTTTTTCTATAAAAAGGTCAACACCATATGCTTATGGGGTTTAATCGTTATTGTTCAAGTCGGAGGAGATTAATGGAGAACAGAATTTGAAGAGCTGATAATTCTACTCTGAATGGAACTATTCAGGCAAGCTTCTAAAGTTAACAAACTAGTGGGATTGCCACGTGTATCCCTTTATTTTTGTACGACTTGAATCTGTCTGTACTGGCCGACTATAGCATATTTTTAACCTTATCATTCAAAATTGAGTGCTTTAAGCCCTTAGCCACCAAATAAATAGATATAACAAAATAATCCTCTAAATAAAGAAAACGAAACTATCGACTCAATTTTTTATAGTTGCAAAAGAGCTTGAGTTATATGCTTTACGTTAACTGGCTAGATTTCACTTTCGATTTTAAATTTTTGACACTAATATTTACATGAAAATTGCTATTTACCCTCATTTTTACGTCTCACACATTTTTAATAATTTTTTGTTATTGATTTTCTTCAATTAATTCAATCTGATAGTCAAAAATTAAAAAAAATATAGGCACTGCAAAATATAATGTGTGGATAACATTATCCTATACATATGTGTACCCGTATAATATCAATTTAAAGATGAACCATGCTGAATTTAAAACGTTGGTATAAAACAACTGGCTTCAATTTAAAAAAAATTGGATTATATCAACACTAGTTGTCGTTGGCGCGTACGCTAACCACTACATTTTATTTGCGTGATGCATGTATGAACAAAATTTGTGGAAAGGCAAATACTATTCTTTTTTACAACATAACCAACAATAGTTTAGAATTAAGTACCCCTTGTTGCCCTAGCTAGGTCCTATGTATAATTTAGTCACGAACACATGGTTAAAGAAGTGCAACTAGTTATATATGGATCACGAAATTCAAATTTAGATCACACAACCCAATCCTAGCATAAAGTAGGGGTTAACTACAATTTATACCGTTTAGATTTGTGGCGACTTTTATAATGGATCATAAAGTTTCAAGTTTCTCGTTACAGCTCAAAATAATCAAATTGTATTAATTTGATCTTTCAGTTTGATTGATTGTATAATAATTCATTAAATTAATGATGTAGTGAGCTTGAGACCCTTATATTAGAAGAACGACTTGCCTGGCCCCAGGACAAACATGCTGGTATTCCTTTGCCACTCAAACGCAACACGTGGCATCATATATTTGACTCAAGTCATTCCTCCTCTTCCTCCTCCTCTTCCTCTCTCTCTCTCTCTGTATCTCCTCCATTCCGCTCTCTCTTCCAATTTAGCTTGTAAGCCATATTTGCACTACTTTGACATAAAATATCTACAATTTAATAGATGATTAGACATTTAAAAAGACAAAAGGCGTAAACTGATACAATTTTAAAACCTCAGTGTCACAGCCCCTCCCGAAATAAATTATCAATGGCGAGGAAGTTACTAATTACCTTTGGACGTTGAGATATAATTGAGTTATGTGGTGGTGTGGTTTAAGTTTAAATTTATTTGGACAAATTCTAAATTTTTCCTAAGTTTTGGAACACTTAGGACTCGAAGTGTTTTCTTTGGTTTTGGTTGGTGACCCACATGGACCACACACACTCACACAAACTCTCCCTCTCTCCCTTGCCTTCTCTCTCTCCTCCCTCTCGAATTTTTCAGAAAATCCGCACAAAACTTACAGATGAACTTCAAAACCAACCATACACGCACATATCGAGGGTTCAAAGGGCACCATTGTGTTCCTGAGGTTCAAACGAGTTGAATGGTACCATTTTTAGGTAAGAACTTCTTCGAAAACTCATGAAAACCCTAACCCGATTTTTGTCACTATTCATGCAATCGTAAAATCGTGTGTTTTTTGGGATTTCAAGCTCACAAGAAGCTTTAGGAGGTTCTCACGAAGCTCGAAGTGGTTCATTGGAAGAAATTGGACGTCAAATCATCGAGAACGACAAGTTTTAAGATTTGTCGGAATATCGAGGCTTTTTCCGCGGGTTTCTGGTGGTTTCAGGGCTCGACTCAGGTATGATTTGGTTCATCTTGGTGAGATCTTCAAAATGGTTCAAGTTTCATGAAGTTTGGTGTTAAAATGAGAGAGAAATCAGGGTTAGAAACTTTTCCAGAAACTGGCGAACAGTCGTTGGCGTCCGGTAACTCATCGGGGAAAAAGAAGCATATTCCGTCAGTTTTGACGGAATATGCTAACAGCATAAGGTAACGCCGTTAGTTTTTAGATGGAATATCCTAGATTTCAACGGAATATTCCTGATGGCATTAACTGCCACCGTCAGTGTGCCAGGCACATGCCCGTGTGTGTGGCGCATTTGGCTGTGCCTTGGCCGGCGCGTTAGGGGTTGGAAAATTTTTCTAAAAATATGAGGATGTTTGTGAGGGGTTAGAGCGTTTGATAAATGAAATGGTTTTGAAAAGCTTTGTTTTTACCCACTCACATTTTCTGTTTTGCGCCCCTTCAGGTTTTAGATACACTTGCTATTGGTGGCATTGAGGATATTGACGGTTCTGACAGAATAAAATATTTGTAGGATATCTTCTGGTACTGTATAACTAGTACTTGTCCTACTGGACTGCACCTAGACTTTCTATGCTCTGATTAGGAGTATTTACACGTGTATCTCACTCCTAGCACTTCCTGTTTATTAGTGCACATTAGTAACTTTCAGTTTTTATTTGTTCGCATATTTATCATCCTTATCATTTCTGCATTGTGCACATGGCTACATCACCCTCACGTGATGGCCAGCACGCCTTGACTTAGGTCGGAGTGTGTCAATCAGCGCACAATGTCGAAAACTTGACAAAGCTTAGTTAGCCTTCTAAGGTAATGAACCAGATAGCTAGCTAGGGAGGCTATGGAGATTTTTGTTTTATAATTATCTATAGATTTATACAAAGCTTAGTCAGTTGCGTAGTTGGAAAGCCATGCTCTTGCTGGCCAAAAAGATAAAGACTTGAAATAATTTAGCATAATTGAATAGGCACGGTATATGTATATACTTTCTGCATGTATAATGCTAGAGAGACTAAATTTTAAATCTAAGTGTTGTAAACTAAATGATATGGTTATTGATGATTAGATTATTACTTAAATGTTGATTAACGTGCTTAGTTTCTATTGGTGACACATCATTTCGTTGTAAATTTAGTTTAAAATTTAATCTTTCTAGCATTATCCTTTATGCGTGTATTTAATTGAATTTAATCATTTACAATGACTAAACTAAATTGACCTACGAAAATCAATGCCCATCATGTAGCGCAGATGAGAGTGCCAAGAAATTTCAAGTACTAAATTGACCTACAAAAATCAACATTCATCATGTCATCCAATATATATTTAGCAGATGAGAGTTTTGCCAAGAAATTTCAAAGTATTATTATTAATTAAAAGGATACTTTGGATGTGGTCCCTAATCCTTAACATTTTTTGATTAAAACCTTAATAGTATTCAAAGTTTGATCAAGGTTCATTGACTTTGTACACCTCATTATATTACTATTAATATTTATATTTTTATAGTTTTGACATTAATTGTTTGATATTTTATGAGATTTAAAATCCTATAACTTTAAAATCCCTCATTATAATACTATTAGAAACGGTTACAATAAAAAAATTCAAACATTTTGATTGAATAAATGGATAA
Organism: Malus sylvestris; assembly: GCF_916048215.2. Taxonomy (NCBI): domain Eukaryota; kingdom Viridiplantae; phylum Streptophyta; class Magnoliopsida; order Rosales; family Rosaceae; genus Malus; species Malus sylvestris. The sequence continues at coordinate 34,945,221 of NC_062264.1, read as the reverse complement.
AAACTATGTAAATAATAAATGGCAAAAGAATGTATCCATAGTGTTAAAAATTGGTACATTTTACAAAAAAATTGGTACATTTCACATATAACAAAGTGGTACATTAATAAAGAAGAATGGGTACATTATAAATAAATTAGGGTACAGATAAAAGATTAAAAATTATGAGTACAAATGAATTTTTAAAAATATAGGTGCTAAAAGAAATTAATATATGGGTACAAAATAAAACTAAAAAAAAATACTACAAATTAAAAAAAATATGTTGCAAATTAAAAGTGGGTACAAACTAAAAATATAAATATATGATACAAAGTTTAGGCATAAAACATAAATATACCATATGTAATTTTTCTATCATTGATTAAATATATAATGTCATGTAACGGTATACACATGAGTACAAACACAAATAAAACTTTAAAAAATATGGGCACAAAAAGAAACTAATATATGGGTGCAAATTAAAAATGAAAAGAAAATTGGTACAAATTAAAAAAATATTTGCAACATTTTTAACACTAAAAGAATATATTTAAAAATAAAAATATTTTATTATTCACATAATCAATGATGTTATTAGTACCCAAAGACCTTGATCAAAAATTCAAAATGAATAGAATTTTAATCAATAGAGTAACAAAAAGAAGGATGTGAACCTAATTTTCTCTTAATTAAATGTCCTAAATACTATATGTTCCACTTCCAATGTCAAGACGATTTTCGGTTGATTTATTTTTGTTTTTGTTTTTGTTGGTTTTAATAACTGACAATTGGGAAAAGAGTTCGAACTTTGAACTTTGGGTGAAAAAATAAATGCTCTAACGCACTTGAGTGCTAGCAATTTAGTAAGTTAATACGGCAGCAAATAGCTACACATTTGGCCCACTCCACAATATCGTTGAAAGATCAAACTTACAAATCCACTCAAATCGAAACATATTTAGTTGTATAATTGTGATCACTTACAAACAAACACGATGGTATCGACAAACAATGAGAACTTTACAGCAATAGTCAAATGGTTAAATGATTTCCAATTTGGTTGGATTTTAGCAAGAACGGTATTTGATTTATGATCTAAAAATGAAGAGTTTGTTTCCTGAGACTAAATTGTGGAATATGTCTAATTAATTGGTTAGTTCTATATTAATTTACTAAATACTTAGCATTTTAGCTTAACTATATATAAAGACTAGATTTGATACTAGCACAATTGTACCATGGCCATACACTAGGTATGACCATCACATCCAATTTTTTATTTTTTTCACATTGAGAATTATTCACAGTTATCGCACATGATTAGAGTGCTGAAGTTCAGTAAAACTCTAGCAATCTAATTATATCACAACATATATTCATAAAAACATGTTGTGGCTATGTTAAACATGTCGGACTATTGTGCTCATGCTAATTCCATCTGTTTTTTAATCTTTAAGTCCCAATGATTGGAATCATATATCGATTTGTTAATATTCAATATATACTACGGGATTCATTCTTGGAGATGAAGCGCAAAGTATTTTAGAATTTAAGGTGGCCGAATGTGAACTCAATTTGGATCTTCATTAATCTCATCCAATTAATTTTTGTAATCACATATATTTAGTCCTTGAACTTGTTAACTACGCCATGTTCTTTATAAAATTAACTAACCAACTGTCACTTATATGCTTATTTAAATGAGAAACCCCAGAACCCATGTTGATGCTACCATCACGGTGCACCGCAGAATAATATAAGGGAACTTTAACGAAAAGCACTTGGTACTGTTCACTTTAACGAAAAATCACATTTTTACACTAAAAAGTCAATCCTGGTACTATTCACTTTACCCTTTATTTTGTCCTTATCATTAAAACTCAAAGTTTTCAAGCCCTTTTCATTAGTTTTCCTATAATATAATTCCTTTTTTTTTTTTTCAAACTCCAGTAATATATAGTTTTTTTATTCCTTAATCGTTGAACTCTGAATGAACAGAGAGGCCAGCTTGAACAAAAGTCATCCGTAATCATTCGCAGGGCAGCTCATCACAAAACCCTAGATACATATCACCGTTTCCACACCGCGTGGATATAGCGTGTTCTAATTACTACCAATCGTGCATGCAAACCTAGTTCTTATTATTTAAAAATTCCACGACTCTGATGAACCTTCCAAACATATTTAATGGATACAAAATAAATAGTGAAAATCCTCATTGATTGTGAGCAAGCTGCAGGGAATGGACCTCCGTAAGCTTCTCTGCATCAGGATTCAGGAGTACTAGGGCTCACTCACCGTCCTTGACTTTCTGTATATTTCAGGTCTGTCTTAACTTTGCTTCAACTTTTCTAATCTAATTACTTTGTGAAATCTACAGTAACGTGTTATTTTAATACAACGTAAAATGAACGGTGAGATTTTAAGAATCATATTATCATATACCATCTTCACCTTTCATCTATTCTGTTAATATTCCGGTGCACTTATAAGAAGTCCTATAATATTACTTTATTAATAGCATTGGATTCTAGAAGAATTCTTAGGGCTAGACGTAGGAAAATTCCAAAATCCAGGGGTATGAACTTTGGAAAGCAATATTATGTGGAGGAAGACAATTAATCACACTTTAATTAGAGAATACCCAAAATTCCAAAAGCACTTCTATTAATTCCACTATATGGTTGTCAAAACAATGACGTTTGGGTTGCGTTGTACTTGAAAGCTACAAAGAGATTATTCCTTGCAAGATACATATTGCATTGATCAAGGGTGTCAGTCGTCGCCATTTTCACGTACGCATATCTTTGCTAGATTTTCGGGGTTTTCAGTTTCTTCTTGTTTGTCAATGAGATGAATTATATAATATACATTTATAAAAAATTGTAGAAGTCCATGCTTTATTTTTTGAATATCAATAATGTGTCTTGTTGAATATTAGATTTTCATGTTATGTTTAAAACATTTAGTTTTTAATAGTGTCAAGAGAAATTAATAAGTTAATATATATACATGTTTGTTGTTTGGTAAGTCAGGGGTACAAACCTAACGCACTGTACAGATACCAAAATAATACTCCATAAGAGCTAACTTGATCTAAGCATGAGCGAAAACAAGCTTGACTAGATTCATATTAAAAGTCCAGTTCGCCAACTGATGATCAATACCATTCCGTTCCAATAGTTAAGATCGATATCTTGATACAAATGAAAAACAAAATCTGTATTGGGTTGAAAAGTTCAATGAGCTACATAGAATCTAAGGTACCAGAAGAAATTATACACCAAGGCAACAGATTCTTGAATAAAAAATTTATTGAATTTAGAATAGTTCTTCAATGAGTTTATTGGTAAATACAAATTAATAGGGACCCAACAGACCGATTAAGAGATTCATTTCTACTGATGGCTACTAGCTAGACACTCCGGATGAGAACAAACAAATCAGACGCACACTAACATTTATTAATTAATATATTTTACATCTTTACTATTAAATTAACCATAAGGTGGTTTAGATACAATCGCGTAAGCCGTGAATTGATCGAAGTCATGAAATTAAATGTAATTATTGGTTGTAGCCATGGAATTGTCTTACTGTTGTTGGCTATCTTGAACCTGTAGCTTCAAGAAATATGAGATCAAAATGTATTTATTTGCAAAGGTATATTTACTTTCAACGTAAAGAGGTTGGAAAAAGAAATTGCAAAATCAATGACTCAAACCAAAAGGTTACATATGTCCACAAGATTTATTGGATTGATCGATATATATTCCATAAGATTTCCTCATCATCTAATACATATGCCCCTTATTCGTAGGCACAAAGGCTTTTTCTCCATTCGCATCTAAAAGGTACTTGTCAAACACATAAAATACAAAGGCTTTTTTTTTTTTTTTTTTTTTTGTAAACTCTATGATGTTTGACGATTGAATTATTACTAATTAAGTGTTGATTAAGTAGACATCGAAATTTGGATTTTCATGTTTATAGATTAAAATGCTTATTTTCTATTAGTGACACAATATAATATGGTTTGCAAGTTTAGTCTATAAAGTTTGTCTACTTAGCATTACTCATATAAACAGGTCGCTAAATAGATTAGGTTCTTTTGGGACTTTGGTTCATACCTACACCCTAAACAAAATCACACACATTGTCAATATATATTTTTAGATGTAAACCTTAAACAAAATTACATACGATTTTTAGATGTAAACTCTAAATAAATCACATACTATTGACTTAAACATTGTGTGTGATTTTGTTTGGGATTCGAGTCTAAGACTGTATATGGTGAATTTAGTAGGATATTGATGCATATATAAACAATAGGGGAAAATTCAACAATTGTAGGCTAGTTTTTAGTTTAATTTTTGGAAGACCATCGAAGAGCAAGTAGGTCCAATTGGTAGCTTGAGTCTTGTAAAAGGGAAGGCAGAGAGAGTCCTACACAGCCCGTTGAAAACGGTGCCGAATTTGGCAGAGTGTACTCTTTCTTTCTATATAATGAGTCGGTATTAAACTCACCGAACGACCCAACGACCAACCCCGACCAGCATAAAATACAAAGAAAAAGACATTTAAGTCACCATCAACACCCTTGATTACCCACTTGGAAAATTCATTGCGAGCCTTGCGGCCTTCGCTTTCTCCTCCAACGTGCCTTTGACAGTGTTTCATTCTTTGGACTTGTAAACCTCTTTTACATTTTCCGCATATTGACAATACGAGCACATTGCACTAATTTTCTCAATAAAAATCTCTATTTTTTTAAATAAAATGATTTGATATTGACAAGGACGGGAATAGGCGAGCATACTGTACATTAAGATTTCTCTGAACTGAATTGACAATAATCGAGCTATATCTATTTACAAAACTAATTTGTTAGTTAAATTAACAACAATGCCCAACCTAACCATTAGGTCCACTAAAATGTCAGATAAGCCATTAACATTTCCAGTGAAAGTAATTAAGTTGATGACATATAAGTTAACAAAACTACTCAACTAGTTAGTATATTAAGCAGTTCCACAACGAAAGTAATTAAGTTGATGTAAAAGATATGGTTTCAAAGATAATAAGTTTTTGGATCTAAACTAATATAATCTTGTGACTAATATGTATTTGATCCTCAAGTCTTCAAAAATAGGACCTTAGGCGAGCAATATTGTACTCCAATGACCGCACATATATGGGGTATATTTACAATTAATCTAGATAAAATACTTGGTCGAGTCGAAGCTTGACTGCCTCGATCCAAGCCATCAATGGAAACAAAAATTTGAGTTGAACTATAAATATTTGTTAGCACTTAGCTTTCAGTTGAAACTTCAAAACGATCCCAAAAAATAATACAATCAACTCTCCAACTCAATCCGTGCATGTTCCACTTCTACCGGGAACATACCGAGCTATAACCTATTTTTCTAATTATATAGTCTCTTTTATCAGATTTTTATATTAAGATTTATATTAAGATTTCCAGTCAAAGATTCGTATTTTAGTTTTCCTATTTTTCATTTTCTTGTGGGTCTGAAATTCAAAAATGTGTGCTGCAATAATCTTATCAGATTGGCTCCGATGGCTTATACATGGTAGCACATTGGTACTTGACTGGCTTCATGTCGGCTCCCGTATCAGTTATGATAAAACACGTATAGGCCACACTAGTTCCCTACATACTTTGGATTTTCATGAATTACATATAATTATAATATTTGTCAGAGGTACAAACTTCTAGATTTAGATTCAATTTTGATTGAAGTTTCAAGATTTGACCAAGAAAATTTGTAGAAAAATCCGAAATTTTTTAGGATTATTTTATTATATAAATGAATAGATACCGAAAAATACTTGATTCTTTATATAAAGAGACAAACAGTGTTCATAGTTATATAATTTTTTACACACTGCAGCGCAGCAGCCTACTAATACTCCTCTCTCTCTCTCTCTCTCGAAAGTCTTCAGTCCTAAGTAAGACAAAGTGTTATTTGGTGCTAATCAGTTGTTTAGTTGGATGGCCACTTTCCCGAGTCACATATTTTCATTTCGCCATCAGTAGTGAAACAATATTCTTTGAATTTTGGATGTGATTGCAACGTGTATCAATGATATTGCTCTTTAGTTGCATTGTTAATATTGCTCTTTAGTTGCGTAAGTGACGTTTTCTTTTGTCAGCTTTTTTTAGGGCTATGTATATTGTTATCTATCCGTTTTAGACTCTATTTTATGAATGTTCTCTACAATTCGACCCAAAAAAAAAAACTTGTCAGGTTCTTTTTTAGGTCATTTCATTTTATAGAATATGGTTTACATACTATGTTTGAAGCGTGATGAGTTTAGAGTCCACAAGAACATCAGGACAAAGCACAGTTCAATTAAAACTATGTAGTATGGCTTCCAAGAGCGAGTGGCCCTCACTCCTTTAGTGGCTGTATGCATTATTGAATTAATTTGGCTTAAAATAGCATTATTATTAGTTGGCTTTTTATACAAAATTGTTCCTGAGATTTGCATAACACATCATTTTGGTCCTTGAGATTGTCCACCATCCATTATTTTGGTCATTCTGTTAAAAACTCTATTAAGTGTTTCAGAGCTCTTGGCCGGAAGTTTGGGCAATTTTCAAAACTTCGTAACTCAATCGTTTCTTAACCAAATTCGATCCATAATATATCAAAATGAAGATAGGAAAGTGTAGAACAAGATTATACCTATTTAGAAGACTAATGGTTGCCGAAAATGGGCCTGAAAGGTGACTGGTCTGTAGGAAAACTGGAAAACTCGTCAGAAACTGGGTAAACTTTAAACGTTCATAACTTCTTCAATACTCAACTAAATCGAGTGATTTAAAAACAAAAATCATACTTATCAATGAGATGAAGAGAATGGTATATTTCCCGACGACTAATTCGCCGTGATTTGGCTGAAAAACGGCTTGAAAGTGGCTAACTCAAGACCAAGACAGCCACTCTCGAGCCATTTTTTGGCCAAACCAAAGCGATTTAGCTATCGATAAATGTATCATTCTCTTCGTCTCGTCGAGAAGTATGATTTTTGTTTTTGAATCACTTGATTTCGTTGAGTATTGAAGAAGTTATTAACGTTTAAAGTTTACCCAATTTCCGGCTAGTTTTTCAGTTTTCCTGCGGATCAGTCACATTTCAGGCTATTTTTCGACCATCTCCAGCAACCATTGGGCTTCTAAATAGGTATAATCTTGTTCTACACTTTCCTATCTTCATTTTGATATATTATGAGTCGAATTTGGTAAAGAAACGATTGAGTTACAAAGCTTTGAAAATTGCCCAAACTTTCGGCCAACAGCTCCAGAACACTTAACGGAGTTTTTAACGGAATGATCAAAATAATGGATGGTGGACAATCTCAGGGACCGTTTCTATTGATTTTCAATTTCAAGGACCAAAGTGATGTGTTATGCAAATCTCATGAACCATTTTGACTAAAAAGCCTTATTTGTTTTGTACTCTCATAATTTCTCAACGGCTCTTTTGGATCTATCCATATATTATAGAGCTTTAACATTGGTGTTTTGCTGATCTCAGAACCGTAGTTTAATTAATAGTGTGATACCCACGTAGGCAGGTGTTCATGCAGTCAAACAGTGACGTTTATAAAGTTGGGTTCTAAATATTATATATACTAGTGTTCTTATCTTGGAATTAAGCCAACTTAATTAATTAAGGGAGCACCCAAGGCAACCCACGTTTTCCAAGTACTACAAACTATATGATTATCTATATCCAATTGGATTTCAGTTTTTTTAAGTTATTGAACATTTCCTTAGCAAATTTAAGAGAAGGGAACAACCATAATTCTAGGAGCCTCTAGAAGGAGAGGTTCCATCAATATCAACGCATCAAGCAAGAAACACTAGGGTTACCTAATACTTGACCATATGTTCAATATACAGTCAATAGCATCTCAAAAATCCCAGCTAAATAACCATTACAAAGTGTTTAATTTAATCTGCACATCTAATATTAAATTCAACTGCGGGCGATCATGAATCTTGACGAAGAGAACGGGACCCATCAACTTGATTTCAATCAATATTTATTAGACTAATTGTTGAATGTGGTTTAGTTACAATACTTACATATATTTAATACAATCATTATCTCGGCGATTAGATTGTGATTTATTAAATACATATATTTATATGAATATATCTGACCATCAGATAATGAGTTTATTAAATACATATATTACATAAATAGGGATACATGCCACATGGTTTACCTAGCATCTTCCTTTTGGTTAATTTGTTTTTAAAAGGCGAATTAATTAATTAAATTGATGGTGAAACTTGATACTTGATACTTGATTGGTTTTGGTTTTGGTTTTGCTTTGACAATTGAAAATGGACGCTTTCAAAATACTTACTTTAGAATGGTACACCTTATCTGGCCTTACGGTGGTGCCGTGCAGTCACAAGTACGGAAAGACCAAACCCTACCCACCCACCACCGACCAATTGATTGCGGGATGACCTGTCTCTTACGCACATCCAAAATTAAAATTAAACTTTTTTTTTCTTTTCATAAAAAGTATAAAGAAAAAAGAAAAGGACGTGCACAGTCACATCTAACACTGTGCAAATCAGCAACACGCACAGAGGATCAATCAGGAGCACCTTTATTTTACGTCTAATAGGATAGAGCGTCAAAGAGTCATACACCGCTAAATAATATATAAATATTTAAGCTACAACGGTCCTTACTTAGTTGCATGCAACCTATGTTAGAGAAACCGCGAATTAAATTGAGCAAGTCATTTGGTGCCAAAACAATCTTAATTCAAGAAAGCAAGCTAGACCACAATATATCATTTTAAAAATATTATTTGGTTGTGAGAGTGAGAGATGTGTATGAGAACTATATCGCTGTGATCTGAAAAGCTAAATGGAATTTTTTAAATATTATTAAAAAAATCGATGTTTACAAATCAAAGATAAATATTTGATTATCATATGCGTGATTTATGATTAAATTTGAATGAGATTATACATGGAAATTAAACATGCATCATAGTCTTTTAGAGATTTGAACTGCTGCTAATACAGTGTTTCTAGAAACTCAAATTTTATAATTTCAACCTTTTCAAGTCCAAGATATGGCAAATCCAAACGTACAAATTCACATCACATACTTTCTTAGCAATTTAACTGGAAAAAGACTACACATGCATGCCCGCATTTCTTCAAGTTCCTTTCCATAGAATTTGTTTGAAGACAACGATAATTTTCTCTTTTTCTTTTCTACTGCTTAATTCAAATACATGTGTAGTAATCTCATCGAATCGGCCCACTGCTTAGCAAGGGCTGACTAAGCCTTGAGCAAATTGGTCGGTGGTTGTCTTGTCAATTGCCACAAACTTCAATCATATATGGCTCCCTACACTCCATGTGTTCGACTCCCAAATGATCATACAAAGTTAACTAAATCTTTAACCCTAAATCCTAATACGAAAGACTATGGATGTTTTCCGTACGGTCTGCCCTGGCCCAAACGACGGTTTTAGATCGACAACGTAAAAAGAGAGAAGAAAGTGACTGATCGAGGAAAAAGAAATGGAATTGTGACAGTGCCGGCAAATTGCCAAAGATAGCAATATTGGCACAATGCCGCGTTGTGCTTTAAATCGAAGGAAAAAGAAACCCACTTGCATTGCATGTGCTCTTCTTATCGTCATCACTTAGTAAAAGCTAAGGCGGAAAGAGCTCGGCATATAGATATCTTCCTTTTTTAGTTCTGTCATTTTCTTTTTAATTTCGTGTTTCATGCAGATATAAAAGCAATGGCCATTCAAATTCCAATAACATTTGTAATACATGTGTGACATCTGCTTTTTGTTCAAGGTTCTTTCGAATATTTGACCCTTTTTTTCTTTTTTTTAAATTTCATTTCATTGCTTGCCATAAGCAATAATTTAGTAAAAATGACAAATTTGATATTTACCAGTGTTTTAGAGGATTTTACTTCAAGAACATGTGTTTATGTTTTGAGTGCTATATTGTTTGAGAGAAACTTGATCAGGACTATGCCACGTCGTTATAGTAAGTTTCAATTTATTCTATCATATCAAATATATATATATATATATATATTATTCCATGGCATGATCATTTTCATTTTCTGGTTTGTTGAAACCCTGGATTTTTTTTCTAACGCAACTTGTTAGAAGGGGAGTGGAGAGTTGAAATTTCCGAAATAACTTTTAACACAAGTCATGTGCACATGACTTATTTTGAATAAAAAAACTTGAAGGAATAGGAAAAATTAATAATTTCAAAAAGTTTATATGAAAAATTGCTTAAAATCTTAATTCATATGACAATCAAAAAAGTGTATAAATTCATATGACATTTCAAAAATTACCCCATTGCAAAATTAGAAATGTTACTACACCTGTAAGTTGTAACAAGTAAGAAGACTCAATCCATTATTATCGAGATTGTTTTAAATCAACAGTTGTTTTAGTCTTTTAATCTCTAGAGTTTCAGTATTTTAATCAATTCAGTTTTATTGTCCTAAATCAATGGGTGAAACCGAAGCTGATTCATATATGTTTGAAGTACTTCTGAATTCAAAATAAGGAATGAGATCAAAATCAGTCATTCAAGGAATCAAATGAGCTTCGGTTTCACATGTTCCAAACTTCGTGCTGTAACTTTGCATACAGAAAACAAAAATCGGAAACTGGAATCTGGAAAACAGTGGTTCCAATCTGAGTTTAATCCTCAATAATGCAAGAGTGAGTTGTTGGGGGAAATATGGCATTCCAACCGTGCATGGGCCACTATGAACATGCTTGTTGGGATGTTTTATCATTTCTGGTAATGACTAATCTGCACCAGTCGTCCTCTTCTGTCGTTTGTATTGACCTACTAATATTTGTTTGACTAACTGCCTTGCACAACACGGCCCGATCTCTTCCCATAAATTTTTTGGTTGATTTAATTTATAGCTAAATTTCCCATTTCATAAATAGACTAATTTGATATTCTTCCTCTCTTAAAGCCAACAATATAAATGAGAAATAAAAAAAGAAGAAAAAGAAGGTGTGGGTTCTTAATCAGAGAATACACAAATTGACAAGTCAAGTTGTAGTAAAATATTTGAATTATGATATAATGTCTAACAAGCTCAGAATGGATACCCAGAAAACGAAATGATCCTATAAGACATCAGAGAGTGAAGGGATGAGATAATTAGGATTTGAAAATGTTAAAAAAAGGTCAAGAGGGTGGCCCTTTGTGTCGTTTAAGGTACATTAGTACTCATAAGTCACGGGAAATTGTTTGGAATTGGGACAAAACAAATATTAACATAGCAAGTAGGTTACGTTAGTATCTGAAAGCAACACAGCAACCACTTTTTAAGTCGATCTCTCTGTTCCTTCAAATTGTGTTTCTGAATACAGTTAGGGCAAAGATTTGGCTCCGTTCGGTTGGGATTAAGAGTTTTGCTTTAATCAGTCAAAAGAAAGTTGTTGATTCATACAAAACTTATGCTAAACTGTACATATACATCAACGACCAACAATTGCTCATAAACGGGGATGAATTGTCGTTAGGAATTTCCAGTGTGCATGTCTTCTTAACCTATGTAGGAGTAGTTAGCCATCTATCATACAAGTGGGAATAATAAACAGATGTTGGAGAAAGAGTCGAGATGTGCTACTTCTTTATTTACAGGTGCAAACAGTGTATTCTTAATCCAAAACAAATTTAATACCTACAGAAATGTAATGGCCAATTTGGGCTTTGGATGCCTGCCTCACAAAGTATTTCATTCCATTTCGACTCAAAGGCCCATGGCCTAATAATCCAAAGCAATCTGCTAAGTGGCCAAGGGCTAACGTGTTGGATCAATTATATCAAATTAAACTTATTCAAGCGTTTCCCAAAAAAATAAAATAAAATAAACTTATTCAAGCTCTAAATCGAATAGTATTTCGAATGTTGACAAATATCTCAAGTTCATTTTCCCTTGATGATTAAAAAAATTCATTTAATTTATATTTCTTTCTTTACCAAATGAGCTGAGTAGCAACAAAATGTAAGATGGATCAACCACCAACCAAAAATTGTCACTTGTATTAAAACAAAAAGTTATCACTGGACCTTTTTTTTTCTTCTACATGCACGGAATATATAGAGTTCAAGTTGATGAACAGTTATCATTTCATTCAAAGTTCTGTGTTTGAATTTTCTTCTTTTAATGTCGCTTGTATATTAAAAAAAGAAAAACAACATTACGCTTCAACATGAATTGGAAAAATTAAATTAACGTTTTTGAAATGATACTAACAATTAAATTTGACTGATTATAGAAGTACTGAAATAAAGCTTGTTTTTGGTATAAGGAGCCAAATTTTTATTAGTAATACTATAGCATAAAAATTGGGTGACACCCTTTGGAAGGTCGGACTAGTGACTAAATTGATTGGTAATGAAATAATAAGTCAATTAACTTACTAGCTAGTTCAATATTGAACTCGATTAGGCATGATAACCGAACACATTACACATGGGATAAGTTTAAACAAGCCAAGTGGTTCGATGACCTAGTTCCTATCATCCTAGGTTGCAAGCCAACTTAACAACCAATTTTCAGGGATTACATTATTTCCAATGCCTGTCAATTGCCTTAGTCAAAAGTCAGCAGCAGCAGCACTAGTTTCCCGAAAATGGACATCATCTTCACCTTCAAGTTTTTATCAAAATAAACATGTGTTGGGTTTAGTATGGATTATGTAGGTTTAATTTGGAATCCGTTTGTTTTGATTTCCATTTTATGTTTCAGTTTAGTATTGTATTGGCTTTAGTATGGATTAAGTAGGTTTAATTTGGTTTGAAGTTTATTTGAGTACATTGATAGTGATTTTGCTTTTGAATTCTTCTTTTAGTTTTCTCAATTTTGATTTGCAAATTTGGTTTATAATGCATAGAAGCTCAATCATTTATTACCCATAAATTAATAACTTTAATTAAATAATATTTTTCGTCAATCCTAATTTGGGGATAACGTGTTAAATTATTAAGTCGCTAAATTTATAAGATAACGTTGCAATTCTATCAGATTAGGAATGTGATTATGTAAATCCTAATGTATCTAGGAATATCTTTTATATTCATATAAGTAGTTTAAATCCTATTAGATATGTAATCCTATTAGGGTAAGGATTCTAACTATCATACTACTATAAATAAAGGCATAAGGGAGTGATACAACACACACCTCAGAATTACATATCTCTCTTCTCTCTCTGTTGCCGCCGGCCTCTCTCTCTCTCTGTCCTAAATACAGTTCAATCAATTAGACCTACAACACGTTATTAGCACACTCTTACCAGAAGCTAAGGAACTGAAGGATCGTATGAGGAGGCTCTCTTTTACAACATCAAAGGCTTTCAATTGTTTTCTGCCAATCAGGTTCTTTTAAAATAAATCAAGATATTTGAAACGACCTTGAAGCATGAAAACATTCCCCATGATGCATATATATATATATTGTATATATGTTCATATATTTTGTCAATATATATACTTGTTCATGCAATACGCAATTATGCTATGTGAAATTTGTGAGTCAAAGCATCGAAATTAATTTAAAAGCAATTAAGGTTTTAACCCTTGAAATTCGAAAGAAAAAAAAAGGGAAATTGGGATTTATGCGGCACCATCATCGCACCACCGTCGCACCATCACCGGACCACCGCGTTGGCCTGCCGCGTGGGGAAACGATGTCGTTTGACACCCTAGACCGAGCCACAGCAGCCCTTCTAGGCTTGCTGCCATTCGAACCCAACCAAGCCTCGGCCTGGGTTGCCTAACCTACGGGCCTGAAGCCCCGGTTCATCCCGAGCCCAGATATCACAAGCCTTTGGCTTGTTGGGCTTGTTATCGTTTCGGCCTGCATGTACCGCAGCCAGCCCAGCAAGCTGGGCTTGTCCCCCGGCCCAAAGCCTCGACTCTAGCTTCGTCTGGGCCTAGCGAGCGCTAACCCACAAGCCAACCTTTGGCTAGGCTTGCTCCCGTGCACTCTTTGGCCCAAAACGTAGGGGTGGGCACTTGAAACCGAAAATCGAAACCGAAACACGAATCGAATCAAACCGCACCAAACGGTTTGGTTTTGCGGTTTTGAAACGGTTTCGGTTTCAAAACCGAACCGCGGCACACAAAACGGTTTGGTTTCGGTTTTGGGTTTTCAAAACCGCACCGAAACCGCACTTTTTTTTTTTATTTAGTTCATTCAACTAGGTTATACTTATACATTTGGTTTTGCGGTTCTGGGTTTGCACCGAGTGGGTTTGCACTTTCAGTGACTGCTTCTGCGCCGCCTCTTTGCATCTCCGCATCTGCCTTTGCGACCTGGTCACCTGACTGCCTGCTTGCATCTGCTTCTGCCTGCCTGCCTGCGAGCGACTGCTTCTGCCAACTCCATTTTTCTCTCCCTCTCGGTCAAAGATAGACTCAGTTCATTTTCATATCTGAAAAAGTTAGGGTTTTGAAATGTGGAGGGAGAATGGCACTCTCTGAAGCAACCTCTGTTGTTCCCCCAAATCCCGAAACCCCCAGCACCAACCACGCTCATTCCGACCAGGGGTCTCTGCCTTCCTCCCCGGATCCCGATCCCACACCGTCTGATCTAGATCATGCGGTCCTCGACAAGCTTTAGAAACTGGATTTGAAAGAGCTGGTGGAGGAGGGGGATGGAGAACCTGATGAGTTGCAGAAGCTGGATTCGACAGAGAATGTGGAGGAGGACGGAGTTGGTGAGTTGCAAAGCTGGATTTGAAGGAGGAGGATGACGGAGCTGGTGAGTTGCAGACGCTGGATTTGAAGGAGGAGGAGGGCGGGGAGGGAGAAGAAGAAGAAGAGAAGAGTTCCGGTGAGAGAGAGGTTGAGATTGGATTTGTTTGTTTATATTTGCCCAGCCTCTGTTAGTTTCAGCTGAAATTCTGCAGCAAAGCCATTTATGTGTTTGCATTTGTAAGGTTGTAGCTGAAAATGGTGTTCTTTTCGTTTACATACATTTTCAATGAGATTTTGCGTTAAAGAATGGTGATGGCGAACTCTGAGTGGCTTAGACTGCATGATTAGAACATTTCTGCTATTGGTTCTCACTTTCGGTTTACTGGTGTTTTGATTTGTTCATATTGGACGCAGAGATTTAGGGGCGTGATTTTGGGATTTTGGGGAAAGAGGAGAGGGGTTTGGTCGCAGAGAGTGGGTGCATGTTTTGGGGGATTGTATTTAAGTTTGAAACCGCTTGAAACCATTTGAAACCGCACCGAAACCGTTTGAAACCGCACCGAACCGAACCAAACGGTTTGGTTTCATTTTGGTTTTGGCTTCAAAACCGCACCGCACAGCACCGCAAAAAGTTTCGATTTCGGTTTTGGTTTCACTCGAAACCGCACCAAACCGCACCGCGCCCACCCCTACCAAAACGCCATCAGCATTGCTACTGAGCTACCTCATCCCTCGGCCAGCGGCCTGTAGCCACATGTGGGATGCTTTGCAGCCAAACCCGAGGCCTATATGCCTCTAGGGCTTTGCCCTACTCACGGCACCTGAGCCCAACTGTTATTGGGCTATGGTTTTTCGAATCCAATGTTTTTTTTTTGGCATTTTAAATAATTTTAACCCGAATGTTATTATTATTTTTTGCTTCTATGATTGACCATGTATGGTCCAACCTATTGAATTAATTAAAATGACCAACAGTCCATTAATTCAAAATTATTGGCCTGAAGCTCGCTTTTTGGCAATTAACGATTCAATAAATTATTTCGTTTCTTTGAACCGTTGACTATCTTTCGTAGTCCTGACAGACTCACACTTGGGTTCCTAAACTAATTCACAAATTCACTACACTTTATTGTATATTGTATTTTATGTTCTTGCAGGTACCCCTATATGAACTAAACGTTCATAACTAAATCAAACCTGTAGTTTCAAATTTAGTGCCTTTGAAACCTGAAGTTTCATTCAAAACTTACCACATGAAACCCGTAGCTTTCATGCTTAAATTAAACCAATACATGTCTATAGAACATGTATGTTCTACGATGGTCTAGGGATTACCGTATGACTAACCACGTTTTGTTGTACCCTCTGTTTTCAGGACATGTCGAATTTCAACAAGCTCGATTACACTACTCTAGAAGTTTCTGGAAGAAACTACTTGAAGTGGGTTCAAGCCTTAAAGCTCCATCTTACTGCAAATAGTCTTAGAGCTATCATCGAGGAACCAATCGACGAAGCTCAAAAAGCTACTGCTATGATCTTTATTGAAGACACATCCATGATGCACTGTAGACCGTGTACCTCGCAGAGGAATATCCATATACCCTCTGGCTCGCTCTGGCCGATTGCTTCGATCTTGCCTGAAGCAAGACATGACTAATAGTATTTACGGTTCCAAGACTTTAAGTCTGTGAATGAATACAACTCTGAAGTTTGTAAAATATGATCACTGCTTAAGTTCTGTAAAGAGGACTTAATCGAACAAGATCTCCTGGAGAAGACCTATTCGACCTTTAATGCCACAAATATTGTCTTGTAGCAACAATATAGGACACATAAGTTCACCAGGATAGACACGTGTTGGCCGACACTCGAAGGTGACGAAACCATATTAGGATGCATGAAAACTATGAATATAAATAAGACTTATAAATTTAATTGTAATTAATATGCAAATGAGGAATGTGTTCAGAGTATACAACTAATCTAAAACACTAAAAAGAAATAATATAAAATTGAATGAACAAAGGAGTGGGTCCTACACCGAGAGGACTCGAATATGCCGATGCGAGAGTGCCTTGACGCCGGGATTGTATGCCTCGATTCTAAGTTCTGAGGGGGCACAAAACAAACATGAGTGGACCAAGTTATATATAAAATAATACGGAAACAGTTATTCAACATACTAACCCCCAAAGTTTTATGAAAACTAATAGCATAATAGGTGATAGATTTGCCGAAAACCCTAGCATGCCATAAAACCTTTCATAAAACATATCTCGTATATAATGTGCTAACTAATGGTATCAGTATTGCCCAAAATCATATAGAACTCTTCTAGTCGAAGCCAATAAAAATATCTTCCGCTTGAACGCACAAAACAGTGCCCTACACACGCCCGCCCGAAGGCAATATAAGTATCATCGCCTGTAGGCATAACAATGACTACTAGATACACACAAAACCATTGAATATAATCTTTCCAAACATAGGTACATATATCTCAAAATCATCTTCATAGCATATAGTCATCCATCATATATACTACAAAGAAGTGTAAAAACATGTTCATAAATAGTATATAGTCATCCATATATATTACAAAGAACATAAGTTTCGATAAAGTATGGTATTCCAAAATATTCTTAGTAAAGCATGATAATTATAAAGTTTAAATCTAATTTACTCGTAAAATGTTTCATAAAACATAACTATTAAATCATGCTTTCCATGTATGCAATTCTACTATTAAAACATGCATTTTAGAAGGAGTCCACGCATAGATACTTCGCCGTCGAAGAGCCACGCAAACTAGCGAAGTCGGAAACACCACAATATATGCACCTTGCATGATGGCAAACTCGTCGTGGTTTGGCTGGAAAACGCCTCGAAAGGTGACTGTTCGTGAGAAAACTATTGACTCGTCGGAATTTCTAGGTTAACAAGTGGGGACCGAGTGGTTGCCGGAGTTGATCTGAAAATGGCCTGAAAGATGGCCAAACAACCACGGCCTGGAAATTTCCATATTTGTGCATTGACTTTCCTTGAGTTTTTCCGAGTTCCTTTGTCAGAAATGACGAGAAATCGCCGGAGAAGTTCCTTGAACAGTGCAGCTCGGGGGTGAGTTTTCGAACGGTTTTTCTTCTATTTTCTTAGTTCATGAAGTCGTAGGGACAATGAGGGAAGGTCGTGGTGTAGTCTAGGTTGTTGTTTAAGTGAAAACCCTCTAGGATGGTTGGTTTTAGAGAGAGAAATGAGATAGCCGAAAGTGAGGGAGAGATATGAGAGAGTTGTGGAGTGAGAGAGTTATGAGGGAAAAGAGATAGATGAAGGATTTGGGCTCGGGGAACAAAATCAAGGGTGGGCCCCTCGGGCACACCAATTAAGACCAAAAGTAATCCCATTTCAAAATATCTAGTCCAAAGTAAAAATTTACGAAAATACCCTTATGTTCTGTAATTTCCAAGACAGGTTGTTACGAGTTGGGCATATGATATTAACATGTTTCCTTCATTGTTAGAGTTACACTTATCTTAGTGCCAAAGTGAAAGCATTCCATTCTCACTGCAAACGATTAACTTCCTTCCACTCTCACTATAAAGGATTAACTTTACATCACGTTTGGTCCTTGATATGTCAAATAACAATATTAAAAGTTCATTTCCAAGTTGGTTTTATAACCTTACCAGCCTCGTAACACTTGATCTATCTGGGAATGATTTGAGTGATCATTTTCCAAGTGAATTTGCAAACTTCAAATCTTTAGAATATCTTGATTTGTCTTATACGGGCCTAATCGGTCAAATTCCCTAGGAAATTGGAAAGATATGCAAGCTAATGTTTTTAAGTCTTACCCAAAACAATTTTAATGGGGGAATTGAAGAGTTTTGAAAGAGTTTCTCAAGTTGTCCAAATAATACATTAGATTCGCTAGATTTATCTTTTTGTTGGATACAAAGCCAACTGCCAGCCTCCTGAGGAATGTTAAAAAGTTTGTAGTATCTCAACCTTATATACAATAATTTGTTGGGCTCAATTCCAGATTCCATTTGAAAATTGTCATCATTCAAAACATTGGTCCTCTTTGATAATAATATGAATGGCTTCATTCCACAAAGTGTGGGACAACTCATTAATCTAGTTTCCCTAAATCTATTTTATAATTCATGGGAATACATTTTAACATAAGCCCATTTCATAAATCTTACTAGATTACAAGATTTTCCAAAAGGACCAATGTCCCTCATTTTCAACAGGGCTTACAATTGGGTTCCTCCTTTCAAGCTCTACACAATTGGGATCCTAAATTGTCGGGTAAGTCTTGGTTTTGGGATATGGCTTCAATCTCAAACTGAACTACTGGACGTCACTTTTCGTGGTAATGAATTCTCTCAAGATTCCATACCAAAGGAATAGTTGTTGAAGATATCTTCCATAGTCATTTGACTAGATTTGTCTTCCAATCAATTTCGTGGAAACTTTCCATCCCATTTGAAATTTCCAAATTTAGATTCTATTGATTTGAGTCATAATCATTTGGATGGCCCACTCCCACTATATCATTTGAAATTTCCATCCCATTTGAAATTTCCAAATTTAGATTCTATTGATTTGAGTCATAATCATTTGGATGGCCCACTCCCACTATATCATTTGAAATTTCCATCCCATTTGAAATTTCCAAATTCAGATGATGCCCGGTTTGCAAAGTTTGTATCTTTCTGAAAATCATTTGAATGACATTATTTCTCCCTATATCAGCAACTTGCAGCAGTTGCAAGCCTTGTCTCTAAGGAATTTTCTAGAGAATTGCCTTGTACGTGGATTGTGGGGAGCAATATAGTGATTCTAGATGTTGGTCACAACAATCTCTCTGGTAATATTCCCACTTCATTGGGAGTATTCAATTCACTGTTAATATTAAAGCTCAACAACAACAGTTTTGGCGGTGAAAATTCATGATTCCTTGCAAAATTGTTCTCTTTTGGGGAGTATTGATATGGGTGACAAAAAGTTATTTGGGAACATACCTCTATGGATAGGATGATCAAATGTATTCAAGTTGTATAAGCTATGGTTACGGTCCAACTATTTTAGTGGACATATTTCTCAAAAACTATGCAATCTTCGGAACCTTCATATCCTCGACCTTAGTCACAACAGTCTTTCAGGTACTATTCCCATGTGTTTAAATAATTTGACTTCGATGGTCAATGGTCCAGATACAAACTTTAATACTTATATTGAGCAAGCCATACTGACACTAAAAGGAAGCGAACTTGTGTACACCACGACTCTAAATCTTGTAAAGAGTATTGATCTTTCATCAAATAATTCACCATGTGAAAACCCTGAAGAAATAAGCAGCCTTATTCTATTAGGCATCTTGATTTGTCCATGAATCAATTGACTGGAAAGATCCCCTTCAAGATCGGAAACTTGCGTTGGCTCAAAACTCTTGATCTCTCACACAACCACCTGACGGGACAGATTCCTCAAAACTTGTCATCTTTAACCTCTTTGTCCCACTTGAACTTGTCTTACAACAACTTGTCCGGAATAATTCCTTGGGGACACGAGCTTCAAACGCTTAATTTTCCATCCATTTATATGAAAATCCATCACTATGTGGTGTTCCTCTTTCAACTAAGTGCCCCGAAGATAAAACTTTTACTGATGAGGATGCAAAAGACAAGAAAGAAGATGAAAATGACAAGTTGTGGTTCTATGTCAGCTTGGTACTTGGATTTATCGTAGGTTTTTGGGGCGTATGCGGCACATTGATCTTAAAGACATCATGGAGGTATGCCTATTTTCAATTCTTCGACAACATCAAATATAAGATAACACTAGCAGCTGCATTGAAAGTGACTTGTTTTCAAAGGTTTTTTTTTCTGAAGTTTGATTATAATATATAAGAGATGATGTGTTTCCCTTTCTTCTTTTGTGTTTTTGGTACTTGCAACTTATGTATTGAATAAAAGAATTTTATCTCTCAATAAATATTCTCACAAACAATTATGTATTAAGATCTACATTCCGCTCCTTTTCTTCGCATTATTTAGAGGCTATGAGTTTCCATTTGTGCTATTTCATTTCAGATGGGATTCATTGCAAACTAGGGATCAAACCTAAGTAAAAGAGTAGCTGCGTTCGATCTCTTTGCTTGTGATACAAAATACTGATTAACAAAACATGTGTTGATGTGCATCTACGAAGAGGGGAGGGAGAAGGGGAGGCTGGAAGATGGGAAATTTTTTTCTATTTCCATTTTCCTTCAAGTTCTCTTTTATAATTTTTTTTTTCTTTTTCTATTTATTCCTTCAACTGAAGAAATAAATATAGATAATGTAGCTTAAATTGTACTGGAAAGGGAAAATACTACCTCAACCAATATTCCACGCGACTTCTCACCTTGTATGATTGAAACCCTCTGAACACTGTAAAAGAATATGCAGAACAAAAAAGTTGTGCAGAACAAGGACTAACAGCGTGAAAAAGTTGGTCCAACATTACTTATAAATGAAGTTTAGGAAAACTGAACGACGAGCTGTAAACGAGAGTAAACCAGACAAATCAAAAACATATTCGACAAAGAAAAAAAAAATCTTACTTCAGATTAC
Source organism: Malus sylvestris (assembly GCF_916048215.2). NCBI lineage: Eukaryota > Viridiplantae > Streptophyta > Magnoliopsida > Rosales > Rosaceae > Malus > Malus sylvestris. The sequence continues at coordinate 34,923,828 of NC_062264.1, read as the reverse complement.
ACACCCTCAACAACACAGGGTGCGATATATTTATAACAACTTCAGATTACATCAGGATTACAAACATATTTACGAAAAACAAATAAATGGAACATAAAAGCTTATCAGATAAGTTATATCAGAATAAGTTTCTATTGCACGCAGTCCCTCTCAGTAGCTAAAGTAGAGATCACATAAAGCTAGAAAGAGCAAAATGATAACCTGTTAGCCTTAATATGTAATTTTACCTAAGGAATAAGTAAAAAAGGACTCGTTTGGTCAATTCAAAAGAGCAACATGTTGTGCCTTGGCCAGTTCGTTAGTGCGGAAATGAGATTCAGATTACAACCTCACCAAATCACACTCAGTTGAACAGAATAAAATACAAGAAATAAAGACACCGAGAAATTTACGAGGTTAAGCAAAAACATGTTTACATCCCCGGAGAGATATTGTTCTTTACTATGAATAACAGTACAAGTACACATGAGTTAAATCAACATAACTCAATCTTGAATCCCTTGCACACCCACTCATAGAATTTTCCCAAGAGCCTCACTCTACCCCAAGAGTTCTTTCACTAGAATAATTTCACTCTAGCTCTCTTGATTTTCCTTCAACCCATGTTCAACCTTTCTCGTGGGAGAGCCGGATGCTTTCCCCTTGGATGCTTCTATGATGCTTACCTTCCTACTTTCTAAGCATTACTAAATGCACAAATATTGCATCTAGTTATATGCATACACTAGCAACTATGCCAACAACCAAGACCAAAAAGTCTTAAGTTCACATGACATAATCATCACCTAACCTACCTAGCATGCACCAAAGTCTATACCTAGTCTATAAAGTATAACTTTGCTTATGGTAGTTACCATGTCTTCAATTGTTGTCAACACATGACTCATAATTACTCACAAATGTATGAGCCAAACACAACAATCTCCACCTTGGCGAATACACCATGCAAAAATCCTTGCACCTGTCACCAAAGCCCATTGGCCTTACGTACCAACATACACACCCTGAATCCACCTCGTTGATCCTGTTCCGATTCAGTCACTGCCAATGCATGTGCAGCTGCTGCAAGCTAAAAATCACCATTTAGCTTCAGACAGGATCTCGACACATCCTCGTCTCCTTCAACAGGTTTCCTCCTCTTCATTGTCTGCAACCTAGAAACTCGTCAGCGCGCCCGTTTCCAGTAACAACCCATCGAGCCAGACAAAATTCCCATACTTCCTCCTACCTCAGGACCATCTCATCACCTGTGAATCCCATAGCTCCACTTGTTGCAAAACCCCTACAACACTTGAGACTAAACATCATCAGGAGAAGTGATGCTTCGAGTACCTAGAAGGCAAACTCAAAGCCTTATGCCACAAACTTGCTACAACACGGCCTTGCATCGTAGCACTGTGGACCCTTGCCTCTGGAACCGGATCTGAACCTGTTGTCTCTCTCAGATCCTCTTTCCATTTTTCTTCCACGACTCCAACCTTGAATAGCTTAAGCAGTCTCGTGCCTACCATCATCCATGGTCATCTTCTTTTGTGTATCATTCCACACCAAAGAAGCTTGCACCTGCTCCAAACTTATTGTATCTTTCCATGCAGTAAAGTTTCACAAGGTTCTCGTACAAATCTGAAAGTGAGGTAAGAAGAAAAAGGCCTTTGTCTTCTTCCTCAACATCAACTTTCGCAGTTGATCCAAGCATCCCTGAGCATGTCTTTCATTTCTTCGGGCTTCATTACTCTCATCTGCCAAGAGTAAAACAGCCACTCCCATTAAACTGCTCAACTGAAAATTCCATGGTGAATAAATCTAGACCTCCAACGATGCTCTGATACCAATTGTTGTGCCTTGGCCCGTTCATTAGTGCGGAAACGAGATTCAGATTACAACCTCATCAAATCACACTCAATTGAACAGAATAAAATACAAGAAATAAAGACACCAAGAAATTTACAAGGTTCGGCAAAAACATGCCTACGTCCCCGGAGAGATATTGTTCTTCACTATGAATAACAGTACAAGTACACATGAGTTAAATCAACATAACTCAATCCCGAATCCCTTGCACACCCACTCATAGAATTTTCCCAAGAGTCTCACTCTACCCCAAAAGTTCTTTCACTAGAATACTTTTCATTCTAACTCTCTTGATTTTCTCTCAACCCATGTTCAACCTTTCCCATGGGAGAGCCGGATGCTCTTCCCTTGGATGCTATGATGCTTACCTTCCCACTTTCTAAGCATTACTAAATGCACAAATATTGCATCTAGTTATAGGCATACACTAGCAACTATGCCAACAACCAAGACAAAAAAGTCTTAAGTTCACATGACATAATTATCACCTAGCCTACCTAGCATGCACCAAAGTCTATACCTAGTTTATAAAGTATAACTTTGCTTGTGGTAGTCACCATGTCTCCAATTGTTGTCAACACATGATTCATAATTACTCACAAATGTATGAGCCAAACACAACACAACAAGCCCATCAATATTGGACACAACAATCCTTGCAGCAAGCTTCCTCTGAACCCCTTGCAATGGAGCGCCTAGCACCACTTCTCTTACAGATGCAATCTTTAGCAAAAGAGTATGTCTGTACTCTACACAAAATCGGCATTCACATAACAAAGTGCAAAAAAATGGAAGTCAGGCAAAAAAAATCAACAGATAAATGCATAAAATTGGAATGTATAAGAAAAAGGAACGCCTGAAAGACGATAATCAAGTAGAATAGAATCTAAAGCAACCCAAATAAAGTGAGACAATGTTGGGTTTTACACCAATGGACCAAGCAGTCAAAGAAGGGTTTCATACCAGTGAACCAAGCAGTCCAAGAAGCTAAAGTTATATGGAAACAATCCAATCTTGTCTATCAATCTAAGTGCATAGTAAAACGCAAAAACTTTGAAAAGAATGCTACCAAATTAGAAAAAACACCGCGACGATTATTATCCATTGCCTTGATGGGCTTTAACAACATATAAATGTTTTGAAAACATATATCCATGGCAGTGGCAATGTTTTGAAATATGGATGTTGTTCCTTTGAACGGTCTAGATTAAAGGAGAAGATTGGAAGGGAGAGAATCCGATTCCCTCTTTTTGGAATTTGGATGCCGGATGGTTCCAATTTGGGAATTTTATTATTAACTCGGGTAGCCTAGTTCTTTCCTATATTCCAAATTTCCACCCTCTCTTCTCCTCGTTATGCCACTTTGTGTAGTTCTTGTAGCTTACATTCACTCTTGCACTTGATTGAGGTCTTCTGTTCGAATTGGCCCTCGGGTCCCCAATATTCACTTGTATTGAAGAAAAACTGCAAACCTTGCTCTTTTTCCCTTTTTATTAAGTGAATATTCACTTGTCAAAAAATAAAAAGGAAAATTAATGAAAAATGTTTGAAAACTTTAAGTTTTAACGATAAGGACAAAATAAAGGAGAAAGTGAATAGTAACAGCATTGACTTTTTAATGTAAAATGTGGTTTTTCGTTAAAGTGAACAGTACCGAGAGCTTTTCGTTTAAGTTCCTAAAAATAAATCCACTTTAGCACCCAACCCCACAAAGTTCTTTTGACTCCATAAGTTGCAAGTTTACGAAATTTTCAGTCATGACATCAACAGCAAATGGAAAACTGCAGAGGATGCCTTTCCTTCACACCAAAATTATACTTTTATTTGGGATTTTAAGGACTCAAATTACAAAGAACATATTAAGGCTAACATACGCAGTCATCCAGATTTGTTTCATAATTATGCCAATGTAAATTCCCCATATTACAAATCGCAGAACAAAACATTCTGCAACCCCCCCACTTATCCAAAACCCAAGAATTTACCAATCTAATCCCCGAAATCCAACCCGATTTCGACCCTCCTAGTTACACAAAATAACCCTTGTGACAATGATCACAAAGCAAGACACAGTGAAGAAAAACAGTGTCACAAAATCCCTCGCATTCCACTTCCTTACTGCCTTCGCTTCGACTCTCAAGCTCTTGGCCCTCCTCAGCGCGTCCACCTCCTTTAACAAATCGAACTCCAACCCTTTCTTCTTCAGCTCCTCGATGCACTTTCCCAGAAGATTCTTATCCTCTTTCTCTCTCTCCAACAACTTCTCCAGGTGCCCCTCCGTGTCGGTTTTATACCTAATCGCCCAAATGATCCCCAGTGAGAAGCAGAGCGAGCAGAGCGAAGGGATCCAGGACCGGCGGCATGCGAACCCGCGCGGGTCCCACGATGAGGAACTGAAAAGAAGGGTGAGGGCCGTGGAGTGGAAGAGGAAGAAGATAATGAAAAGAATCGTGATTTCCTTTCGAACCGAGTCGATTTGGGATTCTTTGAGAGAGACCCTGTTGAGATTTAGCTCTTCTTCTTTCAGCCATTGCTTCAGGAGAAGCTTGTGGCTCGGCGACTGAGCGATTTGGTGAAGTGGGTGTGAGGGCTTTGGCTCCATGATCGATTGGTTTGTTCTCCCGTCGGCCATGGAGTTTTGTATCAGAGAAGGGGAGTGAGGGTTTGAGGGGTGAGTCGTGAGTGGGATTTTGAAACGGCCGCGAGGGCTTCGAGTGTTATAACGGTCCAATTTGGAATAATTTCACAGTAGATTACCGGAAATACCCCTATCATATGCGGGTATTGACGAGATCGCGAGCTTTTGTAACGGCTAGGATGGTTCCAGATCATCAGATCTGTACGGGGAAATTTCTTGTTTGTCCCCTGAACTGGCACGCTCCAACGGTCATGATGATTTAAATAAGTGCCAAAATATTCATTGCACTTTGAATTTTGGAGTTTTATAATTTACCCTATTTTTTAATTTCTATTTTGTTTACCTTCTAGAAAATAGGTTTTCTATTTTAACAACAACAAAAAAAAATGGTTATGATTTTATTTACGCTTTAATATTTATAAATAACTGCTAAATTTCTGTCCAAATTTTCTCTAAGCTAAGCTACAAAAGTTACACATCACAACCTTTTTAATGTAATTGTGTATAAAATTGGACATTCATAAAAAATTAACCGCACAAAATTTGAATTAAAGACCAAAAGATAGATAAAAAAAATTTAGGGGTATTTAAAGAAAAAAAGTTCAAAAAGTTTTCAATAATTTCCCATCATTCATTTTTGCTACAAATAGTTTTTCAAAAAAACAAAAAGAATTACTTGTTACATATATATTTATTATTTGAAAGCAAATAATAAATTTGCTTTTGCATGATATATGTTATATCAAACCCCATGGCTGACAACCGATGATCACAACCGTCCAGGCCTTCGATCTCCTAAAGCAACGGTGGCGGTCATCTCACCTTGACCGATTATATGCAGTAGTCTCTTGAAACCGGAGATAAACCAAGTTGCTGTCCTCTTGCTCGCGACCGAAGGCAGCTAATGCATGAAAAGTCTTCACTTTCTCAACGAGTAAAAAGACATAAAGTGATACCGAAAGAAGTAGAGCAAGAATAAATATAACCTTAGATGTATTGAAGAAAATGATATGGGCAGCCAATGACAAATTACACATTTTAGGACCCTTAAACCCTTTTGCTAGGAGAGAGAAATTCTTGTGTCCAACCAGTTGAATGCGACCAACACAAAAGTTTGCAGATGGGTTAGCCCTACTTGCAGGGGGTGGGGAGGGAGGGATTTTTGGGTCTAGATCGGAGGATTATGTTCTTCCGACCGGCCATCGGAACTTAGAGAAATAGATGGTTGCATACTTGCATGAGAGAAGCTATATAATGGAAAAGAAATCCTAAAAAACTTTGAAGGCAACAAAAGTGTGAGGTTGGACTGTTTGTTAGTGTCAGGCATTGATTTAAGGGAGTGACTTGTGGTCACACAATTGAGTTTAAAACTGTCATAATTAAGTTTAAAACTTTAATTATTAGCCTAATTTGAAGCTCTAATAGCATCTTCAAAGAAGATGCTAAATTGAAACATAAAATTTAAACTTAAAAAGTCTATGTGGCACTTGATCTTTTTTAAAGTTTTGTTCTTCGCTCTATATGTTAAATTTAACTATTATTTATTGCATTATTTACTTTTTATAATCGTGATAAAAAGTATTTATTAATCAATCAAAAATGGATTTGAAGTTGCTGTCAAATTTGACTACAACCATCTTTACTGCCAATCCACGTTATACCATATAAGAATTGGCATTTCGATTGGAAAACACTAATGTTGTCTTTTTTTAACTAAAATTGCTGATTTGAACTTTTTGACATCTCATTTAGAGTGCTCTAAGGCCGCTCATTAATTCATGGCTTTTATTTGGTGGATTGTCAATTTTTGTGAAAGTAACTCATCATACAAACCAGAATTCCAACTTTCTTTAAGGAAAGCAAATAAAGAAGTTACAGAGTTACCGCATTTCCAATCCTCGTTTGCATGAAAAGTGCAGGGATTCCTATTGGCGCTCAAAAAAATCTCACGTACACCTCTTCAGTAAACGCTAGTTCAGAATCTGGGTCTAGGTCTTCTAACATGGGAGTGGATTAGTGCAAATATGTTTCATAAAACGGATAATGCTGTGAACATCCGTGAGTTCTTCGCCAAAACTTTATTGTTTATTCATGATCATACTACAACCTGCACCATGTACACATCTAAGCATTTTCCATGTACTTGGTATCCACAAGCATCCTGTCTTACCTTTGAGTTTATTTACTCTGTCTTCGTCCACGCTATATTTACACCTTATAAAGCATTCCCACTTCGATCAGTGAGGCATGCGGAATTCCAAGTGCAATTGCTGGACGCCTGCAATTCCGTCTCAGAAAACCATAGACAATGTCAATTGCAAACTTCTTCAGGAACGGTGATACCTCACTCGCCACAACATAAGGATTCCCCATCATGTAGGCCACTCCACCAGCTTCCCGTGCCTCCATGAGTTTTTTCATCCACTGCTCGCCACTGCCAATTTCATCTCTCCACTGCTCGTTACTGCCGCCACTAACTTCATCACTCCAACGCACAGCACTGCCGCCACAAACCTCATTTCGAGTTGCTTCATATGTTTGGTTCGGTGACTGCCCTCTAACCGCCATTTCGTCACTGTTACTCTCCTGTTTCAAGAACTCTGCCACCTTCTCGACCAGTTGGGTTTCAAAGTTGTAGAAATCTCTCACATCCTTGTATCCATACCTGACCAATAATAGCATCAGAGAAGTTCGGAGCTACATATTTGTGCAAAAATTCAATGAAATTTGGCTTCATACCAAAGAAACTTTGTGGAAAGTACCTTACAATACACCGGAAAATAGACAGCTCTGGTGGGCCAATCCGGTTAACAAGAAAACGCTCACCAACAGGAACTTTTGGAATCATCAGAGACTTAAGGGTCACAAAGATGAGAGTGTGATGAAATGCAGGGAAGTTTGTGACAAAATGTGCAAACATTGGAGGGAGACCAAACGCAACGTTAGAGTAAACTAAGCAGATTCCAGGGACCCTTGCAATACCTAGGCTTGGCCCAATGCTTAGAAGTCTATCTAACGATACCTTGTTATCTAGCTCATATGCATCCTTCTTTACAGTCCCATAATTCCAGATAGACATCAAAGACACTATTAGAAGAGCGAATAGAAGGGGAAGCCAGCCTCCGTGATGTACTTTTCCAAGGCAGGCGGAGATATAGAGTAGTTCAAGGGATCCAAAGGTTACAAGAAACAAAAAGGCCACGAGAACCTTCTGCTTCCAAACTGTACTAATAATTAGAAACATCAAGCAGGTTGTGATGAACATCACTGTCACTCCAGCAAGCCCTGTAAATGCAAATGCTGTAGAACCGCTTATTTCAAAATTGCACATATGCACAAAGACAGAGAGAGAGAGAGAGAGAGAGAGAGAGAGAGAGCACAGACCGTATGCATGGCCTATCATACGAGTGTCTCTGAAACCTATAACGACGGCAAGACACAATACCATCAACATCCAGTTCACCTCAGGTATGTATATCTGCCCATGTATCTGATTTGATGTATGTTTGATCTTCACACGCGGGAAGCACTGAAGGGCCCTGCACTGACTGACTATTGAGAAGGTAGCTGAAATGATTGCTTGACTTCCCACCACAGAAGCAAGAGTTGCAATAATAAAGACTGGCCAAAACATAACCTCTGAATGGAAAGAAAATATTTTAGAGAAAATATCAGATCAAATTCAAAACCGGTAGCATCTGATGAAATAAAATTAAATTAAAAGTCTAAAACTGATACAGGCATTCACGGAGATTGAAGTTTCTAAAGATGCAGGTTAGATAGATGTCTTTCTTGTACATTTGTTCAAATGAAAATGCAGATAACATGTAGCAGATAAAAGCAAATAATATAATGAACACTAAAAATAATGGCCGTATACTTTGAAAACTGCTATAATGAAGAATAATGGCATGCCTAAAGTGCAAGTTAAACTTGGTCGAAATCATTTGAGTTCCTAATAAGAAGAATGACGTTACGTTAAACAACTAGTTGTTGTAACATTGCATCAATAAGAATATAAGAGCTTTACCAGGAATGGCCATGTAAAAACTGCTATGCAGATCCGTTTTGTGCTTGGAGAGATAAGCAGCTTCTCCCATGTATGCCAGAACTAAGCAAGGGTAAACGAGCGCTGTAAATGCAAACTGCAAGACGAAAGAACTAGTAGTAAATAAATATATAAAATAATAAAAATGTAAAGTAAATAACATATGAAGCCCAAAGAGAAAAGAAAGCTACATAGTTAGCAACATGTGACACTAATAGAAACAAGCATGATAAATTGTGTTTCTTCTCGACTATAAAACTACCGAGGATTACGATACAAAAAAAAGTATTTTGAACAGCCAAAAACAGAACCATAAAAGTACTGAGCAGTTTTCTGCTTCAAAGAGCAAAATTAAAGGTTGAGAATAAGCTACCCTGATTGACAGTTTCGAAAAGTGCCCAAGATCAGCGAACATTGCTTCTGTACCTGTCATGGCCAAATAATGTCTTAGCCTAACAAAGAAGATAAAGTTTTCCAGGCGACTGCAGAAGTTGTTGGAAATTTTTCCTACAAACCAACCTGTGATACAAAGAACAATGCCTCCAAGGGAACTCCAGCCAACTCTTCCAGTTATTTTAAAGAAGTTATAAATATAGTAGGGCGACAGAGCACGTATAACACCAGGGTTCCAACGGAAGATGTTGTAAATGCCTACCCCACAAATGCATAGTAACCATGTTAACATGATTGGAGCAAAAAGAAACCCAACTTTGTGTGTCCCGAAGTGCTGAAGAGCAAAAAGTCCAACCAAGATGATGCACGCTATCAGCACAGTATAATCTGCCATGTACAGACGTAAAAGTAATTAGAAAAGGTAGTTTTCCATGGAAATTGAATAGAAAAAAGTGTATTGCATGATATCAGACAACAAATAATGCTGCACTATATCCATTACCTCAACTCCATGTATTGCCAGTGTGAAAATCAGTATGTAAGAATACACATATATATATATGTATATACACATTTATGATTAACTTACTCTCATGTAAATCTGGAGCTTTGATTCTAATTCCATAAACTGCAGAAAGAACTGCCAACATACATAAAAAAAAACCTCATTAGGTCAACATCAGTAATTGCAGAAAGGGTCAATCAGTAGGGCCAGAGAGAGCATTTAAGAATATCATACCGGACATTGTTGGCGTGAGGATACCATCACCAATTATCATGCCAACTCCTATAAAAACTACAAGCAGCAATACTATTTTAGAACTCTTATGCTTCTCAAAGAATTTTCTTATGAGTGAGCTCATTCGTGTATCCTTGGTAGATAAAACAGAAGAGTACGATGGTATGTGTTCATGTTCAAGATGAACTGTGTTCAAAAGGCCCATCCTTGAGTGTCGGCATAGCAATGAGTACAAGGCAAAAGTTCCACCTGTAAAACTAAAAGTGAATCTCTAATGTCCGACAACTATCAACCAAAATATATTCTCAAAAAATGCTATAAGATAACTGAGGTTACTGTAAGCACCTTCACCATTGTCATCTGCTCCTAACACAAATATAATGTACTTGCAAAGAGGGATAATTGTCAAAGTCCAGAAAACCATTGAAAGCACGCCAAGAATCTCGTGATCCTCCTCATAAAGACGCATATCACCTGAGAATGTACTTTTGTATACGTAAATGGGGGATATGCTAAGGTCCCCATAAACAATACCAAGGCTCTGATAAGCAAGGCATAGAGTGGTCTTGTAAAAATTCTGCTCATAAACAAGTAAGACAAGTGTTATTATGCTTACAAATTATAACATAAATTGAATTCTGCTACAAATATAACCAAGCAGGAACAGTGGAAAAAACAAAAAGAAAATGAAAAAACATAATTAGGACAAAACTTGCCCGCTGTAATGAGTTAAACCATACCGCGACCATGATTATAGTTAAAATCACTAGGCCTACAATAATTGTCGATGTCAAAATCAGCCTGAACTATTTTGGAGTTTGGGCATTGAGTTCTTCTCACATCCTCTGTCCTCAATGCAAGATTGATGATGATCATACAAGAGGATCTCTCAGAAATGAAGCAGTAGTACAGTAACTAGTAAATTAACATGGAAAATAAAGGTAGATTGAATTAGAGAATTTAACGACGAAAACGCTGAAAATTCTAGTCTGTACAGCACCAGTGGAAGACAATCAGGAAGCAAGAAGAATATTATCTTGAAATAGCTCAAACTTAAATGCCTTGATACAATGTATCTTAAGAAAATAAATATAATCAGGATCAAATTTAACAGTTCAAAACCCGAATCGGGTGAAGTGACCAAATAAATGGAAAGTCAGAAAATCTATATTACACTTAGAAGTAACATGAAAAATGGAAAATGCCACCGATTGCAACACAAATAAGAAATGTCAAGTCAGATTCTTCCAACAAGAATACAAAATTGTATGAGATATACTCGGTCTAAGTCCATAAGATCCATACACAGTCGTACACCAAAAAGCAATAAAAATAAATATAAATAAAAATAAAGAAAGAGATTCCATAGGCCACACCAACTTAAATTATAAAACTTCAGAAAACAAAAATGCATCTTCTGTTTGGTTGCTGAGAAAATTCCGGAAGAAAACAGTCAAACTCATTGCAAAGACTGAGAGAGCATTCATTAGGAATCAAAAACAACAAAATCCCATTTTCCAGAAACCAAAAATAGTATTAAAAATACTCAAAACTTCACTCTTTACATTTCCTCTATTCCTTACTCAATTTACCTGGAAACAAACACAAAAGGAAAGAAAACAAAAGAATGAACACACACAGCAACATAACCAAACGCTCACCGGCCGCAAGCCTCCGGAAAGGGAAGCCGATTCCGGGTCCATTTTCCTTTCCAGTCGGACCCTAAATGCTATGAATCAATGTGAAGTCCAACAGACTAGTCTTCCGCCAACAAAGCTTTTTATACTGAAGTGGGGTTTTCTGAATTAATGGTGAAAAGGAAGGGCACCCAAAAAGGACACAGTGAAAGGTGAAAAGCAGAAGTTAAAGATCCAGACTTTTGAAGTGAAATTTATGGTGAAAGAAAGAACCCAGTTTTGGCAAAAAGCGAATAAACCGAAAGAGAAAGAGGGAGGGAAAGAGGCGAAAGGCAGTTGTTATAAAGACTCGAGCTTTCGAGGAGGGATCGCTACGTGCACAAGTTACAACTTACAACGTGTCGAGAGAAAAGCGTCCTCGTGGCTTTTCTTATTTTTAGACCTCTTGCTAAAGGTGGTCGATCTCTGTATTTTTGTGAAGTACATATATTTTTGGTTGTCTGACTCAACAATTTACTACTCTCCCTTGATTTGTTCGATACTTAATTTCGGTAAAAGTTTTAAGTTCGATTTTTACTTACGTAAGGTTTTTCACGTGATTAAGGCAAATTTAACTAGATGAATTTCACACACATAGTGTGAGTAAATATACAAAATTAAAATATATATATATGAAAGAGAAAAATTGGAGAGAAATGTGAAAGAGAGAAGACGAGAGAGGGATCGTGTGAGTGCCATAATTTTCTTTTTCTTCAAAACTTTTTTGTATGAGATTAATTTAATGCTCGTGATTTTCTTTTTATATTTTCTTTTAATTATACATAAAACTGTATAATGATATTTTTCTTGATTTTCAGTTAATAAAGAGTGTTCTATTAATAGGTCGTATAGAATCTTATATATAGGAATATTGCACATTAAGTTTAAGTTTGAGACTCACCGAATTTCTACTATTTTATTTTTAGAATAAGGATATTCTAATTTAAGAAGTGAAAGATTAGGCTAGGCCAACTAATGTCATCCAATAACTATGTCGAATTCAACACAAATAAATATAATATGTTACTTTCGATTCATATAAGTTGAACATGAAAACTCTCACCATCCAAAGTGAAAGGACTAGATACACTCTTTACACATCTTATTGTTTTGTGTAAGAAGAAAAAACTTAAGTATAAAATCCAACAAGAGTTTCATTCCACCGAGGTGGGGGAAGGAAACCATATATAAACGAACAACATTCTATTATGTTCATTTTTTTTCTGTTTTGTAATTTTTGTTTTGTTATATTATCTCGTACGGCTGTCAAAATTAATAGATACTCATGTACGGCAATATGCATTAATTAAGTGATATATGACGGAATCACATCAAGTGACCCAATGATAAGGTGCGGATTTCGGATACTACAATACAAAAAAAAAAAAAGGAGATCCCGTGTTCGAGGCTCCAAGTTGGCTTTGGAAGTGATATATGATGGAAAGTGTACGCTTAAATCTCTATTGAAAGTATAATAAGCTATGGCAAGTATCAATCGTAGCCCTCCTTTCTACTACTTGGTATCCTGAGAGACGGCCGGGCAACTACTTTCTCTGCATTGGAATATCAGATGGAGAGGGAGAGCTTGAAGACTCCAAAGCTAGTGAACTATGGCGCCGTAAAAAACTAAAAATTATTTTGCAAAAGATGGGAGAAGTCAGTTTACCTTTTTTCTTTGTCTTCCTTTAATTTTCTGTCACATGTGTTATCATTTTTGGTATATTTTGATAAGCATTTTAAGTCCCAATATGCCCCAGAACTTACATCACCGATGTTGTTCTTGACGTAACTACATATTAATAGGACAGGAGTTCTACTAACAAATATTAATGGATGGTGAACTTTCCACAATAAACTGTTTATTATTTTGTTATATCTTTGATGTGGAATTTTGTTTACTGTTACATATATCATCTGTCTTATGTTACGTAACAAACCAAAATTATTTAACTTTATAAACACAAAATAATCAACTGGGGATTAGTCCTACCCTTAGGGTGTATGATACTTCATACTTCAACAAAAAAATAAATAAACACAATATATTCTGTAGCGTAGCATGTGGGGCAGATAAGAAGGTCCATCACTTCCTAAATTTTGTTCCAACAATGCAATGCATGGGCTAAGCAAATCATCTTAAGTACACAATTGGACGAAATGTTTGCTTACCTTCTTTTTGTTAAAGCAGTGGCAAACACAGAGTGTATCAAGTTTTTGACCAACAAAATTTAGTTTGGCTCAATTTCAGTACAAATGCTGACATTATCAATAGAAAATTCATCGTAATTCGTCAAACAAAAAATCAAACTTGAATACAAATAAAAAAAATACGTTGTTGGAGCAAATTTGACTAAACCTACCATAAAAAGCTTTGCATGTCACGTATGTAAAACGTCAATGTGGTTTGCATGGTCTCTCATTGCATGGGGTGGGGGCTTTCAAATGAAAGTTTTACACATAAGTCAAATGGTTCACATTACCATATCTTACTGCCGACCTACATGAAATAAGCAAAAGTAAGGTGTACACCATTTGAAGTCATTGGATACTGTAATTAATCTATGTTTAATTTTTGTAGTTTGTACAATTAGGCATGTCGACTGCAATTTCCATCGTTTTCTGGTTGGATTTCCTTGTGATCTTGGAAGGTCGATTAAGAAAGCTTAATTTTCTTTGCTAATAAATATTGACTTAATTTGGAAATATAGAATTAGACAAATTATTGAGCATGCATACTTTGATTTTTGGAAAAATAACATGATGTAGCTTTTCGCCCAATGAGGTTTGATTTTTACATGTTTACACCTAAGGTCTCATTGGGTTTGCTGACTTGGAAGGAAAAGCAAGACAGTTCATAGAAACAAATGCAAAAAACTATGATAGTTATCTTTACGTGTTTGGAGAAAATTAACGTTCGACTCATATTGACTAGAACTCAATAACAATATATATCTTATTAACAAGTTCAGTACCTTTACAGGTGGTTTCATTGTAGTAGCGTAGACTTTATCATGGTTATGTTGGCCGTTGCAAAAGAAAACTATACTTCATTTAAGAACTTTTTAGTATGTTAAAAACCTACAAGGTACATTATACTTCATAGTTTTTAACTGTTGGATATTTAATTAAAATATAATAACTAAGATTAAACGGAGCTTAATATAATTTGATTCGATTGAGAAATCCAAATTTTGCTTCTTTTTGTTGTGATTAATTTACAAATTTTTAAAAATCTTTTTGGCACCTTTTGCAAATTTGTTGACCAATAAGTGATCTCTGCAGGGTAAATACCATGAAAATTGAACCTAAGTTAACTGGATTTCAAACTTGGCAGTTGAAGTAAACCACAAGAGACAAGACTCCAATCCGCATAAAACAAAGAGGAATTATTATGGGATTTGGACAGATGGGAAAAATACTTGAATTTATGGGATTTTGGTGGCCATCGTAACTGCAGCCTTCTGATTTGGTACACTGCCAACCTTTTAGACTTCATTTAGGATACATTGTCCCTTTTGGTTGTCAAGTTAATAAATTGGATGAGAAGTAGATTATTTGACTCGTCTTCCTTTAATTTAACCATGAATTTATGACTAGTTCAGGCTGAGATTTCTTTTTAGGGAAAATGTTCTATAGCAGCCAATATCTGATTTTAGTGGCATGTACAGTCTAATAAATGGTTGTCACGTTTAAAAGTTGTACTACTTGTTCAATAGATATTTATCATGTGGTGTTTTTTATTACACTATTTTTTTCGTGCAAAACGGTAATCAGAATAACTAATTATTATTACAATTTAATGGTATTCTTCTTCAGTAATAAATTAAAAGTATCATGTTTGACTTACATGAATGATGAAAATATATTATATATGTATTTTGTTAGATACCTAATTTATAAATGATTCATTATGTCACTTAGCTCACCGCTTATTTTATTTTATTTTTTAGAGAATGTTATTAACATTCCTAAAATTTCATTTGGCACTCCAAACTTTCTATAATTAAAAAAAAAGGGTAAATTACATAGTAGCCCCTCAGGTTTGAGGTCTATTGCAATCTTATACAACATCTTTAAAACATGTCACTTTCATACCTCAAGTACTATTTTATTTCAATTTCATACAACCGTTAGATTTTCCATTCATGGATCTGTTAAATGCTGACGTGGCTGCCAAATGTCTGCCACGTGGCAAATAAAATAATTTTTTTAATTTTTTTTTTAAAACCTGAAATTGGAAGAAGAAAAAAAAAAGAAAGAAAGTGACCGAACCCAGAAGAAGAAGAGAAGAAGAAAGAGGAGGGAGGAGAAAGAAGAAGAAGAAGAAAAAAAAAGAAAAAAAAAAAAAGGGGTCCGAACCCAGAAGAAGGAGGAAGGAGAAGGAAGATGAGGAGGAGGAGGAGGAAGAAGAAGAAGAAGAAGAAGAAGAAAAAAAAGAGGGACCGAACCCAGAAAAATGAGGAAGAAGAAGAAGAAGAGAAGAAGAAAGAGGAGGAGGATGAGGAAGAAGAAGAAGAAGAAGAAAAAAAAAAAGAAAAAAAAAAGGGACCGAACCCAGAAGAAGGAGTAAGAAGAAGAAGAGAAGAAGAAAGATGAGGGAGGAGAAAGAAGAATAAGAGAAGAAGAAAGAGGAGGGAGGAGAAAGAAGAAGAATAAGAAGAAAAAAAAAAAAAAAAAAAAAGGGGTCCGAACCCAGAAGAAGGAGGAAGAAGAAGAAAGAGGAGGAGGAGGAGGAGGAAGAAGAAGAAAAAAAAAAGGGGACCGAACCCAGAAAAGGAGGAAGAAGAAGAAGAGAAGAAGAAAGAGGAGGAGGATGAGGAAGAAGAAGAAAAAAAAAAAAAAGAAAGGGACCGAACCCAGAAGAAGAAGGAGGAAGAAGAAGAAGAGAAGAAGAAAGAGGAGGAGGAGGGAGAAGAAGAAGAAGGAAAAAAAAAAAAAAAAAGCGAAAAAAAAAAGGGTCCGAACCCAGAAGAAGAAGAAAGCGAAAGAGAAGAAGAAGAAGAAGAAGAATAAGAAGAAAGAATAAGAGAAGAAGAATAAGAAGAAAGAATAAGTGGCAGATATGTTTTTTTTTTTTAATTAAAAAAATATTTTATTTGCCACGTGACAGACATTTGGCAGCCACGCATTATATATGTGGCAGCCACGTCAGCATTTAACAGATCCATTGATGGAAAATCTAACGGTTGTATGAATGAGGTATGAAAGTGAAATGTTTTAAAGATGTTGTATAAGATTGCAATAGACCTCAAACCTGAGGGGCTACTATGTAATTTACCCTAAAAAAACACTTATGAATAGTGTAGAATGAAATTTTTAGAATGTTAATAACAGTTCCCATAAAAAATACACTTATAAAAAATGTAGAATGAAATTTTTAGAATGTTAATAACCGTTTCCATTTTTTATTATCCCCTCGTCAGTGCAAAAGGCTAATCAGAATGAGTTGGAAGTTCATGAGTGTTTATATGGTGACAACTGACAAAGCTGCTCATGGGCTTCACATATGGACTTGGCCTTCTACCTACGCTGACTAACATTCATTGAAGTCTAAAAAGTTCCGGAAAATAATGAAATGACTCAGTTTAATGAGTCCTAAACTATACTAGTAGAAAATTAACAATTAGGGTGCGTTTGTTGCACCGGCCTGTCTCAGACTGGACTAGCTTCAGAGACTAAACTGAATTGGTTTAGACTAGACTAAGGGCTGGTTTGGTATTGCTGTGCTTTGAAAAAAAGCTGCTGTGAGAATAAGCGGCTGTGCTGTGAGAATAAGCGGCTGTGAAATAAATCAGCAGAGCGTTTGGTAAACTTTTTTGTAAAAAAGCTTTTGGAAAAAAAAGTAATCTGATAGTGGGTCCTTTCATTAAAGGAGCACTGTAGCTCCATGTGCTTTGAAAAAAAACCAGTTTTCCAAAGCTACAAATAGCAGCTTCAGCTTTTTCTTTTGATTTCAACTTATTCTCACAGCAGCTTCCAAAATAAGCCCTTTTTTTTCAGTTTACCAAACACCTAAAACCCTCACAGCTTTTTTTCATAGGTGCTTTTTTTTTAAGCACCTCACTCCCAAACTAGGTCTAAGCTGGACTAATTTAGTGAACCGTTTGGTGCAGTGTCGGACTAAGAAGCAATATAACAACAAAATTTTATACAAATACCAAAAAATTGAACCACAACATCAACATTCTGCCAAATCCAAATCCTAACATCCAAATTCCAGAAAAATCATAACTAGATGATCACCACTCCGGAAAAATCAAATCTTTCACTTATATGTGCATGACCAAAAAATCAATTTGAAAACCTCATATTACATTTTACAACCCAGAATTGAATCTTTCCAATGAATCAAGAGAACCCAAATACCCCACAGAACAAAAAATTCAACCCAATAGAAGCAGAATGTAGTCAGCAGCAAGCAAACCACAATCAAATATTTCCAGATCGAGAAGATATCCATTGCTGCATTACGTTACATGAACTTTGAGCATCTGGTCATCTCACGGTTATGGAATGGTAGGAAACCCATCTGAGTCTGCAACCTCGACGGCAACCACGGCCTTTGAGCAACGATTTGATATATAGTAATATATAATTCATTCAAACCCATATATAGAATATGACAAATTAAAATTGCTATCCCAATTCTCAAACATACATATATATATATATATATATATATATATGTATGTATGTTATAATCTCAAGCAACTCCATCAACAATCCCAAATCAATATTCACAACTTAGAATCAAGTGAAACGAACTAATAGAATTTCAGGTGATTCTTCCAAGTTTTTCTCACCTTTTTTTTTTCATCAAACTAATAGAATTTCAGGTGATTCTTTCGAGTTTTTCTCACCTTTTTTTTTCATCAAAGAATTGAAGATTCTTCTGCAAATTTGCATGTTTGAATTGAATTTGGGGATTTGAGTACTGGGTAAATTTGAATATGTCAAGCTATCTTTTTTTGTCTAACGGCGAGGGCCCAAGTGAGCTCAAACAAATCGGACGACGGCGAGAGCGGGACCTTCCTCGAAGGTTTGCAGCAAAGGAGTCATTGTTGGAGCTCTATGCAACTGCAATTTGGTCAGGTCATCGAGAATATCGCTGTAGTTCTCTCGAATTAGAAACGAGGGAATGGTCTTGGTGTGGTGTTGTGATCTCGTTGGAGAGAGGACGCAACGCAGACGAAGCAAAGTCTTTGTAGAGGGAAGACGCCAAGCGGCGCAAAAGAGATGAAGCAGGTCTTAGCAGTCCCGTGGTTTTCAGGGGGCTTTGTAAAGACGACCTAACGAGGGAGATAGTCCACACGAGTCCGGGCTAGTCTCATTTAAGTTAGTCCCTAAGCATACCAAACATGGGACAATAATCCTAGCCAATCCAGTCCCACTTAAGAAGGTGAAACAAACACCCCCTTAAAGTACTATTTCAAAAGCAATATTACGTAGAACAGTCATATCATGTGTTACTATGGCCAAACGATCAAACTCGAGACTTTATATGTTTGTATATCACCCATACCCACTTTTTATGCCCGTGTAAGAGGCACCACATGAGTATACGCCACAACGAAATTTCTCTCAATATCTTGACCCAAATTTGCCAAACTCAACTATATTGTAAGTTTACAACAATTTGAGGAAAACGTCTAAATTTTTTGGGTTTGAGTAAAATGTGGAACATGCATTTGAAGTTTTAATCGATTGCAGAACTTGCACTAATCAGCAATTCCTTCTTCCTATCCCGTTCCTTCTTCCTCTGTCCGGGTCTAACTGTTGGAAAAAATTAGTATCTTATATGATTATAGTTAGTTTGATATATGGGATTATACCATCCGAATTAAGATTTCTAGGTTTTACTTTCTATAAATATAGCTTATAGTTTAGTATGAATAACAAGTTAGTTACGATGTGGCCTCTTAAGATTTTGTAGCTATTTTGACATTCTTGTCTATTAATAATATTCTTATTATTTTGTAGTCATATTTGTTCCGCACTATGATATTCAACTTGATATCAGAGTAGGTTTGATCTTTCGGGATTTATTTTGCTCTTGTATCAATGTTGTTTGTTTGATATTAGTTTTCAGTATTAGTTTTTGAAAAAAAAAATTGAGTATGTTTGCTCGGAACCACTTGCAGGTCCCTGCATACCCGAAACCCCAGCCAATAACCGCCGCTTCAAACTTGTCGTGCCTAGTTTTTCTGCAATCTGCCGCTGCTATTGACCGAAGCCTAGAAACGTACCCACATCGCCGCCACGCCCAACATACCCGCCTATCGCCCATATTGCCATCCACTGATGCACTCCCTGTACACGCATCCTTGCCGCCGCTCTGATCTGCACCCTGTTGTTGTCCCATTAGGCACAAAATCCGCAGGTGCTCCTACCTATAGACCCATGTTCTGCAAACCAGTCTGTGCTTTGTAGAAGTTAAGGAAAGAAAAGAAGAAAAAGGAAAGAAAAAAAAAAGGAACGGGTGAAAGGAAAATGTCAGAACAAAAAAAAATTGTTGAGGTTTCGACCCACACGGGTAAAGAGGAAAAATGGGTTGTGGGCTGTTTGCCAGCCATTTTTTGGTTTGATGTCTTTGAGGCTCACATGAGTTGTTGGCTTGTTTGAGATTGTTTTGTGACAGTCATTCAAGTGCTTAGAATTGTGACCACTAGAGTGATAGTGTTTATGTTTGTTCATTCATTGATACAATTGAGATATGGAAATCTCGTCCATTTAGTGATAGGTTCTTTCTATACTCTTAACACTAGCCAATTTGAATTAGAATCAGTTTGCTAGCCAGAATTAGCTTGCCAACAAGAATCAATTTGCCAATCCAGTCAAGTTTGCTTGCTTGCTAGTCCACCTAACGGAGCCAATCTGCATCTGCTTGTTTGCAAACCCATGTCCTATACCGCTATGAGTTTGACGGTTTTTAGTATATGGGCTTAGCCCATCAGAATTAGGGTTTCTAGGTTTTGCTTTTTATAAATATAGTTTATAATTTAGTATGATTAACAAATTAGTCACGATGTAGCCTGTTAAGGTTTTGTAGCCGTTTCGGTATTCTTGTCTATTAATAATATTCTTATTATTTTGTAATCATGTTTGTTCCGCCCTATGTATTCAACTTCAACACCTCTCTCTAGTTGGGTGGAGTTAGGCTATTATCCTTCCTATCGATAATGGTCTAATTTTGTATCTCCTACACTATTGAGCGTGTTGGTCGTGTTCACGGTGGTGGTAGTTCGGGTGAACATGTGGTTTGATTTGTAAGTGGTTTGATTCGAATATCTGAAGCCATTGAGGCTTTCTATCGGTTGGATTGTGTTTGATGAGGCACACCCTTTGAAAGCTTCAACTCGATCCTTTAGTTTTGGGTTTGTGCATTACAACACAATGCCTTTCATTACGGTGAAGTACATGGCCTCTAAGTTGAGGCCTTTGCCATTGCCATAGGAAATTTGATGCACACTTGCTGTAACATCCCATATCGCTTAGGGGAATGGATTCTATAAGCCTTATATGTATATTCCCATCTCTACCTAGCACGAGGCCTTTTGGGAGCTCATTGGCTTCGAGTTCCGTAAGAACTCTGAAGTTAAGCGAGTTCGCGCAAAAGCATTCTCAGGATGGGTGACTAACTGGGAAGTTCTCGTGTGAGTTCCCAGAACAAAACCATGAGGGCGTGGTCGGGGACCTAAAGCGGACAATATCGTGCTATAGTGGAGTTGAGCCCGAGATGTGGTGGGGGCCCAGGCGGGGATGTGACACTTGCCCAAATAGTTGCTTCAATATAAGGATTGTTGCTTCAATTTGCTGTGTTGCAATCCATGTGGCCTTAGTGTCCACAAATCTTATCTTTTTTCACAATCGGCGGAAACCTTTGGCGGCTGTTGGTGCTAAAGATTTTATGCAGGTTACCTTGGGCTCTTGGTGGCAGGGATGACGACGATGTCCACAGTGGCTCTGTCGTGTCGTGGGATCTGCAACCTCTGTTGTCCTTGCTACCCACACACCCACGTGGTCCTGCAGTCCACGCCTCCTACCATGTTTGTATCATGTCTTCCTTGTGGACACACTTATGGACATTTCATCAGCTTTAGTTAAGTTTGGCTTTAGTTAAGTTTTAAGATTTTTTTTTTTTTTTTGTAGCACTTTGAGTGGGTTAGATTAGTAGGTTTTGTGTTGCTCTTATGATCTGATTGTGTCGCTTATGTGATTTATGTGGCTTCGTTGTTGATAACTTTATGTCAGGGTACCGGTGTTAGGACTGTCACGTCTACCATCTTTTTGACAGTTTTACACGAGACTCTTGTTTGTGTTGGTTTATTGTGATAGTCGTATAGGGGTTTAAAATCTTTGCATCTTGTGCGAACTACCTCCAAATCAAGAAATTGTATCCATCTATTACCTCTTGTATTTGGTTGTTCTTAATAATGAAACACACTATGCTTCTATCAAATAAAAAAAATACTTAATCTGAGCGGAATGTCACATTGCTGAGTTGCCAACATCCTGCATTGAGTGCCTTATATCCGATTAGCGTGCCGAAAATGCTAAAATTTTTGGGATTGTAGCTATACTAATCATTTGCCTAAGCAATCATGCAAATACATTTGTGAAATCTGAACACTTCGACTTTGTACGAGTTATGGGGGTCGGTTTTGTAGGTCATTCCGATAGTGCCGTTGGTGCACTTGATGTAAAATCTGGACACGTTGATTTTCCCCAAATAGCTTTCTCTTTGCGGGAATTGAAATTTGGTGTCTTTTGGACATGGAATTTCCTAAACAAAGAGTCCACAACTTCTTAATACTTAAAAAAAAAAAAAAATGCTATTAGTACTTCCAAAATTTTATTTTATTTTTTTTATAAATGTATTTTTCTTTTTAATTATAGAAAATTTGGAGTACGAATTGAGATTTTTAGAGTGCCAATAACAATTCAAAAAAAAAAAACAAAAAAAAATTGTTCAACTAATTAAAGAACAAATTAAGAAACCAACACATAAATTTTAATTTTGAAATTTACAATAATATTTTTAATTGATAAATAAAGAAATGTTGACGTGGCCTAAGGGAAGGGATCCTCTCTGGTTCTTTTCTCCTAATCTACCAAATTAGGGAAGTTGAAATTTTTTTAAATGACTGAAATTATTATAACTTTTAAAGGTTTGTAGTCGTTAAATCAAATTTTAACGGTATAAATTTCTAAACCCCTTGCCGTGGCCTAATGCCTAGTGTCTTAATCGAAATCCTAAAAGGCACTTATGTCTGGTAAAAAAAAAAAACTTTTTAAGTTTTGAGCGTTTAAATCTAATTTAGCCCTTTCCTATTGGGATCCTGAGTTTCTGACCCAATTTCCTACCCTCTCTCCCCCGGCCAAGCCTCCTCCGCCGCCGCCCCCGGGATTCCACACCTTCTCCATCCTCTCCAGTATGTCTTCCCTTCACGTTTCCCCAAACACCATTTCTCAGACTCTCAATCTCCGCGGTCGATTCAGCCCCAACTTAGGCAGGGAAGTCCGACTAATCAACGTCCGGAGACCGGTCACTGGCTGCCTCAGCGTGGACGTGGAAGCACCCGATACCACCTCAAAACTAGAGATTTTGAAGAGCAACGAGGTTATGGAGATGGAGGCAAAGGTCCTGCTGCAGACCTACGCGAGGACTCCAGTGGTGCTCACCAGTGGCAAAGGTTGTAAATTGTACGACACCGAGGGGCGAGAGTATTTGGACCTGAGCTCGGGGATCGCGGTGAACGCGCTCGGCCATGGCGACGAGGACTGGTTGAAGGCTGTGGTTGATCAGGCCGGAACCCTCACTCACGTCAGCAATCTCTACTATTCGATCCCTCAGGTTTGCCCTTTATCAACTTGGATTCTATTGCTTGTTTGGTTGCCGAGAAAGTGTGGGAAAATTGTAAAAGATTGCATTTTGTGCATGAACGGCGTCGTTAGTATGGTTTTGGACTTGTGGGTATCGCTTGGTTGCCGAGAAAGTGTAGGAAAAATGTGAAAGATTGCATTTTGCGTCTAAACGGCGTCGTTAACTCTGATTATGGACTTATGGGAATTGGTTGGTGTGTTGTAGGTGGAGCTGGCAAAGCGTCTGGTGGGTGCTAGTTTTGCAGACCGTGTGTTTTTCACGAATTCCGGAACCGAAGCGAACGAAGCAGCCATTAAATTTGCAAGGAAGTTTCAGAGACATGCTCACTCTGATGCGAAAGAGCCGGCCACGAGCTTCATATCTTTCACAAACAGCTTCCATGGGAGGACCATGGGCGCTCTTGCCTTGACTAGCAAAGAGCATTACAGGTCCCCTTTTGAGCCTGTCATGCCTGGAGTCACGTTTGTGGAGTATGGAAATATACAGGCTACCAAAGAACTGATTCAGCCTGGAAAGACTGCCGCTGTTTTCGTTGAGCCGATTCAGGGTGAAGGGGGAATTTACAGTGCTTCAAAGGAGTTTCTGCAGTTTCTCCGTACTGCTTGTGATGATGCCGGTGCTCTTCTGGTATTTGACGAGGTAAGCAGCAGCTATTTGAACAAACTAGATGGTGTTTTTGTGCTGGCTTCTCTTGTTAACATTAGCACACTATAGTTTTATGGTTTATGCAAAATGGTTCTGACTTGGTTTGGTTAGGTTGGTAATTGCACTGGATGATTTGGTTTCATTGATCCCTTGGATAATGGTCGTTATGACCTCGACCCATCGTCACATTGAAAATTTCACTAGTAAATGTGTTGTATTTCCCCTTTTCCAACATGAAATATGAATTCTCGCATGATGCGTCTGATTATCTTGTATTAGATTCAATGTGGATTAGGTCGAACTGGCCATCTCTGGGCGCATGAGGCTTACGGTGTATTCCCAGATATCATGACACTGGCTAAGCCACTTGCTGGAGGACTTCCCATCGGAGCTGCATTGATGACTGAAAGAGTTGCTTCCGCCATAGCTTTTGGTGACCACGGAAGTACGTTTGCCGGTGCACCTCTTATCTGTAGTGCTGCCCTTGCCGTTTTTGAAAAAATATCCGATCACAATTTTTTGAATAGTGTCAGTAAGAAAGGTCTCTACTTCAAAAACATCTTAAAACAGAAGCTGGGAGGGAACCCACATGTTCGAGAAATACGTGGTCTCGGGCTTATTATCGGAATTGAATTGGATGTCTCTGCCTCACCCATTCTGGATGCATGTCGAAACTCTGGCCTGTTGATATTGACTGCTGGAAAAGGCAATGTTCTGAGGCTCGTACCTCCATTGATCATAACCGAGCAAGAGCTTGATGTTGCAGCCGACATTCTGTCTCAAGCTTTGCCAGTACTTGATGAAACTAACTCAAAATAGGAGGATGAAAATTGCATTTTGGTAGATGCTGCTTCTCAAGGTATTGTGTTGATATTATTGTAATTTTGTTGCTCTTACGGCGTAGTTTGTTATTAGTAATCACTCGATCTTGAAACTGTCTGCTAGAAATAAAAAATGTGGTGAAATTTCATCTAGTATGGTTCCTTTTGGGTTGAGTTTTCTTGTTATTTGGGTTCTGCCTCAAGTTTCCACAAAATTTCTCTCTTTTCCGAAAAGAATCAAAACCGGAAATTAAGTGTTCGATTACTAATCAACAACTCCATACTACATAAGACACCAGAATGCAGTAAAGAATAAATTGAATATTGAAAGATTATATCATCTTTCAGGAAGCCAAGTTGCTTTAACCTGGAAACCTATATGTTATTTCTTACAAGCTTTGTATCAAAAATTTACGAAAGTATGTAATTACATCGCATAACAAACAATTTTACCTGACCCTGTAAGCACTAGTAAGCCGGGACAAGTTGGAATTCAACTGTTTGCAGACCGAGCCTCTGCTTATTTTTGTGCCACGGCATGAATCGTTTGAAGATTGTAGGGACTGCAGAGAGTCAAGATATCCATTGAGCCAGAGTGCTAAAATGCAGAATTCTTTTTCTTAAAATGATACACTGCCAAAGCACGCCCGGACTTCAAAGCTAGATTCTCATAGTTTTCACAAAGTTTATGCACTTGGAACTACCACAACTTTCCCATCCTGCTTACTTCACTGTGATTTTTTACTTTGTGGCTCATATGATGGCTATCGATTGTGAGTACTGTGTATATGCTCTTCAGCCTCCTCTTCACTTCACTGGCCGGACACCAACAGTTTTTACACGGAATCTATACTGAGGTTGAGAGTCTTCATCGTCATCGTCATCGTCATCATCTTCACTAGAGTCATCTTCCACTCTGTCCCACCGTGCATAGTCCAGAGAAGAGTGTCCCTTTGGCTTCGGGATTGCTTGCCATCCTTTGTCTTTTTCTTTTTCAGACGATGCCTTGACGTGCTCTGCACGAGGGGTCACAACTTCAGCTGGGGAAGTGGTCTTCATCGAGTTACCTTTTGGATCCCTTCCCTGTTGAGAAACTTCCCTGTTTACTGGTGTCGTAGGGGCAATAACATTGGCAACAGCAGTTGTCTCATTAACCTCAGGAATCTGATCCCTTCCTCCACCTGAAAATACATCTTCTTTTTCTTCGTATTGCTCCTCTTTCTCCTGATATCTATCTGGCTCTGCTTCATCCTCCTCCTCGTCTTCCTCTTCTTCTAGCTCTGCTTCGGATTCAGGTATTGGAGCAAGTGACTTTCCTCGAGCAGAAAAAATGAACTCTTTACTCACAGCCATGAAAATGACAATTGCAAATTTATGATTTCAGCACCGACTGCACTGCTGCTGCTGATGGTGATGTTCATATATGTAAATTTTTTGGAACAGCGGTGTTCATAATTGCAAACACAAACACAATGATGACTATGATGCTTATAATTCAACAAAATCTCCCAAATAACACTGAACAAGAAAATTCAACAATGTGTAAAACAATGAGAAAAGCAGAAGGAAGAAGGGCATTATACCACTTGTGTCTTTAGACGGGCTTGAAGGTTTTGATAAACTTCCGATGATGGATTTAGCTCGATAAGACGATGAACATCGAAGAGCGCCGAGTGATATTCCTTGAGGGTCACCAGGGTCTGCGCCCGCAACATCAATGCTCCAGTGTGATTGTAATCAAGCTCAAGAACTGAGGTACATTCATCTGCTGCCTAAGATATAGTCAAATGAAGTCAACCAACAAATCAATTATTTTTAATCACAACGAAATTCCTACCATCAATTCCATATTTCTTCCTGCAAATCAAAATCGAGAATCCAGAACGCGATTCTCAGCTGAACTCGTAATTAGAAAACACAAATTACTTGCCATAATCAACTCATTAAGATCAAAATTATGAAAACTGCGCAATTTTCAACTGAATAATCGTGGTTTGAACTCTCAATATCCACACTTCCGTTGCAATCATCGTTCCAAAATACGAATTGCTTGTTCTAATCAACTCATAGAGATCAAAATTTTGATAAATCTACAATTTCGTACAGCAAGAGGGAAAAAAGCGCGAACCTTTTTGAAATCGTGAAGCTTCAAGAAGCAAGCAGCTCGGTTGCTGTGGAGGGCGATCTTCTGGGGTTTGGTCCTGGCCATGGACAGGGCTTCGGTGTAAAACCCTAGCGCCTCCGAGTAGCTACCTTCCCGGTGCATCTGGTGGGCCCGCTCGATCCTGTTCACCGGCGCCGCCGACGCCATCGTGTCCTCCTCCTCCTCCGCCTCCGCCGGCCAATCTCATCCGCCGGAAATTTCACAGAATTGGTCAGTGTTCGGTTGTTATTATTGCCACCGGCAAATCAATCGGAGAGAGTGAGAGTTTCGGTCGGGGGAGATTTCGAATTGCTGATTTACAAAGCTGGAGTCTGAGACAGCGATTTTGACTTTTTATTTATTTATTTAAATTTAATGGTGTCACGTGAGCGTGGCTGCCGGCACGTGAATTCAACCTGGCAAAACGAGTGCGAGTGTGGGAGGAGTTCAAACCCGTTTGGTGGTTACAGTACTATTAACAAGAAAAACACCACCAAATTACTAATTAGTTCAATAAACAAATTTAATTAAAAAAAATCAGTATGAATATTTTTTTTGTCATTTTTTTGAAATATATTACAAGGAGAAGTTCTTAAGGCTTAACACATCATAGTGATAAAAATTAAAAGGCGTAGAGTATATACAAATAAAAGCAATCACACTATAAGTGATAAAGTGAGAAGATATTTCTCCGTTCTCTCTTCAAAAATAGAGAGAGCTAAAGGTGTGGTTCTGATGGAAAGTTGAAATGACATTTTGATTTTTGTTGAAATGCGAGAGAAGATGAAATGAGATGAAACGTTGTGTTATACTCGGTAAGGGGGTTTCAACTTCACGTAATTTGGTCATATTAGAACAATTGTAAATAAGTCAAATTTAGGTATTGTGGGCATCCCTTAAGTTAAATAACGACCTTAATGAGAGCTAGATGTGCCCTTATTTTTGTATTATGATCTTGTTTTCTTTCTGTAAATACTACTGTAGGACCCATTTTTACGTTTCATATACATTTGTTAATTTTTTATCATTAATCTTCTTCAATTTATTCCAATTTGATGGTTGAAAATTAAGAGGGTTGTGTGAAACATAGAAGTGAGTGTGTGGATAACACTACTCCAAAGGTAATGGATTAACAACAATATAGAACTTGCTTTTTCATCGAGATGCTTTGGACGCAGTTCTTGTTAACTTAGAAATAGGGAACGTGAACGTTTTGGCTCACATCCTTATACCCTCAACATTCTTTGAATTGTCACGTTGGCAAAATCACATTTAAAAAAATGGTTGGCGATGCTTTTATATTTGGAAACTTTAATGAAAAACTCTCGATACTGTTCACTTTAACGAAAAATCAAATTTTACACTACAAAATCAATTATAGTACTATTCACTTTACCATTTATTTTATCCTTCCCATTAAAACTCAAAGTTTTCAAATCCTTTTCATTAATTTTTCCTTTATATATATTTTTAGAGATTTTTAGAAACCATATTAAAGAACAAAGAAAATGACAAAAATAGAACACGTGTTACTTAATTCAAGCAAGGAGAACCTATGGGATGAGAGATCTCACGCATCTGAATGTGCCAACGTGGCAACGGTAAAATACCAATCAGAAAAATCACAAAGGAAATTGTTTTATTTTTTTTATTGGTCGCAAAAGAATTATTGAAATGTCGCAAATTATTGAAAAGAAGTCTGCACTGCATAAACCCTAAAATCCAAATTGGGAAGATTGGGTAGGATTTTGCCCTAGTGCTGCCGTCTTCGTCTATTCACAGGTAACGTTAATTTCTCCTAGCATCGGTTTCGTGCTTTTAGCTTCTGCATTCAAACTTTCCTGCTCTTCGAATTCTTCGAGCCCTTTTGAGATTATTTACGTAAATTAGCTCATTCGAAATCGTAAAAACACAAACAAAATATTGGGTTTTGTTTGTTTGGTTTGAATTATCTGTATCTGTACTTCTTTTTGTAATCTGTGGAAGTTTGGGGTTTTGGGATAATCCTCTGTTTATCTTAATTCAATTTGGAAAAATAGGCTGCAGAAAAGAAGCGGGGGTGGATTTATGGCTTAAATGGGGAAGAATATGTGTGAGTGTGTACGTGTTCTAGTTTTCGTTGGTGGGCGTTATATTTATATTTTGTGTAGTTTGATAGCTGTAATTTTGATTATACTCATAATATGGGTTTTGTTTAATTTTTTGAGTTTTCGACTTTCATGTAACCAAAGAAGTAACAAGGATACCATTCACTTCACTTGTGTACAAATTATGTTTTGCAACGATTGAGGTAGCGAAGTTGTTAATTTGTCTAGATCTTTAGAATTCCTACATGCACAATTTTGTTATTCTTTTGTTTTCAAACTTCTGATAAGAAGCTTGGTACTATTTCCGAGATAGAAATATGATATTGTTTTTATGGTTCAACTATGAGCGAAAGTGGTTCTTCTTGTCTCATGCATTGTAAGGGTGCGGTGAATTCGAGAAAATGGTGGCTTTTGATAAAGATGATTCATGTTGTGCACTACATTGTTTTCCACTAGTGTATACAGATAGGATAGCTTTTGAAGGACTTGAGAAGGATTGGAAGAACTCTAGACATTTGTAGCTTCAAATTGTCTTGCAATAGGGGCAGCATTGAATAAATCAAAGAAGGATTATGATTTTCTGTTGAATATTTAGATTGTGACATTTGTTATTATCATTTTGGTTTTGACCGGAATCATCCATATATGAATAAAGGTAAAGGAAAACACCAAATTTGACCAATATGCATCATTATGCGAGAGTAAAAGAGAAATAGAAAGATATGCAAATTCCACTGAAATGGAAGCAAAACTTTAAACTGTGGGGAAAGAACTAGAATGCTTGTTTTTGTAGGAGATACGGTGAACAAAGTAGAATATGCAGGGGGAAAATACAGCCTATTTTAGTTTATTTTTCATTTTAAACTTTGTGATTACAACTACTTTTATTTATTTTGTTTTATCTTATTTCATATAGTATTTCTGACCCATTTTGGTAAGCCATGAACAGGAATCTGGTGGACTTTGGTGATATAGTCTTTACAGTTTTCAACAACAGAAGTTGTTTATATCATTTTAATTTTAATTTGGTGAGCTGGGATACATATGGCTAGTTTTTCCCCTGCTGAAGCCACTCATCTTAAAGACATTCAGGACAGGATAGAGGAAGGATCCTGTTGGTACTTCTACAGAAAGGAAATTGAAGAAAATTCTCCATCTAGACGAGACGGCATTGACTTGAAGAAAGAGACATATTTACGCAAGTCATACTGTTCTTTTCTACAAGATTTGGGTATTAGACTTAAAGTGTGAGTTTTTGAGCATTATCTCTTATTTTGTTTTCACTTTTCCTTTGTCTCAACCAATCAAATTTCTGTCAGTTGTGATTCCGTCTTTAGTAGTATGTTTTTAATCTTAAACTAAGAATAAATCTATGTAACTCAATTGATTTTCTTTTTATTTCATTATTGGATATTGTTTAGGGCTTAGAGTTTAGGGTTTAGTCTTAGGGGATTTAGAGATCTAAATCACTTAAACCCCCTAAGAAATGCAAAGCCTTACTCAATAAACTCCAACATTCCCTACGCAATAGCTACTAAACCTTCTATCGAACAAAAAAAAAAGTAGCTGTATAAAGGAGACTCTTGTGACAAACGGATTGATCAAGTATTTGTTAATGGTTATGTATATGTAGATAAGTGTCTTGTTTAAATGTTATTCTAGAAGTGATAGTGCAGTATATATACTGCATCAATGGGTTTAATTGATAATAGTGATATAACATGATGGTGCATGTGTCTAATAAAAATTTCAAAGCATTAGTTGCTTTAGGAAAGAATTCCCTAGTGCTTTGTAGAGCACCTAACGAATTAAAAGTAGAAGAAGAAGCAGAATCATGTTTTCTTGCAACTTAACGAGTGGATGATGGGATAGTTTCAAATGCAAATTGCAAAAGCATAACCCATTTGAAATGCAGTTCAGATTGAGGATGCATTTTTGGGTGATATGAGAGCATTCTTACCTTAGGAACGTACTATGTTTGAATGCTTTCTTTAATCCTGATTTGTGTATGAATTGAATTAGGATTATTTAAGTCTTATGAGGGGAAAAAGTCTAATTGAACACATATCCAATTCATACAGTTACCTGACAAAAGAGACGTGTTGTTCTTTTAAAAAGTCAAAAGAGGTTATTATGCATGTAAGTTTAGACATAGACATATTCATATATGTTTTGAAAAAACTAGTCATCAGCACTGAAGGTAGCCAGCATGCTCGTAGTCCCTTCTAAATGGTAATTTTGAAAACAGAATTAACTTTGAGTTGAATCTTACTCAATAGCCCTGTAGGTTTGAAATCCTCATGTTAACCACTGGAATTATCATTGCCAATATTCTACCATATAGTATGTTTATATATATCTTTTATCTTGTTTTGACTCATTGGTTCAGCATGATGAAGATCCTGAATACTTTGTTATGCAGACCCCAGTTGACGATTGCAACATCCATAATTTTCTGTCATCGATTCTTTCTTCGTCAATCACACGCAAAGAATGATAGAAGGGTGAGTACTTGAAACCTGAATTCCCCACCCCCTATAGTTTGCATTGTCTATTATTCTATGTCTGAGTTAGCTTTAGACTTTTTACCTGGGGTGAACGCTCACCCATTAGTTACTACAAACTTGAAGATTCGTCTAACTTTTATTGTACTTGTGTTGCTAATAGCAAGCAAGGCAATGGGAGAATAAATTGATGTCATAAATCCATGTACCTTGCAATTTGTATAACCGAGCCATGCTTTCTATTGCACCTGTGGATTTCTGATGACTTTTATTACTGGAGCAATGGTATTAAGCCGTTTAGCACATAAATCTTATCATACAGTCAGGGGATTCTCTTATTTGTTGGAGTATACGCAATGGCTCACAAATATGCCATGATGTTCTTGAAATCCCCATTATTTAGCCTCAAGTGTGCCGTAATCCCCAGTATCTGGGTCAGGGAAAATGACCTTGTCCACCCTTTTTAAAGGATATATCTTGTTGTTTTACTTAGGTGGGATTTGGGGTGGGGGATAAAGTATTAAGGTTCATAAATGTGAAATCTGCAGGAGTCAATGTATCAAAGAACTCTTTCTCAAACTTTACATTGTCGCTATATAAAGGAAATAGCCAGACTTACTTATATCATCGCAAAGTTAAATTTAACCTTTGTATATGTGCACCTGTGGCGTACATGTGTCGTAGGAAGCAGGTAGAATTTAGGGTTTTATTAATCTTGGTATAGAAAGAAGAGTCATGGACAAATGATTAAATTTTGTTCACTAAACTCAATTCAAATGTGCCGCAGACAATCGCGACAGTGTGTATGTTTCTTGCTGGAAAGGTTGAAGAAACTCCTCGGCCATTAAAGGATGTTATCCTTGTGTCTTATGAAATTATGCACAAGAAGGATCCTAAAGCAGTACAGAGGATCAAGCAAAAGGTGTTTTACTAGAGTGTCTACCTCATATATTAAGATTTTCTTATTGATGCTATTTATCTGGTATTAACTCATTCAGATCTTTATTATTTTGAAGGTAGTCATGGTGTGCGTAACATTGTTTTTTCTGGTCTACGATACAAAGTTATCAGCTGTTTTGCCTTATTTTTTTGTTATGGAATGACATGTCAACTAAACACACCCGAGTGGTGGACTAGACATTTGCATACTTGTGTTGCAATTTTACAAAAAAAGATGTTCTACTGTTTTCTTATAAACAAAAGTTTGTTTCTTATTTAAAAAATAATGAGCTGCTAAATCTTCTAGAGTGAACTTTGATTAACTGTTATTTTCTTCCATTTATTTTGGTATTTCTTTTTGTCTGAAAATGATACTATTGCATGATCCTAGAATGTGTATTCTCTTTCTAATTCTGCTTGACTAGTGGCATAATCCAAGTTGAAATCCTGCAGGAGGTATATGAACAGCAGAAAGAATTAATTTTAATTGGTGAGAGGGTTGTTCTTGGGACTCTTGGTTTTGATCTTAATGTACTCCATCCATATAAACCCCTTGTTGAGGCGATAAAGAGATTCAAAGTAGCTCAAAATGCCCTTGCTCAAGTTGCATGGAATTTTGTTAATGATGGGTATGCTTATCATAGATCATATATGCTATTTTTGGCCCTTGTTCATTCCGTTCCTGAAATTGGAATGTGCCATGCAGACTTCGGACATCTCTATGTTTGCAATTTAAACCCCAGCACATTGCAGCTGGTGCCATTTTTCTTGCTGCCAAGTTCTTAAGAGTAAAGCTCCCGTCAGATGGCGAGACAATCTGGTGGCAAGAGTTTGACGTCACCCCACGCCAATTGGAGGGTGGGTGTCCTCATTTTTAATTCAGTAGGTGATGCTACAGAGCAATCAACAGTGTCCTTACCTTCTCACAATATCTTCATCACTCCAGATTACTCCTTTACTTGCATCCCTCTAATTATTTGTGTTACTCGATATAGATTGTAGGTTTGAGGATGAACTAAAAGAGTTTTAAATAAATTAAGAAAATTGTTAGATGATCATGTGATCGTATGGGTGTCAGCTCTAATTGTACACATTTATTTGTGCAGAAGTTAGCAATCAAATGTTGGAACTGTATGAACAAAATCGAGTTCCAGCTTCCAATCAAGTGGCAGATGGTGCAGGTAGTGGTGGCCCTCATCGGACTCCAGCCAAAGGTACAGCTAGCAATGAAGAACATGCTACAAGCAACAGTCATCTACACGCTGGAGCTACAAGGCCTGAAACCTTGAAGCCTGCATCATCTACGCCAGAACCTGAGCAGTCAGTTGTTGGAAATGATGACGGATCTCCTAGAACTACAAAATGTCGAAATAATGACTACAGAAGTACTGAAATAAAATATGATCTGGACCAGAATGTTGATGTAGAATCCAAAGATAATCAACACGCTGCACCATTGCCATCCAACCAGGAGAAGATTGGAGATTCTCAAAACGTATCAGAATTTCAGTCAGAGGGACGTGATGAAGAAGGTCAAGAAGATAATGGGAAACTTGATACAATAGAAACCCAGAAATTGAAGGACAAACAATTAGGTCAGAGCCTGGAAAATGGGCAAGGTTCACTTGGCCAGTCACCTCAGAATGTTATAAAGAAGATTGACAAAAACAAGGTGAAGGCAGCATTGGAAAAACGACGGAAGAGCCAAGGGGATATGGGTCGAAAAAAGGACTTGATGGATGAGGATGATCTGATTGAGAGGGAACTGGAAGATGGTATTGAACTGGGTTCTGGGAGTGAGAAAATCAAGGGAGACGGGAGGCAAAGCTTACCTAAGTCCTCAACTACACCAGAAAATGTGGACCTGCATCCAGGAAAACATCAAGAGGGTGTCTGGGATGATGGAACTGATCTAAATAGTGTAGAAGGTGAGGTATCTGCACTCGCTGATGGTGGCCAAGGATCTTCCATTTTAAGTGACCGCAAGAGAAAAGCAGTAACCCCTCCACTTGATGATGTAGAGAAGAAGCGGCGGCATGATTATGAACCTGGAACCCCGAACCATAATCAGTTTGATCATAAAGAAGATCACAGCAGGGCGGGCCTGGTCGGACACACTGATATGGATCACATAAGGCCAGTACAGGAAAATCCTGTCTGAGGTGGTGTGTACCGCTTGCAGTTGCTGAAGATGTCTTGATATAATCACTTGCAAGCTCTCTTCTTGTCCAAGTGTATATTGTGATTTGTTCAGAGACCGTCCTTGGTATGCTCTAATCCGTTGGCTTCGGTGCCTTTACTGACTTCTGTCTATTTCTTCCCCACCGTCATCATTTGCGGATATAAACATTGGGATGAATGCGAGGTCTACGAGACCATTTCATCTCATCTTATTCTAAGAATGTTTTTGACACTTTGTTGATGGAAATGGTTAAGTAGGGAAGAAACTTTTGGCATATTGTTGAATCCATCAATTATATAATTCAATGATTAGCAAATTGCGCATCTTTTTCCCTCTGCATATGATCCATATTTGATTTGGTTTTCTGTTCCTTCTACCTTTCCCCCCCTAATTTCGATGAATTTCGTGTACGCAATGAATTTCATCTTGTGTCTCACAGTACCTCAGTTCATCAACTTTCTCCACTGACTTGTTTAGTTTTAATTACGAGATACTCGATTCATATTATTTGTACCGTGTTTTAATTATCAAAATTAGGCATTTAAAAGGGTGTATTCAATTTAGAGTCTATAATCCTTATATTTGATAAAGTTTTATTGATTTATAGAGATTTTATGTTTGAGAGAATTTTCTCGTAGAGATGCTGAATTTGTTAAAACTTAAATACGCTCTAAAGTTCCTCTAAATTCACCAAAACCATCCACGGCATGCTTACTTATAGTGGAAGGAATGGGATGTGAATGAGTGGGTATAGGATATCAACTCTAGTCTTGGATGATTCTATTACTTCACTTCGAGGTTATGAGAAGGCATGGGATACCCATATACATTTTTTTTTTCATTTTTTAGTCATTAATAAATACATGAATGAAAATGATGCACATTTCTTACATTCATTTCTTATAAGAAAATATGCTATAAAATTGAATCCTAATCGAATACATCTGTACTTTTAAGACGTCTGCATTCATAAAGGGTTAAACAGAGCATGAGTCCCTCCAAAGTATTAGTTTCCAATGTATTGCTAGGATAATTTTTTTTTGTCTATAGCAATAGAGAGCTAGTCATTTAGAAATACCATATAGTAATAATTTTATTCATTTGTCAATGAGAAGTGTTGATGCACAAAATCAGTGAGGACTTTGGTACAACAGAAAGTGTGAAGTTTGTGACCTTCGCTAGATTGCTCCGGTCACTAGTGTGGATAAGTATGTAAATTGATAAAGACAGGAAAGCAAACACAAGATGTATGTGGTTCACCCAGATTGGCCACGTCTACGGAGTATAGGAGTTCTCATTAATTGTGAAGGGTTTACACAAGTACATAGGTTCATACTCTCCTTTTGTGAGTACTAGTGAATGATTTAGTACAAATGACATTAGGAAATATTGTGAGAGAATGATCTCTATTTATAAAAGAGAGTTTCTAGTTTCATTCTGACATTGACACGTGTCGTGTTGTGATTGGTTTCTGATGTTGACACGTGTCACGCTATGATTGGCTTCTGATGTCGACACGTGTCGCGCTGTGATTGGCCTCTTGGTTGGAGGGAAACTCTTATGGGTCCTTGACGGTATAACGTTGACCGGTGCTCAATAGTTTCGGGATTGGTCAAGTATGGTTAGACAGTGCTCCCGTAAGTTCCCGAGTAAGGGAAGCTCCTCGGTTGGAGACTTGCAAGATCCATGCCATTGAGTAATCACGAAACTTCTAAGTACCGAAGTGTGGTATCATTTTCACTTGCCTTATCTGTCTTATATGTAGATGTGGCATCTTCTCTGGAAGTACTTTTCATTCATCTAGGGGTGGTATCTTTAACCGATGAAGATGCACAAGGTAATGTATCAATTCACTTGAAGCTTACTTATAGTTTCGGGCTTGGTCAAGTGCGATACAAACCCTATAGTAGGAGTCCCCTAAGTCGTCGAGCTAGGAGATTTGCCGAATGAGGCAACAGATAAGGTAAGCAATCAGACTTCCAAGCAAGCAACCTGGATCGGAGGTTCGACTTCGGCTTCCAGTTGATTGTTCTTCTTCTCCTTGTGTTGTAAACAGCAACAAGGATAAGGAGAAGCAAATGGAGAAAATATGATATGAGATACTTTTGCTTTTGAAGAAATAACTTTCCACATACTTATTCTTGAACTGGGCTGGAGGGTTTTCTGGTTTCCTCCAGAGTATAAGGCCGACTCAAGAATTTGAGGGTCAAAACAAGTCCATCAAATCTAGAGTACGTTCGACCCTGATGATATAAGATACTTTTGCTGTTGACAAAGTAGTGGATGTATCGGCACGTGTTCTGTTACGCTTGTGTCCACATGCTTCCTTGTATCCTTCTCACTTGCCATATATGTTCCTCAGGCAAATATGGTATCTTCTCTGGAAGCATACGATGTTGAAGATGAGTACTCGAGAGCAATGCCAGGCAAGTAATCAGGCAAGGGGTTCCAGGCAGTCAGTTCCTGACTGGAAGCTTGATTCCAAGTGCTGACTGATTGCTCTCTTTCTCCTTGTCTTGCAGGTAAGAACAAGGCCAAAAGAAAAGACAGGAAAAAAACATGATATGGGATACTCTTGCTTTTAACCCTGATGATATGAGATACTCTTACTCTAGTGTGGCTTGTTTGCAGAGGTATTATCGGGAGGAAAAAAAGCTGAGTATTTCGAGAGACTTTGCTAAGAGTGCCCTCTCGGATGTGAAGAAAAGTTTAGCATTTTTTTTATTTGCAGGTCTGCCTGGCTGTGGAGGATTGAGGTCGACATATATAGGAGTCTCCCTAACAACAAGTAATAGTGTTATTCATTTACCCTTCTTGGTCATAGCAATGTAGTGGGAGCTGCAAGCTTCACATGTTTTAACTTTGTTAGAGCACTTTGAAAAAGTGGTTTGTGGTATCTGGAAAGCTGATGTTGCGTGTGACGATTGCATACAAGTTTTATCTAAGGAAATCTGGCTCTCGAAGTTCGGAAAGCGATGCCTCTTCGGTTTTCGAGATTCAGAGATCAGTGTCAGAGCACTTTGAAAAAAGTGGTATGTGATATCTGTAAGGGATCTGGCTCTCGAGACTCAGAGAACAGTGCCTTTTCGATTTTTGAGAAAGCAATCATGTTGGGAGTTTAACTCTTGAGATTCGAATATCAGTTCTCTTCGATTTTTGAGAAAGTAATCTTGTTGGAAGTCTGGCTCTCGAGATTCGGAAGGCGGTGCCTCTTCAATTTTTGAGCAGGTAATCCTGTTGGGAGTCTGGCTCTCGAGATTCGGAGAGCGGTGCCTCTTCGATTTTTTAGAAAGCAATCATGTTGGGAGTATGACTCTTGAGATTCGGAGAGCAATGTCTCTTCGATTTTTTAGAAAGTAATCATGTTGGGAGTCTGGCTCTCGAGATTCGGAGGGCGGTGCCTCTTCGATTTTTGAGCATGTAATCCTATTGGGAGTATGGCTCTCGAGATTCGGAGAGCGGTGCCTCTTCGATTTTTGAGAAAGCAATCTTGTTGGGAGTTTGACTCTTGAGATTCGGAGAGCAGTGACTCTTCAATTTTTGAGAATGTAATCATGTTGTGAGTCTGACTCTTGAGATTCGGAGGGCGGTGCCTCTTCGATTTTTGAGCAAGCAATCTTGTTGGGAGCGTTTTCTCGAATGTGAGTAAAGGTTGGGCATTTTTGACAGTTTGCCTTGCCACGGAACACGGAGGTTGACACATATTGAGACTTTCTAGTTATCAAGCAGTGGTGTTGTTCCTTTACCTTTGTAGGTAATAGTAAGGTAGCTGGACCTTCAAAATTTATATGTCTAAACTTTGTCAGAGATCTTTGGCAAAGTTATCTATGGTACCTGAGGAGCTGATGTTGCGTGTGGAAAGTGGTGCCTCTTCGGAATCCAAAGAGTGGTGCCTCTTCGGAATCCAAAGAGTGGTGCCTCTTCGATTTTTCCTTTTGTTGAATCTTGTATGTTGAAGCTTTGTGAGTGAAGCATGTAGGTTGAGGTAGTGCTCCCTTCATTTCCCGAGTGAGGAAAACTTCTCGGTTGGAGACTTGAAAAAATCCAAGTCACTGAGTGGTCGTGAGACTTCCGAGTATTAAGGTGCAGTAGCATATGGTAGGAGTTCCCCAAGTCTCCGGTTGAGGGAGTTGACGAATGAGGTGTCTTGCTAGTAGCCAAGTTTCCAAAGTAACAAAACTTCACCATTTTCCTTTCTAAATGGTAGCCCAAAACTCCTCTTTCATATATATTTGTTATGAAAGTTGTTAGGCCCAAAGAAGAGGAGGCCTAGGCAATTTTTTTTTTTTTTAATTTTCGAATTTTCGAATTTTCGAATTTCTGAATTTTTGAATTTTTGAATTTTTGAATGTCTGAATATATATATATATATATATATTAAGCTTTATAGGTGAAGCTTTGTAGGTGAAGCTTTGAGGTTGAAGCTTTGTTGGGTACTATGAATTGATTTTGCTTCACACTATCTTGATCAAGATAGTATGAAGCTTTTGTAGATGAAGCTTTTGTGTTGAAGCTTTGTAGGTGAATCTTTTGTGGTGGGGGAAATTTTTGTGGGTGAAGCTTTTATGGTGGGGGAAGCTTTTGTGGGTGAAGCTTTTGTTGGTGAAGCTTTTATGAATGAAGCTTTTGTAGGTGAAGCTTTTGTGGTGGGTGAAGCTTTTGTGGTGGGTGAATCTTTTGTTGGTGTAGCTTTTATGGGTGAAGCTTTTATGGGTGAAGTTTTTGTGGATGAAGCTATTGTAGGTGAAGTTTTTGTAGGTGAAGCTATTGTGGGTGAAGCTTTTGTAGGTGAAGCTTTGGAGTTGAAGCTTTGTAGGTGAAGTTTTGGAGTTGAAGCTTTTGTTGGGTACCATGAATTGATTTTGCTTCACACTATCTTGATCAAGATAGTGTGAAGTTTTTGAGAATTGTGGTTGCCCTCCATTGATGAAGCTCTTGTTAGCACCATAAATTGGTTTTGCTTCACACTGTCTTGATCAATAGTGTGTGAAGCTTTTGAGAGTTGTGGTTGAACTCATTTGATGAAGCTTTTGTTGGCACCATAAATTAGTTTTGTTTCACACTGTCTTGATCAAGAGTGTGTGAAGCTTTTGAGAATTGTGGTTGTCCTCCATTGATGAAGCTCTTGTTGGCACCATAAATTGGTTTTGCTTCACACTGTCTTGATCAATAGTGTGTGAAGCTTTTGAGAGTTGTGGTTGAACTCATTTGATGAAGCTTTTGTTGGCACCATAAATTAGTTTTGTTTCACACTGTCTTGATCAAGAGTGTGTGAAGCTTTTGAGAATTGTGGTTGTCCTCCATTGATGAAGCTTTTGTTGGCACCATAAATTGGTTTTGCTTCACACTGTCTTGATCAATAGTGTGTGAAGCTTTTGAGAGTTGTGGTTGAATTCATTTGATGAAGCTTTTGTTGGCACCATAAATTGGTTTTGCTTCACACTGTCTTGATCAAGAATGTGTGAAGCTTTTGAGAATTGTGGTTGTCCTCCATTGATGAAGCTCTTGTTGGCACCATAAATTGGTTTTGCTTCACACTGTCTTGATCAAGAGTGTGAAACTTTTGAGAATTGTGGTTGAACTCCTTTGATGAAGCTCTTGTTGGCACCATAAATTGGTTTTGCTTCACACTCTCTTGATCAAGAGTGTGAAGCTTTATACGAGTTGTAGTGTTTGCATTGTTACAGATGGGAAATGTTTGAAGCAGATACAAGAGGGCTGAATAACTTAATCTTCGTATGTCATGCACTGAAGTTGTTGTTGGCTTGCAATAAGACTTTGTTGGTGACTATAACTCTTGTTGGGCATAAGTGTTCCCCTAGTTGAGTTATCAAGCTTGAGGGTTTTTTATTATTTATGAATGCTAGGAGTTCACATGTACAAGTTGTACCACTCGTCTTCTGGTAGGTGGAATGAATGGTGAGTTGCTTTCTTCACTTGGTTGGTGATATGAAGGTGGGCTCCTTCATCACTTTTCATCAAATTTCATCACCTGGTTGTTGGCACGAGGATGAGTTCCTTCTTCACCTGGTTGGTGGCATGAAGGAGAGTACAAGTTGTACATTTCATCACCTGGTTTGTGGCATGAAAATGAGTTCCTTCTTCACCTGGTTGGTGGCATGAAGGAGAGTACGAGTTGTACATTTCATCACCTGGTTTGTGGCATGAAGATGAGTTCATTCTTCACCTGGTTGGTGGCATGAGTGGCAAGTTGCCAAATGATATTAGAGTACGAGTTGTACATTTCATCACTTGGTTGGTGGCACGAAGATGAGTTCCTTCTTCACCTGGTTGGTGGCATGAATGGCAAGTTGCCAAATGATATTACAGTACGGGTTGTACATTTAATCACCTGGTTGATAGCATGAAGAAGAGTACGAGTTGTACATTTCATCACCTAGTTGGTGGCATGAAGATGAGTTCCTTCTTCACCTGGTTGGTGGCATGAGTGGCAAGTTGCGAAATGATATTAGAGTACAGGTTGTACATTTCATCACCTGGTTGGTGGCATGAAGATAAGTTCCTTCTTCACATTTCATCACCTGGTTGGTGAGAATAAGGGCAAGGTGTCGAGGCACATTGTAGTGAGTGTCAAAGACACAAAGTATGTTGAACCCTTTCGAAGCATAGTTGGCTTATGTATGGATGTGTTGGAATGTATGATGTTTATGTATGAATGTGTTGGAATGTATGATGTTTATGTTGATTGATATGAGTGATGCTTATGAATGTTTTGCTATGCATGAAGGGATCCATGTTTTTGATATGTGAACCATGTTGGTTGTAACACTTAGTATCACATACTTTGTGTCAAAGTAAGCATGTTGAAGCTCTGAGTTGAAGTATAATGGTAGGTCAGCGTAGACCAAGTGTTCCAGTGCTAGGAACGCAAAAGACTCAGAAGAAGTTGTCTGAATTCCCTCTTCTTTAAATATTTGCCGAATGACTTATGTGACAAAAGATCTCAAGCGGTTGAGAGTCAAAACATTTGTAATGTGTATGTCTTCTTATAATAGCATTTCCTTCAATACCTAGTCCTCCACTTTGAAAGAGTGAGGCTTAGCCCCATAGTCATAATAGTTGACGGTACGTTCACCCCTGGTTGTCTTGATACGAACTTTTATCCCTCTTGTTGTAATAAGCTTGCTGAGAGTAAAAATCATTCCTCTTACCAAAAGACAAATACGTTTGGTGACTTAGCGAGTAGCTAAATGAGGCAGAAGATGATGCAATGGGTGTCTGAATGGCCAATATCTCCTCACTTGGTAGAACTTGACTTCCACTTCCCATTTGTTGATAGGGGTTAACTATATGAGGGTTCTCTTGGTATGTCCTAGCTTCGACGGAGGCGTGGTTGTAAGCATGTGCCATCACCTCAGAGTAAGTCTTCCAAGTGTTGGCATTGATCATGTACTTGAAGAAACAATCACGTAGGCCTGCCGTGAAGGCCTTAAGGGTGGTCTTGTCATATGCCTCAGCGCAGCGAGAATACTCATGGCTGAAGCGATTGGCATACTCTCGTAATGACTTGTCCGACTTCTGGTGAATAGTGTACAAGTCATCTGCAGAATGCAACTAATCGGTCTGGAAAATGTGTTGAGAGACAAGCAGTTTCCTCAATTCCTCAAATGAGTCTACTATCTCAGGTGGAATACGGAAATACCAGTTTAGAGCTCCGCCAGAGAGGGTAGAGGGGAAGAGAAGACATCGCTCTTCGTCGGTGTGCATCTGATATGCCATGGTGGATTCAAAGAGGTTAAGGTGTTCAATTGGGTCATCCCTTCCAGCATAGAGTTGTAAACTAAGCTTTTGTTTTGTTTTCGCTTGAAGGGGGTGTCGAAGATTTTTCTTGTGAGAGAGCCAGGCCTGGGTTAGTTCCAGTCAGGTATCTTGGCCTGACTTTCGGCCTTCAACTTGTTTACTTCCTCAATGAGCTGTAGGACAAGGGGGTTATGAGTGGAGTTATGTACCACTTGAATTTTCTTTCATAAGTCTTTATTGCCTCTTGGAAGTAGGAAAGTTGGAGCATGGGCATGTGGTTTTTTCTTGGACTCGCCGTATTGACTTCTAGGGCGAGTTTGTCGGAATACCTCAGAGTCCCCCGTACTTTCATGTTCCTCTGGGACCTGTCGTTCATTCCCTAGATTGGCAGCTGGTCTGGGTCGTGGGAGGGCACCGAGTCTTTCAGAAACCCTTGGGTCATTGATATTCGAGCATATGTGGAGGGGATTCTCTCGACGTTGCTTTAGGAAGTCTCGGAAGTCATGATAAACGGCTTTCGATCCTTCCAACCCTTCTGCAAGGAGGTGTCTTCCTCCACTTCTTTTACTTCGGGTCGAAGCATTTGGGTTGAGAGAAGTCTCATGTTGATTAATGTTTTGATGATTAGCTCGCTCCTCATCAGGGATACCCATGTCGAAGGGAAGTGACCCTCCGTGTTGGGGGGCACCCAGATAATGGTTTATGTCCACAGGGGCAACGAGCTCGCGTGTTTGAGTACGCCTAGTTTTGTGAAGCTTCTTATACTGCTTCTGGAGAACCTCATTCTTCATTCCTATCTTATTGTTCTGAGCTTCTAGCTCATCGACTTTAGCTTGAAGAGCAACACTCTTTCCTTCCTTTTTTCGTTGCTTCGCACTAGGTGTAAGAGGGGTGTCATTCTGTGTGCTGTGGCTTCCTTCGCTGCCCATGTTAGAAAGGGATGCCTGGTCAAAAGAGAGTATATGAATGGTGGAAACTAGTTTGGCAAAGCTAAAAATAGTGGGAATAAGTGTCGTTCCCACAGACGGCGCCAAATGTTGATGCACAAAATCAGTGAGGACTTTGGTACAACATAAAGTGTTAAGTTTGTGACCTTCGCTAGATTGCTCCGGTCACTAGTATGGATAAGTATGTAAATGGATAGAGACAGTGAAGCAAACACAAGATGTACGTGGTTTACCCAGATTGGCTACGTTCACGGAGTATATGAGTTCTCATTAATTGTGAAGGGTTTACACAAGTACATAGGTTCAGGCTCTCCTTTTGTGAGTACTAGTGAATGATTTAGTACAAATGACATTAGGAAATAGTGTGAGAGAATGATCTCTATTTATAGAAGAGAGTTTCTAGTTTCATTCTGACATTGACACGTGTCGTGTTGTGATTAGCTTCTGATGTTGACACGTGTCGTGTTATGATTGGCTTCTGATGTTGACACGTGTCGCGCTGTGATTGGCCTCCTGGTTGGAGGGAAACTTTTATGGGTCCTTGACGGTATAACGTTGACCGGTACTCAGTAGTTTCGGGATTGATCAAGTATGGTACAAACAAGAAGAAATCTTAAGTTCGAATATCTTAAAGATACAACGACTGTCAGAGATGCCTTATAAACTCTTCTAAAATTCTAGTTAAACTCAAATTTATTTGTAAAATTTTCATAGACTCATTTAAAATCATGATCGAACTCTCCGATATTTTTAATAAAATCTTTTAAAATCCCTGTTAAATACATAACAAATAATTTTTTTTTTTTAAATTTTTTTAATAGAGCAACGAGAAGTAAAAAAAGGAAAATAAATAAAAGGAACCAAAACCAAAACAAAAGAGGAAAGCCAAAG
Source organism: Malus sylvestris (assembly GCF_916048215.2). Lineage (NCBI taxonomy): Eukaryota > Viridiplantae > Streptophyta > Magnoliopsida > Rosales > Rosaceae > Malus > Malus sylvestris. The sequence continues at coordinate 34,879,679 of NC_062264.1, read as the reverse complement.
GGTGGCCCTCAAAACACTGAAACATCGATCTCTGTCTCTCCCTCTTGCTCTCGCTCCACACCACAAAACCCTAGCTTCGAAATTCGAATTGGGAAAATTCGCCAACTTTCCTGCCCTACTGCTCTTTGTCTTCGTCAATTCAAGGTAACAATCCCTCGTTTAACTTTTTTTTTCTTCTTTTCTGTTTCCACTATTTAATTCCATCCCACGAATCGTAGTATTTGATCCTGTTTATTGTTTAAGGAAATTGTATGAAATTTAGGGTTAATTGCTACTTTACGCACACCAAATATCGGGTCTTTTCGGTTTCGATAGAAAAGTGATTGACTTTGGCGGAATTTGTGTGCATCCTTTTCCTTTTCCCTTCGATAATTTGAAAAAATTAGGGGTTTTTGATAATGCTTTTTAGCCATATATCCTTATGTTGGTTTTATTTTATTAAATTAGTATCAAAATTTAATGAATTTACCTTTAAAAAGAGTTTTATATTTTTTTAATCTGGTTGTTTATTGAATGAGATGACAATGTGCAAGACGAGTACACTGTTTCTTTAGTGAGCTTTTTATTTTTTGGTTTCCAGGTACACCTTTTGGTCTTTGTAGCTTAAGAGATTCTTAGTGATAAGGAATGCATGTATAAATTGTGTTGTGTGGTAATTATTGGGTTTCTTTTGCATTTTCTGAAATTTAATAAATTGTTCCACTCTGTATGATTCTGAACCTTGATTAGGATTGAGGCAGTCCTGAGAAGTGGATGAATAGTTATTTTGATTCTGGAAATTAGTCTTCCATATAATTTGGTGTGCTTTGAACATTTTAAAATGAAACAAAGATATAGGTCATATGATAGAGCTTGTTACGACCTCTTATATAAAACTATTATAGGGTTTATAAATCTTTGGTAGTGGAACTGGTCTTGTTTTGTGATTGGAAGTGAGGGATTCTTGATACATGAAAACGTGGACTTTCAAAAGTTATGTTGTGGAAGTATTTTCATTACCATGTATAGAGATAAGAGCGGTTGTCATAGGATTTCAAAAGGATGGATTGGGTGACTGTTTTAAGCTTTTTATACTTCTTTATCATATGTGTGCATGCTATTATCTTTGCTTTTTGTTTGCTCATAATGTGTTGCTTATGAGTTTTTTTTCATATTTAGTGTGATTGGAATATGGATCCCTTCATTGTGTAATGGATCAAAATCTTCTTTTGGATCTTGGTTTGGCTTAATGAATCCTAGAACGCCACTACACTCAGTTTTGCATCAAGTCTTCCGTTAGCTTCAAGTACTCCATGTCTTTTCTTATAGTATCTTTCCAAGTCTTCCTAGGTCTTCTTCTACCCCTTTTGCCATGAGCCTCTGTCTCATAGTCGCATCTTCTAACCGGATCACCTATAGGTCTTCGGTTCACGTGTCCAAACCATCTTAACCGATTTTTTCTCATCTTATCTTCAATTGCAGCCACTCCTTCTTTACTTCGGATATCCTTGTTTTTAATCCTATCCTTTCTCGCGTGCCCACTCATCCAACGAAGCATTCTCATTTCTGTTACACTCATTTTTTGCACTTGTTGCTTTTTGACCACCCAAGATTCCGTGCTATAAAGCATTGTTGGCTTTATTGCCGTCCTATAAAATTTTCCCTTGAGCTTTAGTGGTATACAACGATCACACAACACGGCCTATTAAGTTTTCTCTTGAGCTTTATTGTGGCCCTATATATTTGTCTTTAAAATAAGAAATAAATTTTTATTAAAGCCAAGATACTGTACGACCACTATAGATAAGTTGCTCACTGCCATAATTATCAAGTAGACTAATCAATATAGAAAGCAATACACTATCTAACAGTGGACATAATCCAGAACAACAATTAGACTATAGAAAATAGTATGTAACTATGTATGCAACTATCTGCTGTCTTAACTCTTCCCAAATAAAAAAACTATCTGCTGTCTTAACTTATGTTCAGGCAGTAGCTGTTTGTGACTTTTCTTCCCCAGTAAAACACACATCCAAAACACAAGTAATGCTAATAAACAAAAGTTGGAAGAATAATACCATTGAGATGCTTCCTACTTAATGATAAAGTAACATGTGTTCATGTCTTGCCTTTTCTTTGATTCCCATTTGTGATATTCTTAAGACACCTTCCTGACTTTTGTTGATGACCTATTATTGGCAGGAAGATTCTGTTATTTGTTCACAGTTTTAGCACTGAACTATGAACTGTCTATGTCATATACATTTTTAAGTGGTGAACAGAGATATATATGGCTTCTTTCTTGTCTGGTGATTCCTCTAATTATGGAATGAGTGAAAGTGGTTCCTATAAACAAGCTCATGACATATCAGAAGAAGGAGCCAATTGGTATTTTTCCAGGAAGGAAATTGAAGAAAACTCTCCATCTAAACAAGATGGCATTGACTTAAAAAAAGAGGCATATCTGCGCAAGTCATACTGTACTTTTTTACAAGACCTGGGGATGAGACTTAAAGTGTGAGTAAGCCTTATCCATAAATTTATCGTCCTTCACTTGTCATCTCCAAACTAATAGTGTTACTGTTGTTTGATTGTCATTCTATGTTTTTTATCTAAACCTTTGTGCATTTTCCTTTATTATACCCTGTTGAAAAGGAATTGATAATCTAGCTTTGGGTGTGGATGAGAGCTTTGATGTTTCAGTGCCTTAATATACTTATAACATACAATGTTAGTTAACAGTAATTGTGTTTTCTGACACCTTGCTGAAGGTCATTATATTCTGTATATGTACATACGAAAAATTAGATGGCTTTTAAAAGGCTAGTCATGAGCACTGAATATTCTATTCCTTTCACTAGTTTCCTTACAAAATGTTTTTTAACTTCTAAAACCTAAATAAATATTGAATTCAGTTTTACTCAATATTTTGGTATTTAACTCTAGGAGCATATTAGTGATTGGAACTGAGTATCATTGTAGATTTGATACCAATTTCTGTTGTGACTTAAATTCTACCGCATAATTTATGATAATAATTTCTGAACCTGAACATTTTTTTATGCAGACCTCAGGTAACAATTGCGACGGCCATAATTTTCTGCCACCGATTCTTCCTTTGCCAATCCCATGCAAAGAATGATAGATGGGTGAGTATGAACAACCTTGAATGGCCCCCAACCCCTATGATTTCTTATATCTAAGTTATCATTAAACTAATATGTAATTGTGTACCTGTTTCATTTTTTTTTTTTTTTTTGAACACACTTGTTTATACCTGTTTCATAATTGACGCCTACACACATTAGTGCACGCACCCCCAGAGGCCCCTTAAAGTATCTTGTCTGTCAGGATTTGAGACAGATGAGATCCTTTAAGGGAAGGTTGAAGAAATAGGAAAATTTCATACTCTAAGTTGAAAATGCACGAAGTTCCCATCTAACAAGTAATAGAAAAATGAATCCTATTACTGAAAAAGGGAAGTTTTTATTGTACTTCACTAAATTCTGTAAAACTGTTATGCAGACCATCGCAACGGTGTGTATGTTTCTCGCTGGGAAGGTTGAAGAAACTCCCAGGCCACTGAAAGATGTTATTCTTGTCTCATATGAAATTATTCATAAAAAGGATCCTGCAGCAGTTCATAGAATCAAGCAAAAGGTAGTTATCAACTTATCACTTAGTTCTTGTACCTGGCATTGCTGTACTTTTATCAATAAAAAACATTTATTTGATGTTGCTGATTCTATTTGTTTAGGTCTTCCTAATTTTTAAAAAGATAATTCTGAGATTCGAACCATTACTCTTCTTGTCTATTGTTTCCCCCAAGTTCTCAGCTGCTTACTATCAGCCCTCTGGTTATACCATATCTAAGTACTACCTCTATAGGTTAAGTACAAAGACTCTGTGTACCCATGTTGCAATAGTAATGTGTAGTCAGCTGCTAAATTACATAGATTGAAAAACCAACTTGCTTTTTCTCGTCTACCTCGCACCTCCATGTTACTTTTCTATTTTTCATTTTAATTATTCTTTTATCCTGTCTACCTCACATGTCTATGTTGCTTTTGTTGAAGTGAATCCAACACCGGATTTTGGGGTTCCACCATGGACTTATAAGTAGTTGGGGTTCCACCATAAAACCAATTGGCAATATGGAGAGTAGCCCAACTACTTATAAGCACATGCAAGGTCCCTCCTTTCTCCAATGTTGGATTCACTCTCAACACGCTCCAACAACTTTTCCCCCTTCCATTCTTCTATTTATTTTATTTAAAGAACTTACTTTTTGATGTTCCCCAGATATGTGCACTCTATCCAAATCCGATATTTAGTTTATTGTTTGTTTTGTTATGCAATTACTTCTCTTTCATTCTTTGTAATTGCTTAGTTTATTCATACGTTTGCAATGATTATGCAGGAGGTATACGAACAGCAGAAAGAATTAATTTTACTAGGAGAGAGGGTTGTTCTTGGAACCCTTGCTTTTGATTTTAATGTACACCATCCATATAAACCCCTGGTTGAGGCAATAAAGAAATTCAAAGTAGCTCAAAATGCCCTTGCCCAAGTTGCATGGAATTTTGTAAATGATGGGTATGGATCTCTTAGTTCATCTGTCTTTCTTGTTCTTGGGCTTTCTTCAGTTTCTTCTTGCTTGAACTTGGTATGTGGCATGCAGACTTCGGACATCACTTTGCCTGCAATTTAAGCCCCACCACATTGCGGCTGGTGCCATTTTTCTTGCTGCTAAGTTCCTCAAAGTAAAGCTTCCATCAGATGGCGAGAAGGTCTGGTGGCAAGAGTTTGATGTCACCCCACGCCAATTGGAGGGTGGGTGTCCTTGCTTTATTTCAATAAGTGATGCTGCAGAGCAATCAAAATTGTTCCTTGCCATCCTTCTTTTTCTTCATCTGATGAATTTACTCCATCACTCTTTCATTACTTTTGGCCCTCTTATTCTTTTTGTTAATCACTGTCGAATCAATCCATAGCACAGAAAATGTTTCGGAAAGTAGTGAAATCTCTTCTTCTCTCCTTCCCTCCTACCTTTGTACAATCTTGTGATCTTGTCTAAACTATTAGTTAGGATTCTTTTTGTAGGATTCTTTATTAATATGTTGGTGTCAGTTTTAGTATGTTGGTATGAGTTTTAATTGATCATTATTTCTGCAGAGGTTAGCAATCAAATGCTGGAACTATATGAACAAAATCGGTTACCGCCTTCCAATGAAGTTGAAGGAAGTTCAGTGAGTGGTGCTAATCACCAGGCTTCTGCAAAACCTGCGACTAGCAATGATGAACAAGCAACTGGCAACAGTTACTTGCAGGCTGGAAGTACAAGACCTGGAACCTCAAAGCTAGCGTCGAGGCAAGGGTCTGAGCATTCATATGTTGAGAATGGTGGACCTGCTAGAATTACCCAAAGTCAAAATAATGACTACAGAAACGTTGAATTGAAAGGTGCCTTGGAGCAGAATATGAATGCTGAAGTGAAAGATATTCAACCCCCTGAAGCGCGGCACCAGGAGAAGATGGGTGAAGCTCAAAATGCATCAAGGTTTGTATCAGAGGGACGTAGTGAAGATGGTCAAGAAAGAGAGAGCAATATCGGGAAAGGTGAAACAAGGGAAGGATGGGAACCAAAGGATAAACATTTTGGCCGAAATCTGGATAATAGGCAAAGTGCACACGGCCGATCACCTCAGGAAGCTATCAAAAAAATTGACAAGGACAAGGTAAGGGCAGCACTGGAGAAACGAAGGAAATCTGTTGCCGATGTCACTCGAAAGACAGATGTTCTGGATGAGGATGATTTGATTGAGAGAGAACTGGAAGATGGTATTGAACTGGCTTCGGGGAGTGAGAAAAACAAGCGAGACCGGAGGCAAAGCTGGCCAAAGCCCTCAAATAGACCAGAACTTGGAGATGGACCACAATTAAACAATATAGAAGAAGGTGAGGTATCGGCACTTGATTCTGGACGTGAATTTCATTCACCCAAATCAAGCAGTCGCAAGAGAAGGGCAGGAAGCCCACCAGATGATCATCGTGCTCACCGCAATCACAGTGATTATACAGATGATCACAACAGAGTGGGTCGGGCTGGCCACACAGAAAGAGATAACAAAAGACATGTACATGAGAATCATCTATGAGGTGGTGTTTCATGCCTGCTGCTCGCCAGAGGTTTTTGTTCATCCCTCAATTTCTGTTCACGTCCAAGATTTTTGCGATTTCTTTGGTGATGATCATGGATACAGGCAAGCTGCTGCAAATATTTTTGCCAACGGTTATTCTCCAAAGGAATATGAAGTGGTGTTTTTGCTTGTGTGCTCTGAGGCTCCGTCGTTTGATGTTTTTGACCTGCCTCCATGTAGACAACATCCTCGGCCGTTGAGAAATGTCGAAGAGGCTCATGAAAGCCCCAAAAGGACTTAGTTTACAGGTTCCTTTTGAATCTCACGTCTTACTAAACAAGTTTGGATGTAAACTGTGTACGATAGTTCAAATGATGATAATTTTATTGTAGAATCATAGCAGTAAAAATAGACAAGAACCCCTTTTGGATATCTTTTCTAAACGATTCAGACATTGAAACTCGGTCATAATTCATAAATATTTGCACCTGTTACATTGCAAAGGAACCCATTTTTCTTACATGCTCACTTTTCCGAGGTGGGATTTATACATTTGCACTTGATGAGAGTGCGAAATGACTTCTTTGTAGTGCCAATAATTATTCACTTTCAAATAGCGGGATTAATACCAAACACCATGATTTTTCGCCCTCTGTAACGGATTGATTCAGAAATTCAGACACAGACCTAGATGCCAACTCCAAAGTTTTTAATTTCTTTGGTACAAAAGTACATTGCTGCAAAAAGAAGAACAAGTCTGAGTCGATATTCGGAGGTCAAAATTATACATCATGAAAAGTTTTTTCCGGGATCAAGATGCCATTATCACCTTCTATGTTCTCTATCCCTTGTAGCTCTATAGGCATTAACATCTGCACTTCTTTTCTTATGGACTGGCTCGTCTCTCTTGTCTCGACGGTCACCATCTGCATGCCTCTTTTTATAGTCTGTTTCATCCCTCCTCTCTACACTTCTCTTTCTATAATCTCCATTGTCCCTCTTTTCTCGAAGGCTATCATCAGCTGCACTTCTCTTTCTGTACTCTCTGTCACTACTCCGTTCTGCTAGTCTATCACTATCTGCACTCCTCCTGTATTTTACCTCACCCCTCTCACCACCATCTGCATTTCTCTTTCCACTCCCCAGCTGATCGATCTTATCATCTATGTTTCTCTGCCTCTCCTTATGATTCTCTCTATCACTATCTGCACTCCTCTTTCTGTAATCTCTATCACCCCTCCTGTCTGCATAGGTATCATCTCCATATCTGCTCTCACGCTGATCTGTTTTATCATCTGTGTCTCTTTGTCTGTCCTTACGCCTTTCTCTATCCCTTCCCTCTTCAAGATGATCTCGACCACTTCTGCTTCCACTGGATCGATTTGCTTTACTGTCTCGACTTGAATCCTCTATGTACCCTCTACTTCTGTCACTGTGCCTCTCCCTATAACTTGAGTCTTTATTTTCTCGATCCCTACGCCTTAGGTCCTCGGAACTCTGCCTATTCATCCTTTGTTTCTCAAGTCCACGGTCATTATTGTGACCCTGACTTCTCTTCTCTTGCCTTGGACTTTCTGGAGTGTCTCCATCAAATACCATATCATAACTACAAGAACAAGTTGATATCAGATATATATATTTATATGATGTGTGTGTGTGTGTGAGTGGGTGTGTGTGAGAGAGAGAGAGAGCATGAAAGATTACCAACCTGGAGTTTTTGCCACCACCACGCTGTACATTATCATCCTTCAATATGTACTTTTGAGGTTGCTGTTTGTTGGCAGGATCACCGGTGCAATCCTTGGCAATGTGATCAAGTGCACCACATTTGAAGCAACCTTTGCCTACAACCACAAAAACATAGAACTCGATTAACTCCCAGGTTTTCGAATTAGAGGAGAAAGGATTCAATGCAATTTCAAATACAGGACACCTTTTGACAATAAATCCAGGAATTTCACTAAAACCAAAGATCATATAGCAAATTCCTTCCAATAAAAAGGCATCCAACGAATTTATAAATCATTTATTTCTCCAATTTCATCTTTAATTTACCGTATTTTAATTATTTTAATCAGAACATCATAACCCGAAACTCAACTCCGAACCATCTAGGTGCCTACAGCATATAAGCATATCTATATTGATCAGTCAGCCGAATAACTACTTCCTCATTCAGGTAGTAATCAAACAAATATAGGTTGCATGAAAACTTACCACTTTACAACATGATTGATCCAAGATATTACTAACTCATTTTAAATTTACATGTTTACATTCTTTTTTTTCCGTATTTTGCCAGCTAAAGGCCGATACATTGAGACTTACCATGGTACATGATACAACAAAGACCACAAGAATGAAACAACTTCTGGATATTCCATCATGCAAGAAAATAAACTTGCACAGCCTATTACTGATATTTTACATCTACAATCAATTATTTTTTTAGGGCAAGCTACAAATTTTTTTTCACAACTATGACATATGAAGTTCGTGCTATTCATTACACAGCACAATAAACGAGTCCATATGTTGGCTAAGTTGCTTTTCATAGGTCCACTTCGATTTTGCCACATGTAGGCCTAATTGATAATGATAGTCAAAAAAAGAAAAAAAGGACGAGTAAACAATAACACATAATGAACAGAAAAAACAATGGCATACAAAAAGATATTCAAACCATTCCTTCAAGTAGCAGGTAATTAAGCAAGCTTCTTCTGAGCACATATTGAAAAAATGGCCAAAAAGAAACCCAACATATGAGTTTTCTGCATGCCTTAAAGTCTATACCTTTGCCATTTTGATCTTTGCGCCTGTACTGGGACCACAGTTTTGCAACACTTTGACTAAAATCCACATGTATTCTCCGGTCGTCAATCAAAGCATTATCCATCTACAAAAAGAAATCATACAAGACGAGCAAAGCAAAATGGGTTCATACAAAACATAAATTCTAATGATTTCATTCTTTATTTTTTAATGGAACTGCATCCAGATGAGAAGAGAAGCCAAAAATATTTGCAAGATTTACGTAAGCTCTGCAACAAGTATCTTTGCAATCCGAACTGGAAAGGACTATCTGAGCATGCCTTAAAAATGCACGTGGAAATGCAATAGATAAGGGTATTAAATCAAAACACTCCCAGTACTGTTCACTTTTAATGAAAAGGACATTTTTACTCTAAAAAGTCACTCCTAGTACTATTCACTTACAACACATTTTTGTCCTTTTGATTCAAACTCAAAGTTTTCAAGCCCCTTTCATTAGGTTTCCTTGAAGGGTGTGTTTGTTACACCTCCTTAGAAGGGATTGGCTTGGACTAGCTTAACAAGGATTATAATCCTATGTTTGGTAAGGTTCTGGACTAGAATACGTGGGACTCGCCTCGACTATGATGCACTCCGCCCTTCGCTAAACCTCATTAGCTAGTCCCCTGCTTTCGCTTGGTATTAAGCGGGACTACGGAAACGAGGTGGACATCCAGTTCCAGTTCACAGGCTCCGTTTTTTTTTCTGCAGCGCTGTCATCGTGGCCAGGCCGTCGGTGGTGCTTGGAATCGGGAAGTTGACTTTTTGAAAATTGGAGTTCTCAGGAAGGTTGGGTCTTGGAATCGAGATGGCTGAGATTTTTTTTAATTGATTTGGGGATTTTGAAAATTAGAGGGCTGAGACCTCCAAACCACGAACTCACCCCATCTTTTAGATATGCTCACATATTTCAAGTGCAAGGGAGAGGGATGGAAGATTTGGATGTTGATTGTGAAAAGCTTATAGTATGCAAACCTGATCTTGATTGTATAAAGGCTCTGCATTTTGACAGCGAGGTAATTTGGATTCCAATACCCCAATACAAATTCTCTTATCGATGAAGAAAATTAAGAGATTGATGCAGGATTTGACAGAGAGAAAATGATGGGGAAGATAAACGATGAAGGGTATAGGAAGGAAAGGAATTAAAATGTTCTTGGTTCCAATCATCTCCCAGACTTCACCCCTTTTATTATTAATTTTTGTTTAATTTTCCAGTGAATTAAAAATGGCCAAAAAAATATTGTATGTTACTTAATCCGACACTGCACCAAACATTTCACTAAGTTAGTCCAGCTTAGTCTAGTCCAAGCCAATCTAGCTTAGTCCCTGAAGCTAGTCCAATCCGAGATAGTCTGGTGCAACAAACGCACCCTAAATGTATAGAGTGAATCAGAAAAATGTCAAGGGGTTTGTTGGTAGGGCAACAAAGTTTCTCTTTTTTTTTTTTCTTCCCATAATCATAACTACAAGATTTCAATCATAATGAACTCTATAAAAGTTGTTACTGACTATAGCTAAGAACTAAAATAAGAATGAAATGATTGGAGCACGAACTAGGAATGGCAGGTATGCAGGCAGAAGATGCATGTTAGATTCAACATGTAAGTACATTTATTTCTTTCACAGTACCTTAAAATATGCTTGTTCGCATGCTTCTCTGGTCTCAAATTCTGGCATTACAAAATATATCATAGTGATTAGATTTCATTCTTAGAAATATGAATATTAATTCAAAAAAGTTTAAAAGAGAATAAAGAGAAAGATGAACATAAGTAGGACAAAGAGCATTAAGGGGGATAACTAAATTGTGAAACAGAAATATCGGTCCGAAGACTCATCAAACAAAGGTGCTAAAACCTACATTCTCCAGCATAACAGTCAAGAAATAGTGTATTTCCTATTACAAACAGAAATAAAATACTCACCTATGAATGCATAGCATAAGCTATCTCCAGTCTTGAAATCACGAATTATATCAGCCCTGCCATCATTCACATATCATTACATTACATACACAACTTTACAATCCCTAATCCACCAACCCCAAAGTCTATCAATAATGAACAAACAAGGTCAATACTTACGCTTGAACAGTTCCAAAACGCGAAAAAATTGTGTGCAAATCCTCATCCTGCATCAAAAGCAACCAGAGCAAAAATTACATGCACCACTCCACAAGTTAGACTATGAAATGGGAAAGGAAACGCTACTTACTTCAGTGACTGGATTCAATTTACAAACAAAAAGCACATTGTCGGGAGGTTTTATCTCAACATCAGGAATATCCCCAATCTGTTGTACAGATATGACAAGCAAAATGGTAAAAGAGGATTAACATGTGATTACACAACAGCTCACTCTGAAACTAGAAGGATGGGATAATGATTGAGGTGCTTACACTCTCTAGCACAACCGCACTGGAATGTGCGTCTTTGGCACGAAGACGCTCTTCAAGTTCTTGTGGGCCTAATTGTTCATCCAGAGGAACCCAATCATCTTCAAGCCGCACATTATCATCAACCTAGCCAGGATGGAGATGAGTAAGAACATTGACAATTTTTTAATATATATTAATTGTCAGCTCAGCTTAAGCTTTTGGGAATGGTGGGTAACTAACAAACTTATCATGGTATCAACTATCAAAGAATAAGATTCTGATTCGGATCCCTACAACTGAACTTTTCCAATAAAAGCTGGATTTAAATGTTCAACGGCCCAGTGATGGAGAGAGACCCATATGTAAGGGTGGAATATAAAACAATTACTGTTCACATCCTAAAGTTGATCAGAATTAGCCAAAATAGGAGGCCTGTGTTTATGCTGCAGATCCACAACCACGCATTGCTATCGAAGAATGCATGATTTCAAGTGTCATGAGGAATACATTTCTCATTGTTATCTTATTTTGGTTTTTCATAGTACCCGATAAATATGGAATAAAAATAGCAATACGTCACTACCTCATCCTTTGGTTTTCCTTCAGGGGAGGCGTCAGGAATTAACTCAGCTAGTTGTGAAGGATCATCAAAAGGGTCATCCAATATGTAAGTATGTTTGATTCTGCCAACAAAAATAAAAAGTGACAGTATAAGGGAAAGGGAAGTCAATCTAGAATCTAGATCGAGACAAACAGGAAATAAAATGTATGCAAGGCCAAACAGGAACTGACCGGATATTTTTATAGGGTCGGTTGATCTCATCCACATAAGCCTCATTGATCCTTGTCAATGTCTCAAACCCCTCTGCTATCTCACCAAAAACCTGCAATAACATACATTGCTTGAATAATGCTGGACATAAAACAAAAAACCAAAGAGAACAATTCCATACTAGCAGAAGGCAGGAGAACATATATAGCTCAGCTTATATTTCAAACCCCTTTGCCGTTGGCTTATTTAGGAGTAGACTAACTGAATAATCACCACACAGGCATACGCCATCTGCATGCTTATTTTGTAGATTTATTGGAGAGGCTATCTATTAGTATAAAATTATAAATATATCTAATACACACTACATAAAGACACACAAAGGAAGGATAGTCATGTAAACCATCAAACAGAGAGAACACTATTGCACAGGAAGCTTTGCTGTAATTCACATATGAAACACAAACTCATAAGCACTTATGCACAGGAAGGTGATAACCACTTTTATTTTCCACATTAATCAGTGCAGCAGCAGATTGAAATCCCTCTCCCACAATCCAGCACTTAACTAGCAGATGTAGAAACCAAGAAATATTGCTAACATGTTTAGACATAATATTTTAAAAGACATTAAGACCGGAAAAAACTATCGTATCACAATACTTTAGTTCACTTGTCTGAACCTATCTAACTTTATGCCTCAATTGACCTAAGAATCCATTCACCCAGCATAGAATTAAAAAAGAAATAAAATTCTGTGTAGTTGACAGAGTTGAGTAATAAAAAATCCAAGACATATAGTTAGTAAAACAATTGTAGATAGGACTGGACAGTTACCGTGTGCTTCCCATCGAGGTACTCAAGATCATCACGCAATGTCAAGTAGAACTGAACAAAAAATAAATCAGTGCATCACTCCAATGTTTTTGAAAAATTAAAAGTTCATCATCCAAAAGCATAAGTTTACAAAGATACACAACTCAACTCAATAAAACCCCTTTCTCAAAAAGATTGATGCAGGGAAAACAAACTTATAACAGAAAAACATTAATCTCATACCTGAGAAGCATTGAGATTCTCTCCAGCACTAGCCATCGCAACAGTGCCTGTCTTAGAATGCTTCAAATCAAGATGAATCTCATCGTTGAAAAAGCGAGCCTGATCACCATATAAAAATCTGAAAGCAGAACATGGTCCAAGGTGATTTGAGCGGTAATCTAAAAACTTTAGTCACTTAACTTGTTGTCAAGTAGAGTAATTGAGAACCATAACACAACTTAAGTTGCTGCATGGAACAGATCATGCAAATTCTTACTTGTAAACTGAATCGCCACCTGAACCCGTTCCAGTTGGGTCACCAGTCTGTGCAGTGAAATCCTTCTGAACCGTGTGAAAAAGGCACCCATTATAATACTTTATCCTGAATCAAGATAAAGGTTAAGAAAAGAGAAAAAGATAGTAATGAGATGATATGCCAAAATACAAATTAAATAAATACAAGACCTATGATTCATGTCCCAATGAGCCATAACAATGATGATGTACAAAAAATTCTGAGGCAAGTAAGAAGCTTTATGAATTCAGAAAATATTTCTAACAACACGTAAGCAATTGCACAAGAAACTAGTAATTACACAAAGCTGACTAGAATCTCAAGACTCATCAAATAAAGGGCAACTTAACCCACTTTTCTATGCTCAAGGCTCATATATCCATAGATCAAGAAATAAGATATTTGATTGCTGAGAGAAAATACATGAAATTCAACCTAATAAAGAAAAAAGCTTAGGCCTTAGATCATGATTTATTTGCCAAGTTTCATAGCTGAAATAACGACGACCTGCCATCAATCAGTGACAAAAACCAAAAGTAAACCAAATGCTATTAACTAGAGGGCAAGTGAAGAATGAATATCGACTTACTTGCAGAGCTTCAAGAAGTTTTTACAAGTGAGAGGGCACTTGTCTGTATGCAAATCCACAACTATCTCCCCTAAGCTTGTCACTATAAGCACTGACATTGTCTCTCACTGCATTAAAACAAAACTAATTCAATTCGCTTTTTTGATAATTACTGAAGCTAAACAGAAACCTCCTGATGCAAATTACACTACATACAGCTGAAAAATCCAAATTGCACCAAATTTTAGTCCAAAACTTACGTTTTCAATTAATAATTTACTAATTTGTTTTCAATTCATTATTCTTGAACAGAAATTGGGGCACTACATATCGAAAACAAACCCGGAAAAATTCATTAGCTTGAAACTCTAACAACCCAATACTGCATTACCAAAAAAATCCCCAAAAAATTACAGCTTTAATCTACCACATTAAAAAAAAGATCCTTTAAATCCAAAAATAACAGTTGGGTTTTGACGAACCTTTCGATTTCCCTTGTTGAAGCTGCTGATTGAAGAGCTGTTATTATAAGCCTTCTGCGATGCAACAGCAGAGAATGGGAAGAAAAATACCTAAGAAAAACCCTCAACACTCAACAGATAGCAACGAACAACAAATTTTTGCGGGAAATTTCACGATTGAAATTAGGGGTCTGAAGAACTCACTCGATTATTCGAGTTACGTCCCAAGCAATTGGATGCAGAGAGGGATGGGTATGGTTTTTCTTTTATGGGCCAAAATACAAAATCTTTGTTCTGTGGGCCTTTCTTGCAACATGGGGCTTTGTTTGTGGCCCAAATACTATTGGGCTGTAATTTCCTGTGTCCGTTTTAATGATGATGATCCTTCCACCTGGGTGCTTTTTTTGCATTTAACTTCTTGTGTCCGTTTTAATGATGGTTAAAGTGCAGTAAACAGTGTGGCTCATATGCAAGGTATGGCGTGGGAAAGTGATCCGGATGCCACACTTGTAGCGCGTTTACTAATTCATAATCAAATTGAAAGAAATTGAATTGAAGAGGAATTGGATTGAGGAGAATTGAAATAAGGTGGAATCAGAATCAGAATACTATCGAAGTTGTTTACTAAAACTGTCCAGATTCGGAATACAATTTTATAAAGCTGTTTACTAATTCAACAGAATCGGAATATAAACCAATATAATTACTAAAATGCCCTTGTCTCAAATCAAATATTTTATATACTTTTTTTTATAAAATTTGAAATAGTATATATTAGTAAGAAAAAATTAAACTGCTTTTTTATTTTATAGACATACTAAAATGATTTTGTTTAATTTTTTTTATAAATTTAATTATTGACTTTAATATCTAAATTTTCTCGCTCAAGTTGTAGTTTTTTCTCTTCGACTTATGTATGAAGTTGTGCATAATGTGAATGAGCATAAAATTATGTTTAATGAGCTAGAAGGATATGGAAAGAAATTATTAGGAGTTGGGCGAAAAGAAAAATAAGTATAGGGTTAAAAGGATAATCTTGGAAATAATGAAAGTAAGTGAGGGCATAAAGGGAAAAAATTATCATTCTGATTGCTTGGGCAATCCGGAATCCAAATACATTGTATATGTTGGGAATCCAAATCCTCCAATTTCAGGAATTGGATTCCATTTTTTGTGTGGGCTCCATGCGCCTTTGATTCCTCCCAATTTTAGTAAACACATGTATAATCTGTAATCGATTTTTATGTGGAGGTGGACAATACTTTTGTTTGTCTACCTATATAATAGGTTTTTGTTTATAATCTACCTCACATGTTTTTCTTCTTTTTAATATATCTATGTTATAGATCCTTAATTATATTTATATCACAGGTTCCTTGCCTCCCACAATTTTTAATTTGTGATAAACTTATCATATTTATAGTATATGAATTTTTAAAATGTTTGTTATTAGGAAGTGGGTAGATAAAGCCATATAAAATTTTAAATCTAAGAAATTCAAATCGATTTTTATTTTTACTCTAAAAAGCAAAACGGGTATAATAACAAATTAAATAAAACTGGACTTGAATTTTTTGGACTTGGATCAAAATGTCCCTTTTTTTAATAGATTATTAAATGTTTTATCATTATTATTATTTTTTTTGTTTTATAAATATTTATTATTCTTTTTCAATTGTTTATGAAATACTTTTAATTTGACATATGATAGCAAATTTTAAAATTTAAATTGTCACATAAGCTGTTTTATTTATTTATAACAAACTATATTATCTACACTAATTTGGTTCAAATTTACATTTGGCGAGAATTGACACACCCCGACTGAGGTCAAGGCATGCTGGCCGTCACATGAGAGTGACGTAGCCATATGCACAGTGAGGAAGCGATAAATATAGCAAACTTACGAATAATTAAAGACCATATTACTAGTGTGCACTTCGAAACAGAAAGTGGTAGGAGTTAAGTACAACAGTAACACTCCTAGTCAGATCATAAAGTCTAGGTGCAGTCCAGTAGGACAAGTACTAGTTATACAATACCAGGAATGTCCTATTATTATATGGATAAGTCAGAACTGCCGACGTCCTCTAGCCACCAACAGCAATTTTACTTAAAACCTGGAGGGGCGCAAAACAGAAAACATGAGTGGGCATAAACAAACGTTTTACAAAATCATTTCATTTATCAACATATCTAACCTCTCGCTGTAAAACCTGTAAAAAATTTCCCATAATCAAGATGTAAGCATATACATAATATATATATATGAAATCATATCAATTCAATTCATACTTCACATAATTATATTCATATGTATGCCATGTCAAAATATAATAAGTAGCAATCTAGGTAATAATGATTTCATAGAAGTATGACATGTTAGCCGGAACTCCTGAGTAGTATGTACGACTGAATTCATAGCTTAAACTCAATCTAGCCGGAGTTACTACTATGACCTATATGGCAATATACTGCACATAAGTCGGAACCACTAAAAAAGGTCTATACGACAAGGTTGGGTGAGATACAATTATGCTCAATTCTACTTTCTCAATACTAGCTGTGCGATTATACGTTAGTCACCTACGAGTCGGAACCACTTATAGTGGTTTGTACGACAAGATTGTGCACCTAAATTGGATTCAATGTGAGCATATGGTGCGGGAGGTGACATAATATACAGGCATGTGCCAACTCTCTTTGGCTAAATCGCAATCACCCGAGGTGCAGGTTTATGAGCTCATTGTTTCTCAGTCACATCTCATATATCCAACCAAACATATTCATCACGCTATTCAATTCTTCAAATAAACTTATATCTCAATTATTTCATGTCATATATTGTATGGCTGCACCTAACATTTCGTTAGGCTGTCTACCTACCCTAAACAGGGATCAAGCCGTTCGTAGTTCACATGAACCAAACATAACTTACCTGTGTATCCACAGCACCACAATTATATATATATATATATGCAACCATGAAATGCATATTCAAAATATAATGGCATTTGGCATATTATTTCAAAGCATATTTTCATTTAAAACACATTTCTGGGAATTATATCAAGTATATAATTATATACTGAAAACAAAAGCCCACTCACTGATAAGTCGAAGGGTCGTAGCCCCCGATTCGCCCGTGGATACACTCGTCCTCGGGATAAGTCTCACCTTTTAAAACTTCCAAATCCTTCGAAAACTCATCGGGACAATTTCACCAAAATCGGCCAACTTCGAACCTCGTGATCCCGACGTCCAAAACCTTCAAACGAAGCACTCCGAGCTTCCTTGGGACCTCAATAAGCTCGCTATAAGCTTGGATTGTCATGAAATGGTACCTTTGAACTCGTATGGTCCTCACGAACACAATGATACTAAATTTGGCCACGATCCGTGAAGATTTGGCTTGGTTCGACCTTGTCCGTACGAAGGAGAGGGAGGAGAGAGCGAGTCCGAGAGGGAGAGTACGGGAGTGAGAGAGAGAGGGTGATGTGGATGTGGATGTGTGGCCTAGAATTGGTCAACAATTCAAAACACATAATATACCTAATCCTAATTGGTCCAAAATAATTAGAATTTGAGAATAATGATCCATGCATAACACCTAGACCACATCACACAATTTAACGTGCATGGGTATTTCCGTCATTTCACACCGTCAATAAATATAATTTTGGGACGGGTTGTGACAAGAATCGAATCTAAGACATCTCACTTACAATTGAAAAAGAATACTAAATGGCGTCACATAGGTTGTTAAACTTATATACATAACTTTTTTTTTTGACAAAAATATTATATACATAAGGGAGAGAGGCGTGGACTTAGCCTTACAATGAGCTAACAATAATATGCTTCAAATTCACTTTTGATAAAAATCGAACTTAAAACCCTTCACTTACAACTAAAGAGAAATACCCCTACTAGTCATGTGACTTCACATAAGATGTTAAACTTAAATTTTACATTTTAAAATTTGGATTTGGATCCTCTCCGAGGCAATTGGTCGGGATCCTCCTGACCCGTGTCTGTAGACCGTTGAATTTTTATCTAACAGCTACAATTATTATAACTTTTAGAGGACCTCATATTTGTAGTCGTTAGATAAAAATTCAACGGTCCACAGACACCGATCAGGAAGGTCCCGATCAATTGCCTCGGAGAGGATCCAAATCCTTAAAATTTGACACCAAAGGAGAAGCTCCGATGGCCCCAAAAAAAGGTTTTTTTGGTGGGCCTTTATTGTAAAATCGGGGTTTGTTTTGGGCTCAAACACGATATGTCTCAGGCCTAATGTTTGTTTGGATTTTGGAGGGAAACCCCACGCAAATTTCGAAATAAGGCAGCAACCCCGGAAAGGCCAAAAGTAAGCTGGAAAAAAAATATATTTAAAAATTAAATTAAAAAAAATTAAAAGGAAGGGCCAGAGAGTGGGAATTTATTCAAATGAAACTATTGAAATTAAAAAAATAAAACAATCGAATCAAACCAACGACTGCAATCGCCGCGCGGAGACTCTGAAGCTCGGAGGAGGAGTCAGCTATGTCGCAGGGCAGTGGAAGCGTCGGCGGCGGTGGAGGTGGCGGTGGGCTCGACTTTCAGCTGCCGGACGAGATCTTATCGGTGATACCGAGCGACCCGTACGACCAGCTGGATCTGGCGCGGAAGATCACGTCGATGGCCATAGCGTCTAGGGTTTCGAAGCTGGAGTCTGAGATGGGGAAGATGAGGCAGAAGCTGCAGGACAAAGATAGGGTTGTGTTTGAGCTCGAGGAAAGGGTCTCGCGCCTCCAGCACGCCAACCACGAGGCTGAGTCCCGCCTGAGAATTTCCTTGGATGAGAATGTAAGAATTTCAACCCCCAATTTTCCTTTTTTTTTTTAAATTCATCTCCTTTTGTTTTGGATTTGAAATTCAGGAGCTTTTTCCCCAATTTTTTTTATTGTTTTTGTATATTTTAACCTTTATGTGTTGCTTGGCTGCTGAAAATTGGTGGAAATTGAAGAGAAGGGAGACAATTTAATCTCTTTTTTTTTTTTTTTTTTTTTTTTTTTTTTCATCTGGACGAAGGGGGAGGGGGTCGAAGGTTATCACTGTTGTCTACCTTTTTAAATTACCATCAAGTAATTCGACCAAAAAATTAGCATCCGCAAAATGTAAGACCTTGCTTTTGAATTTGATTCCGGTGGGAATTTTCGGTTGGTTGGTTGCTGAGTAAATTGGTTGGAATTGTTAGAATACGTATATTGTTTGTAATAAACATGCACATGTGTTTCTTTCGATTTGGTTTATGAAAAGGATAAACATTGATCACATTTACATCAGCTTGTTGTGACATTCAGTAAGGTGGATGCACCTTCTTTTTGCTGTATTACTGTCTCTCAATAAACAAAAGAGTATTAGTGTTCAAGATTCAAGCATTGTTTTTGTTTTCTTGTTAACTTCACATCCTCGACAATGGATGGTGCATCACCTTTGAGTTTCATGTTGAAACAAACTTGCATTAACTGTGACTTTGTTATGTTCTTGTTGTTCATGAAGTTGAAGCTTTCCAAAGAGCGAGATTCGTTGGCATTGACTACTAAAAAGCTCAGCCGTGACTTATCAAAGGTGCGATTTGTTAGTTGTTTAAAGGATGTGGATTTTTTCTTTGTTGCTCAAGTGTATCCTAATGCATGTAGTATTCTTGTTTCGAAATTGAAGCTAACTCATGATTTATTTTCTTGTTCCTTCATCCTTCCACCTCTCGTAATATTGCAAACTTGCTCTTCAACATGTTTTCATTCTTGTAGCATGTCAACCTATGGACTGATTTTTTTTCACCCTGTTAACAGTTGGAGACATTTAAGAGACAACTAATGCAGTCACTAAATGATGATAATGGATCTGTAAGGACTTCTCTACCAATTATGGTTTCTTTTCTATATTTGGAAATCTAATTCTGTCTTTTTTCATCCAGTGATGGACGTTTTCATGTGGAAATTTGTGTTCTTATATATATTTTATTGAACTCATTCACTATATTTTCTGTTTATAGCCAGCTGAAACTGTTGATATTGGCACTGTTCCGAAGGCATATCCTGATAAGGGTACGGTTTCTTTGACTTGACCAAGTGCTCCATATTTTCTTTTTATGTCTAGCATTTTTGGCCCAATGGTGTAGATTCTAACTTTGTTTCTTATTATTTCCTTTCATTTGGTGGTTAATGTGGATTGTGTCTCTGTTCTGCTACAGATGAGGAGACAAATGGCTACATAGGACAATATTCCTCAAGTGGTTCCACAGATAAGGGAGCAACTGATGAAGGTACATAATCTGACTCTAATGTCCATGGACCTTGATCCTGCCTGTATGCCTGTTAGAATAAGTAACATTGCAACAAACATTTCTGAGGCATAGTTTTTTGTTGGATTAGAAAAGAATATGTGGGTGATTTTTGAAATTTTAACGAAGGGTTTTGTGATGCTGAATCTTTTGAATTTTGTAGGGGGTACGGATCCATAATTTAGCCAGTTTGGTGTCTTTTGTGACATTGGACCTTCTGGTTTCTTTGGGTGGGCACTGATAGATTAGTTAATAAATTTGGTGAACACACAATTGTATCCGGCTATTTCTATTTTTATATTTTTTCTTGTTTCTCTTAAAAAAATGTTCCTAGTACGTTTACTTAAATTATCTCAATTTGTTATGATGAAGTAACATATTCAATTATCATTCAGTTATTCTTTTTAACGAAAATCATGAAACCAACTTCTTGGCTGACAGTCTTGAAGAATTCCACTCAAGGATTTTCTATAACTCCATATATCACTCCGCGGCTTACTCCAACTGGAACTCCAAAGATTATTTCCACAAGTGGGTCACCTAGAGGGTATTCTGCCATTTCTTCTCCTCAGCAATCATCTGGTGCCACATCTCCCCAAAAACCCGCCTATAAAGAACGGACTTCATTCTCTTCATGGTACTCATCAAGCCAGCAGTCATCAGCAGCAAACTCTCCACCTCGTGGGCGTTCACATTCAGGTTTGAATTCATTTTTGCACCTGAACTCGGGAACTTCTGGTTCTCTGTGGCCTGTTTTATCATTTGCCACAAATCTGCGGTTATGTTTCGAAACCAACCCCTCCCCCCTCTTACTCCAAAAGTAAAAAATTTCTGGGTCTTTCTGTACAACTGTCAGTTGTTGATGATACCATATGAACACTCAATTATACTAATTCTACTATGTTGAATTACCTTTTGGAATTAAAACTCTTCATCTTCTGCATTGCAAATTTGGTAGGGCGCACTCCTCGAATTGATGGAAAAGAGTTCTTTCGTCAAGCCAGGTTGGTGCAATAATTGCAATTACAGTATACTGTGACTGATTTGTTGCAATAGTAACTTGCCCTTCACGGACTGATCTAAATATACTGCAATTCAGGAGTCGTTTATCATATGAGCAGTTCAGTGCATTTCTGGCTAACATCAAGGAACTAAATGCTCATAAACAAACCAGAGAGGTAAAGCAATAGTCAATTGTTCGATGGTTTGCCAAATTGATACAGCTAAACTTTTAGAAGACCCATGTTTAGCAATGTAGTTAAAATTTTATGTGCATCTTTTTCAGGAAACTTTAAGGAAAGCAGAAGAAATATTCGGGACTGACAACAAAGACCTATATTTATCATTCCAAGGGTTGCTTAGCCGCAATATACACTAGCATTCACAGTGCAGTTGCTTGCTGCAGATAATAATCGGTATGTCAAACCCTAGTTTTTCTCTCACACCCGGCCTTAATCTGTGTGTGCGTGTGTTTGCACATGCTAGCCATATTGATGTAAGTTTATGTAGTGAGGCTCCAGACATCATTGTTATGAGTCGCATGAGATGGCACACCCTTAAGGCTTAGATTGACCTGTGACGCTGGACAATGTATGGGCCCTTAATAACAAAAAACAGTTCTGTTTTACTTTTCTAAGTTGTGAAATCCATAATTGATGGGTTTTAATTTTTTGAGTTTTCTTTGTTTTAAAAATACACCACCACTGTTTATTCTTCTGAATTATCCCGAATGTTGAGTTCATCATTGGGCCCTGTCGATGTTAGTGAACAGTCAAGTCCTTTTTGACAGGTTGTGCAAAGGTTATTTGCAGATCCCTTGGTTAGGCTGTGGGTTGAGCTTGTTCTTGGCTGCTTTGGTCCTTTGGATGGAAGGTTCATGGCTTGTCCTCTGTGGCATATCATTTTTTGAGATGTAATCAACATCGAGTTGAGTTTCAGCAAACTAGAGTAAGGTTTTGTAGGCTTCAGAATGTCCTAGAATGCAGGTTTGCCGTGTAAATAATTGCTTAATTATTCTGACTACCTGCCTGTTCATTTAAAACAGAGCTAATTGACATTTCAACTCTCTCTCTCTCTCTCTCTCTCTCAACTATATTAGATCGAAAAATATCAATATCTATCCAGTCTCAGGTTTCTTAAATAGTTCAACCGCTGTGCAAGTTTAGTCTTTGTTTTGTTCGGTCATAGTCATATCCACTCGCATCTATCACCATTGTGCTGCATAATGTGTCGGAGCTGCGTGATAAATGTTGAGTGTTTAGAAACAATCAAGCGGATTGATGATCAGTGTAGATTGCAGAATATGTTCCTAGTCACTGTGGCACAGAAATTGGGAAGGCATCTCCTATGGCTTTATCTCTTTGAACAGCTACAGTGACTTAGCATAGCATAATATCTGCTCTCGACATCGTGAACATTTTGTTTCGAGCTGTTGGATTTGAGATTGGATGTAAAGTTTTTTTTCTCAGCTCGGAGTCGATTATTTGATTCAAGATGTGCGTGCATTCAGCAGTATTTTTCTGTCTGCTTCTCGTATTGTGCCGAGTACAAGATAAGTACTGAAACATGTGAATGCATGCCGTAAAATTGAGACAAGGAATAAAGTGTGTTATTCACTGTTCCACAATCTGGGGTTCGCAAGTTTTTGGCACGTCACGCGCATGTGAAATACTTCAAATGCCGGCGACTTGAGTTCAATCAAGTTGGTTAGAACTGAGTGCTCCTCTCAATGCATCTATATTCGTATTACTCTTCCCAAGTTTAAATTAAGGTTTAACTGTAGCTTATCGCTCGAACAAAACAATATTGCTAATGTGCTTTTTGAATTTGAAAGAAAATATGAGAATTTAATAATAGGAATTGTTATTAGCATTCCAAAAATCTTATTCTACACTTCTTACAAGTGTATTTTTCTTTCTAATTATAGAAAGTTTAGAATGCCAAAAGAGATTTTTAGAGTTCTAATAACAATTTCATTCGTAATTTATTGATCAGAAATGTCATAAATAAACATAGGTGTGCAAGAAGAGAAAAGAAACTTTTTCTGAATTCTAATTAGGGTTTAGACTTAAATAATATCTTCCAATAGATATCAAAATTTTCAAGAGATATACATCAAATGTCCAGTTGATATCTATTGATTGACTCTTCCCCAACCCTAATTTCTTGTAAAATCTTTCTGGTCACAAACATATCTTCCAAAGGAATACGAACAAGAAAAAGCAGTGTAATGGGATTTATACAAAGGGGGCAATGCTTAGGCTTGAAGAGGATTTAGCCTGTACTGTAAAGTCCGGACAAATCTGAGCAAGGAGGATCTTGAAGGGTAAATGATGGGAAACAGAAAAAAAAAAAAAATGGTGTGGTGATCTTATGCTCCCAACAAAATCTGCCTTTGGATTTATTTCCAAACAACATGCACCTTGTACCAACATGAACATGTTGGATTGGTCTAATTGAATTTGGGTTAGAAATCTCTTAAACATAAACCCTAAACCCTTTTTTAATTTAATCTTTCTCCAAAAATCCTCCCTTTATTATTATTTTCTTTAAAACTAGTGCCACTCGGTTTATGAAGGATTTTGTTGCTATTTTTCCTGTTAGTTTTGGTCGTCGTCAAATAAGGATTCTTCTTATTTGGTATTATGCCAGTTAAATCGTCGCAAACTCAGTTTTTTTTTCAATATTCGTTCTTTTATAATATTTGTTGCTGGAGGGAGCGTTGAGAGGGAACGAAAGGTGCAATCGCATAGGGCTTCAAATCCCTCCCCCCCCATTTTTTGTAAAATTTACTTGTAATAATGCTATATATTGAAAAATTGTTTCTATTAACACTTTAAAATCTCGTTGTGCACTATTTGAAATGCCAATAACAATACCCTCAAAATGATATATTTTTTTAAGTTATTATATAATAATGCTATATATTCAAGTGAAACTATAAAGTTAAATTTTTTTAAGGGTTTTTTTCTTGTTTAGTTGTTTAAGATTGAACATATTTGATTATTAGTGAAGGTTATGTTTGTAGACCTCTTACTTATTATTTAACAATAATTGTAAATTTACAATTAGTGAGTTCTAAAGTTTGTTTTGATTTAGGTCATTGTCCTACTTTTTTTTGAAAACTATCTTAAGGAGGGACCCTTTTATAAATTTTGCACAGGATCCTAAAAATCTCAGAGAGACAATCCTGTTTGTTTCTTGATTGGAAGTGATTGGTTTGATAGTGGCACTCTTGGTGGTGATGATATGCTTATGATTTAGGATTATAGCTTTGCTTTAGAGTCAGGTTGTTCTGTGTTGTGTGAGCTTGCCTGGAAATTTGGCTTAATTTTTGTTCTGTGGATTTTCTAATTGTTAGTGCGGTTTTTATGTCTGTGTAAATTTTGCCCCTTTATATTTGTTGCTTTTGTATAAGATAATGAGATGTGCTATTCACACACCTCTTTTTATTCTTACACATCTTTTTAATTTTCGGTCGTCAAATCAGAAGAATTGAAGTAGATCAAATGATAGAATTTAACACTCCATTGTCTTATACACGTGTTTGATGTACTCTTGCAATCAGGTCAATAAAAATACATTAAATATTTAATTTAAGTTTTAAAAAATAAACCTATTTTTACTTCAAGTTGTACATGGGAAGAACTTGGCTAACTTAAATAAAAATACATTAAATATTTAATTCAAGTTTTTAAAACTTGGCTAACTTAATTTTCTCTAGGAGTAGTGCTAAGCAGTCCAAATTTTTAGACCAAGTTTGCAAATTATGTTATATGTCATAAATAGAAAATAAGCATGTTAATCAACACTTAAGTGAAATCCAATTATCAACAACCACGTCATATTATTCACAAAATATAATTTATATAGATAATCTCTCTAACATTACTCTTATGGCCAGGTTAGTCAGTGTCTACAAAACTAGATTTAACTAATGATCAGAAGCTAGTGTCTGATTTGACGGAATTTAAAAGTGAGTTTATCTAATCCACTAAAGATGCTCTTGCACTTACATATGTACCCTAGGAAATAAGGGGTTGGCCTAATAAGATCATATATATATATATATAATTTTTTTTTTCTTTAAGATCTTTTATATCTCTCAGATTTTGGGCAAATTGTGTCTGGATTTCATTCTTTCGTGAATGTCAAAAGAAGAGTGAGAGCGTTGCTTAGTGAGGAACAGTTTCACATGCAAGTGGGTGTTAGAGTTCTGCATGCAAATCTGGCTGGTTGATGACATGGAAAGTTTTACCAGAGGACCTGATACTATGTACTACTGCTGCCCACAATATCTTTCAATTCTATCTCAAATTTCACTTTTTGTGGCAAATAGCTAGTGACAGATAAAATTGCATCAAAAAATGGTACCAAAAAATTCCCTTCAAAAACATTATGT
Organism: Malus sylvestris; assembly: GCF_916048215.2. Taxonomy (NCBI): domain Eukaryota; kingdom Viridiplantae; phylum Streptophyta; class Magnoliopsida; order Rosales; family Rosaceae; genus Malus; species Malus sylvestris. The sequence continues at coordinate 34,853,500 of NC_062264.1, read as the reverse complement.
GTGTCCGGAATACAATGTGGTGTATTACGTGTTATGATATAAGTAGATGACATGATTGATATGTCCCATTTTAGTATATATTTTTTAATATCTCTTCACTCATATTATGACACATAGTGTATCACATTATGTTTCAGATACTCTGAAATCTCTTAGAAAACAGGTTCCCCAACTTGTGATCGCTTTTGAATTCCTCCATATTTTATTTGATACAGGAGTTGAGTTGGTATGAAAATAAATCCCAGAATCTTTCAAAGACAATGTGCAAAGCCTCTTCAAGAAATCTTATTGAACCAGATACCTTCACAAAAATCAGAACTTCACAAGAATAAATAAGAAGATCGAAGCCGTGCTTCGTTTCTGTTTCTGTGCGACAATCTTTGCTGCTGCATTTTACCACCATCAACATTTTGCCAAAATGTTAAAAACCCAAGTAATGGATGCTGTAAAATCAGGAAAAGGGAGTCGGTGCATACGAAAGTTCCTAATCTTTCCAAAAAGAAGGAAAATTACTATGCGTCTAGCTAGAAACAGCATATGCATACATACCTCATCTAACCCCTAATGAATTTAAATGTATGGGAACATTTTTTTTCTTAGTATATAGCTCTTAGCTTCCAACGTAGAATTTTTTTTTATAATTAACTTATCATAATAAATCATTTGGAAAGATGATTTCTGAGTTGGTAATTTGGTCAATTCAGAAGAAATATTCCACATCACAAATCTTTTGGGTGAACTTGACACTACTCATTTTTATATGGTTTAGATTGGTTGGTTAACCCATCTGGGATTCACAATTTAAAAACTCAATCAAATCATAAGAATCAAGATAACCTTTGAATTGTGTTTAGATGATTGGTTTTCAAGCTAAAAGCATATGGTTATATTCCATCTCCATATTCCATAGGGTGTTCCTACCTAAGCTAAATATCCTTATCTTATATTTATATGTGAATGATTAAGCATAATCAAACTTGAAATAGGTGGAGAATCCATTTTCTTAATAATGAAAAAAGCGCTATAGCTCTTCGGACCATGCCCTGTATACGAGGAAAATTAAGCAATCTCTACCAAACTAAGAAACTTTATGAACATATAATTAATTTCATAATATGGTAGGCTTAATCGATTTATTGGCGTTGTTACACAGCCGTAATATGGGGCCACGATATGATTGAGATATATTCCTAGCATTAGAATGTCTCACAAGCATAACGAGCAATATATATATATATATATATATATATATATATATTTGCCATTTTACATAGGATAAATTCTAATATCTAATCACATATACATTATTCACATGCAATGCTAAAACCATGTTTACTTGTTTACCTAAAACAAGAAATAAAGAACAATAAGAACACTACCAAAAATGTGATTAAAACAGAACATGTTCCCATGCTCAGGCATATTGAACTAAACAGCTTCCTAAAACGACGGGGGCATTTGCCAGACGTACACATATGTATCAAACAAATATCTTCCTACTAGAAGCATTCATATATTATTGCCGTAACCCGAATTAATTACACATAAAACACTTCTTACATGTAAGAAGCAAATGACAGTGAAATAGTTCACTTGTATTTGCATGTGTAAAGGAATTGATCAAGTTTAAGGCAGGCATATATCTTGTACTTGATTTGTTGATGCAAAAACCATACATGCCCCATGTGTTAGATTCTTGGCCTATAACTGGGTCAGTTCTTTAGTAGTACCTATAGGTGTACAGCTTTAAACATTAAGAATAGTATTCACATGAGTCCCTCTGTATCTCTTTATCTGGTCTCCTCATCAGGCCAACTTTTTGTTCTAAGTTGCCTACATATTCTTTCACTACTTTATCATATACGTATGCTTCTTCAAAACAGTTGTCTTGAAGAATGAACAAAAATACGTTATATTATTTCATAGTCTCTCTTGGTTGTGTAGTTCTGCTCCTAATTGCCTACCATAGTTAAAGGGGTGTTTGCTTATATATAAGGGATTAGTTTATAACAACATTCTACTAGATCATGTATCACATTAATGAGAGGCAAACGACACTAGGGTTTTGGGATCCAAGTCTCTATATTTAGCATTATTATTGGTAGAACTGAAGGCATTAATATCTTGTGTTTGAATGAGTATAGGGCATGCATGGTTTGATTGGACTTGCTTAGTAACAGAAGACATTGTTGTGATTAAATAGTGCGGTAGGATAGAATCGTATGCAGCTAGCACTATAGGCATCCAAAGTTTGGCTAGCTTTCTTGTGAAGTTAAACAGTCTCATGTACTTGAGAATTAACGAATGTCGCATGTTTTAGAGACGCTAAAAAATGATGAGATTGATAATCAATTTATATCTTAGGTGGTTAAGAGTATTTTAATTTTGTATTTGAAGTTTTGTGTTCGATCTTAATATCACTTGTGTCAACAAAAAAAAAAAAACCAAAGAGGGAAGGTCGCAATGGAGATTGATCTAAAAGATAGATAAGTAGTTAGAAACTTTGCACAAGCTTATAAGAAGGTGAGTTACTCCTCCCGCTGCTAATTATTTTACCATGGAACATAATTAACTTTCGTCAAGTATTGTCCAATTAAGGGTTAGTTTGGAAATGTTGTTACTTTTTTTTTTTTTATAAAAACTATTTTTGACGTGTTTTAAGAATAATTAGCAGCAAATTAAAGTAGTTGAGTGTTTTATAAATTGTATTTTTAAAAATGTTGTGAGTATGAAAAACAATGTAAAAGCATTTGATAAATTTTAATGTAAAATTGATATATTGTATATAATGACAAAAATGAACATGATAGCAATGTTGGCGATGGCGAGGACAATGGTTGTGATGTTGGTGGTGATGCCAATAAATGAGTGTGGTGGTTGGGTTGCAGAGGTAACAATGGTGGTAGGGGCAGCGACAACAACGATGGTGGCGGTTGTGGTTGTGGTGGCAGAAGTGACGTTTGTGTTTATGGTGGTGGCGGTGGCGGTTGGTGGCGGCAACAATGGTTATGACAATTGTGGTTGTGGTGGTAGTGTTAGCATGTATCGTTGTAGTGGTGGTGGTGGTGGTGGTGCGATTGTGGTATGGTGGTGGAGGTTACTTTGTTCTCTAAGGATAAAATGTGTCTAGAAGGATAAATAACGTCATATTTTAAAATTAATGAGCATATTACAGTAATTAAAAATATTCAATAAAGGCTCAACTATGCTTTTCATTAAAGTAACTTTTAAAAGTAATCTACATACTGCTTCTAAAAGCTGTTGTTTGGAGGTCATTTCTTTTAATATAAGTAGGATATCTTATTTTACTAAACATTTTTTTTACTGCTTAACTTTAAAGTGAAGCAGCTTTTAGTGAAAAAAACAATAACAAATTGGACCTAAAATATATATCCTAATTCACATTTTTTATTTTATTGTACTTTTTGTTGGAGATACTATTAGGGAAGGATAGTTACAAACCCCTTACTATTTTATATAAAAGACTGTTAACATTACTTTGTAAAATATTAATTGTACAAACTGCGAAATTTTATAGGTCTAAACATGATTCATCACTAATATCACAATATTGTCCCAACTTAATCATTTTATTACTAGGTGTTGGGTTTTATCACAAGGCCTAAGTGATATTAGGAATGGAAACTCCCATATATTAATTCTTGTTATATGATCAATGTAGAATCCTATTATCCAATACGCTCCTCACGAGTGACCACACACAGGGTCACAAGGGAAACTAATTCCCACATCGAGAACTGGTCAAATCATTACACCAGAGCAAACACAACTTTTCGAGAGCCCCAACATCATTCAGGTACTAGAGTCAGCCCATCATTTAATATCCTTAAGTTGGAGCTAGCGCAACTTTTCGAAAGCTCAACTTAAGGAGGCAAATTTGATCCCAGTAAATCGACCCAGGATGTGTCTAAAGAATACCTTTCTCTAATATCATGAGAAACTTTATAAGCCCAAACATGGTTCACCACTAATATCACTAGAGAAAGCACAATTAATTATTGCCCTGCCCCTTCCCACATGTGTAGGTAACATCTTGAACAAATTCGTACCTTAATAGTTAATTAACAGCACTTTAGGTAGAACTTGTCTGTAACCTTAAACGGTTAAAAACCAAAAGTTTACGCGCTTACAACTTCACAATAGCAGTAAAGTGTGATAGTTACACGGAGCTAGCTATATGATTAGCTCCAACTTGCTATTTTTGTCTAAGCAGCAGCACCCCGGCAGTTGCCCGAAACTGTACGGGTAGACCAACTTGTCCAAAAAGCCAGTATCTACTATCCAATTTGCCATTGCTATATAAATGTTCAAAGCCTCATCAACGCTATGTGCACACAAAAAGTCAGTTCCTTATTAGCCCCTCACCAACTAGCTCTCTTGTCCATGGCTTCCATTCCTCATCAATTCTACAATGACTATTCACTCCCTTCTCATTTTTATGGGTACCCGACTCCAGTGGTGAGTGGAGAAAATGGTTGCAGTACTGCAGTTTTAGGTGGAACAATGTGGAGTGCTAGTACTACTTGTGAAGAAAGCTTGGTACCGTTTTGTGATATTAGCAATGCTGCGGCTAATATTGAAGTGGTGTCACCAGAATCCGACATCTCTTCGTCTGTTATAGTAGCTTCGTTCCCGGAGCTACTAGGATTTTCGGAAGATATTGCTGTCCCTGGTACATATTCGGAATATGGTAATATGGGGATGCATGGAATTGCAGGGACTCCGCATTTTGGTGGAGAACTAAACCTACCTTATATGAATGATCAGTTGGGGGAGGATCATTGTACTGGACTCATGTCAGCCGATTTCAAGCCGTTTAGCCTTGCTGGCCAAGAAAATTGGGTATTCTATTTCTAGCTGATCATATTTCATCATAATGATTTTGTGCATTAATTATTGTGTTCGATCATTTAGTATACATATGGTGCATAGTGTTATTGTGCATATGGTTAATTGATTTCAGCTAGAATATGAATTGCGTAAAATTTTGTGTAGGCAATTAATCAAGCGAATCAGCAGGTGCCTACAATTGAAGATCAGTCTACTATGAAGGTGGGAAGGTATTCAGAAGAAGAAAGGAAAGAACGGATTGACAGATATTTGAAGAAAAGAAACCAGAGAAACTTCAACAAAACTATTAAGGTACAACGATTTAAAATTTAAACATGGATATCACATTATTAGAAAGTGAATCTAAATCACAAAATGAGACAAAAGAACTTAATTAATGCGTTAAGTTTACAATAATTTGACAATATAAACAGTTTACAATAATTTGACAATATAAGCAGTTTACAATAATTTTACAATAATTAGGAATTCGTTACTAATTGTATGTGCAACTACAGTATGCTTGCCGCAAAACTCTAGCTGATAGAAGGGTCCGAGTTCGTGGGAGATTTGCAAGGAACACTGACAATCATGAGGAAATGGCACAAGAGAAGACTGAGAACAATATTCAAACCTGCAAAGATCAGCGATCAGAACTGTATTGTAGTAGCGGTACAGTCCAGGTAGGGTTCTTAATATATAATATATAACATTTCTCCAGGCAAATGAAATATCTTAATTGGTGCATGCATGCATGCAAATTAACCCACACATACAATAATTAGTTATCATTTTTTGTTTGCAATAACTACTTACCATTTACTCGTTGATTTAGATGAAATATGACGATGATGATTGGCTGCAAGAGGCTATGGCAAGTCTAATGTACTTCCCTTATGTCACAGCTGGTTGACATGGTGAAACCTAGCTAGCTAGCTTCCATTTCAATGTTATAGTAACCAGTAATTTGATCGAAGATGGAATTTCATATTAATCGAAGAATTGTACGCTCTAATTAACTAGCTAATATTTGTAAAATTAATTGGTCAATCGATATATTAAAGCTCAAAATTTCTCATTGAGTTCTAGTATATACGTACAGGTAGTTAAGACAATTTCCATCATTAATTTGATGCTTTTAGACAGTCCAGGACATTGACATTATATTCTTTCATGGCTTTGAAAAGTTGTTCTAGTGCGTGGGATCAGATCAATGCGTACGTGTACGAGGGCGTGTGCACAATAATTTGATTAACCTTACTATGATTAAGGTTTCTAATTCCTCTTTACTATGGATAAATATTCTTCAGTATGCATGTATGCCCCCACTCTCCACAGGCTCTAATAATAAATTAAATTAAATTATATATATAAAAAAGGAATCGACTGCTGTATGCATGGTAGATCTCACCCCTGTGCGTGATTAATTAATCAAACAAGTAATATAATTCGTTGGGATGATGACTTGGAGTTTGACTCATCTTTAATATACTCGAACTCTCGAATAGATTAGTTGACTTGGGGGCATTAATTTGTGGAATCTCTCAATATCGTAACCCTAGAATTTGAGAAATTGAGAGAAGAATGATTACATGCTATTCACTGAGGATGTCTTTGTGGAGAGCCACCAGGTTTTGTGGATGCAAATCAACTCAACTTGGTCTGTAAACTAAACATGTTACATATATATGGCAAGTCAACCCAATTTGGTTATTTACTTAGTAACGTTTGATAACCATTTTGTTTTTAGTTTTTGGTTTTTTTTAACACTTTTTTAATATAGAAAACTTGTTTTTTAACTACTGAAAATAAAAACGAAATAATTATCAAATGACCCCTTAATTTTGGATTTCTTCAACCAAATTCAGATTCTGCCTTATAAACGTCATGGAAAGGTTATTTACTGAGCCGTCAATTTTCTTCAATCAAATTTAGATTTGACCTTGTTTGTTAAACATCATCAAGCAAATTTATTTCCTTTTCTATGTCGATGATTCACAATCACCAGCACTGATACAATTAACTCTCTGATTTCTACAATGGGAAATAAGTTTGATTTCGAAGGATCTTGGATCCCTTTCTTATTTCCTAAGCTTACAAGTCCATCATCAACAAGGCTTGTTTGTGAATCAGGAGAGGTATGTTAAAGTATGACAGAATTCCCTTCCAGATTCTATCTTGTTCTAAAAGTATACTAGCTAGGGTCTCATTGCTTGTGCTTAGTTAAGATATATAATTATATATAGTTAGTTAGGACAATTTTCATGATCAGTTATTACGTTTAGCTTACAGATGATTAGCTCCTATAGTATATAAGCGTAGCATGTACAGTTGTAATTATGATAATAAGTTGTTGAAAATGAGAATTCAGTCTTTCATCTTTCTCTGTAAGTTCTCTCTAAAACCCTAGATTGCCTTGTCTTCAATTCTTGGTGAAAAACGGTGAATTCTGTGATTCATTTCAAGGATCCATAATTTCAATCACTTTTTGCATGCACTTGAGGTGGAGGGTAACATGTCAAAGTTAATAGTCTAATTCGAAGTCTGCAGCATAAGTATTTTTTTGTTACCATGCATAATGTAGTTTGATAAAATAACATTCCCTAAATGTTTTACTCTGCTATTGTGGAAAAGTAGTAGTACTATTGATTCCAGCCTTCAATCACTTCCTAATAACTGTCAACTTCACCTAGTTCGAATTTTTCCTAGTGCTGTTATTTTCATGATAATTAATATTCCCCACCAAATCTCAAAATGTATGATCACGTTCACTATATATAGGGCTTCTGGTCATTAGCTCTAGCTGTGTTAGTCATATTCTTATCGATCTGGGAAAAAATGAAATATAATGATAGCACGGCGCACTTTGTTAGGCCAACTTGCGTTTGCACCGCCGCAAAATGATTAAGATGCGTTCTTATGCCTGGAAAGTGAGGGCACATACTTGACATAGTTTTTCAGTAAGTAGTCAATTTTTTTTGTATGATATATATTTTTTAATCAGTATACTTTAAATCACGAATGAATTAGTATGGTTGTATGATAATTGTTTTTTTTTAATTATTCTGTGGTAACTAATTAATAATAAATCTTCTTAATCAACATTAATACATTTTCCATACGAAAGCCAATACATACAAGAAAACAAAAGACTTTTTAGCCAAAATAGTTTATAAGATTTGCATAACACATCACTTTGGTCTTTGGAGATTGAAAATCAATAGAAATAGTCCCTGAGATTGTCCACCATCCATTATTTTGGCCATTCCGTTAAAAACTCCGTTAAGTGTCCCAGAGCTCTTGGCTGGAAGTTTGGGCAATTTTCAAAGCTTCGTAACTCAATCGTTTCTTAACCATATTCGACCCATAATATATCAAAATGAAGATAGGAAAGTGTAGAACAAGATTATACCTATTTGGAAGCCCAATGGTTGCCGAAGATGGCCGGAAAATAGCCTGAAAGGTGACTGGTCCGCGGAAAAACTGGAAAACTCGCCGGAAACTGGGTAAACTTTAAACGTTCATAACTTCTTCAATACTCAACGAAATCGATTGATTCAAAAAAAAAAAATCATACTTCTCAATGAGAAAAAGAGAATGATACCTTTATTGATGGCTAATTCTCCATGGTTTGGCCAGAAAACGACTCAAAAGTGGCTAACTTGAGACCAAGACAGCCACTTTCGAGCAGTTTTCCGGCCAAACCACGGCCATTTAGCCATCAAGAAAGGTACTAGTCTCTTCATCTTGTCGAGAAGTATGATTTTCGTTTTTGAATCGATTGATTTCGTGGAGTATTGAAGAAGTTATGAACATTTAAAATTTACCCAGTTTCCGGCGAGTTTTCCAGTTTTCCCGCGGATCAGTCACATTTCAGGCTATTTTCCGGCTATCTCCGGCAACCATTGGGCTTTTAAATAGACATAATTTTGTTTTACACTTTCCTATCTTCATTTTGATATATTATGGGTCTAATTTGGTTGAGAAACGATTGAGTTACGAAACTTTAAAAATTGCTCAAGTATCCGGCCAAGAGTTCCGGGACACTTAAGTTTTTAACGGAATGACCAAAATAATGGATGGTGGGCAATCTCAGTGACTATTTCTATTGATTTTCAATCTCAGGGACCAGAGTGATGTATTATGCAAATCTCAAAGACCATTTTGACTAAAAAGCAAAAAAAGAACAATAATGGAACAAACATGATTATTAAGTAGCTATTGCTAAAAACACGATAAAAAATCAAAATGTAGCTGTAAAAGCTATCGCTTTTCTTGTAGTATTGTTGATTTGCTAACTTTTAACACGAGCTCACATTGTGGTACTCATACAACTTTTAACATGAGCTCATATCTTGGTACGCTCATAAACTTAAGACAATAATCATCTCTCTCAAAAATACAGAATAAACAACGAATATAAAATACAGGGCATGAACAGAGAGGAAAAAAAATCAACACTAATCTCAACTTATTTAGAAGAAAATATGAGCATCTCCAGCGCACAATGGTACTAGTGTCCTATCTAGAACCCAACGGTCGACAATTGGCCACAAATTCAAGGTATGAGATGGAATTAGATCCTTTCCGGATCTCCTCACTGGGGATCCGAGGGATCAATGAATAATAATCGTTCATCAAAGATTGTATGGCCACAATTGAATATTTTTTATATTTTCAGAAGTAAAGCAGTTTTGTTTTGCATGAAAAATATAAAAAAATAAAAAATTATGACCACACGATCTTTGATGAACGATTATTATGCATTGATCCCTGGGATCCCCAATGAGGGGATCCGGAGAGGATCTAATTCCGTATGAGATAATACACCAAGAAGAAGGGCATGCCACTCCTTTCTCCCGACAGACTCCGACGAGCATCTGAACGTAGCCTTCATCTCCACTAGGTCTAAACCACCAAAACTCACAATACCATCGGCTTCTCCTCTAAATGCATGTTTCAAATTCCACTTATCTGAAAAAAACCAAAACCTAAACAAATGAGAACCTTCCCAAATCTAGGAAAACACTTCAATCTGCATCCTAATGGAGTCAAGAAACATATGAACCCTCCAGTATTTGGGGTTGTTGAGCTCATCCAAATTCATTTATTTGGGCTTTCTTTTTTAGAAAAACTAATGAAAAGTGCTTGTAAATTTTGAGTTTTAATCAAAATGACTAAAAGGTGTTGTAAGTGAATAGTATCATGAGTGATTTTTTAGAGTAAAATTGTTCTTTTTCGTTAAAGTGAACAGCATCCGGAGTGTTTCGTTAAAATTATTTTTTTTAATTGAATTTCATCATTGTTCCTCAAATACATACATACACGCACACACCAATTTCGTAAGGCATCTTGGTTTGGACTAATTAAAGCTTTCAATTATTGACTTAGTCAATATGTAAGCTTCAAGCCTAACCTCTTAGGACTCATTTGGTAACCATCTCTCTTTACTATATATAAGTGATACTGGGGGAAGGAGATTTGAACTCGAGATATCCAGTGCAAGGAAGAATGATTTTAACTAATTGAGTTACTAGCTTCTTGATAACCATTTCATCTGGAGTTTGTAGTCTTCATCACATCATGAGAAAAACCGGAGATACATAAGAGTTGGAGGAAGGAAGGATTGTGTGAAAATGCATAATAAATGGATGAAGAGAATGAGACACAAAATGAGAATAAAAAAAACCAAAATAATTTTAATTTGTTCACTTTGAACAATTTTTTTTTGTTTATTCTTTATTTATTTCTTTCCCTCCCACCACCATATATACTGCATTCCCCCAACATCTCATGTATTTTCACCCTATATCAAACACAAAAATAAAAACTAAAAATAAAAAATAAATAGTTTTAAACGATTCGTAGCTTTTCGATTCTTGGGCTTTTTTGTAAGCAAGCAGACAAATCCTTTATTTTCTTAATCCTTTTATATTTATTTTCTTAATTACTCAATAAAAAAATGAAAAAAAAATGAAGGAATAAAAAAACTTAAAAATAGGAGAAGTAATTAAGGAAAGAGAATTAGAACAACAAGTGCCCCCTAGTCGATCCAGTTCCTTATTTTCAAAGGAAAGTTTTACTTTTTCGATTCCTTACGTGTAAATAAAATATAAAAAATGTTAAGAAGTGAAATGATTCTTTTATACATATTTTAATAAATGCACTAAACTCCAAAATCAAAATGATTTCAATTTCTATTCCTTATATTTTGAATCTTGTAAAAAGATTTTGTACCATTTTCTCTTTCTCCCAAAATTATTGAGTGGTAATAAAACATACTTTACATGTCACTTAGTACTACGGTCTAGTGATACTCCTCTTCACTTGTAAGTGAGAGGTATTAGGTTCGATTCTCGCCAAAGGCGAATTTAAACCACATTATTGCTAGCCCCTTATGAGACTAAGGCCTGGTTTGGTACTGAGGTGATTCTGAAAAAAATGGGTATCAAAAAAAGCTGGGAGCTTTCTTGTGTTTGGTAAACATTCAGCTTCAGTTTTTTTTTCACAGTTTTGGGTAAAAAAAAGCAAAAAACACAAGGCTGCAAAACCCAGCTTTGAAAAACAGGTTTTTTTCCACATTTGTTTTACATAAAAGTTTATCAAACACTATAATATTGCTTTTTTTTTTCAAAAGCACTTTTACAAAAAAAAGTTTACCAAACACTCTGCTGCTTTATTTCACAGCTGCTTATTCTCACAGCACAACAGAACAAGCTTTTTTTTTCAAAGCACAGCAATATCAAACCAGCCATAAGCACACTCTCTCATTTTAATGTAGATAGTATCATTTGCTTAAAAAAAAAAAAAAAAAAAAAAAGACTTCACATGTTATAGTGTTTTTTGGGTATCTCTCTCTCCATTTAGATATGGGTTGACTCGAAGGGGATTATTGCTTTGGCCCTGGCATCTAAAGGCATGCCAAGGCAAACAAGGAAAGCAAAGCAGCAAGGCTAACTCCCTTGGAAATTTTGTCATAACGATTCAGGTTTTTGGCAGGGGTTTTTTTTTTTTTTTTCCTAACATATTTTGAGTCAACATGACCATGACAAGGCAATATATATAGGAGAAAAAATTTGAGTATTTTCGGCTACTTTGTTTACACTTCACTTCTTTGTCTCAGAAAGGAAATGGGGATAAGTAAAGAAAAGGAAAATGGGGTGTCACAAGTAAGCATTCTTACAATCGTAAGAAACCACTAGCTAGGCACCCTCCCAAAGTCACACCAATGTCATCATGTTGATTAGGTGACCCCATTTCAATATCATACAATACAACTCCCTTGGGGGTTTGAACGTAGTGACAAATTCATGATTTCTCAAAGTATTCACATTAGCAGTTCAAATTTTTTATGGGAAATGTTTGACCAAATTTTTTTGATGGGAAATGAATGTCAATTATAGGTAATTGCATTTGCTAATAATATATCGATGATCTCAACAAACACGCATACGATGATAGAAGAAATTGTATAAATTGTCTATTAACTTTAACTCAATTGGAGCGATAGTTTATTGATAGGATTTTTACCGCCTGCAAAAGTAGGGATAAAAACACTTTAAATACTTGCAAAAGTACAAGGTTATCGTAGTATAGCAGCTCTAGCAAGATCGTTCTCCTCAGGGATTGAATGAATAATCTATGTTAAATCAAATCTTAATTAATTATTTAAAACAAAGTTTGAGAAAAAGTTGATTTTGTGATTTCAAATAATAAAAACGAATTTAATTGAAAATAATTAAATAAAGTGACAAAATAAAATAAACTAAAAGAAAATGGTTTTTGAAAATTAAATTGTAAAAGCCTAGGATTCCGTCGTCACCTTAAAAATCCTATGTAGTTCTTCCAATTACTTATGAATTACATATGCATATTTTGAAGGTTAGATTTTCCTAATATATGCCTACTTGGACCCCCAACATAGAGTGTATATCAAACATGCAACCCGTCTATGGTATTCAGATCAAATCTAAGCATGCATGACTCGTTAAGCTTTGTGAAACCTTTTGAAAAACCATACAACCCTTAAGACGTGATATTCATCCTAAGTAAACTTGTACATAATAACCACAAGAAGCATTCGTCAATTTCAGGGACCGACCTTCGATCAAAATTGCATCAAATTACTTTTCTAAAGATCTTAATGGTAGCTAAGCATTAAGACAATTAGACAGTATAAATAGGTGATTAATAATTCAACCATGCATGCATAATATCATAAGCAAATTGAAAAGAAACTACATATTCTTGCTAAGGTTCATGGCTTCGCCCTAACAAACGGAAATTAGTTACTAACAATTATAAAAAAAAGGATAGAAAACACCTTGAAATACAAATTGTCAAAGTCTAGCAAAGTTCTCCAAAAAAACTAATGCGTTATTCTCCTCTCCTTTTGTCTTTCCTCAGCCTAATGGCTAAAAAGCCTTATTTATACTACTAGAAAATAAAACCCTACCTAAGAAAGGTATTAGAATAATACTAGGAAACCAAATAAATTTAAATAAATTAGGAAACATAATAGAATAAGATAACTAAGAAATACCTTCCTATTCTAGTGCACTGCCACAAATCAGCCACGTTTTTGGATTTCCAGGGCTCCAAAACAGGCCCAAAATAGCTCAATTTAAATTTTGGAATATTCTAAACACTTATTCAGAAGGCCACGAACCTATCAGATGTCATCTTGGGCTTCAAAACTCACAATTAAGCCCAGAAACGTCACTTTCCAATACTGCGCACTGCTTCTTTATTCCATCGCCAGAAAATAACCACTCGGTAGAAAAATCCCAAATTTTGATACGAACACACCAAGAGACACATGAACGTCCTCCAATATGAATCACTCCAAAATTCGTCCGTCTGATCACGTTTTTCTCCAGAGGAAATTGAATGTCCTACATTAAGAATATAAATCAAAGTATCAAAATTCTCACAAAATAACCACTAAATTATAACTAAGAATAGGGTAAAATATATAGTATAATATCGACTCACCAGTCTCTCAACTAAAAATATTTGACTATCGGTCGCTTAACTCATCAAAATGTGCAGTTATGGTCCTTTTTGTTAACTCTGTTAGAACATCCGTCAAAATAAGTCATGTGCCATACACGTGAGGCTGAATCAGGAGGCAAAAATGGAAAACCAAATGAGAAAAATTGTAGCAATAGTCCCTCAACTTTAACGCAACTGGAGCAATGGTCCCTTATCTTTTTTGACAGAGTTGACAAAAATGATCATACCTGCACATTTTGATGAATTAAGGGACCAATAGTCATGACTTTTTAGTTGAGGAACCATTACTGACACACCCCAACCGAGATCAAGACATGATGGCCGTCATGTGAGGGTGACGTAGCTATGTGCACAGTGCGGAAGCAATTAAGATAAGAAATATACGAATATTTAAAAACCGAAACTACTAGAGTGCACTAGAAAACAGGAAGTGTTAGGAGTCAATTACAAAAGTAAATACTCTTATTCAGAGCATAATAAGTCTAGGTGCAGTCCAGTAGGACAAATACTATTTATGCAGTACCAGGAATGTCCTATTATTATTTAGATATGTCAGAACCGCTGAAATCCTCAAGGCCACCGACAGCAAGCTTACCTAAAACCTGAAGGGGCGCAAAACAGGAAACGTGAGTGGGCAAAAACAAATGTTTTACAAAACCATTTCATTTATCAACATATCTAACCCCTCGCTGTAAAACATGTATAATTTTTCTCAGAATCAAGATATATGCATATACATAAATATATTTGTAATTATATCAATTCAAATCATGCTTCACATAATCATATTCATATGTATGCCATGCCAAGATATAACAGAGTAAGTAATTCAGGTGAGAATAACTTCATAGAAATATAACATATTAGCCGGAACCCATGTGGTAGTCTAAATGGCTGAATTAGTAGCTTAAATGTCAATCTAGCCGGAGTCACTACAATGACCTATACGGCACTATACTGCACAAGAGTCGGAACCAGATGAAAAGGTCTGTACGACAATAATGAGTGTAATATAATCATGCTCAATACTACTCACACATAATAACTGAGCGATAAATCGCTAGTCACCTACGAGTTGGAACCACCTAAGATGGTCTATACGACATGACTGTGCACCTAAATTGGATCCAATATGAGCATATGGTGCGGGAGGTGACATAATAACCAGGCCTGTGCCATATCTCTGGCTAAAATCACAATCACCCTAGGTGCAGTTTGATGAGCTCAACGTTATTCAATCACATATCACACCATTGATAATTTACATAACCAAACATAACTCACCTGAGCTTACCTGAGTGTCCACAGCACCACAATTATATATATAATGCATCATATACAAAGTCATATACGAATTATAAACTTATATGCATGGCATTCAAGGCATAATCTCATTTAAACACATTTTCTGGGAAAATATCAAGTATATAAATATATACTGAAAACCAAAAGCCCACTCACTGGTATGTCGAAGGGTCGTAGCCCCTGAGTCGCCCCTGAACGAGCTCGTCATGGGGATAAGTCTCACTTATATGCGAATTAACTATAACAACGTTATTTAAAGCACATAGGCAAAACTAGCTAATAACTTCTCATACAATGCTCAATTTTTGTATTTGAATATACCACAGTGACCTATACAACCTCAGGATCATTCCCAAATTTTTAGAATATTTTTTTGATCCCTCACGCGCCGCCACGCGGCCACGCGCAAGGAATCCTGATGGATTCTCTAATTGCCGTTAGGAATATTCCGTTAAAACCTAACTATAACTGTTAAAGATGATTGACGGCGCTAGCATATTCCTTCAACCTTGATGGAAGACACTCATTTCTTCTCCGGCGAGTCGCTGGTCGCCGGCGACTTTGCTGGTTTCTGGGTAAAACTTTAAAATGCTTATTCTCCTTCGTTTCTTCACCATTGTCCACAAAATTGGTACCAAAATGAAGCTAATAACATGTAGAATCACGTTATATAAGTTTCAAGGCTTAAATTTTACTAGGTTTTCCCCGAGAAAGCTCGATAGTTCGGCTTACCTAGATACACGTCGATCTCAGCCCTCCGACGTCCATTTCCTTCCAACGAAATACCCCGAGACTCGTGAGGACCTCCTTAAGCTTCCAATAAGCTTCAAATTCCCTGAAAAACAATATTTCACGTATGCATGAACAGTGACAAAATTGGTGGTTCATGGTTCGACGTGAAATCGGAGGATTCCTTACCTATAAATGGTACCAATCGATTCGTCTGAGCTTCACGAACACAATGGTGTGCTTCAGTCCCTCGATCTGTCACGTTTCAAAAGGTTTTGGGTGACGTCCGTACAAGAGAGAAGAGAGAGAGCGAGTATGAGAGAGAGAGAGCACGAGAGAGAAGAGAAAGGGTGTGTGTTGTGTGTGTGAGCTCCACGTGGTCACCATCCAACCAAGGAAATAACATCTAAGTCTCCAAAATAAGTCACACACACTAAAATTTCAACATCCAAGGATAAAACTGTCATTTTACATCACCGATAATAATAATTCGGGACGGGCTGTGACAATTACTCCAATTGAGTTAAAATTAAAGAACAATCTCTACAATATTCTCATGATGATATTGAGAATATCAATAATATCAATGACATTAACCTTATATATTGACGCATATCAACAACATATTTGTATTTAAAAATATGCGGTTAACCACAACATAGAAAAACTTTATGTCCTATGGTGGAAATCTCGTGCATCGAATAACAAATACATACTGTGAAGCTCTTACGGTTTTATAATTTTGATTAATCCTCAAACTAATGAGTGGCTTGATACATCAAATACTATATATACATGAAAACTGATCAAAATCGTTCTCTGCCCTTTGAAGGGGAGGGAAGGCTAAATAGTAATATTTGACGCCAATATATAGAATCAATGAAATTGTTAAACTATTGCAGTGGGGTTGCTGAATTACGTCCAGACTTAGCTCAATCTCAACACTATTCAGAAAGATGTGTCGGTGATAATGGCCAACATAGCCACCATGGATGACCCACAAGATTAGCAAGAGGCCACATTTGCAGCATCTGCAATCTCAGGTCCATGGGATTGCAAGAACAATGTATTAGTTGACCAATTTTGGTGTGCACTCAAAGTATAATCTGAACTTGAGGCCACAAGTTCATGCAGAATTTGTGGAGCCAAATGATGACAGAAATAGAACATATATATGTGCCTTGTATTTGTATTTCGGAGGTGGATTGTTTGCCCTCCTATTTTCATATTTTTTCCATCCCCTCCTATTTTGTGCGGTCACGGTTAAACCACGTCAACATTTAATATTCCTATTACTTTTTGTTTTATTATTTTTATAAAAAAAAATTAATATAAAATGTTGACGTGGCTTAACCGTAACCACACAAACAGAAAAAAATGGAAAGAGTATGGAAATAGGAGGGCAGACAATCCACCTCCTTGTATTTCACTGTCTTTAGTCAATGTAGATTCTTATAAGGATATGATTGTGATGTCCCAGTTACACAGAAAAAAAATTGAACTTCGAGATACCGAATAATAAAGCCTACAAATGCTCATTATACTTGGTTCTTAAATAGTGAAGTCTATCAAAGATGTCTTATCTGAAGTGCATCTTTTCAATATTTGTCATTATTTTGTCCCCTCAACGTCCTCCCAACTTGCCTAATTATGAGTGCACACCCATTTGGACTCTTAGAAGGTGTTGGTCTAGGAGGAGGGACTATTGGGATTAATGAATATGTGAAATGTAAATCAGTTTAGTTTATAGGTTATATATTAGGGTTTAGTGTGTTAAATAGTTTAGAGATATTTTTTTTTTGTATTAAATGAATATTCTCTAATGTGTGGTATGAAATAAAACAATAAATGACCTGATTGCTTGAACAAATCCGTTTTTCCCTATTCTTTGATGAACTGAATTAGATGCATGACAATTGAATACAGTGATGTTGAAATACCCTTTCTAAAACTTGACGTGTGTTTTCTTTCTCTGTTTTGGACCGATCCACTTGACTGATTGGAAGCTTTCTTGTCCATCAAGTACAAGCAGTTGAGCCTGTTGAGGTGATCCATCAGAAATCCGAATGAAAATGAAATAAACTGTAGAAACTAGCAGGTAACTGGACTTGGATATGGACTGATGAGTACAGTTGGGCTAGAGCAACCTGATTGTTGCTTAGTAATCCACCGAACCCGATCATTTTCATGCTCAAAATGTGATGCAGCAGGGACTTATTGGCCGCTGTAACATAGGTATGTAATTTCATTTTGTGATGACTAATCCTTATTGAGCATATGCATAACTATGTGTGTGCTTACTTGCATAAATGACATTTTTCTACGAGAGATACTCTCCTATAATTGGTGACGCCACATGACAAATATTTATTAATAATGAGATAATTTTTTAACACATGACAAACATTTAATAAATCAGTGACACCACGAGAATTAGGCGTAAGTTTCAAAAAAATAATCTCTCCTTTGATTTCTATTGTGTGGAGATTTTTACTTCCACGTCTATATTAATTTGATTACTGTTTTCTCATTTGGAGATTTAGTTGTGATGTTCTTTTCATAATTTAGTGAAAACATTAATTTAAGCAGTGGGACACCTATAGTGGCCAATGATATAAAGAGCGTTACTTGATTTGTATCAGGCTACAATAGCTAGAAACCAACAATATATATACACACACCAAACCCACGTCAGAAAATACAGTTTTATGCATACTTACTAATATTAAACAAGGGATTAGTTAACTAAGCTAGGTCATCATATTTCATATTGCTAGCAGTAATATATGATCATAGAGGGTGTGAAACTACCCCGTATCCTACTATGACTTAATTAATTGTTACGAGATGGTTTATATATCTGCAGTGATAAATTAATTACATATGATATAGTAATTTTAACCCTAAAATGAAATAAAGTATAATAATATATGATAGTGCTTAAAAAGGCAGTCAACAACCTCATAATAAAATAGAATCCTAGGGTACTGTCACGTGAAGTTATATTAATTTCACATATTACATATGATATAGGTATTGACAACGTTCATATTTATATTTTAAGTTGTATTTTTGATAAATGATAGATATTTTATAACACAAACGAACTATATACAACATAACATGATCATATAACACAAATTAAACTGTAGTATTCATCACATCAAGAATTTCACCATATATATATTAACAATATTTTAAGTAAAAACTCATACTTACAAAGTTTAGACATTTACAATATGGTCAACTAATTAATCATCATCGCATCCCTGGTCAAGTAGAGAGAGAAATGCACTACATAAGAAAGTAAAAGAGAAAAAAAAAGAGGTACGTACTATAACTAAAGAGGAGATAGCAGACATATTAAATATTATAGCAAAACAGATTAACTAATCAAAGTGGCATAGAGGCATGCAAATTCAGGTAGGTAGAGCTAGCATGACCACAAAGACTCTCCCATATTGGCCTGATCGGCCGCCATGTCCATTGAAAAAAAGGACTTGGTGGTAGCCGTCTGATGACTGCGATGATGATGGTGGTGATGAGAATTATCAGGTGCCATCTTTTGGTCTGGTGAGCAAGTAGTCGTTGAAGCAGTAGTAGTGGTAATAGCGAATTGGCCCATTCTCATGTGCACCACTTCAGCTTGTGCAATGGCCAATTGGGTTTGGAGTGCGTCGATTTGTTGTTGTAAAGATGATATTGCTCCAACACAACCGTACACAGGATCCCGGACTCTTGCATTTGCTTCATACACCATGGAACTCACTGCATCACTGCGTTGGTGCTCTGGTAATTCCTAAGTAATACCCATTGAAACTTCATTTAATAATGGTAAAGTAGACGTGATAGAATAAAACCCTAGTTAGTATTTTTTTTTCATAAGTATTGTAATTAGATGTAAATTTAGCTTTTCTATTTTCCAAGAATCCTAATCTTTGAAGTCTAAGGCCTGTGATGCATGTATAAAGAAGTTTATTACCTTCTGAGATCAATCAATCAATTCAATTTCAATATTTCTACATGGTATCAGTTATTTTCTAAAGCCTAGGTTTCTTTCCTTTGCCGCACCTTATATACAAACCCTAATTTTCCTTCTTGTACCGCAAGCCCTAGCTTTTTCTATGAAGTAATAGTATTTGTGTAGACAAGCACTTGAGAAAATGACAAAAGAAAAGAAGAAGAATTGATCTGATCTTATTGGGAAATATAAAGTTTGACGATGAAAAAGTTAAAGTCCTCTAAGCCATATCACTGGCCTGGTTTTGTGGATTAAGTGATCGACCATGAAAGTTAGAGAAGAAAATCAACAAAAGGCATCAATTCAATGGAGTTATTTTCACACTCCAACCGATTTGTATGAGACACTTAATAATTTTTTGTCATTCTACCTTACCCATAACATTACCATACTAATTTTGTATCAATTATTTGTGCCAAACAGTAATGGTGTCGAACCAAAGATATTTGGTATGGTATTGATATCCAAAACCAACTATTATATATATATATATATATATTTTATATATTAATAGTTAATAACTATTATCTTTAATATACCATTTAGTTTTAACTTTTATTTGATTTGGTTTTGTAACCCTAATTTTTATCTTTAATCTTTTATGTATGGTTTGACTTGCTAAAGCGTGTAAAATAAGGATGTAATGTGATGAATGAGATTAACAGCCGTAGGCATTTTACGAGTTTAAATGAATAGATGTCATCGTGACATCATGGTAGTGTAATATTTAGATTCTATATTTTATTGAAACCTTACAATATTCAAGAACTTTTACTTATACTTACGTGGGGATCAACATCATTTTTGGACTATATGATATCTATTTTGTCTTTATCTAACCCTAATAAAGCAAAATGGCCAATTGAATACTTAAGCAAACAGCCGAATTTCCTTTTCCTTTTGGAAAATTGGAGCATCTTTATGTAGCATTTGACTCTAAAGTTATTTGAGAAATAGGTTGGGACATTGAAAATGTAAATAACGACCGGCGGTTTTCAACTGTATTTAACCACAATAACCGGGTAAAGGTGGAGCAAAGAAATGGAAGAACATATTTTTAGCTTTTTTGAATATTTTTCTACCTAAAACAGTAAGAAGGTATCAATTTGGTCAATAAAAGACTCAAATAAAATAATAGCATGGTATCAATTTGGTTGATAAAGACTCAAATAAAATAATAGCATGAATAGCAACACAACCCACCAAAATTAGATTTTTCCTTGGATGGAGCCAATATATTGATACAGGTGCGAGTTCCCCTAAGATAAACAAAGAGAAGCCACATGTTGAGGAGGATTGATCTGAATCTTTGTAAGTAGATCTCTTCTTAAATATTTTGACGAACATGTTTTAATAAAACTTGCATGCCTTTGATATTAGTCTTAGATGAGACTAGATTTTGGATTGCGATGATTAGATGATATTAAAATGTTATTTATATTTATATTGTATTTATTTTCAACATATGGTCTGTTAAACATAGAGTATAGTTTCTCTACGACAATAGAATGTTTGCATGTGTTATATTTTCTAGTAGATGGTAGATTCACTAGTAGACGCTAGTGTGATTGATAGTCAGTGGATGCTAGTATTACAAAGTTAGACGCCGTGCACACATGTGCATGTACTCGCACTAGTAGATGTTGTTAATATGGTAGTTCCTCAGGTATGATTTTTGATTTGTGACTAATATGTATTTTTCAACTATTACGTAGTAGATACTAGTACGTAGTTTTAAACTATACAATTTTTCTAAAATGAAGGTTAGTATATATATGTTCGTAAATATTTTGACTTGATGATTGATTACGATTCCCTCACACTTTGTTTTTGCCTCCATGTGAGACCTAGTTGGCGTAGTCGTACACTCTCTTACGGAATAGGGTGATCATACTCTCTGTCTATTGTCTTAGTTGTCGTAATAAATAAACGAATTTACGGTTACTCTTGCACATTGCATGACTACTTGTGTATATTGTTGCTTTACTACTTCTGTGCTATGAACTTATGTGACAGGTAATAAAAGGTATAAACCCTTTGGTGTGCCCTTCGAGGAAGTTGAGTTTTAACTGTGTTTTCCCCTGCAAGATTTTATTTGGTATTATTGTATTTGTAGGGGAGATTCTGCTGGATTTTTAGTAGAATTGAACCTGAAATTTTTAATTGTCACATATTAATTACTTTATTATGGCTTCGTAACCACACGATATCATTGGCTAGCACAGTTTGACGCAACGCCTACATGGCTATTTGGTTCGGGATGTGTCAAATGTATACATATATTTATCAAAAGAATAATGCTACACCTACTATTTATTTGTACCATCTATTTGTATAATCTATATTTATCATCTATTTGTACCATCACTTGTACCATCTCTCTGATAGAGATGTGATCTGCATGCGTTGGTCGGCTCTCTATTAGAGAGATAATACAAGTGATGGTACAACTAAATGGTAAGTATAACACTACTCTATATTTCTAGATGCATTGAAAAATCAACTAGTTTAACAGCTGAGAAATTGTTTAATATCGCAAAAGCTCACAAGTAGGGAAATGTTTACAAGAGTTACACGATGATCCTTACAACATGCGTGGTCTACATCATCATTTTCATTTTTTCTTTTGAGTGAAAGAAGAAAATTGTTGTGGTATCAATTAGCCAACATCTTATCAATTAGTTTTTAGAGATAATTTAGTTCTTTGTTAGAATGACTGCTTTTCCTTTTTGTTTCTTTTCCTTTGGACAAACTAAGGCATGCATGTTTTTTCCTTGCCACATGCTAGCTACCTATAATATGGGTTTCATCATTATAAGACACCAACAAAAGATAGAATCAAAGTGCTTTTTACATGCGCGCGGGTCGAGTCACACACACATACATACACATATATATGTTTAGATTTTATAACAACTAAGGATCTGATCGATGAAGTGTGATGTGGATGCTTTTAAACATTAAATGGCGTGGATCATAACTTAATAAAGCCATCTCTTTCAGCTGAGATGATAGCTAGAAGTAACCACCTCATGTAATCTATGGCCAACAACTGAAACATTGTTTTTATCTCCTAAAACTGAATCTTAGTATATTTTATGCCTTTTGGGTATATTACTCATTTAACCCTCAACTCGCCCCACATCCATGCTACAATTGTTGTAATGACAAGAACAAGAAATTAACTAAGACAAGACATGTTGCAATGTCCTTCCCAAGTCACTTTCTTTCATTTAGAGTTGACGGCCTTGAAGAGAAACTGGTTAGATTTAAGTGAGGAATTCCAGAAGTCCCAAGGAAATAGAGCCAAGTTATCAAGGAATGGATCATAAAATGTTAGATAGGAATGATTAAAAATGTCCGTTGTGAATAAGACATGTGAGATGGATTTTGTAATCGACTCCTCCCAAGTAGGGATTTGCAGTCTGATGCTTATGAAGGCATTTCTAATTTAGACATAGAAATCTCTTATCCAAACATAGCCTTCCTCAAAGCATTCTCAAAATAAATTCATAAAAATATTTGATTGGGGTAATAGTACTGCCTTAATTATGTTAATTAGAAGTTTACTGTAACTATCCAAAGCCGTAATTCCATCTATTCTTTGCTTCAATATGCACAGTAAGAGAAATGGTATCTTACCGGACAATTTGAAATTACATTGAAATGGTTTAACCATTAACCTGTCATAACCCTAATACATTTCATCATTCTCCCTCACCCTGAAACCTCAAGGGCATTATATTGTCTTACTCTTGACTAGACCTTTTTGGTAGAAAAATCTTTTATTTGAATGTACAATTTAGATTGAGATGTTAACAGTATGACATGAATCTGGTAAAGATCACATAAGCCCTAAAGAATAATGCTACGTATATATTGCACAAACTTATCAAGTACGTACTTATAGAGTAGAGAGAGTTGAACCTGTAGCATCTTGTTGACATTGCTAGCACCAAAAACCTTGTGGACACTGGCAAACTTCTGGGGCTCGTCAGCTGGAAAATAAGGAGCAAAAACACAATCCTGAGCACATCTCCTTCGCAGAAGTTTGCATGCTGCGCATGGAGACGTAGAACCTTGTTTTCTACCACTCTGACTCTCCATTTTCTCAGCTGGAGTTAGAAAAAAAGAAAAGAGCTAAAAGCTCAATTGCAGTTTTAGGGACCAATTGGTTAAAAACTGAAAAAAAGAAATTCAAGATATACGATTGACCAAAAATAAAATGAAGGTAGATTAACTGGCCAAATTTTGCTGGGTGTGTGTTGAGATTGAGAGAGGGATGAAAGGGGGGGGCTTTAGGTGAAGGCGAGCAGGAGGTTATATAGAGAGAAGTAAGTGACAGAAAATCTTGGGAGGGTCCCAGAAAAGAAGAGCCCATAGATTTTGTTGGACAAAACATTGTTTTGATAAGATCTTTAGCCCCACAACAATAATGTATTTTCCTACCTCGTCTATATGAAGCTTTTATATATATTACTAGACTAGAAATTTTTACACAGAATTGTTATAGTTTCATTCTGGATTCTAGCATATTCCAGCAATATTTAAAACTAAAAAAATAATAATATTGACTTCCATCTATTTTCACATATTTTGAGAGCATGATATTAGATTATTTTATAGTCCAAATAATCAAAAGCAATTTGAGAAAATACTCCATTGTTTATACTTTTTATAGAAAAGTTGATATCTACTCAATTTCATTAGAATATTTTGAAAAACTTACGTCTTTGACTATGTTTTCATGTTAAAAAGCTTGTCATAGTGAGATGATAAGCTCAATTAATAGCTAGGGTTTTCATTTGTTATTGAGAGCTGCTAAACCCACCTCACAACCTTATCTCTCCACCCACTTTTAAATGAAAATTTTAATGGCACATTTGACTTTTTGTAAAATGACTTCTAAAGCCCTAATGAAAATTAATCCTAAACTATTTTATAGCCAAAAGAATAAAAAAAAAATTAAAGTAGACGAAGAAGCTTTCTTCAAAATGGAAGAAGAGAAAAAATGAAAAAATGAAAATAAAATTAAGAAAAAAAGAAAAGAGCCCAACCAATCCGTTTCAAAAAACACACTTTCCTCTGAATCTTCTCGGATCAAATTTTTAAAAATTTATTTTTGAACTTCTTATATTTCGAATCCAAACGACACCATTGAGATTTTTCCGGAGAAAGCATTTCAAAGCTCCAACTGATTCTTTGTTGATATCAGCGGCGAATACAATGAGGAAGAATTGGGATATTTTTTGGAGTTTCCAGCTCTAGACAGGTGAACCTGTTCGGGAAGTACGAGGTGTACCACGAGCGGAACGTCCACACGACGCAGAGATGGCCTGGAGGCTGATTGATCGAAAGATCAAATTAGAATGAATCCTCCCTTGCGACGACCGATAGTTTGGAAGTTAATTAGGGTAATCGCCAAGGACGGGACGACAGGTAACCAAAGTTTTTATGAGGGGTGAGAATATAAGATGGGGTGGGGAAATAGGATTTTGTGGGCATGGGTCTAGCAGCTCTCTTGTCATTTTGTTTCATACCTATTTTTTTTATCTTTTAAGTGATGTATTTGGAGCCGATGCTACAGAGCTATGCACATGCGATAACATTAGAAAAACGATATATATATGGAGACTATTTATGACTCGTTTAAGAAGAAAGAATGCTTTTCAATGATTTTGTATTCATCTCATTCAAAGGTATATATACAATCATATACAATCCTATCACAATAAAGGAAAGAATAATTACATCCTAAACTAGGAAACCAAATATGGTAGGAATCCCACAATTATAGGAATCCTAATACAAGTCAACACTCCTCAAGTTGGTGCATAGATGTTGCACATGCCCAACTTGTCTAGAAACCTCGAAAACTTATCACTTGAAACCGCCTTAGTGAGAATATCTGCTACTTGGTCTTCCGTTCCTATGGGAGGAACCTCAATTATTTTGCTTTCTAGCTTCTCTTTAATAAAGAACCTGTCAACCTCTACATGCTTGGTTCGATCATGTTGCACTGGATTATGAGCGATATCACGAGCAGCTTTATTGTCAAAAAATAACTTCATCGGCTGACCATGTTTAACCCCCTAAGTCTTCTAACAGAAACTTAAGCCATAAGATTTCACAAATACCAAGTGTCGTACCTCTAAATTCGGCTTCCGCGCTTGACCTTGCTACGACATTCTGCTTCTTGCTTTCTCCATGTTACTAGATTTCCCCTAACAAAGGTGAAATACCCCGATGTCGAGTGCCTATCATCTGTCGATCTTGCCCAGTCTGCATCTGTATAGCACTCAATTCTGAAATGCCAATTTTTTCGAAACAAAATTCCTTTACTAGGGCTTCCTTTCAAGTAACTCAATATTCTCATAACGGAACTCATGTGTTGTTCTCCTGGATTATGCATATATTGACTAACTACACTTAATGCATGAGCAAGATCCGGCCTAGTATGGGCCAAGTACATTAATCTTCCTACTAACCTTTGGTATCTCCCTTTATCAACCGGTACTTGGTTATGATCGATACCCAACTTCACTCCTTCAGCCAATGGAGTAGCTACCGGCTTACATGCCGACATACCGATTTCTTCTAACAGGTCAAGAACATACTTCATTTGTGATAGAAATATCCCGGACTTGCATTTTGACACTTCAATCCCAAGGAAATATTTTAACGAACCCAGATATTTCATTTTGAATTCCATGAACAAATACTTTTTCAAGGCTGCTTGCTCACCAGGGTCGTTACCAATCATCACCATGTCATCCACATATACAATGAGAGCTGTAACCTTACTGTTCTGGCGTTTCAGGAATAACGTGTGATCCCAATTACTTTTCCTATAACCGAATGTTCTCATGGACTTGGTAAATCTACCAAACCAAGCTCTCGGAGACTGCTTTAACCCATACAATGATTTCCTGAGCCTACATACCTTTTGTTTCCGTATGTCCGGATCATTACACCCTGGTGGAAGGTCCATGTAAATCTCCTTGGTTAGATCTCCATGGAGGAATGCATTTTTTACGTCAAACTGTTGCAAAGGCCAATCTAGATTTGCTGCAATGGACAGTAGAACACGGACTGTATTGATCTTTGCCACTGGTGCGAACGTATCAATGCAGTCGATGCCATATTTCTGTGTATATCCCTTTGCCACCAATCTTGCTTTAAAGAGATCCACCATTCCATCTGCTTTGTATTTCACTGTATAGACCCATTTGCATCCCACAGATTTCTTTTTAGCTGGTAAGTCAGTAATTTCCCAGGTAGCATTCTTCTTCAACGATCTCAATTCTTCGTTCATTGCATCTTTCCAGCGGGAATCTGCTAAGGCCTCATGCACACTGTTAGGAATAGATACAGTAGATAATTGATGTACAAATGACTTATTAAATTCTAACAGGTGACAGGTAAACACATAATTATTTAATGGATATCTCACTCTTGAATCTGAATTTGGTTCACTTACCGAATACTTATGTTTACACTTAGGATCTGCCTCATAAGTAGATTTAGGAATACCTCGGTTAATACGCTCTGGAAGGCGACGAAGTGAAGGTGCATCTGGTGTAGAAGACGATTGGTTATAAGAATTAACAGACGACGAGTCCATACTTTGACCTGATATAACATTTGGAGAAGCATTCTGTGATAATTGCTGCTCGGTGCTATTGACACTAGTGTGTTGTTGCGGCTCGGTTCCATCGAAAACAGTGGGATGCAGCTCACTTTCAAGCCCAAAGCCCGTATGACCCGAGGGCTGGTCCTGCATATACCTTTCAAGCCTAACACCCGTGGGACCCGTGGGCTGGACAATATGCTGATTTACTGGTTGCTGTTGATCACCTACAATTGTGCGTTGTTGCTCTTCATGTGTCGTGGGCTCCAAATGTGAAGACTGTCATTGCTGCTCTTTGTGCAGCTCATTGCTAGCCACGGGAAAATAATCAAGGGTCAGAACTTCATTGTCTCGGTACTCCCCCTGAAGTGAGGACTCGGATGATCCAAAAAACATGTCCTGCTCATGGAAAATCACATCTTGAGTGATAAACATTTTCCTACTCGAAGGATAATAGCAACGATATCCTTTTTGAGTAGTGGCATAACCCAAAAACACATAACGGAGGGCTCGAGGCTCAAGTTTATTGTTTCGTTGAAGAGGATGAAGGTGAACAAAAGCAACACACCCTAAGACCCGGGGGGAAAATTTGGAGTCGGTGGACAGCTTGTATGAGACATGAGAGTCTGAAATGGCGTATGGAAGTTGATAGTACGAGAAGGAAGATGATTAATAAGATAGGCTGCAGACGTAAGTGCTTCACCCCAATAATGTAGAGGCAGATGTGCCTCAATGAGCGAAGCACGAACCATCTCTAACAAGTGTCTATTTTTGCGTTCAGCTACCCCATTCAGTTGAGGAGTATACGGGCATGTGGTCTGATGAACAATACCATGCAATTCAAGGAAGGAACGAAGTTCCATATTAACATATTCACTGCCATTGTCACTTCTAAGAACCTGGATATTCATGTTGTACTGCACAACAACCATTTTATGGAACTTTTGAAAGGCCGAACTAACTTCACTTTTCGACTTTAACAAACTAACCCAGGTCATTCTTGTACAATCGTCAATAAAAGTGATAAACCAGTGAGCACCACCAAGAGTAGCTATTTTCGACGGACCCCATACATCAGAATGCACAACCATAAAAGGAACCGAACTTTTATTTAAACTGGGAGGAAAGGAAGTTCGATGGCTCTTCGCCATTTCACAAACATCACACTTAAACTGAGAAACATCATTCTTGACAAACAAATTAGGAAATAACTTATGTAGATAACCAAAAGAAGCATGCCCAAGGCGCCGGTGCCATATCCAGATGTCTGACACTTTATTATTATCCCCTTGAGAATCAACAACGGAAAGAGCTTGAGTCAGCAAGCCAGAACCACTAGTTGTCAACTCCAGGTAATAAAGCTTCCCTCGTCTAATACCATAACCAATCGTCTTCCGCGTCCAGATGTCCTTAAAAACACAAAAATAGGGCAAAAAAACAACCAAATAGTGTAAGGCAAGGGTTATTTGGGCAACGGATAACAACTTATAATTTAGAGAGGGAACCACAAGAACAGTGTCAAGTTTCATGGTATCAGAAAGGGAAACAGTGCCTTCCCCAATAACAGGGACGACATTACCATTAGCAACATTGACTACGGTTTGTGTGGAGGTTTTTAATGATGGAACCTGTCTAGAATCACAAGTCATATGTTCAGTAGCTTCGGAATCAATTATCCATGTATTATTCGTAATAGAAGTAAAGGTAATTAGTGCCTTACCATCACTACCTGTCGCAGCCATCATGGCAGATGCCTTGTCCGCCATCTGGTCAGAATCACTTTTGGTTTCGGCAACGGAAGCTCGAGATTTGTTGCACCGAGGATCACGAGTCTTATCCCAATTCTCGGGATATCCAATCAGCTCAAAACATCGACTTTTGGAGTGTCCTGTCATGCCACAATGTGGGCACTTACCTTGGGGATGATCCCTGCTTGTCTGGCTAGGGCGGGTTGGTCCTGGTCGGTTTTGTGATCCGTCTTTGTTCGACCAAAAGGATGATCCACGAGCCTTTCCTGCCATGGCAGCAGGTTCACTTTTTTCAACTTCTATCTTCATTGCTTCCTTCTGATTGGCTTCTCGACGAACATATGCATAAGAAGCCTGAAGCCCAAGCGGGGGATCCTTCCGCAACACTTCTCCACGAACTTGATCAAACATATCATTGAGACCACCAAGAAACACATAGACTCATTGTCTCTCAGTGGATTTGTGAAACACTTTGATGTCGTTTTCGCACTCCATGGATACTTTATTAAAGTGATCCAATTCCTAAAAAATCTCAGTTAGCTCATCGAAATAGGTAGCCAACGGTCTGCCATTCTAACGAAGACGTGATGCCTTCTGATTCAACGAATAAATTCTAGCCTCGTCATTCTCATTAAAGTAGGCTGCCTTAAGAGAGTCCCAAATTTCCTTTGAAGTAGACAACCGAATATACTGTTTCATAATCTTAGGCTTCATTGACGACAGAAGCCAACTCTTAATTTTTTGATCTTCAAATAACCAATCATCATATTTAGGATCGTCTTCGTTAGGTGCCTTGATAGACCCACGAAGATATCCCATCTTCTTCCTTCCAGCGATATGGATTTGAATGAGAGAAGCCCACAAATCATAATTCTTTTCATCCAATACCATACCAATATTAAAGCTTGAATTTTTAGACTGCACCATAATTGGAGCAGCAACAGGAACCATCATTGAGCCGGCCCCCTTTTCTTCAACCATGTGTCTCACTATCGGTATAACTCAACTTGCAGCTTTGTGGTGAAATCTGGAGTAAGAGAATAGTCGGTCAAAAAAACTGGGCAGCAACGACAAGTCGCTCGCTACAATTGGTCAGGTAAATAAAACAACAGATCAGAAGCACAGCAAAACTGTGCTGAGCACGGCAGATACGAACCCAGGTAGGGTTCGGTTTTTTCCCCTTTTTTTCCTAACTTGGCTCTGGTGCCAAGAAGAAAGAATGCTTTTCAATGATTTTGAATTCATCTCATTCAAAGGTATATATACAATCATATACAATCATATCACAATAAAGGAAAGAATAATTACATCCTAAACTAGGAAATCAAATATGGTAGGAATCCCACAATTGTAGGAATCCTAATACAAGTCAACAGTTTAGAAGTGCTTTTAAATGACTGAAAGTGTTTTTGGTGAAAGGACTTTTGGAACCAATCCTTAATAAAAATACAATTGAATCCTGGAAAAGCATTTGAAGTGTTTTCTACAATAAGCACATGACTGGTGCTTCTTCCACCAAAAGCGCTTTCAATCATTTTAAAAACATTTGAGTCACTATGTTATATTTAATGTGATATATGGTGTATATGTGCGTTTTCTTTGTCTACGTGTGTATTAAATTGATTTTTGAATGAACAAATCTATTTATAAAAGGAAATACACCAATTTCATTTTGTCCCACCTTAATATTAAAATTTGAGATTTCACCTTGATTTTAAAAAATTATGATTCTTCACCCCACACTAATGTCGTCAAGTATTTCATCCAAAACATGGCATGAGCAGCATCTTCTCTCTGCGTTTATGGTTACAAAGTCAAGTGAGGGAATGAGGTTGCGTATAGGCCCTTACTCAAGGGTCCAGCGTAGGGGTTGGTTTTGGTCGAGGGAGCTTCGTAAATTAAGGATGGAGGTAGGTTTCGAGTGGGTAGCGGGTTGTGGGTGGATGTGGTCGGAGGTTATGGCTGGGGTGGCTAGAGGAGGTCATGAGTGTGGCAGTGAGGAGATAGAAGGTGAGTGAGTCTACGACAGTCAAACAAATAATGAATCTACTAAAATCAACCAGTCACTTATGCAAAGCTTTTAGTTAGTACATCTCGAAATTTGTGCACATTTTTAAATCACAAATTTACATGTCTCGGAACTCTGATTGCAATGTTGAATTATTTGTTCATGAGATGATAATTGTAATGTAGAATACGTAAGTTCATATACTTGAAATATGTGACGATAATTCAGAGTTGTGTATATATTTCTCTAAAACCTTCAAGATTATGCAGTTTTGACATGTATAATTTAGTGTCAAAGTGTATTATACATATATATAACGTTGTAACTGCATAGCATAGTGTACCATCATAATTTGAAGATTAAAAAAGGAGGTGGTGGAATTGGAATAGACACAAAGGAGGTGGTGGATATGTTGGTAACAGGGGAAGACTACAACAATGTAGGTGGAAGGAATTATTTATGAAATCAGTGTCCCAACTTCCAAGTTGAGATCCGATTGTGTTTGTTTTTCACTCCTCGAAAGTGCAACAAGGTGGTGCATACAATGACTGCATATATATGTTTTTAGAGAACAAAAATTGTACCAATGAAATCATTTTGAGCAAATTTGGCTCTTCAACATCCTGAGTACTGATATTAATGTTTCTATTCGAATTTGATCACAGTAATAAAATTAGAACCATTTGACAAAATTAATAAAAATAAAAAGAAAGATAATAGCCACTCACACGTAGTAAGAGCACTTAAAAAATTAAAATTGTAAAGATAGTAGTGTTGGAAAAATATAACTTGGTAAGATCAGTTATATTGCTGGTAACACCCAAAATAACTTGCTTTTAAATAAAAGGATAATTGTGTTTTATTAACATTGGTAATACATACGTCTGCCTCCCAAGACTTACATTTTTTGTTTTTCCGAATTACAAGCAATAGTTTACATTAATTTATGACAAAAAGGAGGGCAGGGTTTGTGTTAGGAGTATTAATATCCTAGGGCTATGAGTTAGACACATGTCAAGAGAGTTAATAGTTAGTTAAGTTTGTTATAGAGAAGCTTAGAGTGTAAGCTACTATTACAAACTATATAAACCTTGTAACAGATATTTTGTAACTAACAAGAAAAGAAATACATTGTTTCTGATATTTTCTCTATCTCTCTAAACTCTTCTAATCTCAGTTCTTCGACTCTTCATCTTCTTTCTTTCTTTCTACAATGGTTTACATGGTATCATCACCGAAACAAGCATGAAAGCTTGATGGATTTCGATCTTGGTTATGGTTGCTTCCGCTTCTACAATCTTCTCTTCTCTTCATACTGTGATTTCTTCTGCTAAAATTGGGGATTTTTTAGTCTTCTCTCCCTTCTGATTTGTTCTTGTCACGAGTATACCCACCAAGTGTTTGTGATTAGTCATCTGTCAAGATTTCTTTGGGATTTTCTAATAATCGGTAACAATGGTGACTGCTGCTCAATTACAGATTCTCCAGTCTCCAATTGCGTCTTTGATCTCGTTAGTTTCAAGCTCAGTTAATGTGAAATTGGATGAAACAAATTATTTGGCTTGGCATTTTCAGATGGAGCTACTGCTTGAAGGCCATAGTATCATTGGTTTTGTTGATGGCTCGATCCTTTGTCCTGATAAATTTTGCCAAGAATCAGTTGGGGATTCTACTACACGGGTTCAATCTGATGCCTACAGAGTGTGGAAGATGCATGATAAAGCCTTAATGCAGTTGATTACTGCAACCTTGTCTCCTGCTGGAATTTCGTGTGCGATCGGCAGTACCAGTTCCAAAGAGTTGTGGACAAGGCTTAAAGAACAGTTCTCAACCATCACAAGAACTAGTATCTTTCAACTCAAATCTGAACTGCAAAATATAAAGAAGGGTAATGATTATGTCACTGTATATTTGCAAAAAATTAAAGAAGCAAGGGATTTATAGTCTGCTGCTGGTGTATTCTTTGATGACGATGATATTGTGATTCTTACACTCAATGGTCTGCCTGCTGAATTTAATACTATACGATCTGTGTTTCGGGGTCGTGAAACTGTGATATCATTGAAAGATCTTCGATCTCAATTGTTAGCTGAAGAAACATTGATTGAAACTATTCTTGCATCACCTATTTTGCCTGCACTAATGGCACAGAACAATGACTTGGTGTCCAAGAATCAGTCTTTTTCAAACTCTAGGGGAAATCATGCTAGTGCATATAGGTCTTTTAATCCGAATGGTAAAGGCAGAAATCGGGTTGGTTCCAATTTCAATCCGAGATATGGCAATAGCAAGAACTTTCACTCAAGTCCTGCTCCTGGCATACTTGGTACATCTCCACCAAGAACACAGACTTATGGGTTTCAGCCTCAACTCTGTCAAATCTGTGGGAAACCTAATCATTTGGCATCTACATGTCGATTCAGAAACACAAATGTCTCCCAAGGTTGTCAAATCTGTGGCAAGCACAACCATCTGGTTGATACCTGCAGATATCGAAATACGGGTGGTTCTTCAAGATGCCAGTTATGTGGGAATCAATATCACAGTGCAGACACATGTTTTCAGAAAAATGCAACTCCTTCAATGAATGCTATGCATGCTGCACCAACCAATGGTTCTTATTCCTCATTCTCAGTGCCTGCTGCAGTGTCTCAGCAACAAGTTCAGCCACAAGTTTGGCTTACTGATTCTGGTGCAAATCATCATATGACCTCTAAAATGGGAAATCTCTCATTGTCCACTCCATATCCTTCAAATGAGACCATTCAAGTAGCTAATGGTGAAGGTTTAGATATCTCTCATATTGGTTCCAGTCTTCTAAAGACTCCAATGCAGCCTATTAGGCTTAATTCTATTCTATACGTACCAAAACTGTCTCAAAATTTATTGTCTGTGCATAAGATCTGTTTGGATAAGAACTGTTGGTTGATTTTCGAGGCTTTTTCATTTTGGATTCAGGACAAAGCCACATGGAGGATACTGTACAGAGGGCTGTGTCATAATGGATTGTATCCTATCATCTCACCAAGTTCTCATCCAGCTATCAATAAGGGGAAAGCAATAGCATTTCTGGGAAAACAAATTTCAGTCAGTATTTGGCATAAGAGACTAGGTCACCTCTCTAATTCCATTGTATCTCAAGTTTTAAATTCCTCTCATGTTCCCTATGTTGCCGATAAAGACCCTTCCTTGTGTCAATCATGTTTAGAGGGAAAATTTAGTAAATTGCCATTTTCTTCCTCAGTAGACAAGTCTGTAAAACCTTTTGCTCTTGTTCATAGTGATGTCTGGGGTCCTGCTCCGTGCCTTTCTCTAGAAGGATACAAATACTATGTCACCTTCATTGATCATTGTACAAAATATTATTGGATCTTTCCTATATGCAATAAAAGTGATGTTTCTGGTATATTTGTTTCCTTTTACTCTTTTATCCTTAATCAATTTCAAACTTCCATTCAAACTCTCCAAAGTGATGGTGGTGGTGAATATATCAGTAAACCATTCCAAAAGTTTTTATCTGAAAAAGGCATCAAACATCAATTATCCTGCCCTCACACACGAGAACAGAATGGGATAGCCGAAAGGAAACACAGGCATATAATTGAAACATCTATTACTTTATTACAATCTGCTTCCTTACCATCTTTGTTTTGGTCATTTGCTTGTCAAACCTCAGTGTATTTGATTAATAGGATGCCATCTTCATCATTGGGAAATAAGTCTCCATTTCAACTACTTTACAATTCTATTCCTGAGATACAACATCTGAAAGTGTTTGGCTGTTCTTGTTATCCTTGGTTGAGACCATACATTCATACCAAATTAGATTCCAGAACAACCAAATATGTGTTTTTGGGGTATGCATCCAAATATAAAGGTTTTCTTTGCTTTGATGTGTCTAGCAACAAAGTGTATGTCTCCAGACATGTTTTATTTGATGAGACAGAGTTTCCTTGTACATCTCTGGTGTCTAAATCTCAGCCTAGTTGTCCTTCACCCTTACCATCACAACTACCAACCCTGTTTCCAGTTCCGAATCAAAGTAATGTTCTTGTCATACCTGGTTCCAGATCTTCACCTAGTGTCATGCCAAATACTGATAGTCAATTCTCCGAAGACTTCACTGACGTTCCAATTGCAGTTTCAACCTCCAGTGCAGAAAGTTCGTCTGCTAGTCAGTCAATTGTTCCCTCAATAACACAGCCCTCTTCCTCTACAATCCCTGTGGTACCTGAATTCCAACCTGAGCAGTTGCAAGTGGTTCTTTCTGTTCCTCCAGTTAATCTCCATCCAATACAGACAAGGTCCAAAAGTGGGATTGTTAAGAGAATTGCTTTACTTGCTGTTGTTCATGAAAATGGTGGTGTTGATTTGACTCAAGTGGAACCTGCCACATATAAATCTGCACTGAAATCTCCAGTTTGGTATGATGCTATGACAGAAGAGATCTCGGCCTTACATAATCAGGGTACTTGGTCCTTAGTCCCACTGCCTAAACACAAGAACTAAGTTGGTTGTAAATGGGTGTATAAGCTCAAAAGGAATGCTGATGGTTCAATTGGGAGATACAAGGCACGGTTGGTGGCAAAGGGATTTAATCAAGAAGAGGGTATAGATTATGGAGAGACCTTTAGTCCTGTTGTTAAACCAACAACAGTGAGACTAGTCCTGGCTTTATCAACTCATTTTGGTTGGACTTTGAGACAATTAGATGTGAAAAATACCTTCCTTCATGGCATATTGCACGAAGAGGTTTATATGTCCCAACCACCAGGATTTGTAGA
The DNA here is from genome assembly GCF_916048215.2 of Malus sylvestris. Classification (NCBI taxonomy): domain Eukaryota; kingdom Viridiplantae; phylum Streptophyta; class Magnoliopsida; order Rosales; family Rosaceae; genus Malus; species Malus sylvestris. The sequence goes on along the minus strand of NC_062264.1, from coordinate 34,817,409 downwards.
TTCCAAGCATGAAGATTATGTTTGCAGGTTACATAAATCTCTCTATGGTTTGAAGCAGGCACCAAGGGCTTGGAATGACCGGTTCACTACATTCCTACCATCTTTGGGCTTTAAATTTACATATACCGATTCATCCCTATTTGTCAAAACTGTTGACAAGTCTGTGGTTATCTTGCTGTTATATGTTGATGACATAATCATAATAGACAGTGCTCCACAGTCTATTAATGAAGTCATTCATTCTCTTGCTAAGGAGTTTGAAATCAAAGATTTGGGACCACTTCATTATTTTCTGGGGATTCAAATTGTGCAGAATAAGGATGGCTTGTTTCTGTCCTAAGGCAAGTATGTTACTGATTTGTTAACTAAGTCTGAAATGCTACTCTCCAAACCTTGTGCTACCCCATGTTTGCCATACAACAAACTACTTTCAGATGATGGCAAGCCTTATAACAACCCTTCATTGTATAGGAGCCTGGTTGGTGCTCTCCAGTACTTGACATTCACTAGACCCGACATTGCTTTTGCAGTGCATCAGGTCTGTCAGTTTATGCAACGCCCAATGGACTCTCACTTTATGGCTGTCAAACAAATTCTTAGGTACTTAAAGGCTACTCAAGGGTATGGTATTCAGTATGTCAGAGGCTCCCTTGATATAACTGCCTATAGTGATGCAGATTGGACTGGAGACCCTAACAATAAAAGGTCAACTACTGGCATGGTAGTGTTCTTAGGTTCTAATCCTATTTCATGGATGTCCAAGAAACAAACAACTGTGTCTCGGTCATCCACTGAGGCAGAATATCGGGCCTTGTCTACTACGGCTGCTGAACTGGATTGGCTCAAGTCTCTGCTGCAGTTTTTACAGGTTTCAATTGCTGCGCACCCTCTCCTCTTTTGTGACAACTTGTCTACGATCGCCTTGACTTGTAATCCGATTCAACATCAACGCACAAAGCATATTGAAGTGGATGTACATTTTGTTAGAGAACGGGTGGCAAAACAACAATTACAGGTCCACTTTGTGTCTTCCACTGAGCAGTTTGCTGATATCCTTACAAAAGAACTCTCTGCACTGCTTTTCAGGACTCATTGTTCTAATCTCAGGCTCACTTTCTCTGCCCCTGAGCTTGAGGGGGATGTTAGGAGTATTAATATCCTAGGGCTATGAGTTAGACACATGTCAAGAGAGTTAATAGTTAGTTAAGTTTGTTATAGAGAAGCTTAGAGTGTAAGCTACTATTACAAACTATATAAACCTTGTAACAGATATTTTGTAACTAACAAGAAAAGAAATACATTGTTTCTGATATTTTCTCTATCTCTCTAAACTCTTCTAATCTCAGTTCTTCGACTCTTCATCTTCTTTCTTTCTTTCTACAATGGTTTACAGTTTGAACCCAAAACGCAGTGACTTGAAAAGAAAGACCCTAACTACTAGGGCAATTCAGCCACCACTTGCCCAAGACTTACATCTTCAATGCAGGATATATATTGTCAACTAACATGTTTGATCAATATGGAGTGCAGTTCGTCTAACAATATCAACGTAATCTGAAAGTGCAGTTCCTCCATATAGATCAAACTTCCTCACTGTTTGATCAATTATAATATAATGTAATCTGGAAAATTCCAGTTCCAGCGGCCTCTAACAATATTACTCTTGGCAAGGATGAAGACCAAAAATGCAGTTTCGACTGGTTTCCGATCGAAGTAGGTGAAAGCATGCAATAGTAGTAAATTCTAATTAATGTGAGAAGGAGGTGATCAGAAATAGTATAAAGGACAACCTCGTAACTGCATGTATGATATAAACATTGGTTGCATAATATACAGTCAGTTCGAGTCATTGTATCATAATGATCCTTCATCATCCTACTATATTGACACACCCCGATCCCGATGTCCGGAGGACATCGGGATGGTCACGTGCTGACCGACACCCGAGGGTGACACAAGCTATTTAATGAATGCATATGTTGAGAACATGTAAAACATGCGTATAAATTGTAGCAAAATAATAACAAGTGATTGTTCATTTCTGCGTGAAGATAGTGATAGTGCATGACATGTTTAGAGCATACATCTAATTCAGAATACAACGGAAGGTGTTATTACAATGATGTCAAAGCAGAGATGATGGCACGATATCACTAGTAGGGGAAAGCTTCGTTCCTATGTCTTGAGGGGGCGCAAAACAAACATGAGTGGACCAAGTTGATATATATATATATGTATATATACATATATATAATTTGAAACAATTATCAACATACTAACCCCCAAAGTTTTATGAAAACTTAATAGCGTAATATGTAATAGGTTTTCCGAAAACCCTAGCATGCCATAAAACCTTTCATGAAATATATCTCGTATGTAATGTGCTAACTAGTGGTATCAGTATCAGTATCTCTCGGCCCGGAGCTAGTACGTATCTCTCGGCCCGAAGCAATCTATATATATCTCACTCGGCCCAAAGCCATATATCTCCCTCATGCCCGAAGCCATATGTCTCCCTCGTCCGTAGGCAAAACAGTGATCACTAGATACGCACAAAATCATTGAACATAGTCTTTCCAAAAATAGGTACATATATCTCAAAACATCTTCATAGCATATAGTCATCCATCATATATGCTACAAAGAACATAATTTTGATAAAGTATGGTATTCCAAAATATTCTCAGTAAAGCATGTTAATCATAAAGTGTAAATCTAATTTACTCATTAAAATGTTTCATAAAACTTAACCATTAAATCATGTTTTTCATGTATGCATTTCTACTATTAAAACATGCATTTTATAAGGGGTCCATTCATAGATACTCTGTTGTCGAAGAGTCATACAAAATAGGAATGATAGAAACGCCGGTAAAATTGCACCTAAGCACATAAAAGGTCCAATTAATAAAACTATACTCAAACGATTGAATTTCGAAAAACAGACGTCATAAATGGTCGAAAAATATAAAGGGGGACCTCGGGTACCCTCACGCACCCTCACATGCCGCAGGAAAATTTGCTGGCATCGCCGGGAAATGTGGCTCATGTGCTCCATGCGTTTGCACTGGCAACCACCCACGCGCAAGCTCACGCACGGCTGGGCTATTGGGTTGGACCTGATTTAGGCCTGGGTTCTTAGGCTTAGGTTCAGTGGGCTTAGGCTTTAGGTCAGTGGGCTAGTAACCTGGCCCAAGGGAAATGAGTTTTACGTTCAACGGGCTGAGGGCCCTGGGTTGCATGTAAGGGGCTTGGGCTTGAAAGCCCGGCGTAAGTGCCTTTGGGTTTTTAAAAAGAAAATAAATAAAAACTAAATGGGTTTAAATTTAGGGTTAACGAGCGATCTTATACGGCCCAAAGGACTAAACTAACAAGGGTTTTGGTTTTGGGCTTTCGAAGGGTTTGGGCTCCATGGGTTGGGTCTAGCCGTCCCGTTTCTCACCGGGGAAGAAGGTCGGAGCCTCCCGAGCTCTGGTCGCCGTCATTTGACCACTAAACCCTATGATCTAACTAGCAAAAAGAAGGTATGGACGAGGGGAAGGGATTTATACCTTGATAACATCGAATGGTGGCCGAAGGTGGCCGGATCTTTGCTCGAGACTCGTGGGCTCACCGGACCTGGGTTGGGTGTCCTCTAGGTGCCCCGGAGCTTCACAGAGACGATAGAGAGTGAGGGAAGGTCCTCGTGAGGGTGGTGGTGGTGGTAAGGTCGTTGGGTGGTTGGGTGTCGCTGGGAAAATGAGAAGAAGAGGGTCTGAGATAGTGTAAGTGTGTGAAAGAGATAAAGTTGAGCTGAGAGAGAGAAAAAAGCGTATGAACTCAGGGGAAGGAGAGAGAGAGAGAGAGATAGGGATGAGTTAATGGGCTGCCATGTGGCAGGCAGAGATATGAGAGAAATCTAAAAATGGATCCAGATAGGGTAGGATTTTGGGGATAAATTGTCATTTCATCAATATTTAGTACAAAATTACAAAGAATTTGGGGAGGGGTTTTACATATATAAATTCGTTAATTTTAATAGTTGGACAACTACCACTTAAAATGTTAACAAACAAGAAATATATGAGACATACACTTCATGGTTGAGAAAGGGTCCCTCCCTATCCTCAAAAGATATATGGCTCAGGATATGTTCATCCTGTAAGTATGGTTATTGTTTGGCTCCTTATTATATAATTTTTAGAGAATATTATTCTCGCGTTCTAAATGCCATGTTCCTAGTCTCATTCTGAAAGTAATTCAGATGACAAATTGAAAATGTGAATAGCAGATTAAATGTTTTGGAAAGGACTTGCATAAATATTAGGGTTTTTTAGATCTAGACCCTTGCAACTCTTATTCCCTAGATAAAAACCCATATAATTCTAAACATCCAAATAAAACCCAAATTTGAAAAAGATTACCAAGTAAAAAAGTAATTGACCTATTATTACAAAATATTTACAACTTGTGCCACAATATTCAAATCAAATCAATAAATGTTATTACTCAACTTAATTATAATGAACAAATAATTATTGCACATACTATTACCCCTAACATATATATACATACATACATACATACATACATATATATATATATAGACACACATACGTCAAAAGTATATAGTACTACTATAAGTTCAATATATATATATATATATATATATATAATTTACCAATATGTACTACTATACATCTTACCTATATATGTAAATTTATGATTAGCAAATAATATATATTTTGTAGGTAAATTAATAATGAATCAAATAACATTTTTTATTTTTGTATGTAACTTATTGTTCATATATTATTACATATATTTGACACATTTTATTATTATAAGATATGTACAAATAATAGGTAAATTAACTTTGAATCAAATAACCTTGATTTATTTTGTAAGTAAATTAATTTTGAATCAAATAGCATTCTTTTGTTATGTAGGTATTTTATTTTGTATGTATCAATATCATATATATATATATATATATATATATATATATATTTGACACATTTTATTATGTAGGTAAATTATTTTGGTTGTATTTTGCATATATTGGGTTTGTTATTATGTAGGTAAATTATTTTTCATGTATTTTACATATCTTGGGTAAATTTTTTGTCACATCCCGACTCGCGGTCCACCACATCCCGGGCCTGCTCCACCACCGTAGCACGATATTGTCTGCTTTGGGCCCTGACACGCCATCACGGTTTTGTTTCTATGAACTCACACGAGAACTTCCCAGTGGGTCACCCATCATGGGAGTGCTTTCGTGCGCTACTTGCTTAACTTCTGAGTTTCGATGAACTCTGAAGCCAGTGAGCTCCTAATATGCCTCGTGTTAGGTAGGGATGGGAATATACATATAAGGATCACTCCCCTGGGTGATGTGGGATCTTACAATCCACCCCCTTTAGGAGCTCGACGTCCTCGTCGGCACACCACAGCCAGGGTTAGGCTTTGATACAAATTGTCACATCCCAACCCTGGGTCCACCACATCCTCGGCCCGCTCCACCGTCGTAGCACGATATTGTCTGCTTTGGGGCCCGACCACGCCCTCATGGTTTTGTTTCTAGGAACTCACACGAGAACTTCCCAGTAGGTCACCCATCATGGGAGTGCTCTCGTGCATTACTCACTTAACTTCCGAGTTCCAATAAACTTCGAAGCCAGTAAGCTCCCAAAAGATCTCGTGCTAGGTAGGGATGAGAATATACATATAAGGATCACTCTCCTGGGTGATAAGAGATCTTACAATCTACCCCCTTAGGGGCCCGATGTCATCGTCGGTACACTTCCAGCTAGAGATTAACTCTGATACCAAATTGTCACATCCTGGCCTGGGCCCCTACCACATCCCAGGCTCAACTCAGTTGTAGCACGATATTGTTCATTTTGGGCATCGACCACGCCTTCACGGTTTTGTTTCTAGGAACTCACACGAGAACTTCCTAATGGGTCACCCATCATGGGAGTGCTCTCGTGCTCTACTCGCTTAACTTCCGAGTTCCGATGGAATCTGAAGCCAGCGAGCTCCCAAAAGGCCTCATGCTAGGTAGGGATGGGAATATACATATAAGGATCACTCCCTTGGGCGATGTGGGATCTTACAATCCACCCCTCTTAGGGGCTCGACGTCTTCGTCGGCACACCACAGCCAGGGTTAGGCTTTGATACCAAATTGTCACATCCCAACCCGAGGTCCACCACATCCTGGGCCCGCTCTACCGCCGTAGCACGATATTGTCCGCTTTGGGGCCCGACCACGCCCTTACGGTTTTGTTTCTAGGAACTCACACGAGAACTTCCCAGTGGGTCACCCATCATGGGAGTGCTCTCGTGCTCTACTCGCTTAACTTCCGAGTTCCGATAATCTGAAGCCAGCGAGCTCCCAAAAGGCCTCATGCTAGGTAGGGATGGGAATATACATATAAGGATCACTCTCCTGGGCGATGTGGGATCTTACAATCCACCCCTCTTAGGGGCTCGACGTCCTCGTCGGCACACCACAGCCAGGGTTAGGCTTTGATACCAAATTGTCACATCCCAACCCGAGGTCCACTATATCCTGGGCCCGCTCCACCGCCGTAGCACGATATTGTCCGCTTTGGGGCTCGACCACGCCCTTACGGTTTTGTTTCTAGGAACTCACACGAGAACTTCCAAAAGACCTCGTGCTAGGTAGGGATGAGAATATACATATAAGGATCACTCCCCTGGGTGATGTGAGATCTTACAATCCACCCCCCTTAGGGGCCCGACGTCCTCGTCGACACACTTCCAGCTAGAGATTAACTCTGATACCAAATTGTCACATCCTGGCCTGGGCCCCTACCACATCCCGGGCTCGACTTAGCCGTAGCACGATATTGTTCGTTTTGGGCCTCGACCACGCCTTCACGGTTTTGTTTCTAGGAACTCACACGAGAACTTTCTAGTGGGTCACCCATCATGGGAGTGCTCTCGTGCTCTACTCGCTTAACTTCTGAGTTCCGATGGAATCTGAAGCTAGCGAGCTCCCAAAATGCCTCGTGCTAGGTAGGGATGGGAATATACATATAAGGATCACTCCCCTGGACGATGTGAGATCTTACAATCCACCCACTTAGGGGTCCGACATCCTCATCGGCATACTTTCGGCTAGGGATTGGCTCTGATACCAAACTATCACATCCCGACTCAGAGTCCACCACATCCCAGGCCTGCTCCACCGTCGTAGCACGATATTGTCCGCTTTGGGCCCCGACCATGCCCTCACGATTTTGTTTCTGGGAACTCACACGAGAACTTTCTAGTGGGTCACCCATCTTGGGAATGCTCTCGCCCAAACTCGCTTAACTTCAGAATTCCGATGGAACCCGAAACCAGTGAGCTCCCAAAAAGCCTCGTGCTAGGTAGAGATGAGAATATACATATAAGGCTTACAGGATCCAAACCCCTGGGCGATGTGGGATCTTACATTTTTTTTTAAAGCAATCTAACATTTTAAAATTTTAATAGTAGGTGCACTATTTGAATCAAATGATTTTATTTTTTGTAGGTCAATTATTTTACATGAATTTTACATATATCAGGCATTTATACATATACATATATATGTATGTATGTGTATGTGAAATAATTTATCTACATTAATATGTAAAATATAATTTTATTGACTTAATTAAGCATGTATAATAACATATATTAGACATGTTTTATGTTATTATACATTAGGCAATGAATTTAAAACGTTAGTGGTTTTTTTTTTTTGTAAAATCATTAATTCTTCCTTACAATCTACATGACATTAATTATGTACATCAAACATCCAAATAGGGTTTATCAATAAAAAAAAAATTCAAATATGGGTATTTTAGGCATTCAGAAATTTTGAATGTGTGAAGTCAAATATAATGAATGAATTTGTTGATGTGGTGTCACATCCCGGCCCGTGTCCACCACATCCCGGGCTTGTTCCACCACCGTAGCACGATATTGTTCGCTTTGGACTTACCATTCCCTCACGGTTTTGTTTTTGGGAATTCACGAGCAACTTCCCAATGGGTCACCCATCTTGGGAGTGCTATGGCCTCCTTCTCGCTTAACTTTGGAGTTCTAATGGAACCCGAAGCCAGTGAGCTCTTAAAAGACCTCGTGCTAGGTAGGGATGAGAATATACATTTAAGGATCATTCCCCTAGGCGATGTGGGATGTTACATGTGGAATCTAGTCAATGAGTTTTATTCAAGTAAAAAAATCTATGTCGGGTTTTATGTAGAGAAAATTAAGTTTTAAGGGCTAAAGTCTTATTTTTAGCAAATATTAATCATGATAGGAGAAGTATATCCATGCATGTTGATAGTGCTTTGTATAGCTTAGTCTTAACTTGATTCTTGACTGAGATATAGCTATATCACTAGGTCGGTGTATCCTATTAATCTTATTATAATTGCCTCATAGACTCATAATATAATTGCCAGGGAGGCAGATTCTCTGCCTTCTCACTTCTCATGTCCTTCCGTGCTCTCCTGTTTTGTGTGGTCAAGGTTAAGTCACGTTAATATTTTATATTATTTTTTTTGTAGAGATAATAAAACAAAAAAGAATATTAATATAAAATATTAACGTAACTTAACCGTAACCATATAAATAGAAAGGCACAGAAAGACACGGAAAGTATAAGAGCAGAGAATCTGCCTCCATTGCCAGGAGCTTTTTATATACACATAGTACATGGACTTATTTGGTGAAACAGATAGCTAATATAAACCCTATTACTAAATTCCAACTGATAAGATATGAATGACAAGATGGGAATCAAATTTGCAAATGCAACACACAGACTCACACTTCGATTAGTGGGAATTTTTTGGCCAAAGATGATTATCTTATAATATGCTTGGCAGATCTTATCAATACGGAATGATTTTTCCAGGCAAGTAACATCATGTGAGAGCGAGTGCTTTGACACCAAGTGTTTTTTCAGAAAAAATTAGGTTGTCATCTCTCTTTCTTCTATTGCATTGATTAAAATCTTATTTCTTTTTAATTTTTGATCAAAGTCTGTAACTTTTAATGAACATCATTATTTCAATTATAAATTATTTATATATCAATATAATTAAATTTTATATTTAAAATATATTCAATTAGTGTTAAAACGTTACATTTGGTACATTTATATTTATAGTTAAACTTTGTATCATATATTTCTATTTTTAGTTTGTACCATTTTTAATTGTGCCAATTTTCTTTTTAATTTTAATTTGTACCCATATATTAATTTCATTTTGTGCCCATATTTTAAATTTTTTTTTATTTATACTCATAATTTATTTATAATGTACCATTTTTCTTTATAAATGTACCACTTTATTATATGTAAAATGTACCTTTTTTTTTTTTTTGTAAATGTACCATTTTTATGTAAAATGTACCCATTTTTAATGTAAAATCTATTTATTTTTTGTTTAGAATGTGTCCATATTTATAATAAACTGTACCATTATTCAAAATTTTTGAAAATTATGGGTACATTCGTTTGACATTTATTATTTCAAATGTATATTGTTACCTATTTTAATCTATTTATTCAATCAAAATTTTTGAGTATTTTCTTTTTTATTGTAATCGTTTTTAATTTATATGCCATATAATATGAGATTTTAAATCCCATAACATGTCAAGTAATTAATATCAAACATATGAGAATACATATTAATAGCAATAATGAGGTGTACAAAGTCAAGGGATTTTGATAAAAAAAAAAATTGTATACTATTAAGGGTTTAATAAAAAAATGTTAGTGGCTAAGGACCGGATCCAAAGTCTCATTTTTTTTTTATTATCTAGTTTCAACTGCAATCCTGCACTACTAAAAGGTCTTCAAAATTAATATATTGAATGAGTCAAATAATTAGTGCTGCAGTCTTAAGCAAAGCTTAGTATGAATCATCTAATAAATCTGGATTTGACGCTTGTGAAAACATACAGCTGATTATCTTGTGTAGCTTTAAATAACATATAGAAAAAGTATGTGCACAAATCCAACTACGAGCCCACCATGGCATAGATGAACTTACCTAATTTTTATTGCTGTCAAAGGGAGATTGTGTACTGAAGAACTGGGTTATGGAGTCTGGAATGTTCTGCCAACCTGCACGAGTAGGTGGGACATATATCGAGTGGAGTGAATTAGCATCTACATATGTTAATAGCAATTATGAGCCGATTATAATGATCAAGATAATCATATAGATAATTGATAAATGACAACTGGAGAGCTAGCTTTCATTGATTTAACACGTAGGGTTAAATTCATTTTTTGAAATAGAAATTATTGGTACAATGATACGTACACCAAATATTCTTATGAGGTTCTAGATAGTTATAATAAAGGGAGTTTTAACGAAAAGGGCTTGGTACTATTCATTCTTAATCATAAGGACATTTTATGTATGAAAAGTCTATAATAGATCAGACTCTTCTCTTTATTTACTCTTATGCCATTACATGCGAACCACAACGATGTTAACATTTCTGTCTGGAAATACATTATGATGCTATTCATCTTATGCTAATTTACAGCTAGTTCTTCAGGCTTCCATTATGTTGTCGATGTTATGCAGCTCTTCTTCTGACAAATTATTCCAATACTGTTCATCGCCTTCTACTAGCTCCGCATCTCTTTCTCTATCTTCTTTCACCTTGTAATATATTTCCGCTGTTTCTTCTTTGAAATTTTGGGGCTTCCAATAAGGCTAATGACTGATTCTTGTCTTGCTGTAAATATACATCTCTTCTTCTTCTGCTACTAGTATCATATCATACCTAAAATCTTCAAACTCATCTAAAGCAAACATTTGGATCCCTCTAAATTTTAAAATATCTTTGTATGAAGGAGTCCACCTATGTGAGGAGATAGGGTTTAGTCTAAAGGACTCTTCATTGATCATGGCTATATGCCTAGCTTTCTCCTTATGCATGTGTACATACCAATCTGGAGGACTACTAATAAAACTTATGCAGATTTCTTTCCACCTTTCTAGATAATCTTCTGCTACTTTAATAAGCTTTTTCAGGAAATGATTCTAGTTGAGAAATACGGTTAATAAATATTTTATCGAGATAACCAAACTCTAATAGTAAGGTAGGGGTAACTTCTACCTCATTATGCTTTTTCTGATGCTCAAAACTAAAATGCCATGATTTAAAATCTCTCATGTCAATCCTGGCCATAGCTATGCTAACCTCTGGTTTACAAATACAATTCTCTGTACTATCACAAAGACATGGAGGATACATCTTTGTAATAATATCCATCCCTGGTTTTGGATCAAAGATGGACTGATACAAGGCGCATTGTAATTGTAATTGTAACTCTTTCATGGACTGTGATGCTCTGCTCAGGATCTCATTTTGCATATCTGTTGGCATTATTCTTAGTTTTGCTTTTGAAATTTCTTCTAATAAAACATCGTCTAATATTAAGTCTGAAGATATATTCCTAAGAAAACTTTCATATTTTTCTTGTTTTTCTTTGTCACTCAGAACCTGATGCTGCTCATTACTTTGATGTTGCTCCATTTCAACGTCTTCTTCTAAAGGCTCAATCTTAATTTCTTCTATGGGCTCATTAGCCTCTTGTTCTATGGGTTCAATAACCTCTTTTCCTTTATTCTTATGCTGATCAATTTCTAAACCTATTTTTAATTCTCTTTTCAAGGTGTCACTTGCCTTTTGCTGCATTCTAAGAGATTGGAGTTCTTGGTTCATTTTGGTAAACTTACCAAGTAATGACTCATGGTCCCTAGAGATAACTTGAATGTTGTGCTCAAGAGAAAGAATATGCTGTTGGTTTTGGTGGAAATTAAAACTAAAGCTATCAAACTCTTGTTCTAAGGGTCTAATTAATTTTTCATAACCTAACCTCATGCTTGGCTGCTTAATTTGGATATTCCAAAAATTATCTAAGAGAACCTGCTGCCTATCAGAAAGCCCTGGTACCCTTGACCTGTGTCTCAGAGTTGGATTTCTGATTCCTTCAACAATATTGCCATTAAAGTTGAACGTGGGTACTGGTGGTGATGCTGGTCTGCTCATGCTATTTTGAAATCCACTAAATGGTGGAGGTTGATGGTGCATCATCATGCCATTGAAAGAAACTCTTCTGCCTTGCGGCCTTGTGCTATTTGCTGATGATGGTCCACGATATTCCATACATGTTCAACAAATTAATCTTGATAAGATATCAGCTAATGTATTGTCATTACCTTTTATATGTTCAAAAATTGGTTTAAAACCATTTCCTGTAATTGAATCAACAAAATTAACCCATCTTTGGGCTGCCTGTTTATTAGCATGTATCTTGTTATAATGAGAAACTATATTTTGACAATCTGTTCTAATCGTAAATACTTCATTATGTAAAAATAAAGAAAATGCTCCAAGTTAATTAATTATCCCTAAAATTTCTAAATCTGTTGATGGTAATCTTGACTGTACATCACTAAACTTTCATGAGGAATATCTACAAACTTGTTCGTCAGACTTTGGAGACTCCCTATGCCTTTTCTGGTATAGTATACATGCCCATCCTAATGATGAAGCATATGTTTCGACTATCTTGTAACTATCATCTAATGGTAATGTTAATGGCTTAAGTTTAGTAATTTCTTCTTTTATTTTTTGAACTAATTTAATATCTTCACTATTAAAATATTTTTGTCCAGTTTTGCTAGTTTTACTATGTAATACTGCTATTTTTCTTCCTAAATTAGGGATAAAATTTCTTGCATAATTTAGCAATCCTAAAAATGCTTGTAACTGTTTCTTATCTTCTAATTTATCTGGAAATTCTAACACCTTTTTAGCTATATGATCTTGTAATTGTATTGTACCTGACTTGATATACATTCCTAAAAATTCTATATCTTGCTTTTCTAATGCTATTTTATTTTTACTAATTACAATTCCATTATTGATAAATTCTTGTAATACTATCTCTAAATGCTTCCTATGTTCATTTTTATTTTTACTATGTACTAAAATATCATCTACATAAACACTACAAAAATTATCATATTTCTTGAAAATTTGGTCCATCTTTCTTTGAAAGATCGATGGAGCATTTTTAAGTCCAAATGGCATAACGAGCCACTCAAAATGTCCTTTTGGACAAGTAAAGGATGTCCACTCAATCGATTCTTCTGCTAATCTTATTTGCCAAAAACCTGATTTACAATCAAATTTGCTAAAATATTTACTCTCTTGAATTTCGTTTATAAGCTCATCCTTATTTGGTAATTTATAACTATCTTCGTATATATTATCATTTAATCTCTTATAATTATAAACTATTCTAGCCTTACCTCTTTTTAATTTCGAATGTTTTCTTACAATAAATGCTGCTGATCTATGTCTAGACTTAGATGGTCTAATTACTTTTAAATTTAACAACCCTTTTATTTGCTGCTCAAACTCTTGTTTATCTATTAGACTACAAGGCATATCAGCCGTCTTAATTGTTAAATCTGGGTTAATTATATCTAATTTTGCTAGTATTTTATTTTTGCTCCAATGTAACTGTGGGTCTTCTCCTATAATCCTAGTTTGCTCTGCTAATTGTAACAATTCTTCTAAACTCTTTGGTCTATCGAACTGTAATATTTCTATACAGGTTCCTTCTTCTAAAATTGGGTATTCATGTTCAAAAATGTCTTCATCAAACTCTTCTACGTTATTATGCTCATCATTTTCTTTTGAGTTTTCTAAATGATAACTATCTTGGCCACTAGTCTCTTCTATACTTATGTTTTTGTATGCTTCTACAGTATTACTTTGATCAGTTATTGTAATGCCTCTTTTGAAAAATGTTATGTTAGGGTTCATAAATAAAAAACCTTGCAAACTTTTCAAAAAGTTTAATCCTAAAATAAATGGATATGATCCTACTGGTGAAACAAATGTTAATGATAAATTAAATTGTTGTTTTTCTACTTTAATAAACTCATTATTTATACAATGTGTTAAGTAAACTGGTCTCTCATCAAATTGTGTTATTTTTACTGGTTTTGCTAATTTTTGTCTATATTTTTCTGGTATTAACTCTTCTCTTATGACACTCTTTGTACTCCCTGTATCTATCATAGCTATGGTTTGTATCTTATGTTCTTTTGCTAATTCTATATCGCAATTTATAGTGATTAAAGAACTATTTTTTGGTTTTTTTATACTATGAACAATATTTCCTAATATTTCAGATTATGCTGAATTAACTTCTAATAACCTATTACTATAACATTTTTCACATAATATTGAGTATGTATTGTAGTATTTATTTGCAACTAATTTATTACACTTACGACATTTTTCTGGCCAACCTAAATTAATGTATTTATATTCTTCTTCATGCTGTTCTTCTATGAATGCACACATATATTCTTCTAGATCACTATTTGTGCTACTTGAATCTTCCGAGTCTGAATCTATCATGTTAATACTCTCTATACTATAAATACTCTCATTATCACTTAAATTATCTAAACTGTATATTGACTGAATATCCTCATCTTCTTCTAACTTAAACAACTCCATCAAATGTACTTTTTCTTTCGACTGTTTATCTAATTTTGGACATTTAGGTCTAATATGTCCAGCTTCTCCACATGAATAACATTTACAACTACTCTTATCTTTTGGTGCTTTATATTTCCTAATCCAAGGTCTGCCACTTCTTTTTCTAAATTGTTTTGGAATATATTTTCTTTTCCTATATGTTCTTGAAGGTCTTATACTGAAATTCTTATGTTGTTTGTAGGGTTTATATGACTTATATTTCTTTTTGTATATTTTCTTATGCTTATTTTTCTTATGGCAACCATACTGTTGTGGTAAGTCTATATTTTTACAACTCATGTAAAATTGCTTCCTAATTTGTCTCTTAGCCTTTATTTGACTACACTCTTGTCTAAGTATATCATATACATGTTGAATTCTAGGTCTTATAGCAATATCATTTTTCTTCGAATGCTTTTGCCATTCATTCCAAATATTTTCACCTATTGGTCCTTTTATTTTTGTCATATAAGTATCTAATAAATTAATATCACTAATTCTACATGTTCTTCCTAAATATTTAAAGAAATCTGTGGTATACTCAGCTATATACTGTAAATTGCAAATTTGTAATTGTTCTAAATTTCTGATTGCTCTTATTTGTTCTTGTTCACTTCTGCCATCTAACCTATTATGATCTAAAAATTCTTGTTTAATCAAAGTAACAAAACCATCAATATTAAAATGTGTTTTAGCTGCCTGATGTTGTTCTGGATTTTGAACTTTCCATGACTGGAAATAATCAAAAACTAAACCATCCAAAGTATGTTCAAAGTAATCTAACATGTTTTGTGAATTACTAAAATCTAACATTAATGCTGCATGTACGCATCCTTTTTCCCATCTCTCAATCGTTCTTTCCCAATCTTGTGGATCTACATTATCTAAATTTAATATATTACCAGCTATATTAATTTGTTCTAACCCTTTCAAATATGGAATCCTATTTTTTCTAGGTTTTATCATACTTTCTTCCATATACTCTACTTTTGCTTTTTCATTATATTGTTAATTTGTTGGTCTTAAAAATTGTTGATCGGTTCTGCTTGCGTGTCTTGGATTTTCTACTCCTGATGTACTACTTTCTTCTGCTGGATTACATTCTGCTTTCAATTCTAATAAATTATTATATTCTTTTGATCCTAAAATGTGTTCTACTCCTATTTCTAAGATTAAAATTTTCATTTCTTCGTCTGAAATTTTATGTAGTCCTAAATCATATGTCTTATATTTTTCCAAATATTGTTCTTCATCTAAATGATCAATATCTTCTATAAGTTTATCTACAATATGATCAAAATTTTGCTCAACTAAATTAATATCTAAATTATCAAAATCCATATGTATACTCTCATTTTCAATTTCACTCGTATCCTCTTCTATTTTTTCTAGTTGCTTATAATTACTAAACCTAATTGTTGCTTGACCTGTACTAGTTTCATATATTTGTACTTTATCTGGTTGTCTATTTGGTGCTACTTGTAAATTAGGCAATGTCCACTGAGTTCCTTCTAAAAAGCTATTATTTACGGGTTTTGCTTCTATCATATTTACATGTTTACTGCCAAATGTTTGAACTAAATTTTGAAACTCTAAATTAAATTTATGATTATATCTATCAGACACTTTACCTATATACATTAAGCTAATACACAAATTTTTATACTCTTCTTTCATATTATAATTTTTTGTTCTTATGCTCACCTTAATATATTTACTAAATTCATTAATCGTCATAAAATAATTTGGAATACAACCTATAACTGCTAAGTTTGAACTTAAGTCTACTTCAGCTGTTGCTATTGCTGCTTGTTGGTGATTATCTCATCTATCATCATATATGTATACTAAAGCTTTTGTACCTACTTGTGCTCTGGTTAATCCTGCTATTCCAATTAATATTGTTCCTATATGAATCTGACTAAAATGAGATTTTCTCAAATGAGTAACTGCTTCTTTACTAATTAGATTAAGTGTGACTTCTTTATCAATACAGCTAACTTCATGTTGACTGATGCTGCTTACAATTCTACTTCTGTTTTCAAATAAACCTAATTGATACAGGTTATATTTATTTTTCTGTGTTCTCTCAAAACCTCTTCGAATGAATTCTTGTGCTTCTTCTTCATTTGGATAAATATATTCCGCTCTAACTACTTCTTTTCCTTTTTTCCTAAAGAGTTTCATTTTCTATTATCGAAAGGATTTAGCTTAGGTCTTCTATTATTATTTGCACTCAAAGTTAAATTTTCTAATTTATCTAGTAAGGATGGTGGAAGTGATGAAAATGCGTTATGTAAAACTTGGTTTATTTCTGCTATTTGTTCTTCAACTTGATCTAATTTTTCAGCTAAACTTAAAACTAATTGGATAATCAAATTATTTTGCCTAATGGGAATATTACTACTGGATACTTGTGTTGAAAAATCTGTTAATCCTACTGGTTCTTTATCTAATTTACTAATTTCTTTTAAAGCTTGAATATATTTTCTGCTAGTTCTAGAATCTGTCATTAAACTAATAGTTTATCTATTTTATTATGCAACTTATCTACTTGTTCACTTAACTCTTTTTGTACTAATTGAATTTTTTGAACTTCTGATTTTAGCTGTTCAACTATTTCTAATGATCTAAGTTCTACTTGCTTCGGCTTACTATCTATAAGATCAACAAGCTCTTTTATCTCTCTTTTGCTAGGAAACCTTTGAATATTTCTATTATTATCTTCTAACTGAGATGTAATATAGTCTAAATTTTGTCTAATTGTTTTTATGGAGTTTTTCTGGAAATGTTCTAACAACTGGTTTAACAAATGATTATGCTTATTATTTTCTAATTTTATATTTTCTGCTTGACTAATAATAAGATTTACAATAGTATTGGCTTGTGAATTTTCTTCACTGTGCAAAATATGATTATACTTTCTTGATGGAAAATAACAAACTAAACTATTTTGGTCTAAAATTATTTTTCTTTTTTGAGGTTCACTAATTTCTAAATTAAGATAATCTATGATAAACTATAGTCTACCTTTCTCTAGGGTTACGGCTAACTGGTTTCTTAAAAACTCTATTTCTTCTCTCAATGTCTCTAAAACTTGATATGTTGTTCTTTTTGCTTCTAAAACTTTATGCTGCAATTCTGTGTTATTATATTTACTAATAAATGAAGGATGTTCAAGATATCCAAGATAAAACTTTTGCTTCTTCAAAGTACTAATAATTCTTTTGGATATATATGTGCTAATCTTCTCTTTATGCTAGTTATAGTTGGATGTCTGGGACAATAAATACCTGGTAATTATGGTTGACAGGGTCTACAGGGACAATAATATATGTTGTTCATATACAATAAACAAATATGATATCAGTTGTATCTACGACTTCTATCCTCAAGGTACTTTACTATTATAATTATACTATTAAAATGTTAAACTAGGCTCTGATACCAAATTCGCAACGCATGCTCGGTTAAATAGTCGGATGACCATTATAACAACTAGACATAGAACCTTGCACATGGAACTCGACATGTTTCAGCATGACGGCCACTCACAGTACAAGTATAAGGCCTTAACGGCTGAACTCAGAGGTACGAAGAACTCAAAGGTACCCTGGTTGATGTCCAGTTATTTGTATGGCAAACATTCAACTATAACAGAGTGCTCGAACAAAGTATGATCGTCAGTTTAACAAGTTAATAATATAACCACAATAGTGTTTTCCTGTTTTGGACTAGAAGTCTAATTAAACAAACATACTAAAGAAGGAAAAGAAAACTTACTTAAGACTTGGAGATTGCTTGAATATGTACACTTGAACTTTTATTGATATATGGAATGTTTACAGATATGGTTGTTTACAAGAAAGTGATTACAAAGAAGTGTTTACAAGGATGCTATGAAGGCTACGAATGCTTGAGTGTATGGTGTTTTTAGATATTGAGAGATGTGTGTGGTATTCAGGTGTCTTCTGTATGGGAGGAAAGGCTCCCTTATATACAAAAGCTGATTCCTAAACAACAAAATAAATTTTCAATATTTACAACTTTTTGATAGTGACAACACACTGTTTCTGAAAGCTGTCAGCACTGTTTCTGAAAGCTGCTGAAGGCCACGTGAATCCATATTGTCTTGGTTGCTGCATAGTTTGCCACCTTATCTTTGGCATGCAAAATTTTTCTGAAAATGTCATCTTCATTGCTGAGCAATCTTGTATGGATGTGTGAAGGGCATGATTGGTATTTTTGCTAAGTTTTGTCCTGATGATTAAAGTGAAACTTTTGAGGGTGTTTTGGTTAGTTTTCCATAAAATAAAATGAATATGGGACCACTGTTTAGGATTCAGCTAGAGTTTATAATATATGGAGTGTTTCGCTACTAAAAAATCTCACTTGATTTGCCACATACCTAATTTGTGGCTTTTAATCCAAATTTGTGATGAGAGCCACACTGCGGCAGGGTGTACACGAGCTTTTTAAAGGAAGTTGCAGTTCTATCATAAAACTAATTAGAAATATATGGAGTAATTCAACTTATGTATAAGTTCATGCAAGAACTACTTTTCTATCAATGTGAGATTCATTATCAACACACCCATTCACATGTGACAAACTTTCAAACCTAATACGTGAACAACATAAATTAGCTGACGTACGGAGCATATGTGTTTTTTAGGCTTCACATGTGGGACAACTTACTTTGATACCATGAAGGAAGTTGAGGTTTTACCGTAAAACCAATTGGTAATATGGTGAGTAGCCCAACTTACTTATAAGTACACACTGCAACAAAAATGGCCTATGGATACAAAATTGAGGACACAATTATTTATTTTGTGGGTATAGAACAAATTTTACACACAAAAAATTGTATTTGTTTCCTTTTCTATAAGGGCACCAACTAATGTGCCCATTCTCTACAAAGTTGGCACAAATAATTTTCTCTCTCAACTTTTTCAAAACAAAGGATTCAAATATATTATTTGTGTCTATATATTACTTCAAAAGACACAATTATTTTTCTATATATTTTTTTTCTAAGACTTATGACTCACAGCTTACTTTCTCTCCCTTTCTTCAACCCACCAAACACCCTTAACCAATCCACACCCCATTCTCTCTCTCTCTCTCTCTCTCTCTCTCTCTCTCTCTCCCTTAACCCACCCACGACACACTCTCTCTCCCTCCACACCCCCACCCCCCACACTTCTCTCTTCCACCCGTTTCTCTCTTTCAAGGAATAAAAATCGATATTATCAGCAATATTTCGCCGATAATATCCTTTTTTTTAGATGACGATATTTTTACACTTATCCACTTAATTATTGTCAAAATATTGCGATATTATGCAAATTTGACATAATCCCATAACAAAAAATGTCACACGCATGATTTCAACAATAAAATTAAACACATAACAAAGTTCTTCCTAATTCAAAAACCAAATGTATTATAGCATCAAAACCCGATCATTCTCTAAATCCGTTTTAGTACCTCCTGGGAGCACCACGCCCGTACCCGAGATTCTGAGTCTGAGCTTCCGGGTCAACCCGCTTGACACCAGGCATGTCAACCATACCGAGAGCGGAGAGCATGTCGAATGTCTCCTTGTCGACAGAGATCTCATTGATATTGATGATGGACTCCTCGGGGACAAAGTCCATGCGGCGCTCGCACTCATCCTCCTGCAGCTTTAGGGAAATGCCACGAACAGGGCCCTTCTGGATTCACTTCATGAGGTGGGTGGAGAATCCGGCAATCTTGTTGCGGAGGCGTTTGGAGGGGATGATGGCGACTTCCTTGAGGATCTTCTTGTTGGTGTGGAAGTCTAGGGTCATGCGCGAGTAGTAGCACTCGATCACATGGCGAGAGGATTTCTTCACTGTCTTTGTGCGGACGCGAGCTATGGTAGTGGTGGAATTGTGCAGACGCGACCCATGGTGGTGGTGGAATTGTGCGACGAAGTTGGGAGGAGACGAACGGCGGGTGAGTGTGTGCGTTCATGAGAAAGGCAAAAAGAGGGTAAGGGAAGGGAAGTTAGGGTTTTGGGATATTTATAGGAGATCTCTGTTGGTGAGTTTATGAGGTTATTGGGCTAATGTACAGAAATTGGAGATGAAATTGGGTCACTGTATTGTCAGAATCCTGGGCTTTGTTTGTTAAATTGAGTCTGTTTGGGAGAAAAACTTACATAAAAAAACTTTATCGTGACATTTCGATCAAATAATACATTGTTATGTAGAAAATACTTACACATCGTAATGCAATATTAGATCGAAATTTCATTTGGCAGTGAACTCATTCCATATAAATCATTCTCTTGTTTGGAATTTGCTAATCAAATGGTTAACAATCAAAAGCATTTTTAAGTACTCTTCTGATTACATTTTACTTAACAACGCTTTAGGTTATAGAAACTATTTTTCTGGAACATAATCTAGAAACTATTGGGGCTAGTAGGTAGTGAAAATTTTGATCCTCATAGGAACTCTATATGGTATTAATTCACTCACAATATCAATGATTATATAAATGATTATGGTGTGCTTAAACTTCTTTCATTAATTACTAGATATTTTCTACACTCACAATGTTTGTCAACTCGCTATATAATCAACTTAAATCAGTTAAATCCATCATGAATGCATTTCCTTCCAATTTTTTGTGATAAACTAATAGATAATTGATTAAATAAACATCCTGCAAAGTTTCAATAAAAATTTCCAAGTTTTTCTTACAATTTCCGTGGTTTTTGTTCAATTTTTATCGATATCGATAATATCCCAATATTTCCATCGAAATTTCCGTGTTTTTGGACTACCGATATTTCCGATATCATCGATATTTTAGACCTTGCTCTCTTTACCAAATGGATTACTTTGGTCTCACACATATATATTATATGTATTTAATTTTAAAATTATGTGGATCGATTGGTTGAGATTTAAATCTCAAATCGTTGTTTTATAATTAACCATTGTTGATGCAAAAAACCGGAGGTCTTAGAACAATGTAAATCCGACCGTGAATTTGCAAGAAAATAAATAACACAAGATGTATCGTGGTTCACCCCAATGTTTGGGCTACGTCCACACTAATATTGTATTTCTCTGTTTGTGAGAGGATGAGAGGGTGAGAGAGCTCTTCCCATGGCCTAAGAATTGGCCTCCCTCAATGAGGAGAGTGAGGGGTCCTTTTATAAATAAGGGCTCCTCACTTATTACATATTTGCCCTTTCATTTATTACATAATTGCATTTGAGTCCCCCGAGTATTTATACGAGGTCTAAATACGGAGGCCATAAGTATGGTACAAACAGTAGTCTTCCAAGTCTTCAGTCAAGAGAGTCTTTTGGCTAGAGACTTGAAATTCAGTCCATGTGTAGGCCGAAGTAACTAGATGTCGTCTAGAACTGAATACTTGATATAAGGCGGTGCTCAATGTGAAATGATGCTCAAATAGAAGTAGTACATGTTGCGAGGCTGCTCGGCTTGTGGCTTATGTTGTCTTGGTTGGCTTGGCTTGCGGTGATGCTCTCTAATGATGGTGAGGGAGTCCCTTTTATAGAATAAGGGCTCGCTCCTCAATACATAAGTGATGGGCTAGAGTGATGCTCAACTAGATGGTGAGGGAGTCTCTTTTATAGAATAAGGGTTCGCTCCTAATTACATAAGTGATGGGTTAGGAGTGATACTGGCGGCGAGGCGGTTGCTCAGCTGGCGGCGATGCTATCTAATGATGGTAAAGGAGTCCCTTTTATAAAATGAGGGCTCGCTCCTCAGTACATGAAGAATATGTGCTCTCTAATGAAAGTGAGGGAGTCCCTTTTATAGAATAAGGGCTCGCTCCTTAGTACATAAATAATGGGCTAAGTCCCCCAAGTATTTTTGATGAGGCCCAGTTGAGGCCCAATATATGGTACATAATGTAGTCCCCTAAGTCTTCAGTCAATAGGGTCTGTTTGGCTAGAGACTTCAAATTGAATCCATGTATGGGCTGAAGTGGCGATTGTTCGGAGGCGGTATTTGTATACCTTGCACTGAAGCTTTGTAGGTGAAGCTTTGCAAGTGAAGCTTTGAAGCTAGAGCTCTGTAAATGAAGCTTTCGAAGCTGGAGCTTTTGTAAATGAAGCTTTTGAAACTGGAGCTCTGTAAATGAAGCTTTCGAAGCTGATTGACATGAGTGATGCTCATGAATGTTTATGTTGATTGACATGAGTGATGCTCATGGATGTTGACATGAGTAATGCTCATGAATGTTAACATGAGTGATGCTCATGAATGTTGACATGAATGATGGTCATTAATGTTTATGTATGATTGACATGAGTGATGCTCATGAATGTTTATGTATGATTGACATGAGTGATTCTCATGTATAATTTTGGAGTACTGGACGTACTTTTGATCACCAGATTGGTGATAATAGCGGCAGGCTGCCGAATAATTTTAGGAGTACTGGGCGTACTTTTGATCACCTGGTTAGTGATAATAGTGGCAGGGTGCCGAATAATTTTGGAGTACTGGGCGTACTATTGATCACCTGGTTGGTAATAATAGTGGCAAGGTGCCGAATAATTTTGAAGTACTGGGCGTACTTTTGATCACCTGGTTGGTGATAATAGTGGTGATAATAGCGGCAGGGTGTTGAATAATTTTGGAGTACTTGGCGTACTTTTGATCACCTGGTTGGTGATAATAGCGGCGGGGTGCCGAATAATTTTGGAGTACTGGGCGTACTGTTGATCACTTGGTTGGTGATAATAGCAACATGGTGCCGAATAATTTTGAAGCCATAGGGCCTAGCTCTTTTGGGCATATGGGCCTTGGCCCTCCACATAACATTCCAGCCCATTATTTTGGGCTTGACGTTTTTTTTATTTTTATTTTTTTATTTTTTTTTTACGATTACCCTCTGATGGGGGTTTATATAGATGTATCCGAAAGATAAGAAAAATAAATTACATCATTCAAAGAAGAACTGCTGGGACTTGCGATAGCAAGATTTCTCCCTTCACATCAACCTCAGCGGTCCAGCTATTAGAGGAAACCTTTACGTGAAGGCATGTTTGGTCAGCAGGCATGGTCTCTCATACTTTGATACTTTTGCATGTTCTCCGGATGGGTTTTTCAAAATGGGAATATGCATGATGAAATGTCAGTATACAGGAGATCTGAACACCAGCTAGTGTACTCCAGCTGTAAAAGGTCAGTATACTTATCCAAGTGTTTTCCTCTTTCCTCTTTTTCCTTTATTCCACTTTTGCTTTCTCAAAAAATGAATTGCTACCACCTTGTAAAGAAGATGCAGGGAATGGGTCGCGACTGAGCTCTCTGAATTATTGATTGTCCTGCCTCACATGGTGAACCTGAGTGGAGCTTTGGTTCGAAGAGAGCCCGGGTACGAGGCACCGCTAGCTGACTTCGAATCTGGGTACAGTCGGAAGCCCAGCTCAAGAGTTGCTCCAGCTGAGTTGACAGTGGTTACTGCCACAATTTAAGTGTCGAAAGAGCTTGATTAACATATGACGGAGCACCGTGAATTGGAAGAAGAGGGCCGTGTGCGGTGGCTGTTGGCTTGCAAAGACGACGTCATTTGTCTCTGGGACCTTCCACCTGTACTGCTACTGCCATTCTCCAATTCTTGTGGAGGGATTCCATTCCTCTAAAATGGCTTGTTTGGTGCTGCAAGTTGACTTATCCAATTATACAGAAAATCAGACAGAGATATTTACACAGCTGGTGACAGCCTCACACTTTTCAAAGGTTTACCCATCTCAAATGGCAATGCCGAGTCGTGGTTGCTGACAATGTACATCGATGGAGAGCTACAGATTATGAGGAAAGACAACGGTAGCATGTTCGTGCTACTCAAGGAAGGTCGTGTGCAGCCTTTCCATACTCACTGGACATAGCTCACCCCATGGCCGGAGCGTGGCCCTTGCCGTTTGTGTCGCTTCCTTGAACTGGGAAACCAATCCAGCGGACATTGCGAGATGGGTTTCTCAAAAGAATTGATTTTTTACAGAGAAAAGTACTGGAAATCGAGTGGAGGAAATCAGAGAGTTGGGGTGTTAATCGATCTGACGGTTGATATTTAGAAAGGATTGCAGGAAATACGACGACTTTCTTGGTTGATTCCCGCGGTCCGATTTCGTATCATGTATCCATAAATCCACCTGAGATTTGCAGAAATACAATCCCACAAGGACAGAGAGAGATTCTTTAAGCTGAAAAACCTTATCTCCTCCATCTTCTCTTCTCAACTGATTCCATCACCGCCCCAGTCCTTCTTCCAACCGTTGATTCAATCGATGCAGTACGAATCACAGCTACGAAATCTACAGCTATGTGGGTTTGTTGGCAGCAAGGCTAGTGAAGGACCCGACTTCATCTTGGCGAGTGAGATCGAGCTCGGCGTGGCTGAGGACAAGATTGGTGAAGTGAAGTCAATGGCTTGTATTTGGAAGATGATGGCGGAGCCAACGAGGTCGCCGGCTATGAAGGTCTACGTAGACTTGTTGGAGAGGAGGAAGCTTTATGTTTGGTCACGAGTTTAAAGCATCGATTTGTGTTTGGTTACAGAGATGGGAAAGTTTCTTTTATTTTTGTTTTGGCTTCCGTGTATGACTAACTGAGATAGGAGAAAGAGGTGGTTGGAAGTCTGCGAAAGTATTCTGGAAAAGCTCTGGGTTGTTAAGTGTTTTTGCAGATTTTACAGATTCACGGTGAACGTGAAAAAATGAAAGAGAACCGACGTAGTTTTTTGTGTCGATTCCCACAGACGGCGCCAAATGTTGATGCACAAAACCGAAGGTCTTGGAACAATGTAAATCCGACCGTGAATCTGCAAGAAAGTAAATAACACAAGATGTATTGTGGTTCACCCCAATGTTTGGGCTACGTCCACACTGATATTGTATTTCTCTGTTTGTGAGAGGATGAGAGGGTGAGAGAGCTCTTCCCATGGCCTAAGAATTGGCCTCCCTCAATGAGGAGAGTAAGGGGTCCTTTTGTAGAATAAGGGCTCCTCACTTATTACATATTTGCCCCTTCATTTATTACATAATTACATTTGAGTCCCCTAAGTATTTATACGAGGTCTAAATACGAAGACCCTAAGTATGGTACAAACAACCCTAGTAACCTCACTCTCACCTCACCTCACTATCACTGTCTCTCTCACCCAATTCACCTCCTCCACCCAAATCCAAATCGAGCTCTCTGTCTTCCTCTATCCTACCACATCAGTGGGATATCCAAATTCGTCGCCTGAATCGTGACTCCACCCACACCGGTCCTCAATTCTCAGTCTTCACTTCGTGAATTCATCCCCTGAATTGCGATTCCACCCACTGTCCACACCACCTTGCCCGAATCGAGCTCTCAGTCTTAGTCCTCACTCCTCCTCACTCTATAAGGTAAGAATATCATGCAATAAACTCAACCAAAGTTCATGGATATTGTTTTATTTTGAATTCGGTTAGTGATTTTGAACATGGGTTCTGAGTTAGGGCTTTTGAAAATGGTGTCTGAATTAGGGCTTTTGGATTAGGGTCTCTCTATACCTCCCTCTCTCTCTCACTCCTCTCATATCTGGGTTTTTCCTTTGTTTTTTTTTCTTTGAAAAACACCAACACCACCCATGCATCATATTTGAGTTCGTGTTTTTTCGTTTTGAGTTTATATCTTGTGAGATCTAACATAATATTTTGTATCTCGCCTCGTTGTTTATGGATTTGAGTTTTGAATTTATTTTACATTTTTTTTCAACTTGCCCGCTGCATGCAATTTTGGATATGAATATGATGGATTTTTGGTTAATTCATACTGTGAAGTTTGTCGGTGACTGGTTTGGTCAACCCGATCGAACTCATATTGGAGCGGTTTAGGGCCTTGTTCTCTCTGTCTTTGTAACCTCAAAGGCCCTGCCCTTGTCACGCCCCCATTGCCGGTTCGTATTCTGTATTTGTATGGAAGAATTTCATATCTATTATTATATTTACGGAGCCATGTTGCTTAGAATTTTAGGATTTTGGATCTTCAATTTTTGGAAAAGCGTAAGTTTTTTTTTATTGATTTATTAGGAGTTGTCTTGATTCCACCCCTCCCCCAATAAGTATTTATTCATTTTTTATTTTCTTTTATGGTGTGGCAGCATTGAAAGAAGAGGATTTTGTAATTGGATCCAGGTAGAGATGAAACCAAAAGTGAAATACAAAAAAAATGTATTCAGATGTGAAGTTCTTAAGGTGCTAATGTTTAATCATGTTAGTACAAGTTTCATCATGGAAAATGCAATATCGTTATACTGTCTATGCTAACTTAAACAAATATTTACTAGGTATGTGATTAAAATAAGCAACTCACTTTGACCATAAATAATATGCATACTTATATATTTCTTTGATTCAGGTGACCATGAGCTGAATGTATTATCTCCAACCCAAAAGTTACTTTTACAACTCGAAGTGAGGAATATGAATCTTTGAGATGGCAGATCTGGAACTTGTAGGTACTGATTTTAATTAACTCTTTGTAGGTGTAATTTTGGACTGATTGTGTTTTGAATTCGACTATATTTGTGTTGGCTTCTGATGAATATATTGTAGTCTATGTTAGTTGAGTGAGTCTTTTCTCACTGACATCAAGCTAGAGATTATGTCAGTTAGTCTTCAACAGTTTTTAGCCATGGTCGCTGTTAATAACATTAATTCCATTTGGTCAATTTCTATGGTTTGTTACAAAATGTACCCTGGTCTTTGTGTTTGAATACTGGAATCAAAATGAAGATGATAATATTTCTGCACCAAATCTGAACCTTGAACAATTAGCCATGTAACCTTATGCAAAGTGTGATGAGTCTGAACAATTTAGTAAAGCACAGTCAGTTATTATGGAGGGTGGACTTATTTTGTAATACTTGTGAACTTATTTTTCATGAGGAATATTTGTATACTTTCCGCATCCATTGTTGGTTGTTCTTGAGGGTGGATTGTTATATAAGAATCATCTTAAAGCAAGTGGTGGAAAGACCCTAGAAGCAAATAAGAGTCCTCCCACAAAGGTATTCCCTTCTTACTTTCTTTATCCCTTCATTTTCTTTGCTCTTGTAAAGTGTGTGGCTTTTCTTTATCTTTGCATTTGTTATTCATGACTTCTGTGAGAGTCCATATACTGCATGTCATTTGATTAATTCGTTTATGGAGCAGCAAAAATTTGATGAGGTGCAAGCCCTGCTGGGAAGATGCATCTGTCCAAAAATGTTTGCTTTCAAGTTTTTTGTTTGTATTAGAGAGAAAATATGTAACACTACAATATATGTTTGTGAGATTCAGAAAGTGAAAGTTGGTTTCATGGTTGTAGGCTTTCTTCAGTTCGTGAAAATTTAAATTTTTGCATTTCCTCAATTTAGTTTCAATTTTTCAAATTTTAATTTTTTTTTATTAATTAATTCATGATGGCACAGTTACAATATAAGTGCCAACATGGTTGGAAAAGTTGATCTGACAAAGTTGTCAGAACGGGGCACAAATGGGCCATTATTTGTGCTTGCCTTTCTGGCACTAACACCCCTATTGTGCTCTTTTATAAATGGTGACGCCCATAGAGGGCACAAATATAAAAATAGTAGCTGCATTGTTGCTATTGGTCTATGACCACAATTGTTGGTGCTTTTTGACCTCAAATGGCACATATAATTTATTGTGTACAGTGGTCATTTTTTTTGTAGTGACATGCAAGATACATCCTTCTATTAATGTGGAATTTATTCTCAACGTTCTCATGATATCCCATCGTTCATGTTTCATAGTTTAACATTTGTAGTGAGTGGATTTGGCTACGATACTTGTAAATACTTTATCAATTATATAGTTTACTTAAACTTGCACTACTTAAACTTGCACCTTCCATTCACATTGTTGTTTTATTTTGTTGCATTTTCGTCCCAATATAGTTTATTCCATTAGCATTGTTTCTCCAACCTGTCAAATGAAGTAAAAATACAATATTTCAAGTTGGGTGTTTCAAATGAGAATATGTGTGTGCACAAAAATGAATGAAGAACAAAAATGAATGAAGAACAAAAATGAATGAAGAAAAAAAACCAACTTTAGTTGATGGATTGGACTAAAAAGAAAACATAATGAGACTAAAAGGGCAAAAATATAACAAAAGTAACCATATAAGGATGAAAATGAAAATTCAGGTAAACTATAGGGACTATTAATGCAATTTGATCAAAGATAAATTTCTCCACGTACACTATAGGCACGATTTAATTACCCTAATTACCCAATGTATTTCATCCAAAATAGGAAAAGAAATATAGGGTATTGAGTTATGATAATTATGATAAAGTCGATCGACGACTCTAGAAGGAGGAAGGATGGAGATCAACAAATTAATAATAAGTTGCAGTTTTCATAATCTTTTTCCAATGATCTTAACCAGCTTCTTGCGTTTCATTGGTTACTTCTGTGGACTTATATGGATTTGACTTTGTATTTATATATTACTCATCAACTTGACTTTGAAGTACAGTTTCCATTATTCGGTGGTTTTTTTCTCAAGCAAAACTAAACAAAATTAAGGTCATGTAGTTAGCTTCTTAATATAGTGGTTGGTTCATTCACACGTTTATCTGGTTGAATCATATTATATAGATTATAGATTTTCAAATCAAAGCATACTATTTAAATGCTTCAAATTAAATAAAACGAATTATTTAATTACAATGCTAAAGCTGCATGTTATGGCAGATAAAATGTGAAGTTGGTTGGTGGATGGATTCTTGGTTGTTTAATATCCTAAATTATTTTGATTCTCAAATTAGTAGCTTGCAAAAACAAAATGAATAAATAGTTAACGTAAAAAGAGTTCGGAGCTTGTAATTGGTGGTTTAGGTACAATCCAAGAGCCTTATCACATCGCACAGATACATATCACATATATATGCATGCAGGCTTTGTCTGTGGGGAGTGGTGCATATGCCTTCAATTCCTCTGCGCCCTTGCTGTCTCACTCCACCGAAAGCTTAATTACATCAACACGCTAATCAATTTGATTCTTCCTAGTTCATGGTACACATGCATTATTCATGCATCCAAATATCATATACAATATAGTATAAGTAAAATACTTACTTATTTTTAATTAATCCAAAAATACACGTGTTGTAAGATTGTGAAATCCTCACCAGCAAATAAGAAAATAAAATAGAAACCCCGCCAGCCATGTATATTCAGTAAATAGGATCTAAAGACTTCAGTTTACAGACAAGTAACATCATTATTGGATGACTTTGGTGTCTAAATTATAATTTTACTATCCTCACCAACCACATATATATAATTTATCAATCAATAAATCAAAGATAATTTTCTCGGTTAAAAAACTAGACTTTCCGATATACAGGAATTTTTGTATTCAATTTTTTGTTTGTTTGAGAGTAGTACGATATTCATTGATGACATTGAATAATTCGTACAAAGAGAATTGAATAGGGTGCTTTAATCTTGTGTTCAATTTTAAGGTAAAAAAAAAAGGTTCTCTACAATCGGAAAGCCGTCTGTATGTTGTAACACTAAATTCTAACAGGGGGTATACAAATAACCATGGGGATTATTTGGAAGTATTTTCACTCTTGCAAATGAGAAGCAACCCGTTTAATTTAAGCCTAATATGATAAAGAGTTAAATTTTGATTACCAAGCTGATTAGCTCATTATCTTAGACTCATTGTTTTACCCTGATAGACCATCATCTTTTGAGATAGATTAGTTTAGCAATTTTTACTAAGAAGGGAAAGGGTGAACTTGACCTCACAATAAACTAGCAATAATGTTGTAGAATCTTTAAAGCAACCAAATTCTCTTACATTTATGATAACCTTGCCTCTTTATTGCGAAATTGACGACACAATAATCGTTTATAGCAAAAAAAAAAAAAATTCCTGAATTTCCTCTTCTCCTTCAAGATTTCTACCGACTTTGGGATTATTATTATTAATTTTTTTAACAAACGATATTATCTACACTAAGTAAGGGGGTTGGGGAGCGTGTGCTAAGTCTCACAATGGGCTAGCAATAATATGGTTCAAACTCGCATTTGATAAAAATGAAACTTAAGACATCTTACTTACAAGGGAAAAAAATTCGGGATTGAAGCACTTAATAAGGTGAAACAAATTCGGGATTGAAGTATTTAATACAATCATGAATCATCCATTGATGGTCATATGTGATTGTTAGCTGTCATTATTGTATATTTGATTGTTAATTAATGATTATACTAACTATGTGAATGTATTAATTTGAGTTTTTTTTAGGAGCACTCAGATCCAGATCCAAAAAAATCAGGTAATCTCAGATTGAGTTCAATAGCATGTTCTTACCGGTTTAGGTCTAATTGATCTTGTCTTATTCTCATTTTGTCCTTTTAGTAAAAATGTTGATATTTCTAAATTTCTTAATTTATGCATTATTTACTTAAATTTAAATTTCAAAATTTGAATCTTCAAATTCCTTCCGTGTAAGCCACCATTTAAGGAAAAATAATTTAAAGTAAGTTCATGTGTATGACTATAAAGCCATGACTTCAGTTGAAATGAAAAATATATAAAATCCACAAACAAAAATAATTTGTTCATTAAAGGAAAAAAAACATTTTCTATGTAGGTAGATAATTCAATTAATTTGTGATATAGCTAAATTATGAACAAAAATCTATAGTACAGGAAGATAAACACAATTAATTTGTGTGAGAACATCAGCAAATGATGTGTTGCATGTATGCACTATTAATCCATGGTATATGTAGACTGAAAAAGACAACTTATGATACAGGTAGATAAACATATTTATAAAAAAATATTTGATATGTATAGGTAGATAATACAATTTATCCATGATATAGGTAATATAAAAATTATAGAAGTAGATTAACAAAAAAAAACATGTGATAAATAGACATCAACAAAATTCATAGAAAATGATAAATAAAAAAGATGATACTGAGGGAGAAAAATATGAAGAAGAAAAAAAAGAGTTTTATAAAAAAAATTGAAAAACATGAAGAAAAAACAAAAGGATAAAGAAGACAAGATTGGCTAATTTCTGCAAATCAAACCTTCAATGGAAATTAGATGATGGACATCTTTGATCATCTATGCTTGGGAGCAGAGAGGAGGGAAAAAAAGCAGATTTCATGAAGGAAGAAATATGAATCGTTTTGGAGCATGAAAGAAGATGAAGGGGATTTAAATTACTATAATTAACCCTATCATAAGCATAAGATAATTCTATGAATAAAGGATAAAAAATCATCATAAATAAAAGAAATTATAAGTATATTAACTAATTAATATAGAAATAAATTTGTCACTTAGTACTACGGTCTATTGGTATTTTTCTTCACTTGTAAATGACATGTCTTTGTTTTATTAAGTTGTCAAATATTTTAAGCTTTTGGATATAAACTAATGTAATCTTATGGCTAATATGCATTTGGTCTTACGGGTCCTTAAAATAAGGACCTTAGGAGAGCATGACTCGGCATATTAAGAGGTAATCGGAGCAATGGTCCTTGAATTTAGCTCAATTGGAGCTTGGGTTCCTGAACTAAAAATCTGTGAGTATTGGTTCGTGAACTTATTATAATGTGGAGCAATGGTCCTTTAGTCTAACTTTGTTAGAACATCCATCCATTTTTTGTCAGGGCCATTTCTTCACATTGTAACAAGTTCATGGATTTTTATTCTAGAGACCCAAGCTCTAATGGGGCCAAAGTTCAAAGACTATTGCTTCAATTTTCTCGGCATATTAAATTCATAATCTAAGGGCGGAAAGCAATGGTGGTAAGGGATGGTCAATGGGTACCCATGTATACTCCATATATCATCACCATCATCATCACAAGCACAAACATCACAACTCACTACCACAACAAACACATATCTACACTTAAATGGACCTCTATTTAACTAAATGTGTACCCATTAGCCATCTAGGTGGCCTTTCCTTAACATTATTACTTCTTCCAAACATGAAATTTTATCGACCTCACTTAGGCTAAAATGACGATTGATGTTGGATTCTCATTATTTTAGGATCATACTCTCAAAATGTGATAAATTAGAGAAGGATTTATCTCATAATGTGCACCTTGTGGATGAAACTAAAAAAATGTTCGTTTAAACGTAACCGTGCACCGAGACCTCGTAAATTTGTAATAGAATAGCTCATAGCCTAGCTAAATTTCCTCTCTAATATTTTAATACTTGTAAAATCGGAATAGAAGACGTTCCTCGGTGTTAGAGTGTACTCTAAATGATGATATGCGTATAGTATCTTAGCTTAATGAAATTCTATTTCCTTAAAAGAAGAAAAATACGAACCTACTAAAAACTCAGAAAGCCATGAATCTTGCCTTCTGCATGCTATATTTAAAACCACAACCAAATTCCATCGACCTTCTAGCTAGTATTTAATGTCACCCTTTGCCCATCCGTTTCATCAAATATTCATCAATCTAGTTATACACCTATATCATCAAATACACACAAAAAATCAATGGCTCCTAGTTTTGAAGATGGAAAATCACTATTCAACTTTGTTGTTCGAGATGGCAATGGTGTGAAGGGCATGGTGGACTTAGGCTTGTCCAAAGTCCCTGAGCAATACATACAGCCACCACATGAGCGCATAGTGAAGCTGAATGCATCAGTTCATGAGCTACCACCAATTGATTTGTCAAAGCTGGATGGACCTGATCATGACCAAGTGGCAAATGACATTGCCAATGCTGCTGAGGTTCTTGGGTTCTTCCAAGTTTTGAACCATGGCATACCTCTCGAGTTGCTAGAATCCCTTAAAAGTTCTGCTAATGATTTCTTCGGACAAGCGCCTGAGAAGAAGGCTGCGTATCGGAAAGGTTTGAGCCCTAGCCCGCACGTAAAGTATGGGACGAGCTTTGTGCCGGAGAAGGAGAAGGCATTGGAGTGGAAGGACTATGTGAGCATGGTGTATACTAGTGATGCTGATGCTCTCAGTTATTGGCCCAATGAATGCAAGTATGATATTATTGATTATTCTTTTCATATATATTGCCTGCTAATTTGAACTACACATTCAAATTAATTACTAACAGTTTATCTAATCAATAGTTTGTTTGTTTATATTTACAGTCTTACAACATATGATATGTCATAGTCTCGTAATAAAATGTTTGCCTCTTAATACGTACCCAAATTCTAACAATCATTGACAAATTAAAATACCAACTTGATCAAGCGTTCTATGATTAATATGATATATTTACAGGAACGTTGCACTCGAGTATCTGAAAACCTCAACAGATATGGTAAAGAAAATAGTGAAAGTTTTGATAGCAAAGCTTGGAGTGACACTAGAAGACTCAAAACTTGAGGCACTCATTGGGTTAAGGATGGTTAACATGAATTATTACCCAACATGCCCTGATCCTGAGCTCACTGTTGGTGTCGGGCGTCACTCAGACATGGGCACCCTAACTGTGTTGCTGCAAGATGGAATTGGAGGTTTGTATGTGAAACTTGAAGAAGACATGGATGGTGGAAAGAAAGGAGAATGGATTGAGATCACTCCTGTCCCTGGTGCTCTGGTCATCAACATTGGTGATACGTTACAGGTTAGTTCACTAGCTACAAAATTCATAAGATTAAGCTTTGTATATATTTGTTTCATGGAAAATATTTCTTCGTCGTGCATATTTAATTTAATTAGATTATGGCTTTTGCTTGTAAAATCTTGTGAAGTATTTGAATACAGTTTAGTTATATATTAACCCTACTTTTGAGTCTTTTGACCATAACCATAATATCAGATACATAAACTACAAGTAGATGGTTATATTTATCCTTACAATTAAATGGGTAAGTTGTAGAAACTCATTATCAAATGTGTTTCAATTTGAAGTACGAAAAATGTTAATCATAATCTTCTGCGTGTGGTGAATGAATCAGAACATAAATTGAATGTGAGAATTATTTAACCATGCAGAAAATAACTTGCACTTGCTTATGGTAGACAAGTGTGGCTAGAAAAGCTCAAATTATTATGGATTTAACCATGTGTTCACTTGTGATATTGTTCTGTTGTAGATACTTAGTAATGGAAGGTACAAAAGTGCTGAGCACAGAGTGCGAACTACAAGCAGCCAATCAAGAGTGTCTGTCCCAATATTTACCATCCCAAAGCCAACAGAAAGAATTGGGCCATTGCCTGAGGTGGTGGAGAGCGATGGAGTTGCTCGTTACCGTGAGGTGGTGTTTGAGGATTATATGAACAACTTCTTTAGCAATGCGCATGACGGGAAGAAGTCTCTTGATTACGCCACTACTTGATCTGCAAAAGATATCCCGTAATTTCAAACCAAATAAGTGACTGTGCAACTTTAAATTAAGTTTGCTCCCTTGATCCATGTAATAAGGAGGGGTTGTATTTCTCTTTGTGCTTTCACTTTCCTCGAGTCTCTTTTTTTTTTAACTGTTTTGTAATTTCAGTTATCTTGGTTATCTTTTATTTTGTGAACAGGGAGATCGAGAACCATGAAAATTTAAGGGTGGGCTAGAAAAATTAAAAATGAACAAAAATCAAACCATTCACCGAATTGAAACCAAAAAAAAATCGAACCGAAGTTAAAAAACCAAATCGAACCAAAGACTATTAGTTCGGTTTGAAAAATTCAAAAAATCGAACTGAATTAACCAAATATAAATTAATATATTTGTATTTATTAAATTCGTTTTCATTTTTCAAGTCCAATTTCAAATAAGAAAAAAATCTATATAACCCAAACTTCAAGCCCATACTTCTTGAAAAGTCTAAAAGTCATCTCTTTTTATCCCCTTGCCGCCAACTTTCTCTCTTCTCTCCCACCTTCTTCCTCTGCATGGACTGGTATGCTTGACCGGCTTCTCTTGTATATTTTTTGTAACTTCTTGTGACTGTAAATGCTTTGTCTTTTGCTTGATTTTGATGTAACATTGCACTCTTGAACACACAAGGAAAAACTTTGACCATTGTACATTTTTAGGACTTTAGAATAAAGACTCCACTTTATTTATCTTATAATATCTGCATGAGCAGGTGGGCCGATGACTATTTGATCCCCAGAAAAATTTTGCGGAGAAATTTTTTTAAACTTCAATCTCTATTTCTCGAATATCAGTGCCAATCTCGCATAGAAATTTTGAAACTTCTTCCAAATTTGCTGCCATAAAATTCAATGTAATTTCTTAATTCTACTGATACTCTTTTAGGAAAGAAAGAATAAAGACTAGGGGTGTGCTATCCACACATCATTTTTACTTCTCATACACCCATTGTTAATTTCTGTTCGTTAATATTCTTCAATTCATTCGATCCGACCGCCGAAAACCAAAAATATGTAGGAAAAGTAAAAAAGAATGTGTGAATATCACATCCCTAAAGACCATGCGCAAAGTATATTGGTCAGAGGCTTGACGCTTCATGGAGATGAAGGAGAGCGAGAGGAGAGACACGGAACGCAGCATGAGGATCCTAGTGCATAAATCCCTTTTTGCTACGAGTCATCTCCAACACTCCTCGCGTACAAATCATCTCTAATTTTTAGATTTTATTAAAAAAATGTGATGCTAGGAAAAATAAATTTTTAATTTGAATTTTTTAAACCAAATGATATAGTTGTTAATGATTAACTACTACGTTGATTAATGTACTTATTTCTTATTTGTGATACGTCAAAACTGAACCGATAAGAAAAAGCCAAACAAAAAACTCATAGAAAAGTAAAACGAACCAAATCAAACCAAATTAAAATGCGATTGAGCACAATAATTACATGTGTTAAATACAATTACTATTCAGACTGGTAGATATTGTTCATATCAATATATATATTTTAATAAATCACTGACAGCCATAATGATAAATACGAAACCGGATCCCCCCCCGGACCCAAAGGAATTGAGCCTCCTCATCAAATGATCCGGACTATTGAAATTTGATCAAACGACTACAAACAAGAGGCCCTCTAAAAGTTATAATAATTGTAGCCATTAGATCAAATTTCAATGGCCCAGATCATTTGATCCTTAGGCTTAATTCCTTTGGGTCGGGAGGGAATCCGGTTCCGATAAATACATCTAAGCATTGCATCACAATTCGATGAATACATAAGAGAAAAAAAAAACTAACGAAAAGTCCAAAAAAACTTCTCTTTTAATAAAAAGCTTTTTTTAAATGTATAGTGAATAGTACCAGGAAAGATATAAATATAATTTTTCGTTAAAAGTGAACAGTACCGAAAGAAACTCAAAAAAAAAAAAAAAAAAAGTCAGATTCAGAAATATTGAGTTTTGCTGAAGTGTAGACACATGGTAAGCCGAATCAATTGGCATTTAGAACAAGAAGTAGAATGGTTGGACGCCTTGTCAAAGTAGCGAAAACTAATAAAGCTTTTACTTTTCAACTTTTTAAGGCCACTCACAAACTCTTGAAACTTGAAGGCACAAAATTTTCATTTACCGCTTAATCCATCTCTCTGTCCCACCGTGTAATCGAGCATGGAGGCGAGCAAGGAAGCGTTTCTGAGAGAGTTTGGAGAGCACTACGGATACCCCAACGGACCCAAAACCATCGACGAAATCCGAGCTACCGAATTCAAACGATTAGATGGTCTGCATCTCTTTAATTCCCTTCTATGTTCCGTCCCTTTTAATTTCTGCTTGTTTCCCGAGAAATTTGAGCTGGAAAACGATACAACAGAGCTTCTGAGATTGAAATTTGTTACTTTTCAATCTTTTTAGTTGACCCAAGTGAAAATTTTCAATCTTTTAACTGAATTATTATTGGGTTTTGGTTGTTGATGCTGTTGGGTTTGGAAAATGTAGGACTTGTGTACTTGGATCATGCTGGTGCAACTATGTATTCTGAGTTGCAGATGGAAGCAATCTTCAAAGATTTCACTTCCAATGCTTATGGAAACCCACGTATCCTATTACGTGTAAAATGAATGATTTCGGTTTTAGAAATCGTTATGTAGTTGCTGGTTGCTGGAACAGAATTTGGAATAGTCTTGTTTTCCTTGTTGTTTAAAACTTGAAGTCAGATTTTCGTGTAATCTTATTGTATTTTTTTTTCGTTAAGTGCCTTAATTTGTATCTAGATAGCCAAAGTGATACCAGTTCTGCTACGAGTGACATCGTAAGTGAAGCCCGGCAACAGGTATACCATGTTATCTCCATCTGCTTCCGTATTATTTTCCCAATTTATTGTATTTTCGAAGGTTCAATCTTTTTCTAATTTTCCAAGTATTTAGATAGATTGTCAAATGTTCTGAGTGCTAATTGTTGTTCTGAATTGTGTTAGCGAGTGATATTTAACATCTGGTGGTTCATGTGCAAAATCAATAGTTCGTCCCACATTTTGTATTTTGAGATTTTTGATAGCCCTGTTACACTCGTATAGGTCCTGGACTATTGTAAAGCATCCCCAAAAGATTACAGCTGCATTTTCACTTCTGGGGCTACAGCGGCGCTGAAACTGGTAGGGGAGGCCTTTCCATGGAGCTGTCAGAGCTGTTTTGCTTACACGATGGAGAATCACAATAGTGTACTTGGGATTAGAGAGCATCCTAGCATGCCTTACAAAATCATCATTTTTTAATCTCTGTTATAAGTTACAGCTTCCAAGTTTGTGCTTAATGTTTGGCATAGTTACACATCAGTTTTGTCAGATGATTTTATTATCCCTGAAATCTTTTTGAAATCAAGTCTGTTCCTTTCGTTTGCGATTGTTTGCACATACTGCTAAATTATTAATTGAAGTCATTATTCTTTTGTTTTTTGCCTTTTTCACCTTCTTAAGAGTGTGAAATCCATATAAATGTAGCCCTTAATTAGTTTAGATATGCACTGGGTCAAGGAGCTGCAGCTTTTGCAATAGATGTTGAAGAGACTGCGCATCATGGAGTATCTAATGGTACTGTAGCATCCACAAAGGCATTGCGGCACCCCATACAAAGGAGAAGTGAAGCTAGATCCCTGGAGGGAGAACCAACAGGTATTTCTAAGTGGACACTTTTGATATCGACTGGAAATTGACCTGAACTTTATCGCAGCACATCATCCAAGAATCTTTGAATGGTTGTTTCCAACATATGTATTCACACACACACACATTTGATAGAGAAAGAGGGGGTCCAAACAGTTTGGCTGAATTATGAATTTTTTCACGGTTAGTCCTCGTGACATTCAAGATTATGGCAATCTCGCATTGGATATCTGTTGCAACATCAGTAAGTTGGAACATGACCTGTGAGGATTGTTTGAACTCATAGAAAATCTTGATTTATATTCTTCATGGATCGTTTCGAATTAAGCTATTTCTCTCTGTCTCTGTGTAAGACACACGTGCACACACTGGCTGTCTGTCTTTCCTTTCTAAGTTACTTCATATGCATATATAGATGCATATATGGATATAGATATATAGAGGGTTATGTTCTATACTCTTATATAAACATCAGTTTTGCATACTGATATTTTCTTGAGAATTCATGATAACGTATGGGAATTTGATTCATTTAATTGACCTGATACAGGTGATGCATATAACTTATTTGCCTTCCCCTCAGAGTGCAATTTCTCAGGGTTGAGATTTAATCTTGATTTGGTGAAGACAATTAAAGAAGACCCAGCAAGAATTCTGGATGGCTCCCCATTTTGCAAGTATGATAGTCATGCCATTGTTATCCATTTAACTTTTATATATGCTCTGCCATTTGCACTCAAGTCTAATTTGAATTAGTGAATGATGGTATATTTTATCTCGACAAAATTATTATTAATAGTTACTGCAATCAGTTTATATTATGCTTATCAGTCCTTTATGGATGTCTGTAGAACACATATTTGGAGTGAAGAATGTGATAGATATTTATCCTCTGAGTCTCTCTATCTGTCATCTGGTCTCTTTTTTTTTCAATGAAGGGTTTTCCTGGAAGACAAGTATAATAAATTTGTTCTTGTAGAATCTTTGCTGATGATCACTCTTTGATTTCTTCTCTGTTAGACAGCGTAGTTTATGCCCATTCTAGTATACTTTCTTGTTTATATTGCACATGTGGGTAGTATACACTATAGAAATTTTGAGAATTTTTCAAACAATTCTTCATATTGGGTGTTATGCATTAAATATTGGTTCTTTTTTATTTTGTATCTCATAAGTGGCCGCTGGATGGTCTTGATTGATGCTGCAAAAGGATCTGCCACAGAACCACCGGATTTATCACAATATCCGGCAGATTTTGTTGTTATGTCTTTCTACAAGGTACATATATTTGTTTGGATTGTATTAGAAACAATCACCTTTGGGTATTGATTTTTGGTTTTTATGTTTCTTGTTAAGCTATTTGGTTATCCAACTGGACTTGGAGCGCTCATTGCTCGAAAGGGTAAGTAATTAATCATGAATATATCCATAGCTTCTAATGGTGTGCTGGAAGTTTTCTCTAATCTTACATATTGTTTATGTTATACCTCAGATGCTTCCAGATTACTAAAGAAGACATACTTCAGTGGAGGTCTGCACCTTTTTACCTAATTTTCTATCACCATCGGGATTGTTACTCAGTGGGTAATCATTAGAATATTTCAGGCACAGTCGCAGCCTCAATTGCTGATATTGACTTCGTTAGAAGAAGAAAAGGTGTGGAAGAGCTGTTTGAGGACGGTACCATTTCATTCCTGAGCATAGCATCTATTCACCATGGGTTCAAAATTCTCAATTCCCTAACTGAATCTGCCATATCTCGGTATGTTATAGTTTGTTACTTTCACAATGCATTTTGTACAGTGAGAAAAATAAACCTTTTTCTTACTAATGTTTCTTTTGTCCAGAAGTGTATTTTCTTCTCGGTTTTCATACTTTTTCGTTATAATCTTTCATCAGTTGTTTCTGCCTACACACATTTGATATGCTCTACCGCGTAACCCTTTTACATTACAGGCATACAGCATCACTTGCAACTTATGTGAGGAAGAAGCTCTTGGCCTTGAGGCATGAAAATGGAGCCAGTGTTTGCTCACTCTATGGAACTTCAAAGGTTGTAATTTAATGCTTATCGTGTTTCTATTGTTCTTAACAAAGCTGCTGCTTTTATTTAAACAGGGCCCGAATGAAGGGCTTTATCTTTTGGGGTGGGGATGGTTATATTGTTATTTTTATTACAAGTAGACATGGATTTTTAAGGGAGCCTCTCTGCTTGTAATTCTCAAGGGAAAGAAAGTAGAAGGTGAAAACCAAGTTTATTGGAGTATCAAGATCCATTTTTTTAGTTTCTTGACGTTCAGCGGGTCTGGTTAACATGATGAATATGTTTGCTATACTTTTTAACATTTCTGATTTATGGGCTTCTTATCTGTCGACGTTAATTAGTTTGGGAAGTCTTACATCTGATGAGTATACTCTACTGAGTACTGACACTCAATCTCTTTCTACTATGTTTTTTGGGATTTGTAAACAACCATCTGCTGTGATTTGACACTTTCCTCTATTAGGCATCATTTCATGGATTTGGCCCTACAGTCACTTTCAACTTGAAAAGGTTGGATGGATCTTGGTGTGGATACCGTGAAGTGGAAAAACTGGCATCTTTATCTGGAATTCAGTTACGGGTAAAATTTGTGAGATTTTCTTTTGGCATTCAACTGATCCTATTGTTCTTATCAATTTTTTTGTACTCTACTCTATAAGATCAGTAACTTCACTCCCCTTTGGATAGGTTTTGACAGTCCCTTATATCCTGCTTTCTGTGTAGACAGGATGCTTTTGCAATCCCGGTGCATGTGCAAAATATCTTGGCTTGTCTCACTCAGATCTTCTTTCAAATATTGAGGTGTTTCTTGCTTCTCAATCAGTTTCTTTTATTATATTTACATGGTCCACTCATGACGTCTATTTTGGATTCTGGAGTGTTAAGAAATATTTATAACAATTAGGTTTTTGAAATTAGGCTGGCCATGTTTGCTGGGATGATAATGACATAATTCATGGCAAACCTACTGGAGCTGTGAGAGTATCCTTTGGTTATATGTCAACGTTTGAAGATGCAAAGGTAGATATTCGTTCTCAAACCATAGAGGGTTCTAGTCAAAATTTTGAGTGTACAGTGGCGCTGCATTTTGTTTCTAGTTTTACTTTCATACATAAGCTAATGTAAGGATTCTAAATGAACTTGAAGTTCAATATTCCGGCTTTAAGATGCTCATTTTCTTAGATTTTTAGAAGGCCATTTCTGTGTTAATTTAAAAGAGCGGAATATATAATATACAGTATACACACAATGAGAGAAATATAGCCGAAAACACTAATTTGGGGTTTTCTTTCCTGTCCAATTTTCTTCTCTCTTTCTTGTTTTATGATATGCAGAAATTCGTTGATTTCCTGACAAGTTCGTTTGTGGCATTACCAAATTGGAATGAAAGGGGTTATCAAATAAACCAAGGTTCATCCTCTTTCTGGTTAATTAGTATGCTGCTTTGTATTATCGGCCGAATGAGTTGAAAACTGGAATTAGATCAATGTCTTTTATTTCTGATGTCAAATTTTCTTCGTTACACTTTTCTGAGTGATTCTTGTGTAGATGTGTTGCCTTCACAGTAAACTTTGTCAACTTACTAAAATTAAGTTTTAAAAAATTGTAGGTCCTGAAAGCAGACTACCAGCTGCTAGTTTGTATCTCAAGTCGATTACTGTCTACCCAATAAAATCATGCGCAGGATTCACCGTGGAAAGTTGGCCTTTGAGCAGTACTGGTAGCTATTTACCATCTTCTCATTTCCATGGGTTGCGTAAATTTAAATTTTTTGATTGGGTTGGAGCTTCTAAAGTTGATTTACAGATTGAATTTTATTCTTTTTTCTGTGATTTTTGAGCAGGTCTGCTTCATGATCGAGAATGGGTTCTTACAAGCCCAAGTGGTGAAATTCTTACACAGAAAAAGGTGAAAGTAGTTTCTGATGCAGAAGTAGTTTTACATGCATGCCACGTACAAACACAACTCTATGGGGAAACCTGGTGTATTTCCATCTACTACCATATGTCCATTTCCCATTTCAAGCTTTTTAAATCCACCCTGCTAAAGCAGCCATGTTTAATCCATAATGGCGGACATAACTAAAGTAGTAATAAATGAGTACCATGTAGATTATTTTGAGCTAGTCCTTTTAGTATTTATTTATTTAGTTGGTTTTTTGTTAAAAGGATTAGCTTTTTTCTAAAAGATGAGGGTATTTCTAGGTGAAATATAAAAAAAAATATGTTAAACAGCATTCTAGATGTGGCCCACACGGTTATAATTTCCAAGTGTCTGATCTATTCTTCATAGAGTTTTTCATAGTTTTGATACAAGGAATATTAGGGGAGGGGGATACGAACACACGATCTCGGGGGAGATTTCATAATTTGGAGTATGTGAACATCAAATTGTTTTATCTTTTGACCAATAAAATTGATAAATATTCACTTAATTCTTCTAAACTTGGTTTTGCAGGTTCCTGACATGTGCTTTATCAGTACTTTTATTGACCTCAATGAGGGAATATTGTTTGTAGAGTCACCACGATGCCAAGCGAGACTGCCAATCAACATTCTGACAGATTCATGCAATGGTGTGCGAGAAGAAATTAAGTTAAATGGCCAGAGGTAAGAGAAAAAATTTAAACTGAAATCCCATGATCTTTTAGATTTTCCGGTCGGTCAATTTAACTGCTTTTTAATCTTCACTTCTAGATTAGTATGGCCTTGTTAGCACTATGGCTTTCTATACCGGTGGAATGTTAGTGTCATTATTACCTGATTTAAGTAGGGTTTAATTCAAGTCACAGATATCGACAATTACTATAGCAATGACTGTGATGAAGTAACTATGACAAAAATATTACCAGAGCAGATGTGTGCATTCATATATGTATATATACATATGTAGATCTTGGTGGCTTGAAATCAGCATAATTTCTTAAGCACTTATTTGTTTCTGGGTCCATTTTTCTAATTTGAAAGATCAAATAATGTATCTGTTAGTTATTTTCTGTGAGTATTTGTTATTACGACAGTTTCCATGTAGTGAAATTATGAAGTTTAGAAAGTTCGCTTAAGTTTTATATAAAGCTTTTGAAGTTATGTCTTTTTTCTTCCCTTAGATATGAAGTACAGTGTTACGACAATGAAGCCAATATTTGGTTCAGCAATGCCATTGGCCGACCATGCACTTTATTACACTGTTATAGTTCGAATCACAACCATTGCTTGAATAAGAGCAAAAGTATGTGCATGGGCAGAGATGCGCAGGGCATATTGAATTTTTCGAATGAAGCTCAGTTCTTATTAATATCTGAGGAAAGCGTATCTGACCTCAACCGCAGAGTAAGCACAAGTAAGTTCTTACATAGTAATGGAACCTCTTACTGTACTGTAAAAACCATGTCAAGATGTCGCTTTTAATTTGTGGTTAAACCCCTCCATGAGCTAGCTAGCTGGA
The DNA here is from genome assembly GCF_916048215.2 of Malus sylvestris. Classification (NCBI taxonomy): domain Eukaryota; kingdom Viridiplantae; phylum Streptophyta; class Magnoliopsida; order Rosales; family Rosaceae; genus Malus; species Malus sylvestris. Next base: position 34,773,258 of record NC_062264.1, on the reverse strand, counting down.
GAACATATTCCAATCTAACCGAGGGCAAGTTAGCACATACAGAAAGGTTTCTTCAGACGAACAATTAATGTCTATGCTCTTTTCAATTTAGTGGTCGTTTGGTGTATAAAATTTCCTTTTCCCTTGATATTTGAAATTTCATGCTGCTGAGTTATTGATGGCAGAAGACGTACAAAAGGGTGCTCGTGGAGCTGCAGGTCAAATCGATCCAATGAGGTTTCGGCCCAACCTCGTCTTATCTGGGGGTGAACCATATGTTGAAGATGGATGGAGAAATCTTAAAATTGGGAATAAATACTTCACAGTAAGTTGTTACTTTAAACATAAGGATGCCTTTTCTCTCTTTTTGTCTCATTAATTTGTTTATGTTTTGTTTCCTAGTCTTTGGGTGGATGTAATCGTTGCCAGATGATCAACATTGTTCATGAAGCTGGACAAGTGCAGAAGTCAAATGAACCTTTGGCTACTCTAGCATCGTATAGGAGAGCGAAGGTAATCCTGATGGATTTTTGAAAGTTATGTTTATTTAATTATTATCTTTTTAATTCACAGACCAAATCAGATCAAATTTTTTACTGATGCAGGGAAAGATTTTGTTTGGGATACTTCTGAAATACGAAAGAAGCGAAGTCATAGGTAGGGACGATGATCTGTGGCTCCGAGTGGGACAAGATGTACAGCCGAATATCTTGTAGCTTCATGACATGTGTATGGAGCAGCCTCGGGCGGTATCTAACAAGTATAAGTTGCATTGGGATGTAGTTAGGTATTCCTACTCACAGGACTCTCTAACATTGGTATGAATGCGGGGTGGTCTGGTGCAAGAACTTGGCAATGCTCTTCTCCAGAAGCATTCGACTGATTTAATACGTTCCGTATACGGTTATGGCCGCCCGGAAAATTGAGGTTCAATGCCATATATACTCGTGTGTACGCATAAATGTACTAATTTACAACATTGCTTTATACAATCGGATTCGGCAATTCTCAGGAACATAGGGTTTGTCCATTCTAGCTAAAGATGTCTTGCTTATGAAAAGCAACAATGTACTAGTTGAGACATATAATCAGATTTTCTGTTTCATTAGCAACTCAAATTCTCTCTTTAAAAAAGTAATTTTGGAGAAATTTTGCTGTATAAGATAGTTGATCATCCTTTTGAGTGACCCGGGTAATAGATGCAGATTTGCATCGTTCTAGTTCGTATTGCAGTCTGAACTTTGTATTAAGCCTCAGGGAGTATTGCGCTATGTATTTGGAGAAATTCTTGAGTGAGGCTGTGATACAAGGAAAGCCCTCACAGGCTCCCAGCCCGTATGTGGACCATGTACTCAAGACTTTCTCGGGTAGTTAGCATAAGGACTTGTTTCTTGGTCAAAGCAAAATGGAAGATCAAACACAGCTGTCTTTTGGATTTGCAAAAACAACTTGATTGACCAAAGATGAAGTTTAAAAAATCGTTTAATGTACCCTCTCTCTCTATGTTAAAGTCGGGACGAGGCACCAGTCTTGTCCCAGTTGAGAGAGGGTTACCGGTTCTTGGCACAAACGGGCAATAGTTTAATCGACTAGGCAGCGAATTTTGTTTTGTTTTGTTTTGTTTTTTTGTGTTTTTGGTAGTTTCGATCCATTTTGGTGGCATAGTTGCATATTATTAGGATATAACATGTATGTAGTTCAGAAAATGGAGAGAAAGACAAGAAATTAGGGAGATGGGTTTTATGTTTCACTCTCTATTTTAAGGCGCCCAAAACTCAGGAGTTAACAAAAACCTAAATCTATCATATTCAACGTAGAATAGGGAGCAGGGAAAACCAAATTGGACTAATTAGAAAAAAACAAGAAGAAGATGCTCTCCATGAATCAAAGTCAGTAATACATTGGGAAACTTTGGAGGGAAAAAGACGTTTTGATATAAGCGCTTCATTTGAGAGAGGGTGGCCGGCTCTTGGCACAAACGAGCAATAGTTTAATCGACTGGGCAGCAAATTTTGTTTTGTTTTTTTTTTTTTTTTTTTTTGTGTTTTTGGTAGTTTCGATCCATTTTGGTGGCATAGTTGCACATTATTAGGATATAAAATGTATGCAGTTCAGAAAATGGAGAGAAAGACAAGAAATTAGGGAGATGGGTTTTAGGTTTCACTCTCTAGTTTAAGGCACCCAAAACTCGGGAGTTAACAAAAACCTAAATCTATCATTTTCAACGTAGAATAGGGAGCGGGGAAAACCAAAATGGACTAATTAGAAAAAAAACAAGAAGAAGATGCTCTCCATGAATCAAAGTCAGTAATACATTGGGAAATTTTGGAGGGAAAAAGACATTTTGATATAAGCGCTTCATTTTTCAATGTCGATAATTAAATATTTGTTCCATTTAAGAATTTGATTAAATATTTTTTTAGCAATTTTAGAGTAAATTGTAGCAATAGTCCCTAAACTTTAACTCAATTGGAGTAATGGTCCCTCAACTGAAAATTCATTACCATTGGTCCCTCAACTCATCAAAACGTGCAACTATGGTCTCTCAACTAAAAATCCATTACCATTGGTCCCTCAACTTTAATCCAATTGGAGCAATGGTCCCTCAACTTTAACCCAATTGTAGTAATAGTCATTCCAACATATCTCATTTTAACAAAATTCTGACGAAGTTGACGAAAAGGATCATAGCTACACGTTTTGATGAGTTGAGGGACCCCAATTGTCGCAATGGTCCTTCCAACACAACTTATTTTGACAAAATTCTAACGAAGTTGACGAAAAAGACTATAGTTACACATTTTCATGAGTTGAGGGACCAATGTTAATGAATTTTTAATTGAAGGACCATTGCTCAAATTTGATTAAAGTTGAGGGACTATTGCTACAATTTACTCACAATTTTATTAGAGGTACGTTTGTTTACTTATAATATTAGTCCATTTGATTTTATGGTACATTTTGTTTCTTAGTATATTTAGAATCTAAACGTACCAAAAGTCGCTAGGTTTATTTTTCATGTACCATAATTTTAAAGGGAATTGTTATTAGCACTCTACATATCTCATTCTACACTCCTCAGAAGTGTTTTTTTTCTTTCTAATTATAGAAGTTTAGAGTGCAAAATGAGATTTTTGGAGTGCCAATAACAATTCCCATTTCAAATACATTTTTCATGTAACTATACGTAAAATTTTAACAAATTAATGAAGTTTTTATGAAAGTATTTCCAAGATTTTTTTTAATGAAAGAAGAGACTAATTAAATATAATAACAGAAATAAAATTTAAATTCTTAGAATTTAGGAAATTAGTTGTTAGTTAGCTTAAGTGGATGTATATTAAATAAAGGCCTTTTAGCCAAAATGGTCCCTAAGATTTGCATAACTCCTCACTTTGGTCCCTGAGATTTCAAATCAATAGAAGTGGTCCTTGAGATTGTCCACCATCCATCATTTTGGTCATTCCGTTAAAAACTCCGTTAAGTGTCCTAGAGCTATTGGCCGGAAGTTTGGGTAATTTTCAAAGCTTTGTAACTCAATCGTTTATTAACCAAATTCGACCTATAATATATCAAAATAAAGATAGAAAAATGTAGAATAATATTATACCTATTTAGAAGCCCAATGGTTGCTAGAGATGGTCGGAAAATAGCCTTAAAGTTGACTGATCCGAGGGAAAACTGGAAAACCCGTCGAAAACTGGGTAAACTTTAAACGTTCATAACTTCTTTAATACTCAACTAAATCAAGTTATTCAAAAATAAAAATCATATTTCTTGATGAGACGAAGAGAATGGTACCTTTTTCAGCGGCTAACTCAACGTGGTTTGACTGAAAAACGGCTCGAAAGTGGCTGTCTTGGTCTCGAGTTAGCCACTTTTGAGCCATTTTTCGGCCAAACCATGGCTAATTAGCCGTCAAAAAATGTACCATTCTCTTCTTCTCTTTGAGAAGTATGATTTTCATTTTTGAATCAATTGATTTCGTTGAGTATTGAAGAAGTTATGAATGTTTGAAGTTTACCCAGTTTCCAGTGAGTTTTCCAGTTTTCCCTCGGACCAGTCAACTTTGAGGCTATTTTCCGACCATCTTTGACAACAATTGGGCTTCCAAATAGGTATAATCTTATTCTACACTTTCTTATCTTCATTTTGATATATTATGGGTCGAATTTGGTTAAGAAATGATTGAGTCACGAAGCTTTGAAAATTGCCCAAACTTTCGGCCAAGAGCTCCGGGACACTTAACGGAGTTTTTTAACGGCAAGACCAAAATGATGGATGGTGGACAATCTCAGGGACCACTTATATTGATTTGAAATCTTAGGGACCAAAATGAGGAGTTATGCAAATCTCGAAGACCATTTTGGCTAAAAAACCTTAAATAAATAAATGTTGAGTTGGCAATTGATCAAAGCTTCCTAATCAAATATTGTAAAAGAACACATATTTAATCTAAACAAGTTGAAAAAAAATGTAGGTATTCTAATAACTCCGAAAAAAATCTTGCTGCAAGAAAGAGAAAACCACCGCCACTATAGTTGGTTTTGGGGTCGGCATGGCAACCCCTCTTGGTCTCTCATCTCTTTTCCTTTCCATGTTTCTCGTACTTCTAGCAATCTCCATATCGCCACTTAGTATTATGGTCTAGTAGTATTCCTCTTCACATGTAAGTGAAATATCTTAGGTTCGATTCTTTCCAAAAACGGATTTGATCCACATTATTTCTTACTCTATATTTGGTATATATGCCCTATGTAAGTTAGTGGAGTTGTGATGTTTCTTTTAGCATGTATTGCCTTTTTTTCATGCTCTATATTTGGTATGTCTGTTCTATATATGTAAATTCTTAACTGCTCTTAATAAAGTTTTATTTTGTCTTAAAAAAAAGAAAAAAAAAAGAGAGAATATAAAAATATGAAATGTGCCAATTGAAGCAGTCTCTGACCAACGAAAAAATAAAGACCAGCATAAGTAATTTGGCCTGCATGTTCCTGCTTACTCGAAAAATGGTTCATGACCAAAGACCAGCACATGTTTTGGTTCCTTTTGAGTTTTGACATTGTTGTGGCTCTCTACAAAATCTCATCAGCTCCCTCGAATTTCATGCAATTTTTCAAACATCAATTAAGAATCAATCATACAAACTTAAATTTGCCTTAGTTGACCTGGTAATTAAGGCCACTAGGAGTAGATTACTCTCCAACTACTAACTTGTCTTGGTGTTCAATATTTTGTCTTGTCTAATCGCGTGGACTTGTTCTTAATGTTATTTTTCTCCTGGCTGCTGCTCATATCCATGATTTTCTTCTCTCTTCTTTCCCACCCTCTAAACCAGTAATTCCTTTCTCTAAATCTTAATTAATTAGTTTAAGTTGACCTCCATATCGATGGCTACAGCGACTGCTCGTACTGGCTTGATTCCATTTTATTTATAGCATTGTCTTAATCGCAAAGCTAGATATATATCCTAATTAATCGTGTTTCTTTTGGGAAAGTTGTACTAGTGCAGCCATGATCTGTCATTGACAACACATTTTGCCTGATATTCATTCTGCGACGTGGGGTATGAGAAATTAAAAAATGAAAATGTTTGCAAGAGTAGTTGAGCATAAATTAATTTTTTTAACTAAATTATGTGTTATCAATAGAAAATAAATATGTTAATCAACACTTAATTAATAATCTAATCATCAACAACCGTATCATTTGTTTTATAAGATTTGGTTTAAAAAATTAATTTTTCTAGCATTACCTAAAAAGAAAAAGTAGACTAAATAAACTAAATTTTTATTTAGTTTTAAAATTTCCTATTGGTGACGAATGTGCTGATTCTTTCTTTTCTGACTTTGTTTTTCGAGATAGTGAGGGATCCTGTGATCTCATCCGTTCATCGTATATCGTGCGGTCAGAAATCATTTCAAAATTTAAAATTTAAAATTAAATATGAACAGTACCTAATGAAAACTGATCGCACGATATACGATGAACGGGTGAGATCACGGGATCCCTAGGAAAATGATCCGGCGAAGATCCTTTTCCGTAAACATATAATGAATAATAAATCTGTAAATTATACAAACCCAGCTAGCTAGTACATGTATCAGTTTATTGCAGATTCCCATTTGCACAAACGTAATCAACACAGGGTTTACTAAAACCATCTCATGTTTTCATAACGAAAAACTACTGCAGAATCCAACTCTTCTTCCTAATCATCCCCTTACATTAAAAGAAAAATAATATTAAATAGAAATTCAGGTTTAGAGGAATTTGAATGGTAGAAACCCTAGGTATGTGCATGTACATTACGTGGTAAATGAAAACACGCAACAGTATCTAATTTCGTAGACATTCCACCGAACCATTGCAACCTTTCGATCCTCTCAATGAGATCACAAGTTTTCTAAATCTTTGAAAAATATAAAATATGAGAGTTGACTTTTAATGAATTATATAAAAGGAAAACTAATGAAAAGGGTTTGAAAACTTTGAGTTTTAATGATAAGGACAAAATAAAGGGTAAAGCGAATAGTACCAGGATTGACTTTTTAGTGTAAAAATGTGGTTTTTCGTTAAAGTGAACAGTATCAGGTGCTTTTCGTTAAAGTTCCCTTATATAAAGGCTAAATAGCCAAAATAGTCTCTGAGATTTGCATAACTCATCACTTTAGTCCCTAACATTTCAAATCAATAAAAGTGGTCCCTGAGATTGTCCATCATCCATCATTTTGGTCCTTCCGTTAAGTGTCTTGGAGCTCTTGGCCTGAAGTTTGAGTAATTTTCAAAGCTTCGTAACTTAATCGTTTCTTAACCAAATTCAACCTATAATATATCAAAATGAAGATAGGAAAGTGTAGAATAAGATTATACCTATGTGGAAGCCCAATGGCTGCCGGAGATGGTGGGAAAATAGCCTCAAAGTTGACTGGTCCGAGGGAAAACTAGAAAACTCGTCTGAAACTGGGTAAACTTTAAACGTTCATAACGTCTTCAATACTCAACTAAATCAAGCGATTCAAAAACTAAAATCATACTTCTCGATGCGATGAAGAGAATGGTACCTTTTTCAATGACTAACTCGCCGTTATTTGGCCGAAAAAATGGCTCAAAAGTAGTTGTCTTGGTCTCAAGTTAGCCACTTTCGAGCAGTTTTCCGGCCAAACCACGGTGATTTAGCCTTCTAAAAAGGCACCATTCTCTTCGTCTCGTCGAGAAGTATGATTTAGTTTTTGAAGCACTTGATTTTGTTGAGTATTGAAGAAGTTATGAACGTTTAAAATTTACCCAGTTTCCGGCAAATTTTCCAGTTTTTCTTCGGACCAGTCAACTTTGAGGCTGTTTTTTTGCTATCTCCAGTAGCCATTGGGCTTCCAAATAGGTGTAATATTATTCTACACTTTCCTATCTTCATTTTGATATATTATGGGTCGAATTTGGTTAAGAAACGATTGAGTCACGAAGTTTTGAAAATTACCCAAACTTCCGGCCAAGAACTTTGGGACACTTAACGGAGTTTTTAACGGAATGACCAAAATAATGAATGGTGGACAATCTCAAGAACCACTTTTATCGATTTGAAATGTTAAGGACCAAAGTGATGAGTTATGCAAATCTCAGGGACCATTTTGACTATTTACCCTTATATAAAAGCCATCGCTTATTAGCTAGTTTTGAGAAAATTACATCACACCCTTGTCATAATATATAGCCTTTAGAATCACGATTCACAATCACTGGCGGCGCCACACGGAGGTCAGATTCCAGGCCCGTCCAGAAGACTCACCAATATATAGGTGTTGTCTGCTTATTTTAATCAAAAAGAGTTTGTTGTCTGTTGGTGAGTAGAGTTATATAATTCTAAGGAGAAGGGGTTTTGAAACTTGATGGAGCCATCAACTTTTTACATTATGATTATGTGAAGGAGACTAAATTTTTAAATTAAATATATAAATCAAATGATGTGTAAGCAATAGGAAATAAATATGTTAATCAACATTTAAAGTGGTAATTCAATAATCAACAATCACATCATTTGGTCCCTATCATTACCCTTATTTTAAACCCAATCTTACATAAAAACCAAATCCTTGTTTTGTCGGTCCGTATAAAATAAGGTCTATACAATTTAGAGGAAGATTCAGTTATGTTCTTATGATTTAATCTTCTTAATATCAAATTTTAAACAAACTTCAAAGCTCCATTACATTTTTTTTATTAAAATGCCAATTAAAAAAAACATTACATTTTTTCCAACTAATTATATTGCTATATTTTGTTTATATTTTTTCATATGGCTTAAAGACACATCTTGAGATCGATTTCTAACTATCACTGTTCACAATATAGAATCAAAGTAATACATATGATAGCGACAGCTTTTTGTTGTTAAAAGAAAAAAAAATGCATCCATGTCATACTTGAAAAAAAAAATAGGAAAATGATCCTCACTGGATCCTTCTTCTAGGAATCCTAGGGATCGTGATCATAACCGTTCATTGTACATCGTGCGGTTAGAAATTATTTCAAAATTTAAAACTTAAAATTAAATATGAATAGTACCTAATGAAAATTGACTGCACGATGTATGATGAACGATCACGGGATCCCTAGGATCCCCAGAAAAAGGATCCGATGATAATCATTTTCCAAAAAAAAATATATAGGATTCAAATTAATTAAATAATACTATATCTTAATACAAATGTTTAGCGTATAGAATAACATTACAATTTTATATAATTTTATTATTATAAGCAGTATTACCATTAAACATGTGTAAATTCCTGTTTTGTATTCATATCAATTCGATTTGTGTTTACTTTAAATCCATTAATTCCTGAAGTGCAGGACCAAATGTCTCACTTCCACCGCCCGGCGGCTTGTTAGACTTCTAGATTAATTCTTTGATTGAAGTTATGTGTATTTCATGTCTTAAAGTCCAGCTGGGCTTCACAATTTCAAGTAAAAAATATTAAGGTCAGACACTCTGTGGCAGGGTCAAATTAAGGATCTAAGCCTGTATTTGACAGGGGCCATATCTTGTTTAAGCAATACAAGCTATATGCTTTTTTTAAATCCAACAGTTACTGTTATTCGCAAGGTTCTAAAAAACGCTAGGCGTTAGTTGGACGGCGGGCTAACGCCTAGCGCCTAGGCGGGTGCCTAAGCAGTCTAGGTAGATTTAGGTAAATTTCTTGTATATCTTGTAAATAAGTGCATATTGACATCTAAAAAATATATATACTTGTATGGATAATAAAATAATGATAAAATGCAAATTAGGTACACTATTTCCATAAGTATTGGATGAACTTGTAGTAAATCCATCATTTGCAAATTAGATACACCATTTCCATAAGTATACCACCATGAAACCAAAAAAGAAAAAAGCACGCAATTAATAAAAAATAAATAAAAATAAACCTCCTAGGACCGCCTAGCCCGCCTAGGCCCAACCCGATTTTTCCGCCCGATTTGCCCAAAAATGCCTCGGTTGCTAGGCGCCCAGCGCCTAGACGGCCGCCTAGGACGTTTTTTAGAACACTGGTTATTCGTGAGTTCAAAATCTATATCACCACAAAGTGAATACTGAAATCAATATACCAAATGTTTATGTAATTTAGTAAAGTAGTAACTGAATATCAACAGACTAAATGATTATGTATCAGTACTATGCACTTGCTTATTTACCCACCCCCTCACTCGGCCAATTACTCCAAGATATTGTTTGATATACAACTCTAAAAGCTTTATAAGGTTTTAAACTGCTACATAAAAGTTCAATAATTTCTTTCGAGATCAGCGAATAAAGGAGATTCGAGCTGGAGATTTCTTCCAACAGAGAAGGCCATAGATTATCAGCCACCAATGAGATTTTCTCCTAAACCAGGAGCTAGTTATTCAAGTATACAACCAATAGAACACATGACATTAGCCTATAATTTTTAATTAAGCATTTGTTTGTCGTATTATCATCAATTGGTATTTTCATCAATCGAACATGGTAAATGGCGCCTTATTATTAACTCACTAACCGGCAGTAGGTTTTCAACATTACTTTTAGTATGATTTTGGACTAGAACATAGGATATTCTTGGTATTTTATCCGTCTGAAACGGTTTTTTTTTTTTTTTTTTTTTTTTTACAAATTGGGTGGTGCTATGCACCAATGTTTTAAAAGGTGAAGGCGTATGTGAGACGTTTCATAAATAATCCCGCCTAAGCAAAAAGCTTAAGGCGTGAAGCGAACCTTCACGGAACTTAGAATTTTTAATACATATTTGTATAATTATATATAAATATATATTATTTGATGGGATATGTAGAGTTTAAAGAGAAAAACAAAGAGTAATACATATCGGCACGAAAAAATAATAAAAACAAAATTATGCTATTTTTTTATGCCGGTCACATGCTTTTTTTAATCTATAAATAATATTAAAACATATAGATGTCTTTTGAGTTTTTTTAGGTCTATAAAATACATCAAAACGTATAGAAAGTATAAAAACGTTTTCTTTCAACTTATCTTTTAGTTTTTTAATATCTACAAAATAATTAAAAAACAAAAACTTACGAAAAAGAATATGTTGATAACAGTTGTCAGTAAAGAGAAAAAAATGTTAAAGAAAAAATGAAAAATCAGCTCAAAAGTCGCGTCATTTTTATCTTCTTCAAAGTTTCAATCTGCTTTGCAACCGAAGAAAAAAAAAACAAAAAAAAGCCCAGATTTCAATGAAATTTTTTCAAATTTCGGCAACTTTTAAACAAAACCGACGCCTAATCAAATGCCTTGAGGCGCGTCTCTGTTGCTTAAGACAAAGTTAGATGAGTTTTCGCCGACTTCCACAAAACAGAGGTGATTTTCCTCCCTTCCTGCCTCCAAGGCACGCCATGGGGCGAGTTTTTTATTCACCTATTGTTACCTCTTATACATCCTTGTTAATTTTTGTTATTTGATATTTTTTAAATTATTTGATCCGATAGCTTAATTGAAAGTGTTGTTTGAGAGATAAAAAAGGATGCATGAATAGTACCTCCCTACAAATAATGGCCGCTTGATAAGGACTTCTTTTCTTCTATTGTTCATATGTAAATGACCTTCTACTCTTCTAGAATGCCTTCTCCATGTTTCTATTTGGTTATAATTTCACAAGAAAATGCAATCAATACTGCATGCGTTTATTTGAAGAGGAAAACGAAAAGAAAAAAGGTCCATTCAAATTATTCAATACCCTGATGACAAGGGAACTAATTATCATAGATACTTTTATTTGTAGACTTTAAATTAGCATATAATTAGTAAAATATGATAATCTCTTTGTCCTAATTCAAAAGCACGTGGTGAGTTGGGAGAGTCCATTTATTTTGTCATTTTCCTTCTTTTTTCCACTTGTTTATCAACAACTTGGAAACTTAGGACTTAAATAATATATACCTAAGCGTTTGTTCGCGAATATTCTTATTAATTTTCTAGACCACATCTAAATATCTCTCTAATAAAAGTAGAGTTCACAATACAAGTCAGTTTTATTTCTATTATATATGATCTACAACAGTCTCTTATATTTTCCATTCCCACTTCTCACCTCAATTAAGGCGGGATAAAGAGTGTCAAACGAAGTTTCTGTTGTTAAATTTGATAAGTGTGATGTATTATTATCCTAAATGTCATGCATCGAAAAGGAAATCAGGTTATATCGCTTAAAAAATATAATATTTTTCTGAAAAACTAATTTTGTTGCTTAAACTCACATTTCGTCGCCTGAGATTTTGTCTAACAAAACTTTCATTCAAAAAATAATCATTTAGTACATTAATAAAGTATGATATATATATATATGGGTATAGGATCAAGGGATAAATATTTTTACAAATACTTTTACACTCTTTTTAAACCTTTTGATTGTTAATCAACATAAGGAGAACCGAGTGATCACAGTGAAGAAGATAACAGAAGAGGTTTAGAGAGAGAGAGAGAGAGAGAGAGAGAGAGATCACAATTCTATTTTCTTGATTAGTTGAATGGTTACAAGAGATAGTTGCTATATAGATGAGTCTTTAGCTAACTGCCTTAACTAACTCAGTCTGTTACCAACAATCCTAACTAATCATTCTAGCAGCCACACTCTTAACTGCCTTATGTATTTGGTTATTTACATGTGTCATGATCCACACCCTCCATATCCTATATACTCTAACATCCCCCCGCAAGCTCATGGTGGCCCAAGCATGAGATTGTTGCAGTGAGTCTTGAACAATGGCGAACTCAGACCTTTGGTAAGAATATCAGCAAACTGCTCAAAAGAAGAGACAAACTGAACCAAGAGCTTTTTACTTGCAACCCGTTCTCTCACAAAGTGAACATCAACTTCAATATGTTTTGTGCGCTGATGTTGAACTGGATTAAAGGATAGTGCGATTGCCGAAAGATTGTCACAAAAAAGAACTGGGGGTGAGGAATATGAACTTGTAGAACTTGAAACAATTGTTGCAGCCAATCCAATTCAGCAGCAGTGGATGAAAGGGCGCGATATTCAGCTTCAGTTGATGACCTTGAGACGGTTTGTTGTTTCTTTGAAGCCCAAGAGATAGGATTGCTACCAAGAAACACCACCAAACCTGTTGTAGACCGCCTATCATTAGGGTCTCCAACCCAATCTGCATCACTAAATGATTGAATTGTTAAACTGCCTTTTGTATATCGAATTCCATGTGTCATAGTCCCTTTGAGATACCTCAAGATCCTCTTCACAGCCAAGTAATGAGAAGCCATTGGAGACTGCATAAACTGACAAACTTGATGAACTGGAAAGGCTATGTCAGGTCGGGTAAAAACCAAGTATTGTAAGGCACCAACAATACTTCTATAGAGGGTTGGATGATTAAATGGGTCCCCATCATCCTTCAATAACCTGTTATAAGGTAAACAGGGAGTGGCACATGGTTTAGATTCAAGCATTTCAGTTTTCTTCAACAAATCGTGCACATACTTCTCTTGAGATAAGAATAACCCGTCAGCTGTTCTTGTGATTTGTATCCCAAGAAAATAATGAAGAGACCCCAGATCTTTGAGATCAAATTCCTTTGTTAAATCTGTAATAACCTGTGCAATCAGCTTAGGGTCATTGCCAGTGAGGATTATGTCATCAACGTATAGCAACAAAATCACAAGTGAAGAACCAGAGCTCTTGACAAAGAGTGATGAATCAACATATGTATTATGGAACCCCAATGTAGGCAAAAAGCTCGTGAACCTGTCATTCCAAGCCCTTGGGGCTTGCTTGAGGCTATAGAGAGACTTGTATAACTGACAAACTTTAAGAGGATGATGATGATCTTCAAAGCCAGGAGGTTGGGACATATAAACTTCTTCTTGAAGAAAACCATGAAGAAAAGCATTTTTGATATCTAATTGATGAAGGGGCCAATCATGATGAGCTGCCAAAGCTAAGACTAACCTGACAGTGGTTGGTTTAACAACCGGACTGAAGGTTTCACCATAATCAAGTTCATGCTCCTGATTAAATCCTTTTGCAACCAGTCTCGCCTTGTACCGCACAATTGTCCCATCAGAATTCCTCTTGATTTTAAAGACCCACTTGCAGCCAACAAGATTTTTGTTATAAGGAAGATCGACTATACTCCAGGTTCCTTGAGAATGCAAGGCTTCAATCTCTTCAGTCATAGCCTTAAGCCACACTGGTTCTTTCAAAGCTGACTTATATGTGGCAGGCTCGGTTACAGTAAGATCAACCCCTCCAGGATCACAAACTGATGCATATAAGGCTTTATGCTTCACAATGCCACTTTTGGATCGAGTCTGCATCGGATGGAGATTCATAGGTGGAATCTCAATAACAACTTGCAGTGTCTCAGGACAGAAATCAAGGGCCACAGGAGATGGTGTAGAGGAGGATGGAGCAGCAATAATGGACTGTGAGGTGGGTGGGGTATTAGTCTTATATGAGCTAGAAGAGTGGGACAAATCTGTGGACTCAATAGATCTGTGAAGTGACCTTGTATGCAAGAGGGGTGATTGACAATTGGATGAAGGTGATTATGCATGCCCTTGAGGTGATGAATATGAAGTATCCCTACCCGAAGATGAAGTTTGCACTCTAGAGGTTGAAATTGGTGAGACAAGGATATTTTGAAAGGTTGGAGTTGGTAATGGTGCAGTAGCAAGTGATGGAGTGGGAGCAATGACCTTAGAGGTTGGGTAAATTGGTAGTGATGAGAATGGAAATTCAAGTTCATTAAACAGGACATGTCTCGAAATGTAGGTTGTTTTGGTTTGTAAATGATAACAGATATAACCTTTATAATGAGAAGCATATCCCAAAAATAAGCATCGAGAGGTTTTAGGTTGCAGTTTGGAGATGTTATATGATTTAAGGAGAGGATAACATGAACAACCGAACACCCTTAAGTGAGAAAGGTCAGGGACATCGTTATATAGAAGTTCAAATGGTGATTTGTTGTGAAGGACAGTGGTTGGCATTTGATTGATCAAATAGGTTGCAGTATGACAGGCATAGGTCCAAAATGATGGGGATAAATGAGCAGTTTGCAACAAAGTAAGGGCAGTCTCTACAATATGTCTATGTTTTCGTTCAGCCAACCCATTTTGTTCAGGTGTATAGGGGCATGTTCACTGATGAAACACACCTTGTGCAGTAAGAAAAGCTTGAAACTTTTTGCTTATAAACTCTCCTCATCCATCACTTTGAAAAGTTTTAATTTTGGTTGTAAATTGAGTGCAAACATAATGATAGAAGGAGACAAATGTAGGGAAAAAATCAGATTTATTGATTAAGGAAAAAATCCAATTGAATCTAGTACATTCATCTGTGAACAGAACATAGTATTTATAACCATCTACAGATTGACAAGGTGCTGGACCCCACAAATCACTATGGATCACCTCAAACGGAACCACAGATTTTGGTTGAACAGACTGAAAAGGTAACTTGCTAAATTTCCCTTCTAAACAGTGTTGACACAATGTGGAAGGTGTATCATGGACAGTGACTATGTTCGACTTCTTAAGCATTGTAGAAGAAACTGAGTTGGAAGGATGACCTAGTCGATTGTGCCAAAGAGTTGAATTGACTAATTTCCCCAAGCAAGCCATGAGTTTAGAATTGGATGCAGATTGGTGTGGTAGAAGGGATGAAATGGGGTAGAGTCCATTATTGCAAGCTCCTCGGAATAGAACTCTACCTGTGGCCTTGTCCTGGATCCAAAAAGAGAATGCATCGAATATTAGCCAACAATTATTGTCTAAACATAATCGATGCACAAATAAAAGATTATGAGACAGTTTGGGCACATAAAGAACTGAGTTCAATTTCAAAGGATAAGGAGAAGTCCTTAAGAGAGATGTGCCAACGTGAGACACTTGCAAACCTTCCCCATTTGCAGTCTGAACAGTTTCAGTGACTGGATATGGTGACGCCAAGCTTAGATTCCTTATATCAGTAGTCATATGGTTTGTGGCCCCAGAATCCGTGAGCCAAACTTCAGGTGAATATTGTGTTGTGGTGGCCAAAGGAACAGAGTTGGACATTTGAGAAGACAGCATGTGAGTAGTATTCATGGCAGCCATGTGTGGGACTTGATTGGGAGATTTATTCCTGAAGAAACAGGTTCTAGCAGTATGATTTTTCTTGTCACAAATTTGACAAGGCTCAACAGGTTCAGCATCTCTATAGTTACAAGTGGCAGCAGAATGACCATGTTTAGAGCAAATATGACAGATAACATTTGAAGAAGAAGCACCATTATGATAGGAAGATGGAGTCCCAAGAATTCCAGGTGCAAAATCATGAACCACAGGCTTATAATATCTCTGTCCTTGATTGTTGTTAAACTTCCCTTTCCCTTTATACTTTAACCGATTTCCACCATTGAAAAAATTGGATTGTCCAGGTTGACCAGTAAATCCAAAATTACCACCATTGTTGATTGGCGGAGAATGACTATGAAGACCATTTGAAGAATTCCCAACAGCATAACTCTGTGATCCTTGACTATTGTTCTTGGCCATCATTGCAGACATAAATGGCATTGAGGCAGTGTTCTCAACAGTGACTTCCTCTGCAAGTAATTGAGAACGAAACTCCTTAAGAGATATAACATTTTCCCTTCCACGAATAACACATCTGAACGTGTTATATTCGGCAGGAAGACCATTGAGGGCCAATATCACAACATCTTCATCGGCAAAGATAACCCCTGCATCTGCAAGAAAATCTCGGGCTGTTTTAATACGTTGAAGATACATGGACACAGAATCAGAACCCTTTTTGATGTTCTGAAGGTCAACTTTCATCTGAAAGATGGATGTACGACTAATGGTAGAGAATTGTTCTTGAAGCCGAATCCAAAGATCCCTGGAGCTAGTGCTGCCTATGGCACAAGAAATGGCTGAGGATGACAGAGTTGCTGTAAGAAGTTGCATGAGAGCCCTATCATGCATCTTCCAAATCTTATACTCATCAGTTTCAGTTTGTGGAGTTGAAGATGTAGAGGTTAGATCCGAATTAGGAGACCCAGATGAAGAAAACTGAGGAGGACACACATTAGTGCCATCGACAAACCCCATGATTCCATATCCTTCAAGCATTAATTGCAACTGAAAATGCCATTAAAGATAATTGGAATCATCCAACTTCACAGTAACTGAATTAGAGACTGATGCAATCAGATTGGTAATCAGGGATTGCAATATTTGCAATTGATTTGCAGTGATCATCTTGATAGAATCTGAGTGAGACAAAAAATCAAACACCTGGTGTGCAAGAATTCACCAAGAACAAATCAGAGAATTGGGACAAGAGAGATGCCCAAAATTTTCAGAACAAAACAGAAAATCAGTATATTGAGGAAGAAGATAGTAGCGGAAGCAGACCAAGGATCGAGAAATCACGAATGGATTTCAAGACGATGATACCATGTTAATCAACATAAGGAGAACCGAGTGATCACAGTGAAGAAGATAACAAAAGAGGTTTAGAGAGAGAGAGAGAGAGAGATCACAATTCTATTTTCTTGATTAGTTGAATGGTTACAAGAGATAGTTGCTATATAGATGAGTCTTTAGCTAACTGCCTTAACTAACTCAGTCTATTACCAATAATCCTAACTAATCATTCTAACAACCACACTCTTAACTGCCTTATGTATTTGGTTATTTACATGTGTCATGATCCACACCCTCCATATCCTATATACTCTAACATTGATTACATGGCATCCAATAGTTCTTATTTATTCATTAAATGACATGGATACTTATGTGGATTTTAATTAATATTAAAGATAAAATAAAACTGAAAAAAAAATCTGGAAAATTAAAAATATAATTAAAAGAGGGAAGAAACCCTAGATTGATGTGAAATTGAATATAATACCCTTGAAGAAAAGAAGGCACAATTATTATCAGATACTCGTCATACAAGGGTAACATGAACAGTTTACGTGAAGCTTTCGACTTCATATATTCGTCATACAAGGTACAATTATTTGTCAAGGGCAATACATGATCCTATGGCAATTACATGAAGTTGAATATATTACCCTTGTTCATGTTATTTCAGTTTGAATTGTGTTTCGGTTGTTGAACGATGGGGATTCAGTTTTGTTTTCTTTGAAGGTACTTGAATATTTGAATGATTATTTTTCAAAATTACTTGTCTAAAAAACTATCTATAAATATAAACTTGAGCATGTTTTTATCAGACCAATTCAAAAACAAGATGATAAATATGATAAAAGCTCCAAGGAAGGAAAAGAGTATGTTGTTTTGTTATTATTAGGTTTATTTTTGATAAAATAAAAACTCAATCCTTATTTACGTTGGGTATTACCTATGCCTGGTATCATGTTTTTTTTTAAATTTAAAAAGTGTCTTGTTTTGTTATTATTAGGGTTTATTTTTTATAAAATGAAATAAGAGATTCTATCAAGCTTCCCCATCAGCAAAGAAGAAGTTTCATGATATTTTTATTAGGGTTCAAAGTCTGAATCCAAGTCTTGATCTCGGAATGGGAGAACCAATTTCAGTTAAATTATCTTCATTTTTTAATTATATTTTTAATTTTCTAGATTTTATTTAATTTTCAGTTTTATTTATCTTTAATATTAGTTAAAATCCACATAAGCATCCATGTCATTTAATGAATAAATAAGAACCATTAGATGTCATGTAATCAAAAGGCTTAAAAAGAGTCTAAAGGTATTTGTAAAAATATTTGTCCCTTGATCCTATATATATGGGTATCATTTACCTATGCAAATGGCCAGCTAAATGAAAAAATAATGGAGTAATTAGGTTTTCATCCTTATTTTTACTACTCTATTGATTAAAACCTTATTACTTTTCAATTTTTGATCAAGGTCTTTTGAATTAATAATATCATTAATTATTTCAATAATAAAATATTTTTTATTTCTAAATATATTCATTTAATATTAAAAATGTTACAATTAGTATATTTATATTTATGGCTAAATTTTTTATCATATATTTTTATTTTTACTTTGTACCCATTTTTAATTTGCAACCCTTTTTTAATTTGTACCAATTTTCCTTTCAGTTTTAATTTGTACCCATATATTAATTTCTTTTTGTGCCCATATTTTTTAAAGTTTATTTGTATTGTACCCATATTTTTTTATTTATTTGTACCCATTTTTATTTTTGCTAAATGTACCCATTTTGAAGAATGTACCCATGTTTTGATACAATAATTTTTTGGTTATTTTTTATGAATGTACCCATGTTTACACACACACACACACACACACACACACACACACAATAGTATATTTATATTTTAATATTTTTAATCCCACAAATTATGGTTTTTTATTTAAAATCTCATTACTATAAACAACTATAAATTTTAATTTTTAATTTAAAAAATATAATAACGTACATAGAAATAAATTATCAATTAATTTCAGGGACTTGGATCAAAAATTGAAAACCAACAAGATTTCAGTCAAAGACTGTTCATAACTAGGGACCACATCCAAAATCTCCCAAAAATAATTAATGTAGAAAATCGCGACGAAAACAACTTTCAGGTTAAATGAAGAGAACCTTAGAAGTCCGTGCGTACCTATGCCCGCCAAAAATACCACTCTAATCCCACACTCAAATGACCCGTGCTTAGCACTAGTGACGGAGTAAGAAATTCTGTTAAGGAGAGTCAATTTTAAGTGACTATAAAATTATGATAAATTGGGCTTATATATGAAAATTACTTAAGAAACAATCATAAGTATCAACTTATTTAGCATAAAAGATATTCTAAGATTCCGACCTTGACATTATAGCAGATGACAATTTACAACAATAGAAAAAATCACTCATGTTTATACACCTTGGTGCGAATGAAATAAAATTAATTGGATATGAGTATGAGGACATGAAATTAAATATCTTTTATTTGATTAAGAGGCAAAGAATGACTTTGTGAAATTGAAGTGTTGGACCCTCAAGTATGAGCAAATTACATTTGTGAGGAGGATCAACCATAAATTTAAAAGCCAATCTACATTAACATAACACAAATAAATACAAAATTTCCAAATTGTGAGAAGGGTCGTATGACCCTCACAGGCTTTAAGTTTTGGATCTACCAGTGCTTAGTGCACACTCAAACCTTATATACATTTATTTAAATACAATTAAGTTAAAAAAGATACTTTTAATGTGAAAAATGTAATCTGCCCAATATGTTCATTATAATAAGTATCAAACTCGTCATTCAAGGAGAGATTTTTCAATGTGATCGTCACACGAGGTGGTACACCATGTGTCCCTATATAAATGATGGATTATATGTGTTAAAAGGTTAATAACTTAAAAATTAAAATTTTCCACCACTTGCATAAAAACACGTGGTGTACCATCCGTATTCCCGTCACAACTAAAAATTTTTCGTCATCCAAGTAAGTAGACCTCTCACTTCTAAGTAAAAAGGGATCCTGCTTAGAGTTAAATTGATAGTAACAATTACTACTTTGTTACCGCCCTTTTAGTTTTACAGTTTTATGGATCTCAAGTTCTCAATATGTGCCCGTCTCATTCTCAACTAGTTGACTGTTATTTTGTTCCTCCAGAAGTGCTAATGCATTATATTACTATTCCAACTAGAATGAATCCAAACATGCCTCTCCAATTATGCACTTTCCCCATCAATATATATACACAAATCTGACCTAGAGTGTGGTTCTCGTTTTTTGCCTTTATGGACTGGAATCTCTTCCATTCATAATGTTTTTTTTTTTTTTGTACAAACGATATTATCTATACTAAAATGTGAAGGAGTGGTGTAAGCCTCATAATAGGTCAGCAATAATGTGGTTCAAATTCGTCTTCGACGAAAATAGAATCTAAGACCTCACACTTACAAGTGAAAAGCCGAAGAAGAATACTACCAAACCGTAGTACTAAATGACCTCTTCCATCCATAATTAGTTGAAGGTTTGAAGCAAAATATTAGTAGAAAAGGAAAAAAAATCTGGATATTGTTGAGATCATGAATCTCATATTGGGAAAATGAGATTTTTTATGTGCTTATAAGTAATTGGACTAGTTCCCATATTGCCAATTGGTTTTTTAGGGTGGAACCTCAACATGTGAAGCCTAAAGGCCACACGTGCTCCACATCACCCAATTTGTCTTGTCCATTTAAGGAAGGGGAGTTGAGAATAAATCTTACATTGATGGGAGGATGGACATTGCATGTGCTCATAAGTAATTGACCTACTGCCCAAATTGATGGAGGAATCATATTTCTTCATGCTACCTATCAGAGCAGGTTGTCCCATGTGTGGAACCCAACAGTCACACGTGTTCCATATCACCGATTTGTGTTGTCCACATGCTAGACTAAAAAATTCGCCACATAGAGAGGGCGTGTTGATAGTAATTATATAAGGAGAGATATTGCATGTGTTACAAATAATTAACTACTTCTCATATTGCTAGTTAATTTTATAGTTGAACCTCAACTTCTTCATACATATTTTAGAAATTAAGCCACGCGACCTAGAAAATATTGTGATGCATTAACTGGAAGTCTGGAATGACAGCTGCACAAGTAGTTCATGAAGATGTAGAAATGATTTGTACCCCTCGTCTCATCAGATTATATATTTAGCAATTGTATATGAGTCTTAGTTTATGTTGCTCTCTACTTGGTTGGAAGAGCCCTCAGCCTCCACTCACATAAATAACTAAAACGATAGATATTTTCGATGAGTTCCATTACTAAAGTGATTAACCTTGTTCGGTTGCATAACTTTGTTGTGACACTAAATATACATTTTAAATTCCTTAGAATCTTGTGAAAAACAATACATCGCATCCTATTATCAGTGAATAATTTATATATAGAAAAGACTGGTAATTAGTGTAATCTCCATAAGCTTATGGTCCCAGCCTCTACAACACATAGATCCAATTTTTGCACTTCGATTACCAACAAAATGTTTTATGCCTAAAAAAGAAAAAACAGTGTAGATCGATGCATGCATGTAGCATTAATTAAGTACTACTGGCTTCAATCTATTAAATTTTTCTCTATGCCGGCTTTGTTATGATCATGCCATGATAATTTTTGTATTTCCAAATGAGGGTGAGAGGAGTGAATGCATTCACGCATATAGCACTGACTATACATTCCTCATATGAAGATTTAGTCGCAAACGGTGACCTTACAACAAAATATTGCAAGACTTCTGCCTAAGCCAGGGTCAAACTTGAAGACTTGACCCAATGAAAGCCATTTGCGATGACTTTCTTAACCTTATAAATATAAGAAAGCTAGCCCATGACTCTTCACCTTAGAACGTCGAAGCTTCAATTCCTCCACTGGGAAGGAGAGAAAAATACACAGCTGATTAACTACGGATCCATTGAGATTGAGGTAGAGCTAGATCGGGCTTGAAGAGGATCGATATATCAATATGGATAACCCATATTATAGTCCTAGCACTAAGGATGATCACCAGTATACTGATGATGAAGATGATGTTCAACTACCAGGATTTCGGTTTCACCCAACAGATGAAGAACTTGTAGACTTCTATCTTCGTCGGAAGATTCAGAAGAAACCGATCAGCTTCGAGCTCATCAAATCAATTGATATCTACAAATATGATCCTTGGGATCTTCCAAGTATGAACATAAATATGTACTTATTAATTGATTTTTGCTAAATTTCTGATTAATTTTTGCTATTTAATTTCTCTTCTCTTGTACTTTGAAAAGAAAGTAGAAGAGAAGAAGTTGGCTAGGGTTATATGCTGAACAAAAAGTGGCCTATAATATATTGGTTGCACTATCAAGGAAAACTATTTATGCTCAGCAAAAAATTTCTGTCATACTTTAGTACTATGAGGGTGATGATAGAGAGATTATCTTATTAGATTATATTTTGCACACCACATGATGTAAATGTTGATAGTTGGATTCCTTTCTTAAATCAATAAAAAAGGAATCCAACCATCAATCATCGCATTATGTAATTCGACTTTGGATATGGTCCATAGTTATGAATATTCTTTGACTAAAACCTTGTTGATTTTCAATTTTTTACTAAAGTCCCTGAAATTAATGTGATAATTTATTTATATGTATGTTATTATATTTTTTAAATTAAAAATTATAGTTGTTTATATAAAGATATTTTAAATAAAAAACCATAATTTGTGGGATTAAAAATATTAAAATATAAATTAAACTATTGTGTGTGTGTGTGTGTGTGTGCGCGTGTGCGCGTGTGTGTATATATACACGCACAAAATATTAGGCTTAATAACATTTGTAAATTTCTTCAAGTAAACTTGACATGGATACATTCTCAAATCAAAGAACAAAAAATATACCCATATAAGTTTAAAATGGATTAAAAAAAATTGAATATATTTTATATAAAAAGGGTACATTTTACATGTAAACAAATTGGTATATTTAAGAATGAGTACATTTTAAGATTAAAAATTTGAAAATATTACATGAATGGGTACATATAAGATTAAAAAATTGAAAACATTTAAAAAAAAAAAAAAGCTAATGGGTACAAACTTATTCTAATTTTTTATTTTATTATGGAAATGTTTTGAATTGAAAATTAGTTAGGAGTTTAATAAAGGTGTGAGTATTTTCTAAATCAATTATTAATTTTTATTTTAAAAATTATGTAACTGATATGTAAATTCATTATTACAATAATGCTAGTGACTTGGATCAAAATCTGAAAACTAATAAGGTTTCAATCAACGAACATTAGTAACTATGAATCAGATACTAATTATAGTCCAAAAATATGGTGACCCTAAAATTTCCAAATACTGTAAACTTAACTTTACTAAGTGCAACTAGCTAGCTCCAATTATAAATATTTTTTGTATACAAATATTAGGGTTAATTGTAATTTGTGATTAACGTCAGTATTTATGTTTGCAGAAACCGCAGGAGATAAAGAATGGTACTTCTTCTGCAAAAGAGGGAGAAAGTACAAGAACAGCTTCAGACCCAACAGAGTAACAGGTTCTGGATTTTGGAAGGCAACTGGAATCGACAAGCCGATACATTCCCACGGAGGAGAGGGCCATGCCTGCAATGGCCTAAAGAAAACATTGGTTTACTACCGTGGAAGTGCAGGCAAAGGCAGCAAAACCGATTGGATGATGCACGAGTTTCGCCTTCCTAATTCCTCCAGTTCGAATGAACAAAATAACCGAAGCTCTAACCCTAAGAATATGAATACTGATCCTCAACAAGAAGCTGTAAGTGAAAAATCTGCAGAGTTGTAATTAATTTTGACCCCTTTCATTTACAAAGTATTTAAAATTGTATGATCATGTGAGGAAACACTTTCTTTCCAGACTTGTGTTGTCAAACTGCAAATATAAACCCTAGAATTTAGGCAAGAATCAACCTGACTTAACTATATAATTACAAGTAAGTTCAAGAAATTTTGAAATTAACCTTAATCATAAACCAGTAATTAAGTCCATACACACTGTACACATGAGAAAGAGAAACCCTGAATCTAAAATAAAATTCTTTTTTTTCTTTTCCGTTTGGCCATATATAAAGGCTTATGTTTTGATGAATGTCATGGTTTCACTTGTATCAGGAAATATGGACATTGTGTCGGATATTCAAAAGAAATGTTTCATACAGAAAGTACACCCCAGATTGGAGAGATCTATCTGCAGCTAAACGTCATCCAACGGACACCGTAAACTCCAAGAAATTCGCTACTGATCGACAAGACCTTCTCGACCAATCTAACACTTATATCAGTTTCGGTGCTTCAGACATTTGCTACGAGGAGAAGCCTCTTGTGAATCATACCAACAATATAAACAGTATTATTAATGGAAGTCACCAATTGCATGCGCATGCAGTTGGGCAGTTGAGCTCCAACATGCAGCAGCCTAATTCAACACATCCATACATGGACACGTTCTCAAACTTTTCGTTTCAAGATCTTGAGAATGATCTTTTGAATGAAAATTGGGATGAGCTTAGATCAGTCGTACAACAGCTTGCTTTTGATCCGACGCCATTTCCTGTATAAATGAATTCATTCGAACGCAGTTTGTAAGTGTACTAGTAGGAGTTCATCTTTGGTTAATTAGTGTTAACTACTTTTGTTTTCCTTTTGACCTCGTCACCCGTAGACAGTTTAAACAATTTAGGAGTTCATGTTATATGGTGCTTTATATATTTTCTAATTCATTTTTTTTTTTTGTTCTTTGTCTACAAAATTTGAATTCTAAATATTTTATATATTTATAATCTAGTGCACATGCCATCAGGGGCTCATGATGAGAAGAAAAAAAAAATGTTATCCTTTCTCAGGGGGGCTGCGGCAAATAAAATGAGCCTGGTTGTTTTCATGTCGCTTGAAAACTCGACATTGAAAAACCCTTTTATGTTTGTTTATCCCATATAACATATATAAACATGCAAGAGCTTAATTTAAGGCTTAAGTAGGGCGGAATTAGAAACTTAAATTATGAGGTATTCAATTTAAGTAGCTTATACATAAGTGAGGGGGACATGCTCATGCTGGTCTCTAAATGGCTCCGTCATTAAGTTAAAAATCTTATTTTAAGTTCAACATCGAACATCGTAATCTAAAAATAAAATAAAAAATTTCAACATCGAACAAATTCAAACCTTACCAATTTAAGCTCACGAGTCATGAATGAATTGTACAAATTTAAAGTTTCACACATTAATTTCTTTGTGATGATTCATTTAACCAAGGCACAGTCGTGCTACCATATGAAAATATTCACAATACAAAACGTGTTGCGTATTTTCATGTGCAACAGTGCATCACCATATGAAAGTATTCACACAAACTATAACATATGTATTCTGTCTATGATTCATCACTTAAGGAATGAAGTTTACATACATGTATTATGATTTGAATGAACTCATAACACTACGTCAAACTCTAACTTAATGATATCGTCACATCGACTGGTGATTGTATTTGAATGTGAACCTTCCCCTCTTTGGAGTTTTGAATATATTCTTGCCCCCGTTGAAAATAGATGAATTTAATGATTCAATCATACAATTAGAGTTCCTTATACTAATTTTATGTAAGTTTCAAGTCGTGTTGTCATATTGTGTCGGAAGTTTGATGGAATTCAATTTGTAGAAAGGAGAAAGACGGGGGAATGCAAAGAAATTAAGAAATAAAATAGCAATATTCTTCATTCATGCCGTGTTCAGATGAACATAGGAGTTTTATAAATATGCAAAATGATGGCTAGTGTATCGTGGGTCTAATGGATTTAACATTAGTAGCGGACCTAATAAAAACTAGTAATATATAGTGGCCCAAATGATCCTAACAATCTCATCCCCTTAAGATAAGGTATGTCCTAATGTCGTATCCAGCAACACCATTATGAACAACCTGATCCGCACAGAAATTCAGTATGTCATAATTTGGAGAGAAAGTCTTATCTTCGAACAAGTGCCTTGTGCTCCCAAGTCCACACTTGAGATTTGACAATAATGTAGCACCAACGTATGCTAGATGAATTTCTTTGGTCAAGTACGTATGCTAGATGAATGACCATAGTAAGTTGTAGTCATGCGCATCATATAAGGATGAGCAACTTGTGCATGATTAACAAATGTGGAAGCCATCAAATTTGCTCCAACAGCTTCCCTTTCGTGATCAGATCGAATATAGTCTAGAATTTCTGCTATTACATCGCGCAAAACTGCTTTGCATGATGTCAGTCTTCATCGCACAAAGTGACGTTGCGCAAAGGCCTTTTGCACGACGTTTTCTGTTTAGCGTTGCGCAAACATACTTTGCGCGACGAAATTTGCTACATCAAGCAAGTTGCCGTCGCGCAAACATGTTTTTGTACTAGTGTTACTTTAGCCAATCTCACTGCAATTGTTGTCCCAATTAAGAGGAACATTGGTTGCCAAAGGAGTAAAGCGAAGAGCCGCACTCTCCCCCACAACTCCGAAATACTTTTTGGTATACAACTCTAAAAATTTTATGAAGTTTTAAACCACTACAAAGTTCAATAATTTCTTTTGAGATCAGCAAATAGAGGAGATTCGGAGACTTCTTCCAACAAAAGCCATGGATTATTAGACACCAATGAGATTTTCTCCTAGAACAGGAGCTAGTTATTCAAGTACAACCGATAGAATCATAGAACACATGACATTAGCCTGCATATATTTTTGGAAAGCCTTTGTTTGTCATATTATCATTGGTATTTTCATCAATCGAACATGCATGTATTAATACGCTAACCGCCAGTAAGGTTTTTTTTTTTTTTTTTTTTGTGACAAAAAGTTTAGGGGATGTGAGGCTATGCCATCCTAGAATCAGGGCAGTACCACGAGCTGTTTTGAGGACTTACAGAGTAGATCTTAGCCTATATTTTTTTTTATTTTTACAAATCGTCTATCAAGAGGATTGCCGGCACCCGGCAGTAAGCTTTTGAACATTACCTTTAGTGTGTTTTTGGTCTAGTATTTAGGATATCTTTTGGTATTTCATCCCCTTGAAACAGAGGATTTTTACAAATAATGGCCGCTTGATAAGATGTAACTTGTAAGGACTTCTACTTTTCTTCTAACGGTCATATGCAAATCACCTTTTACTCTTCTAGAATGCCTTTTCTATGTTTCTATTTGGTTATAATTTCAAAAGAAAATGCAATCATACTACTGCATGCGTTTATTTGAAAAGAAAAAAGGTCCATTCAATACCTTATGACAAGGGAAGTAATTATCATAGGTAGGTTTTTATGTAGACTTTAGATTAGCAATATACTATATTAGTAAAATATGATAATCATTTTGTCCTAATTCAAATGCTGGCGAATTCACGAGTAATCCTAATGTGGGTGGATTTGGTCAAGGAGATTCAGGAATAGTACACTTCGAGATCCATTACGTGCCCAAAGTCTTTTGCTCTTCCTTGTTGGCTACTGTTGTTTTATCGTTCTGTCTGCCCCCAATAATTAATTCTTGCTGACCACGCCTTATAGGAATCATCAAATCAATAGCAATAAGTCTTGTTTGAAGAGGCGAACATCTTGAAATAATACCAGGAGCAGGAGACTCAATTAATCGAAATTCAGAAGATGAAATTTCACGATGTAGTGAAAATTTAAATATAATTTATATGTTTGTTCGCAAATATTCTTATTTATTTTGTAGACCACACGTGTAAACTATCTTAAAATACAAGTAGGTTCCACTTTTATTAGAAAGACAATTTAGATATAATCTACAAAATGGTCTCCTACATTTTTCATTCCCACTTCCCACTTTAATTAAGGTGGAACAGAGTGTCAAACAAAGTTTCCTGTCGTTGAGTTTGATAAGAGTCATCTATTATTATCCTAAATATCATGCATCGAAAAGGAAATGAGGATATATATATATCTTTCTCTCTCGCCCAAGCAATAATCAGTTAGTAGATTAATAAAGTGTTTTATATTTTATTTTTTTTGGGCATCATTTGAGGATTTTTTTTTTTTTAATTTTATGATAAGGTACGATATTTATTAAACATCTTAGAATTCGTACAAACTGAGGATAATGTGCATAATGGGTCTCGATAAAAACATTATCGGGGCTTTCAACCCAATTTAAGGAAAAGAGCGTCCCACACAACTAAGATTACAATCTAATGATATCATCACATCAATCCGTGATTGTATTTGAATGTGAACCTTCCTTTTTAGAGCTTTGAATATCTTTTGAAAGTAGATGAATTCAATAATTCAATCACACAATTAGAGTTTCTTAATACTAATTTTGTGTAAATTTCAAGTTGTGTTGTCATATTGTGTCAACAGTTTGATGCAAAGAAATTAAGAAATAAACTGGCAATATTCTTCATTCAAGCGTTATTCACCCTGGTAAGCCTAATTGTGGCTCAAAGGATCCTAACCATCCCGCCGCCTTAAGATAAGGTATGTCTTAATGTCGTATCCAAGCAACACCAAAATAAACAACTTGATCCACACATAAATTTAGCATGTCATACTTTGGAGAGAAAGGCTTATCTTCGAACAGGTGCCTTGTGCTCCCGAGTCCACCCTTCTTGATATTTGACAATAATATAGCACCAACGTATGCCAGATGAGTATGTTCTTTGGTCAAGTACGTATGCTAGATGAATGACCATATAGTAAGTTGCAGCCATGCTCATCATATAAGGATGACCAACTTGTGCATGATTAACAAATGTGGAAGCCATCAAATTTGCTCCAACAGCTTCCCTTTCATGATCAGATAGAATAGTCTTGAACCCATTTCGAAGAAAGGAGAAAGATAGGGAAATGCAAAGAAATTAAAAGATAAAATAGTAATATTCTTCGTTCATACCATGTACAGATGAATATTGGAGTTTAAATACATAGAATGATAGTTAGGGTTTAGTGGGCCTAATTCATGCTCTATTCTTATGAATGTAGGAGTTTAAATACATAAAAGAATAGTTAGGGTTTAGCGGGCCTAATGGTTTTGCATTAGTACTGTGCCTAATTCATGCTCTATTCAGATGAACATATAGTGGGTGTTAACGCTCAAATTTGGAAGGTTAACAAAGACCAGAGTGGTTGGCCCTTGGTGGGCTTGTGGTAGATTCAATAAGAACTTAACAACAAAGATCAAGTGGTTCACCCCTTAAAATTGAGTTACGTCCCCTCAATTCTTTAGTTGACATGTGGTAACAAAGAGACGTTCGTCTAGATTTACTTGCATGTTTTCTTAGGCCGAAGTGTGCCGAGCTCCTTGCTCCGCCTTGGGGTTTGAGGAAAATCATGTCCAAGCGCTTGGTTTGACAATCTTTATGTCCCTTTATAGGCTTCTGCTCTTACTGATGGCCAACACGTGGCCTGGAGTTGGTGTTCGAGTAGGCTTACTCTTGAGACTTCATGCTATAAAATTGTCAATATGCCAACTTGCTCTAGCGGCCAGAAAATACTTTATGAAGAGGTGCTTGGCTTCCTTTTTGGCATGCAAATCAGACTGATGAGCGGTTCTTTGTGGTGCTCAATGTTTCCATTTCTAATTTCCTTGGACCTTGGCCTTCCTTTCATTATTTGGGCTTAGGCCTTCCTTTCATTATTTGGGCCTAGGCCTTCCTTCCCTTCTTTGGGCTCTGGTCTGAGCTTTTATTGGGTCTCTCTCAAGCCTGAACTATTTTAGGAATAGAAAAAGACCCTGCATTAACAGTGGCATAGGACAAAACTCGATTCTCAATCTGAAGAATTCATTGGACGTTGGTCTTCCATCATCCAAAACAAAACCACAGGCCCATTTACAAAACCTAAGCCCAGCCCAGTTCATTGCAAAACCCTAGACTTCACAACCGCATATACCCTTCAGTCACACTTTATGCTCTCTCAAACCCTCCCTTCCTTTTGTATATAAAGGAGAGGTCTAACATTCGAGCTCCATTTTTTTTCGCCTGCCGCCTCTCTCGCATCTTGTCACCTGGTTCGCTCTTTCTCTCTCTCTATCTGGAATATTTAGATCTGAAATTTCCCAGCGTTTACTTGCTTTGAAGAAATGACCATGCTCGTATACTTCAATTGATTGAGTTTCTGTTCATTTTTTCGATTTTTCTTGCTCAAGATCTGTAACTATATAGCGAAATTAGTATAGTATTCGATTGTTATGTCTTGGAATTGATTGGATTGAGTTTTTTTTATTTTTTCCTTCTTTGTTACTGTTTATAGCTTGTTTCGATGAAAAAAGTGCTTTTGAGCTTTGTTAGGACGAAAAAGTGCTTTTGGGGTTTTTTGGTTATATAACTCGTTTGATATTTAGATGAATATCGTATGGATTTACTTGCTCAATCACATAGCAGATTTAAACGGATAACTTTTATGTTTTCTTGCATAAACTTGTATGTATTGTATTTATCGAAATTCTTGCATAAAAAATCATTTTACAAGCATCAAGAATCTGAGAAATTACTTTCATAATATTCTTTGAATTTCAATTAGATGATGTGTAATTTTGTGAGTATCTGATTAATGGGATCTTGTTATTTGTTCTTGTTTATTTGTCTAATTACCTTGTTTTAACAGTTCTTGTTGGCAGGTATTAAAAATATTTTTGGAGGTGACATTTGAAGAAGAGACAAGATGGTACGATGCTCGTTTTGCTATTTTGGTTCAGTGGGTTGCTAAAATTCTTCATTGTTTGCATATTCTTAATTGAGAGACAATTTTTTGTATGTGCAGGTGAAGTTCACAGCTGAGGAGCTCCGTAGGATTATGGACTACAAACACAACATTCGTAATATGTCTGTTATTGCGCACGTCGACCATGGTTTGTATTATATTGCACGTATTTTACACACTTAATGTCAATTAGATTTAGAACTGATATTCTACGCAAATTAATTTTTTCTTGATGATGTCCATTGTAATTTGCAGGATGTTTGATTTTCTTGCTTCTTGTTATGTTGTATCTGTGGCTACGTGACAAAACAATAATGCTAAATTTTGTATCCTCGCAGGGAAGTCAACTCTTACCGACTCCCTTGTCGCTGCAGCTGGCATCATTGCACAGGAAGTTGCCGGTGATGTCCGTATGACGGATACCCGTGCAGATGAAGCTGAGCGTGGTATCACAATCAAATCTACCGGTATCTCTTTGTACTATGAGATGACTGATGAGTCTTTGTCGAGGTTCAAGGGAGAGAGAAACGGAAATGAGTACCTCATCAATCTCATTGATTCCCCCGGGCACGTTGACTTTTCATCTGAGGTCACAGCTGCTCTGCGTATTACTGATGGTGCACTTGTGGTGGTGGATTGTATTGAGGGTGTGTGTGTCCAGACTGAGACTGTGCTCCGTCAAGCCTTGGGAGAGAGGATCAGGCCTGTTTTGACCGTTAACAAGATGGACAGGTGCTTCCTTGAGCTCCAGGTCGATGGAGAAGAGGCTTACCAGACATTCCAAAGAGTTATTGAAAATGCCAATGTCATTATGGCTACATATGAAGATCCACTTCTTGGTGATGTCCAGGTGTACCCAGAGAAAGGAACCGTTGCCTTTTCAGCTGGTTTGCACGGTTGGGCTTTCACTCTGACCAACTTTGCTAAGATGTATGCTTCCAAGTTTGGAGTTGATGAGTCAAAGATGATGGAAAGGCTCTGGGGTGAGAACTTCTTTGACCCAGCTACCAAGAAATGGACCAGCAAGAACACTGGAACTGCTACTTGCAAGCGTGGTTTTGTTCAGTTCTGTTATGAGCCCATCAAGCAGATCATCAAAACCTGCATGAATGATCAGAAGGATAAGTTGTGGCCCATGTTGACAAAGCTTGGTGTCACCATGAAGAGTGATGAGAAGGACCTGATGGGGAAGGCGTTGATGAAGCGTGTTATGCAGACCTGGCTACCAGCTAGCACTGCTCTATTGGAAATGATGATCTTTCACCTTCCATCTCCCTCCACGGCTCAAAGGTACCGTGTTGAGAATTTGTACGAGGGTCCCCTTGATGATCAATATGCCAATGCCATCAGGAATTGTGACCCCGAAGGACCTCTTATGCTTTATGTGTCTAAGATGATTCCTGCTTCTGATAAGGGTAGATTCTTTGCCTTTGGCCGTGTCTTTGCTGGTAAAGTTCAGACAGGTTTGAAGGTTAGAATCATGGGTCCAAATTTTGTTCCTGGAGAAAAGAAGGATTTGTATGTCAAGAACGTACAGAGGACGGTTATTTGGATGGGAAAGAGACAAGAAACTGTTGAGGATGTTCCTTGTGGTAACACTGTTGCTTTGGTCGGTTTGGATCAGTTTATCACCAAGAATGCTACTTTAACAAATGAGAAGGAAGTAGATGCTCACCCTATTCGTGCTATGAAGTTCTCTGTTTCACCTGTCGTGCGTGTTGCTGTCCAGTGCAAGGTCGCATCTGACCTTCCCAAACTTGTTGAAGGTCTCAAACGTTTGGCCAAGTCTGATCCTATGGTTGTCTGCTCCATTGAGGAGTCTGGAGAGCACATTATTGCTGGTGCTGGTGAACTGCATCTTGAGATATGTTTGAAGGATCTGCAAGATGATTTTATGGGTGGTGCCGAGATTATAAAGTCTGACCCTGTTGTGTCCTTCCGTGAGACTGTCCTTGATAAGTCCTGCCGTACAGTGATGAGCAAGTCCCCAAACAAGCATAATCGTCTGTACATGGAAGCAAGGCCCCTTGAGGAAGGTCTTCCCGAGGCTATTGATGAAGGTCGCATTGGCCCAAGAGATGATCCCAAGATTCGTTCCAAGATCTTGGCTGAGGAGTTTGGTTGGGACAAGGATCTTGCTAAGAAAATCTGGTGTTTTGGTCCCGAGACGACTGGTCCTAACATGGTGGTCGACATGTGTAAGGGAGTTCAGTACCTTAATGAAATCAAGGATTCTGTTGTTGCTGGGTTCCAGTGGGCCTCAAAGGAAGGTGCATTGGCTGAAGAAAACATGAGAGGTATTTGCTTTGAAGTCTGTGATGTGGTTCTTCATGCTGATGCTATCCACAGAGGGGGTGGTCAGGTCATTCCAACCGCTCGAAGGGTCATCTATGCCTCTCAGCTTACAGCCAAGCCAAGGCTTCTCGAACCAGTTTATCTCGTTGAAATTCAAGCTCCAGAGGGGGCTCTTGGCGGTATCTACAGTGTTCTGAATCAGAAACGTGGGCACGTGTTTGAGGAGATGCAAAGGCCTGGAACTCCACTCTACAACATCAAGGCATACCTCCCTGTCGTTGAGTCCTTTGGATTCTCTGGTCAACTGAGGGCTGCAACTTCTGGGCAGGCTTTCCCGCAATGTGTGTTTGATCATTGGGAGATGATGTCGTCCGATCCATTGGAAGCGGGATCCCAGGCTGCAGCACTTGTTACCGACATCCGTAAGAGGAAGGGATTGAAGGAGCAGATGACCCCGCTATCCGAGTTCGAGGACAAGCTTTGAGTAATATTACGTCGTTGATGCACTGCGTTAATTTTTGGTTTCCATTTGAATCGTTTTTGTTTAATGCTGTTACACTGTTGTTGTAGTCAGCATCTGTGCTACTACTAGTTAAATGTTTTGTGCCTGCTCAGAACAGAGACCTACACATTCTGTTTTTACTTTGTCTTATGGACCAATTTCTGCCATTTTTGCTACGTGCCATTTTTTAACTAACCATACTTTTTGTTTACTAGTTTGCTTTGTCCCTGCTGCGTGATGTTGGGCGTAATCCGCGACCGGTTCGAACTGGGAAGAACAGCAACAGCTCCTTCTTGCATTCCTTCATGTCAACCATATTCGCAAGGCGTGCGTAAAAGAGAGAGAGATTCTTATTGTGTTTCTCACTATAACCGTCTCGCATACTATTTCGGTCTTATGTGAATCTTACATGATTTCGTAATTTTGTGGGTCGCACATCCAGTGAGAGAGTCGTTATAAAAATTAGAATAAGACAATGTATGTAATAATACCATTTGTATTTTCCGGGAAAACAACAAAATCTTTCCAAAGAGTTCTACGGAATGCTGCTCAAATACTGATGAGCAACGATGTTTATGGTTCCTCTTCCCTTAGTAAGAAGTCTTACGAAATTGTTTCATGATAAATTATTATGGAACTCATTATTTTAAGAGTCAAACATAAAATCTTACTTACAATTGAAGAAAAATATTCCTATACTGTGGTGCTAATAACTTTTTTCACTAATTTTTGTTTGATTAATTAATAAAACTTTGGTGAAAACCAAGTTTGGAGTTGGGGTGTATAAAGAGCGAACTTTGGGTGATTATGCAACTGTGGATTAGGTTGGTTGGCAAAGGTCGTGTCGCCGTCTCTTTGCACCCAAAAGGTTGGTTGGCAAAGGTCGTGTCGCCATCTCTTTGCACCCAAATTCGAATTTTTTTATTTATTAAAATAATTTAAGTTTTAATCTCTAGAATAATTATATATTGCTGTTAAAAAGGTCCGTGTGGATTTTGTTGGGCCTACAAAATACTATAAAGTAAAAAAAATGAAGCCCAACCCAAGAAACGAAAACCCTATCCTTATATAGCACTCACACCCTCCTACGGAACCTACACATTTCTCTCTCAGTCCCATACGCACCTCTAGTCTGCTGAGAGTCACTCCTCTCTCTCTATCTCTCTCCAGCTCTCGATTCTTCAGGTTCGTTCGTATGTCTTATACTATTCGAACCAATCGATTCCTTTGATTTAATCGCTCGGATTATTCTCTTGATTTCTTGATTATCGTCGCGTTAATCATGCATATTTTGTTGTGCTAGGATAGCACCAAACCCGTTGGAACCAACTCAAGCTAACCCACAGGAAATTTTATCAAATAAAAATGCAAGAACAAAATATAAAAGAACACCAAGATTTTAACGAGGTTCCTCAACAGTCAGTGTAACTGGAGTACGTCCTCGGAGCAGTAGGAGCTCACCCAATAATCCACTATCAACCAAATGAGAGTTTACAAAGTGTTGGCAATCTCACAACCCAAAACCCCAATACATCCAATAACTCTCACTCACCAAAGAAACAAATAGAGAGGGAAATATAGTGAATAATTTCCTCTCTATACAAAGCTCAAAGTTAATACACAAATACAACTTTGATTGAGTGAGTACCAACAAAGAAAGAAAATCACATTTCTTTCTTCTCTTCAAAATGGGGCTTCAGCACCTTTGTTTTTGCTCTATTTTTCTGCTACGTTTTTTTTTTCTCTCTTATGGCTTCATTACTACTCTTCATCAAAAGTAGCAATTACTTCTACTTCAAAAACTCATCCGTGACTTCCCACATAGACCAAGAAAACTTTAGACAAATTCCCTTTTCTTTTCCCCAAAACAAGGAAGAGACATAATTATTTTGTCTTTTTTTCCTTTTTGATTTGTTTAATCAAAAGTTGGCCACTTGGCCACATACTCCAACAATCTCCACCTTGGCCAAGTTCCGAAAAAACGCCATGATAAGCCAACCAACACAATTAACACACAACATCACTCCCAAACACTAGCAAGAGAACAACTCATGCCGAGCCAAATGCTCCAAAACTCCTATTGCTCAACGCCTTCTTTATATAGGCAAAATGTGAGCCAAGTTCAAGCAATGAACAAACTTGGCTACACCAACAACCTTAGTCAACATATCATCGGGGTTGTCTTTAGTTGGAATCTTCTGGAGAATGATTTCCCCTTCACCAACAATTTCACGAACAAAGTGATAACGTACATCTATGTGCTTGGTCCTCGCATGATGAACCTGATACTTAGCCAAATAAATGGCACTCTGACTATCATAATGTACCTCCACCTGCTTCTGATCAACCCCCAAATCTCTAATCAGCCCATGTATCCAAATGGCCTCCTTTATAGCTTCAGCAACTGCCATATATTCAGCCTCTGTAGTAGACAAAGCAATAGACGACTGCAAAATGGACCTCCAACAAACTGGCCTTTTAGCCATAGTAAACACATAGCCTGTAGTAGATTTCCTTCCATCCAGATCACCTGCATAATCTGAATCAACATAACCAACTGCAAAATGACCAATACCAGAGTCATCCCTCTCAAAGCATAAACCAACATCTCGAGTACCATGGAGATATCTCAATATCCACTTAGCTGCTTGCCAGTGCTCTTTACCTGGATTATGCATATATCGACTCACCATGCCAACTGCATGAGCAATATCCGGTCTAGAGCATACTATTGCATACATCAAACTACCAACCAAATTTGCATATGGTATATTTTTCATTTGCAGCTTCTCTTTATCAGTTTTAGGACATTGTAGAGAACTCAATTTAAAATGAGGAGCCAAAGGGGTACTAACCGGTTTGGTTGAATCATGAACTCCAAACTTCCGAATCAACTTCTCAAGGTATTGTCTTTGATTCAAACTGACCAAACCCTTCTCTCTCTCTCTAGTGATCTCCATGCCAAGGATCTTCTTTGCTTCACCAAGATCCTTCATCTCAAACTCATTCTTCATTTGTTTCTTCAATTTTTCAATCTCTTCAACATTCTTTGAGGCAATCAACATATCATCAACATATATCAACAAATAAATGAAAGACCCATCTTGCAACTTCTTGAAGTACACACAATGATCATATTGACTTCTAGAATAATTTTGGCATCTCATAAATTTATCAAACCTCAAATACCATTGCCTTGGAGATTGCTTCAAGCCATAAAGCGATTTCTTCAATTTGCAAAACAAATTTTCCTTCCCTTTCACTATATACCCATCCGGTTGACACATATAGATCTCTTCATTCAAATCACCATGTAGGAAAGCCGTCTTCACATCAAGTTGCACAAGCTCAAGATCATATTGTGCAACAAGAGCTAACATAATGCGAATTGAGGAGTGTTTCACAACCGGAGAAAAGATTTCATTGTAGTCAATGCCCTCCTTTTGTGCATACCCTTTAGCAACTAATCTTGCTTTGAATCTCACATTGCTTTTCTCATCAGCATCTTCCTTCTTGGCATACACCCATTTGCAACCAATAGCTTTCTTGCCCTTAGGCAATTTAGCTAACTCCCAAGTCTTGTTCTTCAAGAGAGAATTCATCTCATCACCCATGGCATTGCACCACCTATTCTTCTCCTCACTCTCAATAGCTTCCTCAAAATTGGATGGAATCTCTTCAGTGATAATAGGAAGAGCAAAAGCAACATAATCACTATACCGAGCTGGCTTGGTAATTTGTCTATTTCCTCTGTTCTTGGCAATGGACTCTTGAGGTGAAACTTGCTCTTCAACTTGAATAGAATCTTCAAGTTCAACTTCTTCAACATCCTCATGGTCTCCAACTTCTTCACTTGTAGTGGCTTCGACATCAGCGGAAATAGGATTTGAAGTACCAGAGGCAACTTTCTCAAGCTCCACCTGTTGGACATCTTTCACATTCTTCTCAGAGACTTTGTACATACTTTCTTCATCAAATGTCACATCTCTGCTGATTACAAGTTTTTTCATCTCTGGGCACCACAACCTGTAACCTTTGACACCACTACTAAAACCAAGAAAGATAGCCTTTTTGGCTCTAGGATCAAGTTTATTTTCAGTCACATGAAAATAAGCAGGTGAACCAAAAATACGGATATTGTCATAATCAGAAGAAGGTTTTCCAGTCCATACCTCTATTGGTGTCTTACCTTGAACAGCAGCTGAGGGTAACCGGTTGATGATGTGACATGCATAATTAACTGCCTCTGCCCAAAATGACTTGCTTAAACCCGACTGAGACAACAAACATCTAACCTTCTCAAGCAAGGTTCGATTCAATCTTTCTCCCAGTCTGCTTCTCAACATTTTTCTTCCAACCCAAGAAAATGCTTAACACCTCACTCTTGTGCTTCATAGTGTAGACCCAAGACCTTCTTGAATAATCATCAACAAAGGTCACGAACCAATGTCTACCACTCAAAGAGGGAGTCTTTGTAGGACCCCAAACATCCGAATGCACATAATCAAGAATGCCCTTCGTCTGATGTACAGCAGTACCAAACTTCACTCTAGTTTGCTTCCCCAAGACACAATGCTCGCAAAAATCAAGCTTACAAGTCGTGGCACCTTTTAGAAGACCTTTTTTCACAAGCCCTTGTAGAGCTTTCTCACCGGCATGGCCTAATCTCATATGCCACAATCTAGTAGTATCTGAATCAGATGTGCCCATATTTTCAGAGACTACAGATGCTTCACCTATCACAGTGCTTCCCTGCAATAAATACAAATGGCCACATCTATGAGCTTTCATCACAACAAGTGCACCATAAGTAACTTTCAATGTCTGTCCATCTGAATGAAACCTGAAGCCCTTGGATTCCAAAGTACCCAAAGAAATAAGATTTTTCTTCAAATTCGGTACATACCGAACACCTGTCAACTCTTTAACCATGCCATCATGCAACTTCAAACGAACTGTACCAATCCCTTTTGTTGTGCAAGGATTGTCATCTCCCATGAACACAACGCCACCATCAAACTCTTTCAAGCTTGAAAACCAATCTTTGTGAGGAGTCATATGATGAGTACAACCCGTATCCAACACCCACTTAGTAGCACAATCAAATGATGAGGAAGTGGTTAAAGCAAAATCAGAAAAATCTGTTTCAACCTCAGCAACATTAGCTTCAGAACTTTCTTTTCCTTTGGTCTTCAATTTGGGACAATCTTTCTTCCAATGGCCCTTATTACGACAAAAGGCACATTCATCCCTTTCCAAAGGTTTTCTACCTTTAGAGTTTCCTCTAGGTCGAGACTGTGATTTTTTCCTGCTAGAAGATGACCTCCTCTCCGATGATCTACCTCTAACAAATAAAGCTTCAGAGGTACTATCATGATTTTTATCTCTATGCCTCATTTCATAATTCATCAAGGCATTTGACACATCTTCAAATTTCACAGTTTCTTTACCATGCATAATAGTGGTAACAAAATGCTCATAAGAGTCCGGCAATGAATTCAACAATATTAAGGCCTTATCTTCATCCTTAATATCCTCATCTAAATTTAACAAGTCGGCAATCAACTTATTAAAAGCATCAAGGTGTCTAATAATTTTTGTACCTTCTTTATATTGGAAGCGGTAGAGCTTTTTCTTCAAGTGTAGCCGGTTCTCTGCACTCTTTGTTATATACTTGTCTTCCAATTTTTGCCACAACACACTTGCTAATGTCTCCCGCATCACAAAATACTTCTGAGTTTTTGCAAGGCACAACCGAATTGAAGAGCAAGCCCACAAATTTAATTTCTCCCATTCCGGCTTCGACATAACTTCCGGCTTCTCTCCCAAAGCGGCAAGTAGATCTTGTTGAGCCAACACATCTTTGACCTCACATTGCCACATCCCGAAGTTGTTTGTGCCATCAAACTTTTCCACTTCGAACTTTGCATTTTGCACCGTAGTTCTTGCAAACCCAGAGCTGCTTCCAAAAGGATTCTCATCTTGCCCGTCTGACATCTTTGGCAACTAGACAGTACCCAAGAGCAACCAGTGCTCTGATACCAATTGTTGTGCTAGGATAGCACCAAACCCGTTGGAACCAACTCAAGCTAACCCACAGGAAATTTTATCAAATGAAAATGTAAGAACAAAATATAAAAGAACACCAAGATTTTAACGAGGTTCCTCAACAGTCAGTGTAACTGGAGTACGTCCTCGGAGCAGTAGGAGCTCACCCAATAATCCACTATCAACCAAATGGGAGTTTACAAAGTGTTGGCAATCTCACAACCCAAAACCCCAATACATCCAATAATTCTCACTCACCAAAGAAACAAATAGAGAGGGAGAAATTAAATTTGTGGGCTTGCTCTTCAATTCGGTTGTGCCTTGCAAAAACTCAGAAGTATTTTGTGATGCGGGAGACATTAGCAAGTGTGTTGTGGCAAAAATTGGAAGACAAGTATATGACAAAGAGTGCAGAGAACCGGCTACACTTGAAGAAAAAGCTCTACCGCTTCCAATATAAAGAAGGTACAAAAATGATTAGACACCTTGATGCTTTTAATAAGTTGATTGCCGACTTGTTAAATTTAGATGAGGATATTAAGGATGAAGATAAGGCCTTAATATTGTTGAATTCATTGCCGGATTCTTATGAGCATTTTGTTACCACTATTATGCATGGTAAAGAAACTGTGAAATTTGAAGATGTGTCAAATGCCTTGATGAATTATGAAATGAGGCATAGAGATAAAAATCATGATAGTACCTCTGAAGCTTTATTTGTTAGAGGTAGATCATCGGAGAGAAGATCATCTTCTAGTAGGAAAAAATCACAGTCTCGACCTAGAGGAAACTCTAAAGGTAGAAAACCTTTGGAAAGGGATGAATGTGCCTTTTGTCATAATAAGGGCCATTGGAAGAAAGATTGTCCTAAATTGAAGACCAAAGGCAAAGAAAGTTCTGAAGCTAATTTTGCTGAGGTTGAAACAGATTTTTCTGATTTTGCTTTAACCACTTCCTCATCATTTGATTGTGCTACTAAGTGGGTGTTGGATACGGATTGTACTCATCATATGACTCCTCACAAGGATTGGTTCTCAAGCTTGAAAGAGTTTGATGATGGAGTTGTGTTCATGGGAGATGACAATCCTTGCACAACAAAAGGGATTGGTACAGTTCGTTTGAAGTTGCATGATGGCATGGTTAAAGAGTTGACAGGTGTTCGGTATGTACCGAATTTGAAGAAAAATCTTATTTCTTTGGGTACTTTGGAATCCAAGGGCTTCAGGTTTCATTCAGATGGACAGACATTGAAAGTAACTTATGGTGCACTTGTTGTGCTGAAAGCTCATCGATGTGGCCATTTGTATTTATTGCAGGGAAGCACTGTGACAGGTGAAGCATCTGTAGTCTCTGAAAATATGGGCACATCTGATTCAGATACTACTAGACTGTGGCATATGAGATTAGGCCATGCCGGTGAGAAAGCTCTACAAGGGCTTGTGAAACAAGGTCTTCTAAAAGGTGCCACGACTTGTAAGCTTGATTTCTACGAGCATTGTGTCTTGGGAAAGCAAACTAGAGTGAAGTTTGGTACTGCTGTACATCAGATGAAGGGCATTCTTGATTATGTGCATTCGGATGTTTGGGGTCCTACAAAGACTCCATCTTTGAGTGGTAGACATTGGTTCGTGACCTTTGTTGATGATTATTCAAGAAGGTCTTGGGTCTACACTATGAAGCACAAGAGTGAGGTGTTAAGCATTTTCTTGGGTTGGAAGAAAATGGTTGAGAACCAGACTGGGAGAAAGATTAAGATTTTGAGATCGGATAATGGTGGTGAATACACATCCGATCCTTTCTCTAAAGTTTGTAAAGAGGAAGGAATTGTGAGACATTTCAGTGTTCGGGGAACTCCACAACAAAATGGAGTTGCAGAAAGATTGAATCGAACCTTGCTTGAGAAGGTTAGATGTATGTTGTCTCAGTCGGGTTTAAGCAAGTCATTTTGGGCAGAGGCAGTTAATTATGCATGTCACATCATCAACCGATTACCCTCAGCTGCTATTCAGGGTAAGACACCAATGGAGGTATGGACTGGAAAACCTTCTTCTGATTATGACTATATCCGTATTTTTGGTTCACCTGCTTATTTTCATGTGACTGAAAATAAACTTGATCCTAGAGCCAAAAAGGCTATCTTTCTTGGTTTTAGTAGTGGTGTCAAAGGTTACAGGTTGTGGTGTCCAGAGATGAAGAAACTGGTAATTAGTAGAGATGTGACATTTGATGAAGAAAGTATGTACAAAGTCTCTGAGAAGAATGTGAAAGATGTCCAACAGGTGGAGCTTGAGAAAGTTGCCTCTAGTACTTCAAATCCTATTTCCGCTGATGTCGATGCCACTACAAGTGAAGAAGTTGGAGACCATGAGGATGTTGAAGAAGTTGAACTTGAAGATTCTATTCAAGTTGAAGAGGAAGTTTCACCTCAATAGTCTATTGCCAAGAACAGAGGAAAGAGACAAATTACCAAGCCAGCTCGGTATAGTGACTATGTTGCTTTTGCTCTTCCTATTATCACTGAAGAGATTCCATCCAATTTTGAGGAAGCTATTGAGAGTGAGGAGAAGAAGAGGTGGTGCAATGCCATGGGTGATGAAATGAATTCTCTCTTGAAGAACAAGACTTGGGAGTTAGCTAAATTGCCTAAGGGCAAGAAAGCTATCGGTTGCAAATGGGTGTATGCCAAGAAGGAAGATGCTGATGAGAAAAGCAATGTGAGATTCAAAGCAAGATTAGTTGCTAAAGGGTATGCACAAAAGGAGGGCATTGACTACAATGAAATATTTTCTCCGGTTGTGAAACACTCTTCAATTCGTATTATGTTAGCTCTTGTTGCACAATATGATCTTGAGCTTGTGCAACTTGATGTGAAGACGGCTTTCCTACATGGTGATTTGAATGAAGAGATTTATATGTGTCAACCGGATGGGTATATAGTGAAAGGGAAGGAGAATTTGTTTTGCAAATTGAAGAAATCACTTTATGGCTTGAAGCAATCTCCAAGGCAATGGTATTTGAGGTTTGATAAATTTATGAGAGGCCAAAATTATTCTAGAAGTCAATATGATCATTGTGTGTACTTCAAGAAGTTGCAAGATGGGTCTTTCATTTATTTGTTGATATATGTTGATGATATGTTGATTGCCTCAAAGAATGTTGAAGAGATTGAAAAATTGAAGAAACAAATGAAGAATGAGTTTGAGATGAAGGATCTTGGTGAAGCGAAGAAGATCCTTGGCATGGAGATCACTAGAGATAGAGAGAAGGGTTTGGTTAGTTTGAATCAAAGACAATACCTTGAGAAGTTGATTCGGAAGTTTGGAGTTCATGATTCAACCAAACCAGTTAGTACCCCTTTGGCTCCTCATTTTAAATCGAGTTCTCTACAGTGTCCTAAAACTGATAAAGAGAAGCTGCAAATGAAAAATATACCATATGCAAATTTGGTTGGTAGTTTGATGTATGCAATGGTATGCTCTAGACCGGATATTGCTCATGCAGTTGGCATGGTGAGTCGATATATGCATAATCCAGGTAAAGAGCATTGGCAAGCAGCTAAGTGGATATTGAGGTATCTCCATGGTACTCGAGACGTTGGTTTATGCTTTGAGAGAGATGACTTTGGTATTGGTCATTTTGCAGTTGGTTATGTTGATTCAGATTATGCAGGTGATCTGGACGGAAGAAAGTCTACTACAGGCTATGTGTTTACTATGGCTAAAGGACCAGTTTGTTGGAGGTCCATTTTGCAGTCGTCTGTTGCCTTGTCTACTACAGAGGCTGAATATATGGCAGTTGCTGAAGCTATAAAGGAGGCCATTTGGATACATGGGCTGATTAGAGATTTGGGGGTTGATCAGAAGCAGGTGGAGGTACATTGTGATAGTCAAAGTGCTATTTATTTGGCTAAGTATCAGGTTCATCATGCGAGGACCAAGCACATAGATGTGCGTTATCACTTTGTTCGTGAAATTGTTGGTGAAGGGGAAATCATTCTCCAGAAGATTCCAACTAAAGACAACCCCGCTGATATGTTGACTAAGGTTGTTGGTGTAGCCAAGTTTGTTCACTGTTTGAACTTGGCTCACATTTTGCCTATATAAAGAAGGCGTTGAGCAGTAGGAGTTTTAGAGCATTTGGCTCTGCATGAGTTGTTCTCTTGCTAGTGTTTGGGAGTGTTTTTGTGTTGTTGGCTTATCATGGCGCTTTCGGAACTTGGCCAAGGTGGAGATTGTTGGAGTATGTGGCCAAGTGGCCAACTTTTGATTAAACAAATCAAAAAGGAAAAAAAGACAAAATAATTATGTCTCTTCCATGTTTTGGGGAGGAAAACATGGCACCTTGTCTAAGGTGAATTGTTTTGGCCATAACACCCGTGGGTTTTGGTTTTTAACATTGTGTTGTTGCCTTTGGAGCAATTAGAGAGAGAGATGAGAATTGTGCATCAGAAAAACAGAGAAGAAAAATAGAAGTGGAGCAGCCCCTCTTTGAAGAGAAGAAGAAAGTGCTTCTTTTTTTTTTGTTAGTAATCATCCATCAAAGTAGTTGTTGTTGTAATAGCTTTGAGCTATATGTGTAGAGAAGAAATTATTCATTATATTTCTTTCTCTATTTGTTTCTTTGGTGTGTGAGAGCTATTGGGTGTATTGGGCTTATGGGTTGTGAGATTGCCAACACTTTGTAAACTCTCATTTGGTTGATAGTGGATTATTGGGTGAG
The DNA here is from genome assembly GCF_916048215.2 of Malus sylvestris. Classification (NCBI taxonomy): domain Eukaryota; kingdom Viridiplantae; phylum Streptophyta; class Magnoliopsida; order Rosales; family Rosaceae; genus Malus; species Malus sylvestris. Next base: position 34,728,974 of record NC_062264.1, on the reverse strand, counting down.
CTCCTACTGCTCCGAGGACGTACTCCAGTTACACTGACTGTTGAGGAACCTCGTTAAAATCTTGGTGTCTTTAATATTTTGTTCTTGCATTTTCATTTGATAAATTTCTTGTGGGTTAGCTTGAGTTGGTTCCAACGGGTTTGGTGCTATCCTAGCACAACAATATAATCATATTGAATTTTAATATGCAGGGAAGTCGACCCTTACCGACTCGCTTGTTGCTGCTGCGGGTATCATTGCACAAGAAGTTGCTGGTGATGTCCGGATGACTGATACCCGTGCAGATGAGGCAGAGCGTGGTATCACAATTAAATCTACCGGTATCTCTCTCTACTATGAGATGAGTGATGAAGCTTTGAAGAGCTACAAGGGAGAGAGGGACGGAAATGAGTACCTCATCAATCTCATTGACTCTCCCGGGCATGTTGACTTTTCGTCTGAAGTCACAGCTGCTCTTCGTATTACTGATGGTGCACTTGTGGTGGTGGATTGTATTGAGGGTGTGTGCGTCCAGACTGAGACTGTGCTCCGTCAAGCCTTGGGAGAAAGGATCAGGCCTGTTTTGACTGTTAACAAGATGGACAGGTGTTTCCTTGAGCTCCAGGTCGATGGAGAAGAGGCTTACCAGACATTCCGAAGGGTTATTGAGAATGCCAATGTCATTATGGCTACATATGAAGATCCACTTCTTGGTGATGTCCAAGTCTACCCGGAGAAAGGAACTGTCGCCTTCTCAGCTGGTTTGCACGGTTGGGCTTTCACTCTGACCAACTTCGCCAAGATGTATGCTTCCAAGTTTGGAGTTGACGAGTCAAAGATGATGGAAAGGCTCTGGGGTGAGAACTTCTTTGACCCAGCTACCAAGAAATGGGCGAGCAAGCACACTGGAACTGCTACCTGCAAACGCGGTTTCGTTCAGTTCTGTTATGAACCCATCAAGCAGATCATCAAGACCTGCATGAACGACCAGAAGGATAAGTTGTGGCCCATGTTGTCAAAGCTTAATGTCACCATGAAGAGTGATGAGAAGGAATTGATGGGGAAGGCGTTGATGAAGCGTGTCCTGCAGAACTGGCTTCCAGCAAGCAGTGCCCTGTTGGAAATGATGATCTTTCACCTTCCCTCACCTGCAACAGCTCAGAAGTATCGTGTTGAGAACTTGTACGAGGGTCCACTTGATGACAAATATGCCAACGCTATCCGGAACTGCGACCCTGAAGGACCTCTTATGCTCTATGTATCGAAGATGATTCCTGCATCTGACAAGGGCAGATTCTTTGCCTTTGGTCGTGTCTTCTCTGGCAGAGTGTCTACTGGTTTGAAGGTCAGAATCATGGGTCCAAATTTTGTTCCTGGAGAGAAGAAGGATTTGTATGTGAAGAATGTACAGAGGACCGTCATTTGGATGGGAAAGAAACAAGAAACAGTCGAGGATGTGCCTTGTGGCAACACTGTTGCCCTGGTTGGTCTGGATCAGTTTATCACCAAGAATGCTACCTTGACGAATGAGAAGGAAGTGGATGCTCACCCTATTCGTGCTATGAAGTTCTCTGTTTCGCCTGTTGTGCGCGTTGCTGTTCAGTGCAAAGTCGCGTCTGACCTGCCAAAACTTGTTGAAGGTCTCAAGCGTCTGTCCAAGTCCGATCCTATGGTTGTCTGTACCATTGAGGAGTCGGGGGAGCACATTATTGCTGGTGCTGGTGAACTTCACCTCGAAATCTGTTTGAAGGATCTGCAAGAAGACTTCATGGGCGGAGCTGAGATTATAAAGTCTGATCCTGTCGTCTCTTTCCGTGAGACCGTCCTTGAGAAGTCCAGCCGTACAGTTATGAGCAAGTCTCCCAACAAGCACAACCGTCTCTACATGGAAGCACGCCCCTTGGAGGAAGGTCTTCCCGAGGCCATTGATGAGGGCCGTATTGGGCCAAGAGATGATCCCAAGATTCGTTCCAAGATCTTGGCGGAGGAGTTTGGTTGGGACAAGGATCTTGCAAAGAAAATCTGGTGTTTTGGTCCCGAGACGACTGGTCCTAACATGGTGGTCGACATGTGTAAGGGAGTTCAGTACCTTAATGAAATCAAGGATTCCGTTGTTGCGGGGTTCCAGTGGGCCTCAAAGGAAGGTGCATTGGCAGAAGAAAACATGAGAGGTATTTGCTTTGAAGTCTGCGATGTGGTTCTCCATGCCGATGCCATCCACAGGGGTGGTGGCCAGGTCATTCCAACCGCTCGAAGGGTCATCTACGCGTCCCAGCTCACAGCCAAGCCAAGGCTCCTTGAACCAGTCTATCTTGTCGAAATCCAAACTCCGGAGCAAGCTCTTGGCGGCATCTACAGCGTTCTTAATCAGAAGCGAGGGCACGTCTTTGAGGAAATTCAGAGGCCCGGCACTCCACTCTACAACATCAAGGCTTACCTGCCCGTCATTGAATCTTTTGGATTCTCTAGTCAGTTAAGGGCTTCTACTTCCGGTCAGGCTTTCCCACAATGCGTGTTTGATCACTGGGAGATGATGTCGTCTGATCCCCTGGAACCAGGAACGCAGGCTTCAACGCTCGTTGCCGACATCCGCAAGAGGAAGGGGTTGAAGGAGCAGATGACCCCGCTCTCCGAGTACGAGGATAAGCTCTAAACAACTTCCTATAGTTTCGATTTGCTCTATGAGGATGGATGATATATACATATACATATAGCATAATATATATACATATATATATATTTATTTATATATTTATATAGCATAATCTGATTAGATTGCGACCGAATTATTTTGGTCTTTAGCTATCGGTGTGTGGTGTTGTTGTTTTTAGGAACTAGTTATATGGTGTCATTGTGGCATCGCGGAGTTAGATGTTACTTTTGATGTATAAATAAATAAATAAAATAGTAAAATAATAATAATAATAATGTTGAACAATTTATTAGTCTTGTATTAATTGCTACTCATGGATTTAGAAATACATCCTAGTTTTTATTTATTTATTGTTCATCTGTGTGTTTTCTTTGGGATGGATGGACCAGATTCTTCTTGTATCCCATCCCCCTTCAACCCTGTGAGCCAAGTGCGGCGATATCAGGGTCGTGGACCATACCAAATTGTCCTCGAACTAATATTTCGATCCATAAATTCCTACCTCTACGGATTTTTCAAAATTCCGTGGACATGTAGAAGAGAAATGCTATCCCTGCTCGGACCAAAACATAACTTTACCTGTTCAAATAACAATTAAGGTCCACTCGAACAAGACTTAACTTTTACCTTTTCAAATAACAATTGAAGTGAAGCACGGAGGGCAATTTGGTTATGCTTTTCATGTACCTTTGCTATTTTTCCTAGCTTCTAACTGAAGAGTAGATGGCCGTGTCTATCTTAGAGATGACAATTCTAATTGTTAAAACAAATAATCGTGGATAACAGCCTAAATGGATTGTATTTGAGTATGAAAATTCGGGTATATTTTGGATATGGGGAAAAACCGTTAATAATATTCAGTTATGGTTTTGGATATGGTTATAAGGATCCCCAATCCGTATCCGTCCCCGAATCCAAACTGAATTATATATAATATAATAGTATTCATATATATTTATTATTCACCGAATCTACCCTGAGAATACAAAGGTTGCACTATGTGAGTCACATTTTATGGGCAAGTTAAAAAGTTTTGATATGAATCAAAATCAATGAGAATCCAGACCAATAGTACTTATAGGAGATATCAAAGATCAGTCAACATTATCAATGTTTAGCTTTAATTTTTATGCTCCACAAGATTCATTCATTAAATCATTTTATACATCAAATATTTAATGACGAAATTAATATTTACTAAATTGTCATACATCAATTGAATAAATATATTTTTTGTATTTACGAAGATGGGTATAACCGTTAACCGATGGAGAATCCGTTACCTGGTGGGTATGGTTATAGATAATACCCGATGGTTAATTGGCGGTTATGGATATGATTAATTTTCATGGTTATGGGGATAGATATAGCATTTCCGTCCCCAAATCGAACTGTTGCCATCTCTAGTCTGCCTCCATTTAATAGCAATTTGGATGCCGCTTAGTACTATTGTCTAGTGATATACCTCTTCACTTGTAAGTGAGAGGCTTTAGGTTCAAATCTTGTAGATGGCAAATTCGATACCAAATTAGATTGCTCATTGTGTGGCTTGGCTGAACTTTCCCATCATTTTAGTATAAAATATATTGTTGTACTAAAAAAAACCAGCCATTTGGATGGAAGGTAGAGATTGACTCCGTAATTGTCTTAAAATAAAGATGGAAATCGGAAGTGAAGCACGAGTTCAATTATTTTTGTTGTGCTAGGATAGCACCAAACCCGTTGGAACCAACTCAAGCTAACCCACAGGAAATTTATCAAATGAAAATGCAAGAACAAAATATAAAAGACACCAAGATTTTAACGAGGTTCCTCAACAGTCAGTGTAACTGGAGTACGTCCTCGGAGCAGTAGGAGCTCACCCAATAATCCACTATCAACCAAATGGGAGTTTACAAAGTGTTGGCAATCTCACAACCCAAATAACCCAATACACCCAATAGCTCTCACACACCACAGAAACAAATAGAGAAAGAAATATAAGGTATAATTTCTTCTCTACACATATAGTTCAAAGCTATTACAACAATAACTATGATGGATGATTGCTAATAAAAAAGAAGAGCACATTCTTCTTCTTTTCAACAAAGGGTTGTTGCACCCTTTCTAATTTTCTGATGCTCTGCAGCTTGCACTCATTTTCTCTGCAGCTCTCTTCTCTCTTCTGCTCAAAACTGAAATTGAGCTCTCCTTTTCTTCTCTATCTACCGAAACAAAACAATGACTTATTATTTAAACCAAGCCATCACTTTCGGCTAATAAAAAACCACAAAAGAAGAAAAAACATCATCATGATGCCTCCTCATCATGATGTCTTTATAATTTTATAACCAAAAGTTTTTTCTTTTCCTTTTTTTAATAGCCGAAAGTAATTGTTGTTTGGCCATAATTTAACAATCTCCACCTTGGCCAAATTTCGAAAACACCATGATAAGCCAACCAACACAATCAACACAAAAAAATCACTCCCAAACACTAGTACGAGAACAACTCATACCGAGCCAAATGCTCCAAAACTCCTACTGCTCAACGCCTTCTTTATATAGGCATAATGTGAGCCAAGTTCAAACAATGAACAAACTTGGCTACACCAACAACCTTAGTCAACATATCAGCGGGGTTGTCTTTAGTTGGAATCTTCTGGAGAATGATTTCCCCTTCACCAACAATTTCACGAACAAAGTGATAACGCACATCTATGTGCTTGGTCCTCGCATGATGAACCTGATACTTAGCCAAATAAATGGCACTCTGACTATCACAATGTACCTCCACCTGCTTCTGATCAACCCCCAAATCTCTAATCAGCCCATGTATCCAAATGGCCTCCTTTATAGCTTCAGCAACTGCCATATATTCAGCCTCTGTAGTAGACAAGGCAACAGACGACTGCAAAATAGACCTCCAACAAACTGGCCCTTTAGCCATAGTAAACACATAGCCTGTAGTAGACTTCCTTCCATCCAGATCACCTGCATAATCTGAATCAACATAACCAACTGCAAAATGACCAATACCAGAGTCATCTCTCTCAAAGCATAAACCAACATCTCGAGTACCATGGAGATATCTCAATATCCACTTAGCTGCTTGCCAGTGCTCTTTACCTGGATTATGCATATATCGACTCACCATGCCAACTGCATGAGCAATATCCGGTCTAGAGCATACCATTGCATACATCAAACTACCAACCAAATTTGCATATGGTATATTTTTCATTTGCAGCTTCTCTTTATCATTTTTAGGACATTGTAGAGAACTTAATTTAAAATGAGGAGCCAAAGGGGTACTAACCGGTTTGGTTGAATCATGAACTCCAAACTTCCGAATCAATTTCTCAAGGTATTGTCTTTGATTCAAACTGACCAAACACTTCTCTCTATCTCTAGTGATCTCCATGCCAAGGATCTTCTTCGCTTCACCAAGATCCTTCATCTCAAACTCATTCTTCATTTGCTTCTTCAATTTTTCAATCTCTTCAACATTCTTTGAGGCAATCAACATATCATCAACATATATCAACAAATAAATGAAAGACCCATCTTGCAACTTCTTGAAGTACACACAATGATCATATTGACTTCTAGAATAATTTTGGCCTCTCATAAATTTATCAAACCTCAAATACCATTGCCTTGGAGATTGCTTCAAGCCATAAAGTGATTTCTTCAATTTGCAAAACAAATTTTCCTTCCCTTTCACTATATACCCATCCGGTTGACACATATAAATCTCTTCATTCAAATCACCATGTAGGAAAGCCGTCTTCACATCAAGTTGCACAAGCTCAAGATCATATTGTGCAACAAGAGCTAACATAATGCGAATTGAGGAGTGCTTCACAACCGGAGAAAAGATTTCATTGTAGTCAATGCCCTCCTTTTGTGCATACCCTTTAGCAACTAATCTTGCTTTGAATCTCACATTGCTTTTCTCATCAGCATCTTCCTTCTTGGCATACACCCATTTGCAACCGATAGCTTTCTTGCCCTTAGGCAATTTAGCTAACTCCCAAGTCTTGTTCTTCAAGAGAGAATTCATCTCATCACCCATGGCATTGCACCACCTCTTCTTCTCCTCACTCTCAATGGCTTCTTCGAAATTAGATGGAATATCATCAGTGATAATAGGAAGAGCAAAAGAAACATAGTCACTATACCGAGCTGGCTTGGTAATTTGTCTCTTTCCTCTGTTTTTGGCAATAGACTCTTGAGGTGAAACTTGCTCTTCAACTTGAATAGAATCTTCAAGTTCAACTTCTTCAACATCCTCATGGTCTCCCACTTCTTCACTTGTAGTGGCTTCGACATCAGCGGAAATAGGATTTGAAGTACCAGATGCAACTTTCTCAAGCTCCACCTGTTGGACATCTTTCACATTCTTCTCAGAGACTTTGTACATACTTTCTTCATCAAATGTCACATCTCTACTAATTACCAGTTTCTTCATCTCTGGACACCACAACCTGTAACCTTTGACACCACTACTAAAACCAAGAAAGATAGCCTTTTTGGCTCTAGGATCAAGTTTATTTTCAGTTACATGAAAATAAGCAGGTGAACCAAAAATACGAATATGATCATAATCAGAAGAAGGTTTTCCAGTCCATACCTCCATTGGTGTCTTACCCTGAATAGCAGCTGAAGGTAACCGGTTGATGATGTGACATGCATAATTAACTGCTTCTGCCCAAAATGACTTGCTTAAACCCGACTGGGACAACATACATCTAACCTTCTCAAGCAAGGTTCGATTCAATCTTTCTGCAACTCCATTTTGTTGTGGAGTTCCCCGAACACTGAAATGTCTCACAATTCCTTCCTCTTTGCAAACTTTAAAGAAAGGATCGGATGTGTATTCACCACCATTATCCGATCTCAAAATCTTAATCTTTCTCCCAGTCTGGTTCTCAACCATTTTCTTCCAACCCAAGAAAATGCTCAACACCTCACTATTGTGCTTCATAGTGTAGACCCAAGACCTTCTTGAATAATCATCAACAAAGGTCACGAACCAATGTCTACCACTCAAAGAGGGAGTCTTTGTAGGACCCCAAACATCCGAATGCACATAATCAAGAATGCCCTTCGTCTGATGTACAGCAGTACCAAACTTCACTCTAGTTTGCTTCCCCAAGACACAATGCTCGCAGAAATCAAGCTTACAAGTCGTGGCACCTTTTAGAAGACCTTGTTTCACAAGCCCTTGTAGAGCTTTCTCACCGGCATGGCCTAATCTCATATGCCACAATCTAGTAGTATCTGAATCAGATGTGCCCATATTTTCAGAGACTACATATGCTTCACCTGTCACAGTGCTTCCCTGCAATAAACACAAATGGCCACATCTAGGAGCTTTCATCACAACAAGTGCACCATAAGTAACTTTCAATGTCTGTCCATCTGAATGAAACCTGAAGCCCTTGGATTCCAGAGTACCCAAAGAAATAAGATTTTTCTTCAAATTCGGTACATACCGAACACCTGTCAACTCTTTAACCATGCCATCATGCAACTTCAAACGAACTGTACCAATCCCTTTTGTTGTGCAAGGATTATCATCTCCCATGAACACAACGCCACCATCAAACTCTTTCAAGCTTGAAAACCAATCCTTGTGAGGAGTCATATGATGAGTACAACCCGTATCCAACACCCACTTAGTAGCACAATTAAATGATGAGGAAGTGGTTAAAGCAAAATCAGAAAAATCTGTTTCAACCTCAGCAACATTAGCTTCAGAACTTTCTTTGCCTTTGGTCTTCAATTTAGGACAATCTTTCTTCCAATGACCCTTATTATGACAAAAGGCACATTCATCCCTTTCCAAAGGTTTTCTACCTTTAGAGTTTCCTCTAGGTCGAGACTGTGATTTTTTCCTGCTAGAAGATGACCTCCTCTCCGATGATCTACCTCTAACAAATAAAGCTTCAGAGGTACTATCATGATTTTTATCTCTATGCCTCATTTCATAATTCATCAAGGCATTTGACACATCTTCAAATTTCACAGTTTCTTTACCATGCATAATAGTGGTAACAAAATGCTCATAAGAATCCGGCAAGGAATTCAACAATATTAAGGTCTTATCTTCATCCTTAATATCCTCATCTAAATTTAACAAGTCGGCAATCAACTTATTAAAAGCATCAAGGTGTCTAATCATTTTTGTACCTTCTTTGTATTGGAAGCGGTAGAGTTTTTTCTTCAAGTGTAGCCGGTTCTCTGCACTCTTCGTCATATACTTGTCTTCCAATTTTTGCCACAACACACTTGCTACCGTCTCCCGCATCACAAAATACTTCTGAGTTTTTGCAAGGCACAACCGAATTGAAGAGCAAGCCCACAAATTTAATTTCTCCCATTCTGACTTCGACATGGCTTCTGGCTTCTCTCCCAAAGCGGCAAGTAGATCTTGTTGAGCCAACACATCTTTGACCTCACATTGCCACATCCCGAAGTTGTTTGTGCCATCAAACTTTTCCACTTCGAACTTTGCATTTTGCACCGTAGTTCTTGCAAACCCGGAGGTGCTTCCAAAAGGATTCTCATCTTGCCCGTCTGACATCTTTTGGCAACAAGACAGTACCCAAGAGCAACCAGTGCTCTGATACCAATTGTTGTGCTAGGATAGCACCAAACCCGTTGGAACCAACTCAAGCTAACCCACAGGAAATTTATCAAATGAAAATGCAAGAACAAAATATAAAAGACACCAAGATTTTAACGAGGTTCCTCAACAGTCAGTGTAACTGGAGTACGTCCTCGGAGCAGTAGGAGCTCACCCAATAATCCACTATCAACCAAATGGGAGTTTACAAAGTGTTGGCAATCTCACAACCCAAATAACCCAATACACCCAATAGCTCTCACACACCACAGAAACAAATAGAGAAAGAAATATAAGGTATAATTTCTTCTCTACACATATAGCTCAAAGCTATTACAACAATAACTATGATGGATGATTGCTAATAAAAAAGAAGAGCACATTCTTCTTCTTTTCAACAAAGGGTTGTTGCACCCTTTCTAATTTTCTGATGCTCTGCAGCTTGCACTCATTTTCTCTGCAGCTCTCTTCTCTCTTCTGCTCAAAACTGAAATTGAGCTCTCCTTTTCTTCTCTATCTACCGAAACAAAACAATGACTTATTATTTAAACCAAGCCATCACTTTCGGCTAATAAAAAACCACAAAAGAAGAAAAAACATCATCATGATGCCTCCTCATCATGATGTCTTTATAATTTTATAACCAAAAGTTTTTTCTTTTCCTTTTTTTAATAGCCGAAAGTAATTGTTGTTTGGCCATAATTTAACAATTTTATCAAAACATAAATAAAATAAAAGTGAAAGGGTTCTGTCAAGCAAGCAAGTACCAGTAATTGCACACACTTGTAAAATAAGGAAAATCATTCAAAAGTTGAAAACCCCAACTAAAAATTCATGCTCTTAAGCTTATCATCTATGCTTAGAAATGATTTGTAAACCAAATTGGGTGAAAATTTTGAAGATCGTGTTTCTAATTGAACAAGTTAGCGACTTTGCTTGTAGCAAATGTACAAATTAGCCTCGTAATGGATTGAGATTAGTTATTTGTAAGAATTTCTGCTAGATTATGTAATGCCAGTATTCAGTGGTCCAGTTTGAGAAAGATTACCAACCAACTTGATGAAATGCGTTGGGCAGACTATTTATTTGAAATGAGTTGTTTGTTACTAACCAACTTGAGGGACCATTGCTCCAATTCGATTAAAGTTGAGAAACCGTTGCTACAATTTTCTCTTTTCTTTAACAGCGACAACATCCCTGCGGAAAGATTTATGTTTAAGCTCAATGTGAATCGATCGTACGGCTCAAGGGTGGAAGAGGCTGACCTGGAGTTCTCACTAAGGTCCTTTTTTGTCAAGCTTCCTGTCGCAGAACCCCTTACCAAGGCTCTTCCCCAGAGTAAGTACTAAATTGCTGTCAAACGCTTCAGTTTAATTGGTTGGATACTGACCAGACGCTTACGTTGTTTCTGAGTTCGTTAACTAATAACTATATATGGTTTGGATTAATATCTTGTTTCCTTTAGTGATCGATCAGGGGTAGGCATGTAAGCTTTTCTTTTACAACAGATTGCAGGTGGGAGATAACTGCGTAATTTCGATCCCTCCCTGAGGCAAGTACAAGCAAGGATTCGGAGTCATGGATTCCAAGAGACACAAAGCAGTGGCAACAACCTCCATTAATAACCCCTATTAAGTCAGTGAGCAGCCAACCTCTATCTGTGCAGTTGTGTTCATATCATAATCATATACATGCACGCTGGTATTGGCTTTACCTAATTTACTTTTTAAGTCCTTCAATGTGATAGAAAATGCACCGTTTTGTCTTGATTTTGCATGACCAGTACGATACACGTCCCATGAACATACTGCTCAGGAAGTAAATCTCGCTTGCTTGCTGCATTTAACGTATAAATCGCGGTAAGTGTTTAGTATTGATATCTATTGTCCAATTAAGATGAGATTAAAGAGTAACGACGATGTAGAAAGTTTGTGGAAGATGATTAGATTTTTTATCAACGGGGGAGAGGGGATTTGAACTCAGGATCTCATCCGACTATGGGAGGAGAAGTACCACTAAGTTGAAGAGCTAGTCGATAGCTACTCAACATTAGTTTATGAACAAACAGTTTAACAAGTTTCTTTTACAAACGCTTGTAATCTTGCTTCAGTCATGAAATGATTACATTCAGTTTTTCTGCTCTCATTCTCTTTCACTTTCATTCTCGCATCCATCTTCTACTTTGGACTCTGATCCTCTAACAATATAATTCCAAGCCAACTGATAAAACTGTCTGTTGAAGGCCTCCATCAGTGGCACGCCTACTCTCTTTTTCACTCAAGCCATCCCTTTTAAAATTTTGGCTCACTGATGTGCTGGGCTGTGGAAGGAAAATTGTGTCCAGCGTATGATAAAAACAATATTTTTTTTATTTTTTAGGGAAAAGTCTTGAAAATCATAATTTCATTTTATTCCATTAATAAATAATGAGTATTTTAGCCGTTCTATTTTAGGGGAGTAATTTACATGTTATATGTGCGCTTTCACTAAGCAAACATTTACATATTCTTGTATTATTGGGATGGTATCTTGAAATAACAAGGACTTTTTTTTTTGCTAAATAACAATACGTGTGCCATGCAATAGTAACAATACTTGTGCCATGTAAATCTTTCTTATTTTTTAGAGGATTGTATGGTGACTTCTTTAGTGTCAATAGCATCTTTGCATATCACGCTTGCAAATACCTATTAGAGGGTATCTTGCCCACTCCGTAACTTTTATTAACAATCCAAACCGTCTATATCATTTCATTATTCATAAAACACCCTGCAAAAAGTTTGACAAATCTAAAACCATTATTAAATTCAATTGGATGGATGAAGATATACAAATGCAATGCTTCAAAGAAACACTAAATGACCACTGATCCGAGAGCAAGTCTATTGGAAAGGGCTAGGGGATAGAGGCTTTATCTGGCATCTCAAAATGTCATTATTCATGAAATCTAAGCCCAATAAAAAAAAATTGTTCTAATAGTGTGAGGCTAGAGATTAAAAAGTATCAAGTGACTAGTTTTCATTGGTCATCAGTTTTTTCCTAAGTTAACCTTTCAAGACCTTTGGGCAAGAGTCGATGCTAAATCGGTCTTTTGAAAGGATCCAATTTCTCTGCCCTCCCAATTTTCATACACTCCCATCATCTCCTACTTTGTGCGGTCACAGTTAAGCCACGTCAATCTTTTATATTGATTTTTTTATACAGATAATAAGACAAAAAATAATAATAATATAAAATGTTAACGTAGCTTAACCGTGATCGCACAAATAAGAGGGAATGTGAGTGTATGTGAGTGTATGAGAACTAGAAAGGCAGAGAAGCCAAGTCCCTTCTGAAAAGCCCTTGGCAGGCTATTTTAGCCTAGGCTAGATCAGTCCCATTAGAAATTGATTTTTGTCATTGAGGCTACATACGCGTTTGCCTAGACTAGTTTGCAGGCATTAGATGCTCTAACAGTCATTTGTTTTTCGATTTAAGTGATTTATTTGTAGAGAGTCAAAAGGGCTAAAAGCTTGATTGTTCTGGAAATACAATTTGGGGAAGAATGATTCAATTGCATTTGGAACGCCACCATTTTGATGTGGGCCGAATGGGCTGACCTTTCATGGTCCAGTTCCTTTTGTCTGAATATCTCAAAGGCCATTCATTGCCATGCCTGATACGAACCACGTTACTCTTCCCACCTCCTACTAATTCAGAGCACTTAATACAAGTGACAGTTGGGTAGATCTTGCACGCCAAGTGTTCGATGTTTTGCGCCAGAGACACTCACCCGTTCCCGCGAAATGCATTGGAGAACCACGGTACCGCGCTTTCATCAGCTTTTCAAAACCTCTCATCTGTGCAAAACAGAAGCATACGCATCGTCTTCTCCAATCCCATGTCAGAGATTAGCGTCTATGTGGGTCCCAGTGAAGCACAAATCCAGCGGAGGGAGTAGACCCAAGAAGAAAGTATACCACAGAGTCCACGAACTCGACAAAGTCATGGACTTGCAGAAAAAGCCCGTCTTGATTTTACAGCTGAAATCCATTATCCAGTCGCAGAAACACCAATCTCTCCTTCTCAGGGACCTCGAGAAAGAAGTTGGGTTTGTTCAGAAGTGGAACTTCATGGCCGTCATAGAAAAATACCCTTCAGTATTCTACGTTGGCGGCGGCAACAGAACGCCCCCTTTTGTTACACTCACTGAAAAAGCTGAGAAAGTTGCTGCTGAAGAAGCTTCAGCTAAGGATTTGATGGAACCCAATTTGGTTAAAAACTTGAAGAAGCTGTTGATGTTGTCAGTTGACTGCCGGGTTCCTCTCGAAAACATTGAATTCATCGAATCCGAATTGGGTTTGCCAAATGATTTCAAGAAATCATTGATTCCGAAGTATCCTGAATTCTTTTCGGTTAAAGATGTCAGTGGCAGAGATTATCTGCATTTGGAGAATTGGGATTCTTCACTAGCAGTGACAGCTCGTGAGGAACATTTGGTTGGTGAAGGAATTTCCGCTGCTTGTGGATTCGGGAAGAAGGTTAGGATATCGAAGGATGGTAATTTTCAAGGTCCACATGCATTTCGAGTGAATTTTCCTGCTGGTTTTAGGCCAAACACTAGTTATCTTGAGCAACTTGAAAGGTGGCAGAAAACGGAATTCCCTTCTCCATATTTGAATGCCAGGAGATTTGACATTGCTGATCCCAAAGCGAGGAAGCGAGTGGTGGCGGTGCTTCATGAGCTCCTCAGCTTGACAATGCAGAAGAGGATGACATCTGCTCAACTGGAAGCATTTCATGCAGAGTATTTCTTACCCTCTAAATTGGTCCTTTGTCTGATAAAGCATCCTGGTATCTTTTACATAACTAATAAAGGTGCAAGGAGCACTGTTTTTCTTAAAGAAGCTTATGATGGGTTGAATTTGATGAGCAAATGTCCCCTGTTATCATTTCACGATAAATTTGTAGCGCTTAGCGGTAGAAGAGAGACCAATCCATGTAATGTGATGCATTCTTCATAGATTTTATTCTTGAAATTGTAAATTTGGATTCTTTTGTGATATTTGTCATTGAAACTATCATGCACGGTATCTCTACCATTTAAAAGAACAACGAAATGAAATTTATTGCAAAAGTATATAGTTCACAGCATGGTTCTATAATGTCTGAAGACTCTGAATTTATTAAACGCCTACTTGATGTTGCTTAACAGAACTGTTTGGAGTTTGTCCTCGTCAAGCTGCAAATTTTGTTTATCGAGAATCATTTCAATCATATCATCTCTTGATTCACACAAGGTCCTTTCCAGTTTAAGTTGTTACAAATTAGAGTGCTTTGAAATATAGAAATTTCCTTCCTTGTTTGTTGCATCGAATGACTGTCATACCAAGTACTGATCGGATAATTGCATCTCAAATGAGTATTCTTGAATGCAAATCTTTGAAACTTCCAAAACTTTGCATAATTTTACTTCCTAACGCAAGTCTTAACATGCGTTAAACATTGAACTATAGTCTATAGAAGTAAACTTAGAAAAAAAGAAGTAGCATCAGCTCCCGTCTTATTCTGAATTTTCAGCATGACTACTATGCATAATTAGCTAATATTAGTTGCCCTCTATTAGATTTCAGCAATGTCTTCTGCAGATGTTATGTCTAGGTTTTGAATCGCTATGGTTCCATCAACTTGCGAGGTCACAGGTTTCTGCTGGGTTTTTTTTTTTTTTTTTTTTAAAGATATCTAATGAATCAGATGACAACATTTTATCATTTGTTCTGTGATCCTTCGATTTTCTATGCACACTCAAATATTTCTCCTGACAAACACGAGAGCATTTCCAATTTTTTTCTCTTTCAGAACAATGAATAGTCGAAGATGGATCTTTGCTAATTCTGTTTTAACACGAAATAATCAGTTTGCATATGGTCTATGAGTGGTGTTGATGCTATTTAGATGTCTGTAGAGATGTCATAGATGTTCAAGGTAAGTTCATTTTTCATTCATCATGAGTGGATTTGTACAAGTACCTGTTTATATAGATATATATATCAATAATTCATTTTCTAGAAGGCGGATTATAGATAATAATGCCATAGCGAGTTCATAGTTAGAGGAGTCGGATTTTCTCATGGGTATGCATTCAACGAGGGTCGCGTTTTTACTAAAAGAATTTGCCCAGAAAATTGAGTAGCTTGTTCAAACGGTCGCTTGGTCTGGGATCGGTGGACGGGGGTGGATGCCGTGGCTAATTTCTCTCTATCTAAAGAATTTTAGCCTATGACCTAACCCTTGCAATTTATGGATCCTCTGCTTAACCTAAGCTTACAGCTGAATAACACCTTGGAACCCTAGTTGGACTTGAAATTAACTAATTATGATAAGAACAAACTTAGCGTTATAATTCGTGTTAATTAGTCATTATGAATGTTAATCACGTCCCTAATCTTGAGGGCTTACAAGCTGAAATGAAGAGTCATGGATAACAACCATTACGCTTCTTGCAATTCACTTTTAAGTTTCCTCCAAAATCTCATTTTGGCCTCAAAGCAAAAGAGTATATGATTCGTCAAAGTTTCAAATTTCAAATTTCAAAAGAGTAATGCTAGGGAGACTAAATTTGTACCTTAAATTTTGTAAACTAAATGACATGAAAGTTTATGATTTGATTATTACTTAACTGTTGATTAATGTGTTTATTTCTTATTAGTTGACACATCATTTAATTTGCGAATTTACTTAGGCCTGGTTTGGTACTGAAGTGATTTTGAAAAAAAAGTGGGTACCAAAAAAAGCTGGGAGTTTTTTTATGTTTGATAAACATTCAGCTTCAACTTTTTTTCATAGTTTTGGGTGAAAAAAAAGTCAAAAACACAAAATTGCAAAACCTAGCTTTGAAAAACCGGCTTTTGTTTCACATCTCTTTTACATAAAAGTTTACCAAACACTATAATACTGTTTTTTTTTTCTAAAGCACTTTTACAAAAAAGTTTACCAAACACTCTGCTGCTTATTCTCACAGCACAACAAAAGCAACTTTTTTCAAAGTGCAACAATACCAAACCAACCCTTAGACTACCTAGCATTACTTATTTTAAATTAAATTTTTAGAGTGTGACAATAACAATTCTCATAAAAAAACGCAAAAACAAAAAAAAATGAAAATTATTTAACATTATACTCTCTAAATGTCATAAAAATTGCATGCAAAGATATGTAACTTCACGCTATACGACCGACATATCCATTGGTCCGATAGTTACAATAAAATCCAAATGTCTCTTCCAAAAAAAAAAAATCCAAATGTTTGAATTATCTTATGTTTCGAAGCACGGTAGAGGATTCCGTAACTAAAATTCGATAAGACGGAAAGTGTACCGACTCATTGGGAAGCTTGCTTTAAATTCTCTGTTGTTTTCTGTTGACATTTGTATCCGTAGACTGTTCATCACCATCGATTGGAAGAAGAAGAAAAAGAAAAAGAAAAAAATAAAGCAAAAAGTAACTTGAATATTTTGGTGTTAATAATATATGATGGTGTTGGTGGGATTTGGATCCTCTCCTGAGTTAATGGAGAGGATCTTCCTGACCCATCATCTTCAACCGTTGGATTTTTATCCAACGACTACAAACAGGAGAGTTCCTTTAAAGTTATAATAATTATAGCCGTTGGATAAAAATCCAACGACCCACGATTATGGGTCAGGAGGATCCTCTCCATTAGCTCAGGAGAGGATCCAAATCCGTGTTGGTGTACTGGAACATCTTTGTCGACCGGACTTGGATTGTCTGCCCTCCTATTTAGGTGCCCTTCCCGTGCCCTCCTGTTTTGTGTGGTCACGGTTAAGCCACGTCAATATTTTATATTATTTTTTTATAAAAATAATAAAATAAAAAGAAGTAATAATATAAAATGTTGACGTGGCTTAACCGTGACCACAAAAACAGAAGAGCACGAGGAGGGCACATAAATTGGAGGGCAGAGAATCCAAGTCCTTGTCGACCAGAGTGTCAAATGCATTATGCAGACATCATTCATGTTTCGTTTGGTATATGATGACGTGGTGGGACATGTCTTCCCTCTCAAGTCACCATTTCTTTTTTATCTTCTTCTTCCCATTTTTGATTACTTGCAGTAGGGTTCATTGTGGAGCCCAATAGCAGGCCCAAAATCTTAACTCGGTGTCTCGATCTGTTGTTTCTTATGGGCCCATCTTTACTTTGTAAAATAAGGCAAAGCTTCCAACCCACCAAAAATGTTTGGTAGCTGACAATAAATTGGTACTTATGGTTCCACTGGTAGTGCGTGTAACTTGAAATGTGGCGAAATAATGATTTTGGTCACTGTAGTTTGGCTCAAAGCGAAATGCAGATGGGACTCTCTCGAAAGTGAGATTCTTCACGGATTTTCTGTTATTTCACAGTTTAACATCAATTTTCGTGCTCATATTATAAAACATCATACCAAAAACATGATGTGGAAGCGAGTCCACTTTTAAGAGAGTCCGCTTAGCTTTTCTCTGACTCAAATTTCACCTATGTCTATATAGTTTTGATTCTCACTATCCTTATGATTTGCTAATTGTATCAATTTAAAGACAAAGGTTTATTTGCTTCATTTCTTTCTAAAAAGAGAATAAATAAATAAATAGACGCCAAGGTTATCGTATTATCCATGAATTGCAATACTTAGTAAAAACAAGAGTGAAATCACGAAAAATGAAAGTAAAAGATTGAAATAAAACCTCACCCAAATCTATTTGGTGCAAAATAAGATTTCATCCTTAAATTAAAAGACCCATACTTCACTACTGTTAAATTCTGCAACTTTCATATAGTAGGAGAGGGGTTGTATATCTATCTCTGTATAAATATATGTGTGACTCTCGTTTTCTTTGACTTCATGATTTAAGAAAATTGTAGCCATTTCTATTCAATCTTAATCTAATAGTGGAGGTCGACGTACAACAATAAATTTTAAATGACCATCTTCTATTGGATTAAAATTGAACATTGGATAAGGACAGTTTTCTAGAATCATAAAATATAAAAGAGCGAGAATGATATTTGTGTATAGTAAAAAGTGGGAAGGAAAGAGAAAGATGGTGCTTGTGTAGAATCACTTTCTTTAGGTTCATGATAGAGATCATGCTTGTGTAGAATCACTTTATATATTGTAAGCCAAGAGACTTAACTAGTCGTCCAAAGACTCCAAAACCCCATCTATCTATCTATTTCCTCGGCCTGCATTATGTCCTTTCACATAGAAAATTCATCTCTCTCTCTCTCTCTCTCTCATCCGTTCCATTAGTGGGTACTTTGTCTAAAGTAGCATGTAATCCTTGTTGCCTAAACTAGAGCACCACTGCAAAAGTTCTCACCAGTAAAATGATTCATGATGTTTGCTTGATTTGAGTGCTGAGTGGGCACACACCAACACCAACAGAGAGAGAGAGAGAGAGAGAGAGAGAGAGAGGACATAATGATTTTAGCCAAGCTGGGGTAGCTAGGGTTTGGTTTGCAACCATAATCTCCAATGACCTGGCTTGCTATGTATCATCAATGGGGGATGAGAAAATAAGACTCAGTCTTCAGTCTTAGCACATGGATTTTATGCTAGTGGAAGAGGCTGATGTTTGCACTTGCAGGCACACACCAATCTGTCAAGTCAAAATACAACTGTTGTACTCCTTTTGCTCTTTTTTCTTGCTTTTTAACTTTGTGTTTTCTCCTAGTGGGGTTTCCTGGATTCAAATATGCAATAAATAATGTCTCAATCTTTAGATTTACTCCATCCATTCCATGATTTCCATCCATCACACCCAAAAACCCCAAGTCCATCCAGAAATTTCCCCACGTAAAGAGACAAACAAATTTACGACCCTAAGTGAGTCTAAGTTTCATTAGGGTTTGGTTCCTTTTTAGACTTATGTTTCATGCTTATTAAGTAACGCTAAACTGGGACCATGCACCTCAAATTCTAATTTGACAAGGCTCTCCAAGGTCCTATCAATTTTCTTAAGTGACTGTAGGACCCTGTGGGGGGTCCCTAATTGTCCTAAGTTTGAAAAAATATACATGTTAGGATGAAAGAACAAAAGAAGGAAATAGCCAAGCAACATAATTCCGAGATGATGAAGTGGAGTGGGTACAATTTACATACATGATGAGTGCACCTTTTCACAAGGGAAGAGTTAAAGTTTTGGGGTTGCCATCATGGCCTCCATGCCCCCCTCCTAACTGGATCCATATTCTATGCTTTGTACCGTCCATTACTTAGCAGCCCCACCATCCTCAATCCTCATCAACTTAAACTTGGAATATGGTTTGTATCACCAAAGTGGACAACTAAATGTGACACCACACACAGCTCAATCCCTTTCACTCCTGACGACGTAAAAGAATAAAAAAAAGCACAAGCATGGACTAGTAGATACTTGTTAGGCCTTTGCGAGTGTCTCTACTGAAACTATTCACCTCGGAATTACATTCGCTTACAAACATAAAAATTTACTGTGCTTTTGTCGAAATTACTTCTCCTCTTAAATATAATAACTACTCTACTAGTCAGAATTACTTCTGCTCGTAACCATGCGAACTACTGCTTGTATAACTCATAAGCACTTCTACTTATTTTTGTCTAATCTTTCTTGGGGTGAAATCTGGTTCAACTTCAGCAGCCTACCTTCGTCGGCTTAGAGGGATTGTGATTTTTAAAAATTTGAAGTCCTCACAAAAGAATTCCATTCCCATTGGGCCAAGTGTCATTGTCCTCATCGTCGACATATGAGTTTTGGTTGAGCATACCCTTCATTATTTGATTATTCAATTCCTACATACAAAATACAAATATGCAACCATCTGGTATGCATTTACATCAATGAACAGAGGGGAGAGGAACAAGGTAAGGTAGGGATGGATGGATCATGACCCCCACACGAAATTGATGTGTGATTCTATAGGAATTGGGGGACCAAGACCAACCCAATGTTGATATCTTATTAGGTTTACTTTAATCGCACATCTTTTTCATTGGAAGGAGAAATACGTGTTTGTCGCCCTCTCTTTGACATTTATAAAATGTGTGCCCCATTAGTCACCTAGTTGATCATTTGGGTAAAGGCGGTTAAAAATAATATACATTATCTGTATTATATTTTGGACCACTTTTCTGTAATAGGTAGCACTTTTCTATAATTGGTAACACCCATTATTCTAATATAATTAGTATATCACAATAAAAAAATTAATTAAAATAAATATTGGTTTAAAAAATGGATTTAACTTCTCTGCTGCGAATTTAGCAGCAGCTATTGGTTACACCCAATCCCAGCTGGACATGTGTCCAAATTTTGAAACTCGAACATGTGTCTAAACGGGATTGGGTGTAAGTAGCAGCTGCTATTAAAGCCAAAAGTCCAGTTCTTAAAAAATTAGGGGTTTGGTAACTTGAGAGAAGTCCAATGTGCATTCTCAGCACTCAACCAAAAGCAAATCACTTCATGAATCATGACCATGAGATGTGCCCTTTTGACAAAAATTAATTAGTTCTTAATTCATCTTTGACAATCCCAATTATCTCCTAAGATAATATCATTTTATAATTAGGTACTTAATCCTCTTGATTAAAAATTGTATCAAGGGTTTAACATGGTCGTTAGTCACTATCGAATCAATCTAAATGATGGTACAATACAGCAAGGTGGTCCCATTACAGCATGATTAGTACGCACTAAGCTCCGTGATGCTTCATCCGTGTAATCCATATTTAAACCAATCTTAATCAATACATAATTAAGCCCGTGATTTAATTGTAATTATCATTCCTCAATGTGATCATGTGTTACGTTTTGTTTTATTTTTAATGTTCTAATCAATGAATTTGATCAAGATGTATATGGTCATGTTTTGCTCAAAGCATATAGAAATATCAACAAGGGTCACCATTCACAAAAACAATATTTTGGATTATGAAACTTATAGTATGTATCCAAAACAAAGGAATATATAGTAAAGCCAACTCTCTATCTTTTGTTTTCAACCCTATGGTTTGAAAATGTGTCCATTTTCTTCTTCCATGTAAGCTTAATTGGAATTAACTTGGCGGATCTAGAAATCATGCCTAATAAGGTTCTGGTGTACATAAATTTTTTTCTAGTTCATAAGATTAATGCTGATTTATAGCGTTGAGGCATTTTATCAAGCATTTTGATTGGCATCTTAACATTTGTCGAGCGTATTGACATCTAGTGAGCCATGCTGCCTTTGTTGATATTTGTCGAGCAGTGTTGTCGAGGCATGTCGACATCTATCAAGTATTGTTGTTGAAGTCTGCCAAGCATCACCTTACTGAGATACGTCGAGCATGCATTCCATTAGACTATTAGTGTGAACTAATGGATCACATACCATATTACCATATGATCCGCATAGGGACCTTCCAATCCATTCTCCCATCTTTTGGAGGGTCTCGGGACCTAGATGGTCCCTTTAATGGATCCGCCTTGATTAAGTCCAAATATTATTGTAACTTCAACGGTAAAGAACTATACTTCCCACAATTATTATTAAACAAATACAAAAAAGAAACTAGCTTCCCACAATTAGCCTGCCAGTTGAAGCAATATGACTGAATTACTTGAGCTTGAATTAACCCAACATTAAGCTAAGAGAGTTAACCTGCACTTTCAATACACTTCTCAACACCCATACCAATATATATTTGTTCAACCCATTAATTAAATTTCATTGTTTAACTGTTAATTCTCCTCCACTTTCAGCTGGTTACCAACAGTCCAAGAAAATCAGCCGAAAACTTCTTGTGCTTGCCAATATGTTAGTTGCCCTCTTCCCATCTTCCATCTTCCACCTTCCCATGATTCAAGCAAGGGCAACCTTCCCTCTCTCCCTTTTCTTTAGGACTTGGATTGTCTGCCCTCTAATTTTGGTGCCCTCCCTGTGCCCTCCTGTTTTTGTGGTCACGGTTAAGTCACGTCAACATTTTATATTACTATTTCTTTTTGTTTTATTATTTTTATAAAAAAATAATATAAAATACTAACGTGGCTTAACCGTTACCACACAAAACAGGAGGACACCGAAATGGGAGGGCAGACAATCCAAGTCCTTTTCTTTAATCAAGTTTTCACTGACATTTTTCATTTGTCTTCCCAACGGCAACGAAAGGATGGCCGCCTGACTTATCATTGAGAGTGACCTAATTGTTTTCCTTTATCAAAATTGAAAACCCAACCGGCATTGTCATTGAAATTTCACCAAATGAGACCTATTTAGCTAATATTCTTTGTAACGTTGCTCTCGATTCTTTTGGACAAATTACAAATGCATACGACACGCCAATTACTTCCAATCAGGATTTTATATAAAAGCATTGTGTTTGCCTATGTATTAGGTTATAGGACAACATTTCAATCATAAACTTAAAAATAATTGGTTCAGATTACTAGCTAATTAATATGTCAACAACCGCTTCTTCATATATTTTAAATATGGGACAAGAGGAGTCATCCTAACCAACAAATGGGTCAATTTCTTGCCCTATGAATATATGAATCCATTGAATGAAATTGTCTTTGATGTTGTATCATTTGCATGTGGATGGCATGAAAAGTATACAAACACGCAAATAATTATATACAAGTACAGCCAAATGTTTATATATGCAAGTACAATCTTTATGTTCGATTTGAGTACAAGACAAATTTTGCCTAACAAAAAAAAAAAAATACAATGGCGGAAGGGATAAGAAAAACTCATATGATGACCAAATTAAGATAGGGTCAACAAAAATTAGGGCACATGTCACGTGTAGTGCCCACGTCTAGATACCTTTTGGAATACAAGTTGAGCATACCTACAAAACTACAGCAAGAAAGATAAACTTGTTTTAAATGTTAAATTAGGTTTATGTTCTTGTCATTCGGCTAATGGAATTGTTATTAGCACTCTAAAAATCTTATTCTAAACTCCAAACTTTCTATATTTAGAAAGAAAAATACACTTGTGAGGAATGTATAATGAGATTTTTGAAGTGCCAATAACACTTTCCTTCGGCTAATTTTTCATTATTAGTGACATTGGAAATAGTTGTCAAAATGTTTAAGGGTGCATTGTATAATTAGTGACATATAATAAGGTTTTTTTGTGTGATAATATGTTATGTTATCAAACAGTAGAATGAAATTTTTGAAGTGTCAATAACACTTTCCTTCGGCTAATTTTTCATTATTAGTGACATTGGAAATAGTTGTCA
Organism: Malus sylvestris; assembly: GCF_916048215.2. Classification (NCBI taxonomy): domain Eukaryota; kingdom Viridiplantae; phylum Streptophyta; class Magnoliopsida; order Rosales; family Rosaceae; genus Malus; species Malus sylvestris. The sequence goes on along the minus strand of NC_062264.1, from coordinate 34,705,479 downwards.
AAATGTTTAAGGGTGCATTGTATAATTAGTGACATATAATAAGGTTTTTTTTGTGATAATATGTTATGTTATCAAACAGTAGAATGAAAATTTTGAAGTGTCAATAACACTTTCCTTCGGCTAATTTTTCATTATTAGTGACATTGGAAATAGTTGTCAAAATGTTTAAGGGTGCATTGTATAATTAGTGACATGTAATAAGGTTTTTGCGTGATAATATGTCATGTTATCAAACAGTTAAATTGAATTACTTGGGTTTTTTAGAACTGAAATGTTATATTTCTCTCTAAACTCATCCTCACTTTATATATGCATAAACATCACACAGTAAGGATACAACTTTACTTGAAAGATGACCTCTAAGCAATTAAACAACAATATAACACAAATTCATATCCAAAATTGCGTCCATGGCCATACTAATGGGTGCGTTTTGTCACCACAAGTCACAAGGAGATAAATCTTTTTAGAATACACACGAAAAAGGGAATTATCCCCTTTTTTAAGGTACAACGTTCCCTTACTTTTGATTAGATTCCTAGGCAGAAACACCTTTTTAAATTACTTTTTAAATTTTGGATTAAGTCCAATTTGCACAATTAAACAATCAATTAAAAAGGTCTTTCGTCATTACCAAATTAATGCATCATTATCTATCACATCCACACTAAACTAGTCAGTCAATAGAAAAATGTCATGGAAATAAATAATTATTATCTTATGCTGATGGGGAATCCAACTAAATCATCATCATCAACACTTAATCAAATTAGTTAATTAATTAATTAAGATATACAAGGTATTAGAAGGATAATGATAAAATAAATGATTAAATTAAAGAAAAATGGGAAAGGGCAAGGGTAACCGAACTGGGCGGGAATCCGATTCGCGTGTTGTAGAGGGCATGCTGCTGGTCGTAAAGGGACAGATGGTCCTGATATCTGCCGGATCCTCCACTGTGGGCCCCAACATCCAATCCCACAAAACAAAATCTCCCATTATTTTTGTGATGTCTTTTGTTTTACCCTCTCTCCAATTAAATGCTAATTTTGGCTGTTTGCACCTGTTTCTCGTGGGGCCCAAAGCCTTTTTTTTTCATTTCTTTCCTATTTTCTATAATTTGTGTCTTGCAATTAGGACATACGGTTCCTGATTGGACCATTAGTAGGACAAATTTGAAGTTGATTTGGTTGCTTGAATTGGACCGGAAACAAAAACCTCTGAACAATATGGGGCACCTTTTAATAATAGCCTTTTATTTCGGTCTCACCATTATCATTTTTTAGGTATCATATTTTAACGTGCGATTTCAATAATTCGTGACTTTTAAATGCACTAAAATACTAATAGATTAATAAAAGTGATAAAATGATATGACTTTTTAAAAAACAAAATCTCATCCGTTAATTTTAAGTTGTATTAAAAAATAATATTATATATTGATTTTTTTGAAAGTTAATTTATTTATTAACAAGGTTCTAAAAAATGTTAAGCGCTAATCGGGCGGCGGGCTAGCGTCTAGCGCCTAGGCAGCTAGACGGAGTCTAGGTGGGCGCCTAGGCAAATATAGGTAAATTTCTTGTATATCTTGTAAATAAGTGCATATTAACGCTTACAAAAAATTATACTTGTATGAAATACGTGAATAAGATAATAAAAGAATAATAAAATGCAAAAAGAGTATCCAACAAGTCCAAAATTTAAAAACACATTAATCATATATGCCATATAACCATAGTGAGGGGTATTGTAGGATGACACATGTACAATAAATTCACAATTTAAAACCACATAAAATGCAAAATAGGAGGAAAATAAGGAAATATAGAAATGTAGATAGGATTTTTTTTTTAAATTTAAATAATAATAATAATAATACCGCCTAGGCGCCACCTAGAGCCCAGCTGATTTTTCCAACTGATTTGCAAGAAAACGCCTTAAGTCACCATCGCCCAGTGCCTAGGCCGTTTTTTAGAACAGTATATAAATCTAGTATAAAATGGCCAATTCAATTGAATTGTCGTGCCCTTGTGCACTGAAGTTGGTATTATAAAATTTGTCATATTTATCGTGAAAAGAATTTTGTTACTGATGACTTGACTCGTTCGGGTTTGTCATGCAATTTGGGTCCAATCATTTTTTAAGCAAGCTCCTCCTTCTTGTAGTTGGTTGCTAGTTATAGATATAGCTGGGATCTTGTGGCCTCGTGATATTCTTATGTAATCTTGCCTTTCCTTTAAGGCTTATAAAAAAGTGAAGGGTGATTACTGGTATTAATTAAGTAATACCTAAGGAACAAACAATCTACATAAAATAAAAGAGAGTTTTAACGAAAAGCCACGGTATTGTTCACTTTAACGAAAAACCACATTTTTACACTAAAAAGTCAATCCTGGTACTATTCACTTTACCCTTTATTTTGTCTTTATCGTTAAAACTCAAAGTTTTCAAGCTCTTTTCATTAGTTTTCCTAAAACAAAAGTGAAGGGTGGCTAGCATTCTTGGAGAAGATATTCCCAACTGATTGATACATACTAGCCGCCTGTCTTTGGCATTTTGAACTTTCATCCTCAATTTACGGCAAATATTTTATGAATCATATACTCGATGTGTTCGGGCAAAGATTTCTCTGGAGAAGGATCCTCAGACCTCAGCACAACTCCCTAAGGGATTGGCACTTTGGATGTGTAGTCGAGCTCTTACTTGTTAATGTGCTAAAAGAAAATGACAAAGTTAGTTCTAAAATGTGCCTTTGTGGGGCCTTAGGTGTAGGCCTTGAGGCTCGTAATCAAAACCAACTAAGTGTTAGGCGTGTCACTGCTATCTCAGTATAGCAGATGTAGAACAAAAGTGTTTTTAGTCGATTACTTGTGCCCCAAGTTACTCGGACTTCTTTTTATCAAAAGATTGTCGTAGATGGGTTAAGTCCACATTAAGTTCTTTTTCTTGCATTGCAAACAAGAACTTTTAGTTCATAGTCTTGTATGTTCAAATGAAGGGAGTCCAGGCCCTTTTAATGCTTTTGCTTGGTTCTTGATTGATTTTAATGATAACATATCCATTAAACTAACCAAATCCAGATGCAAATGGAACTCTTAAAATAGGAAAAATGATGGAAATAACTTGAATACATACTGGAGAATGCATTAAGTAATAGATCTACAAATTTAGAAAACAAACAAAAAGTGTCGGGCAAGATTTCACCTTGTCTGTCAAGGTTGAACCTCTTGCAATCACTTCTCTTTGAATTAACATGGGTTTATATGCTAAAAAGGGATGAATGGTAAACAAGTTTACACAAGGGAATCGATACTACACCATTAAGGGAGATAGCAGAGCTATAAACTGGACAAGAGATAACTTGTCGCTAAAAATGACTAAATCTGGGTTGATTTCAGCTTTTGAACGCAAATTTGGCTTGAGAGCAGAGTTTGTATGTTTGTTTGTTTGATTTGTTGAGTGTCTTTGTCTCTGGGGCCTATTCTGCCTTTTATAGGCCAATTAGCCCGATTGTTGTGACTTTGCTCTTGCCCGAAAACATCTGAAGGGTAGTAAGTTATTAGCTTTTTACTTGGAATGCCACTAGAAAATGTTTTGTGGCTGGTAGTAGGTTAGTCTTCATCACTTGTCACTTCAATGGTAAGCACGTGGCTTGTATCATGGTTGAGAAATGCTTCACTTTGCCTTTGGGCTTGGTGCTTAGCTCGGGCAAGTCCCCTTTTAGTTGGCATCCTTGGGCTTTCCTTCATCTAGGTCCAATGTTCAAATATTAACCCAAACATAATGTATGAAATACTACACTTGATCTTAGCCAAAATGTCGAGAAAGGTATTGAAATACTACTTAAAGTTCGTTTGTGACAAGCAAGATTATTATGTGTGACACGGTAATTACGTATGTGGGTGTGGATAGTGTTATGAGTTTAATAAGATAGTAAAATGTGTAGAGCGTAGATGTGCATGTGTTGCAATATGGATAAACTTCTATGTACTTTATACTCGACTCAAGAACTCGAATCTCGGTATTATACAAGGATGTAGCTAGGTTGTAACCTTCAATATCCTACAATTCTCATATACCCCACATCCATAACAAGAAAAAAAAAAAACTCGATACATTAATTATTGGTTCATTATTTTGATCACTCTTATCGCATCTTGTGACTTATCATGTGAAGAGAGAAACAATGATACCAAAGCTGAAAAGTTTCTCTGCACGACTACTTTAGATAGAAGGTCACTTTAAAATTATTGGTCGTATCACAAATAAGTGGATTTAACCTAAAGTCTATCTTGTGAAAACTCAAACTACCAACATTGTTAACTTAACCATTTTTAATTCGATTATAGCCTCTTCAATCATTTTTAATGAATCCTTACCTCTTGTCGACATCTCTAATGGCGCGTTTACTAATCCGTAATCAAATTGAGAGGAATTGAATTGAGGAGGAATTGGATTGAAGAGGAATTGAAATGAGGTGGAATCAGAATCAGATTCCTGTTAAAATTGTTTACTAAAACTGTCTGGAATCGGAGTAGGAATGATGTTGAATCCATATAAGTTGTTTACTAATTCACTTCAATCGGAATGAAAACTAGGTTGATTACTAAATTGCCCTTACATAAATAAATTATTTTCATACTAATTAATTAAATTAAATTCTTAATTAAATTTATATAATAAAATTCATCTATATAAAAATATATAAATAGGTTTTATTTATTTATTAAAAGATGGTAGAAATGATGTTGAATCCATATAAATTGTTTACTAATTCACTTTAATCGAAATGAAAACTAGGTTGATTACTAAATTGCCCTTACATAAATAAATTATTTTCATACAAACTAATAAATTAAATTAAATTCTTAATTAAATTAATCTATATAAAAATATATAAATAGGTTTTATTTATTTATTAAAAGATGGCATAATGAGTGTCAAATGAAGGGCAATGTTGGGATAATAAGAAACAAGTGAGGGCATAATTGGTAGAAGAAATCCATTCCGGATTCCTCAAGTGTCAAGGAATTGAAATACCTCCCTCATGTAGGGAGTCCAATTCCTCCAAAATTAGGAGTTGGATTCCTTAATTCGTGTGGACCCCACATGTATTTTGATTCTCCAAGATTACGTAAACAAAGGTGTATCCCGTATTCGGAATCCAATTCCGTAAATTGATTCCGATTACGGGTACGTAAACGTGCCATAAGTGATGAATGTTGCTAAATCCTTAGGCCTGTTTAATGGTAATTTTTTATTGTTGGACATTTAGCTCCGTTGTCAACCTAAACAAAAATGTAAAACAAAAAAAAAAAAAAACACAAAAAACAAAGGTCAAAATATAAAAAACGAAGAAATAAAAGTAAAGGTTAGACGATGCCTATTTCAAACTTGTCTTTTCCCATAGACCAAAAAATGGAGAGAATTATTGTTCAAAGGCCAAAGGGGCGGTATTAGCAATAATTGTTTTATGGGGCTCAAACAAAAATTCCAAATCAATTTGCTGTACTAGAAAATTAAAACACAATTAATTTTTTATTTTCTTTAGTATAATTGTATGTTGACCTTTTCTTTTGCTTGTCGTTTTGAACCTTTAATTTAGCCAACATTTCCAGATGATTGAAACTTTTATGTTGTTATTGACTCCGCGTTTTCGTAATTCCACTTGATTGATTACGTTTCTAGAATTACATAACAATTTCTTAATAAAATTTATTTTTAATCTTTTTACATGAAAACTAATGGTGAGACCATTAACTCATTCCTCATACGAAGCTCTACCACCATGGAGGAAAGCAAATATGTTGCTGCAGGATGTTTTTTTCTCCTTCAACTGAGTTGAAACATGCAACAAATTTTTTATCAAGATCATGTATTGTCTGCATTACAAATTTTCAATTAAAGAATATCGTACTTGATTTAAAAAAAAAAAAGAAGAAGTTAATGACAATCATGGTTTGGTTGGTGAAGTTTGTGATTGATTAAATCTTAATTAAAATAGGTTAATTAACCACTAATTTCGCCTTTGCATAAAAATATGCAAACATGCTAAACACAGCAAAGCATAATGTCATCGACCCAATTATATAACTTGCGTATAAAAAACAAAATCATATATCGGCATGTAAAATCAGGTACGTAATTTCCTGCTTGAATTTTGATTTTTTATGTGGTAGGACCCCAAAAAATAACATTTAAAATATTTGGGCAGCATAATTTTAATTTCCAAGGGTCCCACAAAAGGTGGTGACTGGTGTGAGTCATGAGAGGGGGAATGAATAATTCACAATTCTTTCCCACACTGCTTATCTTATCATTCAATTTATTTTCCCCACATCTTGAAAAGGAAAACACCGCCCACGCATCACGTGCCCCTCACGTTCTTCATAACCCCATGTCCAAGTAAGTACAACCTCATCTCTTAATTATTATAATTTTCTAATTTTGGCAAACCCAATTTTAGGGTAATGTTCCAATGCTCGATTAAATTATATCGACTTAACATGTTAGACGTTTCAACGAAGAGAAAAACTGAACCCTTATGACTTACGAAACTATTAGATGCGTCGAATCAATACAATTCTGCTGATAGGATGATTCACATAGTGTTATAGTGGATAATCGCTATGATCGGATCGGTTCAGATGAAATCGAATCCTTGACCTAATTCATCACCGTATGAGCTAGCCCTACAGACTGAACATCTAGACGGAGGATCGTACCAACCTACACAAAGGTGGACCACTTTTGGTTACCAATTTTACCCAAAAACCCACATTTATTTCTCACCTTCCAATCCAGGGCGGGCCGCCTTTCACTAGGACACCCCCCACATCTTTTCCTTCTGTACCCTAAGATTCGTAGCTGTAATTCCAAATTTACCCTAAAAAAAACCCAAGTAATTAGCAATAAATAATTAAAGGGAAATAGGAAAACAATAGGGGCAGGCAGGTGCCAGAGGGCAATGTGATTATCTTGTTGTCGCAATATGAAAGGGACCAAAGAGAGAGGCACATAGTAACGTTCGTAGGACTCGCATCGTTCAACCATCACCAGGCTTCGGGAATCCCAACTGTTTTTATTGTGTCCTCGATATTTTTGCTCATACGTCGTCGTCTCGGTTACGCAACAAGAATATGCTAATAGTAATTGGATTGTGCCCATGATGTTGCCCACTCCTGGACTTTTTCATCCTTTTCCCCAGATTTTTACCCTTTTTTATATATGTCCCCATTTTTATTATTTATTTATTTACACTAAGCCTCTTATTATTTTTTTTATTTATTAACTTTTCAGAAATAGTGGCCCGTTGCAGGCAGTGATGATGAGTGCTTTTGCCACAGCAACATTTGCGCGCGCACGTTCGACGTGTCAGCTTTTGCCTCACACCTGTCGCTTTCTTCTTTCCCTCTCTCGTTGACCCCACGCTTCGGAAGTCGCGCGTCCCCGCGACCCACCTCCGTTTCGTGTTACCTAGTTGGTCTAGAAAGACTAGCCGCAGCCTGCAGGGGTTGATCGCGGCGGGATCCGCTGATAAAAAAAAAATTAATAAATTTTTTTTTAAAACTTTAAATTTTAACGATAAAAATAAAATAAAAGTTAAAATGAATAGTAATATGATTAACTTTTAATGTAAAAATATGATTTTTCGTTAAAATAAACACTATCGAAAATATTTAAACAAAAAAAAAGAAAGACTGAAATACTTACAAACGCACACATCCGGCCTTTGTGCCATAAACTCTGAAGTGCCGTCGCTAACATGCGCATCAGCATCGCTAACGTGCGCGTTATGCTAAAATGCGCCGCATTAATCCATATTTCTATCCAAAACTAATTGTTCAATTAAAAATCCAAAAGCAAACAAAGATCGAATGGGTTGAAATTTGCACTCTCCAATCTATTTTTCACCGACAACTTGTTTTGGGTGGGGTGAAATTTATACCTTAAAAAATGAATAACAAAATAATGCAAGCATTCGAAACCAACCTATGAACCTCAAAGATTAATAACAAAATAATATTAAAATTATAAATTACTCACAGTAAAAATAATAAAAGAAGTTAAGAGAAAATTGGGGGGAAAAAAACAAATTTCTAGTGATTAAAATTTGTATTCTTTTTTCTTTTTGGAGGTGAACTTAATTTGATCTAAGACATGTTAACATGCACACTAGCGTTCTTGGTGGATTTACAGATGGGGCAAGTATGCAGCGATGATCCGCACACCGTACACAAGCAAAGGTGCCGGCAAGGCAAAAGCAACACGCAGGCCTCCTCCTTCCCGCAACTCCTGCACCACCTACTTGTACTCGACCTGCATGCCCTGCTTGTACCTTCATCCCCGACATGCGCCTCCGCAGCCTTAGCACTAGTTGTACCCTTGACAGTGCGCCACCCGTCTAACCCCACGACTCCGTCGTTTCGACCCTCGTCCTCGCCGCTGCTTCCGCAGCATGACTGGGCGTCGTCCATGAGCGCGGCGGCGTTGGCGTCGTTTTGCCGGTTGTCGTCGTCCTTGGCCTGGTGAGCCAGGACCTGCTCGAGGTTGGTTCGGAGGGCATTGGCGGTGGCTTCGTTGGCCTGAGCCAGGTCGCGCCATATTTGATTCTCTACGCACAACGACTTGACGCGCTCTTCCAGCGCCCAATTCAGCTTCCCCATTTTTTCAATCTCTTCCTCTTTAGCCCTCAGCCGCTTCGCCATCCCGACCTCAATCGCCTCCATTATCCGCCGCGCCTGCCGCTTCCTCTTCTCCTCGACTTCCAATCTCACCTTCTCCATCTGTAAAATCAAATAAACGCAATCCAGATCAATAAAACCGAATACAAAGATACCCATCGAATAATCAAACGCCAAATCGGTCCAAATCCGTCAAACATGTATGCTCTGTATTTGGGTACGTACGTGTTGGGAAATGAGACGGTCGACGTCGAACTGCTGCTGCTGCACGTGCAGAGAAATGTCCTCGCCGAGAAAAGAGAAAGGGCCGCAGTTTTTGTAGTTGGTTAACGGCGGAGCCGGGTACGAAAACGAAGGGCTGATGCCGTTGGTAACAGATTCTCTGGACCGCTTTCTTGGGAGAGGAATCGGGACGTTGTAGGTGAGGCCACTGTCGGATTTCATGGCGGAGGTCTTCGGAGGCATTATGGAATCGGCGATCACGGAGTTGTACGTCGGAAGCAGAGCCTCCGCCGCCACTCCTCCGGCGGATAACGGCACTCCGTACCCAATCTGGGTATTGTACAGATTTCCGTTCCCCTGAATCGGATTCATCATGTCCCTGTAAAAAAAATAAAAAATCGCACCAAACCCATCAGGCTTTTTCCCGAAAACATCAATATTTAGAGACCCAGGTGATTAAATACATAGAAGAAAGATGAGAGATTGTGAAAAGTACCTGTTGGGTATGAGTTGGGAAGGGAAGAGATTGAGATGCCGGGCTTCAACAGCCATGATTTTAATGGTGAAAAAGGAAGCAGAAGGAAGCAGAAGAAAGCAGAGGAAATAGAGGAAACGTTTTCTTTGGGTTTGCAAATTGGTGTGTCGAGATATGTAGAGAGAGAGAGAGAGAGAGAGAGAGAGCGAGCGAAGCGTTATGGAGTTTGGTGGCGGTTCTTGCTTGGATTTATATTAAAAGGTTTTTGGTGCCTATAAAGAGAGAGAGAACAAGAGTGAGGAGGAAATGAACTAAAGGGCATACAGTAGAGGTGGCAAGGCTGGACGGTGGGGTTTATTTAGGGTTTGGATTGGTTTAGAAAAAATACAAAATTAAATTATAAAATATTAAAAAGATACAAGTTTTAGAGAGAGAGAGAGAGAGAGAGAGAGAGAGTGAGAGTAAAGATAAAAAGTGGAGAGACAGAAATTATGGTGTTTTGACCGTTTTGTATATTGGATGCCCGTTACCAGAAAGACCCTTCTGTATTCTGCTTGTTTTAGAGTAAATTGTAGTAATGTTGTTTAATTTAACTTAATTGGAGCAATGGTCCTTCAACTAAAAATTCATTACTATTGATTCCTCAATTAAAAATTCATTACCATGTATCCTCAACTTTAATTCAACTAGAGAAATGGTCTTTTAACTTTAATCCAATTGTAGCAATTATCCTTCTAATATAACTCGTTTTAACAAAAAATTTGATATAGTTGACGAAAATAACTATAATTACGCTCTTTGATGAGTTGAGGGACCCTAATTATATAAATGGTTATTCTAACATAACTTATTTTGACTAAATTGATGAAAAAGACTATAGCTGTATATTTTGATAAGTTGAGGGACTAATAGTAATAGATTTTTAATTGAAAAATTATTGCTCTAATTTAATTAAAATTGAGGAAACGTTGTTACAATTTACTTTCTACTTTTACAATTTTACTTGACTCCTAATTTGCAACCAACACAGTAACAGAGATGCGGTCAGTCCGCAAATTCAGCGATAACTGAGGGGCATATACGGAACGCCAGCGCCGCGACTTTCTGTTTTTCGTCCTCCGCACAGAAATAATTAATTACTATTTATTTCCCGTGATTAACCAAGTGAAAATAAAGAGGGGAGAGAAAGTAGAGAGAGAGAGAGACTGATGACAACTAACACTGTGGACATCTGCCACGCGGCAGTTTGCTCGCTGAGGCCTGCGGGAGCGCCACGTAGGCACCGCTACACTCCAAAGCGCCAAGTCACCATGCCGAGCCTGTCTCCTTTTACTTACAGATTCTCTCCCTCCTCTTTTCATCACTTCCATCTCTTTTTCTTATATTTTTTATTTTTATAAAAAATTAATATAAAATATTAACATAATTTAATTATGATTGTTCAAATAAACAAAAAAAATAAAAAATAAAAGATAATCCTACTCTATATATTCAGTGAATTCACAAGCGTAACTGCGGACGTGTGGGGCTGGTTAGGCAGGGAACACGACAATTGCTCATCCCTCCGAACGCGTGCGAGGGGCCAGCGTGGACTCGTGGGGCCACCGAACTGACTTTGTCAAGCAATAAAGTTTAAAGAAATAAAAAATAATTTTGATTTGATTTAGGAGATTAAATTAATTTAATTAAGGCGTTGGGAAGTACGGGTGGTACTCCTGCGAGGGTGGGCCCATTTGGCAGTTTTATTTATTTATTTTATTTATTTTTTTATTACTTTGGGGGAGACCTACGGCCTACACAGCACACTCAGGCGCATCGCATGGATACGTTTCGTTTTGTTTGGTTCGGCTTTGGACTGTTTCTGCCACCTGGACACTATCCCCATTTGATTACAGTCTATTTTCCAAAAAAATGATCATCCTCGAATCATTTTGACGAGAATTCCGTGCATTTGTTCATCGTATATCATGCATCACGTGATTAATTTTTTATCAAGTATTGTTTATATTTAATTTTAAATAAAAATATATATACAATAATTTCTGATCGCACGATGTACAATAAACATATATGATTGAATAATCAGACGAGGGTTCTCCAGACATTTTCCAAACCCCTAAATGGGCACAAGAGGGTTTTGCTAGCTGCTTGCTCCTCCATACTCACTCTCCTGCAACCTCCCTAATCGACTCATCACACCCGTCCAATTCATTTTAGTCTTGATGAGGGCATGTCTATGACTCTGTGTTGTCAATGCATATGCGGGTAATTGTGAAGCGTTGTGAATCAACTTCATCTGAATTTGTGTAAGTGAATCTTAATTTTCATTCAAAAACGTTTATGTTGTCAACGCACATGCGGTAATTGTCACATTAACGGTAATTGTACTCGTGCGTGTCAAGGTTTTCATGAAGTATAAGCAATGTTGATGATGTTTTACTTTTGTTCGTCATTGTATTGTATATGTATACAAAATGTTAACTGACTTTCGCACACGTGCATAGGCAAAAGTTACCGCTTTACTTATTAATGAAAATTATATTTATAATCAGATACATTTATCTTTGTTAACATACGTTACGAAAAAATTTATTCATACTCTTAAGATCAAAGTGACGATACTTGCATGATATAATATGGATTTGGATCCTCCTGAGCCCAAGGTGAGGATTCTCTTGACCATAAAGTGTGGACCGTTGGATAAAAATTCAACGGGTATAATTATTATAACTTTAAAGGGATCATCTGTTTGTATATCCAACGGCCCATACTACTTGATCTGGAGGATCCTCATCTTAAGCTCATGAGAGGATCCAAATCCATATAATATGATAGGACTTCACATAAGCCCTTACATTAAAGTATTGGGATTCGAATATCTTAAAATGTATAACAAATTTGACAAACGAACAAGGCTTCGTATGATAAATCATGTAATGTTGACGTCTCTATAGGTATAGGGTACATTTTAAGCTTTAGGGGCCTCCTCTAATTTATCGGTTTGGTATATACAGACCAGTTATACCTAACAGTATGTAAAGCTCCTGAACATTAATTTTTAGAATTTGACAGCGACCAATAAAATTACTATATATATATATATTGTAGAAAAAATTAGAAAAAATTAGATTTTTGTCAACAGTCATGTACGAGATATTAACTCTCACTCGAAAGAAAAAGAACCGTTGTACCCAAAAAACTCTGTCCCGTCCCTCTGGACTTGATACATATACATCAACTTGATAGATGATGATATGATTTCATGGTATTTTTTTTTTGGGAGACTTTTTGCTTTTTGAGGATAATCTGGATATGTATTATTGATGTTCAAATGTTCATTTTCTACAAATGTTAGTGCATGCATGCATCAAATTATTGGTTCCGTAACTAACAAAAACAACCGAATTATTTGTCGCTTAGTACGTCTCGCATTCTTTCTGTGAAACATGTGACACTATTTTTTAGATTATCTAATAGCCATGGATTAATGGTATCAATCCCATCCTCTGGAATCTTATGATCCAAGGAAATCGTGGTTAATAACCTTTTAAACTTAATTTCACCATCGATGAGAATTAATACTCATTTAAATTTTTTTTATTTTGTTTTCTTCTCCACTGTTGGATCTTCAATCAAAATAAATATTTATTTAACGTTTGTAATTTTATTTTCTGCTCCATCGTCGGATTAATATTTGATCGTTTGGTCATCATAATAATCTTAAATCTAAAGGAACCAGATTGCTATGGACTTGGATATTTTCTCATTTACTATTTTCTAAAACTTAAACAAGAATATTTTTTTAGTACAACGGTATATTTTACACTAAGGTGAGGGAGAGTTTGGCCAAACCACATGATGAGCAACCTAATTTGGTATCGAATTCGCCATTTACGAGATTTGAACCTAAGATCTCCCACTTACAAATGAAGTGAAAGACCATCAGACCATAGTACTGAGTGACAAACAAGAATTAACAAACCAATTAGAATTAATTTTCCGTTTCTAATCGTTAAGCTGTATTTAGTAAATATCCTTCTTATTTCCCGTCCATTTTAAGCATGGATCTTGACCAAATCTAAATTTGACAGCGTGACAATCAATCCCAACTAATTTTTGTGATTTTTCAATGTTGATGCTCCATCTGATAAAATTAGTATAAGATTGGTAGAAACTAGTGGATAAAATTTGTTCCGTTTTAGACTTATCCAGGTTACACTTTAATTACTTGGGTGTTATTTCCGCATAATTGTTAATTAGTAGTCAAGTTTTGTTAATTTAGAAAATAACTTGGCTGCTAAGATTCGATTAATAAGGATACAACTTTGTAGGTGGTCACGATGTTGACCCTAGAGAAAAGCATGAACATCCCAATCATAGTTTATGGACGCTCATAGGTTATATAGAGGGAAATACGCTTGCTAAATTTTAATTTAGTCTCGTATGTCATGTTGTTACATTTTCACTCTAAATTGACGAGAAAATCTACGGTGAGAAACTTCATTTCACGTCATAAGATATGTGGTTGAAACATACCATATCTTACAAAAATTAGTTTATTTTCTTTATTGAGTTTATGAGTATCTAGTATTTACTTATGTTTCAGTCATTCAAATTATGTAACACATTGTCTGTTTAAATTCTAATTAGTCTTTCGAATTAATCACCCTGCCATGTGAAATTACAATTCCTACTTCATTTTTATTCAAGCTACAACCATAAAATAAGTACCCAAGAAAAGGAAATGTTATCTTGTGGCATATTTAATTATGTGACTAGTTAACACAACTGAAAATATAAAATAGTTGCAAGAGAGAATCTCTCGTTAGACCGCTTATAATAAAAAGATAAACTCTCATTCAAAGTTGATGGGTTTTGCTTACCAATTTATCTCACGCCCTACTCTTCCTCCACATCACCTAGATCATGCCATTGCCACCTTTCTTCTAAGTTGGGCAAAGAAAATTAAATGTGTAAATGATACAAAACCCTAGCATGCTAATATATACGAAGAGATAGCTACTAGCTTCTAGTATAGATATAGGAAATGAACACATAGCTAGGAAACATGCATGTAATATATAAATATTTATAATTAATATTCTATAAACTCGGTGGTCATTGAACTAATCCTCAATTAGTATCCAAACACACACAATAATTTGTCTCCACATGCATCTATCCCTTCTTGAGTTATCTTAGCCCAAGCGGCCATGCCCTACTCCTCTCTCTTGTTAATAGTTGTTTTTTTTTTTTAACAAACGATAATATTACTAAATTAAATTGTTAGTTATTAAAGAGAAGAGAGATCGATAAAAATTGAGCCAGCACAAAATTTATAAATATAATTATTTTATGTTATTGCGTCAAAGAGTCATTTGCCTCACTTGTTAAGAATTTGATGCTGTACCAAGATATAAAAGATGTACCTTTCCAATAAAAAGTTAAATAATGTTTTTTTTAATTCTGCATTTTATGAAGACAACGGGTGACAATTGCATTCATTATAGCCAACAATGGTTATAAATTATAGAACGATATATTCAATGTAAAATGTGTCACGACTAAGCGACTATATATATATATATATATATATTTTTTTTTAATCATTAACTGAATAAAAAATGTTCTTCAAGTCAGGTAATCAGGTATACATAATTATTCACTTTTAAATTCAATTTTAACAGTGCACGTCTTTTTAGTGTTTTAATCTTCACTCTAGATACGAAATTGAATGGTGAGCGATTATAATTTATGGACCACCAAATCACCAAGAGAAAGATAATTCTAATTAGATGGTTTGTAATTTTTTCTAAGTACTTAAGCAAAGGGATGGAAAGGTAGTTTCAATCAAGGAGACAAAATGACAAACAGATCTGTCATTTAATTAGTGACCAAAAACTTTGCCGGAAAGTTAATAAATTAAAGTGGCCAACTAGCAAGGGTTCCACACCTTGATCCTGCACATAATCTTCATCTGCGGAGGATTTGAGGAGGCATAATCTGACATTATTGATAAACTTTTCTCTAATCTAATCTGTTGGTTTTTTTAAATAAGTACACTAGTATTAACAATTAATTAACCTTGTTTAGTACGATTATAAAACGAGTTAATCAGTCTTAATTAAATAGTTTCACACACACCCACATGGGTAATAATATTATTTGGTAATAGTATTCTCTTTCGTAGCAGGGCAGGCCGTACAGACAGAGTCACAAGGCATTACTAGTTATGATATATACAGCATGGCATTGGCATGGCATCCTAATCTTCTTCGATTGTTTTCTCTGCCATAATTCAGGCTGCTTAACCACTAGAGTTTAATTTTAATTAAAAATGTTGGACCACAAATAGACACTAGTTTTGTTTTTTGTTTTTTTTTTCCGAATAAAAGCTAATGAAAAGAATATAAGATAAGGCATAGCAAATCAAAATCAACTTTGGTGGTGAATTGCTACAGAGATATGTTTTTTCAGAATAATCGTCACCTTGGTAGATCCTTCCATCAAATTTTGGTTGACCGCATAACTTGAGAGACAAAGTTTGTAGTTGATTCGATCATAAATATGGGCCATCATATGGATGTTGTACTTATTGTGATAGAGGTTTCCCTTTGACTTATAACTTTTTTACTTAACAAACCAAATGTTTAAATAGAAACAAGGTGTTACTTAGTACTACGGTCTAGTAATATTTTTTTTCATTTGTAAGTGAGAGGTCTTAAGTTTAATTATTGCCAAAGACGAACTTGAACCACATTATTATTAGCTCATTGTGAGACTTAGTCTGCTCACTCACCCCTTAATGGAGAGAATATCGTTTGTTAAAAAAAAAAATTGAAACAAGGTAAATGATACAGATTCAGATTCACAGTTCTGATTCCAAATTCTCTTACAACATAATATTTTTTTTGTTTGAACACCTATCTCCATTTTGCTTTTACTAATTAATTTGGAAAACCTAGCTTGATCTAGTACTCATTATATTTATTTCGTTATTATCTAATATTCAAAAATAAAAATGCTAAAGTTAGGAAAAGGTTCTATTCTATTCGCCAAGAATTCGATCATACAATTAAACAATCGCTCCGAAACTTGATGAAATAGATAGAGAAAGATACCATCTCATGAACAAGGACATAGTCATTAGATGGAAAACAAAAGAAAAAAGAAGCATATAGAGAGAGTGATTCCCTGCCCACCTTCCCTCATCTTTCTCTTTCATAGTAGCTCTATTATTGCCAACCCAACTGCATCGATCGACCATACTTTGGCTTAACCACTACCCAAATCCAAAAAGCATGCATCAAAAGTAAAAAAAATACAACCAATATTATTACATTTTGATTGCTTTCTTGAAACAAAAGATATACTAAGTCCAAGGGCCAAAAGTATTCTCTCGGATTAGCTTAGCGGTCATGGTGAGTAGGGTGATGAGTAAGAGTAGATTAGATTCAGAATTTGAACCGCCAATCTAAGAAAAAAAAACTAATTTTGAGAGCCAAGATTACTTGAGGCGTGATATTATGATAAGGATTCTATACAAATTAGTTTAAAAAGGAAGGAGAAAAATAAAGATAAGTACACTGGGAATCATGTGTGTTTGTGCTTCACCACCTTTTGTAGATCAAATTGTTTTTGCAACCTTGACTTGTGGACATGGAAGTTATCTTTATCTTTGTTTAACCCTTTTTCTTTTCTTTCTTCCATTCAACTTAAAGTTGGTGTTTATATTCTACATGTGATCTCGACCCTTTTTAACTCTCACATTATGAAGAATCTCTCGCTCTCTTTCTCTATCTTTACAGCTTTGTTTTCCATTTTTTTGGGAATCTCACTCATCACCCTAACAAACATATAAAACCAACCCTTTGAATTTGTCTCCCTTCCATTCGTCTCTTTCACCAATACATAAAACCAAAACTCATGTTTTGCTAATGCATGCATCAGACATAGAAGAATAATTTTCATGACACGAATACATCATTATTGTAATAGTCTATATCAATAATACAAAGACAATATTTAAAGCATTGTTTACATATCTAATAACGTTGTATCATTCTATCATTGATTCGAAATATTACTAAAAAATTATACTCATGTTATATAAGTTTATCTTTGTTAACGTCGGTGATGACTATGGTGACTTCTGTCTCACAGCAAAAGAGATAATAATGGAAGGAGACTTTTCCATTTGGCTTTGGGTTTGAATTAATATTGTGCCAGAATTGTCATGACAACCAAGTGTGATGCTTACTGCGGCTGCTGCTTGCTGATGGGGTCTGGCACCGGGTCTGATGGGGATATCATTATTTCTTGTATTGGAAACATACCTTACTTGTGCTCAGGATGCTTGGAAATATATGCCAGCTTTATATATATGCAATCTCCCTCTCTCCTTCTCTTTGCCAAAGTAAAATTTGACCGTTTGGTTGGGGAAAGTGACGGAGAAATGGCATTCATTCATGGGGCCTGCATGGCTGGGTCGGGTCCTTTGCAGAGAAGCCCTGGACCCACTCTATAGCTACATGATGATTCTGTAGTCATCTATCAATATCCAGTAACTCTCAGATAAAAACTCGACTAGGTTAGTGGTGAGATATTCTCTTGTTACCGAAGCATCAAGTGATGAGTGTTTCTATTGAATATAAAGTTTATTTTTTAAATACGTGACAAATACTTATTGTTTGGATGTTCGTCATTGAGCTTTTGAATTGGGTATAGGAAAAATCTCTTTAACACAAACACTTTTCACAAATTATGAAAATTTTTCTTTATTTTAGTCTCAATTGTCTTACTCGGTGCGAAAACTATCAGAATTAGATAACTACAACAACATCAAGAGATTTTTAAATGTTTAATATATACGTGACGAGAGAGATAAACATAATTTCACAATGACGTATTACTTAACTTCCAAAATTTCTTTTCTTTCTATTTATTGTTGAACAAAATGTGATTTTTACCATGAATTGAAGTTACTCCTCGCAAAGTAAGAAAGTTGCAACATTGAATGATAGACATGCAAAGAAAGAAGGGAAGTGGGGGAATCGGACATGGGGTTTTGGAACTTTAATCTGGATATAGAAAGTGATGTATACTTGTGATGAAGAAAAAGAAAATAAATAAAAGTAATGCTCTGATATAAATCTGGTCGATCGATCAGAGATGAGCATTTCCCAATAATGCATGCATGCATGCATCTCTCTCTCTCTCTCTCTCTCTCTCTCTCTCTCTCCTTCCCTCCCAGTGGGTTGGTCTGTGTGTTTCGGTGATGGGTGGGTGTTGCCTGCAGGCGTAACATGTGCATTTCAATACTACTCATACTTTAGGACAGGTCCATTTCACATTTAATTTATTTAATTTGTTAATGCGTAATAATAATATGATCGATTCAGAATTCAATCGAGAGGCTCGAGAGAGATACTTGTCCCGATGGAGACTACCTCACCACCAACAGTCAGCCACAATATATTATGATGTAGGCCTCTACCATAACAAACGACACTGCATTTGTCAGTTCACAGAAGAAAGAAAAAATCTTTTTCCTTATTTTTTTTCTGTACTTTTTTAGGTGCATGCAGTCTAGATTTTGGGATACTTGAAGAATAATGGTAAAAAACAATACAAATCTGGGAACGTAGTTTCCCCACCTTCAACTATTGGTAAGGAAGCTGTAATTACAAATTCAGGAAGTTGAGTTTATATTATAAAATCGAATGACAATATAGAGAGTAATTCAATTAATTACTTATAATTTCATGTAAGGTCTTTCCGTCCACTAAATTGATGTATAACATTAAAATGTTTAAAACATGCAATATGAGATTGTTATGCAACCTAAAATTGAAATGTTAAAATGTAATTTATTCTATTTTTTAGTACAACGATAATATTAGTGGAGAGTTGGTAGAGAGGTGTTAAGGGGAAGTAGAGTTGGTGACTCCACAACGTAATAAGCATTTCAGCTGTTAGAAACTCTACATATCTAAACTATTCAAAACCCTAAAAGTTAACCATGATATCTTAGGAACGCCTAATGGCTAACTTCAAATGGGTTATGTATAATTTAGTTGGAGGGAGAGTTCCACCTCTGATGTTTCACCAGCAAAATTAATTTACATATACAAGAAGTGATACTTTTATCTAAGTCTTGATTGTTTTAACTGTTTTGATTTTCATTCGAAGGGATAAACTGTGGTAAGATTAAGAACAAGTTATGCCAATAGGATTTACGAACACAAATTTTACAGAAGATTTATGGTTAATTTCATGGTTTGGTACTCTGATAATTTCTGGTTATTATTATTATTTTTCTTTTTGCTCACTTTCCAGCAGACCTATTGGGCTCTTAATCCTATCATGCCGAAGGAGGATTCAACCACAAATCAACTTGAAGGGCGAATGTTCAAAAGACAATTAATAAGCCCATAAGGACTAATCGGAGCAGAACCAAGTGAGGAAGCTGGTAACCCCATGACCGGCCCAAGTCCAAACAATTAAGTCCAATTAACTTCACCTCCAATATTATTCTTTTGGATACAACATGCGGTTGCATCTTTTGCTGTTCATTTGCATCACTACAACAGTATTACTATTTTCCGCAGCCGAAGACTACGAAACAAGCACATTTCACTCCATTGCAGATGGTGAGACCCTAGTCTCAACTGGTGGAACCTTTGAGCTCGGATTTTTCATTCCCGACTCTTCCGAAAACCGATACGTGGGGATATGGTACAAGAAGATATCGGTTGGCAGAGATTTGATTACCCTGGTGACACATTCCTACGGGGTACAAAACTCGGCAGGAACACATTTACTTGCTTTGCTTGCAAAATATAGTTTTTGATACATTGCTTTGCATTGGTTACATTACATGTCCCCAGAATATGTTGTCGATAGGTTCTACTAGATAAAATCTGACGTCTATAGCTTTGGTGTTATGGTGCTCGAGATAGTGAATGGGAAGAGAAACAAAGGATTTTCTCATCCAAGCCACAGCCTCAACCTGCTAGGACATGTAAGTGTCAGCTGTCAAGTTGATAATTTTTCGTTGAATTATGCTAGAGGGACTATATTATGACTACATTAGCTAATGATATACAGGTTGTGACAGTGACTTCTCTATTAACATTTGGTGACGATAACTCATGTAGAAAATGGATTCGATTCCGCTTAAAAATCTAAAATGTGGTTTGTCTAGCATTATTGTTTATATTTACTCAATTTCTATTTATTCAATACGATTGGAGATTGTTTTTAGGCATGAAGGTTACACACATAAGACAAGTCCATTGAACTGCTTGATACATCAGTAGGAGACTTCAGTAATCCACATGACTTTTTACGATTGATCCATGTGCCTTTTATGCGTGCAGCGAAATCCGGCTGCAGTTCTGATGTTGAGTGGTGAAAGTGCATTGTCTCAACCCCAAAAACCTGGTTTTTATAGCGAGAGGGATCTAGAGGACCTCAAAGTCGATCCTTGTGCAAACAAGGCTAGAGCATTTTCAGCTAATGAAGTCACTTTTACAGTAGTCGAGTTTGAAGTTTGAATTAGAGAGATTAAATAGTTATAGTTTATAAATTTCAATTGGATTAGATTATACATTTGAACAATTGTGATTCAGATTCGACAGCTTTACTGTACGTTCTAATGTTTACTGCAATACAAGATTGAAAGCAAAACAAATAAGAGAAACAGAGAGACTCCGAGAAAGCAAAACTTCTACAAAGAAATTCGGCAGGGAACGGTAGACACAATGGCATAAAATAAAAAAAAGACAGTAGCATCCCTGGAATCATTCTAAAAAATATTGACTTTACTATAAAAAAACTTCACGCGAAGAGAGAGAAAGATACACATAAAGAGACATACAACCGGTTACAAGGCATATTCTCTCCCATCTGAGATGCTCTTATTTGATACTCTGTTTTTGGCATTTGTGTATTCAAGTCAAATGCGGGGGCTCCTCTCTTCGTCTAAGTTTTCCGACAATAATGCTACTATATATTAGTTTATATATTTTGCTAAGACAACATCATTCTTGGACCGAGTCCGATGTCTACTTCCAATAATTTCCTCTGTTTCAACGCTGGAGAACAATTAGTCTTCCGTTGCAGCTTGGTAATTTGTCTTCCCATGTGCCCAATTATTCAACGATATTGAAGTAAAAAATGACAGCAAAAATGCGAAATCATACATGTAAGAAGGGCGTAGAGGAACAATTTGTCTTCCCATGAATTTAATGAAAAATCCATCGAAGGCTTCAACTAAGATGTGCTTGATCCTCTTCTACTCTTCTTTGCTGCTCATCTTCGCAGTAGTATTCTCCATAGCTGATGACGCCACGAGTACATTTCAGTCCATTAGAGACGGTGAGACTGTAGTTTCCACTGGCGGTACGTTTGAGCTAGGATTTTGGAGTCCTGATGCTTCTAATAGACGGTACGTGGGGATATGGTACAAGCACATATCTGTTACAACCATTGTATGGGTTGCCAACAGAGACAAGCCCCTCCTCGATTTGTCCGGCGTTCTGAAGGTCACCAACCCCGGAATTCTTGTCCTCAACCACAGCATGAGCACAGTTTGGTCCTCCAACACATCGAGAACTGCACAGAATCCAGTGGCACGTCTTTTGGATTCGGGTAATCTTGTCGTGATAGATAGGAGTGATGATGACTCTGAGAACTTTCTGTGGCAAAGTTTTGATTACCCTGGCGATACATTCTTACCAGGTATGAAGATTGGTAGGAACACAGTTACAGGCTTCAATTGGCATCTTAGATCATGGAAAAGTCCTCAGGATCCTTCTCAAGGAAATCGTACATCTCAACTTGGTCCCAAAGGATATGCAGAATTATTTGTGAGGGAAGGTTCGGTCATTAAATTTCGTTCTGGACCATGGAATGGAGTCCGGTTCAGTGGAAACCCTCAGTTAAATCCAAACCCTATATACACATACGGTCTTGTTTCTGAGCCTGATGAAATGTACTACAGTTACAAGCTTCGCAACAGCTCAATCTTTTCGAGGTTGGTGTTAACTTCAGATGGACATGTGCAGCGCTACACATGGATTGATAGAACCAAAGGTTGGGATCTTTACCTAACAGCCCAAATTGATAATTGTGACAAGTATGCATCCTGTGGTGTATATGGTGCATGTAACATTGAAAAGTCCCCGGTTTGTAGTTGTTTGAAAGGATTTACACCAAAGTTTCCGAATGAATGGGATTTGGTAGATTGGTCTAATGGTTGCGTGAGAAAGACGTCTCTAAATTGCACCGGAGATGTGTTCCAAAAGTACTCCGGGTTGAAATTGCCTAGCACAGAACAATCCTGGTTTAACAAAAGTATGAACCTCAAGGAATGTGAGATGGTGTGCATGAAGAACTGCTCCTGCACGGCTTATACAAATTTGGATATCCGGGATGGAGGAACTGGGTGCTTGCTGTGGTACGGTGCTCTAATTGATATAAGATACTTTGCTGAAAACGGGCAAGATATTTATATAAGAATGGCCGCAGCAGAACAAGGTATGTAAAAAAACACCTGTTGGTGACTATGCATTTAGTCATAATCATATGCTCGAAACAAAGTCAAGACATAACGAAGTGAAACATTGTACTAATTCTAACAGTTATAACTTCGAATTTTGACACGATTAGCAATATCTTCTTTTAGAATTGTCTCACAAACTAGAAACTATTAGTTGGATGATGGACATTATACAGTTTTTATTTATTTGTTTATTACTCTCTGACTCATAGATTTTCTGTCTTAAAAAATACCATTTGAAGATCATGAAGACGATACAAAGATCAACGCTAAATACTCTAAATCCAATGCAAAGAAAATGAGAATCATAATAAGCACTACTGTGTTGTCTACCGGACTGCTGATCCTGGGCCTTGCCCTGTTGTTTTATGTTTGGAAGAAGAAGCACCAAAAAGGTGGTAAGTTGGTTGTACTATTGTGCCCCTCTGTTTCCAAACTACATAGTTCAGTTGTATAGGGAATTTTTTTCACCTGTCACTGCGTCTTTGCAGGAAAACTAGGACGCAGCCAAAAGGAGGATATGGAATTACCGTTATTTGACTTGATGACTATAGTTTCTGCAACCAGTAACTTTTCAATTGAAAACAAACTTGGTGAAGGCGGTTTCGGATCTGTCTTTAAGGTAAAACCAGATAGTCCTTCATAGTTTTGAAGTTGTATAGATACATGTACTTCTGGTCAGAATGATGGCTACAAGTAGTGTGCAAACTACAAAGCATGAATTTTGGTCATAACATACGCTGATGGATTTCAGGGTACGATGGAAGATGGACAAGAAATCGCTGTGAAAAGGCTTTCAAAAAGTTCTAGACAAGGACTTGATGAGTTCAAGAATGAAGTTACACATATTGCCAAACTTCAGCACAGGAATCTAGTGAAGCTTCTTGGATGCTGTATTCAAGAAGACGAGATGATATTAATCTACGAGTTCATGCCTAACAAGAGCTTAGACTTTTTTATTTTCAGTTTGACCACTCAAAAACCTTGCATTTAGTTCGATTAGTTCGCTTATGCTAGCAGCCTAGCACAATGTATTTTTTGACAATTGTGAATTATGATATTTTGCAGATCAAAGAAGAAGGATGTTATTAGACTGGCCGAAGCGCTTTGAAATTATTAATGGGATAGCTCGAGGGCTCCTCTATCTTCATCAAGATTCTAGATTGAGAGTTGTTCATAGAGATCTCAAAGCAAGTAACATTTTATTAGGCAGTGAATTTAACCCGAAAATCTCAGACTTTGGCCTGGCTAGAAGCTTTGGAGGAAATGAAACGAAAGCAGAGACGAAGAAAGTGGTTGGAACATAGTAAGTATCCTAAAACACAATTGTATGACTTTTTTTTTTGAAGATTTTTTGAAAACATTAATAGAAAGTCTAGATTCTTTGCGTATAAAAATGTTTTTTTGACACATTGATTTGCAGCGGTTACATGTCCCCAGAATATGCAATTGATGGTTTCTACTCTACAAAGTCCGACGTCTATAGCTTTGGTGTTCTGGTGCTAGAGATAGTGAGTGGGAACAGAAATAGAGGATTCTCTCATCCAAACCACAAACTCAACCTTCTTGGACATGTGAGTGTGACAGCATCAAATGTCAAGTTAAAAATTCTTATCACTCGACTTTGCTACTTCTCCTAAGTAGACTAGTTTTTGTGTTTTAGGCATGGATGCTACACACAGAAGGCAGACCTCTCGAACTGCTTGATACATCGGTAGAGGACTCCATCACTCTGCTTGAAGTTGTGAGAACGATTCATGTGGGTCTTTTGTGCGTGCAGCGAAATCCAGAGGACAGGCCGAGCATGTCAGCTGCAGTTCTAATGTTGAGTGGTGAAGGTGCATTGCCTCAACCTTTGAAACCTGGTTTTTACAGTGAAAGGGATCTGACTGAACTCGAAGCTAGTCATTCTTCTAAAGCATGCTCGGCTAATGAAGTCACTATTTCAGTACTTGAGGCTCGATAACATACGGGAAATGATTTCCGCACACCTATCCCTCGTTGTTTTGTCCCTTGATTTTACTACAACTTCTTCAAGGCAAGAAATAAATGATATGTCGTAATTTATATTTCGTGTTGGTGCATATAACTTCTTAGAATTGAACACAAATATGAGAGATTCCAAGCCTTTACTGTTTTTATTTATGTTTTCTTTGGATTTGAGGTATAGTTCATAACTTCATACAGTATTACAGCAACAAAAAGGTTTTAAACTTTGAAAAAAAAAAAAAAACCAAGTACATGGATCAAATTTGCCTTTTTTTTTTCAGCAAACGGGAGAATTCATAAAGGAATGCAAAACTAAACTATGAGTCAAAACGAAATGCCTATTATATAAGTCATTGTCACATAGCTACACTCTTTGTGCCGGTTTACAAAACTTTGTAATTATGATTAGAACCGTTTATATTATAAATCACTTTATAAAGATAATTTTTGCACAAAAAAAAACCAATAAAATACGATATTGTTTAATCATTGAACTATATAAAAATGAATTGGTAGGAATTGATAAAAGTATTAAAAACTATGGGAGGAATTTCTCCTCATTCTTGAGTGGTCGAGCATTGTTCATATTTAAGCCCGAAAAAAGAAAAATCAATGGAGAAATGTTCAAAGCCGAGCATTGTTCATCAAAACGTGGCTAGAACAAATTTTCGTCGATTGGAAATTTGGAACATTTTCGAAACATTCTAAGGGACGTGTATCGTCGATTGGGCTGGTGATCCTAATAATAGATGTTCAATTACTGGTTTTATAGTATTTCTTGGCTCCAAGCATATTTTTTGGAGTTATAAGAAACAACACATTGTTTGTCGGTCTTCCACAGAAGCAGAATACATAGCTCTTGCTACTACTACTCCAAAAATCGTTTGGATTCAGCAGCTACTCAAGGACTTACACATTGTAAGTTCTGATACTCCTTTACTTCACTGTGATAACATTTCTACCATGGCATTAGCGATCAATCCAGTATTGCACTCCAAGGCCAAGCATATTGAAACTGACTGTTATTTTGTACGTGAAAGAGTTCAACAAGGGACTGTATTGTTACATTTTGTAGCTTCTGCAGATCAGTATGCAGACATTTTCACAAAAGAATTGTGTTCTCTTCGAAATTACACTCACGCGTTGCTACGGGAACTAGCTATTTCAGACGTAATCGGATGGATAAAACACATTTAAGTTGAATAAATTAAGACAATTACAAACAAACAGAGGGATACATGAGTGAGTGAGGCTGGTAAGATAAGCAGTTTTGCTTTTATACACATTTAAGTGAGTTGGCATATAAACACATTGCGGAATGAGTGGAAGAAACTATATGTGTTTGATTAGAAAGAGATGGTTTCCAAAAAAAAATTGTTTCCTTAAGAAACAGAAGAAACATATAGTTCACACATAATATGTGTCCTGCAGTGTAGGCAGCTAGTTCAACAGGTAATTTAAAACAGAAAGTGTTAAGAACTTGTTCGAGTAGCTAAATTTGGAACCACAACTGTTGAAAGGCAAAAAAAAAAAAAAAGACAGGTGGTCTGTTTCCATACGAAACTAAAGAAACAGAACAGGGTCAAGTCTGATTGAAATACATAAGAATATTATGTTTGTATAAGGATCCCTGAACCAAACATTATATGGAAAAGTGTCCAACTTGACTAAAGGATGTTTATTCTACATGGAGGAGATCAGCTACATGCATGAACCAAGTTATGTAGAGAACCTATCTTCGAATAATTTGGTTATTGCTCTCTTTCAAGCTGACTTGGCAACCACAGCAAAAAAAAAAAAAAAAAAAAAAAACCAAATTAGCCCAACCCATTCCTCTGTCATAATCTTTTGATTAGTTTTCGTATCTCTAATCCTAAATTTGTCTTCCATGCTCTCTTTCCCATTTTTCCAGCACCCTAATATCCCATTTTCTGATATTAAATTACGCCGGAGGGTGTGTGAAAGTTGGACCGTGGCTTATTTGGTTCTACTTCTGAATTGCTTCTTGTTTAAACTGTTTACTTAGCTGTTTTTAGGTGTCTTTACTTATGAATCAATTTTTTTTAGAATGAAGTTAGAAGATGTTCTAGCACCAAAGACCATTAGAAGTTGGAAAGAAATGCTGATGCAGCGGTTTGAGAACACAGTTTGGGAAACTTTGGGTAGGAAATATGCTTGCAAGGAAAACCGACAATGGGTGAGCATGACTCTCAAAGCTGGTTTATGTTTAAATTAGCGAATCACCATAATCTTTGCTGGTTGGTTTACACTCATGGCCTACATTTTATTCAAGTTCCTGTAAAGAAAATTGGTCTTTTAACATGCTCTTTTCTAAATTTTAACTAAATTTTAAAAAGGATCGTAATTTTGTAAATAAATTCAAATCCTAAATTGAAATTGCAGTGTAACCAAGCCACAGTTTATGACATGGTTTTTTATCCTAGCCATAATTAGACTAATGTGATTTACACCTAGAGACTAATGTGCTTTTTCACATGCCTTTTTCTCTCAAAATTTATAGAAATTTGAAAATGATCATCACAAATTTCAAAACCTGCATTAACCGAAATTAAAAGGAAATGGACACCATGAGTGCTTGCAAGATGAGAGAAGGGAAACAAAAAGGAAATGGTGCATTTGAACAGAATGATGACAATTTAAAACTTTAATTATGAAAATGCATAATTTTCATGTGTTAAATGAATGAGTTATTTTAGGATTACAATGCCAAGCTTTTGGATTTCGAACTTGGGAAAGATGGTCCTGAGGGTGATAAAACTCATGTTTCGACGTGAGTCATGAGAATCTATGGTTATGCAACCCCAGAGTACGTGATGACTGGTGAGTGTGCGTGTGTGTTCTGTAACCATCAGTTCATCATATATCAATATAGCACACTCCAATATCATCACAGAAGCAAAACAGAAACGGTGAATCATAAAAAGCTCCTAGAGTCACAATTCTAGAAGAGGAAAACAGAATGCTCGCAACTCAACCAACAATATCAATAGTGTTCTACTAAATTACACGTTATATGATTAGCATTATTTTTATTGAGATATCTCACATCTCAAAAAGTTTAGAAATTTCAATGAAGGCTACGACCGCATTATATAAAGAAGAAACCTAGACCTAATTGAACACACATAAACAAGCTCACTTTAATATCATAAAGATATAACTAAGATATTTCATGCCGACTCAGGCAAACTAAGTAGACACAATAACAACTCCAGAAAGGTGGAGGCAGGAGCACTAAACACCTTGGAGGTTCTAGATAAACGCAACACAATTATTAGCATCTAATGTCCATATGCTGGATTTGAAATTACATGAATATCACAAATAAACAGAATGGAGAACAAACTTTTGGCGACTCTAATATGGGTAGCTACATCTGGAGTGGAGATGGTTGTGTTACTGTTGAAAGCTGAGAACGATCAGTGACACCATCAATGTCATCCTCATTGATGTCATACAGACTCAATATCCTGCATGGTAAATCACATGAAGATCTAAATTTCTCAATATTCAAAATCGAAGACTAAACCACAAGAAGTTAAGAATTAGACCAATCAGATAGATCTGGTTCAGGAAAAAAAAATCAAGAAAATACAGGAAACAGTGGAGGTGGTGGCAAGTAATCATGTAGATAAGATGAAATAAAACCCTGAAATGCTTCTAACATGCAAGGAACATATACCATCATTCACCATCTCTTCCCAAAAACTACAGATACGTTTTAAACCGACAACTATGAATACATATTCAAATTGGGAAAAAGTAGGACGGAAAACATACCCAAAAAGTAACAGTGGCGTTCTAGCTACTGCCAAATCTCAGATTTATCAACTGAGGAGACAAAACGTAAAATCCCCTTTTAGCTGGGAAAGCCCTGACAAAGCACCACAACTCACCGCAAAACCAAACTGTTAGGGTGTCGTCCAAATTAACAAAAATCCAAAATCAAAACTCAAATACAATACCTGAGTTGAATAAAACTCATTTCACTATGATCTGAAGTCAGGCCGCGCACAAACTGGGCTGGAAATTCTTCGGAAATCCGGCAACAACTTCGAAATCCTAGACGGCAAAGCCGTTGATCTCATCGATTCAATCTGCTACTCCTAAGGACACTCAAGGAACCAAATCCCTAATTACTCAAGCAGCCGAATTCAATAGATCCCAACAAATTAAATGCAAGTAAAATACAAAAAATTATAAAAATCAAATGAAAATAATAAAGCTGCAAAATGAAGTAGCAATAGTATACCTTTTCAAATCGAGGGGATCCATCGGCGCGAGATTCCACATCAACTAAAAAAAAAAAGTAAAGAGAAAGTTAGAGAGAACCAAAGATTTGGGGGTTTTGCTAGAACGGAAGATTTCGAGACAAAAGTAAACGTTGAAGAGGACACCAGCACAACTGAATACAACATAAATCATCCAAAATATGACGCAACTACATGTATATATGATATTCACAAAAATAAATAAATAAATAAGGAAAAGTGAGAAAAAAAATTGGTCTCTATTGAGAGCACTAGCTACCGTCCATCTTTTGGTGAGGTTGGCGGAGAGCTCACTGTAGTGGCGCTCGTACCCTTCGAATACGTCGCTCATCTTTCCCTAAGTTTCTCTCTGCATTCAACCCATCACAAAATTTCAGCAATAATTCAAATACAAAGCCCTAAATCCAACAAATTTGGGAGATTGATTGCGAATTATGATGAAAATTTGAACGATCTGAAATCAATGGAATCGGAAGTAAATACCTGTTTCGATTGGAGATTTGAATGGATCGCCGGAGACGACTGCTGAAAAGAAGTGGCGGGTGTTTATTTTTTGTTCTAGATGGTGATGGCGGCGGCGGCTTGCTGTCGAAGCGATTGAAACGGATCGAATAATGTGCACGAAAGGAAACCTCTCTCTCTACAGATGACCCTTCCTTTCACCGCCAAAATAAGGCATCAAAACACCTTGCTCGCTCCTGTTCAGTGCCCCCACCCCTCCCTCTCTCTCTACCTCTGCAAGCCGCCTCTCTCTTTCTGTTTTTGCCTTACCGAATGTCAGACCATCCTCAATCAATCAAGTTAATGGAATCCTCACAAAATCCCTCACTCAATCGGGTCAGTGATAACCTCTATCAATTTCCTCCCTCATCCTCTGCAACACTGGCACATCCCTCACCTAATCCCTCCATCCCATCGAACCCAAGCACACCACCACTCTCCCAAACTGAGAATGACCCAAATACCCCTGCAATTTCTAATCTGGTACGTCGGATTTAGAATGTACTAGGAAGTTTGCCCGCACGTTGCTGCGGGAATGTCAAATATATTGTAAGTATTGTATATAAATGTTACATAAGGGAACAAATATGTTGTAAGAATTGTGTGTAGAATTTATAAAACATGTACCAAGTATTTGCATAAGATATATAGTTGTTACTTGTTCAAATTATAACAGCTTGTACAAACATGAGTTTTTGAAATTCACCTGCCTTAACTTCTCCATACTTTACACACAGAGACCCTTATCTTTTTTGGTGGTTTAAAAGCTTGTAAACCACGGGAGGCTGTCCATTCTGTTACAAAGATGCAGAACCAAAATATATAGTTTATCAATTTTCGAGAGCATATATGGACATATTAAATTGTATGTAAAGAATGTATATCAAATAGCAAAAGAAATCACAACACAGCTCCGGCTAGCACAACAATAAGAAATCTCAAATAGAAAAAATCTACCAACTACCATACGGATGATTTTTAAATGAATAGAAGGCTACCCTATTATGGAGAGCTTATACCTTTCACTTGTTTACTGTTCTTGATGAGTTGCAAAACACAACCAACAAAAGAAAATCAAACAAACATCAAAAGAAAGGTCATGCCTGATAAGAAGGTTTCGTTTATAATTATTTCTATTTCTACATAAATACTAATAAATTAAGCTCCTAATGATCTGCATAAACATTTGCAGGGCCCTCTTTTCCATCGACGGAAATGACTGAAACAAATCCGACCCATGTCTTGATGACATCAATTATGTGTGGAACCACCTAAATGGACTCAAATCACGGAAGAAAGCTAGTCATCAGTGTTCAAGCAAGTGAAGCTAAAAAGAAAAGGTAGGACATATGAACATTGTGATTTTGTACCATCACCTGGACAGTTTTGCCAACATAAGGGCACAGGACAGAAATGAATGAACTCAATTTCAATACGCTAAACGTTTAAGGTATATACATCATGAAAGTCTTATGAATAACCAAATTATCTGAAGTTCAAGATATTGGATTAGCTACATACAGATTTGGAGACAAAACCAACAGATCCAGTCCTGTATAGCTTGCAGTGAATAATATTATCAATTGTTCCAGCAGTGTCACCAATCTCCAACAGTAGCTGGGCCAATGACAACCTGCAAAAGATACGATAATTAAAGTTAGTATTGCCAGTTCATTTTCCCAGGTTAGTGAAATTAAGATGACTTTGCATCAATTGTGCAACCTTGTTGTTTGCCCGTGCACATGCGATCAATTGCCACAACTCTAATGGTTGGTTGCTTGAGAGCAGCCATGGAAGAAGCAGCAGCATTGCACATATATCAACATACATTCATCGTTAGGTACAACCATAAAAGTTTCGCACTCCAAAACACTACTCATAGAATAATCACTGCCCTTCTGTATGAAGCAAAGTTGATTAAAACATCAGCAGTAGGATGTGCGGCGCATGATGCTTCAATGCTGCAACAGTTATCAACCCAAGGGTCAGACAATCTCGAAACAACAGATAAAGAATAATAATCTAACTAATAACATGATTTGAACATATTGGATATGGAAAATTAAAATTAACCAAGCATACATGCATATACATAACTATACAAAAGGTGGCTTGCAGCCACGAAAGACGAAATCTAGGAAGAGGATGAGAAAATGGCGAATTACTTTGAGTGCACTGGTATGGCGACTTCATCTTGACCGAAAAATAGCTTCTGAAATCCCTCAGAACCTGGGTTAATGATTCCAGCAACTGATGGTGTCTCCCTCCCTATTACAAACCTCAGTTATTACATTTACATCTTTCTCAAAAACTAAAAACTATAAGTAAGATACAGTTTGAAGTCAAAATTCGGAAATGATACACACCGCAAAGGAAGTCAAAATCGAGTTAGAAGCACCTGATATATCTTGCCAGTGGTCATGTTGTTATCCCTAGTAAGAGTCACATCTAGGAAGTGTTCATAGTTGCCCAGGTCCAAATCAACCTACAATTACGATTAGAGTTTAAACAAACTCAACATCATAAAGTTTAAAGATAAGACTAACACTCAACATGATACTAAGATAGAATCCAAAAATAAATTAAAGATATGATTACAATTATTTGTTCTAATCGAACATATTTTCTAGTTTTCTTATCCAATTATACAATTGCAGTTCCTAAAACAAAAAATAATTAAAAAATAATTTGCAGAAAGAAAATTGGAAAATTCGAACTTGATAAAAGTCTACCTTAAGAAACCCCATTACCGAGTAACAGCAACAACAACATTGAGACATAATTTGGTGAATATATATGGTGGACAAATTTAACAACTCTAGTACTGTTAACAACGCTTCAACCAATACAACAGAAATGAAATCAATATATACCTACATATCCCGAGTCCGAATAGTACCCTTGTGCCTTGCAATGTCTTGGTGAGTGACTCCTGCTTAAAATAAACCTGCCCAACTACGAAACGTTGAATTTTTTATGTTCTCTTTGAACAAAAATGAAAAGCAGAGTTATAAACAAAGAAGAAAAAGTAATGAAAGTGAAAGAAGAAACGTACATTGAGCCAATGAGGTATGAGCCATCCGGGACACAAACGAAAGATAATGGTATGATGATCTGCGTATCAGGAAAATGGATTTTCAATTTTCAATTAATAAATCAATAGATAATGAAAAGAAAAAGTGAAAGAAAGAAGAAAAGAGATTAAAAACAGATGGTACCGTACCGCAACACTGTTGGATGGAACAATGGTAGCACAACAATCCCTTTTTTAACAGGACAGGAACATATTTATTTATGATCTATCCATTTATGAAGTTAAAAACTTGATTCTAAATTTTGTAGCACATCTTTAAATACTATATTTGTAGTATAATTGTTTGAATTGTTCTCTCCATTTTCTATCAAAATTTTCAGACCTTCTCTTGATGTGATTCTAGATAATGCAACATACAATTGACCATGGGTAAAAACAGGTTCTGGGAGATACAATCCAACTTGCTTCAATGATTGTCCTTGATTTTTATTAATCGTCATTGCATAACATGGTCTAACTGGAAATTGTCGTCTTTTAAAAATAAAAGGCCATTTGCTTTCGGTTGCTGCAAGAGTGATCCTTGGTATGAAAACCTTGTGACCGATATTGGTTCCAGCAAGTATTTTAGCTTCAATAATTCTATTAAATAATTGTGTAACGACCAATCTAGTTCCATTACATAAACCAAAAGGCTGATTTAAAATTCGTAACAACATAATTGGCATCCCAATTTTTAAAATCAAGTTATGTGCAGGGAAACCAGTGAATTCAAGTTTGTTTAAAAACTCTGTAGGATACATTGTTTCAAGATTTTCAACATTACCATTTGAAGAACACAAAGAATCATAACTTAAAAATGCATGTTGTTCTCCAGGTACTAAATTAATTATATAATTATTCACATCTGATACAGTTGTGTTTTGAGGTGTTACAATAGCTCGCTCTCTTAGATATGCATTGTCAAAAGAATTTTCAAAATCAGGATAAGTTGCCAGAAAAATTGAAGAAATTG
Source organism: Malus sylvestris (assembly GCF_916048215.2). NCBI lineage: Eukaryota > Viridiplantae > Streptophyta > Magnoliopsida > Rosales > Rosaceae > Malus > Malus sylvestris. The sequence goes on along the minus strand of NC_062264.1, from coordinate 34,671,706 downwards.
GATCTGTAGAAGAATGAATTATTAAATCTTCAGGTATTTGAATAAAAGATGAGTCTGCATCATTTGAATCATTTATTATGTCATGAATTTGTCCATCACCTATTTGTAAAATCCAATGTGCAAAATCTTTGATTTTATTTTTCTCATCAATACTTAAATCATTTCTTAATAGTCTCATATTCTCTTTTAAATGAAATTTTTTAAAATGTGATCATAAATAAGAGCTATTTAAAGTAGCATTTATTATATCTTCTTTGCTTGCTCCAGGAATAACAGGTAATATTTGTCAGAAATCACCACCTAATAAAAGAGGTTTACCGCCAAATGGAACATTGTTATTTGGAGCGTGTAAATGTGATAAAATGTCACATAACGATTTATCCAATGCTTCAAAACAATATTTATGATTCATAGGTGTTTCATCCCATATAATCAAATCTGTTTTTTCAATTAATTCAGCAAGATGAGTTTTCTTTTTTATTGGGCAAATTGAGGCATCAGTAAGAACCAACGGAATTTTAAATCTGGAATGAGCTGTTCGACCACTTGGTAATAACAGAGATGCTATTCTTGATGATGCTACAGCCAAAACAATTTTACCTTCAGATCTAAGTTTACTAATAATTGTATCCCATAAAAAAGTTTTTCCAGTACCACCATGACCATATACAAAAAATAATCCTCCTTTTTTTTGTATTTACAGCATCTATAACAGAATTATACACATATTTTTTATCTTGATTAAGTTGTGACTTTAAAATTTCATGTTTTTTGGACAATTCTTCATAATCATAATTTAGCTCCTCTCTTAAAAGTTTATTTTTTATTTCCAACATTTTTTTTCATCAGGCAATGGCAAATTATATTTAACCAAAGAGGTAGAAGCATTGTTAAAAAGTAATTCTAATTCAAATAAGACAGAATTTTTTAGTTCATTCTCTGGTACAATCATATCAGGAATTCCAAAAGTTTTTCGTAGTTTGTATAAGATATCATCATACATGTTTTTCCAATGAGTGTTAAAAAGAATTTGAGGATTTGCAACATCACAATATAAAAGTATTGTAACAAACAATTGTCTCAATTGAGTAGACAATGCAACATGTACAACAGTTGCTAAAGCTTATAACCATTCTTTATCATCACCTAATAATCCTAATGATTTACATGCTACTTGATATGAAGAATGGACAACACCATTAACAATTTTGATATCATCAAAATCTAATGCACCTGTTTTTAAATTCAAAAGCATTCTTAAATAATATAATTCACCTGATGCAGGATGTACATATGCTATTCTGCCAATTGAACCTCTAAAAACCAGGTTTTAGAGGTGCATTGCCCCCACCTCTAAAACCTGGTTTTTACAGTGAAAGGGATCTGACTGAACTCGAAGCCGGTCATTATTCTAAAGCATGCTCAGCTAATGAAGTCACTATTTCACTAGTTGAGGCTCGATAAAATTTTGGAAATGATTTTCGTACACACTTTCGTCTTCATTTTGTCTCTTGATTTTCCTATAACTTCTTCAATTGGATGGCAATGTTATATAAGTCATTGTCACAAGGCTACACTCTCTAGGCCAATTCACAAAAGTTTGTGAATATGATTTGAACTGTCATATTATAAATCGATTCGTAAAGATGATTTTTCAGCAAAAAAAAATGATATTGTTTAGTCATTGAGCCATATAAAAACATATGGTAGGAATTGACAAAAGTATTACGAACTGTTTATGAGGCATTTTCGTTCTTGAGTGGCCAAACATTGTTCATTTTTAAGGCGAAAAAAATCAACAGAGAAAATATCTAACATATTTTAGTAGTGGCTAGAACAAAGTTTCATCAATTGGAACATTTTCGAAACTGTTTTAAATGAATTCTGAAAAATTTTACAAAACAACAAAAGTTCTATGAAAATAAGTTTTATGACGGTTTTGTTGAATTCCCCAAAACAGATTAAAACCCCCAAATAACAATTATATATAAAAAAGAGGGTTATACTATCTACAAACTCATTTTTACTTCCCACACATTCTTTCAATATTCGCTCCTCAGATGAAGTAAATTGGAGAAAATCAAGGCCAAATATTAACAAAGGTGATTGAAAGATAAAAATAAACATGTGAATAACACTAGCTACCTCTTACATAAATTTCTCCAGTATGAGACACGGAAAGACATGTCCAAGTAGAAGAAATTTATCAGTGTGACCGGCACATGAGGTGGTACACCACGTGTCACTATGTAAATGATGGGATATGTGTGTTAAAAAATTAAGGGAAATTTTATTTGAATACATCTAATCTCTTTCTACACCCAACTTACCATCTTCACCCATATTGTTTTTTATTAAAGAATTAATATCTCTTTAAACCCAAATTTATTACCTAAACTACCCTTTCAAACCCAATTCAAAATGTAAAATTATCTTTACACCCACTCCCTTAATAAAATCACATATCTAATTGAATGTTTTTTATTCAAAAAGGCGTCATTTGCCCCTCTATAATTGCTTATGCTGTATAGGACTAGCATTTCCATGGCTGCTTTTTTTCTTTCTACTGCAACAACCCATCCATGGACTTGGGATCCAAGAGATCATTCCATAAACTTGAATTTGCCAAGAGAATGTTACGCAAGCTTTGTCTACTAATTCCTGGAGTTGGATCTTCAATTCTCTCAACTCCGCTGGTGCCATTCGATAAGGTGCCAAGGAAATAGGATTTGTACCTGGGAGTAAATCGATAGTAAACTCAATTTCCCTCGCAGGGGGCAACCTTGGTAAATCATCCGAAAACACATCAATGAAGTTCCTTACAACTGGCACCTCTTCTGGACGTAAAAAAGGTTCATCATTCACAACTACGTGGGCTAAAAACCTCACACAACCCTTATTCAACAACCTAGTTGCTCGAATAGCAGAAATAATACTATTGGGGATGACATGTCACTCACTCATAAATGTAACTGCTGGAAGTCTTGGCCGATTGAACATCACAATTTTCTCCCAACATGCGACATTCGCTCAGTGCTTAGATAGCCAATCTATTCCCAGAATGATATCAAACTCCGCTAGTTTAAAAGGAATTAAATCAATCTCTAAGTTTTCCCATTCCACAATAACTGGACAATTCCGATATTGCTAGTGAGCACAAAACAATTCATCACGTGGCATTTGAATCAGCCTATCAAAACCTAGTGGCTGAGGTTGAGAATGTATAACCCGAGCAAAAGATGAAGAAACAAAAGATTATGTAGCACCCAAATCAATTAAAACTCTAGCCCAAGTATTACAGACAGGTAACGTACTGGTGATAACTCGAGGATCTTGATCAGCCTCCTGCTGAGTCATGGCGTTTATACGTCCATGAACCTGATATCCCGCATTATTGTTCCGATTGCCACGACCTCTGGAACCACGTCATGCTCTGTTCCCCTGATTACTGTTACCATAAGATGTTCCAGCCTGCTGCTGGGTCGAAAACTGAGCACTCCGGCTGTCATTTCCTCTAAAACTTTGGCTACATCTGCCACCAAACTGCATACCTCTGTTACCCCTGTAGTTCTGATTATTACTGCTACCATAACTTCGACTACTACTGCCATTGCCATCATAGCTCTGTCTGGCACCAAAATTCTGAATTGTCTGATATTCACTGTAGCTTGAGCCAGAGGCAAAATCACCATGTGGTGGTGCTGAAGGACAATCACGAACAAAATGCCCAATGTCACCGCACCTGTGACAAACTACAACAGTTATCCCACGACTCCCTCGATGACGTAACCCACATTGATTACAGACCAGATAACTCGAAGTGAAATGACCGAAAGATCGTCTCACCGACTCGTTGCCTGAGCTTTCACTGGACGACCCTGAACCCCGACATGGTCGTTTAAAGGAAAAAGAATGTTTGGGACCTACAGAAATGGAGGGGCCCACTGATTCTCTGGTACTCCGTGACCGAAATTCCGACTCATCTGATTCTAATTCCGCTGTCTATTTTATCTCTAGGGCTGGCCCAAAATCTGAGGTTAATCCTGCATCTCTATATTCCATTTAGACTGTTCTATACTCAGACTTATCTCGATTACTTCTTCATAAGTTCTAGGTCTCTGAGCAGTTACCAGTGTACGATACTTTTGGTTCAGTGCAAGCATTGCCTGATCCATCTGTGCTTGTGGATTATCATAAGTCCCATCATGATGCCTAGCCAAGTGCCTGAAGGTGCTGTCAAATTCTGTGATGATGAGGTCACCATGTCTGAACTCTAAATACTCCTGCCTCTTTCTCAATCTGTAACCGGGGCTTAGAAAGTAAGTAATAAAACATTTCCTGAAGGCAGCCCATGTCATCCAAGAACCAAGTGGACGAGATTCTTTCGTTGATTTCCACCAATTCCTAGCATTACCCTGAATAAAATAACTTGTCGTGTTTGCCCACTCATTTAGTGGACATTTCATAGCCTCCAGAGTATCCTCCATTTTCTTTAACCACTACTCAACCTCTTCACAATCTCCCACAGATTTCAACTCAGTAACTCCATGACTTCTAGCGATTTCTAAATACGTCCGATTCGGCCTATGATCCGAAAGAGCATTCATTAATGCATATGTAAACTGCTGGATTCCTCCCATTATAAAAGAACGAGGTTGTCGAGGTACATTCCCACCAGGATTAGCCATGATTCTGACAAGGACAACAAGATTTAAAATAGCTGAAATTTACCAAATTGATGGAAAGAAACCCTAACCTTGCTCTTATACCAATCTGACACGTCTCGACCCCGATATTCCCTGAATACCCGGATAGGCACGTGTTGGTCGACACCCAAGGGTGACGAAATCCATTTATTGAATACAAGAGTAATGATTAGGAGGAAATATACATGAATAATCATTAGAATCTAAAGGTAATAAACATAGTTTAAGGAAATGTCTAGAGTGTACATAGTACGTTCTAATTCAAGATCACAAAAGGAAAGATCATTACAAGATATCACACAAATGTATGATAGACTGCTACTAGTAGGGGAATGCCTCGTACGTTGTGTCGTAGTCCTCGTTTCTAAGACCTGAATAGGGGCGCAAAACAAAGGTGAGTGGACCAAGTTCATATATACAATAATAATAAAATAGTTATCAAGATACTAATCCCTACGATTTATATAAAGAAAACTACTAGCATAATAAGTGATAGGTTTACTGAAAACCCTAGCATGCCAAAAACATCTCAAAAGACATATCGCAGAAAAACATCGCGGAAATCAAAATATTAATCGTCTCATAGATCGTCTCGTAAGTGCGGTGTGCTGCCAGTAAGATCACTGAATAAATATAACTCCCGACCCTATGCCAACACCATGATCTATGCTTCCGTAGCCAGAGATTACCAACTTCCGGCCCAATGCCTGCTCCATGTCCCTCAGCACGTAGCAGTAGAGTTGTGCGGATAATGATTAAGAATTTCCCCATTAGCAACTTCATCTAAGCACAAAAAATGTACAATTTATCAAACTACCCAACTATAGAAATTTAAGAAATGGAAATGGGTCTTGGGTTTGGATCCGGATTAGGGTTTAGGTTTAGTTTAAATAGGGTTAGGACTTATTGGGTTTTGGGTTTAGATAGTTTAGAAACAAATGGGTGGTTTGAGCTTAAGCCTAAACCCACACAACACACATACACACACGCCAGCACACACATATGCATGCACATCACACATGCACACATGCACAACACATACACACGTGCACCACATACACGTGCACCACACACATTCACACACACTTAAACACACACTCACACGGCACAACACACACACACATACACATGCACCACACATATTGCACACGCACACACACACGGCACGGTACAACACACACACACACACGGCACAACACACACACACACACGGCACAACACACACACACATCGCAGCCCACACCATACATACACTGTACTGCATACACACTCACGACACTGAACAACAAACAAGAAGGTAATTAATTACCTGGGTTCGAATTCAAAGAGGTTTGTGTACCCACAGCAACAAACTCGCCGGAGTTCGTCCTCGGGGAAGGTATGCATGCACATGAAGCGGATAACAGGGCTGAGATTGAGGGTGAGAGCTCAAAGCTCTCGGGTCTTCAATGGTAGAGCACTCGGAGTTGCTCTGATGTTGCATGCAAAGTTGTAGTCGTGTTCCCTATGTCCCAAAGGTTCAAAGTATCAAGATTTGGGATTAAATTTGTGAAGGAACGAGCACTGGTGGTGGCTGGTTTTGATGGAGCTAGAGAGAGAGTTTCGAGAGTTAGAAGGATAGTGAGGTTGGATGAAGAAGAAGAAAGAGAGTGAAAGAGTAAAAGTACATTTTAATAAAAAAATGTAAAGAAGTGTCTGATAGTGGTGGGTGGGTAGAGAGAGAGAAAAAAAATGTAAAGGAAAAGAGAGAGAGTGGAAGAATTGGTCAAAAGGAAAAAAGAGAGAGAGAGAGAGAGAGATGGCTAGGTCTAAATGAGAATAAAGACTAAATTGATAGACCTAAACATGTTTCAGGAGGAATATAGAAATATAGCTAAAAAAATGTGGGGGTGGGTATAACATATATGCTTAAATTGACAAAAGCAAAGTCAAATATTTGAAGTAAATTTATAATCTTAGATCATGCTAGAAGAAACCCTTCATAAACCAATTAAAGCAGCTGAATCCATATAATAAAATCGCTCTCTGTTGAATTTATATTAAGAATAGAGAGAATAATATTTAATAAACAACTTATTGAATCATATTATTGTTAGTCCATTGTGAGGCTACGCCCACTCCCTTCCCCTTAATGCAGGTAATATCATTTGTTCAAAAAAAAAAATCATTTGACAACTAATTTAATCACATTATTATCCGCGTGCGAAATACCTTTTTTATAACTGGCATTACACTTCTCTTAAGATGTTTTGAGCGTATTTAAAAATAGAGAAAATAATATTTAATGAACAATTGATTGAATTACATTATTATTAGCCTATTGTGATGTACTAATTATTTATATAAAAAAAAACTATAAGAAAAAAATTAATTATTAAAAAAATATTGTTAAAATGATGAAAATGCCCCTACCACATTTGATACATTATTTTGGGTTGCTTTTGAAGTTTTTTATTTGAGAGGCATTTTTGTCCAATTATTTTTTGTGAAGCTTTTGACACCAAAAAATACTATTCAATGGGCCCTTGCCTTTATATGTGTGTGTGTATATATATATATAATATAGATGAGATAGAGAGTCAATTAGAACGTATTGGACAAAAGAGTATTTCCATGTACACTATGTTCTTTTTTTGTTGTTTAATTCTAAGTCGTGTCTTGAGAGTACGGAATAAATTGAGTTTCTCCAGAGTCTAAAAATTGAAGTGCTTTGACTTTGGATTATAGATTGTTGAATCATGTGAGAGGGACACCTACCGAATCACAAGCACAAGAGTATGGACAAAATTTTATCTTTAAGATATTGTATTTATACAAGCCTCAATCTCCAAGTTTGCTAGTTTTTCTAACTTTCTTTATATAATCTTGTGTATTATAGATGTTGTGATTTTCTTTATATGATTAGAATTGTTGTGCTATTGCTTTAACAGTGTATTCAAGTCAAACGTCAAACGTCAAACGTGGGGTTCCTCTCTTCGTCTAATTTTTCCACCAATAATGGCCAAGAGTAAATTGTCACGGGAATTGGATGACCACATATTAATTTAGATATTTTGCTAATGTAAGCTTCCTTTGAGCTGAGGGAATTGGATGATCATTGACCACATATTAATTTAGATATTTTGCTACTGTATGAAAAAACTTAATTGTCATGGGAAATTGTGAGGCCGAGACAAAATCATTCTTGGACGGAGTCCGATGTCTACTTCCGATTGAAAACAATTTCCCTTGAATTTAATGAAAATGCGAAATCACGATATTGCAGTCGAAAATGACTGAACAATGCGAAATCATACATGTAAGAAGGGCGTAGAGGGACAATTTGTCTTCCCATGAATTTAATGAAAAAACCATTGAAAGCTTCAACTAAGATGTGCTTGCTTCTCTTCTACTCTTCTTTGCTGCTCATCTTCGCAGCAGTATTCTCCATAGCTGATGACGGCACAAGTACATTTCAGTCCATTAGAGACGGTGAGACTGTAGTTTCAACTGGGGGAACATTTGAGCTAGGATTTTACAGTCCTGATGCTTCTAATAGACGGTACGTGGGGATATGGTACAAGAAGATTTCTGTTAAAACCATTGTATGGGTTGCCAACAGAGACACACCCCTCACTGATTTGTCTGGCGTTCTGAAGGTCACCAACCCCGGAATACTTGTGCTCAACCACAACATGAGCACAATTTGGTCCTCCAACACATCGAGAACTGCACAGAATCCAATGGCACGTCTTTTGGATTCGGGTAATCTTATCGTGATAGATATGAGTGATGATGACTCTGAGAACCTTCTGTGGCAAAGTTTTGATTACCCTGGCGATACATTCTTACCAGGTATGAAGCTTGGTAGGAACACAGTTACAGGCTTCAATTGGCATCTTAGATCGTCGAAAAGTCCTCAGGATCCTTCTCAAGGAAATCGTACATCTCAACTTGGTCCCAAAGGATATGCAGAATTATTTGTGAGGGAAGGTTCGGTCATTAAATATCGGACTGGACCATGGAATGGAGTAGGGTTCAGTGGAAGCCCTCAGTTCAATCCAAACCCTATATTCACATACATTTTTGTTTCTGAGCCTGATGAAATGTACTACAGTTACAAGCTTCACAACAGCTCAATCTTTTCGAGGGTGGTGTTAACTTCAGATGGACTTGTGCAGCGCGCTACACATGGATTGATAGAACCAAAGGTTGGGTTCTTTACCAATCAGCCAAAATTGATGACTGTGTAAACTATGCATTGTGTGGTGTACATGGTGCATGTAACATTGAAGAGTCCCCGGTTTGTAGTTGTTAGAAAGGATTTACACCAAAGTTCCCGAAAGAATGGGATTTGGTGGATTGGTCTCATGGCTGTGTGAGAAAGACTTCTCTAAATTGCACTGGAGATGTGTTCCAAAAGTACTCGGGGGTGAAATTGCCTAGCACAGAACAATCATGGCATAACAAAAGTATGAACCTCAAGGAATGTGAGATGCTGTGCATGAAGAACTGCTCCTGCACGGCTTATACAAATTTGGATATCCGGGATGGAGGAACTGGGTGCTTGCTGTGGTACGGTGATCTAATTGATATAAGATACACTGCTGAAAACGGGCAAGATATTTATATAAGAATGGCCGCAGCAGAACAAGGTATGTAAAAAACACCTTTTGGTGACCATGCATTTAGTCATAATCATATGCTCGAAACAAAGTCAAGACATAACGAAGTGAAACATTGTACTAATTCTAACAGTTTTAACTTTGAATGTTGACACAATTAGCAATATCTTCTTTTAGAATTGTCTCACAAACTAGAAACTATTAGTTGGATGATAGACATTATACAATTTTTATTTATTTGTTTATTACTCTCCGACTCATAGATTTTATGTCTTCAAAAATATCATTTGTAGATCATGAAGACGATACAAAGATCAACGCTAAATACTCTGAATCCAATGAAAAGAAAATGAGAATCATAATAAGCATTATTGTGTTGTCTACCGGATTGCTGATCCTGGGCCTTTCTCTGTTGTTTTATGTTTGGAAGAAGCAGCACCAAAAATGTGGGAAGTTGGTTGTATTATTGTGCCCCTCTTCTTTCCAAACTACATAGTTCAATTGTATAGGGATTTTTTTTCACTTGTCACTGCGTCTTTGTAGGAAAATTGGGACGCAGCCAAAATGAGGATCTGGAATTACCGTTATTTGACTTGATGACTATAGTTTCTGCAACCAATAACTTTTCAATTGAAAACAAACTTGGTGAAGGCGGTTTCGGATCTGTCTTTAAGGTAAAACTAGATAGTCCTTCATAGTTTCGAAGTTGTATAGATACATGTACTTCTGGTCAGAATATGGAATGATGGATACAAGTAGTGTGCAAACTACAAAATATGAATTTTGGTCATAACATACGCTGATGGATTTTAGGGTACGATGCAAGATGGACAAGAAATCGCAGTGAAAAGGCTTTCAAAAAATTCTAGACAAGGACTCAACGAGTTCAAGAATGAAGTTACACATATTGCCAAACTTCAGCACAGGAATCTAGTAAAACTTCTTGGATGTTGCATTCAAGAAGACGAGATGATACTGATCTACGAGTTCATGCCTAACAAGAGCTTAGACTTCTTTATTTTTGGTTTGACCACTCAAAAACCTTGCATTTAGTTTGATTAGTCCACTTATGCTAGCAACCTAGCATGATGTATTTTTTTGACAATTGTGAATTATGATATTTTGCAAATCAAACAAGAAGGATATTATTAGACTGGGCGAAGCGCTTTGAAATTATTAATGGGATAGCTCGAGGGCTCCTCTATCTTCATCAAGATTCTAGATTGAGAGTTATTCATAGAGATCTCAAAGCAAGTAACATTTTATTAGGCAGTGAATTTAACCCGAAAATCTCAGACTTTGGCCTGGCTAGAAGCTTTGGAGGAATTGAAACGAAAGCAGAAACGAAGAAAGTGGTCGGAACATAGTAAGTATCCTAAAACACAATTGTACAGCTCTTTTTTAACGAATTTTAAAAAACACTAATAGAAACTAGAAAGTCTAGATTCTTTGCGTATAAAAATGTTTTTTGACACATTGATCTACAGCGGTTACATGTCCCCAGAATATGCAATTGATGGTTTCTACTCTATAAAGTCCGACGTCTATAGCTTTGGTGTTCTGGTGCTAGAGATAGTGAGTGGGAGTAGAAATAGAGGATTCTCTCATCCAGACCACAAACTCAACCTTCTTGGACATGTGAGTGTAACAGCATCAAATGTCAAGTTAAAAATTCTTATCGCTCGACTCTACTACTTCTGCTAAGTACACTAGTTTTCGTGTTTTAGGCATGGATGCTACACACAGAAGGCAGGCCTCTCGAACTGCTTGATGCATCGATAGAGGACTCCGTCACTCTGCATGAAGTTGTGAGAATGATTCATGTGGGTCTTTTGTGTGTGCAGAGGAATCCAGAAGACAAGCCGAGCATGTCAGCCGCAGTTCTAATGTTGGGTAGTGAAGGTGCATTGCCCCCACCTCTAAAACCTGGTTTTTACAGTGAAAGGGATATGAGTGAACTCGAAGTCGGTCATTCTTCTAAAGCATGCTCAGCTAATGAAGTCACTATTTCACTAGTCGAGGCTCGATAAAATTTTGGAAATAATTTTCGTACACATTTTCGTCTTTATTTTGTCTCTTGATTTTCCTATAACTTCTTCAATCGGGAGGCAATGTTATATAAGTTGTTTGTACCATACTTGACCAATCCCGAAACTACCGAGCACCGGCCAACGCTATACTGTCAAGGACCCAGAAGAGTTCCCCTCCGACCAGGAGGCCAATCACTACTCGACACGTGTCAAGATTAGAAGCCAATCAGAGCGCAGCACGTGTCGACATCAAGAACCAATCATAACATGACACATGTCAATGTGACAAAGCTACAAGTTTTTCTATAAATAGGGGTCATTCCCCCATAATATGGGCTAATGCCATTTTGTGTTAAATCATTCACAAGAACTCACTAAATTGAGAGCTTGATCCTTTGTACTTGTGTAAGCCCTTCACTACTAATAAGAACTCCTCTACTCCGTGGACGTAGCCAATCTGGGTGAACCACGTACATCCTGTGTTTGCTTCTCTGTCTCTATTCATTTACGTACTTATCCTCACTAGTGACCGAAGCAACCAAGCGAAGGTCATAAAACCTGACACTTTCTGTTGTACCAAAGTCTTCGCTGATTTTGTGCATCAACATTTGGCGCCGTCTGTGGGAAACGACACTTATTCCTACTCTCTTCAGCTGTGTCAAGCTGGTTTCTATCATTCGTACACTTTCTTTTGATCAGGCATCCCTCTCCAGCATGGGAAGCGAAGGAAGCCACAGCACACAGAATGACACCCCCCTTGCACATAGTGCGAAACAACGAAAGAAGGAAGGAAAACGAGTTCTTCTTCAAGCTAAAGTCGATGAGTTGGAAGCTCATAACAACAAGATAGCAATGAGGAATGAGGTCCTCCAGGAGCAATATGAGAAGCTCTTCGAGACACTCCACGAAGCTAGGCAAGCTCAGACACGCGAGCTTGTTGCCCCCGTGGAAGTCAACCATCAACTGGGTGCCCTCCAACATGGAGGGTCACATGCATTCGACATAGATATCCCTGATAGGGAACATATTACCCCTCGAATTGATAATCAACATGAGGCTTCTCTTAACCCAGTTGCTTCGACCCGAACCATGAGAAGTGGAGGGAGACACCTCTTTGCTGAAGGGGCAGAAGGATCGAAAGCCGTCTTTCGCGATTGTCGGGATTTCCTGAAGCAACGTCGAGAGAATTCCATCCATATAAGCTCAAAGATTAATGACCCAAGGATTTCTGAGAGACTCGGTCCCCTGCCACGGCCCAAGCCGGCCACCAATTTGGGGAAGGGGCAACAAGTCCTAGAGAGACATGAGGGTACAGGGGACTTAGAGGTGTTCCGACAGACATACCCTGGAAGCCAGTACAGCGAGTCCAGGGAAAAATCACATGCCCTTGATCAAACCTTCCTAATTCCAATAGGAGATGGAGATTTACGAAAGAAAGCTCCAGTGACACATAACTCCGCTCAGGACCCCCTTGTCCTACAACTTCTTGAGGAAGTAAACAAGTTGAAGGCTGAACGTCAGGCTGAAATACCTGACTGGAACCAACCCAGGCCTGGCCCTCTTACAAGGAGGATCCTCAACACCCCCCTTCAAGCAAAGACAAAACAAAAGCTTGGCTTGCAACTTTATACTGGAAAAGAGGACCCGATTGAGCACCTTAACCTCTTTGAGTCCACCATGGCATACCGGATGCACACCGACGAAGAGCGATGTCTTCTCTTCCCCTCCACCCTCTCTGGTGGAGCTCTAAATTGGTATTGTCGTCTTACACCTGAGACGGTAGACTCATTTGAGGAATTGAGGAAACTATTTGTTTCCCAACACATTTTCCAAACCGATCGCTTGCACTCTGCAGATGACTTGTACACTATCCGCCAGAAGCCAGACGAGTCATTACGTATGTATGCTGGCCGCTTCAGCCATGAATACTCCCGGTGTGCCGAGGCAGACGACAAGACTGCCCTCAAAGCCTTCACGGCAGGCCTACGTGATTGTTTCTTTAAATACATGATCAATGCCAATACTTGGAAGACTTACTCTGAGGTGATGGCGCAGGCTTATAACCATGCCTCCGCCGAGGCAAAGACATATCAGGAGAAACCCCCTACAACCATCCTTTATCAACAAGTGGGAGGTGGAAGCCAGACTCACCTAAATGAGAAGACCTCGACTTTCCAAACAGCAGTGGCACCTCCCCATGCCTTGCATAATGCTTCACCGAATCAACAGACATATCAATTTCAAGGCAAGAGGAAGGATTTCCATCCTCACCACTCTCCTTCCAGTAAAAAGAGTAAGGGACACTATCCCGATAACCAAGGGTATCGCCACAATAACGCTCGCCCCCAGGCAGTCAATGCAGTGGGTCAAACCCGCGTCAAGATACCCCCTACCCCAAGGTATGAGACATACACGCCCTTGAATGCCACATGCGCGGCCATTTACCCCAGCATAGCTCACCTGATACCAAAGCCAAAGCCGAGGCATCCAGATTACACGCCCCCGAATAACGCGGGCATGTTTTGTTGCTACCATGAGCATAACGGCCATGATAGCGAGAAATGTATCATCCTCCGTGATCGTATTGAAGCTTTGGCACGAGAAGGAAAAATTGATCAATTCCTTCTTCACCCTCAAAGGGATAACCGTAACCAACGCCAGGTGAATGTCATATATTCCATAAGCGGCGGCACACCCATATCTGAATCTTCCAATAGGGCCATGAAAAACAGTGGACGAATTCTGAGGCCTGGTCACCGAGTGTTTCACGTGGAAGACATCAGGGGAGGGAAGTATCAAAAGCCTAACTAGGATCCAATATGTTTCTACCCTGAGGAAGAAAGAGGCATCATCTACCCTCATAACGACCCATTGATCGTGGAGGCTCACATAGCCAACTTTGATGTTCGACGAATCCTCGTAGACACAGGGGCTTCGGTCAATATCATGTTTGCCGAAGCTTTCAGGGCACTCAGTGTAGCTGAACACTTGCTCGATCGCTCGATTTCTCCTCTGATAAGCTTCTCCGGTGATATCGTGCAACCCTTAGGGAGCATACATTTACCCTTTACTATTGGTACAGGCCCTTACACGGCTACCATTACCACTAACTTCCTAGTGGTTGACTGCCCAACGGCATACAATGTCATCTTTGGGCGCACAGGCATCAATGATCTCAAGGCTATGGTATCCACGCATATGCTGTTGATGAAATTTCCAACCCCCCATGGCAACGGCTACATCAGAGGAGATCAGCTTAGTGCACGATCATGTTACAACACTTCAGTTAAGCAACAACACTTGCCCGGACCCAAGGAAACCCTGTCTGTACATAACCAAGTCACAAAGACCAGCCTAGATGAAGCGAACTTGGATCTTCCTGATAGCAACAATCAACCCGATGATCCTCGAGATGACTCTTTCACCCAGCAAGCCCAACCTGCTGAAGAGTTGGAGAAGGTACCTATCTCAAGAGATCATCCAGACCGCATGGTGAATATTGGCACCACATTGTCACCACCCCTTCGGTTAGCATTGATATCTTTTTTGAAAGAGAACACTGAAGTCTTCGCCTGGTCATACGAGGACATGCCAGGCATCTCTCCCGATGTCATCTGTCATCGTTTGAGTATTGACCCCAAGATCAAGCCGGTGAGACAGAAGCGAAGATCTTATGACGCTGAACGATACGAGGCAATGAAAGCAGAAGTTGAAAAACTCAAAGGCATAGGCTTTGTCCGCGAAGTCAATTACCCGACATGGGTAGCAAATGTGGTCCTTGTTAGGAAAAATCCGACCAAAGAAAGTCTTTCGCTTCAAAAGGTCTTGTGGAGGATGTGTGTTGACTACACCGACCTAAACAAAGGGTGTCCGAAAGATAGTTTCCCTCTTCCTCTTATTGACAGGCTTATAGACTCTACGGCAGGGTGTGAGCTCTTGAGCTTTATGGACGCTTATTCAGGATACAACCAAATCCTCATGAACCCCTCAGACCAAGAACACACGGCCTTCACTACTGACAGGGGACTATATTGCTATAAAGTCATGCCTTTCGGCCTAAAGAATGCAGGAGCAACTTATCAGAGACTGGTCAATTCAATGTTCGCCGAACAAATTGGGAAGAACATGGAAGTTTACGTTGATGATATGCTAGTCAAAAGCAAACATGCTGACCAACACATCACCAACCTATCTGAAATTTTCACCATTCTAAAGAGGTATCGAATGAGGTTGAACCCCAACAAATGTGCCTTCGGCGTGGGCTCTGGCAAATTCTTAGGCTTCATGATTAGCCAACGAGGCATTGAAGCTAACCCTGAAAAGATCAAAGCAATCCTCGACATGAAAGAGCCAATAACTTCAAAAGACATCCAAAGCCTTACTGGCAAGGTGGCAGCCTTAACCAGATTCATCTCTAAGGCCACAGACAGATGTGCTCCTTTCTTCAAAGCACTCAAGGGAAATAAGAAGTACATTACATGGATGGAGGAATGTGCCAAGGCATTCAGGAACCTCAAAGAGTACATGAGTAAAGCCCCTCTGCTCTCCAAACCAGAAGTTGGTGACACTCTCATCATCTATCTATCGGTTTCGGCTTCAGCAGTCAGTTCTGTTCTTATTCGAATGGACAGTGGTGTCGAACGGCCCGTCTACTACGCTAGCAAGGCCCTACAAGATGCGGAGACACGATACTCCAACATTGAGAAATTAGCTCTAGCATTGGTCATGTCTGCTCGGAAACTTCGCCCTTATTTCCAAGCACACGCCATCATCGTGCTTACCAATCACCCTCTTCGACAGATACTCCAGAGTCCTGACACGTCTGGACGAATGATCAAATGGGCGATAGCATTGGGTGAGTTTGACATCTCCTACCAACCAAAACCAGCCGAAAAAGGCCAAGCAGTAGCAGATTTCATCGCCGACTTCACATATCCTGTTGACATTGCTTCTACACCTGAAGCAGTAGCTTCATTGCCATCGGAAGCTCAGAAGGTAGAATCAACGACCTCAGCATGGAGTTTGTATGTTGATGGCTCATCCAACCAACAGGGCTGTGGAGCGGGACTAGTCTTGACTACGCCCGACAAAGTAGCAATGGAGTATGCTCTTCGTTTCAAATTCAAGGCATCAAACAATGAGGCCGAGTATGAAGCCCTTCTAGCAGGATTACGTTTGGCCAAACACCTCGGGGTTAAACAAATTGATATTTTCAGTGACTCCCAATTAGTGGTCAACCAGGTTACCAACAACTTTGATGCTAAGGACAGCTCCATGGCAGCATATCTTGCGCAAACACAACTTTTGCTCAAGCACTTCCACTACCAGATCACCCAAGTTCCTCGAGCGGCAAACAGTCATGCAGACGCCCTGGCTCGCCTCGCCTCAGCTGTGGAAGACAAGATTGGAAGAAAAATTCATGTCGAACTGTTGGCAACACCAAGCACCATGGCCGCAGAAGTATGCAACTTACAACAGGGGGATAGTTGGATCACCCCGATCTATAATTTCCTTGCTCATGGCACCCTCCCAAATGATAAAGTCCAGGCTAAGCAAATTCGATACAAGTCTACCCGCTACCTGATCATCAATGATCAACTCTATAAGCGAGGTTTTAGCCTGCCATACTTAAGGTGTCTTACGCCTGCCGAGGCGGAAATCGTCCTTCGGGAAATACATGAGGGAGTCTGTGGAGATCATGCTGGATCTCGGTCCCTAGCACACAAGACTTTTCGCCAAGGATATTACTGGCCAACACTCCACCAGGATGCCATCAAAGTATCCCGCTCATGTGACAAATGTCAACGATATGCGACTATTCCTCATTCCCCTCCAGAGCCTCTTACTCCTATGATCAGCCCTTGGCCCTTCGCCCAGTGGGGACTTGATTTGATCGGCCCAATGCCGGCAGGGAAGGGCAAAGTCTGTTACGCAGTCGTTGCAGTGGACTACTTCACAAAGTGGGCCGAAGTAGAACCCTTGGCAACCATTACTGAGGCAAAGATAGAAGACTTCGTGTGGAAGAACATCCTTTGTAGATTCGGCATTCCCAATGCGATAGTCACTGACAATGGGCGACAGTTTGACAACAAGAAGTTCAGGTTGTTCTGCTCTAAGTTCAACATCAACTTATGCTTTGCCTCTCCAGCTCATCCCCAGTCTAATGGACAAGTTGAGGCCATCAACAAAATAATCAAGCGCACTTTGAAAACCAGCTTGGACAAAGCTAAAGGCTGTTGGCCAGAATTTGTACCCCAAGTTCTTTGGTCATATCGCACTTCATATCGGACTTCAACAGGAGAAACTCCATTCTCACTTGCCTTTGGCACAGAGGCGGTTGTCCCTGTTGAGCTCGAGCAAGCAACATTCCGAGTCCAGAACTACATTCAAAGTGAAAATGACAAACAACTCACCCTCAACTTGGATTTAGTCGAGGAACACAGAAACCAAGCTCACTTGAGGAATGTCGCCTACAAGCAGCGCATCTCCAACTATTATGACTCTAGGGTCAAGCCTCGTTCTTTCAAAATAGGAGACTGGGTCTTAAAGAAAAGATTACTCTGCGACAGAGTCCCGAGTGAAGGCACACTTAGTCCAAACTGGGATGGACCGTATGAAGTCATTGGCATCAGTCGCCCTGGCTCTTACACACTTAGAAGCTCCGATGGCAAGACTCTTGGCCATCCATGGAACGCTGATCACTTGAAGTACTACTACAAATAGACTCACGATGTACAAGTGTTGAGCTATAGCTGTTCGGCATCCTATGTAATGAAGGCCATTTGGCAATGAATTCAATAAAGAGGTAATTTAGCCAACTCAGCCCTCACTCTTTTACATTCCTAGCAATGGAACACTCAAGTGTTGAAACCTCAAAGCAGATATATCCAACACGAAACAAAATCTAAGTATGTGTCGACAAGACTATACAAAGAAAGGAACAACCAAACAAGGGCTTATATCCAAACAATAGATCTATTCATACATAGCCAAACATGCATTAATAATAGTGCAAACACTCATAAACACCTAAAATCCAAAACTCTCAAGCTTATAACATGGGCACATGTTATACACACATCAGACTACTACATCCAGAATACATGCAGATAGTAAAGACACTGCTATTCATTCTCATCTGAAGCCGAACCCCTGGCAGTATCACTCCGCGTCCTACCATCATCCTCTGCATCCCTAAGATCCTCTTCACCATGCTGAGTCTGTGCATCAGCACTGCCTTCGTTATCAGACTCATCTTCGCTGCTAGGATCAACAGCAAGGACAAATGTCTCGCCCTTTCGATGATGCTCATCTATATCTTCGTGGTATTTTCGAAGAATGCTCCCATCATCATAACGATCAAGGACGGCCATCCATTTCCTTTTTTCAAAGCGAGCTTCTTGAGCACAGTAGGGTTTAATAGCAAGATGAAAGGTCGAAGAACTTAAGTATTCTTGCACAGCAGCCTCCCTTTCAGTTGGAATGCTCTTCTCCAGTTCAGAAATCTCAACTAAGGCACCATCCAATTCTCCCCTAACCTTGGATACCTCCAAGGTAGCCACCTCAAACTGTTTTTTAGTTGCCTCAAGCAATTTCTTAAGCCTTAGGTTCTCACCATTTCGCCTTTTCAAGCTCTCCATGGTTTCGTCCTTCAGTTGGAGAGCCTGAGTCAAAAGTCCCTTATTCCTTCGGGCCTCGTCCACAAGCTGCTTATTCTCCTTCAGTTTTGCCTTGTACCGCTCAACCTCTTGCAGTCTGTCGTGATACTCGGCCATGACCTGCATGGCAAGACGATCATCACTACCTAAATAATGATAATAAAGAGGAAAAAGTAAAGAAATGACAAAGTAACACTCACATATGAAGACAGCTTCAACATCCGGTCGCAATCCGATTCATCCTTAGCTAAGGGCTCTCCGAGCTCATCGAAGGCGAATCGACGCCCTGCCAAGCAATTGTTGATATCCCCAAAATCCTTTGGCCGCGTGGCAACCCTCAAGTCCTTCCACGGGACACTGCCAGCTCTTTCCTTGCCTTTCCCCTCATGGCGGGAACCAGGATCACTTTCCTGGACAGTGTGCTCCATAGTAAGAGGAGGAGGCAACAGTCGGCTCCCTTCTCCTGCAACTACGGCAGCAGCATTTTCAACGGCCTCGACTCCAGTCTTCCTAAAGGCAGGCCCCTTAAGGACCCCATCTTGGGACTTAGGTCTAACGGATGGTTCCCCTCGGAACTTATGAATTTTCTTATGCGGTAGGATGTCTTCCGAAGGAACTAACACTGGTGCTTTCCTTTTATTGGTGCTAGTCCCTGTTTTCTTGCTTACCTTCTCCACTGCATAAGGAAAATCAAAATAAGAAATACAACTTTCCAAATAAAGTAAGGAATTGAGCTAAGTTTACATGAAGGATACAACTTACTCGATCGTCCCTGGCTCTCGGAAACTAAGGGTTGGAAACCGTACCGACGAAATAAGGGTCGTAGCTTGCTTAAGTGTCTATCCTCTTTGGGCACCCTCAACACCTTCTCTATGTCAGATAGCTCCTGCCCAAACAGTTGGATGGTGCCCCGCGTCACTACATGAAGCAAAGTGTTAGAAGCAAGAAAAGACCACAACAAATAGCAAATAGTACGAACGGTTGATACGTTACAACCTACAGTCTGGAAGTGAGTAAGCACACATCGCTTAGGCGTGACACCCTTATCATACTCCCAATCATTATACAGAAAGCACCAACGGTTTTTCCATGTGTAGTATGCCTTTTTCTTACCATACACAATACGCTCTCTCTCACTCCGACATGCACACTCGGTATAACCAGTGCATGATTTTGCTGGGCGCATCTTGTAACAGTAACGCCACTGATGGAAGGAAGGCTCACACAACCCACACTCCATCCAAATGATATAAAATCCAATCAAAGTATCCCAGAAACCAGGATTGAGTTGCCCAGGTGCATATCCGATCAAAGATAACATCTTTTGCAACCACGGATGTAAAGGTAGTCTCACCCCTAAAGTCAGTAATATCTGGGTGTAGAACATAACATGACCCTGGGGAGGCTCAGAAGGCCATTCTTCATCATGTACCAAACGTATCCCTACACTACGAGGGATATTACATGACTGCCTTAGCGCCTCAACCTGCTTCTCATTATTTAACAAGTTATTCTTTAGATGGTCTGCTGTGAACTCAGAGCGAACTATGGGTATGGCATAAAAAACAACCCCCTCACCCAACGCCATGGAGGAAGAACTAGCAATAGCTAAAGTTTGACGGTTGGGAAGATCATCCAATGTTTCTCTAGTACAGGACTCTAACAAAGACCCTGAAGACTCCGACATTGCAGACTCAGACTTAGAGCTAAAGCTAGAAGAGCCCTCATCACTAGAACTTCCAGGCTCTGACATCTACAATAAGAAGAAACAAATTCTATCACTACATGCATGATCAAAACATAAGGAAGTTCCTATATTACCCACATGAAGATGGTGCAAAGCGATGCCGGAACCCTTCTCAATCAGAAAGCAATCCGTCTTCCACAGTCACTACAAAACAAGCAAATGAAGACCGTGTCAAGCGCCAAAAAAAAAAAAAAAAAAAAAAAAAGCTTCATCTAAAAAGCTTCACCCAAAAAACTTCACCCGGAAAGCTTCACTTAAAAAAGTTTCACCTACAAAGCTTCACCTAAAAAAGCTTCACCTAGAAAGCTTCATCTACAAAGCTTCATCTACAAAGCTTCACCATCAAAGCTTCACCTAAAAAGCTTCACCCACAAAGCTTCACCCAAAAAACTTCACCCGGAAAGCTTCACTTAAAAAAGCTTCACCTACAAAGCTTCACCTAAAAAAGCTTCACCTAGAAAGCTTCATCTACAAAGCTTCATCTACAAAGCTTCACCATCAAAGCCTCACCTAGAAAGCTTCAACACCAAAGCTTCACCTACAAAGCTTCAACACAAAACCTTGCTCCAGATAACCAAATTTTGTTCACAAAACCCAAGATGCCCTTGAACTTGTACAAAAACACTTGGGTAAACATAAACATTTTTTGTTTTACACCCACAAGGGCCCAAAATTTTCCTTCTTATTTATTCACTTATATATGTTCCCAAACATATTATAATAGATCCAACAACAAGCCAAAGTCCCAGGTTTCTTAATGGACAAAAGTACAAGCAATTCATCAATAATGCAGGTGCTACAAAAATTGGAATCTGCCCCAAAATAGAAATCCAACCCAAGAGACTTTTTCTCTCTCTCCCTCTTCCGCCTCCTTTCATCTATCAAATTTCTGCAACCTCTGCTCTGCTCCAATGGAGCTGAATTTTGGACACCCTATAGTTTTTGAGCATATGAACAACTTTCAAGAAGGAACCATTTCTGTTTGAGCGACGGAAATTAAAGTGTTGAAGCTCCAAACATGACAGTCGGATTCTTGCAGATTTCGAAGCTGCTGTGATGTTTCGAAGATCTGGAAATATTTAACCATTAGTTCATTCTGAAGTTTTGATATGTTATGAAAGGGACGATGAGGAACAACTTCAATGAAGAAAGCATGCTGATCTGAACAATAGAAAATGGAGTTTCGAAGCTCACAACAAATCTGACGGGTTGACAGAAAAATAATAACCAGTCATTCATCATACCTGAATTTCTTGAGTTATACAGCTCCGAGGGATCTCAATTTTGGATATGTTGTAGTTCACAAGTTAAGGAACAACTTCGATGAAGAAAGTATGCTGATCTGAACAATAGAAAATGGAGTTTCGAAGCTCACAACAAATCTGACGGGTTGACAGAAAAATAATAACCAGTCACTCATCATACCTGGATTTCTGGAGTTATACTGCTCCGAGGGACCTCAAATTTGGATATGTTGTAGTTCACACGTTAAGGAACAACTTCGATGAAGAAAGTATGTTGATCTGAGCAAGAGAAAATGGAGTTTTTGAAGCTCACAACAGGTCTGACGCGTTGATATACAAATGACGAACAATCACTCATCATACCTGAATTTCTGGAGTTGTACTGCTCCGATGGATCTCCAATTCGGATATGTTGTAGTTCACGAGCTAAGGAACAACTTTCATGAAGATGGTTTTGCGATTTGCGCCACAGAAAATGGTGTTATATTGAAGAGCTACCACTCCCTCTACGTAGACACCCTCCTTGGTTTACCTAGCTCCAACACCCACATTTCCTTCAACAAGACTGCAGTAAATCAGATTGTGAGGAAAGATGGCAATCTTTCCAGCCAAAACGGAAAGGCAAAGCAAAAGAAAATTAAACACATTGATGGCATATTATGAAAGAAGAAAAGGAAAAGTAGTAAATGATGATGAAGTGTAGGAACAACATCATGACAAATGATGATGAGTCATGCTTTCCCCCCTCCTTGGATTCGGCTGAAAACATCCCCCTATTTGGATTCAGCTGAACACATCCCACTCAGTCGACAAAAAAAAAAAAAAAAAAAAAAAAAAAAAGGGCCAAGGCCTCCACTTCTTTGGGCCTAACACATCTTCATAACAAAAAAAAACAATATATGAAGAAAGAGCCCTGGGTTACCACTTCAAAAAGAAACAAGTGAAGTTTTCCTACTCATGACATTGACTACTAGCTAGACACCTCATTCGGCAACTCTCTTCGCCTGAAGACTTGGGGGACTCCCACCATATGCTACTGCACCTTGATACTCGGCAGTCTCACAACCACTCAGTGATTTGGATTTTTCAAGTCTCCAACCGAGAAGTTTTCCTCACTCGGGAAATTAAGGGAACACTACCTCAAACTACATGCTTCACTCACAAAGCTTCAACAATACAGGTTTCAACAAAAGCAAAAATTCAAAGAACTTTATGAAAAAGGCTTTGGTGTATTTAACACAATATGTTGAAATGAAGCAAAGCTTATTTATTAATATTTTCGATAAGCCACAAATATGTACATATACATGAGTCAAAATAAACAAACAAAAGGGAGCCTTCACAAAAGTTGCTTAGGGGAAGTCTCAGCAGTCGGTAGAGCCCTAGAAAGAGAAAGCACCGGATGATGGTTATCCGGAGCCTCAGTACTTGACAAAACCCCAGAAGGAGGAGGCATTGGAGGTTCATCATTTGAAGCTTCATTACCAGGTACAGCCCCAGAGGACGAAGGCAATAAATGCCTTTGGAACAAACCCACAAACCGCTGATGATCAAGTAAAACCTTACCATCAGATTCCTTCATCTGGTCAAGCTTCCTCTTCATGTTTGTAGCATAGTCATGGGCGAGTCGGTGCAACTGCTTATTCTCATGCTTGAGCTCTCTAATCTCCTGTTTGAGACTCATCACTTCAGCAGCCAATGATTCAACTTGGCGGGTTCTAGCAAATAGGCGTTGGGCCATATTAGACACAGAACCTGCACACTGAACACTAAGAGCCAGAGAGTCCTTAACAGCCAACTCATCAGACCGTTTGGAAAGTAGTCTGTTATCTTTGGGAGTGAGAAGGTTCCTGGCCACCACTGCAGCGGTCATATCATTCTTCATCACAGAATCCCCAACGGTAAGAGGACCAGTAGGGGATATGAAGGATGGGCGCCATATGTTGTCTGGAGAAGGCGTGGCTGTCTCTTCTCCAAGGTTCAAGTCAAAACGACGGTCGGAGGGTCCAGACATTTTCAAATGTGTTGAAGAGGGAAAAGGTCAGACAAATCAAGATCTTAGAAGTGCAAGAAATGAGCTTCTACTAGTAGAGATTCAAGTGTGCTGTGGAACTTAATGCCAGCCTCTATAAAAATCTGCACTCGACGGAGCTTAAGAAATCGAAGAGGCGTTTGCTTTCTCAAAAGCTGGGCTGCTCAGAGACCACGAGGGCCGATCTCAGAAATCGAAGAAGCACCTGCTTTTTCAGCCTCGTCAGCACCTGTCACATGCACACTCAGCTTTGCGGAAATTATGGGCAATTTGTCGAAGATTTCTGGTGAAGTAGAAAGCACGTGAATCTTACTGTTCAATCACCGCTCTCCATATGCACCATCAACTCCTCGGGTACCACATATAACTTTGTCAAAGATCTCTGACAAAGTTTAGGCACGAGAATTTCGAAGTTCCAGCTACCCTACTATTACCCATAAGGGTAAAGGAACAGCACCACTGCTTGACAACTGGAAAGTCCCTATGTGTGTCGACCTCCGTGTTTTGCGGCAAGACAGGTTGGCAAGAACGTCCAACCTTTACTCACATTCGAGAAAAGACTCCCAACATAATTACTTTCTCAAAAACCGGAGTAGCACCGCTTTCCGAATCTCGAGAGTCAGATCCTCGACGGGATTGCTTGTTCGAAAACCGAAGAGGCACAACTCTCAGAACTTCGAGAGCCAGATTTCCTTAGATAAAGCTTGTCTGTAATCTTGACACGTAACATCAGCTTTCCAGATACCACATACCACTTTTTCAAAGTGCTCTGACAAAATTAAAACACGTGAAGCTGACAGCTCCCACTACATTGCTGTGACCAAGAAGGGTAAAGGAATAGCATTACTACTTGTTATTGGGAAATCCCTATATACATTGACCTCCCTCCTTAACGGACAGGCAAACCTGCAAAAATGCTCAACCCTTTCTCGCATTCGAAAAGACACCCTCAACATAACCTCTCGAAATACTCAGCTTTATTTCCCCCCGATAATACCTCAGCAAATAAGCCACACCAAGAACAAGAGTATCTCATATCATCAGGGTCGAAAGCAAGAGTATCCCATATCATGCTTTCTCCCTGTCTTTGTCTTTGTCCTTGTCCACACCTGCAGGACAAGGAGAAAGAGAGCAGTCAGTCGGAACCTGAAATCAAACCTCCAATTTGGAACTGACTGCCTGGAGCCTTTGCCTGGTTGCTTACTTAGCATTGCTCTCGAGTACTCATCCTCAACTGCTGTCAAGGTCACGAATTCCACCGGCAAATACCTCATGACAGTTGATCAGATATTGGCTCTTTACACTGAAGCTGCCAAGCGGGGATGAGTCACTATGAAGGAATGTTCTGAAGGACCATTTGAATGCAAAGGTTGCACACCACTTCTGCCATGCAAAAGATTGAAGCAGAAGGTTCAACGGTGGGCTGAAACAGATCACTACAGCACGACACCTTCCCATACCACATTCATTATTCCGTCAACAGCAAAAGTATCCCATATCATCAAGGTCGAACGTACTCTAGATTTGATGGACTTGTTTTGACCCTCAAATTTTTGAGTCGGCCTTATACTCTGAAGGGCACCAGAAAACCCTCCAGCACAGTTCAAGAATAAGCCTGTGGAAAGTTACTTCTTCAAAAGCAAAAGTATCTCATATCATCTCTTATCCATTTGCTTCTCCTTATCCTGACAGTTGAATGAGAGACAAGGAGAAGAAGAACAATCAACCGGAAGCCGAAGTCAAATCTCTGATCCTGCGTTGCTTACTTGGAAGTTTGACTGCTTACCTTGTCTGTCACCTCTTTCGGCAGATCTCCTAGCTCGGCGACTTGGGGGACTCCTACTATAGGGTTTGTATCACACTTGACTAAGCCCGAAACTACAACTAAGCTTCAAGTGAAATTGATACATTACCTTGTGCGTCAACATCAGCTAAATACACCATTCCCGGATGGAGGAAAGGTACTTCCAGAGAAGGGCAGATGAAGATCAGACCACACTTCGGTACTTAGAAGTTTCGTGATTACTCAAGGGATTGGATCTTGCAAGTCCCCAACCGAGGAGTTTCCCTCACTCGGGAACTTAGGGGAGCACTGTTTGTACCATACTTGACCAATCCCGAAACTACCGAGCACCGGCCAACGCTATACTGTCAAGGACCCAGAAGAGTTCCCCTCCGACCAGGAGGCCAATCACTACTCGACACGTGTCAAGATTAGAAGCCAATCAGAGCGCAGCACGTGTCGACATCAAGAACCAATCATAACATGACACATGTCAATGTGACAAAGCTACAAGTTTTTCTATAAATAGGGGTCATTCCCCCATAATATGGGCTAATGCCATTTTGTGTTAAATCATTCACAAGAACTCACTAAATTGAGAGCTTGATCCTTTGTACTTGTGTAAGCCCTTCACTACTAATAAGAACTCCTCTACTCCGTGGACGTAGCCAATCTGGGTGAACCACGTACATCCTGTGTTTGCTTCTCTGTCTCTATTCATTTACGTACTTATCCTCACTAGTGACTGAAGCAACCAAGCGAAGGTCATAAAACCTGACACTTTCTGTTGTACCAAAGTCTTCGCTGATTTTGTGCATCAACATAAGTCATTGTCACATAGCTACACTCTTTAGGCCAATTCACAAACGTTTGTGAATATGATCGGAAATGTCATATTATAAATCGATTCGTAAAGATGATTTTTCAGCAAAAAAAAAATTATATTGTTTAGTCATTGAGCTATATAAAAACATATGGTAGGAATTGATGAAAGTATTACGAACTGTTTCTGAGGCATTTTCATTCTTAAGTGGCCAAACATTGTTCATTTTTAAGGCGAAAAAAAAAATCAATGGAGAAAAATTCTAACAGATTTTAGTATGTGGCTAGAACAAATTTTCATCAATTGGAACATTTTCGAAACGTTTTAAATGAATTCTGAAAATTTTTACAAAACAACAAAAGTGCTATGAAAATAAGTTTTATGACGGTTTTGTTGAATTCTCCAAAACAAATTAAAAAAATAACAATTGTATATAAAAAAGAGGGTTATGCTATCTACATACTTATTTTTACTTCTCATATGTTCTTTCAATATTCGCTGCTCGGATGGAGTAAATTGGAGAAAATCAAGGCCAAATATTAACAAAGGTGTTTGAAAGATAAAAATAAACGTGTGAATAACATTAGCTATTTCTTACATAAATTTCTCCAGTATGAGAAGCGGAAAGACATGTCCAAGTAGAAGAAATTTTTCAATGTGACTAGCATATAGGATGATACAATTCATGTCATTATATAAATAATGAGATATATGGATCAAAAAATTAATAACTTAAAAAATAAAATTTCTTACTATTTATATATAAACAAACGATGTACCACCTATTCCGGTCAGAACGAAAAATTTATGGAGTAGGTGATATGGCTTTCGACAACTTCTGTGTTCAGTCACTAGTACCAAATCCAAAATTTTCATCTCATCACCAAGTTTTGGTTGCCGCAAGTAAAATCCTCCATGAAAGTGTAACTGTTAAAAAAAATTGAAAAAAGGCACTGTGTTGTGTGTTCCTCTCCTCTCTCCCTTTTGTAAAGCCCTAATCTTCCCCTGAATTTAACTTTCTTCTGGGTTGGCTGGCGTCTGCAACATTTTCTACCAATGAAGGTCAGTTCTCTCTCTCTCTCTCTTTCTCTCTCTCTGTTTGTTTTGAGAATTGGGAATTTCCCGTGTTCTTGAACCATTTCTATATTTATTAGATTAAGTAAAGGAAACAAATTGTTCCAGTTTTTTTCCACGTTTTGGATTGAATTAGTTGATGGGTAACAATTAATGACGCTAAATCTGGATTGCAAATTGTTGCCAATTGGTCTTATGGGCTCTTGTTTGAAAATTGGGGAGAAAAGTAATACAATTTTTGAAACAAACTCAACATTTTAACAGTTGGATAAATCTTAATGGAGACAGTAATCGTTCGTTGCTGCATCGAGTGTGTTTAAGGATTTTTCAATCTTCTGTATGAGCAAAGACTACCCCGGTTGGACAATATACTTGGAAGAAATATGGTTGCAAGGTTGGTTTAGTGTTTGGAAGAGTGTTTCTGGTCGATGCTGTAGCATGTAGTCTTCATCTTGCAGAACTGTTAAGCAATTTTATTTTTTTCGTAGGTCAAATGTCCCCTTGGCATGCAACGTACCATAGATCTTGCATTTCTAGCGTACATATACGATCAATAGTTGAGCAGCTTGACTTTTTTAAGGACCTTAGGAGAGCACTTTTTCAATATAAAATGTTCATATATGTACACACATGTATTTGTACGTATATATTTATGCTTCATATACTTTCTTTCTTTGCAGTACGTAGATGGTTCAGTTTTTGTGGCTTCAACTTAGGGGTCAAGGAGTTCCTAAATTCTCATAAGAAAAAAAAGAGGAGGTTCTGATTGATGAATGATTATGCTGTTTTCAGTTTATTAATTTTGAGTTATGTCAGTGGTAACCTGTGCCTCTCTTCAAAATCAGGTAGCAAGTATACCCAAAGGGTTTCATGGCAAGTAATGGCCTGCCATCTCTAGGTCGTGTGAAGCTAACTGATCTGGCACCTGCTGAAGGCCTTCCATCAGAATCTTACAAACTATCTGTTTCAACTTTGTCACAATCACTAGCACTCTATTCTGCTGCCATCATTCAGTTTTCCAGTGAGTGATGGGGCTCTTTTGAGGTCGGGTTTAGATTCGGCTCGCCTCTACTTCCACCAGAAAGCATCATACCCAGCTGCAGATATGGTTAATAACAATGACCCTCGTGACTGGTCCTCAAGAAGCTATTGTTTACCCTGGACTCGCACTCTATCAGGCAACTGCAGGATATGTTAACCCTGCACTGCAGAGAACGGAGACTGCTAATACACAGAGCAACTTGTTTGGGCGTTGTTCTTTGGCTTTTAAATTCATGCCTAAATCCATGACCAATCTTAGTTGTTCAGAGATGAGAACTGCTGGTCATGGGGTTGAAGCTCAGTTCCAGCTTCCAGTAGCGGTTGATGACTTTATGCAGAGATCTCACCCCACCAATCAACTCTTTAACAGACACGGTTTCCAAAGTTCCAATTTCCATGCAGCACAAGATGGTATGCTGCATTTAATCTTCTTTACCAATTGCCTGCTTGTTACATACTGTAAATTGATTTCATGAATGCAATTTTTTTAATGACAGCTTACTTTAATTAGGATTGGTCTTACTGACTGAATGAAGCACATGCACACACTAAAAATAAGTTCAATGTATAAGCTAAATTAAGTCCAACTCTATTGATAGTAATCATCAACTACTTAATAGTTTTTGCATTTCTGCTGTCATAACAAGGATCTTCAATCTAGTTTTATCTTCTAAAAATTATATCCGTCTCTTGAGTCCTCTTGATATTGGATTGCACGTGTTTATGTGTATCTCTTATGTGAGAAGCTTTTAACATTAGGTCCTTGGATCGATGAAATGCTGGAACAGGATCTATGAAGCCTTTGTTGAGGAGGAGAAAGGGTGAAAGAACCAAACCTCTGCCACCTTCCAAGAGATTGTGGGTCGAGGTCCAGAGAGTCCTGATGGAAGGGGTTCAAGACATTGCAGACAAGAAGGGAATCAAGCTGAGGTTCTGCAACCTGAAGGAGTGTGAGAATCACATTCAGACACTTGATAGCCCCTGTGCCAATATAAGAATGGAGATTGGGTGGCCAAACAAGGTGCCATTTGTTCATTCCCATGATCTCCCCGACAAGGCAAAGATCGGTTTCCTTGAAGCCTATGAACCTGGTTGGACAGCTACTCATGATATGGAGTTAAGTCTAACTGAACCTGGACAGGCTGGCCAGTCAACACTCGGTTAATTGTAATTGTAAGTCCCATTCTAGCGATCAAGTAAAAAAGTTCGTATGGGTAGCCAACCGAGACACACCACTGATTCATCAGGTCTATGCACGGTCACCATCCCTGGAATTCTTGTCCTTGTTGATATTAACAAGACAAGCGTTTGGTCCTCGAACACACCAACATCTGCGTCGAATCCAGCAGCACAGCTTTCGGATAGTGAATGGGAAGAGAAACAAAGGATTTTCTCATCCAGGCCACAGCCTCAACCTGCTAGGACATGTAAGTGCTAGCTGTCAAGTTGATAATTTTTCGTCGAATTATGTTAGAGGGACTATATTCTGACTGCATTAGCTAATGATATACAGTGTGACAGTGACTTCTCTATTAACATCTGGTGACGATAATCTTCCCCTGAATTAACTTTCTTCTGGGTTGGCTGGCTTCTGCAACATTTTCTACCAATAAAGGTCAGTTCTCTCTCTCTCTCTCTCTCTCTCTCTCTCTCTCTCTCTCTCTCTATTTCTGTGTTTGTTTTGAGAATTGAGCATTGCCCATGTTCTTGAACCATTTCTATATTTATTAGATGGAAGTAAAGGAAACAAATTGTTCCAGTTTTTTTTTCCACTTTTTGACTTGAGTTAGTTGATGGGTAGCAATAAATGAAGCTAAAAATCTGGATTGCAAATTGTTGCCAATTAGTCTTATGGGCTCTTGTCACTTATGATTTGCTTGTTTGTAAATTGCGGAGAAAAGTAATGCAATTTTTGAAACAAACCCAACATTTTAACAGTTGCATAAATCTTAATGGAGACAGTAATCGTTTGTCGCTGCATCGAGTGTGTTTAAGGATTTTCAATCTTCTGTATGACGAGTGTTTCTGGTTGATGCTGTAACATGTAGTCTTCATTTTGCAGAACTTTAAGCAATTTTATTTGAGAATTGGGCATTTCCTGTGTTGACACAAGACGGGAGTGTGAGGAGCTACAACTGGATTAATAGAGCCCAAGTTTGGGAAGTTTTACTAGGAACACCGGCTGATACATGTGACAACTATGGAATATGTGGGCCAAATGGTGCGTGTAATATTGACAACTCCCCACTATGTGGTTGCTTGGAAGGATTTAGACCAAATTTTCAACAAAAAGGGGCCTTTCGGGGTGCAACATATGCCTGTATGAGAATGACTCCACTGAAAACTGCTCCTGCACAGCTTTTGCAAATTTGGATATCAGGGCAGGAGGAAGTGGCTGCTCAAGAACTTTCAATGGAAATGGGCAAGATATATACATAAGAATAAGATTAGCTGCATCTGAACCAGGTATGGTGGTGTTTATTCTTCTATATAATTCCTTATTAGTTTTCTGCTTTGAAATACTTCATTACCACTTCAAGCAGACAATGCAAAATCCAAAGTGAAGAAAACGAGAATCATAGTAACCAGTACTGTGTTGTCTGCTGGACTTTTAATCCTGGGCCTAGCCCTCCTCTTACGTTTTCAGAAGAAGAAGCACCAACAAGATGGTAAGCTATTTGAGTTTCTACTCTTCTACCCCTCCGTTTTCTAAGTTCAGTTCCATGGTACACAATTTACTTCACTATGTGCTTTGCAGGAAAACCGAGATCGGACCAAAGGGAAGATCTGGAGTTACCATTATTTGACTTGGGCACTGTGATTTGTGCTACCAATGATTTTTCAAACCACAATAAAGTTGGGGAGGGTGGCTTTGGATCTGTCTATAAGGTGAAATCACAGTCTGCACGACAATTAGCTTGACATTTGAGCATGTCACTTTAGGAAGAGTAACAGATACAGTTAGCTAGTAGTATGAATTTTGATCATGATACGTGCTGATGAATTTCAGGGTACACTGATGGATGGACAAGAAATAGCTGTGAAAAGTCTATTGAAACATTCGAGGCAAGGACTCAACCGGTTAAAGAATGAGGTTACACATATTGCCAAACTTCAGCACTGGAATCTAGTGAGGCTTCTAGGATGCTGCATTCAAGAAGATGATGCTGATCTACGAGTTCATGCCTAACAAAAGCTTAGACTTCTTTATTTTCGGTTTGTTTCCCATTTGTAAACTTCCTATGATCCTTTGTCGATTGGCTGTGTAACGGAAGGGAAAGTATTAGACTGTTTTATTTTGATATGATACTATTATGTACTATTTTGCAGATCAAAGAAAAAGCATCTTACTAGATTGGCCTAAGTGTTTTGACATTATTAATGGGATTGCTCGGGGGCTCCTCTATCTTCATCAAGATTCTAGACTGAGAGTAATTCATCGAGATCTCAAAGCCGGCAACATTCTATTCGACGGTGAATTTAACCCCAAAATTTCAGACTTTGGCCTGGCAAGAAGTTTTGGAGGAAATGAAACTACAGCAGCGATAAATAAAGTGGTTGGAAGAACATAGTAAATAATGTAAAAGTACAATCAGACATTCTATATACCTTGCTTGTAAAATGTAGGTTTTGAAACATTGCTTTGCAGTGGTTACATGTCCCCAGAATATGCGATCGATGGGTTCTACTTGATAAAATCTGACATGTATAGCTTTGGTGTTATGGTGCTTGAGATAGTGAAGGGAAAAGAAACAGAGGATTTTCTCATCCAAACCACAGCCTTAACTTGCATGGACATGTAAGTGTCAGCTGTCAAGTTGATCATTTTTCGTCGAATAATACTAGAGGGACTATATTCTGACTGCATCAGCTAATGAAGTACTACTGTGACAGTGACTTCTCTATTAACAACTGGTGACGACAATTCATGTAAAAAATGGATTCGATTCCACTTAAGATCTAAAATGTGGTTTGTCTAGCATTATTATTTGTTTTTACTTGATTCTCTATACTTCTATTTATTCAGTACGATTGGTGGTTGTGATCTTTTAGGCATGGAATTTATACACAGAAGGCAAGTCCATTGAAATGCTCGATACATGAGTAGGAGACTCCAGTAATCCACATGAAGTTTTGCGGTCGATCCATGTGGGTCTTTTATGCGTGCAGTGAAATCCGGCAGATAGGCCAAGCATGCCAGCTGCAGTTCTGATGTTGAGTGGTGAAAGTGCATTGCCTGAACCGGAAAAACCTGGTTTTTACAGTGAAAGGGATTTAGATGACAACAAAGTCGATCCTTGTGCAAACAAGGTTACAGTTTTTTCAGCTAATGAAGATACATTTACCCTACTCGAGGCTCGATAGTTCATATTTCATGTTGCTGTTTATTTCGTCATAACTTGATCTGATGTCTATTGGAGTGAGTTAAGTTGATCAGATATTTCTCGAGTAATCCTGCTTATACATTTTCTTGCCTTACATATGCTTTGCTCTGATATCAGCGGTGACTCGATTGGAGAGGAATTCAATCTGATTAGATAATACATTTGAATTACTGTGATTTGGATTCAACAGATTGTTCACTGTATTTTCTAATGTTTACTGCAGTATGGGATGAAGTAATGATTTTTTTTTTCGGCACAACTTAATTAAACAGAGTCCAAAAAAACACCAACATGAAAGGTAATAAGGCAAACGACAAAGCAAACAAAGGTGCAAAACACAACCAAAATCAGCAACCAAGAATCAGGGATATTCCGAGAATGCAAAACTTCGCCGTTACCTGGAAAAACATGAACTTTGACTAAGAAAATCCGCAGGGAATGACAGCGGCATAAAAAATAGAAGTCAGTTGTCCTGGAATCATTCTGAACAAGCCCTGCCAAAATTATATTATATTATTCCTATAGAGTAAATTGTAACTATCTTCCTTTAATTTTAACTCAATTAGAGCAATGGTTCATCAATTAAAATTTATTATCATTGGTCCCTCAACTCATCAAAACGTGCAGCTATGATCAGCAATGGTCATTCCAACATAACTCGTTTTGACAAAATTTTTGACGTAGTTGACGAAAATGATCATAACTACACACTTTGATGAGTTGAGGGATCCTAATTATATAAATAGTTATTCCAACATAACTTATTTTAACAAAATTGATGAAAATGACTATAATTATCCATTTTAATAAATTGAGAGAGCAATGATAATAAATTTTTAGTTAAAGAATCATTGGTACAATTTATTAAAGGTGAGGGAGCTTTCTTCTAGCTTTTTCTCTGTTGTTCTCGCCGCTTTCACGCATTTTGGCCCTCCTTTTGTTTGTCTCTGAAACCTTAATTTTTCTTTTTCTCTGTTGTTCTCGCCGCTTTCACGCATGTTGGCCCTCCTTTTGTTTTATCTGAAACCCTAATTTTTTTTTCCCTTCCCCATTTTTCTTATCTCACTGTTTCTCAAGTCGCTGATTCCGCCCTTCTCTTCTCTCGCTCTCAAGCGTTCAGCATCTCACGCTCTCAAGCGTTCAGCGTCTCTCGCTCTCAAACCTCGCCGATCCGTCGAAACCCATATTCCTCAGCGTTTCCTCAAAATCCAAGGTACGGGCTTCACCCAACCGTGAATTTTTTGAATCGTTTTTTATTTTTAATTTTTAATTTTTTATTTTTTGAGTTTTGGATTCATAATTTTCTGTTCGGTAGCTGAGAAAATGTGATCCCGTGGTTTAGTTTTGGTGTTTTTGTGATTTTGGGTTAGTAGGTTTTTCGAATTTTGGGGTGTTTGTTTGTAGGCTCCAAAACCCTCTGTTCTCAAGGTAAATAATTTAAAATTCTGGGGTTATTCAATTTATAGTTTAGTTTAGGTTTTTTTTTTTTTTTTTTTTAATAATCGGAGTTGAGTTTGGTATTTTGTTTGTGTTTGATTATGTTGAATTCGGATTTCAGTGCACTTATGTTTGGGTTTTATATTTTCCTGCAGGTCGTGATTGAGGGAGCTTGAAATGGCAATTGGAATTAAGGTCATAATACATAGTAAGTGTTTGGTTTTTTCTTCTGCTACAAAGTAGAAGTTGAGAAGTCCCGTTTTTATGTTTACTCATCTTTCAAGATAGTTTACGGAATATATGATGTTTTTTTCTTTAAATTTCTATTGCAAGGTGGCGATTTCAATGCCACCACAAGATATGGCTTTTGAGCCAATATACTGGTATTGACAACCAGAAGCTAATGGAGTGGGCAGCCAAGATATGGTTTTCCTGCATTTGTATATGTTTGTGGATCCAGCCTTTGACTGAAAAACATCATAAGATAAAGAAGTCCCCATATTTTTATGTTTACTTTTCAAGATAGTATTACGGAATGTATGTTTTTTTATTTTTAATTATTTTTAATTTTATTTCTGCTACAAAGTGGCAATTTCAATGTCACCACAACATATGGCTTTTGAGCCAATATACTGGTATTGCCAATAGAAGCTAATGGAGTGGGCAACCAAGAAATACAGCAATTTTAGTCTTAGTCTTACTTGTTTCATTGGTGTATTTGTACCCTTTTTTGTATTGTGAATCAGGCAAAATTGAACCGCCACCTCATGTGCCGCAGCTGCATCAAAGGCTGGTTCTCCAACGACGTCGTTTTCTAGAGCTCTCTCTACGCAAGGTATGCAATTTAGAGTTTTGGCCCCGAAAAGGTAGCATTTACCGCTGAGTTCTTCAGCTGATTTGGGGTGGGTATTTTTGTGGTTTAAATATTATGTGTGTAGAAGTGTAAATTTTCCTTTCTAAATGAGCTTTCTGTTGAAATTTCATTTTTGTGATTTTGGGGATTTATGTTGAAATTATTGAAAAGGATACAATTCTTAAAAGAATTCAGTTTACTTCATACTCCTTTTCAAATTCAAAAGGATAAATCAAAGGCAATAGATTTGTATATTAGGTACATTGATTATGTTCGTTTCTTTTTTCCAGAAACGTCAATATCTATCATCTGGTCCTCTGAAGGGGGAGTGCCTATCAATTTCAAAAACTAGAAAGCAACTCATATAAAAGTCATAATAGCTGCTTTCTTACTTCCAAGGTTCGTGCATATTTCTCCATTTTTTCATCGGTTACTTTTTTTAGTTACATTTTCTTTTATGTTCAAAATTATTGTGTTTCAGTGCTGTCTTTGTATATCAACTTCGAAATTCAAACACAAATGGACAATATTAATAGAACCCTATTTTCATCTAAGAAAATAAAGAAATGAACTGTGAAATTTACTCTAAGAAGAGCTGATCTTGCGTGTGGAAGGGGAATGATAGCGAAAATGTCAATAAGAATATTAGATGACTCCCAAATCATCTTAGCTATCTGTTGGAAAAAGCATTTCTCTATGAATCTTATAGTGCAAGTTCTTTAATAACGAAGTTGATTCATTAAACCTGACAAGTTCGCAAGACTGAAAATTTGATAAGCAATGTCCATTATGTAAAAAAATAAATGTGACAGATCGTAAAATGAGGGCTGTTATTTTCAAGTTCTGTCCATCAGTAGGCAATTCATATCATTGTTTATGACAGTGTAGAGAAACAGTGGAATCAACTTGACATTTTCCAACGAGACTCCAATTTTCTTGACGGATTTCATGCTCGATTTCAATCTATTATCTACTTGGATCCATTTTTTTCCAAGCCTAATTAGTTCTTGGAAGTGGTCTTTCATGTTTAATAACTATTTTTACACTTCGGAATTCTCCATGTTCTACCTGGTAGTCTTGAAAATTTTAAATTATAAATGCAGGTTTGTGTTCGTTTGCCCAGATGCTATTTCGAAGCTGGAGTAGGCATTGTTGATGAATCCTAGGAAAGATGATGCTCTGTGGTGTTTTGGAAATGCTCAAACTGCTGCGGATTATGTACTCCGGACCAGAATGAGGCAAGAGTTTATTCCCAAAAGGTGTCTGATGAGGTACTTTCACTGAAAAATCTCAAAGAAATTGTATTGTTTTTCAACTTTCGATGTGGAATAAGTATTATATGTTCTTTTTGCAGGAGTCGGGTGATTTTGAATCTGTATATTATGCTTACCGTCGAAATTTGAGTGGTTGCTCAGTTTGAATTTACTATCAGCTTAAGCTCAATATTCACTCGCTTAAGTGTGGGTAACCTTTTAATCTCAGTATATCATAGTTTTTCTTATCTGAATATCTGATAATTGTTTTCCTTTGGCTACTTGATTGTGGATCTCAATATTGTTTGATCATTAGAGTAATGCCTTTGGGTGGTTTGTGCTATTTACCGGGAATCTTAATATCATGTTGTTGATGCTAATTAAGAACTGAATTGATCTTTATGATATGTTTGAATTTCTTGATGGATTGATTGAACTTGAAAGTATATGCTTTGATATAATTGGAGGAAATAAATGAAAAGGAGGGAAGTGAGATTGATTACATAATCTGTAAGTTGGGTTTAGTGACATATAAAATTGCAATTTCAATGATTTGAACTACTTTCTGGGTTGGAACGAGTTTCTAAATTACTTGCAGATTACTATTTTTTAAATTAACTATAAATTTGTTGAGAAACTCTGCACACAATCTAATTTATAACTACATTACTGTTATAATATACCATTATATCCACAATCACATTGATTGATGTTTTTGCAGGAATGGCTCTTGAACTGAAAACAAGAGAATTCGAGTCCATCAGTAGCGAACTTCTGACACTTGCATGACTTTTTGAACAGAAAATGAGAAGGTTTACTATTTTAGTTTCTACGTGTGCATTTGTTTGGTAGATATTGATTGAATTTTATTACTGTTCACAAAAAAACTAGGGTCAGCAACTTGCTTTCATTCTGCTTGCGTTGGTGTTTGTAATTCTTAGTTCTCGACTCAAGTATTGCTTATGAAAAAAAATGAAATTGCATAATCTTTCATACAATTTGCTTTCATTCCGCTATACATACTCACGTGCAATGCTAATTGAACTCTTGCTATGCCGCAGAGAGAATTCAGCGTGTAGAATTTGGCTCTCTTCAAATGTCAGATCCCCATGGCTACCCTGTATATTTGCGGGCAACAGTTATTAACATCTAATGCTTGAAATTTAAGTAAGCACGCAACTGCTTTGTACGATTACTAATCCTATTGCGAAAAACAGAACGTCACAAAATACAGTGAAATTGAGTTGCAAATTGTCTAGTGCCTGATACAAACTTTGACATGAATGTTGCTGTAGTCTTGACCCATAGTAGAAAGAATCCAGCAACTTCAGGACCAACACAGGATTGTAGAAAAACGAGGCAAGAAAAGAGGGTTGAGAACTGATTCAGGCTTCACATTATGCAATGCAAAATGGAAGTTCAATTGCACACCAAAACAATATCAATAGCCGGCAATAAATGTAGGGTTTATGATTGTCCTGTAATTTATTGTCAATGCCTTTTCCACTATAAAAATCCAATCAATGAAGATGATTAAACAGTCGTGAATGTAAATTTCTAAATAAAAAAGAAAACGATAAAAACAGTGGATGGATTATTCAGTACAGAAAGAATAGCAGTATAGTCGTTACCCGGCGAGATGTTCTATCACAAACTGCATGGTGCATGAGAAGGCCTGCAGCAACTGAAACATTGAGAAAGAGTCGACCATGCCTTTCATTGGATTACTGCAATGCAAATCTGACAAAGCCAGGGCCTCATCACTTATTCCCCTAAATTAGACACTGCATTCAAATTAATATCGAAGAAGAACATATCTAAGATGTAATTTTCTTCATGTTACTAACTTTTTCTCGGTTGAATTTCTAAATTCTTCATCAGGTGCAAGTGTATCAGAAAATTTGATATTGGTCACAGAGACACACAAGTATATCAGTTTAAAATTGAACAAAGAACCAGCGTGGATGATATCGAAAAATGTAATGATCACTAAATAGGGAAAACGTATAATACCTATTTTCATTTCCGACTACAATCGCAGTTGGGCAAGACCAATCCATGTCGTATTTAGAAACTTTAAAATACAAAATGGAGGAATAACTCAGATACATGCTTGAGAGTAAAACTGTGGAACATCACTACTACAAAACCATTTAATAATGTCGCAATTCTAATTGACAAAAAACAGCTCTTTCTGTCGGCTATTACACAAAATCCGACAGAAAATGGGTGCAGCAGCGGTTATACTAACCGACAGAATTGCCAGCGTCAGGAAATTAACTTTCCGATAGAAATTGCATGAAAACCGACATAACTTATGTCGGATATATTCGACAACATGTACTCAACTAATGACGGATTTTATTAATTTGTCGGCAAAAACCGACAATAATTAACGGTAACAACCGACAATAATTAATAAATTACTGTCGGATTAACATTTTAAAATATTAAGAAAAACAACTTTCCGTCGGTCACAACCGACAGAAAAATATTAATAAATAAATTGTTACGGTCTCAGGCTTTTTTTTTTAATTTCTAATTGTATAAATTTTTTTTTTTAAATTTCTAATTGTATAAAAAATTAAATACAATAAAAGAATAAAACAAAACGAAATATGCATTCAAATATAACGTTCGATAATGTCATTTAAATCCGCCATAACAAATAAAGTTGACATCAAATATAAAATAACCCAAAATACGATCATCTGCATCCGCCATATTACATAACTACACAAAAAACATTCGCCAAAGTAGACAAAAGTGTCAGACATAACCGTAAGGAAAACCAACAAACTATTCAACAGATCCCGAGCCTTCCACCGATCCGCCCTGCGCTCCAGAGCCTTCTGCCGATCCTCCCTGTGAACCAACACTTTCTGCCGATCCTCCCTGTGAACCAACGCCTTCTGCCAACCCTCCATGTGCTTCCAAATACCTCATCACATCCCCATCAAAACTTCCCATCACCAACCCAGATAAGAAACCCGATGATAATCCACCATTGAAACCACCTTGAGAAAAATGTGCGTCACCGGGAGAAGCCATCTTCGGTCGATATACTGGCATTGGATACTGGGGCTGGAAAGGCATATGGTGCATGGAATATACAGGCGCTGGTGGCTGCAATGGGGCTGAATGCTGTGATGCCTGAGGGCTGGGTGGTGGCCGAATGCTTTGAAGCCACAACATTATTTGATGTTGATTCATCAACATCTGCTGATTCATCGCCTGCTGCTGTGAGGTCTTTGATTTCTCTAGCTCAACCATTACCTCTGCCAACTTTCTGGAGGCTTCTTCCTCCCTCCTCCTCAACTCGTTGTTCTCAGCAACCACCTTGGCAAATGAACCTTTGGATGAACTTCTGGATGACCTGGAACCTGAAGAGCTTGCATATGACACCATTTCTGGTATCACCCCATGGCCATAGCCTCGTACCCTATTTCTTGTCTCAGACCCCATCTGCTCAACATAAATCTGTGTTCGTACGTCCGACGTGTCCTCTTGCCCAGACTCAACAACAAACTGAACTTGACTCTCCATAGATGACTTTCAAAACAATATTTAAACAAAACAATAAAAACATTATTATAGAAAAATAATGTGATAAACAGATCCAGCAACAGACTGAACTTGATTCATAAAAACAGCTTCATCAAACCAAACAGAAAGATACACAAGTTTTACATTAAAAATAGATTCCACGTTTAATTTATATGTTCTAACAAATCCAATGACATTTTTAAAATAATGTGATAAACAGATCCAGCATTCCAAATAGAAAGGAAAATATGAATTAAATACAAAGTCATAATTCAAATAGAGTTCAAAATCATTTACCCCTCTCTGTTGGGAGGATTCATCAATCCATGAGTCGTCTTTCCTGGTATGAGTTGCTCGAAAAAAAGATATGGGATCCGGCTCCTTCCCATGCTTTCTCTTCTTTAAATCGTGAAAAGAGAACAACAAAATCCATATTAAACCCAGTTTATATACAAAAATTAAAAACACAACTTATATTAAAAATTAGCAACACTTACAAGTTCCTCACGAACCCGAGCAAATGTTTTGGAACCAGTCGTATGGTTCATCGTTTTTGACTCCCGATTAAACTTGTTTTTCTCTGCCACCTCCTGAAAGTTAAAAAAAAAAAACATTATAATACAAACATTTCTACACCAAAAATCAAACCACAATTTTTAACCTTTGTTTTTGGATTATCCCAATACGCTAACATCTTAGCCCACTGACCACCATCCACACCAGGGGGAGGTTCCAAGCGCTCTTCCTCTTGTCTTTTGGTGTAATACTCTGCTTTTAAGTTGTTACGATACTCCTTGTAAGCATGATCCGCAACATGGAGGGTCATATTGCGAATCAATGGAATTCTATCCAAGTCTTCATCTAGAAAAATGATATATCCCTACAATAATAAAAACAACCATGTTACAACAAATCCGAAATAAGTCTTGGTTGAACTATAGAAATACAAACGAAAACATATACCTTAATTCTTTCCCACAAACCATCCTTAACATCTTCAGGTACCAATCTCCAATCCTTCTTCAATGGAATAAGTCTTGGATCCTTAACCTCTGAAGCTACCAATTTCGAAAACTCAGAGGCATTTTCACTAACACATTTCTCTGTCGAATCAAATAGACAAAGCTGTTTCTCTTTCCACTTTGGAATAGCAGCTCCACGGGTCCTACGTCCACTTTGTTCCTCCATGTTAAAGGAAAGAAGAGTAAAAATGGGTAGCAGTAAAAATGGGATGGAGAAGAGGAACTGTGTAGAAATGGGATGGAGAAGAGGAAGAGAGTAGAAATGGGAACAAAGTAAAAATGGTGAAGTTTAACCAGGAAGTCAGCTAAAGTAAAAATGAGAAATAAATGAGGTAAACAAATGTTGGCGGTTATATCCGCCAGTAAGTATAAATCCGACAGAATTTTCAAACATTGTGGCGGTTATATTCGCCAGGAAAAGAAAATCCGACAGTGTCTGACATTAATATGTCAGACGGTGCATTTATGAACATCAGTTGGCAGATATATGAATGTCAGAGGATGCATTTATGAAGGTCAGACTAGTGTCGGGTATATCCGACAATATTACTATTTTGTGTCGGTTTTATCTGACACAAATATTTCCTCTGTATTTTGTTTTTGCGCCTTTAATATTTTTGAGTAACGGCGTGGGAAAAATCCCGCCCAATTTTTTTTTCCTTTTACTGTCGGTTATATCCGATAGGGATGTGAATAATAAAAAAAAAAATGAAACCATGTGTTTATACGAAAATAACATTTTAAATTTTACCACATAAACTAAAATATTTTAAATAAAAATCACCACACAAATTAAAATATAGTCTAATTATTACTTAAAAAGCATAAAGTAAATTATAAAACTATTCCATTTCATCTTCTGTTAGATCATCGACGACATTGACAAAATCAGGGAACTGGGTAGGCAACGGTAATACTTCGTGAAAAGGAGTCTCTTCCACGCCAACCCTTGTATGCAAATTTTCATTGTCAAGTAAACGATCATCCAAATCAGGTATGGCATAATCATCAAGTGCATCATTATCCTCCAATACGTCAAATAAATCTCTCGGCTGCGTTCAAAGAACAACATGCCAATCTTTTTCAATTGTGTCCTCCACGTAAAATGCTTGTAATGCTTGTAATCCTTTCACTATTAACCCATTCACACTTAAACAACATCACAGCTCGACCTCTATCTCCAACTTCGGTAGGGCCACAATATCTAACCTTAAACATGTCTATGACTCTGCCATAACAATTCACTTGCCCAATTGCACCAGGGACATTTGCAGGTACAAAGACACCACAATTTTGATTCTTATGTTTATCGTCCACAGATTTTGTACGAAATCTAAACCCATGAATAATGTGACTTTTATATTTCGTCACAACCCTAGGATAATTGGCTAGCCAACGCAAGTCTTCAGATATCAAGTTGTCATTAGCATGACATCTTGAATTAATCTGTAATAAGTAAAAACATAAAAGTTGACACAACAAATGTAAACACATCATAATTAAAATATAAAAAAAGAGTAAAAATGTGACTGTTATATTAACTCACATGTTGCCTGAACCATTCTGGAAATTCCTTCTTGCTTAGTTCTTTGATTTGTCGAATTGTTAGCCTTGCTCGACGATGTTGATTTTTCAAGAATTCCTCATGTTGCCTAGCCAATCAAGTCCAAATATGCTTAACTAATTTTTCAAAATAAAGAAAATTGATAAACCATTAAGACGTATGACTAGATGTTCTTACCTTCTAAATGGGCTGACCTCATCACAATTATTTAGAATGTATATGTGGCATTGATCAAGAACATTTAACTCAAGCTCCACATTTTCTCCTGAACCCATATAACATCCTTTAGAGGAAAATATTGATAACCCACCAGATACTCCACGTCCAATACCATCTTCATTTCGACCTCTACGAGTGCGACGAGACTCGACATCTCTAAGATACAAGGAACAAAAGGACAAGCACTCATCCACCAAATATGCTTCAGCAATAGAACTTTCAGGATGACCCTTATTATGAACATAATGCTTCAGTGTTTGCAAAAACCTATAATTATAATACAAAACACAAATTATTATAATTACTAATAAAAATTATCATTAGAAATTAACATATTTTATAAAGATTTGTTAATTACCGTTCAATTGGATACATCCATCTATATTGAATAGGCCCTGCAATAGCGGCTTCATCTGCCAAGTGAACTGGGAGGTGCATCATTACATCAAAAAATGCAGGCGGGAATATCTTCTCCAATTGACATAATGTCAAGGCAATTCTTGAATTCAATTGCTTGAAACCTTCCTTGGACTCCTTCTTGCTACACAATTGTCTGAAAATTGCACTCAACTCTAATAATATCATAGTAACTGATTTAGGCAAAACCGCACGTATTGCAAGCGGGAGTAACTGCTGCATTAAAACATGACAATCATGGCTTTTCAATCCATGTATTTTTCGTTCATTCACATGCACACATCGTGACAAATTTGATGAATAACCATCGGGAACCCGAATAGTAGCCAACACTTCACAAAATGCAGTTTTTTCTTCTCTTTTCAACGTGAACAATGCTGGAGGTCGAAATGTTCTATTTCCTTCCCTACGTGGATGTTGTCCATGTCTTATGTTCAAGATTTCAAGATCTGCACGTGCAGCCAATCCATCCTTAGACTTTTTATCCATATCTAACAATGTTCCCACTACATTGTCACATATATTTTTTTCAATATGCATAACATCAAGATTGTGTCTAATCAACAAATGTCTCCAATAAGGTAGTTCATAAAAAATAGATTTCTTCTTCCACTGACTCTTACTACTTGTGCTGCTCTCAGTTCGTTTTCTACGTTGCCCAACCGAAGTATCTTTCTTTGGTTTTCCAAAAATAAATCTCAAAGTACAAAGTTCTTCAAGACATTGTAAACCAGTCCACTGCCTTGGTGCATTACGATGCTCTCGTCGACCATCAAAAGATGTGGTTTGCCTTCGAAACCTATGATCAGCAGGAAGAAAGCGTCGATGCCCTAAATAGCAAATCTTACGACTCGCCGGCAAATAAATAGATTCTTTATCATGCATGCAATGTGGACATGCTTTATATCCATGTGTACTCCATCCTGATAACATTCCATAAGCCGGAAAATCACTTATAGTCCATAAGACGGCAGTCTTCATAGGAAAATTTTGGTTGAAATACGCATCATAAGTAGGAGTGCCCACCTCCCACAACTCATTCAACTCATCAATCAATGGACGCATGTACACATCAATCTCTTTACCGGGGCTGCGTGGTCCTGGTATTAACAGAGACAACAACAAATTTGGTTGTTTCATACACATCCAGAGTGGTAAATTGTAAACTGAAAGCACCACAGGCCATGTGCTATGGTCTTGCCTCATTTTTCCAAAAAGATTAAATCCATCACTGGCCAACCCCAATCGGACATTTCGAATTTCTGATCCAAACTCCGGATATAAATTATCCAAATGCTTCCATGTTGGAGAATCTGAAGGATGTCTCATAAACCCATCCTTAGGACATTCAGTTGTGTGCCACCTCATATGCTCAGCCGTATGCTTCGACATATACAACCGCTGCAATCGTGGTTTTAAAGGAAAATACCACATAACCTTAGCTGCGATTTTTTTCTAGAGCCATTCTCTTCATTGACATTTTTATATCTTGATTCACCACAAACTGAGCATGCGGTCAACTCTGCAGTTTCTT
The DNA here is from genome assembly GCF_916048215.2 of Malus sylvestris. Lineage (NCBI taxonomy): Eukaryota > Viridiplantae > Streptophyta > Magnoliopsida > Rosales > Rosaceae > Malus > Malus sylvestris. Next base: position 34,626,734 of record NC_062264.1, on the reverse strand, counting down.
TCCAATAAATCATGCAATTATTAGGACACGCATCAATCTTCACATACGTCAGACCCAAGTCATTTATAAGTTTTTTTGCCTTATAACAAGATTCAGGCAAACAATCTCCATCAGGCAACATTTTTTTAATTAACTCGAGTAACTTGGTGAAGATCCCATCCGACATTCTTGCTATACACTTAATCTGATACAATCTTACAATTGCCTCCAATTTTTTAAATTCTTTACAACCTGGCCACAAATCTTGATATGCCTCTTCAAGCAACTTAAAAGTCTCGACCTCTTTCGGACGCTCTTCCCCAGAAAGGGGCTCAGTAGACGGCCCAATACCTTCTTCCGTTAATGGTTGGACAAATACCTCATTAAGAACATCATGAATACCAGTCAACCGATCTTCTGTTTCAATAGATGGCCCAACACCTTCTTCTCCAATCCCCATATTTTGCTCTCCCATGAAAGATTCCCCATGATGTCGCCACGAAGCATTTTTGTAATCTTTATCCATATCATACAACACAAGATGTTCGACAATAGTTTTTCTAACAAAAGTATATTGATTACAACATCTTTTGCAAGGACATCTAAACTTATCGGGGCCAACACCATTTGCAACTGCTTGATCCAAAAACAAATTAATTCCATCTGTATACGTTTCCAAATTTCGTGATACTGTCAACCAACTCTTTTCCATGTTTTACCACTGTACAAGAGCAAATATTACGTTGAAACTAAGATGCCTACAATCTTTCAATCCCTATCATGTAGGCATAACTATTAGAAATTTCAATCACTATCTTTCAACCTCGAACTATCACAATTGCAATTTAATTTCCAACACCTATCACAGTAAAACAAATTAAAAAACAATAAAAGGTTAACAAAAATATGTTTATCTACACTCTTCATTATTTATTAAATTTAAGTTTTGTATATCCTCATAGCAATTACAGTGAAATATTTAATTAGTTAACATAATATATACCTATATTACTAAATATTACCAATTTATTTTATATTAAATATTATCAATTTAACATAAATATTTACAAATAATATTTATCTCAGTTTCTTTATAACAATTTAAGTAAATCAAATAAAGTAACGGAACACAAATATTCCTAATTTATTTTACTAATTAAATTAAAATCTCTGAATAAATAATCAAATAAAGTAATGGAACACAAATATTCCTAATATATTTTACTAGTTAAACAAACAATTTAAACATTAAGAAATTCAGTAATAAAACCTGAATTATTGAAGAATTATGTCGTCGATCTACTCTTTATGTAGTCAACCACCTAAATAAAGCCCTTGCAAAATCAAATCATAAAATAAAAATAACCCATGAAGTGCTTGATGAAGAAACAAATAGAAGATAAAAGTATGGAAGCAAAAGAAAATGCAAAACTTACTACGAGATGAAGAGAAAAATAAGATGCAGTGTTTGATGAAGAAATAAATAAAAAGTATGAAAGCAAAAGAAATGAAAAACTTACTGTGAGATGAAGAGAACAAAAAGATTGTTGATGAAGAGCAGAAAATAATTGAAGATTGTAGAATGAAGATGAAGATTGTGGGTTGAAGTAAAGAGAACAAAAAGATTGTTGATGAAGAGTAGAAAATGATTGAAGATTGTAGAATGAAGATGAAGAAGAGAATGAAATCTGAAACTGGAAAACATTTGTCATAAAAATAATAAACTATTAAATTTCTGTCGGTTAAAACCGACAGAAAACTCAAATAATAACGGCTAGAATACTAAAATGATAAAGTAATAAATTTCTGTCGGTTCAAACCGACACCGTGCACTTCAAAACCGCCAAAATATAAAAAAAATATTTTCAAAAAAAATTCAAAATTCCTGGCGGTTATAAAACATTTGTGTCGTTTTTACCCGACAGTAAATATCCGACAGTAATTACTGTCGGTTATAAGCGACAGAAAGTTTCCTTTATCCGACACTAAATAAATTATGTGTCGGACATCTGTTATCTGACAGTATGACTCGTTAACCGCCACCACTGTCCGACACTTAAAGCTAATATTTTTCAAAACAAACAAAATACACAGCAGAAGAAAGTGGATAATTACCGCGTCCGTTATGCGTTGTGGCAATTCGATGCCCTCGCGATTTCAGAACTTCAAAGCACTCAGCAGTAGAGTTCCAAATTTCAATGTCCAACCATTTCTCCGCTCCCATACTGACATGGCGATTGTTTCTATATATGAAACAAGATCAAGCTGAGGTTAACAAAGTTAATTCGACAACAAAGAACCGGACAACTAAGCTCCTCCACGGTTTCCTTAGTCGGGTTCTCCGGCGGTTCTAGGGTTAGAAATGTGTGTATGAGTGTCGATCGAGAGAGAGAGTATCTTGGTTGGAAGGAAGCGGAGAGAAGGCGCTCATAGTTCCGTCCCGTCCCAAGCTAACATTATACCAAACAACAAACGGAACATGGGTAAGTTATTTTAATCTTTTGGTTTCGTTCCGTCCTGCGCTTACCAAACGCAGAACGGAACAACTCTCCTGTTCTGTCCTGCGCCTACCAAACATAACATGGAACCACTATTCCATCACGTTCCATTCCGTCCCGTCCGCATACCAAACGGTACCTTTAGTCCCAACTGGTGAGACCTTTAGACCATAGTATGAGGTAGAACTAAAAGTTACAAACTACTCTTCTTTACTCGAGCTGGAGGCAAAAAATTCAACCTGGACTAAAAACATGGGTCTGATGTCTACAACTTCGCAAAAGAAATCAACGGCTGAACTACGATTTCTCCCTTTTAAATCCTTTGACAGTCTCCTCCTAATTTATACTGTCACTTTGTGACTAGAAAATATCAAATGATTGGTATAATCTTCATAATTTTGGGAAAACATCGTCATTATAGTTTTCTAAAAGTCTTCCATTCTTCGAGTCTACTGTTAGTACTGATTTAGTACTGAGGTGCTTTTATAAAAAGTAGGTATTAAAAAAAGCTAACCTAAAAAAGATGTTTGGTAAATACTTAAAAACAGCTTATTTTCATAATTTTGAATGGAAAAAAAATGAAAACGTGAAGCAGCAAAAATGAGTTTATTCTCACAGCATAACAAAAACAGTTTTTTTTCAAAACACAGTAATACCAAACCAGCCCTTAGTCAACTATGAAAGTGAGGAGACCCATTTATGGATTTGCTATTCTTAGCGATATAACTACATATATGTTGGAGTTACAACCTCAATCCTATCGATTATACGAAAACCAAAATAGAATTACGTCACACAAGAACTACTAAACGTCTCATTATAAACCAGTTATAACTGAAGCCTCCTAATTGGATAGTGCTTTTCCCATGTTAGGCTTCTCTGACTGAGGTGATGCAGATACCAAATTGGAGCGGTGCTGTTAGTGGAGGAATCTGGTAGAAACGATGAGTTTGTAGATTGAATTTGTGCATGATGATAATGAAACATAATATGTTGTTTTCGTAGTTCTTTTTGCTTTCAAAGTTTATTGCTCTGTTGTGTTCGTAAACTCTGGGTTCTTACGGTTCTTTGTCTCTCTTACTTCAGATTCTTTACGTTTTATCATTCATTTGTGAAGAAATGGGTCGTATGAAATGGTAAGGCTTTGAGGAAGGCACTCGCCACCAAGGTGAGTTTCGTTTGGGTTTCTAATGTCTAGAAAATTAGAATTGATAATTGCAAGCGATTTTTTTCCGAGAAACAATCAGATTATTAAATTTAAGTTGCTAATTGTTTTAATTTTGTATATGCTGCAATTAAATCAGCACCCATAACTGGAGGAGTCAAGAAGCCTGACTGCTACCACCCTGGAATCGTCACTCTTCGGTAAATTTTCAACACAATATAGTTCAAATCCTCTAAATCACGTTCTTGAATTTTACCATATGTATCGTGTTCTTTGCATTTCGTTATCTAAATTCTGTTTTTTGAATTTGGTTACCGGAATCTTGCCTAATGTTTGATGAGGCCAGTGGCTTTGTATGGCTGGCTGGTATGATTTGGGAGTGTTTTTAGTTAATGGCAGACATAGGACAAAGGTTTGGGGCAGGCGCAACGAAGTCAAGTGGGATCAGGAATTTAGGATAGTAGAGTTTTTGCTAATTTATGGGATTAGAAGTCTTTCTTTATTTTATGTCTTGGTGCGATGAAAGATAGGGTAAATTACACTTTACCATCTCAGATTTGAAATCTATTACAACCTCATACAACATCTTCAAAAAATTTCACTTTTATATCTTACGTATTATTTTATTTCAATAAAATATATCTGTTACATTTTCCAATCTGTTAAGAGTTGACATGCCAATCATATTTGTGACATGTGGGCTGTGGCTGCAAAATTTGTGCCACTTAGCAAAAAAAAAAAATTTTATGATTAAAAATATTATAATATTTATACTATTAAAAAAAAATTAAACTGAAACCCAGAAACCCAACCCCACCCTCACCTCCCTGCAACCCGCAACCCCCACCCCCACCGGAAATTGACCCCAAAACCCAGCCCATTTGAGCTACTCCACATCGTCTCTTATCTTCTCTGTCTCTGGCTTTTCAATTCCAGAAAATCCATTCCAGAAATCAGAGGGCAATGGAATCAAAAACAAAAACCCAAAAAAGTGCAAGAAACCCAGAGCAAAGAATGGGGAAATTCGGTCGGGAATACGTAGCCCGAGAGGCCAAGGCAGTCGCAACAACCACCAAAATCCTCTTCTTCTCCCGCTTCTTATTCCCTCTCGACCCACCTGGCGATGCCGCGATGGTGGAGGTCAGAGAATCCCACATCCCTCTCCAAACTCTCGTCAAAGATCTCGAGAAAATCATCCAAACCCTCGCGCTGGGGAGGTCTAGGGAACAGATGACGGGGTAGGAGGAGGAGGCGTTGTGACTCCAAGCCAATTTTAGGGGTGGAGTCGGCGCCGTTCTAGGATGAGAGGGAGGTCGGGGTAACGGTTTCTAGGTTTTTGGCTTTTTTTTTTTAATTTTTTAATTTTTAATAGGGTCAATATTATAATATTTTTTAATCATAAATTTTAATTTTTTTTTTTTTGCGATTTGGCACAAATATGGTAACTACGCTAGCTCTTAACGGATTAATGAATGAAAAATATAACAGATGTATTATATTGAAATAAAATAGTACATGAAGGATGTGAGGGATAAAAGTAAAGATATTGTATGATATTGCAATAGATCTCAAACTTGAGATGGTAAAATGTAATTTACCCATTAAATAGGTGAGTAATTTTAACTCTAGTTTAAGGTAATAACATGTGAATTTTTCGTATTACTGTTTTTTCCCTTTCTATTAAAAACAACCTTTGATTTATTTGGTAGTGCATTTCTCTATCTGTGCTATTGTAATTGTTCTCAGGTATACTGGAACTAAATTTTTCATGATGCTCTTTCCTTTTCTTCTCAGTGAAAACACATACTAAAGCAACAACGCTATGGTGGCGGGAATAAGCGTTCTCACATATGTATGGATGTGTGATATGAATCAGGTGTGTATGTACACCTTTATACATGCATCTGTGGAAATACATACGATTGAGCCTGGTTTTTGTTTTAAGTTTGTATACTGGTTGTCAGGTTCTAGATGTTTGCTTACCTAGCAGTGGTTATTCTGATTTAGTGGTTAAAAATGAAAATTTCACTCACAATACGGGATTAATTGAGGTTCATACATGCATTGAAGTTACTCCCCACAAAGTAAGAAAGTTGCAACATTGAATGATAGACATGCAAAGAAAGAAGGGAAGTGGGGGAGTCCGACATGGGGTTTGGGAACTTTAATCTGGATATGGAAAGTGATGTATACTTGTGATGAAGAAAAAGAAAATAAATAAAAGTAGGGGTGTGCTATCCACACACCCCTTGTTAATTTCTGTCCGTTGATCTTCTTCAATTCATCCGATCCGACGGCCGAAAATTAAAATGGTGTGTGAGAAGTAAAATGGGGTGTGTGGATATCACACCCCTAAAAGTAATGCTCTCTGATATAAATCTGGTCGATCGCTCAGAGATGCGCATTTCCCAATGCATGCATGCATGTCTCTCTCTCTCTCCCTCCCTGTGGCTGTGGGTCGATCTGTGTGTTTCGGTGATGGGTGGGTGTTTGCCTGCAGGCGTAACAAGTGCATTTCAATACCACTCATACTTTAGGACAGGTCCATTTCACATTTAATTTAATTTGTTAATGCGTATTAATAATATGATCGATTCAGAATTCAATCGAGAGGCTTGAGAGAGATACTTGTCCCGATGGAGACTACCTCACCACCAACAGTCACCCACAATATATTATGATGTAGGCCTCTACCATAACAAACGACACTGCATTTGTCAGTTCACAGAAGAAATCATAAAAAATCTTTTTCCTTATTTTTTTCCCTTTACTTTTTTAGGTGCATGCGGTCTAGATTTTGGAATACAATACAAATCTGGAAACATAATTTCCCCACCTTCAACTATTGGTAATGGTAAGGAAGCTGTAATTACAATTTAAGGAAGTTGAGTTTACATTATAAATTGAATGACAATATTAAGAGAGTAATTCAATTAATTACTTATAATTTCATGTAAGATTCTTCCGTCCATTAATTTCAGTTTCATTTTCAACATCAGCATCCCCTTCCTAAGGTATGATATATATTTTTAGTAATACGGTTTAGTGGTATTTCTCTTCGCTTAGAAGTGAGAGATCTTAGGTTTGAATCTCGTGGATGGTGAATTCGATACCAAATTAGGTTGCTCCTTGTGTGGCTTTGTCGGACTCCCCCTCCTCCTAGTGTAAAAATATCGATGTACTAAAAAAAACGATAGTATTAGTGGAGAGTTGGTGGAGAGGTGTTAAAGGGGAAATAGAGTTGGTGACTCCACAACGTAATAAGCATTTCAGCTGTTCGAAACTCTATAGATCTCAACTATTCAAAACCCTAAAATTAGTTATCCCAACAGGATTTACAAACACAAATTTTACAGAAGATTTATGGTAATTCCATGGTTCGGTACTGTGATAATTTCTAGTTATTTTTTTTCTTTTTGCTCACTTTCCAGCAGACCTATTGGAAGCTTAATCCTATCATGCCGAAGGAGGATTCAACCACAAATCAACTTGAAGGGCGAATGTTCAAAAGAAAATTAATAAGCCCATAAGGACTAATCGGAGTAGAACCAAGTGAGGAAGCTGGTAATGGCCCGTACCGGCCCAAGTCCAAACAATTAAGTCCAATTAACTTCACCTCCAATATTATTCCTTTTCGATTGGTTAAGGGCTCGTTTGTAATTGATTTTAAAATGACTGAAAACACTTAAAGTGCTTCTTGCAGGAAGCGCTAGTTATGTGCTTTTTGCAAGAAATACTTTAAATGCTTTTCTATGATTCATTTGCATTTTTATTAAGGATTGATTTCAAAAGCACTATCATTTGAAAACAATTTCTATCATTTTAAAGTTATATGAATGAGATGATGATATCTAAAGTAAGCTCAATGTTCCTAATCATAATTTTAACAATATTACAGGAAGAATTGGAACAGAAAATCCGTTCAGGATACAACATGCGGTTGCATCTTTTGCTGCTCATTTGCATCACTACTACAGTTACTATTTTCCGCAGCCAAAGACTACGAAACAAGCACATTTCACTCCATTGCAGATGGCGAGACCTTAGTCTCAACTGGTGGAACCTTTGAGCTCAGATTTTTCATTCCCAGCTCTTCTGAAAACCGATACGTGGGGATATGTTACAAGGAGATATTGGTTATCACATTTGTATGGGTAGCCAACCGAGACTCACCCCTCATTGATTCATCAGATCTACTCACGGTCACCATCCCTGGAATTCTTGTCCTTTGGTCCTCGAACACACCAACATCTGCGTCGAATCCAGCAGCACAGCTTTCGGATTCAGAAATCTTGTTGTGACCGATTGTAATGATCGTACCGACCCTGAGAATTTTATGTGGCAGAGTTTTGATTACCATGGTGACACATTCCTATCAGGTACAAAACTCAGTAGGAACACAATTACCTGCTTTGCTTGTAAAATATAGTTCTTGATACATTGCCTTGCACGGTTACATTACATGTTCTCAGAATATGTTGTCGATGGGTTCTACTAGATAAAATCTGACATTTATAGTTTTAGTGTTACGGTGCTCGAGATAGTGAATGGGAAGAGAAACAAAGGATTTTCTCATCCAGGCCACAACCTCAACCTGCTAGGACATGTAAGTGCCAGTTGTCAAGTTGATAATTTTTCATCGAATTATGCTAGAAGGACTATATTCTGACTGCATTAGCTAATGATATACATTGTGTGACAGTGACTTCTCTATTAACATTTGGTGACTATAACTCATGTAAAAAATGGATTCGATTCTGCTTAAAAATATAAAATGTGGTTCGTCTAGCATTATTGTTTATATTGACTCGATTATTTATACTTCTATTTATTCAGTACGATTGGTGGTTGTGATCTTTTAGGCATGAAGTTTACACGTAGAAGGCAAGTCCATTGAACTGCTCGATACATCGGTAGGAGACTTCAGTAATCCACATGTCGTTTTGCTGTCAATCCATGTGTCTTTTATGCATGCAACAAAATCCGGCAGTAATTCTGATGTTGAGTGGTGAAAGTGCATTGCCTCAACCTCAAAAACCTGGTTTTTATAGTGAAAGGGATCTAGAGGACCTTATTTGTACCATACTTGACCAATCTCGAAACTACTGAGCACCGATCAACGTTATACCGTCAAGGACCCAGAAGAGTATCCTTCCAACCAGGAGCCAATCATAGTGAGACACGTGTCAACATCAGAAGCCAATCATAACACGACACGTGTCAATATCAAAACGAAGCTAGAAACTCTCTTCTATAAAAGGAGATCATTCTCCCACAATATTTCCTAATGTCATTTGTACTAAATCATTCACTAGAACTCACTAAAGGAGAGCTTGAACCTATGTACTTGTGTAAACCCTTCACAATTAATGAGAACTCCTCTACTATGTGGACGTACCTGTGGAGCCAAAAATATTCACTAGGCGACACGTGGATTTTTGGACAAAATAGGACAAAAATACCCTCGAGGCATACCGGGTCTCCTACACGCGAGCAGTTGAGAATCATCCATCAACCAAGTCAGGAGTACCCAAAATGGGTAACAATTCAAAACCTATTTCATATATGTTTTTACCTCATTTTTTCCTTATTCAATTAGCCATTTATTTCAAACATTCCATAACATCCTCAACCAATTAATATAATCAATATATTAAAGGCTATTTACATCACCAAATCACCCCAAAATCACACCAAGGTCCGGCCATTCCCATCCAAAAAGAGCCTATCATATTCTCTACCTTTTCCACCATTTTCCCCTTTTAATTACCCTAATTAACTAGCCAATTAATTCCAAAAACCACCAAAACATTCATTTTATGTTTAAATAGCCAAATAAATTGGCTAATTAAACCTAAATTAAACCTAAAAACCCTAGCCACCTCCTAACTCTATAAATAGGCACCTATTCTCATCAAAAAATCAATTCCAACACTTTGGCAAAAATCCCAAAATTCTCTAAACACTATTTCTCTCTAAATTCTAACTTTGGCATCGGAGGTTCTTCGGCCAAAGCCCCCCCCATTCATCGTGGGTGCGTGAGGCTCTTGGCCTTAACCTAAGGTGTTAATTATTTTGTAGGTGCAAAATCGTCCAAGATCGAGGAGGAAGAAATTTGCATCCACAAATTGGTGCTTTCATTGAGAGCTGAAATCCATACTCGTAGAAGACTCTCGCACAAAAAAGTGTTCAAGAAATGGGAGTGCCGAGATCCGTGAGGCAAAATGCGACAATAAGGGGAGCGGCATCACCACCACGAGTTTCCACCATGGGAACCACAGTGGTGGCTACCTAGGTAGCCACCCACGGCGAGGTCCATGGTGCCTTCATCACGGCCACCATGGGAACCACCACGGTGGCTACCTCTGTAGCCACCCACGGCGAGGTCCATGGTGCCTTCATCACGGCCACCATGGGAACCACCGCGGTGGCTACTTCGGTAGCCATTTGTGGCGAGGTCCATGGAGCTTTCACCACGGCCCGAGCCGTGCCATCCAAGGCTCACGGTACCAAGACCACGACCCAAGCCGTGCCATCCAAGTTTACGTGGACCCAAGCCCAAGCCTCGCATTCACATGCACCGCGCGTTGAGCAGCCTGCTTCCGTCGAGCAGCCCACTCCCGTGGCCCAGCCTGCTCCTGCCAAGCAGCCTGCTCCCGACGAGCAGCCCACTCCCGTGGTCCAGCCTGTTTTCGTCGAGCAGCCCACTCCCGTGGTCGAGCCTGCTTCCGTTGAGCAGCCCACTCCCGTGGCCCAGCCTGTTCCTGCCAAGCATCCTGCTCTCGTGACCCAACCTGCTCCCGACGAGCAACCCACTCCCGTGGTCCAGCCTGCTTCCGTCGAGCAGCTCGCTCCCGTGGCCCAGCCTGCTCCTGCCAAGCATCCTGCTCTCGTGACCCAACCTGCTCCCGACGAGCAGCCCACTCCCGTGGTCCAGCCTGCTTCTGTCGAGCAGCTCACTCCCGCGGCCCAACCTGCTCCTGCCGAGCAGCCTGCTCTCGTGACCCAGCCTGCTCCCGACGAGCAGCCCACTCTCACGGCCCATCCTGCTCCAGTGGCTTTTCAAGCAGCCCAAGTCGACCCAAGACTATCTCAACCATCCGAACCTACCATCGAGCCGGGGGCATTCTCACCACATTTTTTCGCGGATTTGACATTTCCCAACTCAAATCTCACGCCCGGAGTCTACCACCCTTCCACTGCCCAACGAGGCGCATTCATTCCAAGCTTTTCCAATCCAAATGGCGAACAACACTTGTCTCGACAAGTCATAGAGTTAACGAGCGCCCTTGCACAACAGACAACTTTGGTGAATCAACTTTTGCAACGCACCGGGATCCAACGTGCCCCAGACGAGGTATCCCGAAGTAGGACAAGGGCAGACGAACCTTTCCAGCAGCGTCCCGGCAAGCAGCCATTCGACCAGCCACGAGCCGAACGTTCAGGCAGTGTACATTCCCGATTGGGCCCCCGAGATAGCGTATACTCCCGTCTTAGCGCGCGGATGAGCTTGTACTCTCGACTAGGCCCACGGATGAGCATACATTCACGGTTGGGGTCACACTCCGATAGTCAACATGAGCAACCTTCGGGACAAAGTGTTCATTCGCGGCTAAGCCCACAAGGAGCATCATCCACCTCACATCAGAGTATGCAGCACAACGGACGGAGAGAAGCAATCACTCAATCCAGCTCAAGTTCAACCAGCAGCCTGCGAAGAACTCGCTCGCCTGCTAGGAACGCACCACATGCACTGCATCTGCGACATAGACGAGCCAAACACATGGAAGAGCAGCCTAGACCAGCAAGTCATGGCTGGGGGCAGCCAAGAGCTCCGCTACCCCAACAAAGGCAAATTCAGGAAGAAGTATAGAGACTCTTGACCAAGCGATTGCATGATTTCCAACGCAACGAGGTCACCGACGAGGCACTACGACGGAACATGACCAACATAAGCAGGTCACCCTTCACGGACGAGATTGAGCAGGCAGAGCCTCCACGCGAGTTCAGCATGCCACATTTCACATCTTTCAAAGGGGATGAAGACCCGGAGAGACACTTAAAACGTTACCAAAGTGCAATGATCCTTTATCGAAACAACGATGATCTCATGTGCAAGATATTCGCCACCACTCTACAAGGCGAGGCGCAAGATTGGTTCTACACCCTGCCGCCACAATCCATCCGGAATTTCTACGAACTTTCTTTGGTTTTCACCAAAGAATATTCATCCTATCGCTCGATCAAAAAGAAGTCTGACCATTTGTTCGACGTCAAGAAGAACCCAAAGGAGTCGCTTCGCGACTATGTGAGGAGGTTCAAAGTAGAGAAGGCAAAAATAGTCGGATGCAACGACTCGATAGCTAGAGCAGTCTTCCAAAAAGGACTTCCAGCAGACCACCCGCTATTCGGAAAATTGATCATGAAAGAAGATCTAACTCTGGCAGACTCTTTTGCTTTAGCAGAGAAGCATGCACTTTGGGATGAGGCTCGCCAATGCACATTCAAGGACTTGAAGAAGTACCCGACATCACCTCCTTAGAAGCAGTGGAGGACTTATTCGCATGTTTGACGGTATCTAAAGTAGCAATAAGCTCTACCATCATGCGAGAAGAGCTAGGGGCCAGACTACCTGTATTCTACAGTTCAAAAGCTCTCCTCAATGCTATTAAAAATTCAAAAACTAACTTTGGTGATAATTGTTGTAACCCAAAAGCTTAAGTTTTACTTTCAAACGCAAGCAGTCATCATCATGACGCACTATTTCGCCGAATCCAAACCAGCGACGATAAAGGCGTAGACCCTGGCAGATGCAAGTTTTTTTACGAACGTAACAACTCGGCCCAACGATGCCCCGAAGGCAGCCGAGCACACTTTAGCCACACCTGCTCCCTCAGTGGAGATTTCTGGCGTTTGCATGTCGACGGCCCATCCAACTACAAAGGCACGTGAACAGCCGTGGTTCTTGCCACCCCAGACGTTTCAATGCCCAAGCAGGCGATCACTCTAAGCTTCAAAGCATCTAACAATGAAGCAGAGTACGAAGCCCCACTAGCAGACCTTCGAATGACAAAAAACTTGGTGGTGAAAAAGCTTTCAATTCATTCCGAGTCCTAGCTAATCACCAGCCAGACTACTAGGGGCAAAGGCATGATGATCGTAGCAACCGACTACTTCACCAATAAGAAAAGAAAATGGCCAAACGAACTCCAAGGATGTCTATGGGCATATCGCACAACCAAAAGACGAGCAACCGAAATGAGATGGCCACAAGCTTAGATCTGGCAGAAGAGATGCGCAAACATACTATCACTCGCATCGCAGCCTACCAGCATCAGCTCCTCTCCAGTTACAACAAAAGGGCCAAGATCCGGCAGTTCCAGCCTGGAGATTTGGTCATAAGAAAAACCTTCATCACTGCCAGCGGAGAAGGCTCCAAAAAGATGGATCCCATCTGGAAAGGCCGGTACAAGATCAACAGAGTAGGCGGCAAGAGTAATTACATCTTTGCCACCATGAAACGACAAAAAGATCGAAAAGCAGTGGAACGCCTACAATATGAGGAAGTACCATGTGTGACCTCCCGCTACATCAAAGCCTGAAGACTCAAATAGCTCGACGGGCACCACCTCACAAACTGATGACTATCCAGTTGTTATGCAGTTCCTACCTTACAGTTAAGTTCTCGTTCGTTTCACTCATTTTTCAATGAGAAATTCAGAAGTAATCACAACTTGGCTCGGCTGCATGCTTACAACAACTGATCATTCCTGCACTTCAAAAGAAGAATGCGCCATTCTTAGGGACTCATCGCAGGAATTGCGCCCCCCGAGGGACCAACCATGCTCTCCAGTACGAGAGGGTAAACCAATTCCCCGACACCCATATGGGTTAGCTCTCCAAGACGGGAAGATAAACTTTACACTCCGAATATCCAGACGTGGATGAGCCTGGCTGCCCTAGTATAACTAGATGCACGATGGCTTGCGCCGGGATTCCTAGAAGTAGCCACAATGGTCTTTTTTCAAGGTTTAGCTAACTGAAGGATTTTGGGTCTCTTGGCCTAATCCGTGGGGAACCGGGCCCTAGAGACGGAGGGGGCACATTATGCAGTACGCCCTACAGACGACTGCCCTGGAACCCTAAAGCTGCTACCGAATGCACTAAGGTAGCCTACGGATTCCGGAAGACTGCCTACGGCTTGCCCTTTGAGCAGTAAAGCCACGCTAGACTTATACAACTGCACATTCTTGTGAAAGGTTAAACAAGCTAGCGTGCATATACGAAGTTTTATCCACTGCCGACATGCTACGTAGTCGATAAGCTTCACCTCTGCCAAGCGCGGAACAACCTACACCAAGTCCTAAAGTGTTGTGATACTTGCTACGCAACCTACGGAATTGAAGAAAGTCAAGGTTAACAGCCTAGTGGTTACGCGGACTTGTCTGCTTCTGTAAGTAAGGCATCCGGCTGCCAACCCTATGGCTAACAACTTTGCAAAGTTCTACACCAACACATACGGCTGCATAGGCTACGCGAGCTTGTCTGCTTATAAAAAAGTAGCATGCCTGCCACTGGTCTATCAAGTCTAAAGGTTAAAGCGTGAACAAAAGAAGCGAAGATGAAGGAAAACATGTTTATAAACAACTAGCAAAGGCCGAATGAGTTCAAGAAAAACAAGAGCTACAAGGAAAAACAAAGAAAATCCTAAAGGCTACGTAGAATACTACACTACACCTGCTTGGACATCCCACGACTACTCGGTCGCTACACCTTCAGCAGCCGTAACGCTCTTAGCAGCGGCATCATCCTGCGCTTCACCCCCGACTGCCCAGCCTGGGCACTAACTTCTCCAACTACTTCACCAATGGAAGCCTTAAAAGTAAAAGCAAGCAAGTCTTCCGGAGAAATAGAGAAGCTCATCCACTACCTTCTTAGCATAAGCAGCGAAACGAAGCTCAGAAACTGCAAACTCAAGATCTTGAATCTGAGGTATGTAACATCCAATCTCCTTCTATGCACTTTCATGCTTAACTTGGATCGCGTCAAGCCTAGTCTTCAAGTTAACGATCTTTTGGTCCCAAGCTGCAAAGGAGTGGGGGCAGACATATGAGACCCCTTCAAAGCAACGAGCTCAGAATTTGCCATAGTATTTGCCGTCTCCTTAGTAGCCTTGCTATATCTGCATCATAGCAAGTAGAGAAGTCATTCTATAATTGGGTCGTATGTTTCGCAAACGAGCTTGGGCAAACACCTTTCTAACGCCATCAACAAACTTGGCACAAACATCCATGTTTTCAAGAGATCTGGTTTCAAAAGCACATAGATCTCAGCAGCCTCCCTATAAGCAGGCTTAATGGATTTCTCACAGCTGCCTACGTGAGCAGTTTCCTCATTCCCAACAGGCGAATTAGTCTCAACAGCATAAGGAATGGGCCTTGACACCACTTTAGCAGCAGAGTCAACCTTATCGCTCTTCATAATAGCAAACCTCTCCAAAGGCGCCACATGCTCAGATCTAGCAGCCTCATTTTTCGTCCCCTTGGAAAAAGTCAAGTCAATCACAAGCCTGAAGGCAGTCGGCGAACCCGTGCGAGCGAAAGAAGCCTTTGGTTTTTTTTTCTCAGCCGGCATCTCTTGAGCAGGCAAGGAATATCCCTTTTCCTATCTTCACTTGTAGCAAGATCCACAACAGTGATTGGACGAGCCAATGCATCTGCCTTGATCCTACTCACCTCCTCTTTCGGGAGCAGCCCACATTTCTCTCAGCGAAGAGGACTAAGCAGCCAACGACATTTATGGTACTCAGCAGGGGAGCTCAACCAGCATTCCAGCAGGCAGAAGGCCTGCATACCCAACATTCCAGCAACCCATGAGGCCCACAATCTCCTCATTTCTCTCAATCGCCAGCCTGGCCCGAGTCAAGTCTAAGAGCCCAAAGGACATGAGCCATGCGGCTCGCCTAGCACTGCGCCCCAGCGCCACAATCCGCGACCCCAGCCGCACAAGCTGCCCTTAGCTCAAGCCAAGCCAAGCCTGCCCAAGCAGTGGTCCCTGCCACGACATCTCCTCGGCCCATGCCGAGCCAACTCCTGGCCCCTGCCAGCCGACGTACTGCATCACCCCGACGGCTGCCCCGCAATAGCACTAATCCAAGAAGAAGGCAAGAAAAATTAAATTTTTCTTACATCGGTGCGGCACGGAGAAGATGAAGAAATCAACGAAAGACGGTCCTTTGCACGGGCAAGATGTAGAAGATTGCTAGAGGAGGGGGAACAAATATCCTCTAACTTTCTCTCTCTTGTGGGGTAGAATAAATTGCTCTCCAAAGTTGATTTAATAACCCACTTAAGGTGGACTTAAATAGGCTTTGAGAGAAGTTTATTTCCCTTTCCTAGAAGGGCCTAATTTCCAATTAAAGAGAGAATCAACATCAAAATAAGAAGCAATCCTACGTTTCCTAAAGCAAGAAGATCTCTACACCTGCTGCCCTTTCCTACGAGCAGCCCAACAGGTGTGGGGGCATTTGTGGAGCCAAAAATATTCACTAGGCGACACGTGGATTTTTGGACAAAATAGGACAAAAATACCCTCGAGGCATACCGGGTCTCCTACACGCGAGCAGTTGAGAATCATCCATCAACCAAGTCAGGAGTACCCAAAATGGGTAACAATTCAAAACCTATTTCATATATGTTTTTACCTCATTTTTTCCTTATTCAATTAGCCATTTATTTCAAACATTCCATAACATCCTCAACCAATTAATATAATCAATATATTAAAGGCTATTTACATCACCAAATCACCCCAAAATCACACCAAGGTCCGGCCATTCCCATCCAAAAAGAGCCTATCATATTCTCTACCTTTTCCACCATTTTCCCTTTTTAATTACCCTAATTAACTAGCCAATTAATTCCAAAAACCACCAAAACATTCATTTTATGTTTAAATAGCCAAATAAATTGGCTAATTAAACCTAAATTAAACCTAAAAACCCTAGCCACCTCCTAACTCTATAAATAGGCACCTATTCTCATCAAAAAATCAATTCCAACACTTTGGCAAAAATCCCAAAATTCTCTAAACACTCTTTCTCTCTAAATTCTAACTTTGGCATCGGAGGTTCTTCGGCTAAAGCCCCCCCCATTCATCGTGGGCGCGTGAGGCTCTTGGCCTTAACCTAAGGTGTTAATTGTTTTGTAGGTGCAAAATCGTCCAAGATCGAGGAGGAAGAAATTTGCATCCACAGTACCCAATCTGGGTGGACCACACACATCTTGTGTTTGCTTTCCTGTCTCTATCCATTTACATACTTATCCACACTAGTGACCAGAGCAATCTAGCGAAGGTCACAAACTTAACATTTTCTGTTGTACCAAAGTCCCCACTGATTTTGTGCATCAACAGATCTCAAAGTCGATCCTTGTGCAAACAAGGCTAGTGTTGACTTATGTTGACTGAGGAATGCCACATCATATGCCATGTCATCAAGAAAACAGTTAATAATTAGTTAGAGTGGTTATAAGAAAGCTTACTGTGTAAGAAAGTTAGTGAGCAGATTAGTTATGTATAAAAGGTTGTGAGCAGCTCAGTGTATGATGATTCACATTTCATATATACAAAGCTTTCATTTCTTCTCTCTAAATTTGTTCATCTTCCATAGTTTCTGGTGTATAAATATTGCACTGTTAAGAGCTTGGACATTTTCAGCTAATGAAGTCACTTTTGCAGTAGTCGAGTTTGAAGTTTGAAATAGAGAGATTAAATAGTTATCATTTATAGATTTCAATTGGATTAGATTATATATTTGAACAACTGTGATTCAGATTCGACAACTTTATTGTACGTTCTAATGTTTACTGCAATACAGCATTGACCATTTTGTTTTGGTACAACTTAACTTAAAAACAACCAACAACATGAAAGCAACTGAGGCAACTGACAGCAAGGGAAACTAGTTTGCAAAAAACAACCACAATTAGCAACCAAGAACAACTAAAGCAGAACCATAAACAAGCAAGAAACAAAGAGACTCTGAGAAAGCAAAACTTCGACAAAGAAAGTCTGTAGGGAACAGTAGACAATGGCATAAAAAAAATGCAAGTAGCATCCCTGTAATCATTCTGAAAAATATGGACTTAGCTATCAAAAAGGGAAATACAACCGGTTAAGAGGCATACTCTCTCCCATCTGTTATGCTCTTATTTGATACTTTGTTTTTGGCATTTGTGTATGTTGGAAATTTATGTTATAATATTTATTAAATATTATAATATTTAATTTCAAAGATTTAACCAAATAGTGCGTTTAATAAAAAATAAAATAAAATAAATAAATAACCAAATAGTGCAGCGGCACCATTGCGCAAGAGACATGACTTTTGTAATGAAGTATGAATTAGATGAAAAGATGGCATCACTTTATGAACAGCCACTTCAGCCATTCCTAAAAGTCACTTGGGTTCTTTATAAGAAAAACTATAAAAAAAATTTAAAAATTTTGAGTTTTAATTAAAATAATAAAAATATGTTGTAAGTGAATAGTATCATGAATAATTTTTTAGAGTACAAATATCTTTAACGTTAAAAGTGAATAGTACTAGAATTGTTTCGTTAAGACTCCCTTTTTTATAATCCATAATCGCATCCGTGTAATTAGTACTAGCCTTCATGCACGGGCTCACGCGCATGCAGAAGACATTTTTTGAATCACAGTGTACTACGCGCAACTTACACATTTTAATTGTGTTTATATGCGTAAATTGACAAAAGAAAAGTCAAATATTTGAAGTAAATTTATAATCTTAGATCATGCTAGAAGAAACCTCTCATAAACCAATTAAAGCAGCTGAATCCATATAATTAAATCGGTCTCTATTGAATTTATAATAAGAATAGAGAAAATAATATTTAATAAACAACTTATTGAATCATATTATTGTTAGTCTATTGTGAGGCTAAGTTCACCCATTTCCCGTTAGTGTAGGTAATATCATTTGTTCAAAATAATAATAATAATAATCATTTGACAACTAATTTAATCACATTATTATCCGCGTGTGAAAGACCTTTTTATAACTGGCATTACACGTCTCTTAAGATGTTTTGAATGTATTTAAAAATAGAGAAAATAATATTTAATGAACAACTGATTGAATTACATTATTGCTAGCCTATTGTGAGGTACTAATTATTGAAAAAAAAACCTATAAAAATAAAATTAATTATTAAAAAAATACTGTTAAAATGATGAAAATGTCCATACCACATTTGATACATTATTTTGGGTTGCTTTTAAAGTTTTTTATTTGAGGGGCATTTTTGTCCAATTATTTTTTGTGAAGCTTGTGACACCAAAAAAATACTATTCAATGGGCCCTTGGCTTTATATATATAGATTAGATAGAGAGTCAATTAGAACGTATTGGACAAAGAGTATTTCCATGTACACTATGTTCTTTCTTTGTTGTTTAATTCTGAGTCGTGTCTTGAGAGTACGAAATATATTGAGTTCGCTAGAGTCTAAAGATTGAAGTGCTTTGATTTTGGATTATAGATTGTTGAATTATGTGAGAGAGACGTGTTGAACAACAAAAATAGAAAACATAAAAAAAATAGAGTCCATACAAATTGGGTCAAACTACAAGGCAAAACAAAAATGTAATCCAGCCCAAAAGATGAGGATGAGTTTTACATACAAATTAACATCCATAAATAAATAAAATAAAATAAATAAAATGTGAATTTCTTCCTACAAAAGGGGGAAGAAACTGTGCAAAACATGGTCTCCTATTTTTCTGCAAGGCATGGGAAAAACTGCACAGTTGGTGGGAGAGGTTAGGGGAAAGTGACTGGAGGTCATGGCCTCCATCTTCCCCCACGTAACAAACTCTAGAGCCTTCTTGGGATGCCTATCAATAGGCATCAGCTACAGCAAGAGAAAAACATAGAAAAAGAGAGGGGAAACTCTGCAGAAAAAATAGAGAAACTTTGAGGAAAAATACCAAAAGCAACAAGATGCTGCCAGAAAAGTGAGCAAGCAGTTTAATCATTTGTGCTTTCAAGTCAAGATCCAAAGGAAGAACATTCATCACCAGGTATGAAACAAGTTCTGTTAATTTATTTCTCTCTTGTTTAATGTTGTGTTGCAGACAAAAGTGAAAAAAAGGGCGTAATCAACCACCTAGAGTATGTAACCTTCAGTTCATACAAGGAAATTGCAACGTTTAAAAGAGAAATGAGGAAGAGGACCTGGACTCCCCACTGACAACAGCAGAAATAATCTCCAAAATCCCATGAATTTCTTCGGGGTGGCCTAAACCACCCCGTGAAGTTCCAATCAAGTCTAAGAGATCCGTATTCATCGTCCATGCTAAGAAAGAAGGAACCATTGGTGTCACGGCAAGCAATAGATTTGATAAAGAAATAACAAGTTTCGACTCCAAATATCAACCGCAACCTGTTTTTTATTCAATCAACAACAGTGCAGGAGCTCGTTGGCAAAAGTAGAACAATATGCCCCAAAAAAGTGGTTAGTTACTGATGTCCTAGACTTCAAAGATTACTCCAGAGAAAGGAAAATGAAGCAGATGTCTTTCGAAGGACTTGTGTGGCTATCATTTTGATCAAACATTGTGTCAAAATTTTGACCAAGGCATTGAAATAAAACCAACAGATGCTACAAGACATGAAGGAAAGAAAGGAAATTTCCAAATCCTTAAGGGTGCGTTTGTTGCACTGGACTGTCTCGGACTGGACTAGCTGCAGGGACTAAGCTGGACTGGCTTAGACTAGACTAAGCTGGACTAACTTAGTGAAGCGTTTGGTGCAATGTCGGACTAAGAAGCAGGATAATGAAAACAGTACTGTTCACCAGATTTGTGTTTGCTTAGACTAGAACTACATTATTGTTCTATTTTAATAGCTCAAAAACCTGTGCCCAACGCCCTAAATTTTTTTGTCATTGTGTAATAGAGTAAATGCTACAAATCTCATGATCTGGGTTAATTTGAGCATATTTTTGCCATGTACATTATGAATCTTAAAAAAAGAGGACAATTGTTTTGTTTTTAGTACCTGCTAATATAAATGAAAAGATAAATACATATCCTAATTCAAATGAAATTGGGCTTGGTGTATAAAATGGTTTTACCACTTATTTTCCCTCCAAGATTTTGTCTAGTTACAAAAACAACCTCAATTCTGTTAGAACACAGAGCAGGCTCCACAAGTATTCCAAGTTTAAACAAGAAAACAAGAAACAAATCAAGAGGTACAAAAAGGCCAAAAAATTTCATCGAGCTACATATGTTTTTATTTTTGTTTTTCTTTTACAAAAGTCATATTACGGGAGGGAGATACACAAACACAGAACCTCGAATGTGAGGGTAAACTGGCTTAACCACTATTAAAGGAGGCAGTACAACTAGAAGTCCCTTGCATCTCCATTTTCTTTAGATTGAAATGTTTTTGGGATTAACCCAAAAAACTCACATGGATTTCTACCCATATGTTCTTTTAAACGGATTTTTTTTTTGGGGATTGGACCAAATTAATATTGTTATAAATATTTGTTACAGGGGGACCAAGCATCAATTGTTGGGGGTGCCATAAACTTTGTGAAGGAGCTAGAGCAAATTTTTCAGTCCATGAACAGCAACAAGAGGAGCAAGCAACAGCCTTTGGCTGACTTCTTCACCTTCCCACAATTTTCAACTCGTGCAACACAGAATAACAACTCAGCAGGGGTCCAAGCAAATGGGTCGAATACAACTCAGTGTAACAACAACCAGTGGGCAGCAGCAGACAGAAGTGACCATGGTATGGTCCCGAGGGTACATGTTCTTGTACTGTCAACACAACATCATAAATACGCCAATCCTTTGTCAACTTCACAACATTAACTATGGAAATGGTACATTAAATTACAATCTTAAGGTGGCAATCATAGTGCATATAGACTTCACTATGAACAAACAGTTTGTATGATAAAAACCACAAGAAGACCGCCTCCTTTATTGAAATTGCTATCTAGGAAAAAAACTTGTAGTTCAAACTTATTCATCGGAAACATAGCATTCAACAGGAAAAGAAGCTATTGTCATCCAATTAAACATAGTTCAAACTTGTAGTACACTCCTTTGAAGATATTGTCATCCAATTAAACATGTAGGACACTGGAATTGGGGATCTTTACCACCTAATTAAAGAAGTGTATTTCTAAAGTTAAATTCATACGATCAAATATCAAACAGCCATGAAGTTTTACAAAATGGTGGGTCCTTTTTTATATTGCCTGAACAGTTTGATTTTTCTATAATATCACAGAAGTCATATTCACAGAGATGCAACGCAAACTTTCACACATCCAAGGACTACATTCAATAGATCCATGTCGAAAATTGATCTATGGGTTTAGGAATTATACCTTCTTCTAGACTTGAGGGTTTTCAGTCGTTTGTTACTTGTTTTCCCTTGGGTTCTGAGCACTGGCCACTTCCGTTTATGCTCCTCTTCTCTGCAACCAACAACCACAGAATATTGCAGTTCAGAATCAACCCCACATGGTACAAAACATTCACATTGTAATATCATGGTTGGGCATTGACAGGACATATGGAATTGCTTCCTGCCTATCTCCAATGCCATTCAAACAAGGTGGTCCGAGGAAGGTAAAAGGAAATCAAAAAATGCAGAAACAAAACCAAACAGAGGATACGACTTCGAACATAACCACAAACCAGATTCTTTCATCACTTGTCACGTGAGATATAGCAAGGCTTAGTTGTGAAACCATGGTCGCAAGGCTTAATTATAAAGCCATCATAGTTAACAAGTAGTATTTTCCTGTGAATGAACAGAGTTGTGAGTGTTTTTTATTCACTTTAAAAGGAGGGGTGGGCGGGAGGTGGGTATATGAATCCAAATGCATTCAGGATGCATGCTAGTTAACCCTCCTGCCATATAGAAAGTCCAAAGTATGAAAGGACACGAAATTTTCAGATTAGCTGCTTATAAGAACAACTATGGAAATTCATTGGGTACACATTATAACTCAACTTGTATGCAATTGCTCCCACTTTCATATACTTCCCAGTGGCACAAAAGTAGAGTACATTTTATGCCAACTAAAAATGTCTAATTCATGGCCCATGCACCAGTAAAGACAATCCTTTCACTAGTCATCTCTCCTTGTTATCAGAAGAAATCTTTACGCCTCTCACAAAGAATCAAACAAACAAATAAAATGAGACCAAAGACGAAAATTCTTGCAAAAGTTTCTCTAAAAGCTGAATGAAGATATTCAGAGTTTCCACTGTAATCCAAACTCCATAAGCCCTATAAAATAGGCCAGGATTTTAATGTCAAACATGCCTGGTAATACAGATCTCCTTATATATGCCTTCAGACTAACACCTAATTTTCTCATAATCTCATATAAAGAGTGCATAACAAAAATTTCTTCAACTCACATAAATTCTCATCCAAACAATTCACAAACATCCAACCCTACATGAAATTTAATAAAATAAAAAAGAGAAACTAGTAAAGATTCGTGAACCAAGAACATAAAAACGAAAAACCACACAGATTTATGCTAACATAACAGAGATGGAAGTATGTGTTCCTTCTGCAAAAGAAACTTGTCGATTTTATGGCCAAGCATGGTTTCTGAGTTCGGATTTGAATGAATAGTTGAAATATGAAAACCCCAAATTATAATCTCAATTTGACCCAAACATCAAAACCCTAATTTGTTCAAGTGCAGAGGTCTATGATTGAAAATTTCTCAAACCCAAAACAACAAAATCAAATAAAGCTCAGTAACATCACGATCTTCAAACAAATCAAAGAAATAAATCGAAGTTTCGAAGTTTACCTGACAACTCTGAGCAGATAAGGGCGAGTAGATGCAGATGAGGGAAGACAAAGAGATGAGGGTGAGGACGACGACGATGAGGGAGGCAAGGATGACGATAAAGGAAAACGCAGAGATGAGGACCAACGACTCTCTCGTGGTTCTCTCTATCAGAACGGCGAAGGGCTTACGAGTCCACCCGAAATTGGGGATCCCCGTTAAGAACGCGTAAGGAGGTCTTTAATCCGAGCGAGTCCGACCTAAGCTCATTAAACCTAATCCTGGAGCACACCAAACAACGGACTACAGTCTAGTCCAGTCCAATCCTGTCTAATCCGGTCAAACAAACGGGCGCTAAATGGACAACTAAAAGAAACCTACTTCTCTGCCACGTGAAGATTGAACTAAAAGAAAAAAAGGAAGTTCAAGCCGTCCCAAATTCACAGGGAAGGAAAAGCTTGTTGTCAAACTTCCCAAATTATTTGGGAAACTCATTCACATGGCAACCTTTGCATTAACACCCAAATAACTAGAAGACAAATCAAAATTACAAAAGATTTTTGGAAAAGCATCACTTTGTACAAGTGTTCATGAGAAAGGATGGCAAGTATCAAAGACAACACATGGATGGGAGCACAAAAGGGGTGACCAATGTCTACCGTCAAGACCAATCAAATAATTCTCTACATGGAAACAAAGATGCCGGAAGGTGATAATTACACCTTAACGCACCAAAAACTCAATCTAGTATGGCAGACATGAAGAGTGCGTTACTACAAATTTCAGAGGGGCAATTCTCACCTTTGGAGCCATGAATCAACAACTGTTTTCAACAAACTCGGTACTGCAAAATAGTTGTCCAACAGCCATGTCAAAAACTAAGACAAAGTGATACTGAAAGCTACTGATGATAAAGGAAAAGTTCAAATATATTTAGACTACGGAAGCTACCAACATCAAATTTAGACTACAGAAATTTAGACTACTGATGAGCAAGAGAACAATGCAGCAGAAAAATGAAAGAGTTTATGACCTGCACATGAGGAAGCCTTTGCGATTTAAGGGGGGAAATAATGGTAAATTGAAAAAATTTGAAAAGGATATGAACTCCAACAAACCTTTACCCATTCTCACTTGGAAATCAACGGTTACACAATCCAAATGGAGGTTCGAAAGCCCAAGTATATCGGAATTGATTCTTGCTTTTGGAGGAAAACCACGTGTCTTGGAGCCAAGAAAAAAAAAAGAGGAATTTTTGCTGAAAGCCATCTCGCAAGAGGGGGGTGTGAATGAAATCTGCACCTCATACCTCACGTGGAGAAGAAGTGGGGTTATTGAAATTGGAAAGTCAAAGTTGTTGAAATTGGAAACCCTTAAAGTCACATAAAAAATAGTGAAACTTGCTGTCAGAAAACTTGGGTCAAATTTGTAGTCAAGTACCTCACATGGAGAAGTGAGGTTATTGAAATTGGAAAGTCAAGTTGTTCAAATTGGAAACCCTTAAAGTCGCATAAAAAATAGTGAAACTTGCCGTCAGAAAACTTGGGTCAAATTGGTTCAAAGTTCCGTGCTTAGATGAAGGTGAAAGTTGAAAAGAAAGAAATAAGAAAAAAGAAAACTAATGAAAAAGTTTTGAAAATTTTGAGTTTTGATGATAAAGGTAAAATAAAGGGCAAAGTTAATAATACCAGGTTTAACTTTTTAATATAAAAATATGATTTTTCGTTAAAGTAAACAGTAACGTGAGTTTTTTTTTTAAAACTCGTATAAAAAAAGGGAATAAATGCTAAATGAACCTGCACCTCACGTGGAGAGGAAGAAAGTTTGTTGAACTTTCAAGTCCTATTGGAACTTGGGAAACTTTAAAAGTCAAGTAAATAAAAAGGGGGAGAAAAAGTAAAGCTTGTTGTCAGAAATTTGGAGTCCCACTTTGTCTTCAAGTCTCAACCACTTAAGGAAAAGTTTGAATGGTGCATCTCACGTGGGGCTGGGAATCCCACTTTATGCCTGCAAATCCTAAGGTACTTAAGGAAAAAACAAAATAAACTCCTATTTCACAAAGCCTATTAGGCGAGTACGAAGGTCATATGTGGGTTTTAAATAAATCCAATTGGCATTTCATTTAGCCAAAGTCTGAACACAATTTCAAATAAAAAATATTTCAAATTACGCCGGTTTGATTCCGTTAAGGATACGTAGGCAGTCTGATATCAAGTGTTAGACGCAACCGTGAAACCGAAACGCATCACTGGTTTATATAAACTAAATTCACTCCTGCTACTTCGATCAAGTAATTACAAATTCTACAAAGAGTAAAAGAGAAGTCCTCAAGCACAAATTCCTAGATTTCCAATTAATGGATGCTACTCATGCAACAAAGTTCCTAGTTTTTCTAGGGAATGTTGCTCCATATGAGATTGAAGTAAAACAACAATTTCGTATTCACGTGTGCTTTATATTTTTTGACTCTATGAATAAAAAAATAGATTCACTCAAAAGGCACGAAACCACATCAAACTTCAAATGACATAAAGCCAATTCAAATTACAAAAGGCACAAAGACGCCTCGAATGGCACAAAACCGAAGAAAAATCTCAAATGGCATGAGGTCGTATCAAATATTAAACGACACGAGGCCGCAACAAGATTCAAATGGCACGAAGCCACATCCAGCTCTAATAGGCTTAAAGTCCTCGCATGCATGAACTAAAACTGCACAAGGCATTAATTGCTCATTAATTGCTCATTACTTGCATGAGCTGAAACTGCACAAGACATCAAACCCCGACAAAACACATAAGGAACTACGAGTGACTTAATCCCTCAACGAAGGTACGTAGGCAATCTAGGGCTCTACCTAGACACAGTCACAAAATCAAATAAACACCCAAACCCCCAAGTTACGATGTATTCATATTAGAATCAAATGATATTCTTTTCCCAAATGAAGAGTTGTAATTAATAGGTGCATAGCCTATAATAGGTCGAACTCGAATTAATAAAACCCTCTTAAAAAATGAACGAGGGTGAAATTGTGTTGAGTGAATTAATTGTTTACATATTGTGTACAATTTTTGCTCAATAGGACGTCTACCGAACTACAAGCACAAAAGTATGGGTGAAATTTTATCTTTAGGATATTGCATTTATGCAAGCCTCAATCTCCAAGTTTGCTAGTTTTTCTAACTTTCTCTCTAGTTGTTTATATAATCTCGTATATTATAGATGTTGTGATTTTCTTTATAATTATAAGAGTATAATCATTAGAGTTGTTGTGTTATTTTCATATTTTCTAATATTGCTTTAACAGTGTATTCAAGTCAAACGTCAAACGGCAAACGTCAAACGTGGGGTTCCTCTCTCCGCCTAATTTTTCCACCAATAAAGGCAAAGAGTAATACCAATCAAAGCACGTAAGCTTCCTTTGAGCTGAGGGAATTGGATGACCACAAATTAATTTAGATATTTTACTACTGTATGAAAAAACTTAATTGTCATAGGAAATTGTGAGGCTAAGACAATATAATTGACCCGACTTCTTTGCACTTCCAGTTCTCATGCACTTCCATCTTTTTTTATTTTGTGTGGTCACGGTTAAATCATGTCAACATTTTATATTGAATTTTTTATAAAGATAATAAGACAAAAAAAAATAATAATATAAAATATTGACATTAATAAAAAAAGCAGAGGGGATGTGAGTGAATGGGAACGGAGAGAGCAGAGAAGCCAGGCCCCAATATCATTCTTGGACCGAGTCCGATGTCTACTTCCGATTGAAAACCATTTCCTCAGTTTCACACTGGAAAACAATTTGTCTTCCCTTGAATTTAATGAAAAATGCGAAATCACAATATTGCAGTCGAAAATGACAGAAAAATTCGAAATCATACATGTAAGAAGGGTGTAGAGGGACAATTTGTCTTCCCATGAATTAAATGAAAAAACCATTGAAGGCTTCAACTAAGATGTGCTTGCTTCTCTTCTACTCTTCTTTGCTGCTCATCTTCGCAGCAGTATTCTCCATAGCTGATGACGCCACAAGTACATTTCAGTCCATTAGAGACGGTGAGACTGTAGTTTCAACTGGTGGAACGTTTGAGCTAGGATTTTACAGTCCCGATGCTTCTAATAGACGGTACGTGGGGATATGGTACAAGAAGATATCTGTTACAACCATTGTATGGGTTGCCAACAGAGACACGCCCCTCACTGATTTGTCCGGCGTTTTGAAGGTCACCAACCCCGGAATTCTTGTCCTCAACCACAACATGAGCACAGTTTGGTCCTCGAACACATCGAAAACTGCACAGAATCCAGTGGCACGTCTTTTGGATTCGGGTAATCTTGTCGTGATAGATAGGAGTGATGATGACTCTGAGAACTTTCTGTGGCAAAGTTTTGATTACCCTGGCGATACATTCTTACCAGGTATGAAGCTTGGTAGGAACACAGTAACAGGCTTCAATTGGCATCTTAGATCGTGGAAAAGTCCTCAGGATCCTTCTCAAGGCAATTGTACAAATCAACTTGGTCCCAAAGGATATGCAGAATTATTTCTGAGGGAAGGTTCGGTCATTAAATTTCGGTCTGGACCATGGAATGGAGTCTGGTTCTGTGGAAACCCTCAGTTAAATCCAAACCCTATATACACGTACAGTTTTGTTTCTGAGCCTGATGAAATGTACTACAGTTACAAGCTTCACAACAGCTCAATCTTTTCGAGGTTGATGTTAACTTCACATGGACTTTTGCAGCGCTACACATGGATTGATAGAACCAAAGGTTGGGTTCTTTACCAAACAGTCCAAATTGATAACTGTGATAACTATGCATTATGTGGTGTACATGGTGCATGTAACATCGAAAAGTCCCCGGTTTGTAGCTGTTTGAAAGGATTTACACCGAAGTTTCCGAAAGAATGGGATTTGGTAGATTGGTCTAATGGTTGTGTGAGAAAGACTTCTCTAAATTGCACCGGAGACGTGTTCCAAAAGTACTCGGGGTTGAAATTGCCTAGCACAGAACAATCCTGGTTTAACAGAAGTACGAACCTCAAGGAATGTGAGATGGTGTGCATGAAGAACTGCTCCTGCACGGCTTATACAAATTTGGATATCCGGGATGGAGGAACTGGGTGCTTGCTTTGGTACGGTGATCTAATTGATATAAGATACATTGCTGAAAACGGGCAAGATATTTATATAAGAATGGCCGCAGCAGAACAAGGTATGTAAAAAGCACTTGTTGGTGACTATGCATTTAGTCATAATCATATGCTCGAAACAAAGTCAAGACATAACGAAGTGAAACATTGTACTAATTCGGACAGTTTTAACTGTGAATTTTGACACAATTAGCAATATCTTCTTTTACAATTGTCTCACAAACTAGAAACTATTAGTCGGATGATAGACATTATACATTATTTATTTATTTATTTATTACTCTCCACCTCATAGATTTTTTGTCTTCAAAAATATCATTTGTAGATTATGAAGACGATACAAAGATCAACGCTAAATACTCTGAATCCAATGCAAAGAAAATGAGGATCATAATAAGCACTACTGTGTTGTCTATCGGACTGCTGATCCTGGGCCTTGCCTTGCTGTTTTATGTTTGGAAGAAGCAGCACCAAAAAGGTGGTAAGTTGGTAGCACTATTCTGCCTCTCTACTTTCCAAACTACATAGTTCGGTTGTATAGGGAATTTTTTTTCACCTGTCACTGCGTCTTTGCAGGAAAACTAGGTCGCAACCAAAAGGAGGATCTGGAATTACCGTTATTTGACTTGATGACTATAGTTTCTGCAACCAGTAACTTTTCAATTGAAAACAAACTTGGTGAAGGCGGTTTCGGATCTGTCTTTAAGGTCAAACCAGATAGTCCTTCATAGTTTCGAAGTTGTATAGATACATGTACTTCTGGTCATAATATGGAATGATGGATACAAGTAGTGTGCAAACTACAAAGTATGAATTTTGGTCATAACATACGTTGATGGATTTTAGGGTACGATGGAAGATGGACAAGAAATCGCAGTGAAAAGGCTTTCAAAAAGTTCTAGACAAGGACTCGACGAGTTCAAGAATGAAGTTACACATATTGCCAAACTTCAGCACAGGAATCTAGTGAAACTTCTTGGATGCTGCATTCAAGAAGACGAGATGATATTGATCTACGAGTTCATGCCTAACAAGAGCTTAGACTTCTTTATTTTTGGTTTGACCACTCAAAAACCTTGCATTTAGTTCGATTAGTCCGCTTATGCAAGTAGCCTAGCACGATGTATTTTTTGACAATTGTGAATTATGATATTTTGCAGATCAAAGAAGAAGGATGTTATTAGACTGGTCGAAGCGCTTTGAAATTATTAATGGGATAGCTCGAGGGCTCCTCTATCTTCATCAAGATTCTACATTGAGAGTTATTCATAGAGATCTCAAAGCAAGTAACATTTTATTAGGCAGTGAATTTAACCCGAAAATCTCAGACTTTGGCCTAGCTAGAAGCTTTGGAGGAAATGAAACGAAAGCAAAAACGAAGAAAGTGGTCGGAACATAGTAAGTATCCTAAAACACAATTGTACGAGTCCTTTTTTACGAATTTTCAAAAACACTAATAGAAACTAGAAAGTCTAGATTCTTTGCGTATAAAAACGTTTTTTGACACATTGGTCTACAGCGGTTACATGTCTCCAGAATATGCAATTGATGGTTTCTACTCTATAAAATCCGACGTCTATAGCTTTGGTGTTCTGGTGCTAGAGATAGTGAGTGGGAGCAGAAATAGAGGATTCTCTCATCCAGACCACAAACTCAACCTTCTTGGACATGTGAGTGTGACAGCATCAAATGTCAAGTTAAAAATTCTTATTGCTCTACTTTGTTACTTTTGTTAAGTAGCCTAGTTTGCGTGTTTTAGGCTTGGATGTTATACACAGAAGGCATGCCTCTCAAATTGCTTGATGCATCGGTAGAGGACTCCGTCACTCTGCATGAAGTTGTAAGAACGATTCATGTGGGCCTTTTGTGCGTACAACGGAATCCAGAAGACAGGCCTAGCATGTCAGCTATAGTTCTAATGTTGGGTGGTGGAGGTGTGTTGCCCCCACCTCTAAAACCTGGTTTTTACAGTGAAAGGGATCTGACTGAACTCGAAGTTGGTCATTCTTCTAAAGCATGCTCAGTTAATGAAGTCACTATTTCACTAGTCGAGGCTCGATAAAATATTGGAAATGATTTTTGTACGCACTTCTATCTTTATTTTGTCTCTTGATTTTCCTATAACTTCTTCAATTGGAAGACAATGTTATATAAGTCATTGTCACATAGATGCACTCTTCAGGCCGATTCATAAAAGTTTGTGAATGTGATCGGAACTGTCATATTATAAATCGATTCGTAAAGATTTTCAACAAAAAAATAAAAATAAAATATGATGTTGTTTAGTCATTGAGCTATATAAAAACATATGATAGAAATTGATAAAAGTATTATGAATTGTTTCTGAGATATTTTTATTCTTGAGTGGCCAAGCATTGTTCATTTTTAAGGCCAAAAAAAAAAAATTTAACGTAAAAAAATTCCAATAGATTTCAGTATGCGGCTAGAACAAATTTTCATCAATTGGAACATTTTCGAAACGTTTTAAATGAATTCTGAAAAATTTTACAAAACAACGAAAGTTCTATGAAAATAAGTTTTATGACGGTTTTGTTGAATTCCCCAAAACAGATTAAAAACCCCAAATAACAATTGTATATAAAATAGAAAGTAATGTTATCTACACACAAATTTTTACTTATGACACATCCTTTCAATATTTGCTCCTCGAATTGAGTAAATTGAAAAAAATCAAGGCTAAACATTAATAAAAATATTTGAAATAAAAATAGACGTGTGAATAACAATAGTTACTTCTTACGTAAATTTCTCTAGCATAAGACGCGGAAAGACATGTCTAAGTATGTGATATGGCTTTCGACAACCTCTGTGTTCCGTCACTTCCAAATCCAAAATTTTCATCTCATCACCAAGTTTTCGTTGCCGCAAGTCAAATCCACCATTAAGATGTAACCGTAAATAAAAAAAAAGCACTGTGTTGTGTGTTCCTCTCCTCTCGTCCTTTTGTAAAGCCCTAATCTTCCCCTGAATTTAACATTTTCTACCAATAAAGGTCAGTTCTTTCTCTCTCTCTGTTTGTTTTGAGAATTGGGAATTTCCCGTGTTCTTGAACCATTTCTATATTTACTAGATGGAAGTAAAGGAAACAAATTGTTCCAGTTTTTTTTTCCACTTTTTGAATTGAGTTAGTTGATGGGTAACAATAAATGAAGCTAAAATCTGGATTGCAAATTGTTGCCAATTGGTCTTATGGGCTCTTGCCACTTATGATTTGTTTATTTGAAAATTGGGGAGAAAAGTAGTACAATTTTTTAAACAAACCCAACATTTTAACAGTTGCATAAATCTTAATGGAGACAGTAATCGTTCCTCGCTGCATCGAGTGTGTTTAAAGATTTTCAATCTTCTGTATGAGCAAAGACTACCCCGTTTGGACAATATACTTGGAAGGAATATGGTTTAGTGTCTGGAAGAGTGTTTCCGGTCGATGCTGTAGCATTTAGTCTTCATCTTGCAGAACTGTTAAGCAATTTTACTTTTTTCGTATCAGACAATCGTTTGACTTAGCCACACTGCTAGTTTGTGTTGAGTTTAGATGACATTGTGGCAGATTTTGGACATCACTTCAATTTCCTGACTAACGAGATTATTAGATCCAAGTTTAATAAGAAAAGTTTTTGTCTTGGTTGCTCATACTAGTAATTTGGAAAACTTGGTTTCTAACTTTATCCATACATAGGTAAAATGTCCCCTCGGCATGCAACGTATCATAGATCTTGCATTTCTAGCATACATATACGATCAATAGTTGAGCAGCTTGACATTTTTAAGGACCTTAGGAGAGCACTTTTTCAATATAAAACGTTCATATATGTACACACATGTATTTGTACGTATATATTTATGCTTCATATACTTTCTTTCTTTACAGTACGTAGATGGTTCAGTTTTTGTGGCTTCAACTTAGGGGTCAAGGAGTTCCTAAATTCTCATTAAAAAAGAGAGGAGATTCTGATTGATGAATGATTATGCTGTTTTCAGTTTATTAATTTTGAGTTATGTCAGTGGTAACCTGTGCCTCTCTTCAAAATCAGGTAGCAAGTATACCCAAAGGGTGTCATGGCAAGTAATGGCCTGCCATCTCTAGGTCGTGTGAAGCTAACTGATCTGGCACCTGCTGAAGGCCTTCCATCAGATTCTTACAGACTATCTGTTTCAACTTTGTCACAATCACTAGCACTCTATTCTGCTGCCATCATTCAGTTTCCAGTGAGTGATGGGGCACTTTTGAGGTCGGGTTTAGATTCGGCTCGCCTCTACTTCCACCAGAAAGCATCATACCCAGCTGCAGATATGGTTAATAACAATGACCCTCGTGACTGGTGCAAGACTTCCGGTTATAATGCAGATCCTCAATTGTGGCTAGAAACCTATGATTACAGACCTGGACTCACTCCTTTAGAGCCCGACAACACAATGGAATTTGCTCCAGCAGCTTTACCAGATATATTTTCACTGCTTGCAAAGGCAGCTCGAGATATATTGGACACTATCAGCTTCTATTTGAACTTGAGGAGTTCACCATTTACTGAAGTACTTGATAATGTTCCCTTAAGAAACAGGTAAATATCTTCTTCAGTATTATCTGTCTGTTGTCATGCAAGGCCATCATTTCAGGTTACATAACACCATAGTTTTACGACCCAAGAGGATGGCCAGTTGGTTATGTTTTCTGACCATGAGCATCAAGTTGACAAAAGCTTGATATCTCTTGTCAAGTCAGACAAGGCTGGTCTACACATAAAGGACTTTCAGGGTCGTTGGGTTCTTGTGGAAGACGATCTTGGTCCTCAAGAAGCTATTGTTTACCCTGGACTCGCACTCTATCAGGCAACTGCAGGATATGTTAACCCTGCACTACAGAGAACGGAGACTGCTAATACACAGAGCAACTTGTTTAGGCGATGTTCTTTGGCTTTTAAATTCATGCCTAAATCCATGACCAGTCTTAGTTGTTCAGAGATGAGAGCTGCTGGTCATGGGGTTGAAGCTCAGTTCCAGCTTCCAGTAGCGGTTGATGACTTTATGCAGAGATCTCACCCCACCGATCAACTCTTTAACAGACACAGTTTCCAAAGTTCCAATTTCCATGCAGCACAAGATGGTATGCTGCATTTAATCTTCTTTACCAATTGCCTGCTTGTTACATACTGTAAATTGATTTCATGAATGCAATTTTTTTAATGACAGCTTACTTTAATTAGGATTGGTCTTACTGACTGAATGAAGCACATGCACACACTAAAAATAAGTTCAATGTATAAGCTAAATTAAGTCCAACTCTATTGATAGTAATCATCAACTACTTAATAGTTTTTGCATTTCTGCTGTCATAACAAGGATCTTCAATCTAGTTTTATCTTCTAAAAATTATATCCGTCTCTTGAGTCCTCTTGATATTGGATTGCACGTGTTTATGTGTATCTCTTATGTGAGAAGCTTTTAACAGCAGGTCCTTGGATCGATGAAATGCTGGTACAGGATCTATGAAGCCTTTGTTGAGGAGGAGAAAGAGTGAAAGAAACAAACCTCTGCCACCTTCCAAGAGATTATGGGTCGAGGCCCAGAGAGTCCTGAAGGAAAGGGTTCAAGACATTGCAGACAAGAAGGGAATCAAGCTGAGGTTCTGCAACGTGAAGGAGTGTGAAAATCACATTCAGACACTTGATAGCCCCCGTGCCAATATAAGAATGGAGATTGGGTGGCCAAACGGGGTGCCATTTGTTCATTCCCATGATCTCCCCAACAAGGCTATGAACCTATGAACCTGGTTGGACAGCTACTCATGACATGGAGTTAAGTATAACCGAACCTGGACAGGCTGGCTAGTCAACACTCGGTTAATTGTAATTGTAAGTCCCAAAAAATTATCATTTTTGTTATCTCTCCTTCTGTTTTGGATTTTGTTATGATTTTTATGTGATGTTCATATGTGCACTCGAATTAATGTTTTCTGTTCTTATTTTTATCCCAGTGGCTAGAAAGTGATTTTGTTGTTGTTGTGAATATATATGTGAACATATAATATCACCGTTTGGAGTGAATTGAATTCATTTTAAATTTTCTTAAATGTATTGATTATCAGATGTCATAGTTTGTGATATATTGTAATATGATTTGAACGATTATTATTAATTTTAATTTTTCAAGATCAGAGCAGCAATATGACGATATGGGTATGAATAACATCTTTTATGTGTTTGAATTCGAATGTG
Source organism: Malus sylvestris (assembly GCF_916048215.2). Classification (NCBI taxonomy): domain Eukaryota; kingdom Viridiplantae; phylum Streptophyta; class Magnoliopsida; order Rosales; family Rosaceae; genus Malus; species Malus sylvestris. Next base: position 34,591,826 of record NC_062264.1, on the reverse strand, counting down.
TTTACTAGAATAATTATGTTTGTTTGATTGTAGGGATCTTATTAAAAAGCAAGGAAGAGTAATTGAATTAGATTATTGCGAAGCTTTGACAGAGAAACCGAAATAAGAGTTGGATAAGATAGATGGTAAGTAAGTGGGTTTGATATTTAATATTGCTGAGTTAATTTCTGTAGATTATTAAATGCTTGAATATGCCTATCAGGTTGTAGTGGAATCTCTCACTAGAAAAGAGAGGCTACACTTGAAATTGAGCGATCACAAAATTAGGATGAGCACAAAAGAGTTCAAAAAGAGCTTTCAAGTGCTTACTCAGAAGGTAAAGTAGAATATGCATTCCTTTCCTCCTTTTGCTTCCATGTTGGCAAGTATGGAGTTGCGTTACAAGTATTTTAATCTGAAGTATTGCATATCACGGTCGATATTGCAGTTGACATGGATGATGAAATTTAAACCCAGAGCCTTAGGCAGATTACATTAAAATACTGTTCTCGAGTGTTGCATATTGCTTATTCTTTACCAGTAATGATCATAACCATTCTGTCCTGTTACAGTTTGCACAAAACTGTGCACAAAAAGGGTATTGTTCGGCTCTGGGAAATATTCACACCAGGGTCACTTAGGGTGCGTTTGGTAAGCGGGATGGGACGGGACGGAACGGGACAAGACGTTCCGTCCCGCCTTTGGTACGCCAAAATAGGGTGGAACGTGCTGTTCCACGGGACAGAATTTGGGTGTTTTTGTGTCCCGCGTCTACCCCCTGGAACAGGTTGTTCCACGCCTGTGGAACACAATATTTTACCATTTTAAGACAAATATACCCCATATCTTTTTCAAAAATTACACCATCTAAATCATTACAAACCCTAAAACAATATCTCTTCTCTCTGCCTTGCCGTTGTCTTCCTCATTCCTCTCCTCTGCATCTCCCCCCTTCGCAACCTTCCTCCTCATCCTCTGCATCTCCCCTTTGCAACCTTCTCTGTGAACTTCAGCTCTGCATCTCCAGTCTAGGTACGATCTGCCTCTCGGTTTCTCTTTCTTTGTATTGCTTCGATCTGCAACTGAAAAAAAAAAATTGCTTCTAGGAGGTCTGATGCGTTTTTCTTTCTGTTCATACTCTTAAATTTTTGGAACCCACTATCCTAATGTATTAGAGTTCCAATCTAGCCTTATATGCAACAGCCATAAACTCACTCAATTTGTTGGGGACACACGAACACTGATTTAGTGAAAACATGCCTCCAAAATATAAGACTTGATTTTGGGATTTCCCTTCTAATTAGTTTGCCGCAGCAATAAAATCAGAAAATTAAAAAACATGTTCATTCCAGGTTCAATCTCGGTCTTCTCCCGTAGCCGCTGCATCTCCAGGTTCGTTTTCTTGATTTTTCCATGGAAAATTTCAATTTTTTTGGGAAAATATGATGATTATGAGAAAATAAGTTAGTTTTCTTGGTTTCTCTGGTTTAACTTGTGCTTGGGAAAAAGAACAAAGTCTGATTTTTAAGGTTTATTACGATTCTGGTTTGTAAAGAATTGGATCTGGTTCCGAGCTGTGCGATTTAGTGGGTTCGGTTGTGAGCTTGGCTTTGTATGATGGAAAAAGCTGGTTCTTTCTGCATTTGGTCAGCTGAAATGTTAATCAGTTTGATGCATTTTAATGGTTATTTTACTGATTATTGGTCAGTGTGTATAATTGAGTTTTGATACATTTGGGTTTTGACCCAAATTGTGTTTTATGAAAGAAGAGATGCTTTGGGTTCGTAAAATTAGTGCAGAATCATCGTTTGTGAAGTGTTTGAGCTAAATATTTTTAGGGGTTTTGGCAAATTCCATAATTTTTTTCACAAAAATTGGGTTCGGCATAAATAACCCTTTGTACTGGGAGTTAAACACACACTGAGAAGCCTTTCTTGCATGGTGAAATCGTAAGAAAATGCGTAGGCTAGATTGGAAAATGGGTTTGAAATGTCCCTCGGTCACTCATCCATATTGGAGAGCTGCATCACTGTGGGTTTTAGAGCATTTCCCTGAGACTGTAACAATTAACATAGATAGTCGAAGAGGTGTCTCTATGGGTGGAAATATTTTGGTAGGAAAAGGGGTTGAAGGGACAATGTAACGTTGCCTGCCAGGGATTTTCTTATTCCTTGTTAGTATTTTCTTTTAGGGGGAAGGGAGAGATGAAATATATAGGTTTTGGCTAACGTTTTTCTTAGTTTTCTATTTGATTCTTGTTTTGCATCGTGCTTCTTTTTCTTGTTAGTTGCTGTTGTATATTGGAAGGTATGGTCATAGTATGCTAAGCAAGTTGTCCTTGTGCATCAGTGGTGTCATTATTTTTCGTTGTAAGAACCTGTTTGTTGGCAATCAGTTGCCAAATTATCGGATATCTTTTTTGTTGTAAAATCATGTCCTTTGTCCAACTTCTTTTCCTCCCCCAGCCTAGTGATTTATTTTCTTGTTGCATACTTTATCCCACTTTATATTCATTGTTGGACGCTTTTGATTTTCCATGCTTAGCATCTTTAGCAGCTGCGATTCTTCATAAGGCCAAAGCTGCTAAAGATGGAATTGAATGATAATGCTTTTTCATTATTTAGGATGTACAAAACATGTGAGACTTGATAGACACGATAATGCTCTGTGGTTGATTACTTGGTGCGTTTCTTTTGTAAAAGTTGCCCTTGTCTTTAACCATGTCAGACATCATGTAAGTTTGTAACTGCTTTGCTAGGAGGGAAGCATGCATGGGGTTTAGGAAAAACTATGTGAAAGATTGTGACTTGCAAGCAGTTTTACTAGTGTGTGTGATTGTAAAAGATGGTCTATTGAAGTTTATTTGGTGTTCTCATATGCTTATCTCTCCTCCTTGTATACAGGGAGTTCTATCGTGTTGAATGAATTACCATTTGAAAAAAAAAAAAAAACATGATTTGGAATTATCACAAGATTGGTCATTCATGGCTTGTTGATAAATTTGTGTACTTTTTATGTTTTATTATTACTTACCAATGCTCTTTGCTTTTTGTTTTCTAGGTCTCCATGTATGTTGTTGCAGCACATCAGATTATCTTAAAGATCCAGTCTTGTCCCAAATAGCCTTTTATTAGATGAATACTCAAGAAACATAAAGTTATTGCTTCAGGCCATGGGTCTGTTGACTGATATGTACACATCAGTATGGCTCTACAGACACATCAGCATGAAGGTTACACATCAGCAAGGCACACATCAGCGAGGCAGTTAGTTTGTTGAGATTGTAGGAAGGCTGTTAGTCTGTTGGGATTTGTAGGGATAAGAAAGTTGGTAAGTAGCTTATGAGTGAAGCAAAGAATACTTGTATAAATAACGAACGCCTCTCTCTGGAATTCCTTCATTGTTCAAGGAATACAATCTTTAGTCATTCACTTTCTCTCTCTAAATTCTTTGCCATTGTTTTTCGTTTTGCTTCTTCTGCCATGTCTTCAGTCAATAATTGGCATAACATATATTATCGCGTAACATATCTTTAGCCATGTGCTACTGTAAAAAATATATCATAGATAAGTATATGTGTTCAAATATGAACAAGTTAATACACATATCTCCATTTCTTTATTTTTGACGTCTCTTGCAACTGGGTTGAAGAACTATTTCTCCTTTTGAATTGTATTGTGTAATTATTTTTGTTTCTATAGTAGAGTATCGACATAATAAAATATATAATAATCAAATCAAAAGTTGCATGTAGGTGTATAGACCATGGTGCGAGTGATGCAGGTGAAGCTTTGTTCAGAACCATCTGGGAGAAGCAGGGTTTGTTGAGCTTCCAAAAACTGGTTTTCTCAAGGAGGCAGCTTTGGAGCTGTACAAAGTGTCAAAGCACCTACGTATCAGAAGAAAGGAGGAGGAACAAAGTGAAGAAACAAACCCATTTTCTTTTTGCTACGTTTTATACAGTTCCAAAACTCTGGGCTGTTTTGCTACGTTTGTATATATATATATATATATATATGATACTGATGTGGTTATAAGAAATAAGAAAGTGACTTCAAATGCCCAGTTCATTTGAGTCGTATCTTTTCCGTGTGAATATTAATAATCAGATCAAATTTTTTGAACTAAACTGTAAATTTTGTGGGTTGAAAAAAAATGAAACAATAGGTTTTCGTAATACATTTGGAAATGAACATATTATTATGCTTTGGTAATATAATGCTCTCTTAATTTTATTATGTAATTTGCTTCTGTAGTACGATGATCTCTTAACTTGCTTTTGCAGATCTTCTTTGGTTCCTAATTAAGCTCGCTCTGTGATTCCCCATCTTCAAATAATTTGGTTGAAAATCATTAATACACATGGAAATGGGTTTAAAATGTTTGTTGATGGCTGTATTGCTGCCAAATATTTGTTAGATGGTTTGGAATGGAGAAGTTGGTTGATTTAGAGAAACTGAATACACATGGAATTTTGAAAGAGTTTTGATCTTTGGATTGGTTTAAACTAATTTCTTGACAATCAAGAGTAGTGGAGTGATCTTTTGGTATTCCATTGAACAATTTTTGTCATATTTTATCAATGTAAATGACAGTATTTCTTAACATTTTTTTCATGTAAATAACCCAAAGTTTCGTAATCTTTCGTATTTAAGTACTGCTGTCAATCGAAAATCACAAAAACTACCTAAGTGGAATGTGTTGATCTAATATTTTATGTACATAGATAGCCAAAACTTCTACGATTTTTATGTGGAGTATCAATTAAATATAGCAATGAGTTGTATTAATCTTCTTGACACAATCTTTTATATCTTTCAAATATAATGCTTTTTACAATTTTTAATCCTGCAACAACGTGCGGCCAATAATTTTTAGTATAAACTAAAGAAAATGACAGGGTACCAAATTGATCCATTACATGTGTAACAGATTGACTTTGAAAATGAAAAACTTAACGTGATTAGGGAGATAGACACAATGAGATATACAACCAGTTACAGGGAATATTATCGCCCACCGAAGACGCTCTTATTGATACTTTCTAACGTGGGATTAATCTTGAATTACAAGAATTGAAAAGGAAAGAAAACGATATCGAATACAAGACTAATGCGAGAGAGTACACCAATCAGACATTTAAGTTTCCTTTGAGCCGAGGGAACTGGATATGACCACATATTAATTCGGATATTTTCTACTAGATGAACAATCTTAGTTGTCATAGTGAAATATCCGGCTACGACAACATCATTCTTAACCGAATGCGAAGTCTACTTCGGATTGAAGACAACTTTCTCACGCACCCGACTATTCAACAATATTGAACTTGAAAATGATTGGTTGCTTGCAGGAAAAGGTATCAACGTTATTTCAATAAGGTGTTCAAATGACAGACAATATTCAGTGCTTTCCCATGAAGTTTATGAAAAATCCGTCAAATGCTTTAGCTAAGATGTGCTTGCTTCTTTTCTACTCTTCTTTGCTGCTCATGGTCGCAGCCGTAATCTCCACAGCTGATGACGCCACGAGTACATTTCAGTCCATTAGAGACGGTGAGACTGTAGTTTCAACTGGCGGTACGTTTGAGCTAGGATTTTACTATCCTGATGCTTCTAATAGACGGTACGTGGCGATATGGTACAAACAGATATCTGTTACAACCATTGTGTGGGTTGCCAACAGAGACAAGCCCCTCGCTGATATGTCCGGCGTTTTGAAGGTCACCAACCCCGGAATTCTTGTCCTCAACCACAACATGAGCACAATTTGGTCCTCCAACACATCGAGAACTGCACAGAATCCAGTGGCACGTCTTTTGGATTCGGGTAATCTTGTCGTGATAGATAGGAGTGATGACGACTCTGAGAACTTTCTGTGGCAAGGTTTTGATTACCCTGGCGATACATTCTTACCAGGTATGAAGATTGGTAGGAACACAGTTACAGGCTTCAATTGGCATCTTAGATCGTGGAAAAGTCCTCAGGATCCTTCTCAAGGAAATCGTACATCTCAACTTGGTCCCAAGGGATATGCAGAATTATTTGTGAGGGAAGGTTCGGTCATTAAATATCGGTCTGGACCATGGAATGGAGTCGGGTTCAGTGGAAGCCCTCAGTTCAATCCAAACCCTATATTCACATACAGTTTTGTTTCTGAGCCTGATGAAATGTACTACAGTTACAAGCTTCACAACAACTCAATCTTTTCGAGGGTGGTGTTAACTTCAGATGGACTTGTGCAGCGCTACACATGGATTGATAGAACCAGAGGTTGGGTTCTTTACCAATCAGCCAAAATTGATGACTGTGTAAACTATGCATTGTGTGGTGTACATGGTGCATGTAACATTGAAGAGTCCCCGGTTTGTAGCTGTTTGAAAGGATTTACACCAAAGTTCCCGAAAGAATGGGATTTGGTGGATTGGTCTCATGGCTGTGTGAGAAAGACTTCTCTAAATTGCACCGGAGACATGTTCCAAAAGTACTCGGGGGTGAAATTGCCTAGCACAGAACAATCATGGCATAACAAAAGTATGAACCTCAAGGAATGTGAGATGGTGTGCATGAAGAACTGCTCCTGCACGGCTTATACAAATTTGGATATCCGGGATGGAGGAACTGGGTGCTTGCTGTGGTACGGTGATCTAATTGATATAAGATACACTGCTGAAAACGGGCAAGATATTTATATAAGAATGGCCGCAGCAGAACAAAGTACGTAAAAAACACCTTTTGGTGACTATGCATTTAGTCATAATCATATGCTCGAAACAAAGTCAAGACATAACGAAGTGAAACATTGTACTAATTCTAACAGTTTTAACTTTGAATGTTGACACAATTAGCAATATCCTCTATTAGAATTGTCTCACAAACTAGAAACTATTAGTTGGATGATAGACATTATACAGTTTTTATTTATTTGTTTTTTACTCTCCGACTCATAGATTTTCTGTTTTCATAAATATCATTTGTAGATCATGAAGACGATACAAAGATCAACGCTAAATACTCTGAATCCAATGAAAAGAAAATGAGAATCATAATAAGCACTATTGTGTTGTCTATCGGATTGCTGATCCTGGGCCTTTCTCTGTTGTTTTATGTTTGGAAGAAGCAGCACCAAAAAGGTGGTAAGTTGGTTGTACTATTGTGCCCCTCTTCTTTCCAAACTACATAGTTCAGTTGTATAGGGAATTTTTTTCACCTGTCACTGCGTCTTTGTAGGAAAACTGGGACGCAACCAAAATGAGGATCTGGAATTACCGTTATTTGACTTGATGACTATAGTTTCTGCAACCAATAACTTTTCAAATGAAAACAAACTTGGTGAAGGCGGTTTCGGATCTGTCTTTAAGGTAAAACTAGATAGTCCTTCATAGTTTCGAAGTTGTATAGATACATGTAATTCTGGTCAGAATATGGAATGATGGATACAAGTAGTGTGCAAACTACAAAATATGAATTTTGGTCATAACATACGTTGATGGATTTTAGGGTACGATGCAAGATGGACAAGAAATCGCAGTGAAAAGGCTTTCAAAAAATTCTAGACAAGGACTCAACGAGTTCAAGAATGAAGTTACACATATTGCCAAACTTCAGCACAGGAATCTAGTGAAGCTTCTTGGATGCTGCATTCAAGAAGATGAGATGATACTGATCTACAAGTTCATGCCTAACAAGAGCTTAGACTTCTTTATTTTTGGTTTGACCACTCCAAAACCTTGCATTTAGTTCAATTAGTCCACTTATGCTAGCAACCTAGCACGATGTATTTTTTGACAATTGTGAATTATGATATTTTGCAGATCAAACAAGAAGGATATTATTAGACTGGGCGAAGCGCTTTGAAATTATTAATGGGATAGCTCGAGGGCTCCTCTATCTTCATCAAGATTCTAGATTGAGAGTTATTCATAGAGATCTCAAAGCAAGTAACATTTTATTAGGCAGTGAATTTAACCCGAAATCTCAGACTTTGGCCTGGCTAGAAGCTTTGGAGGAATTGAAACGAAGAAAGTGGTCGGAACGTAGTAAGTATCCTAAAACACAATTGTACAGCTCTTTTTTAACGAATTTTTAAAAACACTAATAGAAACTAGAAAGTCTAGATTCTTTGCGTATAAAAATGTTTTTTGACACATTGGTCTGCAGCGGTTACATGTCCCCAGAATATGCAATTGATGGTTTTTACTCTATAAAGTCCGACGTCTATAGTTTTGGTGTTCTGGTGCTAGAGATAGTGAGTGGGAGTAGAAATAGAGGATTCTCTCATCCAGACCACAAACTCAACCTTCTTGGACATGTGAGTGTAACAACATCAAATGTCAAGTTAAAAATTCTTATCGCTCGACTTTACTACTTCTGCTAAGTACACTAGTTTTCGTGTTTTAGGCATGGATGCTACACACAGAAGGCAGGCCTCTCGAACTGCTTGATGCATCGATAGAGGACTCCATCACTCTGCATGAAGTTGTGAGAACGATTCATGTGGGTCTTTTGTGTGTGCAGAGGAATCCAGAAGACAGGCCGAGCATGTCAGCCGCAATTCTAATGTTGGGTAGTGAAGGTGCATTGCCCCCACCTCTAAAACCTGGTTTTTACAGTGAAAGGGATATGAGTGAACTCGAAGCCGGTCATTCTTCTAAATCATGCTCAGCTAATGAAGTCACTATTTCACTAGTCGAGGCTCGATAAAATTTTGGAAATAATTTTCGTACACATTTTCGTCTTTATTTTGTCTCTTGATTTTCCTATAACTTCTTCAATCGGGAGGCAATGTTATATAAGTCATTGTCACATAGCTACACTCTTTAGGCCAATTCACAAAAGTTTGTGAATATGATCGGAAATATCATATTATAAATCGATTCGTAAAGATGATTTTTCAGCAAAAAAAAAAATTATATTGTTTAGTCATTGAGCTATATAAAAACATATGGTAGGAATTGATGAAAGTATTACGAACTGTTTCTGAGGCATTTTCATTCTTGAGTGGCCAAACATTGTTCATTTTTAAGGCAAAAAAAAAAATCAATGGAGAAAAATTCTAACAGATTTTAGTATGTGGCTAGAACAAATTTTCATCAATGGGAACATTTTCGAAACGTTTTAAATGAATTCTGAAAATTTTTACAAAACAACAAAAGTGCTATGAAAATAAGTTTTATGACGGTTTTGTTGAATTCTCCAAAACAAATTAAAAAAATAACAATTGTATATAAAAAAGAGGGTTATGCTATCTACATACTTATTTTTACTTCTCATATGTTCTTTCAATATTCGCTGCTCGGATGGAGTAAATTGGAGAAAATCAAGGCCAAATATTAACAAAGGTATTTGAAAGATAAAAATAAACGTGTGAATAACATTAGCTACTTCTTACATAAATTTCTCCAATTTGAGAAGCGGAAAGACATATCCAAGTAGAAGAAATATTTCAATATGACTAGCATATGAAATGATACAATTCGTATCATTATATAAATAATGAGATATATATATTAAAAAATTAATAACTTAAAAAATAAAATTTCTTACGATTTATATATAAACAAACGATGTACCACCCATTCCGGTCAGAACGAAAAATTTATGGCGTAGGTGATATGGCTTTCGACAACCTCTGTGTTCGGTCACTGCCAAATCCAAAATTTTCATCTCATCACCAAGTTTTGGTTGCCGCAAGTAAAATCCACCATGAAAGTGTAACTGTTAAAAAAATTTGAAAAAAGGCACTGTGTTGTGTGTTCCTCTCCTCTCTCCCTTTTGTAAAGCCCTAATCTTCCCCTGAATTTAACTTTCTTCTGGGTTGGTTGGCGTCTGCAACATTTTCTACCAATGAAGGTCAGTTCTCTCTCTCTCTCTCTCTCTCTCTCTCTCTGTTTGTTTTGAGAATTGGGAATTTCCCGTGTTCTTGAACCATTTCTATATTTATTAGATCAAGTAAAGGAAACAAATTGTTCCAGTTTTTTTTCCACGTTTTGGATTGAATTAGTTGATGGGTAACAATTAATGACGCTAAATCTGGATTGCAAATTGTTGCCAATTGGTCTTATGGGCTCTTGTTTGAAAATTGGGGAGAAAAGTAATACAATTTTTGAAACAAACTCAACATTTTAACAGTTGGATAAATCTTAATGGAGACAGTAATCGTTCGTTGCTGCATCGGGTTTTTTATTCAACAATCTCTAGGTCGTGTGAAGCTAACTGATCTGGCACCTGCTGAAAGCCTTCCATCAGATTCTTACAAACTATCTGTTTCGACTTTGTCACAATCACTAGCACTCTTTTCTGCTGCCATCATTTAGTTTCCAGTGAGTGATGGGGCACTTTTGAGGTCGGGTTTAGATTCGGCTCGCCTCTACTTCCACCAGAAAGCATCATACCCAGCTGCAGATATGGTTAATAACAATGACCCTTGTGACTGGTGCAAGACCTCCGGTTGTAATGCAGATCCTCCATTGTGGCTAGAAACCTATGATTACAGACCTGGACTCACTCCTTTAGAGCCCGACAACACAATGGAATTTCCTCCAGCAGCTTTACCTGATATATTTTCACTGCTTGCAAAGGCAGCTCGAGATATATTGGACGCTATCAGCTTCTATTTGAACTTGAGGAGCTCACCATTTACTGAAGTACTTGATAATGTTCCCTTAAGAAACCGGTAAATATCTTCTTCAGTATTATCTGTCTGTTGTCATGCAAGGCCATCATTTCAGGGGACACAACACCATAGTTTTACGACCCAAGAGGATGGCCAGTTGGTTATGTTTTCTGACCATGAGCATCAAGTTGACAAAAGCTTGATATCTCTTGTCAAGTCAGACAAGGCTGGTCTACACATAAAGGACTTTCAGGGTCGTTGGTTTCTTGTGGACGAAGATCTTGGTCCTCAAGAAGCTATTGTTTACCCTGGACTCGCACTCTATCAGGCAACTGCAGGATATGTTAACCCTGCACTGCAGAGAACGGAGACTGCTAATACACAGAGCAACTTGTTTGGGTGATGTTCTTTGGCTTTTAAATTCATGCCTAAATCCATGACCAGTCTTAGTTGTTCAGAGATGAGAGCTGCTGGTAATGGGGTTGAAGCTCAGTTCCAGCTTCCAGTAGCGGTTGATGACTTTATGCAGAGATCTCACCCCACCAATCAACTCTTTAACAGACACAGTTTCCAAAGTTCCAATTTCCATGCAGCACAAGATGGTATGTTGCATTTAATCTTCTTTACCAATTGCCTGCTTGTTACATACTGTAAATTGATTTCATGAATGCAATTTTTTTAATGACAGCTTAATTTAATTAGGATTGGTCTTACTGACTGAAGCACATGCACACACCAAAAATAAGTTCAATGTATAAGCTAAATTAAGTCCAACTCTATTGATAGAAATCATCAACTACTTAATAGTTTTCGCATTTCTGCTGTCGTAAACAAGGATCTTCAATCTAGTTTTCTCTTCTAAAATTATATCCATCTCTTGAGTCCTCTTGATATTGGATTGCACGTGTTTATGTGTATCTCTTATGTGAGAAGCTTTTAACATTAGGTCCTTGGATCGATGAAATGCTGGAACAGGATCTATGAAGCCTTTGTTGAGGAGGAGAAAGGGTGAAAGAACCAAACCTCTGCCACCTTCCAAGAGATTGTGGGTCGAGGTCCAGAGAGTCCTGATGGAAAGGGTTCAAGACATTGCAGACAAGAAGGGAATCAAGCTGAGGTTCTGCAACCTGAAGGAGTGTGAGAATCACATTCAGACACTTGATAGCCCCTTTGCCAATATAAGAATGGAGATTGGGTGGCCAAACGAGGTGCCATTTGTTCATTCCCATGATCTCCCCGACAAGGCAAAGATCGGTTTCCTTGAAGCCTATGAACCTGGTTGGACAGCTACTCATGATATGGAGTTAAGTCTATCTGAACCTGGACAGGCTGGCCAGTCAACACTCGGTTAATTGTAATTGTAAGTCCCATTCTAGCGATCAAGTAAAAAAGTTCGTATGGGTAGCCAACCGAGACACACCACTGATTCATCAGGTCTACGCACGGTCACCATCCCTGGAATTCTTGTCCTTGTTGATACTAACAAGACAAGCGTTTGGTCCTCGAACACACCAACATCTGAGTCGAATCCAGCAGCACAGCTTTCGGATAGTGAATGGGAAGAGAAACAAAGGATTTTCTCATCCAGGCCACAGCCTCAACCTGCTAGGACATGTAAGTGCTAGCTGTCAAGTTGATAATTTTTCGTCGAATTATGTTAGAGGGACTGTATTCTGACTGCATTAGCTAATGATATACAGTGTGACAGTGACTTCTCTATTAACATCTGGTGACGATAATCTTCCCCTGAATTAACTTTCTTCTGGGTTGGCTGGCTTCTGCAACATTTTCTACCAATAAAGGTCAGTTCTCTCTCTCTCTCTCTCTCTCTCTCTCTCTCTCTCTCTCTATTTCTGTGTTTGTTTTGAGAATTGGGCATTGCCCGTGTTCTTGAACCATTTCTATATTTATTAGATGGAAGTAAAGGAAACAAATTGTTCCAGTTTTTTTTTCCACTTTTTGAATTGAGTTAGTTGATGGCTAGCAATAAATGAAGCTAAAAATCTGGATTGCAAATTGTTGCCAATTGGTCTTATGGGCTCTTGTCACTTATGATTTGCTTGTTTGTAAATTGCGGAGAAAAGTAATGCAATTTTTGAAACAAACCCAACATTTTAACAGTTGCATAAATCTTAATGGAGACAGTAATCGTTTGTCGCTGCATCGAGTGTGTTTAAGGATTTTCAATCTTCTGTATGAGCAAAGACTACCCCGTTTGGACAATATACTTGGAAGAAATATGGTTGCAAGGTTGGTTTAGTGTTTGGACGAGTGTTTCTGGTCGATGCTGTAACTTGTAGTCTTCATTTTGCAGAACTTTAAGCAATTTTATTTGAGAATTGGGCATTTCCTGTGTTGACACAAGACGGGAGTGTGAGGAGCTACAACTGGATTAATAGAGCCCAAGTTTGGGAAGTTTTACTAGGAACACCGGCTGATACATGTGACAACTATGGAATATGTGGGCCAAATGGTGCGTGTAATATTGACAACTCCCCGCTATGTGGTTGCTTGGAAGGATTTAGACCAAATTTTCAACAAAAAGGGGCCTGTCGGGGTGCAACATATGCCTGTATGAGAATGACTCCACTGAAAACTGCTCCTGCACAGCTTTTGCAAATTTGGATATCAGGGCAGGAGGAAGTGGCTGCTCAAGAACTTTCAATGGAAATGGGCAAGATATATACATAAGAATAAGATTGGCTGCATCTGAACCAGGTATGGTGGTGTTTATTGTTTTTTATAATTCCTTATTAATTTTCTGCTTTCAAATACTTCATTACCACTTCAAGCAGACAATGCAAAATCCAAAGTGAAGAAAACGAGAATTGTAGTAACCAGTACTGTGTTGTCTGCTGGACTTTTAATCCTGGGCCTAGCCCTCCTCTTACGTTTTCAGAAGAAGAAGCACCAACAAGATGGTAAGCTATTTGAGTTTCTACTCTTCTACCCCTCTGTTTTCTAAGTTCAGTTCCATAGTACACAATTTACTTCACTATGTGCTTTGCAGGAAAACCGAGATCGGACCAAAGGGAAGATCTGGAGTTACCATTATTTGACTTGGGCACTGTGATTTGTGCTACCAATGATTTTTCAAACCACAATAAAGTTGAGGAGGGTGGCTTTGGATCTGTCTATAAGGTGAAATCACAGTCCGCACAACAATTAGCTTGACATTTGAGCATGTCACTTTAGGAAGAGTAACAGATACAGTTAGCTAGTAGTATGAATTTTGATCATGATACGTGCTGATGAATTTCAGGGTACACTAATGGATGGACAAGAAATAGCTGTGAAAAGTCTATTGAAACATTCGAGGCAAGGACTCAACCGGTTAAAGAATGAGGTTACACATATTGCCAAACTTCAGCGCTGGAATCTAGTGAGGCTTCTAGGATGCTGCATTCAAGAAGATGATGCTGATCTACGAGTTCATGCCTAACAAAAGCTTAGACTTCTTTATTTTCGGTTTGTTTCCCATTTGTAAACTTCCTATGATCCTTTGTCGATTGGCTGTGTAACGGAAGGGAAAGTATTAGACTGTTTTATTGTGATATGCTACTATTATGTACTATTTTGCAGATCAAAGAAAAAGCATCTTACTAGATTGGCCTAAGCGTTTTGACATTATTAATGGGATTGCTCGGCGGCTCCTCTATCTTCATTAAGATTCTAGACTGAGAGTAATTCATCGAGATCTCAAAGCCGGCAACATTCTATTAGACGGTGAATTTAACCCCAAAATTTCAGACTTTGGCCTGGCAAGAAGTTTTGGAGGAAATGAAACTACAGCAGCGATAAATAAAGTGGTTGGAAGAACATAGTAAATAATGTAAAAGTACAATCAGACATTCTATATACCTTGCTTGTAAAATGTAGGTTTTGACACATTGCTTTGCAGTGGTTACATGTCCCCAGAATATGCGATCGATGGGTTCTACTTGATAAAATCTGACATGTATAGCTTTGGTGTTATGGTGCTTGAGATAGTGAAGGGAAAAGAAACAGAGGATTTTCTCATCCAAACCACAGCCTTAACCTGCATGGACATGTAAGTGTCAGCTGTCAAGTTGATCATTTTTCGTCGAATAATACTAGAGGGACTATATTCTGACTGCATCAGCTAATGAAGTACTACTGTGACAGTGACTTCTCTATTAACAACTGGTGACGACAATTCATGTAAAAAATGGATTCGATTCCACTTAAGATCTAAAATGTGGTTTGTCTAGCATTATTATTTGTTTTTACTTGATTCTCTATACTTCTATTTATTCAGTACGATTGGTGGTTGTGATCTTTTAGGCATGGAATTTATACACAGAAGGCAAGTCCATTGAAATGCTCGATACATGAGTAGGAGACTCCAGTAATCCACATGAAGTTTTGCGGTTGATCCATGTGGGTCTTTTATGCGTGCAGTGAAATCCGGCAGATAGGCCAAGCATGCCAGCTGCAGTTCTGATGTTGAGTGGTGAAAGTGCATTGCCTGAACCGGAAAAACCTGGTTTTTACAGTGAAAGGGATCTAGATGACAACAAAGTCGATCCTTGTGCAAACAAGGTTACAGCTTTTTTAGCTAAGGAGGACACTTTTACCGTACTCGAGGCTCGATAGTTCATATTTCATGTTGCTGTTTATTTCATCATAACTTGATCTGATGTCTATTGAAGGGAGTTAAGTTGATCAGATATTTCTTGAGTAATCCTGCTTATGCATTTTCTTGCCTTACATATGCTTTGCTCTGATATCAGCGGTGACTCGATTGGAGAGGAATTCAATCTGATTAGATAATACATTTGAATTACTGTGATTTGGATTCAACAGATAGTCCACTGTATTTTCTAATGTTTACTGCAGTATGGGATGAAGTAATGGTTTTTTTCTTTTCGGCACAACTTAATTAAACACGGTTCAAAAAAAAGTCCAGCATGAAAGGTAATAAGGCAATCAACAAAGCAAACAAGGAAAACACAACCAAAATCAGCAACCAAGAATCAGCAACCAAGAAAATCCGCAGGGAATGGTAGATACAGCGGCATAAGAAATAGAAGTCAGTCGTCCTGGAATCATTCTGAACAAGTCCCGCCAAAATATAAACTAAAGAAAATGACAGGGTACCAAATTAATCCATAACATGTGTAACATATTGACTTTGAAATGAAAAAAATTAACGTGATTTGGGAGATAGACACAATGACCATACAACCAGTTATAGGGACTATTATCGCCCAACGAAGACTCTCTTATTGAAACTTTCTAGCGTGGGATTAATCGTGAATTACAAGAATTGAAAAGGAAAGAAAACGATATCGAATACAAGACTAATGCGAAAGAGTACACCAATCAGACATTTAAGTTTCCTTTGAGCCGAGGGAACTGGATATGACCACATATTAATTCGGATATTTTCTACTAGATGAAAATATCTTAGTTGTCATAGTGAAATATCCGGCTACGACAACATCATTCTTAACCGAATGCGAAGTCTACTTCGGATTGAAGACAACTTTCTCAGTTGTCATAGTGAAATATTGAACTTGAAAATGATTGGTTGCTTGCACGAAAAGTATATACGGACAAACATTCAAATCACACATGTAGAAAGTATATACGGACGATTGAAACATTCAATATTCAGTGGACGATTGAAACATTCAATATTCAGTGCTTTCCCATGAAGTTTATGAAAAATCCGTCAAAAGCTTTAGCTAAGATGTGCTTGCTTCTTTTCTACTCTTCTTTGCTGCTCATGGTCGCAGCAGTATTCTCCACAGCTGATGACGCCACGAGTACATTTCAGTCCATTAGAGACGGTGAGACTGTAGTTTCAACTGGCGGTACGTTTGAGCTAGGATTTTACTATCCTGATGCTCCTAATAGACGGTACGTGGCGATATGGTACAAGCAGATATCTGTTACAACCATTGTATGGGTTGCCAACAGAGACAAGCCCCTCGCTGATTTGTCCGGCGTTTTGAAGGTCACCAACCCCGGAATTCTTGTCCTCAACCACAACATGAGCACAGTTTGGTCCTCCAACACATCGAGAACTGCACAGAATCCAGTGGCACGTCTTTTGGATTCGGGTAATCTTGTCGTGATAGATAGGAGTGATGATGACTCTGAGAACTTTCTGTGGCAAAGTTTTGATTACCCTGGCGATACATTCTTACCAGGTATGAAGATTGGTAGGAACACAGTTACAGGCTTCAATTGGCATCTTAGATCGTGGAAAAGTCCTCAGGATCCTTCTCAAGGAAATCGTACATCTCAACTTGGTCCCAAAGGATATGCAGAATTATTTGTGAGGGAAGGTTCGGTCATTAAATATCGGACTGGACCATGGAATGGAGTAGGGTTCAGTGGAAGCCCTCAGTTCAATCCAAACCCTATATTCACATACATTTTTGTTTCTGAGCCTGATGAAATGTACTACAGTTACAAGCTTCACAACAGCTCAATCTTTTCGAGGGTGGTGTTAACTTCAGATGGACTTGTGCAGCGCTACACATGGATTGATAGAACCAAAGGTTGGGTTCTTTACCAATCAGCCAAAATTGATGACTGTGTAAACTATGCATTGTGTGGTGTACATGGTGCATGTAACATTGAAGAGTCCCCGGTTTGTAGCTGTTTGAAAGGATTTACACCAAAGTTCCCGAAAGAATGGGATTTGGTGGATTGGTCTCATGGCTGTGTGAGAAAGACTTCTCTAAATTGCACTGGAGATGTGTTCCAAAAGTACTCGGGGGTGAAATTGCCTAGCACAGAACAATCCTGGCATAACAAAAGTATGAACCTCAACGAATGTGAGATGGCGTGCATGAAGAACTGCTCCTGCACGGCTTATACAAATTTGGATATCCGGGATGGAGGAACTGGGTGCTTGCTGTGGTACGGTGATCTAATTGATATAAGATACACTGCTGAAAACGGGCAAGATATTTATATAAGAATGGCCGCAGCAGAACAAGGTACGTAAAAAACACCTTTTGGTGACTATGCATTTAGTCATAATCATATGCTCGAAACAAAGTCAAGACATAACGAAGTGAAACATTGTACTAATTCTAACAGTTTTAACTTTGAATGTTGACACAATTAGCAATATCTTCTTTTAGAATTGTCTCACAAACTAGAAACTATTAGTTGGATGATAGACATTATACAGTTTTTATTTATTTGTTTATTACTCTCCGACTCATAGATTTTCTGTCTTCAAAAATATCATTTGTAGATCATGAAGACGATACAAAGATCAATGCTAAATACTCTGAATCCAATGAAAAGAAAATGAGAATCATAATAAGCACTATTGTGTTGTCTACCGGATTACTGATCCTGGGCCTTGCTCTGTTGTTTTATGTTTGGAAGAAGCAGCACCAAAAAGGTGGTAAGTTGGTTGTACTATTGTGCCCCTCTTCTTTCCAAACTACATAGTTCAGTTGTATAGGGAATTTTTTTCACTTGTCACTGCGTCTTTGTAGGAAAACTGGGACGCAGCCAAAATGAGGATCTGGAATTACCGTTATTTGACTTGATGACTATAGTTTCTGCAACAAGTAACTTTTCAATTGAAAACAAACTTGGTGAAGGCGGTTTCGGATCTGTCTTTAAGGTAAAACTAGATAGTCCTTCATAGTTTCGAAGTTGTATAGATACATGTACTTCTGGTCAGAATATGGAATGATGGATACAAGTAGTGTGCAAACTACAAAATATGAATTTTGGTCATAACATACGCTGATGGATTTTAGGGTACGATGGAAGATGGACAAGCAATCGCAGTGAAAAGGCTTTCAAAAAATTCTAGACAAGGACTCAATGAGTTCAAGAATGAAGTTACACATATTGCCAAACTTCAGCACAGGAATCTAGTGAAGCTTCTTGGATGCTGCATTCAAGAAGACGAGATGATATTGATCTACGAGTTCATGCCTAACAAGAGCTTAGACTTCTTTATTTTTGGTTTGACCACTCAAAAACCTTGCATTTAGTTCGATTAGTCCACTTATGCTAGCAACCTAGCACGGTGTATTTTTTGACAATTGTGAATTATTATATTTTGCAGATCAAACAAGAAGGATGTTATTAGACTGGCCGAAGCGCTTTGAAATTATTAATGGGATAGCTCGAGGGCTCCTCTATCTTCATCAAGATTCTAGATTGAGAGTTATTCATAGAGATCTCAAAGCAAGTAACATTTTATTAGGCAGTGAATTTAACCCGAAAATCTCAGACTTTGGCCTGGCTAGAAGCTTTGGAGGAATTGAAACGAAAGCAGAAACGAAGAAAGTGGTCGGAACATAGTAAGTATCCTAAAACACAATTGTACAGCTCTTTTTTAACGAATTTTTAAAAACACTAATAGAAACTAGAAAGTCTAGATTCTTTGCGTATAAAAATATTTTTTGACACATTGGTCTGCAGCGGTTACATGTCCCCAGAATATGCAATTGATGGTTTCTACTCTATAAAGTCCGACGTCTATAGCTTTGGTGTTCTGGTGCTAGAGATAGTGAGTGGGAGTAGAAATAGAGGATTCTCTCATCCAGACCACAAACTCAACCTTCTTGGACATGTGAGTGTGACAGCATCAAATGTTAAGTTAAAAATTCTTATCGCTCGACTCTGCTACTTCTGCTAAGTACACTAGTTTTCGTGTTTTAGGCATGGATGCTACACACAGAAGGCAGGCCTCTCGAACTGCTTGATGCATCGATAGAGGACTCCGTCACTCTGCATGAAGTTGTGAGAGCGATTCATGTGGGTCTTTTGTGTGTGCAGAGGAATCCAGAAGACAGGCCGAGCATGTCAGTCGCAGTTCTAATGTTGGGTAGTGAAGGTGCATTGCCCCCACCTCTAAAACCTGGTTTTTACAGTGAAAGGGATATGAGTGAACTCGAAGCCGGTCATTCTTCTAAAGCATGCTCAGCTAATGAAGTCACTATTTCACTAGTCGAGGCTCGATAAAATTTTGGAAATAATTTTCGTACACATTTTCGTCTTTATTTTGTCTCTTGATTTTCCTATAACTTCTTCAATCGGGAGGCAATGTTATATAAGTCATTGTCACATAGCTACACTCTTTAGGCCAATTCACAAAAGTTTGTGAATATGATCAGAAATGTCATATTATAAATCGATTCGTAAAGATGATTTTTCAGCAAAAAAAAAAATGATATTGTTTAGTCATTGAGCTATATAAAAACATATGGTAGGAATTGATGAAAGTATTATGAACTGTTTCTGAGGCATTTTCATTCTTGAGTGGCCAAACATTGTTCATTTTTAAGGTGAAAAAAAAATCAATGGAGAAAAATTCTAACAGATTTTAGTATGTGGCTAGAACAAAGTTTCATCAATTGGAACATTTTCGAAACGTTTTAAATGAATTCTGAAAATTTTTACAAAACAACAAAAGTGCTATGAAAATATGATTTATGACGGTTTTGTTGAATTCTCTAAAACAAATTAAAAAAATAACATTTGTATATAAAAAAGAGGGTTATGCTATTTACATACTTATTTTTACTTCTCATATGTTCTTTCAATATTCGTTGCTCGGATGGAGTAAATTGGAGAAAATCAAGGCCAAATATTAACAAAGGTGTTTGAAAGATAAAAATAAATGTGTGAATAACATTAGCTACTTCTTACATAAATTTCTCCAGTATGAGAAGTGGAAAGACATGTCCAAGTAGAAGAAATTTTTCAATATAACTGATATACGAGATGATACAATTCGTATCATTATATAAATAATGAGATATATATATTAAAAAATTAATAACTTAAAAAATAAAATTTCTTACCATTTATATATAAACAAACGATGTACCAACCATTCCGATCAGAACGAAAAATTTATGGAGTAGGTGATATGGCTTTCGACAACTTCTGTTTTCAGTCACTACCAAATCCAAAATTTTCATCTCATCACCAAGTTTTGGTTGCCGCAAGTAAAATCCACCATGAAAGTGTAACTGTTAAAAAAAATTGAAAAAAGGCACTGTGTTGTGTGTTCCTCTCCTCTCTCCCTTTTGTAAAGCCCTAATCTTCCCCTGAATTTAACTTTCTTCTGGGTTGGCTGGCGTCTGCAACATTTTCTACCAATGAAGGTCAGTTCTCTCTCTCTCTCTCTTTCTCTCTCTCTGTTTGTTTTGAGAATTGGGAATTTCCCGTGTTCTTGAACCATTTCTATATTTATTAGATTAAGTAAAGGAAACAAATTGTTCCAGTTTTTTTCCACGTTTTGGATTGAATTAGTTGATGGGTAACAATTAATGACGCTAAATCTGGATTGCAAATTGTTGCCAATTGGTCTTATGGGCTCTTGTTTGAAAATTGGGGAGAAAAGTAATACAATTTTTGAAACAAACTCAACATTTTAACAGTTGGATAAATCTTAATGGAGACAGTAATCGTTCGTCGCTGCATCGAGTGTGTTTAAGGATTTTTCAATCTTCTGTATGAGCAAAGACTACCCCGTTTGGACAATATACTTGGAAGAAATATGGTTGCAAGGCTGGTTTTGTGTTTGGAAGAGTGTTTCCGGTCGATGCTGTAGCATTTAGTCTTCATCTTGCAGAACTGTTCAGCAATTTTATTTTTTTTGTGTTGAGTTTAGATGACATTGTGGCAGATTTTGGACATCACTTCAATTTCCTGACTAACGAGATTACTAGTAATTGGAAAAACTTAGTTTCTAACTTTATCTATACATAGGTCAAATGTCCCCTTGGCATGCAAAGTATCATAGATCTTGCATTTCTAGCGTATATATACGATCAATAGTTGAGCAGCTTGACTTTTTTAAGGACCTTAGGAGAGCACTTTTTCAATATAAAATGTTCATATATGTACACACATGTATTTGTACGTATATATTTATGCTTCATATACTTTCTTTCTTTGCAGTACGTAGATGGTTTAGTTTTTGTGGCTTCGGCTTAAGGGTCAAGGAGTTCCTAAATTCTCATAAGAAAAAAAAGAGGAGATTCTGATTGATGAATGATTATGCTGTTTTCAGTTTATTAATTTTGAGTTATGTCAGTGGTAACCTGTGCCTCTCTTCAAAATCAGGTAGCAAGTATACCCAAAGGGTTTCATGGCAAGTCATGGCCTGCCATCTCTAGGTCGTGTGAAGCTAACTGATCTGGCACCTGCTGAAGGCCTTCCATCAGAATCTTACAAACTATCCGTTTCAACTTTGTCACAATCACTAGCACTCTATTCTGCTGCCATCATTCAGTTTTCCAGTGAGTGATGGGGCTCTTTTGAGGTCGGGTTTAGATTCGGCTCGCCTCTACTTCCACCAGAAAGCATCATACCCAGCTGCAGATATGGTTAATAACAATGACCCTCGTGACTGGTCCTCAAGAAGCTATTGTTTACCCTGGACTCGCACTCTATCAGGCAACTGCAGGATATGTTAACCCTGCACTGCAGAGAACGGAGACTGCTAATACACAGAGCAACTTGTTTGGGCGATGTTCTTTGGCTTTTAAATTCATGCCTAAATCCATGACCAATCTTAGTTGTTCAGAGATGAGAGCTGCTGGTCATGGGGTTGAAGCTCAGTTCCAGCTTCCAGTAGCGGTTGATGACTTTATGCAGAGATCTCACCCCACCAATCAACTCTTTAACAGACACAGTTTCCAAAGTTCCAATTTCCATGCAGCACAAGATGGTATGCTGCATTTAATCTTCTTTACCAATTGCCTGCTTGTTACATACTGTAAATTGATTTCATGAATGCAATTTTTTTAATGACAGCTAACTTTAATTAGGATTGGTCTTACTGACTGAAGCACATGCACACACTAAAAATAAGTTCAATGTATAAGCTAAATTAAGTCCAACTCTATTGATAGTAATCATCAACTACTTAATAGTTTTCGCCTTTCTGCTGTCATAACAAGGATCTTCAATCTAGTTTTATCTTCTAAAAATTATATCCGTCTCTTGAGTCCTCTTGATATTGGATTGCACGTGTTTATGTGTATCTCTTATGTGAGAAGCTTTTAACAGCAGGTCCTTGGATCGATGAAATGCTGGAACAGGATCTATGAAGCCTTTGTTGAGGAGGAGAAAGGGTGAAAGAACCAAACCTCTGCCACCTTCCAAGAGATTGTGGGTCGAGGTCCAGAGAGTCCTGATGGAAAGGGTTCAAGACATTGCAGACAAGAAGGGAATCAAGCTGAGGTTCTGCAACCTGAAGGAGTGTGAGAATCACATTCAGACACTTGATAGCCCCTTTGCCAATATAAGAATGGAGATTGGGTGGCCAAACGAGGTGCCATTTGTTCATTCCCATGATCTCCCCGACAAGGCAAAGATCGGTTTCCTTGAAGCCTATGAACCTGGTTGGACAGCTACTCATGATATGGAGTTAAGTCTATCTGAACCTGGACAGGCTGGCCAGTCAACACTCGGTTAATTGTAATTGTAAGTCCCATTCTAGCGATCAAGTAAAAAAGTTCGTATGGGTAGCCAACCGAGACACACCACTGATTCATCAGGTCTACGCACGGTCACCATCCCTGGAATTCTTGTCCTTGTTGATACTAACAAGACAAGCGTTTGGTCCTCGAACACACCAACATCTGAGTCGAATCCAGCAGCACAGCTTTCGGATGGTGAATGGGAAGAGAAACAAAGGATTTTCTCATCCAGGCCACAGCCTCAACCTGCTAGGACATGTAAGTGCTAGCTGTCAAGTTGATAATTTTTCGTCGAATTATGTTAGAGGGACTGTATTCTGACTGCATTAGCTAATGATATACAGTGTGACAGTGACTTCTCTATTAACATCTGGTGACGATAATCTTCCCCTGAATTAACTTTCTTCTGGGTTGGCTGGCTTCTGCAACATTTTCTACCAATAAAGGTCAGTTCTCTCTCTCTCTCTCTCTCTCTCTCTCTCTCTCTCTCTCTATTTCTGTGTTTGTTTTGAGAATTGGGCATTGCCCGTGTTCTTGAACCATTTCTATATTTATTAGATGGAAGTAAAGGAAACAAATTGTTCCAGTTTTTTTTTTCCACTTTTTGAATTGAGTTAGTTGATGGGTAGCAATAAATGAAGCTAAAAATCTGGATTGCAAATTGTTGCCAATTGGTCTTATGGGCTCTTGTCACTTATGATTTGCTTGTTTGTAAATTGCGGAGAAAAGTAATGCAATTTTTGAAACAAACCCAACATTTTAACAGTTGCATAAATCTTAATGGAGACAGTAATCGTTTGTCGCTGCATCGAGTGTGTTTAAGGATTTTCAATCTTCTGTATGAGCAAAGATTACCCCGTTTGGACAATATACTTGGAAGAAATATGGTTGCAAGGTTGGTTTAGTGTTTGGACGAGTGTTTCTGGTCGATGCTGTAACATGTAGTCTTCATTTTGCAGAACTTTAAGCAATTTTATTTGAGAATTGGGCATTTCCTGTGTTGACACAAGACGGGAGTGTGAGGAGCTACAACTGGATTAATAGAGCCCAAGTTTGGGAAGTTTTACTAGGAACACCGGCTGATACATGTGACAACTATGGAATATGTGGGCCAAATGGTGCGTGTAATATTGATAACTCCCCGCTATGTGGTTGCTTGGAAGGATTTAGACCAAATTTTCAACAAAAAGGGGCCTGTCAGGGTGCAACATATGCCTGTATGAGAATGACTCCACTGAAAACTGCTCCTGCACAGCTTTTGCAAATTTGGATATCAGGGCAAGAGGAAGTGGCTGCTCAAGAACTTTCAATGGAAATGGGCAAGATATATACATAAGAATAAGATTGGCTGCATCTGAACCAGGTATGGTGGTGTTTATTCTTTTTTATAATTCCTTATTAATTTTCTGCCTTCAAATACTTCATTACCACTTCAAGCAGACAATGCAAAATCCAAAGTGAAGAAAACGAGAATTGTAGTAACCAGTACTGTGTTGTCTGCTGGACTTTTAATCCTGGGCCGAGCCCTCCTCTTACGTTTTCAGAAGAAGAAGCACCAACAAGATGGTAAGCTATTTGAGTTTCTACTCTTCTACCCCTCCGTTTTCTAAGTTCAGTTCCATGGTACACAATTTACTTCACTATGTGCTTTGCAGGAAAACCGAGATCGGACCAAAGGGAAGATCTGGAGTTACCATTATTTGACTTGGGCACTGTGATTTGTGCTACCAATGATTTTTCAAACCACAATAAAGTTGAGGAGGGTGGCTTTGGATCTGTCTATAAGGTGAAATCACAGTCCGCACAACAATTAGCTTGACATTTGAGCATGTCACTTTAGGAAGAGTAACAGATACAGTTAGCTAGTAGTATGAATTTTGATCATGATACGTGCTGATGAATTTCAGGGTACACTGATGGATGGACAAGAAATAGCTGTGAAAAGTCTATTGAAACATTCGAGGCAAGGACTCAACCGGTTAAAGAATGAGGTTACACATATTGCCAAACTTCAGCGCTGGAATCTAGTGAGGCTTCTAGGATGCAGCATTCAAGAAGATGATGCTGATCTACGAGTTCATGCCTAACAAAAGCTTAGACTTCTTTATTTTCGGTTTGTTTCCCATTTGTAAACTTCCTATGATCCTTTGTCGATTGGCTGTGTAACGGAAGGGAAAGTATAAGACTGTTTTATTGTGATATGCTACTATTATGTACTATTTTGCAGATCAAAGAAAAAGCATCTTACTAGATTGGCCTAAGCGTTTTGACATTATTAATGGGATTGCTCGGCGGCTCCTCTATCTTCATTAAGATTCTAGACTGAGAGTAATTCATCGAGATCTCAAAGCCGGCAACATTCTATTAGACGGTGAATTTAACCCCAAAATTTCAGACTTTGGCCTGGCAAGAAGTTTTGGAGGAAATGAAACTACAGCAGCGATAAATAAAGTGGTTGGAAGAACATAGTAAATAATGTAAAAGTACAATCAGACATTCTATATACCTGGCTTGTAAAATGTAGGTTTTGACACATTGCTTTGCAGTGGTTACATGTCCCCAGAATATGCGATCGATGGGTTCTACTTGATAAAATCTGACATGTATAGTTTTGGTGTTATGGTGCTTGAGATAGTGAAGGGAAAAGAAACAGAGGATTTTCTCATCCAAACCACAGCCTTAACCTGCATGGACATGTAAGTGTCAGCTGTCAAGTTGATCATTTTTCGTCGAATAATACTAGAGGGACTATATTCTGACTGCATCAGCTAATGAAGTACTACTGTGACAGTGACTTCTCTATTAACAACTGGTGACGACAATTCATGTAAAAAATGGATTCGATTCCACTTAAGATCTAAAATGTGGTTTGTCTAGCATTATTATTTGTTTTTACTTGATTCTCTATACTTCTATTTATTCAGTACGATTGGTGGTTGTGATCTTTTAGGCATGGAATTTATACACAGAAGGCAAGTCCATTGAAATGCTCGATACATGAGTAGGAGACTCCAGTAATCCACATGAAGTTTTGCGGTCGATCCATGTGGGTCTTTTATGCGTGCAGTGAAATCCGGCAGATAGGCCAAGCATGCCAGCTGCAGTTCTGATGTTGAGTGGTGAAAGTGCATTGCCTGAACCGGAAAAACCTGGTTTTTACAGTGAAAGGGATCTAGATGACAACAAAGTCGATCCTTGTGCAAACAAGGTTACAGCTTTTTTAGCTAAGGAGGACACTTTTACCGTACTCGAGGCTCGATAGTTCATATTTCATGTTGCTGTTTATTTCATCATAACTTGATCTGATGTCTATTGAAGTGAGTTAAGTTGATCAGATATTTCTCGAGTAATCCTGCTTATGCATTTTCTTGCCTTACATATGCTTTGCTCTGATATCAGCGGTGACTCGATTGGAGAGGAATTCAATCTGATTAGATAATACATTTGAATTACTGTGATTTGGATTCAACAGATTGTCCACTGTATTTTCTAATGTTTACTGCAGTATGGGATGAAGTAATGGTTTTTTTCTTTTCGGCACAACTTAATTAAACACGGTTCAAAAAAAAGTCCAGCATGAAAGGTAATAAGGCAAACAACAAAGCAAACAAAGCTGCAAAACACAACCAAAATCAGCAACCAAGAATCAGCAACCAAGAAAATCCGCAGGGAATGGTAGATACAGCGGCATAAGAAATAGAAGTCAGTCGTCCTGGAATCATTCTGAACAAGTCCCGCCAAAATATAAACTAAAGAAAATGACAGGGTACCAAATTAATCCATAACATGTGTAACATATTGACTTTGAAATGAAAAAAATTAACGTGATTTGGGAGATAGACACAATGACCATACAACCAGTTATAGGGACTATTATCGCCCAACGAAGACTCTCTTATTGAAACTTTCTAGCGTGGGATTAATCGTGAATTACAAGAATTGAAAAGGAAAGAAAACGATATCGAATACAAGACTAATGCGAAAGAGTACACCAATCAGACATTTAAGTTTCCTTTGAGCCGAGGGAACTGGATATGACCACATATTAATTCGGATATTTTCTACTAGATGAAAATATCTTAGTTGTCATAGTGAAATATCCGGCTACGACAACATCATTCTTAACCGAATGCGAAGTCTACTTCGGATTGAAGACAACTTTCTCAGTTGTCATAGTGAAATATTGAACTTGAAAATGATTGGTTGCTTGCACGAAAAGTATATACGGACAAACATTCAAATCACACATGTAGAAAGTATATACGGACGATTGAAACATTCAATATTCAGTGGACGATTGAAACATTCAATATTCAGTGCTTTCCCATGAAGTTTATGAAAAATCCGTCAAAAGCTTTAGCTAAGATGTGCTTGCTTCTTTTCTACTCTTCTTTGCTGCTCATGGTCGCAGCAGTATTCTCCACAGCTGATGACGCCACGAGTACATTTCAGTCCATTAGAGACGGTGAGACTGTAGTTTCAACTGGCGGTACGTTTGAGCTAGGATTTTACTATCCTGATGCTCCTAATAGACGGTACGTGGCGATATGGTACAAGCAGATATCTGTTACAACCATTGTATGGGTTGCCAACAGAGACAAGCCCCTCGCTGATTTGTCCGGCGTTTTGAAGGTCACCAACCCCGGAATTCTTGTCCTCAACCACAACATGAGCACAGTTTGGTCCTCCAACACATCGAGAACTGCACAGAATCCAGTGGCACGTCTTTTGGATTCGGGTAATCTTGTCGTGATAGATAGGAGTGATGATGACTCTGAGAACTTTCTGTGGCAAAGTTTTGATTACCCTGGCGATACATTCTTACCAGGTATGAAGATTGGTAGGAACACAGTTACAGGCTTCAATTGGCATCTTAGATCGTGGAAAAGTCCTCAGGATCCTTCTCAAGGAAATCGTACATCTCAACTTGGTCCCAAAGGATATGCAGAATTATTTGTGAGGGAAGGTTCGGTCATTAAATATCGGACTGGACCATGGAATGGAGTAGGGTTCAGTGGAAGCCCTCAGTTCAATCCAAACCCTATATTCACATACATTTTTGTTTCTGAGCCTGATGAAATGTACTACAGTTACAAGCTTCACAACAGCTCAATCTTTTCGAGGGTGGTGTTAACTTCAGATGGACTTGTGCAGCGCTACACATGGATTGATAGAACCAAAGGTTGGGTTCTTTACCAATCAGCCAAAATTGATGACTGTGTAAACTATGCATTGTGTGGTGTACATGGTGCATGTAACATTGAAGAGTCCCCGGTTTGTAGCTGTTTGAAAGGATTTACACCAAAGTTCCCGAAAGAATGGGATTTGGTGGATTGGTCTCATGGCTGTGTGAGAAAGACTTCTCTAAATTGCACTGGAGATGTGTTCCAAAAGTACTCGGGGGTGAAATTGCCTAGCACAGAACAATCCTGGCATAACAAAAGTATGAACCTCAACGAATGTGAGATGGCGTGCATGAAGAACTGCTCCTGCACGGCTTATACAAATTTGGATATCCGGGATGGAGGAACTGGGTGCTTGCTGTGGTACGGTGATCTAATTGATATAAGATACACTGCTGAAAACGGGCAAGATATTTATATAAGAATGGCCGCAGCAGAACAAGGTACGTAAAAAACACCTTTTGGTGACTATGCATTTAGTCATAATCATATGCTCGAAACAAAGTCAAGACATAACGAAGTGAAACATTGTACTAATTCTAACAGTTTTAACTTTGAATGTTGACACAATTAGCAATATCTTCTTTTAGAATTGTCTCACAAACTAGAAACTATTAGTTGGATGATAGACATTATACAGTTTTTATTTATTTGTTTATTACTCTCCGACTCATAGATTTTCTGTCTTCAAAAATATCATTTGTAGATCATGAAGACGATACAAAGATCAATGCTAAATACTCTGAATCCAATGAAAAGAAAATGAGAATCATAATAAGCACTATTGTGTTGTCTACCGGATTACTGATCCTGGGCCTTGCTCTGTTGTTTTATGTTTGGAAGAAGCAGCACCAAAAAGGTGGTAAGTTGGTTGTACTATTGTGCCCCTCTTCTTTCCAAACTACATAGTTCAGTTGTATAGGGAATTTTTTTCACTTGTCACTGCGTCTTTGTAGGAAAACTGGGACGCAGCCAAAATGAGGATCTGGAATTACCGTTATTTGACTTGATGACTATAGTTTCTGCAACAAGTAACTTTTCAATTGAAAACAAACTTGGTGAAGGCGGTTTCGGATCTGTCTTTAAGGTAAAACTAGATAGTCCTTCATAGTTTCGAAGTTGTATAGATACATGTACTTCTGGTCAGAATATGGAATGATGGATACAAGTAGTGTGCAAACTACAAAATATGAATTTTGGTCATAACATACGCTGATGGATTTTAGGGTACGATGGAAGATGGACAAGCAATCGCAGTGAAAAGGCTTTCAAAAAATTCTAGACAAGGACTCAATGAGTTCAAGAATGAAGTTACACATATTGCCAAACTTCAGCACAGGAATCTAGTGAAGCTTCTTGGATGCTGCATTCAAGAAGACGAGATGATATTGATCTACGAGTTCATGCCTAACAAGAGCTTAGACTTCTTTATTTTTGGTTTGACCACTCAAAAACCTTGCATTTAGTTCGATTAGTCCACTTATGCTAGCAACCTAGCACGGTGTATTTTTTGACAATTGTGAATTATTATATTTTGCAGATCAAACAAGAAGGATGTTATTAGACTGGCCGAAGCGCTTTGAAATTATTAATGGGATAGCTCGAGGGCTCCTCTATCTTCATCAAGATTCTAGATTGAGAGTTATTCATAGAGATCTCAAAGCAAGTAACATTTTATTAGGCAGTGAATTTAACCCGAAAATCTCAGA
The DNA here is from genome assembly GCF_916048215.2 of Malus sylvestris. Taxonomy (NCBI): domain Eukaryota; kingdom Viridiplantae; phylum Streptophyta; class Magnoliopsida; order Rosales; family Rosaceae; genus Malus; species Malus sylvestris. The sequence goes on along the minus strand of NC_062264.1, from coordinate 34,561,892 downwards.
CTTTGGCCTGGCTAGAAGCTTTGGAGGAATTGAAACGAAAGCAGAAACGAAGAAAGTGGTCGGAACATAGTAAGTATCCTAAAACACAATTGTACAGCTCTTTTTTAACGAATTTTTAAAAACACTAATAGAAACTAGAAAGTCTAGATTCTTTGCGTATAAAAATATTTTTTGACACATTGGTCTGCAGCGGTTACATGTCCCCAGAATATGCAATTGATGGTTTCTACTCTATAAAGTCCGACGTCTATAGCTTTGGTGTTCTGGTGCTAGAGATAGTGAGTGGGAGTAGAAATAGAGGATTCTCTCATCCAGACCACAAACTCAACCTTCTTGGACATGTGAGTGTGACAGCATCAAATGTTAAGTTAAAAATTCTTATCGCTCGACTCTGCTACTTCTGCTAAGTACACTAGTTTTCGTGTTTTAGGCATGGATGCTACACACAGAAGGCAGGCCTCTCGAACTGCTTGATGCATCGATAGAGGACTCCGTCACTCTGCATGAAGTTGTGAGAGCGATTCATGTGGGTCTTTTGTGTGTGCAGAGGAATCCAGAAGACAGGCCGAGCATGTCAGTCGCAGTTCTAATGTTGGGTAGTGAAGGTGCATTGCCCCCACCTCTAAAACCTGGTTTTTACAGTGAAAGGGATATGAGTGAACTCGAAGCCGGTCATTCTTCTAAAGCATGCTCAGCTAATGAAGTCACTATTTCACTAGTCGAGGCTCGATAAAATTTTGGAAATAATTTTCGTACACATTTTCGTCTTTATTTTGTCTCTTGATTTTCCTATAACTTCTTCAATCGGGAGGCAATGTTATATAAGTCATTGTCACATAGCTACACTCTTTAGGCCAATTCACAAAAGTTTGTGAATATGATCAGAAATGTCATATTATAAATCGATTCGTAAAGATGATTTTTCAGCAAAAAAAAAAATGATATTGTTTAGTCATTGAGCTATATAAAAACATATGGTAGGAATTGATGAAAGTATTATGAACTGTTTCTGAGGCATTTTCATTCTTGAGTGGCCAAACATTGTTCATTTTTAAGGTGAAAAAAAAATCAATGGAGAAAAATTCTAACAGATTTTAGTATGTGGCTAGAACAAAGTTTCATCAATTGGAACATTTTCGAAACGTTTTAAATGAATTCTGAAAATTTTTACAAAACAACAAAAGTGCTATGAAAATATGATTTATGACGGTTTTGTTGAATTCTCTAAAACAAATTAAAAAAATAACATTTGTATATAAAAAAGAGGGTTATGCTATTTACATACTTATTTTTACTTCTCATATGTTCTTTCAATATTCGTTGCTCGGATGGAGTAAATTGGAGAAAATCAAGGCCAAATATTAACAAAGGTGTTTGAAAGATAAAAATAAATGTGTGAATAACATTAGCTACTTCTTACATAAATTTCTCCAGTATGAGAAGTGGAAAGACATGTCCAAGTAGAAGAAATTTTTCAATATAACTGATATACGAGATGATACAATTCGTATCATTATATAAATAATGAGATATATATATTAAAAAATTAATAACTTAAAAAATAAAATTTCTTACCATTTATATATAAACAAACGATGTACCAACCATTCCGATCAGAACGAAAAATTTATGGAGTAGGTGATATGGCTTTCGACAACTTCTGTTTTCAGTCACTACCAAATCCAAAATTTTCATCTCATCACCAAGTTTTGGTTGCCGCAAGTAAAATCCACCATGAAAGTGTAACTGTTAAAAAAAATTGAAAAAAGGCACTGTGTTGTGTGTTCCTCTCCTCTCTCCCTTTTGTAAAGCCCTAATCTTCCCCTGAATTTAACTTTCTTCTGGGTTGGCTGGCGTCTGCAACATTTTCTACCAATGAAGGTCAGTTCTCTCTCTCTCTCTCTTTCTCTCTCTCTGTTTGTTTTGAGAATTGGGAATTTCCCGTGTTCTTGAACCATTTCTATATTTATTAGATTAAGTAAAGGAAACAAATTGTTCCAGTTTTTTTCCACGTTTTGGATTGAATTAGTTGATGGGTAACAATTAATGACGCTAAATCTGGATTGCAAATTGTTGCCAATTGGTCTTATGGGCTCTTGTTTGAAAATTGGGGAGAAAAGTAATACAATTTTTGAAACAAACTCAACATTTTAACAGTTGGATAAATCTTAATGGAGACAGTAATCGTTCGTCGCTGCATCGAGTGTGTTTAAGGATTTTTCAATCTTCTGTATGAGCAAAGACTACCCCGTTTGGACAATATACTTGGAAGAAATATGGTTGCAAGGCTGGTTTTGTGTTTGGAAGAGTGTTTCCGGTCGATGCTGTAGCATTTAGTCTTCATCTTGCAGAACTGTTCAGCAATTTTATTTTTTTTGTGTTGAGTTTAGATGACATTGTGGCAGATTTTGGACATCACTTCAATTTCCTGACTAACGAGATTACTAGTAATTGGAAAAACTTAGTTTCTAACTTTATCTATACATAGGTCAAATGTCCCCTTGGCATGCAAAGTATCATAGATCTTGCATTTCTAGCGTATATATACGATCAATAGTTGAGCAGCTTGACTTTTTTAAGGACCTTAGGAGAGCACTTTTTCAATATAAAATGTTCATATATGTACACACATGTATTTGTACGTATATATTTATGCTTCATATACTTTCTTTCTTTGCAGTACGTAGATGGTTTAGTTTTTGTGGCTTCGGCTTAAGGGTCAAGGAGTTCCTAAATTCTCATAAGAAAAAAAAGAGGAGATTCTGATTGATGAATGATTATGCTGTTTTCAGTTTATTAATTTTGAGTTATGTCAGTGGTAACCTGTGCCTCTCTTCAAAATCAGGTAGCAAGTATACCCAAAGGGTTTCATGGCAAGTCATGGCCTGCCATCTCTAGGTCGTGTGAAGCTAACTGATCTGGCACCTGCTGAAGGCCTTCCATCAGAATCTTACAAACTATCCGTTTCAACTTTGTCACAATCACTAGCACTCTATTCTGCTGCCATCATTCAGTTTTCCAGTGAGTGATGGGGCTCTTTTGAGGTCGGGTTTAGATTCGGCTCGCCTCTACTTCCACCAGAAAGCATCATACCCAGCTGCAGATATGGTTAATAACAATGACCCTCGTGACTGGTCCTCAAGAAGCTATTGTTTACCCTGGACTCGCACTCTATCAGGCAACTGCAGGATATGTTAACCCTGCACTGCAGAGAACGGAGACTGCTAATACACAGAGCAACTTGTTTGGGCGATGTTCTTTGGCTTTTAAATTCATGCCTAAATCCATGACCAATCTTAGTTGTTCAGAGATGAGAGCTGCTGGTCATGGGGTTGAAGCTCAGTTCCAGCTTCCAGTAGCGGTTGATGACTTTATGCAGAGATCTCACCCCACCAATCAACTCTTTAACAGACACAGTTTCCAAAGTTCCAATTTCCATGCAGCACAAGATGGTATGCTGCATTTAATCTTCTTTACCAATTGCCTGCTTGTTACATACTGTAAATTGATTTCATGAATGCAATTTTTTTAATGACAGCTAACTTTAATTAGGATTGGTCTTACTGACTGAAGCACATGCACACACTAAAAATAAGTTCAATGTATAAGCTAAATTAAGTCCAACTCTATTGATAGTAATCATCAACTACTTAATAGTTTTCGCCTTTCTGCTGTCATAACAAGGATCTTCAATCTAGTTTTATCTTCTAAAAATTATATCCGTCTCTTGAGTCCTCTTGATATTGGATTGCACGTGTTTATGTGTATCTCTTATGTGAGAAGCTTTTAACAGCAGGTCCTTGGATCGATGAAATGCTGGAACAGGATCTATGAAGCCTTTGTTGAGGAGGAGAAAGGGTGAAAGAACCAAACCTCTGCCACCTTCCAAGAGATTGTGGGTCGAGGTCCAGAGAGTCCTGATGGAAAGGGTTCAAGACATTGCAGACAAGAAGGGAATCAAGCTGAGGTTCTGCAACCTGAAGGAGTGTGAGAATCACATTCAGACACTTGATAGCCCCTTTGCCAATATAAGAATGGAGATTGGGTGGCCAAACGAGGTGCCATTTGTTCATTCCCATGATCTCCCCGACAAGGCAAAGATCGGTTTCCTTGAAGCCTATGAACCTGGTTGGACAGCTACTCATGATATGGAGTTAAGTCTATCTGAACCTGGACAGGCTGGCCAGTCAACACTCGGTTAATTGTAATTGTAAGTCCCATTCTAGCGATCAAGTAAAAAAGTTCGTATGGGTAGCCAACCGAGACACACCACTGATTCATCAGGTCTACGCACGGTCACCATCCCTGGAATTCTTGTCCTTGTTGATACTAACAAGACAAGCGTTTGGTCCTCGAACACACCAACATCTGAGTCGAATCCAGCAGCACAGCTTTCGGATGGTGAATGGGAAGAGAAACAAAGGATTTTCTCATCCAGGCCACAGCCTCAACCTGCTAGGACATGTAAGTGCTAGCTGTCAAGTTGATAATTTTTCGTCGAATTATGTTAGAGGGACTGTATTCTGACTGCATTAGCTAATGATATACAGTGTGACAGTGACTTCTCTATTAACATCTGGTGACGATAATCTTCCCCTGAATTAACTTTCTTCTGGGTTGGCTGGCTTCTGCAACATTTTCTACCAATAAAGGTCAGTTCTCTCTCTCTCTCTCTCTCTCTCTCTCTCTCTCTCTCTCTATTTCTGTGTTTGTTTTGAGAATTGGGCATTGCCCGTGTTCTTGAACCATTTCTATATTTATTAGATGGAAGTAAAGGAAACAAATTGTTCCAGTTTTTTTTTTCCACTTTTTGAATTGAGTTAGTTGATGGGTAGCAATAAATGAAGCTAAAAATCTGGATTGCAAATTGTTGCCAATTGGTCTTATGGGCTCTTGTCACTTATGATTTGCTTGTTTGTAAATTGCGGAGAAAAGTAATGCAATTTTTGAAACAAACCCAACATTTTAACAGTTGCATAAATCTTAATGGAGACAGTAATCGTTTGTCGCTGCATCGAGTGTGTTTAAGGATTTTCAATCTTCTGTATGAGCAAAGATTACCCCGTTTGGACAATATACTTGGAAGAAATATGGTTGCAAGGTTGGTTTAGTGTTTGGACGAGTGTTTCTGGTCGATGCTGTAACATGTAGTCTTCATTTTGCAGAACTTTAAGCAATTTTATTTGAGAATTGGGCATTTCCTGTGTTGACACAAGACGGGAGTGTGAGGAGCTACAACTGGATTAATAGAGCCCAAGTTTGGGAAGTTTTACTAGGAACACCGGCTGATACATGTGACAACTATGGAATATGTGGGCCAAATGGTGCGTGTAATATTGATAACTCCCCGCTATGTGGTTGCTTGGAAGGATTTAGACCAAATTTTCAACAAAAAGGGGCCTGTCAGGGTGCAACATATGCCTGTATGAGAATGACTCCACTGAAAACTGCTCCTGCACAGCTTTTGCAAATTTGGATATCAGGGCAAGAGGAAGTGGCTGCTCAAGAACTTTCAATGGAAATGGGCAAGATATATACATAAGAATAAGATTGGCTGCATCTGAACCAGGTATGGTGGTGTTTATTCTTTTTTATAATTCCTTATTAATTTTCTGCCTTCAAATACTTCATTACCACTTCAAGCAGACAATGCAAAATCCAAAGTGAAGAAAACGAGAATTGTAGTAACCAGTACTGTGTTGTCTGCTGGACTTTTAATCCTGGGCCGAGCCCTCCTCTTACGTTTTCAGAAGAAGAAGCACCAACAAGATGGTAAGCTATTTGAGTTTCTACTCTTCTACCCCTCCGTTTTCTAAGTTCAGTTCCATGGTACACAATTTACTTCACTATGTGCTTTGCAGGAAAACCGAGATCGGACCAAAGGGAAGATCTGGAGTTACCATTATTTGACTTGGGCACTGTGATTTGTGCTACCAATGATTTTTCAAACCACAATAAAGTTGAGGAGGGTGGCTTTGGATCTGTCTATAAGGTGAAATCACAGTCCGCACAACAATTAGCTTGACATTTGAGCATGTCACTTTAGGAAGAGTAACAGATACAGTTAGCTAGTAGTATGAATTTTGATCATGATACGTGCTGATGAATTTCAGGGTACACTGATGGATGGACAAGAAATAGCTGTGAAAAGTCTATTGAAACATTCGAGGCAAGGACTCAACCGGTTAAAGAATGAGGTTACACATATTGCCAAACTTCAGCGCTGGAATCTAGTGAGGCTTCTAGGATGCAGCATTCAAGAAGATGATGCTGATCTACGAGTTCATGCCTAACAAAAGCTTAGACTTCTTTATTTTCGGTTTGTTTCCCATTTGTAAACTTCCTATGATCCTTTGTCGATTGGCTGTGTAACGGAAGGGAAAGTATAAGACTGTTTTATTGTGATATGCTACTATTATGTACTATTTTGCAGATCAAAGAAAAAGCATCTTACTAGATTGGCCTAAGCGTTTTGACATTATTAATGGGATTGCTCGGCGGCTCCTCTATCTTCATTAAGATTCTAGACTGAGAGTAATTCATCGAGATCTCAAAGCCGGCAACATTCTATTAGACGGTGAATTTAACCCCAAAATTTCAGACTTTGGCCTGGCAAGAAGTTTTGGAGGAAATGAAACTACAGCAGCGATAAATAAAGTGGTTGGAAGAACATAGTAAATAATGTAAAAGTACAATCAGACATTCTATATACCTGGCTTGTAAAATGTAGGTTTTGACACATTGCTTTGCAGTGGTTACATGTCCCCAGAATATGCGATCGATGGGTTCTACTTGATAAAATCTGACATGTATAGTTTTGGTGTTATGGTGCTTGAGATAGTGAAGGGAAAAGAAACAGAGGATTTTCTCATCCAAACCACAGCCTTAACCTGCATGGACATGTAAGTGTCAGCTGTCAAGTTGATCATTTTTCGTCGAATAATACTAGAGGGACTATATTCTGACTGCATCAGCTAATGAAGTACTACTGTGACAGTGACTTCTCTATTAACAACTGGTGACGACAATTCATGTAAAAAATGGATTCGATTCCACTTAAGATCTAAAATGTGGTTTGTCTAGCATTATTATTTGTTTTTACTTGATTCTCTATACTTCTATTTATTCAGTACGATTGGTGGTTGTGATCTTTTAGGCATGGAATTTATACACAGAAGGCAAGTCCATTGAAATGCTCGATACATGAGTAGGAGACTCCAGTAATCCACATGAAGTTTTGCGGTCGATCCATGTGGGTCTTTTATGCGTGCAGTGAAATCCGGCAGATAGGCCAAGCATGCCAGCTGCAGTTCTGATGTTGAGTGGTGAAAGTGCATTGCCTGAACCGGAAAAACCTGGTTTTTACAGTGAAAGGGATCTAGATGACAACAAAGTCGATCCTTGTGCAAACAAGGTTACAGCTTTTTTAGCTAAGGAGGACACTTTTACCGTACTCGAGGCTCGATAGTTCATATTTCATGTTGCTGTTTATTTCATCATAACTTGATCTGATGTCTATTGAAGTGAGTTAAGTTGATCAGATATTTCTCGAGTAATCCTGCTTATGCATTTTCTTGCCTTACATATGCTTTGCTCTGATATCAGCGGTGACTCGATTGGAGAGGAATTCAATCTGATTAGATAATACATTTGAATTACTGTGATTTGGATTCAACAGATTGTCCACTGTATTTTCTAATGTTTACTGCAGTATGGGATGAAGTAATGGTTTTTTTCTTTTCGGCACAACTTAATTAAACACGGTTCAAAAAAAAGTCCAGCATGAAAGGTAATAAGGCAAACAACAAAGCAAACAAAGCTGCAAAACACAACCAAAATCAGCAACCAAGAATCAGCAACCAAGAAAATCCGCAGGGAATGGTAGATACAGCGGCATAAGAAATAGAAGTCAGTCGTCCTGGAATCATTCTGAACAAGTCCCGCCAAAATATAAACTAAAGAAAATGACAGGGTACCAAATTAATCCATAACATGTGTAACATATTGACTTTGAAATGAAAAAAATTAACGTGATTTGGGAGATAGACACAATGACCATACAACCAGTTATAGGGACTATTATCGCCCAACGAAGACTCTCTTATTGAAACTTTCTAGCGTGGGATTAATCGTGAATTACAAGAATTGAAAAGGAAAGAAAACGATATCGAATACAAGACTAATGCGAAAGAGTACACCAATCAGACATTTAAGTTTCCTTTGAGCCGAGGGAACTGGATATGACCACATATTAATTCGGATATTTTCTACTAGATGAAAATATCTTAGTTGTCATAGTGAAATATCCGGCTACGACAACATCATTCTTAACCGAATGCGAAGTCTACTTCGGATTGAAGACAACTTTCTCAGTTGTCATAGTGAAATATTGAACTTGAAAATGATTGGTTGCTTGCACGAAAAGTATATACGGACAAACATTCAAATCACACATGTAGAAAGTATATACGGACGATTGAAACATTCAATATTCAGTGGACGATTGAAACATTCAATATTCAGTGCTTTCCCATGAAGTTTATGAAAAATCCGTCAAAAGCTTTAGCTAAGATGTGCTTGCTTCTTTTCTACTCTTCTTTGCTGCTCATGGTCGCAGCAGTATTCTCCACAGCTGATGACGCCACGAGTACATTTCAGTCCATTAGAGACGGTGAGACTGTAGTTTCAACTGGCGGTACGTTTGAGCTAGGATTTTACTATCCTGATGCTCCTAATAGACGGTACGTGGCGATATGGTACAAGCAGATATCTGTTACAACCATTGTATGGGTTGCCAACAGAGACAAGCCCCTCGCTGATTTGTCCGGCGTTTTGAAGGTCACCAACCCCGGAATTCTTGTCCTCAACCACAACATGAGCACAGTTTGGTCCTCCAACACATCGAGAACTGCACAGAATCCAGTGGCACGTCTTTTGGATTCGGGTAATCTTGTCGTGATAGATAGGAGTGATGATGACTCTGAGAACTTTCTGTGGCAAAGTTTTGATTACCCTGGCGATACATTCTTACCAGGTATGAAGATTGGTAGGAACACAGTTACAGGCTTCAATTGGCATCTTAGATCGTGGAAAAGTCCTCAGGATCCTTCTCAAGGAAATCGTACATCTCAACTTGGTCCCAAAGGATATGCAGAATTATTTGTGAGGGAAGGTTCGGTCATTAAATATCGGACTGGACCATGGAATGGAGTAGGGTTCAGTGGAAGCCCTCAGTTCAATCCAAACCCTATATTCACATACATTTTTGTTTCTGAGCCTGATGAAATGTACTACAGTTACAAGCTTCACAACAGCTCAATCTTTTCGAGGGTGGTGTTAACTTCAGATGGACTTGTGCAGCGCTACACATGGATTGATAGAACCAAAGGTTGGGTTCTTTACCAATCAGCCAAAATTGATGACTGTGTAAACTATGCATTGTGTGGTGTACATGGTGCATGTAACATTGAAGAGTCCCCGGTTTGTAGCTGTTTGAAAGGATTTACACCAAAGTTCCCGAAAGAATGGGATTTGGTGGATTGGTCTCATGGCTGTGTGAGAAAGACTTCTCTAAATTGCACTGGAGATGTGTTCCAAAAGTACTCGGGGGTGAAATTGCCTAGCACAGAACAATCCTGGCATAACAAAAGTATGAACCTCAACGAATGTGAGATGGCGTGCATGAAGAACTGCTCCTGCACGGCTTATACAAATTTGGATATCCGGGATGGAGGAACTGGGTGCTTGCTGTGGTACGGTGATCTAATTGATATAAGATACACTGCTGAAAACGGGCAAGATATTTATATAAGAATGGCCGCAGCAGAACAAGGTACGTAAAAAACACCTTTTGGTGACTATGCATTTAGTCATAATCATATGCTCGAAACAAAGTCAAGACATAACGAAGTGAAACATTGTACTAATTCTAACAGTTTTAACTTTGAATGTTGACACAATTAGCAATATCTTCTTTTAGAATTGTCTCACAAACTAGAAACTATTAGTTGGATGATAGACATTATACAGTTTTTATTTATTTGTTTATTACTCTCCGACTCATAGATTTTCTATCTTCAAAAATATCATTTGTAGATCATGAAGACGATACAAAGATCAATGCTAAATACTCTGAATCCAATGAAAAGAAAATGAGAATCATAATAAGCACTATTGTGTTGTCTACCGGATTACTGATCCTGGGCCTTGCTCTGTTGTTTTATGTTTGGAAGAAGCAGCACCAAAAAGGTGGTAAGTTGGTTGTACTATTGTGCCCCTCTTCTTTCCCAACTACATAGTTCAGTTGTATAGGGAATTTTTTTCACTTGTCACTGCGTCTTTGTAGGAAAACTGGGACGCAGCCAAAATGAGGATCTGGAATTACCGTTATTTGACTTGATGACTATAGTTTCTGCAACAAGTAACTTTTCAATTGAAAACAAACTTGGTGAAGGCGGTTTCGGATCTGTCTTTAAGGTAAAACTAGATAGTCCTTCATAGTTTCGAAGTTGTATAGATACATGTACTTCTGGTCAGAATATGGAATGATGGATACAAGTAGTGTGCAAACTACAAAATATGAATTTTGGTCATAACATACGCTGATGGATTTTAGGGTACGATGGAAGATGGACAAGCAATCGCAGTGAAAAGGCTTTCAAAAAATTCTAGACAAGGGCTCAATGAGTTCAAGAATGAAGTTACACATATTGCCAAACTTCAGCACAGGAATCTAGTGAAGCTTCTTGGATGCTGCATTCAAGAAGACGAGATGATATTGATCTACGAGTTCATGCCTAACAAGAGCTTAGACTTCTTTATTTTTGGTTTGACCACTCAAAAACCTTGCATTTAGTTCGATTAGTCCACTTATGCTAGCAACCTAGCACGATGTATTTTTTGACAATTGTGAATTATTATATTTTGCAGATCAAACAAGAAGGATGTTATTAGACTGGCCGAAGCGCTTTGAAATTATTAATGGGATAGCTCGAGGGCTCCTCTATCTTCATCAAGATTCTAGATTGAGAGTTATTCATAGAGATCTCAAAGCAAGTAACATTTTATTAGGCAGTGAATTTAACCCGAAAATCTCAGACTTTGGCCTGGCTAGAAGCTTTGGAGGAATTGAAACGAAAGCAGAAACGAAGAAAGTGGTCGGAACATAGTAAGTATCCTAAAACACAATTGTACAGCTCTTTTTTAACGAATTTTTAAAAACACTAATAGAAACTAGAAAGTCTAGATTCTTTGCGTATAAAAATATTTTTTGACACATTGGTCTGCAGCGGTTACATGTCCCCAGAATATGCAATTGATGGTTTCTACTCTATAAAGTCCGACGTCTATAGCTTTGGTGTTCTGGTGCTAGAGATAGTGAGTGGGAGTAGAAATAGAGGATTCTCTCATCCAGACCACAAACTCAACCTTCTTGGACATGTGAGTGTGACAGCATCAAATGTTAAGTTAAAAATTCTTATCGCTCGACTCTGCTACTTCTGCTAAGTACACTAGTTTTCGTGTTTTAGGCATGGATGCTACACACAGAAGGCAGGCCTCTCGAACTGCTTGATGCATCGATAGAGGACTCCGTCACTCTGCATGAAGTTGTGAGAACGATTCATGTGGGTCTTTTGTGTGTGCAGAGGAATCCAGAAGACAGGCCGAGCATGTCAGTCGCAGTTCTAATGTTGGGTAGTGAAGGTGCATTGCCCCCACCTCTAAAACCTGGTTTTTACAGTGAAAGGGATATGAGTGAACTCGAAGCCGGTCATTCTTCTAAAGCATGCTCAGCTAATGAAGTTACTATTTCACTAGTCGAGGCTCGATAAAATTTTGGAAATAATTTTCGTACACATTTTCGTCTTTATTTTGTCTCTTGATTTTCCTATAACTTCTTCAATCGGGAGGCAATGTTATATAAGTCATTGTCACATAGCTACACTCTTTAGGCCAATTCACAAAAGTTTGTGAATATGATTGGAAATGTCATATTATAAATCGATTCGTAAAGATGATTTTTCAGCAAAAAAAAATGATATTGTTTAGTCATTGAGCTATATAAAAACATATGGTAGGAATTGATGAAAGTATTACGAACTGTTTCTGAGGCATTTTCATTCTTGAGTGGCCAAACATTGTTCATTTTTAAGGCGAAAAAATAAAATCAATGGAGAAAAATTCTAACAGATTTTAGTATGTGGCTAGAACAAATTTTCATCAATTGGAACATTTTCGAAACGTTTTAAATGAATTCTGAAAATTTTTACAAAACAACAAAAGTGCTATGAAAATAAGTTTTATGACGGTTTTGTTGAATTCTCCAAAACAAATTAAAAAACATAACAATTGTATATAAAAAAGAGGGTTATGCTATTTACATACTTATTTTTACTTCTCATATGTTCTTTCAATATTCGCTGCTCGGATGGAGTAAATTGGAGAAAATCAAGGCCAAATATTAACAAAGGTGTTTGAAAGATAAAAATAAACGTGTGAATAACATTAGCTACTTCTTACATAAATTTCTCCAGTATGAGAAGCGGAAAGACATGTCCAAGTAGAAGAAATTTTTCAATATGACTGGCATACGGATATGGCTTACGACAACTTCTGTGTTCGGTCACTACCAAATCCAAAATTTTCATCTCATCACCAAGTTTTGGTTGCCGCAAGTAAAATCCACCATGAAAGTGTAACTGTTAAAAAAAATTGAAAAAAGGCACTGTGTTGTGTGTTCCTCTCCTCTCTCCCTTTTGTAAAGCCCTAATCTTCCCCTGAATTTAACTTTCTTCTGGGTTGGCTGGCGTCTGCAACATTTTCTACCAATGAAGGTCAGTTCTCTCTCTCTCTCTCTCTCTCTGTTTGTTTTGAGAATTGGGAATTTCCCGTGTATTTATTAGATTAAGGGGGGTGTATTCAATTGGGATTCTAAGGGATTTTAATTCTTTTAATGAATCTAGGGGTATTCAATCAGGATTTTAAGTGATTCTCTGAAATTCTAGGTGTATTCAATTAGAATTTTAAAATAGTTTATTAAAATCCTTAGAAATCCAGGTGTATTCAATTAAGATTTTAAAGAAGTTTATAACATTCTAGGTGTATTCAATTAGAAATTTATTTTAAAGAATTTGAGAAAGTTGAGGAATTAGAGGGAATTGGAGAGATTTCGTAGTGTATTTTAAACATCCACAAATCTCACCTCTTCCCATGAGATTTCGAGGGAATTGAATCAAAATTTTATATGGAATCTCTACAAATCAATTAAACTCCATAAAAATCTATGGATTTATAAATCTATTAAAATCTCTCACATTCTCAATTGTATACACCCCTATAAGTAAAGGAAACAAATTGTTCCAGTTTTTTTCCACGTTTTGGATTGAATTAGTTGATGGGTAACAATTAATGACGCTAAATCTGGATTGCAAATTGTTGCCAATTGGTCTTATGGGCTCTTGTTTGAAAATTGGGGAGAAAAGTAATACAATTTTTGAAACAAACTCAACATTTTAACAGTTGGATAAATCTTAATGGAGACAGTAATCGTTCGTTGCTGCATCGAGTGTGTTTAAGGATTTTTCAATCTTCTGTATGAGCAAAGACTACCCCGTTTGGACAATATACTTGAAAGAAATATGGTTGCAAGGCTGGTTTTGTGTTTGGAAGAGTGTTTCCGGTCGATGCTGTAGCATTTAGTCTTCAACTTGCAGAACTGTTCAGCAATTTTATTTTTTTTGTGTTGAGTTTAGATGACATTGTGGCAGATTTTGGACATCACTTCAATTTCCTGACTAACGAGATTATTAGATCGAAGTTTAGTAAGAAATTTTTTTGTGAAGGACATGAAAGGAGTGCTTAAAGACAGATGGAGAGGTTATTTTCATAATCTTTTCAATGAAGGACATGAAAGGAGTGCTTCTTTAGGGGAGTTAAGTAACTCAGAAGAGTGTAGAAACTACTCTTTTTATCGTCGAATCCGGAAGGAAGAAGTGGTTGTAGCTTTGAAGAAGATGAAGCATAGAAAAGCAATAGGCCCAGACGATATACCAATCGAAGTGTGGAAAGTTTTGGGAGAGACAGGTATAACATGGCTCATTGACCTTTTCAATAGGATTTTGAAAACGAAGAAGATGCCAAATGAGTGGCGAACGAGCACTTTGGTGCCTATCTACAAGAATAAGGGCGACGTACAAAATTGCATGAACTATAGGGGTATTAAGCTAATGAGTCATACAATGAAGCTCTGGGAGAGAGTCATTGAGCATAGATTGAGGCAAGAGACACGGGTTTCGGACAACCAATTCGGGTTCATGCCAGGGCGCTCAACCATGGAGGCAATCTATCTCTTACGAAGATTGATGGAAAGATATAGAGATGGGAAAAAGGATTTACACATGGTCTTTATAGATTTGGAGAAAGCGTATGATAGGGTCCCAAGAGACATTCTTTGGAGGATTTTAGAGAAGAAAGGAGTACGAGTAGCATATATCCAAGCTATAAAGGATATGTATGAAGGAGCAAAGACTGCCGTAAGAACTCATGAAGGACAAACTGAAAGCTTTCCCATAACTGTAGGATTACATCAAGGCTCATCCTTAAGTCCTTACCTTTTTGCGTTGGTAATTGATGAGTTAACAGGACATATTCAAGATGATATTCCTTGGTGTATGCTTTTCGCAGACGATATAGTGTTGATAGATGAAACTCAGGAAGGGGTAAATGCAAAGCTTAACCTTTGGAGAGAAGTGTTGGAATCTAAAGGTCTTCGCCTAAGCCGATCAAAGACAGAATATATGGAGTGCAAGTTCAGTGCAAATGGAGGCCAAAACGAGTTAGGGGTGAGGATCGGAGATCAAGAAATACCAAAGAGCGACCGTTTTCGTTACCTAGGATCTATCTTGCAAAAGAACGGAGAATTAGATGGAGATCTCAACCATAGAATACAAGCTGGATGGATGAAGTGGAAGAGTGCATCCGGCATGCTGTGTGACCGCCGTATGCCACTGAAGCTCAAGGGAAAATTTTATAGGACGGCAATAAGGCCGGCGATGCTGTATGACACAGAATGTTGGGCGGTAAAGCATCAACACGTACACAAAATGGGTGTAGCGGAGATGAGGATGCTTCGTTGGATGTGTGGGCACACGAGAAAGGATAAGATTATGAATGAGGATATCCGGGGTAAAGTAGGAGTAGCCGCAATTGAAGGAAAGATGAGAGAAAATCGGTTACGGTGGTTTGGACATGTGCAAAGAAGGCCTACTGACGCTCCGATTAGAAGATGCGACTATGGGATAGAGGTTCATGGCCGAAGGGGTAGAGGAAGACCTAGGAAAACTTTGGAAGAGACTCTAAGAAAAGACTTAGAGTACTTGGATCTAACGAAGGACATGACACAAGACCGAGCACAATGACGTTCTAAGATTCATATAGCCGATCCCACTCAGTGACTTGGATTTTCCAAGTCTCCAACCGAGAAGTTTTCCTCACTCAGGAAATTAAGGGAACACTACCTCAACCTACATGCTCCACTCACAAAGCTTCAACAAAAGAAAATTCAAAGAACTTAGCGAAGAAGGCTTTGGTGTAATTAACACAATACGTTGAAATGAAGGAAAGCTTATTTATTGATATCCCCGATAAGCTACAAATATGTACATATACATAAGTCAAAATAAACAAACAAGAGGGAGCCTTCACAAAGGTTGCTTAGAAGTCTCAGCAGTCGGTAGAGCCCCAGAAAGAGAAGGCACCGGAGGGGGATCATTCGGAGCCTTAGTACTGGACAGAACCCTAGAAGGAGGAGGCATCAGAGGTTGATCATTTGGAGCTTCATTACGCGGTACAGCCCTAGAAGACGAAGGCAATAAATGCCTTTGGAATAAACCCACAATAGGCATCGTTCTCAAAAATCGAAGAGGCATCGTTCTCCGAATCTCGAGAGCCAGACCCCCAGCATGATTGCTTTCTCAAAAATCGAAGAGGCATCGTTCTCCGAATCTCGAGAGCCAGATCCCTAATAGGATTGCTTGTTCGAAAACCGAAGAGGCAACACTTTCCCAACTTCAAGAGCCGGATCTCCTTGGATAAAGCTGTATGTAATCTTCACATGCAACATCACCTTTCCAGATACCACAGACCACTTTTTCAAAGTGCTCTGACAGAGTTAAAACATGTGAAGCTGGCAGCTCCCACTACCGTGCTATGACCAAGTAGGGTAAAGGAATAGCATTATTACTTGTTGTTAAGGAGACTCCTATATATGTCGACCTCCATCCCCAACGGACAGGCAGACCTGCAAAAATGCTCAACCCTTCCTCATATATGAGAGGGCACTCCCAACGAAGCCTTTCGAAATATTCAGCTTTCTTTCCCCCCGATAATATCTCTGCAAACAAGCTATACTAGAGCAAGAATATCTCATATCATCAGGGTTAAAAGCAAGAGTATCCCATATCATGCTTTTTCCCTGTCTTTTCCTTTGGCCTTGTTCTTATCTGCAAGACAAGGAGAAAGAGAGCAATCAGTCAGCACTTGGAATCAAGCTTCCAGCCAGGAACTGACTGCCTAGAACCCCTTACCTGATTACTTACCTACCATTGCTCTCGAGTACTCATCTTCAACATCTTATGCTTCCAGGGAAGATACCGCATCTGCCTGAGGAACAGCTAGGGCAAGGGAGAAGGATACAAGGAAGCATGTGGAGACAAGCGAAACAGCACACGTGCCGATACATCCATTACTCTGTCAAAGCAAAAGTATCCCATATCAGCAGGGTCGAACGTACTCTAGATTTGATGGACTTGTTTTGACCCTCAAATTCTTCAGTCGGCCTTATACTCTGGAGGAAACCAGAAAACCCTCCAGCTCAGTTCAAGAATAAGCCTGTGGAAAGTTACTTCTTCAAAAGCAAAAGTATCCCATATCATCTCTTCTCATTTTCTTCTCTTTATCCTTCATGCTGCCTGCAAGATAGGGAGAATGTGAACAATCAGCCGGAGCTCTGATTGCTTACCTTGTCTGTCACCTCTTTTAGCAGATCCTCTAGCTCGGCGACTTGGGGGACTCCTACTACATGGTTTGTATCGCGCTTGACCAAGCCTGAAACTACAAGTAAGCTTCAAGTGAAATTGATACATTACCTTGTGCATCTCCACTAGTTAAAGATACAACCCCTGGATGGAGGAAGAGTACTTCCAGAGAAGATGCCACATCTACCTATGAGACAGATAAGGCAAGTCAAGACGATACCGCACTCCGATACTTAGAAGTTTCGTGATTACGAGATCATTCTCCCACAATATTTCCTAATGTCATTTGTACTAAATCATTCACTTGTACTCACTAAAGGAGAGCTTGAACCTATGTACTTGTGTAAACCCTTCACAATTAATGAGAACTCCTCTATTTCGTGGACGTAGCCAATCTGGGTGAACCACGTACATCTTGTGTTTGCTTTCTTGTCTCTATCCATTTATATACTTATCCACACTAATGACCGGAGCAATCTAGCGAAGATCACAAAAAGCGACCGTTTTCGCTACCTAGGATCTATCGTGCAAGAGAACGGAGAATTAGATGGAGATCTCAACCATAGAATACAAGCTGGATGGATGAAGTGTAAGAGTGCATCCGGCGTGTTGTGTGACCGTCGTAGGCCACTGAAGCTCAAGGGAAAATTTTATAGGACGGCAATAAGGCCAGCGATGTTGTATGGCACAGAATGTTGGGCGGTGAAGCATCAACACGTACACAAAATGGGTGTGGCGGAGATGAGGATGCTTCGTGGGATGTGTGGGCACACGAGAAAGGATAAGATTGGGAATGAGGATATCCGAGGTAAAGTAGGAGTAGACTACGGGACAGAGGTTCAGGGTTGAAGGGGTAGAGGAAGACCTAGGAAAACTTTGGAAGAGACTCTAAGAAAAGACTTAGAGTACTTGGATCTAACGGAGGACATGACACAAAACCGAGCGCAATGGCGTTCTAGGATTCATATAGCCGACCCCACTTAGTGGGAAAAGGCTTTGTTGTTGTTGTTGTTGTTGTTGTTGTTGCTCATACTAGTAATTGGAAAAACTTAGCTTCTAACTTTATCTATACATAGGTCAAATGTCCCCTCGGCATGCAACGTATCATAGATCTTGCATTTCTAGCGTACATATACGATCAATAGTTGAGCAGCTTGACTTTTTTAAGGACCTTAGGAGAGCACTTTTTCAATATAAAATGTTCATATATGTACACACATGTATTTGTACGTATATATTTATGCTTCATATACTTTCTTTCTTTGCAGTACGTAGATGGTTCAGTTTTTGTGGCTTCAACTTAGGGGTCAAGGAGTTCCTAAATTCTCATAAGAAAAAAAAGAGGAGATTCTGATTGATGAATGATTATGCTGTTTTCAGTTTATTAATTTTGAGTTATGTCAGTGTTAACCTGTGCCTCTCTTCAAAATTAGGTAGCAAGTATACCCAAAGGGTTTCATGGCAAGTAATGGCCTGCCATCTCTAGGTCGTGTGAAGCTAACTGATCTGGCACCTGGTGAAGGCCTTCCATCAGATTCTTACAAACTATCTGTTTCGACTTTGTCACAATCACTAGCACTCTATTCTGCTGCCATCATTCAGTTTTCCAGTGAGTGATGGGGCTCTTTTGAGGTCGGGTTTAGATTCGGCTCGCCTCTACTTCCACCAGAAAGCATCATACCCAGCTGCAGATATGGTTAATAACAATGATCCCCGTGACTGGTGCAAGACTTCCGATTATAATGCAGATCCTCAATTGTGGCTAGAAACCTATGATTACAGACCTGGATTCACTCCTTTAGAGCCCGACAACACAATGGAATTTCCTCCAGCAGCTTTACCAGATATATTTTCACTGCTTGCAATGGCAGCTCGAGATATATTGCACGCAATCAGCTTCTATTTGAACTTGAGGAGCTCACCATTTACTGACGTACTTGATAATGTTCCCTTAAGAAACAGGTAAATATCTTCTTCAGTATTATCTGTCTGTTGTCATGCAAGGCCATCATTTCAGGTTACACAACACCATAGTTTTACGACCCAAGAGGATGGCCAGTTGGTTATGTTTTCTGACCATGAGCATCAAGTTGACAAAAGCTTGATATCTCTTGTCAAGTCAGGCAAGGCTGGTCTACACATAAAGGACTTTCAGGGTCGTTGGGTTCTTGTGGACGAAGATCTTGGTCCTCAAGAAGCTATTGTTTACCCTGGACTCACACTCTATCAGGCAACTGCAGGATATGTTAACCCTGCACTACAGAGAATGGAGACTGCTAATACACAGAGCAACTTGTTTGGGCGATGTTCTTTGGCTTTTAAATTCATGCCTAAATCCATGACCAATCTTAGTTGTTCAGAGATGAGAGCTGCTGGTCATGGGGTTGAAGCTCAGTTCCAGCTTCCAGTAGCGGTTGATGACTTTATGCAGAGATCTCACCCCACCAATCAACTCTTTAACAGACACAGTTTCCAAAGTTCCAATTTCCATGCAGCACAAGATGGTATGCTGCATTTAATCTTCTTTACCAATTGCCTGCTTGTTACATACTGTAAATTGATTTCATGAATGCAATTTTTTTAATGACAGCTTACTTTAATTAGGATTGGTCTTACTGACTGAAGCACATGCACACACCAAAAATAAGTTCAATGTATAAGCTAAATTAAGTCCAACTCTATTGATAGTAATCATCAACTACTTAATAGTTTTCGCATTTCTGCTGTCGTAACAAGGATCCTCAATCTAGTTTTATCTTCTAAAAATTATATCCGTCTCTTGAGTCCTCTTGATATTGGATTGCACGTGTTTATGTGTATCTCTTATGTGAGAAGCTTTTAACAGCAGGTCCTTGGATCGATGAAATGCTGGTACAGGATCTATGAAGCCTTTGTTGAGGAGGAGAAAGAGTGAAAGAACCAAACCTCTGCCACCTTCCAAGAGATTGTGGGTCGAGGCCCAGAGAGTCCAGGAAAGGGTTCAAGACATTGCAGACAAGAAGGGAATCAAGCTGAGGTTCTGCAACCTGAAGAAGTGTGAGAATCACATTCAGACACTTGATAGCCCCTGTGCCAATATAAGAATGGAGATTGGGTGGCCAAACGAGGTGCCATTTGTTCATTCCCATGATCTCCCCGACAAGGCAAAGATCGGTTTCCTTGAAGCCTATGAACTTGGTTGGACAGCTACTCATGATATGGAGTTAAGTCTAACCGAACCTGGACATGCTGGCCAGTCAACACTCGGTTAATTGTAATTGTAAGTCCCATTCTAGCAATCAAGTAAAAAAGTTCGTATGGGTAGCCAACCGAGACACACCACTGATTCATCAGGTCTACTCACGGTCACCATCCCTGGAATTCTTGTCCTTGTTGATACTAACAAGACAAGCGTTTGGTCCTCGAACACACCAACATCTGCGTCGAATCCAGCAGCACAGCTTTCGGATAGTGAATGGGAAGAGAAACAAAGGATTTTCTCATCCAGGCCACAGCCTCAACCTGCTAAGACATGTAAGTGCTAGCTGTCAAGTTGATAATTTTTCGTCGAATTATGCTAGAGGGACTATATTCTGACTGCATTAGCTAATGATATACAGTGTGTGACAGTGACTTCTCTATTAACATCTGGTGACGATAATCTTCCCCTGAATTAACTTTCTTCTGGGTTGGCTGGCTTCTGCAACATTTTCTACCAATAAAGGTCAGTTCTCTCTCTCTCTCTCTCTCTCTTTCTCTCTCTCTATTTCTGTGTTTGTTTTGAGAATTGGGCATTGCCCGTGTTCTTGAACCATTTCTATATTTATTAGATGGAAGTAAAGGAAACAAATTGTTCCAGTTTTTTTTTCCACTTTTTGAATTGAGTTAGTTGATGGGTAACAATAAATGAAGCTAAAAATCTGGATTGCAAATTGTTGCCAATTGGTCTTATGGGCTCTTGTCACTTATGATTTGCTTGTTTGTAAATTGCGGAGAAAAGTAATGCAATTTTTGAAACAATCCCAACATTTTAACAGTTGCATAAATCTTAATGGAGACAGTAATCGTTCGTCGCTGCATCGAGTGTGTTTAAGGATTTTCAATCTTCTGTATGAGCAAAGACTACCCCGTTTGGACAATATACTTGGAAGAAATATGGTTGCAAGGTTGGTTTAGTGTTTGGACGAGTGTTTCTGGTCGATGCTGTAACATGTAGTCTTCATTTTGCAGAACTTTAAGCAATTTTATTTGAGAATTGGGCATTTCCCGTGTTGACACAAGACGAGAGTGTGAGGAGCTACAACTGGATTAATAGAGCCCAAGTTTGGGAAGTTTTACTAGGAACACCGGCTGATACATGTGACAACTATGGAATATGTGGGCCAAATGGTGCGTGTAATATTGATAACTCCCCGCTATGTGGTTGCTTGGAAGGATTTAGACCAAATTTTCAACAAAAATGGGCCTTTCGGGGTGCAACATATGCCTGTATGAGAATGACTCCACTGAAAACTGCTCCTGCACAGCTTTTGCAAATTTGGATATCAGGGCAGGAGGAAGTGGCTGCTCAAGAACTTTCAATGGAAATGGGCAAGATATATACATAAGATTGGCTGCATCTGAACCAGGTATGGTGGTGTTTATTCTTCTTTATAATTCCTTATTAATTTTCTTCTTTCAAATACTTCATTACCACTTCAAGCAGACAATGCAAAATCCAAAGTGAAGAAAACGAGAATCGTAGTAACCAGTACTGTGTTGTCTGCTGGACTTTTAATCCTGGGCCTAGCCCTCCTCTTACGTTTTCAGAAGAAGAAGCACCAACAAGATGGTAAGCTATTTGAGTTTCTACTCTTCTACCCCTCCGTTTTCTAAGTTCAGTTCCATGGTACACGATTTACTTCACTATGTGCTTTGCAGGAAAACCGAGATCGGACCAAAGGGAAGATCTGGAGTTACCATTATTTGACTTGGGCACTGTGATTTGTGCTACCAATGATTTTTCAAACCACAATAAAGTTGAGGAAGGTGGCTTTGGATCTGTCTATAAGGTGAAATCACAGTCCGCACGACAATTAGCTTGACATTTGAGCATGTCACTTTAGGAGGAGTAACAGATACAGTTAGCTAGTAGTATGAATTTTGATCATGATACGTGCTGATGAATTTCAGGGTACACTGATGGATGGACAAGAAATAGCTGTGAAAAGTCTATCGAAACATTCGAGGCAAGGACTCAACCGGTTAAAGAATGAGGTTACACATATTGCCAAACTTCAGCGCTGGAATCTAGTGAGGCTTCTAGGATGCTGCATCTTATAGATTGGCCTAAGCGTTTTGACATTATTGATGGGATTGCTCAGGAGCTCCTCTATCTTCATCAAGATTCTAGACTCTGAGTAATTCATCAAGATCTCAAAGCCGGCAACATTCTATTAGACGGTGAATTTAACCCCAAAATTTCAGACTTTGGCCTGGCAAGAAGTTTTGGAGGAAATGAAACTACAGCAGCGACAAATAAAGTGGTTGGAACATAGTAAGAAATGTAAAAGTACAATCAGACATTCTATATACCTTGCTTGTAAAGTGTAGGTTTTGACACATTGTTTTGCAGTGGTTACATGTCCCCAGAATATGCGATCGATGGGTTCTACTTGATAAAATCTGACATGTATAGCTTTGGTGTTATGGTGCTTGAGATAGTGAAGGGAAAAGAAACGGAGGATTTTCTCATCCAGACCACAGCCTTAACCTGCATGGACATGTAAGTGTCAGCCGTCAAGTTGATCATTTTTCGTCGAATAATACTAGAGGGACTATATTCTGACTGCATCAGCTAATGAAGTACTACTGTGACAGTGACTTCTCTATTAACAACTGGTGACGACAATTCATGTAAAAAATGGATTCGATTCCACTTAAGATCTAAAATGTGGTTTGTCTAGCATTATTATTTGTTTTTACTTGATTCTCTATACTTCTATTTATTCAGTACGATTGGTGGTTGTGATCTTTTAGGCATGGAATTTATACACAGAAGGCAAGTCCATTGAAATGCTCGATACATGAGTAGGAGACTCCAGTAATCCACATGAAGTTTTGCGGTCAATCCATGTGGGTCTTTTATGCGTGCAGTGAAATCCGGCATAAATGCCAAGCATGCCAGCTGCAGTTCTGATGTTGAGTGGTGAAAGTGCATTGCCTGAACTTGAAAAACCTGGTTTTTATAGTGAAAGGGATCTAGATGACAACAAAGTCGATCCTTGTGCAAACAAGGTTACAACTTTTTCAGCTAATGAAGACACATTTACCCTACTCGAGGCTCGATAGTTCATATTTCATGTTGCTGTTTATTTCATCATAACTTGATCTGATGTCTATTGAAGTGAGTTAAGTTGATCAGATATTTCTCGGGTAATCCTGCTTATACATTTTCTTGCTTTACATATGCTTTGCTCTGATATCAACGGCGACTCGATTGGAGAGGAATTCAATTTGAGTAGATAGTACATTCGAATTACTGTGATTTGGATTCAACAGATTGTTCACTGTATTTCCTAATGTTTACTGCAGTATGGTATGAGCTAATGGTTTTTTTCTTTTGTGCACAACTTAATCAGCAACCAAGAATCAGCAACCAAGAAAATCCGCAGGGAATGGTAGATACAGCGGCATAAGAAATAGAAGTCAGTCGTCCTGGAATCATTCTGAACAAGTCCCGCCAAAATATAACTAGAGAAAATGACAGGGTACCAAATTAATCCATTACATGTGTAACATATTGACTTTGAAATGAAAAAAATTAACGTGATTTGGGAGATAGACACAATGAGCATACAACCAGTTATAGGGAATATTATCGCCCACCGAAGACGCTCTTATTCAAACTTTCTAGATTGGGATTAATCTTGAATTACAAGAATTGAAAAGGAAAGAAAACGATATCGAATACAAGACTAATGCGAAAGAGTACACCAATCAGACATTTAAGTTTCCTTTGAGCCGAGGGAACTGTATATGACCACATATTAATTCGGATATTTTCTACTAGATGAAAATATCTTAGTTGTCATAGTGAAATATCCGGCTACGACAACATCATTCTTAACTGAATGCGAAGTCTACTTCGGATAGAAGACAACTTTCTCAGTTTCAAACTTTGGAGAACAATTTGTCTTCCCACGCACCCGAGTATTCAACAATATTGAACTTGAAAATGATTGGTTGCTTGCAGGAAATGGTATCAATGTTATTTCAATAAGGTGTTCAAATGACAGACAAACATTCAAATCACATTATGAAAAATCCGTCAAAAGCTTCGGCTAAGATGTGCTTGCTTCTTTTCTACTCTTCTTTGCTGCTCATCGTCGCAGCAGTATTCTCCACAGCTGATGACGCCACAAGTACATTTCAGTCCATTAGAGACGGTGAGACTGTAGTTTCCACTGGCGGTACGTTTGAGCTAGGATTTTACAAGTATCCTGATGCTTCTAATAGACGGTACGTGGCGATATGGTACAAGCAGATATCTGTTACAACCATTGTATGGATTGCCAACAGAGACAAGCCCCTCGCTGATTTGTCCGGCGTTTTGAAGGTCACCAGCCCCGGAATTCTTGTCCTCAACCACAACATGAGCACAGTTTGGTCCTCCAACACATCGAGAACTGCACAGAATCCAGTGGCACGCCTTTTGGATTCGGGTAATCTTGTCGTGATAGATAGTAGTGATGATGACTCTGAGAACTTTCTGTGGCAAAGTTTTGATTACCCTGGCGATACATTCTTACCAGGAATGGAGATTGGTAGGAACACAGTTACAGGCTTCAATTGCCATCTTAGATCATGGAAAAGTCCTCAGGATCCTTCTCAAGGCAATTATACATATCAACTTGGTCCCAAAGGATATCAAGAAATATTTGTGAGCAACGGTTCGGTCATAAAATTTCGGACTGGACCATGGAATGGAGTCCGGTTCAGTGGAACGCCTCATTTAAATCCAAACCCAATATACACATACGGTTTTGTTTCTGAGCCGGATAAAATGTACTACAGTTACAAGCTTCACAACAGCTCAATCTTTTCGAGGGTGGTGTTAACTTCAGATGGACTTGTGCAGCGCTACACATGGATTGATAGAACCAAAGATTGGTTTCTTTACCTAACAGCCCAGATTGATAACTGTGACAACTATGCATTCTGTGGTGTATATGGTGCATGTAACATTGAAAAGTCCCCGGTTTGTAGCTGTTTGAAAGGATTTACACCAAAGTTTCCGAAAGAATGGGATTTGGTAGATTGGTCTGATGGTTGTGTGAGAAAGACTTCTCTAAATTGCACCGGAGACGTGTTCCAAAAGTACTCGGGTTTGAAATTGCCTAGCACAGAACAATCCTGGTTTAACAGAAGTATGAACCTCAAGGAATGCCAGATGGTGTGCATGAAGAACTGCTCCTGCACGGCTTATACAAATTTGGATATTCGGGATGGAGGAACTGGGTGCTTGCTGTGGTACGGCGGTCTGATTGATATAAGATACTATTCCGAAAACGGGCAAGATATTTATATAAGAATGGCCGCAGCAGAACTAGGTATGTAAAAAACACCTGTTGGTGACTTTGCATTCAGTCATAAATTCATAATCATATGCTCGAAACAAAGTCAAGACATAACGAAGTGAAACATTATACTAATTCTAATAGTTATAACTTCGAATTTTGACACCATAAGCAATATCCTCTTTTAGAATTGTCTCACAAACTAGAAACTATTAGTTGGATGATAGAAATTATACAGTTTTTATTTTTTTTGTTTATTACTTTCCGACTCATAGATTTTCTGTCTTCAAAATATCATTTGTAGATTATGAAGATGATGCAAAGATCAACGCTAAATACTCTGAATCCAATGCAAAGAAAATGAAAATCATAATAAGCACTACTGTGTTGTCTACCGGACTGCTGCTCTTGGGCCTTGCCCTGCTGTTTTTTGTTTGGAAGAAGCAGCACCAAAAAGTTGGTAAGTTGGCCGTACTATTTTGCCCCTCTGCTTTCCAAACTACATAGTTCAGTAGTATAGGGAGTTTTTTTCACCCGTCACTGTGTCTTTACAGGAAAACTGGGACACAACCAAAAGGAGGATTTGGAATTACCGTTATTTGACTTGATGACTATAGTTTCTGCAACCGGTAACTTTTCAATTGAAAACAAACTTGGTGAAGGCGGTTTTGGATCTGTCTTTAAGGTAAAACCAGAGAGTCCTTCATAGTTTTGAAGTTGTAGAAGTTGTATAGTTACATGTACTTGTGGTCAAAATATGGAATGATGGATACAAGTAGTGTGCAAACCACAAAGCATGAATTTTGGTCATAACATATGCTGTTGGATTTCAGGGTACGATGGAAGATGGACAAGAAATCGCTGTGAAAAGGCTTTCAAAAAGTTCTAGACAAGGACTCGACGAGTTCAAGAATGAAGTTACACATATTGCCAAACTTCAACATAGGAATCTAGTGAAGCTTCTTGGATGCTGCATTCAAGAAGACGAGATGATACTGATCTACGAGTTCATGCCTAACAAGAGCTTAGACTTTTTTATTTTCGGTTTGACTACTCAAAAACCTTGCATTTAGTTCGATTAGTTCGCTTATGCTAGCAGCCTAGCACGATGTATTTTTTGACAATTGTGAATTATGATATTTTGCAGATCAAAGAAGAAGGATGTTATTAGACTGGCCGAAGCGCTTTGAAATTATTAATGGGATAGCTCGAGGGCTCCTCTATCTTCATCAAGATTCTAGATTGAGAGTTATTCATAGAGATCTCAAAGCAAGTAACATTTTATTAGGCCGTGAATTTAACCCGAAAATCTCAGACTTTGGCTTGGCTAGAAGCTTCGGAGGAAATGAAACGAAAGCAGAGACGAAGAAAGTGGTTGGAACATAGTAAGTATCCTAAAACACAATTGTATGACTGTTTTTTAAGATTTTTTGAAAACATTAACAGAAAGACTAGATTCTTTGCGTATAAAAATGTTTTTCTGACACATTGGTTTGCAGCGGTTACATGTCCCCAGAATATGCAATTGATGGTTTCTACTCTATAAAGTCCGACGTCTATAGCTTTGGTGTTCTGGTGCTAGAGATAGTGAGTGGGAGCAAAAATAGAGGATTCTCTCATCCAGACCACAAACTCAACCTTCTTGGACATGTGAGCGTGACAGCATCAAATGTCAAGTTAAAAATTCTTATCACTCAACTCTGCTACTTCTACTAAGTAGACTAGTTTTTGTGTTTTAGGCATGGATGCTACACACAGAAGGCAGGCCTCTCGAACTACTTGATACATCGGTAGAGGACTCCATCACTCTGTTTGAAGTTGTAAGAACAATTCATGTGGGTCTTTTGTGCGTGCAGCGGAATCCAGAGGACAGGCCGAGCATGTCAGCTGCAGTTCTAATGTTGAGTGGTGAAGGTGCATTGCCTCAACCTTTGAAACCTGGGTTTTATAGTGAAAGGGATTTGACTGAACTCGAAGCCAGTCATTCTTCTAAAGCATGCTCAGCTAATGAAGTCACTATTTCAGTACTTGAGGCTCGATAATATACGGGAAATGATTTCCGCACACCTATCCCTCGTTGTTTTGTTCCTTGATTTTACTACAACTTCTTCAAGGCAAGAAATAAATGATATGTCGTAATTTATATTTCGTGTTGGTGCATATAACTTCTTAGAATTGAACACAAATATGAGAGATTCCAAGCCTTTACTGTTTTTATTCACGTTTTCTTTGGATTTGAGGTATAGTTCATAACTTCATACAATATTACAGCAACAAAAAGGTTTTAAACTTTGAAAAAAAATATAAACAAGTATATGGATCAAATTTTCCTTCTTTTTTCAGCAAACGGGAGAATTCATAAAAGGAATGCAATACTACTCCAAAAATTGTTTGGATTCAACAGCTACTCAAGGACTTACACATTGTAAGTTCTGATACTCCTTTACTTCACTGTGATAACATTTCTGCCATGGCATTAGCAATGGATCCAGTATTGCACTCCAAGGCCAAGCATATTGAAACTGACTGTTATTTTGTACGTGAAAGAGTTCAACAAGGGACTGTTTTGTTACATTTTGTAGCTTCTACAGATCAGTATGCAGACATTTTCACAAAAGAATTGTGTTCTCTTCTGTTTAATGTTCACTAGAAATTACGCTCACGCGTTGCTGCGGGAACCAGCTGGTTCAGACATAATCAGATGGATAAAACACATTTAAGTTGAATAAATTTAAGACAATTACGAACAAACAGAGAGATACATGAATGAATGAGGCCGGTAAGATAAATTTTTTTGCTTTTGTACACATTTAAGTGAGTTAGCATATAAACAAATTGCAGAATGAGTGAGAAGAAACTGTACGTGTTTGATTAGAAAGAGATGGTTTCCAAAAAAAATTGTTTCCTTAAGAAACAGAAGAAACATATAGTTCACACATATAATATGTGTCCTGCAGTGTAGGCAACTAGTTCAACAGGTAATTTGAAACAGAAAGTGTTATGAACTTGTTCAAGTTGCTAATTTTGGAACCACAACTGTTGAAAGGCAAAAAAAACAGGTGGTCTATTTCCATACGAAACTGAAGAAACAGAACCAAGCTTCAGTTTACACATATTAAACCATGAGGGTCAAGTCTGATTGAAATACATAAGAATATTATGTTTGTACGAGGATCCCTGAACCAAACATTATATGGAAAAGTGTCCAACTTGACTAAAGGATGTTTGTTATAATTTTGGCACTTGATTCCATTGGAACAACATATATAGAAATAAAACAGAATGTCAGATACCCATAACTAAAGGAAATAACAGAGTAATTAAAAAGATTGCAAGAGCACATTAAAAGATTGCAGGAGCCTATTAGAGGATACTCCAACCAGTTTATTTTGCTTTACAAACAGAGGGAGCATATCACATAATAGTGTTCAACCAAACGGAGACACCGTTAACAACATAAAGACACTATTTTTGCAAATTAATGTCAGTACAATATCCTGACTGACAGAGTATGAGCAGGCCCTTTCCATATGCATGGAGAAGGAGATCAGCTACATGCATGAACCTAATTATGTAAAGAACCTATCTTCGAATAATTTGGTTATTGCTCTCTTTCAAGCTGACTTGGCAATCACAGCAAAAAAAAAAAAAAAAAAAAAATATCCCAAATCAGTCAAAAAAAAAAAAATTCCAAATTAACCCAACCCATTCCTCTGTCATAATCTTTTGAGTAGTTTTCCTATCTCTATTCCTAAATTTGTCTTCCATGCTCTCTTTCCCATTTTTCCCTCACCCTAATATCCCGCCTGCAAAATCTGAACATTGTGACCTTTCCCTAGCTAGATAGAAATTTTTATCACCCGCCAATCCCATTTCATTCCAAGTCCATCACAAAAATGGGACAACAAACTTATAACAAAAATACAATGTAAAAACCATCCCAAATCAGCAAGAATAAAGCAAAAAGAAAAAAAACACATCATATACCTTTAACACAGCTGCTTGAAAAAACCCCAAAAAAAAAAATTACAAACTCTGAAAGGCTCCGTTTCCTAACTGAAAGAAAAAAAAAAACATATCACCCATCCGCAACAACAAATCGACCAAACACAGAAAACTCAATTAAAACAGCATTTAGAAGCACTATAAACCCAAATTACAAAAAACATCATCGTGATCAATTGTTTGTTTGTGATAACTATCTATTTTTGAAGCTCTCACTAATCAGTCCTTGGCTGTAGACCAAGAAAGACACGATGGGCACACACAATTAGAAGCTCTAGGCAAACTTGAATTCAGGAGACGGTTTCTGATATTAAATTACGCCGGAGGGTGTGCGAAAGTTGGACTGTGGCTTATTTGGTTCTACTTCTGAATTGCTTCTTGATTAAACTGTTTACTTAGTTGCTTTTAGGTGACTTTACTTATGAATCAATTTTTTTAGAATGAAGTTAGAAGATGTTCTAGCACCAAAGACCATTAGAAGTTGGAAAGATATGTCGATGCAGCGGTTTGAGAACACAGTTTGGGAAACTTTGGGTAGGAAATATGCTCGCAAGGAAAACCGACAATGGGTGAGCATGATTCTCAAAGCTGGCTTATGTTTAAATTAGTGAATCACCATAATCTTTGCTGGTTGGTTTACACTCATGGCCTACTTTTTATTCAAGTTCCTATAAAGAAAATTGGTCTTTTAACATGCTCTTTTCTAAATTTTAAAAAGGATCGTAATTCTGTAAATAAATTCAAATCCCAAATTGAAATTGCAGTGTAACCAAGCCACAGTTTATGACATGGTTTTTTATCCTAGCCATTATTAGACTAACGTGATTTACACCTAGAGACTAATGTGCTTTTTCACATGCCTTTTTCTCTCAAAATTTATAGAAATTTGAAAATGATTATCACAAATTTCAAAACCTGCATTAACCGAAATTAAAAGGAAATGGACACCATGAGTGCTTACAAGATGAGAGAAGGGAAACAAAAAGGAAATGGTGCATTTGAACAGAATGATGACAATTTAAAATTTTAATTATGAAAATGCATAATTTTCATATGTGTTAAATGAATGAGTTATTTTAGGATTACAATGCCAAGCTTTCAGATTTCGAACTTGCGAAAGATGGTCCTAAGGGTGATAAAACTCATGTTTCGACGTGAGTCATGGGAATCTATGGTTATGCAGACCCAGAGTATGTGATGACTGGTGAGTGTGTGCGTGTGTTCTGTAACCATCAGTTCATCATATATCAATATAGCACACTCTAATTCAACCTATCCAATTCAAAGTAGCACATCTCTAATTCAACATATCCAATTCAAATTAGCACATATCCAAATTCCAATTCAATAAACCACATATCCAAATCAATTCAAACTCAATACCTAATATTCAATCACATATCCAATTCAAACTACATGGCTAATATTCAATAACATGTCCAATCTTTTAGCACATTTACAAAACAGATTTAGAACACTATAAAGTCTACTGAGCAGCAGAACCTAAACATCAAAATCCAACACAAAGACAAAGCAGCATACCCGTTTTCTATCTTGTATGCTCTTTTCAGCTGGATCTTCTTAACTCGTTTGAAAACTTGTCCTATGATCTCTGTTGCATCCTGCAAATTTGTTAACTCAACTTAATAAGTTACACTCTATTTTTTTTTTAGCCAAAACCAAGCGGAAAATTGTCAATCCCATAAAAAGGTTGCATTTTTTCACTGTATTTTTCCAGACTTTAATCACAGAGAATCGGTCAAAGCGAGGGAAATTGTGTTGATGTTTCATTTAATCGCCAAATACTGAATAAGGTTCTCAAGAATTTTCAATGAAAAATTGACACAGTTTAAAGGCATTACTCTAAAGATGCTTTGCATGTAATGAAAACCTGACCAAGTTGATTTCAATCACAAATCCAAATGAATGTTAAATAATGAAGCAAAACACTTAAAACGAATAGGGTTTAAGAGGTCTAAAAACTGTGTGCTAAACCTAATCATGAAAGATAGAATGATGCGAGAAAAAAAATGAAAAAATAGGTAAAAAACTAAGGAGAAGCATGGGATCAATTAAATTCTGGTTCCTGTGTTTTAGGACCAATCCCACCTCAAAAAAGAAGAGTAAATTTGTATTGATACCACAATGATAAAAATGGATAAGTTATATATGTGGATGGTTACAGAGTTATGGGCTGACCTGGTTCATGAAGAAAAATAAGAAAAACTTAAATATTGACAAAAAAGATGAAGTTTTTTTATGTTATAAGTGACCATATCAGTATATATTGAATAAAGGTTTTTTTTAGAAATGCAAAAGGAAAAAATGTTGAAAAAGAAATGAAAAGTTGAGAGTGATCAATGTTATACCTTGAAGACCGCAAATAGACGCAGTTCTTTCAGATTGATTCCAATTTGGCTGTAGGAAAAACATATTCAAATTGTAAACATTTTGCACCAAGGATTGGATACGGAGACACAAATACTGTTTCCAATGAATAAAAGTGAGTGCAAATATAATCGTTTCACATACGATAAGGTAGGGAAAATGACGGTCAACATATTGGGGTCTGATGATCATATGTTAAGAACAATCAATAACGGTGATTAATACAAAATTGTAGCTGCTAGTGGTTGAGATTGAAACAGAGAGGTAAAACATACTGATGCTAAATTTGATTTTAAAGGTTGGTAACAATCATGGAACGATGCTGGATATGATTATAGCCCATGACAAAGTTAATTTTATAATTATTTATTGGCTAACATTGCATTCATGGTATAGTTAAAGGCTCTATACGTTTTTAGCACCAATTAAGTTTGGTTCCAATGTGTACAAAATGAAAATAAAATGTTGGGGTTAACATTGAACAGTTTAAAGATTAAACTGGTTAGAACAATTTAAAACCAAAGATGTTGCTTGAGAATACATTAGGCGATCATATTATCCAACGAAAGATTATAAACGAGGACAATGGGTTGCACAAAAGTGAAAGAGAAGCGGATAAAAACGAAAAAAATAGAACAAAAAAGGCAGGTAACAACAAAAGTAACAGAAAACTAACAACGCAAAATACTTGATACATTGAAAACTAAATGTCTAAACGGATTATATACCTTCAATAAACTCCGGTGCTTCTTGAAAGAGAAGAAGAACGAAATCAGACAGCGATATCAACCATCTGATTACAGAGACAAAATCTGCAGGATCACAAAAATAGAATTTAAATGTAGAATTTATCTGTAAATCAAAAACTCCATAAAGAAAAGCAGTAAACAAAAAAATGAGGTGCATCAAGAAAAGAAACCTTACCAAGCTCAAAGCCCTAATGTCTAATCTAAATTAGAGAACACTAACCCAGAAGACAAAGTACTACACATTTCTTAGGAAATTACTTTGTGGTGGAGGCTATATATATAAGTGATAATTTCAGTCACCTGTTGCTGAACTTCCGTTTATCAAAACATAATAAAGTAAAGTACATAGAAAAAGCATCGTTAAATCTTCCTAACTATAAAGTACCTGAACATTTTTTTCACTCACACCAGGGACACCACAGAGTAAAGGAACTAATAGCCCAACTAATTGGTTAATGTCTTGTAAACCTTCCACTTGTTGTTTATATGAGGATATGGCTGCACCAAAAATAAATATAGTTAAAATAAATTCAACCAATATGGCATGGAAACCATGGGAATTAATCATATGAACCGAGTCAATTGACCGAAAAACACAACACAAAACGCATTAAACCATCAAGAAAACAGAACCAAATTGATGTCCAAAGTCTGGGGTAAACAACACACACAGAGACTTGAAGTGGCAGATATTTGAATATGTACACTGTTGGGATGTTTACCAATATTTTAGTACCATTGCAGACAAAGTAATATGCGTTGGGTGAGTGATATACAAGACTTATAAGTTGCTTTATTTGACATTTGCAGATTGAGTCGCTTTATTAGGACCCTCCGGTGTCTCTATGGAATCAATGTATTAATAGCTTATGGAGTCGATTAATCTTTTGAAATCCAAAACGTTAAAAGTTGAATGGTAGACTCATCAACTTCTCAGGAACAGGTGCTCCTGACAATACATTGGAACAAAACATGCTAACTGATCTACAGAACCTGTGTCTGCTGACCAGTGATGGAAACAATCAAATGCAAATAATGTTTTTGGGGGTGATTAATTGTGGCAAAGAGATCCTATAGAGATGGGAGAAAACAACACTGAAATAGGAATCTCAACCCAAATATCATCACAGAAGCAAAATAGAAACGGTGAATCATAAAAAGCTCCTAGAGTCACAATTCTAGAAGAGGAAAACAGAATGCTCGCAACTCAAGCAACAGTATCAATATTGTTCTACTAAATTACACGTTATATGATGAGCATTATTTTTATTGAGATATCTCACATCTCAAAAAGTTCAGAAATTCCAACGAAGGTGACAACCACATTATATAAAGAAGAAACCTAGACCTAATTGAACACACATAAACAAGCTCACTTTAATATCATAAAGATACAACTAAGATATTTCATGCCGACTCAGGCAAACTAAGTAAACGCAATAACAACTCCAGAAAGGTGGAGGCAGGAGCACTAAACACCTGGGAGGTTCTAGATAAACGCAACACAATTATTAGCATCTAATGTCCATATGCTGGATTTGAAATTACATGAATATCACAAATAAACGGAATGGAGAAGAACAAACTTTTGGCAACTCTAATATAGGTAGTTACATCTGGAGTGGAGATGGTTATGTTACTGTTGAAAGTTGAGAAAGATCAGTGACACCATCAATGTTCTCCTCATTGATGTCATACAGACTCAATATCTTGCATGGTAAATCACATGAAGATCCAAATTTCTCAATATTCAAAATCTAAGACTAAACCACAAGAAGTTAAGAATTAGACCAATCAGATAGATCTAGTTCAGGAAAAAAAAATCGAGAAAATACAGGAACAGTGGAGGTGGTGGCAAGTAATCATGCAGATAAGATGAAATAAAACCCTGAAATGCTTCTAACATGGAAGGAACATATACCATCATTCATCATCTCTTCCCAAAAACTACAGATACATTTTAAACCGACAACTATGAATACATATTCAAATTAGGAAAAAGTAGGACGGAAAACATACCCAATAAGTAACAGTGGCATTCTAGCTATTGCCAAATCTCAGATTTATCAACTGAGGAGACAAAACGCAAAATCCCTTTTTAGCTGGGAAAGCCCTAACAAAGCACCACAACTCACCGCAAAACCTAACTGTTAGGGTGTCGTCCAAATTAACAAAAATACAAAATTAAAACTCAAATACAATACCTGAGTTGAATAAAACTCATTTCACTATGATCTGAAGACAGGATGCGCACAAACTGGGTTGGAAATTCGTCGGAAATCCGGCAACAACTTTGAAATCCTAGATGGCAAAGCCGTTGATCTCATCGATTCAATCTGCTACTCCTAAGGACACTCAAGGAACCAAATCCCTAATTACTCAAGCAGCCAAATTCAATAGATCTCAACAAATTAAATGCAAGTAAAATACAAAAAATTATAAAAATCAAATGAAAATAATAAAGTTGCAAAATGAAGTAGCAATAGTATACCTTTTCAAATCGAAGGGATCCATCGGCGCGAGATTACACATCAACTAAAAAAAAAGGAAAGAGAAAGTTAGAGAGAACCAAAGATTTGGGGGTTTTGCTAGAACGGAAGATTTCGAGACAAAAGTAAACGTTGAAGAGGACACCAGCACAACTGAATACAACATAAATCATCCAAAATACAGCGCAACTACATGTATATATTATATTCACAAAAATAAATAAATAAATAAGGAAAAGTGAGAAAAAAAAATTGGCCTCTATTGATAGCACCAGCTAACGTAGGTGAGGTTGGCGGAGAGCTCACTGTAGTGGCACTCGTACCCTTCGAATACGTCGCTCATCTTTCCCTAAGTTTCTCTCTGCATTCAACCCATCACACAATTTCAACAATAATTCAAATACAAAGCCCTAAATCCAACAAATTTGGGAGATTGATTGCGAATTATGATGAAAATTTGAACGATCTGAAATCAATGGAATCGGAAGTAAATACCTATTTTGATCGGAGATTTGAATGTATCGCCAGAGACGACGGCTGAAAAGCAGTGGCAGGTGTTTATTTTTTGTTCTAGGTGGGGATGGTGGCGGCTTGCTGTCGAAGCAATCGAAACGGATCGAACCAGTAATGTGCACGAAAGGAAACCTCTCTCTCTACATATGACCCTTCCTTTCATCGCCAAAATAAGGCATCAAACACCTTGCTTGCTCCTATTCAGTGCCCCCACCCCTCCCTCTCTCTCTGCCTCTGCAAGCCGCCTCTCTCTTTCTGTTTTTGCCTTACCGAATGTCAGACCATCCTCAGTCAATCAAGTCAGTGGAATCCTCACAAAATCCCTCACTCAGTCAGGTCTGGTAACCTCTCTCAACTTCCTCCCTCACCCTCTGCAACACTAGCCCATCCCTCACCCTAATCCCTCAATCCCATCGAACCCAGGCACACCACCACTCTCCCAAACTGAGAATGACCAAATACCCATGCAATTTCTAATCCAGTCCATCAGATTTAGAATGTAGATAGGGTAAAATAGGCATTTGACGTTCAGGGCTTTAACCCATTCAATGGTCACCACCGAAGCCCACTCATTTTGGTCAACAAACAAAATAGTGGCATAGTTGTAAATAGAATGAAATTCAGTGCAAAACACTGTTCATTTCTAAAGTACCAATTCCAAACCTTTCTTTAGACTAAAGTAATTGTTCCAATCTTATGCTTGGTTGTTCCCAACATAAGCTTGAGGGAGAATGACAGAGTGTAAGAATGCTTAGGCTATGCATGTGTCAAGTGCAAAGAGTGGTCAGGTGTCGTTGTATCATTGGGAATGTCTTGAGTTAGTTATGATGTTGTATGGAGGTAGATTCTCTGTCTTCCCACTTCCCGTGCCCTCCTGTTTGTGTGGTCATGGTTATGTCACGTCAACATTTTATATTAATATTCATTTTTATCTTATTATCTTTCTATAAAAAATATAAAATATTGACGGGGATTAGCCGTGACCACACAAAAGAGTGGTCAGGTGTCGTTGTATCATTAGGAGTGTCTTGAGTTAGTTATGTTGTTGTATGGAGGTAGATTCTCTGCCCTCCTACTTCATGTGCCCTCTCGTGCCCTCTCGTGCCCTCTTGTTTGTGTGGTCATGGTTATGTCACGTCAACATTTTATATTACTATTCATTTTTGTCTTATTATCTCTCTAAAAAAATAATATAAAATATTGACGTGACTTAACCGTGATCACACAAAAGAGAAAAGTACGGAGGGCACGGGAAGTCGGGGAGGGCAGAGAATCTGCCTCCCTATTGTATTTATATAAATAGTTTGAAGGCTACGTAATCATGACCCAATTATTGAATGAAAGAAGCAGTTATGCAGCTTCTTCTCTCTTCGATTCCTCTGGTTTCTTTGACTTCGCTCTCATTTCGATAGATTACGTCTCTGTTGACATATCATATCTTTATACCACATTTCAGATCCCACCAAGGCAAAGAAAAATCCCAATTAACATGTGCTTGCATCTTTTGCTGCTCTTCCTCCTCGTCATTACTGCTGCAACATTTTCCACAGCACAAGTCAACGATGCAACCACATTTCAGTCAATTACATATGGTGAGACCATAATCTCAGATGGTGGCACCTTTGAGCTTGGTTTTTTCAGTCCCGGTGCTTCAAATAAACGCTGCGTGGGGATATGGTACAAGAAGACATCGGATATGACCGTTGTTTGGGTAGCAAACCGGGACATTCCCCTCGCTGCTTCATCCGGTGTTCTGTAGGTCACCAACCCTGGGATTCTTGTCCTTGTTGACCAGAACAACAACACAGTTTGGTATTCCAACACATCAATACCTACACAGAATCCAGTGGCACGGCTTTTGGATTCGGGAAATCTTGTTGTGATAGATGGTAATGATCGCAACGTTGTCCCAGAGAATTTTCTGTGGCAGAGTTTTGATTACCCGGGTGATACGCTCATTCCGGGTATGAAGCTTGGTAGGAACAAGGTAACAGGTTTTTATTGGCAACTTACATCATGGAAAAGTCCCCAGGATCATTCTTAAGGAATTTACTCTTACCAACTTGTTACTGATGGAAATCATGAAGGGTTCGGATATGAAACTTCGTACTGGACCATGGAATGGAATCCGATTCAGTGGGATGCCTGATTTGAATCTGTTTGGGTTAAAACTTGAACTTTGGGCTCAAGAAGGAGTTGGCCTGAAAGGAGGTCTAGAAGGGGAAAAGCCCGAAGCCCAGCCAAAGCCCAGAAGGCAGGAAATGCCATTTTCTGACTAGGTGCAGGCTATTTGAACCACTTGCTCACCTGCCTAGAGACCAAGTGGTGTAGACCAGCAAGCTAATCAGCCCAAAAGTACTTTACAGTGGCAGTACAAGTAAATAGCTGATAAGTCACTACCATTCAAGTTGCATTCGGGTAAGATTAATGCTACAGGAGGCTAAGCCGAAGTGTCTATAAAAGAAGAAAGACAAATCAGAGATAAGGACACTCAAACAAACAAACAAATACAAGCACAAACTCTACTCAAACCAGATTTGCCTTCAACGAAGCTGTAGTCAGCCCAAGCCTTCATCTTTTTCGGGATCAACCCTCACCCAAAGCCTTTGTAATAGCTCTGCTACCTTGTCTAAATCATGCTGTAGTATCGATTTCCTTCTGTAAACTCATCTCCCTATCCCTCTTTCTAAGTTTTCAAACCTCTTGATAAATCACAAAGATAGGAAGTTGTAAGACGATCAGCCTTGCCCGACCCTCTTTGTTTTTGTCTTTTCATTCATTAGTCCAGCAATATGTTGTATACTTTCAGTTGTATCCAAGTTATTTCTAGAAAGTTGGTGATTAAAAGACGCCTCAGTTCTTAGATCCGATTGAAATGTGTCTTCACAGTTTAAATCAGATCTAAGTTCTAAGCTCTCGGGCATGTAAGATTGATCATTAAAAAATCCTTGGTCTCAAGGCATAAAAAAGAACCTTATGTGGACTTAACCTATCCACGACAATCCTTGATAAACAAGAAGTCCGAAGTTACTTGGGGCGCAAGTAATCGACCTATCCCTTAGATTTATTTATGTTATATTATGATTATCATAGAACGTTTGAGTATAAAAGGAGTTTTGATGGGAAACCTCAATGCCTATATCTAAGGCCCTGCAAAGGCACCTATTTGGATTCATTCTGCTCTTCGGGCTCGGGTAATTAGACCTATAATGGTTATAACACTTCTGCAATCAATGAAACAAACATTATATGTTCAAGTACTGGGTTAGTTATTGACTGTGAGCCTCAAGGCCTACACCTAAGGCCCCACAAAGACACATGTCATAACTAACATGGCCTCTCGGGAATATATACAACTAAAACTCAACATCTGTTTTACATCTGCCATGCTAAAGGTGGCAGTGGCACGCCTAAGCACCTAAAAGTTAGTCTTGATTGTGAGCCTCAAGGCCTACACCTAAGGCCCCACAAAGGCACATTTCAAAGTTAACTCTGTCCTTCTCGTTCAGCCTTGCTCGACAAGTTTTGCCCGACAAGCCCGCCAGTGAGCAGAAGCCTGACAGAAAGCATCAACCGACGCCAACCTCTCGAGGAGTTGTGTGCTCGTCGGCTAGGAAACATCCCCAACGGAAATTCTAGCCACGAACAGAATCCAAACCGTACGAACATATATGACAATTTTGTTTTTGATCGGGATCAAATCTATTATAGTTATAAGCTTCACAACAGCTCAATTCTTTCGAGGCTGGTGTTGACACAAGACGGGAGTGTGAAAGCTACAACTAGATTAATAGATCCCAAGTTTAGGAAGTTTTACTAGGAACACCGGCTGATATGTGTGACAACTAAGGAATATGTTGGCCAAATGGTGCATGTAATATTGACAACTCCCCGCTATGTGGTTGCTTGGCAGGATTTAGACATCACATTCATTATATTATTAATGTGCTTTGAAGGCTCTTCAATATGATTTTCTAATTTCTCCTTTCCAGCATTCTCTTTTTGTTTTTTGGAGTATGTTTGTGATTTATATTTGATTATATATGTTTACACTCAAAATATACCCATTTTTACTTATTTGGGCAATATGGGTAAAATATGGCATTTGGAGGATTAATGAGCAAGAAGACTAACTTTGAAGATATTTAGCTATCAAGTGGAGGGGTTTGACACTATAATATTGTTTTTCCCATTTGTTTGGGTGGTGGAGGTTTGTCAAGCCTTTGTTTAATCAAGATACATGCATCCTTGCAAATGGGTTGGAAGGCAACATACGGATGTGGATGTAGAGAACATGTGAAAAAAGCCAACTTGCTTCTTTTAAATGTTAGTTTATTACAAGTGGGAAGACATGTGATGAAAGCATGTGGTGGAAATGCAAGTTCCCCTTTTAATATTATTTCTCCATGCAAGTTGGCAAGTGAAATACAAACTGCCCAAGTTTCTTTCGGGCAGATGCAGTGTCTTCAGCAGGGGGTTTCCTCCAGATCTCTATTTAAAGGAGCCCAAACACAAGGATTAAGGACATTCAAAACAACCAATCAAAACTCTACTCAAATTAGCTCATCAGCTTTCTTGTAGACATTTATTTTTAGCCAAGCATCCTTTGCTTTTCTTGTTTATTAGCTCTGCTACTCACTTGTAGTATCGATCTGATTTGTAGCTTTTATGTACAACCCTCTTTCAGTCATTTAATCTACAAGCAATCTGCAATATATTAGTCACTTTCCTCTGTCATTTATATTTCCAAGCAACCTTATCATTTACATATTGTTCTATCTTGCCATATAAGTAAAGTCCTTATTTTTAAGGCAAACAAAGAACCTTAATTTGAGTAACTCCCACTCAATGGCACAATCTCTTGGTTCGAAGTCAAACTCAAGCGCAACCTCAATCATTCAAATCCCGTCTACTAGCGGAATCTAGTAGTGGCACGCCCGCACCCACCAATCTCGTATGTGAGCAAATCCCCGGTATACCCGCAAGGCCCATGGCGGATTTAGGGAGCAAACACATTTTGGCACACCCGGTGGGATCCTTATATGAAGATAGATCATGAACAATCCTTATGTTCATGATTTTTCTGCTTTTTCGGAGGATGACGGTGTGGAAAAGCGCCCAAGCTATGGCTATCACATAGAGCCAACCTATGAGTTGCTAACTTATGGGTACATGGCTGAAGAGTACTCAAGTCCTATGGAATATGATTGTCGGCCAACTCATGGCCATCAAATAAATAATAATCTTGAAGATTAGCCAACTTATGGCTATGATGAAGGTTATTATTCTTTTGAAGACAATCGCATTCATGAATACTATGATAGGCCAACAAATGGCTTTGAGTATCAAAATGCTTCCAATAAGTACATAGAGCCAGTATATGAGATGCCAACTCATGATCATCCAGATGAAAAGCTCTACAAAGAGGATGTGGGCAAATTGGAGAAGGTGTCCAAACTCCATATGGCAAGCATCGAATATGGTGAAGAGGTGACTAAGTGTTTTAAAAGGGTGGAGGAAAGCTATACAACTTTTGGAGAAACTTTGAGAAAGTTGATAGATCAAATGTGTCAAATCCCCTCTACAAAGCACACTCACCTTACTACAACCAAGGAAGAACAAATCATACACGTTGATGAAGGCCAAACAATGGCCCCACCCAATGAAAAATCCATGAAAATGGATATGGTTGTAGAAGACCAAGCCGACATATTGGAACTGATAACGGCTAAGATGGAGCTTATGGCTATTGTAGGCCAAACACCAACGCTCGGGGGGCTCGAACTCACACCTCAAGTGGAGCCCGAAGAAGAAGAAAAAAGCTCATACACTCCTCCCCGCCAACACAAGCATGTTATCCATATCGAGATCTCAATGAGGGCAAAGCTCGGGATCAAACATGAATGGCCACCTCCTATGGTTCCCAAGCTATATGGTATGGCCAAGTTAAAAGGTGGATTTGATCTTTCTATACTCAATTTTAAAAAGAGAAAAAGATTTGAGTGTTAAGAGATATCTGGGCAATCAAGGGGCTTGACCAATATGCCCAAATAGGGCTTATTTTGTTGTTTCCTCTTTTGCCCGAAGTGGAACTCCCTGTCTTCCTTTTCTTCTTTCTTTCTCTCCTCTTTCCTTTTGCTTGAGAGTAGGTACCAAATCCCTCCTTCATTTCTTTTTCTTTTTTATTATTTCTTTCTCTTTGTCTTGTCGTGTCTTTTACTTTGCCCAAAAGGGCTATATATATATATATTATATGTGAAAAGAGGGAAATGGAAGTACTTTGCCCGAATGGGCTTTATGTACATATATATTATATATATTTTATTATAATATAGTTTTGAAAAAAAAAACAACAAAGAAAATATAAAAGATTAAAATCTGATTTGTTTCCTTTTGCCCGAAAAGGGCTCTCTCTCCTTTTGCTTTTAAAAATATGGGTAACCTTTTTAACTTTGCCCGAATGGGCATTTCTGTTGCCCGGCTGAGGGCTTTCTTGTTGTTGTTTGGTTCACCCAAAAGGACTTTGTCTTTATGTGTTTAACTGTTTTAGTAGCCTGACAAGTCTTTCTTTTTATTTATTTTTATTTCGACTTGCCCGTTAAGGGCTTTAATTTTCTTTTTTCTGTTTGCCCAAAAGGGCTGTGTTTTCTTTGTTTGTTTCTTACGTTGTCACAGAGAAAAAGATATAAAAATAAAAAATTCCAAAATCACAAAAACATTTTGCTTTCTTGCTTTTGTTTTTCTTTCTTGCTTTCTTTCCCTTTTTGTTTTCTTGTTGGGGAGCTTTACAGAAAATATAAAGAGTTTGGTA
This sequence comes from Malus sylvestris, assembly GCF_916048215.2. NCBI lineage: Eukaryota > Viridiplantae > Streptophyta > Magnoliopsida > Rosales > Rosaceae > Malus > Malus sylvestris. The sequence continues at coordinate 34,519,367 of NC_062264.1, read as the reverse complement.
GTTTGTGAGTAGCCATTTTTACCCTTCTTTCCACTTTTCTCTTATCCAATGGATGTATTTAGCCCTAACCCAAAAAATTGAAATTAGAAAACCATCCAGTGGCTGTACCCAAATTCATGGAATGAGGAGTTTCATTAAAAGCCAAAACTATGGCTTTCCTGCTGAAAAGCATGTCATCTGATTCTCAATGGCTATTGCAAGAGAGCATGGGGCTATCTTGCCCGACTAATGGTGCCCGATGGAACCATAACCATGCCTGACAGGAATGACGTCTTCCATGCTTACCACCAACAGACTCTGCATGTCTCCTTAACTCTCACCAGCTCTTACAACCAAGGGTCGGGCTACTTCGACAACTACTATCGGAGGCAGGGGCGGAGGGACCATAGGACCACAGTAGTCCTAGGCCCATCCTGCTTTTGTTTATAACTAAAAATTAGTATTACTTATTATTTTATTATTTTCAGTTAAATCATTCCTATTTCGTAGACAAACTATCCGGCCCTCTTTAAATATTTTAAGAATATCCGGCCCTCTTTAAATAACCCTAAAGCCTACCTATAACCTATTCCAACTTCCAACATTCCAACTTCCAACACTCCATCTTCCATTCATTTTCCCAATACTAAAAATTAGTATTTTATTATTCTCTAATTCTAGCCGACTGTTGCTCTGCTGCTAGTTTGAAAAAAATAGTCAGAACACTGCTTCTCTCAGTCTGATCCCTCCCGTGGTACACAAGCCGTACACTGCTTCTCTCATCTATAGCATGTCACAGTCTTCAACCAGTCTATCAATCTATCAGTCTTCAATTTCCATGATCCTCAAGAGTATGAACTTCGAATCTCCATAGTTGTCATTTTCAATTTTTTTTTACAATTTGCTAATTCATATATGTTGTCATCTACAATTGTAAATTAATTTAACAAATAATATTTTTTTTTTTGCAGATTAAAGAATTCAATTATTCCATCATTCCATAAAAAAGACATTGAAGTTTAGTTAATTGGTCAACAACCCAAAGTATGTATTTTACTCTCAATTCCTGTTACAATTTTTTGTTTATAAATTATGATTAAATTGATGTCTTGCAATTTCTCTTAACTATTGCCTAATTTGTTTTAGTTTGTAAAATTAGCATATATGTTCATATTTCTTTTAATTTAAAGTTAGTGAGTCTATGTTTTTTTTACTTTTCAGTTATGGAAAGATATTTCAAAAGAAAAACACAACATGAGATATTAGAACCGTCTCCAAAGAGTCTAAAGAACAATGAAAGTAGTTCAAAACAAACTTGTATGGATTCTATGGAAATTAACTCGGAAACTCTCCAATATGATCATTTTCATATATATACTATGATGTTTTGGTTACTTTTCATATATATACTATGATGTTTTGGTTAACAGTTTTGTAACTACTATCGATTTAATTTTTTTTTAATATTTGTGAGAGGCCCCTCCTAACCCGAAATCCTGGCTCCGCCACTGATCGGAGGCTACAGTAAGAGCTTTTGATGTGGCTTCTATTAATCACTGGAGACTAGTTTTCATGGGTGAGAAAATAGAAAAATGGAGCTGCATCTAAATGTGAAATTCGAAAGCTGGAGGAAGATGATAGAAAATTATGTTGCTGTGGCCCGACGGAACTACAATTTTTCCCGAGGGACATGATATATTCTCCACTACAATTGATTTAGATATTGTCAATCAAATGTGAGGCCCCACATTCGATCTGGCAAACATGAAGTGTTCTTGCCACAACTGCTACAACTCCAAAGATATGTTACCAAACTGCTTATAAAAGAATTAAAGGTTCGAATGAGAGCACTGAAACTTCTTGTAGATACCAGCACCGTCCTCAACTAACAGTACTCCAACAGCTTGATCATCCTTTGCATCTCAATTTTTGAATTTTGGGATGGATAGTAACTTCCCCAAAAGAACTATTTCAAAATACCTCAGGAGTTCAAAATCAGAAGTCTGATGAAGCAAGAAAGAAATTCACAAATGCAGAATCTATCCATTCCGCACAAATTTCTGGGTAACCAAAGCAGATATGCTGATGTTGATACTCAGACCTCCTTGCCGAAGTTCTTGAGCTCTGCAGCCATTTCCAGTGCTGACCTGTTTGCTTTCCTTTTCTCTTTTTTATATCCTTCTCTCTATTCCTCTTTTTCATTTTCTTTCTCTCTCTCTCCCTTTTCCCTTTTCTTTCTTATCTCTTCTGTCCCCTTTTTACCCGAAAAGAGGGTCTTCTTCTTTCTTTCTTTTTCTTTTTATTATTTCTCTCTCTCTCTTGTCATGTTTTGTTGTTGCCCGAATGAGTTGTCTGTCTTTTATTTTTGCCCAAAGAGACGACTCTCTCTCTCTCTATATATAATATCTATATTATATTGTATATATCTTTTTCTTCCCTGTACTTGATCGGGCTATGTGTATATATATATTATATATATATATATATATGAACAGAAAAGCAACAAAGAAAAGGGCAGTTGCTCGGCTGTCTCTGTCTTTCTTTTTGTCTTTCTTCCCTCTTCTCTCTTTCTCTCTCTCTCTCTTTGTTCCTTTTCTTTTTCTTTCTTTTCCTTCCCTTTTCTTTCTTCCTGTCTCTTTCTGTCCTCTACTTTGCCTGAAGAGACATAATCTATATTATATATATATAGTATATTATATTATATTATATGAGAAGAGGCAAAAAGGAAAAAGAACAATAAAAAGGATAGTTGCCCAAGTTTATTTATCTCTTATCCCTCTTTTCTAGTTTGCCCGACTTCAGGCATTTTTCTGGTTTATCATCTCTGTAATGAATAAAGGTGCTCCCATGTTTTTTGGTATCAACAAGAAGGAATACAAGCCAGACAACCTTCTTTCCAATGCTAGTTACACTGTCAATTGCCTTGCTCATCTTGCCAAATTTATCAACGACAGAATGACCGAAGAGGTAGACGTGTCTCTTCCTTTCTAGTAGCACTAGAGCCACCAAGGCTTTTGGGAAGTCATAGCAAACAAAGTTGCCATTTGTGATCAAGTGTTCTTCATGCTCAAATGTCTCTTATGCCTGCTATATCATCAATCTTCTGGATGAGCTTATTGGAGTTGTAAGTTTCACAAACTTTGCTCAAATTTGTAAAACTTGGGGGGCACTGTTTACACTCAAAATATACCCATTTTTACTTATTTGGGCAATATGGGTAAAATATGGCATTTGGAGGATTAATGAGCAAGAAGACTAACTTTGAAGATATTTAGCTATCAAGTGGAGGGGTTTGACACTATAATATTGTTTTTCCCATTTGTTTGGGTGGTGGAGGTTTGTCAAGCCTTTGTTTAATCAAGATACATGCATCCTTGCAAATGGGTTGGAAGGCAACATACGGATGTGGATGTAGAGAACATGTGAAAAAAGCCAACTTGCTTCTTTTAAATGTTAGTTTATTACAAGTGGGAAGACATGTGATGAAAGCATGTGGTGGAAAAGCAAGTTCCCCTTTTAATATTATTTCTCCATGCAAGTTGGCAAGTGAAAATACAAACTGCCCAAGTTTCTTTCGGGCAGATGCAGTGTCTTCAGCAGGGGGTTTCCTCCAGATCTCTATTTAAAGGAGCCCAAACACAAGGATTAAGGACACTCAAAACAACCAATCAAAACTCTACTCAAATTAGCTCATCAGCTTCCTTGTAGACATTTATTTTTAGCCAAGCATCATTTGCTTTTCTTGTTTGTTAGCTCTGCTACTCACTTGTAGTATCGATCTGATTTGTAGCTTTTATGTACAACCCTCTTTCAGTCATTTAATCTACAAGCAATCTGCAATATATTAGTCACTTTCCTCTGTCATTTATATTTCCAAGCAACCTTGTCATTTACATATTGTTCTATCTCGCCATATAAGTAAAGTCCTTATTTTTAAGGCAAACAAAGAACCTTAATTTGAGTAACTCCCACTCAATGGCACAATCTCTTGGTTCGAAGTCAAACTCAGGCGCAACCTCAATCATTCAAATCTCGTCTACTAGCAGCATCTAGTAGTGGCACGCCCGCACCCACCAATCTCGTATGTGAGCAAATCCCCGGTATGCCTGCAAGGCCTATGGCGGATTTAGGGAGCAAACAATATAAATGCAACAATTAATTTGCATCCTTATGACAGCGCATATGTGAAAGTGCATTCGATTCCAATATGGGTATGTGTGACAGGATGTGCCTGCTGCTGCTGGTAGGCTTGCTGTTGTTTCTCGCACTGTTAACTTTTTGTGTGTTTTGATTTGATTAACAATTCAAGCATATCTTTTGTGTTAATTTTTTTTTTTGTGTTTAATTTTATTTGAATTTCTTAATTTGTTCAAGGGATGCTTGGTTAGCAGCTAGTTTTACTTATTGGTTTTTTTATTTGGATTTATAGCACTGAGGGTATAGGTGAACAGTGAAGCGGTTCGTATGGGCTCATGCATCTTAAACATGTAGTGAGAAGTGGGGATTTTGTTTTAGTGTTTTACATAATCTAAAGGAATATGTAGATACTATGATTTGGGCTTGCGTTCTTAAGTCATGGTAAAGCAGTCCAAGTAATTTTAACATAGATATCATTTTTTATCTAATGCATGAGTATATGAAATGCTAGCCGATAATAAATTGGGCAGCACCATGTGATTTAAAATTCAAAGAGAGACAATGAACTGTGTTTGATATTTTGTTTGTCTTGGTTCATTTAAATTTGGCCTTTTCAGTTAGATTCATGGGTTTTGTGTAAGATATCATGTTTCCGTAAGAACGCCAGCGGACAAAGACAGAGCGATAGAGAGAGAGGGAAAGGCAAGAGTGGGGATCTCACAGCCATGGATTACGTCGCCGGTAAATTTGTAATTTTCGTTACTGTTATTTGTCAATTAATCCGTTTTTTTTTTTAAGGTCAGTTAATTTATCAGTTAATAGTGTTACTGTTAATGATTTAGTTTAATTAATCAGTTAATAATGCTGCTGCTAATGATTTAGTTTTAGTATAATGATGTTGTTAATGATTTGGTTTTGAGTTTAAATCTGATTAGCAAAAATCGGAGGGTTTAAGGTTATGCACTTGCTTTGCATGTGACTGCCAAAGAAATTCAAGCTTCTGCCAAGGTAATTATCGATAATTGGATTGTTTAATGTGATCAAACGTGGTAGTGAAATGTTGAAGTTTATGGCTACAAGTTTCTAATTGGAATGCTAATGCTGCAATTCATGATGATCAATATGTTCTGACTTAAACATTTACTGCAAATGTATTGTTTCTTTGTGATGAATGAGTTATCTTTTGCATATAAGTCTTTTTGTTTCTCGATACTAAGTCTAAAATAGAGATTTCAGAGCAAAATTGAGTTCAGCATAGCTTTGATGGATGGATAGATGTATGCTTAGTTTGTAAGAGAAGAGAAAACGAAAACCACACCAAACAACTCGCATTTAAAGCTCTTTTTCTTTTTCTCTTTTTACATAAATCTTTCTTTGTTAGATTGCTAGGGGGCTGCACTGTGTGAGGGATTACTACAGATAGTAGCCTTACGTGACTACCTTGATTTATGCATGATGGAACTAAATTACTTTAGAATAGATAATTTTTTTGGTTTTTCTTTCTTTTGTTGGAATGTTGTCACTGTAATCCGTTAATTTTGGATTGTTTAGTGTCATTGGTTCTGTAGAATTAGACTCCAGTTGTGTCATGGGTTGTGTCATCCCACAAACAATTATGCCATGAGTGGGATGCTGGATGATTGCTAAAACATGAGACTTATCAAAATGCAAATAGGAAATAACACCTATGTAAGTATACTCTGGTTTTGGCCCTGCATTCTTAGTTGTGTGAGATATGCATGGTTGATATCAACTAATAATGCATATTGCAATTATATTCCCTTAATTGATGGGGTCTTCATAACCTTTATGAATTGAGTATAGGATTTAGATGCATAGTGTTGCGATGGGAACATGAAGACTGCATTTGGGAGTGTGCATTAAGTGTATTTGATGCATCGATATTTTTTTAACTTAAAATAACTCCCGAAGGTTTGGCCTTTCTGTATTCTCATATAGCATTCAACCAACAACATGCCATAAGGTCTCCATTCTCTTTTCTCATTTTTGTCAGGTCTTTTGAAACAAAAGCATTCAAACATACAACGTGAAATTGCATGATTAGAAGAAAACAAAGATACCCAAAAAAAAAAACTACACAAACTAAACCAAATATTAAGTCTTCCGGACACCCAAATTCAAAACCAATAAGTAATGATAACTACATTATTTTCTTTCCCAATACACAATAAATTAGCGCAAAAACTCTATATATATGTATATAACGCTTCCATATGCTTATTTCTCTTTCTTAGACGAAATTATCCATATGTCAAACCATAGTGGATAATTTCACTTTAATAACACTTCCGTATGCTGATTTCACCTCATTATTTTTTGCATTCCAATTAGTCTTTGTTTCGTTCTCAGACAGTTATCAGCATAGATGAAGTAAAATTCTGTTCTTGGCTCTCTTTTTCTTTGTTGTAGCATCTTTTGTTTGTTGATGTAAATTTGGGTTATGTTGGATTTTTCAATTTGATTCTCCAATATATGTTTTTGGTGACCAATTGTAGTAAAATGCTGCTTAAATATTCATCACCTTAAGGTTTTCATGGTTATTTGAGAATATCATATTTCTTTATACAAGACTGACTGGGCTTCTATTTTAAATGAAAGGTCAATCCCAATTTTATGCATTTAAGTGGATCACCCTCCTCTTAACCCAGGAGTTCGATTTCGCTGACAGCCTTCACACTTGGGATACACTTTCAAGTGATCTGAGGGTCCTCAGGTAGTATTATATCCTTTTGGACTGTATAGACTGAAGAGTCTGTTTTCAATGCATGAAATGAAAAAATTTGACTTTTGGTTTTCGCCTCCTGAATTATCTGAGCTATTGATTACATTAATGTGTGTAGTACATGGTATTTTTAAGCCCGAGAAGGACTAAATTATTAATTTATACAAATTTTCTTATGAGAAGACTTTCTACATCTTTTCTCACTCTTCTTAGTGTATGATTGAACTTTATACTCCTTTCATTCATTAATTTATGAATTGGGTTGTTTTTCTTTTGGGATTTCAGTATTTAGGTCTTTAGTGACTACACAATTTCATGGTTTTTTACTATTTCAGAAGTAATTGATAGAGTTTGATGTGATTCTACTAAAGTTGGAAATCGTTGTGTCCTTAGAGCAAGCAAGTCTGCAGATATCCATTTTGTTTTGATTTGGGCACCTTCAACCAGACTGTATAGGACATAAAAAATGATTTGATTGCGCTGTTATGTATTTTTTTTTTATAATTTTTATGGCGGTATCATTTTCTCAAAAAAATAGAAATCACTTAAATAAATAAACCACTCAAGCAATGAATCTTCAATAAGAACTTAATATCTTCTCAGGTTGGACAAACCAGCAGGTGTTTTCTTCACAAAATTTGCTTGCCCATCTCTTAGATGGACATAAAGAACATCAATTGTGTCTCTTACTTTTTTTGGTTTAGCTTTAAGTTATGATTTCTGATACCGTAATGAGTTTTTTCTCATAATGCATATGAAGACCTTTGATTATTTTGGTTCTATGTTTGAACTTTCAAGCCAGAAAAACTCATATGTTGCTTTTGCAGTTTGATTAGTAGTTGTTAATTAGAATTGGCTAATTCTTTTACTAAGAATTTGTTTTTACTCACTCTGTTGGTTCTTCATATAAGTACATAGAAAGTGCATCAAAGACTAATTAAAATTAGTTAGCTTATGGGTGTGTTAACATGTTTAAGTAGTAATACTTAAACTCAAAAGATGCTGGAGTGTTTCTTTCATTAATAATTTGTATTGAACTCAACATTTCATAAGAGTCGAACCTGAGAGCTTTGTGGAAAGGAATAAAACTAGATCGTACCATTATGTTTGATTACATTGCTTATAATTAGTAATAATTACATTTTATGGACATTGTAGCTTTCATGGAGTCCCCTACTCAAACATGTGTGAAGCTGAATGACAATAAACTACAGATATCAAACAATGTGGCTCACAGAATTAAGCTGGAGATTTAGGATGGTCAGTTAGTTGTTACATCCATTATTAATTTAGTAATTGTTTGTGAAAACTCACATTTCTGATTTTTTTAATTCATTGGACTATTAAACTGTGTTCTTTCACTTTGCTTTGTTTTACATATGTATTCAGCTGACAATGCAATAAATTTTTTACAGTATCACTAACAACTCCCTTTCATGAAACCAAGGATGTAAATAGAATTAGTATTTATGATGTAATAAGTATATTTTTAGGAGTATTACTTAATTGAATTTGGCACTGCAAAAAGCAATGTTGCTGCAATTGTTATTTACATCCATGCCATTGGTTTATAAGAATGGGCTTTGTGTGTTTGGGCTCCTTGAGTTTGTTTGGTTGCTATGAATTGTTTGTGGCAGACGAATTTACCATTTTGATATGATCCTTTATATATATAAATTTATGAAATTGCTTTGTGGTTAGTTTTTTATTATATATTTTTGGTTGCTATCAATTTGCTTGAGTCATGGACAGAGAGCAGGGCTGACCTGCTGAAATGGCATAGAGAAGACCAGGGCTGACCTACAGGGATGGCAGAGAGAAGAGGAGAGAGGGAAGAGTCGTGTGGTTTGGAAACAAGGGGTGGGATGAGCAAATCAAGGGTTATGGGTGCCTGAAAGCTTGGTTGCGTTTTTGTCGGAAATGGGTGCACAGAGAGATGGCTAGGTAGGGAGGGAGGGCGAGGGTAGGGTTGCTTTCAGTAATTTTGTTCTAGCTGGAAGTCATTTCCACAAGAATTGATGAAGGTCATTTCCACAACAATTGATGAGGTGTTCTCCCCAGCTGGCAGTTTCATTTGGTTCAAAAGATAAGTCTCAGTTTCGAACCAATTTTTTCTTCTTTGGCTACTTATGGTTTGATCCTAATTGAAGAGGCTTTTTTTTTTTCCTTCTGGTTTGTTCACTGTTCAGTTGTGGTTCAGTTCTCCACCTTTTGGTTGGAGTACAACAAATGCTTTTAAATTATTAAATTAGGAGAGCTAAGAAGATATTTTGTGCTAATTGCTATTTGATAACTTTGGTTTTCTCTTTTGGCTACCACCTTGCTCTCCATTTCTCTTTTTCCTCTTGCTCTACTGGTTTTTCAGTGTTACAACCTCTCTGCAAAAACCACACTGTATGTGTTTTGCATGTTTTTGTTCATGCTTCTATTGTTTATTGTTGTGGTGGTGACATTGTGAATGGAATTCTCAGTTATCTATTCCTCTAGAATACGTGATGCATCTGATTTTTGTTCATTGACAGATGATGCCACATGCCTGACATTTTTATGCCATCACTCTTGGTTCTTTTGTGATTGTTATTGTTTGTTTTAAAATGTGTATGCTGTGTGTGATGCACAGATTAGAGCAGAGTTTTCTACATGTGGTTTTAAATTGAGCAGAGGCCATAATTTTTTTTTATCAGAGGTCACAGATTGAGGTATTTTTCCTGTTGTCCATTTATTTGCGCTTTGAATTCTTACTCTGAATCTCATTGATTTTTTTGCAGTTTAGATCGAACTATCATCGCAACATCGTGATCTACTCTTGCTACTGCCTTTGATCTAGGGGTCCACAGCGATTGCACTTGAATCAAGGCTCTGGTAGTGAACTTTCTCATTCTTCTTGAAGTGCTTTAATATGTGTTGTTGATAACTGCGCTCTCTCAACGAACCAGAAATATTTTTAGACAAATCGCAACTTCCATATTTAAGAAAATGAGTGGCTTTTTAACAATGCATGAATGTAGCTTACATGTTCAGCAAAATTCATGGATATTTACTTTCAACCCGCAAGTATCATTAACTCATAAAATATTAAGTTTAATTCATGGATGTTTATATTGAACTCGCAAGAATCATTAACTCATAAAAAATTATGTTTTGTATTTTCTTTATCAACTATTGCTTCAAATTTTTATCTAAAACATTGTCTAAATGCTTATTGGTTGCATTTTTTGCCGCTCTGTTCATTCATGATTGTGTTGAATTTATTCAAATCCCGTTGCAACGCGCGGGCCTATTTTCTAGTTACTTTAGTCTAAAGTAAGGTTTGATATTGGCTCCGTTTAAATGAACAGCCTTTGGGTCCGAATTTCAGTTTAATTACGGCCATGCCACTGCATTACAGAGTGGCCTTTGTGGTTTGGACCCGATTTTTGTTCTATTTACGGCTATGCAATTGCTTTAATGAATGGCCGTTGCAGAAGGTTTGGGTTCGAGAGGCCATGCCGCCTCTGGGAATCTGGGATAGAGATAGAGAGAGGGAGAGGGAGACAGCGCGAAAGAGAGAGAGGGAGAGAAAGGAGTAGGGATCCCTCGCTGAGGGTTTCGCATTTGGGAGGTCATGCTTATGGAGATAGAGATAGAGATAGGAGAGGGAGAGGGAGATCAACCACGATCCCGGTCACGGTGCTCCGTTGGCCCGCGTCAGCTTCCGCCATCCGTTCAGGTACAATAAGCAGAACGAGCTCTTCGTTGCCGCCGAGGGAAAGAGATGGGAGTATTTCTGCGATTTGCAGAGAGAGATGGGACAAGGATGAGAGAAAGGGAGATGAGAGGATTTTGTGCGAGGATTGAAGGGAACGGGTATGGGAGTATGGGTTTACAGGCAATGGTATGGGCTGCACAGAGATGAGAGGATTTTCTCCACCACCGCTCTCTCTCCCAACTCTCTCTCTCTCTGAGTGGCTCGAAGAAAAACGAAGAAGACGAAGAGGGAAGTCTACGATTGCCTACAGATCTAAGGTTAGGGTTTCGGAGGGGCATCTTGTGCGTTTTGGGGGAAGAGGAAGAGGATGGATTCGGTCCCTTCGAACTCACATGCGAACCTGGATGAACAGATTGCTCAGCTCATGCAGTGCAATCCCTTGTCCGAACAAGAGGTACCCAAAGCCTCTAACTTTTAAGATTTTCAATTATTTTAGTTTTAATTTTGAGAAATTTGGAAATATAACCATTTTGAGAACCATCTAATGAAATTTAGCCTATCTTTTCTTATTCTTATAAAACTAGCCAAAATTGAAGTTAAAAAGACTTAATTACCCGTATGTCAGAACTCTCTCTTCTTCTCCTACCTCTGGAGCTCTAGTGTTTGTTTCTTTAACTCTTCATCTCTATCCCAATTGTTGAAACACTACCACCACACTTCTCTTTACTCAGAGGCAATTGAACCAAGTGATTACAACATCAAATGCATAATTGTTGGTTTTTGTGTTGATCTTAAATTTGTTGTTAGGTTTCTTGGGTAGCTGTGGAACATCAGAGTACATCACTCTCAAACACCCACTCTTGGGAACCGACCTTCCATGCTGGGTTTCTCAAATGTCTCTCTTATTTTGTTTTTGATGTCTTTTTTTCTTTTCAAAACGAATCTGATTACATCTAAAGCTTATTTGGTGTTTTTATAAGAAAAAAATAAACGGGTTTATTGTTCTGATTTTATTTAATTGTATGAATTGCAGGTTAATTAATTTGTTCCTTTTATGGACCAAGAATGTAAAAGGTACGGATCTGGCAATTTTTTTTTTTACGAATTGAAGAATACAAAAGGCATGGTTTTAGCAAGTTGTATAAGAAGACGCAAGACCCAGGGGAGGAAAAGATAAGGAAAGGTATTCATGCATTAGTGTTTAATATTGATCAAATAGTGCATGAATTGTGTGGCAAGTATGCTGAGAAGAGAAACACAGATGGAATTTGGGGATGCAAGGATTGTGGAAAAACTGAAGCTAGCACTGCTAGTTCTTAAATCGTTAAAATTGCAAAAGAGGAGGATTTTAGTAATTAAGGGTATATTCGTACTTTCATTCAACTTTTGGTTATAATTATCAACAATTTAAAAGGGTGGTTATAATTCTATACAGGGACCAAATTTTGGTGTAAATGTGTTTTTGGCTACTCCAACCTCTTATCTTGGCAGGATTTTGGCATGCATGCAAGGTATAGTTCTCAATTCATAACTAATTTGTTTGTGTGATTCGATTTGAATTCAAAATTTTATATGTTCATTTTATTTGTAGAGTTAAATAGCTGATGAATCTTTATCAATGAAGCAGATGGAATGGTTTTGTTGAATGTGAATGATCATTGTCTGAGGGGAACATTATAATCTAAAGCTGTAACTTGAGGTTTTGGAGTGAAACTCAAAAGAGCTTTAATACTAGATATTATTGTGTATGAATGTGATATTTGATCTTACTATACACTCCAATAAGTAATAAGAGATGGTGAGCCCATTTTAAGTGTCATTTGTCTTCAGAAACTCAAATTTTGACCCTTTTGTATATATTGGTGGAAATGCAGAGATGGGTTCTCTTTGCTACTATCCTTATTTTGTATATTCAGTTGCATAGAGTCGACATGACATGCACAACGATGGTCAGATTGCCACCCTTAGTTGGTGGTATTATCTTTACAACACATTCAAATTGAGGATTTAGAAAATCTAATAATAAAACCCAAATATATGTTCCATGCTTTTTGTTTTCATTTTCGGTTAAAAGGTTGGAGTTTTGGATTGGGATTTACCTTTAACCTATAATTTTGTGCTCAGGACACCATCTTGGGAGTCTTAACATGATTGTTCTTCTATTTCATAGATTCGACATGTGCTTAGTATCTCATTTAATTGGTGTACCTTTTGCTCATTTAACTCAAATTTAATACGATTTGGTCCTCCAATTCTTTGAATTGCTAACAGATTTACTTTCTTTGGAAATTTCAGGAACTCTGGTTGTGGGAGGAAGAAGCCAGTTCCTTACTATTTTTAGGTATACAATTTTGTGCCCTGATTGCATGTTCAAAGTCTAATTAGTTATATAAATTTTTTATTTATCTTTGCAAAGCTTTCGTACTTGGATTTTAAATATGTGATTGGTTTGTGAAAAATAAACGAGAAGAATAATCATGGGGACATTCTTATTCAAATTAAATATGTTTTATTCATCCGATTACGCCTGAAACAGATGGTTCCCGCATCAACGCGTGGGCTTATTTGCTAGTACAACCAGTTACAAGCATACTCTCTCCCATCCGAGATGCTCTTATTTGATAGTTCATTTTTGGCATTTTTTGTGTATTCAAGTCAAATGTGGGGGCTCCTCTCTTCGTCTAATTTTTCCAACAATAATGCTACTATATATTAATTTATATATTTTGCTGAGACAATATCATTCTTGGACCGAGTCCTAGGTCTACTTCCGATAATTTCCTCAGTTACACACTGGAGAACAATTTGTCTTCCCATGTGCCCAATTATTCAACAATATTGTAGTAAAAAATGACAAAAAAATGCGAAATCATACATGTAAGAAGGGCGTAGAGGGAACAATTGAGGTCTTAGATTTTCATTGCTTTCCCACGAATTTAATGAAAAATCCATTGAAAGCTTCAACCAAGATGTGCTTGCTTCTTTTCTACTCTACTTTGCTGCTCATTGTTGCAGCAGTATTCTCCATAGCTGATGACGGCACAAGTACATTTCAGTCCATTAGTGACGGTGAGACTGTAGTTTCAACTGGCGGAACATTTGAGCTAGGATTTTACAGTCCCGATGCTTCTAATAGACGGTATGTGGGGATATGGTACAAGAAGATTTCTGTTAAAACCATTGTATGGGTTGCCAACAGAGACACACCCCTCACTGATTTGTTTGGCGTCCTGAAGATCACCAACCCCGGAATACTTGTCCTCAACCACAACATGAGCACAATTTGGTCCTCCAACACATCGAGAACTGCACAGAATCCAGTGGCACGTCTTTTGGATTCGGGTAATCTTGTTGTGGTAGATAGGAGTGATGATGACCCTGAGAACTTTCTGTGGCAAAGTTTTGATTACCCTGGCGATACATGCCTACCAGGTGCGAAGCTTGGTAGGAACACAGTTACAGGCTTCAATTGGCATCTTAGATCATGGAAAAGTCCTCAGGATCCTTCTCCAGGTAATTATACATATCAATTTGGTCCCAAAGGATATGCAGAAATGTTTCTGAGGGAAGGTTCTGTCATAAAATTTCGGAGTGGACCATGGAATGGAGTCCGGTTCAGTGGAATGCCGCAGTTAAGTCCAAACCCTATATACACATACGGTCTTGTTTTTGAGCCTGATGAAATGTACTACAGTTACAAGCTTCGCAACAACTCAATCCTTTCGAACATGGTGTTAACTTCAGAGGGGCTTTCACGGCGCTATATATGGATTGATAGAACCAAAGATTGGTTTCTTTACCTAACAGCCCAGATTGATAACTGTAACAACTATGCATTCTGTGGTGTATATGGCACATGTAACATTGAAAAGTCCCCGGTATGTAGCTGTTTGAAAGGATTTACCCCAAAGTTTCCAAACGAATGGGATTTGGTGGATTGGTCAAATGGCTGTGTGAGAAAGACTTCTCTAAATTGCACCGGAGACGTGTTCCAAAAGTACTCGGGGTTGAAATTGCCTAGCACAGAACAATCCTGGTTTAACAGAAGTATGAACCTCAAGGAATGTGAGATGGTGTGCATGAAGAACTGCTCCTGCACGGCTTATACAAATTTGGATATCCGAGATGGAGGAAGCGGGTGTTTGCTGTGGTACGGCGATCTAATTGATATAAGATACTTGGCTGAAAACGGGCAAGATATTTATATAAGAATGGCTTCATCGGAACTAGGTATGTAAAAAACCCCTGTTGGTGAATATGCATTTATTCATGATCAAAAGCTTGAAACAAAGTCAAGACATAACGAAGTGAAACGTTGTATTGATTCCAACAGTTTAAACCTTGAATTTTGACACAACTAGCAATATCTTCTTTTAGAATTGTCTCACAAACTAGCAACTATTAGTTGGTTGATAGACGCTATAGAGTTTTTATTTATTTATTCAGTACTCTCTGACTCATAGATTATCTGTTTTAAAAAATGAAGACAATACAAAGATCGACGCTAAATACTCTGAATCCAATGTGAAGAAAATGAGAATCATAATAAGCACTACTGTGTTGTCTACCGGACTGCTGATCATGGGCCTGGCCCTGCTGTTTTATGTTTGGAAGAAGCAGCACCAGAAAGGTGGTAAGTTGGCTATACTATTCCGCTCCTCTGCTTTACAAGTTACATAGTTCTGTTGTATAGGGAATTTTTTTCACCCCTGTAACTGTGTCTTTGCAGGAAAACTGGGATGCGGCCAAAAGGAGGATCTTGAATTACCGTTATTTGATTTGATGACTGTAGTTTCTGCAACCAGTAACTTTTCAATTGAAAACAAACTTGGTGAAGGAGGTTTCGGATCTGTCTTTAAGGTACAACCAAATAGTCCTTCACAATTTCCAAGTTGCATAGATAGATGTAGTTCTGATTATAATATGGAATGATGGATACAAGTAGTGTGCAAACTATAAAGTATGAATTTTGGCCATAACATACGCTGATGGATTTCAGGGTACAATGAAAGATGGACAAGAAATCGCAGTGAAAAAGCTTTCAAAAAGTTCTCAACAAGGGCTCGACGAGTTCAAGAATGAAGTTACACATATTGCCAAACTTCAGCACAGGAATCTAGTGAAGCTTCTTGGATACTGCATTCAAGAAGACGAGATGATGCTGATCTACGAGTACATGCCTAACAAGAGCTTAGACTTCTTTATATTCGGTTTGACCACTCAAAAACCTTACATTTAGTTCGATTAGTCCACTTATGCTCGCATGATGTATTTTTTGACAATTGTGAACTGAAGTATGATATGCTGCAGATCAAAGAAGAAGGATGTTATTAGACTGGCCGAAGCGCTTTGAAATTATTAATGGGATAGCTCGAGGGATCCTCTATCTTCATCAAGATTCTAGACTGAGAGTTATCCATAGAGATCTCAAAGCAAGTAACATTTTGTTAGGCAGTGAATTTAATCCGAAAATCTCAGACTTTGGCCTGGCTAGAAGCTTTGGAGGAAATGAAACGAAAACAAAAACGAAGAAAGTGGTCGGAACATAGTAAGTATCCTAAAACACAATTGTACGACTCTTTTTTTCCGAATTTTCAAAAACACTAATAGAAACTAGAAAGTCTAGATTCTTTGCGTATAAAAACATTTTTTGACATATTGGTTTGCAGCGGTTACATGTCCCCAGAATATGCAATTGATGGTTTCTACTCTATAAAGTCCGACGTCTATAGCTTTGGTGTTATGGTGCTAGAGATAGTGAGTGGGAGCAGAAATAGAGGATTCTCTCATCCAGACCACAAACTCAACCTTCTTGGACATGTGAGTGTGACAACATCAAATGTCAGGTTAAAATTTCTTATTACTCGATTCTACTACTTCCACTAAGTAGACTAGTTTTCATGTTTTAGGCGTGGATGCTACACACAGAAGGTAGGCCTCTCGAATTGCTTGATACATCGGTAGAGGACTCCATCACTTTGCATGAAGTTGTACGAACAATTCATGTGGGTCTTTTGTGTGTGCAGAGGAATCCAGAAGATAGGCCAAGCATGTCGGCTGCAGTTCTAATGTTGGGTGGTGAAGGTGCATTGCCCCCACCTCTAGAACCTGGTTTCTACAGTGAAAGGGATTTGACTGAACTTGATGCCGGTCATTCTTCTAAAGCATGCTCAGCTAATGATGTCACTATTTCACTACTTGAGGCTCGATAAAATATTGGAAATGATTTTCGCACACATATGGCTTTATTTTGTCTCTTGATTTTCCTATGACTTTTTCAATTGGAAGACAATGTTATATGAGTCATTGTCACATAGTGACACTCTTTTGGCCGATTCACAAAAGTTTGTGAATATGATCAGAACTATCATGTTATAAATCGATTCGTAAAGATGATTTTTCAGCAAAAAAATAAAATATGATATTGTTTAGTCATTGAGCTATATAAAAACATATGGTAGGAATTGATAAAAGTATTATGAACTGTTTATGAGGCATCTTCATTCTTGAGTGGCCAAGCATTGTTCATTTTTAAGGCGGAAAAAAAAATCAACGGAGAAAAATTCTAACAGATTTTAGTATGTGGCTAGAACAAATTTTCATCAATTGGAACATTTTCGAAATGTTTTAAATGATCTGAAAAAATTTACAATAGAACAAAAGTTCTATGAAAATAAGTTTTATGACGGTTTTGTTGAATTCCCCAAAACAAATTAAAAACCCCAAATAACAATTGTATATATATATATATATATATATAAGTAATGCTATCTACACACTTAGGCCATCTCCAATCGAAGGGTCCAGAGGGTCAGAGGGTCGAAAATAGCCCGAAAACCGTCTCCAATCGAGGTCTAGGCCAAAGGGCTCATGGGCCCCACGAAATCTGAAAGGGTTAAAGGGCTGGCCCAATCCAGTCAGCCAGTCAGCCCGGAGCTGGCCAGAAATTCTAGCATTTCAGTCGGATATAACTGACAGGAATTTATTTAATATAAATATATTATAACCGACATGAATGCTTAAACAAATTTTTGAATTCAACAGCTAGCTGACGCCAGTTACCGTTGGATTCAATTTTTTTTTTTTTTTTGGTTTTTTGGGCCAATTTTTTTTTAATTCTTAGAAATTCTAATTTTTTTTCCTATAAATACCTAAATCATTCATTCACCATTCCTCACAAATTTTTCACCATTCCTACACCATTTCAATTCTCATATTTTCTTTCCTCTTTCAAAAATCTATCCTTCAATTTTTTCAATAATTTTCAAATATAAGTTGTAGTTTTTAAATTTAAGTTGTTGTTGTAGTTTTTAAATTTAAATAATAAATTATGTTTGGCCCTTGGTTGGAGACCTTTTTTGTGACGGCTAAAACGAGCCATATGACCCTTTAGCCCTCGGTTGGAGATGGAGGCAAATATAATCCTATATTGTTCATTAAAATATTAATATTTTGGATGGTCATAGGGCTAAAATGAGCTCCTTGGTCAGCCATCGGTTGAAGATGACCATTTTTACTTCTCACACATCTTTTCAATATTCGCTCCTCGGATTGAGTCAACACTCGGTTAATTGTAATTGTAAGTCCCATTCTAGCAATCAAGTAAAAAAGTTCGTATGGGTAGCCAACCGAGACACACCGCTCATTGATTCATCAGGTCTACTCACGGTCACCATCCCTGGAATTCTTGTCCTTGTTGATACTAACATGACAAGCGTTTGGTCCTCGAACACACCAACATCTGCGTCGAATCCAGCAGCGCCGCTTTCGGATTCGAAAATCTTGTTGTGACAGATTGTAATGATCGCAACTAGATCTGTAAACGGGTCGGGTTGATCGGGTTTGGATCGGTTCAATCCGACCCGTTAAGCTAACGAGTCATCCAAACCTAACTCGTTAAGTTAACGGGTCACCCGAACCCAACCCGTTAATCTATCGGATCACCCGTTTCACCCGGTAACATTTTTTTTTTAAATTTTTTTTTTCCAATACAATTACAAAACTGGTGCTGACAGTGAAAAAGGTACTGACTTGGATATATAGTAAACAAACAAGGAGCTGCGACTTGGATTTCTCTGGTTCTGGAACTCTTCCTGGAGGCTCTCGAGCTCCTCTCTGCAATTTGAAGTGTCGTGAATCCGTAATTGCGTGAAAATATCGGTCGCTCCTACCGCAAATGCTTTGGATCTGTTTATCAATTGTCGAACCCAAGCTGGCTTCGTCGTCGCAGTAGTAGTGCTACTACTCATCACCCAAAGCACTTGGTCATAATATTCATCATCTAATGAAGACGTAGTTGTTAGAATTGCAACTGAATTATTCCATGAGAATAATGGTACCAGGTGCTTGAAATCCTGCAATTCTCCTGGCAGACGCATCACATGGAAAACCTCATCGTTTAAGTTGAACGAAAGAATAGTGAGCTCGCACCCCGTCTGCAGTACCAAACAATACAAGAATCCATTCAAGCCTTGAATAGAGCTGCGGATGATGTCTTTGAAGAGGATGGAGAGGAGGGTTGACCTGCGGATCATGGAGCGGGGGAGATTTCTTGGGAAAGATGGCGGAGGGAGCGGAGGAGGGCGATATGAAGGCCCCTGCCGATAAATTGTGGTTATAATTTATAACGGGTGATAACGGGTGCTGACGGGTCTAACGGGTTGACCCAAAGTAACCCGTTATTTAACGGGTTGTTAACGGGTTCACCCGTTAGCAACCCGACCCATTAAGCATCCACCCAAATACTAATATTAACGGGTCGGGTTAACGGGTACAAAACTCGCCCGCTCCATGATCCGCAGAATATGTTAACGGGTGATTTTTGTACAAAACCCTGTCAATAGGCTAATCGCAACGACCTTGAGAATTTTATGTGGCAGAGTTTTGATTACCCTATTGACACATTCCTACCGAGTACAAAACTCGGTAGGAACACATTTACTTGCTTTGCTTGTAAAATATAGTTCTTGATACATTGCTTTGCACTGGTTACATTACATGTCCCTAGAATATGTCTTCGATGGGTTCTACTAGATAAAATCTGACGTCTATAGCTTTGGTGTTATGGTGCTCGAGATAGTGAATGTGAAGAGAAACAAAGGATTTTCTCATCCAGGCCACAGCCTCAACCTGTTAGGACATGTAAGTGCCAGCTGTCAAATTGATCATTTTTCGTCGAATTATGCTAGGGGGACTATATTCTGACTGCATTAGCTAATGATATACAGTGTGTGACAGTGACTTCTCTATTAACATCTAGTGATGATAACTCATTTAAAAAATGGATTTGATTCCGCTTAAAAATATAAAATGTGGTTCGTCTAGCATTATTGTTTATATTTACTTGATTATTTATACTTCTATTTATTCAGTACGATTGGTGGTTGTGATCTTTTAGGCATGGAATTAACACACAAAGGCAAGTCCATTGAACTTCAGTAATCCACATGCCGTTTTGCGGTCGATCCATATGTCTTTTATGCGGGCAGCGAAATCCGGCAGCAGTTCTGATGTTGAGTGGTGAAAGTGCATTATCGTTTATAGATTTCAATTGGATTAGATTATACATTTGAACTACTATGATTCAGATTCGACAACTTTACTGTACGTTCTAATGTTTACTACAATACATGATTGAACATTTTGTTTTGGTACAACTTAACTAAAATACAACCAATAACATGAAAGCAACTGAGGCAACTGATAGCAATGGAAACAAGGTTGCAAAAAACAACCACAACCAACAACCAAGAACAACCCAAAGCAGAAGCAAAAACAAACAAGAGAAACAGAGAGACTCTGAGGAAGCAAAACTTCTACAAAGAAATTATGTAGGGAATTGTAGACACAATGGCATAAAAAGAAAAGGAAGTAGCATCCATGGAATCATTCTGAAAAATATTGACTTTGCTATAAAATAAAAAAAATTACGCGAAGAGGGAGAGAGACACACACCCACACACTAAGGGACATTACTTTAGTCTAAAGTAAGGTTTGAAATTGGCACCGTTTAAATGAACAGTGTTTGGGTCTGAATTTTAGTTTAATTACGGCCATGCCACTGTGGTTTGGACCCCATTTTTGTTCTATTTATGGCTATGCCATTGCTTTAATGAATGGCCATTGCGGAAGGTTTGGGTTCGAGAGGCCATGCCGCCTCTGGGATAGAGATAGAGAGAGGGAGAGGGAGAGGGAGACAACGCGAAAGAGATCTAAGAAAAAAATAAACGGGTTTATTGTTCTGATTTTATTTAATTGTATGAATTGCAGGTTAATTAATTTGTTCCTTTTATGGACCAAGAATGTAAAAGGTATGGATCTGGCATTTTTTTTTTACGAATGGAAGAATTGTTGACCCTAAAAACTACCAAGCCTACGTGGCACGCATGCTGAGTAATTGATAAGCTAACTACGTTCTTCGATTGCGTGCAGGGCGTGCAACTCGACGGCCGAGCTCCGTCGGTGAGTAAAATTTGTTGATGTTGCGTTGGGAGCGCTGCTGACTTCTTAATCTTGAGACTGCGGCCGAGGAAGGAACACATCTCAACCTTCAGGTTCCAAAGCTTAAAGACAAGGCTGCTAGTTCGGCGAAGTTCAATATCAAATTCGGCTCTCAGGGTGCCGAATGTAGTAACCTGGTAACACCTCACTTCGCCGAGAAGGCTGATGAGATGACTTCTGCCAATAAGGATTTGAAAATCCTTCTCGACCGAGACTTGGATAGATAACCAGTTGACCTCGTCGCAGTGTTGTTTATCTAAACTGAAAGTGCTTCACGGTCAGCTGATTCTACGGTAACAGTGCTGTTTATCCAAACTGAAGATGTTCGCTGGTTGCCTTCATAGTGTTGTTTATCCAAACTGAAGATATGTTGGCGAAAAAGGAAAATAAAAATCTCAAGGTTGTTGAGAGGTTGCGCAGGACAGTTTGTGTGTTGAATTGGAGGGGGGCTCATTGCTGCATACGACTCTGTATTTATAGTGGTTGTCTTTTGTTCTACATGGCTTGATAACTTTGTAGAGTCCAACTGCAACTCTACCTCGGGGAACTGAAATTGATCTGTGTCAAATGCCAAGGCATATCTTTCAAATTTCGTGACTTTTCAAACAAAATAAAGCCTATCTAGGCTTTATCACATCACATCAAAAACCTAGCCCACCTAGGCTTTTTATCTCATAAAAAACCTCCATCAGAAGCCTTTAAACTCATCTGATAACTTCCATCACCATGCAAAAGGCCTAGCCTACCTAGGTTTCTTATTTCACCATTATCCAAGACCATCAAATCCTAGGCTTATCACATCATCACCAAAAGCTAGGCCTATCTAGGCTTTTTCATGATCTATCCATGCATGCATTGTTGGCGTGTGAGTCCCTATTTGAATAGGAATGTAATTATTGGTTTATTGTATTTCCTAGTTAGTTAGGTTCATTCCTTTAATTGTACCGCAAGAGATGCGGTGTGTATAAATATAAATCCTCCGAGAAAGAGAAGAATAACAATCAACAAAGAATTAAACCTTAAATACAAATTTCATCTTGGTATCAGAGCCAATCCCTGGCCGGAAGTGTGCCGACGAGGACGTCGGGCCCCTAAAGGGGTGGATTGTGACATCCCACATCGCCCAGGGGAGTGATCCTTAAATTTATATTCTCATCCCTACCTAGCACGAGGCATTTTGGGAGCTCACTGGCTTCAGGTTCTGTAAGAACTCCGAAGTTAAGCGAGAAGGAGGCCAGAGCACTCCCAGGATGGGTGACCCACTGGGAAGTTGCTCGTGAGTTCCCAAAAACAAACCCGTGAGGGAATGGTAAGTCCAAAACGGACAATATCGTGCTACGGTGGTAGAGCAAGCCGGGGATGTGGTGGACCCGGGCCGGGATGTGACAAATGGTATCTTAGCAGGTTTCGGCCTGTCTCTGCCTCAACCCTAATCCCAACTACTGCCAGTGTGAAAATATAATTTTTTCTTGTTGGCTGCCCAGCCGACTGGAGAATGTTGCGAACTCTTCGACTTGCTGCCAAAATCACAGACCAAAAAACAATCACCAACTGCCTTTGAAAGTCTCGAGACAAGAGACTTTCATAAGAACTTTGAATCAGAAGCAAACAAAAGAAGAGAAAAAAGAAAAAATACACAGAAGCCACAATCTATGGCTGACGACAGGGCTATTATTCCAGCCATGGCACCGACATCAGGAACCCAGAGTCCACATGGGAAGAATGTAGCAGCAGCTTTGATGAATAATTCACCTAGAAGTGGGCGTGCCAAGACAGCCCAAAACCCACGGGAAAATGGAATAGCAACCAAGTCTGCCAACTCAAATCATGCTGCCAGTGACTTGGGCCAAATCTGCCAACCTGCGGGAAAAAAACAGGAGGCCGACCCAAATGAACTGGGCCCACAACTCTTTTTCTTGAATATGATTACTTTAAACGAGGAATCTGAAGATCCAGGTAACACAAGCATTGCCCTAATTGCGTTTATTGATCATGATACATGTTGGATTATTGACTCCGGAGCTACAGATCATATGACGTACGATCATACTTTCTTTAATTCCACAACATCGCCTCCACGAAATAGTATAGTTACTGCCAATGGAGGAGGTGCTCCAGTTACAGGAGCCGGATCAATTGCACTTACTCCAACTCTCTCCCTGCACAATTGTTTACTTGTTCCCACATTGTCTAGTCATTTATTATCTGTGGGACAGGTCACTGAACAATTAGATTGTGTTGTGCTAATGTTTCCTTCATTATGTTTACTTCAAGATATCCGAACTCAGGCGATCATTGGGCGTGGTATTAAGAGAATGGGGTTGTACTATGTTGACGATGTTACACAAGGTCGTGCTCATCAAGTTCGAAGTCAGGATAGTAAAAAGTTAAAGACTGTTCAATTGTGGCATCGTCATCTTGGTCATGCCTCATTCAGATATTTGCGGAAATTACTTCCAACATTATTCAGTAACATTTCAGATTCATGCCTCAAGTGTAATGTCTGCACATTAGCTAAAAGTCATCGTGCTTCGTATTCTCCAAGTTTTATTAAAAGAACAGTTCCTTTTGAGTTAGTTCATTCTGATGTGTGGGGATCATCTCCAGTTACTTCTCGGCATGAAATTTGTTGGTTTGTCACATTTGTTGACGATTGCACTAGAATGACTTGGTTGTATCTCATGAAAAATAAGAGTGATGTGGGTGAAATCTTCAAAACATTTTATCACATGGTTTACACACAATATTTGCTTCCTGTTAAAGTTTTCCGATCTGACAATGGTGGTGAATATCTCAATCAGGACATGTCCTAGTTCTTCAAAGACAAAGGTATTCTTCATGAGACTACATGTCCTCAGACCCCTCAACAAAATGGAGTAGTTGAACGGAAAAATAGACATTTGCTTAAGGTTACCCGTGCACTTCTAATTGGTGCATGTGCACCCAAAACGTATTGGGCCGATGCAGTACCCTATGCCATTTATCTCATGAATCGAACTCTTTCCGAACTCCTTTGGCAATGTTCGCTAATCATGTCTCTCTCCCTTCCACTCTTCATCTGGAACCTTGAGTTTTTTGGTGTGTAGCTTATGTTCATCTTCACAAAAATCAACGGAGTAAGCTTGATCCATGTGCGATGCAATGTGTTTTCATTGGCTTTAGCCCTCAACAAAAGGGGTATAGATGTTATCATCCCCCTACTCAACATGTTTACGTCACCATGGATGTGACCTTCTCAGAAGATGAACTTTATTTTTCCCCCCAGCCATACTCTTCAGGGGGAGACGACTGGAGATGAAGATTGTGGATGGATGGATGTCGGCCCAGCTGCCAACCCGGATCGTGAGAATGAAGCTGCAAGTAGCCCAAATGGGCGTGACGACTATCAAGTTGCAGTTGGCCCAAATGGGCATGATGACATGGGAAAAGAAAGCCCAAATGGGCGTGAGGCAGCAACCAACTGTGACAGCACCGAGTGCAACAACACTGAGTGCAATGAAAGCCCAAGTGGGCTAGATGACCAGGCCAAAACGGTAGTAAATGGACCAGACGATGTCACGGTACAAAATGATTTTTTGTTTGGTGTGTGCCCACGTAGGCATGCTGCAAGGGATAAAGTTGGACCAAGTGTGACGTACAATGACAACAATAGCCCCCTTCAACTTCCTCAAGTACATGTCAGTCCTACAGAAATAATTTCCGAGGTAAGTACTCACTCAAAACCTACCGAATCAGTTTATGTGTTACCTCCTAGACAGAAACGGGGAAAATCACCAGACAAGTACTCCCTATAAGGGAAGGTGCGATATTCAATTGCTAACTATGTTTCCACTCATCGACTATTGCTGAAATACTGTGCACTTGTTCAACAAATGGAAAATATTAAAATTCCTACCAAGGTAGAAGAAGCCTTGAGAGATCCAAAGTGGACAGAGGCAATGCAAATTGAGATGGAAGCATTACAAAAAAAATAAGACATGGAGAGTGGCTACACTTCCTAAGGGTAAGAAATCAGTAGGGTGCAAATGGGTGTTTACCATCAAACATAAGGTGGATGGAACGATCAACAGATACAAGGCAAGATTAGTAGCCAAAGGATATACACCGACCTTTGGTGTTGACTATCAGGAAACTTTTGCTCCAGTTGAAAAAATGAATACCATTAGAGTTCTGTTATCTCTTGCTGCTAATCTTGATTGGCCTCTAAGACAGTTTGATGTAAAAAATGCTTTTTTGCACGGGGATTTAGAGGAAGAGGTATACATGGATTTTCCACCAGGCTACGACGTTGAATACTCCAATGGGAAAGTATGCAGACTTCAAAAGGCATTGTATGGTTTGAAACAATCACCTAGAGCATGGTTTGGACGATTTTCTTAGATCATACCTTATTCATCAAGCGTAAGGATGGTAAGGTGACTTTGCTCATTATATATGTGGATGATATGATTGTTCAAGGTGATGACACAAAGGAGATTGAACAGTTACAAGGGTACTTGTACTCTGAGTTCGAGATGAAAGATCTCGAAGGACTCAAATACTTCCTGGAAATTGAAGTTGCTAGGTCTCAAGAAGGCATATACTTGTCGCAACAAAAGTATGTGTTAGACTTATTATCAGAAACCGGTATGCTGGCATGTAAACCCGTGGATACCCCGATCGTGAAAAATCATCACCTTGCAATTTATCAAGACCAAGTCCCGACGAATAAAGAAAGGTATCAAAGGTTAGTTGGAAGATTGATTTACTTATCACTTACGAGACCTGATACTGCTTATGCCATAAGTGTGGTAAGTCAGTTTATGCATGCACCAAGTGAGGATCACATGGCAGCAGTAATGCGGATTCTTAGTTACTTAAAAGGGGCTCCTGGGAAAGGATTAATGTACAAAAAGCATGGACACATGAAGGTGAAGGGATATACTGATGCAGATTGGGCTGGGAATATTACTGACAGGCGGTCTACGTCAGGTTATTTCATGTTTGTGGCTGGTAATCTTGTGACTTGGAGAAGTAAGAAGCAGAATGCCGTGGAAAGATCGTCCACAGAGGCGGAATACAGGGGAATGGCACATGGTATTTGTGAGCTCTTATGGCTTCGGATCCTACTTACTGAAATAGGATTCAAACCAAAGGGATCTATGGTGTTATACTGTGATAATCAGGTAGCGCGAGAGATAGCTAATAATCCAATACAACATGATAGAACCAAGCACGTTGAGGTAGACAGGCACATTATAAAAGAGAAGCTGATGTTAAGCTCATTGACATTCCGTTTGTTAGGACAGAAGAACAATTGGCTGACATCTTAACTCATGCAGTTTCTGCTGGAAGATTTCAGGACTCACTTGACAAGTTGGGGCTAGGAGATATCTACGCACCAACTTGAGGGGGAGTGTTGGAGTGTGAATCCCTATTTGAATAGGAATGTAATTATTGGTTTATTGTATTTCCTAATTAGTTAGGATTCGTTCCTTAAATTGTACCGCAAGAGATGCGGTGTGTATAAATATAAATCCTCTGAGAAAGAGAAGAATAACAATCAACAAAGAATTAAACCCTAAATACAAATTTCATCTTGCATAATAACCTTCTACCGCATCACGCAACTATTTTCTTATTTCATCTGCGGTGCAAAAGCCATCATGACCACATCAGTGCTAGGAGTCCTAATCCAAGCTGCTCTTCACACGATGCATTGCTAACAAATCCAAATTAATTTGGACTGGGCTTTTTGCTTCTGAGTTGGGGCTATGATTTGTATCCCATTTGTTTTGTACAAGAAAATCAAGATGATTTATCAAAAGATAATTATTATGATTAAAAACCATAACATTATCTCAAAACAAAATTATCTTAACTTCTTATCCGACGGTCTAGAACCATGCTTACTCAACGGCCTTGATTGCACGGGTCGATGGTGTAATTTTGGGTCCAAACAAGAATACAAAAGGCATGATTTTAGCAAGTTGTATTGGAAGACACAAGACCCAGGGGAGGAAAAGATATGGAAAGGTATTCATGCATAAGTGTTTAATATTGATCAAATAGTGCATGAATTGTGTGGCAAGTATGCTGAGAAGAGAAACACAGATGGAATTTGGGGATGCAAGGATTGTGGAAAAACTGAAGCTAGCACTGCTAGTTATTAAACCGTTAGCAAAAGAGGAGGATTTTAGTAATTAAGGGTATATTCGTACTTTCATTCAACTTTTGGTTATAATTATCAACAATTTAAGGGTGGTTATAATTATACAGGGACCAAATTTTGGTGTAAATGTGTTTTTGGTGAGAATTTGTGTTGAGTTTTAGGAAATGAGACGGATCGAGCTCTGAAATGTTAGAGCTTGATGGGGCAGATAAAAAAATGTGGTGCATTTCTTTGTTTGCGACTATGGGCGTGATCTGTGAATTGAATTTAGCTGAATTAGGGTTCTTATGGGACCGATCTAGGGTTGTGATTTCATATAATTTGGGGATCCATGGATGAATGTTTTGATTTCACTTAGGCGGATTGATCTTTTTATTGGATTTACCATAGGGTTAAAAATTCTAAAGAAATACATGAACTGCGGGTTTCCGCGTGTGGGTTTGTGAACAAGAAAAACAAAATTTGGGTTTCTAAGTATAAGGCCACAAAAACTGAATCTTTCAATAGATTTTTAAACCTATGTGGAGTTATGATTAGCAGAGACTTTGTGGAGCGTAGTATTTGAGTATGGTTTTGGCTAAATATGATCATTGTAATACATTGTTAAGAAGATACCTTGAATTCTTCCTTATTTGGACAGTTCTGAAATCAGTAATGTTAAACGTCCTTAGTTTACGTTCTATTCTATGAGGAAACTCTATAAACCTTTTGATTTGCCAAATAATGTGCACTCTGCGGTGTATGCTTTATAGTGCATGTAAGCTACGAATATTTCTTGGGGAGGGATGAAGGGTTGTGTGGATATGCTAGGCTGATGGCATACTTTACAAGAGTGTTAGCTTTGAAAGTGAGTTGCTTTAGTGATTCTTGAATTTCAGAACATGGCTATGTTCTGTGGTACACCAGCCTATACACTATTACACGTTATAAGACCAAAAAAATTGCTCATTGAAAGTGCTAATGAGCAAGAAAACGGAAATCTGTTATTGAAAGTGCACGCATGTTCAATTTAATGTTTGTTGGCTTCTTGGGAGTTTATTTAAGATGTATAATAATTGTCATCTTAATTTTTTTGTTTAATATAGTTAAGGGTGCTCGAGAAGACCAAGGAAATATTAATGGAAGAAAGCAATGTCCAGGTAGGCCTTTTTAGTTGCAAGTTTCTGTTTCATGTCTTTCTTTGTATTGTTTCATACAAGTTTTGGACCAATAATGATTTGGACATGTCTTGAGGTAAATGAATAACCATTTTGGGTCTTATGTTTTGCAGCCTGTGAAAAGCCCTGTAACTATCTGTGGTGATATTCATGGACAATTCCATGATCTGGCGGAGCTTTTCCGCATTGGAGGAAAGGTATTTGTTCTGATTTGGGCTATTTAATTCTTCTTACATTTGCTTAATAGGTTGCTACTTATCGGTGATGTTTTCTCTTTCCTATTTTGTAGTTTTCTGGTTTGTTCTGTTGGATGTTTCACTTTCCAAAACTAACATTTATTTCCTGTTGTTGCAATTTTGTTTGCAGTGCCCAGATACAAACTATTTGTTTATGGGAGATTATGTGGACCGTGGCTATTATTCAGTTGAAACAGTGACAGTAAGTACGAGTATTTTTATTTCTACTTATCTTTCAATTAGTTAAGCTATAATTTTTTGTGTATTGAAGTCAAATGTGGGGGCTGCTCTCTTCGTCTAATTTTTCCAACAATAATGCTACTATATATTAATTTATATATTTTGCTAAGACAATATCATTCTTGGACCGAGTCCGATGTCTACTTCCGATAATTTCCTCAGTTACACACTGGAGAACAATTTGTCTTCCCATGTGCCCAATTATTCAACAATATTGTAGTAAAAATGACAAAAAAATGCGAAATCATACATGTAAGAAGGGCGTAGAGGGACAATTGAGGTCTTTGATTTTCATTGCTTTCCCACGAATTTAATGAAAAATCCATTGAAAGCTTCAACCAAGATGTGCTTGCTTCTTTTCTACTCTACTTTGCTGCTCATTGTTGCAGCAGTATTCTCCATAGCTGATGACGGCACAAGTACATTTCAGTCCATTAGTGACGGTGAGACTGTAGTTTCAACCGGCGGAACATTTGAGCTAGGATTCTACAGTCCCGATGCTTCTAACAGACGGTACGTGGGGATATGGTACAAGAAGATTTCTGTTAAAACCATTGTATGGGTTGCCAACAGAGACACACCCCTCACTGATTTGTCTGGCGTCCTGAAGGTCACCAACCCCGGAATACTTGTCCTCAACCACAACATGAACACAATTTGGTCCTCCAATACATCGAGAACTGCACAGAATCCAGTGGCACGTCTTTTGGATTCGGGTAATCTTGTCGTGATAGATAGGAGTGATGATGACCCTGAAAACTTTCTGTGGCAAAGTTTTGATTACCCTGGCAATATAGTCTTACCAGGTGCGAAGCTTGGTAGGAACACAGTTACAGGCTTCAGTTGGCATGTTAGATCATGGAAAAGTCCTCAGGATCCTTCTCAAGGTAATTATACATATCAATTTGGTCCCAAAGGATATGCAGAAATGTTTCTGAGGGAAGGTTCGGTCATAAAATTTCGGAGTGGACCGTGGAATGGAGTCCGGTTCAGTGGAATGCCTCAGTTAAATCCAAACCCTATGTACACATACGGTCTTGTTTTTGAGCCTGATGAATTGTACTACAGTTACAAGCCTCGCAACAGCTCAATTCTTTCGAACTTGGTGTTAACTTCAGATGGACTTCTGCGGCGCTATACATGGATTGATAGAACCCAAAGTTGGGTTCTTTACCTAACAGTCCAGATCGATAACTGTGACAACTATGCATTCTGTGGTGTACATGGTACATGTAACATTGAAAAGTCCCCGGTTTGTAGCTGTTTGAAAGGATTTACACCGAAGTTTCCGAAAGAATGGGATTTGGTAGATTGGTCAAATGGTTGTGTGAGAAAGACTTCTCTAAATTGCACCGGAGACATGTTCCAAAAGTACTCGGGTTTGAAATTGCCTAGCACAGAACAATCCTGGTTTGACAGAAGTATGAACCTCAAGGAATGTGAGATGGTGTGCTTGAAGAACTGCTCCTGCACGGCGTATACAAATTTGGATATCCGAGATGGAGGAAGCGGGTGTTTGCTGTGGTACGGCGATCTAATTGATATAAGATACTTCGCTGAAAACGGGCAAGATATTTATATAAGAATGGCCTCATCGGAACTAGGTATGTAAAAAACCCCTGTTGGTGACTATGCATTTATTCATGATCAAAAGCTCGAAACAAAGTCAAGACATAACGAAGTGAAACGTTGTATTGATTCCAACAGTTTAAACCTTGAATTTTGACACAATTAGCAATATCTTCTTTTAGAATTGTCTCACAAACTAGCAACTATTAGTTGGATGATAGACGCTATAGAGTTTTTATTTATTTATTCAGTACTCTCTGACTCATAGATTTAAATCACTTATAAATCATGAAGACAATACAAAGATCGACGCTAAATACTCTGAATCCAATGCGAAGAAAATGAGAATCATAATAAGCACAATTGTGTTGTCTACCGGACTGTTGATCATGGGCCTGGCCCTGCTGTTTTATGTTTGGAAGAAGCAGCACCAGATAGGTGGTAAGTTGGCTGTACTACTCAGCTCCTCTGCTTTCCAAGTTACATAGTTCCATTGTATAGGGAATTTTTTTCACCCCCGTAACTGTGTCTTTGCAGGAAAACTGGGATGCGGCCAAAAGGAGGATCTAGCATTACCATTATTTGATTTGATGACTTTAGTTTCTGCAACCAGTAACTTTTCAATTGAAAACAAACTTGGTGAAGGCGGTTTTGGATCTGTCTTTAAGGTAAAACCAAATAGTCCTTCACAGTTTCCAAGTTGCATAGATACATGTAATTCTGATCACAATATGGAATGATGGATACAAATAGTGTGCAAACTACAAAGTATGAATTTTGGCCATAACATACGCTGATGGATTTCAGGGTACAATGAAAGATGGACAAGAAATCGCAGTGAAAAAGCTTTCAAAAAGTTCTCAACAAGGACTCAACGAGTTCAAGAATGAAGTTACACATATTGCCAAACTTCAGCACAGGAATCTAGTGAAGCTTCTCGGATACTGCATTCAAGAAGATGAGATGATGCTGATCTACGAGTTCATGCCTAACAAGAGCTTAGACTTCTTTATATTCGGTTTGACCACTCAAAAACCTTACATTTAGTTCGATTAGTCCACTTATGCTCGCATGATGTATTTTTTGACAATTGTGAACTGAAGTATGATATGCTGCAGATCAAAGAAGAAGGATGTTGTTAGACTGGCCGAAGCGCTTTGAAATTATTAATGGGATAGCTCGAGGGATCCTCTATCTTCATCAAGATTCTAGACTGAGAGTTATCCATAGAGATCTCAAAGCAAGTAACATTTTGTTAGGCAGTGAATTTAATCCGAAAATCTCAGACTTTGGCCTGGCTAGAAGCTTTGGAGGAAATGAAACGAAAGCAAAAACGAAGAAAGTGGTCGGAACATAGTAAGTATCCTAAAACACAATTGTACGACTCTTTTTTTACGAATTTTCAAAAACGCTTATAGAAACTAGAAAGTCTAGATTCTTTGCATATAAAAACATTTTTTGACACATTGGTTTGCAGCGGTTACATGTCCCCAGAATATGCAATTGATGGTTTCTACTCTATAAAGTCCGACGTCTATAGCTTTGGTGTTATGGTGTTAGAGATAGTGAGTGGGAGCAAAAATAGAGGATTCTCTCATCCAGACCACAAACTCAACCTTCTTGGACATGTGAGTGTGACAACATCAAATGTTAGGTTAAAATTTCTTATCAGTCAATTCTAGTACTTCTACTAAGTAGACTAGTTTTCATGTTTTAGGCGTGGATGCTACACACAGAAGGCAGGCCTCTCGAATTGCTTGATACATCGATAGAGGACTCCATCACTTTGCATGAAGTTGAACGAACGATTCTTGTGGGTCTTTTGTGTGTGCAGCAGAATCCAAAAGATAGGCCGAGCATGTCAGCTGCAATTCTAATGTTGGGTGGTGAAGGTGCATTACCCTCACCCCTAAAACCTGGTTTCTACAGTGAAAGGGATCTGACTGAACTCGAAGCCAGTCATTCTTCTAAAGCATGCTCAACTAATGAAGTCACTATTTCACTACTCGAGGCTCGATAAAATATTGGAAATGATTTTCGCACACGTCTGTCTTTATTTTGTCTCTTGATTTTCCTATAATTTCTTCAATTGGAAGACAATGTTATATAAGTCGTTGTCACATAGCAACACTCTTTAGGCCGATTCACAAAAGTTGTGAATATGATCAGAACTATCATATTATAAATCGATTTGTAAAGATAATATTTCAACAAAAAAAAAACAATCAATAAATTATGATATTGTTTAGTCATTAAGGTATATAAAAACAATCAATAAAAGTATTACAAGCCGTTTGTGAGGAATTCTCATTTTTGAGTGGTCAAGCATTATTCATTTTTAAGGCCAAAAAATGAAAATCAACGAAGAAAAATTCCAACAAATTTCAGTATGTGGCTAGAACAAATTTTCGTCGATTGGAACATTTTCAAAATGTTTCAAATGAATTCTGAAAATTTTTACAATGCAACAAAAATTGTACGAAAATAAGTTTTATGACGTTTATGTTGAATTCCCCAAAACAAATTTAAAACCTTAAATAATAATTGTATATAAAAAAGAGAAATTTAACGAAGCATTTCCGGTACTGTTTACTTTTAACGAAAAATCACATTTTTACCTTTCTGGGTACTATTCACTACACCTTTATTTGTCCCCTTTCATTAAAATTAAAAAAAAAGTTGATTTTTTGTTAGTTTTTTCTTATAAAAAAATGAGTAGCGCTATCTAGACACTCATTTTACTTCTAACACTCTCAATTGTCACCCGTCAAATCAAATAAATAAAATAAAATCATAACCAAATATTAACAAGAATGCGTAAAAATAAAAATAAATATATGAATAACTACTTCTTACATAAATTTATTCAGTTTGAAACGCGGAAAGACATGTCCAAGTAGGTGATACGGCATTCGACAACTTCTGTACCCATCACTTCCAAATCCAAAATTCCCCTCTTTTTTTTTTTTTTTTGGTCAAGCAAATTTCCATCTCATCACTAATCTAAGGTGTAAAAAAAAAAAAAGAGGTATTCATCAATTTCCCTCATGAACTTGTGACTATTGGCCAATTTCCCCTCTCAACTTTAATTTTAGCCAATTTCCCCCCTCAACTCCCATAATTAGTCAATTTGCACCCTACTGTTAATTTTTTAATTTGATCATAATTAAACAAGTGTGTGTAAGAAACTAAATAAGATGTATGTTAATCATTTTCCTATGTCTTTATCCTATTACAAATAGATTAAAATTTAGAATTTTACAATTTATCATAGATAGTATTATTAGTCATAATAAATCAGTATGGAGTAATTTTATTTGATTTTTTACTATACAAAATTGATAACGAAACGGATTGATGTGTACATTTTTGTATGTGAATACAATTTTATTTATAAAAGTGAAAGCTAAGTTCAAGTAAATTGCGGAGAATCGAGCTTTAGTGCAAAAATGGCTAGTCAATTCATAATTTTCGACTCCTTATTAAGAATAACTCATTTTATTGAAATAGGTCTAATCCATGAGTTTATGATTATTATTTCTTCTTCTACATGCTTTAAACCCGATTCATAACTTTTTCTTATAATCAACCCATATCACATACTAATTGTATTATGTTTTTGTATATTTTACCCTATATTATGCAGGTGAGTTTATGTTAATTTTAATACTTTGTTGGAAGTTATTAGAAAGATTGAAAGAAAAAAAAAAAGAATAGATGGAAAATTAAAAAAAATTAACAGTATGGTGTAAATTGACTAATTATGAGAGTTGAGGGGGAAAATTGGCCACAATTAAAGTTGAGGGGGGAAATTAGCCAATGATTACAAGTTCGGGGGAATTGATGAATACCTCAAAAAAAAAAAAAAAAAAAAAGTTGTGTTGTCTGTTCCTCTCTTCTTTGCCTCTTGAAAAGCCCTAATCTTCCCCTGGATTGAACTTTCTTCTGGGTTGGCTGGTCTCTGCAACATTTTCTACCAATAAAGGTCAGTTCTCTCTCTCTCTCTCTCGCTCTCTCTCTCTTTGTTTTGAGAATTGGGAATTTCCCGTGTTCTTGAACCATTTCCATATTTATTAGATTAAGTAAAGGAAACAAATTGTTCCAGTTTTTTTTTCCACGTTTTGGATTGAATTAGTTGTTGGGTAACAATTAATGAAGCTAAATCTGGATTGCGAATTGTTGCCGATTGGTCTTATGGGCTCTTGTCACTTATGATTTGTTTGTTTGAAAATTGGGGAGAAAAGTAATACAACTTTTGAAACAAACCCAACATTTTAACAGTTGCATAAATCTTAATGGAGACAGTAATCGTTCCTCGCTGCATCGAGTGTGTTTAAAGATTTTCAATCTTCTGTATGAGCAAAGACTACCCCGTTTGGACAATATACTTGGAAGGAATATGGTTGCAAGGTTGGTTTAGTGTTTGGAAGAGTGTTTCCGGTCGATGCTGTAGCATTTAGTCTTCATCTTGCAGAACTGTTAAGCAATTTTATTTTTTTTCGTATCAGACAATCGTTTGACTTAGCCACACTGCTAGTTTGTGTTGAGTTTAGATGACATTGTGGCAGATTTTGGACATCACTTCAATTTCCTGACTAACGAGATTGTTAGATCGAAGTTTAATAAGAAAAGTTTTTGTGTTGGTTGCTCATACTAGTAATTTGGAAAACTTGGTTTATTACTTTATCTATACATAGGTCAAATGTCCCCTTGGCATGCAACGTACCATAGATCTTGCTTTTCTAGCGTACATATACAATCAATAGTTGAGCAGCTTGACATTTTTAAGGACCTTAGGAGAGCACTTTTTCAATATAAAATGTTCATCTATGTACACGCATGTATTTGTATGTATATATTTATACTTCATATTCTTTCTTTATAATACGCAGATGGTTCAGCTTTTGTGGCTTCAACTTAGGGGTCAAGGAGTTCCTAAATTCTCGTTAAAAAAAAAGAGAGGAGATTCTGATTGATGAATGATTATGCTGTTTTCAGTTTATTAATTTTGAGTTATGTCAGTGGTAACCTGTGCCTCTCTTCAAAATCAGGTATCAAGTATACCCAAAGGGTGTCATGGCAAGTAATGGCCTGCCATCTCTAGGTCGTGTGAAGCTAACTGATCTGGCACCTGCTGAAGGCCTTCCATCAGATTCTTACAGACTATCTGTTTCGACTTTGTCACAATCACTAGCACTCTATTCTGCTGCCATCATTCAGTTTCCAGTGAGTGATGGGGCACTTTTGAGGTCGGGTTTAGATTCGGCTCGCCTCTACTTCCACCAGAAAGCATCATACCCATCTGCAGATATGGTTAATAACAATGACCCTCGTGACTGGTGCAAGACTTCCGGTTATAATGCAGATCCTCAATTGTGGCTAGAAACCTATGATTACAGACCTGGACTCACTCCTTTAGAGCCCGACAACACAATGGAATTTCCTCCAGCAGGTTTACCAGATATATTTCCACTGCTTGCAAAGGCAGCTCGAGATATATTGGACGCTATCAGCTTCTATTTGAACTTGAGGAGCTCACCATTTACTGAAGTACTTGATAATGTTCCCTTAAGAGACCGGGAAATATCTTCTTCAGTATTATCTGTATGTTGTCATGCAAGGCCATCATTTCAGGGGACACAACACCATAGTTTTACGACCCAAGAGGATGGCCAGTTGGTTATGTTTTCTGACCATGAGCATCAAGTTGACAAAAGCTTGATATCTCTTGTCAAGTCAGACAAGGCTGGACTACACATAAAGGACTTTCAGGGTCGTTGGGTTCTTGTGGACGAAAATCTTGGTCCTCAAGAAGCTATTGTTTACCCTGGACTTGCACTCTATCAGGCAACTGCAGGATATGTTAACCCTGCACTGCAGAGAACGGAGACTGCTAATACACAGAGCAACTTGTTTGGGCGATGTTCTTTGGCTTTTAAACTCATGCCTAAATCCATGACCAGTCTTAGTTGTTCAGAGATGAGAGCCGCTGGTCATGGGGTTGAAGCTCAGTTCCAGCTTCCAGTAGCTGTTGATGACTTTATGCAGAGATCCCACCCCACCGATCAACTCTTTAACAGACACGGTTTCCAAAGTTCCAATTTCCATGCAGCACAAGATGGTATGCTGCATTTAATCTTCTTTACCAATTGCCTGCTTGTTACATACTGTAAATTGATTTCATAATGCAATTTTTTTAATGACAGCTTACTTTAATTAGGATTGGTCTTACTGACTGAAGCATATGCACACACCAAAAATAAGTTCAATGTATAAGCTAAATTAAGTCCAGCTCTATTGACAGTAATCATCAACTACTTAATAGTTTTCACATTTCTGCTGTCATAAACAAGGATCTTCAATCTAGTTTTATCTTCTAAAATTATCTCTGTCTCTTGAATCCTCTTGATATTGGATTGCACGTGTTTATGTGTATCTCTTAGTGAGAAGCTTTTAACAGCAGGTCCTTGGGTCGATGAAATGCTGGTACAGGATCTATGAAGCCTTTGTTGAGGAGGAGAAAGAGTGAAAGAACCAAACCTCTGCCACCTTCCAAGAGATTACGGGTTGAGGCCCAGAGAGTCCTGAAGGAAAGGGTTCAAGACATTGCAGACAAGAAGGGAATCAAGCTGAGGTTCTGCAACCTGAAGGAGTGTGAGAATCACATTCAGACAGTTGATAGCCCCTGTGCCAATATAAGAATGGAGATTGGGTGGCCACACGGGGTGCCATTTGTTCATCCCCATGATCTCCCCAACAAGGCAAAGATCGGTTTCCTTGAAGCCTATGAACCTGGTTGGACAGCCACTCATGATATGGAGTTAAGTCTAACTGAACCTGGACAGGCTGGCCAGTCAACACTCGGTTAATTGTAACTGTAAGTCCCATTCTAGCAATCAAGTAAAAAAGTTAGTATTTAAATAACCAAGCATCCTTACACATTATATTCCTCTCTTTAGTTCAATGCTTTGCAGATAATCACATATTATTTCTCTTGGCGCACACATTATATGTGAAATCATAATAGGATATATACCAGTGAAACGTAGTGTCTAAAGAT
This sequence comes from Malus sylvestris, assembly GCF_916048215.2. Taxonomy (NCBI): domain Eukaryota; kingdom Viridiplantae; phylum Streptophyta; class Magnoliopsida; order Rosales; family Rosaceae; genus Malus; species Malus sylvestris. The sequence continues at coordinate 34,481,907 of NC_062264.1, read as the reverse complement.
TGTGCTAGGAATAGAAGTTATATGCTTCTCTCTGTGGTAGAATTAAGAACAGAAAAGTAAACTTTGCCAATGGTGATATTTTTCGTTGCAGGAGTTCCGTGGATGTATGTTAATTCTCTGTTGTGTAAATGCAACACTGAATTGGACAATTAGTTGTATTGCAGTTCTTTCCCTGATATAGCTCATTTGGGCTGCATTTCCCTCATTAAATTTGATGTCTACTATGCGAACTGATATTCATCCTTTTGTTTTTTTTCTCTTCCTGCAGGAATTGTTTGACTCGACTTTGATGGCCGATAACAGTACTGGTAACTTCCAATACACGGCGCCGAGAAGCGTGGTCCAACTTCACGCGATTCTCGTAGGATGACAATCGTGACTCATACTGCCCATACTAAGTTTTCGGTTTGTATAGACATTTTGAGAAAAGTTGACAAAGCGAACACCATGTATTTGGAACCTTCATCTGCTACATGTATCGTGTCGGGAGCAATAGGATCGGAAAAGCGCTGAATGAAACATGGATAGGAGAGTGTATTTTGGAAAGATAGACGCACATTCCATATGGTGTAGGTTTTGATGCTGTAATACTACACTTGTAATTCGAATTTCAATGCTTTCCAGTGCGAGTTGTAGATTAATAAAGAGAGAGCACCTGATCTTGTTGGTAGATCTTCCTCTAACCAATCTTGTACTCTGTTTTATACAGTGCAACTTATATTTCACAGTTAATAATACAGACACCTAGTTTTTCAAGATTCTAAACATAACCGCGCACGGCCGGTACATACAAGCCTCGGGTCGTTTGGATGCCCCGAGAAAACAGAAGCACTCCTTAAAGTTGCGTTAGTGTTTACACAATACAACGTGCCCGCTGCATTTTATAACTGGTATTGCCAAGAAACCCTGTTCAGTAACCTTCTGTCACTCTGCAAGTGAGACGGTAGTTCAAGGGCCCAAAACTGGTAGAGGTTTACAGATCTGCAGTAGCAATCCACAGCACTCAGTTTGAATTTTCCGCGTAAATTCAAGGCTTTTCTCAGCCTCGAAATGGTGACTGGTGTTCAAAAGGCAATTTAACGGGTGTAGCATTAGCATAGAATTCTTCCAAGTTGTAGAAAGCTCGCTGTGGCGGAAGAAATATATGAATAACAACATCACCTGAAATAAGACACGAGTGAAGCCTTCTGGGTTAGATCGAGAATTCTTGAATAAAAATTTGTCAGCAAATTAACAATTTCTAGAAAGACACTGCAACCACTCTCACGCTTACAACGAATCACCAGACACCTAATGATTGACCCCATAGCTGTGCAAATATGTCTGAGGACACCAAAATCATGACTGGAAAACAACATTTTCAGGTATCTTATGACTAGCAAAATCAAGTTCCCAACAGACTGATGCTACAATACTTCCCAATTTAAAATGTATAACAGCTAGAACCTAACAGAACATGCAGCCAGGTCTTGAAGTTCTAGAACAGAAGACACAATTCAGTACAGAATGTAATCCCTTTATGCATAGTTATGACGCAAGAAGAAAAACTTGAGAAGAATGGGGTTGAAATTCACAAAGCAGAGTAACATCAAAGCTTAATTGGGGACATTGAATATGTTGGTGGGTGCTATGGGCACTGGGACAGTCTTGGCAATAGTCACTGCCAACATATTCATTGTTTTTCACTCAAGCTTATGCACTCAAAAAATAAAAATTTGACTGGCTAATAACAAGTATCATCTAAATAAGTCAAAAGGGTCATATAAGAAAGCTATAGGCAGCTCAGATACTACCATATGGAAATAGTTACTCCCACATCAATCAAACAACAGGAATTGTTTCACATTAGCACTGCGATAACAATTTCAAACAGGTACCACATCCCAGTTGCCAAAAACCATGAATGGAGTAGAAGGATATAGTAAATAGGTAAGCAAAATAAAAGCACAAGGTTCATATTATATATTATTACCCATGGAATCTGCATCAATGTAAATCTAAAATGATTTCAACGTCACATCCCATATTTCCAATTAAGCCATGATTAAAAAATTTCACTACAATGTGAAGGAATAAAACTCACCAAAATCCAACAGGGTCCATGAGTTGGGTTTTGAGTCCCCAGATGAAACTCTTCCATACTTCTCCTCTGCCAGATCTCTTATCCGGGACCTTAATTGCAGCATAAAGATCAAATCAAATATTTCTTCTAAGTCTGCCACACAATTTATCATGCAAATCAAACATAAACATTCAAAAATTTAAAGTTTGAAGCACTTACGCAATTGCATCACTTTGCGGACGAGAAAATGCTGTGGCAATAATAAAAAACCGAGTCCAATACACAAGAGGCTTCACAAATAGGACCTTTATATCTCCTGCTTTTACGTCATTTGCAACGTTGGCCATTGCAACAGCAACTAAATAGATTGCAGGAAATCACAAATCAGCTTCATAAAATAAGCATATTTTGAAGGTCTAGGTTCATAACGCGAGAGATTATAATAAGGAAAACTAGAAAGAATCTTCATATCAGTTGCCCGTGTAACATTAAGGCCGAAACAAAGAATCTAGCTCAGATTGCTTACGATATGAGCTTACATGATAAGCTTTCAGCATCATCATCAAGCTCTGTGCTAGGTGACTTCCTGTCATTGCTACTATATACCACCTTTCCATATTTATCAAACAAGTCATCAAACATATCGTCTGTATCTTCGCTTACATTCTGCAATGTGCCATTGATTCAGCTAAAGCATTCAAGGTTTAAAACGACAGAACACAAATCACAAAAATTAAAAAAAAAACCCTTACAAGTTTTACTTCTTTTCTCATAAAACAACGACTCTATACAAAACAATACAACAACAACAACAACAAAGCCTTTTCCCACTAAGTGGGGTCGGCTAACTCTATACAAAACAATACAAGAAAAAAAAACATCATACGAAAAGTTTGAATATTTACAAGATAAGCTTCAAAAAAATAAAAAATCATAAATATGTTCATTTAGTAGCAGAAATTACACAAAATTCAAAACCTTTAACGCTAGTCACATGGATTTGGAAACCCGAAAAACGAAATCACATACCGGAGTGAAACTATCTTCAGCTTCCTTGGCGCGAGCCAAACGCAATCTGGGCAATTCCCTGGACTTCAAATTTAAGTTCTTGCTTCTAGGCGCTTGCCAAAAGCACTTGCAGTGCAAGCACTTATGAGGAAAAATCGTGGTGAGACTTTGACAGAGCCTGGGTTGAAGACAACCCAGCTTTTGGAGGTCGTCGGAGAACCGGAATCCAGCACCAGCTCCGGCGACAGACAGAGTAATGAGCACCGCCATTTTGGGTGTTTTGGTTTTTGGTACGACTGCAAAGATTGTTGAAGATGAGAGAAAATATACGACATCACCGGAAACAATGGTCATCGAATCATAATGGGTTTTGGGTGTTCGGGTATTTGGGCTTGGGCTTGCTACATCATGTCTGGCCCAGTCTTTTTTTCTCTCTCTTTATTTATTTCTTTTTGGTGAATTAGTTTTTTCTTTTATTTGTTTACGAAGAAAGTCGGATTTTGCAAGAAATTTGTAGTTAAAGCGATTAAGTTGCTCTTATGGAACCAAGGTAGAAAAGATTGAGAAAATCAATCAATCACAACCACAGTTTACGGATTCCTTGGAAGTTAAGGATTGGGAATCCTTTTTAGAAGTCAAATTGACTCAGTCTTATGCATAGAAATACTTGCTTTCCATAGGAGTTGCATGCTAGATCAGTCACTTATCTCGCACAAAAGGTCCTAGGTTCGTTTCTCCCTCTTTCTGCTCTCATTTGTGCCACAAGAAAAAAAAAAAAAAAAAAGAGAAACCAGATTTTGTTTAGGAGAAAAGGTTTTCGATCGCAAAGTCTTGTGGAGGTAAATTTGGTGTTTTGCGTCCCTTGGTGATAATTATTTTTCTCTGTCAACCACCACCATCCTACTTTCAGGACTTGCCAGTTTTATAATCATTCTACAAAACTAAAGGAACACTACAAGAAGCAAAAATTCTTAAGTGATTCAGAGTAGGGGTGGACAAACGAGTCCAGGATTTGCGGGTCGGGCAGGTACTCACGATTCGGGGGGGGTACAAATTTATCAAAGAAGAAATGGGGCGGGACGGGGCGAGTCCAAAACTTAGGAAGCATGGGGGGCCGGACCGGCCCGTCTCTAATATGAAACGAATGGATTGGATCAAGGGATTGAATTTCTTTCTCACTTGGTCGAGCCCGCAATCCCCACTATCTCGATTTGACCTTTTCTTTCTGCAACTTTTGTTGGCATGCGTTCGTATTGCTAGCTCTAGACATGCGAACATATTGGCCCAGAAATTATTTGTCTTCCTATGATACTGCAGCTGAATGTTCATATACCAATCCAAAACTTAAAAAATGAAAAAAGGAAATAAGGATTTGGACCCATGGACCCGGCCCAATTCAAATGGGCCATGTTAGGCCCGGTTCCACAAATCAAAATTCGTAAGCCAGTCCCACCCCACCCCGTTGCATTTTAAAACAGGTTCAGTCCGACTCCTCTAAATTTGGGGCCCGGCCCGGCCCGTCCCGTGCCCATCCCTACTCCGAAGTACCGGATACTCCGGAGCATCAAGAAAGTTCCCTACAAGGAGACTTGGTGCAGAGTCGTAAACCAACACATCTTCCAAGATTTTTAAGAGCTTATTGGAAAGCTGGGTTAAACCGGTGCAAAAATTCTCTTCCGGTTGACACAATAGAACAATGCCCTTGGTAATTATTATTGGCAGAGAAGTGAATAAATTTTTGTCACATTTCGAAAATTCTATGGTGCTTCGGAGTATTATATAATCCATATTCTTTAACCTTTAGATCATGGTCAACGTATTTTTGACAAAGGATCTAACAAGGTGAAAGAATCCGACAATCCGATTTTTGTTGGGGTACAACTTTAGGGAATTTAACCGTACAACTCAATTCATGACACCACCTGGCTAAAAAGAAAACCATATCATAGACTTGTTTCACAAATGATTAACCAAATGTGCAATTAAGCAGAGCATCCTTCCTTCCCACATAGCGTGGATACAGTCATTGAATTAAAAAAGCAAAGCACCGAAAAGAGTTTTAAAAGCTCAAAATAACACAAACTTGATCCTGTCTACTCATAAGCGATCCAAATGGTAATTTCAACTCCGAGAATATCCGTCACTCTTGAGAATTTTGTGCTACGTACTCATGACAACAAAGTAAAAGCAGGGGGGGAAGGGACAGAAAGAGGAAAGGAGCGGGGTTGAGGGGGAGTGAGGGGGAGAGGAGGGAGATGCAGGTGTTACCTATGGCCTACGCGGAAGGTGAACTGCTACTGCTTCCCTTAAAGACCTTCATAAAGTGCCCGCCATCAGAACAACCTAAAGCTAAATAGGCAAATAACAAAGCGTCAAAAACCAAACAATCCACCTAACCCGCCAAAAATCATGAGCAATCTTATTTAAGCTACTGCATAAGAACAAGTATCAACTTTAAATAACATTAGCCCAATTGTGTTCCACTACGATTAGATATAATATTTATCAACAAAACCACTGAAAAATCCAAGAGAGAGTATTACCTATGGCTTACGAGGGGGTGAACTGCTGGTGCTGCTCTTGCTACTGCTTCTTCCCCTTAAAGGCCTAAATAAAACACCCTCCCACATCAGAACAAGCTAAAATCAAGTACCAAATCCGTTAAAAACCAAGCAAACCCAGTCCACAGAAACATGAGAATTTTTTAAGCTACTACACAAGTACTAAGCCAAAGTTTGGGATCTCAATTAGGTGTTTAATATGCGACTAATAAACACATATGCTGTGAACTTGTAGAAAAAATGATCAGACATAAAACTGATTATGAAAAAGACATACATAATACAACCGAAAGGATAATTGCAGATGAAAACAAAGTTATACAAATGTGAGAGCTAAAACAGATACAAACGGACCTGGAATGAAATTCATTCAGATCAAAGTTAAAACTAAAAATTAAAAAATTACCTTCTCGGACTGCGAGAGATTCTTCGGGGTGCCTGTTATACTGCAAAGAGTTAATCCATGTAATTTATCCCAGAAGCCAAGTTATGTAAACAAACTGATAAAAACATACCTTTCGTGGACTAGGTGATCCAGATGACGATGACCTCCCACGTCTAGTAGCTGGTGCTCGACCTCTGTTGAATACAAGCAACAAAGTAGGTATAAGGCATATTAGCAAGCATACTATTCCTTCAAAATAAAATGACAATATAAGAACTTTGAAAGGTATATTTTGGCAATATGCAGAGCAGGAACCAAGAATTCAAAAAAATAGGTCCTAGAAGATAGTACCACTATATCGCTTGGAGGGGAAAAAAACTTCGGCAGGTTTAAGTAATGAGATGTACGCAAACATATATTCCACCACATACATTGGAACATACTGATGCAGAAAAGAACAACAAAATAAAATGTAGCACCCTGAATTTCTGGAGGAAAATCATATCCAATGGCAAATTCGAAGTAATCCAGATGACTGCATCAGTGGCCACATCTACTTCATGCATTCATTCTTCGTCAAACAGTGTTTTAAAAAATGCGCCCTGAGGCGTGCCTAGGCAGCTACGGAGGCGGGGCGGGGGTGAAAACACCTCTGCCCAATGGGAGTATGCGAAAACTCGCCTAGACGCACGCCCCAGCACTCTGAGGTGGCCGAAATCCTTGCTTGAAATATTCTGGGGACCCCTTGAAGTCGAAGGCTGGGCCTCTGAGGCTCTACCCTCTGGTTTTTTTTTTCAGTTGCAGCGGCGGCATATTCACAAAGGAGACAATCGCGAATAAGAAGGATTTATTTTTAAATCGTTTTGGGCCAAGTTTTTTTAAATGACTTGGCTCAAAACGACGTCGTTTTGGCCAAGTCTATTTTTTTAATAACCCACAGCAGTCCCCCTTTTTTTAATGACCCGCAGCAGTCCCCCATTTTTTTAATAATCTACAGCAGTACCCAATTATTCAGGTCCCACAAGGCTTTGCCTCACGCCTCAAGGCTTTTGCCTAGGCGAGGCTATCCATGAAATGCCTCAATTACGCCTTCGCCCTTTAAAACCTTCCAACATAAGAACATTCTGTTTACAACACACCATACGAACACATATACAATCAGAATGATTCTTGTCCCACCCAAAAGCTAGACTACAACACATGAGTTCAATCAAACCTTATTTTCAACAAAATATGAATAAACATCACAAACTCCAAACTCAATGCACTAGTCAATGCAATTCCATCCAACTTCAATGAATCGAGAACATGAAAAATCAAGAAACATGATCCACTTCAAGCATAAAGCAAAAGACTTCTTCAGACATGGATATAGATGTTACCTCCGCGGCGAGATTGACCTTGAGCGGGATCGACCAGGCCTACGAATGGGAGAACGGGTACGCCTACGAATTGGAGACCTTCTGGGAGGACTACGAAACCGTCTAGGAGGTGAACTGAAGAATTAAATTCGCTTATAAGATTAAACCAATATATAAATTCAAAGTAACTTAACCGAAAGGAAAAAAATAGCTTAACAGACTCGTATTTGTAAGCACATTTGGTAGTAACATCAACGTTTTGCTGCAATACATGACTAAACACCAAGATCTTATTAAAAATGGTGCAAGAAGTTGCATGTAAATTCTGTGATAATACCATTGGTTTATAGGATGCATCCTACTTATCAAAACACACTAAGCCCTTTGAATCATCTTTGTTATGCATTTATCAAGAAATTAATAGCCTGACTTCATTTTTCTTTGCAGGATTTATATGCACGGTACTTAATATCACAAGACTGCAAGAATAAGCACATATACACAGAAATCAGACAACTCTCCAAGGTGATAAAGATTCACGAAACTGTTGGAAGAACATGCAAAACCAGTAAAATCAACCAGGAGTAGTACAAGATCTCTTTCAATTCCACAGAAATTCATGGTCTATGAAAAATCCATATATTGGCTTATTTTTTAAGCACAAGATTTGTGAAGAATCTTAGGCAGAAAAATAGTTATTTACCGGCGCCTTGGAGGTCCCGGAGAGCGTCTACGAATGGGACTGCCTCGTATCCTTCTTGGAGAGGTCATATTCAAGTATATGATTAGTCAACACTGTTTAAATAACTCAAACAATTTAGCATGAAAAAATGCAAAATTGCTTCAATATAATACCTAACAGGGGAACGTCGCCTTGGTGGCGGCGATCCAGAACGACCTCTGGGTGGAGATGCAAGCCTTTTCCTTGGAGGTGAACCACCATGACGGTAGGGACGAGCAGGCGAGACAGCACGACGACGTGGTGGAGAATCTAATGGTCGTCTTGGAGATTCACCTCTTCGACCGACAGGTGATCTTCTTCGTGGTGAGGGAACACCTCTCCGACGAGGAGAAGCTGATATCATTAAGTAAAAGATAGATCACTAACATAGTAGAAAAAATATATATGATACCATAAAAAGAATAAAATATAGAAAGATTATACCCTCCCTCGGTCGCCTTGGTGCATCTTTGTCAGCACTGGCACCATCAGTTTTCACAACATCTCTCTTTGGAGCAGTGGCAACAGGCTTAGGAGGAGAAGACACCTTCTGACGTTGAGGTAATGTAAACTTTGCTCGAACGACATTACCATCAATTTGAGCCTGAAATAAGGAAATTCAACACATCATATTCCAAAAATGTTATGGTCTTAAAAGTTATAGGAACTATTATACTCCCACACTTCGAGAAAACTTACGCCGTCCATGTATAATTGTGCTTTTTCAGCATCTGCTCGTGTTTTGAACTCAACATATCCAAATCCTTTTGGAAGATTAACCTGCAGAAGAAGGCACTTTAACATACTTGTTGCACAGAAAGATACTTCAAAGTCAAGAATTAAATCTAGCATGCACTTACAGTACGATCCATTGCCAGCTCCACATTGACAACTTCACCAAAGTTACCTACAAAGTAATACAAAACGGAATGAGACACACTGTCTGTGACTCAGTTTATCTGGACATTAGCGAAGAAAAAAATACACGAGCCAATTATGTAAGCAATTCTCATACATATGGTTATAAATCTGAGTTTAGGATCGGTGCTACGAAGCACAAGACACATGCAATTGCCTAAATATGAAGTCATTACTAGTTGCTTTAAAAATTACATGGAATTGATCCTTTTACAATTTTGCATAAATACAACAAAAAAACCAAAACAATGAAACTTTAAAAGAATACAAGTTCAAATCATAAGTTACTTCAAATTTTCCCAGAAGCTGATATGAAAATCTTATAGTGAGGAGTATGATCTAAAAATATATGTTGGACTCCTTTGGAATGATTTTTAAGTTGTTGCACTATAGGCTATTATGTAAATAAAGATTTGTATGGGGAGTTAGCTTAGGATCAACTCCTCTGGAATTAGGTATCCCAACATAATCTCATAATGCAAAAAGAAGTCAAATATTATAGATACAAAACAAAACCATACAGAATATTTCTCGTAAATGGCCTTCATGCACATTCCTCGTAAGCGCGTCAATGTGAAGAACAAGTGACTGATGAACTGGAGAAGCTTTCCTGAAATGTGACATATTATCAGATGAAAGATGCACATTATAATTTAGGGGGTTAAGAAAGTAAAACGTAGTGGATCTACTCCAGAGAAAACTATCAAGTCCAGCAAGAACGCAATATCTAAGACTCTGTGTAGCAAGTTGAAAATAAAGTTTCTAAGAGAAAACTCATATCCAAATGTCAATTGCAGTAAAAAAGGGAAAAAATATCTACACCAACATAATTTAAGCTAATAATTTTTGGCTTACCAAAAATAAATCACATAACAGGATGCTGTCAATACTCATAGAATGCATATGTACATGAACAGTCACTTGAACCAATCAAAGTCTACTTCAAATTAACTAACAAGTTCTACTTCCCAATGTACCCTAAAAAAACACCACAAATTCAAAGAAAAAACTATCAATACCTTGGGGGCGGTGACGCCTTTTTAGATTGTGGTGGTGGAGAACGACCTCGTTTTGCAACTTCAGGACTGTGAAAAACAAATCAGTTTAATTAACAATAAAGCAATAGTTTTTTTTATGAAAACCTGAATTAACGGATTCCATAATCACATTAAAGCACGACAACAACAAAAAAAAAAATTAAGAAAAGCGAAGATGCATGGTTTAGAATCTAAACTATGCATAAAAAGTTATACGTTCGACTGCTCTAACCTCATCAATTAATCCACTTATAACTGTTGTTTTGGTTGTTAGGCATTCCATTCAAATTTAGTGACTTTAATCGTATAAATTGTTTAATATTCCTTTACGAATTTATACTGCACTTTCTAAGCAACCAAACAGCAGACACAAAACCCTAGAGTGTCAAATTAGGAGCGGGAAACGAAAATCGAACCTTTTTTTGGAGGCAGGGGGACTTCGGCTGCGAGAGCTGCCGCTCCGGGACGGAGAGGAGGAAGAGGTGAAGGACCTGGAGCGAGATCGAGAGCGAGAACGCGAGCTGGAGAGGGAGTCGGAGCCTGAGTAGGAGCGCGAACGGGACCGGGATGATGAGCCGGACACGGAGCCAGATGGCGAGCGACGGGCTCGGGTTGGCTTCGCCATGGCGAAGAGAGAGAGAGAGAGAGAGGAAACCCTAGATAAACCCCGCTCTGGTAAAGTGGGCAGAGATAAGGGAGAAGGTGGTTTTTTATGTTATGTTTGGTGATTTTTTAAAATATCTAATTAAATTAAATAAATTTTAACAATACAGTAAGTTACTAATTAGAATTACGATCCAGTGAGACTCAGATTTACACATAATAACTAATGAGAGTCGCAAATGGTAATATAACGATGATGAACAAACACAACTGGGTAGATAGCAACAAACTCCTTCTGACGGTAGTAAAATGCGTGTGCGGTGCGTGATTGATAGATCATCTTTGCAAAATTCAAATCATTCGAAATTATTTGCTTATTTAATTGTCACGATAAATGTCAATGTTTCTTAAAACATAATGTCGTCAATTTCTTTGAATTTAATTAGTTGCCTCAAATATTGTTAATTTGGCTAATATTTTGCAAGAATAATCTAAGAAGTGCAACTTGAAAAATATGCAATTTGGATTGTTAAAATTCAATGTTGGAGTCCCACCACCAACCCCTTTTTTTAACCTTCCCTTAAAGGTTCTGATGTATTGATAGGATCCTTTTCTGAAATCCGGGAATTCCATGATCGTGACCATTCATCGTATATCGTACGGTAAAAAATAATTTAAAATTTAAAATTAAATATAAATAGTTTATAACAAAAACTAACAGTACGATATACGATGAACCTTCACAATCACAAGATCCCCAAGAAAAGAATAGGTCGAGAATCCTTTCCCGTATTGATAAACCTCATAGAAATTGGAGTGCTTATTTTCATAGTTTTTTTGGTAGACCTCAAGGAACACTAGTTGTGCATAGTAATTATCTTCAACTTTTAGCTAGGAGAAATCAACGGTACAAGAAATGTTAACTTGGATTGTAGCTCACTTCGGATTGTAGCTCACTTCAACATAATTCTCTCGAAATAGTGTTCCTATCGCGCAAAACGGGTTGGTTCCCCCAAGCTTAAGCTAGGAGTCTAGTTCATTTTTGGTTCTCCGGCACTGGTTGAAGCATCTGAACGTCTTCTCTTGGCCTCATTGTCCCCCAACTGCAGCGAAAAACAAATATCTTCGTCACAGCCATTCCTTAGCGACGAGAGATTCTCAGAAACTGTTCTATCGATCTGATTCTTTTTATGGAGAGGGGAGCCTCTGATGAAGCTTGGTATAAACTGATGTTCGACACTGGGGACTGCCTTGATCCCATCTTCAAGATGAAACTCTGTTTCCGCTAAGGACGGATTCCTGGGTGGGCTGCTGGGTTCGACTTCTAAAGGAAGATGCTGAATTTGAAGACCCAGTGACTCAAACTTCTCCTCAGATGTTTCCTTCCGAAGCATCGCATCTGGAGGGGAAGAGTCGCCAACAGTGGATCCAATTGCCGTTGCTGAAGCAGTCCTTTGTTCTTGTACAGCCACTGCAGGTAACATATACACAAATTTGTAATTAATTCACTTTACAATCTATGAAATTATATGCAAGGAAAATGAGCGAAGCAATCAGAGATACATGCAGACGAACTACAAATAAAAAGCTGAAGATAGACAAATGCAGTGCATTAACCATGGGGGGAAGGAAACCAGCAAAAAGGGCAATTTCCAAAGCACAAACCTCTAAGCCCTTCATCAGTTGTAATGATGTCAAGTTCAAGGAGCTTCAGAAGACGTCCGAGATCAACTCCGCTTGTCCAATTCTCAGGAGGTTGACCAATTTTTAATTTAAGTCGTCCTCGGTTAGCAGTACCACCCCATATGATCCCAATTGGTCGTGGCTTCTCACCATTCACACCTTTTAGTACTATCAGGCTCCCACTGTCTCCTTCGAGGTCAAATGTTTGTTGGTTCTCACCAACAACAAGAAAATCAGTTAAGAAGCATATGCCTTTCTCGTCATTGTACTCAAGAGCATAGGCCAACACGGTTCCAGCAGTCAAACCAGAACTTCTTCCAACCTTCATCACCTGCTTTCCAATAAGGGTACTAATCGGAGACTGCAAGTCAATAATCTTAACATTGCCAATCTCCCCTACTCCTTTCATGGATGTAATAACAGTACACATGTCAAAATCATCAGCAAAAGGAATGAATGCCCCGTCTGCTCTCACAAACGTCTCTGTAATAACAACAAATCAGGATGAATAAGTGTTTCTTCCTTCTCCCTTTCCTTCGTTCTTTTAAAAAAAAAGTTACATCCGTATTGAGTATTGTGCTTGTAATCTTTACATTTAAACTGTCAACTTCTTTACTAGAGCTTGCTTAACTTAGCTAAGTAGATATCCACTTGGAACTTGACAGAAGGGTCAAAGAAACAAAGTCAAGCTACTCAAATTTGGATTGATGAGCACTCTTGCGAGAAATTTTTATTAAATCCATCTCTAAAAGCAATGTAAGTTACATTACCAACTTTTAATTTCGTATTTACCTGGGTTAATTCCGGCAAAGATGCCATACCAAAGCTCATCTGTGATAAATGAGGTAGCTCTCTCCACCGCACCAAGATATACCCCAGGTCCAAGCGAAGGAGGCAGGGGATGAAACATTTTCTGATTTGGGTAATCTAAGTCAACTGCAACATGCCGATTTGTGAGAAAACCAACTTGTCGATTGCCTGTTTGGCTCCTTACTATAGCACCCAATGTTCCATATGTTTCTTGGCTTGCCACCTGAACACCAGCAAATGAAACAGTACTTACCAGCATTCAGATTTACTAGATAATACTATGAAAAATAACTAGCTCGGGAGGTAACTTAACAATACCTGAGAACCTGAGCCAATGCATGGATCACCTCCACGCAAATCATCTACAATTTCTGTGTACAATTGTTCTTTGGGAGCTGGCTCGGGTGCACCAAAATATGAGAATTCCACAACATCCACATCACACCATATACCTCCAGGTCCCTGATTAAAGTAAAAGGAGTTATTTTAACTGAACTTCGAAACACAAGTAAATTCAGATGGAATGGGCATCGATAACCCAAAATAAACTTGATGACCACAAAATGAATGAAAAATGGAACCGTTCTTAACATTCTTTCCTGACCTCTAGGGCGGTGGGTAAACACTGTATCGGGCTGAGCCATTGCTTGTGAACTTTTCTTGAAACAAAGACAAGAATAGCTGGTATGTCAGTTAACACACCCCGTCGAATACGAAACCCAATTGCTGTTCCAAGACTATAACATCGCAAGATCTTGCTGTGAAATGCCCTAATAGTCAACAGTTCAAGCAATGTAGTCGCTTGCTGCCCTTTCGGCAACCGGCCAAGAATTTCAGGAAGGAGCCCTTTCTGTAGATTAGTGAAATAGTTTGCCCTCTCTTCAGCAGCATCATTCAATCGGCTTGAGGTAGGCCACGAGAAGTAAGCAGCGTTAGTCTCACAATGCTGTCCAGCTGATGCAAAGGGTTGAAGTGTTGGTGGACTTAATGAAGGCAAATTAGAATGACTGCAACAGTTTCTCTCAAGATCCAAAGCTGACTCATCTGACAGTGTTGAACCAGAACAACGCATCCTCATATTAAATCTGCTCCGCTCCATCTTTCCGGTTTGCCTAACACGATAACAGAATGAAAAAAAAATGGAGGGACGGTACTAAGGTAACAGTACTCTAACTCACAAAAATGAACGGAAAAACAGGAGATTTTAGGTTGCAAACACAATATGCTAAACTTCTCGACAGAAATTCAAGCAAGACAATATTATAACCGTATTAGACATGACGGAGATTGGGTGGACCATGCAATCCCCAAATGTGAGTAGAGACCGCAGAGTGAAGATATGCCTCAAAATAAGACATGCCCCAAAAGACAAACGGATTATTAAACATCCTCCTACAGTTCAGCAGGGTTAAGTTTCAACATTACATATAATTATGATGTTTTCCACTACGCGTACAAGAAACGCATGCTATAGCCTATAAGCCCCGAAACAACTTTAAAAGCATCATCCGACTTTTGAGCACCACCCAACGCGGAGATTAATACGAAAAAAAAAAAACTCCTAAAACCAAGTGATGAGATTTAACAAAGAAATGATAATCATTGCCAACCATGTCTTGTTTCCTAGTAAGTGGAAGAAATGAAGAGAAAATTAATGTATCTTCTGCTTTCTATCTCCAAAAAATCATAGCAAACTCAGACTCACTAGACATTCACTGTTAAACTCGAAGAAAACGAAAAACAAAAACTTTCACGTTCCATGATCTTCTTAAGCCTCACCAACCAAACATAGCAGAAGCTTGCTGAAAGACTATGGTGCTGCTTTATGACCAAAATGTTCCAAATTTTACACAAGGGTTAGAAAAACTTGTTTCGAATTGATGCTCAACGGATACCAAAAATCTAATCACACAGGCAACATACAAGAAGCAATTCATCAAGCTTATGCAATCAAAGAAGAAACAGCAAACCCAGCAGAAACCCAAAAAGCAAACTTCTTTTTTCAGACAAGAGAACCACTACAATCACTAACTCACCACCAAATACAACAACTTGAACAAAAACTCAAAACAAATAAATTGAGTTAAAAGAAGAGAGCTCACTGATCAGCAATGGCGGAGCTGCCGCAGAACACAAAAATATTATATGGGTTCTTCTTGCAGGAACCTCAACACCTCAAGAGAAACCAACCCAGGTAGCAATTCAGCCGTATTGGAGCAAGAATCGGCCAAAAAGCTTGTGGGATTAGCAGTTTGCTTGTCAGCAGCAGAGTGGTTGCTGCTGCTATAAAAGGTCATTAAAACCCATAAAATTAAAGGAAACTAATGAAAAGAGCTTGAAAACTTTGAGTTTTAATGATACAAAATAAAGGGTAAAGTGAATAGTACAGGATTGACTTTTTAGTATAAAAATGTTGTTTTTCGTTAAAGTGAACAGTACCGGATGCTTTTCGTTAAAGCTCTCTAAAATTAATTAAACTTGGTAAAGTTAATAGCTTGTGCTCTTATTTTAATGAGCGTTTTCCCTTTGTTTTTATGGGGAAGAAAGAGAGGATAGTGGAGGGGACTTTTTGGTAGGATGTGTTATCCATTTATTCCTATTTTACTTCTCATACTCTTTGATAATTTATGTCTGTTGATTTTCTTCAATCCATTCGATCCGACAACCGAAAATTAAAAATGTGTGTAATAAGTAAAATGGTATCTTTGAATATCATACCCCTTTTGCTAATACTTGGGTCTTGAAGGCTTGAAGTTGTCTCATTTGAATTGGCCCTGGCCCCTTTAACTTGAAAACTGATTCTCTAGTTAGGAAGATAGTACCCAATCCGTACGTAGGTCATCACATTTGTATTGGAGGAGAATCAAATACAAAACATTAGATGAGAGATAGCACTTTTAACCGCTCTCGAGATACAAGCTCGTATATGTGATGTATCCGTACGTAGATCATCACATTTGTATTGGAGGAGGAGAATCAAATACAGAACATCGGATGAGAGATAACACTTTTAACTGCTCTCGAGATACAAGCTCGGATATGTATGTAGGACATTACATTTGTATTGAAGGAGGGGGAGAAACGAATACAAAATGTCATATCCAATGATGATACTTTTAACCACTTGTGTTACGAACTCCTCGTATAAAGTACAATTTTGTTTCACGTCTGTTGAAGTAAGAAAGTATTTCATAAGTGCAAATCCACACTGTTTTTGCAAAATATTATAAACCGGATCCTGATGTTTAATGAGAATTTTGGTCTTCAACAATTTGTGGATTCTTTTACCATCTCTTTAATTGACCAAAGTTGGTTCCGAGGGGTTCTGGTTTTCTTCTATTTGTTACTTCCAAGAGTAAAATTCTAGTATAGGCGTACCATAAATTCACACCGCTAATTTGATACGACATACATGAATTTATAATACTACGTAGCGGAGTTACGATTAAACAAAAATTTCTCCCAAAATTGTTGGCTTTCATTTTAAAAATTTAGTCCAATTCGTTGAAAACTAATCAAATTGTTCACAATATTTTGTCGTCGCGCAACAATTTAGATTGAGTAAAGAGTGGATACTTTATCAACATCATGTCTTGGAGGCTCTTTGCCTACATTTCCAAATCAATTTTTTAAACGGCAAACTGTTGTTGGCACTCCCGAATAGTCATTGTGCATTACTCTCTAAGAGCAGTTTATCCCTTGCCTGCAAAAACGACGCTTTAGGAGTGCCAACAACAACTCCCTTAAAAAAGAGATAGACCCAGTAGAAAATAAGTTCAAAGAACTTGCATGAAAGTTCAGTTTTACACACATTGCAAAAATTCATAGTTTCAATGACAGCAATCTGAAGCAGTACATGTCAATTTGAGTGCAAACTGCAAATAATCAGGAAATAGTTGTCTGCAAATAATGAATCATCGTCACAAAATCAAAGTCAAGGCTTAAACCACAAGAGAGCAACTTCATTAACCACAAAACATAAACTTGCTGATTTTCATGTAAGAACTGGGTAGTAAATATGCAGAATGATCCAAGTAGAAACGAACGCACTCATTCAAACACAGTCGCTAGTTAGTTGTGCTGAAAGTTTGGAGACACGAGGCTCTCCACGTACACGTCAGCAAAGAAGGGTAACTGAAGGCCATCCTTCGTGTTGCACAGAAGTAATTCCTTGTGATCTCTCACCAGTAATATCTTGCCATTCTTCCAGTAATCCAACGGCTGTAGAGAAATGTACGAGTCAGCGATCAAAATCCTAGTCCAAGACTCCTTCACATTATAATCTTTCATAATCCAAAACCAGTATTGCTTGATATTGCCGATGCTGTGGTGTGGCATCCTGGTAACCTCAAACACTCTCTGGTGGTAGGATTGAATATAAAATAAGTTGTTGGCTTAGGCAGAATGCAGACCAAACCATTACACGAACCAACAATCCGGACCCAAGGAAGGTATTGGACGCCTGTGAGTGGAAAATCAAGCTCCAAGGGTAACAAATCATCATCGATAGGCGCTAGATGGTCCAAGGAGCTGAGAGAATTTTTAGAACTGAGAAGGATTTTACACTGGCTTCTTTTGAGGTGGGCTTGGATGAAGCGGGGTTGCATGGTGAGATGGAGCCATAACTTCGATACACACCGGAATCTACACACAGACTTCACAGGAAGTCTAGAGAGAATGTCTTCGATGATATCTTCTGAAAGGTTTGACATTGATGCCTAAAAGTTCACTACTAGACAATTGGGTTAGTGATTTCCAAACTCCTTTTTGCCTACTCACTCTGCAGAGACAAAATTCATCAAATATTCAGTTTTGAGCGCAGATGGCCAAAAGCCATGTGCATACACCAAGATATGAGATCAATCAGGAACTAATCATGGCCTCATGGGTGCTTAAAAACTTTCACATATACATATATTCAAGAAATTAAATCACTTTACAATAAGAGAAATTGAACATAATTTGAGATGAACCCATTTTTCACACAGAGGAATTAAACGTATTACTTAACTTAATTTTGGCATTGATTCCCTAAAGTTTAGAACTTTATTACTTCATTTCTTTATCAGGAACTAAAACATGCATAATCAGAGAAATTAAAAAACTTTATAATCAGCGAAATTAAACATGGTTCGAGATGAACCCAATTTCGCAGAGGGGATAAGAAAGATTATTCACCAAAAAGGAGAAAATTTGGCAAAAAAAGGAGTAGCTGGAAGAATGTGATAAATACCCAGAAAATAAGAGAAGGGTTTTTCTGCAAATCCAGTGACAGCGACACTCTCTCTCTCTCTCTCTCTGGGGTTCCTCTTCTATCGGATCAGTATAAAAAATGAAGCGGCTTTGGCGCCGTCTCCGAGGCATATACGACGGAAAGGAGCTCTGGGCTCCGTTCAATGCGCGCAAAATATTTGGAAAATTATGTGTTTTTTTATTTTATTGAATAAAAATGTATCCAAAATTCGAACATGAATATCAAGAATTAAAACTGCGGTTGTTTTATTTAAGGGACACTTTGGATGCGGTCCATAACTATTAATATTCTTTGATTGAAACCTTGTTAGTTTTTAGTTTTTGATTGAGGTCCCTGACATTAATGTAATAATGTAAGTTACTATATTTTTTTAATTAAAAATTAAAAATTGAAATTTGTAATTGTTTATATTAATGAGATTTTAAATAAAACCCATAATTTATGGGATTAAAAATAATAAAATATAAATTATACTCTCTATTATATTGTGTGTGTTTATATATATATACATATATGTATGGGTACATTAACCAAAATTAACAAAAAAAGTTATTGTACCAAAACATGGATACATTCTCAAATCAACGAAAAAGAATGTACCCATATAAGTTTAAACATGGATTAAAAAATTTGAATGGATTTTATATTAAAAAAAGGGTACATTTTACATATAACAAATTGATATATTTGAGAATGGGTACATTTAAGATTAAAAAAATTGAAAAATTATATGAATGGGTACATTTAAGATTAAAAAATTGAGAATCTTTTTATATATAAAAAAAAACTAATAGGTACAAACTTAATTTAATTTAATTTTTTATTATTTTGGAAATGTTTGAATTGAAAATTAATTAGAAGTTTAATAGAGGTGTGAGTATTAAACCCTAAATTAATTACTAATTTTTATATTAAAAAATTATATAATAAACAAGTAAATTCATTATCACATTAATGCTAGGGACTTGAATCAAAATTTGAGAACTAATAAGGTCTTAGTCAATGAACAATAAAAACTAGGGACCGGATACTAATTTTTCCTTTATTTAATTATTCGTCAATTTATCACTCGTATTTGATACACTTTCAAAGATAGATTGACAATTTATAACGAGTTGAAGACTTATATTCTTAAAATGGAAAATTTATAAAGTTAACGTTGAAGGATAAATTCGCAATCAATATGCAACAATATGAGTTTATTGGCGGAAAAATAATTATTACCCTTTAAAATGTGTTCCATGCAAGTCACTTGACTTGAATCCGCAAAAAATCAGACATACTTGGAGACTAATAGCCCACAATTAATAAGTAGGGTATTAAAATGATTAGTTGTGTGAGGATTTAAGTCGATAGGATGAGATATTCATTACCACATCAAGTTTAAGTCACATTAAGCACGTCCCAAGCTGGCAAGCCCCTCAGGTTAAATTGACATACCCACGTTTGATAGGTGTGTAGCATGCCACAATTGCTGCTCATATTTAAAAAATAATAATAATACAACCTGCTGCCAATATTCAGAAAATTTAGCTGCAAATTGCCAACAAGACAAAAAGGCCATCTAAAATTCAGTAAATTTTGAAAAGTTTGTTCAGTTTCACCACACAGAGTAATCTGAAGCAGTAAATGTCAATTTGAGAGTAATTTACCAGTTGATGCAAGACAAATAGTCTGCCTTTTCCATATCTACCTTAACAACCAAAGTGACTTAAATGCTCAATCTTCACAAATAATGCTTCATAGAGTCATGGTAAACTCTTTAACTCCAAAAACTACAAAGCCATTAACAAATTTGTTGAGAGATTAACTAATCAGATAACAAACAAGAGTAAATCATCGTCCGCCGTCAAATAAACGTATGATTTCACCAAAGCAAACACAAGAGAACAACTTCCTTAACAACAAAATATAAACTTGCTGAGTTCCATACAAGAATTGGGTAGCAAACACCAAAGACGCATAGACCGATAGAGGTAGAAACGTACGCACCGGATTAAGCACACAATCACTAGTTCTGCTGAAAGTTTGGAGACACCAGGCTCTCCACATACACGTCAGCAAATATGCGAGACGGAAGGCCATTTACCAAGAACTTTTTACATGTTCCGTTCTTCGTGTTGCACAGAAGTAATTTCTTTCTATTTCTCACCAGTAATATCTTGCCATCCTTCCAGTAACACAATGGCTGTAGAGAAAAGTATGAGTCAGTGATCAAGATCCTCGTCCAAGACTCCTTCACATTATACTCTTTCATAACCCAAAATGAGTGTTGCTTGATATTGTTCTGGTGTAGCAAACAAAGGCACCCTCCCAGAACGCCAATCGTAAATCTAGTATGATTTGTGACTGAATCAGGTGGTGCCAAGTCTAAGAACTTCTCCTCTGCTAAATCAAATGCAGCAATGACACAGGTATCTCCAACTCCGACAGGGCCACATAACCAGTGCACAGCTCCATTGAGAAATGTTGTAGAATCGTCCAGAAGATGTTTGTAAGGAAAATCTTGAACCCTTTTCCATGAATTGTTTTTCAGTGAAAACACATGCACCATGCAACCATAAGCAACCTTCACGAACTTGTAGTCATTGATAGAAGGAGCATAACCAAAACTGTGCCTATGATAACCATTACGGCTGTCTTGTCCAGGACATACATGAATCGGCATGGGGCAATCCGGTACCCTCAAGCAATCTCTGGTGGTAGGATTGAATATAAAGAATTTTTCTGGCACGGGCATAATGCAGACCAATCCATTACACGAACCAAAGGTTTGGATCCAAGGAAGGAAGGGTTGGCCGCCCTTGAGTGGAAAATCAAGCTCCAGGGGTAACAAATCATCATCTATAGGTGCGAGATGGTCCAAGGAGAAGAGAGAATTTGCAGAACTAATAAGGAGTTTGCAACTCTGGGTTCTCTTGAGGTGAGCTTGGATGAAGTGGGGTTGAGTGGTGAGATGGAGCCATAACTTCGATACACACCGGAATCTACACACAGACTTCACAGGAAGTCTAGAAAGAATGTCTTCAATGATATCTTCTGAAAGCTTTGGGCCGTTTGACATTTTATTCGGGGCCAAAAACAGGTTTTGCATTGATTGATGCCTAAAAGTTCAGTACTTGACAATGGCTTAGTGATTTTCAAACTCTTTGTTCCCTTCTCACTCTGCAGAAAAAGAACAAACCCAACTTACACAAATTTCAGTTTCGAGTGCAGGTGGCAAAGATGGGAGTTCCAAAATCCATGTCCTTACACCAAGATATTTGCAACTTAATTTCTAGATCAATAACTAACCATGGGTCCTTAAAAACAAGAAAAAATTACACATAATTTGAGATGAACACATTTTCACAGAGAGGATTTAAACAGATTATAGCAAAATTTCGGCATAGATGCCTGAAGTTGAGTACTTTATCCAGATTATAATTTGGTTTCTTAATTCAGGAACTAAACATGGGTCTGTATAATCATATAAATTAAATAGCTTTATAATCAGAGAAATTAAACATAATTTGGGGTAAACCCATTTCAATAGAGACGAAGCAAAATTATTCACCCAAAAAAAAAAAAGGATATAAACGCAAAATTTAGCAACAAAAGAGAGAGAGGGTTAGCAGGAAGAAAATGTGATGATACCCAGAAAACCAGGGTGGGGTTTTTTTTTCTGCAAATACAGTGACAGTGTCAATCTTTCTCTGCTTCTCCTTCTCTCTGCTAGCTCGTGCCTTGGGCTGCTTCTTCTTCTTCTATCTTAATCGGCACCGCCAAATACTCTCATTCCATACTTCTATTTGGGGTTTTGGGGACGAGTCTCTCTCGTTCGTTCTGGAAAATGGAAAGACAAAAAGAAATAAAAACGAGGTCAACAGAGGAAAGGAACCTGAAGTCAAGTCGAATCACACGACGAAAGAAATGAAAGCGGCTTTAGGCCCTGTTTGCAAGGGAGATCGCGATTTTACAGTGACACGGAAACGCATGGTTCAACACTTAAAAAAAAAATTTCATCACTTATATTATGATATTTGTTGTATCAGTTCTTGTTCCTCATACACTATGAAATTTCTTTACATGAAGAGGTTTTCCTCACTAGAATGTCATGATCTAATAATCTATACTAGCAATTGGTACACACATTTCGCATGTTTAACTAAATTTATTTTTTATTTTAGTATGATCTATCATTAATGAGTACGGGTGACAGCTCAATAAAAATAAAAGACAAATACAAAAAAGGAAGAGAGAAGGTACGAGAAAGTGGGGTTTATTTATTTATTTTTTAAATATGATATGTTATATTTATATGGCTGTGATGTTAGTATAAAAACAATAAAATTTATTTTTGTTCAGTTCTGGTAAGAGGGTTAAAGTGATCATTTGTTAGAATTTTGATGACAAACATGCGGTCTAATTAATATGTAGTTTAAATATATATATAGCAAGTGATCATTTACTACATTGGTGAATATGAGTGTTGCCTTTACATTGGATTCCAACCATGTCGACTTAATCTAACATCTAATTTAATACCTCAATCTAATGTTTAATCTAATATTTAATTTTAACAAATCTATCCGTTAACAAAAAAAAAAAAATATATATATATATATATATATATATAATTTGAGAGCAACAAAATGGTGAAGCTTCATTATCTCAATCATGCCCTCACTTTGATAGTGAAGAACAATGAACAACTAGCCAAGTAAAATAGGAACAAAATGGTAATTCAAAAATTCAAACGTGGAGGAGATAAACTCCACCACGATAGATGAAAAGCCGTTTCTCTCAAACTACAGACTCAGATATCCCGGCGGAGGAGGAATAGGCGGAGGCGGCTGGTCAGTCTGACCATTGGGCCTCGGTCATTGGTACTAAAGAAGAAAAAAGTAGATGCATGTTTGTATGGAGAATCGCAAAATTGATGTGAAGAAGAAGCACCGGTGCAAGGGAGGAGACTCGTAAAACAAAAAAATAAAAGAAAAATACATTGAGCGGCGTTTTACGGGAGGAGATAAACGCGAACATAAATATGAGTCAACAAAAATAGAAAGAACAAAAAATGGAGTCTTGAAAATCTGAAAGGGGAAATTAGGCAAACCCTAGAAATGGGCATTAAGAATTTCAAAAATCCTAACTCTCTTCGGCTATTGCGAGTAAATCATTTGATGTAAATCATACGGTAAGAAATTATTTAAATTTTTTTATTTAAAATTAATAAAAATAATATGTAACGAAAATTAATTGTACGATGTGAGAATTCTTAAGTAAAAAAGAAATTTTATAACAAAGAATATTTTGCGGACTCATCTTCTTCCACTAATTTTGTGGTTCGCTGACACGTTGGTTCGGAAAAGAAAAAAAAAAGGACCTTTCTATTTCAAGCTTCGTATGGTATGGCCCAAAAGGGCCAAAACTATGTTATTGAGGACCGGGCCAGCATGAACAACCAGAGTAATTGGAAACTGGCTTGGTTGGGTTTGGATTTGGTTTCGATTTTGTACCAAAAGGAGAAAAATTTGTTTTGGTTTAGTTTAGTTTGGTTTGGTTTGATTTATCTATTGAGGAGAAGCATGTAGGCGATTACATTAAGGTGCGGATATTGTGTTCTCTTTGGCAAAACTCTCGAGATATCATTTAGAAAATTAGGTTAAGGAGAATCAAGCCCTCATCAATTTGGCAAAGCTCTCAAACCAGTGCATCAATATATCTTTTTATTTGTCCCGTCTAGCATATAGTAACCCAACTGAACCATTGTATGATTCAAGTCTATCTGCACAACAAGCCTTAACAAAATTAGTGTATAACAAATCTATATGCACAACAGAAAGAGTCCAAAATTCTACCACAAAAACACTTTTATTTAGCTAATAAGAAAACACTGAATAATGAGGCCAGGAGAAGTTGAGTTGTGAGACATAGTATGAAGATATGAGGGAGAAAGGGTATCATTTGTAGGCTCTAGGATCACCACTTGGTCAATAACCACCAAAGGTCTCTCACTTCATGATGAGTTACAAGAGTTACACGATAATGAAATTTGTAGACTTCTTAATTAATTATTCGAGAGTTGTTATTTTATTTTTTATTTTTTTAACAAATTATATATTTATACTAAAAACGCAGGAGAGTGGGCTAAGTCTCATAATAGAGTATCAATAATGTAGTTAAAATTTGTCTTTAGTGAGAATACGCCCAATTATATTAGACACTCCCCAATTAAAGATTTTTCATTATGACCGAAACATGGTGCGGTATGTCACATGTCATTATACAATTGGAGGAAAAAAAATTTCAAGTGTTCCTCCAATTATATAATGATATGTGACAATATCGTCCTGTATTCTAGTTACAATGAAAAATCTCTCCTCCCAAGTTTCAAAACATAGTTGAATCACTTTAACATGCTTTATTGTAAAATTCCAAGAGACCCTTAGAGCAATTCCACCCCTAAAAGACTTTGCGCCAGCACCCAGTACATTTATCCACTCAAGTGAACAGTAATAGACCCCAGTAAACAGTAATAGGCTTCACCCCCAACAAAAATAGCCTAGTCAATTTTATTAAAATATTATTATTTTTATTATAAAATAATAATTTGACAGATTGTACATCAAAGCACGCCAACCCACCACCACCTTCATCATCACCGTGAGCTCTCTCTCTCCCTCTCTTTCCCTCTCTCTCCAAAAATGCTCCTCAGACCAGAGCACGCCAACCCCACACCCCCCCCCCATCTCCACCCTCCATCAAATCCCCACCTCCCCTTCACTATCTGCTTCCTCTCCACTGCCCACTGCCCTCCACGGTCCGACCCGCCCCAAACTGGTCGACATCAGCGCCTGGGCTTGCCAGCTCCAAACTCGCCGCCTCTGGACCTACGCCCTGATCTTCAGCTGCATCGCCGAATTTGATGTCATTGTCCTCAACAGCTTCCAAGACCAGCTCGTCCTCAACAACAAGTTCCAGGTCGGCGGCCTCATCCTCGAAGGTAGCGTTGTCGAACCGTCTTCCTCGTCGGAGATGGAGTTCGTCATCATCAATTTCAGATCATGATGTCAGCCTGACGTCATATAGGCCGGTCCCAAGGTTTGTCAATTTTGGGCTGGCCTGGAGATCGGCTTCGGCTGGGTGCCAGGCAATCCCGTGGGCTGGTGTGGGTTGACAGGGTCCCAGCCTGGTTTTTTGACTGGGTGCTGGACTATTCCACCTCCGGTGGAACTGCTCTTAGGGACATTTATCTTTATTTATGAGAGAATTTCAAGAATATTGATAGAGTACAACATCATAACCCCATGATTAATCACAAATACAATCATATTAGCATGATCCACCAAATTGAATGCAATGTGGTTAGAACAAAAAAAATTTAATTAAACACAATAATCAATAACAAAGGGATGATTTTTGAATTAGCAGATCAAACCCTAATTAATCAGAACACATAGAGGGCAGCCAATTCCTCCAATGATTCTGAAGTGCTACCAAAGCTGGGATCTTCTGCATTATTCTCCAGCATCCACAACAAGTGATCAAACAAAACCACCTCACAGTTTACCAAGATGCCATCCTCCTGTCCTCGCTTTTGGTTCGGTGACTTGTCGATCAAGGCATCTAACAACGGATGGTTGAGGTACTTTGAGCTAATCACATAACGCTTCCTCGTGCTTCCCACGAATATTACAGTTTGGCGATGATGAAGTTCATGACTTTCATGCACACATATATTCTCCCTCGTAGATTTCGACCTTAGGCTACCGCATGATGAAGATCGCCCTAGCTGTCTTGACAAGCTCTTGCACTTCCGTAGCAGAAAATTCATCTTCTTCATCCTTAAAAGCCTAATTGTTTTAGATCGAAGATCAATCAGAGAGAGAGAGAGAGAGAGAGAGAGAGAGAGAGATGGGGCGTTAAATTTTGATGGAGAAGTAATTAGGGTGATTGGAAATATAAAGGAGGCTTGGGAGACACTCATGAAATCACTGAAGTAGGATTTAAGAAGTGAGGATTGGGTTGAGTTGGTGCAAAGTCGTTGTTTTCCGGTACTCGAAAAAATGTGGGGTCTATGCATTTGCAACCAAGCATCTTTTTTAGTGACAAAAACAAGTCATCTTTTTTGTTGAATACAACTGTTGTGCCTGGTGTGGTAGGGGCATCTTTTACACACCTGGGCACAGTAGACAGTCAAGCAAGCACAAGCACATATGGTACTAGGTAGCTAGCCAAAGACATGTTCCTTCTTAAAGAATTCAAACATTAAGAAAATCTCACGTTTACTCGATTCTATTTAGCTTTGATTCATTTTATTAACATGATTGGTTATTTAGGATGTCCAATGATGAATAAAATAGCGTACGCTAGCTAGACAAAGACGTGATATCATTAATTCTTAAAGAACAAGAAAGAACGAATGCTTTGAGAAAATTTCACTTTGGCTACTTTTCTTCGGCTGTGATCCTTTTGTAGGCATGATTGACTGCTTACGATATAGAATGACCATTTAAAGCATGATTTATGTTTAACCAATCTACACTTTAAACAATCAATCATGTGTCAATAAATAGGATTAAAGTCGAAGAAAATTAAACAAAAATGCGATATCTCTTCACACGTCTGTTCTTTCTTGAATAATAACAAACGTCATGATCAGAAAAGAAATCACCAGCCAGCACCTCATGTTCTATATACAGATGGATTATTCACTTGGCCAAATACTAGTTAGTCACTTCAAAGATAACAATAAATCACATAGGGGTCCAGCTTTAATGGTGCGTAGCATTCAATTTACGAGTATTTTAACCGTTATATTTGATATTCACAACTATTAAATTTGTTATTTTCAATCTTAGCCGTTCAATTTTGGTATCATTCAATACTACGTAACATTGAAGAATTTCCCTCGAGTTAATATTAAAAATAATATAATTAACAACTAAATGAAACGCATTTGCAACAATCGAGAAAACCCCCTTCGTGACTGCAATCAATTAATTATATGAAAGAAGGTTTATTGAACCCTTTATTCGTTCAAGTTCAAATCCCTCTTTCGTAATTTAAATAAAAATAACGTAATTATCTTATCATTTGTCAAAGAAAAATGAGTTATTACATGGGACCCTGGGAGTTAATAACGCAATTAGGATGGACCAAGTGTTGATTAGGAATGAAAAAGGCAGATACATATGTTATCATTTTCTTCTCCTAAGCCAGCTGGATTCCACCATTGATGTATTGTGTCGTGTAAAGCGGTAGTAAACTGCTTGTTGTTGCTGAGTCTTGACAAACACCGGAACACATGCTAGCCACTCACCAAATATGTTGAAAGCATCTTATCATGATCCGGTTGAAATGACTCCATCTCCATGCATTTCTTTCTCCTGTTCAGATTGACATGGCATCCTCCTTTTGATTTGGGATGCATGTTTTTCCACTAATGTTATCAACACCAACATCACTGACATAGGTTTTTAACTCAATCACCTTGTTAGAGACCTTGCACGGTTTATAAGCAAATTGGGCTACTCAATGTATTTCTAATTAGTTTTATGGTAATACCTCAACTTTCTTTATGATATCAAAGCATGTTGTCCCATGTGTGAGACACAACGGCCACATGGGCGTTCCATATCACGCTGTTTGTGTTGTCTACGTGTTTGGCTTGAAAATTCTCATACTGACTCGGTGACGTGATGAGAATGAGTCTCATCAATGTGTTGAGAATAAGTCCACATTGATGGAAAGAGAGACTTTGCATAAGCCTATAAGTAAGTTGGGCTACTCCTTGTATTACCAATTGGTTTTATGGTGGAACCTCAACTTTCTTCACACATATTGCTACATGTGAGATTTGATCACAAGCATCAGTGAGATTAGTAGTGAATCTCACACTAATAAATTGTTTGTCATACTCGTTTTGATTTAAGATGCATGTATTTTGAGTTACTAAATCTGTAATAATTTAATTCGCGTTGTTTTCGGATTAGACATATTAAACCCTAGATATGGAGAAAAACTTTCATATTCTGAATGCACAAACTCTATGTTTATATCTCTCTTCTTATGCGGCACATTAAATGTAGATGTGAACCAAGGTATGTGCCCTCGTCTAGTTTTTTGTCCTGGACACATTTCACTTATTAATTAGCAACAATGTTTATTCGATAGTTTTCGACCAACATCATCGTTGCGCGCCCTCGTCTAGTTTTTTTGTCCTGGACACATTTCACTTATTAATTAGCAACAATGTTTATTCGATAGTTTTCGACCAACATCATCGTTGCGCAAAAACATTCATGTATATTCAACACTAATTCGTGGATTTTGAGTCAGTTTCAAATCGTGTCATCATGTCATTCGTCCCACGTAAAAATAACCACTTGATCATAATAAAATAATTAATGCAAGTGGGACCAGGTCACATAAAAGTGCTGTGTGTTTTGGAAAGCAACGAATGGTTTCTTTCTCCAAACTTCCGAGTGTGTGTATATATAGTAGCTGGGCCAAGTGATTAATCAATGTGTCATTTGTAAGTGGAATTAATCAAATTAATCAATGTGTCATTTGTTGGCCAACATCATCAAAACTTGTCCATTTCAAACCAAATACAAAGACAAATTATTCTTAGTTGTCGATGGCGACGTCCGATCTTCGTTGCTTGTTGCTTAAGAATTTTTTTGCACTACAATGTAACGTCACATTTGTAAAAATATCTCCTACCCCGAAATTGATTTAAACTCTGCGGAAAAAAGCCGAGCATAAGTTCACTTGCGACATCATTGTGGATGCAAATTTCTTCCTTCTTGTTCTTGGACAAAATTGAACCGACAAAACAAATAACATCTTAGGTTAAGGCCAAGAGCCTCACGCGTCCACGATGAAAGGGGGGCTTTCGCCGAAGAACTTCCGATGCCAAAGTTAGAATTTTGAGGGAAAAGTGTTTGGAGAATTTAGAAAATTTTGCAAGAGTGTAGAACTTGGGTTTTGGAGAGAATGTGAGTGTTTATATAGGGGTGTGGCCGGCCCCCTTGGGAGGAGAGGGACCGGCCACTTGGATGGCTTTTTGATTTAGGTTCTTAATTTGTAGCTAATTAGTAAATTAATTGAATAATAAATCAATTAATTAGCTAATTAATATAATTTGAAAGGAAAGATTTGGGGGTTACCTTGTGGAGAATATTTGATGAGGATGGATGAAATAGGTTTTAAATAAATACCTATTTTGGGCACTTTTGATTTGATTGATAGATGGTTGTCCACTGCTCGCGCGTAAGAGTTCATGTGTTCCTCGAGGGTAATTTTGTCCTTTTAACCTTAGAATCCACGTGTCACCTCAATGTATCAATATGAGGTTGTTATACTTTAAAACGAAACAGCATCACATCTCCTTCTTGTACAATGTATTCTTTATCCTCAGATTTCAACTGCAAACATCAGAGTAGATTGGGTGAGTCAGTTTGATCTGCGATGATATCAACGGACAATAGACTTTTCATCGATGTTTGATCTAGAATGCACGTACATGTTACCCTATCTGTTTGTGTCCTTTATATATCAGTACTAGTTGCTAGTCTAGATAACAGTTACTGTGTGGGACTATACCCTAAACAAAAAACAGTTCACATCTCCCACATAGGCACTGGTTGGAAACATAGAGCTTCTGATCTCTCTGTCAACTTCCAAGGGATGGTCAGAGGATTTGACTAACTAACGTTGTAACTTTGTAAGTTTACTGAAGTAAACATTGATTAGATGAAACCAATCTAAGACCTCTCTCTTCCTTAGATACAGCTCTGAGTTACATTCTAAAATAGAATGTTAAATAATCGTGTGGTAATTGCTTCGCACCCGAATGTTGACCAAAGCTGGAAAGAATTTATACATGTTACTACTAGCTAACACGAGAATTAAATCTAAAAACAAGCGGAAAACTTACAAGTCCTCTTTCCCTTGCTGCAGCAAGCGAACCAGCAGCGACAAAATCATCATAAGCCACCTAACAACAAAGGACAAGAATTGTTATTATTTTCATATTTCCCATGTATCATGCAAGTAATGTGCAAGGACAGGATCTCTGAGTTCTAGTAACATTATTAAAAACTTTAACAAGTAGGTAAGATGTTTTATAATGAAATTATAAAATTAGCTCTCCAGCATTTGATCTTAGATGAACGAGTTTACCAATATTAATTGTTACAGTGGATGAAAGTTATACAACTTGTCAACTTCTATCTATGATTCTTACCGTCTCAGCTCGAATGAAACCTTTCTCAAAGTCAGAGTGGATGACCCCAGCAGCTTGAGGTGCAGTCATTCCTAAATTAACCAAAAACTAGAATCAGAGAACAACATTACATGAAGAACTTGTTCATCATACTTCCTAACCTATCTAAGTCACTTCATGGCAGCAAGGGGCTTTGTTTTCCATTCAAAACAAAAAAAGATGGCAAAGACAATCAAAAACAGGAATTTTCAACCCACAACGATCAGTAAAACAAATTCTGTGCATACAAGTTTACATTTAGCAAAACAAAAGCTCACCTGCAAGTATGGTCCATGCTTTTGTTTCCTGTAAACAACATGACAACAACCTTCTTAACAAAAATGGAATATGTTTTAACTTTTCACAGTCAGAAAAATTCAGAAACTCATTCTTTTAACCTTCTCTCCGGAAGTAAAGTAAGTGCATAGCCCCAAGACGCTATATGTTGCTCTGATAAGGTTTCCAAGACCGCTTTCACCAACACCAAGAGATTCCAAAAATTCCGTTCTTTCTTCATATGGTAGTTCAGTAAGCTCACACTCAACCTGAAAATGCAAACTTCCTAGTTCACATGTCTAGTGTGATAATTGAAGGCAAACAAAAACGTAGGAACATAAAAAAATCACTAAATTCCTATCAACCATTACAAGCAAAGAGAAAGGGCACCTTTTGTGTATATTTGCTTAATTTCAAACAATAATACTTATGTTCTCATGTATCAGTATCACCAAACCTGTGCAGAAATAGTCACAACTCCAGATTGCAACTCGGGAGCAAGATTCATCACTTCTTTGACATGAGGATTAAGCCCAGGTTCAGCTAGCTCAGATTCTGCAACGTTAGCAACATATATAATAGGTTTCATTGTAAGCAAGCAAAGATGCTTTACAGCATTTTTCTCCAAATCTGTTAAAGCAACTGATCGTGCTGGTTTTCCATCCATCAGTGCATTCTGAATTTTGTCTAAGGTGGACCTTTCCATTTCCTCCTGAAATTAGAACTCTTGGTGTCTATGATTTTGTACAACCTTAATACTTTGGGTAATAGAGGAGAAAAAATAAAGGGGATAGAGAGTGATGTACTTGTGCACTGTACAGTAAGTTAGCATCGGATAAAACTATACCTTGCCTTTGGTTTGTGAGTCTTTTGCCTTTCCTTTTTTCAGCTTCTCCATTCTCTTCCCAATCTGCATTTCTTGTGAATAAGACAATTTACTTCAATCAGCTCATCCAATCTTACCAAGTTAGTATTAAATATTAAAGATTTTTATATAGAGGCACCCTAAGACAAAAGTTTAAGATGTTAAGACAAGGAACAAGGAACTCCCAAACAGTGTAAGCTACGAAGTTATCATAAAAAATAATTATATACAGCTTCAACTTAGGACAAGAAAATGGCACTAGCATTTAACAATATGTTTGCATTAAATATATGTATACACATGTATATATAGGTGGCTGTGTAGAGGATTGTCTAATTCATACAGCATGATAGTTCACTGCCAAAATACTTCCCATAAATCATCAATTGACAAGCTCATGAATCGATAAGTCCTGGTTCCCATCATTTATGCCCAATTTCAAATCAAATGGATTTAAAATTGTAATACTATTTCAAAGCATAGTAAATCTGAAAGACCAACTGGTTTGTGAGCTAGGTAAATGACAGACAAGGAATCAGGATCCACAGCATCACAAGAAATAGGTATATGAACTCCAGAACTTGCTAGGAAGATGGTAAGCATATAGAGGAATATTAATTAGCAAACCTGGTCCAGATCTGAGAAAATAAGCTCCAAATCGATAACATCAATATCAGCCTTGGGATCAACTTTGCCACTCACATGAACAACATCGTTATCTTCAAAACAGTGAACAACCTGAAACAACATTGAACATGTCAATAACAATGTGGAGCTAAGAATTATTGATGAAAAGTATCAACAAAATGACAATGCATATAATGATTATACAAAACAAAACACAGAGAAGAAGCTGGGCCCCAAAGTATCGACATCAAAAAACAATTTTATAAAACAAATTCATGAGGGTATTTTCTCAATTCAAAACAGGGAAGCCTTCAAAACATCTGAACAAATAGTAAGGGATTGAAACCTGAAGTATGGAGTCCACTTCGCGAATGTTTGATAAAAATTTATTCCCTAACCCCCGCAAGTAATGAGAATAAACATATAAGTTGAGCTGATTCATTCTAACATATTTGCAACAGAACTCAAAATCAGAACATGAAAAGGGAAAGCGAATAAACAATTAACTATGCAAATGTCACCTCCCCCTGACTGGCACCCTTGACAAGGCCAGCAATATCTACAAGTTCTATAGATGCTGGAACCGCCCGCTGAGATTTGCTGAGATCAGAAGGTACAGTGAGACGGGGATCTGGAACTGCGACAATTCCTACATTCGGCTCTATAGTACAAAAGGAAAGTTGCCAGCTTGAGCCTTTCCATTCTCAACCTACACACAAAAAACCCTTTTCATTTCAACACTGTGTATGGCTTCTAACAATACATAGCAGACAGAAATCCAGATACACAATATAACAGCCATCCGACAATTGGGGCAACACATGTATACGAAAAATAAACACTCCTTCCTCTTATGTGACTGAAAAAATGAAATGGGGAAGTAACTACTGATGCAAATTATGCAATCACAAATAAAAAATACGATATTTTCTTCTGAGTAAATTAAATATACAGTAAACTTTCTGAGTGAAATTAAAAATATGGTCTTTAAAAGCCTAATATTAAAAGTACAATCTTTTCTCCTGAGTGAAAATAAAAATACAATCTTCATGTGCACAAAACAAACAGATAAATTTATAAAAATAAGAAATTCAAATGAAAATATGAGTTAACCTCGCTTGCATTTTCTCAGCAACCAAACATAATATGTGTGTGTGTGTGTGTGTGTGTGTGTGTGTGTGTGTGTGTGTGTGTGTGTATTAGAGAGAGAGGGTTGGGAGGTGCATACGACGGCGTTGAAGAGAGTGGACTTGCCGACGTTGGGGAGGCCAACGATGCCAACTTTGAGGCTCATGCTAATTTTTTATGAGGGCCCCGCAGAGAAGCGCCGCCTTCTGCCGAAACCGGTGGCTATGACCCCCATCAGCTGTTGATGATTCCTCTGCTTCAGCGGAACAAGCAGAGATGGAAGTAGCTGACTGCATAGTGCTGTTCGAGCCATTGGAGCTTCGAAGCAACCACAAAGAGAGAGAGAGAGAGAGAGAGAGAGAGAGAGAATGTTCAATTTATCTGTTTGCGGGGAAATTTTGTGTGTCGCTGTGTTGTGTGTAATGTGTATTCAGGGAAATTGTTTTTTTTTTTTTTTTAATTTCTTTATTTAAAAAATTTTGAGAAAATATTCATATTTAAATTTTAGAGCCCATAAATCAGAAAATCAAACCTTCAATAATTAGTTGGGTTCCTTGAGAAGAAAACCTCTTCAATTG
Source organism: Malus sylvestris (assembly GCF_916048215.2). NCBI lineage: Eukaryota > Viridiplantae > Streptophyta > Magnoliopsida > Rosales > Rosaceae > Malus > Malus sylvestris. The sequence goes on along the minus strand of NC_062264.1, from coordinate 34,447,774 downwards.
CCTAAATTCTATGAGTAATGCTATGAATGTTAAATTTGTAGATTAAGGATGTATTCAGTTGAGAATTTGAGAGATTTTAATTGATGAGGACCCAGCTAATTATATGTAAATTTTTATGGAGTTTAACTGATTTATAGATATTCTATGTAAAATTTTAATTCAATTCCCTCAAAATCTCATGGGGAGATGTGAGATTTGTAGATGCTTAAAATACACTACAAAATCTCTCAAATTCTCTCAAATTCCTCAACTTTTCCAAATTCTTTAAAGGGTAAACATCCAAAATAGTCCATGAGATTTGCATGATCAATAGAAATGATCCATGAGATTGAAGATCAATAGAAATGGTCTCTTAGATTGTCCACCATCCATGATTTTGGTCATTCCGTTAAAAACTATTTGGGCAATTTTCAAAGCTTCATAACTCAATCGATTATTAAACAAATTCGACCCATAATATATCAAAATGAAGATAAGATAGTGTAGAACAATATTATACCTATTTGGAAGCTCAATAATTGCCGAAGATTGCCTAAAAATAGCCTGAAAGGTGACTGGTCCGAGGGAAAACTGGAAAACTCACCGGAAACTGGGTAAACTTTAAACGTTCGTAACTTCTTCAATACTCAACAAAATCTAGTGATTCACAAATGAAAATCATACTTCTCGACGAGACGAAGAGAATGACATCTTTCTTAACTGCTAACTTGCCGTGGTTTGGCCGGAAAACTGCTTGAAAGTGGCTAACTGGAAAATGGTTAGCCACTTTCGAGCCATTGTCCAACCAAACCACGGCGAGTTAGCCTTCAAAAAAGGTACCCTTCTCTTCGTCTTGTCAATAAGTATGATTTATGATTTTCGTTTTTGAAACACTCGATTTTGTTAAATATTGAAGAAGTTATGAACGTTTAAAATTTACCTAGTTTCCTGCAAGTTTTCCAGTTTTCCCGTGAACCAGTCACCTTTCAGGCTATTTTTCGGCCATCTCCGGCAACCATTGGGCTTCCAATAATCTTATTCTACACTTTCCTATCTTCATTTTGATATATTATGGGTCAAATTTAATTAAGAAACGACTGAGTTACAAAGTTTTGAAAATTGCCCAAAGAGTTTTTAACGGAATGACCAAAATCATGGATGGTAGACAATCTCAAGGACCATTTCTATTGATTTTCAATCTCGGGGATCATTTCTATTGATCATACAAATCTTAAGGACTATTTTGGATGTTTACCTTTCTTTAAATTCTAATTCTAATTGAATACACTTTGAATGTTATAAACTTCTTTAAAATTCTAATTGAATACACCAGGATTTCTAAGAATTTTAATAAACTATCTTAAAACCGAATTAAATACACATTAAAATTCAGATAATCACTTAAAATCCTGATTAAATACCCCTAGATTCATTAAAAGAATTAAAATCCCTCAAAATCCCAATTGAATACACCCTCTAAGTTTTGTAAACTAAATGATATGGAAGTTGATGATTGAATTATTACTTAAACGTTGATAAACGTGCTCATTTCTTAATGGTGACACATCATTTAGTTTGTAATTTTAGTCTCCTTAGCATTACTCAAATTCTATACACACAATTGGGGATGTAGTTCATTTGAACAAGGTGAAGAACTTGTTCCTTATATAACAATTTGTCCAAGTATTTAGGGCTCATTTAAAACTACTATGTAAAAAGCGTTTTTTAGAAATGTTTTTATTCTGTCAAATTTTTTATTAAATATAGTCCAAATATAGTCCAAAGTAAGATTGGTTTTCTGTAAACATTTTTAGGTGAGTGAACACGTTATTACATGATTGATTGGTTTGTCTCTAATCTTAAATTCCATTCCATGTAATAGGTTCTTTTTTTTTTCCTGACCATCTAACAGGTAGTTTACCCATAAGTGCTTCTGTTATAAGCACTTTTATCATAAAACATCAAAACTTTTGTTAAATATCCAAATTCTTTATGAAAAAATCACTTCATAAATCACTGCTCATAAGCACTATAAATTTATTGTATTTTACACCCTTTGAATTTGGAGTGATTTTTAAATAGATAGTACTATTCACATACTCATTTTTACCTCCTACACATCCTTGTTATTTTTTTTTGTCATTGATCCTTTTTAATCAATCTGATGGACAAAAATTGAGAGGGGTGTGAGAAGTAAAAATAAGTGCGTAGATATCACTACCCTTCATATTGCATCCTAAAGTGTGTAAATTATATCAATTTGTGTCTTCGATCTAATTTATTGTATGGAAATTCATTAAATTGATGACATGGTGGACTTGCGACCCTTATGTGAGAGATTTTTTGTGTATATGAGAGAGATTTTCAATTGTGTAAAGTTTTTTTCAAGTGTTACTCTAGTTGTATAATTATATGTGGCGTATGGCTCCGTGTTCCAAGCACACTAAAAAGTCTGTCCTTGTATGGGCTAACTTGTAACCCACATTTGATTATCTGAAATAGATCAACATGTATGGAATTTAACATATAGAACATATTCATTTTGATTTTGCGTTTTCTTTTCATTTTTACAGAGAAGAAATGGAATTATATTAAACTAAAGTGTCAACTTTATATGTCATACTATGGTTTAATGATATTTCTATTCGTTTGTTAATAAGAGGTCTTATGTTCGATTATCGTCAAAGGCGAATTTGAACCAAATTATTGATAATCCATTGTGAAGCTTAGCATATCCCCTCTCCCTTAGTATAAATAATATTGTTTGTTCTGTAAAGAAATAAAGTGTTAACTTCATATAAAATGTCTACATCAACTTGGTATAAAAATATTTGAAGAGTTTTCTAAAGAAACATTTTAGAGATAGCTTTTAAGTCAACATGTATAAAAGAAGTCTTGCTTTTTTTTTTCTTTTTCTTTTCTTATGAAGCTATGGATTTGATTGAGAAGGGGATTTGTGCCTAAGTTAATTAATAAAAATCAATCTTGCACTTGAAGTCTCAAATTCAATTTTCTTTTCAACATTGGTTTTAGATGAAATTTTTCTTTACCCACTTCTAACAAAAAACGTCAATGAGAAAACATTAATGGTACAAAAGTTTCTAGAAATAAATTTGTATGCAAGATTACAATGGAGCATTACACTTTTTTCAATCCAGAATCACAATATTACCCTTTACGTATCTATCATAACAGTTAAAATAAATAATTATTATTACGCTGCAAAAGTGCATGTAAAAGACATAGAATAACTTCATTAACACGCTATAACTGTCTCTATTCCATCTTTATTGTATTCATTTTAATATTCACTCCCATACCTAAACATGACTTTAATTCGAGTGTGGGTCTCCTTTCAATGGTGAGTGTTTCCTCTCACATCACCCCTACTTAAGGGGAGGAGGATTCTCTCTTTTTCTAATCTCTTTCCTCTTCTCTTCCCTCTTATTTAAATGGTTATTGTACGATTTAACCACGTTAAGATCTTATATTGATTTTTTTATAAAAACAATAAGACAAAAAAATAATATGTAAAAAAAAAGGAGGAAAGAAAATGAGAATAGAATGGGAAAGAATCTTACTTGCTACTTTAGCCCATATAAATCAAGAAAAGCATTTCCACTACCGACTTCTACAACCTCCTTTTATTTTTCAATTTTATTGTATTTTCTAAAACTTTTTCAGAAAAAAAAAAAATATATATATATATATATATATATAAATATTTTCACCTCACCGTCCTCTCTTTATTTTATCAAATCCGTCGATCCAATCCCAGTTTTAATAAACCAAAAAATCCCTATCAAAATATTAGAAAAAAAAGTCTCAAACTTTATCCCCTGCCTGCCTGTCTTAGGGTTCTTTTTCGTCTCACAAATCCAACCCAAAGACAGCAGCTTGGCCGAAACCATGGTGGATTCTTGTACCCCAACCACTGTACAGTTCTTCTCACCAGTTTTTCAATCGTCAGCTTAGCGGAAAAACCTCACACAGATTTCAGCTTACAAGGGTTTTTGCTCCTCTGTTTTTAGATTCAAATTTTGCTTCGGAGATTCGGTTCCTGATTAATTTTTAGGGTTTACTGGGTTCTGTTCAGTTTTCGCGTTCTTTGATTACATTGAATATCTATATCTATATATATATACACGTATATATACTGGATATATAGGAGAAATAGTGTAGGAAATGGAGGGGTTTGAAAGTAGGGGTAGTATTCAAGAGGCTGCCTCTTCTATCCCGCAAGATCTCAACCAATTGCAGCTTAATTCCTCAGGTTTGTTTCTCTGAGCTTTCTGGGATTCTTCTGTTATTGGTTTTTCATGATTTGCTTTGCTGTTTTGATTATTTAGTATTGTTTTTGGATCTGGGTTCTGTTTGGCTGCTGAGAAAACAGACCGTAAAAGTGGGAAATTTAACTGTGAATTGTTAATGGAGAATTTGATACTGTTTACTGGAAACCAAATGGAACAGTTTTTGGATTGCTGTGTTGTTCACTTTGGTGTTTGGACTATGTTCCGTTCGTGTTGTTTGAATGTAGTTATTAACTACTTTGTGGTTCAGCTTAGGATTTGAATAATTGTTGGACAAAGGTTTAATATAATCTCGTGCTCGCCTATGCTTTTTTGCAGCCAATATAAATATGGTTTTGGTGTGTCTTTCAGATAAATAAAATGTTCTGCAGTCAATCGGAGGTCTCCATACTTCATAATATTTACTCTTTTAAAAAAGAAACCCTAACTTGGTTAATTATGTAATTAGTTTTATACAAGTTTCAATTCTCTATGTCAATGTATGAGACTCAGTAATACAATATTTTCAATAGCTATTTGGCTTCTTGAATAAGTAGTTGCATGGTGCTTTATTGGAAAGTGTTCTTTTTTCTGCTTCATTACGTAATTATTTGGAGCATCATTTCATTCTTCGTTTGACTTTGACTTCTTCATTTTATGCAGGAGAGGTATTCGACGCATCACAGTATGCATTTTTTGGTAAAGATTCTGTTGAGGAAGTTGAATTGGGAGGTTTAGATGAAGAGGAGGCTCCAGTTGGGTTTGATGAGGAGGAGTTTCTGTATAATAGACAAGAGGTTAAACCTTTTGTTCACTGATTTTTATAATAATCCCTAAGTAAACATGTGCAACCTGTTTGGTGCATGACCGAACTCTATGTCCCTCGTTCCTCCTCTCATATATATATATATATAAGTCCCTCTTTTCTTTCTAAGTTTTGACTGTTGTAGGTGTTAAATGGCAGAAGGAAAAATTGCAATGGGTCGAACTAACTGTTTTTTTCTTATTGGCAGGTTGACATATCTCTATCTGATATTGATGACCTATCATTAACCTTTGAAAAGGTTAGTTTACTGCAAACTTAATGATGCAGGTAGTAAAGATGCATTATTTTGTATAAAACTCTCAACCAAAATGAAGCGGGTTAAACTAGTTCTGATGTTTAGTTATTAGTGTTTTCATTCTGTTTAATTTTCTGTTTCACAATGGGCGAGGGCATTTTGAATCAGAAAATTCTGACAATTCAGTTGGGAACCAAAATGTGGGAAAACTGTGTTCAACATCTTTTAAGTCCTGTTTTTATTTCAGTGAGTGTTCTTCTTTATTTTAAAAAAAATTATGACAAGTCAGTTGTTTGTTTGGTAAAACAGGGTAGAATTATTGGTTGTTAATTTATGTGCATCTTAAGATGGAACATGAAGAGTGGTTGTTATTTATTTATTAGTTACTTTTTTTTGTGGGAGGGAGGGGTTAAAGGTGAGTTGGGTGAGTAGTTTGGACGGTTCCAATAACACCGCTCTTATCGAGGGTGGATAGAGTATAGCAATAGTGATAAAAAGATGAATCTTAGGTGATGGGAACCGCTCTCATTGAGGGTGGTTGGAGTATAGCACTTCTGATAAAAACATGAATCTTAGGTGATGGAACTGCAAGTGGCATACCAACTTAGCGTGGGGGAAGAAAGCAAAAGTCTTATAGGGCTAGCAGTTCATTTGGTTTTATAAGGTGGCTGCTCGGAGAATTTGGGGAGACGGTGTTAGATTTTGGGTTCTCTATGCACACCATCACAGCTGAATGTAGGGACCCTTATGATGGGATATTTTCTTTTTTAATCTGTGCATGCTCATTTTTTCTTCTACATAATAAAAGTGTGTTGCTTCTCAGAAAATATGGCATGCCTCCATCTTACATTTGTTCTCAAACATTCAATTCTTGCGATTGAATGCCCTGCCCTTTTAAGATGTTTTATTTAATCATGTTGAGACACGAAGAAATCATTACAACAACAACAACAACAACAAAGCCTTTTCCCACTAAGTGGGGTCGGCTATATGAATCCTAGAACGCCATTGCGCTCGGTTTTGTGTCATGTCCTCCGTTAGATCCAAGTACTCTAAGTCTTTTCTTAGAGTCTCTTCCAAAGTTTTCCTAGGTCTTCCTCTACCCCTTCGGCCCTGAACCTCTGTCCCGTAGTCACATCTTCGAACCGGAGCGTCAGTCGGCCTTCTTTGCACATGTCCAAATCACCGGAGCCGATTTTCTCTCATCTTTCCTACAATTTCGGCTACTCCTACTTTACCTCGGATATCCTCATTCCCAATCTTATCCTTTCTCGTGTGCCCACACATCCCACGAAGCATCCTCATCTCCGCTACACCCATTTTGTGTACGTGTTGATGCTTCACCGCCCAACATTCTGTGTCATACAACATCGCTGGCCTTATTGCCGTCCTATAAAATTTTCCCTTGAGCTTCAGTGGCCTACGACGGTCACACAACACGCCGGATGCACTCTTACACTTCATCCATCCAGCTTGTATTCTATGGTTGAGATCTCCATCTAATTCTCCGTTCTCTTGCAAGATAGATCCTAGGTAGCGAAAACGGTCGCTTTTTGTGATCTTCGCTAGATTGCTCCGGTCATTAGTGTGGATAAGTATATAAATGGATAGAGATAGGAAAGCAAACACAAGATGTACGTGGTTCACCCAGATTGGCTACGTCCACGGAATAGAAGAGTTTTCATTAATTGTGAAGGGTTTACACAAGTACATAGGTTCAAGCTCTCCTTTAGTGAGTACAAGTGAATGATTTAGTACAAATGACATTAGGAAATATTGTGGGAGAATGATCTCGTAATCACGAAACTTCTAAGTATCGGAGTGTGGTGTCGTCTTGACTTGCCTTTTCTGTCTCATAGGTAGATGTGGCATCTTCTCTGGAAGTACTCTTCCTCCATCCAGGGTGGTATCTTTAACTGGTGGAGATGCACAAGGTAATGTATCAATTTCACTTGAAGCTTACTTGTAGTTTCAGGCTTGGTCAAGCGCGATACAAACCATGTAGTAGGAGTCCCCCAAGTCGCCGAGCTAGGGGGTCTGCTGAAAGAGGTGACAGACAAGGTAAGCAATCAAAGCTCCGACTGATTGTTCACCTTCTCCCCATCTTGCAGCAGCATGAAGGATAAAGAGAAGAAAAATGAGAAGAGATGATATGGGATACTTTTGCTTTTGAAGAAGTAACTTTCCACAGGCTTATTCTTGAACTGAGCTGGAGGGTTTTCTGGTTTCCTCCAGAGTATAAGGCCGACTGAAGAATTTGAGGGTCAAAACAAGTCCATCAAATCTAGAGTACGTTCCACCCTGCTGATATGGGATACTTTTGCTTTTGACAGAGTAATGGATGTATCGGCACGTGTGCTGATACGCTTGTCTCCACATGCTTCCTTGTATCCTTCACACTTGCCCTATCTGTTCCTCAAGCAGATGCGGAATCTTCCCTGGAAACATAAGATGTTGAAGATGAGTACTCGAGAGCAATGCCAGGTAAGTAATCAGGTAAGGGGTTCCAGGCAGTCAGTTCCTGGCTGGAAGCTTGATTCCAAGTGCTGACTGATTGCTCTCTTTCTCCTTGTCTTGCAGGTAAAAACAAGGCCAAAGGAAAAGACAGGGAAAAAGCATGATATGGGATACTCTTGCTTTTAACCCTGATGATATGAGATATTCTTGCTCTAGTATAGCTTGTTTGCAGAGGTATTATCGGGGGGAAAGAAAGCTGAATATTTCGAAAGGCTTCGTTGGGAGTGCCCTCTCAGATATGATGAAGGGTTGAGCATTTTTGCAGGTCTGCCTGTCCGTTGGGGATGGAGGTCGAAATATATAGGAGTCTCCCTAACAACAAGTAGTAATGCTATTCCTTTACCCTGCTTGGTCATAGCACGGTAGTGGGAGCTGCCAATTTCACATGTTTTAACTCTGTCAGAGCACTTTGAAAAAGTGGTATGTGGTATCTGGCTCTCGAGATTCGGAGAACGATGCCTCTTCGATTTTTGAGAAAGCAATCATGCTGGGGGTCTGGCTCTCGAGATTCGGAGAGCAGTGTCTCTTCGATTTTTGAGGAAGTAATCATGTTGGAAGTCTGGCTCTCGAGATTCGGGGGGCGGTGCCTCTTCGATTTTGGAGCAAGCAATCCTGTTGGGAGTGTTGTCTCGAATGTGAGTAAAGGTTGGGCATGTTTGCTAGTCTACCTTGCCACGAAGCACAAAGGTTGACACACAGGGACTTTCCAATTATCCAGCAATGATACTGTTCCTTTACCCTCTCTTCGCTTTTGAGAAAGTAGTCATGTTGGGAGTCTGGCTCTCGAGATTCGGAGGACGGTGCCTCTTCGATTTTGGAGCAAGCAATCTTGTTGGGAGTGTTTTCTCGAATGTGAGTAAAGGTTGGGCATGTTTGCTAGTCTACCTTGCCACGAAGCACAGAGGTTGACACACAGGGACTTTCCAATTATCCAGCAGTGGTACTGTTCCTTTACCCTTGTGGGTAATAATATGGTAGCTAGACCTTCAAAATTTATGTGTCTAAACTTTGTTAGTGCTGTTTCTTTGCTATTCTTTTACCTTTCTTGGTCAGAGCGATGTAGTGGGAGCTGCAAGCTTCACGTGCTCAACTTTGGCAGAGAACTTTGGCAAAGTTATCTGTGGTACCCATGAGCTATTGTTGCGTGTGGGAAGTGGGTGATTGAACAGTAAGATTCATGTGCTTTCTACTTCACCAGAAGTCTTCGACAGAATGCCCATAATTTCTGCAAAGCTGAGTGTGCGTGTGACAGGTGCTGACAAGGCTAGAAAAGTAGGTGCCTCTTCGATTTCTGAGATCGGCCCTCGTGGTCTCTGAGCAGCCCAGCTTTGGAGAAAGCAAGCGCCTCTTCGATTGATTCGGAGAACGATGCCTCATCGATTTTTGAGAAAGCAATCATGCAGGGGGTCTGGCTCTCGAAGATTCTGGGAGCAGTGTCTCTTCGATTTTTGAGAAAGTAATCATGTTGGGAGTCTGGCTCTCGAGATTCGGAGGGCGGTGCCTCTTCAATTTTGGAGCAAGCAATCTTGTTGGGAGTGTTTTCTCGAATGTGAGTAAAAGTTGGGCATGTTTGCTAGTCTACCTTGCCACGAAGCACAGAGGTTGACACACAGGGACTTTCCAATTATCCAGCAGTGGTACTGTTCCTTTACCCTTGTGGGTAATAATATGGTAGCTAGACCTTCAAAATTTATGGGTCTAAACTTTGTTAGTGCTGTTTCTTTGCTATTCTTTTACCCTTCTTGGTCAGAACGATGTAGTGGGAGCTGCAAGCTTCACGTGCTCAACTTTGGCAGAGAACTTTGGCAAAGTTATCTGTGGTACCCATGAGCTATTGTTGCGTGTGGGAAGTGGGTGATTGAACAGTTAGATTCATGTGTTTTCTACTTCCCCAGAAGTCTTCGACAGAATGCCCATAATTTCCGCAAAGCTGAGTGTGCATGTGACAGGTGCTGACAAGGCTGGAAAAGTAGGTGCTTCTTCGATTTCTGAGATCAGCCCTCGTGGTCTCTGGGGAGCCCAGCTTTTGAGAAAGCGAGCGCTTCTTCGATTTCTGAGGTCGGCCTTCGTGGTCTTTGAGCAGCCCAACTTTTGAGAAAGCAAACGCCTCTTCGATTTCTGAGATCAACCCTCGTGATCTCTAAGCAGCCCAGCTTTTGAGAAAGCAAACGCCTCTTCGATTTCTGAGCAGGCGCCTCTTCGATTTCTGAAGCTCCGTCGAGTGCAGATTTTTATAGGGGCTGGCATTAAGTTCCAAAGCACACTTGAATCTCCACCAGTAGAAGCTTCATTCTTGCACTTCTAAGATCTTGATTTGTCCGACCTCTTCTCTCTTCAACACCTTTGAAAATGTCTGGCCCCTCCGACCGTCGTTTTGACTTGAACCTTGTTGAAGAGGCAGCCCCGCCTTCTCCAGACAACATATGGCGCCCATCCTTCGTCTCCCCTACTGGTCCTCTTACCGTTGGGGATTCCGTGATGAAGAATGATATGACCGCTGCGGTGGTGGCCAGGAACCTTCTCACTCCTAAAGATAACAGACTACTTTCCAAACGGTCTGATGAGTTAGCTGTTAAGGATTCGCTGGCTCTCAGTGTTCAGTGTGCAGGTTCTGTGTCTAATATGGCCCAACGCCTATTTGCTCGAACCCGCCAAGTTGAATCATTGGCGGCTGAAGTGATGAGTCTCAAACAGGAGATTAGAGGGCTCAAGCATGAGAATAAACAGTTGCACCGGCTCGCACATGACTATGCTACAAACATGAAGAGGAAGCTTGACCAGATGAAGGAAACTGATGGTCAGGTTTTACTTGATCATCAGAGATTTGTGGGTTTGTTCCAAAGACATTTATTGCCTTCGTCTTCTGGGGCTGTACCGCGTAATGAAGCTCCGAATGATCAACCTCTGATGCCTCCTCCTTCTAGGGTTCTGTCCAGTACTGAGGCTCCAAATGATCCCCCTCCGGTGCCTTCTCTTTCTGGGGCTCTACCGACTGCTGAGACTTCTCCTAAGCAACCTTTGTGAAGGCTCCCTCTTGTGTGTTTATTTTGACTCATGTATATGTACATATTTGTAGCTTATCGGGGATATCAATAAATAAGCTTTCCTTCATTTCAACGTATTGTGTTAAATACACCAAAGCCTTCTTCGCTAAGTTCTTTGAATTTTCTTTTGTTGAAGCTTGTATGTTGAAGCTGTTACAATTTTGTATCATATGGCCTTTATATTTACTTTAGTGAACTGTGTGCTAGTAATTTGGGTTAATTGTTTCATGACAAGAAGTAGTGGAGTCTGTTTATCTGGAGTTTACCATGAATTTATGATCAACAACAGTGTAGCAATATGAATGGAATGCACCTCTTGTAGTGGACCTTGGATATTTCTTTTGTAGTGTAGCATTTCTCTTCGTCCAAACCAGTTTCTCTATCAATAGGTTTGTTCTTTTTGAGTTGCATGTTTAGGGCAAAATTCATTGCACTGTGAGTTAGGGCGTGCTGGTTGTGGATAATTATGTTTCCTGAATGTGTTGTTTCTGTTGTGCTTATGGTTAGACTTTAAATTTTGCTTGGTAGGAAGCATGAATGCATGGTATTTTACTTTTGAACCAGCAAATGAAATTAACACAGGCTACTTATATACCTGGTTATAGGAACTAACATTTTTTAGGTCAAATTTTTGTGTGAAGTTATAAGTTCTGTAGAGAATTTGAAATCTGGCTGCTAATATTAATCTAAGCTTTCTAATTCTGTGCTAACTTACAACATACCGTTTGAAGTTTGAGCCGTAAAGTTTCCATTGTTGTTATTATATCTTGAGGTATTTCTGGGTTTTGTGTTCTAAGTCACTGTTTTGGCTGCAGTTAAACAAGGATGTTAGTGGAACTAGGAGTGCTGGAGTAATTGGTGATAGAGGATCCAGAGAAAGTGAGTGCAAATGTCGGTTATCTTTTTTTTTGCTAAGTTGCTATAACCCTGCTTCAAGCCTGGTTCTGTGTAGACTGAATATCTTTTCAGTTGATTGCAAAGCCTTCATTTGTTTCTATGATAACACAGCAACATTATTATTATTATTTAATGGTTTCTGTTAACCCGGCCACAATTATTCTTATTTCATGGTTTCTGCTGAAACCTTGTAAAGTATAGCCATAGGTAGGATATTGAAGAAGTTCCTTTTAGGTTGGATCTGTGTTATATTATGATGCGAAACCTAGAAGTGAAATATTTACTTTGACCGTTTGGTTTTGACGTGCACATCATTCTATCCGTTGGAGAGTTTTTTCTTCATTTGTGTTTAAGCTTTGATGAAAAGTGCTAGTGGCGTGCTGTGTTTGGAATCAGTTGCAGTCCAATAATTATGACTAGTCGATTTGAGTTCACTGTTGTGTCCTTGAGGACTTATTGAATATATTTGATATGTTGATGTCCATAGAAGCTTCTAATTATAACATGTTTCTTCCAGGTTCATCTGCTGCTGAGTGGGCGCAGGAGCATTTTCCTAACTGGATTGATGAAGAGATACTTGATGCTGAAAGCACTCAGGATGGGAAACGATGGTCTTCACACCCATATTCTTCAGCTCGTCCAGCAGAGTCGATGCCTTTGTATAGAACTTCTTCATATCCTGAGCCCCAACAACAGCAGCTGCAGCAGCAGCATCAACATTTTTCCAGTGAACCAATTCTGGTGCCGAAATCAGCTTTCACTTCTTATCCACCTCCAGGTGGCAGACCTCAGCAGGCTTCGCCAAACCGCCAAGCAAGCCACCTGAACCCATATCTTTCTGGTGGGCCCCAGGGGGGGTTGTCTTCACCAAACCTATCTCCTTACACTAGCTCTCAACTTCAACTGAATGGATTACCTCATGTATCGCATTTTGGTGGAAATTTGCCTCAGCTTAACCCTGGTCTCTCTAATAGCCGACCCCAAAAGCAATGGGCCAATCAAAGTGGTGTTTATGGAGATCATCCGGGTCTTATGAACAATTTGTTGCAACAACAGCTAGCTCATCAGAATGGTTTAGTGCCTCCACAATTGATGCATCAGCAACAGTCACAACCACAGGATCCTAGACTGCATCATCCAGTTCAGCCATCATTTGCTAATTTGTCGGTAATGCAGTCTCAACTGTTTAACCCCCATCTTTCTGCATCCCCGCCCTTGGTGAGCAAGTTTGAAGCAATGCTTGGTATGGGTGATCTTGGAGATCAAAGGCCAAAATCAGCTCAGAAAGTTAGACCGAATATGCGTTTTTCTCAATATGGATTTGATACAGGTAGCCACAGGAGGGAAGGTGGGTGGCCACAATTTAGGTCCAAGTATATGACAGCTGATGAAATTGAAAATATACTCCGAATGCAGCTAGCTGCAACACACAGCAATGACCCATATGTCGATGATTACTACCACCAGTTTTGCCTTTCAAGAAAATCTGCTGGGGCCAAGTTGAAACACCATTTCTGCCCAACTCAATTAAGGGATCTTCCTCCTCGAGCACGAGCTAATACTGAACCACATGCTTTTCTCCAGGTTGATGCTCTTGGGAGAGTCCCCTTCTCCTCAATACGGAGGCCTCGCCCTCTTCTTGAAGTTGAGCCTCCAAATTCATATAGCCCTGGCAACACTGAACAAAAGGTTTTTGAGAAGCCGCTAGAGCAGGAGCCAATGCTTGCTGCTAGGGTTGCAATTGAGGATGGGCTTTGTCTTCTCCTGGATGTGGATGACATTGATCGTTTTCTACAATTCAATCAACTCCAAGATGGTGGAACCCAAGTGAGGCGTCGGCGGCAGGCCTTGCTTGAAGGACTTGCAGGATCTCTTCAATTAGTTGACCCACTTGGCAACAATGGCCCCACGGTTGGGCTTCATAAGGATGATCTTGTATTTCTAAGGTTAGTCTCACTTCCCAAGGGCCGGAAGCTCCTGGCAAAGTACCTGCAGCTTTTATTTCCCGGTGGTGAGCTCATGCGAATAGTCTGTATGGCCATCTTTCGTCATTTAAGGTTCTTGTTTGGTAGCTACCCTTCTGATCCATTGGCTGCAGAAACTACAAATATTCTTGCAAGGGTTGTTTCATCATGTGCTCGAGGTATGGACCTTGGTGCACTTAGTGCCTGTCTTGCAGCAGTGGTTTGTTCCTCAAAGCAACCCCCGCTTCGCCCCCTTGGAAGCCCTGCAGGAGATGGGGCCTCTCTTATCCTCAATTCAGTTCTTGAGAGGGCAACTGAACTCTTAACTGATCCTCATGCTGCAAGCAACTACAATATGACCAATCGGCAACTTTGGCAGGCCTCCTTTGATGAATTCTTTGGCCTTCTGACCAAGTACTGTGTAAATAAATATGAAACTGTAATGCAGTCACTGCTAATGCAGGCCCCTCCGAATGTGGCTATTATTGGCTCAGATGCAGCCAGAGCAATTGGTCGTGAAATGCCAGTTGAACTGTTGCGTGCGAGCCTTCCTCACACTGATGAGCATCAGAGGCAGCTGTTGTTGGACTTCACGCAGCGGTCTATGCCCATAGGATCATCTAGCAGTGGTGATGGGGGAAATGGTTCTCACATGAATTCAGAGTCTGTGCTGAGTTGATGCTAAACCATGTGGAGAACCGAGAAGCAGAATTTCGAGAAAGAAAAGGAATGAGAAGACATTCTATTGGATTGCGAAATTATTGGGTTCTTTTCTACTTGTGCTTTTACTTGTGAGCAAATGCAACATCTTAAGCGAATAAAGTGGGTGTTTAAGAGCATATATATGGTTCGGGTAAGTTTAGTAGTTTAGCGTCGTATGTTATATTTTACTTATTTTCATGCTTATCTTGAAAAACTTGTAAGCAAGCCTCTCTTTTGTAATCCCTTCAAATCCCGAGGGATGGTTTTCCTATTTTTTTTAATGTTTAGGAGGGGGAATTGGTGGAGTAGATATATTTCCTCAACTTAGGAGCTTATTTTGATGCTCTGTTGTGGAATTTTAAAAATAGAGATGTAGGAGGGCTTTTATTATGATGCTCTGTTGTGGTATCTTTAAAAAGACATGTAGGAGGAGGAGGAGGAGGAGGAGAGGGGTTTATGTACAGTTTTCGGTTCTGTTGATCTCCCACATTCTTGCAAGGAAAAGGGTGTGACCCGGTGCACCCAACTTTTGCTGATGCGGGGTTAGGGAAGGCAGATGATGCAGTGACAGCCACTCCAGACAGATTGCTTTCGCGACTTGAATCGACAATTCTTAGTTTATTTTCGGGCCAGTCTTCCATTATGAAGGCTCGCATTCGTTTACTAATATTAGTATTGAAGAATGTTGGATGAAGTATTTGTTATGGTTGTGTTCGATTCTTCTACAGTAATGGCATCAGGGGCCGATGCAGATAAGGGTTCTCGTCTTCTACACGTAGTATGTTTTTTCTGTGGGTTGAGTTTTCAACTTGAAAAACAGTATGTTCCATTTGGTTGGTGCTCTCTGTAGATGCCCTGTAAACTCATTGTTTCAGTTGACTATTAAGTTCTTGCATCTTATTAGACTGTGGGCGGCCGGGTAATATGTCGCCGTCTTGTACTCTTTTCGTGCGATATATCTCCTGTTACACCTAGAATCTCCCCTAATTTGGAGTTGCTAGTTTACTGTTTGTTGGATGTTACGTTTCCGTCAAACACCATTTATCTGAAAAAAGAGGAAAAAAGTCTTTTCTTACCAGAAAATGCCATGATCCTTGGTGATTTTGAAAATGCATCAAATGTCATGATCCTTGTGAATCTAATCACCGCCTTCGACAGTGTAAACTAAATTTAGGTTCATTTTTTTGGGTCAATAGTGAGTGAGTGTTGAAACTTGAAACTCTTCGAGTTAGTTTCGTTTTTTTTGTGTTGCAGATAGAGAGAAAATATGTTGGAAAAAGAAGTGTTTTGACGACTGAAAATTGGAAACTAGAAACAATAATAATTTGTTTTCGCTTTTATGTTTTGTTTTTGTATAATCAACTTCATTTCGGCCGCCTCCCAACTACTATTTTCGTCCTTCGTTCTTCATTTTTATTTTCTTCCATATACTTTTCCGCATAACACAAACAATGTAAATTCAAAACTAAAAACTAAAAGTGAAATAGTTATCAAACATGTCCTAGTGTTTTTTTACGGAGAATCCTGGCTCGTCTTGTTTCATCATGATTGATCCTCTCGAGAGTTCAACGTCGATGATGTATTTGGAGAACGACATGCGTATTGGCTTGGTATCAATGTAGCATGGACAAAAATATGGAGGCCACGAAGACGAACGTTAGCTGTTGAGATGCTGCTAGGGTTCCATATGGAAGATGCTTTCACTTTCAGTCTCTGGGGTTTTGGAGGAACTTGGGAGAGTGGTAAGTGTGATGTCGTATTCACACTGCACATATATTACCACGGCTAAATACAGGAGGGTTTAGATGCCGTTTTCAGAATATGGCACAACTTATTTAATTCACTCAAGAGGTAGTTCCAAATCGATGCACCAAAATTGTGAACCATTTTTCAAGTTTTCCACACTTGGTGTGCTCGTGTCGACCAAATGCTCGACGCCAAAAAGACCTTTTTATATTTGTAACAAGACTTTAAGGCAAGAAGAAGACTTTGTAGCAACAATTTACTTGGATTTAAGTGTTAGTCATATCTTGCACTCTTCGAATTTTGAATTTTGGAGGTCCCTTATCTTTTAAAACATGAAAAAAACAACTATGACTCGTTTGGATGTGCTTTTAAAATGACCGAAAGAGCTTTTAAAGAAAATATTTTTTTGTTCCAAAAGCACTTAAAGTGCTTCCTGAAAGAAGCACATGATTTGTGCTTCTTCCAACAAGTACTTTAAGTGTTTTCCCATAATTTACTTGCATTTTTACTAAGAATTGGTTTAAAAAACATTTTCACCAAAAACACTTTCAATCATTTTAAAAGCACATTCAAACGAGCTTTATAATGTTTGAAATTGCTACTCCATTAGCCTCACTTGACTACCAAGTGAACTGCTACTTTTTAACGTAACGCGTGATAGTTAATCACCATTGCCCATAGGACGCCAAATTGATGTTGAAAGGATCATTTTTATCTCTTCCTGTATCAAAAGGGTTAGGAATTTCGTTGAAGAAATTATTATCAGTTGTTTTTTGTAGACTCAAGTTAGCATCCTACGTTAGTAAAAATGGGTTCATCGAGTTCTAGGTCAAAAAACAACGATTCACTAGATGGTTGGGGGTGAAAGAGGGGTCAATAGTGCAATAATTCTTAACTTCATAAGCATTTTGTGAAATTTTAAAAAGATACATGTCGAACCGTCACAGGCTTCAAATCATAAGATAGTCTTTAGGCTTATCTTGCGTTTCCTAAAAAGAAATAGATAATTCAACCACCATTTCCCAATAAATGTGCCTAAATATGAAAGCAGTCCACAACTGACAACGTCCTATTTCTTGTAGGGAACTTTCAAGGTGAACTTAAGATTAACGAGTTCTCCATATTTGCTTTCCTAAAACTACAAGGCCCGATGACTAGATATTATGCTAAAAGCAAACCAATTGTTGAATAACTTGTACATTCTGCAAAGTATACAATCCCAATCCACCTTTCTTTTTCCCTTTTTCTTTCTTTTGGAATTTTGAAGCACTCAAATTCGTACTAACCACAACCCTAAGAATCTGCCACGAAGCTTGAAAAGTAAATTAGAAGAAGGGAAAAAGAAAACAGAAAATTGGAGTTATGGATCTTCAACTTTGGTTTAATTTCAGCTTTGGTTCTTGAATAAAAAAAAATCCGTGAATAATGATTTATGAACTCATCACACTGTTAAGCAACAATGCTTTTGAGTAACACCGCTAGAACTTCTGCCCAAAATAAAAGGTTTTAACAAACAAATAAAATATATAATTAGTTCTAACGAGTTACTAAAAGAACTATTACTCTACATTATGACAAGTTTATGTACTAATACTACGATGTTTTATTTCCGAAATCAAAAACTCTAATTTCAATTTTCTCAACAGAAAAAGGAAAGAGACACAATTGCATTTATAAGCACCATGTGCAAGTTCATAAGAAATGCAAAGAAAACAATAAATTTGCAAACGTGACATGCTAAATATATGTTTGAATTAAATGTCGATTAACGTACTTATTTCTTATTGGTAACACATTATTTGGTTTGTAAATTTAGTGTAAAAATTTGATCTCCCAAACATTATCCTACGTGAAATATGTTAAATAATAGAATGGGCCATGCTTCCAAGAAACAAGAAATTAATTCAAGCAAGAATAGTCCATGCTGAGATCTTCAATATAAATTGGGAATCTCAATTCCATATTTTTTACCTAAAAAATTAGGAATTGGATCCTCTCCTGAGCAAAGGCTTGGGATCCTCCCGATTCAATAACACGGGCCGTTGAATTTTAATCTAACGGCTATAAATAAAAGGTCCTTCTAAAAATTATAATAATTATAATCATTGGATCAAAATTTAACGACCCAAGTTAATAAATTACGAGGATCCCAAACCTTTGCTCAGAAGAGGATCCAATTCCAAAAAATCAATCAAATTCTGCAGTTCTTGGGCTTTGTAATTTTTGTCCACAAACAAGTTAACGCGGCCACCTTTAGAACAGCAGAAGGGGCATCAAGTTGTCTCGGTGGTCAATTAAAGCAAAGCCGACACTCAAGCGCAAAAAGAGATTGAGCAATTAAGCCAACAAAGTATGTAATTCCATTAATTAATTAATGGATTAGAATACTCCACCCAACTTTATTCAACTTTAGACTAAAGATTATTAATTCACGAACCAGTAATTGAATTCTTTCCACGTGTTGAGATCGATCGAAAATGAAACTTTATCGTATGGTACTATAACATCGGAACGTGATATAATTTATTTTGCTGTTAGGGTATAGCATTAAGAATCGACCTAATTGACTCCTTACGTAATTTGACACATGAAAAAGTAATTCATTCAAAAGATATTTCACCGGCTCAATTTGTTCATATTCTTGAACGAACAATTATTGTACGACACTAGAACACAACAAAGTAATTTAAATTTTAACTAAAACACATATTACATTATGATGAACGATAAATTAATACTTGATGCAATAATAATAACCAATCCATGTGTTATAATACATGCATGCTAGAAAAATGCTAAGGATACTCTCTTAAAAGTGAAACTCTACTTAAACTCTATGATATTTCATGTTTTTAGCATAATATTTTATAATGTTAGCACGAGAATTAACGATAAACTCGTAGGTCAGAAAATCCATAAAGACTTGAAAAGTCTCCTTAGAATTTCTATGCATGCTATGCCATGTGAGTCTCTATCTTCTAGACTTCTAGTAGAAGAGAATAATTTCTCAATGAGAAGTACTTTATCACCCAATAAAGACTTTGGTATTCATGCTTCTTCCTACTTAAACTCTGCTCTAAGAACAAAACAGATTTAGGCAAGCTGCCACTTCCCAGTTCCCACTGCTTTCACTACTCTTTCTCTTAAAAAATGGGTTCCTCAGAATTCTCTCTCTTCCAACCATCACCAAAACGCTCCGTTCTCCACAAAGCCCCTTCCCTAATAGCAGATGGCTTTCTCTTCGTCGGAGGTGCATCGTTGGCTCTCTCTGTTGTCTGGGCTCTCCTCACCTTCATAAACCCCACCACCATAAGCTTCGACAACTTCATCGCATGGAACGCCGGGCCATGCGGACCCGACTTGCGCTCTGACCCGCCGGAAACCACGTTCTACGACGACGAAAATCTCAGCTACGCGTTTGGGGAACCAGTGAAGGATTGGGACTCCAAGCGCAAAGAGTGGCTGAAGCTCCACCCTTCATTCGCTGCCGGAGCCGCCGTGGACAACAGAGTTCTTCTCGTGACTGGGTCACAGCCCACAGTGTGCAAAAACCCAGTTGGGGACCACTTGCAGCTGAGGCTCTTTAAGAACAAAGTTGATTACTGTAGGATTCATGGGCTCGACATATTTTACAACAATGTTTTGCTGGATCCCAAGGGTACTGGGTTCTGGGCCAAATATCCGCTTTTGAGAGCGGCTATGTTGGCCCATCCCGAGTCTGAGTGGATCTGGTGGGTCGACTCAGACGCGGTTCTCACCGACATGGAGTTCAAGCTTCCGTTGGAGAAGTACAAAGACCACAACTTGGTCGTGCATGGGTGGTCGAACATGTTGTATGAGCAGAAGAGCTGGACGAGCCTCAACGCTGGGGTTTTGTTAATAAGAAACTGTCAGTGGTCACTGAACTTGCTCGATAAGTGGGCCAGCATGGGCCCACAGGGTCCCGATCCCAAAAACTGGGGGAAGATCCAAAAGTCCTTGATCAAAGACAAAGCATATCCAGGCTCTGACGATCAGTCGGCTCTGATTTATCTCTTGATAAAGGAGAAGTCGAAATGGGCGGATAAGATTTACTTAGAGAGCGAGTACAACTTGCATGGGTACTGGCTGGGGATAGTGGACGGGCTTGATGGGATAAGCAAAGGGTACCTGGAGATTGACAGGGAGGTGGATTTGCTAAGGAGGAGGCATGCAGAGAAGGTCAGCTTGTTTTATGGTCAAATGAGAGAGAAGTACATGAGAGAGAGAGGGATTTGGAGAGAGAATAAGAGGAGGCCATTTGTGACGCATTTCACAGGGTGTGAGCCTTGCAGTGGAGAGCACAATGGAATGTACACTTGGGAGGCTTGTTGGAACGGGATGCAAAAAGCTTTGAATTTTGCAGATAATCAAGTGCTTAGAAGATTTGGGTTTGTTCATCCAGACCTACTCAATTCTTCTTGGGTTTCTCCCTTGCCATTTGATTTCCCAGATGCTTGAGTTTATTGGTTTTCCTTTGTTTAATTAGTGTGTAATTCTGCAGTTTGTGCCTTTTGCTTTTAATAGAATGTGTAAATATGTAACAAGAGAGCCTCTCTGTGGAGGACTTAAGTCGCCGGCCCGAGCGTGCCAGGCACCGCGCTTTTGGTCTAGGGCATGGCCGGCGGTGTAGGAAAGTCTCTCTCCTCTTGAGTCTGATTGCACTTCGATGCACTTCTGGATTGTGTTGGAAAGTTGGATTTTAAGCAACGTTTAAGATTAAACAGACATATTTCTTGAAATTTAAGCATGTGTTTAGTCTTCATTCCCACCCATATAATTTACAGTAAGTCTTTGATGCTCTTTGTGTTAACCTAATATTTCTCTTCTTTCTTTTCTCTTAAAAGACTGAATTTGTGAGTAAAGAATTTTATAGTGTAAATTATGGTGAGAATTGTGCCTTCTTGAATTGGTGCTGCAAAACGATTTCCATGATTACACCAAACTAAGGATAATATTAGGAAACCAAATTTGTAAAACAAATTATGCGTCACCAAGATGAAATAAGCACGTTAATCAATATTTAAGTAATAATTCAATCATTAAATACCATGTCATTTGGTTTTTAAATTTGCAAATTTGATTTAAAAATTTGATCTCTCTAGTATTAATAGTATAATTTGCTCCAAAATGCTTAAAGTATAGCTTGCAAGAAAAATGATATAAAACGCAAACTCTTTTCTTATATTTCTCTCATATCAAATAAATCCCACACAAACAACATTCTCATTGAAGAAATTCTTGGGTGCGGTCGTCTGTCCGTGCATACAAAACACCCCATATCTCTTGTTTTGGTCCACCTCATGATAATTCGTTATGAATGTCCAGATTGAAGAATATTTCGGATATTTATAATTAAAGGGAAGTGTTATTGGCACTCCAAAAATCTCATTCTACACTCATCACAAGTGTATTTTTCTTTCCAAATATAGAAAGTTTGAAGTGTAGAATGAAATTTTTGGAGTGTCAATGACAATTCCCTAATTAAAAGATAAAAATTAGAAATATAAAGTTGGAAATAGAGAAGTGCACTTAAACCCATCTTCCAAATTTTGACTACATCTTTTTTCTTCATTTAGCGTGCTTGATCATACTACCCATGAAACATGATATTTTGAAGGGCCTTAATTAGTGGAGCTTGACCCGCCCGCGTGGCTCGCATGCATGCTAAGAGTCAAAAGACTACAAAGTTGACGGACCCTATAAATTTCGTTGTCATGCCAGGTCTCCAAACTGGAAGAGTCGCCCACCACCAATTCCGTCGCTAAAGCCGCCCTAATTGGTGAGGAAAATGATACTAAGCTCCAACCTCATGTCAAACCCGTGACACGTTACCCATTGAACTGCATGCCACGCATAGCCGCTAGGGTTCAACAATGGAAAGCAACTCATCATATTGCCACCTTCACAAAGGCCCCCAAAGGCATCGAAACCCCAGTGTTTTCCATTAGGGCCTAAGGCAGTTCACACTTGAGTTAGACGATAATACAGTATCTTAGAGTAAAGACGATTTAGGGTTTAGGGGTTGAATAGAATAATCCGGGCATTGTTTGTTCCATGATAGTTTTTATTTTTTCTGCCTTTTCCCGAAGGCTGATAATTATTCATAGCTGTTAACTTGACATTAAAGAAGAGTTCAACTCGGAGCTTTATTTCTGTCCTAGTTTGCATCCACTCTCAAACCTAAATACGAAAGTCCTACACTATGGGGATCTACATTGACAACTACTCCTTAACTACATTTTCCACCCCATTCATGTATTAACCCAACCCTGGCACACCAGTTATGCAGTTCAACAATGTTGCATTGAAACTTCAATTCATTGTTAAATACTAACCAAATCCAGCCTTTCTTGTTAATGACCTATCACTTTCATTGCACAAAATGTGGTAATAAAAGCACAAACCCTACCATAGTAGGGTCTTCCCAACGCAATGAACACAAATTGTACGAGACAATGTGCAGATTGAATACACATAACTCAAAGCCAACCATACTTGTTGGAGTCGGAGAGGATCAACACGTACTTTAACCTTCTTACCTCAATGACATAGCCCAACCTATGAAATAGGTGTGTACCAGATAACTTAAAAGTTGGGTGGCGGATGTACCTTCAGTTAGTTACTTGATGTACAGGATAAATTTTTCAATGTGCCGAGAATACGACCCATAAATTTTTCAATGTGCCGAGAATACAACCCGCTACACCAAGTGTCTAATACAATTGGTTGAAATATTTTTTCTTTCAAGTTTCCAACGACACATACTTCGACAAAACCAACACCTGGAGCAAATTTGCCCACGGCCTTGACTCAGGATATGACCCAGCTGAGCCTGCATTCTATGATGATCCAAACTTCAGCTACTTGATTGGGCAACCTGTGGAAGACTGGGATGAGAAGCGCAAGAAGTGGCTGCTGCATCACCCTTCTTTCTCCGCTAGTGTACGTGATCGGGTTCTTCTTGTGAAGGGGTCTCAGAGCACAGCAAGCAGTAACCCAGTTGGTGATCATTTGCTGCTTCGGTTTTTCAAGAACAAAGTAGACCATTGCTGACCCCACGGCTATGAAATCTTTTACAACAATCTGGCGTTCCATTCAAAAGTGACTGGCGCCTGGGCCTAATTACCAACTCTCCGTGCTGCCATGCCGGCTCATCCTGAGGCGGAGTGGATGTGGTGGGTGGTCTCAGATGCGATTGTCATAGACATGGACTTCAAGCTCCCACTAGAGAGATTCAATGACCACAACCTAGTTGTGCATGGGTGGTGGCATGAGATATACGACAAGCAGCTGGACGAGTATCAACACCGGAGTGTTCCTGATACGCAACTGCCAGTGGTCCATGAACCTCATAGAGGCATGGATCAGCATGGGGCCACAGACCCCAGACTACGAAAGATGGGCGCAGATGCAAAATTCATTGATCAAAGGCAAGCAAATTTCAAATTCAGACGATCAATAGGGTCTGATTTATCTTCTAATAACACAGCAAGAAGGATGGGCAAACAAGACTTACGTGGAAGGTGATTACTACCAACACGGATACTGGTTAATAGTGGATGGTCTTGACACCATTACCAAACGATACATGGAGATTGAAAGAGAGGTGGACATGTTAAGGAGGAGACACGCGGAGAAAGTGAGCCAGTTCTATGGAACTATGAGAGACCAACATGTGAAGGATAAGGGATACTGGGAAGATGATCTCAGAAGGCCTTTTACCACGCACTTCACCGGGTGTCAACCATGCAACGGGCAACACAGCTCCGCCTACACTTGGGAAGCTTGTTGGAATGGGATGCAGAGGGGCCTTTAAATTTTGCAGATAATCAAGTGCTTAGAAGATTTGCCTTTGTGCATCCAGACCTGCTCAACTCCTCATTTGTGTCTCCCCTGCCATTTGATTTCCCGGCAGCTGACTGATTGTTTGCCCATTCTGCAATTTGTACTCTTGCCATACTTTCAAGTTAGTACGGCATCAGGCCAGGTTCAGTCCTACTTCTTCCTCTTTCCTATATTTTCTTCCTTCCTTCACTCCTGTCATAATGGTGAAGACTTCCCTTCCCAGAGTTTTTCCATTCCATTAGGATCAATCTGTACGCCATCTGTTTTCCATTCCCCACCCTGACTATGAAGCACAGATATGGGAGATTTGGGAGCACGGGGGATATGGGAGCGTCAAAAATCAAAGAACTTTATCAAACTGGATCTAATGCTTTAAATGAAAGCATAAGGAGTGACCCCAAGCCAACCAGGCTCCTCGCTTTGTGACGGTCAGGGGAGAAATGTCTACCGTACGCAACTATACCCTTGCTTTGCAAAGAGGCTGTTTCCACGGCAAACCCCTGGCCTTTTGGTGACAAAGGAGTTGACTTTCCATTGCGCCAAGGCTTGCCCTCCTTTAAAAGCATAAAACAATTAAAATCAATGTTACAAAAGAATTATCAAAGCTCTTTCGCTAAATCAACTGATGAAAAACTGAGTGAATTAACCTATTCATTTTCTCACAAACAAAATTAGAGTTTGTCATCTTAACAGCAGAGTAACTCTGTGACCTGTGTCAACATTAATGTGAGGATTACCATTGATTTCAAAGTAACTTGGCTTGGAATTATGAAGACCCTCGTTTTTCAATCATGAAGACAGTGAACCCGGGATTTATGTGGGATAACTAGAGATATGGATAAATTGTCAACATTGTTTACCAATTTTAACAGTGATTTGTGTTTAAAATAATTAGCTTTAAAATAATTAGCTTGTTCTAGTTTATTTTAAACTAAGTAATTGAATATGTATTTTAATGCGTCTATCTATATTATCAGTACAAGAATATAGAAAACAAAATGACCAAGACAATTTTCATTTTCAAAACCTCCAAAATCTACATTTCAATAAAAATCACCTAATAAATCAGTTCTAAAACAGTGTTATTGAGATTGTGAGCTTCAACCTGTCAAGAAATGATGTATCTGATTCCGGAGAGCTGCAATCCTACTCGAGCTATGCTAATTTCACTTCAAGAGCAATGATGACACCTGCAGGAAAGAGAGCTCTAATGACAATGTATCACATGCACACTGTGCATACAATATTGCTGAAAAGCTGGACGGTTACAAAGCAGAATTTTATCAAACCAAATCTGATTTTATAATGAGGCAAAAGATTGAAAAACTAACACCAGATAGTTGACAATGAGTGTAATCACAAGTAAAATCAATGCTATAAGAGAATTAGAAATCTCAACAACGATCTTCGTCATATCATTAACTGATGAAAACTAAATGCCTTAACCTTTTCAATTTCAACTACAAAATTGAGTTTGTCATCAAAGTAGTGGGACTCTGTCAGCACCAAAGTGAGGATCACAAATTGACTCAAGCTAAGCTAATTTCACTTCAAAAGCAATGATAATGCCTGCATGAAAGGAAGGTGGAAGATCATTATTGTTACTCATAACTGTTCTCCAGTAATTATCTGTTTTGCATGAGAGAGAAAATACTGAACTTAGAAGAGCGACCGGAAAATAATCACGGCTGAATGGTGAAGTTCCTACTACGGAGATCCATCCTCTACAGCCATGCTTCTTCCCTAGTGCAAAGGAACAACCTCTGTGTTGTAGACGGTAGACTGTTAATTTTAGGCATTTTGTCAACTCTGCTAACCTGCTTGAGATATATGCATTAGTAACAGAGAAATGTGGAGGAGTGAACATGCTAGGTGACATGCTGACATTATGAAACACAAAGCAATACATTTGAAGGATTAAAAATACAGTTTTACTTTGACCCTAATTTGGCGCTGACAAAAGAAAGAAATATCTACAAATGCCTTATCTACAGCTGTTCTCTCACTATCCCCATCCCCGTCCCCACCACCCCTCCCCACATATGAACATACAAAACAAAGAACAAGAAAATTGTACTACTCAAGCAGCCAATCCCTTATGTCAAAAAGAGACCATGCCCTTACTTTAAAATCTACAAAATCTTTTCTGAAAAGAGAGCATAAGAAAATTGGCAGAATTAGCATTTGGTTGCACAACAAACTCTCCAAAAGTAGTCTATTTCACATTTTCATATCTTTTCAATCATCTACGTAGAAATAAAATCAACATTGATTACCACCCTGTTGAGAGAGATGAACAGAGGCTGCACGAATCATCTCAACCAGCATTTCATCAAGTGCATCGAGTTCACCAGAATCACACAGTTGGCGATATAAAGGGGCTGCATAAGTTGCTGCAACTTCGGCCAACTTCCACAGAGAAAAATTGGCAGCAATTTGTAGTATCTTAATAGACAACTCTTTGGCAGAACTGAGAGTTGATATGATCACATCGAAGCATGCTGTCTGAATATCTTCCATGAGCCAGAACTCAGAAAGCCAACAGAGCTCTACATATGGCTGCAGCTCATGTAACTTTTCTTCGGTGTCCATATTATTCCATAAACATCCAGAGGGAGGCTTTGGCAGCTTACCACAATAGAAGCAGTTGACTAGTTTAACCATTGCTTCCCAACTAATAGAGCTCTTTATGGTTTGTGAATGGCTGCAAGTGTTAAAAAAACATTTAAGGGAGAGTATCATTCTGATTTATTGCAACAAGTATGCAAAACAAAATCCGGTAAAAAGAAAGGATATGTTATACTTTTGATAGAAGTGATTGAATAAACTAGCATCCAAAATGCCAAATTTTTCAAAGTAAATCAATGATAATTGCAGTTCAGATGTGAAACTAATTTATAAAGAATCCAAAACCTAGGCATCACCTTTGCACCATCCCACACAAACCCTGACAGAAGGTACAAAGGAAAAACAAGCACCGCCACTGATGTTGTTGCACTTAAATACTCAGATATGCAAACGCAAAAGAAGGCCAATGTCTCCCATAAGAAGAGTAAACAGTAGCCACAGAATCTGGTTAGCATCATACCTCTCATCTTCAAACTATTTGCTTTAACAAAGATAACAAATCATTTTTTACTATTTCCTATTGACTACCTTTCCTTCCTTGAGAAAAAGGTAACAGGATAAGCCTGACAATCTATAAACAGTTTCAATGAAAAGATGGTTAATAGCATGCTATCTAACAACATTTAAAATTGTTTGAAACAATGGAAGTTCATTAAAGATGTGTATACCAATATGAACAATTTGACATGCAACAACAATTATAATACCACCGCATTTTTATTACAAGAGCATCACATCCCAAAAAAGATGACAATAACCGCTGGAAATCACTTTTACCATAAGCCAATTTGAGGAACCACTTTTCAAAACCTCTTCATACAAGTTAACGAGATAAATTTTGCAGTACATTAAACTGTATAGTTTATTGCTTTCAATAAGAGGATGTGTGTATATGTGTGCTTTATATATGGAAAGAGAATTGCAAGCACCTCTCTTGCATTCCTGACTGTAACAAGGCCCGCAAATAATCACAACTTGATGACAAAATAACTTTGTGAACGTGCATATGTGGCACCGAGCGAAAGCAAATACCACATGTCCAGCCCAAAAGCTCAGTTGTCTTAGCTTCTAAGATGACATCTCTGAAACCAAAACCAAACAAATATTACTAACATGAATCGGTACATTTGGAAAACCAACCAGTAGCATGAAGTTGGAATGCAAAATAAGTGAACTACTAAAAACTCGTTTATAATCCAGTCAATCATAATATACATGAAAATCCTCAACCCAATAAGAGAACCTTTAGACAGGACTTGGAAAAATAATGCCGATGTTGGGTAATCTAAAACCATTCAAAATACTCTACAGATCGCTTACTAATTCCTTGTATATATGTATAAAAACACATGTACATTTTCTTTCTGTTTTTCAGAGTAAGGGTGAGAGGAGAAAGACAACTGAGTTAAGAAGGAAAAGAGTGAGAGCAGATAACAATCATATGATTGCAACTAAATACCATTTCAAACAGTTTCAAAGTTGATTAGAAAACCACTATCTATATTCTTCCCCCCTTCTCACTGACATCTCTCATCTCCTTCTCCCCTCTCCCAACACAAAAACCAACTTTACCATACAGGCCTTTAGCTTCTTAGAATGTGTATCGAGAGTCTGTAGTGATATTTCAATCAATAATTATGCATACACAATAGAGCACCTTAAATGTTTTACTGGCTTGACTACACAGTTTCCCCTGTATTGTCAAACCAAGACAGCCTTATATTCAGAGAACAACATCTAGAGATTCCTATATGAACCACAGTAAATGCACTCTTTCTAATGGAGAAACAAACGTGAAACATAGAACTACATATACAAGGGGGTTAAAAACAATTGTTATGTGAGTGTGATGCAGCAAAACACAGATATTAAAGTAGGAAGCCATACGAGAAACGACACCCAGACAGACGAAGAGCTGCACTAAGATCAAGGCTGGGGTGAGCAGAGCCCCACTTGGGACGTTTCCTATAAAGCATCTGTAACAAAGACTGTAGATTACAACGTTTGGCAAGAGTCCTCAACTTCTTTACAAGTTCTTGTCCTGCTTGTAGATATCCCAAATAGATATACTCCAACAACATAACCAACGCTTGGTGATCAACATGAACAGATAACCTTATGTCTTTACAGAACTTTTTACAGATTTCCATAGAGCATGTCACTGAAGATTCATCACATGTTACCTCGCTGGGAAGCAGCACTTCAGAAGGCAACAATGATGGACATTGAGTTGCAAGCACAACACCATGGACCCTCAAACACTCTCCATTTGCAAGAATGAGTTGTATGTCAGCATAATCCTTCTCAGTAAGTGCCTTGCCAATCTTTTTCCCAAGTTTACTTGGAAAACCATAATATCCAAAATAACTAAGAACATATGCAGCATACCATTGCACTCCAGGAGTACGACTGTTGTTACAGATATCCTGAAGTTCACTAACAAGTTGAGCTTCTATTGGTCTCATCTCACCAGAAGTTTTGTCTAGGTTATTTCCTAAGCATCCCCAATGCTGTATCCACTCAGCCAGCCCCCACAAACTGTAAAACAAAAGAATGTCTTTGCCTTCCCAGTCTTCTGCAGAAACCCAACAGCAAATCCTCTCATGGAATGGATTATGCAGATGAGGAGCAAAGCTTGATCTTTCTAAATGGAAATTATTAGTTAAGCACCACCTTATAAAAGCCAATAATGTTTTTACACATTTTTTACCTGAGACTTGGTACTGTGGCAAAGCTGAATAGCATGCTAATCCCATTAAATAAACAATAATTTGGAGTTTATCTGGAACTCCAAAATAATTCCCAGATGACAAATTATTTAGGAAACCCAGTAAGGTTTTCAAATACTCCCCTCCATCTAGTCCTAGTATTTCGGACAATATGAATCTGGTCTTCGACGCAATGTATTTACAGGGTGAATAAATCATCATTGAAACTGCCCTTGTAGCCGATTCACGTCTGAAGGCACCAGCAATATCATTTTCATATATTTTATGCCACTTTTGAATTGCATCAACAAAGGTCAAACTATCAGAGAATACAGACAATGCAAAATTAGAAAATTAACAACCATATATAAGACATTAACTAAAATGGTACCTGCAGGATCACAAATTCTTTTTAATTAAAAGTATGGAAAATGAGTAGGGTTTTTTTCAGGATGAGCCTTACCAAGCACATGTGATGAGGATGTTAATATAGATTTCCCTTTCAGGGTTGAAATCCTCCCCACAATGTATTGCAAGCCATCCAAGAATATCCCAGATATAACTCCTCAGAACAAGAAGATAATTGGCATTGAGACCCTCCTTGGCAATAACCATTTGCTCATCCAATGACATGGAACATTTGTATGGTTGGTTGTGAAAATTTTCAAGGAGAAGATCAAGAAGGATTTTGTCAATCCCTTGTTTCCACATATAAATGTGATGCTCCCCTTCCCAACGAGTTATCAGAGCCAAGCGACATGCCTCCTCTAGCAAAGACATCTGGTCATTGCTGACCTTTCTAGAATGTGAGTTCCACTCACTCATTCCAGAAATTATGGCTTTGATGATAGGTTTGTAACCTAAGCTCATCATTTGTAAGCATATTTCTTCATTTATCTGAAACAAAAACCGTTGAAAGACAACAGAGTTAAAAAATAGTTATGACCCTTTAACTATTGCAACAGGATATCTTATAAGGAGACCAAGATAGAACTAACACCACTAGGCACTGGGCTAACTTGAATCCTTCAATGCGAATTGAGTGTGGATGAGAGTTGTCCATGCATTGCACCATCTGTTCGAGGATCTCTCCACTTTCCAATACTTTTTTGGCCCCAATACCACATAAAGCTGAAAAAAGTAACAGAAGCTTAATCCAAACAGTCAAGAATATAAGCTAATAAATAAAATTTAAACATAAAATTAACTTTTCATGATTAAAAGTTTAATACCTAAAGAAGAATACAACTTCAAAACTGCAACTTTTTCATCAATATCTAGCTTTAACATTTCATTTAAGCCATTCATCAGTTTAGTATCACTCCAAACAGAAAACCTGGATGACGGCCACCACCATAGTATTGTACTCAAAAGT
This sequence comes from Malus sylvestris, assembly GCF_916048215.2. Taxonomy (NCBI): domain Eukaryota; kingdom Viridiplantae; phylum Streptophyta; class Magnoliopsida; order Rosales; family Rosaceae; genus Malus; species Malus sylvestris. Next base: position 34,416,998 of record NC_062264.1, on the reverse strand, counting down.
AAAGCCATCTGTTGGAAATATTTCAGTGTCTTTGTACATCCAGGAAAAAACCGTAAATTACTGACAACTTGAGATACACTTTCTGTTTTCCTAAGAATTTCCCAAACGTCTTTCTCACTCTTGGTACTGAGGTTTGAAAGAATAAGATTCAATGCTGTTGCAGATAAAATAGCTACTTCTGTTTGGTGCGAAGATAACAAAGATGACAAAGGATTAACAAGCTCTAACACATAAAGCTGCAGTACTGATTTGGGGAAAATACTGACTAATTTTACTGTCACATCCGCTGCCATCCTCAACATGGATCCATTGTCAGATTGAAGCATCCAAACCAATGCACCAACAATGTCAACAACTGCAGCCTGAAAATCGATGGAAACAATGATGAGAATATGTATAAGTGCAATCAGATACAGCTCAAAACTGATACAAATTACGATGTGGCTCTATAGAAATTTAGAAACATAATGTATCCTCCAAAAACTTGGAAAGGAAACAGAATTTTCAAGAGATAGCGATAGAAACAAAATTTTCAAGAGATGGCGCACCAGTCACCACCAATACAGTGCCTTCCACTCAACTTGTTTTCCCCAAAATTTTCTTACCAGGGTTTCGATATTCCATCTCTAACAATGCGATACGAATAAAATTGATGATCCAACTAAATACAACAGCCAGCATGAACTGAACAAATAAAAGACTAAATCGTTTGCTCCTCTAAAAAGATGGATATTGTTATACCTTCACAAGTGGATGGTGCCGCGTAACCCCAGAAACAGAATCGAGAAATGCAGCTATTGAGTGGAGCACATGTCTTTGTATCTCGATATCGACACACTGCCATTTTTTCACCTTGTCGTGATTAATTCTGCAAGACACAAGCCAGGTCAGGAAGAACATTCTACTGTTGAGTCAATTAGCTATAACAATCAACACATTAACTATGTAATTCCCCGATCAACACGATTTTACGCTTTTGACTCAAATGCCTCACATCCAAATTAAAACAAAATATTAAATTTCTGGGCTCTCCTAGTTTTTGAGCTCTTGTCTTGTGCATGCTTCCCTTCCCTAACTGTAAGTTGAAAGCTGCAAGTGGGTTTTTTAAGGGGAAAATTCTACCAATGATTCCTAACACTTGAAATCAAAATCCAAAATCCAAAATCCAGAAACCAAAATCTTTATTCCAGCCAAATCAAGAAATGGTTGAACTCCCCATACAAAACCCTAGAGAGAGAAAACTTTGAAGGATAGAAGACCGACCTGGTGCCGAGGTTCAGAGCATGATCGAGACGCTGATGGAGGGTGCAGGTGTGACCGGTGAGGCCCTTATTACTATTGTCTGCAGTTCCCTGCTTTGAAATTGAAGGTCTCATCTTTCCTTCCTCTCTGAATGCTGGCTCTTCGTCTACCTCAAATTTCAGATAAAGCTAGCTTTGGTTTGATGATGCTCAATTGGAATTTGGATCCTCAAATGTTTCTGGAATTGCCGCTACCGCCATGGCCAGAAACCTCTCTCTTTTTTTTTCTTTTTCTTTTTTTTTTCCTCAATTAAAAATCCGTTATCATTGATCTCAACCTATCCAAATTTACAGCTATTATCCTCTAATTAAAAATTCATTACTATTGATCTCTTAATTTTAATACAACCAGAGAAATTGTTCTCCAACTTTAACCCAATTGAATCAATAGTCCCTCAACTTTAATCCAATTATAACAATTGTCCTTCCAACATAGTTCATTTTGATAATATTACGATGAAGTTGACAAAAATAATCATAGATGCACGTTTTGATAAGGTAAATGATCCTAATTATAACAATGATCATTCCAACGTAACTTATTTTGACAAAATTCTAACGAAGTTGACGAAAATGATCGTAACTACACATTTTGATGGGTTAAGGGATCAATAATAATGAATTTTTAGTTGAATGATCATTGCTCCAATTTAATTAAAATTGTTACAATTTACTCTTTTTTTTCTCCTTTGTCAAAATTAAGCGAGGTGGGCCTTGGGCCACTACTCCTCTAGTCGGCCAAAACTTCTGGCTACTTTTTGTTTTTCTTTTTATTTCATTTTTTATATTATATTTTAAATGAAATGCATTTTGGTCCATTTCCATTTTGTTTCAGTTGTTTTAATTTTGTCAAATTGGTTATTGTTTTAATGATATATGACATAGGTTTAACCATGTTAGCCAAAAATTGTGTGCAATGTTGCACATTAAATTTGCATCGTCTCCTTTCTAGTTATCCTTTATATGCCAACGTTGAAAAAAATATTCAAATTTGAATCTTTTAATCATCTGATCATGATCCAATAAATGGACAAATGATGATGCATATTATATTCATTTAAACACCATAATTTTAACAATGTTAATTAAACACTTCTATGAATATGTTACTTAATATTCACATCGTCGGTTTGAACAATTTGAATTATGAAACTTACATGTTGGATAACGTAAGTATTATATGTATGTTCACCCGTCAGAAGAATGCACTTACCATCATAAAATAAAACACGTTCTAGACATGCACTCGTAATAGCACGGTTAAGACGAAGCCAAACCAAGGCCAAAACATAGGTTAATCTGCAAGGGTCAAAACAAAATAGCCAGTCACTTGTATACCCAACAAGGCATATTGTAAAATAGAACTGTTCTCCGAATTCTTTGTCTTATTATGTAATTAAATTCTGGTAACTTTAACGAAAAACTTCCGGTACTATTTACTTTAACAAAAAATCACATTTTTACACTAAAAAGTCAATTATGGTACTATTCACTTTTACCCTTTATTTTGTCCTTATAATTAAAACTCAAAGTTTTTAAGTCATTTTAATTAATTTTTTTTTAATTTTACTGATAACAACATTAACATTAACGTGAATTTAAAAAAAAAAATACACTGCTTGAAAATAATATCACGGAACATAAAGAAACAAAAAATACACCGTAAATAAATAAAATACACCAATCCAATTTTACGATCCATCACCAACTCCGCAAACTCATCATTGGGATTAAAAAAAAAAAAAAAACACCAATAAACCTCATCCATAATAAGGAAGTCCAACCATGGACGGAGACACCATATGACTACTGAGAGCAACTGCTCCCACTGAACTCTTTTTATTTCTACAAAACTGTAAGTTAGTCAACTCAAAATACCCTCTCATAGCTCAAAAAAATTTTCCATTAACTAATGATTTATAATTTTATCGTTCAAAACACACAGTTACTCAAAATCATATTGTCCAATAAAATAATAACATTGTACCAAAATTTTAAGTTAGTACAATAAAATAATAACATTGTACCAAAATTTTAATTTAATTTCCTCATTCGAAGTAGCCCTCACTAAAAAAATATGGGGTTTCTCCATTTTAATCCTTGGTAAAGATTGAAATTCAATTAAAACCTTATGTTAGATTGTATATTCATTATGGTCCTTTGACTAAATTTCCATGTCAGCATAAATATTAAAATTTATATTTTCTTGTTTTTAAATATTTAATGCGTTTTTTTGGTTCCTATAATGCCCCTATTAAATATTTGATTTTAATTTGCTCCATATTTTTTGGCATTGATTATTGTCTGACTTTCTAAAATGATAAACATAATTCAAAAAAATATTAGTGATATGTTACAAGAATTAACAAATACCTAATTCAAATTATTCATTATCACCATTCAAAGCATAGAGGAAATATAAATAGCCAAATCATATATTTTACATAATCGAATGCACCTAAACCATGTCCTAATGTGCTTAAATCATATAACCTAGTCGAATGCACATAAATCATAGTACCAAGTCAAATGCACCTAAACCATGGTACTTATATGAATGCACCTAAACCATGGTACCTATATGAATGCACCTAAATCATGCTACTTATATGAATGAACCTAAATCATAGTACCTATATGAATGCACCTTAATCATTTAGGTACTATCAATTAGGTCTTATCCATTCGGTATGGTCGGTTAGGTACTATATAGTGTATGTCCGATTAATTTGGTACGGTCAATTAAGTTGTGATTTCACATTCTATTTTCTCAATTTGTATATTTTTTCATTTATCTCTGGATTCACCGTCAATTTGGCATCAAAACCCCTTTTTCTTCTTTCTTCCGAATACAACGAGATTTTTGGTTTGTAAGTTTTATGGCTTTTTTTGTTTGATAATGGTTTCTGAATTTTCTGGGTTCTTTGATTGGAATAACACATGGAAATTTATGTTATAACAAACACGTTAATTATGAATCTAGTTAATTAAGCATTCTTGAAAAATTAATTATATATTTATTTCTCTAATTGGTTTTAAGAGAGTAATAAGGGTAAATAGGGAAACTAAAAATACAATAAATTTATTAAAAAATGATTAAATGTGACATGGAATACTATAATCTGACATGGAAGACTATTTTTAATTTTTAATTTTACATACGGTATTATTGAAAAAGTAATCTTATTTAGAAATTAAAATAAAATTTTCTAAAAAAATATTTCTAGCTTCGTCCACGAATTCAACCCATATTTTACGTCGTCAAATTGTCTCCAAAGTCTTGCGTCAGATTGTCTCCAAAGTATCAATATTGTGGAACGTTTAGTATTTTATTTACAAAATTTTATTTATATATGGTAGGAAAACAACTTCCTTCATGGTCTTTGTCAATGTTGGTTATAAAAAATTGTCCAAGATCTTTACCAAAAATATTCATATCCAATCTCGGACAATTTCATCCTCTTCAGAATTTCATTTCTTTAGCCTTTTGTTTTTCTTTACTTTTAGTCCAAAATCATGCTCAGAAAGGGAAGGAAAAATTAAGAGCTTTCATGCTTTATCAAAATTAAGAGCTTAAAGGGGGTGCAGAAAAATATGAGGAGAAAATTAAAGAAAAAAAAATTGGAATAAACATGCATCTATCTACTTAGTACTAAGAGCAGGAGGAGTTTTCTTGGGAAATTTAGCACTATCAGCAGCAGATCCCGGGCCGCCTTCTCGTTTCGTAAGATCGGGTTTATGCTGCTGCATCTGGGATCGATCATTGCTAGAATCTTCATCACGAGGCTGAGCATTGGGAATGTTACGAGCGCCGGAGAAGAGATCGACAGGCTCCGACTCGGCAATCTTGCCTCCCTCAAGAGGAGTCCCATGCTTGTACGCAGTCCTCACAGCTTCGTCTTCATCAAGCCTCGCCTGCGAAGTCGCATACTTTATGTCGTCCTTGCTCTTTGACATTCTTTCACTTCTGTCTATCTAGGGCTCAGACTGAACCGCATGAGAAATGCATGAGTCGGTTCTGATATAAGCGTGTTTTGTATCAGTACGTGGCAGATTGGCTTAAGATGAGTGTGACAGCTATACAATTCAACTTAACACGTGGTGTTTTTGTTTCGGCGAAGAATTTTTACGACACGAGTATACTATTAGTATTGCGTTTGTGCAAACAATGTTATACTATTATAAGTTTTTCTTGACATAACATTGTATTATTGAATCAGATATAATATAATAAGTAAGTTTTTCTTCATATAACATTGTATTATTGATTCAGAACTCTACTGTGTACTAAGTCAATGTACCATGGAAGTTCTTGTTTGCTCTTTCCATTTGACATAGTGATGTGGCGCCCGACGTATTTACTTATGAGAAATGAAAATTTGAGTTATTTTGATTTTTGGTAAGTGTTATAATCTAAGTGAACACCTTTTTTCTTACTTTTTATTTTTTTGATATTATGGTGACTAATTCAAACAGACAAGACTAAAGACGATGAGAATTTAAACTTTGAAAGCAAGTATTCATAAATGGATTTAAACTAAAATATTACTAGCCTAAAAGAAACAAAACAGAGTGACTATTTATCATCCAAATTCTTCTCTCCTTTTTGGCTCTCCTATATGAACGGTTACAGCTCACGATTAAATTGTTAATATTTTGTATTGACTTGTTTATTAAGAAAAAAGAAAAAGGGAAAGACACAGAAGAAAGTGAGACAGAAGGGAAGGAAAGGAAGGAAATTTAAAAGGGAGAATGAATGAGGATTCTCTCTGGATCATCTTTGTGAGAATCTCAAGAATTCGTGAATCATATTCATTTATTGTACATTGTACGATCAGAAATTATTTTTATTTTATTTTTTTTAAATTGAAACAAACAATACCTGATAAAAACTGATCGCAAGATGTACAAACACAATTCACGGTTGAGGATCCAGATTCGAAAGAATCATGCTTGAAAAATGCACCACCACCTTTGAAACCCTTATCTCTCACGAACGGCCGAGTTCAACCTCACTTTCCTCAAAGACCAAATCTCTGTCACTAATTACTATGTCTAGTTAGCGATAACATTATTACATGGACTTAGTTATGTGTAAAGATCAAATCTTCATCTTTAATTACTGTCTAATTAGTGACAACATTACTACGTGGGCTTAATTCTGTGTTGTGTGCGTTCATTTGTAAGCTGTGTGTAATTTTAGGTCGCTTAAGATGATTAATTTTTGTTAGCTACAAGCAAACACAAAACGTCGACATATTTTAAGCCGTTAGATCAAAATCCAACTGTCACCAGTCACCAATTTTAAACATCCAACGATCAACTGTGCGACGAGGGTTCAAAATATCCTCATCAAACTCAGAATGCTCCTTCTCTTTCTTCTTGAAAGCAAAACTAAATTCAAATCGAGAAGACGTCGAGAAGCATGCTAACCCCCGTCTTCTCGATTCTCACTCGGGTATCATTTGCTCGTTATCAGCATCGCCTTCTGTTTCAACTTGAGGCTTTGAAGGAGCTTTGGAACCAGGAGGCTGCTTCTTCTTAATCCCGCTCACAATGTCATCGATTCTGAGAAGTAGGCAAGCGGATTCTATGGCTGTTTTAAAGGTCTGAGCCTTCACGTTGTACGCATCCCAGATCTGACATGATAAATATAAGCAATTAACAGCCTTACCCACACTAGAAATTTGATGTTCAAGACTTCGCGGATATGCTCAAATCGTAGCTAGTCACATTTATTTTAGTAATAAGCAGGGTTACAGCAGCTGCCCTCACATGGGTGCTGTCAAAATATGCACCAATCGCCCAACGAACTCGAATATTGTCGAAGTAAAAAGAGAGAGAAAGGAGCAACATAAGCATGGAACTAAAGGAGATCCACCCACCTTTTTCTCTTTCACGTCAGTTATTGCACCAGTGTTTCCGTCTATGCCAATCCATGCATTTTCACCATTCGCATGCTATGGAAAGAAATTGTAATTTAGATAAAAATAAAATGCATCAGAAGAGATACATAAATGATAGTAATAGTAGAACAGAACAACGCCATACAGTAAAGATTCAAACCTTTCCCTGCAGCGCCGTCATAGTTCTAATCACATTAACACCACAATTCTGAGCCAAAGTTCGTGGTATAGCCTCAAAAGCTATAGCAGCAGCTTCATACGGCCACTGTTTTACCATCAAAACACAAATGTAAAGCCACAGCTAATTCTTAATCTCCAATATGTCAAAAGCATGTGAACTCAAGCAACAGAGGTTCTTCGTCTTAGTGTTCATCTTTCTATTTTCACGAGGAGTTCTCCAGATTCTTGGACCAGTTTACACAACAGATACAAAACTTTTAGATGAGGAAAAGTGCGCTTACCTTTTCGATACCATCCACAGATGAACTCTTTTGCTTCAATGTTGCAGATACAGTTAACTCTGTAGCACCACCACCAGGAACAAGTTTTGGATTTTTGAGGATGTTTCTTGCTACTGACATAGCATCCTACAACAAAGTAATGAATAAATAACAAATTTCACATATGATATTTACTTCCACGTAATGGGATAAAAAATATAACCATCATACCTGCAAATTTCTTTCCACTTCATTTAAGAGATCCTTACTAGGGCCTCTTAAGAGTATAGTACATGCTTTGGGATCTTTGCAATCAACAATGAATGCAAAAAACTCATCACCAATTTTCTTGACCTCAAATAGCCCAGCCCCTGTACCAACATCAGACTCTTGCAATTCATCTGGTCTGTTAACAATAACTGCCCCACAGGCCTTAGCAATTCGGTTATTGTCTGTTTTTCGCAACCTCCTGATTGCACTGACGCCAGCCTTGCTTAGGTAATGGCATGCCAAGTCACTAAGCCCCTTTTCTGTAATAACCACATCTGGCTTAAACTTCAATATCTGCACGCAGAGGCTCTCGATGTATTCTTCTTCCAATTTTAGTAGGACTCCCCAATCTTCTTCTTTAAGTAACTCAGCATTTGTTTGGTTCTCGCCCTTCTTATACTCAAGAGGACAATCAAGAAGAATGATCCTTGGGTTAACAATCTTTCTTCTCATTTTTCCAGGTGCGATAACATCTTTGTTAAACATTACTCCTTTCAGAACCATTGAATCTTCCAACTGGCCACCAGGAACCTTCTCAACCTTAATGTACTTTTTGATATCCACTTCTCGCAGACCCTGGCCAAGGTCCACCCCGACTATTGTGGTGGCATCAAGCGCTAAATCCTACAAGAACACAACCCAATTTATGGTCAGTCATGACTCATGAGTGAGTTCATAGTAATTTGTCACTAGAATGATAGAATCAGATCTGAAGAACGAATATCAATAGTCCAAGTAATTGATTCTCATTGCAAGGCGGCTCATTCAAATGCAAGACATAATACATAACCAATAACGTTGAAAACTATGAAATCAATGCAGTAATTTTCCACTTAGAGACGCAAAGTAATACGTTCGTATAGAGTTAACTTGCAGGAAAGAGGCCACAGCATATCTATCAAATATTCTAACGTGATAGACAAAGTTAGTTTATCTTAATTGTATAATAAATAAAGGAAAAAAATACAAACGTCTGGAGTCAAGAATAAAAGTTAGAAATCCATGGTTAAACCTCACTTTTAGTTTAAATATGATGTTCATCTCTCTGAACTACAAAGCTAAAGCTAATAAGTATCGACTCTTTTTTGAAAATATTTTCCTTGACAAAATCTTAAATTTTTGTCAGTATATCCTTCATAGGCCACTTTACCTAGATGAAGAATCATAACACCTGGAAACCAATAAACAAGAAGAAATAACTAAATGCAAAACCTTTATTTAAACAAGTGCTTACAGCAATTAAATCCCCAAACTGACTAGTGAACTTTGTACCGATACAACTCTTGACCAGCCCCAACATTGTTGCACCTGCCATGGAAACCATACATAAGTAACATGCCAAAATTGCTAGCTTAGCATTTCAAATAATCGTTAATCAAGGTAAATTATTATCACACAGGATATTCAATCACTGACAGGTTTGCAATCATAACAATGAGTGTTATCATCGGCAAGAGCTGCCACTGAAAATTCTACCATTCCCGACCAATTATGCTGTTTTGATTCCTTAACACACTCACAATATGAATTCCTAATTCAATCTAAGTGAAACTAACATAACAGAGATGAAATAAAGGTTACAGCCACAATTGCTAAACGAAAATTAAGCTATGCCTATTCCCCAATTTTTCCTAAGCAAAATCTGCGGCTGCAACATGAATCCCACGAACCTGATTGAGCACAAGGAATAGTGCCCTGAGTTTATTTCTATGTTTCAGTCTTATGCATGCCGTTACATTCTCACAAAAGTTAGATTAAATGAGAGCAAGAGACCCAATACAAAAATAATAGGAATATAATTTGATGATGAGTAGAAAGAAACCAAAGGAACTTACGATCCTTCACATCAATGTCCATTGCTATTTTGTCAAGAACAGCAATAGCATCCTCCAGCGCTTTGTTGTAGGCTACAACGAAAAAACAGAAAATTTAAAAAACATCGAAACAAAATAATTAGAAAAAGAATAAATCGTAAACCAAAATCAAATCCAAAACTTTACATGAAAGAAAAATCAGAAGGAAATATGTTATCGTTATTTCTTTCAACTTACCTCGGCAAATAACAGTTGGATGATAGTGCTTGTCAATAAATGCTTCTGCAACATGGAGCATCTCACCAGCTACACCAGATTTCATTCCAAATGTAAGACATAGAGCAAAGTTCATGTACACATATACTACTGTTGTAACCTGTTCAGTAAATAGAAAAGTACACAATCTTCCTCAAGCTTACTAAATTCCATGATATATATTATTATCAAGTTAATCCCATCATCTTTGTATAAATTACTTATATACCATGCAATGTAGAGCACAAAATAGATTTAACAAACATAATAGGGATTTTAGCATTAAGCCTCCAAATACAACATTTGTTAGCAATAAATACCTACTTTAATTCTACTTATTTTTTAAGTCATCAACTTCTGTTGTTGTATAGCTTTAAGTCCTCAATATGCTGGAACATTTTTGCAATCAGCCCACATTTTTTTTGTTGACTTGTCCTCAATTTTGGCCCTAAAATTTATCAATAAGCCCATTAAAGGCTAAGAAAACAAGAATTTGTAAGGTTTTCTCTAAAACTTGAAGTTATAGGGTTTTTACAGGGAGAAATGCTAGCAATCTTTGCACTTGAACCTTTTCACTTCTTCACTTGACACGTGTCATTTTTTACATAAAAGCAAGACATTTGATGCCCTTGAAATTATATTTTCTATTTTTCATTATTAATTCCTAGCCAAAAGCATTAAGGTCTTTTTTTGTGTAAAAAAATGACACGTGTCATTTGAAGAAGTGAAAAGGTCCAAATGCAAAGGTTAGTGCACAGGTTGTTAGCACTCCCCTTTTACTAGTCACCCCTATTTATTAATTGAAGACAATTTATTTTACTCCATAAAAAGATTGAACAATAATATATGCCAATAAGTGACAAGTATATATTACATCCTTAAATGAACTTTGAGTTGCATGTAGGTAAATAATGCTAAAACCATACCAAGGACAATGACAGATGTTGTTCCATCGCCTACTTCTTCATCTTGTGTGCGACTTAATTCAATCATTGACTATCACCAAAATTTTCAAAAGAGCAAAGGTAAGAATGACAAAGAAAATGAGAGGGAGGAAAGGGGGTTCATATAAAAGTAAAGGATCGACAAGAAAGAAAATGCAAAACTAGATGGGGAACAGAAGTTTTTGAACCAAAAAGATTAAACAAAAATAAAATCCAGAAAGGAACAATTTGAGACAAATATCATGCCTTTGCTGCTGGGTGAGCAAGATCCAATTCACGCAGAATGGCATTTCCATCATTAGTCACTACAATTCCTGTCAGAAACAAGGGTAACATGTTAGTGTATTGCAAACTCATCAAGACCCAAACGAAAGCCATGGGGATAATAGATGCATGAAATAGTTACATCACCCGTAACATCAATCTAAACTTTACTTAATTGCAAATAGAAATGTTAAAGAACTTCTTTGATTCAAAATAATTTAATCACAGGAACAAACATGCCGCCACGTAAAATAAGGGCTTACTGCGTTGTAAAAACTGAGGGAAAATAAATCATTATATTCAATTTCAACAAAAATACAGAAACAACGATAAAACTTATCAGACTGCGAGAAAAGAATTACCTCCACTAGCGTCAAGTAGCATCTTGAGCATGGACCGAGGACCCAAGGTTGTCCGGATTATGTCAGCAACGGCCTGTAATTATCAAAATGCTTAACATTTGTACGTTCATGAGACTCTAAGTGCTAATAGTCTGACAAGTATCCACAGTGGAAGCATAATAATATCCTCTTGAAAAGAAAATACCATTGACAACTGAGACCCTAAATGCTTAGAATTCTTTTGTAAGAAAATACTAAACATTTCACAGTTAGAAGGTTAACACTCCTGGCAACTCATCCAGAAATTAATACATTCGAAACAAATACTAAAACATACATTTTCAGATGAATTTCAATTCAATTCAGTTTTCGCTAACCTTGTTCACAAAACCCAAAGTTACAACAGCATCTTATTTTGTAAGTCATTCACCAAATACTGAGCTAGATCGACCAAAACAAGCCCAACATACCACATCACGTGTAAAAAAACCTTATTTATAGACTTTTTCAAATTTATATACTTGATTGACATACGAAAGTAAACACCATCAACAAAATTAGATTCAAATAAACATCTCTCCAAGACTTGATCACTTAAAACCATTATTTTCCCTTAAACGAACAAAACTATTTAGGATACATTTCAATCCAAAATAATATTTTTAGATTCGTAAACCCAAATGCCCTTAATCTCACCTTCGATGCCTGGATATTTCCATGGTGTACTTTAGTCCCCGACTCACGCTTCAATGAATCTTCTGCTCAGATAAGTTCAAACAAGCAAAAACAGCAAAAATAAGCAAATGGGTTTTCAAAGGAACACAAATCATAACAAATAAAAATAAAAAGGCAGAAAACGAGGTTTTCAGAAACCCAAATGAAAGATCAACTCAAAAACCTAAACTTCAAAGCAACCGCAAGTTAAGGGGGAAAAGGAAAGAAGGGAAGAGAGCTTACTGAGGACGAGCACTGGGGCTTGCATGTTGATGGCGAGATCTGTGTGAAACTGTGGAGTGTGAGGAGGAAGGAAGACGAAGGAGAAGAAGAGAAGAGAAGAGAAGAGAAGTCCGGAGAGGGTTTTATGCGAGGGAAACGCCGAAAGTGAGATTTTAGCGAAACCCTGGTAGTGCGAAATAGGTCTGCAAAATGGGACGGAGCGACCCGGTTGATCCGAGCCGATGCTCAATTGGGCTTTAAAAGTCTTTTTAAATTTCAGGCTGAATTAGGTTGGCCCAAAACGGATTATTATTATTATTTTTATGGCTAATAGAAAACGAACACTAGTTAGTTTGCTACTAAAGTTGAGTAGGAATTCTTAATTAAAAAGTTTTAGCCGATTCACATAACTTTGTATTTATGATCAAAATCGGTTTTAATTGTAAATCCCTATAAAGATCATTGATCTCATATTTGGACAAGCTTTGCCTATCTCATGTAGATGTCATCTACTAGGTAATATCCTATATTGTACTGACGCCCGTTGATGTAGTAATCCAGTTGAGGTGATTTACCTCTGTCAAGTTAGTAAAGAGGGATGAACGCCCGAGTATTGTAATATCATTTTGGGATCATGAGACTCTAAATAAAGCATGTCAGATTCATGTGTCAAACGAGGCAATCGCCTCTAACACAGTAGTTCGCTTTCTCGATCTTTTGCTAAATCCTCCTTGCCTTCCAGTAGGACAGTTCTTTTACTGTCAATGCATGCAATCTAATGACCCTATCATGCCCTGAAAGCCACGTTCTTCAACTTTGCGAAGGACCCGAGCAAAATTTGCTTGATTTGGTTCATAGAGGAACTCTTATTTGCGTGTATTGCCTAAAATTTGAAGGGTTGAACTAGCTAATAGCACGTAGATAAATTCTGGGATTCATAACAATCCTATTTTTTCTTTTAATAAGTAAAGGGAAGATTCGAACTTAACAGGGATCATGGTACATAAATGAAACCTGAGCTTCGGTTAATTCACATATAGCGTCTCCTTTTAAATACTAGTGAAAACCCCAGAGCAACTTATCGGGTGTAACTCAAACTAAGATGAAGCAGCACCAGGGCCGTCTCTGAGATTTCGGGGGCCCTGTGCGAAATTTATAAAAGGGCCCATTTTTAAGATATATTTTTTTTTAAGTATGACAATATATTGGTACTAGAAAATAATAACTTAAATCAAAACAACCTTTAGGACTCATTGATTGTAAGTTTACAAGTGTCATTAAATAAGTAAAAGTTATAAACATAATCTTCACTAAATAATAAAAAACAGTTCAATCTTAAGCAACCAAATAAAGAAAGAAAAAACTTCAAAAACTCTAACTTTAGAGTTTCACTTGAATATATAGCATTATTATATAATTAATAAAATTGAAAAGAAAATCATTTTTTAAGGTGTTGTTATTAACACTCCTAATATCTCATTGTGCATTTCAAATTTTTATATTTAGAAAGGAAAAAAATTTATACTTATAAAAGTGCACTATAAGATTTTAAAGTGCTAATAAAAGCATTTTTTTAATATATAACATTATTACATATAAATATAAGATACCAAAATTTTTTTGGGACCCTTCAAATTTGGGGCCCTGTGCGATTGCACCTTTCGCTCCCCCTCAGCGCCGCCTCTGAGCAGCACAAACATACTTCGTGTGGTTTCCGGGTCATTTCGATTTTATATTCTTCTATTTGACTATTAAATAATTAGTGGACGATGCTTCGTGGAAATGAGGGATATAGTGCACAACCATTGACTGCTAGCTTGTGTATTTGTATTTCTTGGTCAACATTCAACCCGAGAACTATCTCTATATATATTCAACCCGAGGAACTTTCCGAGCTTTGCTAATATTTCTTAGAGATTAGCTCAGTTGAAGATTCAGATACAATGAATTAATAACTGAATAAAGTTGACTTTTCCTGCCTAGGAGCAGTTGTTGTGAGGTGAATCTGGGTCTTTAAATGGAGGGTTCTTAAATTTGTGATGAAATTAAATGGGGAGCAAGATCATGGCTTCTGACGTGAAGGTCGAAGTCATTCACAAGGAAACAATTCGTCCATCCTGTCCAACCCCTCCGCACCTCAAAACTACCAATAACCTCTCATTTTTTGATCAGCTTGTTCCTCCAATTTATATCCCACTACTTCTCTTCTACCCCATCTGCAACAACGGTGATGATTTTGAGGTCAATGATATCGATCACCGATCTTTGGTTGCGGAAAGATCCAAGCTTCTAAAGACATCTTTATCTGAAGCCCTCACTCTCTTCTATCCCTTTGCAGGAAGTTTCCAGTTTAATGATTCAATCTGTTGCAATGACCAGGGGGCTGTGTTTCTTGAAGCCCAAGTCAACTGTCCCATGTCAAAGATTTTTGACAAACCAGATCTTGGAATGCTAGGGAAATTGCTTCCAAATGATCATACAAGTCATCTTCTACAAGTCCAGGCCAATTTCTTCGAATGCGGTGGATTGGCAATCGGAGTCAATATTTCGCATAAGGTGGCGGATGTTTCCACACTCAGTAAATTCATTAATCGCTGGGCTGCAATTGCACTCGGCTCGCCAAGAACTATTGATGTGGTGCCTCTTGTAGCATTTGGGGCTGCATCTTCTCTTTTCCCACCACTAGATTTCCTAAACTCACCGCCAGCGCCAACTCCAACTAGTGACATGAAATTTGATATTAAAGAAAGGTGTACGACAAGGAGATTTGTGTTTGATGGCTCAAAGATTGCTGCTCTCAAGTCCGAAGCTGCCAGTGCCAGCGTGCCAAATCCAACACGAGTTGAAGTAGTGTCCGCACTCATTTGGAAATGTGCAAAGGAAGCGTCAAGATCGAACTTGGGTTCAGTAAGGCCCTCTTCATGGTGTCAAACAGTGAACATGAGGAAAGTACTTGCGCAGACCTTGGCAGATAAAGATTTGCTAGGGAATGTTGTGGGGTTGGTTGCATCAAAGACGGAAGAATCTAGCAGTGAAGCACATGATCATGATCTTCAAAGCTTGGTTACTATACTGAGGAAGGGCATTGAGGAATTTAAAGAAAAATATAGAAATGGAGTTAGAGGGGAGGAATTCTGTCAACTTTTCATGGAGAATGTGAACCTCATTATGAAAAAGGATGATACAGACAGCTATAGTTCCACCAGTTGGTGCAGGTTTCCGCTATACGAATCCAATTTTGGTTGGGGAAAGCCATCATGGGTCTTCATTTCTTGTGTTGGTTCCAAGAATTCAATTGTCTTACTGGATGCAAGAGATGGCGATGGAATAGAAGGGTCCTTAACTTTCAACGAAGAAGACATGGCCATATTTGAAAGCAATGAGGAGCTGCTTGAATATGCATCTTTGAATCCATCTGTAATTTAATTTGTAATCCCCCCACAAAAGAACCTTCTCTAGCGCTTAATTTCTTAGATGAGTATTGGATGAGGTTGGTTGATCACTCATTGTATTGATGCTTGTACGCTAGGTTGTACCAAAAATAAAGTCTAAAACTAGTGCTTTCACTAAATGAATTCAGACATGTTTCAAATTGGTAAGGGTTAAAACTAGTGTTTTTGAGTCATAGAAGTGCTTTCTCAAAGCACCTGCTTTGTGCTTTGTAAGGAAGCACTTATCCAGAACATGAAAGAAAAACCATTTTTCCCTTCCCCACCCTCCATACCTCGATCATAGCCACCATTCACACATCATCTAGATGGCATCCACCTTTTTCACCTTTTTTATTGTCTCACTCTGTCTCTCTTAAATTTTTACTTTTTACGTGAGATTTAGCTCATCAAATTTCAAGTTTCTGGTGGCGGACCATAAAGTTTGGAAACTGGGGAGAGAGGTTGCTGGGGTATGTTTACAAGTAGGGGAGCTTGAACCATGTTTCGGTTTCAGGGGCAAAGCATATTATCCGGCCGACAACCGGTGAGTGCCCAGTTGATGATATAAGATTGGGTTTTGTACAGAGGGTTGTTAGGGAATGTTATAGGAGGATAATTTTCGTCCATTTGCAAAGGTTCAACAAAAATATGAAGTGTTTGTCTGCCCTTGATACCGTGCCCTTCTCATCCTCTCCTATTTGTGCGGTCACAGTTAAACTACGTCAACATTTTATATTCTTATTGTTTTTTGTCTTATTATCTCTATTAAAAAATCAATATAAAATGTTGACGTGGCTTAACCGTGACCGTACAAATAGAAAGGGATGAGAAAGGCACGGTAACAGGAGGGCAGACAATTTGCCTCCGTTCTTTTTCATGTTTGCTGTTTGAAGTTGTTCGTGACCACCAATGTCCCATTTCTCCCCTCTTTTTTGTTATTTTTATCTTTTTTTTGTTATTGTTATTTTTATCAACATCTGAGAATTACACATTTACATCCCTGTAAAATCTACGAGAGATATGTCGTTTTTATTGCCTTATCTTATCATTAATCCTTATTACTTCACAGATCATAAATAGCATCATTCTTCCGATTTATTCATCATACATACGGACTGCATTCTATCTTGAAAACGACTTTACATCAACACATGAATATTCATTACTCACTCATTTAAATATGTAGTGGACCACTACACGACATGTTAATTAAATTACAAACCATATACTTAATAATATGCGACCATCTATATCCTCAATCTCCAGTAGAGCATTATGAATTTAATTACTTAGTATGTCATTTAATTATATGTGATTACGAGACCCTTATAACAAGAACGGGACATTAGTCCATTGATATTTAGTTCTCGTCTAGTATGAAAGTGAGGCATGTAGTCCCATAAGTATAAAGGTCGTACTCAATACACAAGGCTCCCGTTTTATGCAGAATCTGGGAGCGGGAGCCTTATGGACTGGATACGACCTTTATACTTATGTAGCCCCATAAGTATATGAATATAAAATTCATATTCAAGCAATTAGAAGCATCTCACTCATTGCTATAGTCCGACGTTGAATTTTCAATTGCACTATTCATCCCGGGTATGGATTAGAGCTTCAATTTGAATTAATAACCGTTTGCCACTGGATCTTTTGTTTTGGGCTCTGCTTCATAGAAAACAATGGGCTTGAGCTGCTGTGTTTGGGCCTAGAGTGGGGTTAGGGAAAATTATCCTTTTGCCTGGTTCAATCCAAACCTGACGGACAGAATCTTGGGGTATTTTAGTCTTTATGCGCATAGGGGGTGATGACGGTGTCAATCTGATGGGTTGAAGGCAGGGTTTGCCAACTTCGCCACTTTTTGTTCTAAAAGAAAAATGAGATATGTAAGAACTTGTAATAATATAAATTTCAAGGAAATATAGTGTTAGAACTTTTTATTCTTATAAAATTTTTATTTTTGAATTTCATTTTTGAATTTCAAGCCAAAATGATAAGTACTCGAAACTTTAAACTTGAGATTAACATAATTTAGACATTAATTAAAAATTATTAGGTAGTTAGTAATACTCAATACACATGCACTGCCAACAATATCAAGTATTACTACAAAAAATAAAGAAAATTAACGAGGAAAGCGATTGTACCGCACCACTCTAGTTTAAATAATGTAGTGTAGAATGAGTGATTATGCCGCACCATTAAAGTAGCAAGAAAATTGAATATGCAGTGCAAGATGGGGGTGATTATATTGCATCATCTAAAATTGCAAGAAAAATATATATGCAGTACAAGATGGGTGATTATACCGCATCATCTAAAATTGCAGTAAAATTAACATAAATAAACATTATGTTAGTAATAAGGCTACACAAAATAAGAAATAAAAAATATAAGTAATTATTAAATTGAGGACTAGTAGAAGGCATGATGGTAGCAGCTTTTCATGGTGGTGGAAAGGGATCACAAAGCAGGTGTGGAAGAGAAGGAAGATGAATAGTAAAATTTTGGAGGAAACATTTTTCGGCGAAGGAAATGAAAATTGTTAGGATTAGATAGTCGTGCTGATAACGTGTTATAAATAAGCAAAAACGACATTTGCTAGAAATCAAAATGGAACGAGAGCAATGTATCACACTGTTCATTTTCATAACTGTGGATGCAAATTTCTTCCTCCTTGATATTGGACAAAATTGCACCTACAAAACAATTAACACCTTAGGGTTAAGGCCAAGAGCCTCATGCGCTCACGAGGAATGGGGAGGCTTTGGCCGAAGAACCTCCGATGCCAAAGTTAAAATTTAGAGAGAAAAGTGTTTGGAGAGTATTGAGAATTTTGCAAGTGTGTTGGAATGATCTTTTGGTGAAAATTAGAGCCTATTTATAGGGATAGGGTGTAACTTAGGGTTTAATGTGTGATTTAATGGATTAATTAGGCAATTAATCCATTAATTGGTTAATAAACACATATTTGGAATAAATATTTTGGGGGTTATGTAATTTATATGGGATGTTTTGAAGGTTATGAAATAATTACCTTGTGAAAAATATAGGATGAGGATGGATGAAATAACTTTGAATTTGTTACCTATTTTGGGCACTTTTGATTTGGTTGAAGGATGATTGCTCGCTGCTCGCGGGTAGGAATCCCTTTGTACCTCAAGGGTATTTTTGTCCTCTTTTGTCCAAAAATCCACGTGTCACCTTGTGATTATTTTTGGCTCCACAAATGCCCCCACACATGTTGGGCTGCTCGTAGGAAATGGCAGCAAGTGTAGAGATCATCTTGCTTTAGGAAACGTAGGACTACTTCCTATTTTAATGTAGATTCTCTCTTTAATAGAAATTAGGTCCTTCTAGAAAAGGGAAATAAATTTCTCTCAAAGCCTATTTAAGTCCACTTTAAGTGGGTTATTAAATCAACTTTGGAGAACCATTTATTCTACCCTACAAGAGAGAGAGCTTAGAGGATATTTGTTCCCCATCCTCTAGCAATCTTATACATCTTGCCCGTGAAAAGGACTGTCTTTCGTTGATTTCTTCGTCTTTTCCGTGTCGCACCGATGTAAGAAAAATTTAATTTTTTCTTGGATAATGCTATTACGGGGCAGCCGTTGGGGTGGTGCAGCACATCGGATGGTAGGGGCTAGGAGTCGGCTCGGCATGGGCTGATGAGGCGTCATGGCAGAGGCCACTGCTTGGGTTATTTGGCTTGGCTAGAGCCAAGGGAAGTTTGTGCGGCCGGGGTCGCGGATTGTGGCGCTGGGGTGTAATGCTAGGCGAGCCGTATGACTTATGTCCTTTGGGCTCTTGAACCTGACTTGGGCCAGGCTAGCGACTGAAAGAAATGAAGAGGTCGTTGAAGCTCATGAGTTGCTGGAATGTTGAGCATGCAGGCCTCCTGCCTGCTAGAATGCTGGGTTGAGCTTCTCTGCTGAGTACCATGAATGTCGTTGGTTGCTTAGTCATCTTCGTCGGGAGAAAGGTAGGTTGCCCCCGAAAGATGAGGTAAAGAGGATTAAGGCGGATGCATTGGCTCATCTGATCACTGTCGTAGAGCTTACTATGAATGAAGGTGGAAATAAGAGATATTCGTCGCCTGCTCAAGAGATGCTGATTAAGAGAAAACTGAAGACTTTTTCCACTGCTCGTGAGGGTCCGCCTGCTACCGAGAGGTCTATGATTGGCATGACTTTTTCTGATGGGAAAAAAATAAAGTTGCTAGATCTGAGCATGTGGTGCCTGCCATCGAGAATAGCTAGTACAATTGCTGATAGGATTGCTCAACGTAGAGGTCCTATTGTGCGTCTAGTGCCTAAGTCTGTACCAAGATGTTCGTTGGGAGCTAAGTCTGGTTCACCTTTGGAAAGGCTTGCTATTATGAAGAGCGATAAGGTGGACTCTGCTGCTAATGTGGTGCTAAGGCCCACTCCATCTGCTGCAGAGATTGACTCGCTTGCTGGGAAAGAGGAGACTGCTTACGTGGGCAGCTGTGAGAAATCCACTAAGCCTGTTTCTGGGAAGGCTGCTGAGATCCATGTGCTGTTAAGACCAGATCTGCTTGAAGACATGGACGCTTGTGCCAAGTTTGTTGATGACGTTAGAAAGGTTATTTGCCCAATTTCCTTTGCGAAGCATACGACTTAATATAGAATGACTGCTCTGCTTGCTATGATGCAGATGTAGCACGATTGCCAAGGAGGTGGCGAAGACTATGGCAGCTGAAGCTTATTCCTCTGCTGATGAGATCAAGAGGTTGGATTTTGAGCTCGTTGCTTTGAAGGGGTCTAATATTTTTACCCCCATTTCTCTGCAGCTTAAGACCGCTCGCCAAGAAATTGTTGACTTGAAGACGAGGCTTGACGCGATCCAAATTAAGTATGAAAGTGTAGAGAATGAGATTGGACGTTACATACCTCAGATTCAAGATCTTGAGTTTGCAGTTTCTAAGCTTCGTTTCGCTGCTTATACAAAGGATGAAGAGTCGATTGTTGCTTATAATCAAGTGATCCACTTCAAGAAGGTCATTGATAGGCTTGAACCCCAAGTGTTGAAACTTCAAGGTGTACTGAAGACAAACGAAAGTTTGAAGAAAGAAGTGGATGAGTTGCAGCGCGTCCATGTTGGTCTGCTTGAGAAGAATGAACAGCTGAAGGGTGAGAATGATGGGCTTGAGGTTTCGAGACCTTCTCTATTTCTCCGGAAGACTTGCTTGCTTTTACTTTTGAGGCTTCCATTGGTGAAGTAATTGGAGAAGTTAGTGCCCAGGCTGGGGCAACCGGTGGAGAAGCGCCGGATGATGCCGCTGCTAAGAGCGTCACGGCTGCTGAAGGTGTGGTGATCGAGTAGTCATGGGATGTCCAAACTGCTGTAGTATTCTAGGTAGTCTTTAGGATTTTATTTGTTTTTCCTTGTAGCTCTTTTTTTTCTTGAACTCATTCGGCCTTTGCTAATTGTTTATAAACATGATTCTTTCGCTTTTCTTCATCTTCGCTTCTTTTGTTCATGCCCTAACCTTTAGACTTGATAGACCAGTGCCAGGCATGCTACTTTTTTATAAGCAGACAAGCTCACGTAGCCAATACAGCCGTAGGTGTTGGTGTAGAACTTTGCCAAGTTGTTAGCTATAGGGTTGGCAACCGGATGCCTTACTTACAGAAGCAGACAAGTTCGCGTAACCACTAGGCTGTCAACCTTGGCTTTCTTCAATTCCGTAGGTTGCGTAGCAAGTATCACAACACTTTAGGACTTGGTGTAGGTTGTTTCGCGCTTGGCAGATGTGAAGCTTATCGACTACGTAGCATGTCGGCAGTGGATAAAACTTCGTATATGCGCACTAGCTTGTTTAACCTTTCACAAGAATGTGCGGTTGTATAAGTCTAGCGCAGCTTTACTGCTCGAAGGGCAAGCCGTAGGCAGTCTTCCGGAAATCGTAGGCTACTTTAGTGCAATCGGTAGCAGCTTTAGGGTTCCAGGGCAACCGTCCATTGTATTTCTCTTTTACGTTTTATCAAAGAATCTTTGCAAATAAAAATTTCTAATAATAAGAACATACGAAAAATACAAGTGGACTAGAAAATAGAGAAAATAGAGAAAAAAACCTTTTTGCGTGAGAGTCTCCTACGAGTATGATTCTCAACTCTTAATGAAAGCACCAATTTGTGGATGCAAATTTCTTACTCCTTGATCTTGAACAAAATTGCACCTACAAAACAATTAACACCTTAGGGTCAAGGTCAAGAGCCTCACGCGCCCACGAAGAAAAGGGGGGCTTTGGCCGAAGAACCTCCGATGTCAAAGTTAAAAAGTTAGAGAGAAAAGTGTTTGGAGAGTATTGGGAATTTTACAAGTGTGTTGGAATGATCTTTTGGTGAAAATGGGAGCCTATTTATAGGGATAGGGTGTAACTTAGGGTTTAATGTGTGATTTAATGGATTAATTAGGTAATTAATCCATTAATTGGTTACTCAACACATTTTTGGAATAAATATTTTGGGGGTTATGTAATTTATATGGGATGTTTTGAAAGTTATGAAATAATTACCTTGTGGAAAATATAGGATGAGGATGAATGAAATAATTTTGAATTTGTTACCTATTTTGGGCAATTTTGATTTGGTTGAAGGATGATTGCCCGCTGCTCGCGCGTAGGAATCCTGTTGTACCTCAAGGGTATTTTTGTCCTCTTTTGTCCAAAAATCTATGTGTCGCCTTGTGATTATTTTTGGCTCCACAATAACTGTATCAAACAATGAATGCATGTAAAGTGAAGAGAGGGAGATTGGTAGTATTACTTCCTACTTTTGATCTTTATGTAAGGGAAAGAATTGGCACAAATTGTTTACTCATATATATGTAGATAGAAAGATAGGGTAATCGTTACACTACGAAGGTCCCTTTATATAGGGAAACCTTACATCTGTAGGAAACAATAACACTAGTGAAAAGTCATAATTCATGTTTACAATTTCATCTCTTAAGACATTTTTTTCACCGAAAGTGTGACAACCACTCCTTAATTTTACGCTTTTATAAATTTTAAAAGTGTGAGTTGACCAAAATGCCCTTAGAACAGAGATTGTTGACTTTCTTTGACCGTCTTTTCGTGATGCATATGAGCTATTATTTCACTGTATTCTTAAAGTATTCGACGGTACGAACGCATAGGCACAAACGGAACTGAATTTAGAGTTACGACAAAGAGTTAACAAACTACAAAGCGTGATGGGCGTTTTGGTAAAATCACGTTACGGTAGATATTTTTCTGTTTCTTCATTTGTGACTTTGAGCTGTGTGCCAAGTGGGGTCCACACCACTCCTCCCCTCACTCCCATGTCTCTTCTCAGTTTCCCTCCTAACTATCTATTTTCACTTTTTCTCACTCAAACTCTTTTTTTTTTCTCTGCACACACCGAGAGACTGTGCACAACACAACACACTTGCCACCTCTTCGGTGAACTCCACCTGAACCACCAACCACCATCTCACTATTGGACGAGTTCCATGAGATCCAAAAACGAGGGAAAAACCCCCAGGCCTTTTCATCCCTTTATTTTTTACAAACCGTGACCACCATTACCATTCTCGTGATTGGAAAAACCACACGATCACCACCATTCTGCTGCGGTGGAGCACCATCTCCTCTCTACTACCGTTTTACTCAGGATACCCTCGCTTGAGGTTTTTTTCCCATTCATTGAGAACCACCACTGCTCAACGTTTTCTCTGACGACTTCCGGTGTGGATCTCATCAATCTTAGTGATGGTGAGTTTGAAAACACATTAAATGAAATCCTCTCATGTTTAGAATCACCTCTAGGCGTGATATATGATTTTTGGGCTTGTTTGTAACATAAAACACCTCGAGGAGACTCCCCAAATTGAGCTCGTTTGGAGCTCTGAAAGTTGGGCTTGCAACCTGCAAAAACTGCAAGTTTCGTGAAGAAGGCACGTGGGAAGCTAGTGCAGCCATCTTGTGGTGGCACATGCAGCATCACATGGAGAAACTCGAGGTCCTTCCTTAGGTCTCTCAACGTGCCAAATTTGAATCAGCCCTCCATTTTCCAAAATTCGACCATTTTAAAAGAGTTTTTTATTAGCCGTACTTTGTACGAAAATACTTTTATACGTTAGTACGTTATATATTTACA
Organism: Malus sylvestris; assembly: GCF_916048215.2. Classification (NCBI taxonomy): domain Eukaryota; kingdom Viridiplantae; phylum Streptophyta; class Magnoliopsida; order Rosales; family Rosaceae; genus Malus; species Malus sylvestris. Next base: position 34,392,946 of record NC_062264.1, on the reverse strand, counting down.
TAAATTGTCTCATTTCTGGGTGAAATGCATCGCAAGGATCTTCGATGCCCATGAGGCGAGTTCGACTTAACGACATGATTTGTGAGTGGGTCTTTTTTTGTTATATATACATATATTTGTTTAGTTTCCATATATACATCTAATAATGAATTTTCTATGTGACTGCCGTAATTAAATTAACGTTTATAGGAAATGACGTAACGATGAAAATTAGTAAATCATTATAAATCGTATGAGATGCCTTAATTAGATTTACGACTATGAATAATATTATGTTGAATACATCTATCAAATCACTATGGTATGACTATATTTATGTTATCTACTCATCGTTTGCTGCATCAGTATTAGTACTTGCCCGAGCTAGGGCCAGTCTTTCACGTGTGTGTTCACATTGCACTATACACCCACTTTGGATCCATTGTAAGTGCCAGTCATGTCCTAGATTGCTATAGGCAATTAGGACTCGTATGTGATGCGCCTAGCGCCAGTCTTCATGTGATTGTAGTACTAGAGCGTAAATCATTATTACACCTAGTATGGTTCATGTTAGAATACCTCTACATGAACTCGTGTGTCAGCATATGTCGATGAGCACTCGATGTGATATATTTATTTTTGCGAGATATTGTGATTATTGGAAGTTATATGCCTATTTATGAATTTTGTGACATATTGAATTCTTGAGATATTGCAGGCTATGGTAAGTGTTTTCATACTATACCTGGTATGTATATTTTGAAAACTATACTTGTTTTATGGTGAGGGGTTATAATGTTTTCAAAAAAGTTTTTATATAACTTTATATTTAGGCCCACTCACCCTTGTTTTTCATCACTCCAGGTTTTAGTGCTGAGCTTTCGTGTCGACGAGGATTCTTGGAAAATTTGATATAAGTGATTACCTCGATGGTATAATTCTTATCCTACTTTACTGTACTTTACTTATGCTCTGACATCACGTGTGAAATGGGTTCATTCCCACTCACAAGCGCACTCTTATATTTAAACACTTTTAGGTTTAAATTTATTCCCACATCACTACACTTTATGGCTTAGTCACCTTCTTGGTGTTGGCCATCACAACTTGATTCGGAGTCTAAGTGGACATTCCGGGTCGGGTTGTGTCAAAAAGCTTTAATTGTTGTCACGAAAATCCATTTTGGTTTGCTTTCTTATACATCATATGTGTGGCATTCACACTATATTTCACAACACGATATTTTCAACTAGAGAACGATATTAAACAGTGATGCATGAAGTTGTACCCCTTTTTCTGATTAGTGATGAAATAAAGCTTTAGGTAAAAATATCATGAAGCTGTACCCCTTTTAAATTATATTTCACAACACGAGATTTCAATATATCATCAAGAACTGGTAAGCAGCTAAAGCAAGTCCTGCATATCGTCAATCTTCATATAAATCACGGGTTAATTAAGTTACGATATGTCGTTCTTAATACATTTCTCAACAGTTAAAGTAGCAATGGTGTCAAAGTTGATTATTTAGACACATAAAACTGATTAATTGTTTAGTGTTGACACTATTTAATGCAGGTGAAATAAAGAAAAAGGCTTTTCATTCTCATTCAACTGAATTATAATTACACTGTTGCCTCACCCCCCTCATCTGCAATTTCTAACAACGAAATGAGAAGTAGAGAAGTTGCAAAGTATTGGAAGCAACTTTGTGTCAATCAACCTTGTGTCAACTTTGTGTCAATCACAACTTTGTGTTAATCAACTTTGTGTCAACTCCTTAATTCAAGGAACTTGTCTTCCCTAAACCATTTTGTCGGTTGTCTTCCCTAAGCCACCTTTGTGGTGTAAATCAAGGAGTCAATCATCTTATATATTGTTGTACAATTGTACTGATATCATGATGAAAATACAAAACATACTTTGAAAATCAACATGGTATCAGAGCAGGAAATCTAACCTGCTTCTATTGTACTACTATCCGAGCGTGTTCAATCTTCAAAATGACTGAAGATAATTCGTTAGGATCAGAAGCTGAAAGTTCACATGTGATTTCCTCCATGAATGTGCATGAGGTGGATGTCATCCCAAATCAAAGATTAAGCTCAGTCGTGTTGAATGAGTTTAATTACTTACCTTGGTCGAAAGCAGTGTTTCTGGCTCTAGGTGGAAGGTCCAAGTTAGGGTTCATAAATGGAAGCATCAAAGACCTGATGCTTCCTCACCAACCTATGAATCCTGGCTTAGCAATGATCAACTAGTTATGTCGTGGCTCCTGAATTCCATGGAACGAAAATTAGCTGAAATATTCAGTTACTCTGAATCTTCATACCAGTTATGGGAGGCGGTCAACAAAATGTATGGCAGCCAGAACAATGGTGCACGGGTTTTCCAATTAAAGAAGGACATCTCCGATTTGCAACAAGACGGCAAGCCATTTGTGCAACTCCTAGAAAGCATGAAAAGCATGTGGAATGAGTTGGAAATTTATCGCCCTCATACAACCGACGCAACTGCTACAAAAGAGAGCACAAGAAGACAAGATATTTCAACTCTTGTCCAATCTCGATTCAACGTATGAAGATCTACGATGTCACATACTCATGAACACTAAACTTCCTTCCTTCACTAGTGTATGTGCAACAATCCAACGTGAAGAAGTAAGGAGGAAAGTCATGAACATAGGTATAATGGCCAGTGTACCTGAGGCTATGGCCTATCTAACCAACGAGAGAAAGTACAAAGGAAAGCATCCGAACTTGAAGTGTCAACACTGCAACAATATAGGTCATGTTAAAGACACATGCTGGATTTTACACCCAGAATTAAAGCCTGACTTCATGAAGGACAACAAGGGTTTACAAAGGGTGACTCGTACTACACATCGAGCAAATCATGCGTCTGCCTCCAACTCTAATAAGTCTGATCCATTCAAGAACTTCACAACAAATCTATTTGAACTCATGAATGAGTTTATGTCATACGTTCAAGGAAAGAAATGAGGGGCTGGAATTGACCGTGCAGATAACATAGGAGAAGGGAACACGACGGAATTGCTCGGCCAGTTTGCGGGTTTCTTGGCAGACACGAAACCTGTACCCCAAGAGAACATGCAAGGTATCATGAAAGCCTTTAAAACTGCTATTAAAATAAATATGTTGCATGATTTTTGGGTTGTAGATTCGGGTGCCATAGATTATATGACTAACCATGTGTCTAAGTCTCCAAAGCTTGAAAAATTCACTAATCTTTCCCAAGTTTCAATTGCAAATGGTGAGAGTGTAAAGGTTTAAGGAAAGGAAAAAATAAAAATAATGTCAAATGAAATTGAATCAATGGCTTTGTATGTACCTTCCTTCCCATTTCAACTTCTATCTTTGGGAAAGATCACAAATACCTTGAATTGCTTAGCTATATTTTCTCCTCACAATGTCATCTTTCAGGACTGTGCCACCAAGAAGATGATTGGTGAAGGGTTTTATTTAGAAGGTCTCTATTACATATCAAAAAGCAATCCCAGAGGGTTCCAAGCCAAGTTCAATCCCATTCAAGATAATTAATTGTGGCATCAACGTTTAGCTCACCCTTCTCCACCCATTTTGTCAACTTTATTTCCAAACTTAGGGAAGGATGCTATTTCATGTGAAACATGCCACTTGTCTAAGGCCACTAGATTATCTTTTAACTCTTCCTTGTCCAGGGCTAGTAAGTGTTTTGAACTAGTTCATTCAAATGTATGGGGACCAACTAGTGAATCTTTTGATGGTTATAAGTATTTTGTGATCGTTGTTGATGATTGCTCTCGAGTCACATGGTTGTATCTTCTAAAGTCTAAGAATGAAGTTATGGAAGTATTTAAGGACTTTCATAACCTTGTTAAAAACCATTTCTCCTCTCAAATTAAAACCTTAAGGTCTGACAATGGCACCGAATATATGTCCCATATCATGAAACAATATTTAAGCACTCATGGCATCATGCGTCAAACAAGTTGTGTTGGCACACCTCAACAAAATGGTGTAGCCGAACGCAAAAACCGTGATTTACTTGAAAAAACAAGAGCACTAATGCTACAAATGAATGTACCAAAGAAATTTTGGTCTCAAGGGGTTATGGTAGCTGCTTATATCATCAATAGATTACCCAACCGAGTCTTGGATTCAAGTCTCCCCTAGGGGTCATGAAAGGAAATAAAATTGATCTCTCACACCTTCAAGTTTTTTGCTGCATCCGTTTTGTGCATATTCAATCTCATCACCGAGATAAATTAGATCCTAGAGCTGTTAAATGTATATTTCTTGGTTATTCATCTACACAAAAGGGATATAAGTGTTATAATCATCAACTAAGAAGATTAATTGTGTCCAAAGATGTTCGATTTCATGAAACTAATCCTTTTTTCAGCAAGTCACATGAAATCACAAGTCAAGAGGATAACATCTTGGATGTGTTCCCACTACCAAGAATTGAACTTGAGGCTCCTTAACAACAAGATCCCAGTCATGTCAACATTGATGCATCTCTCAATGAAGTAGCAATGAAGGGTCTCACTCTAATGCTACATGGCATGAAGATGGTGATAATCAAGATGACCCTCACAATATGGTCCAAAATGTGAACGAGTGTGAGACAACTCTTCATGTTCCTCGACGCAATCCAATGTGTGTTAGGAAAACTCCTACAAGACTTTAAGACTTTGTCATCTACAAACCCACACATCCCATCTCCCTATGTGTGTCGTACAAGAGAGTGACACTAGCCCATGTTGCATTTCTAAGCACCATATCAAGTTACAAGGAGCCTCAGAATTTCCATGAGGCCAACAACTAAAAGGTTTGGAAGGAAGCAATGCAAGAAGAACTTAAAGCTCTAGATCAACACAACACCTGGAGTATCACCAAACTTCCCATAGGCAAGAAATCCGTGGGTTGCAAATGGATTTATAAACTCAAATTCAAGTCAGATGGATCAATTGAGAGGCATAAAGCAAAATTGGTAGCTCGGGGATTCACTCAAACATGCGAGGTGGATTATAAAGAAACGTTTGCACTTGTTGCCAAAATGAACACTGTGAAAGTGCTATTGTCCGTGGCAGTAAACAAGGGGTGGTCCACGTACCAAATGGATGTGAAGAATGCATTCTTGCATGAACATCTCAAAGAAGAGGTCTATATGAAATTGCCACCAGGGCATCCTCAAAGCAATGAACCGAATTTGGTGTGCAAATTGCACAAATCCATTTATGGCCTGAAAAAGTCTCCACGAGCTTGGTATGCTAAACTAAGCTCAGTTCTCACTAGTGTTGGTTTCATAAACAGCAATGCTGATTCATCACTATTTGTTCGCACATGAGCTTTGGGCAAATTGGTTGTGCTGATCTATGTTGATGATCTGATAATTACGGGTGATAATGTTGACGAGATCTTCAACCTCAAACAGTCCATCAGACAAAGGTTTGCAATTAACGACATTGGGATATTGAAGTACTTCCTTGGTATATAAGTGGCAACCTCGCACAAGGGGCTGTTTCTTAACCAAAGAAAGTATGCCTTGGATTTGCTCAAGGAAACCAACATGAGCGATACTAAACCGGCCATTACTCCTCTCGACAGCAAGCGCAAACCTAGCTTGAAGGGCACGCCACTCACGGATATCAGCCATTATCAGCGATTGGTGGGTAAGTTAATCTACCTAACAATCACTAGACCCGACATCACATATTCTGTAAGTCTTGTGAGCCAATTCATGCACGCCCCGACTCTTGAGCATTTGACCCTTGTTAAAAGGATCTTACGCTACTTAAAAGGATCAGTGGGTCGTGGAATCCTCATGCAAAAGAATGACAACACACAAATCATGGGATATTACGATACTGATTGGGCGGGGAATGCCATCGATCGCAAGTCCACAATTGGCTACTGTACCTTTGTCGGTGAAAACTTGGTCACATGGAAAAGTAAGAAGCAAACTGTTATTGACAGGTCAAGTGTCGAAGCTGAGTATCGTGCCATGGCTTCAACTGCGTGTGAGTTAATTTGGCTCAAGGGGCTTCTGTGCGATTTAGGTGTTCCTACAACTATTCCTATGTCCTTATTTTGTGACAATCAGGCAGCCATGCATATAGCATCAAACCCAGTGTTTCACGAGCAGATGAAACACATTGAAGTTGACTGTCATTATGTTCGGGAACAGATGCAGTCGCAGGTGATTCAGACACACTATACAAGAAACTTTGACCAACTGGCCGACATCTTCACAAAGCCTTTGGCTTCTCATCAGTTTCAGCGACTTCTGTCCAAGCTTGGATCCATAAACCTCCTGGATCTAGCTTGAGGGTGCGTATTGGAAGCAACTTTGTGTCAATCACAACTTTGTGTCAATCAACTTTGTGTCAACTCCTTAATTCAAGGAGCTTGTCTTCCCTAAACCATTTTGTCGGTTGTCTTCCCTAAGCCACCTTTGTGGCGTAAATCAAGGAGTCAATCTCCTTATATATTGTTGTACAATTGTAATGATATCATGATGAAAATACAAAACATACTTTGAAAATCAACACAGAGGTTGTGGGAATGTTCTGCTGCTCGTTGAGATTTGTCGGACGAGCGGGGGTTCTTAATTCTTATGACCAATTTCTTAGTGCTCTAGTGGAAATCTGGTAAAATTCAAAGTTGTGATTCTCTAGTTGAAAGATTTGAAAGGACGTATGTCATTTGATTGTGGCCAGAAGTGGGTTGAAATGTTTTAATTAATGTCTATTCAATTTTATTATTATTTTAATCATGAATTTGCTCTTCAATGTTTAAAATCTTGAATAAACGCAATACTTGATTCAATTATACATTTTGAATTTTAAAACCTTGCTAAAGAACAAAAGCAAAACTCAAATCAATGAATATATACGGACACTTAGCATGCATCGTCAATTGATACCTTCTCAATAAATAAGCAAATTCTATCCGCATTACAAGATGCAAGTATCAAAACCTACCCATGTAGATTACTTAAAATAATGTTATTGGATAGTCCGGTAAACTGAACAAATTACTTGAATTTATTTTTTTATAAAACTGATATATTTATCATGGAACTCTTAAGTTAAGATGATTCTCAAAGCTGACTAACTGTTAATTTACACTAAAGATCCTCTTGTGGATATATGTTTCTTTACTGCCCAACGGTAACATATGGATTATCGATTCACAGGATATTGGACATTGGACATTATAATAAACTAAACTAAATTACTTGAATTTTCCTTGATTGTATAGGATGTATCGACGTGGGAAAAGCTGTGTGTCTTTATATTAAACTGAGATTTGAAACTCTCAAGTGAGAAACATTATGGGTTCTGAGATAAAGGTTGAAGTCCTTCACAGGGAAACAATTAGACCATCCTCTCCAACTCCTGATCATCTTAAAACTATCCGCCTCTCGGTTTTCGATCAGCTTTCTCCAGATGTTTACGTGCCACTACTTTTGTTCTATCCCAACATTGATATTAGTATCCATGATGAGGTCAAGAGGAACGATCGGTGCCATTCTTTGGTTTCGGAAAGATCCAAGCATTTGAAAACATCTTTATCTGAAACCCTCACTCACTTCTATCCCTTTGCAGGAAAATTTCAATATAATGATTCAATCTGGTGCAATGACAATGGGGCTGCCTTTCTTGTGGCCCTAGTCAACTGTCCAATGTCAAATATTTTGGACAAACCAGATGCTGGGATGGGAAAACAGTTGCTTCCAACTGATGTAGATTCCACACAAGCAGACATGGGCTATCTTCTCCTAGTCCAGGCCAACTTCTTTCAATGTGGGGGTGTTCGCTCCCTAAATCCGTCATGGTGCCTTGCGGGCAAGCCGGGGATTTACTTCACATACGAGATTGGTGGGTGCGAGCGTGCCACTACTAGATGCCGCTAGTAGACGGGATTTGAATGATTGAGGTTGCGCCTTTTGACTTCAAATCAAGGGATTGTGCCATTTGAGTGGGAGTTGCTCAAATTAAGGTTCTTTGTTTGCCTTAAAAATAAGGACTTTACTTATATGAAGAGATAGAACAATATGTAAATGACAAGGTTGCTTGGAAATGTAACTGACAGAGGAAAGTGACTAATATTGCAGATTGCTTGTAATTTATATGACTGGAAATGAGTACATAAAAGCTACAAATGAAATCGATACTACAAGTGAGTAGCAGAGCTAATAAACTAGAGAAAATAAGGCTTTTTGGTGAAGGTTGATCCCGAAAGGGATGAAGGCTTGGTGCTGACTACAGCTTCGTTTGAAGGCAAATCTGGCTTGAGCAGAGTTTTGGCTTTTGTTTGTTTGTTTGAGTGTCCATAATCCTTGTGCTTCTGCTCCTTTTTATAGAGGTCTGGAGGAAACCCTCCTGCTGAGGTTTTGTACTTGCCCGAAAGAAGCTTGGGCAACTTGTATTGTGAAATGTTTAGAATAAGCAAGTTTGAATCTCCACCACATATCTCCACCACTTGTAATAAATTAATAATAAAAAGAAGCAAGCTGTCTTCTTCACATGCCTCCTGCAAGAATGTCTGAATGCTTTTCCAATCTACTTGAAGGCATACACATCTCCACCACCCAAACGAATTGGAGAAACAATATTATAATGTCCAACCCTTCCACTTGCATCTAAATATCCTTCCCAGTTAGCTTTCTTGCATATTAATCCTCCAAATGCCATATTTTACCCAAATTGCCCAAATAAGTAAAAATGGGTATATTTTGAGTGCAAACAGGGGGACTGGCAATTGGAGTCAGCGTTTCACATAAGGTGTCGGATGCGTCTACACTCAGCGCATTCATTAAAAGTTGGGCATCAATTGCTCTTGGCTCTGCCAGCACATATCATGTAGTGCTCCCCGCAGAATTTGGGGCTGCGGCATCTCTCTTCCCACCATTAGATTTCCTCAACGCACCACAGCCCGCTGTTGAGTTCCCTAAAGAAAAGTGTAAAACTAGGAGATTTGTGTTCAATGTCTCAAAGATTGCTGCTCTTAAGTCCAAAGCTGCCAGTGTCACCGTTCCAAATCCTACACGGGTTCAAGTAGTGTCGGCGCTCATTTGGAAGTGTGGCATGGAAGCATCAAGGTCAAACTTGGGTTGTGTGAGGCCATCTGAGTGGTTTGTACTGGTTAACATGCGAAAAATATTGGTGCAACCCTCGGCAGACAACGTATTGGGAAATTTTATTGGTGTCTTTGCGACAAAGACTGAAGCAAGTAAGTTTGTAGATAATGTTGAAAGCTTGGTTACTAAGCTTAGGGAAGAAATTGAGGGATTTAAAGTAAAATATGGTATTGGTATTAACGGGAATGATGTATGGGAATTTTCCAAGGATTATTGGAAACTCTTGATAAGGAATGATGTAGAAACATATAGCTGCAGCAGTTGGTGCAGGTTTCCTTTCTATGAAAACGATTTTGGATGGGGAAAGCCATCATGGGTGACTCAGGGCATGGAGTTCAAGAATCTACTTGTGTTGATGGATACACGAGACGGAGATGGCATAGAAGTATTCTTGACTCTCAAGGAAGAAGACATGGCCATATTTGAAAGCAATAAGAAGCTGCTTGAGTATGCATCTTTAAATCCAACTGTAATTTAGTTTAATACTGCTGAACCTTTTCTGATCTTTCATTGTTTTGATGCTTGTACTTGCACTCATTTTGTACCAAAAATAAATCCAACACTAGTTCTTTCGTTGATTACATTGTACTATAATAAGAAATGTTATATAGGATCTGTTGAATATGTGGCTCATTTCTATTGGGCTCTTCAATATTGTTAGCTAGCAGCCCATTTGTTTGGCCTTTTCGGTTTCCCATTTGTATGCCACATGAGTGGCTTTAGAGCAAGTTCACTCTTAAAAATATGTTAGCATTCAGCCCATTAAATCTATTCAAATGAATAATGGTTAATTCTAATGAATAGTAATTGGCAAAATACATCTCTACCCCTAAAAAATGCGCTGGCACAAAGTCTAGTCAATTCATATTAAAATATTATTAATTTTTTTTTATAAAATAATAAATAAAAAAACAGTTTTAATTTTGGATATGATTTTTAACCAATCTTGTCACGTCATGTGTCATTATCCAAAAGTGTTGAAAATATTGAAATGTGGTGTAAGGTGGAAGATGATGGTTAGGTGTTTATAGAAAAAAATAATAAAATTTTGTTTTATTTTTTCTGTATTTTTAAACAAATTTTAATAATTTTTTATTAAGTTAATTAATTTGGACCGTTGGATTTGAGAAAGATTGAAATCCAACAGCCCAAATTTGGACACGTGGCCAACGATCATAATTCTGACTGTTTTTTTTATAATGTTTTTTGGTCGAAAATCGTGGATCGTTGATCTAGGAATCGGATGGCCTAGAAAGCGCCATGTCACTTGCCGTTGGTTTTGAATTTCAAATTTTTTTGACCATTGGAAATCCAACGGTTCAGAAAACTAGAAATTGGAAATCCAACAGCCGAAGATGCACCATGTAACGACCTGCCCCCAAATATTACAATTTTTATAATTTTAAAATATGAAATTATGAAAATGGCCTTCGAGGTAAAGGCATTGACTTTTGTTGACCGCCTTGTTGTGTCACGTAAGATCTATTTTCTTGATGTATCATCGTAGTACTCATCACTATGAATGCGTGGGCGCAAATGGATTCGAATTCGAAGCTAAAATAAAGCTTCTTCAGAATTTTAAACGCAAGGGTATTTTGGTAATTTCACAAGTGGAGATTTTTTATCCCACCCTTGGACCACTCACAGGCTGCCACGTGGCAGATTTCTCCCCCATTTTCTGGAGGTTTCTTTGGTTGGCCCGTCACTTCCCCTCCTTCTATTATTTACCCCCATTTTCTGTCATTCAAACACAAACACACACAGACATCACATTTTCCCCCCTTTTAGCTGACAGCACCTCACCCTCTATCTCCCTCATCATCTTCTTCTCTGCCGTGACCATCCCCTCACCCCAGCTCTCATTCCTCTTTCTCTGTGTAGCCAAAACAAACACATAAAACCACCCTCTTAACTCTCATTTCTCTCTCCCTGTGCAACCTTTAACCACCACCACAACCACCTTATCACTCCGGCGAGCACACCCTCAAGCAACCATCATTCTAGGTCCTAAAATAAGCAAGGAAAACTTTTCTTCTCCTTCACATAGCATGGCGCAATTAATGTGCATCCAATTCAGACGATGTATCGCCGTCTTCGGCGAAGGTGAGCTTCAAAACTTCTTTGATCTTCTTCCCCCGTAGGCTAGATCACTTTATTGATGATTAAAAGTGACTATGGTGAAGGTTTTAACACGAAAATCAACTCGGGGAGCATAAATTTAAAACCATGACTGTTTGGCCATATTCTAGACGTTTTTTGGGCCAACCTCGTATTCCCTCGAGCCATCCAAGAGTATGAATCTCTTCTCCACATTCCTAACTACATCTAGGCTTTTGAATCACTTGATTTGGGCTTGTATCGAGCTCAAAATGAGCTCTCAAAGTTGGACGAAAAATATGGAAAAATTCCAGAAAATTCGAAGTGGTGAGTACGACCGTACTCGTGCGCATGAGTGCTCGTGGAGTGTATGCGCATTCGTCGGAGGCACTATGCTCCGTCGTCGTCCATGGCGGCGATTGGTGGCGTCGACAACCCATCCCGGTGCGTGGGGTGGCACGTGGTGACTAGGGCCGCCGCCTCGTGGCGGCTTATATGGTGGTGAGTGGGGGAAACCCGAGGTCCCTTCTTAGGTTTTTCAACGTGCCGGATCTGAATTCGCCGTCTGTTTTCCCAAATTCTATTGTTTAGGTATAGTTTTACTAAACGGTTCCTAATTGTGTTTATGCATGTTGGCGGGAAGCGACGTCATCCTCGCTAGCTCGAGTGGTTCCCGGGCAACAAAATTTCTGTGAGTGGACCCCTTCTTAACTTATATATTTTTATAAAATATTAGCCTAGCATGCATTGCATATTTTATGAACGGAGCATGATTTATAATATGTTTTACGGATTTTCTTACTTATAGTTTACGAAATAGTTTGATTTATCGAAACTATGTTTTATTAAAGGTATTGAATTATTGGATTTGCATATATGGATTTCTTTGGTTTTTGAATAAGATTTATATTACGATTTTACGAACATGAATTATTTTATGGATTTCATGAATACGATTTATCTTGGATTTATGAGATGAGACTTCAAGATTTTGAGCTCCGGGATTGATATGAGATTTCTAAGGTATGTTTTTGGTACTTACCTAGTAGGTTATCATATGGCACATCCGCACACCATGGGTATAGATGTCTATGGCCATAGGACACAGATGATGGAGGAGTGAGATATGATATATTATATACCCCCAGCTTCACTACCGAAAGCGGTGTGGACAACTTCACTAGCCATAGCTAGTGTCGGTGTGGATGTATGCTATTTTATTCAGCTTCACCTTCAGGTGATGGACAGGTAATTCAGCTTCACCTTCGGATAATGAACAGGTACTACCTTCGGGCGACTATGATACCCTTAGTTGAGTACTTCACAGATACGATTTATAGATGTTTTACAAATGTTTTACACGACATGCTAGGGTTTTTATAAAACTTATATGTAGTATTATATATGTTTTCAAAACAAGGGGTTATTATGTTCGGAAATAAAATGTTTTCTTATTATTAGTATTATTATTATAAACTTTGGTCCACTCACCTTTGGTTTTGCGCCCCCTCAAGAGTTAGGATTGAGACACATGATCTCGGCATTAGAGCACTTCGGCGTAGTTATCCTTGAGTATTCTCAGTATAGGTATCTTTTCCTGGTTCATATCTTTTTATAGTCATTCTCTCATATTATTCTTAGTTAGTTGTATGCTCTGAATACATTTCTGCTTTGGTATAATCGTTCTAATTGTATATATTTTATTTGTATGCATGTTTAAATGGCTTCGTCACCCTCGGGTGTTGGCCAACACGTGCCTACCTTGGTATGTGGGGATATCGGGGTTGGGGCGTGTCACCCACGTGGCTTCTCCCAGCTCCCGATTATTGAGCCTGCAACGGCAAGCCCCACGCCCTTTATCTGTCGGGAATGCGCCGGACGCAAAAAAAATGAGTGGGCCTCGCTAACGTCATGCTGACGCTAGTGTGACGTCAGATATGTCGGGACATTGCTCATCACGTTTTGGGTCGGCCTATAAGCTGGCTTGGGCTGTGGGTTAGTCTATTTGGATTGACTTGAGGGTTTTTTAGGGAAGTCAGCATATTTTTAAGACTTTGTGCCAGCCTACCTCATTAGGGTGGAGTTTCTCTTAGGGTTTAAGGCAGCAACTCCACTTTATAAAGGCATTCTGCCTTTTTTGGTTTTGGGGAGAAGAAGTAGCAGATGAAAGAAAAATGAGCTGTTAGTAGTGAGAAAAAGAGTTGATGCTCCCCCTTTGTTAGCAATCACTCGATCAAAGATATTGGTGTTACATTTTGTGGTTTTTTGGAGAGAAGGGATTTGGTATGTGTGTCCATCTTCTTCATTTGTTCTTTGTATGAGTGAGAGCTATTGGGTGTATGTGGGTTTTGAAATTTGAGAGTTAAACTTAATTTGTAATCTCCATTTTGTTTATTAGTGGAATTTTCTTGACGTCTCTGAACTGGACATAGGCTTATGCCGAACGAGTATAAATCCTTGTGTCTTTTGGATTATTTGTCTTGTCATATTTTGTCATATTAGTTTATTGATTTCATATTTGACGTTTCCGCACAACAGGATCAATTTTTTCTATATTGAATATGAAAACATAATTCTTAACGCAAACCAATAATTTGGAACAATTAATTGTTGGTAGCGAGAGGTATCCGGGAGACTATATCACTGTGAATCTTACTCTGTAGATCAAAATAATGAAGAACACTACAAAATTGTCAAGGTGGCTACATATAGATCCACTATAGTGAAAAATGTTTACGATTAAAGAAAAACTAATGAAAAATGCTTGAAAATTTTGAGTTTTAATGATAAAGACAAAATAAAGGGTAAGTGCATAATACTAGAATTGATTTTTTAGTATAAAAATATGGTTTTTTGTTAAAGTGAAAAGTACCGGGAGCTTTTCGTTAAAGTTCCTTAAAATTAATCCTCATATCTGGAGAATGAGAGACCTTGCAAATGTGCTTATAAGTAGTTATTCCTCATATTGTCATTTTAATTTCCTGGTTGAAATATCACATCCACGTCACCCTATTTGTGTTGTCCACGTGTTAAGATTGAAAATTTGACACACGTGTACGTGTGGATGAGGGGACGTCAATGGGTGACTCAGACTATGGAAAGGATATGTTTGTGTTGACTGATGCAAGAGATGGGGGTGGCAGAGAAGCGTCCTTGACTTTCAATGAAGAAGAAATGGCCATATTTTAAATCAATGAGGAACTGCTTGCCTATGCTTCTCTGAATCCGAGTGTCATCTAATTAGTACTGAAAAAATAAAAATTACAATGCCACTTGTGATTCCTAGGTTTTTATTCTCCTGGATGTTGATGATATTTCATTGTTTTCTTACTTGTTCATTTTAGAATTACAAATAAAATGTAAATTCGGGTTTTTTCATTACATAGTTGTTTTCTTTTGTTGGACTAATGCGGTAAATCCTACCCAGTCTAAAATAATAGTCATTCCTCGTCCGACAGTCCAAACACGGACAGGCCAAAAAGGAAAAGGCCTGCATACTATAACACAACACTTAAGACTTATACAGTAATTAGTGATGCTGGTTTAAGTAGTAATAATAAATAAATAAATAAAACTCTTAACCATAGCCTGACAGAGAGGGAATACAAGAAAAATGATTCCTTTTTTTGTTGATTAAATAGAGATCTAACAAAGAATAAAAGGAAAAAGTAAACCAATAGATTCCATTTTTTAGTGAAGATATTCCTTTGGGCATAAAACAAAGTGCTTATGCATGATCCTATTTCATATGTTTCTTTAAGGCCGTATTCTATTGTACGAATTGGACAATGACAAACAGAACAAAGTAGTCGAATTAATTCCATTGCGCTGGATCTCCCGATGTACGGCGACTCCGTGTGTCTTTATATGAAGCTGGGAGGTGTTTGCTATGAAACTCTAGTGTGGAGAGAAAAGATGGGTTCAGAGATGAAGATACAAGTCATTTACAAGGACACAATTAAACCATCATTGCCAACTCCTCACCACCTTAGAAATTTAAGCCTTTCTGTTTTCGATCAGCTTTTTCCGGATATTTATGTCCCACTACTTCTCTTTTATCCCAACGACAATAATAAGTATTTTGAGGGCAAACATTCTTTGGTTGCCGAGAGATCCAAGCTTCTAAAGAAATCATTATCTGAAGCCCTCACTCGCTTCTATCCATATGCCGGAAATTTCCAGCACAACGCTTCAATTTGTTGCAACGACCATGGAGCTGCCTATGTTGAAGCCCGAGTGAACTGTCCCATGTCGAAGATATTGAACAAGCCCGAACTTGTGATCCTAAAACAATTGCTTCCAACTGTTTTAGACTCCTCACAAGCAGACACAGGCTATCTTCTACTCGTGAAGGCCAACTTCTTTGAATGTGGTGGACTTGCGATTGGGGTTGGCAGCTCACATAAGGTAGCCGATGCTTATACGCTAAGCAAATTCACTAGTTGCTGGGCAGCAATTGCCCGTGGTTCTAATACTATTACTGATCACATAGAGCTTCCTGATAAATTTGGTGTTGCAGCTTCTCTTTTCCCACAAGTAGATTTCTTGAATTCGCTTCAACCTGCCCTGGAATTTCCCCAAGAGAAGTGTATAACTAAGAGATTTGTTTTTGATGCCTCAAAGATTGCCGCTCTTAAGTCCAAAGCTGGTAGTGCCACCGTGGAAAACCCAACTCGCGTTGAAGTGGTATCAACGTTGATTTGGAAGTGTGCCATGGAAGCATCGAGATCAAACTTAGGTATTGTAAGGCCATCCGAGTTGTCTCAATTTGTGAACATTCGGAAAATATTGGTGTCGCCTTTGGCAGAAAACTTGTTGGGGAATCTTGTGGGGCTCTGTGTAGCAAAGACCGAAGCAAGTGAAGTAGACGATGTTCAAAGCTTGGTGACTAAATTCAGGAAAGAGATGGAGGAATTTAAAGTAAGATATGGAAACGGAATTAGCGGGGAGGAAGCGTGTGAGTTCTACAAAGAGTATGGACACCTTATGAAAAGGGATGTGGACCACTACAACTGCAGCAGTTGGTGCAGATTTCCTTTTTATGAAGCTGATTTCGGATGGGGAAAGCCGTTATGGGTGCCTCACATTGGAGGACTGAAGAATCTAATTCTATTGATGGACACAAGAGATGGCGAAGGCATAGAAGCATCCTTGACTCTCAAGGAAGAAGATATGGCTAAATTTGAAAGCAATAAGGAGCTTCTTTCGTATGCATCTGTGAATCCGGCTGTCATTTAATTAGTACCAGGCAAAATACATTTTCATCTTCTTCAATGAATAAAGGGTTTGTGTTGAGATTAAGGTCTAAACTGATTTAAAATAAATTTAATTTTGCTCGGCGTGGCCTTAGTTTGTTACAGATAAATGGCTGAGATTAGATGCTTGGTTATTAGGCTCAGATGTGAGCAAGTATCCTCTCTCAATTATATACTATTTGTGGATTACCTTAGAATAGGTTTGGACAATAAACGGGATCAAGTAAACACGTGGTAAAAACTGAGACTTTTTAACATATTCAGATTCCTAACGGGCAGACTGCTCGTGATGAATTGCAATCTACCATGAGCATCGACCATGGTAGAAGGCTTTTGACGAGATGTTTTGATTCCCCAAGATTCCCCACTTCTTTGTTTTGTTTATAGCATGGGGCAAAGCGTCATGTGTTCCCTAAGGGTGCGTTTGGTACGTGGGACGGGACGGGACGGAACGGGACGAGGCGTTTCGTCCCGCGTTTGGTGCGCCAAAAATGGGTGGAACGGGCTGTTCCACGGGACAGATTTTTGGTGTTTTTGCGTTCCACCTCCCCCCTGGAACGGGTTTGTTCCACGTCTGTGGAACACAATGTTTTACCATTTTAAGACAAATATACCCCATGTCTTTTTCAAAAATTACACCTTCGTTCCGTCCCGTCCCGTCCCGTCCCGTCTGCGTACCAAACGCACCCTAAGGTACCGTTTGGTACGTAGACGGGACGAGACGGAACGGAACGGAGGTTCCGTGTATGTTTGGTACGCGCAGGACGGTTGTTCCGCGCCTGCAAAAAACTAATGAAAAATGTTTACAATTAAAGAAAAACTAATGAAATCATTATCTGAAGCCCTCACTCACTTCCTAAACGGGATCAAGTAAACACGTGGTAAAAACTAAGACTTTTTAACATATTCAGATTCCTAACGGGCAGACTGCTCGTGATGAATAGCAATCTACCACGGGCATCGACCGTGGTAGAAGGCTTTTGATGATATGTTTTGATTCCCCAATATTCCCCAAGATTCCCCACTTCTTTGTTTTGTTTGTAGCATGGGGCAAAGCGTCATGTGTTCCCTAAGAGCATCCCCGATGAGAGCTCTATCCTTCATGAAGCAACTGCATTTGAAGCCATAACGAGAAATTTCATTCCCAATGAGCCGGAAAATGGGGCTAGATCCATCACTTGGGCTAACAACTTCCTTGATTGGGTGCAAAAAATTAAGCAACATCTAGCCCCAAAAAACAGTAGGTCCCACGAAAAAGTAACCCACGTGAGCCAAATTTTGCCACTCTCACCTACTTGCGAATACATTTATACTCCCATTTTTTTCATTTTTTAATTCTTTTTCTTTACATATTTTTGTTTCAAAGGTTCTCCTCCATTTTATTTGTATGTTTAATGCTTAAGACATAAAATGATATAATATGTTATACTAAAAGTGCTTACTTTTACTAATTTCTAAATAAAAACACAATAAATATTAAATTGAGATTAGAAGTTTAGAGACCTAAACTGAAAATATAAACAGACAACATACCTAAATTGCAAGGGCATTACTATTTAGTTATGAGATGAATCTTATCTTGTCTGATTTCAGAGAAACAAACCAACACAAAAGATTGAGATAAGAGAATCTAATCCAACGGTTTATAAGTCACTACTACAAAAGTGGCTTATTGTGTCGGTGGTTGGTGTTGGTTTTATATAATATACTGGCGGATAAGACATTTCCAACAGCCTTTTTACATGTTGTTGGAATTACTGTCAGTTATAACCGACATAAACTGTCTATGTCGCTTATAATCAACATAGACTCTTAATGTCGCTTATAACCGGCATAGTTTTTAATCTTTTTAAATGGTGGTGTCATATAAAAAGAGAATCGTGTCGCTTTCAACCGACATAAAGTTAATGTCGGTTAAAAAGAGAATCGTGTCGCTTCTACCCGACAATAGTAATTATTTTTAAATATTTTAATTCTTCTTGTCAAATGAAATAAATTGATTTTTAACAGTTTATCCAAGGGCAATGGGCGGGAAATTTCATGCATGCTAAATTTTGGGCGGGCCATTCTTTGCACAGAAAATAGTGATGTCGGTTATATCCGACGATGTAACCGACACTATTATGAAATGGTGTCATTAAAACCGATACAGAGAGATTCGGTGAGGGATTTTAGTGGAAATTATAGAGAGATAAATAGAAGGGGAAGGATTGGGGGATTAGAGGGATGGTCATAGAGAGAGAAAAAGTGAGGGAGGGAGGGATGGGGGTTGATTTTTGGGTTCTTCCTTCCAGATTTGTTCCGTAAAACCTCTTGGGTGCAATTCAATAGCCTCCCCCTTTCCCCTGAACGAAAAATTTGAAGCCCACAACTCAAAACTCACTCATATGTTGCCCCTCCTTGGCTTGCCATTCTACTCATCTCCCAATTGTTCTTTCTCTCCGTTCAATTCGACTTCAATGAGTTCTTTGTTGTCCTCATGATTTCCCAGTGGGATTGAAATTTGGGACTTTGTGGTACTCTCTCTCCCTCTCTCTCTCTCTCTCTCTCCGATATGTATGAATTGAGTTCTGAAGTGCATGTGCAAGCGAGCGCATTCTCTAACCAAGCTTTCAAGGGGAACTCATCAACGAGTTGCTTGCTAAGGGATTACAGAGACTACCAAAATAAGTGAGAACTATATCTACTTGAGCAATCCTTCCTTTTAGAATAGTCTCAAAAATTCATCATATATCAATAATGTCTAAGCTTTACGAATTCACTTGTAGAAATGGAGCTGATATTATTGAACTAAACATGGTAAATACCAATATTAAACTAAACATGGTAAATACCAAAAATATATGATAATATTTGGGAATTTCTTGTATATTCATTAATCTCCAAAGTGGAGTATATATAGGAGTTACAATTGGTATTACATATGTACTTCACCAATGTGGGAAAATAAACTACTATTTACATTTTAACTAATGTATAACTCGCAACACTCCCCCTCAAGTTGGTGCAAAGATGTCACGCATGCCCAACTTGTCAAGCGAGTCGGAAAACGCACTATTAGACACAGCCTTAGTAAGAGCATCAGCCAGTTGATCTTCAGATCTCACAAACGGAAACATAATAATTCCAGCATCCAATTTTTCCTTAATGAAATGTCAATCAATCTCCACATGTTTTGTTCGATCATGTTGCACTGGATTATGAGCAATCTCAATAGCAGCCTTGTTATCACAATGAAGTTTCATAGCACCTTTGTGTTTAAACCCAAGATCTCTCAATAATTTTTCCAACCACAACAACTCACATACACCATGAGACATACCACGAAACTCAGCTTCTGCACTTGACCTAGCCACCACTTTTTGTTTCTTGCTTCTCCAAGTAACTAAATTACCACCCACAAACATAAAGTATCCAGATGTAGATCGCCGATCAGTGATAGAACCAGCCCAATCTGCATCTGTATACCCTTCGACATTCAAATGATCATTCTTGGAGAAAAACAGGCCTCTGCCAGGAGCCATCTTCAAGTACCTCAAAATACGAGTTACTGCATCCATATGAGCTTCACTAGGTGAGTGCATAAACTGACTTACCACACTAACTGCATAAGCAATGTCAGGGCGAGTGTGAGACAAATAAATTAATCTCCCCACAAGCCTCTGATACCGTTCCTTATGAGTTGGAACTTGATCTGGAAATAAGCCCAGACGATGATTCTGCTCAATCGGAGTATCAACAGGTTTGCAATCTAACATTCCTGTTTCAGCTAACAAATCAAGAACATACTTCCTTTGAGATAGAAAAATACCATGCTTGGATCGTGCAACCTCGATTCCAAGAAAATACTTCAATTCACCCAATTCTTTCATCTCAAACTCAGTAGCTAGGTACTTTTGAAGGTGTTGTATCTCCTTTTGATCATCACCAGTCACTATCATGTCATCAACATAAATAATCAATGCAGTTAGCTTACCATTTTGTCGCTTTAGAAACAAAGTATGATCTGAATGACTCTGGATATACCCAAACTTCTTCATTGAACTTGTAAACCTCCCAAACCATGCTCTAGGAGATTGTTTCAAACCATACAAGGCCTTTCGTAACCTGCATACAATACCTTTTCCAGGAGATGTTCCAATACCAGGTGGGAGATCCATATACACTTCCTCCTTAAGATCACCATGAAGGAAAGCATTCTTAACATCAAACTGCAACAGAGGCCAATCCTGGTTTGATGCCAAGGACAGAAGAACACGCACAGTATTAAGTTTGGCAACAGGAGCAAAGGTCTCCTGATAGTCCACCCCATAGGTTTGAGTATAACCCTTAGCAACTAATCTGGCTTTATACCGATCAATAGAACCATCTGCTTTGTGCTTAATAGTAAACACCCATCTACATCCAACGGCTTTCTTCCCGTTTGGTAACGGAACCAAATCCCAAGTAGAATTCTTTTCCAAAGCTTCCATCTCAACTTTCATAGCATTAACCCACTTAGGGTCAGACAAAGCATCTTGCAATTTTGTTGGAATTGATACACTAGATAGCTGACATATGTAAGATGCATATGATTGGGACAAACGATGAGAAGACACATAATTGTTGATAGGATATTTGGCTTTGGCATGCATATCAGGCTCATATTGTACTTTAGGTTTTCCACGATTAGCTCGTGGAGGCAACTGATAAGTAGAAGAATCGTCAGAATTTACCTCATGTATGCCACCATCTTGTACCAAACAGTTAGAACAATCATCACTGGACGAACCATCATCAGGCAACTCGTTAGACATATCAGCAGCAGGCAACCGATCATCAGAAGGTAATTCATCATAAGGTAATTCATCAGATATATCAGCAGCAGGCAATCGATCATCATCTGTGGTCGACTGATTAGTATCACGTAAAATAATAGGTTCTGTTCCCAACTCTGTCTGTAACACATTATCCATATCATCTCTTCGAATATGCACTTCACTCCCCCTCTCCCCCTGAAGTGGAGAGTCGGAAGAGGGCTTCACAAAATACGAAACTTCCTCATGGAAGGTGACATCCATGGTAATATAAGTTTTTTTGAGTTGGAGGATGATAACACTTATAGCCTTTTTGATTGTTAGCATACCCAATAAAGACACACCGGAGAGCACATGCATCAAGTTTACTCCGCTGATGAGAGTAGACATGCACATACGCAATACACCCAAACACTTTCGGAGGAAGCTTTGAGATAGAAACAAGAGAAACATGTTTTTGTAGCACATCAAACGGTGTCTGAAAATCAAGAACCCGACTTGGAACACGATTGATCAAATACACAGCAGCCAAAACAGCATGACCCCATAAATGATTAGGAACACATTTATCTAACATCAAGGAGCGAGCAACCTCCATTATTTGACGATTCTTCCGTTCGGACACACCATTTTGTTGGGGTGTAAACGGAGTAGTCGTCTGGTGAATAATACCATGATCACGAAAAAAACATGCCAAAGTGTGATTCACATATTCTCCTCCGTTATCAGACCTGAAGACCTTAACTGTGGTCTGAAACTGAGGAGATACCATTGTACAAAATTCTTGAAGAAGTAACGGAACATCACTCTTATTTTTCATCAAGAACACCCAAGTTACCCGAGTACAATCATCAATAAAAGTAACAAACCAACGGAATCCATTAGAAGTAACTTTTGCAGGACCCCACACATCAGAATGTATCAAATCAAATGGTAAAGTAGCTTTAGAATCACTTACAGGAAAGGAAGCACGATGACTCTTAGCCATGACACATGTTTCACACTTGAACTCTGAATCACTACAAGTGCGAAACAAAGAAGGAAATAGATGCTTCATATAACTGAATGATGGATGTCCCAATTGTCGATGCCACAACCAAATTTGATGTCTATTATCCACTTTAGCACTTAAAACTTGATGATTATTTGAACCGGAAACAACAGTATCCTCCATAGTCAAGATGTACAAACCCCCTATCCTTTTACCATAACCAATTATCTTCTGAGTTTGAATATCTTGAAAATAACAATACGTAGGATAGAAGTGAGCAGAACAATATAAAGTATCAAGAAATTTTCCTACCGACAAAAGATTGCACTTAACATCAGGAACAAGTAAAGCACGGACCAGTGATAAGGTTGGAGTCAAAGAGATAGTGCCTTCACCCTTCACAGGGGAAAGTGCTCCATTTGCACTAGTAATATACGGATCACGAACATAATCACATAACTCATCAAACACTCTAGGGTCACTCGTCACATGATCAGTGGCCCCAGTATCAATTATCCATTTATTTGTTCCACCAAGATGCATAACAACACTACGATTATATTGAGTCATTGAACAAAATCACGAACAATAAAGGCACAAAAGATACGCAGCGGAATGAAAACAATTTACCAGAGACTGGAGCAATCACTGTTCACGTCACTGTAGCAAATACTATTCACGGCGCTGTAGCAATCACTGTTCACGCAATGTTGAAGGCCACTGTTCACGGCACTGTAGCACGATACTTTTTTTTTTTTTTTTTTTTTTTTTCACACAGAGGAAATCACGAAAAATGTGGGCACAAAATTTAAAGCACACAGGGTCACCAAGAGCGAACTGCTCTGATGCCATATTGAACTAAACATGGTAAATACCAATATTAAACTAAACATGGTAAATACCAAAAATATATGATAATATTTGGGAATTTCTTGTATATTCATTAATCTCCAAAGTGGAGTATATATAGGAGTTACAATTGGTATTACATATGTACTTCACCAATGTGGGACAATAAACTACTATTTACATTTTAACTAATGTATAACTCGCAACAGATATCATGCCTTGACAATTTGGAAGATGACGCCCAAAATTTAGCACGTGGGAATGGGTAAAATATGAAGACCTCAGAAATGGGTGAAATTTGCTTTTGAACTCTTATGAATGTATATTGGCAGATAATTATTAGTTTTGTTCATTTTTATTTATTCAAAAATTGAAATTGTCGTTTATATATATATATATTTTAATTATTAACATATTTTTTGTCGGTTGTGAACGGCAAAATGTATCTTTATCCGATGGGAAGAAAGTGTTAGGTTTGTTTATTTTTATTTATTAATGGTTAGTGGTGTCGGTTAGGAGCGACACAAACCTGTTTTATCTGAAGGTCTGTTCCAGTATTTAATGTCGCCTGTAACTGACACTATTGTCCTTTTTTTATTTTAAAACGCTTTGCGTTTTCTTGGCAGTTTAAAGGGACTAACCGACAGCAAAAGCCTTTTCGTGATGCAAGCAATAATGTCGGTTCTTTTATCCTCCAATAGATGATTTTATGTTGGATTTTTGCTAATATCTGACAGTAATAGGCTTTTCGTGTCGTTTTTTCAAATGATACTAATGGGTACATTTGTAGTAGTGAGTGAAGAAATCTAACTTTGTAAGAATTTTAAATTTTTTAGGTTGAAATGTTCATAAATTTTTTGAGATAACATGTCAAAAAATCAACTTAAGAAAACTTAACACAAAAAAGGTTTATCCCGTAATCAAATCACTACATAAATAAATATGTATAGCCCCATATAGAGCCCAAAAGTAAATGGCCCCTTATTGGGAGAGATTTTTTTATGAAGCTTTAAAAATTCCTCGGAGCTCTAAAATAAGTTATATCCACCACTTTTCAAGCCTCCATTACAACGTAGCTGGCGATTTTCTAACAACTTAAGTTGTTGAGGCTATATGCTATGCAATTGGTTTTCATAATTGACTATTAGGTTTCATATGTTTCTTTGATGCCATATGGTAACAATAATATGATATATTAATTAGTATAATAAAATAAAGTGAAAAATTCAAAGGAATCTCACATTGTACTAGAGCTGTTGTCATGTGCGGAATGTGAATATTTATATTGATGGTGTTTGTTATGAAACTCAAGTGTTGAGCAAAAAATGGGTATCGAGGTGAAGGTCGAAGTCATTCACAAAGAAACAATTAAATCCTCTCCAACTCCTCCCCATCTTCAAACTACCAAGCTTTCTGTTTTCGGTCAGCTTTTTCCTGATATATATGTCCCTCTACTTCTCTTCTATTCTAAAAAAGGTAGTGCTGCTGAGGTCAATATTAATACCGATCACCATTCTTTGGCAATCGAAAGATCCAAGATCCTCAGAAGATCATTGTCTGAAACCCTCTTCTATCCCTTTGTAGGAACTTTCCACTATAATGATTCAATTGATTGCAATGACCATGGGGCATCCTTTCTTGGAGCCCAAGTCAACTGTTCCCTATCAAAGCTTTCGGAAAAAGCAGATCTTAGAATGCTAAACAAGTTGCTTCCAATTGATGGGGAATAGCAGTCACAGGCTATCTGCTTCTAGTCTGGGAATTTTTTTTTCAAATGTGGTGGAATGGCATTGGAGTCAGCGTTGCACATAAGGTAGGTGATGCGTCCACAATCAGCACATTCATCAAATCCTGGGCTGCAATTACGTTTGGCTCCGATAATCATGCAGTGCTTCCAGGAGAATTTGGTGTTGCAGCGTCTCTTTTCCCACCACAAGATTTTTTCAACACACCCCAACCTACTTTGGATTGAACCCGCTCTGATACCAAGTTGAATATCAGAGTGCTCAACGAACAATACTACAAAATAATAGGAATATTATTAAACAAACGAGAATGCCGGAACAGCTACAAAACTCTAAGAGACTACATTGTGAATGACTTCATTCTCAACTGAATAACAAGCATGCTATTTATAATAAACTAACCCTGATCCTAAAAAGTAAGAAACCGAAACCCTAATGCTAACGGGTTAAGCCAAGAAAACCAAACATTCAAATAAACCAAAATACAAATATTTTCCAACATCCCTGTCAAACTCATGCCGGTACACGTTATGAGTTTGCCAACAAGCATATGTGGATGCAAGCTTCCAAATTCCAATGTCAATGCCGATGCCGATACCAATACCAACTTCCAAACAAACAATAAAAAAAAAACAAATTTTTTCTTTGCCCGTATGGGCCCCAAACAAGCAACCAATTTTATCTTTTTTTTTTTTTTTTTCTTATTCCTTTTTTATTTTCTCCCTTTCCTTCTCCTAAATCCAATGATCTCAAACTCACAGATGTCGTCGCTGATAAATCCTTCATCTTCGTCAAGTATCCTCTTCCTGTTCCCACTCCTGACGGTACACACGCCATCTGCAATTGCTTTTCCAAAAAGAACGATCGATCCAAGTCTCCGCTCTTCTTCTCTTCTCTTCAAGAGACTTCCCCACATCAGACTCTTTCCTTGCAAACAATCAATACCAACTAACAAATCTAAAACGATAACACAAACAGTGGAAGATGACGGAAATAAAACTGATACAAACAAATTGATACCAATGAGAACGGATTGAACCCACTCTGATACCAAGTTGAATATCAGAGTGCTCAACGAACAATACTACAAATAATAGGAATATTTTCCAACAGAAGATACGTGTTTGATGCCTCAAAGATTGCTGCTCTAAAGTGCAAAGCTGCCAGTACCACAGTCCCAAAGCCTACCCGCGTTGAATTAGTATCTGCTCTCGTTGGAAGTGCACCATGGAAGCATCAAAATCAAATTTTGGTTTCATAAGGCCATCCGCGTGGTGTCAAGCGGTGAACATACGGAATAGACAATTTCTCGCAGTAAAGGCCACAGAAAGTGAAGTAGATCACGATCTTCAAAGCTTAGTTGCTAAACTAAGGAAAGGCATTGACGAATTTAAAGTGAAATACACTAACACTGTTAGTGCGGATGATGCATGTGAAATCTTCAAAGTGTATATGAATCTGTTAGCAAGGGATGATATCGAAACCTATAGTGACAGCAGTTGGTGCGGGTTTTCTTTCTATGCCACGAATTTTGGATGGGGAAAGCCATCATGGGTTTATCAGAGAGTGGAATCAAGAATATGGTTGCGCTGATGGATGTAAGCGGCGGCGATGGTATAGAAGCGTCGTTAACTTTCAATGAAGAAGACGACCATATTCAGAAGCTCTGTTGCATATGCTTCTCCGGATCGGTGTTTCAGGTAGTACAAAAAGAAAAACTTCTGTAAGAACATGATTCTTTTGGTACTAAAAGAACATGATTCTTTTGATGCTTGCAGTCATTGTACCAAAAGTGAAATAAAAAATGGGCTCTTTCCTTGCTACATTGTTTTTTGATAAACTTTTTAGGCGCACCATCCCACTGCCAACATCAATAATATTGTTCCTAACTTAACTATTTATTATTAAGCGCAAGATTTTTTCATAGATAATGTAATAATATTAAAAGTGAACCTTCCACTCATAAACTATTATTTATTTTGTTATTTCTATGTAGACATCGAATTTCGGTGAAATAAATATTTCCAACACATGAAAGTTTCGAAATGCCAAGGCATACGTGACATGCACCATGTGTCTCACAATTTGTACACATGGATGTGACTCATCAAAATCGGACGAGTCAACACTTGGCAGAAAAGAATTATTTGATTTTAATTTAATTAAATCAAAAATTAATTGATGGAGTCAAATCACGAACCGTCCCACAAATTGAGTCATGGTTCTTTCATCAATTAATCAAGCCCAATCAAGGACAAATCTTTCGTCTATATATATGAGGCTCCAAGACAAAGAAAAGGGGCCGGAAAATCATTCACACTCAGACGTTGAAGCTTTGAAACTCTGAAGCTCTCAAGCACTCAAACCCCCAAACACTCAAACACTCAAGAAGACTTGGAAAACCCGCTGCGTTCTTCGTCAAACCTGTGAAGACCACCAAACACCTATACACGTGCCGGTTCCTCCATTGCCAAGAGCCAAAACCTTGCAACATCCGTTCATTCAAGATCAAGTCATCACAACCCTTGGATCAACAACACTACACACCTTACATTACAGAGATCAAATAAGAGGATCAAGTTGTAAAGAGATTGCAACCCTACAATTACATTAATAAAATTATTACTTAGTACACGTGTTCTTATTTCATTTGTCACATGATTTTCGTGTTTAATTACACTCTCCTTCATCTGACTTTATTCTCCAACGATTTTTGTTCTCTCTCCGACATGAGACACTATACTCCAACAGTTTTCAATAATTGATACTTCGTTTTTCCAACGTATATATGTAGGATTTTCTTTCTCATATATTCGAACAAGTTACAATTATGAGCGCAACCTAGTGAAATTGTTTAGGATTCCTTACGTTCATGGAATACTCTGAGGGGGTGTTTGTTTTCCTTCACTAAAGTTCACTGGACTAGACTGGACTAAGACTTAGTCCAGTCTCGTGTTTGTTCCCCATGGGGCTTAGAGTTAATGAGACTAGCTCTCACTCGCCCCGACTAAAACAGGGCCTAGCTAGTCTTAGCAAAGCCCCCCAAAAACCATGGGATTGCTAATCCCGTCTCCAAACTTGCATAGAACGATCGCATGCAGCAAGGCTTGTGAACTGCAAATCTGCAAAAATGCTTCTGGGCGACTCTGTTTGCCAACCCATGTCCAGATCTGAAACCCAGCCTCACCCACCGCCTAAATCTCAACACCAAAATTCAAAAACATATATGCAAAATGATGATAAACAACAATCCCAATAGCAAAATTCTTCCTTATTCCCGAAAATTCCTAGAAAATTTCGGAAATAATGGATAGAGAAGGGGAGAGAGTAGCTTTGGGACAAAGAGATATGGAGAGATAGAGAGGGAGGGGAGAGTAGCATGGGGACGATTTGCAAGAAGAATCATTTGAAGGGTGTTGTGTTGTAGGAAAAAAGATGGAGAAAAGAAGTGACGGGGACGAATTAAAGAGGAAGAAAAGGAAGAACTCTCTAGAGAGAGAAATAAAAAGGAAAAAGCTTGATTTAGTAATAAAATATTATTGAATTAATAATAAAATATTATTAGATGTGTATTATATAATATAATATTATAGTTATTAGTTATTCTGTTTTTTAGTCCGACACTGCACCAAACGCATCACTAAATCAATCCAACTTAATCTAGTCTAAGCCAGTCTAACTTATTCCCTAAGGTTAGTCCAATCCGAGATAATTCGGTACAACAAACGCACCCTGAAGGTCTTCCCACAAACTATTGTCAGGTGACATGTACATACCCACTGATGTTGTGTTATGTGATCAAAGGGACATTTCTTTTTTGCAATTAAGATAGTATAAGTGGAATCATTCGTCTAATAAATGCTTGCCGAGCATTTAAAAACTGAATCATTCCTCTAATAAACACTAATCACGTGATGAATTGATTACAAGCGAGATTGTCTCTCATGTTCTTGGGGGTGTATCATTTTATTTAAATGCATACCTAATCAAAATGCATGCCTAATCAAATAAAACAAAAGAACTGCAAAAGGTGAGGGAGATCTAATCGTATATTTAAATATAATAGCTTTTAAAGGGAAGGGACTAGACAATACAAAGCGTGGTACAACTATATCCCTACACGAATGTAACACAATATATAAATGCACGGTGGGTACTTACCAGCTAGGGATCCAGCAAAAAACACATGGAAGAAAGCACATTCTTGCTTGATCGAGAGATTATTTGCTTAAATTATATTTGTTAGCCCGGTGATGTAACAGGTTGATGGTTGGATTTCTTCTATATATATTAAGCATATAATCTCTCTATCAAGCAAGAATGTGCTCTCTTCCATGTGTTTTTTCCTGAATCCCTAGCTGGTAAGTACCCACTATGTGTTTGTATATTGCAACGGTCAATATAAATATAGTACCTTTAAATTTATTAGGAATCCAACCATCAACCAAGCAAGAATGTGCTCTCTTCCATGTGTTTTTTGCTGAATCCCTAGCTGGTAAGTATCCACTATGCATTTGTATATTGCAACAGTCAATATAAATATAGTACCTTTAAATTACATCATGTAATTTACAAAATATTGTTTAAAAGCATGGTCTCCTTGCATTTCTTTTTAAGCAGACACTTAACTAATATATGATGGACCTTTGAAATGCCAAAAACTCTCTTTTTGGATGCTTTCAAATGATCTTTTCTTTCCGCGAGTCTCGTGAGTTACACATGTTTTTTTGGTATACCAATGAGACAAATATATATTATACAGGGGAACAAATTGTTGACTACAATTACAAATGTGGTACTCATTGAAGATCTCTCATCTCATTAATGTGGGACTCATTCTCAATATATAACCAATTGACAATATGAATAGTACCCCAACTAACGTATAAGTTTATGCAAAATCCCTCATATCATTAATGTGAGACTCATTCTCAACATATATATTGAAGGTCCTGCTATGATTATGAAACTCAAATTTTGTTAAGCATTGAACAAAAGATGGTTTCAGAGATGAAGGTTCAAGTCCTTAACAAGGAAACAATTAAACCATCCTCTGCAACTCCTCCCGACCTTAGAAATCTTCGATTCTCTATTTTTGACCAGTTCGAACCTGAAATTTTTATCCCTCTACTTCTCTTCTACTGCAACAAACCTTGTGCTGCTGTTGCTGATGATCAGGAAAGATCCAACTTTCTAAAAACATCATTATCTGAAGCCCTCACTCACTTCTACCCCTTTGCAGGAGAATTTCAAAGAAATGATTCAATCTGTTGCAATGATCATGGGGTTGCATTTCTTCAAGCCCAAGTCAACTGTTACATGTCGATGGTTTTTGACAAACCAGATGATGGGATCCTAGAACAATTGGTTCCAACTGATAAAGAATCCACACTTTCAAACACAGACTATCTTCTACTAATCCAGGCCAACTTCTTTGAATGTGGTGGATTGGCGATTGGGGTCAGCTTTGCCCATAAGGTTTCCGATGCCTTTACAATATGCAAATTCATTGAAAGATGGGCTGCAATTGCCCTTGGCTCGGCCAGCACTACTACTGATCATCACGCCGTGCTTCCCGGAGAATTTGGTGTTTCAGCTTCTTTGTTCCCACCCCTGGATATCTTCAACTCACCTGACTTTGCAGTGACATTGTCTACTGAAGGGTCTATAACTAGGAGATTTGTCTTCGATGCCTCAAAGATTGCTACCCTCAAATCGAAAGCTGCCAGTACCACTCCCAACCCAACACGCGTTGAAGTAGTGTCAGCGCTCATTTGGAAATGTGCAATACAAGCATCAAGATCAAAATTGGGTATTATAAAGCCATCCATGTTGTGTCCGATTGTGAACATGCGGAAGAGATCGAGGCAGGCCTTGGCAGAAAACATACTGGGGAATTGTGTGTGGTCCTTTGCAGCAATGACAGTGGAAGGTGAGATAGAACATGAAAGCTTGGTTGCTAAACTGAGGAAAGGCATTGAGGAACATACAGAAAAGTATCCTAATGGAGTTAGTGGTAACGATATAATCGAAGCAGCCAAAGAGTCTGGCGGCAGTAAACTCCTGGAGAGCGATGATATAGATATCTATACTTGCAGTAGCTGGTGCAGGTTTTCCTTCTATGAAGCAGATTTCGGATGGGGGAAGCCGTCATGGGTGAGCGTTCGTAGTCTATACAAGAATACCATTCTGTTGATGGATATGAGAGATGGCGATGGCATAGAAGCATCCTTGACTCTCAAAGAAGATGACATGGCCCTATTTGAAAATAGTGAGGAGCTGTTTGCATATGCTTCTCCGAATCCAACTGTCATTTTGTGAGATCTCGCAATCCTTTTGATGCTTGTACTTTATCTGTGATTTCATTTCATTTTTCCTTATTTGTATACATAATTATTTAACAAAATTGGTGCGATGCTTCAATTATATAAATAAGAGCAAATACGAATGTGACTGATATACGAGGAATGCTTGGCTACTAAAGGATGAGGAGGTTCCTTCTCAAAACAGTTTGTGGTTGATTCAAACATGTGAACTTTCTCTTTTCAGACAATGTTTATTTCGGAGATACGGAGTTCCAGCATTTTTTTGAATTTGCAGTATTTTTATTTCAGAAATTGGGTTTATTTTGGATGTTATAAAGGTTGAAATTAACGAATCGGAATCGGTATTTTCAATCCAAATTGCACTCAAACTTTGAGTGATAAGTTTTCTAACCAATAATCACTGTTGTAGAAAAAGAATTGCAAGAGGTCTTTGTCATGAAATTAAAGTTTGGACAGCGGAGCAAAAGATCGGTTGAAGTAAATTAGCAGCAAATTATCGGATCTGCGGCACCGTTATATATGGAGGGTCTTCGTTGAGGAACAACTGAACCTCTCTGTTGTTTTTTTTTAATTTTTTTTTATAACAGTTTCAACCTGAAGTTTTTAGAGAAATTTTATTTGAACCCATATAACCTTACTCTACACCCAACTTAAATTTAAAATGTGAATGGTCAATTTTACCCTATTGTATAATTACCAAATACAAGATGAAATCAGAAATCAAACTAAAATTTATCAATAAACCCACTAATCAATATACCCACCTCCGGTTCCAATGACAACTGAGGGCCTAAGTTAATTATTATTACTAGTGTATGTGTATGTATAAAATGATTTTGAGTCCTATAATTCATGCAGATTTGAATTACTGTGGCTAAAACCCAAGTGATGCCTAAGAATATGGATTACAACTCCACCACCCAATACACCTAATCTTAAAACCAAGGTAAAAACTTGATATTAAAGCATTTGAAAAACGCTACTGCATTTGTTTATGAAGCGGCGATGGGATAAAAACAACGGGAATGCAATTCAGATAAAGCACACAAAGATTAAAACCAACTCGATTTCTATTGTAAGAGAAATAAGCATATTGGTTTAACATTTCAATCTCAAATAAGCACAAAAACATCGTAATATATGAGTTAATTACTTCATCTAATCTTGTCTACTCACATAACTTCCCGATTCCAGATTGCTTGTTTGACCAATTCATCAAACACGACTCCATATATGTATGGACATTACACTCTCAATCAACGAGTTGTGGAAAACAAGTTGTAGAACACTGATTTTGGATTTTTATTTTAAAATGGGTGAAAAGATAAATTTGCATATTATATTAGGTTTGTGAGGGTAGTTTAGGTAGTAAAATTGGGTTTAAAGAGATATTGATAATTTAATTAAAAACTATATGGGTGTAAAGAATAAGTTGGGTGTAGAAAGATGTTATATGGGTTCAAATAAAATTTCCCAAGTTTTTATCCCACTAATCTTCAATCCCAAGAATAAAGGTCTCTAACCGGTCAGGATCATGTCGAATTTATGCAAATATATGTATATTGGTCATACAAGTGTTTATTGATAGGAAAATGAAGGGTGTGTTTAGTATTATTTTTTTATCTAATTTTTTGTTTTAAAAAAAATGATAAATGTAGCTAAATTACTTAATATTCATTATTTCTCATGTTTTATGAGGAATAAAGTTTATGTCCCCCTCTTCCGGACGAGGTATAAACTATTTTTTCTGATTAATTTCCCTCGTACCGTCAATGTTTCAAAAAAGAAAAAGGGAGATTATATTCACACACCTCAAATTACTTTTCTCACTCTTTTTATTTTTTAATATTTTTCTATCAAATGTTAGTAGCGTGTAGAAAATATTAAAAAATTAAAAGGTGTGGGAGAAATAATTTGAGGTATGTGAATATAATCTCTCTCAAAAAAAAAAAAAATACCAAACAACCCCTAAGATTTCATTTCTGAGATATAAATGATTGAGAGGCAAACAATTTACCCGGTTGCAAGAAAGCACATGGCTAGAAGAAAATGTCACGCCGCCCAAATTTAGTTACTAACTAGCCTTCATGCAAGCGCTCAAGCTTGTGCATAAGGCATTTTTTGAATCATGGCGTGCTACTCGCGACTTACACGTTTTGAACGTATTTATATGCGTGAATTGACAAAAGAAAAGTCAAATATTTGAAGTAAATAAATAATCTTAGATCATGCTAGAAAAAACCCCTCACAAACCAATCAAAGCAGCTGAATTCACATAATAAAATCAGTCTTTCAATTTCCATCTACACTCTATTAAATTTACATTAAGAATAGAGAAAATAATATTTAATAAACAACTAATTGAATCACATTATTGCTAGCCCATTGTGAGGCTAAGCCCACCCCCTCCCCTTTAGTGTAAATAATATCGTTTGGTAAAAAAAAAATCATTTGACAACTAATTTAATCACATTATTATGCGCATATGAAAGATCTTTTTTATAATCGGCATTACACGTCTCTTAAGATGTTTTGAACATGTTTAAAAATAGAGAAAATAATATTTAATGAACAATTGATTGAATCACATTATTGCTAGCTTATTGTGAGGTACTAATTAAAAAAAACTATACAAAAAGAATTAATTATTCAAAAAATACTGTTAAAATGATGAAAATACCCATGCTGTTGTAAACATTCCTAGTTTAAGTATGATTGTGTAAATCCTAGATAAGATTTGATTCTAGTTATCCTTTCCTATTACAACTTGTATTACTTGGAGAAGAAGGAATATCTTCTCTCCCTTTACTACTATAAATAAAGGCACAATGTAGGAGGGATAACAACACACACATTCCCCTACAATTCTACAAACACACATCTCTCTCCTCTCTCTCTCTGCCGCCGGCCCTAGTCCCTCTGTCAGATAAAATAGACCACAACACGTTATCAGCACGCTCCTACCGCTGCGCTTAGGAATCTGACGTTGGAGATTTTTTCTGCATCAAACCAGTTCATCCATATCATCACGCAATCAGGTTCTTTCCAAACAACGGCTTTTAACTCGATATTTTGCAAGCCCTGATAGCATGAACATTCACCATGATGCATGACCCAACTTTACGTTTAACGTATTTTAGATTTTACATAAATTGTGTATGCTTCATAATCAAAATTGCTACAATTATGTGAATTTGATATTTGTCATGAATTGAATCCTACATATGTACATGCATTGAAACTATTATTTGCATATGCATCAACGTAAATATGTGATTCATTAAAATTATACATGCATATAATATAATTGAATACAAAAAAAAAAAAAAAAAAAAAAAACGAAAAAAAAAAAAATATTTTAGGGCTGCACACAGCAGCCCATTCCCCTCTTCTCACCCCGTGGGCCTGTAATCCCACCCGAGGGTTCTTGGCCTATATTTTTAGGCCCCGAGATTTTATTATTTAATTTTTTAAAAAATAATATGGGTTTTTATATTTTCACCCACACTTTAATTTGGCCCCGAAGACCAAAAATAAATTAATTCACTTATCATTATACAATATTTCTGCATATATTCTTTGCATATTTGTTTGCATATATATTTGTGTTTGCCTGCAGGAATATATGAACCTGAAGTTCATAATTACTTTGAAACCCGAAGTTTCTTCTAAACATGCCTTGTTTGAAAACCCGAAGTTTTCACTTAAATATATCACCCATGAAAACCCGAAGTTTTTCATGCAAAATTAAACCAATACATGTCTATTAGAACCTGTATGTTCTACTCCTATGTGAATGGATTGATTTTTCTCCATTACACTAACCACATCTTGTTCATCCATTTTGTGATAGGAACATGTCGAATTTGAACAAACTCGACTTCACCGCTTTGGAGGTTTATGGAAGGAACTACCTCAAGTGGGTTCAAGATGTGAAGCTCCACCTCACTGCAAAGAACTTGCGTCCTGCTATTGAAGAAGCAACAGATAAACCTGTTGGCGAGGCTGAAAAAGCCACTGCTATGATCTTCATTCGAAGACATATCCATGACGCTCTACAAACTGAGTACCTTGCTAAGGAGGATCCACGTGCATTATGGGTCGCTTTGGCTGATCGTTTCGATCACCAAAAGGACATATTCTTGCCTGAAGTAAGACACGACTGGCAGCACTTGCGCTTCCAAGACTTTAAGTCTGTGAATGAATATAATTCTGAAGTTTGTCGAATCCGATCACTTCTCAAGTTTTGCAATGAAACTTTGACTGAAGAGGATCTCCTGGAGAAGACCTACTCGACCTTCTCTGCTTCTAATATTGTCCTGCAGCAACAATATAGAGCTCAGAAGTTCACTAAGTTCTCGGATTTGATCTCTGTTTTACTTCTTGCTGAAAAGCAGAACCAGCTGTTGATGAAGAATCATCAAGCTCGACCTACTGGGGCTACTGCTGTGCCTGAAGCACATTATAGCACTAATCAGCACCCAAAACGCCAAAAGAGGCGTGGTAAGGGCGGCCAGAAGCCATCCCACCAAGGTCAACAGAGCCAAGGCCCATCCAAGGGAGGAAACAAAGCCCAGAAGCGCCCAAACCTCGCTCCCAAGGCCCCGAACTTCAAGAATAAAGGCAAAGCACCTACCACAATGAATGACGATATGTGCTATCGTTGTGGTTCCAAGGACCATTGGTCCCGTATTTGCCGTGCTCCCAAGAAGGTTGTGGATGCATATCATTCTCGTCGTACGAAGTTTGAATCAAACTTCCTGCAAGTGGACGAACCGGAGACTACAAAGATGGAGGTTTCTGATTTTCAGGAGGATACCACTCCTATGGAAGATTAGAATCTTAGACATAGACTTATTTTTCAGTTAAAATAAGACAATTGGGGCCGAATTCCACCTTGTGGCCGAACCCCACCTTGTTTTTTGGTTGATTTTGAACAATTTTCCTTTATGTTTTGGATTATTAGTTGGCGATTTATTTTGGATATTAAGTTTTTTCCTTGAATAAATGAAATTATTTTGAATTGATACTTGTTTTTATAAACTTTTATGCATGTGACCGATTCAAATTAATTTTTCATTCTAGGTATGACTAGTGGGAAAGTTAGTTGTCTGGCAGATAGTGCAACCACGCATACTGTTTTGCGTGAACGCATCTATTTCACTAACTTCGTACCTAAGAATGCACCTCTGACAACCCTCTCAGGCCCATCCAACCTGATCGAAGGATACGGTAAGACACGTATAATGTTGTCCAATGGTACAATCTTGACCATTGCTGAGGCACTCTATTCTCCACGTTCCGGAAGAACGTTACTAAGTTTCAAGGACATTAGAGATAACAATTACCACGCTGAAACCCACGTAGAAAACGGAGTTGAATTTCTGTGCGTAACTTCCTACGAATATGGCCAGAAG
The DNA here is from genome assembly GCF_916048215.2 of Malus sylvestris. Taxonomy (NCBI): domain Eukaryota; kingdom Viridiplantae; phylum Streptophyta; class Magnoliopsida; order Rosales; family Rosaceae; genus Malus; species Malus sylvestris. Next base: position 34,356,341 of record NC_062264.1, on the reverse strand, counting down.
CGTATTCTAGAGAAGATGGAGCGTAACCCGAGTGGTCTGTATACTACGACCATACGCCCCATAGAATGCCACTATGTGGCCGGCCCTACCATAGGGACCGCGCACGAAATTACACTTTGGCATGATCGTTTGGGACATCCTGGACGAATAGCGATGCGCCGTATCCTCAAAACTTCACACGGGCATCCACTAACCCGAAGCTTAGGTTCGATCCATGAAATTGCATGTCAAACATGTTCTATGGGAAAGCTTATTACTAAGCCTTCTTATGACAAGATTCGTTCGAATCCTCCCATTTTTCTACAACGGATTCAGGGGGACATTTGTGGACCGATTCAACCTCCCTGCGGACCATTTAGATATTTTATGGTTTTGGTTGACGCTTCTACATGTTGGTCACACGTGTGCTTGTTGTCCACAAGGAACGCTGCATTCTCCAAACTGTTGGCTCAGGTTATCAAGCTCAGGGCTCACCACCCTGATTATCCGATCAAATCTATTCGATTGGATAATGCTGGAGAATTCACATCTAAAACTTTTGATGACTATTGCATGTCGGTTGGGGTTGAAGTTGAACATCCTGTACCCCATGTTCACACTCAGAACGGCCTGGCAGAGGCTTTCATTAAGCGTTTACAAATGATTGCTCGATCGTTGGTCATACGTACCAAGCTCCCGATCGCTGCTTGGGGCCATGCAATATTGCACGCAGCAAAATTGGTCCGCCTGAGGCCTGTTGCGACACAACCATTTAGTGCCCTTCAGTTGGTCACCGGATGCGAACCCGACATATCGCATCTGCGCGTTTTTGGTTATGCGGTCTATGTGCCGATCTCGCCGCCCTTACGTACAAAAATGGGGCCTCAGCGAAGGATGGGAATCTATGTCGGATATGATTCTCCTTCGATTATTCGTTACTTAGAACCTTTGACAGGCGATCTGTTTACCGCTTGTTTCGCGGATTGTCACTTCTATGAGACAGTCTTCCCGTCGTTAGGGGGAGATAAGAACGTCAACGTTCCTAATGAACGACGCGAATTATCGTGGACGACTCCCACTTTGTCTCATTTAGATCCCCGCACCGCTCAGTCTGAAGCTGAAGTGCAGCGCATATTAGATCTCCAGAGCATAGCTCAGAGCATGCCAGATGCTTTCACCGATCTAGCGCGCGTGACAAGATCACATATTCCAGCTGCGAATACGCCTGCAAAGATGGATGTACCAAATGTACGACGGACTACCCTCCTGGAAGCCCGGGACGCCAATTCTGGTGATCCACGTACATTAGCGGCTAGCCAATCATCTGCCCCTACACAAAAGCGTGGCAGACCCTTTGGTTCAAAGGATTCACACCCCCGGAAGAGGAAAACCACGGCACAAGGTCCTGAAGAGCCTACCGTGAATCCGACTATCGCTTACTCATTTTACCCAACTCATGAGGAAATTCTAGATTATGGAAGCGTCCTTGAAGAGACGAATCCTCCTCCCGAGAATCGTGAGATTTCGGTCTATTATGCTAGCTTAGATGATGTGTGGCGTAGAAATGAGATGATTGTCGACGATGCATTAGCATTTGCAGTAGCTACTGAGATCATGTTGAGCGATGACATTGAACCGCGTTCCGTTGATGAATGTCGACGTAGAGCTGATTGGTCAAACTGGAAACAAGCAATCCAAGTCGAACTTGATTCACTTGTGAAACGTAAGGTGTTTGGACCTGTAGTTCCTACTCCTCCACATGTGAAGCCCGTTGGCTACAAGTGGGTTTTCGTTCGGAAGCGTAATGAAAAGAACGAAATTGTGCGTTACAAAGCTCGTCTTGTAGCACAAGGTTTCTCACAACGCCCCGGGATTGACTATGACGAAACTTACTCACCCGTTATGGATGTGATTACTTTTCGATACCTTATCAGTTTGGTAGTTTCCGAAAAACTGGATATGCAGCTGATGGACGTAGTAACCGCGTATCTCTATGGGGATCTTGATACGGAAATTTATATGAAAGTTCCCGAAGGACTTACATTGACTGGTTCAAATATTTCCAAACCCCGGAACACGCTCTCAATTCGGCTGAGGCGTTCACTATACGGTTTGAAACAATCCGGAAGAATGTGGTATAACCGTTTAAGTGAGTATTTGACTAGTCAGGGATATGTGAATAACGAACTATGCCCTTGTGTGTTCATTAAGAAGTCACATTCCGGATTTGCGATTGTTGCAGTATATGTCGATGACATGAATCTCATCGGAACTCCTGAAGAGCTCGCGAGAACTGCTTCGCACCTGAAGTCGGAATTTGAGATGAAAGATCTAGGTAAGACTCGATACTGTCTCGGTCTCGAGATAGAGCATTGTTCGGATGGAATCCTAGTACATCAATCGAACTACACCCAGAAGGTGTTGCGCCGTTTTAATGAGGATAAAGCGAAGCCTTCGAGTACTCCTATGGTCGTTCGTACGCTAGATGCAAAGCGAGATCCCTTCCGTCCGAAGGAGGATGATGAAGAGATTTTGGAGCCTGAAGTTCCTTATCTAAGTGCGATAGGCGCTTTATTGTACTTAGCTCAATGCACTAGACCCGACATCTCCTTCGCTGTTAATCTTTTGGCAAGATACAGCAATGCACCAACACGCAGACATTGGAATGGCGTAAAAGACATCTTCCGTTACCTTAAGGGTACTACGAATTTGGGCTTATTCTATCCCTACGAATCCTCGAGTGATGCCGCACCCTATGCTCATCGGGTTGATTCTCGCCTTGTTGGTTATGCCGACGCTGGATACTTATCTGATCCGCACAAGGCGCGTTCTCAAACGGGTTATGTCTTTACCGTTGGAGGCACCGTAATATCTTGGAGGTCAACTAAACAGACTTTAGTTGCCACTTCGTCTAACCATGCTGAAATTCTCGCCTTACATGAAGCAACTCGGGAATGCTTTTGGTTGAGAGCAGTAGTGGGCCATATTCGAAGCTCCTGTGATCTTCATCCCGCCGTTAATGCCCCGACGACGATTTTTGAAGACAACGCAGCTTGCATCGAACAGCTCAAGAAGGGTTACATCAAAGGAGACAACACCAAGCATATTGCGCCGAAGTTCTTCTTTACACATCAACAACAAGAGCATCAGAAGATTGAAGTCACGCAAATCCGATCACAAGACAATCTGGCCGACCTCTTCACCAAATCACTACCGAAGGCGACGTTTCAGAAGCTTGTTCATGGAATTGGTATGCGTAAACTTTCTGAGTTGTAACTTTACTATTTCTCTTTGGAATTATGTCAAACTCAGGGGGAGTATCTTCTAGATACTTGCTTGATCTTAATGTACTCTTTTTCCCTACGATTAGGAGCATTTTTCCCACTGGGTTTTTTTTTTGCTACCTAACTAGGTTTTAACGAGGCACCCACCTTGGGCTGGTCATATCCCTGATGACGTCCTGTAGACGTTTCTTTTGACTTTGCATTTCTCACGCATTTTTCCTTAGACTATGGATTTTGTCCCTACTTGGGTTTTTGCCATAGCCTTAGGGTTTTTTAGTGAGACTTACTACTTATGCAAGTTCCTACCTTATTGAGAATAAGCGTTGTTCCTTGGAATCAATGCCGACGAGTCGACTTCCTCAACTTCTGCATGATGCTGAATCTACCTTGAGTATTTACCCACTCAAGGGGGAGTGTTGTAAACATTCCTAGTTTAAGTATGATTGTGTAAATCCTAGATAAGATTTGATTCTAGTTATCCTTTCCTATTACAACTTGTATTACTTGGAGAAGAAGGAATATCTTCTCTCCCTTTACTACTATAAATAAAGGCACAATGTAGGAGGGATAACAACACACACATTCCCCTACAATTCTACAAACACACATCTCTCTCCTCTCTCTCTCTGCCGCCGGCCCTAGTCCCTCTGTCAGATAAAATAGACCACAACACATGCATTATTTTGGGCTGCTTTTTAAATTTTTGTTTTGGGGGCATTTTTGTCCAAATATTTTTTGGTGAAGCTTGCGACCCCAAAAGAGGTTGTTGGCTTTATATATAAAGATTACACAAATACAGTATAGGAAAGAAGAAGATTTCCATTAATCCATTGTGTTCACCCTGCCTCTTTTATATAGAGAGTGAGGTGGATCTGGAAAGCTTGGTTGCAAATTTCAGGAAAGGCATTAAGGAATATAAAGAAAAGTATCCTAACGGTGTTAGTTGTGAGGAAGTACTTCAAAGCGTCAAGGAGTCCGGGAACATCCTGATAAATGATAGTATAGTGACTTATAGTGTAGCAGTCGGTGCAAGTTTCCCTTCTATGAAGCAAATTTTGGATGGGAGCAGCTGTCATGGGTGAGAATTCGTAGTAGTCATGAATTCAAGAATGCGATTATATATATGGACACAAGTGACGGTGTTGGCGTGGAAGCGTCATTGATTTTCACAGAAAGAATAAATGGCCATAATTGAAAGACATGAAGACCGGTTTGCATATGCTTCTGTGAATCCGCCTGTCATTTTATTAACATCCCCTTGCTTTTCTTAGATGGATGCGATTGTAGATGTTTGAATTGTTGTTTCGATGCTTCTACTGTCTGTGATTTCATTACTTTTTCCTCCTTATTGGTTAAACAAAATTGATATGTTTTTAAGCCTTATATTAGAAAGTAATGAATGAAGGAGATGTGTTTCACCCTCCGTGTATTTAAATTATTATCTAACATGACCGTGACCTATATATGAAGAGGGTAATTGCATACCAGCACAGTTGACTTCAAAAAAAGAAGCCTGGCCATACTAAAAGCAATCATGCGCCGCTTGCTTGCAGATGCTTCTCTATTTAACTCTGTAATTAATTAGCATGATCTTGCCACCTTCAATTGTTGTTGTGATGTTGTTCTCTATGTGGATTGATTAACATGTGTTGCTTTTAATCATTGACTTATCTTAATAAAAAAAAACCGGATTTGTGTTTCAATTATTATGCATACCATAGTAGAGTTTGGCACTATGCATAGCATCACTATATATACATAATGTATAGCTCTGTATACACTAACTTGTTAGCAAGACATCACCTACCTAGAGTAAGGTAAGATGGCCACAGAAATCAAGGTAGAAATTATTGAGAGGCAAACAATTAAACCATCCACCTCAACTCCTCATCACTTGAGAAGTTATGAGCTCTCTTTTCTCGATCAGATGGCTATCGTAATTTACACCCCACTCCTTCTCTTCTATCCTATTACCAGTACTACTAGTAAGGTTAGTACTCGCCACCATGCTATGAGCATAGATGAAAAATGCCGGCATCTAATAGAATCATTAGCTAAAACTCTCACGTACTTCTACCCTTTAGCAGGAAGGATTGTGAAAGGTAACATAGTCGAGTGCACCGATGATGGAGCTGCATTTATAACAGCACGAATCAGCTGTTGCTTGTCGGATATTTTGGAAAACCCAGATGGCCAGATATTGAAACGATTCCTTCCAATTGAAATTGAATCCAAAGAAGCGGGCACAGGCTGGTTGCTGCTTGTACAAGTTAACTTATTTGAGTGTGGTGGAATGGCAATTGGGTTGAGCATTTCACATAGGATTGCTGATGCATCAACACTATGCACATTCATCAACTGTTGGGCCACAATAGCCCTTGGGTCAAGTGACAGTGATCAGGTACTAAACCTTCCAGAATTTGGTGCTGCATCTGTTTTTAAACCAATAGAATTTTCTAGCCCATCTCAGCCACCAGCAAGAGAAGTCGTCAAAGAAAAATGCATAACACAGAGGTATGTTTTTGATGCCCCAAAGATTTCCACTCTCCAATCTGAAGTAGCCAGTTCAGTTGTGGCCAAACCTACACGAGTAGAAGCGGTTTCAGCACTCATTTGGAAGTGTGCAACCGAAGCATCGAGATCAAACTTGAGGAAGCAAGGGCCTTCATTTTTCCGTCAAGATGTGAACTTGCGTAAAAGGGTTGTGCTTCCCTTGCCAGAAAACTTGGCTGGGAATGTTGTGGGTTCCTTTACATCAAGGGTTGATGAAGAGAGTAGTCTGATAAATCTAAAAGACTTGGTTGCTAAATTGAGGGAAGGCATTGAAGGACTGAAAGAAAAATATGCTGCAAAACTTGTCTTTGATTCTGATGAGGCATGGCAAGAAATCAAAGATAAGCAGAATAAGCCGAAAACTCATGACAACATGGAGATTTATAGCTGCACAAGTTGGTGTAGGTTTCCTTTGTACGAAGCCGATTTCGGATGGGGAAGACCATCATGGGTGAGCGTAGCTAGTATTGCAATTAAGAACATAATTGTTTTGATGGACAAAAGAGATTGCAGCGGAATTGAAGCATGGGTGACTATGAGTGAAGAAAGAAAGGCCTTATTTGAAAGCAATGTGGAACTGCTTGGGTATGCTTCTGTAAATCCAAGTGTGATTGACACCTAGCTATTAAGAGCCTACTCCTCCATTTCTTTTGGGACTTAAAAATAAATTGATTGTTGCAGTTCTAAATTAGTTGGAAATGTAATTGTATAAATTTCAGTAGATTACGGGTAGGATTCTATAATATATTTTAAATAATTTCTTAGTTGTAATGTAATATTTTACTACTATAAATAAAGGTACAATAGAATAAGAAACTACATTACAGAATAACGAAACTCTCTCTTCTCTATCTCCTTGCCGTCAGCCCCCTCTCTGTATAATCTCTGATTAAGAAGTATATAGCTTCTTCTTGGTGATACTATGTTCTCAATTACTTAGCCCGACGGCTTCGTCAAATGACATAAACTAAGATGGAGAAGTTTTCAATTTGTCAATATTTTACTTAATTTTCTTAAAAAAATAGACGCCAATTTTTACTCATCATGCCCAAGCATAAAACAAACCACTTCTTTTTCATTTATCTTCGTATTACAAGTCAAGCTGATGTTGTGGTTACATCATGATTATTTGATTTCTTTGATACTTCTTTTCTGCTTTTGACAACGACTTTATTATAAACTTTATTTGTGGGTTTTGGCATATTTCTCTTTTATCCACGTGCACTCAAATTAAATACTCTATTATCCTTTCAAAATTCACAAAAGATAACAGATGGCGGAAAAGAGGTGTGAAAAGTCTTCCCACCGACAAGGATCCTATCCGGATCCTAGAATCTAGATATCAATCAGTCGTGTCCGTTTATCGTATATTGTATTGTAAGTTTTCATTAGGTATTATTTGTATTTAATTTTAAATTTTAAATTTTAAATAATTTTAACCGTACGATATATGATTAACGAATACGATTGATTATCCCCTGAATACTCACAAAGAAGATCTGAAGAAAATCCTACTCCTATTCCCACAATCCGTTGTTGAAAAGTTGTGTTCCAACCATGGAAGAAAATGCCGATAATATCGGCGAAATATCGCCGATATTATCGGTTTTTCGGGGTATGGATATTCTAAGTGGTATCCGAGTGGTTTTCGGCCAAATATCGCGATAATATCGCTAATATCGATAATATCGCGATATTAGCGATATTATCGCGATATTAGCCATAATATCGTCGAGGATCCTCCGTCGTCGTCGTCGCAACGACAGCCGAAGAAGAAATGGGGGGGGGGAGAACCGAAGAAGAAACAAGGAGAAGTCGGCTTCCGGAGGCAGAACGTCGACGAGGGCTTTCGGAGGCAGAACGTCGGCTTCAGATTCTTGAGGCGGCTGTACAGATCGTCCTCATCGGAGGCCTGGATCTGTTCGGTGTAGCCCTGGAGGTCGGATCTGATGGAGGGGATCGATGCCGGTGGCTCCGGCGAGGGCTTCGTGTCTTCGTGTGTGTGTGTGGTCTGTGTGGTCTGCGTGTGTCGTCGGAGAGGGAGAGGGTATGGATGTTGCTCACGGGTAGAGAGGGAGAGGGTGAGGGCGACTTGAGGGAGAGAGAGCTCGGGGAGCTTCGAAGAGCAGAAGAGGGAGTGAAGGGAGAAAGGAAGAGAGATGAGAGAGGGAGTACGGGAGAAAGGGGGCGTGGGTCCTTAGGCTCAAGAATTAAGACCCAAAAACTATTTTTAATTAGGAGTGGGGTGTGACATCACGTGTAGACTTGTTTTTATTAATACATTATGAACGTTGTAACTTGTTTGTATTAATACATTACGAACGACACTTAAATTTTTTACTATATAAAAGGATTTTGTTGTCTACATATTGTATTAATTCATTATATATAAATGATTATGGTGTGTTTAAATTTCTTTTATTAATTACTACATATTTTCTACACTCACAATGTTTGCCAGCTCGCTATATAATCAACTTGATAATGTTAAATCCATCATGCAATGCATTTCCTTTCAATTTTTTGTGATAAACTAATAGATAATTGACTAAATAAACATCCTGTAAAGTTTCAATAAAAATTTCCAAGTTTTTCTTACAATTTCCGTAGTTTCCATGTAATTTTTATCGATATCGATATTATCCCGATATTTCCATCGATATTTCCGTGATTTCGGACTACCGATATTTCCGATATTACCGATATTTAATACCTTGGTTCCAACTCGTATTTGTGAAAGATTTCGATAAATTACAGTAAAAGTTTCTGAATAAATTATACCACAAGTAATTATTTTTTCCAATCTTTAAATGATGCTTTTTGTTGCAATTGTAGTCTTTTAGCTTATGCCATCAAAATTTCTATTAAGTTGAACGATAAAATAGAAATTTCATCAAAAAAATTTGTATGAAGTAAAAGCAATTCAGTTCAATTTTCCCTTTGATTGAATTTTTAATTCTACAAGGGAGCGTTTGTTTGCCCGTCTTAGCTCTCATTGGACTAGACTAGATTGAATATTAGTCTAGTCCAGTATTTGTTTCCCCGTGGGACCAGTGTTAATGAGATTAACTATGACTCACTTTCACTAGAGACGTCGCTAACCGGTCTTCACGAGTCCCCCAAAAAACCATGGGATTAGCTAAGAACTTCGCTTCGTTCTACTTGATTCACCTCCTCAACCACGATTGCGACGGCACATCACGTTGTCCTGCTCGATTCACCTCCTTGACCTTGATTTCGATGGCAAAGGACGACTTCATCTCAGACACGGAACTCGTCAACTGCTTCATCTCCGACAATTACCTCGTCGTTTGCGTCATCTGGGTCGGCCGGATTTGGGTCCTGGGAAGCCTAAAAAGGCTATGACGGGGGGGGGGTGAGCTGATGAGGATCCAAAAATTGTTTTGTTTTATTTTTAGTGGGTAATGTTTAATTTTTTATAGTTCTGATGATATGATGATTGTTTAGCTTAAATTTGAGAGTGGTTTGGTCAATTTTGGATTGCAAAATTGTTTCTTTGCTAAATTCGCCATTGATGTGTGTAGAGCTTTCGTTAATACTGAACCAGAGAGAAAAGGAAGAAGCTGAAATTCTCTCTCTGACTCTCATTTGCAATTCTTTTGTTTTTGGGGTTTATATATATGAGCGTGTGTTATTTCCAGTTCCAGATGAAAACTGTCAGAGTTGAAATATATTTTGATGAAATTGAAATGGTTTATATCTTTGGCTTTTTTCTAGATAAAAAAGAAACAGAATCTACAAATTTCAGAAAGAGAGAGGTGCAGGGCAGGGCAATGGAACTCGATTATAGAAAGATAATTTTTAGGATTTTGATTTTTGTGTTTTGGTTTTGAATATTTATAATTGGTTTTATTAGAGAGATGTTTTGATTTTGAATATTTAGAATTGGATTTTACTAGAGAGACAAGCTCACAACTATGATTTTTTCACATTCAGTGTTTTATTTGATTCTGGGTTTGAGTTGGACTTTTGGGTTCTATGCTCGACATTCTACAAAAAGAAGGTGTGATAAATGGTGAGGGAGAGAAAAGATTGGTATAAAAAATATCAAATTCCAAAAATATTTTATTCCGCTTGCTAGTCCGACACTGCATCAAACATTTCACTATTCTTATACTGTTTAGTCCATGATAAGCTAGTCCAACTTAATCTTTGAAGCTAGTCCAATCCGAGATAGTTTGGTGCAACAAACGTATCCTAAATGACTACTTAATTTGCTTTTTTTTTTTTTTGATGAAATATCTACTTTACTCCTTAATTTAATGAAAAGTTAACGCAGTTAATGAAAACACCACAAGTACAACATGGGATGTAGGGATATATTTTGAGGGCAAGAGCAACTATAGTAAAGTTCAGAAACCAAAATTAAATTCATAGTATAATTTAGAGACATTGGCTACAATTTAGTCTAAAAAATAATTTTTTTTTATCGAAAGTCTAAAAAAAATAATTACCAAAAAGAAAATTGATTTTCACAAAGAATTCAAATTGAATATTATTTCTTAATTTGCATCATGATGAATATTCTTTCCATGCCTAGAGAAAAAGGATACCTTTGTGCATGGCGGCTTTCCTTGAGGTATGCCTCAAATAAAGTCTTGGTCTTCGGTCGACCTCAAATAAGATTTTTAAAAGGGTATATATGTGATTCAGCCTTTATTGTAGTTAATGTTTTTAATGTCTATTGTTTGGAAGTGTATCCTTTGCGAGATTCTATGTCCCATATATCCACTCCACTTGACCCTTGTGTTTATATAAAAAGTCAAGCTAGGCAGCTTGTGGATACATTAACATCTTAAATCAGAATACGATGCTTAAAATAAAAATAAAAAATAAAAATAAAAAATAAAAAAAATTGTTGACAAACGATAATATTAGTAGATTAAATTGTGAGTTGTTATGGGAGAGAGAAATCAGCGGGGTTCAAATTCACATTAGAATGCATAGACATCTTTGTTTTTTACCATTGTAATAAAACTTCATCTGTCATACAATAATCTTATTTATTCACAAGGTTAATGACAAATATATATAGAACGTGGTTTGATCTATCGTTATCCAGAAGCACGAGTTCGTCTAAAATTTACACGGTCAGTTATATGAGGATTACTATTCATAACTCAAAAGATTCATACAATGCTTCAAACTCAATATGTTCTTATATGAGGCCTCGTCGTCAATTGTTTTGTTGACAACAAACGCTGATTAAATTCTCAATTTTCTTGTAGTCATTGGCACAAAGAAAATAATCTCAAAACAAGAATACAAAAAAGTAACGTGGTTTAGTATAAAGTCTAGGTAAAGTACGACGATGAATTTCACTAAAAAATGGAGATTACAAAAGAATTTTTGGTACCTCATCATCCAAATTCCACAAATTACAAACCTTAAATCAAACGAGCAGAGAACCAAAAAAACAATTAGAGGAGATTATCCTAAATTGTTCTCTAACTGTCAAACTCACAAATTGACTCTCACAAATTTTGTGACATCTCACATCGTCCAGATGAGTGGATTCTATAAACCTTATATGTATATTTTCATCTTTACCTAGCACGAGGCCTTTTGGGAACTCACTGGCTTCGGGTTCCATCGAAATCCGAAGTTAAGCGAGTTCGGGCGAGAGCATTCCCAGGATGGGTGACCCACTGGGAAGTTCTCGTCTGAGTTTTCAGAAACAAAACTGTGACGGAGTGGTCGGGGCCCGAAGCGGACAATATCGTGCTACGATGGAGTTAAGCCCAGGATGTGGAGGGGGCTCGGGCCGGAATGTGTCAATTTAGTATCAGAGCCAATCCATAGTTGGAAGTGTGCCGACGAGGACATCGGAACCCTAAGACCAATTCCAATGGTGGGCTAAAAGCCAAATTACCTACCAAAATTCTCCCCCAAACCCAATCCAACCCAAGGGAAAAATTTGGGTTAAATGCTAAATGCTAAACCAATACCAGATTTCCCCCAAAATTTAGCCCAGAAATCGGAATTTAAATTTTTCAATATTTATCGGAATTTAAATTTTTTTAGATTAAAATGTTCATAAAATTAATTTACGATAGTCTACATATTTATTTATATATTTATTTATTTAATTTATCCACAAAAATAGCCTAAGTTCATTATTTAATAATCCCAGGCTAAAATTTTAGGCTAGAACGGTTGGAGCAGAAAAGCTGTTTTTGGGTTAAAAGCTAAATTTTCTGGACTAAAATATTTGGCTTTTAGCCCAACCATTGGAGATGGTCTAAGGGGGTGGATTGTGACATCTCACATCACCCAGGAGAGTGGATCATGTAAGTCTTATATGTATATTCTCATCTCTATCTAGCATGAGGCTTTTTGGAAAATCACTGGCTTCGGGTTCCATTGAAACTCCGAAGTTAAGCGAGATCACAGCGAGAGCAATCTCAGGATGGGTGACCCACTGAGAAGTTCTTATGTGAGTTATCAGAAACAAAACCGTGAAGGCGTGGTCGAGACCCAAAACAAACAATATCGTGCTACGGTGAAGTCGAGTCCGGAATGTAATGGGGGCCCGGGCCGGGACGTGACAAATTTGCCACTAAAAAAAGTCCCAATAAACAAACCCAAGACCCTATTTGTGGAGTATTGGACTTATAAATGAGAATCCTAATGGAAAGTAAATTTAAAACGTAATAGGCAAGGAAATCAAATCCTTATCCTAATCAAATAAGTGCATTACCAAAATTTGTCCACAAAACAAAGAATTCAAACCAAAAATGCAAAACTCAACTCAAATAAGACACAAAACCAAATAGGAAACGCGAGAGGACACCAACAATTTTTTCTGCCCATCTCTGACCAGTCGGTTACCACCTCCAACCGGTCGCTCGCTGCTTCTCTGATTCTCCCAATCGTTTCACTTTCAAATTTGTAATCGACACAAAAATTTTGAACCGTAAATCACATTAGGGGCATGTTTTCATTTATAACTGTCTAAGTGAAACTAAGGACGTGAAAGGGATCCTCAAAATTGTCTAGAAACTATTTTTTTTTTTTAAATGGTTTAGTATTTGTCTGGAGGAAGGAAAATTATGATATTGGTTAATTTGTTTCGAAGAGAAATGTTCCTTGTATATAGGGGAACATATAATTTTCTGAATTAGGTACTTGTTCATTGTTCAAATAATTTTAATGAACAGGTACTTGTTCATTTTAGTCACGCCTCCAAGTTTTAATGAAGCGAACTATGTTTCTAAACCTTATGTGTGTGTATATGTCCGCAGATTAAATTTAAATGCAGGGCTGGCCATGAGAATTTAGAATTCTAAGCGAGCCTTCGAAGTGGGGTCATAGAGTTCTCTGACCCCCACCTTCCAATCATTTGTAAATTGATATGTATAAAAAACTAAATATATGAAAATGTTCATTTCTACATAAAATATCATTAAAAATTAATATCAAAAGAAGAAAAATATACAAACATCACTTAAATATTACACGTCGTGCATTTTTAGACCAAATGTACTAATTAAGTTTTCATAATTTAATTTTTCAACCAATTCTTTATCAGTTGACTAGGATTTTTTTTTTTGATAATTTTATTGAATTTGAATTGTAAAATTTATATGTACGTATATGTCTGTATCATATATATATATATATATATATATATATATATATTGGAGGCCCCTCCAAAGTGGGGTTCTAGGCGGCTGCCTACTTCGGCTACCCTCAGGGCCGGCCTTGTTTAAATGGATTGGAGCCTAATAATGACTTCGGTTTCGGTTCAAATTTAATACAAAATCGTCTGGTGCCATTTAGTACTATGATTTAGTGTTATTATTTCTTTACTTGTAAGTGAGAGGTTTTAGATTCAATTCTTGCCAAATGCGAATTTGAACTACATTATTACTAATACCTTATAAGGCCTAGCCCACTCCCTACCCCTTTAGTATAGATAATATTATTTGTTAAAAAAATTTTAAAAAAAAATTCGTCTAGTACAGAATATAGTTCTTCCAATCTTTTTGAGATTTTGATCGATTTGGGCTTGCAACCCTTCATATTTTGTAGAGAGAAATGCTAAAGAGACTTTTAAAGTGGGATTTTTTTTTTGAACAAACAATATTATCTACACTAAGGGGAAATGAGAAGGGGGTGGGCTTAACCTCACAATGAGACTTTTTATAAATTTTTTGTCACCTCACAGTTTAATGTCAATTTTTATGCCAAAATTATAAAACATTGTGTCAAACATAAGGTGACAGAGAGTTCCACTTTTGAGACTCTTCTTAGCATTTCTTATTTTCTAAATAGGTATTTTAAGAGTGCTCATTTATTTAGAGAACTGTTATTAGCATTCAAAAAATCTCATTCTACACTCCTCACTAGTGTATTTTTTTTTCTTTTAATTATAGAGAGTTTGGAGTGCAAAATAAGATTTTTGAAGTGCTAATAACAATTTCATTTATTTAAATTAAAGTTTATAAAGTTGTATGACATGTGTGTTGATAATTAGATTATTATTAAATTTGTTAAACGTGTTTATTTATTATGGAGAATGATTATCTCCCCTTCTAATCTTTCCCCTTTCCCTCCTTTCCTATTTGAACGGTTACGGTTTAGCTACGTCAACATCTTATATTAATTTTTTTATAGAGACAATAAGACAAAAAATAATATATGAGAAAAGAAGAGGAAAGGTGATAAAAATAGAAAGAGAGAGAATCTTACTCTATTTAGTATACGTGACATACCACATAGTTTTGTAAGTATAATCTGAACATGATCTAAATCATTCTTACAGATGTCAAGCCAACTGGTAATGAAAACTACATAATTTTGTCGTTTTGTCCATTTCGTGAACCATAGAAAATATATAGAAAAACGCCAAACTTCGGATTACTATAAAATAAAATAAAAAGTATTATTTCAAACTTGGTTTCGTTTTCTTCAATTAAATATTGTCCTCTGACAACTCATAAAATCCTAATTTTGTAAGATTATATGGCTGTTTATTTTTAAAATAATATTAAGAAGATTAAATTTTTAAACTAAAATTTTAAATTAAATTTATAAATCAAATGATATGCCAATAGCATCGATAGAAAATAAGCATCTTATTCAACATTTGAGTAATAATTTAATTATCAACGATCACTTAATTTAGTTTGCAAAGTTTAATTTAAAATTTTGGTTTCCTTAGTATTACTCCTATTTGTATAAGAGTTTTATTAACATCCCACATTTTATTAACCACACCCAACATGCTGAAAGCACCTCATATTTACTTTTTAAATTAAAAATTATCTTAATCCACCCACGTAATTTCCTTCTCTACCCTTACACCCCCCAAGGAAATAATAAAGGTTGTTGCTGCTTTGTTGGGAGATTTATCCAGTGTTAGAAAGAATTGCTTCTGTTTGTCGAATTCCAGGAAATAAAATGTGCCTAGCTTCTAGTGTATTGATATCTGTATAATTTAGCTGTTTTTGTTTGGTTCTTGCTCTAATCTAACTTGACCTCTTACATTTTTATCCTATTTTGCTATGAGATTTCAAACTTCAGCTAGCTTTTTTCTTCTTGAAGTCTCTCAAAAAATGAGAAATGAAACTCTCTTTTCCAGACATTCTTAACTGCTAAATGGAATCAGTTTCTGATTCCTAATTAATGATTATGCATGTATCAACATCAATATATTTCCCTTACGAAAAATCTCATGGGTTTCTTGTAGCATTTGCAATTGTGATCGCGATTACACCCCCAACTTATGAAAATTATCTTTAAAAAAGTGATATCGGAATTTGCAGAAAATGTTTTCAAATTTGAACTCTTAGACTGCAACTCGAAAATAAGAAAAATCGATCTCAACATGTTCTTGAATTATTATTAGATTTTGCTGTTAAAAGAACTTACAGAGTGTACTATTTAAGGCTTAAAAAGTCGTTTTATATCAAGATATATGAGTTATTTATTATTAAATTTTATATAAGATGTGGTCAACAAAAATATGGGGTATTAATAAAAAACCCTTTACACACCTACCTTCGTCCCTTCTAGGATGAGTTTTTGACTTTCTGCGCCACCTCTGGCCCAACGGCCGCCAGTTGAATTATTTGAACCCAGTTGCCTCACCGGAGTCTATTATAACAGCTCTTCGTGCCACCCACTTTGTAGTTTTCTTTTCATTTCGTGGTAAAATTGACGAGTAATTCTCCTATTTAACAATTATTTATGTCTGAGAAAAATGCATGTCATTTCCACCCAATTCCAAAGTCTAGTTTGTAGTGATTCTTGTGAATTCTGATCCACAAATACTCTACGGAGATCATGGAGTTTGAGATGATCAAGAGAGAAACCCTAAAACCATCCTCCCCAACCCCTCAATATCTTAGAAACTTCAAGCTTTCCCTTTTGAATCAACTTAGTCCTGCTGCTTATGAATCCTTGGTCCTCTTCTACCCCAGAAATGACAGTACAACCCCCCAAATCTCCCTCCGGATCCTCAAGAAATCGCTGTCGGAAACCCTAGTTCGCTTCTACCCGCTTGCCGGAAGAATGAAAGATAACATCTCCGTTGATTGCAATGATTATGGAGTTGACTATGTTGAAGCCAAAGTCAATGGTCTGCTCTCTACGTTCCTATCACAACCTGATGCTGGGACATTGAGACATCTCCTTCCAGTAGCGACCGAGTCCCCTGAAGCTGGCAAGGGAGCTCTGCTTCTAGTTCAGGCCAACGTTTTCGGTTGCGGTGGATTGGCAATTGGTATTTGTATGTCACATAAGTTGGCTGATGCAGCCTCATTGAGCACATTCATTATGTCCTGGTCAGCAACTGCTCTTGGATTCAGTCAAGCTCTCCTTCCAGATTTCACTGCATCATTTCGATTTCCACCAATCGATTATTCCTCATCATTCCACCAGTCCTCACCAGTAGATGCAAAGAGAGAGAATTGTGTCACAAAGAGGTTTGTGTTCAATGCATCGAAGATTTCTGCTCTTAGGACTAAAGCAGCCAGTACGATCGTGGATCAACCTACGCAGGCCGAAGCTGTCACAGCCCTCATTTGGAGATGTGCAGTTGCTGCGTCAAGATCATCAAACTCGCTGCAGCCGCCTCCTAAGCTATCTGTGTTGTCACAATCCGTGGACATTCGAAAAAGTGTCGTGCCGCCCCTGTCAGATGACTCCATAGGAAACCTCATGGGGTACTTCGCGGCACAGACAGACGAGAATGAGTTGGAGCTGCAAGGCTTGGTAGCTCAGCTAAGGAGAGGAATCAAAGAATTGAGCAACAATTACGCTAAAAGACCTGGAAAGGATCAGGCGATTCGCGAGTCTGTCAAAGAGGTACATAATAATTTTGTCAAAAGAGATGATACTACAAGTTTCTATGTGGGAACAGATTTGGGTAATTATAAGTTACTGTATGAGGTAAATTTTGGGTGGGGAAAGCCAATCTGGCTGAGTAATGTCCCTGCTGCTTCAAGCACTAATGTTGCCTATTTGGTGAGCACAAGAAAGGATGATGGCATAGAGGCTTGGGTGACTTTGAGTGAGGAAGACATGGCTGCTTTTGAAAGCAATCAGGAGCTTCTTGCTTTTGCATTACTGAATCCAAGTGTATTATTACAACATAATAACTTAGCACTCAAGTCTGCTCTTTAAAAATTTCCATCAGTAAAGTGTTGTTTGTTTTTAAGAATACTTTCCCACAACTTTCTGAGGCTATGTTCATAGTTTTGAGTTATTATCGGAAAAGAATGGAATTATGTGGATGGACTATGAATTTAAATCAAAATATATTTGGATGAAATTGTAAAACCTAATGGTGAGGTTCCACCTCTGATTTCACAATCATACTCTTATGGATCATACTGTCGAGTTTCAAAAAGACGAGCCAACACTGATATGCTGTTCAATAGTTCAATGTTGATACTGATTCCAACCTAACCATTTGCTAGCCCAATAGGAGTGAGGTTTGATCTTAAAAGGTCTTAATGTAATTAGAAACATAACCATGTAATTATAAGTTGTAAATTGTTTTGTCAAACTCTTCTTCATTTTGTCTCCAACTTAAGCACTTGCTAGCCCAGCAAGAGTGGGAGAGTGGAAGCCTCGGTATAATTAAGAATGCAACCATGTAATTCTAAATTCTAAATTGTGTTGTCAAACTCCCAATATAGGTTTTCTTACGCATGCAATTTAGCAAGTTCATCTCCTAATGGAATTTTTTTTTTCTAGTTGAAATTTAGTTAAGACAAGCTCTTCAATTAAAATGCATTTTCTGTTAATACTGAAAAATGGCGCAATGAATTTAGCGAGGAAATTAATCAAAACATACAGATTCCTTGCTTGGTGTATTCTCTCCATTGACATTTGACCACGTTTATGGAAGATTCAAAGTTATACTGTTGAACATATTTATCGAGATATGGCTGCATCCGTGTGCATTTGCGAATCTATGATATTTTTGCATAATTTCTATATGTAATTGTTAAAATAAATTTTGATATGTATGGTAGTACCGTAGCAGAATTCATAGAAGATCCTCATTTATATAATATTCCTTCCAATTTTTTTCCTGATTGAACAACATATTTACTGCACCAATTTAGACATTTTTTATGGATAAATCTCATATGGATGAAATGATGAACCTTGTATGAGCTTACAAGTGAATTGGATTACTTGACAATTGGTTTTATAGTGCAACCTCAACTTCCTTCATGGTATTAGAGCAAATTATCCCATGTATCAAGTCTAACAGTTGCATGTACTATTCATCACCTAATATAGGTTATCCACGTTCGACAGACTGCAATGACGAGGGTATACCCTACCTTCGAAGCTCAAGTAACCAACTGACGACTTTGTGATTTTCTCCAAAATCCAAAGCCTGGTGAACTTTATAAAGTCGTCCCATTTGAACTACATGGTCATGAAAGTTATGAATTCTCCCTGGGCTTCCAGCTCAATGTATATGACCGTGGAGGCTTTGCCATTGGTCTATGTTCACCAAAACCTGGGCCGCCATTTGCCGGGGAGAAAAATATGAAGCCCAAATAGACAGCCCGGATTTTGTTTCCGCCACTCTTCCCACTCGCCAACGATGTCAGTCGCTTTGATATGCGCAGTTTTTTCACAACATAGTGAGAAAAATCATTGCTCTGTTGTAAAATCGACAACGTGTGCCGTAGAATAAATAAACAAGATATAAAATTTACGAGGTTCCTCTACAGTCAGTGTGACTAGAGTACGTCCTCGGGGCAGCAGCGGTGCTTTCATTATAATCTGAAATAATAAGAGTACAAATATAACTCTCTCTATTATCTCCTTTCATCTTCCTTTCTTTTCTCTCTTCCTTCCTTCCTTCCTATCTCTCCCATGAACCTCTCAATTCCATCTTTTTTTTTTTTTGTTTTTTTTTTGTGTTTCATAAGAATTGCTTTTATAGAAGCAAATCACAAGCAGAGTGAAAGGCTTACTATATGCATGTGAGTATTTACTATACACATGTGGTACTTTACTATACACATCACTATACACATGTGGTACTTTACTATACACATTACTATACACATGTGGGTAAACATACCCACTATTTACAACACTCCCCCTTGGATGCCCACATAAGTCTTCAAATGACTTGTTAAGATCTTGATCTGTTTTGGATGCTCCCCTTGATGAGTATCTCCCTTTGATTTCAAATCATTTAGGTTGATCGTTGATCATTCTGCTTCAGTCTCTTAGTAAGAAGAGTTGTCGAAAGAGGTGTTTTACTCATTGTTAACTTTCCACAAGCTTGTTCTTGAACTGGGTTGTAAGACCTTCTGCTAGACCTACCCCAAAGGTCTGAATTTACTCCTTTTATCTGGAGCAGAATTTGATTCAAGGGTGGTGGACACTTGATCTTGAATTAGACTTGTGATATCTTCAAGGACCTTCGAGGCTTGGTCTTGAATGAAATTGGACCATGAGGAGCTTCACGTGGCAAGTGATCTTCGGTTTTGTCAGGGATGAATCAACACGTGTTTGTTGCGCTTGTCTCCACATGCTTCAATGTATCATTTTCACTTGCCTTACTTGCTCCTCTTGCTTAAGTAGTATTTTCCCTGGTTTTCCCCCATGCATGTGTGGCATATTCTCCTGCAGTATTTGCCCTCTGATGCAGAAGTGGAATGCAACCATTGCATTTGGATGGTTCATCACTTCTTGGTGATTGGAGACCCAGCTCCAACAACAGTTGAAGATGGCTACTCGAGAGCAATACTAGGTAAGCAATCAAGAAATGTTTCAGGCAGTCGGTTCCTTACCAGAAGTTTGAGTGGAGGTTCCGACATATTGCTTTCTTTATCCTTGTCTTTGCAGGTAAAAACAAGGACAAAGGAAATGATAGGGAGATTGCATGATATGAGATACTCTTGCTCTCGTCCTTAAAGATATAAGATACTCTTGCTCTGGTGTGACTTGTTTGAAGAGGTATTCTTGGAGATGAAGAAAACTGAGTATTTCGAGATGCTTTGTTGAAGATGCATTCTCGGAAATGAGGAAGAGTTGGACATTCTTGCAGGTCTGCCTTGTTATAGAGAACGGAGGTCGACATATATAGAGCTTTCCCAATAAAAGGAAGTGGTGACGTGCCTTTACTCTTGTCAGCAACTGTGGTGTAATTAGAACAGTAAGATTTATGCGTTTTCAACTTTGTCAGAGATCTTTGACAAAGTTGCACGCGATATCCAAAAAAGCTGAGATTGCGTCTGAAAAATGCCAACGAACTTTATTTAGGAAAATTTGGCTTTTGAAATTAGGAGAGCGGTGCCTCTTCGATCTCTGAACAAGTGGCTATGTTGCCTCTTCTTTTATAGAGAATCAATTGTGTTTAAGAGTATGCTCAGAAAGTTGCTGCCTGTAGAAATTTCCCCCATCTTGCACTTTTGAAATTTTATTTGACCTCATTTTTTTTCTTCATCATTTTTGAAAATGACTTGCCCATCTAACATTTGCTTAGATTTGAGTCTTAGGAGTGATACAGAAGAGCAACGTCAGGATAATATATGGTGCCCGTCCTTCTTATCTTCTAATGGTCATCTTACGGTTGGGGACTCTATGATGAAGAATAACATAACTGCTACTGTGGTAGCTAGGAATCTTCTCACTCCAAAGGATAACAGGATCCTTTCAAAACGGTCTGATGAGTTGGCCGTTCAAGACTCATTAGCTCTCAGTGTTCAATGTGCGAGCTTTGTATCCAATATGGGTCAACCCCTACTTGCTCAAACTCGTCAAGTTGAATAATTAATGGCTGAGGTGGCAAGTCTTAAACAAGAGATCATAGGGCTCAAGCACGAGAATAGAGTGTTACACGTGCTTGCGAATAATTACTCTACGAGCATAACAAGAAAGCTCGACTAGCTGCAGGAATCCGAAAGTTGGATTCAAAGTGATCACCAGAGGTTCGTTGCTAGATTCTGAAAGCAACTGATGCCTTCCCCTTCTGGTGTTTTGCTAAGTACTGGGGTGCCACATGATCAATCTCCAGTGCCTCCCCCTTCTAGGGTACTTCCGAGTACTGAGGCTTCACATGAGCAACCTTTGTGAAGGCTTCATCCTGTTTGATTGTTTTAACTCATGTGTATATACATATCTGTAATTTCTTGGAGATATTAATAGATAAGCTTTATTTCATTCAATGTATTATGCCAAATACAATAAAGCATATACTTCACTAAGATGTGGTACTTATGAACCAAATATTAATTTATCTTTACCCTCACGAAAATAAATGATTATTCTTAATGTCTACATCATTTGAGTATTCAACTCATAATCTTCAATTTATATGGTTCTTTTAATATCATAAATATCATGGATAAGATTCGTGTTGGTAGATTGTTCGATCTGCAGCTCGAGACATTAATTCTTTCAACACTTTATAATCTTTCTTGACTTTTCAGGAGTCTCAATTTAATATCATCAACTCTTCAGGAATTCTAATTTAATGTCATGGACTCTTGCAAGAGATTTTAGTATGTTGCAACAATATCATAATGATAGTACTCACTAAGGCAATTTATTCCATCCATTGGTATTAAGTACATATTTTATGCTTTACCCTTCGGGGCTTACTTCAAGCAATTTGAATCATTCAGGAATTTTCTACACTTCATGACACATTTTCCTTTGGAATTTATATAGAGCAATTTGCTCCCATGTATACTTGAGGGATTTACTTATGGAGATATGATGTGAGCGACTCACAACCCTTCGTATATAATTCTCCATTCATATGAACTTGTTTACAAGAGTATAATTTTAGGTTTCAATACCTTGTGTCATATCATGTGAGTGTATTTCACTGTATTACAAATGCCCAATGTAACCTTTTTGGTTCAACATCTTTTGGCTATTTGTATTATATTCAAGTATATAGGTCCATTTTTCCACGTTCTTACAAAATTGTAATGGAATTGTCTTTCTTCATTTTTGCCAATAATTTTGTTGACGAAAAAGAACGGATTCAATATCAACACATCTCCTCCTTTCAGATCCTACACACGATCAAATGCGATGATTAAATAGTAGAATAAACTTTAAAAAATAACCCATAAATTAATTTAATTGACGGAAATGCTTAGGGTGATAAAAGGGTCGATGATTTCTCCAGTAGCAGGAATGATGATTCTCATCCGCAAGGAATTCACCAAATTAACACCCAATAAATTAATAAGATGTCAACCAATCTTATTTGCACGACACAAAGAAATTCATCAAATTCAATAACAAAACCCTAATTTAAAACCCAATAAACAAACCATTTATTTATTTAATTTTATACCTCAACAAATTTATCCAACCTCGAAGGTGTGGTCGGAGATGTTGATGCTCGAAGATCTGGTGAAGATGAGATGAGGGAGGATGAGCAACGGAGAAAATGAGGGAGAGGAGAGAGTGAATGTATGAGAGATTATAAATAAAAAAATTATAAAAGAAAAAAAATTATTATAACATTTAATATTATACCATTTTTAGTCATTTAACATTTATCCAACAGTTCTATATAAAAGTTACCAAATATTTGAATACTATTTTTTTTTTGTTAAAGCACTTTTAAAAAAAAAAAAGTTTACCAAACACATAACTGTTTTATTTTACAGCTATTTATTCTCACAACACAGCAAAAATAGTTTTTTTTTAAAGTACATCAATACTAAACTAGCCTTATAACAAAACAAACTTATTGTAGAACAAGATGCTGTGGTGGGACTGGGACGCTTAATCATGAGCTTTGGAATTAATCATACAACTGGCCCTCTTTCATCTAAAACTAATGTTACTCTATGAAAATATTCCTTAATTTACTATCCATAATTGTAACGACGATTTCATAAAACCATATATTACTCTCCATCAATTATGGCCCATCCATTAGATTAAAACTTATACCAACGGTAAAGATGGCCTGAAAATGCATTACAATGTTTTAATATGGGGAAAAAGAGTAAAGTGATATTGTGGTAGAATAGAAAGTTTGTGCTAAGCCATAAACGGTTGCAAAGGTCGTAGCCCAACTGACATACCGCATTTATTTTTATACTGAAGTCTGAAATTCAATTATCCTCTCCCTTAATATCCTTTTTATTACTACATTCTAGTAGTAGTATTTTTCTTCACTTAAAAGTGAGTGAGAGGTTTTAGATACGAATTTCATGGATAGTGAATTTGATACTAAATTAGGCTGCTCATTATGTGGCTTTGCCGAACTCTCATCCCCTTAGTGGTATCTTACCATAGGTCTTAGATTTGATTCCCATGAATTGCAAGTTTGATATAAAAAATTATTGTTGGTTCGGTTCTCCAATGTGTGATTTGCCCGTTTGTGATTTTCATTACCTTATTACTTCTGAATCTTTTGTTTATTATTCATTTAAGTAATTGAAAAATTGTATACAGGGGTGTAATCAGTTGGACTAACGCCTAAGTAGGTCCTGAAGAAGAGCACATTGTTAATGCTCAAAATTTACAGGTTAATAAATTGAAATAATTAGCCCTTGGGTTTGGAATTGAAACTAAAATGAATGGACTCATGATTTAAGTGGTTTATCCTAAAAAATGGGCTACATTTACTGTATTTCTCGGGTTATATTAATCTCAAAGGTTACAAATAGCGCTCGACTATAAACTAGAATTTTATCTCCTTCAGTCGTCTGATCCCCTTACAACAGGTTCTCACCTCTTTAGAGCAACTCCACCCTTGGAGCCCTCTCCCCTGGAAATCCACTATTCAATCCACCTAGTGAACAGTAACTGCCCTTAATAAACAGTAATTGTCATTTGCATCTCCACCCTTGGAACCCTCCCCTGGCAATTGGTAATAAAATATTAATATTTTTTTTCACCCAATCCATAACATATTATTATTTTATTTATTTCTCTCTCTCTCTCTCTCTCTCTCTCTCTCTCTCTCTCTCTCTCTCTCTCTCTCTCTCTCTCTCTCTCTCTCTCTCTCCCTCCCTTTTCTCTTCACCGTGGCTCCTCTTCTTCTTCACCTTCTTCACCCTCACCTCATCAGCACCACCATCCCCCAAACTCTCCCTGCCTCCTCCCTCACCCCCACCTTCATACTCCCCATCCCGCCCGCCGTCCTGGACGCACCTCCGTACTCCCCATCCCGCCCGCCTCACGCCTCACCCGCCTCCTCCCTCACCCTCACCTCCGTACTCCCCATCTCGCCCGCCGTCCTGGACGCACCTTCGTACTCCTTATCCCACCCGCCTCACGCCCTCACCCGCCTCACCGCCGTCCTAGACGCACCTGCAAAACCTGACAGAAAAAAAAATTAAAAAAGGCGTCTGACGTCAGATCCACCTCAGGCGCTCGGGCTGGCACAAATCCATCAGCCTGGCACTCGGGCCTGTTCGGGCTCCCTCGCCAGCCAACGCTGGACTTCCTCCCATTGGCCCTCGGGCCCTTTCCTGGAGCCTGTCCCTCGAGCAACCACCAACGGTGGACTTGCTCTTATATAAATCCTTCATGAACCCTGAAAGCCTTGGGCTCATCTAATCTTACCTTTTTAGCATTTAATGCACCACCTGCATCAACCAACGTGCTAACAATTTTTTTAACCATCAGTCGATATTTGGCTTTGAAGTGAGGTTTGCTCAGTCAGAATTAAATGTGTTTTTAGATCAATGTTTATCAAGCAACCTGCTCGGCCTTAATTAATCATCAATGTCACTCCCGAGCAAGGGCCCGACCACCTTTATGTCTCGTCCTAAACTTCTGCTTTTAATTGGTGATTGACATGTAACCTGATTGGTGTTTGAGTAGGCATGCTCGTATAGCCTTGTGTCATAAGGTTGTCAGTCTTCCCACATGTCCTTGGTGGTCGGAAAGTAATTTGTGTTGCTCAGATCGGACATGGCTGGTGAGTGGTCCGCTTTAGCGATCGGACGTGCTTCCTTTTGATTCCATTGGGCCTTAAACTTCCTATTCTTCTTTGGAGCCTTGACTTTTAATAGGCCTTTCGTGGTCTTTTCCCTTGCTTGTACTATGTTGAGGTCGAAAAGGACCATGCGTTAACATACACAGACATTAAAATTTTTTAAAATAGTGGGAGGTAAAATGAGGTGACCATCTTTTTAGATCATATTTTGTAGACTACATGATGTGGCGATTGATGGTTTAAATCACTAAAAATAAAAAAATCAACTATCAACTGCCATATCACGTGATTTACAAATATATGGTCTGAAAAATTGTCACCTTAGCGTTTTCCCTATTTATTGGATAATTTACGTTTTACCACCTCGACTTTGAATCGCATAACAAACTCATACCTGATCTTTTAAGCATTGCAATGTCATACATCAACTTACAAATTTGTTGCAATGTAAGATTTCTATTAAAAAAAATCATCAATTTGACAATTACATAATGATGTAGCTCTAATCAAGCTGAAAATTTTAACACCCGAATCCAACCAAGTGTTATAGAGAAATCATTCCCTACTAAACAAATGAAACTCAGGTCAGGTTCGGTTTTATTTGGTTTAGTTCGAAAGCTTTTGAACAAATAGAAGGCTTTGCAATCATAAAGTTGCAAGGGCTTGTAACTCAAGTGGTCAATCAAACATTTACGCATGCACAAGAAACACCAATCCGTTGCAGCTCCCTTATTCTTCATGATCCTATCATCCTAGTGGTGTGGGATTCTTCTCTAGCTGGTGTTGGATTCTTCTTTTTGTTATGTTTGTGCTCCGGATTCTTTCTCTTGATTTTTTGTTTTCAATTGGGATTGTGAGATATTTTAATTCTTTTAATGAATCTAGGGGTACGACCTTTAATGAATCTAGGGGTATTCAATCAGGATTTTAAGTGATTCTCTAAAATTCAAGATATATTCAATTAGAATTTTAAAATTGTTTATTAAAATCCTTAGAAATCTGGGTGTATTCAATTAGGATTTTAAAGAAGTTTATAACATTCCAGGTGTATTCAATTAGAAATTGATTTTAAAGAATTTGAGAAAGTTGAGGAATTAGAGGGAATTGAAGAGATTTCGTAGTGTATTTTAAGCATCCACAAATCTCATCTCTCCCCATGAGATTTCGAGGGAATTGAATCAAAATTTTATATGGAATCTCTACAAATCAATTAAACTCTGTAAAAATCCATGAATTTATAAATCCTTTAAAGTCTCTCAAATTCTCAATTGAATACACCATCCTAAATGAAAGGAGATGAAAATATGAGTTAAAAGTCTAAGGTAGACAAATCGTATCACCTTTAAAAAAAAAAAAATAAAGCAAAAGAAGACATCACATACCTCTTTGATTCCGCACAATTCCAGCTCTTCGAACAAAATTGATTGGAACCCAGATTGAACTTTCGGCTGCAGATTTGGGAGGAAACAAAAATGTCTTTATCAGTTTGGAAAAATTAAAAAAAAAATGTCCTTATCAGTCTTTTTGCAAATAGACAAATTTGTAATTGAAAAATTCATTAAAACGTGGGTGAAAAGATAAAACATTAGGGTGGGAATAACATCACTCAAGGATAATGGTGACAACAGTAACAATAAAACTTTATCCCATTAAATGGGGTTGGCCGTATACATACTAGAGCGCCACTATACTTGATTTTGTGCCAAGTAAAAATTTATAAGCAGAAAGATAATATTGAATTCAAATAAAAAATTTATGAGTAGTATTTTTTTTGTAGGATTTCTTAGCAGTATTGATCTCTTAAAATGTATACTAGCAATCCAAAATGCACATGCATAGCATGTGCTGAAAAATATGAAAGAGGGAAGTTGGAGATGTGGAATAATTTAAATTTATTTTGCATCTTAAATTTGTATCTTCATATTGAAGATACTCTTGTTAACAATCAACTCTATTTGTGTGATGTAATCAATGTAAACGGACTTTAATGATAAAAGGCAAAATAAGACACAAGTTGAGCTTTAAAAAGTTATGTGATAGAATTTGAGTTTCAAAGAGTTAAGTGAGTTTCGAGTTGAATTTAATTTGGGAAGATGACGCCACTTAGTACTACGGTCTAATGGTATTCCTCTTCACTTGTAAGTAAGAGATCTTAGGTTTGATTTTCGCTAAAAGCGAATTTGAACTACATTATTGCTAACTTATTGTAGCCCACCTCCCTCTCTCTTTTATTTAGATAATATAGTTTGTTTAAAAAGAATAAAAAAAATTGGGAAGATGGCACATTGATTGACACATCAGAAATTTGGTGTTAAGTCCGGCGATTTCCAAAATGCAATATGTACATCGCCTTAAAAAAATTTCACACATGCTCAAGTCAAACTACCAAACACATTTTAGGATGACGGCCAGATCAGAAGCATCAATAAGCGCAAGAATGATATGATCTACCGAGGTTCTATCAAGGTAATGCTGACATCATTCTCTGAACATGGACGCTTGCTTGATGGTGATTCAGAGACACTTCGTTCAGTGTAAAAACCAGGCTGCTTTGGAGAAGGCAAGGCAACATCACTGCTCAACATCAGAACCACAGATGACATGCTTGGTCTATCCTCAGGTACTCTTTGCACACATAACAGCCCCACATGAAGACACCTTACCACTTCATATATATTGCACGAATCAGAAAGAGTCTTATCGATCAATTCCAGTTGTTTATCTTGCATCCATAGCATCCATGCCTTTAAAAAAAGTTGAACACATATGATGTGTTAGTAGAATTGCATGGGATTGGAGCATTGCTGCTTACCGTCTATACTGTTATACGGCATCTCATTAGACGAGATGTTATTTTAAAGTTAAATATGAGCACCACGTTCGTTATACTTACATGTCCAAGAAGGTTAAGGTGGTGATCCGGATGACAAAAACCCCTGTTCTTCTTCCTACACAACATCTCTAGCACTATAACTCCAAAGCTGAAGACATCCGATTTCATTGAGAAAATTCCATCTACAGCATATTCGGGAGACATATAACCACTGCCAGATCAAATTGCAGTGACCAGTGAGAAAGAATTTCAGGAGAACAACACAATGTAAAACATAAATCATATAACAAGTTTGATCATACTTACTAGGTTCCCACCACTCTATTTGTACTGGCTTGACTTTGATCACTGTCGAATATTTTAGCCAAGCCAAAGTCTGCAATCTTTGGGTTCAAATTATTATCAAGCAGAATATTGCTAGCTTTCAGATCTCGATGGATAACCCTTAATCTAGAGTCATGGTGAAGATAAACAAGTCCCCGAGCAATTCCACCAATAATGTGGAAGCACTTAGGCCAGTTGAGCAATTTTCGTCCCTCTTCATCTGAAGAAACTTTAAGCATGTTAATTAGTGTCACATTGAATCCTGGTAAAATAAGTTTAAAAGGTGAAGGATGGTATGATCTAAAAGCCACATGTTTGGTTTTGGAGGGAATCATACCAAAAACAAAGAAGTCTAAGCTTCTATTAGGCATGAATTCATATATTAGAATCTTTTCATCTTCTTGAGTGCAACAGCCCAGAAGTTTTACTAGATTCCGATGCTGAAGTCTGGCTATCATTTTTACTTCATTTTTGAACTCCCTCATTCCTTGTCCAGAATCCTTCGATAGTCTCTTAACTGCAACTTCTTTCCCTCCCATCAATGTGCCCTATGGATTACCGTTTCGAAAAGTCTTAAATTACGTATAGCAAAGTAGCTCATCTTAGTTGCTTGAATTTATGTTACCTTGTACACAGGTCCAAAACCACCTTCTCCCAACTTGTTGCTGCTTGAAAAGTTATCAGTTGCTTTGGCTATGGTGGTCAAGTCAAATAGTGGTAACTCCCTGTCTTCTCCAAGATACTCTTTTCTGAAATCATTTCTTCTGACTCCTGAAACAGTAGGAGATTTCTTCAGTACGGGTAAAAATGATGTGAGCAATTAGTTACACTTTAGAAATAAAGTACGAACACCTTATCTACTGCATTTTTCATTGTCAATGTCATGATACTCTGAATTATATTTTTGTTCCTGAATTTTATAATCATATATACAGAAATAAAATAAAAGTCGGAGTCCTTGTCTGAGATTTTTACCTTCATTTCTGAGTTTCTTCTTCCGTATGTACAATATCAATCCAACTATAATCGTTCCCAGGAGTAAAACTGCGAAGCTGATGAGAATTGGTAGTTTTTTCTTGTTGAACTTGCTCTCTTTCACAAAGTGATCTGAAATATCCCAATCAAAACAAATTTTTTGTGTGATTTGGTGAGCAATCTCTCATGTTGCAGTAATTTTGATGTTATGAGCTGCATTTAGCCATGCTGCTTCTCACTTAATTTTCAGGTGGATGAACATGTAGTTCTGCCTTTTATTATGGACCTAAATCTACGAAAACCTTGGTGATTTTCACCATGCTGATTCTAACTGCTGGCTTATCGAACCCCCTCGGGGAGGAAAAAAAAAAAAAACATAAACTGTGGACAAAACCCCATTCCATTTTAATGTCAAAATATATGGTGATTTTTCTATGCACCTTTAGAAACAAAAATAAAGTCTAGGAGCTACCTAGTTCTGAAGCTGCCATCCGTATATAGAGGTCCTGAACGTCACTTATAGCGAATTCTCTTATGTCAATGAGGTTGCCAAACCAAAGCAAGCAGCCACTTCCTCCCACCCTGATATCAAGATTTGCATACGCCGTACATGAGCAGTTTTCCAAACATAACCACTTGCATTCCTTGAGGCTCATGCTTTTATTAAACCATGAGGTAGATGTGTCTGGCAATTTAATCCCATTATACTTTAGGAAGCCGTCTCCATGGCTGCAGGCCAACGGAGTCTTTCGAACGCACCCACCAGACCAGTATCCCGAGTTCCAATCTTTTGGAGATTTTGGTGCAAATCCCTTCAAGCATGCACATATTGGAGCGTTGTTGATATTGCAAGTAGCATATGCACCACACAAGGCATAATTTTCACACTGATCTGCTTGGAATGTAAAGGAAAGTTCCCAACTCTGTGTTTGATACACCCATGTGAACCGTTGTGTGATGCCTAACGGGTTCAATACGTATCTCGAGAACTCCGACCTGTTTAGGAGCCTGTACTCATAGTAGACCTCATTCTTGTTCAACCGAAATTCAACCCCAGGTAATGGATTGGAGTTTCTTATTCCACTAGATCCATATCCTGTAAAATGAACACCATTCCATGACCCTCCTCTAGCCTGTATCTTAGCTCCTTTCATAGTAACAAGTTGTGGTAAGCCCCAACGACTTATCCGTAGTGAAAAATCTCCTGGAGCAGGATTTTCTGTGCTCTTCCAAGACGAGACATACCTCTCTAAACCGCTAGCTAAGTCCCAACCAAGCTTCATTTCCGGTAGGAATGTGTCACAAGGGTAATCAAAACTCTGCCACGAGAAGTTATCCGAGTTCGTTTCATTTCCGTCTTTCACAATAAGATTTCCAGTATCCAAGAGTTGTGATACTGGATTCCCCACGGTTCTTGATGAATTCGATGACCATACAATGTTGTCTGAGCTATTAAGGAGGACTAGTACTCCTTGCTCGCTGAGCTTCAAAAACCCGGACGAATCACCGAGTGGTGTTTCTCTGTTGGCTACCCAAACAACTGTATCAGCAGAAACTGTGTACCATATCCCCAAGTACCGGCCCTTCGAGTTACCAGGGCTGAAAAATCCCAGTTCAAAGCCTCCACCTGCTGAAACCAGAGTTTCGCCATCTCTAATATATTGACTACGAGTGATAGTGCCTAGTGTAGCTGCAGATGAGATCCTTAGGAAGGATAATAAGAACAAACACACAAAAATGCTTCTCAAGGACTGCATTGTCATATTTCTGAAACTGTACATTTCTGCAGAGGAGTTGGAAGAAGAAAAAATTAACTGTCTTTCAAGTGTCTTTTTCCTTCACCATCTTTTTTGCATTTTTGTTAAGACTTCGGGTTCCTTGGTTTGAAAAGTTGTTCTCAGTGAAAGGATAAACTAAGTTGACCGGCAGCTGATAAATCCGAACACTTCACCGATGGATAGAAACTTGTGCCACACTTTAGTGTGACATTTGTATGTGGAGGAAGACAGCCACGGGGTCCACATACCTGCCCTGAAGTTTTTCCACCAATAGTGGTATCATGAAGCAATTATTCACTTTTGTTTTGTTGGAAATTTTAGGTAGAAATTTTATTGTCTCATGTTGGTCACTTCCAAAAGATTTCTTCATTTTATAAGGTTTTGTCTCTTATAGATAATGATTGAAGTGATGGACCATAGAGAATAAAATTGAGCTCAACCTTGAGGTTAGACTTTGGTGTGTACTAATTAATTGATAATTAATTAATAATTAATATATATAATTAATTATCAAAAGATGGGTCTTGAGATGAAATCTGAAGTCAATGAAAAAACACAAGCATAATCCCACTATATATACATTCATTTGCATGACATTTAGAACATAGAAAATCAACATTCTTCTTCTACAATCACACAAAAAATCAACATTCTTCTTATACAATCACAAATAACCTTTTTGAGAGAACCACACAAAAATTCGCTAGAAGTCAAGTTTTCCGATGCTGGAATTCTGACTTGATCATTGAATCACATTCTTCTTCTACAATCATAAATAAGTTTTCCGGTGCTGGAATTCTAACTTGATCATTGAATCCTAATAAAGCAAACATCCGTAGAACTACAAGCACTAAGTAGAGATGAAATTTCTATTTCAAGGACATTACAGTACGCAAGCCTCGATCTTCAATATTTCTATTTAATATTATTTCATTGTTCATACACTGTTAATTAGTTGTTTGCATTTATTATTTGTTAGCTTATATAATTTTATCATAAATGGTTGCTATTTATCCAACATGTTTCATAAGTTACATCTTTTGGTCAAGTCTAACTACCAAACGTCCCGAACCAAACTCGAGTGTTAATTCTAACAATTTTCAAAGAGAAAATTTGAAATAGATCCAATTTTATAGACCTACTTTTGAAATAGATCCAATTTTTAGTGACTTTTGATTTTTGAAATAAGTCCAATTTTTAGTTACCTTGAACCCATATCAAAATATCCCTTTGGTTCAATCAAATACCCAAACCAGAACTAAGTGCATGGACCGTGCTAATATCAGCGCTCATGCGACATGAGTTCTTCAAGGAATCAATAAAGCTTTACGTTTTGGTGATCTTAGCCAAATATGGCATTCCTTCAGAGGAGTTTATAGTGTTGTTGGAGCAAGGCTCGTCTTGCTTCTCCAACTTCCTATGTACATATGCATGATCTACTTTCCTACTCAATGAAATTATCTAATTAAGAAATAATAAACTCAACTTTAACTATAACGTAAATTTTCTTCAACCACCTAACAACCCCAAATCCTTTCTCTATTGTGCTCTAGGAACTACTAAACTAAATCATAAATACTTTTCTCTCAAAGTTATTATCGCATGTCTCATTGTTTCCCAGCCAAGACTATAAGCTTCATGTCAAACTTCCGAATGCGTGTTGTGATGGTAGATTGAAGGACTAACAAGCACTGCAATGATGATCTATCGAGGTTCTATCAACTTAGTGCTGAAAGTATTGTTTGAACATAAAAACGTCCTTAATGGTGTATCAAGGACACTTCGTTCAGTGTAAAAACCAGGCTGCTTTGGAGGAGACAAGGCAACATCACTGCTCAACATCAAAACCACATATGACATGCTTGGTCTATCCTCAGGTACTCTTTGCACACATAACATCCCAACTTGAAGACACCTTAACACTTCAGATATGTTCCACGAATCACAAATCGTCTTATCGATCAATTATAGTGGTATATCTTGAATCCATAGTATCCATGCCTTAAAACAAATTGAAATATGTATGATATGTTAGTGGCCTAATATGTTAAAGGGTGCAGACCTTCAACACTGTTAAATGGCATGTCATTACAAGAAGTGCTTCGAAGAGCACCATCTAATTCACTATTCTTTTTACTGTAAAATATCATCACCTCATTGGTTAAACTTACATGTCCAAGAAGGTTGTGGTAGTGATCTTGATGAGAAATCCCCTGATCTTCTTCCTACTCAACATCTCGAGCAGTATGACTCCAAAGCTAAACACATAAACTTCATTGAGAAAATTCCATTTGCTGCATATCCCGAAGACATATAACCAATGCCAAATCAATATGCAATGACCAATGAGAGAATTTCAAAAGTAGAACAATGTAAATTATAAACCACAAAACAAGTCTAAGCATGCTTACAAGGTTCCAACCACTCTGTTTGTATTGGCCTGACTTTGATCACCGCCGAATGTTTTAGCCAAGCCAAAGTCTGAAATCTTCAAGTTCATATTGTCATCTAGCAGAATATTGCTAGGTTTCAGATCTCGATGTATAATCCTTAGTCTAAAGTCCTGATGAAGATAAAGAAGCCCTCGAGCAACTCAACCGATAATGTGGAAGCACTTAGGCTAGTCGAGCAATTTTTGTCCCTCCTGATTTGAAGAAACTTTAAGCCTATTATTTCGATGCCACATTGAATCATAGTATAATAAGATTGAAAATTAAGGATCGTACCAAAAATATAGAAGTCCAAGCTTTTGTTGGGCACAAATTCATATATTATAATCTTTTCGCATTTTTTGAATGCAACAACCGAGAAGCTTAACAAGATTGCGATGCTGAAGTCTGGCTATGAGTATAACTTCAGTTTTGAACTCTCTCATTGATTGTCCGGAATTCTTTGAAAGCCTCTTTACTGCAATATCTTTTCCTCCTATCAGTGTACCCTATGGACCATCATTTCAAAAAGACATAAATTTTGTATAGCAATATAGCTAATTTTCATTGCATGAATTTATGTTACCTTGTACACAGGTCCAAAGCCACCTTCTCCCTGTAGACTCTTAAATGTACCAGCGGAGAAAGAAATAGGTAACACAAAGACAAAGACAAAGAAAAGGAAAAACCAATATGTTGATTACAAATTTACAATGTAGTAAGGCATAATGCAATAAGTAACCCACGCACAGATGCCAAAGCTCCTAAACTGAATCCACAATTCAACTAGAGCTAAAACGTTTATTCTGCACACATCCTGCAATGATCAAGTTCCATGAAATGGCATCACGATTAGGTAGCAGGTTGAACACCCGCAGGGAATCTTGCACTCAAGTACAATTGGCATACATGTCAATTAAGCTACTCCCAATGAATACATCTGCATCAAGCCCACGTCTTATAGCATACCCATGAATCTCCTTTCCCTTGATAACATCTACATATTCTGCAAAAACTGGAAGGACACTAGACAAAATAAAAGCATCGGGCTTCAAGTCAGCATTCCCCATATGAAATGCTTTGGAAGGATACTAGACAAAGTTCAAAGTAATTAAAATTCAGAAAGTGGATTAATCATTCCCAAACCCAGCATGGCCACTTTGTCAGCAAAGCTAAGTAACAAATTTCAACTATAGCCAATTTGTCAGCAAAGCCACATAAATATTGCCAACATGGGTCTCATAACTTAGGCAGTTATAATAGCCTTCACGGGGAGACACAGCACAAAACATTAAGATTATCAAGAGTTCTAAGTAGATCAACCAAAAGAATATAACTTAGACAACTGCTGACCTGCACCAAAATCTAAATTAGCAAGAAAGTAGATTCCAGGTGCAGATACAAACATCACGATACATCACATAAACCTAAGATGAAGCTAAACTCAATAAAAAAACATGCCCACTGACTTGCCAGAAACCAGCCAGTCTAGTTTTAGGAAAATTCACCCTTTTAATCCAGTCCTTAACTACGTATTTTTAGGAATCTTGAGAAAATGCATATCATAGACGATTAAAGTTGGATCGACAATCACAAACGATAATGTTTCATCTTCACAGTCAATTCCTCCAATATATCATATATCCCATCACCATGCGGATGGTTTTGGTCCCTAGATGCGAAACAGTTCAAAGAACCGCTAATTGAAATTGAAATCTGATACACAAACTAAAATTGAAATCTGGACCAAATAAAACCCTAATTTTAGAACTAATATTTTCACAGAAACTTAAATTACACTTAAAATAACAACAAATTCCTAACCTGTTTTTCTAGAAGAATGAACCTAGCACCAAATAAAACCCTAATTTTGTAAGAGAGTCGTTGAAGGCCTTGTTGAAGGCCTCGAGTGAAGGTAAAGAGGCGATGATGGCCTCAAGGAAGCAACACGATCTTCCAGGGAAGAGAAACGAGGGGCAGCGGTTTGGCGGGTGTGCACAGGAGTGGGAGAGAAGAGCGAGACGGAGTGAGAGAGAGGGCAGAGACGGAAGAGACGGAGTGGGAGAGAGGAGCGAGAGGGAAGAGAGAGACCGAGTGAGATGGAGGGAAGAGAGACCTATTTTGTATAAATTTGGGAACATTTAAAAAAAAAAACCGCCTATTTTTTACAATTGCACCGCCATAATTCGGGTGTTTTTGCGCAACAAGTCTATTATGGTGTCACCCAAGTTATATTTAAAAATATATATTATAAAATTTACCGAAAATTTGACTTTATTTTTTTCAAATTCAATTTTTTTTTCTTCATAAAACCCACAATAATATATTTTTCTAACAAAAATCTGATCCGAACTACAATAATAAATTTAAAGCTACTTAATAAATATATATAACATTCAATTTATTAAGTGTTATACGTACAAAATAAATCAATTTAAAACTACTTAATTAATATATATATATCATTCAACTTGATGGGATACGCATTTTATGAAACTAGTTTTAAAGATATAACCGTAAAACTTGTTTGTACATCCTTCCAGACTGCATATGCCAAAAATTGCAAAAAAACAAACATTCAAATATCAAGTAACAGAACAAAACTTTTCGACGGTTATAAACGAAAAATCACGATTTAACGGTTATTTTAATTCTGATTTTAATAATTTTTTATAACTACACTCCTTGACCCTATATGAATACAATAAATGAACTTGATATTCAATTTAAAATATTTACACTAATAGATACCACAAATTTTATGTTATACTTAATGAAAGTACAAATAAACTCTTAAGTGTTATTGTTTTGATGAGATACACATTCTACGAAATTAGTTTCAACGATCCAACCGTCAAACATGTTTGTATATGCTTCGAGATCGCATACGTCAAAAATCGCAAAAAACAAACATTCAGAGATAAAGTAACAGGACAAAATTTTTCGACGGTTATAAACTAAAAATCACGATTTAACGGTAGTTTTAACTCCGATTTTGATGATTTTTTTACACTACACTCCTTGACCCTATATGAATACAATGAGTGAATTCTATCTTCAATGTAAAATATTTACACAAATGAATACCACAAAATCTTATGTTATATCACAAGTCGTTGACCTTGTGCGATTGCGCGATGCAGGTGTGCATTCGTTGCGCAAAATAGCTTTGTGCAACGCAGGTGTACCTTCGTCGCATAAAGCAGTTTTGTGCGACGGCAATCTTCGTCGCGCAAAGATACTTTGCGCAACAATGCACACCTACGTCTCACAAAGGACAATTGGGCGACGAGGCCTTTGCGTCACGCAAGCTTTTGGCGCCAAACCAAGACTTTTACCGCCTTTTTTCCCAACTTCACGCGACGAAGGTGCTCTTTCATCGCACGAAGCTGTTTTGTGCGATGTCAGTCTTCGTCGCGCAAAGTTCCGTTGTACAAAATACATTTGCCTGACGTTTTGTTGTCACCGTTGCGCAAACATACTTTGCGCGATGCAATTTGCTCCGTCGCGCAAGTATGTTTTTGTACTAGTGGGTCGATATGTTTGGAAAATGTAGATATGTTGATGGGGGCGGGATTGGTTTTCGATGGCATGGTGGTGAAAGATGTGGTGTCTTGGACCCCTTTGTGTTCTTGTTACGTTAACTGCGGGATGCCTAGACAAGGTTCGGAGGCATTTCGCGAGATGGGGTTGAATGGAGACAAGAGTGAGACCCAGTGTAGTAACAGTTTCTTCAATCCTACCTGCTTGCTCGGAGTTGAAAGATTTGAATTTGGGAAGAGTGATTCATGGGTTTTTGGTCAGACATGGAATGGAAGAGAATGTTTTCGTTAGCAGCGCTCTTGTAAATATGTGCGAAACATATGCAGGTTGTTTTGCTTTTAGATTTTATAACATCCTAGGGTTCTTATTTATTCATTAAATGACATGAATGCTTACGTGGATTTTACTAATATTAAAGATAAAAATAAAATTGAAAAAACATAAAATCTGGAAAATTCAAAACAAAATTAAAAAGGAAGAAACCCTAGCTGTAATCTGAAAACAAATAATCAGATTTTGAACCCAAATAACAAAAAAACATGAAATCTCTTCTTTGCCTATGAGGTCTGCAATGCTCTGGATGAAATCTATTTTTTCATGATGTAAAATACAACCCTAATAGTCACACAAAAAAAAAAAAAAAAAATTCTTCTTTGCATGATTCTCCCTAAATATTACTAATTCGCTATAGGCGGACGACTCAATAATGAGTGGCGGATTGGAGTTTGCACATGAAATTTGTAGAACTTGTTTTGCTCAAGAATTGGAACAGACTAACCAAATTCACTAGCTAACAAAAATACTAGGGCACAATATGGGGCCCAAGGGATTAGCTAACCGAGCATAATGGATTGAGATAGTTGTTTGTTTGATTTGAAAAACTAAAAGAGTAGAAAAATCATCAAAAACATTAACTGACAAAAAACTAAAAGAGTAGAAAAATCATCAAAAACATTAACTGACAAAACTAAAAGATTTTGCAAACCCTACATATATGAACAATAATATAGAATTTAGTGTTTAGCTTACTTCACGAAGATTCAACAAACTAATAACTTGACTTGTTGTAGCGTTTTGTTTTGCTTACTTCATGAAGATTCAAGAGACTAATAACTTGACTCGTTGTAGAAGGCATCATAATTTTGTATCAATCCTGGGCATAGAAGTTGCAGACCTCATCGACAAAGGGGGGAGATGGAGGTTGCGTACCTCCTTTCTTGTTTTCACGATTACAACTAGGGTTTTTTCCTTTTTCTAATTTTTCATAGTTATGTTTTTTCAATTTTATTTTTATCTTTAATATTTGTTAAAATCTAGGTTTTGTTATCAGAAATGATCAAGGGAACCCTCTTCTGGCTGGAGCTTTAAATTTGAGATCGAGTACCATCAATGTGTCTGAGGCTTCGGCGCTTCGGGAAGCTATCACTTGGGCTAGAAGGAAAAATTTTAGTTGTATTATTGTTGAGGGTGATTCCAAGCTTATCATTGATATGGTCCAAGGGAAGTGCGAGATTCCATAGAATTTAAGATCCATTTTAGAAGATATCAAGTTGTATGCCTCTTCGTTCCAGGAAGTTGGATAAAACTATGTGTTAGCAAACTTTGTGGCGGATGCCTTAACTTTGGTTGGTATTAAGATGGATAACCTTCATATTTGGGATGCTTGTATCCCTGTGGAAGCATCTAATGCTCTTGTGTTTGATGCTTCTATAACTGGTTGTACTTGAGGTTCTTCTGTTTAATTGATTTTCTTTTCTAGCAAAAAAAAAAAATGTTAAAATCCACATAAGCATCATTTCAGTTAATGAATAAATAAGAATCCTCAGATGTTATAAATAAGTGTAAAAATATTCTTGATCCTATCCCTATCATACACTTAATAATTCGAATTTGAATCTCAAAAACACCATAATCGGAAAGTTATTTTCTTTTCGAAGTAAACGTCCGAATAGGATTTGTATAAACTCCCCTAAATTTCTGAAATCTCACAACTCATTTCATAAACAATTGAGTGGTACGTGATGTAATTTGTGTGAAAATCAAGGATAGGTAAGGGCTTGTTTGATATCTTATTTGAAAATTTTTATAATTTTTTAAAACATTTCTTAAGAATTTTTCTTGAAAACAATTTTTTTTAAGACTCAAAAACTTGTTTGGTATGCGATTTAAAAATTTTAAATCTTACAACTTAAATTGGACAAAAATATCCATAAAAAGGGGGTCAAGAGAGAAAGAGGAGAGAGGAGGAAAGAAAGTAAGAGATAATTGGAGGAAAGATAAAGAAGTGAGAAGATCGGAGGAGATAGAGAGGAAGAGGAGTGAGAGAAAGAACCGAGAGAATGAAGAGAGCGGATTGGAGGAGAGACGAAAAAAGGAAAAAAAAAAGAAAAGAAGGGGGAGAGAGAAAGAAGAAAAGAGAGATAGATTTGGAGTGAGAGAGGAGGAGGGATAGAAAAAAAAAGTGAGTTTGAGTTTAAAAACTCTAAAAACTCATTTTTTGTGTTTTTAGATAATAGACTATATTTTTGAGTTAGTCTTGAGTTCAGTTTTTGAAAATAGTTCTACCAAACAAGTTTTTAAGGCCTAAAACTTGAAAATTGTTTTTGAGTTTAAAAAGTTGGATTCAAGTAGAGTACTAAACAGACTCTAAATATCTGACGTGGAGATGTGGTCTAATTACTGACCCTGTTTATAAGGCGTAATACTGGTAATTTCCATTCAAAATATGCGTAGAAATTTAGACCGGCCCATATCAAAAGACCCCATGAAAAAAAAAAGGAATTTCCCACTTACTAATTAAGTTTGGGACTACAGACAGAATAGTCAAAAGGGTAAAAAGATGGCCAATTGTCTTCCAAGCAAACCTCTGCACGATGAAGGAAAGAAAGGAATTTAAAGCTAAAAAGAAGCCTTTTTACTGAACATTTGACAATTTCTAGCAAAAAGTCTAAGTCTATAATATTTTAAACTAATCATGTTGTCAGTTCTACTTATTTTAGTTTAAGTTTATCTCACATGCTATTAATTATAAGAATATAAATCATTTTAAAGACATTACTCAAGTAAATTTGACATGCATATGTGTCACAGCCCGTCCCAAGATTTTTATCAGAATATGTGAAAATACGAGTTTGCCCTCGGACGTTAATGGATGTGTGTGAGTTATCATTGAGTTAAATTGTTTTAGATTGGTGACCTAATTAGAACTAAGATTTTCCTTAGTTTTATTGGTGATTTTTGGACCACACACATACCCATCTTCTCTCTCTCTCTCCCTTCTACGTACGGACGTCAACCAAAACCTTTGCAAACGCAACGGATCGAAGTGGAAAATGACACCATTGTATTCGTGAAACTCAGACGAACACATCCATACCATTTACAGGTAAGAACTACTTTGAAATCACGTGAAAACCCTAACCCCGAATGAGGTACTATTCATGCAAAAATTTATGGATTGTTTTTATGGAATTTGAAGCTTATAGGAAGCTTTGTGAGGTCCCTAGGAGGCTAGGGATAGTTCGTTTGAGGATTTTGGACGTCGGAAAGTGGAGATCGACAAGTTTTAAATTTGGCCGGAAATTCGAGGTAATTTCAGACGTGTTCTCATGAATTTCAAGGACCCAAATTGTTATATCGTGATTATACTTGTCTTTAGCTTCATTTTGGTTTAAATTTCTTAAGATTTGGTGAAGAAATGAGCGAGATTGAGCTATTAGAAGTTTCCCGGTTTTTCGGTGACCAGAGACTCGCCGGAGTCTAGAGGTTGAAGACGACGGAATATTCTGTCAAATCTGACGAAATATTCTAACGTCGTCAGTTAGTTTTAACAGTTACTGTTGGGTTTAACGGAATATTCCTAACGCCGTTTGTAGAATCCGTCAGGATTCCCTGCGTGTGGCGGCGCGTATTGCCGTGCCTTGGCCGGCGCGTGACGGCGCATGTGGGGTCAAAAAATTATTTTAAAATTATGGGGATGATCCTGAGATTGTGTAGGTCACTGTGGTATATTCATATACCCAATTTGAGTTTTATATGAGAAGTTATTTCCAAGGTTTCGTTTATGTGCTTAAATAACGTTATTTCAGTACTTCTCCTATAGGCGAGACCTATCCGGAGGACGAGCGTAGCCAAACTAGGCATGGAGGTTACGACCCAGTTGCATATCTGTGAGTGTGCAGTTATTTCAATATATATATATACACACACACACACACACTTAACGTTTTTCCCAAAAAACGTATTTAAAGGAAATGTGATTTAAATGCCATAAATGCCATGCATATAAGTCTTTAATTCGTATATAAATTGGTATGTGATGCTTTGTATATTTAAATGTGGTGCTGTGGACGCTCAGATAAGCTCAGGTAAGTTGTGTTTGGTTATATGAATCATCGATGTTGTGATATGTGATTGAATAATGTTGAGCTCATAAAACTGCACCTAGAGTGATTGTGATTTAGCCAGAGATATGAAGTACAAGCCTGTTTATTATGTCACCTCCCGCACTATATGCTCATATTGGATCCAATTTAAGTGCACAGTCTTGTTGTATATACCTTATTTAGGGTTCCGACTTGTAGGTGACTAGCGATTTATCACCCGGCTATTATGTGATAGTAGTATTGAGCATGCTTATATTACACTCATTATTGTCGTACATACCTTTTCATTTGGTTTCGACTCTTGTGCAGTATATTGCCGTATAGGTCATTGTAGTGACTCCGGCTAAATTGACTTTTGAGCTATCAATTCAGCCGTATAGATTACCACAGGGGTTCCGGCTATCATGTTATACTTCTATGAAATTATTCTTATCTGAATTGCTTACTCTGTTATATTTTGGCATGACATATATATGATTATGATTATGTAAAGCATGATTTGAAGTGATATATTTATATACATATTTATGTATTCTATTTTCTGCGAAAGTAACCATATACTTGTTTTACGGCGAGAGATTAGTATATTCAAAGGAAAATAAGGTTTTCTTGTAAATGTGTTTTACTGACCCACTCAACTTTGTTTTTTGCCCTTCCAGGTCTTAGGTAGCAGAGTTTGGTGGCCACGAGGACTCCAACGATGTTCTGACAGAATCCGAAAAAGTAGGATTCACCTTCGGGTGTTGTATTTAGTAATTGTCCTACTTGACTGCAACTAGACTTTCCTATTGCTCTGAAAATGTATTTATACACTTAAACTCT
The DNA here is from genome assembly GCF_916048215.2 of Malus sylvestris. Taxonomy (NCBI): domain Eukaryota; kingdom Viridiplantae; phylum Streptophyta; class Magnoliopsida; order Rosales; family Rosaceae; genus Malus; species Malus sylvestris. The sequence continues at coordinate 34,314,007 of NC_062264.1, read as the reverse complement.
CACTAGCATCCTTTCTAGATTATGGATTGTTAGTTGCTTGTTTTAAATCGTTAGTATTTCTCTTACTCTTTATCGCTTCCGCTTTGCGCTCATGGCTACGTCACTCTTACGTGACGGCTAACACGTCTCGACTCCGGTCGGGGTGTGTCAATATGTATTCATATAGTAAGTCTGTGTTAAATTGACCGTATAGTTTTGGACTTTGCACGTTAATTAGGTTGATACTTTAATTAAGATTCTATTTATCTTAATTAAAATCCCATGTCTTTTTAATTAGCCGTAGACCCCTAGCCTACCGGTTGATCTGTACATTTACTGTTGTGCTTGCTTTATTAGTTTTGCACCTTTAGCATATTGATAAAATATTCCAAATGTTTTTTTTTTGGAAAAAAAAAATCCAAATGTTTTGTTTTTATTTTTATTATCTATTTAGAGGTTTAAGTCGTGTTGAAGTCTCCTACTGCAGCTTATATATAGACGAGATTACATTAGGGTTTTGCTTGATGTTGCCACAAGTTATTCATATAGGGGTCGATGTTAAAAAGGAGTTGTGGTTGCTACCATTGTGTTTTCGTGAAAGTGAAAAGGATGCTGCAGCGTGTATCAGAATGAGTTTTTTGAGTATTGGATTGCTGCTGCATTTTCATTGTTTAAGTCATATATATATAATAGCCTACAACAACTACATGCATTATATATAGATCCATTACCTTGCTACATGTTTTAAAATTCATATATATTCTTATATATTGTTGTATGCTCTGAAGGTATATATTGTATTTTGCATTTGAGGCAGCACCATGCACAAAAAGCTGAAGAAAATTGAGGTTTTATCATAAAATTAATTGGTAATATGGGGAATAGTCCAACTACTTATAAACACACGCAAGATCTCTCCTCCCATCAATGTGGGACTTATTCTAAACATGCCCGTGCAGCAAGTTTTTAAGCATAGAATATAAACCACACAAACAGGTGACGTGGAGCGCCTATAACTATTGGGCTTCACACGTGAGACAATCCGCTCTGATAAGCACATGCAAGGTCACTCCTCCCATTAATATGAGATTCATTCTCAACAAAAGCATCGTCATTCATATAACAACAGAAAGTTTGTGTTTTTCATGTCAGTCAGCTGCATGTGTTTTCTCAAGAGAAATTTTTATTTTTCGTGAGGTTTATGGTAGAAAAATCAGTTTGTATCCAGGTATTTTTTAAAGAGAAATTTAGTTTTGTTCACTGATTTTCATTGCACTTTAATTAAAATCAATTATGAAAATATGCTTTGTCGTAATTAGTTGATTTCAAAAATAATTTTAATTCATACATTGTGCATGATTGAGTTAGTATCTTGCAATGTTTGAGGAGACAGTGATTGACGGTTATGTTAGTGTCGTGCAATTTCTACTTGAAGGTTGAAGAGAGATCAAGTAGTAAAGTGCGGAGACAAAACTAACTAGTAGTATGCGTTTCTAGTTATTGAGTTTTGTAAGTCTTTATGTACTTCTTTCTCTTAGTATTTGTCCTAACGTGGGAGCTCAAGGATTTTCCCAGTAGTGGGTTTTGTCTCATTAAATTCTACATTCTATGTGCACATTTTATTTATCGTTTTAATTGCATATGTGTAGAATAATTTAGTATGTAACTGAATGCGAAAATTAAATTTGACATTGATTTTTCAAGTTAGAACCTATTCACTCCATCTAGACTAAAACTAGAGCCCATCCTAACTTTTTTTTTTGGTCGAAGTACCCATCCTAACTTTCAATTCAAGGCTAGTAAACAGGTCTTTTGCACAATAGAAACAGCCCAGGCTTTGTGTATTCAAGAGGATGACAGTGAGATGTCTAAGTCAAGGTAAAAGAAAAAGGGTAATGCTAGGTAAATTAAATTTGTAGATTAAATTCGTAAATTAAATATTGTGTCACCAATAAGAAATAATCACATTAATCAACACTTAAGTGGTGATCCAATCATCAACTTTCAAACCATTTAATTTATAAAATTCACTCTCCTTAGCATTACCCAAAGAAAAATAATTGTAGCCACAGAAGTCAATGAAAAGATTCAGAAAGGGTAATTCTAGATAGATTGAATTTAGTAACAAAATAATATATCACCAATAAGATATAAGCATATTAATCAATATTTATATAATAATCTAATCATCGACTTTCCAGCAAATCGTCATGATTTGATCAGTGTTCAGTGTACCTGTTGAAGACCTATTATTTAATTTACATATTTAATCTTCCTTGCATTACACATTTAAAAATCTAGTTAGGCCTACCTTTGGTGCGGACGAAAGAAGGCCATGGACGCACGTGGTACGACTTCGAGGCCAAATTTCACAAAAGCACACAGAAAATCAAATTAAGGAAGACCAAGAAAAATCAAAAGCGCATAAACCTAAGTCCAAGCTGCAATCAAGGTGCAAATTTCTCAAAAGTCCAAGGGGTGGTTTGGGAGTGAGGTGCTTAAAAAAAAAGCACCTATGAAAAAAAGCTATGAGGGTTTTAGGTGTTTGGTAAACTGAAAAAAAAAGGCTTATTTTGGAAGCTGCTGTGAGAATAAGCTGAAATCAAAGGAAAAAGTTAAAGCTGCTATTTGCAGCTTTGGAAAACTGGTTTTTTTTCAAAGCACACGGAGCTATAGTGCTCCTTTAATGAAAATATCCACTATTAGACTTTTTTTTTTTTTTTTCCAAAAGCACTTTTACAAAAAAGTTTACCAAACACTCTTCTGATTTATTTCATAACCGCTTATTCTCACAGCAGTTTTTTTTCAAAACACAGCAATACCAAACCAGCCCCAAATCTCCTCATTCACCGCCAGCCACGGACGCAAGGAAAAGTCCAAAGGGACCAAAATTCAAAGAGAATGGAGTCACAAACAAAAAATAGAAAAAAAACAGCATCTGTTGTCAGTTACAGAACAAGAAATTTCTTCTAGTAGGGGCAATCCGAAAAACAATTAAGAAAATCGTATATAGTATGGCTTATATACAATATGATAATGAGGATGATTTCAAATGACGATGTACCACAATTCCAATGTTACAAAAAATTTAATATAGCAGTTGAAAGTGGCAAATTGATGAGAAAAACATCAACACATTAGAAGCAGGATAGAGTTTTTTGGTTTGAATGATAGAACAAGAGCACGTTTGCTCATATAGTATTTGATATGGAGTAGTAGTATGGAGATATGCTTGATATTAGATACATATTATTTGAGTGGGGGCATCTGCCGCCAATGGGCCTTCATTGGCTCCATCCATGTCTGTTGGTCTCCAAATCATGAGGCTAATTGACAAATCCAAGTATAACAATTACCTGATAATTGGTATAAAATTCAAGCAAAGTTCAATGGACATTTTCTTCAAATTAGCTTTGTGAGGCTAAGCCCACTCTCTACCCCACAATATCGTTTGTTCAAAAAAAATAAAAAATAAAAAATTGTCCACCTAGAGTTGTATCAATTCGAAAATAATTGATACAAGAATATCGTTTTGTAGTCTTCTCTTGACACCCATAATACCCATCAAACTCCAAATTCCAAATTCGCAAATGACACAAACCACACAAATCAAATTCCAAATTCTTATGTGAACTACACCGGTTTGATTTTTACAACAATGAATAGCTTTTAAACAATTTTATTTATTTATTTTATTAATTTTTAAAGGGGGACAACTGGTGGTAAATCACAGTCATCCATCATTTTCGGGGGTCGAGAAGACTCACATAGACTTTTCAGCCTTCCTTGGTCACAGTCAAGCAGATTCACCAGCTTGAAACTTCGCACCCAGTATACAATTCTATTTATCGTCTCAGTATTTATATGTAGAATTTCAGTACATATATTAAGTGGTACAAGACTTAAACACACTTGACATAATGTAGAAACCATAAATAATAGAACGGAGCTTGGCTGCTGAAAAATCAGCAGTAGCTCATACAGCTAGCGAATCACAAGTGGACACGTGTCCAAGTAATTGATTTTTTAATCACAACTTGGACACGTATCCATCAGTGATTTGCTAGTAGCAGGAGCTACTGCTAATTTTTTTCAGCAGCCAAGCTTTCTCCTAAATAATACTAGCAATTGCTCACATCCTATACATGTGTTGAGCAGTTGAGGAGAGTTTTCAAACGAAAAAAAGGGAACTTTAACGAAAATCTTCCGGTATTGTTCACTGTAACGAAAAATCACATTTTTACACTAAAAAGTCAATCATGGTACTATTTACTTTATCCTTTATTTTGTTCTTATCGTTAACACTTAAAGTTTTCAAGCCATTTTCATTAGTTTTCCTAGGAAAAAAAAAGGTGTGGAGAAAATGGGGTTGTGATAATTTGACAAAAATAACCCTAATTATTAAATAGTTTTATTTAGTAAAATAAGGACAGAATTGGAAAATTAACATTAAATATGAAGATAATAGTCTACCGTCTAATCGACGCTGGTGTGAATTCAAGACCCTTAATTCCAAGTCTCCGTCGGCATAACGGAATTCACAACAAATGGCATTTGGTGTGACCAAACCATTACCAGTTGTGTTGACTATAATTAATTCAGAGTCATTAATTACTTATGAGGGAGATTTTGGGTGTGAACGCACTTGTTTCTTTTGTCCCCAGTTAGGATTCAGGAAGTGTTTCATTCACCACAAAAATAAAAATAAATAATGTTATAAATATATCAAAGTTGGAGGTATAACCTTTTTGATAGGTGCGAAGTAGATGTAAAATATCACACTAAAACTATAGCTCAAGTGTATGGCAAATAAAAGATGGAGAATAGATTTCTTTCTTCTGTTCTTCTGTATGTCTTTTCGTATCTTTTGATTGCATTCGAGTGCTCTATTTATAGAGCAACTCGTATTATTACAATTTGACATTTACAACACCCAATGTAGAAAAACGATCTCCTGCATCCAAAGTCAATTTCCATTTTTATGGGTATTGAAACCTAATGCCAAAGTTGAAAACCCATTATGTGTGAGAATTGGAAAGTCTTCCAAGGTACTGTGGGCATTCACTACCCAGCAGTAATTTCAACACTCCCTCTTGGATGCCCACATATCAACATCAGTTGCCTCGTTAAAATCTTGCTTGGAAAAACCCAGTGGGAAAAAACCATAGCGAAGGAAAAAGAGTACAACTTTACCTGGTTTGTTGATATAGGGTTAAGTATGCTTATGTTGCCTCGTTAAAACCTTGATAGGAAAAACCCAGTGGAAAAAATCATAATCGAAGGAAAAAGAGTACAACAAGCATGTATCATGGATGCTCCCCCTGATATGTATCTCCCCCTGATTCCGCATTTTCCAAATTTAGCTGTTTGGTAAGTCGACGTAATCTGATACGTTGCACTAACTTCTGAAACGTGCATTTTGGTAGAGACTTGGTGAACAAGTATGCCAGATTTTCATTAGAACGGATTTGTCTGACTTCAATAACTTTAGCCTTCTGAAGTTCATGTGCACTGAAAAACTTTGGAGATATGTGTTTAGTCTTATCGCCCTTGATGAATCCTTCCTTCATTTAGGCAACACAGACTGCATTATCTTCATGAATGACAGTAGGATTATCTGTCTTCGAAGTTAGATCACATGAATTCCGAATATGATGGATCATTGATCTTAACCAAGAACATTCACGACCTGCTTCATGTAAAGCAAGTATTTCTGAATGATTTGAAAATGTAGCAACTAAGGTTTGCTTTGTTAAGCGCCATGAGATTGCTGTATCTCCATTCTTGAACACATATCCATTTTGTGAGCGGGCTTTATGCGGATCAGAGAGGAAACCAGCATCTGCATATCCAACAAGGACCTGGTCATTTGTGGAGTTCTTTGAGTATAAGAGACCCATGTCTGTTGTCCCACGAAGGTATCGCAGTACATCTTTGACACCCTTCCAATGACGGATTGTTGGAGCAGAGCTATACCTGGCTAACAAGTTGACTGAAAAAACTATATCTGGTCTAGTACATTGTGCTAAATACAACAAAGCACCTACTGCACTCAGATATGGTACTTTTGGACCAAGGACCATTTCATCATCTTCTTTTGGACGGAATGGATCTTTCTTAATGTCCAGAGAACGAACGACCATTGGCGTGCTGAGTGGATAAGCCTTGTCCATACCAAATTACTTCAAGATTTTTTCCATGTAGGCTGATTGGTGGACTAAAATTCCATTAGCACAATGCTCGATCTGCAGGCCGAGACAATATTTTGTTTTTCCAAGGTCTTTCATTTCAAATTCGCTTTTCAGATATTTAGCAGTTTTATGGAGCTCTTCAGGAGTCCCAACTAGGTTCATATCATCAACATATACTGCCACTATAGCAAATCCAGAGTTGAATTTCTTAATGAACACACAAGGGCAAATGACATTGTTGATATATCCTTCTTTGATCAAATACTCACTGAGACGATTATACCACATTCGTCCAGATTGTTTTAGCCATACAATGATCGCCTTAATTTGATCGAGAGCATACCTCGTGGTTTGTTACTTGTTTCAGGCAACTTAAGTCCTTCTGGGACTTTCATGTATATGTCAGTATCTAATTCTCCATATAGATACGAAGTGATGACATCCATAAGTCGCATGTCAAGCTTTTTTGAAACCACTAAACTTATTAAGTAACGGAACGTAATTGCGTCCATTACAGAAGAGTATGTCTCCTCATAATTAATTCTAGATCTTTATGAAAAACCTTGTGCAACGAGTCGTGCTTTATATTTAGCAATCTCATTTTTCTCATTGCGTTTCCTTGTGAATACCCATTTGTAACCCACGGGGTTTACATCAGGCGGGGTTTGGACTACTGGTCCAAAAACACTACGCCTTTCCAAGGAATTTAATTCTACCTGGATTGCATCTTTCCACTTAGGCCAATCTTGTCTCTGTTTGCACTCATCAACAGAGCGGGGCTCAATATCATCACTTAATATGATTTCAGTGACTACTGCGAATGCAAACATATTGTCAATGATTATTTCATTCCGATCCCACAATTCATTTGTACATGCATAATTTATGGAGATTTCTTTGCTTTCATGTACTTCTGTCTCTTCAGGGACATATGTCTCATCAAGGACATTTTCTTTTTCTGGAAATCCAGAATCATGAATTATGGATTTGTCATTCATTATCTCTTTCTGAATGATTTCATTTGGATTTAGTTGTGCCCTCGTCTTTCTCTTTCGAGGTGCTGAATCTTTTGAACCTGGTGGTCTACCACGCTTCAGGTGTGCACCAGATGAATCATTCGTTGCCACTTTATTTTGTCTAACAGGGACATCAATTCTTGCAGGTGTATTTGCAGCTGGTATATGTGATTTTGTCACTTTCATAGCATCATTAAATGCATATGGCATTTGATTGGCAATGCTTTGAAGATGAACGATCCTTTTTACTTCATTTTCACATTGAATGCTTCGAGGATCAAAATGAGACAAGGTGGGAACAACCCATGTCAGCTCTTTCCGTTCTTCTGGAACGGTCTTTTCTCCCCTTAACGACGGGAAGACTGTCTCATTAAAGTGACAATCAGCAAAACATGCTGTAAACATATCACCTGTCAGGGGTTCCAAATATCTAATGATAGATGGTGAATCAAAACCCACATAAATTCCCAGTCTACGCTGAGGTCCCATTTTAGTGCGTTGTGGGGGTGCAATAGGCACATAAACAGCACAACCAAAAACTCGTAAATGTGAAATGTTTGGCTGATGGCCAAACACGAGTTGTATTGAAGAGTATTGATGGTTGGCTATAGGTCTCAATCGAACCAATGATGCAGCATGTAGGATGGCATGTCCCCATGCAGAAACTGGCAATTTGGTTTTCATAAGCAGAGTGCGGGCTATTATCTGAAGCTGCTTGATCAATGCTTCTGCTAAACCATTTTGAGTATGGACATGAGGAACATGGTGTTCAACATCAATGCGCAATGTCATGCAGTAATCATCAAAAGTTTGAGACGTAAATTCACCAGCGTTATCAAGTCGGATTGACTTAATGGGATAATCTAGGAACTGTGCTCGTAACTTAGTTATCTGAGCAAGAAGTCTCACAAAAGCTACATTCCGAGTAGACAAGAGACAAACATGTGACCATTGGTGGATGTATTAAACAAAACCATAAAATATCGAAATGGTCCACTAGATGGTTGAATAGGTCCACAAATATCCCCTTGAATTCTTTGCAGAAATGATGGGGATTCAGCATCAACCTTTAGTTGTGATGGTCTAATTACCAACTTCCCTTGAGAACAAGCCTTGCAAGGGTTATCATTTGAGATAGCAATGTCTCTGCTCAATAATGGATGTCCATTAGAGTTGGTAATGATCCTACGCATCATGGTGGATCTTGGATGACCTAGACGGTCATGCCAAAGCATGTAAACTTTTGAATCAATGAACTTTTGGTTCATGACAGTATGTGATTCAATTGTCCTTATGTATGTATAATATAATCCACTCGAAAAACCACGCAACTTCTCCAATATACGCTTCTGGGTATCATTGGAGGTAATGCATAGATACTCCACATTTTCTGCACTTTTCGTTTGAATGTGATATCGATTTAGACGTATGTCTTCGATCACGAAGTATTGTATGTGTGGTTGCACTGTCTGCAAGACAAATATCTCCACCATTTCTCATGTTTTGAGAATAACCACAGTTTTTATCCATGCTTTTTGAGTAAATGGAATCACAGTTAACAAACAATTTATAACTAGAAATTTACATGCCACTTTTATTGAATATGAACAACTAGTTTTAGACAACAAGTTCAGCATAATAAAAGTACATTAAACATAAACGATTTAGTCGGACCGGTATACTTCATTCCCTCTTTCCATAATGAAGTCTGAAACATCTAGGTGAGTTGTGTCCAATTGCCCTGATTAATCAAACACTGGATCAGGTATATCCATTGGTTTAGCCTGGTCGAGAAAATTGGTCTCGACACCCTTCTCCTTGAGGGAGGCTTGATACAACTCCACCAGATGTTTTGGGGTACGACAAGTGCGCGCCTAATGCCCATTACCACCACACCTATAGTAGGCTCCTTCAGAGTTCCTGAGAGGATTGCTCATGTAAGCTTTGCCTTTATGGCGATTCACATTCTTAAAGCTCTGGCCAGAATTATGCCTCGGAACCTGGTTGTGAAACTAAACACCATAGTTCTTGCCTTTCCTGTTCCATCGACCTCGTTTGTGGCCACATCCTCGTTTATGATAATCGCCACCAGAGGATGTGGCGTTCACTTCGAGGGAAGCAGCATTCACTTCTGGGAATGGTGCAGATCCAGTAGGTTGGGAATTATGGTTTCTCATCAAAAGCTCATTGTTCTGTTCAACTACCAAGAGCACAATCAAATTATGAGGAAGTGGTTAAAGCAAAATAAAAAAGATCTGTTTCAACCTCAGCAACATTGGCTTCAGAACTTTCTTTTCCTTTGGTCTTCAACTTTGGACAATCTTTCTTCCAATGGCCCTTATTATGACAAAAGGCATATTCATCCATTTCCAAGGTTTTTCTACCTTTAGAGTTTCCTCTAGGTCGAGAGTGTGATTTTTTCCTACTAGTAGAGGACCTCATCTCCGATGATCTACCTCTAACAAATAAAGCTTTAGAGGTACTATCATGATTTTTATCTCTATGCCTTATTTCATAATTCATCAAGGCATTTGACACATCTTCAAATTTCACAGTTTCTTTACCATGCATAATAGTGGTAACAAAATGCTCATAAGAGTCCGGCAAGGAATTCAACAATATTAAGGCCTTATCTTCATCCTTAATATCCTCATCTAAATTTAACAAGTCGGCAATCAACTTATTAAAAGCATCAAGGTGTCTAATCATTTTTGTACCTTCTTTGTATTGGAAGCGGTAGAGCTTTTTCTTCAAGTGTAGCCGGTTCTCTGCACTCTTCGTCATATACTTGTCTTCTAATTTTTGCCACAACACACTTGCTAATGTCTCCCGCATCACAAAATACTTCTGAGTTTTTGCAAGGCACAACCGAATTGAAGAGCAAGCCCACAAATTTAATTTCTCCCATTCCGGCTTCGACATAGCTTCCGGCTTCTCTCCTAAAGCAGCAAGTAGATCTTGTTGAGCCAACACATCTTTGACATCACATTGCCACATCCCGAAGTTGTTTGTGCCATCAAACTTTTCCACTTCGAACTTTGCATTTTGCACCGTAGTTCTTGCAAACCCGGAGCTGCTTCCAAAAGGATTTTCATCTTGCCCGTCTGACATCTTTGGCAACTAGACAGTACCCAAGAGCAACCAGTGCTCTAATACCAATTGTTGTGCTAGGATAGCACCAAACCTTTGGAACCAACTCTTGATAACCCACAGAAAATATATCAAATGAAATGCAAGAACAAAATATTAAAGACAGCAAGATTTTAACGAGGTTCCTCAACAGTCAGTGTAACTGGAGTACGTCCTCGGAGCAGTAGGAGCTCACCCAATAATCCACTATCAACCAAATGGGAGTTTACAAAGTGTTGGCAATCTCACAACCCAAATAACCCAATACACCCAATAGCTCACACACACCAAAGAAACAAATAGAGGAAGAAATATAATGAATAATTTCTTCTCTATACATATAGCTTAAAACGATTATAACAACTACTTTGGTGGATGATTACTAACTAATAAAGCAGCAGCTGCTTCTTTCTTTTTGGGCTCTTTGCAACTCTTCTTGCTCTCGGTAGCTCTCACTTCTCTCTTCAGAAAATGAGCCCTCTTATACAACTTTTTTTCTTCTGCCCGAAACAAATAATTATGGCTTTGAAAAAGCCACAAAACAAGCCACAAAACACAACCACAAAACAAGCCACAAAACAAGGAAACATAATCATGATGCCTCCTCATCATGATGTTCCCTCATCAATTTTTCTTTCATTCTTTTGTTTTGTTTCCTAGCCTAATTTGGCCACTATGCAACAATCTCCACCTTGGCCAAATTCCGAAATCACCATGATAAGCCAACCAACACAAAAACACTTCCAAACACTAGCAAGAGAACAACTCATGCCGAGCCAAATGCTCCAAAACTCCTACTGCTCAACGCCTTCTTTATATAGGCAAAATGTGAGCTAAGTTCAAGCAATGAACAAACTTGGCTACACCAACAACCTTAGTCAACATATCAGCGGGGTTGTCTTTAGTTGGAATCTTCTGGAGAATGATTTCCCCTTCACCAACAATTTCACGAACAAAGTGATAACGCACATCTATGTGCTTGGTCCTCGCATGATGAACCTGATACTTAGCCAAATAAATGGCACTCTGACTATCACAATGTACCTCCACCTACTTCTGATCAACCCCTAAATCTCTAATCAGCCCATGTATCCAAATGGCCTCATTTATAGCTTCAGCAACTGCCATATATTCAGCCTCTGTAGTAGACAAGGCAACAGACGACTGCAAAATGGACCTCCAACAAACTGGCCCTTTAGCCATAGTAAACACACAGCCTGTAGTAGACTTCCTTCCATCCAGATCACCTGCATAATCTGAATCAACATAACCAACTGCAAAATGACCAATACCAGAGTCATCTCTCTCAAAGCATAAACCAACGTCTCGAGTACCATGGAGATACCTCAATATCCACTGAGCTGCTTGCCAATGCTCTTTACCTGGATTATGCATATATCGACTCACCATGCCAACTGCATGAGCAATATCCGGTCTAGAGCATACCATTGCATACATCAAACTACCAACCAAATTTGCATATGGTATATTTTTCATTTGCAGCTTCTCTTTATCAGTTTTAGGACATTGTAGAGAACTAAATATAAAATGAGGAGCCAAAGGGGTACTAACCGGTTTGGTTGAATCATGAACTCCAAACTTCCGAATCAACTTCTCAAGGTATTGTCTTTGATTCAAACTGACCAAACCCTTCTCTCTATCTCTAGTGATCTCCATGCCAAGGATCTTCTTCGCTTCACCAAGATCCTTCATCTCAAACTCATTCTTCATTTGCTTATTCAATTTCTTAATCTCTTCAACATTCTTTGAGGTAATCAACATATCATCAACATATATCAACAAATAAATGAAAGACCCATCTTGCAACTTCTTGAAGTACACACAATGATCATATTGACTTCTAGAATAATTTTGGCCTCTCATAAATTTATCAAACCTCAAATACCATTGCCTTGGAGATTGCTTCAAGCCATAAAGTGATTTCTTCAATTTGCAAAACAAATTCTCCTTCCCTTTCACTGTATACCCATCCGGTTGACACATATAGATCTCTTCATTCAAACCACCATGTAGGAAAGCCGTCTTCACATCAAGTTGCACAAGCTCAAGATCATACTGTGCAACAAGAGTTAACATAATGCGAATTGATGAGTGCTTCACAACTGGAGAAAAGATTTCATTGTAGTCAATGCCCTCCTTTTGTGCATACCCTTTAGAAACTAATCTTGCTTTAAATCTCACATTGCTTTTTTCATCAGCATCTTCCTTCTTGGCATACACCCATTTGCAACCGATAGCTTTCTTGCCCTTAGGCAATTTAGCTAACTCCCAAGTCTTGTTCTTCAAGAGAGAATTCATCTCATCACCCATGGCATTGCACCACCTCTTCTTCTCCTCACTCTCAATGGCTTCCTCGAAATTGGATGGAATATCATCAATGATAATAGGAAGAGCAAAAGCAACATAGTCACTATACCGAGCTGGCTTGGTAATTTGTCTCTTTCCTCTGTTCTTGCAATAGACTATTGAGGTGAAACTTGCTCTTCAACTTGAATAGAATCTTCAAGTTCAACTTCTTCAACATCCTCATGGTCTCCAACTTCTTCACTTGTAGTGGCTTCGACATCAGCGGAAATAGGATTTGAAGTACCAGAGGCAACTTTCTCAAGCTCCACCTGTTGGACATCTTTCACATTCTTCTCAGAGTCTTTGTACATACTTTCTTCATCAAATGTCACATCTTTGCTGATTACAAGTTTTTTTATCTCTAGGCACCACAACCTGTAACCTTTGACACCTCTACTAAAACCAAGAAAGATAGCCTTTTTGGCTCTAGGATCAAGTTTATTTCCAGTCACATGAAAATAAGTAGGTGAACCAAAAATACGGATATAGTCATAATCAGAAGAAGGTTTTCCAGTCCATACCTCCATTGGTGTCTTACCCTGAACAGCAGCTGAGGGTAACCGGTTGATGATGTGACATGCATAATTAACTGCCTCTGCCCAAAATGACTTGTTTAAACCCGACTGAGACAACATACATCTAACCTTCTCAAGCAAGGTTCGATTCAATCTTTCTGCAACTCCATTTTGTTGTGGAGTTCCCCGGACACTAAAATGTCTCACAATCCCTTCCTCTTTGCAAACTTTAAAGAAAGGGTCGGATGTGTATTCACTACCATTATCCGATCTCAAAATCTTAATCTTTCTCCCAGTCTGGTTATCAACCATTTTCTTCCAACCCAAGAAAATGCTTAATACCTCACTCTTGTGCTTCATAGTGTAGACCCAAGACCTTCTTGAATAATCATCAACAAAGGTCACGAACCAATGTCTACCACTCAAAGAAGGAGTCTTTGTAGGACCCCAAACATCCGAATGCACATAATCAAGAATGCCATTCGTCTGATGTACAGCAGTACCAAACTTCACTCTAGTTTCTTTCCCAAGACATAATGCTCGCATAAATCAAGCTTACAAGTTATGGCACATTTTAGAAGACCTTGTTTCACAAGCCCTTGTAGAGCTTTCTCACCGGCATGGCCTAATCTCATATGCCACAGTCTAGTAGTATCAGAATCGGATGTGCCCATATTTTCTGAGACTACAGATGCTTCCCTGCAATAAATACAGATGGCCATATCAAGGAGCTTTCATCACAACAAGTGCACCATAAGTAACTTTCAATGTCTGCCCATCTAAATGAAACCCGAAGCCCTTGGATTCTAAAGTGCCCAAAGAAATAAGATTTTTCTTCAAATTCGGTACATACCGAACACCTGTCAACTCTTTAACCATGCCATTATGCAACTTCAAACGAACTATACCAATCCCTTTTGTTGTACAAGGATTGTCATCTCCCATGAACACAACACCACCATCAAACTCTTTCAAGCTTGAAAACCAATCCTTGTGAGGAGTCATATGATGAGTACAACTCGTATCCAACACCCATTTAGTAGCACAATCAAATGATGAGGAAGTGGTTAAAGCAAAATCAAAAAGATCTGTTTCAACCTCAGCAACATTGGCTTTAGAACTTTCTTTTCCTTTGGTCTTCAACTTTGGACAATCTTTCTTCCAATGGCCCTTATTATGACAAAAGGCACATTCATCCCTTTCCAAGGTTTTTCTACCTTTAGAGTTTCCTCTAGGTCGAGAGTGTGATTTTTTCCTACTAGTAGAGGACCTCATCTCCGATGATCTACCTCTAACAAATAAAGCTTTAGAGGTACTATCATGATTTTTATCTCTATGCCTCATTTCATAATTCATCAAGGCATTTGACACATCTTCAAATTTCACAGTTTCTTTACCATGCATAATAGTGGTAACAAAATGCTCCAGGAATTCAACAATATTAAGGCCTTATCTTCATCCTTAATATCCTCATCTAAATTTAACAAGTCGGCAATCAACTTATTAAAAGCATCAAGGTGTCTAATCATTTTTGTACCTTCTTTGTATTGGAAGCGGTAGAGCTTTTTCTTCAAGTGTAGTCGGTTCTCTGCACTCTTCGTCATATACTTGTCTTCTAATTTTTGTCACAACCCACTTGCTAATGTCTCCCGCATCACAAAATACTTCTGAGTTTTTGCAAGGCACAACCGAATTGAAGAGCAAGCCCACAAATTTAATTTCTCCCATTCCGGCTTCGACATAGCTTCCGGCTTCTCTCCCAAAGCGGCAAGTAGATCTTGTTGAGCCAACACATCTTTGACCTCACATTGCCACATCCCGAAGTTGTTTGTGCCATCAAACTTTTCCACTTCGAACTTTGCATTTTGCACCGTAGTTCTTGCAAACCCGGAGCTGCTTCCAAAAGGATTTTCATCTTGCCCGTCTGACATCTTTGACAACTAGACAGTACCCAAGAGCAACCAGTGCTCTGATACCAATTGTTGTGCTAGGATAGCACCAGACCTTTGGAACCAACTCTTGATAACCCACAGAAAATATATCAAATGAAATGCAAGAACAAAATATTAAAGACACCAAGATTTTAACGAGGTTCCTCAACCGTCAGTGTAACTAAAGTACGTCCTCGGAGCAGTAGGAGCTCACCCAATAATCCACTATCAACCAAATGAGAGTTTACAAAGTGTTGGCAATCTCACAACCCAAATAACCCAATACACCCAATAGCTCTCACACACCAAAGAAACAAATAAAGAAAGAAATATAATGAATAATTTCTTCTCTATACATATAACTCAAAACTATTACAACAACAACTACTTTGGTGGATGATTACTAACCAATAAAGCAGCAACTTCTTCTTTCTTTTTGGGATCTCTGCAACTCTCCTTGCTCTCGGTAGCTCTCACTTCTCTCTTCAGAAAATGAGCCCTCTTCTACTACTTTTTTTCTTCTGCCCGAAACAAATAATTATGGCTTTGAAAAAGCCACAAAACACAGCCACAAAGCAAGCCACAAAACAAGGAAACATAATCATGATGCCTCCTCATCATGATGTTCCCTCATCAATTTTTCTTTCATTCTTCTGTTTTGTTTCCTAGCCTATTTTGGCCACTATGCAACAGTTATGACACGTGGCTTGAATACCAGATATTTTGGCAAAATTTCTCCAATACATTATACATTGTTCTCATACCTGATTTATCCAATGGATACCTTGCATGCAGAAAGCTTTTTATTCAAGCCTATTTACCTCAATGTTTCCCTCTGTTTTCACCTTTTGTTTATGGCATCCTTTTATCTACCCGCTGCTATACTCTGCTCCGGTGATATCGGAACTCCGACCCCTGGTGTTGTGAAATCATTATGCATTGAGGAAGAACGCAGAGCGCTTGTGAGCTTTAAAAACGAGCGTGTTGATCATTCGGGTAGGCTTTCTTCTTGGGTGGGTCGTGATTGCTGTCGATGGGAAGGAATTTCATGCAACAACAGCACTGGTCGTGTCGTCAAGATGAACCTCCGCAATCCATATCCGTATCCATTTTCATATTCTGATGAACGGTGGGACGAGTCGGCTCATGAACAGTCTTGCTTGGGAGGTAAGATAAATGCTTCTTTGTTAACCTTGAAATATTTGAATTACCTTGACCTGAGCATGAATAATTTCCACGGCATTATTCCCATTCCAAACTTCTTTGGGCAGCTTAACAGTTTGCAATATCTCAATCTTTCCTCTTCATTGTTCGGGGGAGAGATTCCCTATTCTCTTGGTAACCCGTCAAGCCTGAATTTTCTTGATCTCGGGTTTAATTACAATTTATCTTCCAGCAACTTGAGTTGGGTTTCTCACCTCTCTTCCCTAAAATACCTTAATCTCGAAGGCATTGACCTTAGCAGCACAAGAGTCAGTTGGGCGTATGATATTAACACGCTTCCTTCATTGTTAGAGTTACACTTGTCGTCGTGCCAAATCAAAAGCATTCCACTCTCACTGCAAAAGATTAATTTCACATCCCTTTTGATCCTTGATTTGTCAGATAATAAGATTAATTCTGCATTTCCTAGTTGGCTTTTTAATTTTACTAGCCTCAAAGAGCTTAATCTAGCCAGAAACAATTTAACCAGTCCTTTTCCGAGTGAATTTGCAAACTTGAAATCTCTGGAAAGCCTTGATTTATCTGCAACAGGCCTAAAAGGTCAAATTCCTAAAGTCATTGGAAATTTGTGCAAGCTAAAGTTCTTAAGTCTTCGCGCCAACAATTTTGATGGAGGGGGGATTGAAGAGTTTTGGAGGAGTTTCTCTAATTGTTCAAATAATTCACTAGAGTCACTAGACTTGTCATTTTGCGGGCTGCAAAGCCAACTCCCGGCCTCCTTAGGAATGTTAAAAAGTTTGCAAAATCTCGACTTTTGTGGAAACCATTTGTGGGGGTCGATTCCAGATTCCATTGGAAACTTGTCCTCCTTGAAAACATTGGACCTCTCTTATAATTATATGAATGGCTCCATTCCAGAAAGCATCGGACAACTCACTGAGCTGGTTTCCCTACATCTGTACCTCAATATATGGGAAGGCATTCTAACTGAATCCCACTTCATAAATCTTACCAGTTTACAAGATTTTCAAGTAGGAGATACACAAAGACCAATGTCCCTCAGTTTTAAAGTAGCTTATGATTGGGTCCCTCCTTTCAAGCTCCACACAATTAAGATCATAAACTGTCGGGTAGGTCCTGATTTTGGGGTATGGCTTCGATCTCAAACTGAACTAGTGAACGTTAATCTTCACGGTAATGAAATCTCAAAAAATTCCATACCAGAGGAATGGTTGTCAAAGATATCTACCCAAGTCGTCTATCTAATTTTAGCTCACAACCAATTCTCCGGAAACCTTCCAACCCATTTAAAATTTCCAAATTCAATGGTTATTGATTTGAGTCGTAATAATTTGGTGGGCCCACTTCCACTTTGGTCCACTAATGTCTCTCTCCTATATCTTCAAAGCAATTCATTTTCCGGACCAATTCCCTTGAATATTGATCAGCTAATGCCCAATTTGGAAGGTCTGTATCTCTTTGAGAATCATTTGAATGGCATTATTCCTAACTCTATTTGCAACATCCAAAGCTTGGAAGTTCTGGCCCTAAAAAACAATCAGTTTTCTGTGCATGGCTTGCGGGGAGCAATCTATTGTTTTTAGACGCGAGTCACAACAATCTCTTTGGTAATATTCCCACTTCATTGGGAGTATTAAGTTTATTGGAGATTTTAAAGCTCAACAACAACAGTTTTGACGGTAAAATTCCTGATTCCTTGCAAAATTGTTCTAGTTTAAGGAGCATTGATCTTGGAGACAACATATTATTGGGGACAATACCATTATGGATAGGTGGATCAAACGTAGCCATGTTGTATATGCTACAGTTGTGATCCAACCTATTTACTGGACATATTCCTCATAACTTGTGCAATCTTAGCCATCTTCACATCCTCGACCTCAGTCATAACAACTTTTCGGGAATGATCCCCAACTGTGTGAATAATTTGGCTTCTCTGGTTCGTGAGGATAATTTAGAAGGTCTCCATTATGTTTTTAGTGAGCAAGCCACATTATACGTATACTAAAACCCAAACTCGGGTGGCACTGTTTTTCACTGTTCGTGAACAGTGCAAGGACAATTATGCCCTCCGCTTTTCTTGGCTTTTGCCGTGCTTCTTCATATGTGCGCAGTGAATTTCCGATTCTACCCATCCAGCCCACGCGTCCTGCATCCTTTCTTTCTCTCATTCGATTCATCCGTTTCACTTTACCTTTTGGCTCTTCATTTTCTGGTTTCCTCATCTGGGTTTTCCTCCGCCTTCATCGTTGTGCGCCCTGTTTTCTATCAATTTCTTCCTTTTGGTTTCACAAAATTACCTCCGGGCAGACACGATCTTTGATTTTTGGAATAGTTGTTGGCTGTTCTTCTCTGTTTTTGGGTGCGAACCGTATCGATTTCGTCTTTTTCGTCGTTTTGTTAACTGGTACGTATTAAGGTGACTGATTTCTAAATTTTTTAGTTTTGCTTTGCAGTTTAATTTCATTTTTGGTTGTCTTGCTCATAGATTTGTTTTTTGGTTGTCTAACTGTTATTACAATTGGATTGATTTTGTTCCCAGATTTTCGCTAAATTTTGGGTGATCTTTGTATTCAAGTGATCGTCAGACAAATCGTATTCAGTTTGGGTATGTTTTGGCTGAGCTATATATTAGTTTTTATTTTTAATTTCTGTAGGTTGTAATGAACTGGCTATTCTGTTGAGCCAATTGATTTCAATCAATTCCGCCAAAAAGAAAAAGGGGGAGTAGTAATATTGTACCAGAAGAAAACATTTCTAAGATAGAATTAGCCTCGGAGTTCAAGAAATAGATCACTGAGATTAAAAGAATCTTAGAATAGGATAGGATGAGCATTAAAAGATGGATCCTAGCTATAAGAAACCATTATGCTTCAGAATTAGGAGACATAAGATAAGAACTTTATAGGATCATTGAAAGACTTGATGAGTCTAACCCAAATGCCCAGATCAATAAGAAACTAGATACCCTTTAGGATCAAATAAAAACAATCCTAGACTCCGTGATCCATATTACTATGAGTCAATGAGTTTGACCATTTTATCTACTTTCGTAGATAATTGTTTAAGCAGTTCGCCTTGATCTGCTTGATTTGTTGACGAGGATGCTTCATCAGTGTTCTTAGTTGTAACTGGGCTCGGTGAACATATTTAGAATGTGTAAAGAATTAATTTTTTCATAGTTGAATGTGTTTATCAGCTTATGATTAGTTTTTTTGTGGATTGGCTGATGTGTGTGCAAAGAAGTAGATTATTATGGTTACTTTGCTTTTTAGATTTATCACCTTAATGGTTTTGTATTTTTACAATGAATTACCCACTTTTGGTGTGGTTTTGATGGATGAATGTTTATATTCTAATGTGAAATGAAACAAGAAGGAAAAACTGTATAACTCTAATCAGATATCCATTAAAAAGATAACAAATCGCATTACAGATTAACGCATGTTAAAATTGTGGTCAAACAAAAATATGAATACAATGTTTCTGATAGAGATGACCCATGATAACAAGATGGTCTAGCAAAGTCATTTAATGGTTGTCAAGGTTGACAGTTTGTCTTAGTGTATAAGAGTACATCCTATATGAGGGAAGAACACAAACATGCCATGTGCTATCAATGTCATATGACAGCAAAAATAAGAACTTTAGAAGGCACTTCTATTTTTATTTTTTCCATGTTTCAGTTTGAAAACATATGGATTGCTTCGCATCGATACAGAGTGACACACCCCGACCGAGATCAAGGCATGTTGGCCATCACGTGAGAGTGACGTAGTCAAGTGCACAGTGTAGAAGCGATGAAGATAACAATTATACGAATAATTAAAAAAACTGAATTACTCAAGTGCACTACTAAACAGGGAGTGATAGGAGTTAGTTACAACAGTAAACACTCCTAGTCAGAGCATAAGAAGTCTAGGTGCAGTCCAGTAGGACAAGTACTAGTTATACAGTACCAGGTATGTCCTACTATTATTTGGATATGTCAGAACTGCCGACGACCTCGAGCCACCAACAGTGAGCTTACTTAAAACCTGGAGGGGCGCAAAACAGAAAACGTGAGTGGGCAAAAACAAATGTTTTACAAAATCATTTCATTTATCAACATAACTAACCTCTCGCTGTAAAACATGTAAAGTTTCCCCAGAATCAAGATATAAGCATATATATATATATATATATATATATATATTTCTGAATCATAACAATTCAATTCATGCTTCACATAATCATATTCATATGTATGCAATGCTAAAATATAACAAAGTAAACAATCCAGGTAAGAATGATTTTATGGAAATATGATATGTTAGCCGGAACCCCTGTGATAGTCTGTATGGCTGAATTTATAGCTCATAAAATCAATCTAGCCGGAGTCACTACTATGACCTATACGACAATATACTGCACATAAGTCAGAACCACTAAAAAGGTCTGTTCGACTAGATTGGGTGAAATATAATTATGCTCAATTCTATCCTCTCATAATAGCCGAGCGATAAATCGCTGGTCACCTACGAGTTGGAACCCTAAATAAGGTCTGTACGACAAGACTGTGCACTTAAGCTGGATCCCATGTGAGCATATAGTGTGGGGGTGACATAATAAACAGGTCTGTATCATATTTCTGGCTAAATTAATCACCCTAGGTGCAGTTTTATGAGCTCAACGTTATTCAATTACATATCACATCATTGATGATTCACATAACCAAACGTAACTTACCTGAACCTACCTGTGCCTCCACAACACCACATTTATACATATATGCAACTATGAAATGCATATTCAGAATATAAAAGCATTTGGCATATTATTTCAAAGCATACTTTCTTAAAAATGCATTTCTGGGAAATATATCAAGTATATACATATATACTGAAAACAAAAGCCCACTCACTGATAAGTCGACGGGTCATAACCCCCGAGTCGCCCGTGGATACACTCGTCCTCGGGATACGTCTCACTTATATGTGAATTAACTATAAAAACGTTATTTTAAGGCGCATAGAAAAAATTAGCTAATAACTTCTCATACATTGCTCAATTTTGGTATTTGAATGTACCAACGTGATCTACATAACTCCACGAACATCCCCATATTTTTAGAATTATTTTTGGACCTCCCACTCGCCGGCCAAGGCACGGCAAAACGCGCCGGCCACGTGCCTAGCACGTGCAACGGCATCAGGAATATTCCGTTAAATCCTAACGGTAACCGTTAATCTTAACTGACAACGTGAGAATATTCCGTCATATTTGACGGAATATTCCTTCACCTTTAACCTCCAGCTTCGGCGACCGTCGCCGACGTCGGAAACTGGGCAAAACTTCAAACTCACTATTCTCATTCGTTTCTTCACCATTTTTCATGCAATTGGTACCAAAATGAAGCTAATGACATGTAGATTCATGTTATACTACTTTTAAGCCTTGAATTCCACTAGAATCTACCTGAGGAAGCTCGATAATCCGGTCACTTTGAAAACCTTCGATCTCGGCCCTCCGACGTCCAAAACCTTTAAACGAAGCACTCCTAGCTTCCTTGGGACCTCACTAAGCTTCCTATGAGCTTAGATTTCCTTAAAAATCAACATTTTACGTGAGTATGAACAGTGCATGAAAATGGGGTTACGGGTTCACGAGTTTTTCGAAGGATTCCTTACCTGAAATGGGTACCAATCAACTCGTAGCACCACGAGGAACACAATGGTGCATTCAAAACCTTCGATCTGTGAAGTTTGGGGGTGGTCTTGAAGCTTGTCCGTACGAAGGAGGGAAGAGAGAGGGTGAAACTGAGAGAGTGAGGGCACATGAGTGAGAAAGAGAAAGGAGGAGTGATGTGTGGTGTGTGTGTGTGGTCCACGTGGTCACAATTCTCCAACCACACAATAAGCTCAAAATCTCAATATGTCACACATACCCACTACAATCTCCCGTCCAAGGGTAAACCTGTCATTTTACATCGTCAAAGAATATATATTTGGGACGGGCTGTGACACAGAGTTATTACCCCATATCCATTCTATATTCTCTCCCTGATTCCCATACCCATTCTATGTTCTCTCCCTGATTCCCATACCCATTCTATATTCTTTCCCTGATTGATTATAGTTCGCACAATTGAAATAATCTATGCAGTTATCAATGTATTTTCTTTGTACTAACGTGTGTTTTTTTATTTTTATTAGTATACGAACATAAAAAAAAATCCAAACTTTCAAAGAAAGCAGCAAGATCTTTAAAAAAAAAAAATACAAGAGAGAAACTCTGCACATGTCATTGGTGTATTTTCTTTAAATTAAAATAATTTTTGAATTTATCCTTTTACCTACTTGATGTACTTTTCCTTATTTAGTGGAGATATTAGTGATTAAACAGCCTAAATAAGTCAGGTGGGGCAAATTATCCATTATTTAAAAGAAAAACAAACAAAAGAGAAAAATATGAAATGAGAGAGAAGACTCACTCTCAGTTTGAAAATCACTGTGAGTGGAGTCATTCACCTGCTTGGGCTCCTTTCCTCCTTTGACAAAACATCCAGGTATTATTCCACGTTTTACCCATCTCAGATTTATTCTTTGAGATTTTTTTAATTTTTAAGCTTTGAATTTTATGTGGGGTTGAGCATTTGGAATCAATTTAAGTTTTTTGGTTAGTCTGGAATTTGATGTAAAATTTCTAAGCTTTAAAATTATTTTTATCAGGCCTCATACAATTCTGTGAACTCATGGTATGCAGTTTTTTTTTTTTTTCTTTTTTTCTACAGAAGTTAAGGGAATTCTCATTTATAACCCTTTTGTGTTGTTTTTGGCCTTGAGGACGTTCTGTGTTACAGGTAAGTAATTTAAACTTCTTATGTATTTCGATTCAAAGTTTCATTATATAGTTTTGTTTACTTTTTTCTCATCCAAGTCAACCTTTGTATTGTGTTTATGTTTATTGAGATGAAACTTTTGTTTTAAGGTTTTGTTTAGATTTTTGTATTGTAATAGGACAAGAACTTATCAATGTGATTAGTGCGTACGCACCTCAAGTAGGGTTGGATACGAGTTCGAAGGAGAAATTTTGGGAAGACCTTGGAGACTTGGTGCAAGGAATTGCTCAGACAGAGAAGTTATTTATAGGAGGAGATTTAAATGGACACGTGGGCAGGGAGACAGGCAACTATGGAGGTTTTCATGGTGGCCATGGTTTTGGGGAGAGAAACGAGGATGGGGAAGCTATCTTGGATTTTGCAATGGCATATGATCTCTTCTTAGCCAACACCTTCTTTAAGAAGAGAGAAGAACATGTGATCACCTACAAGAGTGGGTCGTCAAAAACACAAATAGATTTTCTTCTAATGAGGAAAGGGGATCGTATAACTTGTAAGGATTGCAAAGTTATACCAGGAGAGAGCGTGGCTAATCAACATCGCTTGTTGGTGATGGATGTACATATCAAAAGAGTGAGAAAAAAGAACAAGACTTGGAAGTGCCCAAGGACTAGATGGTGGAATCTAAAAGAAGAAAAACAAGCCATTTTCAAAGAGAAAGTAATCACCCAGTGTGTGTGGGATAGAGAGGGGGAAGCTAACCAAATGTGGGATTCCATGGCTAGTTGTATCCGAAAAGTAGCAAAAGAGGTATTAGGAGAGTCCAAGGGCTTTGCCCCACACCAAAAGGAATCTTGGTGGTGGAATGAGGAGGTACAAGCAAAGGTGAAGGCTAAGAAGGAATGTTGTAAAGCCTTATACAAGGATATGACCGATGAAAATGGTGAAAGGTATAGAAAAGCGAAGCAAGAGGCGAAGAAAGCTGTGAGAGAAGCTAAGTTAGCGGCTTATGACGATATGTATAAGCGACTAGATACCAAAGAAGGAGAGTTGGATATCTATAAACTAGCTAGAGCAAGGGAAAATAAGACAAGGGACCTAAACCAAGTGAGGTGCATCAAGGATGAGGATGGAAAGGTTCTTGCTACAGAGAACGCGGTTAAAGACAGATGGAAAGGTTATTTTCATAATCTTTTCAATGAAGGACATGAAAGGAGTGCTTCTTTAGGGGAGTTGAATAACTCAGAAGAGTGTAGAAACTACTCTTTTTATCGTAGAATCCAGAAGGAAGAAGTGGTTGTAGCTTTGAAGAAGATGAAGCATAGAAAAGCAGTAGGCCCAGACGATATACCAATCGAAGTGTGGAAAGTTTTGGGAGAGACAGGTATAACATGGCTCACTGACCTTTTCAATAGGATTTTGAAAACGAAGAAGATGCCGAATGAGTGGCGAATGAGCACTTTGGTGCCTATCTACAAGAATAAGGGCGATGTACAAAATTGCATGAACTATAGGGGTATTAAGCTAATGAGTCATACAATGAAGCTTTGAGAGAGAGTCATTGAGCATAGATTGAGGCAAGAGACACGGGTTTCGGACAACCAATTCGGGTTCATGCCAGGGCGCTCAACCATGGAGGCAATCTATCTCTTACGAAGATTGATGGAAAGATATAGAGATGGGAAAAAGGATTTACACATGGTCTTTATAGATTTGGAAAAAGCGTATGATAGGGTTCCAAGAGACATTCTTTGGAGGATTTTAGAGAAGAAAGGAGTACGAGTAGCATATATCCAAGCTATACAGGATATGTATGAAGGAGCAAAGACTGCCG
Source organism: Malus sylvestris (assembly GCF_916048215.2). Classification (NCBI taxonomy): domain Eukaryota; kingdom Viridiplantae; phylum Streptophyta; class Magnoliopsida; order Rosales; family Rosaceae; genus Malus; species Malus sylvestris. The sequence goes on along the minus strand of NC_062264.1, from coordinate 34,289,040 downwards.
TAAGAACTCATGAAGGACAAACCGAAAGCTTTCCCATAACTGTAGGATTACATCAAGGCTCATCCTTAAGTCCTTACCTTTTTGCGTTGGTAATGGATGAGTTAACAGGACATATTCAAGGTGATATTCCTTGGTGTATGCTTTTCGCAGACGATATAATGTTGATAGATGAAACTCAGGAAGGGGTAAATGCAAAGCTTAACCTTTGGAGAGAAGTGTTGGAATCTAAAGGTCTTCGCCTAAGCCGATCAAAGACAGAATATATGGAGTGCAAGTTCAGTGCAAATGGAGGCCAAAACGAGTTAGGGGTGAGGATTGGAGATCAAGAAATACCAAAGAGCGACCGTTTTCGTTACCTAGGATCTATCTTGCAAAAGAACGGAGAATTAGATGGAGATCTCAACCATAGAATACAAGCTGGATGGATGAAGTGGAAGAGTGCATCCGGCGTGTTGTGTGACCGCCGTATGCCACTGAAGCTCAAGGGAAAATTTTATAGGATGGCAATAAGGCCGGCGATGCTGTATGGCATAGAATGTTGGGCGGTGAAGCATCAACACGTACACAAAATGGGTGTAGCGGAGATGAGGATGCTTCGTTGGATGTGTGGGCACACGAGAAAGGATAAGATTAGGAATGAGGATATCCGGGGTAAAGTAGGAGTAGCCGAAATTGAAGGAAAGATGAGAGAAAATCGGTTACGGTGGTTTGGACATGTGCAAAGAAGGCCTACTGACGCTCCGATTAGAAGATGCGACTATGGGACAGAGGTTCAGGGCCGAAGGGGTAGAGGAAGACCTAGGAAAACTTTGGAGGAGACCCTAAGAAAAGACTTAGAGTACTTGGATCTAACGGAGGACATGACACAGGATAGAACACAATGGCGTTCTAAGATTCATATAGCCGATCCCACTTAGTGACTTGGATTTTCCAAGTCTCCAACCGAGAAGTTTTCCTCACTCGGGAAATTAAGGGAACACTACCTCAACCTATATGCTCCACTCACAAAGCTTCAACATACAAGCTTCAACAAAAGAAAATTCAAAGAACTTAGCGAAGAAGGCTTTGGTGTATTTAACACAATACGTTGAAATGAAGGAAAGCTTATTTATTGATATCCCCGATAAGTTACAAATATGTACATATACTTGAGTCAAAATAAACAAACAAGAGGGAGCCTTCACAAAGGTTGCTTAGGAGAAGTCTCAGCAGTCGGTAGAGCCCCAGAAAGAGAAGGCACCGGAGGGGGATCATTCGGAGCCTCAGTACTGGACAAAACCCTAGAAGAAGGAGGCATCAGAGGTTGATCATTTGGAGCTTCATTACGCGGTACAGCCCCAGAAGACGAAGGCAATAAATGCCTTTGGAACAAACCCACAAATCTCTGATGATCAAGTAAAACCTAACCATCAGATTCCTTCATCTGGTCAAGCTTCCTCTTCATGTTTGTAGCATAGTCATGTGCGAGCCGATGCAACTGTTTATTCTCATGCTTGAGCCCTCTAATCTCCTGTTTGAGATTCATCACTTCAGCCGCCAATGATTCAACTTGGCGGGTTCGAGCAAATAGGCGTTGGGCCATATTAGACACAGAACCTGCACACTGAACACTGAGAGCCAGAGAATCCTTAACAGCCAACTCATCAGACCGTTTGGAAAGTAGTCTGTTATCTTTGGGAGTGAGAAGGTTCATGGCCACTACCGCAGCGGTCATATCATTCTTCATCACGGAATCCCCAACGGTAAGATGACCAGTAGGGGAGACGAAGGATGGGCGCCATATGTTGTCTGGAGAAGGCGGGGCTGCCTCTTCAACAAGGTTCAAGTCAAAACGACGGTCGGAGGGGCCATACATTTTCAAAGGTGTTGAAGAGAGAAGAGGTCGGACAAATCAAGATCTTAGAAGTGCAAGAATGGAGCTTCTACTAGTGGATATTCAAGTGTGCTTTGGAACTTAATGTCAGCCCCTATAAAAATCTGCACTCGACGAAGCTTCAGAAATCGAAGAGGCGCCTGCTCAGAAATCGAAGAGGCGTTTGCTTTCTCAAAAGCTGGGTTGCTCAGAGACCACGAGGGTCGATCTCAGAAATCGAAGAAGCGTTTGCTTTCTCAAAAGCTGGGCTGCTCAAAGACCACGAAGGCCGATCTCAGAAATCGAAGAGGCTTGCTTTCTCAAAAGCTGGGCTGCTCAGAGACCACGAGGGCCGATCTCAGAAATCGAAGAGGCACCTACTTTTCCAGCCTTGTCAGCACCTGTCACACGCACACTCAGCTTTGCGGAAATTATGGGCATTCTGTCGAAGATTTCTGGCGAAGTAGAAAGCACATGAATCGTACTGTTCAATCACCCACTTCCCACACGCAACAGTAGCTCATGGGTACCACAGATAACTTTGCCAAAGTTCTCTGACAAAGTTGAGACACGTGAAGCTTGCAGCTCCCACTACATCGCTCTGACCAAGAAGGGTAAAAGAATTGCAAAGAAACAACACTAACAAAGTTTAGACATATAAATTTTGAAGGTCTAGCTACCATATTATTACCCACAAGGGTAAATGAATAGTACCACTGCTGGATAATTGGAAAGTCCCGTGTGTCAACCTCTGTGCTTCGTGGCAAGGTAGACTAGCAAACATGCCCAACCTTTACTCACATTCGAGAAAACACTCCCAACAAGATTGCTTGCTCCAAAATCGAAGAGGCACCGCCCTCCGAATCTCGAGAGCCAGACTCCCAACATGATTACTTTCTCAAAAATCGAAGAGAGGGTAAAGGAACAGTACCACTGTTGGATAATTGGAAAGTTCCTGTGTGTCAACCTTTGTGCTTCGTGGCAAGGTAGACTAGCAAACATGCCCAACCTTTACTCACATTCGAGAAAACACTCCCAACAAGATTGCTTGCTCCAAAATTGAAGAGGCACCGCCCTCCGAATCTCGAGAGCCAGACTCCCAACATGATTACTTTCTCAAAAATCGAAGAGAGGGTAAAAGAACAGTACCACTGCTGGATAATTGGAAAGTCCCTGTGTGTCAACCTCTGTGCTTCGTGGCAAGGTAGACTAGCAAACATGCCCAACCTTTACTCACATTCGAGAAAACACTCCCAACAAGATTGCTTGCTCCAAAATCGAAGAGGCACCGCCCTCCGAATCTCGAGAGCCAGACTCCAAACATGATTACTTTCTCAAAAATCGAAGAGACACCGCTCTCCGAATCTCGAGAGCCAGACCCCCAGCAGGATTGCTTTCTCAAAAATCGAAGAGGCATCGTTCTCCGAATCTCGAGAGCCAGATCCCCGACAGGATTGCTTGTTCGAAAACCGAAGAGGCACCACTTTCCCAACTTACAGAGCTGGATCTCCTTGGATAAAGCTTGTCTGTAATCTTCACACGCAACATCAACTTTCTAGATACCACAGACCACTTTTTCAAAGTGCTCTGACAGAGTTAAAACATGTGAAGCTGGCAGCTCCTACTACCGTGCTATGACCAAACAGGGTAAAGGAATAGCATTATTACTTGATGTTAGGGAGACTCCTATATATGTCGACATCCATCCCTAACAGACAGGCATACCTGCAAAAATGCTCAACCCTTTCTCTTATCTGAGAGGGCACTCCCAACGAAGCATTTCGAAATATTCAGCTTTCTTTCCCCCCGATAATACCTCTGTAAACAAGCTATACTAGAGCAAGAATATCTCATATCATCAGGGTTAAAAGCAAGAGTATCCCATATCATGCTTTTTCCCTGTCTTTTCCTTTGGCCTTGTTCTTACCTGCAAGACAAGGAGAAAGAGAGCAATCAGTCAGCACTTGGAATCAAGCTTCCAGCCAGGAACTGACTGCCTGGAACCCCTTACCTGATTACTTACCTGGCATTGCTCTCGAGTACTCATCTTCAACATCTTATGCTTCCAGGGAAGATACCGCATCTGCCTGAGGAACAGATAGGGCAAGTGAGAAGGATACAAGGAAGCATGCGGAGACAAGTGTAACAGCACACGTGCCGATACATCCACTACTCTGTCAAAAGCAAAAGTATCCCATATCAGCAGGGTCGAACGTACTCTAGATTTGATGGACTTGTTTTGACCCTCAAATTCTTCAGTCGGCCTTATACTCTGGAGGAAACCAGAAAACCCTCCAGCCTAGTTCAAGAATAAGCCTGTGGAAAGTTACTTCTTCAAAAGCAAAAGTATCCCATATCATCTCTTCTCATTTTTCTTCTCTTTATCCTTCATGCTGCCTGTAAGATAGGGAGAATGTGAACAATCAGCCGGAGCTCTGATTGCTTACCTTGTCTGTCACCTTTTTCAGCAGATCCCCTAGCTCGGCGACTTGGGGGACTCTTACTACATGGTTTGTATCGCGTTTGACCAAGCATGAAACTACAAGTAAGCTTCAAGTGAAATTGATACATTACCTTGTGCATCTCCACCAGTTACAGATACCACCCCTGGATGGAGAAAGAGTACTTCCAGAGAAGATGCCACATCTACCTATGAGACAGATAAGGCAAGTCAAGACGATACCACACTCCGGTACTTAGAAGTTTCGTGGCTACGAGATCATTCTCCCACAATATTTCCTAATGTCATTTGTACTAAATCATTCACTTGTACTCACTAAAGGAGAGCTTGAACCTATGTACTTGTGTAAACCCTTCACAATTAATGAGAACTCCTCTATTCCATGGACGTAGCCAATCTGGGTGAACCACGTACATCTTGTGTTTGCTTTCCTATCTCTATCCATTTATATACTTATCCAACTAATGACCGGAGCAATCTAGCGAAGATCACAAAAAGTGACCGTTTTCGCTACCTAGGATCTATCTTGCAAGAGAACGGAGAATTAGATGGAGATCTCAACCATAGAATACAAGCTGGATGGATAAAGTGTAAGAGTGCATCCGGCGTGTTGTGTGACCGTCGTAGGCCACTGAAGCTCAAGGGAAAATTTTATAGGACGGCAAGAAGGCCAGCGATGTTGTATGGCACAAAATGTTGGGCGGTGAAGCATCAACACGTACATAAAATGGGTGTAGCGGAGATGAGGATGCTTCGTGGGATGTATGGACACACGAGAAAGGATAAGATTGGGAATGAGGATATCCGAGGTAAAGTAGGAGTAGCCAAAATTGAAGGAAATATGAGAGAAAATCGGTTTCGGTGGTTTGGACATGTGCAAAGAAGGCCTACTGACGCTCCGATTCGAAAATGTGACTACGGGACAGAGGTTCAGGGCCGAAGGGGTAGAGGAAGGCCTAGGAAAACTTTGGAAGAGACCTTAAGAAAAGACTTGAGTACTTGGATCTAACGGAGGACATGACACAAAACCGAGCGCAATGGCGTTCTAGGATTTATATAGCCGACCCCACTTAGTGGGAAAAGGCTTTGTTGTTGTTGTTGTTGTTTAGTATATGTGTTATATCCTTATTAGTTTTTTTTTTTTTTTGAATTGTGTTTTGCAGCAATTTGTTTTTGAATTGGCTGTAAAAATTTATATGCATCATGTCTAAAAGATCTTTAAATATTGGAATAAATGATGGTCTACAACAAGAAGAAAACATTGTGAATAGTGGATGTAATCTTTTCCTTGAGCATAACCAGCAACCAAAAAAATTGTGTAGAACCACTTACATGCAAAATTCTGAACACACCTCTTTTTGTGAAACTGATGCGCTAGTTTCTCAATATTCACGGGGCGAATATCAGTGTAGTACAAGCAGATCTTTTGCTAATGATTCTGTTGTTGAGCATTCTGATAATGAATTGTGTGGAACCACTTATATGCAAAATACTGAAAACACCTCTTTTTATGAAACTGATACATTTCTTTGTCAATATTCACGAGGTGAATATCAATGTGTTACAAGCAGTTCTTTTACTGATGATTTTGTTGTTCAACATTCTGATAATAGTGACATATTAGATATGACTACGCTTGAAACAAACTTAGGTAGTTGTGATAAAAAAGGGAAAAAAATTGTTACAGTCTCCAACGATGTTGGAAGCATAGTTGAAAAAACTTTTGGTAATCGTAATCACAATCTTATGAATAAAGGACAAGCTTTTTTTCAAAACAAAAGAAGAGGTATGTTGTTAATTTCTTATAATAATTTTTTATTTTTCTTTTTAATTTTACTGTTTACTCAATGGCGTATAACGCTACTATCCTATTCTTTGCTTTTGGATGTATTTTTTGTAGGTGTTGTCAAGGATTATATAGATTTGGGTGATAAGAGTTATATGTGTGTTTATTGCGGTGCTTATTTTTGGTTAAATGAGTCCTTAAACAAAGCTTAAAAAAAAAGAACCCATTTTTACTCTATGCTGTCAAGAAGGAAAAATTAAGCTTCCAACTCCAAAGCCAACACCACCTTATTTAGATTCGTTGGTTGATCCAAATGGAGGTCAAAAAAGTTTATCATTTCGAGAAAATATTAGAGCTTACAATTCTATGTCTTCATTTACTTCAATGGGAGCCAAAGTTGATCACTCGATTAACAATGGAACAAGTCCTTACATTTTCAAAATCAGTGGTCAAGTTTGTCATTTGATGGGATCTTTTTTACCTCCTGATAATGAATCTCCAAAATTTGCCCAATTATATGTTTATGATACATATAATGAAGTACACAATCGTCTTAGAGCTTTTAACAATGATGGAACAAATGAAAGACTCGATTCAAAAATTGTAGAAGGTTTGATTAAAATGTTTGATTCATGCAATGCCTTGGTTAAACTTTTTCGAACAATAAGAGATAAATTTGAAACTAATGGTGTCATTTCTTTAAAAATGACATTGTTGGGGTGGCAACCAAATGATAGTAAACAATATGATCAACCAACAAGTGATGAAGTAGGTGGATTAATAGTTGGTGATATAGGTTTGTCAGATTCTAATAGAGATATTATTATAGACTGCAAGAGTGAAAGGTTAAAACGTGTTACAAAATTGAATCCAAAATTTATGGTTCTTCATTACCCTATTCTTTTTCCATATGGTGAAGATGGTTACATGCCGGATTTAAAATGGAATGAAAATTATAACGGTCCAAAAACAAAAAGACAAAGAATACCTATGAGAGCTTATATAGCTTATCAAATTCAAGGAAGAAATCCATACTTCACTACGTTGTTAAAAGGAGGTAAACTTTTTCAACAATATTTAGTAGATTCTTATGCAACACTTGAAGAAGATAGGTTGGACTACATAAGACAAAATAAAAAAAATTTAAGAAGTGAGATTTACAAAGGAATTTATGATGATGTGTTAAGAGGTGACAACGATACAAATAGTTTGGGACAAAAAATTGTTTTACCAGCATCATACACCGGAAGTCCTAGATATATAATTAATAATTATCAAGATGCTATGACTATTTGTAGAGAATATGAACATCCTGATTTGTTTATAACATTTACCTGTAATGTGAAATGGCTAGAAATTATAAGAGAATTTGAAAAAAAACCAAGCTACAAACTTGAGGACAGACCTGATATAATTTCTAGAATATTTAAAATGAAACTTGATGATATGCTTGATTTCATCAAATCTGGAGAGCCATTCGGTCAAATTGAAGCAAGTGAGTTCTAAAATATTTTTACTTTGCTTATCTTGGTTTGGTTTTTTTTTCTTTCCTTCAACAAGCTAACTTTTTTTTTTTGGGTTTTGTTTGTCTCAATTGATTTTCCAAACAGATGTTTGTACAATTGAATATCAAAAAAGAGGTTTGCCTCATTCTCATATGTTAATATGGTTGAAATCAAATTTCAAATGCTATATGCCATCAGATATAGATTCCGTTATTTGTGCAGAATTGCCAGACAAATTTGTTGAGCCTCGACTTTATGAGATTGTTAATCAATTTATGATTCATGGTCCATGTGGGCATGTTAATAAAAATTCTCCTTGCATGCGGGAAAATAAGTGCTCCAAAAACTTTCCTAAGCCTTATAAAAATGAAACAATTTTTGAACAAAATGGTTTTCCAATTTATAGGCGTCGGGATGATGATAAAAAGTTTGTTATAAAAAATGGAATCAAAATTGATAACAGTTTTGTTGTTCCTTATAATCCTGAACTACTTTTGAGATATAATGCTCATATAAATGTTGAATCATGTTGTCAATCCATGCTTATAAAATATTTGTTCAAATATGTAAACAAAGGTTCAGATAGAGCACGATTGGCTCTCCAACAGGATCCAAATGATGAAATATTAACATATTTAAATTGTAGATACATATCGCCTTATGAAGCTGTTTGGAGATTGTTTCAATATTCTATACACCATAGGGAACCTTCTGTAGAGCGATTACCAGTGCATTTACCGTTTGAATAGAATATTGTTTTCAGTGGTGATTAATCACTCCATTCAATTATCAAACAAAAAGCCTCTAACCATAGAATGTTAACAAGTTGGTTTGAAACTAACAAAATTTATAGTGAAGCGCGCTCACTCACTTATGCACAATTTCCTTCAAAATTGTTATATGACACACGGGAAAAAATGTGGAAACCTAGAAAACAAAAAGGTTCAATAGGTAGAATAGCGTATGTGCATCCTGCATCTGGTGAATTATATTATTTATGAATGCTTTTGAACTTGAAAAAAGGTGCATTAAACTTTGATGATCTCAAAACTGTTAATGGTATTGTACATCCTTCATATCATGCTGCATGTCAATCATTGGGATTGTTAGGAGATGATAAATAATGGATTAAGGCTTTGTCAAGTGCTGTAAATGTAGCGTCATCTCCTCAGTTGAGACAATTATTTGTTACAATCATTTTATATTGTGATGTGGTAGAACCTGAAACTCCTTTTGATACTCACTGGCAAAACATGTATGTTGACATTTTGTACAACTTGCGAAAAACTTTTGCAATTCCTGATATGATCATACCACAAGATGAATTAAAGAATTATGTGTTGTTTGAATTAGAATTGCTTTTTAACAATGCATCGAGTTCTTTAGCCAAGTATCATTTACCAATACATGATGCAAGAAAAATGTAAAAAATTAAAAATAAGCTTCTAAGAGAAGAATTAAACTATGATTCTGAACAATTGTAAAAAAAACACGCAAATTTAAAATTGCAACTTAATCAAGATCAAAAACTTATCTACGATTGTGTTATAGATGCCGTGGAAAGAAAAAAAGGTGGTTTGTTTTTTGTTTATGGTCATGGAGGCACTGGAAAAACTTTCTTATGGGATGTTATCATAAGTAAGCTTAGATCTGATAAAAAATTTGTTTTAGCTGTGGCATCATCAGGGATAGCTTCGTTGTTATTACCAGCTGGTAGAACAACACATTCCAGATTTAAATTTCCCTTGGTTGTTACTGATTCTTCAATTTGTGCAATAAAAAAGAAAACTCATCTTGCAACATTAATTGAAAAAACAGATTTGATTATATGGGATGAAGCACCGATGAATCACAAACATTGTTTTGAAGCATTAGATAAATCGCTTTATGATATTATGTCCCATTTAAATGATTCACAAGGCAATACTCCATTTGGTGGTAAAACTCTTTTATTAGGTGGTGATTTTCGATAAATATTACCTGTTATACCTGGAGGAAGCAAAGAGGACATAATAAATGCTTCTTTAAATAGTTCTTATTTATGGTCACATTTTAAAATATTTTATTTAAAAGAAAACATGAGATTATCAAAAAATGGGTTAGACATTGATGAAAAGAGAACAATCAGTGATTTTGCAAATTGGATTTTACAAATAGGTGATGGAAAAATCGGTGAAAACAATTCAAATGATAAAGATACATCTCTGATTGAAATACCTAAAGATTTAATAGTTAATTCTTCTTGCAACCCAATTTTATCAATTTTTCTTGCAACTTATCCCAATTTTGAACATTCTTATCAAGATTTTGCCTACTTGAGAGAACGTGCTATTATAACACCTCGAAACACAACTGTTACAGATATAAACAATTATATAACCCATTTGTTACCTGGAGATTAACATGTGTTTCTAAGCTATGATTCTTTGTGTTCTTCAAATGGAAATAATGAAAATTTAGAAATATTGTATCCTATTAAATTTTTGAATAAGCTCGATTTCAATGGTTTACCTACACATAACCTAATTTTGAAAATAGGAATGCCAATTATGCTGTAACGAAATTTAAATCAGTCTTTGGGTTTGTGTAATGGAACTAGATTAGTAGTTACTCAATTATTCAACCAAATTATTGAAGCTAAAATACTTGCTGGAAACAATATTGGTCACAAAGTATTCATTCTGAGAATCACTTTGACAGCAACGGAAAATAAGTGACCTTTTATTTTTAAAAGACGCCAATTTCCTGCTAGACCATGTTATGCAATGACCATCAACAAAAGTCAAGGTCAATCTTTGAAACAAGTTGGTTTATATCTTCCTGAACCTGTTTTTACCCATGGTCAATTATATGTAGCATTATCTAGAGTTACATCAAAAGAAGGTTTGAAGATTTTGATTCCAGATGGAGACAATAATGTAAACAACTATACTGCAAACATAGTGTTTAAAGATGTATTGCAAAATTTATGAGCAGACTGTTTATTTTACTAACCTATGTCTAAACGTTTACATTTTTTATTCAATGTGATTAAAATAGTAGTATAATAATGTTGGTACCATACTCAACTGCTTGGGCCAAATTTTTCTTACATCTAATTACAAATGTTGTTTCAGTTTGGGATTTTGATTAGGATAAAATGCTTTGACAAAAAAACTTAGTATTTTTTACTACATTCTACCTTATTTTCCCACTTTTGTCCATTCACATTTTACATTTTTTTCACTTATCATTAACTTTCTTCCATTGCTTTCTTTCTTTTGCAGATGCCGTATGAACACTTAAGAAGACATATCATCTTCGCACTCTCCAAAACAATTGAGGTTGCGATCAAACAGGTGAAATATTGGTTTAAAAAGTTATGCTGCAATGTTGCTTTCCTTTTTTCTAAAACCAATCTCAAACTATATTTACTTATTCTTTCCTTCTTCTTTTTTCTTTCTTTTGCATGTTTTGTCTACATTTGGTTTATAGCATGTTACACGCATGCTTTAGATGTTTACATAAATTTAACACCTTTAATTTACAGCTTAATAAATACTTATACAACACGTTTTATATATACTTTTTCTGCTATGGATTACAATTTGCACTACATTCTTTCTGCTCTGTACACACTAAACAATATCTTCTTCTCTCTACCTATCCTGTTTTTTAATATATTACAAAAAAAATTAGACATTTATCCATTTCAAATTTTTGGCAAAAAATTAAAATTTAAGCATTTTCAAAAAGATTAAAGATGTTCTAATAAACAAAATTTTTATAATTGCTTTTTAGATATGGAGTGAGATGTTAACATCCTACCCTAACGATATCTAAATCCTCAACCACAATGGAACAATTTAATGGTATGTTTTCTTAACTCTCTTTTCTTGGTTGTCTTGCGTTTAAATTCAATGTTTACTAACCCTTCTCTTCAAGGGAATTGGCTGCTACCAATATATATACAAACTATCTTCTTTTTACCTGCTCTGAATACATGCTTAATTCCTTATTTGTCCACTGATGAGTTAAATTGAACATGTGTAAGAGTATCTTCAATGGGAACATCTAGATTTATACTTTTGCATGTCCAACTCAAACCCCTCATTGAACAACCAGAAAATTAGCCATGTGTTTACAACAGGTCAAAATGAGAAAGCCTCTGTATATAAATTGGTAGCAACTCATTCCTCTGAAGAGAAAAGATGGAAATGATGATTATTTCTCCAAATAATGGAGGCTGAAATAACTCAGCAAACTATATCTCTGTACTACACAAAGACACCAAACTAACTATGTCTGATCCATCTTTTTACACCATTTTAATCAATCTGTTTAATTGAATTCTATCCTTTACACTAAAATATGTAAACAATGATCTCAAAATTTGAAACCAAATAATGACATTACTATGCTTCCAATTTGATTCAGTCATGCAATCTATTAACTTCTTTTGCAATTACCTTTATTTCAACATATTCCACTTTTTTACAATCCTCCAATACTGTTCCTTGCATCACCAACCAGTCATAGATCAATATATCCAATATGTTTTCTCAATCACACTCTTCCACAATAAATCAGTTATACATAACTATTTACATAATTTCTAATTATAGAACATCACACTCCAAAAAAATGTTGGTTCAAATATCATTTTGACATATATTCTCAGCTTTTTAACACCTTTTCAATGGTGGCCTTCCATTTGTTACAATTGAAGTCATCGAATTTGATTACTCTCCTCCCTCAATCATCTTCATTTTGTCGTAAGTCGCTCACAATTACTCAATCATTTTAATCTATATCAAATACAATTTCTACTTTTTAACATATTTTTCTAATCTTTGGACACTGCTTGATTTGGTTTGTCAAATGGTGCATAAAATTTCATACCAACGGACTTCTTTGGTTCGAAACCCTTGGGTGGCTACAGGTTTTTTCTGTTTTCGATTTCATTGAAATTCATTTTTTTCCTCGCGTGATCTAGCATTTTTTGGCAAGTTTTAGGTCTTTTTCAATGTTGCCTAATTTACTTTCTTTTTTGTCGTTTTCGATTTGCGGGTAGATTTTGTGTTTGAATTTTTTCCTGTGATTTTGAGGGTTTTAGAGCCTTGAATTATGCATCCTAAACTGATACTACATATTCATTGGAAGGTAGGGTTCAATGTTGGAAGAATAATGCAAGTGGAAATAATGCAGATGGAAGTAGGGTTCAATGTTGGAAGAATAATGCAACCCTTTGTTTAAGTTTTTGATGGATAACAGCTCAGCTTAGTGCTAGTGTTAGCTGGTTGTTATTCATCATCATTGTAAAGCTAATTAGTAGTTTAAGTTAGTGAGAGTGGAGGTCACAATGATGCTTGCTTAGCTGCCATTATTCTCCACCTTTCTATCTCCACTCTCCTTCCCGTTTCTTATCCTATATATGTTGGATCTTGTAGCTGTTTGAACCATGAAATATACATAAAAAATTCAATATGGTATCAGAGCAGGAAAAATAACCTGCTGCTGCATTCCTACAATCTCCGATATGGCGGAAGAAAATTCTTCTTCATCTGAAGCTGAAAATTCCCAGATATTTTCCTCCTCAACCTTGTCTGAGGTGGATGTCAACCCAAATCAAAGATTAAGCTCGGCCTTGTTAAATGAGTTTAATTACTTGCCGTGGTCGAGAGCAGTGAGTCTTGCCCTAGGTGGAAGGTCCAAGCTAGGGTTCATAAATGGAAGCATCGAAGTTCCTGATGCGCCCTCACCAACATATGAATCCTGGCTTTGCAAAGATCAGTTAGTTATGTCGTGGCTCCTAAATTCCATGGAACGTAAACTAGTTGAAATATTCAGTTATTCTGAATCATCATTCAAGCTATGGAAACAGTCAAGGAGATGTATGGTAGTCAGAACAATGCTGCACGTGTGTTTCAATTGAAGAAGGACATTTCCAACCTACAACAAGAAGGAAAGCCCTTTGTTCAACTTCTAGGCAGCATGAAGAGCATTTTGCAACTATTGCAACTATACTGGTCACGTTAAGGAGACATGCTGGATCTTACATCCATAATTAAAGCTGGAGTTCATGAAGGATAACAAGGGCTCACAAAGCCTAAATCGTGCACCACACAAAGCCTACAAAGCATCTGCCTCAACATCACATGGGTTTGATGCACTCAAGAGCTTCACAGCAAATCTGGCTGCACTCATAAATGATTTTGCAGCATATCTTCAAAGCAAAAAAAAAGGGATTAAGAGTGATCAAACGGTTGGTTTCGAAGATGGAAACTCAACAGCTTTGCTAGGCAAGTTCACTGGTTTCTTAACAGACACACAACACATGCCCCGAGATGGCATGTTAGGTATCATGGCTGCTTTCAAAACTGCTCTTAATATAAATATGATGCATGATTTTTGGATTGTTGATTCGGGTGCCACAGATCATATGACCAACCATGTTTCTAAGTTTCACAAGTTTGAAAAATTTTCACAACCTTCTCAAGTCTCAACTGCCAATGGTGAGAGTTCTAAGGTTTTAGGCAAGGGAAATATCAACTTAATGTCGGACAAAATTGAGTCAGTAGCCTTATATGTTCCTTCTTTTCCATTTCAACTTCTATCTGTGGGAAAAATCACCAACACCTTAAATTGTTTAACCATCTTCTCTCCTCACAATATCATTTTTCAGGATTGTCTCACCAAGAAGACGATTGGTGAAGGGTTTTACCTAGATGATCTCTATTACATATCAAAGAGCAATCCCAGAGGATTTCAAGCCAAGTCCAATTCATCCCAGGATAGTCAATTGTGGCATCAACGTTTAGCTCATCCTTCCCAACCTGTTCTGTCATCTTTGTTTCCAAACTTAGGGAATGATTTAATTCAATGTGAAACATGTCATCTGTCTAAGGCCACTAGATTGCCTTTTAACTCATCCTTATCTAGGACTAGTAAAGTTTTCGAACTAGTTCACTCAGATGTATGGGGACCAACGTTTGAATCTTTTGATGGTTATAAGTATTATGTAATCATTGTTGATGATTTCTCTAGAGCCACATGGTTGTACCTTTTAAAGTCTAAGAGTGAAGTGATAGAAGTTTTTAAGGATTTTCACAACCTTGTTAAGAACCATTTTCCTCTCAAATTCAAACCTTAAGATCTGACAATGGCACCGAATATATGCCCCATATCATGTCACAATATTTGAGCAAGCATGGTATCATGCATCAAACAAGTTGTGTTGGCACACCTCAACAAAATGGTGTAGTCGAAAGAAAAAATCGTGACATACTGGAAAAAACAAGAGCATTAATGTTACAAATGAATGTACCAAAGAGATTTTGGTCCCAAGGAGTCATGGCGGCTGTGTACATCATCAATAGACTTCCTAGCTGAGTCTTGGAGTTTAAATCTCCCCTTGAAGTTATGAAAGGAAGAAAAATCGACCTTTCACATCTTAGAGTCTTTGGTTGTGTCTGTTTTGTTCATGTTCAGCCACACCATCGAGCATCTAAATTGGACCCTAGAGCTCTCAAATGTGTTTTTCTTGGTTATTCATCAACACAAAAAAGATATAAGTGCTATGATCCTCAACTGAGGAAAATAATTGTATCCAAAGATGTTCGATTCCATGAAGCTAACCCTTTTTTCAGCAAATCACATGAAGCCACAAGTCAGGGGGAGTGTATCCTAGGCCTGCTTCCTCTACCAAGAATCAGCACTCCAGATGTTATAAATGACATAGTTTATAACCATGACAACACCAATGAATCTCCTACACCTCTCACTGAAGTCAACAATGAAGGCACTCATCCTGATGGTTCTGTGCATGATGATGACAACGGCAATCAAGGAAATCTTCAAAGTGTGGCTGATAACTTGAACGAGGATGAGACAACTCCCCCAGTACCTCGACGCAATCCTCGGCGTTATAGACAACCTCCCACAAGGTTTCAAGATTTTGTCACATATAAACCTAGGCATCCAATCTCCAATTGCGTGTCGTATCAAAAGGTAACTCCATCTTATGCTGCCTTTCTTAACACCATTTCAAGTCACAGTGAGCCTCAAAACTTTCATGAGGCTAATAACCAAGCTGTGTGGAAAGAAGCAATGCGAGATGAACTCAAAGCACTAGACCAACACAACACCTGGAGCATCACCAAACTTCCAAAAGGAAAAAGGGCAGTGGGCTGCAAATGGATCTATAAGATCAAGTTTAATTCTGATGGTTCAATTGAGAGGCATAAAGCTAGGCTGGTGGCTCGAGGATTCACTCAAACATTTGAGGTGGATTACAAAGAAACATTTGCTTCTATTGCAAAAATGAACTCAGTTAGGGTTCTATTGTCTGTTGCTGTCAATAAGGGTTGGTCCATGTACCAAATGGATGTGAAGAACGCCTTTCTACATGGTGATCTTGAAGAAGAGGTCTATATGAGATTGCCACCAGGACACTCTCAAAGCCAGGAACCTGATTTGGTGTGTAAATTGCATAAGTCGATTTATGGATTGAAGCAATCGCCTCGTGCTTGGTATGAAAAACTAAGTTCCGTTCTTCATAGTGTTGGTTTTAAAAGGAGTAATGCAGATTCATCATTATTTGTTCGCACGGGAGCTTTGAGCAAATTAGTTGTGTTGATATACGTGGATGACTTAATAATCACAGGTGATAATGTTGCAGAAATCTCCACACTCAAACAGTCACTTCAACAAAGATTTGTTGTTAAAGATCTTAGGGTGTTGAAGTATTTTCTTGGAATCGAAATGGCATCTTCACACAAGGGACTATTTCTTAATCAACGAAAATACATCATGGACCTACTCAAGGAAGCTAATATGAGTGAGGCTAAGCCTGCACTTACCCCTCTCGATAGCAAGCTCAAACTTGACTTGGGAGGCACGCCACTCTCGGATATCAGCTTCTATCAGAGGCTTGTCAGCAAGCTGATCTACCTAACAATCACCAGACCGGACATCTCATATTCAGTAAGTATCGCCAGTCAGTTCATGCACTCCCCCGCCATTGAGCATCTAAACCTTGTAAAAAGGATCTTACGTTACTTAAAAGGGTCCGTTGGTCGTGGCATCCTCATGGCGAAGAATGACAACACTCAAATAATGGGGTACTGCGATGCAGATTGGGCAGGAAACGCCATCGATCGCAAGTCCACCACTGGTTATTGTACCTTTGTTGGTGGAAATTTGGTCAAGTGGAAGAGCAAAAAACAAACTGTCATCGCAAGATCAAGTGCCGAAGCTGAATATCGTGCAATGGCCTCAACCGCGTGTGAGCTGATATGGCTAAAAGAACTTTTATGTGACTTAGGTGTGTTCACGGCTCAATCAATGACCTTATTATGTGACAACCAGGCTGCCATGCACATAACATCAAACCCTGTCTTTCACGAGAGGACGAAGCATATTGAAGTCGACTGCCACTATGTCCGTGAACAAGTACAGTCGCAGGTGATCCAGACGCATTATGTAAAAAGCTCCGATCAACTGGTTGATATATTCACCAAACCTATGGCTTCTCATCAGTTTCAAAGGCTCATCTCCAAGCTTGGATCCATCAACCTTCTGGATCCAGCTTGAGGGGGAGTATTGGAAGGTAGGGTTCATTGTTGGAAGAATAATGCAAGTGGAAATAATGCAGGTGGAAGTAGGGTTCAATGTTGGAAGAATAATGCAACCCTTTGTTTAAGTTTTTGATGGATAACAGCTCAGCTTAGTGCTAGTGTTAGCTGGTTGTTATTCATCATCATTGTAAAGCTAATTAGTAGTTTAAGTTAGTGAGAGTGGAGGTCACAATGATGCTTGCTTAGCTGCCATTATTCTCCACCTTTCTATCTCCACTCTCCTTCCCGTTTCTTATCCTATATATGTTGGATCTTGAACCATGAAATATACATAAAACATTCAATAATATTGAATTGTTTACATTGTACTGAATATTTTGTTTTTTAAATATCAGGTTTGGGTGCCCCTCTCAATTTAGCAACACGAAAAATTATCTTCAATCGCTATTTATTGGCATCACTGTAAGTTTATTGATACCAAATTCTTTAGTCTAATAAATTGCATTTATCTTTTTTTTTTTTTGTATTTGTACTGATACATGCATGATCAAGGCTACTAAAGTTACAAGAATTTCTGGGGCACCACGTAGTATGGGGGTGAAGTCAATGGACTTGAATCCCAAGAGATTTGACAAAGGTATTTATAATTTATTTTTTTTCTGTTTTGTTATTGTGTTATTCGGTTGCTCTTAATCTTAACGATGAATTTTGTTTTGTAATGATATGTGAATTCTTGAGATATTTTTCAAATTGATTAGATCACGCCTTTTAGTTTTATTTCGGTACGCCAAAAAACGAAAAATTTCGGAATTCCCAGAGGTTTTGGGATCCTTTGTGGGTTTTGTCCATTGCCTTGCTTGCTTATGAAGTTTCTAATTTTTTTTTATTATACTTGAACTGGTAAATTCAATTTACGTTGATGGGTTTGCAATTGCATAATGTTATGATCTTCAATAATTTATTATTGTTTTCAAGATAATTTTGTTCTGCTTCAATTGTTTTTTTTTCCTTTGAATGTAATCGAAAAGTTGCTTTTTAGTTTGTCTTCTCCTCATCATAAAAGTTAATTTAATTGCAGCCCGTTCTGGGATTTCTTCTTTATCCGAATCGTTGTTTTCGCATTGGAATTGATTCTTAGGAATTGTTTGATAATTCGGATGTTAATTCAGATGCTAACTGATTTTAGTTACTGATTTATTCCATAATCTGTTTTTTATTTTGTTTCCTATACGATTAATATCTTGCCAATGCGTTTAACTGTACTTCATAATGTGATAGCAAAGTAATTACATTGTTGTATTTTGTATTTAATAAGTGGATTAAGATCACATAAAGTTTTAAATTCAACAAATATCTGATGCTCCAGTCTTTAAACCTTCAGAAATTGCGAAATCAACTTCAATAACTATTTTTATATTTATTGTTGTATAGATTACTGTTTATTTCACTGATTATAATCAACAAATGTAGAATTTGACTCTGTAAATCCGTAATATTTTATACTTTCACCTGGTTAACACTTTGGTAATAAATGCAGTGTGTTCTTTAATGAGATTTGTTATGATCCCTTCATTGTTAATATCGTTTTGGTATCTTGCAGATAGAAGCAAAGTGAAAAGTTTTGATTGTGGATTCCATGAGCATTTTGAAAGTTGTGTGCTTTTCCATATGTGGTTTTTCTCTGATCATGTTCAATTGATCATTGCAGTTGAAAGATTTGACGGCAAAGTTACTAACAAGGCAAAGACTGAGCCATGGTGAGACACAAGCTTTCGGCACACCCTGCAGACTGGTGGTAAGATTTGAAAATTAATATAGTATTCCTATATTTTTGTTTCTTTTTCATTTCAGTTATTATCCTAGCTGATTTCAGTAGAGTTTGATTACTGGTTGGAGCTATAAGTTCTTTGTGCTGTTTTACCAACTAAAATTTGGGACTTTAAGGACATGTTCCAAGTCATGGTTTAACCAAGGATTAGAGATAGTCTCGACATATGCTTAATTGAAGTGATGTACTTTTAAGCTTTAAGAAGATGTTCCAAGTCATCGTCTAATTTAACCATGCATGCTTAGCATCATCCAATATAACTGATTGAAGGATTAAAATGTTCTGATTTGGTGTAGGTAGTCTTGGTTTAGCAATTGGCAGCAAGATTACACTCCTCACTATGTTGTAAATTCGACTGACTTATTCTATAAGAATTGTTTCAGTTAGTGTTTACGGTTTCCATTCAATGTAATCCCTCTTCTCAGTTTCTTTTCAGAATTGATTTCTATTCCAATTTCGCAATGTTTATATTTTTCACCATGTTGGAAGTTTTAGGGTCTATGATTTTCATTTTTATGAATCTTCTTCCTTATAGGTAATAGATCATCTATTATATATAATATGAACTGAATTTGTTTCCTTCATAAACAATTTATGAAATTCTTTTTCTATTTCTCTCCTAATTTCAGTCAACTATCCTAAGCAAAATGAAAACAAGCCCATCAGATTAACAAAGTCCAATCCTACTCATTGTTCCTTATTGTATATAGTGTTGTAAGTACATTTTCCACATGTATGTAAATAGTATGGCATATCATATATACATTTAAAACTTTCTACATGTTTTGTACAGTTTGAAAACCCGCAGCACCGTGCGGGCACTCTTGCTAGTGGACACTAAAAGGGGGTCAATATTTGTATAACAAGACTCTCATATTGGTAAAGAGCATTGATCTTTCATCGAATGTGTTAGAAGGTGAGATTCCTGAAGAGATATGTAGCCTTGTTTTATTGGGTACGTTGAACTTGTTCATGAATCAATTGATCAGAAAGATACCCTCCAAGATCGGAAAAATGCATTTGATCGAAACTCTTGATCTCTCCCACAATCACCTTTCGGGACAGATGCCTCAAAGCTTGTCATCTTTAAACTTTTTAAGCCACTTGAACTTGTCTTACAACAACTTGTCCGGAAGAATTCTTTCAGGAAACCAACTTCAAACGTTGAATGATTTATCCATTTACATGAATAATCCATTGCTATGTGGCGTTCCTCTTTCAACTCAGTGCCCTGGAGATGGCTTGAAGGTTGCAAAAGACAAGAATGAAGATGGAAATGATAAGTTGTGGTTCTATGTCAGCGTGGTACTTGGCTTTATCGTAGGCTTTTGGGGTGTTTACGGTACATTGGTCTTAAAAACACCGTGGAGGTATGCCTATTTTCGATTCTTTGATGACATCAAAGATAAGGTGATGGGGTAGCAATTTCTTGTATCTTTGTTGATTTTGTTTCTAGAAGGGTAAGGTATATGTCCCCCCTTGTTTTCATGTATTTTTTATCCTTTTTTCTTGTATTATGAGGGGTTAAGTTTATATCCTCCATGACTAGGTGTACCTTATATATATATATTAATAAAAATTCCCCTCATACTTTCGAGATTTTCTTAATTTTTTTTTTTAAAAGAACAGGTGATGGTGTAGCAATTGCATTGAAAGTGGCATGTTTTCAAAAGGATATTTTATGATGTTCGATGGTACTATATTTATGTGATGTTTTTACCTTTCTATTTTGTATTATGGTGCTTGCACTCTATGACATAAAGAAATAAAAATAATTGGGTAAATTACAAAAAACTACATCAACTATTGGGGTCACGACAGTTTCATACCTCATCTTTTAAAATTGATAATATCATACCGCATCTTACGAATTTGTGACAATGTCATACCTCCGTCAATTTTTTTGTTAGTTTTTCTGTTAAGTGCTGACGTGGCTTGATTCAGAGCCCACTTTCTATTAAAAAATTAATAAAATATTATTAAAAACTAAAAAAAGTATTTAATATTTTTTAAATATTAAAATAATAAATAAAAGTTATAAAAAAAAAAGTCGTCCCTTCCCCCCTCTCTCTCTTCCCATCTTCATCTTCTTCCCTGCTTAATCTTTAACACACAAAAAAAAATAAAAAATTTGAAAACCCAACCCCCCAACCCCACCGCCCCTCCGCCCCCCCCTCCCAGGAGAAGGAGAAAGAACCGAAGAAGAAGAAGGAAGAATGAGGAGGAAGAATGAGGAGGAAGAAGAAGAGGAGGAAAAAAAAATGGAAACTGCAACCCAGAAAAAAAAAAACCCAGAAGAAGGAAGAAGAAGGAGGAAGAGGAAGAAGAAAACCCATCAACTCAACCCCCCCTCCCGGCCCGCCCGTGAAAGAAGAAGAAGGAAGCGAAGAGGAAGAAGAGGAGGAGGAGGAGAAAAAAAAAGCCAAACTACAACCCAGAAAAAGAAGGAAGAAGGAAGAAGGAAGAGGAAGAAGAAAAAATTAAAACACCCCTTCCTACGGAGGAAGAAGAAGGAGAAAAGAAAAAAAAAAAAAAAACCCAACCCAACCCAGTTCTTCCCCCCCCCCCAACCCAACACACACTCATCTCTCCTCCCTTATCTTCATCTTCTTCCCCTTTTCCCTCTACCTGCAACCCAGAAACAAAAAAATAAAAAAATAAAATTTCGAACCCAGTTTCGGCCCAAGAAGAAGAAGAACCCTCTCTGTCTCCTCCCCATCTTCATCTTTGTCCCCTTTTCCCTCTACTTGCAACCCAGAAACAAAAACAAAAAAAAAACCAAAAAAAAAAACAAAAAAAAAATTCATACCCAGTTTCGGCCCAAGAAGAACGAAAAAAAAAAGTGACAAATCCAGTTTCGGCCCAGGAGAAGAAGAAGATGAAGATAAAGAAGAAGAAGGAGGAGAGAGAAGAACATAAAAAATTGAAATTGGTGCGGGTAAAGGGAAGGGGATGTCGTGCCGCACCCCTAGGAATTTTTGTTTTTGTTTTTTTATTCTTAATTTTTTAATATTTAATTATTAAAAATATATTTAATTATTTTTTAATCCAGCTGGATTAGTGAGTGGTCCCCGTCTCTTGTCACGTCAGCACTTAACAGAAAAACTAACAGAAAAATTGACAGAGGTATGACATTTTCAATTTTAAAAGATGAGGTATGAAACTGTCGTGACCCTAATAGTTGAGGTAGTTTTGTGTAATTTTTCCATCTTTCAACAGATGTTCTTACGGGCAAATCATGTATTCTGTTTTTCTCGATGTAAACTTGAAATATACGTGACGGTAATCCATTCAATGTTGCACTTTATCAAAATAACAATTTAGGGGTGGGTTCAAAAAATCGAAAATCGAAAAAAACAGAGAACCAAACCAGACCTAGGCCGAAAAAAACCAAACCGAAAATTGTCAAACCGAATCGAACCGAATATGGCTGGTTCAGTTTCGGTTTTTGAGGTTCAGAAATTGAACCAAACCGATATATATATATTTAATTATTTTTTTTGTAATATTTTAATTATAAAAATTAAAAAAATCACTAAAATCTTGGAAAGAGAGTTCGAACCCATGTGCTCCAGGTTGAAAAGTTTCACTGAAACCAACTTGGCAATAGGTTTTACTTTGTTTTGATTGTATGAATAAACTATTTATAAACATTTAAATTTATAGTCTTTTGTGGAATTAGAAATTAACAAAACCCTAGCCACTAGTAGTAGCAGCCATACCTTTTCTATTTGTCTTCTCTCTCTTGTCCCCTGCGCCTCCAGACTCCCTCCTTGTCCATACCTCAAATTTCTCCATTCTTCTCCATTTTCTCCCTCCGTTTCTCGATCTTCTCACTCCAGGGTAAGATCTCCAATCTCTCTTATTTATTTTGTCGATTTATGGGTTTTTTTAGAGTAAATTCCATGGAGGGAATCTGAAATTTTGGTGTAAATTTATGGGTTTTTGTTTTGTTTCGTATTGCCGATTTGTTTGATTTTTGTGTTGTGAGAGTCTCACCCATTTCTTTCCCTTTTTTTTTCTCCCCTGATATCATTATTTGCTTCTCCTCTTTTAGGGCAGCGGCAGCACCACCACCACAATCAGTTGCAACAACTGCAACAACACCACTTCCACTAGCTGTGGTGGTCTTACCGCCCAACACAGCCAACAAGTATGCAGCGACCACCTTCATCTCTGCTTAAGATGGCTCTGGATCTGCGGAGTGTGGAGAGAAAGGGTAAATTTGCAGCCGAATGCGGAAAAAAGAAATGTGCTTCAAGCTCCAGGTATTAAAAAAAAAATTCATGAAAAAATCGAAACCGAACTGAAAATTTTGATTTGGTTTCGATTTTGACAAAAAACCGAACCGTTTTGAATCGAACCCAGCCCTATAACACTTGTTCATAATGTAGATAAGTGCACCTTTACATTCTTCTCTTTTAAACTTGTACTAGAGAAACCAAATACAACCACTTGTACTTGCATCAAACAACGGTTCTCTATGCATCTTCGAGCAATTATTTGACCGACATTCATTCACCGGTGGTACGATAGGAGCGCGTGCCTGTTACTATCTGGTTATACTATCTGGTTACCACGCCTTGTGTTAGCTTGAATTGGTCCTCACTTCCGTAAGTCTCTACATCCGATACATTTAGAAAAATAAGACTTCCAGCAAGAGCAAGAATATGCTTAGTCCATTACGGTTTCCAAAAAACGTCACTAACTTCTGAAAGTGCTTTTTCCATGAAACATCCCAACACTACTTTTATTTAAAAGTTTTTTTAAGACCTTAATTGGTGAGCTCGTGGGGCCCACCTTGTTTTATTTTTGTGTTTTTCGGTCTCTCATCTCTCAATTCTCTCTTTTCCCTCACCTCTCCCGTAACTCTCTTTCTCTACACTTTCCAGTCTCTCAAAACCCTATCCTTCACTCTCTGCATCGTGACCTGCCAAGCATCCTGCATGCAACTCTATTTAGACCATCTTCATCATCATGTCCCTTGCACCGTGTCTCTCCCTCTCCGTCGCAGTGATGTCGAGGAACTCAGAGAAGGGACCTCCGACGGATTTCTCCATTTCTTCCGACTAGGTAAGTTCAATTACCTTTTTAATTTACCATGTTGGTTTCTAGACGTTGTATGATGAAAACCATGTTGTTCTTCCAAGGTTTGAGGACGGGAACAGCACGGGGGAAACTCACCCATATTGTTCGACGAACCCGTGACTTTCGAGGATTCTTTCCGAGCTCTCATGGCCGTACACGGTGAAGCTAGGGTAAGAAATATACGCTACTCTCTTCCCTCTTCATTTTAGTACTTGGTTTGCGTAGTGGTGTAATCGTTTGCCGTCGACCGGAGCTACACAGCTCCGGTGTTCTTCCCCGATCTGAACCCAAAGCCACCAAGCCACCCGGCCTTCTCAATCAACCTCGGGCCTTAGCCCTTACTGGAACTAGCCCATCTCCCTTTTTGATTAATTGGCCTGCGGGCCGTGTTTGTGTGGAGTGTGTGTGTGATTGGGTCGTGTCCTGCATGGCCCATGTATGTGTGTGTGTGGGTTGTGTGGTGTGTGTGTTATGTAGTGCGTGTGTGTGTGTGTGTGTACCATGAGTGTGTGCGCATGTCGTGCATGCATATGCATGTTGTGCATGTGTGTATGTTTGTGTGGTGTGTGTGCGTGTGTTGTGTACGTGTGGGTGTGTATGTATGTGTTGTGCAGGTGTGTGTATGTGGGTTGGCGTGTGTGTGAGTGTGGGTTTGGGTTTAAGCCCAAACCACTCTTCTTTTCCCTAAACCCTTTTAACCTTACAACCTTAGGATTCTAAAAACCCATTAGACCTTAACCCATTCAACCTAAATCCTTTATTTATTTTAATTCAAGCCCAAATCCTTTGGAAACCCTTTTATTCATTTATTACATTTTTGTGTTTAGGTGAAGTTGCTAGTGAAGAAATTCTTAATCCTTATCCGCACAACTCTACTGCTAAGGAGTACTTGTGAGTGGATCCCTTCTAAAATTACATGATTTTATAGTTTAATTGCATAAATGATTAGCATGCTTACGAGTTTATGATTTGATTTATGTGAAGCCTGTTTATTAAATATATTGATTTTCGTCTCGTGTTTTTGGTGAGGAATCAATTGTTGGCCTATATTGAGCTATATTTTGATATATCGTATTTTCTATAAAAACCATAAACTGGTAGACTGTTTGATAGATGACGATAGGATGCTAGAACATGTTTTTGAAACCCCTCTTTATAGTATAGACGATGGACGACATTTATACTATGAAGTGGTTATTTATGAGAGGTGTAACTATTTGTGCGTACCTAGTGGACACTATGCCGCCTGGGGTGAGAATCTGGTGTTGGCATTGAGGCCGAGAGAAATAATCCCTAGCTATGGGTTGAGGGACATGAAGAGGCATTGGGCCGGGAGTTGGTAATCTCTGGCTACGAGCGCAGAGACCACAGAGCAGGCATTGGGCCGGGAGTGATATTTATTCAGTGATCTTACTAGCAGCACACCGCGCTTACGAGACGATCTACGAGATGATTTACGCGATGATTTATATGATGTTTTTCTGCGTTATACCTCTTGAGATGTTTTATGGCATGCTAGAGTTTCAGAAAAACCTATCACTTTTTATGCTAGTAGTTTTCATTATATTTAAACTGTGGGGATTAGTATCTTGATAACTGTTTTATTATTATTGTATATATGAACTTGGTCCACTCACCTTTGTTTTACACTCCCATTCAGGACTTAGGATCAAGACACCTAATCCAGGCGACAAGGCACTTCCGCAGCAGCATCTTTGAATCCTCTCGATGTAGGACCCACTTCTTTATTCATTCAATTTCATCTTAATTCTTCTTAGTGATTAGGTTTAGTTGTATGTTCTGAGCATGTTCCTAAAATTTTTAATTCATTGTATTTTAAATTTCTAACCCTTATTTATTTCTTATTCTTAGCTTTTGTATCAATTAATGGTTTTCGTCACCCTCGGGTGTCGGCCAACATGTGTCCATCCTGGTATTCAAGGAATATCAGGGTCGGGGCGTGTCATGCTATTTATGATATACATTCTCACAGAGATGTCCGATGGGCATATGTTCCTCCAAAAGGGCATCTATCTACATTAATGTAGTTTTACTGAATTAATTCCTTGCTTTCAAAAAGTGCATTTTGCTACTAATATTAAACATTTCACGCAGCCGAGTAGATTGGCAAACGTTCCTCCCAAAAGAGCATATAATTCAGTTTTGAGTCCTAAACCAAAAGATAATATATTATTTTGCCACTGAATTTGTTTGTCCAATCCACAAGTTTGAAAAGGAAATGGACAATGAATTTACCAGCCCACTGAATTTGTTTGTCTAAGGCAGCAGATAACAGATGAATGGAGCCTAGTATCAGCAACGCTAGCTCAAAATCTATGAGGAAAAATTGAAATATTAGGATGGAGGTCTGATCAAGACACATCAACCAAAAAGTCAGATTCAGAGAAACAAAAACCCTCAAAAGGAACCAAATCAAAGTAATTAAAATATTAGATCAACCATGGAAACCGATTAAAATTAAACTCGAAAATTGAACTCAGATAAAGCTGTAACTCAAACCACGGGTGGGCTGTGTTTGAATGAATGAGAAAATAGAGAAAAGGAAGGTACCTTAAAAGATATCTCTTTCCCTCTTCCAGAAAATGCTTAATTGTTCTTCTGAATCCTGAACTTTCATCTCCCACATAGATCACCTTATTCTATTTTATTTTACACAGAAACCCCCCACAGACGTCGACACAAGTGAACATGGCCGTGCTCATTTCTCAGAGGTTGTATATATAGCTTCTCCATTATCATGAGATTATATATGAGAAGCTTATCATATTTTCTATGTGCAGGATACTAGGTTAAATTGAAATTATAAATAACTAAAACATTTAAACCGAGCAAACCATTACATGAACCCAAACATTTTGAGGCAGCACAATTTCAAGTAACCAAAGGCAACCATGAACCAAGGGATCAAAATAGAAAAAGCAACACGAACAGAGGCAACAAGTGTTGTGCTAGGATAGCACCAAATCTTATGGAACCAACTCAAGCTAACCTACAGGAAATTTATCAAATGAAAATGCAAGAACAAAATATAAAAGACACCAAGATTTTAAAGAGGTTCCTCAACAGTCAGTGTAACTGGAGTACGTCCTCGGAGCAGTAGGAGCTCACCCAATAATCCACTATCAACCAAATTGAAGTTTACAAAGTGTTGGCAATCTCACAACCCAAATAACCCAATACAACCAATAGCTTTCACATACCAAAGAAACAAATAGAGAAAGAAATATAGTGATTAATTTTTTCTCTATACAAAGCTCAAAGCTATTACAACAACAACTACCTTGGTGGGTGATTACTAACCAAAAAGAAGAGCACCTTCTTCTTCTTTTCTGCTCTCAGTTTTCTACTCTCTGCAGCTCTCTTTGCTCTCTCAAAGATGGGCTACTAAAACAGAAAATGGTGCACCCTTCACTACCTCTCTCACATTCGGATGATAACTTCATCAATACAAAAGCACCCAATAAAAAATTCAAAAACATCATTATGACCTTCATTTTTTCTTTTCAACAAACATAATCATGATGCCTCCTCATCATGATGTTCCCTCATCATTTTTTCTTTCACCTTTTTTTTTCTTTTTATTTGTTTAATAGTCAAAAGGTAATGGCCAGTTGGCCACCATTCAACAATCTCCACCTTGGCCAAGTTCCGAAAACGTCATGATAAGCCAACCAACACAATTGACCCAAAAAATCACTCCCAAACACTAGCAAGAGAACAACTCATGCCGAGCTAAATGCTCCAAAACTCCTACTACTCAACGCCTTCTTTATATAGGCATAATGTGAGCCAAGTTCAAACAGTGAACAAACTTGGCTACACCAACAACCTTAGTCAACATATCAGCGGGGTTGTCTTTAGTTGGAATCTTCTGGAGAATGATTTCCCCTTCACCAACAATTTCACGAACAAAGTGATAACGCACATCTATGTGCTTGGTCCTCGCATGATGAACCTGATACTTAGCCAAATAAATGGCACTCTGACTATCACAATGTACCTCCACCTGCTTCTGATCAACCCCCAAATCTCTAATCAGCCCATGTATCCAAATGGCCTCATTTATAGCTTTAGCAACTGCCATATATTCAGCCTCTGTAGTAGACAAGACAACAGACGACTGCAAAATGGACCTCCAACAAACTGGCCCTTTAGCCATAGTAAACACATAGCCTGTAGTAGACTTCCTTCCATCTAGATCACCTGCATAATCTGAATCAACATAACCAACTGCAAAATGACCAATACCAAAGTCATCTCTCTTAAAGCATAAACCAACGTCTCGAGTACCATGGAGATACCTCAATATCCACTTAGTTGCTTGCCAATACTCTTTACCTGGATTATGCATATATCGACTCACCATGCCAACTGCACTAGCAATATCCGGTCTAAAGCATACCATTGCATACCTCAAACTACCAACCAAATTTGCATATGGTATATTTTTCATTTGCAGCTTCTCTTTATCAGTTTTAGGACATTGTAGAGAACTCAATTTAAAATGAGGAGCCAAAGGGGTACTAACCGGTTTGGTTGAATCATGAACTCCAAACTTCCGAATCAACTTCTCAAGGTATTGTCTTTGATTCAAATTGACCAAACCCTTCTCTCTATCTCTAGTGATCTCCATGCCAAGGATCTTCTTCGCTTCACCAAGATCCTTCATCTCAAACTCATTCTTCATTTGCTTCTTCAATTTCTCAATCTCTTCGACATTCTTTGAGGCAATCAACATATCATCAACATATATCAACAAATAAATGAAAGACCCATCTTGCAACTTCTTGAAGTACACACAATGATCATATTGACTTCTAGAATAATTTTGGCCTCTTATAAATTTATCAAACCTCAAATACCATTGCCTTGGAGATTGCTTCAAGCCATAAAGTGATTTCTTCAATTTGCAAAACAAATTCCCTTTCCCTTTCACTGTATACCCATCCGGTTGACACATATAGATCTCTTCATTCAAATCACCATGTAGGAAAGCCGTCTTCACATCAAGTTGCACAAGCTCAAGATCATACTGTGCAACAAGAGCTAACATAATGCGAATTGAGGAGTGCTTCGCAACTGGAGAAAAGATTTCATTATAGTCAATGCCCTCCTTTTGTGCATACCCTTGAGCAACTAATCTTGCTTTAAATCTCACATTGCTTTTCTCATCAGCATCTTCCTTCTTGGCATACACCCATTTGCAACCGATAGCTTTCTTGCCCTTAGGCAATTTATCTAACTCCGTAGTCTTGTTCTTCAAGAGAGAATTCGTCTCATCACCCATGGCATTGCACCACCTCTTTTTCTCCTCACTCTCAATGGCTTCCTCGAAATTGGATGGAATATCATCAATGATAATAGGAAGAGCAAAAGCAACATAGTCACTATACCGAGCTATCTTGGTAATTTGTCTCTTTCCTCTGTTCTTTGCAATAGACTCTTGAGGTGAAACTTGCTCTTCAACTTGAATAGAATCTTCAAGTTCAACTTCTTCAACATCCTCATGGTCTCCAACTTCTTCACTTGTAGTGGCTTCGGCATCAGTGGAAATAGGATTTGAAGTACCAGAGGCAACTTTCTCAAGCTCCACCTGTTAGACATCTTTCACATTCTTCTCAGAGTCTTTGTACATACTTTCTTCATCAAATATCACATCTCTGCTGATTATAAGTTTTTTCATCTCTGGGTACCACAACCTGTAACCTTTGACACCACTACTAAAACCAAGAAAGATAGCCTTTTTAGCTCTAAGATCAAGTTTATTTTCAGTCACATGAAAATAAGCAGGTGAACCAAAAATACGGATATAGTCATAATCAGAAGAAGGTTTTCCAGTCCATACCTTCATTGGTGTCTTACCCTGAACAGCAGCTGAGGGTAACCGGTTGATGATGTGACATGCATAATTAACTACCTCTGCCCAAAATGACTTGCTTAAACCCAACTGAGACAACATACATCTAACCTTCTCAAGCAAGGTTCGATTCAATCTTTCTGCAACTCCATTTTGTTGTGGAGTTCCCCGGACACTAAAATGTCTCACAATCCCTTCCTCTTTGCAAACTTTAAAGAAAGGGTTGGATGTGTATTCACCACCATTATTCGATCTCAAAATCTTAATCTTTCTCCCAGTCTGGTTCTCAACCATTTTCTTCCAACCCAAGAAAATGCTTAATACCTCACTCTTGTGCTTCATAGTGTAGACCCAAGACCTTCTTGAATAATCATCAACAAAGGTCACGAACCAATGTCTACCACTCAAAGAGGGAGTCTTTGTAGGACCCCAAACATTCGAATGCACATAATCAAGAATGCCCTTCGTCTGATGTACAACAGTACCAAACTTCACTCTAGTTTGCTTCCCCAAGACACAATGCTCGCAGAAATCAAGCTTACAAGTTATGGCACCTTTTAGAAGACCTTGTTTCACAAGCCCTTGTAGAGATTTCTCACCGGTATGGCCTAATCTCATATGCCACAGTCTAGTAGTATCAGAACCGGATGTGCCCATATTTTCTGAGATTGCAGATGCTTCACCTGTCACAGTGCTTCCCTGCAATAAATACAAATGAACATATCGATGAGCTTTCATCACAATAAGTGCACCATAAGTAACTTTCAATGTCTGCCCATCTGAATGAAACCTGAAGCCCTTGGATTCTAAAGTGCCCAAAGAAATAAGATTTTTCTTCAAATTCGGTACATACCGAACACCTGTCAACTCTTTAATCATGCCATCATGCAACTTCAAATGAACTGTACCAATCCCTTTTGTTGTACAAGGATTGTCAACTCCCATGAACACAACACCACCATCAAACTCTTTCAAGCTCGAAAACCAATCCTTGTAAGGAGTCATATGATGAGTACAACCCGTATCCAACACCCATTTAGTAGCACAATCAAATGATGAGGAAGTGGTTAAAGCAAAATCAAAAAGATCTGTTTCAACCTCAGCAACATTAGCTTCAGAACTTTCTTTTCCTTTGGTCTTCAACTTAGGACAATCTTTCTTCCAATGGCCTTTATTATGACAAAAGGCACATTCATCCCTTTCCAAGGTTTTTCTACCTTTAGAGTTTCCTCTAAGTCGAGAATGTGATTTTTTCCTACTAGTAGAGGACCCCCTCTCCGATGATCTACCTCTAACAAATAAAGCTTCAGAGGTACTATATGATTTTTATCTATATGCCTCATTTCATAATTCATCCAGGCATTTGACACATCTTCAAATTTCACAGTTTCTTTACCATGCATAATAGTGGTAACAAAATGCTCATAAGAATCCGGCAAGGAATTCAACAATATTAAGGCCTTATCTTCATCCTTAATATCCTCATCTAAATTTAACAAGTCGGCAATCAACTTATTAAAAGAATCAAGATGTCCAATCATTTTTGTACCTTCTTTGTATTGGAAGCGGTAGAGCTTTTTCTTCAAGTGTAGCCGGTTCTCTGCACTCTTCGTCATATACTTGTCTTCTAATTTTTGCCACAACACACTTGCTAATGTCTCCCGCATCACAAAATACTTCTGAGTTTTTGTAAGGCACAACCGAATTGAAGAGCAAGCCCACAAATTTAATTTCTCTCATTCTGGCTTCGACATAGCTTCCGGCTTCTCTCCCAAAGCGGCAAGTAGATCTTGTTGAGCCAACACATCTTTGACCTCACATTGCCACATCCCGAAGTTGTTTGTGCCATCAAACTTTTCCACTTCGAACTTTGCATTTTGCACCGTAGTTCTTGCAAACCCGGAGCTGCTTCCAAAAGGATTCTCATCTTGCCCGTCTGACATCTTTGGCAACTAGACAGTACCCAAGAGCAACCAGTGCTCTGATACCAATTGTTGTGCTAGGATAGCACCAAATCTTATGGAACCAACTCAAGCTTACCCACAGGAAATTTATCAAATGAAAATGCAAGAACAAAATATAAAAGACACCAAGATTTTAACGAGGTTCCTCAACAGTCAGTGTAACTGGAGTACGTCCTCGGAGCAGTAGGAGCTCACCCAATAATCCACTATCAACCAAATGGAAGTTTACAAAGTGTTGGCAATCTCACAACCCAAATAACCAAATACAACCAATAGCTTTCACACACCAAAGAAACAAATAGAGAAAGAAATATAGTGATTAATTTCTTCTCTATACAAAGCTCAAAGCTATTACATCAACAACTACTTTGGTGAGTGATTACTAACAAAAAAGAAGAGCACCTTCTTCTTCTTTTCTGCTCTCTGCAGCTCTCTTTGCTCTCTCAAAGATGGGCTACTAAAACAGAAAATGGTGCACCCTTCAGTACCTCTCTCACATTCGGATGATAACTTCATCAATACAAAAGCACCCAATAAAAAATTCAAAAACATCATCATAATATTCATTTTTTCTTTTCAATAAACATAATCATGATGCCTCCTCATCATGATGTTCCCTCATCATTTTTTCTTTCACTTTTTTTTTATTTGTTTAATAGCCAAAAGGTAATGGCCACTTGGCCACCATTCAACAACAAGAACATGGGCAACCATGAATAGAAAAATAAGAAATGAAAACATCTGTAAATAAATGCCTCAAAATAATCAAGGAAACAATTACGAAGGCAGCCATCTATCAACGCATTAAGATCTGTCATGATTCAAGGCAGTGATCACCCATATATCCACCGATACATCCTTCTTTTCAAGACACTCATACGAATAATGGGGACTATAGAGCCAAGCAATTTTTTCCCCGCACCGCAAAAACAAGAGACAGCTACTTGAGACAGCTACAAAATGACAGTTGCGCTTTTTGGTTTGGAGAACCTCCATATTTCATTGTTGTTGTATAAATGTTCGTCTTGCTTCTCCAACCTCCTATACTTGTTGTTTAAGCATGAACTACTTTCCTTCTCCATTACTTTCGTTCTCCATTATATATTTTATCTTACATTATTCACAATTCAAACATTTTCTTGTTAATTGTATCCTTGATTGTGATTCGAGGACACTTTGTTCAGTGTAGGACTGCAGATGACATGCTCGGTCTATCCTCATGTACTCCTTGCACACATAACAGCCCCACATGCAGACACCTTACAGCTTCAGATATGTTTGCACGAATCAGAAAGCGTCTTATCGATCAGTTCAAGCTATTTATCCTGAATCCATAGTGTCCATGCCATAAAAATAATTGAAAAAAATACTGTGTGTTAATTGAAGATTTTGTAAGACATATTCTAAAATCACAATAACAAAGACATTAGGATCACAGATTTAATAAACCAATAATTCAATAAACGAATTACAATTAACTTATATGTAGAGAGGAATCGGCGCATGTATAAGAATGTCTTCTACTCTCTCCAAACTATATGTTCTTTAGTACATAAAAGAATGATTATTGTAAAAGCAGAGACAATCTTTATATAGTTGCTAGGATATCTCTCAATCAACCCTATTATCATATGAGAAATACTCATTACCACAATTATATATTTCATGTCCCACCATAATAAGTCTTACTAAATGGTGATTACGTAATTGGTCAATCAAACTTAAGACTCTATTATTCTAGCTATATTGAGGTCGCAAGATTAGTCGAATATCAAGTCACTTAAATAATAAGTTACTAGAAAATCAAGTGAAATTGTACATCATTTCTGCACAGGAGTTAGAAGAAGAATATTAACTCTCTTTCAAGGGTCTTTTTCCTTTACTTTTTTTTTTTTTTTTGGTTAGACTTTGGGTCCCATGGTTTGAAAAGTTGGTCTCAAGGATAAACTAAGCTGAAAGCTAGCCGATAAACTTAACCACTTCTCGGATGGAGAGAAACTTCGGTACAACTGCCTCACTTATTTGTGTTTGTAGGAAGACGGCCACGTGGTCCAAATGCATGTAATTAATTTTTTCTACCAATAGAGGATTGCCAAAGAAGCTTAAATGACAAACACCTCTCTCCCCAGTATCATGAAGCAATTACTCACTTTTGTTTCACAAATTACATCTTTTGATCAATCTAACCATCAAACGTCTCGAACCAGACTTGAGTGTGAATTCCAGCGATTTACAAATCGCCTGCTTGGTTCAGTCAAATACCCGAACTAGACCTAAGTGCATGGACCGCGACCCATAAAGCTTTACATTTTGTGATCTTAGCCAAATATGGCAATTCCTTTCGAGGAGTTTATAGTGTTGTTGGAGGAAGGCTCGTCTCCAACTTCCCGTGTACTTATGCGTGATCTACTTCTCAATGAAATTTTTATATTCTTATGAAATAATAAAATAAAATATATAAATAATAAACACAACTTTAGCTATAACTTAATTTTCTTCAACCTAACAACCCCAAATCGTTTCTTTGTTTTGCTTCTGGAACTCCTAAAGTTGTAATCATAAATATGTTTCTTGCAGAGTTATAATCACACGTCTCATTGTTTGCCAGCTAAGGTTAAAAGCTTCATGTCAACCTTCCAAACACGTTTTGTGATGGTAGATTGAAGGACTCACAAGCACTGCAATGATGATCTACCGAGGTTCTATCAACGTAGTGCTGAAAGTATTCTTTGAACAAAGAAGCGTCCTTGATGATGATTCAGGGACGCTTTTTTCAGTGTAAAAACCGGGCTGCTTTGGAGGCGGCAAGGCAACATCACTGCTCAACATCAGAACCACAGATGACATGCTTGGTCTATCCTCAGGTACTCTTTGCACACATAGCAGCCCCACATGAAGACACCTTACCACTTCAGATATGTTGCACGAATCACAAAATGTCTTATGGATGAGTTCTAGTGGTTTATCTTGAATCCATCGTATCCATGCCTTAAAACAAATTGAAACATGTATGATATGTTAGTGGGCTAATATGTAAAAGGGGCTTTGTTGCGGACCTTCTATACTGTCAAATGCATGTCATTAGAAGACGTGCTTCGAAGAGCACCGTCTAATTCACTATTCTTTTTAAAGTAAAATATCATCACCTCGTTGGTTAAACTTACATGTCCAAGAAGGTTGTGGTCGTGATCTGGATGAAGAAATCCCCTGTTCTTCTTCCTACTCAACATCTCGAGCAGTATGACTCCAAAGCTAAACACATCAGATTTCATCGAAAAAATTCCATCTGCTGCATATTCCGGAGACATATAACCACTGCCAGATCAATATGTAGCGACTAGTGAGAAAGAATTTCAAAAGTAGAACAATGAAAATTATAAACCACACAACAAGTCTAAGCATGCTTACTAGGTTCCAACCACTCTGTTTGTGTTGGCATGACTTTGTTCACCGCCGAATGTTTTAGCCAGGCCGAAGTCTGAAATCTTCGGGTTCATATTATCATCTAGCAGAATATTGCTAGGTTTCAGATCTCGATGTATAATCCTTAATCTAGAGTCTTGGTGAAGATAAAGAAGCCCTCGGGCAACTCCACCGATAATGTGGAAGCACTTAGGCCAATCAAGCAATTTTTGTC
This sequence comes from Malus sylvestris, assembly GCF_916048215.2. NCBI lineage: Eukaryota > Viridiplantae > Streptophyta > Magnoliopsida > Rosales > Rosaceae > Malus > Malus sylvestris. Next base: position 34,253,484 of record NC_062264.1, on the reverse strand, counting down.
CCTCCTGATCTGAAGAAACTTTAAGCCTGTTATTTCGATGCCACATTGAATCCTAGTATAATAAGGTTGAAAATGAAGATCATACCAAAAATATAGAAGTCCAAGCTTTTGTTGGGCATGAATTCATATATTAGAATTTTTTCGTCTTTTTGAATGCAACAACCGAGAAGCTTAACAAGATTACGATGCTGAAGTCTGGCTATGAGTATAACTTCAGTTTTGAACTCTCTCGTTCCTTGTCCGGAATTCTTTGAAAGCCTCTTTACTGCAATTTCTTTTCCTCCTATCAGTGTACCCTGTGGACCATCATTTCAAAAAGACTTAATTTTTTTTTATAGCAATATAGCTAATTTTCGTTGCATGAATTCATGTTACCTTGTACACAGGTCCAAAGCCACCTTCTCCCAACTTGTTGCAGCTTGAAAAGTTGTTAGTGGCTTTAGCTATGGTGGTCAAATCGAACAGTGGTAACTCCATCTCTTCCATGTCTTCTCCAACGTATTCTTGTCTGCAATCCTTTCTTCTGAGTCCTGAAATAGTAGAAGATTCTTCAGCATGGATAAAAAGATGTGAACAGTTAGCTACACTATCGGAATTAAATACTACCTTATCAAATGCATTTTTAATGTATTGGGTGATCTAATAATGGCTGCTCTTTTCCTTGGAATGGTCAGTGCTTTTGATTTTTAACTTATCCGTGGGTAGAGAATTTTAAAGAATTTATATGTTCTCCTCTGCTTTTCAGTGTTTTTAGGTGATTAGAGTTGAACATGGAAAAGTTTTTGCGGCTTTTAGATATGTTGGACCTCTCAAGGTTGATGTGGTAAGTAATTTATGGAGTTATATGTGCAGTGGTCAAATTGTTTTTTTGTATGTCGATTTCAATTTACTGGTTCTGCTATGACTTACTACTGTTCATTTTTACTCTAAGTAGGATTTTTTCAAAGACAAACTGCAAGAAGATTTGCTTGGCCACTTTGATCAATTAAGGTGATTAGGAATTAGGACCTTGGTTATATCCAACAGTTTACCACCTAAATACAGAATTCATATAGAAAATGCAATCTAGAAAATTCATTCAGGTATAGTGTATAACTTGAAATGCAATCTAGAAGGGTAAATCGAGTGATTCCTTCTTTGTTTGAAGTATTGACAGATGCTATTGAGTAATTGTTCACAAAAGAATTAATACAAAGTACTTTAAAAAGAAAGAACCATGTTATATTAAGAATAGTGTAAACTAAAATCACCAGGGAAATGTATACATTGCTGAATTTGATGATGAAATTGGTTAGGTACTGTGTTTCCTGTAGATAATGCAAATACTAAAATGAATGGATAGTAAATTTTTGCTAAAAAACTATAGGATACACAAATGTTTTTACCCAAATTAACACCATTTTGATACCAGATTAAGAATATAGTTTATCTCTTAATACACAAATGTTGATAATAGTTTTTGTAACGTGCTAGAATGGATTTCAAAATTGTGCTAAAGTGGAAATGTATACATTAGTATTGAAGAGATACGAACATAACCCTAATTTGTGCTATAATGGATGTCAAATCTGCAAAATGGTTTTTCATCATAGTGTATGTGTGATAAAGATTTTGTGTGCAAAGTAATACACATGGATTGTATGTGGGAATGTGTGAGTGTGTAAGCGTATGCAGTGTGGTTTATCATGACGGTGTATGTGTGAATTGTGTGTGTGTACGTATGACACAGTATGTGCGGGTGTGCGTGTGAGTGTATATGTGACTGTGTGTGTGAATGTTGTGCTTTGTGTCTATAATCAGTTTGTGTGTGTATGCAGTGTGTGTAAGTACAGTGTGTGTGAATATTTAATTAGCTCGCAAAGTTTGTTTGTTCAATCCTTTGTTTGTTCCTGTGAATTTTGATTGTACTAAGCATGTCAAATTGCTAATGGCTTTGCTGTGTTTGTGAATTTCAGAAATTTGGATCGTTGGAGGGAGCAATTGGGCCGTTGGCTTTTTGAGGTATATTCAGTTACAATAATTTTGTTAATGTATTGTTGAATTTTTATTGCCAGAGAATTGTGATTTTGTTACCCTTATTTTTGGTTTTTCTCCTCTGTGAAATAGAGAATTAGGCCTCAAATTTTGGGGCATTCTCTAATTTTTGTGATATTTGTTGTGGATTTTGGTGCATGCTCTAATTTTTGTGATGTGAGATCCATGTAAGCGCCTCTAAACATTGATCATTTGTTCAGTTGATTAGTCCCACGCCAAGACCTTATCCTAAGTTAGGCATCACAACATCTAGAATTCTTTAATTCATTTATGAGAGCATTTTTGTATGTTGTGCTGTCGCTATTGTTTAATACGTATACTGCTTAATTCGAATTTTGATATAAGTTTTCATTAGAATTTAGAATCTTTGTTATGATCAATAATGTATTGTTTTTTGAGATGAAATGATGTATTGTTTTGGTCGAAGATATATTGTTATGATCATTAGAATTTCGTATACACCTATGATTTAAATACTGCTGAATATTTAATATGCATTTGCAATTATTTTGGTAAAGAAATTGAAAAGGAATGTAAAGGCCTATTCCTTTCGAGCTGGGTTGCCTGCCCCTCGTTATCATTTCCAGTGCCACATGATTTGGTGTTTTCTAAATTAGTTTTGATTTTGGTTTTTTTCTTAGGTCAATGTTATGTCACACACTCATAAGGCCACCCATTCGAAAATTGATCAATTTCTCCAAATAAATTTCAATAAGGCTATCTGATTAGGATAGTTTTAAATGAGATGAGATTAGTGTGGGGTTTTATGAGAGCAAAATACAGGAATATTTTTTGTGTTTTGAGAAAATTGGAGCAATGGTCTACTGGTTTTGATTTTGGTTTATGAGGTTTACTTAGATCAATGTTATGTCACACTCACAAGCCCACCCATTTATGTGTGTGTACATCAGTCAATGGTTTACTAGTGCGATACTATTTTAAATTTGATACTGCGTCTGGAAACCGTCAATTCTATGTTGTGGGGAGGGTCAAATATCTTTAAGGTTGTTGGATTTCTGATTATTCTTAAGATTTAGAGCTGAGAGTAGTTGTTAAATTTATTAGCTTGAGTCATGAGTTATACTGAAAGATAATGCTTTAGTGCTAATAGGGATTTAAACTTAGATTATTCTAACTTGCATAGTTACTGGATCACCCAATACGTCAAAACCATCTTTCAATATCACGTGGTGGTTAACACTTTGTGGATAGCTTCTTCTCTCTATATGCTCAACTTGGAATCAACATTTTTGGTATGTAGTATTCTGAAATGCATTCCTTAAACCCCATTGTTTGTTTGGAAGATTATCATGTCACTGTCTCTCTGCATGTTATGATCTTTAAAATTGGTAGTGTTGTATTGCAAGATTTCTCATATTATTGTGCTGCAACTTCAGGTACAAAAAGGTCCTCATGATGTGGATGCAGAGACTATTAAAATGAGCATGTTTAGCTGCCAAAATCCAAAAAGACAATGACAGGGATTATGAAGGGAGAGGAAGAGGAGGGAGAGGAAGAGGAAGGAGAGGATGAGTAAGTAGTTGTTTTGGAATAAGTGGCAGTTGTAGAACTTAGAAATGAATTTGCAAACCGCATGTATATTTATACCAATGTTTTAAAAAACTAGCCTCAAGGCGTGCCTAGGGTGCCTTTGAGGCTGTGCGCGAAGGCTAACGCCACTGTTTTGCTGGAGTGGGCGGAAGGCGTCGTCGGAGCTGCCTAGGCACGCCTTAGGTGATTTTTTTTTTTTTTTTTTTAACTCCCAAACCCATAACTGCCTCATATCTCTTACTTGCATTATCGCCTCTCTGCCTTTTTTTTCTGATTTTTATTTTTTTATATAATGGATGTGTGTGATGTCTACGTGCATTGTTATATGTGTGTTCATTGTGTTTTTCATCCTCTATTACATATATATATATATATATATATATATATATAATATGTATATATATGTGTGTACTCAGTGTGATTATTGATTAATAATCTTTTTTTAATATAATATATGTGTACACTCAGTGTATATATTAAAAAATTTAGGTCCCGTGAGGCTTTGCCTCACTCCTCACGCCTAGGCTAGGCTAGGCTATCCCTCGGAAGCCTCGCCCACGCCTCACGCTTTTAATACATTGATTTATACTTAAGTGTAGTTTTTTACTTTCATTTTTTCAGTTTGTTTTGTTAATGGTTAAGAAGACATGAATCACATGCATAAATATTGCATATCGTATATATACGTGGAACTTTTGATATGTTTTATATGGTTTAAAAACTCGCAGCATCGTGCGGCACCATCGCTAGTTAAATACTAACTACCTTATCTAATGCATTTTTAATGTGTCCGAAAATAGTTACCTTCATTTCTGAGTTTCTTCTTCTGTACGTACAATATCATTCCAACAAGCAATCCCATGAGAAAAACTGCAGAGCTGAGGAGAATTGCTAGTAGCCGTCTCTTGTTGAAATTGCTCTTTTTCTTAGCATGATCTGAAATCTCTGTTTTAAAGCAAACTTTTCATGTGATCTCGTAGTGTTGCAGTAACTGTGATTTTAACACTAACTTATTTAAACCCTACTTTGCATACTGCAGATAAAGGTCGAAGACGTACCTAGTTCTGAAGCTGCCACCCGTATATAGAGGTCTTGACCACCGTTGGGAGTGAATTCTTTTATGTCGGTGAGGTTATCAAACCAAAGCACGCAGCCACTTCCTCCCTCCCTGATGTCCAGATTTGCACACGCAGTACATGAGCAGTTTCCCAAACATAATCCCTTGCATTCCTTAAGGCTCGTGCTTTTATCAAACCACGAGGTTGATGTGTCTGGCAATTTCATCGCACTGTACTTTATGAAGCCATCTCCATCGCTGCAGGCCAACGGAGTCCTTCGAACACATCCATCAGACCAATATCCCGAATTCCAATCTTTCAAAGATTTTGGTACAAATCCCTTAAAGCATTCACATATCGGAGTGTTAAAGTTATTGATACTGCAACTAGAAAATGGACCACACAAGGCATAACTTTGACACCGATCTGCTAGGAATGTAACGGGAAGATCCCAACTCTGTTTTTGGTGCACCCATGTGAACTGCTCTACGACCCCTGATGGGCTCAATACAGTTCTCGAGAACACTGACGTGCTTCGGAGGCTGTACTGAAAATAGACCTCGTCCTTGTTCAACACAAATTCAAAAGCAGATATTGGATTTGGTTCTCTAAAACGATATCCTAATCCTGTCAAATAAAGGCCATTCCATGACCCTGGTCTAGCCAGTATCTTAGCTCCTTTCATAAGAAGAAGTTGTGGTAAGCCACGATAATCCATTCGTATCAAAAACTCTCCTGGAGCAGGATCTTCTGTGCTCTTCCAAGACGAGAGAGATCTATCTAAACCAGTAACCAAGTCCCAACCAATCTTCATTTTCGGTAGGTGTGTGTCACAAGGATAATCAAAACTCTGCCACAAGAAGTCATCCGGGTTAGTTTCGTTTGCATCTTGCACCACAAGATTTCCAGAATCCAAGAGTTGCGACACTGGATTCCCCGCGATTCTTGAAGAATTCGATGACCACACAATGCTGTTTGAGCTATTGAGGAGGACCAGAACTCCTTGCTTGGTGAGCTTCAGAAGTCCCGAATAATCACCAAGTGGTGTTTCTCTGTTGGCTACCCACACAATTGCATCAGTAGAAAAATTGTACCATATTCCCAAGTACCGGCTTTTTGATTTACCAGGGCTGAAGAATCCCAGTTCATAGCTTCCACCTACTGAAACCAGAGTTTCACCATCTCTTATATATTGACTCGGAGTGATTGTGCCCAGTGCAGTTGCAGCTGAGATTCTTAGAAGGGAGAATAAGAAGAACAAGCACATAAAAAAGCTTCTCAAGGCTTTGCATGATTGCATGGTTGTTCTGAGATTGTACACTTTGTCCAAAGAAATTAATACAAAAATTATGCAGAGAAGATGGACCATTGACCCAAAGAAAAATCAAAGGACTTGGGTATCTTAATTAACCCAAGACCCAACTAAATTGACAGCTGATAATAATAGTGATCACTTGTCCAATGGTGGATTGCCAAAGAAATTCATATGATAAATGCCTCTCTCCCAGCTGTCATGAAACAATAATTCACTTGATATCAGTTAGCGAAAATTATAGAATGAATTGGCTCATAAAATTGCATGACCGTTAAATTTTTAGTCCTTGAATTTTAAAGGAGACAAAAGAAGCAAAACTTTCATCTTCAAAAGAAACAAAATACCCATCAAGCATGTCAAATCTTATATGGAATTCAAGCATTAGCTAATAAAACCTACCTCAAATATGATGGCAAGTATTAGCGAGAAAATCAAATCATTGGGTGAAGGGAACCAACTTTTTGTACCAAGTTTATTCATTAAATGTGTTTGTAATTGAATGAAAAAAAATGTGTCTGTATTTGAGAAAATAAATAAATAATATATTTGTACACATGTCAAACTTTTACGTGTCATAAGTAAATGACCATCCATAGGGTTATGCAAATCATTATTTGATTGCATCTTGTTTTCATTTTATTTGGGAGGTTACGCGTTCAAATCTCAAAGAGAAACGTGTTCAAATTTTTAAAAATGAATGCTGGCAATCTTTGTATTTGAATTTTTATTCTATATTAGTCACTCTTTTTTCATCCTGCAATGTTGCACAATGATTTTTTAAGTCACTTTTTAATTCTCATGCCAATATTATATAACATTGTCTAAAAAATATGAGGTTTTTCAAGTCATTTTCATTAGTTTTCTTTAAATTCTATAAAGAGTTCCACTTTTAAAAGTATTTTTGGCATTTCTCATCTGCTAAAACTCAACAAACTCTAAGATCGTTTAGTCATTTAACAATTATCTAATAAATAAACGAACTATAATATTTATTATACACTGAAATTTTAACAAGGTAAACGAAAAAGCAAACTATTTTTTATTTGGCTATTACAAAGTCTTACAAAAAAGGAAAAGAACAAACAAATCAATATAAAATGCAATCGGATGGAATATCGTTCCCTGCCTGAAATAAAGCTAATAAACACACGGAGCATGTCGTTTCATGCCTACAGAGAGTCATTGTCGCTTATTACCTGTCCTGGCACGAAGAAACGGTACTTCTCAACTGCTTTTCAAAATCACTTGCTAACTAGAAGCTTCTCCACTACAAAAAAGTATGGGCACTGCACACAATAAATTATATGTGCCATTTAAGACCAAAGAGCACCAACAATTGTGCCCATAGACCAATAGCAACAGTGCAGCTACTATATTTAAGTATGTGCCCTCTATGGGCGTCACCATTGATTAGAGGGCACGATAAGGCTATGTGTGCTCAAAGAGTTGAGCACAAATAAGGTTTTTATTGTGCCCTGTTCTGACACTTGTGTCAGATGCCATTTCAGATTCATGTTACCACAATTTTTGTAATTGTGCCCTATCAATTAAATTAAAAAAAAAATAAAAAAAAAATAACAAATTCGAAATACCCTACAATCTGAAACAAACATTTGAAAATGTATATTCATCCTTGAAAGGCAGTCATCCTTCCAGTGGAGGTGCCTGTGCTCCACGCGCCATCCACAACAGTACCACAAGCAGCAACAATGCGACCTGCAACCACGCCAGGGGTTTCAAAGTCTATTTTGGTCCAAAACACAACCATTTTCAACAATTCAAAAGCTAAAACAAAGCTACAAAGGTAAGTATTCAAAATTTACCTTCTTCAGGGCCATTGGGTGGCCGGTGATAGCCTAAAATCAGCCTGAAAATCATAGCCCTCACTGGAAATCTGGGGAATTTGTCCCTTGAGTTGAAACTGCTTCCAAACTTAACCAAATCAGGCATGCAGTGCACAAAAACGTCTCTAAACAACTTAAAGAACCTAACTAAGGTGTTTTCGAGACTCACCCATACTGGATTCGACAGAAAATCTCGCCGAGGAGTCAAGCCACAATGGAGCTTGTCATTTCGTCGCATCGATTTCGATTTCCAGAAAGCAAAAGGTAATGGGGAGTCTCCAGTGAGGAGAGGAAGGTGATGCTGGTGGTTGCCTCACAGGAGATTGCCAACTCCATTGTCGTCATTGCTTATGTGCTTCTCTGTGTCAAGGAAGAAGCCGAGAGGGAGAGATAGAAAGATTGTGAGAGAGCAAGGGTGGCAGTGTAGTGTTTGGGTGGTGGCAAGGTTCATCGGAGTGGCTAGTTAGATGGTGATGGATGCTGCAGTTTTTTGTGTAGTGAGCACACAGAGATGGTGAGGGAGATGACAGAGAAAAGTCTGAAGAAGTCGAGAGAGAAAGAGAGAGATGATTGCGTGAACGAGTGAGACGGAAAGAGTGATGGCGTGCAGAGAGGAGTAGAAGCACCGGGAAGGGTGAAGACGCACGTGGGTGGGTCCCATGGGACACAAAAACCCATTAGAAAATTAATAAAATAATTATATACATAACCATGAGGGAGACGAAAAGACTGTTGGATTAATACTCAACAAATAATTATATATACATGGGAAGGGTGAAGACCCACGTGGGTGGTGCATCTGCCTGCTGGGAAAGTAAAATGGGAGAAGCCTTTGGCTTCTAAAATACTCTCAGTCCCAAAATTACCATTTTGCCTTCTAACTTTAAAAATTCGTAACTTATCGTTTTAACTTCGAATTCATATCCATTTGTGACAACGCGTTCATTACGATAAGCTACAACATAATAGTTCATCTACCACGACAATTTTACCACGGACTTTATGAGCGTGTTATAAAAAGTACAAATTTACCACGGGCATAACAAGCACATAGTAATAACAATTTTTTTATCACAGACAAATCTTAGCTCGTTGTAAAATAACAGTAAATGACCACGCGCAAAATTGAACGTTATAAATATACTAAAATCATCATGGACAATGCTTGTGGTTAATATTATTAACATCCACATCGTCTTTTTGTTATCTATCACGGACATAATATGTGATGGAATCACACACACTTAACTAAAAAATCTAGAGGAGGTGGGACAAGAATTTTGTAAAATTTCAAACATCTTTTAAATTTGAAAATTTCACAACACTCCCGCATGCTTTTCAAAATATAAAGGAGGTTCAAATTTCATTTATTGGTTTATCTCATCCCATCAGCTAGTAACTGCAAAACTCCCCCTCCTCAAATCGTGAGAAATTAAACCGACCTTTGTCACTCTCCTCTCTCTCTCTCTCTCTCTTAACATTTCACCAACAACAACCATTTTTCAGTTTTCTTCCTCGTCCACTTTGAGTCCTCAGGAGATCTGTATCTCTCTCTCTTAACATTTCACCAACGACAACCATTTTTCAGTTTTCTTCCTCGTCCACTTTGAGTCCTCAGGTATCTCCGCCACTCTCTCTCTCTCTCTCTCTCTCTCTCTCTCTCTCTCTGTTTGGCTGCCGACAAATTCCCAATTCACCACTATTCCATTTCCCAGGTAACCAAATAGAGAACCCATTTTGTGAAGCTCCCAACTTTCTCCTTCAATTGGATTAAGATTTGTTAATTTTTTTGTCAAATTTGTTGACTTGCAACTTTGTGGTTCAGTATGTGAAGGGAATTTATGGAAATTGACATTGATGAGCTTCTGGGTCGCAACCGGCCGGTGAGCATTCCGATGAAGATGGCGATTTACGTGTGGGGATATTGCAAGTTCGAGCAGACCGGTCGGAATGGGAAGGAGCAGCGGTAGAGGATCCCGAAGCAGTTCTCTGGAGCTTTTTGGGTGCACGGCGAGGACTAATTGGCGGTGGCTGGACATTGCTTGCGACCAGGAGCACACCGCCTCTGCTGCATCAAATGGGTTGCTTTTCACTTGGGGTAATTAAGCTTCATTTTTTTTATTTTATTGTTTTAATGTTTATAAATTTCAATTCTTCCATTTTTTTAATTTAATCAAGTAATTATATATTGTGTTTGGTCTATGTGCATTAGATAACCTGAATGTGTAAGCGATTGATCATGAGCTAGTGACTTCGGTCAATTGGGAGATGGAACGGAGCAATGAAGAAATGCTAGCTTTAGAGGTGGAGCGGATAGGAAGAATATCTTAGAAATTTGATGATTGTAATTTAAGTTCTTGGCTACATTTGATCCATTCTCTGTAATGCAATGCTAATTTTGCACCTACATAATCTTGTTGAGGTTAGTTCTGTATAAATGTTCAAGTTTTTATTGATTAATTTTTTGGCGTCATGTGTGGACCATTAGAGATTCGTCTATTTAAATTTTTACTTGTTAATTTAGCTTCAAGTTTTGTTTATCTATTCACTATTTTCATCCATATGCTTATGTCTATACAGATGGATAGAGAGAGGCACCAATTTCTGAAGCTCAAGCATTAGAGGCAGTATTTCACTCTCAAGTCTTTTGTTCGAAAGTGTTCAAAGAAATGTGTAGTCTTCAATTAACAATGTCTTTGTTATTAGAGGTCTATTTGGCACTTAGTATAACTCATTGGTTTTGTTGTTAGTTTTAGTGTACAGCTTGTAATATTTATATTTTGAATATGTGGTTTTTTACGTAATCATTATATTGCAGTAAATATGCAATTTGTATATAAATATTATATATTTATAATTTTTATTGAATAATTTTTTTTTTTAATTTTTGGGAATTGTTTTATAACGGGCATTGTTTGTGGTCACATGGTGTTAGATTTCAATCTATCATGGGCACAATCCGTGGTTGCATCATATTAGACAACGGCCATAGCTCGTGGTTGAAACTGTGACAGTGTATTTAAATAAAATATAATATTTACCACCAAGTGTCTTGAACTCGAAAGCCCCACAAAAGACGAAATTACCCACCATCTTATTTGTTTTCCAACGAGTTCCACATAATCATACAAAAATGAATAACCAAATCATACATCTATAAAAATATATATAGGGTGGTTGGACTTAATCTGGGGAAGCAGAGATGAAAGAGAGAGATAAGGAAAGTAAAAGAGAAGGAAAGATGGGAGACAGGAAAAGAGAAATGAGAGAGACGGAGAGAGAGATGAGACAGTAAAGTCAAAGAAAGGGGGTGTATGGTGGGTTTTGATCAATAAAAATATATTAAAATAAGATTTTGTCTTCAGATTGTTGAAGTAAGACAAGATACTTATGTGTATAAAATTAAATAATTTAAATATACTAAATCAAAGGGCACAAAAATTATTTATGTGTGTACGTAAATTAATAAAAAAATTATGATTACTGATATTTATAAACAGTGACACAAATTTTGGTGCAAACATTTTAATGGGCACAAATGCAGGACACCAACCAATGTGCCCTTTGTTTAGAGGGCACATTTGAGATGGTTTTGGTGCTCACTGATATTTAAAAAGCACATATACGTATTTGTGCTCAATGATAATGAAAAGGGCACAAATGAATTGTGTTCTTAGCCCATTTTTCTTGTAGTGCTCCCTGCAGATTACAAGATGCAAAAGCCATTAAAACAATAATATCACATGCTTTCAAAGCTACCCACCAACTTCCCGCCTCACCTGACCCTTACTACTAGGGCATTTGCTGTAATTCCCTTACTACTAGGGCATTTGCTGTGGTCAACAACATTAATTGGACAACCAAACTATTTTTTATTTAATTAATTTTTTATAAACATGATTTTCAAATAAATAAACTAAAAAATAAATTATTCGAATCATGATGCAAAATATTGCAGGACGAAAAGGAAAGCATCCCAATCTCAAGTTCATTAAGCTTTAGCCATTACAAAGTCTTACAAAATAGAAAAAGAACAAAAATAAAATGCAACGAGGTGGAATGTTCCATGCCTAAAATAAAGCTAATAAACATACGGGGCATGTCGTTTCAAGCCTAGACACATCGTCCGCTATTACATGCCCTGGCGCCAAGAAACGGTACTTCTCAACTGCTTTTCAAAAGCACTTGCAAAACTTGAAGCTTGTCCCTGCATATTACAAGATGCAAAAGCCATTTAAACAATATACTAGCCTCTCCGCATGCACCAACTTATTTGTTTTCCAACGAGTTCCACATAATCATACAAAAATGAATAACCAAATCATACATCTATAAAAATATATATAGGGTGGTTGGACTTAATCTGGGGAAGCGGAGATGAAAGAGAGAGATAAGTAAAAGAGAAGGAAAGATGGGAGACAGGAAAAGAGAAATGAGAGAGACGGAGAGAGAGATGAGACAGTAAAGTCAAAGAAAGGGGGTGTATGGTGGGTTTTGATCAATAAAAATATATTAGAATAAGATTTTGTCTTCAGATTGTTGAAGTAAGACAAGATACTTATGTGTATAAAATTAAATAATTTAAATATACTAAATCAATGGGCACAAAAATTATTTATGTGTGTACGTAAATTAATAAAAAAATTATGATTACTGATATTTATAAACAGTGACACAAATTTTGGTGCAAACATTTTAATGGGCACAAATGCAGGACACCAACCAATGTGCCCTTTGTTTAGAGGGCACATTTGAGATGGTTTTGGTGCTCATTGATATTTAAAAAGCACATATACGTATTTGTGCTCAATGATAATGAAAAGGGCACAATTGAATTGTGTTCTTAGCCCATTTTTCTTGTAGTGCTCCCTGCAGATTACAAGATGCAAAAGCCATTAAAACAATAATATCACATGCTTTCAAAGCTACCCACCAACTTCCCGCCTCACCTGACCCTTACTACTAGGGCATTTGCTGTAATTCCCTTACTACTAGGGCATTTGCTGTGGTCAACAACATTAATTGGACAACCAAACTATTTTTTATTTAATTAATTTTTTATAAACATGATTTTCAAATAAATAAACTAAAAAATAAATTATTCGAATCATGATGCAAATATTGCAGGACGAAAAGGAAAGCATCCCAATCTCAAGTTCATTAAGCTTTAGCCATTACAAAGTCTTACAAAATAGAAAAAGAACAAAAATAAAATGCAACGAGGTGGAATGTTCCATGCCTAAAATAAAGCTAATAAACATACGGGGCATGTCGTTTCAAGCCTAGACACATCGTCCGCTATTACATGCCCTGGCGCCAAGAAACGGTACTTCTCAACTGCTTTTCAAAAGCACTTGCAAAACTCGAAGCTTGTCCCTGCATATTACAAGATGCAAAAGCCATTTAAACAATATACTAGCCTCTCCGCATGCACTAATGTGCATGCGAGAGGCATTTTTGCATCACGGGCCCTACGCGGCCCTAAAAATGTATTGTGTTATTCTTTTTCATTGTAATTGTCAAGATATATTTTAATTGTATTGTGCAAAGATGAACTTTTTCCTTATCAGGCATGTCCTAAAATGTTGTCAAGTTTTTGGTTTTCACTTTGCGTAAAGTAATGATTTAAATGTTATTCATGCAATTGTCAAACAACATGAGATATTTGGATGCAAGTTCCTATCTAAAGTTCATGAACAATGGTAAGTAGATGTAAATAAAAAAAGAGTAGATAAAAACATTAAGTAGCTCTTCTCTGTATTGATATTAATATGCAAGTTACTGTTATTGCATATATTTTTTCCCCATGTTATCTTTTCTTTTGTCAAAAAAAAAAAATATTGCGTTCTCTTTCTTTTTTGGGTTTGTGTAGGAATACGAAGAAAAAAAAATAAAGTGGATTTCATCAAATCAAGAATGGACACAACTGATAGGAGCAATAATTTAGTTTTACATAATGAATATCTAGTTAATGCTTGACTTCATGAATAAAGACATTCTTGATTTCACGAATATTGAATATCTAGTTGTCAAGTTTTTCGTCCTTCCGCCATGCTTGCCATCCGTTTGCTTGCACTTGATGCTTTAGATTTTCATGGTTAATCTGCAAGCAATGATGATAAATTAAGAAGTCTAATTGATTAAGATGTGAATAATGCATTATAATGCACAATCCCAAATATAAAGATTGTAAGCAATTTAACCTAAATACCTTTAACTTCGATAATTTTCCCATAGCAATACTTTTACTCCAGTTACTTTTAGAATACTGAAAGATAAATAAATTGTCAAGTTTGAAGTAACTAATTGTAATCATGTTTACAAAATTAAATAGTAAGAAATGTTACCTTAATCTTGTACTTCAACCTTGTACTTTGAGACGGGTGTGATGCTTGTAAAACTGATAGAAAAATGCAATTTTATTTCTATTTGAAAATTGAATGCAATTTGAATTGATAGTATACATTCATATGAAAATAAGAGAAGAGTTACCATATTTAGAAAAGTTGTTTGATCACTATTAATCTTTTTCCTACACCCATAAATTGTTTTTTAATTTTTTTTTTAAATTTGATAATTAATTTGTAGAATGATATGGAGAATGCAATTAAACGTAAATAGGTAAGAAATGGTGTTGTACCTAATTTTTTGGACTTTATTCCAAATGCGTATGATGTGAGGAGTTGTTGAAGGTTTTAATTCTTCTACCGCCTTTATTCCAAATGCGTATGATGTGAGGAGTTGTTGAAGAAAACAAAAGGGCTTTCTTGGTATTTTTGAATGTTTCACCAAACTGGCCCTGGCCCTCTCCCTTTATATATATAGATGACATGCTTTCAAAACTACCCACCAACGTCCCGCCTCACCTGAGCCCGAGCCTTAGCTTCTTGAAAATCTACTGTGATTCCAGCGATTTGCAATGTGTACGCCGCCTGTTCGATCAAATTCCCGAACCAGACCTGCGTGCGTGGACCATGCTCATATCAGGCTACACGCGACATGGGTTCCTCAAGGAATCCATAAATCTTTACGCTTCGCTCAGAGTTCGGCCCGTTGTGCCCGATAATCTTCTGCTTTTGTCAGTTGCTAAGGCGTGTGCTGCTCTTGGTGATATTTGAAATGCTAAACAGCTTCACGATGATGCAATTGGATTTGGGTTTCATTTGGATGTCTCTTTGGGCAATGCAATGGTCGATATGTTTGGAAAATGTAAATATGTTGATCTGGCGAGACTGGTTTTCGATGCCATGGCGGTGAAAGATGTGGTATCTTGGACCTCTTTTTTTTTTCTTGTTATGTTAACTGTGGGATGCCTAGACAAGGTTTGGAGGCATTTCACGAGATGGGGTTGAATGGAGTGAGACCCAATGTGGTAACAGTTTCTTCAATCCTACCTGCTTGCTCGGAGTTGAAAGATTTGAATTTGGGAAGTCTGATTCATGGGTTTGTGGTCAGACATGGAATGGAAGAGAATGTTTTCGTTAGCAGCGCCCTTGTAAATATCTATGCTAGTTGTCTGAGCATTAAACAAGCTCAGTTGGTATTTGATATGATGTCTAAACGAGATTTCGTGTCCTGGAATGTACTTCTAACTGCGTATTTTTCGAACAGAGATACCAAAAAAGGGTGTAACTTTTGCTGGCTATGTCTATGGGTCAGCTATGTCCATGGGTCAGCGATATCTTAAAGCCAATTGTAAGGGTTTAAATAGAAATACTGAAGATATTTCCACGATTATTCAATGGCACCCTCCGGATCAGAGTTATGTTGTGAAATCTCGTTCCTGGATTTCATTGGTATAATCTACGTATTTGTACTATTGAGATTTTATATTATTTCTCGAGAATTTATTTTAAATCGTTTGGATTTAGATTTTAATTAAACTAGTTACGAAGAGTGAAGTTTGGAAAATAATTATTTAAAATTCGTTGACCTTTTGAGGTCACAAGTAATGTTTTCGAATAAGTCTCGAAGCCACGAGCCCATAGGCGAAGGGCGTTTGCGAGTCCGAGTTATAACGGTATAGTTACGGACGTTTGAAATTGTGAAACTATAAATTGTGGGAATTATTTTAATTTCAACTTATGGCTAAAAGGCCCAACATTTATTGGGATTAAAGGGACCGGATATTATAAGTGGAATTGGGCAAAAAAAAATTAGAGAGAGAAGGGGGAAGACTCTAGAGCACCCTCTCCTCCCTCTGTATCTCATTTTTTTTAGAAGGGGGTTGGAGAGGGAAGGAGGTCGTCACTTCCCACCACCTCTTCCAAATTCATCTCACGATTGATCACCATGACATCTTGCTTTCCTCTATCTATGAACCCCATCTCCCTATGGTATAAACCAACTCTACCACCCCAGCTTAAATCCAATTGTATAAGTGGAGACACAGGACAACAAGAACTGAAAGGAAGGAGAGAGGGTAACAGAGAAGGCAGGGATGAGAAAAGAAAGAAGAGGGTCGCAAAAGGTGGGTTTGAATCATGAAATAAACATGATTTCATTTGTGTTATCCAATGGGTGGAAAGCTTTGGTAATTATTCTCTGATACTCTAAATTTCTTTTATGGTCATTATTGGATGCTATTATGGGAAATTAGTTTTATATGCAGTTGTTGTATGTGCAAGTTTTTTATATGATATATGATACAAAGCTAGTTTTATACACAAATGCCTAAACCCTATTTTGGTATAATACCCGAAAGGGATATTTGTATAACATAATTAATTGGGTGGAGTCAATTGCATGTCATATATTAGCCACGTTTTTTTTTCAAGACTAGTATTATGCAGATACTTGCTTTTATCTATTATATACACAAAAGCTAAAGGGGCTGCTTTGGTATAAAAGTTGAAATGACTATGCCATTTATAGTTCCTTTTGAATCAAAGTGATAATCTGTTCATAACATACACTTGATTTAAATGGTTTGAGAATTATGATTCACTCATGGATTTCTAATTTCCCAATAGGCCAATACTACTTGCACAGATTAGGTTAATATGTTCAAAGAAGGGAATTGGTTTTAAGAGAAAGTATATATGATCCCGCTTGGTATATCCGCGATTGGGGACCTTACGCATTCTGGGGGTGATAAGGATTAGTTGTACTTGGTACATTCGATAGGCGATTATATTTTGAGTGGATATCACTTGATTATATAATGTGAATCTATTGAAATGTGATTAGTCATTGATCTATGTTTATTAGTCGTGATTTGACTTGTGTATGGATGATATCTGTGAAATGTGATTTGAAGTGCTTGATGAATTGTTCGATGGAAAGTAATTTGATGTGCATATTTGAAATGAGATTTGATTTGCATGATTGGCCTGATGTGATGAAATGTGAGGGTTAGGAGTGGACTATGAACCCATTGTCATGGGGTTTGTTACTTCGAGACTTATTTCACATATCATATCATTATTTCATTTCTTGTTTCTTTGAGCTTTTGTATTTTGAGTACTTGTTTCATGTTTTCTTCTTTGAGCATTGCTATATTTGTTGGACTTATGCTCGGTTTAGTTGAGTGGTCCGGAACCCCTTCTACTTCGCGATTCCGTTGAGAGATGGTCTAGGATCGTGTTCACCTTGGGGTTATAAATTTTGGATTGAGATAGCTTCGGAGATGTAGACTTCGACTAAACTGTGTCACCCTAACCCTACTTTTCATTGTGTTGTATGAGATTATGATTGTGAGCTGTTGTGATTTGTTTCAGACGAACCGTTGGATGTTTGGGTGACTCATTCGGAGTTGCAAAGGCTTGGTATTGATTCTTTATGAATGATTTATATTAAAGAGATGTAAACTGTTATTAATGGTTGGCTTTATCATTATTATCACATCCTTGTATTATTGTCACTCACCCGATCTTTGTAGCTTATCTGAATTCTTGATGCCAATGCACCATTCCCATGTTGTAGGCACTGATTGTACAGATGTCAAGTCTGAAGAGATTACAAGAGGTCGCTTAGTATTTTGGTTGGATTCTGTTGAGTGGTATAGAATCCGTACTCTTGCTCATTTCCGTAAAGGTAGTCTGACCTTAGAGTCGAGTGAATATGAATTGTTCACAATAGACATTGTGTATAGATTAGACTTATCATGTTAGTACTTGAAATCCAGGTGGGGAATTATGTAGGGATCCTTTATTAAAATTTGTGAATTGATATGGGACCTTATTGATTGAATAGCACAGTAATTGTAGATATCATGCATCTATGATTTTAGGATTGATTAAGTAGAACGATTGCGGAATGATGTGGGATATGATTGTTATTATTATGATTAGTCTCGTTACTCGAAATGGCTTGAGAATAATATTGTGCTTTGTTGGTTCTTGGATACATTACATGTGGTGGATTAAGGTTTCATGTTGAAACATAGTGACTTATATGATGGGTGGAATGCAAACCTTGATTGTCATATTGGATTGTTATGTAGCCTTGAATCTAGTACTTCCATACTTGTCAAGTTCTAATGATTGATTGAGGAATGTTATATCTTTCGGCTGGAATGTACATTGGTAAATGTAGATGGGTAGTGATTGATGAACTACGAATGGTTTGATCTCTGATTAGGGTACGTAGGCAGTCTAACGAGGAGGTTAGATGCAGCCATAAAGCTTACGAAAAAAAATTATTACGCAGTTGGATCTTGAGTTATGCCTTGTAAATATATCGAAGGTGGGATTTGTTAGATATACGGATGCTGGATAACGTCACGTGTCGATCCTGGACGTATGTTGGGTTCGGGGCGTGACATATGTTAAGCTAAATTTTGACGGCTCAGTGGCCGGGGACAAGGCTGCAGCGGGATTTGTCTTAAGGAATCATATTGGGCAGCTTATTGGCGGTGGAGCTTTAAATATTGATGGTACCACTATTTCTAAAGTGGAGGCTAGGGCTCTCAAAGAGGGCCTTCTTTATGCTCAAAGGAAGGGCTATACAAAGATTATGGTAGAACGAGACTCTAAGTTGGTCATTCAGTCAGTGTTGGACCGGGGTGCGACGCTGTGGAATCTGGTTCCTATTATTGAAGATATCAAGTGGATGGCGACCAAATTTGCTTGCATTGATTGGAAACATATTTTTAGAGAGGCTAACTTTGTGGTGGATGTCTTCGCTCACCAAGGCCTTCTTATTACTGATTGTCATATTTGGGATCACCCCGTATTCCTTCATTTGCTCTTCATGCTCTTCAGTTGTTCTCGGGGGTTTTCCTTTTAATACATTTTTTGCTTGCTTCAAAAGATAAAAAAAAAAAAAAAAGGTGTAACTTTAATTTGTAGGATGAGAAGGATAGATGTTAAATTGGATGGTGCTTCATGGAATGCTGTTATTGGTGGGTGCTTGAATAATGGGCAGACCGAACAGGCGTTGACAATGCTCAAATAGACGGTGGAGAAAAACTTCAGTACGGCTGCCTCATTTTAGTGTGATGTTTGTGTTTGCGGGAAGATGGTCACGTGGTCCAAATGCCTGCACTGAAGTTTTTCTACCAATAGAGGATTGCCAAAGAAACTTAAATGACAAGCACCTATCTCGAACCAGGCTTAGAGTGTTAATTCCGGCGACTTGATCAAATACCCGAACCAGACCTAAGTGCAGGATCTATTTTCCTTCTCAATAAATTTTATCTTATCATGAAATAATAAAATAAAATAAAAAAATAATAAACACAACTATAGCTATAACTTAAATTTTCTTCAACCACCTAACAACCCCAAGTCCTTTCTTTGTTCTGATTTAGGAACTGATAAACTGGTAATCATAAATATTTTTCTTGCAGAGTTACAGTCGCAGGTCTCATTGTTTCCCAGCCAAGGCTATAAGCTTCACGTCAACCTACCAAAAACATTTTGTGATGGTAGATTGAAGGAATAACAAGCACCGCAATGATGATCTACCGAGGTTCTATCAACGTAGTGCTGAAAGTATTCTCTGAACATAGAAGCGTCCTTGATGGTGATTCAGGGACACTTCGTTCAGTGTAGAAACCATGCTGCTTTGGAGGCGGCAAGGCAACATCACTGCTCAACATCAGAACCACAGATGACATGCTTGGTCTATCCTCAGGTACTCTTTGCACACATAACAGCCGCACATGAAGACACCTTATCACTTCAGATATGTTGCACGAATCACAAAACGTCTTATCGATCAGTTCTAGTGGTTTATCTTGAATCCATAGTATCCATGCCTTAAAACAAATTGAAATATGTATGAAATGTTAGTGGCCTAATATGTAAAAGTGTAACCAGGAATAAACTTAGGGCAACTATTATTCAAGAAATAAAAAAAAACCGAGACAAACATGTATCAAAACATCAAATAACTGTCGAAAGTTTGAGTGATGAGAACTATATATTGAGCCAACAGTTAACCAATACGACAATACACCAGCACACTGAGAGTTCAAGACAACCATGAAGAGTCATCAAATATCAGTGGCAAAAATTTATACGAAGTCGACTATGGGTAACAATGCGTCCAATGATTATGACAGTATGAGTCGGGATATCCAAACAACAAGGAAAAAGAGGCAATGCATAAGATAACTGTGAGGCAATCATGAACCAAGGTAACAACACACTTGAAAATTTGAGGCAACAATAAACCAATGAAACAATACTATTCAAGAATAAAGTGAGGCAACAATTAACTGAAGCAATAATGATGAGGCATCAATACAGCCGAGGCAACAATAACCAAAACCAACAATAAACCGAGTCAACCATAACTGAAACCAACAATGCATCGAGGCTGAAGAAGTTGAGGTTCCACCATAAAACCAATTGGTAATATAGGGAGTAGCCCAACCTTTTAGAAACCTTTACAAGGTGTCTTCTCCCATCAATGTGAGATTCATTTACAACATGCCCCCTCATGTGTGGTGAATTTTCAAACCTAACACATGGACAATACAACAGGGTGACGTGGAGCGCATGTGCGAGTGTGGGCATTTGACTTCACACATGTGACAACCTGCTCTGATACCATGAAGAAGTTAAGGTTCTACCATAAAACAAATTGGCATTATAAGGAGTAACCCAACCTCTTATAAGTCTTTGCAAAGTTTCTCCCCCTATCAATGTGAGATTCATTCTCACCAGAGGCAACAACTAATCGAGGCATCAATACAACTGAGGCAATCATAACTGAAGCCAACAATAAACCAAAACAACCACTAATCGAGGCATCAATACAACCGAGACAACCATAACCGAAACCAACAATAAACCAATGCAACCACTAATCAAGGCATCGATACAACCAAGGCAACCATAACCGAAACAAATAATAAAACAAGGCAACCACTAATCGAGGCATCGATACAACTAGCCAACCATAACTGAAACCAACAAAAAACTGAGGCAACCATAACCAAAACCAACAATAAACTGAGGCAATCACTACTTGTCACACCCCAAATTCGAAAATAAGAATGATAATCGAATTAGGACGTGAATAGAATTTAAAAAAAAATATTTAAATATTACAACGAAAGTATGATAGAACCAAAACCATCTAAAGGTTCACTTAGACTTGTAAATATAAGAGAATGAATAATGTGCCTTTAAGGAACATGTTCAGAGCATACAACTAACTATAATATTAAAAGAAATAATATAAAATTGAATGAAACAAAGGATGGATCCTACACCGAGAGGACTTGAAGATGCCGATGCGGAAATGCCTGGACGTCGGGATTGTATACCTCGATTTTAAATCCTGAAGGGGACGCAAAACAAACATGAGTGGACCAAGTTGATATATATATATATATATATATATATATATATATATATATATATATAAAATAAAACAGTTATCAACATACTAACCCCTAGGTTTTATAAAAACACATATATATCATGATAGACATAAGTTTTCCGAAACCTAGCATGCCGTGAAAGTCTCAAACCATAACTTGTATATATAATAATCACTAGTGAATTGTCCGATAACTCTCAGGCTCCATGCCGGCTCCCCGTATCTGAGTAGACAGTCAGAGGAAAATACACTTCAGGCCCCATGCTGGCTCCCCGTCCCTGTGCTAAATAGCCAGAGCAAACACACTCCAGGTCATATGCCAACACCAAACCGTCACTCAGGACGGACCTGAATCTATCCCTTCGTCCTGTAGCGGAAAGGACCACTAGGTAAATACAAAACCATTGAACATATATATATTGAAAACCAACTTCATAGTATAAAGTCATCCATCATCTATACCATAAAGAGGTGTTCGAAACATGTTCTAAATATCATATCGTCATCCATCGAATATTCTATAAGAACATGGGTTATACGAAAAATAGTAATAATTCAAACTAACTTCAATAAACATGTTATCTCACAAAACGTTTCATAAAACGTAATCATCAAATCATGCTTTTCATGTATGCATTTCTATAATTAAAACATGCATTTTTAGAAGGGGTCCACTCACAGTACTTCGCCGCCGAAGAGCCACGCAACTAGCGAAGACAGAAATGCCACTATAATTGCCCCTAAGCACATAAAGGGCCAAATTAATAAAACTTTATAATAGAAATTGAATTTGGGAAAACGGACATTGGAAACGGATTTAGAACGTCGAATTACCCTAAGAAGGGTCTTGGATAAATTTCGTGAAATGTCAACAAAATATCCTTAGAATATTCCAAAGAATATTCCACATAAAAGGTTTGGGTTTAGCTAATTAGGTGGGCTAGGTTTAGAGGAGAGGGCTTAGGGCCCTGGTTCAAAAGGCCCGAAGGCCTTAGGCCTAAAGGTTTTGGGTTTCGAGATAAAAAGGTTTAGGGCCTTAGCTAATTTGGCCCCAAGGCCTTTAACTTAAAACAATTAATAAAATAAATAATAAAACTGAAATGGGTTTTGGGTTGGGCTCGGCAAGAAAGGCCCAAAGGGCCTGGGTTTGGTGGGTCACCGGACCCAAGGATGAAGAAGGCCAAAATTCGGCCAGAAATCCACACCAACTTTAAACGACCATAACTTTATCAAAACTCAACGAAATTGAGTGATTCAAAAACAAAAGTTGTAGTTCTCAAAGAGACGAAGAGAATGGTACCTCACATGACGTCTAACTCACCGTGGTTTGGCCAGAAACCTCCTCAAAACCACTGAGGTCGCCGAAAATTGGGTAAGATTCAAATGGATATAACGTCTTCAATACTCAACGAAATTGGGTGAAACAAAAAGGAAAGTTGTAGTACTCAGTGAGACGAAGAGATTGATACCTTTTACGCTGGCCAACTCACCGTGGTTTGGCCGGAAAGTGCCTCGAAAGTGACGGATTCCTCCCAGGAATCCGGGGAAGTCTCCCCGATGTGTTTCTTCCTAGTTTCGACGACCAAAACACATAGATACAATCAGAAATGAATTATGAGGATAAAAAAGGGGAGGTTTAGAGTGTTATCGGAGCTTACCCATATCAAACTCGCCGGAGTTTGTTTAGGGACGAAGATGCACAGTGGCACTGCCACTGTTGGAGTATCACTCCTTCAGGTCCTGATTTCAACGTCACCACGCTCAGGTGGTACGGGTTGTGGTTGGTGACTGAGTGTGTGTGCGTGTTCGACGGGAAGAGGAGAGAATAGAGAGAGAGAGCCTCGAGGGAAAAAGAGGAAAAAGGAAGAGAGAGTGAGGGAGGGAAAGAGAGACCGAGAGAGAGAGATGAAGGGCTTGGACCCGGGGGGACAACAAACAAAGGTGGGCCCCTTGGCACACCTATTAAGACCCAAAAACAATCTTAAAAATAAGATAAACTCAAACTTAGTGAAAATACAATCTAAATTAAGGGTGGGTATAACATCAACTCTTACAACATAGTCTTCAGATACTAGGACGCTTTATTTTAAGCACAACTAGGAAACCAGCACACATATGATATGACTATTCATTTAGAGACAGGTCATCCTCATGTTCTTCCATAACGGTACCTGCAATAGCTAATAGGTCACCCTATTAGGGTGTGAGCATTTCATGCCCAGTAGGAACCATATGTCCTTCAAGCTCATTTGTCATAGTTAATCAAAGTACCACGCAT
The DNA here is from genome assembly GCF_916048215.2 of Malus sylvestris. Classification (NCBI taxonomy): domain Eukaryota; kingdom Viridiplantae; phylum Streptophyta; class Magnoliopsida; order Rosales; family Rosaceae; genus Malus; species Malus sylvestris. The sequence goes on along the minus strand of NC_062264.1, from coordinate 34,229,628 downwards.
CAAATAATCCGGTAAAATACAAATGATATGACAAAGAAGTACACATGAACTCACTCCCTTCTAATCCCGCTAAGTTATATTTATGGCATCCAAACCTGCACGTCCCATACCATGCTTATACCACTTGGTTCCGAATACCATAAAATATAAATTAACTCCCATTCCTCCCTTAACCCCGAATTTTATTAGTAGTTTCAGTTTCATTAACATGGGCCTTTCTCCCGACGCCCAACTATACGTTCAAGCCCTTCACCCTACGCTTGAACATATACAAGTTTTCAACAATTTGCTTAACCAAGTTTACACAACCCAACACTTAACTCTATAACATATAATGCAACCTGAGCATTTCAATTTAACAAACACAATTGTAAACCTCAACATAGTCAATCCAACAATTTTATATAACTCAACCATTCATCAAAACATAACAACATTTAACATAGTCAATATATATAATACACCGAAAAAAGAAACCATCAACCCTAACACAACCAAGACAATCAATTGATTCAATTTCACCCAAGCATTTCATTACTACTGTATTAGATATAATTACTAATATCACAAAGATTAACCATGATATAGATCTATCATCGGGAAATAGAGCCCCTACCTCTTGTCCAGCTAACTATAATACCTCTCTAAGCCTCTGAAGTGTCCGTAGTCACTCCCAGACCTAACATCACATAAATAATAGTAAAAGTTAGCATAAAACTGGAATGAAAATTCTATTTCAGCCTAACAAAAGATTTACCCAAATATACCCATCACAACCCCGTGAAAAACCAAGCTTAAGTCCCCATATTGTGACCCTATTTTCATCCCTCAAAAATCCATGTAAAAGGATGAAATTACTTGGATTTTAAAGCTTAACAAACCTAGTTTCTAATCTACAAGAGTTTCTCAAAATGGATTTAAGAGAAGAAAATAATCAAGTTCCAAAGTTGAGTTCACAACCAGTTTTTCTGCAGAAAATCTGAAGATTTCCAGATTTTTTTCACATTTTCAAATCATATTTTTCCATAGAAGATCTCAACCAAAAACGATGAAATAAATTGGGCTTTGATCCTTGTCATATCTAATTTCAAATATATAAGAAGACTCTATAAGAAGATGAAATGGATTGAGAAGAAACAAGAGCCAAAGTGAGGTTCACGAAACTGCTGTTTTCTAGAAATCAAGGTTGCAGAGGTAAGAAAATAGAAATTTAACAAATTTAAGCTAACCTTTTGTACCAATTGAAGAACACACCAGCACCCTCTGAGCTTCCCTCTTCCGATTTCCTACTTTTCCCTTTCCAAAACCTCTCACTCTCCTCTAATTCTTCAGTGAGAGTTGGAAATACTCCCTCTAAGCCTATCATTGCCTCTCCTGATTTAGAATGCTTACTCACACCCCCTAGACTACCCACATCACCCCAAACATTTATGGACAGAATCTGATTCCTTGGCTCACCCACCGTGTGATGGTTGGGAAGAAGAAGAAAAATGGGGGATGGCTACACGTTAGCTCATCCTTATTTGTTTCTTTTTTTTTTTTTTTAACTAAAATAATCTTACTCCTATAATTTATATATAAATATATATATATATATATATATATATATATATATCCAAGTGTTACACTAATCGAAGCACTGAGGCAACTATAATAGAAATCAACAATAAATCGAGGCATCAATACAACTGAGGAAACCATAACTGAAACCAACAATAAACAGAGACAAGCACTATTTGAGGCATCTATACAACCGAGGCAACCATGGATGAGGCATCAAAATACTTGAGGCAACTATTGACTTCCACAAAAATATACCAAGGCAACAATGACTCAATGTATCAAGATAACCCAAGAAAACCATAAACTGTAGCAACAATATACTGAGATAACCCTAAATCCCGGTATCAGGATAACTGAGCAACAAATTGGGGAAAATTGCGAAAAAAAACAAAGGCAACAATGTATTGAGGCAGCAAGTAACCAAGAAAAGCATTAGAGGTTAATAGTACACCGAGGTACCATGAATTAAGGCAACTAGCAACCATAATTATGAACTGAGGCAACCAAAAACAAAGCCAGCATATATCAGTCCAAATTCCACACCTACAAATTGTATACCTAAACAAAACAAACAGAGGATACACATAACGGTACTCAACTTGTGAAAATTAGGTCAAAATAAAATACGAGAGGCATTTTCCCACAACCATGATAAATTAAGATGCATTTTCCCACACAACCATGGTACAACACATATTATAATACAAGTGGACAATAAATTTGATATGTTCCATTTAAGGTATATTTTTCAATGTCGATGTTTCAGGTACAAGAAAAATATCTCGTTCAGGTTGATATGTTCCACTTCGGCCATATTTTAATAATTATAACAATTTAAGAACTTTATTAGTTTTGTCAACTTTTTTATTTAGATTAAGTATAAAATTTAAGTTCATCAATTACTCAAACAGTTGAAGTGTAAAAATTTAGCAGTGTTTGTGTTACTCTTTTACTTTTAGATCGTCTTAGCTCTACGTCATTTGGGTTCTTATTCATCTTTCTATGGACGCATCAATGGGTTCTTATTTGTCTTACCTCGACGTCATTTGGGATCACTGGAGAAGATTTTATCCATATCTGTTGCCAAAAGCCAACGAAGTTGCTCACCGGCTTGCATGCTTTGGGTTACAAAATGACAGGTTTGGTGAACCTCCATATTTCATTGCTGTTGGATAAATGTTCGTCTTGCTTCTCCAACCTCCTATACATGTTGTTTAAGCATGAACTACTTTCCTTCTCCATTATATATTTTATCTTACATTATTCACAATTCAAACATTTTCTTGTTAATTGTATCCTTGATTGTGATTTGGGGACACTTCGTTCAGGTACTCTTTGCACACATAACAGCCCCACATGCAGACACCTTACAGCTTCAGATTTGTTTGCACGAATCTGAAAGCGTCTTATCGATCAGTTCAAGCTATTTATCTTGAATCCATAATGTCCATGCCTTAAAAATAATTAAAACAAATATTGTGTGTTAATTGAAGATTGTGTAAGATATATTCTGAAATCACAATAACTAAGACATTAGGATCACAGATTTAATAAACCAATAATTCAATAAACGAATTACAATTAACTTGAAATGCAATCTGTTGTGCTAGGATAGCACCAAACCTCATGGAACCAACTCAAGCTAACCCATAGGAAATTTATCAAATGAAAATGCAAGAACAAAATATAAAAGACACCAAGATTTTAACGAGGTTCCTCAACAGTCAGTGTAACTGGAGTACGTCCTCGAAGCAGTAAGAGCTCACCCAATAATCCACTATCAACCAAATGGAAGTTTACAAAGTGTTGGCAATCTCACAACCCAAATAACCCAATACAACCAATAGATTTCACACACCAAATAAACAAATAGAGAAAGAAATATAGTGATTAATTTCTTCTCTATATAAAGCTCAAAGCTATTACAACAACAACTACCTTGGTGGGTGATTACTAACCAAAAAGAAGAGCACCTTTTTCTTCTTTTCTGCTCTCAGTTTTCTGCTTTCTGTAGCTCTCAGTTTTCTGCTTTCTGTAGCTCTCTTTGCTCTCTCAAAGATGGGCTACTAAAACAGAAAATGGTGCACACTTCACTACCTCTCTTACATTCGGATGATAACTTCATCAATACAAAAGCACCCAATAAAAAATTCAAAAACATCATCATAACCTTCATTTTTTCTTTTCAACAAACATAATCATAATGCCTCCTCATCATGATGTTCCATCATCATTTTTTCTTTCACTTTTTTTTTCTTTTTATTTGTTTAATAGACAAAAGGTAATGGTCATTTGACCACCATTCAACAATCTCCACCTTGGCCAAGTTCCGAAAACGCCATGATAAGCCAACCAACACAATTGACCCAAAAAATCACTCCCAAACACTAGCAAGAGAACAACTCATGCCGAGCCAAATGCTCCAAAACTCCTACTGCTCAACGCCTTCTTTATATAGGCATAATGTGAGCCAAGTTCAAACAGTGAACAAACTTGGCTACACCAACAACCTTAGTCAACATATTAGCGGGGTTGTCTTTAGTTGGAATCTTCTGGAGAATGATTTCCCCTTCACCAACAATTTCACGAACAAAGTGATAACGCACATCTATGTGCTTGGTCCTTGCATGATGAACCTGATACTTAGCCAAATAAATGGCACTCTGACTATCACAATGTACCTCCACCTGCTTCTGATCAACCCTCAAATCTATCTCTAGTGATCTCTATGCCAAGGATTTTCTTCGCTTCACCAAGATCCTTCATCTCAAACTCATTCTTCATTTGCTTCTTCAATTTCTCAATCTCTTCGACATTCTTTGAGGCAATCAACATATCATCAACATATATCAACAAATAAATGAAAGACCCATCTTGCAACTTCTTGAAGTACACACAATGATCATATTGACTTCTAGAATAATTTTGGTCTCTCATAAATTTATCAAACCTCAAATACCATTGCCTTAGAGATTGCTTCAAGCCATAAAGTGATTTATTCAATTTGCAAAACAAATTCTCATTCCCTTTCACTGTATACCCATCCGGTTCACACATATAGATCTCTTCATTCAAATCACCATATAGGAAAGCCATCTTCACATCAAGTTGCACAAGCTCAAGATCATACTGTGCAACAAGAGCTAACATAATGCGAATTGAGGAGTGCTTCACAACTGGAGAAAATATTTCATTGTAGTCAATGCCCTCCTTTTGTGCATACCCTTTAGCAACTAATCTTGCTTTAAATCTCACATTGCTTTTCTCATCAGCATCTTCCTTCTTGGCATACACTCATTTCCAACCGATAGCTTTCTTGCCCTTAGGCAATTTAGCTAACTCCCAAGTCTTGTTCTTCAAGAGAGAATTCATCTCATCACCCATGGCATTGCACCACCTCTTCTTCTCCTCACTCTCAATGGCTTCCTCGAAATTGGATGGAATATCATCAATGATAATAGGAAGAGCAAAAGCAACATAGTCACTATACCGAGCTGGCTTGGTAATTTGTCTATTTCCTCTGTTCTTTGCAATAGACTCTTGAGGTGAAACTTGCTCTTCAACTTGAATAGAATCTTCAAGTTCAACTTCTTCAACATCCTCATGGTCTCCAACTTCTTCACTTGTAGTGCCTTCGACATCAGCGGAAATAGGATTTGAAGTACCAGAGGCAACTTTCTCAAGCTCCACCTGTTGGACATCTTTCACATTCTTCTCAAAGTCTTTGTACATACTTTCTTCATCAAATGTCACATCTCTGCTGATTACAAGTTTTTTCATCTTTGGGCACCACAACCTGTAACATTTGACACCACTACTAAAACCAAGAAAGATAGCCTTTTTGGCTCTATGATCAAGTTTATTTTCAGTCACATGAAAATAAGCAGGTGAACCAAAAATACGGATATAGTCATAATCAGAATAAGGTTTTCCAGTCCATACCTCCAATGGTGTCTTACCCTGAACAGCAGCTGAGGGTAACCGGTTAATGATGTGACATGCATAATTAACTGCCTCTGCCCAAAATGACTTGCTTAAACCCGACTGAGACAACATACATCTAACCTTCTCAAGCAAGGTTCGATTCAATCTTTCTGCAACTCCATTTTGTTGTGGAGTTCCCCGGACACTAAAATGTCTCACAATCCCTTCCTCTTTGCAAACTTTAAAGAAAGGGTCGGATGTGTATTCACCACCATTATCCGATCTCAAAATCTTAATCTTTCTCCCAGTTTGGTTCTCAACCATTTTCTTCCAACCCAAGAAAATGTTTAATACCTCACTCTTGTGCTTCATAGTGTAGACCCAAGACCTTCTTGAATAATCATCAACAAAGGTCATGAACCAATGTCTACCACTCAAAGAGTGAGTCTTTGTAGGACCCCAAACATCCGAATGCACATAATCAAGAATGCCCTTCGTCTGATGTACAGCAGTACCAAACTTCACTCTAGTTTGCTTCCCTAAGACACAATGCTCACATAAATCAAGCTTACAAGTTGTGGCACCTTTTAGAAGACCTTGTTTCACAAGCCCTTGTAGAGCTTTCTCACCGACATGGCCTAATCTCATATGCCACAGTCTAGTAGTATCAGAATCGGATGTGCCCATATTTTCTGAGACTATAGATACTTCACCTGTCACAGTGCTTCCCTGCAATAAATACAAATGGCCATATCTAGGAACTTCACAACAAGTGCACCATAAGTAACTTTCAATGTCTGCCCATCTGAATGAAACCTGAAGCCCTTGGATTCTAAAGTGCCCAAAGAAATAAGATTTTTCTTCAAATTCGGTACATATCGAACACCTGTCAACTCTTTAACCATGCCATCATGCAACTTCAAACGAACTGTACCAATCCCTTTTGTTGTACAAGGATTGTCACCTCCCATGAACACAACACCACCATCAAACTCTTTCAAGCTTGAAAACCAATCCTTGTGAGGAGTCATATGATGAGTACAACTCGTATCCAACACCCATTTAGTAGCACAATCAAATGATGAGGAAGTGGTTAAAGCAAAATCAAAAAGATCTGTTTCAACCTCAGCAACATTGGCTTCAGAACTTTCTTTTCCTTTGGTCTTCAACTTAGGAGAATCTTTCTTCCAATGGCCCTTATTATGACAAAAGGCACATTCATCCATTTCCAAGGTTTTTCTACCTTTAGAGTTTCCTCTAGGTCGAGAGTGTGATTTTTTCCTACTAGTAGAGGACCTCCTCTTCGATGATCTACCTCTAACAAATAAAGCTTCAGAGGTACTATAATGATTTTTTTCTCTATGCCTCATTTCATAATTCATCAAGGCATTTGACACATCTTCAAATTTCACAGTTTCTTTACCATGCATAATAGTGGTAACAAAATGCTCATAAAAGTCTGGCAAGGAATTCAACAATATTAAGGCCTTATCTTCATCCTTAATATCCTCATCTAAATTTAACAAGTCGGCAATCAACTTATTAAAAGCATCAAGGTGTCTAATCATTTTTGTACCTTCTTTGTATTGGAAGCGGTAGAGCTTTTTCTTCAAGTGTAGCCGGTTCTCTGCACTTTTTGTCATATACTTGTCTTCTAATTGTTGCCACAACACACTTGCTAATGTCTCCCGCATCACAAAATACTTCTGAGTTTTTGCAAGGCACAACCGAATTGAAGAGCAAGCCCACAAATTTAATTTCTCCCATTCCAGCTTCAACATAGCTTCCGGCTTCTCTCCCAAAGCGGCAAGTAGATCTTGTTGAGCCAACACATCTTTGACCTCACATTGCCCCATCCCGAAGTTGTTTTTGCCATCAAACTTTTCCACTTCAAACTTTGCATTTTGCACCGTAGTTCTTGCAACCCCGGAGCTGCTTCCAAAAGGATTCTCATCTTGCCCGTCTGACATCTTTGGCAACTAGACAGTACCCAAGAGCAACCAGTGCTCTGATACCAATTGTTGTGCTAGGATAGCACCAAACCTTATGGAACCAACTCAAGCTAACCCACAAGAAATTTATCAAATGAAAATGCAAGAACAAAATATAAAAGACACAAAGATTTTAACGAGGTTCCTCAACAGTCAATGTAACTGGAGTACGTCCTCGGAGCAGTAAGAGCTCACCTAATAATCCACTATCAACCAAATTGAAGTTTACAAAGTGTTGGCAATCTCACAACCCAAATAACCCAATACAATCAATAGCTTTCACACACCAAAGAAACAAATAGAGAAAGAAATATAGTGATTAATTTCTTCTCTATACAAAGCTCAAAGCTATTACAACAACTACCTTGGTGGGTGATTACTAACCAAAAAGAAGAGCACCTTCTTCTTCTTTTCTGCTCTCAGTTTTCTGCTCTCTGCAGCTCTCTTTGCTCTCTCAAAGATGGGCTACTAAAACAAAAAATGGTGCACCCTTCACTACCTCTCTCACATTCGGATGATAACTTCATCAATACAAAAACACCCAATAAAAATTTCAAAAACATCATCATGACCTTCATTTTTTCTTTTCAACAAACATAATCATGATGCCTCTTCATCATGATGTTCCCTTATCATTTTGTCTTTCACCTTCTTTTTTTTGTCTTTTTATTTGTTTAATAGCCAAAAGGTAATGGCCACTTGGCCACCATTCAACACAATCTAGAAGGGTAAATCAAGTGATTCCTTCTTTGTTTAAAGTATTGACAGATGCTATTGAGTAATTGTTCACAAAAGAATTAATACAAAGTACTTTAAAAAGAAAGAACCATGTTATATTAAGAGTAGTGTAAACTAAAATCACCAGGGAAATGTATACATTGCTGAATTTGATTATGAAATTGGTTAGGTATAGTGTTTCCTGTAGATAATACAAATACTAAAATGAATGGATAGTTAATTTTTGCTAAAAAAAACTATACGATACACAAATATTTTTGCCCAAATTAACACCATTTTGATACCAGATTAAGAATATAGTTTATCTCTTAATACACAAATGTTGATAATAGTTTTTGTAACGTGCTAGAATGGATGTCAAAATTGTGCTAAAGTGGAAATGTATACATTATTATTGAAGAGATACGAACATAACCTAATTTGTGCTATAATGGATGTCAAATCTGCAAAATGGTTTTTCATGATAGTGTATGTGTGATAAAGATTTTGTGTGCAAAGTAATACACGTGGATTGTATGTGGGAATGTGTGAGTGTGTAAGTGTATGCAGTGTGGTTTATCATGTCGGTGTATGCAGTGGCGGATCCACAGTGGGGTCGTCGGGGTCGCACGACCCCTTGGAAACCATGGAAACAACCTTGAAGCTCCCATATGCGACCTCTTGGAGCTGGGGTCGTCGGGGTCGTCGGGGTCGGACTCGCACGCCAACTGTTCGACAAAAAGCCTAAACGAAGACTCGGCAGGAAGAGGAAGAAGAAGCAGCGCTCGCGCGCGCTTCTTTTTTTTCAAAACAGACGGGCAAAACGGCGTCGTTTTGGCCCAGGAAATTTTTTTAAATGACCTGGCCAAAACGGCGTCATTTTGGGCCAGGCCGAACAAAAAAAAAAAAAAAATTCCCACCATGTCCCCCCCAGTCCCAGCCTTCCTACCCGACTCCTATACAATCAAAAGCCCCAATTTCTTTTGTTTTCTCATCCTCCAACCCTAACTCAATCCCCTCAAACCCTCAACTCCTCTCCTCCCTTGCTGCTGCTGCCCCCAAACCCTCAACTCCATCTCCTCCCTTGCTGCTCCCCTGCTGGCAGCTCCAACTCCATCTCCTCCCTTTGTTTATATTGTGAGTATTTATTTTGAATATTTTGTATATGTAGAATATATTTAATTAATTGAAATTCAATTCATATTTATTTTGTGAGTTTTTATTGTGAGTTTTTATTGATGGTTTGTTTATATTGTGAGTTTTTATTGGTTTGTTTTTATTGATGGTTTGTTTATATTGATGGTTTGTTTATATTGTGATTTTTTATTTTCATTATTTTGTATATGTAGAATGCAAGATGAGATATTTAATTTAATTGAAATCCAATTCATATTTATTTTGATTATGTTTATGGTTTGTTTATATTGTGAGTATTTATTTTGAATATTTTGTATATGTAGAATATATTTAATTTAATTGAAATTCAATTCATATTTATTTTGATTATATTGATGGTTTGTTTATATTGTGAGTTTTTATTTTCATTATTTTGTATATGTAGAATGCAAGATGAGATATATAATTTAATTGAAATCCAATTCATATTTATTTTGATTATGTTTATGGTTTGTTTATATTGTGAGTATTTATTTTGAATATTTTGTATATGTAGCATTATTATGGAACGGTTTTTTAAGAGAAAGTCATCATCGGGTTCGGGTAGTTCGAATAATGTTGATAGTTCAAATACTGTTGGTAGTTCAAGAACTCCAAGTTCAAGACAAAGTCAGTTAGATGATGTTTTGGGTAATCTTCAAGTGGATCCTGGATTAAGAACTCGAATAATAGATTATGACGCTAATATGAGAGATGAGGTCCGAAGATTATATCTACAAAAAGGACCTTGTCAACCTAGAGGTCATAATTTCCCAATAACTAATATGTCGGGAATTAATCGACGCTTCATTCCCCAATGGTTTGATGAGTTTGATTGGTTGGAGTATAGTGTATCTAAAGATGCGGCATTTTGTCTCTATTGCTATCTCTTTAAAACCAATTTTGAACAAGTGGGTAGTGAAGCTTTCACTGGAGATGGATTTAAGAATTGGAAGAAAGGGAGAGAAAGATTTAAGATGCATGTTGGACCGGTTGGGAGTGTTCATAATAAGGCTAGAGAAGCTGCTACAAATTTGATGAATCAAGCTACACATATTGAAACGGCAGTGAGCAAACACTCTGACCAAGCTCGTAAGGCTTATCGCACATGCTTGATTGCTTCAATCAAGTGCACTAAGTTTTTATTGCGACAAGCTCTTCTTTTTCGTGGCCATGATGAAAGTGCCACTTCAAGCAATAGGGGAAATTACTTGGAGTTATTGCAATTCCTTGCAGATAATAATGATAAAGTTAGAGAAGTTGTGATGGAAAATGCTCCGGGGAATCTCAAATTACTAGCTCCTTCCATTCAAAAAGAAATTGTGAATTCATGTGCCCTTGAAACACTTGATGCTATCATGGATGGTCTAAAAGATAGATTCTTTTCAATATTGGTGGATGAAGCACGTGATGTGTCTGTGAAAGAGCAAATGGCTATGGTGTTGCGTTATGTGGATGACAACGGGCATGTAATTGAAAGATTTGTGGGTATCCAACATGTTACCGACACTACTTCAAGTTTACTAAAGGATGCTATTGACACATTGTTTTCTCGCAACGGTTTGAGCATTTCCAAGCTACGAGGACAAGGTTATGATGGTGCTAGCAATATGAGAGGTGAGTTGAATGGCCTTAAAACAAAGATATTGAGAGAACAACCTTGTGCATATTATGTTCATTGCTTTGCTCATCAACTTTAACTTCAACTTCAACTAGCTCTTGTTGCCGTAGCAAAGAAGAATATAGACATTGCCTCTTTTTTTGCAACGGCTAATAGTGTGGTTAATCATGTTGGAGCATCTTGTAAGCGGCGTGATTCACTTAGAGGGAAACTTCAAGAAGAGCTTGTGATAGCTTTTGAAAATGATTGTCTTATAACGGGACGAGGCTTAAATCAAGAAACAAGTCTCAAACGTGCCGGTGACACACGATGGAACTCACACTATGGTACCTTGATTAGCATCATTTCTATGTTTTCATCCGTGGTTCATGTGCTTCAAATGGTTATTGATGATAATCCCAATGAAAGTGCGGGTGAAGCAAATAAGTTAATGAGAGTGATACTTACTTTTGAGTTTGTGTTTCACCTTTTCTTGATGAAAGTCATATTGGGACTCACAAATGATTTGTCACAAGCATTGCAAAGGAAAGATCAAGAAATTGTGAATGCAATGGCTTTAGTGAAATCATGCAAGGAAAAGCTATATTGGATGAGGAATAATGGGTTCGATGTATTGGTTGATGAAGTATCTTCTTTTTGTGAAAAATATCATATTGATGTTCCTAACATGGAAGAGGCATTTATACTTCCAGGGAGGTCAATGCGTTATGCTCCAATAAAGACAAATCGTCATCATTATCGTGTGGAGCTCTTTATTTATGTCATTGATGAGCAAATTACGGAGTTAGAGGATCGCTTTAATGAGGTAAATACCGAGTTGCTTATTTGTATGGCATGTTTGAGTCCGAAAGATTCATTTGTAGCTTTTGATAAACCAAAGTTACTTCGTCTTGCTCAATTTTATCCTCAAGACTTTTCGGATGAAGATCGTTTGGCACTTGAAGATCAACTTGAGATTTATATTCATTATGTGTGTTCCAGTAGTGATTTCTCTCAATTGGAAGGGATTGGTGATCTTGCAAAAAAAATGGTGGAGACAAGGATGCATCAAGTATTCAATTATGTATATTTGCTCATTACATTGTCTTTAGTTTTACCAGTTGCAACTGCTTCAGTGGAGAGAGCATTTTCTGTCATGAATATTGTTAAGGGTCCACTTAGGAACAAAATGGGAGATCAATGGTTGAGTGATAGCTTGCTTGTTTATATTGAGAGAGATATTTTTGCTTATATTGAAAATGAAGCTATAATGCTTCGTTTTCAAAATATGAAACCTCGTCGTGAACAATTATAGTTTGTAATATTGTTTCCATTATGAATTATGAATGAAAGTACTATGATTTCATTTTCAATATGTTTTTCCATCCTAAATTTTTATTTGAACTTTTACACTGCGACCCCTTGGGGTAAGATTCCTGGATCCGCCACTGGGTGTATGTGTGAATTGTGTGTGTGTACGTATGACACAGTATGTGCGGGTGTGCGTGTGAGTGTATATGTGACTGTGTGTGTGAATGTTGTGCATTGTGTCTTAATCAGTGTGTGTGAGTGCAGTGTGTGTGAATATTTAATTAGCTCGCAAAGTTTGTTTGTTCCTATGAATTTTGATTGTACTAATCATGTCAAATTGCTAATGGATTTGCTGTGTTTGTGAATTTCAGAAATTTGGATCGTTGGAGGGAGCAATTGGGCCATTGGCTTTTTGAGGTATATTCAGTTACAGTAATTTTGTTAATGTATTGTTGAATTTTTATTACCAGAGAATTGTGATTTTGTTACCCTTATTTTTGGTTTTTCTCCTCTGTGAAATAGAGAATTGGGCCTCAAATTTTGGGGCATTCTCTAATTTTTGTGATATTTGTTGTGGATTTTGGTGCATGCTCTAAATTTTGTGATGTGAGATCCATGTAAGCTCCTCTAAACATTGATCATTTATTTTGTTGATTAGTCCCACTCCAAGACCTTATCCTAAGTTAGGCATCACAACATCTAGAATTCTTTAATTCATTTATGAGAGCATTTGTGTACTGTTGTGCTGTCGTTATTGTTTAATGCACTGCTTGAATCGAATTTTGATATAAGTTTTTATTAGAATTTAAAACCTTTGTTATGACCAATAATGTATTGTTTTTTGAGACGAAATGATGTATTGTTTTGGTCGAAGATATATTGTTATGATCATTAGAATTTCGTATACACCTGTGATTTAAATACCACTGAATATTTAATATGCATTTGCAATTATTTAGCTAAAGAAATTGAAAAGGAATGTAAAGGCCTATTCCTTTTGAGCTGGGTTGCCTGCCCCTCATTATCATTTCCAGTTCCACATTATTTGGTGTTTTCTAAATTAGTTTTGATTTTCTTAGATCAATGTTATGTCACACACTCATAAGGCCACCCATTCGAAATTGATCAATTTCTCCAAATAAATTTCAACAAGGCTATCTGCTTAGGATAGTTTTAAATGAGATTGAGATTAGTGTGGGGTTTTATGAGAGCAAAATACAGGAATATTTGTTGTGTTTTGAGAAAATTGGAGCAATGGTTTACTGGTTTTGATTTTGGTTTATGAGGTTTACTTAGATCAATGTTATGTCACACTCACAAGCACACCCATTTATGTTGTGTGTACATCAGTCAATGGTTTACTGGTGCAATACTATTTTAAATTTGATACTGCGTCTGGAAACCATCAATTCTATGTTGTGGGGAGGGTCAAATATCTTTAAGGTTGTTGGATTTCTGATTATTCTTAAGATTTAGAGCTGAGAGTAGTTGTTAAATTTATTAGCTTGAGTCATGAGTTATGTTGAAAGATAATGCTTTAGTGCTGATAGGGATTTAAACTTAGATTCTAACTTGCATTAGTTACTGGATCACCCAATACGTCAAAACCATCTTCCAATATCACGTGGTGGTTAACATTTTGTGGATAGCTTCTTCTCACTATATGCTCAACTTGGAATCAACATTTTTGGTATGTAGTATTCTAAAATGCATTCCTTAAACCCCATTGTTGTTTGGAAGATTATCATGTCACTGTCTCTCTGCATGTTATGATCTTTAAAATTGGTATGATCTTTAAAATTGGTAGTGTTGTATGGCAAGATTTCTCATATTATTGTGCTGCAACTGTTGGAAATTCAAATCAAAACAGGTTGTAAATGGCAGCTGTTAGCTGTTAGTTTCTTTACAGGTTGTATTCACACTTGCTACAACTACAAAGACTAAAGTTTCCTCCATGTGCTAGCTGAAAGTGTGTTGAAAGACAGCAGAGATGTGAGCTGCTGTGTGCTAGCCGAAAGGTTGTGATTCCAACCTGGAATAATGCAATGCATGTGTGTGCCAACTATCCAAAGTTGCTGCATGTGTTTGAAAGGGTGTAAAGATGGTAAACACCATCATTCATTGCATGTTGTTGTATTGTTTATCAATTTATGTTTTGTATAAATAGGCCTTCTTGCTAGGCTTTAGAACATCAATCCAATTCCCATTCTCATTTTCAGCTTGTAAGCTTTAAGAGTTGTAAACTCTTCTAATATTTCATAGTGTTTGTTATCACCAAGCTTGTTACTTCTTTCCCTTTCGTTTGTCTAATTTTATTGAGAGTGCAAAGTGAGAGGTGTGATAGAGTTTGTAAACTTATTACCCACATATTTTGGTATTGAGTTAGTAAACTCTTGTGAATACCAACAATTGGTATCAGAGCTAGAATACCATTCTGGCAAGTGCAGCAGTTATGGCGTCCAACTTAGTGCAGCTCCAGGTTCCCACATTGAAGAAAGAAAATTATGAAAGATGGTGCATCCAATTCAAAGCATTGTTTGGATCACAAGAGCTATGGGAAATAGTCAGTAGTGGGTATGTTGTACCCACTACCGAGCAAGAAGCCGCATATACTGCAGAACAAAGGAACACTCTCAAGGACTTACGAAAGAATGACCAGAAGGCGCTGTATCTTCTATACCAGGTTCTGGAAGATTCAACGTTCCAGAAAGTTGCAGAAGCAACAACAAGCAAGCAAGTATGGGACACACTCAGTACAATCTACAAAGGAGTAGATCGAGTCAAAAAAGTGAGGTTACAATTACTTCGAGCAGATTTTGAAACTGCTCATATGAATGAAGGGGAGAGCATCTCCGACTATCACTCAAGGCTCATTGTGATAGTAAATCAAATGAGGAGAAATGGCGAGAGACTCGATGAAGTACAAGTTGTGGAGAAGATACTCCGATCACTCACATCTAAGTTTGAGCATATGGTGACTGCCATTGATGAATCCAAGGATTTGGAGGCGATGAGCGTAGAGGAGCTACTAGGATCCCTCATAGTTCACGAGCAACGCATTCAGAAGAATGCAAGCCCCACAACGCTAGAGCAAGCTTTGGAGTCAAAGTTGAATATTGACAAACCAAATGGAGGTCGTGGGCAATGGAACTCACGTCGTGGGAGTTCATCTAACCGTAGCCAAGGATGAGCCCGAGGAAGAGGTTGAGGCTATGCACAAAACCGAGGTCAATCTCAAGAATGGATATCTACTCGAGGAAAAGCGCATATCCAGTGTCACAGTTGCAAGCAATATAGACATTATGCCAATGAATGTTCATATAAAAATGGTGAGCATGTCAACATTGCAGAATCAAGTGGAAATGCTGGTGAGGAATTTACAGTCTTACTAGAACACCATGGTATCAGTAGCCAACAAGATGTTTGGTATTTGGACTCTGATGCAAGCAACCACATGTGTGGAAAGAAAGAGTTTTTTGCCAAACTCAAAGATGGGCATTATGGATCTGTGAGTCTTGGTGACTCCTCAAAGTTGCCAGTTGAAGGCAAAGGGAAGATCAAGATCATCCAGAATGATGGTAGAGAAGAATACATCTCTGATACCTACTACATACCAGGTATGAAGAACAACATTTTGAGCATTGGTCAACTGCTCCAGAAAGGGTATATTATACATATGGAGGATATGTTTCTCACTCTCAGAAATGCAAGGAGAAAACTTATTGCACGTGTTCAAATGTCAAAGAACCGAATGTTCCCGTTGAAGTTGAACACAAAGATTGGGAGTTGCAACATCGGTGTAATGGAAGATGAGTCATGGAAATGGCATCTTTGATTTGGCCATCTTCATTTCAATGGCCTAAAGTTGTTGTCAAGTGGAGGAATGGTTCGTGGTCTACCCCAGATTGAAGCCACAAGCCAAGTATGTGAAGGTTGTGTGCTTGGCAAGCAAGCACGACTATCGTTCCTTATTGGTGATACATGGAGAGCAAAGGCACCACTGCAGTTGGTGCATACAGATATATGTGGTCCATTGGATCCCATGTCTTATAGAGGTAATAGGTATTTTATTACTTTCATTGATGATTTTAGTAGGAAGACTTGGGTTTATTTTCTCAAAGAGAAGTCGGCTGCCCTAAAAATCTTTAAGGAGTTCAAGGCACTCACAAAGGCTGAAAGCAACCACAAGTGTGTGGCTGTGAGATCAGATAGAGGTGGAGAGTACACCTCCAATGCTTTCCAAGCATACTGCAATAAGCAAGGAATTAGGCATCAACTAACTGCTGCCTATACTCCACAGCAAAATGGGATAGCCGAAAGAAAGAATTGAACCATCCTTGACATGACAAGGTCCATGCTTAAAGAGAAGACTTTGCCAAAAGAATTGTGGGCAGAAGCTGTAGCTTGTTCGATTTATTTGTTGAATCGATGTCCAACAAAGAGTGTTAAGAGGATGACACCACAAGAGACTTGGAGTGGATACAAGCCGAATGTTGCACACCTAAGAGTTTTTGGGTGTGTTGCATATGCTCAAGTTCCAGAAGCCAAGAGAAGGAAACTCGATGATTGAAGTGAGAAGTGTGTGTTTGTGGGCATACAAGCTCTACAACCCACTAACTGGCAAACTAGTGTGGGCATACAAGCTCTATAACCCACTAACTGGCAAACTAGTGGTTAGTAGAGATGTCATCTTCAGTGAGGAAGAGGCATGGAAGTGGAACAACAAAGAAGTCAGTAAAGAGAAGATCGTCTCCACTGATTTTGAAGAACCAGAAGTTGTACCACCTGTTGAGCAAGAGCCTGCTCAAACAAACACAACAACTCCATTGCACAGAACTGCAATGAGTGGTCCTACATCCAGTGAAGAAAGCAGCTCCTCAACTCTAGTGAGGCTAAGAAGTCTCACCGAGATATATGGACAAGAAGAAAAAAAAACCAACTTTTTCTGCTTGTATGCAAACCATGAGCCTCTCTCATTCAATGAAGCTGTGGAAGAAGATTGTTGGAAGAAAGCCATGGAAGAAGAGATCCATGCCATCGAGAAAAATGACACTTGGGAGTTGACAAAGCTCTCACCAAATCAAAAGGCTATTGGTGTCAAGTGGGTGTACAAGATCAAACGCACTGCAGATGGGAGTGTGGATCGGTACAAATCAAGGCTTGTAGCAAAGGGCTACAAACAGAAGTATGGAGTGGACTATGATGAAGTCTATGCTCCAGTTGCAAGACTTGACACGGTAAGATTACTAATCTCTCTTGCCGTTTAGCATAAATGGAAAATTTATCAATTAGATGTCAAGTCAGCCTTCCTTAATGGAGTTCTTGAGGAAGAAGTGTACATGGAACAACCGGAAGGCTTCCAAGTACAAGGAGAAGAAGATAAGGTGTATCGTTTGAAGAAGGCTTTGTATGGCCTCAAGCAAGCACCACGAGCTCGGAACTCAAGGATTGATAACTACCTTCACCAAAATGGATTTCAGAAATGTCCATACGAGCATTCAGTTTACATGAAGAATGGTGAAAAATGGGAGTTCTTAATTATTTGTCTCTATGTAGATGACTTGTTGTTTACAGGAAACAATGAAGCAATGTTCTGTGAGTTCAAGCAATCCATGTTCAGTGAATTCGAGATGACTGACAATGGATTAATGTCATACTTTCTTGGCATAGAGGTGAAGCAAGAAAGTGACGGTATCTACATCTCTCAACAAAAGTACATGAGAGATATATTGGAGAAATTCAATATGGACAAGTGCAATATTGTCAACACTCCAGTTGCAACTGGATTGAAGCTGTCCAAGGAAGGAGAAGGTGAGTTTGTAAACTCAACCGTGTACAAAAGCTTGGTTAGAAGCCTAAGGTACCTTACAATCACAAGACCTGATATAGTTTATGGTGTTGGACTCGTGAGTCGATACATGGAAACACCAAGGGAGTCTCATTGGCTGGCCGCCAAGAGAATTTTGAGGTACATAAGAGGTACTCTAAACTATGGTCTATTTTATAATTTTGGTGAAGATGCAAAATTATTTGGTTATTCAGATAGTGATTAGGGAGGTGACAAAGATGAAAGGAAAAGCATAACTGGCTATGTGTTTTTTCTAGGATCAACAGCTTTCTCATGGACTTCAAAGAAGCAATCAATTGTTGCTTTGTCATCGTGTGAAGTCGAATACGTTGCTGTAGCCTCAACTGTGTGTGAGGCAATTTGGTTAAGAAATCTGTTGAAGTCAATATGTCATCCACAAGTGGAATCGACTGTGATTCATGTGGATAACATCTCAGCTATCAAGCTTGCTAGGAATCTAGTCCAACATGGAAGGAGCAAGCATATTGATACCGGGTTCCATTTTTTGAGGGACCATGTGAAGCAAAAGACAATCGAACTTATCTATTGTCACACCAAGGAACAAGTGGCTGACATCTTCACAAAGCCCCCGCCAGTTGAGCCATTCAAGTTGCTACGTGAAATGCTAGGCATGAAGGCGTTTTGATTTGAGGAGGTGTGTTGGAAATTCAAATCAAAATAGGTTGTAAATGGCAGCTGTTAGCTGTTAGTTGGTGTGAAATATATAAGCACACAAATTAAACCCTCTTTTTGTCAATTGTAGTAAAGAATGTATGTAGGGATCGTTCTAGGCCGGGGATTAGGAGGGATTGCTAAATCACTTGGAAACTGACTTGAAAACGTAAAAACAAAGTTTAAAACACTAAACTAGACTCAAAGAATGCAAAACTATACTTTAAAACACTAAAACAAACCAAAAGACTCAAAACAGCACCTAAACACTCAAAACTGCCTTAAAAACACAATCTGGGCAGTTTTGAACACTAAGGAAGAATTTGAACGAAAATATGTTATAACTTGACTCAAGACACTTAAAAACACAAACTAAATTGATTTCTAACTAATATGACTCAACAAAATAAAGGGGGATTGATTTTAGACGAATTTGAAAACAAAACAAGAACTTTGTAAAACAAAATAGGTTTTAAAACGAGATTGATTAAATTGAAAGGATGAGAAGCTAGCTAAGAGGTTCTTCTCCACACATGTCACACTTGCATACAAAATGATTTCCAATTGCTTTTCGATAAACTATGAATACTCAACGCCCCAAATTAACCGTGAATTGCACTAATTAACCCTCAGTTTTTCCACAAGTTATTAGGTTGGATGATTGCATACGACAACCCAAAACATTCCCTACAAGTTCCCTACATGAATTGCATAATAGAGATACAAGCAAGAATCATTAAGTTCTATGAAAAACATAAGCATTGACGAGGCACTCGTTACTATGATTTGCATGAAACTTATGCCAAGAATTTACTTAACGTGATTGTGACTAGCAACCTTCACTACTTGTGAATATAAGTTCATAACGATTAGGTGAAACTCCCTTATATTCTAGCGTCAAATTCATGCATGAAAATTAAGCGTGCACTCTCAACCAACATACACAAATCAGTTTTTATATGAACGGATAAGTAAATTGAATTCACAACTTATGAATCACAACTGGATGTAATCAAATAATATTGCAAGCATGAACATTGTTTCGAATCACCCCCTAACTAAGAGGGGTTTAGTTCCTCATACTTACAAAGCAAAGATGCATAAATTTAGACATTAAAAACAAAGATAGAAAACACCTAGAAACGCTCCAACACTCCCAAGGCTTGAGCATAGGCACGGCACAAGATGTTCCTTCTCTTTCCTTCCTTGCAAGCAGCGGCACTAGAGGTTTTGGATGGTTTTAGGTGGTTTTTATGGTGTAGAATGGATGGGGAATGGTATGGAAAGGTTTAGGATTGATGGGTGGTGTGGCTAGGGGTGGTTTTTGGCTGAAATTAGAGAGAATGGTGGTGGGAAGTTTCAGCCAAAGCAAGGAGAAAATCTGTTTTGTTGATGAATATGGGAGGTGGTATTTAT
Source organism: Malus sylvestris (assembly GCF_916048215.2). NCBI lineage: Eukaryota > Viridiplantae > Streptophyta > Magnoliopsida > Rosales > Rosaceae > Malus > Malus sylvestris. Next base: position 34,209,431 of record NC_062264.1, on the reverse strand, counting down.
AGGCTTGAGAGAGGACCACTCCATTTCCTTTGCATGTGCAGCTTGTGTGGGTGTGTGTTGTCATGTTTCCCCTTTACATTTACACACACATGCTTCATCATTTCAACCACCAAACACAAACATTTTCTGCCATGTTTTCCTTTACATTTACACACACATGCTTCATCATTTCAACCACAAAACACACACAATTCCTACCCATGTGTGTGTTTCCTTTGCCCATGTGTGTGTTTTTTTCCTTTGCATTTGCATACACATGTTCTTCATTATTTCAGCCAACAATCCACCCATTTTCTGCCCATGTGTGTGTGTTTCCTTTGCCCATGAGTTGTCTTTCTCTTTTTATTAGCCAAATCTGCTTAGCCCTTTTCTGACCTTTCAGTGTTACAATGCCCATAACTTCTTCTAGAAAAATGAGATTAACAATCCGTAAATTGCTCCAGAAAATAGACATCTGTAGCTTTCCACGCATATAAGGCTCATTCTCTCATTCATTCTGAACTGTTTGTAACATGCTTCCAAAGTCAGATAATCTGCACAGGCAGTTTTGACGAATTTGTTACTTAATAATTCACTTGTGCTACTTTTCTTTTCTTTGCTTGATAAATCACACAAAACACAAAAACATAGTAAATAGCTCAAAAATATAAGGAACTAACTAAGAAAAAACAAGTGAATTTTATGTAAAATATTTCATTAGTTTCTTTACAGGTTGTATTCACACTTGCTGCAACTACAAAGACTAAAGTTTCATCCATGTGCTAGCTGAAAGTGTGTTGAAAGACAGTAGAGATGTGAGCTAGGGGTGGGTTCAAAAAACCGAAAACCTAAAAAAATCGAGAACCAAACCGAACCGAGACCGAATAAAACCGAACCGAAAAAAAACCAAACCGAACCAAATATATATTTAATTATTTTTTTATAATATTTTAATTATAAAAATTAAAAAAATCTCTAAAGTCCTGGAGGCATGTGGGTTTGAACCCGTGCGCTCCAGTTGAAAGGTTTCAACAAAACCAACATGGCAACTGGTTTTGTTTTGTTATAGTTGTATAACTAAACTATTTATAAAGATATAAATCTATAGCCATTTGTGCAATTAGAAATCAACAAAACCCTAGCCACTAGTAGTAGCAGCCATACCTTTTCTTTTTTCATTCCCCTCTTCTCTCTCTCTCGTCCCTGCGCCTCCAGACTCCCTCCTTGTCCATGCCTCCAATTTCTCCATTCTTCTCCATTCTTCTCTCTCCGTTTCTCGATCTTCTCACTCCAGGGTAAGATCTTCAATCTCTCTTATTTATTTTGTCGATTTATGGGTTTTTTTAGAGTAAATTCCATGGGGGGAATCTGAAATTTTGGTGTAAATTTATGGGTTGTTGTTTTGTTTTGTATTGTAGATTTGTTTGATTTTTGTGTTGTGAGAGTCTCACCCATTTCTTTCCCTTTCTTTTTTTCTCCCCTGATATCATTATTTGCTTATCCTCTTTCTTTGCCTCAGCGGCAGCACCACCACCACAACCAGTTGCAGCAACTGCAACAGCACCACCTCCACCAGCTGTGGTGGTCTTGCTGCCCAACACAGCCAACAACTATGCAGCGACCACCTTCATCTATGCTTGAGAGGGCTCCGGATCTGCGGAGTGTGGAGAGAAAGGGTAAATTTGCAGCCGAATGAGGAAAAAAAATGTGCTTCAAGCTCCAGATATTAAAAAAAAAAACCGAAACCGAACCGAAAAAAATCAAAACCGAAAAAAATCGAACCGAAAAAAAATCGGACCGAACCGAATCGTTTCAAACCGAACCCAGCCCTATTGTGAGCTGCTGTGTGCTAGCCGAAAGGTTGTGATTCCAACCTAGAATAATGCAATGCATGTGTGTGCCAACTATCTAAAGTTGCTGCCTGTGTTTGAAAGGGTGTAAAGATGGTAAACACCATCATTCATTGCATGTTGTTGTATTGTTTATCAATTTCTGTTTTGTATAAATAGGCCTTCTTGCTAGGTTTTAGAACATCAATCCAATTCCCATTCTCATTTTCAGCTTGTAAGCTTTAAGAGTTGTAAACTCTTCTAATATTTCATAGTGTTTGTTATCACCAAGCTTATACTTCTTTCCTTTTCGTTTGTCCAACTTTATTGAGAGTGCAAAGTGAGAGGTGTGATAGAGTTTGTAAACTTATCACCCACATATTTTGGTATTGAGTTAGTAAAACTCTTGTGAATACCAACAGCAACTTCAGGTACAAAAAGTTCCTCATGATGTGGATGCAGAGAATATTAAAATGAGCATGTTTAGCTGCCAAAATCTAAAAAGACAACGAACGGGATTATGAAGGGAGATGACGAGTAAGTAGTTGTTTTGGAATAAGTGGCAGTTGTAGAACTTAGAAACGAGTTTGCAGACCGCATGTATATTTATACTTAAGTGTAGTTTTTGACTTTCATATTTTCAATTTGTTCTGTTAATGGTTAAGAAGACATGAATCACATGCATAAATATTGCATATCGTATATATACATGGAACTTTTGATATGTTTTATATGGTTTAAAAACCCGCAGCATCGTGCGGGCACCATCACTAGTTAAATACTAACTACCTTATCTAATGCATTTTTAATGTGTCCAAAAATAGTTACCTTCATTTCTGAGTTTCTTCTTCCGTATACACAAAATCATTCCAACTAGCAATCCCATGAGAAAAACTGCAGAGCTGAGTAGAATTGCTAGTAGCTGTCTCTTGTTGAAATTGCTCTTTTTCTTAGCGTGATCTGAAATATCTGTATTAAAACAAACTTTTCGTGTGATCTCGTAGTGTTGCAGTAACTGTGATTTTAACACTTCACTTATTTAAACCCTACTTTGCATACTGCAGAGAAAGGTCGAAGACGTACCTCGTTCTGAAGCTGCCACCCGTATATAGAGGTCTTGACCACCGCCGGGAGTGAATTCTCTTATGTCAGTGAGGTTATCAAACCAAAGCACGCAGCCACTTCTTCCCTCCCTGATGTCCAGATTTGCACACGCAGTACATGAGCAGTTTCCCAAACATAATCCCTTGCATTCCTTAAGGCTCGTGCTTTTATCAAACCACGAGGTTGATGTGTCTGGCAATTTCATCCCACTGTACTTTATGAAGCCATCTCCATCGCTGCAGGCCAACGGAGTCCTTCGAACACATCCATCAGATCAATATCCCAAATTCCAATCTTTTGAAGATTTTGGTACAAATCCCTTCAAGCATGCACATATCGGAGAGTTATTATTGATACTGCAACTAGAAAATGGACCACAAAAGGCATAGGTTTCACACCGATCTGCTAGGAGTGTAGCGGGAAGTTCCCAACTGTGTTTTTGGTACACCCATGTGAACTGCTCGGAGACCCCGAAGGGGTTCAATACAATTCTCGAGAACACTGACATGTTTCGGAGGCTGTACTCAAAATAGACCTTGTCCTTGTTCAACACAAATTAGTCCCAGATACTGGATTTGGTTCTCTGACACCATATCCTTGTCCTGTCAAATAAAGGCCATTCCTTGACCCTGTTCTCTCCTATATCTTAGCTCATTTCATAAGAAGAACTTGTGGTAAGCCACGATAATCCATTCGTGCCAAAAATTCTCCTGGAGTAGGATCTTCTGTGCTCTTCCATGACGAGAGATACCTATCTAAACCGGTAACCAAGTCCCCACAAATCTTCGTTTCCGGTAGGAATGTGTCACAAGGATAATCAAAACTCTGCCACAAGAAGTTATTCGGGTTAGTTTCGTTCCCATCTTGCACCACAAGATTTCCAGAATCCAAGAGTTGCGACACCGGATTCCCTGCGATTCTTAAAGAATTCGATGACCACACAATGTTGTTTGAGCTATTGAGAAGGACCAGAACTCCTTGCTCGGTGAGCTTCAGAAGTCCCAAAGAATCACCAAGTGGTGTTTCTCTGTTGGCTACCCACACAACTGCATCAGTAGAAACAGTGTACCATATTCCCAAGTACCGGCTTTTCGATTTACCAGGGCTGAAGAATCCCAGTTCATAGCTTCTACCTACTGAAACCAGAGTTTTGCCATCTCTTATATATCGACTCGGAGTGATTGTGCCCAGTGCAGTTGCAGCTGAGATTCTTAGAAGGGAGAATAAGAAGAGCAAGCACATAAAAAAGCTTCGCAAGGCTTTGCATGATTGCATGGTTGTTCTGAGATTGTACACTTTGTCCAAAGAAATTAATACAAAAATTATGCAGAGAAGATGGACGGTTTGCCCAAAGAAAAATCAAATAAATTAAAGTACTTGGGTTTCTTAATTGACCCAACTTTGGTTTGGAGAGAAAGTTATGCTCTATTGACAATTCAGACCCAACTAAGTTGACAGCTGATAATAACAGTGATCACTTGTCCAATGGTGGATAGCCAAAGAAATTCATATGACAAATGCCTCTCTCCCAGCTGTCATGAAACAATAATTCCCTTGTTATCAGTTAGCGGAAATTATAGAATGAATCAGCTCATAATATCGCATGACCGTTAAATTTTTAGTTGTTGAATTTTAAAAGAGACAAACAGAAGCAAAACTTTCATCTTCAAAAGAAACAAAATACCCATCAAGCATGTCAAATCTTATATGGAATTCAAGCATTAGCTAATAAAACCTACCTCAAATATGATGGCAAGTATTAGCGAGAAAATCAAATCATTGGGTGAAGGGAACCAACTTTTTGTACCAAGTTTATTCATTAAATGTGTTTGTAATTGAATGAAAAAAATGTGTCTGTATTTCAGAAAATAAATAAATAATATATGTGTACACATGTCAAACTCTTACGCGTCACAAGTAAATGTCAAACATATATAATATATGTTTATTAGCTTTATTAGTTGTCATAAGTAACGAATACAAACTTTTACTTATGACCAAATAAATAATACAGACACATAAATATCTATGCTAGTTGTCTGAGCATTAAACAAGCTCAGTTGGTATTTGATATGATGTCTAAACGAGATGTCGTGTCCTGGAATGTACTTCTAACTGCGTATTTTTCGAACAGAGATTGCGAAAGGGGTGTAACTTTATTTTATAGGATGAGAAGGTAAGTTGTTAAGTTGGATGGTGCTTCATGGAATGCTGTTATTGGTGGGTACTTGAATAATGGGCAGACGGAACAGGCGCTGAAAATGCTCGGACAAATGCAAGAATCAGGAATTAAGCCCAATCAGATCACAATTACTAGTTTGTTACCAGCTTGCGAAGATTTGGTAAGCTTGAGGGCAGGCAAAGAGGTGCACAGTTACATCTTTAGGAATTGTTTAATGGAGGACTTGGCTACCACAACAGCTTTGGTTTTCATGCACGCGAAATGTGGTGAGTTGGAACTTTCTCAGAGGGTCTTTGATATGATGCCAAGAAGGGATACAGTTGCTTGGAATACGATGATCATTGCAAACTCGATGTATGGGAATGGAGAAGAAGCCTTGTTACCCTTCAGAAAAATGTTAGACTCTGGGCTGAAGCCTAATTCTGTTACTTTCACTGGTGTTTTGAGCGGTTGTAGCCATTCTCGGCTGGTTGGTGAAGGCATCATGGTTTTTGATTCAATGAGGAGGGATCACTCAATAGAACCCGATGCAGATCATTATGTAAACACGAAATTTTCCTGAAACAAAAGAGACAAGAACAACGTGCACAAAATAATATTTTGTATTTGATGATTTTTTAGGGTTACAATCTCTAATTTGATCCTCTAATTCGATCTCCGTAAGGTGTGTGTTTGTGGATGTGTGATTGATCCAAAGGGCCGTTGGGCTTGATTTAAGGATGAATGTTCTTCAAGGGCCGTGGGCTTGATCTTGAAGGTGGATTTGAGCGGATCTTCAAGGAGCCGTTGGGGCTTGATCTTGAGGATGAGCGTTTCTTCAAGGGCTATTGAGGCTTGATCTTGAATAACGGTGATGAACGGATCTTCAAGGGCTTTTGGGCTTGATCTTGAAGAACAGTGATGAACAGATCTTCAAGGGCTTTTGGGCTTGATCTTGAAGATGGATGATTGTTGATCCAAGGGCCGTCGGGGTTTGATCTTGGAAGAACGATGAACGAAGAACGCTTTCTTCAAGGGTCGTCGGGGCTTGATCTTGAAGGTGGATGATTGTTGATCCAATGGCCGTCGGGGCTTGATCTTGGAAGAACGATGAACGAAGAACGCTTTCTTCAAGGGCCGTTGGGGCTTGATCTTGAAGAACGATGAACGAAGAACGAAGAAGGCTTTCTTGATTCTTCGGGAACTTGGACACTTGAGAGCTTCGGAGTTTCAGAGCTTCAGAGCTTCAAGGTGTAATATGAAGATTGGTCCCTCCAAATGAATGAAATTGGCTTCTATTTATAGAATTTTCCGAGGCCTAATTTTGAATATAATATTCCAGATGAAATAAGTCATTTCTGCCAGGTGTTGACGCGTGTCCTATTTGATGACTTTTCCAACTATTTCGATTTTTTGTTTAGACATAAGCTACGTGTAAAATTTATGTAATACATGAGCGTCGAAACTTTGATTTATCGGTCAACATTTATTTACTGAAATTTCGATGTCTATAAATGCCCCCACTTCAAGGCGTGTCGTATACATGTGCTTGTCACATGTAGGAGATGCGTTTTGAAGTCCCTTACTGTAGATGTCGATCCAAGGGCCATCAAGGCTTGATCTTGAATTGGGTTGGAGATTTCTTCAAGGGCCATTGAGGCTTGATCTTGAATTGGGCTTAAGATTTCTTCAAGAGCCGTCGAGGCTTGATCTTGAAGGTTGAAATTGGACCACAAGGAGCTTCATGTGGTAGATGATCTTTGTAGTGAATGAATTGGCACGTATTTGTTTTTTGCGCTTGTTGACTTTCCACAGCTTATTCTTGAACTGGATTTGATTCAAGGGTGGTGGACACTTGATCTTGAATCGAACTTGTGATTTCTTCCAAGGCCATCGAGGCTTGATTTTGAATTTGGCTGGAAGCTTCTTCAAGGGCCGTTGAGGCTTGATTCTTGAAGGTTGACTCAAACACATGGCAAGCAGGCACGAGGGGAAGGTGATGACTTGTTGCTTTGTTCAATCTTTCTAATTCACACCTGAGCAGTTTGGTCAACGGTATGATCTTCAAGATTGATGGGCTCTTCTTCCAGTTGGTGACTTGATCTTTAAGGATTTGATTCAAGGGTGGTGAATCGGCACGTGCAGCCCACAACGCCTAGTAAGTCGACCCAAGAATTTGAGGGTCAAAACGAGCCTTCCACCCATAGTGATTGCAACCCTGATGATATGAGATACTTTTGATTTTTTAAGAAGTAGCGGATGAATCGGCACGTGCTTTGTTTTTCGCTTGTCTCCACATGCTTCAATGTATCATTTTCCCTTGCCTTATTTATTCTTCTGGCATAATGTGGCATCTTCTCGAGTTCCTCAGTTCAGACTCCTTTTGCTGAGTTGACTGTGCAGGCTGCATTCTTCTCTGCTTGTTTCTTCAGGCAGATGTGGTAGTTTCTTGAGTTCCTCAACTCGGACTCCTTCTGCTGAGTTGACTGTGCAGACCGCATTCTTCTCTGCTTGTTCCTTCTGCACGTTGTCTCCACATGCCGCAAGGTATCATTTTCACTTGTCTTATCTGTTCTCCAGGCAGATGTGGCAACTTCTTTGGAAGTACAGTAGCAGTGAAAGACGAGTACTCGAGAGTAATACCATGTAAGCAACCAGGCAAAGGTTCCAGGTAATCGATTCCTTACCCGAGTTTGAGTGGAGGTTCCGATATATTGTTTTCTTTATCCTTGTCTTTGCAGGTAAGAACAAGGACAAAGGAAAGGACGGGGAGAAAGCATGATATGAGATACTCTTGCTTTCTACCCTGGTGATATGAGATACTTTTGCTTTGGGTCATTTGTTTGCAAAGGTACCCCAAGGAATAAGAAACACTGAGTGACTCGAGAGGCTTAGTTGGGAAGGCATTCTCGAAGATGAAGAAAGGTTCTCGGAGATGAAGAAAGGTTCTCGGAGATGAAGAAAGGTTATGTATGTCTACCTTGCTATGGAGGGTGAAGGTGGATAGTTATAGGAAATTCTTTAGTACCTGTAGAGGTACTATTCTTTCACTCGTGTCGGCAACCAATGCGTGATTGATCAGTATGGCATCACGTGCTTTCTTTTTTATCAGAAATCTTCGACAAATTGTCCGTAATTTCCGCCTAGCTGAGTGTGCATGTGACAGGTGTTGACGAGGCTGAAAAAGACTGGCGTCTCTTCGATATCTGGGATCGGCGCTTCGACAAATTGCCCGTGATTTCGGCAAAGCTGAGTTTGTGTGTGACGGGTGCTGATGTGTCTGGAAAAGCAAAATGCTTCTCCGATTTTTGAGCTTGCCTCTTCGATTTTTGAATTGGCCTCTTTGAATTCTGAGCTCGCCTCTTCGATCTCTGAAATCCCGTCGAGTACTGATTTTTATAGAGGCATGCAGTTCGTTTTGAATTTTCGCTTATAGAAACTCCCTTCTTGCACTTCTAAAATCTTGATTTGTCTGACCTCTTCTTTCTTCAACACCTTTGAAAATGTCTGGACCCTCCAACCGTTGTTTTGATTTGAACCTTGGTGAAGAGGCAGTCCCGCCTTCTCCAGACAACATATGGCGCCCATCCTTCATATCCCCTACTGGTCCTCTTACCGTTGGGGATTCGATGATGAAGAATGATATGACCGCTGCGGTAGTGGCCCGGAACCTTGTCACTCCCAAAGATAACAAACTACTTTCCAAACGGTCTGATAAGTTGGCTGTTAAGGATTCTCTGGCTCTTAGTGTGCAGTGTGCAGGTTCTGTGTCTAATATGGCCCAACGCCTATTTGCTCGAATCCGTCAAGTTGAATCATTGGCGGCTGAAGTGATGAGTCTCAAACAGGAGATTAGAAGGCTCAAGCATGAGAATAAACAGTTGCACATGCTTGCACATAACTATGCTACAAACATGAAGATGAAGATTGGCCAGATGCAGGAATCTAACGGTCAGATTTTACTTGATCATCAGAGGTTTGTGGGTTTGTTCCAACAGCATTTGCCTTTGTCTTCTGGGGATGTACCACGTAATGAAGCTCCAAATGATCAACCTTCGGTGCCTCCTCCTTCTGGGGTTCCGCCAAGTGATGATGCTCTGAACAATCACCCTCTGGTGCCTCTCCGATCTGGGGCTCCGCCGAGTACTGAGGCGCCATCTGATCAACCTTGAAGATCCCCTCTTGTAAATTTGATTTGTCTCTTTTTTTTTTTTTATGATATGTGGAATGCGAATTCATGTAAATTTTTTTAGAGAAATAAATAAAAGATGGACTTTACTAAATGCATTATATATATATACACACACACACACACACACATATATATATATATATATATATATATATATATTTCATATGTTTCTCATGGTGCCAGATGCTCCACCAATTTTTTTTTAATTTAATTTAATTTAATTTTTTTTTTTTTTAATGGTGCCAGATGCACCACCACCTTTATTTCCCTTTTTTTTTCATATGGTGCAATCCGCACCATCCCACCCATTTTTTTTATTTATTATTTTTTTTTCATATGGTGCAATCCGCACCATTCCTGAAACCCCTTTTTTATTATTTTATATATATATATATATATATATATTTTAATTTTAAATCATGCGCCACCCACTATTATTATTATTTTATATATATATATATATATATATATTTGTCTTTTCAGATGGTGCAATCCACACCATATATTTTTTATTTTTTTTATTTTTTGTATAAATTTGGAGGACGGGTTTGAGGAATTTGCAGGGATGGAATCTTGACGGAGCAACAGCTAGCTTGACGAAATGGTGATGTGCTAGCTTGACTGTTATGGCGGCGCCATCCTTCAATTTGCTGAGAGACTGCGCTCTTTTTCTGCGACCCACCACCTCCATGCCTTTGAAGAAGTTCGGCTTGCTCAAGCAGTCCAGATCCGACGTAAATCGAGTAGCTCCGATTACCCAAATTGACGTCCACCACGACAGGAGCCACATGACCTGTTTTTTTCTCGACGGCTGATCCACTACTTGTGCTGAGCTCACCATAATCCTCGTCCTTGATCTCACGGTGCTCGACTTTAACACCGAGTTCCCGTCCTGAGTTAACTCAATCGTCTTATTGGAAATGAACGAAGCCGGCAGAGAAGCAGCATTAGGGCTCTTGAACACGGAGAGAAACCTTGACCTGGTTGCTGGGTTTAAAGAGTGAGGGATCGAAGACTGGACCTGCAGGCATTAGATTGAGAAGATGATGAGCACATTGAAGGTACCTTGCACGACGGGCAACACCAGCTCGGCCTGGGGGTCGGTGGGGAAGCTCGTGCGGGATTTGACGCATTTCCGGCGGAAGCCGTGGTTTTTGTTGCTGTGCCATCTCGCCTTCTTCCATGCTCTTAGTATCGGACGCCTCTTCTTCTCTGCTCAAGTCGTCAGATTCGTCGGCATCCATTGTAGAAATCAGAAGGAAACCCAATAAGGAAGAAGCAAAACGTTGAACAAAGGCAGCTGGCAAAGTGTTGAACAAAGCGTCAGCAGCCATTCTCTCAGGTCCCTCATGGCCTGGATCTCGCCCATGCTCGCTCTTTCTCTCTCTCTTCTTGCGTGGAAGACGTTGAGGATGACATAATGCCAAACCCACGAAGCAACGATGCATTGGTTGCTGCTGCGCCCATTTGAGCAGCTTTCTGAAGCAGTGCTGTCGCAGACATAGATGGTTGTGGTGGAGGCGCATATTGCCTACGCTCCTGTCCTGCAGACTCAAAAATTGAGGATCCATGGCTGGTTGAGAGGCCAAGAGAAATGGGCTTCATTGAAGAAGATGGAGCTAGGTTGGTTGATTGATCTGGATGCCCCATGGCTCGAATTAAGTCAGTAAATGCAGGCTGTTGAGGAGGTTGCAAGCTTGCCGATGTTGTTAAGGAAGCGAATAAACTTGCAAACACACCACTGCTTGTACTGCCATTGCTGCTTGAGATGTTGTTGTTGCTGCTGCTGCTACAATTCCCCTTTCTACCTGCCACAGCTGGCACTGCTTCCACAACTTGCGTGGGATTTTCTGGCAACTCTCTCACTGGACTTTGTGTAGGCGGGGGAGATGACGGATTGGGCTTGGAGGCTGCCACTTGGGCCTGGATGGCCTCCTTTTGAGAGGCTTGCTGCTGATGGATATACATACATATATATATATATATATATGTATTTGTATGTATATGTATGTAAAAGAAATCTCTTTTTTTTTCCTTTTTTTTTTGTAAACAAGTAATAATGTATGTATTCTCTTTTTTTTTATTAAATACATAAAACATATGTATTTTTTTTATTTGATGTGATGTTAGGAATCTTTAATTTTGGAGAAGGCAGCGCATGATGTTGGAACCCTCATGAAGCTTTCAGAGACGTGGTATTTGGAGTGAGCAAGATGTGGGCATATTTGTACTTTCTGCTGCCTAGGGTTTGTGCAAGAGACTGCAACGGGATTTCGCTGTGTAGTGCCTTTTGATCACAGTTTTCCCTCAGTGGTGCGCTACCGTGTGGTGCTATGCAAGAGACTGCAGTGGGGCTTCGCTGTGTAATGCCTTTTGGTCACAGTTTTCCCTTGGAGGTGACGTCGACATGCGGTGTAAGAAACTGCTTGCGTAATCGCTGCGGGGTTGCGTAGTGCGATTGCGTGGCATTTTGGTTTCTTTGCTACTGTAGCGTGCTTTGAAAGACCGTCTTATAGCTGCCCTCTTTGCCGATGCTGCTTGGAGCTTATTCTAGTGTGTCACATTTGCCATGTGGGGTTGTGCAAAAGGCTACAATAAGTTTATGTTATGTAGTGCCATTTTGGTTACAACTTTCCTCGATGGGGGACATTGCTGTGTATATTGACCTTGCTGCTTGCCATGGGCTCTTTGCCGCTGCTGCTTGGAGCTTGTTCCAGTGCGTCACCTTTACCTTGTGGGGTTGTGCAAAAGACTGCAGCGAGTTTATGATGTGTAGTGCCTTTTGGTCACAACTTTCCTCGGTAGGGGACTTTGCCGTGCACATTGACCTTGCTGCTTGCCATGGGCTCTTTGCCGCTGCTGCTTAGAGCTTGTTCCAGTGCGTCACCTTTACCTTGTGGGGTTGTGCAAAAGACTGCAGCGAGTTTATATTGTGTAATGCCTTTTGGTCACAACTTTCCTCGGTGGGGGACGTTGTCGTGCATATTGAGTTTGCTGCTTGCCATAGGCTCTTTGCCGCTGCTGCTTGGAGCTTGTTCCAGTGCGTCACCTTTACCTTGTGAGGTTATGCAAAAGACTGCATCGAGTTTATGCTGTGTAGTGCCTTTTGGTCACAACTTTCCTCGGTGGTGACGTTCACGTAATGCCCACCTTTGTAATACGGCTTTGTAACCAAATCATTCCTTTAAAGAAATAAAGTATTCATATTTTGAATTTGTGTTTTATTCTTCAAAGTGTTTGTGTTTTTTATGATGATGTGACTGTACTTGAAGTTTTGAAGTTTCAAGTTGCCTATGTACTTTTCCAAATAAGAGATCAAGTCATAACGTAGTTCAAATGAGTGATGAATTTAACAGTGATTTTGATGATGATTTTGCCGTACACAGTTTATGCTTTTGCGGGCCAGGAGCTTTGGTTCGTGCAGTTTAGGCTCGTGCGAACAATGAGTGTTGGTATCGCTTTTTATGCTCATGCGGATCAGGAGCGTTAATGTCGCATTTTATGCTCATGCGGACCAGGAGCGTTGTGTCATGCAGTTTAGACTCGTGTAGGCGAGGAGCCTCGTGTCCTACAGTTTAGGCTCGTGCGGACAAGGAGCTTTGGTTCGTGCAATTTAGGCTCGTGCGAACAAGGAGCATTTGTGGTTCGTCAAGCGATCCGGGAGAGTTATTCCTTGCAATCTTCATAGCAAGAAGCCTTGACTGAGTAGTTGAAGAAGTCTTCTAGGAAGATGTCACACATCGTGATGGGGATAGATGATCTTTGTGTCAAAGTTTCATTATCTCCAACACTTTCACATTGTTCTGGAGGTTGGCAAAAGCTACTTTGCCCCTTTTCTGATTGGTGCACTTGTGGAGAAGACATATGCTTCTTGTGCAGTTTCTTCGGAGTGACATGAATCCATCCTTCAACTTCGCTTGGCTTGACTGGCATGGCTTTGGAGCATGCCTCAAGCGATTGAGGTGAAGATTTTAAGTTGACGGAGCCGGAAGTGATGTCTTCTTCCGGGATTTCGTCTTCTTTGTCTTCTTGGGCCTCTTCTTCAGTGCGGTCTTCTTAGGTTTGTTGGCGTGAAGATTGGCCGGTGTAGATGATGGTGCGCCTCCTTACCTTCAGTGGTCCTTTTGTGTCGACTTCCAAAGTTGCTTGGCGCTTCATCCTTGAAGGAATCAAGCTTTGAACATCGTCTTTTCCTGCTAGACTGTCGAGCTTTTCTCCCTTTGGCGTTATCTTCCTATTTCTAGAAGGCTTCTTAGTTTCTTCAAGTCTGTCCGCAGCCGACTGTTGCGGGGGAGATCTAGCTGTGCCGCTTTGTTTCTTGGGTTTTGATAACCTTTCAAAGACAGATCTTTGCGGTGTTGGCGTCTTAAGCCTTTTGAAGACGGAAGTTCGATCTCGACCACTGATGCAATCAAGTGCCGAAATTCTAGGTTTTGAATGATTCAGCCTGTCGAAGACTAAAGTTCGAGGGGCGGGTTTAGGCTCCTCTTTTGGCCTTGTGGCTTGTGGTCTTGGCTTCCTTGTTTTTTTGTAGGTCGCCGATGTCCACATTTCCTTATTACCGGTAGATGCATCTTGGTTGCTTGCCCCCGATGATGGTTGTGTAGGAAGTGATGTGTGACTTGAACATTGACGGGAATGGTCATGCATGCTTCAGAAAGGCACATGATCGAGTGATCCAAACACGATAGTAGTAGTGTGTGCCGCAACCGTGTTTTCGAGGTCAAGCTCAATTTTCCCTTGTTGTGCTAGCTTCAGGATGAGATCTTTCAGTACGAAGCATTTTTTCGTTTGATGACTGATGAAGCAGTGGAATTTACAGTACCTTGGACTGTCGGTGCGATTCATCTCTTCTGGCCGTCTGCACTCAGGCAAACCGATCACCTTCTTTTCCAGCAAGTCTTCTAACATGGCAACCACATCAGAGTCGGGGAATGGATAAGTCTTCTCCTCAAGCTCCTTCAAAGTGCGTCTACGCATCTTTTGATCATGAAAAGCTTCGGCTTGAATCGCCTTACCTCGTGTAGGGATTTTGACAGGAGCTGTGTTGACCGTCATTGCTTCCTTGGTGGATTTCCACGCAGCCTTCTCCACATTTGTCTCAAGAACTTTGTCGTTCTTGTAGTCGGCGATCGGTTCCTTCTTCCCATAATGGGCGATGCTCAACTCCATGTCATGGGCGCGGGTGGCTAGCTCTTCGAAGGTCCGTGGTTTGATGCCTTGAAGGATATATTGCAAACCCCATTACATGCCTTGGACGCACATCTCGATTGAAGAGGTCTCCAAGAGCCTATCTTTGCAGTCGAGGTTTAGAGTGCGCCATCTGTTGATGTAGTCAATGACCGGTTTATCTTTCCATTGCTTCGTACTTGTGAGCTCCAGCATGCTTACAGTGCGGCGGGTGCTGTAGAAGCGGTTAAGGAATTCTCTTTCCAATTGCTCCCAATTGTTGATGGACTCAGGCTCTAGGTCCGTGTACCACTCAAAGGCGTTTCCTTTCAGCGAGTGTACAAACTGCTTGGCGAGGTAGTCTCCCTTTGTCCCCACGTTGTTGCAAGTTTCGACGAAATGTGCAACGTGCTACTTTGGGTTTCCTTTTCCATCAAACTGTATGAACTTTGGTGGTTGATATCCCATCGGCATCTTCAGGGCATCAATCTTCTTTGAATAAGGCTTTGAATACAACCCGGAGGTATTTGAGCTCCCTTCGTACTGTGCCTTGACGATGTTGGCAATCATCTTTTGCAACTGCTGGATAGAAAGAGATCCCATGAGTGCCGCTGCTTGGTCTGGCTCCAACTTCATATCGATTTTCTCCACCTGAGGCTCTTCTTCTTCGCCATCTCCTCTCTTTAGTGGATCATCCTCTGGGTCGGGGTTCTCACCGTTCTGTGGCTCCAGTCGGTTGACGAGTGCAGCGATTTGCAAGTCTTTTTCTTCAACAATCCGTGTTAGCCTTGCGATTGTTTCATTCATTTGAGCCAGTTGTTCTTCGATGGAGGTAACGTCGATGGTCATGACTTGTGCAACCAATAGACGTGACTTTCCTTTAGACATCCAGAATGCTGACGAAGAATGTCGTTGGCTGTTTTGGGATGTCATCTTATGTGCCTCAGCAGCATGCTTCGGTGCCCCCAGCGAGGTCAGGTTGATGACAGACTCGCACCTTTGATGCTCCCCTTGCTCTTTTAACGGCACCAATTTTGAAGTGGCATGTTGAGGAGCGGTTGTGGCGCCAATGGATTGTCTGTTTGCGGCAGAAGTGCTTAGGATCGTTCCCTCAGTGGTTGCGAGAACGGCTTGTCCCTTGCTTGATGCCATTGACTTTGAGGTGTGTTTGAATTTCTTGAACGGAGAAAGAGATGAGAGGTAGAGATTGTCCCACTGGGTGTGCCAAATTTGTAAACACGAAATTTTCCTGATACGAAAGAGACAAGAACAACATGCACAAAATAATATTTTGTATTTAATGATTTTTTAGGGTTACAATCTCTAATTTCATCCTCTGATTCGATCTCCGTAAGGTGTGTATTTGTGGATGTGCGATTGATCCAAATGGCTGTTGGGCTTGATCTAAGGATGAACGTTCTTCAAGGGCCGTGGGCTTGATCTTGAAGGTGAATTTGAGCGGATCTTCAAGGAGCCGTTGGGGCTTGATCTTGAGGATGAGCGTTTCTTCAAGGGCTGTTGAGGCTTGATCTTGAATAACGGTGATGAACGGATCTTCTAGGGCTTTTGGGCTTGATCTTGAAGAACAGTGATGAACAGATCTTCAAGGGCTTTTGGGCTTGATCTTGAAGATGGATGATTGTTGATCCAAAGGCCGTCGAGGCTTGATCTTGGAAGAACGATGAACGAAGAACGTTTTCTTCAAGGGCCGTCGGGGCTTGATCTTGAAGGTGGATGATTGTTGATCCCAGGGCCGTCAGGGCTTGATCTTGGAAGAACGATGAACGAAGAACGCTTTCTTCAAGGGCCGTCGGGGCTTGATCTTGAAGGTGGATGATTGTTAATCCAAGGGTCGTCGGGGCTTAATCTTGGAAGAACTATGAACGAAGAACGCTTTCTTCAAGGGCCGTTGGGGCTTGATCTTGAAGAACGATGAACGAAGAACGAAGAAGGCTTTCTTGATTCTTCGGGAACTTGGACGCTTGAGAGCTTCAGAGTTTCAGAGCTTCAGAGCTTCAAGGTGTAATATGAAAATTGGTCCCTCCAAATGAATGAAATTGGCTTCTATTTATAGAATTTTCCAAGGCCTAATTTTGAATATAATATTCCAGATGAAATAAGTCATTTCTGCCAGGTGTTGACACATGTCCTATTTGATGACTTTTTCAACTTATTTCGATTTTTTGTTTAGACATACGCTACGTGTAAAATTTATGTAATACATGAGCGTCGAAACTTTGATTTATCTGTCAACATTTATTTACTAAAATTTCGATGTCTACACATTACTCATGCATGGTTGATGTGCTTAGCCGTGCTGGTCGCCTAGTAGAGGCATATTAGTTCGTACAAAGAATGCCAATGGAACCTACTCCCGGTGCTTGAGGAGCATTGCTTGGCGCGTGCAGAGTTCATAAAAATGTAGACTTAGCAAAAATTGCAGCTAACAAGCTCTTCGAGATTGAACCAGATAACCGTGGCAACTATGTGCTGTTGTCCAACATTTTAGTCACCGCCAAGCGATGGGAAGAAGCTTCAGAAACTAGGAAGTTAATGAGAGACGGAGGAATCACAAAAACACCGGGTTGTTCTTGGGTTCAGCTGAAGAATAGAGTCTACTCTTTTGTTACCGGTGATAGGAGTAACGAGCGAAGCGCGGAGATATACAAGTTTCTGATTGACATGGGTGAGAAGATGAGATTGGCAGGGCATGTCCCCAACACTGATTTTGTTCTGCAAGATGTGGATCGAGAGGAGAAAGTGGGGATCCCTTGCAACCAGAGTGAGAAAATTGCTGTTGCGTTTGGGATACTCAATTTGAATGGCGAATCGACGATTCGGGTATTTAAGAATTTAAGGATACTTGGGGACTGCCGTAATGCCATCAAGTTCATGGCCAAGATTGTTGGTTTGCAGATTATTGTTAGAGATTCCTTGAGGTTTCACCATTTCAAAAATGGAGATTGTTCTTGTAGAAATTTTGGTGATTTTCGGTATCCAAGTTATTGAATGATGTGGCAAGATGCTTGGAACTGAAGTGGCTAAGTGTATTTACTCAAGCCCTCAAGCACATATCAAGGGGTCTCGCGATGGTTAGAGCATTGCTCGAGAGGCCTCAAACATTGCTCGAGGGAGTTTGGAGAGACTATATTTCTAAATCTTGAATAAAACGAGAGTTTCTAAATTTGTGAAAGTACACCCAAATCACATTTATAGCTATAATTAGAAGTACAAATTCATTAAAACCACACACTTGATCAAGCTCGAGAGCAACTTCGTAAAATAAGTAACCACTATTATAGCGTCTAATGACAACGATACAACATAATGTAATTAAACATACTATATAATTATAGGGAAAACTTGATATAAGTCCAATTTTTTTAGCCAATAGTAGGAATAGTCCAATTTATTAAAATAAGTCCAATTTCTTAAATTTAATTATTTAATTATCAATAATTATCTATCAATGATAAGATTTATTATAAAAATCAAATTTCTTCCTAATTATCTCTTTGATTATTTCTTTTTATTTTTAATTTTTGTTATTTATTGTTCTTCCTCCTGTTTTAAACCCCATTTATAGATTTTATTTTTAATTTTTATAATCAACCTATATCACAGGTTAATTATTTTTATGTATCTATATGACAGATTCTTTTTTATAATCAACGTGTCACAAATTAATGTGTTTTGTTTGTAGGTATATTATGTTTTTTCCTACCTTTTAGTTAGGTTTCATATCTCGCTTACAGGTATAATATATATTCATAAATTTGTTACTTGAGTTAAGGTAGAATGTTTTGTAGATAATTTATGTTAGTATATTAGTTTTTTTTTTTTTTTGTAAGATATTAATTAGATTTTTTTGAGTTGAAAAATGCATAATATTAAAAGATTTTAATTGATTTTTAATATTTTAAAAATATAAAATGAGTATAAAAGAAATAAAAAATGTAATTAGATAACTGAACTCATTCTTACAAATTATCTATATTTTTTTATCTAGATCTAAAAGCCCCATAATTATATAAAACAACACGACGATTTATCTGCCATATAAAGTCCTTCTCCTTGAGCCGAAAACTCCGGACCAAGCAAACGGAGCCCATAAACTCCGGACCATGCAAGCGTAGCCCATCCATGAATACGACAGTGCGTGCTTCACAAGCTGGTCAGAATGCGTGTGGATGTAAACCACCCCACCCCCAACGTATTGGATAACAAAGTGTGGTAGTGGTCCTCACACTGGGCAGTGATAGTATTAGTAGTAACGTTAACGAGTTTATCGTTATTGTGACGTTTTAATTTGTTGTACCAGTTACCATCTATATTTTAGGGTCTGATTTTACAAGTTACCAGATTAGAAATGGAAAAGCGGAAATTCATTTTGTTTAGCACTTAGCAGTGGGATGGCAAATGGACCAACCAATCATTCCTGAAAAAAACCCAGCAGCTGAAGATATCGAGTGTGTGCCTGTTGGTTCTTTCCTCTCTCTCTCTCTCTCTCTCCGTTTCTAGTTCGTCTCTCGTTTTTTGATTGATTCGTGTTAAAATTATCCGGTCCATCTTATCCGTGTTCATCCTGATAAAACACTCTGTTATCCATTTGTTTATCTTCATTTGATGAGAATTTAGCCAACCCAGAATTTTGATTCTTGTTATCTGTGGCAGAAAGTTTCAAACTTTGTAGCATATTTTTAGCTCTGTCAATGGCGGTTCTTGGAAATTATGTGTCTCCAATTGCACACCCATTGCCAGAAACCACCAGAAAAACTTGTGGGTTCTTCTCCCACATCAGGAATCTCCAACCCCTTTCCCTTAGCAAGGGATTTTCCAGAGTTTTGGCTGCTTCCCAGATCACGATTTCTCCGAAAGACACCGTTTTCGCCTTGCCTAACTGGAGGCATGCCAAGAATGACAGAAGAAGTAAGGAGCTCAGACTCATTGATGCCTTTGTGCATTTGGAGTCTATGGTGGGGAAGGACCAGAAGCCTGATGTGGCTCAGGCAACTCAGCTCTTGTATGACCTCTGCAAAGCGAATAAGATACGAAAGGCGGTCAGAGTCATCGAAATGATGGTTGTTTCCGGCATTATACCTGATGCAGCTTCTTATACTTTCTTGGTGAATTACTTGTGTAAAAGAGGGAACATTGGGTATGCAATGCAGCTGGTAGAGAAGATGGAGGAGTACGGATATCCGACGAATACTGTGACCTACAATTCGCTCGTCAGAGGGCTTTGCGTTCGTGGAAACTTGAATCAGAGCTTGCAGCTTTTGGATAGACTGATACAGAAGGGTCTGGTTCCGAATGTTTATACGTACTCTTTCTTACTTGAAGCTGCTTATAAGGAAAGAGGGGTCAATGAAGCCATGAAGCTCCTGCAGGAGATAATTGCTAAAGGTGGAAAGCCTAATGTGGTCAGTTACAATGTCTTGTTAACTGGTTTGTGCAAGGAAGGTAGGACTGATGAGGCATTTCGGCTCTTTAGGAGTTTGCCTTCGATGGGGTTCGATCCAAATGTTGTGAGCTATAACATCGTACTAAGGAGTTTGTGTCACGAGGGTAGGTGGGAAGAGGCAAATGTGCTTTTGTCTGAGATGGAAGGAGAGGATCGAGCCCCTTCCATAGTTACGTATAACATCTTAATTGGTTCACTTGCACTTCATGGTAGAACTGAACATGCTCTTCAAGTTTTGGACGAAATGCAGAGAGGTCGGTTCAAGCCTACCGCTGCCAGCTACAATCCGATCATTGCTCATCTCTGCAAAGAGGGGAAAGTGGATGGTGCGGTCAAGTGTCTAGACCAAATGGTTCATCGGCGGTGTAATCCTAATGAGGGAACATTCAATGCCATTGCTGTGCTATGTGAGGAAGGTTTGGTGCCAGAGGCATTCTCTATCATTCAAAGCCTCTGCAATAAACAAAAGTGCTCCAGCTACGAGTTGTACAAAAACGTAATCACAAGCTTATGTCGGAAAGGGAACACGTTTCCAGCGTTTCAGATATTGTACGAAATGACCAAGCACGGTTTCACTCCAGATTCTTATACGTATTCATCTCTGATCAGAGGATTGTGTTTGGAGGGTATGCTGGATGAGGCCATGGAGATTTTCAAGGTAATGGAAGAAAACAGCCTTAGGCCTGATACGGACAATTTCAATGCCCTTATACTCGGTTTCTGCAAGTCTCGAAGAACAGACTTGTCCTTCCAGGTTTTTGAGATGATGATAGAGAAAGGGCGTATGCCTAACGAAATGACCTACACCATTCTTGTGGAAGGGATTGCGCACGAAGGAGAACTGGAACTGGCAGCCAGAGTCTTAAAAGAGTTGCACCTGAGACATGTAGTGAGTCCGAATACAGTGGAAAGACTGGTTATGCAGTACGACTTTGAGGATTTACCGGGATAGAAACGAAGGAAAACAAAACGGAAATACTGTGACAGGAGAGAAAAGCAAGCAAGATTATGGCCAAGTCGTCTCTAGGGCCAAGAAGTTTTGGAAACTCAATTCCGGCAGGCTGTTCAATCGTATGGTGTAGATCGATCGATGAGGGAAGAAAGGAAACAATAGGAGATGCATTCCTTATGACCATTGACATATATATTCAGGCTTTGGAACTGGGCAGCATTGAACAAGTTCAAGACAAAGAAGTTTTGCTCTAGACTCTTACTTTATTTACTTGAAGCTAATTATTTTATGAGAGGCTTTAACTCTGGAGAGAACTTGCATTCTTCAGTTTTGTTCCGTAAATTAAGTCTAACAGCTGTTCTGAGATGTGTTTCAAACTACATGTTGGTACCACTTGAAGAACAAAACTCAGAGATCCGTTTCAAACTTTTACTCGTTTAATTTCTTTGCCTCGTAAATAAGCATGATGATGTTTTTTCTGAAGATAGGGTATCGGGTTTTCAAAGGCCTAGGAGACGAGGCGTACGAACGTAAGCACTGCTGCACTGGAGGTGTCAAACAAGTCCCTGTTCATGTCTGTCCAGCATATAATTCAGACTATTAAGTATAAAACCATGTCACAATATCGCCCAAGCAGTCGATCTTCTTGACAAATTTGACCTAAGTTTTGAGATCAACTCAGATCAATCAGATACATGACCAACCTCAACCCTTCCCTCTAAACTGATATCTACAACTTGTAAGCAACCAAACTGAACTAGGTTTTCACAAATCTACAATTTCGGAAAAATCCCTGGCGGCCTTGTCAATAGAACGTATGCGGGATAAAGAAAGCCATCGATTTCTGCTGTGAAAAGCCATTTAAACAATAAATAATGTATTTGTACACGTGTCAAAGTTTTACGTGTCAAAAGTAAACATCCACGGTGAATTGTTGAAATTCAAACCATAAGATTATGCTAGAGATCATTTGATAGCATCTTGTTTTTAGTTTATTTGGAGAGGTCACGTGTTCAAATTTTAAAGAGAGAATGCTTGCAATTTTCTTGTTTGAAATTTTTTATTTACATTTCGTCTCTCTTATTCATCTTGTAATGGGACATAATGGTTTGAACCGTAAATTTTTTAAGTCACTATTTAAATGTCAAATCTACTAAAAATCAACTAACACGGAATTCATTTCGTCATTTAACACTCATCTAATAAATAGATGAACTATATACTTAATACACCCCACATTTGCCTTTTCAATTAAAAATTATCTTAATGCACCCCAGATTTGCTTTTTCAATTAAAAATTATCTTAATACACCCCACATACTTCCCCATAATACCCTTACACTCCACATTCTCAATATACACCTTACATTTTCTACATGTACCCCATATTTTCCATACACCCAACATTTCTCAAATCTGATAAAGCTTTTAATTTGGATAAAAAATGCCGACTAGAATTTTGACAAAAGATGCCGCCTGAGATTTAAAGCATATATAGGTTGTTTTCAATTCCACCATTAAAACCCATATCGTCTGTTTTAATTTTTTATGGTAATTTTAGGTGTTTAATTCTTCATGTAATCCCTGAAAGATGAATACGAACATAGAAGCTTGAATAATGCAACAAAAGCAAGAATAAATAATTATTGATGTTGTCAAAATCACTAAAACAAAAAAAAATGAAGTCTTACCTCATGTGAAGCTTCGGAAATACTGATTTTGTGTTTCATTTGTCAAAAATAATTTTTCTCAATCAACATGTTTGTAGTTTCATTGGTTAGGGTTTTGTTCAACAATAGAGGGTCGGAGGGGTTTTGATAGTTGAAGAAGATAAATAATACATTAAAAGTGATTTGGGGTGTATATAGAAATTATTTATTTATTTTTTAAACCTAATAAGGTCAAAATTGTCATTGCATAGTAGGGTAAATAAGTTATTTAATATTAAATCTCAATCAACATGTCTAAACGAGATGTCGCGTCCTGGAATGTACTTCTAACTGCGTATTTTTCGAACAGAGATAACATAAAGGGTGTAAACTTTACTGGCTATATTTATGGGTGAGCGATATCTTAAAGCCAATTGTAAGGGTTTAAGTAGAAATACTGATGATATTTCCATGATTATTAAATGGCACCCTCCAGATCAGAGTTATGTTAAGCTAAATTTTTTATGGCTCAGTGGCTGGGGACAAGGTTCCCGGGGGGGGGGGGGGGATTTGTCTTAAAGAATCATATTGGGCAACTCATCGGCGGTGGAGCTTTAAATCTTGATGGTGCCACTATTTCTAAATCTTGATAGGGCTCTCAGAGAGGGCCTTCTTTATGCTCAAGGGAAGGGCTATACAAAGATTATGGTAGAAGGAGACTCTAAGTTGGTCATTCAGTCAGTGTTGGACCAGGATATGACACCGTGGAATCTGGTTCCTATTATTGAAGATATCAAGTGGATGGCAACCAAATTTGATTGCATTGATTGGAAACATATTTTTAGAGAGGCTAACTTTGTGGCGGATGCCTTTGATCACCAAGGCCTTCTTATTACTAATTGTCATATTTGGGATCATCCCATATTCCTTCATTTGCTCTTCATGCTCTTCCGTTTGATTATATAGGGAACGGTTGTTCTTGGGGGTTTACCTTTTAATATATATTTTTTCTTGCTTCAAAACAAAAAGGTGTAACTTTAATTTGTAGGATGAGAAGGGTAGATGTTAAATTGGATGGTGCTTCATGGAATGCTGTTATTGGTGGGTGCTTGAATAATGGGCAGACCGAACAGGCGCTGAAAATGCTTGAATAGACGGTGGAGAGAAACTTCAGTACGGCTGCCTCACTTTAGCGTGATGTTTGTGTTTGCGGGACGATGGTCACGCGGTCCAAATGCCTGCACTGAAGTTTTTCTACCAATAGAGGATTGCCAAAGAAACTTAAATGACAAACACCTATCTCGAACCAGGCTTAGAGTGTTAATTCCGGTGACTTGATCAAATATCCGAACCAGGATCTACTTTCCTTCTCAATAAATTTTATCTTATCATGAAATAATAAAATAAAATCAATAAATAATAAACACAACTTTAGCTATAACTTAATTTTTCTTCAATCATCTAACAACCCCAAGTGCTTTCTTTGTTCTGATTTAGGAACTGATAAACTTGTAATCATAAATATTTTTCTTGCAGAGTTACAATCGCAGGTCTCATTGTTTCCCAGCTAAGGCTATAAGCTTCATGTCAACCTTCCGAACACGTTTTGTGATGGTTGATTGAAGGACTAACAAGCACCGCAATGATGATCTACCGAGGTTCTATCCATGTAGTGCTGAAAGTATTTTCTGAACATAGAAGTGTCTTTGATGGTGATTCATTGACGCTTCGTTCAGTGTAGAAACCAGGCTGCTTTGGAGGTGGCAAGGCAACATCACTGCTCAACATCAGAACCACAGATGACATGCTTGGTCTATTCTCAGGTACTCTTTGCACACATAACAGCCCCACATGAAGACACCTTACCACTTCAGATATGTTGCATGAATCACAAAACGTTTTGTCGATCAGTTCTAGTGGTTTATCTTGAATCCATCGTATCCATGCCTTAAAACAAATTGAAACATGTATGATATGTTAGTGGGCTAATATGTAAAAGGGGCTTTGCTGCAGACCTTCTATACTGTTAAATACATGTCATTAGAAGACGTTCTTTGAAGAGCACCGTCTAATTTGCTATTCTTTTTAAAGTAAATATAATCACCTCGCCGGTTAAACTTACATGTCCAAGAAGGTTGTGGTCGTGATCCGGATGACGAAATCCCCTGTTCTTCTTCCTACTCAACATCTCGAGCAATATGACTCCGAAGCTAAACACATCAGATTTCATCGAGAAGATTCCATCTGCTGCATATTCCGAAGACATATAACCACTGCCAGATCAATATGCAGTGACCAGTCAGAAAGAATTTCAAAAGCAGAAAAATGAAAATTATAAACCTCAAAACAAGTCTAAGCATGCTTACTAGGTTCCAACCACTCTGTTTGTGTTGGCCTGACTTTGATCGCCGCCGAATGTTTTAGCCAGGCCAAAGTCTGAAATCTTCGGGTTCATATTATTATCTAGCAGAATATTGCTAGGTTTCAGATCTCGATGAATAATCCTTAATCTAGAGTCTTGGTGAAGATAAAGAAGCCCTCGGGCAACTCCAACGATAATGTGGAAGCACTTAGGCCAGTTGAGCAATTTTTGTCCCTCCTGATCTGAAGAAACTTTAAGCCTGTTATTTCAATGCCACATTGAATCCTAGTATAATAAGGTCGAAAATGAAGGATCGTACCAAAAATATAGAAGTCCAAGCTTTTGTTGGGCATGAATTCATATATTAGAATCTTTTCGTCTTTTTGAATGCAACAACCGAGAAGCTTAACAAGATTGCGATGCTGAAGTCTGGCTATAAGTATAACTTCAGTTTTGAACTCTCTCGTCCCTTGTCCGGAATTCTTTGAAAGCCTCTTTACTGCAATTTCTTTTCCTCCTATCAGTGTACCCTATGGACCATCATTTTGAAAAGACTTGAGTTTTGTATAGCAATGTAGCTAATTTTCGTTGCACGAATTTATGTTACCTTGTACACAGGTCCAAAGCCACCTTCTCCCAGCTTGTTGCAGTTTGAAAAGCCGTTGGTGGCTTTAGCTATGGTGGTCAAGTCAAACAGTGGTAACTCCATGTCTTCCCCGTCTTCTCCAGGTACTCTTCTCCGCAATCCTTTGTTCTGAGTCCTGAAATAGTAGAATATTGTCAGCATGGATAAAAAGATGTGAACAGTTAGCTACACTATCGAAATTAAATACTACCTTATCAAATGCATTTTTAATGTGTCCAAAAATGCTTACCTTCATTTTTGAGTTTCTTCTTCCGGATGTACAATATTATTCCAACTATTAGCATTCCCATGAGAAAAACTGCAGAGCTGAGGAGAATTGCAAGTAGCTGTCTCTTGTTGAAATTGCTCTTTTTCTTAACATGATCTGAAATATCTGTATTGAAACAAACCTTTCATGGGATCTCGTATTGTTGCAGTAACTGTGATTCTAACACTAACTTATTTAAACCCTACTTTGCATAGCTGCTGCAGATAAAGGTATAAGATGCACTACTACCCTGTAACCCTTTAAACCTCCCCCCACCAAAATTGGAAAAAAAACTCAGTTTCCATTAACCTCAAGAGTCATAATGTTATTTGCTATAGAAAGGAAAACATAACAAGTCTGGGGGATACCTAGTTCTGATGCTGCCATCCGTATATAGAGATCCTGACCGAGAGTGAATTCTCTTATGTCAATGACGTTATCAAACCAAAGCAAGCAGCCAGTTCCTCCCTCCCTGACATCTAGATTTGTATACGCCGTACATGAGCAGTTTCCCAGACATAATCCCTTGCATTGCTCGAGGCTCATGCTTTTATCATACCAAGACGAAGATGTGTCTGGCAATTTAACCCCACTGTACGTTAGGAAGCCATCACCATGGCTGCAGGCCAATGGAGTCATACGAACACACCCATCAGACCAATTTCCCGAATTCCAATCTTGTGGAGATTTTGGTACAAATCCCTTCAGGCATACACATATGGGAGAGTTATTGATTTTGCAAATAGTATATGCACCACACAAGGCGTAACTTTCACACCGATCTTCTTGGAGTGTAGAGGCAAATTCCCAACTATGTGTTTGATACTCCCATGTGAACAGCAGCGAAACGCCTAATGGGCTCAATACTAATCTCTGGAACACCGACCTGTTTAGGAGCCTAAACTGACAGTAGACTTCATCCTTGTTCCACACAAATTCAATCCTAGATATTGGGTTTGGTTGTCCAGATGAAAATCCTGTTAAATGAAGACCATTCCATGACCCTCCTCTACCAACTTTCTTAGCTCTTTTCATAACAAAAAGTTGTGGTAAGCCACGATAATCAATTCGTGCCGAAAACTCTCCTGGAGCAGGATCTTCTGTGCTCTTCCAAGACGAGAGATACCTCTCTAAACCGGTAACCAAGTCCCAACCAAGCTTCATTTCCGGTAGGTATGTGTCACAAGGATAATCAAAACTCTGCCACAAGAAGTTATCCGGGTTAGTTTCGTTCCCATCTTGCACCACAAGATTTCCAGAATCCAAGAGTTGCGATACTGGATTCCCGGCGATTCTTGATGAATTCGATGACCACACAATCTTGTTTGAGCTATTGACAAGGAGGACTAGAACTCCTTGCTCGGTGAGCATCAAAAGTCCTGAAGAATCACCAAGTGGTGTTTCTCTGTTGGCTACCCACACAACTGCATCAGTAGAATCAGTGTACCATATTCCCACGTACCGGCTTTTCGATTTACCAGGGCTGAAGAATCCCAGTTCATAGCTTCCACCTACTGAAACCAGAGTTTCGCCATCTCTTATATATCCACTCGGAGTGATTGTTGTGCCCAGTGCAGTTGCAGCTGAGATTCGTAGGAGGGAGAATAAGAAGAACAAGCACATATAAAAGCTTCTCAAGGCTTGCATCGTTGTTCTGAGACTGTATACTTTATCCAAAGAAATTAATATAAAAATTATGCAGAGAAGATGGACTGTTCGCCCAAAGAAAAATCAAAGTAAATTGAAAGACTTGGTTTTCTTAATTGAGCCAACAACTTAGACTCAACTAAGTTGACTACTAACTGTAAAATTGACTGCTAACTGTAAAATTGACTGCATCTCCAATGGTGGATTGCCAAATAAATTCATATGACAAATACCTCTCTCCCAGCTGTCATGAAACAATAATTCACTTAGCTAAATTACAAAAAAACCTACATAACTTATGGATCGAAGTCGAACTATAATCTTATACCTTATGTTTTAAATATTACAATTTATAAATCCGTTGCAATGTTAGATATCCGTTAAATTTTCTATTAATTTGGCTGTTAAATAATAACGTAGCATGAGCAGGATCACTTATCTCCAACAAGAATAAAAAATTAATATATTTTTTATTTTTATTTAACAATTAAATTAATTATAAAAATATCATTATTTATTAATAAATTATTTATTTTTTATTTAACAATTAAATTAATTCTAAAAAAATCATTGATTAAACTCTCTTCTTCCTCACTCACGCATTCTCTGCTGGAGACTGACGCTGCATGAGGAGGCGGATATTAAATTAATAAAAAAAATTAACGAATGTTTGACATTGCAAAGAATTCATAAGTTGAGGTATGAGATTGTAATGTTTAAAACATAAGGTATGAGATTGTGGTTTCGACCCTAAGGTAGTTTTTTGTAATTTACGCATTTACTTATTATCAATTAGCGGATATTATAGAATGAATCGGCTCATAAAATCTCATGACTGTTATATTCTTAGTCGTCTAATTTTAAAGGAAAAATACCGGGAAATAGGACAATTTCTTAAACGTGGGATAGAAATAGAACATTTCGAATATGTACAAAGCATGCACAACATGGAGCTCCTGCAGGAGATAAATGCTAAAGATGGAAAGCCTAATTTGGTCAGTTACAATGTCTTGTTAACTGGTTTGTGCAAGGAAGGTAGGACTGATGAGGCATTTCGGTTCTTTAGGAGTTTGCCTTCGATGGGGTTCGATCCAAATGTTGTGAGCTATAACATCGTATTGAGGAGTTTATGTCACGAGGGTAGGTGGGAAGAGGCAAATGTGCTTCCGTCTGAGACGGAAGGTGAGGATCGAGCCCCTTCCATAGTTACGTTTAACATCTTAATTGGTTCACTTGCACTTCATGGTAGAACTTAACATGATCGTCAAGTTTTGGACGAAATGCAGAGAGGTCGGTTCAAGCCTACCGCTGCCAGCTACAATCCGATCATTGCTCATCTCTGCAAAGAGGGGAAAGTGGATGGTGCGGTTAAGTGTCTAGACCAAATGGTTCATCGGCGGTGTAATCCTAATGAAGGAACATTCAGTGCCATTGCTGTGCTCTGCGAGGAAGGTTTGGTGCCAGAGGCATTCTCTATCATTCAAAGCCTCTGCAATAAACAAAAATGCTCCCGCTACGAGTCGTTCCAGGTTTTTGAGATGATGATCGAGAAAGGGCGTATGCCTAACGAAATGACCTACACCATTCTTGTGGAAGGGATTGCGCACGAAGGAGAACTGGAACTGGCAGCCAGAGTCTTAAAAGAGTTGCACCTGAGACACGTAGTGAGTCCGAATACAGTGGAAAGACTGGTTATGCAGTATGACTTTGAGGATTTACCGGGATAGGAGCGAGGGAAAACAAAACGGAAATACTGTGACAGGCGAGAAAAGCAAGCAAGATTATGGCCAAGTCGTTTCTAGGGCCAAGTTTGGGAAACTCAGTTCCGGCAGGCTGTTCAATCGTTTGGTGTAGATCGATCTGTTCAATCATTTGGTGTAGATCGATCGATGAGGGAAGAAAGGAAAACGATAGGAGATGCATTCCTTATGACCATTGACATATATATTCAGGCTTTGGAACTGGGCAGCATTGAACAAGTTCAAGACAAAGAAGTTTTGCTCTAGACTCTTACTTTATTTACTTTCACTCTGGAGAGAACTTGCATTCTTCAGTTTTGTTCTGTAAATTAAGTCTAACAGCTGTTCTGAGATCCGTTTCAATCTCCATGTTGGTACCACTTGAAGAACAAAACTCAGACATCTGTTTCAAACTTTTACTCGTTTAATTTCTTTGCGTCGTAAATAAGCATGATTATGTTTTTTCCGAAGATAGGGCGGGTTTTCATTTGTTGAAACTCAGTGCGGTCGAAATATCGACCAAGCGGTCGATATTCTTGACCTAAGTTCGAGATCAACTCGGATCAATCAGACACATGACCAACCCTAACCTGATACCTACAACTTGTAGAGTAGGTAACCAAACTGAACTAGGTTTTCACAAATCTACAATTTCGGAAAAATCCCTGGCGGGCTTGTCAATAGAATGTATGCCGGATAAAGAAAACCATCGATTTCTGCGGTGAAAAGTTGGACAAGTAAGGAGCAGACAACGAAATGGTGATAGCGGTGAATCGTAACAAAAGAAATCCTCTGTGAGACAAAGATACTAATAGCTAAGACTTCCTATGCAGCATGACACTAGAAACCATAAACACCCGATACAGTGAAGAAACCAGGATCAAGAAATCTGCAGATGGTAGACACGTACATGTTCTGGTTCCGCGGGTTGGCCAATGAATCAAAGCTTCCGATGGATCTTGCTTATGTGGTCTAGACACTAAACTAGCACATTTGCCTGGTTAGTCAAAAACCTAAGGCCTAATGTGGTGCCACGAAGTGCACCAGATGCCTAAAAGCTCTAAACTTTGACATCTATCACGATCCGAGATCCCCATTGCATCATAACAACACAATCAAATTAAAGAAAACATCACAACAAGGAGAATCCATAGTAATTTAACCAAATCCATACTTAATTATGTGATTAGGAGCAGAATAAACTCTGTCATAAAGCATTTAATTTAACATCCAAATAGTTATAACCCCAAAACTACGAAAACCGAAATACAGAGAAATAAACCCTCACGAGCAGCCACCAGTCTGCAAAACCTCACATGGGCAGCTCAGGCCATGAGAAGGGGGCGATGCGGACGCCGGAGCAAAAGCTGCCTACTTGGATCTCTGCCTCATCTTTCGGCGCTTCCTCTTCAGCCTCCTCATGCGCTTCTTCTTCCACTGCATACAACGACGTCACAAAAAGCGACACAGGTTTAATCACAACCACCGCACACAATTTATTCAACCATCAGCAGCAGATTCGAAACAGTTTTTCGATTCGATCCCGTGTTGGTCAAACCTTTTGAAAACTGTAAACTTAAGCTTGCTGCTAAAGAGATGGCTAAGAAGCTCTGAATTTCATTAACTTTAAATGAGAAAGATTACAACTTAAATAGGCAAACATCCCTACTGCTGCAAGTAATACAACGCTACTTTGCAGATTTTGTGGAGTTACCTCCCACGACTCCAGCATGCAAAAACAAACCCTAACCATGACTCCTACAACTTAGGGATCCTCCTGTAGACTAGGTAAACAATCCTAACTACAAGCAACCACTTTATTTAAAAACAAATAACTTAAAGATAAATCTTAACACCCTCCCTTAAACTGATTTCTGCAGAAAACAGTTTAAAACCGATCTTTAGCTTCACTTTTCTTTAGCGTGAGTCCCTCCCTTGAACAAACTCCAAGCATACTTCTGAGCTTCTCGAACACTGGCTGTTTGAGAGGTTTTGTCATGAGATCAGCCACCTGATCTTCACTCTTGCAGTAATGCAGCTCAATCACACCTTCTTTGCATAGATCACGTAAGAAATGATATCTAACATCGATATGTTTGCTTCTTCCATGCATGACTGGATTCTTGGATAGCTTGATCGCTGAAACATTATCACAATAAATTAATGTTGAGTCTTGTTGCTGATTACCAAGAACTTCTAGCATTCTTCTCAGCCAAATGGCTTGACAGGAACATGAAGCAGCTGCCACGAACTCAGCTTCAGTTGTGGATAATGTCACGATTTGTTGTTTCTTCGAGGACCATGAAACTGCACCTGAACTCATTAAAAACACATTTCCAGAAGTGCTTTTACGATCATCAATGTCTCCTGCATAATCACTGTCAGTAAAGCCAAAAAAATGCGACTTTCCCCCCTTCTTATAGAAAATCCCAAAATCTGTTGTGCCTTTTAAGTAACGAAAAATTCTCTTGGCTGCCCTAAGATGCATCTCAGTGGGATTCTCCATGTAACGACTTATCACACTTACAGAATGCATGATATCAGGCCTTGTGGAAGTTAGATACATCAGACTCCCTACTATCTGTTTGAAATAAGTGCTGTCAACCATTTCCCCTTCAGGATCTTTACTCAGCTTGAACCCTACCTCTGCAGGTGTTCCGACGGGATTGCTGTTCAACATCTGAAACCTTTCCAATATTTCCAGTATGTATTTCTTTTGGCAAACAAAAATGCCAGTTTCTGATTGTGCTACTTCTATGCCAAGAAAGTAATGCATCAATCCCAAGTCACTCATATCAAACTCTTCCATCATAGATTTTTTAAAACCATCAAACATATCAACTCCACTTCCAGTAAAAATCAGATCATCAACATAAAGGCATATAATGAGCATTTTACCTTCATCTCCTACCTTAACGTACAAGGTATGCTCATATGGACACTTTTGGAAGCCTTGTTTGACAAAGTATGCATCTATGCGACTGTACCAAGCTCGTGGTGCTTGTTTCAGTCCATAGAGTGCCTTCTTCAACCTCAAAACCTTCTTCTCTTTTCCTTGCTGCACATAGCCTGTAGGCTGATCAACAAACACTTGTTCTTGCAGTTCACCATGTAAAAAGGCGGATTTTACATCTAGTTGATAGATAGGCCATGAGTTTTGAGCAGCAAGAGAGATTACCAAGCGAATTGTGTCTTGCCTTGCAACCGGAGCAAACACCTCTTTGTAATCGACGCCATACTTTTGCTTGTATCCCTTTGCTACCAAACGGGCTTTATGCTTGTCCACCTCACCTTTTTCATTCAATTTGGTTTTGAAGATCCACTTCAACCCAATAGTCTTCTGACCTCTCGGCAAATCTGTAAGCTCCCACGTATCATTTTTCTCAATGGACCTAATTTCTGCATCCATTGCCTTTTGCCATTTCGAGTCTTCAACTGCTTCCTCAAAGGTGAGAGGAGTGGAATCTGCAAACAAGGCAAAGTATGCAGTAGTGTCATCATCAGAGAGTTCATCTCCACTTACATAATCAATCATCCACGATGGTCTTTTCCTCGGTCGTTGAGTTTGAGGTGGCTGGTCATCCGTGGGTTGAGCATTTTCTGGTGGGATTTCGTCAGGCTCAGGAGACTGCTCAGCCCTAACTTCTGTTGCTTCAAAGTTAGCCGGTATTTGCTGCTGCTGCTTGCTCTTTCCAGCCCAATCCCACGTCTTTTCTTCATCAAAAAACACATCTCGACTGGTAATCATCTTCTCCGTTGTTGGATTGTACAACTTATAAGCTTTGGAGTGTTCACTGACTCCAAGGAAAATACACTTTGCGCCCTTGTCATCGAGCTTCTTTCTTTTCTCGTCTGGAATGTGTGCATATGCTATGCAGCCAAATATTTTAAAATGATCTACTGAGGGTTTCCGCCCACTCCAAGCTTCCTCTGGTGTCATGTTCTTAACAGAAAAAGTAGGGCACCTGTTTAAAACATGAATGGACCACAGTACAGTTTCAGGCCAAAAACTTTTAGGAACACCTCCCTTCACTAGCAAGCTTCTGACCATGTTGAGAATGGTTCGGTTTTTCCTCTCGGATACACCGTTTTGCTGGGGTGTGTATGAGGCAGTGAGCTGCCTTCGAATCCCTTGCTCATCACAGAAAGCTTCAAACTCCTTTGAACAATATTCACCACCACGATCAGTTCGAAGGGTTTTGATCTTTCTGCCACTTTCAGTCTCAACCAGTGCCTTAAAGCTTTTAAATGCATTAAAAGCTTCTGATTTTTCCTGCAAAAAATACACCCAAGCCTTTCTACTGAAGTCATCAATAAAAGAAATAAAGTATTTCTTTTTACCATTCGACATGGGACTGATTGGACCACAAATGTCCGAATGCACTAGCTCCAATAGGTTTTGAGCTCTCCACGCCTTTCCCTTTGGAAATTGATCACGGTGCTGTTTGCTAATGACACATGCTTCACAGACTTCAGATGGAGGTGTGATCATGGGAAGGCCAGTCACCATTTGCTTCTGATGCAGTGTCCTCAGACCGCTAAAATTCAGATGGCCAAAACGTAGGTGCCACAGCCACGATGAGTCGTCTTCCTTAGCCATCAAACTAGTTTGAACAGTTTTGATCTTCAGCGGAAACAATCTGTTTTGGCTCATTTGAACAACAGCAATGGCACCTCTTATTGGATCATATATCTCACATGCATCTTTCTGAAGAGTTATTATATAACCCTTTTCTTGTAGCTGTCCAGCACTCAACAAATTTGTTTTCAAACTAGGCACATAAAATACATTCGAAATCGTTTCAACAAAATCATTCTTAGTCCTAATTTGAATATCACCCTTTCCAATTACATTGACACGTGACCAATCCCCAAAGCTCACAGTAGTTTGAAAGTTTTCATCCAAAAATGAGAAAGATGACTTACTGCCAGTCATATGATTGCTGCAACCTGTGTCCACATACCATACTTCGGAATCAATCTCCTCCTTGACGTGGAATGCCATCAACAGTGTCTCATCATCCTTCTTTTCAACAAAGTTGGACTTCTCTCCCTTCTCTTTGTCTTTTGGCAGCTTCGTGTAGCATTCATTGCGATAATGCCCAAGATTTCCACACCTATAGCACTCGATGTTGGATTTGTCAACTTGTCCTTTGCCTCTATTCTGAGAGTGATCATCATGTCTCTTGGAACTTTGGTGTTGTCTGTCTCCATCTCGGTTGCCTCGACCACCTCGACCTCTTCCTCTACCTCTACCTCGGCCTCTTCCTCTTGAGCTTGAGGATTCAAAAAAGGTAGAAGCTTTCAGAGCTTGTTCTTCTAAGTTGACACGTTCTGTGATCCCACGGTTCAGCTGCTGCTCATGGACCAACAATGAGCTTTGAAGCTCATCAATCGACATTTCTGCAGTGTCATTTGACTCTTCAATAGAGCAAACGATGTAGTTGAACTTTGGAGCCATAGATCTCAGGATCTTCTCTACAATGGAGCCATCATCAAGCTTGTCACCATGGATTCGCATTTTGTTTGCAATCCCCATGGTCCTTGCAAAATACTCGGTGACAGACTCTCCATTCTTCATTTGGAGAGTCTCAAAGTCTCGTCTCAGGGCCTGAAGCTGTGCACGCTTCACTCTTGCTGACCCTTGGTACTTTCTCTTCATGGAGTCCCAAATGTGCTTGGAAGTATCCTTCTGGAGAATAGTCTCCAAAATAGCACGATCAATTGATTGGAATAGGTAATTCTTTACCTTCAGATCCTTCAGCTTCAGTTCTTCAAGCTTACGTTGTTGCGCAGTCGTAAGCATACTTTCTTCGGGTACAGTATATCCCGTTTCCACAAGATCCCAGTACTCTTTGGACCTTAGAAAATTCTCCATCAACATGCTCCAATGATCGTAGTGACCGTCGAAGCGAGGAATGGCTGGTTGAACGAAATTCTCTGCTGGCTTGTCAGACGCCATGGATGCTTGCTACTGCAAGAATGAAAAAAGCTGCTGCTTCTATGAGAGATTCTCGACACAGGCCCAGTGGGGGCTCTGGTACCAAATGTTGGTCAAACCTTTTGAAAACTGTAAACTTAAGCTTGCTGCTAAAGAGATGGCTAAGAAGCTCTGAATTTCATTAACTTTAAATGAGAAAGATTACAACTTAAATAGGCAAACATCCCTACTGCTGCAAGTAATACAACGCTACTTTGCAGATTTTGTGGAGTTACCTCCCACGACTCCAGCATGCAAAAACAAACCCTAACCATGACTCCTACAACTTAGGGATCCTCCTGTAGACTAGGTAAACAATCCTAACTACAAGCAACCACTTTATTTAAAAACAAATAACTTAAAGATAAATCTTAACATCCCGCTGACTTTAAAGTTTAAAGCACGGAGATTTAAGAAGAGGGTTTTGAAGAATTACCTTGGCCCTCATGTCGGATGGGAAAGGCTGCTACTGCGTTACCAGAACGATGGCCGCGACGTCTCCAGAAGAATACCGCAGGGTTTTTGACGACTCTGAACCCTAATATCTCTGCTGCTTCTTCTATATATGCACATGGGCCTGCCAGAAAATGCTTGAAGTAGTGTTTAATCTTAGGCCCAAAATGGAAAAAGCCCGGTAACCAAATAACCCCAATTTTTTTATTTAATTTTCTGTTTGGTTGCCGAGAAAACTAATAGGAAAGTGAGCGAGAAAACCAATCAGTCAATTTTCAGTGGTGAGTCTGAGAAAATGGAAAGCCAGAAAACCGAGCTGGAGTCATCAGAGGAGAAGAGTGTCACTGTCGACCAGAACGAGAACGCGAAGAACAGATTACAGTCGACGGAGGCGCTGGCAAAGGCGCTTTCGTCGACGCTCACCACCGTCATCAAAGACTTCGATTCCAAAGCTCAGCAGACCTTCGCCAGCCAGGACCACCTCTCTCAGTCGCTCGATCGCCTCACCCGCGGTAAAGAAAAAGTTAAAAAAAAAATTCCTCTTTGTTCTTTTGAAATTTTGAATTTTGCTTGTAATTTTGATATTTAGTGTTGTTTTGGTTTTGTGGGCAGAGCTGGATAAGTTGTTGGACGATGCTCCGTTTCTGTTCATCATGCAACACGCGGCGAAGATTTCCGCCGTTAGGAAGAGAGTTTCGTCGTTGAATTCGGTTCTCAAGTCCGTACAGCGCCGGCTTGATAACATTGACAGAATGCTGTTTGTTGGCGTCCGAATCCAGCATCAGCAGCAACAACAACATGGTATTTACTAAAACTAAGGTTCTTTTTATGTTGTTTTTGCCACTTTTCGAGACATTTCGATTTCGTTATGATGAGATAATCGAGTGGTAATGAAAGTGGAAAGAGTGACTTGTGTGATCAAGCTACTGTAAGATAGATTTCCATGGATAGTTAGATGAGAAAAAGTTGATTGCTTTTAATCCTGGTTCACATTACGATTAGTACACCTCCGAAGATGCGAAGATTTATGTGGAACCCCAACTTCTAAACATATCGAAGCTAATTGATTTTGACATAGGTCATGGAAGTTACTAGTCAAGAAGAACGAAAGAAACATAGGTCGTACGAGTCTATGCTTCTCTCAATTTATTGTTCGTCAATTAACGGTGATTGAGATAAATGTGCTGTTTTCTGTTTAGCTATTTGCAAGACATGGGAGCTTATCTTGTTAGAACAAAAAATTTAAATTCTTGTTTTCTTGCTTTCAAGTCTTAATATGTCTACCTAGTGTTCTGTAAAGGCCAAGCGCCTAACAACGCTCTCACCTTTACATTACCCATTTTTTTGTAAACTTGTGGTTTAAGTAGTTATGTGTTTGGATGAGTGTTTGCAGAACTCTTTTGTTTGCCCTTATGGATATTTGGTTTTTGAACGGATAAGTTTGTATGAAACTATCAGTTTGAATATCTAATGGTATATATATGTAGTGATATCCACACACCCATTTTTATCTCTCACAGACCCCTCTCAAGAATATCTAATGTTATATATAGGTGGTGATATCCACACACCCATTTTTATCTTTCACACACCCCTCTCAATTTCCTGCGGTCAGATCGAATGAATTGAAAAAGATCAATAGACAAAATTTAACAAGGGTGTCGGGTTGTGAATAGCACTACCTATATATAACTTTTGAACTATTAATGAGTAAATATTTGTTTTCTGTGTATACTTGCTCTATATATGGTTGTGTCTGAAAATTTTGAATTTAATGTGCAGATAAGACGGCCACAGAACATTCAGGACTGCAGTAATATAGTTGTGTGTCTCGAAAGGTACTACACATTTTTTCTCTCTTTTTTGTAAAAGGATAACTATAACTTCTTTGATTGCATACCACGATTCATCAATATGTTATTGGTAAACATTGGAATGGAGTAACATTGACAAATATATTGCATTGACTGCTGGGATGGTAGGCTCAAACTAAAACGGTGTAATGCCGGATTCATTTATTCTTCGATTCATGCACATAAAGTTGACCATTTTAGTTATTTTGAAGTTCATTAGACCCAACGGAGTACAATTCTTATTGTCTTGCTGTTTTTAGATGACTTTATGTAGTTCTTATACTTGAACTTCAAAGTAATAATCTGCAAATCCGCAACAGTAAATCTTAATCTTTTACCAGCTAAAAAAAACGAGAACACACAAGGCAGTTGCACGATGGAAAATGAATAAGTCATTCATGTAATTTAGTTAAAGATTAGT
Organism: Malus sylvestris; assembly: GCF_916048215.2. Classification (NCBI taxonomy): domain Eukaryota; kingdom Viridiplantae; phylum Streptophyta; class Magnoliopsida; order Rosales; family Rosaceae; genus Malus; species Malus sylvestris. Next base: position 34,171,584 of record NC_062264.1, on the reverse strand, counting down.
TTGCTGTTGTTTTTGTAGGCTTGTTGACTTATAAAGAAAGCAGTGCACACACATTGTAATTGTTATCTCACTCAGTATATGAAGTACTGACTGTTTTATGGTTTTTTCTTGTTATCTGCGGAAAGATAAAGCTTAATAATGGGACTGCACGGGACAACCTTAAGAGTTTTGCCTCCGCTGACTACTCACTGATAATTTCACCATCTTGGGAGGAAGCTGGATGAGGTGAGTCTCAGTAGCCACATGGATGTTCTATCATTCGCGGAACATACACGGTACCTGAAAGTGAAGATTGAGATTGGAACTGCGGTATGAAGGTGATTATTTTGATTATGGGCTGTGACTAGGTTTCAATAGGTTGAATGGTGGTTGTTTGGATACGTAGTAATGGAAACTAAGTTGACTCCGTCCCCTCTATTTTGATTTCGATTTAGAGATGGGATGTGTTTTCTTCATTTGTTGAATCCTAGCTCCAAAAAGAAAAAAATTTCGTGGTTGTGTTTGAGTTCTTTGATCCAAACTTTTCCACTTACAATTTTTGTTATGCTTGCCGGTATTTTTTAATACAGTTGATCGTTTACGGAGAGAACGACATTACTACGTACAAGCAACGCCAAAAGAAATCACGTAAGGTAAAACATATATAGCATCCTTTTTAATTGAAAACGCACAAGAACATTGCCAATTAACTAGCCATCGTATATTTGATTCGGAGACGCATATGCAAGCAGCTCCTGGTTGGTTTCAATAAGGCCATGTCTTCTTTCGATACCAAGTGTGCATCAATGCCAATGCCGGCACTCGCATCCGTCAATATGACCATGTTTTTAATCCCTCCAAGTCCTGGGAGACGTATGCAGGACGGCATTCCCCATCCAAAATCGACTGAGTAGAACGGAAACCTGCACAATGTGCATTTAAGTATACATGAATGAATGAATACCCCAAAATTTCTAACACTTTTGAAAGATTTAAGAGAGCGGCATGTTTAAAATGTTTTAAGAATGATTGAAGGTGTTTTTTTGATGATTTTTTTTTTGGTTCTAAAAGCACTTCAAGTATTATTTTTTTTAGGATTGAGTTGCATTTTTACGAATGATTGGTTCCAAAAGTATTTTCATCCAAAGCATTTTTAGTCATTTACTCCATCTGAATTTTGAGCGAATTCTTCAAAATCTTAAGAGGGAAATGAATGATTGTTTTTTTTTTTTTTAAGCTCAAATGGAAAGGAAAGATTACATATCACAAAAAAAGAGTCATTTACCCCATCTATATCTGCAACTAGCAACTGACTACAAGAAAGAGGAGCTTGCTTAAAAAAGACTGGACCTAAACTGCATGACAACCCCAAACAAGTCAAATCATCAGCAACAAAATTCCTTTCATTGAAATATGTCGAATTTCATAAGACCAACTTTGGTGCATAAGAGCACGACAATTCAATACCAAACTTTCCAAAGTGTGATTAATACTTTTGCATTTAAAATCAATTGTATTGCAAGTGCAAAATATGTTTCCACCATAATCTTCTTAATTTCATTATTCCACGCAAGTTGCAATCCAATAAAAACACCCTAAACTTCAATACATAAAATATCACCTCAACTAAAATTAGCACAAAAATCAGAGACTCATACCCCTGAAGAGTTTGTAAGGACACCACCAACACCAATGAAATTGGCCACACCCTTGCAACACCTATCAACATTAAGCTTTACCCAACCTTTAGAAGGAGGTTCCCAATGAAGAAAAGCATGTGTTCGAAGGGGCTTTATGGAGGAAATCATAGGCGATTCGCCTACGTATTCGCCTAAAGTCAATCTTTCAAGTAGGCAATAATAACTAATTTGGGATCATTAGACCTACTTCAACCCTTGGAATAAAACTCAAATTTTAGGTTTTAAACTTACCCTAACTTGCTCCAACCTTTGGGACAAATATGAGTTTTAACCTTTAGGACAAATTTAGCCCAGAATTCCCCCTGAATTAGTGGGGCTGGTAAAATCTTGATCAAAAAATACTTTTGTTTTTCCAATGACACAAGAGCCAGCAAGTTATACAAAAAATAAGTCTCCATTTCAAATAGTCCGAGAATAGTATTTTGGAAGAGAAATTATTTTGGAAAACCAATCATTAGTACATCATATATGTATCAATTAAAAATTGATTAGGAACAGGGAAACTTCTCCAAACCTTAGCAGCAAAGAAACAATCTCTAAAGACATGAATAATTGATTTAAACGCACCACCACACATTAGGCCTGGCAATTCCTGACACGACCCGATAACCCGACACGACACGACACGAAATTAACAGGTGTTTGGGTCGACACGATAACGAAACGGGTCGTTATCGGGTAACCCGATAAGCACCTGTTAAGATAACGGGTTTGTTCGGGTATACACGTGGGTAACACGATACACGATAAGCAGAATATTAATTTAATAATTTATAACCCTAAAAAATACTATAATAATTATATATATATTAATTTAACAATTTTATACCCCTAAAAACTATAATAATTATATATATATATTAAATTAACTATAATAATTATAATAATTATAATAATTATATATACTATAATAATTATACCCAAAATATTAACTATAATAATTATATATATATATATTAAATTTTATACCCCTAAAAACTATAATAATTATACATACAAAATAAATAGATTTAAATCTACTTAATAAATAAATATATATATATATACACACACACACCATTGAACTTCATGGGATACGAATTATACGAAACTAATTTCAACGATCCAACCGTCAAACATGTTTGTATATACTTCGAGATCGCATACGCCAAAAATTGCAAAAAACAAACATTCAGAGAGCAAGTAACGGGACAAAACTTTTCGACGGTTATAAACAAAAAATCACGATTTAACTGTCATTTTAACTCCGATTTTGATGATTTTTTGCAACCACACTCCTTGACCCTATATGAATACAATGATTGAATTCGATCTTCAATTTAAAATATTTACACTAGTGGATATCACAAAATCTTATGTTATACTTAATAAAAGTATGAATAAACTCGTAAGTATTAGTGAATCTATTGTTTTAATGGGATACTCATTCTACGAAACTAGTTTCAATGATCCAACCGTCAAACATGTTTATATATACTTCGAGATCGCATACGCCAAAAAATTGCAAAAAACAAACATTCAGAGATCAAGTAATGGGACAAAAGTTTTCGACGGTTATAACTTATAAACGAAAAATCACGATTTAACGGTTATTTTTAACTCCGATTTTGATGATTTTTTACAACTACACTCCTTGACCCTATATGAATACTAGTAATGAATTCGATCTTTAATTTAAAACATTTACACTAGTGGATACCACAAAATCTTATGTTATACTTAATAGAAGTATGAATAAACTATTAAGTATTAGTGAATTTATTGTTTTGATGGGATACTCATTCTACGAAACTAGTTTCAAAGATCCAACCGTCAAACATGTTTGTATATACTTCGAGATCGCATACGTCAAAAATTACAAAAAACAAACATTCAGAAATTCAATTAACGGGACAAAACTTTTCGACGGTTATAAAAAGAAAAATCACGATTTAACGGTCATTTTAACTCTGATTTTGATGATTTTTTGCAGCTACACTCCTTGACCTTATATGAATACAATGATTGAATTCGATCTTCAATTTAAAATATTTACACTAGTGGATACCACAAAATCTTATGTTATACTTAATAAAAGTATGAATAAACTATTAAGTATTAGTGAATCTATTGTTTTGATGAGATGCTCATTCTACGAAACTAGTTTCAAAGATCCAACCGTCAAACATGTTTGTATATACTTCGAGATCGCATACGTCAAAAATTACAAAAAACAAACATTCAGAGATCAATTAACAGGAAAAAACTTTTCGACGGTTATAAAAAGAAAAATCACGATTTAACGGTCATTTTAACTCTGATTTTGATGATTTTTTGCAGCTACACTCCTTGACCTTATATGAATACAATGATTGAATTCGATCTTCAATTTAAAATATTACACTAGTGGATACCACAAAATCTTATATTATACTTAATAAAAGTATGAATAAACTATTAAGTATTAGTAAATCTATTGTTTTGATGGGATACTCATTCTACGAAACTAGTTTCAAAGATCCAACCGTCAAACATGTTTGTATATACTTCGAGATCGCATACGTCAAAAATTAAAAAAAACAAACATTCAGAGATCAAGTAACGGGACAAAACTTTTTGACGGTTATAAACGAAAAATCACGACTTAACGGTCATTTTAACTCCGATTTTGATGTTTTTTTACAACCACACTCCTTGACCCTATATGAATACAATGATCAAATTTGATCTTCAATTTAAAATATTTACACTAGTGGATACCACAAAATCTTATATTATACTTAATAAAAGTATAAATAAACTATTAAGTATTAGTGAATCTATTGTTTTGATGGGATACTCATTCTACGAAACTAGTTTCAAGGATCCAACTGTCAAACATGTTTATATATACTTCGAGATTACGTACGCCAAAAATTGCAAAAAACAAACATTCAGAGATCAAGTAACGAGACAAAACATTTCGACGGTTATAAACGAAAAATCACGATTTAACGGTCATTTTAACTCCGATTTTGATGATTTTTTATAACTACACTCCTTGACCCTATATGAATACAATGATTGAATTCGATCTTCAATTTAAAATATTTACACTAATGGAAACCACAAAATCTTATGTTATACTTAATAAAAGAATGAATAAACTCTTAAGTATTATTGAATCTATTGTTTTGATGGGATACTCATTCTACGAAACTAGTTTCAAGGATCCAACCGTCAAACATGTTTGTATATATTTCAAGATCGCATACGCCAAAAATTGCAAAAAACAAGCATTCAGAGAGCACGTAATGGGACAAAACTTTTTGACGGTTATAAACGAAAAATCACAATTTAACGGTTAATTTAACTCCGATTTTGATGATTTTTTACAACTACACTCCTTGACCTTATATGAATACAATGATTGAATTCGATCTTCAATTTCAAATATTTACACTAGTGGATACCACAAAATCTTATGTTTATACTTAATAAAAGTATGGTATAGTACTATTGTTTTATTTTTTTTCATAATTATTTTGGTAAACTTCTCATAATTTGAATGATTTTTAATGTTTGGTTTTTCTATGCTTGGTTTATGCAGAAGATAGTTATGACGTGGAAAACCTTACTGAAAACATCATCAACATAACTCTTGAAGGCAATAGATCAAGCCAAAAATCTAATGCAATTTCATGATGATCGATGTAAATCGAGGATTTTGTAAATTGAGGTTTAAAATTTTGAGAAAGATTTCACAACCTTGAAAACAAAAACTGTTTCATTTTGCATATCCTTGCACATTTAAAAGTTGTAATAGATTAGTAGTGTATGTATTATTTTTTATTAGGCTCTTATTTTCGAGTGTAGATGTAGTACTTAAACGACAAATGTGTTTTAATGTTTTGAAGTAATATTTATGTGGCAATGTGTGGTATGTGCAAATTTAAGAAAAAAAATATATTTTTCTTAACGGGTCATAACAGGTCATAACGGGTCATAACGGGTCGGGTCACTTTACCCGTTGGGTAAAGTGACACGACCTGTTAAGGACCCGTTAAGATAACGGGTGTGACACGACACGACCCGTTAAGATAACAGGTGTTACACGAAAACGACACGAACACGACTGACACGACCCGTTTGCCAGGCCTACCACACATGTTGCATGAAGAACCCGTAGCCAACCCCCGTCTAGCTCGTTTATTGTCGATAATTTGTCTAGCAACAAAAGCCAAAGAAAAGAGAGTACTTTAGGAGGAATATACAACTCCCAGATAAAGCTTCATCACCACTTAATGTCCATATTTGCACCTAGGTCCAACACATAGGCAGACTTCATAGTAAAGTTACCGTCAGTAGTTGGTCAGCCGCCAATACTATCCACACAAATTTTGATAAAACAAAATACCATCCACAAAAAGATTAACAATTTTATCCACAATTAATTTAGGAAGAAAATGGATCAAACGTTTTATATTCTAATTTCCACCTTAGCAAAAATCAACCATAGACGACATAAGCATAGTTCGCGAAGGTCGTTGAAGAGAAAATTTTAGAAGAAGCCCACAATTTGACCAATAATCAATCCAAACTTTAATATTCATACCATATTCGATACCCTAAACTAAACCTTTCTTCAGCAATTGAGCACCATCGATGAATGATTTGTTAAAACTTAAAATGTACTATGAAATCCTTCTAAAAAGTGTAAGCTTTCGCATATAATAATATATAGATGAGAGACATAGTTAATTTTTCTCACATAAATACACGTGTTATAATTTATTTACTTTTTTTTTAAAAAGAAATACGTGTTATAATTTAAATAAAGAAACTTTAACGAAAAGCTCTCAGTACTGTTCACTTTAACGAAAAACCACATTTTTACACTAAAAAGTCAATCCTGATACTATTCACTTTACCCTTTATTTTGTCATTATCATTAAAACTCAAAGTTTTCAAGTCATGATAAAGGAAAACTAATGAAAATGGCTTGAAAACTTTGAGTTTTAATGATAAGGACAAAATAAAGGGTAAAGTAAATAGTACCAGGATTGAATTTTTAGTGTAAAAATATGATTTTTCGTTAAAATGAACAGTACCGGGTGCTTTTCGTTAAAATTCTCTTTAAATAAATGTGTAAAGGTTTTTTTTCGTAGTCTAAAAAATTGCTTTGAAAATAGGTTCTCTCCCAAGATACAAGCCTGCACGTGAAATTCGGTTGGGCCTTAAATATAAGAAGCCCGCGCTGGAAAAAAGAACAATTAAATTGACAAAAATGCAAAACCCTAATCTGAGAGCCTATAAAAGCACGGCCTCTTGCTACGCTTCTCCATCTTCTCCTCTGTATTTTTTGTGAGTTTTTCTTTGTTTTCGATTAGGTTGAATGATAGAACAATTACAATAGCATATCAGATAAATTAGGGTTGATTAAGAAATAGTGAGGAAAGTGATGAGAAGCTTTGTCGCCCCAGTCTTACCCGCATCAACATATTTGATGCTTCCTGGTGATTGACTCTCTTTCTGATTCCTCCTCCATTTCGTTTCTTTTTAATATTTTTTGGTGCAATAAGTCTGGAAGAGGCAAATTGGGGGAGGTGTGATGATGATTATCCATTGAATCATCCTGAATAATCATATTCTGATGACTAATTATCAATCAAAATTACATGCACTACCATCTGATCTCTCCCTAAATCCTCCACCTTCAAATTCCACCATAAATTTTTTTTTTTTTTTTTTTATATTAACTCATGTTTTTGTTTAAATAATTGTTATGTAATTTTGCCCATTGGTATCTGATGTGCAGACTAAAAAATGTGGCTGGGCATTTCGTAAGAACTTGGGCAAAATCGATTTCCAAAAACAGGTCTTGCGACACAGCTTGCTTGCTTAAAAATATAAGCATTCTGTTACTTAATCCCTGCTTACAATTATTTGCTTTTAATTAATTTTATAGTTTTGTATGCCTTGCAATGTCTTGGATTCAAGAATCTGTTTTGCAAAAATTTAATTTATTGATAAGATATATGGCCGGGACATTTTAATTGTTAAAACCAAAAATACTGAAAAGCCTTGGACGAAATCAGAGATGAGCGGAAGCATTCTCAAATAATAAAGTCACAATTAAAAATCTCAAGAATTTATTGAACAAAACACTAATATATTAAGGGGTGTGCTATCCACACATCCCATTTTATTTCTCACACCCCTTGATAATTTTTGTCCATTGATCTTCTTTAATTCATCTGATCCAATGGTTGAAAATTAAAAAGGTGTGTGAGAAGTAAAATGGGGTGTATGGATATCACATCTCTATATTAATCCATAAAGTTTTTCATACAACATATTACAATATTTCTCGAATCGTTTTCATGTTTTGAAAGCGTTGCATAACAATATCATTACCAATACCGTTAAATATCTCTTTATATAAAAATAATCATTTTATCATATCTCTTAATTGAAAGCTAAATTCTAAATTGAATGCCAAAAACAAATTAATGAAGTAAAGTTGTATAAAATAGTGGAGTAAAATTCTTGTGTTGAATTTTGATAATTGATTACTTGAACTCCAACTGTTTATATCACTCCAAATTCAATTGAGTTTTGGTTGAATGAAAGGGGAGGAAAAATCTGGAGAAGTTGAGGACTTTAATTGCTTTGTATGGTGGAATGAGTTTTGTGTGTATTAACGATCTAGGGTTAGAAAAACGGGGAGGCACAATTAAATTGTCATCAGGTAGGGCATTTGGGATCCAAAATGGAAGACTAGTTTAGAGCTAATTATTGAAAATTGAAATGCAACCATTTTTTTAAAAAATGAGTGGGGGCATCTGCCCCTAGGCCTATACTAGCTCATTCCTTGCGAATAGCCAAGTTGGCTAGAATAGGTACATATTTGTGGCAATTGAGATGTTTAACCTAGAACCTATGTCGGAATGTAGTCAAATACGTACATGTCAAAAGACGCTCCCTTGACCTATTTACCACAAATTCAGTTCAGTCTTCTAAATTTCCTTAGATCAAAGACCAAGATATAATATGTCGTGTTATGTCATATAATGTGGCATAGAAAGTGAGTGCGAATAACATTTTTTCATTGGATCCCATGATTAACTTGCAGAATCTATGACACAATCTCGAACCAAATGCGTAAAATTCATACCAGAATCTGCTAAGAACATGCAATTTATGCATTATGGAGGTGGAAGAAAATAAGATCGTTTCTCCTCACCCTTGCATGGACATATAAAACGAGCTGCAGCGTCAGAAACAACCTATAAGGACGAGAGAATTATCGTCCCTAGAATCCTTAACACATAAATACAGGAATGGTTGTTACTCGACTTGTAATCCGGTAGCTGTGTTTTAGACTGCATTGTTTCAGAAGGGAGATAAACATTAATCCCTAAACCCAAAAACCGCATCATTTGCCCAGAAACACAGTATCAATGCAGAAAATACACATACACACACATACCATTTGTAGATTCTGTACTCCGCTCTCTCTCCACCTCCGGCATAGACACGGCATTCTCACGAATAGGACGCTAATAGTCGATGATATATAAAATCGCCATGAACCCGTTCGATTAATCCACATTGTCTTGAAACTGTGGCTTGTATAGCATGTGAAGTTGTAAAATTTGAACATGTAGAAACAACAGGGCAGTTCCAAATGACTAGTCGAGGATTACACTTCATGTCACCAGTACATATACATTTCAAGTGTAAAAGTGTTTTGAGTCATTTTAAATGCACTTGCAAATGAATAGTGGTACAAACATTGGGCTCTTTTTAACTCTATTACCACTTCCATCCTCTTGCATTGTTTGATGGAGATCTCTGTAAAGTTTGGGAAGTTGTAGAGCATCCTAATCTTGAATAAGCAGACCAAATTCTAAGAGTCAGAGATATGGGTAATCTTTACGTGCTTCAATCGGAGTGCAACATGCGCATCATCATCGCATTCTTCTGGCTCTATAAACCCCTCCATCTTTCCAGAGGTGTCTTCTGGGACAAACACTATGCTGTTTTCAGGTAACTTTCTTTGCAAGAATCGCCGACACAGAATTTGAATTTGGTAAGACGATGATGCTTTGAACTAACATATCTGTCCAAGGCTTCTGCATTTAGGAAGTTGATATGGAGAATGGTTAAATGCCGAAGTGCTCCAAGCTCTTTTATGCTTGCTAGTTGCTATTGATCCCCACAAAGAACCTGAGTCATTAGTTATCATTAACAGTTGCTCCAGATGGATTAACGCGCGCACTAGTACGGCATGAAGTTGTCCAAACGAGACGGGTTTAGGAGAATTGAGGTTGGCCAATTCCCTTATCCCATCAGGCAATTCAGCTATGGGGGTATCCGAAAGGTCCATAACGAGAACTTTCTTTTGCGTTTGATACAGAAGGCAGAGATGTTAAGTTGCGACAATTGCGCAAAAGGAGTGCTTAGTTTTGTCAAGTGAAAAATTGACGAGTATGGAAGGGTTTTGATAGCAGTATTAAGTGCCGTAAACTAATTTCCCATAATGAGGTTCTCTCCACTTTAGACAAGTACTCGTTGTGGATACAAATTTCCGCCTTCTCCTTTTTGGACGAAAATGCACATGCAAACAATTAACATCTAAGGTCAAGGCTAAGAGCCTCACGCACCCATGATGAATGGGGAGGGGGGGCTTTGGCTGAAGAACCTCATATGCCAAAGTTAAAATTTAAGTGAGAAAGTGTTTAGGGAATTTTAGGAGTAGAAAGAACTTAGGTTTTTTGGAGATATGAGGGCTATTTATAGAGGTGTGGCCGATCATATCTGGGGAAAATGGGGACCGGCCACTTATGGTGGTTTTCAGCTTTAATTGCAAGATATTATGTCAAAATAATATCTTCCAATCAATTAGGAAATTAATTAGAAATTTAATCAAGTAATTAGAAAATTAATCAACAAATTTTTGTAATCAATCCTAATTTGAAAGAATAATTGAGGGTCACCTTGTGGGGAGGATTTGATGAGGATTGATGAAATAGGTTTTGAATAAATACCTATTTTGATCACCTTTGACCTTAATTGGGAAGATATTGTCTGCTGTTTGTGTGTGAGAATCTCGGTGTGCCTCGAGGGTAATTTTTTCCTTTTTACCCAAAAGTCCACATGTTGCCTCCATAATTTTCTTGATTATTTTTGGCTCCACAAATGCCCCCAAACCTGCTAGGCTGCTTGCAGGAAAGGGCAACAGGTGTACAAATCTCCAACTTTGATGCAAATTCCCACCTGGACTTGGAATTAGATTCTTCTAAGAAAGGGAAATAAATCATTTCTAAAACCTATTTAAGCCTACCTTAAGTAGGGGGTTAAATCAACTTTGGAGGGTAATTATTTATCCGTACAAGAAAGAGAGAAAACTAGAGGATATTTGTTCCCCCTCCCTTAGCACTCTTTTTTGCTTGCCCGTGCAAAAAACCGTCTTCCATTGATTTCTTTGTCTTCTCTGCGCCGTGCCGATGTAAGAAAAACTGAATTTTTCTTGCCTCTTTCTTAGGTGGTGCTGCCATGGGGCAGCCATGGAGGTGGTGCGGCAGTTGGCTGGCAGGGGCCAGGAGTCAGCTTAGCATAAGCCAAGGAGGTGGTATGGCAATGGCCACTGCTTGTATTGCTCAGCTTAACTGAAACCAAGGGCTGGGTCGGCATAGGTAACGGTTTGGGCTGCCATGTCTGGGCTACTTGCCAAAAATGATGAAACTGCTTGAGCTTGATTTCTTAGTTGTTGTATATGGAGCAACCAAGGATGGAGCTGCCAAGATTGGAGCTGCTGAAGATGAAGTGTCAGATGATCAAACTATTGAGTGCTAAGTAGCTACTACTCATTGACCATTTGATGCTTAGCTAGTATTCAAGTATTCGATCTTTTGAGCTGTGTGGCCTTCTCGCACTGGAGAGCTTACCCAAATGGATGTCGGGAAATTGGTTTATCATCTTGCGCTGGAGTACTTACCCAGATGAGTATAAAGGAATTAGTTTACCCTCTTGCACTAGAGAGCAATTAATTTACCTTCTCACACTAAAGAGCAATTAGTTTAACCTCTCGCATTGGAAAGCAAACCCATATGGGTGTCAGGGAATTGGTTTACCTTCTCGCACTGGAAAGCAGACCCATATGGGTGTTGGGGAATTGGTTTACCGTCTTGCACTACAGAACAATTAGTTTATCCTCTCGTACTGGATAGCATACCCATATGGGTATCGGGGAATTAGTTTACCATCTCACACTAGAGAGCAATTAGTTATCCTCTTGCACTAGAGAGCAGACCCGGATGGGTGTCAGAGAATTAGTTTACCCTCTCGCACTAGAGAGTAATTAGTTTATCTTCTCGCGCTGAAGAGCAGACCTAGATGGGTGTCGGGGAATTAGTTTACCCTCTCGCACTAGAGAGCAATTAGTTTACCTTCTCGCACTGGAGAGCTTACCCAGATGGGTGTTGGGGGATTGGTTTACCCTCTCGCACTGGAGAGCATAGAAGTCGTTGTCGTGAGTGCATTTGAGAAAAGTTGGACTACTGGATAACTAAAATAATTCTCAGCCTGCGAGGTCTCTTTTGGTGATCTGCTTGAGACTTCGAACTTCTTGTAGAACCTGCGTAAGGGTGTAAGCGCATTGAGCTGCTCCTAGAATTATTGCGCCATTATTATATGTTTCGTTGTATGCCCTTTTAAGGCTTGGTTGGTGCGAGCCACATGGTAAGATCGGCACGGCTGGAAACCATGGTGCAAGATTGGCACATTTATGAGCCATGGTGATAGATCAATGGTTGTTGGGAGCAGTGGAGCAGGTAGGCTGTGAGAGAAAAGTTGGGGCTGGCTTGAACCAAGTTGTGCGCAGCAGGAGAAATTGGACCATTCAGTATATGATGCTCAGCTACCGATGATGTGCTACTTTAGTATTGAATCGTTGGGAATGTTGAGAATGAGGCTTGCCCCCGGTTCATGGCAGTTGGGCTGGTGTGTCCTTTTGGTACTCGTCTGCCCCCGGCACGCCATTAGGCTGAGCTGCTGCATTTGTCAAAACATAAGTAATCTTTGTATTCGACAATCTATATGGGATAGTCCCGTCTGCTCGATCTTGTCAATGAAAAATGACCTGCTTATGTTGGTCATGTCTCCTTGGAACGCCTCGTCAGTAGCTTCGTTGTGCTTGAAATCACGCTATTGTTTAGTTGGGAGTTTCCAACTTCTTCTTGAATTTTCCTTTAGTGGGGCATCAGAGCTTTCGACTGCCCCCAGTCGTGACCTGTTGGTCTAGGCTTCTTTTTCATTTGATCGACTCGTCTATGTCGCAGCTGCGGTGCATGTGGTACGTTCCTAGCAGGTAAGCAAATTTATCGTGGGCTGCCAGTTGAACTTGAGCCAGATTGAGTGACTACTTCTTTCTGTCCGTCGTGCTGCCTATTCCGATGTGAGGTAGAGGATGCTCCTTGCGGGTTTAGCTGTGAATGAACACTTCGCCTGGAAGGTTGCTCACGTTCATTATCGAAGTATAGTCCCAACCGTGAGTGTATGTTCGTTCGTGGGCCTAACCAAGAATGTACGCTCCTCCATGCGCTAAGACGAGAATATACGCTATCTCGGGGACCTAGTCGAGAGTGTACACTACCAAAACGCTCAGTTCGTGACTGGTGGAGTGGCTATTTACCGAGATGCTGCTGGAGAGGTTCTTCGTCTACCCTTGTCCTTTTTCGGGACACCTTGTCTAAGGCACGCTGCATCTTGGTACGCTACAAGAGTTGATTCACCAAGGTCGTTTGCTGGGCGAATGTGTTTGTTAACTCTATGACTTGTCAGGACAAGTGTTGTTCGCCATACGAGATGGAAGGGCTTGGATGGTAGGTTTCTCCATACGTGGTAGAAGTATAGTGGACTCCGAGCGCGAGATTTGAGTTAGGAAATGTCAAATTTGTGAAGAAGTAAGGTCAAATTTGGGAAAGGTCAAATTTGCCCCTAGTTCAATCGTCAGTCAAGAAATCTGAAGCTGGGATGGTTAAACCAGTCTTGGACTAGTTGAGATTGCTTAGAGAGCCATGGGAGTGGGCGGGATCTCGGATTGGACCGTGGGAGCGGATCGGGTCGGGCTGCTGGCGTGGACTGGGCCACGTGTATGGGCTGCTCCTCGTGCAGTGCACTTGGGCATTGGGCCTGGGCTCCGCTCAGGAGCACGCTGGGTCATGGCTAGGGCCAGCTCATCTTGGGCTTGGGCCATTAAGGGCTGAAGTGATGTAGCTTGGTTCCGCTGGTCTTGGGCTTGGCCTTGGAGCGCATTAGGCTCACGCTGGCCTTAGGCCTACTAGGTCTAGGCTACTCCAATTGCCACAGCTACTTGGGCTTCAGCTACCATTACAACACAGTGGGCTTGAATGTAAGCTACCTTGTGCTGGGCCTGTTGCTGCAAGGTGTTCTGCTCACCGTGGGCAGTGGGTTCGCCGAGGGTCGCTGTCGTGGTTGCTACCATGGTGGCTGCCACAGTGGTGCGTTGTAGGGATGGTGTCGTTCCACTCGTCGTCGCGTTGAGTCTCATGGATCGTCATGGTCCAAATCCTTGAACGTTGGAAGTTTCGTTCGTCGTGGGTTTCGAATTTCTAGTCATCATACTTTTCTTTTCCGTCTTCTCCTTCTTGGACGAAAATGCACCTGCAAAATAATTAACACTTAAGGTCAAAGTCAAGAGTCTCACGCGCCCATGATGAATGGGGGGGTTTTTGGCCAAAGAACCTCCGATACCAAAGTTAGAATTTGATAGAGAAAGTGTTTAGGGAATTTTAGGAGAAGAATGAACTTAGGTTTTTTTAAGAAATGAGGGCTATTTCTAGGGGTGTGGCCAGCCCTATATGGAGAAAATGGGGACCAGCCACTTATGGTGGTTTTTGGCTCTAATTGCAAGATATTATGTCAAAATAATATCTTGCAATCAATTAGGAAATTAATTAAAAAATTAATCAATTAATTTTGGTAATGAATCCTAATTTGAAAGAATAATTGAGGGTTACTTGTTGATCACCTTTGACCTTAATTGGGCTGATATTGTCCGCTGCTTCCGTGTGAGAATCCCGGTGTGCCTCGAGGGTAATTTTATCATTTTTACCCAAAAATTCACGTATCGCTTCCATAATTTTCTTGATTATGTTTTTGCTCCACACTTGCCTTGCAACTGCTTGCAGCCATTTTCCTCCGTTGGCCTTGGAATTTCGATTGCCATCTCTGGACGCAGTAATACTTCTGCAGTACTCTCTCAATAAGTTATTGACTTTCGATACCAGTATTGTCATTGCCGAAAACCAACAATTCCATAAACACGTATCATCACTATTCATCCGAAAACGATAGTAGGAGCCCAACTTTCGCCCCAAGCCTATTTAATTAAAATTCATTTTGGTCTCACAGATGCATTTCCAAGGCCAACGGCTCTAATTTGGTCCAATTGTACGATGCTACTTCATGTGATTCCGAAGCTACATTGACAGAGAAATTAGTATGTCATTAATGTATGGCGAGATAGCTTCTATATTAAAAAAAAAATATATCTGAGCAAAAACAAGAAGTGATGAAAATACTAAACATAAATATCAGACTCGAATTTGTCTCTATTTGGAGCAAGAAGGAGCCAAAGAAATATGTTCAAATACCATTGCATGTGCACATCTTACCGTATATTCCAAGACAGTAAGCCTTTGATACACCGACATCAAAAAATTTATTCTTACTATCTATTTATACTATCATTTGTATTATGTCTCTAGTAGATATGAAACTCACATGTGTTGGTAGATCATACCTCTATTACAAAGATGATACAAATATATGTTAAGTGTACTCGTCAAACATTATATAATAGTAAAAACAAATGTTCCATTTTTCTTTTTATAGAAAACTTCATTTTAATCCTTAAAAAAGATGAATTTTAAACTATAACCTTGTGTAAGATTAAAATCTCATTTTAGTCCATAGTACATTTAATCATCTCATTTATTAGTTATATTTTAATGTTTTATTTATCTTTTTATTCGTATTTTAATGTATTAATTACATTTAAATTTAATTTTCATTTAATTTATCATAATATATTTTAATATCTACATTTAGGCAACTAATTTATTTTATAATATATAGTCCGATAACAATTTTTTATGTTCTTCATTTAGGTACATTTACATTTATTTTGGAATATCCATCAATACAAACATATACATGCATTTTGGTACGTACATTTTTGTACACACATTTGAGTTTTTTTTTTAGTACAATGATATATTTTACACTAAGGCGAGGGGGGTTCGTCTAAACCACACAATAAACAACTTAATTTGGTATCGAATTCGCCATCCACGAGATTCGAACCTAATACCTCTCAATTGAGTATTGACTTTTAGGTACATTGATTCAATATACTTTATTTCGGTACATACATTTCGGTGCGTACATTTTGGTACATACATTTCGATATTGACATTTAGGTACATAAATTCAATATAATACATTTCGATACATACATTTAGGTTCATTATAATGTATTTCGATACAATCATGTAGGTACAAATATTTTGGTACAAAAAAATCAATTTTATATGCACAGATATTTCTGTACACTTATGTATTTATATATTTTTTCTATCACAAATTTCTTTTAATATTTTCTCATTTATGTTCATTTATAATTAAAGAACTAGATATGTGCATTTAATAAACTTAAAATTTAATATGGAGAGATTAAATAAAAATACACATTAAATAACAAAAATTGAATATAAATTTTGATAAAAGTACACTTCAAAGGATTAAATTAAATATGTAATATTAATCTTTTGCAAGACTAATGTTCAAAAACCATTTTTTTACCACTCAAAATCTCTTTAGCCCTTCGACCAAAAAAAACCCTTCAAATAAAGTTTAAATCTCTTACCAAAGTAGGACCGGAGTTTGCCTTATATGGCAAAAGAATAACTTGTTCCCCAATTTTTAGTTGAGAACAAAAATGAAGGGTGTGAGAGGGAGGGAGAGATTCAATCATGCAATGCAATGGTAAGGGAATCACGTGATAACTCAGAGGAAAACGACAACATCAAACAGTGAAAATACAGTGGGCTGAGCTGACGATCGATGTTCTCTCTCTCTCTCTCTCTCTCTCAACAGTTACAGTCTCACCATAACCAGACTGGAAAAAAAAGGGATTTCAAATCAATCTTCTCTCAGGAAGCCGCAAGAGGCCCTACCTTTACCTGGAGGCATCTGTGAGGCCAGAAACCCCTGAGTTTTAAGCCCCACCCTCTCTCTCCCTCTCTCTCTCCTGTGTGTTATTGTTCTCAATCTTTCCCCCCAATACAGTCAAAACAGCTACTGCAGCTTTCCCTACTCATTTGTCCAGATTACAAAAACAGAAGAATCCAACATACATAACGAAATGGAATGCAACAATGCCATCAGATCATTACCCATTACTCTCCAGTCCCCCCCCCCCCCCCCCCCTCTTCTTTTTCCTCATGCATAGCAACTACATACGCTTTAGGGGAATTCCTAGTGTGATATTAGGGTTTAATCAAAAGATTGAAATCATACGATTCATCATTTCCCAATATCGCTCGTATCAAATATTAAATTAGTCTTTAAAAAGTTAGATGATTTTTAGCGTAATTAGACAGTTTTTGATATCGTCATTAAACCACATCGCATGATGAAAACAAAACGCACGAAAACATAATTGCTAATTGCGTATAGAGGTCAATGAGGTGAGCTTCAATACTAAACAGTGCACCCCCTGATTTGTCGGTGCCCTAGGAAAAAATTTCAGTTGTTTAGAGTCAGCAGCAAAGCACAAACCGTCGAACGAGAGATTTTTCGATATGACGGGAACACGGAATGGTGCATCATTATGTCATTATATAAATAGTGGGATATATATGTGTTGACTCTAAAAACTACCAAACCTACGTGGTACGCATGCCGAGTAATTAATAAGCTAACTACGTCATTCAGTTGTGTGCAGGCGTGCCAACTCGACGGCCGAGCCCAGCCAGTGAGTAAAATGAGTTGATGTTACGTTGGGCACGCTGTTGGCTTCTGAATCTCGCGACTGCGGCCGAGGAAGGAACACGTCTCGGCCTTCGAGTTCTAGAGCTTGAAGACAAGGCTGCTAGGCTCTCAGGGTGCCAAATGTAGTAACCTGGTAACACCTCACTTCGCCGAGAAGGCTGATGAGATGACCTCTGCCAATAAGGATTTGAAAATCCTTCTCGACCAAGACTTGGATAGATAACCAGTCGACCTCGTCTCAGTGCTGTTTATCCAAACTGAAGGTGTTTCACGGTCGGCTGATTCTACAGCAACAGTGTTGTTTATCCAAATTGAAGGTGTTCGCCGGTTGCCTTCACAATGCTGTTTATCTAAACTGAAGATGCATTTGCGAAAGAGAAAATAAAAATCTCAAGGTTGTTGAGAGGTTTCGCGTAGAGCGAGAGTTTGTGCAGGGCAGTTTGTGTGTTGAGTTTGAGAGAGCTTTCAATGTGCCACTGCCTCTGTATTTATAGGGACGAAGTACTTGCTTGGCGCGGCCTAGACGATAAGTAGAGCATTCCAATTGCACCCAAAGACTTCGTAATGGAATATTTTGATGACCACATGCAAATCCAAACGACAAATAGGGACTCTACATGCTAACCCTATTTTATTCCAACTTTGACTTATCTTTATCCCATCATAAGCCTTCTTATCACATCATAGCCTAGCCAAAAAGTAATCATTATCCTCCGTCACAATTAAACTCATCCATGCATGCATCCTGATAGTCTAGATGAATTTCAAGTTCAATTTTGACTAATTATCCCCATATTTTAAATGGACAATAATCAGTTTGCAGCATACCACTTGAATCCATCAATCGACCAAACCGATCCCATCCACACCTTCACACGCTAATCGTGCCGTTATGTTTCCAGCTTGGAGATATATATCTCATCTTTCATAATAAATTATTATTAAAAGATAATTATGATAAAAATCATAACTTTAAAAACCATAACATTATCTTTTAATAATAACAAAATGACTTTTATTTCTTGATCCGACAGTTGGGAGCTGTGCTCACTCAACGGCCTCGATTACATGGGCCGATAATGTAAATTTGGGTCCAAACATAGCCCCCCAGTTTCCTTGAGCTTCGGCTTGTAGGCCGAATGGTTAAGGAAATTTATGCTTGTATTTGAACTTTTGCAGCTGCCAAATAACTCCACCGAATACATACTGATTCGGCAAAAAGCATACTTGATCTCTCATGAATCAAAATCTATGGTGGAGTATCCCAAACCTTTGGTCGAAGCCTTCAAACCAAATGCAATATTTGATGTTATTGGTGACATTTGGATAAACCATGTCTTTTACAAAATATCCCCACCAAGCTAGCATGGGTGAAACAGTGCCAAGGTCATCGAACATG
Organism: Malus sylvestris; assembly: GCF_916048215.2. Classification (NCBI taxonomy): domain Eukaryota; kingdom Viridiplantae; phylum Streptophyta; class Magnoliopsida; order Rosales; family Rosaceae; genus Malus; species Malus sylvestris. The sequence goes on along the minus strand of NC_062264.1, from coordinate 34,152,465 downwards.
ATCCAGTGTCGGTTGAAGTGATTTGTCGGAGTGGCATGCTTCACGGCTATGCGTACTTGCCAACCTGGTGCCTTCTATCTCACAAGCATTATTTTATTTCAACACCATCGAAACTAAGTTGTAACCACTGAGAACCAACAAAACAAACTGCTTGAAGTGTCTCCACAACCAGTCGAAGTCATATCAATAACTCCACTGAATACACCAACCGAGTGGCTATACACCAGCCAAATACGCTAATCGAAGGGCAAGTGAAAACTCAGCGTTCGATGGTGTAATTTTGGTCCACTTCATGCACTGTCCATCGAATGTACTGCAACATCTTGCCAAGTGGGCCGTCTGCTGAGGAAGAAAAGTGGCAATAAACTTAAGAAAATAATTCTGCTCTTCCTTATGGTCATGCACCGAAGACTATGACCACTGGGCTCGGCCTAAAGAACACCCCATGTTCCCTGCCATAGCCTGATAGCTCTTGAAATAATCCTTGAATCATTTTATGACATGACTTGACTTGAAAGCAAATCATGACTCCTCACTAGCCTGGTAACAAATCGTGATTCCTCACACCTCATGTCTATAGGCTGGCTTACTACCTATTTATGTACGTGTTTTTATATACATATTCCCCACTTAAATCATCATCAGCATCATTCTTTATTTCACAAGCAATGGCTGAATGAGTCACATCAAATTTCTTTGCTTACCTACCCTAAGAAAGGATGCAGCATGGCGCTGAATGGCCATCAAAAAGTGGCCTACCTTTTAGATATTATAAAAGGGAACTTTAACGAAAAACCCCTGGTACTGTTCACTTTAACGAAAAATTACATTTTTACACTAAAAAGTCAATCCTAGTACTATTTACTTTATCCTTTATTTTGTCATTATCGTTAAAACTCAAAGTTTTCAAGCTCTTTTCATTAGTTTTCCTATTATAAAATAAAGAGCAGAAAGCTGAGAAAATTGAGGGCCGAGACAAACCATTCTTGGCAACTCGGCCCATCACCAATCAAAGTTAACGATACAGCCGAGACAAACCATTCTTGACAGCTCGGCCTGTCATCAATCAATGTCAGCAATGCAACAATCATGGAAGTACACAGTACACAAATACTTTTTCATGTAAGCTATATAAATATATATATATATATTTCCTGTGGGCCGAATGATCTTATGGTAACCTGTGCCAGGCACCAGCTTATGCAAGCCGAGCTTAGCAAACAGTTGGCTATATATACCCACCAGGCAAATAGTTAGGTAGCATATACTCTTATCCACCAAGCTACGTGCATGCATTGAATAGTTCGGCATAATATATCTTTTGGCCGAGACCAATTTGCATGCCATGATACAACTCCTGCTTTAACATCGCAATTGCAAAAAATGTTGGTCATGTTATGCATGTCTATTTTTTTCTTTTTCCCCAAGTTCCTCCACCATATAATGATACAGCTGCTATGCACATAGGTTTGAGCATCATTTGCATTGGTTCGTCACCGAGGGGTCATATGCGCCAACAGATGACTTCCAAGCCTGGTTAAATAATCTCTCGGTAATACCTTAATTCATTGCCAACTCATGGCCTGGCAAATGAAGCCCACATTTTCCTCCTGATCTAACCGACTTCTTCTTGACTCATGGCCTAAGCATCACATCTTCGCAGTAGAACACAATGAAATACATGCTAATATATCTCATGTCTTCTTAGCAAATCTAGGCTTGTCTGCCCCCTATTTTCTTTACATCGGCTTTGCATAGCCGAATGTTTAAGAAAATAATTTATTCTTATTGTTATTATTATTTTTATTATTATTATTATATTTTTTTTAGCAAACGGAAATAAAAGTGGCCAAACCATGAGGAGGAGGCCAACGATGCTTTATTCCGAGCGAAGATCTTTTTGTATTGAGCCGAATAAGAAATGATCTCCAAATGTTTTCAACTTGGCGAAATATTCGGTATCTTCGTCTGCCAACTGCATTGGATAATTATTAAGCCCCCCAAGCATCATAATTTTGCTTTTAACTCGAATAACTTAGCTAAATGGGATTTCTCCATATCAGCTTTATCGCCAATAATCATATCAACTATCATGGTTTCGACGTCTAAGACCATGTCTTGGCCTTGTTAGTCATCGGAGTACTCATTTGACGAATCATTTTCTAAGTCGATTTTTGGCTCATAAACTTGACCTTTTTCTTTTAGGCCAACCAAACTTTCAGTCTCGACCCAAAAAATAGGTGGCCTATGTTTTTCTTCATCCGTCTTGACAATTTTCCTAGGCCAAATTTTGATTGTGGCTAGAATGGAAAATTGCTCCTATCTTCTAGACAACTTCTCAAGGAGTTTTGCTTTCTTCTTGTAGCAATTCTTTACTTGGTGCCAAATCTTGTCCAATGGAACCTGATTGAGATCTTGATCTATCATGTGAACTTCGTAGTTTTAGCATTGTGTCCCATCGAGCATGCCAAAATATTGACCCTAAAAACTACCAAACCTACGTGGTGCGCAGGCTGAGTAATTAATAAGCTAACTACGTCTTTCGGTTGTGTACGGGGCGTGCCAACTCGATGGTCGAGCCTGGCCGATGAGTAAAATGAGTTGATGTTACGTTGGGCGTGCTGTTGACTTCTGAATCTCGAGACTGCGACCGAGGAAGGAACACGTCTCGGTATTCGGGTTCTAGAGTATAAAGACAAGGGTGCTAGTTCTGCGAAGTTCAATATCAAATTTGGCTCCCAAGGTGCCGAATGTAGTAACCTGGTAACACCTCACTTCGTCGAAAAAGCTAATGAGATGACCTTTGCCAATAAAAATTTGAAAATCCTTCTCGACCGAGACTTGGATATATAACCATTTGTCGCAGTACTGTTTATCCAAACTGAAGATATTCGCCAGTTGCCTTCATAATGTTGTTTATCCAAACTGAAGATGTGTTGGTGAAAGAGAAAATAAAAATCTCAAGGTTGTTGAGAGGTTTCGCGTAGAGCGAGAGTTTGCGCAGGGTAGTTTGTGTGTTGAGTTGGAGAGAGCTTTTAATGTGCCACTGCCTCTATATTTATAGGGACGATGTACTTGCTTAGCGCAGCCTGGACGATAAGCAGAGCATTCCAATTGCACCCAAAGACTTCGTAATGGAATATTTTGATTACCACATGCAAATCCGAACGCCAAATAGGGACTCTGCATGCTAACCCTATTTTATTCCAACTTTGACCTATCTTTATCCCATCAAAAGCCTTCCGATCTCATCATAGCTTAGCCAAAAAGTAATCATTATCCTCCATCATAATTAAACTCATCCATGCATGCATCCTGATTGCTGTCTAGATGAATTTCACAATTTTGACTAATTATCCCCATATTTTAAATGGACAATAATAAGTTTGCAGCCCGTGTAATCGAGGTCGTTGAGGGAGCATAGCTCCCAACTGTCGGATCAAGAAAGAAAGGTCATTTTGTTATATTAAAAGATAATGTTATGATTTTTATCATAATTATCTTTTAATAATTATTTATTATGAAAGATGAGCCAAACAATATGTTAAAAAGTTAATAACTTAAAAAATATTTTTTTTCACCACTTATATAAAAACACGTAATGTACCACTCATGTTTGAATCACAATGAAAATTTTCTCTTGTCTAACCCAAGGCCATGATGTGTCATGCAAGCGCGACCAACCATGAGGCTAGGGAGAGGGTCGGTGAAAAAAAAAATTCATTGTATATCAAGTGTCATAATATAAGTAGTTGAATATTTAACAAAAAGAAACTCAATTACATGTACTATGACACTTGGTGTACCAGACTATATTCTCAGTACATTGATACTCTAACTTTAGATCTAGTCTCCGCAAGTGACCCTCTATCACAATAGTGGAGGGGAATGATGCTCTTGTATCATGGTGTGAATGTAAATTGTGTCGCCTCTCTAATCTAACAAATCTAACATATCTATCGTATGACCAAAAAAATAAAATAAAATAAACTTAGATCTAGTCCTGCAGGCTTTGGAATTGCTACAAATTTTTGGGCATTAGTAAATGAATTGCCCTAAATAATGGAATAGAATTCTCTTCTCTCTCATTACCATTTTTTTCTATCCCCTACTCTCACATTCTTCTTTTTGTCTTATTCTTTATATAAAAAATTCAAAACAAGATGTAGACGTGGCATAATCGCAACCGTTTAAATAGGAGGGAATGAAAGGAGAGAGAGATTAGGAGGGGATCCTACTCCCTAAGGCTCATTCCAACCTTGACCTAAAACCTAAAATTCCCTTCCCCCCCCCCCCCCCCCGGCCCCAAAACCCAACCCAACTCAACCCATGGCCTAAAACTAACCTTAAACCTAAAACTTCTCCAGGGGCCAAATACCGGCCCAAGTTTAGGCCACAAATTGGAGTGGACCCCACAAGGTGAGACTGAAACCGGGGTTGTGAAGCCCACACCCCAAAACCCAGTCGCCCACGCGCTGCACGTGGGGTTATCCCTCCGAGTGTCAGCCATTTATGTAGCCCAACGGCTACTTTTTTCGATCCAACGACTAGATTTAAATGGGCCGTTGGTTAATCCAACGGTCCAGGTTCAAATTATTATTTTTTAGTTTTATATTTATATATTTATTGAATCTAACGGCTTATATCGAATATAATCAAATCTAACGGTTCAAAATTAAATCCAACAGCTAAAATAATTTTAAAAAATTATTTAACTCAAAATTCACACAAAAACTCTATAGATACCTATGTATTTATTCAAACATCCACACAAAACTCACTTTTCTCCTACAATTCTTCCAATTTTTCTTTCTACCATTTCTTCTCATTTCCAAATTTTTCAAGATGGCAAAAGAGCATGTTAATCGTAATTGGACATTTGACGAAGATATTGCTTTATATTTGGCATGGTTTATTAAATGTCGTTTGTATTAATAAGTTTATGTGGTTTATCATGATTTTCCTGTATTGATTTAGTAATTTTTCAAAATTTATCAGAATTTAAATATTTTTAGGTTAAAATGTTCATAAAATTAATTTAGGATAGTCTACATATTTTTTTTTTAAAGTTAATTTAAAAAAAAAACCGAAATTCATTCTTTAATAATCTGGGGCTAAAATTTTAAGCTAGAAGAGATAAAACAGAAAAACTGTTTATGAGTTAAATATATGTATGTTTTAGGCCAAGGTTGAGATGGTTTAAATAATACAATGGGACCTTTTTTTTGTCCGAAAATAATTGAGGACTGTGCGCCCCTAAACCCTAAAGTTTTGATCCTCTTCCCGTCTTCCCCCAACAGTGTAGCACATTCATAGGGTGGACAGATCATGCTCTAAAAATGGAGGTCATTATTATCTTCTTTGTTTTTCAGAAAAATTTATGGGACTGCCGCAATTGAGGGCTTCTTCCAAGACATGATAAACTAAAATATTAAAAAGTTCTCCATAATCCATGATGAACTTTGATCAGGAAATCTAAAAACTCTGAAATCTCAGCCTTCAGAGGCATCATGCCAGGAAAAGAACCCATAGCCCTCTGTTTTGAAGAAAACTTATATTCGACAGGACGTCAGGTATCTTCACCATTATGGCGTGCGAGCAAATTAAAACACATAACGTTTAGTAGTAGCTTAATATACCGCAATTTTAAACTACTCGTAAGTTTCTCATCCCGCTTTGGTCCTTTTAATAGCTTTTGCAATGTCTCAACAGCAACTTAACTACAAGGGTGATCTCTGAGTTCGCCCGCTCCTCCTCCTCCACCTCTCTCTCTCTCTCTCTCTCTCTCTCTCTCTCTCTACCCTATTCACTTTATCTGCACAGCACTCTGACTTCACCAAAGGTTCCTCATCTGAACCCATTTTTAATACCAGAGAAAATAAAAACCAACAACAACAACAATAACAACAAAGCCTTTTCCCACTAAGTGGGGTCGGCTATATGAATCCTAGAACGCCATTGCGTTCGGTTTTGTGTCATGTCCTCCGTTAGATCCAAGTACTCAAGTCTTTTCTTAGGGTCTCTTCCAAAGTTTTCCTAGGTCTTCCTCTACCCCTTCAGCCCTGAACATCTGTCCCGTAGTCACATTTTCGAACCGGAGCGTCAGTAGGCCTTCTTTGCACATGTCCAAACCACCGAAACCGATTTTCTCTCATATTTCCTTCAATTTTGGCCACTCCTACTTTACCTCGGATATCATCATTCCCAATCTTATCCTTTCTCGTGTGCCCATACATCCCACGAAGCATCCTCATCTCCGCTACACCCATTTTGTGTACGTGTTGATGCTTCACCGCCCAACATTCTGTGCCATACAACATCGCTGGCCTTATTGCCGTCTTATAAAATTTTACCTTGAGCTTCAGTGGCTTACGACGGTCACACAACACGCCGGATGCACTCTTACACTTCATCCATCCAGCTTGTATTCTATGGTTGAGATCTCCATCTAATTCTCCGTTCTCTTGCAAGATAGATCCTAGGTAGCGAAAATGGTCACTTTTTGTGATCTTCGCTAGATTGCTCCGGTCATTAGTTGGATAAGTATATAAATGGATAGAGATAGGAAAGCAAACACAAGATGTACGTGGTTCACCCAGATTGACTACGTCCACGGAATAGAGGAGTTCTCATTAATTGTGAAGGGTTTAAAAAGTACATAGGTTCAAGCTCTCCTTTAGTGAGTACAAGTGAATGATTTAGTACAAATGACATTAGGAAATATTGTGGGAGAATGATCTCGTAGCCACGAAACTTTTAAGTACCGGAGTGTGGTATCGTCTTGACTTGCCTTATCTGTCTCATAGGTAGATGTGGCATCTTCTTTGGAAGTACTCTTCCTCCATCCAGGGGTGGTATCTGTAACTGGTGGAGATGCACAAGGTAATGTATCAATTTCACTTGAAGCTTACTTGTAGTTTCATGCTTGGTCAAGCGCGATACAAACCATGTAGTAGGAGTCCCCCAAGTCGCCGAGCTAGGGGATCTGCTGAAAGAGGTGACAGACAAGGTAAGCAATCAGAGCTCCGGCTGATTGTTCACATTCTCCCTATCTTGCAGGCAGCATGAAGGATAAAGAGAAGAAAAATGAGAAGAGATGATATGGGATACTTTTGCTTTTGAAGAAGTAACTTTCCACAGGCTTATTCTTGAACTAGGCTGGAGGGTTTTCTGGTTTCCTCCAGAGTATAAGGTCGACTGAAGAATTTGAGGGTCAAAACAAGTCCATCAAATCTAGAGTACGTTCGACCCTGCTGATATGGGATACTTTTGCTTTTGACAGAGTAGTGGATGTATTGGCACGTGTGCTGTTACGCTTGTCTCCACATGCTTCATTGTATCCTTCTCACTTGCCCTATCTGTTCCTCAGGCAGATGCGGTATCTTCCCTGGAAGCATAAGATGTTGAAGATGAGTACTCGAGAGCAATGCCAGGTAAGTAATCAGGTAAGGGGTTCCAGGCAGTCAGTTCCTGGCTGGAAGCTTGATTCCAAGTGCTGACTGATTGCTCTCTTTCTCCTTGTCTTGCAGGTAAGAACAAGGCCAAAGGAAAAGACAGGGAAAAAGCATGATATGGGATACTCTTGCTTTTAACCCTGATGATATGAGATATTCTTGCTCTAGTATAACTTGTTTACAGAGGTATTATCGGGGGGAAAGAAAGCTGAATATTTCGAAAGGCTTCGTTGGGAGTGCCCTCTCAGATAAGAGAAAGGGTTGAGCATTTTTGCTGGTCTGCCTGTCCATTAGGGATGGAGGTCGACATATATAGGAGTCTCCCTAACATCAAGTAATAATGTTATTCTTTTACCCTGTTTGGTCATAGCACGGTAGTGGGAGCTGCCAGCTTCACATGTTTTAACTCTGTCAGAGCACTTTGAAAAAGTGGTCTGTGGTATCTGGAAAGCTGATGTTGCGTGTGAAGATTACAGACAAGCTTTATCCAAGGAGATCCAGCTCTTGAAGTTGGGAAAGTGGTGCCTCTTCGGTTTTCGAACAAGCAATCCTGTCGGGGATCTGGCTCTCGAGATTCGGAGAACGATGCATCTTCGATTTTTGAGAAAGCAATCCTGCTGGGGGTCTGGCTCTCGAGATTCGGAGAGCGGTGTCTCTTCGATTTTTGAGAAAGTAATCATGTTGGAAGTCTGGCTCTCGAGATTCGGAGGGCTGTGCCTCTTCGATTTTGGAGCAAGCAATCTTGTTGGGAGTGTTTTCTCGAATGTGAGTAAAGGTTGGGCATGTTTGCTAGTCTACCTTGCCACAAAGCACAGAGGTTGACACACAGGGACTTTCCAATTATCCAGCAGTGGTACTGTTCCTTTACCCTCTCTTCGATTTTTGAGAAAGTAATCATGTTGGGAGTCTGGCTCTCGAGATTCGGAGGGCGGTGCCTCTTCGATTTTGGAGCAAGCAATCTTGTTGGGAGTGTTTTCTCGAATGTGAGTAAAGGTTGGGCATGTTTGCTAGTCTACCTTGCCACGAAGCACAAAGGTTGACTCACAGTGACTTTCCAATTATCCAGCAGTGGTACTGTTCCTTTACCCTCTCTTCGATTTTTGAGAAAGTAATCATGTTGGGAGTCTGGCTCTCGAGATTCGGAGGGCGGTGCCTCTTCGATTTTGGAGCAAGCAATCTTGTTGGGAGTGTTTTCTCGAATGTGAGTAAAGGTTGGGTATGTTTGTTAGTCTACCTTGCCACGAAGCACAGAGGTTGACACACCGGGACATTCCAATTATCCAGCAGTGGTACTGTTCCTTTACCCTTGTGGGTAATAATATGGAAGCTAGACCTTCAAAATTTATGTGTCTAAACTTTGTTAGTGTTGTTTCTTTGCAATTCTTTTACCCTTCTTGGTCAGAGCGATGTAGTGGGAGCTGCAAACTTCACATGTCTCAACTTTGTCAGAGAACTTTGGCAAAGTTATATGTGGTACCCATGAGCTACTATTGCGTGTGGGAAGTGGGTGATTGAACAGTACGATTCATGTGCTTTCTACTTCGCCAGAAATCTTCGACAGAATGCCCATAATTTCCGCAAAGCTGAGTGTGCATGTGACAGGTGCTGACAAGGCTAGAAAAGTAGGTGCCTCTTCGATTTCTGAGATCGGCCCTCATGGTCTCTGAGCAGCCCAGCTTTTGAGAAAGCAAGCCTCTTCGATTTCTGAGATCGGCCCTCGTGGTCTCTGAGCAGCCCAGCTTTTGAGAAAGCAAACCTCTTCGATTTCTGAGATCGGCCTTCGTGGTCTTTGAGCAGCCCAGCTTTTGAGAAAGCAAACGCCTCTTCGATTTCTGAGATCGACCCTCGTGGTTTCTGAGCAGCCCAGCTTTTGAGAAAGCAAACGCCTCTTCGATTTCTGAGCAGGCGCCTCTTCGATTTTTGAAGCTTCGTCGAGTGCAAATTTTTATAGGGGCTGACATTAAGTTCCAAAGCACACTTGAAGATCCACTAGTAGAAGCTCCATTCTTGCACTTCTAAGATCTTGATTTGTCCGACCTCTTCTCTCTTCAACACCTTTGAAAATGTCTGGCCCCTCCGACCGTCGTTTTGACTTGAACCTTGTTGAAGAGGCAGCCCCGCCTTCTCCAGACAACATATGGCGCCCATCCTTCGTCTCCCCTACTGGTCCTCTTACCGTTGGGGATTCCGTGATGAAGAATGATATGACCGCTGCGGTAGTGGCCAAGAACCTTCTCACTCCCAAAGATAACAGACTACTTTCCAAACGGTCTGATGAGTTGGCTGTTAAGGATTCTCTGGCTCTCAGTGTTCAGTGTGCAGGTTCAGTGTCTAATATGGCCCAACGCCTATTTGCTCGAACCCGCCAAGTTGAATCATTGACGGCTGAAGTGATGAGTCTCAAACAGGAGATTAGAGGGCTCAAGCATGAGAATAAACAGTTGCACCGGCTCGCACATGACTATGCTACAAACATGAAGAGGAAGCTTGACCAGATGAAGGAATCTGATGGTCAGGTTTTACTTGATCATCAGAGATTTGTGGGTTTGTTCCAAAGGCATTTATTGCCTTCGTCTTCTGGGGCTGTACCGCGTAATGAAGCTTCAAATGATCAACCTCTGATGCCTCTTCCTTCTAGGGTTTTGTCCAGTACTGAGGCTCCGAATGATCCCCCTCCGGTGCCCTCTCTTTCTGGGGCTCTACCGACTGCTGAGACTTCTCCTAAGCAACCTTTGTGAAGGCTCCCTCTTGTTTGTTTATTTTGACTCAAGTATATGTACATATTTGTAACTTATCGAGGATATCAATAAATAAGCTTTCCTTCATTTCAACGTATTGTGTTAAATACACCAAAGCCTTCTTCGCTAAGTTCTTTGAATTTTCTTTTGTTGAAGCTTGTATGTTGAAGCTTTGTGAGTGGAGCATATAGGTTGAGGTAGTGTTCCCTTAATTTCCCGAGTGAGGAAAACTTCTCGGTTGGAGACTTGGAAAATCCAAGTCACTGAGTGGGATCGGCTATATGAATCTTAAAACGCCATTGTGTTCTGTCCTGTGTCATGTCCTCCGTTAGATCCAAGTACTCTAAGTCTTTTCTTAGGGTCTCTTCCAAAGTTTTCCTAGGTCTTCCTCTACCCCTTCGGCCCTGAACCTCTATCCCATAGTCGCATCTTCTAATCGGAGCGTCAGTAGGCCTTCTTTGCACATGTCCAAACCACCGTAACCGATTTTCTCTCATCTTTCCTTCAATTTCGGCTACTCCTACTTTACCCCGGATATCCTCATTCCTAATCTTATCCTTTCTCGTGTGCCCACACATCCAGCGAAGCATCCTCATCTCCGCTACACCCATTTTGTGTACGTGTTGATGCTTCACCGCCCAACATTCTGTGCCATACAGCATCGCCGGCCTTATTGCCGTCCTATAAAATTTTCCCTTGAGCTTCAGTGGCATACGGCGGTCACACAACACGCCAGATGCACTCTTCCACTTCATCCATCCAGCTTGTATTCTATGGTTGAGATCTCCATCTAATTCTCCGTTCTTTTGCAAGATAGATCCTAGGTAACGAAAACGGTCGCTCTTTGGTATTTCTTGATCTCCAATCCTTACCCCTAACTCGTTTTGGCCTCCATTTGCACTGAACTTGCACTCCATATATTCTGTCTTTGATCGGCTTAGGCGAAGACCTTTAGATTCCAACACTTCTCTCCAAAGGTTAAGCTTTGCATTTACCCCTTCCTAAGTTTCATTTATCAACACTATATCGTCTGCGAAAAGCATACACCAAGGAATATCACCTTGAATATGTCCTGTTAACTCATCCATTACCAACGCAAAAAGGTAAGGACTTAAGGATGAGCCTTGATGTAATCCTACAGTTATGGGAAAGCTTTCGGTTTGTCCTTCATGAGTTCTTACGGCAGTCTTTGCTCCTTCATACATATCATGTATAGCTTGGATATATGCTACTCGTACTCCTTTCTTCTCTAAAATCCTCCAAAGAATGTCTCTTGGGACCCTATCATACGCTTTTTCCAAATCTATAAAGACCATGTGTAAATCCTTTTTCCCATCTCTATATCTTTCCATCAATCTTCGTAAGAGATAGATTGCCTCTATGGTTGAGCGCCCTGGCATGAACCCGAATTGGTTGTCCGAAACCCGTGTCTCTTGCCTCAATCTATGCTCAATGACTCTCTCCCAGAGCTTCATTGTATGACTCATTAGCTTAATACCCCTATAGTTCATGCAATTTTGTACATCACCCTTATTCTTGTAGATAGGCACCAAAGTGCTCATTCACCACTCATTCGGCATCTTCTTCGTTTTCAAAATCCTATTGAAAAGGTCAGTGAGCCATGTTATACCTGTCTCTCCCAAAACTTTCCACACTTCGATTGGTATATCGTCTGGGCCTACTGTTTTTCTATGCTTCATCTTCTTCAAAGCTACAACCACTTCTTCCTTCCGGATTCTACGATAAAAAGAGTAGTTTCTACACTCTTCTGAGTTACTCAACTCCCCTAAAGAAGCACTCCTTTCATGTCCTTCATTGAAAAGATTATGAAAATAACCTTTCCATCTGTCTTTAACCGCGTTCTCTGTAGCAAGAACCTTTCCATCCTCATCCTTGATGCACCTCACTTGGTTTAGGTCCCTTGTCTTCTTTTCCCTTGCTCTAGCTAGTTTATAGATATCCAACTCTCCTTCTTTGGTATCTAGTCGCTTATACATATCGTCATAAACCACTAACTTAGCTTCTCTCACAGCTTTCTTCGCCTCTTGCTTCGCTTTTCTATACCTTTCACCATTTTCATCGGTCCTATCCTTGTATAAGGCTTTACAACATTCCTTCTTAACCTTCACCTTTGCTTGTACCTCCTCATTCCACCACCAAGATTCCTTTTGGTGTGGGGCAAAGCCCTTGGACTCTCCTAATACCTCTTTTGCTACTTTTCGGATACAACTAGCCATGGAATCCCACATTTGGTTAGCTTCCCCCTCTCTATCCCACACACACTGGGTGATTACTTTCTCTTTGAAAATGACTTGTTTTTCTTCTTTTAGATTCCACCATCTAGTCATTGGACACTTCCAAGTCTTGTTCTTTTTTCTCACTCTTTTGATATGTACATCCATCACCAACAAGCGATGTTGATTAGCCACGCTCTCTCCTGGTATAACTTTGCAATCCTTACAAGTTATACGATCCCCTTTCCTCATTAGAAGAAAATCTATTTGTATTTTTGACGACCCACTCTTGTAGGTGATCACATGTTCTTCTCTCTTCTTAAAGAAGGTGTTGGCTAAGAAGAGATCATATGCCATTGCAAAATCCAAGATAGCTTCCCCATCCTCGTTTCTCTCCCCAAAACCATGGCCACCATGAAAACCTTCATAGTTGCCTGTCTCCCTGCCCACGTGTCCATTTAAATCTCCTCCAATAAATAACTTCTCCGTCTGAGCAATTCCTTGCACCAAGTCTCCAAGATCTTCCCAAAATTTCTCCTTCGAACTCGTATCCAACCCTACTTGAGGTGCGTACGCACTAATCACATTGATAAGTTCTTGTCCTATTACAATCTTGATTGCCATGATTCTATCTCCTACCCTCTTGACATCTACAATATCTTGTGTCAAGGTCTTGTCCACGATGATGCCAACACCGTTTCTCGTTCTATTTGTGCTCGAATACCATAGTTTAAACCCTGAGTTTTCTAGATCATTTGCCTTACGACCAACCCACTTAGTTTCTTGTAGGCACATAATATTTATCCTTCTCCTCACCATAACTTCTACTACTTCCATAGATTTTCCCGTCAAGGTTCCTATATTCCACGTTCCTAAACGCATTTTGCTCTCTTGAACTCTACCCTTCTGTCCTAGCTTCTTCACCCTTCCCCGTCTAATAGGATCAAAGTACTTCTTTTGTGTGTCCCGTGTAAAGTTGATAAGAGCATATGCTCCCAAACAACTTTGAGTGGAGTCGTTCGAAAAGAAGTTTCTATAGCCCCCTTGCTCATTTAACACTACATCCGGGTGCCGATGGAGATACAGCGACCCTTGCTCACTTATCACTGTGCTCGGGCCACACAGCGCGCCACTTACGGGTGACGCCCTAGCTTTAGCGCGATTTCGTTCTGAATTCATTTTCATAAGGATCCGACGTGATCATGGAGTGCCGGCTGTCGACTACCTGACGCCCTTCCCACCAAAAAATAAAAAATTAATAGGGCTGCTTTTTGTTTTTGGAGAAAATAAATTATAAAACAACACTTTGAGGCACACCTTTTGTTGGAGTGTGTAAGGTTCCTGCCCCCTTTGGAGTGTGATCAGACGCACAAGTACAAATCATTACTGCAAATCATGTTTCAAGAATATGAACACCAAAAAAGTTTAATGCATAATTAATTACAAATAACAATATTTTATATATTTCTTTGTACTTTTGAATGCCGCCATCTTTATGTGAATTTTCTACACAACAAGATGAAAAGTATATTTCAGTTATAATAGAGCATGTGACATTTTTTGTGTACCAGACAAGGTTGACAGAATGGTTAACAAAGTATCGAACATACAAAGCAGAGAGCATAAATCAAGGGAGGAGTTGGTAAATGTATAAAATACATGAAAGGCAGTTAGAATTTGATTATTTCTTTCTTTTTCTTTGGTTTGTTTATGAGACCAATTAGCCGACCTATTTGAGTTTTCAATCGAGTGTTTCAACAAGTCAAAACCTCGTCAAGCACACTGGTTGGTGGCTATTTCAGCTGTGCTATGGAACAACAGAAAACAAGTTAAAGAGTGGCTCTGTTTTCAATGACCCACATCGCATTATATAGGATTTGGAAATGGTTTAGTAATTCATATGAATCAAACACAACGATGGTTCAGTCTTCAAAAATGAATTTTTTTTGAGATGATCTTTTGATGATGATGTAAATAGAAATGCTAGGAGACTCTCTTAAAGTGAAATTTTTCATAGACTTTTTGTCATCTTAGAATTTAACGTTAATTTATGTGTCAATATTATAAAACCTGATAAATGCTAAGGAGTCTTGATAGGATTTTTACTGTTTGCACAAATAAGGATAAAAATACTTAAAAATACTTGCAAGAAAATAAGGTAATTGTAGTATAAACAGTTTAAGCAAGGTTTTTCTTCACATGGATTGAATGAATAATTTGTATTGAAAACCAACTCTTACTTAATTATTTAAAACAAAGTTTGAAAAATGTTGATTTTAGAATTTAAAATAATAAAAACGAATTTAATTAAAAAATATAAGAAATCAATTTAAAGAAAATCAATTCAAAGTGGCACTATTTGTAAAAGCACTACGGTTTTACCGTCACCTTAGCAATTATACGTAATTCTTCAAATTACTTATGAATTACTCATGCATATTTTGAAGGTTAGGTTTTCCTAATATATATCCTACTTGGAACCTGCAACATAGAATATATATCTAACATGCAACATATTCGGACGTTCGGATCAAATATGAACATGAAAGACTCATTAAGTTTATGAAAACCCTTTAAAAAACAATGCAACCCTTAAAACGTAGTGTTCATTCTAAGTGAAATTACAATTATTAACCACAAGAAGCCAGCGCCAATTTCAGGAACCTTCAGACCAAAATTGCATCAAATTATTTTTCTAAATATCTTAATGGTCGCGAATCACTAAGATACTTAGATAGTTTAAAACGGTAAATTGAAAAGAAACTACATATTCTTGCTACGGCTCAAAGCTTAGCCCTAGCAAAAGAAATTAATTACGAACAATCATAAAACATAATATTATTAACAACATGGAAAAAAAACACCTTGAAAATAAACTTCAAAAGCTCTCTAAAGTAGTGCGCGTGTAATCCTCCTTTCTTTCCAAAACCCTAATGGCTAAATAACCTTATTTATACTAGTACAAAATAAAACCCTACCTAGAAAATGTCTTAGAATAAAGCTAGCAAACATAATAAAATAATAAAACAGCAAATAAAAAGTTTTCTATTTGAACTGAAATTCAGACTTCTCAGAAAATCAGACTTTTGACTGACCAAATCAACTCCGATTTGGTCCCAGAATGTCTCTTTTGAAAGCTTAACTCGTCCCCTACAAATCCTCAAAAGGAATCTTCCTCAAAATAGCCATCTTGACCTCCAAAATGTCCAAAAACATCAATCTAGAAAAGTTGCACGTTGGGCCTTTATTTCATTGCCACGGTCAAACGACTCAGTAGAAAAATCTGAAACTTTGATACAATCATCTTGAAAGACTCATGAACATCCTCCAATTAGAATTGCTCCAAAATTCGTTCGTTTGATTACTTTATGCTTAAGAGGAAGTCGAATCTCCTACATTAGATCAAAATTTACCAAAATAAACAATAAATTATAACTAAGAATAGGATCAAATACATAATATAAAATCGACTTATCAAGTCTCTCTCATAGCAGACTCTCCATGGACTCTCCGCCACCTCATCTTTTTGGCACTATGTTGTATAATGTTGGCATGAGAATTGTGCCAAAAATATGAGGTGATGGAGAGTCCCACTTTTAAGAGAGTCTCCTTAGCATTTCTCATAAAATATTGTGGTAAAAACATGAGTGGCAAAGAGTATCACTTTTAAGAGTGTTCCTTAGGATTTCTCATGATGATAAAAGGAATGAACATTTCCAATGAAAAATAAAGTTCATTTTGTAAAAGTTGACCAAACTCATTCTTCATTCGATTTATGACAATTAATAACAATTTTATTGTGATTCAACTTATAGGAGTACATTTTTTCGTTTCATGCGCACTCTAATTCCTTCATAACCCTGTTAATTGCTCACTCCAATTTCTTCTTATTTCAATTCCATGTACGTAAATCTAACAAGGATTATATATTATGAGATATAAGACAAACTTTGAACCTCATTCTCACATTAGAAAAGAAACGCCAGTACGCCACTACACCAACTCTTATTGGAATTTAAATCTGTGCTGGCTCGAAGCCTCGAACACTCAAATGACAGGACAACACTACACAACTTAACAAGGGTAATGTCGTTTTTGTTGTTTCTACATATCCTAGTGCATGAAATTAAATCGGGTCCCATGCACGTTGGATTTTAAACATTATTATACAAGTAGAACTACTCCCGAGCCAAGCCAAACCAAGCCAAACCAAGCCAAGGGCTGCAAGTGCACCGCCTGCTACTGCTAGTGCTTGCTTACCTAGGAGTTGTCCCCCAGCTGGAGGGCTATCCCAACGAAAGCAGCAGTCCTTGGTATCGTCTCAGAGCTGAAACATATATGTAGTCCTATCACTGTCGCCCGTAGTCATCAATCGGGGAAGACCTAACCTATAGATACACACCTCTGGAGAGAAATAGAGATACGTAACGGAAACCATGTGGTTCACTGAATATGTAGGCGAGGATGAGTATTAACAAATGTGTGCAAACTTTGCTATATATCCAACATCACCCAATCATTGTTCAATTTGTATGATCTCTCCACCATGTATTTAATTAGCTAGCTACGTACGTGTTTTTGGTTCCGTAAAGTTTTATTTTTTCTCAAAAGTATGTTATCATTTGAGTTCAAATCTCATGAACAATATTGTTGATTGATAAATAAAATAAGGAAAATATGCTAGATAGACCATTTTTTTTATCATATTTTGTAAACCACATGATGTGATGGTTGATAATTGAATTCTTTATATTTAACCATCAACCGTCATATCATGTAGGCTAAAAAATATGATTCAAGTAATGAAATAACACACTTTTTCTCAGTTTACTATGTTTGTACCATACTTAACCAATCCCGAAACTACCGAGCACCGGCCAACGCTATACTGTCAAGGACCCAGAAGAGTTCCCCTCCGACCAGGAGGCCAATCACTACTCGACACGTGTCAAGATTAGAAGCCAATCAGAGCGCAGCACGTGTCGACATCAAGAACCAATCACAACATGACACATGTCAATGTGACAAAGCTACAAGTTTTTCTATAAATAGGGGTCATTCCCCCACAATATTGTCTAATGCCATTTTGTGTTAAATCATTCACAAGAACTCACTAAATTGAGAGCTTGATCCTTTCTACTTGTGTAAGCCCTTCACTACTAATAAGAACTCCTCTAATCCGTGGACGTAGCCAATCTGGGTGAACCACGTACATCCTGTGTTTGCTTCTCTGTCTCTATTCATTTACGTACTTATCCTCACTAGTGACTGAAGCAACCAAGCAACCAAGCGAAGGTCACAAAACCTGACACTTTCTGTTGTACCAAAGTCTTCGCTGATTTTGTGCATCAACATTTGGCGCCGTCTGTGGGAAACGACACTTATTCCTACTCTCTTCAGCTGTGTCAAGCTGGTTTCTATCATTCGTACACTTTCTTTTGATCAGGCATCCCTCTCCAACATGGGAAGCGAAGGAAGCCACAGCACACAGAATGACACCCCCCTTGCACATAGTGCGAAACAACGAAAGAAGGAAGGAAAACGAGTTCTTCTTCAAGCTAAAGTCGATGAGTTGGAAGCTCAGAACAACAAGATAGCAATGAGGAATGAGGTCCTCCAGGAGCAATATGAGAAGCTCTTCGAGACACTCCACGAAGCTAGGCAAGCTCAGACACGCGAGCTTGTTGCCCCCGTGGAAGTCAACCATCAACTGGGTGCCCTCCAACATGGAGGGTCACATGCATTCGACATAGATATCCCTGATAGGGAACAGATTACCCCTCGACTTGATAATCAACATGAGGCTTCTCTTAACCCAGTTGCTTCGACCCGAACCATGAGAAGTGGAGGGAGACACCTCTTTGCTGAAGGGGCAGAAGGATCGAAAGCCGTCTTTCGCGATTGTCGGGATTTCCTGAAGCAACGTCGAGAGAATTCCATCCATATAAGCTCAAAGATCAATGACCCAAGGATTTCTGAGAGACTCGGTCCCCTGCCACGGCCCGAGCCGGCCACCAATTTGGGGAAGGGGCAACAAGTCCTAGAGAGACATGAGGGTACAGGGGACTCAGAGGTGTTCCGACAGACATACCCTGGAAGCCAGTACAACGAGTCCAGGGAAAAATCACATGCCCTTGATCAAACCTTCCTAATTCCAAGAGGAGATGGAGATTTACGAAAGAAAGCTCCAGTGGCACATAACTCCGCTCAAGACCCCCTTGTCCTACAACTTATTGAGGAAGTAAACAAGTTGAAGGCTGAACGTCAGGCTGAAATACCTGACTGGAACCAACCCAGGCCTGGCCCTCTTACAAGGAGGATCCTCAACACCCCCCTTCAAGCAAAGACAAAGCAAAAGCTTGGCTTGCAACTTTATACTGGAAAAGAGGACCCGATTGAGCACCTTAACCTCTTTGAGTCCACCATGGCATACCGGATGCACACCGACGAAGAGCGATGTCTTCTCTTCCCCTCCACCCTCTCTGGCGGAGCTCTAAATTGGTATTGTCGTCTTACACCTGAGACGGTAGACTCATTTGAGGAATTGAGGAAACTATTTGTTTCCCAACACATTTTCCAAACCGATCGCTTGCACTCTGCAGATGACCTGTACACTATCCGCCAGAAGCCAGACGAGTCATTACGTATGTATGCTGGTCGCTTCAGCCATGAATACTCCCGGTGTGCCGAGGCAGACGACAAGACTGCCCTCAAAGCCTTCACGGCAGGCCTACGTGATTGTTTCTTTAAATACATGATCAATGCCAATACTTGGAAGACTTACTCTGAGGTGATGGCGCAGGCTTATAACCATGCCTCCGCCGAGGCAAAGACATATCAGGAGAAACCCCCTACAACCATCCTTTATCAACAAGTGGGAGGTGGAAGCCAGACTCACCTAAATGAGAAGACCTCGACTTTCCAAACAGCAGTGGCACCTCCCCATGCCTTGCATAATGCTTCGCCGAATCAACAGACATATCAATTTCAAGGCAAGAGGAAGGATTTCCATCCTCACCACTCTCATTTCAGTAAAAAGAGTAAGGGACACTATCCCGATAACCAAGGGTATCGCCACAATAACGCTCGCCCCCAGGCAGTCAATGCAGTGGGTCAAACCCACGTCAAGATACCCCCTACCCCAAGGTATGAGACATACACGCCCTTGAATGCCACATGCGCGGCCATTTACCCCAGCATAGCTCACCTGATACCAAAGCCAAAGCCGAGGCACCCAGATTACACGCCCCCGAATAACGCGGGCACGTTTTGTTGCTACCATGAGCATAACGGCCATGATAGCGAGAAATGTATCATCCTCCGTGATCGTATTGAAGCTTTGGCACGAGAAGGAAAAATTGATCAATTCCTTCTTCACCCTCAAAGGGATAACCGTAACCAACGCCAGGTGAATGTCATATATTCCATAAGCGGCGGCACACCCATATCTGAATCTTCCAATAGGGCCATGAAAAAC
The DNA here is from genome assembly GCF_916048215.2 of Malus sylvestris. Taxonomy (NCBI): domain Eukaryota; kingdom Viridiplantae; phylum Streptophyta; class Magnoliopsida; order Rosales; family Rosaceae; genus Malus; species Malus sylvestris. The sequence goes on along the minus strand of NC_062264.1, from coordinate 34,132,562 downwards.
AGTGAACGAAGTCTGAGGCCTGGTCACCAAGTGTTTCACGTGGAAGACATCAGGGGAGGGAAGTATCAAAAGCCTAACTGGGATCCGATATGTTTCTACCCTGAGGAAGAAAGAGGCATCATCTACCCTCATAACGACCCATTGATCGTGGAGGCTCACATAGCCAACTTTGATGTTCGACGAATCCTCGTAGACACAGGGGCTTCGGTCAATATCATGTTTGCCGAAGCTTTCAGGGCACTCAGTGTAGCTGAACACTTGCTCGATCGCTCGATTTCTCCTCTGATAAGCTTCTCCGGTGATATCGTGCAACCCTTAGGGAGCATACATTTACCCTTTACTATTGGTACAGGCCCTTACACGGCTACCATTACCACTAACTTCCTAGTGGTTGACTGCCCAACGGCATACAATGTCATCTTTGGGCGCACAGGCATCAATGATCTCAAGGCTATGGTATCCACGCATATGCTGTTGATGAAATTTCCAACCCCCCATGGCAACGGCTACATCAGAGGAGATCAGCTTAGTGCACGATCATGTTACAACACTTCAGTTAAGCAACAACACTTGCCCGGACCCAAGGAAACCCTGTCTGTACATGACCAAGTCACAAAGACCAGCCTAGATGAAGCGAACTTGGATCTTCCTGATAGCAACAATCAACCCGATGATCCTCGAGATGACTCTTTCACCCAGCAAGCCCAACCTGCTGAAGAGTTGGAGAAGGTACCTATCTCAAGAGATTATCCAGATCGCATGGTGAAGATTGGCACCACATTGTCACCACCCCTTCGGTTAGCATTGATATCTTTTTTGAAAGAGAACACTGAAGTCTTCGCCTGGTCATACGAGGACATGCCAGGCATCTCTCCCGATGTCATCTGTCATCGTTTGAGTATTGACCCCAAGATCAAGCCGGTGAGACAGAAGCGAAGATCTTATGACGCTGAACGATACGAGGCAATGAAAGCAGAAGTTGAAAAACTCAAAGGCATAGGCTTTGTCCGCGAAGTCAATTACCCGACATGGGTAGCAAATGTGGTCCTTGTTAAGAAAAATCCGACCAAAGAAAGTCTTTTGCTTCAAAAGGTCTTGTGGAGAATGTGTGTTGACTACACCGACCTAAACAAAGGGTGTCCGAAAGATAGCTTCCCTCTTCCTCTTATTGACAGACTTATAGACTCTACGGCCGGGTGTGAACTCCTGAGCTTCATGGATGCTTACTCAGGATACAACCAAATCCTCATGAACCCTTCGGATCAAGAACACACAGCCTTCACTACCGACAGAGGACTATACTGCTACAAAGTCATGCCTTTCGGCCTAAAGAATGCAGGAGCGACTTATCAGAGACTAGTCAACTCAATGTTCGCCGAGCAGATTGGGAAGAGCATGGAAGTTTACGTTGATGATATGTTAGTCAAGAGCAAACATGCTGACCAACACATCACCAACCTATATGAAACTTTCATTATTTTGAAGAGGTATCGAATGAGGTTAAACCCCAACAAATGTGCCTTCGGCGTAGGCTCTGGCAAATTCTTAGGTTTCATGATTAGCCAACGAGGCATTGAAGCTAATCCCGAGAAGATCAAAGCAATCCTCGACATGAAGGAACCGGTAACTTCAAAGGACATCCAGAGCCTTACTGGCAAGGTGGCAGCCTTAACTAGGTTCATTTATAAGGCCACAGACAAATGTGCTCCCTTTTTTAAAGCACTTAAGGGAAGTAGGAAGTACATTACATGGACTGATGAATGTGCCGAGGCATTCAAAAACCTCAAGGAGTACATGAGTAAAGCCCCTCTACTCTCCAAGCCCGAGGTAGGAGACATTCTCATTATCTACCTATCGGTATCAGCTTCAGCCGTAAGTTCCGTTCTCATTCGAAAGGATGGGAATATTGAGCGACCTGTCTACTACGCTAGCAAAGCCTTACAAGATGCGGAGACACGGTACTCTAACATTGAGAAATTGGCTCTGGCATTGGTCATGTCTGCTCGAAAACTCCGCCCTTACTTCCAAGCGCACTCCATCATCGTGCTTACCAATTATCCTATTCGACAGATACTCCGAAGTCCTGACACTTCAGGGCGAATGATCAAATGGGCAATAGCGTTGGGTGAGTTTGACATCTCCTACCAACCAAAGCCAGCTGAGAAGGGCCAAGCAGTAGCAGATTTCATCGCCGACTTCACATATCCTGTTGACATTGCTTCTACACCTGAAGCAGTAGCTTCATTACCATCGGAAGCTCAGAAAGTAGAATCAACGACCTCAGCATGGAGTCTGTATGTTGATGGCTCATCCAACCAACAGGGCTGTGGAGCGGGACTAGTCTTGACTACGCCCGACAAAGTAGCAATGGAGTATGCTCTTCGTTTCAAATTCAAGGCATCAAACAATGAGGCCGAGTATGAAGCCCTTCTAGCAGGATTACGTTTGGCCAAACACCTCGGGGTTAAACAAATTGATATTTTCAGTGACTCCCAATTAGTGGTCAACCAGGTTACCAACAACTTTGATGCTAAGGACAGCTCCATGGCAGCATATCTTGCGCAAACACAACTTTTGCTCAAGCACTTCCACTACCAGATCACCCAAGTTCCTCGAGCGGCAAACAGTCATGCAGACGCCCTGGCTCGCCTCGCCTCAGCTGTGGAAGACAAGATTGGAAGAAAAATTCATGTCGAACTGTTGGCAACACCAAGCACCATGGCCGCAGAAGTATGTAACTTACAACGGGGGGATAGTTGGATCACCCCGATCTATAATTTCCTTGCTCATGGCACCCTCCCAAATGATAAAGTCCAGGCTAAGCAAATTCGATACAAGTCTACCCGCTACCTGATCATCAATGATCAACTCTATAAGCGAGGTTTTAGCCTGCCATACTTAAGGTGTCTTACGCCTGCCGAGGCGGAAATCGTCCTTCGGGAAATACATGAGGGAGTCTGTGGAGATCATGCTGGATCTCGGTCCCTAGCACACAAGACTTTTCGCCAAGGATATTACTGGCCAACACTCCACCAGGATGCCATCAAAGTATCCCGCTCATGTGACAAATGTCAACGATATGCGGCTATTCCTCATTCCCCTCCAGAGCCTCTTACTCCTATGATCAGCCCTTGGCCCTTCGCCCAGTGGGGACTTGATTTGATCGGCCCAATGCCGGCAGGGAAGGGCAAAGTCTGTTACGCAGTCGTTGCAGTGGACTACTTCACAAAGTGGGCCGAAGTAGAACCCTTGGCAACCATTACTGAGGCAAAGATAGAAGACTTCGTGTGGAAGAACATCCTTTGTAGATTCGGCATTCCCAATGCGATAGTCACTGACAATGGGCGACAGTTTGACAACAAGAAGTTCAGGTTGTTCTGCTCTAAGTTTAACATCAACTTATGCTTTGCCTCTCCAGCTCATCCCCAGTCTAATGGACAAGTTGAGGCCATCAACAAAATAATCAAGCGCACTTTGAAAACCAGCTTGGACAAAGCTAAAGGCTGTTGGCCAGAATTTGTACCCCAAGTTCTTTGGTCATATCGCACTTCATATCGGACTTCAACAGGAGAAACTCCATTCTCACTTGCCTTTGGCACAGAGGCGGTTGTCCCTGTTGAGCTCGAGCAAGCAACATTCCGAGTCCAGAACTACATTCAAAGTGAAAATGACAAACAACTCACCCTCAACTTGGATTTAGTCGAGGAACACAGAAACCAAGCTCACTTGAGGAATGTCGCCTACAAGCAGCGCATCTCCAACTATTATGACTCTAGGGTCAAGCCTCGTTCTTTCAAAATAGGAGACTGGGTCTTAAAGAAAAGATTACTCTGCGACAGAGTCCCGAGTGAAGGCACACTTAGTCCAAACTGGGATGGACCGTATGAAGTCATTGGCATCAGTCGCCCTGGCTCTTACACACTTAGAAGCTCCGATGGCAAGACCCTTGGCCATCCATGGAACGCTGATCACTTGAAGTACTACTACAAATAGACTCACGATGTACAAGTGTTGAGCTATAGCCGTTCGGCATCCTATGTAATGAAGGCCATTTGGCAATGAATTCAATAAAGAGGTAATTTAGCCAACTCAGCCCTCACTCTTTTACATTCATAGCAAGCGATGCCGGAACCCTTCTCAATCAGAAAGCAATCTGTCTTCCACAGTCACTACAAAACAAGCAAATGAAGACCGTGTCAAGCGCCAAAAAAAAAAAAAAAAAAAAAAAAAAAAAAAAAAAAAAAACAACTTCATCCAAAAAGCTTCACCCGAAAAGCTTCACCTCCAAAGCTTCACCCACAAAGCTTCACCTAAAAAGCTTCACCCAAAAAGCTTCACCATCAAAGCTTCACCTAAAAAGCTTCACCCAAAAAGCTTCACCTAAAAAGCTTCACCCAAAAAGCTTCACCATCAAAGCTTCACCTAAAAAAGCTTCACCCAAAAAGCTTCACCCGAAAAGCTTCACCTAAAAAGCTTCACCCAAAAAGCTTCACCCGAAAAGCTTCACCTAAAAAGCTTCACCCACAAAGCTTCACCTAAAAAGCTTCACCCAACAAGCTTCACCCGAAAAGCTTCACCTCCAAAGCTTCACCCACAAAGCTTCAACACCAAAGCTTCACCTACAAAGCTTCAACACAAAACCTTGCTCCAAATAAACAAATTTTGTTCACAAAACCCAAGATGCCCTTGAACTTGTACAAAAACACTTGGGGAAACATAAACATTTTTTGTTTTACACCCACAAGGGCCCAAAATTTTCCTTCTTATTTATTCACTTCTATATGTTCCCAAACATATTATAATAGATCCAACAACAAGCCAAAGTCCCAAATTTCATAATGGACAAAAGTACAAGCAATTCATCAATAATGAAGGTGCTACAAAAATTGGAATCTGCCCCAAAATAGAAATCCAACCCAAGAGACTTTTTCTCTCTCTCCTTCTTCCGCCTCCTTTCATCTATCAAATTTCTGCAACCTCTGCTCTTCTCCAATGGAGCTGAATTTTGGACACCCTATAGTTCTTGAGCATATGAACAACTTTCAAGAAGGAACCATTTCTGTTTGAGCGACGGAAATTAAAGTGTTGAAGCTCCAAACATGATAGTCGGCTTCTTGCAGATTTCGAAGCTGTTGTGATGTTTCGAAGATCTGGAAATATTTAACCGTTAGTTCATCCTGAATTTTTGATATGTTATGAAAGAGTCGATGAGGAACAACTTCAATGAAGAAAGCATACCGATCTGAACAAGAGAAAATGGAGTTTCGAAGCTCACAACAAATCTGATGGGTTGACAGACAAATAATAACCAGTCATTCATCATACCTGAATTTCTTGAGTTATACAGCTCCGAGGGATCTCAAATTTGGATATGTTGTAGTTCACAAGCTGAGGAACAACTTCAATGAAGAAAGCATACCGATCTGAACAAGAGAAAATGGAGTTTCGAAGCTCACAACAAATCTGACGGGTTGACAGAAAAATAATAACCAGTCATTCATCATACCTGAGTTTCTTGAGTTATACAGCTCCGAGGGATCTCAAATTTGGATATGTTTTAGTTCACAAGCTGAGGAACAACTTCAATGAAGAAAGCATACCGATCTGAACAAGAGAAAATGGAGTTTCGAAGCTCACAACAAATCTGACGGGTTGACAGAAAAATAATAACCAGTCATTCATCATACCTGAGTTTCTTGAGTTATACAGCTCCGAGGGATCTCAAATTTGGATATGTTGTAGTTAAGGAATTAACGAACAACTTTCATGAAGACAACTTTGTGATTCGACCTACAGATGATGGTGTTATGTTGAAAAACAATTCCGGTTGTTAGGGGAAATGAAAAACAATTCCACCAAAGAAACATCATTATGATGTTTCATCATTATGGTGTTTTCATCATTATGATGTTTCATCATTATGGTGTTTTCATCATTATGATGCTTTCATCATTGTGATGCTTCCATCATTGTGATGCTTCCATTATGATGTTAATGCACCAACGGTTACACCTTCTGCAATTCCACTTATTCGGGCCTAGCAACCTTCATCAACAAAATCTATGAAGAAAAAGTCCGGGGCTACCACTTAGAAAACAAAAGAATGAAGTTTTGGTACTTACGACATGGACTATTAGCAAGACACCTCATTCGTCAACTCCCTCGACTAGAGACTTGGGGGACTCCCACCATATGCTACTACGCCTTGGTACTCAAAAGTTCGTGACTACTCAGTGACTTGGATTTTTCAAGTCTCCAACCGAGAAGTTTTCCTCACTCGGGAAATTAAGGGAACACTACCTCAAACTACATGCTTCACTCACAAAGCTTCAACAATACAGGTTTCAACAAAAGCAAAAATTCAAAGAACTTTATGAAGAAGGCTTTGGTGTATTTAACACAATATGTTGAAATGAAGCAAAGCTTATTTATTAATATTTTCGATAAGCCACAAATATGTACATATACATGAGTCAAAATAAACAAACAAAAGGGAGCCTTCACAAAGGTTGCTTAGGGGAAGTCTCAGCAGTCGGTAGAGCCCCAGAAAGAGAAAGCACCGGAGGGTGGTTATCCGGAGCCTCAGTACTTGACAAAACCCCAGAAGGAGGAGGCATTGGAGGTTCATCATTTGAAGCTTCATTACCAGGTACAGCCCCAGAGGACGAAGGCAATAAATGCCTTTGGAACAAACCCACAAACCGCTGATGATCAAGTAAAACCTTACCATCAGATTCCTTCATCTGGTCAAGCTTCCTCTTCATGTTTGTAGCATAGTCATGGGCGAGCCGGTGCAACTGCTTATTCTCATGCTTGAGCCCTCTAATCTCCTGTTTGAGACTCATCACTTCAGCAGCCAATGATTCAACTTGGCGGGTTCTAGCAAATAGGCGTTGGGCCATATTAGACACAGAACCTGCACACTGAACACTAAGAGCCAGAGAGTCCTTAACAGCCAACTCATCAGACCGTTTGGAAAGTAGTCTGTTATCTTTGGGAGTGAGAAGGTTCCTGGCCACCACTGCAGCGGTCATATCATTCTTCATCACAGAATCCCCAACGGTAAGAGGACCAGTAGGGGATATGAAGGATGGGCGCCATATATTGTTTGGAGAAGGCGTGGCTGTCTCTTCTCCAAGGTTCAAGTCAAAACGACGGTCGGAGGGTCCAGACATTTTCAAATGTGTTGAAGAAGGAAGAGGTCAGACAAATCAAGATCTTAGAAGTGCAAGAAATGAGCTTCTACTGGTAGAGATTCAAGTGTGCTGTGGAACTTAATGCCAGCCTCTATAAAAATCTGCACTCGACGGAGCTTCAGAAATCGAAGAGGCGTTTGCTTTCTCAAAAGCTGGGCTGCTCAGAGACCACGAGGGCCGATCTCAGAAATCGAAGAGGCGAATGCTTTCTCAAAAGCTGGGCTGCTCAGAGACCACGAGGGCCGATCTCAGAAATCGAAGAAGCACCTGCTTTTTCAGCCTCGTCAGCACCTGTCACATGCACACTCAGCTTTGCGGAAATTACGGGCAATCTGTCGAAGATTTCTGGTGAAGTAGAAAGCACGTGAATCTTACTGTTCAATCACCGCTCTCCATATGCACCATCAACTCCTCGGGTACCACATATAACTTTGTCAAAGATCTCTGACAAAGTTTAGGCACGAGAATTTCGAAGTTCCAGCTACCCTACTATTACCCATAAGGGTAAAGGAACAGCACCACTGCTTGACAACTGGAAAGTCCCTATGTGTGTCGACCTCCGTGTTTTGCGGCAAGACAGGTTGGCAAGAACGTCCAACCTTTACTCACATTCGAGAAAAGACTCCCAACATAATTACTTTCTCAAAAACCGGAGTAGCACCGCTTTCCGAATCTCGAGAGTCAGATCCTCGACGGGATTGCTTGTTCGAAAACCGAAGAGGCACAACTCTCAGAACTTCGAGAGCCAGATTTCCTTAGATAAAGCTTGTCTGTAATCTTCACACGTAATATCAGCTTTCCAGATACCACATACCACTTTTTCAAAGTGCTCTGACAAAATTAAAACACGTGAAGCTGGCAGCTCCCACTACATTGCTGTGACCAAGAAGGGTAAAGGAATAGCATTACTACTTGTTATTGGGAAATCCCTATATACATTGACCTCCCTCCTCAACGGACAGGCAAACTTGCAAAAATGCTCAACCCTTTCTCGCATTCGAAAAGGCACCCTCAACATAACCTCTCGAAATACTCAGCTTTATTTCCCCCCGATAATACCTCAGCAAATAAGCCACACCAAGAACAAGAGTATCTCATATCATCAGGGTCGAAAGCAAGAGTATCCCATATCATGCTTTCTCCCTGTCTTTGTCTTTGTCCTTGTCCACACCTGCAGGACAAGGAGAAAGAGAGCAGTCAGTCGGAACCTGAAATCAAACCTCCAATTTGGAACTGACTGCCTGGAGCCTTTGCCTGGTCGCTTACTTAGCATTGCTCTCGAGTACTCATCCTCAACTGCTGTCAAGGTCACGAATTCCACCGGCAAATACCTCATGACAGTTGATCAGATATTGGCTCTTTACACTGAAGCTGCCAAGCGTGAATGAGTCACTATGAAGGAATGTTCTGAAGGACCATTTAAATGCAAAGGTTGCACACCACTTCTGCCATGCAAAAGATTGAAGCAGAAGGTTCAACGGTGGGCTGAAACAGATCACTACAGCACGACACCTTTCCATACCACATTCATTATTCCGTCAACAGCAATAGTATCCCATATCATCAAGGTCGAACGTACTCTAGATTTGATGGACTTGTTTTGACCCTCAAATTTTTGAGTCGGCCTTATACTCTGAAGGGCACCAGAAAACCCTCCAGCACAGTTCAAGAATAAGCCTGTGGAAAGTTACTTCTTCAAAAGCAAAAGTATCTCATATCATCTCTTATCCATTTGCTTCTCCTTATCCTGGCAGTTGAATGAGAGACAAGGAGAATGAGAACAATCAACCGGAAGCCGAAGTCAAACCTCTGCTCCTGGGTTGCTTACTTGGAAGTTTGACTGCTTACCTTGTCTGTCACCTCTTTCGGCAGATCTCCTAGCTCGGCGACTTGGGGGACTCCTACTATAGGGTTTGTATCGCACTTGACCAAGCCCGAAACTACAAGTAAGCTTCAAGTGAAATTGATACATTACCTTGTGCGTCAACATCAGCTAAATACACCATTCCCGGATGGAGGAAAGGTACTTCCAGAGAAGGGCAGATGAAGATCAGACCACACTTCGGTACTTAGAAGTTTCGTGATTACTCAAGGGATTGGATCTTGCAAGTCCCCAACCGAGGAGTTTCCCTCACTCGGGAACTTAGGGGAGCACTGTTTGTACCATACTTGACCAATCCCGAAACTACCGAGCACCGGCCAACGCTATACTGTCAAGGACCCAGAAGAGTTCCCCTCCGACCAGGAGGCCAATCACTACTCGACACGTGTCAAGATTAGAAGCCAATCAGAGCGCAGCACGTGTCGACATCAAGAACCAATCACAACATGACACATGTCAATGTGACAAAGCTACAAGTTTTTCTATAAATAGGGGTCATTCCCCCACAATATTGCCTAATGCCATTTTGTGTTAAATCATTCACAAGAACTCACTAAATTGAGAGCTTGATCCTTTCTACTTGTGTAAGCCCTTCACTACTAATAAGAACTCCTCTACTCCGTGGACGTAGCCAATCTGGGTGAACCACGTACATCCTGTGTTTGCTTCTCTGTCTCTATTCATTTACGTACTTATCCTCACTAGTGACTGAAGCAACCAAGCAACCAAGCGAAGGTCACAAAACCTGACACTTTCTGTTGTACCAAAGTCTTCGCTGATTTTGTGCATCAACATACTACATCCGTTAAGCTGGCTGTTAAGTCAATAGTTAACTGGTAACGTAGCACCTATGTAAACAATTATTAGGTGCCACGTGTCATTAAGGGCTCACATGGAAATTTTAAAATTTTAAAATAAAAAATCCTAAAAAAATTTAAAAATGAACAAAGAGGCGGCCATTTCTGGGGACGAAGGTGAATGCCATATATAGTGCATCGCCTCCTATCCTCCCATCTGCAACATCTCCCCCTACGTTAACTCGCTCGCACACACGCCCCAATAAAACCTGATCACAGACTTCCTTCGAAACCCACTCGCAGCTCGCAGTTCTCTTCCTGTTTGCAACATCTCCCTCGTCGTCGCTCGCAGCTCATGTGAAATTAGGTACTAGGCGGAACATCCTGCAAATAAAAATTTAACTTTGCACAGTAGACTAGTCAAATGAGTTAGTAAACTATTTACAAGTTAGTCAATGATATGAAGTGCAGTTGTAAGAACAAATCCTAATTGACCAATATGTTCAACTAATCAGAGTTTGCCCATATTAGTTACAACAATAATTCCTAAATTTGAACATGTTTACATATTAGTTCATTATGCAAACAGCAATGACAAAGCAATTGTGAATTAAAGTATGCTGGATTGACTAGTCAAGCTCACCAGTCAACTAAATACAAAATTTTCAGTTAATTAAACGCAAACCTACAAATCAAACTTGGTTCACTACAAGTTATCATAGTCAACAACAATTCAGTTCATTGCTTATAATATGCAGTGTAGTCTCTAGCACATATCAAATAACAATTCATAGGATGCATGAAGCATGTGCAAGTAAATAAAATATGTGGACAAGTTTAAGAGACAAAGAATGCAAGAAGTCTTTGGCCGGAAAACCCACCTTTGGGTTAAAAAATTGAGGACTCACCACTAAGTTCAATCCATAAGTGTAAACAAGATTCTTACACAGTACCATACAAAGCTCAATTCCTAGACCTAGTCTACGGAGCAGTTGTACCTTTGTGCAACTTTGCCTTACACGAAACTGATTCCTTCGGTCTTCACGAAGTGGCAGCTCCTCCTGAGCTCTTCACCTTATGGCACCAAAAAAGGTGTTGTCTCCAGTCTTCACAAGATGGCAACGCCTCCTGAACTCTTCACCTTGTGGCACCGAGACCACCACCAACAAATGCAAATGATATGGAAATGATGATAGTGTGCAATCTAGATTCAATGACTAGTCAATTTTTTCAGTCAAATAGTTGAAAGAAGAAACTGACGAGAATCCAAAAATTGGGTCAGGTTAAAGATTTGAAACTTGAAGAACTTGACCACCAAATTAAAACAAAACCATGAAGACAACCTAATATGCAATAATTTGGTGTTTGATGCATGAATAAGGTTTTGTGGCTAGGGTATCGATGAAGAACACAATAAGTAGCTTAAAACTAAAATCAACTCTTTTCTAAAAATATAAAACTCCTAGCTAAAACATATGAGTATATAAAACGAATTTAAGCAAGCAATTTCAAAGATAGATTTAGAAATATTTGATGAAGAACATTACCCATAAAATATGCTTAACACTCCTAGGAGATTTGAGATGAAGATGAAAAATAAAGCTTTCAAAAATTTTCCAATCTTAAACCCCCAAAAACCAAATGGACCCTAGATTGATCTTTATAAAGATGGTTGATTTTCAGATAAGAAATGGGACAAGAAAAGCCATGTGTCATGTGCAAAAGCAATATGGAAAGGTCTATGGTTGAAAAAAGGATTTTTGGGAAAAAGATGTCAGATGGCCCATGTGGGTTATCTTAAAAGTGTGTGCCCAACTCACCTGAAAAAGCAGTGAGAAGTTTTGACGTGATAGAACCACTAGACAGAATGTACTGGAACTAATAGCATGAAATGCATATGAATAAACAAACCTTTGATGAGAGAAGTTAAGCTATTAAGATGATATTTTTAACAGCCAGATCCCAAAGTAACATTTTAACCATAAATCCAACTCGAGCATAATGGTACAATTTACAACATTTGACAATGGAAGCCAAACAATAATATAGACTTCACATCTTGTCTCCTCTTCCTCTTCCGATTTTGTCAAGACCTGTTGCACTGGCCTAAGAGTTGGCATGTTTGCCAACAAATTCCCCGGCAAATTCGCTACCACTTATTTCACCCCCTCCGACTCCCAGAACTCCCGCTTCACCAACAACTCTAACGTCCTCACCGATTCTGTCGTCGAGATCCTCGACACTTGGCTTAACATCCCTTTCAAATCCCCCTGCCTTGCCTCCGATTCCAAACTCTGATTGCCCGAAATCAAGTCCTTCTGCGACAACTCGATCCAAGAAATGCCCAAAAATAGGAATAAAATTTATGGGGTACAAAATTTTGAGGATTAGGGTTGGGTACAGGTTGATCTAGGGAGAGAGAAGGGAAATGAGGTGAAGATGGTGGAGGAGAGGGAGGAGATGGGTTGGGGAGGTGAAGAGGGAGGGGGGATGGATAAAAAATCGGCATCAAGAAGAGGAAGAGAAAAGTTTTTTTTAAAATTTTTAATTTTTAAATTTTTAATTTTTAAATATCCACGTGGGCCATATTGACACGTGATGCCCAATCATTATCGAGCGTTGTGTCATCAGTTAATAGAGTTTTTGACAGAAAACTTAACCGATGTATGAAAGTGTCTCAGAATTATGACTTTAGGTACCATACTAGGACAAAAAAAATCTTCATGTATGAAATGTTGAAAATCACAAAACTTTAGAGTAGTAAACTGACATTAACCCTAAAATATGATAACAAACCATCCATCCATCCGAATGAGGATCCTGGGAATCCTCCAATCATGTTCGTTCATCGTACATCATGCGGTCAATTTTCATCAAGTATTGTTTATATTCAATTTTAAATAAAAAAGTTTACAATGATTTTTTACTGCACAATATACGATAAACAGACGTAATTAAAAAATCTTCGGAATCCTCACAAAGAGAATATGGAGCGGATGCTCATTCCATCCATCCATCTAAAGTCTAAAGTGAAGTGGAGTAGCTAAAGATAGATACGATGATGTGACCTCAAGTAGTTCACATGCCCCCACACTGTGTACCAAATTGTGAGATCAACTTATAATACATAGGATTACGATTTTCTCTTTTTTTTTTTTTCTTTTCTCCTTCATTTTTCATCTTCTTCTATTTGAATGGTCGCAATTAAGTAATGTCAACATCTTATATTAATTTTTTATAAAAGAAAAAAGACAAAATAAATAATATAAAAAGAAAAGATGGAAGGGAATGGAAAAAATGGGAGAGAGAATCTTGGTCCAAATATATATAGTTGTCAATCTTAACGATGAGGACAGGAATATATCCAAGTCACCCAACAACAAATGTTGGCCCTCCATCCCCAAACCCTACCCTACACTTTCCCCAGCCCTACCCTATACATTTGTACACACTTTCCCTTGTCTCATACTCTCTTTCTCATCTCTCGTCCCAGCGATTCACATGGAACGAGTTCGTTGCGAGTTTTACTTTATATGATATTACATTATTTGTTTGAAATATTCGTGTACAAGCAACCCGTTGTACGTAAATTGTTCTATTTTACGAGATATCAGCTCAGCAGCATACGAAACAGAAGAGGGTGAATTGGACTGGGAGATGGGGAATCTATTCAGAGGTATGACTGTCCATTAGCACGCTCTTTCTTTGATTCTCCATTTCCAGCCTTTTTTTCTTCATTTTTCAATGGCACGTTCTTTTTAATTATTCACTTTTTTATCCCGCACAACTTTAACTTTGGGATATTTGTCAATCTTAAGAATTTAAAGAAAAATTTTGGAACATTTTTTCGCTAAAAAGTAAAAAGGTGAATGATAAGAATAGAGAAAGTAACGTTTAGCAGTAAACCATCACTTGGCAAATGCACTTTCCATTCCATGGGTTTCATCAAATTAACCTATCCCATCCTAAGAAAAATTTCTCCATTGACGTTGTCTGAGTTAAATGGGCAAGAGTGAAGGACTTGTCCAACCGTAAAGATTTGGTCAATTCAAACTTTGCTACAAAACCCTACGATATTATGGATACATGTCGTTAACGTGGTTATTAGATCGTTAAAATAAAACAAAATCTCGTATTCTCTTCTTTTTTATCATTGGAAAATGGAAGATTTAAATCACTTCAACATTAAAAAGAAAAATATCACCTGAGTCTACTAAACGAACTTATTTGGTTGGTCATGATTTGAGAAAGTTCCTGTCGAACCTAATCAATTTGTGCCCACCCCTAGTTGCACATATGAATAGCATTAGTCTGCACTCTACAAAGATAGGTGCAAAATATCGACACCAGAATAATCTATCATTTTCTACGTCAATCTTGTATATTCTTAAAAATATGCAATTTTGAACATCTTTCTAATTATCTATTGAACATAAATAAGACTTATTTTTTATCCATGCCTCCTGAACTCCACTTCAATCTTACTTTGACCTCTAAAATTAAATTAAGCCACTTTCCCCCTAAAACTTAGTTTTTGCATCACTTTACCACATTCCCCTATTCCGTCACAATGTCTGTTATATCCACTAACATGACATGATTGAGTCCCATCTATTTATATTTACAATTGACCACAGCAAGTAGCCTAACGTTAAGGGCACAGACTGCATATTTCCAAAAAGATAGGTTCTGAGTTCGATGCTCCGAGATGGTGAGTCTGCTTGACTTTGGTCAGGGGGTAGGGTGGAATTCCCCAGAGCCTCTCCAGGCTTTAAAATGGTAGATAACCGTAGTTTGCCATCAGTTGTCTTCCTTTTATGAAAAAAAAGGGAAATAATTTATATTTACAATTACACTGCCATGTAACCGAAATTACTGTTCGGTTCAGTTCGGTTCGGTTTTCTATCGGTTTGTGTTCAGTTCAGTTTGTATTTGGTTCGGTTTTTCTCAGTTCTGTTTCGGCCCGGTTCGGTTTTTCTCCTTTTTTTTTTTTTGGAATTTTGATTTTTCTTTCAATTGAGCCTTGTTGCAGAGAGCAATGCAACAATGGTCCAAACAACCACAGAGAGCAAACATTCAAACCGAAACTCTAAAATTGTATAAGTAGAATAGGAAATTAGACGTAAGAGTATGGGTTCGCCGCTCGGCATAAACACCTTGTTCCTCACCTGCTATTTGCACCAATTTTCAGTTCAATTTTAACCCTAAATTTCAATCTAATTAACAAAATTACATAGGATTCTACGGTAACCTGGAATGACTCGGGCAACCACAGAGAGCAAACATTCAAACCAAACCTCTAAAACTGTATAAGTAGAATAGCAAATTAAAAGTGAGAGTATGGGTTCACCTCTGGGCATAAACACCTTGTTCCTCACCTGCTATTTGCACCAAATTTCAATCTAATTAACCAAATTACAAGGGATTCTATGGTAACCTGGAATGACTCGGGCCCACCCGTCCTTGAACCAAAAGGCGGACGACCTGAACGCCTTCCAACACGACACGAGAAGCTTCTCAGAGACGTCAGAGCCAAAGGCGTCAAGCTCAGGGCCAGAAAAAAAGAGGATCTAGAGGGGGCGGTGCCGTCGAGGAAGTGGAAGACGCGGATGCAAATGGAGGAGGGGCGGGCGGAGATGACAATGTTGAAGAGAGTGGAGTGGGACTGGGCGAATTTGGGGGAGAGGTGGAGTTTGTGGGTTGCTGCGCGAACTGGGAAATGGGAAAAAGGGCGAGACCGAGAGAGGAGGATTAGGACCTAGGTTTAAAACGGTGTCGTTTTAGAATTAGGATTATTAATTAATAAATTAACTTCGGTTCAATTCGGTTTCCAAACCCCAAAAACCGAAACCGAACCAACCAGATTCGGTTCGATTCGGTTTTTTCAGCCTCGGTTCGATTTTCGATTTTTCCAACCCACCGTGCAATGTGTGCAAAAATAATATTAAAAAGTACCTTGATGTTTTGGGCCTATAATACTTTTGTGAAGTGGTTTTATTTGGTTGTTTGATTGAGTTTAGTACAAGTAATAGTTTGTGTTCAAAACTGGGAAGAATGCTGGAGCCTGAACTCTCTGCATGTCGGATGTTATCGCTTTTTCGCCGCGAAAGCGAGGATGAGGAACTTTCAATTCCACCCAGGCACTCCAAGGTCATTGTACTGGAAACAAGGAAACAATAAAACAAAGTCTGGTTTGGTGATTCTTTACGATCCTATGAAACTTTGGTTTCTTGATTCAAATTTTCAAATGGGTTTAACCGAGAACGAATTTTTCTGGAAGTTGTTAGAAAGAAGTTTGATTTCGGTGAGTGGGTGGGTCGTTTGGATTATGGCAAGTTAAGTTAAGGAGGTGCGGAGGTGAAGGGGAAGAAGGAAGGAGGATTTTGAATTTTTTTTTTCTTTTAGTTTCAAAATATTAAATATTTTCAATATTATTTTGTACACTTCAAATCTCAACAGAGGTAAGTGGGTCCAAGTCATGCCACATCTTTAAGTTTGTTTGAACAATGCAAAATTTGAGTTTTAAGAGTAAAATGATATAATTTTAATTTCAGAGACAAAGTGAGACTGAAATAAAATTATAAGGGATGTGGCAAAAAATAAGCTTATAAGTAACTACAAATTTTGGAAAAAATATAACTACAAATTTGAATTGCGTAACATTATTTTATTTTTTAAGCAATTATATTGTATTTTAAGGTAGATTTGTGTCACCTATACAATATACTAGTCATAATCATTATCAAACTCATCATTCATAATCGAACCCGATATCTATTTAGTTAGAATAGAGTCAAGTAGATTTAAAAGGGGATAGTAAAAATACACTCTTTAAAGATCGACTTTACAAAAACCAACCAATTCAATTTCGTTTGATTTGTTCAATTTTCATTCATTGGATAACTGTTAAGTGATTGTACGATTTATATTTAATTAATTGTTTGTAATGAGTATTAATAAAGCTCAATATATGATTTGAATCGTTATGGCAGTGTTATACAATGAAACAAGAAAAGAAGAAGTTGAAGTAAAACGTCCAAGATAAATGCTAATGAGACTCTCTCAAAATTGGGACTCTTCATAACTTTTTGCCACTTCATGTTGTTGGCACAATGTTTATAATATGGTCATCAGAACTGACGTTAAATTATGAGGTGACAGAAAGTCCCACTTGGAGAGATTACACTTAGGATTTCTCAAAGGTCCAATAAAAAGTTGCTACAATTGCTCGAAACGAAAAATTGAGGAAATTGTAGCAATGATCCTTTAATTTTAACTGAATTGGAGTAATGATCCATCGACTAAAAATATGTGACTATTGGTCCCTTAAATCATCAAAATGTGCAGTTATGATCATTTTCGTCCACTCTGTTAGAGCTTTCTTCAAAACGAGTCTCGTGCCACACATGTGAAGCTGAATTAAGGGGCAAATATAAAAAACCAAATGAGAAAAATTATAGTAATTGTCTCTCAACTTTAACCAAATTAAATCAATGATCCCTCATCCTTAGTCCCATTAGAGCAATGATCCATCATCTCTAGTGCAATTGTAGAAATAGTCATTCCAATATGACTCATTTTAACGGAATTCTGACAGAATTAACGAAAAAAATAGTTTCACGCTTTGATGAGTTAAAGAACTAATAGTTATGATTTTTAATTAACGAATAATTGCTTCAATTAAGTTGAAATAAAAAGACTTTCTCTATAATTTCTCGAAAAATGAAGTAGAAAATTTTTTATTTCCAAGGAGATGTCGAATAATAAAATGCAAGTGGGTTTTGTCACAGGAGGAAGAAGGGAGGGAGGGAGGAAGCAGGAAGGTAGTCGACCCAGACAGGACAGAAAAGATAGGTCCCAAGAAGGCCGGCGAATCCTGGTCAAACACCCACATCATTCGAAATCTAAAATTCCGGGAACGGCACCAAATAAAGTATAACAATAAAATCCAAGAAAATAATATAAAATACTATAAAATCCTAGCTAGGTACTTTTGAATAGGGTTTAGGCCGTAGGGTGTTGGCGTTGGTAGGTGGCTGGGTGGTGATCCAAAGTGACGAGACAAAAACCAGCCTCTGATCTGAACCCAAAAAAGATTCCGAGCAGACCTATGACCGCCCTCAACGTCCTCTGCGCCGCCCTGCCGTGGGAGGTGAGCTATGATGAGTTTTTATGAGACGTGACTGCCTAACTAAAGAGATTTGGAAACCAAAACCTCTCCTCCTCCTCCTCCACTCTACCACTTTCTTTCTCCCTAGTCTTCTCTACCACTCACTCCATAATTCCATATACAAGCCCTCTGGACCAGAATTACAATTTAGGCTCTAATTGTTAGAATTTTGTTAGCACAAAAGTGTGACTAATACATTTTTTTTTGGGTAACAAAGAGTTTAAGGAGAGATTGGCTTATGCATGGCACTTATCTGTCAACTAATATTATCAATATAAATTTACATAAGAATTTACAAATTGCACACCATCATGAGAATTATTGACAACATTAATTAAACTTTGCTTGAGAATTAGCCACAAGCACGCTCTTACCAATTGAACCAACCCTCTTAACAAGTGTGACTAATACTTTGGTTGCCCTAGATGTTAAAACTTTTTTTATTTAATCCCAAATTAACATCTAAACTTTATCACTTAGTACTACGGTATAGTGGTATTTATCTTCACTTATAAGTGAAACGTTTTATATTTGATTCTTACCAAAGGTGAATTTGAACCACATTATTACTAGTTCATTGTAAGGCTAAGCCCACCCTCTATCCCTTAGTGTAAATGATATTGTTTGTTCAAAAAAAAAAAATTAAGGATGTATCCATTTAAGATTTTGATGAATTTTGAAAGAATTCATAAATCTATGTGTATTCAATTAAAATTTTAAATGAATCTATTAAATTCTAGTGGTATTCAATCTTGATTTTTGAAGAGTATCAAAATCTGATGGGATTCAATCTCGAGTTTTTTAAAATGTTGCAGAATATGGTTGTATTCAAAATTCAATGAATTTGTAGGAATTTATGAGTTGAAGGATTTTGGTGGATTCTAGAGTGGAAAATATCAATACCAAAAGCCCTCACAAATCATGCCTCTACCCCTAACACTATGTTTGGATAAAGAAATTTAAGATTACTAAGAAATTTTAAAATGACAGAAATTGAATTGAAGGGATTTTATTTTCTAGAATTTGTGAATTTTCTTGTTTGGTTAACCTAAAAGAACAATGGAATTGATATGAAATTTGTTATTTTTAAGCTCTCAATCATATAAATTAGGAAATACACCTATTTACATGGAATTTAAATTTGGGGATTGGAGGTCCCAAATTCCAAGTTTTTTTCCACACAAAAATTCTAAATTCCTATGTTTATGAATCCAAATAAGGGAATTGGTGCATGTCAAATTACAGATTCTGTCTTTTAACCAAATTCCAAGTTTGTTTTCCTCATCCAAACATAGTGTAAGATTTCATCGTGATTCCTTAATCTACAAAATATGAGCAGATCTGGATATGAACGAACTCTTCTTCTAAGCAAACATGTAAAGGTAACATGCAAAGAAATCTACAAACTTCTTTTTCGATTTTTTGTCTTCTCTCTACGGCCAAATCTTTATCTTGTTTATCTTCAAGGAAGACAAATTGTAATCAACAATGTTCTTGTCTTCTCCTCATGGCCAATTTTGTTTATTATTTGTTTTAGAGAACCTTAAATCTTGATTCAACTCAATCGAATTCTAAGCATCAATTTCCTTGCTTGATCCTTTTTTTATTTGTTCAATTTCCTTACCTGATCTTGGTATCTCATAATCACCCAATATATGTTGTACTTTTCTACTTTTCTTTTGGCATCCTCATTGTGACCTTTGACATCTTCTGTAAATGTTATAAAAGCTCCATTAATATTCATTAAACTTCATAAAAAAATCGTATAAAAATTCCTTTTAAATCCACTTGAAGTCTATGTGAATCCATTAAAATTCATGTGAAGTTTATATGAATCTATTAAAATTCGTAGACTCCTTGGGAGTCTATGAGAATTCATCAAATTCTTAATTGAATACATCCCCTAAATAAACTTTTATAATGTGTCAAATTATGGCAACAAACAGGTTAGGGATTAAGATTTACCACTTCAGTAGATGAAAAGCCTTGATTACCTCACATTTAAGAGAAAAACACTTTATAAATGAAGGCTCGAAAGAATTAGAAACATTGCTTAATAGGTTAATTAGATGGAGATCTCAACCACAGAATACAAGCTGGATGGATGAAGTGGAAGAGTGCATCCGGCGTGTTGTGTGACCGCCGTATGCCACTGAAGCTCAAGGGAAAATTTTATAGGACGGCAATAAGGCCGGCGATGCTGTATGGCACAGAATGTTGGGCGGTGAAACATCAACACGTACACAAAATGGGTGTAGCGGAGATGAGGATGCTTCGCTGGATGTGTGGGCACACGAGAAAGGATAAGATTAGGAATGAGGATATCCGGGGTAAAGTAGGAGTAGCCGAAATTGAAGGAAAGATGAGAGAAAATCGGTTACGGTGGTTTGGACATGTGCAAAGAAGGCCTACTGACGCTCCGATTAGAAGATGCGACTATGGGACAGAGGTTCAGGGCCGAAGGGGTAGAGGAAGACCTAGGAAAACTTTGGAAGAGACTCTAAGAAAAGACTTAGAGTACTTGGATCTAACGAAGGACATGACTCAGGATCGAGCACAATGGCGTTCTAAGATTCATATAGCCGATCCCACTCAGTGACTTGGATTTTCCAAGTCTCCAACCGAGAAGTTTTCCTCACTCGGGAAATTAAGGGAACACTACCCCAACCTACATGCTCCACTCAGAAAGCTTCAACATACAAGCTTCAACAAAAGAAAATTCAAAGAACTTAGCGAAGAAGGCTTTGGTGTATTTAACACAATACGTTGAAATGAAGGAAAGCTTATTTATTGATATCCCCGATAAGCTACAAATATGTACATATACATGAGTCAAAATAAACACACAAGAGGGAGCCTTCACAAAGGTTGCTTAGGAGAAGTCTCAGCAGTCGGTAGAGCCCCAGAAAGAGAAGGCACCGGAGGGGGATCATGTATATGTACATATTTGTAGCTTATCGGGGATATGCTGAGGACATGACACAAAACCGAGCGCAATGGCGTTCTAGGATTCATATAGCCGACCCCACTTAGTGGGAAAAGGCTTTGTTGTTGTTGTTGTTGTTGTGAAGCCCCCCACACAATTAAAAGAGAATTGTACCATTTTTGATCCGTTGGGGTCCCCATGTAAACCGGAGTCTAAATAAAATGGTTTTTAATTTCAGTTTAGCTTCTAATAAAGCATAAAGTGCCCATTAGGGACGTGCCTAACCTCAACCCCTTGCCTAATTTC
This sequence comes from Malus sylvestris, assembly GCF_916048215.2. Classification (NCBI taxonomy): domain Eukaryota; kingdom Viridiplantae; phylum Streptophyta; class Magnoliopsida; order Rosales; family Rosaceae; genus Malus; species Malus sylvestris. The sequence continues at coordinate 34,111,285 of NC_062264.1, read as the reverse complement.
ATGTTACATGCAGTATCTTCAATTGTTTAAGGCCTTAAAATCCTCTTTCCAATTGTTTAAGGCCTTAAAATCCTCTAATTATACGAAATCTTAGATGTCACATGTGGGTCTCCACCGACCCATTAAAACACTGCCAACAGACTAATTAAATCCCTAACATTAACATCACACATTACAAAAGCCTAAAAAAACAAAAAGGAGCTGGCGCCTCTTTTGAATATTTGGCATCATTTCCCAAATTCCGCAAATAATATATATATATATATATATATATAGCACTTTTAAAGAAAATTAGATTAATTAAAAGCCCAAAAAGAAAATGAAAAATAATGCATGGATAAGCTCAACATGTTGATTCTAGCAGGACCAGTCCGCACAGCCTATTTGCAAGTCCTACGTACATCCGACACGCGTGATCTTCACGCACCACAGTCACAGTCAGAAATAGTGTCTTACACTAACGACGATGGTCGGTTTGATGGATTAAACGACACCATCTAAACTCTAACGACATAGCTAACATCTGGGATCAGAATATCAGAATCTGCCTCGTATTTACATACAACAAAACACGATGAATCAAACGACGCCTTCAAAACGGGTTCCCCCAATTGGGATTCAGGCGGTTCGGTCGGTGCGGTTCTTACTTTGACTATGATGGCCATAATGGCCGTACTGGCCGCGGTTTCCTTCTTTCTTCTGCGGGACCGACCCGGAAAATAGCTGCCCGAACCCGAAAACCGACCCCGACTTGGAAGAACCGCGGAGAGAGCAAACCGGAACGTTGAGAACCGGAGTCACTCTGACGTTGGCCGAGTAGGACCGCTCCATGCCTCTGTGCTTCAACCTGGGCCCACCGTTGAAGCTGCTTGGACTACTCGAGCTACGCTCCAAGCTCTGGAAGATTATTTTCCCCGACGAGTTCATTCTCGGCGAGTCCACCGATACTCCTCTGCTCGCCACTGTACCCGATTCCCCTGTAGCCCTCCGCATCGGGCTCCGTCCCACCCTCGCCTGATCCGCCGCCGATCTCTGCTTCGTCGCCTCCCGAGTCTTCACCGTCCGTACCCGCGCTTGTCTCGGGTTGGTCCGGTGGATAGAAATGGTCGGGTTCGGATTTGGCTTGTCCGAATCGAGCGAGAGCCTTGCAAGGTCCTCGTGCTCGTGGCCGGAAGACGAGGAGGAGAGCGAGAGGCGCGACGAAATCGAGACCGATTCGCAGTCCAAGTCTCTAAGCAGCGGCAAGCTCAGGGAAGCGTCGGAGGCGGAGGGGGAGGAGGACAGAGATTTCGAGCTCCGGTGAAGGAAATGCTTCAGAGATTTAGGCGCGCTTGTGCTTACAGTCGCTGCCGTCTTGTGGCTCTCGCTCTTCGAGTTACCGTTGGTGGTGGTGGCGGTGCTGTTCTGGTAGAGCTTCTTTAGGCCTAAGAGCTCCCTCCACCTACTCGAACACCTCGGGGCCTTGGGAGAGAACAGGTACGGGTCCGCACCGATTATTTCGGTTCTCCGGCGGTACTTGGTCGTGTCCGGCGATCTGATCTCCGTCGAAGTCGGATCGTTGACCGTAGCTTTGACCGAGGAGAACTGAAGCGGCATGAGCTTCCCGCCTGAAAAGAGCTCGTCGGCGGGAAGCATCGCCACGGGATCTTCCAACCGGAACTCAAACTCGGCGCAGGAGACCTCCGGATCTGGACCGTCCGGCTGGTTCTTCGCCGGAGACGAGGCTTTGGCCCCGGCTCCCAGCTTTGAAGCGTCGTCTTCGTTGGGAAACTCGCGGCTGAAGGAGATTCTAGGACTCAGCCATCCGTACGACGGGAAAGTCGCTGCAGGGAACTTCTCCGGCGACACCCCGATGTTGTTGACGCAAGCGGAGGCCATCTCAAAAAGGACAATGCGGTTGTGCGTTTGGGGTCGGAATCACATTGCCGGGGAAAATGGGTTGCGGTGGGAGGAGAGATCTAGGGAGGTGTGCGTTGGCGGTTTAGGGTTTGGGAGTTACAAGTGAGATAAGGGGAGAGTTACTCGGTGTCCTTGAATACGGAGCATGCAAAAGATGCGTGCAGATATATACATATAGCACAAGTGGAAACGCTCCATTTTATTTGAGGCCACGTCGCTCTCTATCATTTCATCTTTTGCTGTACCTGTCTTGTTTTTTGGGGTTTTTCCTTCATCTCTAATTAATGATCAAATCTTGCTCCATTTTTGTGCTTTTGCTTTTTAGTGGTTGTTAATTTATTGAAGATAAAGAGGAGAGATTTGGTCATAGATTTGCTTTTGGTGTGAGATGTAACCAATTTTTTTTTTCAATTTGGTCAAAATTGGTGGTGAACTACGAGTTTTTATCCCTTCCGAATCTAGAGAAAGCAACTTGAGAAGGGTATTTTATATGTGACGACGATCAAGCAGATTTACAATCTACAAAGTATCAAACTCAGAGCCTCCTGTTATTTTCTGTAGAAAGCTGTTGTTCGTACTTTTTCAATAAGCCACTAGACTCACCCAACTTGGGTTGGCTTCAGGGTAACATCACAAGTATTTATACGCTTATACCAATTGAGTAAATATATGACTTACACTTAAGAGAGTAATTGGCGGTCACCATTTTCAAGTGCCATTTCACTTCACTAGTGTAGAGCACACCAAGCAGAGAGATCATGTTTTAGGGGTTAGACACACTTAAACCTTCAAGCCCAGCAATTGCACCTCTATTTGGGCTCGGACGAACTTAAACCCATTTACAAATTTGCTTTCCATGTGAGGCATTTCTGATAATGTTTTTGCCACTTTACGCTCTATAAACTACTTGGAATAAGAATTTGACCAACTGTTAGTCATGGTATTAAAGATATTTTAAAGGCCCATAAAAGTTCATTTATTGGCCAGGGCCATAAAGACTATATGAGATCTTAACAACGTCATGACATGCTCAATTATCTATTAATCTAGCTATGTTTAGGATTTTTAACCATTGTTATAGCTTGCCATATGTACTAATGCTCAACCACACAATTAAATTGAGTTTAGTTTGTTTAGCATTTCATTATTGCTCTCAAGCTTTGTAAATGTAATTTTTATTCCCAAGTTGTTTAGATTATGAATGACGAATTGCTTTTGAGATGAGTCATGCACCAAGTACGTAGCGTGTTTTGACAAAATTCCTAATCAACGAAACATGTACATTATCTCTGTACTAAAACCTGGTGAAAAAAACCACTGTTCACTAACAGTGGTCAGTGCCCACCAGGTTTTGCCTCTAATCTAAAGCCCACTTTTTTGGCATTTTGAAGGTGGTACATGAAATGTTGTTTTTACCCCTTTCCTTTATCTTTTTTTTTCCCGCGTGTTGCTCGGCTTTGCCTTCTCTTCTCTCTTATTTTTGCTGATTCCTTTCGCTTTCTGTTCACTTTCACTTTACTTTAGAACCTTGGTTTAAGCTGGTTGTGCGTTTTTCTTCGTTTCAAATTTGGTTGGTTAGTTTTGTTTGCCGTTTCTTTCGTTTTGTTTATGCTTTTTATTTTCGTTTCTGTCTTTTGTTTTTCTTCGTGGTTTCTGCTGTTGCATGACTTCAGTTTGTGCGATCGATTTTCAGCGCCCTTGTTTTCGCTTTCCAATTTTTAATTCGGGACAGGGATCTTTCGATTTGTTCTTTTTTTTATTTCTTACACTCTTTATAGGCTATGACTTTGTGTTTTTTGATGGTTGTTTTTGCAGTGGTTGAACGACTGTCTGATCGCCATTCGGAGGACCGTGTAGTTGCAATTTCCAGTATCCCCGATTGGGTTCTTTGTCAGGTATTAGTTTTTTGAGCGATGTGTTTTTTTTTTCGAACTGAAATGACCATATGATTATTTGTTTCGGTTATTTGAATTTGTAGGGATGTATTTTATTATTTCACGCCATTTGTTGCTTCATTATTTTATTACCAAGCATTCCTATTTCGTCAGAGGGATAAAGTGGGGTATTTCTGTTTTATCACAGAGATAGAGTGTTTTTTCGATGAAAGTTTAAAAGGAATTTTAACAAAACACTTTCGGTATTATTTATTTTTAACGAAAAACCACATTTATACATTTCTCTAATACGATTCACTATACCTTTAAAAATGGTTTTTCACTAAAAGAGAAGTTTTTTTGAATTTTTCGTTAGTTTTTCTAAGTTTTAATTGGTCGCATTTTTAGTTAGGCTATGTTCTGAGTTTTGTCAAATTTTTGGCCTGTTTATGCATGTGGTTTTTATTGTAGACTTGGAAGAAAATGGGATAAAGGGTGAGGGAAAAACAGCAGAAAAAGCATGGAATAAAGAATAGGAATCAGGAATAGGAAAACGGAGAAAAAGAATATGATAGATGAATAGTTTCACTTCATTTATGTTTGTGTGATGACAATGTGCTTCAGTTAAGCAGTGGTCCTGCTATGAGGAAGCAAAATAGCATGTTGTGTTATTTTAATTCTTAATTTTTGTGGATGGGATAAGCAGTATGCGAGTTTTATAGTATAATTCGTCATTTAATACTTTGAAATTTTGAGAAGGAGTTTGGAGCTCAAATGATTACAAGTATTTACCCATGTATCTTAAGTCTTAATTTCGAATCCCCAACCAGTTGACAATTTGGATAATGTTGGTTTTAAAATTGAAATTACTGTAATTTCGTCTTTCAATTTGGTTTGGTTTTACATTTTTTAGTCTCTCATGTTTGCTTGATTGGTGTACAGTGAGGTTTGTGTTAACTTTTAAAACTGAAATGTCAATGTCATTTTCTTCTTTCAACGTGGTAGGATTAATCCAAAAAAAGTAAAATATTTTTTTTTCATTTTTGTGCATAGGATTTTTAATATTTGAATTGACCTTTGCATAATGTCAATTGAGTTAAACATCATCTGTTCTTTGTACAGTTTGCTTTGCTAAATAAAAGTCAGTTTGCTTGAATAGAACTTTTTGTATAATTTGAATACAGTTTGGTTAAACAGTTTTTCTGTTGCATTCTGTTTCCTTTCTTGGACAAAACTAAATTCATGGTTTTGTTCTGTTTATTTTTTAGACAATAATTTTTATCTTTGTGTTAAAATTTTATCAGCTCATATATTTTCTCAAATTGGATGAGTGTGGCTTTGTTTATGTTTCATATCAGTTTGAATTTTCTGTATTTGCCTACCTCCAGTAATTATATGAGAAATTATGTATTTTTAATCTTTATTAATGCTATTTCAGCATCAAATTCATCCTTGCAAACACTGTCATGCTTTGTCCACTATTCTTTGTTCCTGTTTTTTTTCTTTTGGTTTTTATTGAATTTATTGTTCTTTTACACATTTATTTAATTTTTAAAAAAAATTCTTTTCTATTTCAGCTTAAATTATGCTTTGATTTTATCGTTCTTCAGCCTCTTTGAAATTTCTGTGTGCATTATTTCTCAATTTACAAGCGTTAAATCTTATTTCAGCCGTTTCAAATGGAAGATCAAGGTCCAACTCCTCTTAATCGATTGATCTCATATGAAAAAATCCCAAAAATAATAGTCCATGTCTACAGAATATGGAGACCGAGATTTTCAGGCAAGACTGATAAATATGCAAGTCTACACTCTATATTAGTTGATGAAAAAGTCAATAATCAATCTTTAATAATACTCATTGATAAACTTTTGACAACACGTGTTCTTATACACATGGGATGACATTTCTACCGTCTGGGATAAACACAATCTCCATTTCATCTTTAATCTTAGTATTCTTTGATTTTCAATCGCAAAATAACATATTGGTTATCATGCTGCCTCTATGTGATAAAATTTTTTTTTTGGTGCATATCCATTATCTTTAACCTGTTAATTGCACTAATAAATTGACTCTCAATGTTAACTATCCATCTTATTCTCTAATATTTGTGATTTACATTTATTTTCATATTATTTCAAGTATTAAATATATCAGCTCTCATGCTAAGATTTATGTCACATGTAATCATTTTATGGATATCCATTGCCTTTAAACTGTTAATTACAATGATAAATTGGCTTTCAATATTTACCATTCATCTTAGTCTTTAATGTCTGTGATTTGCAGATGTTTTGATGCTATTTCAAGTTTCAAATTCAGTCTTATTTACTCATTCATCATATGTTTGACAATTTCTTTTTCTTGCTTTGCCCATGCTTGATTATCAAGCAACAAGTGATAAAAGCGTCTTCTGACGAAATGGACTATGAAATAATAGTCTCAAAAATTAAAGCAAGTGCTCGCTACGAGATTATGAATTTTCACACCAACAAAATGAGAGGCTAGTATCGAGTGGTGCCGCATGACACTCATTTCCCGCTTATTCCGCATCACAGATTCTTTTTGCAAGATTATAATAGATTGTATCCTAGGCCGAACAAGACTGATACCCTAACAGGTAATAAATATGTACACATTTATATATATTTATATATATATATATATATATTTGTGTGTTAGAATGTATTGGTACATGTTTTATGAAACATTTTGTCCTCACCCGATTATGTTTTGGTTTTTTTTCTTTTTTCAAATTTGCAGATGTTATTGGTCATGTCGTTGCAGTCCAGCGTTTGGAGCCCATAAAAGTGAACCAAAGAAGTGATCACAAGTGTGACGTGGTTATTCAAAATATCAGGTTATTTCCTCCGCACATCACACTTTTTAAAATGTTTTCTGTATCAGTACTGTATATCGTGGATATCCAAACTGTTGTTTTGTTTTATTTTTTTTATTTTTTTTATTTTTTTTATTTTTTTATCACATTAGGCAATCATATACTTTTCTTAAAAAAAAAAATTTAACACACAACTTTACTTCTTTATCGTACGATTCACTGCTAGAAGCAAGGATTACAGTTTTTACGAGCTTGAAAGTCAAGATATTTGCAGGTATATATTTCAATCAAAAATTCATTTTTTCGTTATTCTTTCTTCCAGATAACTCCGCCTATGTCTTACATGGCCGGTCCCAAGCCCGGATAAAGGAGGAGGGGGAGGGCGTCAGGTAGTCGACAGCCGGCACTCCATGATCACGTCGAATCCTTATGAATTCTTTCTTCCAGATGTTTAGGTGCCTATTTAGTTTTCAAACTTTGTTTTCCCTATCTTTGCTAGACAGTGTTAGATGGTTTTACTCAGTTTTCAACTATTTTTCAAAATAAGTCTAGCTGTTCTATGCCTTTATAATAAGTCTAGCTCTTCTATGCCTTAATAACATAAATATTTTCATCTCTCAAAACAAAAATTGTTATGCTGTTATGCAGTGTTTGAACAACACAATGTTCATACATATACTTTGATCCATATGTTTTAATTTTCTTTTTAAAAAATCAGTGTAGGTTTCAGCTAGACATTTACATAACTGCTTACAATGTCAACTGATGCATCTTTTTTCCTTCTTTCTATCTTCATTTTCTTTTTTATCTTCTTTTCTCTTATTTTTTTTGTTTTTTTTAATACAAACAACATTGTCCTTAACAGCACTGGTGCAACACTTTTCTTGTTGATCCAGAAACTCCAGAATTAAACTCATAAAAATCAGTGTAAGTTCATTCATTATCATACAATCAAAATCATAACACACTTGCAATTATTAAAAAAAAAACATAGCTATTGTTTTTTATGCTCATTTCACTAATGTTAGATCAAAATTGTTCCAGGTTTTCAGGCTTGCCACACCCTGTCACAACACTCCCTCCCTCTAATCAGGCAAGAGAAACTGAGGTTTTCAAAACTGGAAAAAGGTCATAATTGAAGAGTTGGGCTACTTAGACCCGGATTTATATAAGGTATACATAATGCTTTTATTTTATCATATTAAATCAAAATAATCTTATTCAATTTTTACTTCTTTTACACAATCTTTCTGTTTAATAATTATTAACCGTGTAAACATCTTTCTCCGTATTTGATAGGATCATACATTTTTATGCAAGACATCAATTAAGCAGTACAACACAACATATGAATGGTGGTATGCTGCTTGCCCCACATGTGCCAAGCAAATGTATAAGGACCCAACGACTGGTTAACTGATGTGCCAAAAACATACAAATCAAATGCCGACTCCTTGGTAATGACCTAAACACTAAATTTTGGCCTTTTCAATTAATCGTTGCCTCATATCCTTCTTAAACTGAAACTTATCCTTCTTTCTGTTTTTAATTACATATTTTCAATTAATAGTTCATTGATCATGTAACCACATTACAAGCCATAAATTTAATTTAATTTAAAATCAAACTTTACATAGCCATCCTTTTATTTTCCATATGATTAATATTAGCTTTAAAATATAACATAGAAAAATCTATAAGAACGCAATTTTTGACTTATTGCAACTTTTATCCTCTGTGATTAATGTTTTTCCTATTTGAATAAAGGTACAAAGTGTTCTTGGTCATTGAGGACGATACAAATGAAATCAATGCTCTCATTATTGGCAAATCAGGTGAAAAGGTCTTTGGCATGCCATGCAAAGATTTGGTTTTCAATCAAAGATCAACAGATCACAAGCAATTGTCAAGTGAGTTTCTTAGACTTATAGGCCAAAGGAAAAATTTTCACCTTCGGTTTAGAAACCAACGAAATTTGTTGAATTCAAATGATTTCCTTGTCTACAATGTTTCTGAGGACACAATGATCCAACCAATAACACCACAGTCTATTATCAAAGAAATTGTAGTGTCTTCCATTCCATGACAGTTTCATCATCTACTACACCAACTGAAAAAATTGGAGAAACGCACAAGAGAAAAAGAGATTCAACCAGGAGAGCCCTTTTTACAGAAGCTGAAAACAGGTTCACAGCATTTTTTTCTAATTCTCAAATTATTTTCAATCTGACCGAAATCTATTTACCCAATCTCTTTAATATGTTTGGCATGGTGAGACAGAGGAAATCTCTGAAGTAGATGTGCAGGATCTTGATCGGGTTCCAATCAAATTGTTAATAAAACATCTTCTCCAACTATCATGAAAAAAAAGACCCTGCTATACCCAAAAAAAAAAAAAAAAAAAAAACTAGGTAACTTTGCTTCATTCCCCTTTTTTACGTGATGTAACCATATTTATACACATGCTTGATTAAAGCTCAGTTAGCATTGACATCTTTTTTTTTCTCCCTGCACATTCTTTTATTTGCAGTGAATCCCAGAAGGAACAAACTTTTGTTGTTGTAGAAAACACTCTGATCATCTTTTGTTAAAACAACAGTGCTTCTCCATATTTTTTGCATGTAAATAGGCCACCATAACATCAATACCCCTATTTTTTGTGTACATGAACAATCTCCATATTTTTTGCATGTAAATAGGCCACCATAACATCAATACCCCTATTTTTTGTGTACATGAACAATCCGATGTTTTGAAATCTTTCATCTACTAATGCTGATCAAGAACCAACATAGCTACCAGGGGGAAATATCAGACTAATCATTTTTCTACATGTATGCCAAAACCTTTCCTGATGTTTTTTGTCTAGATTGTATAACTATAGACAGTGGCCTGTAAAAATACTGACTACATTTTATATGCAGTCTTTATTATCTTTATTTTAATAATGTTAGTTAGCATTGCTATACATTAGGATTTTTAGAACATCTTATTGGAAAAGTAAATATTTAGAAGAAAAGGAATGTAAATATTTTGTAATTACTAAGTTTTTGTTTAGGAAAGGTTTTATATCCTTTATTTGTTTCCTTTTGTAACAAGGATTGTATGTACCTTATTATTCAGAATTATGGAATACAAAAAACTATCCCGTAAAATTCTATTTGGTGCCAGAGCCAACTGTAACGCTAATCCCACCACTGTGCTGCTTGTGTCGTGAGAAGGAAATTTGCTTGGTTTTTTTCTGCTGCATCTTTGCCGTAGAAAAGCTAATTGCAGTATAAGGGGCCGTGTACTGCTACGGTGTGTGTGTGTGTGTTCTTTGTGGTGTACCATGACGTGATCAATGGCAGGAGATGAGGGTGCGTCAGGGCTGAAGTTGGAGGGTGGGGCATATGACTCTACCCACGGCTCAGCTGTGAATCCGGTTGTTATTCAGAGTGATGCTTCGGTTGTACCAAGTACTGTAAAGCTGAATGGGACAAACTATCCTCTATGGTCCAAGGTATTAGAGATGCATATCGCTGGACGTGGTAAGAAATGGTTCGCTACAGGGAACGTCAAGGAGCCTAAAGAGAATAGTGCTGAGTATGAAGCTTGGGAGACGGGGAACGCAATTGTGAAAGGGTGGTTGATTAACTCCATGGATCCTACCACCATGGGTTTTTTCATTCATCTTTTATACAGCTAAAGAAGTATGGGACAAGGTTGCTCAAACGTATTATGATGGGTCTGATATTTCTCAGATTTATGAGTTGAAGGTGAAGTCATTTCGACTTTACCAGGAAGGGAGACCTATTGGGGTATACTATGCCGATCTCAAAACAGTTTGGCAAGAGTTGGATCAAATGAGATTAATCAAGATGGAGTGTGCTGCTGACTTGAAGACACTCTGAGAAGAAATTCAACTGGATCGTGTGTATGCCTTCCTAGTAGGGCTTGATGATATTTTTGACAAAGTGCGTAGTGATATTTTGAGAACTCAACCTTTACCATATGTGGATGAGGTGTTCTCCATTGTTAGGCGAGAAGCACAACACCATGCAACTATGATGGGAAGTAGTAATGTGGGGAACCAAGGAGGAGCTCCTCCTGTAGCTATGGTATCACAGCCACCTTCAGGTAGCCGGTTTTTTAACCCATCTCCAATGGCTAATTCTCGGCCATTCACTTGGGGAAAATAAAGATGATCTGAAGTGCACTTTTTGTGGTTAAACTCGTCATACAGAGGATACATGTTTTCAGAAACATGGAGTACCCGAATGGTTCCCCGAATTGAAGAAGAAATTACATGCCAAGGAACGAGCCGTTAATGGAGCAAATGGAAGCTGAGCATCCGTTGCCACTACCACCAAGGATGTCGTGCCCTCCTCAAGTGATCCAAGTCAAAACTTGTTGACCAGGACCACTCCTAGTGAAACCTCGACCACTCCAGGTAGTATAGGGCGTGTTCTTTTAGCCTCTGATATGGAGCATCATACAGGTTGGATTCTAGACTCGGGTGCAACTAATCATATGACTTTTGATAAGAATTTATTTTCTAGTATGACAACAAGTCCACGGAAATATATAGCAACTGCTAACGGAACAACAACACCGGTTTTGGGGGTCGGCATAGTGCATCTCACGCCGACCCTTCCCCTTCATCACTGCTTGCTTGTTCCCTCGTTATCTCATAATTTGTTATCTATTCCTTAAGTTACTGAGCAATTAGATTGTGTTGTACTTATGTATCCAATGGTTTGTTTGCTTCAAGATATTTAGACCAAGGAGATAATTGGGCGTGACACTAAGAGAGAGGGGTTATATTATGTGGATGACGTCGTTTCTGGCTGAGCCAATGCAGTTTGAGCATCCCGTACTAATAATTTACAAGAAGTGTGGTTATTGTATCGTCGGTTGGGACATGCTTCCTTTGGTTATTTAAGGCGTATGTTGCCTAGTTTATTTCATGAAATAAAAAAATCAGACTTGCATTGTGAAGTATGTATTCTCATGAAGAGTCATCGCGCTTCGTTTCCTCCTAGTATGAATAAAAGATTGTTTCCTTTTGATCTTGTGCATTCAAATGTTTGGGGTCCCTCTCCTGTTAGTACTACGTCTGGAGTTAAATGGTTTCTTACTTTTGTTGATGATTGCACTCGTATGACGTAGATTTATGTGATAAAAAATAAAAGTGATGTGAGTAAGATGTTTCGGTCTTTTTCTCAAATGGTAGCAACACAATATTCCTCTGTTATTAAAGTTCTCCGTTTTGATAATGGAGGCGGGTATATTGGTTCTAAGTTGTCCGGCTTTCTTCGGGATCAAGGAATCCTACATGAGACTACTTGTCTTCATACCCCACAAAAAAATGAGGTTGCTGAGAGAAAGAACCGTCATATCCTGGAGACTGCCCGTGCTTTGCTCATTGGTGCATTCGTACCTAAACGGTTCTAGCCTAAAGCCGTCACCTATGCAGTGTACATTATTAATCGTATACCTTCCCGGGTTGTGGACTTTAGAACACATTTTCAAGTATTGACCGATTTTGTACCCATCGTATCAAGTAATCATCTTACTCCTCATGTATTCGAGTGTGTAGCTTATGTTCATATCCACAAGATTCATCGGAGTAAGTTAGATCTGTGTGCTCATCGGTGCGTTTTTCTGGGATTTGCTCCTCAACAAAAAGGGTATAAGTGCTACCATCCTAAAACTCGCCATATGTATGTGACCATGGATGTTACTTTTTCTGAATCCGAGTTATTTTATGCTTCGGTTTCAACACTTTTCGATCACCAGGGGGAGACTACTAATGGTGATCTCAGGTGGTTGGAAATAAGTAGCTTAGGGGAAGCATTTGGTGATAAACATAGTAACAGAGACTCTCAGCAAGAAAGTGCCGAGAATGTGGATAGTGGGTCTCGGCAACAAGCCGAGTGTGATGCAGGAAAGGGTGCTGCCGAGTGTGATGAAAGGGTTCCCCAGGAAATTGCCGAGTGTGATGCAGGGGCTCAACAAGAAAATGCCGATCCAGGTACGCCACTCCAACATCAAGTAGCTACCGAACCACACAACCCCCTCTCTTTCGTGCTCGATAGTGTCACCCCATGTGTCTTCTCTGAATATTCCTGAGGTAAGTACTACTAATGCTCATGTAACTAATCAAGATAATATTATGAGTACATATCAGTTGCCGCCAAGGAAAAATCGTGGTGTTCCCCCTGATAGGTTTTCTCCTGAAGAGAAAGTGAAGTACCCAATAGCTAACTATGTGTCATGTTCGAGCCTTGCACCGGAACGTCAAGCCTGGGTTAACAATGTGGAAGCAATCCAAGTACCAACCTGAGTTGATGAGGCATTAAAGGATCCTAAATGGGCTGCTACAATGGATGAGGAAATGATGGCACTACATAAGAATAATACATGGGAGATAATGGAGCTACCCAAAGGAAAGAAGCCAGTTGGGTGTAGATGGGTCTTTACAGTTAAATACAAGGCGGATGGTTCGGTAGACAGATATAAAGCAAGGTTAGTAGCAAAAGGCTATACTCAAACTTATGGTATTGATTATCAGGAGACTTTTTCTCCAATAGCAAAGATGAATATGGTACGTGTTCTAATTTCTTTAGCTGCAAACTTGAATTGGCTACTAAAACAGTTTGATGTGAAAAATGCCTTTCTTCATGGGTACTTGGAAGAAGAGGTATATATGGATTTTCCTCCTGGGTACAATGCCAGAGGGAAGACCAGAGTGTGTAGATTGCGAAAGTCACTCTATGGACTTAAGCAATCACCTCGTGCTTGGTTTGGTAGACTTACTCAGGTTATGAGGATGATTGGGTATTATCAAAGCCATTCGGATCATACATTATTTGTGAAATGGGGAAGTGGTAAAGTGACTGCTTTAATCATTTATGTAGATGACATGATAATAACTGGTGATGATTCGGAAGAGATGGTGAAGCTTGAACAAAACCTAGCTGCAGAATTTGAGATGAAAAGTTTGGGAGACTTAAAGTATTTTCTTGGAGTGGAAGTCGCTCGATCATCTAGAGGTATTTTCTCGTCTTAACGTAAATATGTTTTGGATTTATTAAAGGAAACAGGCATGCTGGGGTGTAAGCCTGTGGACACTTCTATTGTAGAGAAACATTATTTGGGGATTTATCCAGATTAGGAACTGGTTGATAAAGGTAGATATCAAAGACTAGTGGGGAGATTGATTTATTTATCTCACACTCGTCCAGATATTGCATATGCGGTAAGTGTGGTCAGTCAATTTATGCATTCACCAAGTATGGATCATATGGCGGCAGTAATGAGAATCTTGGCATACTTGAAGTCTGCTCCGGGTAAATGAATTTTGTATGAATGTCATGGACATATGAAGATCGAGGGATTTACAGACGCTGATTAGGCAGGTGATGTGACTGATAGAAGATCTACATCTGGGTATTTTACATTCGTTGGAGGTAATTTGGTTACGTGGCGAAGTAAGAATCAAAATGCGGTATCAAGATCTTTCGCTGAAGCCGAATATAGGGGAATGGCACATGGTGTGTGCGAGATGTTGTGGTTACGAACGTTACTTTGGAGTTTTGGTTTCAAACAAAATGAGGCAATGAAGTTGTATTGTGATAATAAGTCTGCTATAGAGATAGCCGAGAATCCGGTACATCATGATAGGACTAAGCATGTTGAAGTTGATAGACAATTTATCAAAGAAAAGTTGGAGAAGAAGATTGTGTCGATACCATTTGTGAATTCAGATGAACAGCTTGCAGATGTTCTTACCCATGCTGTATGTAGTAGAAGTTTTGGTGATTCGCTTGTCAAGTTGGGCATGAGTGATATTTATTAGGGCTGGTTTGGTATGGGATACCGAACCAAAAATGACATATCAAATCCCGAACCGAAAATTTTCGGGACGTAAATCTCATAACCGATCCCGAACCAAAATTTCGGATTCCCAAATTTCGGGATTCCCGAAATATTTTCGGTATTTCGGAATTTCCCGAAACCAAACATCATCAGAATCCAAATCATCTTAGATTAATATTGAAATCATCCGAACCTGCATTAAAAATCCAAATTGAAATCAGAGACATAGTGATAGTGAATTAGTGAAAGATTTATGGTCGAGAGAGAAGCAGAGTGAAGAGAGGGACCTCCTCCTGACCCGAGCCCCCCCCCAATTCGAAACCCTAAGCCCTAATTCAAAACCCTAACCTCAATTCGAAATCCCACACACACAGAGAATCACTGGAGAGAACCGGAGGTGGGGATGAAGCCATGAGGTGTGGTGGTGGCCGGAGTGGAGATAGTTCGTCGGAGTCAGATTGCTAGACGGTGGGTGGCTGCTGAGCTTCAAATCCGAGAAAGAGAGGGAGAGTCTGAGACTGAGTGAAAGAAGATGAGAGGCGAAATGAAATGAGAGAGAGTGAATAGGGATGTTCGGCTTGGTTCTGGGTTGTAGAGAGAGAGAGAGATGAGACAGAAAAAATGAGAGAGATAAAGGATTAGGTGGGTTATGAGTTGTAGAGAGAGACGAGACAAAAAATAAGAGAGAGATGAAGGGTTAGGTTATGGGTTGTAGAGAGAGGGAGTCTGGGAGATAATTGAGAGAGATGACTGATGAGACAGAAAATAGGGAAGAGAGAGAGAGACGGCTCTATCTTCAGAAAGCAAGCACCCCTGCCTTGCTTGACCCATCCCTTCCCATGTGCTTGATGCAATGTTTGTCAGCACCACACCGCACATACACTGACACACACTGACACATATACATATATATATACACACACACACATTCCAACCCACACACAGACGCACACAGACACACATATACATATATATATATATATATATATAATATACCCAATATAATATTAATAAAGTTCGGTTCGGGATCGGGAATCCCGAATATTTCAAATTGTAAGACCGAATCCCATACCAAACGATTCAGGATCGGTTCGGTTTCGGTACTAAAATTTTTGGGATTTTTGGTTCGGTATGGTTTCGGTATGGTTTGGGATTTTCGATATTTTTTTCCAGCCCTAATATTTATGCTCCAACTTGAGGGGGAGTATTGGAAAAGTAAATATTTAGAAGAAAAGGAATGTAAATATTTTGTAATTACTAAGTTTTTGTTTAGGAAAGGTTTTATGTCCTTTATTTGTTTCATTTTGTAACAAGGATTGTATGTACCTTATTATTCAGAATTATGGAATACAGAAAACTATCTCGTAAAATTATATTCATCTTCTATACTTTTATTTTTGTTCCCGCAACAACGTGCGGGCACAACTTCCTAATTTACACCTAAACACCTATTTAATAATTATTTATTTTTAATTTTTAGTTTTCACTTTTAATTCATCATTTTCCCTAGGTATTTTCATACTGTAACTGAAGTGAAAACCAAAAATAAAATACAAAATGTTTCAAAAAGCCCTACAAAAATGAATCTTTTTCTAGTTTAATTAGTTATTCAGATACTGATAGAGGAGTCTAGATTCTCGCCGGATCCTCTTTGTGAGAATTTCGAAGATCTAAATTTTAATAGGATGACTCAGCGTCAGGAAAAGTAAGCCCCCTTGCCTTGATTTAATTTGGCCTCGCTGCACCCTAAATCAATCAATAAGTTTTTTGATTTAATCCATCCCATTTCAATTGCTACCCCATCTATTTACGCTTGGACTTGGGAAACTCGATCCACCGGGTATGGATCCGAATCATAAACTCGCTATGGGATTGCCACTTCAACAAAAGCGTATCGCCCACTTCTTACATTCCGGCTTGAACCTTTGGGTATGAATCGTTTGTTTATCGTATAATTAAAAATAATTTTAAATATTTTTATTTAAAAATAAATATAAACGGTATTTGAAAAAAAACTCCATGATCCTCACCAACGGATCCGGAGAGATCCTTTTGGCTGACAGAGGGAGAAAGAGTCGAGTCCGCTTTGGACGTTGAGGAGAATGTCCAGCAATGGCCGCAAGTACTCGTGCGAAACGGCGAGCCAGACCCTGGAATGGATCAACGCCATCGTCGACTTCATAAGACCCTACACTTTCCTAACCAACGCCCACGTCGTCAATTTCTTCAAGGTTCGTTCTTCTAAATTTCCCTATGCCTCCTCCTCAGTCCCCTCAATAATCTGTTTGGATGCTGAGAAAATACCAGACCGGAAAATCAAAATTCATATCCCCAGATGAAAAGTATATTGCTTTTCAGGACCGGCTGTGGGAAGCTGTCGACGAGGAATGGATGGACTGCTTGCGCAAAGAAGCAGTGGAGAATCTCCTGCAGATTCCTTGTGGAGTGGTCCAGGTACTCTTTTTCTTGTTTTCTTTGTGGATTGAATTGAATCGTTGGCCATTGTTTGTAGCTTGATGCGGATTATTTGTGTTTGCGCTTGTGTTGTTAGGATCATTGGCCTGCTTCGCTTAAGAATTTTATTGTCACTTTGAGCTCTCTTGTGCTTCCTCGACAACAAGCAGACTTGCAGACGGTATGCATTCATTTCTCAGTTTTGGTTTTGCATTCGCATCCAAATTTGAAGTTCGATAATCAGATGTTGTAGTAAGAAAACCTGAAAAATTCAACATCTCATAATAACAATCATGTGAAAATGTGGGATAGGAAGTCATGGATTAAGATGATGACAAACTAATAAACTATTGTGGTATAGTCGAAATAAAACTGAATCATCGGAACAATTGAAAGTCAGAAGAGCAAATTTTGTATCAGTACAAGATACTATTTCCTTATGGTACTTTCATCTCTGTCATTGCAGGTATTACCTGGCATGGACATGACTTCACTCAATAGCGTTCTCTCCACAGGCATGAATGCGAAGAAAAAACATGAAGTAAGTTGTTGACTTGTTTAAAGAATTGGATAGCGATGGCTCTGTTGGTTTGACCGTCTTCCTGTTGTGAAACATTGGGGGTCAGAGAGATGTGTCTATATGGTCTTTGATTTCTAGATAGGAGTTTCTGATTCCAAACTTCCTTTTTGCATATTTGAACAATGAATGCATATCGTTATTCTATTAAAAACATGAGCTTGTATCTGCAGGTAGAAGTCCTTTCTGCGGTTGTTAATTCTATTGCTAGCAGTGTCAGGGCTAATGCAATAATTGATGTTGGCTCTGGTCAGGTAGTCCTGCAATCTTCTGTCTGCATTCATTGGTCCACAGTATCTGCTCATTTGTCTGTTGTTTTGTTTGATTCACATTCACTTTCTTTCACTTATAACCAAATTGCTAAAGGTATTTCCTTTTGCCTAGATTAAAATTGCATTATTCAGAAAATAATGGAAGGCAATGACTTTTCGTTTCTTTTCTTTTTTCTCTTATAGTATGATGGTAGCAATTAGTCTTACAGATTACTTTTTTTAGTTTTTCATTCTCTTAAAAACTATCTTTTTCAGGGGTATCTTGCACAAGTACTTTCCTTTCACTACCAACATGCAGTATTTGCAATTGATGCATGTTCTCATCATGGAAGGGTTACTGATGCACGTGCAGAACAAATCAAGAAATATTATGCTTCTCAAATCCGTAAATCTGTGTACGATTCCTTCTTGTTTTATTTTCTTGTCGCAGTAGTTCCTACTTGAACATTATTTGATGTTTTCACTTGCGATTTTGCTAATTTGATCAGTCGACCTAAAATTTCCATCTCAAACCTCAAAGAGAAATGAATAAGGCATATTATTCTGTTGGAATTACCCATTTCTCAGCTCCATTTCCCATATGTAGACTATTTTTCTTTTGAAAAGCCCAAGGTGGACATTTTTAGTTTGGAAAGCCTAAGTCAGATATTTTTTTCTTTTGAAAAGCCTAAGTTAGACCTATTGATTACTTGCTGTTGTTTTTTTGCGTTATTTTCACACATCCTATGATCTAACTAGCACATTTAAGCAATTTCATTGCTGATTTGGATTGAGTAATTATTTTTTAGTCACTTTTTGCACACACTGGACTTATAGTTTACTTTTGTTTTGGGGTTAGATCAGAAAACAGGAGTTTGACTGTGCCTAAGACAATCACATGCAATGTGATGTCTATTGACACGTTGAAAGCTTTGGCTGACATACCACTGGATGAAGATAATGTCTCTTCATTACAAACTTCCTGCAAGGGAGACAGTGGAACTTCACTGGTTCTTGCTGGCCTTCATGCTTGCGGAGATCTTTCAGTAACAATGCTCAAGTGAGTTCTTCAGTGTGCTTTACACCTTATATTTCTATCTTTCAGAAATGAGGTTCCTTCCATATAATCTTGAGGATAGAGTGATTTATACCCATAAACCCCAATAGAAGTTCCTTATGATTGATTGAAATCTCTAGCCTGTATAAGTCTTGTATGTATTCCACCAATAAGAAGAGTTGCAAGTCGTGTCATATTTGTGATGAATTGGTGATGTACATGAAGCAGTGTCCAAGTTGCTTTCATACCATACAAGAATTTGATTTAAGCGAAAAAATGAATAGCTGATATGATTAAAGGGGGATACAAAATGGTTGCATACAATGGTTTCATAACTAGGTTATCCATGGTATTTGATATTTCATAAGTCTCAATCAGTTCTATATTACAATTGGGCCTTTACTCATCTTTTCTCTGTTTGTCAAATAACTCTATTGCATTAGTAGATTCTTTGATGCAGTCTGCATATTTTAAATGGGTGGCATCCCTATACTTCATTGACCATTTTTTATCTTTAGTTGTATCTTTTTTCATTACCACCCACCCATCCTTTTAAATAACTGATTCAAGATTTCCATAATGATCACCTGCAAATATTTTTTTACCATCAGTTAACCGTCTTCCCAGATTTTAATTATACCAAGTTTGATTGGCACTTGCTTGGGGTTCTACATGATCCATAAATTGGTCTTACTGTTTTCAGTAGTCTATAGAGCCAACAAAAGATTGTATTTGTTTGGTTATATGTATTTTACAGCGTCATATGTTCTTATCTGTCAGTATTTTTATGGAAGTGATGCTTAACTTTATGAATCAGGACCTTTATGGAGTGCAAAGAAGTTAAAGCAGTTGTTAGCGTTGGCTGCTGTTACAACCTATTATCTGAAGAAGGTTCCAACCATGTGGGTTCTCAATGTGGTTTTCCAATGAGTCATGGTGTTAAATCTGCTGGTTTGTCACTTGGAAAAAGTTCACGTGACCTTGCATGTCAGGTAAGTCTTGCTTCTCTCGAAAGAGAAAAGTACAGGAAATAGAAAAGTAAGAGGATAAAACGAGTTTTAAAAGTTTTTCTTATGGTTAAAAACATGCAAATAATGACTAATTGTCAAAGGGACATTAAGTTATCTGAGGGTTCTTAGAAAATCTAGAAAGTTTTCCCAAGAGGATAAGGAAGTTTATTCTTCAATTAATAAATGGTATAGATCTAAAGTCCGTGGGAGTCTGGGACTGATGACAACAAAGTGGGGTGAGGTTAACTAGAAGGATTGTAGATCATTCTGTATGCTGGGGAGAGGCGTTAAGTTAATTTTTTTCCAAGGATATTTATTCTAGAGTGCTTTATCTTGTGTTCCTGCTTTACTTTCCTAGAGTGCGGAGAGGTGGAGATGCTTGGAAAATGATGCTGGCGTCCATAACTTTGAGCTGCATGCTTTCCGTGCTGCTTTTCAGATGGTATGCATTACTTACACCATTGCAGTTAGCCAGCAATTTAAGTTTTTTAAATGCATGGACATTTGTAAAATTTATTTCAGTCATTCCTATTCTGCTTTCATCTCTCTCTGATTCTGAGTTCCGCTCAACCTCCTTGTTTGATGTTACCCTTAAAGTCCTGCGTGGTATAAATAACATACTCTTGACTTCTGCAGGTTCTCAGTGTATATTATCCCAAAGTGATGACTACAAGTCCATCAATTGGGCGTCAAGGAAAGGCTTTGCGTCGCCGACAGCAGAGGGTCGCCCCAGACTCCTCGCTGCATCATAAAGAAAGCACATGTTCATCCCTTTCCCAAATAAACTCTGCTATGAAAGGAAGCTGGTCTCACATAAAACCTACAGTACAGGAAGCAGGTGACAAAACATTATTGTAATCTGAATGGAACTTTTTATACTACTTAATTATTATTGTTTTGCTGCTGCAGCAACCTTTTGAACTAATTAGAGTGAAACACATAACTAGATAAACATATGACACAGATGGCAGTTTTGACACGGTGTTAGAGACAACGACCATAACTAATGAAAATTCCTTCAAGGCCACCCAATGTGGGAGGAGCAAGTTCATCGGCAAGTATCCACTTTTCCAGAAATATTGCTTATCTGGTTTATCTCGCCTTGGTCTTGAGCCTCTGAAGGAAATGGATGTTCATGGAATATGGAAGGAAGTTGAATCATCTGCTGTATGTTACTTTCACCCATATAATAAGCTGTACTGATACTTTGCTTGCTTATTCACATCCCATATGGCATATCACCTAAACTGCTTGCTCCAACTAGTTTTTGAGTCTCTGTTTCTGAACCAATGTGACATCCCTTCTGTTTATAAAGTTACACAGATGCGGATGCAATTATTTTGTATTTTATATGGATGATGCAAGAATCAAGATTAATGTAGCTTTTATTTTTTCTGATGACGTAAAATTAGGATAGCTCTGATGCAGATATTACTGGGGCTTCTGATTAAATATGCAGGGCCAGTTAATATTGTCGTAGCAGGGTCGGAAGGGCTTTTGGCTGTTAGGTTGTATAGCAATAGGAAGGACCAATTGGCCTTAGGATTAGTTTTAGTTGTGGGAAGGAGAATCATATTTTGAGCTGCAGAATTTCCGTCCACATCATTGTATAGGGATGGAAATTTTATAGAGATTTTGTTGTATGCCTCTGTTAGGTTAGTATTCAAAATGATGAAAGAAAATAATGTTGGTTCTTAGCATTGAAGATTCAAAAGAAAGTGAAGTTTTGGAGAGATGTGCGTAAAATAAATTACATATGCCAAGTCCTGTATTTCGTTGTTTGGATTAAGTGTATAGTAATTAGTAAATGCTATCTGAATAATTTATTGTGTTGACACATTGCAGGACTGCGTAATTGAAATTTGCATTAGGTTCCCTCATCCTGCTAATTTCTTTGCTGGTTCCTCTTTAGTCGGTGAAAGATATATCTATGGTTTTTGTTAAAATTCTGTAACTAAATGATAAATTTTCAGTTATTTTTTATTTTTGGTCCTTTGCCTCCCACCTCCATCTCCCCCAAACCCGGTCTTTCACTTGATGAGTTATGTATTGTGAGTGCAAAGCTCTTTTCACATAATGTTTGCTGTTAGTTTTTGTTGAAAGAATATATAAGTTTACCATATGCATTATACTTGCTGACCAATTATTTGTATGAACAGGAACTTATTGGACCTTATTGGTCTCTTCGAGCTGCTTTCGGGCCTCTTTTAGAAACTTTCCTTTTGCTTGATAGATTGTTGTTCCTCCAAGAGCAAGGGAGTTCAATTGAAGCAGAAATGCAACCAATTTTTAATCCTGCGTTGTCCCCAAGGAATGTGGCCATTATTGCTAAAAAGTTGACGACACAGATGTGACTGGCATGAAATACGGTAAGTCATCAAACATCAAGTCTTTTTCAATCCGTCCTCCCCTGCCGCTGTGGCTCTGTGTGCGCATCATACATGTTTGCGTCAAGAATGCTATATTGTACCTGTTAAAAGTAGTAAAAAACTGATAGCTTCTTGTGAATGTACTTCTCCATATCTCATACGGATATTTGGTTTAAATACAAAAAAAGAGAGGCATTCAGTGCCACAGATTGTGTTGTTGAATCTGAACCTTTCATGTGATGAGCCAGAGGTCATTAAGAGCCCAGTGGTGAACGACGCTGGTGATGCTGTGGGTTTGATCATTACTGGTCCTACTGACAATCTTCTAAGTTTGTTTTCAGGAGGAGATCCAGATCCGACAACTTATGCAACGCAGTTGCAAGAACGTGTCGATGCATCATCATTACTGAAATTATTGCCAAAGGCAGAAGATGTGTTGAAATGTGCAGTCTCGGGAGAAGAACTCAAGGACTTGCTTGTACTGGATGGATGTAATCAAATTGATTAAATGATTTAAAACTTTGATTGAATAGATGTATTAAACCCATTACACAAAATTGAAGAAAAACTGAACTCCCAAATCCTAATTAATCTCAATTTAAACTTGATCCTTTTCTTGGTAGTGTTCTATTGCCTCCTAACTCCAGTTTGTATCCCTTTTAGAAGTATCTGATCAAATCACTTTTTGTCGCAGAGGATGCTTTAAAGCCATCTTCATTACTACGAGGTCCGGGCTTTTTTGGAGCTGGCGGGCACGGTACATTTTCTTGTCGCATAAGTTTTGGTTCCTATACCTGTTGGGGTTGTCGAGTTTGCTCCTGACATCTCGGTCACTGAAATTTGCTAAAACGTACGTACACTAGCCCAACAAATAAACACAAGACGTATTGCAAACGTTCAAACTCAAGTAAATCAAAGGTGTATGATTGTTGAGAATACTAAGGCATGTATTTATGCTGCGTTGTAGGTTTGTTTCGTTTCCCAAAACCAAAGGAAATCCTAACTAGGCTGGAGACGAGTTCAAAACTAAAGCTTCCTAACCATAACAGGAATATAGCTTAATCCTAGAGAGAAGGGGAGAGAGTTTTAAGATGTAAAATACCTAAAGGGCATTGAAAAAACCAAGCAAAGAAAGAAAAAAATAAAAAACTTTATTCATTAAATTCAAGACTAACTAAGGTCACAATATTCCGTTACGGCCTTTTTTTTTCTTTAATCCTAAGTTAATTTCGAAAAAAAAAATTTGTTAAATAATTTGGGAAAAAAACAGAGAGAGTAATTTCACCCTGTAATTGCATATGCCCAAATATTCAAAACCTAACCCCGGTATTGTCTCCATGGTCCATACCCAAACATGGCTCCTCCTCCACGGCCTAGTGTATCAACGTTTACACAATTTTTCTACTTTTTCATCAGTAATTCAAACAATCACGGTGGGAGTGGACTGGTGGTTGGGGACAAATTCTATGACACGTTTTGGGTTCGATTGGTGAATCACACGATGATGGTTAGAGGGAGACCATGCTTCTGTGAGTCTTTCTAGCTCGTGCTGGTGAATCACACTACGGTAGCCTCTGCGAGTTTTTCCGACCCCTGAAAGAATGGATTGTCATGTCAAAGTCACCAGCTACTCTCCTTTAAGAATAAAAATAAAAATCAATAATTTAAACAAATCTATTAACAGTGTATTAACGTCTAAACAATTTTTCTAGTCTTCATAGTAAAAAAATCTTTTTTTGTTACTCTGCATCTCCCTTTGTGAAATAATTAATCATAGAAAAATGAAAAATAGAAACCGATACACACAAAAAAGTTGATAATAAAAGTCAAGACTTGTTGCCCAAGAAATTCTATCTATACTAAACGTTGGTGGAAAAACACTGTTCATTAACAGTGCCGTTCCTGTTTTGTCCCTCATCTAACGCACGGTTTTCAGCCTTTTAAAAGATGCTACAGAAATTGTCGATTTTGCCCCTCTGTACAATGAGCCTACATACGGAAAGGTGCTCGAACCTTCTCTCATTTTCTTCCGTTGCTTTTTCCTTTCGCTTGCTCTCTGTTTTTCTGCTTTTCTCCCTGTTCGATCTTGGTGTTTCCCTGCTTCTCTGTTTGTGTTCATCGTCTGCCGTCTAAAAAGGTGGTTTTTCTGGCTGATTGCGGTGTTTCAGGTGGTTTGTCTATTTAATTCTTTTTCTCTTTTCTTTGATTAGGAAGAAAAATTGTAGATCGATTGGTGTAAAATTAAAATCTTTGCGTTTTTTTATCAGTTCTGTCCTAATTTTTTCGTGTTTTTAGCATCGTTGTTTAATCTGATTGCATTTTTTCTTTCAAGATATACTGCTCTATCAATTTTAGGGTTTCTCTGTGCAATCTTGGAAGCCCTTTTCGATTAAGGTCTGTGGGTTTTTTATTTGGAATGTTTTATGCATTTTTTCTGATATTTGTGTTTGGTTGTTCCATCTAATTGCATTTTTCATCTTGGGAAATTTTGGTCTGTTAGGTTAGGGTTTTCCTGTACATCGATTGTCTGTGCATCGATCCTTCCCTAAAACTTAAAAAAAAAAAAAAGAGGGATGGTCATCCTTAATTTTTGGGTTTTGCTTTGCATGTTTCGGTTTTTTGATGTGGGTGAGGGATTTTTTTTTTTTTTTTTTTTTTTTGTGTTTTAGCTAAATGGCTTAACATTTCTCAGAAACACATGTGGATGATCAGAAAGAGAGAGAGACAGTTAAAAAACGTAGTCTATGTGAGTTCATTGTTGAATATATTAAGAATGATGTGATAAACCGGAGAGGGAATCATCAGCTTATGGACGTGTTAACACATCCAATGTGTTGTAATCTTTTTGCTACTTAAACATGTTAACACATCAATTCTAAAAAAACTTGGTCTGCTACTTTACTTACGATGGTATTGGTTTACTCCAACGATAATGGCTAGCTAGGATAGCCTTTCTTTATGTCTTAATTATTGATAGTGCTATCATCATGGCAGGCTATGTTGGAGCAAAAACTGTGCAGGCAAAGACATAAGAGTGATGGATTTTGGAATGAAATGGATATCCTTTTGCGCCGCTTAAGTAAAAGTTTCTTCTTCTGTTATGTTTGTGTGTTGGATATTGTAGAAAATTAATATAAGTTGTATATTCATGATAACTGACTGATTAAGATTACTTACAAGAAGTATTTATGCAGAGAAGAGCTCAACATGAGGGTGCAAGAGAGCTATTGGTACAATAAAGAAAGGAAAAGTTGTACGCTACTACAGCACTACGCTGGGTGCTAGCCAACATGATAACAGCACTTACAAGATAACAATAACAATATAAAAATGATTAAGGTGGGAAGCATACATTACGTCCAATAGATATCTTTTTCTTGAGACTAATATATGTTTACTGTTCTATTAATTCATTTATTAATTTTATGTGCTGGTCCTTTTAGCTGTTTAGGTTTGGGTTTTAATCTAAAATGCTTTTACCCAATTATTTTGGGGTTTGATTTAAGAGTGTTATATCTTTTTCAATTTTTATTTATACAGATAGTGAAGGAATGGTGAGGATTGGAAGGCAGATGAGTGTACAAGTGACAGGAAGATTGAAGAAGAAAGCAGTAAAATGCAGTTGGGTCCTTAATGCACTCCTAAAGAATAGATTGAGAAGTTTAAGGTGTGTGTTTTCTGCTCAACTTTGGGAAAAAATTTGCATCTTTTTTACAGTATGTTATTTTCTGTATCTGATTTATGTTTGTTGCATTGTTGATTTTCTTTATTGTTTCAGGATGTTGAGAGTTTGAGAAATGCTGGAGGTATCATCATCTCAGCTTCTGATTTTTAAAACTATCCATCATGGAACCTTGAATTTTTTTTTTTAATTTTTTTATTTATATACAATAAGGTCCGGATAGTATAGGTATAATTTTTAATTAAATTCTTGAATCTTTGAATTTTATGTCAATTTCATTTGACGTTAATCAGTCATTGTTTGTAGATTGCCAATAATCAAAGTGATTAATCACTAATTGGAAATATTTAAAGTGTAATTTTCTATAACCTCTTTTCCTTTTGTACTTTTATTGAATACGTTATCAATTTTCTGTTTAATTATATGATTTCTTATCTTAAGAATGTTTGCATCTTAATACTTAGCTTAAATATGTTAATCTGTCCCCTTTTTATATAGAATTTAGTGCAAGTTATTCTCAATCACACAGGCATCCGTAACATCAGGTTGGCATCCGCAGCTTCACGTGGACATCCGTTCACACAGTGTTGTTACATCTTTTTTATTTGATCAAGCTTTGTGATTGTGTATATATTGGTTGTTCTGTTTTTTAAAATGGTGGTTAAAAGAAACTTTTTGTATTCTTATCAGGAGCGGCTAAGTAGTTTTATAGTTTAATGTCTAAAATATTATCCTCGGATATAAATCTTTACTGCTTTGTATTCTAGCTGATTTTGATAACATTTATAATGATATATAAATTTGCTCGATTAATATTGTAGTTTAAAAGTCTTGCTTATTCTGTATGACAAGTTATTTTAGTAACATTTACACTGTATTCTGTCATCATTAGACTTTCAGTTTTGTGCTTAAATTGAATTATGCTAATCTGTATAAAATTGAGAGTCATGTTGATAAAAGCTTCGTTTTTATTCTCCTGTTTTTGAAAGTACCCTGGAAATATTTTAAGTTTGTTTTATCTTTATTTGAAAATGAATTATTTTTGTGTTTGCAATCATTTGCAGATTAATTTCAATTTGAAAAAATCTCTGCTGCATCTCGGTTCCTACAGTAATTTCAGCTGCTGAAGTAGCTTTCAGCTGTCAAGGTTACTAGCAATTGAGTGTGTTTGTAAGTGCCTTTTGCTTTTGTAAAATTGTGTGAAAGATTATATTTCTTCCTTTTGTTTGATAATTGTCTGGTTGCTGTCAATACTATGGCTTTAAATTGTATATGGAATCATTATTTTCACATATTTCTTTGCTTTAAGTTATAATCTAGAGCTACTTTTACGTTATAGTTTTATAACTGTATGTAAAATTAATTAATACTTTATTAATTTTTTTTATTGACGTTTTACATTTAATTACAATTTTTGTCAAGCTTTCTCTTTAGGGGAATTAGCTATTACTAATATATATATACAAATTATCTTTTCACATGATCTAAATACATGGCAAATTACCTGCTTGCATATTGAAAGGTTAAATTGGATATCGAAAAGTATAAAAGTAGACATTTGTACTAGAGATATACCCTCTCCTCATATTTTAATCTAATATGTTCTTTCACAAATTTAGAAAATATGGACAAGGTTTATCTTTAGTGGTACGATGTCTATATAAATTGGTAATAGTTAATTCCTCTGAAGAGAAGACGGAAATGATGATTTTTACTCCAGATGATCAAAACTGAGTTTACCAATTTACATAAATCTGATCCATCTTTGTTGTACTAAATTGCAACAAACTTATCTTTTCTAAGACGTTATCCAAATTCTCAACCCAGGTATGTATCCAATTTCACTTACTCTTTATATCTCAATGCATTTGTTTGTATAAATTAATATAACGTTAGTCAAAACTGAACAATTTACAAATTATGCTCAATCTATTTTTAATAATTTTTTAGTTGTTATTACCTACAAACTTTCTTATCCCGCAGCAACGTGGGCACCACTTCCTAGTCTGATCCTATATACAAGCCACAAAGCAAGCCAATATCTCTCACCCAACGGGTCCTCATCTTCCGACTCTTATCTCTTAAAAACTAATTCTGCAAACCCTCATCACAACTCAAACATGACTTCTCCAGAAACATTACTGGGTCCACCGGAGCTCTACCGGCCTAATTCTCCATAAACCGCCGCGAAACTCCCACCATCACAACCTTCAAACAAGGCCCTCAACTGGGTCAAAAACGGTCTAATCATTCATCCACATTCCCACACTTCTTGAACCCATGCCTAAAATTATTCTTCAATGCCGGCACGAAGAATAATAGTGACGCCCCAATACCAGCCACGACCCCTTCCAGTTACAGCTACTATGGCCGGCACGAGCAGGGGCGGAAGGATCTGATCCACTATGTAGAGAGGGCATGGAATTTTGACCCTCTCACCACTCTCAGACTTACTTTTGCTCTAAGAATGGCGGGGAAGATCGGCAAAGAAGGGTTTTACAAATCCATGTTGTGGGTGCACGAAAACCACCCCTTAACCCTTTCTTTGAATGTCATGGTTTTTGTGGAATTAGGGTTAGTCAAAGATCTTTTGGGGATCCTTTATATGGTTTTGAAGGACTCCATAGCAAAGGAAAACCAACCGTTGAATACGGTGAACACCGTGGTTACGAATACGATGGGTGCTATGGCTATGAATAAAATGGACGCTATGCCATACTATGGCTATGAATTATACGATGGACACTATTCTTGTGAATACAATGGATTATACTATGGCTACGACGGATTCTATGGCTGTGGATATGAGGGATACTGTGGCTATGGCTACAACGGACACTATGGCTATGGCTGCAACGGATGCTATAGCTATGGCGGGGACGGATTCTATGGCTATGGATACCGTGGATACTATGTTTATGACCCATATGGCTATTATTGGTTAGGGGAGGAAGAATGTGTCTATGAGGAAGAGAATAGAAAAGAGATAGATGGAATAGAAATTCAAATTGACAGTGCCAAAATCGCGGTTGAGAGGTACCAAAATGACCGTCATTTTCGAAACTTGCATGATCGAATATCAGGTATGTTTGCTGAGCTATTGATATCAGATCTCGTGTTTATGGAGGCTGGTGAGATTGAAAAGATCAGTTTTGCTTCTAAATTATGTCCTTCAATTTTTTCTAAATTTGATAGAGCAACCCTGCTATGTGAAAACATAGCAAAGAGAGTTTTCCCACGCCATAGCTATGAGGAGTACAAATATGTTGAAGAAGCTCATTACACTTACAGTGTTCGTTATCGTTTGCACAAACAAGTGCTTGTTCCTCTGCGCAAAGCCTTAAAGTCATTGTCAGTGAAGACAAATGCAGCTGTTGTGCAAAAGAATGAGAATGCTGCTACCGAAACAAAGAAGTGCTCGTCTTCCCCAAATCTTGAGGCCCTGATTGCTATGCAAGGGTACAGGAAGATCCTTAAGAAAGAAAAGGAAAGCAAAATACCCTTTGAGCTTTACATGAAGATAGATGCAATTTTTGGGATAAGCATTGGAAACTGGCTAAAACTTCCTCACCAAGTCACAGCTTACTTGGATAAGGAAAAGGGTAGTGATGAAATTGCTGAGCTTCAATGGCGGCAACTAGTCCAAGAGTTGTCAAGCAAAGGGAAGCTCAAGAACTGTATTGCAATATGTGACGTCACAGGCATGAGAGGGACAAGCAAGGAAATGGAGTGCATTGCAATGGGCTTATTAATTTCAGAACTGAGCGAAAATCCATGGAAAGGAATGGTTTTCTCATTCAGTGATACTCCCAAGCTTCATAAGATTGAAGGAGACAATCTTCGGTCCAAATGTGAGTTAATGAGGCAGATAGAGTGTGCTGAGAAACTGGATTTCTTAGAGATTTACAACAGAGTTTTGGACATTGCAGTCCCACAAAAGCTAAGCCATGACAAGATGCCCCGGCGGATTTTTGTGTTCACCTGCAGGGATTTCAATGAGGCCTTCAAATATGATTGGTGGGATGACTATAAGGAGGCTTCGAGTCGTTACAGAAGAAAAGGGTATAATCTGACTGTGCCAGATATGGTGTTTTGGAATCTTAAAGGAGAGATTGCTGAGCCAGAGGTCATTTATAGCCCAGTGAAGGAGAACCATAAAGTTGGGTTAATTATAAGTGGGTTTTCAGACAATCTGCTCAGCATGTTCTTCAATGGAGAGACGGATTCAAGAACATACGCAGCTCAGTTCCGAGCACCTTACGGTATTGATGTACCGGATTTCATTCCTAAAGCTGAGGATATGATGAAATGTGTAGTTTCAAGAGAAGAACTCAATAACTTGCTCGTATTAGATTGATGAAAAGTACGACTTTATAGGTGCATTTTGTTGGGATGCACAATGAGGAGACCTTGTTATAAATTTTGTTCAATCATAGCTCTGTCATGAGGAACAGATGATCTGGTCTTGAAATAGAAGAGCTTCAATGGCGGTAACTTCAAGTGCATACATGTTGAAACTACAATTAAGCACCTTCGACCTAACTTGTGTTGGATAGAAATTGCTTTTCACTCTTTTGTGCTCAGAGAAAGAAATTCTTTTTCCATCCTAACTTGAATCTTCTTGTCTAGAAGAAGGCAATTGTTATGGAAACCAAACCACATTCAAAAGATAAAGGAAACTTGTGTCTTTCTGAATAGATGTTATTCTGATCGAAATGCATAAATTCCTCGATTATGTACTTTTTAAATCCTTACTGCTGCAAGCATTTCTCATTTGGATTCTGAATCAATCTCTCTTACTCAGATGAGAATGACTAACTAGATATACAAGTCTAAATTTTTCGGTAAAAAGTTCGTTTCAACAAGCACGACTCCTATTTAACGAAGTTGCAATATATATTAGTCCCCTTCTACTCCCCTCTCCGTATGTTTCTTCAACGATGCGAAACAATTTGTACAGAAAATCAATAAAGTCCTTGATTGAAATTGACAATGAAAAAAACATAGAGGTTCATCCTTTATTACATAATATACATTCGAGATCATAATTCAATCCATTGCAAGCAGGCTCTTCAACACTTCTAATTCAACTGCCCATTTTATCATGTCATCTGCCTTTGGAGCAAGTTTCATCAGAGGCAGCACGTCAATACCATAAACTGAATGAAACTGAGCTGCATATGATCTCGAATCCGCCTCGCCTTTGAAGAAAATACTGAGCAGATTGTTGGAAAACCCAATAATAATCATCCCCCCTTCTGATTCTTCATCACTGGGCTATTAAACACCTCTGGCTCAGCAATTGGGTCCTTCGGATTCACAAAACACCAACTCTCCAAAAGTGATTGTTTTAATCTCTGAAATCCTTCAATTTTATCCCCTGTTTTTCAATATCCTTCGAGTTTCCACCAACAGCCACCACAGCCAATGCAGCCAACTCACAACTACAAAAAGCTGAAGGGTAGTGCTATCCACACTCCTATTTTCACTTCTCACATACTTATCTTAATTTTCAACCGTCGAATCAAATGGATTGACGAATATCAAAGGCAAAAAAGTTAACAAGGATGTGTGGTAGATAAAAAAGGTACGTGAATAACACTATTCAACTCTACACGTAAAATTCAAAACAAGAAATCGTGAAAGAGAGCAAATGAAAGTACGAAATCAAATTAAAATTTACACAACATTAAAAAAAATATATGATAAATCCCATTGGAATTCAAACATCTGACTATTGTTGGGTTTTCCACTATTGCCACTAACATGCACTCGACCTACAAACCCATTCCCCTCATTTCTAGCAACCCCCTCCGAGCTTCTTCTTGGTTGAACAATCCCAAAGCTTTGAACAAAAGAGATGATGATGTCGACCAGAAGATTTCCTAAAAACTATGAATTTAAGATAAATAATTTAAAGAGATGGTGATGTCGACGAGAAAATTTCAGAACGAAAGAGGTGGTGATATCGTTAACGGCGTTGCAAAACATGAACCAAGAAGGTAGCGGAGAACTGACGGTGCTCCAAGTTTCGTGAAGAAAATCGATTATTTTCCGTCTTCTTCTAGTCCGTTTAATCTCTTAGTACAACTTAAAGCTATTGGACGGTATGGTATCTCATTTGTTCTTTTTAAGACTAACTTAATTAAGATGCATGAACTTATTTGGTACAAAATGGACGATTGTACATTCTGAGCTAATTTGAGAATACTTTAAAACTACATGTACATAATATTCTGTAGCAAGATAGGTGTTGGAAACCCCACATTGGGAGTTCGACAAAACAATTTACAAATTATAATTACATGGTTTCACTTGTGATTATACTGAAACATTTTAGGATAAAACATTACTCCTGCAGTCCTACGTGGCTAGTAGGTGGATAAGTTTAAAACAAATATTGGTGTTGGATCATAGACGTCTCTCTAAAAACTTTAACAATAGGAATGCACCCACTGAACACAGTCGCCTCATCAAATCCCTGTTGGCTAAGCATGCGGGAATTGAGAAAGACAGATTATTTGTCTGCTTTCATTGTGTCACCTTCCCCTCCCAAATGATTAGTTCTCTTAAAAAGATCTATAACACTAAGAAACAACTCTACGCATATTCTTTGAAGAAGCTTTTTCGGCAGCATTGCATGGGAAAAATAAAGATCTGAAGCCTGTGTGGAAAGTGGAGAGCCTCTCATCTCATTTAAGGCAGGTTTAGTTTTAATGGAATAAGCAAGCTTGGCTTGCCTTGGTTAATTTGTCTATTCAGGTACTACTGTTTGTGTCGTAACACTTGGATGGTCTTGAGAGAGGACATGTGTAAGTTCACGTTTGACTGGTTTTCGTCGTTTACGTTCCTTAGACCGCATGGTCACAGCCCACTACACCACTCATAACGGTATGAGGTTTTCCTTATCTGAAAACGGCACTGTATGAATCTTCCTTCCTTTCGTTGCAGGTAAAACAACAAAAGAAGTAAACATCAGCGGAACTAATCGGTCAAATTAATCTATATATCTTCGGATAGACATGCACAATGGCTAGCTCTCATGTGGTTGTCCAAAGTTAACTACTCACAACTCTTTTGGAATTGAAAAGGATGTTTTCTGCTTCCTTCTGATCCAGGAAGATGTTCTCATCTTCAAAACGGCATCGTCTTAGTTAGGTTTAGAGTTTGTTCTAGCCTTCTAGGAAGATTAAATCCATGTTTAAAAGTATGTTTTCTTCTGTTATGCACAATATATTATCAGCAAACAAAGAATACCAAGTCAGCTTTTCCCATCAAAAGCCGTATCCAAATTTTTGATCACGTCTCCTTTAATCACGTCTTTCTGAAAGCTAGTTTTTGTAGTGGACTGTGGATGCCTTGGCATCTCAAGGTCATTTCGTACATTTGGGGTGAAAATTTGGTTTTTTTCTCTTCCCGGTTCTACCGAACGGCCGGGTTTGTAGCAGTTGGGTGTTGGAATCTTCAGTTGTCCCACATCGGCCAGAGGGCCAAAGAGAAAACAATTTAAATAAAATTAACCCACTCTAACTAACACCAAAACCTTTTGTGATAAAATCTCACACCTGAGGATTGGGCAGGTGGTAAAGTGGAGATAATATCGGTGTTGTTGGAGTGGGCCCTTGGCCTGTCGACCTGGAAAATTCTACATGATATCAGTGCCAGAGATGGGCCCATGGATCCTTGTTTGGCCCCGCACGATGGGTGAGTCCTGACATGCCCGATGTGGATTTGCACTTGAGACCCCATTTTGCAGGGTAGTGTTGGAATCTCCATTTGTCCCACATCGGCCAGAGAGCCAAAGAGAAAGCAATTTAAATAGAATTTTAGGTTGCGCCTACATGGATTCTCAGTTCGTTGAACTGAAAAATTCTACATTGGGTGACCTAGGGCTCTCCATTTGTCCCGCATCGGCCAGATGGCCAAAGAAAAAACAATTTAAATAGAATTTTAGGTTGGGCCCACATGGACTCTCAATCCGTCGACCTGAAAAATTCTACATTGGGTGGGTGACCTAGGGCTCTTGTAATGTTTTTCTTCTTTGAAAACGAGGGAGCTTCTAACATGAGGGGCCGGCCCGGCCGGGTTTTCTAAGTAGTTGTAGGCTGCGTTTGAATAAAATCAGGCGGCTAAAATGTTAAAATGCACGTCGGTCTGTTCTCTAAAGGAGCCAACTGGTAGAATATCAATTTCTTGTCCAAATTTTATAACGTCAGTCTCTTTCATGGCTTTTAGCGTTTTTGCTTTTTGACAACAAAATAAAAATAAAAAGAAAAAGAAAAGAAACATTTTTGGTGCTGTAGATAGTTCTGTTGTGGTCAACAGTTGATCTACGGAAACCCACCACAAAATGATTTATTCTACCTTTATTAGCCTTGAATTGGTCATTCAAATCTGCTGTTTTGCTAAAGAAAATGGTCGACGAACTGGGCATTTTGTCCATTGATGTTATTTTCACCCCAAAGAAAGTTGCACTACTCCAAAAGGAGTGACATTTTATTGTGGCTCCAATCCAAAGACTCCATGCCATAATTCAATTTCATGGGGGCATAAATATGTGCAAGAGTTGCTAAATGGACATCCTGATAAGGTGTTTGACCAAGGGCCCATTTAGTGGGCAATGAGTTGTGACCAATTAAATATGTATTTCAACAGTTGTACATGTCAAACCTGGAAACTGTAGAGCTAATTCAATTCACAACATAATACTAGGCATGTCACATGTGGGTGTTCAAGAAAGCGGTGGAAATTATGAGTTAGGGTTAAGGTTTATTTAGCGTTTTGGCTCTTTTTGGGGTTCGTTGGTTCAAGTTTGGTTATGTATACGAATGTAGTCCAATTTAATTTAGCATTTGAGGTTGTTGCTTTTACAATCATGTTGAGATTTTTGTCTTTATACATATCACACCTTTGACGACTCGTGAAGTTTTATTAATGACTTTTTTTTTTCATTTTGGTTCTTAAAAAAATTTGAATCACCTATTTCTTAAATGTAATCACACTCGTGAAGTTTGACAATTACTTAATCCATTTAGAGATGACATTCCTCATCCATATTTAAACCTTGTTACTTGGCTAAAACATAAATGGAGTACTTGAGAAAATTCTTCATAGAAAATATCTTCATTACCTGTTAAAAAAATATAAAAAAGAAACAAAGTTTAGTATCCTGGTTTAGTGATATTCTTTTTTATTTATAAGTGAGATATGTCATGTTCGATTCTTGGCAAAGCAAATTTGAACTAATTTATCATGGCTAGCTCATTTTGAGGTTTACCCCACTCCACCACCGCTTAAGATGGATAAATATCGAATGTATTAAAAAAAGAAATAAAGCTTTCTCTGAACGAAAAATATATAATACACTAGAGGCATTCTTACATATTAAGAAATAGGATTACGTACCTAAACTCCCCTAACTTTTTAGTGTCATTCCAAATTGATCTCAACCTTTTTAAATATTTTAAACAAGTACCAAACCTACTGAAAATGTCACATTCGTTAAGCCCTTGTTAAATTTCTCTTAAATTAACCAAGGCTCACTTTGTATATAAAATCAATAGAAGAGCATAGAAGCATGATCTCCACCAATTAACGGTCACCACCACCCCCACCAGACCATCACCTCCAAACCCAACGATCAACCACTAACTCCACCCTACAACTCAAGCCACCAACATCAAGAAGAAGGTCATGGAGGTTGCTAAAATGCTATGGAACGTCATGATGTAGTCATTGTCATCTTCACCGCGTGCACACACACACACACACACAAAAAGGAAGTTCTACAAGCCGAGAATTGGCGAATGAGGAAATCACATGAGAAAAAAACAAGCTCCTTCTTAAGCTATCTAAATGCTTAACCCTCTTCTTTATTGGAGATTGCATTTCTGATGTAATTTCAATTTGGTGTGTCCATTTTTTATTCAATTTAATACATGTTTGATCATTGGGTTCCATATTATATAATCTATGTTCGAAATTTAGATTTTGAGGCAACTATATTAATGTTGACCATGATATACCGAGTTGGTGGGTTTTGAATATAAAGATTGGGATGGGGTATCGGTGGTCATAGGTTGAGCTTGGAGGTGGCATGGCTTTGATATTTTCTGATCTTCATTTTTGTTTTCCATTTTATTTGAATTTGTTTATTTATTTTGATATTTTCATCTTTATGTCTTTTTTGAAATTATTTTTATTATTATTTAGTATCCATGTAAGTTAACAAGTGAGACCCATGGTTACCACATGTACATTTAACTCATAATTAAGTAGGGCTTAACAAATGTGACATTTTCAATAAGTTGGATACTCGTTTGGAATGTTTAAAAATGTTCAAACCAATTTGAAATAACACTAGTACTTAATCCTAAGAAAATTTTAACCGATTTCTGAAAAGCTAACAAATATTAAAAGTCGAAAGATGAAGCAAAAAGATACCCGTCAAATTGGTAGGATTCCTCCTCGTCCAAATTGGTACAAAAATTAAATTTTGATGGTTTTGTCAAACCCAATGGGATTAGTCTGTTGGATTTGTCACCATATTTGATATGTGTTGTTCATGTGTTTGACTTTAGTTTCATCACATATGAAGAAAATGTATGGAGACACAGAATGACGTTCCAAATAAAATGTTAAAAGACTTTACATATACTTACAAGAAATTAGACATTTTACCTTATTACCAATTTATTTTAGGTTTTGTTTGGTTTCTCAAAATATATCAACTATATGGCTAGGTTTGGTATTGGGTTAAAAAAAGGAAAAGTGAAAAATTCTTCCACCATAGATTCATGGGAAATAAACAAAAACGACTCATTTTCTTAATTGACAGAAATAGGACAAACCGGCCATGCACAAGTCATGAACAAAATCGAAATTACTAAAATACCCACATATAAATACTAAAAACCCTCAGCTCATTGCATCATTTTTCTCATTTGGAAGAGATGGATGTCGTGAGAGCTCTGTGAGCTCTGAGTTTCTGGGTTGAGCTCAAATTTTGAAGTGAGGGAAGTCGAGAGTGAAGTTTCGAAGTGAGGGTTTCTAGTTTGCATTAGTGTTTGATCCTTAAAGATATGACCTTTGTACCAGATTTTTCCGGCGAGTGAAGCTTTGGCAGCCATATTTCCACAGCCATCTGGTTTGTCTCTCTCTCGTCTCCTTCTTTCTAACTCGGTCATCGTCTCCATTTATGCATCTAATTACTTGTTTTTTCAATTGGTTTTTTGATTTGTAGAGATGGGAAGTCGAAGAAAATAGGGATAGGGAATAAAGGGCTCAGAATGTGTTCTGGAAATTTTCATTTGTTTGTGGGTTTTGTTATTCTAGTTCCAAGTTTCTACATCAATGATTTATGGAATAAATGTTGCTTGTAAGATGAATTAATACTTAGAAGTTAAATTAGGGTTTGTGTTTCATGTTGGGGCATATGGATTGTGGAATAAACTTTACTTTTTGACGTACTACAAAACTGGAATGGAACAATTTCTGGTTCAAGTGTTCAATTGCAAAAATTTGTGAAATTTTTTCCGCAATGTGCATGTGGTGTGCATATGGTGTGCATGGCTACAATTTAATATGAGAAGTAGGAATGTTCACTAGTTATAATGCATGTATGTTGGGCCCCGAAATTTACCGAGTATGACCACAACCTAGTTGGCCTTAGCAAAAAATAAAATTAAGAAAAAAACTTAGAGGACGTTAAGGGTCATGGGTGTCCATGAGATAACGACAATGAGTATCATGTTTTCCACATGCATGGTTGATGACACGCCCAGATCCCGATGTCTGAGGGACATCGGGATGGCCACGTGATGGCTGACACCCGAGGGTGACACAAGCCATTTAATGAATGCATATGCTGAGAACATGTAAATCATGTGTATAAATTTTGTTCGAACTACATAAAATAATATACTGATATTCAACTGCCAACAATGATAAAGATAGTGATAGTGCATGAAATGTTCAGAGCATACATCTAATTCAGAATACAACAGAAGGTGTTATTACAATGATGTCAAAACAGAGATGATGACACGATATCACTAGTAGGGGAATGCCTCGTAGCTCGGATTATACGCCTCGTTCCTATGTCATGAGGGGGCGTAAAACAAACATGAGTGGACCAAGTTGATATATATATATATATATATATATATATATATAATACTGAAACAGTTATCAACACACTAACCCCCAAAGTTTTATGAAAACTCAATAGCATAATATGTAATAGGTTTTTCGAAAACCCTAGCATGCCATAAAACCTTCATAAAACATATATCATATAGTGTGCTACGTAGTGGTATCATAGTGACCCGTGGTACTACATTTCCCAGCCCAAAGCCAACAACTATATTTCCCGGCCCAAAGCCAACAAACAAGTATATTCGCCCGTAGGCAGAACAGTGACCACTAGATAAGCACAAAAACATTGAATATACTCTTTCCAACATAAATCCATATATCTCAAAAACATCTTCACAACATATAGTCATCCATCATATATACTACAAAGAAGTGTAAAAACATGTTCATAAATAGTATATAGTCATCCATCATATATACTAGGGTGAAGTGCCGATTTAGTCCCTAAACTATCACCTCAGTGAAAATTAGGTCCCTGAATTATTTTTTCGGTAAAATAAGTCCCTAAATTCATTACAAATTGCTAATTTCATCCCTACTATTATATTCAAAGTTATTTTATCCAATTTTTCGTCAACTTAAGTCACTTGGCACACTTTTACCATCATTTTCTTGTCTATAAGCCCTTAACATTTCATATAGGTTGCGAATTTAATGTCTAATTTACCCTCAAAAGTTAACTTACACTATTTCTTTATGAAAAACTATCAATTTATCCTCCAAAGTTAACTCCATACACTATTTCTTTATGAAAAACTACCAATCTACCTTCAATGCGTATCACATGCAAGTAACGTGACTTAAATTGACGAAAAATTGAATATTGTAGCTTCGAATATAACATTAGGGATGTAATTGGCATTTTTTATAATTCAAGGACTAATTTTTCTAAAAACAAATAGTTTAGGGACCTAATTTTCACTAGGGTGATAATTCAGGGACTAAATTGGCTGTTTACCCTATATACTATAAAGAACATAAATTCGATAAAGTATGTTATTCCAAAATATTCTTAGTAAAGCACGATAATCATAAAGTGTAAATCTATTTTACTCATAAAACGTTTTACAAAATGTAATCATTAAATCATGTTTTCCATGTATGCATTTTTAATATTAAAACATGCATTTTAGAAGGGGTCCACTCACAGTTACTTCGTCATCGAAGAGCCGTACAAAATAGGAAGAACGGAATCGCCGTTAATAATTGCACCTAAGCACATAAAGGGCCCAATTAAGAAAACTATACTCAAACGATTGAATATGGGAAAACAGATGTCATAAACGGATTTAGGATGTCGAAAAACATAAAAGGAGACCTCGGGTACCCCCACCCGCCACCCCATGTACCCTCACGCTTCGCCGTCGATTATCTGAAAATTCGTCGTCGTGGACGGTGGTGCGTGTGCTTCACGTGCCGGCATCAACAGGCACCCACACGTAGCCCACGTGCAGGCTCATGGACGGCTAGTCTTCTAGGTTGGACCAGGTTTGGGCTTGGGCCTAAATGGTTTATGAGTTTGGGTTTCTTGGGCCGAAAGCCCAATCTTGCATGACCCAAAGGCTTGGGTCCATAGGGTTTTGAGTTTGGGCTCTATCAGGCCTTGGGCTTGAAGGCCCGAGCTGGTATGGCCCCAAGGGCCTGGGTCTCTTTGGGTTTGGGTCGTTGACCCATTTCTTCGTCGGGAACGAAAGCCGAAACCTCCCGAGCTTCAGTCAACGGCGATCAACCAAACTAACCTACGATCTAACACCCAAATTAAAGGTAGAGATGAGAGAGAGAGTGTTTGTTACCTAAGATTCTTCGTGAAACAGCCGGAGGTGGTCGAACTTGAGCTCGTACACCCACAGCTCGTCGGACCTGGGTTGGGTGTCCTCTGAGTGCCTCTGAGCTTCACGGAGGCGATGGAGAGATAGATGATAGGTCATCGGTTTGAGGGTTGGTGTCTGTAGGGTATGGGTTCGAAGGTTGGTGTGTGTGTGTGTAGATCGGGGAGAGAATGAGAGTCTGTGCGAGAGAAAGAGAGTGAGAGTGAGCTGAGAGAGATCCGAGAGAGGAGGAAAAATGTTAGGAAATC
The DNA here is from genome assembly GCF_916048215.2 of Malus sylvestris. Lineage (NCBI taxonomy): Eukaryota > Viridiplantae > Streptophyta > Magnoliopsida > Rosales > Rosaceae > Malus > Malus sylvestris. The sequence continues at coordinate 34,071,174 of NC_062264.1, read as the reverse complement.
CCAAAAGGGATCCAGATAGGGTAAAAGTTCAGGGTAGAAATGTAATTTCGTAGTCTTTGATATAAATTTACACAAAAATTTGGGGAGGGGTTTTACAATTAAGCGGTGGTTGATATACGTAACAAGACTTTTCAAACTGCCACAGTAACCTTATATACATAACAATTATGTTTTAAGTCACCGTTAAAGTTTCTTATTAATGCGAAAAGCAGCTCATTGCTCGATCTTCAATTCTATGCATATCATGTGCATGTACTGTACATATGATGTGCATGTCGAGTGCATATAGTGTATATGGTGGTGACATCACAGGTGATGACGTCATTTTTCTGATTTCGAAGATAGAGTTGTGAGCTCTGGGTTTTTGGGTTGGCTCATATCTCTGAGCATATCATGTGCATGTCACTGGAAATAGATGATTTTTAATGGGATTTCCATAATCTAGGTTCAGGTCAAAGATTTGTAAACTATAGATCTTTAATGGATTTCCAGAATCTAGGCCCCATATATCCCCGTTAATTACACGATGCACGTCCACAACAAAACCGACGTCATTGCACGTATTGTTACAGATAACAAATTTGGGATTTTTTTTCGAACTTAAAGGGAGCATGCATGCATCGGTGGAGGAGAGAGAGACTGCAGCAGAAAAATGGTGTCTTTAGTTTTTCATAATGGATTTTCTTCGACTTCTGAAAAAATTTGGATTGCAAATTGGTTTTGACCTAGATGGGTTTTAAATGGGATTTCAAATTTGGGGAAGAAGATGATGATTTGAGGAAGAAATCCCTAATCTGCAATCTATAAATGCAAGCACATAAATGTATTCATTTCCCAAAAGGGCCAATCAACAAACACAAGCAATCTCCAAATAAATCTTTCACTAATCTAAAACAGCCCATAAATATCAATTTTAGAGAGAGAGGGATTGACACGCCTCGACCCTGATATCTGAAATATCAGGGTAGGCACATGCTGGACGATGCCCAAAGGTGACGAAGTCATTTTAAACATGCATGCAGACAAAATATGTAATTAGAAAGAATTATGCTAAATGTGGAAATGTGTTCAGAGCATACAACTAATCAAAATATGTGAAAGGATTATTATGAAATAACTGAGATTACAAAGAAAGTAGGTCCTACACTAAGAAGACTCGAAGATACCTATGTGGAGGTATCTTGACTCTGAGATCGTGTGTCTCGATTCTAACTCCTGAAGAGGGTGCAAAACAAAGGATGAGTGGACCAAAGTTTATAATATTAATAATAATACTAATAATAAGAAAACCATTTTCTTTATGAACATACTAATCCCCTGTTTTGAAAACACATATATAGTACTACATATTAGGTTTTCTTAAAACTCTAGCATGCCATAAAAAACATTTGTAAAACATGTACATGTAAATCGGTGCTTAGTAATGGTAGTATCGTCGCCCAAAGGCAAATCCATAAAACATCTGTAAATCATATCCATGATGTACTCAACTAGGGGTATTATAGTGGCCCGAAGGCATAACCATCACCAAAGGTGAAGTTGTACCCGAGTTACGCCAGTGAAGAAAATAGGGGTCCATCACCCGAAGATGAAGCTGTACGACTCTGGGTTACGCCAGAGAAGAAATACATATATATATATATACACACACACATAACACATCGACACTAGCCCTGGGCTAGTGAAGCTGGGAGTATGTCATAAATCTCATAAACTGTGTCCTATGGCCATAGACGTCTACATACTCGGTTGTGTGTATGTGTTGTATGATAACCCACTAGATAAGCACCGAAAATATATCTCAAAATCTCATATCAAATCACCATAGCTCAAAAGCTCAAAGCATCATCTCATAAATCCATAATAAAACGTATTCGTAAATCAGTAGAATTTCATATATGAAAATCCAATAATTCATAACCTTTCGTAAAACGTAAATTCAATAAATCATAAATAATGCATAAAACGTTAAATCATGAAATCATGCTTTTCGTGAATACAAGCCTAATATTTTATAAAAACATGCAAGTTAAGAAGGGATGGGTCCACTCACAGATTTTCCATTGCCCGGGAGCCACTCGAAGTAGTGAGGACGTGTCACTTCCCATTGACGGACCTAAACACAATTTGAGACCATTTAGTAAAACTTTACTAAAATGATCGAATTTGGAAAAACATACAGCGAATTTGGATTTGGCACATTGAAAAACCTATGGAGGGACCTCGGGTTCCTTCACGCACCACCGCACACGCCGAGATGGGTCGTTGGAAAATTCGCTAGCGCCGCCATCCACAGTACCTCCGGCGAAGGCGTGTGGGCTCCACGCGCCGACCCAGGGAACTGAGATTGGGTCTGGGTCGAGTCGGATCTGGGCTTTAGGTTGTTGGGTTGGGCCGGTTGCTGGGTTCGGCCGAGTTTTGGGTTATAGGTCGAGTCGACCTGATTTCATATCGTGGGTCGACCAGACTTCACGAATAAGAAAGCCGGAGCTTTCCAAGCTCTGATCATCCTCAAAACTTAACTAAAGCTAGTAATGTAATATACAAATTAAAGCCCAAAGAACAAGGATTCGAATCATACCATTAGCTTCCTCAGTCGTGGCCAGAGTTGGCCGAAAAATGGCTCGAAAGTCACCGAATTCCTCGCCGAAAAACTGGGGAAGTTCCCCCAAGGTATTTCTGTATCCATTCATCACTAAATCATACGAGGAACTCAGAAATCATACCAAGAAGTCAATATAATGGACTTTTAAGCATTCTCGAACCTTACCCAAGTTGAAAAACAGAGGAGCTGGCCGGAGAAGACAAGGAACAGTGGCAATGGCCATTGTTCAGTACCAGGCCTTGATCCAGGTTCGATGGTGGTGGTGGCTTGACCACAGAGAAGAGATAAAGAGGGAGGTTGCGGTAGCAGGGCTCATGGGTGCTTAATGAAGCTGCCAAAGATAACGACGATTGATGGTGGTGCAATGCACGGCTGCACTGGCTTTCACAGAGGGCAAGATAGTTTGAGATGGGGAAGAGTAAATGGTGAGGGAAATAGTGATGAGAGAAAAGGTAAGCTGAGAGGGTATAGATAAGAGCTAAGGGATGAGAGCCACGGAGAGAAAGTGATAAGGGAGAAGTTTCGAAAGAGTGAAGAGAGAGATAGAAGCTCATTGGAGAGAAAGGAGAAGGAGAGAGTTCCAGAAGATTGTGGACCAATCTGTGGGTCCCACGTGGCACACAACCCCAATACAACATGTCTTTAAAATGATAATTTACCAAAATACCCTCGTTGTTTCAAGCTTTGTAAAATCTTCGTTATAATTCCAAATTACGTTCTGCTTGCGTCTACACATTTGTAGCGACGAGTGCTACAAGAAAATGCTAATAGATAGGTCATATGTTGCCCGGTACGAAGGTTAACAAAAGTCAATGATTTCGTGTCGAAGGGCATTTTCGTAAATTCACATTCTAAAATTATAAAAACCATAATATTTGAGGACAGGTTGTTACATGGATGGAGAGTTGAGAGAGAAATTGGAAAATGGGAGGAAATAACCCATTTATTTATGAGGGCAATTAAGTCATTTCAAGGAGTAGAAAAAATTCTATTTTTGTCCTATTGTTGTGCATGCCGTGTGCATATTCGAAAAATTCTATTTTTGTCCCAAGATAAAGAAAATGGGTCATTTTTGTCTATTTTTGTAGAGTCATAGTGGTACCCTAAAAAAAGTTAGAAAATGTAAACAAAGAAGGCCATCATAGTAGATCCACCTATTTTTGGATTGGTTGGTTAAGGTGCAGGTGCCGAGTGACAACTCTCTCCTTTATCCAAAATGTTAATACAAAATCATAAAAAAAAATTTATATAGTTTAGTGGTATTCCTCCTCATTTATGAGTGAGAGATTTTAGATTTAATTCTCGTCATAGGCAAATTTGAACCAAATTATTATAGCTAACCTATTGTGAGGTTTTGCAGACTCTCCCACCCTTTAGCGGGGTGCATTTTTGCTCACCCCCTAAAATAGTGGTAATGCTCACCATTCTATTTATCACACTTGAATGAGTTTAAATTTTGAAATTTGTGTTTATCCATTACATAGATCTCAAAATTTAGACTCATTTAACTATGACTAATAGGGTGGTGAGCATCACCATCACTTGAGGGTTGTGAGCAAAAATATTCCCTTTAGTATAGACAATATATATCGAATGTATAAAAAATCATAAAAATGAAGCAAACAAGTATTGGTACTCTTAAAGCCTAATTGTGCACTTCTTATATGAAGATTTTTTTTCTTCTTAATGGAATTGTTATTAGCACTCCAAAAATCTCATTTTACACTCCTCACAAGTATAATTTTCTTTCTAATTATAGAAAGTTTGGAATGCCAAATAAGATTTTTGGAGACTAATAACAATTCCCTTTCTTAATTGAGAGAGTTTAAAGTGCACAATTAAAATTTTAAAATATCAATCACAATTCTCAAAATAAACAAAATAATAATAATAAAGTAATTCCAGAGAAGATGGAAAGGGGAGAAGACCAAAAACTACTCTACTGAATTTCCCCCAACCCCACCCCAATTATAAATGTGCACATCAGCAGGTTGGCACTGATTTTGGTTTGTACACGTACGTAGGCAATATTAAATTAGTCCCCTCTACCCCTAAAGGATGGATTGTGCTATTCAAACCCTAATAATTTTAATTTTTACACGGAATTACTAGACTTAACCCCAGCTTTGCTTTCCCCTCTTATTAGTTTTCATATATATACACCTCCCACTTGGCCTTCTTCGTCTGAGAATTGGGATCTCTCAGAACAAAATATTCTCCCTGCTTTGTCCTCCTTCTCTCTCTCTCTCCCTCTCTCTCTCTCTCTCTCTCTCTCGCCGGAAAAAATGAGCAACATAAGCATGGTGGAGGCAAATTTGCCACCAGGGTTCAGGTTCCATCCAAGAGATGAAGAGCTTGTGTGTGACTATTTGATGAAGAAGGTGACTCAGTCTGATTCAACCCTTATGATTGAAGTTGACCTCAACAAGTGTGAGCCTTGGGATATTCCTGGTAAGTTTGATTTTCACTTATACACATATATTATCACATGTTATGTTCATTTCTTCTGCGTGAAGTTATATATATATAGCGATCATGCAAAACTTCAATTGCCATTTAAGTTTTTAAGTTCAGTAATTCCCATATGAATATATATTAACAACCTCATTATAAGTTTATAATTATTAATAACCAGGAAAAAGAGAGTTAAAATGGATTATATATGTGTATTGCTGTTTTCAGCTCTCTTTTTGTTTGAAAATGTTTTTCTAGAAAATATCTACACTTATAGCTATTTGGCAACTCAAAAATACTATTTTCTTTGCTGTGTTTGTGCCCAAATTTGTGGGTGAGGTAGTGATAGCAACCGGACTGGCTAGAATTGTTCAAAGTGTTGTGTTCTTGCAGCTGGTCTGCCACAATTTTGTAATCGATAAAACCAAATGCGACTTGTGTTTAGTCAGTAAAAAATGGTTGATTTTTGTGTCATGGCCTCTACCAATATAGTGATATAGGAGTGGACCTATGATTATGTGACGGATTGGTAAGTGATGCTGATATATTAGCATGTTCTCGCAATTATTGTGATTAATTAGTATACAATTAATACTACAAGTTGCTTAACGAATTCTAGGCATTATTTTCCTATTCTTTTCTTTTTTTCCTTAGTCTTAAATATAATTATTGACATTTAGCTTTCCATTTTCTTTTAGGGTTTGCTGGATTAAGAAAACATTAATTTTAGATGTATATAATTAGTCATCGTTCATGCTATGTAAGCTGCTTTTAATCTTCGAATAGAACAATGGATTTAAGATTAAAAAATAAATAAATAAATAAATAAATAAAAAAAGATGTCTTGATAATAAACGTTATGTGTGATAAGTGTTAAGAATGAGTCTCTCATTGATGGGAGAAATGATCTAAGACCATCTCCAAACGAAGGGTCCAGAGGGCCGAAAATAGCTCAAAAACCGTCTCCAACCGAGGGCTAGGCCAAATGGCTCGTGGGCCCCACGGGACAAAAAATGGCCAAAGGGCCAACTAGCTAGCCATCTTCAGCCAGCCCGCTGGCTAGCCTACTTTTTTTTTGTTCTTTTCCATTTGCCTAGCCTACTTTAGGATTTAGGATTTAGGATTTTTTTTTTTGTTCCAGCCCCTTTTTTTTTATGCCCAGCCCACTTTTTTTTATTTTTAATTTCTAATTTTTTTTCTTACATCATTTCTCACATATTTTTCACTATTCCGTACTATCTTACCTCATTTTATTTCAATTATTCACATTTCATACTATAGCCCTTTGGCCCTCAGTTAGAGATGGTTTTTAGTCACAGGGCTATGTTTGGCCTATGACCCTCTGGCCCCTTGGTTGGAGATAGTAAGAAATATGGTCATGCACTGTTCATTAAAATATTATTTCTTGGAGGGCCCGAGAGCTAAAACGAGCCCTCTGACCCTCTTTCGGTTGGAGATGGTCTTACATAGGCTTACAAGAGGTTGGGTTACCCCCCTATATTGCCAATTGGTTTTATGGTGGAACCTCAACTTTCTTCGATAAGGTTCACTCGTTTTTGTAGGATCCTAATCTAGTTAGGTAGCAAATCATAATAAACTATGCTTTAGTTATGGCAATAATTTGACTATCTTTTTTTTTTTTTTTTGATACGTATAATGGAGGAAATCAAATTTTGACATAGCCTAATCCTAACTCATTTCAATATCCATCCTCACCGTTGAAGCTAATTCACCAGGTTTAACAATTTGATCTTCTTTTGTACTACTACAAAAAAAAAATCTACAATTGTAGAAATCATTTTTTTTTTCAGGAACAATTATATAAAATGATGATTAGTGAAAACATTAGAGAAGTGATGATTAATGAAAAACATTTTAAGAATTACTTAGTAATGAGGTTTTGTAGAACTGAGTCCTATCTTTCACGAAGTACTTACGATGTATGGTTCATCTATCAAACTTTAGCACACTTTGGTCATTCAAGTGCGGGTAGACAACTTAATTTGAACCATGCTTGATAGATGTATGGCCCACTTTTAGAATTCACACTTATCTACACCTGTCAGCTGTCTACGTGCGTATACAACAAACATTTTTAACATTTTGCTCTCTCTCTCTCTCTCTCTCTCTCTCTCTCTATACACACACACACACACACACACACACACACACCAATATATTTAGTAATTAATGGTCCCTACCGGAAGAGAGTGGAGAGCAAGTTACAGAATAGGCATTTTTGAATCGTCCGGAAGCTCCCAAATAGGCTGGTTTGGATCGGCCGGAAGCTCCCAAATGTATAGGCAAATTCATTTCCCATGGTCCTATCTTTACTTTTTTTGTGTATAATACAAAAATTTCTTAATCATTTCTTTTGAAGAAATGGACGTTCTTTGTATTTTCTCAACCAAAAGTTATGATAGTGATTGTGATATATAACAAAGCAAACCCCAAAGTCTAGTTTCCATCCCGTTGTATCCACACACGTGTCTTCAACCAGGTTGGAAGGAATTAAACTTTCGTTTTCTCATCCTCACCGAAACCATTTGAAGGCTTAAGGCTCACCATCTTCCTCTAGTCATATCTCCTTTTATTTTTCAGACATATTCTTCTTCAAACTTCTATTTATTTAATAACTTTAATTATAACAAAACAGTTATTTGATAGAAGTTCTCTTAGTAACAGTTTTCAATCCATAATTATTGGTTGTTCCGCTTTATATACATGCATCAACAATTGACGATTGCTTATATATATGTAAAAGTCTGACGTACACATAGTCGCTCATATATGTAGATGTGGTTTTTATTTTAAATTCTCAAGGACAAGACGCCAATACATATATATAAAAAAGAATTACAATTCTTACCCATGCATGATTCACGATCAACTCACACTTTAAAGCAAAGAAACCTTTTGTGAATTACACAAAAGAGAAAAAGAAAAAACCTTTTGGTGACTTGGGCAATTGCCATTTTATGTTCAATAATTTTCTCTTAAGACTTGGATACCGACCCCTCATCAACTGCATAATAGTTGGATGTAGTTTCAGCTATTTTGGCCATGGATGATGATGAGTCACCACCATTTGCTTTTTTGTCGCCATGTGCTGGCTATCAAGAAGTCTTCGGTTGACATCACTGCATATAATGCATATTAATTTAATTGAAACTGGAATAAACCAGATTTGATCTGAAAAATATACCAATGGTAAGAATGTATACATACAAAAATACATACAGATATAAATAAATATCATATATATTATTTGAAAATTTATTGATGCATGGCAAGGAATAATTCAGTGCATGTTTGAATTGGTAATATTAGGTAGACCAAGTTTTTAAACTAAATGTTTTAAACTATATGATGTAATTGTTGATGATTGGATTATTATTTAAGTATTAATTAATGTGCCGCTTATTTTCTATTGATGATACATCATTTGGTTTCAAAATTTGGTTTACGTAACGTTACCCATTATGAAAACCCTCTAGCTATGTTTTATAATTGTTCCCTCAACTATTATACTCTTTATTTGGAAAAAAAAAACTATTATACTCTCTAAGTTTTAACCCATTAAGAAAATAATACATGTGGCATGTTGTTGTTTGTCTCAGAGTTCTGCGTTTAGGGTTATGGTCTCTTTGTTGCATGATGTCGTTTGTCTCAGAGCTTAGGATTTTGAGTTTGTTTTACCGCTTGTGCATTCTATCACATTTACAATCATATATAACTTATCGAATAAAGGGGATTCTCACCCACGTGATCATCAGTTACGTCCATCTCTCTTAGAAATGTAGTTAGCAAAGGAATTTGTAAATATGGTTCAAATAACAGTGTTGGTGACTCACTAAGCGATAATTTTTGCAGAAAGTGCTTGTGTGGGAGGAAAAGAATGGTACTTCTACAGTCAGCGTGATCGTAAATATGCAACAGGGCTTCGAACAAACCGTGCAACTGCAACAGGGTATTGGAAGGCCACAGGAAAAGATAGGCCGATCCTTCGCAGAGGAAGCCTTGTTGGGATGAGAAAAACCTTGGTCTTCTACCAGGGTCGAGCTCCCAAAGGCAGAAAATCCGATTGGGTCATGCATGAGTTTCGGGTTGAAGGCCCTCTTGGTCCTCCTAAAATCTCTTCGCTCAAGGTATACTACATCGATCCGTCATTTCTTTTTCCTTCTCAAATTTTGACCATTATAATCAAAATACTATGAGATGTTATTGGCATTTTAGGAGTCAACGTACACTTCTCGAATTTCTGCCTTATGTTTTTATAAACAATTAGGGCTAATAACAACTTTCTTATACTTCATATGCTTCGTTTTCAATCATATTACGAAAACCCTAATATTACAAGAATTAAATGCATATCAACTCCAATAGTAGGTCAGCTAATATAATCAGAAAATGTAGTCTTTATATATATATATATATATATTTTTTTTTCCAAACAGCATTCTGCTAGAATTTTAAAAGGTAATTGAGTGGCAACTAGCAAGTGGGATCTTACAAAAGAATTTCCATTATTTGTAATAAGATCCTTGACTTTTTTGAAAATATTTGTTTTTCTTCTTCATATATACAGCCAAAACCCATATTTCTCCACTTGTCACGACTCGAAAATTTGATGCAAGATTTAATCTTGATGGTAGCTGACCTAAGCAGATCCTTCTTCATATATTATATGTAGGCTTCTTACATCTTAGGAAAGTCAATTTATATAGTTAATTCACATCAGCTGTAATGCATTCTAATTTCATCTATGTTCAACTTTCCTGCCATTTAAAGTCCAAGGACTAATTTGTCCCTTCGCCTAAAGTATTGTACTGTGGCTGCTACAGATTGTTAATTGACAAGTATTAATCATGCCCTTGTCATCTATTCTAAAGAAATTTTATGGTACCGAAACGCAAATTGTATAGTGTATTATTTTCTATATTAAGGCGGATAAGCGACAATTTTGATATATATGTTCTACTTACAATTATACGTATTATAATTCGAGTTGAATATATAACATTATCCGGCCATACATAGAAAAGTTGCTCCTACTTCGGTTTGCTTTTTTTTCTTTTCTTTTTTTTTTTTTTTTTTTTTTTTTTGCTTCACATATACTAACAAAATAATTTCCTATGCAGGAAGATTGGGCTTTGTGCAGAGTATTTTATAAAAACCGAGAGATAGCCGCCAAACCCAGCATGGGAATTAGCTGTTACGATGACACAAGCACTTTAACTCTGCCTGCCTTGATGGACTCTTACATCAATTTTGATGGCCAAACTCAATCTCAGACACAAACTCAGACTCAGCCCCAAGAGTATGAGCAAGTGCCCTGCTTCTCCATGTTCTCCCAGAACCAAACCAACCCATTTTTCACGCACACTGACATCACTAGTTCTCAACCAAACATACCCACCAAGCACAGTAATAATAATAACACAACTACATTAGGAGGGTTGCCAAATATGACCAATTTTCTTGACCCTTTTTCATGTGACAAAATTGTGCTAAAAACCGTTTTGAGTCACCTTACCAAGATGGAAAGTACTACTTATCCTACTTTGAATGGCTCATCACCAAGCTTTGGCGAAGGAAGTAGCTCAGAAAACTACCTATCAGATGTCGGTATGCCCAACAATATTTGGAGCCACTACTGATCTCATCATATCATGTAGAATTCAAACAGAAAGAAGAAATGCGATTGTTGTAAAAAATTAAAAATTATATAGAAAATAATATATGTACGTGCTTGTATTTTCCTCCATGCTATAGTAATTAAATCTCGCATCTGGTTAAGTATACTGCTTTTTTTGTTGCCAATTGTAGTTTAATATTTTCATTTTACGTGTAACCCTTGCCTCCATTGCGGAATCTTGAAGGTTAATTAGATCATAAAACCATGGATGGGATTGGAAGCTAGTTTCTTCTTGTTGGATAAGATGATTGAATTTATTCAAACATCATGAGATCACACCAATGACATTTCATAACTGCCCATCCAAAATTCAAGTATGAAAACCAGGGACGAAAGATGCATCTTTGGTTTGAAAGCTAGTTAGGAATTTGAATGTGTTTTTCTTTTCAGGGGTTAGATTTTAATAACGAATTTTGGTTTGTCGTCATTTTGTTTCTAGTGGTTCATATTTAAATTTATCATGTATATTAAAAGCTTTGCAATCAACATTGTTGTCTTAATGAGTAATGCTAGAGAAATTACCTACTTAAACCAATTTTGTAGACTAAATAGTGTGACAGTTGATGGTAATTAGATTTAAATAAAGAATTCAATCATCAACCGTCACATAGTGTAATTTACAAAATATAGTCTAAAAATATGACCTCCCTAGCTAGCATCTTCCTGTCTTAATTAGTAGGTAATGATGGTACCCAGTCATTGTTAATTGGGGTTTCCATCTACTCTATGACAAAATAGTCGTCATCATCTTAAGAGATTTAAATTTTCTTAAACTAAAAATTAATTTTTTTAAGAGATGAAATGTACACTTGGAACACTTTAATCTTCCTTTGGATTTTTTTTTCTTGTATTTTTGTTATCTTTTTAAAGAAAGAATTGCCTATTTTGCTTAGCTAAGTGTGTTGACAAACATAGCATAACAGTTAACAACCAAAAGATTCGGTCTTATTTATAGATTTTATTACTGTCTCTTTCCTATCTGTAAAACCAATGAGGATTAAAAACAGTACGTGTGCGTGTGTGTTGTGTGTGTGAAAGAGAGAGGGGGAGAGAGAGAGAAAGAACAAAATCCTTGTGAGCTCCGCACAAGGATTCGCTGACAAAAATTCTTAAGGCAGCGTTGGATATTCTTCTCCTCGCGAGGAAGATTATGACTGACTGTGGGTTCTGGTAATCAAAACGTCAGGAATCTGAGCGAGGAAGATGATACATATAAAAACACTAGCTTTGTGTTGAGTTATAAGAGATACATGCACGATGCATGTACCATTACTTATTAGTTTTTTGTTTTATTTTTTATAATTAACTTAATATACATGTTTGTTGTTATTGTCCAAGACCTATTTCATCCTTTAAAAAGATGCTTATAAAGGGAACTTTAACGAAAAGCTTTCGGTACTGTTCACTTTAACGAAAAACCATATTTTTACACAAAAATCAACCATGGTACTATTCACTTTACCCTTTATTTTGTCCTTATTGTTAAAACTTAAAAAATTTCAAGCATTTTTCATTAGTTTTTCTTATAATTAATTATGTAAATGCTGTCTTGGTTACTAAGTGATCAAACAATCCATGATCGCTCATTTTGGACTTGTTATTAAGAGGAAAGTAGTTGAATATGTCCTTTTAAGATTGTAATTTCAACCCTTGATATCAAATTTAAGAATTGATTGATGATCACTATGAATCTCTAGTCGCTAAATGACCAATAAGACGGGACTCTTGGCTCGCATTGATAATTTAATGGCCGGAAGTTTATGTACAACATGACTAAATAATTTTGGGTATTTACATTGTATTTTCATAAGTATAATTAAAGTTCAAAGCAAGAATATGCATGATAAACTAAAAGCTAAACAACTTAACACTTCAATTTTGAAGGTTAATTAGCTTCCAAAAAGATTTGTACTATCTATTTGTTCTTGGTCAAATGAAGTACTGTGTATATCGAGCTAAACAACTTTAACACAAATTTGCATTGTAAACCAAAGAAGAACAGAAAAACTAACAGAGATTGACAAGTCTAATTATTATAAAACAATTTCTTATACAATGTGGTCGTTGGGTTTGGTATGTAGGGCATAAAACTAATTATAATATTAGTTCTCCATATTGGAGTACTTTTTTTTTTTAACAGAAGCGAGAGTATATTATTACGAGTAACAATAAACTATAAGATTTGTCAGATGGGTACATTTTTTCATAAACTAATTATAATATTAGTTCTCCATATTGGAGTACTTTTTTTTTAACAGAAGCGAGAGTATTTTATTACGAGTAACAATCAAGTATAAAATTTGTCAAATGAGTACATTTTTTCAGTGATCAATTTTTTGATCTAGAGATGATTCACACAAGAAAACAAAACATTTTAAACTCCTATATGGCCACCAAGAAAGACCACTAGAACTAAGAGGAGTTTCAACGTAAATCTGCCTAAAAAACAGCAGATGCAACAGACCTAGAACCAGTGCCTCACATAAAGCCACTGCAAACAACGAGGCCACACAAATTGCCGAAGCAACACAAACAAATCGACCAAGCGACACTTGATCTACTAGCCTAATCCACTCTAACAGCTACAAACAAAACATAATAACAAATTACTGTTGAATTGTAATCTTGTCTTGACCCAAAGATAATGGATCCAGCCCATGCACAAAAAAAGATCCATGCATATGCTAGAGAATTCTAGCAAAGTTGAAGTTGGTGAAAGAGTCTAGAAGAATGATGAGGATTCCACCAACATACAAGATTAGTGTAGATAATTCTAACTTAGGAATGTAGTAGAATTATTTAGATATCTCTAGCATGATGTTTCCATGCTTCTCTAAGGTTCCTTTCATGCCTATAAAAGGAGAAGGCATCCACACCGTTTGTAACAACCAAGAGAGCAAGTAGTGAGAAGTGAGAGTGCCAAGTGAGAAGTGAGAAAAAACAACAAAGCTTCTAAGAATGTTTGAGTGTTTCCCTTGTACTAGTTTGTGAGTGAATAAAAAATTTTGTGTAATACTTTGAGTATTCTTTATTTCTCTTGCCTATCAATTCCGCTGCATTACATTCTTCTTTATGAGATAAACATCTCCAAAGTAGTGAAGTTTTTTTAAGCCCCAACAATTACAACTAAAAGATTAAAGCCGATAAACGTCCACAATTTTGACAAGGACAGCATAGGCGTGGGTGGCCCAAGCCAGAACCCCTGTCGTTTCGGCCGTCGATCACCACGAAACCAAAGCAACCTTCATAAAATCGTCACGTTAGCATCAGAAGCCAGTGAAGTCGTGTGGGTCGCGGCTTCGCGAGGACCGCAAGCGTTGGCATCCTTGATTTTAGAAAGATCAATATCAACTAAATTACAATATGTTGCCACTTAGTACTGCTGTCTGGTGGTATTCTTCTTCACTTAGAAGTGAGAAATCTTAAATTCGATTCTTGACAAAAAACGAATCTGAACTACACTATTAAAATTCATTGCGAGGCTAAATCCACTCTCTTCTAATAGAGTAAATTGTGGTCAGATGCATAAAGCATTTTCTTAATTATTTTAAAATACTAAAATGAAAATTAATATCTGAAAAATACCATCTCATGCATGTACATTAAAGCGACTAGATTCGTATGACCTAATCATTTATTTTTTATATAATAAAAAAATTTCGAAGATTTAATACATACCACACGTATGCATCCTTTAAATCGGGGTCCTCTAAAAAAATCAAATCCATTATCTTCACTAATACTTTGGAAAAAAAATATATCTTCACTAATACGAGGAAAAGTCAGCACACTATTTTATAAGGTCCAATTAGAATAAGGGTAAAAGAAATGTGGTTAGCACTACTCTTAAAATAAAACTTATCAATGAATTTCTCTATATGAATAATTATACAACTTCCTTCTTACAATATGCATACGAGTTCAGTCCACGATAGTAAAACTTTTATGTGTCAATATATAATGTTCGTATAGCTTGGGTTAGAGACTAGAAGTATATATGAATTGAAACAGACTCCACGATGGTTCTTCATTACTTTTTTAAGGCTCCTAATGCAATTGTTTGGTTTCTTATGATGGATTGGAACAAATTATCTTTGGCAACTTTGCCATATTCGATTTATCTGTACACACATATATAAGAAGGCAATCAAGTTGCAAATGTTTTAGCTTCATTCGGGGTGAAGGATTATGCTTATCATTGGTGGTCTACAGTTCCATCGTTCATTGCTTCTACTCATGCTCGTGACATTTCATTTTGTCCTTAATATTGTTTTTGTTGATACTTCTCTTTGTGGGCTTAGTCCCCCCATTTGTATCTTTTCTTTTATTATTTCTTCTTTTCTGTTAATAAAATTTTATAAGCTTTGATTCCCCACTTTCCCACTGGCGTCAGATTTTGGAATTTTTCCTTTTCCATCTATCTTGGTCATGTGCACGACATGTGGCAATTGTCTAAGGGCCAAAAGGTAATTTTATGGCTAATGTGGACAATATCTTGTTTTTTTTTTTTTTTTTTTTTATTCTTCTTCTCTTCCTCTAGTTCACTATGTACACTTTGTTTCAATTTTATCTCTAATGTAGACAACTATGAATTTTCTCCATTGTCTTGTTTTTTTTCAGCAAACTCTGCCTATGTAAGTTTATCTTACATTGCCGGTCCCAAGCCCGGATAAAGGAGGAGGGGGAGGGCGTCAGGTAGTCGACAGCCGGCACTCCATGATCACGTCGAATCCTTATGAAAATGAATCCAGAACAAAATCGCGCTAAAGCTAGGGCGTCACCCGTAAGTGGCGCGCTGTGTGGCCCGAGCACAGTGATAAGTGAGCAAGGGTCGCTGTATCTCCATCGGCACCCGGATGCAGTGTTAAATGAGCAAGGGGGCCGTAGAAACTTCTTTTCGAACGACTCCACTCAAAGTTGTTTGGGAGCATATGCTCCTATCAACTTTACACGGGACACACAAAAGAAGTACTTTGATCCTATTAGACGAGGGAGGGTGAAGAAGCTAGGACAGAAGGGTAGAGTTCAAGAGAGCAAAATGCGTTTAGGAACGTGGAATATAGGAACCTTAACGGGAAAATCTATGGAAGTAGTGGAAGTTATGGTGAGGAGAAGGATAAATATTATGTGCCTACAAGAAACTAAGTGGGTTGGTAGTAAGGCAAAGGATTTAGAAAACTCAGGGTTTAAACTTTGGTATTCGGGCACAAATAGAATGAGAAACGGTGTTGGCATCATCGTGGACAAGACCTTGACACAAGATGTTGTAGATGTCAAGAGGGTAGGAGATAGAATCATGGCAATCAAGATTGTAATAGGACAAGAACTTATCAATGTGATTAGTGCGTACGCACCTCAAGTAGGGTTGGATACGAGTTCGAAGGAGAAATTTTGGGAAGACCTTGGAGACTTGATGCAAGGAATTGCTCAGACGGAGAAGTTATTTATAGGAGGAGATTTAAATGGACACGTGGGCAGGGAGACAGGCAACTATAGAGGTTTTCATGGTGGCCATGGTTTTGGGGAGAGAAACGAGGATGGGGAAGCTATCTTGGATTTTGCAATGGCATATGATCTCTTCTTAGTCAACACATTCTTTAAGAAAAGAGAAGAACATGTGATCACCTACAAGAGTGGGTCGTCAAAAACACAAATAGATTTTCTTCTAATGAGGAAAGGGGATCGTATAACTTGTAAGGATTGCAAAGTTATACCAGGAGAGAGCGTGGCTAATCAACATCGCTTGTTGGTGATGGATGTACATATCAAAAGAGTGAGACAAAAGAACAAGACTTGGAAGTGCCCAAGGACTAGATGGTGGAATCTAAAAGAAGAAAAACAAGCAATTTTCAAAGAGAAGGTAATCACCCAATGGGTGTGGGATAGAGAGGGGGAAGCTAGCCAAATGTGGGATTCCATGGCTAGTTGTATCCGAAAAGTAGCAAAAGAGGTATTAGGAGAGTCCAAGGGCTTTGCCCCACACCAAAAGGAATCTTGGTGGTGGAATGAGGAGGTACAAACAAAGGTGAAGGCTAAGAAGGAATGTTGTAAAGCCTTATACAAGGAGAGGACCGATGAAAATGGTGAAGGGTATAGAAAAGCGAAGCAAGAGACGAAGAAAGCTGTCAGAGAAGCTAAGTTAGCGGCTTACGACGATATGTATAAACGACTAGATACTAAAGAATGAGAGTTGGATATCTATAAACTAGCTAGAGCAAGGGAAAAGAAGACAAGGGACCTCAACCAAGTGAGGTGCATCAATGATGAGGATGGAAAGGTTCTTGCTACAGAGAATGCGGTTAAAGACAGATGGAGAGGTTATTTTCATAATCTTTTCAATGAAGGACGTGAAATGAGTGCTTCTTTAGGGGAGTTGAGTAACTCAGAAGAGTGTAGAAACTACTTTTTTTATCGTCGAATCCGGAAGGAAGAAATGGTTGTAGCTTTGAAGAAGATGAAGCATAGAAAAGCAATAGGCCCAGACGATATACCAATCGAAGTGTGGAAAGTTTTGGGAGAGACAGGTATAACATGGCTCACTGACCTTTTCAATAGGATTTTGAAAACGAAGAAGATGCCAAATGAGTGGCGAACGAGCACTTTGGTGCCTATCTACAAGAATAAGGGCGACGTACAAAATTGCATGAACTATAGGGGTATTAAGCTAATGAGTCATACAATGAAGCTCTGGGAGAGAGTCATTGAACATAGATTGAGGCAAGAGACACGGGTTTCGGACAACCAATTCGGGTTCATGCCAGGGCGGTCAACCATGGAGGCAATCTATCTCTTACGAAGATTGATGGAAAGATATAGAGATGGGAAAAAGGATTTACACATGGTCTTTATAGATTTGGAAAAAGCGTATGATAGGGTCCCAAGAGACATTCTTTGGAGGATTTTAGAGAAGAAAGGAGTACGAGTAGCATATATCCAAGCTATAAAGGATATGTATGAAGGAGCAAAGACTGCCGTAAGAACTCATGAAGGACAAACCGAAAGCTTTCCCATAACTGTAGGATTACATCAAGGCTCATCCTTAAGTCCTTACCTTTTTGCGTTGGTAATTGATGAGTTAACAGGACATATTCAAGATGATATTCCTTGGTGTATGCTTTTCGCAGACGATATAGTGTTGATAGATGAAACTCAGGAAGGGGTAAATGCAAAGCTTAACCTTTGGAGAGAAGTGTTGGAATCTAAAGGTCTTCGCCTAAGCCGATCAAAGACAGAATATATGGAGTGCAAGTTCAGTGCAAATGGAGGCCAAAACGAGTTAGGGGTGAGGATCGGAGATCAAGAAATACCAAAGAGCGACCGTTTTCGTTACCTAGGATCTATCTTGCAAAAGAACGGAGAATTAGATGGAGATCTCAACCATAGAATACAAGCTGGATGGATGAAGTGGAAGAGTGCATCCGGCGTGTTGTGTGACCGTCGTATGCCATTGAAGCTCAAGGGAAAATTTTATAGGATGGCAATAAGGCCGGCGATGCTGTATGGCACAGAATGTTGGGCGGTGAAGCATCAACACGTACACAAAATGGGTGTAGCGGAGATTAGGATGCTTCGTTGGATGTGTGGGCACACGAGAAAGGATAAAATTAGGAATGAGGATATCCGGGGTAAAGTAGGAGTAGCTGAAATTGAAGGAAAGATGAGAGAAAATCGGTTACGGTGGTTTGGACATGTGCAAAGAAGGCCTACTGACGCTCCGATTAGAAGATGCGACTATGGGACAGAGGTTCAGGGCCGAATGGGTAGAGGAAGACCTAGGAAAACTTTGGAAGAGACTCTAAGAAAAGACTTAGAGTACTTGGATCTAACGAAGGACATGACACAGGACCGAGCACAATGGCGTTCTAAGATTCATATAGCCGATCCTACTCAGTGACTTGGATTTTCCAAGTCTCCAACCGAGAAGTTTTCCTCACTCGGGAAATTAAGGGAACACTACCCCAACCTATATGCTCCACTCAGAAAGCTTCAACATACAAGCTTCAACAAAAGAAAATTCAAAGAACTTAGCGAAGAAGGCTTTGGTGTATTTAACACAATACGTTGAAATAAAGGAAAACTTATTTATTGATATCCCCGATAAGCTACAAATATGTACATATACATGAGTCAAAATAAACAAACAAGAAGGAGCCTTCACAAGGGTTGCTTAGGAGAAGTCTCAGCAGTCGGTAGAGCCCCAGAAAGAGAAGGCACCGGAGGGGGATCATTCGGAGCCTCAGTACTGGACAGAACCCTAGAAGGAGGAGGCATAAGAGGTTGATCATTTGAAGCTTCATTACGCGGTATAGCCCCAGAAGACGAAGGCAATAAATGCATTTGGAACAAACCCACAAATCTCTGATGATCAAGTAAAACCTGACCATCAGTTTCCTTCATCTGGTCAAGCTTCCTCTTCATGTTTGTAGCATAGTCATGTGCGAGCCGGTGCAACTGTTTATTCTCATGCTTGAGCCCTCTAATCTCCTGTTTGAGACTCATCACCTCAGCCGCCAATGATTCAACTTGGCGAGTTCGAGCAAATAGGCGTTGGGCCATATTAGACACAAAACCTGCACACTGAACACTGAGAGCCAGCGAATCCTTAACAGCTAACTCATCAGACCGTTTGGAAAGTAGTCTGTTATCTTTGGGAGTGAGAAGATTCCTGGCCACCACCGCAGCAGTCATATCATTCTTCATCACGGAATCCCCAACGGTAAGAGGACCAGTATGGGAGACGAAGGATGGGCGCCATATGTTGTCTGGAGAAGGCGGGGCTGCCTCTTCAACAAGGTTCAAGTCAAAACGACGGTCGGAGGGGCCAGACATTTTCAAAGGTGTTGAAGAGAGAAGAGATTGGACAAATCAAGATCTTAGAAGTGCAAGAATGAAGTTTCTACTGGTGGAGATTCAAGTGTGCTTTGGAACTTAATGTCAGCCCCTATAAAAATCTGCACTCGACGGAACTTCAGAAATCGAAGAAGCGCCTGCTCAGAAATCGAAGAGGCGTTTGCTTTCTCAAAAGCTGGGCTGCTTAGAGACCACGAGGGTTGATCTCAGAAATCGAAGAAGCATTTGCTTTCTCAAAAGTTAGGCTGCTCAAAGACCACGAAGGCCGATCTCAGAAATCGAAGAGGCGCTCGCTTTCTCAAAAGCTGGGCTCCTCAGAGACCACGAGGGCCGATCTCAGAAATCGAAGAGGCACCTACTTTTCCAGCCTTGTCAGCACCTGTCACACGCACACTCAGCTTTGCGGAAATTATGGGCATTCTGTCGAAGACTTCTGGGGAAGTAGAAAACACATGAATCTTACTGTTCAATCACCCACTTCCCATACGCAACAATAGCTCATGGGTACAACATATAACTTTGCCAAAGTTCTCTGCCAAAATTGAGCACGTAAAGCTTGCAGCTCCCACTACATCGCTCTGACCAAGAAAGGTAAAAGAATAGCAAAGAAACAGCACTAACAAAGTTTAGACCCATAAATTTTGAAGATCTAGCTACCATATTATTACCCACAAGGGTCAAGGAACAGTACCACTGCTGGATAATTGGAAAGTCCCTGTGTGTCAACCTTTGTGCTTCGTGGCAAGGTAGACTAGCAAACATGCCCAACCTTTACTCACATTCGAGAAAACACTCCCAATAAGATTGCTTGCTCCAAAATCGAAGAGGCACCGTCCTCCGAATCTCGAGAGCCAGACTCCCAACATGACTACTTTCTCAAAAATCGAAAAGAGGGTAAATGAACAGTACCATTGCTGGATAATTGGAAAATCCCTGTGTGTCAACCTCTGTGCTTCGTGGTAAGGTAGACTAGCAAACATGCCCAACCTTTACTCACATTCGAGAAAACACTCCCAACAAGATTGCTTGCTCCAAAATCGAAGAGGCACCGCCCTCCGAATCTCGAGAGCCAGACTCCCAACATGATTACTTTCTCAAAAATTGAAGAGACACTGCTCATCGAATCTCGAGAGCCAGACCCCCAGCATGATTGCTTCTTAAAAATAGATGCATCGTTCTCCGAATCAATCGAAGAGACGCTCGCTTTCTCAAAAGCTGGGCTGCTCAGAGACCACGAGGGCCGATCTCAGAAATCGAAGAGGCACCTACTTTTCTAGCCTTGTCAACACCTGTCACACGCACACTCAGCTTTGCGGAAATTATGGGCATTCTGTCGAAGACTTCTCGAGAGCCAGATACCACAGACCACTTTTTCAAAGTGCTCTGACAGAGTTAAAACATGTGAAGCTGGCAGCTCCCACTACCGTGCTATGACCAAGCAGGGTAAAGGAATAGCATTACTACTTGTTGTTAGGGAGACTCCTATATATGTCGACCTCCATCCCCAACAGACAGGCAGACCTGCAAAAATGCTCAACCCTTCCTCATATCTGAGAGGGCACTCCTAACGAAGCCTTTCGAAATATTCAGCTTTCTTTCCCCCCGATAATACCTCTGCAAACAAGCTATACTAGAGCAAGAATATCTCATATCATCAGGGTTAAAAGCAAGAGTATCCCATATCATGCTTTTTCCCTGTCTTTTCCTTTGGCCTTGTTTTTACCTGCAAGACAAGGAGAAAGAGAGCAATCAGTCAACACTTGGAATCAAGCTTCCAGCCAGGAACTGACTGCCTGGAACCCCTTACCTGATTACTTACCTGGCATTGCTCTCGAGTACTCATCTTCAACATCTTATGTTTCCAGGGAAGATACCGCATCTGCTTGAGGAACAGATATGGCAAGTGCGAAGGATACAAGGAAACATGTGGAGACAAGCGTAACAGCACACGTGCCGATACATCCATTACTCTGTCAAAAGCAAAAGTATCCCATATCAGCAGGGTCGAACATACTCTAGATTTGATGGACTTGTTTTGACCCTCAAATTCTTCAGTCGGCTCTGGAGGAAACCAGAAAACCCTCCAGCTCAGTTCAAGAATAAGCCTGTGGAAAGTTACTTCTTCAAAAGCAAAAGTATCCCATATCATCTCTTCTCATTTTTCTTCTCTTTATCCTTCATGCTACTGCAAGATGGGGAGAATGTGAACAATCA
This sequence comes from Malus sylvestris, assembly GCF_916048215.2. Classification (NCBI taxonomy): domain Eukaryota; kingdom Viridiplantae; phylum Streptophyta; class Magnoliopsida; order Rosales; family Rosaceae; genus Malus; species Malus sylvestris. Next base: position 34,049,353 of record NC_062264.1, on the reverse strand, counting down.
GCCGGAGCTCTGATTGCTTACCTTGTCTGTCACCTCTTTCAGCAGATCCCCTAGCTCGGCGACTTGGGGGACTCCTACTACATGGTTTGTATCGCGCTTGACCAAGCCTGAAACTACAAGTAAGCTTCAAGTGAAATTGATACATTACCTTGTGCATCTCCACCAGTTAAAGATACCACCCCTGGATGGAGGAAGAGTACTTCCAGAGAAGATGCCACATCTACCTATGAGACAGATAAGACAAGTCAAGACGATACCACACTCCGATACTTAGAAGTTTCGTGATTACGAGATCATTCTCTCACAATATTTCCTAATGTCATTTGTACTAAATCATTCACTTGTACTCACTAAATGAGAGCTTGAACCTATGTACTTGTGTAAACCCTTCACAATTAATGAGAACTCTTCTATTCCGTGGACGTAGCTAATCTGGGTGAACCACGTACATCTTGTGTTTGCTTTCCTATCTCTATTCATTTATATACTTATCCACACTAATGACCGGAGCAATCTAGCAAAGATCATAAAAAGCGACCGTTTTCGCTACCTAGGATCTATCTTGCAAGAGAACGGAGAATTAGATGGAGATCTCAACCATAGAATACGAGCTGGATGGATGAAGTGTAAGAGTGCATCCGGCGTGTTGTGTGACCGTCGTAGGCCACTGAAGCTCAAGGGAAAATTTTATAGGACGGCAATAAGGCCAACGATGTTGTATGGCACAGAATGTTGGACGGTGAAGCATCAACACGTACACAAAATGGGTGTAGCGGAGATGAGGATGCTTCGTGGGATGTGTGGGCACACGAGAAAGGATAAGATTGGGCATGAGGATATCCGAGGTAAAGTAGGAGTAGCCGAAATTGAAGGAAAGATGAGAGAAAATCGGTTCCGGTGATTTGGACATGTGCAAAGAAGGCCAACTGACGCTCCGGTTCGAAGATGTGACTACGAGACAGAGGTTCAGGGCCGAAGGGGTAGAGGAAGACCTAGGAAAACTTTGGAAGAGACTCTAAGAAAAGACTTAGAGTACTTGGATCTAACGGAGGACATGACACAAAACCGAGCGCAATGGCGTTCTAGGATTCATATAGCCGACCCCACTTAGTGGGAAAAGGGTTTGTTGTTGTTGTTGTTTGTTGTTGTCTTGTTTTTTCAGCAACATGTTGTGCATGTCGTTAGCCTTCCTTGTGACTTGATTCACATGAGCTCTTGGTTTACATATTTCAATTCAAGATCCAAATTCAAATAAGAAAAGTAATTACTCATCTCAACAGATTCATTCCTAGAAACTAGTCAATTATAAACGTTCACGGGGTAATTAACTAAAATTAAAGTTCAGGAGGGAAACTGACCAATTATAAAAGTTCAGAGGATAATCAGCTAAGATTAAAGTTCAGGAGGAAATTGGCAAGTTCTTACAAGTTCAAGGGAAAAATCGACGAATTCCTTATGTTATAAATACAAAGTTAGTAGCCACTTAGTACTACGGTCTAGTGGTATTCCTTTTCACTTGTAAGTGAGATGTCTTATGTTCAATTCTCACTAAAGGCGAATTCGAACCACATTATTGCTAGCTCATTGTGAGACTAAGCCTACCTCCTCCCCTTAGTGTAGATAATATAATTTGTTAAATACAAAGTTAGTATGTGTATGTTAATTTTAATACATCTGACAATAGCAATTTTAATACATCTTACAATAGCAAGAGACATTTATGACTACATAACCAGTCAACTGACAAATGGAGAAAATTTATAGTCCTCTTCTTCTTGTATCCATTCCCCTTGCTATGTTGCAGTTGGGCTTTTCCATTCCTTTCTTATTCTCCTATTTATGTCAGGAAATCATTTTCCTTTTGCTTTATTGCCTATAGAAAATTCTAGGTGAAAACTAAAAGTAAGCTTATGTTAATGAGAAATTTTTCGATAGAGCAGTTCTAACAAAGGATGAGACTATCGTGGATTTGGATGAACCAAAATATAAGTTTTATGCTTCTGTGAGATTTGTCGTGCATATAATCAACTTAATAAGGCTAACCTACTAAAAACTTTATCCTATTTGAGATGGTCATGCTTTTATCATAAAGTAGATTAATTAGATCATCTCCAAAGGAGATGTCAAATTTTAAATCTAAAATTTAAATTTGAAGGCTTAGGTGGCACTTGGCATGTTTTAAACTTTTGCTCTTCAACCGATATGTCAAATTTTAAACATAAAATAATAATTCATATGTATTTTCTTTGCATTGGGAATGAAAATAAACAAAACGATAATGCTTTAAACCAATAAAAAATTAATAAAAAGATTTAATAATTAATTAAAAAAATCTGAAGGTGTTGTCAAATTTGGCAACAAGGAGGAGAGATGTCAATCCATGTCATGCCACATCAGATTTGGCTTCTCGGTTGGGAAACATTAATACTGTCTTTTGTTACCGTTATTGCTGATTTGGACATTTTGACATCTCCTTTGGAGATGCTCTTAGTAGTCAATAAATAGAACTCCAAGTTTGTTTTGGAAAGCTTAAGTTTCTTTCTTCTTTCTTCTTCTAACATGCATACCCAACACCTCTGACATTTACACAATCGACTGATATGTACATAACTATTGGTTAGTAATACTTGTTTCAACTTGAAGAAAGTTGAAGTTCTACCATAAAACTAATTAATAATATGGGAAGTAGTCTAATTACTTATAACATGCATGCTTCTTTCTTTGATGTTGAATTCGTGCTTTCAACACAATTTTGTTAAAGGAGTTTTCAAGTTCAATTCCCCTCTTCCTCGAGATTAGGGACAAAGGAAAATAAACCTTATATAAACGGACAATGTACTCACCCGCCAAATACAATCCACATCCAACCTAGCTCAGAACTAAATAAATTCGAATAAATAAATAAAGAAGTCCAGCATGTTGTAAAATCAACGGTGGTGCAGTGGAATAAATAAACAAGACACAAAATTTACGAGGTTCTTCTACAGTCAGTGTGACTGGAGTACGTCCTCAGGGCAGCAGTGGTGCTTTCATTATAATTTGGAATGATAGGAGTACAAAGATAACTCTCTCTATTCTCTCATCTCTTCTTCCTCTCTTTTCTTTCTTCCTTTTCTTTCCTCTCTCTCCCCCGTGAACTTATCCCTTTGGTGTTGTGTGGGATTTGTATTTATATAGAAAATATGAGTCATAGGAAGCAAGCTTCGGCAGACAGTGGAAGGGCAACTTGCCCATTATTGAATTATTTGAGTAGACATTCACTGTTCTTCTGGAATGATATTTTCTCATCGTTCTTCTGGAACGATGTTATTTTCTCACCCTCACGGCGAGAAAATTGTCTTATCAAAATGACGGTCCGCAAACCACGCGGTAAACATATCCCCAGTCAAGGGTTCTAAATATTGAATGATAGATGGTGTTCAACATCAATGCCCAATCTGCGATGATGCCTCATTTCAGTACGTTGTGGCAATGCAATAAGCACAAAGATAACACAATCAAAAACTCGTAAATGTGTAATGTTTGGCTAATAGCCAAACACGAGTTGTGCTGAGAAGTATTGATGGTTGATAATAGGTCTCAATCGAACTAATAATGCATCATGTAAAATGACATGGCTCCATGTATAAAACTGGCAATTTTGTTTTCATGAGCAGAGCACGGGTAATCAATTTCATCTGGTTAATAAATGATTTTGCTAAACCATTTTGAGTATGAACATGAGGAACTTCTAGTCCTCATTTAATAGTTTATGGACTGAGACTCTTATGGCCTTTATTGCAATTAAGTTATGGCACTCCGGCTCTTCAAACTTAAGGTACTCATCAAGGAACTTCATGTCTTGATCTTGAGAATCAAGGGACTTCATGCCCGATCTTTTTGTATGATGGAAATTCGGGTCCAATCATTTTATATGATGAGGATCAAGAAACTACAGGTTTTGATCTGATCAAGGAACTTCGGGTCCTTGTTATACTCATCGTAACAAAAGAAGTACAATAAGTAAATTAAAGCAACAAGCGGTAATTTCAGCCATAGTAAATAAATTGCATTTAAGTAAATGAAGTTTGTGACAAGAGCTTTAATTCAGCACCATTCACATAAATCAAAACTTAAAGCAGTAGGCGGTAAAACCGTCTGTAATAAATAATTGTTTTAAAGTAAACAGAACTTATGAAAGTATTTTAAGCCAATATCATTCATATAAATAAATATATATATTTTTCTTCTTTCTTTTCAGATGGTGCAACGCCATCCAAAAGCCTTTACTTTTTTTTAATTTTTTAATTTTTTTAATTTTTTTCATTCACATGCTGCACCATTCCAAAAAACATTTGCCCTTTTTTTTTCATTTATTTGTTTTCTTTCTTGGTTTCCTCATGGTGCCTGATGCACCATCATTTTTCCTTTTATTTTATTATTTTGTCTTATGCTTTTTCAAAAGGTGTTGATGCACCATTCCATTACTTTTGCCCCTTTTTCTTTGTAAAACCCCACATACTGTTACTTCTTCTATGGGAGAGGCTAGATAAGGAATACCATTTCCCACCCCCTTGTTTTCTTCGTTTTTCCTTGCATGGCCCAGAGAACACGGCATCGTGAAGCAAGAACCTCCCTATAGGGACATAGATGCCAACGAAGTTGATGGAGGCACAAGAGAGGGAGGCCTGTGTGGAGTCAGTCATGCCATCACCATCTCAGACAACCGAGTATTCATGGGAGTTCTCGAGATTCGTCGAAAACGATGCGATCTGGGTTTCCAAGTCTGATGAGATTCTTCTGGATATCTAGAAACCAGTTGTCAGGTACAAGTTTTCTTATTTCGTGACGACTACAGGTTGTTGTAAATTTCAATTCTCACCGGAATTCGATGGGGCGTTTCTGGCGCGGTGGGAGAGACAAAAAATGGACATACCTTTGCTTGTTTTGCTGCACCTTTGTTTGTCTGTAAGATCTCTCCATCTCTCGTCCACAAGAGAAAGATGAGATTACAGGTCTAGCAGGGATAAGGATCATCATATCAACAGTTAGAGTGATAAAAGAAAAAGTGATGAAAGAAAGCTTGATAGATTTTTGGGACAAGATGATCTTCCCTGTTTGCCATGTCTGGCTTGCCATCTCTATTATGTGATTTTTCTGGTGCTCCTTCTCAGAGCTAAACTGTTCCTAGTACCGCAAGTTCAACTTGTGTTTATTCGAATTTATGACGTTATACTTTTCACTGACATGAGAGTTTCTCGTCTTGATAACGTATTGTAAAATCGACGGTGGGTGCAGTGGAATAAATAAGCAAAACACAAAATTTACAAGGTTCCCCTACAGTCAGTGTGACTAGAGTACATCCTTGGGGCAGCAGTGGTACTTTCATTATAATTTGAAATAATAGGAGTACAAAGATAACTCTCCATATTCTCTTATCTCTTCTTCCTCTCTTTTCTTTCTTCCTTTTCTTTCCTCTCTCTCTCTCCCGTGAACTTATCCCTTTGGTGTTGTGTAGGGTTTGTATTTATATAGAAAATAGGAGTTGTAGGAAGTAAGCTTCGGCAGACAATGGAAGGGCAACTTGCCCATTATTTAATTATTTGAGTGGACATTCACTGTTCTACAACACATCACAATATATACAGGCATCAAACTGGATCCATGCCAAAACATTACAATTAAGGTTTGCACAGAGTATTTCTTTAATGTTCTTGTTTAGGGCAGCTAGTTGGGACAGGCTATAGTTATTAACAACACATAAATTACAACCAAAGATGAATAATTAATAATTTTACTGTGACAAAGCACTTGTGTTGTAGACAAGAAGAGCACCCCCTGCAAGAATGCCAACTAGGGTAACTGCCCAGATGGACAAGCCAGTAACACCTGCAGTTTCATGCATATTAATTTATCTTAATTCACTTTCATAAGCATTACTTAATTACTACATCAGGTCAAGCAAGAAGATAATGCAACTGTGCCTTCTGAATTCTTAAATTTAAGCATATTAAACAATATTCTTATGAAGTTGAAGTTGCTTACCCCCAGCATAGACATCACCACTTGGAGACCAGTCATCTTTGTTGTAGATGGGGCTGCATATCAATTATCAGAAATAACTTAACAACCTAATTAATTTGAAAATTTATTCATTTTGAGAATGCTTAGACCGTTAGAGGGCATCACGCAACTAAAAGGATACTCCTTGTCAAACAAAAATAGAAAATATAAAATAAAAAAAAAGAGCTAGTTTTTTCTAATAGGGAGCTGTTATTGACCCGCTAATTAACGTTCCCACAATATTACAAAATCCATATATAATATTCTTTAATACCATAGGTAATATTATGGATGCTTCAAAAACATTGAAATAAGAGATACGTTATCAAGTCAATCAATGATAATTTTAGCAAATATAATTTACACGTTTAAGTTTAACCCTTAAATTGGTAAAAAAAAGGACTCGTATAAAAAATTCAGTACCACGAGAAGTAGATAATCTAAATCCAAAAGTAAACTAACCAGAGCAGTGAGAATATTCACACATATATATGGCACGAATGAAGTTTGAGAGTTGTACCTGTATCCATCAACATTAGCACCGTACTTGTCTACAAACTGGTAGACACCCTTTCCCTGAATCAAAGTTTAAGGGTCCAAAAATTACAAAGCAGATCGATTGAATATGCATGACGCTGATCAAAGAACAAGAAGAAGGAATCTATATATTTCTGCAGATTGAAATGAACATGCATAGATACATATATATAGATTTCTATAAAAGGCATGTAAAGCCCTTGGGTTAGTCCAAGTGCGCATGCGTAGCGAACGAAGGGAGTAATGAGTTAGGATTAGAGTAATAGATCAAAGGTTCAACTTATTAACAAAAACAAAAGAAAAAACTGCTCACTAATAAGTCTCTCATGCAATCGCTTATATAGTTTATATTGACCTAGTACATGAACCGATGTGAAACACAATTTTAATGATTTTCTTTGTTTCATGTGAAGCACAGTAGTTTCGCTATTACGTATATGGTAACAAAAATGAAAGGTAAGAAAGACCAATTAATTACCTTACCCTTCCTCCCGGAGGCATCGACACCCTCCCTCAAGTCCATGCCGCCATTAATTCCTGCAACACATTTTTATTTTATGTATTATCAAAATCAATCCTAGCTAAGAAAAATGCGCATATATGTAGTTCTATCGAACTTTTTGTTTTTATATTTTAATTGAGATATAGTTCGTTTTCTTCCATGAGATTTGAATTCAGAAAAACTAGATTATCATGCACATAGTGTTACCATAGGGGGTGGCAGTCTTGATCTTCTTGCCGCCACTTGCTTGCACCTTGAATGAAGCAGAAGACCTGGAAAGAGAGGGAAGGCCTCCCACTGCTGACTTGTCAACAGTGAGAGGAGATGGTTTTAGGCTCACTGAAGAAGTCATGACTGAGGCTGCCATTTTTGCTTAAGCTTCTCTTCTCTGGACTCCTGCTGCTTTTTCTGTTGCTGATCGTGTGGTGTGCGGCATCCAAGTCCCTGATAATAATAACACTAACCATGGAGGAGAGAGGACACGTGGCAATGGTTCTGTGGGTGGTTGTGGATATGATATTGCAAAACATTATAAAAAAAATGGGAATATTTTTGCTCTCAATTTTATCCTCTTTGGATATATGCAAATCCAAGACCCCGTTTTGAATCTGACACGTGGACTAGGGCCAAATGGGAAAGAGATTAGTGGTTTGGAACTTTCGGGATTGAACCTAGACGCCTCTTAATTACGGAAAGGGATGTGTTATCCACATATCATATTTTACTTCTCACAGACCTCTTGATAATTTATGTATATTGATCTTCTTCAATTCATCCGATCCGATGATCGAAAATTAAAAAGGTGTGTGAGAAGTAAAATGGGGTGTATGGATATCACACCCCTTACAGAAAAGGATCCTCGTTTACGGGGATCTTAGGATCCAGTGATCTTGACCGTTTATCGTACATTGTATGGTCAAAAAATTTAAAATTAAATATAAATAGTACCTAAAGATTTCTGACCGCACGATGTACGACGTCGATGAACAGTCACAATCACTGGATCCCTAAGATTCCCAGAAAAATGATCTGACGAGGATGTTTTCCCTTAATTACAGTTATACTAATGACATGTTTGCTTTTAGGGAATTGTTATTAGCACTCCAAAAATCTCATTTTATACTCCAAACTTTCTATATTGGGAAAGAAAAATACATTTGTGATGAGTGTAAAATGAGATTTTTGGAGTGTCAATAACATTTCCTTACTTATATATATATATAAAGTCAGAAGGCAAAAACAGTGAAACATTCATAATTTTAAAATTGTTTCTCCCATTAAATTTTCAAATAAAATAAGAAATTCATAAACAAAAAAAATATAGAGCCAATTGACACATGCATATGCGTGTGGCAGCAGGCTAGTTTACATAGAACGTGAATTAAAACCATTTTGACTATTGAGCTGCTTGTGTTTGTTAAAATATGAGGTAGTGAAATCATTTCAATTTATATTTCTCTATATGTGTTTACTAACACATGAAATAATAAAAAATGTGTAATGTTTATCCTTAAAATTCGTAATCTACGATTTTAAAATCAAGAATCAAATCAACTAGAGGAGACTACTTGCTCTAATTCACTTTCTTTACCTCCTCTATACCTAACTACTTTGATTCCTTACTTCCCTATCACGTGTTCTCAATTTCGTGCTACATTTTAGTGGTAATCGAAAATCAAGCGAGAAATTACACTTAAAGAAGTGCAAATGAGTTACCTCCAAATCAAAAAGAAAAATAAAGTAGTGCTACATTGAGCTCAGAACAAAGAACTTAAAATGAAATGGAATTTCTTCATATATGGTTTATAACATCATAATTCATAGTGAATAATGAACAACACATTTGCTTATAAATTTGAGATTATTTTCTTAGTAGAGTCGAACCAAGTTGTTACAGACTTCAGCACTAAGAACCAAATACAGAGGAAAAGAAAGCAAATTACTAGTTAAAATCATAACACTAATGCTAATTATCATAAGCAGCTGAGGATCTCTGTGAGTTTCGACGCAGCAGCTATTCCGCTAGCTATAGCACCTTCAACATTAGGACTAACACAGAAATCTCCACAGATAGCAAGCCTCTTGTTCTTATCCCAAAGGCATTTCTCGTCTCCGGCTACGCTTGCGGCTGGAAAAGCACTTCCCCTACAAACAAAAATCCAATGGTATCACACAGCTTTAAAGCATTGCAGAGTATCAAGAATGAACTCAACTATATATAATTGATTTTAGACTGCATTTTGAGATTACACCTTCACCTAATTATTTCAGATCCCCAAACTAACAAGTATTTTCGTTCCTGGTGTGGACTTTAAAGTTAAACTAATATAACAGAAAGAAAAAAAAAGAGAAATTTATAGAAACTTTGATGCAAAGATTTTTCTAAATCTCTAACTGTGCATTTCACAGATTGGCTTAGGCTTGGACAACATTCAAAGGGATTCTCATTGAGTGAAAAGACAGCTACATTATAAAAGACATATATCTGTGCGATTAAAACCAAGTACAAGAATGCACGAGAGGAAAGATTGTTCAGGCTGATTCAGCCTAAAAATCGAGGTAATTGACCTGGACTGTCTTTTCTGGCTTACTAATATAAGTTTGGTCCCCATACTGAACCGAATGGCCCAAGTTCAAACAGTACTTGTATTGCTGGCCGAAAAAGGTCCTTTTACTTATGTTTGCGATATGATTAGTATTAGACAACTAGCACTAAATATTGAGTTCTAGAATATACTGACCATCTATGAGCTTTCTTGAAAAAGGCGTGTGGAATATTAAGTCCCATGCTTTGAAATTCTTGGAATAGTTCTTCAGCCACTTTTGTCAATGTTGCATTCGAAAGTTTCTGAAGTCCAGTTTGAGCAATTACACTCTGAGCATACTCCATTGTTGAATGCAAAACCCATCGCTCGCTTAAAAAAGAAACAAATAAACGAAAGATGGCAAAATGATAAGGACAACGCCAACACCAAATAAAAAAGACGAGGTGGATTGTTATATTCCATGAATACCTGGAGGTAGAACGGCCAGGCTTGCTGCTGTCACAATGAGCCCAGCTTAAGACTTCAGAACTTTTTATTGAGAAACCTTTGAAGGGTATCTGAGTCATAAATTAGGCACCAGGGTCAGCCCAGATCAACATCAAATACAAGAAAAGAGAGTTCAAACTAAAAATGTGATACAAAAGGTTGCAGGAATACATGAAGCCAAACCTAGCATCCCGAGAAAAAGGAAAAGTTGAACCATGTAGAATTTGATGAATGCAGAGTCTACAGATGACCATATAACTTTAAGGAGACATAATAAATATCTTACCGATGACACAGGCTCTGAAAATGCTATCATGAGAGCAAAGCATGGACGGACAGGAATAGCATTTAACTTAACCGCCAACTCTGGAACTAAATTTAAATCTGCACACATCGCAAATGGTTAGATCCACAATGCTATTATGCTATTCTTCAGAAAACAATGCGGTCAAGTTCCAAGTAACCGGTAAGAAAATAGGAGGCTCTATTCAATGCAATGACACTTTGTAAGCATTCCAACTGTTGTTCAATGTGATGCATCCTACTCAAGTTTCATTTCTTCCATAGCTAGAGTCCAATTGGTCAGAAGAAGGAAGGGATATGTAGTAAAAACAAGTATTTGCTGCTATGTCAGGTTTGTAGTATCCACGTAAATATTAACCAAACAGGACAAGATCGTCAATTTGACCCACCAATAGGACAAAGTATGCATAACATAAACCACTAACACTGACAAGCTCACCAAGAACTGCCACTTAATAAAAGGACTAAATATTGCAGACAATTTTCTAGACATACTTCAAATAAAAAGAACTTGAAGGAGTGTGTTCAATACCAAGAGGTGGCTGTCTTCCTGTAACACTTGTAAACCTGGGCGAAACTAGGTTTTTGTCTGTTGCAACCACTCCCTTAAACTGGCCAAGATTTTGCCCATCTGAACCTATCAATGACCACAAATTTTCATCCTCTAGCCACTCCAATCTCCCAACACTCGCCCCAAACTTACTTTCCACTCCTAAAGAAAATTATAATGCAAAGTAAGCAATTAGGGATAATGGAAGTAGATATTCAACCTTGAATGGAAATCATTCCAACAAAATCAGTAGTTTAGTACATACCGGGCTCTTGGCATAATGCTCTGCATATAGAATTCATGCCTGGCATACCCACATATCTCTTACTTATTAATCCTTCCTAAATGAAATTGATATTCAGATTGGCTGAAATGACATTTCTCAACTATAAAATAGACGAGACAGATGGGACATTTGTTTAACAAAACTCAGCAGAAACAACAATAAGAGATTGAAATTTTTATTATAAGACTAATAATAACAGAAAAGAGCGACATAGAGGATAAAACATATCCAGAAATCCTTACGATTATAACTTGGAGCCAACTTAACACGACAATACTAGACAAACACATAAATGATGTAATCAAGATGAAGCATAGGTACTCATGAGCCAACAGATTTCACAAATGACATATGTTTCCAGTCATTACAAAACACGCTTGCTGATTAAAGCAGTACTTGCAAACCTGTTCAAGGTCAAAAAATTTGTTGGAAATGCGATCAAAGAAGCCAAATTTCTCTTTCCAGCAAGCAACAAGACCCTTTGATTCCCATTCACGAACAAGACCGAGAACCTCGGTTTTGTTGGCATTGAAAAATGGAGCACCATGGTCAAACAATAGCTCCTTCTCATCTTCAACAACTTCTCTATATGAATTTGAAAAGGATATAATAAGTAAATTTGTAGTAAGAACCGAAAGAGAAAAGAAACTCATTTGTAACAACTCCTTCCCAGGTTATTTGAATTTCCAAATAACATTGAAATCAAAGGGCTTTCTTTCTTAATGAAATGGTAAATGTACTAAGTGGTCATATCTGTTTGTACAACAGCGGTAAACCAACCGATACGGCATTTCAAAATAGGCAGTCATATCAGTTTGAAAACAACTTGAATAATTTAGCAAAATCCTCTAACATTTCCCTAATCACATACATTAAAACCTCAGTCTTTCTCTAACATTTCCCTGATCTTATGCAGTGTGCCAAAATTTTCCCACTAACCAAACAGAGCGTAACAAAGAAAACCCATTTCTGACAACCAATTGCACATTTAATCCCCAAACAAAATCAAAAAATTTTGAAAAGAAAGTGGACCTAAATTTGTAAAACAAGAGTAGAAAAGGTACCTTCTCTGAGACATGCGGCCGCCGGGGCCTCTGGCAGACTCGAACAAAGTTACAGACACTCCATTTCTGGCGAGAGTTGATGCACACACTGCTCCTGCAACTGCAATATTCAAATCAGTGATCAGATAATATGATTTAATCACGAGATTAAACAAACAAAATACAAATCAAAAGGAAAAGGGAAAAGTAAAAAATGGGTTCTGAAGTTTGATGCTTTTACTTCCACTTCCCACCACCGCAACTTTAGTGGTATTCATTGCTTCACTCCTGCTCAAAGTCTGCTCCGCTCTCTTTCCTTCCTTCCCACTGTTCGTTGCTTCACTTCCCGGCACAAACTGAGGTAGTTGGTAGTTGGATCTCTACTATTAACTCAGCTTTCTGCATTATTGTTGGACCATTAAAGATTCAAGCTTGCTCTTAACGGGCCTCAATAATCGGCCCACGGTTCTACGAAAATGAAAGTACAGATTTTTTTTTTAAGAGTTTTAATAAAAAGTCTACAGTACTGTTCATTTTAAAGAAAAACCATATTTTTACACTAAAAAGTCAAATCTGATATTATTCATTTTACCCTTTATTTTGTTCTTATCATTAAAACTCAAAGTTTTCAAGCCTTTTTCATTAGTTTTTTTTTTCTTTTTGTTATGGTCCCTAGGACTTCATTTTATTCTCACCTTTTTTTTTTGAGGAATTTAATGTAAAATTTTGTTATATGACGTATTGTGTTCCAATTACAAATATTTGAATTTTTTTTCCTATCATGTCTTGATTATAGAATTTATTTATATAGCTAAGATATGACTCACACCCTAACTCGTGAATAGTCCTTATTCGCAGGTTAGGGCATGACATCAACAGACTTTTTTTTGGGGTTCCTCGATGCTTTAATTTTGAATAGTGTGATGAGTTCCATTGGCTAGAGTATATTATGAAAAAAGATGCAGCATATTGTATTTATTGCTATCTATTTAGTCGCAATTTTCAACAAAGAAGTAATGATGTCTTTGTTGGGAAAGGGTTTGAAATTTGGAATAAATGGTTAGAATTACTTAGGGGACATGAAGGATGTGTTTCTAGTATTCACAATAAAGCTAGCAAAAATGTTTGGATCTAATAAATCAAAAACAACATATTGTGTCACATCCCAAACCGCCTTCGCCGTAGCACGATATTGTCCGTTTTGGGTTACGCCCTCACGATTTTGTTCCTAGGAACTCACGAGCAACTTCCCAGGGGGTCACTCATCCTAGGATTGACCTAGCCCAAACTCGCTTAACTTCAGAGTTTCGATGGAATCCGAAGCTAGTGAGTTCCCAAAAAGCCTCGTGGTGTATGGAGATGGGTATATAGATATAAGACACATTACTCCCTCTCCATTGGTCGACGTGGGATGTTACAATCTACCCCCCTAGGGGCCTGACGTCCTCATCGGCACACTCGCACCACACGGCAAAGTGGCTCTGATACCATTATGTCATATCCTAGACCGGCTCCGTTGTAGCACGATATTGTCCGCTTTGGGCCACGCCCTCACGGTTTTGTTTCTGGGAACTCACGAGCAACTTCCCAAGGGATCACCCATCCTAAGATTGCTCTAGCCCAAACTCGCTTAACTTTGGAGTTCTAATTGAATCTGAAGCCAGCGAGTTCCCAAAAGGCCTCGTGCTATATGGAGGTGGGCATGTACATATAAAGCACATCACCCCCTCTCTATTGGTCGATGTGGGATGTTACAATGACTTGATTATGATTTCATAAAGCATGATTCTATACTCAATGTTTATAGATTGTGATCGATGGTCTGTTTTTACTAAATATCACATACTTGTATTATTGTCACTCACCCAAGCCTCGCATTTTATCTAAGTATCTGATTGGCCCAATGTACTATTTCTATGATGTAGACATTGATTTTACATGTGACAGGTCTGGGGAAACTACGAGAAAATGCTTGATATTTTGGATTTTGTTAAATGGTCCGAAATCCTTGCTCTTGTTCATTTCCATAAGGTTAATCTGGAACCCTAGATTCGAGCAAATGGGAATTACCCTCATTAGACCTTGTGAATATAAATTAGATTTACCATGTTTATTACTTATAATCCAATTAGGGAATTATATAGAGTTCTTTAATTATATTCATAAAATGACATGTTATCGCATTATTTGATTAACATAGTTAAATGCTAAGATCGTGAATTGTTTAATTTATGGGATTGTGGAATGACATTGAATATGATTGTTATTATTATGATTATTTTAGTTGATCAAGGTAGCTTGAGATTAATATTGTGTTTCGTTGGTTATTTGATATGTTACATGATGTGGATGTATCACGTTGAAGATAAGGTGAATTATGTGATAATTGTTCAAGTGTAATGTATGACGAACTACAAATGACTTGATCCCTATTGAGGGTACGTAGGCAGTCTAACGAGGAGGTTAGATGCAGCCATAAAGTATACGAAAAATCACTACGAAATTCAATTCTGGAGTTGTAATTTGCCATATTCCGGAGGCGGAATAAGTTTGAGATACGAGTTTTTGTGACGTCACGTGTTGATCCTGGCGTATGTCGAAATCGGGTTGTGATAACTTTTAGTGGTATCAGAGCTTAGGAATTAGGTCCAAGTCCTATACCTATGGTTGTTAGAAATGGTGTTAAGGAGTTAGATTGTAGTGATAATGAATTTTCACTCAAATCTTGGATGTTGATGATTGTGAATTGAATCATGAGCATATTGATGAATTCTTGTTAGTGGTGGTATTCTTTGTGTTTGTATAAAGATTGGTGTTAAGATCGTGCTGAGACGACGATGATTGTATTTCTGAGTTGAGGTATAATGTTGTCGAACTTGAGTTAGCTAAATCTGGATATAGCTGAAGTGTGAACGTATTTGTGCCTCATTATTTGTTTAAATTGTTGCTTTGGTGGATAATGAAATGAATTGAGTTGAATGGGAGTAGAAAAATTTTAAAATGTCATATTTCATGTTATAGCTTCAAAGATGAGCGCTTGATTAAAGTCTCAGATTAATCTTGAATTGGGTTGATATTATGTTATGCATTATGAAAATTTTGAACGTTAAGATGATTGTGAAATTGTGACAAGTAGATGGAAAAATCGTATTATACCTGTGTAATTGAGAGATGTTGAATTGGGGCGAAACAACTCATGGATGTGGAATTGGGCAAAATGACCCATAGAATGTGGAGAAATGGTTGAACGGGCACAAAGGCCCAATGCTTTCGGGAGAAAGCATGTGTGGGCTGCGAGAATTATGTGTGGGAAGGTATACTTGTCAGATATATTACGATCCTTTATGGTCTATTAGTCACTTATTGGGATAAAAGAAAAAGGTGATAAAATTGTTGTTTTGCCAATGATGTGATTTTGCTCGGAATTTCGGATATTTGATTTGCCAACTCTGATGGTTTGGCTTGAAATTCTAATATTTATTGAACTAATGAGGACTGTGGCTTGATGTATGATATTTACTTTGCCAATGTGTATGGCTAGAATTTCAGATAAATTATTTGAAGCCGGAAGTGCGGTGTGTAATTGTTGATTATGTTTTGATTAAGTTGTTCAGTTAACCTCTTTTTAGAGTTTTGAAGTTGTACTAAGAAATTCATAAGTATCGTTATTACCTTGTACTGGAGTAAGAACGCTTTCATTTAAATCATGGATATAGGTGATTGTGAATCGATTCGTATTTACGTTATAAAATTCTTAATCGATGGACCATTCATCGTGATTGCATGAGAATTAGTATTGTCGCTGCAAAAATGACAATTATAAATCAAAGTTCAAAATGTCGAATTTGTTGATAGGAAATTGTGTTAAGTATCGTTATTACCTTGTACTGGAGTAAGAACGCTTTCATTTAAATCATGGATATAGGTGATTGTGAATCGATTCGTATTTACGTTATAAAATTCTTAATCGATGGACCATTCATCGTGATTGCATGAGAATTAGTATTGTCGCTGCAAAAATGACAATTATAAATCAAAGTTCAAAATGTCGAATTTGTTGATAGGAAATTGTGTTATTAGTGCAAAGGAACGATACTAGAAATTTCGAGGACGAAATTTTTTTAAAGAGGGGAAGAATGTGAAATCTCATTCCTAGATTTCACTGTTATAATCTACATATTTGTTTATACCATATTTAGGGCCTCGTATTTAGATCTCGTACAAATACTCTGGGGACTTAAATGTAATTATGTGATAAAGGAAAGGGCAAATATGTAATAAGTGAAGAGTCCTTATTCTATAAAAAGACCCATCACCCTCATAATTAGGGGAGGTTAATTCTTAGGCCTAACCCCTGATCCTATCAAAGCTTTGACTCTCAGAAGCTCTCTCCCTCACTCCCCTCACCATCATTAGAGAACATCAACTCTAGCCCATTATTTATGTACTGAGGAGCGAGCCCTTATTCTATAAAAGGGACTCCCTCACTTTCATTAGAGAGCACCCATTATTCATGTACTGAGGAGCGATCCCTTATTTTATAAAAGGGACTCCCTCACCTCCATTAGAGAGCATCGCCGCCAGCTGAGCAACCGCCTCGCCACGAGCATCACTCATAACTCATCACTTATGTATTGAGGAGCGAGCCCTTATTCTATAAAAGGGACTCCCTCATCATCATTAGAGAGCATCGCCGCCTACTGAGCAACCGCCTTACCGCGAGCATCAACTCTAGCCCATCATTTATGTATTGAGGAGCGAGCCTTTATTCTATAAAAGGGACTCCATCACCATCATTAGAGAACATCAACTTCTAGCCTATCATTCATGTATTGAGGAGCGAGCCCTTATTCTATAAAAGGGACTCCCTCACCTTCAACGCCACAAGCCGAGCCAACCAAGGCAACATAAGCCACAAGCTGAGCAGCCTCGCAGCATGTGCTACTTCTAGTTGAGCATCATTTCAGATTGAGCACCGCCTCATATCGAGTATCAGTTCAAGAGAACATCTAGTTACTTCGGCCCACACATAGACTGAATTTCAAGTCTCCAGCCAAAAGACTTTCTTGACTGAAGACTTAGGGGACTATTGTTTATACCATATTTAGGGCCTCGTATTTAGATCTCGTACAAATACTCGAGGGACTTAAATGTAATTATGTGATAAAGGAAGGGGCAAATATGTAATAAGTGAGGAGTCCTTATTCTATAAAAGAACCCCTCACCGTCACAATTAGGGGAGGCAAATTCTTAGGCCTAATCCCTGATCCTCTCAAAGTTCTGACTCTCAGAAGCTCTCTCCCTCACTCCCTTCACTTCTCAGAAATGCAATATCAGTGTGGACGTAGCCCAAACCTTGGGGTGAACCACGATTCATCTTGTGTTATTTACATTTCATGCAGATTCACGATTGGATTTACGTTGTTCCAAGACCTTTCGGTTTTTATGCATCAACATTTGGTGCCGTCTATGGGAATCGATACGAAAAGTTGTGTCGGTTCTCTTTCATTTTTTTCAACTCCATCGTGAATCTGCAAAAACCCAAAAACAATCATCACCAGATTCCTCATCACTCTGGTTGTCATCACCGTCACTATTGCTATCCGAGTCAGGGTCAAATTCATCATCACTATTCAAGTCACCCGCATTCGCCAAAACTGACACATCTTCAATGTCATACGCCAAATCAGCCGGCCTCTCATCATCCAAAGTATACAGCATAACCACACGATCATTCTGGTCGCTCATATCATGCAAATGGATCATACGGTGGCTGTCAACCATGAAAGCACGAGCCTTAGGAGACAAATTGATAAGCTTCTTCAGGTCCCAGTAGCAACCCCAATTGATCAACAGTATCGAAACTGGGTTTTCAGAGGAAGAACACAAATCTGGGTATACATACTTGTGAATCTCCTGAAACAACGAGACAGGGTAGCACGCGTATCGGATCGAATTGGACTCCAGGACATGGAAGATGATTTTGAGGGCACAGAGCGAGTCTGTATCTGAATTTGATGAACAACTCAGAGAATCTCACAAAATAGCAGAAGTTTTCGAAATCCAAGTTAAGGGTTTCGATCAATCTTCCGAATAACGAGATTTCCCTGCTGAAAATCCGGCATTTGAGCTTTTCGGAAGGCAGAGCAAAGGAAGATGTTTTCTCTCTGGTGACCGGATAATTTCCTCTGAGATCGTCGAATGTGAGGATTTCAGGAGTTTTGAGAAGTGGGGCGACGGCAGATGGAGATTTGTACAGAAGTCATCAGACAGTTTTGGAAGTTTTGAGAGAGTTGGATGTTGATGTTTTGGCGCTGCAGGATGTGAAGGCGAAGAAGGAGAAAAATATGAAGCCGCTGTCAGAAATGGTGGCGGCGTTGGGGATGAATTATGTTTTTGCCGAGAGCTGGGCGCCGGAGTACGGCAACTCCATCTTGTCGAAATGGCCGATTAAGCGGCCCAATGTCAAGAAAATCTTCGATGACACCGATTTCAGATTCCTTACCGTAGCTGGGCTTCCGACCGTACCCAGATTCGAATTCAGCTGGGTTGCCTCGTACTCGGGCTCTCTCCTGTACCTAGATCCACAACCTCCCAGTGATCTAGACACCCATCATCAGCAACCTCCTTGCTGACATTTCCCGAATAATTGCTTCCACTACCATCATTAAGATTCGTCATCGAATCATTGCAATCCAAACTGCTCCCACTCGGACTGGTTGTCAGAAACTTTAAATCGCTGTCATGGATGCTCGAATTGTCATTCTCTCCTCCGGTTGAACTCATTTCCACACCCACGAAGAAGATAAGTGGTTGTCAGAAACTTTATATTTCTTTATGCTATTTCTCAATTATTCTGTAAATGATGCCATCAGAAATGGTGAGTCTGAAGGGTTTAATTAACCACCCACATGGATGGCTTTTGTCGACCACCCACATCTACATGGAAAAGCTTGCTATAGGTTTGCTGTAAAGCAAGCATGCAAATCTGCAAAGGAGCATGCTTTGAAAAATGGACCCATTATGTCTACTTGAGCAAAGAAACGCAATGGGAAGCAGAAACAAAAGAAAAAGCAAAGCAGAAAAGAAAGGAGAAAGCAAAAGAGAAAACAAAAGCAAGGAATAAACACCCTACCAGAATTATGTGATTTGCTTTTCTTGTTTTTGTATAATGTGATTTATTTTTCTTATCTTTCAGAGACATCTGTATAAACCCCATCAGAGGGTAATAAAAAAAATTAAAAAAATGGCAAAGCCCAAAATAAATGGGCTGGAATGTTGTGTAGTGGGCGAAGGCCCATAAGCTCAAAATAGCTCCAACCAGGTGATCAAAAGAACGCCCAGTACTCCAAAATTATTCGGCAACCCGCCACTATTACCACCAACCAGGTGATCAAAAGTACGCCCAGTACTCCAAAATTATTCGGCAACCCGCCGCTATTACCACAACCAACCACGTGATCAAAAGTACGCCCAGTACTCCAAAATTATTAGGCAATTTGCACTATTACCATTAACCAGGTGATGAAATGTACAACCCGTACTCTAATATCATTTGGCAACTAGTCATTCATGCCACCAACCAGGTGATGAAATGTACAACCCGTACTTTAATATCATTTGGCAACTAACCATTCATGCCACCAACCAGGTGATGAAATGTATAACTCGTACTCTCCTTCATGCTACCAACCAGGTGATCAAAAGTACACCCAGTACTTCAAATTATACATGAGCATTACTCATGTCATTCATACATAAACAGTTATGAGCATCACTCATGACAATCATACATAAACATTCATGACCATCATTCATGTCAACATTCATGAGCATCACTCATGTTAACATTCATGAGCATCACTCATGACAACATCCATGAGCATCACTCATGTCAATCAACATAAACATTCATGAGCATCACTCATGTCAATCAACTTCAAAAGCTTCATTTACAAAAGCTCTAGTTTTAAAAGCCTCATTTACAGAGCTCTAGCTTCAAAAGCTTCATTTACAAAAACTCTAGCTTCAAAAGCTTCATTTACAGAGCTCTATCTTCAAAAGTTTCATTTACAAAGCTCTAGCTTCAAAAGCTTCATTTACAGAGCTCTAGCTTCAAAGCTTCACTTACAAAGCTTTACCTACAAAGCTTCAGTACAGGGTATACAAATACCGCCTCCGAACAACCGCCACTTCGGCCCATATATGGATTCAATTTGAAGTCTCCAGCTAATAGACTCTAATGACCGAAGACTTGGGGGACTACATTATGTACCATATATTGGGCCTCAACGGGGCCTCATAAAAAATACTTGGGGGACTTATCCCATTATTTATGTACTGAAGAGCGAGCCCTTATTCTATAAAATGAACTCCCTTACTTTCATTAGAGAGCACCCAATATTCATGTACTGAGGAGCGATCCCTTATTTTATAAAAGGGACTCCCTCACCTCCATTAGAGAGCATCGTCACCAGCTGAGCAACCGGCTCGCCGCGAGCATCACTTATAACCCATCATTTATGTATTGAGGAGCGAGCCCTTATTCTATAAAAGGGACTCCCTCACCATCATTAGAGAGCATCGCCGCCTACTGAATAACTGCCTCGCCGCGAGCATCAACTCTAACCCATCATTTATGTATTAAGGAGCGAGCCCTTATTCTATAAAAGGGACTCCCTCACCATCATTAGAGAACATCAACTCTAGCCCATCATTCATGTATTAAGGAGCTAGCCCTTATTCTATAAAAGAGACTCTGATAGGATTTTTAACGTCTATGCAAATAGGGTCAAAATCACATGAAATACTTGCAAGAATACAAGGATATTGTAGTATAGATGCTCATGCAAGGTCGTTTTCCTCAAGGACTATTTGGATAATTTATGTAGAAACAACTCCTAATCAAAATACTTAGAATGAAAACTTGAGAAAATAGAGTTTGAGATTGGGTAAATAAAAAAAACGAATTTTAATTAAAAACTAATATAATCAAAGAAAAGATTTTTAAATACCAAGTTATAAAGGCACTAGGGTTCCACCATCACCTAGCAATCCTATGAATTTCTACCAATTACTTACGATTTACACATGTTACTTCGAAGGTTAGGTTTTCCTAATATATGTTCTCCTCGTGATATTCAAGCAAGAACATATATCTAACATGCAATCCGTCTGTGATATTCAGATCGAATATGAACATGCAAGACTCATGAAGTTTTATGAAAACCTTTTTAAGAACCATGCAACCCCTAAGAATGTGATATTCGCTTTAGGTGGAATTACAATTATTAATCACAAGAAGCAATACTCAATCCTCCGGTGATATTCCGACCGAATTGCATCCAATTACTTGTCTAAACATCCTAATGGTGGCCAATCATCAAGATAATTAGATAGTTTAAAACAGTGATCAATAATTCAAAGTGCGCATGCAATCAATCGTAAGCAATTTAAATAAAAATTACATATTCATGCTAAGGCTCAAGGTTTCGCCATAGCAAAAAGAATTAGTTATGCATATTCATAATTGAAATCATAGAAAATATTATTACAAATAAAAGGAATGAAAGCACCTTGAAGTAGAAAATCTCCAAGAACCCTAGCCAAGTTCTTTGTCTCTGAAGTTGAATAATAATAAGCGTAACCTAAAACTGTAGACGGCCCAAGCAATATATTTGCTCCGCCCCCACAAACCCTAAGACATAGGTTTTTTATTCCAACTAGGAAACTAAGAAAAATAATAAAACATCTTAGAAAATAAAACCCTAATTAAACTAGGAGAATCTGCCAATTACTTGTCCAGCCACGTTTTAGCCTCAGATCTCCTCCAAATCCGGGCCAAGATAGGTTGTTTTAAAGATAAGGGCGTTCCGAACACATCTCCAGAAGGTCACGAAACCATCCGAGGTCATCTTGGGCTCCAAAAACGCACTTTAAGCCCAGAAACGTCATTTTCCAGCACCGCGCATCGCTCCTTTATTTTATCGCCAGCAAATAACCGCTTGATGGAAAAATCCCAAATTTTGATACGACCAAGCTAAGTGACTCACGAACGTCGTCCAACTGGAATTACTCCAAAATTCGTCCATTTGTCCATGTTTTGCTCCAGAGGAAGTCGAAAGTCCTATATTGAAAATACAATTCAAAGTATCAAAATTCTTCCAAAATATTAACCAAAATATACCAAGAATAGGGTTAAATATATAATATAAAATTCACTTATCAAAATACCCCCAAACTTAGCTTTTTGCTTGTCCTCAAGCAAAACAAGACTAGAAAATAAGAATAAAAACTAACAAACTTGGCACTTAACTAAAACTTAGCTAAAACAAAATTCTCATTTTCAAGTTGCAATCCATAGAAAATGTTAAAAATCAGAACATCTTTTCAAAAGTTCCAACCAATCCCACCACAGAGTCTAAGCCATTTAGAATCAATTAGAAAAGAATTCACAAACTTCCTTTGGTGTAAAGTGAACCAACATAGTTAAAGAGACTCGACCAAAACTCTCACCTCTCATCCCTTTATTCATACTTCACACACTAACTTTAAATATAACTATTTTTCTTTTTCTCTTCAATTGTTTCCTTTTTTTTTTTTTTTTTTTTTTTCAGTAACAGTAGTGGTCGTGCAATGTCGGTTCACTTAAGCTTTCTATCCAACCCATGTAGCGAGCTTTAGGTCAATGACTCCCAAACCACTAGGGCTTTAGGGCACTAGGTGTAGAACACCCCTACGGACTTATTAACCCGAGCTGGAAAGGCTACGAAACCAACTAACCACCCTGCCTCATGCCAAAACTCTACCGTTTGACGCGAGAATCACTGCTGATTAGGCAGGACTGGCCCGGTTACTAGGCAGAACCTCGGGTGAGACAATTATTACTTTATAACACAAAATAACTTTACTTTTTTTTAGAACAAAAATAAAAATACACTTGGACAAAAAGCAAGTGTTTTAATCTCACTCCCCACAAACCATGTTCGTGTGAATGTGCAAATTTTTCAAAGTATAACTCGTGAATTAGTGTCTAAGTAACGACAAATAGAAAAGACTCTACTGTGGGATTAATCGTTACCATGTCCATTTGTTCTAATGTTTAAAATAATCTATGGATATTAACTTAAAAACCAAAAAAACTTTAACTGACAGAAAATAAACATCCTAAATTTTTACTACTTTCCCACCCCCAAACTTATTTCACACTTTGGCCTCAAAGTGTGGAAAATAAATATAAACTAAAAAAAAGAAAAAGCAAAACGAGAAAAGATAAAAACAAAAATCGAGACCAAAAACTAAAAGAAAAAGGAAAAGAAAATAAAATAAAATAAATGAAACAAAGAAATTAATGAACAAAATTGAAATAAAGAATAGAAAAAAAAAACAAAGGAAAAAAAATCACCTGACTGAAAGAATCAAAAAGCCCACAAACCACAAGGCCGAAAAGAACATTGGGTGCCTATGCGAAATGGCAATGGCATGCAGAAAAACGTGGGAAACATACATTGGGCTGCAATGAAAACGGCATGCAAACACATCAAAGCCCACTAGCAGCGGCATTGCCGCATACGCATGCACACACGTACATCCACAAACCATCCCTATTCTATAAAAGGAACTCCCTCACCATCATTAGAGAACATCAACTCTAGCCCATCATTCATGTATTAAGGAGCTAGCCCTTATTCTATAAAAGAGACTCCCTCACCATCATTAGAGAACATCAACTCTAGCCCATCATTCATGTATTAAGGAGCTAGCCCTTATTCTATAAAAGAGACTCCCTCACCTTCAACGCCACAAGTCGAGCCAACCAAGGCAACATAAGCCACAAGCCGAGTTGCCTCGCAGCATGTGCTACTTCTAGTTGAGCATCATTTCAGATTGAGCACCACCTCATATCGAGCATCAGTTCAAGACAACATCTAGTTACTTCGGCCCACATATGGACTGAATTTCAAGTCTCTAACCAAAAGACTCTCTTGACTGAAGACTTGGGGGACTACTGTTTATACCATATTTAGGGCCTCGTATTTAGACTTCGTACAAATACTCGAGGGACTTAAATGTAATTATGTGATAAAGGAAGGGGCAAATATGTAATAAGTGAAGAGTCCTTATTCTATAAAAGGACCCCTCATCCTTACAATTAGGGGAGGCCAATTCTTAGGCCTAACCCCTGATCCTCTCAAAGCTTTGACTCTCAGAAGCTCTCTCCCTCACTCCCTTCACTTCTTAGAAATACAATATTAGTGTGGACGTAGCCCAAACCTTGGGGTCAACCACGATACATCTTGTGTTATTTACATTTCATGCAGATTCACGGTCGAATTTACGTTGTTCCAAGATCCTCCGGTTTTGTGCATCAACAATATTTATATTATTTCTTGAGAATTTATTTTAATTTGTTTGAATTTAGTTTTTTTTTTTTGGTAAATAAACTAGTTACAAAGTTTGAAGTTTGAAAATTAATTATTTAAAATCTGTAGATCTTTCGAGGTCACAATTTATATTTTCAAATTGATCTCGAAACTGCGAACGTATAGATGAAAGCCGTCTATGAGTCCGGATTATAACGGTATAGTTACAGACGTTTGACATTGTGTTACTAAACTATAGATTTTAGAAATTATTTAAACTCCCACTTTGAGGAAAAAGTCCAATGAGGTATGTGCTTTTATGGCCAATCAGAAGTAAAGGTTGGAGGGAGGACCAATCAGAAACAAGAAAGGAGGGAGCAACCAATCAGAAAATGAGGGGAAAAGGAAAGGAAAAAATAAAATGGGGGGAGGAACTGGGTCTTATGACCCGTGCGACCCAATAGGCGGAAGCCATAGAAACCGGTGGCCTCTAAGCCAATTTCCAGCGAGTTGAAGCGCCTCAACACCTAGAATTCATTCCCCATCATCCCCTCTACCTATTCCACCCAAAATTGGAGGAAAATTGGCCCCGAAATGGCCTCGTGCTATATAGAGGTGGGCATGTACATATAAGGCACATCACCCCCTCTTTGTTGGTCGATGTGAGATGTTACAATAACTTGATTATGATTTCATAAAGCATGATTCTATACTTGATGTTTATAGATTGTGATCAATGGTCTGTTTTTACTAAATATCACATACTTGTATTATTGTCACTCACCCGAGCCGCGCAGTTTATCTAAGTGTCTGATTGGCCCAATGTACCATTTCCATGATGTAGGCATTGATTTTACATGTGACAGGTCTGGGTAGATTACGAGAAACCGCTTGATATTTTGGATTTCGTTGAGTGGTCCAAAATCCTTGCTCTTGTTCATTTCCATAAGGTTAGTCTGAAACCCTAGATTTGAGCGAATGGGAATTACCCGCACTAGACCTTGTGAATATAAATTAGATTTAGCATGTTTATTACTTATAATCCAATTAGGGAATTATATAGAGTTCTTTAATTAGATTCATAAAATGACATGTTATCACATTGCTTGATTAACGTAGTTAAATGCTAAGATCATGCATCTTTAATTCATGAATTGTTTAATTTACGGGATTGTGGAATGACGTTGAATATGATTGTTATTATTATGATTATTTTAGTTGATCAAAGTAGCTTGAGATTAATAATGTGCTTCGTTGGTTATTTGATATGTTACATGTTGTGGATGTATCACGTTGAAGGTGAATTATGTGATAATTGTTCAAGTGTAATGTATGACAAACTACAAATGGCTTGATCCCTATTGAGGGTATGTAGGCAATCTAACTAGGAGGTTAGATGCAGCCATAAAGTATATGAAAAATCACTACGAAATTCGATTATGGAGTTGTAATTTGCCATATTCTGGAGGCGGAATAAGTTTGAGATCCGATTGGTGACGTCACGTGTTGAACCTGAACGTATGTCGGAAGCGGGGCGTGACTAACAAGAATTCATCAATATGCTCATGATTCAATTCACAATCATCAACATCCAAGATTTGAGTGAAAATTCATTATCACTACAATCCAACTCCTTAACACCATTTCTAACAGCCATAGGTATATGACTTGGACCTAATTCCTAAGCTCTGATACCACTAAAAGTTGTCACACCCCGATCTCGACATACGCCAATGATCGACACATGACGTCACCAAAGCATGATATTGAGATTTCTAGCATGGATGATGGATAAGTTACTTGAGGGAGATCGCACATGGAGCTCAAAGAATCACAAACTTCCATCATTATCATGTAGAGCTCTTTATGACTATCATTGACAAGCAACTTGTGGAATTAAATAGTTGCTTTGATGAAGTAAATACATAATTGCTTCTTTGTTTAGCATGTTTGGTCCAAATGATTCATTCTCAGCTTTTGATGAACAAAAGCTAATTTGTTTTGATAATTTTATCTGAATGAATTTTCTACTTGTCAACTCTTGGCACTTCAAGATCAACTTGGGCATTATATTCTTGATATGCATTTGAGTGTTGAATTTTCTCAATTGAAAGGAATTTGTAGTCTTGCAAAAAAAAAAAAGTGGAGATGGGGAGGAATAGAGTATATAATCATATGTATTTGTTAATTACGTTGGCTTTACTTCTACCGGTTGCTACTGTGTCAGTGGAGAGAGCCTTTTCCGCTATGAATACTGTGAATAGTCTATTGCGTAACCGAATGAGAGATCAATGGTTAAGTGATAACATGGTGGTTTATATTGAGAGAAATAATTTTTTTCA
This sequence comes from Malus sylvestris, assembly GCF_916048215.2. Taxonomy (NCBI): domain Eukaryota; kingdom Viridiplantae; phylum Streptophyta; class Magnoliopsida; order Rosales; family Rosaceae; genus Malus; species Malus sylvestris. The sequence continues at coordinate 34,022,354 of NC_062264.1, read as the reverse complement.
TTGATAATGAAGCTGTAATGCAGTGTTTTCAAATTATGAAAACGCTTCGCGGACAATTGTAATTTGTTCTATAAGTTATGAATGATGAAACTATGATTTAGTTGTTAATGTTATTATATGTCTAAGAAATGTTTGTGAACTTTAACATGTGACCATTCAAATAATTTTTCATAAATCAGCCACCCTGTGGCTCTACATATTTAATTAAAATGTGAAATTAACAACTCCCTTGGGATGCTCTTAAATACATTGTATAAACTGAGATGACCACTTACTACAGCTTGTACTTGAGCTGTTTTTTAATTGTAATTCTACAACTTGTCTTTAAGCGGCAAAATTACTACTAAAAAACGGCTCAAATACATCGTTGGTCGTATATAACAACTAATTTAACTAAAAATATTGGGTAAATTACACTTTCATACCTTAGGTTTGGAGTCTATTTCAATTCCTTACAACATCTTTAAAACATTTCACTTTCATACCTTAAGTACTATTTTATTTCAAAATAATACCTCTGTTACATTTTTCATCCATTGATATGTTAAATGCTAACGTGGCTGCCACATATATGTCACGTGGCTGCTAAATGTCTGCGACGTGGCAAATAAAATAATTTTTTTTTAAAAACCTGAATTTTATCAACAAAAATAAAAATAAAAATTGAAACCCACATCTGCAACAAGAAGAAGAAGAAGAAGAAGAAGAAGAGGGAGGAAGAAAGAAAAAAAAAAAATTTGTCCCTCATCCCCTCAGCGACCTAGAAGAAGAAGAGGAAGAAGAAGAAGAAGAAGAAGGAGGAAAAGAAAAAAAGAAAAAAAATTTGTCCCTCCCCACCAACAACCCAGAAGAAGAAAGAAGAAGAACCCAGAAACCCCCTTCCTCCCCCCACCCCCGGCGACCCTCCCCCCGCCCGGCGACCCTCCTCCCGTTCCCCTTCCCCCCCCCCCTCGGCCGACAACCCTCCCCTCACCCTGACCCAGCTCCCTTCCTCCCTTTTCTTCTTCTTCTTCTTGCAGATGTGGGTTTCTATTTTTATTTTTTCTTCTTCTTCTTCTTCATCATCTTCATCTTCTTCTTCTTCTGGGTCGCTGGGGGAGGAGGGAGGAGGGACAATTTTTTTTTCTTTCTTCCTCCCTCTTCTTCTTCTTCTTGTAGATGTGGGTTTCAATTTTTTTTTGTTGAGAAAATTCAGGTTTTTAAAAAAAATAATAAAAAATTATTTTATTTGCCACGTGGCAGACATTTGGTAGCCACATGACATATATGTGGCAGCCACGTCAGCATTTAACAGATCAATGGATGGAAAATATAACAGATGTATTATTTTGAAATAAAATAGTACTTAAGGTATGAAAGTGAAATGTTTTAAAGATGTTGTAAGGAATTAAAATAAACCTCAAATCTGAGGTATGAAAGTGTAATTTACCCAAAAATATTTGAATAAATCAAGTTTTGAACTTTTGACATGTATCATTCTTCTCTATTAACGTGGATGCTAATCAAAGTCATGAGATTACTTTTCCGAATATAAAGTTTTCAGATTCCTTTTTTTTGGGTTTTTCATTCGTCAATATCTTGTGTATTCCTTTGTCAAGAAAATAAACAAAGGTTTTTGACATTCATCATTCTTCCCCAAGTTTTCAGATTCCTTTTTTTTGGGTTTTTCATTCGTCAATATCTTGTGTGTTCCTTCAAGAAACCACCCCCACCCAATAAAACATGAACACCATCAAACTTCGAAATCGTGTGTGTATATAATATCACATGGTGATTTAGTAGTTTGGAGACGAATTTCAGGTATGTATTTCACACGAGTATATCTTGTGTTCGATTCCTAAAGCTGATGGTAATTGCATTTTTACTAAAAAAATGATTTCAAAACCTTTTCTCTAATAATTTTTATGTCATTTAAAGGCACTTCCTATACGGCTGCAATGTGAACGATGAAGCTTTCAAGAAATAGAATTCAAAGTCTTCATCTAAAAAACCCTTCGATATAAAGAAAAAGTCTCCATTAAACCCACTTGATCATATTTTGTACAGCTTTTATGTGGGACTGGGACCCGGTACTAGTACGGACAAGACAAAATGTCATTATGCAGATTGCATGACACTCAATACAGGGACCATCTCGCTATTTTAAGGTTTTAGGACTTGTCAAGACCAAATGTATATTAATTTACATTAACATATGGGTATACATAAAGTGTGTGTGAGAAAATTTTTTATTTTTGTTTTTGAAATAGAAAGAGAGAGGACGGGAGTGATAGAGAATGTGGGAGTGAGAATTTTTTTTAATTTTTTTTTAATTTTATTTATTTATTTATAATTAGTGATGTGTTAGGATCACATGTAGGTGAGGTTTTGAATAAAAAAAACAAAATTTGGTTGTGTGAAATTACATTTTTGCCCCATATTTCTTATTCACGTTCTATTTTAATTAGAGAGTTAAACTGGTAATTTCATAAGGTTTTGGTTAACAATGAGTGTTTTATTAATTAGTAGAGATTCAAAGGTTTGAAATATTTTAAGTTGGTTTTGTTTTATTAAGTTGTCAAATATGTTAATCCTTTGAATCTAAACTAGTATAATTTTGTGGCTAATATGCATTTGGTTATCACATGTTCGCAGAACGAAGACCTTAAGAGAGCATGACCCTATACAATAAAGTCCACTTAAACACGGTTGGTTCAACAAATTCTCTCCTTATCATATCTTTGACAATTTAACCATAATGAAGCCATCTATTTATTTTAGAGACGGATTTTCTGCCCTCCCACTTCCTGTGCCCTTTTGTTTTGTGTGATCATGGTTAAGCCACGTCAGTATTTTATATTAATTTTTTATAGAGATAATAAGACAAAAAAGAATAGTAATATAAAATGTTGACGTGACTTAACTGTGACCACACAAACATGAGGGCACGGGAAGTGGGAGGGCAAAGAATCTGCCTCCATTTATTTTAGGTGGCTATCTCTGATATTATGTTTTTTATTTTTATGTTCTTTTAGGAAACCTTGACAGTATGAGAGGATGTGAGCATTCGATTCAAAACTAATTAAAAAGAAATGAAACCATTTATATTAGGTAGGATTTCATCTTCAACGTTTGCATGTGATCCAATATTCTACTGGATAGGGTGTTGGGTTTCTACGCATGCATCTTGAGTTCAAAACTCCTTCATCTCCTAAATTATTGTAATAGTTTTGAACTCTCCCCCCCTCCCCTAATAATAGTAAAATTTAAAGGTTATTCACCAAATATAGGACGCAGAATAGTACATAGTCGATGAAAACGTTGCCGTCTTTGTGCGTTTTAGCACACGTTGAAAGTAGAAGCCTATAATAAAGAGCAAGGGTTTTGGACCACTTGATTCAATGCAGGGCCGTTTCTAAGATTTTAAAGGCTGTGTGTGAAATTAATAATAAATAAAAAGAGTTACAAATATAACGTTCACTAAATAATCAAAAGCAGTTCAATCTTAAATAACCAAACAAGAAAAAAAAAACTTCAAAAACTCTAACTTTAAAGTTTCACTTGAATATATAACATTATTATATAATAAATTGAAAATTACCGTTTTTTAAGGTGTTATTATTGCCATTAAAAGTATCTTATTGTGCTCCAAATTTTTATATTTAGAAAGGAAACAAATTAAAGCTTATTAGGAATGCACAATGAGATTTTAAAGTGTTAACAAAAATAATTTTTAAATATGAAGCATTATTACATATAAATATTAGGTGATAAAAATTTTAGGAGCCTCTTTAAATTTGGAACATTGTGCGACTGCACATTTCGCTCCCCTTCAACACCTCATCTGATTCAATGTCAATTGTATTGGGATTAAATTTGCTCATATTCTTAACTACTTGCTTGTTCTGAAGGTTATTAGAATTAGGAGGTTGGATTTGGGGCCAACTCGTTCAGGTTGGGGCATGAGGGTGACAAGCTAGGCTTATGTAAGTTCTCTTTGCACTTACAGTCGGTGTAAGGCACCACCCATGAAATGCACGACAAAATTACAATATTATGTCTTCTTCTCAGAGTTTAAACAAAATTACAGTTGAATAAAATATCGCTTTTAATAAATAAAAAATAATAATAATTATTATTATTATTATTATTTTTCACACATGATATTATTAACACTAAGTGGATTGGGAAGTAAACTAAGTTTCACACTAGGCTAGCCATAATAATGTTGTTCAAATTCGTATTTGGCAAAAATCTAACCATAGACCTCTCATCTACAAATGGAGAGGAATACCACTAGACCGCAGTATAAGTAACAAATAAAGTTTTTTTTACTTAAAATAGTCTCTAACGTTGACATAACTCCTTAATTTGGTCATTAAGATTTGAAATCAATACAAGTAGTCTCTGAGTTTGTTCACCATCAATTATTTTAGTCATTATGTGAAAATTCTCCATTAAATAAACGACAAAAAATACCGGTAATTTTTATCAAATTATTTTGACCCATTGTTTATTAAATGGTGTGTTTTTGTTATTTTTGTCATTATTTAATTTTTCATGAAAATGTTAAAATAATTTATGGTAAACAACTCAGATTATGCCAATTTCAAGTCTTAGGCATCAAAATAAAGAGACATATCTCCCCCTTTTTTTTTTTTTTTCTCTTCCCTCTTATTTAAATGGTTACAGTTAAGTCACATCAACTTCTAATATTAATTTTTTTTATAGAAAAATAAAGATAAAATAGAGATATGTGAAAGGAGAAGATGAGATGGAAAAAGAAGAGGATGGAATCCTAATCCGTCTTGGATGCCGCTTGAAGCTTGACATTCTGACTTATCCCCATATAACATTACAAATAAATGGTACCAGTAATAGCATACGCGCCACTTACATGGCGAATGCCATTTGGTTCATATTTTTTTACAAAATTGAAAATTCAAAGGGAAAGGAGGCGTACGCAAGCCAGACTGGACTCTGCCGAGTCTTCTGTGTACCTCACCCTCTCACATTCATTCACCGTGCAAAAAAATCCAATTATTTGCTTTCTTCTATTTCATCTTCCCCAAACCCCACAATTTTCTTTTCCAACGCCAACGATTAACAAGCAGCCAATATCCTCTCTGTCCTTCTTTCTCTGAGCTCCTCAGGTGATCTTCTCTCCTGGGTTATTTTAAATTTTCGATCTTTTTTTTTTCTGGATTAATTATTTGGGTAGATGTTGATGATTTGTTTTCTGGGTTCTATCTGTTTTAACTATTTGAGGTGTTTATTTTGCTGTTGCATTTTTGTTAAGTTTTGGTTTTGCTTAAAGTTGAAACCTTTTCAGTCCATCAAACATCCAGTTGACTGAATATCTTTGTCATAGTTTCGATTGATCCGAAAGGGAAAAGTCAGTGTCGATGCATTCTTGTTTCATTCTTATATGCTTGTTTCATTCTGTTCCTGTCAACTCCATGGCTTTTCGAAATCGAAACATTGGTTGTAGATTTTGTGTGTTTCATTTTTATCTTTTTTTTGCATTTCTTACCGTTATAGTGCTATGTGAAGCCATACTTTATCTAGTTCGATCGAGACAAGGACAACTCTTTATTTGTCGAGATTATTAGTTCAGTTAAAGTTTTTGGATTTGGAGCAATAAGTAATGTTGTTTTAAAGTTTATATCCTACTCAAAGCCTTTGATATTCATTTCGATCCAATTGTGCTTCTGGATAACATGTGTTCTTACACCGGTTCAATGTGGCAGGTCCTGAAGTGGTTTTTTTTGAAGCATCTGTTAACGGTTGACCTTTTGGTAATTGGCGTCTCTTACAGTTATGGGTTGTTTTTCCTTCTTAAGCGGTAGAATTGTGAACAAATCAAGAAAACCCGGTTCTGATATTGATGAAGGTAAGCTGAAAGCTTGATAATTTTAGGTGGCATTACTCTTATGAGATTATTGTTCATTGGCAAGGTTATCAGAATCAAATGTCCCAAAGTACTTTTCTTATGCCTGCCTTAAGTTAAGGTTTTTTGTAACAGAAGTTTCTGGCATTCACAATGTTAAACTATTCACTTACAAAGAGTTGAGAATCGCAACTGACGATTTTAGTCCAGCCAATAAAATCGGGGAAGGTGGTTTTGGTTCTGTCTATAAGGTAAACTCGGATTTACTGTTTTAATATATGTTTTGTATAAAAGTATTGCATTTGGTATATAATTGAAACATTCTTTCTCCTTGACATTGTGAGTGACGTCCATTTGAATTGTTATTGTGAATAATCAGGGCCAACTTAAAGACAGAAAATTTGCTGCTATAAAAGTTCTTTCAGCTGAATCAAGACAAGGGGTGAAGGAGTTTTTGACTGAGATTGACGTGATCTCAAAAATAAAGCATGAAAATCTAGTTGAGCTCTTTGGCTGTTGTGTTGAAGGAAACCAAAGAATTCTGGTCTACAACTACCTCGAGAATAATAGCCTTGAACAAAATCTTATTGGTAAGTTATTAGCTTTGTTCTTGAGCTGAAATTGGCATTTACATTTGTGCGTGTAGTTAATGTGCTTGGGTAAGATAAAGGATCAGTTCTGCAATTTCTGTATCTTACATCCAGAGGTGTATTTCCATCAGTTTTGAATCAGTCCTTTCCTGAGATCAATTTATTCTTGAAATTTATGTTGTTAAACTGTTCATTCCAGGTGGAAGCAGTAATCTCCAGTTTAGTTGGCGAACTAGGCGTGAAATATGCAATGGGATTGCATGTGGGCTTGCCTTCCTTCATGAGGAAGTACGTCCACATATTATTCATAGAGATATCAAAGCAAGCAATATTCTCCTCGATAAAGACCTAATGCCTAAAATTTCAGATTTTGGTCTTGCAAAACTTATCCCTCCCAACATGACCCATGTTAGCACACGTGTGGCAGGAACAATGTAAGCTGTGATGTCTCTCTTCCTTTTAGAATTGAGCAATTGAAATTGAAACCTAACAACTGTTCTAAAAGCATAACTACAAATTTTGCCTTCCTTAGTGTTTGCAATTGCGAATCGCATAAAACAGTGGCCAGTTAGGAAATCAATAGATCTTTTGTCCTCCACTAAATGTGATAAACAGACTATCATCTTGTTTACGAGTTCACTACAACTTGTTTATTCTACTTTTTGGATTTTTAACTTTCTGGAAAGAAAATAACTTTTGAATAATAGTTATGCTATATCATTTCCTTGCTAGTTATGTAGCAGATTCTACTTGTATGATCTTCCTTTTGTTGGTATAACAAGCAGACGATACCATCGTCGTACCCAGTGCACAAGGCTCCCGCTTTACGCAGGGTCTGGGAGAGATGAATGTCGGCTAGCCTTACCCCCATTTATAGAGAGGCTGCTCCCAAAAGCAGACGATACCATAATAAGTAAAAATAGGCTTCAATTTATCTATACTGAGTAGGTTTAGTCATTCGCTTCAATGTCCCTACAAACTACTAATACTATTGGATTAGGTGTTTAAGTTTCTCCATTTAAATCTTCCTTTGGATGTCTACCTATCTCTTTGTTGATCTATTATAATCAAAAATATTTTGTCTTGTAATCAAATCTATATTTCTGGTTTCAGAGGTTATTTGGCACCAGAATATGCAATACGCGGTCAATTGACAAGGAAAGCAGATATTTATAGCTTTGGAGTGCTCCTAATGGAAATAGTCAGTGGCAGATGTAATACAAATACACGACTACCAATTGACGAACAGTATCTGCTTGAAAGGGTATAAATTTCAGATATATTCAATCCTTACAAGCTTTTGCTTTCAATCTTGTTTAAGTAAAACGCATTAAATGAAAACTGCATGTGTCAAATGTGATTTTTGGTAATGTTTCTGGACATTTTTGTTTGTCCGATAAGGCTTCTGAAGTTTATTGTTTGCGTTTGCCTTCATGTTGTCTGTTGACAGTGTTGGTGTTGGTGGACAATGTTGTATGAAACGAAGTTGTTCGACAACTTCTGTGTGTCTGTGAGTTGCGTGTTCTAACATCTTCATTTCATACAATCATAGCCATGTTGGCTTTGTATTACCAAGGGTACTGCAAGGGTTCGTGATGAGGGAAAAAGCTGATTTTTTTAATAAAATGCTTGTAATAACTCATTGTTTTACTTGTTTCACTCGTTGATTCAATTATATCATATCGATTTCTGCCTAAAAATATGCTGGAATTCTTGTTTGTATTGAGTTATGCGGTGCAGATTCGATTACCTTACACATTATTAATGACAAGTGCGTTCTTGTGTTGCAGACATGGAAACTCTACGAACGGAGGGAGCTTGTTGGGCTGGTAGACACATCACTCGACGGTGATTTTGACGCTGAGGAGGCTTGTAGGTTTCTAAAGATCGGTCTCCTCTGCACCCAAGACTCTCCGAAGCTCAGGCCATCCATGTCAACCGTGGTCAAGATGCTAAAAGGCGAGAAGGTTGTGGACGATAAGATAACAAAGCCAGGCTTAATATCCGATTTCATGGATCTCGGAGTACGAGGCCCTCATGGCACCAAGCCTGGTGCAGAGACGACGACATCTTCCTATAATGCATCCGCTGGCTCAGGCTCAGACAACCAGTACAATTCAACCTTCTCATTAGCAACCTCAGCTGCTGCTACCACCACCACCACCTTCATTTCGAACTTGTCATCTGAAACCTCAGCCGCTAATACTAAGAACTTCAGCATCCGCACCATATGACACATCCACACAAAATTTGATTTCATGGATTTTTATCCTATGCAGTTTTTTGCAGCCGGCTGTATTGTGTAAATTGTATATTGTGTTTCTCTCTTCTTTTTCAGCTACACCCTTCGAGCCGGAGATACTCCTTTGTAAATGTGATCAGGGCTTGGTAAGCCAAAAAGTTTTGTAATTTGTTTTTGAAATGTTGATTATTTTAGTTTCGTGTGTCGTATTTTGACTCGGTAATAGAGTATACGCAAGTAGAGGTCGCACTTGGTGCGATGGCAAGTGCTTTCGCCCATGAACGGTAGGTCTTGGGTTCGAGACTTGGGAGCAACCTCTCCATAAAATGGGGGTAAGGTTAGCCGACATTCACCTCTTCCAGACCCTGCGTAAAGCGGAAACCTTGTGCACTAGGTACGACATTTTTTAATAGAGTATACGCAAGTATTCTCTCTTTATTAGATTGTCTTAACGTTACATTTATCGAATCACGTATAAATGTACGGTTCTAATTCACAGCCTAATAGGATCACACGAGCTAATCTTGCTTTCTAGCCCAATAATTCTCAAAATACCCTTCACACGACGTTGTTCTAAAGCTGACAATAAAATTAAATTAATAAAGAAACGGTAGGTGAGACATTATAATTATTGAATGCAGATTGTCAAAGAAACATGAAGTAGTTGCAATAATGAAAACCCAACCAAACAAATGGAAGAAGATTGAATACTTCACCAAAAATAATAGGTGGCTACTGAAAGCGAAACAACTTGTGTAAAACACATTCCGACCATCAAATACAAAACTCTAAGTATTTTAATCTTACCTAATTTCATGTTAGTCGTACTCGTACTTATAAGGCATGCCTACTAAGACAATTTTATTGAAATTTCTCTCGCTCAAAGCACCCTCGTGTACTTTTAAATCTATGCATTAACTAAAATCACATGCCTAGCTTACCTAAACGTCCTTTGTAAGTATCAACCCACTATTGTAAAATAGATTTCAACACTCATATCTCCCATGGCGAACAACAATGACGCTGGAGATGGCGACGACTTACAACATTGGTAGTGTTAGCTATGAACTTGTGTTTGACATAAAACAATACAAAATCTCAATGATTTTTTGCTGTTAGCTACTGAATACGCGTACAATATTTGCTTGTTAGCCATTTTTTCAGTACAAGAGATATTATTAATCTATTATATACTAAGAGGAGGGAGGTGAGCTTGAACCTTATACACAGTGAATTGACGATAAATGCTCTAACCATCAATACAATTCATCACTTGCTGTTTGTTAGCCATTGAATACGGTACAATTTTCGGTTGGTTCCTAACTTCCTACTGAATATAGAGGCCTATGTTGCACTTTATATTTTTTCATAAGAAAATAAATATTAAATAAAGTGACTACAGTCAGAACTACAGTCCAACAAGATTTAGTTTTACTTTGTAATTCAATTGTTTAGCCAAAAACAAGTGTGTGTTTTGATTATTTTCAGTTGCCACCAAATTTTAAAGACCTAAATATTGATTTCATGGTAAATATACTAAAATTTAACTAAGAAAATTTAAGGGTTTCTTTTTTCTTTTCTTTGTTGAGAGCAACGATAGAACCAAAATTTTGAGGAAAAAATTGGATAAAACGATAAGAAATAAAAAAAATTCAAATTTTAAACTAATTAAAGTAATATCTAACACATCCACTACATAACAATAAAAATGCCCAAAATAAAAATTAGAGTATCTTCAATGGAATTGTTAATTTTGACACACCCTGACCGAGGTCAAGGCATGCTGGCTGTCACGTGAGAGTGACGTAGCCATGTGCACAGTGCGGAAGCGATAAAGATAGTAAATATACGAATAATTAAAAACCAAGTTACTAGAGTGCACTACTAAACGAAAGGTGATAGGAGTTAATTACAACAGTAAGCACTCCTAATTCAGAGCATAAATTCTAGGTGCAGTCCAGTAGGACAAGTACTAGTTACACAGTACCAGGATTGTCCTACTATTATTCAAATAGGTCAGAACTGTCGACGTCCTCTAGCCACCAACATCAAGCTTACTTAATACATGGAGGGGCGCAAAACAGAAAACGTGAGTGGGCAAAAACAATTGTTTTACAAAACCATTTCATTTATCAACATATCTAACCCCTCGCTGTAAAACATGTATTATTTTCCCAGAATCAAGATATAAGCATATACATATATATCTGAAATCATAATAAATCAGTTCATGTCACATAGTCATATTCATATGTATGCCATGCCAAAATATAACAAAGTAAGCTATCCAAGTAAGTTTAATTTCATAGAAGTATGATATGTTAGCCGAAACTCCTGTGGTAGTCTGTACGGTTGAATTCATAGCTTAAAACTCAATCTAGCCGGAGTCATTACTATAACCTATACGGCAATACTGCACATAAGTCGGAATCCATGGAAAGGGTCTGTACGACAAGGTTGGGTGTAATATAATTATACTCAATTTTACTCTCTCAATGCTAGCTGTGCGATAATACGTTAGTCACCTACAAGTCGGAACCACCTATAGTGGTCTGTACGACAAGACTGTGCACCTAAGTGGATCCAATGTGAGCATATGGTGCGGGAGGTGACATAATATACAGGCCTATGCCAACTCTCTCTATGGCTAAATCGCAATCACCCAAGTGCAGGTTATGAGCTATCGTTTCTCAATCACATCTCACATAGCCAGCCAAACATGTTCGTCACACTTCTCAATTCCTCAATTAAACTTAAATGTCATTTATTTCATCTCATATATTGAATGGATGCACCTAACATTTCATTAGGCTGCCTACGTACCCTAAACAGGGATCAAGCCGTTCGTAGTGCACATGTTCAAACATAACTTACCTGAACTTATCTGTGCCTCCACAGCACCACTATTATATATATATATATATATATGCAACTATGAGTGCATATTCAAAATATAAAAGCATTTGGCATAATATTTCAAAGCATACTTTCTTTAAAAATGCATTTATGAGAACTAAATCAAGTACATAAATATATACTGAAAACAAAAGCCCACTCATTGATATGTTGAAGGGTCGTAGCCCCCGAGTCGCCCGTGGATACGCTCGTCCTCGGGATAAGTCTCACCTATATGCGAATTAACTATAAAAATGTTATTTTAAAGCATATAGGCAAAACTAGCTAATAACTTCTCATACATTGCTCAAAATAGGTATATGAATATACCACAGTGATCTACTCGACGTCGCGAACTTCGAGATATTTTTAAAATAATTTTCCTAGGACCCACACGCCCTCACGCGCCAGGGAGGCCACGGTGCCACGCGCCCCCCACGCACATCATCTTCTTCGTCTAGACGCCGGAAAACTCGCCGACGCCGGAAAACTGGGCAACCCTGCAATCGATGATTTCTCACTCGATTCTACACCATTTTTCATGAAATTTTCACCAGAACTTCACAAATTTCGAGAGGAAGAAGGTTATACCTTTTAAAACTTCCAAATCCTTGGAAAACTCATCGGGACAATTTCACCAAAACCGGCCACCTTCGAACCTCGTGATCCCGACGTCCAAAACCTTCAAACGAAGCACTCCGAGCTTCCTTGGGACCTCACTAAGCTCGCTATAAGCTTGGATTGTCCTAAAACACAACCATTTAAAAGTTCATGAATAGTGCTCAACTCGGAGCTTGAATTTTCAACGTGATATCGAACAAGTTCTTACCTGAAATGGGTACTTTTGAACTCGTATGGTCCTCATGAACACAATGGTACCATTTTCTTCCTCGATCGGTGAAGATTTGGCTTGGTTTGACCTTGTCCGTACGAAGGAGAGGGAAGAGAGAGTGAGTCCGAGAGAGAAAGGGTGCACCGGAGTGAGAGAGAGAATGAAGGTGATGTGGATGTGTGTGTGTGGTCCAACCTACACACCAATCATAACTAACCAAGGTTAAGTTCTCATTCTCATTGGCCCCAAAACTTCGGAAAATAATCACATTGGTCCATTTCTAAAACTTGTCACATACGACTCATAATGCCACAAACGCTCAAGGGTATTTTAGTCTTTTCACATCAACGATAACAAAATAATGTATATTTCCAGGACGGGTTGTGACAAATTTGATGACTGACGTGATAATGTCAAATTTTCTCTTCTTCCAACTTATATGTTATTTATTATAAATAATATTTGTAGCATTCATTTTAAAAAATAATTCATTAAAATAAAATTTAAAATTTAAAATTGATACATCAATGAGACGCACACTATAAAATAATTAAAAATATTATTTAACAGCACATTACTCAATCTCATATGTTAAAGTTGACACCCTCACTTAGTACTCTTCACTTTGAAGTGAGAGATTTTAAATTCAACTCTGATCAAAGACGAATTTGAATCACATTATTGCTAGCTCATTACGAGGCTTTAGCCCACTTCCTTATCCCTTAGTGTCGATAATATCATTTATTAAAAAAAATTTTAACAACAAAAAGTTCATCTATCGCAAGTAATCCTTTATCGTAGTGATGAAAAGAAATTGACCCTTCGCATACCGGCTAAAGTTTTTTTCTATCTTTAAATTTGATTGAGTTACATTCCATCAAAAGATTTGATATCTTGTTTGAATACAAACCACACGCTACAAAACATATTTTTTCTTTGAGGAATAAAAAACAGTGGCGTCAAGTGGGTTCCAAATACCAGTGGGTCATAATAATTATGATAAAGAAAGAGGTCACAAAGTGACAAAAGTGACACAAGATAAGTTCAAGTAGGAGAGTCTCTTCTCTTCTTCCTGTGCACCCTCCTTCACCCCTCTCTCCCCCCCCCCCCCCTTCTTTCTACACCTTTATCCACACTTTTCAAACTCTCTCTTTTTCACGAGCAATGCCTGCAAAAAGCTAGGGTTTATCTCTCCCTCTCTCCCTCTCTCTCCACCCCTCTCTCCCCGAATCCCCTAAAGCATCCGCCTTTAAGGCTCCAACCCTCTCTTCTCCCCTGTCGGTGGTTCAATCAACTCCCTCTCTCTGTGGGTTTCCGCCATAGCCAGCTCTGCAGCTCAATCTCCATCTCCCCCATTTCAATTTGTTCCGGAAGCGACTGATGCAGCAGCAGCAGCAAAAGCGTCTATTTTTGGTATGTGAATTGGGACTACTTGCTGTGGGTTTTCATAGACACAGATATTCGCGTCTGAAAAGCTAGTGAGACATTATTTCAATAAAGCGGAATATTTGCCAATTTTCTATCCGTGCTTTTTAGCTTTTGAATGTCTGGGTTTTGGTTGCTTTATTTATTGGAAGCTTGCATGTGAAGCAATGCGAGAGCTGACTCACTCACTGAAAGAAGAACGTGATTGAATTTACTTGTTGGTTTTGGTTCGGGAGGTTGGAGATTCTAGATCTTGCTCCAAACCCGTGAATTTCAGCTGATTTTACCGCTTTCCAGCTTGATATTTTAGCGGATCAGGATTTCGGTTGCTCTCGGTTCTATGGACTTCATTGATGATTTAGCATCTCAGAGTTTGGGTTGTTACCAATTTCAGTTTCCGGTTTCGAATCTATGGTTATAGATATCAGGGTCTGTATTCGACAATAATCTGCTTCTCTGGTGAACCCATAAGTTCATATTTTGTAGTGATGGAGGATATAGGGTTGTTTAGACAAGCTTGGAAATGGCTGCAGTCACAGAAACACATTTATTCACGATCGGGAACTGCGATCGGTGGGTGTGGAGATAAAATCGGGATGTTTGTAGAACGGCATTGGCCGATGGTGTGCAGTGGGTGCGCCAGGACAGGGAGGCTGTTGATCCTGTTGTTGATTTATTGGTGGGACTGCATCATAAGAGGTTTTCAATCCTTTATTGGGTTGGGTTCTGCAGCTTTGCTCCTTATAATGTGGAGTTGCTTTCTCAGTTTGACTTCAATTTCTTGCTTGGTTTATGTACTTCTTAGTATGGTATGTTTCCTTGGTATTTCCTTTTTTACTCTTGAGCATTTAGTTGTTTTTTTTTTCTTTCAATGCTTCGTCTTCTATTACAGCCATTTAATTTGATTATTAGATGGGAAAGATATGCAGCAATTTCAGACCCATAAAAGAATTATGTATCCTTTAAAGATATAACTGGTTATAAAGTCTGACAGATGTTTTCTTATAGGGGTAGTGTAGAAGTAATGTTTTTCATGGACAGTTTATGATGTGCAACTTTAGCGCTTAGGTATTTCTGGAGAAGATTTTAGGAGTGCAAAAAATGATGAAAGGATAGGCTGCAACACTGGTGGATGTTTACTCATGAGGTCAACCAGGACACGTAAATATCAAGGTTGTAGGGTATGTAGAATTACAGAAGCTTGGTTTAAGAATTCAGGTTCCAGGTCTATTGTGAACTGAATATTTCAAGTTTGACGCTGTCTTATCGAAGACTTAGTAGAAAATACTTCAGGTTGCCAGAATAGGGTCTTAAATGGAAAAAAAAAATACACAAAAGAAAGTATTTATCAAAGGGTGGTGCTATCCACATGCCCATTTTTACGTCTCACACACCCATCTCAATTTTCGGCTGTCAGATCGAATGAATTGAAGAAGATCAATTGACAAAAATTAACAAGGGTGTGTGAGAAGTAAAAATGGGCATGTGAATAGCGCTACCCTTATAAAAAATCTAACGAATAATGTAGAAAATTTTCATACTTTAGATACCAATATATAGTACTTGTGCCAAGGTTTGTAACTTTGTGGAACATGCATAGTGTTTTTTCCTAGAACTACTTAATGCAGAGTGACATAACTTAGAATAATGGATAGCCATGAGATGACAGTAGTGAATTTTTTCGTTAAGTTTGTGGAACCATCATAGTGTTCTTTTCTTAGAATTACTTAATGCAGGGTGACATAATTTGGAATAATGGATATCTATGAGATGACAGTAATGGTTTTTTTGTAACTCAAACATACATAATTATGGTATATTTACTTAAATTATTTACATTGCTACAGAACAAACTGTGACTTACAGTTGGGTCCAATATTTCAGGGAGCTGCTGGAGCTGCTGTCCAGTACTTGGGTTACACTCCAGGACTTTTTATTGTAGGGATCTTCGCTATTCTGATTTTATGGATGTACGCTAACTTTTGGATAACGGGAATCTTATTTATAGTTGGAGGTATTCTAATTTTTTTGTGAAATCTGAATTATAACTTGATGCAATACAATATTCTTTTGATTTCTACGTGGCTATCATTGTTCTCACTGTACCCATGTTGCCGTTATTTGTGCTCTATGAAATATGCCAGGGTGCATATGTACCACACATAAATGAATATGTACCTAAAAGAAAAACATGAACAAAAATAGTTCTGGCATCCATAGTTGAGTTTAGCAGCCTTGCTGCAATCTGTTGGATGATTTCCCATTCAATATGATATCTAGGAATAATGCAAGAACTGAGGGGATATCCTTAGCCTTCTGACCGCATCAACCTAGAAGATTGTAATTTATCTTAGAAATCATCCTACCAAAACAGATTATAATAGAAAAAGTTTTAAGTTCAATTATTTATTTTATTAGAGAAACTGTCGACGAACTCTTATTAATGTTTCAATTTGAAATAGAGGATATGTGAATTGTATAGAATTTTGAGAATTAACTCTCTTTTAACGTAGTGAGAGATTCATAATGCTGATAAGATTTGTCCCTTGATGTTCTCATGTTGCTGAGTAGGTGGCTAATGATATAGAAATAGATACTTGTGATTGTCATAGTGGGGAAGGTAATATAGCAGAGGGGAGGCACCAGGCCTGAAACAAAGAAGTCAAAACTTTAAAGCTCTCGTATTCTTGTTTTAGAACACGTGTCTCGTGCTTTTGCTATTTCCTTCATTTAATTAGTGTCCTCATGCGTGGGCAGTTTTGTACTAAACAATCTTGGGTAATAGTTCCAAGACTTAAGCATTTAGAGGTCATATAAGTGGATCAGCATTCTGATATATAGTGGCTTTTCTATTGATTTTGAAAATACTAAAAACTCTATTACAAATGCAGGTTATTTGTTCTCCCTAAATCATGCACGGTTGCTGGTCTTGATGGCAACTGTTTATGCTATTTATTGTGTCAAAGTTCAAGTTGGATGGCATGGTGTAGTTCTCTCAATAAACCTTGCATTTTTCTCTAATGATGCATTAAATTATGTGCTCCAATGGTGTGATAAAGTGAGCGAAAGCACACACTTCGAAGAGCAAAAGCAATCAGAAACAATTATGGAGGATGATTTTTCTGGGGAATTTGAATACTCTATTCCTACTGATGAACCTGAAAAGCTGCACTCATGTAACTCATCTAGCACGCCAGCTACTTCAACTATTATAAATGACCGAAAAGAATCTTTCCCTATTAAGGTGGTCAAAGAGGAAAAAAGTTCAGCTGATGAAATGAAAAAGATTTTGGACAGTATTGATCATTATGAAGCACTAGGATTTCCTCGCCACAAAAAAATTGATGCAGCAATATTGAAAAAAGAATACCGGAAGAAGGTGGATATTACCTTTCCCTTCTTTCTTCTGTTTCATCAATGGGAGTTCTCTCTTTTTCCCTCTTATTTTATGTATGAATTGTGAAATTGTTTATGTGAAGTAGAGGAAGTACATTATTTTTACCATTTGACTAAGAAGTGGTAGCATTAGTGTCTGAATACAATTTTGAAGAATCTGATGTGCAGTTGAGTTATATTGTGCGTGATTATCTCTTGTATAGGCCATGCTTGTGCATCCTGATAAAAATATGGGAAGTGCATTAGCAAGTGAAGCGTTTAAGAGAGTTCAATGTGCATTTGAGGTAATTATACATACTTGTTATTCGAGTTGTATAGTAATCATTGCATGTCTGAAATGAGAATTATAAGACCTAAATAATGTCTTCATTGTGATTCTGTATGTGCCTGTCACAATGACGCATTTTTAGGTTCTCTCTGATTCCACAAAGAAGAGAGACTATGATGAGCAGTTGCGGAAGGAAGAATCCAAGACTAAGAGTGTGTGCCAGAAGTCCTATGGTACTTCACATCAGGTGAGCTATGTTATTTGATCGTAGATTTAGAGCTTATTTGGATGTGCTTTTAAAATGACTGAAAGCGCTTTTGGCAAAAATATTTTTAGAACTAATCTTTGGTAAAGATGCAAGTAAATCCTGAAAAAGTACTTAAAGTGCTTCTTGGAAGAAGCACATAACTAATGCTTCTTACAAAAAGCATTTTAAGTGCTTTTGAAACCCAAAAATATTTTCTCTAAAAGCACATCCAAACGAGCCCTTAGTTGTTTAGTGTCATGCACTTTCCTGAGATTTATCTGATTGTCATTTTGATGGAGGTCATCAATAACTCTAGATACGAGAGCCGTTATAATATTTCTAGGGTTAATCTCAGTTTACTACCCTGAAGTTTCCTAGTTTTCAACATTTGGTACATCAATTTTTTTTCATCTCAGAATGGTACCTAAAGTCATAATTTTGGGACACTTTCATACATTTGGTGACGTGGTGCCCACGTGGACAATGAGTGAACACCACGTGTCAATATGGGCGCATTTAGACATTAAAAATTAAAAAATAATAAAAATCTGGGCAGCGCTGTACTCCCTTTTCATATCCACCCAACCCCTTTCACTTTATTTGTCCCTATTTGGCACCTGGGATCCGAATCCACAACGAATGCAGAAAAAAAAAATCCAAATCAGACCAAATCTTGCATAACAGATGGCAGAACAGAGGCCATGTTCAATGCAAAAATCGAAAGAAAATTTGAAAAGATTAAAAAATCGGTTTGGCTGCTGGGTTTGTGCTCCCCACCACTGTCTTCTCCGGCTGCTGGGTTTTGTTCTTCACCGCCGTCAAATCTGGTAGGTGTGACTCTCTGGCCGTAAATCTAGGTTTGGTTGACCATCGGCCGTCAAATGGGTGGGGTTGGGGTATGGTGGTGAGGGAGAGGTTGTTCGGGTATGGAAGGATCAGGGGAGAGAAGAGTGGAGTCAAAGAGGGAGGGGGAAGGTTGGATGTGTGGGGGATTGAAGAGGGTTGGGTGGGCGCAGAGGAGAGAAGGGAGGGTTGGGTGGGTGCAGGAGGGAAGGGAGGGAGGGTTGGGCTGCCCAGATATTTTAACCCTTTTTTTTAATATTTACATGGGCCCATATTGACACGTGGCGTCCAATCAGTGTGCATGTGGGCGTCATGTCACCGGCTGATTTAACAGCAATCTTAATGGATGTATGAAAGTGTCCCAAATTTATGACTTCAGGTACCACTCTGGAATAAAAAAAAGAACTTGATGTACCAAATGCTAAAAACCAAGGGTAGCAAACTGAGATTAACCCATATTTCTATATTGTCTTAGTAATTGCGAATTCAAAATATATTAATTAAATTTTCTATGGTGCATAATTTCCAATTTATATCAATTATGCAATGTAGAAGAAGCTATCTTTTTTTATAGCTGTCTGCATTGTACTTCCACATCTTATTGTCCGATGATAAATCTGTATTTCACTGGGTCATTTTTCCGAGTCAATTTACTGCTTTTGTTATATAACCCCTATTTAATTGTGTATAAGCAGGATGGTCCAGATTATTTTTCTGAAGAGTCGAGACGTATACAGTGCACTAAGTGTGGAAATTCGCATATATGGATATGCACAAACAGAAGCAAGGCCAAGGCTAGATGGTGTCAGGTCTGACATTATTCTCTATTTGTTGCTGTTCTTTTTAACTAATTTCAATGTCAAATATGTTACTTTTCTCATTTTTTTTGCATCATTGCTGTATGCATCTGATGTATTGGATCCATTGTGCAATTAGGATTGCTGTCAATATCACCAAGCAAAGGATGGAGATGGATGGGTTGAGTACAAAGGAACTTTAGTATTTAATAGGCCACATAAGGTATTTTACACAGTACTTTTTGTGTTATTTTTCCAAGCTTAATTGTGTATACCTTGAGAGTTTTTACCTGAACACCTTTTTCTCACCCTATGCAAATGGTTCTGCTGTCCTCACATGCATTTATCAATGCGTTAAACAACAAAACAATTTTTCACTGAAGCGAGTTGCATGTCAGAACTGCAGAAATGACTATAAATAAAGGTAGGAATTTGAGAGTTAGAAGTTCAGAATTCAAATGCTTAAATGGTGCTCTCGTGACTTTCAGGGATGAGATCCAGCTTTCAAGGGCTCTCGTGACTTTCACACGCATTCCCTGTTTCTATAATGCATGTTAATATCTTCATAACACTGATTTGCATGATTTGTTAAGCTGAATCATTTCCCTCGTTGCAGACATGTACATTTAAGCATCCCTTATGATTTTTGTTGTCTTTGTTGTTTTTTTTTCTTTTCATTTAGGTGGAAATACCACGGGCCTTCGTCTGTGCTGAGAGCAAAATCTTTGATGTATCTGAATGGGCTATTTGTCAGGTAATGGTTTTAATCAGGATATAATATCTAAGTTCTGCAAGCTTGTCCTTGTTCTACAGTCTGCATGTTTTGTACCCTATACAGCGGTGGAACTGCAAAATTACATGAATCAGGCAAATTGCCTCAAAAGCATCATTCTTATTTAAAACTTGATCTGGAAAGTATTCAAATTTGAGTAGAACAGTGAGCGAGCGGACCCAGTTACCTGGCAGACATCCTACTGAACCTTGTAGCACAGAAGACACTATATTGGAAGGACTTTTAATTGTTCCTTGGACTAATAGAACAAGTACCCTTGATCCATGATTATGTTTTTGGTGTGCATCTCTACTTTGTGCCAGGGAGAAACGAGGTTGGTATCTTATCGCTTCAACTTGTTCCATGCAGGGAATGGCGTGCAGGCCCAACACTCATAGGCCTAGCTTCCACGTTAACATGGTTGGTTTGGAGAAAACTCAAAGATCCAACTCAAGTAGATTCCCGTGGGATTTGGATGCTGAAATGATGGATGAAGATGAAGAAGAATTTGAGGTGTGGCTTCAGCAAGCTCTGGCCTCTGGCCTCTTTTGTGAGTCCTCTAAACGCCGAAAGAGCTGGAGTCCATTCAAGTTGCCCCAGAGAGTGAAGAGGCAATCGCGAAGAACGTCATGCTGAGCAGCTTAAGAGGGCTATGCCGGAAGATGTTCCCATCTCAAGAAAGAGCAAATGATTTTTCAGGATGTAGTGAGGATTTGTCAAGATACTGATTAATAGGTTTGTTGCTAGTGTCACCAAACGAAGGTTGGTGCTTAACAAAGAAGGGGAATGGTTGAGTGTCTTGAAAATTAAGACCAAAGATTGACACGCTTTGTATCTCGACCCAAAGGGTTAGGGCCTGATTTCAGGCATAAGAGCTCAGGTTTTTGTTGCTCTTGTTGCACATTTACTTTAACCCCATACTTCCAATCACATCTGACATATGTTAATCTCAAAGTGTTCTACGGATGAAAAGCCACCACCAACTGTTCAACTTTTTGTACATATTTATCTCCTCAATAAAATTTTTACTCCGTTTATTTTAGTGTTACTTTCATGGAATGCGTAATTGAGTTATTTTTTACTTTCGTTGTGTTTGATAACGCATTCGGAAATGAAAGTACGTGGGCTCTACGTTACCATGCATAATGGAGTTATTCCGATTTTTGACTTTCCTATCCCCAACTTGTTCAATTCGCGACTTTTTCCGTCCAAGTAAGTAAACATGACTTTTCGTATTCTAAATACGTAAACATGCTATCATTTTATTGGCTATTCTCCACCAAAGAAGAAAAACAATCTATATCATTGTCAAACAAATAGGAGATTGTGCTAGCAGCAATGTAGGAAACTTGGAACTTGGAAAATTAAAGAAGGATCTCTAGTACTAGAAAACTAGCGTATAGACATAACACTTCCGCCTAATCTCAATCTTACTCATAAACAAATTTTGATTATTTCTTGTTTATATCTAAGAGTAAAAGGCTTTGTTGTTGTTGTATATCTAAGAGTAAAAGAAAGGGTGACTCGGATTCCAGTAACAAATCTATTAATACCAGCAAAATCGGGAACCACGTTCAAATTACAAAAGCTGCCTCCAGCATCGTTTTCCATGTACTCTACAAGATACTTGCACTGCTCCTCGCCATTCGTCTGCAACATCATAAGATTGAAGGGGAAGAGAGATTAGATCAATTACAAACTAGCTGAAAACAGTAAATGCATATCACGATGTCTTTCTCATGAGGCACCTCGTAGCTGCAATTTGGAAACACAGTGTGTTTTGCTTTCACTCGGACCTCATTTTTACTTTCTAAAGTTCTAGCAAAACGAGGAATGGACGGGATCTGAAGCCTAGACTACACAATTTATAGCATACAAAAATATGTAGATCAAATCCCCTCCCTTTTAGTGTAGATAATATCGTTGTTCAAAAAAAAAAATATTTAAATTACATGGGACGTACTAAGTAGTCTAAAGATGTCAAGGCTTAAAAGGCAAGGTTTAGGCCCTGCCCATTTTAAATCAGGTTGGATAAAGCTCGACTCTAAAACTGTATCGGGCTAGCCCACCACCAAAAAATAGGGTTGGGCTTTAAGCCGGCCCATCAAGCCTGGATCCTTTTTATAGGCCTAGTACTGAAAAGCAATTGAGAAGTACCGTTTCTTCACGCCAGGACATGTAATAAGCGGACGATGACTTTCTAGGCAAGAAACGACATGCCCCGTAGGCTTATTAGCTTTATTTTAGGCATGGAACGACATTCCACCTGATTGCATTTTATGTTTTGTTTGTTCTTTTTCCTTTTTGTAAGACTTCGTAATAGTCAAATAAAAGATAGTTTGATCTTTCGATTAACGTTCTTAAAATTTTAATGTTTAATAGAATCACAGTTTGTTTATTTATTTGATACTTGTTAAATAGCTAAACGATCTTAAAATTGGTTAATTTTTAGTAGATTTGACCTTTGAAGAATGACTTAAAAAATCTACAGTGTGGATCATTTTGTAACATTGCACGATAAAAAAAAAGTCAGTAATGTAGAATAAAAAATTTCAAATAAGAAGACGTTGACATTCCTCTTTAAAATTTGAACACGTTTCTCTTTGAAATTTGAACTCGTAACCTCTCCAAATAAATTGAAGACAAGATGCTATCAAATGATCGTTTGCATAACCCTATGGTTTGAATTTCAACAGTTCGCCATGTATGTCATTTATTTTTTACACGTAGAACTTTGACATATATACAAAAACATTATTTATTTTCTCAAATACAGACATATTTAATAAATAAACTTGGTACAAATAGTCGTTTGGCAATCCACCATTGGAGATGTGAACAGTGTCAGCTGTCAACTCAGTTGAGTCAAAATTGTCAATAGTCCATGGCTGACTTGCCAAACCAAAGGTGTTGGGTCAATCAAGAAACCCAAGTCTTTGAATTTACTTTGATTTTTCCATCTTCTCTGCATAATTTTTTGTATTAATTTCTTTGGATAAAGCATGCAATCTCAGAACAACGATGCAAGCCTTGACAAGTGTTTTTATGTGCTTGTTCTTCTTATTCTCCCTCCAAAGAATCTCAGCTGCAACTGCACTGGTCACGATCACTCCGAGTGGATATATAAGAGATGGCGAAACTCTGGTTTCAGTAGGTGGAAGCTATGAACTGGGATTCTTCAGCCCTGGTAAATCGAAAAGCCGGTACTTGGGAATATGGTACACTGCTTCTGCTGATGCAGTTGTGTGGGTGGCCAACAGAGAAACACCACTTGGTGATTCTTCAGGACTTTTGAAGCTCACGGAGCAAGGAGTTCTAGTCCTCCTGAATAGCTCAAACAGCATTGTGTGGTCATCGAATTCATCAAGAATTGCGGGGAATCCAGTATCGCAACTATTGGATTCTGGAAATCTTGTGGTGCAAGATGGGAAAGAAACTAACCCGGATAACTTCTTGTGGCAGAGTTTTGATTATCCTTGTGACACATACCTACCGGAAATGAAGCTTGGTTGGGACTTGGTTACCGGTTTAGAGAGGTATCTCTCGTCTTGGAAGAGCACAGAAGATCCTTCTCCGGGAGCGTTTTCGGGACGAGTGGATCTGCGTGGCTTACCACAATTTTTAATTATGAAAGGAGATAAGATACAAGCCAGACGAGGGTCATGGAATGGCCTTTATTTGACAGGATACGGATATGATGTCACACATCCAGATCCAATATCTGGGACTGAATTTGTGATGAACAAGGACGAGGTCTATTATGAGTACAGGCTCCGGAACATGTCAGTGTTCTCGAGATATGTATTGAACCCATCAGGAGTCTCAGAGAAGTTCACATGGGTGTCCCAAACACAGAGTTGGGAACTTGCCTTTTCATTCCTAGCAGATCGGTGTGAAAAGTATGCCTTGTGCGGTCCATTTTCTAGTTGCAGTATCAATAGTAACTCTGCAATATGTGCATGCTTGAAGGGATTTGTACCAAAATCTTTGAAAGATTGGAATTCGGGATATTGGTCTGATGGATGTGTTCGAAGGACTCCGTTGGCCTGCAGCGATGGAGATGGCTTCGTAAAGTATAGTGGGATTAAATTGCCAGACACATCCTCCTCATGGTTTGATAAAAGCATGAGCCTTAGTGAATGCAAGGGATTATGTTGGGGAAACTGCTCATGCACGGCGTGTGCAAATCTAGACATCAGGGAGGGAGGAAGTGGCTGCGTGCTTTGGTTTGGTAACCTCATCGACATAAAAGAATTCACTCCCGGCGGTGGTCAAGACCTCTATATACGGGTGGCAGCTTCAGAACTAGGTACGTCTTAGACCCTTATCTGCAATTATGCAAAGTAGGGTTTAAATAAGTTAATGTTAGAACCACAGTTACTGGAACACTACGAGCACATGCAAAGTTTGTTTTATACGGATATTTCAGATCATGTTAAGAAAAAGAGCAATTTCAACAAGAGACAGCTACTAGCAATTCTCCTCAGCTCTGCAGTTTTTCTCGTGGGATTGCTTGTTGGAATGATATTGTACATACGGATGAAGAAACTCAGATATGAAGGTAACCATTTTCAGACACATTAAAAATGCATTAGATAAGGTAGTATTTAATTTCGATAGTGTAGCTAACTGTTCGCATCTTTTTGTCCACGCTGAAGAGATCTCCTACTATTTCAGGACACAGAAGAAAGGATTGCAGAGACGAATACCTTGGAGAAGACGGGGAAGAGATGGAGTTACCACTGTTTGACTTGACCACCATAGCTAAAGCCACTGACAACTTTTCAAGCTGTAACAAGCTGGGAGAAGGTGGCTTTGGACCTGTGTACAAGGTAACATAAATTCATGCAATCAAAATTAGCTAAATTGCTATACAAAATTTAAGTCTTTTCGAAATGATGGTCAATAGGGTACCCTGATAGGAGGAAAAGAAATTGCAGTAAAGAGGCTTTCAAAGAATTCCGGACAAGGAATGAAAGAGTTCAAAACTGAAGTTATACTCATAGCCAGACTTCAGCATCGCAATCTTGTTAAGCTTCTCGGTTGTTGCATTCAAAAAGATGAAAAGATTCTAATATATGAATTCATGCCCAACAAAAGCTTGGACTTCTATATTTTTGGTACGATCCTTCATTTTCAACCTTATTATACTAGGATTCAATGTGGCATTGACATAACAAGCTTAAAGTTTCTTCAGATCAGGAGGGACAAAAATTGCTCGATTGGCCTAAGTGCTTCCACATTATCAGTGGAGTTGCTCGAGGGCTTCTTTATCTTCACCAAGACTCTAGATTAAGGATTATACATCGAGATTTGAAATGTAGTAATATTTTGCTAGATAATAATATGAACCCGAAGATTTCAGACTTCGGCCTGGCTAAAACATTCGGCGGTGACCAAAGTCAGGCCAATACAAACAGAGTGGTTGGAACCTAGTAAGCATGCTTAGATTTGTTTTGTGGTTTATATTTTGATTGTTTTGCTTTTGAAATTCTTTCTCACTGGTCACTGCATATTGATCTGGCAGTGGTTATATGTCTCCGGAATATACAGCAGATGGAATTTTCTCGATGAAATCTGATGTGTTTAGCTTTGGAGTCATATTGCTCGAGATGTTGAGTAGGAAGAAGAACAGGGGATTTCGTCATCCAGATCACAACCACAACCTTCTTGGACATGTAAGTTTAACCAACAAGGTGATGATATTTTACATTAAAAAGAATAGTGAATTAGACGGTGCTCTTCGAAGCACGTCTTGTAATGACATGCCATTTCACAGTGTTGAAGGTTTGCAGCAAAGCACCTTTTACATATTAGGCCACTAACATATCATACATGTTTCAATTTGTTTTAAGGCATGGATACTATGGATTCAGGATAAACCACTAGAACTGATCGATAAGAAGTTTTGTGATTTGTGCAACATATATGAAGTGGTAAGGTGTCTTCACGTGGGGCTATTATGTGTGCAAAGAGTACCTGAGGATAGACCAAACATGTCATCTGTGGTTCTAATGTTGAGCAGTGATGTTGCCTTGCCGCCTCCAAAGCAGCCCGGTTTTTACACTGAACAAAGCATCCCTGAATCACCATCAAGGATGCTTCTTTGTTCAGAGAATACTTTCAGCACTGCGTTGATAGATCCTCGGTAGTCTGTAGATCATCATTGAAGTGCTTGTTAATCCTTCAATCTACCATCAGAAAACGTGTTCGGAAGGTTGACATGAAGCTTATAGTCTTTTGCTGGCAAACAATGAGACATGCAATTATAAGTCTGCAAGAAAAATATTTATGATTACAAGTTTAGCTCTTTTGCGAGGTGGAAGCAGAAGACTAGGGTTTCTTTTGCTCTTTTGGGCTCTTTTCTGTTTTACTCTGTTGGCCCGTTTGTGCTTGTACTTAGTTCTCCTTGGGCTTTGGTTAGGGTGCACTTTTGCTTTGTATTAATCTTGTAATTGGACCCTCTTGTGTGTACTTTGTTGGCTGTGCCCTGGAATACTAGTTCTCCAGTTTTCCAAAAAAAAAAAAAAAAAAAAGAGGGAAGAGATTCTGACAATATTCAGAGGCGAAGAAAGGCTGCACTTTCTATCTCCTCTTCAAACAGTAAACAGAGCAAAGCCACAAACTTTACAGAGATTAGAATGAGAACTGGAATTAATAAAACAATGACCGAAAAGTAACATACCTGAGGAGTGAATGATACAGTTTTTCCATCACCGGAAAGCTGGAGTAAGTCGCCAAGAGAGGTCGCAAACGGTCCAAAGGGACAAACCCAGACCCCCGCTCACGATCCCGACGCCTCCCCCTCAAATCCCGACGGCCCCCATGCTTTTTCTCCGACTGTACCCCCTCTCCCACTCATGAAATCGAGGATCCCCACTCCTCCCTCTCACTCTCTCTCGGTCGCTCTGCCTCTGTCTCCCTTTCCCTCTGTCTCTCTATCTCGATCCCAGAGCGGCATGGCCTCCCCTCCCCGAATCCCTCACTGAACGAAGAATGAAATGCAAAATTGAGGCAAGCTCGTAAATAAAGTGAAATTGAGGCAAAATTGCACAGTGCCGTTCCCCCTCCTACTTTAGACTAAAGTAATGGATCGTCTTGGAATAGCACAGAAGATCCTGCTCCAGGAGAGTTTTCGATACTAATGGATCCCCGTGGCTTACCACAGCCAAGTCCTCCATTAAACAATTCCTAAAGATGTAACTGTGCACCTCTTTGCCTGCCCTCAAGCTCTCCAAATCTTTGCAAGCTGGTAACAAACTAGTAATTGTGATCTGATTGGACTTAATTCCTGATTCTTGCATCTGTCCGAGCATTTTCAGCGCCTCTTCCGTCTGCCCGTTATTCAAGCACCCCACCAATAACAGCATTCCATGAAGCACCATCCAATTTAACACCTTCCCTTCTCATCCTAGAAAATAAAGTTACACCCTTTTTGCAATCTCTGTTCGAAAAATACGCAGTTAGATGTACATTCCAGGACACGACATCTCGTCTAGACATCATATCAAATACCAACTGAGCTTGTTTAGTGCTCAGACAACTAGCATAGATATTTACAAGGGCGCTGCTAACCAAAACATTCTCTTCCATTCCATGTCTGACCACAAACCCATGAATCACTCTTTCCAAATTCAAATCTTTCAACTCCGAGCAAGCAGGTAGGATTGAAGAAACTGTTACTATATTGGGTCTCACTCCATTCGCGAAATGCCTCCAAACCGTGTCTGGGCATCCCGCAGTTAACATAACAAGAACACAAAGAGGTCCAAGACACCACATCTTTCACTGCCATGGCATCGAAAACCCTTCTCGCCCCATCAACATACTTTCATTTTCCAAACGTATCGACCATTGCATTGCCCAAAGAGACATCCGAATGAAACCCGAATCGAATTGCATCATCGTGAAGCTCTTTAGCATTTCTAACATCACCACGAGCAGCACACGCCTTAGCAACTGACAGAAGCAGAAGATCTATGGATTCCTTGAGGAACCCATGTCGCGTGTAGCCTGATATGAGCACGGTCCCCGCACGCAGGTCTGGTTCGGGAATTTGATTGAACAGGCGGCGTGCACGTTGTAAATCGCCGGAATTACAGTAGATTTTCAAGAACCTAAGGCTCAGGTGAGGCGGGACGTTGGTGGGTAGCTTTGAAATCATGTGATATTATTGTTTTAAGAGTCACTGATGCTTACCACAATTTTATACCATATTTTTTTACCATCTTAGGTGACAGATGTGTTTGGACAAGCTATATCATTTAATTTTAATATTTTTATTAATTAAAACACTTAATAATCTTAGGTGGAAGAAGGAGACTCCTTGTATACCACAATCATCATTTAATTAACAATATTTTTATTAATTATTGATTAACATTTTGAAATTAAATACTAATTAATTTAGATGATGTAGCTGTTCACATCAAATACCGCCTAAGGTGGTATAGAACTGTGATACAAAAATATGATAAGAATAACATTATTGTTGTTTTAATGGCTTTTGCATCTTGTACTCTGCAGGGAGAAGCTTTGAGTTTGCAAGTGATTTTGAAAAGCAGTTGAGAAGTGTCGTTTCTTCGCGCCAAGACAGGTAATGAGCGACAATGACTGTGACTAGGCGAAACGACACGCTCCGTGTGTTTATTAGCTTTATTTTTAGGCATGGAACGACATTCCACCAGATTGCATTTTATTTTGTTTTGTTTGTTCTTTTTCCTTTTTGTAAGACTTTGTAAAAGCCAAATAAAAAATAGTTTGATTTTTCTATTACCTTGTTAAAACTTCAGTGTTTAATAAATATTATAGTTTGTTTATTTATTGGATAATTGTTAAAAGTGAAACGATCTTAGAGTTTGTTGAGTTTTAGCCGATGAGAAATGCACTCTCAAAATTGAGACTCTATGGACTCTCTGCCACCTCATATTTTTAGTACAATATTATATAATGTTGGCATGAGAATTAAAAAGTGACATAAAAAATTTACTCTTCGAATCATGGTGCAACGTTGCATGATATTTTTAGAACTAATCTTTGGTAAAGATGCAAGTAAATCCTGAAAAAGTACTTTAAGTGCTTCTTGGAAGAAGCACATAACTAATGCTTCTTATAGAAAACATTTTAAGTACTTTTGAAACCCAAAAATATGTTCTCTAAAAGCGCTTTTAGTTATTTTAAAAGCACATCCAAACGAGCCTTTAGTTGTTTAGTGTCATACACTTTCCTGAGATTTATCTGATTGTCATTTTGATGGAGGTCATCAATAACTCTAGATATGAGAGCAGTTATAATATTTCTAGGGTTAATCTCAGTTTTCTACCCTGAAGTTTCCTGGTTTTCAACATTTGGTACATCAAATTTTTTTCATCTCAGAATGGTACCTAAAATCATAATTTTGAGACACTTTCATACATTTGGTTACGTGGTGCCCACATGGACAATGAGTGAACACCACGTGTCAATATGGGCGCATTTAGACATTAAAGATTAAAAAATAATAAAAATCTGGGCAGCGCTGTACTCCCTTTTCATATCCACCCAACCCCTTTCACTTTGTTTGTCCCTATTTGGCACCTGGGATCCGAATCCACAACGAATGCAGAAAAAAAAAATCCAAATCAGACCAAATCTTGCATAACAGATGGCAGAACAGAGGCCATGTTCAATGCAAAAATCGAAAGAAAATTTGAAAAGATTAAAAAATCGTTTTGGCTGCTGGGTTTGTGCTCCCCGCCACTGTCTTCTCCGGCCGCTGGGTTTTGTTCTTCACCGCCGTCAAATCTGGTAGGTGTGACTCTCCGGCCGTAAATCTAGGTTTTGTTGACCACCGGCCGTCAAATGGGTGGGGTTGGGGTATGGTGGTGAGGGAGAGGTTGTTCGGGTATGGAAGGATCAGGGGAGAGAAGAGTGGAGTCAAAGAGGGAGGGGGAAGGTTGGATGTGCGGGGGATTGAAGAGGGTTGGGTGGGCGCAGAGGAGAGAAGGGAGGGTTGGGTGGGTGCAGGAGGGAAGGGAGGGAGGGTTGGGCTGCCCAGATATTTTAACCCTTTTTTTTAATATTTACATGGGCCCATATTGACACGTGGCGTCCAATCAGTGTGCATGTGGGCGTCATGTCACCGGCTGATTTAACAGCAATCTTAATGGATGTATGAAAGTGTCCCAAATTTATGACTTCAGGTACCACTCTGGAATAAAAAAAAGAACTTGATGTACCAAATGTTAAAAACCAAGGGTAGCAAACTGAGATTAACCCATATTTCTATATTGTCTTAGTAATTGCGAATTCAAAATATATTAATTAAATTTTCTATGGTGCATAATTTCCAATTTATATCAATTATGCAATGTAGAAGAAGCTATCTTTTTTTATAGCAGTCTGCATTGTACTTCCACATCTTATTGTCCGATGATAAATCTGTATTTCACTGGGTCATTTTTCCGAGTCAATTTACTGCTTTTGTTATATAACCCCTATTTAATTGTGTATAAGCAGGATGGTCCAGATTATTTTTCTGAAGAGTCGAGACGTATACAGTGCACTAAGTGTGGAAATTCGCATATATGGATATGCACAAACAGAAGCAAGGCCAAGGCTAGATGGTGTCAGGTCTGACATTATTCTCTATTTGTTGCTGTTCTTTTTAACTAATTTCAATGTCAAATATGTTACTTTTCTCATTTTTTTTGCATCATTGCTGTATGCATCTGATGTATTGGATCCATTGTGCAATTAGGATTGCTGTCAATATCACCAAGCAAAGGATGGAGATGGATGGGTTGAGTACAAAGGAACTTTAGTATTTAATAGGCCACATAAGGTATTTTACACAGTACTTTTTGTGTTATTTTTCCAAGCTTAATTGTGTATACCTTGAGAGTTTTTACCTGAACACCTTTTTCTCACCCTATGCAAATGGTTCTGCTGTCCTCACATGCATTTATCAATGCGTTAAACAACAAAACAATTTTTCACTGAAGCGAGTTGCATGTCAGAACTGCAGAAATGACTATAAATAAAGGTAGGAATTTGAGAGTTAGAAGTTCAGAATTCAAATGCTTAAATGGTGCTCTCGTGACTTTCAGGGATGAGATCCAGCTTTCAAGGGCTCTCGTGACTTTCACACGCATTCCCTGTTTCTATAATGCATGTTAATATCTTCATAACACTGATTTGCATGATTTGTTAAGCTGAATCATTTCCCTCGTTGCAGACATGTACATTTAAGCATCCCTTATGATTTTTGTTGTCTTTGTTGTTTTTTTTTCTTTTCATTTAGGTGGAAATACCACGGGCCTTCGTCTGTGCTGAGAGCAAAATCTTTGATGTATCTGAATGGGCTATTTGTCAGGTAATGGTTTTAATCAGGATATAATATCTAAGTTCTGCAAGCTTGTCCTTGTTCTACAGTCTGCATGTTTTGTACCCTATACAGCGGTGGAACTGCAAAATTACATGAATCAGGCAAATTGCCTCAAAAGCATCATTCTTATTTAAAACTTGATCTGGAAAGTATTCAAATTTGAGTAGAACAGTGAGCGAGCGGACCCAGTTACCTGGCAGACATCCTACTGAACCTTGTAGCACAGAAGACACTATATTGGAAGGACTTTTAATTGTTCCTTGGACTAATAGAACAAGTACCCTTGATCCATGATTATGTTTTTGGTGTGCATCTCTACTTTGTGCCAGGGAGAAACGAGGTTGGTATCTTATCGCTTCAACTTGTTCCATGCAGGGAATGGCGTGCAGGCCCAACACTCATAGGCCTAGCTTCCACGTTAACATGGTTGGTTTGGAGAAAACTCAAAGATCCAACTCAAGTAGATTCCCGTGGGATTTGGATGCTGAAATGATGGATGAAGATGAAGAAGAATTTGAGGTGTGGCTTCAGCAAGCTCTGGCCTCTGGCCTCTTTTGTGAGTCCTCTAAACGCCGAAAGAGCTGGAGTCCATTCAAGTTGCCCCAGAGAGTGAAGAGGCAATCGCGAAGAACGTCATGCTGAGCAGCTTAAGAGGGCTATGCCGGAAGATGTTCCCATCTCAAGAAAGAGCAAATGATTTTTCAGGATGTAGTGAGGATTTGTCAAGATACTGATTAATAGGTTTGTTGCTAGTGTCACCAAACGAAGGTTGGTGCTTAACAAAGAAGGGGAATGGTTGAGTGTCTTGAAAATTAAGACCAAAGATTGACACGCTTTGTATCTCGACCCAAAGGGTTAGGGCCTGATTTCAGGCATAAGAGCTCAGGTTTTTGTTGCTCTTGTTGCACATTTACTTTAACCCCATACTTCCAATCACATCTGACATATGTTAATCTCAAAGTGTTCTACGGATGAAAAGCCACCACCAACTGTTCAACTTTTTGTACATATTTATCTCCTCAATAAAATTTTTACTCCGTTTATTTTAGTGTTACTTTCATGGAATGCGTAATTGAGTTATTTTTTACTTTCGTTGTGTTTGATAACGCATTCGGAAATGAAAGTACGTGGGCTCTACGTTACCATGCATAATGGAGTTATTCCGATTTTTGACTTTCCTATCCCCAACTTGTTCAATTCGCGACTTTTTCCGTCCAAGTAAGTAAACATGACTTTTCGTATTCTAAATACGTAAACATGCTATCATTTTATTGGCTATTCTCCACCAAAGAAGAAAAACAATCTATATCATTGTCAAACAAATAGGAGATTGTGCTAGCAGCAATGTAGGAAACTTGGAACTTGGAAAATTAAAGAAGGATCTCTAGTACTAGAAAACTAGCGTATAGACATAACACTTCCGCCTAATCTCAATCTTACTCATAAACAAATTTTGATTATTTCTTGTTTATATCTAAGAGTAAAAGGCTTTGTTGTTGTTGTATATCTAAGAGTAAAAGAAAGGGTGACTCGGATTCCAGTAACAAATCTATTAATACCAGCAAAATCGGGAACCACGTTCAAATTACAAAAGCTGCCTCCAGCATCGTTTTCCATGTACTCTACAAGATACTTGCACTGCTCCTCGCCATTCGTCTGCAACATCATAAGATTGAAGGGGAAGAGAGATTAGATCAATTACAAACTAGCTGAAAGCAGTAAATGCATATCACGATGTCTTTCTCATGAGGCACCTCGTAGCTGCAATTTGAAACAGAGTGTTTTGCTTTCACTCGGACCTCATTTTGCTTTCTAAAGTTCTAGCAAAAAGAGGAATGGACGGGATCTGAAGCCTAGACTACACAATTTACGGCATACAAACTAGTTTTTAACCATCTATGTTGATTGTACTTCAGCTGATCTCTATCAACATAAAAATATAAAATAACTGACTTTTGAAAGGCAAATGATAACACTTTGAACATTTAGCAAACGCAAAAATAGATACTTCGAACGCAAAGAATCCACCAGGTTTCAACATAAAAGCAGCCCCTTTGCAAAGATGTAAAAGATCATCCATACCATTGAAACCACCGTCCAATGCAACTCTAGGTTCATGCCGTCCAACTTCAGCTTGCAGCCCTGATACATTGGCACTTTGGTACGTAAGGTGGATTACTCACAAAACCTGAGAGTTTACCTTCCACATCCTTTAATGGTTCAAACCAAGATAACTTAATCTTTAAACACTAACCTGCAAACCATACCCCTGCACATTAAAAGCTGCAACCCCAATTGCCGCGGGACTCAAATCCGTAGCAATGACTCTCCCACCACTCCCCAAAACCCTCACAATCCCAATCGCAATGGCGCCGCTCCCCGTCCCCAAATCAGCCCACAACCCATCATTCCCCAAAACCACACCCCCCACCAAATCAACAATGAGCTCAGTCTCCGGCCTCGGAATCAAAACCCCTTCTTCAACACACAACACCAAGTCCCTCCAATGCTCGCACCCGACAACATACTGAAAATGCCTCCTCTCCTCAACCCTCTGCTTCCACAACATATAAAGCTCCTCAATTTCCACCCTCAGCCTAACGCGTCCCCCATTGTTATCAACATTTTCGGGTTCTTCAATTGCGTCCTCCACGAACCATTTGAGCTCTACGAAGAAGGGTTGAGTCCGCACCGTTGTCCAAGTAGACGAACGTTGACCCAACAGATGAAGCGAGGGTGTTGGCCCAGTCGTGCCATTTTTGAAGGTCGGAGGCGGTGGCTGAGTGGGTGGGCGGCCGTAGAAAGAGAGGGATTTGGGGTTTTGGGGAGGTGCGTAGTGATGGTATTGAAGAAGAAGAGCAAACGGAGCGGTGGAGGTTTGTGAAAAGAGAAGGTTTAAGGAATTGTGAGAGTCTTGGAACCCTTGGGGTTTTTATCTTTTACAATATGTTTGTACGACAGAAATACTTATATTTTAAACAGAAATTTTAAAGTAATATGCATTAATTCTTTTTCAAAGAAAATATTAAAATGTTCAAATTAGCATTAACAGTAACAATAATTTTCAACCGAAAAGCCAAATATCATTATGTATAATTTGTTCTCTTTCTGTATAATTAGTTTTGTCAAATATCTGTTTGTATAATTTTTTGGGGGAAATTAACTATTATAGAAACATTGCAAATTTTGTTTGCTGAAATAGAAATATTGGTATGAATGACATGGTACTGATTCATGGACTTGTAAATTGGGTCAGGCCGGCTCGGCCCTCAAGGCCTAAGCCCTAATCGGCCCCAAATGTTTGGGACATAGGAAATAAATAGGGTAGATCGGGCTAGCCCAATGGCAAATATGTAAGGCCCTGCCCTAGCCCATGAACCTAAAAATTCGAGCCTATGAGCAGGCCGCCCATTCCATCCTAATTTTTGGCCCCTTAATCATGTTCATTTAACTATAAAAAATAGTAAAGTTTGAGAGATCAACCTAGGATTTTTTTTCTTTTATTAGTTGTAAATTACTATTTGAACTAAGATATTTATTTGGTTAATATAATCAATTCAATTATATAAATATTAGAAAAAAAGTTAATTAATTTAAAGAAAGACCCCTTCCCTGTTAGTGTCGTTTGTTCAAAAAAAAATATTTAAAGTACATGGGGCGTATTGAGTAGTCTAAGATAAGGGTCAGGGCTTAAAAGGCAAGGCTTAGGCCCTGCCCATCTAAAATCGGGTTGGATAAAGCCCGACTTTGAAAATGTATCCGGCTAGCCCACCACTTAAAAATAAGGTTGGGCTTTAGGCCGACCCATCAGGCCTCTATCATTTTTATAGGCCTAGTACTGAAAAGCAGTTGAGAAGTACCGTTTCTTCATGCCAGGACAAGTAGTAAGTGGACGATGACTCTCTAGGCAAGAAACGACATGCCCCGTAGATTTATTAGCATTATTTTACGCATGGAATGGAACAACATTCCATCCGATTGCATTTTATTTTGTTTTGTTTGTTCTTTTTCCTTTTTGTAAGACTTTGTAAGAGTAAAATAAAAGATGGTTTTATATTTTGATTGACGTTCTCAAAATTTTAATGTTTAATAGAATCACAATTTGTTTATTTATTTGATAATTGTTAAATGACTAAACGATCTTAAAATTGTTTGATTTTTATTAGATTTGAACTTTGAAGAATGATTTGAAAAATCTACAGTTTGGACTATTGTGTAACATTACACGATGAAAATGAGAGTCAGTAATGTAGAATAAAAAATTTCAAATAAGAAGATTGTTGACACTCCTCTTTAAAATTAGAACACGTTTCTCTTTGAGATTTGAACTTGTAACCTCCCCAAATAAATTGAAGACAAGATGCTATCAAATGATCGTTTGCATAACGCTATGGTATGAATTTCAACAATTCACCATAGATGTCATTTAATTTTGACACATAAAAGTTTGACGTGTGCACAGATACATTGTTCAACAGTTGAATCTATTGATTTTATGATTTCCGTTGACGTATAATAAGTGACTTATTGTTTCATGACAACTGGGGGAGAGGAATTTGTCATATGAATTTCTTTGGCAATCGACCATTGAATATGTGATCAGTGTTACCATCGGCTGTCAACTTAGTTGGGTCCGAATTGTAAATAGTCCTGACTTTCTTTCCAAACCAAAGTTGTCCGGTCAATTAAGAAAGCCAAATCATTTAATTTACTTAGATTTTTCTTTGGGCCAACGGTCCATCTTCTCTCCATAATTTTTGTATTAATTTCTTTGGATAAAGTATGCAATCTCAGAACAACCATGCAAGCCTTGACAAGCTTTTTTACGTGCTTGTTCTTCTTATTCTCCCTTCTAAGAATCTCAGCTGCAACTGCACGGGGCACAATCACTCCGAGTCGATATATAAGAGATGGCGAAACTCTGGTTTCAGTAGGTGGAAGCTATGAAATGGGATTCTTCAGCCCTGGTAAATCGAAAAGCCGGTACGTGGGAATATGGTACACTGATTCTACTGATGCAGTTGTGTGGGTAGCCAACAGAGAAACACCACTTGGTGATTCTTCGGGACTTTTGAAGCTCACTGAGCAAGGAGTTCTAGTCCTTCTCAATAGCTCAAACAGCATGGTGTGGTCATCGAATTCTTCAAGAATTGCGGGGAATCCAGTATCGCAACTATTGGATTCTGGAAATCTTGTGGTGCAAGATGGGAAAGAAACTGACCCGGATAACTTCTTGTGGCAGAGTTTTGATTATCCTTGTGACACATACCTACCAGAAATGAAGCTTGGTTGGGACTTGGTTGCCGGTTTAGAGAGGTATCTCTCGTCTTGGAAGAGCACAGAAGATCCTGCTCCGGGAGAGTTTTCGGAACGAGTGGATCTGCGTGGCTTACCACAATTTTTTATAATGAAAGGATCTAAGATACACAGCAGAGGAGGGTCATGGAATGGCCTTTATTTTACAGGATCCGGATATGGTGTCAGAGAACCAAATTCAATATCTGGGATTGAATTTGTGATGAACAAGGATGAGGTCTCTTCGAAGTACAGGCTCCGGAACATGTCAGTGTTCTCGAGATATGTATTGAACCCATTAGGAGTCACAGAGAAGTTCACATGGGTGTACCAAACACACAGTTGGGAACATTCCTTCCAAGCAGATCGGTGTGACAATTATGCCTTATGTGGTCCATTTTCTAGTTGCAGTTTCAATGGTAACTCTGCAATATGTGCATGCTTGAAGGGATTTGTGCCAAAATCTTTGAAAGATTGGAATTCGGGATATTGGTCTGATGGATGTGTTCGAAGGACTCCGTTGGCCTGCAGCCATGGAGATGGCTTCGTAAAGTACAGTGGGATCAAATTGCCAGACACATCAACCTCGTGGTTTGATAAAAGCACGAGCCTTAAAGAATGCAAGGGATTATGTTTGGGAAACTGCTCATGTACTGCGTGTGCAAATCTAGACATCAGGGAGAGAGGAAGTGGCTGCGTGCTTTGGTTTTTTAGAATAGAACTGCTATTCAGCAGTTGCAGGCTTGAAGTGTGTGAAGGAAACAGTTTTGAAGAACGATAAATGCGAACGTGCATGAAAATAAAGCAAACGTGGGAGAGGAACCGGTTTTGCGGGACATGTAAATAAAACACGAAATAAAATAACCTCAAGAGAACAAATTCAAAATGTTATGCTAGAGTCTGAAGGAGAAGATCAAATTGGCGAAAAACCAATAAGAACTGGTAGTTCTGTAGTTCTCAATTATTAAATTTGTGTGTTTTGTTCTCTATCAAAATGCTTCTTATTCCTTATTCTTCTCATGCATTTTCACAGGATTATTGAAAATTCTGCACGTTAATTGTAGTGGTTTGATTGTGGTTTTTGTTCTCTGCAGGTTTTTCTTCCCTTATCTTATCAAATAAATCAATTGATAGGTTAGGCTTTCATTTTTTTTATTTTTCTTCACGGGCCTTTGAAACGTATATGCTATAGCTTTTGTGGTTAAAATCTTGGTGCTTTTTATTTCAATTTTCTTATTCTTTCTCTCTCATTTTTGTTATAGGGTCAAGACGATTCTATTAGGCTCCAAAGTTCAAAGGTTTGAGTAACTTTGGGTTAATCTCAATCTAAATTTACCTTTTCAGTTTTTAGGTTTTTTTTTACGGTTTATCTTTTAGGTGATGAATTTGATGCGGTCTACTGCAGCTTTCAGGATGTATATATGAGTTTGTATTTAGTATTTCTAAGTCAATTTTAGTTTTTTAAACTTCTTCCTTTGAAATTTCCATTGTGTGATTTTTAAATTTTGGTTAGATTATGAGTTTCAATTTTGATTATCTTGATGTCCTATACGTGTGCTATCGAAATTAAAAAAATTATTTGTTTTCATTCTCAGGATATTTACAAGAACACCCACAAAAAAATGGAGAAGGAACTACCTATTGATAAGATCACAAACAGACGTGTCTCTATTTTTACACCTGGGTGGGAGATATCTGTCGGAGTAAAAACTACTGATCTAAGCCAACTGATTCTCAAAGAGTGGAAAAAAAAGAAGCATGAGCAGTATGTATTCTAAATTCTTTATTAAATTTGTTACAAAAAATTCTAACATTATATGTATCTTCAATATATAGGTGGCGCATGAAAAAGGCTGTAGAAGAATTAAAACCTTCAACAACTCCTTGCATCATACGAATTTGGAATAAAGTCCAACAAATTAGGTACAACACCATTTCTTACCTATTTATTTTTAATGGCATTGTCTATATCATTCTACAAATTAATTATCTCAAATTATAAAATTAAAAAAAATCTACAAATTAATTATCTCGAATTATAAAAAAAAAATTATGGGCGCAGGAAAAAGATTAATAGTGACCAAACAACTTTTCTAAATACGGTAAGTATTCTCTTATTTTCATACGGAAGTATACTGGAAATTCAAATTGCATTCAATTTTCAAATAGAAATAAAATTGCATTTTTTTGTCAGTTTTACAAGCATCACACCCGTCGCAAAGTACAAAGGTTGAAGTACAAGATTAAGGTAACATTTCTTACTATTTAATTTTGTAAACATGATTACAATTTGTTATCTCAAATTTGACAAATTATTTATCTTTCAGTATTCTAAAAGTATCTGGAGTAAAAGTATTGCCATCAGAAAATTGTCAAAGTTAAAGGTATTTAGGTTAAATTGCTTACAACCTTTATATTTAGGATTGTGCATTATAGTTAGACTTCTTATTTTATCATCATTACTTGCAGATTAACCATGAAAATCTAAAGCACCAAGTGCAAGCAAATGGGTGGCAAGCATGGCTTTGATTTCACACGTATCTGATGCCAATGTATTTCTGTTTGGAAGTAATCCGTCTATATTTTCAAGCATGGAAGAACCATTGGTGTTGCTGTGAACGTACGCAACTAAATCTCATGGCCTGCACAGCCTGCACTTGCAGAGAACCATTTGCACAATTATTGCCTTATATGTTGTTCATTTCTGTGATAGAACCCATTTTATTCCTGTTCTTTGTAATTCATATCATTTGATGTCTTAGAGATCAATGTGTTTGTGGACAGACGTTGTCTAAATTTATTCATTAAAACCCAATTTAACTTCAAAACTGTAGTTTTCCTACATGAATCTTTCTTTGTGAATGTTGGTAATGCAAGTTACGCAACAGATAAAAGGAATAAGTTGATTTTCATCTTTTCATATCTTTGCAGAACCAAAGAAGAAAAATACAGAAATCAGGTTGTTCAAAATTTAAATTAATGTTGTTTTTTGCTTTAATAGTTTTAGTTAGCCTTTTAATTTGTTTGTTTACATTTAAAGCTATAATTAGATACTCAATTTGATTTCTTATTCGCATGGGAAGAAGGATCAATGAAATTGGCAGTGTTCCAATTAATCCAACCAGTTCTCTTCAGTTTTGCTTCTTCATTGTTTATACAAATAGATGGTGATGAATTTTAGGGTGAAAATTATTTTCAGAAAAAATTCTTTTCCTAAAATCGAAATTTTTATTGGGTTAGTAATTCATGTTTTCAATTTGCATTCTCTCTCCATTTTCAGTTTTAATCACATATTTGCATTCAATTAATTTTTAAATAATTTTTACGCAATTCTTTGGAGATGATTGAAAATAATGAGAAATTGTTGTGATGAACACACACCCACAATTTATAAAATAACCACTTAAGAAATATAAGAATATTTAAAATAACACATTTGTGGGGCGCGTAGCGCCCGTGATGCAAAAATGCCTCTCACACGCACGTTAGTGCGTGCAAGAGGCTAGTGCATGTATAAGTAAAAACTTAAAATGAAAAATTATCGTTTTTATAGCTTAATGTGGTTGTTCCTACTTTTTTAGGTTCCTTTGTGGTTCCGATGGATTAAAGTTTTAGCACAAACACCAGCTAAAATTTATTACATAGCTTTTTGCCTTTTAATTGGTGCTTTGGTTGAACCTGATGCAGGATTTCTTGCACTCTGTCATGATCAGAACCTCACCTTCAATTGAGTATGCCTACATGCCATTTGACAACACTCCAATTGTTATTGAACCATTTAATACGAGCATATTATGCAGCTGTAGGACAAGTTGCTTCTAATAGAGAAGGTTTTAACGGCTAATGGAGATACCGAGAAGATGCGATTGAACAAAGATAAAGTGCCCAACAATATTGTTGTCTTGCCTATTGTTTTGAAGAGAGCACAAGAGTGTCTTTCAAATATTGACAAATTAGACCCTCAAAACAGAATCATATGTTAGGACATGCTAATACATGTTTTTTAATCTATCAAGATAAAGAGTAATATTTTTCTTAGTTTTATTCTTGGCGTGTGTTAAATATGACAAATGTGTAAGACGCCCGTTGTGCGCTCCTCTCACATGTAGTATATAGCCAATTAAAAGAGAACTGAATGTATTTATAAATCAAATAAAATAGAAATGGAGAAAAAAGAATACAACAAATGGAGGACATGTAGAACATAAAGCTTTTGTTTTCTTCTGTTCGTAGGCATCTGTATACACCTTTTCGTATTTGTGGAATGTCACAAAATTTGTATTCTATTTAGGTTCATTATGTTTATTAATTTTTTAGATAAATTTTTCCATGGAGCGTGCTCAAAGTCGTACAAGACAATGGCGTCAATCATTGAGTCCTGAAGAACGTCAAAGATATCTAGCTCGACGACGTCTAATAGCACAAGAAAAAAGACAACAAATTTCAACTCCAAGTGATGATCATACTATGACATCCCCCAGTAACATACAACAAGAAATTCCTGGTATTTATTGCATATTATTTTTTCTTAAACTCATAATTAAAAAAATTAAAAACATCTAATTTCTATTTTTTTTAACTATGCAACAAGTAGGTCCCAGTAATATACAAGAACGAGTTCATTTGGCTAACTATGATGTTGAGGTCAACCCCAGTAATATACAACAACAAATTCCAGGTATTTATTTAAATTTCTTTATTTGTATTTGTTTCACACTATAAAAATTAGGTAATTTTTAGAACACTATTTTGTGCATTGAAATCTCATTTTATTCTTTTGTTCGTACTCTCATATTGATCTCAATGTTGTAGTTATTTTTAGTGGTAGTCTTACAAAATATTAGACCACAACTAAATATATTAAATATTAAACATTAATTTTTTAACTAATCATATTATAATGTGATGTATTTATTAGAACAAATTGAGCATGAAAGCGCGAGTTCAAGGGTTCTGTCAGATATCACAAATCGTGATGACCAAACTTCTGCTAGAATGCGTACTCATATAGGCCAATTGACACATTCGAATAGGTCACAAATATATGATGGGATGCTCTCAACTGTTCCCCATGGTGAGCTTAGTATATAATTCTATCTATATATAGATATACTATTAGTTACAAAGGAAATTCTTATACTGAGTGTTGGATATTCATGTACAAATATCAGAAGAAGAACATGCAACTAGAACCAATCGTCATGTGCGGCAAAGTAGAGGAAGAAGAAACCACAATTGTGCTAGAAATTATAATGAGAATCGGGGTATCCTAGGTTACCGCTTACCTGCTCCAACCACATGTCCGTACTGCTACGCACAATTGTTTACTCGAGAAACTTTGAATATGTGTTGCTTGAAAGGAAGAGTTGCTTTACCCCCAATACAGTCTCCACCAGAAATGGTTGCTCTTTTCTCTGACCAAACAAATGAGGGTAGACACTTTAGGCAAAATATTCGAGCTTACAATCACGCATTTGCATTCACTTCAATGGGAGTACACGTGGATGAAAGAATAAATATTGGTGGCCGTGGGATTTACACATTTCGTGCTCAAGGTGCATTATATCATAAGATTGGTGGACTTTTACCACATGAAGGAAACAGACCGCGATTTTTACAAGCGGATATATATGACACTGAGCATGAAGTTGAAAACCGAATGTGTGAAAGTGAACTTTTAGATAGATGTGTGGTTGAAAAGATACAACATATGTTGAACAACCATAATCCTTTTGTTCATACATTGCGAAGCCTCGGACAACGCCAAGATTTGCCGAATTGCAAGTTGATCCTAAAAGAGCAACCAATAGATCGGCGTCAATATAGTCTACCATCAGCATCACAAGTTGCAGCAATTATAATAGATGGAGATGATGCCACCATTGCAAATGGAAGGGATATCGTGGTCGAGACAATTAGTGGAAGACTTTCTCACGTCCGAGACTATGTCGGATTTTATGATCCGTTACAGTATCCATTATTGCTAC
This sequence comes from Malus sylvestris, assembly GCF_916048215.2. Taxonomy (NCBI): domain Eukaryota; kingdom Viridiplantae; phylum Streptophyta; class Magnoliopsida; order Rosales; family Rosaceae; genus Malus; species Malus sylvestris. Next base: position 33,979,531 of record NC_062264.1, on the reverse strand, counting down.
CTTACGGTACATATGGTTGGGATGTTAATAGTCGTGATGATGGTGGAAGAGCAATAACATGTTGCGACTATTATGCTTATATGTTACAGGTTTGTACTGATAACATAATTTACTTCCCAATATATACAAATGAATGATGATTCCCATATTAAAAGCAATATATGAAATTTGCTTCTGCAGATACGCCATAATGGATCATCACTTTTGCTTCGAGGTGGGCGTCTCTTGCAACAATATGCTGTAGATAACTACATTAAAATTGAATCACAAAAACTTCGATGGCTGCGTTCTAATCAAGCCACAGTTAGAGCGGATCTCTATAAAGGACTTCAAGACTCTTTAAATGCAGGTCAACACAATGCAGGTATATATATCATTTCAGTTATCGTTATTTAAAATATAACTTTGTTCAAAATCTGTACAATATATATAGTTAATTGAAAATAAAAAATTAACAGGTAGCATTGGGCGTAGAATTATTTTACCATCATCATTTGTTGGAAGCCCACGTGACATGTACCAACGATATCAAGATGCAATGACTCTGGTTCAAAGATTCGGAAAGCCAGATCTTTTTATTACCATGACATGTAACCCAAGTTGGGAAGAAATCAAAAGTGAATTACTCGCTGGACAAACTCCACAAGATCGTCTTGACTTACTCACTAGAGTATTTCGTGCAAAACTTGAGCAACTAAAAGAAGACATCATTGAAAAGGGGGTACTGGGCAATGTTGTTGCCTACGCATACGTTATTGAGTTTCAGAAACGTGGTCTTCCACATGTGCATATGCTGGTGGTGTTAGATGAAAATGATAAGATCAATAACCCAGATGAGTATGACCGAATTGTTAGAGCTGAAATACCAAACGAAGACGTAGAGCCTCAACTTTACAATGTGGTGTTAAAGCATATGATTCATGGCCCGTGTGGGATTCATAATCCTCAATCTCCATGTATGAAAAATGGGAGCTGTAAGAGAAAGTATCCCAAACCATTTGCACCAGTCACTGTTCAAGGGAATGATTCGTATCCAATTTATCAAAGGCGAGGAAATCGATTGCCCGTCTCTCTTGATCGACAAGGAAACATAATGGTTGATAATAGTTGGGTCATTCCATATAATCCATGGTTGCTGTTAAGGTATGATTGTCATATCAATGTTGAAATTTGTGCAAGCATAAAAAGTGTCAAGTACTTATATAAGTATGTTTACAAAGGCCCAGATAGAGTGACAGTCGAAGTGCAATCAAACCCTGAATACGATGAAATAAAGCAGTTTCAGGATGCAAGATGAGTTTGCGCACCAGAGGCATTATGGAAGATATTCAAGTTCATTATTAATCGAATTTACCCATCTGTTGAGCGATTGCAAATACATCTTCCTAATATGCACCAAGTTCAGTTTCGTGCCGACGAGAGCATAATAAATATTCTACATGATAAGAGTACAAGAAAGACAATGTTAACTGAATTTTTTACACTTAATCATGTGGATGCAGAAGCGCGACGGTACGTATACATGGAAATCCCATCACATTACAGATGGATTCAAGCTCAAAGAAAGTGGTCTAAAAGAATGAATCGTAACAAGGTTATTGGACGAATATATGCAGTTTCACCTGCTGAAGGTGAAAAATTTTACCTTCGGATTCTTCTTAATCATGTTAGAGGACCAACATCTTTCACAAACTTGAGAACAGTTAATGGGGTTTTGCATCCAACATTTAAGCAGGCAGCAGAACAACGAGGTTTTTTTAGAAAGAGATGACAGTATTCGACAATGTTTGTTAGAGGCCTCCACAATTCAAATGCCGTCGGCTTTAAGAAGATTATTCGTCACCATATTGGCATATTGTGCACCAATTGGTGTTCGAGGGTTATGGGATGAGTTCTATCCATTCATGATAGAAGATTATGTTTCCATGACTAACATAACTCCCACATTTGCTACCAACAGACTCTTGCGTGAGTTGAACATACTTTTGGTTCAATTTAATAAGAGTATAAACGAGTTTGATTTGCCCCAAATGACAAGAGGAAATGAATCAAGTTCAGGAATGACAAGATGTATTGAAGATGAGATATCCATAGGTATTCCACAACAAGATCTTGATGCAATTGAACGTTTAAATGATGACCAAAGAAATGCGTTTAACATAATAATGGGTGCAGTTCAACGATCAGAGAATGCAATTTTTTTGTGGATGGTCCTGGTGGAACTGGAAAAACTTACTTATATCGCGCATTGTTAGCAAGCTTGAGAAGGTTGGGCCACATAATATTAGCAACAACATCATTTGGAATAGCAGCTACGATATTGCCTGGTGGGAGGATAGCACATTCTAAATTCAAGATACCACTTAGTCTTGATGCATCATCGATGTGTTCGATTGGTAAGCAATCTGATTTAGCAAAGCTAATACAAAAGGCAAAGGCAATTATTTGGGATGAAGCAACAATGACGCATCGTCATGCATTTGAAGCACTCGATCGAACGTTCAGAGACCTAACAGATATTGACTTACCATTTGGGGGGAAAATAATGATATTTGGGGGAGATTTTCGACAAGTTCTTCCTGTTATCCGGAAAGGAACCAAGTCTGAACTAATCCAAGCAAGTGTTGTTAAGGCATCATTTTGGTCACAGGTAAAGATTTTAAAACTCAAACAAAACATGAGATCCATAAATGATCGTGAATTTTCAGAATTTTTACTTCGTGTTGGTGATGGGAATGAAGATGTTATTATGGATGATATGGTAAAACTACCTGAATGCATGGTGATACCATGGGAGAGTGAGCATTCCATTAATCAATTAATTGCCAAAATCATCCCTGACTTAGAGGATCATATGAATGATGCAACCTACATGGTGGAAAGGGCAGTGGTAACTCCTACAAATGAAGACGTTGATATGTTAAATGAAAAGATAATCAATATGTTTCCAGGTTTAGAAGAGACAATGTATTCATTTGATTCAGTTGAGGATGATGAAAGGAATTTGTATCAGCCAGAGTTCTTGAATTCAATCTCACTTGGTGGTTTGCCTTCGCACAAGTTAACTCTGAAAAGAGGTGCTCCAATCATGCTTTTAAGGAATATTGATCCGAAATTGGGATTGTGTAATGGTACAAGATTATTGTGTCGTGGTTCTTACCGAAATCTTATTGATGCTGAAATTCTAACTGGACAATTTGCCGGATCCAGAGTTTTCTTACCAAGAATCCCTCTCAAAAGTACTGATACTGCTGGGCTTCCATTTGAACTTACAAGAAAGCAGTTTCCAGTGAAACTAAGTTCTCTATCACTATAAACAAATCTCAAGGTCAGACAATACCACATGTAGGCGTTTACCTTCTAGATCACGTCTTCAGTCACGGACAATTATATGTGGCTTTATCGAGGGGGGTCTCAAAGTCAACCACAACTGTGTTAGTAAAAAATAGCTCCATAGTCGGCCAACAAGGTGTATTTACACGGAATGTAGTATACAAAGAAGTCTTGCTTCATTCCAGCTAATTATGGTGATTCCTAATAGGTAACAACTTTATTAACGATAACATTTCAATATGCATTTCTCACTTATCATTTAACTCTTTTTATTTGATTTTTAATTTTCTCACTATTGTTTGTAGATTGGCAATGAAAATTTGAAGCGTTAATCAGGAACAAATGGGTGGAAATTGCAGCATTGATGTCAATTTTCATACCAAAAGAAACAGTGACATATAGACTTTATGGGTATTGTGAAAAATGTACATATTGTGATGTAGGTTTTATATTTTGACATTTAAGTTGTTTTGTATTTTGCTACGAGTACTTAATGTTTTCATCTACTAAACGATCTTAAAATTAATTGATTTTTAGTAGATTTGACCTTTGAAGAATGACTTAAAAAATCTACAGTTTGGACCATTGTGTAACATTGCACGATGAAAAAGAGAGTCAATAATGTAGAATAAAGAATTTCAAATAAGAAGATTGTTGACATTCCTTTTTAAAATTTGAACATGTTTCTCTTTGAGATTTGAACTCGTAACCTCCTCGAATAAACTAAAGACAAGTTGCTATCAAATGATCGTTTGCATAACCTTATGGAGGTCGCTATTACATCACCACTTCCAATGTCAAACAGAAGACAAAGCCAAGGACAACACCAGTGACTTTAACGCCGCCATTACACAACCACCGCACAAATCTAAGCATGATGATCTAGGTGGCAAGCTCATGGATTCGTACGGACAATTATTGCCGTCATTAGTCATGTATAGCAAGAAAGAAGAGGCCACATAAGAGTTCCTTTTGGGACCAAACAAGCATCTCATGGCAGCCAGGAGTTGCAGAAAAAGGGACGATGCGCATGGATGCATAGAAGGCTTGCTGGAAATGAATGTTTCTCTTTCTTTTGTTGATCACCCTCAATGCGATGACGGTAGAAGGATTAATTGAAGGAAACCAATATAACATGGGGTTCTAAAAGTCTGTTTAAAGGTCAAAAGGAGGCTCCCAAAAATCTACTGCACAAAGGGCTCCATGTTTTCCTATTGTTTCTATGGAGTTCGTAGTGATAACAAAGAGCATTGTTGCCTTCCTCATATAATGATCGCTACTCTAAATATTAAGATATGTTGCTGCTTCGAAGATCGAAGACATGTCGCTGCAATTTTCTTAAAAGTCTATAGAGCTTTCATAAGTTCCATGAAGAAAGGAAATGCAAATAACACGTGATGAAGAGCAAACAAATAGGGATCCCATGCATGCGATTCCCTAGAAAAAGGGACAAAATATTATTAGAAAATGGTGAAAGGATGGCAAATCCTAATCATGCATCACCATAAGTTATTAATTTTAGTCATCATTATGTTTGATTCATAAGTCAAATTTGTGGAGTTTTAAATACACCGAAGGCTGTAGCAAGGGAGGAAAATATGAGCTTCTTTAACTTGTAGAATGCACCTCACGTGGGACTTGGAGTCTTACTTTATGTCTTCAAGTCCTAAGCTACTTAAGGAAAAGACAAATCAAGGTCCTATTTTACAAAGCCTATTAGACGATTACCGAAGGTCACATATATGGGTTTTAAATAAATCCAATTGGCTTCTCATTTTGCCAAGTCTGAATGCAAGTCTACCAATCCAAATCAAATATTTCATGAACTCCGCCGGTTTGATTTCGTTAAGGATACGTAAGTAGTATGATATCAAATTTTAGACACAACCATGAAACCGGAACGAATCCCTGGTTTATATAAACTAAATTCACTCCTGCTACTTTGACCAAGTAATTACAAATTCTACAAAGAGTACATTTCCTAGATTTCCTTTTAATGGATGCTGCTCACGCAACAAAGTTCCTAATTTTATAGGGAATGTTGCTCATATGAAGAACAAAGAAAAGATGAGATGGAGACAAACTTATAGGGGTCCCAAGACAAAGAAAAGCTAGGAAGAAAAAGTGGGCAACCCCACCTCATCGACACCAAACAAAAAAAAAGGGGAAGAAAAAGAAGTGCAACAAGACAAGTCAAAGCACCATCAAGTTCCCTTAATAAAAAGTGAATGCGGCGTGGCTCTAAAACCCTTCTAGATGTCATACTCAAATTCTAATTAATGGGTCATTTACCTATTAATTATTCAAATCCCAAATAGCACGAAGCCGTATCAAATATCAAATGGTATAAAACCGCTAAATTCCACACACATATTCCCTCGTTTATACCCAATCACATGCATAGAAAAATGTAAACGAGGAATGCAACGGATTAATTTCATGGTCAGCTCCAAATCATGACGGAAGTCTCGAATGCAAAGCTCGAAACCCACTGTTGCACTAAAGCACAAAGTTGACCAGATAATTATCCGGAAAAGAAGCTTGTTGCTAGCGTTGAAGGATATGCCCAGGCTCAAGGTGCACCAACATTAGTGTAGTTGCTGACCAAGTTTCATTCAAATTCCTAAGTTAGGAATTGGAATAAAGATCTCCAGCAAGCAATTAAGTAGGTGAAGAGACAAAGTTTGTCATAACTTTAGTTGAAGGTTGGTTTGATCCCACAAGGACAAACTACTTATGGCTTGAATTAATTCATGGGCATGATTGAATTAATGCTTGTCTTCAAAATCTTTTGGGTGGTCATTGTTAATCGTTGGGCTAAGATCAAATCAAGACACGGAGCAAAGTGGAGGAAAAAAACAATACAAATATAGACAACTTCGAACTACTTCAAAACTGTGGATGCAAACCATCTCAAAGTACAAAACTCGATGGACTCACCACTTCAAATTGGTGAAACTCATGCAATGGATCAAAATCCCTTTAATTACCGAATTGGTCAAATGGCACAAAGCCGCATCAAATCTCAAATGGCACGAAACCGTATTACGCTCCAACGGCACAAAGTCCTTGCCCACACGAGCTGAAATTGCAAAAGGCACCAACACACTCCATGGGCTCAAAGTCCTAGACCTGTTTTTGAAGTTCGTTTTCCCAAATTAAATCGTTTGAATAGAGTTTGACTAAAGGTACCCCCTTTATGTGATTAGGTGCAATTATTAGAGGTGATTCCGTTATTCCTTTTTGGTACAGCTTTGCACCATCGGTGTACGGTGAGTGGACTTCTTCTAAAATTACATGATTTCATAGTTTAATTACATAAATGAATAGCATGCCTTACGAGTTATGAATTGATTTTATGTTAAGCATGTTTATGAAATATGTTGTTTATTGTCTCGTTTTTTTGTGAGGAATTAATTATTAGCCTATATTGAGCTATAGTTTGATATATCGTATTTTCTATAAAAACCATGAACTGGTAGACTATTTGATGGATGACGATAGGATGCTAGAACATGTTTTAGAAACCCCTCTTTACAGTATAAACGATGGATGACTTTATACTATGAAGTGGTTATTTATGAGACGCGTAACTATTTGTGCGTACCTAGTGGACACTATGCCGCCTGGGGTGAGGATCTGGGGTTGGCAGATAGGTCGGGAGAAATAATCCCTAGCTACGGGTTGAGGGACACGGAGCAGGCATTGGGCCCGAAGTTGGTAATCTTTGGCTACGGGCGCAGAGACCACGGTGCTGTCATAGGGTCGGGAGTTATATTTATTCAGTGATCTTACTGGTAACACACCACGGTTACGAGACGATCTGTGAGACGATTGATGTTTTGATTTCTGCGATATGTCTTTTGAGATATTTTTGGCATGTTAGGGTTTTCAGTAAACCTATCACTTACTATGCTGGTAGTTTTCTTTATATAAACATGGGGGTTAGTACGTTGATAACTGTTTTATATATGAACTTGATCCACTCACCTTTGTTTTGCGCCCTCATTCAGGACTTAGAATCGAGGCATACAATCCCGGCGTCAAGGCACCTCCGCAGCGGCATCTTCGAGTCCTCTTGGTGTAGGACCTACTCATTTATTCATTCAATTTTATATTATTTTTTTTAGTATTCTGGTTAGTTGTAGGCTCTGACACATTCCTTAATGCATATTCTTTATTCTTTTACATTTATAAACCTTATCTATTCCTTGTTCTCAGCATTCAATAAATAGCTTTCGTCACCTTTGGGTGTCGGCTAGCACGTGCCTATTCTGGTATTCAGGGAATATCGGGATCGGGGCGTGTCACCAGAAAAGAGCTTTGTCGTGTAACATTAGTCAATCATACTCCTCATTTAACGCAAGCTCCAACCTTTGCATATTACAATTAATCCTAAGACTAGGAATAGCCAACTTACAGACTATTTACATTTGCTAGGAAATAGCCAACTTAATTACACTTTCAAACTTTGACATGTATACAAATACATTATTTATTTTCTCAAATACAGACATATTTATTGACTAAACTTGGTACAAAAAGTTGGTTCCCTTTACCCCAATGATACGGTTATGTTTGTCCTTTTTTAGATTCGACGATTAAAGATTTAATGGTCATGAGATTTTATGAGCTGGTCTATTATATAATTTTCATTAATTGATAATAAATGAATAATAGTTTCATGACAACCGAGAGAGAGGTATTTGTCATATGAATTTCTTTGGCAATCCACCATTGAAATCTGATCAGTGTTATTATCAGCTGTCAACTCAGTTAAGTCTGAATTGTCAATGGTCCATGACGTACTTTCCAAACCAAAGGTGTAGGGTCAATCAAGAAATCCAAGTCTTTCAATTGACTTTGATTTTTCCATCTTCTCCGCATAATTTTTTTGTATTAATTTCTTTGGATAAACCATGCAATCTCAGAATAACGATGCAAGCCTTGAGAAGTTTATTCATGTGCTTGTTCTTCTTATTCTCCCTCTTAAGAATCTCAGCTGCAACTGCACTGGTCACGATCACTCCGAGTGGATATATAAGAGATGGCGACACTCTGGTTTCAGTAGGTGGAAGCTATGAACTGGGATTCTTCAGCCCTGGTAAATCGAAAAGCCGGTACTTGGGAATATGATACACTCTTTCTGCTGATGCAGTTGTGTGGGTAGCCAACAGAGAAATACCACTTGGTGATTCTTCGGGACTTTTGAAGCTCACCAAGCAAGGAGTGCTGGTCCTCCTTCTCAATAGCTCAAACAGCATTGTGTGGTCATCGAATTCATCAAGAATTGCGGGGAATCCAGTATCGCAACTATTGGATTCTGGAAATCTTGTGGTCCAAGATAGGAAAGAAACTAACCCGGATAACTTCTTGTGGCAGAGTTTTGATTATCCTTGTGACACATTCCTACCGGAAATGAAGCTTGGTTGGGACGTGGTTACCGGTTTAGAGAGGTATATATCGTCTTGGAAGAGCACAGAAGATCCTGCTCCAGGGGAGTTTTCGGTACGAATAGATTATCGTGGCTTACCACAACTTCTTCTTATGAAAGGAGCTAAGATACAGGCTAGAGCAGGGTCATGGAATGGCCTTTATTTGACAGGACTAGGATACGGATATGGTGTCAGACAACCAAATCCAATATCTAGGTCTGAATTTGTGATGAACAAGGATGAGGTCTATTTTGATTACAGGCTCTGGAACATGTCAATGTTCTCGAGATTTAAGAAGTACCGTTTCTTCAAGCCAGGACAAGTAGTAAGTGGACGATGACTCTCTAGGCAAGAAACGACATGCCCCGGAGATTTACTAGCATTATTTTACGCATGGAACAACATTCCATCCGATTGCATTTTATTTTGTTTTGTTTGTTCTTTTTCCTTGTAAGACTTTGTAATAGTCAAATAAAAGATGGTTTGATATTTTGATTAACGTTCTCAAAATTTTAATGTTTAATAAAATCACAATATGTTTATTTATTTGATAATTGTTAAATGACTAAACGATCTTAAAATTGTTTGATTTTTATTAGATTTGACCTTTGAAGAATGATTTAAAAAATCTACAGTTTGGACTATTGTGTAACATTACACGATGAAAATGAGAGTTAGTAATGTAGAATAAAAAATTTCAAATAAGATTGTTGACACTCCTCTTTAAAATTAGAACACATTTCTCTTTGAGATTTGAACTTGTAACCTCCCCAAATAAATTGAAGACAAGATGCTATCAAATGATCGTTTGCATAACGCTATGGTATGAATTTCAACAATTCACCATAGATGTCATTTAATTTTGACACATAAAAGTTTGACGTGTGCACAGATACATTGTTCAACAGTTGAATCTATTGATTTTATGATTTCCGTTGACGTATAATAAGTGACTTATTGTTTCATGACAACTGGGGAGAGGTATTTGTCATATTAATTTCTTTGGCAATCCACCATTGAAGATGTGATCAGTGTTACTATCGGCTGTCAACTTAGTTGGGTCCGAATTGGAAATAGTCCTGACTTTCTTTCCAAACCAAAGTTGTCGGGTCAATTAAGAAACCCAAAGCATTTAATTTACTTAGATTTTTCTTTGGGCCAACGGTCCATCTTCTCTGTATAATTTTTGTATTAATTTCTTTGGGTAAAGTATGCAATCTCAGAACAACCATGCAAGCCTTGACAAGCTTTTTTACGTGCTTGTTCTTCTTATTCTCCCTTCTAAGAATCTCAGCTGCAACTGCACGGGGCACAATCACTCCGAGTCGATATATAAGAGATGGCGAAACTCTGGTTTCAGTAGGTGGAAGCTATGAAATGGGATTTTTCAGCCCTGGTAAATCGAAAAGCCGGTACGTGGGAATATGGTACACTGTTTCTACTGATGCAGTTGTGTGGGTAGCCAACAGAGAAACACCACTTGGTGATTCTTCGGGACTTTTGAAGCTCACGGAGCAAGGAGTTATAGTCCTCCTGAATAGCTCAAACAGCATTGTGTGGTCATCGAATTCATCAAGAACAGCGGGGAATCCAGTATCGCAACTATTGGATTCTGGAAATCTTGTGGTGCAAGATGGGAAAGAAATTAACCCGGATAACTTCTTGTGGCAGAGTTTTGATTATCCTTGTGACACATTCCTACCAGGAATGAAGATTGGTTGGGACTTGGTTACCGGTTTAGAGAGGTATATATCGTCTTGGAAGAGCACAGAAGATCCTGCTCCGGGAGAGTTTTCGGTACAAATGGATCAGCATGGCTTACCACAAGTTCTTATTATGAAAGGAGCTAAGATACAAGCCAGAGGAGGGTCGTGGAATGGCCTTTATTTGACAGGATTCGGATATGGTGTCAGAGAACCAAATCCAATATCTGGGACTGAATTTGTGATGAACAAGGATGAGGTCTATTTTGAGTACAGGCTCCGGAACATGTCAGTGTTCTCGAGATATGTATTGAACCCGTTTGGCATCGTACAACGGTTCACATGGGTGCACCAAACCCAGAGTTGGGAACTTTCCTATACATTCCAAGCAGATCGGTGTGAAAATTATGCCTTATGTGGTCCATTTTCTAGTTGCAGTATCAATAGTAGCTCTCCAATATGTGCATGCTTGAAAGGATTTGTACCAAAATCTTTGAAAGATTGGAATTCGGGATATTGGTCTGATGGCTGTGTTCGAAAGACTTCGTTGGCCTGCAGCGATGAAGATGGCTTCGTAAAGTTTAGTGGGATTAAATTGCCAGACACATCAACCTCGTGGTTTGATAGAAGCATGAGTCTTAAGGAATGCAAGGGATTATGTTTGGGAAACTGCGCATGCACGGCGTATGCAAATCTAGACATCAGGGAGGGGGGAAGTGGATGCGTGCTTTGGTTTGGTAACCTCATCGACATAAAAGAATTCGCACCCGGCGGTGGTCAAGACCTCTATATACGAGCGGCAGCTTCAGAACTAGGTACGTCTTAAACCTTTATCTGCAATTATGCAAAGTAGGGTTTAAATAAGTTAGTGTTAGAACCACAGTTACTGCAACACTATGAGATCACATGAAAAGCTAGTTTTATACAAATATTTCAGATCATGTTAAGAAAATGAGCAATTTCAACAAGAGAAAGTTACTAGCAATTCTCCTCAGCTCTGCAATTTTTCTCATGGGACTGCTAATAGTTGGAATAATATTGTACATACAGAAGAAGAAACTCAGAAATGAAGGTAACCATTTTCAGACACATTAAAAATGAATTAGATAAGGTAGTATTTAATTTCGATAGTGTAGCTAACTGTTCGCATCTTTTTATCCATGCTGAAGAGATCTCCTACTATTTCAGGACACAGAAGAAAGGATTGCAGTGACGAGTACGTCGGAGAAGACGGGGAAGAGATGGAGTTACCACTGTTTGACTTGACCACCATAGTTAAAGCCACTGACAACTTTTCAAGCCGCAACAAGCTGGGAGAAGGTGGCTTTGGACCTGTGTACAAGGTAACATGAATTCATGCAATCAAAATTAGCTAAATTGCTATACAAAATTTAAGTCTTTTCGACATGATGGTCCATAGGGTACACTAATAGGAGGAAAAGAAATTGCAGTAAAAAGGCTTTCAAAGAATTCTGGACAAGGAATAAGAGAGTTCAAAACTGAAGTTATTCTCATAGCCAGACTTCAACATCGCAATCTTGTTAAGCTTCTCGGTTGTTGCATTCAAAAAGACGAAAAGATTCTAATATATGAATTCATGCCCAACAAAAGCTTGGACTTCTATATTTTTGGTACAATCCTTCATTTTCAACCTTATTATACTAGGATTCAATGTGGCATTGAAATAACAGGCTTAAAGTTTCTTCAGATCAGGAGGGACAAAAATTGCTCGACTGGCCTAAGTGCTTCCACATTATCAGTGGAGTTGCTCGAGGGCTTCTTTATCTTCACCAAGACTCTAGATTAAGGATTATACATCGAGATCTGAAATGTAGTAATATTCTGCTAGATAATAATATGAACCCGAAGATTTCAGACTTTGGCCTGGCTAAAACATTTGGCGGTGACCAAAGTCAAGCCAATACAAACAGAGTGGTTGGAACCTAGTAAGCATGCTTAGACTTGTTTTGTGGTTTATAATTTTATTGTTCTGCTTTTGAAATTCTCTACAAACTGAGTGGTTGGAACCTAGTAAGCATGCTTAGACTTGTTTTGTGGTTTATAATTTTATTGTTCTCCACTTGAAATTCTCTCTCACTGGTCATTGCATATTGATCTGGCAGTGGTTATATGTCTCCGGAATATGCAGCAGATGGAACTTTCTCGATGAAATCTGATGTGTTTAGCTTGGGAGTCATACTGCTCGAGATGTTGAGCAGGAAGAAGAACAGGGGATTTCGTCATCCAGATCACGACCACAACCTTCTTGGACATGTAAGTATAACAAACGAGGTGATGATATTTTACTTTAAAAAGAAGAGTGAATTAGACGGTGCTCTTCGAAGCATAGTTTTCTAATGACATGCATTTAACAGTATATAAGTTTGCAGCAAAACCCCTCTTACATATTAGCCCACTAACATATCATACATGTTTCAATTTGTTTGAAGGCATGGATACTATGGATTCAAGATAAACCACTAGAACTTATCAATAAGACATTTTGTGATTCATGCAACATATCTGAAGTGATAAGGTGTTTTCATGTGGGGCTATTATGTGTGCAAAGAGTACCTGAGGATAGACCAAGCATGTCATCTGTGGTTTTGATGTTGAGCAGTGGTGATGTCTTGCCGCCTCCAAAGCAGCCTGGTTTTTACATTGAACGAAGCGTCCATGAATCACCAACAAGGTCGCTTCCATGTTCAGAGAATACTTTCAGCACTACGATCATAGAAGCTCGGTAGAACATCATTGAAGTGCTTGTTAATCCTTCAATCTACCATCACAAAACGTGTTTGGAAGGTTTACATGGAGCTTATAGTCTTTGTTGGCAAACAATGAGACATGCAATTATAACTCTGCAAGAAAAATATTTGTGATTACAAGTTTAGCAGTTCCTAAATCATAACAAATAATTGATTTGGGGTTGTTAGGTTGTTGAAGAAAATTGAAGTTATAGCTAAAGTTGTGTTTATTATTTATTAATCTTAAAGAATTGCCATATTTGGCTAATATATGGTACTAATATATTGTTTAGACATTATTGATGCTATGTCTATAATGTGAGTATATTGTCTCTATGTCCACGATGTTGCCTACAATAGCTATAGATTGTCGATGTGTTGTTATAATTATCGATGCTGTCTACAATAGTTATAGATTGCCTGTGTGTTATAATTATCGTTACATGCTAAATATTTCTTCTGCTCTATCCACAATGTTGATATCATCAAAACCTAAAATTGTTCCTTAGCTCAATGGTGGCAATGGATTCTTATGGTGCATTGAATCAAGAGAAATCTAGTTGTGCGTTGGATTTTTCACTCCTGGGGCAATCAAAGAGTGAATATTTTCCTACGTTTTCTCGTGAACCAAACAGAGCGCTTAGAGGTAGTATAAACTCACAATTCGGGCTGCGCTTGGGCCGTTTCATTTCGCATTGGTACTTCTTCCTTTGGCATCAATATGTTTTAATTTAGCATTGATATGATTTAGTTTGTCTTCAATAGCTTTCATTTGGCAATGGTACGTCTTCATTTGGTAATCGATATTTTTTTATAAATACATAATAAAAATATGATTGATATAACATATACGTACCAATCAACAATATATATAAAATTGCTTTAAAGAATATGTATAAAATCAAATCTACCACAACCCAACAGAAATGATCCATGTTATTTACGAAATCCTTAGAAGAAAAAAAAGTTATTTACTAAATCATACGTATCAAAACTAAAGTTGAATGTACCCATCAATAATAAGTGCTAAATCATAATTATACATATATTATAAATACCAGACCAAGATATAGATTAAAAACGAAAAAAATAGTTTGATAAAAAAAAAAATCAAGACGTCCATCATTATTAAAAATAAAAGAATTTTAATTTTGACTGACATATCTAAACATATATTATTTTGGTGATTAATTGAATTCAATTATTGCGAATAATTAATAATAAAAAACCACCAGGCAAGGATACATACAATTACCCAGTAACTAAAAAAATAATTTTAGATTTACACTATTTTTATTTCAGAAAAAACACTTTGATCAAATCTTTAAAACGAATGAAGTCTAAAACCTGCGAAAGAGATGTGGGGGAATCTAATTTTCTCTTTTAAGAGTGCAAGTAAAATAATGAATTCCCGATGGCAAGCTTCTCTAAAAATCAAAATACCACCTCGCTTCAAAAGTAAAATTCCCCCAAAATCAAAAGTTTAAATTCTTAATTTTGGGTTTTAATTCATCTATGACTAGTAAGCCATGAACGATCCATAACCAGGATCCAACATTTTACTTTGATTCAACATGCCAGTAGCATTAAGCTCAAATTTCATGTAGTTTTGCATCATGACACTTGATGCATTGGACCAAGCTCCCGGCATACCGAAAAATTTCTCCCTCATAAGCGGCACATAACATACACGTATGCAAATAAACAAAAAGAAAAACTCCATGCCTAATTAGTAACAACCACCCAACCTATTTACTTCTGACCCGAAACAGGATAGGCCGCTTATTAGATTAGTTACAATAAACTTCACTATATGCGCGCATAAAGGTGTTGGACAAAAATGCAACAAAGAAATACCGGTATTCCAGATATAACACGGCGGATAAGAGTTCCTTAAACTTGGATCCTAGGTGGTCAGTAGTCTTTTGAATACGAGATTTTCCTGCTCATCAGGGCACAACATCAACCTGTGCAAACATCATAAACATTGCAAAATTGGAAACTCAAGATTAATATTCCTGCAGCATAATTGAATTGCTAACAGATCGAGTCAAAAACAGTTCCAAGGATAAAAGGCAACAGATGTTTGGTCGGAGCTCAAAAAAAGAAGAATCCTCACTAGACTGGGATTTGAAAATAGTAGCATCAGAAGCATTGCACGTCATCGCTCGTACAAATTGGAAACCAATGCTGCTATTTAAGCTAGTTTCTGTGTGTTAAGGAGTAAGTAATACTGCTATTATTGCATGTATTGATGCATAGGTGAAGAGATAAGTTGTAAAGCTAAAAGTTATCCATGCAAAGCCACATATGTTTTCATCTTTAAGATCAACCGTGAGTGGCTGACTGCCTTTGGTACGGTTGATATTGAGGGACGGTAACTATTCACAATCTTTTAACCGTAAATGGTGGATTGTCTGCAACATCATTTTCCATGTACTCTACAAGATACTTGCACTGCTCCTCGCCATTTGTCTGCAACATCATAAGATTGAACGGGAAGAGAGATTAGATCAATTACAAAGTAGCTGAAAACAGTAAATGCATATCACGATGTCTTTCTCATGAGGCACCTCGCAGCTGCAATTTGGAAACAAACTAGTTTTGCTTTCACTCAGACCTCATTTTTACTTTCTAAAGTTCTAGCAAAAAGAGGAATGGATGGGATCCGAAGCCTAGACTACACAATTTACGGCATACAAACTAGTTTTTAACTATCTATGTTGATTGTACTTCAGCTGATCTCTATCAACATAAAAATATAAAATAACTGACTTTTGAAAGGCAAATGATAACACTTTCAACATTTAGCAAACGCAAAAATAGATACTTCGAACGCAAAGAATCCACCGGGTTTCAACATAAAAGCAGTCCCTTTGCAAAGATGTAAAAGATCAACAATGCCATTGATACCATTGTCCAATGCAACTCTAGGTTCATGCCGTCCAACATCAGCTTGCAGCCCTGATATATTGGCACTTGGTATGTACGGTGGATTACTCACAAAACCTGAGAGTTTACCTTCCACATCCTTTAATGGTTCAAACCAAGATCCTTGCCTTAGCTCCACTACATCCTGATTGGCAAATCAAAACAAATAGAAAACTTTGAAAGTAGTAAAGAAAGAGATGAAAGTTCAAATATTTGGAACTTCCATCTTCAAGTTACGTGGCAATCAAAACACACTTGTTACCCAATTGACATGAGTTGATATTATCATTTCCTTAAAACTTATCGAATGTTTCGAAGCCTATAAGTCACCACTCAATATTTCTCTTCATAACACAGCATAGAATGTAAATACATAGCATATGAACTCAACTATCATTCTTGTCAGTTTGTAATCTATCTAAAGTCTTTAACATGGACCAAAATATGGAAGTTGACGTTCATTTCTAACTTCAATGTACCTTGAATCTCGTGAGTTATCGGTTATCCAATCCAATCCAATCCAATCATAGGAACCAAATGTGTCCTCAGTACATTAGCATTCTCCCTTTAAGATAACTTTACTCTTTAAACACTAACCTGCAAACCATATCTCTGCACATTAAAAGCTGCAACCCCAATTGCCGCGGGACTCAAATCCGTAGCAATGACTCTCCCACCACTCCCCAAAACCCTCGCAATCCCAATCGCAATGGCGCCGCTCCCCGTCCCCAAATCAGCCCACAACCCCTCATTCCCCAAAACCACACCCCCCCCCCACCAAATCAACAATGAGATCAGTCTCCGGCCTCGGAATCAAAACCCCTTCTTCAACACACAACACCAAGTCCCTCCAATGCTCGCACCCGACAACATACTGAAAAGGCCTCCTCTCCTCAACCCTCTGCTTCCACAACATATAAAGCCCCTCAATTTCCACCCTCAGCCTAACGCGTCCCCCATTGTTATCAACATTTTCAGGTTCTTCAATTGCGTCCTCCACGAGCCATTTGAGCTCTCTACGCAGAAGGGTCGAGTCCGGACCGTTGTCCAAGTAGACGAACGTTGTACAACAGATGAAGCGAGGGTGTTGGCCCAGTCGTGCCATTTTTGAAGGTGGGAGGCGGTGGCTGAGTGGGTGGGTGGCCGTAGAAAGAGAGGGATTTGGGGTTTTGGGGAGGTGCGTAGTGATGGTATTGAAGAAGAAGAGCAAACGGAGCGGTGGAGGTTTGTGAAAAGAGAAGGTTTAAGGAACTGTGAGAGTCTCGGACCTCTTGGGGTTTTTATCTTTTACAATATGTTTGGACGGCAGAAATACTAGTATTTTAAACAGAAATTTTAAATTAATATGCATTAATAAGCGGACGACGACTCTCTAGGCAAGAAACGACATGCCCGTAGGTTTATTAGCTTTATTTTAGGCATGGAACGACATTCCACCCGATTGCATTTTATTTTGTTTTGTTTGTTCTTTTTCCTTTTTGTAAGACTTTGTAATAGTCAAATAAAAGATAGTTTGATCTTTCGATTAACGTTCTCAAAATTTTAATGTTTATAAAATCACAATTTGTTTATTTATTTGATATGACACTAAACGATGTTTAAATTAATTGATTTTTAGTAGATTTGACCTTTGAAGAATGATTTAAAAAATCTACAGTTTGGACCATTGTGTAACATTGCACGATGAAAAAGAGAGTCAGTAATGTAGAATAAAGAATTTCAAATAAGAAGATTGTTGACAATCCTCTTTAAAATTTGAACATTTTTCTCTTTGAGATTTGAACTCGTAACCTCTTCGAATAAACTAAAGACAAGATGCTATCAAATGATCGTTTGCATAACCTTATGGAGGCCGCCATTACATCACCACTTCCGATGTCAAACGGAAGACAAAGCCAAGGACATCACCAGTGACTTTAACGCTGCCATTACACAACCACCGCACAAATCTGAGCATGATGTTCTAGGTGGCAAGCTCATGGATTCGTATGGACAATTATTGTCGTCGTTAGTCACGTACAACAAGAAAGAAAAGGCTACATAAGAGTTCCTTTTGGGACCAAACAAGCATCTCATGGTAGCCAGGAGTTGCAGAAAAGGGGACGATGCGCAGGGATGCATAGAAGGCTTGCTGGAAATGAATGTTTCTCTTTCTTTTGTTGATCACCCTCAATGTAATGACGGTAGAAGGATTAATTGAAGGAAACCAGTATAACATGGGGTTCTAAAAGTCTGTTTAAAGCTTTCATAAGTTCCATGAAGAAAGGAAATACAAATAACACGTGATGAAGAGCAAACAAATAGGGATCCCATGCATGCGATTCCCTAGAAAAAGGGACAAAATATTATTAGAAAATGGTGAAAGGATGGCAAATCCTAATCATGCATCACCATAAGTTATTAATTTTAGTCATCATTATGTTTGATTCATCAGTCAAATTTGTGGAGTTTTAAACACCGAAGGCTGCAGCAAGGGAGGAAAATATGAGCTTCTTTCACTTGTAGAATGCACCTCACGTGGGACTTGGAGTCTTTCTTTATGTCTTCAAGTCCTGAGCTACTTAAGGAAAAGACAAATCAAAGTCCTATTTTACAAAGCCTATTAGGCGATTACCGAAGGTCACATATATGGGTTTTAAATCAATCTAATTGGCTTCTCATTTTGTCAAGTCTGAATGCAAGTCTACAAATCCAAATCAAATATTTCATGAACTCCGCCGGTTTGATTCCATTAAGGATACGTAGGTAGTCTGATATCAAATTTTAGACACAACCATGAAACCATAATGAATCCCTGGTTTATATAAACTAAATTCATCCTGCTACTTTGACCAAGTAATTACAAATTCTACAAAGAGTAAAAGAGGAGTCTGCAAAGCACAGTTCCTAGATTTCCATTTAATGAATGTTGCTCACGCAACAAAGTTCCTAATTTTATAGGGAATGTTGCTCATATGAAGAACAAAGAAAAGATGAGATGGAGACAAACTGATAGGGGTCCCAAGACAAAGAAAAGCGAGGAAGAAAAAGTGGGCAACCCTATCTCATCGACACCAAACAAAAAAAAATGGGGAAGAAAAAGAAGTGCAACAAGACAAGTCAAAGCACCATCAAGTTCCCTTAAAAAAAAAGTGAATGCGACGTGGCTCTAAAACCCTTCTAGATGTCATACTCAAATTCTAATTAATGGGTCATTTACCTATTAATTATTCAAATCCCAAATGACACGAAGCTGTATCAAATATCAAATGGTATAAAACCGCTAAATTCCACACACATATTCCCTCGTTTATACCCAATCACATGCATAGAAAAATGTAAACGAGGAACGCAACGGATTAATTTCATGGTCAGCTCCAAATCATGACGGAAGTCTCGAAAACAAAGCTCGAAACCCATTGTTGCACTAACGCACAAAGTTGACCAGATAATTATCCGGAAAAGAAGCTTGTTGCTAGCGTTGAAGGATACGCTCAGGCTCAAGGTGCACCAACATTAGTGTAGTTGCTGACCAAGTTTCATTCAAATTCCTAAGTTAGGAATTGGAATAAAGATCTTCAACAAGCAATTAAGTAGGTGAAGAGACAAAGTTTGTCATAACTTTAGTTGAAGGTTGGTTTGATCCCACAAGGACAAACTCACGCAACTTATGGCTTGAATTAATTCATGGGCATGATTGAATTAATGCTTGTCTTCAAAATCTTTTGGGTGGTCATTGTTAATCGTTGGGCCAAGATCAAATCAAGACACGGAGCAAAGTGGAGGACAAAAACAATACAAATATAGACAACTTCGAACTACTTCAAAACTGTGGATGCAAACCATCTCAAAGTACAAAACTCGATGGACTCACCACTTCAAATTGGTGAAACTCACGCAATGGATCAAAATCCCTTTAATTACCGAAGTGGTCAAATGGCACAAGGCCGCATCAAATCTCAAATGGCACGAAGTCGTATTACGCTCCAACGGCACAAAGTCCCTGCCCACACGAGCTGAAATTGCATAAGGCACTAACACACTCAATGGGCTCAAAGTCCTCACCCGCACAAGCTAAAATTGCATAAGGCATCAAACGCTCCAATGGCTCAAAGTCCTCACCCGTATGAGCTAAAACTATATAAGGCACCAAATGCTCCAATGGCTCGATGTCCTCATCTATAAGAGCCTAAACTGCACAAGGCATCAATCACTCCAGCTCAAAGTCATCGCATGCACGAGCTAAAAATGCACAAGGCATCAAACGCTCCAATGGCTTAAAGTACTCACCCGCATGAGCTAAAATTGCACAAGGCATCAAATACTCCAATGGTTCAAAGTCCTCACCCACACGAGCTAAAACTGCACAAGGCATCAAATGCTCCTTACCTGCACGAGTTGAAACTGCACAGGGCATCAAACCTCAACAAATACATAAGGAACTATGAGTGACTTGATCCCTCAACAAGGGTACGTAGGCAACCTAGGGATCTACCTAGGTGCAGTCACAAAATCAAATAAACACCCAAATCTCTATGTTACGATTTGTTCATATTGGAATCAAAAGGGTATTCATTTCCCAAAAAAAAAGGTTGTAATTAATAGGCGTGTAGCCTAGAATGGGTCGAACTCAAATTAATAAAACATTCTTTGGAAAAATGAATGAGGGTGAAGTTATGTCGAGTGAATTATTTGTTTACATATTGTGTACAATTTTTGCTCAACAGTAGGATTGATATGTGATTCAATCCTGGTTCTTCACAACAAAAATCAAAACACAACAAACTGAGAAAATAAACGAAGACATAGTATTTGTACGACACAAGAGAGAAAAACCTCAAGGCACACAACCAATTTCACTAAAAACTTAAGGACTTATACAAGACTCAATTGATACTTTCTTACAACACAAAAGAAGCTTGATCAAATACTCTTGTCTTGTAGAACACGCCCTCTTCACCCTCTCTTGGATGAACACCGATTCACGCAGATTGATGATCTTCCTCACAGGCAAAGCTTACACAAAGTTCTATGATGAATGAATGACATGTTATGCTCTCAGACTATCACTTAGATAAATCTAAGAACCTAACAGCTTTTTGTCTCTCCTCTTAACCTTATAAAACAATCTCACGATTTTGATTAGAGTGTAAAAGGTGTCCTATAAAACTCCTAGCACAATCCTTTATATACTAGGTTAACTCTTTTACCTAATAAACAAAGAGATTGGCCTTATTTAAACCTCTTCCTTATTTAAGACTCTATGCAAATTTGTATAGACTTCTAGAATCCCACACCAAATCAATCTTTAATAGGGAAAACAAATCCTATATGAATGCAAATGATTCTTACCAAATATTAAACCCCACCCCCGAATTTATATGTAATTTTATAATTTCCCAAAGTTTTATTGAATTTTTCATTTTGGTCCCCTAGCTTGAGTAAATCTGGACCCTTTATCTAGATTCCTAAACTCCCTCAAACTGCCACGTGGTAGCACCCTGACAATCCTCATCCTTCTCTCTTTCTGTCCCCTACCCCGTGACCCCTTTCCTTTTTCTCTTTTTGTCTCTACACTCACTTTCCCTTCTCTCTCTCGAAACTCTCATCCATTTCCCTCTCTTGCACCGTGAGCGTGCGCGCGTGCGCGCACACACACACACAGAGCTGCACCACCTGCGAGGGAAGACACCACCATCATCATCATCAAACCTCGTATCTCTCTCTCTATCTTCCGTCACTGCGAGGAGCTGTGGAACCCAGGAACTCTTCGGCGAGGTTCCTTCATTTTTTCCGGTTAGGTAAGCATCGAGTCTCCTTCTATCCGTTATAGATCGATGCTTGGATGTGGTTTATTGATTTTATCTCATTATTTCCAAGGTTTTAGACTGATTTTGGCTCGAGGGAAACACACCCAGCTCCGGCGAACCCGTAGTCGTCGAGGGGTTTTCCGGCACCTCCGACCGTTTCACGACAAACGGAAGGTATAAACACACTCATCTTCTCTTGTGTTTCATTTTAATACCTAGATCGGAGTCTAGGGTCGTGGTTTGCAGTCGGCAGGAGCTGGGAAGGCTCTGGCGTTCTTCTCCGTTGTTCTCATCGACACTAGGCCTTCCAGGCCGTTTCCAAGGCTCTCGGGCCTTAGGCCGGTGGTGAACCCAGGCCCTTTTTGGGCAATTCTAGAACTCGAGCTTTAAGCCCGTTCGGTCCATCTCCCTTATTTTATTTTTCTGTTATTTATTTTACTTTGTTGTTAATTGTTTTAAAGACCCAAAGGCCTTCGGGTCGTTGCATTTAGGGCATGTGGCCCGTTGACCCAACCCAAAACCTTTTTTAGGTTTTATTTAATTCTTGTTTTAAAATTTAGGCCCTTGGGCCATTTCTGTTATGGGCTTTAAGCCTAACCCCTAAAAACCCATCACCCTAAACCTATTTCCCTAAACCCTTTAAACCCAAAACCCTTAGGGCCTATTAGGCCCAACCCAAATACAAACCCTAAGCCCAGACCCGTTTGACCCAGTTGACCTTTGACCGTTGACTCTGACTATTGACTCGGTCAACGGTCAACGTTGATTTTAGAGTTGACTTTTCAGGGTTTCGTCCGAGACCTCTCATAAGCTAATTTCGACGTCCTGGACCTGTTTTTGAAGTCCGTTTTCCCAAATTAAATCGTTTAAATAGAGTTTGACTAAAGGTACCCCTTTATGTGATTAGGTGCAATTATTAGAGGTGATTCCGTTATTCCTTTTTGGTACAGCTTTGCACCATCGGTGTACGGTGAGTGGACCCCTTCTAAAATTACATGATTTCATAGTTTAATTGCATAAATGAATAGCATGTCTTACGAGTTATGAACTGATTTTATGTTAAGCATGTTTATGAAATATGTTGTTTATTGTCTCATTTTTGGTGAGGAATTAATTATTAGCCTATATTGAGCTATAGTTTGATATATCGTATTTTCTATAAAAACCATGAACTGGTAGACTATTTGATGGATGACGATAGGATGCTAGAACATGTTTTAGAAACCCTTATTTATAGTATAGATGATGGATGACTTTATACTATGAAGTGGTTATTTATGAGAGGCGTAACTATTTGTGCATACCTAGTGGACACTATGTCGCCTGGGGTGAGGATCTGGTGTTGGCAGATAGGCCGGGAGAAATAATCCCTAGCTACGGGTTGAGGGACACGGAGCAGGCATTGGGCCGGGAGTTGGTAATCTTTGGCTACGGGCGCAGAGACCACGGTGCTAGCATAAGGCTGGGAGTTATATTTATTCAATGATCTTACTGGCAGCACATCACGCTTACGAGACGATCTGTGAGACGATTGATGTTTTGATTTCCGCGATGTTTTTCCGCGAAATGTCTTTTGAGATATTTTTGGCATGCTAGGGTTTGCAGTAAACCTATCACTTATTATGCTAGTAGTTTTCTTTATATAAACTTGGGGGTTAGTACGTTGATAACTGTTATATATATATATATAAACTTGGTCCACTCACCTTTGTTTTGCGCCCCCATTCAAGACGTAGAATCGATGCATACAATCCCGGCGTCAAGGCATTTCTGCAGCAGCATCTTCGAGTCCTCTTGGTGTAGGACCTACTCCTTTGTTCATTCAATTTTATATTATTTTTTTTAGTATTCTGGTTAGTTGTAGGCTTTGACACTTTCCTTAAATGCATATTCTTTATTCTTTTACATTTATAAACCTTATCTATTCCTTGTTCTCAGCATTCAATAAATGGTTTTTGTCACATTCGGGTGTCGACCAGCACGTGCCTATCCTGGTATTCAGGGAATATCGGGATCGGGGCGTGTCGCCAGAAAAGAGCTTTGTCGTGTAACATCTGTCAATCATACTCCTCATTTAACGCAAGCTCCAACCTTCACATGTTACAATTAATCCTAAGACTAGGAATAGCCAACTTACAGACTCTTTACATTTGCTAGGAAATAGCCAACTTAATTACACTTTCAAACTTGGACATGTATACAAATACATTATTTATTTTCTCAAATACAGACATATTTATTGACTAAACTTGGTACAAAAAGTTGGTTCCCTTTACCCCAATGATACGGTTATGTTTGTCCTTTTTTAGATTCGACGATTAAAGATTTAATGGTCATGAGATTTTATGAGCTGGTCTATTATATAATTTCCGTTAATTGATAATAAATGAATAATAGTTTCATGACAGCCGAGAGAGAGGTATTTGTCATATGAATTTCTTTGGCAATCCACCATTGAAATCTGATCAGTGTTATTATCAGCTGTCAACTCAGTTAAGTCTGAATTGTCAATAGTCCATCACTTACTTTCCAAACCAAAGGTGTAGGGTCAATCAAGAAATCCAAGTCTTTCAATTGACTTTGATTTTTCCATCTTCTCCGCATAATTTTTTGTATAATTTCTTTGGATAAAGCATGCAATCTCAGAACAACGATGCAAGCCTTGAGAAGCTTTTTTATGTGCTTGTTCTTCTTATTCTCCCTTCTAAGAATCTCAGCTGCAACTGCACTGGGCACAATCACTCCGAGTGGATATATAAGAGATGGCGAAACTCTGGTTTCAGTAGGTGGAAGCTATGAACTGGGATTCTTCAGCCCTGGTAAATCGAAAAGCCGGTACTTGGGAATATGGTACATTGTTTCTACCGATGCAGTTGTGTGGGTAGCCAACAGAGAAACACCACTTGGTGATTCTTCAGGACTTTTGAAGCTCACGGAGCAAGGAGTTCTAGTCCTCCTGAATAGCTCAAACAGCATTGTGTGGTCATCGAATTCATCAAGAACTGCGGGGAATCTAGTATCGCAACTATTGGATTCTGGAAATCTTGTGGTGCAAGATGGGAAAGAAACTAACCTGGATAACTTCTTGTGGCAGAGTTTTGATTATCCTTGTGACACATACCTACCGGAAATGAAGCTTGGTTGGGACTTGGTTGCCGGTTTAGAGAGGTATCTCTCGTCTTGGAAGAGCACAGAAGATCCTGCTCCGGGAGAGTTTTCGGAACGAGTGGATCTGCGTGGCTTACCACAATTTTTTATTATGAAAGGAGCTAAGATACAAACCAGACGAGGGTCATGGAATGGCCTTTATTTTACAGGATCCGAATATGGTGTCAGAGAACCAAATCCAATATCTGGGACTAAATTTGTGATGAACAAGGATGAGGTCTCTTTGAAGTACAGGCTAAAGAACATGTCAGTGTTCTCGAGATATGTATTGAACTCATTAGGAGTCGCAGAGAAGTTCACATGGGTGTACCAAACACAGAGTTGGGAACTTGCCTCTACATTCCTAGCAGATCGGTGTGAAAGTTATGCCTTGTGTGGTCCATTTTCTAGTTGCAAAAGCAATGGTAACTCTGCAATATGTGCATGCTTGAAGGGATTTGTACCAAAATCTTTGAAAGATTGGAATTCGGGATATTGGTCTGATGGATGTGTTCGAAGGACTCTGTTGACCTGCAGCCATGGAGATGGCTTCACAAAGTACAGTGGGATTAAATTGCCAGACACATCAACCTCGTGGTATGATAAAAGCACGAGCCTTAAAGAATGCAAGGGATTATGTTTGGGAAACTGCTTATGTACTGCGTGTGCAAATCTAGACATCAGGGAGAGAGGAAGTGGCTGCGTGCTTTGGTTTGGTAACCTCATCGACATAAAAGAATTCACTCCTGGCGGTGGTCAAGACCTCTATATACGGGTGGCAGCTTCAGAACTAGGTACGTCTTAGACCTTTATCCGCAATTATGCAAAGTAGGGTTTAAATAAGTTAGTGTTAGAACCACAGTTACTGCAACACTACGAGATCACATGAAAAGTTTGTTTTATACGGATATTTCAGATCATGTTAAGAAAAGGAGCAATTTCAACAAGAGAAAGCTACTAGCAATTCTCCTCAGCTCTGCAGTTTTTCTCATGGGACTGCTAATAGTTGGAATAATATTGTACATACAGAAGAAGAAACTTAGAAATGAAGGTAACCATTTTCAGACACATTAAAAATGCATTAGATAAGGTAGTATTTAATTTCGATAGTGTAGCTAACTGTTCGCATCTTTTTATCCATGCTGAAGAGATCTCCTACTATTTCAGGACACAGAAGAAAGGATTGCAGTGACGAGTACCTCGGAGAAGACGGGGAAGAGATGGAGTTACCACTGTTTGACTTGACCACCATAGCTAAAGCCACTGACAACTTTTCAAGCCGCAACAAGCTGGGAGAAGGTGGCTTTGGACCTGTGTACAAGGTAACATGAATTCATGCAATCAAAATTAGCTAAATTGCTATACAAAATTTAAGTCTTTTCGACATGATGGTCCATAGGGTACACTGATAGGAGGAAAAGAAATTGCAGTAAATAGGCTTTCAAAGAATTCCGGACAGGGAATAAGAGAGTTCAAAACTGAAGTTATTCTCATAGCCAGACTTCAACATCGCAATCTTGTTAAGCTTCTCGGTTGTTGCATTCAAAAAGACGAAAAGATTCTAATATATGAATTCATGCCCAACAAAAGCTTGGACTTCTATATTTTTGGTACGATCCTTCATTTTCAACCTATTATACTAGGATTCAATGTGGCATTGAAATAACAGGCTTAAAGTTTCTTCAGATCAAGAGGGACAAAAATTGCTCGACTGGCCTAAGTGCTTCCACATTATCAGTGGAGTTGCTCGAGGGCTTCTTTATCTTCACCAAGACTCTAGATTAAGGATTATACATCGAGATCTGAAATGTAGTAATATTCTGCTAGATAATAATATGAACCCGAAGATTTCAGACTTTGGCCTGGCTAAAACATTTGGCGGTGACCAAAGTCAAGCCAATACAAACAGAGTGGTTGGAACCTAGTAAGCATGCTGACTTGTTTTGTGGTTTATAATTTTATTGTTTTGCTTTTGAAATTCTCTACAAACCGAGTGGTTGGAACCTAGTAAGCATGCTTAGACTTGTTTTGTGGTTTATAATTTTATTGTTCTGCTTTTGAAATTCTCTCTCACTGGTCATTGCATATTGATCTGGCAGTGGTTATATGTCTCCAGAATATGCAGCAGATGGAACTTTCTCGATGAAATCTGATGTGTTTAGCTTGGGAGTCATACTGCTCGAGATGTTGAGCAGGAGGAAAAACAGGGGATTTCGTCATCCAGATCACGACCACAACCTTCTTGGACATGTAAGTATAACAAACGAGGTGATGATATTTTACTTTAAAAAGAAGAGTGAATTAGACGGTGCTCTTCGAAGCATAGTTTTCTAATGACATGCATTTAACAGTATAGAAGTCTGCAGCAAAACCCCTCTTACATATTAGCCCACTAACATATCATACATGTTTCAATTTGTTTGAAGGCATGGATACTATGGATTCAAGATAAACCACTAGAACTGATCAATAAGACATTTTGTGATTCATGCAACATATCTGAAGTGATAAGGTGTTTTCATGTGGGGCTGTTATGTGTGCAAAGAGTACCTGAGGATAGACCAAGCATGTCATCTGTGGTTTTGATGTTGAGCAGTGGTGATGTCTTGCCGCCTCCAAAGCAGCCTGGTTTTTACATTGAACGAAGCGTCCATGAATCACCAACAAGGTCGCTTCCATGTTCAGAGAATACTTTCAGCACTACGATGATAGAAGCTCGGTAGAACATCATTGAAGTGCTTGTTAATCCTTCAATCTACCATCACAAAACGTGTTTGGAAGGTTTACATGAAGCTTATAGTCTTTGTTGGCAAACAATGAGACATGCAATTATAACTCTGCAAGAAAAATATTTGTGATTACAAGTTTAGCAGTTCCTAAATCATAACAAAGAATTGATTTGGGGTTGTTAGGTTGTTGAAGAAAATTGAAGTTATAGCTAAAGTTGTGTTTATTATTTATTAATTTTAAAGAATTGCCATATTTGGCTAATATCATATGGTACTAATATATTGTTTAGACATTATTGATGCTATGTCTATAATGTGAGTATATTGTCTCTATGTCCACGATGTTGTCTACAATAGCTATAGATTGTCGATGTGTTGTTATAATTATCGATGTTGTCTACAATAGTTATAGATTGCCTGTGTGTTATAATTATCGTTACATGCTAAATATTTCTTCTGCTCTATCCACAATGTTGATATCATCAAAACCTAAAATTGTTCCTTAGCTCAATGGTAGCAATGGATTCTTATGGTGCATTGAATCAAGAGAAATCTAGTTGTGCGTTGGATTTTTCACTCTTGGGGCAATCAAAGAGTGAATATTTTCCTACGTTTTCTCGTGAACCAAACGGAGCGCTTAGAGGTAGTCTAAACTCACAATTCGGGTTGCGCTTGGGCCGTTTCATTTCGCATTGGTACTTCTTCATTTGGCATCAATATGTTTTAATTTAGCATTGATATGATTTAGTTTGTCTTCGATAGCTTTCATTTGGCAATGGTACGTCTTCATTTGGTAATCGATATTTTTTTATAAATACATAATAAAAATATGATTGATATAATATATACGTACCAATCAACAATATATATAAAATTGCTTTAAAGAATATGTATAAAATCAAATGTACCACAACCCAACAGAAATGCAACAATCCATGTTATTTACGAAATCCTTAGAAAAAAAAAGTTATTTACTAAATCATACGTATCAAAACTAAAGTTGAATGTACCCATCAATAATAAGTGCTAAATCATAATCATACATATATTATAAATACCAGAGCAAGATATAGATTAAAAACGGAAAAAATAGTTTGATAAAAAAAAAAAATCAAGACGTCCATCATTATTAAAAATAAAAGAATTTTAATTTTGACTGACATATCTAAACATATATTATTTTGGTGATTAATTGAATTCAATTATTGCGAATAATTAATAAATAAAAAAAACCACCAGGCAAGGATACATACAATTACCCAGTAACTAAAAAAATAATTTTAGATTTATACTATTTTTATTTCAGAAAAAACACAAAAATAACATGTAATTTAAATAAATTAAAAAATACTGATGTGTCTATTGGGCAAAACACTTTGATCAAATCTTTAAAACGAATGAAGTCTAAAACCTGCGAAAGAGATGTGGGGGAATCTAATTTTCTCTTTTAAGAGTGCAAGTAAAATAATGAATTCCCAATGGCAAGCTTCTCTAAAAATCAAAGGGTAAAAGACTGTTTACTACCCTCATGTTTCGTGGTTTTCAACATTTAGTACATCAAGTTTTTTCCGTCTCAGATTCATACCTAAAGTGTAAATTTTGGGACAGTCTCATACATCCGTTAGTCAAACTGTTAAGTCTCCCGTTAACTGTGACGTGGCGCACATGTGGACACTGACTGGACGCCACGTGTCATCCACATTTTTTTTTCTTCTTTCTTCTTCTTCCTCCGACTGCAACTTTTTTTTTTCTTCCTCCTTCTCCTTCTTCCTTCCTCCTTCTTTCCCCTTCTTCCCCTTCTTCCTTCTTCTTCCTTCTCCTTCTCCTTCTTCTTCCTCTTCCTCCGAATCTAGGGAAGTTTTTTTTTTTTTCTTCTTCCTCCTCCTTCTTCCTTCTTCTTCCTCCTTTTTCCTTCCTCTTCTTCTTCTTCTTCTTCTTCTTCCTCCGAATCTGCCCAGATTCAGTTTTTTTTTCTTTTTTCTTCCTCTTCTTCTTCCTCCTTCTTCCTCCGACTGCAACTTTTTTTTGTCTTCGTCCTTCCTCCTTCTTCCTTCTTTCTTCTTCTTCTTCATCCGAATCTGAGGAAGATGAAGGTTTTTTTTTTTTTTTTTTTTGAGGAAGATGAAGAATAAGGAAGAAGGAAGAAGGAGGAAGGAGAAGAAGAAGAAAAAAAAAAAAAAAAAACTTTCCTTGATTTGGAGGAAGAAGAAGAAGAAGGAGAAGGAAGAAGAAGGAAAGGGAAGAAGGGGAAGGAATGAGAAAGGAAGAAAGAGGAGGAAGAACAAAAAAAAAAAGTTGCAGTCGGAGGAAGAAGAAGGAAGAAGAAAGAAGAAGAAGAAAAAAAACGTGGATAACACGTGGCGCCCAGTCAGTGTCCACATGGGCGCCACGTCACAGTTAACGGGAGACTTAACAGTTTGACTAACGGATGTATGAGACTGTCCTAAAATTTACACTTTAGGTATGAATCTGAGACGAAAAAAATTTGATGTACTAAATGTTGAAAACCACCAAACATGAGGGTAGTAAACAGTCTTTTACCCAAAATCAAAATAGCACCTCGCTTCAAAAGTAAAATTCCTCCAAAATCAAAAGTTTAAATTCTTAATTTTGGGTTTTAATTCCTCTATGATTAGTAAGCCATGAACGATCCGTAACCAGGATCCAACATTTTACTTTGATTCAACATGCCAGTAGCATTAAGCTCAAATTTCATGTAGTTTTGCATCATGACACTTGATGCATTGGACCAAGTTCCCGGCATACCGAAAAATTTCTCCCTCATAAGCGGCACATAACATACACGTATGCAAATCAACAAAAAGAAAAACTCCATGCCTAATTAGTAACAAACACCCAACCTATTTACGTCTGACCCGAAACAGGATAGGCCGCTTATTAGATTAGTTACAATAAACTTTACTATATGCGCGCATAAAGGTCTTGGACAAAAATGCAACAAAGAAATACCGGTATTCCAGATATAACACGGCGGATAAGAGTTCCTTAAACTTGGATCCTAGGTGGTCAGTAGTCTTTTGAATACTAGATTTTCCTGCTCATTAGGGCACAACATCAACCTGTGCAAACATCATAAACATTGCAAAATTGGAAACTCAAGATTAATATTCCTGCAGCATATAATTGAATTGCTAACAGATCGAGTCAAAAACAGTTCCAAGGATAAAAGGCAACAGATGTTCGGTCGGAGCTCAAAAAAAGAAGAATCCTCACTAGACTGGGATTTGAAAATAGTAGCATCAGAAGCATTGCACATCATCGATCGTACAAATTGGAAACCAATGTTGCCATTTAAGCTAGTTTCTGTGTGTTAAGGAGTAAGTAATACAGCTATTATTGCATATAGTCATGCATAGGTGAAAAGATTTGTAAAGCTAAAAGTTATCCATGCAAGGCCACATATGTTTTCATCTTTAAGATCAACCGTGAGTAGTTGACTGCCTTTAGTAAGGTTGACATTGAGGGACGGTAACTATTCACAATCTTTTAACCGTAAATGGTGGATTGTAAATTTACCTCTTGATAAGCAAGAAACATGTATATACAATTGGAAAGACGAGATCAACCAGTTCTGCTCCCCGATGCAAGGAGCTGCATTTGTTCAGTGATGTGATTCATATGTTGACTCTTTTCCCATCCATTCTCCTTCCCCAACTGCAAATCCTGATTCACAGCCACTCCATCATCGGAACTAAAACTAATTTCATCAGTGTCACCAGGCGGTGGGCTTGCTGTGAGAAATTGTTCCCAGAAGATATCGTTAATGCCTGGAAGGCTAGAGACCCCATCTGGCAAGGCATCTGCATCAGGCTCAGGAGAAAATGGTAAAATATCTGTAGGCAGTCTCCCATCCAAACCTGCTGACATGCCCATGTATCCTGCATTCCCAATCTCAGAGCCAATGAAGTTTGCATTGGGGATTTCCACATTGCTTTCTGAAACAATACCTTGCATTCGAGTTAGTTCAGGGATAACTGTATCTTGTTGAAAATTATGCATGTTCTCTTCCAAAACTTGAGTTTCTTTAACAGAGTTGGAAACCGCATAAGGGGAAGACTGGATCTCAGAAATGGCTGTAGAATGACAACTGACAGGAAATCTAGACTCTTCAGGCATATAACACTCTGCAGAAATTGGTGGAACCTCTGAAAGGGTCACCCCTAAGTTCCGACTAGAGGTGTTCCTACTATCTGTTGCATTGGAAGGAACATTATCAATTAGGAAAGCATCAGGATTGATCAATGATGGTTCCAGCTTTGGAGATGTATTCATCTTCAAGATCTGCAGCAGCATTGCTTTTGCTGCTTCATTCATTGAAGGCTGGTACTTCACCATTTGTCCATCAAGAACTTTGCTGCCAAGGTTCCCAACCAAAATTTCATCATCTTGCCTTGGGAGTCTCCTTTTCTTATTGCTTCCAGTGATGCGCCTATTGTTTTCATTCTGATGCTGGACAAGCTGTGATAAAAATCCGGGACTATGCATAGCCTTTGCAAGAAATGACATCATTTGCTGCTGCCGCTGCTCCATTCCCTGCATACGTTGCCCAACATTATGCAACTGATTATCTGTTGCTTGCTGTTGCTGCCTAAGCCTAACAAGTTCCTGCATAAGAGTGTTCTTATCTCTTTTAAGTCTTTCAACCTCTTCCTCCAGCCCAGGATTTACCACCTCTACACATGCCCCAACCTGAGAGCTCTGCAATTGAGGTGGTGGTTGTTGATGACTCTGTACATGAGCTGGTTTTCGCCTGCTTACAGTCTTCAAAAGGTGTTTCTGGCCTCTAAGAAACCCTTCATTTGCAAATTCCCATCGGTCTGGATCAACCTTTCTAAAACCCTGCAAATTGAATGTGAAAACATAAATACTAATTCTATATAATGAAAATAGAGTCAGTTAGAAGTTATACCAACAACATAAACTAAAATTTATTTTGGAGCACAAGACAGAGCCAGATTCTCTCATCTCATGATCTTGCCTTTAGGTAACAAGCACCTTCTCATACTCATAGTTGTGGTTTCCAACCTCCAACAGCCCAGTGCTGCTGAGCAACTCCTTAGCTTTCGCCTCTTTTTCTACTCTCACTATTTATTTCTTTATTTCCAATAACGAACGCAAATACAACTTCTTTTACACATATTTTAGCCATTTGATTATGATGTATTGCTTGGTGAACAAGCATTTTTTCTAGTTCAACTGTGAGCAGGAGACTTTTACGGTATATAATTACGGATGTATATGTATGTATGTATTTGTAGATGAATACTCACATGGATAATGCAACCACAGAAACAAAATAGCTTAACTTCACCTTTCATGTTTTTTTCTAGACCAAAAATAAAAAACTCGAAAAGAGAAGTTGATATCATGTATACTCTAAAACAGTAAGTCTTGATGGGAATGAATGAATCGGAAAGGAAGAAAAAAGTAATTCTTAACTTAAAACCTCTAAAAGTAAGAGAAGAGGAAAGGAACAAACCTCAAGAACATACCAGTTCATTTGAAATATTACACCTCGCTAGTTTTTATTAACAATGCCAATAAGTATTTACCAAAACTGGATCACTACTTGATACCTGTTATCTGTAAGAGTTCAGACAACATGTATTACTACATTTTGTATTATGCATATAACTACATCGTCCTTGTACAGAGAAACATTTTCAACATGTCAAACTATCACATCACTAACTAGGTTGACATGTAGAAAAATCAAACTACTGACTTAAAAGATCACAATGCCTATCACCAGGTTTTTAATGAACTGCAAGGGAAAAAAACCTTTCAGTCATCGGGATAAGATGGGAATTTCGGGACATTATCAGCACGTCTAAGAAAATTTTCATTCCACTTTATACAGAATGGATTCATTACCAAAAAAAAAAAAAAGAATTCCAGTCTTACTTTATAAAGAAAATATCTTCGTCAATTGTAAATAAAATGCAATCGGAACAAATTTTTCCAAGAAACACGTAAAATAAGGCAGTTTGCGCATAAGTAGTTGGCTCGAAATTTAAATCTCAATGTAGTTCTACCTCTAATGTCCTTTTTCCTTCTAGGTTTTCCACTAGTTCAAAACAAAACCAAACAAATTGAAATCGTTTCTACTCGATTACATGACATGGTGATCGCCTAGACTCAATGGAACCCAGTGAATGACAAAGAGTCCAATTCAACAACAATGGCTTAAATCATGTGATATAAATACACACAAACAGAATTCACAATTTACTTATTTACATCCTTGAAATCGATAACCCTTTTGCCAAAATAACAATTGCAAAACCAAATCGGACATTGATCCTGCTTAATCACTCCAAATTTAACAGTTCCGATCGGAATCACCGCGAAAACAAGAATCAAATGCAGAAAAGCACAAAAGAATCAAAATTTAGGAAAGGGTAGGAATACCCACATAAGTATTCAACTGCCTGACGAAGCTAGAGAAGTTGTTGTGCTTGAAATACTTGGGCAGGAGGTCCCTCGAGAACTCGGGGACGTTCCAGACGACGAAGCTGTTGTTGCCGTTGCTCCAGGAGACGACGGCGTCGGTGGAGTGGTCATCCACCATATCGTAGGTTTTGTTGAGAAACGGCGGAGGAGCGTTGGCGGAGTTGATGACCGACGCGGCGTCTTCGACTCCCTCCATGGTTGTTTGCATAAGTGCTTGGGAGAACTGGGTGTTTTAGAGAGAGAGAGAGAGAGTGGGAAGAGAAAAGCCCTAGATTGCAGGAGATGATGAGTGAGAAGGGGATGGGGGAAGATGCATTAGTCACAAATCACGACTCGCGGCAAGTTTTGATGACAACAACAGCGCACACAAGTCCAATTATTTACACGGAAATTGGGTGGATTTACATTTAAATAGTTTTTGCTATGCGTTGGCGCTTTTGCCATAAATTTGGGGGCTTTTTGGAATTGCCGCTTCTCAAAATCACTTATCCTCAGAAGCAATTTTAATAAAGAAAATAATGAGAAGGATTTGAAAATTTTGAGTTTTAATGATAAGGATAAAATAAAGAGTAAAGTGAATAGTACCATGATTGACTTTTTAGTGTAAAAATGTGATTTTTCATTAAAATGAACAGTACCGGATACTTTTCGTTAAAGTTCCCATTTTAATAACGAGCTTTTCTATTTAAAACTACCTCTCATTTAGAGCAAGTCCACCATCATCCTAATTTGC
Source organism: Malus sylvestris (assembly GCF_916048215.2). Lineage (NCBI taxonomy): Eukaryota > Viridiplantae > Streptophyta > Magnoliopsida > Rosales > Rosaceae > Malus > Malus sylvestris. Next base: position 33,944,510 of record NC_062264.1, on the reverse strand, counting down.
CCAACCAATTGAGTGATCGAATTCCCAAAAATCAACAAATCCTCTCCGCTCTAAAGCCCAATCAGTCGGGCTACAGTGAAAAGGAAGCAGGTCCTCCTGCTCAATCGGGCTACAAACGCTCAACCCACGTTATAATTTTTTGCACCAGGCGCATGCGCTTCACGCCCTCGTCAGTGCCAGTGGTCTGACAAAAATGCAGGAGGTGGAGCCCGCATCGCGGCAGTGGGAATTGCGGTGAATCTGGCCCGTTGGATTTCCCAAATCTGACGTCCTTGTTAATCCAGATTTTAAAATTTCCAAAAAAGAAAAATATGAAAACGACATGGTGTCCACGTGGCACAATATGTACTCTTGGATTGCAAAAAAAAAATATTATCCAACGGTATAAAAATTATAGATAAATTAAGAGAATATCAACAGTAGTGTGATCGAGACAGAATTCTAATTTCGAATAATAACACATGGTTAACAAATACCTGCTCCTTAATATTACTCTTTACTTATAAGAATCAATTTTTAGGTTTTTTAAAATAAAAAAAAAGAACCAAAATCAAACCGAACAAGAAAAAAACTAAACTGAAAAAATAATTGAATTAAAAGAAAATAAAAGAAAATCGAAGCGAATCAAACCAGTAATTTTAGTATGGTTTTCGATTTAGACAAAAAATGAACCCAATGAAGCTAAACCCATGCCTTCGTTGAGTGGGCCACATATAACTAAAGTCAAATTGATTAATTACTTAACTCGTCATCTATAAAAGTTATGGCGAATTTTTTATTTATGAGTGAAAAAAAATATCACACAAATTATTTAGGTAAATACCTTGTACCGTGATAAACTTCAAAGTTAATTCAACAATTAATTCCTATTAATTTTTATTTTCGGAATTTCGTAATAATTGAAAATATTTAAGAATTGAGAATTTAATAAAAAAATTAAATGTTAATAAAAAGGGGGAAAGAAAAAGAGAAAAAAAAAGGAAGAAAGGAGAGCCACCGGTATTTAGTTGGTACTGAAATTTCAGCGGCTTAGAGGAAGGTGCCAAAATCCCAACAGACCCAACAGCGTCGTCTCTCGCACTGCCTTCGTTCCTCTTTGAGGCTTTGATATTATTATGCGTTTTACCGTCAAAAGGCAAAGTTGCAGGAAAACTACAAATATTATGGGAGAGAGAGGATGGAATTAGAAAACGTTGCCTTATCGCAAATGTATTTTGATAGGTAAAGAAGCAGCCACACATATACACAACCACAACCACAACCTCTCTCCGTCCTCACTCTCTTTCCCAACTTCCTGTTTACATACACACACCACCCTCCCTCTCTCTCTCTCCTCACTCTCTTTCTCTCTCAGCCCAATAAACCCAAGTGCTGGAATTTCAATCATTGTTCTTGGAGGGAGGTAAAGCTGCTATCTTTCTCTACCAAGTGTTGGATTTTTGATTTGGGGTTCCATTTTTTTTTTTTTTTTGTGTTGGGAACCATACTTTTGTTGTTAGTTGTTGAATTGGAGTATTGGGTAGCACGAATTTTCTTTAAATTGTAGTAATTTCCATACAAGTTTACATTTTTGTGTGGGAATTGGAGAGAGTATAGAATATTAATGGGTGGTTGTGTTGCGGGGTCTCCAAGCTAGTTCTGGTAGGAAGCATGCAGGGAACAATGGCTTCTTTGGTTTCCCTGGTTAGTTGGGGAGGTCTTACAATTGCGGGTTCATCCGAAAGGTCACGCTTGCTTGTTAGGAAAGTTTCTTTGCCTAAGACAAGTTTCAAGGGTAGCAGGAGATGGCATTGTCTAAGGTTATCCGTGTGTAAATATTCGGTCACAACTACTGATTTTGTTGCCGAGCAAGGCAATGAGGTATCCCTTGATTCTAACGACTACGGAGGAACTAAAGTTGTTTCTGATGCCAGTGCTGATTTTGTACTTAAGCCCAGTCCGAAGCCAGTATTGAAGTCCTCAGGGGGTTCCAGTACTGAACCCCTTTTAGGTATTGATGCAGCTGACTGGGACCCCTCAAGAATTAGTGGGGATTCAGATGAAGAAAACGAAGAAGAGAGAAATACGGTGATTGAATCGCTTGGAGAGGTTTTGGAGAAGGCTGAAAAGTTAGAAACTGCAAGAGTGGGTGAACTGGGTACTAAGACGGATAGTGGCTCTGTAAATAAACGTGCACCATCTAATGCAAGTGTTAATTTGCGAAATACTAAACCAGTGGACACGGCGGCAACTAGTAAGTCTAAAACTTTGAAAAGTGTGTGGCGTAAAGGAGACACGGTCGCAACTGTGAAAAAGGTTGTAAAGGAATCACCTAAAGTTAGCAATACAATTCAGAATGAGGAGACAAAGAAGGGAGGAGAGGTAAAGGTAGAGTCTCAACCCCGTGCTCCTTTAAGAACCCCTCAGCCCCCCTTGAGACCTCAACCAACATTACAAGCAAAGCCTTCTACAGCTCCTCCACCCACAGTGAAGAAACCTGTTGTGTTGAAGGATGTGGGGGCAGCTCCGAAGTCGTCAGAGATTGATGAAGCTGATTCGTCCACAAAAACTAAAGAACGGAAGGGACCAATTTTGATTGACAAATTTGCTTCCAAAAAGGCAGTGGTCGATTCTGTGATTTCTCAAGCAGTTTTAGCTCCTTCAAAACCAGGAAAGGGCCCTTCCCCTGGAAAGGTCAAAGAAGGGTTTCGAAAGAAGGATGCACCTGGACCACGGAGGCGGAAAGTTGCTGAGGATATTCTGGATGAAGACACGTCAGAACTCAATGTCTCTATTCCTGGAGCAGCAAGGAAAGGGAGGAAGTGGAATAAAGCAAGCAGGAAGGCAGCGAGACTTCAGGCTGAGAAAGAGGCGGCTCCTGTTAAAGTCGAAATTCTAGAGGTCGGTGAAGATGGTATGTTGGTAGACGATTTGGCGTTCCATTTGGCAACAACTGAATCCGAAATTCTTGGATATCTGTACTCTATGGGAATTAAACCAGATGGGGTTCAAACTCTGGACAAAGATATGGTAAAGATGATTTGTAAAGAGTATGTCGTGGAAGTTATAGATGTTGATCCTGTGAAGGTGGAAGAAATGGCAAGAAAGAAGGAAATACTTGATGAAGATGACCTAGACAAACTACAAGACAGACCTCCCGTCCTCACTATAATGGGTCATGTGGATCATGGCAAGGTAAATGTCATTCATTTGTTTATATTTCCTAGTCTGTTTTTTTGCATCCTCGTTTCTTTTGTAGTTCCTGTTGTTTATTTTATTTATTCTGTAGTTTGTATTTATACTTCAGCATTTCTAATATTTTCTGTTGGTCACTTGGCAGACTACCCTGTTGGATCATATCCGGAAGAGCAAGGTAAACAGGGCTGCTATAATACTCTAATTCCTCCTTTCAGTTTATTTTGAAATGACCTTAGTGGTACATGATTTTGGATCTTCATTATTTTTGGTAAACTTATACACTTAATTCAGTTGTTTGGTAATAATATATTGAATGTCCACTTACAGTTTGGCATTGGTATTAAACTGTGGAGCTGTGTGAAATCGGTGCTAATAAACTGGTATATATTCACAGGTTGCTGCCTCAGAGGCTGGTGGAATTACACAAGGAATTGGGGCATATAAGGTGCTTGTACCAATTGATGGAAAGTTGCGATCATGTGTTTTCCTTGATACTCCTGGACATGAGGTACAATCAGTTCCCTGTTGTTAACACTTGGAAAACTCTCTCTCTCTCTCTTTGCACTTAAGCACCTTGTTTTATCTTTATTTTTCAGGATTCGGGTTATGTAACTTTCCTGCACTTTTATTTCCTTTAGATTTTTTTTTTTTAAAATTTTAATTTCCTTTAGGTGATCTATTATATCCATTCCTGTAGGCATTTGGTGCAATGAGAGCTCGTGGAACAAGGGTGACAGACATTGCTATCATTGTAGTGGCAGCTGATGATGGAATCCGCCCGCAAACAAAAGAGGCCATAGCTCATGCTAAAGCTGCTGGAGTGCCAATTGTAATTGCTATAAATAAGGTATGCCAAACACAGCGGTAGTTTTTTTTTTTTTTCCAACTTTTTATTTGAATAAAGAAAAAGGAAGAATTGATGTTTTGCTTGCATTTCACATGGAATCCCGAGTTGTTGAATCTCAATTTTATCTATTTTAATTGTACCAGATAGACAAGGATGGAGCTAATCCAGATCGAGTCATGCAAGAGCTTTCTTCTATCGGCCTAATGCCAGAGGACTGGGGTGGTGACATCCCAATGGTCCAGGTTGGTATTCATGCAGAGAAGTTGTGCTTGCATATTTCATTTATGTTTTAAACTCTTTCTGAGTGCTTTCCTGCATGGGTTTGAACAGATTAGTGCTCTTAAAGGGAAGAATATAGATGAGCTTTTGGAAACTGTTATGCTAGTTGCAGAGGTAAATTTGATGTCTATGGATGTTTACAAATTAGCTATTCTCCTTCTTGTATACTAACCATTTATATGATTGTTCTAGTTGCAAGATTTAAAGGCAAATCCTCATAGAAGTGCAAAAGGCTCAGTCATTGAGGCCGGTCTTCATAAATCTAAGGGACCTGTAGTTACACTTATAGTGCAAAATGGAACCCTCAAACAAGGGGACATAGTAGTTTGTGGAGGAGCATTCGGAAAGGTTGGTGGATAACAATTTTGAACATCTCTTTTACTTAGATCTAATCCACCTTTATGTAGCTCAAATGGCCACCCTTTTGACTAACATGAAGGACTCTTTGTAATCGCTATGGTCAGGTGCGTGCTTTGTTTGATGATGGTGGAAATCGTGTCGATGAAGCTGGACCCTCTATACCTGTTCAGGTTGTTCTTCATATTCTTCTTCTTGTACTTCTGATTTAATCTTCTTTAATTATTTTTCTGTTGTTTTAAGCAGTGGCTTAATTCAAAAGTAGATATTGAAATTTTGCAAGTTTGTTTGCAATTTAAGTGGATCAAGTAGACCCAAAATTCATCTTATGGGTTCTAATTGGAGAATTACAAGGTGACATATGTGAGATACTTAAGTGATGTGATGGTGAAATTTTGCAAGTTTGGTTGCAATTGAAGTGGTAACGGAAGATGTGACTCAGAACCGAGCGCAATGGCGTTCTAGGATTCATATAGCTGACCCCACTTAGTGGGAAAAGGCTTTGTTGTTGTTGGTTGCAATTGAAGTGGTAAACTAGTCAGCAACATTTTTGTAAGCACATTGAATTGTCAATTGTACCTGGGTTCCTTTCTAGTTTCTATTATAAAGACGCAATAGATAGGGCATTGGGTATTCCACTGTGACATCTTTTGGGTTATAATCTCACGTAAATCAATATGGCTCTTGACATGCAAGTGTTTGCATTGGTACATTTTCATTATTTGGGTTTTCTGTATGCTGTCACAGCAGTTATAATCTCGAGTTAATCAGTGTGGCTCTTGACATGCAAGTGTTTGTATTGGTACATGTTACTCCTCTGCTTGCCATTTTGCTGGCATTATAATTACTATCAGCAATTACATTTGACAAGATCAACGGCACAGCTGTCTCTAATCATTAATGTTTGTAACATAACAGTAAACAGGTTTGATTTGGTACAGATTTCTCTGATCTTTAATAACATTATTCTTTAAACGTTGCTTCCACATATTCCTGGAATTCTTCAAAGTATTTTTTATTTTCTATATCTCCTTAATGTTTTATTATGCCCCCTTTGTTGCATGATACTTGTTTCACTGCCCTGAATGACAATCACTTTGTCTTCTTGTAGGTTCTTGGATTAAATAATGTTCCTATTGCTGGTGATGAATTTGAAGTTGTCAGCTCCCTTGATATTGCACGTGAAAGGGCAGAGTTGCGTGCTGAGTCATTGCGAAATGAACGTATATCAGCTAAGGCTGGCGATGGCAGGGTTACTCTTTCTTCCTTAGCTTCTGCAGTCTCAGCAGGAAAGCTGTCTGGAATAGACTTGCACCAGCTAAATATTATTCTGAAGGTTGATCTTCAGGTATGCATATTCATCTAATTGTCATGAGTCAGTAATTCGTTTGGTAACTGGAGAGATTTTTCAGTGTACTGGGAGCACGGCCCGTTACACCAAGTGTTATAATTCAAATGGTTGGATACTTGAAAAATAAATTTCCAAACATTTGTATCATGACACTTGGTGTAGCATGCGGTGTTCCCGCTACATTGAAAAATTTATCTGGTAACTGGTCCTTTGATAATCAGTATTTATTTAAACTATACTGTAATTATACCATAAATTCCCCTATCATGTTTAGGGATCCATCGAGGCCGTCAGACAAGCTCTGCAGGTGCTTCCACAAGATAATGTCACCTTGAAATTTCTCTTGGAAACAACAGGCGATGTAAGCACCAGCGATATTGATCTTGCTGCTGCTAGCAAGGCAATAATTTTTGGATTCAATGTCAAAGTACCAGGATCTGTAAAAAGCTATGGAGATAATAAAGGGGTTGAGATTCGCCTATATAGAGTTATATATGAACTCATTGATGATGTAAGAAATGCAATGGAAGGACTCCTAGAGCCTGTTGAGGTATCAATAAACTCAAGCACCATATCTCTTTGGTTTTAATTTTATTGAAAGCACTGAATTTTAGGGGATTAATGTTGTTGGAAATTTCAGACTGAGATTTACATTTGACATTATTACTTGTGTATCGATAGGAACGAGTAACAATTGGATCAGCAGAAGTCCGGGCCATATTCAGCTCTGGTAGTGGTCGTGTTGCTGGATGCATGATAAATGAGGGAAAAGTTGTTAAAGGCTGTGGCGTGGAGGTCATTCGAAGGGGAAAAGTAGTACATGTTGGTCTTGTTGATTCATTGAAACGGGTCAAGGAAGTTGTGAAAGAGGTAATTTTTATAGCTTACTTTAATTGTTGGGTCATTTTGTCAAATTTATAGAAAATTGCAAAGAGGGGAGCGAGCAACCTACTGCATGGGAATTGTAAAATAGATATACTTAAAAGTCACAACCTAGTGCATGTTGCATACTTCCTGTCTTCTGGATCTGCGGCCAGCCTGGATTTCAAAGTACACAAGTAGCTGAATGATAGAACCTATAGCTTCAGTTGTGTTCGTTCTTCGTAGGTGTGTGTCTGCATTTCCATTGTGGCATAAAAGGTTTAGTTCATGATACTATATATTGTACAAGTTAGTGAATACACGAAAACTAATAATTAATTTTGATCAAAGTGCATAGTCGGTGTCAATCTTTAGCTTTGACAGAGGTTCTTTCTTGTTTTTACCATTTTGTTTTTGGCGTTTCTTTAAATTGGCTCAGTTTTTGTGGTGATCCCGCGTTCAGAACTCTTTTGGTACTTGGCACGTGCTTTAATGTCGTCTGTTGGTGATGAGCTATATTTTCTCCTCTTGGCTAGGTAAATGCTGGACTAGAGTGTGGAATTGGGGTGGAAGACTACGACGACTGGGAGGAGGGAGATAGCCTTGAGTTCTTCAACACAGTTCAAAAGAAGCGGACACTTGAGGAGGCTTCCGCTTCAATGGCAGCTGCAGTGGAAGGAACAGGAAGAAAGGTGCAAAATTGAAGAACCCTCTTTTGCGCATGTTTTGACGGAAGCAAAATACGATCACCCTCAGTCCAGCATGCCACTATGATCAGCGCCTCGACAGGTTTGCATCGGTCAATACCCGCACATGTGTTTAATTTCGAGTGTGAGGTGCAAAGGATCTGATGCAAAGATGAATGTACCCTTGTGTTGTATGGTATTACACTGTATATAATTCATACAATGTAGACTTGATCTTGTTTTGTAAAGAGGGAAAGGGACATTCATCAAGTTCCTTGTAGTTCCAATTTGGGGAAGAAGGGCACTTGTAACACATAACATTAAAGTTCCAGAAAAAGTTACAAAATTCTTTTTGATGATCTGGCCTTGATGCATCATCTCATCTCACTTTGAAAATGTCATCTTGCACCCTTCCGTTATACAAAACTTCCATTGTAATGCGCCGTAATATTTTTGGAGTGCTGACAATACTATTTCAAACAACATAGATGACTAGAGTTGAAGAATATCTTGTACAATTCTTCCGCCATGTCAAATATATATTTGATGAGTAACATATGATGTTGGAAATGTGGGTTAGATCAGTTAATCAGGACAAAGTACTATTCTTTTGCACTCGAGTTTGAATATCTCTGACAATCGATGGGGAGCAATTTGAATAGTTTATATGGATATGATTCTAATTTCTTACATTATAAAAAGATCAAGCCAAAAATACAAAGAATCAAAGGATCCTAAAACAACTTAGGAAAAAACAAAGGGACTTGGCAAAAGATTAAAGTGCCACGTGGGAGAAGCTACAGTCCGGAAAAGCTATGATCACCTACGCTCGTTCCCCGGCCAAGAAATTTCAAAATTCGAAAAAAGCCAACGGTCGTTTGACTCTCATTTGCCTCCGAAAAAGCGTAACGCAGAGAGAATGGGCCAACGAGATTAACGCCTTTCTCTTCTTTCCTTCGGTGTTCGTTCAGATTCAAATTTCCCACTTACCTTTTTGGGGTTCGCCGATAAAGATTCATCATCGCCATCATCATAGTCGTTGATTAATTCAATTCAAAACGACGGCGGTTTCAGCAGCAGAACATTCGGCATTTGTCAATTAATGGAGGAGCAGGACCAGTGCGACTCTCCTCGGAACAGCTCCACTGCCGCCACCAACAACTCTCCCTCTGACTGTAAGTCCGAGATTTCAGTTTCATGGGTGGTTGTATAATTACTTAATGTCGATTGCCCCTCTTTTGTGCTTTGGCAGACACTTGGCTTTGCTCGCAGTTGCAGCGCTTGACAATGGTGGATCCTGTTTATCATGATGCGGATGCAAATGAAGGTAATTTCATGAGAAAAGAACCAGACTTCTACTTCTTTTTTGGTTTCTCAGTATTCGATTTCGTGTTCTCTCTGAATCCCAATTGCGGGAATTGAATTATGAGTCGATTTGTGGATTTGGATCTGCTTTTAACTCTAATTCGGTCAAGAGCATGAATCCCGACTAGCACGTAGGATCGGTCAGGTGTAGTGATTTCGGTTTCTTGATTTCAGTCCGTGTAGATTGCTCTCGGGAAAATTGTGAAAGCTCAGAAGTCGTTAGTACGCCAAATTCAAGGGACCCAGTTTCAAATGATGGTAAATTGGAGTAGCCTTTCCTTTTTACTATCAGTAAATTTAGCCAGAATTCTTGGATTTGACTTCAGGGTTTTCTAGAATTTGATTTATGTTACTTTTAGTTCCAGGCCGTTCGATGATGGGTTTTTCGCTTACTTCTCCTGATTTGGTGATCTGTGCTGTGTCACCCGATTTACCCCAAACCAGCTATGAGGATTCCCCTGAGCTCATGGAAAGCAAGTTCCATCAGAAGATGGATTCTTCTATTGAGCTCTCTTTTGAGAATGGAATCGACGAGTCTCAAGTAACAGATACCCATAAGACTCCAACTGTGAAGTTCTCCACCACATTGTGCCAAACTTTTAAGGAAGATTTGTCACCTGAAGCTTCATTCGAGCTTCTTCCGCCTCCGACGCAAAATGACAAGTTAGAGGAGGCTTCCCTTCCTGATATGAGCAACAACGGAGGCTGCACTGATGATTTCCTGAGCAGTGATTCTCAAATGGCAGAATGTGGATCACCAAAGGTAAAGCTTCTTAAACGCTCTCACCTTCGATGTAGTTTAGCAGCAAAATAAATTAGGATATTTAGATCTTCTGTGCAAATCATTTCATTACAGGATACAGGTAATACCGACGGAGAAGGAGACTATCATAAGCTGCTAATATGTTATGAGAAACAGAAAAAGGAAATACAAGAGATGAGGAGTGCATTGGAGGAGTTGAAAAAGCAAAACTATTCCAAGAGTAAAGAATGCCAAGAAGCCTGCAATTCTTTAAAGGAACTCCAAAACGAACTCATGCGCAAGTCTATGCATGTTGGATCTTTGGGTATGGTAATATTATTCTGTGCCTCTTAACCGTTTGAACCATCTGCAAACATGGTACATTGATGCTTGCCCGTTGCAGCTTTCGCCATCGAGGGACAAGTGAAAGCTACGATGCACAGACACGGCACATCGGCCGCGTATCGCGTGTCGGATACGCAAATGGACACGATACGCCTCTGATACGGTCGGATACGCGTTGGATACGTATCTGGATCAACGGATACGGCGTTTGATAGATGGATACGGGTATCCGACGGTTTAGATACGGGTATCCGACTGTCTGGATACGGATGAAGGACACCTCGCGAAGAAGATGACGCCGTCGCACGGAGACGACCCGATCTGGTGGAAGGACACCTCGCGAAGAAGATGACGCCGTCGCACGGAGACGACCCGATCTGGTGGAAGGACACCTCGCGAAGAAGATGACGCCGTCGCACGGAGACGACCCGATCTGGTGGAGGAGGCTTCGGGAAGAAGATGACTGCTAGGTTGACATGTCGTTTGTTAGTTTCTGTAGAAAAAAACGACACCATAGTTTTTTTTTTTTTTTTGTTAGGGTTTAAATGAGACTAAAGCCCAAAACTACATAGCCCACCGAATTTACACCACTACCATCCTGTTTTTTTTTTTAAGAGTTTGAATAATATAAATTAGATTTTGAGTAATTAATTTTTTTATTGTTATTTAAAATATATTTTTTAAATATATATTTATTATATAAATTGCCGTATCCATGCCGTATCGTGTCTTAGTTTTTAGAAATTTGACGTATCCCCGTGTCGTATCGTGTCGTATCCTCGTGTCCGTGTCCGTGTCCATGCATCATAGAGTGAAAGAGAAGAGCAGATGGTTTTCATCACTGAGAGATTTGACAAGAAAACTGAAGGTACGAAGCTGTTAAAAAACAAGATGCCTTTTGACTACACTAGATATGATTCCAGTGATTTAAAAAGTTTGACTCAACAGATCATGAAAATGGACCACATCAAGCTATCAGAGGAGGCGTTGGCATATAAGAAGTGCCTTGAAGATATGAATGAAATAAGGACTAGCATTCATTCCACTAGTAAGTTAGACGTGCCCATGCGTTCCAGGTGACGACATTTTTTAATTTCAAGATATGATATTTGTTTTGCTTTTTCTGACTCTGACTGTTTTACGTTTGCAATAGTAAATCAGCAAGTCAATTTGCATAATGATCTGAAGACTAAGTTTATTGAAGGGGCCAAAGAACGGAAAGAACTCTACAACAAGGTGCTAGAGTTGAAAGGTTAGGAGTTTGCTATATTTTAGTTGAAGAGGTCTAAAAGGGTATGAGACAGAGGGGATTTCTGACATTAATTTTTCTCGCTTGTAGGAAACATACGGGTCTTTTGCCGTTGCAGGCCTCTAAACACTGAGGAAGTTGCAGCAGGAGCTGCAATGGCTATTGATTTTGAATCTGCTAAAGATGGTGAGCTCAGTGTCAAATCGAATGGGGTCACCAGAAAGACCTTCAAGTTTGATGCTGTATTTGGTCCTCAAGCAGAACAAGGTATACAAACAATAATATACATGATTTTTGTTTGGTATATCTATAGAAGTACAAAAGCTCCATACAGTAAAATGTTTCCTTTTTTCTTTGTCCTATTTAGTTGATGTTTTTGAAGACACGGCTCCATTTGCAACATCGGTTTTAGATGGGTACAATGTGTGCATATTTGCATATGGGCAGACCGGAAGTGGTAAAACCTTTACAATGGAGGGGACAGAAGAAGCTCGAGGAGTCAATTTTAGGACTCTTCAGGAATTGTTTCGTATAATTAGAGAGCGAAAAAAGTTACATCGATATGATGTATCAGTTAGCGTTTTAGAAGTCTACAACGAGCAGATACGAGATTTACTAGTTTCAGGGAATCAGCCAGGAACAGCTGCCAAAAGGTAAGATCCTTACCCATCGTTCTTCTTTTTCATCCTTCCAATTTAATCTGGTGAAAGATCCTTAGACTATTGTATATTCCTTGATATGTGGTTTCTTCTAAATTCGTGTGTAGAAGGAAAGTCATTTATCATGATTAGACATGCTTTTATTTTTTCATAAAATTCCACCCATTTAGCTTGCATTTAAAATATCACCGTGCGGTTGATTTTCTACATCTTAAAGTGGGAAATCTTTCTATTTCCACTTCTTAAGATTCATTTTTTCTAATGTGATGATTCATTATGCATGTCAAGTTTTTATATTCATTTCTCCTCACACCCGTTGATACTTTCAGTTCAGTTCTCTTGATGTTCCATGTCTTCGAGTGCAAAGGATGGGACATTATGGGATCATTTCAAGATAATAGCATCTCACAGTATTGCGATAATTTTGTAGGCTAGAAATAAGACAAGTCGGTGAGGGGATACATCATGTTCCAGGTCTGGTTGAGGCACATGTAAACAACATGAGTGAAGTCTGGGAAGTTTTGCAAACTGGCAGTAATGCAAGGGCTGTTGGCTCAACCAATGCCAATGAGCATAGTAGCCGGTCACATTGGTCTGTATATCTTTGTTACAGTCAGTTAGTTCTAATTTGTGTCAAATAGGCTCTGGAACAAAGATCGATTGCTAAATGTTTGAGTGGTCCTCTCTAAATGCAGCATACACTGTGTAATGGTGAAGGGAGAGAATTTGTTGAATGGGGAATGCACAAGAAGTAAGCTCTGGTTGGTGGATCTAGCAGGGAGTGAGCGTGTAGCGAAGACAGAAGTGCAAGGAGAACGACTCAAGGAAACTCAAAACATAAATAGATCTCTGTCTTCCCTTGGTGATGTCATATCTGCACTTGCAACTAAAAGCTCACACATACCTTTCAGGTTAATGAATAGCTCTTTGTTTATATTGGCCAAGTTGCCACATTATGCATTCAGCTATTACTTTCTTTTACTAAATTATGTCTTCTGTGCAGGAACTCGAAGCTTACCCACTTGCTTCAAGACTCTTTAGGTACTTCATTTGGATCACAGAAGAATCGACAATTCTTATTCTGAGTTGTTTAATATTCCAAGTTCATATTTTTTTTATTCTCTGGTTTCTTGGATAAATTAAACGTAAAACTAATGAATATCATTCGTTGTTTCAGGAGGAGACTCGAAGACACTCATGTTTGTTCAGATAAGTCCTAATGAAAATGATGTGAGTGAGACACTCTGCTCACTGAACTTTGCAAGTAGAGTGCGAGGGATAGAGTTGGGTCCGGCAAAGAGGCAACTGGACACTTCTGAAGTTTTGAGATACAAACAGATGGTAATTCACTGTGCTTGACGTTACTGCAGATTCCAGATTTTGTTTAAAACCTTGACGTTTTGTCACCATTGTGATTGAATAATTCATCTATTAAATTTCTAACAATCTCGGATCTTTGGTATGCTAGTTTGAGAAAACAAAGCTAGACGTCAAGAGCAAAGATGTACAGATCAGGAAGATGGAGGAAACAGTTCATGGATTAGAATTGAAGATAAAAGAAAGAGACCTGAAGAATAAAAACCTGCAAGACAAGGTATTGTATACAAATGGTCCCTTTTTTCAGTTTATATACATAAAGTAAGTTTCAGGTACTAATGTAGTACATTTTTCAGGTAAAAGAATTGGAAGCACAACTTCTAATCGAGAGAAAGCTGGCACGTCAGCATGTTGACACAAAGATAGCCGAGCAGCACCATCAGCAAATCAAACATCAACAAGATGAGCAATCTATTGCACCCACAAGGTCACCGTTTGATAGCCGACCATTAGCAAGTCACAACATCCTTAGTGAAACAGGCAGTGTATTGGGAAAAGATCAAGTAAACCCTCTGCAGCCATTGATGGAGAAGACCAACAACAAACCCACAGCACCCCTTTTTCATACAACAGATGGTTTTATCAAGCATGTTGATGCTACAGAGAAAGAAAACAACCCTGAAATGGCTGAACAATTTCTTGTTCCAAAGAAAACCGGAAGAGCCTCCATTTGTCCAACATTTCAGCGGATTCCAGTAACTGCAGCTCCAAGGCGCAACTCCCTAATTCCACTCCCAAGTGTACCATTCCGTGTCCAATCCCCGCCACCTGCATTACCATTGGCACCCATAGCATGCCATGCTGATAAGAAAGTTGATCCAGATGTGCCTGAGACTGACTGCTTGCCGGAACAGACACCTTGTAGCAGTCCTAAAGTCATCAGAATTGGCGGCAAAAAGCTAAACAGCATAGTGAGAAGAAGCCTCCAAAAGAAAATCCAGATAAAGTCCCCAATGCCGCCACATATGAGAAAAGGCGTGAATGTAGGGATGGAGAAGGTTAGAGTCTCTATTGGAACCCGAGGGAGGATGGCGCACAGGGGGTTGCTAGGAAATGGTAGAAGAGCCGGAACTAAAGAAAGCCAGAAGCCTATTAGTCACAGGGAAAGGGAGAGGGGGTGGAATATAATTGGTACAGCAGCGAGAACTGCTACAAAAAGCTGATAACGATGAGTGTACTTAATTCAGTTATGGTGTGAGCATAGAGGTTATATCCTTGTAGCCTGCAGCATGGAGAGGGAGGGAGAGAGGTCACTTATTCTGGGTCGTGCTATTCATTTGTTTATTTACTAATGTACAGAAATGTTTGAGAATGTCAATGGTTTTTTGCTTTGTGGTAACACCTGATTAAGTACCAATTTGGCACGGCTGAAATTATAAAAAAAAAGCAGGTATGAGAAAAAATTGGGGTTTTTTTTAGTGTTTGGTAAACACACTAAAATCAGCTTTTTTCCACCGCCGAGGTGAAAAAAAGCCAACATCCTGAAGCCACAAGTCATAGCTTTGAAAAAATAGTTTTTTTTTTCAAAACATGCGAAGCTACAGTGCAATGTTAATGAAACTTTTTAAATTTCAATAACACCCTCCTTAGTTTTACAAAATGACAATTCTTGTCCCTAAAACAACTGGAAGGATCTCTTTCCTATTCTCTTGCTCGACACCGACCACCACTGCACCAACGATTATCCCTCTCCTCCTTTCAGATCCTACACAAGATCAAATGCGATGATTAAATAGTAAAATAAACTTAAAAAATAACCCATAATTAATTTAATGGACGGAAATGCTTAGGATGATAAAAGGACCGATGATTTATCCGATAACAGGAATGATGATTCTCATCCGCAAGGAATTCACCAAATTAACACCCAATAAATTAATAAGATGCCAACCAATCTTATTCGCACGACACAAAGAAATTCATCAAATTCAATAACAAAACCCTAATTTAAAACCCAATAAACAAACTATTTATTTATTTAATTTTATACCTCAACAAATTTGTCTATCCTCGAAGGTGTGGTTGGATAAGTTGACACCCGAAGATCCGGTGAAGTTGAGATGAGGGGGATGAGCAGCAAAGAAAATGAGGGAGAGGAGAGAGAGATTGAATGTATGAGAGATTATAAATAAAAAAATTATAAAAGAAAAACAAATTAATGTTGTGATCTATTTTATCTGACAGAGGGACTAGGGCCGGCGGCAGAGAGAGAGGAGAGAGATGTGTGTTTGTAGAATTGTAGGGGAATGTGTGTGTGTTGTTATCCCTCCTACATTGTGCCTTTATTTATAGTAGTAAAGGGAGAGAAGATATTTCTTCTCCTCCAAGTAATACAAGTTGTAATAGGAAAGGATAACTAGAATCAAATCTTATCTAGGATTTACACAATCATACTTAAACTAGGAATGTTTACAACACTCCCCCTTGAGTGGGTAAATACTCAAGGTAGATTCAACATCATGCAGAAGTTGAGGAAGTCGACTCGTTGGCACTGATTCCAAGGAACAACGCTTATTCTCAATAAGGTAGGAACTTGCATAAGTAGTAAGTCTCACTAAAAAACCCTAAGGCTATGGCAAAAACTCAAGTAGGGACAAAATCCATAGTCTAAGGAAAAATGCGTGAGAAATGCAAAGTCAAAAGAAACGTCTACAGGACGTCATCAGGGATATGACCAGCCCAAGGTGGGTGCCTCGTTAAAACCTAGTTAGGTAGCAAAAACCCAGTGGGAAAAATGCTCCTAATCGTAGGGAAAAAGAGTACATTAAGATCAAGCAAGTATCTAGAAGATACTCCCCCTGAGTTTGACATAATTCCAAAGAGAAATAGCAAAGTTACAACTCAGAAAGTTTACGCATACCAATTCCATGAACAAGCTTCTGAAACGTCGCCTTCGGTAGTGATTTGGTGAAGAGGTCGGCCAGATTGTCTTGTGATCGGATTTGCGTGACTTCAATCTTCTGATGCTCTTGTTGTTGATGTGTAAAGAAGAACTTCAGCGCAATATGCTTGGTGTTGTCTCCTTTGATGTAACCCTTCTTGAGCTGTTCGATGCAAGCTGCGTTGTCTTAAAAAATCGTCGTCGGGGCATTAACGGCGGGATGAAGATCACAGGAGCTTCGAATATGGCCCACTACTGCTCTCAACCAAAAGCATTCCCGAGTTGCTTCATGTAAGGCGAGAATTTCAGCATGGTTAGACGAAGTGGCAACTAAGGTCTGTTTAGTTGACCTCCAAGATATTGCGGTGCCTCCAACGGTAAAGACATAACCCGTTTGAGAACGCGCCTTGTGCGAATCAGATAAGTATCCAGCGTCGGCATAACCAACAAGGCGAGAATCAACCCGATGAGCATAGGGTGCGGCATCACTCGAGGATTCATAGGGATAGAATAAGCCCAAATCCGTAGTACCCTTAAGGTAACGGAAGATGTCTTTCACGCCAGTCCAATGTTTGCGTGTTGGTGCATTGCTGTATCTTGCCAAAAGATTAACAGCGAAGGAGATGTCGGGTCTAGTGCATTGAGCTAAGTACAATAAAGCGCCTATCGCACTTAGATAAGGAACTTCAGGCTCCAAAATCTCTTCATCATCCTCATTCGGACGGAAGGGATCTCGCTTTGCATCTAGCGTACGAACGACCATAGGAGTACTCGAAGACTTCGCTTTATCCTCATTAAAACGGCGCAACACCTTCTGGGTGTAGTTCGATTGATGTACTAGGATTCCATCCGAACAATGCTCTATCTCGAGACCGAGACAGTATCGAGTCTTACCTAGATCCTTCATCTCAAATTCCGACTTCAGGTGCGAAGCAGTTCTCGCGAGCTCTTCAGGAGTTCCGATGAGATTCATGTCATCGACATATACTGCAACAATCGCAAATCCGGAATGTGACTTCTTAATGAACACACAAGGGCATAGTTCGTTATTCACATATCCCTGACTAGTCAAATACTCACTTAAACGGTTATACCACATTCTTTCGGATTGTTTCAAACCGTATAGTGAATGCCTCAGCCGAATTGAGAGCGTGTTCCGGGGTTTGGAAATATTTGAACCAGTCAATGTAAGTCCTTCGGGAACTTTCATATAAATTTCCGTATCAAGATCCCCATAGAGATACGCGGTTACTACGTCCATCAGCTGCATATCCAGTTTTTCGGAAACTACCAAACTGATAAGGTATCGAAAAGTAATCACATCCATAACGGGTGAGTAAGTTTCGTCATAGTCAATCCCGGGGCGTTGTGAGAAACCTTGTGCTACAAGACGAGCTTTGTAACGCACAATTTCGTTCTTCTCATTACGCTTCCGAACGAAAACCCACTTGTAGCCAACGAGCTTCACATATGGAGGAGTAGGAACTACAGGTCCAAACACCTTACGTTTCGCAAGTGAATCAAGTTCGACTTGGATTGCTTGTTTCCAGTTTGACCAATCAACTTTACGTCGACATTCATCAACGGAACGCGATTCAATGTCATCGCTCAACATGATCTCAGTAGCTACTGCAAATGCTAATGCATCGTCGACAATCATCTCATTTCTACGCCACACATCATCTAAGCTAGCATAATAGACCGAAATCTCACGATTCTCGGGAGGAGGATTCGTCTCTTCAAGGACGCTTCCATAATCTAGAATTTCCTCATGAGTTGGGTAAAATGAGTAAGCGATAGTCGGATTCACGGTAGGCTCTTCAGGACCTTGTGCCGTGGTTTTCCTCTTCCGGGGGTGTGAATCCTTTGAACCAAAGGGTCTGCCACGCTTTTGTGTAGGGGCAGATGATTGGCTAGCCGCTAATGTACGTGGATCACCAGAATTGGCGTCCCGGGCTTCCAGGAGGGTAATCCGTCGTACATTTGGTACATCCATCTTTGCAGGCGTATTCGCAGCTGGAATATGTGATCTTGTCACGCGCGCTAGATCGGTGAAAACATCTGGCATGCTCTGAGCTATGCTCTGGAGATCTAATATGCGCTGCACTTCAGCTTCAGACTGAGCGGTGCGGGGATCTAAATGAGACAAAGTGGGAGTCGTCCACGATAATTCACGTCGTTCATTAGGAACGTTGACGTTCTTATCTCCCCCTAACGACGGGAAGACTGTCTCATAGAAGTGACAATCCGTGAAACGAGCGGTAAACAGATTGCCTGTCAAAGGTTCTAAGTAACGAATAATCGAAGGAGAATCATATCCGACATAGATTCCCATCCTTCGCTGAGGCCCCATTTTTGTACGTAAGGGCGGCGAGATCGGCACATAGACCGCACAACCAAAAACGCGCAGATGCGATATGTCGGGTTCGCATCCGGTGACCAACTGAAGGGCACTAAATGGTTGTGTCGCAACAGGCCTCAGGCGGACCAACTTTGCTGCGTGCAATATTGCATGGCCCCAAGCAGCGATCGGGAGCTTGGTACGTATGACCAACGATCGAGCAATCATTTGTAAACGCTTAATGAAAGCCTCTGCCAGGCCGTTCTGGGTGTGAATATGGGGTACAGGATGTTCAACTTCAACCCCAACCGACATGCAATAGTCATCAAAAGTTTTAGATGTGAATTCTCCAGCATTATCCAATCGAATAGATTTGAACGGATAATCAGGGTGGTGAGCCCTGAGCTTGATAACCTGAGCCAACAGTTTGGAGAATGCAGCGTTCCTTGTGGACAACAAGCACACGTGTGACCAACGTGTAGAAGCGTCAACCAAAACCATAAAATATCTAAATGGTCCGCAGGGAGGTTGAATCGGTCCACAAATGTCCCCCTGAATCCGTTGTAGAAAAATAGGAGGATTCGAACGAATCTTGTCATAAGAAGGCTTAGTAATAAGCTTTCCCATAGAACATGTTTGACATGCAATTTCAAGGATCAAACCTAAGCTTCGGGTTAGTGGATGCCCGTGTGAAGTTTTGAGGATACGGCGCATCGCTATTCGTCCAGGATGTCCCAAACGATCATGCCAAAGTGTAATTTCGTGCGCGGTCCCTGTGGTAAGGCCGGCCACATAGTGGCATTCTATGGGGCGTATGGTCGTAGTATACAGACCACTCGGGTTACGCTCCATCTTCTCTAGAATACGCTTCTGGCCATATTCGTAGGAAGTTACGCACAGAAATTCAACTCCGTTTTCTACGTGGGTTTCAGCGTGGTAATTGTTATCTCTAATGTCCTTGAAACTGAGTAACGTTCTTCCGGAACGTGGAGAATAGAGTGCCTCAGCAATGGTCAAGATTGTACCATTGGACAACATTATACGTGCCTTACCGTATCCTTCGATCAGGTTGGATGGGCCTGAGAGGGTTGTCAGAGGTGCATTCTTAGGTACGAAGTTAGTGAAATAGATGCGTTCACGCAAAACAGTATGCGTGGTTGCACTATCTGCCAGACAACTAACTTTCCCACTAGTCATACCTAGAATGAAAAATTAATTTGAATCGGTCACATGCATAAAAGTTTATAAAAACAAGTATCAATTCAAAATAATTTCATTTATTCAAGGATTAAAAACTTAATATCCAAAATAAATCGCCAACTAATAATCCAAAACATAAAGGAAAATTGTTCAAAATCAACCAAAAAACAAGGTGGGGTTCGGCCACAAGGTGGAATTCGGCCCCAATTGTCTTATTTTAACTGAAAAATAAGTCTATGTCTAAGATTCTAATCTTCCATAGGAGTGGTATCCTCCTGAAAATCAGAAACCTCCATCTTTGTAGTCTCCGGTTCGTCCACTTGCAGGAAGTTTGATTCAAACTTCGTACGACGAGAATGATATGCATCCACAACCTTCTTGGGAGCACGGAAAATACGGGACCAATGGTCATTGGAACCACAACGATAGCACATATCGTCATTCATTGTGGCAGGTGCTTTGCCCTTATTCTTGAAGTTCGGGGCCTTGGGAGCGAGGTTTGGGCGCTTCTGGGCTTTGTTTCCTCCCTTGGATGGGCCTTGGCTCTGTTGACCTTGGTGGGATGGCTTCTGGCCGCCCTTACCACGCCTCTTTTGGTGTTTTGGGTGCTGATTAGTGCTATAATGTGCTTCAGGCACAGCAGTAGCCCCAGTAGGTCGAGCTTGATAATTCTTCATCAACAGCTGGTTCTGCTTTTCAGCAAGAAGTAAAACAGAGATCAAATCCGAGAACTTAGTGAACTTCTGAGCTCTATATTGTTGCTGCAGGACAATATTAGAAGCAGAGAAGGTCGAGTAGGTCTTCTCCAGGAGATCCTCTTCAGTCAAAGTTTCATTGCAAAACTTGAGAAGTGATCGGATTCGACAAACTTCAGAATTATATTCATTCACAGACTTAAAGTCTTGGAAGCGCAAGTGCTGCCAGTCGTGTCTTGCTTCAGGCAAGAATATGTCCTTTTGGTGATCGAAACGATCAGCCAAAGCGACCCATAATGCACGTGGATCCTCCTCAGCAAGGTACTCAGTTTGTAGGGCGTCATGGATATGTCTTCGGATGAAGATCATAGCAGTGGCTTTTTCAGCCTCGCCAACAGGTTTATCTGTTGCTTCTTCAATAGCAGGACGCAAGTTCTTTGCAGTGAGGTGGAGCTTCACATCT
The DNA here is from genome assembly GCF_916048215.2 of Malus sylvestris. Classification (NCBI taxonomy): domain Eukaryota; kingdom Viridiplantae; phylum Streptophyta; class Magnoliopsida; order Rosales; family Rosaceae; genus Malus; species Malus sylvestris. The sequence continues at coordinate 33,923,635 of NC_062264.1, read as the reverse complement.
TGAACCCACTTGAGGTAGTTCCTTCCAGAAACCTCCAAAGCGGTGAAGTCGAGTTTGTTCAAGTTCGACATGTTCCTATCACAAAATAGATGGACAAGATGTGGTTAGTGTAATGGAGAAAAATCAATCCATTCACATAGGAGTAGAACATACAGGTTCTAATAGACATGTATTGGTTTAATTTTGCATGAAAAACTTCGGGTTTTCATGTGTATAAGAAACTTCGGGTTTCAAAGTAATTATGAACTTCAGGTTCATATATTCCTGCAGGCAAACACAAATATATATGCAAACAAATATGCAAAGAATATATGCAGAAATATTGTATAATGATAAGTGAATTAATTTATTTTTGGTCTTCGGGGCCAAATTAAAGTGTGGGTGAAAATATAAAACCCATATTATTTAAAAGTATTAAATAATAAAATCTCGGGGCCTAAAAATATAGGCCGAGTACCCCCGGGTGTAGGCTGCAGGCCCACAGGGTGAGAAATGAATGGGCTGCTGTGTGCAGCCCTAAACAAAATTTCTTTTTTTTTTTCGGTATGGGCCGCTGCAGGCGAGCCCAGGAAAATAAAAAACAAATTGTTTTCTTTGTGGGCTGGGCCGCTGCAAGCGAGCCCAGCAAAAAAAATTGTTTTTTTTTTCACACGGGCCGAGAGGCTGGAGCCCAATAGGGTTCGGGTTGGAACTAGGAACACCCCAGCTTTTGCTGGGAACGGTTGCCGGAGCGCCGCCACTGTAGGTGGCCGTGTTCTAGGAGGCTATCGATCGTGGGAAACACGGGGGTCCAACTGGGGAACCAAATATGAACGGAGATTGGAGAAATCTCGACGTTATATCAACCAAACCCTAGAAAATTTCAATCGGATTTATGAAAAATTCCGATGAGATCTCAGCAAATCTCAGACCATAGGACACCGTGGACGATCTGTAGGTCGTCTGAGTAGGCTAGGCACGGCGACAGGCCGTGCAGTACGGTGATGGATGGGTGGCGACACCTGCTGGGTGTCAGGTTTGGGGTTTGGACGAGGAGCAGAAGCTCCAGCCGTGGTCTTGGGCTCGGAGGATCGATGCAGGCTGCAGGCCTAGTGAGGAAACCGAGCTGGGCCATCGCAGGCTGCGGGCCTGGTGGCTTGCGGCTTGCATGGTGCAAGTGCACGGGTTCGAAGAACCCTAATTCCCAAATCGCAAAAAAAAATATTTTTTTCAATTCAATTTAATTAGATTATATGCATGTATAATTCAATGAATCACATATTTACTTTGATGCATATGCAAATAATAGTTTCAATGCATGTACATATGTAAGATTCAATTCATGACAAATATCAAATTCACATAATTGTAGCAATTTTGATTATGAAGCATACACAATTTATGTAGAATCTAAAATACGTAAAACGTAAAGTTGGGTCATGCATCATGGTGAATGTTCATGCTATCAGGGCTTGCAAAATATCGAGTTAAAAACCGTTGTTTGGAAAGAACCTGATTGCGTGATGATATGGATGAACTGGTTTAATGCAGAAAAAAATCTCCAACGTCAGATTCCTAAGCGCAGCGGTAGGAGCGTGCTGATAACGTGTTGTGGTCTATTTTATCTGACAGAGGGACTAGGGCCGGCGGCAGAGAGAGAGAGGAGAGAGATGTGTGTTTGTAGAATTGTAGGGGAATGTGTGTGTGTGTTGTTATCCCTCCTACATTGTGCCTTTATTTATAGTAGTAAAGGGAGAGAAGATATTTCTTCTCCTCCAAGTAATACAAGTTGTAATAGGAAAGGATAACTAGAATCAAATCTTATCTAGGATTTACACAATCATACTTAAACTAGGAATGTTTACAACAATTAAATTATTATAACATTTAATATTATACATTTTTTAATCATTTAACATCTACACAGCAGTTTTATATAGAATGATGTTATTTCCACCCCAATGTCTTATCTTCCCACCCACATTTTAATAAAAAATTTAATTACAAATTTGTCCATTTGCAAAAAGACTGATAAGGACATTAATTATCTTGTTTTGCTTAATTTAAAAAAAAATATGGTTGGGCGTGGGAGACGATTTGTCTACCTTAAACCCTAACTCATATTTTCATCTCCTTTCATTCAGAGAAAGTAAAACAATATCAATGGACTTAGAAGATGACATTTTCATTGAACATGTGGAAGTGACGCTTCTACAGAAAAAGTAGAAGATTATGTTTCTATTGAAAATGTAGAAGAATAATAATTTGTGTGTATGTCATTTGAATTTGTCCATCGTATTTTTGAAATTGTTGTTGTCAAATTCTTTTGAATTTGGATACCTTTGTCGTTTCCATTTGAATTTGTAGACCTTAGTGGTTTTTATTTAGATATTATTTGTTATATTTTTTAAGATACAATTTTATAATTTCATATGTATGTATATATTAAAGGTTATTTTGGGAATAATAGTGGGTGGGGAAATAACATTTTAATTTTTTAACTTTTTAAGGGGGTGGGTTTATAATGTGGGTGGGAAAATAAGACAATGAGATGAGTTTAGTAGTTCTCTTTATATAAAATTTACAAAACACGTGAATACTGTTTTTTTGTTTTTTGTTAAAGCACTTTAAAAAAAAAAGGTTTACCAAACACATAACTGTTTTATTTTACAACTGTTTATTCTCACAGCACAACAAAAACATTTTTTTTTAAAAGCACAGCAAAACCAAAGTAGCCCAAGTACTGGTTTGGGACTGTTTAAAATTTTTTTTTTAAACAGGGGTGAAAAAAGGCTAGGCTCGAATTTTTGTTTGGTAATTCAAGCAAACTCAACTTTTTTTTTTTCAAAATCACAACCATTTAAAGCAGAAAAGCGGAAGCAGCTCTTATAGATGCTTTTTAAAAGAGGAAAACTAATGAAAATGGCTTGAAAACTTTGAGCTTTAATCGAATGGACAAAAAAGTGTTGTAAGTGAATAGTGCCAGGAGTGACTTTTTAGAGTAAAATTGTCGTTTTCATTTAAGTGAACAATACCGGAAGTGTTTCGTTAAAACTCCTTTTAAAAAACCAGCTTTTTTTATTACCAAAACACAGGTTAACCGTAGTCATTAATGAAATTTTCAATATGGCAATCCTACCTTCCTCATCTCCCAGACTCCCAACTCGATCTCTCCCTCCCTCGTCTCCACTTGAGAAACCAATGGACACCAAATTACTTTAATCTAAAGAAGAGGAAGAAGTGAATCTTTCATTCCGTGAGAGACCTTCTCTCCTCTGTGAGAGTTTTCTTTCCCCCTTTGGTGAGGGTCTTCAGCTTGTCCACCTTCTCATGCATCGACTCCGGCTTCGGCTGGAGTTGGTTGCCACTTTTCATTTTCTTCTTTTGTTTTCTTCTATTTTCCCATTCTCTGCTATGTTCTTCTATTTTCCTTTTCTTCTTCTATTTTCTTCTCTTGTTGATTTTCATCCTCCTTCGTCTTCCTTCTACCCCCGCCCAGTGGCCTGTTTGCCACTCAAACCCCTCTACATCTGTTGTCTCTGTTTTTACTCTATTTTTCAATTTCTCCCTTTTATTCCTTTCTTTCGCCTTTTCCCTTTGTTTCCTTTTGTCTTCCTTCCACCTTTTCCCCCTCTTTTCCCCCACGTCCCCCAATCTGGATCGGCTTCATCCTTCTCCGACTTCACAGTTCGGCTTGGCTCCCACTTTTTTTTCAACGCGATTTTTCATGCTTCTCCCGGAAGGTGAGTAAAGCTTTTGTTCGGGTGTTCACACCACCTCCTTCCTTTGGTTTGCCTTTGTTGCCACTATGCTAATGGGTTTTGTCTCGCTAGCTTCCTTCGATTTGTGTCAGCTACTGCTATGGTCTGTTGTGGAAGAGTTTGAGGCTCTGTTTTGGGGTCTTGTTTTCATTTTTTTTCATCCAGCTTTGGGGTTTTAGTTCTGTTGATTTTTTATGGTTGCAGGGGCTGTTCGTTTGGTAAGCGGGTTGACGGCGGAGGTAGGAAGCTGCTAGGGTTTACTTTGGTGTTTTTCCTGTTCAGGCCTCAAAACTATGTTTTGGGCTGTTGGGTTACTATAGAGGTTCATCTTTTTGTTTGTGTATTTCTTGTATTTAAGCCTTCTATAATGTAATATGTTGTGTTATAAGCAAGGGTAAATATTAGTTTACTACCATCAAGTTTCATGATTTTCAACATTTGGTATATGAAGTTTTTTTTCGTCCTAGAGTCATACTTAAAGTGTTAATTTTGGGACATTCTTATACATCTGTTAGTTTGACTGTTAAATCAACCGTTAACTGATGACGTGGCACCCATGTGAAAAATGACTGGGGCGCCGCGTGTAAATATGGGGCCCACGTGAATATTAAAAAAATTATAAATTATAAATTATAAAAAAAAATCTGGGCACCCACCCATTCCCCCTCCCTTCCGACCTTATCTCTCCATTCTCTTCCCTGCACCCATCCTCCCCGCACACCTCACCCACTCCCCTCATTCTCCCTCCATTCTCTCCTCTGCACACTCACTCACCTTGCACACCCACCTATCCGCCCTCTCTTTCTCCAACCCTACGAGACCTGAGTGACCCTTCATTCCGCCACCATGCTTCCAGAACCATTCGATTCCATCACTTTATCTACATTTCCAACTTCACTATTCGTACCAACCCTAGCCCTATCTTCCTCAGATCTTCTGCCAACCTTACTCCCCGAAACAAGCTTCATTGGCAAAACCTAGCTCCATCTTTACCGACGCGCCTTAGGAAACCGTAGCTCTAGCTTCCTCGGCCTCTCCAGTGGCATCCGATTTTCCATCCAATCTGAAATCGTTGTTCATCATATAGATCTCTTTCTCCAAATCAACTGCGATTTGAATCCTTTGAAAGCTCGACGAACGGAGTTGGTAGGTCCCAATGAGGCGGCATACCTTTCTATTGCCTCATGTTGAAGATTTGAAGATGAAAAATTTTCCGGGAAAGCGTGAGAAAGTGTGGGATGTAAGGGATACAAATAAAATCTGGGAGAGAAAGAGGGGGAAGCAGAGGGTGTTTAGATGGTAAGAAATTTTGGGGGGAAATTTGTGTTTTTTTATGTGGTTTGATTTTAGGTGGGTGGGTGCAGAGGAGAGAAGGGAGGGAGAATAAGGGGAATGGGTGGGTGTGCGGGGACGATGGGTGCAGGGAAGAGAAGGGAAGGAGAAGAAGGGAGGGGGAATGGGTGGGTGCCCATATTTTTTTTTTAATTTTTAATTTTTTAATTTTTTAATATTCACGTGGGCGTTATATTGACACGTGGCGCCCAGTCATTGTCCATGTGGTGCCACGTCATCAGTTAACTACTGATTTAATAGTTAAACTAACGGATGTAGGAGACTGTTCCAAAATTAACACTTTATGTATGACTCTGAGACGAAAAAAACTTCATATACTAAATGTTGAAAACTACGAAACTTGAGGGTAGTAAACTGATATTTACCCAATAAATAAAGTAAGCCTTTGTCCAAAAAAAAAAGAAGAAGAAGAAATTGCACTGTACAAATGAACAGTGACTTGGGGTGGATTTTGAGTTATTTACAAAATTACCACCACCTCTTCCATTCAGATTGAAAATTTTGATTTATTTACTAAATTGTCACCGCTTCTCCCGTGCACGTGTCGACGATCGTAGAAAGGGTGAGGGATGAAAACGCACTTCGTTTTTCATTTGCTTCCTGAAACCCGAAGCTCTGATTGCATCCTTAGGAGAGTTGGGGTTAGGGTTTCATCTGTCTCAAACAATTTGGTTGGGAGGGTGGGTGGGCTTGCAGAGGGGTGACAGAGAGTGGGTATTCCTATCTTCCTTGTTTCTTTTCTCTTTCTATGTGCAAATCTATGCTTGTTCACTGATTCATTTAAAAAAAAATGATTCTTTTAAATTTTGAATTGCTATAATTTTGATTTTTTCGTTGTTGTATTTTAATCGCAGAGGATGAGCATGATGCTGTGTGGTATTGGCTGGAGAAAGGGAAGCCATGTGAATGCAGGTTTATCCACATCTGATACTTGACAGTTTCACAACCAAGGTATTATATCTCAATTAAATATTCCAGCATCTTGATTGCTTACTTTGCTCCGTACATTATGCCAAGATTGATCAGACCCCATTGATCCAATTAGAGATAGTTTATAACGGTTGAGGGATGAGGATGATTGATTATAGTTGATAACCTACCTTGATTGTGATATAATTCTCTCTCTCTCTCTCTCTCTCTCTCTCTCTCTCTCTCTCTCTCTCCCTCCCTCCCTGATTAATTCTTATTAATTCTGATCTATCCATTCCTGCTACGTCTTAATCTTATGTACACTTATATCACTGCATCAATACATCTTTTTGAGTTAGCTTGCGTAGTTACTGTTCTATTGAATATGATTTTATTTTCTTGATTGTTCATAGTTGGGTGAAAGGGCAGCAAATATTTTAAAGCATCTATTTCCAGTGCTAAAGTAGGATACGAAATGGATAATAACTTTCGCCAATCGATCTGACTACATTTCGTTCAGGTTGGTTTGTTGTCACATCTCTATAAGGATGGTTGTTGATATATGATATATCAACAATGATTTTCACGCTTCCCATAAATGCTACTATATGCAGATGTGGTGAATGCGGATAGGGCTTTCTTGAATGGTACCAAGTCGGCCTACTTTTATTTGGTTAGAACATATATTATGCAACTGTTTTATTTGGTCATTAGATATGAATAACTGTTTTCCTTTGTGTTTCCATTTCCATTAACAATTTGAGAACATATATCTTTTGCTTTGACAGCCCTTGCATATCATCTGCGAATGCAATAAAAATTCAATGGTATGACAAGCAAAAAAAGAATGTTCACCATGTAAGCCTTAATTTTCATCTATTTTATGCTTTCTAATTTTTTTTACAAAATGATATCAAATCAATTTTGCACTGATAAAAGATCCCATGCCTCTCTGAGGGCATGAGACAGGTAGTTTTTCCATTCAGTTTTTACCTGGGTAATTTTTGTGGCTGCCATTCTGTGATGATGCAGGTAAACAGTTGATTTTCTATTTTTATAGGCTATAGCTACTGTTAATGTTTTTACGAAGAAGTATGGGACTGACATTCTAAGAAAAAGTATATGTGGCATATTTTTTACTATAAATACCCTTTTGGAATTGATTCAATATTTATTTATATATACTAAGAGCAACTCTAGCGTGGGAGCCCTTCCCCCAGGCTATTCACTATTCAATCCACCGTGTGAACAGTAACCGCCCTTAATGAACAGTAACTGCCTTTTGCATCTCCACCGTTGCACTTGAATAGCCCTGGTAATAAGAAATAAAATATTAGTTTTTTTATCTATAACATAATACAAAATCATTTTTAATTTTTTTCCTTTTTCCTATTCCTTTTCCTTTTCTTTTTTTTTTTCCAAAGAACACTCACTTTTCCTTTTTTTTCCAGAACTCTTCCTTTTCATTTTTTTTTCCAGAACACTCTCCCTTTTCCTATTCCCTCTCTTTCTCTCTCTCACATGAATCAAAAAATGGACCAACGCCAAGGCACAAGCTCAAATTCCAATCCATATATCCTTCATTTTCATCCTTCATCTTTTTCGAAACCGAAGCAAATCAAACCAACAAACTCTGAAATCTCAATCTCCTGGATGAGAGGAACTCGAATATATCCTTGCATGCATCATCAGAGCACCATTTGGGTGATCCACCATTGAAGCCGAGAGCTTCAAGCTTCCATTGCTCAAACCCAGATGAGGTTATTACCCTACTTCAATTGCTTGAGTTATTCTCTTGTTTTTTTTATATGTTTCGAGTTGAAACCCTTGGGTTTAGTCTCTGCCATTTGTTTGTGGGTGTATCATCAACCTCAATGACGAACTCCGGCGAGAGTCGTTCAGTTCGAAGCCTGGGTTTTCATTTTTTTTTAAATTTTGTATTAATTTTGTATTTTTTATTAATATTTTGTATTTTTATTAATTTATATTGTGGCTGACGTCAGGGACGTCAGCCCACGTCACATCCCCTTCGGGTGCTCGGGCCGGCACGAATCCACGAGCCTGGCGCTTGGGCCTGCTCGGGCTCATTCGCCAGCCAACGCTGGACTTCCTCCCTCGTGCAATCAAGCCCTGTTCTGCAGCTTGTCCCTCAAGCACGAGCTCCCACTGGAGCTGCTCTAAAGCCCAGTTGATCAGTACTGTTCATCATGTGAGAGCGTGCACTGTTCACCAACAATGAAAGGGCAGGAATGCCCTTGGTTTCTGCTTTGGTTTCCGTACTGTTCACAATTTGCTATAGTAAGAAGTCTGTTTTGTCCTTCCCTGCCTCGCGTCTCTCATCAGCTTTGGATAAGGTTTGTATTGGACAAAAAAATAAGATTAAAAAAATGTTAGGAGATAAACACAAGCACATGTTTTCTGACATCGAAAAGGATAAAAAATAATAAAAAAATTGGTTAGAGAGAAAAAAATGATTAAAACATATGAAAAGTGTGTTTGGTTTTTGCTTTCTAATATTTTCTCCACCCCTTGAGACTTCCTATCTCCCAACACTGTCACTCTCTCTCATCCCTCACTGCTCTCTGCCATTCCCATATGTCCCCCTCTCTCTCAGAGTAACTCCACCCTTGGAGCCTTCCCCCAGGCAATCCACTATTCAATCCACCATGTGAACAGTAACTACCCTAATAAACAGTAACTGCCTTTTGCATCTCCACCGTTGCACTTGAATAGCCCTGGCAATAGGCAATAAAAAATTATTATTATTTTTTTTTACAAAATAATACTAAATAAATTTATTTGTAATTTCGGATAAGATATTTTAAATCATTCTCGTTGCGCCATATGTCATTTACCCAAAACGACTATTATTGGTCATAGATTTCGATAAGATTTTTATCCAATGTCATCGTGCCACGTGTCGTTTTGTTGAAAAAAATTGGATTGAAACTTTGAGAGAAAGATAGGAATGTGATTGAAAGTAGTTGAGAAAATATGAAATTGTGGTGTAAGGTAGATGATAATGAGAATGTATTTATAGAAAAGTAGAAACATTTTAAAAAAAAATTTCAGATATTTTTTTCAGATTTTTTACAATTTTTAAATTTTTTTATTCAAATAATTAATCTCTGCCGTTGGATTTAAAAAAATTGAATTCTAACACTCCAGATTGTGCCACGTGTCACAACGGTAACTTTTCTTAATTTTAAAACTATTTTTTTTAATTTATAAAGCAGATTAATATCAACCGTTAATCTCAAATCGAACGGTTGATATTAAATTAGTTTTTTTATTACCGTTGCAAATCGGACAGCTCAGATTAAAGAGCCGTTGAAATCGAACGGATCGTGGGAAGCCACGTGGCTTTCCAACGACCACCTGCTGAAACTGGCGCACAGGCCCTGTGCCCTGTAAAGCTGTTGTCTGACGCGCCCCCACTCGCAAGTGAGGGGCACGTGCCTGACACAAAAAAAATAAAAAAAAAACCGACGCCAGGCCTGGCGTCAGCCTGACGTCACACCCACCTCGGGCTGCAGGGCTGGCAATCCTCCACGGCCTAGCCCTCGAGCTCCCACCTTCACTCGGGCTGCCCAACGCTAGAGCTCTATCCACCGGCCCTCGGGCCCTTTCCCTTCGCCTGTCCCCCGAGCAACCACCAAGGGTCGAGTTCCCCTCATCCCTCATCCCCTCATCCCTCACATCTCTCTCTCTCTCTCTCTCTCTCATTGTTTTTCCGCCTGCCTTTTTCTCCGTTTTCGATTTTCTCATTTTTCTTAGCCAAATCATCTGTGCAAATTTCTTGCGTTTAAAACCCTTTGAAAAATAAATAGTTGCTGCATGTTGCGTTTAAAACCCCTAAGTCAGTACCCATTTTTTTGGTGTTATTCTCTGTTTTCGTCTGCGATCCCTGTAAGTCTCTCTCACTCTAGAGGTACTCGCTGGATTTCATTATTTGATATGGGCTTTGTTTATTTGTGGAGTTAGATACTAATTTATTGATTTTTTTTTTATTGTTGATTTTAGGAATTGATTGATAGGTTTGGTTTCTGGATTCTCTTTCTTTGTTGAATTTTTTATGTTTGTTTTGTTTATTGATTGCAGGGTTGTATTAATTTGCGTTTGATTGGAAGGGTTGCAGAGATTTGATTCAAATTGGTGGATTTGGGTAAGAAAGAAACCTAAATCTTTTCCTTCGGTTTTAAGAGCTGAATGGACATGCTCTGTTTGAAATAAGTGTTTAGATTTACAAATTTTTTTTAACATGCATGCTTCAATGGTAGAATAGAATGGACAGAACATGTACAGTGGCTAGCTTTTAGATCTTCATTTTCGGTTAAATAGTTATTTTCTTATATGTCTTAATGGTAGAAGAGAATGTATATATCTCATTGGTTGTAATGGTAGAAGAGAACGGACATATACCATCGGCTATAATTTATATACACAAGATTTTCTTATCATCCTTTTGAACGTTTTGCAAGAGAATGAATATATAGCAGAATGGATAGTTGTAGTGGAGGGTCAACTTTAATAATTGTTAATCCCATTGGCTATATTATCTGGTAGAAACACTATCAAATTGTACATGCAGAGTCTGTTGCTGTAGGAGGAGGTTGGAAAGGCATTCCTTAGCAAAATTGTTTGTATAATTGGGCATATACATGAACCTTTTTTTAATATAGCCTTTTGTCGAATGAGCTTTCTAATTTATGATGGCTGCCTTTAGAGTTAGATTGGTTTAGTTAGCTATTCTCAGAGCTATGACAGCAATATGCATCATTTGCGTGGAAATCTGCTCTTCTTTAACATTTCATGCTTTATGGTCTTTGTACTTTGGTTGATAACTCTTCACAACTTTTGTCCTTCTCTTTAGTTTTCTTCAGAGATAGTGTTCGCGTTAGTGTAATTAGAGTTAATCATCTTATACCAACAATCTAAAATTCTATGTTTGGATTGTGTAAGAGTCACTCAGTTCTGTGAATGCTGTATTTACTGGTTTTGTACTGCGATGATTGGTTGATATCCCTGTTCGTTTCAGTGGCTCTGTTTTCTTTTGTAAATGAGTATATTGTATGTAAAAAAATTTCTAACGTTTTCAATGTAAATTTTAGTAATATTCTATGACACAATCTTTCATACAATTTTTAATCCCACAAATTCATAGTACTTGACATTGGCAGGTTCTTGAACTGTTTTCCCATTTCATTTAGTTATACTTCTGACCATCAATTTTGGAGTTGATTTTTTTATTTAGATGGGTGATTGAAAAAGGAAGTTTTTATATTCAGAATGACTCACAATTTGCTATGAACTAAATGAGTTTTTCTTTATACAGGTCAACATGACTGTGAACATATTAGCAGAGTCATTGCATACATGGAATACAAGGAGGTTTGCAATTGAGCTTTGGTTTTAGTGACTTCTTAAATTTGGTCACGACTAACCCCTTTTTTTTAACTCTACTTAAATGGTTTTCGGGGAACCAGTCATTTGTGTTGTTTCTTCCCTCAACTCTTTGCTTTTAGTTGTCCTGTTGGAGTCTGGATCTTGATTGAATTGATTGTTTTAATCTAAACTATTGGTAGTGATCTTTTTATTTAATTTATCATATTATTGAAAGAATCACTTAGTACAATCAGGTTTTAAAAAAAACTTAATATCATTACTGTTTTGGATTGTGTAGTGTTGAATATTAGTTGTTGATTCCGCTGTGCACTGTGATCAAATCCTATCACGTTCTCCGTTACAGTTTGTTTGTTGAGAATATGGATCTTGATTGAATTGATTTTTTTAATCTAGACCATTTGATACAATTTCCAATCCCGCAGCAACGTGCGGGCATAAATCTCTAGTATGTACTATAGCAATATAGAACTTTGCGTTCTTTTGCAATGATCGATGAACAGCAGCATGAGTCGTTGCCACAACATGAGACCCAGCTTTTGACTGTCCACTGGCATCTCTCCAAAGGTTTGTTTATTGCCTTATGTGGAATTGAGATGTTATAACTTTGAATATTTATCATACATGACAAAAGGGAGTGTCATCTATCTACAAAATATGAAATCGTCCGTTATAATTTTGGGCATATGATTTTCTTTTTTTTTCGTTTCAGAACACATTGTTCTTCATTTTTTGTAATTTTGTTTTTATAATTTTGGGTATTTTGTTTATATCATTAGATCTTTCGGTTGTATAATTTGCTTTTATTTTTTTATTTCAGGTCACTATGCTCTTCGTTTTTTGGGGCTTTTGTTTACATCTTTCAAAGCCCTTTATGCTCAAGGTAAATAATTTTGGATTTTTCCTTTGAGCCTTTTCTCCAACAATTTTTTTTCTTAATATCGTGAAAGTTGTGTTTTTTATACTGTGAAAGTTGAATGTGGAAATTTATTTATTTTTTACTTTTGGTGTCTTTATTCTGTTCTTTTATGGTTTTGGATGGTGTTGGATTGAAAAGCTTTTTTATAAAACTTTTATTTAAAGTGTTTTATCCATTTTTACAATTACTCTCATAAATTGTGCCTGATTTGTGGTTCGATGGGATCGAGGTGATGGGGACGATTTGTGAGGTTGTAGCCACAAGATATAGGGCATACGTGTGGGGTTTAGGGGTTTCGCAGGGGGAGGGTTACAGAGGGAGGGGGTGCACGCGTGAATTGCAGAGGGAGAGGGAGAAGGAGGGGGAGTAGGGTTGCTATATTCAAGTTATCTTTTTTATTTTTACTTGGATTTGATTTTTTTTATTTTTTTATTTTATGACAGGTTGAGAATGTGAAAGCTCTGTTGGAGGTGGAGGTGAGAAGTTTAATTTAATGATTTATTGTTGTCTTTTTTTAAACTTTATTTTTATGGGATTGTGCTGTTTTTGGGGAAAACAATATTAAATTGAAGTAAAGTTTAGATATTTCTGTAATTGGGATTTAGAGTAAGAGATGAAGAACTGGGTGGAGTAGGGTTGCTATATTCAAGTTCTCTTTTTTACTTTTACTTGAATTTGATTTGATTTTTTTTTTATCTATTTTTATGATAGGTTGAGAATGTGAAAACTCTGTTGGAGGTGGAGGTGAGAAGTTTAATTTAATTCATGATTTATTGTTGTTTTTTTTAACTTTATTTTTATGGGATTGTGCTGTTTTTGGGGAAAACAATATTAAATTGAAGTAAAGTTTAGATATTTTTGTAATTGGGATTTAGAGTAAGAGATGAAGAACTGGGTGTGATTGCAAAATAAAAAATTTAGAAATTTTTTTGGATTGGAAGCTAATTTTAAATTTAGTTAGCTGATTAATTAATAGAGAAATGTATATTGAATGTGTGATATGTTCTTCGATGCGTATGAGTAGACACGGGTACTGCTTCAGCAGCAGAAGGTGCTATGTGAGGGTAGGGAGATGAGGAATTCTGAGATGTTGAGTGCTCTTGGTGTCAAAGATGAAGACTGGATAATGATCGTATCTAATGTCACCTTGAGGTATACTTGATGTTTTACTTTATGTGCAATTCACTGTATGATGTTCCTATCATCATACGTCATTCATTAGAAATGGGGTGGTGAGTTTCTCAATACAGTTTTAATTTTTGTGCGAATAATGTTCGTAAAAAGTGTGTTTTTGTTTAGTTCATTGCTGATTCTTATTCTTTGATTTAGTTCACCATTCGTGCTTTTAAAGATAAGAAGTGCAATGCTCTCTCAGATGTTAGTTTTGGGTGGCAATTGAAAGATACGAGGATAAACGAAAATACCAACCAATTGAAAGGATAAATTCAATAGAAAATATTTGATTCACCAATTATTATAGTTTGAGCTCTCTGCATTAAATGTCCTATTTTGAAATTTGATGTTTTAAGATGTCATGAACAAATTGTTGCTGGTTGGGTTTTGTGTTGCAAATTTACTTGACATCCTCTCTTGATATCCCATTTATGCTCCCCATGCTTCCTTTTGCATAAGGGTCAACCCTGGACATCCATTTTGAGGAGACCCATGTGCTTCCTCTACCTTATAGCAGGCTGTGCTAATTGTTGTGTTCTTTGAAATTAGAAGAGAAAAAGATGAAAAAGAAGCCTCATGAACGTGGGAGAAGAATAAGAAAATGCAGTTGTGTTTGTTTTTATTCCAACTCATTCAGTGTCGAATATTTTATTACTTCCCGTTTGGTGAAATTCATTGGTCGTGTCATGTTCGTTTATTTTTTATCAATCAATCTGTTTGGTGCAGTTCAAATATTCAACTGTTTTTCCTTTCCCTTTTGACGCAGGAGTGTTGATTGTGGGAGTTTGGTGGGAAGAGTTCCCAAGCTCATTCTGCAAATTAAAGGATTCACAGACGCGACCAACAGAAAAAGGTTAATTGAACCACTCATTGTTTGATCTCTTACTCCCTATTTGTTATCTGTTTTTTTGTTTTTTTGTTTTTAAATTTTAAACTCCATATACTTATGGCGCGTTTACTAATCCGTAATCAAATTGAGAGGAATTGGATTGAGGGGGAATTGGATTGAGGAGGAATTGAAATGAGATGGAATCAGAATCAGATTCCTGTTGAAGTTGTTTACTAAAACTGTCAGGAATCGGAGTAGGAATGATGTTGAGTCCATATAAGTTGTTTACTAATTCATTTCAATCGGAATGAAAACTAGGTTGATTACTATATTGCCCTTACATAAATAAATTATTTTCATACTAATAATTTAATTAAATTCTTAATTAAATTTATATAATAAAATTCATCTATATAAGCATGTATAAATAGGTTTTATTTATTTATTAAAAGATGGCAAAAATGATATTGAGTCTATATAAGTTGTTTACTAATTCACTTCAATCGGAAAGAAAACTAAGTTGATGACTAAATTGCCCTTACATAAATAAATTATTTTCATACTAATTAATTAAATTAAATTCTTAATTAAATTTATATAATAAAATTATCTATATAAAAAAATATAAATAGGTTTTATTTATTTATTAAAAATGACATAATGAGTGTCAAATGAAGGGCAATGTTGGGATAATAAGAAACAAGTGAGGGCATAATTGGAATAAAATATGCATTCCTGATTCCCTTGCCCTTAGGGAATTCAAATACCTCACAAAACTAGGGAATCCGGTTCCTCCAATTTCAGGAATTGGATTCCTTGTTTCGTGTGGGCTCCACCACTTTTTTGATTCCTTAATATTTAGTAAACACCGGAATACTCCGTAATCGGAATTCAATTCCCTTTCTTTATTCCGATTACCCTTACGTAAACATGCCATTAATGTAATCCACGGTCAAAAGAACGGTGAGCAATTTAAACTTTTTGGGTTATTGAAATCAGAGTTTTGAATTACAGTTTCTGTTTAGATGCTCGGAGAGATAGGAAACTGCAATTTACTTTTGGATATGCTTTATAAGAAACTGCAGTTTACATTTGGATTTAATTCATCGCTGATGGTATGTTGTGATAGGGTTTTGTAATTTTTAGTATTCTTCAATTCTTTTTAATCTGCAAAATCAAATTACCTATGGAATTTATGACACACAATTAGTTTCTTTTCAGTTGGGTTGAAATTATATTGATCGTTATAAATCTCCTTTTTATAGTTAGGTTGAAAATTGACACACCCCGTCCCGAAGGAGGGCATACTGGCCGTCACGTGAGTGTGACGTAACCATTTACACAGTTCGGAAGCTTTAAAAATACAATTACTAAGATGAAACACCCGAGGGTGAGTCCTACTTTTGTGAATTCTGTCAGAACACCGTTGGATTCCTCGTGGCCACCAAAGCTCTGCTATCTAGAACCTAGAGGGGCGCAGAACAAAATTGAGTGGGTCAGTAAAACGAAAGTTTTTCGAAAACATTTCATTTAAAACATTTCTAACCTCTCGTTGTAAAACCTGTATACTTTCTCAAAAAATAACATAATAGCATATACTTTCAAATATCTCAAATCATCAATCTTTATCAAAACCAGAAAGTATGTCATGCTATAATGTCAAAAACAGAATATGGATGCATCAATATAACAGGTGAAATAAGGAATCAACCGGAGACCATGCAGTTGGTCCTGTACGGTTAATTCTATATCTCAATATCCAATCCAACCGGAGTCATCACTGTGACCTGTACGGCACTACTCTGCACATAAATCGGAACTACTTAAAGTAGTCTGTATGATAAGAATGGTGTAAGAATACGCTCTAGTGCTTCTCTCATCAATCATCTGTGCACATAATCTAAAGTCACCTACCAGTCGGAACCACCTCTAGTGATCTATACGACTAGCATGTCGGAACCCTCTCATGGTCTGTACGACATGCACCTACTTTGATCCAAGGTGAGCGTGCGGTGCGATGAATCATATAAGCACTAACACCAGGGGTGCAGGTTATGAGCTCTCAACACAATTCACATCATCAATGATTCACATGAATAACATAAAACTCACATGATACTCACATGTGCGTCCACAGCACCAATTCACATATATATATATATATATATATATATACACACATCAATTATCAATTCATATATCCCATAATATGCATGCATGACATTTTAAAACGTACTTTCATTTAAACTCAATTTCTGGGAAAAATATAAATAGTATATAGGTATAAACAGAAATACTGCCCACTCACCTGGAGTTCGCCCAACAACTCCTTAGCACAACACATCAAGGCGTTATAACGATCGGCGCCTAGAACAATAATCAAATTCAACCTCAGAAATCATATCGATAGAATATATAACTTATATAAAACATGTCACTACGTAGTTCGATCCGGAAGATCTGCAACTCATATTTCAAATCCATAACTTCCAGAGGTCCACAATATACCTCTAGGACAACATCCTAAAATTTCATTACCATCCAACGGTCGGATCTCCGTCAATTTCCAAAACCAAGTGAAGGTTAACATTCTATTTTATGAACTTACAACTCCAATTCCGGAAGATCCGTAAATCGGATTCCCAATCCATAAGTTCCTATAATCTTCAAATATTACGTATTACAATGTATCAAAGTTTGGTGACGATCAAACGGTCGGATCGTCAATTCATATTTTCACCTAACCACGAATCGTAACGAACTTAGGTTCAATTACTCAATTTACGTCCATCAATTATCAAAACTGAACCTAGAACCTTAAACACATACTAAGAATGACATTGGCGGGCCATTGGCCACGAGCTGCCGAGGGTGGCGGTTGGCCGCCCCGGCTCACCGTAAAATCCAACTATTTCCAAAAATTCTAAAAAAATACAGAATTGAAGATCTCAATGAGTAGTGTAAACTTTATACCTGAGGCCAAGGCCAATTTGGCCTGGAAACACTTCAATTTCACCACAATCCGTGCGGAACCCTAGATTGGGTGTTTTCAATTCGACCTTCAAATCAACTCCGTCGTCCCAACCAATGCTTGGGCTTTGTTCTAGGTCCTAAGGGAATGCTAAAGGTGTTAGTAATTGAAAGAAAACGTTTCAAGATTTGAAGAATTTGTACACTAAGCCACCGCACACACCGAACAGTTTCAACCAATTTCAAGGCCAAATTCCTTGATTTTTTGGGTGTAATAGGAAGAGGGAAGATCATAGAGGGTTTTCCAAGTGATAGTTTGAAGTAACTCACCAGAAAAGTGAAGAAATTTCGACGGAAATGGGTGGAAAACCCACCGGGTCGCGCGGGTCATGGGTTGAAAACCCATTTCTGTTCTTCTTCCTCCGCTTCTCGCCCTCTCTCCTTTCCTCCTTTCCCCTTCTCTGATTGGCCAAAAGCTTCTCTCTCTTCTCCCCATTCGCCCAACTTCTCTCCTTTCTTTCCCGGAGTTGTCTTCTTATTCCTTCTGGTTGGGCAGTTTTGCCCAATCCTCATTCTTCTTCTTTCTTCACCAGTCACACACACACACTTACACACATAAAACCTTCTTTCTCTCATCCCAACCATCCATTTAATTCTTCATTAAATCTGGGCCGTCCATTTTCATAAAAGAAATTCTAAATTTTACTAAAATTATAATTCCTTAAAATCCCAAATTTCAAACGTTAATAACTTTTTCGATATAACTTCAAATCATGAACCGTCAATGCCCACACGTCCGTAGTGACGAATACTACGAGGATATGTCAAGAAAATAAATCTTAGATGGCACGACACAACGATTAACCTCGAATAACGCGCGTGCCTCAAAGGGCATTTTTGTAAATCCTTTATTAAAACTTTAAAACTCTTAAAATCAGGGACGGGCCGTCACAAAAATCATATTAATAGATTCTTTATTTGGTTGGTCCAATCTGTAACAGATGGGATTATTTTGTTTGATGTTTGAATCAAAATTTGATCTTTTTTTTGTGTGAAATTATAATGGAATTGCAAATTTGTCAGGTATATCTTAGATTATTGGTTGCATATTCACCTTCACACAACTATGATATTGCCTCTTGACTGGATGAATTTTGATAATTTTCAGGATCTGCGGTTGCAATGCTTTTGATGCATGCAATAAGTAGGAAGCTACTACTCTTATGGAGCTTCTTTGGCATGTAAGTTCAAATTGCATATCATTTTTCATTTTTTTGTTCACAGAATTCATTATCTTGCTATCTTGGTAATTAGCAGTGTCTGACAGTTGGTGAAGTGTATGAACAAATATGTCGAAGTTTGAATTGTATAGATGAAAGTGAATTTTAACAACTCTAACTTGGATTTCTTATTAATTTGATAGGTCTTTCTTTCATTTGTGTTTGACTATTTTATTTTTTTGGGTATATAAGTACAACTATTGATCAAAAGCCACAGAAATTACCTAACAGCCGAGAAACTGTTTGTGTAAGAAGAACATAATATGATGTAAAACTCAAATTTTGGGCACTTAAGTATACGTTTCATGAAAATTCAATTGGATTTGTTTTGGTCTCCAAGAATTTTTCTTTGTTTGGTTACCAATTAATTTATGCGGCAGGAGTTTAGTTTTTGCTTTTTTGCCTATGTATATATGATTTGAAATGGACAGTTCAAGTTGCTATATATAAATTTGTAGTCGAAGAGTTCGAAGGAGAGGTGAATTAGAAACAATGGGGGAGAGAGTGATGGAGTTGAGGAGTTGAGAGTTAACAGGGAGAGTGATGTCCCTGGTATTGCGAGATCATTGAGACTCTCTGGTTTGAGACTAACTATCTAGTTGATTAATCACTAATTTGATGTATTTAAAGTTTAACTTTTCTTTAAATCATTTTCCTTCTATATTTTCATTGGATTCGTTTCATTTTTTCTGCTTAATTTATCTTAAGAATGTTTGCATCAGAATAATTAACTCTAAATCTGTTAATTTGTCCCATTTTCTAAAAAAAAATTTGCAATGTGAATGGAGGTTATTCTCAATCTTCAGATGGTGATTATTTGACAACTTCTCCAAACGTGGCTACTCAGCCTTTGAAATACAGAGCTGAGGATGAGAGGAGGCAGATGAGCTAGAATCGGGTTTGTACAATTCTAAATTATTTGTTTAGTTACCGATAAAAGATATGGTTGCCCAATCCAGTTTTGTATTTTCAACTTCTTAATCATTTTCCTTTGATAGTACTTCGTTTTGATATGTGAATGAACTATATAACTTCAAGGAAAACTAATGAAAATGACTTGAAAACTTTGAGTTTTAACGATAAGGACAAAATAAAGGGCAAAGAGAATAGTATTAGAATTGACTTTTTAGTGTAAAAATGTGGTTTTTCGTTAAAGTGAACTGTACCGGGAGTTTTTCGTTAAAGTTCCCTATACTTTATTTTTATCTTAGGTCATAGTGTAACGTTTAACAATTGAATTTGTAAGACTGTTTAGCAATTTTTTTCAAAAACTAATTATTCCTGCTAGATGCTCAAATATTGTCTTCTACTTTTCTGCTTTGCCTTTTCCGTGTTTTCCTCATGTAGTAGGTTGATCACCTGAGAGTACGAGTATAATACTGATGACGTAATATGATCTACAAATGAATGGTTTCTTATAGCATGCATATCCATACATAGCAAGCAAAGTTTCACTTCATTGGTTCTTAGGTAATACCCCATCGTTTTAGTTACTTTGTGTGGAAATTATTCATGTCTGTCGTGGATAATAAGTATCTGACAAAAAATGATCGTATCATATATGATAAACAGACACGATTAAAGAATTTTCGGAATCCTCACAAAGCGGAGGATTCGGAGAGAATTCTCGTTCCAGAAATCGCACCACAATAATTATTCACGTGTATGAAATACTTTGACAGAAATTGTGGTCTTGGTTTTGGCAGTGTTCCGGATGAAAATACTTACAAGTTTCCTTGGAAGACTGACAGACTATTCGATGACAATGATAGTTGACAGGTGCATTTTTTAACCCAAAAGACAAAGAGACACCAACATTGAACGAACTAATAATTTAAAGTTGAAAAGTAAACCGGACATTTTTTTACATGATTTGTTAACACGACACATAAACATAAAAATAAAGAGTTTTGGATCAATACAATAATTAATTGGATTGTTATTGGGTCACACGATAAGAACTCATTAATAATGTATCTTTAACAAGTTTACACGAGAGTGATACTCGGGTAAATCGTTTTGATACGTTAAAAAAAAATTATTTCGATGATTTTAATTTTTTAAACTATTAAAAAAATTTAACTATAAAATACAACAACCATAGTATATATATGTGTGTGTATATTTATTTATATATGCCAAAGTCCAGTTGATCGGACTGTTCATTATGTGAGAGCGTGCACTGTTCATCAACAGTTAAAGGGTGGGAATGACCTTGAATTCGCACTGTTCACACTTTGCTACAGTAAAAAGTCTGTTTTGTCCTTCCCTGCCCACGTCTCTCATCTGCTTTGGATAAGGTTTGTAGTGGACAAAAATCTAAGATTAAAAAATGTTAGAAGACAAACACAAGCACATGGTTTCTGACACCGAAAAGGATAAAAAATAATATATGTATATATATATTATTATATATACTAAAGTTCAGCAGAAAAGATCACTGTTCATCATGTGAGAGGAAGCACTGTTCACCAACAGTGAAATGATGGATTTGCCCCTCATTTGATGCCAGATTTCAAGTTCCTTTCTTTGTTGCACATTAAAATTACGTGTTTGCCCCTGTTTGATGCCAGCTTGCCGTTGGTTTCCGTCCCGGCACCATGTGGGAAAAAGAAAGAAAAATAATATAAAAAATAAAAAGTTTTGAATGGGTTACTGACAAGAAGAGAAGAAAAAATAAACAAAGTGTTTTTGAATGGTGGACGGCACAAGTGTTTTGAATGGTGATAGGCATGCAATTGGCATGGCTACTTGCCTACTTGGCATGCAATTGGCAACCTCCTATAAGTGAACCTATATGGTTCACAAATCCTCCATTGCAATTTGCATTTGTGCTCTTATTTCAACTTTATACTTTATAGGAAATCTGAGAGAGAGGTGGAAAGCATGAATCCTTCTCTGTATGAAGCAGCTGCAACTGGTGATGTTGGCTTCTTGGAAGGACTTCTAACAGCTGATCTCTCTCAGAAAACACCTAAAGAGAACAATATTCTTCACATTGCAGCTGAATTCAAGCAAATAAACTTCTTCAAAAAAGTGAAAAAAAATCCCGAATCTCCCCGGTTTTGGGCCACCAACAAGAATGGCGAAACTCCTCTACATGTTGCTGCGAGAGTAGGTTGCGGTGAAGTAGTAACGTTCCTCATTGAGCACACAAAAGCGGAACCTATGGAAGTGGTTGATCTTGATCCAGAAAAGGCACCAACTGACGGTGAAGCTTACAAAAAACTACTCCGAATGCCGAATTTGGAAATGGATACAGCACTGCATGTTGCTGTTCGATACAATCATGCTGGAGTAGCGAAGATTTTGCTGAGTGCTGATCCTGAATTGTGTTGTTCATTTTACAGCACCAGGGAGTCACCCCTGTTCCTAGCTGTTAGAGCCGGGTCTACCAGCATTGCTGATTATATTTTAAAAAAGACTCCGGATCATGAATCTCTTTCTTTTCAGGGAACAAATGGTGTGACCGCTTTGCACGCAGCAGCCACTCGTATACCCTTCGCCAAGAAAGGTAATTAACTTCATGACATTGCTTGGTACTACCGTACTAGACCCTTCTTATGCACGGAATCCCATCAACATATAACTGTATAATCAACTTAGTTATCGAGTATGACATATTGACAGTCGATAATATATCCTTAATGATTGAGATATGCATCTCAGTCCAGCTACCGTTACTTGGTATGCCTTATTTTCATATATATACTTGATTCCCACAACACAATTTCTAATTTTTCTATATCAACATTTTAGGAATTGTGCAATCTATGGTTACCAAAAATCCTGGGATGGTCGAAGTTCGTGATGAAATAGGGTGGACTCCATTACACTACGCATCACTGAGAGGGAACCTTAAAGCAGCTCAACTACTGATTCAAAATTGCAAAACTTTCAAATTTGCTTGTTACATCAAAGACGAGCTTGGCATGTCAGCTCTCCACGTCGCGGCATATGCAGGGCACACCCAAATAATTGAAGAGTTGATCGGACGTTGTCCTGATATTTGTGATTGTGTCAATCACAAGGGCCAAACAGCTCTACATGCAGCAGTTTTAGGCGAAAAGATAAATGTTGTGAAGTACGTTTTGAAGACGCCTAGGCTTGCGAGACTTATAAACGAAGCAGATAATGATGGAAACACTCCTTGGCATCTAGCTGCTATTCATGAAAATAGTGAAATCGTTGCTATTTTAAGGAGAGACAGGAGGTTGAACAGAACTGCTATCAATAAAGAATTTTTGCAAGTTAGCGACATTTTGCTCGCCGAGAACACGGGAAGAAAGGTACGCAAATCTTTTATTTATTTCCCTTGGATTTCAACTTTGAACTCTCTATTTTATTTTCTTATATCGGATAGAATCAAACGTAGAACATATCTAAATCCAAATTCGTTCCCTTATTGTTTTTAAGTCCTGTATATGTTTACTAAAAGTGTAGTTCTTTATTTATGTTTTAGGAAATCGTAAAAAGTCGCAATGTTTTGAACTGCCTGGCAAGAGACGTTGTCGTTACCGTGCCATATTATCAACAAAAAATCAAGCAGGAGTTCAAGAAATTTGGATCCCAAGGGGAAAGCAGTACGTCTGAGACACTGGTCAATACTACAAATACGAGAGAAAACTTGCAGGCTTATTTGGCTCAGACCTTCAAAAGAAATGATTCGAAACTTCTGGTAGCGACGGTCATTGCAACCGTTACATTTACGGCCGTTTTGAACCCGCCAGGAGGGTTTAAAGACGATGGAACACCAGTTTTAACAAAAGAAGGAGCTTACAAAGTATTTATGTTTTTTAACACGCTTTGCTTCGCTCTCTCAGTGTCGGCGATATTTAATGAATCCAGTCCTATATCTGTCCTGTCAACCCATCTACCCACACCTACGAGTCTTATTAGTTATTCCATTGCTGGCATGTTGGTGGCATTTTGTGCAGCCCTGATAGCAGTGGAGCCCAAGCGGCCCGGGCAAAGTATGGTTAACTATTTTTTTTTTGGCAACGATGGTTCCGTTATTGCTTCTCTGCCATCTCGTATTGGTGCCGTAATTGTAGGCGTAGTAGTTTGCATCCCTATTTTTAACTCTCTAAGTCAAATACTCAACGGGGAAACAAGGATCCACGACCTCAAGAAGCACATAATTTAAAAATAATTTACATGGCCTAGAATCGTGGTGCATGACAAAGTCAGAAAGGGAAAAACAATCTTGTCCCTCGAGTATAGGAGGGATTCTAGGCCATGCAAAATCGTGGGTGGTTGTTTTTTTTTCCTATTTCATTGTAAGGCTATTTAACAGCCATTAGTGTTATTCCAATTCAATAAGAATTCTCCCAATTTACAAGTGTAATCAGACTTTGCGTTTACAAGAGCTCTTTTCTATCCTTTTTTTATTCTAACATCTAGTATCAGAGCCCCATCATGGGGCTTGATCAAAGCCTGCAACATAGTTACTAGCTTGAAGGAACAAAATACATGGCATCCGAGAGTAGCTTCGTGCAACCTGCCATTCCGAGGTTTGATGGACACGCCACAACCCAGATATCCAAATGACACATGCATGACATGTATTGACCGATACTCGAGCATGACAAAAGCCATAATTATATGAATATGCATGAACACAAGGAAGCATGCAATCAAAAAGTCAAAAGAGAAACAATAATCATAAAGAATATACAAACGCTAAAGAAATGATAATAATATAACGTTGGTCATAATAAAAGGAGAATATCCAACTGTTAACAATTCGAAACAAAGGATGCATGAATATGTCCAGAGCATACTACTAAACAATAGTGCTAGCGAAATGAAAGACATAAAGTTACAATTATACATAAAAAGGTCATGCGTAGTGAGGAGAAAACAAGATCACTAGAAGGGAAATGCCTCGATGCTCGAGTCGTATTCCTCGTCACTAGGTCCTGAAGGGGGCACAAAAACAAAAGGTTAGTGGACCAGAGTTTATAATAATAGTAATAATAAGAAAACCGTTTTCTTTTTGCACATACTAACCCCCCGTTTTGAAAACAATATAATAATACGTAATAGGTTTTTCCCGAAACTCTACATGCCACGAAAACGTTCATAGATAATAAAATCATATCTAAAAGTGGTATTGAAATCGCCCAAAGACAAAACTAAAAGAGCTCGTAAATCAAAATACTAATGTACTTATATAGGGGCATCGTAGTTGCTCGAATGCATATCCATCACCTGAGGGTGAAGTTGTACGACACTGGGTTACGCTAGTGAAGAAACATGGTAGCTCCCATCACTCAAAGGTGAAGCTGTCCGACACTGGTTTCGCCAGTGAAGTTAGGAGTATGTTGTAAATATCTCACTATTCCTCCATTGTGTCCTATGGCCATAAACGTATACATACTCGTGTTGTGTGTATATGTTGTATGATTACCCACTAATTAAGCACATAAAATGTAATTCAAAATCTCATACCAAAGCTTAGGGCTCAAAACATCATCATCAGAAATCATAAGCATTTCCATAAACATGATTTTCATAAGCATAAAATTTCATAAACCTTAAACTGATAAATCGTAAATACTTCAAAAAACAAATTAAATAAATCATAAATTCTTCGTAAAACATAAATTTAGAAATTCATAAACTTATCATAAAACATAATTAATTCATGAAATGTAGAATTATAAATATATGCCTTCCATGAATGCAAGCCTAATATTTTTATAAAAACATGTAATTTGAGAAGGGGTCCACTCACAAATATTATGCTACCGAAGAGCCATTCGAACTAGGAAGGATGGGATCACTTCAAACCAACACACCTAAACACAATTAGGGACCATTTGTTAAAACTCTACTAAAACGACAAACTTTGGTAAAACGAATGGCAGATTCAAATTTGGCATGTCGAAAAACCAAAGGAAAGACCTTGGGTTTCCCTACTCGCCATCGCATGCGCCGCCACGGGGTGACGGCCCGAGTCACCACGTGCTAAGTTGGGTTACCAGAAAGTTGGCCGGAAAAATCATCGGCAACGCCATCCATAGTACCCCTAGTGGAGGCCCGTGTGCTTCACGAGCCCACGAGTACGCTATACTCGCCTTATGTCACATCCCGACCAGGGCCCCTACCACATCTCTGACCCTACCTTCGCCGTAGCACGATATTGTCCGTTTTGGGCCCCGACCACGCCCTTATAGTTTTGTTTCTGGGAATTCACATGAGAACTTCCCAATGGGTCACCCATCATGGGAATGCTATCGCGCGAACTCGCTTAAATTCAGAGTTCCGATAGAACTCGAAGTCAGTGAGCTCCCAAAAGGTCTCGTGCTAATTAGAGGTGGGAATGTACATATAAGGCATAGAGGATCCACTCCCCTGAGCGATGTGGGATCTCACAATCCACCCCCCTTAGGGGCCCGACGTCCTCGTTGGCACCCTTCCAGCTAGCGATTGGTTTGGATACCAAATTTTCACATCCTGACCCGAGCCTCCACCACATCCCGGGCCCCGCCTCCGCCGTAGCATGATATTGTTTGCTTTGGGCCCCGACCACGCCCTCACGGTTTTGTTTTTGGGAACTCACACGAGAACTTCCCAGTGGGTCACCCATCATGAGAATGCTCTCGCACGAACTAACTTAACTTCCGAGTTTTGATAGAACCCGAAGCCAGTGAGCTTCCAAAAGGCCTCTTGCTAATTAGAGGTGGGAATGTACATTTAAGGCATATAGGATCTACTCCCCTGGGCGATGTAGGATCTCACAATCCACCCCCTTTAGGGGCTTGACGTCCTCGTCGGCACCCTTCCGGCCAGGGATTGGCTTTGATACCAAATTTTCACATCCCGACCCGGGCTCTCACCACATCCCCGGCCCCACCTCCGCCGTAGCACGATATTGTTTTCTTTGGGCCTCGACCACGCCCTCACAGTTTTTTTTTGGGAACTCACATGAGAACTTCCCAGTGGGTCACCCATCATGGGAATGCTCTCGCGCGAACTCGCTTTACTTCGGAGTTTCGATGAAACCCGAAACCAGTGAGCACCCAAAAAGCCTCGTGCTAATTAGAGGTGAGAATGTACATATAAGGCATAGATGATCCACTCCCCTGGCCAATGTGGGATCTCACAATTTCTGCAATTTTTGCAGGTTTCTCATTTAACTCCCAGAGCTAATTCCGAGCTCGATACAACCACAAATCAAGTGATTCAAGATCCTATGTAAAGTTAGAAATGTAGGGAAGAGATTTATACCCTTTCGAGGCCCAATGAGGATCGGAGCTGGCTTGAAAAATGGCTTGAAAGTGGCGAAACAGTCACGGTCTCCCACTTCCCCGAATATGGAAAAAAATTCCCATAGCAGTTTTTGTGATTAAACCATTCACCAAAGTCATTATTTATCATCAAACAAATACTTTAGACCACGAGGGAGGAAGATCGAAGGAGTTCGTGGCTTACCTTCGCCGAAAACGGTGATAACTTGCCAAAGAAAGGGTTGCATAGTAAAGGCACTACTGTGCAAAGGAAAAGAATAAGGAAGAGAGAAGGATCTCGTCCAAGCCTAGGATTTGAGATGAAGATTGTTAGGTGGTGGTGCTTGAAGAAGGATACCGCGAAGGATATATGAGATTCTTTGAAGCAGAAATATCAAGGAACGGCATGTGTCAAGTGTGCCCAATTGCAAGCTCTTTGTGAAGAGTTTAAAGTGATACACATAAACGCTGGGGAATAAGTCAATGACTACTTTGGAAGAACTCTCATCATAGCTAATAAAATGAGGTTCACAGAGAGAAAATGGAGGATGTGGTGATCACTGAGAAGATCTTGAGGTCTATGACTTCAAAATATGATTATGTTGTGTGTTTGATTGAGGAATCGAATGAACCTTGTCTATAGACGAGCTTCAGAGTAACCTGTTGGTGCATGAACAAAGAATCAGCCGGATGAACAAGCACTGCAAGTCACTTATGTAGCTTAGCAAGGAGGAAAATGTGGAGGTCAAAGTACTTATCGTGGAAGAGGAAGAGGAAAAGGAAGAGGAAGAGGAAGAGGTAGAGGTAGATTTGAGTTTGAGAAATCTACATTACAATCTATAATTGTCATGAGTTAGGGCATTTTCAGTGGACGTGTCCAAGGAAAGCAAGGGATCCAAAGGCAAACTACGCAGAAACAAAAGAAGAGATGTTGTTGATGGTCCATGTGGACTTTAAAAAAGATGAAGTAGAGAACATTTGGTTCCTTGATTCTGGGTATAGCAACCATATGTGTGGCAAAAGAGACATTTTTTGAATTTGATAGAAATTTCAGAGAGTCAGTGAAGCTGAGAAATGACTCGAGCCTTATTGTACGAAGTAAAGGCAAGGTTCAAATAAAGGTGAATGAGATTGCACATGTGATCACATGAGTCTTCTTTGTACCAGAACTGAAGAACAACTTGTTAAGCATCGAGCAACTACAAGAGAAGAGACTCGTTGTGCTTATTCAACATGGAAAATGTAAGATCTTTCATCCTGAGATAACATATAATAGAATGTTTGCTTGATGTGCTTGCTCGCTGTCCACTAAGAAAGCAAAAATATTTCTCCTCACAGACCACAAATCAAGCCATGCTTTAGCACTGTCAATATGGGCATTTTAGCTGGAATGGACTCAAAGTACTTCAACAAAAGAAGATGATTGAAGGGTAACCTCAGTTCAAAGCTACTTAGAGAATATGTGAAGACTGTTTGGTGGGAAGACAACACCATGATCCATTCCCAAAGGAAAGTATATAGAGAGCCTTCAAAATTCTTCAATTGGTGCATGCTGATATATATGGTTTGATAAATCCAATCTCGAACAGCAAGAAAAGGTATCTCATCACCTTTATTAACAATTTCAGTAGAAAAACTTGGGTTTATTTCTTGGTAGAAAAATCAGAAGCCTTTGCCACATTCAAAACCTACAAAGCCAGGGTCGAGAATGAAACTAGAGCATTCATACAGAGTTTTAGAACAGATCGTGAGAGCGAGTTCACATTATAAGAATTCACAAACTTCTGTAATAAGAATGGAATACACATGCAATTGACGACTACATATACTCCCTAACAAAACGGTGTTGCCGAGAGGAAAAATCGAACCATTATGAATATGGTACAAAGCATGTCGCCTGAGAAGAAAATTTCTAAAACTTATTGGTATGAAGCTGTAAACTGGATGGTTCATGTGCTGAATAGAAGTCGGACCCTTGCTGTGAAGAGAGAAATACCTAAAGAGGTTGGAGCGGACTTAAACCATTAGTGGAGCATTTCAGAATCTTTGGATGCATATCCATGCTCATATACCTGACAACAAGAGAGTGGAGCTTGATGCCAAGAGTCTCAAATGCATATTACTTGGAGTAAGTGAAGAGTCTAAAGCTTACAGGCAGATTGATCCCATTTCACAAAATAATTGTAAACCGAGATGTGGTCTTTAAGGAAGATAAAAAATGGAGTATGGATGCAGTCACAAGCAAGCCATATTGGCTGATCTTGAATGGGAAACTAACGAAGAAGCAAGTATAGAAGATAAAGGCAATGGAGATGAGTCTAAAGCTAATGAAGAATTGGAGGACGGTAGGACTGATAGCAGTGACTTTTTAGAAGAAGAAGACACCTTGAATAATGACAACTCACCTCACAAAAGGACGAACACGAAGACCACTAGTGTGGATGAGAGATTATGAAACTAGTCAAGGTTTCTTTGATGAAAAAGGTGTAAACATAGCTCATCTAGCTTTGTTCACTGACAGTTATCCCTAGACATTTGAGGATATTGTGAAAAATGGAGGTAAGCTATGGATCAAGAAATTGAAGCTATAAAGAGGAATGAGATGTGAGAACTAACGAATCTACCATTAGGGCAAAAACCATTGAAGTGAAGTGGGTCTTGAAACAAAACTCAATGAGCATAGGGAAGTCGACAAGTATAAGGCATGGCTATTCGCTAAGGGATACATCTAACAATATGGGTAGATTATGCTGAAGTGTTCACACCAGTGGCTCACTTGGATACAATTCGAATTGTACTTTCCCTTGCTACTCAGAAAAGTTGGTTGATTTACCAACTTGATGTCAAATCAGCCTTTCTGCATGGAGAAATTAATGAAAAGGTGTTTGTCGATCAACCTCCTGGTTATGAACAAAAGGGGAATAAATCCAAGGTCTATTTGCTCAAGAAGGCTTTGTATGAACTCAACAGGCTCCCTGAGCCTAGTACAGTCGTATAGAGTCATACTTTGTTAAGGAAGGCTTCAACAAATGTCCTACGAGCATACTCTGTTCATTAAAACAACGGATGGAGGTAAATTATTGAAAGTGTCTTTATGTTGATGATCTTATATTTACTGGCAATGATGAAGTTATGTTCGAACAATTTAAGAAGTCCACGATGGTTGAATTTTATATGACTAATCTCAAGAAAATGAGATATTTCCTTGGCATTGAAGTGTTGCAAATATTAGATAACATCTTTATTAGCTAACAGAAGTACGCTCAAGAACTTGTGGAGAGATTTAATATGGACTAGTGCAACTCAATGCACAATCTAGTGGTTTTTGGGTTTAAGCTCACAAGGGATGAATAATGAGTGGGAGTCGATGACAAGGTTTACAAGTAGATGGTGGGAAATCTTATGTATCTAGCTGCCACATGTCCTGATTTAATGTTTGTTGTAAGCTTAACTAGTATGTACATGGAACGTCCCACATAGACTCATTTGATGGCAGCAAAAAGAGTTCTAAGGTATGTGAAGAGCACAACTAGCTTTGGGGTGTCTTTAAGAAAGGAGGAGATGAAGAGCTCTTTGGCTACATAGACAACGCTTATTCTGGATATCAGTATGACAAAAAGAGCACTTCAAGTTATGTTTTTATGATGAATTCGGGTGCAGTGTCTTGGTCTTCAAAGAAACAGCCCATAGTTACTCTTTCCACCATAGAAGCAGAGTTTATTGTTGCAGCATCAAGTGTGTATCAAGTTGTGTGCCAGAGAAGAATTTTGAAAATTCTAAATCATGTGCAATCCAATCCTACGGTAGTGTACTTCAGCCATCAAACTCTCGAAGAATCCAGTGATGCATGGCCGTAGCAAGCACATAGATGTCCATATTCATTTTCTTCGTGATCTTGTCCAAGATGAAGTAGTGGAGCTAATATAGTGTTCTACTCAGGAGCAAATTGTAGATATCTTGACAAAACCATTGTAGCTTGAAATGTTTTCGAAGATGCGAGGTTGAATGGGTGTTTGCGAATACCCTAGAATAAATTGATTGCCAATGACATTCAGCTTAATGGATGATGTTAAAGTTGTTGGGACTTCCTACCCATTAGGGTTAGGGTTCCTTGTTTTTAGGGTTTGATTCAAGTCATGCATATAATTAGAGGTGGTTCGGTTACCGAAACCCTTGTCCCGATTCCCAAACCAAAATTTTCGGGAATCTCAATTTCAATACCGATCCCAAACCAAATTTTCGGGAATCCCGAAATAGTTTCGGGATTTCGGGACAAATCGGGAATCCCGAAATGGTTTTGGGCTTTTGGACAAAAAGCCAATATTGGGCCATGCCCAAAATCTGTCCACCCAGCCTAGTAATGAATATGTCCAATTGTATAGTCACTCAATTCAACAGCCCATATGGGCTTAACCTAATTCAACAAAAAACAATTTTATTTCTACTACACATGTCAAATCTGTGTACAAATCTATTTTAAAGCAATTTGCCAAATATATTCAACAGCCCATAGTGAAGTACAACAAGTCAAATCGAAAAGCAAAAATATTAGTTACAAGTCAAGGTTTTAAAATAAATAAAGTAACAAACTCAAAAGCAAAAAAATTAGTTCCAAGCCAAAGTTTCAATAATTAAGTTACAAACCAAAAGCAAAAAAACAAAGCCTAAAATTTATGAAGATTGTTGGCCTCTTCGGCCCCTAATACCGAGACCATATGTGCACTAGATTGGCTACTAGACCCGTTCATCCTACTTAACAAATAAAATAACAATGCACATTAATATATATCACAACCACAGTTCAGCATATATCCAAATTCCAATCAATAATCTAAGCATAGAAAAATCTGAGCATTCAAAAATCTGAGCATTCAACATGGAAAAATCTGAGCATATATCGTGTATTTGAACTACAAAGCAAATAAAATCTGAGCATTCAACATAGAAAAATCTGAGCATATATCGTGTATTTGAACTACAAAGCAAATAAAAACCAGGGTGAAAATTTGAAAATCGTATACTAACTAATTTTCATATAACACATACAAAACTT
This sequence comes from Malus sylvestris, assembly GCF_916048215.2. Classification (NCBI taxonomy): domain Eukaryota; kingdom Viridiplantae; phylum Streptophyta; class Magnoliopsida; order Rosales; family Rosaceae; genus Malus; species Malus sylvestris. Next base: position 33,891,772 of record NC_062264.1, on the reverse strand, counting down.
GAAGCATTAAAGCAATCGCATAGATATGAAAATACTTACACTCCAAGAAGAAACGGCCACACTTCAGCTCGAATACTTGGATCAACACCCTGCATCAGAAAGTAAGTGATTAATATCCATCTGGTGAAACAGAAACAATTTCCATGTTTCAACACATAGGAATAGGATGTCACACACTTCACGTCTTATTATCTAATCACCTAGCCAGGGATGCATAAGTAAAGTTACATACAGAAGTGTAGTTTTGAAAACCATATCACACATACCTAGAGAAGCAAAGTACCATCATTGCATTTATCTGCAACCCGTTTGCTCACATGGAAAGGATCTGTAAAATGCACTGCTAGGGTCCTGCACAAATTAATAATCAATAAAAGACATCTACAATTTTGAAAGATAAGAACAAAAAGTAGAACAAAATAAAAGAAAAATACCTCTCAAATATCTGATTGTGGGATACACCAAATTCAAGTTTGAGTGCTATCATCCTCATTCCATCCACAATGCTCTGTCTCTGGGGAGCCACTGCATAATGCATTATGTACAGGTAAGCAGTTGGGACTCAATAGAGTATTTAAACGTAGAACACACATATTCACAATCTGAAGATGATCCTACTGCAAGCTTTTCACTGATACTCAATCAAATTTTTTGTCGTATTTATTCAAACATCGAAAGATATTGCATTTTCTCCCCATACATCCCTTCTACATACCAATTTCATTTGGGAGAGGATGAGACTTGCAAAAAACATGCAGCGCATAAACCTGGTAATCCTGGTAGCCGCAGCAATCTGGTAATCCTGCAAACATGCAGCGCATAAAAACATTCACTCTTTAAAATTGAAACCAGTAAGGGAAGATTCAAGATTGAAATTAGGTTTCAAAACGAAGACAGAAATTAAGATTCAAGATTCAAACCCTAAATTAAATTTCAAAAGGAAGACATAAATTAGGTTTCAAAACACTAAATTAATTACCTAATTTGGGATGAGGTGAGACCGTGAGAGTGACTTCGAGTTCGATGAGAGATTAGATGAGAGATGAGGGCTCGGTGAGGGAGGGCTGCGTTTCGAGACTTCGATGGATGGAAACAAATGAACGGAAAGAGTAGAGTACCATTTGGATCTGAACTAAAAACAAATCAACGGCACATATTAAATCCAAAATAATCAATGGTTGAAATAATTCTCTTACAATTAAAAAATAATATATATATAATTTTTTTTCGGTTCGGTATGGGAATACCGAAAAATGGAGATGCAGTACCGAATCCCATACCGAAAATTTCGGTTTGGTTCGGGATGACATCCCGAAAATTTCGGGAATTTTGGTTTGGGATTTTTTTGGTTTGGGATCGGGATTTTTTTGGTTTGGTTTGGGATTTTTGGGATTTTTTTCCAGCCCTACATATAATCCCTCTTATACTTGAGGGACAAGATTGTTTTTCCATTTCTGACTTAGTCATGCACCACGATTCTGTAAATAACAACAATAGTGTAATACAATACACTAGCCCAAGATCAACACACAAAGATGTAAAGAAGAACAAGCTAAAGAGATGAATAAAAAAATACTCCAACTTCTATTTTCTGCACACACAAAAAAGATCTGGTACAGGGAGGAGGAAAGGCACAACTAGTGACTTTTCGTTTCTTTCTAAAGACTCCTCTTTTTTCTCTCTAAGAGACAATAAAGCTGGACCTAATAAATAATACCCAAAAAGATAATTCTAGACACTACCAGCACATACAAACAAAAAACAAAAAATACATGGCTATTTAGATTCTCCAAAATATCAACTTTAATGTTTAACAGATTCTAGGCCCTGTAAAATCCTGGGTTGTTGTTTCCTTTCCTATTTCATTGTAAAGCTATTTAATAACCATAAATGTTATTTCAATTCAATAAGAATTCTCCCAGTTTACAACTGTAATCAGACTGCTTTTACAAAAGCTCTTTGCCATCCTTTTTGGTTCTAACAAAATGTAACTACATTACTTTCCAATTTTCTACTAGATCATCGTTACCATTCCAAAACCAGTGGAATCAAGATTTATAATCATAAAAAAAAAAGTAACTGGACGACGGTGAAATACCGTCGTTCACAAAATTGTTGTGCTCAAGTGTGTCATAGTATAAAGTTAATCCACAACGATTTTTTTCACCGTCATACATATTTGCATCCGACAACGGCTATTACCAAACAACCTTTGTGTATTACTGTCATGTATTAGATATATCCATCACTTTATAACATTTCGTATGCTGTTATACTACGGTTTTTAGCTTAAATGTGTAGTATAATGACCAAATTAATTAGTGTGTATAGCACATGTCGTCTATTACATTATTCTAGTGGTAACTGATGAGTTGATTTTATACTATATATTTGCTCCCATTCTTGGTATATTTTGGTTATTATTTTGGTGAAATGTTGATGCTTTGTATTATTTTCAATGTAGGACGTGCGAACTTATTCTGAGCATTAAGTAATCAAATGGTGAAATTTTTGAGTGATTCCAATTGAAGTGGGTTCGTGATTCTGTCAAGAAGGTTGTTCAAAATTTCGTAATTTTATCCTTAAGCATCTGATCTTGGCGAATTAATTTATACCAGCACGCAATGCTGGCAGATCGGACTATAGAGCTTACTTGCGACTTTTTGGGCTACAAGATGATGAATTTTGGACTTGTGATCTTCTTGGAACTTGAAAATGACGTCTTAATCTTTAATTCAAGTCGTTTTGGGCCTGTTTTGGAGCCCTAAAGATGTAGAAATGTGGGATTCTTTGTGGATGGACAGATTTTCCAAAGTTAAAATATGTATGTATTTTCAAGTTATCTTATTCTATTATGTTTCCTAGTTTTTAGAAGACTTTTTCTAGTAGTACAATTAAGGTTATTTAGCCATTAGGATTGGAGAGACGCATTATTTTAGGAAATTTCATATTTTTTACCTACAAGGTGTTTTCATTTATTTTTCTAGTTAATGATATTTTCTTTAGTTTTTATTATGATTATGTGAAACTAGTCTTTTTGCTAGGGCGAGACCATGAGTCTTAACATGAATATGTGATTTTATTAATTTGCTTATGAATGAATGTATGATTGCTTTGAATTATTAATTATCGTGTTTAAACTATCTAATTGTCTTAGTGATTTGCGACCATTATGGTATTTAGACAAGTAATTTAATGCAATTTATGTTGGAACATCACCTTGAAATTGAGGATGGCTTCTTGTGATTAGTAATTGTACGTTCAGTTAAGGTGAACGTCACGCTCTTAAGGGTTGCATGGTTTTTCAAAAGGTTTTCACAAAACTTAATGAGTCTTGCATGTTTATATTTGATCTGAACATCACAGACGAGTTGCATGTTAGATATACGTTTTCGCTCAAACATCACGAGGAAAATATATATTAGGAAAACCTAACCTTCAAAGCATGTATGTAGAAATTCATATGTAATTCATAAAATTGCATAGGATTGTTAATGGTGACGGCGGAACTTTAGTGCTTAAATTGATTTTTAAAATCGTTTTCTTTTTAGTTCATTTTACTTTGCAAATTATTTAATTGTTTTTATTATTTTAAATTCCAAAATCGACATTTTCAAAACTTTGTTACAAATAATTAGCTAAGGATTAGTTTAAATATAAATTATTCATTCAATCCCTGTGGAGAACGACTTTGTTTGAGCTGCTATACTACAACTACCTTGTACTCTTGCAATTATTTTTAAGTGTTTCTGTAGACATCGAAATTTCAGTAAATAAATGTTGACCGATAAATCAAAGTTTCAACGCTCATGTATTACATAAATTTTACGCGTAGCGTGTGTCTAAACAAAAAATCTAAATAAGTTGGAAAAGTCATCAAACATGACACGTGTCAACACCTGGCAGAAACGACTTATTTCATCTGGAATATTATATTCAAAGTTAGGCCTTGGAAATTTCTATTAAAAGCATCTCTCATAGATGTTTTTTAAAAGAGGAAAACTAATGATAATGGCTTGAAAATTTTGAGCTTTAATCGAAATGACAAAAAAGTGTTGTAAGTGAATAGTGTCAAAGTGACTTTTTAAAGTAAAATTGTCGTTTTCATTTAAGTGAACAATACCGGAAGTGTTTCGTTAAAACTCCCTTAAAAAAACCAGCTTTTTTATTACCAAAACACAGGTTAACCGTAGTCATTAATGAAATTTTCAATATGGCAATCCTACCCTCCTCATCTCCCAAACTCCCAACTCGATCTCTCTCTCCCTCATCTCCACTTGAGAAACCAATGGACACCAAATTACTTTAATCTAAAGAAGGGGAAGAAGTGAATCTCTCATTCCGTGAGAGACCTTCTTTCCTCTGTGAGAGTTTTCTTTCCCCCTTTGGTGAGGGTCTTCAACTTGTCCACCTTTTCAAGCATCGACTCCGGCTTCGGCTGGAGTTGGTTGCCACTTTTCATTTTCTTCTTCTGTTTTCTTCTATTTTCCCCTTCTCTGCTATGTTCTTCTATTTTCCCCTTCTCTGCTATGTTCTTCTATTTTCCTTTTCTTCTTCTATTTTCTTCTCTTGTTGATTTTCATCCTCCTTTGTCTTCCTTCTACCCCTGCCCAATGGCCTGTTTGCCACTCAAACCCCTCTACATCTGTTATCTCTGTTTTTACTCTATTTTTCAATTTCTCCCTTTCATTCTTTTCTTCCGCCTTTTCCTTCTGTTTCCTTTTGTCTTCCTTCCACCTTTTCCCCCTCTTTTCTGACATGCCCCGACCCCGATATTCCCTGACCCCGATATTCCCCGACCCCGATATTCCCCGAATACCAGGATAGGCACGTGCTGGCCGACACTCAAGGGTGACGAAAGCCATTTATTTAGTGCAAATGCTGAAAACAAGGAATAGATAAAACTTATAATTGTAAAAGAATGAGGAATATGCATTTAAGGAACGTGTTCAGAGCATACAACTAACTAGAATACTAAAAGAAATAATATAAAATTGAATGAATAAAAGAATGGATCTTACACCAAGAAGACTCGAAGATGCCAATGTGGAAGTGCCTTGACATTGGGATTGTATGCCTCGATTCTAAGCCCTGAAGGGGGCGCAAAACAAACATGAGTGGACCAATTTGATATATAAATAGTAAAACAGTTATCAACGTACTAACCCCCAGGTTTTATGAAAACACATATATAATGATCAACATAGGTTTTCCGAAACCTAGCATGCCGTGCAGTGTCTCAAATCATAACTTGTATATATAATAATTATTAGTGAATTGTCTGATAACCCCCAGGCCCCATGCCGGCTCCCCATCTCTTAGTAGACAATTAGAGGAAAATACACTTCAGACCCCATGCCGGCTCCCCGTCCTTGTGCTAAATAGCCAGAGAAAACACACTCCAGGCCCTATGCTAACACCAAATCGTCGTCTGGGACGGACCGGAATCTATCCCTACATCCCGTAGCGTAAAGGACCACTAGGTAAGTACAAAACCATTGAACATATATATATTGAAAGGCAACTTCATAGTATAAAGTCATCCATCATCTATACTATAAAGAGGTGTTCGAAACATGTTCTAAATATCATATCGTCATCCATCAGATATTCTATAAGAACACGGGTTATAGGAAAAATAGTAATAATTCAAAGTAGCATCAGTAAGCATGTTATCTCACAAAACGTTTCATAAAACGTAATCATCAAATCATGTTTTTCATGTATGCATTTCTACTATTAAAACATGCATTTTAGAAGGGGTCCACTCACCTTACACCGATGGTGCAAAGCTATACCAACAAGGAATAACGGAATCACCGTTAGTAATTGCACTTAATCACATAAAGGAGTACCTTTAGTCAAACTCTATTCAAACGATTGAATTTGGGAAAATAGACTTCAAAAACGGGTCCAGGACGTCGAAATTAGCCTAGGAAAGGCCCTGAAACCCCGAAAAGTCAACTCAAAAAGTCAACGCTGACCGTTGACCGGTCAAAGTCAAAGTCAACGGTCAAAGTGTCAAAGGTCAGACTGGGCTTTGGTTTTGGGTTGGGCCGAAAGGGCCTTAAGGGCCTTAAGGGTTTTGGGCTTAACTAAGGTTAAAGGGTTTAAAAGGGAAAGGGCTAAAAACCCACTTTCTAATTGGCCCAAGGCCTTCTTTCTAAATCAGAAAAATAACAAAACCTAAAAAGGGTTTTGGGTTGGGTCACGGGCTTCAAGCCTTCAACTTATCGGCCCGAAGGCCTTTAGGGTCCTAAAACAAATAACAATTAAATAAAAACAATAAAAAGGAAATTGGGTTAGGATTTTGGGCTTGACTCCCCACACGGGCCTAAGGCCTGCTTGACTTGGAACCGGCCTAGGAGGCCTGGTCTCGCAGGAGAACAAACATCGGAGCTTCAACAGCTCCGGCCGACCACCAAACACAACCCTAGACTCTAATCTAGGTACCAAAACGAAGAGTAAGACGAATGGAGTAATTCTATACCTTCTTTTCGTCGTGGAAAGGCCGAAGATGGTCGGAATCTCCCCCGACACCCACAGCTCGCCGGAAATGGGTGTTCCTACACCCGAGTTCGATTCGTCCTAAAAACCTCCAAAAATAACGAAATAAACTCCATTAAACCACATTTCACCAGATTCTAGGACGAAAAAGGGAAGATTTGGCGCTTACCTAACCTGAGATTGAAAAATCTCGCCGGAGCTCATTTTTTTGGTTTTCTGGGTTGGCGGAAACGAGAGAGAGAGAGAACAGGACGAGATGGTGATGGGTGTCTACTTCGAGCATGTGCGATGGTGTGCGTGTGTGTGGGTTCACAGTTCAGAGATGAGAGAGATGAGAGAGAGAAATGAGAGATATCCGAGAGGGAGAGAGACGGGACAGACAAAAAAGAAGAAGAATAAGGAAGGGGATCACGGAGGGGGGGACAGAGAGAGAAGTGAGAGGAGTGAAGGGGGTGCTGCCACGTGGCAGCTTGAGGAAGAAAAAATCCAATGTTTTCAGATTTTCATTGGTAGTAAAAAAGGACCAAAATTGATAGATTCATAATATTTTGGGGGTAATTACATAATTATATTTTTATAAATGGGGGTGGGTGTTACATTTTCCCCCACGTTCCCCAATCTGGATCGGCTTTATCCTTCTCCGACTTCACAGTTCGGCTTGGCTCCCACTTTTTTTCAACGTGATTTTTCACGCTTCTCCCGGAAGGTGAGTAAAGCTTTTGTTCGAGTGTTCACACCACCTCCTTCCTTTGGTTTGCCTTTGTTGCCACTATGCTAATAGGTTTTGTCCCGCTAGCTTCCTTCAATTTGTGTCAGCTACTGTTATGGTCTACTGTGGAAGAGTTTGGGGCTCTGTTTTGGGGTCTTGTTTTCATACGTTTTCATCCAGCTTTGGGGTTTTAGTTCTGTTGATTTGTGATGGTTGCAGAGGCTGTTTGTTTGGTAAGCGGGTTGACGGCGGAGGTAGGAAGCTGCTAGGGTTTACTTTGGTGTTTTTCCTGTTCAGGCCTCAAAACTATGTTTTGGGCTGTTAGGTTACTATAGAGGTTCATCTTTTTGTTTGTGTATTTCTTGTATTTGAGCCTTCTATAATGTAATATGTTGTGTTATAAATAAGGGTAAATATCAATTTACTACCCTCAAGTTTCGTGGTTTTCAACATTTGGTATATGAAGTTTTTTTTCGTCCTAGAGTCATACTTATAGTGTTAATTTTGGAACATTCTTATACATATGTTAGTTAGACTGTTAAATCAACCGTTAACTGATGACGTGGCACCCATGTGAAAAATGACTAGGGCGCCGCGTGTCAATATGGGGCCCACGTGAATATTAAAAAAATTATAAATTATAAATTATAAAAAAAATTCTGGGCACCCACCCATTCCCCCTCCTTTCCGACCTCATATCTCCATTCTCTTCCCTGCACCCATCCTCGCCCCACACCTCACCTATTCCCCTCATTTTCCCTCAATTCTCTCCTCTGCACTCACCCTCCCTGCACACCCACTCACATTGCACACCCACCCATCCGCCCTCTCTCTCTCTCCAACCCTATGAGACCCGAGTGACCCTTTACTCTGCCACCATGCTTCCAAAACCATTCGATTCCATCACTTTATCTACATTTCCAACTTCACTCTCTGTACCAACCCTAGCCCTATCATCCTCAGATCTTCCGCCAACCTTACTTCCCGAATCAAGCTTCATTGGCAAAACCTAGCTCCATCTTTACCTACGCGCCTTAGGAAACCGGAGCTCTAGCTTCCTCAGCCTCTCCAGTGGCATCCGATTTTCCATCTAATCCAAAATCGCTGTTCATCATAGCGATCTCTTTCTCCAAACCAGCTGCGATTTGAATCATTTGAAAGCTCGACGAACGGAGTTGGCGGGTCCCAATAAGGCGGCATACCTTTCTATTGCCTCATGTTGAAGATTTGAAGATGAAAATTTTTCCGGGAAAACGCGAGAAAGTGTGGGATGTAAGGGATACAAATAAAACCTAGGAGAGAGAAAGGGGGAAGCAAAGGGTATTTGGATGGTAAGAAATTTTGGGGGGAAATTTGTGTTTTTTTATGTGGTTTGATTTTAGGTGGGTGGGTGTGCGAGGTGGCTGGGTGCAGAGGAGAGAAGGGAGGGAGAATAAGGGGAATGAGTGGGTGTGCAGGGACGATGGGTGCATGGAAGAGAAGGGAGGGAGAAGAAGGGAGAGGGAGGGGGGGAAGGAGAATGGGTGGGTGCCTAGATTTTTTTTTTAATTTTAAATTTTTTAATATTCACGTGGGCGTTATATTGACACGTGGCGCCCAGTCATTGTCTACATGGTGTCACGTCATCGGTTAACTGCTGATTTAATAGTTAAACTAACAGATGTAGGAGACTGTCCCAAAATTAACACTTTAGGTATGACTCTGAGACGAAAAAAACTTCATATACCAAATGTTGAAAACCACGAAACTTGAGAGTAGTAAACTGATATTTACCCAATAAATAAAGTAAGCCTTTGTCCAAAAAAAAAAAAAGAAGAAGAAGAAGAAATTGCACTGTACAAATGAACAGTGACTTGGGGTGGATTTTGAGTTATTTACAAAATTGCCACCACCCTTTCCGTTTCAGATTGAAAATTTTGATTTATTTACGAAATTGCCACCGCTTCTCTCGTGCACGTGTCGACGATCGTAGAAAGGGTGGGGGATGAAAACGCACTTCGTTTTTCATTTGCTTCCTGAAACCCGAAGCTCTAATTGCATCCTTAGGAGAGTTGGGGGTTGGGGTTTCGTCCATCTCAAACAGTTTGGTTGACAGGGTGGGTGGGCTTGCAGAGGGGTGACAGAGAGTGGGTATTCATATCTTCCTTGTTTCTTTTCTCTTTCTATGTGCAAATCTATGCTTGCTCACTGATTCATTTAAAAAAAATGATTCTTTTAAATTTTGAATTGCTATCATTTTGATTTTTTCATTGTTGTATTTTAATCGCAGAGGATGAGCATGATGCTGTGTGGTTTTGGCTGGAGAAAGGGAAGCCACGTGAATGCATGTTTATCCACATCTGATACTTGACAGTTTCACAACCAAGGTATTATATCTCAATTAAATATTTCAGCATCTTGATTGCTTACTTTACTCCGTACATTATGCCAAGATTGATCAGACCCCATTGATCCAATTAGAGATAGTTTATAACGGTTCAGGGATGAGGATGATTGATTATAGTTGATAACCTACCTTGATTGTGATATAATTCTCTCTCTCTATCTCTCTCTCTTTCTCTCTTTTTCTCTCTCCATCCCTGATTAATGCTTATTAATTATGATCCATCCACTCCTGCTACGTCTTAATCTTATGCACACTGATATCACTGCATCAGCACATCTTTTTGAGTTGGCGTGCGTAGTTACTGTTCTATTGAATATGATTTTCTTTTCTTGATTGTTCATAGTTGGGTGAAAGGGCAGCAAATATTTTAAAGCATCTCTTTCCAGTGCTAAAGCAGGATACGAAATGGATAATAACTTTCGCCAATCGATCTGACTACATTTCGTTCAAGTTGGTTTGTTGTCACATCTCTATAAGGATTGTTGTTGATATATGATATATCAACAATGATTTTCACGTTTCCCATAAATGCTACTATATGTAGATGTGGTGAATGCGGATCGGGCTTTCTTAAATGGTACCAAGTCGGCCTACTTTTATTTGGTTAGAACATATATTATGCAACTGTTTTATTTGGTCATTAGATATGAATAACTGTTTTCCTTTGTGTTTCCATTTCCATTAACAATTTGAGAACATATATCTTTTGCTTTGACAACCCCTGTATATCATCTGTGAATGCAATAAAAATTCAATGGTATGACAAGCAAAAAAATAATGTTCACCATGTAAGCCTTAATTTTCATCTATTTTATGCTTTCTAATTTTTTTTACAAAATGATGTCAAATCAATTTTGCACTGATAAAAGATCCCATGCCTCTCTGAAGGCATTAGATAGGTAATTTTTCCATTCAGTTTTTACCTGGGTAATTTTTGTGGCTGCCATTCTGTGATGATGCAGGTAAACAATTGATTTTCTATTTTTACAGGCTATAGCTACTGTTAATGTTTTTACGAAGAAGTATGGGGCTGACATTCTAAGAAAAAGTATATGAGGCTTATTTTTTACTATAAATACCCTTTTGGAATTGATTCAATATTTATTTATATATACTAAGAGCTACTCCAGCGTGGGAGCCCTTTCCCCAGGCTATTCACTATTCAATCCACTATGTGAACAGTAATCGCCCTTAATGAACAGTAACTGCCTTTTGCATCTCTACCGTTGCACTTGAATAGCCTTGGCAATAGGTAATAAAATATTAGTTTTTTTATCTATAAAATAATACAAAATAATTTTTAATTTTTTTCCTTTTTCCTATTCCTTTTCCTTTTCATTTTTTTTAGAGAACACTCCCTTTTCATTTTTTTTCCAGAACTCTTCCTTTTCATTTTTTTTCCAGAACACTCTCCCTTTTCTTATTCTCTCTCTCTCTCTCTCTCTCTCTCTCTCTCTCATATGAATAAAAAAATGGACCGACGCCAAGGCATAAGCTTAGATTCCAATCCATATATCCTTCATTTTCCTTTTCATCCTTCCTCTTCTTCGAAACCGAAGCAAATCAAACCAACAAACTCTGAAATCTCAATCCCCTGGATGAGAGGAATTCGAATATATCCTTGCATGCATCATCACAGCACCATTTGGGTGATCCACCATTGAAGCCGAGAGCTTCAAGCTTTCATTGCTCAAACCCAGATGAGGTTATTGCCCTACTTCAATTGCTTGAGTTATTCTCTTGTTTTTTTATATGTTTCGAGTTGAAACCCTTGGGTTTAGTCTCTGCCATTTGTTTGTGGGTGTATCATCAACCTCGACGACGAACTCCAGCGAGAGCCGTTGAGTTCAAAGCCTGGGTTTTCATTTTTTTTAAATTTTGTATTAATTTTGTATTTTGTATTAATATTTTTTTATTTTTATTAATTTTATATTGTGGCTGACGTCAGGGACGTCAACCCACGTCACATCCCCTTTGGGCGCTCGGGCCGGCACGAATCCACGGGTCTGGCGCTCGGTCCTGCTTGGGCTCCCTCGTCAGCCAACGCTGGACTTCTTCCCTCGGGCAATCAAGTCCTGTTCCGCAGCCTGTCCCTCGAGCACGAGCTCCCGCTGGAGCTGCTCTAAAGCCCAGTTGATTAGTACTGTTCATCATGTGAGAGCGTGCACTATTCACCAACAGTGAAAGGGCGGGAATACCCTTGGTTTTTTCTTTGGTTTCCGTACTGTTCACAATTTGCTACAGTAAGAAGTCTGTTTTGTCCTTCCCTGCCTCTAGTCTCTCATCAGCTTTGGATAAGGTTTGTATTGGACAAAAAAATAAGATTAAAAAAATGTTAGGAGATAAACACAAGCACATGTTTTCTGACATCGAAAAGGATAACAAATAATAAAAAAATTGGTTTAGAGAGAAAAAAAATGATTAGAACATATGAAAAGTGTGTTTGGTTTTTGCTATCTAATATTTTCTCCACCCCTGAGACTCCCCATCTCCCAACATTGTCACTCTCTCTCATCCCTCACTGCTCTCTGCCTCTCCCATCTGTCCCCCTCTCTCTCTCCCTCACCCCTCACCCCTCACCCCTCACCCTGTTTTTCCGCCTGCCTTTCTTTCTCTCTCAAGCTTTCGTTTTCTCCGTTTTCGATTTTCTCATCTTTCTCATTTTTCTTAGCCAAATCATCTGTGCAAATTTTTTGCGTTTAAAACGCTTTGAAAAATAAATAGTTGCTGCATCTTGCGTTTAAAACCCGAGTCAGTACCCATTTTTTTGGTGTTATTCTCTGTTTTTGTCTGCGATCCCTGTAAGTCTCTCTCACTCTAGAGGTACCCGCTGGATTTCATTTGCCGTTGCCGATCTGCAGGTAAAGCTTCAGTTTCCATATTAAGGTTCTATTTATCTTCATTTCTGAATGACTTTTTTTTTGGTAGTTTTCCATGTTGGGGTGGGATTTGTGAATGACTTTTTTTCTTTTCTTTTCTTATTCTGGGTATTTTCTTTATATCATTAGATCCGTTGTCTGGGTCGATGATTTGTTTGTGTTTTTCGTGTCAGAACGCGTTGCTCTACGTTTTTGGGAATTTAGTTTTTGTAATGTTGGGTGTTTTGTTTATATCCTTAGATATGTTGTTTGGTTGTATGATCTGCTTCTGTATTTTGTTTCAGGTCACTTTGATCTTCATTTTTTGGGGAATCTGTGTACAAGCTTGGAAGCCGTTAATATGCTCAAGGTAAATAATTTTGGTTTTTTCCTTTGAGCCTTTTCTGCCACAAATTTTATTTTTTAATATTGTGAAGGTTGTGTGTTCTATAGTGTGAAAGTCGAATCTGTGGGATTTATTTATTTTTTAATTTTGGTGTCTTTGTTGTGTTGTTTTACGGTTTTGGATGGTGACTGTCTACAGCTTTTCATATGGGTTTTTTAAATTACAGGAAATTTGGTCTTCCTAAGATTTAATTGTTGTTAATTTTACGGTTTAATTGTTTTCCACTAATATGATTGAATGGTAAATTAGTTGTATATATATTCAAAACAAAAAAAATCTGAATCTATCGCTCTCGAACTCGCCTCACCCACAAATTTGGCGTTGACCGTTATTTCTCCTCCTTGGCTTCTGTTTCTGTCTCTGACCCTTTCAACTTCAATTGAGCTTGAGTAAGCATTCCACGCTTCCCTTCTTTTACGCCCAAGGAATTTGCATTTTCATTGTTTGATGTAGGAGACACCATTTTTTTCCTGTCGACTTTGTTTCTTCTGAAACTTAATGGTTCTGATTTCAATCCTCTTGCAGAAGATTGAGAAACAGAAAGTTGGAGGACTGGATGATCACGTATTAACCCATTTTAAAAGAAAAGGTAAACCATGAAAATCTCAAAGTGATATCCCATGACCTACAAGTATTTTCTTATCGATCAGATCATTATTGGAAGCCTACTTGGAATCTCCATCCCTTGGAAGGTAATTCTTTAGTTGTAATAAATTTTTGTGAATTATTTGATATGGGCTTTGTTTATTTGTGGAGTTAGATACTAATTTATTGATTTTTTTTTATTGTTGATTTAGGAATTGATTGATAGGTTTGGTTTCTGGATTCTCTTTCTTTGTTGAATTTTTTATGTGGGTTTTGTTTATTGATTGCAGAGTTGTATTAATTTGCGTTTGATTGGAAGGGTTGCAGAGATTTGATTCAAATTGGTGGATTTGGGTAAGAAAGAAACCTAAATCTTTTCTTTCGGTTTTAAGAGCTGAATGGACATGCTCTGTTTGAAATAAGCGTTTAGATTTACAAATTTTTTTTAACATGCATGCTTCAATGGTAGAATAGAATGGACAGAACATGTACAGTGGCTAGCTTTTAGATCTTCATTTTCAGTTAAATAGTTATTTTCTTATATATCTTAATGGTAGAAGAGAATGTATATATCTCATTGGTTGTAATGGTAGAAGAGAACTGACATATACCATCGGCTATAATTTATATACACAAGATTTTCTTATCATCCTTTTGAACGTTTTGCAAGAGAATGAATGTATAGCAGAATGTATAGTTGTAGTGGAGGGTCAACTTTAATGATTGTTAATCCCATTGGCTATATTATCTGGTAGAAACACTATCAAATTGTACATGCAGAGTCTGTTGCTGTAGGAGGAGGTTGGAAAGGCATTCCTTAGCAAAATTGTTTGTATAATTGGGCATATACATGAACCTTTTTTTAATATAGCCTTTTGTCGAATGAGCTTTCTAATTTATGATGGCTGCCTTTAGAGTTAGATTGGTTTGGTTAGCTATTCTCAGAGCTATGACAGCAATATGCATCAGTTGCGAGGAAATCTGCTCTTCTTTAACATTTCATGCTTTATGGTCTTTGTACTTTGGTTGATAACTCTTCACAACTTTTGTCCTTCTCTTTAGTTTTCTTCAGAGATAGTGTCCGCGTTAGTGTAATTAGAGTTAATCATCTGATACCAACAAGCTAAAATTCTATGTTTGGATTGTGTAAGAGTCACTCAGTTCTGTGAATGCTGTATTTACTGGTTTTGTACTGCGATGATTGGTTGATATCCCTGTTCGTTTCAGTGGCTCTGTTTTCTTTTGTAAATGAGTATATTGTATGTAAAAAAATTTCTAACGTTTTCAATGTAAATTTTAGTAATATTCTATGACACAATCTTTCATACAATTTTTAATCCCACAAAGTCATAGTACTTGACATTGGCAGGTTCTTGAACTGTTTTCCCATTTCATTTAGTTATACTTCTGACCATCAATTTTGGAGTTGATTTTTTTATTTAGATGGGTGATTGAAAAAGCAAGTTTTTATATTCAGAATGACTCACAATTTGCTATGAACTAAATGAGTTTTTCTTTATACAGGTCAACATGACTGTGAACATATTAGCAGAGTCATTGCATACATGGAATACAAGGAGGTTTGCAATTGAGCTTTGGTTTTAGTGACTTCTTAAATTTGGTCATGACTAACCCCTTTTTTTTAACTCTACTTAAATGGTTTTCAGGGAACCAGTCATTTGTGTTGTTTCTTCTCTCAACTCTTTGCTTTTAGTTGTCCTGTTGGAGTCTGGATCTTGATTGAATTGATTGTTGTAATCTAAACTATTGGTAGTGATCATTTTATTTAATTTATCATATTATTGAAAGAATCACTTAGTACAATCAGGTTTAAAAAAAAACTTAATATCATTACCGTTTTGGATTGTGTAGTGTTGAATATTAGTTGTTGATTCCGCTGTGCATTGTGATCAAATCCTATCACGTTCTCCGTTACAGTTTGTTTGTTGAGAATATGGATCTTGATTGAATTGATTGTTTTAATCTAGACCATTTGATACAATTTCCAATCCCGCAGCAACGCGTGGGCATAAATCTCTAGTATGTACTATAGCAATATAGAACTTTGCGTTCTTTTGCAGTGATCGATGAACAGCAGCATGAGTCGTTGCCACAACACGAGACCCAGCTTTTGACTGTCCACTGGCATCTCTCCAAAGGTTTGTGTACTGCCTTATGTGGAATTGAGATGTTATAACTTTGAATATTTATCATACATGACAAAAGGGAGTGTCATCTATCTACAAAATATGAAATCGTCCGTTATAATTTTGGGCATATGATTTTCTTTTTTTTTCGTTTCAGAACACATTGTTCTTCATTTTTTGTAATTTAGTTTTTATAATTTTGGGTATTTTGTTTATATCATTAGATCTTTCGGTTGTATAATTTGCTTTTATTTTTTTATTTCAGGTCACTATGCTCTTCGTTTTTTGGGGCTTTTGTTTACATCTTTCAAAGCCCTTTATGCTCAAGGTAAATAATTTTGGATTTTTCCTTTGAGCCTTTTCTCCAACAATTTTTTTTTTAATATCGTGAAAGTTGTGTGTTTCTATACTGTGAAAGTTGAATATGTGGAAATTTATTTATTTTTTACTTTTGGTGTCTTTATTCTGTTCTTTTATGGTTTTGGATGGTGTTGGATTGAAAAGCTTTTTTTATAAAACTTTTATTGAAAGTGTTTTATCCATTTTTACAATTACTCTCATAAATTGTGCCTGATTTGTGGTTCGATGGGATCGAGGTGATGGGGACGATTTGTGAGGTTGTAGCCACAAGATATAGGGCATATGCGTGGGGTTTAGGGGTTTCACAGGGGGAGGGTTACAGAGGGAGAGGGTGCACGCGTGAATTGCGGAGGGAGAGGGAGAAGGAGGGGGAGTAGGGTTGCTATATTCAAGTCATCTTTTTTATTTTTACTTGAATTTGATTTGATTTATTTATTTATTTATTTTATGACAGGTTGAGAATGTGAAAGCTCTATTGGAGGTGGAGGTGAGAAGTTTAATTTAATTCATGATTTATTGTTGTTTTTTTTATAAACTTTATTTTTATGGGATTGTGCTGTTTTTGGGGAAAACAATATTAAATTGAAGTAAAGTTTAGATATTTCTGTAATTGGGATTTAGAGTAAGAGACGAAGAACTGGGTGGAGTAGGGTTGCTTTATTCAAGTTCTCTTTTTTATTTTTACTTGAATTTGATTTGATTTTTTTTATGACAGGTTGAGAATGTGAAAGCTATGTTGGAGGTGGAGGTGAGAAGTTTAATTTAATTCATGATTTATTGTTGTTTTTTTTAAACTTTATTTTTATGGGATTGTGCTGTTTTTGGGGAAAACAATATTAAATTGAAGTAAAGTTTAGATATTTTTGTAATTGGAATTTAGAGTAAGAGATGAAGAACTGGGTGTGATTGCAAAATAAAAAATTTAGAAATTTTTTTGGTTTGAAAACTATAATTTAGTTAGCTGATTAATTAATAGAGAAATGTATATTGAATGTGTGATGTTTTTCGATGCGTATGAGCAGACACGGGTACTACTTCAGCAGCAGAAGTTGCTATGTGAGGGTAGGGAGATGAGGAATTCTGAGATGCTGAGTGCTCTTGGTGTCAAAGATGAAGATTGGATAATGATCGTATCTAATGTCGCCTCGAGGTATACTTGATGTTTTACTTTATATGCAATTCACCGTATGATGTTCCTATCATCATACGTCATTCATTAGAAATGGGGTGGTGAGTTTCTCAATACAGTTTTAATTTTTGTGCGAATAATGTTCGTAAAAAGTGTGTTTTTGTTTAGTTCATTGCTGATTCTGATTCTTTGATTTAGTTCACCATTCGTGCTTTTAAAGATAAGAAGTGCAATGCTCTCTCAGATGTTAGTTTTGGGTGACAATTGAAAGATACGAGAATAAACGAAAATACCAACCAATTGAAAGGATAAATTCAATAGAAAATATTTGATTCACCAATTATTATAGTTTGAGCTCTTTGCATTAAATGTCCTGTTTTGAAATTTGATGTTTTAAGATGTCATGAACAAATTGTTGCTGGTTGGGTTTTGTGTTGCAAATTTACTTGAGATCCTCTCTTGATATTCCATTTATGCTTCCCATGCTTCCTTCTGCATAAGGGTCAGCCTTGGACATCCATTTTGAGGAGACTCATGTGCTTCCTCTACCTTATAGCAGGCTGTGCTAATTGTTGTGTTCTTTGAAATTAGAAGAGAAAAAGATGAAAAAGAAGCCTCATGAATGTGGGAGAAGAATAAGAAAATGCAGTTGTGTTTTTATTCCAACTCATTCAGTGTCCAATATTTTAATACTTCCTGTTTGGTGAAATTCATTGGTCGTGTCATGTTCGTTTATTTTTTATCAATCAATCTGTTTGGTGCAGTTCAAATATTCAACTGTTTTTCCTTTCCCTTTTGACGCAGGTGCGTTGATTGTGGGAGTTTTGGGAAGAGTTCCCAAGCTCATTCTGCAAATTAAAGGATTCACAGACGCGACCAACAGAAAAAGGTTAATTGAACCACTCACTGTTTGATCTTACTCCCTATTTGTTATCTGTTTTTTTGTTTTTTTGTCTTTTTGTTTTTAAATTTTAAACTCCATATACTTAATGTAATCCACAGTCAAGAGAACGGTAAGCAATTTAAACTTTTTGGGTTATTGAAATCAGAGTTTTGAATTACAGTTTCTGTTTAGATGCTCGGAGAGATAGGAAACTGCAATTTACTTTTGGATATGCTCTATAAGAAACTGCAGTTTACATTTGGATTTAATTCATCGCTGATGGTATGTTGTGATAGGGTTTTGTAATTTTTAGTATTCTTCAATTCTTTTTAATCTGCAAAATCAAATTACCCATAGAATTTATGACACACAATCAGTTTCTTTTCAGATGGGTTGAAATTATATTGATAGTTATAAAGCTCCTTTTTATAGTTAGGTTGAAAATCATATTAATAGATTCTTTATTTCGTTGGTCCAATCTGTAACAGGTGGGATTATTTTGTTTGATGTTTGAATCAAAATTTGATATTTTTTTTGTGTGAAATTATAACGGAATTGCAAAATTGTCAGGTATATCTTAGATTATTGGTTGCATATTCACCTTCACACAACTATGATATTGCCTCTTGACTCGATGAATTTTGATAATTTTCAGGATCTGCGGTTGCAATGCTTTTGATGCATGCAATAAGTAGGAAGCTACTACTCTTATGGAGCTTCTTTGGCATGTAAGTTCAAATTGCATATCATTTTTCATTTTTTTGTTCACAGAATTCATTATCTTGCTATCTTGGTAATTAGCAGTGTCTGACAGTTGGTGAAGTGTATGAACAAATGTGTGGAAGTTTGAATTGTATAGATAAAAGTGAATTTTAACAACTCTAACTTGGATTTCTTATTAATTTGATAGGTCTTTCTTTCATTTGTGTTTGACTATTTTATTTTTTTGGGTATATAAGTACAACTATTGATCAAAAGCCACAGAAATTACCTAGCAGCCGAGAAACTGTTTGTGTAAGAACATAATATGATGTAAAACTCAAATTTTGGGCACTTAAGTATACGTTTCATGAAAATTCAATTGGATTTGTTCCAGTCTCCAAGAATTTTTCTTTGTTTGGTTACCAATTAATTTATGCGGCAGGAATTTAGTTTTTGCTTTTCTGCCTATGTATATATGATTTGAAATGGACAGTTCAAGTTGCTATATATAAATTTGTAGTCGAAGAGTTCGAAGGAGAGGTGAATTAGAAACAATGGGGGGGAGAGTGATGGAGTTGAGGGAGTTGAGAGTTAACAGGGAGAGTGATGTCCCTGGTATTGCGAGATCATTGAGACTGGTTTGAGACTAACTATCTAGTTGATTAATCACTAATGTGATGTATTTAAAGTTTAACTTTTCTTTAAATCATTTTCGTTCTGTTTTTTCATTGGATTCGTTACATTTTTTCTGCTTAATTTATCTTAAGAATGTTTGCATCAGAATAATTAACTCTAAATATGTTAATTTGTCCCATTTTCTAAAAAAAAATTTGCAATGTGAATGGAGGTTATTCTCAATCTTCAGATGGTGATTATTTGATAACTTCTCCAAACGTGGCTACTCAGCCTTTGAAATACAGAGCTGAGGATGAGAGGAGGTAGATGAGCTAGAATCGGGTTTGTACAATTCTAAATTATTTGTTTAGTTACCGATAAAAGATACGGTTGCCTAATCCAGTTTTGTATTGTCAACTTCTTAATCATTTTCCTTTGATCGCACTTTGTTTTGATATGTGAATGAACTATATAACTTCAAGGAAAACTAAGGAAAACTAATGAAAATGATTTGAAAACTGAATTTTAACGATAAAGACAAAATAAAGGGTAAAGAGAATAGTATTAGGATTGACTTTTTAGTGTAAAAATGTGATTTTTCGTTAAAGTTTCCTATACTTTATTTTTATCTTAGGTCATAGTGTAACATTTAACAATTGAATTTGTAAGACTGTTTAGCAATTTTTTCAAAAACTAACTATTCTTGCTAGATGCTCAAATATTGTCTTCTACTTTTGTGATTTGCCTTTTCTGTGTTTTTCTCATGTAGTAGGCTGATCACCTGAGAGTATGAGTATAATACTGATGACGCAATATGATCTACAAATGAATGGTTTCTTATAGCATGCATGTCCATACATAGCAAGCAAAGTTTCACTTCATTGGTTCTTAGGTAATACCCCATCTTTTTAGTTACTTTGTGTGGAAATTGTTCACGTGTGTCGTGGATAATACATTCAATGTCCGCAACAAAGCACGCACACATTTTCTAGTTTAAGCTAAGTGCGTTGAGCCCATGTGACATGTTTGAATTTCATGGTAGGAGACAACACGGGACTTTGACAAGTCCATTCAGAAATCGGAATGAGGATTCTTTTTTAATCTTCTTTGTGAAGATTCCATATATCTTTTAATCGTATCCGTTTATCATATATCGTGCTGTCAGAAAGTATTTTAATTTTTTTATTTAAAATTAAATACAAATAATACCTGACAAAAAATGATCATATCATATATGATGAACAGACATGATTGAAGAATTTTTGGAATCCTCACAAAGAGAATTCGGAGAGAATTCTCGTTCCAGAAATTGCATCACAATTTCTGCCAAGACCAAATAGTAAATGTATGCATTTTCATATAACGCATTAATTCACTAATTATTCACGTTTATGGAATACTTTGACAGAAATTGTGATCTTGGTTTTGGCAGTTTTCCGGACGAAAATACTTTCAAGTTTCCTTGGAAGACTGACAGACTATTCGATGACAATGATAGTTGACAGTGCATTTTTTAACCCAAAAGACAAAGACACCAACATTGAACGAATTAATAATTTAAAGTTGAAAAGTAAACCGGACATTTTTTTTACATGATTTGTTAACACGACACATAAACATAAAAATAAAGAATTTTGGATTAACACAATAATTAATTAGGTTATTATTGGATTACACGATAAGAACTTATTAATAATGTATCCTTAACAAGTTTATCCGAGGATGACACGTTGGTAAATCGTTTTGATACTTTAAAAAAAAATTATTTCGATGATTTTAATTTTTTAAATTATTAATAAAATTTAACTATAAAATACAACAACCATAATATATATGTGTGTGTATATATATTTATACATGCTAAAGTCCAGTTGATTGGCACTGTTCATTATGTGAGAGCGTGTACTGTTCACCAACAGTTAAAGAGCGGGAATGCACTTGGTTTCTGCTTTGGTTCCGTACTGTTCACACTTTGCTACAGCAAGAAGTCTGTTTTGTCCTTCCCTGCCTCACGTCTCTCATCTGCTTTGGATAAGGTTTGTAGTGGACAAAAATCTAAGATTAAAAAATGTTAGGAGATAAACACAAGCACATGTTTTCTGACACCGAAAAGGATAAAAAATAATATAAACAAAGAGTTTTGAATGGTGCCCGGCACCATGTGGGAAAAAGAAAGAAAAATAATATAAAAAATAAAAGTTTTGAATGGGTTACTGACAAGAAGAGAAGAAAAAATAAACAAAGTGTTTTGAATGGTGGACGGCACAAGTGTTTTGAATGGTAGTAGGCATTGCCTACTTGGCATGGCTACTTGCCTACTTGGCATGCAATTGGCAACCTCCTGTAAGTGAACCTATATATGGTTCACAAATCCTCCATTGCAATTTGCATTTGTGTTCTTATTTCAACGTTATACTTTTTAGGAAATCTGAGAGAGAGGTGGAAGCATGAATCCTTCTCTGTATGAAGCAGCTGCAACTGGTGATGTTGGCTTCTTGGAAGGACTTCTAACAGCTGATCTCTCTCAGAAAACACCTAAAGAGAACAATATTCTTCACATTGCAGCTGAATTCAAGCAAATAAACTTCTTCAAAAAAGTGAAAAAAATTCCCGAATCTCCCCGGTTTTGGGCCACCAACAAGAATGGCGAAACTCCTCTACATGTTGCCGCGAGAGTAGGTTGCGGTGAAGTAGTAACGTTCCTCATTGAGCACATAAAAGCGGAACCTATGGAAGTGGTTGATCTTGATCCAGAAAAGGAACCAACTGACGGTGAAGCTTACAAAAAGCTACTCCGAATGCCTAATTTGGAAATGGATACAGCACTGCATGTTGCTGTTCGATACAATCATGCTGGAGTAGCGAAGATTTTGCTGAGTGCTGATCCTGAATTGTGTTGTTCATTTTACAGCACCAAGGAGTCACCCCTGTTCCTAGCTGTTAGAGCCGGGTCTACCAGCATTGCTGATTATATTTTAAAAAAGACTCCGGATCATGAATCTCTTTCTTTTCAGGGAACAAATGGTGTGACCGCTTTGCACGCAGCAGCCACTCGTATACCCTTCGCCAAGAAAGGTAATTAACTTCATGACATTACTTGGTACTACCGTACTAGACCCTTCTTATGCACGGAATCCCATCAACATATAACTGTATAATCAACTTAGTTATTGATTATGACATATTGACACTCGATAATATATCCTTAATGATTGAGATATGCATCTCAGTCCAGCTACCGTTGCGCAAGATCCTTCTTAAGGGACTCGTTACTTGGTATGCCTTATTTTCATATATATACTTGATTCCCACAACACAATTTCTAATTTTTCTATATCAACATTTTAGGAATTGTGCAATCTATGGTTACCAAAAATCCTGGGATGGTCGAAGTTCGTGATGAAATAGGGTGGACTCCATTACACTACGCATCACTGAGAGGGAACCTTAAAGCAGCTCAACTACTGATTCAAAATTACAAAACTTTCAAATTTGCTTGTTACATCAAAGACGAACTTGGCATGTCAGCTCTCCACGTCGCGGCATATGCAGGGCACACCCAAATAATTGAAGAGTTGATTCAACGTTGTCCTGATATTTGTGATTGTGTCAATCACAAGGGCCAAACAGCTCTACATGCAGCAGTTTTAGGCGAAAAAATAAATGTTGTGAAGTACGTTTTGAAGACGCCTAGGCTTGCGAGACTTATAAACGAAGCAGATAATGATGGAAACACTCCTTGGCATCTAGCTGCTATTCATGAAAATAGTGAAATCGTTGCTATTTTAAGGAGAGACAGGAGGTTGAACAGAACTGCTATCAATAAAGAATTTTTGCAAGTTAGCGACATTTTGCTCGCCGAGAACACGGGAAGAAAGGTACGCAAATCTTTTATTTATTTCCCTTGGATTTCAACTTTGAACTCTCTATTTTATTTTCTTATATTGGATAGAATCAAACGCAGAACATATCTAAATCCAAATTCGTTACCTTATTGTTCTTAAGTCCTGTATATGTTTACTAAAAGTGTAGTACTTTATTTATGTTTTAGGAAATCGTAAAAAGTCGCAATGTTTTGAACTGCCTGGCAAGAGACGTTGTCGTTACCGTGCCATATTATCAACAAAAAATCAAGCAGGAGTTCAAGAAATTTGGATCCCAAGGGGAAAGCAGTACGTCTGAGACACCGGTCAATACTAAAAATACGAGAGAAAACTTGCAGGCTTATTTGGCTCAGACCTTCAATAGAAATGATTCGAAACTTCTGGTAGCGACGGTCATTGCAACCGTTACATTTTCGGCCGTTTTGAACCCGCCTGGAGGGTTTACAGACGATGGAACACCAGTTTTAACAAAAAAAGGAGCTTACAAAGTATTTATGTTTTTTAACACGCTTTGCTTCGCTCTCTCAGTGTCGGCGATATTTAATGAATACAGTCCTATATCTGTCCTGTCAACCCATCTACCCACACCTACGAGTCTTATTAGTTATTCCATTGCTGGCATGTTGGCGGCATTTTATGCGGCCCTGATAGCAGTGGAACCCATGCGGCCCAGGCAAAGTATGGTTAACTATTTTTTGTTTGGCAACGATGGTACCGTTGTTGCTTCTCTGCTCTCTCGTATTGGTGCCGTAATTGCATGCGTAGTAGTTGGCATCCCTATTTTTAACTCTCTAAGTCAAATACTCAACGGGGAAACAAGGATCCACGACCTCAAGAAGCACATAATTTAAAAATAATTTACATGGCCTAGAATGTTGGTGTATGACAAAGTCAGAAAGGGAAAAACAATCTTGTCCCTCAAGTATAGGAGGGATTCTAGGCCATGTAAAATCGTGGGTTGTTGTTGTTTTTTTCCTATTTCATTGTAAGGCTATTTAACAGTCATTAGTGTTATTTCAATTCAATAAGAATTCTCCCAATTTACAAGTGTAATCAGACTTTGCGTTTACAAGAGCTCTTTTCCATCCTTTTTTTATTCTAACATTTAGTATCAGAGCCCCATCACGGGGCTTGATCAAAGCCTGCAACATAGTTACTAGCATGAAGGAACAAAATACATGGCATACGAGAGTAGCTTCGTGCAACCTGCCATTTCGAGGTTTGATGGACACGCCCCAACCCAAATATCCAAATGACACCTGCATGACACGTGCTGACCGACACTCGAGCATGACGAAAGTCATAATTATATGAATATGCATGAACACAAGGAAGCATGTAATCGAAAAGTCAAAAGAGAAACAATAATCATAAAGAATATACAAACGCTAAAGAAATGATAATAATATAACGTTAGTCATAATATAAGGAGAATATCCAACTGTCAACAATTCGAAACAAAGGATGCATGAATATGTCCAGAGCATACTACTAAACAATAGTGCTAGCGAAATGAAGGACATAAAGTTACAATTATACATAAAAAGGTCATACGTAGTGAGGAGAAAACAAGATCACTAGAAGGGAAATGCCTCGATGCTCGAGTCGTATTCCTCGTCACTAGGTCCTGAAGGGGGCACAAAAACAAAAGGTGAGTGGACCAGAGTTTATAATAATAGTAATAATAAGAAAACCGTTTTCTTTTTGCACATAGTAACCCCCCGTTTTGAAAACAATATAATAATACGTAATAGGTTTTTCCCGAAACTCTACATGCCATGAAAACGTTCATAGATAATAAAATCATATCTAAAAGTGGTATTGAAATCGCCCAAAGACAAAACTAAAAGAGCTCGTAAATCAAAACACTAATGTACTTATATAGGGGCATCGTAGTTGCTCGAATGCATATCCATCACCTGAGGGTGAAGTTGTACGACACTGGGTTACGCCAGTGAAGAAACATGGTAGGTCCCATCACTCGAAGGTGAAGCTGTCCGACACTGGTTTCGCCAGTGAAGTTGGGAGTATGTTGTAAATATCTCACTACTCCTCCATTGTGTCCTATGGCCAAAAACGTATACATACTCGTGTTGTGTGTATATGTTGTATGATTACCCACTAATTAAGCACATAAAATGTAATTCAAAATCTCATACCAAAGCTTAGGGCTCAAAACATCATCATCAGAAATCATAAGCATTTCCATAAACATGATTTCCATAAGCATAAAATTTCATAAACCTTAAACTGATAAATCGTAAATACTTCAAAAAACAAATTAAATAAATCATAAATTCTTTGTAAAACATAAATTTAGAAATTCATAAACTTATCATAAAACATAATTAATTCATGAAATGTAGAATTATAAAAATATGCCTTCCATGAATGCAAGCCTAATATTTTTATAAAAACATGCAATTTGAGAAGGGGTCCACTCACAAATATTCTGCTACCGAAAAGCCATTCGAACTAGGAAGGACGGGATCACTACCAACCAGTGCACCTAAACACAATTAGGGACCATTCGTTAACACTCTACTAAAATGACGAACTTTGGTAAAACGAATGGCAGATTCAGATTTGCCATGTCAAAAAACCAAAGGAAAGACCTCGGGTTTCCCTACTCACCATCGCATGCGCCGCCACGGGGTGGTGGCCCGAGTCACCACGCGCTAAGTTGGGTTACCGGAAAGTTGGCCGGAAAAATCACTGGCGCCGCCATCCACAGTACCCCCAATGGAGGCCCGTGTGCTTCATGAGCCCACGAGTGTGCTATACTCGCCTCATGTCACATCCCGACCAGGGCCCCTACCACATCTCGGACCCTGCCTTCGCCGTAGTACGATATTGTCCGCTTTGGGCCCCGACCACGCCCTTATAGTTTTGTTTCTGGGAATTCACATGAGAACTTCCCAGTGGGTCACCCATCATGGGAATGCTCTCACGCAAACTCGCTTAACTTCAGAGTTCCGATAGAACCCGAAGTTAGTAAGTTCCCAAAAGGCCTCGTGCTAATTAGAGGTGGGAATGTACATATAAGGCATAGAGGATTCACTCCCCTGAGCGATGTGGGATCTCACAATCTACCCCCCTTAGGGGCCCGACGTCCTTGTTGGCACCCTTCCGGCCAGGGATTGGCTTTGATACCAAATTTTCACATCCCGACCTAGGCCTCCACCACATCTCGGGCCTCACCTCCGCCGTAGGATGATATTGTTTGCTTTGGGCCCCGACCACGCCCTCACGGTTTTTTTTTTGGGAACTCGCACGAGAACTTCCCAGTAGGTCACCCATCATGGGAATGCTCTCGCACGAACTAACTTAACTTCGAAGTTCCGATAGAACCCGAAGCCAGTGAGCTCCCAAAAGGTCTCTTGCTAATTAGAGGTGGGAATGTAAATATAAGGCATAGAGGATCTACTCCCCTGGGCGATGTGGGATCTCACAATCCACCCCCTTTAGGGGCCTGACATCCTCGTCGGCACCCTTCCGCCCAGGAATTAGCTTTGATACCAAATTTTCACATCCTGACCCGGGCCCTCACCACATCCCGGGCCCCGCCTCCGCCGTAGCACGATATTGTTTGCTTTGGGCCTCGACCACACCCTCACATTTTTGTTTTTGGGAACTCACATGAGAACTTCCCAGTGGGTCACCCATCATAGGAATGCTTTTGCGCGAACTCGCTTTACTTTGGAGTTCCGATGGAACCCAAAACCAATGAACTCCCAAAAGGCCTCGTGCTAATTAGAGGTGGGAATGTACATATAAGGCATAGATGATCCACTCCCTTGGGCAATGTGGGATCTCACAATTTCTGCAATTTTTGTAGGTTTCTCATTTGACTCCCAGAGCTAATTCCGAGCTCGATACAACCACAAATCAAGTGATTCAAGATCCTATGTAAAGTTAGAAATGTAGGGAAGAGATCTATACCCTTTCGAGACCCAATGATGATAGGAGCTAGCTTGAAAAATGGCTTGAAAGTGGCCAAACAGTCACGGACTCCCACTTTCCCGAATATGGAAAAAAATTCCCGTAGCAGTTTTTGTGATTAAACCATTCACCAAAGTTATTATTTATCGTCAAACAAGTACTTTAGACCACGAGGGAGGAAGATCGAAGAAGTTCATGGCTTACCTTCGCCGAAAACAGCGATAACTCGCTAAAGAAAGGGTTGCACAGTAAAGGCACTACTGTGCAAAGGAAAAGAATAAGGAAGAGAGAGGGATCTCGTCCAAGCCTAGGATTTGAGATGAAGATTGTTAGGTGGTGGTGCTTGAAGAAGGATACCGCGAAGGATATATGAGATTCTTTGAAGCAGAAATATCAAGGAACGACATGTGTCAAGCGTGCCCAATTGCAAGCTCTTTGTAAAGAGTTTGAAGTGATACACATAAACGCTGGGGAATAAGTCAATGACTACTTTGGAAGAACTCTCATCATAGCTAATAAAATAAGGTTCACAAAGAGAAAATGGTGATCATTGAAAAGATCTTGAGGTCTATGACTTCAAAATATGATTATGTTGTGTGTTTGATTGAGGAATCGAATGAACCTTGTCTATAGACGAGCTTCAGAGTAGCCTGTTGGTGCATGAACAAAGAATCAGCCGGATGAACAAGCACTGCAAGTCACTTATGGAGCTCAACAAGGAGGAAAATGTGGAGGTCAAAGTACTTATCGTGGAAGAGGAAGAGAAGAGGTAAAGGTAGATTTGGGTTTGAGAAATCTACCTTAGAATCTATAATTGTCATGAGTTAGGTGATCGGATCATATTTATATATATTTTTACTTCGAATTCACTCGTCTTTTCTTAGTTAGTTCCTTACATTTTTGAGCTATTTACGTTATTTTTGTGTTTATAGGATTTGTTATGCAAAGAAAATAAAAATAGCACAAATGAGTTTTAAATAATAAATTCGTCGAAAATTGCTTTAGTCGTTCTCATTCAGTCATGGATTATTGGTAGAATTATGTCACGGCATAAACAAAAGAAATGGGGAGAGTCGGTCAAAGAGGGAGCAAGAGAGCATCATGATTTATATTTTTTTTTACCTCGTTGACTCCCATATTCTTCACTTCTGAAAACAACAGGAAGCTGCTTTGCAGCTGGAAAGGAAGGAATCCAAGGTGGAAACGTGATGAGGTGGAAGCCAGATGCTGCTTTGGCAGCTGGGGGGGCGCATAAAATAAGAGGAAAAGCAGCACTTGGCTGCCTGGCGAGAGAAAAAGAAAATGAGAAGATGCGGAAAGGGGACTAAAAAGGAAAAAGGGAGAGGGCTGCGTTGGCAGCGTGAGAGAGGAAAGGAGTAAGCTGCCCTTGCAGCTTTGAAAAGGTCGAAAAAAGAAAGAAAAAAATATAAAAAAATAAAGGAAGTGGTAAGGAGGTCAGGAGATTAGCAACGAGAGGGAGAGAACCGAGAGCTGGGGGGGTGGTTTAGCTGCCCTTGCAGCTTTGAAAAACACGTGCAGGGAGACAGCGGGCAGAGCAGGAGAGAGAGGTCAGAGGGAGATAGACGGGAGCACGGGGGGAGACAGCTACGGGGGGAGAGCGTGACAGGCGGGAAAAACAGAAAATAAAGAAGAGGGAAGTGAGGACTGACAGAGGACAGGCGCAGAAAAATGGGGGAATAATCAGCAGCAGATCACAGAGGCACGGACGCAGCAGATCTTCTTTTCTTGGTTTTATCTTCTCGAACCCATGTTTAACTGTTGATTTAATTTGAAAATAATGTGTAACTAAATTTATTTTGGCTAGAGGTTAATTCAACACCATGAATATATTTGTAATATGAATTGATTACCTTCAGTTGTGATTTCTGAGTTGTGATTCAATTTGCTTAACTGCTTGATTGATAACTTATTTTTGTATGTCGATTAAGGATGCATACTTAATTTACATGCATGAATTTGATGCTAGAATATAAGTGAATTTCACCTAATCGTTATGAACTTATATTCATAAGTAGTGAAGGTTGTTATCCACAATCGTGTTAAGTGAATTCTTGGCAAGAGTATCATGCTTTTCATAGTTACGAATGCCTCGTCAATGCTTATAGTTTTCACAAAGTCTAATGATCTTTGATTGTATCTCTATTGTGCTTTTCACGTAGGGGACTTTTGAAGAATGTTTTGAATTGTTGTATGCGTTTTCCCGTCCAATTCAATAACTTAAGGAAAACTTGAAGATTAAAAAAGTGCTGTTCACGGTTAATCTGAAGTGTTGAGATTCACAACTTATTGAAAGAACAACTGAAAATCAATTTAGGTTGCATATGTGTCATGTGTAGAGAAGAACCCTCTAGCTAATCCATCACCTATCCTTTCACCTTAATTTCATGTTTTTGTCAATTCTGTAATTTATTTAAGTTTAATTTACTTCTCGTCAAAACCAAACCCCCATTATTAAATTATTTTATTTAGTTAGTTTTCTTTGTTGTTAGTCTTTTAATTCAATTTCCGTCCATTGCAGTTCCTAGTGTCTAATTTGATTGTTTTCATTATTTTGAGTTATCCTAAGTGTGTTTCGAGTTATTAGAGTTTTTAGCCTAGTTTTGTGTCCTTGAGTCTTATTTAATATTTTTAAATTAATTTAGAATAGATTAGCAATCCCTCCTAATCCCCGGCCTAGAACAATACCCTACTTACATCTATACTACAATTGTCACAAAGAGGGTTTAATTTGTGTGTCAAGTAATTCTCGCATCATTAGGGCATTTTCAGTGGACGTGTCCAAAGAAAGCAAGGGATCCAAAGGCAAACTACACAGAAACAAAAGAAGAGATGTTGTTGATGGTCCATGTGGACTTTAAAAAAGATGAAGTAGAGAACATTTGGCTCCTTGATTCTGGGTGTAGCAACCATATGTGTGGCAAAAGAGACATATTTTTTGAATTTGATAGAAATTTCAGAGAGTCAGTGAAGCTGAGAAATGACTCGAGCCTTATTGTACGAAGTAAGGGCAAGGTTCAAATGGAGGTGAATGAGATTGCACATGTGATCACATGAGTCTTCTTTGTACCAGAACTAAAGAACAACTTGTTAAGCATCGGGGAACTAAAAGAGAAGAGACTCGTTGTGCTTATTCAACATGGAAAATGTAAGATCTTTCATCCTGAGATAACATATAATAGAATGTTTGCTTGATGTGCTTGCTCGTTGTCCACTAAGAGAGCAAAAATATTTCTCCTCACAGACCACAAATCAAGCCATGCTTTAGCACTGTCAATATGGACATTTTAGCTGGAATGGACTCAAAGTACTCCAACAAAAGAAGATGGTTGAAGGGTAACCTCAGTTCAAAGCTATTTAGAGAATATGAGAAGACTGTTTGGTGGGAAGACAACACCATGATCCATTCCCAAAGGAAAGTATGTGGAGAGCCTTCAAAATTCTTTAATTGGTGCATGCTGATGTATATGGTTTGATAAATCCAATCTCGAACAGCAAGAGAATGTATCTCATCACCTTTATTAACAATTTCAGTAGAAAAACTTGGGTTTATTTCTTGGTAGAAAAATCAGAAGCCTTTGCCACATTCAAAACCTTCAAAGCCAGGGTTGAGAAGGAAACTAGAACATTCATACGGGGTTTTAGAACAGATCGTGAGAGCAAGTTCACATTATAGGAATTCATAAAACTTCTGTAATGAGAATGGAATACACATGCAATTGACGACTACATATACTCCCTAACAAAACAGTGTTGCCGAGAGGAAAAATCGAGCCATTATGAATATGGTACAAAGCATGTTGTCTGAGAAGAAAATTTCTAAAACTTTCTGGTATGAAGCTGTAAACTGGATGGTTTATGTGTTGAATAGAAGTCGGACCCTTGCTGTGAAGAGAAAGATACCTAAAGAGGCTGGAGCGGACTCAAACCATTAGTGGAGGATTTCAGAATCTTTGGCTGCATATCCATGTTCATATACTTGACAACAAGAGAGTGGAGCTTGATGCTAAGAGTCTCAAATGCATATTACTTGGAGTAAGTGAAGAATCTAAAGCTTACAGGCAGATTGATCCTATTTCACAAAATAATTGTAAACCGAGATGTGGTCTTTGAGAAAGATAAAAAATGGAGTATGGATGCAGTCACAAGCAAGCCATATTGGCTGATCTTGAATGGGAAACTAACGAAGAAGCAAGTATAGAAGATGAAGGCAATGGAGAGGAGTCTAAAGCTAATGAAGAATTTGAGGACGGTAGGACTGATGGTAGTGACTTTTTACAAGAAGAAGACACCTTGAATAATGACAACTCACCTCACAAAAGGACGAACACGAAGACCACCAGTGTGGATGGGAGATTATGAAACTGGTCAAGGTTTCTTTGATGAAGAAGGTGTAAACATAGCTCATCTAGCTTTGTTCACTGACAGTTATCCCTAGACATTTAAGGATACTGTGAAAAATGGAGGCACGCTATGGATCAAGAAATTGAAGCTATAAAGAGGAATGAGTTGTGAGAACTAACGAATCTACCATCAGGGCAAAAACCATTGAAGTGAAGTGGGTTTTGAAACAAAACTCAATGAGCATGGGGAAGTCGACAAGTATAAGGCATGGCTATTCGCTAAGGGATAAATCCAACAATATGGGTAGACTATGCTGAAGTGTTCACACCAGTGGCTCACTTGGATACAATTCGAATTGTACTTTCCCTTGCTGCTAAAAAAAGTTGGTTGATTTACCAACTTGATGTCAAATCAACCTTTCTGCATGGAGAAATTAATGAAAAGGTGTTTGTCGATCAACCTCCTGGTTATGAACAAAAGGGGAATGAATCCAAGGTCTATCTACTCAAGAAGGCTTTGTATGAACTCAACGGGCTCCCTGAGCCTGGTACAGTCGTATAGAGTCATACTTTGTTAAGGAAGGCTTCAACAAATGTCCTACGAGCATACTTTGTTCATTAAAACAACGGATGGAGGTAAAATATTGAAAGTGTCTTTATGTTGATGATCTTATATTTACTGGCAATGATGAAGTTATGTTCGAACAATTTAAGAAGTCCACGATGGTTGAATTTTATATGACTAATCTCAAGAAAATGAGATATTTCCTTGGCATTGAAGTGTTGCAAATATTAGATGACATCTTTATTAGCTAACGGAAGTACACTCAAGAAGTTCTGGAGAGATTTAATATGGACTAGTGCAACTCAGTTCACAATCTAGTGGTTTCTGGGTTTAAACTCACAAGGGATGAATAATGAGTGGGAGTCGATGACAAGGTTTACAAGTAGATGGTGGGAAATCTTATGGATCTAGCTGCCACACATCCTGATTTAATGTTTGTTGTAAGCTTAACCAGTATGTACATGGAACGTCCCACATAGACTCATTTGATGGCAGCAAAAAGAGTTCTAAGGTATGTGAAGGGCACAACTAGCTTTGGGGTGTCTTTAAGAAAGGAGGAGATGAAAAGCTCTTTGGCTACATGGACAATGCTTATTCTGGATATCAGTATGACAAAAAGAGTGTTGAATAGTAATCTTGTCTTAGGCCCAAGACAAGTGATCCAACCCAAAGCCAATATGTGTGCAAATGCTAGAAAATTCTAGCAATCTGTGTAGGTAGTAGTAGCTGGAAAATTCCAGCTATGTAAGTCGGTGGGATGTGCATGAATCATGCACTTGAAAGTTCTAGAAAATTATGAGGACATTATGAAAAACAATGTCGGTGTGCATGCTAGAAATGTCTAGCTGATTGTAAACTTGTGTGTGTATAATATGCTAGAAAATTCTAGCATCATTGAAGTCGGCAAAGTATGCCTATAAATAGGTGTATGTGTGTGAGTTGTGAAGCAAGAACTAAGAAGAAGTGAGAGCAAGTAAGAGAGCAATAAGTGTGAGAGTGTTTGAGTGTTTCCTCTTGTACTAAGTTTGTGTGAGAATAAAAAAATTTTTGTATAACACTTTGAGTGTTCTTTCTCTTGCCTATAAATTCCGCTGCATTTCATTCTTCTTTGTGAGATAAACATCTCCAAAGTAGTGAAGCCTTTTTAAGTCCCAACAAAGTGGTACCAGAGCTATGGCTAGCAACGCTATGGCAGCCTTCCAAGTTCCAGTGCTCGACAACAACAACTTCGATAATTGGAGTATCAAAATGAAGGCCCTTTTGGGAGCACATGATGTCTGGGAAGTCGTGGAGAAAGGCTACACTGAGCCAGAAGATGAAGCTACTCTGTCCCAACCCCAGAAGGAGAGTTTGAAAGATTCAAGAAAGAGAGACAAGAAGGCTCTCTACCTCATCTACCAAGCATTAGATGACAATGGCTTTGAGAAAGTCTCGAGTGCAACCTCTGCCAAGCAAGCATGGGAGAAGCTTCAAACCTCTTACAAAGGAGCCGAACAAGTGAAAAAGGTTCGTCTTCAAGTACTAAGAGGTGAGTTCGAATCTCTACAAATGAAAGGGTCTGAATCAATCTCTGATTATTTTTCAAGAGTCTTAGCCGTTTCCAATCAATTAAAAAGAAACGGAGAAAAGTTAGAAGATGTTAGAATTATGGAGAAGATACTACGCTCGTTGGACCCCAAGTTCGAGCACATTGTCATGACGATTGAAGAAACAAAGAACTTGGAAGAAATTAGTATAGAGCAATTAATGGGTTCGCTACAAGCATATGAAGAGAAACATAAGAAGAGGCAAGGGAATGATGAGCAGCTCCTCAAGACGCATGTTCAGCCAAAGAAGAAAGAAGGAAGCTTCGACAACAAGAGAAGCCAATACGAAAGAAGTCGTGGCCAAGGTCGCGGACGTGGGCGTGGATATGGACGTGGACGTGGTTGGAACTTCAACAACCAAAGCAACTACGATAGAGGAGAAAGCTCAACAAAAGGTCGTGGAAGAGGGCGCTCAAACTTGAGGTATGAAAAATCTCAAGTTCAATGCTACAACTGTCAAAAGTTTGGGCATTATGCTTGGGAATGTAGAGCTCCAAGCAACATGCCTGATGAGAAGGTCAATTATGTGAAAAAAGAGAAAGAAGATAATGGCGTTGTGCTACTAGCATACCAGAACAATGATGGAGACCAAGACTATACATGGTATCTTGACACCGGCGCCAGCAACCACATGTGTGGAAGAAGAAGCGTGTTCGTAGAGCTCAATGAATCAGCGAGTGGCAACGTTTCTTTTGGAGACGAATCCAAAATACCTGTAAAAGGAAAAGGTAACATCCTTATTCCCTTGAAAAATGGCGGTCACCAATTAATTTCAAATGTCTACTACGTGCCCAATATGAAAAGCAACATTTTGAGTTTGGGTCAACTCTTAGAAAAAGGTTATGATTTTCATACGAAAAATTATATCCTTTTTCTTAGAGATGACAAAGGAAGATTAATTGCCAAGGCGAAAATGTCAAAGAATAGGATGTTTCCCATGAACATTCAAAACGATGTTGCAAAGTGTCTCAAGATATGTTACAAAGACATATCTTGGCTTTGGCATCTTCGTTTTGGGCATCTTAACTTTGGGGGATTGGAGTTATTATCTAAGAAGGAGATGGTGAGAGGCTTACCGTGCATCAGCCACCCTGATCAAGTTTGTGAAGGATGTTTACTTGGGAAACAGTTCAGGAAAAGCTTTCCAAAGGAGTCGACCACAAGAGCCCAGAAGCCACTTGAGCTCATTTACACCGATGTGTGCGGCCCAATAAAACCAAGCTCTTTGGGTAAAAATAATTATTTCCTTCTCTTCATTGATGATTTTTCAAGGAAAACCTGGGTGTATTTCTTGAAGCAGAAATCAGAAGTCTTTGGAGCATTCAAGAAGTTCAAAGCTGCTGTAGAAAAAGAAAGTGGTTGCAAGATCAAAGCCATGAGATCTGATCGAGGAGGAGAATTCACTTCGAAGGAATTTCAAGAGTTTTGTGAAGCAAATGGAATTCGTCGACCTTTGACAGTTCCAAGATCCCCTCAACAAAATGGTGTGGCGGAAAGAAAAAATCGAACTATCCTCGACATGGCTCGAAGTATGCTCAAAAGTAAGAGATTGCCTAAAGAGTTATGGGCAGAAGCTGTAGCATGTGCTGTCTACCTATCCAATCGGTCTCCAACAAGAAGTGTGTGGGGAAAGACTCCACAAGAAGCATGGAGTGGAAGAAAACCAGGTATCTCCCATCTAAGAGTTTTTGGAAGCATAGCCCATGTACATGTACCAGACGAAAAGAGAACCAAACTCGACGACAAAAGTGAGAAGTTCATCTTCATCGGCTATGACTCAAATTCAAAAGGCTACAAGTTGTATAATCCAAACAATGGGAAGACGATGATCAGTCGAGACGTGACGTTCGACGAAGAAGGAGAATGGGATTTTGGCTCTCATGCAAGTGATCTCAGCTTCTTTCCTCAATTTGAAGAAGAGAATGAACAAGGGACGATGAAGCAAGCAAGAGAAGTTCAACAAGAATCCACTACTCCACCTGCTTCACCAACATCAACCAATCATGGTAATTCACCAGCATCAGCATCATCAAGTGGGAGTCTAAATGAAAGAGAAGTACCACGCACAAGAAGTCTACGAGATCTCTATGAGGTAGCTGAAAGACTCGATAATCCTACACTTTTCTGTCTCTTTGCTGATTGTGAACCAGTTGACTTCCAAGAAGCAGTGCAAGATACTAAGTGGAGGAAAGCAATGGATGAAGAAATTGAAGCAATCCAGAAG
This sequence comes from Malus sylvestris, assembly GCF_916048215.2. Classification (NCBI taxonomy): domain Eukaryota; kingdom Viridiplantae; phylum Streptophyta; class Magnoliopsida; order Rosales; family Rosaceae; genus Malus; species Malus sylvestris. Next base: position 33,855,923 of record NC_062264.1, on the reverse strand, counting down.
AATGATACATGGGAACTCGCTATTCTTCCGAAAGGACACAAAGCCATCGGAGTCAAGTGGGTGTATAAGACAAAGAAGAATGCCAACGGAGAGGTCGAAAGATACAAGGCGAGATTAGTGGCGAAGGGCTATAGTCAAAGAGTTGGAATTGACTATGATGAGGTATTTGCACCTGTTGCTCGGTTGGAAACTATACGATTACTAATTTCGTTGGCAGCTCAAAACAAATGAAAGATTCAACAAATGGATGTGAAGTCCGCTTTCCTAAATGGAGTCCTTGAAGAAGAAGTCTACATTCAGCAACCATCAGGCTATGAAATCAAAGGGCATGAAGACAAAGTTCTAAAGTTGAAGAAAGCCCTCTATGGGTTAAAACAAGCGCCACGAGCATGGAATAGTCGCATTGACAAGTACTTCCAGGAGAACAACTTCACCAAGTGCCCTCATGAACATGCTCTCTACGTCAAAGTCAAAGATGGAGATATTTTGATTGTGTGCTTATATGTGGATGATCTAATCTTCACCGGAAGTAATCCAAGCATGTTTGAAGAGTTCAAGAGAGTGATGACCAAAGAATTCGAGATGACGGACATCGGGTTGATGGCATACTACCTAGGCATTGAAGTCAAGCAGAACGAAGAAGGTATTTTCATCTCCCAAGAAAGCTACACAAAGGAGATACTGAAAAAGTTCAAAATGGAAGACTGCAAGCCCATAAGCACGCCAGTGGAGTGCGGAGTCAAACTAACCAAGCATGACGAAGGAGAAAGTGTAGATCCAACATTTTTCAAGAGTTTAGTTGGAAGCTTGCGTTACTTGACTTGCACAAGACCAGATATTCTCTATGCTGTCGGATTAGTCAGTCGCTACATGGAGAATCCCACAACTACACATTTGAAGACAGCCAAAAGAATTCTTCGATACCTTAAAGGTACCATTAACTTTGGCTTGTTCTATTCAAGTTCTAGTAACTACAAACTTGTTGGATATAGCGATAGTGACTGGGCAGGAGATTCCGATGATAGAAAAAGCACTACTGGATTTGTGTTCTTCATGGGAGACACTGCATTCACATGGATGTCGAAGAAGCAACCGATTGTCACTCTCTCTACCTGCGAAGCTGAATACGTAGCTGCTACCTCATGTGTCTGTCATGCAATTTGGCTGAGAAACTTGCTAAAAGAATTAAGCATGCCACAAGAAGAACCAACAGAGATCTATGTCGACAACAAGTCTGCAATAGCCCTAGCAAAGAATCCAGTATTCCATGACAGAAGCAAGCACATAGATACTCGTTATCACTACATAAGAGAGTGCATTGCAAGAAAGGATGTGCAAGTGGAATACGTGAAGTCACAAGACCAAGTCGCCGACATATTTACCAAACCACTCAGGCAAGAAGACTTTGTCAGACTGAGAAACTCAATCGGCGTCACAAGACAAGATTAAGGGGGGATGTTGAATAGTAATCTTGTCTTAGGCCCAAGACAAGTGATCCAACCCAAAGCCAATATGTGTGCAAATGCTAGAAAATTCTAGCAATCTGTGTAGGTAGTAGTAGCTGGAAAATTCCAGCTATGTAAGTCGGTGGGATGTGCATGAATCATGCACTTGAAAGTTCTAGAAAATTATGAGGACATTATGAAAAACAATGTCGGTGTGCATGCTAGAAATGTCTAGCTGATTGTAAACTTGTGTGTGTATAATATGCTAGAAAATTCTAGCATCATTGAAGTCGGCAAAGTATGCCTATAAATAGGTGTATGTGTGTGAGTTGTGAAGCAAGAACTAAGAAGAAGTGAGAGCAAGTAAGAGAGCAATAAGTGTGAGAGTGTTTGAGTGTTTCCTCTTGTACTAAGTTTGTGTGAGAATAAAAAAATTTTTGTATAACACTTTGAGTGTTCTTTCTCTTGCCTATAAATTCCGCTGCATTTCATTCTTCTTTGTGAGATAAACATCTCCAAAGTAGTGAAGCCTTTTTAAGTCCCAACAAAGTGGTACCAGAGCTATGGCTAGCAACGCTATGGCAGCCTTCCAAGTTCCAGTGCTCGACAACAACAACTTCGATAATTGGAGTATCAAAATGAAGGCCCTTTTGGGAGCACATGATGTCTGGGAAGTCGTGGAGAAAGGCTACACTGAGCCAGAAGATGAAGCTACTCTGTCCCAACCCCAGAAGGAGAGTTTGAAAGATTCAAGAAAGAGAGACAAGAAGGCTCTCTACCTCATCTACCAAGCATTAGATGACAATGGCTTTGAGAAAGTCTCGAGTGCAACCTCTGCCAAGCAAGCATGGGAGAAGCTTCAAACCTCTTACAAAGGAGCCGAACAAGTGAAAAAGGTTCGTCTTCAAGTACTAAGAGGTGAGTTCGAATCTCTACAAATGAAAGGGTCTGAATCAATCTCTGATTATTTTTCAAGAGTCTTAGCCGTTTCCAATCAATTAAAAAGAAACGGAGAAAAGTTAGAAGATGTTAGAATTATGGAGAAGATACTACGCTCGTTGGACCCCAAGTTCGAGCACATTGTCGTGACGATTGAAGAAACAAAGAACTTGGAAGAAATTAGTATAGAGCAATTAATGGGTTCGCTACAAGCATATGAAGAGAAACATAAGAAGAGGCAAGGGAATGATGAGCAGCTCCTCAAGCCGCATGTTCAGCCAAAGAAGAAAGAAGGAAGCTTCGACAACAAGAGAAGCCAATACGAAAGAAGTCGTGGCCAAGGTCGCGGACGTGGGCGTGGATATGGACGTGGACGTGGTTGGAACTTCAACAACCAAAGCAACTACGATAGAGGAGAAAGCTCAACAAAAGGTCGTGGAAGAGGGCGCTCAAACTTGAGGTATGAAAAATCTCAAGTTCAATGCTACAACTGTCAAAAGTTTGGGCATTATGCTTGGGAATGTAGAGCTCCAAGCAACATGCCTGATGAGAAGGTCAATTATGTGAAAAAAGAGAAAGAAGATAATGGCGTTGTGCTACTAGCATACCAGAACAATGATGGAGACCAAGACTATACATGGTATCTTGACACCGGCGCCAGCAACCACATGTGTGGAAGAAGAAGCGTGTTCGTAGAGCTCAATGAATCAGCGAGTGGCAACGTTTCTTTTGGAGACGAATCCAAAATACCTGTAAAAGGAAAAGGTAACATCCTTATTCCCTTGAAAAATGGCGGTCACCAATTAATTTCAAATGTCTACTACGTGCCCAATATGAAAAATGGCACCTCAAGTTATGTTTTTATGATGAATTCGGGTGCAGTGTCTTGGTCTTCAAAGAAACAGCCCATGGTTACTCTTTCCACCATCGAAGCAGAGTTTATTGTTGCAGCATGAAGTGTGTGTCAAGTTGTGTGCTAGAGAAGAATTTTGAAAATTCTAAATCATGTGCAATCCAGTCTTACGGTAGTGTACTTCAGCCATCAAACTCTCGAAGAATCCAGTGATGCATGGCTGTAGCAAGCACATAGATGTCCATATTCATTTTCTTCGTGATCTTGTCCAAGATGAAGTAGTGGAGCTAATATAGTGTTCTACTCAGGAGCAAATTGCAGATATCTTGACAAAACCATTGAAGCTTGAAATGTTTTCGAAGATGCGAGGTTTAATGGGTGTTTGCGAATACCCTGGAATAAATTGATTGCCAATGACATTCAACTTAATGGAGGATGTTAAAGTTGTTGGGACTTCCTACCCATTAGGGTTAGGGTTCCTTGTTTTTAGGGTTTGATTCAAGTCATGCATATAATCCCTCTTATACTTGAGGGACAATATTGTTTTTCCATTTATGACTTAGTCATGCACCACGATTCTAGGCCCTGTAAAATCGTGGGTTGTTGTTTCCTTTCCAATTTCATTGTAAGGCTATTTAACAGCCGTAAATGTTATTTCAATTCAATAAGAATTCTCCCAGTTTACAACTGTAATCAGACTGCTTTTACAAAAGCTCTTTGCCATCCTTTTTGGTTCTAACAAAATGTAACTACATTACTTTCCAATTTTCTACTAGATCATCGTTACCATTCCAAAATCAGTGGAATCAAGATTTATAATCATAAAAAAAAAAAAAAAGTAACTAGACGACGGTGAAATACCGTCGTTCACAAAATTGTTGTGCTCAAGTGTGTCATAGTATAAAGTGAATCCACAACGATTTTTTTCACCGTCATACATATTGGCATCCGACAACGGCTATTACCAAACAACCTTTGTGTATTACTGTCGTGTATTAGATATATCCATCACTTTATAACGTTTCGTATGTTGTTAAACTACGGTTTTTAGCTTAAATGTGTAGTATAATGACCAAATTAATTAGTGTGGATAGCACATGTCGTCTATTACATTATTCTAGTTGTAACTGATGAGTAGATTTTATACTATATATTTGCTCCCATTCTTGGTATATTTTGGTTATTATTTTGGTGAAATGTTGATGCTTTGTATTATTTTCAATGTAGGACGTGCGAACTTGTTCTGAGCATAAAGTAATCAAATGGTGAAATTTTTGAGTGATTCCAATTGAAGCGGGTTTGTAATTCTGTCAAGAAGGTTATTCAAAATTTCGTAATTTTATCCTTAAGCATCTGATCCTGGCGAATTAATTTATACCAGCACGCAATGTTGGCAGATCGGACTACAAAGCTTACTTGCGACTTTTGGGCTACAAGATGATGAATTTTGGACTTGTGATCTTTTTGGAACTTGAAAATGAGGTCTTAATCTTTAATTCAAGTCGTTTTGGGCCTGTTTTGGAGCCCTAAAGATGCAGAAACGTGGGATTCTTTGTGGCTAGACAGATTTTCCAAAGTTAAAATATGAATGTATTTTCAAGTTATCTTATTCTATTATGTTTCCTAGTTTTTAGAAGACTTTTTCTAGTAGTACAATTAAGGTTATTTAGCCATTAGGATTGGAGAGACGCATTATTTTAGAGAATTTCAGACTTTTTACCTACAAGGTGTTTTCATTTATTTTTCTAGTTAATGATATTTTCTTTAGTTTTTATTATGATTATGTGAAACTAGTCTTTTTGCTAGGGCGAGGCCATGAGTCTTAACATGAATATGTAATTTTATTAATTTGCTTATGAATGAATGTATGATTGCTTTGAATTATTAATCATCATGTTTAAACTATCTAATTGTCTTAGTGATTTGCGACCATTAGGGTATTTAGACAAGTAATTTGATGCAATTTATGTTGGAAAATCACCCTGAAATTGAGGATGGCTTCTTGTGATTAGTAATTGTACGTTCAGTTAAGGTGAACGTCACGCTCTTAAGGGTTGCATAATTTTTCAAAAGGTTTTCACAAAACTTAATGAGTCTTGCATGTTTATATTTGATCTGAACATCACAGACGAGTTGCATGTTAGATATATGTTTTTGCTCGAACATCACGAGGAAAATATATATTAGGAAAACCTAACCTTCAAAGCATGCATGTAGAAATTCATATGTAATTCATAAAATTGCATAGGATTGTTAATGGTGACGGCGGAACCTTAGTGCTTAAATTGATTTTTAAAATCGTTTTCTTTTTAGTTCATTTTACTTTGCAAATTATTTAATTGTTTTTATTATTTTAAATTCCAAAATCGACATTTTCGAAACTTTGTTACAAATAATTAGCTAAGGATTAGTTTAAATATAAATTATTCATTCAATCTCTGTGGAGAACGACCTTGTTTGAGCTGCTATACTACAACTACCTTGTACACTTGCAAGTATTTTTAAGTCTTTCTATCCCTACTTTTACAGTTGTAAAAATCCTATCAGTAACATTACTCATTAGATTAAAATTTAGGATTCCAAACTTGCATTTGAGTTTAGAATTCGTTCTTGAACTAAAATTTTGTTAATTTACGTCCTTAAATTTAACAAAACATTTACCATTGGTCCGTTTGGTCTACGCCATCAAACTTTCAGTCTTAAAAAGACCTCATGTGAGCTATTTTCTTGGGGTTCATTGGGCAACAATAGGGAAAATCACCCAACAGTGCGATCTTCTCCATCAGAAAACACTTACTGAAGACCTTCATATTAAGCAATATTACCGTAGTTGAGGAGGACATACCGTGTGAGTTATGAGAGATTTTAAGCAGAAAGTTTTTTTTTATCTTATTTTTGCTAACGCCAATGCAGGAATTGAAGTTGAAGGTCACAAACCTTTCGAGATTTTTAACATAACCACGGGTTTCTTGGCTACTTATTAATTTAATTAGTTGACTTAACTGCATGACACGACAATCTGAGAGAGAGAGAGAGAGAGAGAGAGAGAGAGAGAGAGAGAGAGAGAGAGAGAGAGAGAGAGAGAGAGAGAGGAGAGAGTAAACCACCGGTCCATACTTAACCACAGAGCACATACTATGTAGTTCTTCATTCTTGATTCCATTAACTGGTGTCTAATTTGATTATTAAAAGTTGAGTGGAGTTCAATGCCATGGTACTTCCCCCTATAAGACGGCAACATCCGGAGATGTTCGTTTCTTGAGATCAGATCATTTTCTCGATTAGAAAACACCTAAAGGCTGTTGAGAGTATCAATCTTACATTAGGAAAATGAGAGATTTTGCATGTGCTTATAAATAGTTGGGTACTCCCCATATTAATTGTCAATTAATTTTATGGTGAAACCTCATCTTCTTCTTGGTATCAAAGTAGGTTGTCCCGCGTGTGAAACTCAATGTCCACATGTGCTTTATGTCACTCAATTTGTATTGTCCATTGTTGGTGCATTTTTAATATTAAATAAGTTATAATTGTCATTTATTTGTTGTTAGTGGAAATGTTGCGACTTGTCCCGAAAAAATTTCTTATTTTATTTTTGCAGTGTAAAATGAAATGCCCTTAGAAGGGGAAGGGGTGACTTCAGTTGACCTTTGAGCTCATGAGATGCATTGTGAATCCATGTACGTAAGTTTTATTATTTAATTTACTATATAACATTTTAATGCTAAAACGTGGTAAGTGAATTGTTGATCAAAGTGTTTAACTTTAATCTTCATAGTTGGAAGATTTACCAATGTGCTTTTTTATGAAATAATAATATATTATTATTAATAAAATAAAAGGAAAGGGGAGAATTCTCCAGGAAAAGAGGGGGGGGGGGGGGAAGTGGGCAGAAAAAGGAGGAGGAAGCAAAGAGAATCATAACGAAAGTATGATTTCTTTTGTCGACCTGCAATATGGGTAAAAATTCCCAGCTCTGTTTGTTCTTTCCATAGCTGCTTTGTGTCAATCTTTCTTATTACTTTTAATTTTATACATTGGGTGTGTTGATCAAAATATATCATTTTTTAGGGTTTGTCTTTAAAAGTCTACTTTTGTTAATTGTGAGTATAATTGAAATCAAAGTTATAGACATGATTTTTGGATTCTATGGAAGTATTCTGAAGTTATAATTGGAAGAGTTTGGTCTCTAAGTTGCAGGGAATTTATGTTTCTGCAAAGAAAAACTATGTTTCTAGTAGCCTAATTTTGGCTCTTGATTTCTATGTCCTTATGGATTCCTTTGTTATCCATAATGTTTATATGATCAAAACACAATACATATAAATATATAATAATCATAAGCAATTCGATGTAGAAGACTTACTTGTTGAATGCGTAGAGGCCATGCAATCAATGCACAATTGATAGAACACCAATTCTGTTTTGACGAGAACAAAAGAAAAACACCAAGTCTTCTGTAAACACCTAGCTTGATGACAATGCTCTATGGGAAGCCTTAGTTGTCGTATCTAGGGTTAGCAGGGACCGGTGTTTATATACTAGCCAAAAGTCTTTAGATTCCATCCATAAGGGAAAACTAAAAACTCTCCTTTCTTGGCTCTCAAGTAAAATATCATAATCCTATATTATTAAGGATTCAATCAAAACCTACTTATAATGTAAGACACTTAATGTAGGATTGATATAAGGATATTGAATCACAACTTAACTGATCTCCAACTTATACATTCCTATTACAAATAGGAGACCATTTATGGTTGATTTATGTTGAATAAATCCAACATTCTCCCACTTGGTCTACTAATTTGTAATGATCATGCTTCAAAACTTATGTCGGAGATCCTTATTTCTTTAATGGCCATATTACTGTGATCCAAACCCATCCTTAATTCAAATTTCTGTCAAATGGACTTCTCAATGTAGAACTAACAAGGTTGTAAAGATATTTCATCTCAGAACCTTCATAATCACATACATTGAGTCAACCATTCACATGAAAACCGTCAGATTATGATCTAAAGATGAACTTTAACTCAAGAATTGTCTTACTCTTTATCATCTTTGGTCCACTTCATCATAACTTACATAAATAAGTCCTTATGCTTTTGAACGGCCTTTATGTTTATCAATGCAACCTTTTTACCATTTCAAAAACCACCTCATGCTTTTATGCTTTTAAGCATTCCATATGTTTGCCAACGCAAACCCTTTTGTCATTCTAAAATGACACGTTATGCTTTTCATGCATTCTGCATGCTTACCAACATAAACTTTCATTATTCTAAAACAGACTTATGCCTAAAAAGAATTAAAAATATGCATGCATCATGTGAACACAAAATTTAAAACAATCTTTATTCAAACCCAACCTCGGAAACAAACCACACCTCGAACCTCAAAACTCAGTGAGTTTAGCTCACTTATTTACTGCAGCTAAAACCAGTTTTCTACTCCCACTAACTCAGCATATCTAAGTTCGAGATCAATCCCATGTTCTCTACATGCTTCTTGAAAGACATGACTGGAAGTGGTTTGTTCAAGGGATCCGCAAGCATTGATTCAGTATCTATATAGCTAATCTTTATGAACCCTTGCTTAATCTTTTCCCTAACCAACTTATACTTGATATGCATATGCTTAGTCCCAGAAGATCTCTTGTTGTTCTTGGAGTAGAAAATTGCAGCAGTACTGTCACAAAATATCTTCAACGGATTTGTGACAATATGGAGGACCCTCATACCCTCTATAAACTTTCCAATCCAAACCGCTTGAGAAGTTGCTTCGTAACAAGCCATATATTCAGCCATCATAGTAGAGGTAGCTACATTTTTCTGTTTCATACTTTTCCATGAGATCGCTCCTCCTGCCATCATAAAAATGTAGCTAGAGGTAGATTTTAATGAGTCTTGACAACCTGCAAAATCTGAATCACAGTAGCCAACCAATTCTAGCTTGTCACTTCTCTTGTACATCAGCTTATAGTCTTTAGTTTTCTGCAAATATCTAAGCACCTTCTTTGCTGCAATCCAATGGGCATGTCCAGGGTTCGATTGATATCTCCCCAACAAGCTTAATGCAAAAGCAATGTCAGGTCTTGTGCATACTTGTGCATACATTAAGCTCCCTACAACTGAAGCATACGGCTTGTCATTCATCTCAAGTTTTTCAGCTTCAGTTCGAGGGCTCTGCAGCTTGCTCAGTTTATCTCCTTTAGTCACTGGCACATCACAACCACTGCAAGTTGACATATTGAACCTCTTGAGTATCTTGTCAATATATCCCTTTTGTGATATTCCAAGCAAACCTCTCTCTTTGTCACGAGTTATTTCTATCCCCAAGACATAGGTTGCTTCGCCCATATCCTTCATCTCAAAATTGTCACTGAGTATCAATTTTGTTTCATGTAGTAAGGTCAAATCAGTGCTAGCTATGAGGATATCATCCACATATAGCACCAATATAGTGAAGTGTCTCCCACTGGATTTGAAATATATGCACTCATCTTCTGAATTCTCATCAAAACCATGTGATTGCATAACTTCATCGAACCTCAAATACCATTGCCTCGATGCCTGTTTTAAGCCATAAATTGATTTTCGAAGTTTGCATACTAATTCCTTACCATCTGCATCAATGAATCCCTCAGGTTGTCGCATATAAATTTCTTCCTTCAAAGTACCATTTAGGAATGCAGTTTTTACATCCATTTGATGTAAATGAAGATCATAGTGAGCCACCAAAGCCATTACAAACCGGAATGAATCTTTTGTTGAGACTGGTGAGAATGTCTCAGTGTAATCAATTCCCTCTTGTTGAGTGTATCCCTTGGCTACAAGTCTAGCCTTGAATCTTTCAATTTCTCCCTTGGAGTCCTTCTTAGTTTTATACACCCACTTACATCCGATTGGCTTTGCTCCCTTTGGTAACACTGCAAGTTCCCACACTTTATTCTTTTTCATGGATTCAAGTTCACTTTCCATGGCTTTCACCCACTCTTCTTGCTGCAATCCACTTACAGCCTCTTTATATGTTGCAGGTTCACCAATGTTGATATCTGCTTCACTCAAATACAGCATAAAATCATCTGAGATGGCTGATTTCCTCAGTCTTGTAGATTTTCGAATGATGGGTGCAAGGACTTCAGGAATTGGTTCTGTAACTTGTACTAGTTCATGTGGAGCATCATTAGTGGCATTCGGTTCTTCCATATTGACTGTAGTATCATCAGTGACATCATTTTGCACAACATTCTCAGTATTCTCAGTAACTGGTGGTAAGAGATAACTGTGGCTTGTGTTTGGAGTCTGCACCCCAGTGTCTTCTACATTTTCTTGTAAATTAGATTCATCTTGGTCTTCAAAAACCAAGTTGTGATTTAAGATTCCATCTGTTATCTCTTCTATGAACTTCACTTTATTTGTCTCAATGAAACGCATAGAATTTCCAGGACAATAAAATCTATATCCCTTGGTTCTCGGTGGATAACCAATGAAATAGCAACTTACAGTTTTGGGATCTAACTTCTTTTCCTGAGGATTATATGCTCTTGCTTCTGCTTTACATCCCCATATTCTCAAATGTAACAAGCTAGGCTTTCTGTTGTTCCAAATTTCGAAAGGTGTTGAAGTGACAGACTTGCTTGGTGCCCTATTGCAGATATAATTTGCAGTTTTAATTGCATCACCCCATAGAAACATTGGCAAGTTGGTAGTGCTCATCATACTCCTCACCATGTCTTTTAATGTACGATTCTTTCTCTCAGAGACACCATTTTGCTGTGGTGTTCCAGGATTTGTATATTGAGCTACAATTCCTTCACTTTGCAGATAAAGTGCAAAAGGACCTGGATTTCTTCCATGCTCAGTGTATCTCCCATAGTATTCACCACCTCTGTCAGACCTTACAGTCTTAATTTTCTTATCTAACTGTTTTTCAACCTCAGCCTTGTAAATTTGAAAGGCATTCAGAGCACTAGACTTCTCCGTGAGCAGGTACAGGTAGCAATATCTCGAATAATCATCTATAAATGTGATGAAATATCTATAACCATCATACGTAGGTGTAGGGAAAGGGCCACATATGTCAGTGTGCACAAGTTCCAGTAATCCATTGCTCCTGATTGCATTTTTCTTGTGTGTACTTGTCATTTTTCCTTTAATGCATTCAATACATGTAACCGAGTTATCAAACTCAAGTGATGGCAGTATACCACTTTTACTTAGGTTCTTTATTCTCTCAATCGAAATATGCCCCAATCTTCTGTGCCAAAGAGTGGATGAAGTCTCATCTTGTTTTAATCTTTTCTGACCAATTAAAAGTGCTACATGACCTGATTCTTTGCAATTTAGTCTAAACATTCCACCAGTATGTAAGCCATCTCCAATAATCTGAGAATCTTTGTGAATCGAAAAACCACTGTTTTTTATTGAAAAAACAAAATCTTTCTTAACTAGCTGACTAACTGATACTAGATTCCTTCGAATTGAAGGTACATAGCATACATTCTCAAGATCTAATGAAAATCCAGTTTCTAACTTTATTCTAACTGTTCCAATAAACTCAACAGCAGCTCTTCCTCCATTCCCAACGATCACTGAGACTTCATCCCTTCTTGGCACTCTCTTGCTTATGTAGCCCTGTAAAGAGTTTGTCACATGTATTGAAGCACCACTGTCAAGCCACCAAGAATCTCTAGCATATTCAACATTATTTGTTTCAAAACAAACTAAAACTTCACCTTTAAAAATCATAACATTACCTTTCCCCTTGCCACTGTCAAGCCACTTTTTATACTTCTGACAATGTCTTTTCATGTGGCCAGGTTTCTTACAGAAAAAACACTTGCCTTTGACAGCTTTGTAACCCTTGTTTACACCTAGCTTGGAATGATTCGATGCCCCCTTATTGTTATCTTGCCTTGCAGTATTATTATGGTGATCAGTCACCATATTCACTTTCTTTTCAAAGATTTCATGCCTTATATGTTGTTCCTCATGCACACAGATCGCAATTAGTTCATTCAAACTCCATTTTTCCTTTTGTGCATTGTATGTGCTTTTAAGTTGTGAATACTCATTTGGCAATGAGTTAAGTGCCACATGAACTAAGAAGGGATCACTCATAGGCACTTTCAGAGCATTTAATCTTGCACCAATATCTAACAGTTCTAATATATGCTCTCTTACACAACCTATACCATTATACCTTTTGGTCATGAGCTCATTCATGAGATTTCCAGTTTCTGCCTTATCTGATTCCTTGAATTTTTCATCAATGGATGCCAAGAATTCCTTGGCATTCTCGGACTCAGGGATGCCACCTCTCACGGTGTCAGACATGGACTTCTTGATCACCAAGAGAGCAATCCGATTAGCCTTCTGCCACTTTTCATATTTTGCTTTGACATCAATTGTAGCATCTGCAGCAGGTTCCGGAGGAGAAACTTCCCTTGTTGCTATATCCAAATCCATTAAACCTAGACAGATTTCCAAGTCTTGTTTCCACTTTTTGTAGTTTGTTCCACTTAGGGTTTGAACAGTGTTCACAGCATTCATCACTGAATATACATATACAACATGCATGCATTGATTAAACTATTCCCAAAACTTTATAAAAACGAAATTGATCCAACACTTGTGAGCAAGATGGATCAGTATGTTTTCTGACACTGATTTATATGTTATACCAGTTACCTTCATGCTGATTCCCAACACTTGTGAGCAAGATGAGAATCTTCACTACTGATATAGCACATAAATCATGTCATACCATTCATATATGATCCAGAAAACAATGATCAACACTTGTGAGCAAGAAGATCAGTTTATATATCATATATAGAATGCAATTTAATGAACAGCAACTTTACTACATGATTCAACCTATCATGATAAACGGCTGTAGCTTGAATATATGATAGACTGAATTATGTAGATGATGTTCATATCAACTTTATAAGTACGAAAGTACTAACAATTATGCAGAACATTTAAAACTTGTCATGAATTGAAACTATGCAAGTTGATCAATCGAAACCTCATGATATATTGATTCTTTACAGGTTTTAATCATATAAACAATTGCTCTGATACCAATTGTTATCCATAATGTTTATATGATCAAAACACAATACATATAAATATATAATAATCATAAGCAATTCGATGTAGAAGACTTACTTGTTGAATGCGTAGAGGCCATGCAATCAATGCACAATTGATAGAACACCAATTCTGTTTTGACGAGAACAAAAGAAAAACACCAAGTCTTCTGTAAACACCTAGCTTGATGACAATGCTCTATGGGAAGCCTTAGTTGTCGTATCTAGGGTTAGCAGGGACCGGTGTTTATATACTAGCCAAAAGTCTTTAGATTCCATCCATAAGGGAAAACTAAAAACTCTCCTTTCTTGGCTCTCAAGTAAAATATCATAATCCTATATTATTAAGGATTCAATCAAAACCTACTTATAATGTAAGACACTTAATGTAGGATTGATATAAGGATATTGAATCACAACTTAACTGATCTCCAACTTATACATTCCTATTACAAATAGGAGACCATTTATGGTTGATTTATGTTGAATAAATCCAACATCCTTTTGATCCATTATTTTGTGTTTTGAAACTAGACATGTCCATGATCAAAGCCATCTGATTTCACTTAATTCCGTTGAGTTTTGATACGTCAAAACCTTGTACAAACTTGAGTCAAGCTGCCAGACAGCAGCAAATATAGGGTTACCAGTTTTGGGGTTCCATATTGTATCTTGCATTACTTTCAACTTAGAACCCCATTTCCTAAAAATCTTTTATGCTTTTAATGTACTCAAAACAAGCTTCTAATCCCATGTAAGTTTGCATAATTTGGTATAGTTATGGGTGTTCAAAATCGGGCTAAATCTTGGTTGACTAAAACTGTTTTTCTTCGGCTTTTGTGGAAATGAGGCTGTTGCTTTTGCAATATTCATTCTTCTCACAATTTTATTTCTAATTTACTTATCTATATTGTGTTTGTGCTTAAACCACTTGATAAGGTTACGTATTGGGTTCCAAAAGAACCATTTTCTTATACAATTATGTGCCAATGTATTTATGTACTGAAGCATTTATAATTTCTCCTACACATATTCACTTTTCTTGGAAAAAGTATACCTATATCCACTGCAATTCACAATCTATTTTATACATATATTTCCACACTGTTGGTAGTTGTTATTAATATCTATTTTTTTCCAAATTATTTTATATCTATGTAAGTATATGTAAATATACTTACATAGGTTGTATATATGTAAATATACACGTACACAAAATGGGTGTAGCAGAGATGAGGATGCTTCGTGGGATGTGTGGGCACACGAGAAAGGATAAGATTGAGAATGAGGATATCCGAGGTAAAGTAGGAGTAGCCGAAATTGAAGGAAAGATGAGAGAAAATCGGTTCCGGTGATTTGGACATGTGCAAAGAAGGCCGACTGACACTCCGGTTCGAAGATGTGACTACAGGACAGAGGTTCAGGGCCGAAGGGGTAGAGGAAGACCTAGGAAAACTTTGGAAGAGACTCTAAGAAAAGGCTTAGAGTACTTGGATCTAACGGAGGACATGACACAAAACCGAGCGCAATGGCGTTCTAGGATTCATATAGCCGACCCCACTTAGTGGGAAAAGGCTTTGTTGTTGTTGTTGTTGTTGTAAGTATATGTAAATATGCATTCTTCACTTACTCAGGTTGTATATATACATATTTGTATATTTATGCATAAGCATGCAAGTTCATGAACTGCACCAAAATAGCCTTTACGTTTGTAAATCTTTTTCATATGCTGCTGCAGCTGCTATGTAGTTCCAACTATATTGAACAAAGCATTTCTTTAAAGTCAGAAACAATTATATTATATAAGTGTGCACTATCTGATTTCATTCCTTGGACTATAAGATCAATTTGAGTAAAGCTTTTGTATAATTATAAGCTCAATTATTTTATTGTATTGGTGCATTTTTATACCTACTGAATCACACCGTTACTTATGGTCCAAAATTATTTTCATTCATGTGTATTTACAATAATTTATTTTAGATCAACCAAAAGGGCATTGAATTTAGATACGGTTACATTAGCAACCCAAAGTACTTTAACTAGGATTAAAATTCTTATCATGCATTTAGTAATATTTTACATTTAGAATTTGGCCACGTTGGTGGGTCCAGTTAGCGTCTTAGAAGTCTACAACAAGCAGATACGAGATTTACTAGTTTCAGGGAATCAGCCAGGAACAGCTGCCAAAAGGTAAGATCCTTACCCATCGTTCTTCTTTTTCCTCCTTCCAATTTAATCTGGTGAAAGATCCTTATACTATTGTATATTCCTTGATATGTGGTTTCTTCTAAATTCGTGTGTACAAGGAAAGTCATTTATCATAATTAGACATGCTTTTATTTTTGGGAGCTTTAATGAAAAGGTTTGGATTAAGTTTAATTTAACCAAAAACCAATCTACACTTTTCTTTAACCAAAAAGGCTTTATATTTAATCATAAGGACAAGACTAATCTATACCAGGCCTCACAGCACATGAGTTGAATCAAAAGCCTAAAACGAAATAATTTTTTTTTCAGGCCTTGCCCCTAACGGAACCCATTCTGTCATCTAATTCTATTACAAATAAACTTCATTTTATTTACAAGTATGCCACTACCTCATTAATCCACTAGACAAAAATTAATGTGTTTGGTATTCAAATTTCGAGATGAAAGACACAAGAAGAAGGGGGAAAGGAAGAAACAAAGAAAGCAAAAATGGAGGCACCGAAGACGATGGAGCACCAAATCGGAGGAATCCCAAACGACGCCCTTCGATTCAGACTTCACATCATCAAGAGCAACCTGGTCGCCTCTCTCCCTCTCGAATCTGCTTTGGAATCGGCAAAGTTAACTCAAGAGCAGATAAATACGATAATCTTGGGGTACACTTATGGAAGTGCTTTTCCACTGAAGATGGATTCCCTTCTTGATTCCAGAGGCACGCCGGACCAATTCCTTCTTCAATGCTGGGTTTGGAAGCTATGATTGGAAGATTGGATGATTTTGGCTTTGAGGATTACCTAAATGACCCCTTGGGAATCTGAAACCTTCCGGCATGTGGACACATCATGCAATGGAAGTTCACCTTGGGCTTCCAAAGGGTCCAGTCTCCCCAAGCTTTATGTGATCCTCGTAGACTTCCTTCCCTAAAGAAGAGGATGAGTAACCTTGTCAATGTTATTCTTAAAATGTGATTGTCTGTCGCCCTGTGAGTTGAAAGGTCCAGGCATTAATATTGTGGTATTGGCTTTCTTCCAACCGATGACAGTTTCTCGATTTGGCACTTAAAAAAAAAAAAAGCAAGTAACAAGAACCCAATTGATGTAAAAGTCAAGTAAGTATAGCAATAGCCGAGAGAGATGGGATTTTGGCTTTTCATTTGTTCATCGAAAAGTTAATAAATTATTAAACTCTGCAGTGGCAGGTGCCATGCATGGCTGATGCGTGTGTCTGTGAGACTGACACCATCTCTTTGTTCCACATCCCTCTCCCTCAATCTTCTTTTGAATAACAATATATTATAAACAAAATAAGAAAAATAAAAAACTAAATTCTTTTAACTAAGCTTCTTTAGATATACTTCTTGAATTTGAAGTTGAAGTTGAACTTGGAAGCAACAACTAATATTTATCTTCGATTTAAATACTGTTGGTTGTCACTGATCGGTACTTCGAGCCCCGAGTCGATCTTCTTCCTTCCTTATCATGCATGCTTAATTATATATGTGCCAACCAATTATTAACACACATTCGCTCTCTATTTGTTAATACTATCGAGACCAATTTTTTACCAAATTTTGTAAATCAAATGATGTGGATGTTGATGATTGAATTATTACTTAAGTGTTAATTAATGTGTTTATCATTTGGTTTGCAAATTTGGTTTAAAATTTGGTTTTCTTTACCATTATCCTCTATTAATTAGAAGGGCACACATGAATGCATGAACTCCAATTTATAAAAACAGTCAGTATTCAATTTCATAATCAGTAAATTTAATAATAGTGTAGTACATGTGTCAGTTTCATAAATAGTCAGTCAGTTTAATAAATAGTGTAGTACTTGTGTCAGTTTCATAAATAGTCAGTCAGGTTAATAAATAGTGTGGTATTCGTGTCAGTTTCATAAATAGTGAGTTTAATAAATAGCGTAATACCTTTGTTAGTTTCATAAATAGTTAGTTTAAGAAATAGTCATTATTCAGTTTCATAAATAATTAGTCAATTTAATAATAGTGTAGTACCCGTGTCAGTTTCATAAATAGTCAGTCAGTTTAATAAATAGTGTAGTACCTGTATCAGTTTCATAAATTGTCAATCAGTTTAATAAATATTGTAGTACCTATGTCAGTTTCATAAATATTGAGTTTAATAAATAGTGTAGTACATGTGTCAGTTTTATAAATAAAGTCAGTCAATTTAATAAATAGTGTAGTACGTGTGTCAGTTTTATAAATAATCAATCCGTTTAATAAATAGTGTAGTACCCGTGTCAGTTTCATAAATAGTGAGTTTAATAAATAGTGTAGTACTCGTGTTAATTTCATAAATAGTCAATTTAAGAAATAGTCAGTATTCAATTTAACAAATAGTGATAGTACCAGTGTTTAGTTTTCAAAAATAGTTAGTATTCAGTTCAAGAAATAGTGTAGTATCCGTGTTCACTTTCAGAAATAGTGTAATATCCATGTTTAGTTTCAGAAATAGTACCCGTGTCCAGTTTCAGACATAACCATTTTGAAAAAATGGTGTGCGGAAAAATAAAATATCAATTTTTTAAACTTTTTATGGTGAATGAAATTAAAAATATAGGTGAAAAAATAAGACAATCGGTATAAATAGCCTTGGTCAAGATTGTAGCACAAGTAGTACCTATATGAACAATTAAATTTGGTAATTATCAAGCCAGACAAAACTTTGAGCAAGATCAATCCATTACGTAATATTTATTTAATTATACTAAAAGAAAGAAAGAAAAAATAAACTTGTTAGTAAACTGCAGAGCTATAAAATAATAGTATTATACCTCACATGTTCGATCTGATTCTCTGTTCTAAATTAAAATTAAGGAAACAAAACATAGATTTATACATGCATAGAAAACTGTTGAGTATCATAAATCAATGGCTAGATGAACTGCCAACTCATTACAACATTCAAGGGTCAGATAGACAGCCAACTCAGCTTATGTTAGTTAGTTAGTTACGTGAATAGCTTACTAGCTAAGTTTGGATTCCATGTATAAATAACTGAATAACAGATATTGTAATTCAGTAAGGAATATACACAAATCAATACAGTTTCTTTCTCTATTCTTTCTCTTCTTCTTTCTCTTTGATCTCTGTATCTTTCTGTGAGTTCTTCGAAGGTATTATTAGTGGTGTATTATCATGGTATCGAGAGCCAAGGTTGGTGTTTTTTTTTTTTTTGGGTTCTTCCGCTGAGATTTGAGCATCAGGAGGTGTAATTGTGAAGAAGTTCTGGATTTCTCTTGGAATTTTCATTCTGTTTCAGGAGTTCGGCTTTCGGGTATTCTCGATCCTTGTCTTTCTTTGTGTTTTGAAGCTTGTAGATGAACTGTTTGATAGAATGTTTCAGTGAAAATATATGAACTGCTTGGTGTGGATGCGAAATATTGTTGGGTGCATATTGTTTACGAAGAAGTTTAATTGAAAGATTGTTGATTGCTGAAGAATTAAAAGATTGAAAGAATGCGGAGTTTTTTTGTCTGTTGAGTTTCTTACTTCATAGAAGGCCGAAGTCAGAAGTGAGAGTTGTGTGTCAAGATTCAAGATTGGTTGTCTGTTAATCAAGAATTTCGGGTACTGCATTTGTATTTCTTCTTGGTGTTTGCAAAATGGCTATAAATTCAGTAAAGATTGAAGGTCTGCTTGGTATGATTACTGTAAAATTGTATGAGGATAATTTTGTGAAATGGAGTTATCAGTTTTCGTCTGTTCTTCGTGGATATGATTTGTTTGATTTTTTCAATGGGGAATCACAATGTCCTCCGAAGTATTGTATTACGGCTGAAGGTGGTGTTACAAAGGAGATATCTCAGGCTTACAAACAGTGGATTCGGTAAGATTTGGCATTACTGAGTTTACTCATTGCTACATTAAGTGATGAAGTGATGGATCATGTGATAGGGTGCAAGACTGCACAGGAGGCTTGGGAGAAGTTACATGAACGGTTTGCCTCGATTTCTGTTGTGAGGGTCAATCAGTTGAAAACTGAGTTTCACACTGCACAAAAGGGTTCTGATTCAGTTGATAAATTCTTGTTTCGGCTGAAGGCTATTAAAGATCAGCTTGTGGCTGCAGGGGAGAAGATAACTGATAATGATTTGATGATTGCTGTACTTTCTGGACTGCCACCAGAGTTTGAAGTTATCAAGACTATAATTCTTGCTAGGGATACACTTATATCTCTAAAGGACTTCAGGGCTCAGTTAATTGGTGTTGAGGGTTCTTTTGAAACAAGAATGAATAATCTTGCTGGAACCATGTCGGCAATGTATGTTAATGGTGATTTGCCAAATGGACAAGGAGGTCAAGGAAGATATCAGAATTTTGAACACGGTGAAAGCTCGAATGCACAGAAGCTTAATGGTCCAGGCAATTTTAATGGGGGTTCCGGTTTTGCTGCAAATGGTGGAAGATCTTTCCAACAGAGGTCGAATTTCAACAATAACAGTAATAGGAGAAACAATGGTAATACCAATAATTCAAGATCTTATTCCAACTTTGGGAATAGGTCTTATGGGTTTAGTGATTCTAATGGTTCAGGTGGTGGTTTCAATGGTTCTGTTGACAATCAAAAGGGTTCTTATGGTAGTTCCAGTAACTTTTCAAGTGGAAGTGGATTTAACCAAGGAAGCAGTTGGCATGGCAATACAAACTACAAATATGGCATATCTCCAGAATGTCAAATTTGTTCAAGAAGAGGCCATACTGCACCGAATTGCTATTACAGGACAGATAGTGCTCAAGGAAATTTTAAAGGTCCCATTTTCTGTCAGATATGTGGTAAGAAGGGTCATACAGCTATACAGTGCTATCACAGGAATAATTACTCTTATCAAGGACCTCCTCCACCACAATCATTGAATCCCACACCTGTGGGAATGGCTGCTCAAACATCAAATGTGCCACAAGCAAGTCAGAATGTCCATGGTTTTTCTAATGCCGATACTTGGGTGGTTGACACAGGAACCACTCATCATATGACAGCTCATCTTGAACATCTTAATCAGGCCACTCCTTACAATGGTGACTCTAAAATCACCATAGGAAATGGAGAAGGTTTGAATGTTAAGAATATTGGTGCTTCTGAACTTGTTACTGATACTCATACCTTTGTGCTAAATAATGTATTACATGTTCCACTTATTGCCATGAATCTGTTGTCAGTTAAGAAATTATGTAGAGATAATGGATGTTGGTTTATTTGTGATGATTTGGTGTTCTTTATACAGGACAAGGCAACCCGAGTGATTTTGTACCAAGGAAAGAGTGATGATGGGGAATTGTTCAAGATACCAGTATCTGTCTTTAAGGGTTCATTTGCTGCAAAGTTGGAGCACTGTGGAGCATTTCTTGGAAAGAAAGTGACAAGTTCAATATGGCATAAGAGATTGGGACATCCAAATGAAGAAGTACTGTCTACAATGTTGAAAAATGCGAGTATATCAGTTCATAAAGATTTCTCTTCTACTATTTGTACAGCTTGTATTTCAGGGAAAATGTGTAGATTACCTTTTTCTGTAAAACAAGCTAGAGCAACACATAAATTTGAAAAGATACATTCAGATGTTTGGGGACCATCTCCACAGAGATCTATAGAAGGGTATAGGTATTATGTTAGCTTTGTAGATGACTTCTCAAGATTTGTATGGATTTTTCCAATGATAAATAAATCAGATGTGTTTCCGATTTTTGCCAAGTTTTATGCTTTTGTTCAGGCACAGTTTAACAGTTCAATTAATTGTTTTCAAACTGATGGTGGTGGTATGTCAATAGTATGATGAAAGGTTTTCTGGATCAAAAAGGTATTCTGCATCAGATTTCGTGTCCTTATACACCTCAACAGAATGACATTGCAGAAAGGAAGCATAGGCATTTAGTTGAAACTGCTTTAAGTTTGATGACAGAAGCTTCAATTCCTATTGTGTTTTGGTATCATGCTTGTTCATATGCTGCGTTTTTGATAAATAGGATGCCATGCAAAGGTTTGGATCATAAGTCACCTTATCAGATTTTGTTTGGTGACAATGCTGCAATCCACAATCTTAAAGTGTTTGGGACAGCAATATATCCATATCTTAGACCTTATAATCGAAATAAGCTACAAGCTAGATCAAGTCAATGTGTTTTTCTTGGATTTGCAATGGGATACAAATGAGTGCTATGTTATGATATTCATAGTAGGAAGTTCATTATTTCAAGGCATGTTATACATGATGAGGATGTTTATCCTTTTCAACTAGATTCTGGTACCAAAGGTGTCAATTCAGGAATTTCTCTAAAGTCTCATCAACATTATATAGCTATTCGAATGCCTCATCTAGCTTCAAATACTCCCAATGTAGAACATGATGATCATGGTATTCCAGAAGAAGGCAATTCAGTGTCATCGGCTACACCAGTTATGAATACTGTAATTGAGTCACAATCAAGAGATTCCAGGGAGTCAGTTTTGGTTTCGCAGCGAGATCAAGAGTCTTATTCCCCTCATCATCACTCTGGTACATCATCAGTGTTGCCAGTCCATTCAGATTCCCAACTTCAGGTAATCTTGCCATTTTCATCACAAAATGAATCTTTCATTACCACAGATCCTTCTGATAATATAAATCCTTCTGAGTCTGTTCACCAGATGGTAACAAGGTTGAAAAGTGGTGTCATTCAAAGACGAGATTATACTGCATTTATAGCATCATTTCCTGAGTTGCAATCTTTGCAGCTCACTGAAGACGATTGTTTTAGTGGAGGCTATAGTTTTATTTCTGCCATCACTGATACCTCTGAACCAAATACATTTAGAAAAGCTGCTTCACTACCCCAATGGCAGCAAGCGATGCAAGAAGAATATGATTCCCTTCGAAGTCAAGGCACTTGGATTCTAGTACCACCTCCAAGTGACAGATCTATTGTTGGTAGCAAATGGGTGTATAAAGTGAAGAAAAATCCTGATGGCAGTGTTTCCAGGTATAAAGCACGGCTTGTGGCTCAAGGATTTTCTCAGGAACAAGGTATTGATTACTTGGATACTTTTAGTCCGGTAGTGAGGCATACTACGGTGAGGATTGTATTGGCCTTAGCAGCAAGTAACCATTGGAAACTTCGACAGCTTGACATTAAAAATGCGTTCTTGCATGGTGACTTGCAAGAAGAGATTTACATGAAACAACCACAAGGGTTTGTCGATGCATCCCATCCCACTCATGTGTGCAAATTAATCAAATCCCTATATGGTTTGAAACAAGCTCCAAGGGCGTGGAATTCAAAGTTCACATCTTACTTGACTGCCATGAATTTTCAGGCTTCAGTTTTTGATACAAGTTTGTTTATCAAGCAGGATGATGGGGATATTGTTATTCTTCTCCTTTATGTTGACGATATTATATTGACCGGTTCCAATTCTATCAAGATTCAAAAGATGATTGATGAGTTATCTGAAGTCTTTGATCTTAAGGATATGGGACAATTGACATTTTTTCTGGGATTGCAGATCTCGTATAAGAATAATGGGGATATCTTTGTGCATCAATCAAAATATATAAAGGATGTGATCCATAAGGCAGGTATGGACACATGTAAACCTGCTGCTACTCCATGCAAACCTCATGATCAAATGCTATTTTCTGATGGTTCTTTAATGTCTGATCCATCGCTTTATAGGAGTATCGTCGGATCGTTGCAGTATCTGACCTTTACTAGGCCCGATATTGCATATGCGGTTAATACAGTATGTCAGTTCATGAGTTCTCCGACAGAAAGGCATTATGCAGCAGTGAAACGAATACTCAGATATCTTCATGGTACACTGCACCATGGGATATTATATTCAGCTGATCAAATGACAACAAGGACAATCACTGCTTTTTCAGATGCTGATTGGGCAGCTGATCTCAATACTCGAAGGTCAATCACAGGATATGTAGTGTATCTAGGCAACAATCCCGTGTCTTGGCAATCAAAGAAACAATCTTCAGTATCAAGAAGCTCAACTGAGGCTGAATATAAGGCTCTTGCCCATACCGCAGCTGATGTTGCTTGGATAAGGGGAATCCTAAAGGATTTAGAAGTGTGTCTGCCTTCACCTCCCATAATTCATTGTGATAATATGTCAACCATTGCCCTTACTGCAAATCCTGTTTTTCATTCTCGTATCAAACATCTTGATACTGACTTTCATTTTGTGAGAGAACGTGTTCAACAAGGAGATCTGAAGGTGGTTTACATTCCAACTGAAGATCAAACTGCGGATGTTCTTACAAAAGGTCTTCACAGCCCTGCCTTTCTTCGACATTGTTACAATCTTAGGCTGAGTACCCCAGCCACGATTGAGGGGGAATGTTGAGTATCATAAATCAATGGCTAGATGAACTGCCAACTCATTACAACATTCAAGGGTCAGATAGACAGCCAACTCAGCTTATGTTAGTTAGTTAGTTACGTGAATAGCTTACTAGCTAAGTTTGGATTCCATGTATAAATAACTGAATAACAGATATTGTAATTCAGTAAGGAATATACACAAATCAATACAGTTTCTTTCTCTATTCTTTCTCTTCTTCTTTCTCTTTGATCTCTGTATCTTTCTGTGAGTTCTTCGAAGGTATTATTAGTGGTGTATTATCAAAAACTAGATACTTGATGAAAATAGGATTTGGCACCTTGCCACTATCTCTCACTCCATCTCTCATCTAACAAAAGAACAACGAAATTTATTTTTTATTTTTTTGCATTAATTTGTTGTTTTTATTTTAAACAGTGATGTTTTGGAAGATAATTTCAAAGGGTTGCGAGGGATTTTAAAAGGTTTGTGAAAGGCAGTGTCAAAAGGCTTGCGAGTTGAAGAATGCTACACAGAGAAAGCTTTTATTTCCCATCTTAATTAATCTCAATTTTCTCATCAATCAAACAAAATATAGAAAATCAAGTCGCATATCTATCTACCCAAAAGTGTCCTGGAAATTGATGGGGTCAGGACTCGGGAGGGATGTCCTTGCAGTCAGAAGACGCATGTAAGCGTCTGAACGCCCAGAAAATTACCTGGTCAGTTGGAGAACCAAAGAATCAAGTAAAATGGGAGCTCGTTGATTTGACGGAGCAGAAGATCTATAGACATGATAGAGAAAATTACAGACATCACACAGAGAAATAAATTTGAGATCTATACACCTTTCCTCTCTCGCGAAACGGACCAAATAAACGGGAAAGCCATGATGTTGGGGCAAAATCGGAAGTTCGATAAATTACATTTTTGGGGCTAATTTTGTTGGGTTGGTTTGATATTAGGTTTTGTCCTAATCATTAAATAAAGTTATTAGATGATTTTTTGTTAAAACTTAAAATTTTAAACTACTTTTCATTAATTTTCTTTTTATTTTTTCATAAAATTCCACCCATTTAGCTTGCATTTAAAATATCACTGTGCGGTTGATTTTCTACATCTTAAAGTGGGAAATCTTTCTATTTCCATTTCTTAACATTCGTTTTTTTCTTCTAATGTGATGATTCGCTATGCATGTCAAGTTTTTATATTCATTTCTCCTCACACCCGTCGATACTTTCAGTTCAGTTCTCTTGATGTTCCATGTCTTCGAGTGCGAAGGATGGGACGTTATGGGATCATTTCAAGATAATAGCATCTCACAGTATTGCGATAATTTTGTAGGCTAGAAATAAGACAAGTCGGTGAGGGGATACATCATGTTCCAGGTCTGGTTGAGGCACATGTAAACAACATGAGTGAAGTCTGGGAAGTTTTGCAAACTGGCAGTAATGCAAGGGCTGTTGGCTCAACCAATGCCAATGAGCATAGTAGCCGATCACATTGGTCTGTATATCTTTGTTAAAGTCAAGTTAGTTCTAACTAGCAAAAATGCCTGCGCATTGCTGCGGGACTTGAATGCACCAGCCTTAACCACATTAAATAAGACATTTAACCTGAAAAAAAATTCAGCATAATTATGAACGAACAAAAAGGATAGATGAATGAAAGGTGTCAGTAAGATAAGCAGTTTGATTTTTATATACATTCAATCGAGCTGATTACAAAAGATACAGCTGCAAAAAATGTTCTGTTTCCTGAGAAACATAAGCAACAAACACTAAAACTGGGCAGCTTGGTATATCAACAAAAGGTTTACCATCCAAATCATGTTTAAGCAATTCATCAGGTATATACATCTCATTCAAGAGACGTTTGGACCTACAATTTGATCCACAGTATTCTTATTGCATGTAAAACTAATAATGGGGAACCAAATCTTGGCAAATATAAGAATCACCCTATTTAGTTCACTTCTTCATAAGGGGTAGTCTTATATAAAAGAACTTGAAACAAATTCAAGGTACAGCAACATCAAATACTAAGCATTAGTCTACTCCACGAAATTCAATATTATATGTATGTAACACCATCACAATAAAGGAGTTAAACTGAAGAATGAAATACAAAAATTCACCCATATATATACAAAACCCATCAACGAAAAAGAGGGGTTTAGAAGAATACTCAATCTCACGAATCTGCTCCTCAGCTTCACAGACGCGAAGATGCCTTCAAAATAGACCCAAATCCCAGACTCAGACACAGAGAGAAATATTTAGAAATGTTTTAGACAACAACTCTCACAAAAATAGAACATCGTTTGACGGCGAGAGAGCACAAAGCAAAACGAAAACGAAAGTTAAAACAAAGGAAGATGCAGTCAAACGAAGCGGGAAGCAACAAAGCAAATTTGTGAGAGAACACGAACCCATCACTGATATTAAAATTATTTTTGGGTAAATTGGGTATGAGTGAGGGTACTGACCATCTCCGGGCATCTCATGTTCGAAATTGGAAGAGTTTAAGATGTGATTTTGGTGGAAAATGGGCAGCGCTGCAGAGAGAACAAAGCAAGTCCATGTTTCTGTGGAATCGAAATTGCAGAAATCAAACGATGTAGATGAGGATTTTGAAGATTCTGAATCTAAGAAAGCGAGGAGAAATTTACCTTTGGGGAAGAGTGGTGACCGCTGCTGCTGAAACTGAAAAGATTTTGGCAAATAAGTCGAGAAGGAAGAACTGTGGTTCCATGAGAATAAGTATGTAATAGTATAAGAAACTTACCAGTTAACCATATAATAATCTACTGCAATTCTAAAATGATGTAGTCGTGGACAAAAGTAAAATCTCATCACAGAAATCTTGTAAGTCCTACTATCTTAATATTTTTTTAAAAAAATGAAGAATTACTATCTGCCTTCTATAATTAAAGAAAATAAAAACCAGTTGCTTCTAAGTTTTGGTCACCCATTGTACAGGGAGATAAATTTGGCTCCTTTCTTTGCTAAGCATGGTCTTTTATAAGAAAAATCAGAAGAAAGAATACCGAAAGAATACCAATTTGTGATCAGCTAATTGTTTAACTCAAGCATCTGATTCCTCTGTGTTTAAGGTGAATGCTTTTGTATATCGAAATTAAATTCCAATCCAAACTCAAATTCCAAAACAATTTGTTGTGGTGCCCTTCGTGCATATATAATCCATGTTTTCCTTTTTTTTCATCTGGTCTATCAGATAAATGTGAATACTAAATGAGTGCATTTAAACCAAAAAGTGTTGACAGAGGCATAATTGGAGAAAGAAAAGGTCTTTAAATCAAAAGATGCTTCATGATTGGACATAGAAATGAGTCTCTCTGAACCCTTAGTTGAGAACTTTGTTATCTGACTATTATATCATCTATAAGCTAGTCTGCTATGCGAATCGTGTTTCCGATGTCTTCTAAGTTTCAAAAAACTCTGATGTGGAAATTATTTACTGTGAAGGGTATAACAATTAAATATGAAATTTTTTTATGGTGATGCACTCGTAATGTTTGTGCACCTTCGTGAGTTCGGAGTGCATCACCACCCTCCCCCATATGACCCACTGCCAAACCCACCCAAACACCATCTTGGTAACCTAGCCCTGATGCTACATGCCCAATCCCCCCTCTGCTAACCCCTTGCCCCTCTCCAGATTTCCCGGTCCTGTTGAGCCACCCATGACAGGCATTCTCAGCAAGTAAAAAAACAGAGGCATTCGCAAACAGAAGATACAATATACAGTAAAAGGAAAATAACAACTGAGGAGAAAAAATAAAAACCAAAAAATATATAATCAAACATCCCTCCCTACTTAAAAGCTTGTGGTGCCAACTATTTCATTTGACTGAAAATTATATGTTTGAATACTCACAACCTGCTTACTTGATAGCCATTTTTTCACCTCTTCCAGACCCTGCGTAAAGCGGGAGCCTTGTGCACTGGGTACGACCTTTTAGTGTTTTTCAAAATCACTCATAATCATTTTGGTCCCAATTCTAAAACAGAAAAATGGCAAGAAAAGGGCTTTTTGCAAAAGCATAAGTACATACCAATTCGGCAGTGAATCCTCATGATTCCTCCTGGGACCTTGATGAGATTATTGCTGGTGATCTGAAGATAGAAAGCTTCAATTAGAGTGGCTTGTTTTCTGAGTGCACAAAAAGACAAAAAGGGGAAACAGGGTTCCTAGCATAACACAAACATATTATTGTATACAATGGAATACCTACCGCTAAATAAGAGCAACGCTTTAGAAGTAAAAAGTTGAAATTGTTTACCTTGAGCACAGAGGGCTTTCTACGCTGCAAAGAAAAGGCCCAAAAAAACCAGAGTCTTCTGAAACTGAAAACAAAACCAAATGAAATACACATGTATGATCAAAACCCCTAAAATTACAAAAAGTAAATTTGAATAGAAAACCCTCTTATTGTTCATCTTCATCTGTGCCAATCAAAACTGATTCTTGACAGAATATGTGTGTGTGTGTGTGTGTAAAATTTGCATTTTTGAAATATATAGTTACCCCTATTTGGTTACCCTTATTTCATAGTCTCCATTATTGTTAAGACTTGGAAGCACACTTCCTACAACCAATTCCAAAACATGCATACAAATTTTGCATGTTTGATTTCTGAAAAATAATTTGTACCTAAGCTAGTAGAACTTTAGAAATTTATCTTGCAACCTAATCTATTGCCCATTTCCATTCTAACGTAAAACGACCAAATGGATGCCTAGTCATCTCAACCCTGACATAAATGGACAAATACTGATACACACACTAAATAGAAAGAAACTTAGTTCCAATATAAGCTTAAATGACAAAAATTGAATTTATATATTTAAAATCTAACCATGAAAGCTTCACAAATATAAATAAAAAAGGTGGATAGCTAAGTAGGCTTTGAACAAAAATGATGGCATATAATTATATACATCAAAACAGCATGGAACCAACTTCTTCCTCAAACGATCCAAATTTCTGTAATCTGCAAAGAAAGCAGATCTGTTAGCAACCTAGACACTTTCAAATTTAAAGCCACATTCTGCAATTTAAGCTAAGTAAAGTAAAACCCTCAATTAATCCCCAACTACAAACCTGAATTAAACCTTCAATTAAACTCCAAATTAAACTATTAACAAAACCCAAATTAAATCAGCAATCAGGAAAGATAAAAATACACCTATTAAAAGCATTGCATAACTGAGAAAGCTACATTTCTAAGAAAGATTAAAACCTTTTTACAAAACACACCTACTGAAAAGCCTCACATTTTTAAAGATTGGAAGTTTTTGCTCAAATTTTGTTTCCTTCATTTGTTTAAAGTTCATTTTCTCTCTCTGTTTTACAACTCTACTCACACATATTCACAACATATTTTCAACTTGGAATAAAGAAGTTTGGGAGCAAGAGAAAGGGAGAGGGAGGAGTGGGGATTTGAGCGCCATTGCTGCAGATCCTCGATTTCATCAGTCAAAATGTCAAAATCTCATGTGGCCCGTAAATCCGTCCCTTTTTTTTTAATTATAAATGGTTTTCAGTTTTACATATTCTCTTACATATGCTTCAGTACTTGAAAGGTGGCTTCTTGCTTGTTTAAAACTAATTGAAATTTGTTAAAAACTATGGCATGGACATCATTCAGCACCAGCCAATTTTTTATTTTTTTTCCAATTATCTCAACATTTTCCAGAAAAATATTGAAACATATAATTGCATATCCAACACAAATTTAGGAATACAATCAAAGAACGTGAACACCAAACTTTGTACGTGGTTTGACTACTTGCCTGCACCTATATCAACACTCAAAGTTCATTGCAAAGCACAATACTAAGGGCTGGTTTGGTATTGCTGTGCTTTGGAAAAAAGTTGCTATGAGAATAAGCGGCTGTGTTGTGAAAATAAGCGGCTGTGAAATAAATCAGCAGAGTGTTTGGTAAACTTTTTTGTAAAAGTGTTTTTGGAAAAAAAAAGCAGTCTGATAATGGGTCTTTTCATTAAAGGAGCACTGTAGCTCCGTGTGCTTTGAAAAAAAAGCCAGTTTTCCAAAGCTGCAAATAGCAGCTTCAGATTTTTCCTTTGATTTCAGCTTATTCTCACAGCAGCTTCCAAAATAAGCCTTTTTTTTTTCAGTTTACCAAACACCTAAAACCCTCACAGCTTTTTTTCATGGGTGCTTTTTTTTAAGCACCTCACTCCCAAACCATCCCTAGATCAAACTAAAGTTTTACCGTGCTAAAGCTGCAAACAGGGGAGCTTGGAAATTAATATTGTTGTGGCATGTGAATTCCCAAGTGGTATTAAACTATCAATGATCATAAGATAGCTAATGATGAAAAAGAAACTAAAGAACGAAAAACAATGATGCATTTGAACACATAGAGAAGAAACTTGTTTCAAAATTATACTACCTAGCAACAGAGGAGCAAAACAATAAATAAAACAGCCTTCTAACACCCTTATCACACAAATAGAGAATCAACAAAACATGGAGAAACAACCTAGCAACAGAGGGATATTCAAAGGATGAAAAGCAGAAAAGGAACCTGAATTCGACTTTTTGAGAAGGAAACAACAGCAAAGCATGAAGAAAACAGAAATTAGCACAGTGCAACACCCCAAGTTTAAAAGACACAACCTTACTCTAACAGTGTACAAAACAGTGCACCAAACAGACTTATCTTCGTAACACCCAACTAAACAAGCTATAAACATCCATTACAATTTTGTCGAAACAAAAAATTGTCAATCATAGTTTTAACAAAGCAAATGGGAAACAAACAATAAACAATGATTTCTGAACAATGTTTTACCTGTTGAATTAGATGACAAAACTGAAAACCCTCTCCTCTCCCATACCTCCCTCGGACATCCTCTGCTCATCAGCCCCGTGGGGTAACCCGTTAACCCCCAAAAACGCACAGCATGCTCTCTGCCCTCTCTCTCTCTCCCTGTCCATCAGTCCCTCAAAAAGTGGGAAAAAAAAAAATCTCCAAACACAAAACATTGAATTCCATTACCTTGTTGTTAATGACCTCTTTCTCAGTCAGAATCGCCAGAGCTCCGAACTGTCGACCAGGACCATGTCGCCTTTGCGCACCTGTGGCTAGAGCTGAAGAGGAGATTCAGAATTATAATATATCATACTGACAGATTCTCAGACACATTTCATCGAACACCTAATGTGCCACGTTCTCATATGCTTTCTTGTAAGATTAATTGAAGAACAGTAAGTTTTTGAACAAAATTAACTTCCAGATAAGTAATTTAATAGAAAAGAAGCAATAAAAAAACCCAGAAATCTTTAATTGAAGAACAATACTTGGTATTTGAACAAAATTTAACTTCCAGATGAGTAATTTAACAGAGAAGCAGCAAAAAGAAACCCAGAAAACTTGAAAAAAAATTGTCTATAAGAAATGAAATTGAGCTCAAAAACTGGAAATCTCACTTCAATTAAGCAGCTTTTCATATATTTACAGCTTAAATATGCATGATAACAAAAAGAAGCATCATTTCTTCACTAATTGGACACTAACAGAAAAACCCTAATTCATATTATTCAAATTACAAATACAAAGTCGACCAAATAGCTAAGAAAGCTGAAGGGATTTACCTTTGGATTCTTTGGCTTTCAGATGGAGTTTGCTTGTGTGTAGGCCTGCAACTTCGTTTGTAGGCGTGATGTTTCCATGGAATTTCTCTCGGGTTTACATAGAGAGCAAAGCGAGAGAGCTCTCCAGATTTTGAGCAAAATCCCCTTAAACTACGATGTATATAGCTTCAGTTGGGATACATGTAAACAAATTCAAAGGTCAAAACCTGAAACTGAGCTCAAAAACTGGAAATATCACTTCAATTAAGCAGTTTTTCAGATGTTTACAGCTTAAATATGCATGATAACAAAACAGAAGCATCCTTTCTTGACCAATTGGACACTAACAGAAAAACCCTAATTCATATTATTCAGATTACAAATACAAAGTCGACCAAATAGCTAATAAAGCTGGACAATTTGACCCCAATCCAACACAAAAATTGTTGTGGTTATACATGCAATACCCGCCTAAAATATCAACAATTCCAAATTAAAATGGAAAATGAAATGAAGCAACATAGATTGAATACAATTTGGGGAAAATTATCTCACCTGGAGCTCTGAATCTCCAAGAAGTCCCGATCTGAGCAGGCTCTGAATTGGGATGAAGCCATTAGGTTTGGGGCGAGAGAAACACGGAGCTACTGTGAGGGAGAGAGCATGCGTTGTCCTTTTGTTTTATACAGCCACTGGACCGCAGTTCCTTCACAAAAAAATTATATGCATGTGTTAGTTTTTCAAGTTCTAGTCTTGCAATCGACTAAAGAACACCATAATCGAAGAGTTTGAAGGGGTTTACCTTTGGATTCTTCCGCTTTCAGATGGAGTTGTTTGGTGTATCAGACTTCTGAGCTTCTTTTTCTTCTATAAGACCTTTTGGTCCTCCACCTTTGTCATTTCCTCCTCATCGCCTACTTCCACATCATCTACACGCCAACACTGCCTCTAGAAGAGCCTTACCAATAACCAAGTTAATAAGCATAAGTTCAAACTTAAACAAATATAAAATGATATATGTACAAAAAAAAATTGTTCCATTTTTACATGAACAACTAAGCAAAAGCATTATTACAACTAAGCATAAATTTTGAGGACAAACCTAAACCAGATGCTTTCATCGTTAACACAAATAACCATCTATATGAATACTAATTGCATACTCCCTCAAGGTCCTATGGATAATTATGAATGTTTACAAATTCACCTGCCAATGACAAACACAAAAATAATACAAAAAGTTTTAACATGAATAAAAAACATATGTATACGAAATGGTAAGCATATTAATCTATAAGATATTGATGATTCACATACAGCCAATAAGAAAGGTATCATATAAGTGTTGCATAAATAAAATGACACAGTAATCCAAACAACCACTACAAACGGCAATGTCATTACGAAATAACGCAACTTTCTTTGGATCAAGAACTTAAAACACCAAGCAACTTCACATTGTTCAACAAAAATCATAACCAATAATTCATACACATTCACAGATTTTCATAACAATTGAACAACAACAAATTAAACTAAGCAAATAAAAAAAATTCT
This sequence comes from Malus sylvestris, assembly GCF_916048215.2. Taxonomy (NCBI): domain Eukaryota; kingdom Viridiplantae; phylum Streptophyta; class Magnoliopsida; order Rosales; family Rosaceae; genus Malus; species Malus sylvestris. Next base: position 33,822,857 of record NC_062264.1, on the reverse strand, counting down.
TGGAATTCAATCGAAATAAGTAGAAGATCAAATGAAAGGTGAACCAGTAGCTCTAGTTTATTACCCTCAATATTCGATATTGGAATGCAGTGCAACACTACAAATTACGAACAATAAACATGAAAAAAATAAAACCCTGAAAAGGATACGGCAATGCATCGGCTGCATGATCCAAATTTACCACAAAAACTTTCCTGCACACCAAAACAACAAATTGCCACTGTAAATATTTCAGATGTATTCAAAAACCAAAATTGAAGCCATGGAAAAACTTGAAAACCCAGAATTCAGAGTGAAATTTTTTACCTTCGGATGAGCTAGATATACTCAGACATGCCATTGCAGTAAATGGTCTTTCCTAACCCAGGCGGGCCAATCACCACTTGCCCAAAAAACCATTTTTGGGTTTTAACATTGAGCAGTAATAAACCCAACAAAGAAATTAGTCAGGTAAAACTAACATCTCATTTCAATTTTTCAATTGACTATTTAATTATGTAAATCTCACCTCCAAGTGTTTTAAAATCACAGAAGTTGTTAACTATGTCATCTGATAATCAATAAATTTAAGAAAATTTAAAATGAATTTGATTCACTCCAAATGCTGATATTATATGTTAACATATATATTCACACCAACAAAAAAATTCAGTTTTGAGCAGCTGAGATCAAAATAAAAACAAAAGACACTAATTCCAGTGCCTACACATATAAACATCGCATAAAAACACTCATTTTCAAATGGGGGGCAATCTCATATAAAGTTATATGTTTATATGGGTAGCAAATAAGCAGTACAGATGCAGGCACATTTATAAAGCTAAACCACATATCGATTTCATAAGCATATTTTGCTCAAGCTTTTATCAAGGGAGACATGCAAAATCATACAGAAACATCCATGAGCAAACTGGACAATTTCAATATATATGGAAGCACACATGAAATCATAATGAATTACCAGAAGCTCACACTCAACATATCCTAGTACATTAATGAAGCTGCCCATTTACAATCAGGCACAAAACTATACAATGCTTGCAAATATTTAGCCATAAACCAAACATCAGAATTGAATCTAAGATTTGAGGATCGATCCCATACCAGCTTAACAGCGACCTCCTCCCCACCATGTACATTTACACCTAACACTAGAAGAGCAATTTCATTACAAAACACATTAAATTAACACAATGAATAATTTTCTAAGGAAAAAAGGATATCAAACACTGATTACCATACCTAAATAGAGTTCTTCGAAAGACCCACTCCCAATCTTCCTCCCTAGCTTAAACTTCCCAACAATCACATGTTCCATGATGCAACAATGTCCAATAGGATTTGACCCACAGGCTCAAACTGGTTTTATTTGATAGCAATTTGTGCAAAATTCTGCCTTCCCAATCAAATCCAGCTGCACGACATGCTCAACCGGCGAAAATATGCATATCCCCTTCTGATTCATCCACTTTGAAATCTGCAACCTAAAACACATTATTACAAAAGCAGAGGAACGAGGATGGAGAAGCTATCTTGTGAATTTCATATGAGAAAACAAATGATACCCAAATCTCAACATTAGTGTAGTAGATGAGTGAATAATATATGACAAAAAAAATCAATGGTGCATACTAAAAATGAGTGAATAGAGTAAGACAGAGCACATGAGTGACTTTGAAATGAATGAATTAAATTCCAAAAGTGAGTGACAAAGAATAACTAAGGTAGAAGCTTAACTACCCTATCAATTTTAAATTCAATGTCTGTTCACTGCACATGCCTTCACTTATATATTAAATTTTGTTCTAATTCAATGTATGTTCACTGCATGCTAATCTATGTTTTGGCACACTCTTACTAGGATTTGGTCACAAAACTACAACCATTTTTATAAATTCCATAAGCCAACAATGGAAAATGAAAATCACGAAGCAACCTAGAAGGAGGTAGAAAACAGAAATCAAAGAACGGAACATTTGAGAACCAAAATGTTAAAAACAACACATACCCATTTCAAAGACCAAAAATCATGCAAAGATAAAAAAATCCCAAAAATTCAGTATCTTAGCACTCCCTGCAAAAGGCCAAAATCAGAAAATTAGAAAAATAGAATTTGATAACATTATACTTTAAAAACACTAAAATTTCTAGTCAAAGGAAAAGTAATACCTCTGCAAAAAAATAAAAAATAAGCAAGGGATAAAAACTCAAATCGCAAAAACTAAAATCAGCAAAATAAATCCTATAGTTTGATAAAAATTTAGGAGAAGAGTAAGATTGGATACACAAAGAGAGGGTGGCCTTGTATTTCTGCTACTCTGAAATGCAATCCTCATTGTCCCAGGGGCCTTCAAACTTCTCCGAATAACACCTGCACACAGAAACAATATCCATTTACCGTATTCAGAAATCGAAAAATGGATTTTAGAGAGAGGAGAGATAATTAGGGTTTAAGAGTAATCGTGGAAACTAATTCTGCTGAGAGGAAGCAATTGTGGTCCGCATCTTCACACAACAAATTGGAACGTGGGATTGCATACATTTGGGGTTTTAACAGTAACCAGCAGTCATTCAAAATTTACCAGTCACAATTAGAGCTTAAGTGATACCTTGATTACAGTCATCAATACGCCTACTCACACACTAAGACCTAAACCCTAAATCATTCGGATCCTTCTTTTTCTCCTCCTTGGAGACTCTGATTCAAGTAAAATCAAACATTCAAACAACTCATCTCTCACTTGATTGATTGTTACTAAATGAATGTTGTTTAATGAGAACTTAACCTGAGGGCTTGAGTTTATGATTTTAATCCATATGTTTGAGGTCTTTCACTGAATCTTCATGTATGTTGAAATTGGATCTTGCAGATTTCATATTGCCAATTAAATCATTAAAAAACTAACCTCGTTTCAAATTATATCATGAATTTTCTTTTGTTTGTTTCTTATTCTTGTTAGTTTTACTATTCTGGTGTCACATAATTTCATCTCATCTAAAAGTGAAACTTCGCTCCTTTGTCAGATCACCGTTCAAGATATACCTATAGCTCCTGCTTCAGTGCTATCTCTTAAAGAAAATGAGAGGTTGGACCTTCCCGATGTACCAACCAAAGTACCAGTTGCACCTGATCTGGTTACGAATGATGAAGTTTCCACTAAGACAAAAGGTCTCTCTCTCTCTCTCTCTCACACACACACACACACAACAAGAACCCGACAAACACAATGCTAACTGCTCGTTGCTCGCGTTAACTCGTCAATAATACTTATTTGTAATTTAATTAATAAAAAAATTAAACGCTTGAATCAAAAAGTAAGAAATTAAGAGAGAAATGGAGAAATACCTGGAATGGAATAAGTGAATCGTAGATGAAGGAGTATATGTTTTAATTTCTGTTTCCAAACTAGAACCAAACCAATTTAGGACAAAAATGAACAATGCTTTCAATTTTTTTCAAGAATTTAACAATTGACCTGAATCAAAATATTAAGAGGCGAAGAGCTTATGTATGTATGAGCTGACGAATGAAACTGGAGAATTTTTTGTGCTTGAAATAGCCGGGGAGCAGAACCCAAGCGAACTTGCAAGAAGAGAGACGGAGCAGGAGTAGCAGACACGGAGGAGGTAGAGGGAGTCGATCCAAAAGTCAGGATCGATGATGTTCTCTCAGTCGACGACGGCCTCAGTTCGGCTCAAATTTGAATCCCCTCTAACATCGTTCCTCGGAGGTTAGGTTGTTGGTTTTGCAGAGTCGCCTGAAACTGGGCTTGCTGATTTGTCAACATCCTCACCCGATTTTTGAGCTTCTTCTTCTTCTTCTCTGGTTTTTAGGGTTCCTTCGACTTGGCGTTATCATCGTAATTCTGCAAGCCTCAGGCTCTCTCTCCCTCTCTGCCCGTTTTGTCCCCTTCCCCTCTCTCTCCCCAAGTAAAACCTGAGATGCAGCGGCTGAAAATCGAGTCTCAAGCTTGAGTGGCATTTTTGTAAATAAAGCGAAAGTTGGCTAAAAGTGTCCGAGTGGCAGTCTTGTAAATAAACTGAAATGTAGTTCAAAACACTGTTCATTGGTACAGTGCAATTGAAAAGCCTTCTTTAGACTACAACAACAACAACAACAACAAAGCCTTTTCCCACTAAGTGGGGTCGGCTATATGAATCATAGAACGCCATTGCACTCGGTTTTGTGTCATGTCCTCCGTTAGATCCAAGTACTCTAAGTCTTTTCTTAGGGTCTCTTCCAAAGTTTTCCTAGGTCTTCCTCTACCCCTTCGGCCCTGAACCTCTATCCCGTAGTCACATCTTCGAACCGGAGCTTCAGTAGACCTTCTTTGCACATGTCCAAACCCATTTTGTGTACGCGTTGATGCTTCACTGCCCAACATTCTGTGCCATACAGCATCACCGACCTTATTGCCGTCTTATAAAATTTTCCCTTGAGCTTTAGTGGCCTACGACGGTCACACAACACGCTGGATGCACTCTTCCACTTTATCCATCCAGCTTGTATTCTATGGTTAAGATCTCCATCTAATTCTCCGTTATTTTGCAAGATAGATCCTAGGTAGCGAAAACGGTTGCTCTTTGGTATTTCCTGATCTCCGATCCTCACCCCTAACTCATTTTGGCCTCCATTTGCACTGAACTTGCACTCCATATATTCTGTCTTTGATCGGCTTAGGCGAAGACATTTAGATTCCAACACTTCTCTCCAAAGGTTAAGCTTCGCATCTACCCCTCCTGAGTTTCATCTATCAACACTATATCGTTTGCGAAAAGCATACACCAAGGAATATCATCTTGAATATGTCCTGTTAACTCATCCATTACCAACACAAAAAGGTAAGGACTTAAGGATTGTTGATGCACAAAATTAGTGAGGACTTTGGTACAACATAAAGTATTAAGTTTGTGATATTCGCTAGATTGCTCTGGTCATTAGTGTGGATAAGTATGTAAATGGATAGAGACAGGAAAGCAAACACAAGATGTACGTGGTTCACCCAGATTGGCTACGTCCACGGAGTAAAGGAGTTCTCATTAATTGTGAAGGGTTTACACAAGTACATAGGTTCAAGCTCTGATTTAGTGAGTACAAGTGAATGATTTAGTACAAATGACATAGGTTCAAGCTCTCATCTTCACTTGCCTTATCTGTCTCATAGGTAGATGTGGCATCTTCTCTGGAAGTACTCTTGCTCCATCCAGGGGTGGTATCTTTAACTGGTGGAGATGCACAAGGTAATGTATCAATTTAACTTAAAGCTTACTTGTAGTTTCAGGCTTGGTCAAGCACGATACAAACCATGTAGTAAGAGTTCCCCAAGTCGCCGAGGTAGGGGATCTGCTGAAAGAGGTGACAGACAAGGTAAGCAATCAGAGCTCTAAGCAATCAGTCCCAGATCAGAAGTTTGATTTCGAGTTCCGGCTGATTGTTCTCATTCTCCCTATCTTGCAGGCAGCATGAAGGATAAAGAGAAGAAAAGGAGAATAGATGATATGAGATACTTTTGCTTTTGAAGAAGTAACTTTCCACAGGTTTATTCTTGAATTGGGCTGGAGGATTTTCTGGTTTCCTCCAGAGTATAAGGCCGACTGAAGAATTTGAGGGTCAAAACAAGTCCATCAAATCTAGAGTACGTTCGACCCTGCTGATATGGGATACTTTTGCTGTTGACAAAGTAGTGGATGTATTAGCACGTGTTCTATTACGCTTGTCTCCACATGCTTCCTTGTATCCTTCTCACTTTTCCTATCTGTTCCTCAGGTAGATGTGGTATCTTCTCTGGAAGCATAAGATGTTGAAGATGAGTACTCGAGAGCAATGCCAGCTAAGTAATCAGGTAAGGGATTCCAGGCAGTCAGTTCCTGACTAGAAGCTTGATTCCAAGTGCTGACTGCTTGCTCTCTTTCTCCTTGTCTTGCAGGTAAGAACAAGGCCAAAGGAAAAGACAAGGAAAAAGCATGATATGGGATACTCTTGCTTTTAACCCTGATGATATGAGATATTCTTGCTCTGGTGTAGCTTGTTTGCAGAGGGATTATCGGGGGGAAAGAAAGCTGAGTATTTCGAGAGGCTTCGTTGGGAGTGCCATCTTAGATATGAGGAAGGGTTGAGCATTTTTGCAGGTCTGCCTGTCTGTTGAGGATAGAGGTCGACATATATAGGAGTTTCCCTAACAACAAGTAGTAATGCTATTCCTTTACCCTGCTTGGTCATAGCATGGTAGTGGGAGCTGCCAGCTTCACGTGTGTCAGAGCACTTTGAAAAAGTGGTCTGTGGTATTTGGAAAGCTGATGTTGCGTGTGAAGATTACAGACAAGCTTTATCCAAGGAGATCTGGCTCTCGAAGTTGAGAAAGTGGTGCCTCTTCGGTTTTTGAACAAGAAATCCTGTCGGGGATCTGGCTCTCGAGATTTGGAGAATGGTGCCTCTTCGATTTTTGAGAGAGCAATCCTGCTGGGAGTCTGGCTCTCGAGATTCGGAGAGCGGTGTCTCTTCGATTTTTGATAAAGTAATCATGTTAGGAGTCTGGCTCTCGAGATTCGGAGGACGGTGCCTCTTCGATTTTGGAGCAAGCAATCTTGTTGGGAGTGTTTTCTCGAATGTGAGTAAAGGTTGGGCATGTTTGCTAGTCTACCTTGCCACGGAGCACAAAGGTTGACACATAGGGACTTTCCAATTATCCAGTAGTGGTGATGTTCCTTTACCTTTGTGGGTAATAATATGGTAGCTAGATCTTCAAAATTTATGTGTCTAAACTTTGTTAGTGCTGTTTCTTTGCTATTCTTTTACCCTTCTTGGTCATAGCGATGTAGTGGGAGCTGCAAGCTTCACGTGTCTAAACTTTGTAGAGATCTTTGGCAAATTAGCTGTGGTACCCATGAGTTGATGGTGCGTGTGGAAAGTGGATGATTGAACAGTAAGATTCATGTGCTTTCTACTTCACCAGAAATCTTCAACAAAATACCCGTAATTTCAGCAAAGTTGAGTGTGCATGTGACAGGTGCTGACAAGGCTGAGAAAAGCAGGTGCCTCTTCGATTTCTGAGATCGGCCTTCGTGGTCTTTGAGCAGCCTAGCTTTTGAGAAAGCAAGCGCCTCTTCGATTTCTAAGATCAGCCTTCGTGGTCTTTGAGCAGCCCAGCTTTTGAGAAAGCAAACGCCTCTTCGATTTCTGAGATCGGCCCTCGTGGTCTCTGAGCAACCCAGCTTTTGAGAAAGCAAACGCCTCTTCGATTTCTGGGCAGGCGCCTCTTCGATTTCTGAAGCTCCGTCGAGTGCAGATTTTTATAAAGGCTGGCATTAAGTTCCAAAGCACACTTGAATCTTCACCAGTAGAAGCTCCATTCTTGCACTTCTAAGATCTTGATTTGTCCGACCTTTTCTCTCTTCAACACCTTTGAAAATGTCTGGCCTCTCCGACCGTCGTTTTGACTTGAACCTTGTTGAAGAGGCAGCCACGCCTTCTCCAGACAACATATGGCGCCCATCCTTCTTATCCCCTACTGGTCCTCTTACCGTTGGGGATTCCGTGATGAAGAATGATATGACTGCTGCGGTGGTGGCCAGGAACCTTCTCACTCCCAAATATAACAGACTACTTTCCAAACGGTCTGATGAGTTGGCTGTTAAGGATTCTCTAGCTCTAAGTGTTCAGTGTGCAGGTTCTGTGTCTAATATGGCCCAACGCCTATTTGCTCGAACCCGCCAAGTTGAATCATTGGCGGCTGAAGTGATGAGTCTCAAACAGGAGATTAGAGGGCTCAAGCATGAGAATAAACAGTTGCACCGGCTCGCACATGACTATGCTACAAACATGAAGAGGAAGCTTGACCAGATGAAGGAATCTGATGGTCAGGTTTTACTTGATCATCAGCGGTTTGTGGGTTTGTTCCAAAGGCATTTATTGCCTTCGTCTTCTAGGGCTGTACCGCGTAATGAAGCTCCAAATGATCAACCTCCGATGCCTCCTCCTTCTAGGGTTCTGTCCAGTACTGAGGCTCCGAATGATCCCCCTCCGGTGCTTTCTCTTTCTAGGGCTCTACCGACTGCTGAGACTTCTTCTAAGCAACCTTTGTGAAGGCTCCCTTTTATTTGTTTATTTTGACTCATGTATATGTACATATTTGTAACTTATCGGAGATATCAATAAATAAGCTTTGCTTCATTTCAACGTATTGCGTTAAATACACCAAAGCCTTCTTCACTGAGTGGGGTCGGCTATATGAATCTTAGAACGCCATTATGCTCGGTCTTGTGTCATGTCCCCCGTTAGATCCAAATACTCTAAGTCTTTTCTTAGAGTCTCTTCCAAAGTTTTCCTAGGTCTTCCTCTACTCCTTCGGCTCTTAACCTCTGTCCCGTAGTCGCATCTTCTAACCGGAGCGTCAGTAGGCCTTCTTTGCACATGTCCAAACCACCGTAACCGATTTTCTCTCAATTTTCCTACAATTTCAGCTACTCCTACTTTACCTCGGATATCCTCATTCCTAATCTTACCCTTTCTCGTGTGCCCACACATCCAACGAAGCATCCTCATCTCCACTACACCCATTTTGTGTACGTGTTGATGCTTCACCGCCCAACATTCTGTGCCATACAGCATCGCCGGCCTTATTGCCGTCCTATAAAATTTTTCCTTGAGCTTCAGTGGCATACGGCGGTCACACAACACGCCGGATGCACTCTTCCACTTCATCCATCCAGCTTGTATTCTATGGTTGAGATCTCCATCTAATTCTCCGTTCTTTTGCAAGATAGATCCTAAGTAGCGAAAACGATCGCTCTTTGGTATTTCCTGATCTTCGATCCTCACCCCTAACTCATTTTGGCCTCCATTTGCACTGAACTTGCACTCCATATATTCTATCTTTGATCGGCTTAGGCGAAGAGCTTTAGATTCCAACACTTCTCTCCAAAGGTTAAGCTTCGCATTTACCCCTTCCTGAGTTTCATCTATCAACATTATATCGTCTACGAAAAGCATACACCAAGGAATATCATCTTGAATATGTCCTGTTAACTCATCCATTACCAACGCAAAAAGATAAGGACTTAAGGATGAGCCTTGATGTAATCCTACAGTTATGGGGAAGCTTTCGGTTTGTCCTTCATGAGTTCTTACGGCAGTCTTTGCTCCCTCATACATATCCTTTATAGCTTGGATATATGCTACTCGTACTCATTTCTTCTCTAAAATCCTCCAAAGAATGTCTCTTGGGACCCTATCATATGCTTTTTCCAAATCTATAAAGACCATGTGTAAATCCTTTTTCCCATCTCTATATCTTTCCATCAATCTTCGTAAGAGATAGATTGCCTCCATGGTTGAGCGCCCTGGCATGAACCCGATTTGGTTGTCCGAAACCCGTGTCTCTTGCCTCAATCTATGCTCAATGACTCTCTCCCAAAGCTTCATTGTATGACTCATTAGCTTAATACCCCTATAGTTCATGCAATTTTGTACGTCGCCCTTATTCTTGTAGATAGGCACCAAAGTGCTATTTCGCCACTCATTTGGCATCTTCTTTGTTTTCAAAATCCTTTTGAAAAGGTCAGTAAGCCATGCTATACCTGTCTCTCCCAAGACTTTCCACACTTCGATCGGTATATCGTCTAGGCCCACTGCTTTTCTATGCTTCATCTTCTTCAAAGCTACAACCACTTCTTCCTTCCTGAATCGACGATAAAATGAGTAGTTTCTATACTCTTCTGAGTTACTCAACTCCCCTAAAGAAGTACTCCTTTCATGTCCTTCATTAAAAAGATTATGAAAATAACCTCTCCATCTGTCTTTGAGCGCATTCTCTGTAGCAAGAACCATTCCATCCTCATCCTTGATGCACCTCACTTGGTTTAGGTCCCTTGTCTTTTTTTCCCTTGCTCTAGCTAGTTTATAGATATCCAACTCTCCTTCTTTGGTATCTAGTCGCTTATACATGTCGTCATAAGCCGCTAACTTAGCTTCTCTCACAGCTTTCTTCGCCTCTTGCTTCGCTCTTCTATACCTTTCACCATTTTCATCGGTCATGTCCTTGTATAAGGCTTTACAACATTCCTTCTTAGCCTTCACCTTTGTTTGTACCTCCTCATTCCACCACCAAGATTCATTTTGGTATGGAGCAGAGCCCTTGGACTCTCCTAATACCTCTTTTGCTACTTTTCGAATACAACTAGCCATAGAATCCCACCTTTGGCTAGCTTCCCCCTCTCTATCCCACTCACACTGGGTGATTACTTTCTCTTTGAAAATGGCTAGTTTTTCTCCTTTTAGATTCCACCATCTAGTCCTTGGGCACTTCGAAGTCTTGTTCTTTTTTCTCACTCTTTTGATATGTACATCCATCACCAACAAGCGATATTGATTAGCCAAGCTTTCTCCCGGTATAACTTTGCAATCCTTACAAGTTATACGATCCCATTTCCTCATTAGAAGAAAATCTATTTGTGTTTTTGACGACCCACTCTTGTAGGTGATCACATGTTCTTCTCTCTTCTTAAAGAAGGTGTTGGCTAAGAAGAGATCATATGCCATTGCAAAATCCAAGATAGCTTCCCCATCCTCGTTTCTCTCCCCAAAACCATGGCCACCATGAAAACCTCTATAGTTGCCTGTCTCCCGGCCCACATGTCCATTTAAATCTCCTCCTATAAATAACTTCTCCGTCTGGGCAATTCCTTACACCAAGTCTCCAAGGTCTTCCCAAAATTTCTCCTTCGAACTCGTATCCAACCCTACTTGAGGTGCGTACGCACTAATCACATTGATGAGTTCTTGTCCTATTACAATCTTGATTGCCATGATTCTATCTCCTACCCTCTTGACATCTACAACATCTTGTGTCAAGGTCTTGTCCACGATGATGCCAACACCATTTCTCGTTCTATTTGTGCCCGAATACCAAAGTTTAAACCCTGAGTTTTCTAGATCCTTTGCCTTAAGACCAACCCACTTAGTTTCTTGTAGGCACATAATATTTATCCTTCTCCTCACCATAACTTCCACTACTTCCATAGATTTTCCCGTTAAGGTTCCTATATTCCACGTTCCTAAACGCATTCTACTCTCTTGAACTCTACCCTTCTGTCCTAGCTTCTTCACCCTCCCCCGTCCAATAGGATCAAAGTACTTCTTTTGTGTGTCCTGTGTAAAGTTGATAGGAGCATATGCTCCCAAACAACTTTGAGTGGAGTCGTTTGAAAAGAAGTTTCTATGGCCCCCTTGCTCATTTAACACTGCATCCAGGTGCCGATGGAGATACAGCGACCCTTGCTCACTTATCACTGTGCTCGGGCCACACAGCGCGCCACTTACGGATGACGCCCTAGCTTTAGCACGATTTCGTTCTGGATTCATTTTCATAAGGATTCGACGTAACTGAGGAGTGCCGGCTGTCGACTACCTGAAGCCCTCCCCCTCCTCCTTTACCCGGGCTTGGGACCGGCAATGTAAGATAAACTTACACAGGCGGAGTTGAAAAGCCTTCTTTAGACTAAAGTAATAAAATAATAATTTGTGTCAAATAGGCTCTGGAACAAAGATCGATTGCTAAATGTTCGAGTGGTCCTCTCTAAATGCAGCATACACTGTGTAATGGTGAAGGGAGAGCATTTGTTGAATGGGGAATGCACAAGAAGTAAGCTCTGGTTGGTGGATCTAGCAGGGTGTGAGCGTGTAGCGAAGACAGAAGTGCAAGGAGAACAACTCAAGGAAACTCAAAACATAAATAGATCTCTGTCTTCCCTTGGTGATGTCATATCTGCACTTGCAACTAAAAGCTCACACATACCTTTCAGGTTAATGAATAGCTCTTTGTTTATATTGGCCAAGTTGCCACATTATGCATTCAGCTATTACGTTCTTTTACTAAATTATGTCTTCTGTGCAGGAACTCGAAGCTTACCCACTTGCTTCAAGACTCTTTAGGTACTTCATTTGGATCACAGAAGAATCGACAATTCTTATTCTGAGTTGTTTAATATTCCAAGTTCATATTTTTTTTATTCTCTGGTTTCTTGGATAAATTAAACGTAAAACTAATGAATATCATTCGTTGTTTCAGGAGGAGACTCAAAGACACTCATGTTTGTTCAGATAAGTCCTAATGAAAATGATGTGAGTGAGACACTTTGCTCACTGAACTTTGCAAGTAGAGTGCGAGGGATAGAGTTGGGTCCGGCAAAGAGGCAACTGGACACTTCTGAAATTTTGAGATACAAACAGATGGTAATTTACTGTGCTTGACGCTACTGCAGATTCCAGATTTTGTTTAAAACCTTGACGGTTTGCTACCATTTTGATTGAATAATTCATCTATTAAATTTCTAACAATCTCGGATCTTTGGTATGCTAGTTTGAGAAAACCAAGCTAGACGTCAAGAGCAAAGATGTACAGATCAGGAAGATGGAGGAAACAGTTCATGGATTAGAATTGAAGATAAAAGAAAGAGACCTGAAGAATAAAAACCTGCAAGACAAGGTATTGTACACAAGAGGTCCTTTTTTTTCAGTTTATATACATAAAGTATAAGAGTTTCAGGTACTAATGTAGTACATTTTCCAGGTAAAAGAATTGGAAGCACAACTTTTAATCGAGAGAAAGCTGGCACGTCAGCACGTTGACACAAAGATAGCCGAGCAGCACCAGCAGCAAATCAAACATCAACAAGATGAGCAATCTATTGCACCCACAAGGCCACCGTTTACAAACCGACCATTAACAAGTCACAAGATCCTCAGTGAAACAGGCAGTGCATTGGGAAAAGATCAAGTAAACCCTTTGCAACCACTAATGGAGAAGACCAACAACAAACCCTCAGCACCATCTTTTCATACATCGGATGGTTTTGTCAAGCATGTTGATGCTACAGAGAAAGAAAACAACCCTGAAATGGCTGAACAATTTCTTGCTCCAAAGAAAACAGGAAGAGTATCTATTTGTCCAACATTTCAGCGGATTCCAGTAACCGCAGCTCCAACTCCCTAATCCCACTCCCAAGTGTACCATTCCCTGTCCAATCCCCGCCACTTGCATTACCATTGGCACCCATAGCATGCCATGCTGATAAGAAAGTAGATCCAGAGGTGCGTGAGACTGACTACTTGCCAGAACAGACACCTTGTAGCAGTCCAAAAGTCATCAGAAATGGCGGCAAAAAGCTAAACAGCATATTGAGACGAAGCCTCCAAAAGAAAATCCAGATAAAGTCCCCAATGCCGCCACACATGAGAAAAGGCGTGAATGTAGGGATGGAGAAGGTTAGAGTCTCTATTGGAAGCCGAGGGAGGATGGCGCACAAGGTGTTGCTAGGAAATGGCAGAAGAGCGGGAACTAAAGAAAGCCAGGAGCCTATTAGTCTTAGGGAAAAGGAGAGGGGGTGGAATATAATTGGTACAGCAGCGAGAACTGCTACTAAAAGCTAATGACAATGTATGTACTTCATTCAGTTATGGTGTGAGCCAGAGGGTATATTCTTGTATCCTACAGGCTTGGAGAGGGAGGGAGAGAACTAATCATTTGTCTATTTACTAATGTACAGAACTTGAGATTATGTTTGAGAATATCAATGGTATGTGCTTTCTGGTGACACCTGATTAAAACTGATATACAAGTCAAAAAAGAAAAAAGTCGTCTCGACTCGCGTCTAAGAATTCTTCTATGTAACAGTACTGAAATCAAACCAATCGCGATTAGTATTAACGTGACACATAAGTCATTGTTAATGACGCATTATTATTTGAAGACGGTCGTTCTGTTTTCAATTTTGTGTAAGCTGAGTGAGTGCAGCTGCAAAGACAGCTGCAAAGAAATGATGGAAGTGATCATTGCAGTAGGAGTCGTCCACCAAAAAAAAAATTCCGAGTTTGAATTACCTTCCCCTCTCCCCAATATAACACGAGACAAATTAGGAGCCTAGTTAAGTATCATTTAGAGTTGAGTATCATTTAAAGATGATATTTCTGTATTAGAAGACTGTTTCTTAATTGACAGCAAAGTTTATATAGATGTTGGCAACAGGGGAATTTTGTGTTCTCTAGCTTAGATAAGTTCATTGAACATATGTTGGAGCGAAATTTCCTACAAGAAGAAATACCTCCATAGATTTGTTGTCCATCAGATTCAAGGGTACCATCAGATGTTTGTGGCTTTATTCTGAAGGCACCCATTGCCTCCACTATTTGGAGTTCTTCCAAGTACTGAGGCTTCAAATGATCAATCTCCGGTGCCTCCACCTTATGGAGTTCCGCAAGTACTGAGGCTTCACATGATCAATCTTCGGGTGCCTCCCCCTTCTGGGGTTCTGCCAAGTACGGAGGCTTCACATGAGCAACCTTTGCGAAAGCTCACCTTTTTTGTTCTTTTTTTTATTTTATTGTTGTAGTTGTAATTCATGTGTATGCACGCGTATGTATAGAAAAGTTCCCTCTGTTATGGTCTTTTACATGTCTGAAACTTCTGGTTCAGTTTGTTAGATATAGGAAACTGTGGAAACTTTTGGTTCCATTAATATGAATCAATGAAGAAACGATGGAAACTTCTGGTTCCATGAATATGATTCAATGAGCTTTTAAGCAAAGATGTTTTCTAATATCATATTCTTCCACATGAATTCTCGGGCATTATGAATTCATGAAATTATCTCTTGTATAAAATGTCCATGGTAACAACATCGAGTTTTGCTAAGTTCACCATATTCTTACTCCCGAAAGAAAGAAATTCAGTTATGACAAAACTTGCTTAATTCATACCATATAAACACGTCCACACAAAAGTGTTAGAACTTCAAGTTATTAACATTATTTATATTTTGAACTTCAGGCCAAAACATTATTCATATGTACTAGAAATTTATTCTCGATATCGACACCATTAGAACCTTTAGGTTCACATTTTGGAATTCATGCTCATACTTAATCTGTACATGGATTAAGGAGTTTATGGTTCTCATTTACATGAATCAAGGAACTTCTGGTTCTCATTTAATAGTCTGTGGATTGAGGTGCTTATGACCGTGATTTCAATTAAGTTGAGGAACTGTTGTTCTCTCAATTGATTCAAAACTTTAGGTTTTATTTTGATCAAGGAACTTCAGGTCCGATCTATGATGAGGATCAAGGAACTTCAGGTTCGATCTTTTTATATGGTGGAACTTCAGGTCCAATCTTTTTATATGATAAAGATCAAGGAACTTCAGGTCCTATATATACTCATCATAAAAATTAAGTACACATAAATTGCTTTAGATAAGTAATGATTGTGACACGGATTTTATTCAGCACTATTCACATAAATATCAAAACTTAAAGACAATAATTGTTAGAGAAATTTTATTTGAACCCATATAACCTCACTCTACACCTAACTTAAATTTAAAATGTGAATGGTCAGTTTTACCCTATTGTATAATTACCAAATACAAGATGAAACCAGAAATCAAACTAAAATTTATCAATAAACCCACTAATCAATATACCCACCTCCGGTTCCAATGACAACTGAGGGCCTAAGTTAATTATTATTACTAGTGTATGTGTATGTATAAAATGATTTTGAGTCCTATAATTCATGCAGATTTGAATTACTGTGGCTAAAACCCAAGTGATGCCTAAGAATATGGATTACAACTCCACCACCCAATACACCTAATCTTAAAACCAAGGTAAAAACTTGAGATTAAAGCATTTGAAAAACACTACTGCATTTGTTTATGAAGCGGCGATGGGATAAAAACAACGGGAATGCAATTCAGATAAAGCACACAAGGATTAAAACCAACTCGATTTCTGTTGTAAGAGAAATAAGCATATTGGTTTAACATTTCAATCTCAAATAAGCACAAAAACATCGTAACATATGAGTTAATTACTTCATCTAATCTTGTCTACTCACATAACTTCCCGATTCCAGATTGCTTGTTTGACCAATTCATCAAACACGACTCCATATATGTATGGACATTACACTCTCAATCAACGAGTTGTGGAAAACAAGTTGTAGAACACTGATTCTGGATTTTTATTTTAAAATGGGTGTAAAGATAAATTTGCATATTATATTAGGTTTGTGAGGGTAGTTTAGGTAGTAAAATTGGATTTAAAGAGATATTGATAATTTAATTAAAAACTATATGGGTGTAAAGAATAAGTTGGGTGTAGAAAGATGTTATATGGGTTCAAATAAAATTTCCCTAATTGTTATTGTAAGAAGGGTGATAGTGTCGCACCATTCACAAATATATATAACATAAGTAAGGGTGAGGGTGATCAATCCGTACCATTCATACTACAATATATATGGTGTATGATGGTCGATTATACCGCACCAGTCACATTAATAACAAGATTAATAATGATAAGGAAAAAGTAAATATTAACTTACTACACTTCCCTTTTTCTTTCTAATCATGGTCATGTATCAACAGTAGTGTTTGACAATTATAGGAAGATCAAATTGTTGGATCTGACTGAAATTTTAGTATGATGTGGATGAGAGGATAACGAATAACTTTTGTGAAAATATCATTTCTATATGAATGCTAAAATGGGGTTTTGGCACTCATAAGATGACTGTCCAGATTTTTGCAGAATTGAAAACTGGGTTGGTGTTTCAAACATCTGCTATTGATGATCGCATTGTTGAATTTTTCTGAAATTTGAACATGTTATAGGTACTGAGTGGACGAATGATAGGTGCATTATTTATCACATTTTCAGGTTAATTCTCCCTAAGTTTTGTTAAGGAATTGGTCTTAAAAGAACCTTATTACTTTCATTTTCTCTGTTTCAGCCAATCTGCGCATGCAAGACGTTTTTGATGATAATTCGACTTTCCGGTGGATTTTTGATGCAAGGCCAATTGTAGAAGGAAGCTAAGAGGTGGAAGATCATTGTGTCCAAATTTCGTAATTTTTCATGGAGTCAAACGTTCCAATTTTACAAATCAATCCCGCATAAGTAACTTTCCCGTCAGAGCTGCGCAGCTGTGGGATAATGAAGATTTGAAGGCTTTCCCGATTTTTCCTAGTGGCGTGAGACATATGCTTGAAAAGATAAGAGATCAAGCTACATTTCCCATATTTTTACAGAATTTTCCAGGAGATAAATCGACCCCAAATCTGGCGTGCAAGACAGATGCCGTGTTTCCCAAGTCAAGAAGGACTCTTTCCTAGTTTGTTTCATTAATTACTTTGGAGTTTGTTTTCCTTTAGGATAGTTTTTATCAGACTTTTTAGGATTTTATTGGAATAAATAGAGTACCAAAGGCTATCTTGAGAGGGGAACGAAATACACACAAGAAAATTCGTCCAAAGTGAAGGAGGGCCGTTTAGCGTGTTCTTACCATTTTTTCCGGGGTTTTATCTTTTTCCATGATTTCTTTTGTGATTTTTATTATGACTATGTGTAACTAAACTATTTTTCTAAGGTTTATGATGAAGCCATGACATGATTATTTCCGAAGTATCTTGTTGATTATTGTCTGATTACATGCCATTGTTATTGGTGGATTCATGACCTTAGGCTTTCATCACATTAATTTCTTTTAAACTTTCATTTGTTGCGTGTTTTCGTTATTCGTATTCTTAGTCTAATTTGAAGTTGAAGTTTTAATTATTTTTTCATAATCAATTAATCAATCATTCGTTTCCTAGTTAAGTTAAGTTTCACGTAATCAATTGGTTGAATTGGTATTAAAAGCAATCTATGTGGGATCGACCTCGTATTTGCGTTTATTTCTACAATTGATTCGTGCGCTTACGAGTTTAATTTGGTTTAGATTAATCTATTATTTAGGTTAGTTTAAATATACATCAAGTTTTTGGCGCTGTTGCCGGGGATTGCCCCTTAATCCCAACTCGGCTTGTTGATTACACTTTACTTAATTATTTTTTTTAAATTTTTTTCTTTTAGTTTATTTTTACCTCTGTTTCTGTTCGTTATCTTGTTTTTGTTTTCATATTCCGAAAAATAAAATAAAAAATAAAAATCTCTGATTGCATAAATTTTTAATTGTCATTAGATTTTTCCTTGTTTGACTATTAGTGTTTGGTTATCATTGTCCAGTAGATACTTTCTTCTTTTGGCTTTTAGTTTTCCTATACCCCCGAGTCTTTTAGTCTTCCAATTGGAATTCTGTTTCTACAATTACCCATCATCAGATTCTTTGAGACACCTCTGCAAGCATATTACTGAAATCAGTCCTTGGTACTTTGTAGGTGAATGATCGATACTCATTCCTCAGAAGGGTAGCTTGTAAGATTCGAACCAGAGATTGAATGAAAGCTTAGGCAAATTCGCAAGGAACAAAGAGAAGAGAAGGCAAAGGAGGAGCAAGAACAAGAAGAGATGGTTGCGAACGGCAATAACGATGGTGCACCTCGAACCATTCAAGATTTCTCTATTCCGCAATTTTCTTCACGACAATCATGCATAGTTTATCCTGAACTTGATGCTACTTCTTCTTATGAGATCAAAGATTATTTTATTAACATGTTGCCCAAGTTTTCTGGGGATGAGAATCAAGATGCTAGTGAACATGTAGATAATTTTCTGGATATCTGTGGGACACATAATATTAAAGGCGTCTCCGATGAGTTCATTCGCCTAAAGCTTTTCCCGTTTTCTCTCATGGGAGATGCTAGAACCTGGTTCAAAACTCTGCCAGCGAGATCAATTACCTCTTGGACTCAACTTTCTAGT
Organism: Malus sylvestris; assembly: GCF_916048215.2. Lineage (NCBI taxonomy): Eukaryota > Viridiplantae > Streptophyta > Magnoliopsida > Rosales > Rosaceae > Malus > Malus sylvestris. Next base: position 33,804,157 of record NC_062264.1, on the reverse strand, counting down.
AAGTTCATTCAAAAGTTTTACACTCAATTTAGGACTCAGAGGTTGAGGGATCACATATTTCACTTTAGGCAGAACAAGGGAGAACCACTTTTTCAAGCCTGGTAGAGATTTAAAGCTTTGATAATTAGTTGTCCACACCGTCAGTTTTTACCATGACAACTAATTTTATACTTCTACCAACACTTGAGTGATGAATGCCGACATAGATTGGATGCTGCAGTTGCTGGCAATATATTGGGAAAAGAACCAGAGCAAGCTACTACTATCATTGAGAATGTTGTTGCAAATTCATCTCAATGGGATAGTAGAGAGTTAACTCGAAATTCGGCATATGAAGTAAGTTCATCTAATGAGGTGGCTGCATTATCAAGGAAATTGGATGCTGTGGTGAATATGTTTTCAAGGAATGCAGAACCGTGTGGGATTTGCGCTACTCAGACCCATCCTACTCATCTTTGTCCTCAAAGTGGTACTTGTCCAGAAGTTGAAGCGGCTAATCAAGTCAATATGTTTAACCATCAACGAAATGACCCCTTCTCAAATACTTATAATCCTGGGAGGAGAGATCATCCTAATTTAGCTTGGAAGAATAATTTTCACCAAGGATCCAAGCCATGTCAACAAGGAGCAGCGCCTATAGAACCCAAGAAACCTTCTTGGGAAGAAGCTTTAACTTAGATACCTTTACAATCAAGGCATTTATCTCTTTCGAGTATTTGCGTCCATATAGTCTAGTACCAGTTATATTCTCACAAATATAATTACTGAGGCTAAACCCGACGCCGATGATTCGTGAACTTCAAAGAGACTAGCAACCTTGTCTTCAGGCTCTAGAACCCAAAAGGCTGAGACGAGTTCATTCCTCGGCCACAATTGCTAGACGCAAAAGTTAGTAGCGCCCCCAATGCCACACCAAAACATATTTTACTCTTCGGCTAAACTAGACCGACGAGTTGGCATGCTCCATATTCAATCAAATGACATAGTTAGCTTATTAATTACTTGGTCTACGCCCCACATAGGCTAGATAGTTTTTAAAGTCAACACATATGTTGGCACATGCAATTGCCACATGGCCCTACTAATTGGCACTTAATTTTTTTCTAGTAAAACTAAATCCAATATGTAAACGCCCAAAGAATCCTGGACCTACATGGCTACACCCCAGTGGTGCCATTTTGTTGGTCAGAGTTCTAGGTTGAAGGATACCTTAACCTTTTCACAAAAAACAAATACAAAAACACATAAAAGAAAGAAATTTATTTCGCTCTCGCTGATTTTCTCTTCTTATGCATGCTTGTTTAATTTTGAATTTTGAATTGAATAAATCAAATATGAATATAAGAAGATAAATAAAAAATGCACGTATAAGAAAAAAGCTTTTTAGTTAAAATGGTTCATGAGATTGACATAACTCTTTATTTTAGTTCATGGCATTTAAATTCAATAGAAGTGGTTCATGAGTTTGCCCACTATCAATCATTTGGTCCTTTCACACAAACTCTCTATCAAATAAGACAAAATGACAAAAATACCATCAAGTTTTATCAAATCATTTTGAATCATTGTTTATTAAATTGAGTGTATTTTTGTCCATTTGGTCCTTATTTAAAAGAGATTTTTCACGGAATGAACAAAATGATTGATGATAGGCAAACTCAAGGACCACTTTTTATCGATTTCCAATCCCAAGGACCAAAGTGTGGAGTTATGCCAATTTAAGAGACTATTTTGTCTTAAGATGCCTAAGAAAAATGATTTTACCAATACAAGAAAAATATATTTCTCAATGTAAATAACTAAGCTACCACTTAACCATTGATCCCCCATAAGCTACCACTTAACCATTGATCCCCCATTTTGTTGCGGAATTAACTTTTAATGATATTTATGGCAGAAAATGCTCTCTCTCCTGAAGCAATTGCAACTGGTAAAACCAAACCCAAATCGATAAGTAAATATACATATTGAAATACTAGATGGAATCCTTTTTCACCGTTTTTAAGCAAAATCATTAATCCTTTGCAACTGAGAAGAATTACTTTTCAAACACATAGAACGAATATAAATGTCAAGTTGATCTACAAGTGTTGATAGGTCTTGCTCTGTAAAATCTTGGGAATACAATTGAGCAAAACAAAATAACTTTTCTTTGTAAAATGAAACAAAAGAATAATTTAGATTTAAATTAGCTAAACAAATGAGCAATTCTGTAACCACTCATTTGATTTCGTAAAAGAATGAATATAAAATGTGTGGTTACAGAGAGCTTTCTCTCATTTTATCTTATTGTTTTCGTAAAAAAATAAATATAAAATATCAACGTGACTTCAAGTAAGAGAAGAGAAAATGAGAGAAAGCTTAAGAGGGAAGATAATCCTCCTCTCATCACGTGGGGCCACTTCCATTGCTTCCCATTGACCATATATATATGTTTTTTTTTTTTTTTTTTTCAGAGAAACCTTTATACATATGTTTGGTACGTACTTTGCCTATAAAAAAAGACATTAGTTAATCTATAGCAAGTGGACTGCGACTCTCTAATAAACAAAAAAATGTGTGAAGTCTTAGGTTCGATGCTTTGAACTGGTGAGTCTGCTTTGATTATGGCCACGGGTATGGTGAAATTCCCCATAACCTCTCCGGATTCGAAAAAAGTGAATAACCGTGACTTGCCACCAGTTGTTTCCTTTTAATCGTAAAAAAAGTATCAAGTGATTTGTTTGTACCATACTTGACCAATCCCGAAACTACTGAGCACCGGTCAATGTTATACCATCAAGGATCCACAAGAGTTTCCCTCCAACCAGGAGGCTAATCACAGCGCGACACATGTCGACATCAGAGGCCAATTATAGCGCGACACATGTCAACATCAGAGGTCAATCACAACACGACACGTGTCAATGTCAGAACAAAGCTAGAAACTCTCTTTTATTAAAGGAAATCATTTTCCCACAATATTTCCTAATGTCATTTGTACTAAATCATTCACTAGTACTCACTAAAGGAGAGATTGAACCTATGTACTTGTGTAAACTCTTCACAATTAATGAGAACTCCTCTACTCCGTAGACGTAGCCAATTTAGGTGAACCACGTACATCTTGTATTTGTTTTCCTGTCTCTATCCATTTACATATTTATCAACACTAGTGACCGGAGCAATATAGCGAAGGTCACAAACTTGACACTTTCTGTTATACCAAAGTTCTTATTGATTTTGTGTATCAACATGATTAATTAATTAATTTTAGATTAGCAGAGATGAGAAGGTTCCAGCATCCAGTTATATTATCGTTATTTTACTCACAAAGCCAAAAGTGGAGTATACACGTTGAAATTTAACTTTAATTCTAAAAATTTCACATGAGCAAACAAAACCAGCTCTTTATTTTTTTAATTTCAGAGCAAATTGCAGTGCAATGTTAAGATCCAAACTTCTGGGATATATCCACTTAAGTAGGTAACAACTAATTTCATACAATTTAGGAATTTTAAATTCGTGGCTTTTTCTATTAAAAAAATTAACTTAACTAATTCGTTATTATCACTAAAAATGAGATAACTTTTTATTTTTGTTATTATATTTAATTAGTCTCTCCTTCATCAAAAAATCATTAATACTTGTTTTAGAAAACTTCATTTATTTGTTAACATTTTGCGTATATTTATATAAAAAAAATGTATTTAAAACTTATGGTACATTAGAAAATAAACGTATCGACATTTGGTATGTTTAGATTATAAATGTGCAAAGACACAAAATGTACTAGCAATCCAAATGTACCTGTTTGGACCCCAAATGTTATTTTGGGCCGAGCTCATAAATATCCTCAGCCCAAAGGTGTTTGTTTAGAATCTTGTCATGGGCCGGCCTTATCAAGGTTGGCCGAATCCTGTTATGAAGAGGTTTGTTTCGGATAAAGGTGAAGTAGTCGAGACCTGGTATGATAAGGATTCCTAGAGACACTGGGACTCGGGAAGTGAATTTGGCTCGTTTAAAAGGTGGGTTCAAAGTCCCAGTTGAATTAGAATTGGCCAAGTCCTAGTTAGATTAGGTTGAGGAATCCTAATCTAAGAGTGGTTCTAGCTCGGCTATGAGAGATTGCTATAAATAGGAAATGGTGTGAATCATTCCAGCTTTTTCCAATTCAACACACAAACTACCCTGTGCAAACTTTCGCTCTACGCGAAACCGACGAGTTGGCACGCCCCACACACAACGAAGGATGTAATTAGCTTATTGATTACTCGGCATGCATGCCATGTAGGTTTGGTAGTTTTTAGGGTGAACATTTTGGCACTCTCGATGGGACCCAGTGCTAAAAGTACGAAGTTCATGACTATTGAGACACGATCGGCTAAAAGGACAACAGTCATGGGAAAGTCCATGACTAACATTCCACCGATGGTCCAAACCTAGATCATGATGGTTTGTCACAGACACATAATCCTCCTGTTGCCATCACACCTGAAGCCACAAGTGCGACACGCCGAGAAAAAGAAGTCAGTCTCAGCAGACAGGCTCATGATGCGGAGATCACCGCCAGAGTGACAAAAGGAATTTTTGTCGAATGAATAGTAAAGGATTGTGACGAGGACGGTGGTGAAGCATCTGATCCACCAACTAGGTCGTTTTTCTGAAGACATCTTAATGAGAAATCTCGGCAGTTTGAGCAAATGTTTAGCCAATAAATAAAAGGGATACTCGAAGAAGTTTGTGGTTATAGCGCCATGCACACTAGATTGCTCAAGGTCCTGGGTAGTAATACCCAGAATATTGGACATACTGATTAATCTAGACAAGCTATTCCAAAGAACAATCCAATACTGGCATTACCGGCCTAGACAGGATCTGCTCGGCTCAAAATGATTGATATGGAAAAAAGAAGTGGATCAAGCAGCAAGGAGGATGAATTTGACCGAGGAGCAGAAACGGCATCCGTCGATATGGTTGAGGTCCAAAGAATGATCGATTCGGCCCTGAAAAAGGGGTCGAAGTTCCCAAAATTCATCAATCCATACCCAGCTTATGTAGAAAAAATCGAATATCATAAAGGCTTTAAAATCCCAGACTTCAGCCTTTTTGCTGGAGAATCGTCCATGTCTTAATTAGAACATGTAGCTCGGTTCACTGCGCAATGCAAAGATGTTAATAGCGACTTCCATAAACTATGACTATTCAACTTCTCATTGACAGGCTCAGTATTCGCATGGTACATCAACCTTCTACCTAACTCCATCTAGAGTTGGGAGGAACTAGTCGAAAAATTCCATGAGCAATTCTATCGATCGGGAATAGAAATGTCAGTTTCTTCATTGGCCAAGATGGCTCAAGCATCTGATGAGTCACCAATGGATTATCTTACAAGGATTAAATCGGCCAGAAACCAGTGCCGAGTACTTATCCCTTAAGTCAAATTTGTCAAGCTCGCCTTGAATGGGCTAGACATGGAATACAAAAAGAAATTCCTGAGGGAAAACTTTCTAGATATGTATGAGTTGGCTCAACACGTTGAACAATATGATTATCTACTTCGAGAAGAAAAGATCTTGAAGCCCTCATCTCGATGGACGATCTATAAGAACCCTGCAGTCAGTTATGCATCAGTCGAAGTTGAAGAACCTCAATGTGTCAACATAGATGCGGCCAAGATAGTGTTTAATAAGCCTTATGTATGCAAGGCATTGGCACATGCCAACTCCAAAGATGTCAAGACCTGCTCAACTAGTGTAGAAGCAGTCGTTAAAACATCGAAGGTTTATACCTTCGACATAACGAAGGTCGATGCCATCTTTAACCAATTACTGAGTTCGAAAATTGACAAGCTTCCGCCGGGACATAATATTCCCAAGGTCGACAACTTAAAAGGGAAAATTTATTGCAAATACCACAACTCGACAATCATACAACGAACAACTGCGTCGTGTTTCGAGATGCCATCCAAAGCTGGATCGACAACGGTAAACTCAAGTTCCCTGAAAAGAAAATGGGCGTCGACACCGACCCATTCCCAACAGCAACAATAAACATGGTAGACGCTTGTCTGCTTGGGGATAAAGGAAGGGGAAAGGCCGAGTTCGTCCCAATACGGTTTGTCCTAAAACAGAACTCTCGGCCACGAGTGAAAATTGATTTATTCTCAAACGAGCCACCTAAGATTTAACTGGGCCAGCTGCTGTTGAATCAATGTCAAGTTCCAGTACCAAGGAAATTAAAGAACCGATGATCCTATGTAGTCGGTGTAAAGCGAATGTCGAGCTGAAAGAAAAACTATGTCATGTAGGAATACCACAACAAGTGCTCACAGCTGCAATGAAGCCTCAACATGTGCTTGGAATAGGCCAATGTCATAAGGTCTTTGATAGGCTTGGTCCTCAGGTCCAAGATACTAAGCTATCTTCTGCAAGATGACGCCTTGATTTCGACGCGTCATTTTATAACGAAGATTATTATACGCGCAGCTCTGGTAGTTCAAGTTCACCCGTAAACCAGCCCACCTTTAGACCTCCTGAGCCATATGATTAGTGTTGGTATACCTATAATTCCCCTAAAGGTGTATACAATGCACTAACCAAATCATAGAAACGTCGATGGCAAAGAATAGACTATATGGCTTGCCGATGAGTAGCCCAAGATACCTCAGCCCCCAAATGGCAGCTGAAGGAAATAGACAACAATGAAGAAGAACGATAGCCTCCGACGATTATGACCGAATTGCTCCAAGGAAAACAGGTAGTCGATTGTAACTTTGAAACCATGATTGAAGAGCCCGAAAAGTGGATCAAACTCCTTCTTCGGCTCGGAGAAATAAAAGTTATCCTCGAGTACTTTCGAAAGGAAGCCAAGAGCAAACTTCCTCTATTACCCACAAAGGAACCATTGATCAAAGTCAGACGAAATTTACATCCACCGTTCCTCAGGGACGCTTTAAAGTACAAGCAGGAGTTTCATAAAAAACATTCAGCTAATGACTTATACGGTTTTCTGAAAGCATGCCAAGATACTATTGACCTCATTCTAGCATGCCCAGATACTGAACGAATCATCCAAAAAACTTCAGACCCGGGTTTGAAAGCTAGGTTCCAGCATATACGTGAGGCTTGAGTCCTCAGCTTTGATGTAGATCCATACACTAATATTGACGTGGTTGAACTTCCATTCTTTCTCGAGGACCTCCAATATTTATGGTGCCATTTCTAAGTCTTTTTCGTCCTCTTCCTTTTTGACCTTTCGATCGATGAAACATAACGCGTTGTACAATTAGAAGCTTACCTCGACACCAAAAATGCCCGAATCACATATCAAGAGCAAGCTCGTACCACGACACAAGTCACAGACCCAATTCCACCTTTCAACGATCCCAAGGCCAATGAACAAATCGAGAAGGCTCCTGTAGACATATCGCAGGAACATACTCCAGCGCCAGCCAAGAAAGACCAAGCCAACATTATACACACGTCGCCAGAAGATTTGGAAGTAGATCACGACTCGATGGGTCATTCGGTCTTCAACAACATAGAAATCAGCATGGTTCATGTCTTACCCGTTGAGTTTCAGCCAACTGCATCCCAACCAATTTTCTTGGACAGGGACGTGGTGGCCGAAAAAGCCCCACAAGTCAATTTCATGGCCACTGAAGAGAATCAGCTGACCACAAAGGAAGACAAACTCAAAGCAGCTCTTGCGGAGTTGTTTCCCCGTTCTTCTTCAGCCAACCTTCATCATTTAAAGTCATTGTATGTTACAGCTTACATCGAAGGTATCCAGTTTCCAAAATCTTCGTCGACTGCGGAGTTACGGTCAATATCATACCCATCTCCATCCTGAAGGCACTACGTCGCTCTAACGACGAACTTATTCCATCAGGGATCACCATGAGTAGTTTTTTCGGTGACAAGTCCCAGACAAAGGGGGTGCTTCCGTTAGAAGTAAATATCTTAGGTCGTAATCACATGACAGCATTCTTCATAGTCGATTCAAAGACCAAATATAGCGCACTGCTCGGTCGGGACTGTATCTATCAAACAAGCTGTATTCCTTCATCTTTATATCAAGTCTTTATTTTCTAGGATGGCAAATCGGTCGTAGTTTATCTAGCCAACGATCATCTATTCAAAGCTAACATAATCTAAGCACGTTATTATGACAACCACGTCGGCTACATCACCTTGCACGGTTTTAACGATGAAGGACGGTCGACTTGGATTTTAGTTCAGAAAGCCATCGAGGTTGGCGTCGAGACTGTTCACCAGGATTCAACGAGACTCGGCTTGGCTAACCTCATTACTGATGCTGATGTCTAACACCAAATAGGTCGAACGACGGGTCGCGGTTTCATCTACCATGGAACGACTGCTGGTCCACTGGTATACTATTTCCAAACAACTGAATTCAGGCGTAAACCTCGTGGAGTTGCTCGCCGAATGAGATAATGGTCTCGTCATTTCCCTAACAAAGTCCAAGCTACCCCGACTGAGCTCGAAGACAGTCAGCCCTAAGTCAAAGACCCACTAGAGGAAATAACTGTTGGAACGGCCGATGACCCTTAGCCGTTATTTATTAATGCGTTGCTATCCCAATCTATGAAAACAGAACTTTGTAAATTACTCAACGAGTTTAAACATTATTTTTCTTGGAGTTACCATGAGATGCCTGGTTTAGATTGAACCCTTTTCGAGCATGAATTACGCATTAAAGTTGGTTGTAAGCCTTTTCGCCAACCCTCTCAGTGATTCTCGACTAAAGTACAACTCGACATAAAAGATGAACTAGTTCGACTTTTAAAAGCCGGGTTTATTCGAACCACTCGATACATCGAATGTTTGGCGAATATCATACCAGTATTTAAGAAAAGCAGTGTTCTATGCATTTACATCGATTTTCATAATTTGAATTTGGCAACGCCCAAAGATGAATATCTGATGCCAATCTCAAATTTGTTAATTGACATTGTCGCCAATCATGAAATATTGTCCTTCATGGACGGCCATGTTGGCTACAACCAGATCTTTATCGCCAAAGCCAATGTTCACAAAACTGCTTTTCGTTGCCTAGGGGCACTTAGGACCTACGAGTGGGTAGTCATGCCATTCGGCCTTAAAAATGCTGGTACCATATACCAACGCGCTATGAACACCATCTTTCATGACCTGATTGGTACGATCATATAAGTATATATTGATGATGTAGTAGTTAAATCGAAGAGCCGCTGAACGTATCTAGGTGATCTTCAGCAAGCTTTCCTTCGTATGCGCCAACATAATCTCAAAATGAACCCAGCCAAGTGCGCCCTCGGTGTATCAGCCGATAACTTCTTGGCTTGTCTTGTATACCATCGCAGTATCGAGGTGGACAGAAATAAGGCTCGCGTAATCATTGACGCTCCACCCCCAACAACCAAAAAGAAACTCCAATCTTTACTCGGCAAGATAAATTTTCTCCGCCGTTTCATAGCTAATTCAGCAGGAAAAATGAAGGCGTTCTCTACGCTTTTCAAACTCAAGGATTCGGACAAGTTCAAGTGGCGTGAAGAACATGAAGCGACTTTCACACAAATCAAGGTTTCCCTTACAACCCCACCCGTCCTTGTACCACCTCGGCGTGGTAAACCTCTTAAGTTATACATTTTGGCGGTCGAGGAGTTCATCGGTTGCCTCCTTGCACAAGACAACGATGTCGGACGTGAACAGGCCATCTTTTATTCAGTCGGAATCTTAACTCACCTGAAATCAATTATTCAGCCGTAGAAAAACTTTGCCTAGCTTTGTTTTTTGCTGCGTCTAAACTCCGGCATTACATGCTCCATTCCGTCACTCAGGTCATCACCCAGACCAATGTTATTCGGTATATGCTCACTCAACCAATGGTCAAAGGCCGAATTAGGAAATGGACAATGGCACTGTCCAAATTTAGTTTGCAATATGTGCTACAGAAAGCCGTCAAAGGGCAAGCACTAGCCGATTTCTTGGCTCAACATCCTTCTCCATATGGTTTCAGGGGCACTGACGTCGAACTCGGCATGGTGGAAACACGTGATAATTATTGGATGATGTATTTTGATGGCTCCAATACTTTAGCCTCGGTTGATATTGGGATCGTCATTCAATCCCCAGATCAACACTGCTGGTTTTTTTCTCTCAAGCTTGATTTTGATTGTACAAATAATCAGGCCGAATACGAAGCCCTTATTATCGGCCTCAACGTCCTTCACGACTTGAGGGCAGTGATAACACAATATTTATACATTTATATTGCCCATATTTCCTAAGTTTTATGCTATGTTTTCTTGTGAAATTGGTTGTTTGATGTGTTCAGTGCATATTTTGTAGATAATGGACTGTAGAGAAGACGTTGGAGTCTTTTGGTGATTTCAAGACTAAAAAGGATCAAAATTGAGAACAATTGAAGTCAAGAAGCATTCCAACAATCATGAAATGTTAAATTGTTCAATCCACAATTTAATGGCTGCTGTGTGAAAATTATAACTGGAGCTAGAAGGTGCTGCGCAGAACTGTCATTTTCGTTGGGACTTCAAAAATTCATCAGGATGAACTGGGTGTTGTGTCACATATGTATGGAAATCTCTGGATGTCTAGTTTTGGTAGAATTTTACAGATCATGATTTGGATGCTTCGAGAAGAAGTTATACCTGTTTTAGTACGAGATGGTCAGTTCAGGAATTCTACGCGGAAGTGGAGTCCAATGTGAATCAGGAAACATGTTGGGATTCTTGTTTGGGCTGGCATTCAACAATTGCGGCAAAGCAAAGCCTAACCTAAACCTAACTATATATTCCTTGGATGATTGTAAAAAGAAGAAGAAAAATGAGGAACGTGAAGAGAGGGCAGCAACGTGGAAAGGGGGAGGAATGCAGTTCATCATACGGTTTTAGCAAATTGACCTAAGGAAGACGCCAACGCCGAGGGGGTTCTCCTTTGTTTTCTTTTACATCTTTTCAGACTTGGTGATCATGATTGTGATAATTATGTCTTATTATAATTTGATGGTCGTGATGAACTAATTCTTTGTTAGGGATCCGATGTAGCCTTCATGATAATTCTATGTCTTAGTTAACTTTATTCTTTTATCAATTCAGGGTTTCTAGTTTCATTCATTGTGCTTAAATCATTATTTATGTTCATGTTATTGATTAGCTACCTTTAATATGAATTTTTAGATGTATGAGACAACATTATAGTAGACGCCATATGGTTAGCCTTGAGATAGCTCTCTTGGATGAATGAATTGTTGTTGATGCAGACCCCATGCTAAGACACTTTTTGGTTTTCTTTGTTCTTCTTGCACTTAATGGATTTTTTATTATTGACTTAGACTAGACGCCATGGTTAAGTTGATGATTAAGAATACTTGGTTACACCCAGACGCCTAATGGATAATCATAATAAAGAGAGAACGAACCCTAGAACCTGAATTCAATTGTTCTTGCTAAGTTATCTAATGACATAGAATTGGATTGATATGGTGAAGTAGGATACCTAGTGTTTCAACCATTGTTTTCAAAAATTATTTACATAAATTCTCTTTAATTTACTACACTTAAGATTACTTGATCAACTTCTCTTTGGTTAATTATTTGAATTTTGTAGTTTAGTTGTTTTCGTTATTTTAATTCTAGTGGGTACTACAAAATTGGATTTAGTTAGGTGACTTTACAAATCCCTGTGGGTACGACACTTGCTTGCTATACTATCATATCAATTCGTGCACTTGAGAGAAATATAATTTGTTCATCAGGCAGCCCGCCTACTCGTCCTCGGGGATTCGAAACTTGTGATTAACCTACTCAATGCAACTTGTCATTGCATGAGTTATACTCTGGCGCCTTATCACATGGTTTCCAGCTATTTGGCTGAGTCGTTCGACGGTATCATGTTCAAACACATATCCCGCGTTCGAAACATCGGCGCAGACGAACTGGCTCAAATAGCCTTCGGAGCACAACTCATGGGGGGCATGTTAGGCCGATTGATACCTGTAGTACGACAATCGCACCTGGCCTTGTTAATCAACAAGTTCTCTAACACGACCACGTGATCCGTACACGAGTGATGTCCTTACCTTCATTGTTAGAATGAGGAGATCCTGTAGATGTGTGTGTTGTCGAGACATTACCAAATGACTGGAGAATGTCAATCATGCGATATCTCGATAACCTCAGTGACAAACACGACCGTAGGACAAGGCTCCATGCCACAAATTATGTGTTGTATCAGAATGAGTTGTACTAGAAAGGTGAGGATGGTTTATTGTTATTATGCTTCAGCCTACAGGAGGCTGCCTAAGCAATCGCAGAAGTACACGAAGGAATTTGTGGGGCTCATCAATCTGGATGCAAGACGTGTTGGCTGCTTCGCCGACACGGCTATTTATGGCTGAGTATATTGAAGGATTGTATCGAGTACGCACAAGGATGTGTAGAATGTCAAATTCATGGGCCTATATAAAAAGTCCTGGCCGAATTACTTCTCGGTCACCAAACCTTGGCCGTTCAAAGGATGGGCCATGGATGTAATCAGTAAAGTTACGTCATTTTCTGAATCAGCAAAGCATGCATGGATACTCGTAGCAATTGATTATTTCACCAAATAGGTCGAGGCAAAGTCATAAACCAAGTTAACCTCGAGAGAGGTTTGTATTTTCATGGAGGAAAATATTGTAACAAGATTCGTTGTACCAGAATCGATCATAACTGACAACAGCACAATCTTCACAGCCGATAGGTTCAAAGAATATACGGCGAACTTGAGAATCTGACTCGAACAATCCACGTCGTATGACCCACAAGCAAATAGACAGGCCAAAGCAAGTAATAAAGTTTTGATCGGCATTCTCGAAAAAAATGATAAAAGAAAAGCCAGGCATGTGGCATTTGAAGTTAAACGAGGCTTTATGGGCATATCGAACTTCACTCCGATCAACAACGGGGACGACCTATATGCGTTGACCTACGGGCACGACGCGATGCTACTTGTCGAACTAAGTATAAACTCGTTACGAGTAGTCGAGCAAAGCAGTTTGAGTAGTGCCGAATATAATTAGGCCATGAGGCAAGATTTAGAGGATTTAGAGGAAGCTTGGCTTGATGCTTACAATTTATTGGTAGCATAGAAAAATATCGCCTAATGAGCTTATAAATGACAGGTCAAACAAAAAACATTCAGCGAAAGGGAGCTAATTTGGCAAACTATGCTACCAATAGGAATTAAGGACCTCAGATTCGAAAAATGGTCGTTGAATTGGGAAGGACCATTCATCGTCCACAAAGTTCTTGGCAAATGGGGCATACCATATGAAAAACCGAACAGATCTAATTCATAAACTACCAATCAATGGGAAATTTTTAAAGTATTATTATCCAGTCACTTGGGAGATGTGAGAATAAAAAGTTCATTTCATTAATTTTGCAAAAGGGTGTACAAGTGAAGTTACACATAATTCCAACAATTTATTACTAAAATCAAAATCTTAAGGGGTCGAGGGAAGGGAGGCTTCAAGAGTGGCCTTTAATTCCAACCACCTTACTTCACCCATTGTGATTTCGGCCTGTCTTGTTCTTTTATTAAGCTGAAGTTGATGTATCTGCTTTGCGCCAGCTGCGAAGTCTGTTAGTCGAGCCATATTCACTTCAAAATCCTTTTCGAGTTCTGAAGTAACAGTCGACCTTTGCAGTTGAAGTTTGGCAACTTCACATTGAAGTTCGGCAATTTGATGATCAAGGTCGGCTAGCCGCGTTTTCTTTTCTTTTACGACATCAACTTCCGGTCGACTGGCTTCATGAGCAACCTTTGCAACCTTTAGGTCATCCTCAGCCTAGAGAGCCCTTTCAAAAGCAGTAAAGTGTTGCCGGGTCCACTCTAGGATATCGGATAAGTGGACGACACTTTCGGTGCTTAGCAAGCCACAGGCTACAAGATCGTTTAGGCACTCTCCTACAAAGTCAAGGCCTTTACACTAAAGGACTTGAGAGGCCGAAAAGGATAGGAGTTCCTGCAACTTGGCGGAGACATTGGATTCGGTAGCAATCGCAGAAGGTTCGGTCGATGCGATAAAAGGCCCGGCTACTCTAGAAGTACTCGAGAGGAGAGCATCGAGCTCGACTTCCCATGAAGGCTGCACATGAAAAGATTTTAGAAAAAAGGAAAATCGTGAAGAAGATAGTAGAGAGAATTTGTTTTAGACCTGCTAATAGAAGACTTCGGCCATGTCCCCTGTTTCATTGCTCGAACCTAGAGAGCTTAATGGCCGAGCCCAGTGTTTAAGACTACTTTTTAATTCACGCTGCTGATTAAGGTTATCTATGTTCGACGGCTACTGAGGTGGCCATGAAATATAGATGACACCCTTCGGCGTATAGAATTTTCGATGAAACGAGTAATTGGGCACTTGACATTTAATATTTTTTTGGTTTAGAATTCTAAACCAGAAAGCTAATAAAAGGATAATGAAGGTTCTTACGAAGGCCGAAGTAACCTCCTGTAAAGAAATGCCGAGATTTTGATCTTAGGGATGAATCGGCGTTTCTACCGTCGCTTCCATTTCGACAGAAGAAACTGCTTCATGTCTTGCATTTACTTCGATAGCAAAAGGGTTGACTTGGCCAGCCATTTCGATTACCGGCTGAGGAATGGTGGGTGGCAGCTCGGCCAGTTGGGGGTTCTTCGCTCTCGTCCTCCTATACAGAAAAAGGTTGTTCATTAATTAGGACATCCAGTAAGGTAGAGGAGGAAAATTGCTAACAAACTGGTCGTACCTCTTCTTCAACAACAATTATTGGTTTCTTTTTTGGACTTGGGGAAGGGTTCTTCTCAGCCAAAGTTGCCACCTTCCTCACAATAGCAGCTACTGGGCCGACCACAAGAGTAACAACCGACCTTGGAATTGCAGGACCCTCGACCAATGGAACAACGACTGGTTCGACCACAACCGGAATAGTGGGGTGAACTTCAGTCGGTTGATCCATCGAATGATCTTGCGGTCCTTTCACCGAGACATCAACGACAGGAGGAGGGAGAAACACACTAAGAACAGTTGCCCCTGTTGTTTGACTTGAGATCACAAGAATCTCTCGCTCCCCCTTCTTTGCCTTCTTTTTATGCGTTTTTGGAGTGGGGAAAACTTACCAACCACCCCAATCTCTGGGCGAGGCCATTTATTCCGTGTTACTGACACAGTAGTGGCCGCCATTGGAGTACGAGAAGCTGCAGGAACTTGGAGAGTTGTAGCCTTCTTTGGGGGAGCAAGCTTCTTTTTTGCTACAACCGTCGAGGTCGTGTAGGCCCGCTTTAGTGGATAACCTACTAAAAATGAATTTAAGTTAGGTTGATAGTTTTGGGCAAGAAATAGAAATAAATAAAGACGTATGCCTTGGGTCATTTCTTTAGATTTTAGGGCAGGAGCTTTCCTTGGACGATTGTTGAAAAGAATTTTGACAACATCCTCGATCGGTGTGCTAAAGAATTCTTGGATGTATGTGTCCCACCAATCAGCAAAGGTGTTGGTGCTGTGAGTTTCCGGGACATTTGGCCAAAGGTGGAATTTCGTGCACCTCTCTTAAAATTCTTTCTCGGCTTCTTTACACTCTCTCTCAGACGAACTAGAGAGACGTTCTCGACTTAGAAGAGATTGGGAGGTAAGTAGAGGCACATGGTAGCCTTGGAGGAAGCCAAGTTGCCAAATGGTAAAGTGGGGGTGGTAGACTTCCCAATTCGCGCGTCGAGCGTCACAACCAAGAGGGAGGTCGCGAGTTAGCACGAACGCCCCCCAATTTTGTATAAGGATGGTGTCTTTGGTCTCATCCCATGCCGAGGATGGAAGCTTAATGGAAGATGGGTACTTTTGAAGACGACCGATCAAGAATTCATCGTTAGAAAGATCTTTTAGGCCGAAGAAGTACTTGAAGACTTCTTCGGCCGAGTGAGGAGGAACTAGTCTAAAGGCTAATTGAAGACCTAGTGCTTTAGATGACTTGAAGCTGGGGATTTCTGGCCTCAAGCTGGTGAAGTAGACCTGCAGCCAGAGCTGGAAAAACCCAGAGTTGGTCGTTTTGGTGTGGGTCAATTTTGGCGACTGTTGATTCGGCCAGGCAACGCATAAGGTTGGCAAGGATGGCCGAACTAAGAGCTAAGGTGTGACCACTGGCCAGGGCTTCAGCCACTGGCATATTTTCGATCAAACATTTATTTGACTTGGTACAAACAATAAATTTGTTATACCAGTAGAATATGAAGGCTTCATGTTCCCCTTTCTGTAGGTTTTCCTCCTTTCGGCCAGCAAAGTGGTAGATGAGAGTGTTATAGTTAAAGAAGTTCTTATGCAGCTCCTGGACTTCATCTTTTAGGGGTTCTTGGTCTGTCTTCTTTAGGGCCTCGGCGGCACGCTCGTTGAATAATGATTTAAGGTCTAAGTCGAATTGATACCCAGGAATGACGGTATCAACTGGAAGACCAGATGGAGAAGTGCCAAGGATGGCCGATATGTCGAGCATGGTGGAGCCAATAGGGTTGAGAGAGAGTATCATTGTGTTGGTGGTTAAGCACCAAAAGCTCAGGGCTACTATGAGAAGCTCCCGGTCCATGACAATTTCAACAGTTGAAAGATTGATGGCATCATAAATGCCAAGAGTTTTCCACTCCGTATTGAAGAACTTTTCCATTCGTTCGACCCAAGCCGCCTAAGATACAGGGGTCGAGGGCCAGGCTCCTTGAGGCCTGGCCAAATCCTACTTCGACCAATCATACCCTTGGAGCAAATGTTTCAAGCATTAGACCTTGAGCATGTCGATGATGGCCTTTGGGACGACATCTTTGAAAAGTGGTCCTAAGATTTGGTGGGTAGCATTTGAATCGCCTTCAAACCGTAGGGTCTTGATAGCATTTTGGTTGATGAAGTCCTTGCAGTTGGTGCACTCCTCAGAAAGGTTGGTAATAAAAGTGTTGGAAGCCATTGATGAAAACTTAAGGGATTTTCTAGTTTAAGTTTTTCTGGGTTTGAGATTTCTAGGTTGTGAGAGCAATTGGCAAGAGATTCAATAATTTTAAGAGTGTAAAATTCGAATGAAAGTGAGTTGAGTATTTATAGGCATTTTTGGAGGAAGATCAACAGTTTAGTTTTTTTTTTAAATGGGTGATAAAATCGACAGAGGATTTTGTAATCATGATGAATGTTCAAAAAATCCAAGTGAAGAGTCCGAAGAACTCGTGGAAAGGATGCACAATTGCATGTGGCGACGGGTTTAATGGTGAAAAGACGTATCGATGGTTGCACGATTCAAGAGTCATTATTAAATGCAGACGAGTAAGCTGAGGGATCATCACGTGGCAGAGCATCTGACACAATTAAGATCGTGCAATCGTGCTTCATAAATGCACCTGAGTGAACGGAATATCAAGACTTTTCGTTGTCTTTTAAAGATATACTAAGGGTTTGATTTCACTTTTTCAAGGTCGAGGCTCGACTAGGTGTTTAAGCCAAGGACCTCAGAAGCGAGGGGGCAATGTTTGGACCCAAAATGTTATTTTGGGTCAAGCTCAGAAATATCCTCGACCCAAAGGTGTTTGTTTAAAATCTTGTCATGGGTCGGCCTTATCAAGGTTGGCTGAATCCTGTTATGAGGAGTTTGTTTTGGATAAAGGTGAAGTTGTCGAGACCTGGTATGATAAGGAGTCCCAGAGATACTGTGGAACTCAGGAAGTGAATTTGGCTTGTTTAAAAGGTGGGTTCAAAGTCCTAGTTGAATTAGGATTGGCCGAGTCCTAGTTAGATTAGGTTGAGGAATCCTAATCTAGGAGTGGTTCTAGCTCAGCTATGAGAGATTGCTATAAATAGGAAAGGGTGTGAATCATTCCAGCTCTCTCCAATTCAACACACAAACTGCCCTGCGCAAAGTCTCACTCTACGCGAAACCTCTCAACAACTTTGAGATTTTTATTTTCTTTTTCTCGCCGACACATCTTCAGTTTGGATAAACAACACTGTGAAGGCAACTGGTGATATCTTCAGTTTGGATAAATAGCACTGGAGTCGTAGAATCAGCCGATCAAGGAGCACCTTCAGTTTGGATAAACAACACTACTTCTCGATCGACTGATTACCTATCCAAGTCTCGATTGACAAGGATTTTCGAATCCTTGTTGGTAGAGGTCATCTCATCAGCCTTCTCGGCGAAGTGAAGTGTTACAGATTACTGGGCTCGGCGCATTAAACACCGAGTTGTTTTATGATTAGATATTCACAAGTAAGTTTTAGAGTTCGACATTCTGACGGTCGAACTACATTCACCATCAAGACATGCATCTTTTTTTAGTACTTGTGTCCGTATAGTTTGGTGCCAGTTCGGCGTGCTTATACTCTTACGAATATAATCACCGTGACCGAACCCAGTGTCGACTATCTATGAACTTCGCAAGACTAGCAGCCTTGTTTTCAGGCTCTAGAACCCAAAGGTCAATACATGTTCCTTCCTCGACCGCAATCGCAAGATCAAGAAGTCAGCAGCGCGCCCAACGCGACATCAACAAATTTTACTCTCCGGCCGAGCTGGACCGACTAGTTGGTATGCCCCGCACACAACCGAATGACGTAGTTAGCTTATTGATTACTAGGCTAGCATGCCATGTATGTTTGGTAGTTTTTAGGGTCAACAGTACCATAAAACCATATGTACCCATATTATAGGTAATCAAACGTACCAATATAATCAAACGATCATACATTCGAACGTGCTGTAATAAAATTGTAAGAAAACTGTTTAATCAAATTCTTAAAAAAAAAACATATGTTTAATCAATGAAATTGAAAAACGAGGTGCCTATATTTAAACACCCCAAAAAAATATCAAAAAAGAAAAAAGTTGTCTTTTCTAAGAATTCTTCAATGTAACAATTCTGAAATCAAACCGATCGCGATTAGTATTAACGTGACGCATCACACGTAGGTCATTGTTAATGACGCGTTATTATTTGAAGTCTTGGTCGTTCTGTTTTCAATTTGTTTAAGCTGACTGAGTGCAGCTGCAAAGAAATGATGGAAGTTGGAGTAGTTGACGAAAAAAATGTCCGAGTTTGAATTAGCATCCCCCCATCCCCAATATAACTCGAGGCGACTTGGGAGCCTAATTAAGTATAATTTAGAGTTGATCCAGAAAAGGAACCAATTGGCAATAAATTAGCATTTCCGAATTGTTGGTATGAGGCAGCTGCAACTGGGGCAGGCAATTGGCAATAAATTAGCATTTCCGAATTGTTGGTCGCCTCCTATAAGTGAGAACCTACATGGTTCACAAATCCTCCATTGCAATTTGCATTTGTGCTCTTATTTCAGCTTTATACTTTATAGGAGATCTGAGAGAAAGGTGGAAGCATGGATCCTTCTCTGTATGAAGCAGCTGCAACTGGTGATGTTGGCTTCTTGGAATGACATCTAACAGCTGATCTCTTTCAGAAAACACCTAAAGAGAACAATATTCTTCACATTGCAGCTGAATTCAAGCAAATAAAGTTCTTCAAAAAAGTGAAAAAAAAATCCCGAATCACCCCGGTTTTGGGCCACCAACAAGAATGGCGAAACTCCTCTACATGTTGCTACGAGAGTAGGATGTGGTTGTCGGAGAACAATTCAGAAATAAATAAAAATAACAGAACTCTAAATTGTAGAATATTTATTAATCAAAATACTTGCAGTGCAGAATGAAATACAGAAATAAATACAAGAACATCAATGGTACTAACGTGATTACCGAAGGTAAAGGCTAACGTAATAGCTATGTCGTTCGAACAGTATTTACGTCCCACTCTTATGCTTGTGGTTCAACAACGTCTGTTCGATCAGGATTCAACTACCTAATTCTACAATCCACACTGGATTCTAGAATTCTAGCGAATTTGCTTTGTGTGTTTACTCTCTGGAAATTTCGTAAGAAAGAAAGGAGGAAGAAAAGATATCTGGAATGGAACTGAGGACTCCAGTTATATAGGCTCTTTCATACCTCTTCAAATACCTTTTGGATGTATCTGTCTATTAATCAAAACATTTTTAATTAATTTTAATTAAAAACTTAATTCAAAAATTAAAATTAATTGATCAGATTAATTTTAATTATTAGGCCCCAAGTGCCCAAGACCCTTGTCTTGATTTGTTGATGCACAAAATCAGTGAGGATTTTGGTACAACAGAAAGTGTTAAGTTTGTGATCTTTGCTAGATTGCTCTGATCACTAGTATGGATAAGTATGTAAATGGATAGAGACAGGGAAGCAAACACAAGATGTACGTGGTTCACCCAGATTGGCTACGTCCACAGAGTAGAGAAGTTCCCATTAATTGTGAAGGGTTTACACAAGTACATAGGTTCAAGTTCTCCTTTAGTAAGTACAAGTGAATGATTTAGTACAAATGACATTAGGAAATATTTTGAAAGAACGATCTCTATTTATAGAAGAGAGTTTCTAGTTTCATTCTGACATTGACACGTGTCGCGCTATGATTGGCTTCTGATGTCGACATGTGTCGCGCTGTGATTGGCCTCTTGGTTGGAGGGAAACTCTTCTGGGTCCTTGACGGTATAACGTTGACGGTGCTCAGTAGTTTCGAGATTGGTCAAGTATGGTACAAAAAGTGCTCCCCTAAGTTCCCGAGTGAGGGAAACTCCTCGGTTGGGGACTTGCAAGATCCAAGCCATTGAGTAATCACGAAACTTCTAAGTACCGAAGTGTGGTATCATTTTCACTTGCCTTATCTATCTCGTACGTAGATGTGGCATCTTCCCTGGAAGTACTTTTCCTTCATCTAGGGGTGGTATCTTTAACTAATGAAGATGCACAAGGTAATGTATCAATTTCACTTGAAGCTTACTTGTAGTTTCAGGCTTGGTCAAGTGTGATACAAAACCTTATAGTAGGAGTCCCTCAAGTCGCCGAGCTAGGAGATTTGCCGAAAGAGGTAACAGACAAGGTAAGCAATCAGACTTCCAAGCAAGCAACCTGGATCGGAGGTTCGACTTCAGCTTCTGGTTGATTGTTCTCCTTCCCCTTATGTCGCAAACAGCAACAAGGATAAGGAGAAGCAAATGGAGAAGAAATGATATGAGATACTTCTGCTTTTGAAGAAGTAACTTTCCACAGGCTTATTCTTGAACTGGGCTGGAGGGTTTTCTGGTTTCCTCCAGAGTATAAGGCCGACTCAAGAATTTGAGGATCAAAACAAGTCCATCAAATCAAGAGTGCGTTCGACCTTAATGATATGGGATACTTTTGCTGTTGACGAAGTAATAGATGAATCGGCACGTGTTCTTTTGCGCTTGTCTCCACATGCTTCCTTGTATCCTTCTCACTTGCCCTATCTGTTCCTTAGGAAGATATGGTATCTTTTCTGGAAGCATAAGATGTTGAAGATGAGTACTCGAGAGCATGCCATGTAAGTAATCAGGCAAGGCGTTCCAGGCAGTCAGTTCCTGATTGGAAGCTTGATTCCAAGTGCTGACTGATTACTCTCTTTCTTCTTGTCTTGCAGGTAAGAACAAGGGCAAAGGAAAAGACAGGGAAAAAGCATGATATGGGATACTCTTGCTTTTGACCCTGATGATATGAGATACTCTTGCTCTGGTGTGGCTGGTTTGCATAGGTATTATTGGGGGGGAAGAAAGCTGAGTATTTCAAAAGGCTTCGTTGGGAGTGCCCTCTCAGCTATGAGGAAGGGTTGAGCATTTTTACAAGTCTAACTGTCCGTGGAGGATGGATGACGACATATAGGAGTCTCCCTAACAACAAGTAGTAATGCTATTCCTTTACCCTTCTTAGTCGTAGCAATGTAGTGGGAGCTGCAAGCTTCACGTGTTTTAACTTTGTCAGAGCACTTTGAAAAAGTGGTATGTGGTATCTGGAAAGCTGATGTTGTGTGTGAAGATTGCAGACAAGCTTTATCCAAGGAAATCTGGCTCTCGAAGTTCAGATAGCGATGCCTTTTCAGTTTTCGAACAAGCAATCATGTCGGGGATCTGGCTCTCGAGATTCGAAGAACGGCGCCTTTTCAATTTTTGAGAAAGCAATCATGTTGGGAGTCTGACTCTTGAGATTCGGAGAGCGGTGCCTCTTCGATTTTTTATAAAGTAATCCTGTTTGGAGTCTGGCTCTCGAGATTCGGAGGGCGGTGCCTCTTCGATTTTTGAGCAAGTAATAATGCTATTCATTTACCCTTCTTGGTCATAGTAATGTAGTGGGAGCTGCAAGCTTTACATGTTTTAACTTTGTCAGAGCGCTTTGAAAAAGTGGTATGTGGTATCTGGAAAGCTGATGTTGCGTGTGAAGATTGCAGACAAGCTTTATCCAAGGAAATCTGGCTCTCGAAGTTCGGAGAGTGGTGCCTCTTCGATTTTCGAACAAGCAATCATGTTGGGGATCTGGCTCTCGAGATTCAGAGAACGGTGCCTCTTCGATTTTTAAGCAAGCAATCTTGTTGGGAGTGTTTTCTCGAATGTGAGTAAAGGTTAGGCATTTTTGCCAGTCTGCCTTGCCACGGAGCATGGAGGTTGACACACATTGGGACTTTCTAGTTATCAAACGGTGGTGTTGTTCCTTTACCCTTGTGGGTAATAGTAGGGTAGCTGGATCTTCAAAATTTATGTGTCTAAACTTTGTCAGAGATCTTTGGCAAAGTTATCTGTGGTACTCGATGAGCTGATGTTGCGTGTGGAAAGTGGTGCCTCTTTGAAATCCAGAGAGTGGTGACTCTTCGATTTTTGAACCAACAGCCTTGTTGCCCTTTCTTTTATAAGGGCACCAATTGTGTGCAAAAAGTACATTTAGAGAGTTATTGCTTGTAGGAATTTTACCCTTATTTTTTATCACCTGGTTGGTGGTAATAGCGACGGGTTGCCGGATAATTGTGGAGTACTAGCCTTACTTTTGATGACCTGGTTGGTGCTATTTCGGGCTTATGGGTCTTCGCCCTCCACAACATGCCAGCCCATTTGTTTTGGACTTTGCCTTTTTTTTTTTTTTTACCCTCTGATGGGGTTTATACAGATGTCTCCGAAAGATAAGAAGAATAAATTACATCATACAAAAACCAGACAAGTGAATCACATCATTCTAGTGGGGTGTTTATTCCTTGCTTTTGTTTTCTGCTTTTGTTGATGTCCCTACTCCTTCTCTGTCCACCCATGTTGCTTTGCAAGGTATCTTTTGCTTTTCTTGATTTCTTTCCACTGCATCTCTGTCTCTCTACCTTCACCCTCTCTGGTAGATTTGCTATTGCTTTTGCAAAATTGCTTTACTTTTGCTTTCGTTTTTTTTTTTTTTTTGACAAGTTGATGGATGGATGGCTCCACAACTGTTCTTTCTCAATTTTTTTTTCTTTTCCTGCACGTTCTAGCCTTCCCCGAGGTCTTTTTTCCAGCAGGTGGCAGACATCTTCTTTTCTCTTTTCTCTTTTTCTTTTGCTGCTGTCTGAAAACCAGTTGGTGTACGCTAGCCCCAAGAGTGCCTGGACCGGAGCAGGAAGATACTGAGTTCTTGACTCGAACACTGATCCGGGTTAATCAGATTAAACGACTCCGAATCAGCGCTCCCCACCACGTGATTGTAATTCACCTTCATGTACATCACCTCCAAATGTGACTCTGCCTTTGACCCAAGCGCGAACCTAGTAAGCGTTCGGATTCGTAGGCTGCAGCAACGGCGACAAGGAAGGTTTGTTGCTCGGTGAACCTGCTGATTTCGCCGGTCAAAGGGCTAAAGTCAGAGGTTTTGACGGCCTGCCTGTTCCTCTTCTTCGCACCAGACTTAGCAACCCTGAGGCTCCTGTGAACGATACTGAGTCTGGCGAGGGCAGCTTACTTCAGATCTGGTCTGTAGAAGTTACCCGCAACCTGATTGGTAACAGTGTTGGCGACGCGGGGAAACTCATTCCTGATGGTAGACTTATGAAGCAGACTGGCTGGATTACATGGTGGGCAGCGTTTTCAATGTAACCGTAGATGTCGTGAGCAATAGAAGCCCCAACCTTATCATCGTGATTCTCTCTCTGATCACCAAGTTTCTTGGACGTCAAAGCGAGGCGCTTCCGTCACACGAGCAAGTTGAGCAGCGGGGACTTGCCGACATTGGAACGAGTCATGACTAAGTCATGATCCAAGAGCTGACAATCGGGGAGGGCGTCGATGATGCAGATCCAAGAGCCGACAATCGGGGAGGCACACTCGACCTATTGGCGAGAGTCCTCGGTGAAGTCGAAAGTCGGGTCTTCCAATAGATGGTGAGATCTGGGTTAGAAAATACGGAGAGAGAAATAAGAGATTTGGATCTCTAAGCTTGCCATTTGTTGAAAACCTCTTGACTGCATCGAATGCTCTTGAGGTCGTTCCCGCCACGTGGCAGGGAGACGAATGTGATGAGAACTTCGGGCTCCTCCTGGGCCACCCATTCCTTGGGCTCGCGTTCTTCCAGATCCGGATACGAACGTGATGAGAACTCCGGGCTCCACCTGGGCCACCCATTCTTTGGGCTCGTGCTCTTCCAGATCCGGAGATGCTGTTGCTGCCAGGTTCGAAACCATCCTTGGCTCCATCTCCGAGCCTCGAAACTACTGCTAGGCACAGTGGATTGGTGCACCTGCAGAGACAGAGAGCTTGTTTTCTTCGGGAATTTGGATTTTGGTGATGGTTTAGGAATTTGGACGGGTTGGAGTCCGTGTGGGTCTTGAAGGCTCTACAAGACAGAGAGATGAGAGATTTGTTTCCTAGGTTTTCTTTGCAGATTCACGGTGGTGAGATGAAGAATTGAGAGAAAATCGACATAACTTTTTGTATCGTTTCCCATAGACGACGCCAAGTTGATGCACAAAACCGGAGGTCTTGGAACAACGTAAATCCGACCGTGAATCTGCAAAAAATGTAAATAACACAAGATTTATCGTGGTTCACTCCAAGGTTTGGGCTACGTCTACACTGATTGTATTTCTCTGAGAGTATTTGTGAGGGAGAGAGTGTGAAAGCTTTGCTCTAGACAGGAGAGGCTTAGGGTTTGTGAGGGTGAGGAGGCCCTTTTATAGGGCTCCTCCCCTAATTGCATATTTGCCCCTTCCTTTATTACATAATTACATTTAAGTCCCCCGAGTATTTATATGAGGTCTAAATACGAGGCCCTAAATATGGTATAAACATGATTAATTAATATTTATATTATGGTATAATCATCAAGCCTAATCCACACAATTGGTGGCCCAAGCCTTAATTCCCATTCCAAGTGGTCCAATACCTAACTAATATTGTAGAGGACAAAACATATATAAAGGTCATTGGTAATCTTGTTTTCTCGAATGTGGGACAAGAGTCTCAAAACTCTAACAATACCCCACATTTTGAGATGATTATTTGGTCCTAAAGAAACTGAGACACGAGAGTAAACAATAGATGTGACATACATCAGGAGGTGTCTTTTGGACTTGAACCTACCTTAGTATATACTTATCGGATTTACTAGATGACGCAGTGAATATAAAATCTTGAACTGTTCATCTCCGCAGTAAACCAAGACAATAAGCAAAACATATGTCACACCAACACATCGCAAATTCATACGTTTGTGTTCATTTTGGTCCTGAACAAATCCTGAATTCATGAGAGCTTTAGAGAATGTAGTCATGTAATTCTCATAAATGCGACCCCACATTTACTCTCATATAGGTGATATTGATTATGAATAGGCTGCTACTATTCCACTTGATTGACAAGTACCAATATCATTAAACTAATATATCCTACACCATCAATAGTCACCACACTTCTTCCATAATAGGAATGGGTATGTAAGTGTGTTTCTTCTTTGAAACTAACCAAACCAGTTTGCCTATTGAACCTAGACCATGGGATCTCTAATCAGCTAGGTTAGGCTTCTGTTTGGCAGTTTCATTTTACTCTATTGGCTTTAAACCCATTCCCCTCGATGAATGCTTAACTTGCTCTCTAGATAAGCCCTTAGTAAGCGAATCCGCAATATTATCTTTTGACTTGACATGGTCAATAGAAATTACACCACTAGAGAGCCATTGCTTTATTGTATTATGCCTTCGTCTAATTTGTCTAGACTTCCCATTGTATACACTATTTTTAGCTCGATATTGTGCAGCTAAACTATCACAGTGTATACATATTGCCGCTACAGGTTTAGGCCATATGGGAACATTTTCCAAAAAATCTCTTAGCCACTCAGCTTCTCCTCCAACCATATCAAGAGCTATAAATTCTGATTCCATAGTTGATCGGGCTATGCATGTTTGTTTGGAAGATTTCCAAGATTTTGCTACTCCTCCCAAAGTAAATACATATCCACTTGTGGATTTCGTATCAGTACTATCTGATATCCAATTCATATCAGTAAATCCTTCGAGCACAGGAGAATACCTCATATAATGCAATCCATAATTCATTGTATGCTTTAAGTATCTCAAAACTCGAATTAAAGCTTCCCAATGATCATGCCCAGGATTGCATGTATATCTACTCAGTCTACTCACAGAGTATGCTATATCAGGCTTTGTACATTTCATAATGTACATAAGGCTTCCAATAACTTGTGAGTATTCACATTGAGATATAGCATCACCTCTATTTTTCTTAAGTTTGCTATTGGCATTAAAAGGAGTAATTGCATCTTTACTTTCCAAATGACCATATTTCCTAAGTGTAGCTTCTATATAATGGGACTATGTAAGAATATATCCTTCTTGGTTTCTTTTTATTTTTACACCAAGAATCACATCAGGTAGTCTAAGATCTTTCCTATCGAAACTTGATTTCAATATCTTCTTGGTCCAATTTATTATCTCTTTGTTAGTTCCCATTATAAGCATATCATCTACATATAAACACAACATAACGCAAGCATTATTTTGAGTTTTTGTGTAGACACACTTATCACACTCATTTATCTTAAAATCGTGTGTGATCATAACATGGTCAAATTTTTCATGCCATTGCTTTGTAGCTTGTTTAAGCCCATATAGCGATTTCACAAGCTTACACACTTTGTGTTCTTTACCTTTAACTACAAACCCCTCGGGTTGTTCCATATATATTTCCTCATCTAAGTCTCCATTTAAGAACGTAGTCTTTACATCCATTTGATGTATTTCCATGTTAGGGAGTGCAGCTATAGCAATCAATAGTCTTATTGAAGTAATTCTCATTACATGTGAGTATGTATCAAAGAAATCCAAACCATGTTTTTTACGGTATCCTTTAGCTACCAAACGAGCCTTATATTTGTCAATTGTACCATCTGGTTTTAATTTCTTCTTAAAGATCCATTTGTACCCAATTGGCTTATTGCCAAGGGGCAAATCGACTAATTCCCATGTATGATTTTGCATAATGGAATCTATCTCATTGTTAACTGCATCCTTCCAAAATGGAGCTTCAGGAGTGGACATGGCCTCCTTGAATGATTGAGGTTCTGTCTTGGTTAAAAAGGTCACAAAATCAGGCCCAAAGTCCGTTCAAATTGTTGTCCTTTTACTCCTTCTAGGTTCAAGTTCTTCTTCTGCTTGAACTCTAGACGAGGATGAACCATCATCATGTTCTCTAGGTTCGTCAATAACCTCATATACATCATCATGTAATCTCCTTTTCAATAAATTAGACTTGCCTATTTTGTATGGAAAAATATCCTCAAAAAATATTGCATTTATAGATTCTATAATAGTATTGACATGTATATCACTTACTTCTAAATGAAAAACTAAGAATCTATAAGCTAAACTATTAGATGCAAAACCAATAAAAACACAATCTATAGTTTTAGGCCCTAATTTTGTTCTCTTTGGCAATGGAACTTGTACTTTTGCAAGGCAACCCCACACTTTAAGCAATTTAAACGTTGGAGTTCTTCCTTACCATAATTCATATGGTGACTCCTTTCTCGTTTTAGGTGGAATTCGATTCAAAATTTTATTTGCAGTAAGTAAAGCTTCACCCCACAAATTGTGTGGAAGCCCAGAACTATTCAACATAGAATTGATCATGTCTTTGAAAGTCCTATTTTTCCGTTTGGCAACACCATTTTGTTGTGGCGTATAGGGGGTTGTTGTTTGATGAATTATGCCATGTGTGGCACAAAATTCAGCAAAAGCATGAGACTCATATTCCCCTCCCCTATCAGACCTTAAGACTTTAATCTTCTTGTTAAGTTGATTTTCAACTTCTGCTTTATATGTCTTAAACATATCCAAGGTCTCATCTTTGCTATGAAGTAAATAAACATAACAATACTTACTGAAATCATCTATAAATGTTACATAATAGTTCTTTCCACCACGAGTTGGATATGATCTAAAATCACACAAGTCACTATGAATTAAATCTAACAAATCATTGGATTTTTCATGCACTGATTTAAAACTTTGACTTGCAAATTTCGATTCTATACAAGTTTCACATTTAACATTATCAAGATAATCAATTTTGGGTAGCAAACCTAAATTATGCATTCAAAAAAGAGAATGGAAATTTACATGTCCTAATTTAGAATGCCATAAATTAGAAGAATCAACAATATAAGCAGAAGCATTATTTATTTCATTCATAGCATTATCAAGTACATTGAGTTTGAATAATCCATCAGCAAGGTAACCCGTTCCCATAACATTCCCCCGTTAGTTAATACAACTTATTGGACTCAAAAACTAGTTTGAATCCTTTATTACTAAGGATAGGACCATAAACAAGATTCTTCCTTATATCGGGGACATGCAACACGTCAAGAAAGGTTAATTCCTTTCCAGAAGTGAATTTCAGAACACACTTCCCTATTCCAGCCACAACAGATGCAGATGCATTTCCCATAAACAGCTGCTGGTTTCCCTTGATTTTCTGGTACGAAGAGAACATATTTTTGTCACCACAAACATGGCGAGTCGCACCAGTATCTATCCACCAATCAGCGTGGTCAGATACAAGGTTGATTTCAGAAATCATTGCAGCTAGGGCATCCACATTGTTTTCAATCAGGTTTGCATGGTTGTTGTTGCCTTGATTTCCAGGACCTTAATCCCTTCAATGGCGACATTCTTGAGCCATATGGCCTTGCTTTCCACAAACCCAGCAACTTCCCTTGATTTTCTTAAAGTCTTTGCCTTTCGCACCAGGGATAAAGTGGTTTTCCTTCTTCTTAGTTTTCTGGAATTTCGGCCTTTGCTTTGATGAACTTCCTTCAACAACGTTCGCCTTGGCTTGCATACTCGAAACCAAGCCATTCTCATTCTTTCTGTTATCTTCCTCAATTCTCAACCTTACAATGAGATCCTCAAGGGTCATCTCCTTACGTTTGTGCTTGAGATAACTCTTGAACTCTTTCCAAGAAGGTGGCAGTTTTTCTATAATGGACGCCACTTGGAAAGACTCATTGATTACCATTTCTTCAACATGAATGTCATGGATGCTTTTCTGGAGATCTTCAGTTTGAGAGACAACAGACTTAGAATCCACCATTTTGTAGTCCAAAAATTTGCCCACGAAAAATTTCTTTGAACCAGCATCCTCGGTTTTATATTTTTTCTCAAGTGATTCCCAAAGTTCCTTGGCTATTTTGAATACCACATAGACATCATACAACGAATCATCTAATGCATTAAGAATATAGTTTCTGCAGAGGAAATCATTATGTTTCCAGGCATCAATAGTCGTTAAAGTTTCTGCAGAAAAAATATTTTCTCCATCTGCAGTAGGCTCAGTCTCGCGCAGTACATTAGCCAAGTTTAGTGTTGTCAAATAAAACAGCATCTTCTGCTGCCATCTTTTGAAATCTCTGCCTTTAAATTTCTCAGGCTTCTCAGAATGAGGTTTAGTTCCTGATTGTTCCATACTGTTCGAAGATTGTTGGAGAACAATTCAGAAATAAATAAAATTAATAGAACTCTAAATTGTAGAATATTTATTAATCAAAATGCTTGCAGTGCAGAATGAAATATAGAAATAAATACAAAAATATCAATGGTACTAACGTGATTACAAAAGGTAGAGGCTAGCGTAATAGCTATGTCCTTCGAACAGTATTTATGTCCCACTCTTGTGCTTGTGGTTCAACAACGTCTGCTCGATCAGGATTCAACTACCTAATTCTATAATCCGCATTGGATTCTAGAATTTTAGCGAATTTGCTTTGTGTGTTTATTCTCTGGAAATTTCGTACAGAAGAAAGGAGGAAGAAAAGATATATGGATTGGAACTGAGGATTCCAGTTATATAGGCTCTTTCATACCTCTTCAAATACCTTTTGGATGTATCTAAAAACATTTTTAATTAATTTTAATTAAAAACTTAATTCAAAAATTAAAACTAATTGATCAGATTAATTTTAATTATTAGGCCCCAAGTGCCCAAGGCCCTTGTCTTGATTAATTAATATTAATATTATGGTATAATCATCAAGCCTAATCCACACAATTGGTGGCTTAAGCCTCAATTCCCATTCCAAGTGGTCCAACACCTAACTAATACTATAGATGACAAAACATATATAAAGATCATTGAGAATCTTGTTTTCTCTAATGTGGGACAATAGTCTTAAAACAATTCTGAAATCAAACCGATCGCGATTAGTATTAACGTGACGCATCACACATAGGTCATTGTTAATGACGTGTTATTATTTGAAGTCTTGGTCGTTCTGTTTTCAATTTGTTTAAGCTGACTGAGTGCAGGTGCAAAGAAATTATGGAAGTTGGAGTAGTAGACGAAAAAAATGTCCGAGTTTGAATTAACATCCCTCATCCCCAATATAACTCGAGGCGACTTGGGAGCCTAATTAAGTATAATTTAGAGTTGATCCAGAAAAGGAATCAATTGGCAATAAATTAGCATTTCCGAATTGTTGGTATGAGGCAGCTGCAACTGGGGCAGGCAATTGGCAATAAATTAGCATTTCCGAATTGTTAGTCGCCTCCTATAAGTGAGAACCTACATGGTTCACATCCATTGCAATTTGCATTTGTGCTCTTATTTCAGCTTTATACTTTATAGGAAATCTGAGAGAAAGGTGGAAGCATGGATCCTTCTCTGTATGAAGCAGCTGCAACTGGTGATGTTGGCTTCTTCGAAGGACATCCAACAGCTGATCTCTTTCAGAAAACACCTAAAGAGAACAATATTCTTCACATTGCAGCTGAATTCAAGCAAATAAAGTTTTTCAAAAAAGTGAAAAAAAATCTCGAATCACCCCGGTTTTGGGCCACCAACAAGAATGGCGAAACTCCTCTACATGTTGCTGCGAGAGTAGGATGTGGTGAAGTAGTAACGTTCCTCATTGAACACACAAAATCGGAACCTATGGAAGTAGCTGATCTTGATCCAGAAAAGGAACCAACTGAAGATGAAGCTTACAAAAAGCTACTCCGAATGCCTAATTTGGAAATGGATACAGCACTGCATGTTGCTGTCCGATACAATCATGCTGGAGTAGCGAAGATTTTGCTGAATGCTGATCCTGAATTGTGTTGTTCATTTTACAGCACCAAGGAGTCACCCCTGTTCCTAGCTGTTAGAGCCGGGTCTACCAGCATTGCTGATTATATTTTAAAAAAGACTCCGGATCATAAATCTCTTTCTTTTCAGGGAACAAATGGTGTGACCGCTTTGCACGCAGCAGCCACTCGTATATTCTTTGCCAAGAAAGGTAATTAACTTCATGACATTACTTGGTACTACCGTACTAGACCCTTCTTATGCACGGAATCCCATCAACATATAGCTGGAGCATGATCCATATCGACAACTGTATAATCAACTTAGTTATTGAGTATGACATATTGACAGTCGATAATATACCCTTAATTATTGAGATATGCATCTCAGTCCAGCTACCGTTGAGCAAGATCCTTCTTAAGGGACTTGTTATTTGGTATGCCTTATTTTCATATATATAGTTGATTCCCACAACACAATTTCTAATTTTTCTATATCAACATTTTAGGAATTTTGCAATCTATGGTTACCAAAAATCCTGGGATGATCGAAGTTCGTGATGAAATAGGGTGGACTCCATTACACTATGCATCACTGAGAGGGAACCTTAAAGCAGCTCAACTACTGATTCAAAATTCGAAAACTTCCGAATTTGCTTGTTACATCGAAGATGAACTTGGCATGTCAGCTCTCCACGTCGCGGCATATGCAGGGCACACCCAAATAATTGAAGAGTTGATTCGACGTTGTCCTGATATTTGCGATTCGGTCAATCACAAGGGCCAAACAGCTCTACATGCAGCAGTTTTAGGCGAAAAAATAAATGTAGTGAAGTACGTTTTGAAGACGCCTAAGCTTGCGAGACTTATAAACGAAGCAGATAATGATGGAAACACTCCTTGGCATCTAGCTGCTATTTGCAAAAATAGTAAAATTGTTGCTATTTTAAGGAGAGACAGTAGGTTGAACAGAACTGCTATCAATAAAAAAAAATTGCAAGTTAGCGACATTTTGCTCGCCGAGAACACGGGAAGAAAGGTACGCAAATCTTTTATTTATTTCCCTTGGATTTCAACTTTGAACTCTCTATTTTCTTTTCTTATATTGGAGAGAATCAAACGCAGAACATATCTTAATCCAAATTCGTTACCTTTTTGTTTTTAAGTCCTGTATATGTTTACTAAAAGTGTAGTACTTTATTTATGTTTTAGGAAATCATAAAAAGTCGCAATGTTTTGAACTACCTGGGAAGAGACATTGTCGTTCCCGTGCCATATTTTCAACAAAAAATCAAGCAGGAGTTCGAGAAATTTGGATCCCAAGGGGAGAGCAGTACTTCTGAGACACCAGTCAATACTACAAATACGAGAGAAAACTTGCAGGCTTATTCGGATCAGACCTTCAAAAGAAATGATTCGAAACTTCTGGTAGCGACGGTCATTGCAACCGTTACATTTACGGCCGTTATGAACCCGCCTGGAGGGTATAAAGACGATGGAACACCAGTTTTAGAAAAAATAGCAGCTTACAAAGTATTTTGGTTTTTTAACACGGTATCCTTCGCTCTCTCAGTGTTGGCGATATTTAATGAAACCACTCCGATACCTGTCCTATCTACCCATCTACCCACACCTGCGAGTCTTATTAGTTATTCCATTGCTGGAATGGTGATTGCATTTAATGCAGCCCAGACGGCAGTGGAGCACAAGCGGCCCGGGCAAAGTATGGTTAAATATTATTTGTTCGGCGACGACACCGGTGTTACTACTATCCTCAATCTTATTGGTAGCGTAATTGTAGGCGCTCTAGCTGGCATCGCTTTTACGAAGTCTCTATTTCAAATAATCATGGGGAAAGGAAGGATCCACGACCTCCAGAACCACATAATTTAATGGCTCCTGGAAGTTATAAGTAATTTGTATTTATGGAAATGTTAGGGGTTGTTTGGTTTCAATTTATACTTTTCAACAATGATGAATGTAACTATTATTACTTTCCAGTTTTCTATTACATTGAATCATTGGTCATCGTTACCATTCCAAAATCAGTGGAATCAAGAATTATAATCCTAAAGAAAGTAACTAGACGACGGTGTAAAACCGTCTTCACAAAGTTGTTGTGCTCAAATGTGTCGTAGTTTAAAGTGTTGGTGTGAGTCAACCATTTAGTTTAAGAATATAATTATGTGATTGATTCCTTGTATAATTGGGATACTTATTTCCTATTATAGGACCTCTTGTACAAATATATATTTACCTCTATGGAGAAGAATAATACACAACAATCAAACCCTAAAACATCTAGGCTTTTATCTAGGGATGGGCAACGGTTATGGCGGGTGGATAACCGCGGTTATTTACCCATAACCGTTTAACCTTTTACCCGCATAACCATTTACCCGTTGGGTATTTACATAAACAGGTATTCCCATACCCATAACCGTTTATAAACGGTTAACATACTCATAACCGCATACTCATTTACCCATAACTACATACCCATTTAACCATAACCGCGTAACCGTTTACCCGTTTTTAACCCGTTTACTTTTTTTTTACTCGTCTACCTATTTTTTTAACAACTTGAAAATTAAAAAGAAATTTGTCATAATTTTCTTTTTCTAACAATTAAATACCGTTATAAGTACATTTAACATGTATTTTTGTATTAACGGCAATATTATTTATGAATATATGCGATGTCTCCCAATTATTTGACGGTCAATCTATTACAAGAATCATGCATGGTATTAGGTTATTTAATATTCTTGTGTGTGTGTGTGTGTGTGTATGTGTGTGTATGTATATATATATATGTGTGTGTGCGTGTGTGTGTGTGTGTGTGTATGTATATGTGTGTGTTATATATATGTGTGTGTGTGTGTGTGTGTGTGTGTATGTATATGTGTGTGTATGTATGTGTATATATATATATGTATGTATGTATGTATGTGTGTGTGTGTATTTGTAAGTACGCATCAGTCTGCTAATAAGCTAATTTGATAATATTTGAATTTTTATTTAGAAACATATGTTCATCGATTCAAGCCATTTAATCGATTTCTAATTTTTGGGTCAAATATTTATTGAAAACTCGAGGCTAATTAAATTAATATATATAGAGAGAGGTACGCATCAGCCGACAATAACATGTTTCTAAAAGCTCAAGGTAATTATTATCTTGAATTGGCCAAATCTCCAAAAGACTTCAAAACAAAATTGTCGAATACTCTAATGTTTTAGCACATTCAATCACATATATTAAACATTGACCCGTTCTATCAACTATATTTTTCTCTCAAGTGACGCATATATATATATATATATATATATTAATATATATTATGGCCCTTTATAACCAAATATATCTTGGGATTCTAAACTTTGTTAGAAACTAATTTTTTTTTTAGTTTTACATATATTAAAATAAACGGTTAAATGGGTACCCATTTATAACCGCAGGTAATACCTATAACCGCTCATTTAAATTTCACGAATAAATGGTTATACTCATAATCGTTTATTTATCTAAACGGTTAATCATAACTGTAACCGTCAAATTTAAAGGAGCGGATAACCGCAGTTACCCATAATCAATAGGTATTTGCCCATCCCTACTTTTATCTTAAAGTTAATCCACAATGATTTTTCACCGTCATATATATTTGCATTCGACAACCGGCTGTACCAACAACCTTTGTGTATTGCTGTCGTGTATTACATATATCCATCACTTTATAACGTTTAGTATGTTGTTATACGACGGTATTTAGCTTAAAGGTGTCATGTAAGGACTAAATTAATTAGTGTGTATAGCACATGTCGTCTATTTACATTATTCTAGTGGTAACATTACGCATTGGAGTAAAATTCAGGATTCCTTCATGAACTTGCATCTGAGTTTAGGATTCGATTTTGAACAAAAATTTCGTTAATTTACATCCTTAAATTTAACATAGCGTTTACCATTGGTCCGTTTGGTCGACGCCATCAAACTTTCGGTCTTAAAAGACAATATGCCACCCATGTGAACTATTTTCTTGGGGTATATCGGGCAACAAGAGGGAAATCACCCAACGGTGCGATCTTCTCCATCAGAAAACACCTAATAAAGACCTTCATATTAAGCTATATGACTGTAGTTAAGGAGGACATACCGTGTGACTTATGAAAGATTTTAAGCAGTAAGTTTTTTTATCTTATTTTTCCTAACGTCAATGCATGAAATTGAAGTTGAAGGTCACAAACCGTGTGAGATTTTTAATATAACCGCGGGTTTCTTGGCTACTTCTTAATTTGATTAGTTGACTTAACTGCAAGACAAGACAAGCTGAGATAGAGAGATTAAACCACCGGTCCATACTTAATATTTTGTGGTTCTTCATTTTTGTCCATTAACCGGTGTCTAATTTGATTATTAAAAGTTGAGAGAGAGAAGCGTTCATGCCATGGATCCTTCCCTCTACAAGACGGCAACATCCGGAGATGTTCGTTTCTTGAGATCAGATCCTTCCCTCTACTAATTCCAATCGTGAAAAAAGACTTTGAAAAATATGAAAGTTGTAAAATCACTAAAATGCTTCATAAAAATTTTGAAAGAAATTATGAATTTTCAGAATTAATTCATACTGTTATTTGTGAGTTTGAAGGAATTTTAACTCATGGATGAGATAGATATTTTCACTTTTATTGAAGAATTTTTTTTTCAAATATACTTAAGTTTATTTGGTAAAAAAATAAAAGTGATTCATTTAGTGAATTTGTAGAGTCCCTCTTAGAAGTTGAAATCAGCTAGGAAGAAAATTTTAAAAACTTCAAAGTAACAGGGAGAGAATATGAGTCTTCTGAGTTTAATTCCTTTGTACAATTTTTAGGAATAATACATGAAACTACACCACCATATTCTCCTGCACCTGATGGCATAGCGGAAAGGAAAAATAGAACTTTGATTGATATGACAAATGCTATGCTAATTGATTTAGGTGCTCCTTCTAATTTTTGAGGTGAAGCTCTTTGAACTGGTTATTATGCGTTGAACAGGGGGCTACACAAGAAAATAAAAAATTACACCTTTTGATGTATGGGCAAGCCGTAAACCAAATTGTATATATAGAAGTGTGAGGTTGTTTAACCTTTGTAAGTTTAATTGATCCAAAAAGGCATAAATTGGGTGATAAAGCTACTACTTGTGCTTTTCATTTGCTTTAAACAGTACAACTTGTAGATTTTTTGCTATTGAAAATAATGTGATTATGGAATCAAGTGATGCTATCTTTCATGAATAAAAATTTTCTTTTAATCTAAAAATAGTGGAGGTCAATAAAATAACCTATATGAACTTTCTTCTTCTACTCCTAATTTTTAGGATGAAAAAATATTGAGATTGAACCAAGAAGAAGTAAAAGAGCTAGAATTCAAGAAA
This sequence comes from Malus sylvestris, assembly GCF_916048215.2. NCBI lineage: Eukaryota > Viridiplantae > Streptophyta > Magnoliopsida > Rosales > Rosaceae > Malus > Malus sylvestris. The sequence continues at coordinate 33,767,263 of NC_062264.1, read as the reverse complement.
GTTTTGGCCCAAATGATTTTATTTATAATGTTGAGGAAAATCCACTACTTTGAAAGATGTTTTTTCATCTGATGCTATTTTCAGGAAAAAAAAAACTATTAATGATGAAAGCGAATCACAAATTTCAAATAATACTTGGAAATTGGTAGAATTCACCACCAGGTTGTAAAACAATAGGTTGCAAATGTGTCCCTAGGAAGAAACTCTAACTAGATGGAATTATGGAAAAATTTAAAGCCAGACTTGTTAAAAAGGGCTTTAAACAAAAAACTGATTGATACTTTTTCTCCAGTTACTAGAGCAACATCCATTAGATTGCTTATTGCTATTACTTCTATTCATGATTTGATTATTCATCAAATGGAGCGAAACCAATTTTTTTTAAAGGAGATTTAGGTGAAGAAATCTATATGGACCAACCCGAAGGTTTTGTTGAAGTTGGCCTAGAGAATAAAGTATTTAAGTTGACTAAATCTCTCTATGATTTAAAACAAGCACCTAATTAAGCAGTGACATGAAAATTTTGATGCTTGCATGATCAATGATGTAATTGGTACAGCGGCGAGAACAGCTACTAAAAGCTGATGACGATGTATGTACTTCAGCTATGGGATGAGCATAGAGGTCATATTCCTGTAAGCTGCAGGCATGGAGAGGGAGGGAGAGAACTCATTATTTGTTTATTTACTAGTGTACAGAACTTTCGATTATGTTTGAGAATGTCAACGATACGTGTTTTGTGGTGACACCTGATTAAGGGGTGATTTGGGAGTGAGGTGCTTAAAAAAAAAAACACCCATGAAAAAAAGCTGTGAGGGTTTTAAGTGTTTGGTAAACTGAAAAAAATGGCTTATTTTGGATGCTACTGTGAGAATAAGCTAAAATCAAAGGAAAAAGCTGAAGCTGCTATTTGTAGCTTTGGAAAACTGGCTTTTTTTTCAAAGCACACGGAGCTACAGTGCTCCTTTAATGAAAAGACCCACTATCAGACTGCTTTTTTTTTCAAAGCACTTTTACAAAAAAGTTTACCAAACACTCTGCTGATTTTTTTCACAGCCGCTTATTCTCACAGCAGTTTTTTTTCAAAGCACAGCAATACCAAACCAGCCATATACGTCAAAAAGGAGAATAGTCGTTGCGTCTAAGAATTCTTCAATGTAACAATACTGAAATCAAACCAATCGCCATTAATATTAACGTGACACATAAGTCATTGTTAATGACGCATTATTATTTGAAAACTTGGTCGTTCTGTTTTCAATTTTGTGTAAGTTGACTTGAGTGCAGCTGCAAAGAAATGATGGAAGTGATCGTTGCAGTTGAAGTCGTTGACAATAAGCAAGTTGACAATAAGCAAAGTTTCTATATACACGTCGGCAACGATGGATATTTGTGTTCTCTAGCTTAGAAAGTTCATGGCACATCCCCTATAGTTGACAAAGACAAAATATATCAGGTTAGAATATACCAGATATTACACCGGCACGTTGTTGTGCAAACCAACTGTTTCAGACGTAATCGGATGGATAAAACACATTTAAGTTGAATAAACTTAAAACAATTACAAACAAACAGAGGGATACATGAGTGACTGAGGCCAGTACGATAAGCTGTTTTGCTTTTATACACATTTAAGTGAGTTGGCATATAAACATATTGCACAATGAGTGGGAAGAAGCTGTATGTGTTTGATTTGAAAGAGATGGTTTCCAAAAAAAATTTGTTACCTTAAGAAACAGAAGAAACATATAGTTCACACATATAATATGTGTCCTGCAGTGTAGGTAGCTAGTTCAACAGGTAATTTAAAACACAAAGTGTTAAGGACTTGTTCAAGTAGCTAATTTTGGAAACACAACTGTTGAAAGGCAAAAAAACAGGTGGTCTGTTTCCATACGAAACTGAAGAAATAGAACCAAGCTGCAGTTTACACATATTAAACCATGAGGGTCAAGTCTGATTGAAATACATAAGAATATTATGTTTGTATAAGGATCCCTGAACCAAACATTATATGGAAAAGTGTCCAACTTGACTAAAGGATGTTTATTATAATTTTGGCACTTGATTCCATTGGAACAACATACATAGAAATAAAACAGAATGTCAGATACCTATAACTAAAGGAAATAACAGAGTAATTAAAAAGATTGCAAGAGCACATTATAAGATTGCAGGAGCCCATTAGAAGATACTCCAACCAGTTTATTTTGCTTTACAAACAGGGAGAGCATATCGCATAATAGTGTTCAACCAAACGAAGACACCGTTAACAGCATTAAGACACTGTTTTTGCAAATTAATGTCAGTACAATATCCAGTTTGGCCAACATTTCAATTACCGAAATCACGGGACATGTTCGACAAAATCCCTGACTGACAAAGAGTATGAGCAGGCCCTTTCCATATATGCATGGAGAAGGAAATCAGCTACAGGCGTGAACCCTAATTATGTTGAGAACCTATCTTCGAATAATTTGGTTATTGCTCTCTTTCAAGCTGACTTGGCAATCACATAAAAAAAAAAAAAAAAAATCCCAAATCAGTCAAAAATATAAAAAATATCCAAATTAACCCAACCCATTCCTGTGTCATAATCTTTTGATTAGGTTTCCTATCTCTAATCCTAAATTTGTCTTCCATGCTCTCTTTCCCATTTTTCCCTCACCCTAATATCCCACCTGCAAAATGTGAACACTGTGACCTTTCCCTAGCTAGCTACAAATTTTTATCACCCTCCAATCCCATTTCATTCCAAGTCCATCACAAAAATGGGACAACAAACTCATAACAAAAATACAATGTAAAAACCATCCCAAATCAGCAGGAATAAAACGAAAAGAAAAAAAACACATCATATACCTTTAACACAGCAGCTTGAAAAAAACCCAACAAAAAATTACAAACTCTGAAAGGCACCGTTTCCTAACTGAAAGAAAAAAAAACACAACACCCATCCAAAACAACAAATCGACCAAACACAGAAAACTCAATAAAAACAGCATTTAGAAGCACTATAAACCCAAATTACAAAAAACATCATTGTGATCAATTGTTTGTTTGTGATAACTATCTATTTTTGAAGCTCTCACTAATCAGTCCTTGGTTGTAGACCAAGAAAGACACGATGGGCACACAAAATTAGAAGCTCTAGGCAAACTTGAATTCAGGAGATGGTTTCTGATATTAAATTACGCCGGAGGGTGTGCGAAAGTTGGACTGTGGCTTATTTGGTTCTACTTCCGAATTGCTTCTTGATTAAACTGTTTACTTAACTGCTTTTAGGTGTCTTTACTTATGAATCAATTTTTTTAGAATGAAGTTAGAAGATGTTCTAGCACCAAAGACCATTAGAAGTTGGAAAGATATGTCGATGCAGCGGTTTGAGAACACAGTTTGGGAAACTTTGGGTAGGAAATATACAATGCCAAGCTTTTGGATTTCGAACTTGCGAAAGATGGTCTTGAGGGTGATAAAACTCTTGTTTCGACACGAGTTATGGGAACCTATGGTTATGCAGCCCCAAAGTATGTGATGACTGGTGAGTGTGTGCGGGTGTGTTATGTAACCATCAGTTCATCATTTATAAATATAGCACACTCCAATTCAACCTATCCAATTCAAAGTAGCACATCTCTAATTCAACATATCCAATTCAAATTAGCACATATCCAAATTCCAATTCAAATTAGCACATATCCAAATTCCAATTCAATAAACCACATATCCAAATCAATTCAAACTAAATACCTAATATTCAATCACATATCCAATTCAAACTACATGGCTAATATTCAATAACATGTCCAATCTTTTAGCACATTTACAAAACAGAATTAGAACACTATAAAGTCTACTGAGCAGCAGAACCTAAACATCAAAATCCAACACAAAAACAAAGCAGCATACCAGTTCTCTATCTTGTATGCTCTTTCAGCTGGATCTTCTTAACTCGTTTGAAAACTTGCTCTATGTTCTCTGTTGCATCCTACAAATTTGTTAACTCAACTTAATAAGTAACACTAATTCTTTTTTAGCCAAAACAAAACCGAAAATTGTCAATCCCATAAAAAAGTTGCATCTTTTTCACTGTATTTTCCCGGACTTTAATCACAGAGAATCAGTCAAAGCGAGGGAAATTATGTTGATGTTTCATCTAATCGCCAAATACTGAATAAGGTTCTCAAGATTTTTCATTGAAAAATTGACACAGTTTAAAGGGATTACTCTATAGATGCTTTGCAAGTAATGAAAACCTGACCAAGTTGATATCAATCACAAATCCAAATGAATGTTAAATAATGAAGCAAACACTTAAAACGAACAGGGTTTAAGAGGTTTAAACACTGCGTGCTAAACCTAATCATGAAAGAGAGAATGATGCGAAAAAAAAATGAAATAGGTAAAAACTAAGGAGAAGCAGGAAAAAAAAACAGGTAAATACGTTTGTTTTCCAAGTAAGGTTTATGGGTCGATGGAATTTTTGTGTACAGAACAATGGGATCATTTAAATTCTGGTTCCTGTGTTTTAAGACCAATCCCACCTCAAAAAATAAGAGTAAATTTGTATTGATACCACAATGATAAAAATGGATAAGTTCTATACGTGGATGGTTACAGAGTTATGGGCTGACCTGGTTCATGAAGAAAAATAAGAAAAACTTAAATATTGACAAAAAAGATGAAGTTTTTTTATGCTATAAGTGACCGTATCAGTATATATTGAATAAAGGTTTGTTTTTTAGAAATGCAAAAGGAAAAAATGTTGAAAAAGAAATTAAAACTTGAGAGTGATCAATGTTATAGCTTGAAGACCGCGAATAGACGCATTTCTTTCAGATTGATTCCAATTTGGCTATAGGAAGCTGAAACAGATTCAAATTGAAAACATTTTGCACCAAGGATTTGGATACGGAGAGACACAAATACTGTTTCCAATGAATAAAAGTGAGTGCAAATATAATCGTTTCACATACGATAAGGTAGGGAAAACGACGGTCGACATATTGGGATCTGATGATCATATGTTATAAACAATCGATAACGGTGATTAATACAAAATTGTAGCTGCTAGTGGTTGAGATTGAAACAGAGAGGTCAAACATACTGATGCTAAATTTGATTTTAAAGGTTGGTAAGAATCATCATGGAACGATGCTGGATATGATTATAGCCCATGACAAAGTTACTTTTATAATTATTTATTGGCTAACATTGCATTCATGGTATAGTTAAAGGCTCTATACATTTTTAGCACCAACTAAGTTTGGTTCCAATAGAGGTCGCACTTGGTGCGATGGCAAGTGCCTTCGCCCATGAGCGGTAGGTTTCGGGTTCGAGACTTGGGAGCAGCCTCTCCATAAAATGGGGGTAAGGCTAGCCGACATTCACCTCTTCCAGACCCTGCGTAAAGCGGGAGCCTTGTGCACTGCGTAAAGAGGGAGTGGCTCTGATACCAAATTGTCACACCCCGCCTTGAGCTCCCACCACATCTCGTGCTCGACTAGCACGATATTGTCCACTTTGGGCCCCGACCATGCCCTTACGGTTTTGTTTCTGGGAACTCAAGAGAGCAGAACTTCCCAGTGGGTCACCCATCCTGGGAATGCTTTGTCCCATTTCTCGCTTAACTTCAGAGTTCCTACGGAATCCGAAGCCAATGAGCTCCCAAAAAGCCTCATGCTAGGTAGAGATGGGAATGTACATATAAGGCTTACATGATCTTCATCCCTAGACGATGTGGGATCTTACATCTCACTCCCATCTAAGCTTACTTGATAATGCTCCTTTGATCTTTAGATTAATGTGATATGAAAAATAGGGTAAGTATAACATTACTCAATTAATAAAAATGAATAAGTATCATAACATGTCAACTTGCTATTATTAAAAAAATGGTAATAACATATTTTTCTTTGCAAAAATACCCTCATTTTTTGTCAAATAATTTTTGGCCCATGGTTTATTATTGAGCGTATTTTTGTCATTTTAGTATACTTACTTGATACGGCTGCTTTGATCCTTAACTTAATTTATACGCAAAATATGGCTTCTAACTCCCATCTGGGCTTACTTGATACTGCTCATTTGATCGTTAGATTAATTTGTAGGCAAAGTTTGGCTTCTAAATTTCCAGGTCCCAGCTATGATTACTTGATACTGCTCATTTGATCCTTAGATTAATTTGTAGGCAACGCTGGCTTCTAAATTCCCATCTCAGCTAAGCTTACTTGATACTGTTGCTTTGATTTTTAGATTAATGTGATATGAAAAATAAAGTAAGCGTAACATTCCTCAATTAATAAAAATGAATAAGTATCATTAACATGTCAACTTGCTATTATAAAAAAAATGGTAATAACATATTTTTCTTTGCAAAAGACAGGTTTTTTTTTCTACTTTGATTAATATTGTCAAGTATTTCTAAATTTAGATTTGTTACCATGTCGATCAATAAGCGTACATCAATAAAATAAGAGAACTGTTATTAGTACTCAAAATTATCATCTTCTCACAAATGTATTTTTTTTTTTCTAATTATAGAAAGTTATCTTTTTTCCTTTGAAAAGCCACTTAATACCGTGGTATAATGATATTTCTCTTCACTTGTAAGTGAGAGGTCTTAGGTTTGATTCTCACTAAAGGCGAGTTTGACAACATTATTGCCAGCCCATTGTGAGGCTAACCCCACCCCCTTAGTGAGATAATATCGTTTGTTAAAAAAAAATTTATAGAAAGTTTGGAATGCAAAATGAGATTTTTTTTTAGTGCCAATAACAACGCCCTAAAATAAAGGACAACTTCATTAAAAATATTCTAAAAATTCTCGCTTAGCGCCTTGCCGAGCAAGGACTAAGCGGTCCTTTCACTGTACAAAGCAGGCAATACGAAAAGAATCCAAAGCTGATGACGACACTAGGATTGAAAGGATACATTCGTCATTTTGTTGTACAAACAAGAAATAAAATAACAAAACACAAAGGAATTGGAGGGTAGAACAGTCCGCACATTGTTAATGAACAATACTTTTTTGCTTGGATTTTAGTATAGGTATGATATAACAATATCCTCGGAGGAGATGAATCCCTTGTTTCAATGTTTTTGGAAGGGGTAGTGCCACTTGAGCAATTATAAAAAAAAGTTCTTTTTTGCCAAAATGGTTCCTCATGTTAGCATAACTAACTTTGATCCATAAGATTTGAAATTAATAAAAGTGGTCCTAAGTTTGTCTACCATTAATCATTTTAATCATTCCGTGAAAAATCTCCACTAAATAAGGATAAAATGACAAAAATACCCGCATTTTTTGTCAAATAATTTTTGGCCCATTGTTGATTATTGAGCGTATTTTTGTCATTTTAGTAGACTTACTTGATAATGCTGCTTTGATCCTTAAATTAATTTATACGCAAAATATGGCTTCTAACTCCTATCTGGACTTACTTGATATTGCTCATTTGATCCTTAGATTAATTTGCAGGCAAAGTCTGGCTTCTAAATTTCCAGGTCCCAACTATGATTACTTGATATTGCTCATTTGATCCTTAGATTAATTTGTAGGCAACGTCTGGCTTCTAAATTCCCATCCCAACTAAGCTTACTTGATACTACTGCTTTGATCTTTAGATTAATATGATAAGAAAAATAAGGTAAGCGTAACATTACTCAATGAATAAAAAATGAATAAGTATCATAACATGTCAACTTGCTATTATTAAAAAAATGGTAATAAAATATTTTTCTTTGCAAAAGATAGGTTTTCCTTTTTACTACTTTGATTAATATTGTCAACTATTTCTAAACTTAGATTTGTTACCATGTCAATCAATAAGTGTACATCAATAAAATAAGAGAACTGTTATTAGCACTCTAAACTATCATCTTCTCACAAATGTATATTTTTTCTTCTAATTATAGAAAGTTTTATTTTTGCTTTGAAAGCCACTTAGTACTGTAGTCTAGTAGTATTCTTCTTCACTTATAAGTGAGAGGTTTTAGGTTCGATTCTCACTAAAGGCGAGTTTGACAACATTATTGCTAGCTCATTGTGAGGCTAAGCCCACCCCCTTAGTGAGATAATATCGTTTGTTCAAAATTTTTTTTATAGAAAATATGGAATGCAAAATGAGATTTTTGGAATGCTAATGACAACGCCCTAAAATAAAAGAGAACTTCGTATTAAAAACATTCTAAAAATCCCCGCCTAATGCCTTGCCGAGCTAGGACCAAGCAGTCCTTTCGCTGTACAAAGCAGGCAATACGAAAAGAATCCAAAGTTGATGATAGACGCTAGGACTGAAAGGATAAATTTATCTTTTTGTTGTACAAACAGGAAATAAAATAACAAAACACAAAGGAATTGGAGGGCAGAACAATCCGTACACTGTTAATGAACAATGCTTTCTTGCTTGGATTTTAGTATAGGTATAATATAACAAGATCATCGGAGGAAATGAATCCCTTGTTTCGATGTTTTTGGAAGGGTAGTGCCACTTGAGCAATTATAAAAAAGTTTTTTTCCCCCAAAATGGTCCCTCAAGTTAGCATATCTAACTTTGATCCATTAGATTTGAAATTAATAAAAGTGGTCTTGAGTTTGTCTACCATCAATCATTTTGGTCATTTCGAAAAAAATCTTCACTAAATAAGGATAAAATGACAAAAATACCCTCATTTTTTGTCAAATAATTTTGGTTCATTGTATATTATTGATTGTATTTTTTGTCATTTTAGTAGACTTACTTGATACCGCTGCTTTGATCCTTAAATTAATTTGTACGCAAAGTATGGCTTCTAACTCCCTGCTAGGCTTACTTGATACTGCTCATTTGATCTTTAGATTAATTTGTAGGCAAAGTTTGGCTTGTAAATTCCCAGGTCCCAGCTAGGCTTAGTTGATACTGCTCATTTGATCCTTAGATTAATTTGTACAAAGTATGGCTTCTAAATTGCCAGGTCCCAGCTAAGCTTACTTGATACTGTTGATTTGATCCTTAAATTAATTTGTACGCCAAGTATGGGGTCTAACTCCCAACTAGGCTTACTTGATACTACTCCTTTCATCTTTAGATTAATGTGATATGAAAAATATGATAAGTGTAACATTACTCAATTAATAAAAATGAATAAGTATCATAACATGTCAACTTGCTATGATTAAAAAAAAATGATAATAACATATTTTTCTTTGCAAAAGACAAGGTTTATTTTATATTTTTTGATTAATATTATCAAGTATTTCTAAATTTAGATTTGTTACCATGTCGATCAATAAGCGTACATTAATAAAATAATAGAACTGTTATTAGCACTCCAAATTATCATCTTCTCACAAATGTATTTTTTTTTCTTCTAATTATAGAAAGTTTTTTTTTTCCTTTGAAAGCCACTTAGTATTGTGGTCTAGTGGTATTCCTCTTCACTTGTAAGTGAGAGGTCTTAGGTTCGATTCTCACTAAAAGCAAGTTTGAACAACATTATTGCTAACTCATTGTGAGGCTAAGCCCACCCTCTTATTGAGATAATATCGTTTGTTCAAAAAAAAAAATTACAAAAATTTTGGAATGCAAAATGAGATTTTTGAAGTACTAATAACAACGTCCTAAAATAAAGGACAACTTCGTATAAAAACATTCTAAAAATCCCCGCCTAGCGCCGCGGCTAGTCATTGCCTCAATTAATGCCTAGGTGTATGAAATTAAGAAAGGACGCTTAGACCGCCTAGGCACCCGTCTAGGTGTCGACTCACTTAGAGAGAAAATATATAACTTTCATTTTGCATTTTTTTCTTCAATAAATTGTAAGAGACTTGTTGAATACATAAATGAAATGAACACACATTATACACTTGTTCCCCAGGTTTTTATTATGTTCCCATACTTCATAATGTATATGTCATTCTATTTTGTTGTTTATGATAAAATTATATATATTTTAAGCATAAACACATTTGTTTACACGAAATGTAATAGATTTATTTAATTCCACCTAGCTGTCTAGGTGCTACGCCCCATCCTACCCCCCCAACTAGCACCTAGCGTCTTTTAGAATCTTAATTAAAAATCAGCAAATTATCAGTTTATCAGCATTATATGATATCTTATTGTTGACTATTAGTATATCTATATATATGCCTGCTTGTCATCCAATTGGATTTAGGAATTGCTGGTCGCCTCCTATAAGTGATCACACATTGTTCACAAATCCTCCATTGCAATTTGCGTTGTGCTTTTATTTCAACTTCGTACTTTATAGGAAATCTGAGAGAGAGAGAGAGAGAGGAGGAAGGCATGAATCCCTCTCTTTATGAAGCAGCTGCAACTGGCGATGTTAGCTTCTTGGAAAAAATTAGAGACGGTCGTCTAACAGCTGATCTCTTTCATAAAACACCTGAAGAGAACAATATTCTTCACATTGCAGCTGAATTCAAGCAAATAAACTTCATCAAAGAAGTGAAAATACATCACGAATCTCCCCGGTTTTGGGCCACCAACAAGAATGGCGAAACTCCTCTACATGTTGCTGCAAGAGTAGGATGTGATGAAGTAGTAAAGTTCCTCATTGACCACACAATATCGCTACCTATTGAAGGAGTTGATTCAGAAGAGGTACCAATTGACGGTGAGGCTTACAAAAAGCTACTCCGGATGACTAATTTGGAAATGGATACAGCTTTGCATGTTGCTGTTCGATACAATCATGCTGGAGTAGTGAAGCTTTTGATGAGAGCTGATCCTGAATTGTGCTGTTCATGTTACAGCATCAAGGAATCACCCTTGTTCCTCGCTGTTAGAGCCGGGTCTACCAGCATTGCCGATTATATTTTAAACGAGATTCCCGCTCTTTTGTCTCCTTCTTTTCAGGGAACAAATGGTGTGACAGCTTTGCACGCAGCAGCCACCCGAGAATCCTTTGCCAACAAAGGTAATTAACTTCATGACACTACTTAGTCCTAGACCCTTCTTATGCATGGAATCCCATCGACATATAACTGGAACATGATCCATAAAACTGAGATATGAATCTCAGTCCAGCTACCGCTAAGCAAGGTCCTTCTTAGGAGACTTTTTAGTTGGTATGCCTTATTTCATGTTTATACTTGATTCCACAGAAAAATTTCTAATTTTTTCTATATCAACATTTTAGGAATTGTGCAATCTATGGTTTCCAGAAATCCTGGGATAATCAAAGAAGTTGATGAAATAGGGTGGACTCCATTACACTACGCATCACTGAAAGGGAACCATAAAGCAGCTGAACTACTGATTCAAAATTCTAACTCTGCTTGTTACATCCCAGACAAAATTGGAATGTCAGCTCTCCACGTCGCGGCATATGCAGGGCATACCAAAATTATTGACGAGTTGATTCGACGTTGTCCTGATATTTGCGATTGTGTCACTCAGAAAGGCCAAACAGCTCTACATGCAGCAGTTTTAGGTGAAAAAATAGATGTTGTGAAGTACGTTTTGAAGACGCCTAAGCTTGCGAGACTTATAAACAAAGCAGATAACGATGGAAACACTCCTTGGCATCTAGCTGCTATTCACAAAAATAGTAAAATTGTTGCTATTTTAAGGAGAGACAGTAGGTTGAACAGAACTGCTATCAATAAAGAATTTTTGCAAGTTAGCGACATTTTGCTCGCCAAGAACACGGGAAGAAAGGTATGCAAATCTTTTATTTATTTCCCTTGGATTTCAACTTTGAACTCTCTATCAAAGGCAGAACATATCTTAATCCAAATTCGTTACCTTTTTGTTTTTAAGTCCTGTATATGTTTATTAAAAGTGTAGTACTTTATTTATGTTTTAGGAAATCATAGAAAGTCGCAATTTTTTCAAATACCATGGAGACATTGTCGTTCCCGTGCCACATTTTCAACAAGAAATCAAGCAGGAGTTCAAGAAATTTGAATCCCAAGAGGAGAGCAGTACGTCTGAGACGCTAGTCAATACTACAAATACGAGAGAAAACTTGCAGGCTTATTCGGGTCCGACCTTCAATAGAAATGATGCGAAACTTATGGTAGCGACCTTCATTGCAACCGTTACATTTACAGCCCTTATCAACCCGCCTGGAGGGTTTAAAGAAGATGGAACATCAGTTTTAAGATAAAAAGCAGCTTACAAAGTATTTTCGGGTTTTAACGGGCTATCCTTCGCACTCTCAGTGTCTGCGATATATATTGAATCCAATCCGATATCTGTCCTACCAACTCCCGCGTCTCTTATTAATTTTTCCATTGCTGGAATGGTGATAGCATTTATTGCAGCCCTGATGGCAGTGGAGCCCAAGCGGCCCGCGCAAAGTACGGTCAAATATGTTTTGTACGGCGACGGAACCGTTGTTTCTATTACGCTCCAGCTTATTGGTGGAATTGTAGGCGCACTAGTTGGCATCTCGGTTGCGAAGCCTCTATTTCAAATAATCATGCGGAAAAGAAGGATCCACGACTTCCGGAACCACGTAATTTAATGGCTCCTGGAAGTTACAAGTAATTGGTATTTATGGAAATGTTGGGGAGTTGTTTGGTTTCAATTTAAAAATAATTTATACTTTTCAACAATAATGAATGTAACTATATTACTTTCCAATTTTCTATTACATTGACCGTCGTTACCATTCCAAAATTAGTGGAATCAAGAATTATAATCCTAAAAAAAATAGCTAGACGAATGTGAAAAATGATCGTTCACAATATTGTTGTGCTTAAGTGTGTCATAATTTAAAGTTAATCCACAACGGTTTTTCACCATCATACATACTTGTATCCGACAACGGCTATTACCAAACAACCTTTGTGTATTATTATCGTGTATTACATATATTCATCACTTTATAACGTTTGGTATGGTGTTAGACGACGGCATTTAGCTTAAAGGTGTCCTATAAGTACTAAATTAATTAGTGCGTAGCACATTATTACTTTAGTCTAAATAAAGCATTGGAATTGGCACGGTAGAAATGAACAGTGTTTTGGGGTGAATTTCAACTTATTTACAAATTTGCCACATGCTCTCTCTGCCGCTGATTTGCACACACGTTGATGATCGCGGGAACGGAATAACAATGGTAAAGCAGGTCTTTTCCGTTTCCTTCTCAAGCCCTCCTTGGCTTCTCCGTGTCGCGCACCTCGCCTTCTCTTCGTCACACTCCTTACCAGAACTCGAATCAATGGTGAGGTGCATGTCGTTGTGTAACCCATCTTCAGCTCTGTCTCTTTCACTCTTGAGATACCTGCTGTTGGATTCCATGTGCTGTTGCCGATCTACAGGTAAAGCTTCAATTTCCATATTGGGGTTCCATCTTTCTTCATTTCTGGAATTTGGGTTTTTATTTCAGTAATTTAATTGTGACTGTCAGTTTGTGCGTGCGACTGTGAGAGAGAGAGAGCAAGGGAACCAGCGATGGAGCGAGAGAAAGAGAGAGTGAGCTTGGAGGGAGGGAGAGTGATTCTGGTGCCGTACATGAACGAACACGTTCCAAAATACCATGAGTGGATGAAAGACCCAGCTCTCCTCCAAGCCACCGGCTCCGAGCCCCTCACCCTCGACCAGGAATACTAGATGCAGCTTACCTGGACCCAAGACCCCAACAGTACTCTCTTTCTCTCTCTTACATGTGTTTGTGTGGGTTTTGGTAGATTCCTTTGCTTTTTCATAACAAAAACTGAATTGGGTTTTCTGGGTTTGACAAAAAAGTGGTAATTGTGGAATCTGATATTGAAGGTTTGATCTATCAGGAAAATTATAAAAAGGGTTCAATTTAGTTTTGACAAATGATTGAGGATTTTTTGTGTGATTGTATTAGTGGTTTGGTGAATGATTGAAGATTTGAAAATGGTTTTTGCAGAGCAGACTTTCATTGTATTGGATAAGCAATTGGTTGTGGGAGAGTTCAACCATGGAGAGCCTCATGTGGAAGGTTAGCCAAATTTACAGTCAAATTTACAGTCTTTCTTCACAAAATTACCTTATGATTGGTTGCTGAGAAAAATTATGGAGACATTCAAATGATTACTTAAGAACAGTTGGTTGGATGGTTTTGGATGAAATCATGAGAAGTGTTTAGTAAATTTTGTTCTTAATTTTACTAAGATTTTGAGTTTTTTTTTTCCTCTGCAAATTTCGATTAAATTGCTTGCAATTGAACTATTTTGTAATTTTCTATAAAACTCCCTGTATATTTATTATTTGTTTCCAATAGCAGGTAATTAGGTATTGTATTTTTTGAAAACTCCGATTAATTTTTTCATGTTCTTCTTTTCTGGTAGGAAGATTAGGGATAAGCTCTGTACCCAAACTCGAGAGAGAGAAAGGGCAATCTGTTGGCGCCAAATCCCAACACGATCTCTTGGAAAGGTTGGTTTTCTTGCATTGATCCCTTTAACCTTTACGTGGTTTTTTGTCATTTTTGCATTTTGTAATTGGAATTCGACTTGGTTTCTTTAAATTTCGTTAATTACTATGATCTTTGAGTTGGGTTTTTGTTATTTTTGGACATTGTAATTGTAATTGTAATTGTAATTGGAATGGGGTTTTTTGTTCATTAATTCTTGAAAGTTGAGGTAGGATTTTGTCAATTTTGTATATGGTGGTTGTAATTGTGATTGGGATTATTTAAATTGGATCCTGATTTGCTTTTTGTTATGCAGAAAAGTGGAACACATAGCGGAAGAGGCTCAGTCTTTGAAGGAGAGTTTGGATAGGTATGATGCGAGGAATCAGAAGAGGGTGACGAAGTGAGAGAGAGGGCAGAGTTGCTTGGAAGAGCCGTATTAAACCAGAAATCGCTTTGAACTTTCTGTTTACTGCTTCAGTATCATGTATGCCTTTTGTTTTATATATGCCTATATTATTGTGATGTAGAATGGAGATGGTGCTCATGTTATGAGAATCTTCGACAAGGAGGCGCAAGCAGGGGACTCAGTTCGTAACTCTGCTCACATGCTTGAAGAAACCAATGCTATTGGGGAAACTATTCTCAGGAAATATGCAGAACAGAGGGAATTTCTAAAGGTATCACCCTATTTGTGCTCACCGCTATGCACCTCAACTTTCATGATTATTGAAAAAAAAAAAACCAATGGTGAAACCGTGGCTCTGTCTATATCATTTTTGTTGAATATAAAACGTTCATTGGAGTACTTACTCAGGTTTTATAGCAAATTTTAACTACTAAAGGACAGTTGTATACTTAAGAAAATTGGTAGCTCTTCTTTGATATTAGTAGTTACTATAAATGAATAGGTTGAGTTAACGTTTGAGATGAGCATATGTGCCGCAAGATAAGAGAGAATCCGAGAGGAAATAGAGAGAATAGGAAAAGGAATTTGTATACAGTGTTTGTTAATTTGATTTTGCTAAATATTAATTTAACTGTAATTGTTTGCTTTGTCTTTTAGGTTTTTGGAATTCTAATGTTTGGTGGTTATTTTATGTTTCGATTGAAGTATTTGCTAATGCCCAGTTTGTTAACGTGGTCACAATGTTAATTCCTTTCTTTGCTTCACAGTAGATATGAGCATCCTCCCTTCACTTCCTAGATCATTGGTTGGTTCTTCTTGCTTGGTTTAATTGGGTAAATTATTAATTTCATGTATTGATACAATCTCATGTGAGAAATTAATAAAGCTTGCATTTTTAATTTGTTGGTGTGTTATTATTGATTAGTTGGTTTGATTGAGTAGTTATATATTAATTTTTTAGCAATAACGTACTAATGGCATTCCAGAGCTGGTTATCTAACAAATTTGGTAGCAAAATAATTTCAATGTTGGCGCTTTGTGGATTTTGCATATTGTTACGGCTTCTTGAGACCTCATCATCTGTATTCTATGTGTTTCCGTTTTGTGCAGACGATAGTTCAAATGTGTCAATGGTTCTCGAAATGTGATTACAAGTTTACGTACATTCAGTCTACCAACAACATTTCTTTGCACACAACTCAGACACATGGATATGTTCCAATCTCTGCGACAAGCGAGGCCACTACCATAGGCGAATATCTTCATACATGTCAGTTCCCTTTTCTCACCCTCTTCATGTTTTGTCCAATATTATGTTTTTTATCTGATTTCATGTGTTTTCTTGATGCTTTTCCATTCTTTGATATAGGTAATTTGTTATGTTTTCATGATCTGGGTCTTTTTTCAATTTGCATTTTGGTTGTCCAAGATTTCTAAGTTTTTGTATAAAAATATAAGAACAAAACTGCACATCGAGGAGTTTATGATGAACTTTTTGGAGTGACACGGTAACACTTCGCTTTAGGAATATGTAAAACTACAAATCATTCTTAGATGTTGCAAGTTTGAGGTGGGCAACGGAGAGAGGGTGAGGTTTTGGGAGGATGGGTGGTTAGCAGGGGGACCACTGAAGGAGCAATTCCCCAGATTATTCCTACTATCGAGGAAGCACAGTCATAACATCTCGAGCTTCGTAGAAGTTTCGTCAAATTCCTTGAGTTGGAACTTTGACTTTAGGAGAAATCTGAATGAGATGGAGATAGAAGAGGCGGCCACATTATTACAAAAAGTGGAAGAGGTTCGCTTGTCTCCATCAAAAATGGATAACAGAAGGTGGAATCTGGAAGCTTTAGGTTTGTTCACATGCAAATCTTATCGTTCATTACTGAGCAACAATGGGATTGTGCACTATTATCCACCCTACTCTTAGATTTGGAAATCAAAAGCTCCTCCAAAGGTCAAAATACTTGTATGGCTTGTGGCCAAAGGGAATCTCAACACTCGCGACAAAATTCAAAGGAGAAACCCTCTTATGTGTTTATCCCCACATTGTTGTAGTTTGTGCAAAGCTAAGGAAGAGAGTGTAAATCACATCTTTCTTCATTGCTCCTACTCGATCCAATTGTGGTGGAAACTGTTTCAGGAGGTTAAAGTAAGTTGGGTCATTCCTAAAGGGTGTTTCGAGCTACTAGGTACAAATTTTAAGGCACTTGGAAAAGGGAAAAAATCCAAAGCTTTGTGGGGTTGCCTGGTATCGGCAATTTTTTGGAATATATGGCTGGAACGCAACAAAAGGATTTTTGAAGACTATACTGGAGTGGGGGCAGAAGTACTTTTGGGGAGAGTAAAATATTGGGCAGCTTTTTGGGCTTCGGTCACTAAAGAGTTTAATAATTGCTCTCTATCTCAAATATTGTGGGATTTGTTAGCAGCAGTTAAGTGAGCTAGGTCTAGAAATGGCTGCTGTAGCCAAATCCTATTGGGATTTTCCTTTCTAATATAGTTGGACTTCTTATTCACTTCTGTGTATTACTATATTCTTTAATAAAATTGTTTCTTCTAAAAAAAATAATAATTCCTTACCTGTGTATAATAAACGACTTGGACTTTACCATAAATTAATTTAATTTCTATTGCAGCAAATCTGGTCATTTTCTGTGTAAGTTTCCCCTCATGGTTCAGTTCTGGCATTCCCCTCAAAACATCGTTTGTGTCATTTCCTCTCTTTCCGTGTTCAGCTTACATACCTTACGTATATATTGGAGACTACGACAATAAAAGATGTTAGTTGAATGTATATAAAAGCCAAGCTGCTTATCTTATTGACCTCATTCACTCATGTGTCCCTCTGTTAGTCCTCAACACTTTCTGTTTTTAATTACCTGTTGAAATGGCTACCTACACTGCAAGACACATATTATGTGTGTGAACTACATGTTTCTTCTGTTTCTTAAGGAAACAGGCCCAAATGTGTTGGTTTTGGCTGGGAAGCCCGGCTCTCAGTGAGGCCCAAATTATTTAACTACATTTTTTCCCATCTAAGATTACAATCCGATGGTGGGGATGGTCTATTAAGAAGGGCAATTTTGTCCTCTCTGTTTTGGGTGAGATAGAGGGTCAACGGGCAGCTATCATTTGATGCCGTTCAATTAGGGTTTCGGGGAGGGTTTGCGAGAGAGAGAGAAGGGGGGCGGGAGAGAGAGGGAGATAGAGGCAGAGAGAGAGAGAGAGATGGCGATGGAAGGAGAGCGAGGGGGAAGGGTAGGGGTCTCGGCACTGTTGATGCAGATGGGAGGGTCAGTATGGTCAGAGAAGACCATATGGGTTGTCGGGATTTCAGGGAGACGGGGTAGGGGTCATCAATAAACCCTACTAAGAGTGGGGTGTGCAGGATCTTGCGCTGCATGTCTCAAATCCAAAGATAAGTTTCTTTTTTCTAATTGTATTCTTTAATGTTGCCTTGGATTTTCTGATTTTTTTAGTATGTTAGGTCTGGTTTTGGGAGATTTGTCATTTTCTAGAGAGAGATGGATAGGGAGATAGAGATAGACAGAGAGAGGAGAAAGCATGGCTGTGTGCATTTGTTGGGATTAATTAATGGGTTAGTGCGCAGGGTCGGTGAGAAGAGAGTCAGAGATGGGTGTATGGCAGGTTATGGCCTTTCGGTTTTTCCTTCTGATTCAATAGGTTATGCACTGTTTGACAATAATGATTTGTTGTTTTGTTTTCCTTTTGCTTTGTTAGAACCATCATTCGATTTTTGGGTTTCACTGTCCTTATTTCTGTGCTTCTTCAAAATTTTCTGGTGTTTGCTTCTCATTCTTCTGTTGGTTGATTTTTTTTTCCCATTTCTTGGTTCCTTATGTATTTGTTGGTTTTGTCTAATTTTTGGTTGTGGGATGATGCTTGCAGGTGAACTAGGTGCACGGTTTTTTGGGACGAGTTAGGAAGATCCACATGAAAACAGCATAGAAGATAGAGAACTGGTATGCTGCTTTATCTTTCTGTGGGATTTTTATGTTTATGTTCTGCTGCTAAGAGGATTTTAAAATGTTCTAAATCTGTTTTGTAAATGTGCTTAAAGATTGCACATGTTCTTGAATATTAGCCATGTTGTTTGGATTGAATATGTGATTGAATATTCGAGAAGATACCATCTTGCTTGATTTCAATTAAAGACTACTAATTTGATCAGCTTATATAAAGTCTGTTTATGTTTGAGATGTATTTTGTTCGAATCTCTAAACTGAACAGTGCATCAATAACCTCTAGGTCTGTATCATGCCTGGTGAGTTATTTGTGAACATCACTCTAATATATATATATATGGACTCATATAAGGAGTAGTAAGGTAATTAAGCTTCACACAGTAATTAGTGATGTTAACAATGAATAAAACCTGATCAGTCTCCTTCCTCTCAAACAAGTTTCTCAGTAGAAACCTTCCTCTTTGACAGACATACAAATGGAAGCAGCATCAATGGGTAGTTGTTGTGTTGCCCTAAGATAAAATTAGGTGTGTGTTTTGGAAATAAAGGGAATTCATTCCACAGATCTGTACGTTCATATACGAACTATGCAAACAGAGCCTTTTCCTGTGAGATTTTAAGAACTGTGAAAGATACCGCATTCACAGCGGATGAATTTTCTGTTTTATTATTTTTTGTAGCTAAATAGTAAATTAGGCAAAGTTGATTTAAACTAATTTATAATGTTCATAGATTGGATTAGATCTGTATATGTTTATTTTAAGGAGAATATGTTCTTTAGTGAAGAAAAAGAAAAGGTTGATTGTTCTGTTACATTTCTATAATAATCTATATGATCAAAGTGGTGAAAGTTGTTTATGCGCACTTTTTACCGGATCCAAAGAGAATATATACTCGAATGCTTTAAGGCAACTAAAACTGATCTAATTTGCATCACAATGATTTGTTTTCATAATTTGGTTGTATCTGAAAAGAAAAGAAAAGAAAAGAAATGCTTGAATCAATCACATAGTTATAAGACATTGTAAGGTTGAGGGTTTGATTGATAGGAGTGGAGACTCGGTTTGTGCCTCAAAATATACTCTCTTCTCTGTTGTGTGCTTGAATGCCTCGGATCTGTGACTCTGGATTGCTGAAAATTAGGTTTTTACACCCCAACTTTGAATTTTAGCATATTTTTTTCTACGGATTAATGTAATCACAAGATTATTTTGTTGATTTTTATACATACGTTTGTGGATGAAGGGTTTAGGTGCTCTTGAAGATGCCCACCCTAATTTTTTTACACCAAGTGGTGATGGCAACCCAGGCATTCCAACTTGCCCAGGTGCTTCAATCTTTTCAGTTTTTGGTAATTTTCGATTGCTGTTTGGTTGTTGAGAAAGAGAGGGAAAATAAGAGAAATTTACATCCCCGTAATTAAATGAAATATCAGAAAATTACTTTCCCTTTGCTTTGTTTGTCAAATATTATGCTTATATCTGTTTAATTTCATTTTCTATCAGCAAAAGAACTGTGATACCAATGTACTAATGGGTACTGTTTCAATTTCTATGTTTACTCATCTTTTCCCAGGGAAATACTACATTTAAGGAAAAGCCTGAAATAATGTTGTCGAGTGTTATACTGAAGCTATCAGATTGAACATGATGTGTGCAACTTATGATTGCAACCGTGCAACTGCTTACTTGGAGGTAATAGTCATTCTATTGCATTCATATCTTTAGAATCTTTGTTTTTATAACTATTGGTGAAAGCACTGCAGACCAAATCATGTTATATATGCTTATTGTAAACAGTTTTGTTTGTAAAGGGACAGCTGGGTGGTTTGGCATTAGTTGCTGTTATCCAGATTTTGTATCTTTATGTGGAAATGAGTCGTAGCTGGTAAATGAGAAGCAGAGTAAGCAAATTACGGAGATACCTCCAGAAGAGTACAAAATGCCACGGGTATGGATTGACTTATAAATGACTGGTGAGGGTAAAATAAAGTATGTTCCTTTTACCCTTTTGTTATTTGTGGATAAAATAATTTATGTTCCTATCATGGTTTCTTTTTATTCTCCAAAAATAGATTTTAATATGCTGTTTACTGAATTTTCAGTCCTTGGAGTGAAGCTCCTTATAAGGATGCTGCAAAGAGAACGGCATGTGGGAATTTACCTCTTAATGCATTTTTGTCTGAGGTATCTTCGTTTTCATTGCTACCCTGTTTAAATTAGCTTACATATGCTCTTCATGATTTTTTTTTCCATTTATTTTGGATGATATTCTTTGTTTAAAGAATCTCCTTAAGCCAATTGTAAATTGTAACTATATCTTTGTTTTTTTTGTGTGATTCCAGTGGGCCCTCATGACACTGTTAAATCCAAACTGAAGTTTGGCGAATTTGTTATATGTTGGATACAATGGCAGTTCTGCTTCAGCTATCCATGTAGGGCGCCCATGCGTCAATGATCGTGGATTGCTTCAACTCCGTTTCCATCCCCTTTTCTTTCCCTCTTTTCCTCTCTCGACTCTCTCTGCAACCATCCGTCAAATCCCCTCATCCCTCCATTTTCTCAGCAGTACATTCCTATTACGTTCCAACCGTTTCTGCGAAAAAGCACTGTAAATTCGTCAAAAAATCTGAAACAAATAGACACGTTTTGAGGAGGACAAGGTGAAGAAAAAAAAACAAGGCGATTAGTGTGTATGATGTGCGCTTCAGAGGTTTTCTACGACCGGAGGTCTTGCTACAACAGCCGAACCGCCACCAATCTAGGGTTCGACTCCCTCCCTCCTCCTCCGACAGTTGCCAGTCACAACCTTAATCATAGTCGCTGCCACCACACCTACCTCCCGGTAATTTCGTAATTTGCAATTCAATTTGGTAATTGATCGAATCGTGTGTTTGGGTTTAGGCTTATCTTGCGTTTGGGTTTGTTTGCAGGAGCGGGCAACGATTGGGCTCAAGCAGGGTGGGATCCACCAGGGTTCTGGAAATAGGGTCGCCAGAAGCAGTGGCACTTTGAGCGGGAGCGAGAGACTTCCTGGGTCTGTCTGCTCGCCAGGGAAAGGCTGTTGGAGAGGCTGAGACGGATGCCTCAGTTCTTCAATTTAATTCGAATTATTTTTTTACCTAGAAAAGCCAGTGTTTCCTGGTGAGTTTTACAGCTTTCTCAATGTTTTGTGATTTTGGATTTGCAAATTTGTTTTCTTTTCAATTTCCTTTTGTGATTTTGGGGGTTTTGTTTATCGATTCTCTCACTCAGCTCTCAGCTCTCTTTCTCACTTTTGAGATACATGCCATTAGATTCCGTTTGCTGCTGCTGATCTGTAGGTAAAACTTCAATTACCATATAAGGTTTACATTTTTCATGATTCCTTGAATTTGGGTTTTAAACAATGGAAATACTGCTAGATTCTTATCATTATGTGCAAATTACTGGCAATTTGGATTGGTGCCTGAGATTTAGAGAATGGCTCGCAGCTTTATTTTCTTTTTCCTTCATTATTACTGTTTTCAAAATTTTTATTGCTGGGTATTGGTAATTTGTAGTCTGTGAGGGCTTCAATCTGTTGGAATTTTGAATGGTTATTGCTTCATCAGAATTTGGCTGACCCAAATTTTGAATTAGAAGAAACCCATTTGATTAATATTTTTGGTGGATTGGTTCTCTGTGTTTTCTAACTCCGTCTATGTAAGTTTATCTTACATTACCGGTCCCAAGCCCGGATAAAGGAGGAGGGGGAGGGCGTCAGGTAGTCGACAGCTGGCACTCCTCGGTTACGTCGAATCCTTATGAAAATGAATCCAGAACGAAATCACGCTAAAGCTAGGACGTCACCCGTAAGTGGCGCGCTGTGTGGTCCGAGCATAGTGATAAATGAGCAAGGGTCGCTGTATCTCCATCGGCACTTGGATGCAGTGTTAAATGAGCAAGGGGGCCATAGAAACTTCTTTTCGAACGACTCCACTCAAAGTTGTTTGGGAGCATATGCTCCTATCAACTTTACACAGGACACACAAAAGAAGTACTTTGATCCTATCAGACAGGGGAAGGTGAAGAAGCTAGGATAGAAGGATAAAGTTCAAGAGAGTAGAATGCGTTTAGGAACGTGGAATATAGGAACCTTAACGGGAAAATCTATGGAAGTAGTGGAAGTTATGGTGAGGAGAAGGATAAATATTATGTGCCTACAAGAAACTAAGTGGGCTGGTCTTAAGGCAAAGGATCTAGAAAACTCAGGGTTTAAGCTCTGGTATTCGGGCACAAATAGAACGAGAAACGGTGTTGGCATCATCGTGGACAAGACCTTGACACAAGATGTTGTAGATGTCAAGAGGGTAGGAGATAGAATCATGGCAATCAAGATTGTAATAGGACAAGAACTCATCAATGTGATTAGTGCGTACGCACCTTAAATAGGGTTGGATACGAGTTCGAAGGAGAAATTTTGGGAAGACCTTGGAGACTTGGTGCAAGGAATTGCTCAGACGGAGAAGTTATTTATAGGAGGAGATTTAAATGGACACGTGGATAGGGAGACAGGCAACTATGGAGGTTTCCATGATGGCCATGGTTTTGGGGAGAGAAACGAGGATGGGGAAGCTATTTTGGATTTTGCAATGGCATATGATCTCTTCTTAGCCAACACCTTCTTTAAGAAGAGAGAAGAACATGTGATCACCTACAAGAGTGGGTCGTCAAAAACACAAATAGATTTCTTCTAATGAGGAAAGGGGATCGTATAACTTGTAAGGATTGCAAAGTTATACTGGGGGAGAGCTTGGCTAATCAACATCGCTTGTTGGTGATGGATGTACATATCAAAAGAGTGAGAAAAAAGAATAAGACTTGGAAGTACCCAAGGATTAGATGGTGGAATCTAAAAGGAGAAAAACAAGCCATTTTCAAAGAGAAAGTAATCACCAGTGTGTGGGATAGAGAGGGGGAAACTAGCCAAATGTAGGATTCCATGGCTAGCTGTATCCGAAAAGTAGCAAAAGAGGTATTAGGAGAGTCCAAGGGCTTTGCTCCACACCAAAAGGAATCTTGGTGGTGGAATGAGGAGGTACAAACAAAGGTGAAGGCTAAGAAGGAATGTTGTAAAGCCTTATACAAGGATAGGACCGATAAAAATGGTGAAAGGTATAAAAGAGCGAAGCAAGAGGCGAAGAAAGCTGTGAGAGAAGCTAAGTTAGCGGCTTATGACGATATGTATAAGCGACTAGATACCAAAGAAGGAGAGTTTGATATCTATAAACTAGCTAGAGCAAGGGAAAAGAAGACAAGGGACCTAAACCAAGTGAGGTGCATCAAGGATGAGGATGGAAAGGTTCTTGCTACAGAGAACGCGGTCAAAGACAGATGGAGAGGTTATTTTCATAATCTTTTCAATGAAGGACATGAAAGGAGTACTTCTTTAGGGGAGTTGAGTAACTCAGAAGAGTGTAGAAACTACTCATTTTATCGTTGAATCAGGAAGGAAGAAGTGGTTGTAGCTTTGAAGTAGATGAAGCATAGAAAAGCAGTGGGCCCAGACAATATACCGATTGAAGTGTGGAAAGCCTTGGGAGAGACAGGTATAGCATGACTCACTGACCTTTTCAATAGGATTTTGAAAACGAAGAAGATGCCAAACGAGTGGCGAAAGAGCACTTTGGTGCCTATTTACAAGAATAAGGGCGACGTACAAAATTGCATGAACTATAAGGGTATTAAGCTAATGAGTCATACAATGAAGCTCTAGGAGAGAGTCATTGAGCATAGATTGAGGCAAGAGACACGGGTTGTGGACAACCAATTCGGGTTCATGCCAAGGTGCTCAACCATGGAGGCAATCTATCTCTTACGAATATTGATGGAAAGATATAGAGATGGAAAAAAGGATTTACACATGGTCTTTATAGATTTGGAAAAAGCGTATGATAGGTCCCAAGAGACATTCTTTGGAGGATTTTAGAAAAGAAAGGAGTACGAATAACATATATCCAAGCTATAAAGGATATGTATGAAGGAGCAAAGACTGTCGTAAGAACTCATGAAGGACAAACCGAAAGCTTCCCCATAACTGTAGGATTACATCAAGGCTCAAATTAAGTCTTTACCTTTTTGCGTTGGTAATGAATGAGTTAACGGGACATATTCAAGATGATATTCCTTGGTGTATGCTTTTCGCAGACGATATAGTGTTGATAGATGAAACTCAGGAAGGGGTAAATGCGAAGCTTAACCTGTGGAGAGAAGTGTTGGAATCTAAAGGTCTTCGCCTAAGCCGATCAAAGACATAATATATGGAGTGCAAGTTCAGTGCAAATGGAGGCCAAAATGAGTTAGGGGTGAGGATCGGAGATCAGGAAATACCAAAGAGTGACCGTTTTCGCTACCTAGGATCTATCTTGCAAAAGAACGGAGAAGTTTTCCTCACTCGGTGACTTGGATTTTTCAAGTCTTCAACCAAGAAGTTTTCCTCACTCGGAAAATTAAGGGAACACTACCTCATCCTACATGCTTCACTCACGAAGCTTCAACATACAAGCTTCAACAAAAGAAAAATTCAAAGAACTTAGTGAAGAAGATTTTGGTGTATTTAACACAATACGTTGAAATGAAACAAAGCTTATTTATTGATATCTTCGATAAGTTACAAATATGTACATATACATGAGTCAAAATAAACAAACAAGAGGGAGCCTTTACAAAGGTTGCTTAGGAGAAGTCTCAGCAGTCGGTAGAGCCCCAAAAAGAGAAAACACCGGAGGGGGATCATTCGGAATCTTAGTACTGGACAGAACCCTAGAAGGAAGAGGCATCAGAGGTTAATCATTTGGAGCTTCATTACGCGGTACAGCCCCATAAGACGAAGGCAATAAATGCCTTTAGAACAAACCCACAAACCTCTGATGATCATGTAAAATCTGACCATCAGATTCCTTCATCTGGTCAAGCTTCCTCTTCATGTTTGTAGCATAGTCATGTGCGAGCCGGTACAACTGTTTATTCTCATGCTTGAGCCTTCTAATCTCCTATTTAAGACTCATCACTTCAGCCGCCAATGATTCAACTTGGCGGGTTCGAGCAAATAGGCGTTGTGCCATATTAGACACAGAACCTGCACACTGAACACTGAGAGCCAGAGAATCCTTAACAGCCAACTCATCAGACCGTTTAGAAAGTAGTCTGTTATCTTTGGGAGTGAGAAAGATGAGCGCCATATGTAGTCTGTTATCACACCCAACGGTAAGAGGACTAGTAGGGGATAAGAAGGATGAGCGCCATATGTTGTCTGGAGAAGGCGTGGTTGCCTCTTCAACAAGGTTCAAGTCAAAACGACGGTCGGAGGGGCCAGACATTTTCAAAGGTGTTGAAGAGAGAAGAGGTCGGACAAATCAAGATCTTAGAAATGTAAGAAGGGAGCTTCTACTGGTGGAGATTCAAGTGTGCTTTGGAACTTAATGCTAGCCTCTATAAAAATCTGCACTCGACGGAGCTTCAGAAATCGAAGAGGCGCCTGCTCAGAAATCGAAAAGGCGTTTGCTTTCTCAAAAGCTGGGCTGCTCAGAGACCATGAGGGCCGATCTCAAAAATCGAAGAGGCGTTTGCTTTCTCAAAAGCTGGGCTGCTCAAAGACCACGAAGGCCAATCTCAGAAATCGAAGAGGCGCTTGCTTTCTCAAAAGCTGGGCTGCTTAGAAACCACGCGGGCCGATCTTAGAAATCGAAGAGGCACCTGCTTTTTCAGCCTTATCAGCACCTGTCACATGCACACTCAACTTTGCGTAAATTACGGGCATTCTGTCGAAGATTTCTGGTGAAATAGAAAGCACGTGAATGTTACTGTTCAATCATCCACTTTCTACACGCAACATCAGTTCACGGGTACCACAGATAACTTTGCCAAAGATCTCTGACAAAGTTTAGACACGTGAAGCTTGCAGCTTCCATTACATCGCTATGACCAAGAAGGGTAAAAGAATTGCAAAGAAACAGCATTAACAAAGTTTAGACACATAAATTTTGAAGGTCTAACTACCATATTATTACCCACAAGGGTAAAGGAACAGCACCACTGCTGGATAATTGGAAAGTCCCTGTGTGTCATCCTCTGTACTCCGTGCCAAGGTAGACTAGCAAACATGCTCAACTTCGAGAGCCAAATCTCCTTGGATAAAGCTTGTCTGTAATCTTCACACCGCTTTCTCAACTTCAAGAGCCAGATCTCCTTGGATAAAGCTTATCTGTAATCTTCACACGCAACATCAGCTTTCCAGATACCACAGATCACTTTTTTAAAAGTGCTATGACAGAGTTAAAACACGTGAAGCTGGCAGCTGCCACTACCGTGCTATGACCAAGCAGGGTAAAGGAATAGGATTACTACTTGTTGTTAGGGAGACTCCTATATATGTCGACCTCCATCCTCAACGGACAGGCAGACCTGCAAAAATGCTCAACCCTTCCTCATATCTGAGAGGGCACTCCCAACGAAGCCTCTCAAAATACTCAGCTTTCTTTCCCCCCGAGAATACCTTTGCAAACAAGCTACACCAAAGCAAGAATATCTCAGATCATCAGGGTTAAAAGCAAGAGTATCCCATATCATGCTTTTTCCCTGTCTTTTCCTTTGGCCTTGTTCTTACCTGCAAGACAAGGAGAAAGAGAGCAATCAGTCAGCACTTGGAATCAAGCTTCCAGTTCGGAACTGACTGCCTGGAACCCCTTACCTGATTACTTACCTGGCATTGCTCTCGAGTACTCATCTTCAACATCTTATGCTTCCAGAGAAGATACCACATCTGCTTGAGGAACAGATAGGGCAAGTGAGAAGAATACAAGGAAGCATGTGGAGACAAGCGTAACAGAACACGTGCCGATACATCCACTACTTTTTCAATAGCAAAAGTATCCTATATCAGCAGGGTCGAACGTACTCTAGATTTGATGGACTTGTTTTGACCCTCAAATTCTTCAGTCGGCCTTATACTCTGGAGGAAACCAGAAAACCTTCATGCCCAGTTCAAGAATAAGCCTGTGGAAAGTTACTTCTTCAAAAGCAAAAGTATCTCATATCACCTATTCTTCTTTTCTTCTTTTTATCCTTCATGCTGCCTGTAAGATAAGGAGAATGAGAACAATCAGCCGGAACTCGAAATCAAACTTCTGATCTGGGACTGATTGCTTGGAGCTCTGATTGCTTACCTTGTCTGTCACCTCTTTCAGCAGATCCCCTAGCTCGGCGACTTGGGGGACTTCTACTACATGGTTTGTATCGCGCTTGACCAAGCTTGAAACTACAAGTAAGCTTCAAGTGAAATTGATACATTACCTTGTGCATCTCCAACAGTTAAAGATACCACCCCTGGATGGAGGAAGAGTACTTCCAGAGAAGATGCCACATTTACCTGTGAGACAGATAAGGCAAGTGAAGACGATACCACACTTCGGTACTTAGAAGTTTCGTGATTACGAGATCACTCTCCCATAATATTTCCTAATGTCATTTGTACTAAATCATTCACTTGTACTCACTAAAGGAGAGTTTGAACCTAGGTACTGTGTAAACTTTTCACAATTAATGAGAACTCCTCTACTCTGTGGACGTAGCCAATCTGGGTGAACCACGTACATCTTGTGTTTGCTTTCCTGTCTCTATTAATTTACATACTTATCCACACTAATGACCGGAGCAATCTAGCGAAGATCACAAACTTAATACTTTCTGTTGTACCAAAGTCCTCACTGCTTTTGTGCATCAAAAATCCGTAAGTCCTTACCTTTTTGCGTTGGTAATGGATGAGTTAACATGACATATTTAAGATGATATTCCTTGGTGTATGCTTTTCGCAAACGATATAGTGTTGATAGATGAAACTCAGGAAGGGGTAAATGTGAAGCTTAACCTTTGGAGAGAAGTGTTGGAATCTAAAGGTCTTCGCCTAAGCCGATCAAAGACAGAATATATGGAGTGTAAGTTCAGTGCAAACGGAGGCCAAAATGAGTTTGGGGTGAGGATCATAGATCAGGAAATACCAAAGAGCGACCGTTTTCAATGCCTAGGATCTATCTTGCAAAAGAACGGAGAATTTGATGGAGATCTCAATCATAGAATACAAGCTGGATGGATGAAGTGGAAGAGTGTATCCGGCGTGTTGTGTGACCGTCGTAGGCCACTAAAGCTCAAGGGAAAATTTTATAGGACGGCAATAAGGTCAGCGATGCTGTATGGCACACAATGTTGGGCGGTGAAGCATCAACACGTAGGTGTAGCGGAGATGAGGATGCTTCGTTGGATGTGTGGGCACACGAGAAAGGATGAGATTAGGAATGAGGATATCCGAGGTAAAGTAGGAGTAGCCGAATTGGAAGGAAAGATGAGAGAAAATCGGTTACGGTGGTTTGGACATGTGCAAAGAAGGCCTACTGACGCTCCGGTTCGAAGATGTGACTACGGGACAGAGGTTCAGGGCCGAAGGGGTAGAGGAAGACCTAGGAAAACTTTGGAAGAGACCCTAAGAAAAGACTTAGAGTACTTGGATCTAACGGAGGACATGACACAAAACCGAGCGCAATGGCGTTCTAGGATTCATATAGCCGACCCCACTTGGTAGGAAAAAGCTTTGTTGTTGTGGTTCTTTGTGTTTTCTCTGTTATTTCTCCCCCAGTTGGAAAGTGGAAGCCCCAACTTTTGAGCTCAGAGCTTGAATTTCTCAATCGTTCGTTTCTCTGCACTCTCATCAGTCATTCGTGATCCTATTTCTGAAGAATTGGGTAATTTTCCAGCTCTATCAAGTAATACTCCATTTAATTGCTAATTGAGGTTTGTTGTTTCTCTTTTTCGCTCTTTCATTAGTTCATTGGCTTTGATGTTGAGCTTAAGTAAATGGGAAATCATTAATTGGCATTGTTCAAGATATAATTCTGTGTTTTTGGATTTGTGAAACGATTTGGCTAATGAGGATAGTGATTAAGATAAATTTTTCATTATGAAAGAGAACCTTGTTCTTCATTTGCCTACAGTTTTTACTACAAAGTTAAACTACTGTGTTTTTGTTCAATTGACTACAACTCATTCTGCAGTTTGCTTCACAAACCTCTACGGTTAGCTTTCATACAGTATGTTGCAAGTTTGAGAATATCTCTACATCTTAATTTATGCTCTCTCTGGTTGCTTCAAGTTTGTAATTTTATGTGCTACACTGCCACTTGATTTGATTATAAAAATGTAAAACAAAATCCGTCCATGATTTACAAATTTGTATTCGATTGTTGATGTTTTTCCAGTGTAAGGCATATGTTGCACAAGTGAGGTATGTGCTGCAGGGCATATATTTTGTCGTCTTAACTGCAGCGGCAAAATATGTGTACTGCAGCTTGCTTCTGTTTCTTCAGTTTCGTATGCAAACAAACCTTCTAAATTTTTTTGCCTTTGAACAGTTGTGGTTACAAAATTAGCTACTTAAACAAGTCCTCAACACTTTCTATTTTTAATTACCTGTTCAAATGGCTGCTTACACTGCATGACACATATTATATGTGAACTAAATGTTTCTTATGTTTCTTAAGGAAACATAACTTTTTGGGAAACCATCTCTTTCTAATCAAAGACATTCAGTTTCTTCCCACTCATTGTACAATGTGTTTATATGCCAACTCACTTGAATGTATATAAAAGCAAAACTGTTTATCTTATCGACCTTATTCACTCATGTATCCCTTTGTTTGTTCATAATTGTGTTGAATTTATTCAACTTAAATGTGTTTTATTCATCTGATTACGCTTGAACCAGTTGGTTCTCGCGGCTATGCGCGGGCCTAATTTCTAGTATATACTAAAACTGGGTTGGGAACGGCACTGTTCATTAATAATGCCGGGACGGAAATGCCCTCAAAATAATTGTCTCAGCTGTGTTTCTCTCGGCTTCTGTACAGTGAAAGGTCTGTTTTGCCCTTTTGATTCCACGTGTCCATCATCCGTGGATGTTTTGGCTTTGGTTACTCTGGATCTTTCTTTTGCTTTCGCCTATTCTCTCTCGCATATCTCCATTTGCTTTGTTTCTGGCTGTCCTTTTTTCTCCGCTTTCGCTTCTGTTATCTTCATCGTGTTGCTTCGTTGTTCAAAACGTGGACCATTTTGCTTAGTTGTTCTTCGATTAGTGGTCACAATTAATTTCTCTGCCTTTTTGGTTCGATTCCAATAATTTTTTTGGGTTTTTGGTTCGTTGGATCCGGGTTTTCCAAGTGAGTTTTACATGTATATTACCGCACGGGCTTTCGATTTTCCATGTTTTTTTGGATGCTTTTTGTTAATATCTCATGGCCTTTGCTTTTTTATTTCAGAAATTTTGTGCCTATCTTGGGTTCGCTTCGAACTTGGTTGCGACCGATCTAATCCGGCGTTTGCAGGTGAGTTGTGCATGTTTATCAGCTTATATGGTTTTGATCTTCTGTTTTTCGCTGGATCGTTGTTGTGCGTGTCTGATGCGTTTTGTTATCTAGATTCGGGAAACGGTCCCTTTCAGATTTTTGGATTTTCGATTCTGATTCTTGGAACTCTCTGTGCTGAGGGTACATAAATGTATTATTTGTTTTTCCCTTTGTTTTCATTGCTGCTGAATATTTTTTTTTTGGTTTTGTTTAGGTGAGTTGGGACTTTTTCTGAGCGT
Organism: Malus sylvestris; assembly: GCF_916048215.2. Lineage (NCBI taxonomy): Eukaryota > Viridiplantae > Streptophyta > Magnoliopsida > Rosales > Rosaceae > Malus > Malus sylvestris. The sequence continues at coordinate 33,735,877 of NC_062264.1, read as the reverse complement.
GTTTGGGTTGTTAATTGGTGATGCATATTTTCGTGCTGATTTTTGTGGTAGCAATTTTATTTAATTCCATAGCTTCTTCTTTTTATTTGACTTGCTGTGATGGTTATGCTTGATTCATAAGATTTGAGGTAGTGGTGATAAAATTGGAAGAGTGATATCTACGTTATTTTGGATTTGTGAGAGTGATGGGTAAATTTTCGTAAGTAGTGTAGGCTCAAGTTTAATAATCATTAATGCGATTTGGTATGTATCCGGTAAAAAGACTATCAAATTGTAGATACACAGTTTGCAGTGTAAGAAATCCATTCTTATTGAATGTTGTCTTCTTAGTATAAGATGATTAGGTTTAGGTGATTCTGGACTCAGAGAGCAGTCTACATATAGTACTGAAGAAAACAACACGCAGATGATGGTGACTGATGAACCAACACCCTAATCGTTATCTTATAGTTGCATGTTTTCACAGTGGCTAGCTATTCATCATTTTTTTATAGAAGGCTTGGTGAGGGTTTTTGAATTGGATGAATTATTGGAGAGAAATAGACTTGCATGTTTTACTTTACAGATATAATTTGGATTGGTTGAGAGTAACATACAGCTTGCTGTTCAATATATATATGTATATGTGCATGTGTGTGTGTGTGTATATCCTTAAGAGTTAGACCCCTCAAACCCTATCAATTAGCTACCTGGTGAGAAGAAAAATATGGTTTCCAATAGTACCCAAACAGGGGCCAAAATTCTTTTTTTTTACATGTTCATTTTGTTCTCATGTGGGGTTGGATGTCTATTTCGTTTGTTAAAGTTAAGTATCGCTGTCTGTTTTATTTGTGCTAATCCTTTTTTACAGCTCAAAAACCTCTTTGAGTCTTAAAGTGAATGTCAGTGGATAAAACCATATATCAGTTGGTTTGAAAGACATACATTTTGTTGACATGTTTGAGTTTCATCTCATGTGGATTAGATGGGTGTTTGATTTGTTAAGCCTATGGATCCGTTCTGTCTTATTCATATGGATTAATGCAAAATCAAAATAGCATTATCCTGACATATTGTTGTTGACTTGGAGCTTTCAAAACTAATACTACAAATTCTGCTTCCAGATCAACTTATCCACAATTTACAAATACCAAGATCGTTATTTATCTGTGAGTACATGACTAACTTTGCATCCGTTCTGTCTTATTCATATGGATTAATGCAAAAACAAAATAGTATTATTCTGACATATTGTTGTTCACTTGCAGCTTTCAAAACTAATACTACAAATTCTGCTTCCAGATCAACTTATCCACAATTTGCAAATACCAAGATCGTTATTTGTCTGTGAGGGCATATGAAACTCCGCCTATGTATCTTACATTGCCGGTCCCAAGCCCGGATAAAGGAGGAGGGGGAGGGCGTCAGGTAGTCGACAGCCGGCACTCCATGATCACGTCGAATCCTTATGAAAATGAATCCAGAACAAAATCGCGCTAAAGCTAGGGCGTCACCCGTAAGTGGCGCGCTGTGTGGCCCGAGCACAGTGATAAATGAGCAAGGGTCGCTGTATCTCCATCGGCACCCGGATGCAGTGTTAAATGAGCAAGGGGGCCATAGAAACTTCTTTTCGAACGACTCCACTCAAAGTTGTTTGGGAGCATATGCTCCTATCAACTTTACACGGGACACACAAAAGAAGTACTTTGATCCTATTAGACGGGGGAGGGTGAAGAAGCTAGGACAGAAGGGTAGAGTTCAAGAGAGCAAAATGCGTTTAGGAACGTGGAATATAGGAACCTTAATGGGAAAATCTATGGAAGTAGTGGAAGTTATGGTGAGGAGAAGGATAAATATTATGTGCCTACAAGAAACTAAGTGGGTTGGTAGTAAGGCAAAGGATCTAGAAAACTCAGGGTTTAAACTTTGGTATTCGGGCACAAATAGAACGAGAAACGGTGTTGGCATCATCATGGACAAGACCTTGACACAAGATGTTGTAGATGTCAAGAGGGTAGGAGATAGAATCATAGCAATCAAGATTGTAATAGGACAAGAACTTATCAATGTGATTAGTGCGTACGCACCTCAAGTAGGGTTGGATAAGAGTTCGAAGGAGAAATTTTGGGAAGACCTTGGAGACTTGGTGCAAGGAATTGCTCAGACGGAGAAGTTATTTATAGGAGGAGATTTAAATGGACACGTGGGCAGGGAGACAGGCAACTATGGAGGTTTCCATGGTGGCCATGGTTTTGGGGAGAGAAACGAGGATGGGGAAGCTATCTTGGATTTTGCAATGGCATATGATCTCTTCTTAGCCAACACCTTCTTTAAGAAGAGAGAAGAACATGTGATCACCTACAAGAGTGGGTCGTCAAAAACACAAATAGATTTTCTCCTAATGAGGAAAGGAGATCGTATAACTTGTAAGGATTGCAAAGTTATACCAGGAGAGAGCGTGGCTAATCAACATCGCTTGTTGGTGATGGATGTACATATCAAAAGAGTGAGACAAAAGAACAAGACTTGGAAGTGCCCAAGGACTAGATGGTGGAATCTAAAAGAAGAAAAACAAGTCATTTTCAAAGAGAAAGTAATCACCCAGTGTGCGTGGGATAGAGAGAGGGAAGCTAGCCAAATGTGGGATTCCATGGCTAGTTGTATTCGAAAAGTAGCAAAAGAGGTATTAGGAGAGTCCAAAGGTTTTGCCCCACACCAAAAGGAATCTTGGTGGTGGAATGAGGAGGTACAAACAAAGGTGAAGGCTAAGAAGGAATGTTGTAAAGCCTTATACAAGGATAGGACCGATGAAAATGGTGAAAGGTATAGAAAAGCGAAGCAAGAAGCGAAGAAAGCTGTGAGAGAAGCTAAGTTAGCGGCTTATGACGATATGTATAAGCGACTAGATACCAAAGAAGGAGAGTTGGATATCTATAAATTAGCTAGAGCAAGGGAAAAGAAGACAAAGGACCTAAACCAAGTGAGGTGCATCAAGGATGAGGATGGAAAGGTTCTTGCTACAGAAAACGCGGTTAAAGACAGATGGAAAGGTTATTTTCATAATCTTTTCAATGAAGGACATGAAAGGAGTGCTTCTTTAGGGGAGTTGAGTAACTCAGAAGAGTGTAGAAACTACTCTTTTTATCGTAGAATCCGGAAGGAAGAAGTTGTAGCTTTGAAGAAGATGAAGCATAGAAAAGCAGTAGGCCCAGACGATATACCAATCGAAGTGTGGAAAGTTTTGGGAGAGACAGGTATAACATGGCTCACTGACCTTTTCAATAGGATTTTGAAAACGAAGAAGATGCCAAATGAGTGGCGAACGAGCACTTTGGTGCCTATCTACAAGAATAAGGGTGACGTACAAAATTGCATGAACTATAGGGGTATTAAGCTAATGAGTCATACAATGAAGCTCTGGGAGAGAGTCATTGAGCATAGATTGAGGCAAGAGACACGGGTTTCGGACAACCAATTCGGGTTCATGCCAGGGCGCTCAACCATGGAGGCAATCTATCTCTTACGAAGATTGATGGAAAGATATAGAGATGGGAAAAAGGATTTACACATGGTCTTTATAGATTTAGAAAAAGCGTATGATAGGGTCCCAAGAGACATTCTTTGGAGGATTTTAGAGAAGAAAGGAGTACGAGTAGCATATATCCAAGCTATAAAGGATATGTATGAAGGAGCAAAGACTGCCGTAAGAACTCATGAAGGACAAACCGAAAGCTTTCCCATAACTGTAGGATTACATCAAGGCTCATCCTTAAGTCCTTACCTTTTTGCGTTGGTAATGGATGAGTTAACAGGACATATTCAAGATGATATTCCTTGGTGTATGCTTTTCGCAGACGATATAGTGTTGATAGATGAAACTCAGGAAGGGGTAAATGCAAAGCTTAACCTTTGGAGAGAAGTGTTGGAATCTAAAGGTCTTCGCCTAAGCCGATCAAAGACAGAATATATGGAGTGCAAGTTCAGTGCAAATGGAGGCCAAAACGAGTTAGGGGTGAGGATCGGAGATCAAGAAATACCAAAGAGCGACCGTTTTCGTTACCTAGGATCTATCTTGCAAAAGAACGGAGAATTAGATGGAGATCTCAACCATAGAATACAAGCTGGATGGATGAAGTGGAAGAGTGCATCCGGCGTGTTGTGTGACCGCCGTATGCCACTGAAGCTCAAGGGAAAATTTTATAGGACGGCAATAAGGCCAGCGATGCTGTATGGCACAGAATGTTGGGCGGTGAAGCATCAACACATACACAAAATGGGTGTAGCGGAGATGAGGATGCTTCGTTGGATGTGTGGGCACACGAGAAAGGATAAGATTAAGAATGAGGATATCCGGGGTAAAGTAGGAGTAGCCGAAATTGAAGGCAAGATGAGAGAAAATCGGTTACGGTGGTTTGGACATGTGCAACGAAGGCCTACTGACGCTCCGATTAGAAGATGCGACTATGGGACAGAGGTTCAGGGCCGAAGGGGTAGAGGAAGACCTAGGAAAACTTTGGAAGAGACTCTAAGAAAAGACTTAGAGTACTTGGATCTAACGAAGGACATGACACAGGACCGAGCACAATGGCGTTCTAAGATTCATATAGCCGATCCCACTCAGTGACTTGGATTTTCCAAGTCTCCAATCGAGAAGTTTTCCTCACTCGGGAAATTAAGGGAACACTACCCCAACCTACATGCTCCACTCAGAAAGCTTCAACATACAAGCTTCAACAAAAGAAAATTCAAAGAACTTAGCGAAGAAGGTTTTGGTGTATTTAACACAATACGTTGAAATGAAGGAAAACTTATTTATTGATATCCCCGATAAGCTACAAATGTGTACATATACATGAGTCAAAATAAACAAACAAGAGGGAGCCTTCACAAGGGTTGCTTAGGAGAAGTCTCAGCAGTCGGTAGAGCCCCAGAAAGAGAAGGCACCGGAGGGGGATCATTCGGAACCTCAGTACTGGACAGAACCCTAGAAGGAGGAGGCATCAGAGGTTGATTATTTGGAGCTTCATTACGCGGTACAGCCCCAGAAGACGAAGGCAATAAATGCCTTTGGAACAAACCCACAAATCTCTGATGATCAAGTAAAACCTGACCATCAGTTTCCTTCATCTGGTCAAGCTTCCTCTTCATGTTTGTAGCATAGTCATGTGCGAGCCGGTGCAACTGTTTATTCTCATGCTTGAGCCCTCTAATCTCCTGTTTGAGACTCATCACCTCAGCCGCCAATGATTCAACTTGGCGGGTTCGAGCAAATAGGCGTTGGGCCATATTAGACACAGAACCTGCACACTGAACACTGAGAGCCAGCGAATCCTTAACAGCTAACTCATCAGACCGTTTGGAAAGTAGTCTGTTATCTTTGGGAGTGAGAAGGTTCCTGGCCACCACCGCAGCAGTCATATCATTCTTCATCACAGAATCCCCAACGGTAAGAGGACCAGTAGGGGAGACGAAGGATGGGCGCCATATGTTGTCTGGAGAAGGCGGGGCTGCCTCTTCAACAAGGTTCAAGTCAAAACGACGGTCGGAGGGGCCAGACATTTTCAAAGGTGTTGAAGAGAGAAGAGGTTGGACAAATCAAGATCTTAGAAGTGCAAGAATGGAGCTTCTACTGGTGGAGATTCAAGTGTGCTTTGGAACTTAATGCCAGCCCCTATAAAAATCTGCACTCGACGGATCTTCAGAAATCGAAGAGGCGCCTGCTCAGAAATCGAAGAGGCGTTTGCTTTCTCAAAAGCTGGGCTGCTTAGAGACCACGAGGGTTGATCTCAGAAATCGAAGAGGCGTTTGCTTTCTCAAAAGTTAGGCTGCTCAAAGACCACGAAGGCCGATCTCAGAAATCGAAGAGGCGCTCGCTTTCTCAAAAGCTGGGCTCCTCAGAGACCACGAGGGCCGATCTCAGAAATCGAAGAGGCACCTACTTTTCCAGCCTTGTCAGCACCTGTCACACGCACACTCAGCTTTGCGGAAATTATGGGCATTCTGTCGAAGACTTCTGAGGAAGTAGAAAACACATGAATCTTACTGTTGAATCACCCACTTCCCACACGCAACAATAGCTCATGGGTACCACAGATAACTTTGCCAAAGTTCTCTGCCAAAATTGAGCACGTAAAGCTTGCAGCTCCCACTACATCGCTCTGACCAAGAAAGGTAAAAGAATAGCAAAGAAACAGCACTAACAAAGTTTAGACCCATAAATTTTGAAGGTCTAGCTACCATATTATTACCCACAAGGGTAAAGGAACAGTACCACTGCTGGATAATTGGAAAGTCCCTGTGTGTCAACCTCTGTGCTTCGTGGCAAGGTAGACTAGCAAACATGCCCAACCTTTACTCACACTCGAGAAAACACTACCAATAAGATTGCTTGCTCCAAAATCGAAGAGGCACCGTCCTCCGAATCTCGAGAGCCAGACTCCCAACATGACTACTTTCTCAAAAATCGAAGAGAGGGTAAAGGAACAGTACCATTGCTGGATAATTCGAAAATCCCTGTGTGTCAACCTCTGTGCTTCGTGGCAAGGTAGACTAGCAAACATGCCCAACCTTTACTCACATTCGAGAAAACACTCCCAACAAGATTGCTTGCTCCAAAATCGAAGAGGCACTGCCCTCCGAATCTCGAGAGCCAGACTCCCAACATGATTACTTTCTCAAAAATCGAAGTGACACTGCTCCCCGAATCTCGAGAGCCAGACCCCCATCATGATTGCTTTCTTAAAAATCGAAGATGCATCGTTCTCCGAATCAATCGAAGAGACGCTCGCTTTCTCAAAAGCTGGGCTGCTCAGAGACCACGAGGGCCGATCTCAGAAATCGAATAGGCACCTTCTTTTCTAGCCTTGTCAGCACCTGTCACACGCACACTCAGCTTTGCGGAAATTATGGGCATTCTGTCGAAGACTTCTCGAGAGCCAGATACGACAGACCACTTTTTCAAAGTGCTCTGACAGAGTTAAAACATGTGAAGCTGGCAGCTCCTACTACCGTGCTATGACCAAGCAGGGTAAAGGAATAGCATTACTACTTGTTGTTAGGGAGACTCCTATATATGTCGACCTCCATCCCCAACGGACAGGCAGACCTGCAAAAATGTTCAACCCTTCCTCATATCTGAGAGGGCACTCCCAACGAAGCCTTTCGAAATATTCAGCTTTCTTTCCCCCCGATAATACCTTTGCAAACAAGCTATACTAGAGCAAGAATATCTCATATCATCAGGGTTAAAAGCAAGAGTATCCCATATCATGCTTTTTCCCTGTCTTTTCCTTTGGCCTTGTTGTTACCTGCAAGACAAGGAGAAAGAGAGCAATCAGTCAGCACTTGGAATCAAGCTTTCAGCCAGGAACTGACTGCCTGGAACCCCTTACCTGATTACTTACCTGGCATTGCTCTCGAGTACTCATCTTCAACATCTTATGTTTCCAGGGAAGATACCGCATCTGCTTGAGGAACAGATAGGGCAAGTGCGAAGGATACAAGGAAGCATGTGGAGACAAGCGTAACAGCACACGTGCCGATACATCCATTACTCTGTCAAAAGCAAAAGTATCCCATATCAGTAGGGTCGAACGTACTCTAGATTTGATGGACTTGTTTTGACCCTCAAATTCTTCAGTCGGCTCTGGAGGAAACCAGAAAACCCTCCAGCTCAGTTCAAGAATAAGCCTGTGGAAAGTTACTTCTTCAAAAGCAAAAGTATCCCATATCATCTCTTCTCATCTTTCTTCTCTTTATCCTTCATGCTGCTGCAAGATAGGGAGAAGGTGAACAATCAGCCGGAGCTCTGATTGCTTACCTTGTCTGTCACCTCTTTCAGCAGATCCCCTAGCTCGGCGACTTGGGAGACTCCTACTACATGGTTTGTATCGCGCTTGACCAAGCCTGAAACTACAAGTAAGCTTCAAGTGAAATTGATACATTACCTTGTGCATCTCCACCAGTTAAAGATACCACCCCTGGATGGAGGAAGAGTACTTCCAGAGAAGATGCCACATCTACCTATGAGACAGATAAGGCAAGTCAAGACGATACCACACTCCGATACTTAGAAGTTTCGTGATTACGAGATCATTCTCTCACAATATTTCCTAATGTCATTTGTACTAAATCATTCACTTGTACTCACTAAAGGAGAGCTTGAACCTATGTACTTGTGTAAACCCTTCACAATTAATGAGAACTCTTCTATTCCGTGGACGTAGCCAATCTGGGTGAACCACGTACATCTTGTGTTTGCTTTCCTATCTCTATTCATTTATATACTTATCCACACTAATGACCGGAGCAATCTAGGGAAGATCACAAAAAGCGACCGTTTTTGCTGCCTAGGATCTATCTTGCAAGAGAACGGAGAATTAGATGGAGATCTCAACCATAGAATACGACCTGGATGGATGAAGTGTAAGAGTGCATCCGGCGTGTTATGTGACCGTCGTAGGTCACTGAAGCTCAAGGGAAAATTTTATAGGACGACAATAAGGCCAACGATGTTGTATGGCACAGAATGTTGGACGGTGAAGCATCAACACGTACACAAAATGGGTGTAGCGGAGATGAGGATGCTTCGTGGGATGTGTGGGCACACGAGAAAGGATAAGATTGGGCATGAGGATACCCGAGGTAAAGTAGGAGTAGCCGAAATTGAAGGAAAGATGAGAGAAAATCGGTTCCGGTGATTTGGACATGGGCAAAGAAGGCCGACTGACGCTCCGGTTCGAAGATGTGACTACGGGACAGAGGTTCAGGGCCGAAGGGGTAGAGGAAGACCTAGGAAAACTTTGGAAGAGACTCTAAGAAAAGACTTAGAGTACTTGGATCGAACGGAAGACATGACACAAAACCGAGCGCAATGGCGTTCTAGGATTCATATAGCCGACCCCACTTAGTGGGAAAAGGCTTTGTTGTTGTTGTATTAACTTTGCTTGCTGATTAAATATCTGTGACCAGTTTGGTGTATTTGCTTTGTTTACTTATTTGATTTGGCGTTGTGCCATATGGATTAAATTGGAGAGCGGGATAATAAATGTTGTTTGGTATATTTTTTCATTGTGATTCGTTTAGATTTAATTTAAAAGAAACTGACAAAAAAATGATGCGCAGTGATATAGAATGCTTAAATTATGATTTCAGTTTTACAACTTTTGTTGCTTCAATTGATAGACGGGTATATAAAGGTAGCTGATTTAAACTCCTACGATTAATTGAGCTTCCTTCATACATCATTGTAAATTTTGACTGATGGAGTGATTTATTTGTGTGTAGTCATTTCTTTGGGTTTTTTTCATTGCACTGCTTGGGTGACAATGATTTGGAGAAAAAATGATGAGAGAAAAAGTTATGATTCATTTAATTTCAGCAACATTTGTATTTGAGCTTGCTTACATGTTAAGGATTAAACCGAATGAGATGTCATCTATCTTTGTCTAAAATGTGAGTTCATTGGTCATCAATGAGCCTGTTGTGTGAAAGTAATGGAGAAACTAAAGAGATGCTGTGAAAGTTATTAAGCTTGGTTAGTGAGGTGTACTGTTTTGTTGAGATTCACTAATTTGGTCATTTGATGTTAATTTCATGGTTTGTGATGGTTGACCGACTAAGATAACTGAGTATGAGCAGTTCATTTTTATTATTTTTTACTATATTTTGACTGCTTTTTTGATCTAATTTACTAAATATTTTTAAATCAATTATGCATCTGCTGACTTTAAAGTATGTTTGTCAGTTTAGTGTCAACTTGAATCGAATTATGTTTGATCATGGTTGATGTTCTTTTTTTTTTTATAAAGGGTTTCAAAAATCTTGGTTATTCTAGATTTTGCCCTCTTTGTTCTTTGCTTTCAAGGTGCTTTGTCCTCAAGGTAATTAATTCAACTCCTGCATTTACTTATTAAAAGTTTAGCCAAACGTTTTCTTTTGATTTTTCTTATGATTGGAATGAATTTGGACATGTTGTTTGCATTTTGTTAGATTGAAATTAAAATTTTGATTTGGTCCTGTCATTCATTTCAAAGGCTTTGTTGTTGTCGTTGTGGTCCTGTCATTCATTTCAGTGTCATGATTATTGTTTTTATGCATGTGTTAGCTTTTTATTGATTTGTTCTTTATTTCCCTTTTGTTTTGCAGTTGTTTCATTTTGAAATACGTGTGACCTTCTGTTTCCTTGATGCCTAAAAAATGTACAAATGATGAAACAAATAATGGTTTAAAACGAGGTAAAAGTGTCGCAGATAGTGAATATAATACATTGGTTGACCATAATGACCAGCGAAAAAGATTACGTAGAGGAAGTTATCTGCATAATTCTGAAAATGTTGTTGCATCCTCCGCTAACACATTTATTTGTGAAAATTCATCCATTAAATATCAGTGTTGCTCCAGTGCATCTTCTGCTGACCAGTTTGTTATTAGGTGTGTAAATAATGAAGAAATCTTGGATACCATTCCGTTTAAAAAAGAAAATTCTGTTTCTGACCAAAAAGGGAAAAATGTTAGTTTCTTGAGCAGCTCTGAAAACACAGTTCAAAAAACCTTAGTTGCTGATAATCGTATTGCCATCAATAAGGGTCAAGCATTTTTTCAGAAAAACAGAAACGGTGCGTGTTAAAATTTCTGCATTTATTATTTCGTTTGGGTAGATCTTTTAACATTTTGCTGCTCCCGTATAGTGATTTTTTTATGTGTTGTTTTTGTAGGGGTTGTTGAACGTTATATGCAGGGCCGGCCCAGGCCCAGTGCAAGCAGGGTGACCGTCCAGGGCCCAAAAAAATTAGGGGCACCAAAATTATTAGGGTGGTATATTTATATATGTTTTTATAAGAGTATAAATTTATAAAATTTGGTTCAATGACACAAATTTAACTAGAAGTGGTGGTTTGTCATTTGAAAATAATGAGGAGGTCTTGGGTTCAAAACATCATATGTGCTTATTTACTTTCCATTTTTACAAATTTCTTTTTATAAGAGTATAAATATATAAAATTTGGTTAAAGGATCAAGAAGTTTAATTAGAAACAATGATTTTTGTTGTTTAAAATTAACAAGAGGTCCTAAGTTCGAAATGCTATGTGCATGTTTATTCTTTTCAATTTTTACAAATTTTTGTTTGGTTGTTAATTTATTTTTAGTTACTATCTAGTAGCTATGTGGGTTGTTATTTTTAAATATTCGTTTTAATTCAAGTCTAATCTTCAACAAAGAATAATACGTAGACCAAATTTGCAAATTATATGACGTGTCATCAAAATGTTTAATTTAGTGCCCATTCATTAATAATACATATCAATTAAAGACTCGAAAACTTCATTATTTTTTAGTCCCATATTGACAAGGTTAGTAAATAAGAAAAAAACACCTCACGATTTATTCAAAAACACATTCAAAGTTCAAATGGAAAACAAAACTCATCATCTATCTACTTGTAAGCCTGAAGTTTTTTTGTTTCCCTCTCTCAATACAAAATAAATTAGTCTTCCTGTGTTTCTAAATTATTGAGTTTGAAGTGTTTTTCTAAGTATAATTTTTTCGATGTCTTATGCTTGAAAATAAATAATTTTCTTACATGAAGTTAGGGTGATAAAACTTATAAATGTGTTTATTGTGGTGCATACTTTTGGTTAAAAGAGTCTCTTAAATGAAGCTGGAAAAAAAAGGAACCCATTTTTACTCTTTGTTGTCAACAAGTAAAAATAAAATTTTCAGCTCCAAAACCAACACCCATTTTTTTGGATTCCTTGCTTGATCCAAATGGAGGTCAAAAAAGTCTATTATTTCGAGAAAATATCCGAGCTTACAACTCCATGTTTTCATTTACTTCAATGGGAGCAAAAGTTGATAATTCAATTAATGACGGATTAAGTCCTTACATTTTTAAAGTTAGTGGTCAAGTTTGTTATCTGATGGGGTCTCTTTGACCTGTTGATATTGAAGCTCCAAAATTTGCTCAATTATATGTTTATGACACATATAACGAAACACAGAATCGACTAAGAGCTGTTAATTGTGGTGAAAGAAACGAAAGGTTTGATTCAAAAATTGTAGAAAATTTGATTAAAATGTTTGACGAGTCAAATGGGTTGGTCAAACTTTTTCGAACAGTGAGGGACAAATTTGAAACCGTTGGATTAGTCAATTTAAAATTCACATTGTTAGGAAGACAACCAAATGATAGCAAGCAATACGATCAACCAACAAGCGATGAAATTGGTGGATTAATAGTTGGTGACATAGGTTTGTCTGATTCAAATAGAGATATTATTATAGACTGTAAAAGTGAAGGTTTAAAATGTGTTACAAAATTAAATCCGAAATTTATGGCTCTTTAGTATCCTATTCTTTTTCTGTATGGTGAAGATTGGTATAGACCAGATTTGAAATGGAATGAAAATTATAATGGTCCAACAACAAAAAGACAAAGAATACCTATTAGAGCTTATATAGCTTATCAAATTCAAGAAAGAGATCCGTCCTTAACTACATTGTTAAAAGGAAGTAGACTTTTTCAACAGTATTTGGTATATTCTTATGCAACACTTGAAGAAGATAGATTGGATTACATTAGTCAAAATCAAAAAAAATTAAAAGTGAAATTTACAAGGGAATATACGATGCAATGTTGAGAGGTGACAATGATGCAAATAATTTAGGGCAAAAAATTGTGTTACCTGCTTCGTACACAGGAAGTCCTAGATATATGATTAATAACTATCAAGATGCCATGACTACTTGTAGAGAATATGGTCATCCTGATTTGTTCATAACATTTACATGTAACGTAAAGTGGCCAGAAATTGTAAGAGAATTCGAAAAAAAAACCAAGCTACAAACCTGAGGACAGACCTGATATAATTTCTAGAATATTTAAAATGAAGCTTGATGATATACTTGATTTCATCAAATTTGGAAAGCCTTTCGGAGAGGTTGAGGCAAGTAAGTTTCCAAAAACTTATTCCTTCTCTTATCTTAATTTTTTCCCTTTTTTTGATTCATTAAACTAACTCTTTTCTTTTATTTTGTTTGGGGTTTTTGTCTCTTTCAATTGTCTTTGCAAACAGAAGTTTGTACGATTGAATTTCAAAAAAGAGGTTTGCCTCATTCTCATATGTTAATATGGTTAAAATCGAATTTCAAGTGTTACATGGCGTTGGATATGATTCAATTATTTCTGTTGAGTTACCAGACAAATTTCTCAACCCTCAGCTTTATGAAATTGTTAATAATTTATGATTCATGGTCCATTTGGGCATATTAATCAAAATTATCCTTGCATGCAGGAAAATAAGTGTTAAAAAAACTTTCCTAAACCATATAAAAATGAGACAATTTTTGAAGAGCAGGGTTTTCCAGTTTATAAGCGTCGTGATGATGATACAAAATATGTTATAAAAAATGGGATCAAAATTGATAACAGTTTTGTTGTTCCTTATAATGCTAAATTGCTTTTAAGATATAATGCTCACATAAATGTTGAATCATATTGTCAATCAATGCTTATAAAATATTTGTTCAAATATGTAAATAAAGGTTCAGATAGAGCACGGTTAGTTCTTCAATAGGATCCAAATGATGAAATATTAACATATCTAAACTGTAGATACATATCGCCTTACGAAGCTGTTTGGAGATTGTTTCAATATTCTACACACCATAGGGAACTTTCTGTGGAGCGATTGCCAGTGCATTTACCATTAGAACAAAATATTGTTTTTAGTGGGGATCAATCGCTCCATTCAATTATCAAACAAAATGCTTCTAACCATACAATGTTAACAAGTTGGTTTGAAACTAACAAAATTTATAACGAAGCGCACTCACTCACTTATGCACAATTTCCTTCCAAATTTTTATGACACGCGGAAAAAAATTTGGATACCTAGAAAACAAAAAGGTTCAATAGGCAGAATAGCATATGTGCATCCTTCATTTGGTGAATTATATTATTTACGAATGCTTTTGAATTTGAAAAAATGTGCATTAAGCTTTGATGATTTAAGAACTATTAATGGTGTTATACATCCTTGATATCATGCTGCATGTCAATCATTAGGATTATTAGGAGATGATAAAGAATGGATTGAAGCCTTATCAAGTGTTGTAAATGTAGCGTCGTCTCATCAATTGCGACAATTGTTTGTTACAATAATTTTGTTTTGTGATGTGGGAAATCCTCAAATTCTTTTCGACACTCATTGGCAAAACATGTATGATGACATTTTGTACAATTTGCGAAAAAATTTTGCGATTCCTGATATGATCATACCACAGGATGAATTAAAAAATTCTGTATTGTTTGAGTTAGAATTACTTTTTAATAATGCATCAGGTTCTTTGGCCAAATATCATTTACCAATGCATGATGCAACAAAAATGTTGGAAATTAAAAATAAACTTTTAAGAGAAGAATTAAATTATGATTGTGAAGAATTGTCAAAAAAAACACACATTTTTAAAATTGCAACTTAATGAAGGTCAAAAATTTATATATGATTCTGTTATAGATGTTGTAGATAAAAAAAAAGGTGGTCTATTTTTTCGTTTACGGTCATGGAGGCACTGGAAAAACTTTCTTATGGGATGCTATTATAAGTAAGCTTAGATCTGAGAGAAAAATTGTTTTAGCCGTGACATCATTAGGAATAGCTTCATTGTTATTACCAGCTGGTAGAACAGCGCATTCCAGGTTTAAAATTTCTTTGGTCCTTACTGATTCTTCAATTTGTGCAATAAAAAAGAAAACTCATCTTGCTACATTAATTGAAAAAAAAAACAGATCTAATTATATGGGATGAAGCACCTATGAATCACAAACATTGTTTTGAGGCATTAGATAAATCTCTTTCAGATATTATGTCCCATTTAAATGGTTTAGAAAGTAATGTTTCTTTTGGTGGTAAACCTCTTTTATTAGGTGGTGTTTTTCGGCTAATATTACCTGTTATACTCGGAGGAAGCAAAGAGGATATAATAAAAGGAAAACTAATGAAAAATGTTTGAAAACTTTGAGTTTTAACGATACAACAACAACAACAACAACAAAGCCTTTTCCCACTAAGTGGGGTCGGCTATATGAATCCTAGAAGGCCATTGCGCTCGATTTTGTGTCATGTCCTCCATTAGATCCAAGTACTCTAAGTCTTTTCTTAGGGTCTCTTTCAAAGTTTTCCTAGGTCTTCCTCTACCCCTTCGGCTCTGAACCTCTATCCCGTAGTCACATATTCGAACCGGAACGTCAATAAGCCTTATTTGCACATGTCCAAACCCATTTTGTGTACGTGTTGATGCTTCACCGTCCAACATTCTGTGCCATACAGCATCGTCGGCTTTATTGCCGTCCTATAAAAATTTTCCTTGAGCTTTAGTGGCCTACGACGGTCACACAACACGTCGGATGCACTATTCCACTTCATCCATCCAGCTTGTATTCTATGGTTGAGATCTCCATCTAATTCTCCGTTCTTTTGCCAGATAGATCCTAGGTAGCGAAAACGGTCGCTCTTTGGTATTTTCTGATCTCCGATCCTCATCCCTAACTAATTTTGGCCTCCATTTGCATTGAACTTGCACTCCATATATTCTGTCTTTGATCGGCTTAGGCGAAGACCTTTAGATTCCAACACTTCTCTCTAAAGGTTGAGCTTCGCATTTACCCCTCATGAGTTTCATCTATCAACACTATATCGTTTGCGAAAAGCATACACCAAGGAATATCATCTTGAATATGTCCTGTTAATTCATCCATTACCAACGCAAAAAGGTAAGGACTTAAGGATTGTTGATGCACAAAATCAGTGAGGACTTTGGTACAACAGAAAGTATTAAGTTTGTGATCTTCACTAGATTGCTCTGGTCATTAGTGTGGATAAGTATGTAAATGGATAGAGATAGGAAAGCAAACACAAGATGTACGTGGTTCACCCAGATTGGCTACGTCTACGGAGTAGATGAGTTCTCATTAATTGTGAAGGGTTTACACAAGTACATAGGTTCAAGCTCTTCTTTAGTGAGTACAAGTGAATGATTTAGTACAAATGACATAGGTTCAAGCTCTCGTCTTCACTTGCCGTATCTGTCTCATAGGTAAATGTGACATCTTCTCTGGAAGTACTCTTACTCCATCCAGGGGTGGTATCTTTAACTGGTGGAGATGCACAAGGTAATGTATCAATTTCACTTGAAGCTTACTTGTAGTTTGAGGCTTGGTCAAGCGCGATACAAACCATGTAGTAGGAGTCCCCCAAGTCGCCGAGCTAGGGGATCTGCTGAAAGAGGTGACAAACAAGGTAAGCAATCAGAGCTCCAAGCAATTAGTCCCAGATCAGAAGTTTGATTTCGAGTTCCGGCTGATTGTTCTCATTCTCCCTATCTTGCAGGCAGCATGAATGATAAAGAGAAGAAAAGGAGAATACATGATATGAGATACTTTTGCTTTTGAAGAAGTAACTTTCCACAAGCTTATTCTTGAACTGGGCTAAAGGATTTTCTGGTTTCCTCCAGAGTATAAGGCCGACTGAAGAATTTGAGGGTCAAAACAAGTCCATCAAATCTAGAGTACGTTCGACCCTGCTGATATGGGATACTTTTGCTATTGACAAAGTAGTGGATGTATCGGCATGTGTTCTGTTACGCTTGTCTCCACATGCTTTCTTGTATCCTTCTCACTTTCCCTATCTGTTCATCAGGCAGATGTGGTATCTTCTCTAGAAGCATAAGATGTTGAAGATGAGTACTCGAGAGCAATGCCAGGTAAGTAATCAGGTAAGGGGTTCCAGGCAGTCAGTTCCTGACTAGGAGCTTGATTCCAAGTGCTGACTGATTACTCTCTTTCTCCTTGTCTTGCAGGTAAGAACAAGGCCAAAGGAAAAGATAGGGAAAAAGCATGATATGGGATACTCTTGCTTTTAACCCTGATGATATGAGATATTCTTGCTCTGGTGTAGCTTGTTTGCAAAGGTATTATCGGGGGGAAAGAAAGCTGAGTATTTCGAGAGGCTTCGTTGGGAGTGCCATCTCAGATATGAGGAAGGGTTGAGCATTTTTGCAGGTTTGCCTGTCCGTTGAGGATGGAGGTCAACGTATATAGGAGTTTCCCTAACAACAAGTAGTAATGCTATTCCTTTACCCTGCTTGGTCATAGCACGGTAGTGGGAGCTGCCAGCTTCACGTGTGTCAGAGCACTTTGAAAAAGTGGTCTGTGGTATCTGGAAAGCTGATGTTGCGTGTGAAGATTACAGACAAACTTTATCCAATGAGATCTGGCTCTCGAAGTTGAGAAATCGGTGCCTCTTCGGTTTTCGTACAAGCAATCCTGTCGGGGAACTGGCTCTCGAGATTCGGAGAACGGTGCCTTTTCTATTTTTGAGAGAGCAATCCTGCTGGGAGTCTGGCTCTCGAGATTCGGAGAGCGATGTCTTTTTTATTTTTGAGAAAGTAATCATATTGGGAGTCTGGCTCTTGAGATTCGGAGGACGGTGCCTCTTCGATTTTGGAGCAAGCAATCTTGTTGGGAGTGTTTTCTAGAATGTGAGTAAAGGTTGGGCATGTTTGCTAGTCTACCTTGGCACGGAGTACAGAGGATGACACACAGGGACTTTCCAATTATCCAGGAGTGGTGCTGTTCCTTTACCCTTGTGGGTAATAATATGGTAGTTAGACCTTCAAAATTTATGTGTCTAAACTTTGTTAATGCTGTTTCTTTGCAATTCTTTTACCCTTCTTGGTCATAGCGATGTAGTGGAAGCTGCAAGCTTCATGTGTCTAAACTTTGTCAAAGATCTTTGGCAAAGTTATCTGTGGTACCCATGAGCTGATGGTGCGTGTGGAAAGTGGATGATTGAACAGTAAGATTCACGTGCTTTCTACTTCACCAGAAATCTTCAACAGAATGCCCGTAATTTCAGCAAAGCTGAGTGTGCATGTGACAGGTTCTGACAAGGCTGAAAAAAGCAGGTGCCTCTTCGATTTCTGAGATCGGTTCTCGTAGTCTCTGAGCAGCCTAGGTTTTGAGAAAGCAAGCGCCTCTTCGATTTCTGAGATTAGCCTTCGTGGTCTTTGAGCAGCCCAGCTTTTGAGAAAGCAAACGCCTCTTCGATTTCTGAGATCGGCCCTCGTGGTCTCTAAGCAGCCCAGCTTTTGAGAAAGCAAACGCCTCTTCGATTTCTGGGCAGACGCCTATTCGATTTCTGAAGCTCCGTCAAGTGCAGATTTTTATAGAGGCTGGCATTAAGTTCCAAAGCACACTTGAATCTTCACCTGTAGAAGCTCCCTTATTGCAATTCTAAGATCTTGATTTGTCCGACCTCTTCTCTCTTCAACACCTTTGAAAATGTCTGGCCCTTCCGACCGTCGTTTTGACTTGAACCTTGTTGAAGAGGAAGCCACGCCTTGTCCAGACAACATATGGCGCCCATCCTTCTTATCCCCTACTGGTCCTCTTACCGTTGAGGATTTCGTGATGAAGAATGATATGACTGCTGCAGTGGTGGCCAGGAACCTTCTCACTCCCAAAGATAACAGACTACTTTCCAAACGGTCTGATGAGTTGGCTGTTAAGGATTCTCTGGCTCTAAGTGTTCAGCGTGCAGGTTCTGTGTCTAATATGGCCCAACGCCTATTTGCTCGAACCCGCCAAGTTGAATCATTGGCGGCTGAAGTGATGAGTCTCAAACAGGAAATTAGAGGGCTCAAGCATGAGAATAAATAGTTGCACTGGTTCACACATGACTATGCTACAAACATGAAGAGGAAGCTTGACCAGATGAAGGAATCTGATGATGAGGTTTTACTTAATCATCAGCGGTTTGTGAGTTTGTTCCAAAGGCATTTATTGCCTTCGTCTCCTGAGGTTGTATCGCGTAATGAAGCTCCAAATGATCAACCTCTGATGCCTCCTCCTTCTAGGGTTCTGTCCAGTACTGAGGCTTCGAATGATCCCTCTCCGGTGCCTTCTCTTTCTAAGGCTCTACCGACTGTTGAGACTTCTCCTAAGCAACCTTTGTGAAGGCTCCCTCTTGTTTGATTATTTTGACTCATGTATATGTACATATTTGTAACTTATCGGAGATATCAATAAATAAGCTTGCTTCATTTCAACGTATTATGTTAAATACACCAAAACCTTCTTCACTGAGTAGGGTCGGCTATATGAATCTTAGAACGCCATTGTGCTCGGTCCTGTGTCATGTCATCTGTTAGATCCCAATACTCTAAGTCTTTTCTTAGAGTCTCTTCCAAAGTTTTCCTAGGTCTTCCTCTACCTCTTCGGCCTTGAACCTCTGTCCCGTAGTCGCATCTTCTAACCGGAGCGTTAGTAGGCCTTCTTTGCACATGTCCAAACCACCGTAACCGATTTTCTCTCAATTTTCCTACAATTTCGGCTACTCCTACTTTACCTCGGATATCCTTATTCCTAATCTTATCCTTTCTCGTGTGCCCACACATCCAACGAAGCATCCTCATCTCCGTTACACCCATTTTGTGTACGTGTTGATGCTTCACCGTCCAACATTTTGTGCCATACAGCATCGCCGGCCTTATTGCCGTCCTATAAAATTTTCCCTTGAGCTTCAGTGGCATACGGTGGTCACACAACACGCCGGATGCACTCTTCCACTTCATCCATCCAGCTTGTATTCTATGGTTGAGATCTCCATCTAATTCTCCGTTCTTTTGCAATATAGATCCTAAGTAGCGAAAACGATCGCTCTTTGGTATTTCCTGATCTCCGATCCTCACCCCTAACTCATTTTGGCCTCCATTTGCACTGAACTTGCACTCCATATATTCTGTCTTTGATTGGCTTAGGCGAAGACCTTTAGATTCCAACACTTCTTTCCAAAGGTTAAGCTTCGCATTTACCTCTTCCTGAGTTTCATCTATCAATACTATATCGTCTGCGAAAAGCATACACCAAGGAATATCATCTTGAATATGTCCTGTTAACTCATCCATTACCAACGCAAAAAGGTAATGACTTAAGGATGAGCCTTGATGTAATCCTACAGTTATGGGAAAGCTTTCGGTTTGTCCTTCATGAGTTCTTACGGCAGTCTTTGCTCCTTCATACATATCCTTTATAGCTTGGATATATGCTACTCGTACTCCTTTCTTCTCTAAAATCCTCCAAAGAATGTCTCTTGGGACCCTATCATACACTTTTTCCAAATCTATAAAGACCATGTGTAAATCCTTTTTCCCATCTCTATATCTTTCCATCAATCTTCGTAAGAGATAGATTGCCTCCATGATTGAGCGCCCTGGCATGAACCTGAATTGGTTGTCCGAAACTCGTGTCTCTTACCTCAATCTATGCTCAATGACTCTCTCCCAGAGCTTCATTGTATGACTCATTAGCTTAATATCCTTATAGTTCATGCAATTTTGTACGTCGCCCTTATTTTTGTAGATAGGCACCACAGTGCTCTTTCACCACTCATTTGGCATCTTCTTCGTTTTCAAAATCCTATTGAAAAGGTCAGTGAGCCATACTATACCTATCTCTCCCAAGAGTTTCCATACTTCGATCGGTATATCGTCTGGGCCCACTGCTTTTCTATGCTTCATCTTCTTCAAAGCTACAACCACTTCTTCCTTCCTGATTCGACGATAAAATGAGTAGTTTCTACACTCTTCTGAGTTACTTAACTCCCCTAAAGAAGTACTTCTTTCATGTCCTTCATTGAAAAGATTATGAAAATAACCACTCCATCTGTCTTTGACCGCATTCTCTGTAGCAAGAACATTTCCATCCTCATCCTTGATGCACCTCACTTGGTTTAGGTCCTTTATCTTCTTTTCCCTTACTCTAGCTAGTTTATAGATATCCAACTCTCATTCTTTGGTATCTAGTCTCTTATACATGTCGTCATAAGCCGCTAATTTAGTTTCTCTCACAGCTTTCTTCGCCTCTTGCTTTGCTCTTCTATACCTTTCACCATTTTCATCGGTCATGTCCTTGTATAAGGCTTTACAACATTCCTTCTTAGCCTTCACCTTTGTTTGTACCTCCTCATTCCACCACCAAGATTCCTTTTGATGTGGAGCAAAGCCCTTGGACTCTCCTAATACCTCTTTTGCTACTTTTCGGATACAACTAGCCATGGAATCCCACCTTTGGCTAGCTTCCCCCTCTCTATCCCACCCACACTGGGTGATTACTTTCTCTTTGAAAATGGCTTGTTTTTCTCCTTTTAGATTCCACCATCTAGTCCTTGGGCACTTCCAAGTCTTGTTTTTTTTCCTCACTCTTTTGATATGTACATCCATCACCAACAAGCGATGTTGATTAGTCAAGCTCTCTCCCGGTATAACTTTGCAATGACAAAATAAAGGATAAAGTGAATAGTACCATGATTGACTTTTTAGTGTAAAAATGTGGTTTTTCGTTAAAGTGAACAGTACCGGAAACTTTTTGTTAAAGTTCCCTATAATAAATGCTTCTTTGAATAGTTCTTATTTGTGGTTGCATTTTAAAATATTTTATCTAAAAGAAAACATGAGATTATCAAAAAATGGATTAAGCATTGATGAAAAGATAAAAATAAATGATTTTGCAAATTGGATTTTACAAATAGGTGATGGAAAAATTGTTGAAAGTAGTTTAGATGATAAGGACACATCTTTGATTGAAATACCTAAAGATTAGATAGTTCACTCTTTTGGAAATCTGTTTTTATCAATTTTTCTTGCAACTTATCCTGATTTTGAAAATTGTTTTGAAAATTTTGCCTATTTGAGAGAACGTGCTATTATAACACCTCGAAACACAACTATTACAGATATAAACAATTATGTTATAGATTTGTTACCTGGTGAACAACATGTGTTTCTAAGCTATGATTCTTTGTGTTCTTCAAATAGAAATATTGAAAATTTGGGAACATTATATCCTGTTGAATTTTTGAATAAATTGGATTTCAATGGTTTACCTACACATAACCTAATTTTGAAGATAGGAATGTCAATTATGCTGTTACAAAATTTAAATCAATCTTTGGGTTTGTGTAATGGAACTAGATTAGTTGTCACTCAGTTATTTAGCAGAATTATAGAAGCTAAAATACTTGTTGGAAACAATAATGGCCACAAAGTATTTATTCCGAGGATCACTCTTACAGCAACAAAAAATAAGTGGCATTTTATTTTTAAAAGGCGTCAATTCCCAATTAGACCATGTTATGCAATGACTATTAACAAGAGCCAAGGACAATCTTTGAAACAAGTTGGTTTATACCTTCCAGAACCTGTTTTCACTTATGTGGCGTTATCTAGAGTTACATTAAAAGAAGGTCTCAAAATTTTGATTCCAGATGAAGAAAATAATGTAAACAACTATTCTCCAAACATAGTTTTTAAAGATGTCCTGCAAAATTTGTGATCAAATTGTGTCATCCACTGCATATACGTTGTTCAAAATGAACCATATTCTCTCTGCGAGTACTATACCAACCGTTTTACCAATTCTTTTCCTTTTTTTATTTTTGCTTTCTTATCAGCTATTCAATCAGGACAAAATAATGGTGCATGCATTTGCTGCTGAGAAAGAACCGCACGTGCAGTCTTTGGAAAAAGAGACCACTCCATCTCTATTGCTTGCAAGGAACATTTATGGAGCAAACCTTAAGGTGCGTGGTAATTAACTGGACCGATGATCACAAGCTAAGAATCAAATGGATTCAATTCTGTCATCATTCAGCATATAGTTCATACCATTTCATTTTTCCTTTCCTACTTTCTTAATTTATCATCCACTACATATGGTGTATTCAAGATGGACCATTTTCTTTACCTGCATTCTATATTTCTTTCGGTCCAAAATTTTAGTAGCCACGTAATCTTGCTCATTATAGCACTTATTTGTCATTCTCATTTCTTGCTCCAAAATTTATTACACTAATATCATATGCCTTTAACTTACAGCTTAATAAAAACCTATGAGAACCATGGTCATATCTAACTGAGTTGGTTTGTTTTCATTTCCATTCCCTTAATCTATATATTTACGACAACTAACAGTGCCAAAATTTTAGCATAACAATGATTTGCTTTTTCTGTTCTTTCTCATTTGGTTCAAAATTAATGTTCAACTAATCTCTACACAATAATAAACTCTGTCCTACCATTGTTCCCATCTAAACACATCTACTTAATCTAAGCCCTAAACAAGTTCCTTTCTAACCAGATGCTTATTTAACTGCTTAAAATCTGTTTGATTTACGTTTCCCATACCCAAAAAAAACAATGTGATTAATGCCAAAATTACATAAAGAACAGCGTTTATTCCCCATTGCAATAAAACCCTTGCATCAGTTTCAATCCAAGTGTTTTTGTTGCTTGCATAATAAATTAACCAATTATGATGCAGCTTTTTGACATTTTGAAACATTTGGAAGCCACCCTCACAAAATTTTCAAAATTTCGTTTCTTTTAGTTTTTGCCTGCTCCTTTATGTAAACAATTTGGTTTTCTTTTTGTTTCAGCATACAATCCTCTTCCTTTTTTGCATCTTTGCTCTGCATGCTTTAAAACCGTTTCCAGCTCAGGTACGCAATTTCACCATTTTCTTTTACATTTTTTCTTAAAACAATCTTTTATTTTTTCTGCACTGAGAAAATTCTCTTCGTTATTGGATTCAACATTTTTCCAATTTCATATTCCATAATCTGCATACATTCTTGCTGCATAACATTTAAAAAAAAAAAAAACAGCTTTAACAAATGATTTGCCATCTATCTAATACTTCATAAAAACATATGCATGAAAAGATCGTCTATACTTATAAAACATATTAATATAAATCTCCTTATTGCTAAAAATTAGGTTTTGATAGCCAATCATCTGCTCTGTTTCTTCTGTCGACACATTTGTATAACTACCAACGGTATCTCAAAATACTCAGAAATTTCAATTTTTTTTCGTTAATGTTTTATGCAGCCTCTCCATAAATGGGGGTAAGACTAGCCGACATTCACCTCTCCCAGACCCTGCGTAAAGCGGGAGCCTTGTGCACTGGGTACGACCTTTTTTAATGTTTTAGGTTTAAGTTCTACCTTCACTAATGCTTCTCTTCAGGGAAATTGGCTTTTACCAATGTATGCACACACTATCTTCATTTCATTTGCTCTGAACGCATGTCCAATTACCTTTTTCCCCACTAATGAGTTAACCAGGACATCCAAAGCATTGGTGAACATACTGTCACCAAAAATGCACCCATTCCACATGCCTTAATTAACCCAAACAACATTCAAACAATGAATTTTTTTTAGAATTCTGTTGTTCCTAACATGTCCTTTATTTCAATTAAATCATGTGGAGACAATATATATTTACTTAAAATATCTACATTTATATTTTTGGATGTCCATCTTAAACCCTTTAGTGGTTAACCAAGTAATTTGACATGCATCAATAGCACATCAAACAAAGAAAGTCTTTGTGTATAAATTTGTAACAGCCAATTTCTCTTATAAGGAAAGATGGAAATGATGATTGTTTATCTACACCAAGTGAGTTCTATCTTATCCATCTTTCAACATTCTTTATCCCCATTATTACAACAAAAATCACCATAAGACTGCGTTGCATGTCTTCTTCCACTCTACTCCCATTTTTTTTATCCATTTTGAATGCAACTTTTGAATCTTTTTCACCTTCTATTCTACTCATTTAATAATGCTTTGCTTGAAATTTGACAATCATTTTACCCTCTTATTCATGATTCTCCACCACAAGTTTACATTGATATCATAACACTTTTAACCCAATTTTATGATTAGTGTCTCATATTTTGTTTACCAATGTTCATAACTAAAATTGACCACACAGACGTAGCTGCAGGTATGTCACAGATCACATCGTTTTCATCTGATTAAAAACCTAAACAATGCCAAAACAAAGAAGAATTCCTGATTTCGTGAATTTTCTTTGTGCTCTCTGCTTCGACGACCGTTCTGCATCTATTTAAACCTAGAGTTTTTTTAGGAGACTCATAAAATTGGTTTCCAAGATTTCCAAAGTTGCAATCAATGGACCAAGAATTCACTGTGATTATACTTTCTGTTCGACCTTTCCCGGCTAAAAGAGTATTTTGCATTTTGGTTGCTCAGTTAATAAATCTGACATTTGCTAGCACCTGTGACGCTGCTCTTATATTTTCGGTAAGTTTTATGTCCTGCTTTTTTCCAGTTTTGAAATGCATTGATAATTGTTGGATTAAAATAGATTTATAATTATTGGGAAGAAATGAGACAATTCGTTGGAATTTTGCAAAGCTTTGTCCTTCTGTCTTACAAACAGGGAGAGGAAGAAAGAAAACATTAGTTTAGATTACATTTTAAAAACTTTTCATGTTGTTGGGCATGACTTCATATGTTTTTCAATGTTTTAATTCCAATTTAATAATGTGGTTTAATGATGTGATGCTGATTTAGGCCATAAATTCAGAAGCTTTTCAATTAGCCAAGTTTGCAACATGGCTGAAATATGCTAAATGTAATCCTCAGACATCATTTCTCACTTTCATTAAGATATGTGCCTGCCTTCTCAGTACAAAATTGGCTTACATATCATTTTACACCATATTCTCATGTTTTTTATACATTTTTACATCCAGTAGTTTTAACACCCACAGCAACGCGCATACATTATTGCTAGTATCATCTATTTACATTATTCTACTAGTGGCGTTTGTCTCGTCCCAAGTCTTACACCACTTGCACATGAGATCTGTCTATGGTCAAGTAATTATGGGAGGGTTATAAATTATAATCACTTAAGCACATTGGAAGTGCTTCTGCATGAAATGAATTATATTGAGAAATGTAGAAACGATACTATGCAAAAGGGTTGGGAAATACTTGGAGTCTAACATTACTCATTAGAGTAAACTTCAGGATTCCTTCCTAAATTTGTAACCGTGTTTAGAATCATTTATGAACTAAAATTTCGTCAATTTACATCCTTAAATGTAACAAAACGTTCACCATTGGTCTGTTTGATCAACGCCGTCAAACTTTCGGTCTTAAAAGACAATGTGCCGTCCACGTGAGCTGTTTTCTTGGGGTACATCGGGCAACAAGAGGAAAATCACCCAATGGTGCGATCTTTTCCATCAGAAAACACCTACTAAATACCTTCATATTAAGCTGTATAATTGTTGTTAAGGAGGACATACCGTGTGAGTTATGAAAGATTCTAAACTTTCATAACCAGTAAGTTTTTTATCTTATTTTTCCTAACGTCAATGCATGAAATTGAAGTTGAAGGTCATAGGAAATTGAAGTTAAAGGTCACAAACCGTGTGAGATTTTTAACATAACCGCGGGTTTCTTTGGCTACTTCTTAATTTGATTAATTGACTTAACTGCAAGACAAGACAAGCTGAGAGTGAGAGAGTAAACCACGGATTCATACTTAATTACAGAGCACGTACTTTGTGGTCCTTCATTCTTGTCCATTAACTGGTGTCTAATTTGATTATTAAAAGTTGAGAGAGGAGCGTTCAATGCCATGTGAAGAGCATGGCGTGCTAGACGATGTACAATACCATTAGTGAGTCCTCTCACTTATTGCTTGAAAAGAATTGAGTCAAAGTCATGGATCTTGGGCCTTAGATTTGAGTGCATATTATCTGTCAAAGATGGGCACCTTGTTGCTTTTGGGCTAAAAACTAAAGTATTGTATTTACATTATTGTTTTTACTATTCAGTTTTTTACGAAATGATACAATTGTTTACGAAACAGTTACAACTGTTTTGAAAGGATAAGATTGAATTCAAACAGTCATAACTATTGGTTTAAGCCATTATAAATATTGTCGTAGGATTAAGCATATCATTCAATTCCAACGTTCTCTTCCTATTCTTTCACTAAGAAATACACATCAACTCGGCAAGTA
This sequence comes from Malus sylvestris, assembly GCF_916048215.2. Lineage (NCBI taxonomy): Eukaryota > Viridiplantae > Streptophyta > Magnoliopsida > Rosales > Rosaceae > Malus > Malus sylvestris. The sequence goes on along the minus strand of NC_062264.1, from coordinate 33,708,987 downwards.
TCCAAGTTCAAGTGCAAGAACTTAGATTAGATAGTTGTATTCTGCAAGATAGACGTCCAAGAACTACTGCACAAGTGTGGGATATATTTCTGTCTCAAGAGATTGCTACTGTAAGCCTCTATATTCCGAAAACAAGTCAGTGATATCTATTGTGATTTCATTTTCAACTTCATTTAATTATTCATATTGTGGTTTAATTATATAGCTGAATTAGATTTCTATATAAACTGTGTAATTGTTATACATATTATATAATCCATATTTGATTGGTTCTAAAACTTCATAGGAAATCTGAGAGAGAGATGGAAGGCATGATATTCTCTGTATGAAGCAGCTGCAACTGGTGAAGTTGGCTTCTTGGAAAACATTGGACACGGTCGTCTAACAGCTGATCTCTTTCGGAAAACGTCTAAAGAGAACAATATTCTTCATATCGCAGCTGAATTAAAGCAAATAAACTTCTTCAAAAAAGAGAAAATAAATCATGAATCTCCCCGGTATTGGGCAACCAACAAGAATGGTGAAACTCCTCTACATGTTGCTGCGAGAGTAGGATGTGATAAAGTACTAACGTTCCTCATTGACCGCACAATATCGCTACCTATTGAAGGAGTTGATCCAGAAGAGCAACCAATTGATGGTGAAGCTTACAAAAAGCTACTCCGAATGACTAATTTATACAGCACTGCATGTTGTTGTTCGATACTATCATGCTGGAGTATTGAAGTTTTTGATCCTGAATTGTGTTGTTCATGTTATAGCACCAAGGAGTCATCCTTGTTCCTAGCTGCTAGAGCCAAGTCTACCAGCATTGCTGGTTATATTTTGAACGAGACTCCCGTTCATATATCTCCTTTTCAGCGAACAAATGGTGTGACAGCTTTGCACGCCGCAGCCACTCGAAAATACTTCACCGACAAAGGTAATTAACTTCATGACATTGCTTGGTACTAGACCCTTCTTATGCACGGAATCCCATCAACATATAACTGTAGCATGATCCATATCGACTGTATAATCAACTTAGTTATTGAGTATGACATATTGACAGTCGATAATATATCAATATCCTTAACTGAGATATGAATCCCAGTCCAGCTACCGTTGAGCAAGATCCTTCTTAAGCGACTTGTTACTTGGTATGCCTTATTTTCGTATGTATACTTGATTCCCACAACAAAATTTTTAAAGGCCTGTTTGGTATTATACTTGAATTCAATTTTTTAAACTCAAAAGCAATTTTCAAGTTTTAGGCATTAAAAATTTGTTTGGTATGACTATTTTCAAAAACTGGACTCAAGACTAACTTAAAAACATAATCTATTATCTAAAAACATAAAAAGTGAGTTTTTAGAGTTTTTAAACTTAAACTCACTCTTTTCTTTTTTCTCCCTTCTCCCCTCTCACTCCAAATCTATCTCTCTCTTTTCTTCTTCTCTCTTTCTTTTTTTTTTTTACCTTTTTCGTCTCTCCTCCGATCTGCTCTCTTCATTCTCTCGGTTCTCTCTCTCATCTTCCTCTCTATCTCGTCCGATCCTCTCTCTTCTTTCTCTTTTCTTCAATTATCTCTTACTTTCTTTTCTCCTCTCTCCTCTTTCTCCCTTTACTATGGCCCCCTCTTTTTAGACCTCTTTATTTAGTTTAAGTCGTAAGATTTAAAAATTTTAAATCGCAAAACCAATCAAGTTTTTTAGTCTTAAAAAAAATTGTTTTCAAGAAATATTTTGAGAAATGATAAAAATTTTCAAATAGGATACCAAACAGGCTTTATTTTTTTCTATATCAATATTTTAGGAATTGTGCAATCTATTGTTTCCAAAAATCCTGGGATAATAAAAGAAGTTGATGAAATAGGGTGGCCTGACTCCTTTACACTGCGCGTCATTGAGAGGGAACTTTAAAGCAGCTCATCTACTGATTCAAAATTCCAACTCAACTTGTTACATCTCAGACATGGCGACATAAGCAGGGCATACCCAAATAATTGAAGAGTTGATTCGATGTTGTCCTGTTACTTCGATTTGGTCAATCACAAAGATTTTAGGTGCAGAAGATTTGATCTCTTCATACTCAAGTTTTTAGATTTTTAGGAAGTATCATGATCATCCAACAACAAGGGTCCCAAACAAAATTAAACATCCGTTCCGTAGTTTTTAATTTGGTACGGAAATCATGTTAAGTATATATGTTTTACTTCTACTAAGTTTTCCTTAGCTATAATTTCATTAAGCGACATATGGTTGATTACTTTGGATGTAGAACCATTTAGAATCTGGCTTTTAGGTTTATATACAAGTAGCAGCCCAAGTTGCAAACTGGAAATCGAGAATTTTTACACGCTGTTTTTAGTCTCTTACCACTATTATTATGTAACGTTAGACAATAAACATTGACAATTTTCATGTAATTTGATCAAAATAAAGGGTACCAATATATACTCTTTCCTTTAATAATACCGTAGAATCGTCTTTTCTTTAAAACGGTATCTACCGAGTTAATCCTATCTCGATCATGTTTTAGTACTGCTATAATAAAATTTATTTCATATCAACAGCATTTGCAGAGAATACCAGCTAAGCGACTTTACCTCTTTGCCTGCGGTATTACTTATCCATAATATTCAATGGCAAATTGGTTTCTTTTATTTCAACTACACCTGCAAAAATGGCATTTAAATTTAGGTATTTTTTCCTCAAAAATTATTTTATTTTGTGAAACTTTATCTCTTCCATGCTAGTTAAGGTAGATTAATAAGTTTTGCAACTGAAATAACTAAAAACCAAGTTGGCCTGCAGGGTTATCTGCAGGTGTATTAGATCGATAATTCTTGGACTTATCATATCATGTTCCTAATTTGACGATCTGGGCATCTTCTCCTACTAATAATAATGGCACCTTAACTTGATCAACCAAATTTGGTGAAGCACCAGACAAACAGAAACCCATGTATATATATAACAGAAACCCATGCATATACACAGCCAACTGCACTAACATGGATTGAAAAAAAATAATGTACATGATTATTATTCCACTACTTAATTGGTTCCAAGTTTTGTAAGAGGTGAATTGCCCTGATGGTTAGGGGTTTTCTCTTCAACCCGCTGCGTTTCAGGTTAAACATCCCCTTTCCCCTTAAGTAATTATTTAGAGTAGAAGTATTTCTGGTATAAAAATATATTATTTATATATATATATATATATATATATATATATATTCTTGTGAATTTTTATAAAGAAAATAAGATTTTTACATACCGATGTTTTTTTTTCTCAAATTCCTGCTTAAATATTGTCATCTGGTTCACTTTTACTTTATTTATACTCAGTTCAGCATTAAGCAAAAGATAACTCATGATTTGATGAGCACTTGCAATTGCATCTCGAGTCACTGGAAACCCTATTCAAACCAAGAATTCTTTCAATATTATTATTAACTCGGATTCTTGCACAGAATACATTTTCATCTATGTTAAATTCGTATTGTCGGGACGTCTAGCTAGGTCAAAAATCTCCGGCAAAAACATTGTTATATCAGGAAGAAATGAAGTTTGGAAATAATCTATCATTTTAAAATACTTAATTAAGCATCTTTCTAGTTGGGGTTCTCGATTATTGGATTAGAAGTTGATGATCCCATGTATGTAGTTACTCTCTCTTTCTCTCTCTAATTTATTTATACAATCTGAGTTAATCATTAGGAGTTTGTAAGTATGATAAACAATGGAAGTTGAAACATGCATGTGACAAAACTATGTTTAGGAGTGACAAAATTATGTGATGCAGCAAAAAAAAGACTCAACTGAGAAAAATATATACGAGCCAGGAAGCTTGGGTATTATCATCATGCATATTATAAGGTTACATACAATATTATATAGTTATATAATAAAGAAGTAGCATAACTATATGAAGATATGGGGCCAATTTTGTTGATACATTGTATCTGAAAAGGAGAGAGAAACACAGAGAGTATGTTTGCTTCGAAAATTTCCTTTTTTCTCTTCCATATTTGCTGTATGTGCATGCACCTGTCGTTTATAAAATTCGAAAATTAAGTGTTCTCATCATGAGAGCAACCAACATATGAAAAGCTTGTGCTTTGTTTAATTTATTTGGTTGACGAAATGAATTAAAAGGAACAATGAATTTAGAGGTTGGTTAGAGGTATAAAAACTGGAATATTATGTGACAAAAGAATTTATAGGGTTCGTTTGGAAGTGACTTTAAAATGGTTGAAAGCGGTTTTAGTGAACTTATTTTTGGGTTCCAAAAGGACTTTTAGTGCTTTATATGTGCTTCTTGTAGCAATGATTCATTTGTATTTTTACTAAAGATTGGTTCCAAAAGTATTTTTGATGAAAGTGCTTTCAATCATTCTAAAAGCCAAACGAGCCCCATAGTTAGTTCATCCCTATGATTAATACAAACTATATTAACTTGAAGGGTAGAGATACTTAACAGAAAATGTTCTTGTATAACATAGTCTAACAATATATTATATTTTTGTTAAAAAAAAACAATATATTATATTACGTCGATCCATTTTCAACCTTCAAAATATTGGACCAAGAACAGTTATCTGCACTATACAACAGTCATTATGTAGTCCTCCGTAATTATTTTAGAATGAGGATTCTCTCCAGACCCTCTTTGTGAGGATCCCGGGAATTTTCGTATTGTGTCCGTTTATTATATATCATGCAATTATGAATCATTTTAAATATTTTTATTTAAAATTAAACACAAACAATACTTGACAAAAACTAACTGCATGGTATACGATAAACAGACACGATGTGAGGATCTCCATGATCCTTACAAAGAGGTTCCGAGGTTCCGAAGAGGATCCTCATTCATTGTTTTATTGCAAAACAACAGTTTCTGAGGCAACACCTCAATATTTTCACACTCATGTATAGACACATACATGTGTGTGTGTCAAACTCAAGAAGATCCTGTATATGGACTAATGGACACTCATTGTGCCATGTCTAAGTCACTAAACTAAATGAAATGAGAAATAAATACAATCGATTTGCCATGTGTTGGCACATGCAATTGCCACATGGCCCTACTAATTGGCACTTAGTTTTCTTTAGTGAAACTAATCCAATATGTAAACTCCCAAAGAATCCTGGACCTACACCTCAGTGATGCCATTTTGTTGGTCAGAGTTCTAGGTTGAAGGATACCTTAACCTTTTCAAAAAAAACAAAAACAAATACAAAAACAAAAAGAAGAAAGAACTTTATTTCGCTCTCGTTGATTTTCTCTTCTTATGTGTTCTTGTTAATTTAATTTTGAATTTTGAATTGAATAAGTCTAATATGAATATAAGAAGATAAATAAATATGCACGCATAAGGAAAAGACTTTTTAGCTAAAATGATTCATTAGATCGGCATAACTCCTTATTTTGGTTATTGAGATTTAAATTCAATAACAGTGGTCCTTGAATTTGTCCACTGTCAGTCATTTGGCCATTTCGTGAAAACTCTCTGTCAAATAAGACCAAAATACAAGATTCTAAAAGACGCTAGGTGTTAGTTGGGCCATGGGCAGAGGCCTAGTGCCTAGGCGGATTTATGTAAATTTATTGTATATCTTGTAAATAAGTATCTATTTACACTTAAAAAAAACTATACTTGTATGGATAATAAAATAACGATAAAATGCAAAAATAGAAGTAGAAGAATACATAAAGTAAATGTATCCAACAAATTCAACATTCAAAAAACATTAAGCATATAATCATAATGAGGAGTATTCTTAGATGATAGACTAAATTCTTCTTGTTCATAATCCTTGCATTTAATTAGACATAGACTAAATTGTATCTAGTCTATTCCTTTTCTTTGTATGTATCCCCTCAAAAGTGCTCTAATTCCTCTCACAATCTAATGAACTTGTAGTCAATGAGAGAATCTTTATAGTCATCCTTTGCAAATTAGGTACATCATTTTCATAAGTATACAACCATGAAACTAAAGAAGACAAAAAACACACAATCAATAAAATAAAATAAAGAAGAAAAAATAAAAAAAACCCAAACCGCCTAGCTGCCTAGCCTGCCTAGGGCTGTCTACCTCTAGACTGATTTTTCGAAACGATTTGCACTAAATCGCAGCAGGCCTTCATCCCCTAGCGATTAGGTGCCACCTAGGCTGATTTTTAGAACACTGCCAAATGACTCAAGTTTTGTCAAATTATTTTGGCCCATTGTTTATTAAATTGAAAGTATTTTTTTATCATTTTGGTCCTTGTTTAACAGAGATTTTTCACAGAATGACCAAAATGATTGATGGTGGACAAATTCAGGGACCACTTATATCAATTCACTAGTACAAAAAAGACTTTGTGCGACGTAGGACCGTCGTCGCGCAAAGTAAAAAATACGTCGCCCAAAAATTAGCGAAACGAACCTTCGTCGCGCAAGAACCGTCGCACGAAGGCAGTGAAGGAAGGGTTTGCGCGACGCAGGACATCCCTACGTCGCGCAAAGTTTTTTTTTTTTTGTGTCATTTATATTTTTTATTTAATTTTTAATAAATATTATAATTAAATTATTGAATATTATAATTAAATGCTAAACAATAATTAATAAACCAAGAAAAAGTAATTAATTATAGAATATATGAAAATGTACGTTTGTCCGAACAAAAAAATAAAAAACTACAAGTCTTCTAAGTTTAATACATCATGCTACTCGGTATCGTCTGGGTGAAATGGCTGGGAAGTCGAAGGTGGAGCAACATTAGGTGCTGGCATCGTCGGGATTTGGAGGCCGGACATCGCTAAGGCCTGAAGAATTATATTCATCCTCTCGCCCTGGGCCGCAACCTGACCTCTTAGGGTTGTCACTTCCTCCTTCAAGGAATTGACCTCTCCTGTGGACAAAAATTATAATGAGAACACGAGCAGGGTAGCCAATCTTCTCGAAACTGAATGTTTTGAGAAGCAAAAGTTTGCTACTAATTGAGATAATTAGATACCTTCTTCAGTTGTTGAGTTGGTGCTCCCACACCAGATAGCCTCTCTAATCCTTGGAGGTGCAAAGGTCGGCCCTTGAAGAAACGAGGAGTTATGTCCAAGAGGAACTCCAAGAAGAGATGTGGATGCCACAACTCCTCCTAAAGCACGCACAAGCTCTCCCTGCACAAAACCAAATAAAACCCAATTCACTAAAACCAATTCTAAAGTCCAAGAATGTACCTACACAATCCCATAAACTAAAAAAACCCAATTCCTTTTTATTACTAAATGCATACGAAAAGGTACTTAAAGGTCACCACCCATGCAAATGCAATGAGAGAAGAGATGCATGGAGGAGATAAATTCAGAACAGAGAAAAAACAACTTATGAGCAAGTGTATGTACTAAACAAGAAAGCAAAAAAAGATGCATAATCCTTCAGTAAATAATGGAGGTTCAAAGAACAAAATAGAATACCTCAGTTCAAATAAATAAACTTTAACAGCTTAATACCAATACAATACAGAAGCAGCACTCTAAAGCAAAAATTGGCAAAAGTTGGGTTGTTGAAAACAATAACAAGAGTTAGGATTACCTTTTCAGATTGAATACATATGAGTGAGATACTTCAAGCCAAGACAGAGACAACATCACATTACCAGCGAACCGAAAGCCAATAGATTAGGAGACTGCTGCAATCTGGAAACACAAGAATGAATTAAAACTACTATTTTGCACCTTTTACCACCTCTAACCTTCCATCCATTAAATCATGTTTTAAGAAATGTAGACGGGTATTTAAATTTTAGCGACCTTTCAGGATTTAGGACAAACAATTGTATAGTCTTCTTTAAGCAAAGTAGGCAAAAATTAGGGTCATTGAAAATGGAATAGGAAAAAAAAAAAGAAAAAGTTACTCCTAGCTTGCTAAAGAAAGTTAGGATCAAGACCAACCAAAAGCCAGGCGTCCATATGATATGATCCTGCAAAGCCAAAAAAAAGGTCAGTAATTGAGAACACCGGGAAAACTATTCTGGTAGAAGGACGCTGCAACAAATTGGAAGATTTAGGATCCAAGCAATGACATGGAAGAGGCATAATGAACCAACTGCTCCACTTTGAATACTAAAATTCAATAGTTAGGCAAGACCATAATAGTGCCTGCAATAATAAGACTAACAAAAACTAAACAAACTTCGGATACAAAATTTTGAATCCTTTATGCAAATCCATGGATTAATTGGAGAAAATAAAGGAATTAAAAGTTAAAAGTTAAAACTACTAGAGTGTAGAACAATACAATAGCTACCCTTTCAGCAAAGAAAGCAGATTCGCTTCTATAATCCAACTCTTCTAACTAAACCACCTTTTCATCTAATCTCAGTGATTCTATTTTGAGAAACAAGTAACATTATTGCATTCAGAAGTCCAAAACTTTGCTACTAAAAATGACATAACTAAACACCACAATCGATCATTTTTATCATTTCAACCACCAAATATGTAAAATTTTCAACTACTTATACATATGAATTAATATTCCTTTTTTCATCAAATCTCAGTGATTAATTTCAAAATGAGGGTCGGGGCTCCAACCATAACAGTATTCTGAAATCGAAGAGAGAGGATGAGAAATTTTTACCTCTGGGTGTGTCGACTTCAAGATCGGAGGTTTGGCCTTTGGATCCGCTCGTGTGCAGCCTGATTCTCGCGAGATTTTGGCTCACTTTTCTGAGACGGTGGTGCAGGCGACGGTGCAGAACAATACGATAGCTACCCTTTCAGCAAAGAAAGCATATTAGCTACCTTTTCAGCAAAGAAAGCAGATTTGAGGGAAATTATAGAGTGAGAAAAGGGGTCTGGGAAGAGGAGGAAGGCTACGGAAGAGAGAGATCGAGTGAGAGAGAGAGAGAGAGAGAAGGGGTCTGGGAATAGGAGGGCGTGGGAATATTTAGTCCAAAATTATCAAAACTGGCGCTTATTTTTAATACTTGCGCCAAAATTATCAAAACTTGCGCGACGAAGGTATACAATTCACGTCGCGCAAGGTATTTTTAATTTAAAAAAATAATTATAAAAATTACTGAAAATGTGGCTTTACTCATTTAAATTTTTTTTTTTTTTTACATAAAACTCACAATAATATATTTTTCTAATAAAAACCTGACTAATAAATTGGTAGCTACTTAATAAATATACATATCATTTAATTTCTTAAGTGTTATACGTAAAAAAAATTTAAATTTAAATTTACTTAATAAATATATATACCATTTAACTTGATGCGATACGCATTGTACGAAACTAATTTCAACGATCCAACCGTCAAACTTGTTTGTATATGCTTCGAGATCACACATACAAAAAATCGAAAAAAAAAAGGTTCATAGATCAAGTAATGGGACAAAACTTTTCGACGGTTATAAACGAAAAATCACGATTTAACGGTAGTTTAAACTCCGATTTTGATGATTTTTTACAGTTACACCCCTTGATCCTACATGAATACAACGAATTGATTCGATCATCAATTTAAAATATTTTACACAAGTGGATATCACAAAATCTTATGTTATACTTGATGAAAATATAAATAAAATCGAAGTGTTAGGGAATCTAACGTTTTATTGAGATACGCATTGTACGAAACTAGTTTCAACGATCCAACCGTCAAACTTGTTTGTATATGCATCGAGATCGCATACGAAAAAAATCGCAAAAAACAAACCTTCAGAGATCATGTAACGGGACAAAACTTTTCGACGGTTATAAACGAAAAAATCACAATTTAACGGTTATTTTAACTCCGATTTTGATGATTTTTTACAGCTACACTCCTGGATCCTATATGAATACAAGGAACTAATTCGATCGTCAATTTAAAATATTTACACAAGTGGATACCACAAAATCTTATGTTATACTTGATGAAAGTATAAATAAAATCGAAGTGTTAGGGAATCTAACGTTTTATTGAGATACGCATTGTACGAAACTAGTTTCAATGATCCAACCGTCAAACTTGTTTGTATATGCATCGAGATCGCATACGAAAAAAATCGCAAAAAACAAACCTTCAGAGATCATGTAACAGGACAAAACTTTTCGACGGTTATAAACGAAAAAATCACAATTTAACGGTTATTTTAACTCCGATTTTGATGATTTTTTACAGCTACACTCCTGAATCCTATATGAATACAAGGAACTAATTCGATTGTCAATTTAAAATATTTACACAAGTGGATACCACAAAATCTTATGTTATACTTGATGAAAGTATAAATAAAATCGAAGTGTTATGGAATCTAACGTTTTATTGAGATACGCATTGTACGAAACTAGTTTCAACGATCCAACCGTCAAACTTGTTTGTATATGCATCGAGATCGCATACGAAAAAAATCGCAAAAAACAAACCTTCAGAGATCATGTAACGGGACAAAACTTTTCGACGGTTATAAACGAAAAAATCACAATTTAACGGTTATTTTAACTCCGATTTTGATGATTTTTTACAGCTACACTCCTGGATCCTATATGAATACAAGGAACTAATTCGATTGTCAATTTAAAATATTTACACAAGTGGATACCACAAAATCTTATGTTATACTTGATGAAAGTATAAATAAAATCGAAGTGTTAGGGAATCTAACATTTTATTGAGATACGCATTGTACGAAACTAGTTTCAACGATCCAACCGTCAAACTTGTTTTGAAGAGAGAGATGGGCGATGGAGGTAGCTGCTGCAACTGGGTATGTAGTTTCTGCCTCCCAAATAGATCAAATGAAAAGAAAAAAAAGTTGGTGACTTTGCGCGACGCATGCCCACCTACGTCGCGCAAAGTTGTTTTGCGCGACGTAGGTGGGCATGCGTCGCGCAAAGGTGGGAAAAAGCGGTAAATTCTTAGGGTTTGGCGCCAAAAGTTTGCGCGACGAAGGACTACGTCGCGCAAAGCCGTTTTGCGCGACGTACGTACACCTACGTCGCTCAAAACGGCTTTGCGCGACGTAATTTTATGCGTCGCGCAAGTTTTCGTCGCGCAAACATGTTTTTGTACTAGTGATTTCAAATCTCAGAGACCAAAGTTAGGAGTTATGCCAAATCTTAGGGACTATTTTGGCTTAAGACGCCTAAGAAAAATGATTGTGCTAAAATTATTTCTCAAAAACAAAAGAAAGACTCCTCTCATGAACATGATTCCATGCACTAGGGTGATTAGGAAATAAAACTAGCTTCTTTCCAACTTGGAGATATTCTGTATTTTGATACATTTTTTTATTGATGGCGTCTTGAGATATTATTTTTCTGTGCTAATATGTTAAATGAGTGATTCGTTATTCGAATAACGGTAACTTAGTAGCTGGATTTGTAAGTAGTGTTGTGACGTGACACCAACTTATATTTCTTCTAATTAACTTGTGTTTTAGACAAAATTAAGTCAACTTAACCACAGTTTTATATAACACTGACCTAGCTACTACATATACCACATTGCATGTTCTTCAACCATTCCCCAAATGACTCTAGGATTCTTTCTAAAAAAGAGTCTAGTAAGTAATTATGAGTCAATCACGTTCATAATTTATGCATTATCACACGACTAATAATTTGTATCATTGAACGATACAATTCGTGCTAAAACTGAGAATATATCTCATTATTTTAACAACATAATCATGTGATGAATGTAATAGATACAAAATGACACATATGAAAATCAGAATATCTCAATCCCTAAACTAACAAATAATACAACTAAAATAGTTACAGATAAACTAAACTCTCTAAACATATCGACCCGCCCCTTTTGCTTGCAGTGGGGGTAAGGGATCAGTTATATCGATCCTCTTCAGCAGATCGACCCACAACTACAAGGGCCGCAGCAGCAGCTCCATCTCTCTGATTTGTAGAGATAGGACAGGAACATTATTTCTCTGCCTACATTATTATTATCATCACTTAAATACTAGTTCGGAAGGTGAATTACATTATTGATGAATTATTATATATAATTAATAAATATCATTATTTTGTATATGCTTCAGAAAATTAAATAAAAAAATACAAGCAATCTTTGCATTTGGACCTTCTCACGTAACAAATTTGAAGTGTGGCATTTAATAAAAAGTTTGGTTTTTTTTTTAACCAATGATATTAACAACACTAAGGAGGCGGAGGATTGGGCAAAACCTCATAATAACTTAGTAATAATGTAGTTCAAATTCGCCTTTAGCGATAATCGAATCTAAAAATTCTCATTTACAATTAAAGAAAAACAACATTAGATCGTAGTATTAAATGACAAAATACAAAGGGTGTTAACTCTCTCTAATTAAATATGGGATTGAATAAAAGAGTCAAATGTGAACGAGTTATTATTGGGTGGTGTGAGCGACATTGTAGGGCCAGTGTTGAGCACGTGGCAGACAGCATCCTCTCTTCATTTTCCACGTGGGTCCTAGCCCTAAGAGTGAAGAAGTGACCTTGGCCCATCACATGGGGCCACATCCATGGCCTCCCATTGACCATTTCTATATATGTTTGGTACGTACTTTGCCTTGTTTAAAAGGGCATTAGTTAATCATCGAGTGATTAATTAATTAGTTTTATATTAGCAGAGATTAGAAGGTTCCAGTTATATTATCGTTATTTTACTCACAAAGCCAAAGGTCGGCTGCAGTATACACGTTGAATTTAACTTTTATTCTTAAAATTTCACATGAACAAACATACACAGCTCTTTATTTTTAATTTCAGATGCAATGCAATGTTAACGTAATGAACAATAAAGTACGTGGATGACATGAATGCATGCTAAATAATTGATTTCGAAACTCAAACACAATAGTTTGAGTGGAGATGCACATGATCGAAAATGTTCATGAAATTGGTTTTACTAATTATTTGTTAATTAACAATTAGGTGATTCATTTGAAATCTCTTTATAATTTAAGTTAATGTTGAATATATGGTTTAATATATTCAATAAAAATTTTAAAAACTTGATATTTTTAAAATATTATTTATATTGGTTGATTTAAAGAAATTTCAAATTTGAATTACAATTTTGTATGTGTAATATAATCAAGGTCAGATTTGCATGTATAAGTGTTAGGTAGGGATGATCACTTAGTATGACGGTCTAGAGATATTTCTATCCACTTGTAAATTAGAGGTTTTAAGTTCAAATCTTGTTAATGACGAATTTGATACTAATTTATTCTTGCAACCTCTTATTGTAAATATATCGTCGTATAAATAAATGTCAAATAAGATTTATAGGTAAACAAAGGTTCAAACTACATATACGTTACTACAAATGAACCAATAATACAACAAATATAACTTAGAGGGTGAAAATGTATAACTTTCTTGCATGTTTGTAATCAATATTTGCAACTCATCTCAAGAATTAATAGTTATATGTTCGGTTGTATATGTATGATCTTGTAAGCACTCTTGAAGATTTTCCTATTGGTATACATATTTGTGTATTTATCAAAGATAAACACTTACGGGGATATTTGTATCGATGTGCATGCCGTGCTATATATTAAAGACTTAAAACCCTAGCTAGCTAGTTCTTATCCATTTCAACACCCAAAATCTAGAGCTGTAGCATCCTAAGGCCAAAGGGACGTGTAGTAACTTCGAACAGAAGAGTAATGTTGGAGAGACTAAATTTACAAAATTTTCTCTATAAATTTAATTTTCCTAAAATTACTCTTGAACATAATTATAAAGATCCGACTTTTGAAGCAGCACATTTAGTGTTGTAATAACACCATTGGTGGAAACCGACCTACCCCTCACAGGTTCAACAAATAAATAATCAGAACAGATCACAAAGTACAAAATTTTCACACTTCACCTAGTAAACGGAATCGTACTACCAAAGTCATGACCGGCTGCTCTCAATACCGAATTTAAGTGCATTGCTTACGTACGTACTTATATCACACACACATGGAGAGACTCTTACGGAACGCATTCACTATATATTATTCGTAACGTTTTAGGTGGATCGCTAGTATAAACTTATATCGAAAGATTCTTGCATGTAACTTTATAGTAATAGTTTTTCGAAACGCTACAACCACGACAAACTATTACATGCAAATATTTATCCACAGAGAATGAGAGGACTAGACTATATAGTATATAAATTAATTATATATGTAGCCGTTCATCTCAGACTCAGTGCTAAGTTCAATTGTTTAACTTGATTCACGTCCTTCGGTATAAACGCGGCTCCTAACCCTTTGGCAGCGCCTTCAAATCTTCAAACCACTATCCTGGTCGCCCTCCTGCATGGGATTTAATTAATTAAAGTTAATTTTCCTCTACAATTACAACAAGGGAGTGGTTTCTGTATTTAAAACAATCTTAGCCACCCAACTAATTCAACGACGACATTAAACTCTTCGTATCACAATAAGCGAGAAATAAAAAGTTATTCTATAAGCATGTGGTTTCCCTGTTATTACTTATAGCACCTATATATTACAACTTTAACAATGAATTAAAGATCTACATTTGACACAAATCTCAATATAATTGACAAATAACAACCTCAAATGACTAAACTGGAGCGGACAAAATTCACACAAACAACGCAATAGTCCAAAACAATCAAAACCCTAAATCATAACTACCGCCATGAGTCAAAATCGTGCTGTTGCAGATCTCACCGCATTAGCCAAGAAAAACATACTATAACACAAAGGATATTTGAGGACAAATCAACCTCCAATTATCCAACAGCACATAATATGTAGTGGATAATAGTTGCATTATAACCACTAAGAGTCATCACTAGACAAAGTTCGCCCAAAGTACTTTGTGCAAATCACAACGACGTCCTTCAAATTGAGTGTAAGAATAAAGTAAGAGAAATTTAAAAAAAAAAAAAAAGTAGACAAAGTGGTATCTAGAATGTCCTCTATTTGTATAAATTTTTAATATTATAATTAAACTGCTATCGTTCGTCTAAAAAACGATGAAAGGGTAGGAGGAGCCTCTTGGGAGGTTTCTCTCTAGGGTTTTCTCTAGAGGCCTTCGTCTTTTATCAATTTATCCTATATATTGTTGTGTACCATATAATTAATAATGTTTGTAAATGCTATTACGAAGAGAATAATCATATGAATGGAGTTTATTGATATTTTTTTCACCATAGAATTTCTTCATTAATTGTACGTATTATTCTGCCAATTAATAGGTTAATTGGATGTGCCATAGAATCCAATGAAGTCTCTATATATAAATGTGGGTGCATTTTTCTGATTTGGAAGAACTGCATGCTCAGATTGCTATAACTGGCGAACTAGAATCAAAATTAATTTAGCACCCCTTTTTATATCAGATTTCCTCCTTTTTCTTCTTCGTCGACTGTTCGATCATTCCTTCCATATTAGTTTTGTTTTCCTTTTAAAGCTGATGTTGATATGGAATAATATACAATTTCATTTGACTGGTTGGACGGATCAGACTTGCTTTAAAATGCAGAAAAAACTGCATATATGGTAAATGCAGCGGACCAGAATCTTATATATGCCTGATGCCTCATCTGAGTCATCTCATTCCTTGTATTCCTTCATTTTCTCCCTTTTTTTTATCTCTGTCATTAACATGCAAATGGTCGGTTTGGTCGGAAAGAGATCCTCTTCGGATCTCTTCCACCAAGATCCTCTCCGGATCTCTTCCATCAAGATTATCGGATCAAGTGATCCGAACTTTTGAATTTTTATTTAACGGCAAAAAATTATTATAACTTTTAGGTAATTAAAACAAGTAGATCGTTGGATAAAAACTCAAAGATCCGAATCAATTAATCCGGTTGTTTTGTGGAAAAGAGGATCTCTTTTCGGTTTGGTCAACCAGCACACTTTCTTAATCTTCTTTTAACTGTTACCATCTTTCTCTCTCTTCCATTTTCCACCACCACTGCATACTTACATGCAAAAATGCTCAGTCTTGGGTCAACCAAACACCTTATTTAATAGTCCCCACCACGTCCCACATACCTTCCCTTCCCCCTCTCTCTTCCTCTCTGTTCTTTTATAAGCCCCCAAACCCCCCAAATATCAACTTGTATATTTCCATTGCATCTGTCCATCCAAAATATTCAGTCATCAGAGCGCATGCGCCACCGCAACCTCCTCATCCAACCGCCATGGACAAAGAAACCCATTTGGCCTGTTTCCCATCCGACTACGCAGATCTGGACCTCAGCTTCACTAGCTGCACCTCCACCTCCACCGCCCTCACCGATCGCACCTTCGCCACTTCCTGCTCAAGTGCTCGCTCCAGCTTAGCCCGCAGCAGCCTGACCCTCAGTTTCAACGACCGCCTCTCCACCACTTCCACCACTACCACCACAACAACAAATCCCCTCCACCACCACAAGTCGGACCCGCGCTGGACGGCTATCAAGGCTGCCACCGCTATCTCTTCCGATCGCACCCTCCACCTTCGCCACCTCAAGCTACTCCGCCATGTTGGCACAGGAAACCTTGGCCGCGTCTTCCTATGCCGCCTCCGAGACGACCACGACAACCCTGACGCCGCCACCTTCGCCCTAAAAGTCGTCGATAAAGATTTACTCACCCCGAAAAAACTCGGCCACGTAAGCACCGAGGCCGAGATCCTCTCCATGCTCGACCACCCTTTCCTCCCTACGCTCTACGCCCGCATCGACGTCTCCCACTACACCTGCCTCCTCATCGACTACTGCCCGAACGGCGACCTCCACAACCTCCTCCTCAGACAGCCACTAAACCGTCTCCCTGTCTCCGCCGTTCGCTTCTTCGCGGCAGAAGTCCTCATCGCCCTTGAGTACCTCCACGCGCTGGGAGTCGTCTATCGGGACCTGAAACCCGAAAACATACTCCTGCGCGAGGATGGACATGTTATGTTGTCAGACTTCGATCTTTGCTTCAAAGGAGACGTGAACCCCACCTTGCAACACCGCCGTGTTCAGAAGACGAGGCCTACTAAAAGAAAAGGTACTTATTCCTGTTTTGGATCGAGGAGGGAGCAGCAAGAGGAAATGGTGGCGGAGTTCGTGGCGGAGCCGACAACCGCGTTTTCAAAATCCTGCGTTGGGACTCACGAGTATCTAGCCCCGGAGTTGATATCAGGTAACGGCCACGGTAACGGCGTTGACTGGTGGGCTTTCGGAGTGTTTATCTACGAGCTTCTCCACGGAACGACGCCGTTTAAGGGCGTGACTAAAGAAAATACCCTGCGTAATATTGCTTCGAGCAGCGGGGTGAGGTTCCGCGTGGCGGAGGAAGAAGAGGAGGGAATGAAGGAGGCGAGGGATTTGATTGAGAGGCTGCTGGTGAGGGATCCACGGAGGAGGCTGGGGTGCGCCAAGGGGGCCACAGAAATTAAACAGCACCCGTTTTTCGGTGGGATTAATTGGGCCTTGATCCGGACTTACAGGCCACCCGAGGTTACTGGGCTCAGAAGGAAGCCTAGTAAGCCCCACGGGAACATACTGGTTGGGCCCACACAGAAGAGAAGGAAGTCTTGGTGGAAGGCACTAGGTCAATTTGTGAAGACTAGATCATCATCTAATTACAAGAACAATAGACACAGTAACAGTAATTACTATCAGTATGTCAGTAATAAAGTGGTGAGATGAATACCCCTTTTTGTTGTGGGGTAAAAGGTGAAAATCCAGTGAAGAGTTTGTATAAATAGGTAGTGCAGCAGCAGCAGTCTCGGCGAGAGATGTGATTTTGTGAGGGATTTTTTGTGTGAATTTTAATGTATATGAATCGGCGTTATACAGTCACGATTATATTTTAATTTCTAAAATAAAATAGAAGATTTATATTTAAGTCTTTTTTAAGCTTTGATTCTTGTCTAATTCAGTCACTAAGTTTTTTTTTTTTAATTGGAAATGTCTCTGGTTTTGGTACATATCTATAATCTATTCATGATGATATGTTTTCAATCAGTTTATGGAAACATATCTCGTATATCTGTATTGTTTTTCACTTACTTTGAGAGTTGTGCAACGGATAGTCGCTCATACTTCACGCGAGGTTCCGTCCTCCCTTGCCTTGCGACCTAGGTATTCCGTTGTTGATGTGTCTCATACTGTATACAGATTCGTTGTATTGTTACTCACATATCGCATAGATGTCACAATGTCAAATTGGCTAGAGCAATACGCTCTCTCAATTACACCCTGTTGATGCACAAAACCAAAGAGTCTTAGAACAACGTAAATCCAACCGTGAATCTGCAAGAAAGTAAAGAACACAAGATGTATCATGGTTCACCCTAATGTTTGGGCTACGTCTACACTGATGTTGATTGTATTTCTCTGTAACTGTATGTATGGATTATAAGTGTGAGGGGGAGTCCCTCAGAGAAAGAGAGAGTTTGAGAGAGCTTTGCTCTGAATATGAGAGCCTCTGTTTGGGGATGTGAGGCTTGAGGATTGTGAGGGTGAGGAATCCCTTTTATAGACTAAGGGCTCCTCCCCTTTTACATAGATCATGAACTCAATGTCTGGAAGCCCAAGTAATGAGGCCCAATATAATATGGTACTAACACACCCAAATTTGAATTGCTCCTCTTAATTTTGATGAACTTACTGACCAAATATCTCTCTTTTCTATTTGCTATAAAGAACCATTCTAATCCAGTTTTTTCTTCTACAATTGGCCTCTAATTTTTTAGTAAATGAATAAACAAACCAAGAACCGCTAAAAGATTGAAAAATCAGTAATAAGTTAAATTCTGCTCAACGATTAATAAAATTCGTACCAGGGTGTATCATTGTGTCACATGTTGTTTTCTTGCTCATCCTTCTTATTTTTCCTTTAAACCCTTTTGCTAGCTTTTCCAACAACTCTAATTAACTACATATTTCAAGCGGGAAGAGGAGAAAAAGCTACAAGATTCATAAATTGTTGGTTATCAGGAATTAGGTTTTGCAGACCTACACCATAGACATCTAGACTGATCCATCCTTGCATTGCATATATGCATGGCCACATCAGCTGGCTCATAGGATCCTCTTGTATTCTGCATTATTTACATATATTGTGTGTTATAGAATTCAACAGTATTTAACCAATGTAGTACTCAGCTAAAAGAAGTTGCAAAATAATTGCTTCCTGCTGTTTGGTTAATCAGTGAATGGTTCATACCTTATATTGAATAGTTCCACTCTTAGTTGCACTGAGACTTTTTTATGATAAGACTCTATTCTCCGACATCCCAATTAGAAACAGTGACATACGTGATAAAAGAGAAACTATAGAGTGATGCTTGATAGATTTTGGGATTAGGTCGAAAAGGAGAGTTTTGTTTACAGAGAAATTATTATGCTTCTAAAACCTCTCTTAAATCTTAGTACAATTGATCGAGCTAGAGCACATGGTTAGTACAAATGCAGATCGTTGCTGATAAAATCTTTATTTTCTCGAGCAATCCGAGTGCGAATGCAGATCACTCGTTCAGTGTGTAGTAGTATGGGAGGACATGCAGAATCTTAGCACCCTTTCATGGAGATGGAGTGAGTCTATAATCCCATGGAATCTGAAAATTTTCATAATTATGCAAGCGTCAGTCTCTGAGAAATCTTTAATTACACGAAATAGGACAAAAATAACAAGTTTCCCTTCGGTGGAAATTGGAAGATAATGTAGTTTGGTTAAGCAGTTCATCACTTTTAATCAGAATAATTGGGGCATTAGAGCATCAGGAACGCCAAAAAATGATAATGTTAACGAGAAACACTTAAATACTCGAACTACAGAAAAAAGTTACGCTTCAATGGTGCACTAACAAACTGGTGCGGTAGCAGTTGGGATCATGGGTTTATTTTCTTTGAAACGGGGGTTTAGGTATTTTTTTACTATGAAACGGATTTTGAGAGGAAGCATTTGTGAAGAACCTTAAAAAGCATAAAGCAGTCACAACTTCCACAACGGAGAAATAAGTTGATCTTTTTTCTCACCTCTTGAAGTGCCTTCATCTAAAGGACTCTCGGATGTCGGTGATGATGAGAAATTGCTCACAGACGCCCTAGCATCAATCATCATTGCGATCACCTCCCTCATTGTTGGCCTGTTAACTGGGGATGTACTAGTGCAGAACAATGCAATCTTGAGAAATAGAGTCATTTCCTCAACTGTCCTTTTCACTGTCAGATCTACCCTCTTGTCAAATATTTCAGCTGTTACCACTCCATTATGTATTGCCCTTCTCACCCAAGTGACGAGGTCTCCTCCCAGCTCCAGCCGTTGAACAGGTGACTTCCCGGTTACTAGTTCCAGCAGTACAACCCCAAAGCTATATATGTCACATTTCTCAGTCACTTTCATCGTGTATGCATACTCTAAAATGAATTCCAAGAAAAATATACCGTTAGAAGTACCAACAAGATTTCAGTATTGTAAGTTCATACGCCATCTGATAAACAACTGAGCAACAACAACTCAGAAATGAACAGTCAATCTTTCTTCACTTCAAACATTTTTAAATTGCAAAAGAAGTTACGGGATTCAGGTTTGAGATGGTAATTTCATCTCCCTTGAAATGTTGGACAATTTTGAGTAATGCTTGAAATCATGACTTAATCCTTGATATCAAGTATATTGGAATAACTCGAATGAGGTTTACATCATTAGCAGTTTGCAGTTAAAAATTAGAACATAAAGAAGGTGTGTTAAGTAAATTATTAAATAGACTAACATCGATATAAATTAGGATATGCTCATTATGGGAGAGCTGTGTTCAAGCAACTGTGACGTGGTACTATCTAGTGAAGAGAATATACGAGAAGAATGAGTGAAAACAAAGAATACTATTAACTCTTTAGTTACCTGGGGCAATGTAGCCATATGAACCTGCAACAGCGGACATGGATTTTGAGTATGGGAGCTCAATCAATTTAGCCAAGCCAAAGTCTCCTACGTGTGCTTGAAGAACTTGATCCAATAAAATGTTATTTGACTTTATGTCGCGGTGGATGATTTGGGGCTTACAATCGTAATGAAGATAGCACAAACCCTCTGCTGCTCCAAGAGCAATCTTATATCGAGCGTTCCAGTCTAGAAAACATCTTTGTTCATTTCCATGGAGATGTTCTCCTAGACTTCCATTTTCCATGTATTCATACAAGAGAAGATTTGAGTCTTGGTGGCAGCAGAAGCCATAGAGCTTCACAATGTTACAATGCCTGATCTTGCCAAGGGTTGATATCTCAGCGCGGAAGCTGCTATCAACACTTACTCCTTCTCCTTGTGCCTTTAGCTTCTTTACCGCAATGACCTCACCGTCAGACATTACAGCTTTGTACACAATACCACAGGCTCCTTTTCCAAGAATTGCACTGTCTGAAAAACTGCTGGTAGCTTCAACAAGGTCCTGGTATTTGAAACCTTCCTTAGGAAAGTAATAGTTATCGAACACTTCTGCAGGCTTTGTGTGATCGTCAAGTGAAACAAAAGTAGGCTTTCGGCGATTCATTGCCCAACAGAAACCCACTATAAAAGACAAGGAGATTAATCCAATTATAACGGATATAATGGTCACTATTTTCTCTCTAGATGAACCGTCCTTTATCCAGCTTCGCTTCGGAGTAGTAGATGGAGCTGCAGAGTGACAACTACTAGAAACTGATCTGCACAAACCATCGTTTCCTGCAAAATTTGTAGAATCCATCCTTTGAAATACAGAGGTGTTCGGCACGGTTCCCACTAGGTTATTGTTAGAAAGGTTGCACACCAAAAGGCTAAGCAACTCACCAATTGAAGCAGGAATTTCACCAACAAGCTGATTGTCATTCAAGTAGAGAGATTCCAACATCTGCAAGTTCCCCAAGTTTTCAGGAATTGTACTCGAAAGATTGTTATGACTAATGTTGAGGGAAATCTGTAGAGCAATAAGTTGGCCCAGCTCAACAGGGATGCTACCAGAAAAGTGATTTCCTCCCATCTGCAACTCTGTCAGTCGGGCCAGGCTCCCTAGCGTCCCTGGTATTCCTCCCATCAAACTGTTATCAGAAAGTTTCAAAAGTTCTAGATTCACTAGCTTTCCAAGTTCTTCTGGGAGATTTCCAGTGAAGTGGTTCCTACTAAGATCAAGCCTTTGTAATTTTATTAAATTTCCAAGTTCATGAGGAATGCTACCCGAGAGCCTGTTAGAGGAAACGTTGAAGGTCACAAGCTGTGATAGATTCACAATCTCAGGAGGAATGTACCCAACAAAGTAATTATCTGACAAGAGCAGCCTTTCTAAACTTATAAGCCTGCCTACCTCTGGAGGTATTGGTCCTGAGAACCGGTTTTGATAGACTTCAAGAGCAGAAAGGTTATATAACTCCATAGGGAGGCTTCCTGTAAGCTGGTTATCTCCTAGCATTAGCTGCATCAGAGACTTGCATGTCTTAAGACCGTATGGAATATTTCCGGACAACCTATTGGAACCGAGGCTTAGAAACACTAACCTCTGATACTTACAAAGATGTGGAGGTATTCTACCAGCAAGCTTATTTGCAGAAATGTCAAGTATTGTGAGGTTACTGTTAGCTCCGAGGTTAGGCGGAATTCTACCCTCAAGATGATTATCAAACAGTTGCAAATCATCCATGCAAGTGAGATTCTGAAACTCTAGTGGAATTGTGCCTGTCAAATGATTTATCGATAAATCTAACCTCTGCAGCATCTTCAACTGCCCAAGCTCCCTAGGAATATTTCCTTGAAGCAGGTTCTCGAAAAGGTGAAGCAGGTGGAGATTAGGGATGTAACCCAATTCCCGGGGGATGAGTCCAGTTAACTGATTTTCAGAAAGGTCTATCTCAACAGCATTGGTACAATTCCCTAGCTCGCGTGGAATAGTTCCGTTCAGCTGGTTGGTATAGATATACAATCTTTTGAGCTGGGATAACCTCCCAAGTTCTATCGGGGGCGATCCACTGAAAGAATTGACATGCACGGCAAGCAACTGCAGCCTACTTAAATTACCAATCTCAGGAGGAATCTCACCACTTAATTGGTTTTGCCAGAGGATCAAATCAGTCAGATTTTGGAGCTTGTGCAGCTCCCTCGGAAGCGATCCTTCTAACTGATTCTGTGCCAACCCAAGAACTTCTAAGCTCTCACACTCACCAATAGCAGTTGGTATTGGCCCTGAAAGCGAGTTTTTACCCGCCCTGATGACCTTGAGCCTTTTCAACTTACTAATCGATGTGGGAATGACACCGGTAAGATTATTACTGTAAATGAAAAGCTCTTCAAGTGAAGCTAAATTCCCTATCTCCTCAGGCATTTCACCAAACACATAATTCTCACAGAGGTTAAGCTTTCTAAGGTTGGTCATTTTGCAGAAAGGGGTCAACATTTCTCCATGAAACCTATTTGTGCACAAGTCTAGAATCTCAAGATTGTGACAATTTGCCAAACCCTTAGGGAAAGGACCAGAGAAGAAGTTCTTGGACACGTTGAATTCAGTTAAGTAAGGAAGATTACAAATGCTTGGAGACAAAGTGCCAGACAAATTAAGTCCATTGAGATTTATAGAAGTTACCTTGAAATCAGAACAACGAACTCCGGTCCAATTGCAAGGATTTGAATATGCTGAATTCCAGGTTTCAAGATTGTTGCTTGGATCAGAAAGTGATCTTTTGAACTCCAAAAGGGAAAGAGCCTCTTGGTCTAAAGAGTTAATGGAGGCAGAAGTGAGAGAAAATATGAGTGCTATGTGGAACAACATTTGTAGGAGATGACTAACCTGCCAAGCCATTTCTACGTACACAAATTAAGAAAATTACATTGTTTGCTCAGCAAGTTTTGTGGCATGAGAATTTTTTTAAAGGAAATATGCACTTCAAGTCCTCCAACTGGGTAACAATTAGGGAATTTTTTTTATTAGAACATCTCAATGGAACACGAATATGATGATCAGTGAAAGCTGTGGAGGAGATTAAAAAGCTGATATATCAAAGCAAACTTCAGAACAAAAGAGACTCAGAGGCAATATTGAAAACTGAAATTGGGATACAAGATTGAAACTGAAATTGGAATACAAGGGGAGGTAGTGCTCCATGCATGGTATCCAAAAATACAATTTTAAAAAAAAATAAATAAAAAATAGCGAAGGAAATAGGGGGTTAGGCGAGGACAACTACGTTTGTGGAAAACTAAATGAAAATATGGTCTCAACGGTGGCATTAACTTAAAGGGACCGAAACCCAACTAAGTTTTAAAGCCACTGAACAAGAAAACCACACAAAAAAGCCCACAATGCAATGAATAGAGTCAGACTGTCAAAGATAAGGAAGAGAGAGAGAGAGAGAGAGAGAGAGAGAGAGAACTTTACAGAGAAAAAACGAGAGGCGAACAACAAAAATAGAAGAAAAGATTGAATGATCAAGGCAAGAAAGTGGAGGGAGGCCGTGAAAGTCACAATCTTAAGCAGTGAAATGAAAAGAAAATAAAATAAACAAGTCAACTCTAAACCAAACTTTACAGCAAATTCTTGCCTCAGTTTCCTTCTTCATCTGCCTCTTCCTCTTCTTCTTCTCCTCCATGGAATCCACCACCAAGTTTATGCTTCTTGTTACCCATCATTGTGAACTTGATGTGCCTTGATTTTTGCAAAACATGGCGGATTGAGAGAGACTGGTCATGTGAGTTTCTGAGAGATTGAGATTGCAATCTCTGCCATTGTTGCTGGCACTATGGGGGGACTGTGTGTGTGTTTTGGGGTGTAATGATTTCTCTCGAGACTTGAAATGCTTTGAGTGGCTTAGTGGGATCTCTTAAATTCAACTGAGAGGTCAAATGGAAAATAAATAAAAATTCTTATAGGGCCTTTGAACTTGGACACTATTATCTTTTACCATATAGACCAATGAGATGGTTTAGATAAAGAGAGCTACAACTCACCTGCACTGCATGTAATTGTACTTGTTTATAAAATAAGCCAGGATGTTGCATTCTGCATGTAATCTTCTGGATTCCATGCTTTTTGGGATTTTTTTTAAAATTTTATTAAATAAACCAAATTCTGTTAATGATGATGTTGTTACCATTGTTCATAAAATTACTATACAATTGAAACCTAAACTTTTGGTGCAAAAAGCATTGTTGGAGATATAATGCTGGAAATCCTACATGCAAAATGTAAGATCTCGTATGCCTGGGAAAAGTTAACTCAAAGTTGTCAAACTAAACATGGTAAATACCAAAATTATATATGACAATATTTGAGATTTTCTTATATATTCATTAATCTCCAAAGTGGAGTATATATAGGAGTTACAATTGGTATTACATATACACTTCATCAATGTGGGACAACAGACTACTATTTACACCAGGGCCGTCTCTGAGATTTCGGGGGCCCTGTGCGAAATTCATAAAAGGGGCCCTTCTTATAAGACATCTTAAAAAAAATTGAACAATGTATTGATGTTAAAAAGCAATATCGAAATAAACTTTAAAACTCACTGACCATCTATTTCTAAATATTATTAAATGTATAAAAAGCTACAAAGTAACCATAGTACTAATAACTAACAATAAGTTCAATCTAAGGAAACCAAATAAACAAAACTTAAAAAAGTCTAGCACCGAAGTTTCACTTAAAGATGGCTCTTCGTGCATTCTTTGCTGCAAAATCATCAATTAAAACTTCATAGTCAATTTTGTCTAAAAAATCACTTTCAATTGATATCAAAGCAAGTCCATTTAACCTTTCCTGCAACATAGTTGACCGCAAGTATGATTTTAATAATTTTAACTTTGAGAAACTCATTTATGCAGATGCAATAGTAATAGGTATAGTCAACAAAATTCTGTATGCAACGCTTGCAGTCGGGAAACAACGCATCCTCTTCAAGTAGTTCAATATGTCAATGGATGTCTTTATTTCTTTTGGCAAACGCTCTCGTAAAAGCTTCAACTCTACTAATAATGCATCCCCATCAACATCAAAGAGCTCATCTTTCTTGAGAAAGTTTTGAAGCCGATCACAAGAATCTTTCAATTTATTGTTGTCCATCGAATTCAACCGTTCTGAAGTGAACAAAAACCCAAATATATCATCATACGCTTGATATTCTTCAAACCTTCTCTTCAGTGAACCAATAGCTTGATCTATTATATACAAGAAGTAATGAACCCTAAAAGATTCCTCCGCTGATTGTTCCGTTGGTTGGGATGATTCACCTTCATTCTCATCAAAATGTCTTTTTCTACGAACTTGACGCTTTTCTGGAAACACGGGATCAATTTCCATTTCAATAGCAAGTTTTTTAGCATTAATCATCGCCTCCGCAAACCCAGTTTCTCTGTACTTTTCAAAATAAGCGATCAATCCTTGTACTTGTTCTATAGCAACATCAATAAGCATGTCTTTAGATTGCAAATCTTTGCTAACCTCATTAACATCAGCCAATATATCATACCAAATAGTCATGCCCAATAAAAACTCAAAATTCCCAATGTCATATGTTGCCAAAGATTTAGCTGCACTTCTTGTTACTAAGTCATTGTCACTTTCTGCTAATTGGAGTAGAGCTTTTTTTATTTGTAGAGGTTGAGATTGAATTGCTTTAACACTCGCAACACGGCTCTCCCATCGTGTGGTCGACAATGATTTGAGAGTCAGTCCTTTTATATTTTCTTTTAGAATCAGCCATCGTTTTGTAGAATTTGCGAACAAGCTGTAAATACGTTGTACTGTTCCAAAGAAGTCTTTCGCTTTGCCACAAGAGTTTGCCATATCACAAAGTGTTAAGTTAAGACTATGGCAACCACATGGAGTGTACATTGCCCTAGGATTTATATCCAAAAGCCTCTTTTGTACACCTTGGTGTCTCCCTTTCATATTTGATCCATTATCATAACCTTGCCCTCTCACATCATCAATATCAAGATTAAGAACTTTTAATACATTTTGCAACTCTTCAAACAGTCCTTCTCGTGATGTGTTATTCACAATCAGATATTGCAAAAAGTATTCTTCAACTTTTACTGGAGTACTGTTCATATCCACACATCTTATGATCAAGGTCATCTGTTCTTGGTGGCTAAAATCAGGAGTACAATCAAGTATCACGGCAAAATATTTAGCTTCTTTGACTTTTTGAATGATTGCAGCTTTGATTTCACAAGATATCAACAATATCAACTCATTCTGGATGGTATGACTAAGATAATGATAACGAATCTCATTATTTTGGAAGCGTTGAAGATGATTCTTTATCAATGGATCAGATTCAGCCATCATTTGAACTAGGCCCATAAAATTTCCGTTGTTTTCTTGATAAAGCTTATCGTTATTTCCACGAAAAGCTAGTGTGTATTTAGCTAGATATTTCACAATGGAGATCAACCTTCGTAGTAACTCCCTCCAATGCTCTTTTTCTTTCTTGATCTGGTCTTGTACAACTTTGTCAATTGTTTCGTTTTTCTGCAATCTAAGACGCAAATCAATCCAAGTGGTCATGTTCGAGATGTGATCAAAACTGTTTTCATGCTCTTTAAGCCTCACATTGAGATATGTCCAATCTATGTAGCCATCATTTGCTAATTGACCTTTAAGAGGCCCTTTCTTGAACAATTTGCAACAAAAACAGAACACTTTATCAACATCATTTGAATAGACTAGCCAATCTCTATCATGTTTCTCTCCATTGGATAAGTATTGAGTATAAAAGGCTGCATTAAAACGCCTATTAAACTGATCTTTAGGACCTTTCTCAATTGATAGATCTCTTCCAGGACCTTTTTCTGCCAAGAAATCAATCCATTTGGGATCAAGACTATCCCAAATTTGAGGATCATAAATGTTTGAGGGATTGAACTCACTCGGTTGACCACTGACAATAGGAGCATCCTCATGATTATCTTTCTCATCAAGGTCATCATCAATTTCATCATTGCCCAAATCATTAGCTAATTGCTCATTGTCATCCTGTTGTTCCGTAATTAAATCATCCACTGAACTTTGTGGTTCTTTTTCTTTCAGAAAGAACCTATCAATAGCTCCTTTTTGAGACTGAGTCAATTGTTCAATTTTTCTTTTTCTTTGACGCTTCAAGTAGCCAGATGGATATTTTCTAGTAGGTGCCATCTTTTATATCTCAAACAATATCACAATAAAATTATAGTAAGTATAAACAATGAAACCTGATAGTTCGCAATACGTGTGCATCTAGTGATTTTTTGTGACTGCTCTCCTCTTGATTTTGCCCTGAAAAGTACAAAAGAAAAAAAATTATTATAAATGAGAAATACCCAAATCTTCAAATTCCAAGTCAATATACTTGAATTAGTAAATATCTTACTTTAATCGAAGTCTACATCATTCTGATCAGTTGAATTTTCTTCATATTCGGAAATTTCTCTTCAATTTCATGAACTTATAAATTAGGGTTTACTAATTTGTGGGAAAAAAGAACAATAGGAAGAGAAGTAAAGTAGACTGCAGCGGCAGTGATGGGAATTTGACACTGGAGTCTGGAACTGTGGTGTGAATTCTGAAAGAAGAAAAGTGGGAGTAGCGATGGGATTTGGGCGTGAGAAAAGAAAACTAGGAAGCAGCAGTGATGGGACTCAACAGCACTATTGGGAATCAGCCATCAGATTTTTATATTTATATTTCTTGATTGGATTAGTATTTTTATATATTATTTTTATATAATATTATTTTGTATATTATTATATTCAGTAAAAAATTATTTTTGGGGGTGGCTTTTGGCCCCATCAAATTTATATATATATATATATATATATTTTATTTGATTAATATTTTTATGTATTATTTTTATATAATATTATTTTATATATTATGGCACGTATCTGATGGCTTTTGGCCCCATCAATTTTTATATATATATATATATATTTTTTTTTTATTTGATTAATATTTTTATGTATTATTTTTATATAATATTATTTTATATATTATTATATTCAATAAAAAATTATTTTTGGGGGCCCCTAAAATTTGGGGCCCTGTGCAGTGGAACCGGTCACACCCCTTAAAAGTCGGCTTTGATTTACACTTTAACTAATATATAACTCGCAACACTCCCCCTCAAGTTGGAGCAAAGATGTCACGCACGCTCAACTTGTCAAGCGAGTTGGAAAACACACTATTAGACACAGCCTTAGTAAGTACATCAGCGAGTTGATCTTCATATCCCACAAATGGAAACATAATAATTCCAGCATCCAATTTTTCCTTGATGAAATCTCGATCAATCTCCACATGTTTTGTTCGATCATGTTGCACTGGATTATGAGCAATCTTAATAGCAGCCTTGTTATCACAATGGAGTTTCATAGCACCCTTGGGTTTAAATCCAAGATCTCTCAACAATTTTTTCGACCACAACAACTCACATACACCATGAGACATACTACGAAACTCAGCTTCAACACTTGACCTAGCCATCACTTTTTGTTTCTTGCTTCTCCAAATAACTAGATTACCACCCACAAATGTAAAGTATCCAGATGTAGATTGCCGATCAGTGATAGAACCTACCCAATTTGCATTTGTATACCCTTCGACATTCAAATGACCATTCTTGGAGAAACCCAAGCCTCTGCCACGAGTCATCTTCAAGTACCTCAAAATACGGATTACTGCATCCATATGAGCTTCATTAAGTGAGTGCATAAACTGACTAACCACACTAAATGCATAAGCAATGTTAGGACAAGTGTGAGACAAATATATTAATCTCCCCATAAGCCTCTGATACCGTTCCTTATGAGTAGGAACTTGATCCGGAAATAAGCCCTGACGATGATTCTGCTCGATCGGAGTATCAACAGGTTTGCAATCTAACATACCTGTTTCAGCTAACAAATCAAGAACATACTTCCGTTGAGACAGAAAAATACCATGCTTGGATCGTGCAACCTCGATTCCAAGAAAATACTTCAATTCACCCAATTCTTTCATCTCAAATTCAGTAGCTAGGTGCTTTTGAAGGCGTTGTATCTCCTTCTGATCATCACCAGTCATCAACATAAATAATCAATGTAGTTAGCTTACCATTTTGTCGCTTTAGAACAAAGTATGATTTGAATAACTGTGGACATACCCAAACTTCTTCATTGAACTAGTAAACCTCGCAAACCACGCTCTAGGAGATTGTTTCAAACCATACGAAGCCTTTTGCAACCTGCATACAACACCTTTTCCAGGAGATGTTCTGATACCAGGTGGGAGATCCACATAAACTTCCTCCTTAAGATCACCATGAAGGAAAGCATTCTTAACATCAAACCACAACAGAGGTCAATCTTGGTTTGCTAATAAGGACAGAAGAGCACACACAATATTAAGTTTGACAACAGGAGCAAAAGTCTCTTGATAGTCCACCCCATAGGTTTGAGTATAACCTTTATCAACTAATATGGCTTTATACCGGTCAATGAAACCATTTGCTTTGTGCTTAATAGTGAACACCCATCTACATCGAACAGATTTCTTCTCGTTTAGTAAGGGAACCAAATCCCAAGTGGAATTCTTTTCCAAAGCTTCCATCTCAACTCTTATGGCATTAACCCACTTAGGGTCAAACAAGGCATCGTGCAATTTTGTTGGAATTGATACACTAGATAGCTGACATATGTAAGATGCATATGGTTTGGACAAACGATGAGTAGACACATAATTGTTGATAGGATATTTGGCTTTGGCATGCATATCAGGCTCATATTGTACTTTAGGTTTTCCACGATTAGCTTGTGGAGGCAACTGATAAGTAGAAGAATCATAATTGGACGAACCATCATCAGGCAACTCATTAGACATACCAGCAGCAGGCAACGGGTCATCAGAAGGTAATTCGTCAGACACATTAATAGGTAATTCGTTGGGCACATTTAATCCGTCGTCAGTAGAAACAGTTTCGGGAATGACAGTTAACTGATCACTATTTATAGTCGACTGATCAGTATCACGCAACATAATAGGTTATGTCCCCAACTCTGACTGTAACACATCATCCATACCATCTCTTCGAATCTGCACTTCACTCCCTTTCTCCCCCTGAAGTGGAGAGGCGGAAGATGGCTTCACAAAATACGAAACTTCCTCCTAGAAAATGATGTCCATGGTAATATAAGTTTTCTGAGTTGGAGGATCATAACACTTATAGCCTTTCTGATTGTTATCATACCTAATAAAGACACATCGGAGAGCACATGCATCAAGTTTACTCCGCTGATGAGAGTAGACATGCACATACGCAATACACCCAAACACATTCGGAGGAAGTTTTGATACAGAAACAAGAGAAACATGTTTTTGTAGCACATCAAGCGATGTTTGAAA
The DNA here is from genome assembly GCF_916048215.2 of Malus sylvestris. Taxonomy (NCBI): domain Eukaryota; kingdom Viridiplantae; phylum Streptophyta; class Magnoliopsida; order Rosales; family Rosaceae; genus Malus; species Malus sylvestris. The sequence goes on along the minus strand of NC_062264.1, from coordinate 33,677,671 downwards.
ATCAAGAACCCTACTTGGAACACGATTTATCAAATACACAGCAACAAAAAAAGCATGAACCCACAAATGATTAAGAACACATTTATCCAACATCAAGGAGTGAGCAACCTCCATTATTTGACAATTCTTTCATTCGGACACACCATTTTGTTGGGGTGTAAACGGAGTAGTCGTCTAGTGAATAATACCCTGATCACAAAAAAAACATCCCAAAGTGTGATTCACATATTCTCCTCCGATATCAGACCTGAAGACCTTAACTTTGTTATGAAACTGAGTAGACACCATGCACAAAATTCTTGAAGAAGAAACGGAACAACACTCTTATTTTTCATCAAGAACACCAAAGTTAATTGAGTACAATCATCAATAAAAGTAACAAACCAATAAAATCCATTAGAAGTAACATTCGCCAGACCCTACACATCAAAATGTATTAAATCAAATGGCAAAGTAGCTTTAGAATCACTTATGGGAAAGGAAGCACGATGACTCTTAGCCATGACACATGTTTCACACTTGAACTATGAATCACTACAAGTGCAAAACAAAGAAAGGAATAGATGCTTCATATAACTGAATGATGGATGTCCCAATCGTCGATGCCACAACCAAATTTGATGTCTGTCATCAACTTTAGCACTTAAAACTTGATGATTATTTGAACCCGAAACAACAGTATCCTCCATAGTCAAGATGTACAAACCCCCTATTCTTTTACCATGACCAATTATCTTCAAAGTTTGAATCTCTTGAAAATAACAATACGTAGGTTAGAAGTGAGCAGAACAATATAAGGTATCAAGTAGTTTTCCTACCGACAAAAGATTGCACTTAACATCAGAAACAAGTAAAGCATAGATCAGTGATAAGGTCGAAGTAAGAGAGATAGTGTCGTACCCTTCAAAGGGGAATGTGCTCCATTAGTAATATACGGATCACAAACATAGTCACATAACTCATTAAACACTCTAAGGTCACTAGTCACATGATCAGTGGCCCCAGTGTCGATTATCCATATATTTGTTCCAACAAGATGCATAACAACATTATGATTATTTTGAGCCATTGAAGTAAATCACAAACAATAAAGGCACAAAAGATACGCAGCAGAATGAAACAATTTACCAGAACACTGTAGCAGATCACTGTTCACACAATGTAGGAGGGCACTGTTCTCTATACTGTATCGCGGCACTGCTCTGATGCCATGTCAAACTGCTCTAATGCCATGTCAAACTAAATATGGTAAATACCAAAAATATATATGACAATATTTGAGAATTTCTTATATATTCATTAATCTCCAAAGTGGAGTATATATAGGAGTTACAATTGGTATTACATATGCACTTCGTCAATGTGGGACAACATAATACTATTTACACTTTAACTAATATATAACTTGCAACAAAAGTTGGATAATAAAGAGAAAATCTGCCCCGTCATCTGTTGAATACAAGAGAGATGAACTCATGGTTGTATGCAACTGGTGACACCCAATAATCCAGCATTCAATATGAAGACTTGGTCATATAATATTGTTCTAATAAGAGAGATGAACTAATGGTTGTATGCAACTGGTGACACCCAATAATCCAACATTCAATATGAAGACTTGGTCACATAATATTGCTTACTATAACAAGTTAACAACAATATGATAATTTAATTACAAAAGCAAATAACAAAGATAACAACATAGGACCAGAGGCGAAACAAAGTGCCAAATATAGTAGAAACCTTCATCAAGTGCCCTTTTATTCTAATTCAAAACAACCAAAAACAGGTTAAACATTGAAATTACATTGATAATCACTAGCTTCTTCCCACGCTTGCTCCAAAATCTACTCCATTTTGAGTTTGTTCCACATTTGCAAGAGGAAATCGTAGACCTTTTTTGGGTTGGCAAGCGACTTGGATACACTCTTCTTCTCCAAACACCTTTTAACCCAGGCAATAAACTTTGGGTGATCTATCTCCACACTGAAGTTTCCAAATTTCTCATAGATAGAAAACCAGCTATAAAATGGCATAACCGCCACATCCACAAATCCGAAGGTTTCACCCCCAAAGTAAGGCTTATCTCCGAGCTCTCATTCTAACACGCTAATGCAGCCGAGAAATTTCTTCTTTGCTGCATCCTGTTCTTTTCTTGTGCTTGTCCATACATTCCTCCCAATTTCATGTATCTGCATTTCATATCACATGTTGGATGACTATAAATAAATTTGAAATGACGTGTGTACCTTTTATGCGGAAGCTTGAATCTCAACATGCTCTTACAAACACGAACAACTGCTCTGACCCTCCGTGCATGTCTAGAACCTCGCAGGTCGCCAGGTTGGCTATGGTATGTTGAGTTGCCCCTTGGTTTTCGCTTTCCAAGACCTAGAGCCAAAAGTGATAGCTCTAAAGACCTAACTCGAATATTTGAACTGTGGAAAAGCTTGTGTTTCTTATCTATTCTCTCTTCCCCAAAGCCTCCTTATATAGTGGTTGGGAAAAGTGTACAAAGACTGAAAAGCCCATGAAAATCCCAAGTATATTCTAATATGAATATCTCTTGATTTTCATCTAATTATCACATAGATAATTAGGAGGTTAATATCCTCATGTGGGTGGAATATCCTTTGATATTTATTTATCCCATAAGATAAATCCTACATCTCCCACTCACCCACATAAGGTGTGGCATAGTCTCAATCAATACACTTAGTTCACATCCATTCTAGTCTATCTCCTCATACAGGAAATGGGACGCGCGACCTCGTGAGAAAGAACGTACATAACCAAGAGCACTGCCATTAAGCTATCACTAAATTAACAATAGTGCATCACTCGGAAGTTCATCATTTTATGCCCCATACTGTTCGTCACACACCAAACTTGACATTCTTTATCCCTCGTTATGAAAGAAAAAAAATAAAACAATGTCATGTCTCACAAGTATCATGTATCCATGTCTTATGTTTGATAACAAATATCAAAAAGCTAATGAATCACACGAAATGGTGTTTTCTTCGAACTGTCTTCCTTAAGCTCTCATGTCAGTCTAATTGATTTAACTGCTTGCCTAGACACGCCTCTTAGGATAGTAGCTAACTTGACCGTCTTAGATAAACGTGCTAAAGTAGCGATCATTAAACCTCATCTTTCTAACATAGACTTTAGTTCAAAAGGCATAAGGGTGGAATTTGATTTTTAAAACCCACTTGTATCCAATGGTTTTACGCCCAAGCGGAAGGTCAACTAACTCCCAAACAATGTTTTGTCCATGGAGCTTATCTCTTCCTCCATTGCAGTTATCTACTTTTCTTTGGCTGTTGAAGACAACATTTCTTTGTAAGAAAAAGGTTCGTCTTCCTCTGAAGGTATGCAAATTTAGGCCTCCCTATCAACCTCAAAATGACGTTTGGGAATATGGCTTCTTTTGCTTCTTCGAACTGTGTGACCTTGAATTTTAGAGGGTACGCTCCCATCATTGGGCGTATTCTCTTGAGTGTTTATGGATACATTACTCCCATTTGGATCAAGTCCTCCTACATCATATTCAGTGACCAACAGATTGAAAATTAATTCCACTCCTTCACTTGAAGATGTTACGAGTTCTTCATCATTTTCCAACTCATGGAGATCAAGGTTTTTGACAATATCGCCAAGTTTTGGGAAGTCATTCTCTATGAATTCCACATCACGTGAATCAATCTCGGTTCTCCCTCTATCTGGATGTTCACCATACATCACATAACCTTTTGAGTTTTCACAATATCTTATAAAGATATGTTCATTTGCTATAGGACCAAACTTTCCAAACTTATGTGATTGGTTATGAACAAATCTAGCACAACCCCAAGTACGCAAATTACCCAGATTGGGTTTTACATCATTCCAAAGTTCGTATGGGGTTGAGGGAACCATCTTTAAAGGCACACAGTTAAGTATATACATCGCAGTTAATAATGCATCACCCCAGAAAGATATGGGGAGATTTGTCTACACCATCATAGACCTGGCCATGTCTAATAAAGTTTTGTTTCTCTTTTCAGCAACACTATTTTGTTGTGGCGTGTAAGGAACATAAAGTTGCCTACGTATCTCCTTACTTTCACAAAAAACCTTAAATTGGTTAGACAAATACTAGCGTCCACGATCAGTGCGAAGAGCTTTTACATTCTTCCCTTTTTTATTCTCAACCTCATCTACGAAAATCTAAAGCTTCATAGCGATAGGCAATCAAGTACACATAAGCATATCGCGTATAATCGTCAATCAAAGTCAGAAAATAAGAGGCGTCATGAGGGGCCTTCATACTCATTGGTCCACAAATGTCTGAGTAGATTAACTCTAACGGTTGAGTAGCTCGAACAACCTTTCCAAAAGGCTTTCTAACTACTTTGCCAGCTAAACAAGGCTCACATACAAGTAGATTGATATTAGTGAGTGACCCCAACATGCCTTTTCTAACTAACCTTGTCATTCTATCTTGCCCTATATGCCCTAGTCTAGCATGCCATGTTTCAGAATTAACATGTTTAATAACAGTTACTAAAGAAGTAGAAGAACATGAATAAATCAAATCCAAGCAAACAAAATCGTTCTTTATTGAACCATATCTAATTTCAACTTGATCCAAATAGATCACAAGTCTAGACGGGCTTAAATAAAAACAATATCCTTCATATAAAAGTGCAGTAATTGAAAGTTCCAGGAGTGTGCAAGACATCATGCAGAAGTAGTTGACACCCAGTGCTTAGTTGAAGTCGATACAAACTAACTTCCAAAGCTTCTGTATGACTTCCTTCACCCACGTACAACTAGTGTGATTTTGCTGGAAAGCGTTGATAATTTTCGAACCCCATTTTATCTTACGTCACATGCTTGGTTGCTCTTGAGTCTACAATCCAATTGTCGGACGTGTGAGCAACATATATATGCGAACATACACAAACAATGACAGATTTATGGTTAGAGATTACCTTTCTATTCGGCTCAGTGCAATTACGAGCGAAATGTCCTTTCTTTTTACAATTAAAGAACGTTGACTTGGATTCGTCTTTCTTGCCACGTTTACCTCTATGGGCCTTGATCTTATTAGAATTAGGAGCAAGCTTTGCGTCATTTTTCTCAAACTTGGTCTTACCCTTTCCTTTGAACTGGTTACCCTTTTTGGACCCACATTGAGTCAAAAAGGCAATACTCTCGGTCGCCACTCGGCATTCACCCTTCAGTTCAACATGACGCGAGATGTCATGAAAGTTCTTAATCTGATCATTGTGTGTCATGATTTGTTTAAGGGCATTCCATGAATTTGGGAGTGACCTAATTGCAGCTTGGACTTGCTGTTCATCGGTAATGATACTCCAGCAACTTTCAAATCTCGTATCATGCTTGACATCTTCCTAAGATGTTCAAATACATAGTGCTTAGGATCCATCCTGTAAACCTCAAACTTCAACACTAGACTTCTCAGCCTAGTAGTTGAGGTTCCATCAAAAGCAAATTTCAGCTGGTCCTATATCTCCTTGGCGGTCGAGTACCTTTCATACTCACCAATAAGATCATCATGCAAGCTGTTTAACATAGTAAAGTGCGCACTTCGATCTTTCTTGAACCAAGATTCATAAGACCTTACTCTAGTCGTATGTTGAGCTGCAGTGGTTCCATCTCTCTCAAGATCAGGCTCATCCACTGAGGCGTCCAAAGGCTCCAAGAGCTTTTGTTCATTGAGAAGATATTGGATCTTCATATGTCAAATATCATAGTTAGTTCCAAGCAGCTTTTCTCTTTTGGTCAAATCAGCAACAACATTTTTGGCAGCCATTTCTTTCGACAAGGGTGAAATAATTTTGACATTATTAATTACACATCTTACATTTATTTATTTCAAAAACTCATTAGAAAATATTTCACTTTTTCTCCTAGGTTGAAATTGAAAAATCCGCTAAGTCGCTCGTAATTACCATTCAATTCTAAGAGTCAAGATCATATTTTCTAATTATTTTCGAAATAAATCTAATTTAAACATTATTATGTGTTAAGCTTATCCATTTTTCATGCAACATCCAATTGAGTGCACAACAATTAGGGTTTTTAGACAATAGGCTCGACATGTGGGCCTCCGTAAGTGCGGCCAGGTCAAATCCGGGAGGGGTGGCATCGTGAAGCTTTTAAAAACCGAACCTCTTTGACACCCAAAGTGTCTCCTTAAAGATTTTTCCTAGACACCACATCAAATAAGAGGTGACCATTAGTGAACCCCAGTCTAATTTCATTTTTTTTTATTAATTAGGTAATCTTTTTTAAATGTTATCCTAAAGAACATTCCTTTCTAATTTAAAATGCTCAATCAACATGAGCAAATTTGATCGACATTATCTCTTTTTGATTTTCCTAAAATCTTGGCATGTGTTGGATATTTTTTAAAGGTTAATTAAGAACGTTTCCTTAATTTTAGTAAATTAAAAACGTCTGCAATACCAAACCTAAACATACACTTACATAGGTCAGTGAACCACAATGATTCACTCACCAGTCGTGTCCCAAAAACACGGCCCACGCACCGCCCAAAGCGGCAGTGCAAAATTTTATTTATTTTTAATAATTAATTTAATATTGCGCGAACCCACTCGCCGTGGGTTGTGCGTGACACACATAGGCCGCCTTTTGGCGGTTTGATGCCGTTCTTTTGACCTCCGTTGGATTAAACTCCCTGAGATGAATCCAACGGTGTAGCTAACATCCACGAAAGCCTAGCGATGTCCTCGTACTTGCTTAGGTCGAGAGTGGAAGAGATGAACCACTGTTCATCATCTTCTTCCAAAAAAAATGGAATTTCCATATTTTTTACTCTCATAAGGCGTATTTACAGAGGCCTATTTATAGAGGCCATAACTTAGCAAATATACATCCGTTTTATGTGTATTGTATGTCGTTAGAAAGATCATATTACCATCTACAATTAAGTCTTCTTTGGTGAAATCCAAAAACAACTCTAACCTCATGAAAAAAGGGTCGAAAAAAACTTTAAAAAAATTCGTTTTTCATGCTAGGAAACTAGGGTTTCAATTATCTCTCTAACCACTTGGTTTTTCTTTACCAAATTTTAAACATAGTCTCATATTAATGTAAAGAATATAACCTAATAAGCGTTAAAACCCAGAAAAAAAAAGCATGGTAAAAACGAAAATTTTAAAGACAAGCATATATATATATATATATATATATATGCTTTCATGCGAGGAGTGTGTGAGTGGCTTTGATACCACTGTTGGAAGACTATAAATAAATTCGAAAGGACATGTGTACCTTTTATGCAGAAGCTTGAATCTCAACACGCTCCTACAAACACGAACAACTACTCTGAACAACTACTCCTATATAGGACCTCGCAAGTCGTCGGGTTGGCTACGGTATGTCGAGTTGCCCCTTGATTTTCGCCTCCTAAGACCTAGAGCTGAAAGTGATGGCTCTAAAGACCTAACTAGAATATTCGAACTGTGGAAAAGCTTGTGTTTCTTATATATTCTCTCTTCCCCAAAGCCTCCTTATATAGTAGTTGGGAAGAGTGTACCAAGACTAAAAAGCCCATGAAAATCCCAAGTATATTCTAATTAGGAGGGTAATATCCTCATGTGGGTGGAATATCCTTTGATATTTATTTATCCCATAAGATAAATCCTACATCACCAAAATTGTAAAAAATTTAATGTGTAAGTTGGAACTCATGTATACACTATCGAAACTGCATGAGTTGAGACTTTAATCTAATCATCTTGCTAGTATATATCGCAGACCTAAACCATAACCCAAAACCTTAACATGAAATTTGAAACAACTATGTTTTAAACTCAAACAAAAGGTTCATTCTTTTATAAATCCTAAACCTGAATTGTAAGTTGAAAACAACATTATTTTATTTGCAAAAAGATCTTGCATGTTCTTATAAAAAAATACCTTCTTGTCGACGAAGTCAGCCCAGAACCTGGCTTTGGCTCTAAGGTAAGAGTCAGAAGGCAACAGAGGAGCTTTATCCTTGCAAACCTCATCAATGTACTGAAGTGCAACCAAGGACTCGTAGACCGGTTTTCCATTGTGAACGATAACCGGGATCTTCTTGTGAATCGGGTTCATCTGCAGTAACAGTGGGCTTTTGTTCCACAAGTCCTCATCTTTATGCTTGTACTCAATGCCCTTCTCAGGCAGTGCAATCCTCAGCCTCATCGCAAATGGGCTTGCCCAGAAATCCAACAACACCACCTCATCCGCCATAGAAGGTTGATCAGATTTAACAAAGTTTCAAAGGATACAAAAAGCTGACTGTGACTGAGCAGTGGTGGTAGAAGCAGACTAACAGATTGTGTATTTATAGACAAAAATTCAAAGGAGAAAAAGGAGTCTTAAGACCTCCGGACATGGAGAGATTCTACTTCTCTTCCTTTCTTGTACATATATATTCGAGATTTTCTAACTGGATAACGATTATGTCACTGCTTTCGGCATCAAATCCTTCATTTTCTTTGTTAATGTATGTTGATTTGTAATAATTTATATAACACGTATTTTTCTAGTCGGACTATAGCATTTGAATCTATTTCTTTATAGTAATTCTATTTTCTTGGTGGGAAAGATATCAATTTTTGGTAGACAAACTTGAACAAGCAGGGTAGTTTTGTGTCAGAACCCACCTCGAGCTCATACTTTAATTCTTTTGAGTTATTTTACTTAAGGTAATCATAAGGAGATTAAATTTGTAGACAAAATTTGCAAACTGAATGATATGTCACCAATAGGAAATAAACATATTTCTCAAGGCTTAAGTAATAATTCAATCATCAACTTCCATGTTATGTGATTTACAAATTTTATCTACAAATTTAGTTTGTCTAGCATTACTCTTTTACTCATAACTTGGCATAGGTTTTTTATAAAGTAATGCTAGAAAAACTGTATATTTATATTTTATTGATGAAATCACACTCCTAAACCATATTCACCAATCAACGGATAGGTCTCTCTCCCATTAAAGGCCAATGATAACAATCACATCATCATAATAACAAAAGTTTTTACAATTAATAGCACGAGAAAGTCAAGTTCGGTAAGGAGCTTCGACATAGAGCAGATTTGACCACGACCATAAGTATAAATTTATCGCGCATATGGGTTACTGTCACTCTTGACCACTTTTATAGTAATAAGGTTGGGTTTGGGAGTGAGGTGCTTAAAAAGCACACATGAAAAAAAAGTTGTGAGGGTTTTAGGTGTTTGGTAAACTGAAGCTGAAATCAAAGGAAAAAGCTGAAGCTGCTATTTGCAGCTTTGGAAAACTGGCTTTTTTTCAAAGCACACAGAGCTACAGTGCTCCTTTAATGAAAAAACTCACTATCAGACTGCTTTTTTTTCCAAAAGCACTTTTACAAAAAAGTTTACCAAACACTCTGCTGATTTATTTCACAGCCGTTTATTCTCACAGCACAGCCGCTTATTCTCACATCAGCTTTTTTTTCAAAACACAGCAATACCAAACCAGCCCTAAGTCTCACTCGTGGACGTATTGGCCAATATAACTTATGGGGTTACCATTACTAGCTTTTATTTAGTGGTTTTGTTAGAGGCTAGATCCAATTATGATCTCAAAAGATAACAGGGTAATTAGCCACAATAGACATGTTTTGAAATTTGATTGCACTTTTGATTACACTTTTTAACAATTGTTCTTTTGATCAATTTTACTTGTGAAAAGACCATATTGCCCTTTGTTAATCTTTATATTGGTCAACATGTCCTTCATTGATCAAATCCATTTTCAGACTCTTTCTTTGGTTGCTCCGTCTTGACTAATCAAATTTGGAGCAGTGAAAAATATCTTGAACACCATGAAGGAGGTAAGCTTCTTATTGCTCCACCTCCCAAATCCATTCTTCTTCTTCCTCTCTCTCTTTCATCTTGCTTTGGCTCAATTATTCCATTTTTTGGATTTGAAATTAGGTTGTGGTGGTTGGGAATAAAGAAGGATAGGGTTTCTTGAATAAAGTGTTGCGGCTGAGGTGGTTCAAAATCAGTGGGTGTATCATTGGGGCATCATCAGATTGTTGTTGTGATTGTGTTGGTCCAAAATCATAAAAGGGGGAGTATCGTTGGAGTGTCGTTGTGGCGTCATCAAACTGTTATTGTAGTTGTGTTGGTTCAAATCATAAAGTCGGGAGTATCGTTGGAATGTTGTTGGAGTGTTGTTGTGGCGTCATCAGATTGTTGTTAAATTGGTGGTTCAAAATCCTAAGAATTTTGGTTTTAAGTCCTTTTTTGTTAAATGGAGTTATTTGAAAATGGGTTTTTGGTTGTTTTTAAAACCATTGGAGTGTAATTGTGGCACCATTAGGGGTATTGTTGTCTAGTGGTGATTCAACATCGAAAGGGGAGGGGGGGGGGGTGTCGTTCGGTGTTGTTAGGGCATTGCTGTATTTAAACCTCGAGAAGGATTGGTCAAGTGCCTTTTTATTCTAATTCAACAACCCAAAACAGGTTGAATCTGTAAGAATCCTCATTGGACTCAACTAGTTGTGATAAAGATGAGTCAGGATGTTTTAATTATAAATCAGTATGAGTTTTGTATACATGTAAAACCATTCCCTATAATTGAGGAGTTACTCCATAGTGTTTCAAACTAAAGCACGTACTTAATCCCACTCATCCACGACTCATCCACGATTGGGACTGAAAGCAATAGGGTATGTAACCAACTCGCACGATAGATGGAAGTTGTGTAAACCTTGCTTTATATATTGGATTCCCTGCGCACAAAGAAAAACACTCTTCGCTTTTGGGACTATCACCATAAGAGTATACTGGTCTCCCAGTAGTAGAAGAATCCTCTTGAATCACTACCACGTCTACTGCAGGTTAGAAACTGAGATGTAATTGTCAAAATGGTGTTCTAGGATTTCCTGTTAGTCTAAAGTATATATCTTAATACATTCCAACAGAATCTTGAAAGACAAAACAACCACACGACCTAACAAGTTGGAATGACACTGATCATCAATAGCTTCTTGCCAGGCTGCCACCAAAATCTACTCAATTCCAAGCTTTTTCCTAAAAAGCATGACGAAATCGTAGACCTTTTCCTTCTCGGGGAGCGACTTTGACACGCTCTCCTTCTCCAAGCACCTCTTAGCCCAGACAATAAACTTTGGGTGCTCTGCCTCAACACTGAAGTTGCCAAGTTTTTCATACACAAAAAACCGACTATAGAATGGAATCAGCGCCACGTCCACGAATCCGAGGGTCTCCCCCCCCAAAGAAGGGCTTGCCTCCGAGCTCTCCTTCTAGCACGCCGAGGCAGCCGAGAAATCATTTTTTTGCTGCATCCTGTTCTTCTCCTTTGGTTGTCCACAGCTTCTTCCCAATATCATACATCTGCATTTCACATCCCTTAAATTTCAGGGAAATTAATATACATTGTTTTGAGCAAGTTCAGATCTGCTTATATCTTTTAAATATGCATCACAAACCTTAAACCTTAAACCCGAAACCGTAACATGAAACCTTAATCAACTATGTTTTAAAAGAGAACATAATATTAACCCTGAAAACATGAACGGAGATCCAGTTTCCATTTAGTTGTCCTTCTAATACGAATCCTAAATGGTAAAACCGTTACACCCTAAACACTTTTAATCTTAAAGTTCTAAAACAACATTCTCTTATTTACCAGCTCAAATATCCGTACCTAAAACCAATTAGCAACCAATGGCGGAACGACTTAGGGACAAGGGGGGTCAGCTGACCCTTTGAACTTCGGTGAATCTCAATTGATGACTTGGATGCTGCCCCTGTGAAGGTTGGAGTTGCCCTTCATATATGCTTTCCAACTGCTTGATAAATGCATTAGAGAGGTGATGCCCCTTTACAGTCTAGTCCTAATATTATTTACCTCTGACTTGTTTGTTGGTTGTGATTACAATTGTAGGAAGAAAAAAAAGAACCAAGTAAAAGACTATCCAAAAATGCAAAGTAAATGAAATGGTAATCTCAGAGAATGAACAAAGCATCATCATTCTTAGACTAACATATTAATGGGATGCAATGTTATCAATTAATTTGTTATTCCTTTGTTAAACATTCATGTGAGAGCAGCCTTGGAACATGTTAGTTACCCACGCAAATGAGACATTAACAGGTGTGCAGTATACCTTTACAAATGACTTCAAACCTACCAAGGCTCAATGAAATAGCAATATGCATGCTAGTTTTGTTATAAAAAAAAAATTGCGTGCCGCGCTTGCTATTCTTACTGACCTCTCTAATAATATTTCTTCGATCCGCCATTGTTAGCAACACGTGAGATTTTAAGCACTTATGCTAGACACTCTCAACATTTACACATAAAAAATATAACCAGATAATCTATTTCCCATGTTTTCAATTGTTTCAAACCAAACATATTCAAAACAAATTAAAATAGTACAAATAAGTAAATTAATGAGTAAAAATCACCTTCATGTGGACGTAGTCAGCCCAGAACCTGGCCTGGGCTCTGAGGTAAGAGTCAGAGGGCAAGAGTGGAGCCTTATCATTCCAAACCAATGTACTGAAGCGCAATGAGGGACTCAGAAACCGGTTTTCCATTGTGAATGAGAACCGGGTTCATCTGCAGCAACAGTGGGCTCTTGTTCCACAAGTCCTCATCTTTGTACTCATACTCGATGCCCTTCTCAGCCAGAGCAATCCTCAGTCTCATCCCAAATGGGCTTGGCCAGAAATCCAACAACACCACCTCATCCGCCATTGAAGGTTGATCAGATTTGAACAAAGTTTCTAAGGTTACAAAAAAGCAGACGAGCAGATTGTTTATTTATAGACAAAATCGAAGGGGAAGCAATCATCAAAGACTCCGGACATGAAAAGATTCTACTTCTCTTCCTATTTTTTGTACGTATATATTCCGGAATCTTCCAACTGGATGGCGATTATGTGACTGCCCTCGACATCAAATCCGGCATTTTTCCTTTTGTATTTAATAATATATAATATGTGTTCGTGTTTTTATGTGACTCAGTACTACGGTCTGGTGTATTCATCTTCACTTGGAAGTGACATGTTTTAGGTTTGAATCACATGGATGACAAATTCAATATCAAATTAAGTTGCCTATTGTGTGACTATCAATCTCTTAGTACAAAAAGTATCGATGTATTAAAAAAAAAAACGTATTTTTATTTGTTTGACAGCATATGAATCTATTCCTTTATAATAATTCTAAATTCTTGGTGGAAAAGATATCAATTTTCTTTTTTTTTTTGTCAAATCCTTTCCGAAGAAAGGAAGAAGTTTTATTATAAAAGTTAATTACAAGACAAATTCCCACAAACAAATATTAACAATACAAAAAGGGGTACCCGAACTATCTTACAAAAGCCCAACCCAAAGCCTACATTCTGATACAGAGCTCCGGAACATTCCAGTTTGCTTCCACTGCTGCAACAGTGCTTCCCGATCATCCAAAACCAATTACCCAAATCGACACCACATCTTCCACCAAGCAACACCGTAGAGATGAAACAAAGAGATATCTTATCTCCCAACCACGAATGATTCACCGGTCCCAGCCAAAAAATGAAAGAAGCCCATGGGAAATACCATGGATAACACTGCCAACAAAGGCAGACAGAAAGAAAGAGGTGGTGTTGTAAACACTTGAGCCGGCGTAACCGTAACTTGACACACCTTCTCGGAAGAGTGCAACAAAATGGGTTGAAACCTGATAGCAGACCGGAACGGAAGCGAAGAAAATGGACGCCCAAAAGGTATACCAGACTGGATAAAACGGGGAGGAAATATGGGGAGAGAGGAAGCAAAAGGAACGAAAGGAGAAAGGAGAAAGAAAACGGCCAGAGCAACCACCAACCCTCACCTGAGAGAGGGTCGGTGACAACGAAATCGACGAGTTGGAAGCTACACACACTAAAGGTGGGAAAGACTCTCAAGAAAAGAGAAAAGCTCTCACACTCGGAGAGAGTTTTTAAATGCCACTACGAAAAGATATCAATTTTAGGTAGACGAACATGACAGGGAAGTAGTCTTTGTGTCAGGACCCACCTAGATCTCATACTTTAATTCTTTTGAGTCATTTTGCCTAGAACTCAGCATTGTTTTTTATTTTTTTTTATTTGAATTTTAAGTGTAACGCTAGAAAAACTCTCTCTCTCTTTCTCTCTCTCTCTCTTTCTTTCTCTCTCTCTCTCTCTCTCTCTCTCTCTCTCTCTCTCTATATATATATATATATTACATTGGTGAAAACACACATTTAAATTATATTCACCAATCAATTCATAGGTCTCTAACCCAGTAAAAGTAAGTGAGAACAGTCACACCATAATAATAACGAAAGTGTGGACAATTAATAGCATGAGGAAGTCGAGTTCGGTAAGAAGCCTCGACAAGGAGTAGATATGACCTTGACTATAAGAATAAAGTTATCTAGCATTATGGGTTATTGTTAAACCCCACCCCCAAATTATTGTAAATTTCACAATTTCCCTAAAGATTTTTTGAAATTTACATTTTAGTCCCCTATCCTCACCCAATCAAAATCCTCATTTTCAGATTTTCTAAACTTCTCCACCTCTCTCTGCTTGTCACATGGCAAGTACTCACCCACTACCTCCTTCTCTCTCTTCTCCCCGAGCTCTTTCACTCACTTCCACTCTCTATCTCACTCTCGGATCTCTCTCATAATTCACCCTCCCTCTTCTCTCCGGTGAGACACACAAACACCCACACACCCCAAAACATCCTCAACGTCGACACCACCACCACCATCGTGGACTCCCTCTCCCTCTCCCTCTCCCTCATCTTTGTGAAGCACGGGACACCCATAGTCTACCCAAAAACTCCTTGACGAGCCCATGACCTTCGAACACAGATTCCGACCAACTCCGGCCACCATTCGTTGTGCCAAAGGTATGAATCTCTTCCTCTTCTCCTAAGCTTCAATTTGATAGGTAGATTGCATGCTAGAGTAGAGGATTGAGGCCGATTGGAGCTTGGGAAGCTCCAGCTTCCTTTTTCCGTCGAAACCAGGCTTTTAGGTCGGCTAGACCCAAAACCCCAAGCCTAGGTCCTTTAGCCCAGAGCCTTGGGCCTGGCCTTAAAGCCCAACCCTTTAACCCACCAAACCCAGGCCCATAGGGCCATGTAGATTTGGGCCTTTGGGTCGTTGCATCTGAGCCGAATTCCCTTGAAACCCTAACCCAAAAACCCCAAAGAACCGACCTTGGGACCGAGTGGAACTTGGGCCTCCTGCCCGTTAACCCCAAGACCCCAACCCTTCTGAAAACCTTGGACCCCAGGCCCTTAAGCTGAGCAACTTGGGCCTTCGACTTGTTGACCCTAGGCCCGTGAGGCCCAACCCTTTAAGCCTAAAAACCCTTCGGCTCAAGCTCAAAGGCCAGGTCCAAAACCAGAGAACCCAGGAACCCCAGGCTGCGCGTGAAGGTGCGTGGGCCTGCGCATGAAGGGGCACTGGTGCCGACGCGTGGAGCCACAGTCTAGTCGACGAATTTTTCGGCGACCCACGGCGGTGCATGAGTGCCGGAGCTGCCACCTTGCGGAGGCGTGTGATGGCGTGTGGGGGTACCTGAGGTCCCTCTTTATGTTTTTCGACATCTTGAATTCGTTTATGACTTCCATTTTTCGAAATTCAATCGTTTGAGTATAGTTTTATTAATTGTACCCTTTATGTGCTTAGGTGCAATTATTAGCAGCGATTTCGTCCTTCCTATTTCTTACGGCTCTTCGATGATGGAGTATCTGTGAGTGGACCCCTTCTAAAATGCATGTTTTAATAGTACAATGCATACATGAAATGACACGCCCCAACCCCGATATCCCTAAATATCAGGGTAGACACGTGCTGATCGACACCTGAGGGTGACGAAGCCATTTTAAACATGTATTTAAGTAAAAGATATGCAATTAAAACGTAAAATATCATGGCAAGAACGTGTTCAGAGCATACAACTACTAAGAATAATATGGAAGAATTACTAGGAAAATATACGAACAAATGAATGATACCTATACTGAGAAGACTCTAGAATACATATGTAGAAGTGTCCTGACGTCGGGATTATGTGCCTCGAATTTAAATCCTAAAGGGGACGCAAAACAAAAAAGGTGAGTGGACCAGAGTTTATAATAAGAATACTAATAATAGGAACATATTTTATTTTTGAACATAATAACCCCTTGTTTTGAAAACAAATATATAATTCTACATAGTAGGTTTTATGAAAAACCCTAGCATGTAGTGTAAAACATTTGTGAAACATCATAAATCATATTCATTCTACATAGTAGGTTTTATGAAAAACCCTAGCATGTAGTGTAAAACATTTGTGAAACATCGTAAATCATATTCATGTTGTACTCAACGAGGGGTATCATAGTCGCCCGAAGGCAGTACTTGTCTGTCACCCGAAGGTGAAGCTGAAGAATATGTTCATCACCCAAAGGTGAAGTTGTATAACATGTCCATCACCCGAAGGTGATGCTGTATAAAATAGCATACATCCACACCGACACTAGCAGTGGCTAGTGAAGCAGTCCGACATTGCTTTCAGTGGTGAAGCTGGAGGTATATAATATATCATATCTCACTCCTCCATCATTTGTGACCTATGGCCATAGACATAATGCCCGTGATGTGCGGATGTGCCGTATGATAACCCATTAGGTAAGTACCAAAATCTCGTTGCATAAATCATATATAAAACATATTCGTAAAACTAAGGGTTTCATATATGCAAAACCAATAATTCATCACCATTATTAAACATAAATTCGATAAATTATAAATATTCCGTAAAGCAATTAAATCATGAATTCTATATAAACCATAATTATAGAAAATCCCAAAAAACATAATATAAAGCATATTCAAAGCATGAAATATGAAATGCATGCTAGGTTAATAATTTATAAAAATATATAGTTAATAAGGGGTCCACTCACAAGTTTTCCATCGCCCGAAAGCCGCTCGAACTATTGAGAATGACGTCGTTTCCCATCAACGCGTCTAAACACAATTAAGGACCTTTTACTAAAACTTTACTTAAATGTTAGAATTTGGGAAAACGGATGGCGGATTCGGATTCGACACATCGAGGAACCTCAGGTTTTTCCTCCACGCGCCGCCACATGTGGTGGCCACCCACCCCGACTCGCCGGAGAATCAAACAACTCCAAAAATTCCAAAATTTTATAGAAATGAAGATCTCGATGAATGGAGCAACTTTCATACATGTGACTAAGGCCAATTTGGCCGGGAAAAGCCCCAATTTCACTAAAACACGTCGGAAACCCTATAAAGGGTGTTTCTTAATTCGTCCTCAAATTGACTCCGATGCTCTAACCAATGATTGGAAATTGTTCCTGGGTTCAAGGAAAGGCTAATGGTGGTAGTGGTCGCAGGGTTTACCTTCAGAAATGGCAGATTTCTACCGATCTCCCCCCACGGTGCCGCCGATGCCATCTCCACGAAAACAAGACCAAAAACCATTAGGCTTGGGATGGAAGTTGAAAAAGAAGTGTTGTGTACTCGTGTGCAGGTGGTGGCGACAGTCAATTTGCCAGGAAAATGCCAGAATTGGCATCTGGGTGTGTAGAAATCGGGTTGGGTCGACGGGGAGGAACCGGGTCAAGGGTGATCTGGTGCTCCTCCTCTTTCTCCTTTCCCTTCCTTTCTCTCCTCTCTAATTGGTCACTCACCCTCTCTCTTCTCCTGATTGGTCCTCACCCTCCCTCTTTTCTCTCATTTATTTTCTCTTCCATCCATCCGTTTCTCTTTTCTTTCAATCTGGGCCACACATGTGGCTTTCCAGATTTTTCTCCAAAAATCTAGAGCCTTTCAAAAAATATTTAAATGACTATTTTGTCCCTATTTTTACTCGCCCATAACTTCTTCGTTATAACTTCAAATCACGTTCCGTTTATGCCTTCGCATTCGTAGCGACGAGTACTATCCAAATACACCAAGAAAATGATTCTTACTTGACACAACAAAGTGGCAACAAAAGTCAACATATTTGCCTCGAAAGGCATTTTTGTATATTCACATTTTAAAATTATAAAAACTATAATTTTTAGGGGCGGGTCGTTACATGAAAAACATGGTTTAATGATTACGTTTTATGAGATATTATGCTTACTGCGAATATTTTGGAATATCATATTCTGTCGAACTGATGTTCTTTGTAGTAGATATGATGGATGACTATATACTATTTAGAACATGCTTTTACACACTTCTTTATAGTATAGATGACGCATGACTTTATACTATGAAGATGATTTTGAGATATATGTACCTATGTTTGGAAAGAGTATATTGACCTTTGGGTGATGATACTTATATTGACCTTTGGGTTAGGTCCTGCCTACGGGCGATGATACTTATATTGACCTTTGGGTTAGGTGCTGTAGGAGCCTATGGGCAATTGATACTTATATTGACCTTCAAGTTGGGTGCTGTAAGAGCCTACAGGCGATTAATACTTGTGAATGAAGTGTTATGAAGGAAAAGTTCTATATGCCTTCGGGTGATACTGATACCACTAGTTATCACACTATCTACGATATATGTTTTATGAAAGGTTTTATGGCATGCTAGGGTTTTCGGCAAATCTATCACCTATTATGCTATTAGTTTTCATAAAACTTTGGGAGTTAATATGTTGAATAACTGTTTTATTATATATATATATATATATATATCAACTTGGTCCACTCATGTTTGTTTTACGCCCCCTCAGGACATAGGAACGAGGAATACGATCTAACGTAACGTACGAGGCATTCCCATACCAGTGATACTGCGTCATTCCCTTTGCTTTGACTTCTATTGTAATAGCACCTCTCTATTTTATCTGTCGCTTGTACTCTGAATTAGATGTATTCTCTGAACATGTCAAACATTAGCATTATATTCATTGTTGGCAGTTGAATATTATTATGGTATTTTGTAAAACATATATTTGAGTATTACTTGCGTAGTCACGCACAAAATTTATACACATGTTTTACATGTTCTTAGCACATGCATTCATTAAATGGCTTTCGTCACCCTCGAGTGTCGTCCAGCACGTGGCCATCCCAATGTCCCTCGGACATCAGGATCGGGGCGTGTCAGTTACTATCATGCTTAACTGCTTTTATAGTAATAAGTCGTCGGACAATGTATTGGCCAATATAACTTATGAGTTACCATCACTAGCTTTAGTGGTTTTGTTAAGAGGTTAGATTCAATTATGACCTTAGAAGATTATATTGCAATTAGGCACATTAGACAAGTTTTGATATGTGGTTGAACTTTTTATCACACTATTTAAAAATCGCTCTTTTGATCAATTTTGCATGTGAAAAGCCCATACTGCCCTTCATTGATAAAAAAAAAACCAGCAACACCCAACAACACCGTCAAATCCATTCTTTGGTTGCTCCTCTTTGACTAATCAAATTTGGAGCGGCGAATAACATCTAGGACACCATGGAAGTAGGTAAGCTTCTTATTACTCCACCTCTCTGATCCATTCTTCTTCTTCTTCTCTCTCTGTCTCTCATCTTGCTTTAGCTCATTATTCGATTTTTGGATTTGAAATTTGGTTTTGGTGGTTGGGGAATGAAGAAGGTGAGGGTTCCTTCAATGAATTATTGCGGCTGAGGTTGTTCAAAATAAAATAAAAATGGGGGTGTATCATTTGGACGTCATTAGATTGTTGTTGTGATTGTGTTGGTTCAAAATCATAAAAGTAGGAGCAGCGTTGTGGTGTCATTAGATTGTTGTTATGGTTGTGCTGGGTTTAAAATCATAAAATGGGGAGTATCGTTGGAGTTTGTAGCTTCTCAGATTATTGTTGTTGCAGTGGTTGTTCTAAATCATGAGGCTTTTGGTTTAAATCAAATCGAAATGCAAGTCCTTTTTGGTTAAATGAGGTTCTTTGAAAATGAGTTTTTGGTCGTTTTTTTTTAAGGGAACTTTAACGAAAAGCTCCCGTTACTGTTCACTTTAACGAAAAACTACATTTTTACATTAAAAAGTCAATCTTGGTACTATTCACTTTACCCTTTATTTTGTCCTTATCGTTAAAACGTAAAGTTTTCAAACCTTTTTCATTAATTTTTCTTTTTTTTAAATTATTAGAGTGTAGTTGTGGCATCGTTGTGGTGTTGTCTAAGTGGTAGTTAAACATCAAAAACGAAGGAGGGGGGGTGTCGTTGGAAGTTGGGTGTCTATATTGTCGCACCCTTTTTTATTAATGAAGGGCACTATGAACTTTTCACAGGCAAAATTCATCAAAAGAGCAATTTTTAGGAAGTGTAATCAAAAGTGCAACCAAATATCACAACATGTCTATTGCGGCTAATTGCCCAAGATTATATCAAATTAATGCATAAACTTAAACTTATGTGCATGGGGATCTCATGAAGTAGGTTCATATAGGTACGGACAAGTCACTTGTTGACCGGATGTGCACTATATTGACAAAAATGATTTATGAATCAAATTACAGGAACATAAATGTATATGTAGAAGATATTACTAGTTGATTCTATACGGTTATGAAACAAGAATTGGCCAATAAATTTTGGTCTTTGTTACCTGATAAGAGAGATAGACTCATAATTAAACACAATTGGTGGCAACCAATAATCCATTGTTGGATATGAAGTGGTTACAAAATAAGAAATTTGATCAAGTAGATTTAGATCCCTTACATAACAAGTTGACAGGTGTGATAAGCCGACTACATAAGCAAAATAAACATACGACCTGAGGCACAATACAGTGCCTCTTACAGTACAAGGCTTGTCAAGTGCCCTTTTATTCTAGTTCAACAACCCAAAACAGGTTGAATCTTGAAAGACAGAACAACCACACGACCAAACAAGTTGGAATGACACTGATCATCAATAGCTTCTTGCAGGCTTCGACCAAAATCTACTCAATTCCAAACTTTTTCCTTAAAAACATTGCGTAATCGTAGACCTTTTCCTGCTCGGGAAGTGACTTGGACACGCTCTCCTTCTCCATGCACCTCTTAACCCAGGCAATAAATTCTGGGTGCTCTGCCTCAACACTAAAGTTGCCAAATTTCTCATACTCAAGAAACCAGCTATAGTATGAAATAAGCGTCACGTCCACGAATCCGAGGGTGTCCCCCCCAAAGAAAGGCTTGTCTCCAAGCTCTCTTTCTAACACGCCAATGAAGTCGAGAAATTCTTTTATTGCTGCATTTTGTTCTTCTCCTTTGGTTGCCCAAAGCTTCCTCCCAAACTCAAATATCTGCATTTCACATCCCCAAAAATTCAGGGAAATTAATATACATTGTTTTGAGCAAGTTCAGATCTTCTGCTGATATCTTTCAAATATACATCACAAACCTTAAACCTTAAACCCGAAACTGTAACATGAAACCTTAATCAACCATGTTTTAAAAGCGAGCGTAATATTAACCTTGAAAACATAAACAGAGATCTAGTTTCCATTTAGTTTTCCTTCTAATACAAATCCTAAATGGTAAAACCGTTACACCCTAAACACTTTTAATCTTAAAATTCTGAAACAACATTGTTTAATTACCAGCTCAAATATCCGTAAGCATTTAACCTAAAACCAATTAGCAAAGTGTGTGGTTTTAAGCACTTATGCCAGATACTCTCAACATTTAAACATAAAAAATTTAACCAGATGATCTATTTCCCATGTTTTCAATTGTTTCAAACCAAAAATATTCAAAACAAAACAAAAATACTGCAAATAAGTAAATTAATGAGTAAAAATCACCTTCTTGTCGACGAAGTCAGCCCAGAACCTGGCCTGGGCTCTGAGGTAAGAGTCAGAGGGCAAGAGTGGAGCCTTATGATTCCAAACTTCGTCAATGTACTGAAGCGCAATGAGGGACTCGGAGACCGGTTTTCCATTGTGAATGAGAACCGGGATCTTCTTGTGAACTGGGTTCATCTGCAGCAACAGTGGGCTCTTGTTCCAAATATCCTCTTCTTTGTACTCATACACAACGCCCTTCTCAGCCAGAGCAATCCTCAGTCTTATCCCAAATGGGCTTGACCAGAAACCCAACAACACCACCTCATCCGCCATTGAAGGCTGATCAGATTTGAACAAAGTTTCTAAGGTTACAAAAAGCGGTGACTGAGTGTGAGCAGTGGGTGAAGAAGCAGACTAGCAGATTGAGTATTTATAGACAGAAAATGCAGAGGAGAAGCAGTCGTCAAAGACTCCGGACATGGAGATATTTCTTGTACATATTGATTCGAGAATCTTCCAATTGGACGGCGATTATGTCACTGCTCTCGACATCAAGTTGACAAATCCGGCATTTCCTTTTATATTTCTTTGTTAATGAAGTTGATTTGTAATAATATATAATCCGTGTTTTTATTAGTCGGACTATAGCATATGAATATATTTCTTTATAATAATTCTAATTTCTTGGTGGAAAAGATATCAATTTTAGGTCTACGAACTTGTACAAGGAGGTAGTCTTTGTGTCAGGACCCACCTCGAGTTGATACTTTGAGTCATTTTAGCAGCCACATTTGATACTTTAACCTTAGAAGATTATATTGCAACTAGCCACATTTGACATGTGGTTGGACTTTTGTATTTAATAATATATAATACGCGTTCGTGTTTTTATGCTACTCACTACTACAGTTTGATGATATTCCTTTTTACTTGGAAGTGGCAGTTCTTAGGCTCGAATTCGTGGATGGCAAATTTAATATCAAATTAAGTTGTCTATTGTGTGTGACTATCGATCTCTTAGTGTAAAAATATCGATGTATTAAAAAGAAAAACATATTTTTATTTGTCTGACGATAGCATATGAATCCATTCCTTTATAATAATTCTAAATTCTTGGTGGAAAAGATATCACTTTTTTTTTGTTTGGTCAAATCCTTTCTGAAGAAAGGAAGAAGTTTTATTATAAAAGTTAATTACGAGACAAATGCCCACAAATAAATATTAACAATACAAACAAGGGCCACCCGAACTATCTTACAAAAGCCCAACCCAAAGCCCACATTCTGATACAGAGCTCCAGAACATTCCAGTTTGCTTCCACTGTTGCAACAGTGCTTATCGATCATCCAAAACCAATTACCCAAATCGACGCCACATCTCCCACCAAGTAGCACCATAGATATGAAACGAAGAGATATCTTGTCTCCCAGCCACGAACGCTACACCGGTCCCAACCAGAAAATGAAAGAAGTCCATGGGAATACTATGCACAACATTGCCAACAAAGGCAGACAAAGAGAATGTGGTGTTGGAAACACCTGAGCTGGTGTAATCGTAACTTGGCACACCTTCTCGGAAGAGCGCAACAAAACACGTTGAAAGCTGATAGCAGACAGAAACGGAAAGGGTCTAAGAAGATGAACGCCCAAAAGGTATACCAGATTGGATAAAACAGGAAGGAAAGATGGGGAGAGAGGAAGCAAAAGGAACGAAAGGAGGAAGGAGAAAGAAAGCAACCAAAGCAATCACTGACCCTCACCTCGATGAGGGTTGGCGGCAACGAAATCGACAGGTTGGAAGCTACACACACTAAAGATGGGAAACTCTCAAGAAGAGAAAAGCTCTCACTCTGAGAGAATTTTTAAACGCCACTACAAAAAGATTTCAAATTTAGGTAGATGAACATGACAGGGAAGTAGTCTTTGTGTCAGGACCCACCTCAGTCTCATACTTAAATTCTTTTGCGTCATTTTACCTAGAACTCAACATTATTGTTGTTGTTGTTTTATTTTATTTTTTTATAGTGTAACGTTAGGAAAATTATATATATATATATATATATATATATCTCAGTGTTTTAAAAAATCGACCTAGGCGGCACCTAGGCGTTGTGAGATGGTTAACCACTGGGATTTAACCAAAATCGAAAGAAAAATCGGGAAAAGAATTAGGTGGTCGTTGGTCGGCCTAGGCAGGTACTTGGGCGGCCTAGACGGGCGCTGGGCAGCTAGTCGGTACCTGAAACTCTCCTGCTTTGTCGCAACTCACTGTCTCTGCACAACAACATCGCCGGCGTCCAAACACATGGGTGACTAATTGAATAAATCGAAGAGCCTTTCAACAGACCGGAGAACCTGATCCAAAAATAAGAGATTGGAAGAAGAGATTTGACATTTGTAAGGAGGAGGTCGAGTCTGTGTTGCTTCATCTTCTTACCGCTAACTGTGAAGAGTCCGAAGTCTGAAGTCTTTTCCTTTCTTCCTGTTAATCAGTTTTCTAACTTTTCTTTACTTTAGTTTAAACTAGAAAATAGGCACGCGCGTTGCGACGGGACCTAAGTAAATTCAACACAATCATGAATGAACAGAAGGACAAAAAAAGTAACCAATAAGCATTTCGATAGTGTTTTAGATAAAAATTTGAAGCGATACGTGATAAAGAAAATACAAAACATAATTTTTTATGATATTCTTGTGGGTTCAATGTAAACATCCATGAATTAAACTTAATTTTTTATGAGTTAATGATACTTGCGGGTTGAATGTAAATATCCATGAATTTTTCTGAACATGTAAGCTACATTCATGCATTGTTAAAAAGCCACTCATTTTCTTAAATATGGAAGTTGTGATTTGTCTAAACATATTTCTGGTTCATTGAGAGAGCGCAGTTATCAACAACACATATTAAAGCACTTCAGGAAGGAGAAAGTTCACTACCAGAGCCTTGATTCAAGTGCAATTGCTCCGAACCCCAAGATCAAAGGCAGCAGCAAGAGTAGATCACGATGTTGCAATGATAGTCCGATCTAAACTGCAAAAATGAGATTCAGAGTAAGAATTCAAATCGCAAACAAACGGACACAAGAAAAGTACCTCAATCTGTAACAATGCAATGAACTCAATCTGTGACAGTGCAACAAACTTAATCTACGACAAAATTACATTTCACGAAAGAAAAGCAACTAATAACGGGAAGGTATCATTTGTCATCATGACCTTTTCTGCATTCAACTCTTCCATCTGAGACCATAGATTATCTAAAAAAAGTAATTGAGACCTTCCAACAAACACAAAAACGTGCTAAAACCAAAAATTTGTACCACTCATCCCCACCCATAAAATGTATTGAGGCCGTGACATGAACTTAATCCGTCGCAGAACGGTGATACTAAGACTCCCTCTAACTATCCAAATTTCTGAAAATCACAAACACAGCCATCAGCACTAAGTTACATGACAACAAGGAAAATAATAGGTTACAAACAGTGTTGAAAAACCATTAACACTAATCACACAGTGCTGGAACAGAGATCATAACAAAGCTACACCACTCAAATGACAAAATAACCAGACACCCATCCCTTTTCTAAAGTGACCTCAGTGATTCCTTCTCTGATAAAAAAAAATTATCGCCTCTGCTCAATTTAAAACCACATGTAGAAACCTCTGCTCTAATCTGCGCATCACACACAACATACACATTTTAAAACAAACAATAACAATCACAAAAGAACCAACAGAGTGATGGCATAAAAATCTCAAGCATGTGGCATCATATGTCGATGAACAAAAATCAGATGCATCATGTATTCTAGAGGAATAGATAACTGAGAATTCCATTCACAGGGTCACCACCACAACAACAAACAATAGAAACATGAACAAAAACATGCAAAACACATACAGTCTGGTTTTTGCAGAGAGGTTGTAACACTGAAAAACCAGTAGAGCAGGAGGAAAAAGAGAAATGGAGAGCAAGGTGGTAGCCAAAAGAGAAAACCAGAGTTATCAAATAGCAATTAGCACAACATATCTTCTTAGCTCTCCTAATTTAATAATTTAAAAGCATATGTTGTACTCCAACCAAAAGGTGGAGAACTGAACCACAACTGAACAGTGAACAAACCAGAAGGAAAAAAAATAGCCTCTTCAATTAGGATCAAACCATAAGCAGCCAAAGAAGAAAAAATTGGTTCGAAACTGAGACTTATCTTTTCAACCGAATGAAACTGCCAGCTGGGGAGAACACCTCATCAATTGTTGTGGAAATGACCTTCATGAATTCTTGTGGAAATGACTTCCAGCTGGAACAAAATTCCTGAAAGCAACCCTATCCTCGCCCTCCCTCCCTCCCTGCCTAGCCGTCTCTCTATGCACCCGTTTCCGACAAAAACACAATCAAGCTTTCAGGCACCCCTACCCCTTGATTTGCTCATCCCACCCCTCCCTCTCTCCTCCTAGCTTTCTTCCCACCCCTCGTTTCCAAACCACACGACTCTTCCCTCTCTCCTCTTCTCTCTGCCATCCCTGCAGGTCAGCCCTGCTCTTTGTTGGTGACCCAAGTAAATTGATAGCAACCAAAAATATATAATAAAAAACTAACCACAATATATAATAAAAAACTAACCACAAAGCAATTTCATAAATTTATATATATAAAGGATCACATCAAAATGGTAAATTCGTCCGCCACAAACAATTCATTGAAACCAAACAAACTCCAGAAGCCCAAACACACAAAGGCCATTCTTACAAACCAATGGGATGGATGTAAATAACAATTGCAGCAACATTGCTTTTTCCAGTGCCAAATTCAATTAAGTAATACTCCTAAAAATATATATGATTGGCATCTTACATCATAAATACTAATTCTATTTACATCCTTGGTTTCATGAAAGGGAGTTGTTAGTGATACTGTAAAAAAGTTATTGCATTGTCAGCTGAATACGTATGTAAAACAAAGCAAAGTGAAAAGACACGGTTTAATAGTCCAATGAATTACAAAAATTAGAAATGTGAGTTTTCACAAACAATTACTAAATTAATTTGAAAATTAAAATGGATGCATCCACAAACTGACCATCCTAAATCTCCTGCTTAATTCTGTGAGCCACATTGTTTGATATCTGTAGTCTATTGTCATTCAGCTTCACACATGCTTGAGCAGGGAACTCCATGAAAGCTACAATGTCCATAAAATGTAATTATTACTAATTATAAGCAATGTAATCAAACATACATAAAATGGTACGATCTTGTTTTATTCCTTTCCACAAAGCTCTCAAGTTCGACTCTTATGAAATGCTGAGTTCAATACAAATTATTAATGAAAGAAACACTCCAGCATCTTTTGAGTTGAAGTACTACTACTTAAACATGTTAACACACCCATAAGCTAACTAATTCTAATTAGTCTTTGATGCATTTTCTATGTACTTATATGAAGAAGAACCAACAGAGTGAGTAAAAACAAATTCTTAGTAAAAGAATTAGCCAATTCTAATTAACAACTACTAATCAAACTGCAAAAGCAACATATGAGTTTTTCTGGCTTCAAAGTTCAAACATAGAACCAACACAGTCAAAGGTCTTCATATGCATTATGAGAAAAAACTCATTACGGTATCAGAAATCATAACTTAAAGCTAAACCAAAAAAAGTAAGAGACACACAATTGATGTTCTTTGTGTCCATCTAAGAGATGGGCAAGTAAATTTTGTGAAAAAACACTTGCTGGTTTGTCCAACCTGAGAAGATATTAAGTTCTCATTAAAGATTCATTGCTTGAGTGGTTTATTTATTTAAGTGATTTC
This sequence comes from Malus sylvestris, assembly GCF_916048215.2. Lineage (NCBI taxonomy): Eukaryota > Viridiplantae > Streptophyta > Magnoliopsida > Rosales > Rosaceae > Malus > Malus sylvestris. The sequence continues at coordinate 33,650,024 of NC_062264.1, read as the reverse complement.
TATTTTGTTGAGAAAAAGTTACCGCCATAAAAAAATTTAAAAAAAAATACATAACAGCGCTATCAAAACATTTTTTATGTCCTATACAGTCTGGTAGAAGGTGCCCGAATCAAAACAAAATGCATATCTGCAGACTTGCTTGCTCTAAGGACACAATGATTTCCAACTTTAGTAGAATCACATCTAACTCTATCAATTACTTCTAAAATAGTAAAAAACCATGAAATTGTGCAGTCACTAAAGACCAAAATACTGAATAATAGTGTGTATTCAGTAAACATACTTGGTGATCGGTGACTCTAGCACTTCCAGTGCAGATTCCTCCTTCTGTGGCTAATGCGTGTCCTATTGCAGCAGTAATAATATCTATTTTTTTTACCTGCAAAATCACACCACCAGAAATCACAAACAGGTAATGGATCAATAGTTATGAGAGATACGAAAAAAGACGGGTTTCCAAAAATACCGGAATCCTATAGTATTCAGTTAGACCTCTTCCAGATTTTCCAAGCCACCAAATGAGTTACTCTCATCCAATAACACATGAAACTTATATTTCTCCTTCAATTCAACTATCTTGTCTAAGCGGGCTATTTGGCCAGAATTCTACAAATTTTATTAAAAGGAGACAAAATTCAAATAAAATCAACCTACATCTAATTGCATTCAGCTATTGAAGTTCTCAGCAAAACTGAAGACAATTTGTCAACATGAAAATGACAGCGTTGAATGCTTAAAAGACAGTTTGTTTTTCTATTTGCCAGTGATTCACGTAGAGATGGAAGCTCCCTCAAAATGTAACATGACACCAAGACTTTAAGAAAGACCTTAAAAAATTGTGTCCACTGAAGTATAAGCAACCTATTTTATGAAAGTGGATGATGCTGGATTGAAACATAAAACAGCTCACAACATATAAAAATTGAATAAATAAAATTTGATATACGGGAAAGCAACATACAGGAAAATAACAAAAAATACTAACAAAAAAAAGGGAAAACAATATATAGGAAAATACATTATCTTCATAAGTAAGAAGCAGATTGGAACAATGGAATTAGCAAAAAGCAAAAAAACCCCAGCTCAAAACCCAATTTTTTTCAAAATCTCAACCTAGATATGAACATTTCAGCAAAACCTAAACCCTAGATAGGCACAAATACTCAACTCTTCATAGAAAATTTACAAAAAGTTTAAAGAATGACAACCCCAGCAAAAACAAAAAAAAAATCCAAACATGTCCAAAATTAGCAAGAGAAACATAAACCCAAAAGCAAATCAGCCTCTCACACTAAGCAAACACAGTAGCAGCCATGCACGCCCACGGCCCTTTCATCTCAGGAGGCCATGACTGACGACGGAAATCACGGAATAACCAAAAATACCAAAGAAAGATCAGATTCCAAAAAAACCCAAATCGAAATGAACCCTAGAAATTGAAATTCAGAATTGAAAATTCAAATTGGGGGAGCTCTGATATTTTACCTAAATAGCAACTTAGGAGTTGCCGCTGCACCACTAATTCACAACTAAGCCGTAGCCATATCCATTCCTCAACAATCTTTGAATTTTAATTAAAACACAAAAAATATTAGAAAATGGTTAAAGATAAGTTATATAACCGCAGGCAAATCCATTCCTCAGCAATCTTTCAATTTTAATTAAAAAAAAATTGTTAATGATAGGTTACACACCTGACCCAGAAAGCGTTTGCAAACTCCCAAAACAAAACCCTAAAATTAGAAGATAAACGTTTCCTGCAACCAAAAATGAAATAAAAAAAAAGATCCACACACAAATCAGCAAAAATAAAGAAAGCATTTAGCAAGAATCGAATTTTACAACAATCAATTAATAAAATCTCTCCAGATGAAATGTTCTATTTGTCCTAATAATATTAGGATATATATATATATATATATGTAGCAATAAGATTACACAATACAACAGTTTTGTGCAGATCCAAATACATGTAGGTGTTTCTTTCATTCATCTTTTCAAACTTTTCGTTAATGACAATTTTCATTAATTGTTTGAGCTCTACTGTACCGTTCTTTGATCGTTATCGTTATATCAATTGCTTTCTGGTGTTCATGTAAGTAAACTCCTATGATATCCGACGCCAAAAATCGAAATTGTAATGTTATTGCTCCGGAAGGATGAAAAGCAAACAAATCACCAGCATATGATATAAATTGCAAATCTAGAATACAAACTATAGAAACAAAGCCGAAATGTTCAGTGTCTCCACCAAAAATTGATAGACTACACATAAATTACACCAAGACACACACAGAGATGCATAGAATTCTACAATTTTGCCCCAAATTAGAGCAAAAGGAAGAGAAACAGGGGAAAACTCACATACCTCCCACTACGAATGAGTTAACCGTATGATTCCAGACCGAAATCTTGATCTCATCAGGGCTCAAAATCTGAAACTTTGGGCAACTGCCGAGAGCAACCGCATGTTGATGCAGAACCGAAGGAACTTTTGGGGAAATAGAAAGTGAGGTCTTGAGGAAGAGGGAATCGGGAGTGAGAGAGAACAAGTAGGAGAGGAAGAGGATGAGGGAGAAGAGGAGGGGTCAGGTAGAGGAGAGGGGAGGCGGAATCGAAGATCAGTAAATCCAAAACCTGCATTATCATCAGGAAAAAAAATCACTAAAAAGAAAAAGGCAGAAAAATGCAGGGCATTCTTCCCGAAGGCAACAGATCTAACATTCTTGGAAAGAAAATTCGATCACGAATTGAAAAAAAAAAAGTGAGAGAGAGAGAGACGAACCTTCATACGGAGGCTAGCAATCCGGAGCTCGAGAAATCCGTGGAAGCAAATGGAAGAGCCCTGATTTTCCATATTTCTTCCGTTTTGGGATGAGAGAAACGGAAGAGATGGAGTTGTGGCTGCGAGGGTTTGAGGAGGACAGAAACAGGAAGAGTGAGAGATGGTTTAGGGGAGCGCACGCTTGTAACCCAGCAATCGGTGCGAAACCAAACGAACAAAATTACCCTAGCGTTTGAGAATTACACTCCCAACCCAGCTCCATTCGGCTGCTATTGTCGTAAATAGCATGAAATCGAGGGGCTCCATGCTAAACCACACAGATAAAATCACCCTCTGAAATTTTGAGAATTACCCTCCCAACCCAGCCTAATTTGGCTGGCTTTTTTGTAAGTAGAGTGAAATCGAGTGGCAGTTTCTTGACTGTAGCCATGAACAGGCCAATTGCCCACCAACTTTAGAATAGACGAGAAAATATGTCCGCGCGTTGATGCGGGAACTTGTTGTTTCAGGTGTAATCGGATGAATAAAACACATTTCAGTTGAATAAATTCAACACAATTATGAACAAATTGTTTTTTTTATATACATTCAAGTGAGCTGATATATAAACACATTGTACAATGAGTGGGAAGAAACTGAACGTCTTTGATTAGAAAGAGATGGTTTCCAAAAAAGTTATGTTTCCTTAAGAAACAGAAGAAACATTAGTTCACACAAAATTTCAGTTACCAGATCCAAAAAAAAAAAACAAAACAAAAATGTGACTCTCTATATGGCTTTCTTACTACACAACAGTATCCCTTAGTTAAAGCATGCCACACATCATCACATTGCTATTATATGAAGTATATTCCTCCGTGGCAAGTAATATACTCTCCTTAGCATGACATCTCAATCCCCTATATCTCCCCAGAATCATACAACAACTCATAAATACGGTGCCCCTTTAAAATCCAAGCATACATTAAAAATTCAACAATACAGTTACAAAATCTCTATAAATGAACATACCTCAAAAAGTCAACGCCCCAAGTGACACACTGCACACATTGCATGCACTCACATACACTGCATACACTGCATACACATACGCTCACACACGTTGAAGAATGAACGCATTATATTCAGTTAGCACCATTCAACTTTAAAAGCAGTGAGACCTTCCAAAGGCACAGCCTAACTAGCCTTGGTTCAAATAACCAAATTGAGAACAGTTGAATTTTAGAAAAGTTGTACAAAGGGGAAAAGAAAAAGAAAAAACAATCATATAACCACAACTGAAAAACAAAATCAAAATGAAAAGAATAAAATATCAGCAGAGCTTGAACACTAACAACCTTTGAAAACATGTGTTGATTACGTATAATATATATGCGCATAAATTAAGAAAATGACTTGAGTGCCCTAGCAGTAGTCTTTACGTTGAACCAAATCACTATTAGGTTAATTGTACTGATTCAAGCATCTTCTTTTATGTGCTAAATCTCTACTAAATTGCCCTACGAAAATGACATAAAACTAATTACATTCCCAATATATCTAAGATATACAACTTTTAAAAGTGTGACAATATATGCAACACCAGGATGTTGCAAAACTCACTGCCCCAATTTAAGATTAAGTTTTTATCCAATGTATGTATAAGCTTAGATACATCTGAGAATTTGCTTTTCAACAGTTGTTACTCTCATCGTCCAGGATGTTGCAAAACTCATTGCCCTAATTTAAGATTCGGTTTTTATCCAATGTATGTATAAGCTTAGATACATCTGAGAATTTTCTTTTCAACAGTTGTTACTCTCATCGTCTTTTGAGAGAGATAGATACAAAGGTTAAGATTACAATGGGGGAAGAGTTAAGAATCCCTCTAAAATACTAAAGAAAAACATACCTACAACGGAGTAAACAACTGTTTGTCTCCATAGCAGTTTCTCAGAGCATTTATGCTGTCAGAAAAATAGTGCTCCACTCCAGAAGGATGGACAAATTTACCAGATAGAGACTGACCCAAAGAAAACATAATTAAAAGTTAGCATGTGACGAACAATTAAGGTGATGCAAAAGGGTAACGCGTGATGTGAAATTATTATACCAAAATATCCAAGGTCTATTAATCTAATCACCTAATAAACAGAACAGAAATTAAGCACAACAATATCAAAATTAACAGGAAGGAATAATATGAAACATTCTGCATAGAACATTCGTGAGAATGAATCACACAACAATCAAGGATGGACAAATCACAAAAGTGACAATTAAAGGGCACCTAACGGACACACCCATCTCTCTCTCTGCAAACGCAGAAATCCCTCGGGTTCCAAGAAGCAAATGGAAAACGAAATGCCCCTTTACCCTCACAGAAAATCCTCACATCTCTCTCTCCCCCTTGTCTCATATCTTTGTCTGCAAATTGCAGAAAAGAAACCCTAAACAAATCCCTGAAATCCCTCACCTAAATCCTCTCACATTTCTTTCGGACACCCCCTATCTCTTTTTCTGCGCAAAACCTAAACCAGATCTCCTAAATCCTCTCTCAGACACCCGACATACAGCCAATAAGCCAAGATATTAAAGTAATCTCTACATAATACTTTGGAACAAATTAAGCAGAGAAATCAATTTATAATCCCTAAATACTGGAAAGAAAGAATCTTTGAAATGGAAGCTTCAAGGTGGCATATAGAGATTTTTATTATAAGAAAAATGTAACCCTAATCCCATATTAAGCAGAGAAATCACTTCATAATCCCTAAATACTGGAAAGAAGGAATTTTTGAAAAGGAAGCTTACCACTGCAATCATAAGGCGTGAGCAGAGACGGCTTCGGAGGCTGCAAACAAAGGCCCAAAGAACGAAAAACCAGGGTCTCCTGAAACTGAAAACATAACTAAATTAAACCACCACAAGTAAAATCGCATGCTACAAACTGGCATGGTTATGGTTCATCTGCTGCCATAATGACTTGGTTCATTTACTGCCACAATCGCAATACCAGTGTGACGACCCGTCCCTAATTTTTTTATGTAATTTCTCCCCGAATATGTAATTTGACGATTATGCCCTTAAAGGCAAATGACGTGGACGTGTTTATTTCTTCCTTGGTTATTATCTCGCTATCACATTTAAATTATACACGTTATTATGAGGGTACGAGTATTTTATCCTTGTAAAATATACTATTTCTAATAGTCTTAGATTTCCTTTTACTATAGGAAATCCAAAACCCTATCCCTAGTATCCTTTTTATCCTACTCGTGCACCCCTCCTTCATTATTCACTCTCACCCATCCCATCTCTTCTTTATTTTCTGACCACCCTATCAAAAAAGCAAGCATCCCATCTCTCTCTCTTCTCCCTCTCCCTCGCCGAGTTCTTCTTCTTCTTCCTCTCTGCAACAACCACAAAACACACCAAAACACTCAAACATGACAAACCAACTACACCATTGTGATCATCTCAGTCCCACGATCACAACCATGTCCTTGAAATCTGGTGTGGACGAGTTTTAACTCACCAACTCGGAAGGTCGACTTGGCGAGTTCGACATATCTTTTTTCAAGCCATTTATGGCTTAGGTAGGCTTTCAGAAACCTTTATAACCTTCATTTCACTTCTCTGGGTTGTTATTGATCCTTTGTTTGTGTTTTGGATGTGTGGTTTTATCCAGAAACTTGAGGAGAAGGAGAACCTGCACGTTTTCATTCAAAAACTGTGGCCATTGGGTCACTTTCAAACCATTTTTCTAGTCAACCTCGACCACAACTAGACTTCTTCTAGGTACAAACTTGTTCTCTACATTCCTAATTTCATAATGGCTTTTGAATCACTGAATTTGGTTAAGTATCGAGTTAGAAATCAACTCTAGAAGTTGGGAAGAAAATTTAAGTTTCTGGAAAAAATTGTAACCGTGGTTGTTTAGCCACTTTCAGGCCAAATTTCTGATTAACTCAGACCATATTAGAACTTTCTGTAAATTGGGATCGGTAGATCACATTCCTAACTTTAATTTGGCTTTTGTAGAAGTGAATTTGGTTGAGAATCGAGCTCGTTAGGAGCTCTGGAAGTTGGGCTAAAAATATGCAAAAACTGCAGATTTTCGCGAGGAAGGCGAGTACAGTGCACTCGTGGGGAGTGTGGGTTTTTTGGCAGCCACTTTGGGTGGCGCGTGGGGGCGCGTCCGGCCTCCGGCCGGTGTGTGGTTGACACGTGTGTGTTCGTGTCGTCGAGTAGATCGATTTCATATATTTACACCCTAGGTTTGAGCAAACTATGGGGGTTTTATTTAGGTTTCCGTTATGTGCTTTAATTAATGTTATTGTAGTTATTTCACATAGAGGGGAAACTTATCCCGAGGATTTACGAGGTCAAGCTAGGCTCGGGGGCTACGACCCAGCGACGTACTTGTGAGTGGGCAGTTGTTTTATACCTATATATATTTATAGTTTCCATAAATGCGTATTTACTTCACTTTTACGCCTATATTGCCTAGTATCATTATTGTGATATAAATTGTGATAAATACTGCTATATGGTTATGATATTACTGTCATGGCATTCATACATATTTGTACATGCTCATCTTGCTGCACCCGGTGTTAGTACTCGCCCCAGGGCCAGGGCCAGTCCTTCACGTGTATGTTCACATCCGCACCGTTCGCTCACCTTGGATCTAAGTTTAGGTTTCAGTCCTGTCGGGTAGATTGCACTAGGCAATCCGACTTGTATGTGATGTGCTTCTGCACCAATCTTCACGTAATCGTAGTACTAGAGCATATTGATTACATACAGTCCTGTTCGTGTCAAAAATTATCTGTTCGAACTTGTGTGTCAGCTTAGATGGATGAGCACTTTGTTATATTGATTATCACATGATTATTACTGTGGCATATGATACATCATGACTTGCATATTTCTGGTTATATTGCTGTTATATTGGATTTCATACTTACGTAGTATGTTTTGAGGAAACTATACTTGTTTTACGGCGAGGGGTTAGTATGTTCAAAGATAAAGGTTTTCTTATAAGCATTGTTTTGCTGACCCACTCAACTTTGTTTTTCGCCCCTCCAGGACCTAGATAGCTGTACTCTTTGTGGCACTCGAGGAATCCCAGCAGTTCTGACATTTCCTTCTGTTTTAGACGTACAAACTTATCACTATTATGTAATAAGTGTACTTTGGTTGCTTTGATTACTCTTCTGTAGTCTCACAGTCTATTACACTGTGAATAACTGTAGTGGGTTCAACCCACGAATTGCGCACTCTTTCACTGTTTAGTTCTATTTAGTTTTAATTTTATTCACTTTTTGCATCATTTACTCTTATGGTTACGTCACCTCACGGTGATGGCCAGCATGCTTCGACCTTTCCAGGTCGGGGTGTGTCAACCAGTTTCTATTGGTAGAATTATAGTAACAGTATATAGAAACAAAGAAATTATCTTTGCATCTTGCATATCAACAATCATAAAATGCATCAACCAATAAACTAAAAAATAAAAAAGACAAAGACAAAAAAACGTATGTTTTCCATTCAATAGAAAAAGTCTGCATAAAGATAAATTGGAATGATAAACATTCAAAATTTCACTTTTCACTTCACATAATTTGTTTGAAATCATTAATTACCATTAGATCAACTTCATAATGAAAAAAGATTACACTAAAATTTTAGAAATTGTTGCTTACCTATCTTCAGAAGCATCTTTATGATTTCTAAACATTTTTCTAAAAAAAAGTGGAAAGATGAATACAAACCTCCTCGGATGGACACACTAATAGGATCATCCAGACGACCATCAAATACTTCCAAAGATAATGACAGAAGTGGTGTCTCCATTACATGCTTCTCCGAGAGCCCCCTGTGAGAAAAAAAGAAAAGTAAAAATCAAAACTTGCCCCTGCCAAATATGAAAACCCCTACAAACCACACAATCAGAAAAATTAAATACTTTTTTTCTAAAATTAGGAGAGGAAAATAGAATGAGAATGGAAAATCCTAAAAAATAAGAAAGAAAAAAAGCCAAAATTATAGATCTAGAGAAAAAAATTACCCAAAGTTCCACTCAACACAAACATAAGGGCCAATGCGAAGGTGAGCATAAAGCCATGCCTTCTGCATGGTCTTGAGAAAGCTCACCAGATTATACCTCCCTTTAAAATTGTACTAAAACCTAGCATAAACCCAGAAGGTGAAATTAACTACAAAACTAAATATACAAAAGTATTCGTTTCAAATCTAAATTTATACCCCTTTATACTGGCTTCAAGGTGGTTTTTGTCGTAGCCATGTCCAAGACAATGCACCCAAGACTCCATACATCTACAGCAAGGTTTGCACCAACTGAGTTCTGTATAACCTGGGCAAGGAACCGAAATGAAGACTTAAGTAAAAGCAAAACCATCAAGAAGCATGCCACGAAGGAGAAAAATACAGTAACAAAAAAAAAAATTCACCCTCACAAACTTATCCTGTGAAGCTCCATTTGATTGCTCTAATCTTCATTAAGAAGATTGGTACTTGTCCAAATACATTACAAACTTCATTTAATTAAAGAAAACAAAAGCCAAAAATGTAGAAATCCAACACAATTAACGTAAAGAGAAGCATATGAAATCATTAAGATAACATATTAATACTACAATGTAATCAAACAATGATTATTCGACATTAAAACTAAGCCAGGAACAAAAACCTTTGAACTTTGTGCATAAAGCACACATGTTGTCTTAACTGTACAAACACTATTAACAACCTAAATTAACTCACAATTTAGTTCCATCAATATGATAGACATACCAAACTGTAAACAGACTAACAAAAGTAAACATAAACCCTCCCTAGAAATAGCCCAATGGTTGGATTATGTAGTCTGACTGTGCTGAACTAAATAAGAAAAAATTCAAGTGATCAAAGCTAATCTAAAGCTTTCTCCTCTCCCAAACACAGCAAGAATCAGAACATGCGTCGTCAATTTCAAGAAATTCATAGAAAGAGAGAAAGAAAGGGAGAGAGTAGCACAAACCTCAGATCGACTGGCCTCGATCCTCTAGATTCCCTCACTATCGTAGCAGAAATCGACAAAAGCATATATACAATGACATTTTATCAGCCACTGGTTGGACCACATTTATTACCTGCCATAAACGGAGAAACAATTTTGTATAAGAATCTGATAAGAATCTCATTCCACAAAACTTCTTCAGTCCGGGCCTAAACAACTGCAAGCAAAAAAATCCCCAAGATACATACTTTCATCCAGATCATCCACTGCCATTAACAAAACCACACCCTATATCTTCATTTAGCTAATAAGATTAAAAGAGTGAACTTATCACCCAAATAAAACAGGTAGATTAACGAATATGAGTTAAAAAGTGGAGGAAAGCAACAAAACCAATCAAACAACGAATTGTCAATAGAATAAAACAACAAATATAGATATTAGAATCCAAGTTTTTATGTTTTTTTTATTTTTTATTTTTTATTTTTTATTTTTTTATTTTTGTCAAATGAAGACTTAAATGTCACTCAACATTGTTTATAATTGCAGCTTCCTCTCTACCTGTAAAAGCATGGTGGTCTTAGCCAAACATACATTTTGATCATGCAGAATCGAGATGGAGAAAATATCTTCTGACAACAGAAATGGAAGTTCAAAATATTATTGAATCATCAAATGTTGAAATTATCAATCAAATATAGATAAACCACCACCAGCAACCAAAACAGTTTTTATTTTTTTAATGAAATTATACACCTCTCACCCAAGCAGCAACCAGTTCTTTTGAACTGAGCGTCTGTAAAACATATGAATACGGATATATTATAGAGAGCAACAATCACTAAATTTCTAACATCACCAGCATTCACAACATTAAGCGTTTAAGGAAACTATTTCATTTCATTTTAATTTTAGGTGACACAACTGATGCAAGAAAGGGTCGAGCAAGTAGCATGGCATCAAGAATAAAGGAAGATATTTAGGATGAACAATTAAAAGTTTTTGTAAATCATTAAATTTATGCTTACATAAAATATACATGCATACTTAATTTTTCATACAATTATACTTCACAACATAAACTGCATGTTGGGATTATTTGGTTGACTAAAAAGAAATTGATGGGTTAGAAAAAGCACAAAAATATATATATATATATATATAATATATATATAAAGATGAATGTTCTTATGTCGTCCTCCTCTTACATCGATAAAACACACACACACATGTGGTTTAATGCTCCAATATTCAATGAGAAGGCACCAGGCAAGAAGAAGCTCAAGGTTGGAAAGAAGCTTCCAAAGAGAACAATCTATAAAGCAGACCACAAAAATTAGACAAAACCCAAAAACTAAGTAGTAAAAAAAAACCCCTAAAATGAAAAGAAAAAAAAAACTGAATTTGCAAAAATGTCATAGCTTGTACCCTATCATATCCAAGTTGTCGTACATCCTCGAGCCTTTGCATTCATATATGCTTCCTTAATTTTAGTGTAAACCACCAAAATAAACTGCAAATATTCTAGAAATGGTAAAATGAACTGCAAACCCGTCAATCATTTCCCAAAATAAACTGCAAATCAGAAAATTACCTACTCCAAATCGGTTGGAGAACTCACCAGGAAACCAAGGCTTTTATGGGCTTAAAATTTCCTTCAAAGTGAGACTAAATTCACGGTTTTTCAGCAAGAGGTCATTGTGCTTCGTAGTTTCTAAAAGAGAATCGAAGAGATTTCTAACGGCTTGGTGGTTTTTAAGCTCGTTGGTGATTTCTGAGAGAGAATGCGAGGAGAGAAAATGGAGATGGAAGAAGATTCGAGGCTATGTTGTAGAAAAGCTGAATCGCTGGCTTCCACTAGGGGTGGGCAAACGGGTACAAGAACCGTGGGTCGGGGCGCGTAATCAAGGTTCGGGGCGGGTACGGGCCGGTTCCTAATTTTATAAAAGAGAAACGGGGCGGGGCGGGCCGGGGCTTTGAAATTTTAGGGGCGGGCCGGGTCCAGAAGTACAGAAAAATGGGTACCCGGACCGGCCCGTTTATAAACATAGCTTCTTCCCCAGTCACCCAACTCACCCTTCCACTCCTCGTTTTTATCATATTTTTCCGTGCGAAATGAAATTTCTCTGACTACAACCGGAATCAAATTTCACCCCTCCACTCCTCGTTATCATCGTCACCAACCATGTCGCCGTCGTCGAAGAAGATCACCCTAAAGAACTCGGACGGCGAGTCGTTCGAGGTCGAGGAGGCGGTGGCTCTGGAGTCGCAAATCATCAAGCACATGATCGACGACGATTGCGCCGACAACGGCATTCCTCTGCCCAATGTCAACGCAAGATTTTGGCCATGGTCATCGAGTACTGCAAGAATCATGTCGACGCCGTCAAGCCCAACGAGAAGATCTCCCGAGGACAATCTCAAGGGCTAGGATCAGGAATTCGTCAAGGTTGACCAACCTACACTCTCTGACCTTATTCTGGTATGTTTAAACCCCAATTTAACCTTGAATTTTGGTTTAATTCTTGTTCGTGATTGCTTGGTTTGATTCTAGGGTTTTAGAATTTGGGGATTCTATTGGGTTAGGGTTTTTTTTATTTGGGGATTGGGTTACTGATTTAGGGGTTTTCTACGATGGTTTGGTATGATTTAGGGGTATTCATAGGTTTCTATTTAAATTGGTTGATTTGTTGTTTCATTAATGATGGCTTATCTTGATATCGAATTGCTGATGGCTTATCTTGATATCGAATTACCGGTGGCAGGACGGCTAGTCGTTCGAGGTCGAGGAGGCGGTGGCGATTTGGAACTGGGTGTGGTGGCGATCTGGAGCTCTGTATCAAAGCCCAAAAAAAAAACGGACCCGTGGACCCGTCCCGAACCGGCCTATTTCAAACAGGCCGGGTTAGGTCTGGTTCCAGTGATTAGTTTTGCAATACTCGACCAGGCCCGGCCCGTGCCCACCCCTAGCTTCCATGATCATCAAGCATGACCGCAAACGCATAACACCCTACCTAGAGAAGAGAGATGGCTGTGATTGGAGGATAGGATGGAGGCAAGACCGTCGTTCTCGCAGGGTCTGCGAGATGGAAGAGGCAATGAAGGTTTGAGAAGGAAATGGAAAAGGCCAGCTTTACCATCGTTCTTCCCTTCCCACGATCATCAACATGTGTGCATCAAGATTAGTGGCAGAGAGAGCCTGGCAGAGCACCTACCGAAATATTTCTCTCACTCAATCCAAACCTGTAACTCGCATCTCTCTCCAATATATCAGGCTCTGTGTCTCCCTCCTCTGTAGTCGCTCTATCCCCCTCTCTCCGCTCGCCAAAGGCACACCCAGCTGTCTCCGAGTCAAAAATAGGAGTGATTGTCTCTCTCTAATTTGTCAGGCGTGATGTCCCCCTCCCTTCTCCGTCGCTGAGTTAAACGTGAAATGCAGCCAATGGTTGAAAATAGGTTTTTAAGCCTGAGTGGCAATTTTGTAAATTAAGTGAAAGGTGGTTAAAAGCATCCGAGCGGCAATCTTGTAAATAAATTGAAATGGGGTTCAAAACACTGTTCATTTGTACAGTGCAATTGAAAAGCCTTCTTTAGACTAAAGTAATCTATTTTCTAAATATTAACATAATATTCAAACCCAAGAGTTATTGTAGCAGTGGAATCGAGAGTCTGGTGTTAAATATGTTTATCCATTTTCAAGGGTTTAAGTATTAGTTATTATCTTATGTTAATATGTATTTTACTTCTTGTATTTTGCTTTCTTTTTTTTTTTAGTTGTTGTTCATTTAAGTTATGTTATTTAGTATTTTAATTAATAAAGAGATGATGTATTAGTCAACTAAATATGAAGGTTAGGAGGATTACCTAAATCTGCAAGTGATATACAAGATATACAAAATATGGCACATCTTTAGAAAGTTGTTATATCATTTAACACGTGTATAGTGATGCCATATTGAACTTGTTATATCATTTAACACGTTGTTTTTACATTTGGATACATGATATACAAGTTCAATGTAGTGTCAATATGCACTTATTTACAAGATATACAAGAAGTTTACCTAAATCCGTCTAGGCACCAGCCTGAAGTTTACCTAAATCCGTCTAGGCACCAGCCCGACGCCCGACTAACGCCTAGCGTTTTTTAGAACCTTGATATATATATATATTACATTGGTGAAAACACACATTTAAATTATATTCACCAATCAACTCATAGGTCTCTAACCCAGTAAAAGTAAGTGAGAACAGTCACACCATAATAATAACGAAAGTATGGACAATTAATAGCATAAGAAAGTCGAGTTCGGTAAGAAGCCTAGACGAGGAGTAGATATGACCTCGACTATAAGAATAAATGTATCTCGCAATATGGGTTACTATTAAACCCCACCCGCAAATTATTGTAAATTTCACAATTTCCCTAAAGATTTATTGAAATTTACATTTTAGTCCCCTATCCTTACCCAATCAAAATACTATTTTTCAGATTTTCTAAACTTCTCCACTTCTCCCCGCTTGCCACGTGGCAAGTACTCACCCACTACCTCTTTCTCTCTCTTCTCCCCAAGCTCTCTCTCTCACTTTCACTCTCTATCTCACTCTTGGATCTCTTTCACAGTTCACCCTCTCTCTTCTCTCCGGCGAGACACAGAAACACCCACACACCCCAAAACATCCCCAACGTCGACACCACCACCACTACTGTTGGCTCCCTCTCCCTCTCCCTCGTCTCTGTAAAGCACGGGACACCCAAAGTCCACCCAAAAACTCCTCGGCAAACACATGACCTTTGAACACAGATTCCAGCCAACTCTGGCCACCATTTGATGGGTAGATTGCATGCTAGAATGGAGGATCGAGGCCGATCGGAGCTTTGGAAGCACCGGCTTCCTTTTTACCTCGAAACCAGGTTGTTGGGTCGACTAGACCCAAAACCCCAAGCCTAAGTCTTTTAGCCCAGAACCTTGGGTCGGGCCTTAAAGCCCAACCCATTAACCCACCAAACCCAGACCCTTAGGGTCGTGTAGATTTGTGCCTTTAGGCCGTTGTATTTGAGCCCAATTCCCTTGAAACCCTAACCCAAAAACCCCAAAGAACCGGCGCTGGGACCGAGTGGAACTTGGGTCTCTGGCCCGTTAACCCTAAAACCCCAACCCTTCTGAAAACCCTTAGACCTTCGGCCCATAAGGCCCAACCCTTTAAGCCCAGAAACCCTTCGGCCCAAGCCCAAAACCAGATAACCTAGGAACCCCAGGCAGCGAGTCAAGGCGTGTGGGCCTGCGCGTGAAGGGGCACCGGTGCTGACGAATTTTTTGGCGACCCACATCGGCACGTGGGGGTACTTGATGTCCCCTTTTAGGTTTTATGATGTCCGTTTTTTGAAATTCAATCTTTTGAGTATAGTTTTATTAATTGTACCCTTTATATGCTTAGGTGCAATTATTAACAGCGATTTCATCTTTCTTATTTCTTACGAGTCTTCGACGACAAAGTATCTGTGTGTAAACCCCTTCTAAAATGCATGTTTTAATAGTAGAAATGTATACATGAAAAGCATGATTTAATGATTACGTTTTATGAAACATTTTATGAGATATTATGCTTACGGCGAATATTTTGGAATATCATATTTTATCGAACTAATGTTCTTTGTAGTGTATATGATGGATGACTATATACTATTTAAAACATGTTTTTACATTCTTCATAGTATAGATGATGGATGACTTTATACTTTGAAGATGATTTTGAGATATATATGTACCTATGTTTGGAAAGAGTATATTCAATGCTTTTGTGCATATCTAGTGGTCACTGTCCTGCCTACGGGCGATGATACTTATATTGACCTTCAGGTTGGGTGTTGTATGAGCCTACGGGCGATTGATACTTGTGAAGGAAATGTTCTGAAGGAAGAGTTCTATATGCCTTCGGGCGATACTGATACCACTAGTTAGCACACCATATACGATATATGTTTTATGAAAGGTCTTATGGCATGCTAGGGTTTTCGGCAAATCTATCACCTATTATGCTATTAGTTTTCCTAAAACTTTGGGGGTTAGTATGTTGAATAACTATTTTATTATATATATATATATATATATATATATATATCAACTTGGTCTACTCATGTTTGTTTTGCACCCCATCAAGACATAGGAACGAGGAATACGATCCGACATACGATGCATTCCCCTACCAGTGATACCGCATCATTCTCTCTACTTTGACTTCTATTGTAATAACACCCCTCTATTTTATCTTCCGCTTGTACTATGAATTACATGTATGCTCTGAACATATCAAGCATTAGCATTATATTCATGGTTGGCAATTGAATATTACTATGGTATTTTGTAAGACGTATATTTGAGTATTACTTGCATAGTCACGCACAAAATTTATATGCATGTTTTACATGTTCTTAGCACATGCATTCATTAAATGGCTTTCGTCACCCTCGGGTGTCGATCAGCACGTGGCCATCCCAAAGTCCCTCGGACATCAAGATCGGGGCGTGTCAGTTACTATCATGCTTAACTGTTTTTATAGTAATAAGTCGTCGGTCGATGTATTGGCCAATATAACTTATGAGTTACCATCACTAGCTTTAGTGGTTTTGTTAAGGGGTTGGATTCAATTATGACCTTAGAAGATTATATTGCAATTAGCCACGTTAGACAAGTTTTGATATGTGGTTGCACTTTTTATCCCACTTTTTAAAAATTGCTCTTTTGATCAATTTTGCATGTGAAAAGCCCATACTGCCCTTCATTGATGAAAAAACCAACAACACCCAACAACACTGTCAGTTTCTCATTACTCCACCTCTCTGATCCGTTCTTCTTCTTCCTCTCTCTCTCTCTCTCTCTCTCTCTCTCTCTCATCTTGCTTTAGCTCATATTCGATTTTTGGGTTCGAAATTTTGTTTTGGTGGTTGGGGAATGAAGAAGGTGAGGGTTCTTCAATGAATTATTACGGCTGAGGTGGTTCAAAATCAAAAAATGGGGATGTATCATTTGGACGTCATTACATTGTTGTTGTGGTTATGTTGGTTCAAAATCATAAAAGGAGGAGCATCATTGTGGTGTCATTGGATTGTTTTTATGGTTATGTTGGTTTCAAAATCATAAAATGGGGAGTATCATTTTAGTGTCGTTGTAGCTTCTCAGATTATTGTTGTTGCAGTGGTTGTTCAAAATCCTGAGACTTTTTGTTTAAATCAAATTAAAATGTAAGTCCTTTTTGGTTAAATGAGGTTCTTCGAAAATGAGTTTTTGGTTGTTTTTTTAAATTATTGGGGTGTAGTTGTGGCATCATCGTGGTGTTGTCTAAGTGGTGGTTCAACGTCAAAAAAGGGGAGGAGGGGGGTCGTATTGTTGCACCCTTTTCGATTAATGAAGGGCACTATGAACTTTTCACGGGCAAAATTCATCAAAAGAGCAATTTTTAGGAAGTGTAATCAAAAGTACAACCAAATATTGCAACATGTCTATTGTGGCTAATTGCCCAAGATTAATGCATAAACTTAAACTTATGTGCACCGGGATCTCATGAAGTAGGTTCATATAGGTACGGACAAGTTACTTGTTGACCAAGTGTGCATTGTATTGACACAAATGATTTATGAATCAAATTACAGGAACATAAATGTATATGTAGAAGATATTACTGGCTGATTCTATACGGTTATGAAACAAGAATTGGCCAATAAATTTTGATCTTTATTACATGATAAGAGAGATAGACTCATAATTAAACACAATTGGTGACAACCAACAATCCATCGTTGGATATGAAGTGGTTACAAAATAAGAAATTTGATCAAGTAGATTTGGATCCCTTACATAACAAGTTGACACGTGTGATAAGTTGACTACAGAAGTAAAATAAACATACGACCAGAGGCACAATAAAGTGCCTCGTACAGTACAAAGCCTGTCAAGCGCCCTTTTATTCTAATTCAACAACCCAAAACGGGTTGAATCTTGAAAGACAGAACAACCACACGACCAAACAAGTTGGAGTGACACTGATCATCACTAGCTTCTTGCAGGCTTCCACCAAAATCTATGCAATTCCAAGCTTTTTCCTTATAAGCATGGCGTAATCGTAGACCTTTTCCTGCTCGGGAAGCGACTTGGACACGCTCTCCTTCTCCATGCACCTCTTAACCCAGGCAATAAATTCTGGGTGCTCTGCCTCTACACTAAAGTTGCCAAATTTTTCATACACAAGAAACCAGCTATAGTACGGAAGAAGCGTCACGTCCACGAATCCGAGGGTATTCCCCCCAAAGAAAGGCTTGTCTCCAAGCTCTCGTTCTAACACGCCAATGCAGTCGAGAAATTCTTTTTTTGCTGCGTCCTGTTCTTCTCCTTTGGTTGCCCAAAGCTTCATCCCAATCTCATACATCTGCATTTCACATCCCCAAAAATTCAGGGAAATTAATATACATTGTTTTGAGCAAGTTCAGATCACAAACCTTAAACCTTAAACCCGAAACTGTAACATGAAACCTTAATCAACTATGTTTTAAAAGCGAGCGTAATATTAACCTTGAAAACATAAACAGAGATCTAGTTTCCATTTAGTTTTCCTTCTAATACAAATCCTAAATGGTAAAACCGTTACACCCTAAACACTTCTAATCTTAAAATTCTAAAACAACATTGTTTTAATAACCAGCTCAAATATCCGTAAGCATTTAACCAAAAACGAATTAGCAACGCGTGAGGTTTTAAGCACTTATGCTAGATACTCTCAACATTTAAACATAAAAAATATAACCAGATGATCTATTTCCCATGTTTTCAATTGTTTCAAACCAAAAATATTCAAAACAAAACAAAAATACTGCAAATAAGTAAATTAATGAGTAAAAATCACCTTCTTGTCGACGAAGTCAGCCCAGAACCTGGCCTGGGCTCTGAGGTAAGAGTCGGAGGGCAAGAGTGGAGCCTTATGATTCCAAACTTCGTCAATGTACTGAAGCGCAATGAGGGACTCGGAGACCGGTTTTCCATTGTGAATGAGAACCGGGATCTTCTTGTGAACCGGGTTCATCTGCAGCAACAGTGGGCTCTTGTTCCACAAGTCCTCATCTTTGTACTCATACACAATGCCCTTCTCAGCCAGAGCAATCCTCAGTCTTATCCCAAATGGGCTTGGCCAGAAACCCAACAACACCACCTCATCCGCCATTGAAGGCTGATCAGATTTGAACAAAGTTTCTAAGGTTACAAAAAGCGGTGACTGTGAGTGTGAGTAGTGGGTGAAGAAGCAGACTAGCAGATTGAGTATTTATAGACAGAAAATGCAGAGGAGAAGCAGTCGTCAAAGACTCCGGACATGGAGATATTCAACTTCTCTTAATTTCTTGTACATACCGATTCGAGAATCTTCCAATTGGACGGCGATTATGTCACTGCTCTCGACATCAAATCCGGCATTTTCCTTTTATATTTCTTTGTTAATGCATGTTGATTTGTAATAATAGATAATACGTGTTTTTATTAGTCGGATTATAGCATATGAATATATTCCTTTATAATAATTCTAATTTCTTGGTGGAAAAGATATCAATTTTAGGTCGACGAACTTGTACAAGGAGGTAGTCTTTGTGTCAGGACCCACCTCGAGCTGATACTTTAATTCTTTTGAGTCATTTTATCTAAAACTCGGCATTGTTTGTTTTTTTTTTAAGTGGGGAGAGAATCCTCGCCAGATTCTCTCTGTGAGGATTTCGGAATTCTCTAATCACATCTATTTATTGTATATTGTGCGGTCAATTTTCGTCAAGTACTGTTTATATTCAATTTTAAATATAAAAAATTACAATAATTTTTTACCGCACAATATACGATGAACAAATATGATTTGAGGATTCCCGAAATCCTCACAAAGAGGATCCGACGAGGATCCAATTTCTTTAAAGTGTAATGCTAGAGAAACCATATATAATAATTTTTTACCGCACAATATACGATGAACAAATATGATTTGAGGATTCCCGAAATCCTCACAAAGAGGATCCGACGAGGATCCAATTTCTTTAAAGTGTAATGCTAGAGAAACCATATATATATATATATATATATATATATATTACATTAGTGAAAACACACTTTTAAATTATATTTACCTATCAACTCATAGGTCTCTAACTCAGTAATGGTAAGTGACAACAATCACACCACAATAATAACAAAAGTGTCGACAATTAATAGCACAAGAAAGTCAAGTTCGGTCAGAAGCCTCGACGAGGAGTACATATGACCTCGACTATAAGTATAAATTTATCTCGCAATATGGGCTACTATCATGCTTGACTGCTTTTATGGTAATAAGTCGTTGGTCGATGTCTTGGCCAATATAACTTATGAGTTATCTGTAGAATTATCAGAGACGGGTCATACGGCCCACTTCCAATAATACCGATATTGTCCCCAACTTGGTAATTACCACCTGCACAATCCGTCAGGTGTGGGGTTTTATCACAAAAGGCCTCGGTATTAGTTAGAGTGGGGTTAGGATATTTAAACTCTTCTTTTGTCATCTTTTGTCATTGATACGGTCGATGTGAGACATTTCAACATTATCATCACTAGCTTTAGTGGTTTTGTTAGAAGCTAGATCAATTATGACCTTAGAAGATTATATTGCAATTAGCCACATTTGACATGTTTTGACATGTGGTTGGACTTTTGATCACACTTTTTTAAAAAATTGCTCTTTTGATCAATTTTGCCTGTGAAAAGTTTATACTGCCGTTCATTGATAAAAAAAAAAACCCACCAACACCCAACGACACTCTCAAATCCATTCTCAGATCCATTCTTTGGTTGCTCCTCTTTGACTAATCAAATTTGAAGCGGCAAAGAACATCTAGAACACCATGGAAGTTGGTGAGCTTCTAATTGCTCCACCTCTCTGATCCATTCTTCTTCTTTTTCCTCTCTCTTCTTGCTTTAGCTCATTATTCGGTTTTTGGATTCGAAATTTGGTTTTGGTGGTTGGGGAATGAAGAGGGTGAGGGTTCCTTCAATGAATTATTGCGGCTGAGGTTGTTCAAAATAAAAAAATGGGGGTGTATCATTTGGACGTCATTAGATTGTTGTTGTGGTTGTGTTGGTTCAAAATCATAAAAGGAGGAGCATCGTTGTGGTGTCATTAGATTGTTGTTATGGTTGTGATGGGTTCATAATCATATCATGGGGAGTATCGTTGGAGTTTGTAGCTTCTCAGATTATTGTTGTTGCAGTGGTTGTTCAAAATCCTGAGACTTTTGGTTTTAATCAAATTGAAATGTAAGTCCTTTTTGGTTAAATGAGGTTCTTTGAAAATGAGTTTTTTGTCGTTTTTTTTTAATTATTAGAGTGTAGTAGTGGCATCATTGTGGTGTTGTCTAAGTGGTAGTTAAACATAAAAAACGAAGGGGGGTGTCGTTGGAAGTTGGGTGTCTATATTGTTGCACTCTTTTTTATTAATGAAGGGCACTTTTCACAGGCAAAATTGATCAAAAGAGCAATTTTTTAGAAAGTGTAAAAAAAAATGCAACCAAATATCGAAACATATCTATTGTGGCTAATTGCCCAAGATTATATCAAATTAATGCATAACTTAAACTTTGTGCATGGGGATCTCATGAAGTAGGTTCATATAGGTACGGACAAGTCACTTGTTGACCGGGGGTGCACTGTATTGACGAAAATGAAATATGAATCATATTACAGGAACAAAAATGTACAAGTAGAAGATATTACTGATTGATTCTATATGGTTATGAAACAAGAATTGACCAATTAACTTTGAATCATTATCACCTGATAAGAGAGATAGACTCATAATCAGGGCCGGCCCAGGCCCAGTGCAAGCAGGGCGACTGTTCAGGGCCCAAAAAAATTAGGGGCACCAAAATTATTAGGATGATATATTTATATATGTTTTTAAAAAGTATAAATTTATAAAATATGGTTCAAAGACATAGAAATTTAATTAGAAGTGGTGGTTTGTCATTTGAAAATAATGAGGAGGTCTTGGGTTCAAAAACACCATGTGTGCTTATTTACTTTCCATTTTTTATAAATTTCTTTTTATAAGAGTATAAATTTATAAAATTTGGTTAAAGGATCAAGAAGTTTAATTAGAAACAATGATATACTCTTATAAAATTTGGTTAAAGGATCAAGAAGTTTAATTAGAAACAATGATTTTTGTTGTTTAAAATTAACAAGAGGTCATAAGTTCGAAATGCTATGTGCATGTTTATTTTTTTCAATTTTTACAAATTTTTGTTTGGTTGTTAATTTATTTTTAGTTACTATCTGGTTATGTGGGTTGTTTCTAAATTATTAAGTGTAAAAATAAATAATTTTTTCAATGTCTTATGTGTAAAAATAAATAATTTTCTTATATGAAATTAGAGCTTTTTTTTTAACGTCGTCCCAGACCTCAAAAATCTCTAGACCGGCCCGGCTCATAATTAAATACAACTGTAGTCAACCAATAATCCGTTGGTCGATACGAAGTGCTTGCAAAATAAGAAATTTGATCAAGTAGATTTAGATCCCTTACCTAACAAGTTGACAAGTGTGATAACTTGACGACAAAAGCAAAATAAACGTACGACCAGAGGCGCAATAAAGTGCCTCGTACAGTACAAGGTTTGGTCAAGTGCCCTTTTATTCTTATTCCACAACCCAAAACAAGTTGAATCTTAAAAGACAGAACAACCACACGACCGAACAAGATGGAATGACATTGATCATCAATTGCTTCTTGCAGGCTTCCACCAAAATCTACTCAATTCCATGCTTTTTCCTTACAAGCATGACAAAATCGTAGACCTTTTCCTGCTCGGGAAGCGACTTGGACACGCTCTTCTTCTCCATGCACCTCTTAACCCAGGCAATAAATTCTGGGTGCTCTGCCTCAACACTGAAGTTGCCAAATTTCTCATACACAAGAAACCAGCTATAGTATGGAATAAGCGCCACGTCCACGAATCCGAGGGTATTCCCCCCAAAGAAAGGCTTGTCTCCAAGCTCTCTTTCTAACACGCCAATGCAGTCGAGAAATTCTTTTTTTGCTGCACCCTGTTCTTCTCCTTTAGTTGTCCACAGCTTCCTCCCAATCTCATATATCTGCATTTCACCATCCCAAAATTCCAAGAAAATTAATAATTATTTTGAGCAAGTTCAGATCCTCTGCTTATATCTTTCTAATAGATACATCACAAATTCACAATCCCTAAACCTTAGACCCGGAACCGTAACATGAAATCTTAGTGAACTATATTTTAAAAGCGAACATACTATTAACCCCGAAAACATAAACAGAGATCCAGTTTCCGTTTAATTTTCCTTCTAATACAAACCCTAAGTAGTAAAATCATTACAATCTTATAATTCTAAAACAACGTTGTTCAATTGTTTCAAACCAAACATATTCAAAACAAAACAAAAGTACTACAAATAAGTAAGTAAATTAATGAGTAAAAATCACCTTCTTGTCGACGAAGTCAGCCCAGAACCTGGCCTGGGCTTTGAGGTAAGAGTCATAGGGCAAGAGTGGAGCCTTATCATTCCAAACCTCATCAATGTACTGAAGCGCAATGAGGGACTCACAGACCGGTTTCCCATTGTGAATGAAAACCGGGATCTTCTTGTGAACCGGGTTCATCTGCAGCAACAGTGGGCTCTTGTTCCACAAGTCCTCATCTTTGTACTCATACTCGATGCCCTTCTCAGCCAGAGCTATCCTCAGCCTCATCCCGAATGGGCTTGGCCAGAAATCCAACAACACCACCTCATCCGCCATTGAAGGTTGATCAGATTTGAACAAAGTTTCTAAGGTTACAAAAAGCTGCGATTGTGAGTAGTGGTGGTAGAAACAGACTAGCAGATTGCGTATTTATAGACATAAAATCAAAGGAGAAGCAGTCGTCAAAGGAGATATTCGAGAGTGATTATGTCACTGCGCTCGACATCAAATTTGCATTTCCTATCTTTCTTTGTTAATTTATGTTGATTTGTAATAATATAATATATTACGTGTTCTTATAGTCGGACTATAGCATTTAAATATATGGAAAACTAATGAAAATGGCTTGAAAACTTTGAATTTTAATGATAAGGACAAAATAAAGGGTAAAGTGAATAGTATCAGGATTGACTTTTTAGTGTAAAAATATGGTTTTTCGTTAAAGTGAACAGTACCGAGTGTTTTTCGTTAAAATTCCCTTAAATATATTGTTTTATAATGATTCTATTTTCTTGCTGGAAAAGATATCAATTTTTGGTTGACGAACTTGAACAGGAAGGTAGAGTCTTTGTGTCGGGACCCACCTCGAGCTCATACTTTAATTCTTTTGAGTTATTACTATAGTCTCAAGCACTGCTGTGGCAGCGGTGTTTCTAGTTTTCTGTTTTCTTCGGTCCCGACTTTTGGTTGGGCTTGTTTTGGTGTGTTTGGTTGGTCCCGTTTTGTTTTGGGTATCTGTTTTGGGCCTTGGTTGTAAGTTTGTGTAACTTACCCCTAATTTTGAGTTATTTACCTTTGTGCTATTGTCCTGATTTGGGTCAAGTTCGGTAAGGAGCCTTCGAATGGAGCAGATCTGACCTCAACTATAAATATGTATTTCGCATAAGTTTTACTATCACTCTTGGTAATATTTACTTATGAGTTACTGTCACTAGCTTTTGGTTTGGTGGTTTTGTTAGATGATAGATCTAATTATGACCTCAGAAGATTATAGGGCAATTATAATTATTTTTTAAAGCAAGGGTTATTTTGGAAATAATGG
Organism: Malus sylvestris; assembly: GCF_916048215.2. Taxonomy (NCBI): domain Eukaryota; kingdom Viridiplantae; phylum Streptophyta; class Magnoliopsida; order Rosales; family Rosaceae; genus Malus; species Malus sylvestris. The sequence goes on along the minus strand of NC_062264.1, from coordinate 33,625,418 downwards.
TGGGTGGGAATAGAGTTTATATTTTTTTTTTCATTTTTTATGATGGGTGTAAATATAAGATGGGTGGGGAAATAAAACATTGGGGTGGGCACAACATCACTCTTAAAAAATTGTTCTTTTGATCAATTTTCCTATGAAAAGTCCACATTGCCCTTCGTTGATCTTTCTATTGGTCATCATGTCCTTCATTGATAAAAAATAAAAAATAAATAATAAATAAAAAAACCACCAACACTCAACAACACACTCAAATCCATTCTTCGATTACGCCGTCTTGACTAATCAAATTTGGAGCCGTATATAACATCTGGAACACCATGAAAGGAGGTAAGCTTCTTATTGCTCCACCTCCCATATCCATTCTTCTTCTTCCTCTCTCTCTCTCTCCTTCATCTTGCTTTAGCTCAATTATTTGATTTTTTGCATTTGAAATTTGGTTGTGGTGGTTAGGGAATGAAGGAGGGGATTCCTTGAACAAAGTGTTGTGGCTGAGGTGGTTCGAAATCAAAAAAATGGGGGTGTGTCATTGTGGCATCATCAGATTGTTGTTGTGGCTGTGTTGGTTCAAAATCATAAAAAGGGGAGTATTGTTGGAGTGTCGTTATAGTGTCATCAGATTGTTGTTGTAGTTGTGCTAGTTCAAATCAGAAAATAGAGAGTATCATTGGAATGTCGTTGTGGGTCGTCATATTGTTATTGTTGCACTAGTGGTTCAAAATCCCAAGACTTTTGGTTTAAATCAAATTGAAATGCCTTTTTGTTAAATGGAGTTATTTGAAAATGAGGTTTTGGTTGTTTTTTAAATCAGTGAAGTGTAATTGTGGTGTCATTGTGATGTTCTAGTCTGAGTGGTGGTTCAATATCGAAACAGCAGTGTCATTAGAGCATCGCTGTATTTTTGCCTCCTTTCTAATTAATGAAGAGCATTATGAATTTTTAACATGCAAAATTGATCGAAAGAGCAATTTTAGAAAGTGTAATCAATAGTGCAACCAAATGTCAAACACATGTGTATTGTAGCTAATTGCCCAAGGTTATATCCAATTCATGCATAACTTATGCGCAGAGACAGATCTACAAAGGGACCTGGGAGGTCCCAACACCCCTCGGCTATCTTAAAATGCTGCTAGAAATTTTCTGAAGGACCAACACGAGGTCTTGTAGACTGTGATGCAGGTTGCAGCTTGCAACAGAGAAGAAGACAGCAGGGGAGAAGAAAGAAAACAGGGCATTTTAAAAAATTGGTCCAAAACGCAGTGTTTTGGCCAATTTGTTATTTTAAAAAAAAAAGCCTATAAGACAAAACAAACGGTGCCGTTTGTCTCCACCATTTGCTACATGATTCCATATTCTTTTTTAAGGCCTAGCCCCACATGGGCCATCTTTCTAATCCCGAGAGTCTCTTTCGCTTTTCCTTTCTCCGTTCCTCTGCTTTTTCCCCCTAATCCCCCCATCTTTCTTATATTCACCCAAAACCCTAAATTTCTAATCCCACCCAATCCCATATTATAATTACATTACTCCAATATCATACCTCCACTTGTTTGTTTCAATTCTCCAAGCCAACACTATTTGGTTCCAAATTCAAGTAAGTTTTTTAGTATTCTAATCTAATCTCAATTAAATTATATTAGATATTGGTGGAGATTTTTAGTCTATTATTGATATGATTGTTGATATGTTTTATGTTTGTATACTCATTTTATCATTGAAATTTAGGTGGAATTGTTGTTTATTGGTTGATTGGTATATGTTTTGTGTTTTTGGTTAAATGTGTAGTTTATAAATAAGAAATATGGAAAGATTTTTCAAGCCAAAGCCAATAACACCATCTACTTGTTCGGGTAGTTCGAGCTCAAGACAAAATGAGTGTGACATTGATTTTAATAATCTTGAGAGAGACCCGGGAAAAAGAATTCGAATGAAGGACTATCCTTCTAATATTCAAGATGAGGTCCGAAGAGCATATTTGCAAATGGGACCTTGTAGGCCTACAAAGTATGAGTTCCCATACTCTTTGCATGCAAAGAAAAAGTGACGATTTGTTGTTTCGTGGTTTGAAGAATATGATTGATTGGAGTATAGTATATCTAAAGATGCGGCATTTTGTCTTCATTGCTATCTCTTTAAAATCAACTTTTCACAATTAGGAAGCAATGCCTTCACTAGGTATGCTTTAAGAAATAGAAGAATGCAAGAGAATGTTTTGACAAACATGTTGGTCCTATTGGTAGTTTCGACAATAAAGCTAGAGAAGCGGCTAGTTATCTAATGAACCAAATGACACATATTGAAGCAGTTGTAATCAAATAGTCAGAAGAAGAGTGAAATATCGTCTTTGGTTGAATGCATCAATAGATTGCACTAAGTTCTTGTTGCGACAAGGCCTTCCTTTTCGTGGCAACGATAAAAGTGACACTTCGAATAATAGGGGAAATTATTTAGAGCTCTTGCAATTCCTTGCGGAGCATGATGAGAAAATAAAGGAAGTTGTGTTGAAAAATGCTCCGGGAAATCTCGAGCTAATAGCTCATTCAATTCAAAAAGATATTGTCAATTCATGTGTCTTCGAAACTATTAAGGCTATTATGAAAGAAGTGAAAGAGAGTAAATTCTTTTCTATAATGGTAGATGAATCATGTGATATTTCAACAAATGAGCAAATGGCGATGATTTTGCGTTATGTGGACAACAAAGGTCAAGTAATTGAAAGGTTCGTGGGAGTCCAACATGTTACCGAAACAACTTCAAGTAAACTAAAGGAGTCCGTTGATGAATTCTTGAAACTACATGATTTGAGCTACTCCAACCTACAAGGTCAAGGTTATGATGGCGTGAGTAATATGAGAGGTGAGTTCAATGGCCTTAAAAAAAATTTGGATGAAGAAAGTTGTGCATTCTATGTTCAGTGTTTTGCTCATCAACTACAATTAGCTCTTGTTGCCGTTGCAAAGAAAAACTCTGATGTTGCCGCTTTTTATACATTGACTAATAGTTTGGTGAATGCTGTTGGATGCTCATGTAAGCGTCGTGATGCACTTAGAGAGAAACAACAAGAAAATCTCATGAAAGCTATTGAAAATGATTGTCTTGAAACGGGGTAAGGGTTAAATCAAGAAACTAGTGTCAAACGTGTTGGGGATACACGGTGAAATTCACATTATGGTGCTTTGATTAGTTTGATTACAATGTTCTCATCTGCGGTGGACGTGCTTGACATGATTGTTGAAGATTGCTACAATGATAATGTTGGTGAAGCAAAAAGGTTATTAAAAGATTTACAATCTTTTGAGTTTTTGTTCCTCCTCTTTTTGATGAAATCCATATTAGGAATTACAAACGATTTGTCACAAGCATTGCAAAAAAAAATAGATCAAGAGATTGTGAATGCAATGGCTTTAGTCAAGACATGTAAAGAACAACTACGTTGTATGAGGAATGATGAAAATTTTGATCTTTTGGTTGATAAAGTATCATCTTTTTGTGTTGAACATGAAATTGAGGGGCCTAATATGGATGATTTATCTGTTATTCAAGGGAAATCATTGCTTAAGGCTCCAAGAAAGACCAATCATCATCATTACAAAGTTGAGCTCTTTTTTGAGGTCATTGATTTCCAACTTACAGAATTAGATGATCGTTTCGCTGAAGGTAATACCAAATTGCTTATTTGCTTGGCATGTTTGAGTCTGAATGATTCATTTGTAGCTTTTGATAAAGAGAAGCTTGTTCGCCTTGCTCATATGTATCCTAAAGATTTTACGGATCGAGATAGATCGGCACTTCAAGATCAACTTGATATTTACATTCATTTTGTGCGTTCTGATAATGATTTTTCTCAATTGATTAATGAGCTTGCTAAGAAAATGGTGGAGAAAGGGTTGCATCGAACATTTGCATATGTATATTCGCTTGTTCAGTTGGCTTTGGTTTTACCGGTTGCAACTGCTTCAGTGGATATGGCATTTTCCGCTATGAATATCATTAAGGGTCCACTTCGCAATAAAATGGGAGATCAATGGTTGAGTAACAGCTTAGTTGTTTACATTGAGAAAGATGTTTTTTCATGTATTGGTAATGAAGCTATCATGAAACATTTTCAGACTATGAAACCTCGTCGTGGACGCTTGAATTATGATTTTATAGCTTGTAATGTTGTTTTGCACATGATTTTTGAATGAAATGTATTATATTTAACTTTTCGATGTTATTTTTGTCTATAAATTTTTTGACCTTTATTATTGGGACCCCCCGAGTTTAAAATTCTGGATCCGCCACTGCTTATGCGCATGTAGGTTCATATAGGTATGAACAAATCAGTTGTTGACCGAGTGTGCACTATATGGACGAATATGAAATATGAAACAAAATACAAGAACAAAAATGTATATGTAAAAGATATTATTGGCTGATTTCATACTGGTTATGAAATAAGAATCGGCCAATATAAGTGAGACTGAAACGCAGGTGTCAGATATTGGCAAGAAGCAAATTCATTTGCAAGAAGTTTGTGCGTCAAGACAACAATGGCGGAGTCGGAAGAGGTTTTATGTATTTGAGAGCTGTGGAAACTTGAGCATAGAAGCAGAGTGCCAAGATCATTGCATGGGCAAATAGGTGCTTGCAGAGGGAGAGCATGTCGAAATCTCTTGCTGACCTTAAAATGGTGTATGAGATGTTAAAAAAAAATCTTTTGATGACTGCTAGGATGCGTTCTTTTAGTTCATTTCCTTTTCAGTTTGGTTTTCTGTCGAGATGTTCACGTAAGATCCTTTGTTGTGTCTGCTGCACATGCTCTCATGGGACTGAAAAATGTTAAGTCAAAGTTGGATAGGAGAAAATTCACTGTATAATTGGTTGCATACAACTATGAATCTCTGTCACTTGATAAGAGAGATAAACTCATGATTAAATGCAACTGGTGACAACCAATAATTTACCGTTCAATATGGAGTGGTTACAAAATAGGAAATTTGATGAAGTAGATTTAGATTCCTTACCATAATAAGTTGACGACAGTATAATAATTTGACTAGAGAAGCAAAATAAACATATGACCAGAGACACAATAAAGTGCTCGTACAGTACAAGGCTTGGTCAAGTGCCCTTTTATTCTAATTCAACAACCCAAAAGAGGTTGAATCTTGAAATACAGAAAAAACCAAATGAGCTAGCAATATCTACTCAATTCCAAACTTTTTCCTTATAAGTGTGACAAAATCGTAGACCTTTTCCTGCTCGGGAAGCGACTTGGACACGCTTTCCTTCTCCATGCACCTCTTGGCCCAGGCAATAAACTTTGGGTGCTCTGTCTCAACACTGAAGTTGCCAAACTTTTCATACACAAGAAACCAACCATAGAATGGAAAAAGCGCCACGTCCACGAATCTGAGGGTCTCCCCCTCAAAGAAGGGCTTGTCTTCGAGCTCTCCTTCTAACACGCCGATGCAGTCGCGAAATTCTTTGTTTGCTGTATCCTGTTTTTCTCCTTTGGTTGTCCACAGCTTCCTCCCAATATCATATACCTGCATTTCACATCCCAAAAATTCAGGAAAATTAATATACATTGTTTTGAGCAAGTTCAGACCTTCTGCTTATATCTTTCTAAATATACATCACAAACCTTAAACCCGAAACCGTGACATGAAATCTTAATCAACTATGTTTTAATAGCGAACATAATTTTAACCCCGAAAACATAAACAGAGATCCAGTTTCCATTTAATTTTCCTTCTAATGCAAATCCTAAGTAGTAAAATCATTACACCCTAAGCACTTATAATCTTAAAATTCTAAAACAACATTGTTCAATTGTTTCAAAACAAAAATAATCATACAAATAAGTAAATTAATGAAATCTGAACTGTCTGATACAAATTTGCAAAAGGGTTGCAGAAGGTTAGCTTAGATATGAAGCTGTGGTTGGTGGAGGAGGTAGTAGTGGCTGGTGTGTGTGCGTATTTATAAACAAATGTTGAGAGGGAAAACTAAAGGGGCAGTAGTCAACGGACAGCAGAATGGAGATATTCCATTTTTCTTCCTTGGTGGACACATTCGAGATCATTCTATTTGGATTTTATTATGTCACCGTTTTCGACATCAAAATCTTGAAATTATTCAATTTTTAGGTAAATATTTTATTGTTCCAATGAAGGCTCACTGGGGGCATATGTCCTTACTCAGGTGATTCGTTTGTTAAGTTGTAAACTACAATTATATAATACACACGCGTTATCTTTGAAGACAATATATGTATTTAATATTCAACACCTTCATACTGCATATACTCCATATTAAATATTATAAGAGCAAAAGTGTTCTTGTTCTGTCATTCAAACTTAAAAAACCTCTCCTGTGTAATCATGTATTAATATTTTTCTTATGACTTTGCCACTTTCCACTACTACATTGAAATTTTTCATAACATTGGAATTGTGATGCATTATAATTTGAAATCATCTCTATTATCATATTAGGTATAAGTCATACTATAATAAGGTTTTCTTAGTTAATTTTCAGGTTGCCCCCACTAGAAGAAATTTCTAACTCCGTCCCTGACCACCACCATCTTCCACCGTTTTGCGCCTAATGAACTTGAAACAACGAATCTGAGTGCTTTAAGAGCCTATGGCCTTCAGACCCTCTATTAGCAATTAAGCCGAGCGCTTTCCCGTAAAATACTTTTCGATCGCTAATGTTGTAAGTTGGTCACTGACAGCATATGTTTAGGATTGACACGCGACGATTTACTGCAGGAGGTGTAGGGAATACAAACAAGAAATACTAATATGGAATTAACAGTATTTAATAAGATGGTGAGTTCTGTTACAAATGATTACAACAACTCTATAACGAAAGCAAGTAACCCACAAAGAAAGTCCAAGAAATACAAGAAAGATATAGGGGTAACCTAAGCACTCTAAGCTCTTGACCTCTGACTGCTACCCCAAAGCTCCTCGTAGCGAAGCTCGGCCACTTGCAAAATCGCCCCCTACACCATGGAAATGATGTACCCGGAAAATCAACAACCCAGCAGCTACGAAGCTCGTGTGAGCGACAATAATCCGACGTGTGATAATCATAAAACAAATCTATTGAACATAGTTAGTAAACATCAGTCATAAAACATTGTTTATAAAATCATAAAACTATTCGTTGAAAACCCGAATGAGTCGCACAGACATCCGTCAGCCTTTCTAAAACCAACCACAAAAGTTCACAAATCTATGTTTCATAAATGCAATAAAAACTAGGGCTAGAGTGACACAGTTTAACCGAAGCCTACATTTCCTGAGCTTAGGCCACTTTCAAGGAATCAATGGACCAATGAAGACGAGGGTGCAACTTCAGACCACTCAACGAAATGTAACAAAGATCAGGTTCAAGACTACTCAACGGAACCGAACATGATACAATTATGGACCACTCAATGAAATTATGGAGTAAGAGGAATCCCATACCACTCCACAAAATCCAAACAAGATATGATTCCGACCACTAAATGAAATTGCGGAGTCGGAGGTGACGACCAATAATCCATCATTGAATATGAAGTGGTTACAAAACAAGAAATTTGATCAAGTAGATTTAGATCCCTTACATAACAAGTTGACAACAGTGTGATAAGTTGACTACAAAAGCAAAATAAACATATGACCAGAGGCACAATGAAGTGCCTCATACAATAGAAGGCTTTGTCAAGTGCCCTTTTATTCTTATTCAACAACCCAAAACAGATTCACAGGAAAACCAAATGACCTAACAAGTTGGAATGACACTGATCATCATCAATAGCTTCTTGCCAGGCTTCCACCAATATCTACTCAATTCGAAGCTTTTTCCTGATAAGCATGGCGTAATCATAGACCTTTTCCTGCTCGGGAAGCGACTTGGACACGCTCTCCTTCTCCATGCACCTCTTAACCCAGGCAATAAATTTTGGGTGCTCAGCCTCAACACTGAAGTCGCCAAATTTCTCACACACAAGAAACCAGCTATAGATTGGAATAAGCGTCACGTCCACGAATCCGAGGGTATCCCCCCCAAAGAAAGGCTTGTCTCCAAGCTCTCCTTCTAACACGCCTATGCAGTCGAGAAATTTTTTTTTTGCTGCATCCTGTTTTTCTCCTTTGGTTGTCCACACCTTCTTCCCAATCTGAAATATCTGCATTTCACATCCCCAAAATTCCAGGAAAATTAATGTACATTATCTTGAGCAAGTTCAGATCCTCTACTTATATATTTCTAATATATACATCACAAACCCTAAACTGAAACCCGAAACCAGTCGAACCCGGACTCGCCGTCTGTTCTCTCACCCACTCCGAGATTAAATTAGACGATGCCCTTCTGTTTTGATGGATCTCCATACTCGTGGAGTTCTGGATTTAGGTTCAACAATGAAATCTCTGTGGTTGGAGAAAGAATGATTTTTTATCAAGAGATTTTATATTCGATCCCTAGTCACTAACACTTTTTAACTAAAACCTTAAGAGTATTCAATTTTTTATTAAACATCCTTGACTTTGAAAACCTCATTATATTAATATTAATATGTATATTTTATATGTTTGACACTTATGAGATTTATAATCCCATATTTTGTGTATGTGTGTGTGTATATGTGGCATATAAGTCCTAGATATAAAGTCCCTCATTATATTACAATGTAATAATATGAAACGGCTACAATAATTTTTTTTTTTTGAATAAATAAATAAAAACAGTGTAATAATATTAAATAATAAATAGCAAAAGCATTTATCCATCCTGTTAAAAAATTCACATGGATACATTATTTTGATTGAAATTTTATCATACCAAAATCTTAGACTAAAAATTACTAATTTGAATATTTTGATTGAAAGACAAAATATTAAATTTTGGTATTAAGTTTTCCCTATAATCTTACAAAGATTAATAATTCATCTTACACTTATCAGATTTTTTTAGTTTTTTCACAAAATAAAATGTTTTTTTATATTTTTAAATAAGGATACATTTGAAATTGAAAAAGGTGTACATTTATAAACTTTACATTAAAAAAAAAGGGTTCATTTTACATAAAAAATGGTACATTTACAAAAAAATAAAATAAAACAAAAAAAAAGGTACATTTTACGTATAAAAAAGAACAGGTACAATAAAAAATTTAAAAAAAAACAAAAAACAAAAAAAAAAGGTACATTTTACATATAAAAAAGTGGAACATTATAAAAAAGAATAGGTACAATAATAAAAAAATAAAAAAAACTAGACTACAAATAATTTTTTTAAAGAAAAGGGCAATAAAAGAAATTAATATGTGGGTACAAATTAAAACTAAAAAGAAATTTAGTACAAATTTAAAAAATAGTTGCAAATTATAATTGGGTACAAACTAAAAATAAAAATATATGATACAAAGTATAGTCATAAATATAAATATACAAAATGTAACGTTTCTAACACTAAATTAATATATTTGAGAAATCTAATTCAATTATGCTAATATGTAAATAATTAATGACATTCATTAAAACCTAAGCATTTTAAAAGAAATAAGATTTTAATTAATGAAGAAGAAAAAATAAGAATGACAACCTAATTTCTTTTATTTGTTTTAACTTTAGTTTTGTTTAGTTAAAAAAAATCTTTAATTTATAATCTTTAATTAATTTTAATTTTTTTTAAGAGAGCAACATCAACGTCAATGTGAAATCACAGATATCACGTCATCACTTAACGGCTAACTTAATAGATTTTTCAACGTTTGTGTGAAATTAAAAAAAATATAATAAGTAGAAAACTGAAATATTTTAAAGATATTATATAAGATTATGAAATATAATTTACCTTGATATTAACGCTGAACATAGATCCAAAACACCATTGTTCAATTGTTTAAACCAAACATATTAAGAAAAATTGCAAATAAGTGAAATAATGAGTAAATATCACCTTCTTCTTGTCGACGAAGTCAGCCCAGAACCTGGCCTGGGCTCTGAGGTAAGAGTCAGAGGGCAAGAGTGGAGCCCTATCATTCCAAACCTCATCAATGTACTGAAGTGCAAATAGGGACTCACAGATCGGTTTTTCATTGTGAATGAGAACCGGGATCTTCTTGTGAACCGGGTTCATCTGCAGCAACAGTGGGCTCTTGTTCCACAAGTCCTCATCTTTGTACTCATACTCGATACCCTTCTCAGCCAGAGCAATCCTTAGCCTCATCCCAAATGGGCTTTGCCAGGAATCCAACAAAACCACCTCATCCGCCATTGAAGGTTGAAATCTGAACTGTTTGATACAAAATTGCAAAAGGGTTGCAGGAGGTCAGCTTAGATAAAGCTGTGGGGTGGTAGTGGAGGTAGTAGTTGGGGTGTTTGTGTGTGTGTTTATTTATAGACAAAAGTTGAAAGGAAAGACATAAAATCCAGAGAATCAGTCCTCAAAGACTCTGCATTTCCTTTATATTTCTCTATTAATTTATGTTGATTTGTTGTAATACATATATCACCTGTTTGCCATACCCTTTGATCGGAGAGGATTCAGCTCTCTCATTTTAATAAGAGAGCAGTCGGGTCTACCATTTTGAAAGAGAGAACCAGACAGAGAGAGTGTGAAAAACATGGGGCATCATTTAAAAGGCAGCAGTTGCTGCTTTAGTGCTCTCCGCAGGGTGCCTAGCAATTACTCATATTGGTGCTAATTTTTTAGAGAGAAATTTGTTATGTATTTTTTTAATCTCTATTTGTTCTTTCATTTGAGTGAGATGGGTGATGTGTTTTGAATTTGGAAGCTATTTTTAAATGAAAGTATGATCGATTTTTTAAAGTTATTTTTGATCCCATTGTTGTAAATTACTAGCTCCGCTTCTCCCTAGAGTATAAAAATGCATTTTCAATCTTTTTATGTGTTTCTATTTGGACTCAAAATTATACTATCGATCCGTGCAATCGAAACCATTGATTGAGCATGGTTCTAAACAATCAAATGAAAAAGTGATGAGAATTTTATTATTGTTAAAGAATAATATTATGATTTTTAATCATATAATAATTATCTTTTAATATGAATTATCTTAGTCTTTTCTTTTACAGAATAATAAGATGCAAATTATATCGGACTTGGATTGCCTACCCTCTCCATCCCATACCCTCCTATTTTTATGGTCACAGTTCAGTCACGTTAACATTTTATATTTCTATTACCTTTTGTCTTATTATTTCTATAAAAAAATTAATATAAAATGTTGATGTGACTTAACTGTGACCACATAATAGGAGGCATGAGAAGAGTATGAGATGAGGAGGACAGACAATCCAAATCCAATTATATCTCCAAGCAAGCAGTGCAGTTCACATGGGATTGGGATTCTTGTCATCAGATTGGATTGGAGCAGTGGGATTAGAATTTTCCTCTTTCTCTTTCTCTTTTTATTCTCTTTTCTCTCCTCTTCTTACGTACTGTATTAATAAAACTAATGGAAATAACTTGAAAACTTTGAGTTTTAATGATAAGGACAAAATAAAGGGTAAAGTAAATAGTACCAGGATTAACTTTTTAGTGTAAAAATATGATTTTTCGTTAAAGTGAACAGTACCATAAGTTTTTTGTTAAAATTTCATACTTTACTTTGCTTTTTTATAAAAAAAAATTAATATAAAATATTAACGAGATTTTATTATGACTGTTTAAATAAAAAGAAAAAAAATAGGAAAGGAAACGGCATGGGGTTGATCAGAATTGTCAGGATGCATAGTCATGCATGGGGTCATGACAAGTAACAAAAAGTGATGTGATGTGATAATGACAAGGGAGTGATATTGCAAGTAGATTCTGCATGTTGAAACGTGTGAAATTAGATAGCATGGGTGGAGAGGGAGGCAGATTTAGTAGCTTCCGCATGTTGAAACGTGTGAAATTAGATAGCATGGGTGGAGAGGGAGGCAGATTTTCTGCCCTCCCACTTTTTGTGCCCTATCATACTTTCTTATTTTGTGTGATCACGATTAAGTAATGTTAATATTTTATATTACTATTATTTTTTGTCTTATTATCTTTATAAAAAATATAATATAAAAAAATGATATGACTTAACTGTAACCACATAAAACAGGAGGGCACGGAAGGGCACAAGAACTGAGAGGGCAGAACCTTGAGAGTTGTTTTAATATGACTTATTTGTCGATTTTTTTGTAAGACGTTAATTTCTCTTATAAATTTTTATCTTATTTGATTATCTTCGAAATTTTATAATTAGCCAAATTTCTTTATGCCATTAGATTTTTTTAATTTTGTTGATGCACAAAACCGGAGGTCTTGGAACAACGTAAATCCGACCGTGAATTTGCAAGAAAGTAAAGAACACAAGTTGTATCGTAGTTCACCTCAATGTTTGGGATACGTTCACACTGATGTTGATTGTATTTCTCTCTAATTGTATGTATGGATTACAAGGGTGAGGGGGAGTCCCCCAGAGAAAAAGAGTTTGAGAGAGCCTCTATTTAGGGGATGCGAGGCCCGAGGATTGTGAATGTGAGGAGTCCCTTTTATAGACTAAGGGCTCATTACTTATTATTTGCCCCTTCATTGATTACATAATTACACTTGAGTCCTCCGAGTATTTATACGAGGTCTAAATACGGAGACTCTAAGTATGATACAAACAGTAGTACCCCAAGTCTTCCGTCAAGAGAGTCTTTTGGCTGGAGACTTGAAATTTAGTCCATGTGTGGGCCGAAGTAACTAGATGTCGTCTAGAACTGATACTCGATATGAGGCGGTGCTCAATGTGAAATGATGCTCAACTAGAAGTAGCACATGTTGCGAGGTTGCTTGGCTTGTGGCTTATGTTGCCTTGGTTGGCTCGGCTTGTGACGTTGAAGGTGAATGAGTGCCTTTTATAGAATAAGGGTTCGCTCCTCAATACATAAATGATGGGCTATAAGTGATGCTAGCGGCGATGCGGTTGCTCAATAGGCGGCGATGCTCTCTAATAATGGTGAGGGAGTCCCTTTTATAAAATAAGGGCTCGCTCCTCAATACATAAGTGATAGGCTAGAGTTGATGCTCGTGGCGAGGTGGTTGCTCAGTAGGCGGCAATGCCTCTAATGATGGTGAGGGAATCCCTTTTATAAAATAAGGGATCGCTTCTCAATACATAAGTGATGGGCTAGAGTTGATGTTCGCGGCGAGGCGGTTGCTCAGCTGGCAACGATGCTATCTAATGATGGTGAGGGAGTCCATTTTATAGAATAAGGGTTCGCTCCTCAATACATAAATAATGGGTGTTCTCTAATGAAAGTGAAGGAGTTCATTTTATAAAATAAGGGTTCGCTCCTCAATACATAAATAATGGGCTAAGTCCCCCAAGTACATAGTGTAGTCCCCCAAGTCTTCAGTCTATAGAGTATGTTGGCTGGAGACTTCAAATTGAATCCATGTATAGGCCGAAGTGGCGATTGTTCAGATGCGGTATTTATATACCATGCACTGAAGCTTTGTAGGTGAAGCTTTGCAAGTGAAGCTTTGAAGCTGGAGCTTTTGTAAATGAAGCTTTTGAAGCTGAAGCTCTCGAAGCTGGAGCTCTGTAAATGAAGCTTTCGAAGCTGATTGACATGAGTGATGCTCATGAATGTTTACATTGATTGACATGAGTGATGCTCATGGATGTTAACATGAGTGATGCTCATGAATGTTGACATGAATAATGGTCCTGAATGTTTATGTATGATTGACATGAGTGATGCTCATGAATGTTTATGTATGATTGACATGAGTGATGCTCATGTATAATTTTAGAATACTAGACGTACTTTTGATCACCTAGTTAGTGATAATAACGACAGGTTGCCGAATAATTTTGGAGTACTGGACGTACTTTTGATCACCTGGTTGGTGATAATAGCAGTAGGCTGCCGAATAATTTTAGAGTACTGGACGTACTTTTGATCACCTAGTTTGTGATAATAAAGGGTCTGGCTCTTTTGGGCATATGGGCCTTCAGCCTCCACATAACATTCCAACCCATTATTTTAGGCTTGTTGTTTTTTTTTTATTACTCTCTGATGGGGTTATACAGATGTCTCCGAAAGATAAATAGATCACATCATTCAAAAATAAATCCGACCCTCTGCTTTATGGGTCACGCCCATAATTCCTTTTTTTGCATGCCATCACCACCGCAATTATGTCTGCTTTTTTTTATTTTCTTTTGCTTTCTGCTTTTCTTGATCTCCCCGCTCATTCTTTACCCACCCATGTTGCTTTGCAAGGTATCTTTTGCTTTTCTTTCTGGAGGGTGGATTGTGTTCATTGGGATCAATCATCAATCCCTAATGCCAAGCTCAACCTCGAGTTCATCGTCGTCTTCAAAGAGCTTAAGAAGACGGGCGCGTTGCTCTTCTCTCTTCTTCTTCTGCCATATCTTGAACAAGAAAACACAAAAGCCGATGATAGCCGCCACCCCCAGCAGCACAATCACTGCCTTGAGCGCTGCCGACCCACTTGAAGCTTTGTCTCCGTTCTTGGGAGTTGAGGGCTCGTCTGCCGAACCTAAATTGAATAGGAGGCTAATGGACAAGAGGAGGAGAATTGGGATTTGTAGTTGCAGACATCGTTAGCAATGGCTGCTCCGAAGTCCATTCATGTTGTCTATCGTGTTTCTCGCGGAACCCAAATAAAACAACGACAGTGAAGATGTTGTACAAGTACAAATACAAATAGAACGTTGAATTTTCAACTGCAATTTGGAAGTGGACGAGGAATGTTCTCGGTTGTTTCCTTCTAAATTTCAAACACTCCAACCTAATTAATGTAATGGGTCACTTGCTGTTTGATTTCAGTGTGGTTATTGAGACGGGCAATATATGGCTAACATATATTGGAGCAGGTGAGCTTTGTAAAAGGAGCAGGTGAGCTTCCGCCTCACCGATCTCAACGATCCCCCGCTCATCTGAATCACGACACCGTTGTTGGTCTGCGCATGCCCGTTGATGGAGTGCCTGTGGCATCTAGCCGAGACCGTGAACCCGTGCGGCGAAGAGTAGGCTACCTACACCAGTCCCGCCACGTCTTGGGCGGAGGCAAGGTGTAAAACGGCCAAGGGCGCCGTTCTGCTCATCAGGCCGAAAAGAGCAAAAGAGTTTTTTAATCATCCTTTTTGTTATCAGCAGCAAGAGCCGAAAGAGGGAGAGAGAGAGAGAAGGTTTGGTTTCTTAGGTTTTTCTGGGAAAACTTAGGGTTCTTGGGTTTTTGCAGATTCATGGTGGAGGTGAAAAAATGAAAGAGAACCAACATAACTTTTCGTACCGTTTCCCACAGACGGCGCCAAATGTTGATGCACAAAACCGGATGTCTTGGAACAACGTAAATTCGACTGTGAATCTGCAAGAAAGTAAAGAACACAAGATGTATCGTAGTTCACCCCAATGTTTGGGCTACGTCCACACTGATGTTGATTGTATTTCTTTCTAACTGTATGTATGGATTACAAGGGTGAATGGGAGTCCCCCAGAGAAAGAGAGAGTTTGAGAGAGCCTCTGTTTAAGGGATGTGAGGCATGAGGATTGTGAGGGTGAGGAGTCCCTTTTATAGACTAAGGGCTCATCACTTATTACATATTTGCCCCTTCATTTATTACATAATTACACTTGAGTCTCCCGAGTATTTATATGAGGTCTAAATACGAAGACCCTAAGTATGATACAAACAAATTTTTTATCTGATATTCCGTTCATTCTGAACAAAAAACATCTTTTTACAGGTAAACTGACTCGCTCAACTCAACTCAACTCAACTCACCACAACCTCCTCCTCATACCTTACGAGACCCTTTCATTTTCTATGCTTCTCTCTCCAAAGCTCACAACAGATTACATAGAGCAATAAGAAATGCCACTCCTGCAAAATTCCCCACCGAATTCGACAATTAAATCTCATTTCCAACTCCTTCCACCCCACAATCTCTAAACCTCAATCTCTCTCCCAAAACCACCTCCAAAAATCTACTTCCACCAATTAACACCCAAATCCCAGCCTGCCCACCACCCCATGCTTCTTTTCTTTGTAACCTTCCCACCAACATCCATCAATTTCCACTTTTACTCACTCTAGATGCAAATTTTTGTTTTGTTTTGTTATTTTTTTTTTTGGGATGAAAATGCACCTGCAAAACAATCAACACCTAAGATCAAGGCCAAGAGTCTCACACGTCCATGATGAATGGAGGGCTTTGGCCAAAGAATTTTATCGTTAAACCTTGGGGATAGCCAGTATAGCCTTGAGGTCAATCACCACATGACCTATATCATACACACAAGATTGGCTTTATCGTTAAAACATGTAGCGGGTGAAAAAAAAAAGATAAATGGGTAAAAAAAATTATAAATATGTTCAAAAACGGATAAACGGGTAAATGGTTATGGTTAAATAGATACACGATTATGGATGTAGTTAACCATTTATAAATGGTTATGGATATGGGTATAACCATTAATACAATTACTTAACGGATAAACGGTTATACAAGTATGAATATAAACAGTTATGGGTAAATAATCGCGATTACCCGCCCGCCATAAGCATTGCCATCCCTAATTATCCGGCTCCTCCAATTTATTACACTTTACGCCCCTTAATTATACACCCCAAAAGGAACGTATTATTAGTCCGACTCCCTCCCTTCTTTACCCGCACCCTCTTCCTCTTCGGTTATGTCGAATACTCGAAGGTGCCTGAGCCAAACCCTCCGGGTCACGGTCATGGACCTCGGCAGTTAACTGGCCCAATCTGATGGTGGTAGGTTGACGTTGGTTTCTCTCGGTTCACTTCAGAGCTTTCTTCGATTTGCAGCATCCATGAAGTTCTCCGTCCTACAAATAGTTTTAACGTACTAGACCCTAAGTTCCAGCAACAGTTCTTGACAGGGATTTTCGATTTGACAGAAACCCAGTATATGGACGGTTCATCTTTGTCAACCACGAAGCAAATGGTTTCAGCAGAGCCCTGTACGAATTTTACAACCCATTTCCCCCTTTTTTGTTTTTTTAATAGTAATTAAGTTTCCTTATTTCTGGGTAATTTGGGATTTGTTTCAGATGTATTGAGGGGGAAGATTTGCTTGAATTGGTAAGGAGAAGGGACTAAGGGTGTCTGGGGGCGGTGCGATGGAGAAGATATGGGGAAGATTTTTTATTTTTTATTTTTTATAATTTGGTTTAAATAAAGGGACTCGTGCCCTTCTATTTGTGTGGTCATGGTTAAGTCACGTCAATATTTTATATTACTATTCTTTTTTGTCTTATTATCTCTATAAAAAAATAATATAAAATGTTAATGTGATTTAACCGTGACCACACAAAACAGAAGGGCACGAAGGACAAGGAAAGTGGGAGGTCAGAGAATCTGCCTCCTAAGAGCAGTTCCACCGGGAGGTGGTTAGGTCGGCACTCAGCCAAAAAACAAGGCTAACACTTAGCCAATCCATTCCATTGACTGGCACCCAGCCCAAGCTAGTCTCCATGCCAGCCCAAAATTGACAGACATTGAGACAGGTCCATCTGACGTCAGCGTGGCGTCGGAGGGCATATGACGTCAATTTTTTTTTTTTTGCGCCAAAGAGGGAGTTGTTGTGGAGGCTGAGGAGCGGAGCTGGTCGAGGCGAGAGAGGGTGTCGAGAAGGAAGGAGCCATGGAGGGAAAAGGACGAGAGGACAAAGCGACGACATCGGAGGTGTGGAGATGCAGGCGGATGAAGCGACGGTGTTGAAGGACAAGAGGTGTGGAGATGCAGGAGAGGTAGAGGAGCTTGTTGTTGAGGTCGGCTTGGGATTTGAAGGACAGGAGGGCAACGGTGTTGGAGGATGAGAGGAGGAGGTTTGGAGGCGGCGGTGGGAATGGATTATCTATGTTAGGGTGGATGGCGTGCAGGAATGGAAGGGAAGGGAAGTGTGGAAGATGAGAAAATAAAAATATTTTAATAATAATAATAATATTTATTTTTTTATAAAGTCAAAAAATTAAAAATAAAATTATTAGTTTTTATTATTTTATAATAAAAATAATAATATTTTAATAAATTGACTAGGCTATTTTTTTAGGCGTGGAGATACTTTGGCCTATTACTGTTCCCTGGAATCTCACTTGAGTGGATAAATGCGCTGAGTGCTGGCGCAAAGTCTTTAGGGGTGGACTTGCTCTAAATAAAGGACAAATAGAAAATGCAATATCGAAGTGACAAGCAAAATTATTTTTATTTTGTTTTTAAATTTGATGCATTTGGTTGTTGTGAATTTTTTTTTCATTAGTCATCAAATTTTTTTAGTAAAAATAATATAAACCGATCTCTTATCCAGTACGGTACCAAACACATTATAAATAATACGGTCATTACTACGGTAATGCACCAAACGTTCGACTAATTTAGTTAGTACAGTTCGATGACAGATTATCTTATTCGATTGAAATAATTAGTACATAAACGAGACCTTAATATCTTATTTAGTTCTTAGTTTTATGTAGATTACTATAATTACATTAATTTTTACAACGAGATTTCACTTTTTGCAGGAGGATGGAGACGAAAAATACGATCGGAAGTTGGAATCAGGACATAATGCCCCAGGTTTGTTTTGGCGTGGATGTGTTATATGCAATTTTCAGAATATTTTTACGTCGATTGTGCCATGAAGTTGGGGTGTGCTACATCCCTGAAACCCTAAAGCCTGTAATCCATTCAACCACACGGAACTACAATAGTTTTAAAAAAAAAAATGTTGTCTTTGGTGTCCGTAAGGAAGCATGTGCAATCGTCTAATTTTATTAACATAAAGGAAGTGATGCAAATCAAGTAAAGGTGTAATAAGAACTATTAGGGAAAAAAACAGTTGTATAATTCCAGGCCATGAAGAAGGTTACAAAAAAGATTTGAATCATCCAATTGTATATAAAGAGTAATGCTAGAATAACCACCTATTTATATTATATTAGTGAAAACATATTTTTAGATCTTATTCACCAATCAACTCATAAGTCTCCGACTCATCATAGGCCAGTGACAACAATCACACCACAGTAATATTGAAAGTGTCTACAATTAATAGCATGAGAAAGCCAAGTTCGATAAGGAGCTTCGATATGGAGCAAATTTGACCTCAACTATCAATATAAATTTATTTTGACAAGTTTTATTATCACTCTTGGTCGCTTTTATAATAATATTTACTTATGAGTTACTGTCACTAGCTTTTAGTTTAGTGGTTTTGTTGGAAGCTAGATCCAATTATGACCTTAGAAGATTATAGGGTTATTAGCCAAAATAGACATGTTTTGACATTTGGTTGTATTTTTTTATCACTCTTATTAAAAATTGTTCTTTTGATCAACTTTTGATGTGAAATGTCCACACTGCCCTTCATTTATCTTTTTATTGGTCATTGATAAAAAAAAGGTAAATTACATTTTATCCTCTTAGGTTTAGGTTGATTACAACATCATATAACATCATTAAAACATTTCAATTTTATACATTTACTTATCATTTTTATTTCAATATAATACATCAGTTAAAAAATCTGTTAAGTGATAACGTGGAAAATAAAATAAAAAATAAGTACAAAAATAAATTAAAACAAAATACAAAGGGGCCCACTCCTCTTCTCCAGCAAATCTTAAAACAAGCCGAGCAGCCGGATACCACTCCCTCCACAATTTCTTGGCCGCCGTCGAGGGTGGGAATCTGGAAACCCAAACAAAAAATAATAATAATAAAATAAAATGTGCCGTTAAAACATTTACCCAAAAATCCTGTGCAGATTGCCCGGTCTCGGGTTGAACTGGCGAGTTTGGCGTGCAGAGCTTTCGCGACGGAGGTGGAGTCGCTAAAACCGCCAGAAGATTGCGTGCAGAGCATTCGCTGGGATTCGTTTTCGCAGTTTTGGCCTTGTCGCAGTCGCCGCGAAGTTTAATTTCGACAGCCCGCTGGAGAATTCGGGGGGAAGTTTGCTGAGCCCAGCCGAGGCGGCAAGGTTTGCGAATTTGGAGATTCCGAGGAGCCACCAATCGACGTCGGAGTCATAGGCGGAGATTCCACACCGAAGACGATTTCTTGTCCTTGTGCAACAAATCTCGGGGTTCGAATTCGAAAAACAGGTTTTCCCAGCAGATTTGGATCTTCCTTCCATGAGAAGGGGATGAAGAGCACCACTTGGAAGAAGAAATCAAGGCAAGGGTTTGAGGTGGTGATGAAGGTGGGGGAAAAATTAGGGGTCTCTGGGTTGCTCGGGGCTTTGGGATGAGGAAATTGATGGTGGTGGTGCTGTAGGGAGAAGCTTGGTGCGGAAGTGATGGGGAAGGGGGTGGTGATGGGGGATGGTGGTGGTGCTGCTGGAGGGAAAAGCGTGGTGTGGAAGTGATGGGGAAGGGGGTGGTGATGAGTGATGGGGGATGGTGGTGGTGCTGGAGGGAAAAGCGTGTTGCCGAAGTGATGCGGAAGGGGGTGGTGATGGGTGATGGGGGATGATGGTGGTGCTGGAGGGAGAAGCTTCGTGCGGAAGTGATGGGGGACGGGGTTGGTGACGGGAGAAGGGGTGGCTCGGGTGGGCAAGTGGGTGGTGGTGGGAGAATCGGTGGGGAATGAGGCTGCGGATGGGGAAGGGGACGATATGGGTTTTAGGTGTCTTTTGGTTTTTTTTCAAACTTTTCTTTAATTAATTATTTAGTATTTAATATTCTGATTAAATTATTATTTTGAAACGCATAGAAAAATTATTATTTTTTCCTACGTGACACAAATTTAGTAACCACATCAGCACAAATATGGATCTAATATTTTCCATGTCATCACTTAACGGTTTATTTAACGAATTTTCTAACGGATTTATGAAATTGAAATAAAATGATAAGTAAATGTATGAATTAAAATGTTTTAAAGATGTTATAAGGTTACAATCAACCTCAAACTTGAGGAGATAAAATGTAATTTACCCATAGAAAAACCACCAACACCCAACAACACTCTCAAATTCATTTTTCGATTGCGCCGTCTTGACTAATCACATTTGGAGTGGTAAATAACATTTGGAATACCATGAAGGGAGATAAGCTTCTTATTGCTCCACCTCCCATATCCATTCTTCTTCTTCCCCTCTCTGTTTCATCTTGCTTTAGCTCAATTATTTGATTTTTTTTTGTATTTGAAATTTGGTTGTGGTGGTTAGGCAATGAAGAAGGAGAGGGTTCCTTGAATGAGTGTTGTGGCTGAGGTGGTTCGAAATCAAAAAATGGGGGTGTGTAGTTGTGGCATCATCAAATTGTTGTTGTGACTCTGTTAGTTCAAAATCATAAAAAGGGGAGTATATATCGTTGGAGTGTCATTGTGGCATCATCAGATTGTTGTTATGGTTGTGCTAGTTCAAATCATAATATGGGGAGTATCATTGGAGTGTCGTTGTGGGGTCCTCAAATTGTTATTGTTGCACCGTTGGTTCAAAATCCTAAGAATTTTGGTTTAAATCAAATTGAAATGTAAGTCCCTTGTTGTTAAATGTGGGTCTTTGAAAATGAGGTTTTGGTTGTTTTTAAAATCATTGAAGTGTAATTGTGGCGTCATTGTGGTGTTCTAGTCGGAGTGATGGTTCAACAGCAGAAGGGGGTCTCATTAGAGCGTCGCTGTATTTTTGCCTCCCTTCTTATTAATGAAGAGCACTATGAATTTCAACAGGCAAAGTTGGTTAAGTGCACGGGATCCCATGAAGTAGGTTCATATAGGTTTGAACAAATCACTTGTTGACCAGGTGTGCACTTTATCGACAAAAATGAAATATGAATCCAATTACATGAATAAAACAAGAATTGACCAATATAAGTGAGACTGAAACGCAGGTGTCAGATATTGGCGAGAAGCAAATTAATCTACAAGAAGTTTGTGCGTCAAGTCAACAATGGCGGAGTCGGACGAGGTTTTATGTATTTGAGACCTGTGGAAATTTGTGCAAATAGAGTGCCCAAAGATCATTGCGTGGAGAGGGCTATCACAAATAAAATTAGGCCGGCCTGAGTTCCGACCAGCCTTCTACATGACTCCGCGGCTAGCTACTGGTGTATTATCACACTGATCACCATGTTAGAAAATCCTTGGATGAATTTTAGGATGCCTTCATATTCTTTTCAGTTTGTTTTTCTGTCGACATGTTCAGGTAAGATCTTTGCTGTGTGTACCGCACATGATACGACTGAAAAATGTTAACTCAAAGTTGGATAAGGAGAAAATTCATCGTATAATCGATTGCATTCAACCATGAGTCTTTGTCTCCTGCTAGAAAGAGACTCACGTTTAAATGCAACTGGTGAAAGCCAGTAATCCGTTGTTCGATATGAAGTAGTTACAAAATAAGAAATTTGATCAAGTAGATTTAGATCCCTTACATAACAAGTTGACAACAGTGTGATAGGTTGACTACAGAAGCAAAATAAACATATTGACCTGAGGCACAATAAAGTGCCTCATACAGTGCAAGCCTTGTCAAATGCCCTTTTATTCTAATTCAACAACCGAAAACAGTTGAATCTTGAAAGACAGAAAAACCAAATGACCTAACAAGTTGGAATGACACCGATCATCAATAGCTTCTTGCCAGGCTTCCACCAATATCTACTCAATCCCACGCTTTTTCCTTGTAAGCATGAAGAAATCGTAGACCTTTTCCTGCTCGGGAAGCGACTTGGACACGCTCTCCTTCTCCATGCACCTCTTAGCCCAGGCAATAAACTTTGGGTGCTCTGCCTCAACACTGAAGTTGCCAGCTTTTTCATACACAAGAAACCAGCTATACAATGGAACAAGCGCCACGTCCACGAATCCGAGGGTCTCCCCGCCAAAGAAGGGCTTGTCTCCGAGCTCTCCTTCTAACACGCCGATGCAGTCGAGAAAGTCTTCTTTTGCTGCATCATATTCTTCTCCTTTGGTTGTCCTCAACTTCTTCCGATTCTCGAATATCTGCATTTCACATCCCAAATTTCGGGGAAATTAATATACATTGTTTTGGGCAAGTTCAGATCTTCTGCTTTTATCTTTCTAAATATACATCACAAACCTTAAACCTTAAACCCTAAACCCTAAAACCGGAACCATTACATGAAATCTTAACCCGAAAACAGAAACAGAGATCCAGTTCCATTTAATTTCCCTTCTAATACAAATCCCAAGTGGTAAAATAATTATACACCCTAAACACTTATAATCTTAAAATTCTAAAACAACATTGTTCAATTGTTTCAAACCAAACATATTCAAAACAAAAATAATCCTACAAATAAGTAAATTAATGAGTAAAAATCACCTTCTTGTCGACGAAGTCAGCCCAGAACCTGGCCTGGGCTCTGAGGTAAGAGTCAGAGGGCAAGAGTGGAGCCTTATCATTCCAAACCTCATCAATGTACTGAAGCGCAATAAGGGACTCAGAGACCGGTTTTCCATTGTGAATAAGAACCGGGATCTTCTTGTGAACCGGGTTCATCTGCAGCAACAGTGGGCTCTTGTTCGACAAGTCCTCTTCCTTGTACTCATACTCGATGCCCTTCTCAGCCAGAGCGATCCTCAGCCTCATCCCAAAGAGGCTGGGCCAGAAATCCAACAAAACCACCTTATCCGCCATTGAAGGTTGAAATCTGAACAGTTTGATACAAGTTTGCAAAAGGGTCGCAGAAGGTTAGCTTAGATATGAAGCCGTGGACTGGCGGTGGAGGTCGTGGTGGGGGGTTGTGTCTATTTATAGACAAAAGTTGAAGTGAAAAACTAAACTAAAGGGGCAGTAGTCAATGGACTACACTGCAGGAATGGAGATATTCTATTTTTCTTCTTTTTTGGATACATTCGAGATCGTTCGATTTGGATCTGATTATGTAACTGCTTACGACATTAAAATCCTGAAATTCTCATAATTTTCTTTTGGGTTTTGACTAAATGTAGTGTTCAGTAAATTAAATTGTTAAATTTTAAAATAAAAAATTGGTGTGATCAAACTAAACTCGTGAAACGTAAGATTTAATGATTTCCGCTACTGCTGTAAAGTGGCATGAACAAAATCCTTCTACTTTTCTTCCTTCTTTTAACTGGTCAAGAATTCAACTTTGTAACAAGAAGGGATTTATAGTTGAAGCCAGCTCATGTCCTTCAATATCCCTTGTAAAAAAATGTAATAGAACATAAGGAAAACTAATGAAAAAAGTTTGAAAATTTTGAGTTTTAATGATAAGGACAAAATAAAGAGTAAAGTGAATAGTATCAAGTTTGACTTTTTAGTATAAAAATGTGGTTTTTCGTTAAAATAAACAATACTGTGGGATTTTCGTTAAAACTCCCTAGAAAATAATCTATAAGTTAGATACTGAAAAGGCCTTCAACCAACTTTGATACCCACAATGAGTTGGACCCGTAGTTTCTAGTAGGCCTGTAGATTGGATCGGGAAGGCCAACAAGAGCCCAAGGTATAGCTGCCCAAGTCGTACTTGGCCCTATACCTCTGGCCCTAAGAGTTAAATGGGTCGGGCCATTAGGTTCTGTTTAAAATATGTAAGTCTTGGGTCCACTCGTATTTCAAATATGTAAAGCCTAGTTCCAGTCCAGCCCAATTTTGTCCACAATCGCTCATTGGTTTAACTAACTCATTTTGATAATCATTGCATTTTTAGGTTTTTTTTTTCTTCTAAAAAATTAAAATTTTGTTTGGTAACTATTATCAATATTAAGTTTGCAAAAATTTGAAACTAAAAACTACTTTTTTGAGTTTTTATTTTTTTGGTTTTCAGTTTAGCTAATTATATTAACATCCCACAAATTGTTGAATAAACCTCACATACTTAATACACCCTATATTTGCTTTTCGACTTAAAAATTATCTTCATACACCCCACATACTTTCCCATAATACCCCACACCCTGCATTCTCAATATACATCTTATATTTTGTACATACACCCCACATTTTCTTTACACCCCCCATTTCTTAAATCTTATAACACTCATTTTTAATTTTCAGGGATTGAATATAACCATTTGAACGTTTAATTTGTCGAAATATTTCAAATCATCTGAACGTTTAGTAGTTGCCGAATGATTTCAAAATGATGATTTGAAATCATCTTAGTATAGTTTGAAATCATCTTATTCAACTTCTAAAAAGCCTTAAAAAAAATGACCCGTGGTGCTAAGTCTTTCCGAGTAAAAAAAAAAAAAAAAAAAAAAAGACACTCTCGTTACTGCTAACAAATAATGCTTCTATATATATTTCACAAGTCTTTAGACTTAGTCTTGAACAAAATAAATAAAGACCCTATCTCTGTTAATGATCTAGGTGTAGAAGTTAATTAATAAATCAAAACTGAATTGGTCTCGGATTTCTTTAATACAGGCCATGTCTCTCCTCATTTTCCACTGATCATCTCCCAATGACAAGGAAAGAAGAAGAAAAAAGAAAGAAAAACTCGCAATGAGAAACATACGTCAATTAAACGGCTAAAGATTGAGAGTAGGAGTTCATGTGGAGAATGGCTATCCTCAATTTGTAAAAGTAGTATATGACTCTAGCGCTAATACGACTCATGTTACTAGGTACGCAAGATTAATATGAACCCTAAAAGATGAATATGAATCTGGAAGTTTAAATAATGCAGCAAACGCAAGATTAAATAATTATCGATGTCATCGAAATCACTAAAACAATAAAAAATGTGAAGTCTTGACTGGCATGTTTTGGAGGTGAACAGGAGTGACATAAGTCCATCCTTTAACTTCACTCGGCTTGACTGGCATGTTTTTGGAGCATGCCCCCAGCGATTGAGGTGAAGATTTTGAGTTGACAGAGCCGGAAGTGATGTCTTCTTCCAGGATTTCGTCTTCTTTGTCTTCTTGGGCCTCCTCTTCAGTGCGGTCCTCTTGGGTTTGTTGCCGTGAAGGTTGGCCAGTGTAGATGATGGTGCACCTCCTTACCTTCAGTGGTCCTTTTGTGTCGACTTCCAAAGTTGCTTGGCGCTTCATCCTTGAAGGAATCAAACTTTGAACATCGTCTTTTCTTGCTAGACTGTCGAGCTTTTCTCCCTTTGGCGTTGTCTTCCTGTTTCTAGAAGGCTTCTTAGTTTCTTCAAGTCTGTCCAAAGCCGACCGTTGTGGAGGAAATCTAGCTGTGCCGCTTTGTTTCTTGGGTTTTGATAACCTTTCAAAGACAGATCTTTGCGGTGTTGGCGTCTCAAGCCTTTTGAAGACGGAAGTTTGGTCTTGACCACTAATGTCATCAAGTGCCGAAATTCTAGGTTTTGAATAATTCAGCCTTTCGAAGACTGAAGTTCGAGGGGCGGGTTTAGGCTCCTCTTTTGGTCTTGTGGCTTGTGGTCTTGGCTTCCTCGTTTTTTTGTAGGTCGCCGATGTCCACCCTTTCTTATCACCAGTAGCTGCATCTTGGTTGCTTGCCCCCGGTGATGGTTGTGTAGGAGGTGCCTTATGACTTGAACATTGACGGGAATGGTCATGCATGCTTCGGAAAGGCATATGATCAAGTGATCCAAACACGATAGTAGTAGTGTGTGCCGCAACCGTGTCTTCGAGGTCAAGCTCGATTTTCCCTTGTTGTGCCAGCTTCAGGATGAGATCTTTCAGTATGAAGCACTTTCAGTATGAAGCACTTTTCCGTTGGATGGCTGATGAAGCGGTGGAATTTACAGTATCTTGGGCTGTCGGTACGATTCATCTCTTCCGGCCGTCTGCACTCAGGCAAACTGATCACCTTCTTGTCCAACAGGTCATCCAGCATGGCAACCACATCAGAGTCGGGGAACGGATAAGTCTTCTCCTCAAGCTCCTTCAAAGTGCGTCTACGCATCTCTTGATCACGAAAAGCTTCGGTTTGAATCGCCTTGCCTCGTGTGGAGATTTTGACGGGAGATGTGTTGACCGTCATCGCTTCTTTAGTGGATTTCCACGCAGCCTTCTCTACCTTTGTCTCAAGAACTTTGTCGTTCTTGTAGTCGGTGATCGGTTCCTTCTTCCCATGATGGGCGATGCTCAACTCCATGTCATGGGCGCGAGTGGCCAATTCCTCGAAGGTCCGTGGTTTGATGCCTTGAAGGATGTATTGCAAACCCCATTGCATGCCTTGGATACACATCTCGATTGAAGAAGTTTCCGAGAGCCTGTCTTTACAGTCGAGGCTTAGAGTGCGCCATCTGTTGATGTAGTCAATGACTGGCTCGTCATTCCACTGCTTTGTGCTCGTTAGCTCTAGCATGCTCACAGTGCGGCGGGTGCTGTAGAAGCGGTTGAGGAATTCCCTTTCCAACTGTTCCCAGCTGTTGATAGACTCAGGCTCTAGGTCCGTGTACCACTCAAAGGCGTTTCCTTTTAGCGAGCGCACAAACTGCTTGGCGAGGTAGTCTCCCTCAGTCCCCGCGTTGTTGCAAGTTTCGACAAAATGTGCAACATGCTGCTTTGGGTTTCCTTTTCCATCAAACTGCATGAACTTTGGTGGTTGATATCCCCTCGGTATCTTTAGGGCATCAATCTTCTTTGAATAAGGCTTTGAGTACAACCCGGAGGTATTTGAGCTCCCTTCGTACTGTGCCTTGATGGTGTTGGTGATCATCTCTTGCAGCTGCTGGATAGAAAGAGATCCCATGAGTGCCGCTGCTTGGTCTGGCTCCGGCTTCGCATCGATTCTCTCCACCGTAGGCTCATCTTCTGGGTTAGGGTTCTCGCCGCCTGTGGCTCCAGTCGGCTGACGAGTGCAGCGATTTGCAAGTCTTTTTCTTCCACAGTTCGGGTTAGCCTTGCGATTGCTTCATTCATTTGAGCCAGCTACTCATCGATTGAAGTTGCTCCAATGGTCATGACTTGCATGGCTGAACTGCCGCTCGAATCGGCATCGGAGAGTATGGATTCAGAGTATTTCCTTGGACTTTCTCCCCTTGGTGCCCTTGGTGAGGCTAAGGTGATCAAAGGCTCGTGCCTTGGGTGCTCTTGTTCCCTTGGCATAGTTGATGCAGAGGTGAAAGAGGCGGCAGAAGTAGCTCTTGCCTTGCTTCGAGTCGTGATGCCTAAAATGACACCACTTGCGACGATGACGCTCTTGTTCTTTGCGCCAGTTGCGGGAACAGTTTGAACCTTCCTTGATGCCATTAATTTTGGAAGTGTGCTCGAATTTCTTGAACGGAGAAAGAGATGAGAGGTAGAGATTATCCCACCGGGCGTGCCAATTTGTGAACACGGAAAATTCCTGAAACGAAAGAGACAAGAACAACGTGTGCAAAGAAAGATTTTGGTGTTAATGGATTTGTAAGGTTACAATCTTTTTATCTTGATCATCTGATTCGATTTCCGTAAGGTATTGATTTGTGGATGTTTCGTTGATCCAAGGGTCGTCGAGGCTTGATCTTGGATGAACTGTTGGAAGTTTCTTCAAGGGGCCGTGGGCTTGATCTTTGAAGGTGGATTTGAGCGGATCTTCAAGGAGCCGTTGGGGCTTGATCTTAAGGATGAGTGTTTCTTCAAGGGCCGTTGAGGCTTGATCTTGAATAATGGTGATGAACGGATCTTCAAGGGCTTTTGGGCTTGATCTTGAAGAACAGTGATGAATGGATCTTCAAGGGCTTTTGGGCTTGATCTTGAAGAACGGTTAGATGTGTGGATTTGTTGACGTTGTTGATCCAAAGGTCCGTTGGGGCTTGATCTTGGATGAACGGATGATGAACGATGGTGCTTTCTTCAAAGGCTGTCGGGGCTTGATCTTGAATTGGTGGAAGTTCTTCAAGGGCCTTTGGGGCTTGATCTTGAATTGATGGATGGTTGATCTAA
The DNA here is from genome assembly GCF_916048215.2 of Malus sylvestris. Lineage (NCBI taxonomy): Eukaryota > Viridiplantae > Streptophyta > Magnoliopsida > Rosales > Rosaceae > Malus > Malus sylvestris. The sequence continues at coordinate 33,596,600 of NC_062264.1, read as the reverse complement.
GGGCCGTCGGGGCTTGATCTTGGAAGAACGATGAACGAGGAACGAAGAACACTTTCTTCAAGGGTCGTCGGGGCTTGATCTTGAATGGGTGGACGATTGTTGATCCAAAAGGCCGTTGGGGCTTGATCTTGGAAGAACGATGAACGAAGAACGAAGAACACTTTCTTCAAGGGCCGTCGGGGCTTGATCTTGAATTGGTGGATGATTGTTGATCCAAAGGGCCGTTGGGGCTTGATCTTGGAAAAACGATGAACGAAGAACGAAGAACACTTTCTTGATTCTTCGGGAACCTGGATGCTTGAGAGCTTCGGAGTTTCAGAGCTTCAGAGCTTCAAGAATTTTGCCTAATGATTTTGGTTCCCCCTCCAAATGAATGAAATGGGCTTGTATTTATAGAATTTTCCAAGGCTTAATTTTGAATATAATATCCCAGATGAAATAAGTCGTTTCTGCCAGGTGTTGACACGTGTCCTATTTGATGACTTTTTCCAACTCATTTCAATTTTCGTTGAGTCACACGCTACGTGTAAAATTTATGTAATACACGAGCGTTGACACTTTGATTTATCGGTCAACATTTATTTATCGAAATTTCGATGTCTACAGTATCTTCACGCGAGCATATAATATGTAAACCCCTAGGTAATATAAAAAAAAATCAGAAACCTAGGCACGCATGCATGCATTATCCAAAATTGTATATAAAGAAGAAGTAAAAATGATAAAAAATAAAAATGAAGTCAACTATACACCGAAGGGCAAAGTTGTATTTTTGCCTCCTTTCTTATTAATGAAGAGCACTATGAATTTTCGATAGGCAAAGTTGGTTTCATGCATTGTTCTTCATTTCCCCTCCTCATCTCACCACCATCTCTCCTTTATCTAATGTTTTCTCTTTACCCTTAACGTAAAAATGAAAGCTAAAAAATAAAAATGATATTGTTATCGACAATTCTTATAGTGCAGTTGTGAGTTAGACCAGCTCGTTAGTTCTTGTGCATCAAAGTTCGAATTTCTTTCTTCATAGACTAAACTAATTTAATTAGAACGTGGACTCATTAGTTAGAATATTAAAGGTGGATTGGGAAAGTACCAAATGTCCTTAGATGTAGCCGTCAAGACAAAAATAACAGCCAAATTTCAATCTCTAAAACCCCTACAAAACCCCAGAAAATTGTTCATTGCACCATATTCTCTTTCAACCTCTCCATCTTCCTCTACCTTCCCAATTTTCCCTTTCCAGAACTGCATTGTCATAATTCCATACCTCCATTGCAATGGAAGGAATGGTAAAGTGCCAAACTCCAAGAGTACTCGTACAGAAGTTGCAGTATCACAGTTCATTTCAATAAGCAAACGCCCATTGACGAAAATGCTGGATACAATTTTTGAGGAAGAAGGTGATTTTGCGGTGGATCCAACCTCGCGGTCGTCAATCTACTGAACTAGCAGCCTTGTCTTCAGGCTTTAGAACCCAAAGGGCGAGATGTGCTCCTTCCTCGGCCGCAATCGCAAGATTCAGAAGTCATCAGTGCCCAACGTCACATCAACATTTATTCACTCCCCGGCCGAGCTTGACAGACGAGTTGGCACACTCCGCATTCAACCGAAGAACGTAGTTAACTTATTAGCTATTCGGTATGTGCACCACCTAGGCTAAGTAGTTTTTAGAGTCACAATTCCTTTAGCAATATTGGGGTGTGCTGCATCCCTAAAACCCTAAAGCCTGTAATCCCATTCAACCACACGAAACTAGAATGGTTAAAAAAAAATGTTGTCTTTGGGTCCGTAAGGAAGCATGTGCAATCGTCTAATTTTATTAACATAAAGGAAGTGATGCAAATCAAGTAAAGGTGTAATAAGAACTATTAGGGAAAAAAACAGTTGTATAATTCCAGGCCATGAAGAAGGTTACAAAAAAGATTTGAATCATCCAATTGTATATGAAGAGTAATGCTAGAATAACCACCTATTTATATTACATTAGTGAAAACACATTTTTAGATCTTATTCACCAATCAACTCATAGGTCCTTGACTCATTAAAGGCCAGTGACAACAATCACTCCACAACAATATCAAAAGTGTCTACAATTAATAGCACGAGAAAGCCAAGTTCGATAAGGAGCCTCGATATGGAGCAAATCTAACCTCCACTATCAATATAAATTTATTTTGCCAAGTTTTATTATCACTCTCGGTCGCTTTTATAGTAATATTTACTTATGGGTTACTGTCACTAGCTTTTAGTTTAGTGGTTTTGTTGGAGGCTAGATCCAATTATGACCTCAGAAGATTATACAGCAATTAGCCAAAATAGATATGTTTTGACATTTGGTTATATTTTTTATCACACTTATTAAAAATTGTTCTTTTGATCAAATTTTCATATGAAAAGTCCACACTACCCTTCACTTATCTTTTTATTGGTCATCATGTTCTTCATTGATAAAAAAAAAACTACCAACACCCAACAACACTCCCAAATCCATTTTTCGATTGCGCCGTCTTGACTAATTGAATTTGGAGCGGTAAATAACATTTGGAACACCATGAAAGGAGGTAAGCTTCTTATTGCTCCACCTCCCGTATCCATTCTTCTTCTTCCCCTCTCTGTTTCATCTTGCTTTAGCTCAATTATTTGATTTTTTTTGTATTTGAAATTTGGTTGTGGTGGTTAGGGAATGTAGAAGGAGAGGGTTCCTTGAATGAAGTGTTGTGGCTGAGGTGGTTCGAAATCAAAAAAATGGGGGTGTGTCGTTTTGGCATCTTCAAATTGTTGTTGTGGTTGTGTTGGTTCAAAATCATAAAAAGGGAAGTATATATCGTTGGAGTGTCATTGTGACATCATCAGATTGTTGTTGTGGTTGTGCCAGTTCAAATCATAAAATGGAGAGTATCATTGGAGTGTCGTTGTGGGGTTGTCAGATTGTTATTGTTGCACTGGTGGTTCAAAATCTTAAGAATTTTGGTTTAAATCAAATTGAAATGTAAGTCACTTGTTGGTAAATGGAGTTCTTTGAAAATGAGGTTTTGGTTGTTTTTTAAATCATTGAAGTGTAATTGTGGTGTCATTGTGGTGTTCTAGTCCGAGTGATGGTTCAACATCGGAAGGGGGTATCATTAGGGCTCAACATCGGAAGGGGGTCTCATTAGGGCGTTGCTGTATTTTTGCCTCCTTTCTAATTAATGAAGAGCACTATGAATTTTCAAAAGGCAAAGTTGGTTTAGCGCAGGGATCCCATGAAGTAGGTTTATATAGGTATACAAAAATGAAATATGAATCAAATTACAGGAATAAAAATGTTTATGTAGAAAATATTACTGGCTGACTTAATATAGATTATGAAACAAAAATTGGCCAATATAAGTGAGACTGAAACGTAGGTGTCAAATATTTGGCAAGAAGCAAATTGATCTGCAAGAAGTTTGTGCATCAAGTCAACAATGGCGGAGTCGGACGAGGTTTTATGTATTTGAGATTGTCCTGATCACCATGTTAAAAGTTCGATGATGAATGTTAGGATGCGTTATTCTAGTTCATTTTCTTTTCAGTTTGTTTTTCTGTCGAGATGTTCTGGTGAGATCTTTTGCTGTGTCTGCTGCACCTGATCTCATATGACTTATCATTGTTGACTCAAAGTTGGATAAAAAGAAAATTCACTGTATAATCTACCGCATACAACCATGAGTCTTTGTTACCTGATAAGAAAGATAGACTCACGATTAAATGCAACTGGTGACAGCCAATAATCCATCATTCGATATGTAGTTACAAAATAAGAAAATTGATCAAGTAGATTTAGATCCCTTGCATAACAAGTTGACAACACTGTGATAGGTTGACTACAGAAGCAAAATAAACATATCGACCTGAGGCACAATAAAGTGCCTCATACAGTGCAAGCCTTGTCAAGTGCCCTTTTATTCTAATTCAACAACCGAAAACAGTTGAATCTTGAAAGACAGAAAAACCAATGACCTAAACAAGTTGGAATGACACTGATCATCAATAGCTTCTTGCCAGGCTTCCACCAATATCTACTCAATCCCACGCTTTTTCCTTATAAGCATGAAGAAATCGTAGACCTTTTCCTGCTCGGGAAGCGACTTGGACACGCTCTCCTTCTCCATGCACCTCTTAACCCAGGCAATGAACTTTGGGTGCTCTGCCTCAACACTGAAGTTGCCAAATTTTTCATACACAAGAAACCAGCTATAGAATGGAACAAGCGCCACGTCCACGAATCCGAGGGTCTCCCCGCCAAAGAAGGGCTTGTTTCCGAGCTCTCCTTCTAACACGCCGATGCAGTCGAGAAAGTCTTTCTTTGCTGCATCATATTCTTCTCCTTTGGTTGTCCACAACTTCCTCCCATTCTCATGTATCTGCAAGTTCAGATCTTCTGCTTATATCTTTCTAAATATACATCACACACCTTAAACCTCAAACCCTAAACCCGAAACCATTACATGAAATCTTAACCCGAAAACATAAACAGAGATCCAGTTCCATTTAATTTCCCTTCTAATACAAATCCTAAGTGGTAAAATCATTATACACCCTAAACACTTATAATCTTAAAATTCTAAAACAACATTGTTCAATTGTTTCAAACCAAACATATTCAAAACAAAAATAATCCTACAAATAAGTAAATTAATGAGTAAAAATCACCTTCTTGTCGACGAAGTCAGCCCAGAACCTGGCCTGGGCTCTGAGGTAAGAGTCAGAGGGCAAGAGTGGAGCCTTATCATTCCAAACCTCATCAATGTACTGAAGTGCAATGAGGGACTCACAGACCGGTTTTCCATTGTGAATGAGAACCGGGATCTTCTTGTGAACCGGGTTCATCTGCAGCAACAATGGGCTCTTGTTCCACAAGTCATCTTCTTTGTACTCATACTCGATGCCCTTCTCAGCCAGAGCGATCCTCAGCCTCATCCCAAACGGGCTGGGCCAGAAATCCAACAAAACCACCTCATCCGCCATTGAAGGTTGAAATCTGAACTGTTTGATACAAATTTTCAAAAGGGTCGCAGAAGGTTAGCTTAGATATGAAGCTGTAGACTGGCGGTGGAGGTAGTGGTGGGGGGTTGTATCTGTTATATACAAAAGTTGAAGTGAAAAACTAAATGGGGCAATAGTCAATGGACTACAGGAATGGAGATATTCTATTTTTCTTCTTTTTTGGACACATTCGAGACCGTTCGATTTGGATCTGATTATGTCACTGCTTACGACATTAAAATCCTGATATTCTTATAAATTTTTTTTGGGTTTTGACTTTTGACTAAATGCAGTGTTCAGTAAATTAAATTGTTAAATTTTAAAATAAAAAGTTGGTGTGATCAGACTGAACTTGTGAAACGTAAGATTAATGAATTCCGCTACTGCTGTAAAGTGACATGTACAAAATCCTTCAACTTTTCTTCCTTCTTTTAACTGGTCAAGAATTCAACTTTGTAACAAGAAGGGATTTATAGTTGAAGCCAGTTCATGTCTTTCAATATCCCTTGTAAAAAAATATAATAGAAAATAAAGATATTTTGATATGGATCCAAAGTAACTAAAAATTGGATATATTTCAAAAATAAAATATCACTAAAAATTGAACCTATTTTAAAATTAGGCTTATAAAATTGGACTTATTTCAAATTTTTCCTAGAAAAATAATGTATGAGCAAGGTATAAAATATCGATGATATTGGAAATATCGGTAGTCCAAAAACACGGAAATTTCGATGAAAATATCGGGATATTATCGATATCGATAAAAATTGAATAAAAACCACGGAAATTGTAAGAAAAACTTGAAAATTTTTATTGAAACTTTGCAGGATGTTTATTTAGTCAATTATCTATTAGTTTATCACAAAAAATTGGAAGGAAATGCATTGCATGATGGATTTAACTGATTTAAGTTGATTATATAGCGAGCTGACAAACATTGTGAGTGTAGAAAATACAAAGTAATTAATGAAAGAAGTTTAAACACACCATAATCATTTATATATAATGAATTAGTACAATATAAGAAAGATATGAAAAATATGTTATTTTTTTTACAAAAAAATAGTATATGTGACGTTAGAGTTTCAAGTATATAGCATGATCTGATCTTCAAAGAGACTTTCAAGGTCTCAAAGATGGAATTCCCAAATAAAACAATTTAATTTAAAAAAATAAAAAAATAAATATAAGATATTTTGAATGAAATTAGTGTTTAACATTTTCTTTAAACCACATGGTGACCCCTCCACCTCACCTCCCTCACATAACCCAAGGTCCCAAATTGAGACTCCCAATCCTATATCTGACATTTTCTTTTTCGTATCCTGTTCCTCCTCTCTCACTTCTTCTTCCTCTACTTTATTTTCTTCTTTTTCGTATCCCATAAGTCTCTCTCTCTCTCTTATTTCCTATCAGCCCACAAAATCCCAGAAATCTTTCTCCCCTTTCTCTCTCTTTCTCTCTCTCTCTCTTTTCCAGAAACCTCTAGCAAAGCCACACCACACCCACACCACACCCGGAGCACAAACACACCACACTCACACCCCACCGTGACCTCCACCACAGTGGCGCACACTCCGGCGAGCACCATCACCACCTGTGGACCGTTCCTCCTCCCTTTCTCACCTCCCGGCGACCACCATTAGGCAAAGGGATCCATCAAACAGTTTGATTCAAACCCGAGCGGGTTTTGGGATCCGAAGAAAATGGATTTTTCATTTCCAGCGACGGAGGCGCAGATCTTGGGTTTGAGCCTAGATTGTAGAGAGAGATCTGGGCAGCTGCAACGACGCAGCTTCGGCTGCCTTTCCGATGACGCAGCCACGATGATTGTTTCGATAATATCGCATATATCGCGATATTTTGACAATTAGGGGAATACGTGGGAAAATATCGGTCTTTCTGAAAAACGATAATATCGGCGATATTTCGCCGATAGTATCGATATTTTAGTCATTGTCTATGAGTTAGATACTGAAAAGGCCTTCAACCATTTTTGATACACACAGTGAGTTGGACCCATAGTTTCTCGTATTTAAAATATGTAAAGCCTAGTTCCAGTCTAGCCCAATTTTGTCCACAATCGCTCATTGGTTTAACTAACTGTCATTTTGATAGTCATTGCATTTTCAGGTTCTATTATCAGTATTAAGTTTGCGAAAATTTGAAACTAAAAATTATTTTCTTGAGTTTTTACCTTTTGGTTTTCAGTTTTCACTAAAAACGGAAAGTACTTACTAAACAAATTTCAGTTTTTGAAAATTGAAAAATTGAAAACTAAAAATTGTTCAAAATGGCTACTAAGTGACCCCTAAAAAATTAAAGAAAACAACTAGAAAACGGGAAATTAAAAATGTCATTCAACAAATTTCAATGTGTGTGATAAGTTAGATCTATAGTTTACCTTTATGGGTGATGAGATTGATTCAAGAAACATAGAATATATCTTTCATACTCTTATTTGCCGTTATATCTTGCATGCAAATAGGTATATTTGTTATTCGCTGTTACATCAGTGTCACAACAAATTCACACTCAAACCACTTTGTCTTGAAACTATGTACCAAATTAAGATTATTTTTTTACATAGATAATTTAATCAGAATAATGTGATCAGCCTTTTTTTAATAGATAATTTCATCAGAATAACTGTTTGTTTATATAATTTTGGTTTTTACCGTTGTAATATTGTAAACCAAATATTTCCATCAACAAATTGTAAAACTCACTATATCCTAATTACAAAGTTTTTTGCAATATTGTACTATTTCTTGATTTATGTTTGTCATCTTTGCAATATACACAGTTTATATCCTTGAAAGTATCTTCACACGAGCATATAATATGTAAACCCCTAGGTAATATTAAAAAAAAAATCAGAAACCTAGGCATGCATTATCCAAAATTGTATATAAAGAAGTAAAAATGATAAAAATAAAAATGAAGTCAACTATATATCGAAGGGCATGTTGGAAGTTTTGAGACTCTTGTCCCACATTGGGGAAAACAAGATTCTCAAGAGCCTTTATATAGATTTAGTGCTTTAGTCTAGTAATTACAACATGGGCCATTTGGAAATGGATTGAAGGCTTGGGCCTTATGATTGTGTGGATTAGGCTGATTCATTATTTGTAATTTTCGGATTAAGTTTTTAATTAATTTATTAATTAAAAACGTTTTGATTAAAAGACACAGCTCTTAGAAAGAGTTGTGTACCTTCACATACACTGAACTGGTATTTGAAAGGGTGTGAAACAACCTATATATCTGCAATCACAGTATCCAAATGAATTATCTTTTTCTTCCTTCTTTCTTCTGTACGAAATTTTCAAAGAGTAAACACACAAAAAGCAAATTCGCTAGAGTTCTAGAATCCAGTGCGGATTGTAGAATTAGGTAGTTGAATCCTGGTCGAGCAGACGTTGTAGAACCACAAGCACAGGAGTGGGACGTAAATACTGTTCGAATGACATAGCTTTTACGCTAGCCTCTATCTTCTGTAATCAAGTTAGTAATATTAATTTCTATATTATTGTATAATTTTCGTTTTGCATAGCAAGTATATTTTGGTTAATAAAATATTAGAGTTTATATTATTTTTGTTTATTTCTGAATTGTTCTCCAACAGGGCAAAGTTGTATTTTTGCCTCCTTTCCGATTAATGAAGAGCACTATGAATTTTCGAAAGGCAAAGTTGGTTTCATGCGTTGTTCTTCATTTCCCCTCCTCGTCTCACCACCATCTCTCCTTTATCTAATGGTTTCCCTTTACACTTAACGTATAAATGAAAGCTAAAAAATAAAAATGATATTGTTATCGACAATCCTTATAGTGCAGCTGTGAGTTAGACCAACTCGTTAGTTCTCTTGCATCAAAGTTCGAATCTCTTTCTTCGTAGACTAAACTAATTTAATTAGAACGTGGACTCATTTGTTAGAATATTAAGGGTGGATTGGGAAAGTACCGAATGTCCTCAGATGTAGCCATCAAGACAAAAGTAACAGCCAAATTTCAATCTCTAAAACCCCTACAAAACCCCAAAAAATTGTTCATTGCAGCATATTCTCTCTCAACCTCTCCATCTTCCTCTACCTTCCCAATTTTCCCTTTCCAGAACTGCATTGTCATAATTCCATACCTCCATTGCAATGGAAGGAATGGTAAAGTGCCAAACTCCAAGAGTACTCATACAGAAGTTGCAGTATCACAGTTCATTTCAATAAGCAAACGCCCGTTGATGAAAATGTTGGATACAATTTTTGAGGAAGAAGGTGATTTTGCGGTGGATCCAATCTTGCGGTCGTCGATCTACTGAATTAGCAGCCTTGTCTTCAGGCTCTAGAACCCAAAGGGCCGAGACATGTTCCTTTCTCGGCCGCAGTCGCAAGATTCAGAAGTCATCAGTGCCCAACGTCACATCAACATTTATTCACTCCCCGGCCGAGCTTGGCCGACAAGTTGGCACGCTCCGCATTCAACCGAAGAACATAGTTAGTTTATTAGTTATTCAGCTTGTGCACCACCTAGGCTAAGTAGTTTTTAGAGTCAAAGTTCCTTTAGGAATATTGGCTTTGACTGTTGGATGTGGAGACAATGCTCAGGAAATACTGGAAGAATCACTACCTGTGATTTCACAGGCAGGCTTTCAAATCTGAAGTCTCAAAGACACCAGTGGTCGCTACGATATAATACTTCTTTAGGCTTTAGCTTCAAGGGCTTTCTGGTTGTTAGACATATCATGATACTGAACCTGTTGTTCTTTTTCTCAACACTCACATTGGTTTTTAATTGCAGTTACGGGAGTCTTTAGTTATTATCACTTTTGTTGGTGGTAGCAGAAAAGTCAATGCAAATTATGTGGCAGGTGAAGGTAATGTTTCAAAACTTTTTTCAGGTAATTGCAGTTAAACTTTCAGTGGTTAGATTTTCTTTTGATTATTTTCCAATATATTTTAGCAAATTTGCAATCCTAAAAGATTTCCTCAGACACACATCAAATCTGTGTATTATAAATGTACTTAAGATGTAATGCTATCATTTTATAGTTTCTTCTAGTGTTCGGATAGAGTTAAAGGAGAAACAGAGTGGATGGACCGGCTCGAAGTTGAAGATTTAGAGGTTGTTATTGTCTTATTTGGTTCCTAGTTCGATCAATGTAGATTACTGTACTTACATTAATTTTTACAACGAGATTTTACTTTTTGCAGATGGATGGAGACGAAAAATACGATCGGAAGTTGGAATCAGGACATTATACTCCAGGTTGGTTTTGGCGTGGATGAATTTTCAGAATATTTTTACGTCGATTGTGCTATGAAGTTGGGGTGTGCTACATCCCTAAAACCCTAAACCTTGTAATCCCATTCAACCACGGAACTAGAATAGTTAAAAAAAAATGTTGTCTTTGGGTCCGTAAGGAAGCATGTGCAATCGTCTAATTTTATTAACATAAAGGAAGTGATGCAAATCAAGTAAAGGTGTAATAAGAACTATTAGGGAAAAAAACAGTTGTATAATTCCAGGCCATGAAGAAGGTTACAAAAAAGATTTGAATCATGCAATTGTATATGAAGAGTAATGCTAGAATAACCACCTATTTATATTACATTAGTGAAAACACATTTTTAGATCTTATTCACCAATCAACTCATAGGTCCTTGACTCATTAAAGGCCAGTGACAACAATCACTCCACAGCAATATCAAAGTGTCTACAATTAATAGCACGAGAAAGCCAAGTTCGATATGGAGCAGATCTGACCTCCACTATCAATATAAATTTATTTTGCCAAGTTTTATTATCACTCTTGGTCGCTTTTATAGTAATATTTACTTATGGGTTATTGTCACTAGCTTTTAGTTTAGTGGTTTTGTTGGAGGCTAGATCCAATTATGACCTCAGAAGATTATACGGCAATTAGCCAAAATAGACATGTTTTGACATTTAGTTGTATTTTTTATCACACTTATTAAAAATTGTTCTTTTGATCAAATTTTCATGTGAAAAGTCCACACTACCCTTCATTGATCTTTTTATTGGACATCATGTTCTTCATTGATAAAAAAATCTTCCAACACCCAACAACACTCTCAAATCCATTTTTCGATTGCGCCGTCTTGACTAATCGAATTTGGAGCGGTAAATAACATTTGGAACACCATGAAAGGAGGTAAGCTTCTTATTGCTCCACCTCCCGTATCCATTCTTCTTCTTCCCCTCTCTGTTTCATCTTGCTTTGGCTCAATTATTTGATTTTTTTTTTTTTTTTTTTTTGTATTTGAAATTTGGTTGTGGTGGTTAGGGAATGAAGAAGGAGAGGGTTCCTTGAATGAAGTGTTGTGGCTGAGGTGGTTCGAAATAAAAAAAATGGGGGTGTCGTTTTGGCATCTTCAAATTGTTGTTGTGGCTGTGTTGGTTCAAAATCATAAAAAGGAGAGTATATATCGTTGAAGTGTCATTGTGACGTCATCAGATTGTTGTTGTGGTTGTGCCAGTTCAAATCATAAAATGGAGAGTATCATTGGAGTGTCGTTGTGGGGTTGTCAGATTGTTATTGTTGCACTGGTCGTTCAAAATCCTAAGAATTTTGGTTTAAATCAAATTGAAATGTAAGTCACTTGTTGGTAAATGGAGTTCTTTGAAAGTGAGGTTTTGGTTGTTTTTAAAATCATTGAAGTGTAATTGTGGTGTTCTAGTCCGAGTGATGGTTCAACATCGGAAAGGGGTCTCATTAGGGCGTCGCTGTATTTTCGCCTCCTTTCTGATTAATGAAGAGCACTACGAATTTTCAAAAGGCAAAGTTGGTTTAGTGCAGGGATCCCATGAAGTAGGTTCATATAGGTATGACCAAATCAGTTGTTGACAAGGTGTGCACTGTATCAACAAAAATGAAATATGAATCAAATTACAGGAATAAAAATGTTTATGTAGAAAATATTACTGGCTGACTTAATATAGATTATGAAACAAGAATTGGCCAATATAAGTGAGACTGAAACGCAGGTGTTAGATATTTGGCAAGAAGCAAATTGATCTGCAAGAAGTTTGTGCGTCAAGTCAACAATGGAGGAGTCGGACGAGGTTTTATGTATTTGAGATGTGTCCTGATCACCGTGTTAAAAGTTCGATGATGAATGTTAGGATGCGTTCTTCTAGTTCATTTTCTTTTCAGTTTGTTTTTCTGTCGAGATGTTCAGGTGAGATCTTTTGCTGGGTCTGCTGCACATGATCTCATATGATTGAAAAATGTTGACTCGAAGTTGGATAAAGAGAAAATTCACTGTTGCATACAATCATAAGTCTTTATAAGTCTTTGTTACCTGATAAGAGAGATAGACTCACGATTAAATGCAACTGGTGACAGCCAATAATCCATCATTCGATATGTAGTAACAAAATAAGAAATTTGATCAAGTAGATTTAGATCCCTTACATAACAAGTCGACAAGTGTGGTAACTTGACAAAAGCAAAATAAACGACCAGAGGCACAATAAAGTGCCTCATACAGTACAAGGCTTGGTCAAGTGCCCTTTTATTCTAATTCAACAACCCAAAAGAGGTAGCAAAATCTACTCAATTCCAAACTTTTTCCTCATAAGTGCGACAAAATCGTAGACCTTTTCCTGGTCGGGAAGCGACTTGGACACGCTCTCCTTCTCCATGCACCTCTTAACCCAGACAATAAACTTTGGGTGCACTGCCTCAACACTGAAGTTGCCAAATTTTTCATACACAAGAAACCAGCTATAGAACGGAATTAGCGCGACGTCCACAAATCCGAGGGTATCCCCGCCAAAGAAGGGCTTGTCTCCGAGCTCTCCTTCTAACACGCCGATGCAGTCGAGAAAGTCTTTTTTTGCTGCATCATATTCTTCTCCTTTGGTTGTCCACAACTTCCTCCCAATATCATATATCTGCATTTCACATCCCAAATTTCGGGGAAATTAATATACATTGTTTTGGGCAAGTTCAGATCTTCCGCTTATATCTTTCTAAATATACATCACAAACCTTAAACCTTAAACCCGAAACCGTAACATGAAATCTTAACCCGAAAACATAAACAGAGATCCAGTTCCATTTAATTTCCCTTCTAATACAAATCCTAAGTGGTAAAATCATTACACCCTAAACACTTATAATTTTAAAATTCTAATACAGCATTGTTCAATTGTTTCAATTCAAACCAAACATATTCAAAACAAAAATAAGTAAATTAATGAGTAAAAATCACCTTCTTGTCGACGAAGTCAGCCCAGAACCTGGCCTGAGCTCTGAGGTAAGAGTCGGAGGGCAAGAGTGGAGCCTTGTCATTCCAAACCTCATCAATGTACTGAAGCGCAATGAGGGACTCACAGACGGGCTTTCCATTGTGAATGAGAACCGGGATCTTCTTGTGAACCGGGTTCATCTGCAGCAACAGTGGGCTCTTGTTCCTCAAGTCCTCATCTTTGTACTCATACTCGATGCCCTTCTCAGCCAGAGCGATCCTCAGCCTCATCCCAAACGGGCTGGGCCAGAAATCCAACAAAACCACCTCATCCGCCATTGAAGGTTGAAATCTGAACTGTTTGATACAAATTTGCAAAAGGGTTGCAGAAGGTTAGCTTAGATATGCAGCCGTGGAGTGGCGGTGGAGGTAGTGGTTGGGGGTTGTGTGTATTTATAGACCAATAGTTGGAAGGGAAAACTAAAGGGGCAGTAGTCAATGGACTACAGAGATGGAGATATTCTATTTTTCTTTCTGTGGGCACATTCGAGATCGTTCGATTGGATCTGATTATGTCACTGCTTTCGACATCCAAATCCTGAAATTCTTATAATTTTCTTTTGGGTTTTGCCTATATGTTGTACTTAATAGATTATATTCTTGTAATTTTCTTTTGGATTTTTCCTAAATATATATATATATATTTTAACGAACATATTTTTTACACTAAAAAATAAAGTGGCTTAATCTCATAATAGGTTAATAATAATATAATTCAAATTCGTCTTAAAAAAGAATATATAATTGAAATCATTGATTCAATTAATGTCCTTCAATATTGCTTGTAAAAAAATATAATAGAAAATAAAACAAAGAAAATAATCTATAAGTGGGACACTGAAAAGGCCTTCAACTGACTTTGATATGCACAGTGAGTTGGACCCATAGTTTCCAGTAGGCTGTAGATTGGATCGGGAAGGCCAACATGAGCCCAAGGTTCAGCGGCCCAAGTCCTACTTGGCCCTATACCATCTGGCCTTAAGAGTTAAATGGGTCGGGCTAGTCGGTTCTGTTTAAAATATGCAAGTCCTGGGTCCACTCGTATTCTTTAAAATATGTAAAGCCTAGTTCCAGTCTACCCCACCTTTTTCTAATTAAATGGCATTTTGATAATCATTTCGTTTTCAATAGTTAGGTTTTTATTTTTCACTTGAAAACTAAAATCTTGTTGGGTAACTATTATCAATATCAAGTTTGCACAAAATTGAAACTGAAAACTATTTCTTGAGTTTTCACTTTTTGGTTTTCAGTTTTCATTGAAAGTAGTTATCAAACAAAATTTCAGTTTCTGAAAAGTGAAAATTTGAAAACTAAAAAAATGTTCAAAATGGTTATTAAGTGACCCCTAAAAAATTAAAGAAAACAACTAGAAAACGGGAAATTAAAAATGCCCTTCAACAAATTTCAATGTGTGTGATAAGTTAGATCTATAGTTTACCTCCATGCATGATGAGATTGATTCAAGAAACATAGGGTGTGTTTGTTTGGACTCACTGTCTTTCACTGGACTGGACTGGACTGGACTAAGTTTTAGTCCAGTCTTGTGTTTGTTTCCTACCCGGACTAAGTTTAATGGGATGAGGAGGGACTCGCCTCGACTGAGTCCCTCGCTAACAGGTCTTGGCGAGGCCCCCCACTGATTCGGAGAGGACTGCTAAGCCGCCCACTAATCCCGTCATCTCCCTTCTCCTTCGTACCTTCGCACATCAACCGCAGCAACTGCAGCTTGCTCCTCGTCCCTTCGCACCTTCGCCCTTTCCCTTCTCATTTCTTGTCACATTACCTCGTAGCCGTCCAACATATAAACAATTGACGACGGACCTGTATCGCTGGCGATGGTATGATCAGGTGAGCTTCGTTTGCCTTGCATTTCAATGGGTACTTTTTTAATTTTCCGAATTCAATTGCTTTTTGTTCATTCCTTTCGGTTTTGTTTATGCATTTCAATGGGATTTTGAGTTTCTTTAGGGTTTTTGGTGATTAACTATAATCCAATATTCATAATTATCAAACTTAGTAGAACAGCACTAGGTCACTGACTGCAGCTAGTTTTTTGGATATACTTATTAAGAATTTAACATTCGGGAATCCATTCGCAGCTTATGGATGCTTTCAATTTTTGTGGTTCTTTGAGTGGAATGTGTGAGAAATTCACCCTTTTATGGAGATCTTAGTAGTGGATTAGGGATGTATCATGTCCATGATGACTGGTATTGTATTGGCAGTGACGGGGTATCTAGTTGGATTGGATGTGTTGAACAATTATGCGATGAGCTAAGATTTAAGAAGAAGCCTCTCTACCTATTCTGATCATACTTGATCTTTTTTTAGCTTTGTATTCGAATATTTAACCGTTTCTTCAGCTTCAGACCTAGAAGGAAAACCATTTCTTCAGCCCTTGAGGGTGCCACTTGTTTTCTAGTGAATATTTAACATATTGGAAGCTTCTCTTTGGAAAATTTTGTGAGTAATCGTTTTCTGAAGCTTTCATCAACGGATTTATCTTATTGGAAGGTTCTGCTTGTTGCACATAACCATAGATAAAGGTCGTACCCAGTGCACAAGGCTCCCGCTTTACGCAGGGTCTGGGAGAGGTGAATGTCGGCTAGCCTTACCCCCATTTATGGAGAGGCTGCTCCCAAGTCTCGAACCCGAGACCTACCGCTCATGGGCGAAGGCACTTGCCATCGCACCAAAAGTTTTTCTTCGTTATTCAGATACTCTTAAGCTGTGCATATCTTGAACAGTTTAATCATTATAATTTTATACATATTGGAGTTCACCTTTCAAAAGGAACATCAAACAAATTGATATTAACAAATCCTCGTGGAGCTAGGAGATCACCAATTTCGTGTTGAACTTTAAGATTTTGTTATAAACCAGGATACTTGTACATTTGACTATAGTGACTTCTAGCTATCATGGAGAATTTAGACCTGTCTACCAAAACTTGTACAAGTGATTCAAGCATTTTTTTGCTCCCGTTAGTATTAGTTGTTGACTCATTGGACTCCATACACAGTTTTTGTGATGTTTTCTTCCACAATTTTATGGTTCGCAATCCTGCAGAGGTTTCTACTCAGTTTAATTGTTTTAATTGTCTCGTTGACCCATGCCGTTACACGAAAGAGAGAAATTATGTGTTTATCAGAAAAATCTGGCTAAACCAGCAATACATCACTCAACTTCATTAGAGCATGGCAAATTTCACTTTATGGTTCACAGGCCGTACTTCTCTTTGGCATCATAGATACAATCTTTCCCATTTAAGTTTATTCTGATTTATTTTCTAGCTTAAAGTGTAGTTGAATGATGTTGTGCATGGCTATCTGCAGCACAATGGGCACTTGGGTTTTCTCCGTAGCAGGGGCTTTGTTAGCTATTCCAGTGGGGATAAAAAGGAAACTTTAGCACCGCTTGTGTTCTTCGGCACAACAGGTACCATGCTTGACATTATAATGGGAATCACTCAGTGTGAAAGAGAACATGCAGAACACCAAGCGAAGCTATTAGAAGACCAGACTTCTGCAACTGATGCTTCATTTGCTGAGATTGGGGCGGAATGAGTCTTGACTCCTAAGCATATGCATCATCTGCCCGTGTTTGGCTGCTGTCAGTTTTCTCTTCAAATTTCTTTACCGTAAAAGCTTAATAGTCGTACCTGTTGAATGACCCATTTGCTTGAATTCTGCCTTCCCTTTTTCATGGGTTAATAATCACACGAAAGTTGTTAATGACATAACGTCAGGTTTAATCTCCCTCGCATGGCACGATTCCATGAGTTAATCATTCGAAGCAGAGAATTCTAATTCCTCTGTTTTTATTTATCTTGGAGATACCTGTATGAAAATTACTTTAAAGTTGTTCAGCAGCAAAGGTTATGACTTATAATATACGATGTATAGTCACGAAGAGAAACTGGTGACAATACTGTTTTCATTATCCTGCTTTTTAGTCCAACATTGCACCAAACGTTTCACTAAGCTAGTCCAGCTTAGTTTAGTCTAAGCCAGTCCAGCTTAATCCATGAAGCTAGTCCAGTCCGAGACACTCCGGTGCAACAAACGCACCCATAGAGTATATCTTTCATACTCTTATTCGCCATTATATCTTGCGTGCAAATAGGTATATCTGGTATTCGCTGTTACATCAATGTCGCAACAAATTCACACTCAAACCACTTTGTCTCAAAACTATGTACCAAATTAAGATTTTTTTTTTTCATAGATAATTAATCAGAATAATGTGATAAGCCTTTTTTTAATAGAAGACGATAACCATGTAGATTGCATGATATTGAGATATAACCATGTAGTGTGCATTTTTTTGGGTCAATATATGCCATGTCTATTTCATTCAAAATATAAATTAAGAAAGAGTTTCACACAAGGAACTTTCGGAGGATGGTTTCATTTTAATTTTTTTAATTTCCTACTTGATCAATCCAAATCATATGAAATTTTGAGGGAAAATTTTGCATTTTTTCGTTCTATCGAAATTTGATGTGTTCATCGTGGCTCTACCTAAGTCGCACATCCCACAATCTGAGATATTGGAGCAATACTGAAACTCAGGGTGGAAACACGAAGGGATGATCATGTGATTATGTGATCCTGTGGATGCCAGACAAACTGGATGAACAATTTCGCTAGTTAGCTGTGATAGGCTGGACTCCATAATGCTCACTAGAGAAATCTGCTCGCTCCAGACTAAAGGGTGGGAGCTTGAGATACAGACAAAGCTCATCTTCCCCAGCCTATATATGTTGGAACAAAAGTTAGTTTGTCATGTTTCCCAAAAAATAAAAAAAATAAAAAAAAAGGTTGGTTTGTCATGTGTACAGTACATAAATCAAAATCACATTCTAGTACATTTTTTTTGTTTCATTTTTATTGAACGGTGTTATACAATTTATGAAACTTTTTTTTTTGCTTAATACATAATTTGTTATCTAGTTATATATTCGAAACTTTTATTTAAGTTTTAGAAACTGTTATTATTACTTTAAAAGAATCATTTTGCACCAATCTTTCACCTAAACGTTTAATAGAAAGATACTATATGACTTTTTAAGAGTGCTAATAACTTTCTAATTTATGTGTTTTGCACCAATCTTGATTTTTTTTTCATTTTATTTGTTTCACTTATATATAAGAATGCATCTTCAAGAGGTAAATTTCGTTACAATTTAAATTTCTCAATATTTTTGTCTAAAAGAAATTTCGCAACTTTTACACCATGACCCATCATAGTAAAAATCATACATCTGATCCACTACTGCCGAGATTGTCTTGCGCAATATGTGTTTACACTTTTGAGAACAATAATGTTAACATGAAACAAGTCTTTTTAGTTTTTACAATTTCTAGTATATATTTTATGCATAACAATTTTAGCCGTTTGTTTATATAATTTTGGTTTTTACAGTTGTACTGTTGTGTACCAAATATTGCCATCAACAAATTGTAAAACTCACTATCTAATTACAAAGTTATCTGCAATATTGTACTATTTCTTGATTTATGTTTGTCATCTTTGCAATATACATAGTTTATAGAGAACTTTAACGAAAAACTTCTGGTATTGTTCATTTTAACTAAAAACCACATTTTTACACTAAAAAATTAATCATGATACTATTCACTTTACCTTTTATTTTATTCTTATCGTTAAAATTCAAAATTTTCAAATTTTTTTCATTAGTTATCATTAGTTTATATCCTTAAAAGTATTTTCACACGAGCATATAATATGTAAACCCCTAGGTAATATAAAAAAAATAAAAAAATCAGAAACCTAGGCATGCGTGCATGCAATATCCAAAATTTTATAATAAGCTCGTTAGGCATCGATCAAAGGATTGCGAGAGGATCACAAGTGTTAGGGATGTCGGTACTACAAGATAGAGAATGCACAAGGTAAAGTAGAAAATGGACACCAAGAATTTATGTGGTTCGGCAATTTATGCCTACGTCCACCAAACAAGGATCAATCTTCACTATATGAAAAAGATGAATACAACAAGAGTAGTCTTACCAAGCCAAAGACAAGGCTTGATGGATACAAGAAAGTATAACACACACTTTCTATCACTCTAAACTTCACTCACACAATGTGTAGTGGAACACTCTCACTCTCACTCTTGGAGTGGAACTCTAGCTTTGGACTTGATCCTTTGCTACTCACTCTTCTCTTGATTTGTTGATTCACTACAACATCACACCCATATTTATAGGTGAGGGTTTGGCATTCTACTAGTTTCTAGTGTATTCTTCAAACCTCTAGCATAGAAAGATCTAGACTAGCCACAAAAGTGTGGCTTCTAGATCTTTCCATTTGCAACCAAGGAAGCTAGTACTCTCTAGCTTCTTCCATCAACTTAATAACATGCTAGAATTGTCTAGCAAGCTCCAGCCTCATCTCTTGCTTACTAGAATAATCTAGAACATTGATCATGGGCTGGACCATATACCAACAATCTCCCCCTCCAGTCCATGAGGGAGGAATTCCGATCATGACTCCAAGTTACCTGGAGTTCATCCCAGCAGCCTTAATGCAGAATTCCAACTTTGATTTTGTGACTACCTTTGTCAACATGTCTGAAGAATTATTATCGGTATGAATCTTCTTCAGCTGTAGCAACTTGTTCTCGATAGCGTCTCTAATCCAGTGATAACGAATATCAATGTGCTTAGTGCGTGAATGATATGTAGTGTTCTTGCTCAAATCCAGAGCACTCTGACTATCACAATAAACGCCATAATCACTTTGCTTCAAACCCAACTCTTGGAGAAACTGCTTCAGCCACAACAACTCCTTGCATGCTTCTGTAGCGGCTATGTATTCAGCCTCGGTTGTGGACAAAGCAACGCACTTTTGTAACTTGGATTGCCAAGACACGGCTCCCCCTGCAAAAGTAAACAAGTACCCAGACGTAGATTTTCTACCATCCAGGTCACCTCCCATGTCAGCATCTGTAAATCCTTCCAAGATTGGTTTGGAACCGCCAAAGCACAAGCACATCTTAGAAGTCCCCTTCAAATATCTGAGAATCCACTTAACAGCTTCCCAATGGTCTTTCCCTGGATTAGAGAGAAACCTGCTCACCACACCTACTGCATGAGCAATATCTGGCCGTGTGCACACCATTGCATACATGATACTTCCTACTGCTGAAGAGTAGGGAACAACTGCCATTTTCTCCTTTTCTTCATATGTTTTTGGACACGACTCTTTGCTCAACTTGATATGATTGGCTAAAGGTGAGCTTACCGGTTTGGCTGCTTTCATGTTGAACCTTTCAAGCACCCGTTCAACATACTTTTCTTGTGACAGCCATAACTTCTTGGATTTTCTGTCACGAATTATCTCCATGCCCAAAATTTGCTTGGCTGGCCCTAAGTCCTTCATGTCAAAGGACTTAGATAACTCTTCTTTGAGCTTTTTAATCATAGAAGCATCTTGTCCGACAATCAACATGTCGTCAACATAAAGCAATAAGATGATGAATTTACCTCCAGAAAATTGTTTGATATAGACACAAGAGTCAGCATGAGTTCTCTTGTCCCCATTACTCACCATGAATGAGTTGAACTTCTTATTCCACTGTCTCGGAGCCTGCTTAAGACCATATAAGCTTTTCTTGAGCTTGCACACCAAATTTTCTTTACCTTTGACTTCAAAGCCTTTGGGTTGCTCCATGTATATCTCCTCTTCTAAATTGCCGTGGAGAAATGCAGTTTTAACATCTAACTGCTCGAGCTCAAGATCCATGCTTGCTGCCATACCAAGGATAACTCGAATGGAAGTCATCTTCACCACCGGTGAGAAAATCTCATCAAAGTCAACTCCTTTCTTTTGACCAAAACCTTTGACAACCAAACGAGCCTTGTACCTTGTCATGTTGTCGTCTCTTTTCAATTTGAACACCCACTTGTTTTTCAATGCTTTCCTGCCCTTTGGAAGCTCCATCAGCTCATAGGTATCATTCTTTGATAAGGAATCCATCTCCGACTCCATTGCCTTCATCCATTTGTCACTGTCGTTATGAGCTCTGGCCTCCTCATATGTTTCGGGCTCTCCATAATTAGTCAACATGATATACTCTGATGAAGAATATTTGGTAGACGGTCTTCGACTTCTGATGGATCTTCTGACCTGATCTTCATTCTCTTGTAGGGCTGGAGGCTCCCCCTGATTGGGTTCTCCTTGAATCTGCTCTTCTTGACTAGGCTCCCCCTGATCAGCAATCTCATGGTCTGGCACATCTTGATCAGGCTCCTCTTGATTAGCATTATCTGATTCTGCAGGCACTTCATTGGCAGTTGCTTCAGGGATGTCATCGTGACTTTCTTCATCTGAAGCTAATGGATCAACTCCTCTGACTGCGCCATCTGGTTGTGCCTCTTTATCCGAATCCCCAATTGTTTGTTCTTCATAAAAGACCACGTCTCTACTTCGGATAAACTTCTTCTGGTATGGGTCCCATAATCTGTAACCAAAATCTTCACCGCCATAACCAAGAAAGATGCACGGTGTAGCTTTGTAGTCTAACTTCGATCTCTGCTCTTTGGGCACATGCACAAAAGCTTTGCAACCAAACACCTTCAGATGAGAGTAAGACACATCATTACCAGTCCATACTCTCTCCGGAACATCAAGACCTAATGGTACTGATGGAGATCGGTTGATCAAATAGCAGGCTGTCCTTACAGCTTCACCCCAGAACTGCTTAGATAACTTTGCAGTCCTCAACATACACCTGACTTTCTCCATGATGGTTCGGTTCATTCTTTCAGCAACACCGTTATGTTGTGGAGTTCCAGGAACTGTCTTCTCATGACGTATGCCATGTTTTACACAATACTCTCTAAACTGGTGAGATGTGTACTCGCCGCCGTTGTCGCTACGAAGGCACTTGAGAGGTTTCCCAATTTCCCTCTCCACCATGGCATGGAACTCCTGGAATGTCTGAAACACCTGGTCTTTGGATTTCAACAAATACACCCAAACCTTTCGTGAAGCATCATCAATATAAGTAACAAAATATTTATTTCTTCCGAGTGACTCGACTTCCATGGGACCACACACATCTGAATAAACAAGATCTAACAAATTTCCTTTCCTTGTAGATGTAATCGAAAAACTAATTCTTCTTTGTTTTCCTAATAAACAGTGCTCACAAGAGTTTAACGACGTACCTTTGGCAAAGGGAATGTGAGACTTCTTTGCCAAAACCTGTAGGCCTTTCTCGCTCATGTGACCTAGCCTCTTATGCCACAAGTCTAGAGATGAGTCCTCCACAGCATTCAACTCACCTTTCAAAACCTGTGCATTTGACCGGTACAACGTACAACAAAGTCGTGCTTTTGCTACCACCATTAAGCCTTTAGTAAGCTTCAATTTTCCTTCGCCAATATGGTGATAATATCCTTGTCGATCAAGGGTACCGATGGATATCAGATTGAGACGTATATCAGGAATATGTCTCACATCTTTCAACATCAATTGGCAGCCGAGATTAGTTCTTAAGCAGATATCACCAATTCCAAGAATTTTGGAATAGCTTTCATTCCCCATCTTCACTATGCCAAAGTCACCTTCTTTGTATGTACTGAAGAACTCCCGTTTGGACGTAGCATGGAAGGAAGCTCCATTATCAAAGATCCATTCAATGTCTCTGTCAGAGTTGCCCATATGCAGACATTCACCAACAGACAATATTTCTGGTACATCACCACAGATGACAGCGGTGGTATTGCCAGTATCATCTTTCTTCTGATTGTTTCCTTCCCTTTGCTCTCTCTTCCAAACTCGACAATTTTCCTTCATATGGCCTTCTTTGCCACAGTGGTGGCATGCACCCCTGAACTTTGACTTGGATCGGCTAGGACTCCTGCCATGATCTCTAGGCCCTCTACTCTTGCTTCTTCCGCGGTTCTCTGTGACAAATACTTGGCTGCTATCTGTGCCAGAAGTCTTTCTCCTTGTTTCTTCATTGAGCATGCTATTTTTAACATTATCAAGAGTAAGAACACCATTAGAAGCAGAGTTACTTATACTCACCACAAAGGTCTCCCAACTGTCTGGCAAGGATCCAAGTAACAAGAGCGCTTGTAGCTCGTCCTCGATCATCATTTTCATAGTAGCCAACTGGTTGATGATATTCTGGAAATTGTTCAAGTGTTCTGCTACACTTAAACCATCCTTGTACTTCACATTGATGAGCTCTTTGATCAAGAAGGCTTTCTTGGCTGGGGTCTTCTTCTCGAACAAGGACTCAAGCTTCGTCCAAAACTCGCGAGCATTGGTTTCATTAGACACATGGTGAAAAACACTATCGTCCACCCATTGTCTAATTGTGCCAATAGCCTTGCGATTCATCTTCTTCCACTCGGCATCGGACATGCTCTCTGGCTTAGCGGCATCTCCTTCAATTGGCTCATGCAGATCCTTGCAATAGAGAATGTCCTCCATCCTTGGCTTCCATGTTACCCAATTGGAGTTGGTGAGTTTGATCATAGTGCCACTTCCTTCCATCTCGTATTATGAGCCAACCGGGCTCTGATACCACTTGTTAGGGATGTCGGTACTACAAGATAGAGAATGCACAAGGTAAAGTAGAAAATGGACACCAAGAATTTATGTGGTTCGGCAATTTATGCCTACGTCCACCAAACAAGGATCAATCTTCACTATATGAAAAAGATGAATACAACAAGAGTAGTCTTACCAAGCCAAAGACAAGGCTTGATGGATACAAGAAAGTATAACACACACTTTCTATCACTCTAAACTTCACTCACACAATGTGTAGTGGAACACTCTCACTCTCACTCTTGGAGTGGAACTCTAGCTTTGGACTTGATCCTTTGCTACTCACTCTTCTCTTGATTTGTTGATTCACTACAACATCACACCCATATTTATAGGTGAGGGTTTGGCATTCTACTAGTTTCTAGTGTATTCTTCAAACCTCTAGCATAGAAAGATCTAGACTAGCCACAAAAGTGTGGCTTCTAGATCTTTCCATTTGCAACCAAGGAAGCTAGTACTCTCTAGCTTCTTCCATCAACTTAATAACATGCTAGAATTGTCTAGCAAGCTCCAGCCTCATCTCTTGCTTACTAGAATAATCTAGAACATTGATCATGGGCTGGACCATATACCAACAACAAGTCGACTAAAACATGTGATGGATCTTGTCTTGTGCGGGTGCCGTGCTGATGCGGCTGGAATTTCCCACCACACTCCAATGGTCCATCCTAAAAGTCTCCTTAATGTTTTTTTGTTTTTTGTTTTTTTTTTCTTTTTCAAACTGCTTAATTCCATTTCGCAGTCAAGAAGAGAAAATAAACTTGTAGGTTGGGATGTCGAAAATATATGAATGCTCATTGAGCTAGATATGAGGAAACACAAAACAGGTTAACAAGAATTTGACAACAAAATCAAATCAACCACAAAGAAACATGACAAAAGGCACAACACGATCTGGTCCAGACTCCAGTGCCATTTACTTGTAGCAAGATTAGATATGAGGAAACCCAAAACAGGTTGAGACCTGAAAGACAGCACATGGATCTAAAGAAATCGAATGTTACTGAATCACTTTCTTGCAAGGTTCTAAAAAACGTTAGGCGCTAGTCGGGCCGAGGGTTAGGCAGATTTAAGTAAATTTATTGTATTTCGTGTAAATAAGTGTCTATTTATACCTAAAAAATATACATAATTTCATCATAAACTAGAAAATAGAATGTCATATATATTATGAAGTATTGGAACATATTGAAAACATGGGGAACAAACATATAATGTGTGTTTATTTAAGTGTTCAATAAGTCTCTTACAATTTATTGGAAACAATAAAATGCAAAATGAAAGTTATCTATTTTCTATCTAAGTGAGTTGCAACCTAGGCAAGTGTCTAGACGGGTCTGGACGGGCTAGATGGGTGCCTAAGCAGTCTAGGAGAGCACCTCAGCAGGTCTATGCGCCCTTTCTTAATTTTCAAACGTCTAAACATTAATCGACACAATACCTTACACAACTCAAAATTCGTATGAATATAGATCCAATGTGTGCATTATTAAAACACGATTAACTATTATCATTCTACCGAACTCATAATATGAGTATATTGTATCATCATATTATTATTTTTATATCATTTTGCATGTTGAACAACCTATGAATTGATATAAACACGACATAAATATAAATGACTAAACTCGAACACAACTCATTCCCACATCCCTACCGGTAGCTTGTGCCTGTATATGTTTCCTCCAACATACTACATTATTACAAGCTTGAAGTCATGATCATAGAGGAGGTCAGGAAGTGACTTTGGACACTCTTTCTGCATGCACCTCTTTATGTTAAGATACGATTTCGATAATTATTTTTTAGCCATATGCACTCTAAAAATGAATCATTTTACAATTTTTTCTACATTCACATATGGAGTGTAGTAAGCTAAACGATGGGCCTTAAAACCTTATTATAAAGTTTGCATTCAACCTACTTTATCCATGCATGATCTACCGCTGCCATAAATAAAGAAGTCCGGTCACACATGCGATGCGATGCTGCGATTCTATTTTCTTTGGAGAAAGAACAACATGGAATGGTTTACTGTCATTCTAACAATTCTATTTTCTGTTTCGTAATTAAATACATTATTAGACAAAAACATAACGTGGCGATGAATTCATTTCATGCAAACTCTTCTAGTTGTTTGAAGAGAACATTACAATACACACTTTTTGGTGGAAACTACATTTCATACGTTTGGCACTTGTCTGCAGCTAGGTGCCGTGCTGATGCTGCTACAGGTTCCAACCACACGCACCCAACTGGTCCCTCCTCAAAACAAACCCTACACTTCGTACTCATCCACTTTCTGTAACAATTTAGATATCCGCTTTGATCTGTTTTCTAACTTTTCGGTTGGAAACTTGGAATCAATATAAGGATATGCTTTTTTTTCTTTCCTGAAATGTTTCCAAATATCTGTTTGGTAACTATAATTAAGTGAGCTTATCATGTTATGATTATTGATTAGCTAAAGGTCTATTTGGTAACCATAATTAAGTTGACATATCATGTTATGATTTAGGATAAATTAGGTTCACATCCTTCTTTTTGCTATTCCATTGATTAAAATCCTATTCATTTTTAATTTTTGATCAAGGTCCTTGGGTATTAATAACATCATTAATTATTTGAATAATAAAATATTTTTATTTTTAAATATATTCCTTTAGTGTTAAAAATGTTACAATTAGTATATTTATATTTATGGCTAAATTTTTTATCATATATTTTTATTTTTAGTTTGTACCTATTTTTAATTTGTACCAAATTTTTTTTTTCATTTTTAATTTGTACCCATACATTAGTTTCTTTTTGTGCCCATATTTTTTAAAGTTTTATTTGTGTTTGTACACGTATGTATACCGTCACGTGACATTGTATATTTAATCAATGATAGAAAAATTACATATTGTATATTTATGTTTTATGCCTAAACTTTGTATCATATATTTATATTTTTAGTTTGTACCCACTTTTAATTTGCAACATTTTTTTTAATTTGTAGTATTTTCTTTTTAGTTTTATTTTGTACCCACGTATTAATTCTTTTAGCGCCTATATTTTTTAAAAATTCATTTGTACTCATAATTTTTTAATCTTTTATTTGTACCCTAATTTATTTATAATGTACCCATTCTTCTTTATTAATGTACCAATTGTTTTAACACTATGGATACATTCTTTTGCCATTTATTATTTCTTATTTTTACATAGTTTTTATCCACTTATTTAATCAAAATGTTTGAATTTTTTTATTGTAACCGTTTCTAATAGTATTATAATGAGGGATTTTAAATTTATAGGATTATAAATCTCATAAAATATCAAACAATTAATGTCAAAACTATAAATATTAATTGTAATATAATGAGGTGTACAAAGTCAAGGGACTTTGATCAAACTTTGAATACTATTAAGGTTCTAGTAAAAAAATGTTAAGGATTAAGGACCGCATCCAAAGTATCCCTATGATTTATAGACGATCTGTTTAGTAACCATTTTGTGTTTAGTTTATTGTTTTTGAGGAAATAAAGGAGAAAGGAGAATGATAAAGAAGGGTAGAAGGAGGACAACGAAGGAGACGTGGAAGAATTAATGTATATGGAGACATACATTAAATTATTCAAATTTTTGTTTCATGCAATGTTCTTCATTTCCCCTCCGTCTCACCACCATCCCTCCTTTATCTAATGTTTTCCCTTTACCCTTAATGTAAAAATGAAAGCTAAAAAATAAAAATGATATTGTTATCGACAATTCTTATTACAGTTATGAGTTAGACCAGCTGTCAGCTTTCTTGCATCAAAGTTCAAATCCCTTTCTTTATAGACTAAACTAGTTTCATTAGAACGTCGACTCATTAGTTAGATATTAAGGGTGGATTGGAAAAGATACTGAATGTCCTTAGATGTAGCCATCAAGACAAAAGTAACAGCCAAATTTCAATCTCTAAAACCCCTATAAAACCCCAGAACATTGTTCATTGCAGCATATACTATCTCAACCTCTCCATCTTCCTCTAGCTTCCCAATTTTCCCTTTCCAATTGTCATAATTCCATAACTCCATTGCAATGGAAGGAATGGTAAAGTTCCAAACACCAAGGGTACTCGTTACAGAAGTTGCTGTACCACAGTTCATTTCGGTAAGCAAACGCCCGTTGACAAAAATGCTGGATACAATTTTTGAGGAAGAATGTGATTTTGCGGTGGATCCAACCCCGCGGTCGTCGATTTACAAAGCATCTTCGTGTCATCTCTCCCGGGATTACAGAAGCCAATCTTGCTAAACAGCTTGTTATGACCGTATGGCGGTCTACATTTTCTTTGAGATTTAGAAGAATAAAGAGCCTTGAAAGTGAAGTCATTGCTCGTTTCCGGGACTGCATTATGTTGTTTTTGCAATTTTCATTCTTCTCCTGGAACTTTTTTTAGCTTCCGAGGAGATTGAGACTGCTGTAAATTTTTGTTTCATTGAAGAAAGCAAATAAAGAGCCATTATCGTGGCTCTGTAGCCAAAACAGATAAACATTACGAAGTTACGATGCAACATGTTTATTCGTAAGTAGACGAAAAACTAGCACTGGGTGGCAAAATGTAATCATAACCTGCAGCACGTATGAACTTGCCGAAAATGTATTGGGATAAAAGTAAACATGTAGCATAACAATTACAGAATATGAGTGCTCAAGCAGGCCTTTCTTTCACTAGTGTCTACAGCCACCCCGAGCTTCCCTTGTGGTGGCAGCATCATGCAGCAGTTCCATGGACTCCCACTAGGGGTAGTTAAACATCCCACAGCTGATCCTCCCGAACAACACAGCTCCTTGCCGAAAGCTGCAAAATATTAATTACCCGTGTTGTCAAGTTAGGAAGTATAGTGTTGAGGAGTAAAATACAATTCAGAAAGCCAGATGGCCCCAGAACACAATCTACTCCCAGAACACAACCAGTAGATATAGATCAACAGCAGACCTCAACAAAACAAACACAACATGAGAACAAAAGGTTAAACCAAGCAACTCAGACCCAAAGTCATGAAACCTAACAACTCGCGGTTTCACACCTCCCCAGAAAGAAGATATAACCACTGACATTTGAATCCGTCGTGTTTTTGCAATGTTTGATTTAACAATCCACAAACTAACAGCGGTCTACATCACAAATAGTTAATCGATGATACTTCCATCACTTCTAGAATGCTCACCAATCACAAGTCCATAAGGGAAGACTAACATTTAGGTCAAACTGAACGAAAATAGATCAGTAAGATCAAACACTACCCAAACCCCAGGTTTACACAAGCATTTCGTGGTAGGTATACATGTAATAAAAGCCAAGAACATATAAAACTCAGACATGTAATTGAACTTAAATAATTATTAGTATTTGATCTACTAAAGTTTACTACAAACACAGATAAAAGGAAAGGTAATAGATGCAAAAACACTCATAAAAGTTGACAGTAATACAGCATCCTAATTAGCAACACTTTTTGTAATGAATTACATATCCGCTTTGATCTGTTTTCAAACTTTTTGGTTGGAAACTTGGAATCGATACAAACGGGTATGCTTTTTTTTTCCTGAAATATTTCTAAATATCTGTTTGGTAACTATAATTAAGTTGACTTATCATGTTATGATTATTGATTAGTTAAAGGTCCATTTGGAAACCGCAATTAAGTTGACATATCATGTTATGACTTATAGATTAGCTAACGGTCTGTTGTTCAGTAACCATTTTGTGTTTAGTTCATTGTTTTTGAGAAAGTATAAGGGAAAGGAGAATGATAAAGAAGGGTAGGAGGAGGGCGATGGAGGGGATGTGGAAGAATGTATATGCAGAAATACATGAAATGATTCAAGTTTCCAGCATGACCTCAGACAACTAAATGTCGGAAATTATTTCATAGGATGATCTTCATGAGTTAATTCTCAAAGAAACAATACAGAAATCTTCAACATAGCCATAAACTTCAAAGACAAAATAAAACCAACATTCTTATGACTTATCTTTTGAGATAATGGGATCAATGAAGTAGCAACAGGTTATATTGACTATTACTATTGTAATTTCCCAACCTCAAGGATGCTGCATTGTTTTCCTTTAGAGACATCTTTGCTCCCAATTTGAGAAGTCCACAAACGACTAATCCGATACCCAGACTAATGATCGGTGATCATTCCATCACTCATCTTAAGTCTTCTCTGTTCACTGCTAAATGAGCTATAGATCATTCAGCATCCAACTCATTCCTTCAAATACACGCCCATGCATCAGAACCTGAATCCTCATGCACTGTCTCAACCAGTGTTGGAGTTTTAACAGATAGGCAATGAATTGATTGCAAAAAGTTGAAGTAAGCATACTTGATGTCATACTGCATATCATACCCTGCCAATGATCATGGAACATCATATTTCACCACATAAAAAGTGGAACCTAAAAAGTGAGAAAAGTGTTAAGTCCTGGATCCCTTACAGTAGTTCACAGCAATAGTGCGTCCTCTGCTATCTGGAGTTTGTCTAACGTGATGAAACCACATGCTTGGCCTGCATTGACTCTACCATATCAGGCTTTGGAAAATATTATGGAGCATATAGAAGTATAAAACAACAAATAATAATGCACATCTTTTTTTCGTTAACATGGACACCTTAATCTGTGAATTCTTTTAATTTGAGTATCTTACACATGTGGTTTACCAAATAAAGATGATATCCAAAGAGGAAAGGACTAGGCATCAAATTACTGCAATGAGAATGCCCAGAATTGTACAAAACTGGAAGTGATTGAAGTCTGGTGAGATTAAAATAGACAAAGGAACAAAAACAAATGAGAGAAATAATGAAGGCAGAAACTTACAAGTATAGAATCTCTCCAGGGTTGACAGTACAGTATAAGGGCTTAGGACCGTCAAAATACAAAGGAAAGCTAGAGAGCTGCTTATCTCTGTCCTCGGGAGAAGGGTAAGGATCGACACTACACCAAGGCACATATCTGTCTGGCTTCTCCAGTTCCAACGTGAACTCTCCAGTGTCATGAGAATATGAGTATTGGGCAGATGGGTAGTCACGGATGTACATTCGATGCACATCAGTAGGAGGAAGGAGCAGGAAATGCTTCTGCCCAGTCACGACAGCATAGAGATTCTCATAGTGGTCCTTATGAAACGATGTTGTAGACAGATGGTTGCCAATCCACATGTTGACTGCATCAGGGAGGCAGCCAAGGGCCTCACTGGCCCATGGGATATGGGGGTCACAATCCCCAGCTAAAGCCGAGTACTCTGATGGAAAGCAGTTGTTCTGCTGCTGCGCATAGGCCACCAGTTTCGATTGGGACTCATTGTTGGTGATGAGGCTGAGAGCTTTCGGGAAGGGCATGCGCTGCACGTGAGCAGACGCAAAGCAAAGAGAACCATCCAAGGGGATGAGGGCATCAGCCTGGCCGTGCGGAGTAAGGTGAAGGGAAATGTCAGCAGAGGAGAGGGCTTCAGTGAGATAAGAATCGTCGGTCCAGGAGGAGAGGGCGGGCCAGTGGAGGGTGGCATTGGATATAATGCAGGGCTTGTTATGGTTAACATAATCTCTAAGGAATTGGAGAGGGGTGGGTGGGAACTCCAACCGCTCCACTCTTCCCGACTCGCCTAGACTTAGCTCCCTTACTTCTTTCCACAATGCCTCTATTTCCTCCATATCACAAGTCCAGTTTTCGTTGCTCCTCGCAGTCAGGATCACAATTTAAGGAGGGTTAAACCTCCAAAACCTCTTATTCCATTGACTAAACTTCTTCGAAACAAATGGTTAATGGCTATTGAATCCTGTAGGTTCAAAAAATATAGTATCCAGATTATTTTTCTTTCAGCAACACAGACACAGCAATGATTACTATGATTCGGTTAAACAGAGCTACAAATACTTAAGTAATAACAAAATTTTCAAAATTTCAGAGTTATAGCTACACCACAACGAATTAACCATTACTAGAAAACACCACCAACCAAGAACAATTCAAGTTCAGTTTTTTTTTTTTTTTAAATTAAAAAAAAAGGAGTAGAAAATTGCTGCTGAATAAGAAATTGGAAATAGAAGCCTGGAGTGAAAAAATGGGAAATTAAATTTAAAGAACAAAATACCTCGTGGCCCTTCTGGGAATTGACTGAGTGAGTGCGGTAAAAGTGGAGAATGGCAATTACTGAACCTGTGGAAGAAGCAGCAGCGAAGCGAGAGAGAGAGAGGGAGCGGGGAAAGGGTGGAACAAGGAAGGCAGCGTCGGCTTCAGAAAAGCGGGCTGGGCATCAGCTGGCGGGCTTCCCAGTTGGGCTTCACTTGCCCTAGCGTACAATAATATAATACTACTTAGGACTTAAGCTACAACTCTACACCATGGGGAGCATTGGGAGGAACAAATGGGGATGACGAGATGCAGTGGGTTGAAGAAGAAATTCTATCTACAGCTTGCAAAACAGAGAACAAAGTTTTCTTATTTGGAAATTGTTATTGACACCTTAAGGATCGAGAAAAAAATATCAATGTTTTTTCTTAGAGAGCGAATAAAAGCTTCATTTTATTTTAAAGTTTTATTCTTTTTGTCAAAAAATGTTTCTCGTAATCTACAATAGTGTTGTAGCTCAAATGATTAAGATCACTATGATTCTTGCAAAAAGCACCGTGAGCTCCCTTCTAACAGCATAAAATCGCTCCAAGCCGTGATTCACCACCTCACAATACTCGACTCTTTAAAAATACTTGTAGCTCACGTGATTAAGAATACCACCGCTTCCACGGTATTGTTGTCGAGAATACTACCATTTCCTTCACCTTCTCTCTTTAATCAATCAACTCATGGAGTAGTAGAAAACATTCAAACCAAATCAAACATACACACGCACGAGTTACAATCTCGGAAAAACTAACAATACAAATGTGAGAGGATAAAAATGGCGTGCGTCGCATTGATCATCCTCTCTTGGTGATGACAAGGTTGTGGATGCCCCAATTTCAACTAAAATGCACTGTAACAGATAATAAAACACTAATTTGCACTGGCTCAAGATGTTTCATAGAGCGGAACTACGGTCTAATAGGAGACGCCTTCATGAACTTGTCATAGAGAAGGTACTGGTAAAAGACTAGACATGTAGCGAAAAAAATTACACAACATTTCGATGCTCAACCAGGCCTTTCTTTAATTGATGTCAAAACTGAGTTAACTTCAGCCACCGCGAGCTTCCCTTCGGGTGGCATCATGCAGCAGTTCAACATCGACTCCCTCCGGGGGTAGTTGCACGTATCTCACAACTGATCCCCTAATAAAACAGTTCCTCACTGACATCTGCAAGAGTAAATTTATCATACATTTGTCAAATAGGAAGAGCATCATATTG
Organism: Malus sylvestris; assembly: GCF_916048215.2. NCBI lineage: Eukaryota > Viridiplantae > Streptophyta > Magnoliopsida > Rosales > Rosaceae > Malus > Malus sylvestris. The sequence continues at coordinate 33,563,335 of NC_062264.1, read as the reverse complement.
TTAAATAATAACAAAATTCAATTTCACTGTCCATAAGACGTTCTTTAAGCATAATGGGGACAGAAAAAATCAACACACAAAATAGATAACCACTAGAACTAACAAAGCAAATACGAGAGTACGGGAACATCCAATGCATCCAACAAAACCAGGCAAATTAGAGTCAGAGTCAAGAGACCAATGACCCATGCTCTGAAGAATTTAACCCAGAGCCCCAAAAAGAAAACTTGCTCCCTGAAATTAAAATCATAAAACGCCTTTGCAATGATCGACTCCCACAAGCTAACAGTGATAAACATAAACATAAACATAATGAACGTAATAAACTCACAACCATGTCAAACCCAAATCAATAATAAGTATATGGACTGCATAAATTCAACACAAGCATTGGAGGAGTAATAGACGCAAATCACTCATAAACCCTGAAACTAGATTACAACAGCTTAACTATAAATACGTTTTGTCACAATTAAGTTACCTAGAATGATTTAGTGACTGGAAGTAACATGTTTGGAAACATTTCTCACAGGTAAAGTTTAGTTCATCCTATTACAATTGGGCAAGAAAAATCCCCACTCGGTGATTCCAAGATTTCAGTAAAGCTTCCCTCCGGGTATGACTCCTAGGAAGGAACCAAACCCGTAATTTTGGATGAACCAAAGCAAGCTTCTTTCGCCATTTGACCTTAAAAATTCTTTCGCACGGGCAATGACTTAAGTCAAGAGGCACTGATATTGTCTTTGTTTTACACACACAACTTATATAAGCCTTTCTCTAGAAAGAAAACAAGAAAAGATATGCTTCTTTTTCTAATGAGCTTGGGCTTCTGTTTGTAGTCCTCGACAAATTTCATCTATTGATATGCATTTTTTGCCATTAAGTCAAGTGAACAACATGTTAGGCCCTAAGATCTTCAATTGAGACAACAAAACCATCTCACTTTCTCTTTCGCTGGTGCTATCCCCAAATTTTATACTTCGCAACATTTCCACATGCCCATCATCTTAAAGTCTGCATCCAGCTACAATTATTTCTTATGTAGCTTATTGGATAGTGTTCTATACATTACAGTGGTCTTACATAACATTCCCTTCAAATATTTTGAGAATAACAGTTCTCCACACTAAATTCAAATCATCCATTTACTCGGTCTTTTGCTATTACAACCCAAATGACTAAACATCATATAGTGAGCAAAAATTCTCAGTCTTTTTCATTACGTGATGAACTTTCCGGTATACAATTACGCCAACGAGCAAATATCCTCCATCAATACTTAATCTGCTCACAATCACTCAGAAGTCTGGTCATACTAAAGCATAGATGGCCTATCACTACCATTGTTGTTCTGCTAAGACCCCTGTCACTTATTTACAAATTCCAAAAACTTAACAGGTGTAAGTTTTCAAAAACAAAACCACAACAGACAATAAAAAATCAAAACAACCCATTTGAAACCCTAAAACCTAACTTCTCATCACAAACTCGATCAGTAGGATTACCCCCTCCAACCACCAAAGCCTAGAAACCAAGCAAACAACCAACAGGCGCAGACAAGTACATAGAAGAGGCAAACGTTAATGGGAAAAGACAAAGACAAGGATGGTTACCATGTGAGGGTACTTGTCCTGGTCGACAACCCTAGTGTTCTCGAGCTTAATGTTGAGGTACTGATCCACTGAGTGCAGTGTTCCTCTGATAGCAAGGTCATTCTTCAGCTCCACCGTCACTTCTCTCCCCACCAACTCCTTGAAATACGAGAAGAACAACTGCAAACCCACACACCCAACAGAAAACCCATTTCAAATTACGGGTTGCAGGGAAAAATTCGGAGAAAAAATCAGCATGGAAATTGAAAGTTACCATTTTTATTTGCAGGTTGAGAGAGACAGAAGGAGATGGTGAAGCCCTTTGGGTTTGGGGGTTCTGTAGGATCGAAGACTAGAGCTGGTTTTGCAGAGACTGCAAGGAAAAGTAAAGAAGGATGTTGAGAGGCAAAAACAGCTAGAGAGGAATTTTGCCGCTGCGTGTGGGTTTTCCCTAGTTTTGGCCTTGTTGGAGTTCAAATGCCGTCACTGGGCCTTGAATTAGGTTGTTTATTAGTTTCTGGGCCTGATTTTCTCTTTTCTTTTTTTTTTGGTCAAGGGGCCTAATTTTCTATACTTTGCACATTTATGATTTATTTATTAATCGTAATCAAAATTAAATAAATAGTTTGTTTCTGATTACGAAGTACTCAGTTTTTTTTTTCCCTTTTTTTTGTAAGAAAAAAATTATAATTATTAGGGAGTTTTAACAAAACACTTCCGGTACTGTTCACTTTTAACGAAAAACCACATTTTTACTTTTCCTGGTTCACTTACACCTTTATTTATCTTTTTTCATTAAAACTAATGTTTTTGAAGATTTGTCGTTAGTTTTTCTTAATTATTAAGGAGAGCATGAGTTTTGAACTCAAATCTAACACCCTATCTTTTAAGAAATCAAAATGAAGGTGGAGCCTACACGAAATAATAATTTGAAGGCATTAAATTCTGTGGGTGGATGTGGTATTCTAATTCTCGGATAAAGAAGAAATCAAGAATGCAAAATTGACTATTATATAAAGGGTAAGTTTAGGGGACTAAATTTGTAGATAGAATTTACAAACTAAATGATGTATCACCAATAAGAATGAGTATGTTTATTAACACTTAAGTCATAATCCAATCATCAACTTCTATGTCATTTAGTTTACAAAATTTTGTCTACAAATTTAGTCTCCTAGCATTATCCTTATATAAAACAACTTTTAGATAAAAATAAATAAATAAAAACTAGCATTAAGAAAGATTGCTGCTAGTTGAGGAACTCAAAACTCTATTCACTTGATGAGCTACTGTTGGAGATACAACGAGACATATCACCGTGACACAACAAATTTTCTCGTATTCTACATTATTTTAATTGTTCTTGAGACTGAGTTGGATAATATCATCATATGTCGAAACGTTCAAAGTTTTTTATCCAAATTACACAAACAGTACATGTCCCATTTTGCCGCTCATGTTTGCTTGTTTCCTTCTTCATTGAGCCATAGATAGGGAAATCTAATAATCTCAGAAAATGCAGACAAATTTGAGAACTATATATTTTAGTTAAGTTAGACATATAATTTGGTGAAGTTCAAATCATACATAAACAAAAAACAAAGAGCAAGCAACAATAAGCATTAATTAAAATACCATAATAAACAAAAATCCAATAACAAAAAATAAAACATTAGTTTGACCAAAAAGGGTAAAATATAAAAGAATTCTAGAAATCTTTGCTGACCAAGAAAATAAAAAAAGGAAAAAGAAATTGTAGCTATCTTTTACATGATGGTGCAAGCAGGATTTTCTTCAGTGAAGTAGTTGAAGGTATGATCAAGTGGTGGCACCGAATTCGATGGCATGTTCATGTTGTTCGTTGGGTACTCCTGCATGGCACCGTGCATGGAAGCTGAGTTATAAGCTGGGTACGCATTTGCGTTATAAGCTGAGTACGCATGCATGTTGTAATCTGGATTATAACTTGGGTATGCATACGTGTGATAAGCTGAGTTATAATCTGGGTACGCATACATGTTATTGGCTGGGTACATATGCGTGTTATAACTAGCTGGGTACGCATATCTGTTGCCAGGAGAGCTCATCTGACTCGCATTCTCACCACCACGATGCATTAGGCTTGTATGGTCATGTTGAGCCTTTTTGTGCAAGTCCTCATCACTATCGCCATCGTCTTCATCATCGTCGGAATGCAAGTCAAGCACACTACAATCTGTGTCCTTGTCATCGTGCAAGTCAAGCACACTACTATTGTTGTCACTATCATCTTCATCGCGATTTGAGTCAAGTACACTACTATTATTGTCGTCGTCTTTGTCGCATCTTTTGCTTTCATGTTCATCATAACGTCTGCTTTCCTTAAGGGCACACTCGCGTCTTTTGCTTATAAGTTTTTTAAGCCGTCTTACGAAGCCACCTTTCTTTTTACCTTCAATTTTTTCCTTACCACTTTGATTTTCGTTTCCACCATGATCAAACTCAGCACATTCCTCCTCCGGCAGATCGAACGTGACAGTTTTTCGGCTTTTGCTCCTCTTAACAAAAGCCATGTTGCTGAACTCGTTGTTGAGGCGAGAGAGATGTATAGGAATTGGGTGATTGTTCGATACCAAAGTACTCTTTATATAGAGAAGATAACTCTAATTGATAGAGGGATCCTACTTGAAAAAAGAAAACATATCATCCAGAAAAGGGAAATAAGAGATCCAGAAAACTTCAAAAAACAAAGTGAGTAATTTTATTTCCTAAAGGAAAAAAGTGACTTTTCTTTTTCTTTTTGGTGCCTGTTTGCTCTTTCTTTTCAATTCTTAGCGTTTATGTTTTCCTATTCCATTCGGGTCCTCTGTAATTAGTTGTGCAAACTAGGGTTTCCTAGACGAGATGGGATTGTCCTTCACAAAGTAGGTTTTAAGCGTGCAGCTGCATGCATATACATGCCTTTTATAAGCCTTGACCTAAGCAATCCGTGGAGATGTTGCAAAACTCCTCTTGAGTTGTCAATTATTATAAACTGAATTACTTAAAAGGCAAATAACTTTATCTTCAAGATATTCGACTTTTAACGTGATTCAATATTGGTTAGCAAGAATTTTGTCAAAAAAAAAATATTGGTTAGCAAGAATCATGGAACCAAGATATATTTAATTGACTAATTGAAACCCTAATTAAGTAAGACATTGCACATGCCTTGATGGGACAATATTTTGATTTAATAGTGATTTGGTGTCTCTCTCTATTAACTATAATAGGCGGTTTTAGAGAAATCCTAATCACTATATTAAGGGTGTCTCTGCTTTCACAAAATATACTTTCTATTCCAAGCAAACCCTGTTATTGCAAGAACACTTTCACTTGTTGAAAGTAGAAGACTCCTAAGTCATCCGTAAGAACTGTGTCTTCTGTATTTTACAAATAAGTAAATTATAATTGATTTATCGTAATTTTGGTTTATTAAATATGTGATTCTAATGTTTTGTTATTATTCTTATAATTTCAAAAATATCTATTTCGAAATAAAAAAATGTTGCTAGAAGAATTCTTTGGTACTACCACGCGCTCCGCCTCTCTATTTTACGACCCGTAGGGGGTGCCTGTCCAACACTGCCATCGATGCCATTACGACCTCGACTGACGAAGGACCAGAAGGAGTGTTGTATTTGCTTGGAATCAACATGATCCGGATCCTGTTGGTGAGGATCTTAGAGATTCGTAAATGGTGTTCATTCATCATCCATCGTGTAGTTAATTTTTTTCAAGTACTGTTTACGTTTAATTTTAAATAAAAATATTTAAAATAAGGGCAAAAGACTGTTTACTACCCTCATATTTCGTGGTTTTCAACATTTAGTACATCAAGTTTTTTTCGTCCCAGAGTCATACCTAAAGTGTAAATTTTGGGACAGTCTCATACATCCGTTAGTCAAACTGTTAAGTCTTCCGTTAACTGTGATGTGGCGCTCATGTGGACAATGACTGGGCGCCACGTGTCATCCACGTGAAAATTAAAAAAAATTAAAAATATATTTATTTATTAAAAAAAATAACAAACAAACAAAACCTTCATCTTCAATCCCACCCGTGCCCACCCTCCCATCACCATCTTCGACTCCACGCTCAGGAAGAAGAAGAAGGAAAAAAAAACCCAGAAGAAGAAGAAGAATGAGGAAGAAAAAGAAAAAGAAAAAAAAACGAATCTACCCAGAAGAAGAAGAAGAAGAAGAAGAAGAAAGAAGAGGAAGAAGAAGAAAGAGGAGGAGGAGGAAGAAGAAGAAAAAAAAAGAATCTACCCAGAAGAAGAAGAAAAAAAAAAATATGCCCAGAAGAAGAAGGAAGAAGAAGGAGGAGATGAGGAAGAGGAGGAAGAAGAAGAAGGAGGAGGAGGAGGAAGAAGAAAAAAAAAAGAATTTGCCCAGAATAAGAAGGAGGAAGAAGAAGAAAAAGAAGGAGGAGGAGGAAGAGGAAGAAAAAAAAAAAAAATCTGCCCAGATGAAGAAGAAGGAAGTATTGGAGTATAAATGTATTTGCTGTGATAGTTACATTATAAGCAATGTGTAGGATTTAATGTGAACCATTGGATCATATTCCAATTGGTATTTAGTTTAGATTGTAATGAGTCATAGCTCATGACAAGTGTAAGCATCTTACATGATGGTGTAGGAATGAATGGTTTTGATTGCTTTGTAATAGAGTGAGTGAAATTGTTCTCACTCCTCTAACTGTCATATAAGCTGTAAAAGGTTTTTATGAAAGACAGTAAAAATGGAATCGACACAATCCTAAGAAACATTTTCTCTCCTTTTTCTTCGGTGTATTTCACTGAGTTATAAGAAAAACTTCCATTGAAACTAACACAGAAACCAAACACTAATATGGCCTCAGAGCCAGGTTGAATCTCAATCTGGGCATGAATCTGTGACAAGGTTCGTAGCTGAGGAACTCGACAAAGAATTGAGTTTGCTGCGATTGAAGAACGATCTGAAAATCTCTGGGTAACTCAATAACAAGTCTAATATGGCTGGATCGAGTGGTGCTAATCTTCGAGCACCGATTTTCAATGGAGAAAATTTTGATTTCTGGAAAATAAAGATAAAGACCATCTTCAGATCTCACGATCTGTGGGATATGATTGAAACGGGGCATAATCATCCGGCGAAGAAAGAAGAAGAAGAACTCACTACAGCTGAGCTAAAGTATCTGAAGGAGAACATGATCAAGGATGTTAAGGCCCTCAGAATTATTCAAAGAGCTGTGTCAGATGAAATTTTCCCAAGGATTGCCATTCTGGAGACAGCAAAAGAGGCCTGGGATATACTGAAGTATGAGTTTATTGGAGATAAACAGGTGAGATCTGTGAAACTTCAAAGCTTAAGGCGTGATTTTGAATATACTCAAATGGGTGAACATGAATCATTTTCTATGTATCTTGTGCATTTGTTGGATCTCATTACACAAATGAAAAGTTATGGTGAAAGTATTGGAAATCAAAGAATAGTGCATAAATTATTGATTAGTCTTCCTAGATCCTATGATAGTATTGTAGCTGTGATTGAGAATACTCGAGATTTGGAGACAGTTGATGTGCAGGATGTAGTTGCTACTCTAAAAGGGTATGAACAAAGGATTGAGAGACACTCTGAAAATAACACTGAAAATGCCTTTGCTAGTTTAAGTATAGCTCCCAGGAAGAACAATTACAATGGCAATCAAAACTTCAAACCCACAAAGAACTGGCAGACAAAGGGTAAGAAATGGGATAACAAATCTGTGCACCATCAAGGAAAATTTACTGGGTATTCTAATAGTGTTACGAATGCTTGCAAGTACTGTGATAAACTTCATTTTGGAGAGTGTTGGTTCAAAGGGAAACCAAGATGCCACAATTGTGATAAGCCAGGGCATTTTGCCAAGGATTGTAGATCTAAAAAGGTTACCCAACAGGCAAATTATGTTAATCAAGTGGAGAGCAACCCAACTATGTTCTATGCGTGTATGTCTGCTGCAGTGAAGAAGGAAGAAGACGTTTGGTATGTTGATAGTGGCTGCAGTAATCACATGATAGGAAGAGAAGATTTACTGGAAAACATTGATAGAAGTGTTACTGCCAAAGTTGAGATGGGCACAGGGGAGTTGGTTAATGTAGTTGGAAAAGGAGAGTTAATGGTTGCAACTAAGCAAGGCAAAAGGTACATCAAGGAGATCATGTTAGTACCTGGTTTAAAGGAGAATTTATTGAGCGTGGGACATATGATGGAGCATGGATATTACCTTGTGTTTGGGGGGATTGAAGTCAAAATTTATGAAGATTTTACATGCTCTAATCTGGTTGTCAAAATTCCTATGAAGGGAAATCGAAGCTTTCCTTTGAAGTTGCAACCAGGAATCCAAATTGCTATGAGGGCAAGTGTTAGACAAGCAGCTGAGATATGGCATAGAAGACTCAGACATCTAAATATGAATGCTATAATGCAACTCCAAGAGCATGACATGGTGACTGGTTTACCTGAGCTCAGAATGAACTCCACAGTATGTGAGGGATGTGTCATTGGAAAGCATTCTAGAGATGCTTTTCCTTAAAAAACAAATTGGAGAGCTACACTACCATTGGAGTTAATATATACTGATATATGTGGACCAATGCAAACACCTACCAAAGCTGGAAACAAGTATTTCATCACTTTCACAGATGATTGTACTAGAATGGGATGGGTCTATTTTATGAGGAACAAGTCTGAAACATTTGGTATATTTAAAAGGTTCAAGGCTACTGTTGAATTACAAAGTGGATTCAAAGTGAAGAAATTAAGAAGTGACAGGGGAGGGGAGTACACTTCTCTGGAATTTTCTCAGTACTGTGAAGATCTTGGTCTAGAAAGACAACTCACAATGGCCTATTCTCCTCAACAGAATGGTGTTGCTGAGAGAAGAAATAGGACCATTGTAGAAATGGCTAAATGCATGATGTTGGAGAAAGGCATTCCATTTGATTTTTGGGCAGAAGCAGTTAACACTGTAGTCTACATTCTCAATAGATGTCCTACCAAGGCCTTGCATAAGAAGACTCCATTTGAAGCCTACAGTGGAAGAAAGCTTGGAGTAAAACACTTAAGAGTGTTTGGATCCCTATGTTATGCACAGGTTCCATCACAGATGAGGCAGAAACTGGATGCAACAAGTGTAATGTGCATATTCCTTGGTTATGGAACCTGTGAGAAGGGTTACAGGTTGTTCAATCCTAAAACTAACAAGATGGTTATTTCTAAAGATGTAATCTTTGATGAGAACTCTTATTGGGATTGGAAATCTGGTAATAAGAAGACTCTGTCAATCTCAATGACAAGTGAAGCTTATGGAAGCGAAGAGAATGAGGTTGAAGCTGCTGAAAATGATGCAATATTTGAATGCACAAAATTACTGCAGGAGCAACATGAGCAAGTTATTGCTTCTCCTTCAAGACAAGAAGAGCAAATGGATCACACTGGTTCACAAGTGTATGATCATACTCCTCTAAGGTTCAAAAGCTTGAATGATATCTATGAAAGGTGTCATTTCTGTGTGATAGAGCCTGAATGCTTTGAAGAAGCATCAGAAGATGAGGTTTGGAGAAAAGCTATGTCCACAGAGATTGAGATGATCGAAAAGAATGACACATGGGAGTTGGTCAAAAGGCCATTTGATAAACCTGTAATTGGTGTAAAATGGGTCTACAAAACAAAGCTTAATCTGGATGGTTCAGTGCAGAAGAACAAGGCACGGCTAGTGGCTAAGGGTTATTCTCAAAAGCCTGGAGTGGACTTCAACGAAACCTTTGCACCTGTGGAAAGACTTAATAAAATTAGAACACTAATTGCATTGGCAGCTCAAAAGGAATGGAAGTTGTTTCAATTAGATGTTAAGTCTGCATTCCTAAATGGTACACTGCATGAGGAAGTATATGTGGATCAACCACAGGGATTTGAAGTTCAAGGACAAGAAGACAAGGTTTACAAGTTGAAAAAGGCCTTATACGGTCTGAAACAAGCTCCCAGAGCTTGGTCCGATGAGATAGACAATTATTTCAATCGATCCGGTTTTAAGAAAAGCCAAAGTGAAGCTACTCTGTATACAAAGTTCAGTGATGCAGTTGTGCTTATTGTATCTCTGTATGTAGATGACATTATCTATACAGGGAATTCTGATGAAATAATTCAAGAATTTAATAAGAATATGATGAAGCAATATGAGATGTCAGATCTGGGACTGTTACATCACTTTCTTGGTCTGGGCATAATTCAAACCGATAAGAGTATATTTATTCATCAGAAGAAATATGCCAAGTCACTACTTGAGAAATTTGGATTGAAAGATTGTAAAGCTGTGAAAACCCCACTTGCAATTGATGACAAGTTATCTAAGGAAGATGGGAGTGAGGATGTTGATGAAATTTTGTACAGGACAATGGTTGGTAGTCTGTTATACCTGACAGCTACTAGACCCGATCTAATGTATGCATCCTGTTTGCTGGCAAGTTCCATGAATAAACCTACCAGAAAACACATGGGGACAGCTCACAGACGAAAAAATGGCAAAAAAGAAAGTATTAATTTCCCTTCTATATCTTGCATCTATAGTATTTTTGCCTTGGTGGATCTCTCTCTCATTTAATAAAAGTCTTGAGATATGTAAAAGGCACATTGGATTTTGGGATTGAATATGTGAAAGGAAAAGCTGATGTGTTGATAGGCTACTGTGATAGTGATTGGGCAGGAAGCTTGGATGACATGAAGAGTACCTCGGGCTATGCATTTAGTTTAGGTTCAGGAGTATTTTCTTGGGCTTCTGTTAAACAATGCAGTGTGGCTTTATCTACTGCAAAAGCCGAGTATGTAAGTGCTACAGAAGCTACAACACAAGCAATGTGGTTGAGGTTTGTTTTATCTGATTTTGGAGAAGAACAGGTGGAGGCTACACCTTTGCTATGTGACAATACTTCTGCCATAGCCATGTCTAAGAATCCAGTGTTTCGTCATAAAACCAGGCATATTAATCGGAGGTATCATTTCATAAAAGATGCCATTCAAGATGGGACAATTGAATTACACTATTGCAGCACAGAGGAGCAATTGGCAGACATCTTTACCAAGGCTCTTCCTAAGGATCGATTCGAATACTTGAGAACTGCTCTTGGTGTGAAATCAGCAAAACATTTAGAAGGGAGTATTGGAGTATAAATGTATTTGCTGTGATAGTTACATTATAAGCAATGTGTAGGATTTAATGTGAACCGTTGGATCATATTCCAATTGGTATTTAGTTTAGATTGTAATGAGTCATAGCTCATGACAAGTGTAAGCATCTTACATGATGGCTTAGGAATGAATGGTTGTGATTGCTTTGTAATAGAGTGAGTGAAATTGTTCTCACTCCTCTAACTGTCATATAAGCTATAAAAGGTTTTTATGAAAGATAGTAGAAATGGAATCGACACAATCCTAAGAAACATTTTCTCTCCTTCTTCTTCGGTGTATTTCACTGAGTTATAAGAAAAACTTCCATTGAAACTAACACATAAACCAAACACTAATAGGACGAAGAAGGAGGAGGAAGAAGAAGAAAAAAAAAACACGAATCTACCTAGAAGAAGAAGAAGAAGGAGGAGGAGGAGGAAGAAAAAAAAAAAAAATGAATCTGCCCAGGAGGAAGAAGTAAAAAAAAAAAAAAAAAATTCTGCCCAGAAGAAGAAGAAGGAGGAAGAAGAAGAAGGAAAAAAAAATCGATTCTGGGATCTGCCCAGAAGAAGAAGAAGGAGGAAGAAGAAGAAAAAAAAAATCGATTCTACCTAGAAGAAGAAGAAGAAGAAGAAGAAAAAAAAAATCAAAATTTTTGAACCCCTAAAAAAAAGTGAAAACCCCTTCTTTAAAAAAAATAATAAAATCCACGTGGCGCCCAGTTATTGTCCACATGGGCGCCACGTCACAATTAATGGAATACTTAACAGTTTGACTAACAGATGTATGAGACTGTCCCAAAATTTACACTTTAGGTATGACTCTGGGACGAAAAAAATTTGATATACTAAATGTTGAAAACCACGAAATATGAGGGTAGTAAACAGTCTTTTTCCCTTAAAATAATTTCTGAGTACGATAAATAGACAACATTGACGGATCCCCAAGATCCTCACAAGTCACAAAGAGGATCCGACGAGGATCCGGATTCTGCTTGAAAACATGAAGGTGGGCGTTGAAGCCAAGGTGATGCCATGTAAGCATATGTTTGACAAGTCGTGTATTGCAGGTTCGATCGCTGTGGATGTGGCCATCATGCCCCTACAGGACGATACATTTGACATGTTTAGCGATTTGTTACCATCACCTTGTCCCGATCCAAACTGGTGGGTCATTGGATAAGTAGCATAAGTTGGTGCAATGGTTATACCCAAGTGTTCGATTGAATTAAATTGTTTTAAAAGACTATTCTTTCTTTTTCTTCTAGTTAAAATATATCGAACTAGAAACAAATTGTTTGGCATTTGATTCAATTTCATAGTTCTTATACATGCAACAGAAATAAATACAAAAAAGTTCATTTTCTTTGTTTATAAAAAGCAATTAAAAATTACAGCACACTGTTCTAACAAACTTAACTAAACTCAAATCTGCAAACGTCATTTATTTTAAAATAAAAAGGTAAAGATACAATCATATTTTCCACTTTAGAGACATGAATGTCACATATAGGCTATACTCATCGATCCATGCATGAACAAGTTCGACAAATCTAAAGATCTGTGTGTCTTATGTATGAACATCAAACTTCTTTCTAAGCTCCAAAAGGAAGTCATACATTTTGTACTGATCAGGCAGAGACTTGGACACACTCTCCCTCTGCATGCATCTCTTTGCCCAACCCACCAGCCTCGGACACTCCTTCACCATGCACAGGTTTCTACAGGTCTCCAGTGCATAGAACCAGCTATAGAAAGGGATAAGTGCCACGTCCACTAGGCCAAAACTCTCACCCCGAAAGTAGGCCTTGTCCCCTAGCTCGTTTTCCAGTAGCTTGAAGCACTCTATCAGTTCCTTCTTTGCTGCCTCTTGGACTTCACCTGTGGTTACCCACACCAACTTCCCTGTTGAATAAATCTACGACGACAAAAACCCAGTTAGAAAGAACACCAACTTCTTGACATATATATGTATTAAAATATGTAACTTGTTAAAATCACAAAAGAGAAATGTTTCATGCACCTAGTCATGGTTTGCAGGTAAAGATGAAAGAAGTAAAGCACCTTTCGTCCCTAATGAAGATAATTAAATCGTTAAAATCACAGTTTGACGCATAAACTGAAATAGCTAACATTCTTGTCAACATAGTCAGCCCAGAACCTTGCATGGGCTCTAGGGTAAGGATCAGAAGGCAGCAAAGGAGCTTTATTATAATTGATTTAAAATAAAATAGAAGACTCCTGAGTCATCCGTAAGAATTATGTCTTCTATATTTTACAAATAAGTAAATTATAATTGATTTATCGTAATTTTGGTTTATTAAATATGTGATTCTAATGTTTTGTTGTTCTTCTTATAATTTCATAAATATCTATTTCGAAATAGAAAATGTTGCCAGAAGAATTATTTGGTACTACCACGCGCTCCTCCTCTTTATTTTACGACCCGTAGGGGCTGCTTCCTGTGCTGTCCAACACCGCCGTCGATGCCATTACGACCCCGACTGACGAAGGACCAGAAGGAGTGTTGTATCTTCTTGGAACCAACAGGATCCGGATCCTCTCCAAATCCTGTTGATGAGGATTTTAGAGATTCGTAAATGGTGTTCGTTAATCGTATATCATGCAGTTAATTTTTGTCAAATACTGTTTGCGTTTAATTTTAAATAAAAATATTTAAAATAATTTCTGACCGTACGATGTACGATAAACAGATAAGATTGACGGATTCCGGGATCCTCACAAGTCACAAAGAGGATCCAATGAGGATCCGGATTATGCTTAAAAACATGAAGGTGGGCGTTGAACCCAAGGAGATGCCATGTAAGCATATGTTTCACAAGTCGCGTATTGCAGGTTCGATCGCTGTGGATGTGGCCATCGTGCCCCTACAGGCGATACATTTGACATGTTTAGCGATTTGTTATCATCCCCTTGTCCCGATCCAAACTGGTGGGTCATTGGATAAGTAGCATAAGTTGGTGCAATGGTTAATTATACCCAAGTTTTCGATTGAGTTCTTTCTTTTTCTTCTAGTTAAAATATATCGAACTAGAAACAAATTGTTTGGCATTTGATTCAATTTCGTAGTTCTTATACATGCAACAGAAATAAATACAAAAAAATTCATTTTCTTTGTTTATAAAAAGCAATTAAAATATACAGCACACTGCTCTAACCAACTTGACTAAACTCAAATCTGCAAACGTCATTTATTTTAAAATAAAAAGGTAGAGATACAGTCATATTTTCCACTTTAGAGACATGAATATCACATATAGGCTATACTCATCGATCCATGCATGAACAAGTTTGACAAATCTAAAGATCTGTGTGTCTTATGTATGAACATCAAACTTCTTTCTAAGCTCCAAAAGGAAGTCATACATTTTGTACTGATCAGGCAGAGACTTGGACACACTCTCCCTCTGCATGCATCTCTTTGCCCAACCCACCAGCCTCGGACACTCCTTCACCATGCACAGGTTTCCACAGGTCTCCAGTGCATAGAACCAGCTATAGAAAGGGATAAGTGCCACGTCCACTAGGCCAAAACTCTCACCCCCAAAGTAGGTCTTGTCCCCTAGCTCGTTTTCCAGCAGCTTAAAGCACTCTATCAGTTCCTTCTTTGCTGCCTCTTGGACTTCACCTGTGGTTACCCACACCAACTTCCCTATTGAATAAATCTACGACGACAAAAACCCAGTTAGAAAGAACACCAACTTCTTACGTGTAAGTTAGAGTTTGACATATATACGTATAAAAATATGTAACTTGTTAAAATCACATAAGAGAAATGTTTCATGCACCTAGTCATGGTTTGCAGGTAAAGATGAATGAAGTAAAGTATATTTCTTCCCTAATGAAGATAATAAATCGTTAAAATCACAGGTTGACGCATATACTAAAATAACTAACCTTCTTGTCAACATAGTCAGCCCAGAACCTTGCATGGGCTCTAGGGTAAGGATCAGAAGGCAGCAGAGGAGCTTTATTACTCCAAACCTCATCAATGTACTGAACAATGATGAGCGATTCACATATCGGTCTTCCCTTGTGGATCAGAACTGGGATTTGCTTGTGAACAGGGTTCATCTTGAGAAGCAGAGGGCTCTTGTTGCTCAAGTCTTCTTCCTGGGACTCGTACTCAATGCCCTTCTCCGCCAGGGCAATCCTCACCCTCATCCCGAAAGGGCTTGGCCAGAAATCCAACAGAACCACTTCCTCTGCCATTGCTAGCTTTTGTGCCTGCTGCTTGCTTCTTTGATGGTTTTCTTTGACTGCTTACTTTGTGCTACAAAGGCAAAGGGAAATAAGTGTTGATATATATAATGGTAGAGAAAGTTGGCCAATGTCTGTAGAATTTTCTTGGGTCGGTTTGTGTGAGCGCTTCCAGAGTCTCCGATGTCACTGCTTGCTCAAGATTCGCATAGGTAGCTAGTAATTTCGAGAGGCGACCACACATTGATAGACTCATCTAGGACCCACCCTACAACATTCTAAATTAAACCAATGGAGTATTCAACATGTGTGCAGAGCATCCACAGTGTCTTGATCAACTAGCTCAATTGATCGGGTAAACTGACTATTTCTATTTATTTAAAATAGGTATTGAAAATATTCTGATTTATCGCCACGACACAATATATAATTTAATAAGAGTTAACATAATTATTTTTTATTATTTACACATCATTTGATTTGTAAATGTGCTTTAAAAATTTAGTCTATCTAGAATTGCTCATTTATTAACTACAAAACTAGTGAAGAAAGAGTATAATCACTAGGGAAATGATATTTCCAAGCGCCCATTTTTCCTAAACAATCCTGTTTGTTTTTATGCGAAAAAAATAAGAGTACGAAAATCACTTTCTTCTTCCACTAAGAGAAGCAAAAGAAATACAAACATCACAATCCGAATAGTGAACCACCAACAAATTTAATCATTCAAAATAGTGAATAAAAAAGGGTACCATGGTTTCCACTATTTTCCCTTGTGGTGTTAGAGACAATCGAACACAAAGATGAAGTTACTATTTAAGACGGTTTAACTCAATTATCCATATCTAATTATCCAAACTACACAAGATCACCTACTGAAGTAAAATTGTGATGATCCATAAAAAATGAGGGCTAAATACTGATTAAACTGCGAAAAGGATATCGTACATAATGAATAGAATTCTCGACTTGTTCTCTGCTCGAAACCAACTAAACAGCCGCGGAACAAGAAAATTTTCAGCAAGATTTGAATCCGCACTTTCATCTCAACTTGACATCTTCAACGCTGCAAAAATACATCGCCATTGGCAAACCGTAACCACTGACCCCGGCACTCGCTGAATAGGGCTTCGGTCTATATCCCATCATCTTCATAACGGCAGTATATATACAAATAACACACCGAGTCCTGCCAGTTAAAGAGTCAACGATTAGAGGCCGTTGTGCCACCAGCTCATTTCTCATTCACACATCTTGAATCAGTATAATAAAAAGGATGCTTTAACCTACCATGTTTTGAGTTAATGGAGGACCAAAATAGCATCGCTATTTTTTGCTAAATGATTGAATGCGCTTGACTAAATCCCCTCTTAAAGAAGCGGGTATTTGTGAAAGAAAACTTGATTTGGCATCTGTGATCAACAACTTCCTGCATTGCATAGGCAGAGACAGACGGATCAATGTTTCATGTTAATGCAAAGTAAAAACCCAATTACACAACCAAATGCAAGTCATGGCCACAATTTTAAATGGCAATGTTACCCAAACAAATGTTGGGCAAAAATCGTGCAGTGAATCCTTGTATAGGAAATGCCAAAGGCCCTTTACATGAATATTGTTATAAAGTCTCCTTATTTTGGTGTTGGAATGGTTCATGCATGCTTATTTAATGTATGTGTCTCTAGAGGTTCCAATATACTATATGTGATGGATATACAAAGGTGATGAATCGGAGAAAAGAATAATGTTCTACAAGCATTCTTTCTTCGACCAATAATTTGCCCTGTTAAAAACGTTTTTCTATTATACTGAGGCAAAAAATTCTAGAGACGCATACAATAAATGCACTTAAAGAGTTGGAACTGAATTTTCAACAAAATTTGATTAAAATCAGCACTATGAAGGCTAACCAGCAGAAATCTATGGAAAATCTTTCATCATGAATCAACAAGTTTCCTACATACGAACGTTAAAATAGAAAAACAATACTTACTTCACTTTGTTGCTGTTTGGAGTGGTTCCAACTTGATCTGAACATAATCTTTTCCTTGAAAGCATAAAACTATGAACTTCATCCAGCCAACCACATGATCGCAAAACTGAAGAAGCTTCTTTCTTGAGACTAATAAACATTTAAAAAAAAATATTAGGCCAATGGAAAATATAACTAAAGCAATAATTGAAGGAACAAAATACAGACTGGCATTGAGCCAATTATAAAATAAACAAAGTAGTGTTACATGTTTTTGCTAATAAGAAACTCAAGTTACACAGAAATAACAGTAAAATGCATGCATCATTGAAAAGAACCTATGACCTATTAACCAATTGACACTTGTCGATTGTCGATTGGTTATAGCTACTATTACTCAAGTAGTTAATACTGTTAGAGAGTTAGTTACAAAGGGTATTATTGTAATAGTCCATGTATGTTGAGAGGCTATATAACACATAGAAAAGACTTGTAATAATTCATTGAGTAATATACAAAGACTTCTGAAATTCCATCTTCTCTAAGCTTCTGTTATTCTCTTTCATTTCTTCGTGGTTAAATTTCTCAGAGTTATCATGACCCTGACCGGACTGAAATTTGCAATACAATACAACAAGGCAAGTCCAGATGTTACAGAGGACAAGGGAAAATGATATGAGATAAACAAATTAGAGGCGCACGTAAAAGGAATCTTGATAAAGAAAACAAGTAAAATTAAAGCAGCAAAGACACTATCATTCAAAGTATGTCATATTTATCAGAAGAATCCAACTATATAGTGCAGGTTAACTTAAGGACCTGACAGAGTATTCGGCTATGAACTCATAGAACAACAAACATAAAATTTATCACTTGGGGAATGGTCTTTCTTTTGGCAAGGCAATGGGAGAACCGAAGGGGATATGGTAGACAGATGTATGAAAAGAAAGATACTGTAAGATAAATACTCCAAAAGATTATGCAATCCATAACAAGCACATCTTAAGCCACATTTCAAGACCTGATCCTAATCAAGATAAGTTTCTATAGACCGACATTTTATTTCAAAGAATGTGGTAGAGTGTCACATACATTTCCTTTAGTCCTTCAACTTCTGCCTGTGATTGAGCATCAGGTGCAAACAGAATGCATGAATCCAGAAATTTTCTTTTAGACCCAGACACTTTAGAGCGGCCATGAAGACCACTTTTTTCCGATTCACTCGTATCAGGCACTTTCCCAGCTGGCAACCTATCTTTTGTACCAATACCTTCACAGGATTCAATTTTTACTGAACCAGTACCAACATTTCCTCGTGATAACAAAGATGCTTGGCTACTGTTAGGCACTTTCCTAGCTGCCAACCTGTCTTTTGTATCAACACCTTCACAGGCTTCAGCTTTTACATCATTTACTTGTGATAATAAAGATGCCTGGCTACTGTTACCGTCAACTATAGCAGGACTTTTACCCCTGTTCAAACAATCCCTGTTTATCAACAATGACTTCTCACTTTTCTCCAAACTAACTGAGTCCTTTGCATCCCCATTTAATCCTGTGGATTGATTCTTGTAAGGAATTTTACCAGTATCAGTTGCACGTGCTCTTTCCCCATTTGTTCCTAATAATTGATTATTGTCAGCAATTTTTCCATTATCATTTGCAGGAGTTCTTTCCCCATTTGACCCACACGATTCATTTTTGTAAGCAATTTTTCCATTATCAGTTGCAGGAACTCTTTCCTCGTTTGATCCTAAGGACTGATTCTTGTAAACACTTTTTCCATTAGCAGTTGAAGTAGATCTTTCTCCGTTTGACCCTAAGGATTGATTCTTGTAAACGGTTATTCCATTATCAGTTGTGAGTGCTCTCTTGGAGATGGAATTTCCGCTCAAATTGAACTTCATCCGTGGGCTGGAAGGCACTTTATCAACTTTAGATACGGCTGAGACATCATAAGGTTTTGTTTGAACTCCTTTCGGTGGAAGAGCGGACTTCAGGGTTTTAGATGTTTCACGACCATTACAATCATGAGAACTCACCCCATTGGAAGCAGTGCTAGCCAATGCTGGCCTTTGATTGGTACGAGAGAAGAAAAGGATGTAAACCTTTTCAGATAAGACCTTTTGCAAGGTTGAAAGTGAGACAGATGAATCATTGCAGCAATACCACCGACCTATGACATCCTGTACATAGATTATGAAAAGCAAAATAAAACAAGATAAGTATATAGTTGATATGGTGTGCTTCAAATTTACTGATTGCAAAGAAGGTGATAGGTGAACAGATACCTTAATATATGCATAATAGTGACCAGACTCTGGTGAGAAGCCTGAATGCACAATAGTACCAAAAAGCTTATACTCTGGCCGCGTATCCTGCATAGCAATTAAAAAGTCAATATCATTACTAATAGGAAACGCAACTGTCTGCAACATCACCCATATATAAGGAATAATTAGAAACAAACAACAGTCTCATGATACGGGAGTCAGATAAAACGCATGCACTAGCATCAAGAAATATTTATAAGGATAGAATAGAATCTTGACATCAAAACCATTCTTTTAGATAACCAAGACCTGGACTGCCTCATTTTGAAATACAAGAAAGGAGATATGCAACAAAGAATCAGAAATAACATTTGCAAAGGAATCACCAACAATCCAACATGTATTTAATTGATATGCCAGAAAAAAAAAATACAGAGACCATGACGCATCTACATTATAGCTTCCCAAACAGAATGTAAATCAGAATGACCTATTCAAACAAGAATGCAACAAACAAAACTTACTATTCAGTGACATAACTGTTACAGCCATGTTAAACTACAATAAAGCACACAAAACAGAATAAGTCGAACTTAACACAACTTCTCGAGGATCTCCTAATTGTCACTAGAAATAAAGCCTGCATTGTAATTTTCATATATAAGTTGCAGTCAAATGGATTTTTGTTTTCCTTTATACTTCCCCGTGAAGGCAGAAAAGTCTTTTGACTAGCTGGAAAAGATGATAAAACCCAAGTCATAGATCGATCATGAAAAATGGGACTATAAACAAGAGGTTCACCGAGAAATCACACCTTTGTGCATTGTTAATGATGTCTATTTCCTCTTTAGACTGCAAGAGGTTGCTAGATAAGTCGTTCATAGTGCTGAATATATAACATCTCAATAGAACAGGTGATGAGTTGGATATAGACCTCCTCTCAACAAGGCCTTAGTCCTACCATGTGGATAATAGATGGATATCTCTGGTCTAAATTTCTAAACCCCTTCTACAGTCCTATCCAGTTCCCATTTCCCATTTCTAGCTCTAGATTTTTCTTTGTTTAAGCGTAGCCCTACATTTAGTACTGGTTTGGTACTTAGGTGCTTTTATAAAAAGTGGGTATCAAAAAAAGCTGAGCTCAAAAAGATGTTTGGTAAACACTTAAAAACAGCTTATTTTCACAGTTTTGGGTGAAAAAAAACTGAAAACGTGAAGCAGCAAAAATGAGCTTATTCTCACAGCACAGCAAAAGCAGTTTTTTTTTCAAAGCACAGTAATACCAAACCAGCCCTTAATCAACCAAGATAACAATTGGAGTTTCCTTCTCCAACCACGTAAACTCCCACACTGACGCTCTATGCACAGATTGAAAAAGAAACATACTTAATAAACTGGAGTACCATCCAGACTGTGTTGTGATCACTTAAACAATACAATAAGAAAACATTGAACATGCTATTATAGCAAATATTTTAACCAATTATTTGTGTTCTTTTTTAATTTACACTCATTTTGTACTGGTTGGCTCAGAAATGTAATTTAAAAAAAAACAAAAACAAACATCTTGATTACCCGCCGGTTGGCTTAACTCTTCTTAAGAATATCAGAAGTTTATCACCGTCTCGAGTATTTTCTTAAGGCTTATTTATGGCAACACCCCCTGAAACTCAAACTTATTCTTAGATTACCCCCTGGAACTTAATTTGCCTCACTTAACCCTCTGAAACTCAATTTTTGTCTCACTTTAACCCCTACAGTCAAAATTTGTTAATAAATCCGTCAAAATAGCTGATGTGACATAAATCAGACCTACTATGCTACAATTATGCCATGTTGACCCTACATGGCACAAAAAATTAATTAAAAACAAATTTTACAAATTAATTAAATGAAAATAATTAAGTTAAACAGAAAAATTATAGTTAGCCTCTGGAACTTAAACTTATTCTCATGTTACCCCCGGGAACTTAATTTGCCTCACTTGACCCTCTGAAACTCAATTTTTGTCTCACTTTAACCCCTACCGTCAAAATTTGTTAATAAATCAGTCAAAATAGCTGATGTGACATGAATCAGACTTACTATGCTACAATTATGCCATGTGGACCCTACATGGCAAAATAATTATTAAAAACAAATGTTACAAATTAACTAAATGAAAATAATTAAGTTAAATGGAAAAAATTACAGTTAGCCTCTCTTTCTCTCCCATGGCCACAGCTCACTCCTCACCCAACAACGTCGACCTCCCCTTCCAGACTCTCCCGACAACCCCTGCGTCCCTCCCCTATCTCCTGTAAACTCTATCAAGGTAGTCAAGGACAATGACTGCACCAATGGGTGTTTGATTCCACATCGAATTAAGCTTGATTGGTTCTAAAATAAACGATCTGTTCAACCTTTAATTCGTCATTATCAGGGGAAAGGGGAATGCACACGTGGGGAGGGGAAGAGAGAAAAATTGAGTTTCCCCGGGGGGGGGTGGTTAAATGAGACATATCAAGTTTGAGGGGGTTAAGTGAGTACAAGTTGGAGTTTCAGGGGGCGTTGCCGAAAATAAGCTTTCTCTTAACAAGAAACTCTTGAATATTGATTGCAATGGCATTCGCTTTTGGTTCTTAGGTTCTTTGAGAACTTTAGGGCTGCTGAACTAACCTCTTTGTTTTCCTCTAAGTAAGAAAGGTGCTGATATGACACCGAATCATAACATTCCAAACTGAATCACGTAGATTTCAACAAGCTTCTAGTGCCAACTGTATTCAAACAAAACTTATAAAGCACAAGAACCTATTCAACCCAGAAAAAATAATTAAGAAAGCACAAGCAACTACTAGTTGGAACAAATTACTGTACCAATCCTATAAACCTATGTGAATTCAATTAAGTGGAGACAAACTCATTTGGCAAAAAACAATATTAGCTGGGGACACTCTGAAGAGAACTAGATATGTATTTTTTGTAGGTTTAGTACAGGTTGACTACTATCAATACTGCACACCACACATCCATATTATATTTAGGTATACTATATATAATATGATTTGCAAAGATCTAAAAAGCTCGATAGTTATTTGGTCAAGGGTTCAACTGAACATGGAGGCTGCAAAGTTTTGGACTCTATGTCCTAAAAAATAGGTAATTGTTGCTATGCTCAATAAGTTCATTGTTAATGCAGTATCTAATCCAACTAAGCTCGCTTTCCAATTAAGCAACCATACACTATCCAATGCAATGACTTCATTAAACTGACAAGTTAAAGTCTAGACCGCACCTTGCTTGTTTTGCACATGAACCCTGAAAGCACCAAAAACTCCTCAAATGAAATAGATTTATCAATCTTCCCGCCAAGTACACCCTCAAATCTCTATCAACAGATAACGATAAAGCATTGTCAAGAAAACTAAATGAACGAAAGTAAAAATGGCAGGATGGAGCAACTTAAGCACCTAATAGCAAAAATATATCAGAACGTAACTAATAAACTAACCTTAAGTTGAATAACAAGAACATTTGGTGCTTGAAGAAAAGACATTTGCTTCCGTGCTGCCACCAATTTCTTACAACTAAAGACAGCATAAATACCTCAATCAAAACCCAAAACAAAAGGACAAGCACCCAAAACATGAAAAAGCAGTGAGAGAGAGAGAGAGAGAGAGAGAGAGAGAGAGAGATGATACCTTTCGCATTTGTACTTGTTCTGGCCATCCAAAATCTCAGGCTGAAAGAACCTTTGCAATGCGTCTTTAAGCGAATTACAATGCAAAACATCAAGACTAATATCCATTATCTCATCAACCTTATTGGATTCTGTGCCACAAGATAGACACTTCACCTGGCTCTGCAATGCTCCACCAAATATCTCCTTCACCACCGTTGAAGTTGCCGCCTCCCCATTGCCTATGCCGTTGGCCATTTTGCCATTGCCATTGGCAGCGTTTCCGTTGGCTGTGGCATTGCGTCGCAGCTTCATGAGCCGAAGGCAGGTGTTGTGGCAAGCATCAATGACGTAGCGCAGGAACTCATGAGCGTCCTCCTGTCGTCCGCACCGAAAGTGTTCGGCAAAAATCCCGAGACAGCTCTGTATCTTCTGTGGCGCATCCGGACTGAGATCCTGACTCAGGGACCGCACTATCTGCTTCTCCAGAATGCAAAAGGGACAGTCGCGCTTCCGCTCCGCATCCGAAGAGTCACCTGCAGATTGAATTCAATGCCGTTTCGGTTGAATTCGAATTCGAATTCAAACAAAATCACAGAGGAAGAGAGAGAGAGAGTTGTACTTACAGAGAGAGGTGTGGAGTTTGCGGAGGCAGAAATTGGCGAGAGGAGGGGTGTAGGTGAGGCACTGGAGGACGCTGTTGAGGTAGCAAGAGTTGCCGAGGTTGCGTAACCCTAGAGGCGGCAGGCCATTCTTCCGCTTCTGACTCAGTAGACTCGGCTGCCAACTCATCTGCAATTGGAATTGCAGGCCCATCAACGTCAACGTCGACGACGACCATCACACGACGCCGCCCTTCCGATGATGATGCTGCACCACCACCACCCCAATCGCATATCTCTTCCCCCCACCAATACCGCCTATTTCTTCCCACGGAAAAATTCGAATTAAAAAAAAATTATAATATTAAATTGTTTTTTGAAAATTTTAAAGGATTAAATAAGGAAAGAGTGGGAGAGAGGGAAGAAGGCGGGTACGGGCAGAGACATGCGAGAGAGGGAGAGATGTGAAGAAGAAGAAGGAGGAGACGAAGCAGGAAAAGCCCTTTACCTTCCAAACCCCAAAAATCCCCTGATTTTCCCTCTTTATTATTTGGTCTTCCCTCTTCAGGATCTCTACAGTCGGATGTCGCAAAAGGCGGGCTATGGGCCTTGTTGGGTTGTTTAATTAAGTTTCTAATTCGAACTAAGGCCCATCAAATATAATATTTCTTTTTTCAACTTTATCGAGCGATTCTAAACCATTCAGATTTTTACAATAAGATATCCAATCTTGCATTTAAAGAAGAGGAATCGCATCAGATGCAAGGGTGCTAACACGTTGCCTTAGCCAACTGGTCTAATTTGCATATATCAAGTATCTCCTAATTAAAGACCAATCCTCCAACAACGTAGTTTCGTGAATATACACAATTTAGAGACGATATTTGCAAGTTGAAAACGAGAAATTATTATATCACGTGCCAGCATTCTAACGCCGTATTTTTGGTGCGTGTGTTACGTCTCAGAAGCCCAACAGTATAGAATTTGATCATGCGCCGTTTCACAATTGTGCACGACTTGTCTTGAGAGGGAAAAAAAACCAAAGCCCATAACAATTTGGTGCGTTAAAATATCAGCGGACGAGTTTAATCTGGATATCTATCAAATTTTTTTTCTCCGCCCAAACAAATTCGTTCTACATGTGCAACAATTTGGTTGCTGCCATTTACAGGAGATTCTTCCATCGAAGAATTTCTCCGTTTAAGCGGCAGCAGGGGAGGGGGTACAAACTTCTCTGAACATAATTTACCATGGAAAAAGTCGAGGTTCAAAGTATAAATCTTTGTACAGAGAGTAAGCATCGTATATGCCCATGCTGTGATACAAATGTGAGCTGTAAAGATTTATCAGGAAATTTATAAACAGAGAGTTTCTATGACAGTGACAATGGCACTTGCTTTGCATACAAATCATCTATGATTAGCAGAAGTATACCAACTTTTGAAATGCCTACCTCTGTGATGATGTTACAATTGTGTGAATTTCTCATCTTTATACTTTGAATGGCAGTTCTGCTTCAAACCGCCACAAAATTTACACCGCCACAGGAGCAACTGCAACAATGATAACAAACAGGGAAGCCCTTAACCACCGAAGCTTCAACAAACCGTAATCTCAAATTATTTATAGAGTTCCATCCAGCTATGTAAATTGCAACGGCCACTACAGTACCACACAATTCATCAATTTCTGGGGCAGTTTGAAAACCCAAGAAGATAAGTAATGGATTCGGGAAGAAACATTTTGCTAAATGAACATACCTCAAAAATAACTAGTCTGAATGCTCCTGTGACATCGCTACTTGTCGGAATTTGATGGTGCAGCCATTAGTATAGGTTGAGAACTTTCAGGTTCGTCAGAGTTGCTTTTAGAGACTTCCTTTTTTAACTTGTGATTATTATATGCCGCTACACCTGCTATGGCTGCATAAAAACTAATGTATCATTATCATGTGTATTGGTTTGTAGATAATATTTAATTCGTTATGTTGTTTGTCAGTCAAAACTATGCATTTAAACATCTCGACATTACTCTTAAAATATATCATGGTATTTCCGCGTTACCCTTCAAAAGAGGAAAAGATACAACACTGTGTTGTTGTCTAAAACACCCCCAATCAGATATCAATGAACACCCAAAAACTAAGCCACTTTAAACTCAAAATTGTATACTACTAATCGGAATCTAGTATCAACTCAGAGACCTCTGGGTTATTATAACATCACAATCTACATATAACCTGGTGGTATATATTAAAATCAGAAATATGTAGAACTCAAAAACCATCACTGTGACAAATAATTATTTTGGAAAATAAACAAGTCTTTGAAAGAGACAAGGTCAGATACTTACCAATGGCATAACCGACCAGATTTATAGGAGTGAGCTTTGTATCAGCAAAAATAATGGCAGACAATAAGACAACCACCCAATCCTTGACAACTCCCGCAACGCGAATGGTCAAGGCACTTGTATGAGTGATCACCAGGAAAACTGATAAGTTGAGGGCAAAAGTACACAGAGAGTTGAGTGTTAGCACAAGCAGGGGAAAGTTCCATGAGCTATTTTCTTCCATCTTTGATTTCTCCAAAAAGATCCATGGAATGAATAGGCAAACAGCACTGCATACAAATTCAATACTCAAATCACACAGGTGTACAAAATTATATAAGCAGAACGGCAAAGCTTGAGGAATTTTAAAAGTAGAAATGTGTACCTGCACGGGCTAACATAGTACATGAGAGATATTGGGTTTAATTTGAGACCCTTCCTTTTAACAAAAATCTCCATAAAAATAAGTCTTAAAGCTTCTCCAACAACTCCTCCCATCTGATAAACTACTCCAATCCAGCTGATATTTATTTCACCGTAAGAAGCCACAAGAACACCAAAACTTATCACTGACATGATCAACAGCATTCTGCCGCTCATTACCTCAAGTCCTGCTGCTACTCCAAGAATGAAAACAGCTACTGGCACTGCATGCATATGTTTAAGAAATCAGAGACTTGGATAGAGAATTCCTAATCATGATGGATGGTTATACAATCGCCAGACCTGTTGACCAACCTACTTTCTGACTGCTGAACAAACGTACAGCCAAAGGGCCAACCATCAAATAACACAGAAGACATTGCTCCGTATGCCCAGAGGCTTTACAGTGGATCAAAAAACAAAAAAGTAGTGAAAACTTACTGATTGCTTTCAACATCTGTGCAAATGCAACAGAAATATACATGTAGGCAGTATTTCCCAGCCAAAGAGTCATTGCAAACATTGCACCTATTGGTATTACTGATGTCACGTATCTGTATAACTAAAACTTCATTAGATTCTGAGTGGGAAATCAGTAAAAAAGTAGACAAACATGAGCTGACATAAACGATTGCACAGTTACTTTAGTCGGAGGATAAATGATCTTAGTGTTAAGTACCAGCAAGAAAATTGTTCAAGTACTTTTCTTTCATTTTTTAGGAAAAAAGTTCAAAGTAATTTAAGTCAGCAATAGGATCAACAACTCCACATGCTTCAAGCGTGGAGGGAATTGCATATGCGTAGCAACTAGCTAGCCAATATTGCAATTCAACTTGTTGGTTTTAAAACACCAACGGCTTAGTGTGTTTTACTTTCCTAGTATATTTAATCTTCATAAGATAGCTGGAGTCAGTTTAATTAAGAGCCAAAACAAATATCATTGAGCTTGAGTCACTAGCACTATCTTTATACTTCTGAACAATGAAAATAGCTCATTGGCACCATCAAGCTATGATCCGAACATAAATCCCTAATTATTTGGTTGCCACAAAAGAGATTCATAAATTCATCTTTAATTCCACAAAAATGAGTAAAATTCGACAGATATCATCTTTGAGGCTCCTTACTTACATTTCTACAGTCATTCCTTCCTCAACCTTCAAAATCTGTAAAATCATAGAATAAAAAAATAAGTTTAAGAGAACCAATGGAAAATTCAGTTTTAATGATTATCACAACATTTAGTTACCTGCATACCTTAAAAACTTTCGTGAGTAAAAAGCACAAGACAGAGGAGAAGACCATGTGAAGTAGAGTCAATCCAAGAGGATAAGGGAAGTTTATTTCCTTGGACGACAAAACCCACTGCATTCCACAATTTAAAGATTAAGAATGAGAGTAATATTTTCAAAGTAGAGACCCAAAAATCAACATTAAGTAACAAGGAGTTATCAAATTAAACAAATGCTGACATGGTGAGCATTAACGCAACATGTAGAGGATGCTATATTTCTTCACTGTAGACCTTTATCAAAAAAATTTATCATTCTTTTGTTCCAATACAAAGTACTTGCTAACAAATTCCTGTAGAGTTAGGTATAGCCACCCAGCCGCCCCCTCCCTAAAAAAAAAAACTATCTTATCGACATTACCAGAACAAGACCTCCAAAGCTGTACTTGACTTCCCTTGCTTTAATTTAACAATCATCTACAGCCCTCAATCAGATTCAAAGAGGATGAGGGAAAGCAAGTAAAAACCATTGATTTTCTTGAGAAACTAATACCATATCAAATACCTGAACACAGGGTATTCGTAAACTATGTATGTATCTCTCTCTAGATCTCAATACATTTCATGCTAAGTTTAAGGTCCTAAGATGCATGTCTTCGCCATATCCATACTTTCAAAACATTAAGCACGGTCATAAAACAAGATGTGAACTTTTTGTGTAAATTCTTGCCAATTGCAAATTTTAAAGCACCTCCTCAACTTTTTGTGTCTCTCTATCTCCATTTGTTAATGCACAGCAATACATTAGAGAACAAAAGCCCACAACAACTGCTTCTGGAAAAGCAATTAGGAAGTACGAGCTAGTTTATTAGAATGCTTCTTCGAAAAGCTGCTTCTTTTCGTCTCCCTTCATATCTTTCAATAGAAAGGCACAGCCAACAAAATCATCCATCAGTACCAAATCCATACACTCTCAACAAAAAGTAAAACCTAATTTAATTTCCAAATCAATAGAAACACAAAACATGCAATTTATCTTTCATCCAAAACTCACAATACTACTACTAATCACACTAAATGGGTTTCCATAACACCAAAAACCAATCTCAAACTACACCATACGCTTGTAACTGGTCAAACTCGAATTGGGTTTTCTCCAATTTTCACATCCCAGAAAATTCACCCCAAAAATTTCCCGCCTACCAAACAAACGAAAAGACCAAATGTTGGACAAATGCTATGCTAACAGATGAAAAGCAATGTGCGTACCAACCTTGTTGAAGAAGATCTGGCCGCTGGAGAGAGCGATGTAGAGAAGAAGATAGGCGTAAGTGAGGACCTCGCCCTTAAAGAAACTACGCAGCCGATCCGCCATTGACGACCCAAGAGATTGCAGACGGAGGTATGCAATAATGTACTCCTACTTCGCGGTAAAAAGAGCGTTTGCGAATAGCATAAAAAACCGTCTTGTAATTACGTTTTGCAAAAGTGCTTTGGCGAATTGGAGATCTGAAAGGTGATTCACTACAACTGAGAGAGTTTAGTGAGGTGGAAATATTTGCAATCCGAATGAATGTTTCAGAGTGTGGATGCAAATTTCCGCAACTGAGAATGGACTCAAAGGTTTTTGGGAGAAATGGAAGCTATTTATAGGGGTGTGGCCGACCCTTATTTGGAGAAAATGCCCGGCCACTTATGGTGGTTTTTTTGGAGTAATTGCAAGGTATTATGTCAAAATAATATCTTGCAATTAATTAAAAAATTAATTAATTAATTAGGAAATTAATCAACTAATTTAGGTAATTAATTATATTTTGAATGAATAATTGAATGTTACCTTGTGGGGAGGATGAGGATGAATGAAATAGGTTTTGAATAAATATCTATTTTGATCACTTTTAAACTTGATTGTATGTTGCTTGCGCGTAGGAGTTCGAGTGTGCCTCGAGAGTAATTTTGTCTTTTTCACCCAATAATACATGTGTCACCTCCGTATTTTTCTCAATTAGTTTTTGCTGTACATGTAGAGGTCGCACTTAGTGCGATGGCAAGTGCCTTCGCCCATGAGCGGTAGGTCTCGGGTTCGAGACTTGGGAGCAGCCTCTCCATAAAATGGGGGTAAGTATCAAACAGGATATTCTTATTTGCTTTCTGCAATGGATGTGTACGTTTGTTATTTTGTACTATACTGGGTCGAATCGAATTCGTAGTACACTCGTCAACTGATCGTGTTTGTTGGGTCGACGCAATTTTCATCTCATACTCATATACTTGATTAATCTATGTGGTGTTATATTTGTTATTTAAATGAATTCTGAACCGATGGTCTGATAACGATATTAAGTTAGCAACATATCATGCATTTGTAGTTTTGTGCATATAATAATTGTTTAGGGGTTTACACTTGTCGTTGTGTGTATGCAAATTCAATTTCTTGGTCACTAGAGCAATATACCTGATTGACAAGCATCTCTGTATTTGTTTGTGTTAGAGCAAGTCCAGCGGAGGCTGGTTGCTCGGGCGACAGGGGAGGAGAAAGGGCCTGAGGGCCGGTGGGAACAGCTCCAGCGGGGAAGGGCCCGAGTGAGGGTGGGAGCCCGAGTGGGAGGCCCGTGGAAAATTGACAAGCCTGGCCCCCGAGCCTTGTGACGTTAGGCTGACGCAAGGGCTGGGTCCGGCCTTTTTTTTTTTTTTTTTTGTGTCAGGCGCGTGCCCCTCACTCGCTAGTGGGGGCGCGTCGTCCGACAGGATTTTAGGGGGATGGCCCGCGCGCCAGTTACCGTTGGGAAGCCACGTGGCTTCCCACGGTCCGTTAGATCCCAACGGTTCTTTAATAAGAACCGTCCGATTTACAACGGTAAAAAAAAAAAAACTGATTTTATATCAACCGTTCGATCTGAGATCAACGGTTGATATTAATCTCCTTTATAAATTTTAAAAAAAAGGAAAAATAGTTTTAAAATTAAGAAAAGTTACCGTTGTGACACGTGGCACAATCTGGACTGTTGGAATTCAAAATTTTTAAATCCAACGGCAGAGATTAATTATTTGAATAAAAATTTAAAAAAAAATTGTAAAAAATCCGAAAAAGTTGTAAAAAATCTGAAAAAAAAATTGTAAAAATTTGTTTTTACTTTTCTATAAATACCACTTCTTCTCCATCTACCTTACACCACAATTTCATATTTTCTCAACTACTTTCAATCAAATTCCTATCTTTCTCTCAAAGTTTCAATCCAATTTTTTTCCACAAAATGGCTACTGATGCAGGTTCGAATTGGTCGCTTCTTGAAGATGTTGCGTTGTGCACTAGCTGGGTTGAAGTTACTCATAATTCCGTTACGGGTAATGAGATGCAATTGCGAGAAATGTGGAGTTTAATTCATACCAAATTTGTTGAGCAAATGAGTGGGAAAAGAACCAAAGAATCGATATCCAATCGTTGGAAAATACTTAGCCATTCCTTTAGTACGTGGAGAGATGCCTTGACACAAGCTAGTAATAATGTTCGAAGTGGGGCAAATTATGCGGATGAGGTAAGAATATATTATAATTATTTGTTTGTATTATTATTTTGTTACCTAATTTGATTATAATTATTTGTTTGTTTCATTTATTTGTTACCTAATTTCATTATTATTATTTGTTTGCAATATTTATTTGTGACCTAATTTCATTATTATTATTTGTTTGTATTATTTATTTGTGACCTAATAATTTCATTATTATTATTTGTTTG
The DNA here is from genome assembly GCF_916048215.2 of Malus sylvestris. Classification (NCBI taxonomy): domain Eukaryota; kingdom Viridiplantae; phylum Streptophyta; class Magnoliopsida; order Rosales; family Rosaceae; genus Malus; species Malus sylvestris. The sequence goes on along the minus strand of NC_062264.1, from coordinate 33,532,088 downwards.
TATTATTTATTTGTTACCTAATAATTTCATTATTATTATTTGTTTGTATTATTTATTTGTTACCTAATAATTTCATTATTATTATTTGATCAAAATCTATCGTCAAAGATTCTCAAAATCTATCGTCAAAGATTCTCAAAAGATAACGACACGTGGCACGATGACATTGGATAAAAATCTTATCGAAATCCATCGCTAAATAATTTTTTTTTTATAAAATGACACGTGGTGCAACGAGAACGATTTAAAAAATCTTATCCGAAATTACAAATAATTTTATTTTGTATTATTTAAACAAACAAAAAAAACTAATATTTTATTGCCTATTGCCAGGGGGGAGGGCTCCAAGGGTGGAGATGCAAATGACAATTACTGTTCATTAATGGCAGTTACTATTCATTAAAGGCAGTTACTGTTCAAAATGGTGGATTCAATAGTGAATTGCCAGGGGGAAAGGCTCCTTGGGTGGAGTTGCTCTTAGTGACTTATCATGTGTCACTAGAATCCGTTATTTTAACTGATTTTTAACATGTGTCCCAATAACAATCCTAAGTCAACGACTTATCATATGTTTTTGTAGTTTCGTGCATGTAGTAGTTGTTCAGGAGTTTACTGTGACGACCAGTTCCTAATTTTCATTTGTAATTTATCCCCGAATATGTAATTTGACGATTATGCCCTTATTGGCAAATGGCGTGGACTTATCCTATTGCTTTCCATTTTAGTTCTCGCTATCGCATTTAAATTGTACACGCTAGTACGAGTAGGCGTAGATTTTAAAGTGTAAAAATATCTACTTCGGATAGATTTCGATTTCCTTTTACTGTAGGAAATCTAAAAACCTATCCATTGGATCCCCTTTTTATCCTACCCGTGCACCCCTCCATTATTTCACTCCCTCACCTATCCCATCTCTCCCTCCTTTCAGTCACAAATTAGAAAAAGGAAAAAGAAATGAAAGAGGAACTATTTCTATCTCCCTCACCGAACTCTCTCTTTCTTCCTCTCTACAACCATCACAAAAACACACAAACGTGGCAACCAACTTAGGGCTGGGCACGGGCCGGGCCGAGTCGGGCCGGACCTAATTTTCAAGGAACCGGAGGTTAAAAGAAACGGGCCGGGCCGAGTCGGGTACATCATATTTCATTACAGGAATCGGACCGAACCCGGCCCGTTTCAAACGGGCCGGTCCTTGGTTTTTTTTTTTTTTTTTTTTTTTGCGAAACCGCTACGGAAAGGACTCCAGAACCACCGCAATGCTGCCTTCGTCGTCGCACCACAGCTTCTCCACCGAGCCCCGCGCCGGCACCGCCACGTTTCTCACCATGGCCAACATCCTCACAAGCAACACCTCCATGCTTACTCTGAGTCGTAGTATATGTACCCTTTACCTGGTAATCCTTCTGAACACTTGTTCGTGAGACATGAGCCAACTGCCTCCATCACTGCCCGACAAGTAAAATTTTCCTCACTTAACCCATTGTCTACAAAACTGCTTCCATTACCTGTAAATCAAATAATACAATTAATGAACAAGTCAGACATAATTCCTGCTACTAACCAATGATTCCTTTCATACTACATCCGAAGTTGGGAATAACATATGGTTTTATTAAAGATTTTATTAAAGATGTCTATTCATAAGGATGATTTTGTCATAGAACTAAGCAATGAAATTCTGTAGTTAAAACAAGTACGCAGAGCATCGAATCCAAGCAATATAATGAAATTCTGTAGTTGTTTCGATTTTTATATTTCTTAAGAGAAATTGAAATCAAAATTAATATTAAAACACCATAAAGTTTAAAAAAACCAGAACCATTCCTGCCATAGAATTCTCAGAACATAAATTTACATGCAATCTAATACAATTTACAAATGGAAACATAAATAACTAGAAGTTACTGATATCAGTTCAAAGGTTGGAGTATAATTACCGCCAATTTCAGGGATAGGCACAGAGACAGAAGAGGACGGCCTTCTAGCAACCAAACTTCCTTCAATGTAAGAAGAAGACCTAACGGGCTTCACACAATGAGATTCGCCCATGCCCACCCAGAGTACAAAATTATTGGTTGATTTGGAACTCAGAAAAGTGAGATCGAGAATTGAGAGGGAGAAGATCGAGAATCGACAGATTCGAAAGGGAGGACTAAGGAGAGGAGAGTCTTTGTGGCGATGAGATCGTCTTCGTGTCGTCGTTGTCTAGGTGGAGAATAGTGTGGGTGGGAGGAAGGAAGTCTCAAGTCGTGGACTCGAGTGGGAATCAGTGGACTCGAAGGCGGCGGATGGACGAAAAAGAAAGGGGACGAAGGATGACGAGGAAGAAGGGGGACGGATGAGGGAGTGAATCATGGATAATGGATTAGGGTTTAGAGACCATAGTTAGAAACGGGCCATCCGGGGCCCTGTTTTTCTATACCCCTAAACCCGGCCCGCCCCTAAAATTTCAAAACCCCGGCCCGCCCCGCCCCGTTTCACTTATGAAAAAATTGGAACCGGCCCGTACCCGCCCCGAACCTTGATTACCCGCCCCTACCTGCGGTTCCTGTACCCGTTTGCCCACCCCTAAACCAACTACACCATTATGATCAGCTCAGTCCCACGATCACAACCATGTCCTTGAAATTTGGTGTGGACAACTTTTGACTTACCAACTCGGAAGGTCGACTTGGCGAGTTCAACATATCGATTTTCAAGCCATTTATGGCTTGGAAAACTCGAGAAAAATGAGAACCTGCACATTTTCATTCAAAAACCGTGACCATTTGGTCACTTTCAAGCCATTTTTTTGGTCAACCTCAACCACAATTGGACTCCTACTAGGGGAAACTTATCTCGAGGATTTTCGAGGCTAAGCTAGGCTCAGGGGCTACGACCCAGCGACTTACTATATATATATATATATATATATTTATATTTATAGTTTCCATAAATGCGTATTTGTTTCACTTTTACGCTTATATTGCTTAGTATTGTTATTGTGATATATATTGTGATAAATGCTGCTATATGGTTGTAATATTACTGTCATGGCATTCATACATAATTGTACATGCTCAACCTGCTGCACCTGGTGTTAGTACTCGCCCTAGGGTCAGGGCTAGTCCTTCATATGTATGTTCACATCCGCACCATTCACTCACCTTGGATCCAAGTTAGGTGCCAGTCTTGTCGGGTAGATTGCACTAGGCAATCCGACTTGTATGTGATGCGCTTCTGCACCAGTCTTCACGTGATCGTAGTACTAGAGCATATTGATTACACCCAGTTCTGTTTGTGTCAGAAACTATCTGTTCAAACTTGTGTGTCAGCTTAGATGGATGATCACTTAGTTATACTTGATTATCACATGATTATTGCTGTAACATTTGATACATCATTACTTGGCATATTCCTGGTTATATTACTGCTATAACATTATCGAATTATCGTTTATATACTTGAGTAGTATGTTTAAGGAAACTATACATGTTTTACGGCAAGGGATTAGTATTTTCAAAGATAAAGGTTTTCTTATAAGCATTGTTTTGCTGACCCACTCAACTTTGTTTTTTCGCCCCTCCAGGACTTAGATAGCTGTACTCTTTGTGGCACTCGAGGAATCCCAGCAGTTCTGACATTTCATTATGTTTTAGACGTACGAACTTATCACTATTATGTAATAAGTGTACTTTGGTTGTTTTGACTACTCTTCTGTAGTCTCACTGTCTATTACACTTTGAATAATTGTAGTGGGTCCAACCCACGAATTGCGCACTCTTTCACTGTTTAGTTCTAATTAGTTTTAATTTTATTCACTTTTTGCATCGCTTACCCTTATGGTTACGTCACCTCACGGTGATGGCTAGCATGCTTCAACCTTTCCAGGTCGGGGTGTGTCATTTACACTTGTCGTTTGTGTATGCAAATTAAATTTCTTGGTTATTAAAGCAACGTGCCTAATCGGCACACATCTCTGTATTTGTTTGTGGTAGTGACTTTTACATTACAATTGTAATCTAATACATAGAACACAAATTAAAGGCTTATTTGGTATTGAAGATTAAATTGGATAACTTGCTATATTTAATGTATGTATGTGGAAGGAAGACATGAAGAAATTTTGGCAAGCTCAAAAGTGAACTACTAGCTAATAAAACTTATTTCTCAAACCCCACAAAATACGGTAGGATTATAAAGGAATCAAACTCAAATCCCTTGAACACACCTTGAATTTTATCAAATATCCCAATTCAATTTAATTTGAGACACAATTCCGCCTTCAACATACCTTAAATTTTATTAGATATCCAATGCAATCCAATTCTAGAAACAATTCCGCCTTCAACATACCTTGAATTTTATCAGATATCCTATCCAATCCAATTCTAGAAACAATCCCCCCTTCAACATACCTTGAATTTTATCAGATATTTTTGCCTTCAACATACCTTAAATTTTATTAGATATCCAATGCAATCCAATTCTAGAAACAATTCCGCCTTCAACATACCTTGAATTTTATCAGATATATTATCCAATCCAATTCTAGAAACAATACCCCCTTCAACATACCTTGAATTTTATCAGATATTTCCGCCTTCAACATATCTTAAATTTTATTAGATATCCAATGCAATCCAATTCTAGAAACAATTCCGCCTTCAACATACCTTGAATTTTATCAGATATCCTATCCAATCCAATTCTAGAAACAATCCCCCCTTCAACATACCTTGAATTTTATCAGATATTTTTGCCTTCAACATACCTTAAATTTTATTAGATATCCAATGCAATCCAATTCTAGAAACAATTCTGCCTTCAACATACCTTGAATTTTATCAGATATCCTATCCAATCCAATTTTAGAAACAATCCCCCCTTCAACATACCTTGAATTTTATCAGATATTTCCGCCTTCAACATACCTTAAATTTTATTAGATATCCAATGCAATCCAATTCTAGAATTTTATCAGATATTTCCGCCTTCAACATACCTTAAATTTTATTAGATATCCAATGCAATCCAATTCTAGAAACAATTTTGGCTTCAACATACCTTGAATTTTATCAGATATCCTATCCAATCCAATTCTAGAAACAATCCCCCCTACAACATACCTTGAATTTTATCAAATATTTTTGCCTTCAACATACCTTAAATTTTATTAGATACCCAATGCAATCCAATTCTAGAAACAATTCCGCCTTCAAAATACCTTGAATTTTATCAGATATCCTATCCAATCCAATTCTAGAAACAATCCCCCCATCAACATATCTTGAATTTTATCAGATATCCTATCCAATCCAAATCTAGAAACAATCCCGGCTTTTCTTAAACTGGTATACAATACATGACTTTATCTTCTCGTTATGTGCATACATTATCCAATACGATTCATGAACACCTTACCAAACAAGATACAATGGCATGTTGTAATGCATCCAATGGCTAGAAATCCCTTCTCTTCTGCCGCTCCCAAACACCGAAATTTCCTGCTTTCGGAATGTTTGGCCTTGAGCTAAAGGCCTAACCTGTTGAAGTAAGAACTTCCATCCTCAGTTTCAACCACCATACCACATGCCATGGTAGCCGTCTTCCCTCGATTTACTTTTCTTGAAAACACTGAACATGCGTTTTCCTTGTTGCTAAACTTCTGCACACACTAATTTATGTATGGCATTGGTCGCTTAAGTCTAGAACTGCATCAACTTTCTGTTACAAGGTCACCTTTTTCGGCAGATTGTCATGCCATCTCCAATGGGTACCTGACACTCCGAAGGATTTAGGGTTATCGAACAACAAACAAAAGATCTCTGAACTTTCTTACGAATGAAGATGCAAGTGATAGAACTTACCATACTAATGCTTACACGCTTGTCCTCCATTATACTTGTATTGAAATTTCTGATGCTGACAGTCTTGGCATCGTTTACCTGCAGGGAAAAGAAAACATTCAGCATAGTTCATTTTAGGGGAAGGAGTTAATAAAACCTGTTTATTGATTCACCTCAGGGTCAGCAACTTTTCCGTGCCAGAGGACATTATCGAACACAATTAGACCCCCAACTCTCACCTGAAACAAGAGACCAAGCCAACATGCAAACTGCTCATTGCTCAAAGAAACCAAATGATAAAGGAGAAAAGGAGAGAAATTCGACAAGTTTGAATCTTAAAAGAAATTATTTCGGTCTTACAAGTTGTAGTAACAGTTCAAAGTATTCCTGGTACATCTTCTTGTCAGCGTCAACAAATGCGAAATCATAGCTGCATGGCAGAGTAAACATGTGAAAATTGTTACTACAGTAATTATGGTGCCTTATGACTAAAAGTGAGCTAAAATGATTGATGCATTAAGCTCATTTTTTCAAAGAAAGAGAGTAAACAAAAAACATTGAAGAGATAACAAAAAACAAAACAAAGGTTACATTTGGGGATTCAAAGAGGAAACACGTCGAGCCAGTAATTCAAGAAGAACAATATGAAATGCAACGGCATGATGACAAGAAGAGAATTATTATTTAATTCTTCTCCAAAAATTTCACAAAATCTGAACCACAAACTTTCTTCAAAACGCTCAGATGAAACAATTATATGCATCGTGCTTCTCAACATTGCTCATTACATTACCTACATGCTTCACCGTTCAGAATCAATGATCTCAAGGAATCTGCTGCAAGTCCATATTTAACATGCACCTAATACCAAATTAGCCTTTTCAGTGTTGTGTCAAATGAAGTATAAGGAAAAACAGTTCGACATAGTTGTGGGGTTATATTCCTATACAGTTCATTGACAGTACTGATGAGTGGAAGACATACTACCTTGTGGGAAATATTGGCTTGATCATAATACTTTTTTGCCACCTCGAGACTTCTGTAATCTCTTTCGCAGGCTACTAACCTACCGGATTCTGGAAGAGCCAGTGCAATAGCCAATGATGAATATCCCTGAATTAAACAGTAACCATTATATCAGATGTGGCTAGTTCATCACATGAACGTGAGAGCTATTCTTGTCTCTTCTTGCTCTCCCAGTAACAAAGACTAAGAAACAGGAAAAGAGAAGAAAATGAGGGAAACAGAGGGAGTAGTCAAGGAATGTCAATGTTAATTACATTTCACCATACGCATCTGCTTTTTTGACTTTTTTGACTTTGTGTCTTTCAGTTAATATATTGGGTTTCAAGTTCAACTGATGATTATATCTTTCAAAAAATGGTAATGTGATTGGTGTATGACCAATATTTATCGAAAGTATAAAAGATCCAATAGAAAGGGCCACTTTAGTAAGTCGAATGAAGTTCAAGGGGCAATGGGAGTCAAATTGAATGTCGAAGACCAAAGTGAGACACATGCCTCAAGAGACATTGGTATAATTACTATAATATACCCAAAAGGGAATGTGCGATTAGAAATTTAGAACAAAGTAGCAGGAAGCCTGTTAAGTTGCAATACAATTAAGTTAGAATGAGAAGGGATACATACGGTATAAACGCCAACTTCAATACACTTTTCAGCCCCATGAATCTGCACAAGCATTGCAAGCAGTTGAGCCTGATCAGGAGACACCTATCCAGAGAGCACCACACTGTCAAATTGTGTTGCAATATAAAGAAGAAGTACGAAGACATCAGACAGTCGAAGGCAGTTAACTTTGGTTGTCAATTAAAAGTTTCAATTGTTTTCAAGAGGGTCCTGGCTAGCTACCTTAAAAACCAGCATTTCCCTTCACCTATATCTTATCAATGTCCATGTTACATAAAAAGGAATGAGTAACAGTAGCAAGTACCTGCATCTGACTACCACGCATAGAGGCAGTCTCCTCCCTAAGTTGTTGTAGAACCTGAAATGCAATTGTGATCAAGATAACCCGTACAGAAAATGCAGATGTAAAAGAACTCAAAAAAAAAAGAAAAAAGAAAAAAAAAGAAAACTAAGGTGCCGAATAAAGTGAAATGAAATCGAAATTGGGTTCATTTATACCTCTGGCTCTCGAACATTGGCAAGGATGTAGTCGTAAAGGCGTGGAGTAATACTGATAATCTGCTTGTTTCCATACTTTTCATCATTGGCAACAACAAATGGGCTGGTAGCACATCCTCTTATGGTCTTATTTACCTTTCTGGTGAATGCAGCAAATCCCAAGCAACCTCTTGGTATTGGGTACCTCTCAGAGCAGGTCTTGTTGGTGGCAATGCTAGAAACGGTGACAGTTGGGGACAAAGAATGGGACTTTGGTACGGATTTTTGCGGAAGAATTACCCGCTGAGGCGCTAAGATAGACCAAGAATGAATCCCCAAGCTGTTGCTGCTCCCCATAGAGGCAAAGTGTGGAGCAGATTCCAATAACAGAGTGGCAAACTGCAGATCAATGCTTGTTATGGTAAGAAGAAGAAGTAGATAATACATAACAACAGTAATAGCGTAAAACCAAACAGCAGACACACTCTTTCTCTATCTCTTTATACTTCTGTTGGGCATTTCTACAAACACCTGGTGAACACGCATCACTGACGCTATGATTGAAGTAATAATCCATAAAACCCAAGTGAAAAATAACAAAACATACGAGGGAATGCAGTTTTCTGCGTGTTTTGGAGCGCAAAGAAAGCAGCTTTGAGCCTTTGACGGTGCAGTGCTAAATCCACAAATGTTGGAAACGGTATTGACTTTCAAATTTGCAAAATAGTGCCAAATAACAACTTTTCACGGTAACGATGAGTTTCCTACCACATTGTCAATCAATGGTTTTAATATATACTCTGGTTTGGTATTGCACTGTTTAAAAAAAAAAGGTTTGTTTTTGCTGTGACGTGAGAATAAACTTATTTTTGCTGCTTCACGTTTTTAGTTTTTTTCACAAAAAATTGTGAAAATAAACTGTTTTGAAGTGTTTACCAAACATATTTTTGAGCTGATCTTTTTTAATACCCACTTTTTTATAAAAGCACTTCAACATCAAACCAGTACTAAGTCTTATAAGAATTAAAATAATTTATTACAATCGTTTTTTTTTTTTTGCTGAAATTTATAATCGTTTGTTGTTGTTATCGTTATCTTATTCATAGAGTTATATCGCGTTGTTGATTGAGTCAAATTATGAAGTCACTAATAAAAGTATATCACACTTTTGTTTGATGAGAAATGCTAAGAGGAATCTCTTAAAAGTGAAACAATATTTTATAAAGTTGGCACAAAAATTGACTTTAAACTATGAGATGGGGGAAAGTCTATTATGCTTTGACATTTAAACTGTGAAATCACTTCCTGAATTATATCACTTTTTTTTTTAATACGTACGATATTATCTACACTAATAGATGAGGGTGGACTAAGCCTTACACTGAGCTAGCCATAATAATTTAGTTCAAATTTCCTTTAATAAAAATCTAACATAATACTTTTTCACTTACAAGTGAAAATGAACTTAACGTAAAATTTGACGAAGCCTTGAGAGGGGATGAGGTGGGTTGATAGGCCCATATTACTTGTCAAATTCAATCATACTTTGTGCTGGACCTCTGGTTCTCGACCCATACCCAATTAAAAGACGACCCGACTGCAGTTGCATTCCAGTCTTCCCAGACTCACCACACCAGTAACCAGTCATCTTTGGCTGGAAGTAGAAGTCAAACATCAAGCATGACAACACAGAAGAAGGATAAAAAGGAGGGAAATTTGTCACTTGTCCTTAAATTGTCTATTTTTCAATTAAAAGGACAAATCTTTATTATCCAAATTTCATTTTTTGGGGTTCAGAAAATCATAATGCAAGAGGAAAACTGTGAAACACACAAGGCTTCTGTGGATGACACCCTCTCTCTCTCTTCCCCTCATCCGATTTGGTTTCCAATTCCCACCTCCAAATGCTCATCCATTCCCTCTCTCTCTCTCTCTCTCTCTCTCTCAAGAATATATGAGCCCCACCCAGTTTGTCTGCATGCAACCTCATACTTATAATCTCTTTGTTTATCTGTTCTATATCTATTTTGCACTGCTTCCTCTTGATGCACTTTGTTGCATAGTCTTGGACTCAAACTTCAGGTTTTCTTCTCTCTCCTCTTAAATTCTGTGTTCTTTCTTTTACTAGTATTCTCAAACTTGCTTGGAAAGATTATAACTTGTTGCCCACAAAACAGAAAGATTGTAACTTGGTGCAATTTTTTAAGTGAGTTTTGCAATCTCACTTCGTAATGGCTTTTTATGCTTTTGGAACCAATTAAAGTGGGGAATTGAGCATGCCCTGGTTGTATTTTCCTTAACAGTGAATTGGGTTTAGTCTTTTTTTTTTTTTTTTGTTCTTATTACGAGCGTTACTACTACTCTAAGTTACACTAAGGTGAGGGGAGGGTTTAAACTCGAGATGCAGTAGGTTGCAGTGGATTCAGTCCTTTTTATATATATCAATTTTATTCTTCGTAATCCCAATATTATTCTTCTTAATCTAGTATCTACCTTAAGCAAGAAAGTAGTTTAGCTGACATGGGGACATAACCTATCTTTTATTGACAACCTGAGTACATATGATCAATGATTTTGATTCAGTTTAGTGCCTTATGTGTGTGTGCGAGTGCGAGTGCAAGAACTGTTTCTTAATGCAAATTTGTGTGTCTTAACTTCCTCTGATATTTGAGTACTTTCTTGTTTCTAACTTCTGGAAAAAGAGAAAAGGGGAAGAACAAGCTGTGTCCGCATCCAGAATATGATCTCATTAGCATGATGTTGATGTTAAATACATATTTTTCAGGGAAGCGTCGACCGTCAACTTGTAAAATGGAGATTACCAACGTCAGCGAGTATGAGGCCATCGCAAAGGAGAAGTTGCCAAAGATGGTCTATGACTACTATGCATCAGGAGCAGAGGACCAGTGGACTCTTGCTGAAAACAGAAATGCTTTCGCGAGAATTCTGTAAGAATTCAATCTTTATCTTGAGATACTCAGTAAAAACTATAAAGTAGTACTCGATGGTATTTATCTAGCAGTGCCCTTTTTTCTGTATAAAGTATCAGCTTTGGAGTTCTCATGAAACAACGTATTGTCATCAAACATAGGTTTCGACCCCGTATTCTCATTGATGTGAGCCGCATAGACATGACCACCACTGTTTTGGGCTTCAAGATCTCAATGCCCATCATGATTGCCCCAACAGCCATGCAGAAAATGGCCCATCCTGAAGGTATGCTATTGATTCACGTTATTAAGATTGAGTAGTTTTTCATTTGGGAAGAACATAGCGCAACTGGTGAATGGTGAGCCATCTCTCCTTGCTCTTGAGCTGATATTTGGATATTGCGTTTAGAATTGGACTGTATCATGTGTATTAATATCATCTTTACCCCATGTAAGTTATTGACAACATAAGATTTACCTTGATCATATAAGTCACCACGGGGTTACATGATTAATATACTTACAACATGGATAGCCCCCATACAGTGTGCTGAGCTTGAGAACACTTTTAATCTGTGTAAATTTTTTTGAGAAAACAATGAGAAAATTGTACAAAGGGTGAACAAACATCGGATTTTCGATCCATTGTAAAATGGCATCCAGTGTCATGCCTAATACTCTTCAAGGAAGCCATGGTATCCATCTGACGATGATATGAGAATTCTTGCAGGTGAATATGCTACTGCGAGGGCAGCATCAGCTGCAGGAACAATTATGGTACCGTTGTTGACCTTGATCAATTGTCTTCAATAGCTGACCTACACTTATTTTATTTATCGGATTTTTACATGTTGGTTTGCTCTTATATTACAAGTTCTGTCTATGTTCTTTACTTCTACCCCGTGTTGATTGTTTCAGACCTTATCTTCATGGGCTACTTCAAGTGTTGAAGAGGTTGCTTCAACTGGACCTGGAATCCGTTTCTTCCAGCTCTATGTAAGCTTAAATACTAATTTCATTTCTATTCGTTAGTTACGACACCCAATTGTCCCTGGTCTTGAGTTATGACTTTTGAGTAAATGTTTCCTTGCCTTATGCGATCCATGTTTTGCTGGTCATTATTATAAGGTCTACAAGGACAGGAATGTGGTTGCTCAGCTGGTGAGAAGAGCTGAAAGGGCTGGGTTCAAGGCTATTGCTCTTACAGTTGATACCCCAAGGCTCGGTCGCAGAGAAGCTGACATCAAGAACAGGTCAACTTCATGTCCATAACTGTTATAGCAATATCAGCTGGTCAAAACATTCATATCAACCTAGTAAGATAAATAAATAAATTTGGTGAAGATTTGTATATGTGCATGTGCGTGTGCGTGTGAGTGTTTTTACTTTCATCGGTTCAATAAGACTAATTCAGTTCGGCATTTGATGCAAGCTTAACATGTGGAAGAGTTTAATCTTGTTAATACCTCTTATTTGGTACCTTGCAGATTTACCTTGCCTCCGTTTTTGACACTGAAGAACTTTGAGGGTTTGGACCTCGGAAAGATGGACAAAGTGAGTAGAAACTGTGCTGTCCTAATTTTAAGAATAATGTCTTTTATGTTTAATTTGCTGTGTGGGGGTCTTTCAGGCTGCTGACTCTGGACTTGCTTCATACGTTGCTGGTCAAATCGATCGTTCTCTTAGCTGGAAGGTATGTCAGATAAGATCAAATGTCGAGATACATGAACTTCTAAGCAAGGCTCATAATGTGGAAAATTTACAACTTGGTGTCACAAGTTATTTAGCCTTCATCATTTAAGTTTAAAAAGAGTCCAACAAAATAAAAGGATGGAATATCAACAAAAGTGTAATATTTCTAGATCATTCAATAGAACGAATTGAAAAGTACAAATGTAGGTTCTTCCATCTTTTGATGAAAAGTATGCAAATTTAAAATAATGAAGGTGTTTTGGCTGGGCATATCCAGCCGGATGTTTGTGAGGAAGCGATGTTTTCTCAGCATGTATGCCTTATTTTTGAATAAAAAGTTGATATGCATCTAATGATCTGCCCCGATATTTCAACAGGATGTGCAGTGGCTTCAGACAATCACTTCACTGCCTATCCTAGTTAAGGGTGTTCTCACTGCCGAAGATGGTATGTATTTGAGTTCCTTTTCTCTCCGTCGTTATGATAGGTTTGTAATGCTTGTATAACTCTTCTACGCTCATATCATGCAGCAAGGATTGCAGTACAAGCTGGAGCAGCTGGGATTATTGTGTCCAACCATGGAGCTCGCCAACTTGATTACGTCCCTTCGACTATCATGGCCCTAGAAGAGGTGCAGAAACTTGATTTTAGCTGTTTGTAGTGCATCTCCTAAATGTTAAGTAAACATGCACCTATACCATCCTAGTTTTCGTAATGTTTTGACATGGCGGCGCTGTCTTGACAACTAGGTTGTTAAAGGTGCACAAGGACGCATTCCTGTTTTCTTGGATGGTGGTGTTCGTCGAGGAACAGATGTCTTCAAAGCATTAGCTTTGGGTGCCTCTGGCATATTTGTAAGTCAAGTTTTGATCATGATTTTTCCATGTAGAAGCACTTATTCCATCCATATATTACTCACCCACCCCCTCCGCGAAAAGATTATACTGTCTATCAAAACATACTGAGACTTGCTTCTCTCGCAGATTGGGCGCCCTGTGGTGTTCTCTCTCGCTGCTGAAGGAGAGGCTGGCATTAGAAAGGTACTCCAAATGCTGCGCGAAGAGTTTGAGCTAACCATGGCATTAAGTGGATGCCGTTCGCTCAAAGAGATCACCCGCGATCACATTGTGACTGACTGGGACGCTCCTCGCCCTCGCCATCAGCCAAGGTTATAGAAACATTCAAATGAATGGCGGTGGATAAACCTTTACAAGCTGAGAGTTGATGTGATCGGTTCCACAGCCTGCCTTTGTTCTTCGATTCCTTATTATTTCTGCGTTTTCTGTAATGATGCTGGACGGTGAGATAATATTTCCATGGCTACTGCTGCTGCCCTTCACTGTATATTTTTTCCATTAAACAGAAATATCGATCGTCATATAACTATTACGACAATCTCCTTTGCTGCAGTTAAATGATTCTGATATACCACATAATGTCCAGATTGTAGAAATTTTCGTTAAAAATAGTCACGCGACCACTATATTGTGTGACTTTACCACCTGAACCCGTTTTTGTGTCGTTTTACCTCTAAACGGCATTCAAGTTTTGGGGAATAATTTTCGAAACCCTCATTGTTGATTCTTTTAGTTTTGACCAAAACAATCTTAGATACGATTTATCATGTAGTTTTGATGCAAAAACAAATTCAGGTAGCAATCTGGCACGAAAAAAACATTAAGGTGGTAAAGTAACACAAAATAATAGTTGTCACATGCAAGTCACGGGAAATCGTTAAGTCTCCCTGAAATGTGGTGTTTTTGTGCAAAAGTTAGTTTAGCTAGGCAGTAAATGTCACAAAACGAAATTTTCATGATATAACTTGTGTCGAAATTGGAAATTTCAATGGCGGAAAGCTAAGAGCATCTCCAATAGCCTCGTTTAACAACGTTGTTTTGCTATTTTAAGAGAAAATTCACAACGATTAACAGTGAAAGGAGATGTACAAAACCCTACATCAAGACTCTCAACGCCGAGCCCGCTTACTTTGCAATGAGATACTTCAGGTCGTCTTTTGTGATTCTTAATGCAAAATTACTCCAAAAACTGCTCTCCTCACTGCATTCGGCATTAACGAATGATGGGGGGAGAAAAACAATATATATTCCTCTGTATAATGCCTCAACAACCATCAAGGAGTACTACAAGCTGACCTGCCATTGTGCGAAAATGTCACGCAGCCAAGAATACATACTTTGATTTATTTCCTGCTTCAGCCTCTCCTTTAGCTTATCAACAACCACTTAGAGCCTCTTCAATGAATCTCCAACTCCCTGGAAGAAACAACACGAGAGTACAAAATCTGCGATAAAGATCCCAACAAGAGATATAACCACAGCCGAAGTTGTTGACTCTCCAACACCCTTGGCTCCTCCCATAGTGGTCACTCCCCAAGCACAACTCACAATCGATATGATCGCACCAAAAACCTGTGACTTGATCATTGCACTAATTATATCCCATGGTTTGAGAGCTCTGCAAGCTGAATCCAATATAATGTTGATGCTAACACCATAAATGCCATCGGAAAGGAGGGCGCTGGATGCCATCCCTACTGAGAAACACATTAGAGTCAGAAACGGAAGAGCAATACATGTAGCAATCACCCTTGGAGTCACAAGATAATCAACCGGGTCAGCCCCAAGAACTCTCAGAGTGTCGGTTTGCTCAGAAACCTGCATTGTTCCCAACTCTGCAGCAAATGAGCTTCCAATACGCCCAGCAACCACGATTGATGTAATTACAGGACTCAACTCCCTTGAGAAAGCCAGTGCTAAAACCCCACCAACGGCTCTGCTTAACCCTAATCTAGTAAATTCCCTAACGAATTGGATCGTAAAGGCCATGCCAACAAATGTTGAAGTCAAGAGACAGACCCCGACTGAACCTGGCCCAACTCTCTTTAATTGCTGAAGTGTATTTCCCCAGTGCACTTTGCCCTTCAAAGTTCTCAAAATAACCTGTCCTGCCAGGATAAGAGCTGAAAACCCCCTCCACATATACGTGGGAGGTGACCATTTGTGCAACACCGTCTTCGCTTCTGAATTGGGTGCATGATTTGTATTTGAATCTTCTAACACAGAGGCAGAAGGGTGGCCATCATCTATGTTGGGAATTGCAAACAATCTGGTTTGTTGCTTAGGCAAGAGAAACTTACATGTCTGAGGTCTTCTAGTAATCAGAACTCTCCTGACAAGATCACTTGAATATGAGGTTTGTGATTTACTCCACCCATCTGGTTTCAAAAGGCTTCTTCTGAAATATGTTTCAAGACTTTAATTGAAACTTAAAAAAAAAAATGAACACAGAAACAAAAACAATGAGATGAGAACATTCATAAAATTAGATACCTGTCAGCAAAATAAGAGAACGGATGAAGATATGAAGCGGTTTGCATGGTTGGTTCTGTTAATTTTCCTCAACTTTTTTTGGATAAACAATTCAGTCTGCTTTCCGATTTTATCACAGAGGAGAAGGCACCACAGATCAGTGTAAAGTCTGGAAATGTACTTCGAAAATTTTCAAAAACCAGAGAACCCGATGCAATCACTGGGAACGGGCTCTCCTCAAGTTACCATACCGTTCAGCGCTGGGAGTCAGTGATATTTGTGTTCACCTGATTTCATCACAAAACACACAAGAAATGAAGAGTACACAAAAAATGCACAAATCAGATTGACCCAGAAAAAGTCAATGGAACCAATGAATTTCTATAGCATCAAATTGAACAAGTCAAAGAGAATAGAGTATTCATCTAGATTCTAGACGGACCATGTGAGGATGTGAACAAATGCCCGCCGTCGGAAGTTTACCAAACCTTGCAGGTGCTTACAAAACTTGGATACTTCCCAAACTGCCAATCAATGGTACCTCAACTTCCTTCCGACCCAAAGTCATGAAATTAAGCTAAGCTAAGTTTTTACACAAATAACGCATCCATTTCTTCACCAACATAATCCAATAAACTTCTAAACATTATATAGCAGCAGAGAAAACTCCAATTCCCAACTGAACAATTTTGCACCACAATTAACAGCATATAGCTTTTCAATTCAACAAAAAAGCACACAATCCAATCACAAAACACCAAGACTATTGAAACCCAGATGAAAATATGTAATGAATGTGAAGAAAACACCTTGGAACCTCCACTGTCCTGATCAAAGCAAGCAAATTCGGAACCCTAACAATGGCGAAAGCTCGCGGCTTGAGAGGATGGGTGGTGACGCCGAGTCAGTAAGCATCTCGGATGAGTGTGAATTCTTATGGTTCAAATCCAAAAGAAAGAAAACCCGGTAAGGGTAGGCCCATTTTATTATTTCTCGTGCGAAATTGGGTCTAATTGGGTCGCCCAAGCCCAGTTAACCGGCCCGCCTTGACATCCCACGACTCTCGCTCTCTCTCCCTTCGTCTTCCTCATGACTTCAACTGCAAGTCTGCACCTTTGGCAGTTGGCACCACTCTCTCCGTCGGAGATCAGAATCCAAGCGGAACAGAGAACCATGGCCGGCAAAGGCAAGCTTTTTCGTTCTTTCTTTTTTCTCGAAAGCTCGTTTCTTTGCAGATTTCTGAGGAGTTTGGGATTTCTGATTGCAGGAGGGAAGAGAGGGCGGGCGTGCGTGGTGGTGCTGGGCGATATTGGGCGGAGCCCCCGTATGCAGTATCACGCTCTTTCGCTTGCCCGACAGGTAAGCGCCCCCGCCTGAACTTCTACAGCTGATTTAGCAACAACCCAATTCTTAATTTTCCATTTTGTGCTTTTGAAATGTGTTTTGAAGTCGGAATTGCTCTTTTTCATGAGAAATTTGGACCTTTTTGTGATTTTTTCTATTGAATGTGCGTCTCAGGCTTCTCTGGAGGTAGATATTGTTGCATATGGAGGTACATCTTTTGCTTTGATTGTAGAATTATGTGCATTGTTGAGCAAATTTGAATCTAAATGTTACCTCATAGTGCTGATTTGGATTTGAGTTGGAATGTTTGGACAGGTTCCGAACCCCATTCCGCTCTACTTGAACATCAGTCCATTCACATACACAAAATGGTAGTTATTGTAGAAGTGCAATTTTCTTTTTACCGCAGTATCTTACTATCGAATATTTTTGGTCGTCCACAAGATTAAAGTTATTGTGATTCTGGTTGGCAGCAGCAGTGGCAGACATTTACGCGTGGCCTGCCCAACATACTTAGACCCTTCGTGCTTTTGATCAAGGCAGTGACTCAGTTTGTAATGCTTCTTTGGTTTCTTTGCATTAAGATACCTGCTCCCGATGTTTATCTAGTTCAGGTGAGCTTGCACTGCTCCAGTTGGGAAGTTGCAGAAGCTTTTCATAAACTAGACAATGTATAATTGTTTTTCTTTGACAAGTTTTCAAATTTGATTAATTAGCTGCCAAGTGCCAACCATTTGCAAATTTTAGGCTACAAATTTCAGTTGGTTCCCGAATTTTGTATTTAGATTTTAGAGTACGTGAATTGAATGTGAACTTTCTTTCTCTAAATCCTATGGTTCATTTTGCTTGTGCAGAATCCACCCTCTGTTCCGACCTTAATGGCTGTAAAATGGGCAAGCTGGCTTAGGAAATCTGCCTTTATTGTTGACTGGCATAATTTTGGATATACTTTACTGGCATTGTCTCTTGGAAGAAGTAGTAGATTTGTGGCAATATACCGTTGGTAGCTATTGAATTTTTTTAGACTTTTCTTTGAGGGCATATTTTTGGTGGTGCAGTAGATTGAGTTTCTCTTTCCTGATTAGGTTTGAGAGGTATTTCGGGAAGATGGCAGATGGTTCCCTATGTGTTACGAGGGCAATGCAACATGAATTGGC
Organism: Malus sylvestris; assembly: GCF_916048215.2. Taxonomy (NCBI): domain Eukaryota; kingdom Viridiplantae; phylum Streptophyta; class Magnoliopsida; order Rosales; family Rosaceae; genus Malus; species Malus sylvestris. The sequence continues at coordinate 33,513,678 of NC_062264.1, read as the reverse complement.
TCAAAATTGGGGAATTAAGTAAGAGGGTCAGCTCAATATTTCACAATTTATTGCTACTTCACAAAACTTTATTATCAAGTGATGTATATTTACTTGTCTTCTGTTGTCTTCCAAATTGATAGAGCCACAGTTTTATATGATCAGCCTCCTGAGTTTTTCCGACCTGCTTCACTTGAAGAAAAGCATAAGGTGTTTGAATGCCTAATTCTGAGCTTGTTTTGACTCTTTTTTTTTGGTTTGGAGAATTTGGTATAACATGTGAGTTATCTGCAGTTGTTCTGCAGATTAGATAAAAATCTAAGGCAGCCACTTGGTGTTCACGATTGCACTAGCACTGGTAATAATAATCAGTTTCTTTAAATTTATAATTTGTTTCTTAACTGCCATTCATCAATTAGTAATGTTCTTTCAATATGTTAACATATATCTAACAGGATCAGGGGAAGTGAATACAGAGATAAACGATACTCTGTTTACCACTCTGGTTGGTACTGACGTTACTTCGAAGCCACACAGGCCGGCACTCATAGTTAGCAGTACAAGCTGGTGAGCTAATATTCAGTGGAATACTTTGATGTAACATGAAAGACAAACCCCATGTTTAAAACATTTGATTTTTCAATTTTTATTTGTCTTCTTTATTAGTGTCTTTAGCTGACCCCACTTAGTGGGAAAAGGCTTTGTTGTTGTTGTTGTTGTTCTTTATTAGTGTCTTTTTGAATGGTTCTTTACAGGACTCCTGATGAAGATTTTGAAATTCTCTTGGAAGCAGCTGTCATGTATGACAGGCGTGTTGCTGCTATTTTAAATGAAGAAGATTCTACTAAAGAAGAGGTTCTTTGGAAGGATATTCATAGTGGGAAGCAATACTTATACCCTAGGCTGTTATTTGTCATTACTGGTGAGTATAACTATTTCTTTGTTCTAGGATGTCAGGTTCCTTTTAGCCTTGCATATCTGTTATCAGAGAGAGAGAGCGGGGTCATCTTACGCACTTGCATACTGATTTAATTCGTGTAGGTAAAGGGCTTGAAAAGCAAAAATATGAAGAAAAAATTAGCAGGTTACACCTCAAACGCGTGGCATTTCGTACTATGTGGTTGTCTGCTGAGGACTATCCATTGCTTCTTGGTAGGTCTTTTATTTTCAATTGCTTGTGCTTTGTCCCCATTGTTCCTTGCACATTATATGCTCTTCCAAAAGTATTCAGTGTTATATATTTATTTACATTTGCAGGATCAGCGGATCTTGGTGTATGCTTGCATACGTCCTCATCAGGGTTGGATCTTCCCATGAAGGTAAGGGGTAAACTGAATACTGCACTAGATAGATCTACAACAATATGAATTTTCTCTAACTGCTTTTCACTTTACGTTATTGTACATTTTTTGGCGGTAGGTCGTGGACATGTTTGGCTGTGGACTGCCAGTTTGTGCTGTTTCCTACTCATGGTAAACTCTTGTTTTTATTAATTACTTTCTTTATGCGATAGGAATCTTACTTATTATGACATGCTTTATGGGCGTTTGGGGATGCTGTACATTAAAATCTGATGTCCTTGGTTATGGTAATCTTTTTTCAAAGCATCAAGGAACTAGTGCAAGTTGAGAAAAATGGCCTTCTGTTTTCATCGTCTTCAGAACTAGCGGATGAACTTTTGGTAAGTTGGCCAGCTTGCTTGTTTCTCTGTCGGGATGTTTGAACTACTACTTAAAAATGATTGTAACAATTAATACTTGCGTAACAAACCACATATGCAATTCATGTAACTTGAAATGCATGAAATGCAGTAAAAAAGAATACAAATCATATATATTTTGGTGTCTCCTTGTGGATTTCATGGTGGTTAATTGATGAAACTAATATGCATGGTATACTAACCACTGCAATATTAACGTAATTTGCTTCACTTCAACGACTCAAAACTTTGGATTACTGTTTAGTGCACAGTCTTCGTGATAATATCTCTCTTATAACCTGTACAGATGCTGTTCAAGGGTTTTCCAGATGCATGTGATTCCTTGAAGGTTCTCAGGAACGGTGCATTGGAAATGGCTTCATCTGGGAGGTGGGCTACTGAGTGGGAAGAGCATGCCAAAGCATTAATACTAGAGGTAAGCTTATAATATGCATGTTCATCAGTCTTACTTATCAACTATGTACTCTCACATTTTTCTTTGTCCTCTACCTGTGGTGCCTTGATTTCCTTGTACTATACTATAGATGGCTATGAATCTGATTTCAGAGGTTCTGAAATTGCAGGTTATCTCTAAAAACTCAGATTGATTTCTGGTTCTGGTTGAAAGTTGTTTAGTCGATGAGGTAATATCATGATACCATTTACAGTTTCTTTTGTGCAACCAAAGTTTCACCGATCAGTTTCTTTTGTGCAACCAAAGTTTCGCCATCCATCACTCTACACATTCGATGCTAACCATGTGCATCACGTTTTGAATATAGAGAATAGGAAGAGAAAAATAAAAACATGGCCATACTTTTGTGATATGAAATTATGAATTGAAAAAGCAACTTACAAGTCCCCTGGTTATTTTTGTAATCTTCTTTATCAGGTTTGGCAGATCAGTCAAGGAATTCAGAACAGCTTCCGGGATGTTATCAAAATCGCATATACAGTTTATCACACGTTGAAACATGTGGATATTTCGCGAATTTCAGACTTCAGAACAAAAGTACACTATGTATCTTCGGTCAAGTTTCATATTGTGTCTTTCTGGATGTAACTGACGCTATTATTTCTAACAATATGTGGTGTTTACAGGTTCTTATAAGCAAAATTTAATATTAGCTCCCATTCTCTACGACGCCTTTCTGTTTCTCTGTTTTCCCACAATAGCAAATTCATCAAGAATAGTACCTTATCTTGCTATTTCCCGTCGAAACAAAGCTTAAATTCGAATTCAGAAGGAAAATTGACACACTTTGAGAAATGAAGAATCATAAGAGAATAATTAGTGGAAGACAATTTTAAAAAGAAGAATGCACCAAAGGATACCACGTAGATGTAAAGGGTCCACTTACATCTTCAATTTCACACTATGCATTGAAGTTGTTCTAACGATTATTACATCTGGTTGTCCAGCTCGTCGTCTATTTCCATTTAAGTTTAAGTTTTCAATATAGACAAAAATATATAAATTTAATCCTTAAATCCCATAAATTAAAATAGTTTAAAATATCATTTTATAATCCAACAAAAGAAAAGAATACTCTCCATAAAAAAAGAAAAATAAGATAGAAATTAGAACAAAATCTAGATTTTGGTTCAGTTTGGGCTCTTTTTGGGCCTTTGTCACCTTGTTAGAATATCAAGTGGGCCATTCGTATTTCTCTTGCCTTCCTGTTCGGGCCTTTATCGTCCGGCCCACTAGATATTTTCTTTTAGTTTTTGGTCTGCAAATTATCTATGGTTAGGGTTTTAGACTGAAGAAATCCAGGTGGCGGGGGTTTTAGCTTTCCAGTTTCAATAGCAGAAAAGGCTTCGCCTGCAGCTGCACCAGCATCAATGGGCAAGAAGAGGCAGAGAGAGAGGCACCAGAATCCGGAGCCGTTCCTCGCCGAAGAAAATGGCTCCGTCGCCTCCAAGAAGCGGACCAAGTCGAAGCAGCACCAGCAGGAGGAGAAGCTCATATCTTCCGGAATGAGCTCTAAGATCCTCAAACAGGCTCTGGCTCAGCAGCGGGAGATAGAGGACGAGGAGAACCGCGCTCAAAACCCTAACAATTCGCTTCTGGATGTATCGGAAGAGCCGCGGAAGGAGGTGGCCGACGGCGAAGAGGAGGATATCGATGATTTCGGTGGATTCTCTGAAACGCAGAGCCGATTTGACGGTTATGATGTGAGTTTTGGTCGCTAATTGTCTGTTTATTGGATTTTTGAGTTTGTTTGAATGGTGAGAATCTGTGAGGAAACATAGGAAATGTAAAATGAATGCTGAATTGTGTTGTTTTGTTTAGGTTTCAATTGGATGAAATTAATTTGATTTGTGAATGAAAAATGTTTAATATGAGTTTCAGGAAAGTGATGAACATGGCGAGAAGCCATTACATGAGATTGATGAACATGATGAGAAAATATTGGAGCAATTCTTGTCAAAGGATGCCGGTCCGCAGCGTACTCTGGCAGACCTCATTGTCGCAAGAATTAAAGAGAACGATTCAAATGTCGGCTCAGGTAGATATGGAATATGATTTTGTTGTTCCTTCTTTCATTAGCTAAAGCTGAAGGTCGTTTCTTTAATATATTTTCATTTGTTGATTTGATTTGTTCGGTTGCAGATGCGAGGCCTCTGCCTAAATTGGATACCTCTGTCATAGATTTGTATAAGGGGTAATCAAGCTATCCTAGCATATATGTTAGTCAAGTAATGCTAGGCCATGAAGACGACGTCTTACTTTTTCGATATTTGTGCAGGGTTGGCAAGTTTCTTAATAAGTACACAGCTGGAAAGATTCCCAAGGCATTCAAACACATCCCTTCAGTGCCACGATGGGAGGATGTCCTATATTTGACTGAGCCTGAGAATTGGTCACCAAATGCAATGTATCAAGCTACGAGAATTTTTGCTTCCAATTTGGGTAAGGAGAAGGTAGAACGTTTCTACAAGCTTGTGTTGCTTCCAAGGGTGAGGGAAGACATCCGCAAGCACAAGCGCTTGCATTTTGCACTGTATCAATCTTTGAAGAAGTCTTTGTACAAGCCTGCTGCCTTTTTTATAGGAATACTGTTTCCCTTGTGTGAGGTAAACATGCCATGCTTCTCCATCTAATTGCAGTATTTTGAAGTTTAAGCGTTGTTTGTTTGTTTGTTTGTTTCGGAAGCTCATTCATTGATTTCATTCTCTCTGTCATACTGAAGTTACGGGTTTATGATGCTAACCTTTTTGCTAGTTCATTCGGATGTATCCAAACTAAGTTTTTGAGATCTGATATTCATCTCAATTTCATTATATTAATGGGATGCATGGATCTAAAATGTTTTTATGGTTTTGGAATGGATGTTTTCCTAATTCTAAGCACTTCCCCCATGGCTCCATTTCTCTTTCTTCTTGAACAGTCAGGGACATGTAATCTAAGGGAAGCTGTTATTTTTGGGAGCATTATACAGAAGGTCTCCATTCCTCCACTTCATTCTAGGTATGTAAGCTGCCTTATCAAGATTTGGTATTGATTCCATAAGTTATGAACCAATTTGCCTTTGTCAGAACAGAAGGCTTCCAAATAGACCCTTGAAGATGAAGAGTTTGTTGGGTGACGGCTTAGAAGCCATTCTGATAAGGATTTAAAAAGAAATAGAAGTTGATTATATCTGTTATTTGGATTATTTTTATCTAGAATGTACTTTTAACATAACTACTACGTTTAGTTTATACCAGTTGGCTTGCAATGTATTCCTACATTTAGAAAGGCTGTGAGCAGTCAATTGCATCAATTTTTTAAAAATAATTTTAACAACCACTTAAAACTATTATGCACAAATCTCCTGATTATATCTCATTTCTTAAGTTAGCAATCTATGGTTAACTTTTCCGTTTTGCGTGTCTTGTATTTAGCAAGTTATTCTTTCATTTTCTGTTTCTGATGTTGGAAGTTATACTGTTTATTCATGGTCCTTATAATCTACCTGGGAGATCTCTGATACATGCTTTTGCTGTATTTTCAGTGTTGCATTAATGAAGCTTGCAGAAATGAAATACTGTGGCACAACAAGGTATTGAACCATGTAACAGTTTGTATTTCTAAAATGGTTTGAAAGAAATAAAGACATATCTTCTCTTAGAGTATGCGGTTGCAAGATAGGTGCATTTGTGCCTGTAAAAGTTTGAAAAAAAGGTTTAAGATATTTGTTAACTTGAAAGACATTCAAGCCAAAATGATTTTTATATATGGTGAAATGCATGGTAGGGAGGCCTAACGTTCCGAGCAGTAGAAAAATGTAGAAGATCTGATTCAATAAACCTCCCTGTATGAAGCACAATTTCTATCAGTTTCCTTTCGTGACATTTATCCACTATAATGAATTTAAATAGTTGATGGTTGGTCAGTTTGGAAGTACTCTTCTTGTTATTATAAAGGAGAAGGTCCTTGCATGTGACACTGTTTTGACAATGCTGTTTTTATGACTGTTGCAGTTATTTTATAAAGCTTCTTTTGGATAAAAAGTATGCCTTGCCATATCGTGTACTTGACGCTCTTGTTGCACATTTTATGAGATTTATGGAGGAAACAAGAGTAATGCCTGTGATATGGCACCAGTCACTTCTTACATTTGTGCAAAGGTGGGCAAAGTTTTAATAATCTCTTCTGTGCCTGAATGATGATTAGACTGCATATTGATGATAGTTAGCGTAAGTGGATCGTCTTTTTCCTCATATACAGCTGGTGTAATCCCTTGCAGGTACAAAAATGAATTGCAAAAGGAGGATAAAGATAATCTCAGAAATCTTCTTGAAACGCAAAAACACTATTTGGTAGGAGCATTTTCTCTTCAGGCATTTCATTTCTATAACTTTGTGGCTATAACTCCATGGCAATATGTAATCTGTATTCGGCGATTCAATTGTAGGTAACCCCTGAAATAAGAAGGGAACTAGAAAATAGCCGCAATCGTGGTGAGAAAGAGGATGATCTCATGTCAATTGATATCCTTTTTTATTTGTACTATTTGTTTTGCAATAGTTAATTTTTCTTTTCTTTCTGTATTGCATCTGGAAACGTGAACTGTAAGCTGCTAATGGCATGCGATCTTGCAATATTTAGCAATTAGCATTGAGTTCCAAGCATATATTGAAACAGGGAAAGTATTCTGTGTTCCCCTTGACTGCGCATACCTTCTCCAGTTGGTGTGATCAATAAACCTTTCGAAGAGGATTGGTTTGACATTCCAGAGGTGCCTATGGAGGATGACTAGTTTATTGCTCGGTAGGATGCTTGTATATGCTGCGCCGTTCTGTTTCTCCTCTTAATCTTGGTATCCTTATGTTTTCTCTTTGTTATGTCTTTTCGTAACGTGTGGCTTGTTTCAGGCAAACCAGGGTTCTGCTGCAGGCTGTTGATGGAGTTGGGCGCCAACGGAGTAGTACATCTCCTAATGCGGGAAAATGCAAGGGCGTGCCTTCGGAGTTGAAGCAATTTTGAATCGGAGGAGTTTACCCGCCGGGCAGTTTTTGTACAAGCATATTATTTTTATTTTTATTTTTTGATTATTAATTTATTACACAGCTTCTAGTAATCATGTATCATATTTTTATTGGAACTTTAACGAAAAGCACCCGGTACTGTTCACTTTAACGAAAAACCACATTTTTACACTAAAAAGTCAATCCTGGTACTATTCACTTTACCCTTTATTTTGTCTTATCATTAAAACTCAAAGTTTTCAAACCCTTTTCATTAGTTTTCCTTATTTTTATCCATGAGTTTTCATGTACTCGTTGAAATATTTGAGTTGAAAATTGAAGATGAGACCCCAATCTGAGATTAAAACTGACGCTCAATTGAAAAATGTAATGATTAAGTTTTTACAATTATTAGTTTTTTTTTAATATTTGGGACGGTTTCTTAAAATTACAGTCTAGCTTCTTAGTCTGAGACAACACCAACTGTAAGGCAATACTTAATTGAGCTTTAGGCCAGTTCAAGAGTTCCATAAGAGCAATTCCACCCCAATGGACTTTGCCCAGGACCTAGCACAAAAACAAGGCCAGCACCCTGTCAACCAAGTCCACCCCCTCAACTTGACTGGTACCCAGCCCGAGCTGGGCTCTGGACCAGCCCAAAAGAGATTGAGCAAGAAGCTGGGCAGTTTGCCTGGCGCGTGCGCTTCACGGAGGCGTTGGCGCGAGTGCCCGACAGGATTTCAGAGTGCGGGCCCGCGTGCAGGCACACTCAGTTCCCCCCCCCCCCCCCGAGTTGGCGACGTGGCTCCCTTTCTGCCGTTGGATTTCCAACGGTAAAAAAAATTTAAATTTTACTTTTAAAATAGACCGTCGGATCAAAGATCAACGGTCCCCGTTTTTTTCACAAAAAAGTAAAAAAAAAAAAAAAAAAAAAGGCCCAACGGTCAGAAATATGACCGTTGGCCACGTGGCAACTCCCTGTCTCTTGGATTTGAATATTTTTCAAATCCAACGGTCCAGATTAATTAACTATATTAAAATTCATTAAAAATTATTAAAAAAATACAGAAAAATTATTAAAAAATACAGAAAATTTTGAAAAATGTTAAATTTTTTCCTATAAACACCTAACCCTCATCTTCCACCTTTACACCACATTTCAATATTTTTTCCTATGAAATAAGATTACATAAACTCACCAAATAAATTTAAAAACAAAACACACTACATAGAATTACATAAACTCACCAAATAAATATAATTACATAAACTCACCAAATAAACTTAAAAACAAAACACACTACATAGAATTACATAAACTCACCAAATAAATAGAATTACATAAACTCACTAAATAAACTTAAAAACAAAACACACTACATAGAATTACATAAACTCACCAAATAAATAGAATTACATAAACTCACCAAATAAACTTAAAAACAAAACACACTACATAGAATTACATAAACTTAAAAAAAATACAATTTATTCTTCAACCACAAACCTCATTCTAATTATCTTCGCCTTCATGCAATCCCCACTGGTGCTCAATCAAGTCATTCTGGCGGGTTACGTGCTAGTATGGCTCTTGCACATTAGTGTACCGCTGAACGATCAATTCATTGTAACGTCCATCGCGTTTTAACGGCTCGTGTTGCACTGGATCTTCGGTCCCATCATGAGCACAATAGATACGTGTTCTTGAGTTGTTCATCGGATCCGGCTCATATTCATCGACGACATCATAATCATACTCATCTTCAACAATCATGTTGTGGAGAATAATACACGTCATCATGATGGATCGAAGAGTCTCGACATCAAACATTCTAGTTGCAGCCCTGATAATCACCCAACGAGCTTGCAGGATACCAAAACAACGCTCGACATCCTTCCTACACCCTTCTTGACATTTTGCTAAGTGTTTTTCCTTTTCAGTTTGTGGATGTGGCACTGTTTTGACAAATGTTGACCACCTTGGGTAAATTCCATCTGCAAGGTAGTATGATCCCTCGTATTGGGTACCATTAACCCAATATGTGCATCTCGGCGAGTTTCCTTGCAGTAGTTCGTCGAACACTAGGGATTGGGCAAGGACATGTAGGTCATTCTGAGCTCCTGGGACACCAAAAAAAGCATGCCAAATCCATGTATCAAATGAAGCCACCGCTTCTAAAATGATGCTTTTGGCTCATTTTCTGTTGCCATATGCTCCTTGCCACGCACTTGGACAGTTTTTCCAAGTCCAGTGCATGCAGTCAATGCTTCCAATCATGCCAGGGAAGCCTCGCATATCACCCTTCCTCAGAAGCCTTCGCATGTCCCTTGGCGTGGGTGTCCGGAGGTACTCATTGGTGTAGAGGGCTTCAATTGCAGAGCAAAACCGCATCAGGGACTCCAAAACAGTTGTTTTTCCCATCCTCGCGATCTCATCCACTTGATCTGCAGATGCTCCATATGCAAGCATTCGCAATGATGCCGTAATTTTTTGCTCGGGAATAAGACCTAGAACATGAAAAGCATCATCTTTTTGCACAAAGTATGAATCATGGTTGCAAATATCACTCATGATTTTGTTGAACAAATTTCATTGCATTCTAAAACGCCGTCTAAAAATATGATCAGGGAATATGCTATTGGGAATAAAATAATCTTCCAATAGATTTTTACCTCGTTTTTCCCTTTTTCTATCGACATTTGCAACACGTCTTGGTTTGGCTATCTGACCCACGGCTTCCATGACACGGTGGGAATGTGAGGCCTTCTGCCTTCTATGGTGATCATCCTCATCCTCCTCCATGAAGAAAGCCTCATCTCCACCTCTACCTCCACCTTCCTCGAGATTGGCCAATTCTGCCTGTTGTGCCAACAACCTTTGTTGTTGCTCCTGCAACTGTTTATACACCCTTCTTGAAGAAGACATTGTAATAAGAACTCATGATTTGAAAACGATGAACAAGGATTATGAGCTAAAAAGAAAGATTGAGCTTGGTGTGAGGATGGATGTAGGGATGTAGGGTTTATATGGACAAAAAAAAAAGAAAGGATGAGGTTTTGGCCAATGCCACGTGGCACTACGTGATTGGTTGAAAATCTTATCGAAATCTTGGCTAAATTATTGTAAACCGGAAGTGACACGTGGCGTGTCGGGATTGGTCGAAAATATTATCGGAAATCTATCCACAAAATAGTACGTTCAGATAATGACATGTGACATGACGTGATTGGTTGAAAATCTTATCGAAATCTTGGCTAAATTATTGTAAAACGGAAGTGACACGTGGCGTGTTGGGATTGGTTGAAAATCTTAGCTGAAATCTATTCACAAAATAGTACGTTCAGATAATGACATGTGACGTGACGAGATTGGTTAAAAATCCTATCCGAAATTAAAACTATTTTATTTTTTTATTCTTTTAGACAAAATTTAAAAATATTTTAAATGGGCTGGGTGCCAGCGCATTTTGTAGGGATGAAGATCGTTTGTGCCAGCGCATTTTTTCACTAGGTGGCAGCGCATTTTTTTAGGAGCGGAGATGCCTTGACCTGCGTGAAAAAGTGCTTTTAAATATCTGAAAATATTTATAAAAAAAAAATTTCAAAAGCACTTTTAGTGTTTTTTTTCTTTCTAAAGTTAACTTGCATTTTTTATTAAAAACTGATTAAAAAAATTTTTCTTCTAATAATGCCTGTAATTAATTAAAAAACACTTGACAGGCCCATTTTGCCCCCATACGTGAGTCACGTGTTTGGCTCGTGATACTTAATGGATAAATGGAATAAAAACCTGACAGTGGCGGCACGGACAAATCCCGCCCTTGGGTTTTCTCTTCTTGAGTTCTTTCCCCTCCAAAATCCCTAACAATTCCAAGTGACTCGCGCACTCAACGCTCAACAGGTATCATCTTCCACTCCCTCCTCTCCTCCTAATTTCACATTAATTCTTCTTTGTTTCGGCTTTCGCCGATATATACATAAATGTATCGATTAAGTTAGGGAAATGAGAAATTTTGACTACTGAATTCCTGTGAAATTTTGATCAGAAGAGAAGCAATTCGAGTTGAATCAAGGAGATTTAGGGTTTTCGAAGAGCATCAAAGATGGGAGAACGTAAGGTTCTGAACAAGTACTATCCGCCGGACTTCGACCCCTCGAAGCTGCCCAGGATCAGGAGGCCAAAGAATCAACAGATAAAGGTGCGGATGATGCTTCCGATGAGCATTCGCTGCAACACCTGCGGCAATTACATCTACAAAGGCACCAAATTTAATTCTCGCAAAGAAGATGTCGTTGGAGAGGTTCGTGGGTCGTTCTTTAATCACCAGGATTTTTAATTGCATAGCCTGATTCGCTTTGATTTGAATTCTAGGTTTTTTTTAAATTTTTTTTAATTTTTTTTTAGGAGAATGAGGGAATTGGTGTTTGATTGATTGATTTTTTTTATAGGTTTAATAGGGTTTTTGTTGTGTTGCGTGAACTGGGTTATTGATGGTTTTATCATTTGCAGACGTATTTGGGAATTCAAATATTCAGATTTTACTTCAAATGTACCAAGTGCTCTGCCGAGCTTGCGATGAAGACAGACCCACAGAATTCTGACTATGTTGTTGAGGCTGGTGCGACACGTAATTTTGAACCCTGGCGCAATGAAGATGAGGTAAAACAGAAACAAAAATGATGACTTTCCACTTACCGTGTTCTTTCATGTTTTCCGGTTCTCTTATGCTGTGATGAACATTGCTTAACTGCTTGTTTTGTATATTTGTTTTTTCTTTTCAGGAAGTAGATAAGGAGAAACAGAAAAGGGAGTCCGAAGAAATGGGAGATGCCATGAGAGCCTTGGAGAATAGAACACAGGATTCAAAAAGAGAGATGGACGTCATGGCTGCCTTGGATGAGATGAAGTCCATGAAGGTAGATGTCTCAGTAGTTGTTTGTCTAGTGATGAGTCGTCAAATTTTATTCTTTTGTAATTTGATCGATGGATGGGCATGATGTAATCATGCAGTTCTGCCATTAAATTGAATGCACGGCTTTTCTGTTTCTGTCAGTACGTATACCTTTGTGTCGGCTGCATGTCAATATCCTCTGATACTAATACAAGGTTTATGGTTTTCAGTCCAGGCATGCGACTGTGAGTGTGGATGCTATGTTGGAGGCTTTGAAACAAACATCCGTGCAAAAGGTACAATTTATAAGTGGTTCATATATAGACCAATTTAAACTTTAAACCAATAAATACACATGCATGTATATATGGTATTGCTCCCTGTCCAGTGTCATATATTGTGTGCTATATGCTTGTGGATTTGTTTAGTTGTTGTAATGCAGAAACATGTAGGAGCATGGTTCCTTAAGTGTGCAATACTTGCAGCTCTGATGTTGTGGTTTCCATGAATTTGTTATAACATCAAGTAATTCAGGGTACAATAATTATATAACCAAAGAAATTTGATAGGCTTCTTGTGCCAACTTATTTAATGTGTTGGAAGTGAGTCAAATTATCTTCGTGTCCTGAACCATGGGTAAACCAAAAACCTGATGTGTTTAGTTTATTGAAACGTGATACATTACCTTGGAAGGTGAATGTAAAGGATTGAAGAGTTTTATTATTTACATATACTTGTACTTTCGAACATAATGGTACTTGTTTGTGCATTCATTTTTATCTTGAACTTGCTCTGCTACTTGTGTAGTCTCAGTTTTATTATTAGTGAGTTTACCAAAGATTGATGTTTTTCACAGGAAAAAAGGATTGAAGAGGAGGATGAAGCAGTCATAAAATCAATAGTATTCCATGTTAGTATTTACGCACTACTTTGTTTTATGTCCAACTTAATTCTCCTTGATCATTTTTTTGCTTTTATTTTTACTTTTCTTTCTTGTGGGCTGTTTGTTTCTAATACAACTGAACAAATTTATGCAGAACTCAAAAGATTATATTAAAAGAATTCACGATGAAGATTTAGATGATGAAGAAGATATGATTGAGCCTTTAAGTGGTAACGGTGAAACCTCACCGAAGGTACGCCATGTTAGTTGTTTGGTATATACATGTTGGCATCTTATCAAAGAATACATACAGTGTGTTGGACTTTTGGTTCTAGATCCAGCTCTACTTTATTTGGTTTTTTATCCTCATCCTGGTATGGTGTATAACAAGTGTGCGGTTTTTGTTATTGGTGTTTATCCTGTGTTCTTATATACTCATCTAGAAATTGCATGATGAGTCTTGCAAATACAATAATCAAGATAACTCAGCTTTATGCTTCATCCATCCACTCCTCTCTTTCCAACCCTGTGCTATTCTGCAATTGTGTCTAGGGGAAATTTTTTGTAGCATCTGCATTTGCAATTGAAAATTGATTCTAGTTTCTAAATGTCAGGCATCCTGTGGAGGGAAATGAATAAATTCCTTGTTGTGTGGTCTATAGACCCTAAACTTGCTTAAATAACAATCAACACATTTTATGTTGCAACTATTATCTGCATGTTGTGTAACTGACAATGGTAAGCTTATAATGTTTGTATGCACATATTTTCCATGCAGCGGAAAAAGCTTACTCACGGGCTTCCTAACAATTCAACAGATTGGTTGACAAACAGCAGTATTTCTGATAGAGGTAGTTCAGACAAAACATGCAGATTGTTCTCGCCCCTGAATCAATCATTTGTTTCTTTCTGGATTCTCTCCATTTAACATTATTGAGCATTTTTGTTATTTTTCTATTGACAGGGAATCGAAATGGCTCAGAAGCTGCTAAATTCCCTTTTAAGTCCTCGACTGTTAGGGTTGCTGTAGTTAAGAAACCAGTTGCGGCTGAAGGTAAAAAGTCAGCGGAAGCAGAAGACAAGAAGAAACAATCGGGAGAGGAGGTTCAAAATTTGACAAAACCAGATAAGAGTAAAACCAATGCTACAACCAATGTTTTACAATCATTGTGCCAATATGACAGTGACGATAGTGATGAATGATTAGTTAGGGTTATGTTTTGATTCCATAATCAAATGCTTTGTGCTACGGTTTCAAATAGGGATTCGTACTTGCTGATGCCTCTTGCTATTGGAGCACCGGCACAAAAAATAGTGTATTGTCAGTTGAGAGCAATTTGCATGAAACATGGTTTCATTCCCCGTGGGGCAATGTTATTTGAAGAGAAACTTACATATGATACTGTAGGTATTGAACTGTAACTCTACAATGATAGTGAATTTGTTTCATGCAAGTCTTCCACTTACAGAGTTATTATTTCAAATATTCTCCTCTACCCTAGTGGAAGGGTTTCTCCTGCGTTTGGTTCAATATTCTCCTCTCTAGACCATATTCCTGCCACTTTTTAAACGGATGAACAAAAGCCTACCAAAGGTAGTATCTTCCCATGCGAAGATGACGTTGGCGAGGACAGTTCCTTCTTCCTTCTTAACCTTCCAACGTCTTCTTTTTGCATGAGAACAAACTGATGACGTTGGTGTGGACAGTTCTTTCCTTGGTAACCTCCCAACGTCATCTTTTTTTTTATATTTTGGGAAACCGAAAATATTCCTAACAAGGGCCGTAGCCAAAAGCACAGAGCGTCTTTAGCCTTTGTTCTGAACGTCATCTTTTTGCATGAGAACAAACTGTATATCAAAAGAAAAAATCTCTCTTTCATTCCTATCAAAATCAACAAACAAACAAATCTTTATTTTAGATTCAAAACTAAAATAAAAATCTTTAGAATGCACACATATATAGCGCATAGGGCAAGTTATTTGTTACACGATTTTATATCTCGACGACAACCATAAATTTTAGTTTTCAACTTGGACGCCGCAGTAAGCTTTGATACGAGAAGCTGCCTTCTTGGACTCTGCTGAAGCATGAAATCGTGTATAGCCGCGACTGTCACATGGATTATAGAGCAGTGGGTGCTCATCGTCCACTAGTTCTTTTGGTACTTGTATGACTCCATTGTTGAATGTAAACAGACCGAGAGAGTATCTCGTCTTGTCTCCGCGATGTTTTACTCGATGTTGGCAAGCTTTTATTCTGTCGTTGCTCCATACCTGAATCCAAATAAAAGAAATATGTTTAGTAATTTACTACTTGCATCATTATTATTATCTTGTCTTTGTTATACATATTATATTGTGCTACGATGAACATTTTTTTTCGTATATGTGACGGTACGTTATTCGTATAGGATGGAACTACCGCATTTAAAGTTTGGACTCACCTGCAATCCTTCGGCTGCCATGAATAAGAAGTGCGAAGGTACAGACTCGATATTAATCCAATCACCTTCCTTTGTTTTAACCTCCAACCCACTAACATCATGCTGAACAACTATGGTTGTGAAGTTATTATCTGTATGCATTGGAAACCTTAACGTAATATCAGGGTCCTCCGGCACCTTATATTTGATGAATCTAAGGAGGTGACTGTTGCAACAAGCAACAGACTCGTATTCGTTTCCTACCCCAAAGCTATCGAATATCATTTGTCCCACTGTTCGATCCAAATCAGCTAATAACTGGCCAAATGAATCTGTGGTTTCACTGCACCAAAACAACAAAGAAAAAGTTTGTGTAAACAATCTAATAAACCATGTGTAAATGATACGTAAAAAGTTGAAGTTACCAACTTACCTGAAGTTTTTCTTTCCAGCAGGCCACATCAGATTCTTGAACTTGTGAGTTGCCTGGGGGGATGTCACATTATCGATGCACAAGCTCTCGTAGAGTGGAATGGCGGGGTTTGGACCCATATACCCATGATATGGTTGCTCACCGACGTTCTTTACCTTGTTTTCTAAGGGAACCTCAAACAGATCTGCGGCCTGGCCGAAGATGTTGTTGTGAAGCTCTGGAGATATTTGATCGTACTGTGCGACGAAAGAACCGTATTCTTCGAGTGCACAGCGGACTTGTTTGGCGGTGGACAACCAAGAACTTGATCCGGGCTTCAAGTCTTCGGCAGAGAAGTTGATAGTAGGAAGCTGGGGAGGTGCTAGGGAACCCATTTCACTAAATAATTAAACCCTAAACTTTGGTAATCTGTTACTCTAACTAGCTTGGGGAAATAAAACTGATGGATATGCTAACATGCAGTGTTGCACATGCTGCTTTTATAGTGGCTGTTCGTGCAGGTTGTCTTCCGGAAAAAAGTAGGCCAACAGCCAGCTGTACGTCAGCCCTCGATCGAGCATGTGAGTAGTTGGTTATTGCCTACAGGCGTGTCAAACATTTCAACTACGAGGGCTCGGTTCCTAGTGTCGGTTGCCAAAAGAGAGCGACGTGGCAGTAGGGGAAGCCTCGATTGAAATTATAAGAACAACAGATGCTGTCAGCCTTCATAATTGAAGTGTTTAATTTAAGTACCTGTAGTCAATTTTTTTCTGATATGTTATCTGGTAAACTTGGACTTTTCAATTCTTGTTGAGAGAAAGTAGAACCCATAATTCACTTGATGAATAAGATGTTTTGTGATCTTATTGTTTGTATTGTTGAAGGGCTGATGAATAGTTGGGGAAGAAACGGTACCGTCCTACTGTGTTCCGTCACATCTTACATATCAAACGGTACCTTAAAAAATAAGGAAAACTAATAAAAATGACTTGAAAACTTTAAGTTATAACAATAAGGATAAAATAAAAGGTAAAATGAATAGTACCATGATTGAATTTTTAGTGTAAAAATGTGATTTTTTGTTAACGTAAACAATACCAGAAGTTTTTCGTTAAAATTCCTTGAAAAATATTCAGTTTTTTTTTTTTTTAGAATGATTTTATTAGTTGAACGCCACTTTCTGGAGTATATATGTGTAGGGGAGAGATCAGTGACATTATTTTATTTACATAACTTTGACCCACTTTTTGTAGAGTTTATTTTGTAATGTATGTTAATGATTTGAACAATCTATTTTTCAGGTTTTCTTTTAAAGATTATATTTATAAAAAATTATCAAAATCTGAAACATTATGACTGTTGAATTAAAGGTTTAGGATTTCTTTACAGAATCGTATTCGTTCATTTTTTTCATTACAAATAAATGTCTTAATAATTTTGAATTTATCTAACTTTTTTTTACAAAAAATAATTTATAAATAATATGAAAGATAGACGGTTCGAAGATTAGCTTGGGTGAAGATTTATTCGGGTACGGATGAGCTTGCCCTATATATATTCGTTTCGAATTATAAAGCAACTTTCCGCCAAACCTTTCTTGAATAAGATGGCCAAGCGTTCAATGTATTTGAACATAAAATATATAAACATGGAGAATATTCTTCGAGACTTTCCAAGCTAGTATCCTCTTCTGATTTGCTCTCTCTCAGGATCTAAGTGTTTCAATAGGATTATGACTCCTTAAATTAATTAAGCTACAATATTTATAATATATTATAAAACTTGAGGTTTCACCATAAAATTAGTTATCAATATGAACCGTATAATGACATTTGTCATATTTATAGCTGAATAAGAGATTTTATTTATGATTGATTGTGTGTTATCTTTTCAGGTTATGCAGAAGAGCCATTAATGAACACCAAACAATTTGAAATCGTATAAAAGCATGACTCGTGGGCTTAATCTAGATAAAATGATTTAAGCCATCTGAAAACCAGCCGATCAAATTTATCTAAATTCCAATGAAAGTAAGTCGTACTCATTTTCACTTGTAAGTGAAAAGTTTTAAATTCAAATTTTGTGAATGACGAGTTCAATACTAATTTATTCTCACATCCTTAATATAAATTTGTATCATTGTATTAAAAAAATTACCCATAGCAAACTAAATCACTTAAGACTTCATTTTTTTAATATATGCTTTCAAAACAACAAATGCGAGGTTTCACCATAAACTAATTGAGGTATTTGTTGATTTGCCCCTTGAACTTGTATGCCGCTGGCAATTTTCTCACTGAACTTTCATTTTTGCCGATTTCTCTCTTGAACTTTTTTAATTAGCCAATTTCTCCCTTGAACTTGAATTCTAGCCGATTACTCCATTGAACTTTTATAAATAGCCAATTTAGATTTTAAGAAACTTTCATTCAATTTTTCATCCATCCAATATTTCATCATTTTTGCCCTCATACAGTTGTCATGTGTTATTTCCATGATCAAGAAGGATGGAAAATTGGATGAAAATTTTTACAATCTAACACCGGGGGAAATTAGTTATTTATAAAAGTTCAAATGGGTAATTGGCCAAAATTATAGTTTAAAGGGGAAATTAGCAGCTCCATACAAGTTCAGGGGGTAAATCAACAAATATACCAAACTAATTAGTAATATGAGAAGTATTCAAATTACTTATAAGCACATAGAATGTTCCTCGTCCCACCAATGCAGGATTTGTTCCCAACAGTATTCTACCATAGCATATCAAGTTTTGAGCTATAGTTTGCATAATATGGATCTTTAATATCGGCCGACGTCTACCATCTGAAGGGCCTCTTTTTAACGCACAGAATGATACAACTAAACATAATATTAATTACCAGTCAACTAAATGATCTTGACAGTAAGAATATCTCACTTTAGACAAAGACAGAATATGTTTGAGTCTTCATTATTCTAACGTTTTCTTTTGGTCAAATAATAAACTTGCTATCTTGCATCATCATGCACGATTGTTTATACACAATTTTCAAACCTCTTTTATTTGTTATTTTTTTATCTGATGTAAATTGAGCATCCCGCCGCCAGTCGTTTATGAACAACGTACAGCTGGGGATTCATGTCATATTTGTTAGCGGTAAAGTCCACACTATGTAACGTCGGTAGTCGTTGCCTGTTCGGGTTATCTTTTATTTTTAATTGTGCTTTCATACTCTTTTAGGTCATTTTGTTTGTTATTATTATTTTTTTATCTTTATGCTGCCTCTTTTATTGAATTTGTAGAAATTGTGTTGTATGTTTTTTGGCTAAAAAATTACACTTCAACTTTTTTATTGGGATCTTAAATTTACTATCTACGCCATTTCATTCTATCCCTAAAATGGAGGTAGATTCTCTGTCCTCTCACTTTCCGTGCCCTCCTGTTTTGTGTGTTCACGATTAAACCATGTCAACATTTTATATTATTTTTTTTATAAAGATAATAAGATAAAAAGAAATAGTAATATAAAATGTTAACGTAACTTAACCGTGAATATACAAATAGAAGACACGAAAAGTGGGAGGACAAAAAATCTGCCTCTCCCTAAAATTCATGTCGACAAACAAAAAAGTCCACAAAAAGCATGCTTCTGACGCATTATGACATTTCCTTGTATCCCTGAAATTCATGTCGACAAACAAAAAGTCCAAAAAATCATGCTTCTGACGCATACAATTAACAGTGAATAGTCAATATTTTTTACCCACTAGAAACTTGAAACAACGGTTTTAAAAAAAATGAGAATTTGCTGTGGGCTAATTCAATCAAATAATCTTCGAAAGGTTGTAAAAGTGGAAGGTCCATAAAAGAAAGGAGATCGTGTTCAAGCTTATTTGCTAGTTTGTTCTATTGCTGCTCAATATTTTCTTCTACTATTTTTTGGTTGAAATATTTTCTTCAACTTTTCAATTCTTAATTTACGAGGAAGATGAAGTTACAGTTGTAATCTTTTGCACAATTGCATTGTCATTAAGTATTTAATACGTGCATAAACTCAATTGCAGGTCATTTATTAACAAAAGAAAAACGAAATTTTTTATTTAAACTCATCTAATCTCTTTCTAAACTCATATTGTTTTAAAGATGTTGTAATGAATTGAAATTGATCCCAAACTTGAGAGGGTAAAATGTAATTTACCCCTTTATTTATTATAGATGCAAGCCACTATATGTTAGTGTTAACTCATTTTTTATAAGACAAGAATTCTCTCCGAATCCTTTTTTTAAAGATCAGGGAATCAATCAATCGTGTATGTTCATCATACATTGTGCGGTCAGTTTTCGTTAAGTACTATTTATATTTAATTTTAAATTTTAAAATTAAAAATAATTTCTAATCGCACGATATACGATAAATGGACATGATTGATTAATCATCCGGATCCCTATAAAGAGGATCCGCAGAGGATCCTATTCCTTTTTTATAAATGACAAAATTTGTACACTGTGTTAATCTAAATTATGGAATGGTGTTTCAAACTTAGTGTAGAATTTTTCAGGTTGGCAAGCCGAGGGCCCCACTCCAACAACACTGATATTGTCCCCAACTTGGTAGTTACCACCTGCCCAATCCGTCAAGTGTGAGGTTTTATCACAAAAGACATCAGTGTTAGTTAGAGTGGGGGTAATCCTATTTAAATTGTTTTTCTCCTTTCCCTCTGGCCGATGTGGGATTCTAATACGCCTCCGCACCTGAGACCCCATTTTGTGGGTCACATGTGGAGATTCACACATCGGCAATCACATAGAGCCAAGTCAGGGCTTACCCAACACGCGAGGTCAAATGGGGACCCACCCAATCATGTGGCAACATTGGCCTACGTGGAGCCATGTTGGGACTCACCCATCGCGTGGGGCCAAAAGGGACCCACCCAATCACGTGGCTATATGAGCCCGTCCCCTGGCTCTGATACCATGTAGAATTTTTCAAGTCAATGAATCGAGGACCCCACTCCAACAACACCGATGTTGTCCCCAACTTGGTAATTACCACTTGCTCAATCCGTCATGTGTGAGGTTTTATCACAAAAGGCATCGGTGTTCATTAGAGTGGAGTAATCCTTTTTAAATTGCTTTTCTCCTTTCCCTCTGGCCAATGTGGGATTCCAACACTTAGGTACACTGTACCGATATACATATGTACTTAATTATCTTAGAAACATATGAGTTAATCCTTTGTATAATATCATGTCTCCAAACAGTTTGTATTTACAAACAATATTATAGTGACGAGAATTGAAATTAAAACATCGGGTGCCACTAGTACAAAAACATACTTGTGCGACAGAGTAAATTGCGTCGCGCAAATTATGTTTGCGCAACGCTAATAACAAAACGTCACGCAAAGACGTTCTGCACAACGGAACTTTGCATGACGAAAGAACACCTTCGTTGCACAATGTTGGGAAAAAGGCGGTAAAAGTCTTGGTTTGGCACCAAAATCTTACTCGACGCACATGCCACATAGTGCAAAGCTACTTTGCTCAACGAATGCACACCTTCGTCGCGCAAAGTCAACAACTTTGTGGTATAACATAAGATTTTGTGGTATCCACTTGTGTAAATATTTTAAATTGATGATCGAATTAGTTCATTGTATTCATATATGATCAAGGAGTGTAGCTGTAAAAAAATCACTAAAATCAGAGTTAAAATAACCGTTAAATTGTGATTTTTTGTTTATAACCGTTGAAAAGCTTTGTCTTGTTACTTGATCTCTGAATGTTTGTTTTTTACGATTTTTGGCTTATGAGATCTCGAAGTATATACAAACAAGTTTGATGGTTGGATTGTTGAAGCTAATTTCGTAGAATGCGTATCCCATCAAAACAATAGATTCACAAAAACTTAGAGTTTATTTATACTTTCATTATGTATAACATAAGATTTTGTGGTATCCACTTGTGTAAATACTTTAAATTGATGATCGAATTAGTTCATTGTATTTCATATATAGGATCAAGGAGTGTAACTATAAAAAATCATCAAAAACAGAGTTAAAACTACCGTTAAATCATGATTTTTTTGTATATCACCGTTGAAGAGTTTTGTTCCGTTGCTTGATCTCTGAATGTTTGTTTTTTTGCGATTTTTGGCGTATGCGATCTTGAAGTATATATAAATAAGTTTGACGGTTAAATCGTTGAAACTAGTTTCGTAGAATGCATCATCAAAACAATAGATTCACTAGGAGTTTATTTATACTTTTATTAAGTATAACATAAGATTTTGTGGTATCCACTAGTGTAAATATTTTAAATTGAAGATCGAATTCATTCATTGTATTCATAAAGGGTCAAGGAGTGTAGCTGTAAAAAATCATCAAAATCAAAGTTAAAATAACCGTTAAATTGTGATTTTTTGTTTATAACCGTCGAAATTTTTTGTCTCGTTACTTAATCTTTGCATGTTTGTTTTTTTCGATTTTTTGCGTATGCGATTTCGAAGTATATACAAACAAGTTTGACAGCTGAATCATTGAAACTAGTTTTGTAGAATGCGTATTTCATCAAAACAATAGATTCACTAACACTTGGAGTTTATTTATACTTTCATTAAGTTTAACACAAGATTTTGTGATACCCACTAGTGTAAATATTTTAAATTAAAAATCGAGTTCTTTCATTATATTCATATAAGGTCAAGGAGTGTATGTCACATCCCGACCCGGGCCCCCACCACATCACCGGGCTCGACTCCATCGTAGCACGATATTGTCAGCTTTGGGCCCCGACCACGCCCTCACGGTTTTGTTTCTGGGAACTCACACCAGAACTTCCCAGTGGGTCACCCATCATGGGATTGCTCTCGCGCAAACTCGCTTAACTTCGGAGTTCCGATGGAACCCGAAGCCAATAAGCTCCCAAAATGCCTCGTACTATAGGAGGTGGGCATGTACATATAAGGCATAGATGATCCACTCTCCTGGGCAATGTGGGATGTTACAATCCACCCCCCTTAGGGGGCCGACGTCCTCGTCGGCACACTCGCACCGAATGACAAAGTGGCTCTGATACTAAATTGTCACATCTCGACCCGGGCCCCCACCACATCCTAAGCTCGACTCCGTCGTAGCACGATATTGTTCGCTTTGGACCCCAACCATGCCCTCACGGTTTTATTTATGGGAACTCACACAAGAACTTCCCAATAGGTCACCCATCATGGGATTGCTCACGCGCGAACTCGTTTAATTTCGGAGTTTCAATGGAACCCGAAGCCAGTGAGCTCCCAAAAGGTCTTGTGCTATAGGAGGTGGGCAAGTACATATAAGGCATATAGGATCCACTCCCTTGGGCGATGTGGGATGTTACATCATAGTTAAAACCACCGTTAACTAGTGATTTTTCGTTTATAACAGTTGAAATTTTTTGTCTCATTACTTGATCTCTGAACGTTTGTTTTTAGCAATTTTTGACGTATGCCATCTTGAAGTATATATAAACAAGTTTGACGATTAGATCGTTGAAATAGTTTCGTAGAATGCGTATCCCATAAAGTTCAATGGTATATATATTTATTAAATAGCTTTAAATTTATTTATTTTGTACGTATAACACTTAAGAAATTGAATGGTATGTATATTCATTAAGTAGCTTTAAATTTATTATTGTAGTTCGGATCGAGTTTTTATTAGAAAAATATATTATTGTAGCTTTTAATTGAATTTGAAGGGAATAAAATCACATTTTCAGTAAATTTTACAATAATTTTTTTTTTAAAATATAACTTGCGTGACACCAGGATAGGGTCGTTGCGCAAAAACACTTTGCGCGATGTCATAATGTGTACTTGCTTTGCGCAATTTGTTAAAATTTTAGCCGTGCAATTGTAAAAAGAGAATAGGCGTTTTTTAAAATTTTCCCAAATTTTACCGGTCTCTCTTCCCTCTCTTTCTCTCTCACTCGGTTTCTCTCATGATCTCATCTCTTCCTTCTCGCTCATCTCGCCCTCTCTCTCACTCTGTCTCAGGTAACCTTCCTCCCGACTGCACCCAGCCAGCCAGCCTCATCATCATCCTTCCTTCCTCCAGACTGCACCCAGCTAGGTATCTATCTTTTCTTAATTCTTTATTTTTCTTCTTTCTAAGGTCAGTATCAGGCTTTGATGCCTTAATTTGAAGATTTTGGTATTGTAATTAGATTCAATTTGAAAAATTAAATTAGAAATTGGGGGTTTTAGTGTTAAATCGAATTTTGGAGATTTTCACTTGGACTAACAACTCAAACTAGAAACATTGGACAAAGTAATACCACAGGTTCGTAACATGCTTAATCTCTGATATATCACTTGTAGTCTTGTTTATGGTTCTCAACTGATGAGTAAGGTTTTTGCATTTTTTTGGTTTAGAAGAGCTATTTCTGAATATTTTAATGGCTTTGATTGAGAGACAATATTTATCTCAACATAAACTGCTGATAGTTACCAAAAACTAGATTTTGTCAGAACTTCTACAAAGTGTGAAAAAGAAATAAATGTTTAACTACTGAACTCCATTCACCAACTCATAAATGGAATTGAGGCCACAAGGATGACTTTTTTGGCAACAAACTAGTCCAGCCTCTTTTGCTTCTCATTAGATAAAAGTTAATTCATTATAATTTTCAAATAAATTATTTCAAAATTGTACTTTTAAGCATGAAGTTCTCCCAAGCATTGGTTGTGAGTAAATTATACGTTTTCAAGGGCTGAGCGGTAAACTATTGTGGTTCAGATTATTAGTCTGTTAGGATGGTCTTGTTAGCTTGTTATGTTTTTCTTCTTAATTCCATTTTCCACTTTAGGTTTTCTCTTTTCAGACTTTGCAGATAAGATGCTTGAGCCTCGACGCCGTTGGATTTCAAACCACCTCCGGAGAAGAAAAAGTGCCCACCTTTAACAGGTCTGTTAACCATGAAAATAAGTGGTTAGCATTGGACAGAGATCAATATATGATTTATTCAGTTCTAGAACACAACTCCTAAGTTGAAGTTACATTTGTATACTCTGTATACAAAGATTAATATTTGATTTATGCAGAAGTAGTACACGACTCTTAAATTGAAGTTGCAGTTGTATACTCTGTATACCTTTTTTTTCTTTGTTTTTTGAAGTTTTAACTTTCAGAGAATTGTTGTGCACTTGTATGTGAAAAGCAGAGGCAAATCAGAAAAGGATAGTTGAAGCTGGTGGTCTTACTTCCTTGCCGATGCTTCTTAGAAGCCTTGAGGACGAAACCGTTCGAAGTGTGGCAGCTGGTGCCATTGCGAATCTTGCAATGAATGGTGAGTGCTCAATGATCTATTCTTCTTTCTTAGAGCG
The DNA here is from genome assembly GCF_916048215.2 of Malus sylvestris. Classification (NCBI taxonomy): domain Eukaryota; kingdom Viridiplantae; phylum Streptophyta; class Magnoliopsida; order Rosales; family Rosaceae; genus Malus; species Malus sylvestris. The sequence continues at coordinate 33,488,593 of NC_062264.1, read as the reverse complement.
CAAGGGCTTTTTCTGTAGTTTGAATGTTATTACTTTTGGGTTGAGAAGCATCTGTTTGACTTTCAAAATATTGGTTTTTTACGTTACTTCCTCTCTGGATTTGCAGAAGCCAATCAAGAAATTATAATGTAGGAAGGTGGGATTAGTTTGTTAGCAACGACAGCCGCTGAAGCTGATGATGCTCAAACCCTACGCATGGTTGCTGGAGCTATTGCTAATTTATGTTGCAATGGTATACTGCGTTGTCTTTTCTGTACTTGTTTTATTATTAGAGCCTTTGCCTTTTTTTGGTTATTCATTTCTTTTCTCTGATGGTCTTAAAAGAAAATATGTATAATTATCTGTAGTAAGTCCTTTTAAAATCTTTGAAGAAGACTCTTCTTTTCTATTTAGTTCCCGGGTTTATTATATACAATTCAAACTTTTTTACACTAGTCCCTGGAAACATGTCCATTTTCCAATTCTATGCTTCAGAGGAAGGGTTTTATGTTGTTTGTTCTTCATTATGTCTATGTTTGCTCTGCATTTTCCCCCTAAATTTGAGTATTTAAATCCTGCTTTGTTATTATTTTGTTAATATCCTCAGATAAGCTACAAATGAAGCTAAGGTCTGAAGGTGGTATTAAGGCGTTGCTAGGAATTGTGAGGTGCGGGCATCCTGATGTTCTTTCCCAAGTGGCACGTAGAATTGCTAACTTTGCAAAATGTGAATCACGAGCATGTAAGCAAGGCAAGAGCCTCTGTCAGAAATATTCCATGAATAGGTCCCTCGGCAATAGTTCCCTCAGTGTTATGGTGGAATGTCCGATTTAAGATTTTTACGTTTTTGGTGTAATGTTAATATGCTGACCTACTATAGGGATAAAGAATGGAAGATCTTTCTTGATAGAAGATGGTGCACTTCCATGGATTGTACAAAATGCTAATGACAAGGCTGCACCAATCCGGTGCCACATTGAGCTTGCACTCTGTCACTGGTAGCTGAATTTGTCTGATCCTAGATGACATTTGATGTCTTAGACTTTCTACTTATATACATTGGGTATTTATATCACAAAGGTGAATGCGAAGGACATGATTAGTGGAGGTGCCCTCTGGGAGCTAGTTAGAATTTCCCAAGGTTGTTCACGAGAGGACATAAGGAGTCTTGCTCATCGGACTTTGAATTGAAGCCCGACTTTCCGTGCTGAAATGCGACGGTTACAGATAGACTACTGATTAGCAAGCAGTGTGATGGGCTGCTATGAATATATCTTATTCCCTCTCCATTCAATGAGAGAGGCGCACCCAAATTCGTGATGCTTCTGTATAGGCTTGGTCAAAAATTGAGTCTGGGAGGCCTAAGCAGCAGCACGGGAAGCCGAGATTGCAACCCAGTTATCGGCACATGACTATAAGATGAGTATGATCTTATGGGCCTTACAGATGTTCAGCCTTCAAATTCCGATGTCAGCACCTGATTTTGCTCCACCTTCGACCTCACAGCCACTTCGCCCAGCCGATACCCAATATCCTAATGCATCAAGCCTAGAAGACTACTTGTAGTTTTTTTTTATGTTCGAACATCTTGTATGTACATTTTCATATATTTTATAATTAAATATTTTTTATTGGTTTATTAATTATTGTTTAGAATTTAATTACAATATTTATTAAAAATTAAATAAAAAATATTTTTGTCAAAAAAAAGAAGAGAGTTTGCGCAACGAAGAAGTAACCTGCGTTGCACAAAGTGTTTTTGCGCGACGCAAGTCCCTCCGTCGCGCAAAACACCTTTATGCGACGTAGGTTACTTCTTCGTCGCGCAAATCCTGCTTTCACTGCCTTGGCGTGATGGTTGACACGCGACGAAGGTTTCATTGGGCTAATTTTCAGGCAACGTTTTTTGACTTTGCACGACGAAGGTAACTGCGTCGCGCAAACTGTTTTTTATACTAGTGTGCAAAAAACATTCTTTTAACCATTTGTGCAACAAGTTTTTTTAACTTCACCTATTTCACTGCTAAGATACATAAACTTTGCTTTTAAGCTGGTTTTGGAGGAAGTAGGAACGCTTGGTGACGACGCAACACAATTTTCTATATTATTCAGCAGCATGCACCCATCCACTCCTATATATCTTTGCAACCCCGGCTTCTTTTTATTTTTCTTAGCGTTTGTTTTTGTTTACAATTAAAAATAGTAGGACTGAACTTGCTTAAATAACAATCAACAAATTCAACACGTTTTATGTGGTAACAGTTTTATGAAAAAAAAGTTGAGATTTAATTATTTGCTAATATGGGAAGTAACTCAATTTATTTACTTTCTTTTATCAATGTGAAATTCATTTCCAATACATCTTATCATGTGTGTCGAACTTTCAAGCCTAACACATAAACAATACAAATCAAGTGATGTGGAGCACTTGTGGCCGTTGGAATTCACACGCGAGACAACATGTTTTGATACCATAGATAATATTGAGATTCTACCATAAAATCAATTAGCAATAGAAAATAACATAATTTACTTAAATTCATGCAAGACTTATTATTCCATCAATATTAAATCCATTCTCAACATTCTCTCTCTTTTTCTGACAACCGTAAGCTTATGAATTTTCGTTTGCATATAAATTTCATCCGGAGGCAAGAGATTAGTCAAAGGATTCCTAGCAATCCGACAGATTGGTCAATAAAAGGCAATACTTCTGATATCTGAAGCAACATGGGCATGTCGTTTGGATCCGATATAGCAGCAATAATTGAAAATGAAGAAAAAAGTTGGTGACAGTATAATGCAGTGGAGGGCTATAACATAAGCGTGGTGCACGTTTTTCAAAAGAATAATGTTAGGTAGTACAGAATTTTAAATTCAATTTTCAAATCAAATGAAATTTCATCAATAAAAAATAAGTACGTTAATTATTTTTTAAATAATAATTTAATTATCAACAAACATATAATTTAATTCACAAAATTTAATTTAAAAATGTAATCCCTCTAACGATACTTTTTTTTAAAGCCACCAAAGAAACATGCATTCACTAGCATGAGGCGGTAGGATGTAAAGAGGACAACTTTGACTTACCATTCAATTGTTCTGAAATTTACATGTATGCCATCAAAGCCAAATGCTTAACAAACGGGCATGTTGTACATTGCTTTGAAAACCAATCTTAGGTGTATCCAAACTTAGTGAGTTTGGAAGAAAATACGTAGTGTCTTACTTATGAGAATTGAGAGAGAAAAACCCCAACGAACTGAGAGAGAAATCCTCTTGAGTGAATCCATGAGAGGAGCATAGCCACCTTAGTGAGAGTTGAATCACTTTAGTGAGATTGTTGCTTGTAATCTTATTATTCTATATGGTATGCCACCCCTATTTTATGTTCGTCAATATGGTTCGTTGGTTCTTCTTTCTGACAGTGGCGGCTTCGCGACGATAGTGTGACTGTTTGGGTGGAGACATCTGGTCCCTTTGTTCAGATCTAGGGTTTCTTTCCCTTATGGCTGTTATGTGCTCTGTTACTTGGCCTGGTCTTGTATTTCTTTATGTTTGGGTTGTTTTGGATTGTTTGTAGACTTTTCTAAATAAGAATATCTTCACTTATCTACCTACCTGGCGGAGGCTGATTAACTTCTTCATCAAAGGCCTCAAACGATTCACCACTGGCTTGGTAATAACCTTGTTAAAGGGTGCAACTAATGGGTCTACACTACATCATAGTAAGAGGATTCATTCGGCACCAAGGTAATAAGGTACAGCCAGTTCTTCAAGTTTTGGAGTTCCATTGCATAAATGAATGCGGCTGGAAAGACCTACACCTACTACCCTTCATCAAACCTTCCCATTTCCATTTTATGCCGTTGTAATCTTCTTTTTTAATGAAATTAGCTTTGTTTGACCCAAAAAACAGAAGAGAAAGAATTGGAACGGATTTGTCATATATGAGATTCGAACTTAAAACTTCGCACTTACAAGTGAAAATGAATATTATTGGATCGTAATACTAAGTGACATGTACTCTTAGATCATTTAATTTAGAAATCAAGAAAATTGCATTGGTTGATATTTTTTCCACTAAAAATCCACCAAGTGTTATTAATTTAGTTGGTCGATTACTTAATCAATAATCAAATAATTTAGAACACGGAAAAAAAACCCAATTAGGTATTCCACATAAAGGGGTGTGTGGAGGCTGCCAACTTTATTATGTAACCCTAACCCTACTATGCTTGGTGAGAAATATGCAAGTACAAACAAGAGCTCGAGATTTCCTTATACATCTTAAATCTCATGGGGTTGTCGGGGTTGGCTACATAGAGAAATATCCACCTTAAGTTTTGGTGCCGCTTCAATCTATCAAGTATGCAAAACCTAACAGTTGCTGCAATGTATAAATGCTACAGTGTGCAACGTCAAAACATAAACAAAAATAGCAAGTGAAACAACAAATTCTAACATTTGCTTAATATATGCAATATTTCTTTGACAAATACAATTGCAAAAATAACCTAAAAAAACCTATAGAACGCGTGTATATAAGAAAAACCATAATGGTTATAGGACAAGTTTTTTATTATAAAAATTTATATCTCATCACAATCATAAATTGTAGTTCTTGCGTGCCACAAATTACACTTTGATATAAGACTATGAGCAGTTCGTGATGATCGCACAAGGGTTTGTGACTCGCAAAAGTTAGTGCAACGTGAGATCACATGCATATTTTGTAAAACATATGAAGTGATTGTTGATAATCGGATTAAATGTATTTATTTTTTATTGGTGACAAATCACATGATTTGTAAATTTGATCTAAAAAATTAATCGACCCTAGCATTATCCTTATTATATAGTTCATAATGAGAACTTCAACGCATAGGTAGATAGTAGGTAGTTAATTAGTGATAAGTGAAGGATTGTCCTAGTAGATTAGCATAGAATATCGCTTATATTCAAAATAGGTAGTTTGTTAATTAGCAAAGATTAAGTACTTTTTTAAGAGTTCGATAAAACTTTTTCTCTCTCTGTGTGAGAGTTTTCTCTCCGTCTGAGTCTTTCTCACCTTCTGGTGTGAGTCTTCACAAATCACGAAAATTCGGTGGCGCCAACCCTAGCCATAGCTGGGGTCGGTCGCCATTTCCTCCCTTATTTTTTCCTTTCCTCTGCTTTTTGTTTCTAGCCTCTCCATAAAATGGGGGTAAGGCTAACCGACATTCACCTCTCCTAGACCCTGCGTAAAGCGAGAGCCTTGTGCACTGGCTACGACCTTTTCTATTTTTTGTTTCTACTGCTTTCTTCCCTTGCTTTCAACCCAGATTTATTCTATCCCTCTTACCCAGTTGGTGCCCCTCTTATGTGTTCATCTTTATTCCGGTTTTCAACCATGAATATCATGGAGATCATGTGTAGAGCTCCAATGGTTTTTCCGGCTCAGGTGTTTCTAACACCACCACCTTCTCCAGCTTATCTACCTTTTGCGGCAGCGTTGTTCGTGGGTTTCCACAGACTTCATCCTGATAGTCGGCTTCCGTTGTGTTGTTGCTGGCTATCTGTTCCTTGTGGCTGTGCTCGTGTAGCAGATCGGGGTAAGATGCTGCGTTTGAAGAGGAGATAATCGGCTGGGGATGAGGAATTGGACGGATTTTGGTTGCTGCGACGAGGATGGTTGCAGTGGATGTTTCTAGTGTTCGTAAAGTTGTCTTTGTGTTTGGGTTGCAACAGTTGGTTGGCCCGTTGTACTTTGTTTAGTCTTGGCCCACTTTTTGCTTGTCCATGTGTCTGTTTTGGACCTTGTATTGTTTGTTTGTTTGGTTCGTAATAAAAGTTGCACTTTGACCCAAAAAAAAAAAATTTAAGTACTTTTTGTCGTTGTATACGAAATAAAATGATGAAAGTATCACAAGGAAATGTTGGAAATTGCATTAAGGTAAGGTAGCACAAAAATATTATTAGAGAAGGTACACCAAAGCCTTACTCATAAACTGAAATAAAACATGTCAAGATCGTTTTAACAATTATACACGACTGAAATTACTAGGAAAACATGCGTACCACGACGGCGGATCCAAAACGCGCTGCCTACCGAGTCTGAAACAGTAAGAAACTGTTTTGCTACTATCACACACCAACGGAAAAACAGAGATTTTCAAAGTTCAGCGCGAGTGTGGGCGAGAGATACAAAAAAAGGAACTCTTATCTCTGGCCCTTCTTTTTCCACAAGTCACCAAACATTTTTATGCCGGAACCCTTTCTTTTACCACTACCGAACCCATCGTCCAAGTCATCAGCAGGTGACCCCACAAAGCCGGCGTAGCCACCAGCTGATGGCTCAAATACTCCACCAAAGTGCTTATCCATGGAGCCACACCTCTCAGAAATCCTACCATTCATCTCCACACCCCCGGCAAGTACTGCAGCAGCAGCATCTGCAGCCTTTCTCCACTGCTCTGTCTGCACTCTCATCTTCTTTATTTCCGCTTCCAGCGCTTCCTTTGCTCCTTCTGTTGCCTGCAGCGTTGCATTCAACTGACCTGCATTTGCCTTACTTGCTTCCAGCTCTTCCTCAAGCTGACTTAACTTCAAGGACATTTCCTTTTCCTTTTCTTGGGCAGATAAAATATTTAATGCTGCTTCGTTTAGCTGATTCTTTAAACCCTGATTTTCTTCCCCAAACACTTCTAGCTGCTTTGCCTTCTCTTCCAACTCAGCTCTTAGCATGTTTATCTCATCATTCTTCAAAGCTAGGTCACGTAAGGCGGAAAGTTTCTCTGCTTCCAAAATTGATGGCGGTTCATCTGATATATCAACTGGTTTGGTTTCTTCTTCCACCTGATCAGTCTCACTGGGTTCAACCTTTGGCTCAACTGTAACTTTTTCTACTGGGACTTCATAAACATCGGTTTCCTTTTGGATGTCATCTGGAACTTCATCAGAGGAACAACTGTCCGTTTTGTTAGAGTCTTGATTTTCCAAAGGAGGATGCGTTTCATGGATCTTCACTGGCTCTGAAGTCACAACTCGTTTCTTAGTTTTATTTTCCAGTTTCTCTTGTGCTTCTTTCTTTGCAGCCTCAGCTGAAGCCAACTGCTCTTTCAGTATCTTTAGCTCTTCTTGTGCTTGCCCAAGTTGGGATTCCAAATCAGCAAGGCGGGTTCCAATCTTCTTTTGGTTTAGTGGATCAGATTGTGTACCCCTTGGGGAACGGCGATCCCCTCCTAGCTTTGGACTTCGATCAGTTATTGGTCGATGATGGAGTGGATCTGAATCAGAGCTTGATGTCCTGAGCTGATGTGAGCCTCGAGGAGACGGCCTTTGAACCATTTCAGAGCCCCTATTCCCCAAAATCCCGACAAGAATTTTCCATCAGATACTAATTCCATTTTCATATGTAATTGCATATCTATCAGGGACAAGAATTTTCCAAAATCCCGAAAAGAACCTCTTAAGACACTAAATACCGATCACATTTAAGATCTTGATTGGTTCTGTTGTCAAGTTATGCTGCACAATGTACTCAAAAATGATAACCTTCGGACCAGCAAGGTTAAGAAGAAAAAAAAAAAATCTACTGCAAGATTAAGGAATATACATAAACACCCATGGACACAAAAGCCAAACCCACATTACGGATAATGAGCATTCTCTAACCTTGATCGCAGCATTTGTTGCGCTTAGAAGATTCGCTGAAGACGAAGGGCTGTGTTCTGTTAACTTGTGATCATAAGAAAAAATGTAGTTAGAATAAAACACATAACTGAGTAATATAAGAATGATATTCGACATATACTGTCGTACTATCGGCTAAAAACTCCATCCTCTTGCATATCAATGCTAAATATACTAGGGCGATTACAATCAAATATCCCTGCTAAGCACAGATGAACCCATCTGGAAAAATGATGTTCTAAAACACATGACATGTTTCCGTTTTCGGGTGCTCTGTGCTCATCAGAAGGTAAATGGGAATGCAGATTTACACACCAAATGGTCCTAGTCTCCTAAAGAGAAAAAAAAACCGCAATGCATTTGAGTTGTTACATAATTCAAGGCTTAATTTCACTTTTACAAAACCCCATGCTCCGCATGGCCTGCATATCTCAGCTAGTATGCTTCTGGGACAGTGCAAAAGCTTTCTCAAAAGTTCCTCTTCCCCACATTATCAAGTGCAGGCATGTTTTTCAACCTAATGAGCTGAAACTATTTCTTGGGGTTGAAACATTGCAGTGGCACGCTCGTCATTTGACATTTTTGGCTCTAAAATTGCATTCACTTTTCTTTTGTTCCACTGACAAAGCTCATGTGATGTGCAGGAAGGCTGAAAAGTGGATATTTTTTTTTTTTTTTTTGGAGAACCGGGGAATATTTCATTGCCAGGGCTGAAGCCAGAAGAAACACGAAAGCCACACCGGGCAAGCAAATACAAAGCTAATTAACTGGAAGTAAGGGAGGTAGGTAGGCACGGATCAAAACCACGCCAGACCATTACAACCACAAAAAACTAACTAGGTGGGCAAGGTAACCCGTCTTTGTTTAGGACCCTCACAAATGAAGATGGGGGTCGGATGACCCAAACCAAGTCGCACATCTCCGTGCCAAAGTGCGACGCAACAAAGTCCACCGCAATGTTTGCCGATCTTGGGATACAAGACCAGGCACATGCGTGGAAGGCTCCCTTCAGCTGCCGTATCTTGCACACCGTAGGGAACACCTCCCAGCTACAATCCTTAATACTACCATTCACCCATGGCTATGATGATCATTCTATAATTTTATAAGAATGTGTCTATGATGATTATCATTTTATAAGATTGTGTCAAGCAATAATCAACCATGGCTAGCCAATTTCGTATTGCTTAGAGTCATAGTCGTTGAAGAATGTAAAGCCCTACATCGGAAATCTTACCAAAACAAAAAATACAACGGATCTTAATTTCGTATTGCTTAGAGTCATAGTCGTTGAAGAATGTAGGCTTTGCGTCGAAGGTGATTAGTAGTGGCCCGTTGATCCGCCTCTCTAAAACTTTTAACAATAATTGGGTGATCGTATAACCTTCAAATTGGCACCACTAACCTGATGTACTTTATAAGAGGTGACTTAATTATTGATCTATGGAGTGAAACATTTCCAATCCATCAACATAAGATTGAAGCAAACCAACTATCAAGGATTTTCAGAATCTCAAACATGCTGACACTGCATGTTTTAACCCAACTACACTCCTTTTTTCAGTTGTAATTTTACATTTTCTGGAGGGTCTCGAATTCTAAATGGAAGTTAAAGTCCCAAGAAAGTGTACCTCACACCTCCAAAGTCAGACAGAAAACAAATGCCAAGACTCAGATCCTTGAACAATAAACCAAGGGAAAGAAAATTGTGAGTAATAAGATTTCAAATCCCCACCTTATAAAAATGCAAAAGCATAGAAATTGAGGAAATAATAGGTAGAAATGGGAAGAAAAAAATTCTCACATTGCAAACTCTAGAAGTGCAGATTCCAGGTAAATAATGTCAGTGATCTGAGTGGCATCTCAACTGATGAACTCCATCAAAGACCTCGCCTTTTGAATATTAGGGAGTAAAGATAATAACCCATTTGCTAGAAAATGGTAAAGGATGGTTTCTTGAGCTCCACAAGTTGGGTTTTGGTGTTAAAAGATGACAGCTTTTTCTTAAACATGAAAATCTAGGCGGTAAAAACTCAGCCCAGAAGAGAAGACAGTCTAGAGAGAGAGAGAGAGGTCGGAACTTTGAAGTTTGAAGTTTGAATTAAAGGTGAGTGAGAGAGTGGCAGTGGCATTCAGCTTTTCAAGAAGGTGGGTGGAAGAAGAAGATTACAAAAGAGTAAATTTCAAAGAAACGACTATCGATAATAATGATTCGATGTGAAAGTAGAGGATCTTGGGAAAATCCAACTCTGCATTTGCATGGATCTTACTCTTTCAATCTTGTCTTTTTGTCGAGTAATGAATACCATATTTTTATACTTATCATTTTAGATAGTATTTGATGTGGAAAGTCATATTAATTGAATTAATCAGATTTTTAAATATTGTTTATTATTTAATAAACTAAGAATTAAGAAAAATTAATTAATTAAATAATGATTGTGATATACAAGGAGTCTTTCTCCTTTCTTTTCTTGGGTTTTAGAAATTTTTCAAATGATGTATCTATTTACATCAATGCCATCTAAAATATTATAAAAATATAGTATGAATAACATTACTCGTTTTTGTCTCCTTTTTGTCTGCTTTGAACTTGTTCAAAGTTCAAAACTTTTTTCAAAATCTCTCAACGTTTTCTTCTTGTTTCTTTAACGACAATGCGTGCATTTAAAATTTCTCAATATATGTGCATTTTGACAATACGTCGATACGTGCGTTTATAAAGGCAGTGCATGCAAATAAATAGACAAGTTTGGAATCACCTCCATTGTCATCGACTCTTCATTCATGCCAAACAATACATCCAAAACCAAAAGTGGAGTTTCTTCTGCACATTTTTATTAATTCTGTCATTGATTTTATGTAGCTTTGTTTAATCCAATGATTAAAAACACCAAGAATGTATAAGAAGTGAAAAATAATGTATAATAGCAAGTAGCTCTTTACCACATTGATGGAAATGTGTTGAGTTTTTATATAACAGTGTGAGTTCAAATTCCATCAATGACTAATCTAACAAAATCTATTGTTTGAAAAAAAAAAAACATAAAAATTATTTTCTAAACAAAAATTCTAGAGATATCAAAAGTTATTCAATTGTTACCCCGGCTCTCGTAGTTTTTTTATTTTATATTATTGCAAAATCATTTAAAATTCATTGTATGTGAGAGTGTTGGGAAAAGAATTGTGTAACTCTTACTAAATTCAAAACGTAATAGATTTGCTCACCACATTAATTTGCGGTGAGCATTATCATCACATTTATGTAGTTGAATTAAATATCATATTACAGTATCCTGTATTTCGTTGAATTTTATTTTTTTTGAAATTCGTATGGTGACTAGATTGAAATTCAACACAATGCAGTTTAATATTATTCATTTGTTTATAATCTTTACAGCACTGGAGTGTGTAGTATTGTGTAGATACTATTAGTGTAAATGACCCCACTAGATTGCCAAGTTACTCATACTTTCATAATTATAATTTCCTAGTTATATCATGGTGTTTAAGAAAAGATAGTCTCATGTTAATCCTAGTTATATCATGGTGTTTAAGAAAAGATAGTATCATGTTAATATGATTTAGTGTTGCACTAATTGACAATAATGCAATGGGGTCACATTATTATTACAATAAAAAGATACGATCATATGTTATGATGGTTTAGTGTTTGGTACTAATTAACAATAATGCAATGGGGTCACATTATCATTACTCTAATGTGCCTAATCCAACCAATGTTTTCCTTTGTTTAATTTACACAAGAATCAAAACCTGTTGGTTTAACTTGGTATTAGAGTAGTTGTCTCACGTGTGAAACCCAATGGTCGTGCTCTATGTAACCCACATGTGCTTCATGTCACCCTATTTGTGTTGTCCACGTGTTTGGCGTGAAATTCACCACAAGTGAACGGGTGTGTTGAAAATGAATCTACATTGATAGAATGAGGGACCTTGCACGGGCTTATAAGCAAGTTGAGTTACTCACCATATTGCCAATTGATTTTATGTTAGAATCTCACATTTTTCATCCTACCCCTAAACCTCCTAGAGTTTCCATTGGTACTCTCATTCGTAAGCGTTTAATTATACTATATTTTTAGACTCACTTTGCTACAAAATTTAGAAGGCATTGGATTAAAAAAATAACTAGATGAAGTACATTTGAAATCGCAACAAAAACGTAACATCCGAGATCATTATATGCAACAAAATATTGAAATCCATTTGCTTTCTCTCTCTTTTTTTTTTTTTTATTCGAATCTTGGCATTGAGCATTACCATTTGGCTCTCAATCACTCGTATGTTTAAAGGCACACTTCAAATTCAAGATGACTTCAATATTAAAGTAGACGGGATTTGGCTGCCTTCCTTGTCGATGCATAAATTTGCAGCCCCTAAAGCTTCGTCTAGAGAAGATAAATTCAGAGTGGATACTTGTATTACTTGCATTTGTACACGGAGTTCGTAATTCAAATTAAAATGTACAAAATAGATATTTGTTAAAAGAAAAAAATACATTCATTTCCGCCTTAAATTCCTAATAAATATTGATTTTTATGGTAGATTTCATATTTATTTCAAAAGTTTGTTTTTTTTCAAACAATCGATATTTTGAAAAGCAAAAAGTGATAATATTATTGAAATAGAAAAATTATAATGCACAAGCAATTGACAAAACTATAAGTTCTTCCATCCAATATTGTAAGAGACATGACAATGAATTCTGGTTAAACTTCTATAGTGACCAACCCCAACATAACCGTTGAGATGAATCCAAATGCAAAACTAACATAATCCAGAGAAAATTAATACTTAAAAAGAAGAATCGAGAATCAAAGACAAAACCTTGGTTATGAAGAAAGAGCAACGAGAGCCTTGCACATTCAAATATCTTCATTACTTATGGTGAAACCCTAACTTTGGTCCAAACTCCAAAGTCAGATTTGACAAGGTCAAATTATTAGCAATACCTAGGTACTGATCCCTTTTATCACTCTAAGTGATATAGGGGCATTTGTGGAGTGCAATAATGTAGGTAAACAAAGAGTGAGGAGTGTAGGTCATCGTGTGGTCCTCACTCAAATTGCAAAGCTTGAAAAGTTTGAATCTTATGGAAATGGAACTAAAAGAGTAGCCGAGTTTTGTGAATTTATAGGAACAGACACTGCATGTGAAAGTTAATGGTTTATGATATCTCTTCACCTACTTTGAGGCCCGGTCTCATAAAATCCACCTCCACCTCACATTTCGACGTCTGTTAGCTGTTGGCACTCACCCTTGCTCTCGGAAACCTTTTGGAGTTAATAGGAAGAAATGGAAGCAAATTGTGTCTGAGTTGAAGGTAGAAGATAGAGTACTTTTGGACCAAGGTTCTAAAAATCACTAGGCGCTAGTTAGGCGGCGGGCAGGGACCTAACGCCTAGGCAGCTAGGTGGAGGGCCTAAGCGGATTTATGTAAATTTATTATATATCTTGTGAATAAGTGTCTATTTACACCTAAAAAGAACTATACTTGTATGAATAATAAAAAAATGATAAAATGCAAAAATAGAAGTAGAAGAATACACATTATATACACCCAAAAAGTTCAATATTTAAAAAACAGTAAGCATATAATCATAATGAGGAGGATTTGGATGATAGATTAAATTCTTCTTGTTCATGAATCATGATCCTTGCATTGAATTGGACATAGACTAAATTATTTAACCTTGTTGTATCTAGTTTATTTTTTTTCTTTATATGTATCCCCTCAAAAGTGCTCCAATTCGTTTCACTATTGGATGAACTTGTAGTAAATCCATCATTTGCAAATTAGGTACGTCATTTCCATAAGTATAACACCATGAAACCAAAAAAGAAAAAAGCACACAATTAATAAAAAAAATATATAAAATATATAAAAAAAATTGCCTAGGACCGCCTAGGTGCCGCCTAGGACCGCCTAACCCGCCTAAGCTCCGCCTAGGACCGCCTAGCTCTAGACCGACTTTTTGAAACGATTTGTCCAAAATCGGGGCGGGCTGATTTTTAGAACATTGTTTTAGACCTACGATAACCCTTAGAGTAAAACTCAAATTTTAGATTCCTAACTTGCTCCAACTCTTGGAGCAAATATGAGTTTCATTTATGGGGCAAAAATTAGAATTCAACCGTAAACAAGAAGATCTAACGGTCTAAATTTAAATTCAACGGCTAAAGTAATTAAAAAAATAATTATTTTATGCGTTTTATATTCTTTCATAGTGTTCCACAAGCTTCATAGTGTCGGTTTAGTGATTTTTCAGTATTTATCAAAATCTAAATATTTTTAGGTTAAAATGTTTATAAAAATAAATTAGAATAGTCTACATAATTTTTTTTTTTAAGTTACTTCAAGAAGAAAAAAATATCCTAAATTTATTCTTTAATAATCTCGGGCTAAAAATTTAACTCAAAATGGTTTGAGGAGAAAAATTGTTTCTGGGTTAAAACCAAAATGATATGGGTTAAAATTTTAGGTTTTAACCCAAGGGTTGGAGATGGTCTGTTTGATTTTCATTTTGTTCCAATTTTTTCAGTTTTTGTTTGAATTTCTTTTGATAACCGAAAACTCAAAAAATAGCTTTCCAACTTTTGATTTGTAGTTTTCAGTTTTTAATAGAATGAAAACTCAAAACTAAAAAGATAAAGCTAAAAACGAAATAGTTATCAAACAATTGAAAATTTGAGTGATACCAATAATATAGAATTCAAACTCCCATAGTGGACGGGAAAATTTAAGTGCTACGAGAGTGATTCTTATTTTTGAATTCAATGAGTGTGATACTTATACAATAAATAACGAGAAAAAAAGAAAAGGCGACCATCATAAAATAAGAAAAAGAAAAAGTAGACAGCTCCCAAATTTAATATATAAAACTCACCCTTATCAAACTTACATCAGTGTTAATAGTGTAATACGGATCAAATTCACAATGACTGATTCATATATATATATAGATATCACACATCTAATTCACTATACCCTTCCTTCTGGCTTCAACTTAGATACAATTTGCTTCCATTTCTTCCTATCAACTCCAACTTTTTAAAAGACAACTTTCCTTTCACCAATAATTCGTTGTTTACAAGACTTGGCAGTTGTCTTGTAATCCGTCTTTTCCCAATCAGATGTAGGTTTTCTTTTTGTCTCTTTAAATTGATACCAAGCATCCAATCGAAAACCTAAGTACAACTTTCTTTTGTGAGCAATTTTGGGCCTTACTTCGCTGCCGAACTTGGAATCCTCCGACATGGAGCGGGATGGAAAGACAATGGATTAGATGTAACCACACCAAACGTCGCCAATTGTTTAGAAACAAAATAAATTAAGTTTTATGCACATCAGTCTTGCAATTCGCAGTCATGCACTGGAAGTTCAACCGTTTCTTTTCAAATACACGGGGTTGGGGTGCAAAGAACTCCATTTCACCACCGCCGTGGTACCAACGAGGCACACAATTTAGAACAAGCCAAAAGAATGAAATCGATCCTCAGTACTCGCTAATCGAGCGGTAATGAGAAGAAATCATAAAGAAATAGCAAAACCAGAAGCCTTTCATTTCACTAGAATAATCTGTTTTCCTTTCACATCTATATAGAAACATGAGAGGGACAGAGAAAGTGAGGGAGAATCATCACTACCTTGACCTTTCGACTAGTTGAGTGAATTTTTGTTCTTCTATTTTTGTGCAGTTTCCGTGCTCGAGACTCAGCTAGCAAACTGCAGTGGCCACACCATATCTATTTCAGAATTTCCTATCAGTAGTATCTTGACTTAGCCTACTGCCAGGAAACTCCAGGTCCACAGGCCGCGGCTCTAGCCTCAGCCAGTGAAACGGCCATGGCCAGCATCATCTGCTCCTCAAAACTCTCGGGAACAATAGGGCCTGGGGCATTTTGAAGATCGCCCTCAATCTCACTCCCCGTTGGTGGGGCAGATGTACTTCCAACATCTTCTGTTGTGTCGGAACTTGCATAACTCGTCCGTGTTGTGTCAACATTCCATTCTCTGTCATCCTGCGTCGAAGCCATTCTGTGATTGATTGACATTTCAGAAGAGGTCACTGCAGTTTGATAATTCCCGGGTTCTCTGTCCACCCTGTTGGAAAACCTGCTAGTGCCAGGAACCATACTAACCCCCGACACATTGCCGCCAGGACTAGTGGAGGATTCTCCACTCATTTGCTGTCGTTCCGCAAGGGCAGCTATTGCACAGGCAAGACCCCCCGATGGTGAAGATGAACCGGAAACTGAAGCCATGGCTTGTGAGACAAGGTTTTGTCTTGTGACAAATTGTTCAGACGGAGCAGCATCTACGTAAGATGGAGACTTATGTCTCCCATTCTCCTGAAAAACAAAATTGTTGTGCAATACAGAAGAGTTGGAAGGCCGAAAAATTTACCTAATGGATTAACAGATATATTTAAAAAAAAAAAAAAGGAAAAACGAAATAAAATAGGTGTGATCCTGGTGCAAAGGAAGTATACAAGAGAAAATACCCCAAGAAACTAATATCGAACAAAGCCAAAACTTCAATAGTCTCCCAGTCACTCAAATTAGCAATTGTTGACTAAATGACAACTTTTATTACATCCACTTATATTTAACGTAACACAACCAATGCACACACATATATCTAGTATATAAAGTGAGGTATAAACTTCAAATACTACTAAATTGCTTGTAACTATCACAAATCAAAACAGTTATCGGTTGCATCATCAATGACAACAACACCAAAACATTTGAAATACTAGAGGTGGTGTGCGCACATCACATGACGTACTCATGTTCAAAATATACATATTTTTTAGATAATTGCAGTAAACAAGATTCCTATGGCTGGATGGAAAATGTTGTGTTCATTATGTTATATCACTTTAAAAGTTTTACATCTAGGAATATAAATGTTTACAGAATTTTGAAACCAATAGCCAGGATGCAATCAACAAATTTTGGGAACAGCAACAATATTTTCTCCGTTGAACACTTTTTATCCGTATTAGAAATACTGCATATTTCTTATCTTTCCTAGTAACCACTCATCTAAAGTTCTACACTAAAGATTAAAGTAGGATTATTAAATATAAAGCTTAAATAATTCAACCATTATCTACATAGAGATATCTTTAACTCAAACAGTTTGATATGAGGGAGCTTCAACTCAAAATAGTTTATTTATGTCTGATACGCATGTCAAAAGTACAAGCTCCAGTGCTATACATATTACAAACTGAGCATTTCAGCCTCAAGGATATGCAATTTACAACTCTCTGTTCACGTAAGCATTCTTGCCTTCATTTCACTATTGGGTGTCAGTCAAGTATATCACTACTTACTAAGCTCCAGTTAAAAGTACTCACTAAAAGTCTCATTACCTTCATAGAAGCACTTAAAGACCACATAATAGATTTCAAAGTAAATAAATAAGTTAAGAGAATCATCAAAAAGCATTTGGTTTCAATTTGAACAGTGTAACACATGGTTTCCATACAGTTCGTAATGAAGCTTATTTCAAACAGGACTCGTGATTTCAACAACTTTACAATTTTTACCTGAATAGAAAGCCAAACTGCTTCCATGACCATTATTTCCTCAAGATCCAGATCGAATTCATCCTCCCTGCAGTTTCAGAATTTAAAATAGAAATTAGGATCATGGCTGGCAATCAAGTTGTGCCATATCATGCTTGAGTCGTATTCAAATTGTCATGTATCTTGTAAAACAAACACTCATAAGAGCCTTTTAATCTAAAAAAATCTGGCATGTATGATGTGAAAAGCCAGATAATTCCATGGTGAAAAATTTTAATTTTTCCACACACAATTGCACATCATAGGTGCAGACATGGAGAACGGTGCATGCATAAATGGTTGTGATATGGGAAACCTGAGAACCTATTCACTCGTACACAAACTAGGATCCAACTAGTTAAAGTTCCATGAAGATATGGAAACCTATTCTGACTATTATGCTGCAGTAATTTCCTCCTCTTTTGTTTTCTTTTTATTCTAAATGCAAACATATATTTTTCTAATCTACAAACTAGGGCAAGATAACACTAGTAAACAGATGTTTCATTCTCATATTTCGAATCCCAATTTGTTCCATGGTTAAACACACAGACCAGAAATAAAAAGATAAATTAAAGTAAATTAAAATGTACACCTGTACACTCTTGGAGGTGGCGGTTGGGTACACATTGACACAGCACATGAATCTTGAGAAGGAACTATTTCCTCTCCTTCTTCTGGAGAAGTGGAGGATCGAACTACCAGAAAATTTTGTCATTACGTAAACAAATGAATACCTGTACATTAATAGAATCCGCAATCTTATTGTTAGCATACCGGTTACTGAGTTGTATTCATCTTCCACTGGTGCCATGCTTCTTCTTGGAGAGCTTATTTGTCTTTTCTGCATTCTTTCTTCTTCATCCTGAAGTTCTTGCTGCCGCATCCTAATTTTTGCTTCTATGACTCTTTGTTCTTCCTGCAGAGTTTTCAGAAATGTAAATAATTTTCAAGTTCCATCCAGTGGAGAAAATCAGTAGAACAAGAATCCATAGATTCAAAATAAAATCAATTTTTTTATGACAGATCTATGCTTACAATTTGCTCCAGGCCCTTCTCTTCCTTTGTTTTCACACCACGGAACTCCACAGCATAATTGGTGGTTTTACAAAAAGGGCACCTAATTATGCTAAGTAAAACAAGCACAAAGAGCTGAAAGTAACAAATGAA
Organism: Malus sylvestris; assembly: GCF_916048215.2. Lineage (NCBI taxonomy): Eukaryota > Viridiplantae > Streptophyta > Magnoliopsida > Rosales > Rosaceae > Malus > Malus sylvestris. Next base: position 33,470,165 of record NC_062264.1, on the reverse strand, counting down.
AAATGACAGTTTTCATATTACAAATTTCAAATTGCACTTCAAAATTTGAAGGTATAACATCAATAACAAAGGATACTGCGTAGGACGAGTTGAATTAGGAACTTTCATCTGCAGGAAACACTCTGCAAGGAAATGGAGATTAATCAATTCACATGCAAATATTTACAGCCGACATATCAAATGCAAAAAAATTGCATGATTGTAACCTGTACAGATGCCTTTCATGCAGCATCTTGATCGGTTAAGACTTGGATAATACTGAAACAAGAAAAGAAAAGGATGGAATAGGATAGTCAGAAGACTTACACAACAACAATAATTACAAAATAAAATTCAATTTAACTTTTTTCAGATATTCAAATTCTGTGAGTTCCTCCCAGAATGGTGTCTAAGAAGAAATTAAAAAATAACTTCCCAGTTACCCTGTACCGGAAATGTAGCAAAAAAAAATTGCTTTAAAATTTCAATTTAGTTGTGTATGGTTCAGGAAACAGAAAAATTGAAGGGAAATTGAATTTTCGAGTAAACTTCAACTTAGTTAAAACCATAGAGTAAATAGAAGGTAATGTAGTTTCCTCCACCTACTATTCTTCAATTAAATAAAGCAAAAGGCAGAGGACAAAGAATACCAAGAAGGAAAGTACAAGAACAATAAAAAGGATTACGGTAGAAGTCAAACCAGAAAGCAAATTGGACATTCTTCATGATCAAAAGTGCATTCTTCATCTCCAGGATAGCAAGGAGCAAGCTTGGACTCAAGTATGAGCTTCTTCAGTTTCTTATGATCCACATCTTTGTGGTGGTAAAGCCCCTGAGGCCTTGTGTATTTCTCATCAATCACCTGTCTCCTTCTTCCGAGCTTATTACCCATCCAATATGATTCTCTTCTTCTCACTTATTCTTCAATTTGTGAAAACAAATCAATGACAGTAACAAGAATAACATACCAGTTTCTCGCAGTCAAATTTCTATGAAGAACAAAAACATTATTGTACAGTCAACATTGCTTTGGAAAACTTCAACGAGAAGCTAGAATGTGGTATTAACTATTGTTTTACAACGTTTTAGCAAACCAGTAAAATGCTTTCAATTGAACCCCCAACATTTGCATCCAAATGAAACCCTCCGGAATCCTGCAGTGGATTAAGACAAAAGCAACAGCCTCATCATAAAGTCTCGAATCACAAACTTTACAGCAAAGAATTCAACTGACCTCACTTCGGTGCCAAAACATATTGTCACAATCGTATTAGTAAGAATGCACAAAAAGTAGAAGCTAAACATAGAAACTGAAGTCATCCAAATGCTTTTCTTTAGGAACAAACGAGCAAAGAATAAAGTAGATAATACGCGCAAAGACTCCGAACAAAATTTCAAACTACAATCAAGCACACACACTGCAGCAAGAACCCTAAGAAACCCAACAGAATAGCCCGAACCATGTCATCTTTACTAAAGACGCTACGTCTGCACTTCAATTGACGGCAATTTTCCTCCTCTGAATAACATTGCCAGAATTGTAAAATCGAAAGTGAAGACAAAAAACTCGGAAAAGAAGCCCCGAACTCCATTACAAAACAATGAAAGCTCAACAAACAAAGAAAATAAAGCACAGGTCCACTGAAAACGCCGCACTCGGCGGAGGAACGTGAAGAACCCTAATTTAAACGGCGGCAGCACTTCCAGTTCCAAGTCCCAATTGGCAACAATCTGCTTCCAAAACACAACTCGGCAGCAGCAAAAACACAAAAATCGAACCTAAACCCCCCAAAATTCACTTCAAAATTCAAAATTTCCACTTCCAAATTCCAAAAAGTTTCAAAGAGCACAATAATTACGAACGAATGAACAATAGCTTAGCCGGACGCAAAGCTTGCAATTAAGCTCAAAATTCAGAAAAGCAGTAACAATAAGCAACCGGAAACCGAAGAACGAACCTTGGAATTCTTGAGAGCAGAGAAGAGCACTTCCGGATTTTAGAGAGAGAGAGAAAGGAGAGAGAGTCTCATGGGGAGAGAGAGGAAGGAGATGAAATCGGAAGAGTTGTTCGTTGACGAGAACAGGAACACGATTACAACTCTCTCTCTCACAGACAGAAATTTCCTCCTTTTCCTTTCCTTTTTTAATTTAATTTTTTTAAATAAATAATAATTTCGATGCTTTTTTTATATTTTTTTAAGTGTTTGTGTTTGTTTTCTTTCGGCCTCCGTGGTTTATCCGACGGAAAGTTTAATACAAAATTAAGAGAGAGAGAGAGAGAGAGAGAGAGAGAGAGAGAGAGAGAGAGAGAGAGGTGGTTTGGGAGTAAGGTGATTAAAAAAAAAGCATCCATTAAAAAAAGTTGTGAGGATTTTAGGTGTTTGGTAAACTGAAAAAAATGACTTATTTTGGAAGCTGCTGTGAAAATAAGCTGAAATCAAAGGAAAAAGCCAAAGCTGCTATTTGCAGCTTTGGAAAACTGACTTTTTTTCAAAGCACACAGAACTACATTGTTCATTATAGCAGCTTTGGAAAACTGATTTTTTTTCAAAGCACACAGAGCTACATTGCTCATTTAATGAAAAGACCCACTATTAGACTGCTTTTTTTCCCAAAAGTACTTTTACAAAAAAGTTTACCAAACACTCTGCTGATTTATTTCACAACCGCTTATTCTTACAGTAATTTTTTTTCAAAGCACAGCAATACCAAACTAGCTCAGAGAGTCAGCAGCAGGCAAGGCGAGGCAGGCAAGGGACGGTGGAGTAGCCGACGAGTAAAGAATAAGTAAAAGCAAGAGAAGCTGTTTCCCTTCCACGCGCCTCTTTTCCCGCGTCCCTCTCACTCCCGCTTCTGTTTTTTTTTCTTTTTTTTGGTCTGAATGCTTTGATTTTTGGGTGTTGTTTCCGCCTCTCCTTCGCCATCTTGTGCTTGGCTTTTTGAAAAAGTATAAAACGATGATTGTACGTCTTCATTTGTTCTCTCGCACCACTCGCAATTTGTCTGATGAATTATGATCATTAGGTTTTGTTTTAAAATATTTGATTATTCTTCAATGTTAGGTTAGAGTTAATTAATTCGGATTTTTTTTTTTTGAGAAACAAAATAACATTAAGAGAGGGAAAATCCCGGAAGCACCCAAGGCCCATAGAGTCAAACAACAAGAGACATTAGTAGCTGCGGCGCACAACCAATCCAAAAATGGAAGTTATCTAAACCATGCCCACTTGAAGTGATGGCATAAACTACAAAATTAGCTTCCCTTAAAATATGCTTCCAATTAATACAGTAAAAAAAGATGCCAGCCATTCGATATCTTTAACAATAGCACGGATACGCCAATGAATGCTACATTTTCCCATGATTGCCTCAATGACAATTTTCGAATCCCCTTCAATCTTGACCTTCTTTAAACCCCGTGATCTGGCCACCAAGAGAGCATCCCTAGTAACCAAAGCCTCTGCAACTGTAAATGTGTTCTAACCCAGATTTCTCGAACCCGCCAAGCAAGGTTGACCTCAATGGTTTCTAATGAATTGGGGTCGGCTTTATCTGATTAAACACAAAATCATTCCTATCATTCCACATTTGCCACTAAATAAAAAGAGCCTTACTAAGATCATATGGATCGTCTTTGTCTATATAATCAAGGCTATTAAGCCAGTCATTTAAACTTTGAGCAAGGGAAATAGCAGGCAACTTATTATCAATCTTCCACAACTCCTGAGCAAACTGACAAGATTTAAATCTATGACCAAGGTCTTCCTCGGCATTATTACATAAGGGACATAAGGCAAAATTGTTATCGTTGAACTTATTTAATTTAACATTAGTGGTTAGCTTATTTCTCACCAACAACTAACCAAAAAACTTAACTTTGTAAGGAATATTTAGTTTCCAAATTCTGTTAAGAAGTCCCTTAAACATGTGACACTGATTATCACCAATTTGAATTATGTGAGCTGATTTAATTGAGAACTCCCCATTAGAGGTAGGGCCCCAAATAAGTTTATCTTCAACATCACTGATCGGGATAGGAATGGCTAAAATTTTATCAGCAACATCCACTGGTAAGAGTTGGTTAAGGAGATCAACATTCCAATTTTATCCAGCATCACATTGCTAACTTTAAGGTTCCAGTCAATAAGATGATGGGATTGAATGGCAATGATATTGGATAAAGGGAAAGGAAAAACCTAATTATGGGATCAAAACGCAATGTTTTGACCATTTCCCACAGTCTATCTCATTCCTATCTTCACAATATGTCTTGCTGCTAGAATACCCTTCCAAGCTGCTAAATGATTTTGCTTGCAGTTCATATTCCAAATAGATTTATGTCTTAAATGTTTCGCTTTTACAATCTTTACCCATCAGCTATCATTATTATTGATAATTTTCTAGACAAGCTTAGCTGAAAAAGCAAGATTTAATTTTTCAGCTTTTAAGGATTAATATAATCCTATATATATTGTAATATGTTCTATACATCAATGCAAGGAGTCATAATTCACACATCAATACAAAATGTCTACATGGCTCAGCCCCTCGCTTTGTTAACATGCACGTCTTAATCATGTTCGCCTTCACATATCTCTCTATCGTCTCAAACAGGCTCCTCGTGATTGGTTCAACCGCCACCATTATTTCCTCTTGTACCTTGGATTTACTTAGAGTATTGCTGACGCCTCTCTTTTTATATTTAGGTGTCTCACTCACACTATATTTTTGCTTCTTTATGTGGATGGTATTGTCGTCACTGGTAGCTCTTCAGATCTTGTTACTCAATTTGTTGATCTCTTTGGCAATCAATTTGACATTATGGATTTGGCCCCTCAATTATTTTCAGGGATTAAAGGCTACTCGTGACTCCACTGGCCTACATGTTCATTAACTTAAATATGCTCATGATCTGCTTAAGAAGTTTGACATGGTTTCTTGTAAATCGGCATCGACCCCTCTTGCTGCCAAGTTGTTATCATTGCTACAAATGGTTTTTTACTTTCTTCTCCCACTGTCTTTCATGAGTTAGTTGACTCTATGCAATACCTTACTCTCACTCATCTTGCTATTTCTTTTGCGGTAATACAATCTCTCAGAACATGAGTGCTCCCCGCATTACTCACTTGATCGCTGCTAAAAGGATTATCGAGTATGTTAAAGGTACTTTAGACTTCGACATTCATCTGCGTTTTCATACCACTACTTTATTTGGTTATTCGGATGCTAATTGGGCGAGTTGTCTGGACCCTCAGTGTTCACTAGTGGCCATCTTATCTATTTGAGTTTTGCTTCCTTTTTAGTGAGTTTGGGGTTCGATTGACTACTATTATTTTATTACATTGTGATAATTTGAGTGCCACTTATATTGCCATTCGTCTAGTCCATCATGCTCGCACACGTCACATAAAAACTCGATAATCTTTTTGTATGTGAAAGTTTGCTTTTGGTAGTCATCATTTTTGCTATATTCTCTTTGCTGATCAAATGGCCGATTTTCTCATTAAAGCTCTTCATCAGCCTCGTCATGCCCTACTTTGTTCTAAACTTGTCTGATTCAGCTCGTCCAATTTGCGTGGGGAAGGGATGTTGTTAGATTAGACTTAATCAATTGAAATTCTTCACTGTGATTGTAATATGTATATGGGAATGTCATTTCCAATTGTGATTAGTGTAGGATTCCTACCTAAATAGGGATTAACATAATGCTATATATATATTGTAAAATTTTCCACACACCAATACAATGAGTCATAATTCTACATTTAGTTAATTAACAATCATTATGCCCGACCCTGATATTCACCAAACACCAGGGTAGGCACGTGATGGCCGACATCCGAAGGTGACGAAACCATATTAGAATGCATGAGAACTAGAAATAAATAAGACTTATAAATTTAAATGTAATTAATATGCTATGAGGAACGTGTTTAGAGCATACAACTAATTTGAGACACCAGAAAGGAAATAATATAAAATTGAATGAGCAAAGGAATGGTTCCTACACCGACATGACTCGAAAATGTCGATGCGGAAGTGCCCTAACACCGGGATTGTACACCTTGATTCTAAATCCTGAGGGGGCGCAAAACAAAACATGAGTGGACCAAGTTGATATATATATATATATATATATATATATATATATATCTATATAATACTAAAATAGTTATTCAATAAAGTACTAACCCCCCAAAGTTTTATGGAAATTCAATAGTATATTATGTAATAGGTTTTTCCGAAAACCCTAACATGCCATAAAATCTTTCATAAAACATATATCGTATATAGTGTGCTAAATAGTGGTATCATAATCGACCCGTGGGCCCCTACATCACCTAACCTGTAGGCCAAATATAATATATCTTCCGACCCGTAGGCTAATATAAGTATCATCGCTCGTAGGGGAACATTGACCACTAGATAAGCATAAAAACATTGAATATACTATTTCCAATATACGTACATATATCTCAAAAACATCTTCATAGCATATAGTCATCTATCATATATACTACAAAGAAGTTTAAAAACATGTTCATAAATAGTATATAGTCATCCATTATATATACTATAAAGAACATAAATTCGATAAAGTATGGCATTCCAAAATATTCTCAGTAAAGCTTGATAATCATAAAGTGTAAATATAATTTACTTATAAAACGTAACCATTAAATCATGCTTTTCATGTATGCATTTCTAATATTAAAACATACATTTTAGAAAGGATCCACTCACAGATATTTCGCCGTCAAAGCGACACGCAAAGATGGAAATTGTCACAATAAATGCACCTAAGCACAAAAAGGGTCTAATTAATAAAACTCTATTAAAACGATTGAATTTGGGAAAACGGACTTAAAAACGGATCCAGGACGTCGAAATTAGCCTAGAAAAGGTCCCAACTGAAACCAGAAAAAGTCAACAAAAAGTCAATGTTGACGGTCAACGGTCATTGTTAACTGAGTCAATGGTTAACTTTGACCAAAGTCAACGGTCAGATCGAGTCAACGGGTCCAGGTCAAGTCAATCGGGTCGGGTCAGGTTAATCGGGTCGAGACACAAGGGTTTGGGTTGGGCCTAAATGTGTGGCCTCGGGCTTGGGCTAGTTATACGGCCCAAGGGTTAAGCCGGTTTTACATTGGGCCAAGGGTTGGGGCAAGGGTTCAATGGGTTAAAGGGGTTAACGGGCCTAAGGCCCAAGTTCTACACGGCCTAAGGCCTAAGTTAAAAAAGGTTTTGGGTTAAAGGCTAACTACGTTGGGCTTTTAATTCAACGGGCCGAAGGCCCTAGTTTGCTTGGCCCAAATGGCCTGCACTCTATGGGTTTGGGCGAGCTAGCCATTTTTTCACCGAGAAAGAAGACCGGAGCCTCCCAAGCTCCAGTCGACGCCATTTCACCATTCTACCCTACGATCCTCATACTAAAATGAAGATACAAGAGAAAGGAAGAGATTCGTACATGTGACATACCGTGGGGTGGCCGGAGTCGGCCAGACTTCGGCTCGAAAGTCGTTGGGTCTCCATCGAAAACTGGGAAGGGGGAAGAGCATGCACGAACGAGTTAGATACCTTTAGTTTTCAACTCAAAACACAACATCAACCCAAGAATAACTTGAATGAACGGAATAGAGCAATAACCTTACTTGGGTTTGAGAAATGAAAGCTTGAAGATCTTAGCTTCAATGGTGGATCACTCAAATGGTGCTTTGATGATGCAAGCGAGGATGTAGTCGTGTTCCCTATGTCCTAAAGGTTGGAAATAAGGATTTATGGGATTGGCTTGGTCGGAATCGAAAGGAATGATGGTGGTTCCTTCTCGGAGATAAAAGGAGAGATAGTGCATAGTGATGGAGAAAACCGGGATAGGTGAGGGAGATAGAGAGATGTTGGGGAGGGAAGAAGTGGGATGCCACGTGGCAGGCAAGGAGAGGGGAGAGCCGGGGGACCAAAATCAGGGATGGGCCCAAGGGCATACCATTTAACACCAAAAAGCAATATTTTAAAACAAATAAAACCCAACCAAAGTGAAAATACGAAAATACCCTTCCGTTACGTAAATTTCGGGATGGGTTGTTACAGTTATAGTCAGGTCGGCCCAACAACATGTCCCTCGTTCTATATTCAAGTTCAAGTATGCCTGTAATTTGATTAAATTAATTAAAATATCGTTTAAATAAAGAAAACTACCTAAATTAATTTAGTCATATCATGACAAAAGAATTTGGCTCAAAATAAATTTAAGTCACTCTGTGGTGGTGTGGTGGTTTATTTTGAACATGCTAGTAAATTTGCATATTATACACGTACATGCATATTTTTCAAAAATATTTTTATTTTTTCATACACATTTAATGATTCGTTTAATTTCATATTATTATAACTTCAAAATATTACACGTGCATATGTATATTTTTACGTTTAATACACGTTATTTGGACATATTTTTTAATAAAACATATGAAATCCATATTGTCTATAATATTTTTAACATATTATCAAAGAAATAAATATTTTAATGAATAAATATTAAAATTTTAAAAAATGTCCAAATTTTCCATAAGTATTTTTTTTAGCAAAGTTAGCGAATAATACATGTACATATCTTTTATGTACAATATCCATTTTGTATTTTGTTAATTATGTTCCTATGTAAAGAGAAAAAAATATTTCAAATTTAGTAATTTGGAAAAAAAAAACTCAACTTTGTGACGCCATAGAAATTTCATAACAAAGATTCAATAGAGGAGGACAAGTATTCTCCAATATTGAACTTTTAAGTGTTTTTTTCTATTTTTTTATGAAACTTTTAGTTATAGCTGTCATGATGATTTATAGTTTACATTTTTTTCCTTTCCGAACCTAAAGGCTCTTCTTTTTTTATTCGATCATGCAATATAGCAAATTCAATAAATTGATATCATTAATTAATGGGTAAATTACACTTTACCACCTCAGGTTTAAGGTCGATTTCAATTCCTTACAACATCTTTAAAACCTTTAAAACATTTCACTTTCATACCCCAAGTATTATTTTATTTCAATATAGTACTTCCGTTACATTTTCCATCCATTGAGCTGACGTGGTTGCCACATTTGTGCTACATGGCTGCCAAATTTGCGCCATGTGGCAACAAATTTTTTATTCAATTAAAAATAATTAATTAAAGAAAAGTTATTTTAAAAAAAAAAAAACAGAAATCCTCTTCCCCGACCCACCCCCTTCTCCCACCCCATGACCCCTCCCAAAAACCCCCCATCACCCACTACCAAAAATCCCACCCCTTCCGTCAGTGGGACCTAGACCTGACCAGCTAAAATTTGAACTCGACTGGGTCGCTGGTCAAGCCCCAGCCAAAAATGGAGCTCAGCGACATCAAGAGGCGGCAGAGCCGGCATGCATCAGGGTCGATGTTCTCATTCGCCGAGGGAGACCACTCGGGCGAGCTGGTTGCTGATGTAGAGCCGACGGTGGTAAGGCTGAAGTTGGGAGGCTTAGGAGGGAGAAGAGGGGTGGGGGAAGGGGGAAAATGGGTTGGAGCAACATAGTAGGCCTTGCATCGCTAGGTAAGTCAGATGAGTTGTGTGGTGGTGAATTGAGGGAGAAGCGGAGAGAGGTGAACAGGGAGGAGAAGGAGAATGGGGGGTGAGGGTTGCGGGGGAAGGAGGTGGGTCGGGGGGAAGATGGGTTCTAGGTTGGTTTTTTAATTTTTTTTATAAATAATTTTTCTTTAATTAATTATTTTTAAATAAATAAAAATTTATTTTTTTGCCACGTGGCACAAATGTGGCAGCCACGTCAGCTCTTAACGGATCAATGGATGAAAAATGTAACGGAGGTATTATATTGAAATAAAATAGTACTTTAGATATGAAAGTGAAATGTTTTAAAGATGTTGCAAGGAATTGAAATCGACCCCAAACCTGAGGTGGTAAAGTGTAATTTACCCTAATTAATTGGACAACTATTAGAATATGAAAGCTTTAGAGTTTGTTTGGATGTGCTTTTACAATAACTGAAAGTGCTTTTGGTGAAAATATTTTTAGAACTAATTTTTAGTAAAAATACAAGTAAATTCTCGAAAAACATTTACAGTGCTTCATGAAAAAATCACATAACTAGTGCTTATTGCAAAAAGCATTTTAAGTGCTTTAGGAATCCAAAAATATTTTCTCTAAAAACGCTTTCAGTCATTTTAAAAGCACATCCAAACGAGCCCTTAGTTATTCGGCACAACTAGCTCCATGCTACACGTGAAGAGGCAATGTACAATAAGGATAAAATTATAGTTATTTAGACTTAATTTAGGCAAGTATTTGGCGCAAGTTCGATCTCTATTGATCATTTTCTCCTTAACATTAAACAATTTAATCCACTAGCGCTATCGTTTGTCGAAAAATTAAAAGAAAAGGGGAGAGAGATAATTGGCACTAGGTCAATCATACACATGAATAATTAAAGGTGAGTGTTTTCAACGCTCCAGGATCTTTAGTAGGCATCTTATGCCATACATTTTGAGTAAAGCAAGTTGCATGGCCCATGACGTGGTCGCTTTTGTCGAGACCCATATGATATGATCTGGGCAATGATTTCACGCCGTTGAATTGGCTACCAAAATCCATATCTTTGACTCTTGTCTTAGAACAAAAAAATGTATATAGTGCAAAGTGGATAATATAAGGTTTATATTTGGCTAAATATTAAATCCATTTTTTAAATTTAAATGGGTACATTGGGTAGCGTTGGTTTATCTAAATTGGTTATGGAGGGTGCAACTGTGTCTTTTGTATATTACTCTGATTTTTTCCTCTCTCGTTTTGTGAAAGAGAATTGTTATTAGCACTTCAAAAATTTTATTTGGCACTTCAACCTTTCTATATTAATTACAAAGAAAAATACACTTGTGAGGAGTATAGAATGAGATTTTGGAATGCTAATAACAATTCCCCTGTGAAATTACCTAATCATATGAACATGATCTGCAGGTAACACCCACGAGACCTTGATAAGGCAACCCGATTGGGAGTCAGACCAAAAACGGAATACCTAGGTTGCAAGGCAAGGGATTCAAAAATCATATGTATATATGCGTAGAAAGCGCAATGTTTTGATACGGTAGTTGAAAATAGGACAAAGATTCAGGCAACACGTTTTTCTTTTAATGGAAGAGTGTCAAATAATCAGAATCTGGATTTCTGAATTAAGGAATGGTGCTGCAGATTATGTGATCATATTTTGCAGAATCTTGGGGACCTTTTGCAAATGAAAGTTAGCATCATTGGGAGACCAATGCTAATTAACATTTCAAATTGTGCGATCTTGGATTTTTTTATTTACTATTTTGTCTAGGCTTGTGTGGAAGATATGGAAGTATCGTAATGAAGAAATTTAGAATAACAGAAATTGAAATGATGGAATTTATTTTTTAAAATTTGTGAATTTTCTTGTTTAGTTAACCTAAAAGAGCAATGGAATTTAATGTGTGTATAAAGTTATTATGAGGTATAGTAGTTAGAAAATGTACTAGTAGTGGTGGTGGAGACGGCGGTGACGATGGTGGGTAGTGGCGGCGGCGATGACGGTGGGTGGTAGCGGCGGGAGTGGCGGAGGAGATAACGGTAAGTGGTGGTGGCGGCGTTAGCCATGGTGGTGGGTGGTGCTGGTGGTGGTGTCCACTAATGATTGAGTTTTTTTATAGGGTGACCTTGGATGCGGTCTCTATTTATTAACGTTCTTTGATTGAAACCTTGTTGGTTTTCGCTTTTTATTGAAGTCCTTGAAATTAATGCAATAATACATTTCTATGTAGGTTATTATAAATTTTAAACTAAAATTTGATATTTGTAGTTATTTATATTAATGAGATTTTAATAAATTCCATAATTTGTTGAAAATATTAAAAAAAATTATACTTATATAAAACCCATGATTTGTCATTACTTATATTAATGACATTTTACATATAAAAAATTGGTAATTTTTATACGATACATTTTACATACAAAAAGTTTGTACATTTTATACAACAAAAGTGATACGTTTTATATAATGGGTACATTTCATATAAAAATAATAATGGGTACATTTTACACAAAAGAGATGGTACTTAAAAAAAAAAAGTTACATTTTACATATAACAAAGTGGTACATTTTTAAAGACAAATGGGTACACTATAAATAAATTATGGGTACAAATAAAAGGTCAACAAAATATGAGTAAAAATAAAAGTTTGAAAACTATGGACACAAAAAGAATATGGGTACAAACTAAAAGTGAATAGAAAATTGGCACAATTTAAAAATAAAAGGTTGCAAATTAAAATGGGTACAAACTAAAAATAAAAATATATGATACAAAAGTTAGCCATAAATATAAATATATCAAATGTAATGTTTCTAACACTAAATGAATAATTTAGAAACAAAATTTAATTATCTTGATATGTAAAATATTTTATTATTGAAATAATTAATGATGTTTAGTAAAACCAAGGGACCTTGATTAAAAATTGAAAAGGAATAAGGTTTCAATCAATGGAGTTGAAAAAATAGGGATGAGAACCTAATTTATCATTTTTTATATTTTTTATTTTTATACTCACTCATGAAAATTTAGAAATGATAGCCATTTACATAGAATTTAAATGTGGGAATTACACTATGTTTTGGATGAGGAGAATAAACTAGGAATTTGGATAAAAGTCAAAATTTATAAATTAACATGCACAAATTCCCTTGTTTGGATTTATAAACATAGAAATTTAGAATTTCCGTGTAAAAAAAAACTTGGATTTGGGACCTCTAATTTCCAAGTTTAAATTCTATATAAATATGTGTTATTTCCCAATTTCTACGATTAAGAGTTTAAAACTAACAAATTATGTATTCAATTCAATTCTTCTTTTAAGTTAACCAAATAAATCCCGTCATTCCAATTTTTGTCATTTTAAAATTCCTTAGTGATACTAAATTTCTTCATCCAAACAGAATGTTAGAGATCCCAAATTTCAAAAACTTTTTTTCCAGGTTGAAATTCTAAATTTATATGTTTATAAATCCAAATAAGAAAATTGGTGCATGTCAATTAACAAATTCTGACTTTTGTTCAAATTCAAAATTTATTTTTCTCATCCTAACATAGTGGTATTTCATTGGGTTATAACTGCTAAACCAATTGAGAATTTTCAAGTATTGTTAATTTTTTTTTTCTTTCTAGTATTGTTATCAAGGGGGGATTTCAAACTTCTTGTGGACAACATTGTAGGGAAGCCAAGTTTAGTAAGTTAACCTTTAGGAAATGTAATAAATTGGATGCATGCATGGAAGAAAATGCCGATAATATCGGCGATATTGATGGATATTCTAAGTGGTATCCGAATGGTTTTCGGCCAAATATCGCGATATTATCGATAATATCGATAATATCGCGATATTTTGGAAATATCGGCGAAATTTTTTTGAGTTTGGTGCAATCGGACTCCGAGGCGACGTCGGAGAAGAACGCCGGAGACGGTGTGCCTATTCTCGGGCCAATTTCGTCCCAAAAACCTTGCAAAAACACGAATTTTAACATCAATTTCACATATAAACTTCAGATTTCACGCATGCATAAACGATTCAACATATGTGAAGTCGGTTTAGGGTTTAGGGTTTCAATGGAATCTCACCTGACGAAGACGAAGATGAACCAGATGACTGAACGTGATCCTTGCTCAGCGGCGCACCGCCAGAGACGACTGAGCCAACTCCGACTTCGCCAGAGCCACGATCAACGGCGAAGGGAGAAGAGAGATCGAGAGATCTGTGTGTGTGTGTGTGTGTGTGTTTGGGAGAAGAGAGATCGGAGATCTCTCTTTGTATGTGGGTGTTTGGGAGAAGAGAGATCGGAGAAGGGAGAAGAGAGATCGGAGAATGGAGAAGAGAGATCTCCGATCTCTCTGTGTGTGTGTGTGTGTGTGTTTGGGAGAAGAGAGATCTCCGATCTCTGTAGATGGAGGGTGTGTGCGTGTGTGTGTGTGGAATGAGGGAGAAGTGTGTGTGTGTTATCCGAGAGAAAGAAAAAAATACATTGAGGGTGTGTGTGTGTGTGTGTGTGTTTGTGGCACACGGTTTGACACATGGTTTTGTGTGTGTGTGTGTTCACGTGTATGGTTATGTGTGTGTGTGTGTGTATGGTTATGTGTGTGTGTGTGTTATCCGAGAGAGTTTTGGCACATGGTTTTGTATAAAACCATGGTTTTGTGTGTGTGTGTGTGTATGGTTATGTGTGTGTGTGTTATCCGAGAGAAAAAGAAAAAAACTTTGAGGATGTGTGTGTGTGGCACACGGTTTTGTATGAAAGAATTGGAAGTGACTTTGCTCAGAAGAACCAAATATTCTGTCAGAGAAGAACCAAAAAATCTGCTTACTTTGTCTTCTTCTCCACGTGAAGACCAAATTCTGTCAGAGAAGAACCAAAAATGCAATGTATAAAGTGTAAAATATTGTACTAATTCATTATATATAAATGATTATGGTGTGTTTAGACTTCTTTCATTAATTACTACATATTTTCTACACTCACAATGTTTGTCAGCTCACTATATAATCAACTTGATAATGTTAAATCCATCATGCAATGCATTTCCTTCCAATTTTTTGTGATAAACTAATAGATAATTGACTAAATAAACATCCTGCAAAGTTTCAATAAAAATTTCCAAGTTTTTCTTACAATTTCCGTGGTTTCCATGTAATTTTTTATCGATATCGATACTATCCCGATATTTCCATCGATATTTCCGTGTTTTCGGACTACCGATATTTCCGATATTACCGATATTTTCTTCCTTGGATGCATGTATACAGGTGATTAAATAATTCAACAAAGTTAAAAAAGTTATCGTACAAAGATATTGCAAAAGCAGACTAACAAAAGTTCCAAAGAAACTAGCATACACAATGGCTGATCCACCACCAAGGGACGAGTGATTCGGATACCTCGTGAAAGGTCCAAACTGTGGTTGGGAAGCAGCTCTAGTGACCCTTTGGTGCCCACGACCTTCACTTTTTTGACACTATTGAACTAGAAAATTTACAGTTCAACTAAATGCTTGAATCAGCTCAAAGGTTTGTTGCACGAAGTAGCTTGTGTTGCGCGCAACTTTTTGCTTTTATTTCTTTTTTCCAAACAATCTTGTTCAAAACTACCGGATTTAAAAAAAAAAAAAAAATTAAAAAAAACAAATCTAACTCCCAAACCCAAACAACCGGAAGCCCAACATATACTTATGAATATCTGATATGACTTGATATGGGCTTTTGTTTTGGTTAATTGTTAGGAGTTTATGTTAATAGTTGATTGATTTTATGGGTTTTTTTTGGGTTAGTTGTTGGGGAGTTTTTCTTTGGTCGGTAAATTGATTAATTAGCCTGGCTATTTCAAGTATTCCGGTTGATTCTAGTCAAATAACCTGGTTAGTTCAAGTATTCCAGTTGGTTATAGCTCAAGTAAGCCGATTAGTTCAAGTGTTTTCGATTAGTTAAGTAATGGCTTAATTATTTACATTTAGAAAGATGTTTTAGTTTGTATAGATAACGAAGCTATGTTGAAGTGAGTGGCTGTGGAAATAGAAAAGTTATCGGGTCGAGCGCTTTAGTTGTAGCGCTCGGTAGCTGAAGGCGAGGCACCCGATTTGGAGCCTCTCCAATTGGGGTTGTAGGCGTTGCCTCCTAGCTCATTGCTATTTTGGGTCTTTGTGGACTTCTTTGAGAGATTCATTTTGATGGGGTGCGGCTCCTTACTATTTTAATATAACAAAAATGCATTAACACAATCACATGGGGCAGAGGCGGCGTTGAGGGAGAGCGAAAGGTGCAGTCACACAGGGCCTCTAAATTTGAAGGGGCCCAAAATTTTCATCATCTAAATATTATATGTGATAGTGCTATATATTATGTTTATGCACAAAATCAGTGAGGACTTTGGTACAACAGAAAGTGTTAAGTTTGTGACCTTCGCTAGATTGCTCCGGTCACTAGTGTGGATAAGTATGTAAATGGATAGAGATAGGGAAGCAAACACAAGATGTACGTGGTTTACCCAGATTGGCTACGTCCACGGAGTAGAGGAGTTCTCATTAATTGTGAAGGGTTTACACAAGTATAGGTTCAAACTCTCATTTTGTGAGAACTAGTGAATGATTTAGTACAAATGACATTAGGAAATATTATGGGAGAATGATATCCTTTTTATAGAAGAGAGTTTCTAGCTTTGTTCAGACTGTGACACGTGTCGTGTTGTGATTGGCTTCTGATGTTGACATGTGTCGCTCTATGATTGGTTTCTGATGTTGACACATGTCGCACTATGATTGGCCTCCTAGTTGGAAGGAAACTCTTCTGGGTCTTTGACGGTATAACGTTGACCGGTGCTCGGTAGTTTCGAGATTGGTCAAGTATGGTACAAACAATGCTCCCCTAAGTTCCCGAGTGAGGGAACCTCCTCGGTTGGGGACTTGCAAGATCCAAGCCGCTGAGTAATCACGAAACTTCTAAGTACCGAAGTGTGGTATCGTTTTCACTTGCCTTATCTGTCTCATAGGTAGATGTGGCATCTTCTCTGGATGTGGCATCTTCTCTGGAAGTACTTTTCCTCCATCCAGGGGTGGTATCTTTAACCGGTGAAGATGCACAAGGTAATGTATCAATTTCACTTGAAGCTTACTTGTAGTTTCAGGCTTGGTCAAGCACGATACAAACCATGTAGTAGGAGTCCCCCAAGTCGCCGAGCTAGAAGATCTGCCGAAAGAGGTGGCAGACAAAGTAAGCAATCAGAGCTCCCAGTAATCAGTCCCAGATCAGAAGTTTGATTTCGAGTTCCGACTGATTGTTCTCATTCTCCCTATCTTGCAGGCAGCAGGAATGATAAAGAGAAGAAAAATGAGAAGAGATGATATGAGATACTTTTACTTTTGAAAAAGTAACTTTCCACATGCTTATTCTTGAACTAGGCTGGAAGGTTTTCTGGTTTCCTCCAGAGTATAAGGCTGACTCAAGAATTTGAGGGTCAAAACAAGTTCATCAAATCAAGAGTGCGTTCGACCTTGATGACATGGGATACTTTTGTTATTGACAAAGTAATAGATGAATCGACACGTGTTCTGTTGCGCTTGTCTCCACATGCTTCCTTGAATCCTTCTCACTTGCCCTATCTGTTCCTTAGGCAGATGTGGTATCTTTTCTGGAAGCACAAGATGTTGAAGATAAGTACTCGAGAGCAATGACAGGTAAGTAATTAGGCAAGGGGTTCCAGGCAATCAGTTCCTGACTGAAAGCTTGATTCCATGTGATGACTGATTACTTTCTTTCTCCTTGTCTTGCAGGTAAGAACAAGGCCAAAGGAAAAGACAGGGAAAAACATGATATGGGATACTCTTGCTTTTAACCCTAATGATATGAGATATTCTTACTCTGGTGTAGCTTGTTTGCAGAGGTATTATCGGGGGGAAAGAAAGCTGAGTATTTCGAGAAGCTTCGTTGGGAGTGCCCTTTCAGATATGAGGAAGGGTTGATCATTTTTGCATGTCTGCCTATCCGTGGAGGATGGAGGTCGACATATATAGGAGTTTCCCCAACAACAAGTAGTAATGCTATTCCTTTACCCTTCTTGGTCATAACAATGTAGTGGAAGCTGCAAGCTTCACATGTTTTAACTTTGTCAGAGCACTTTGAAAAAGTGGTCTGTGGTATCTAGAAAGCTAATGTTGTGTGTGAAGATTGCAGACAAATTTTATCCAAGGAAATCTGGCTCTCGAAGTTCAGAGAGCGGTGCCTCTTCGGTTTTCGAACAAGCAATCATGTTGGGGATCTGGCTCTCGAAATTCGAAGAGCGTTGCCTCTTCGATTTTTGAACAAGCAATCCTATTAGGGATCTAGCTCTCGAGATTTAGAGAGCGATGTCTCTTTGATTTTTGAGAAAGCGATCTTGGTAGGAGTCTGGCTCTCAAGATTTGGATAGTGGTGCCTTTTCGATTTTTGAGAAAGTAATCCTGGTGGGAGTCTGGCTCTCGAGATTCGGATAGCGGTGCCTTTTCGATTTTTTAGAAAGCAATCCTGGTGAGAGTCTGGCTATCGAGATTCGGGGAGCGGCACCTCTTCGATTTTTGAGAAAGTAATCCTGTTGGGAGTGTTTTCTCGATATGAGTAAAGGTTGGGCATTTTTGCCAGTTTGCCTTGCCACGGAGCACGGAGGTTGACACACATAAGGAATTTCCAGTTATCAAGCAGTGATGCTGTTCCTTTACCCTTGTGGGTAATGGTAGGGTAGCTGAACCTTTAAAATTTATGTGTTCAAACTTTGTCAGAGATCTTTCGCAAAGTTATCTGTGGTACCTGAGGAGCTGATGTTGCATGTGAGGATTGTCGACATATTTTACTCAGGAAAATCTGCTTCTCGAAATCTGGAGAGTGGTGCCTTTTTTATTTTTGAACAAACGACCCTGCTGCCCTTTCTTTTATAGGGGCACCAATTGTGTGCAAAAAGTACGTTCAGAAAGTTATTGCTTGTAGGAATTTTCGTACTTCAGAGATTTATTGGACCTCATTTCTCATTCATCATTTCTAAAAATGTTTGGCCCATTCAACCATCGTTTTGACTTGAACTTTGGTGAAGGGGCAGTCATGCCTCCTCAATACAACATATGGCGCTCATCCTTCTTATCCCCTACTGATCCTCTTACCGTTGGGGACTCTGTGATGAAGATGATATGACTGCTGCAGTGGTGGCCAGGAACCTTCTCACTCCCAAAGATAACAAACTACTTTCCAAACGGTCTGATGAGTTGATTGTTAAAGATTCTCTAGCTTTTAGTGTTCAGTGTGCAGGTTCTGTGTCTAATATGGCCCAACGCCTATTTGCTTGAACCCGCCAAGTTGAATCATTGGCAGCTGAAGTGATAAGTCTTAAACAGGAGATTAGAGGGCTCAAGCATAAGAATAAACAGTTGCACAGGCTCGCACATGACTATGCTACTAACATGAAGAGGAAGCTTGACCAGATGCAAGAACCTGATGGTCATATTTTACTTGATCATCAGAGGTTTGTGGGTTTGTTCTAAAGGCATTTATTGCCTTCGTCTTCTGGGTTTGTACCGCGTAATGAAGCTCCAAATGATCAACCTTGGATGCCTCATCCTTCTGGGGTTCTGTCCAGTATGAGGCTCCGAATGATTACCCTCCGGTGCCTTCTCTTTCTGGGGCTCTGCCGACTGCTGAGACTTCTCCTGAGCAACCTTTGTGAAGGCTCCCTCTTGTTTGTTTATTTTGATTCATGTATATGTACATATTTGTAACTTATTGGAGATATCAATAAATAAGCTTTGCTTCATTTCAATGTATTGTGTTAAATACACCAAAACCTTCTTCACTAAGTTCTTTGAATTTTTTCTTTTGTTGAAGCTTGTATGTTGAAGCTTTGTGAGTGAAGCATATATGTTGAGGTAGTGCTCCCTTAATTTCCCGAGTGAGAAAAATTTCTCGGTTGGAGACTTGAAAAATCCAAGTCACTGAGTGGTCGTGAGACTTCCGAGTATCAAGGTGCAGTAGCATATGGTAGTGATAGGAGCATTTTTATGTGACTTAATTGGCTTGTTCTCATGCATTTATGTTGTTTTTCCTTAGTTAGTTGAGTGTTTAAAGTCATTTTCGTGCAATTTCAGGTTTTATTGTCAAAGTATGCAAAATGGAGCATTTTGGAGCTTTTAGGAGCAAAATTGGGCTTGGAATGAAGTGCATATGCATGGAGCAAGGAGTTTGGACGAATTTGAAGTCAAAAGAGGCTAGGAACATGCTAAAAATCTGGTGAAACAAATACAAGTTGCAAGAAGGGATAGGTTTCTAGAAGGATTGACCAAAATTTCACTCAAAACCATGCCTACCCCAGAAATTCATCAATGCCGTGTGTCACCTACTTGTTTTCCACCATAAAATTGAATTAAACAAGTCCATCCTCTCCCTATAAATACCCATGGCAGCAGCCTCATTGAAAGCATCCAGAAATTAACCATTCTCCAAGCCTTGCCTTGCCTCTCCCTACATATCTAAACTCCTTCCCATCCATTCCTCCACATAACCAACCCTTCAAAACATCACTCCAACCTTGAGTTGCAGCAAAGAAGAAGAGGAAAGTTCTTGTACGTGCTTGCTATCCAACATGGATCGTTGGAACGTTTAGGTGTTTTCTTTCTTTTGTTTTCAATGTATAATTCTGTTTATCTTTGTTTTGTGAACATGAGGAACTAAACCCCTATTTAGTTAGGGGGAAGTTTGAAGCCATGAACATGCTTGTGATATGAATTGATTTCTTCCAATTGTGATTTGATAAGTTGTGATTGCAATTCAATTATCTATTTTCTTCATAACTGATTCTTGTATGTTTATTAAGGATGCATACTTAGTTTTCATACATAAATTAGATGCTAGAATATAAATGAGTTTCACCTAATTGTTACAAGTTTATATTCATGAGTAGTGAAGGTTGCTTGTCACAATCGCGTTAATTGAATTCTTGGCAAACGTATCATGCATTCATAGTTACAATTGCCTCGTCAACACTTATGATTTTCATTGAACGTAATGATCTCTGATTGTATCTCTATTATGCATTCATATAGGGGACTTTTAGAGAATAATTTGGATTGTCGCATGCATTCATCCAATTCAATAAGTAAAGGAAAATCTGAGGGTTAATTTGTGCATTACGGTCAATCTGGGGTGTTGAGCATCATAGTTTATTGAAAAGCAATTGGAAATCGATTCATGTACAAGTGTGTCATGTGTGAAGAACGAACCTCTAACTAATCCATCCATCATCTTATTTCTCAAATTCGTTTTACAATCTGCCTAGCTAAAAATCTATTTAAGTTTTAGTTTATTTGTTCTACTTTCAACTTCACCAAACCCAAATCCCCCTTTTACTTTCTTGTTTTAAAGTCTTTTGTTTACATTTTTAACTTTGTTTTTTTTGTTTTTGAGTCAGTTTAGAGGTTTTAGCAAGCCCTCCTAATCCCCGGTTTAGAACGATCCCTACTTACATACTTTGCTACAATTATCAAAAGAGGGTTTAATTTGTGTGCTTATATTATTCGCATTAAAATTTTGGCGCCGTTGCCGGGGATTAGCAACTTTGCTAAATCCCCATTGTTTCTTTTTATTTTTTTTTTGTGTGTTTTAATTTTAGTTTTAATTTTATTTGATTTTGTTTATTTCAGGTACTAGTTTATGACTCGTAGTTCTCAACCAGTTCGTGCACATATATCGGAGTTTGACGACAATTTTGAACGAACTTTGAGAAGGAAAAGGAAAGTACCAGAACCTAGGCCATCTAGTTCTAGTTCTGAATCCGAATTTGAAGAAAAGGAGGAGGTAGAAAAAGACATGGAGGTGGACAATCGAACAATCAAAGAACTTTCAGCCTCGGGATTGGACAATGCCGTGCCTCTATGCATCCAATACCCCACAGCAGCCCGAGGAAAGACAGAAGAATTTGAATTGAAGTCAAGCTTGTTACACCACATTCCGAAGTACCATGGGTTGTCCATGGAAGATCTTAACAAACACTTGAAAGAATTCGAGGTGGTGTGTTCGAGCATGACCCCCGTCAATGTCGATGGGAGTATTTTGAAGATGAAAGCCGTCCCTTTTTCTCTCTTGGAAAAGGCGAATGATTGGTTGTACGAATTGGTGCCCGGAACCATCACATCATGGGAAAGCATGAAACGGGCCTTCTTGGAGAAGTTTTTCCCAACTTCTCGAGTCATCCTCCTACGGAAAAGGATAAGTGGAATTCAACAAGAAGAAGGTGAATCTTTTCCTACTTATTATGAACGTTTTAAATCTCTTGTTGCTTCTTGTCCACAACATCAGATGAAGGAGGAACTTCTTTTGCAATACTTCTACGAGGGGCTACTACCTATCGAAAGTCAAATGCTAGATGCCTCGGCGGGAGGAGCCTTGGTGGACAAGACCCCCACGGCAGCAAAGACTTTAATTTCCAACCGTGCGTTGAATGCTCAACAATACGAAGGCGTTGGACAAAGGAGTAACCCACGACCACATCAAGTCAATGAGGTAAGTGCCATAACCGAACTTCAAAATCAAATGGCTAACCTTACTACTTTGCTTTCTCAGGTGGTGGAAGGTCCAAAAGTGCAAAACGTGGCAGCTTGTGGCGTGTGTTCCATGCAAGGCCACCTTACGGACAAGTGCCCACAGTTGATAGAAAATGGAGGGTGGGAGACCCTCAATGCCGTGGGATTTGGCAACCAATACCAACCAAGGAATGACCCATTTTCCAATACTTACAATCCCGGTTGGCGTGATCATCCAAATTTCAAATGGCGAGAACCCCAACAAGGCCAACAACAAAGCGGATTTAGGCAACAACCCCCGGGTTTCTATCAAAAGCCGTTTGCACCAACTCAACCCCAAGCACAACCTGCCCAAAAGTCAGGTACTTCTATTGATAATGATCAGATTTTGAATTTACTAACTTCTATGGCGCAGAGCATGCAAACTAGGGACAAGAAGGTGGATGAGTTGGAGAAGCAAGTGGGACAAATTGCCGAGTTTATGGGGCAGTTTCGTGAGCAAGGCAAGTTGCCTAGCTCAACCGTAGTGAATCCAAAGGGTGGTTTCGAATCTTCAAAAGCCATAACTTTGCGGAGTGGGAAGCAAGTAGGATCTGACCCCCAACCTTCCAAATCACGTTTTAACGAGGTGGAGGAATTGTTAATTGAAGAGGAGGAACAAGGGAAGGCCACGGCAAGGGTGGACACACCAATGCCGCAAGCTTTAAGTGGGCCTAAACTATCCAATTCGTCCAAGGAAGGTAAGAACGTGTCAAATTCAGTTCCTACTAACGTTTTTCCTTCAAATGCTCATTTTCCAAATAGGTTTAAGCAAACAAAGAAAGAAGAAGCTGAAAAGGACATTCTAGAGACATTCCGGAAAGTTCAAGTTAACATTCCCCTTTTGGATGCAATCAAGCAAGTCCCGAGGTACGCCAAGTTCTTAAAGGAACTTTGCACCACAAGAAAGAGGATTTCGACCAAGGAAGTTGTGTAAGTAGGTGAGAATGTGTCGGCCATTTTGCAACGCAAACTGCCCCCCAAATGCAAAGATCCGGGTAGTTTTACGATTCCTTATGTCATTGGTAATACTAGGTTTGAATCTGCCATGCTAGACTTAGGTGCATCAATACATGTTATGCCATATTCAATTTATGCATCTATGAACCTAGGAGAGTTGAAAAACGATGGGGTAATCATACAATTGGCCGATAGATCTAATGCCTATCCAAAGGGAGTTTTGGAAGATGTTTTGGTGTAGGTTAATCATTTGATCTTCCCGGCGGATTTCTATGTACTTGAGATGGACGAATCGGACCATGCCCGGTCATTGCCCATCCTCCTTGGAAGGGCATTTATGAAAACTGCTCGTACGAAGATTGACGTATTTAATGGCACTTTAACGATGGAATTTGATGGGGAAGTTATCAATTTCAATCTTTCTGATTCTATGAAGTTTCCTAATGAAAATCATTCATGTTTTGCTATTGACGTAATTGATTCTTTGGCGCAGGACCATTTTGACAATTTGAAGGACGATGCACTTGAATTGGTCATTGCACAAGGAATGGACATGAAAAACATTGAAACAGCCACCAAGGAACCCCACGGCAAGAATGAGGAGTCCATTGCCGTGCCCCCTAGTGAGGAAGTCATTGAGATGGTGGCTGCCCTTGAGTCATTGCCATCACAATCCGGTAAGTTTTTGAAACCTATTTTAAGTTCAGTTTCGACTAATAAACTGCTTCCCTCAGTTGTGCAGCCACCTACACTTGAACTTAAGCCGTTGCCTAGTCACTTGAAATACGTTTTCTTGGGAGAAGATGAGACATTGCCTGTCATTATCTCATCCTCACTCACGGCACTAGAAGAGAGTAAGTTAGTGAGGGTGCTAAAGGAGTACAAAACGGCCATTTGATGGACATTGGCCGACATCAAGGGAATTAGCCCAACAACGTGCATGCATCGCATACTTTTGGATGAGGGGTCTAAAACATCTCGAGAGGCTCAACGCCGTCTTAACCCTCCTATGATGGAAGTTGTGAAAAAGGAGATCATAAAGCTTCTAGATTGTGGAGTTATCTATCCAATCTCAGATAGTAGGTGGGTTTCACCCGTGCAATGCGTACCAAAGAAATCCGGAGTGACAGTGGTAACTAATGCCGAGAATGAGCTTGTTCCTCAACGTATTCAAACCGGTTGGAGGGTGTGCATCAACTATAGGAAGCTAAACGCCACCACGAGGAAGGACCACTTCCCATTGCCATTCATTGACCAAATGCTTGAGAGGTTAGCGGGTTCTGCTTTCTATTGTTTTCTTGATGGTTATTCTGGTTATAATCAAATTGTCATTGCACCCGAGGACCAAGAAAAAACCACTTTTACATGTCCATTTAGTGCATTTGCATATCGTCGCATGCCTTTTGGTTTATGTAATGCACCTGCTACATTTCAAAGATGCATGATGAGCATATTTTCCGATTATGTAGAGAAAATAATTGAAGTTTTTATGGATGATTTTAGCGTCTTTGGTGATTCTTTTGATGGTTGCTTGCATAATCTAAGTTTGATCTTAAAACGTTGCGTTGAAACTAACCTTGTTCTTAATTGGGAAAAGTGTCATTTCATGGTTAAACAAGGCATAGTTTTAGGACATATTATCTCTGAAAACGGCATTGAGGTGGATAAGTCCAAAATAGATCTAGTACGTCACTTACCCTCTCCGACTTCGGTTAGAGAGGTTCGTTCGTTTCTTGGTCATGCATGATTTTATCGTAGGTTTATCAAAGATTTTTCGAAGATAGCACAACCTCTTTGCCGTCTCCTACAAAAAGAAGTGGCGTTTGAATTCACCAAGGAGTGCACGCCATCATTCAATCAACTCAAGGAGTTGTTGACCACGGCACCCATCATTGTTCCACCAGATTGGAGCCTACCTTTCGAGCTTATGTGCGATGCGTCCGACTACGCTTTAGGGGCTGTTTTGGGACAAAGGAAGGACAAAAAGCCACACGTCATCTACTATGCCTCACGGACGTTGAATGATGCACAATTGAACTATTCCACTACAGAAAAAGAACTTCTTGCCGTTGTTTTTGCTTTAGATAAGTTTAGATCATATCTAATTGGTACTAAAGTAATTGTTTTCACTGACCATGCAGCATTGAAGTACTTGCTCACCAAAAAGGAGGCCAAGCCACGGCTAATTCAGTGGATGTTGCTACTTCAAGAGTTCGACATAGAGATTCGTGACAAGAAGGGAAGTGAGAACGTAGTGGCTGACCACCTGAGCCTAATGGTGCATAATGAGGAGGCTTTGCCGATTTTGGAGACATTCCCCGATGAACAATTGCTATCCATAAAGGTTAGTGAGCCTTGGTATGCTGATTTGGTGAACGTTTTGGTGACAAAACGAATTCCAAGCACTTACACTAGGCACCAACGTGATAAACTTAGGCATGATGCACGGTTTTATGTGTGGGATGATCCATATTTGTGGAAATTTTGCCCGGATCAAATTGTTCGTCGTTGTGTGCATGATTCTGAATTTCGTTCAATTTTAAGTTTTTGTCACACATATGCATGTGGAGGGCACTTTGGCACACAAAGAACTGCCCTTAAGGTATTACAATGTGGATTTTATTGGCCTAGTATTTTTAAGGATGCTAGAACTTTTTGCTTAACATGTGATAAATGCCAACGAATGGGTAACATTGGTGCTAGGGACCAAATGCCGCAGGTTTCTATCCTAAATGTTGAAATTTTCGATGTTTGGGGTATTGATTTCATGGGTCCCTTTCCTTCTTCGTATGGTTTTATATATATTTTGCTTGCGGTTGATTATGTGTCAAAGTGGGTGGAAGCAAAGGCCACCCGAACTAATGATTCTAAAGTGGTTGCAGATTTTATTAGAACTAACATTTTTGCAAGGTTTGGCATGCCACGAGTGATCATTAGTGATGAAGGGTCACACTTTTGCAACCGGACCATTGAGGCGTTATTGAGGAAATACAATGTCAATCATAAGGTTTCTACGCCTTATCATCCTCAAACTAATGGCCAAGCCGAGGTTTCCAACCGTGAGATCAAGCAAATCCTAGAGAAGACCGTTGGGCCAACGAGGAAGGATTGGAGTTTACGGTTAGATGATGCACTTTGGGCGTATCGTACGGCGTACAAGACACCCATTGGAATGTCTCCCTTTCGGCTTGTCTATGGCAAACCGTGCCATCTCCCCGTTGAGTTGGAGCACAAAGCTTATTGGGCCGTCAAGAAGTTTAACATGAACCTCGATGAAGCGGGAAGTCACCGGAAGTTCCAATTGAATGAGCTTGATGAGATACGGCACGAGGCATACGAGAACGCAAGCATTTACAAGGAAAATACCAAGGCGTTCCATGATAAGATGATTAGAGGCAAAACGTTCGCAATTGGGCAGAAAGTGCTATTGTTCAATTCCCGTTTACGTTTGTTTCCCGGTAAGTTACGTTCCAAGTGGATTGGACCTTTTGTTATTACTAATGTTTTTGTTCATGGTGCGGTCCAAATCCAAAGCTTGAAAACGGGACACGAATTCAAGGTGAACGGGCATCGTTTGAAGCCGTACTACGAGAACTTTGAGGAGCATACCGTGGATGACATTCCCTTGCATGCCGTGGACTCCATTGAGGAGTGAATGGGTTCTTCGTCCGGCTGTACGACGTTAAAGCAAGCGCTTCTTGGGAGGTAACCCATGTATTCAAATAAGGAAGATCTACGAATCGCTTCACAATCGGAAACTGGGAAATAAAGAAACATAGCATAATACAAGAGGGAGCCTTCACAAAGGTTGCTTGGGAGAGGTCGCAGTAGTCGGCGGAATCTCAACAGTAGGTGGGGCCACGGAAGGAGGAGGTATCGAAGGTTGATCAGTTGAAGCTTCACTACGCGGTGCCGCCCCAGAAGACGAGGGCAGATGCTGTTGGAACAAACCCACAAACCTCTGATGATCAAGTAAGATCTGACCATCAGATTCCTGCATCTGGTCAATTTTCCTCTTCATGTTTGTGGCATAGTTGTGTGCGAGCTTGTGCAGCTGTTTATTCTCATGCTTGAGCCCTCTAATCTCCTCTTTGAGACTCATTACTTCAGTCGCCAACGATTCAACTTGACGGGTTCGAGCAAATAGGCGTTGGGCCATGTTGGACACAGAACCCGCACACTGCACGCTAAGAGCCAGAGACTCCTTCACAGCCAACTCATCAGATCGTCTAGAGAGCAGTCTGTTATCTCTAGGGGTGACAAGGTTCCGGGCCACCACCGCAGCGGTCATGTCATTTTTCATCACCGAATCCCCAACAGTAAGAGGACCAGTAGGGGATATGAAGGATGGGCGCCATATGTTGTCTGGAGAAGGCGGAGCTGCCTCTTCACCAAGGTTCAAGTCAAATTGACGGTCGGAAGGGCCAGACATTTTCAGAGGTGTTAAAGAAAGAAGAGGTCGGACAAGTCAAGATCGTAGAAGTGCAAGAAGGGAGTTTTTACAGGCAGAAATTCAAGTGTACTTTGAACGTCCTGCATACCTCTATAAAAAACAGCACGAGATGGGATTTCAGAGATCGAAGAGGCCAACTCAAAGATCGAAGAGGCGCCAGCTTTTCTCAAAAGTTGGGCTTGCTCACAAACCACCGATTCCAGATATCAAAGAGTGTCAGCTTTCTCAGCCTCGTCACACGCAAACTCAGCTTTACGAAAATCACGGGCAGTCTGTCGTAGCGCCGATTCCAACCATCTGTCTCTTTCAGCCTCGTCAGCACTGGTCACATGCAATCTCTGCCCTCAATGAAGCTCAGAACTCGAAGCGCAAATTCTGGATATTAAAGAGGCATCTGCTTTATCGAGACGTGTCAGTATCTGTCAAACTGCACATCTGCGTTGCGTAAATCACGCGCAATCTGTTGAATATTTCTGGAGAAGCAAAATGCACGTGAAAACTACTGTTAAATTATTCCAGACTTGCCGACACGAGTAATGGAACAATGCCTTCCCAGCCATTAAGAAAATTCTATAAATGTTGAACTTCAAAGTGAGGCAGCCTCACCCAACTTTCAGCCGCACTTAACCTTTCATCCTCTCTGAAATGGCTTTCCAACAAACACTCTCGAGTCACTCAGTGTTCCTCATCCCCTGGGATACCTCTGCAAACAAATCTTCAAGAGCAAAAGTATTTCATATCATGAAGGTAGAGAGCAAGAGTATCTCATATCATGCATTCTCCATGTCCTTTTCCTTGTCTTTGTTCTAACCTGCAGGACATGGAGAAATTGCTCTCGAGTACTCGTCTTCCACTGCTGATGTACTTCCAAAGAAGCTGCCACATCTACCTGAAGAACAGATAAGGCAAGCGAAAATGATACCAGCAACATGTAGAGACAACGTGCAGAAGAAACAAGCAGAGAAGAATGCAGCTTGCTCATTCAACACAGCACAAGGAGTCTGAGTTGAAGAACTAAAGAAGCTACCACATCTGCTTGGAGAACAAATAAGGAATTGAGCCTGCACAATCAACTCGAGAGCACAAGGAGTCTGAGTTGAAGAACTCAAGAAGCTTCAACAACATCGCCAAAGAGCAGAGCTTCGCCGTACAATTCCAATCCAGTTCAAGATCAAAGCTGTGGAAAGGCAACAAGATCATCTACCTCCATAACCAGATTTGCGTTCCTAAACTCTACTCTGTTTAATTTTTACTTTGCCATACTTGTCATGTTTATTCGTTGTTTGTTTGTGTGAATTTATGCTTGAAACATTGAGGACAATGTTTGATTTAAGTGTGGGGGGGGGGGTAACCATTGTTTTGCATGAAGAAATTCTTTGCATGAAATTCGTAGGAATTTATCACCCATTACTTCTAGTGTTGTTCCTTGCTGTTTTAAGTGTTTTTAAGCTATTTTGGAATGTTTTAGTGTGTTTTGACACAAAAATCCTAAAATATCATAAAAATTTGAAAAATTGTTGTGAAAAGCCTAAAAAGAGTGTTTTGAGTCGTTTTTGTTTATTTTGTGTCTTAGGGTACATTCCAACACAATGATGAGGATTTGGTTTTTAATTACATGACTGTTAAAGAGAGTTATAAACATGGATGAACATTTGATTTACTCTTTGGTGTATGCTTGGTTGTGGTTATAATTTATGAATTCACATGCAATCATAAAGGAAAAATTAGTTTTTGTAACATGCTTGAAGGAAGGAACTCAAACAAACGCTACAACCTTGTGAGACTTGAGCCTAAACGTTATTTGGAGAGTTGATAATCTGTGCATTATTGTTTTCTAAGTCGTTGCATGATCTCATTATTCTTTGCTTGGTTACTACTTAGAAGGCGTTTCATCATTTAGTTCCAAATGCTAGAACTCATGCCCATTTCATTCAAAGCATGTTATTGATTAGCATAACACATATTCAAGATAAAGTTGTGTAGTGACCACCACCTTAGCCAAAAAGCCGTGAATCCCTATGTCATTATGTTTTGTAGGTGTTAACCCCATTGAGCCTTGTTTAGCCTTTTCTTTGTTAACCCACATTACCCTCACCTAGCCTAGATTAGGACTATCCATACCCTCGTTCTTAAAGTATAGTAAGCATGATTCAAATTGAATCCCTTTGTGGCAGAAACCAAGTGTGGGGGAAGTTTTTATTTTGTCAATTGTGTGCCATAGGCACGGGTAGAAAGAAAAAAAAAAATTTCGTGGAAAAAGAAAAAAAAATAAAGAAAAAAATATGAAAAGTATGAAAAAAAAAAAGAGTTGAAAAGATGTGAAAAAATGTTCCAAAGTATTGTTTGTTGAAGTAAGGGTCCAAAACAATGAATTCGACCCTAAGGAGTTGTCTAAGTCTTCCCCTTGTGTTTTAAAGTGAATTTCTACAATCTAAGTGAATTCTAAGTCTTAATTTCATTACTTTGCGTACTAATGCTTGAAGAACGTTTGTTTTCCCTATCCTTTCTTTGTTAACCAATACCCCAAGCCCCGTTGCAACCCTTAACTTCTATCTTGAGTGTTATGTGTTTCAATTTGTGGAGTTTGAATTTGGTATGAGCATATGGTGTCACTGGTTCTCGCATCTAAGTAGTAGCATTCCATTCATGAGATCATATCTAAACATGCTTGTTAACTCCGGAAATTGCGTTCTTTGTGATACATATATGTGAGCATTCGTTTTTATATCTACATCAATTCTCTCACATATAACTAGTATAGGGTGTGTAGTTAGAAAATCCGAGTGAAAATAGAGTGCATATCTTGTAAGGATTGAGGGAATTCTCTAAGGCATATTACTACATTCAAAACATTGTTTTAATTGGTTAATTGTGAACTAGTAAGTAGTGACTATGATTAAGTATGTGCTTAAGTGTTAAATTGACTCAAATATGTGGGAATGATAATCTTTAACATGTCATGTGCATTGGAAATCCCTGAGGCAAACGTTGGAAGGTTTAGGTTATGTTTGTTGGTTTTGTTTTGTTTTATTTCTTTGTTTTGCTCGAGGACTAGCAAAAGCTAAGTGTGGGGGAATTTGATAGGAGCATTTTTATACGACTTAATTGGCTTGTTCTCATGCATTTATGTTGTTTTTCCTTAGTTAGTTGAGTGTTTAAAGTCATTTTCGTGCAATTTCAGGTTTTATTGTCAAAGTATGCAAAAAGGAGCATTTTGGAGCTTTTAGGAGCAAAATTGGGCTTGGAATGAAGTGCATATGCATGGAGCAAGGAGTTTGGACGAATTTGAAGTCAAAAGAGGCTAGGAACATGCTAAAAATCTGGTGAAACAAATACAAGTTGCAAGAAGGGATAGGTTTCTAGAAGGATTGACCAAAATTTCACTCAAAACCATGCCTACCCCAGAAATTCATCAATGCCGTGTGTCACCTACTTGTTTTCCACCATAAAATTGATTTAAACAAGTTCATCCTCTCCCTATAAATACCCATGGCAGCAGCCTCATTAAAAGCATTCAGAAATTAACCATTCTCCAAGCCTTGCCTTGCCTCTCCCTACATATCTAAACTCCTTCCCATCCATTCCTCCATATAACCAACCCTTCAAAACATCACTCCAACCTTGAGTTGCAGCAAAGAAGAAGAGGAAAGTTCTTGTACGTGCTTGCTATCCAACATGGATCGTTGGAACGTTTAGGTGTTTTCTTTCTTTTGTTTTCAATGTATAATTCTGTTTATCTTTGTTTTGTGAACATGAGGAACTAAACCCCTATTTAGTTAGGGGGAAGTTTGAAGCCATGAACATGCTTGTGATATGAATTGATTTCTTCCAATTGTGATTTGATAAGTTGTGATTGCAATTCAATTATCTATTTTCTTCATAACTGATTCTTGTATGTTTATTAAGGATGCATACTTAGTTTTCATACATAAATTAGATGCTAGAATATAAATGAGTTTCACCTAATTGTTACAAGTTTATATTCATGAGTAGTGAAGGTTGCTTGTCACAATCGCGTTAATTGAATTCTTGGCAAACGTATCATGCATTCATAGTTACAATTGCCTCGTCAACACTTATGATTTTCATTGAACGTAATGATCTCTGATTGTATCTCTATTATGCATTCATATAGGGGACTTTTAGAGAATAATTTGGATTGTCGCATGCATTCATCCAATTCAATAAGTAAAGGAAAATCTGAGGGTTAATTTGTGCATTACGGTCAATCTGGGGTGTTGAGCATCATAGTTTATTGAAAAGCAATTGGAAATCGATTCATGTACAAGTGTGTCATGTGTGAAGAACGAACCTCTAACTAATCCATCCATCATCTTATTTCTCAAATTCGTTTTACAATCTGCCTAGCTAAAAATCTATTTAAGTTTTAGTTTATTTGTTCTACTTTCAACTTCACCAAACCCAAATCCCCCTTTTACTTTCTTGTTTTAAAGTCTTTTGTTTACATTTTTAACTTTGTTTTTTTTGTTTTTGAGTCAGTTTAGAGGTTTTAGCAAGCCCTCCTAATCCCCGGTTTAGAACGATCCCTACTTACATACTTTGCTACAATTATCAAAAGAGGGTTTAATTTGTGTGCTTATATTATTCGCATTAGGTAGGAGTCCCCCAAGTCTCCGGTCGAGGGAGTTGACGAATGAGGCATTTCCTTTCTAAGCGGTAGCCCAAAACTCATCCTTCATATATATTTGTTATGAAAGTTGTTAGGCCCAAAGAAGATGAGGCCTAGACAATTTTATTTTTTTCGATTTTTCAAATTTTCGAATTTCCGAAAAAAAAAAAAAAATATATATATATATATATATATATATATATATATTTGTTTTTTTAAGCTTTGTAGGTGAAGCTTTGAGGTTAAAGCTTTGTTGGGTACCATGAATTGATTTTGCTTCACACTATCTTGATCAAGAGTGTGTGAAGCTTTTATAGGTGAAGCTTTTGTAGGTGAAGCTATTGTGGGTGAATGATAAGAGCATATTTATGCGACTTAGTTAGCTTGTTCTTGTGCATTTATGTTGTTATTTCTTAGTCAACTATGTATTTTAAACTATTTTCGTGTGTTTGTAGGTCCTAATAATAAAGTTGGCAAGAAAGTGCATTTTGGTGCATTTTGGAGCAATTTTGGGCTGAAATGGATTGGATGCATATGGAGCAAGTTGGATGGACGTTTTTGGTGTTTTAAAAAGGGTTCCAACATATGCAAAAATATGAATAATGAAGTTGAAGTGTGGAAGTGTGCAGATACATACACTTAAGGAACAATTTGAAAGGAAAAGAAGTGAAAGATGTCATTTGTTGGATTGCTTTACAAGTTGTATTCACATTTCCAGCAACTACAAACATAATTGCAAGTTGAAATGATGCATAGCATGTCTGTGAAAGTATCTAGCAGCAGGTGCATGTGTGAAGAGGTGTAAAGTGGCCAAAAGTTGGTGTTTGCAAAAAGAAATGATGCAAAACATGTGTGTGAAAGTTGTCTAACAGCTAGGACATGTGGAAGTGATCTGGAACACAAGGCAAATAGTGCAGATATCCACCCATGCTGTGCACATTCATTGTCCCCTCCAACATTTCAGATTTCATGCACCATTTCATCACTTTAACCTCTACTCCATGCACTCATTGCTGCACCATTCCTTGTCCCCTCCATCATATCAGATTGCATGCACCATTTCATCACTTTAACCTCCATTCCCTGCACTCATTGCTGCACAATTCCATGTCCCATTCAATGAATCATTTCAGCACCACTCCATTGAATCATTGTTGCACACACCACTCCATTTTACCCCCTATGTCGTGCACTCCTCTATAAAAGGAAGTGTGTGTAACAGCCAAGGGGAAGGAGATTTGGAGATCCATCAACATAATCCACCCATCCACCCTCCACCATAACTCACCTATATTCATCCACCACCATAATTT
The DNA here is from genome assembly GCF_916048215.2 of Malus sylvestris. NCBI lineage: Eukaryota > Viridiplantae > Streptophyta > Magnoliopsida > Rosales > Rosaceae > Malus > Malus sylvestris. The sequence goes on along the minus strand of NC_062264.1, from coordinate 33,436,657 downwards.
ACCACTCATCTATCAAACCACACCTTGTGCCGCACAAAGAGAAGAATGAGGACCCTTGGACGTGCTTGCCATTCAAGTTAGATTGTTGGAGCGTTTTTAGGTGTTTTCATTCTTTGTTTTCAATGTTTAAGTTTATGTATCTTTGTTTTGTGAACATGAGGAACTAAACCTTTCTTTGCTAGGGGTGATTTCAAAGCCACGATTACGTGTGCAATATGGGTTGATAAATTCCAGTTATAAGTTCTTGAATCGTGAATGCAATTGGCTTAACTATTTGATTGATAACTTATTTGTATTTGTTGATTAAGGGTTGACACTTAATTAGCATGCATAAATCTGTTGCTAGAATATAAGAAAGTTTCACATAATCGTTACAAACTTATATTTACAAGTAGTGGATGTCACTTATAAACGATCGCGTTAAGTTTAATTCCTAGCAGGAGTGACATGACGTCATAGTTGCAAGTGTTTTGTCAATGTTTATGATTTTCATTGAACGTAATAATCTTTGATTGTATCTTTATTATGATGTCATGTAGGGAACTTTTGAAGAATACTTTGGGTTGTCGAATGATGTCATCCAATCCAATAATACAAGGAAAATATGAGGGTTAACTAGTGATGTCACGGTTAATTTGGGGCATTGTCGTTTATAATTCAATGAAGGAGTAACTGGAAATTGATTTGTTTACATACATGTCATGTGTGGAGAAAGAGCCTCTAGCTAGCTTATCATCCATCTAATTCAACCAAATTCGTCCAAAATCTGTCTTAAATTTTAGTTACTTGTTTTTATTTTAAATTCGTCCAAAACTCAATCCCCCTTTACTTTAGTGTGTCTAATTAGTTAGAATCTGTTTTAGTTTGTGTTTTTAAGTGTTTTGATTTAAGTAAAAGTCAATTTTCGTCCAAAGTCATTCCTAGTGTCTAATTTAAGTTTATTTGGTTGTTTGAAGCTGTTTTGAGTATTTTAACTTTGCTTTGAGTCTTGTGAGTATTCTTAAGTGTTTTTAAGTTTAGTTTTATGTTTTTGAGTCAATTTAGAGGTTATTAGCAAGCCCTTCTAATCCCGGTCCAGAACGATCCCTACTTATACATATACTACAATTGTCAAAAGAATGTTTAATTTGTGTGTTAAGATAATTTTCGCATTAGTGAAGCTTTTGTGAGTGAAGCTTTGGAGTTGAAACTTTGTAGGTGAAGCTTTGTAGGTGAAACTTTGGAGTTGAAACTTTTGTTGGGTACCATGAATTAATTTTGCTTCACATTATCTTGATCAAGATAGTGTGAAGCTTTTGAGAATTTGTAGTTGTCCTCCATTGAAGAAGTTTTGTTGAATTTCTCAATTTCTTTTTTTTTTAATTTTATTTGGGAAAATTAGAAATTTGAAAATATGGGAGAGCCAACATATACAAATTTTGCTTCCACATTGTTGAGCAAAAGATTGTGATGTAAGCCACACCTTGTAGTAGTGGAAGGTTTGGATGAACCATATAAATTGAATTTGCTTCGAACAGTTTTGATCAAGAGTGTGTGAAGCTTTCTACGAGTTGTAGTTGCCCTTCATTGATGAAGCTTTTGTTGGCACCATAAATTGGTTTTGCTTCACACTGTCTTGATTAAGAGTGTGTGAAACTTTTGAGAATTGTGGTTAAAGTCTTTTGATGAGGCTCTTGTTCGCACCATAAATTGGTTTTGCTTCACACATTCTTGATTAAGAGTGTGTGAAGCTTTTGAGAATTGTGGTTGCCCTCCATTGATGAAGCTCTTGTTGGCACCATAAATTGGTTTTGCTTCACACTGTCTTGATCAAGAGTGTGTGAAGCTTTTGAGAATTGTGGTTGCCCTCCATTGATGAAGCTCTTGTTAGCACCATAAATTGGTTTTGCTTCACACTGTCTTGATCAAGAGTGTGTGAAGCGTCTTGATCAAGAGTATGTGAAGCTTTTGAGAATTGTGGTTACCCTCCATTGATGAAGCTCTTGTTGGCACCATAAATTGGTTTTGCTTCACACTGTCTTGATTAAGAGTGTGTGAAGCTTTTGAGAATTGTGGTTGAACTCTTTTGATGAAGCTCTTGTTAGCACCATAAATTGGTTTTGCTTCACACTGTTTTGATCAATAGTGTGTGAAGCTTTCTACGAGTTGTAGTGTTTGCATTGTTACAAAGGAAAAATGTCTGAAGCAAATGCAAAAAGGCTGAATAACTTGATCTTCATATGCCATGTGCTAAAGTTATTGTTGGCTTACAATAAGACTTTGTTGGTGACTATAACTCTTGTTGAGCATAAGTGCTCCCCTAGTTGAGTTGTCAAGCTTTTTATTATTTGTGAATGCTAAGAGTTCACATGTACAAGTTGTACCACTCGTCTTCTGGTAGGTGAATGAATGGTGAGTCGCTTTCATCACTTGGTTGGTGGTACGAAGATGAGTTCCTTCATCACATTTCATCACATTTCATGACCTGGTTGGTGGCACGAAGATGAGTTCCTTTTTCACCTGCTTGGTGGCATGAATGACAAGTTGCCAAATGATATTAGAGTACGGGTTGTACATTTCATCACCTGGTTGGTGGCATGAAGGAAAGTACGGGTTGTATATTTCATCACCTGGTTGGTGGCATGAAGATGAGTTCATTCTTCACCTGGTTGGTAGCATGAGTGGCAAGTTGCCAAATGATATTAGAGTACGGGTTGTACATTTCATCACCTGGTTGGTGGCATGAAGGAGAGTACGGGTTGTACATTTCATCACTTGGTTAGTAGCATGAATGAGAGTACGGGTTGTACATTTCATCACCTGGTTGGTGGCATGAAGATGAGTTCCTTCTTCACATTTCATCATCTGGTTGGTGAGAATAAGGGCAAGGTGTCGAGTCACATTGTACAATGTGAGTTTACTTGTAATAGTACTTCAAATGATCAGCGTTCCATGGATGGCCAATGATTTTGCCATCAGAGCTTCTAAGCTTGTAGGAGCCAAGACGACTGATGCCAACAACTTCAAATGGTCCATCCCAATTTGGACTAAGTGTTCCTTCACTAGGGACTCTGTCGCAGAGTAATCTTTTCTTCAATACCTAGTCCCCCACTTTGAAAGAACGAGGTTTGACCCTTGAGTCATAGTAGTTAGAGATGCGCTGCTTGTAGGCGACATTCCTCAAGTGAGCCTGGTTTCTGTGTTCCTCGACTAGATCTAAGTAAAGGGTAAGTTGTTTGTCATTTTCGCTTTGCACGTAGTTTTGGACTCGGAGCGTTGCTTGCTCAAGCTCAACTGGGACAACTACCTTTGTACTAAAGGCAAGTGAGAATGGGGTTTCTCCTGTTGATGTCCGATATGAAGTGCGGTATGACCAAAGAACTTGGGGTACAAATTCTGGCCAACAACCTTTAGCTTTGTCAAAGCTGGTTTTCAAAGTTCGCTTGATTATTTTGTTGATGGCTGGGGAGGTAAAACATAAGTTAATATTGAACTTAAAGAAAAACATCCTGAACTTATTGTTGTCGAACTGTTGCCCATTGTCAGTGACTATCGCATTAGGAATGCCGAATCTAATAAAGGATGTTCTTCCATACGAAGCCTTTTATTTTTGCCTCAGTAATGGTTGCCAAGGATTCTACTTCAGCCCACTTTGTGAAGTAGTCAACTGCAACGATTGCATAGCGAGCCTTACCCTTCCCTGCAGGCATTAGGCAGATCAAATCAAGTCCCCATTGGGCAAAGAACCAAAGGCTGATCATAGGAGTGAGCAGCTCGGGAAGGGAGTGAGGAATAGTTGCGTAATGTTAACACTTATCACATGAGCGAGATATTCTGATAGCATCTTGGTGGAGTGTTGGCTAATAATATCCTTGGCGAAAAGCCTTGTGTACTAGGGATCAAGATCCAGCATGATTTCCGCAGACTCCTTCATGTATTTCCCTAAGGACAATTTCCGCCTCTGCGGGCATAAGGTATCTTAGGTATGGTAGGTTAAAACCCCGCTTGTAGAGTTGGTCATTAATGATTAAGTAACGGGTAGCCTTGTATCGAATCTGCTTAGCTTGGACTTTGTTATTTGGAAGGGTGCCATGAGCAAGGAATCTATAAATTGGGGTAATCCAACTACCCCCTATTGTAAGTTGCACACTTCCGCCATGGTGCTTGGTGCTGCCAACAATTCGACTTGAATTTTTCTCCCAATCTTGTCTTCCACCGTTGAGGCGAGGTAAGCCAAAGCATATGCATAACTGTTTACTGCTCGAGGAATTTGGGTGATCTGGTAATGGAAGTGCTTGAGCAACAATTGTGTTTGTGCCAGATATGCTGCCATGGAGTTATCTTTAGCGTCAAAGTTATTGGTGACCTGGTTAACCACCAATTAGGAGTCACTAAAGATATCAATTCGTTTAACCCAAAGGTGTTTGGCTAATCGTAAGCCTGCTAAAAGGGCTTCATATTCGGCCTCATTGTTCGACGCCTTGAATTTGAAACGAATAGCATACTTCATCACCACTTTGTCATGGGTCGTAAGGACTAGTCCTACTCCACAACCATGTTGGTTGGACAAGCCATCAACATATAGACTCCATGCTGGGGCTGTTGGTTCTATTTTTTGAGCTTCCGATGGTAATGAAACCACTTCTTTAGGCGTAGAAACAATGTCAACAGGATATGTGAAGTCGACGATGAAGTCTGCCGCTGCTTGGCCCTTTTCAGCTGCCTTTGGCTGTTATGAGATGTCAAACTCACCCAATGATATCGCCCATTTTATCATTTGCCCCGAAGTGTCAGGATTTTGGAGTATCTGTCGAAAATGATGATTGGTAAGCACGATGATGGAGTGTTCTTGGAAGTAAGGGCGAAGTTTTCGAGTAGACATGACCAATGCTAGAGCCAATTTCTCAATGTTAGAGTATCGTGTCTCTGCATCTTGTAAGGCTTTGCTAGCGTAGTAGACATGCTGTTCGACATTACCATTATTTCGAATGAGAACGAAACTTACTGCTGAAGCCGATACCGATAGATAGATAATGAGAGTGTCACCAACCTTAGGTTTAGAGAGCAGAGGGGCTTTACTCATGTAGTCTTTGAGGTTCTTGAATACCTCGGCACATTCATCAGTCCATGTAATGTACTTCTTACTTCCCTTAAGTGTTTTGAAGAAAGGAGCACATCTGTCTGTGGCATTAGAGATGAACCTAGTTAAGGCTGCCACCTTGCCAGTAAGGCTCTGGATGTTTTTTGAAGTTACCGATTCCTTCATGTCGAGGATTGTTTTGATCTTCTCGGGATTAGCCTCAATGCCTCGTTGGCTTATCATGAAGCCTAAGAATTTGCCAGAGCCCACGCCGAAGGCACATTTGTTAGGGTTCAACCTTATTCGATACCTCTTCAAAATGGTGAAAGTTTCACATAGGTTAGCGATGTGTTGGTCAGTATGTTTGCTTTTGACTAGCATATCATCAACGTAAACTTCCATGCTCTTCCCAATCTGTTCGGCGAACATTAAATTCACTAGTCTCTGATAAGTCACTCCTGCATTCTTTAGGCTGAAGGGCATGACTTTATAGCAATATAGTCCTCTGTCAGTAGTGAAAGTTGTGTGTTTTTGGTCCGGAGGGTTCATGAGGATTTGGTTATATCCAGAGTAAGCATCCATGAAGCTCAGGAGTTCACACCCTGCCATAGAGTCTATAAGTCTATCAATGAGAGGAAGAGGAAAGTTATCCTTCGGGCATCTTTTGTTTAGGTCGCTGTAGTCGACACACATTCTCCACAAGACTTTTTGGAACAGAAGACTTTCTTTGGTCAGATTTTTCTTAATAAGAACCACATTTGCTACCCATGTTGGGTAATTGACTTCGCGGACGAAGCTTATGCCTTTGAGTTTTTCAACTTCTGCCTTCATTGATTCGTATCATTTAGCGTCATAAGATCTTCGCTTTTGTCTCACCGGCTTGGTCTTGGGGTCAATACTCAAGCGATGACATATGATATCGAGAGAGATGTCTGGCATGTCCTCGTATGACCAGGGGAATACCTTAGTGTTTTCTTGCAAAAAAGAGATCAATGCCAACTGAATAGGTGGTGACAAGGTGGTGCCAATCTTCACCATGCGATATAGAAACCTTCTCTAGCTCTTCAGCGGGTTGTGCTTGCTGGGTGAAAGAATCATCTCGAGGATCGTCGGGTTGACTGTTGCCACCATGAAGATCCAAGTTGGCTTCGTCCGGGCTGGTCTTTATGACTTGGTCATGTATAGAAAAGGTTTCCTTGGGCACATGCATGTGTTGTTGCTTGACCGAAATGTTGTAACATGACCGTGCACTAAGTTGATCTCCTCTGATGTAACCATTGCCATATGGGGTTGGAAATGTCATCAACAACATATGTGTGAATACCATGGCCTTGAGATCATTGATGCTTGTGCGTCTAAAGATGACATTGTATGCCATTGAGCAATCAACTACCAGGAAGTTAGTGGTAATGGTAGTTGTGTAAGGGTCTGTACCAATGGTGAAAGGTAAGTGTATGCTCCTTATAGGTTGCACGATATCACCGGAAAAGCTTATCAGAGGAGAAATCAAGCGATCGAGCAAATGTTCAGCTATATTAAGTGCCCTGAAAGCTTCAACAAACATGATATTGACCGAAGCCCCGTGTTTACCAATATTTGTCGTACTTCAAAGTTGGTTATGTGAGCCTCCACGATCAGTGGATCGTTATGAGGGTAGATGATATCTCTTTCTTCCTTAGGGTAGAAACATATTGGATCTCAGTTAGGCTTTTGATACTTGTCTCCCCTGATGTCTTCCACGTGAAACACTTGGTGGCCAGGCCTTAAAGCTCGTTCGCTGTTCTTCATGGCCCTATTGGAAGATTCAGATATAGGTGTGCCGCCGCTTATGGAATATATCACATTCACTTGGCGTTGGTTACGGTTATCCCTTAAAGAGTGAAGAAGGAATCGATCAATTTTTCCTTCACGCGCCAAAGCTTTAATATGATCACGAAGGGTGATACACTTCTCGTCGTCATGGCTGTTATGCTCATGGTAGCAGCAAAACATGCCCGTGTTTTTCGTGGGCTTGTAACCCGATTGCCTCGGCATTGACTTCGGTATTAGATGTGCTATGCTAGGGTAAATGGCCACGCATATGGCATTCAAAGGTGTGTATGTCTCATACCTCGGGGCAGAGCCTGTCCTGACACGTGTTTGGCCTATTGTGTTGACTGCCTGGAGACGGGCATTATCATGGCGATACCCTTGGTTATCGCGATAATGTCTTTTACTTTTTTTTTCTAAAATGAGATTGGTGAGGATGGAAATCTTTCTTTTTGCCCTGAGGTTGATATGTCTGTTGACTTGGCGAAGTATTAAGTAAGGCAGAGGGAGGCACTGTTGCCGTTTGGAAAGTCGAGGTCTTCTCATTTGGTTGGATCTGGCTTCCACTGCCTACTTGCTGATAATGGGTGGCTGTGGGGGGTTTCCCTTGATATGTCATTGCCTCGGTGGAGGCATGATTGTAAGCCTATGCCATCACTTCAGAGTAAGTCTTCCAAGTGTTGGCATTGTTCATGTACTTGAATAAACAATCACGTAGGCCTGTCGTGAAGGCTTTGAGGGCAGTCTTATCGTCTGCCTCGGCACAACAGGAATACTCATGGCTCATACATACGTAATGACTCATCTGGTTTTTGGTGAATAGTTTACAAGTCATCTGCAGAGTGTAAGTGATTGATATGGAAAATATGTTGAGAAACAAATAGTTTCCTCAATTCCTCAAATGAGTCTATCGTCTCAGGTGGAAGATGGCAATACCAGTTTAGAGCTCCGCCAGAGAGGGTGGAGGGGAAGAGAAGACATCGCTCTTCGTCGGTATGCATCCGGTATGCCATGGTGGACTCAAAGAGGTTAAGGTGTTCAATCGGGTCCTCTTTTCCAGTATAGAGTTGCAAGCCAAGCTTCAGCTTTATCTTTGCTCAGAGGGGGTGTCAAGGATCCTCCTTGTAAGAGGGCCAGGCCTAGGTTGGTTCCAATCAGGTATCTCAGCTTGTCGTTTAGCCTTCAACTTGTTTACTTCCTTAAGGAGTTGTAGGAGAAGAGGGTCCTGAGTGAAGTCACGTACCACTGAAGTTTTCTTTCGTAAATCTCCATCTCATCTTGGAAGTAGGAAGGTTTAATCAAGAGCATGTGATTTTTCCCTGGAGTCGTTGTACTAACTTCCAAGGTATGTCTGTCAAAACATCTCTGAGTCCCCTATACCTTCGTGTTCCTCAAGGACTTGTTTCCCTTTCCCCAAATTGGTAGCTAACCTGGGACATGGGAGGGGACCGAGTCTTTCAAAGACCCTTGGGTCATTGATCTTCGAGCTTACATGGATTGGATTGTCTCGACGTTGCTATAAAAAGTCTCGACAGTCGTGAAAGACAGCTTTCAATCATTCCACTCATTCTGTAAGGAGGTGTTTTCTTCCACTCCTCATGTTTCAGGTCGAAGCAGCTAGGTTGAGAGAAGTCTCATGTTGGTCGCCATTCGATGAGTAACTTGTTCCTCAACAGGAATACCCATGTCAAGGGCAAATGACCCTCCGTGTTGGGGGCACCCAGTTGATGGTTGACTTCCACAAGGGTGATGAGCTCGTGTGTTTTAGTATATCTAGCCTCGTGGAGTATCTCGAATACCTTCTCATACTGCTCTTGGAGGATCTCATTCTTCATCGCTATCTTGTTGTTCTGAGCTTCTAGCTCATCGACTTTAGCCTAAAGAGCAAACTTTTTTTGTTCCTTCCTTCGTTGCTTCGCACCAGGTGTAAGAGGGGTGTCATTCTGTGTGTTGTGGCTTCCTGCGCTCCTCATGTTGGAAAGGGATGCCTGGTCAAAAGAGTATGTACGAACGGTGGAAACCAGCTTAACAAAGCTGAAGAGAGTGGGAATAAGTGTCGTTCCCACAGACAGCGCCAAATGTTGATGCACAAAATCAGTGAGGACTTTGGTACAACATAAAGTGTTAAGTTTGTGACCTTCGCTAGATTGCTCCGGTCACTAATGTGGATAAGTATGTAAATGGATAGAGACAGGGAAGCAAACACAAGATGTACGTGGTTCACCCAGATTGGCTACGTCCACGGAGTAGAGGATTTCTTATTAATTGTGAAGGGTTTACACAAGTACATAGGTTCAAGCTTTCTTTTTGTGAGTACTAGTGAATGATTTAGTACAAATAACATTAGGAAATATTGTGGGAGAATGATCTCCTTTTATAGAAGAGAGTTTCTAGTTTTGTTCTGATTGTGACACGTGTCGTGTTGTGATTAGCTTTCGATGTTGACACGTGTCGCGCTATGATTGGCTTCTGATGTCGACACGTGTCGCGCTGTGATTGGCCACCTGGTTGGAGGGAAACTCTTTTGGGTCTTTGACGATATAACGTTGATTGGTGCTCGGTAGTTTCGGGATTGATCAAGTATGGTACAAACATATTAAAATTTTGCTTTTATTATCACTTTAAAATCTCAGTGTGCATTCCTTATAGGTGTAATTTATTTCCTTTCTAAATATAAAAATTTTGGAGTACAAAATAATATGTTTGAAGTGTCAATAATGCTATATATTCAAGTGAAACTTTAAAGTTAAAAGTTTTTGAAACTTTTTTTCTTGTTTGGTTGTTTAAAATTGAACTGCTTTTAATTATTTAGTGAAAGTTATGTTTGTAACTCTTTTTATTTATTATTTAATTACCTTTGCAAACTTACAATGATGAGTGAGTTTTAAAGTTTGTTTTGATTTAAGTGATTACTTTCTAGCACCAATCATTGTCCTATCTTTTTTTTTCCGGAAACTATCATAAGAAGGGGCATTTTTTTAAATTTTGCACAGAGCCCCAAAATCTTAAAGACGGCCACCGCTGGTCTGCTTTTTTGAAAAAAATAAAAATAAAAATTCTCGTGTACTAAATCACCAAACCTAAGATGACGATCTATATATGGTTAATCCCATACAGAAAAAGTAAATCATCTCCAACCCTAGCTCCCTACTGAACGAAACATTTTACCAAAGATTATATCCAGTTGTGTGATCAACCGTCCAACCTAGCTGCTAGCGATGCTAATTATATATAATACAGTCAGTTACTATTCCATGTCGAAAATCATGTCCAATCTATCTAGTTAGCTACTGAAGGGGACATTGAATTCTAATTAATGACGATTAACAACAACGATGTTTCGACCAAAAAACAACAACAATATTAATTATAGTGTTGCGTGATTAGTTAATCCTCACCATTTGGGTGATCTGCTGGGTCCAATCATGTCTTAATCATAAATCTTTCTTTCATTTCTGATAACTAATTACCATTTGCACGCGCGACAAAAGAAAAACAAGCTGAGAAGAAGTAGGTCATCCCCAGCTGGCTTGGCCACCAGATCTTCTCTAGCACAAGAGGGCGCAAATGAAATGATGGCCAACGGATCAGCCACAGAATTTCCGCGACAAATATAGAGCCACGCAGGTGAGAATTAATTAAGAATATATCCATGTAATTGCTGCATGCAGCCCCACATTGCAGGCATATACCGAATTATTTATGTGATATATGCAACTGATTTTGAAGTGGTTCAAGCTCTAGCACTAGGAATTAATCTTAAAATCATGGTAAGGCAAGTTTAATTTCCAGTTAAATATAGAGAAAATAAAAAAAAAAAATTCGGCCACGCATGTTTTCTGATCGGAATGTATAGGTTAGATCCACTTTATATATATACACTTGTATAAGTAGGATTTTATCTTCTTTGTTTGGAAATGTGGCTTGTAATTCCGTTAGTAAATAATGTTAGTAACAGAATTGTATGTGAAATTTATCGGTGAAGTAATCAAATGTTAGAATGAAAAAATGATATATATATATCTATATATTGAATAACTGGGTAGTCAAATTAACATAATGCAACAATAAGCGATAGCAGATATAACCATATATACATATACAGGAATTTTCTAAAGAATATCTTGCTCAGCCAAAAACTCCTCCATTGGAGGCATCTCTCTGAACAATCTTTCGAACTCTTTGAACGAGATATTTCTCATCAAAACTGAAGAATTACTCCGAGACATAGTACTAGCAATAGAAGTATTTGATGATTCCAGAACATTGTTACCCGTCCTCCCAATATTGGCTCCCTCTTTCAAAGAGTACTGCGGGCTCTTTGTAATCGGCTCCTGCACTTCGTATGCCACCCTTGAATCCTTCCCAGTTAGCCTTTGTACGACATCTTTGAAGCTCATGGCATCCGTCTCCACGTACTTGGTGTTGATGATCACAACCTTCACACACTGATTCCTACCGACACTCGACATCGAAAATTTCTCCGTAGGCTGGTTTTGAGAAGGGATAATTAATATGGTAAATGGGTTTTGTAAACTGGGTTTTTTGTTTTGCAGTTTGAGTTATTAGGTTTGGGGTTTTATAGTGGAAGGTGGATGCGGAAAGACATGGTGCTGCATGGAAGACTTGTACGGCAAGGTGGAGGAGAAGTTGACAGTTAAAGTTGACCGTTGTATATTTGTGTGTATATGTTGAGAAGCAGTCTAGAAAGACCAGATTGGGTCAAAGCACGCAATTGAGAATTCAGAAATTAAGTTTTGCATGTCCTTATCAGTCCATGCATGTGACACGAAGGTGAGAACTAAATGCTATCCATTGGTAGGGCCATGCACGTGGAACACTCTGGTTGCATTTCACTTTTACCTTAATTACCTAAAGCCAACAATATAACTGCATCTAAATCACTAGTTCAAATCACAAATCAAACGTTATCATGTGTCAAAGTTTTGGTTTGTGTACCTTATCTGTAACTTACACTACATTTTTATAACTAATTGTTAAAATTACAGAATAATAAATTACAACGTGTCCAATTTGACTTGTTTATCAAAAAAATGTACATATAAAGAGCTAAGTACTATTCATTGATACAGGATAATGATATAGGATATTATTAAGTACATGCAATATGTTTGACAATAAAAAAATACATGCAATATGTGGTTAAAGGTTCAATTTTTAGGAAGATGCGTGCATGGATACGTCAAAACACATGTTAATTTAAATTACGTGGTGGAGAGGGTTCATTGTTTTTCCACAACTACATGCATGTCAAATTGGCTATCTTATGGATTGAAATATGACAAAAAACGTAACGGATTTTAACTTCTTTTTTCATTGTCCAACCGTCATGAAAGTCTAAGTTTGTCCTACTAGGTGAAATAAAGTGCTATTTTTGTGATAAAAAAATTCACATTTTATTCTAAAAAATAGTTGACAATAGGGGAGAGTAAAAACCTAGTTTCTTAATAAATTTTAGTAAGGTTTTCAATTTCTTGACATGCAGTTTGCACTCTCAACATTTCTTCATATAACATCATTTAAGTATAACATGTAAACAACATGTAGTAGATGTTAAATATATCACTGTCAGCTCATCAAAACAGTTGTAAAAGGATTGGATGATGTAATAGTTAGTTGAAAGAGTTAGTTAGAGTTTGTTACTCAAAGGTTATTAGCTAGTTCTCTAGTCAGCTATATATAGCTATTGTAAACAGATAGTAAGATGAGTTCATTGAAGTTCAATACAAAACCTTCATTCATTCTCTCACATTTCTCCTCTCTGTAAAACTTAACTTCTTGGTTTTATAATTGTTCATCTCTGTTACTTCTCCAATGTAGTTAACGTGGTATCAGAGCCACCAAGTTCACGCCATTGATTCTGGTGGTTCTGTATTTTGTTTTTTTTTCTTTTTAGATTTCATTTCCCAGTTTTATTTTCTCTTCAGATTTTCTTGAATTTTTCGTCAAGTTCTTCGGTGTTTCCTTCATCTCTCTAATCTCCGAATCGGAGAATGAAGCAGAATCAATTTCTTACTCAGTTTTTGTGGATGAGAATCGGCTGAGAAGGAGCATTCTTATGGAGATTCTTGGTGCCACCAGCGTGTTCTAGGCGGCTCTGTTTCTTGAAGGGGACTATACTCTCGGGAAGTAGAATCGCTTGGCGATCGAGTTGGACGCTGTTTTTCTTTTCCATGAGCATACTGCTTGAAAAGGGCATTGTCAAGAGGCACCACACCTTTGTTCTTCATAAACACATAGTGAGGATAGAGATTCATCATCAACGGTGACCCGATTTTCAATTTGCGGGGCTGTTCTTCCGCTGTGATTGTTGAGGGTTTCTTTCTGTTCGCCGGGGTTTTCTGGTAGCTGGTGGTTTGCTAAAGGTTCTCCGATGGGGTTTTCCGATCACGAGCTCAAGTCTCATGTTTTGTTACTAAATTATGCACTCCATCTGTTTGTTTATATGCCGCAGTGAAAATTTGTTTCTTCGATGGGGTTTCTTGTATGCAATTTGTTATCTGTTAAGGCCGATAGCCATTTTCTGCGAGATTGTTGAAGGAATACGAAGGCCAATAGCCATTCCTTTTTGTTGCTTGATTAGTTCTTGGGTGTTTGAGATTTGTGCACTCGAAAAAGGCCGATTGCCAAGAGTGTATTGAATGCAATTTGTTCTCTGTTAAGGCTGATAGCCATTTTCTGCGAGATTGTTGAAGGAATACAAAGGCCGATAGCCATTCCTTTCTGTTGAATAGTTTGTTCTTGATTGTGTGAGATTTCTGCACTTGAAAAGGCCAATTGCCAAGAAGTGTATTGATTACAACAAACCAAATGTTAATACTTGCTTGAAGTGTGCCAAGATTCTATGTGAGAGGCAGATGAATATTGAATTTTTTGATGGAAAGATTGTATCTGCAAAGGTGATGTGTGATGATAATGGGATGAACAACATGTTTTTTGGTTTTGGCAAGTTTGCAAGGATGATAACTATATGTGGTTGTACCTTATCGCAAAGAAAACAATAGCTACAGAGGTGTAAAAATTAGTTTGAGGGGCTGAAATTCTTTGGGAAGTTGATTGATGAGTATGAAATTGCACCGTTCTTGAGTAATTTTCAATACTTGCAGCCATGGAGGATTAATTGTTGAGGGGCAGCAGGGCTATGAGTATATGGACAGGAAGGACTTCATAATTCTGCATTTCTCAAAGCATTCATTCAATCTCAAACTGGGAAACCCAGTTGAGATTGAGGGGGGATGTTGAATATATCACAGCCAGCTCATCAAAACAGTTGTAAAAGGATTCGATGATGTAATAGTTAGTTGAAAGAGTTAGTTAGAGTTTGTTACTCAAAGGTTATTAGCTAGTCCTCTAGTCCTCTAGTCAGCTGTATATAGCTATTGTAAATAGATAGTAAGATGAGTTCATTAAAGTTCCATACTTTCTCACATTTCTCTTCTCTCTGTAAATCTTAACTTCTTGGTTTTATAATTGTTCATCTCTGCTACTTCTCCAATGTAGTTAACAGTAGATGATGTGGGAGCACGTGACTAATTATACTCAACATGTGAATTAACTTTATTCTGATAGTATGAAAGAAGTTAAAAGTAGACCTTAAAGATATTTGACAACGGAAGAAGTGACTTGATTTCTTTCAAGCTCTTACAAAATCTTTTATTCTTATTATAGAATTAACACTCTCAAACATTTAAATATAGGTAAATGTTGTATAACGTTACCAAGGAAATACTTTTTTCCATTGACAAAGTATTGTATATGGCAAATTCGGCCTAGTAACCTTCAGATTCGAAGCCACGCGCACATTGACATAGCCAATATTCTAGGAGGAGGATTCCCTTCAAATAAGTGCCAGGACTTTGTCACTTGTCTATCGAGATGGAGTGGAGAGAGAGTAGGTTCAGACCTAGATTACTTGGAAGAGTTCCGTGAAAATCTATAGCTTGGGTAGGGAATTGTCAACTGACTCGTTCATTTGGCATTTGGCAATGCCTTAATTTAAACGTGTACAACTGCAATCCTTAACCCTCTAACCACAAAATTCAACAATTTTTTTGGGAAGACAAATAGAAGCTTGTAGTGAAATTAGGATTTGAAAATATTTTTAAAGACTTTTTTAAGTGAATGATTATAGATTATGTAGACTTTTACAAAGTTGATAAAAAATGTAGACTTTTACAAAGACTATTGATTTTCAAAAATTCAAGAGGATTCACACTACAGACTTTCATGGATTAATTTGAAAAGATTTTAGAAATTCATATCACTGACTTTCATGATTTTTCTTCTTATTATCTCTGCCATGGCTGCATCAACCAACACTGTGCACTCCTCCCTTCTCCATCATCACTCACGGCCCTGATTCTCTCCTCTTCTATGGTTAAATAATTGAATAAAATTTAAAATATTCATCAATTGCCTTCCTTTCTTACATGTCCTAAAGGGATAATTAGCCCGATTGCCTCATAAAACCTAAGATACCATAAGACACCCAATAAGAATAAAATCAGCAACTCCATTTCCCATGCATGCTAAGGAAAAATAATCGCCTTTCCCAGGCTATTGCGGTTTGGTCTAATAATATACAGGCAATGAGTAATTTGGTTCCATTTTTTATAGTTCATATATATTGAAATAAAAATCTTCATTTAACCATAAAAGAAAACAAAAAAGAAAAAATAATCACCTTTTCATAGGCTATTGTGGTTAAGTGATTACAATAAAAGCCCAGGTCTAGGGTTCGAAAGGGGTGAAGATTGAAGATGCAATAGAAGGAGAAAATTTTCACCACTTAGTACTACGATCTGTCACTTAGTATTACGGTCTAGTGATATTTCTCTTCACTTATAAGAGAGAGGTCGTAGGTTCAATTCTCACCAAAGGCAAATTTGAACCACATTATTGCTAACCTATTGTGAGGCTAAGTTCACCTCCTCCTCTTAGTGTATATAATATCGTTTGTTCAAGAAAAAAAAAAACAGAAGGAGAAATTTTTTAGTGTGCTCAAAATACGAGATGGTACACCACATGTCATTATATAAGTGGAAGAAAGTTTTATTTTTCAAGTGTCCCCTCTGCTTGTATAATGACATATGATACACCCATATTCCGGCCACATTGAAAAATCTCTTTAGTATAAGAAGAGGGATGAGAGAGTTGAGAAGGGATGGGTCGGGTAAAGTTGGCGTGGAGAGAGAAAGCAACTTAAAATGAAATTTTTGGATGGAGGTGGGATTCTTATAGCTTTTTTATGGGCTCTTAGACTATTCCTACATTTGAAATTAAGAACTCTTTTAAAGTCTTTTAAAATTCTAGATTACACTAAAATTATAAAATCTTTTAAAACCCTATTGAATCTTAACTTGACTGCATCTTTTTTGTGAGGATTTGCAAATCCTTTTCCAAACACACACTATATTAGAGGCAAATTATTTCATCAATTATAGTTATCCATACCAATCCCATTAAATTGGCTAATAATACTAATTCAAGCATCTCCAAAGCCAACGCTTGGGGTTATCCTCATCAAGAAATTCTATTGACTTTGTGCATGTATGTGGGACAGAAACATTGCACGTAATATTTTTTTTCTTTTCAAAATTGCACCTAACTTTTTGGCTAATATTATTTGGTTTACCATTATTAAGAGAAAGGAGAAAATAAAGTTAATTTATTGGATTTCAATCATTATGGTCAATCTTTTACATTTTCCCCTATCATGTAACGAGGAATAAATCCACATGGTTCATTTAATACCACTTGACCAACATAAAGATGAAGCAATAATCCAAATTCTCAAAAACTAGAATTAAAAGCTGGATTTGGATTTAATAATATGGTTACTGGACGCATTAGATAGATTTACGAACATATCTATATATGGATGCAAATTTTCGCTCTTTTTTTTGTTGAGGAAAATGCACATGTAAAATAATAACAATTTCGATTAAGGTCAAAAGCCTCACGTGCCCACAATGAATGGGGGGTTTTGACCAAAGAATCTTCAATGTCAAAGTTAGAATTATGAAAAGAATGTATTTAGGAGTTTGTGGATAGCAAATGACTTAGCATTTTAGTGAATAAATGGGGTATTTATAGGAGGGTGGCTGACCCTTAGGGAGAGGATAGTCGCCAGCTATTTATGGTGGTGATGGGAGAATAATTGACATGTCAATTATTCCTAAATTAAATAGGAAATTTTGGGAGTTACCTTTTTGAATAAAATCAATAAGGGATTGATGACGGGAATTTGAAGAAATTCCCTATTGATCACCTTTGACTCTTCCTTAATTGAGTCATTATTATTCGTTGCATGCGTGTAGGAATCCCGGTGTGCCTAGAGGGTAATCTCGTATTTTTAACCCAAAAATTCACATGTCACCTCTATAAGTTTTTGGATTATTTTTTACTTCACAATATCTGCATATGATATTATTTTTATAAAGGTGACGATGAATGAGAAGAGAATTGAACATAACATCGGTGTAAGGATGAAGTTTTCACGATTTGAGATATCAAAGTATGATGTTGTTTGTACAATGTCGACCACGCAAGAATCCCACATAGGATGAGAACAAGAAGAAGCTCCCGCATCATGAAGTCTAGGACTGGACCTCGCGCCCACATCGATCGAAGAAGAATGAATTGATATCCATGCCTCGCCTCTAAAAGTGTTGAAA
The DNA here is from genome assembly GCF_916048215.2 of Malus sylvestris. Lineage (NCBI taxonomy): Eukaryota > Viridiplantae > Streptophyta > Magnoliopsida > Rosales > Rosaceae > Malus > Malus sylvestris. The sequence goes on along the minus strand of NC_062264.1, from coordinate 33,419,092 downwards.
CTACATCTTCTCTTATGGTTACTTGTTTAAGTTAATCTCTTATATTTTATAATTTCTAAAATTATTAACGAGAACACTCTACAACTTGAACCATTTTTTAACATCGATGATGTTAGTACAAATTAAAATATAAAATATAAAAACTTATTTCACCAAGAAAATTAAAATTACAATAATATCCTAGCTAAAACTTCGAATGTTTCTCGGTTTCGATCATTCTAACTCGAACATGTCTTTATCACAAGAATAATTGACCCGCAAGCTATTCTACACCATAATGTAATTATCTAAAACACTCGTTAGTTTTCAAGTTGGACATCTTATGTTAAACGGTACGAAAGTTGTCATCATATAAAGAAACTTACAGTTATGTAGGCCCATGTATACTAGCAAGAGTATTTCTACACCATTTGGGGTCACGAATTTTTTTTTATTTGATGGAAGAGGGGATTTAAATATGAAAATTTAGAGTGTTAAGGAGTCAATAAAAGTCATCATGTATTGAATAAAGATTTTTTATGACTTCTAAAATGTCTATGAAAATCTCGTGGTATTCAATTATGACTTTTTGTGAGTCTACAAAAGTCTAGATGTATTCAAAACTTCATCTACTTCAAAATATTTTAAAAAGTCATGAACTTGTAGTTTTTTTATAGTAGGTCTTTTGTCATAGCAATCTAACCTCTCTCCCCTAAGATTTTGATGGCTTTCATTTTCCTTAATTCTCTTATGATACATTCCACCACCTATATGAATGCAATTACTATCACTAACACCATTTCCACCATCATGTAGCCACCACCACCTTACTATGACCACCTCCTCCACCCTAACCGCTGCCACCGTCATTAGCATTAGCATCATCGTCACCCCTATAATGACCACCATGGACACCTCTACCACCATTATCACCACCCTGTCACCAACGCCTCCATCCCTACTCCACCACCTCAACACCACCCGCTACCATAATCACCAAAGGCACCAACTTTACTACCACCATTTTGCCCATAGTCCCCATGTGACATTTTCACTACAATTGTTACTATGTCCATCTAAGACCATTTTGTCATGGTCAGGATCACCATTTCAATAATGAAAACTTTAAAAATAATAATTCTTATTAATAAATTGGTCATTAAAAATTCATGACAATCCACGAAATTATGTAAAGTTATGGCATTGAACTCTCTAGAATTCTATAAAAGTCTATCATTTAAATCCTTATTTTCCACAAAAGTATATCATTAAAAGTCTATGGAATTTTATGGAGTTTACAATAGTCGTAAAAATTTACTAAATCCACAAAAGTCTATCACTTTAAAAACTCAACAAAAGTTCATGAGAAATGCTAGGGAGACTCTTTTAGAGTGGGACTTTCCATGAACTCTCTGCCAGCACACAGTTAAAGTTAATTCTCATGCCAACATTGTAAAACATTGTGCAAAAAACATAAGATGGTGGAGAGTCCATGGAAAGTCCCACTTTTGAGATAATCTTCTTAGCATTTATCAAAGTTCATACAAATCTTAATACACTATACCACCTAAGATTATATACATTCTTGGCAACACAATGCAAGGTAGATTATCAAGCCAAAAAAGTATATAATCCAAAATTTAATAAAAACAAAAATTGAGAGAGATTTCATTTCATATCCTTTTTTCTTAGATAATGTGTATGGGCGTAATTAACCATACGTATATAGCTTTTAAATATCTAATTGGATGTCAAATTTTTTTTTGAGTCAAAGGGTTTGCGATATGCTTACATCTTTACCCCTATAAAAAGTCTTTATGCTCAACCATATTAATTTATGTCTATGGGGTAAAAATAAATTTGTATTATATTATAAGGTTAGTGAATTATTTATTTAGTACGTTATCCTCAAGTCGAGACCACTAAAAATTATCGAGGTAATACTGTATTACTATTTTTTCTCTCTAAAATATTGTAGATTTAGTTTAAAATATTGTTAGATTTTGTTTAATTGTACAAGATGATATTTTATATATATATATATATATATATATATATATATATATATATATATATATATATAAATGATATTCTTTAAAAGGTTAAAGTTACCCATATCTCTATTCGATTACATAATTAGTCATCCTCCATCTTTAGATATTTTCAAAAAAAAGAATGAAATAGTCCAATATAAGATTAAATAGGAAAACATTCAAACTAAATACCAAAAGTAAGGACCGTACCATGCATGAACCAAAATCATCATATTAAGAGGAAACAAATCTTTTTATCGCTTCATCATAGGCAAACCCTACGATGAACCATATACTATAAGTTATATATATACAAGAAGGTTTGCAAGAAGCCCAAAACACTGGAGGAAGATAAAGATAAAGATCCCACAAATATAAGAAGAAAAGGAGAGACATGGGTATGGGTTTGATCATATCTTTTCTAGGTAGGTCCTTCTTGTTATTTTTCTCGTTGGTATGGGTAACAGAAGCTCTGGATCAAGCCAAGTATTTCAATGTGAGGAATTATGGAGCTGTTGAAGGTGGAGAAGCTGATAACAGCAAGGTAGTTATTTGTGCTGTATGACTTGCAATTTCTTATTCATACTCTATGACTCTTGGGCAGCAAAGAGTGTGGACCCTTCGCCTTTGGTCATCTCTTACCCCGATGGAGGAGCTAATGTCGCCTAATCTTCTATTTTCCTTTGTTACATAATTATGTTTATAAGTACTAACTAGAACTTTCTGTGAGTACATGAATTTAGGCATTTCTGGAAGCATGGAAAGAAGCATGTCAATGGAACGGAAGGGCACGGGTTGTGGTTCCCAGAGGTACGTTCAAGTTGTATCCAGTGATATTCTCAGGTCCATGCAATGGTCCGATCGCCTTTCTGATTGAGGGGACTTTGAGGGCTTCAATTGATCCATCAACATTTAGTACTGACAGTTGGATAAACTTCCGGTACATCAATCAGTTGGTAGTGACCGGAGGCGGTACCTTGGACGGCCAAGGAGCCTCGGCTTGGCATCTGAACAACTGCAAAACCAATCCCCAATGCCAGGCTCTTCCTATTGTAAGTTCTTGATAGAACTTCTCTCTCATTTTTTTTAAAATGGAAATGTATTAGTGTAGGCTCTTCCTTCATGTCCTATTATTTTGCTACTAAATTAAATGAGTAGTGCTAAAAAAATGTAGTTAACCATATTAGGTGACAATTAATAGGTATATTTTACTACTTATTATGACAAATCTTAATTTATATATTAACTGCCTAATTTGGCCAGAAAATGTGATAAACTAGATAGAGACTTTTTTTTTTTAAACAAACGATATTTTTTGGGGAGTGTGCTTAGCCTCATAATGGGTTAGCAATAATATGGTTCAAATTTGCCTTTGACGATAATCGAACCTAAGACCTCTTACTTACAAGTGAAGAGGAGGACTACCACTAGACCATAATACTAAGTGGCAACTAGATAGAGACCTTAGAAGATATGCATTACTTTATTTTGTTCTAGATGATAAAAAACTTGAAAGATATGCGTTAGTACCCATTTTGAAAAATTATTGTGTACAACGTAATATGTACCAATATACATGTTATAACCACATGAGCATCTCCACATCCCTTTTGCTGCGCCACATCAGCAAAAACTTCCTCCAAGGATGAGGTAATTGGCTTGGCGAAAAAGCCCTAGGAAAGTTTGATAAGGTTATTTTGCCTTACGAAAAAGTTTGGGTAATTCAAAAGTGATATTTTTAGGCATTGTTTGCGCAATGCAGAAGTGATATTTTTTACGAATTTGTTTGACCAATTGCTTTATTTTTTGGAGTCACTAATTTTTTGTGTTGGCAAATATTGAAGACAATTTTTCACATATGCCATCAAAGTATGTATTTATCTTAAAAATTTGCTATATCCCTTGAATATGCTCTCTAAATACATAGTATTTGTGTTGTTGATTATTCCACCAGTACAATTTAACATCTTGTTCTGTCTCGTGAAATATTATCATATCAGTCTATGAGTTTTGACTTCATCACAAACGCAAGAGTTGAATACATAAAATCATACGACAGCAAGAATGCCCATTTCAAAATTTTCGGATGCCACAACATGGACTTCAGGAAAATCAAAGTCTCAGCTCCAGCAGACAGCCCGAACACCGATGGCATTAAGATCGGAAGCTCATACCGAATTAGAATCGCACGTTCCACAATCGCAACGGGCGATGACTGCGTAGCAGTGGTGACCGGAAGTAAGAAAATCCACATTTCTAAAGTTGTGTGCGGTCCCGGGCATGGAATCAGCATCGGAAGTCTAGGAGGGCATGACAAAGAAGACGCTGTGGTAGGAGTGGTGGTGAAAAACTGCACATTTTTGGGAACGGAGAATGGTGTGAGGATCAAAACTTGGGCTTCTCCTTATACCAGCAAGGCTTCGAATTTTACGTTCCAAGACATTTTTATGGATGATGTTCTGAATCCCATTACAATCGATCAAGAATATTGCCCCAACCCTCCTTGCCATCAACAGGTATATATTTTACATGAACCCAGTTCCTAGCTAATATATATTTGTCCCTTGCATTCCCTATAGAAAATAGATATACAATAAATACATATATATATATATATATATATACATGATAATATTTTCTAATTAGGTTTTTGACCTATTAGTTGTGAGACTAACAATTTAATTAGGCTATGCAGTTAAACAATTTCCACGCAATTAGTAGTCTATACCAATATTAGAACAAAATAACATCTCTTTTTTTACAAGAGAAAATTTTCCTATAAATTTAATTTCTTCATTAAAAAAATCTCTAGCTATTGATGTTTTTTGTGTTGATACGGTGTTTTGTTTATAACTACTTCATTTTCCGCTTTTGTTTTATTATCTTTATAAATACATACCTAAACAACCTTGAATTTAAAATGCTCAATCTTGAAGAAGAAAAAACTTCAAATACATGTAAGAGGATCTTATTTTGTACCAATATAAGAGAATATCTCTCAAAACAATTTGACTTTTATATGTTGCTGGACTATTGAGCAGAAAGTATAATCTAATTTGAATGTGTGACCTAGATTAACAGTTAAGAATTAACGTCAAACTGTGTCTATCTGATGATAAAAGAATATTACCCTATAGCAGTGTTCAAGTCATGATTTAGATCTTATTCGTCACATGATTTAGACTGCAATTATTCGACCAAAAAAAAAACTTAATTGAACAAGGGGTTTCTTCTTTCTTGTGTGCAGACTTCTTCGAACGTGCAAATCAGCGACGTTACATACAAAAACATATGGGGAACTTCCTCGTCGGAAGTAGCCGTAAGTCTCCGATGCAGCAAAAGCAGGCCATGCAAGAACGTAGTGCTGGACATCATCAAGTTGTCCCCTTCCAATCCCAGAGAACGTTTGAGTTCCTTCTGCTTTTATGCAAAAGGAGCCTCTTATGGCTTACAAGCCCCTCCATCTTGCTTATAGTTGTAGCTTAATTAGCTTTATGATTCCAAGTTTTATGGCTCACAAACCCCATGTTTATCTTTTAATCATAAATCTGTAGCTAGAAAATCACCTAGTTTTGATTGTCTAGTGTCAAAGAAACATGAATTAAGCAGCTGGTGGATCTAGTTATAGACAAATTTGCATATATCATAGTTAATGTAATCAATATCTATTATAAATCCAATTAAGGGGTTTCCTGCAGTTTCATCCACCTAGTGGAATTTCATGAGTGTTCAAGTGGTTGTGTTATTTTCATTGGTATACACTGAAAGAGGAGGGGATCAAACACGCGATTCTAATTGAGTGTATGAATAAATGCTTACCAGTTGAACTACAAGCCCCATGTCTCATGTTTGGTCTCTAGAATTGAATTCAATTAGATATCGCTAGATTTGATTGTCTTAGAGGAACAAGTGCACCTCAAATCTAGTGAGTTATTGGAAAACAAATGTGGGGGCACTTCTAAGGTGTTCATATCCTAAGAGGTGGACTGCAACAAGAAACTTGGGTATCAAGTATCTCATTGCTTGAGAAAGGTGGTGGCAGGATTGGTTAAGATTGATTAATTAAGAGAAGGTTCTATGATTGCAGATCCTTTGAACAAACCATTCCCAATTGTAGTCTTCAAGAAACGCATTGCAAGGATGGGAGTGTTAGCTGATTTTAACAACAACAAAGCCTTTTCCCACTAAATGGGGTCAGCTATATAAATCCTAGAATGCCATTGCGCTCGGTTCTATGTCATGTCTTCCATGGGAGCTGTGTGTTAATGCTTCTTTCAGTTAGCTGATTTTGATGCAACAAATTCGTGGGAGCTGTGTGTTAATATTTCTTTCAGTCATTACGTTCTCAAATACAAGTTGTTAAGTTTTGAAATATGCATTGAAGCACTGATGATAAAGCCTTCCTAACTTATAAAGTTTATTGCTGTTGGTTGTTTAAAGTTTCCCTTAAAACACAGCATTTTAGTTATGATAGTATATGTCAAATATATTTTGGATGACAGTTCGTAGAATTGTTACAAGGATGAACAACCAAAGGAGCTTCAGTCTGAAGCATTGAGATGAATGTTTTCTCAGTTATAAAGAGGACCGAGTGTTGGATGTGATTTTTTTTTTTTTTTTTTGAACAATCGATATTGTCTACGCTAACCGGGTGGTGTGTGATAGTGGGCTAAACCTCACAATGGGCTAGCAATAATGTAGTTCAAATTCATCTTTGACGAGAATTGAACCTATGACCTCTCACTTAGAAGTAAAGAGGAATATCACTAGACCGTAGTACTAATGACAAAAACTTGTTATCATGGGCTTTGTTAATTCTAATCTCGTGGCCACTCAAATAGGATTCCATGTTTATGTTGTACTGTGATGAACAAGTGTTGGCTCTAGTCGGACAATGCAAGTCTTATTAGAGCCAACACTTGTTTTTCACGTGCTTAAAGTCTGGAATCATAAGAGATTAGGATTGGCTATACTTGTAAGCCATTAAGGAATGTATTGGAAGTTTCATAGCTAGATAAGAATAGGTTTGTTTCAAGCTGATATGGATGCTATAGTTTTGTGGTGACAAGGATTGGTTTGATAAGGATTATATAATGGGAAGCGTCCTTGTTGAACACCATCGTTTCCAGCATAAATTAGGGTCCTGCTCTCACATTTGATATGCAATACAAAAAGCCTCAAGCCCCATAAATTGAGTGTTGTATCCTGGGAGGCCGGGAGTGTTGAGAAGCAGAGTAACTATAACCCTAGCATCAATGGCTCCTTCACGTAAGTGGTTGAATTGCTACTGTGATATGATTTCCGCTTAGTTAATAATCTTACAGGAGATGGTAGACAGACACGACTCATCTTGGTCTGCTATGTTCACTAGACAACCTGTGCATAAAATAAGCTACGAGTAATTCCTACCGCAGTCCGTCTTCGATGATTTCGATGTCGGATATAGCCGAAAAATCCTTTACAGCTCAAAACTGTAGCATAAAGGGCACAAAACATCTCACAAACAAGGAAAAGGTTAGCGAAGCATAGAAGGGAACCTAGGTTTGAGAAAGTCGGAAATATCTTCTGGTTCCTTGGTGCGAAGTTTGTTGCTGGGTTTCTTAGTCACCTGGTGTTTAACCCTCCTAGAATTACATCACATCAGAATTTAACTAGAGCATTGGTAACTGGAGCATTGCAACGTTTATTCAGTAAATACAAATCGGTATTTAAGCTTTTGAGTGCGTGCAGTATGAGCAAGGACATACTCAGAGTCATAACAGAACTGAACTAGAACTAGAACTAGAACTAGAACTTTAAGAGGAGGTTAAATGTACGATTGCCAAGATCCAAACCATCTTTTAAAACTTCAACTGAAGCAGGGTAAACTGCGACGGAAAAGATGGAAATACTGAAAGGAATAGACGATAAAACAACAAAGTTCCTCAGACTTGTAAAGCCCTCCAAGCTCCATCCACGGATCTTTTCTTGTGGTATTGGTTAATGCAATGGACGAGTAACGCGTGGTCTCACAGGTGTCTTTGAAGGACTTACCCTACAGAATTACGATATATGCAAGATATTAGAACGTTGAATCACTCGAAGAATTATGATAAACCTCATTGGATCAGTGACCACACCTGATGGGTTGTGCTCCCAACACCATTCCGCTACAATTGAGCGCAAGTATAGCACTTTCCGCCTGTTATCAGTGAAAAAGAGTAAGGCAATAGAGTTTTTCAAGAGAAAGATCATTTGTGTCGAGGAATTACAGCCAAAAAGTTTAAATTCCTGTAGAACATTTTGCTAAACATCCAATGGAATGCCACAAAATCTCCATATGCAGTCGTAATAATAAAACGAATTACATTGGAACAATGGACCTCAAATCACCACATACCTTCCACACGTTCACAGCATAATCAAAGATGGAAATACTAGCTTTCTAATGGAAAGATCAAGAAGGCACAGCAGAAAAATTTGACGTATTGGGTTTTTTTAAAATTTCTTCATTATGTCATATCACAAGTATGCCAGTCTTAATAAATGAAATACTGCCAAAGCATATAATGTGTGGATGTCCCTTAGTAAGCAGATATGCTGATACTTTGAAGTTAAACGAATATCACATTGACAAAAGGATAGAAGATGGCATACGAGTGTCAAACCCAAAAGAACTACAACAGAAGTGCTAAGTCCAGCACATAAAAACACACTGTGACGATAATACACGAGCTCAGTCATTCCAAAACAACCTAATATACAGAAGTTCTAATGCACAAGCTCATTTCCACCATGGCCAAGATAATTCCATTTTACTTGGAACAACAGTTCAAGTTCCCGATAATACATTATGTGAGCTATATAGCAACAAATGCTAGAACATTAGAGCAAAGTGCTTTTTTTCTTATTTCTAAATCTTTTTTCTACAAAGTTTGTCTTACACTTGCAAACATACAAGATTTTTTTATCCTCCTGCTGAATGGGATGGAGAAGAGGAGGAAACAATGCACGGATTTAAAAAAATAATAATGAATCTGCGTGCATCATTTGAGAAAATGACAGATTTCTATAGCATGGATCCTAATTTATTCCCAACAAAATCTTCGTCCCACTTCTCCTACATAACAACAAAAAGTTCAATAAATGGAAAGGGAACCTTTCTCAGAGAAACAACTTAAATCCTAGACTTCAAAGCAATTTACCAAAGAATATGCAGCAGAGCCTAGAAGAAGAAAGAAGTTAAAAGCAGTATAAAATTAATAAGAAAACCCTTAACAACAAGAAGTGGTATTCAGTCCAATAGGAGCTTCCCAAACTCCTCAATGCACTAATACAAAAGCAGTTCATGAAGTTACTTTTGGAATGCAATTAACATATGCCATTTCATTTATTTATTTTTAATACACATTAGCATACGAAAACATAGTGACATAAAAAATCCTCAGCCAACCGCAAAAATAGATCGGACCAAAAAAGATAATGAGCATATCTTATGTCTGTACGTATATACTATGCACCATAATAAGAAGTAAGGACCAGATATCACTTTTCCACATGATTTGTAATCAAATAGAAACGCAAACGGAAAAAGATCAAATATAGTGTAGCAGTATGCAGATTCAACCCAAACATAATGAGCATATCTTAACAAATGTTTGACTCTAATCTTCATTAACCTTAATGTTGTAAGCTCACCATTGCAAATTCAACAAAAGCTATACGAGTTGAATGCACATGATCCCCCAAAAGCCTCAAACGAGTAACCTGCAAGTTTTAAAAAGATATCAATATGAAGTCAGCTTCAATAACACACACCATTCAACCATAAAAAGATAAATAAATAGCATGCTTTGGAACTCGTCCTACCTCACCACAAGCTGTTTCAAAGAAATTCTTGACTTCAGCTTGAGCAACCTGCGCACATACAGAAAATTATCGAAGATTCCAGTTATTCAACTGCCATATATGTATGCATGGGGAACAAGGATGCACTGAGGAAACCAAAAATTTCATTCTGGTAAAACAGGAATAGTGTATACCTTCTTATCAATATTTGTACAATACACAGTCCTGCTACACATTTCCCGCTCATCTTCCGACTGCAAATGAAATCATAAAAAATCTTATAAGCAAAAATCTTCATAGTGAAACCTTATCAAAACTTTAATACACACATCATTAAGAAAATAAAGCCAAAATGTTTAAGAGTTGTTCATACCCTGGGGAGGAATGTAGGATTCACAGGAAGGATGGCAGTTTTTGAGGGTAAGACCCTGACAGGATAGTACCCAAGCATTGTCCCACCAAGGCTCAAAGCAGCTCTCGCACCATCTGTATGACAAAACTACCATGTAACATGCTATACATGCAATCATAAAATGTTATAGAGGGCTTGCAGACCAAAATAAAAATCTTACGCTCATCAGCAAACTCCACAAATGCAAAACGGAGTACTGAATGCGGATCACCACAAATCCGGCAGTCAACAACCTTCAAATATAAATATTACAACAAAAGTTTAGGTCTTCCATTTGAGGTAATAAACACTGAGGAAAAAGAAACCACGTTATTAGACCCTATTATCCTTTCAAAAGACCTAACTTACATATTTGACATTAACAACAATGCTTATGGCATTAAAAACAATTCCTAATGCCAAAAGAATTAGGGTTGGGTGAAGGACTTCCAAATTCCAAGAGATTTAGGCAAAGTGATGAAGAAATGGATCACAAAAAGTTAGATGGGAGGGACTAGAAATGCATCACATGAGCAACAAAAGTATGTAAGAGGGTATGTAAGAGCATTACAAATGCAGCAAGGGAAACTACACCTCTTTCTGTAAAAACAAAACTAACTGCAAACAAGCTTATTTGGCTTTGGAAAAGTGGAAAAGCATACATTAGAAAATCGTGAGTCTTTTCTGTAATGTGTAAAAGACAACTGATATGATTTCGTATTCAAGTAAAAGAAAATCAATTAGGGAAATATCTCTATTAAGAAAAAGCCTTTGTTGTTTCAGTTACCAAGATAATAGAACTATCCATCTGAGAAACTGAGATTGAACTGGAAATTGACAGCAAGATTAACTTTTATTATGTTTCTTTCCCCTGCATAACATTTAGTTTAAAAATTTGGAAACTTTATGTGACCTCAACTCCCTCATAGATCATGTAAAGGAAATAGGATCATTAAGTCAAGCTCTTTATCTTCTTCCACTACCCTTAACGTCGTCAAATGAGCAGGGCAATAGTACCACCTGGATATGTGAGATTGAACTGGAAATTGACAGCAAGATTAACTTTTATTATGTTTCTTTGTCCAGCATAACATTTAGTTTAAAAATTTGGAAACTTTATGTGACCTTAACTCCCTCATAGATCATGTAAAGGAAACAGGATCACTAAGTCAAGCTCTTTATCTTCTTCCACTACCCTTAACGTTGTCAAATGAGCAGGACAATAGTACCACATGGATATGAGTTAACATGGCAAGCATGTGAGCAACTTTCATTCACGTTAGTATAAATCTGGATTGACAGACCACACTGAAACAATTTTAAAAACTCAAAGAGGCAATGTCTGAAAAAAATACAGGGACTAATATGGAACATTTGACAAAGCAGAAGAAAAAGTGAAGGGAGTAAAGTTTAGACTACCCTTTCATTTATAATAACTATAAATTAATCACCCATTTGTAGTCAGACTGTATTCAAGAATAAACCCTAGAAAGCAAGAGTCTCATGACAATAATCCATAGCCACAATACAGAAGAAAGCTCTTTTCCTCTTAATGTAAAGATATTTACCAACCAAAGTCCAGCAGAACTATAGTCCGAAATAGTACAATCTCATCTATATTAACATCAATAAGAAAACAAAGGCACGATACATAGCTTAACATAGAGCCAATAATAGAAACACCAAAATCTCTTAGCCAGAAAGAATATCAAAGCAACCTCAAACTATGTTGAACCCATGTGTGCATGTGGATCAATTCAATATGTCATTTCGTACAGGTGTTGCATACAAGGTACCATAAATAAACTTGTTTATGCCAAAAGTTTCAATGATAATAATCGTAAATGTAAACTGGCAGAGGATAATCAAATGGCATTCACAAACACTAATACAATATACTTTGTCACATGATCTCAGTCCTCATTGTTTAGAAAGGAATGATAGTAGTAAGCAACATAGAACATGAGAGTTTCCATTTCAGGAAGAAGTGGATGATAGCTAATCTTACGAAGGAAAAAAAGTCTTGTTATAGAATTCATGCTCTATAAGTTGAACCACAAAATTCTAGAGAAAGCAAAGAAAAGAAAAGGATGCCCCAGGTCTGAATTTACATTGAATAACCACAATTTGTAAAATCAGAAAACATAATCAGGGAAAGCAATGCAACTTACTTGTCCGCAACTACTAAATATGGCAGCAAGACGCTCTTCGGTAACCTATATAAGAAAAGGAGAGTTTTTATAACAGCTATTTGATTGAAACTAGAAAGGCAAAGAAAACCCAATCCAGGAATCAAGATCTTATAATTCACTTACTTGCTGATCAATATCAGAAACATATACTGTTCGCCTAATACTACTTTCCCGCTCAGCTCTGAAAGCTCTCCCGCTAAGTCTTCGCTTCCCCTGATTAAAGTTATTTCTTCTCTGGAAAACACGAAAGGTACAAATTAGTATAATCCTAACAAAATATAATGAAAGAAAATAATAACTACATGTGTAGAGTTATCGCAAGCAACTTCCTAATGAAACTGTCAATTTTGTTTTTCTCAAGCTAAGTCGTTTAAAGGTCTCAGTTGATAAGAGTTCCAACAACTAAATCAGTATAATGAAATTACTAAAAATCATAGTTATAATGACAATAACAATAACAACCATGATCAGAAACATAATTATGATTGAAAAAGTGCACCAAACAGAACTCCATGCCGAATGACAAAAGCGATTGCTATGCATATCCCAAAAGACTCTGCTAACCGAATGCGCAGTGACTTTCCAACACAAACACACCACCCCTACCAAAACAGAATATACACTGAAAATCTGAAGGACCAACAAATACATAGAATTCGTATACTCACAACAAGAACAAATAAAAACTCGAACTCCAGATCATGAATTCAAACTATACCAGTAAACAACCGAATTTTAAACAACCGAATTTTAATCACACACTACAGATATCATGAATTCAAACTATATCAGTAAACAACTGAATTTTAATCCGACACTACAGATGCAGTTACAATACTGGAACATATACACCCTGTTCATTTATATCATAATCAGCAATCACTAAACCATTTGAAAATTAATGATCATTAAGGAAAAAATTGTTGCAGCAGAGAACTCAAGAACCTCGCCTACCGGCAACCCGAATAGCAACCAAATTATCAATTCAACGATAAACCCAACTCAAATTACATTATATGATATTACAACAAATAGAAAAGCCCCGTTTAGCTCAAATCCATTACATAATTCATATTCATAAGAAAAAAATATATATAAAACCAACCCTATATTCAAATTACACAAAAAAAAAACGAAAAAAAAAAGAGATCAAAAGAGAATGATCATTACCCTTCGAATGTTGGCCTGATTATCATTGGGTGAGAGCTTATTGTTATTGACAGAGTTTTCAAAATTGGAATGGTGCTGGGGAGAATAAGATGAAGGGAAGAACTCTTTGGCTAAAGGGTTGAGCTTGGTGAACATATCCACCAGCTTCTGCACATCGAATTCTGATTTGGATTCAGAAATGGGTTTTGACATTGAATCCAAGTTGGAGTTTTTGGCAGAGGCTGCCTCACCGGAAATCTCAGAAACCGCAGCCATAGAATCAAAACCCACCACAGAGATTTTTATAAAAACAGGAAGGGAAAAAAATAGCAGCTTCTACAATAAGAAAGATTGAAAATTTATAAGAATTAAATAAAAAAATAAAACTATATTTGTTGCTCTTGTGCTCTGTGTACGTAGCTGTCCCTCTGCATATGAGGGTTTATTAGAGCTTTGAGATTTTAGAGCGTAATTGAACAAAAATAAACAAAAACGAAAAATGATTGAAAAGAAAATGGTTGGAAGAGGAAAATGAATATGGGTTTAGTGGAAAATGATCAGAGAGCTGAGGTGGTGATGGAGATGGATGGAGGTGTTGGGAGGAGCAAACAGTTGGCTTTCGGGTTTGGCTTCTTTCGCTAAATGCTCTAACCCTTCTCTCTCTCTCTCTCTCCCCTCTTATTTTCTTTCTTCTGTATGGCTTTTTATTTTGTGTTTGGTTCTTTGGCTTGGGTTTCTGAGAGAGGAGAGACAAGAGTGTGAGTAACAGTCATTCATGTCATTTGTTCAAGTGTAACAGATATACATATGTCATTCAAAACTACCCCTTGAGTTTTTCTTTTTCTTTTTTAATTTTTTTTATATAAGAATGGATAATACTATAACTTGTTTTTCTGAGATTTCTAACAGTCAGTAACAGTAAAAATTAAATTTATTTGTTCTTTGGCTTAGTTTACGCAGGTTGGGTAAGAAAGTGTGTCGATTCCCTTGCAACCAAATTCTAAGTCTGTTTTTTTTTCATTTTTTTTTATAATAACAATTAAGCTTTATTCTACTAAATGAGATTAGATGTATAAATTATAGAACGCCACTGCGTTTGGTTTCGTATGTCTTCTGTTAGCTCTAAGTATTTGATATCTTTTTTTTAAAGTCTCTTTCCAAATCTTCATAAGTCTTCATCTATTACTTTTGCCCTGAGCTTCCGTTTCATAGTCGTATCTTCTAACCAAAGCAACTGTAGGCATCTGACCCACGTGTCCAAGCCACCTTAACCGATTTTCTCTCATCTTATCTTTAATTGTGGCCACTCCTATTTTATCACCGATATCCTCGTTCTTAATCGTATCCCTTCTTGTGTGCTCAAACATCCAACCATGCATTCTCATATTCGCTACACTCATTTTTTGCACGTGTTGATTTTGGACCATTTACCATTCTGTGCCATAAAGCAGTATTGGCCTTGTTGGCGTCTTATAAATTTTTCCCTTAAGCTTTAGTGGTATACGATAATCACACAACACACTCGATGCACTTTTCCACTTCACCCATTCAGTTTGTATTCTATGGTTAAAATCAAATGAAAAATGTTCATTTTAAGTGGATACGACGATGGAAGTTTTTTTTTTTTTTTTTTAAGTTGGAATAATTAAAATATCGTTTTGTTAAAATCATGTAGCATATGTTCATGTATTATTGCTATGTTTGGGGAATATAATTTCATAGTTAATGTGTACAACTTTCTACTTTATATATTCTGCAAATTTGTTGTGCCACAAGAATATGTTCCTATTGCCTTTAGGCAATGTGGTTGGTTTGGAGTGTTTTGAGTCATTTGACTTTTGATTGTAGGGTTTGGTGCGGAGTTAAAAGAGGATGGTCCATGTGGGGGAATTTTATGCCACATGTCAATTTGAGTTTCTTTTCGGTATTATACTCCATTGTAATACATGTTAATCAATGAATCAATGGACTGTTTAGTCTTTTTAAATCCCTATCTTGGTGATGGTCAAAATTTCATTTCGTATGTCATGACAATATGAGTGACAATGATATCTTCTTAATGTTAGAGTTCTTTTATTTTCTTAATCCAATCTTTTATTGTCTTTTTTTCTATTATTGTCCAAACTAAGAATTATGTCATGACAGTAATAAAAATTGTCATTTAAACATATATTATAGTCTAGTAACATTTTTCTTCATTCGAATTTCGTGAATGATGAATTCAACACCACCGTATTAGTATAAATATGCCGTTGTATAAAAAAATTAATAAAAACACAAAGATTTTCTTTAAATAAAAGAAAATTTGGATTAAGTGATGATATATAAACTCATTGAGAAATTGTATGTCACGACAAAATGAGTGACAATGATGTTTCTTAATGTTAGATTTCTTTTATTTTTTTTAATCTAATATTTATTCTCTTTTTTCTATTGTTGTCTAAACTAAGAATTTTTAATAGAAAATTTCCACTTAAACTTAAAATACAGTTTGGTAGGATTTTTCTTCATTCGAATTTCGTGAACAACGAATTCAATACCACTGTATTAGTGTAAATATATCATTATAAAAAAATTATAAACAAAAAACTAAGATTTTCTTTAGACAAAAGAAAATTTGAATTAAGTAATGATATTAAAACTCAGAGAGAAAATTTGTATAGGAATAAGCGCACATTACACTTTGAGAGTGTGAAAACATCTTAACTTCCATTCGTTGAAATAATTTTGATTTCTAACTTCCTGTTGTTACGTAGCAGCAAAAGGATTACAAAGTATGTGGGTTCCCCTTTATAATTCGTTATCAGATTCAAATAACCAAAAAACAATTACGAATTGATTGATTATGGAAACTAGTTGATCTCATTCACATTTCTTTTCTCTCATAATCATGAGACTATGAGAGCGTGTTTACTAATGAACGAGATGAATAGGATCACTATCATTCTAGGATTCCCCTTGTTTACTTGGATAAAGGAATAAAGAAAAAGGAAAACTAATGAAAAGGGTTTGAAAACTTTGAGTTTTAATGATAAGGATAAAATAAAGAGTAAAGTGAATAGTACCATGATTGACTTTTTAGTGTAAAAATGTGGTTTTTCGTTAAAGTGAACAGTACCAGGTGCTTTTCGTTAAAGTTCCCTAAAGAAAAACTATGTGGCCCATCAGAAAATTATTTATTAAGGAATGGTAATATATAGGGGGAGGTGAGAATGGAAAAGGATGATTCAGAATTATTATTTTTTATACACCAATGCGGCCCTTACATTTTCTAATGTTGAAAAATAAAGTTTATTTTGTATGAGGGTATTCTAGTGAACAACAAATGTTATTTTTTGTTTACCAAAATAAAATAACTAATGTATATTGTTATTTCTGCTAGTTAGTAAACATTTCATTTGGCTTACCTTTAATTTTCATTTCATTTATTGACGGTTAGTAAACACTTAATGAAATTGTTTCTTTCCGTTTCATGTGAACCTTGATAACCCAATTCCTACTCATTCTAATTCCTTCTTATTCCGATTCCATGTATATAAACATGACATGAGTTTTCCGATTTATGACTCTCCAATTCCAAGTAAATAAACATGTCATTAGAAGTAATTTTCCTTTTATCTTGATTTCTTAGAGGTTTTAAGCCGTTGAGGTGAGCCAAATAGGTTCTCATCCTTGTTTTTTCTAATTTGATTAAGACCTTATTCCTTTTGAATTTTTAATCAAGGTCCTTAAGTTTTAATAACATATTTAATTATTTTAGTAATAAAATATTTACATGTCAAGATAATTAAATTTATTTATTTTCAATTAAAATGTATTTCTAAGTATATTCATTTAGTGTTAGAAACGTTACATTTGATATATTTATAGTTATGGCTAAACTTTGTATCAGATATTTCTATTTTTATTTTGTACCCATTTTCAATTTGCAACCCTTTTTTAATTTGTACCCATATATTAATTTTTTTTTGTGCCCATATTTTTTAAGCTTTTATTTGTACTCATAATTTTTTAACCTTTTATTAGTACCCGTAAATTATTTATTATGTACCCATTTTTACTTTAAAATGTACCACTTTATTAAATGCAAAATGTACCTGTAACATCCCACATCGACCAACGGAGAAGGGGCGATGTGCCTTATATGTACATGCCCACCTCCATATAGCACGAGGCCTTTTGGGAACTCATTGGCTTTGGATTCCATCCGAACTCTGAAGTTAAGCGAGTTCGGGCGAGAGCATTCCTAGGATGGGTGACTTACTGGGAAGTTCTCGTGTGAGTTCCCATAAACAAAATCGTAAGGGCGTGGCCAGGGCCCAAAGCGGACAATATCGTGCTATGGTGGAGCTGGTCTGGGATGTGACAAAATGGTATCAAAGCCATTCTGCCATTTGGTGCGAGTATGCCGACGAGGACGTCGAGCCCCTAAGGGGGGTAGATTATAACATCCCACATCGACCAACGAAGAGGGGGTGATGTGCCTTATATGTATAGGCCCACCTTCATATAGCACGAGGCCTTTTGGGGACTTATTGGCTTCGGATTCCATCGGAACTGCAAAGTTAAGTGAGTTCGGGCAAGAGCATTCCCATGATAGGTGACCCACTATGAAGTTCTCGTGTGAGTTCCTAGAAACAAAACCATGAGGGCGTGGCCGGGGCCCAAAGCGGACAATATCGTGATACGGCGGAGCCGGTCTGGGATATGATAGTACCTTTTTTTTTGTTTTGTAAGCACCAATCCTTTTATGTAAAATCTACCCATTTTTTTAATGTAAAATCTATTTATTTGTTTTAAATCTAAAATCTACCCCCATTTTTTAATGTAAAATCTATTTATTTGTTTTAAATCTAAAATGTACCCCCATTTTTTAATGTAAAATCTATTTATTTATTTTTAAATCTAAAATGTGCACATTGTTTATATATATATATATATATATATATATATATATATATATATATAATGTACCCATTTAATTTATATAACACGTGCCCATTTTTTGTGACACACCCCGACACGAAATGTCCACCAGACTCTAAATCGAGTTGTGTTGGCCGATACCAGGAAGGTGGTTAAGCCATAAAGTGTAGTGATGCGGAAATTGTGAATAAATTTAAACCTAAAAGTGCCTAAATATAAGAGTGTCTTGTGAGCGGAAATGAACTCATTTCACACGTGATGTCATACCATAAATACAGTACAGTAAAGTAGGATGAGAATTATACTATCGAAGGTAACCACCTATACCAAGATTTGCCAAGAATCCTCGTCGACATGAAAGCCCAACACTAAAACCTGAAGAGGCGAAAAAACAAGGGTGAATGAGCCTAAAAATAAAGTTTTATGAAAACCTTTTCGAAAACATTATAATCCCTCACCGTAAAACAAATATAGTTTCCAAAATATACATAATACGTATAGTATGAAAATACTTACCGTAGCTTGCAATATCGCAAGAATTCAGTATGTCACAAAATTCATAAATAAACATATAATTTCCAGTAATCACAATGTCTCGCAGAAATAAACATATCACATCAAGTGCTCATCGACATATGCTGACACACGAGTTCATGCAGAGGTATTCTAACATGAACATGACTAGGTGTAATAATGATTTACGCTATAGTGCTACAATCACGTGAAGACTAGCGCTTTGCACATCACATATGAGTCCTAATTGCCTATAGCAATCTAGGACATGACTGACACCTACAATGGATCCAAAGTGAGTGTACGGTGCGATGTGAATATACATGTGAAAGATTGGACCTAACCTGGGTGAGTACTAACACCAGTAGCACACAGTGAGTCACCATAATACTATTCACGGCCATAAATATAATTAAGGCATCAATAATGATATGCATATATGTGCATCTTGTAGGACGAAGCATAATTTCATAATTTCTATCAATGCATTAAAACTTATAATCGTTAAGCTAATCTAGGCGTATCATAGCAAATCCTTTATGAAATATGTAAATGGAAATGAACAAATATATATATACACACACACACTACATAAAAGAAAAGATCCACTCACAGATACTTGCGAGGTCGCAGCTGTTCGAACTAGGAAAGCTGGAGTTCTGATGATAATCGCCCCTAAGCATAATATTGGGATCCATTAGTAAAACTCAACTTAAATGATCAAATTTGGGAAAACAAAGTATGGGTTTGGAATCAGAGCGTTGAAATACGCTAAAAGGGGTCCCGGATAAATTTTGGAAAAAGTCAACAAAAAGTCTACGATCAACCCTAAAAAGTCAACTGAGATGCCGGGACGGTCACTACATTAAAACTTCAAAATTTCACTAAATGGATGTCAAAAACAGACTCAGGACGTCGAAATTAGTCTAAGAGGATTTTCAAGAAATTTTTGAAAAAGTCAACACAAGGAATATTCCAGAGAATATTCTGAGCCCATTACCCAACTGGGTTGGGTTGGAGTAATGGCCCAATTGTTTGGGCCGGGTTTGGGATTAGGCCTTTTTTTTTCACCAAGTTAGGTTGACAGGTGGACTCGCAAGTTGCACACGCCGGACCCAGTGAAGAAGAACACTGGAATTTTGGCCGAGAAACTTCCCCGACTTCGTTTGGCTTCGATTCTCAAACAAATCTCACCATTTAAGTGCCAAAATAAAACTAGCAGGATAAAGATTCAAGTTATACCACTTTGATTCACAACCGTGGCCAGAAAATGGTCAGAAATCTGGGAAATAACTTCCCTAAGTTGATTCTATACCCATCACCACCAAATAACCAAAAATTAAACCAGGACTTCGAAATGAAGGGATTGTGAGTACCCCTAGTTTACCTTAGTCGGAAAAATTCATAAATTCATCGGAACAAAAATAAACCCTCCAAAGTTGGGCTCGGGATTCCATTGTGTGGGTTCGAGATCGAATGTTCGTTCTTGCTTTTCTTGTTTAATGGCGAAGGAAATGACGAGACCTGGTGGTGGTTGGTGTCATGGTTCATCGGAGGATAGCAGCTCAATGGAAGAGAGGGGGAAAGTGGGGTGTGGGCCCCACATGGCTCACAAAACAATACAAAATATCTTCCAAAATGACATTACCTACTTGCCCCCAATACTCGGTATTTCGTAAGATTTTAACTGTAACTTTGATTTCTATTTTGCTTGCGCCTACGCGTTTGTACCGTCGAGTACTTTGAGAATACGGTAAAATAGTAGCACGTACATGTCATGAAATGATGGTCAACGAAAGTCAACAATCTTGCCTCTAGGGACATGTTCGTCAATTCACTTCTTTAAAATGAATAAAATCGTACAATTAGAGATAGCTGTTACATTTTGTATGTGAAATGTATCCACATTTTTATATAAATGTACCAATTTTTTTATATGTAAAATGTACCCAAATTTTATTATATTAATGTACTCATATTATAAAAATAAAAAGAATTATAGAATGCACCCATAAGCAATTTATTTGGTTGAAGGCCATAAGCAAATTTCAATAATTAAATTGGTGGTGTAAATAAAAGCAAAATTACGGTTTAAGTTTTTATTGATATTATTACATCTCTTTTATTATTATGTCTGTTTCAAGATAATGTGAAGCAAAATCAATTCATGGTACCCAACAAAAGCTTCACCAACAAAAGCTTCACCTACAAAGCTTCAACTCCAAAGCTTCACCAACAAAAGCTTCATCAATGGAGGACAACAACAAATTCTCAAAAGCTTCACACTATCTTAATCAAGATAGTGTGAAGCAAAATCAATTCATGGTACCCAACAAAAGTTTCACCAACAAAAGCTTCAACTCCAAAGCTTCACCAATAAAAGCTTCATCAATGGAGGACAACAAATTCTCATAAGCTTCACACTATTTTGATCAAGATAGTGTGAAGCAAAATCAATTCATGGTACCCAACAAAAGCTTCACCAACAAAAGCTTCAACTTCAAAGCTTCACCTACAAAGCTTCAACTCCAAAGTTTCACCAACAAAAGTTTCATCAATGGAGGACAACAACAAATTCTCATAAGCTTCACACTATCTTGATCAAGATAGTGTGAAGCAAAATCAATTCATGGTACCCAACAAAAACTTCACCAACAAAAGCTTAAACTCCAAAGCTTCACCTACAAAAGTTTCACCCACAAAAGCTTCACCTACAAAAGCTTCACCCACAAAAGCTTGATCTACAAAAGCTTCACATACGAAAGCTTCACCTACAAAAACTTGACCCACAAAAGCTTGACCTATAAAAGCTTGACCCACAAAAGCTTGACCCACAAAATCTTGACCCACAAAAGCTTCACCTACAGAGCTTCAACACAAAAGCTTCACCTACAAAAGCTTCACACTATCTTGATCAAGATAGTGTGAAGCAAAATCAATTCATGGTGCCCAACAAAGCTTCAACCTCAAAGCTTCACCTACAAAGCTTCAACACTAAAGCTTCATCTACAAAGCTTTAAAAAAAAAAATATATATATATATATATATAATTTTTTTTTTTCGGAATTTAGAAAATTCAAAAATTCAAAAATTCGGAAATTCAAAAAATCGAAAATTCGAAGAAAAAAAAAATTCAAAAAAAAAAAATGCCTAGGCCTCATCTTCTTTGCGCCTAACAACTTTCATAATATATATGAAGAAGGAGTTTTGGGTTACCACTTAGAAAGGAAATGCCTCATTCGTCAACTCCCTCGACCGGAGACTTGAGGACTCCTACCATATGCTACTGCACCTTGATACTCGGAAGTCTCACGACCACTCAGTGACTTGGATTTTTCAAGTCTCCAAACGAGAAGTTTTCCTCACTCGAAAAATTAAGGGAGCACTACCTCAACCTACATGCTTCACTCATAAAGCTTCAACATACAAGCTTCAACAAAAGGAAAAATTCAAAGAACTTAGTGAAGAAGGCCTTGGTGTATTTAACACAATACGTTGAAATGAAGCAAAGCTTGTTTATTGATATCTCCGATAAGTTACAAATATGTACATATACATGAATCAAAATAAACAAACAAGAGGGAGCCTTCACAAAGGTTGCTCAGGAGAAGTCTTAGCAGTTGGCAGAACCCCAGATCGAGGAGGCACCAGAGGGTGATTATTCGAAGCCTCAGTACTAGGCAGAACCCCAGAAGGAGGAGGCACCGAAGGTTGATCATTTGGAGCTTCATTACGCAATACAGCCCCAGAAGACGAAGGCAATAAATGCCTTTGGAACAAACCCACAAACCTCTGATGATCAAGTAAAATCTGACCATCAGATTCCTGCAGCTGGTCGAGCTTCCTCTTCATGTTTGTAGTAAAGTCATGTGCGAGCCTGTGCAACTGTTTATTCTCATGCTTGAGCCCTCTAATCTCCTGTTTGAGACTTATCACTTCAGCCGCCAATTATTCAACTTGGCGGGTTTGAGCAAATAAGCGTTGGGCCATATTAGACACAGAACCTGCACACTGTACACTGTACACTGAGAGCTAGAGAATCCTTAACAGCCAACTCATCAGACCGTTTGGAAAGTAGTCTGTTATCTTTGGGAGTGAGAAGGTTCCTGGCCACCACTGCAGTGGTCATATCATTCTTCATCACAGAATCCCCAACGGTAAGAGGACCAGTAGGGGATAAGAAGGATGGGCGCCATATGTTGTCTTGAGAAGGCATGGCTGCCTCTTCACCAAAGTTCAAGTCAAAACGACGGCCGAATGGGCCAGACATTCTCAGAAATGATGAAAGAGAAATGAAATGCAATAAATCTTTGAAGTAAGGGGAAAATTCCTACAAGTAATAACTCTCTGAATGTACTTCTTGCACACAATTGGTGCCCTTATAAAAGAAAGGGCAACATGGCCGTTGGTTCAAAAATCGAAGAGGCACCACTCTCCGAATTTCGAAAAGGCACCACTTTCCACACGCAACATTAGCTCCTCAGGTACCACAGATAACTTTGCCAAAGATATCTGACAAAGTTTAGACACATAAATTTTGAAGGTCCAGCTACCCTACTATTACCCACAAGGGTAAAGGAATAACACTACTGCTTGATAACTAGAAAGTCCCAATGTGTGTCAACCTCCGTGCTCCGTGGCAAGGCAGGTTGGTAAAAATGCCCAACCTTTACTCACATTCGAGAAAACACTCCCAACATAACTGCTTTCTAAAAAATCGAAGAGATATTGCTCTTCGAATCTCAAGAGTTAGACTCCCAACATGATTGCTTTCTCAAAAATCGAAGAGGTACCGTTATCTGAATCTTGAGAACCAGATCCCCGACCAGATTGCTTGTTCAAAAATCAAAGAGGCACCGCTCTCCAAACTTCGAGAGCCAGATTTCCTTGGATAAAGCTTGTTTGCAATCTTCACACGCAACATCAGCTTTCCAGATACTATAGACCACTTTTTCAAAGCGCTTTGATCAAGTTAAAACATGTGAAGCTTGCAGCTCCCACTACATTGCTATAACCAAGAAGGGTAAAGGAATAACATTATTACTTTCTCAAAAATCGAACAGGCACCGCCCTCTGAATCTCGAGAGCCAGACTCCCAACATGATTACTTTCTCAAAAATCGAATAGGCACCGTTCTCCGAATCTCAAGAGCCAGACTCCCAACATGATTGTTTTCTCAAAAATCAAAGAGGCATCGTTCTCCGAATCTCGAGAGCCAGATCCCCGACAGGATTGCTTGTTTGAAAACCGAAGAGGCATCGCTCTCCGAACTTTGAGAGCTAGATTTCCTTGGATAAAGCTTGTCTGCAATCTTCACACGCAACATCAGTTTTCCAGATACCATATACCACTTTTTCAAAGTGCTCTGACAAAGTTAAAACACGTGAAGTTTGCAGCTCCCACTACATTGCTACAACCAAGAAGGGTAAATGAATAGCATTACTACTTGTTGTTAGGGAGACTCCTATATATATCGACCTTCATCCTCTACGGACAAGCAGACCTGCAAAAATGCTCAACCCTTCCTCATATCTGATAGGGCACTCCCAACGAAGCCTCTAGAAATACTCAGCTTTCTTCCCTCCAATATTAACTATGCAAACCAGCCATACCAGAGCAAGAGTATCTCATATCATCAGGGTCAAAAGCAAGAGTATCCCATATCATACTTTTTCCCTGTCTTTTCCTTTGCCCTTGTTCTTACCTGCAAGACAAGGAGAAAGAGGGCAATTAGTCAACACTTGGAATCAAGCTTCCAATCAGGAACTGACTGCCTGGAACCCCTTGCCTGATTACTTACCTGACATTACTCTCGAGTACTCATCTTCAACATCTTATACTTCCAGAAAAGATATCACATCTGCCTGAGGAACAGATAGGGCAAGTAAGAATGATACAAGTAAGCATATGGAGACAAGCATAACAGAACATGTGTCGATACATCCACTACTTTGTCAAAAGCAAAAGTATCCCATATCATCAGGGTCAAATGTACTCTAGATTTGATGAACTTGTTTTGACCCTCAAATTCTTGAGTCGGCCTTATACTCTAGAAGAAACCAGAAAACCCTCCAGCCCAGTTCAAGAATAAGCTTGTGGAAAGTTACTTCTTCAAAAGCAAAAGTATCTCATATCATCTCTTCTCCATTTGCTTCTCCTTATCCTTGTTGCTGTTTACGACACAAGGAGAAGGAGAATAATCTACCGGAAGCCGAAGTCGAACCTCCGATCCAGGTTGCTTGCTTGGAAGTCTGATTGCTTACCTTGTCTGTTACCTCTTTCGGCAAATCTCCTAGCTCGGTGACTTGGGGGACTCCTACTATAGGGTTTTGTATCGCACTTGACCAAGCCCGAAACTACAAGTAAGCTTTAAGTGAAATTCATACATTACCTTGTGCATCTTCATCGATTAAAGATATCACCCCTGGATGGAAGAAAAGTACTTCCAGAGAAGATACCACATCTACATATGAGACAGATAAGGCAAGTGAAAATGATACCACACTTCGGTACTTAGAAATTTCGTGATTACTCAATGGCTTGGATCTTGCAAGTCCCCAATCGAGAAGCTTCCCTCACTCAGGAACTTAGGGGAGCATTGTTTGTACCATACTTGACAAATCCCGAAACTACTGAGCACCGGTCAACGTTATATTGTCAAGGACCCAGAAGAGTTTCCCTCCAACCAGGAGGCCAATCATAGCGTGACACGTGTCGACATCAAAATCCAATCACAACATGACACGTGTCAATGTTAGAATGAAACTAGAAACTCTCTTCTATAAATAGAGATCATTCTCTCACAATATTTCCGAATGTCATTTGTACTAAATCATTCACTAATACTCACTAAAGGAGAGCTTGAACCTATGTACTTGTGTAAACCCTTCACAATTAATGAGAACTCCTCTACTCCGTGGACGTAGCCAATCTGGGTGAACCACGTACATCTTGTGTTTGCTTCCCTATCCCTATCCATTTACATACTTATTCACACTAGTGACCGGAGCAATCTAGCGAAGGTCACAAACTTAACATTTTCTGTTGTACCAAAGTCCTCACTGATTTTGTGCATCAACAATGTCATTTATGTGGAGAGTGACTTCAATCTAAAACCTAAAATGCATAAGGTTTGAGTCTATAACAATTAGGTGTCAAAGACCACAACTAAACTATCCCTATGATAAATCTACTGTTTGATTTCCTTCACTATAGCAAAATAATAAATATATTCTTAACTTTTCCTCTTTTTTTTTAATTGTAGGACGGGCAAAACCTATGAAGCTGATCGTTGATCGTGCACTGTAACAAACAAAGGTTAGGGTTAGGTAAAAACAAGATCAAGTGGATTACTAATAAAGGTTATGGAAGTTAATTCTAAATGGTTAGGAATTAGTTTCGAGTTTGTTTAAGGATCGGCTTATGCATTCTCCTTCTCTGCTTCTCATGTTTTGTATTTGTTTTTTTTTCTATCATTAAATTGAACAATCAAAAGATAATCAACATACATAATTAAAAAGTGGAAAAGGTAAGGAGGAAGGTGTGGAAATTATTTCCCTAATTTAAAGTAAATTTCGGGTCATTTGCACTATTCCTCTTAATTTGTAAATCAAATATCTTAAGTTCAACTCACCTTATGACGAGCTTGATACTTGATTATGAATGACATGACTTAACCAAAAACTCGAGTTAAGATAAGCCAAAGATTGAAGCCTAGGTGCCCCATCTACTAATTATTTTGATAAAAGAATTTCTTGTATTTTTTTTTGTGAACAAGCGATATTTTCTACGTTAAGTGAGAGGGAGGGCTTAGCTTTACAATGGGTTAGCAATAATGTGGTTCAAATTCGCCTTTAACGAGAATTGAATTTAATACCTCTTACTTACAAATAAAGTTGAATACCATCAAACTGTAGTATTGTGTGACAATTTTTTGTATTAGTCATATTAAAATGAGTGCAAAATTCATCTTTTTGTTTTTAAGTGAACTTTTTTTTTTATTTGTTTCTCAGCCACTCATATTTAAACCTTGTTGAGTTGTAAATATATTTAATCTTTACAATTGAGGAATCGTTGATTGTTGATTGTTAAGTCAACAATTAATAAAAGAAAATGAGAGAATAGAGTAACACAATTAGGTATTTTCTAACAATTTTTTTCCTGATTCGTAAAGATTAGCTTTATTTGTCACAAAAAGGAGCTTAAATTTTTTAAGCTGCCCTCTAAATTAAAGTTCTGGCCTGGTTCACCCATGCTATTACGAGGATATTTTATATGTGTTGAGAATGAATTTCACACTGATAGGAGGAGAGACATAAGTAAGTTGGGTTACTCCCTATATAGTTAATTAGTTTTATGATGGAATCTCAACTTTCTTCATGGTATCAGAGTAGATTGACACACGTATGAAGCTCAACGGCCATACTATTCCACGTCACCCAATTCATGTTGTCCACTTGTTTGACTTAAAACTTCACCATATATGAGAGAGAGTGTGAGAAAGCAAAGGTAAAAGAGTCTCACATTAGTTAAAGGACAAACCTTGTAGAGTTTACAAGATATTGAGCTACTTTCTATATTAACAATTAGTTTTATAGTAGAATTTCAATTTCCTTCATATACAACTCAAAACCATAAATTGATACGATTTCAAATTTCATATTGTGACGTAAGACAATCGAAACTATTTAAGGTATTTTAAAAATCACTCCAACCTATAGAGTACTAAATGTAATTGGCCTACAAACTATTATCGCAAAAACTATGACCCTTGGAAGTAAAATTCTCAAATGTGATGTCAAACTTAGGAAGAAAGTCCATGGGTCACAACCGCCTACAGTTTACATTACCATGACATCCGTTGTAATGGTACTTGAATAATAATGAAACGAAATATTATATTCATACATTTTAAATTACTTATTTATTTTTTAATATTTTTTTTATCTAATGTTAGTGATCTGTAAAATATTAAAAAATATTAAAAAACAAACAAATATAAAAAAAAAAAATTTAAAATGCGTAAATATACTCTCTCTAACGAAGTCGCTATCATTTATTACCATCATTTGGTAAACCAAATAAAATAGCAAATAAAAATGAGTGCAGCTGTACGAAACTTCATTTAAAGGTTTTGTATAATTAGATAGATAATGGAGCCGCGACTTTTGGAGAGCTACTGAAATTCATAAAGAAACAAGACTTGCGTATCACCTTTCTGTCTTGTTTCTACAACGGGTTTACCTTTTCCCTATTTCTTAATTCTTTATTGTTTATTATTTTAATATAATTTGTAGGTTTCATTTAGGGGTATGATATCCACACACCTCTTTTTAATTTTCGGCCGTCGGATTCATCAGATCAAAAGACATAAATTAACAAGGAATGCACACCCCTTCATTTATTGCTTGTTTTGTATGATTAGAGCATGGGCCATCGGTGATTGCTTTTCCATGGGGGAAAGATTTCACAATTGTGTATGGACTTTGGAACAATGGCGGATTCAAGAAAAATTATTCAGAGGATTACATGTAAAAGTTTACAAACATTTTTTAGACATAATAATCTCAAAAATTAAATCATAGCTCCGTCATTCATAATTTATAGAATAAATAACAATCCAAGTTACAATTGTTTCCGATGTGTTTTCATATTGTGAACACGCTGCATTATAGCTTCATTATCAATGGATAAAATAAATTGCTCTCAATATAAACCACCATGTAGGGATGTCAGCGGTTCGGTTTGGAGACAGAAGTGTCATATCCATCTCATAACCACGAAAATTAACCATATCCAAAACCGCAAATTTGACACACCCCAACCTGGGAAGGTCGAAGCATGCTGGCCATCACCGTGAGGTGACGTAACCATAAGGGTAAGTGATGTAAAAAAGTGAATAATTTCAAGACTAATTGAAACTAATTATACTAAATAGTGAAAGAGTGCGCAATCGTGGGAAGAACCCACTACAATTATTCAAAGCGTAATAGACAATGAGACTACAGAAGAGTAATCAAAGTAACTAAAGTACACTTATTACATAATAGTGATAAGTTCCTACGTCTAAACAGAAGAGAATGTCAGAACTGCCGAGATTCCTCGAGTGCCACAAAGAGTACAACTATTTAGGTCCTGGAGGGGCTAAAAATAAAGTTGAGTGGGTCAGTAAAACAATGCTTATACGAAATCCTTTATTTTCGAATATACTAACCTCTCGCCGTAAAACAAGTATAGTTTCCTTAAAACATACTACATAGGTATGTAAATAATAAATCAACAACATTATAATAGTATTATAACCAGAAATATGCCAAGTCATGATGTATCAAATGCCATAATAATATAATCATGTGATAATCAAGTATAGCTAAGTGCTCATTTATCTAGGCTGACACACGAGTTTGAACAAATAATTTCTGACACGAACAGGACTGGGTGTAATCAATATGCTCTAGTACTACGATCACGTGAAGGCTGGTGCAGGAGCACGGTCACATATAAGTCAGATTGCCTAATGCATTCTACTCGACAAAATTGGCACCTAACTTGGATCTAAGGAGAGCGAATGGTGCGATGTGAACATACACGTGAAGGACTGACCCTAGCCTTGGGGCGAGTACTAACACCGGTGCAGCAAGATGAGCATGTACAAATATGTATGAATGTCATGACAGTAATATCTCAACCATATAGCAGCATTTATCACAATTATATTGCAGTTATCAATTATTTGGCAATATATATGTAAAGTGATGTATTTATGCAATTCTGGAAACTATAAATACATATAGATATAAAAATAAACTGCCTACTCACAAGTACATCACTAGGTCATAGCCCCCGAGCCTAGCTTGGCCTCGAACGTCCTCAGGATACGTTTCCCCTATATGTGAAATAACTAATTTCGAATTAATTAAAGCACATATACGTAAACCTAAATAAAACCACCATAGTTTGCTCAAACCTAGGGTTTAAATATACCATCGTGACCTACTTGACGTCACGAACATCCCCAAATTTTTAAAATAATTTTTGGACAACTCACGCGCCCCCACGCTCAGGCACGTGTCGTCAGCGTGACTGAAGTCGTTAGCAATATTCCACGAAATATTCTGTTAAATGCTAACAGAGATTAACGGCGTTACCTGACGCCGTTAGGAATATTCCGTCACCTTCTCCGATTGTCCTTGCCATCGCCGCCGTCCACGGCCGTCTGTAACTAAATTTTTCTTTAGATTTCTGGGAAAATTTCAAATTAACATAACTTCTTCATTTCTCATCCATTTTTAACCCACTTTATATGGATTTGAAGCTAATGAAGTGTAGAATGGTGTTGTACCTGTTTGGAGTCCAAAAAGTGGACTCCTTGAAACTCGGTCGTTTCATGTCGACCTTCTTCCAAAACAAGCCTAGGACCCTTAAAATGTTGTATAGAAGCCTTCCCAAGCTTCAAAACATCCTAACTCGTTTAAACCAGGTTTCAAGGACATGGTTATGATCGTGGGGCTGAGATGAGTACAATGGGGTAGTTTTTAGGTTCGATCTGAGAAGTTTAGGGTTCGCTCAAGGGGGTTTGCAGAGATGGAGAGTATACAGGACAGAAAGAGAGAAGGAAGAGAGAGAGAGATAGTCATTTTTTCTCTTTTTCTGATTGGAGGACAGAAATGAGGGAGATATGAGATTGGTTGGTTTGAGAGTGAATTGAGGAGATTGATTGGTGAGTATAATGAAGGGGGATGGGTTGCACGGGTAAGCTTAAGGAATTCAAGGATAGGGTTTTGGATTTTCTCCAGTAAAAAGAAATCGAAGTATATCCGAAACAGGTATTTCTACACTGGTAAAATCTACGTAGTCTCGTAGTAACGTGCACAATTTATTTACGAAGACGATAAAATAAATAAGGAGGAAATAAACACGTCCACGTCATTCGCCACTAAGGGCATAACCGTCAATACACATACTCGGGGAGAAATTACATAGGAAAATTAGGGATGGGTCGTCACAAAATTAACCATCAGGGATTATCCATAACCATATACACCGAATAGCCGATTTTCAATCGGTTATCGGTTATATCCATCTTCGTCAAAAAACAAAAAAAAATGTTATATTCATCCAATTGACGCACTATAAAATTTAGTAGATACTAATTCCATCATTAAATAGCAACATCCAATTACAAAAAACATAACAATATATTTGAAGTTGTTCATGATAAGCCAATATGATAAATTGGTCCAATAAAAAAGAAAAAAGAGGACAAAAACAAACACGAAAGGAAGACAAAACAAATTGTCTAATAATTCCAAAACTTGTGATGACAAAAGAACGAGATATTTGCACTTCGCTTCTTGTTCCACCAAGTCAACATCATATTTCATTGTGCCCCTCCTTCACACCCATCAATGGAGCATGATTCCTACATTATTAAGTAAATGACAAAATAATTAATATGAATCGCTGCACACATATAATCTCCAAAGAAGATAGTTATATACATATAATATAATTGCCAATACTTACCTCATCCATATCCATATCTTCAAAATAAATGCAGCAACCAAATATGCATTAGAACAAGAAGCTAGTTGTGAAACATAAATACTTAAATTAGTTCTAAAACTGAATGCATACTAATTAATTAAGTTTGAAAAATAAGTTCGAAATTAAGATTAAAGAATATGCACAAATATAAGATGAAAATAAATTAATACTTTGGGGTACCTTGAATTTCTTTCCATAACCAATTTTGGAAGCACATTAAGGCTTCCAATGTCTTTGGATGAAGTCTATTACGGTGTGGACTTACAAATCTCCCACTAGTACTGAAAGCTGATTCGAAAGCAACTATAGATACATGAATAACTAATATATCCCTTGCCAAAGCACTTAAGATAGGATATTTAGTCCCATTTGATTTCCACCAACCCAAAATATCAAAATCAAATGTTCCAGGCAAAATAGCCTCATCCAAATAGTGATCTAATTCTGACTTTACATTATCAGTACTTACAGTACTAGAAACAAACAAGTCAAAGTTATCCATTAAAGGATTCATCTCTTCAAAGTCAAATTGATTCAATTGAGATGAAGTGAACGATGGTTGATGACCCATGTTAGAGATATGATTAGAGAATGATGGTTGATGACCCATGTTAGAGATATGATTAGATCCACACTCTTTTACCAAATCATAACAATATTTACGAATCTTGTCGATTTCATTCGAAGCATATTGCCCATACATAAGAGGAAAGAAATACTTAATCAGCCTCATCTTGAATCTTGGATCCAATACAGTAGCTACAACCATTATTCCATGAATCACACTCATCAAATTTCTCAATCATACTTCTTGCCATATTTTTTATTTCATCACATCTAGAGGTAAGCCACCGAGTTAGCGACAACCTGATCTCACAAATATTTGGAAAATAAAGATTGTTGTAGGGTACTTAGTTCCAAAAATCAACTCGGAGACATTATAAAACAACTTTAACTTCTCACAAATCTCTCTTGCCATCTCCCAATCTCTATCATCAGGCAAACACTTATATTGCGACTTTTGTTGTTTCAAGCAAGGAAAAACATCCTTGTAAATCAAAGCAGATTGAATCATTAAAAAATTGGAATTCCACCGAGTTTTAAATCAAGCACCATCTTCTTAGTGCTTGGAAGCTTCAATTGACGCACTGCTTCCTCGAACTTTTCCTCTCTTTTTTGTGTTGTTGTCTAGTAAACAACACTATCACGAATTTTCTCAACACCACCACCAATCACTTCCAGACCATCCTTCACAATCAATTTAATATATGCGCAAAACAACGCATGTGAAAGAACCCTTCACCCAACAAAAGTGAACTACTAGAAAGTTTTTCAATAATAAGATCAATCATTTTATCAATTGTAGTGCAATTATCTACGGTTAAGGTAGAAAGCTTACGATTGAGGTTCCAATCTAGCAAGCATTCCATTAAAACATTTGAAAGTGTCTCGGCAGTATGCAAACAGGGCACATAAATAAATCTGAAAAAGTTACAAAGAAGATGGTTACAATACATAATCTGAAATATAAATCTAAAGCTAGACAATAATTAAATAGAAATTAAAGTATTAAAAATATCACCTTATTATTCGGCTCTGCAACGTCCAAGAGTCATCAATAAAATGTGTCGTTATTACCATAAATCCTCTGTTTTGATTACTTGCAGTCCACATATAAGTAGTTATGGCAATTCTACTCTTATTTTCATACAACAATTGCATTGTTTTCGAATACTCATAATCATATATTTTGAGGATATCACTCTTGATTGTGTTTCTTGAAACAACCTTAAACAACGGTTGGACAACACTCATGAAGTTTGTAAATCCAACATGCGCAACCATGGAAAGAGGGTACTCATGCAATATTATCATTTGGGCGAGAGCTCTCCTTGCACTTTCTTGATCAAATATATACAACTCTACTTTCCCATCTCCCACTTTTTGGGTTAGCGTTTGCTTCAATTTTTTTTTGTCTCTGACACGGACATATTGTCACATGATGCCTTAAATGGCTGGTTCCATTTTTAGTGTTCCTAACAAACTTCTTGTTACAATAATTACATATTGCTTTCATCACCCCATCAACAACTGTTCTTATGTAATGTTGCCACACCAAACTGCGAAGTCTCGAATTATTACTTTCACCATCATCACCTTCAGGTTCCTCAATTAATCTCACCAGCGACCTCATTTGGAGTGGTATATCTTAGGGCCGAGCAATTTGATTTGGTATTTCTTGTTGCATAACACTTGGATTCAATGTAGGTGCTAGATTACAATCAGTTGGGGTAGATATTGTTTCTTCTTGAGACTTAAATTTTCTTTTAGACATTTTGATTGCTGCGAACACAACCAAATCCATTAATATGTAAACAAAGACATGGTATAATACTAAAACTGAATCAATTAACATGTAAACTAAATATATAATAACAAACAAGAAGACAATTATTGATTTAATTTTTTCATAATTCTATGGGCTCATAACATATGTAATAAACTAGAAAAATGACACTAATTGAGAATTTTCATGAATCAAATAACATGAAAAAGAATGAAAGAGTACCTATTGAGCTAACAACATGCACCAATTTCTTGATAGTGAGACTCTTGAAGAGAGATGAATCTAATAAACTTGGAACATTTGATAATTGATATATAAAATGATTCAATGAATTAATTTGGTTGAGTATAACAATAAGAGTATTGAATTGATGAGGTTGTTCGTAAGCCTCATGCATGATGTTTGGTGCATAATAAAGATAGTATAGGGTTTGATGCATGCATAATGAATTAGTATAGGGAGGGTTCGGAAAATTGAATAAAATTATATTATATATATATATATATATATATATAATATTTGGGTCGAAATCAGGGACGGATACGGATTGGGGACCCCTGTAACCATATCCAAAGCCATAACCGAATAAAGTTAACGGTTTTTCCCCATATCCATACCATACCCGAATCTTCATAGCCAAATCCAATCCATTTGGGCGGTTATCCACGGTTATCGGGTTTAACGGTTAGAATTGTCATCCCTACCACCATGTTACTACTCAACCATTGATATCTCCCATTCGGTTACGCAATGGACTTTTAACAATATTTATAACGACAAAGGCTTTCTCCATTGAAGCAGTAGCAACCGGTAAAACCAAAGTTCAAAATATTTCTAGTAGCAAAGACTTTTCACAATATTTATAGCGGCAAAGGCTTTCCCAAACCTGCCAGCCAAAAGGTTCAGAAAAACAAAACAAATTACCCTAACATTTTTGTAGAAAGACCTATTAACACAAAAGACTAAACTGGAAGAAAATACGTTCAAATGCCTTTTTGGTGAAGGGACGAGGGAAGAACGGAAGGGGGAATGAGGGTGACGATGGATGTTCGAACGCCTTCCTGGAGTCAAAATCCCGAGAATTTCATGGTTCGATCAGCCATGAACGACGGCCAAACAGCGTGAAATTTGGTGGGTCCAGTTCGTGGCACCAAGAGTAGTGGAACGGTGGTGGTGGTGGTGATGGTGCTTGTAGCCGGAGTTTGCCGTAAAGTCACCTAAGAAGCTTGCCCAGAAAACGGGTCGGGCCAGATATCCGGGTCATGGCAGAGACCAGGTCTATGGGATTGGTCCAGGCATAACTGTTGATCTAGGTTGAATTTTACAAGTCCATATTCATGTTTGGGTGGTTGTGGTTTTGGTGGTGAAGGGAAGGGGACAGACAGAAGGGGAAGGCAAATGTGGGTTCTAGTTTAAGTTAGAGGTGAACAAAGAAGGTAGGGGTTGTAGGGGTGTGTTACACATTGTTTTATAAAAATATTTAAATGATTTTGTTTTCAATATTTAAAATTTAATTAATTTTTAATCCAATTTTGCTAGTGAGTGGGCCCGTCTCAATCCACGTCAGCATTTAACAGAAAAACAAACAGAGATCTAACTTTGCAACAAATTCGTACAATGAGGTATGACATTGTAATTTTTAAAACATGAGGTATGAGATTGTGGTTCGACCCATAGTTGAGGTATTTTTGTGTAATTTACCCGATTTAATTTGAATAAGTTAGGAAGAACTTACTTTGACATTTGAAAGATAAAATTTAGGTGGTAGTCGGAATGACTGTTGACGTGGGATTGGGATTTGAGAATTGAAATTGAGTTTGGGGTTTGTTACAGCTTGTAGGTCAATTTTTGTCTTTTTTTTTAAGCTACTGCTTGTCTGTTTTTTTTTCCTTTTTATAAAGTAAACTGACCCAAAATGACGTCGTTTTGGCCAGGTTTTAAAAATAATTAATAATTAAGGTAACTAAGCAGTTAGAGGATATGTATAAAGGGCAACTCCAACTATCAAAGGGGCAACACCCAAATCATCTATGAAGATTCATCGGAGTTTGGAGGGTCAGTTGACCCTCCTTTCTCCTTAATAGGTATGTCCTTGCTTTGGAACACATAAATCCAACAATATGTGACATGCAAATTGTTAAATACTACACAAGTTGAAAATATAACAATTGCCAAATATATGCGCATCGGTCATGCTCATCTCACATAAGATAAGGATCCGATGTCAATTTGAGGATTTAATGTCGATTTTTGTGGACATAGTAAAACACACTCTGTCATAGCAAACCACCCAAATTCACAATCACCACAACACCTACTAACCACAATCCTCATAAAAACTCCGTAATCCTTCCCGCTGTACACAATCACATTCCTATTCTAAATATGACTACAACACTCCCCCTTGAGTGTGTAAATACTCAACAAACCATCGCATCAGATCTTCAGCATATAAGGTAGAATAGTTGATGAAGTCATTGGCACAACGGGTGATCGCGAGTTTTAAATTTAAGTGAAGTATGCATTTGTAGTAAAACTCACAAAAACCTCGCTATGATAAAACCCAAGGCATGGGAAAAAAACTCATAGACTAAAGATAAAAGTGAGAAGTATGCATAGTGTCTAAAACAAACGTCAAACAGGACGACCGTAGTAAACTCAACGAAGTATGATCATCCCAGAATGGGTGCCTTATTAAAACCTCGTTAGGTAGCAAAAACCCAGTGGGAAAAATGCTCCTAATCGTAGGAAAAAGAGTACATTAAGATAATGTGAGTATGCTTTTAGATACTCTCCCTGAGTTAGACATAACTTCTAAATAAGAGAACTACAAGCAATTCAACTCAGATAATTTACGTATACCGATTCTTTGGACAAGCTTCTGAAATGTAGATTTGGGCAATGATTTGGTGAAAAGATCGGCCAGGTTGTCCTGGGAACAGATTTGCTTGACTTCAATATTCTGATGTTGCTGTTGCTGGTGTGAGTAAAAGAACTTCAATGCTATGTGCTTAGTGTTGTCTCTCTTGATGTATCCTTTCTTCAACTGCTCGACACATGCCACATTGTCTTCAAAGATCGTCGTAGGAAGGTCAACGACTGATGTAAGACCACTAGTGCTTCAAATATATCTCATAACTTCTTTCAACCAGAAGCATTCACGCGATGCTTCATGCAAGGCGAGAATCTTAGCATGGTTAGACGAAGTTGCAACCAGCGTTTGCTTGGTAGACCTCCAAGATATAGCGGTGTCTCCAATGGTAAAGACATCACCTATTCGAGAACGTGGTCTATGTGGGTTAGACAGATATCTAGCATCTGCGTAACCAACAAGGCAAGAATCAATCCAAAGACCATAAGGGACGGCAATACTCAGAGATTCGTGGGTATAGAACAAGCCCAAATCCGTTGTACCTTTAAGGTAGTGAAAAATGTCTTTAACACCATTCTAGTGCCTGCGTGTAGGCGCATTGCTATATCTTGCCAAAAGATTCACAGCGAATGAGATGTTAGGTCTAGTGCACTTAGCCAAGTACAAAGCCACAATTGCACTTAGGTAAGGAACTTCGGGTTCCAAAATCTCTTCCTCATCCTTCTTTGGACGGAAGGGATCACGTTTAGCATTTAGAGTCTGAACGACCATGGGTGTACTAAAAGGTTTCGCTTTATCCTCATTAAAACGACGCAACACCTTTTGGGTGTAGTTCGATTGATGTCCTAGGATTCCATTTGAACAATGCTTAATTTTCAGGCCGAGACAATATCGAGTTTTCCCAAGATCCTTCATCTCAAATTTTGATTTCAAGTGTGCAGTAATCTCTTCAAGCTATGTGGAAGTCCCAATGAGGTTCATGTCATTGACATAAACTGCAACGATTACAAATCCGGAATATGACTTCTTTATGAACACGCATGGGCATAATTCGTTGTTCACATAACCCTAACTTGTCACATATACACTCAGATGGTTATACCACATCCACCCAGATTGTTTCAATCAGTAAAGTGACTTCCTCTACCTAATTAAGAGAGTGTTCCGTGGTCTAGAACTATTTGACCCAGTCAATGAAAGTCATTCTGGAATGTTATAATGTTCATTACGGGGAACGTTATAACGTCCATTACGGGGGAATACGTCTTCTCGTAATCAATCCCAGGGCGCTGAGAGAAACCTTGTGCTACGAGGTGTGCTTTGTATCGCACTATTTTATTCTTCTCATTATGCTTCTTCACGAAAACCCCCTTGTAGCCAACAGGTTTCATGCGTGATGGTGTAGGAATGATAGGTCCAAAGACTTTACGTTTCGCAAGCGAATCGAGTTCGACCTGGATTGCTTGTTTCCAGTTTGACCAATCGATTCTATGTCGGCATTCATCGACAAAACGTGGTTCAATGTCATCGCTAAGCATGATGTCAGTAGCTACTGAGTACGCGAATGCATCGTTAACGATCATCTCATTCCTATTCCAAACCTCATCTAATACTATGTAGTGAGCCGAAATCTCACAATTCTCGGGAGGCCATCATGTTTTGTCTGAAGCATCACCGTAATCTAGAATAACCTCATCTGTTGGAACGGATGAGTGAGCGATGGTCGAATTTAAACAAGGGTCACTTGTTGGTGCCATTTTTCTCTTCTGGGGTTGTGAATCATTTGAACCAAGGGGTCTACCACGTTTCAGGGTCGGAGCAGGTGATTGGCTAGCCTCCAATGTACCTTATCGCGTAGAAGGTGCAGCCTCCCCACCTTCAGGGATGGTCCAGCCTTCCTAGGCGGGTTGTTGGCATACGTTGGGTACATTTATCCTTGCATGTGTGTTTGCAGCGGGTATATGTGATCTTGTCACCTTTGCTATATCATTAAAAGCATCTGGCATGCTTTAAGCAATGCTCTGAAGATCTATAATTTGTTGCACCTTAGTTTCAGAATGGGTAGTACAGGGATCTAAATGAGACATAGTGAGAGCATACCACGATAATTCACGACGTTCTATGGGAACGTTAGCATGCTTATCTCCTCTTAACATTCCTCTTAACGACGGGAAGATTGTTTCATCAATGTGACAATCTGCAAAACGTACGGTAAAGAGATCTCCTATCAAGGGTTCTAAGTAGTAAACAATTGGTGGCGAATCATAATCGACATAGATTCCCATTTTTCTTTGAGGACCTATTTTGGTACATACTGGTAGCGCTATTGGCACATAAATGGCGCACCCAAACACCTTTAAATGCGAGACGTCAAGCTTGTATCCAATGACCAACTGTAACGGTGAATGTGGTTGGGTAGCGGTGGGCCTCAGACGGACCAACATAGTTGCATGCAATATTGCATAGCCGGAGGCAAATATCGGCAGTTTGGTTCTCATAACCAAAGTCTGAACGATCAATTGAATGCGCTTTATGAAAGCTTCTGCCAGGCCGTTTTGGGTGTGAACATGGGGTACAAGATGTTCCACATCAATCCTTACTGACATGTAATAATCGTCAAAAGTCTGTGACGTAAACTCTCTAATGTTATCCAGTTGAATCGACTTAATCGGATAATCAGGGTGGTGATCCTTTAGCTTAATGATTTAAGTTAGGAGTTTAGCAAGCACGGCGTTACGTGTGGACAACAGGCAAACATGTGACCATCTTGTCGATGCATCATCCAACACCATAAAGTATCTAAATGGTCCGCAGGTTGGTTGGATAGGTCCATAAATGTCCATTTGAATCCTCTGAAGAAATTTAGGGGGGTCGTGAATAATCTTTGTATGGGAGGGTTGAGTATTCAACTTCCCTAGAAAACACGCTTTGCATGGTGGGAGTCCAACATAGGGATGTAACTTATGCCTGTGCGAAGATTTGAGGATACGACGCATCATGTCACGTCTAAGATGTCCCAAACGGTCATGCCAAAGCAACAAAGTGTCCTGAAACTTATGCATAGGGTCGACCACACTATGGGCTTCTATGCCGCGATTGGTTGTGATGTACAACCCACTCGGCAGATGTTCCAACTTCTCGTGAATATGCTTCTGGGCATATTCGTATGAAGGGATACAAAGAAATTCAGAACCATTAACTTTAGTGGTTTCAATATGATATTGATTATCTCGAATATCTCTAAAACTCAGCAACGTTCTTTCGGAACATGGAGAATATAGTGCCTTCTTAATGGTCAAGCTTGTACCATTGGACAACATGATACGTGCCTTTCTGTATCCTTCAATCAGGTTGGATGGGCCTGAGATAGTTGTCAATGGATATTTCTTGGGTATTAAGTTAGTAAAATAGTGTCGTTCACACAATATGGTGTGCGTGGTTGCACAATCTGCCATACAACTAACTTCCTTACTAGACATACCTAGAAATAAATTGATTGAATTGGTCACATGTATAAATATAAGTCCATTCATTTAATTAAGCAATTCAAGAAAATAATATCCATTTAAATAACAATCCATAATTCAAAACAAACCAAAACCAAACAAATTATTCCAAATAATTTAGAAAAATTGTTCAAAATTAAACCATAAACCTAGAAAAATAGGGGGTAGGGTCGGCCACTCCTAGTGGGTTCGGCCACTCCTAGTGGGTTCGGCCACTAGGGGTAAACACCCTAAAAATATGTCTAATTTATTCATCCATAGGCAATGACGTCTCCTGAAAATCCAATATCTCCATTGATGTAGTTGCATCTTCCGGATGATCCACATGTGCAAAGTTAGACTCATGATGGGAATGATACTTGGCAATAGCCTTAGGGGAAGCTCGGCATACGCGTGACAAATGATCCCTTGATCCACAACGATAACACATGTCCAGTTCAGTAGAAGCAGGCTGAAAGGGAGCTTTGCCATTATTCTTGAAGTTTGGGGACTTAGGGGTGAGTGGTGGACGCTGCTGAGTCGCATTTCTTCCTTTAGGTGCGGCACTTTGTTGACCCTGGGCCTGTGGTGGGGCTTACGGCCCATTGCCACGGTTACGATGATTCTTTCGTCGTTTATGGCTGCTAGAATTAATTGTATGCGCTTTAGGCGCGGCGTTCGAGCCAATCGGTCGAGCTTGATGATTCTTCATCAAAAACTGGTTCTATTTTTCAGCAAAAAGTAAAACAGAGATCAAATCCGAAAACTTGGTGAATTTATGTGCTCTATATTGTTGCTGCAGGACAATATTGGTGACATGGAAGGTTGAATAGGTATTCTCCAAGAGATCTGATTCAGTTAGTTCCACTTTACAGAATTTCAACAAAGAACGGATTCTACAAACTTCAGAGTTGTATTCATTCATGGTATTAAAGTCCTGGATGTGAAGATGTTGCCAGTCGTGTCTTGCTTCAGGCAAGTATATGTTTTTTTGGTGATCAAAACGGTCAGCCAGAGGGTGCGTGGGTCCTCCTCAACGAGATACTCAGTCTGCAGTGCATCATGGATGTGTCTTTAAATGAAGATCATTGCAGTAGCCTTCTGAGCTTCGTCAACAGGTTTGTCGGCAATAGGTGTCTCAATGGTGGCTCTAATACCCTTTGCAGTTAGATGAAGCTTCACGTCTTGAACCCACTTTAGATAGTTTCTTCCAGAGACTTCTAGAGCGGAGAAATCGAGCTTGTTCAAGTTCGACATGTCCTTAAAACAGAGGAAAAAACGTGAGTAGTCATATGGTAAGCCATAGACATATATCGTAGAACATACAAGTTCTATAGACATGTATTGGTTTAATTTATAAATGAAAACTACAGGTTTCATGTGGTATGTTTTGAATAAAAACTTCGGGTTTCAAAGGCACTAAATTTGAAACTATAGGTTCAATTTAGTTTTATGAACAATTAGTTCATAATGAAAGGTTCCTGCAAGAAACACAGAATGCAATATACTAATTTGAATATAGTGGATTTGAGGTTTTTTGGGAACTCAAGTTTTAAAGCTTCGTTACTACTAAAGTATGTGACGGTTCAAAGTATAAAAATAAATTATTAAATCGTTAATGTCCAAAAGTGATCTTTAGGTCAATAATTTTGGATTCATTATCAAATTAATAGACTGCAGGTCATTTTTAATTAATTCAATAAATCGGGCCATACATGGTCGATTGTAGAAGCTAAATAATATTAAAATAATATTATTGGATCGAAAACATAGCATAGCCTAAAGAAGGGCTGGGTATCGTGAGCAAAAGAGCTCGAGTTGGCTGCTCAAAGCAGCCATCGGGGTGGCTGCAGGCCACTGGTCCAGAGGGTAGGCCCAAAAATCTACGGGGTGGGAGAAAAAACCTTAATCGTAGCTAGGTTTCATGTTTGGGTTAAAAGGGGGGCACAGGTTAGGTCCAACGAAAGCTAGCCTATGTGTTTGGTCCGAGAAACCCAGCCAAAGCTAGGTTTCTATGTTTTCGGTCCGAGGCAACCTAAGGCCAGCAACCGAAGTTGCTGGCAAGCGGGCTGAGATTGGGGCGAAGCTCAGTGAGTTCACGAGCCAAAGGACGCTGGACAATGAGCCAAAATCTACTGGTTTTTTAGACTTAGGGATTGTGGGCCCTATAAACAGAGGTAGGCCGAAAGGCCTAGTAGTCTAGGTCAGCGCAGCAAGGCCATAGGGTTGCTACCATGAAGGGTCTAAGATGTCAATTCCTCAGCTTCTGGCAAGAGCTTGCTAATAACATGTTGTAGGCCTATTTGATTGAACGATCTAGGGTTTAGAGAGAGATGGGGGCTGGCTATGGTTAGAGAGAAGAGATAGTGATTTAATTGTGAGGTGTGTTTGATACACCCATTGTGCTTTTATTTATAGTAATAGAATAGGTAAAAACCTTTCTCTTTAAGATTACAACATTGAATAGGTAATCTACTCTTAATAGGAATATAAGATACATTCCCAGATTCTCTAGAATTTACACAATCACATTTCTATTCTGCAACAACTATAATTTTACATGGATTATAATTTTGGTTTTTTTTTTTTTTCAATTTCCCGATTCAGATCAGAAAAGGAGGAGAGGAATGAATAGGCCTAAAATTACATAAAGGGGCCCACTACGTCTACTGGCGTGAGATTCTTTATTCTTGTTACTTACCCTATATATTGGCATGTTCCTATGTTCCTTTTGATATGATTAATGGCATCTGAAACTTCTGCATGCACTTGAATATTGTATATATTTTCATATTTTCTAACTTTAACAATTGACATTGTGATGGTCTATACTAATACTTATAGCCTAAAGCAATTAATTTGTAAAATGCTAAAAGCATAGCATGGCTATTGAGAAGGTTTTGGGTTGAGACTAAAAGCATAGCAAGTTTCTCTAGTTTGTATTGGCAAAAGTTGCCTAGACATAATCTACTTGCAACTTTCAACTTTCAACACAACGAAATGAGAAATATACGGAGAATGTTAGCGACGTTTCCATTTATACCTTCTTCTATCTTTTCTCGTTTGATTCCATAATAGGTTATAAGAACTTGCAGCGGTGGATCCAAAAAAATTTATTCACAGAGGTAAGAAGCTCCCAATATTTTTGTAAAAGAAAAAAGGCTACATTGGCCACCAATAAGCTGCTTGATGCATTTTGACAAATTTTCCCGCACCTTGACTATTTTAGGCTTCACTTTAGATATCTTGCATAATCACAATGCTTTAGATTACGTGGGACATGAAGAACCAAGAGGTATCTCGTAAGTTCATAACAATATCATTGTAATTAAATTGAACAAAAAGTGTCATGCAATGAGTTTATAGCTCAGACGAAAAACATTCACTCTTGTATATATAAAAGGAGGGGTGTGATATCCACACACCTCTTTTTATTTATCCTACATTTTTTTGGTTTTCGACCGTCAAATCGGATAAATTGAAGAATATCAACGAATAAAAATTAATAAGGAATGTGTGAGAAGTAAAAAAAGGTGTGTGGATATCACATCCCATAAAAGGAGTGCGTTGGATTGCTTCCACAGTTCCACTAGGAGTAGTCTAGACCATAGATGACTTTACAAGAATATATGGCCTGGCCCAATCAAAAGGGTGCATGGTAGCCAGCCATAAGGACAAAACAATGGTAGTTATACATAGCCCAGCCAAATCCTTTGCCATAAAGTATAGTCTAACCATCTCAATACCGTGCAGTTCAATCCTTCTAGATTCTCTTCATACGAGTCAATACAAGTCGACGGTTCACAATATTAAACTCAATGGTCATTGACGTTTGCAGTGCATTTTAAACGGTCAATAAAGAAACTTCAAAGTAGGTTGCAGGAAACTTCCAAGTTCCGATGTGCTTTACTGCTTTTAGGCTCGTACTTTCTACACTACTGCTCTATCAACTTGCTCCTTCTATTTATACCCCCTCATTGGATTTCCTTCAAGTCTAAGTCTTCCACACAATCTTCATTTTCCTAGGAAAATCTTCATTCTCCCAGGAAAGTATTCCCTTTTTCCAGCAAAAAAAATTCAGTTCTGCAAATAAAAAACTCATGGGGAGGACTGGATTGTTTGATCTTGAAAAGCAGTTTGCCTTCTATGGAGCATATCACAACAACCCAATTAACATTTTCATACACACTTTCTTGGTGTGGCCATTGTTCTTCACTTCTGTTCTTCTTTTCCACTTCACACCTTCTCTCTACAGTTTCCCAGTTTATGGCCTCGA
Source organism: Malus sylvestris (assembly GCF_916048215.2). Classification (NCBI taxonomy): domain Eukaryota; kingdom Viridiplantae; phylum Streptophyta; class Magnoliopsida; order Rosales; family Rosaceae; genus Malus; species Malus sylvestris. The sequence goes on along the minus strand of NC_062264.1, from coordinate 33,374,556 downwards.
ATTAAATTTGGGGTCTGTTTTCACTTTGGCGTATTGTCTGTATTATGTCAAATTGGACAAGAAAGCTGGGTCCTTGGCAGCTTTGATTTGTATTCTCTGCTGGGTTGGAGCCAGTATTCTTGGCAGTGAGCTAGGCTTTTCTAAGTCGTGGAAGGTGGTTCTGGGTGGTCAGTTCTGCAGTTGGGCTGGACAGGTCGTAGGCCATGGGATTTTTGAGAAGAGGGCCCCTTCAGACAACTTTCTTGAAGGACTTCTAACAGGGCCGTACTTTGTGTTGCTTGAGCTTCTTCACTTAGCTTTTGGGTACGAACCCTATCCAGGGTTTCAAAAAAGTGTGAAGGCAAAGATTGAAGCTGATATCAAAGATTGGAAGGCCAAGAACCAAAAGAAAGTCTCCTAGTTAATTTAGCTGGTCTGAGATATATGAATGTACTAATAATATTCTATTAGGTTATATTTTGTATCTAAATTTGTCGACTCGAATCTATAATTTCCACCAATCAGTTTGATGGACTTAGTCTTATACGATTGTAAGAGTAATTTTCGCAGTGTAACCGTCGCAAGATTTCTTTTATGACAACTAGCTTATATGAAAGTTTCAGTTTTTTAAGGTCTTGTCGGATATTGTTTGGTTTCTTGGGAAGTTTGCTTTGCTTTTCAGATTATCTCTAATGGGGATCCGGCTTCTCTATGCGCTTCTACTTCTCATACACTCTCATCTTCTTTTATTTTGTGTGATTATAGTTAATTCACGTTAATATTTTATATTAATTTTTTTTATAAAGATAATAAGATAAAAAGTAATAATAATACAAAATATTGATATAACTTAACCGCGTTCGTACAAATAAAAAGAAATGTGAGTGTTTGATAAATGGAAGGGCAGAGAAGCCAGCTCCCTCTAATGGTCTAGCTAGTTGATTTGTTAATGAAACTTGCACAAGGGAATCTTGTGTTGGTTACAAGTATGACTTTGCGAAGCAGTTGAAGTTGGACTGGCTGTCAAATTTTTATTGGATGATGATGTTTTATATTTAATGACACACAAAACGAAACAAGATAATGACGACAAATAATAATGATAATCTAAACTATATTAATGTCAATAAAAAATGTGAAATGTAATTTAGTATTTTATCACAAAATAAAATTAAAGGTAATAAAATAATTTTACCCAACTTAAATTTTATATTTTTTTAAAGTTTCACTAATAGGTGATACTAACGTATTTCTTAATTAAAGAATAAAAAATAAAAGAATCTCTCCCTACCCTACTTCCATGTTCTCTCTCATTCCCCCTTAAAAAAAAATGTTCACTGAAAATTTGTGTAGGCATATGCTAGTAGTAGTAGTAATAATAATAATAATAATAATAATAATAATAATAATAATAATAATAATAATAATAATAATGGCTAATTAATAGTTTTCACTTTCAAATTTGAAGTGATTTTTAAAATGAGTAATGAAGTTTTAATTTTTTCATATTGCATCATGTGATTTTGAAATTGTATCGATTTACATATTTTGTTTTTTTGAATTCTCAAATAAATTAAGGGAATTTTTTTCCGTTAAAACCACGAAGTCAACCCTATTCTAGCATTACTATCATGGAAAGTGACAATGAAGTATCTTTATTAAAAATAAAAAAGAAGGAAAATACAATCTGTCAAGAGGACATAAAGTCTAACCTTGACCATGATAACAGTCATTAACAAATAAAACCTCGAACAACCAATATAAAATATAACACGGCCAACAAAAGTTCGGTAGTGTGGAAGCCTACATAGTCACGTTGATAACATGGCAAAATGAAATCAGGAGGAGAATCCTGAACAATGCCTGTAGAAGAGGAATCATGATTTGGAAGGGCATCAACAACTTGATCACCTTCCCTATAAATGTGAGAAGACCGAAATACATTTGGGAAATTTTATGCAAGCAATTCTTCCACGAATTGAGGAGAGCTCAAGAAATCAAGAATCAAAACTGAATAAGCCGCCAACCAAATAAAATTCCAATCCCGAACTGAAGCTAATTCAATAGCATTGATTATAGCTATTACCTCCATTGCAACACGGCTAGGAATCTTCAAGTTAGAACAAAAGGCACCAAGGAACTAACCTTTGAAATCCCGAAACACACCAACATAACCAGCATAATAGTAACCACTCTTGCAAGCACCATCAATATTTAACTTAACCCAACCAGGATTGGGAGGAATTCAACACACCTCTAAAATGATGGGGGCTCGATGAGGCATACATGTAGCACCAAACCTCTTCAACACACATAAAGCGCGAACATCGTTATTCATACAACCAGACCGCATTCTATTTGAATAATGGATCTGACCATAAGCAACATTAAGACCAAGTCCTTCACGCCGAGCTTGGTTTCTCAAGTACTATACACACCACAAAGTAGAAACAAAAGATGCCAACCACAAATCTCGTAATTGTGAACTTTTATTCAAGGCTAACTAGTGGTGAAAGCGCTTTCATAAGGAGCTATGAAGTGTAACCAAGCCAAAAGAATTCCAAATATGCTGCCAAATTGACATGGTAAAAGTACATATAACAAAAACATGCTCAAAAGATTCTATATGCAAACAACATAAAACATATGTAGATGCCATAAAAATTTCGCGTCTTTGCAGCATGTCCTCAGTCAAAACACGACCACATAAAACTTCCCATGCTAATATAGACATTCTAGGAGGAATAAATTTAGACCAAATCAATCTCCCCCAACCAACAAACGGCAAACGAGGCCTTGAGAATGATATGCATCACTAGCAGAGAGCTCACCTGAAGGAGAGGGCTCACAAATTACCATATCGGATCCTTAGCCAGACATGCATGGAAATAAGTACATATTTCCGAAGAAACTCGCAAATAACAGGAAAGTGCAGTTGAAATTGGAGCAAAAGACCAAACACCCTCATTAATAAAATCAACATTCGTGTGTCCTCAAGACTATCAACATCATCCCTTCTAACACCAAAAAGATCAAACAACGGTGATCCAACAAAATTCTCTCAAAAATAAATCTTTTCACTGGAAACCCACTAACCATCTACTTTGCTCAACAAATAGAAGACAAATGTAATCTAATGCGAGGCCAAATTGAAGAACGAGCATACGAACTTCTCACTTTCCTTGTCTATAGAATAAAAAAATAAAAAATAAAAAAACAACCAACCGAATCAGATGAAAAAATATCCAAACTTTCTTCATTAACAAAGAGCGGTTCAAAACAACTAACTGTTTTAAGACCTAAACCACCTTCCTCCTTATGCACACAACAATGCTTCCAAGCAATCAATGACAAGGGAAATTTTTTCGAATGTCATATGAACTGATACATATTTTTTAATTTGTCATATGAACTAAAAGTTTAAGCAATTTGTCATATGAATGTTCTGAAATCATTAATTGTCATCTCAACTAACTCCATTAAATTTTCCATCCAAAAGAATGTTATTTTGGATTTTTTACCTTATTTTTCACAATTTTATTCATTTATTTATTCATTATTTTTATACAATGATATATGTACAAAGGGTTGGGCGATAAATTGGTTTTCAACTTTTGACTTCTTTTATATAAGTTCTCTACTTATATTTTAGAGCATCCTCGTGATGAAATGTCCAATTATTTTATGTACATGAATGACTAAAAGACCTTCAGATTGAATTTTTTTTTGCATATATGGTCTTTAAATGATGAAAAGAGAATGAATGTTTCTAATTATGATGTTTGGACTATAGAAGCAAAAATTCGCCGCCTTTAGTCTTGATATATTTGTACTATTAACTTCTTTGATCAAAGATCAAAGCCTCACACACCGACAAGGTGGGTGGGGGTGGGGAAGGGGGATGGTTGGTCAATGGATCTTCCATGCTTAAGTTAATATCTTTGAAAAGAGTGAAGTGTTTAGGGCTTGTATGCATAGCAAAAAGCTTACCAAACACTACTACAATATTAGCTTTAGGTGGCGGATATTAGAAAAATCATGTCGGTTATATCCGACATAAATTCCTGACGGATATCAAAAAAATCCTGTCGGTTATAACAGACAATATTTTTGAATTTTTTTTATAAATATTTTTGATAGATTTTGGCGGTTTTTAAGTTAATGGTGGCAGTTATAACCGACAGAAATTGACTATTTTATTATTTTACTTTCTGGCGGTTATTATTTTAGTATTCTGGCGGTTATAACTGACAAAAATAAAAATAAGATTTTGTGGTATCCATTAGTGTAAATATTTTAAATTGAAGATTGAATTCGTTCATTGCATTCTTACAGGGTCGAGGAGTATAGCTGTAAAAAAAATCAAAACCGAAGCTAAAATAACTATTAAATTGTGGTTTTTCGTTTATAACCGATGAAAACTTTTGTACCGTTAACTAATCTCTGAATTTTTTTCTTTTTTTGATTTTTTACGTATGCGATCTTGTAGTATCTACAAACAAGTTTGACGGTTAGATCATTGAAACTAGTTTTGTAGAATGTATATCTCTGCTAAATTTGCCTAAATTTTGAAGTGTGAAAAGTAATTTGTGCTAAATTTTTATTTATGTTTTTCAAGTATTGATTAGACAATATTTAGTTTGTGTGATGACATTTTCATTGTACAATTATCTTTTTGTTTCTTTATTGCATATTTTACATGGGTTATTATCTATTAAACCAAACAATTATTTATTTTCGACAAAAAAAAATTATTTATTTTGTTGATACACAAAATTAGTGAGGACTTTGGTACAATAGAAAGTGTCAAGTTTGTGACCTTCGCTAGATTGCTCCAATCACTAGTGTGGATAAGTATGTAAATGGACAGGGACAGAGAAGCAAACACAAGATGTACGTGTTTCACACAGATTTGTTACGTCCACGGAGTAGAGGAGTTCTCATTAATTGTGAAGGGTTTACACAAGTACATAGGTCCAAGCTTTCCTTTAGTGAGTACTAGTGAATGATTTAGTACAAATGACATTATGGATTATTGTGGGAGAATGATCTCCTTTTATAGAAGAGAGTTTCTAGCTTTGTTCTGACATTAACACGTGTCGTGTTGTAATTGGCCTCTGATATTGACACGTGTCATGCTGTGATTGCCTCCTGGTTGGAGGAAAACTCTTCTAGATCCTTGACGGTATAACGTTGACCGATGCTTGGTAGTTTCGGGATTGGTCAAGTATGGTACAAACATATTTAATTTTTAAAAACGTATTCTACTTAAATACATATTATTTATTTATTTATTAAACCAAACAATTATTACTTTATTTTTTAAAATCGTAACAAAATTTTTGGGGGGAATTTAAAATTTTGGGAGGGAATTTTGGGGGGAATGTTTCCGCCATTTTTGTTCTGTCAGTTTTAACCAAGAGGAATGAAAATTTTCTATCGGTTTATATTTAAAAAAATGTTTCTGTTGGTTTTAACCAACAGTAATGAAAATTTTCTTATACCCACATCCGACCCCCGCTCATTTCCTTCATTTTTCTGAAACCTAACTCTAAATCTTGACACTTTCCCTCTTTCTAAGCTCCGAGAAGGAACCCTTATCCTTCGTCTCAATTCTGACCAAATCAACCCTAAAAAATTTGAACCTCGAACCCTTGGGACATGGGGAATCAACCTGCAGCGTTGCATGTATCATCGATGCATCACTGTGTGATCTGCCATTAACGCTGAGAGCTTCTGCTCTCTCGAACTCCATCTCAGGTATGAATTATTTTCCCATCTTGGTTGTGTGGGTTCTAATCCATCAGTGATAAGTATTATGTCAAAAATCTCTGGAGTTTAATCTCTTTTTTTAATCTGTATTGAAGAACCAACGCTGGCTCTGTAGAGGAGCATTGTGGGTGTTCTTGAGGGACTTCTTCTTGGACTGCTTGAGAGAAGAGCACGGGGTGAGGAAGTGGGAGGGCCTGTTGGGTCGGGAGTTGAAGAGGAAGGAGGAGGAGGAAGTGGCATGCATGTCATCACAGCGATGATTCCGGCGAATGGCGTTAAGTTCGAAGCTAGGTGGTGACTGTCTTCTTGGGAACCCACTCATCGTCTTCGTTTCGCTTCCAAGATCCGAGCTTTTCTACATGTCAGTGAAGTACAAATTTCTTCCATAACTCTCGATTCAATCGTCTTTTAATGCATTAATTTCAATCGTCATTTTTTCTCTTATTTCTTCTTCCTCTACTTCGTTTTTGCTGCTGCTTCTTCTTCGTCTTCGTTTTGCTGCTGCTACTTCGTTTTTTCCCTTATTTCTTCTTCCTCTACTTCATCATCACATGTTTGAATGCAGGGGATATGGAAAATGCAGAAAGTGGTTGTTTATATGTATATTTTTTAATTATTAATATATTTTATGTCGGTTTTATCCGACAAGAATGCTTTTATTTATTCTTATTAATAAATTCTTTGTCAATTATATCCGACAACATTTCTGGCGGTTTGAATATTTTCTGTCAGTTTTAGCCGACATAAATGCTCTTATTTATTCATTATTAATATATTCTAACACACCCTGACTGAGATCAAGGCATGCTGGTCGTCACATGAGAGTGACATAGCCATGTGCACAGTGCGGAAGCGATAAAGATAACAAATATACGAATAATTAAAAACCATATTACTAGACTGCACAACTAGCTAGAAAGTGATAGGAGTTAGTTACAACAGTAAACACTCCTAATTCAGAGCATAAGGTCTAGGTGCAGTCCAATAGGACAAGTACTAGTTACATAGTACCAGGAATGTCCTACTGTTATTCAAATAGGTCAGAACTGCCGACGTCCTTTAGCCACCAACATCAAGCTTACTTAAAACCTGGAGGGGCGCAAAACAGAAAACGTGAGTAGGCAAAAACAAATGTTTTACAAAACCATTTCATTTATCAACATATCTAACCCCTGGCCGTAAAACATATATTAATTTCCCAGAGTCAAGATATAAGCATATATAGGGTAAACAATTCAGGTAAGAATAACTTCATAGAAATATGATGTAATAGCGGGAACCCCTGTGCTAATCTGTACGACTGAATTCATAGCTCAACTCAATCTAGCCGGAGTCACTTCTATGACCTATACGGCAATATACTGCACATAAGTCGGAACCACTGAAATGGTCTGTACGACAAGGTTGGGTGTAATATACTTATGCTCAATGCTACGCCCTAATGTTAGCTGTGCAATAAATCGTTAGTCACCTACGAGTCGGAACCACCTATAGTGGTCTGTACGACAAGACTATGCACCTAAATTGGATCCAATGTAAGCATATGGTGCGGGAGGTGACATAATATACAGGCCTGTGCCAGCTCTCTCTGGTTAAATTGTAATCACCCTGGTTCAGGTTATGAGTTCAATGTTCATCAATACATTTATAATCATTCTATTCACAACTAAGGCCTTTGTCTCAATCACATCTCATATAGATAATCAACATGTTCATCTCATTTATTGAATGGCTGCATCTAACCTCTCGTTAGACTGTCTACGTACCCTAAACAGGAATCAAGCCGTTCGTAGTTCACCTAGACCAAACATAACTTACCTGCACTTACCTGTGCCTCCACATCACCACAATTATATATATATGCAAACATGAAATGCATATTCAGAATATAAAGGCATTGGCATATTATTTCAAAGCATACTTTTATTTAAAACACATTTCTGGGAAATATATCAAGTATATAATTATATACTGAAAACAAAAGCCCACTCACAGATATGTCGATGGGTCATAACCCTCGAGCCTCGATTGATTACGCTCGTCCCGAGAATAGGCCTCACCTATAAGCGTAATAATCGAATAAACGTTATTTAACGTACATAACCAACAATAGGTAATAACTTCTCACATATTGCTCAAATTGGGTATATGAATATACCACAGTGACCTACACAACCTCAGGATCATCCCCAAAATTTCAAAATAATTTTTTGAGGTCCCATGCACCGCCACGCACCGGCGAATGCACGGCCATACGCGCGACCACGCGCAGGGAACCCTAACAGAAACCACAAACGGTGTCAGGAATATTCCGTTAAATAGTAACAGAAACCGTTAAAGATACCTGATGGCGTCAGAATATTCCGTCAACTCTGACGGAATATTCTCTCGTCTTCTCCAATCGCTCTTCGGACTCCGTCGTCGGTTTCTGGAAAAATTTCAAAACCTTATATCTTCTTCATTTTTAACCCAAAATTTATGAAACTTGCACCATTGTGAAGATATCACAACGACGAACAAAACCATACCTGATTCGAGCTCTGAAACCACCGGAATCCCGCCGGCAAAAGCTTTGATAATCCGGCAAATCTTAAAACTCGCTGTCCTCGATACTCCGACGTCTAAATTCTTCAAACTAAGTACTCCGAGCTTCGTAAGGACCTCTTTAAGCCTCCTGTGGTCTTAAAATTCGCTGAAACGTCCCCGATTACGATCACGTGCATAGTACCTAAACTCGGGTTCTCTGGTTCTCACGATTCCGACTTCCAAACTTCATGAAAATGGCACTCCAAGCATCATGAGAGTGTCCTTAACCTTGCTGCAAGCTCCAATTCCTTTGAACCTTTCAATTTTTACTGGTATATAACCAGTGCACCAAAACGGGTCTCTCGGGTTTCCAGGTTTTCGAGGGTTCCAAGTCTCAAAACTAGTGTAGATGAACTCACCAAGTCGAGATGAACACAATGGAAAAGATTTCAAGGTTGCTCCGTGCAGAAATGGACAAGTTTGAGGGTGGTCCGTACACTTGTACAGACGTTGCAGGAAAAGTCAAGGAAGAGGGAAGAAATAGAAGACACGGGGAATAGAGAGAAGGCTGATGTGTGTGCGTGGGGTCCTAAAGCCACTAACCAAAACTAAGAAAAATCTTAGTTCTAATTGGGTCACCAATCCAAATAATTAAACCAATACATATCACATACACATCATTCAACGTCAGAGGGTATTTCTGTCTTTTCACATAATCCGATTAAATTATCGGGACGGGCTGTCACATATTCTCTGTCGATTATATCTGATACAATTTTTGTCGGTTTTAGAGTATTTTATGTCAGAAAATTCATTTCCTGACGCTAGCAAATCTATTGCTTATTATCTCGTCACTGCATCCATTTTCTGTCGGATTTTGCTTAAAATCTGACAGTAATATACATTTTTTTGTCGGTTTTGGACCGCCAGTTATAGATAATTTTGTAGTAGTGAAAATTTGGTGGAGATGGAGGTATTTATAAGAGGTAGCCAACCAGGGTTAGGGTTTTGCCCTACACATGGTGGTGTCCAATTGTCCAAGGTGTGTCATCCATTGGAGATTATTTATCAAATATAGCCAAAAATTAATCCTTGGTTTCAAAAACATTACTTTTTATAAAAAAATTCAAATATATCCAAAATTGCACTTAAATAGACACAAATACCCGCAAATGTAACAATCAAATAAATTAAAGGCTTTTAAGCCACCATTGCCTCAAGTTCTGGTCCAACTTCACCTTCGCTCTTACACTCTACCACCATAACCCTATCCTCTTCAATCCCCTCATCACCGACATTGAGTGCCATCACGGTTACCGTAAGAGTAGCAAAATTGCAATCATGCCTTCAATGCCTTCTTTCTTCCCACGACACGGTCACCAATTCATAGACGCTTAAACTCTTTCCGAATTGCATCAATTCTCTATAATCTTCGAACCCAATTGGAAAAGAAAAATTTTAACAAAGTACCACTAAATTTATCTCAGCGTGCAAAAATTTGGTTTGGAAGGTGGAGGGTTTGGATTGTGAGAGAATAAGGGTTTAGGTAGGTTAGGGTTTTTTATTTGGGAATGTTTGTTGGATTTTACCTACCAACTGAAGAAGACGACTTCTTCTTTTAATTTTTTTATTTTTTAATTATAATTTTTATTTTTCTTACTAATATCATTTTTAGTTTTAAATATAAAAACAGTTTTTAAAATTAATCCACATGTCGTTATATAATTGTATTTGTGAGACCCATGTGGCGCTATATTATCGCACTAATAGAGCAATTGGCAGATTTTTCATGGAAATACTAAAATGATCACGATGGACAAATTTAGAGAAAGACTAAAATGATTCACGATAGACAAATTCAAGGACACTACTATTGATTTTCATTGTTAAGGACCAGACTAAGGAGTTATGTTAATGTTACAAACCATTTTGGCTAAAAAGCCTTTAATTTATTTGATTGTTAAATTTGAGGGTATTTATGTCTATTTAAATGTAATTTTGGATATATTTGAATTTTTTTATTATAAAAAAGTGACATTTTTGAAATGAAGAGTTAATTTTGGCTATATTTGATAAATACGCTCCATTAGATGAATTAGGAAAGAATATTCCCAATATATTAATGAGGAGAAAATATCTTGGAACAATGGTGGAAGTATCCTTACTTGGTTACAAGGAGGATTCCTTACTTGATGGAGTTGAACTTCAATTGGGAATGTATTAAAGATATGATTTGGTGATTAATCTTAATGTCCTTGACTTTTTCATGCCACGAGTAGGGGAACTTTGAGCAATCATAGTCCGCTGCTTGAATTTCGAGAGATGCTAAGCTGCATGTGGGAGTATTTGTGTACATTGCCCATTTAATGAGGAGAATATTGTCTTCTTCGGGATAAAGTCCACATGTCGCCTTTAGGATTTTTGAGATTATTTTTTACTCCACATGATAAAGATTTGTTAATCGTAAGTGGGAGACACAAACATTATAAAAAAAAAGGGAAACTTTGGTTCCGGTCCTTAATTGACTAAAATCTTAGATTGAAATTTTATTAATCTGAATATTTTGATTGAAGGACAAAATGTTAAATTTCAGTATTAATTAAAAATTTTAATAACCACAATTATGAAATCCTTCCAAAAATCATGCAAATATTAATACCAAATAGAGATTTTTAGTGGTCGTCATCAATCCCTACCAAATTTGCATCGGTATCTGGTCCAGGATATTGCCTGTCTGCTTCCCGTTCTCTCTCTTTTTATTTTTTATTTTTTTTAAACTATACAGAACGAGACTTGAGGAGATATGGTGTCTGATTGTATCAAAATAATAATTAATAATGAAAATGAAGGATTGGTCTTTCTATTGTCGGTGGGGTGAGTTTTACTGCATTTTAGTTGAAAAACATAAAGATGAAGAGGCCGAAAAGAAGAAAGGATAGGGAAGATGGGCATTGTAGTAATCATGTTTATTTTATTTTTTATCAGATGTCTCCAAAGAGACGTAATCACACTTGTTTATATCCCGATTCTACTGAATTAGTAAACAATTTTATTAAATCAGTACAATTTTTATTCCGATTCCAGAACATTTTAGTAAACAATTTTTATGAAAATATGATTTTGATTCTCCTTAATTCAACTCCTTTAATTTTAATTATGGCTAAATAACGGGTCATTAATTCCTAATAGGCAAGGAATCGAAATCTTTAATCTACAAGAAACCTTAAACTCAAAATACTAAAACACCCTTATAATATAAAATTACCTAAAATACTAATATATTCCAACATAATCCTCCTTAATAGCGTGCAGATTTTTTGTGTTCATCTCAATACCTTGCAGTTTAATCCATTTGCATCATTCTATATAACTTAATACAAGGTGATGATTTAACAATATTATACCATTGCTGCGTAAAACATTTAATAAAAAAAGTTCAAAGTATAGATACCAGGAGCGTTCCACTACCTTGCTTTTAGGCTCCAATTTATATCCAATTTAATTCATTTTCTCAGTCTAGTTTCCGAGCAAGGGAAGCCTGTACTTTTTTCAACAAAAGCAAATCAACTTTGCAAGAAAAAATTTCATGGGGAGGACTGGATTGTTTGATCTTGAAAGGCACTTCGCCTTCTATGTCGCATATCACAGCAACCCAGTTAACATTTTGATTCACACTTTCTTTGTGTGGCCATTATTCTTCACCGCTGCTGTTCTTTTCCACTTCACACCCTCTCTCTACAATTTCTCATCTGGGTTTAACAATCATGGTTTCAAATTGAATTTAGGGTTTGTTTTAACTTTTATGTATGCTTTCTTTTATGTCAAATTGGACAAGAAAGCTGGGTCCTTGGCAGCTTTGCTATGTTTTCTCTGCTGGGTTGGAGCCAGTGTTCTTGCTAGTGGGTAGGGTTTGCTAAGTCATGGAAGCTTGTTCTTGCTGCTCAGGTTTTCTGCTGGGGTGGACAGTTCATAGGCCACGAGATTTTTGAAAAAAGAGCACCAGCTCTTGGAGACAACTTTGCTCAAGCACTTCTGATGGGGCCTTACTTCGTGTTGCTTGAGCTTCTTCAATCAGCCTTTGGGTATGAACCTTATCCAGGGTTTCATAAAAGTGTGTGTAGACATCGAAATTTCGGTAAATAAATGTTGACCGATAAATCAAAGTTTCAACGCTCATGTATTACATAAATTTTACACGTAGCGTGTGTCTAAACAAAAATCGAAATAAGTTGGAAAAGTCATCAAACAGGACACGTGTCAACACCTGGCAGAAACGACTTATTTCATCTGGAATATTATATTCAAAATTAGGCCTTGGAAATTTCTATAAATAGAAGGCTAATTCATTCATTTAAAGGAACCAAAATCATTAGGCAAAATTCTTGAAGCTCTGAAGCTCTGAAACTCCGAAGCTCTCAAGCATCCAGGTTCCCGAAAAATCAAGAAAGCGTTCTTCGTTCTTCGTTCATCGTTCTTCCAAGATCAAGCCCCAACAGCCCTTTGGATTAACAATCATCCACCAATTCAAGATCAAGCCCTGACGGCCCTTGAAGAAAGTGTTCTGCGTTCTTCGTTCTTCGTTCATCATTCTTCCAAGATCAAGCCCCGACGGCCCTTGGATCAACAATCCACCAATTCAAGATCAAGCCCCAAAGGCCCTTGAAGAAAGTGTTCATTGTTCATCATCCGTTCATCCCGAAGATTGAAGAAAGTGTTCTTCGTTCTTCGTTCATCGTTCTTCCAAGATCAAGCCCCGACGGCCCTTGGATCAACATCATCAACAAATCCACACATCCAACCGTTCTTCAAGATCAAGCCCAAAAGCCCTTGAAGATCCGTTCATCACCGTTATTCAAGATCAAGCCTTAACGGCCCTTGAAGAAACACTCATCCTCAAGATCAAGCCCCAACGGCTCCTTAAAGATCCACTCAAATCCACCTTCAAAGATCAAGCCCACGGCCCCTTGAAGAAACTTCCAACAGTTCATCCAAGGTCAAGCCTCGACGGCCCTTGGATCAACGAAACATCCACAAATCAACACCTTACGGAGATCGAATCAGAGGATCAAAATAAAGAGAGATCGTAACCCAAAATCATCAAATACAAATATTTGTTTGTGCGCGTTGTTCTTGTCTCTTTCGTTTCAGGAATTTTCCGTGTTCACAGTGTGAAAGCAAAGATTGAAGCTAATATGAAAGAGTGGAAGGTCAAGAACCAAAAGAAACTCTCCTGATCATTAGCTTAAGTTATGTTTTTGTCAACTCTACAGTTCCATCAATCACATTTACGAACTTATAATAAAGGTACTGGCTTTATACAATAACCTTATTCTTTGAACCCTTCAGCTTTGTGACAACTAGCTCAAATGCAATTTGCATTTTTAATGGTCTTTCCAGGTGCTCGATTTCTTAGGATATTTACTTTCAAATGCAACTTGCAGCAAGAATCTTGTGTTATATTTTTATGGATTTGGGTATCTGCTTTGTTTTGTTTGGCAGGATCTGCTTGATACTTAATACATACAATGTTTTTTTTTTACTAAAACTACATTAAGGGCTGAGGGGTTTGATTAAGCCTAGCAATAGTCTATAATAAATATTTGGTATCGAGCTCACCCTTCATATGCGTCGAATCTAAAATCTCTAATTTAGAAGTGGATATAAATACTTTAGAAAGCACTAAGTAGCCATTAAAATACAATATTAGAGATTAAATAATTGACAACAAAAAAAGAAATTTAAAAGAATTGCTATTCTTATCCATATATTTTTCTTTTGGTCACCTTTTAATGAACATATATAACAAGTTTACCTTTTGGAAAAGTAACCATATTTTAGACCCCATATAGAATTATAGCCACCATTTTAGTTTTTTGATAATTATAACCAAAACTTGATGTAAAAGTACTAATATACCCTTAATGACAAAAAAAATCCCCATTACTCTTGACCATGAAAAAACAACAATTAATTGAGATCTTGAAGCATAAAAGATGTAGCCTCTTGAATACTACTCAGTGCCCCTTACTCTTGAACCCCTCCATTTCCTACACTCTTTTTTAATATGTATGTATGTATGTATGTATGTGTGTGTGTGTGTGTCTGTATGTATGTGTGTGTGTGTGTGTATGTATGTATGTATGTATGTATGTATGTATAGATATTCACATATTGCTGTTAAATTAAGGGTATATTATGAAAAATTGGCAATGTATGTATGTATGTATGTATGTATGTATGTATGTATGTATAGATATTCGCATATTGCTGTTAAATTAAGGGTATATTATGAAAAATTGGCAAAGGGTGCTCATCTGGTTTAAGGTGAGAAACCAAAAGGTTGCGAGAGAGTTTAAAGGAGTTTTTGTTGTGAGAAACCCTAATATTAAGGGTACATTAGTACTTTTACATCAAATTTTGGTTAGAATTATCATAAAACTAAAATAGTGGCTATAATTATATATAGGGTCTAAAATATGGTTACTTTTCCAAATTTCCCTATATTTTTCTTTTGGTCACCTTTTAATGAACATATATAACAAGTTTACCTTTTGTGAAGTTGACCCTTGAGGACTTAAAGCAGAATTAATTTAGGTTAAGATCAATAGTATTTTTCGTATTTTTTTTTCCAAAAGATAAAATTTATTATAATTTAATTAAAATGTTTATATCCTCCACAAAAATATTAAATAAGAACTCAGGACCTATACAATCCCAAACTATGAGTGCCATTTTTTTTTGGAAGAATAAGATGTAACTGCATGTGCCGCCTTATTACCTATGTAACTGCATATGCCGCCTTATTACCTTTGGTGAGGTCCGTAGGCTATCTCAGTAGTTAGGAATACATCAAGAGTAAAAAATTTTGATTTTAAGACTAATCCATGGGTTTTAGAGGAAGTACCCGCACCATATGGTTAGAGCCTTAGAGGTGACTATGTTTTGTTTTCTTTAAACAAGTTTTTGGAAACAATATTATTTGAATTTTTTATATTTTAACAAGCAAGTGAAATCAAGTATTCGTGATTTTGATGCATATTGGGTTTGTGCATATTTTCTTAGTGATTTTGAAGCCACCAACCCTTATCTCAATGTATCACTTTTGACATTTTATTCAGCTTCTTCTGGTAATTGTACTTAATTAATAAGATTTTAGATGTCTTTATTCTCGGTTCATTTAGTTAGTCAATGTGTTAATTTATTTCAATTAGGCTCATGAATCATTTTGTCATGATTTGAAGCGAGATTCCTGGTGGTTAGAGTTTTTAATGGAAAGAGGGGTAAAGATTGTTAGGCAATACAATTTGTTGATATCGTGCACAGGAAACTCTGAAATTGTCACAATTGGTACAGTTGCATCAT
Organism: Malus sylvestris; assembly: GCF_916048215.2. Taxonomy (NCBI): domain Eukaryota; kingdom Viridiplantae; phylum Streptophyta; class Magnoliopsida; order Rosales; family Rosaceae; genus Malus; species Malus sylvestris. The sequence continues at coordinate 33,358,917 of NC_062264.1, read as the reverse complement.
GAATTTACTACAAAATCTAATATGTATCTGACATGAAATGGTAGATAGGCCATTTCCGAAATGACATGAAATTAGTTAGATATGGTTTAAAAAGAGGGGATACTTATAGTCTCATAAACCTATTTCAGTTGGAGAATGTATTTTGGCAAGGGGACATTTGAGCTGATTATGTGAAGAAACGAATTGTCTTTATACGTATACAAAGTAAACTATGTGAAATGGGAGAAGTATCGCTTTTCCACAAACCGACGTTATCATCTCTCAGAAAGCTCGTGATGTTCCGCAATCCACCGCCATGGATTACGTTGCGGGTAAATTTGTAATTTTCGTTACTGTTATTTGTTAATTAATCACTTTTTATTTTATTTTTTGAAGGTCAGTTAATTAATCAGTTAATAGTGTTGCTGTTAATGATTTAGTTTAATTACTCAGTTAGTAATGCTGCTGCTAATGATTTAGTTTTAATATAATGATGCTGTTAATGATTTGGTTTTAAGTTTAAATCTAATTAGCGAAAATCGGACGGTGTAAGGTTATGCACTTGCTTTGGATATGACTGCCAGAGAAATTCAAGCTTCTGCTTAAGTAATTATCGATAATCGGATTGTTTAATGCGATCAAAGACGGTAGTGAAATGTTCAATTTTATGGCAACAAGTTTCTAATTAGAATGCTAATGCTGCAGTTCATGATAATCATATGTTCTGATTTAAACAGTTACTGCAAATGTATTGTTGCTTTGTGATGAATGAGTTATCTTTTGCATTCAAGACTTTTTCGTTTCTCGATACTAAGTCTAAAATAGAGATTTCTGAGCAAAACATTGATCCAGTATAAGAGAGTTGTGATTTTGTAGTTTTTATATGTTTCCAGATAAAATCTGCTGAGATTGGAAAGAGAAAAAGGGCAAAGGAAAGCTATGGTGACTCTCGAAAGATGGTTCAAGTCCTCGTTGGAGGTACATTGGACTTATGTTTCTTATGTGTTTAGTACATTGTTAGGACTATAGATTTGGATTGAACTCAATGTTGTCAATGAATATAAATAGGAGTAATTAGGTTTTCATCCTTATTTTTACTATTCTATTGATTAAAACCTTATTACTTTTCAATTTTTGATCAAGGTCCTTTGTATTAATAATATCATTAATTATTTCAATAATAAAATATTTTTTATTTCTAAATATATTCATTTAATATTAAAAATATTACAATTAGTATATTTATATTTATGGCTAAATTTTTTATCATATATTTTTATTTTTAGTTTGTACCCATTTTTAATTTGCAACCCTTTTTTAATTTGTACCAATTTTCCTTTCAGTTTTAATTTGTACCCATATATTAATTTCTTTTTGTGCCTATATTTTTTAAAGTTTTATTTGTATTGTACCCATATTTTTTTATTTATTTGTACCCATTTTTATTTTTGCTAAATGTACCCATTTTGAAGAATGTACCCATGTTTTGATACAATAATTTTTTGGTTATTTTTTATGAATGTACCCATGTTTACACACACACACAATAGTATATTTATATTTTAATATTTTTAATCCCACAAATTATGGTTTTTTATTTAAAATCTCATTACTATAAACAACTATAAATTTTAATTTTTAATTTAAAAAATATAGTAACGTACATAGAAATAAATTATCAATTAATTTCAGGGACTTGGATCAAAAATTGAAAACCAACAAGGTTTCAGTTAAAGACTATTCATAACTAGGGACCGCATCCAAAGTCTCCCATATAAATATATGTGTGTGGGTGAATATATGTGTATATATAGATTTATACATTGTTAGGACTAATAATTTTTGTGCTGTCAGGATTTTCGATTGGGATTGGGGCTAAGGACTAGGAATGTTGGATAGCATGTTAATTTATATGGGAGTAGGTTTTTTCTTCTCTGTGAATCAGGATTGACAATTTCATTTTGCACAGGCCATACCGATTAAAGATGCTATGGTGTTGTCAAAGATACACCAGACGTATAAAGTTGAATATTTCAAGGTTGCCTGTTTTCTGTTTAACCTTTTTGTTTTTTCCTACTTCTTCAGTTTCATTTCTTACTTTCGACTACTACTTTTAGGATGTTATTTTGGCTAGACTTTTGGATAAGGCCACAGTCCTGCAAAGATATAATTTTCTCTTCTTTTACATAAGATATTAATTTTTTTAGTCATTCATCGTTTTGAAGAATGCATTTGGTCTGCTTGAGCATAATATTCTGATGTCAAACCACTTTCACAAAGCTGATTTATTATCTACACGTGTGCTATTTTCATTTCAAATTGTGACTGCTATTTTGCTCTTCCCGTTCTCATATTCTTGACAAGTGACCTCTGAAATTTATTGCCTGTAGCTTTTCAAAGCGCTGCAGGTATAAATTCACCTCACACTTCCTTGGCAGGGGAGAATCAGACCATTGAGTGGGCTATACGACTAACAGTTGCTCTGAACATTGCCAAAGCATTAGATCACTGCAGCAGCGAAGGCCGCCCATTGTACCATGACTTAAATGCATATATGGTTCTCTTTGATGAGGTGTTGTCTCAAATTTCCTTTCCCAAACGACAATTAATCAAGTAGAGGACCAATTAAGTCGTTGAGAAACAAATTTCTTTGTCTACATTGCTGAATATTTGCAGCTTGCAAATTTCATTGGTTATGATATTTGATTGAGTTAAACTTGGATTTCTGGATTTTGACTTTTTCATTTGTTTCTCTGTTGCAGAGTTGGCTTCATTTCAGTCAAGTCTCTAAATAGGTCCAATAACTCACTAAATAGTTAAGTCGAGAAGAATTCAGCGTTGCAACTCCTTTTTTGGTATGCTGTTTAAATCTGTCTGTCATTTTATTCATTCGTCATGTTTAACTTTGTTCTGAAGGCTTCCTATGGCTAACTCAAGCATTTTAGTTATTCATTTTTTAAAGATGTTAGCTATTTTGGAACAGTTTGAAAGTTAATGCATGACTCGAGGATGACTTTTAGCTTATTCCACTTATCTTTTAAGCTCTCGCTTCATTCATGTGCTGAGTCATGGTTTAACTGTCTAAATTCAAGAACTAAAAATGGCCAGCAGGCTATAAAGCGATTAGATTTTGAGATGCATATTTTGGTTTCTCATTATTTCTTTGTTTTGTAATTTTCATTTATTAATGTTCTTTTGGCAGCTTATTTGATTGTATTTGTGTAACACATTGATTACTTGACATTTTGAGGTATATAATTTGCTTTACTTTGTTTCAGTTTCTTCAGTTAGATAAAGAGTGGATATGTGTTTGCTTTATGCGAAGTATTTTTTGTATGTACATATCAAATCTTATGTCGAGATTGAAGGCTTTTTTATTAACAGTTGCATGGCTGGCTTTTTTTTATTAACAGTTTATCCATGAATGTGAACTATAAGGTTTCTATCAATTAGAATTGGCTATTTCTTTTATTAAGAATTTGTTTTTACACACCATATTGACTCTTCTTCATATAAGTATATGGCATGAGCATGTAGAATGTCATGTCTGCGTGTCATATGATTTTGCATAAGAATTATAGAGTGACAGCATGTTGCAATGGTTTATTGTGTGTAAAACATAGTCCACTTGGTGAATGGTTTCCCATTCTTTTAAGCTTCAGTGTTTGAGTTGCGTTAGATTGTTGAGGAATTCATCAAAAAGGCTTCCAGATATAGCCACTTTCTTACTTCCAAGGGTCATGCATATTTCTCCATTTTTTCATCGATTACTTTTTATTTAGATACATTTTCTTTTCTCTTTTAAATTATTGTATTCAAGGTTGACTTTGTTATATTAACTCTGAAATTCGAAACTCGAACACAAGTTTCTAAAATATAATGTTCTTTGGAACTTTCCATATTTCTGAGTATGCACTGCATTGATTATGGTTTTTTAAATTCAAGGCCACGATGTTTGCATGTCTGCAATCATGTGAATTAAGGCTAAAAGTACTGTTTTAAAAATCCCCGCCTAGCGCCGCCTAGGCGCTAGGCCCCAGCCCACCGCCCCGATTAATGCCTAGGCCCCAGCCCACCGCCTAGACCACCTAGGCACCTGCCTAGCCCGCCTAGGCACCCGCCTAGACCCGCCTAGGTTGCAACTCACTTAGACAGAAAATACATAACTTTCATTTTGCATTTTGTTTTTTTCCAATAAATTGTAAGAGACTTGTTGCATACTTGAATGAACAAACATTATATCCTTATTTCACATGTTTTCATTATGTTCCAATACTTCATGATATATATGCATTTTATTTTGTAGTTTATGATGAAATTATATATATTTCAAGTAGAAGCAGACACTTATTTACCTGAAATATGATAGATTTACTTAAATCCGCCTAGTCCGCCTAGGCCCTGCCTAGACGCCTAGGCGCTAGGCTCCAGCCCGCCGCCCGACTAGCGCCTAGCGACTTTTAGAACCTAAAACAGATACAAAGTATGATGAGAGCAATTCAATGATTTAAATTAGTTTTTCAATCACATTAGTTACTTTGTCTAAAGAAAAGAAAAAAGAGCGTCTCCTTCATCAATCATTCTTGAGATGCATCTTAGTGTACATACAGTTCTTAGTTTTCTGTCTCCCTTTATTCTTTTAATTTTTTGTGTGTGTGTGTGTCAATCTTTGCATACACACAGATCTCGGATAAAGCATAGTTCTAGATGTTTTTTTAATTCTAACAAACTGATTAGACGAATAAGCGCACAACTTGGCTAAGTCTATTGATATTATCGTATTAGTGGGAATGATATGGATGGAAATTTTGTGTATATTTTTATGCATAGGCTTGATAAAATCCTGCTCTTTTTGCTGCGATCAATTTTTAGTTTTTTGGTTTGGTGAATTCTTGCATTGTTTTCCAATGAAGAGGATTTGAGCATTAATATTGTCAGTAATGGTGAAACTACTGGTTTTCCAGCCACCCCACATAATGAGCAGCTGAGTTATGCATCTCCAAGCAAGAAAAGGCTGGATGCTATTAGTGATTCTGCCAAAGAATCAATACAAAGTGGTAGGTATTTACATTTCCATGTATAGGATTTTGTGGATTTTATGAGATATATTGTTTGTTCTTCTCTCAGCTTCGAGTTTTAGATATGTTTAGCTCCTTTTCGAAGGACAAGCATATTTTGCGCTAATTTAATGACTTATAGCTTATCTTTTTTTCCTTCAAAATTCATGTGCAAAATTTTGTTGAGTCAACATTCAATGCCCTTCCTTCGAATCAAGTTAAAGGTAGGATCACTAAATCTTACTATTTTCATCACCTCTTTATCCCCTTGCTGAACAGAATGGAGTAAATTGTCTTCATTTACATTCTTGCATTTGAACTTGCAATTCAGTTTATGCTAAATTAATCATATTTATTTTTTGTTGTCTTCGATTCTGCTGAGTTACACCGTATTGTCTATTTTTAGATTTCATTTAGACTCATAAACTGAGGCATTATGTATGGCATTATGTATGCCCAAGAACGAATGGAGGAGTTCAAGCAACAATGCCGGTGGCCGCTTTTGTAAATAGAGTGAAATATACGAATGATCAATTAGCTATCATAAAATAATGTGGTCTATGTATGTAAATAGGACAATGTGGTCTATGTATATATTATGTACTTGCACATCAAGTATGTAAGTGGTACCATATGTATTGTTTTCAATCCGCAGCATCACGCAGACATTTTTTGCTAGTAATATCTATAACACCTTCAAGGGTTTTCTGATTTTTTTTTTTGTTGCAAGGTTTTTCTATATTTCATAAAATTCTATTTTAAATTTTGAATTTAATATGAACAATTCTGTATTAATAAAATTAAATATGTATTTATTTTTCACTAGCCTTTGATTACATGTATATGTTTGTGGTTCCTGATTTTTGAATTTCTACGGGTTTTGGCAAATTTGTCCGATCTATTAGTCAAGTGTGAAACTGTTTGCAAATTTGTCCATTTGAATTTCTAATGAATTAATCTGATTGCAAGTGTTTTCCCTTCCAGAGAAGACTTTTTCCCTTCCAGAGGAGGAGGACACGGTCATATATCTTATAGCTTTATGACAACTGGAATTATTTAGACGTTTTCCTGGGAAATTGATCGGTGTACTGGTGTGGTGGTCCTTTCTTGGGAGTTGCTCTGCAAATTAATCAATTCAACTTGCACACAGTATTCTTTTGTGTGGTGGCATTAATTCGAGATAAACCAAGGCAACTATCATATAGAAAATTAGTGATTCCAAAGAAATAGTAACAGCAATAGCAGAAAATAAAATATAAAATATACGGTTGTCAAGAAATTGTAGCTACGTGGAAATACCCGACCTTGGACTTTTCTTCTTAATTATACAGCTTCTCAGCTTCTCAGCTTCTATAAGTAGGTGCTCGCCACCATGCACTCTCATTATCCTCAAGAAAAATAGCTATTTCAGACCCATGCATTGTTCAATCCCTTCGTCAACCTCTCATTGCAATTAGCGGAGTCTTTTTCTAGCCAGCTCGTTCAATACTTGCACCAACTGAGTTACTGAGAAGCAACTTTCTTTCTTCTTTCGTTTTGTGATCGGACAGAAGCAATTTTCTGCAACTTGGAAAGCTGCCCTTTCTTGTACAAATGGCCGAAATTGCGGTACCAGTAGCGTTGTTTCTGGCGGACAAAGTGATAATGTTCCTCGACAAAAAATTCAGCCGATCGAGCATTAATAATAATAATCCCCGTGATGATGCTGGAAGAGCCAAAAGTTGTTTAGAGAGGATGCGAGCATATCTTAGTGACCACTCATCAGCAGAACTGTCTGCTTACGATGGAGGGTCTCAACAGTTTCAAACTCGTGTAAAAGAGATCCGAAATATAGCTTATGAAATTGAAGACGTTCTTGACGAATTTCTGCTTCATGTCCCTCATCAATTCCACAACAACAACGTCTCTCAGAAGCTACACGATGCTGTGAAATTTCGCACGGTACAGAAAGCAAGCCGTGAGTTCTCGGACAGAATTAAAAATATTGACAAGAAGCTAAATTTTGTTTTCACGCTGGATAAAATTCCACAATTTCCGGGACGAGATCAAGAAAGTCGCCCAAGTTCCAGCACCACAAGACATGGAGATAGCACGGTGACTCATCATAACCAATTCCTTGAAGAAGAAGAAATGGTAGGGTTTGAGAAGCCTAAAGAAAAACTCATCAGTCAGTTGATGGAAGGAGATCCAAGGTTTTCGAATATTTCGCTTGTAGGTCCTGGTGGCTCAGGCAAAACCACTCTTTTGAAGAATGTCTTCAAGAGCAAAAAGGTCCAACGGTTTTTTGAATGCCATGCTTGGATTGATGTGCCGCGTGACTTGTGTCCCCGTAAACTTGATGAGCTCTTGCCCAACATGTTAAGCAAATTTGATCCAAAAGGCAAAAGGAAGGAATCAGTTAATCATGAAGATCCAAAGGCGCAATTGGTAAGAGCTTTGAAGGGCAAGAAGTTTGTGGTCGTGTTAGATAATGTTTGGAGCAAACAAGATTTGGAACGCATTGTAAATGTTTTACCAAATGGTTTACCTGGGACTGGGAGTAAAATAGTCATAACTACTCGTTACTCTGAAGTAGCGTCTTCTCATGCAAACTCTTCGTACATCCACAATATGAGCAATGTGTTGTCATGGGAACAAGCTTGGAATCTATTCTGCCGAAAGGCTTTTCCCAAGAGCGAAGGAAAGTGTCCAACCCAGATTTTGGACTGGGCAGAGAAAATCGTCAAGAAGTGTGAAGGCTTGCCCCTTGCAATTTCAGCTGTTGGTACTTTGCTAGCAACGAAGCGATCAACTCCACTTGATTGGAAGAAGTTACATGACAGCCTTGGATCAAATGTTCCCCTTATTACCCAAATATTGGAGCCAAGTTACAAGGACCTTCCAAGCCATCTTAAGACTTGTTTCTTGTACTTTGGCATGTTTCCTGAAGACTACTCCATTAGCCGTGAAAGGCTAATTCGCTTGTGGGTAGCTGAAGGATTTGTGATGCAGAGCAGATCAAGAAAACTAATGGAGGAGGTTGCAGGAGGCTATCTGAATGATCTCATTGGAAGAAATTTAGTTCATGTGAGTTCAAGGGAAGTCGATGGAAGAGTCAGAAGCTGCCGTGTACTGAACCTCGTTCGCGAGTTCATCATCGAAAAAGTGGAGAATTTCATCACTGTCTCGTTGGCAGCAAACTGCAGAGGTACTGCTCCAGGTGAGAAAATTCGACACCTTTCTGTTCATGATGTTAGTAAGGGCAACAATTTTTCAAGGGGTACAGATTTGAGTTGTACTCGTACCATGCTATTAAGTGGGCAGGGAAGTTATGATTCCGAGCTTGAAAGACTACTTAAAACCTTTAAATTTTTAAGGGTTTTAGATTTGCAAGGGATAAATTTGGACAACTTTCCCGATTCTGTTTTTGGTCTCACCCTCTTGAGGTACATAAGTCTAAGGCACACCGATATTAAAGAAGTGCCAAAGTCCATAAAGAAGCTTGGATTCTTGGAAACCTTAGACCTTAAGCACACAAAAGTGACCAATTTACCAAAACAGATTTATAAGCTCCGCAATTTGCACCACCTTTTAGTCTATCGCTATGATGTCACGAATTATGTGACATTTGAAGCTGCAAGAAGCGTAGAACTCTCTGCAGGCAACATTTCATCTTTATCCTCCATACAAAAGTTGTCACTAATTAGTGTAAAAAATAACAGAAAAATCATAACAGCCTTACGAGAGTTGAAAGGTCTTAGGAAACTGGGGTTGACCGATCTTCAAAAAGAAGATGGAAGGAAGTTGTGTTGTTCTCTTCATGAAATGGAGCAGCTCTCGACATTGGATGTACGATCAACGAGCGAGAAGGACTTTCTGGATTTGGATCATGGTGAATTTCGTCCTGACTATCTGCAACGCCTATATTTGAAAGGGCGCCTAGAAAGGCTGCCAATGTGGATTTCCAAACTTCACAGCGTAGTAAAGATTGGTTTAAAGTGGTCAAAACTTCAGGCTAATGAAAACCCACTTGAGGCCCTTCAAGCTTTGCCTGAGCTGATGGAGCTCGATTTGGTTCAGTATCACACCGGTGCAGAGTTGAAATTCAAAGCTGAAACGTTCAACAAGCTAAAGATATTACATATTGAACAGTTTGATCAGCTAAATAAGATGGTAGTCGAGAACGGGGCAATGCCTAAGCTTGAGAAGCTAATCATGTCTAGATGTCAAAATTTGAGCTTACTTCCACTTGGAATGGAGCATCTTACGCATCTCGACGAACTGCTTCTATATGACATGCCTGATGAGTTCATCGCTAAGCTTGGGAAAGACAGTGAGGACCGTGCTCATGTTGAGCATATTCGAGTCATCCACTCTTTCCATCTCGGGAGCAACCAGTCCTTCACTGGATTTCAAAATCTTTCCTGATTGAGTTGACTCTAAAGAAACACAAGGTAAATAAAGCATTCAATTGCCTGCTTGTTTTTTGGTTGATGAATTGCAATAGTTTTGACTAGGGTTTTAATATTTTGATCTCTTTCTTCTCTATCTCTAGGCCACTATGGGGGGAAGGAGAGTAACTGAAATGGTGATCAGGTGAAGGACGAACTGACGGTTAAGTTGGCTTAGAACTTTGCTGAAGTGAAGAAGGCAGGAATTCACCAGTACAGAAATGCTATGGCCTTTTGCATTTATTTTATAAACTTATATATTGTTGGCTATGTTCTCGTGTATGCATTTTGTTATTGTAAGGGCCAAACTTGATGTCTAGTGAATGAAATTGAGCTGTGGCTCACCGCACGGCCATAAATAAGAGTTGAGTAACCACTGATTAATGAATATACACATCTTATAGTTCGGATATCTTTTGCACGATTTTGAATCACTTAATTGGGAGCTTTCATCGATTTGTTTCAATAAGCAGTCCGTCAGATAGGCTTGCATCATCCTGCTCAAAATTCTGAGGGCTCTTTCAACAACATCATCCCTGACATTGCTTGAAAGGTTTAAGTTTAGGTTTGTGAATCTTGAAATTCTCAACTAGCATCAATGCTAGGTGGAACGGAAAATTCAGCCATTTTCACTGGAATTATTAAGCCTAAAATATAAATAGCTACATTGCGTGCCTCCGTAGTAAAAATTAAATTTTTTTGTATAAAACAACTGTGTAACTCTATTCATTGGCGAGCAAGGTTTTACGCTAGAAGAGGAAGAAAGATGGGGGAACTGAGTAATGGAGAATAAGGGTTTTGCGACCATGTTCGTCCTCACATGACTTCACCCCTAACTTTGTCTTAGAAATGAGATAAAATATACAAAGCAATACAATCAATTTTGGAACATAACGAAAGGTCTTGGTAAATGCATGTATCGAGCAACTAGATAACGAAAAGTCTTGGTAAATGCATGTATCAAGCAACTAGATAACGAAAGGTCTTGGTTTTTCCAATCCAACTGCATGCGGATGGGAGGGCGGCTACAACAGGCCACCCATTTTGAACATACATCCTTAATTTTTCTTTGTTTCTTGGCTTATGGTTATAAGGTTTCGCTTTCTTCCGTCTAACTCTTTAAGTTTGTATGACAAATTCTACAGTTTCAAGCACGAGGACCATGGCATTTTCTCAAGTGGCGTCCCTTGAGAAATTTGGCCTACGTCAATCAAGGATTCCAAAGAAGAGAAACTAGTCATGCATCCATGAATCTTTCTTCCTAAAAATTCCATAGAATAGAAACTAGCCATTCAGAATAAGTTGATGAGAAATAAAAATGTTTGCTATATAGGCTACAGCCATGCAAAATTTGGGTCTGAGAGGGCTAGTTCAGATTGGAGGTCTGCCCACGCAAAATTCATAGATAGACTCAAGGTATATCTTTATAAAGCCTTTCCAAGGGTTTTCTTTCAGGTGTGATAGTTTTACCTTCACATTCTTACACTTCCCCTAATGTGTGGCAAACACGTGGACAACACGAATTGAGTGACGTATAACACATGTGGCTATTGGGCATCATATGTGGGCCAACTTGCTCTAATACCATGAAGAAAGTTGAGGTTCCACCATAAAACTAATTGGTAATATGAGGAATAGTCTAACCTCTTATAAGCTCTTGCAAAGTTTCTCTTTTCATTGATGTGAAACTCTTTCACCTTCACATCCTCACATATACTTTCTTATTGTTTGTTGAGAAATGAATTGGTAACACATTATGAAAAAATCCAACAAAAAAATGTTACAGCGGGAGGGATAAAAGGAGGTGGGCTAGAGAAATTACGTTATTTGAAATTACTACAAATAACACCATGGCTTGAATAAATTTCTAAAGCTATGAACTTGTCCAGAGCATCTTCACTATAGTAATCTTTATCTTGAATCTCAGTGATCCGGGCTTCTGATGATGAGTAGTCCCTTACTTGGGTAGACTTTCATGATTTTATTTTTGTCCTTCCCAAGCATATCCTGGGCTCTTTAAAACATCATGATTAGAATCTCTTTGAAAAATTGGATATGTGGGTTACGTAATTCTCAACTAGTTCCAATGCCAAGGGAACAGAAAATAATTCAGGCATTTTACACTCCCAATTCCTTTGAATGGAACATGAAGCTAAAGCACATACATATAAGTAGCTCCACTTGTGCGGATCCCCAGTATGTAACATATACATTGTTTTATAGCAATTGTTTGTTCTTTCTGGTCTCTTTTTATTTTATCAACATCGATGAATTTCATTCCACATTAATAAAGCATTACACATTTGGGATGGATTGATTGGAAAATAAAGCAATGGCATACAAAGACTTCAAAAACACCCGTCTAGTATAACCATCTTCAAATAAAGAAGGTCCATCAACAAAAAAGAAACTCCCTGTTTACCACCTTCTGAAATTATATACTCCGAATTTCCGACTCAACCTCCAAAATTGCCATTAGTCATGAAGGAGCCTCCTCAATCCAAGCCACGAATTCACTACAGCTTAACGCAAATTGAGCCACTGAATGTGCCACCAGGATTATAATCGCTTTTAAAAATTGGATTTCTGGTGTCTTTAATCTTTTAACAATTCTTATTGTATTTAATAAAATTCAGGATCTGAAATCGCTTCAGAAACCAAAACTGTTGATCACACGATTTGGAGGAAAATGTAATATGCTGACTTTTAATCTAACTTGATATTTTAGACTTGACAACATACTACATGACCACCAGATTAAAATTTGCCCTACTGTAACAGAAATAGATTGTGAAAGGTCTTGGTCTTTGTTCCCAATGGGAGGCGGCGTAGGTTACAATGGGCCAGCCATTTTGACTTGTTTTTATTTATTTATTTAGTCTGCAAGTATAACCAACTTCAAATAAAGAAGGTCCATCAACAGAAAAGAAGCTCCCTGTTTACCACCTTCTGAAATTATATACTCTGAATTTCCGGCTCAGCCTCCAAAATTGTCATTTTCCATGAAGGAGCCTCCTCAATTCATGTCTTGAATTCACTACAACTTAACGTAAATTGCACCACTGAATGTGCCACCATGATTATAATCGCTTTTAATAATTGGATTTTTGGTGTCTTTAACCTTGTAACAATTCTTATTGTATTTAATAAAATTTAGGATCTGAAATCGCTTCAAAAACCAAAACTGCTGATCATATGGTTTGGAGGAAAAATGTAATATGCTAACTTTTAATCTAACTTGATATTTAAGACTTGACAACATACTATATGACCACCACACTAAAATTTGCCCTACCAACATACTGTGCGACAGAACTAGATTGTGAAAGGTCTTGGTCTTTGTTCCCAATGGGAGGCGTATGTTATAATGGGTGTTCGTGGCATGAATTTCCGTCGGGGATGACTTCCTGGCCAACGAGCACACAGCTCCCCTGGGAGATTGGCGCCGGTTGAGGGCTGCTGTCGGGCTTCTGCTTTCCTGTCGGGCTTTGTCGGGCAAGTCTTGTCAGGCAAGAACTCGTCGGGCAAGTCTCTTCGGGCAAGGCTGAAAGAGAAGGACAACGTTAACTTTGAAAGGTGCCTTTGTGGGGCCTTAGGTGTAGGCCTTAAGGCTCACAATCAAGGTTAACATTGTAGTGCTCAGGCGTGCCACTGCCATCTTCAGCATGGCAGATGTCGAATGGATGTCAAGTTTTAGTTGTGAATATGCATATGCCCGAGAAATCGTGTTAGATATAACATGTGCCTTTGTGGGGCCTTAGGTGTAGGCCTTGAGGCTTCCTGTCAAACTAAACCAGTACTTGAGCATATTATATTTGGTCTTTATGGTTGTCGGAGTCTTATAACTATTATATTTCTGATTATCCTAGTCTGAGAGGTAGAGCGAACCCAAATAGGTGCCTTTGTGGGGCCTTAGGTGTAGGCCTTGAGGCTTCCCATTAGAGTCCGTTCTTATACTCAAACCATCTAGACCGCAGAATAGAGTGAATCCAAATAAGTGCCTTTGTGGGGCCTTAGGTGTAGGCCTTGAGGCTTCCTATCAGAATTCATTCCATACTTAAGCGTTCTATGATAATCATGATATAATAGAAATAAAACCAAGAGGTAGGTCGATTACTTGCGCCCCAAGTAACTTCGGACTTCTCATTTATCAAGGATTGTCGTGGATGGGTTAAGTCCACATAAAGTTCTTTTTTATGCCTTGAGGCCAAGGACTTTTAAACTAATCAGATTTACATGCCTGAGGGCTTAGGACTTGGATCTGATTTAAACACTGAAGATATATTCAAATCGGATCCAAGTACTGAGAAAGCTTTGTCATCGTGATTTTGCTAGAAACAACTTGCATATAACTGGAAATATACAACATATTGCTAGACTTTAAAGAAAGAGAAGACAAAGACAGAGCAAAGTAGGTCGGGCAAGATTAAACCTTATCAATTAAGGCTGATCGTCTTGCAGGTCCCTATCTTTGTAGTTCTGTCAAAGGTGTGAAAGCTTAGAGGGGAAGAGGGGAAAGGAGAATACAAAAGGTGAATCGATACTACAACAAGTCCGAACAAGGTAGCAGAGCTATTACAGAGGTTGGGGGAAAAGATTATCCCGTGGGGGATGAAGGCTTGGGCTGACTACAACTTCGTTTTGAAAGGCAAATCTGGCTTTTTGAGCAGAGTTTGTGCTTTTGTTTGTTTGTTTGAGTGTCCTTATTCCTGTCTTCTCTTCCTCCTTTTATAGACAACTCGGTTTGGCTCCTGTAGCGACAGCTTTGCCCGAATGCGGTCTGAGGGTGATGACTCATCAGCTTTATTACATGTAATGCCACCATAAAGTACTTTATGGGCTGTGCAGTCTGATCAGTCTACACCACTTGGTCCTTGGGTAGGTAGGCAAGTGGCCCTTATGAATTGTATCAAGTCAGAAAAGGCCTTTTCCTGCTTTCCCAAGTTTCGGCCGGGCCTTGATCTTCTATTCCTCCAAGCCTCCTTTTGGGCCGACTCCATCTTTGGGCCAAAAAATCAAGTTTTAATCTAAACAATGGGTCATCCATTTTGACTTGTTTTTATTTATTTATTTAGTCTGCAAGTATAACCATCTTCAAATAAAGAAGGTCCATCCATAGAAAAGAAGCTCCCTATTTACCACATTTTGAAATTATATACTTCGAATTTCCGACTCAACCTTAAAAAAAATTGGCCATTCAAGTCATCTCTATTTAGATTATAATAACTCTCAATTTGAGAAAGCAAATGCAATACAGAAAGCAAATATAATCCAAATTAGCTTGAATACCGTCATCATATTTCTACTCCGTTAGGTACACATGTCCTTTTCTTTCTAGATAAACTTTATTTCTTTGAAGTTTTTGCAGGGTGCATTCCAATTTAACCCTTTAAATGTTTGTATAAAACTTAGGATTATCAGGGTAATTCTATTCTAATTTAATACATTATATTCTCGCCTGCTTGCAAGTCAACTAAGTCAACTATTCAACCTTCACATATTGTTTAGCTGCCATATGAACCAAGTCTTTGTAGAAAAATCAATGTATGTAAGGGGCTTAAATCCTTCAATTATGGATATACTAATGTAAAATCCTTTGTTCTAGACCAATTTTGTTGTTAGTTTTTGTCTTCTAAAAGTTGAAAAATGTTAAAAAATCTCATCTTTTTTCTTTTGATACAAACGACATTTTTTTTTTGTATTAATATAAATTTGTTTGCACCAAGGGATGGGGTGGGAACATATCTTGAAATATGGCCACGCCCACATTTGCAGCTGAAGAACACTTTAATATAAGTTTAATTTGGTGCTATTATAGGTTTAATTTGGGTATGTTCCACCAATTAAAATTTGCAATACTAATTTTGAACAACGAATAAGAAAAATCTACCAGGAGACAGTAAAATAGTAAATCAACTTAATTTCTATAAAAAATACTTGTGCAAAAATTTCATGAAATTTTGGTAAAAACGGAAAAGAAAGGGTTAAGACAATCAAGACTAAAGGAAATTATGATATTGTTTTAACATTAACTCAGGTTGATTTTGTTCACCAGCATTAATAAAACGAATGACTTTAACTTGGGCAAGCAAACAATTAAATTAGACGTAAGCCAAGTAACTTAGAAGTTAAACCATATGAAAAAAGCAATGACAATCAAACTAACCTCTTCTTTTCATATGAAATATCATCTGTTCTCTATTTGTCTTTGGACCTTTGTTGTGTATTTGGGTTGTTGGTAATGGAATTGTTTACCTTTGTCAAAAAAAAAAAAAATCTGTTCTCTATTTTGCCTTTGTGAAGAATGCACTTTTCACTCCCTACACACAACATAGCATATATTGAAAATGCTCAGTAACATTATAAAAACTATACATATACAGTACTGTATATGTATCATATACTATATTGTATACGTATTTGGACATAAGGTATAAAGATTTACTAGCATAATTAAGCTTAAATTTAACAAAAAATGGTAATTACAAATTGAAATCAAACAATATTATAGTTGTTTAAAAAAATTGTCACAGCCCATCCCGAATTATTGTTATCGATGGTGTGAAATGTCTAAATTGCCCTTGGACATTGAGCATGTTTATGTGGTGTTGTGGCTTAAGGTTGGGTTTAAACTAAATGGGTTAGTTCCTAAGTTTTTGGAACTTAAAGATAGTAATTTTAGTTGTGATTAGTGACCCAAAACTGGACCACACACTCACACACACACACACCTCCCGTTGACTTATCTCTCTCCTCCCTCTCTCGGATTTTCACCATTTCCGTACAACCTGTACGGACAACCTTCAAACCTTCACTTCCAATCGTGGATCGGAGCTGGGGAAGCAATCTTTGTGTTCCTTGCAAGTCCATGAGCTTATCCATACCATTTTTGGTAAGTGAAACCCTCGAAAACCTGGGAACTCAGAATCTCAATTTTGATGCACTGTTTATGTGGTCGTAATTATGGATGTTTCAGGAGATTTGAAGCTTATAGGAAGCTTTAAAACATCCTTACGAAGCTCGACGAGAAAAACCAAGCAAATTGGACGTTGGGAAGTCGAGTTTGAAGAGTTTCAAATTTGGCCGGAATTATCGAGCTCTCTCCAGAGAGTTATCATGGATTTCAAGCCTTGAAATTGGTAAGGATGTGTTCTTCTAGTTATAAGCTTTACATTGAGACCAATTTCATGAGTTTTGGTTAAGAAATGACTGAGATACAATGTTTTAAAGTTTTTCTAGTTTCCGTCAACAGTGACGGTCGCCGGAGTTTGAAGGTAGGGGATGACGGAATATTCCACCAAATTTGACGAAATATTCCTAACGGTGTTGGTTAGTTTTAAAGGTTTTTGTTACTTTTTAACGAAATATTCCTAACGGGGTTAAGGGATTCAGTTAGGGTCCCTGCGCGTAGGGCCGTGCCCTTGTCGACGCGTGAGGACTCCAAAAATTATTTTAAAAATTTGGGCGTGTTCGGGGAGTTGTGTATGTCACGATGGTATATTTATATACCTCATTTGAGCAATGTATGAGAAGTTATTAGCCAGTATTGGTTATGTGCTTTAAATGACGTTTATTCAGTTATTTCGCGCATGGGTGAGACCTATCCCGAGGACAAGCGCAATCAAGGGCGACACGGGGGCTATGACCCTTCGACATACCAGTGAGTGGACTTTTGGTTTTCAATATATATGTATATGCTTGGTATTTTTCCCAGAAAATGCATTTAAATGAGTTATGCTTTGAAAATGCCATGCCTATTGAATTATGTTTAAACCATGAGTTAGAATTGTATGCATAAATGTGAATTAGTGTTGTGGACGCTCATGTAGGTACCAGGTGAGTTATGGTTTATTGTATGAGATAGTGATAATGTGAAATGTGATTGAGAGCTCATAAACCTGCACCCCGGGTGATTGTGATTAGCCAGAAATTTGGTACAGGCCTGTTTATAATGACATCTCCCGCACCATATGCTCACATTGGATCCCATTTAGGTGCACAATCTTGTCGTACAGACCACTATAGGTGGTTCCAACTCGTAGGCGACCAACGATTTATCACACAGCTTATACGAGAGCGTAACATTGAATATAACTATATTACACCTAGTTTTGTCGTACAGACCATTATAGTGGTTTCGACTCGTGTGCAGTGCAGTGCCGTATAGGTCACGTGCAGTGACTCTGGCTAGATTGATTGATGAGCCATGAATTCAGCCGTATAGACCTCTGCAGGGGTTCCGGCTAATATGTTATTCATATGAACTTATCTTCACCTGAGTTACTTATTATGTTCTATATTTGGCATGACATACTTATGTTTGTGGTTAAGTGAAGCATGATTTGAATATATATATATATTCTATTTCTGGGAAAATTATACATGTTTTACGGCGAGAGGTTAGAGCATTTGATAAATGAAATGGTTTTGAAAAACTTTGTTTTTGCCCACTCATACTTTCTATTTTGCGCCCCTCCAAGTTTTAGATAAGCTTGTTTGTTGGTGGCTCACGAGGATTGACTGGAGGTTCTGACAGACTATCATAAATGTAGGGCATCTTCGGGTGTCGTTTAATTAGTATTTGTTTTCTAGACTGAACTTAGGCTACTTATGCTTTGATTCTGTATTCACACATTTATTAGCACTTACCTTAGCTATTACTCTTATGAATTTGGCTTTTATTTATTCGTATCTCTATCATCATTATTGCTTCCGCACTGTGCATACGGCTACGTCACCCTCACGTGACGACCAGCATGCCCTGATTCGAGTCGAGGTGTGTCAAAAATTCTAACTAAATTTTACATATAGTATTATAAATTGTTAAAAAAAATAACACCATTGAAAAAAATGAAAACTAAAGAAAGGGACTTGAAAATTGAGTTTTAAAGATAAGGACAAAATAAAGGGTAAAGTGAATAGTACCAGAATTAACTTTTTAGTGTAAAATGTGGTTATTCGTTAAAGTGAACAGTACCAGAAGTTTTTTGTTAAAGTTCCCTTTAAAAAACTCACTACTCAACTATGCAATTCTATTAAAAACACATCACTAAAAATTAACTCCAAGGAAAGGGGATTAACAAATTACACATTTTTAGGAGTTGGAATTGTTTTATCTATATCTTGAGCTGGACCCGCTGGATTTGAATCCTCAGTTGATTTAGAGGGAGGACAGGCATGAAAAGAAGTCTAAGGTTAAACATATCATAAAAACTACACTGGATCAAGGAATGATTAGAGTTGATGGGTGCAATATGGAATATAAGTTTTTGGAGAGAGAGAACCAAACTTCACACTGGATCATATTTTTTTGAGATAGAAAGAGTTCTACTTTTCAACAACGGAGAGAACAAATTCAATCTTGGGCATAAAAGGAAAAAACAGAAGCTTCATAGCACAATAAGTAACCATAATCCTCTGTTTTTCTAAGTGCAAATAGAAAAAAAAAGAATCAAAATAATCAACACAAAATCTTCAAATTAGCTCAAGAACTATATTATTTCCAGAGGTTTCCAATTTCCCAGCATGGAACGACAAACATAAAAGCATTAAAAATATATAATTGCAAAATAAAATAAAATTGTTTGGACCCGATTTTATACTATCGGCCCGAGCAATCAAAGCCGTTGGTTGAGCATAGTTCTAGATCGGCGGATGGAAAGATGAAGATAATTTTGTTATTAAAAGATATTATTATGGTTTTATCATAATAATTATCTTTTAATAAAGAATTATTTTTATATAAGATAAATGGGATGCAAACTATATCTCAAAGCTTTGAGACTCTTATCTGGTTAAGCAACAATTTGCGTGCAAATTAAATGTTGGTCAGATAGGACTATAAGGAGATATGGATGAGATTGAAGACTATTGCCGTACAAAAGTTGGATTACAGTGACATATTGCAATTCACACTGCATGCGTAGTTGTACCTGAACAGGTATCATGGAAAATAAAGTTTTATAGTTGCATTGGGAGTTTTAATGGGATAAAGCAAGGCATGGATGGGAGTTCTGATTATGATGTGATAAGCCTAGAAGCCTAGATAGGTTTAAAACCACAAATAGCAATCTGAAGGATAGGCCTCTGACACGGATCAATTTTTTTTCTGCGAGTTTGAGTTGCAGCTAGACTCTACAATATTATCAGACCTTGCCAAGCAGAAAATATGAATACTATAAATACAAGACTCAATGCAACATGCAACCCCTTCCAATTCAACACACAAACTGCCCTGTGCAAACCATCGCTCTACGCAAAACCTCTCAACAACTTTGAGATTTTTTACTTTCTTTTTCACCGACACACCTTCAGTTTGGATAAACAACATTGTGGAGGCAACTAGCGAACATCTTCAGTTTGGATAAACAACGTTGTTGCCGTAGAATCAGTCGACCGCGGAGCACCTTCAGTTTGGATAAACAGCACTGCGTCAAGGCCGATTGATTATCTATCCAAGTCTCAGTCTAGAAAGGTTTCTGAATTCTTATCGACAGAGGTCATCTCATTAGCTTTCTCGGCGAAGTGAGGTGTTACAAATTATTGGGCTCAGCACGTTGAACGCCGAGTTGTTTTATGATTGGATACTCATAAGTACATTTTAAAGTTCAACATGGCGACGGCCCAACTACATTCACCATCAAGACATTTATCTCTTTCGAGTATTTGTGTCTGTACAGTCTGGTACCGGTTCGGCGTAGTTATATTCTCACGACTAATATAACTAAGATTGAGCCTAGCGCCGACTATCCGTGAACTTCGCAAAACTAGCAACCTTGTATTCAGGCTCTAGAACCCGAAGGTCAAGAGTGTTTCTTCCTCGGCCGCAGTTGTGAGATCGAGAAGTCAACCGCGTGGTCAACGCAACATCAACACATTTTACTCCTCGGCTGACGAGTTGGCACGCCCTACATACAACCGAATGACGTAGTTAGCTCATTAGTTACTCGGCCTGCGCGCCACGTAGGTTTGGTAGTGTTTAGGGTCAACAAAAATAAAGAACAATTCCAAGAAACTAAATGTGAAGTTAGCCAGATCTGCACAGTAACACAAAACCATTATTTGAAATTAAGAGCATTGCGACTCACCCTGAAAACACCCATTTTGCGATGAGGAAGAGAGATGCCGCTGCTCTAGCTGCTAAGTGCTGAACTCGGTCAACTCTTCAAACATTCCCGAGTCGAGCATTTCGTCGACTCGCTTCGATAGATACTCCGTCAACACTGCCATCGACACGTCCACCCACAGAAAACAACAATTGTACCTAAGCTCGGCCGACGCCCCCATGCTTTTCTCTGAGTGTACCCCCTCTCCCACTCATGAAATCAAGGATCTGCAACAATGGCACTAAGATCCCCACTCTTCCATTTCCTTCTCTCTCTGTCGCTCTGTCTCTGTCTCCCTCTCCTATCTCTATCTCTATCTTTATCTCCATCAGCATGGCCTCCCTCTCCTCCATCTCTCTCTCTATCCTAGAGGCGGCATGGCCTCTCGAACCCAAACCTTCCGCAACGGACACTCATTAAAGCAATGGCATAGCCATAAATAGAGCAAAAACCGGGTCCAAACTACAAAGGCAACTCTGTAAAGCAGTGGCATGGTCATAATTAAACTGAAATTCGAATCCGAACACTGTTGATTTGAATAGTGCAATTGAAATCCTTCTTTAGACTTAAAGGAATATCATATGAAGCTCTCAACCTAGTTACTAAAAAAATTTGATATTCACACATTTTGACTTGATTGTGAAAGGTCTGTGACAGAACTAGATTGAGAAAAGTCTTGGTCTTTGTTCCTAATGGAAGGCGTAGGTTACAACAGGCCATCCATTTTGACTTGATTTTTATTTATTTATTTAGCCTGCTTGTATCAAGCTGTTCCTCATTCATGAAAATTGTAGATGAGATCTTTTAATTTACAAGTGGAAACAGTAGTACTAGTGTCGACTTTTTGTTTTATTAATTTTTCTCTTTTAATCTTGGAATGCCATTCGTATGTTTTAAATATGAAAAGCTTTTTATATAATAAAAAGAAAACTTACAGAAAAAATAAGGTAAACAAAAACCAAATCACTAGATGGTTCTAACAAATTTTAAACTCGTATTTCACACAGCACATCTTGAGTTCGACTCATGGCACTGATAAATCACCTGATGGTGCCCATGAGGAGTGGGTCTTTCTGATTCTCAAAATAGGGAACTCCTGTGACAAAACCATTTGGTCCTCTATTTTGAAAAAACAAAAAACAAAACAAAAAAACAAAAAAACAAACAAAGCCATGACAAGTGAGAATTTGAAGGAAGAGATTGGAGCCAACAGTGAATATTCGAGGAACATTGACCAATCTTTGTAAGCTCATCAGCAATAAATTTGCCTCCTAATATATATAGCTGAAATAAATAATCTGAAACTGACAAGCCAATCTCTGAATATTTGAAAGAAAGTTCTCTCGAATGACATTAGAACTTGGTTTCCGACTATTGAAAGCAAAATAGCCATTATAAGACCCAGTACTATTTTTTTTTTTTCATTTGTAAGTAAATTGTTTTAAGTTTGAATATTATGAGTAACAAGTTTGCAACTAATTTATTCTCTTATCTCCTTAATATGTTAATGTACTGTTATATTAAAAAAAGGAGTCCGTCCAATAGCCTGAAAGGGCGCATGAACACCAACTTTTTTCAGATTATGGGAGAGATAATTTTCCCTTCATCAAATCTTATGAAAAGTTCAAGCAGCCAATAAGAAATTGTAATTGACACGCTCAATAAAAAATCATCTCGGACTCAGCCTTTCTCAGAGTGTAAAAGATACATAATTACAATTTGAGGGTTGCATGTGTCTTCTAGAGTGCCAATACCAAATTTTTGTTTAGTAGGTTGAGACCTCCATATATTTATAGTAATGTATATCCTATGAAGCTCTCAACCTAGTTACTAAAAAAATTTGGAATTCAGACTACCATATAAATATATGGAGGTATCAACCTACTAAACAAAAATTTGGTATAGGCACTCTAGAAGCCACATGCAACCCCAAGTCGTTATTCAAATCAAGATATTCCTCCTCGTTGTTGATCTCAGTTCAAGTGTTGATCTCTCCATTTTGTCAATCCACAACACAACTACAACTATGTTCTAATATATTGACTTGTTCATGATCCCTCCCTAGCTAGCTAGTTTGGCCCTAGAACTTGGAAAATGTAGACTTGTCCATACTCAAAAGAAGTTGCCGAAAAAACGAAAAACTATCACATCTTTTCATCAACAGTCCACCGAATTAATTAGATAGGTTGGATTTCCTTATCAGATTTCTTTTATTAACCAATATATTATATATGGAGCTGATTTTTACCCACTATTTTTAGTATCACACACACTGTTTTTATTTTTATAAGCAGATTGAACAAATCAAACAGATACAATGAACATAATGAAACAAAGATGTGTGAGAGACTAAAAAATATGGAACCTTTGAATTTTTAAGCTAGCTATTTCTCTCAACGACGGCAAACACACTGAGGCATTGATGGAAGATATATTATACCTAATCTTTTTCAGTCTACCTACTTGTATGTATGCCTTGCTCTTTTGATTGAAGAAAGCCACGAGAGTTTGAAACTTTGAAAGCATATATATTTATGAATGTTTAATGGTACATGCTCATACACCTCACATTTAACATTTGAAAATAATTACAAACTAAGCAAAACAAATAATTAGTTTTTGCATCAAAAAGTGTCAAGTATGTTTGATGCATTGAGTAAGATAAAGCCAAACACAGCTGACAAATATGTCAATATAGCTCAGCTTTATCCACAAATTATTATAAGAAATACTATAGTAAAAACCATAAGCATCTGAAAGAGTAATGGCAGTGGACTCGCTCCGCCGGCTTGTGTCCTTCACTTTGTTGAAGTTTTTCGAGCCATTGCCGCCTTCAGTTTCTCCTCCCTTCTCACCCCCGCGCTGTTGCCTAGAGAATAAACAAGAGGGTCAAAAATGCAAACTACAATTTTAGAGAAGTTGCTGAAAAATATTGATCACCAAATAAAGAAATTGAATGCTTACTCACTTGAGAAAGATTTTGGAATCCAGTCCTGAGATTAAAAGAATGGATGACTGGAATATGCTCAACCGCCTGACGATCTTCACCATCCCTTTGAAGCTTGGCAATGAGTACAGTGGGCATGTCATGGAGAAACAGTTCCTCGAGTTCCCGTAGACCCTCCATGCTGAGTGGAGGTAAATTCAAACTCTTACAATTGGACAGGGTTACCTTCTTAAGATTAGGCATTGCTCCAGACTCAACTTTCATGGTATGTAGTTGATCAAATTGTTTGATACTTAATATCTTTAGCTTCATGAACGTTTTAGCCTCAAATTCTAACACTTGTCCGGTATAATAGCAAACCAAATGAAGCTCCATCATATTCGGCAATGCTTGAAGGGGCTTGAGTGGGTTGGCATCAACATCAAGTTTTGACCCCATTAGGGAAATCTTCACTACACTATCAAGCATGGGAACCCATTGCGGCAAACATCTTAGCCTCCCTTTCAAACTGAGGCGTTCTAGAGACCGAGGAGGGGATTCCATATGATGATCCAACTCAAGATATTCCTCCTCGTTTGTTGATCTCAATTCAAGTGTTGAAAGACTTCCCATTTTCTCAATAGCGCAACACAACTCTGTTCCATGTTCAATTATGAGATCTGTCAAGCCCAACTTTCTGAGACCAGTTAGTTCTGCTATGGCTTTTAGTATTGTTCTGTTGTTTCCCACCTTAATCAGTGACAACTTTTGTAATTCGGATAAAGCTCCAATGTTGCCTGCAGAAATCTCTACTCCTTGAGCGGGTCCATCGTCATCACCATCACAGCCACGACTCACTAAAAGATGGCGCATATTGTAGAGCTTATAAATCTGTTCTGGTAATTTGGTCACCTGGGTGTGCTTAAGATCTAAAGTTTCCAAATGAGCAAGCCGGTTTATGGAACTTGGGACTCTTTTGATTTTGGTTTTCCTCATACTTATGTACTTTAAGAGAATGAGACCAGAAATAGATTTTGGAAAGTCCTCTAAAGGAATGCCTTTCAAATCTAAAACCCTTAAATATTTAAGAGTATTAAGAGTAGAAAAGTATACCGGAAAAACATAGCTTTATTGATTTTTTTCAGAAAAAAAACAAAGAGGTCTTTATATAGAGAAAGACCAAAGCAAACCCTAGACTAAAACCCTAAACCAAATCCTAAACAAACTCAAATACTTAATGGGCAAGTAACTAATCCTTGGCCCGCAAGATAACAACCTAAATTCCAAACTAAATTCCAACACCCCCCGTCAAACTCATGGCGGAACACAGTCATGAGTTTGCAAGGTAGATGTGGATACAAGACTCCAAATTCTAGTGCCAATGCCGATGCGAAAAACACAACCATGCTAATGCCGATGCCAACTTCAAAACACAACCATGTCAATGCCGATGCCAACTTCAAACTACCATGTCAATGCCGATGCCAACTTCAAACTACCATGTCCAATCATCCTTCCTAGATTTAGATTTTGAATCAGTTCCAATATGCAAAACAGCAGCTGCTCCTCCTTTCTGTGGAAGTTCATGTTGCTGAGACAACTTAGGACATTGGGATTTCCAATGCCCTTTCCCTTTACAATAAGAACACTCATCCATAGCAACCCTACGAGACCTTGCTGCAGCAAATGCTGAAGTATTTGACGACGATGAAGAGAGCCTATGCGACTGCACACGAACCTCTTCTGCTTGTAACTCATTAAGAACAGAATCAACAGATGGAAGAGGAGTTCGATGAAGGATGGAGCTACGGAGCGTCTCGAACTCATCCCGAAGAGGCATTAGAAACTGAACAAGACGTTGTTCTTCTCTATATTTACAATAGAGCTTGACAATGCCGAGTTCTTCAGGCTCAGTCAATGCAAGTTGATCCCAAAGATTGGTCAATTCATTGTAAAACACTTGAATACTCTTATCACCTTGCTGGATTGTACGAATCTCCATTTCCAATTGATACCTCTTAGCAAAATTGGCCTTGGTATACAACTTTGCCAAGTGATCCCAAACTTCCTTAGACGTTGAGAACTTAGCCAATTGCATTCCAATAGCCAAATCAACAGAATTATTAATCCAAGTAATAATCTTTGAATTATTCATCTCCCATGCAGCAAACAATTCAACATATTTTTCATCCTTGGGGTTATTCGGAATGGAAACCATTCCAGAAACATAGCCCCACAGTCCTTTTCCAATCAAAAAATTCTTCATCACATACGCCCAATACACATAATTATTTCCATTCAATTTCACACCAATAGCTTGTAAGGAATCGTCCTTTGCAGATGCCATGACAATACTGAGGAACAAGAAACACGATACCTGGTGAAGATGCAGATCACAGGTGCAGATGCGACTGATGCAAACTGATGCAGATTGATGCAGACTGAAGCGGTGCGACAGATGGTGGGTGCGGTGTGGCGGTGGTCCAGTTGGCTGCGATAATTGCAGCGATCTGAGCAGATGCAAATTCAAGTCGGCGCAGCAGGTTGTAGTCGGACGTGTCCAGTAGTGCAGGGTGATCCGGTGCTGGTGATGCGGTCCAGATGCAGATGCAAATATCAACGGACTGATGCAGATGCAGACTGATGCAACAATCAAAGTACGAGCGACTGATGCGGAATCAAAGTGGCTGTGTTGTTGGGCTAATTCTGGCAGACAGCATGGTGGTGGTTCCCGAGATACCGACCTTGCTCTTGATACCAAGTAGAAAAGTATACCGGAAAAACATAGCTTTATTGATTTTTTTCAGAAAAAAAACAAAGAGGTCTTTATATAGAGAAAGACCAAAGCAAACCCTAGACTAAAACCCTAAACCAAATCCTAAACAAACTCAAATACTTAATGGGCAAGTAACTAATCCTTGGCCCGCAAGATAACAACCTAAATTCCAAACTAAATTCCAACATTAAGTACCCTTCCAACCTCATCACATTGAGCCTGCTGGGAAGGGCCAAACACTAGTAAGGTACGTGTTTGATTCAATTCTCCACCTCTGCTTAATAAATCTTTTATAGAAACATAATGTGCAGAAAGGCGTCGGATTTTCTCACCTGAATTAGTACTGCTAGTACTTGCCCGAGTGTTGCTTGATTCCAACACAGTGACAAAACCCTCCACTTTTGACATGATGAACTTGCAAACGAGGTTGGAAACACGACAACTCCTTACTTGTCCATCGATCTCTCTTGAACTCACATCAACCAACTTTCTACCGATGAGTTGATTTAGATAACCATCTGCAACCTCCTCCATGGTGGCTCTCCCTCCTTGCTTCACAAATCCTTCGGCTACCCACAAGCGAATTAGCCTCTCACGCTTGATAGAGTTGTCTTCTGGAAACATGCTGAAGTACAACAAACAACTTTTGAGATGGTATGGCAGGTCCCTATAACTTGGCTCCCAAGCTTGACTAACAATCTGAAGATTGGAGCCAAAGCTATCATGGAACTTCTTCCACTTCACAAAAGTCCGTGGCTTCTGCCAAGCTAGGAAAGTACCGAATGTAGAAATTGCAAGGGGCAGGCCTCCACAATCACTGATGATTATTTGAGCCAACTCCACAAGCTCTTTTGGACAGTTGTCCCAATTTCCGTGAAAAGCCTTTTTGCAGAATAGTTTATTGGCTTCTTTGGAGGATAATCCGTTACTCAAATCATGGATATAATCGTCAGAACTTGTATGCCAAGAGGCTACAATATTAGAGTCCCGAGTAGTTGTGATTATTTTACTCCCAGACAAACCTTTTGGCAGAGCATTTACTATACGTGTCAAATCTTGTTCGCTCCAAACATTATCCAAAACCACCAAATACTTCTTTTTCTCCAGAATTTGTCTCAATTTCTCTTCAGGATGATGATTGTGGAGCCAAAAATATTCACCAGGCGACACGTGGACTTTTGAACGAAAGAGGACAAAAATACCCTTGAGGCATACCGGGATTCCTACGCGCAAGTAGTAGGTAATCATCCTCAACCAATTCAAAAATGCTCCAGAAGAGGTAACCAATTCCAAATTATCTTATTTTAGGTAATTATTTCCAAAACTTAATTTCCCTAATATATTATTTAGTTAATTAATTATCTAAATAATATATTCTTCCCATATCTCCTAAAATCATCCCTTAATTATCAATTTGAAACATCCACTCAAACCTAAAAAATGGTATAGGGCCGGCTACCCCATTCAAAGCCTATTCCATCACCTTTTTTCTACCTTTTCCACCTTTCCTTTCCTTTTAAATTAGCCAATCAATACCATAAATACTAAAACATCTCCTTTCATATTTAATTAGCCAATTAATTGGCTAATTAAACCAAAAATAAAACCCAAAACTCCCACCTAGGAGCCGGCCACATTCCCTCTCTTTTTCCTTACCTTTTCAGATTTCCTCCACTTCATTAGCCAAATAATGATAACCATTCAATTTGGTAACTTCCCATTTATTTCTATTGTATTTTATTAGCCAATAAAGTGGCTAATTGAACCACAAAATTCACCAAAAAACACATAAAGGGGCCGGCCACTTTGTTGAAAAGGTGGACCAACTTAGTCCTATAAATAGTCACCCATATTTACCAAACACTCATTCCAAACCTCTTGCAAAAAATCCCAAATACTCTAAACACTATTTCTCTCTAAAAAATTCTAACTTTGGCATCGGAGGTTCTTCGGCCAAAGCCCCCCCCATTCATCGTGGGCGCGTGAGGCTTTTGGCCTTAACCTAAGGTGCTAGTTGTTTTGTAGGTGCAAAATCGTCCAAGATCGAGGAGGAGAAAATTTGCATCCACAAATTGGTGCTTTCATTGAGAGTTGAAATCCATACTCGTAGAAGACTCTCGCACAAAAAGGTTTTTTCTTTATTTTCTAGTCCATTTGAATATTTTTCATACGTTCTTATTATTAGAATTTTTTACTTGCAAAGGTTCTTTGATAAAACGTATAAGAAAAATATAATGGCTGGAAATTTAGAAAATTCCGCAAGTAAAAATTCTAATATTCAAGAAAGGGAATTGCGGAGATCCGTGAAGCAAAATGCGACAATAAAGGGGGCGGCATCATCACCACGAGCTTCCACCATAGGAACCACCGTGGTGGCTACCTCGGTAGCCACCCGCGGCGAGGTCCATGGTGCCTTCACCACAGCCACCATGGGAACCACCGCGGTGGCTACTTCGGTAGCCGCTCGTGGCGAGGTCCATGGGGCCTTCACCACAGCCACCATGGGAACCACCACGGTGGCTACTTCGGTAGCCACTCGAGGCGAGGTCCATGGAGCCTTCACCACGGCCCGAGCCGTGCCATCCAAGTTTACGTGGACCCAAGCTCAAGCCTCGCATTCACGTGCACCGCGCATTAAGCAGCCTGCTCCCGTGATCCAGCCTACTCTTGTAGCCCAGACTGCTCCAACGATCCAGCCTGCCCCAGTGATCCAGCTTGCCCCCGCAGCCCAGCCTGCTCTCATGGTTTCCCAAGCTGCCCAAGTCGGC
Organism: Malus sylvestris; assembly: GCF_916048215.2. NCBI lineage: Eukaryota > Viridiplantae > Streptophyta > Magnoliopsida > Rosales > Rosaceae > Malus > Malus sylvestris. The sequence continues at coordinate 33,329,876 of NC_062264.1, read as the reverse complement.
CCGAGACAATTTCAACCATCCGGACCAATCATCGAGGTTGAGGCGTTTTCACCACATTTCTCTGCAGATTTGACATTCCCCTACTCAAATCTCGCACTTGGAGTCAACCACCCTTTTATTGTTCAAGGAGGTGCATTCCATCCAAGTTCTTCCAATCCGAATGGCGAACAAAACTTGTCCCGACAAGTCATAGAAAAGACGAGCAACCGGTGAAACTCCTTTCTCTTTGGCGTTTGGTTCAGAAGCAATCATACCTCCCAACATCATCGTGCCAAGCATCAACACTCTATTGCCAAGCGTTGAGCAGAACAGTAAAGAGATGGCCACAGATTTAGATCTGGCAGAAGAGAGGCGCGAACAAACCATCACCCGCATCGCAGCCTACCAGCAGCAGCTCATTTCCAGCTACAACAAAAGGGCCAAGATCCGGCAGTTCCAACCTGGAGACCTAGTCCTAAGAAAAGCTTTCATCACTGCCCGCAGAGAAGGCTCGAAAAAAATGGACCCCATCTGGGAAGGTCCTTACAAGATCAGCAGAGTCGGCGGCAAAGGCAGTTATACTCTTGCTACCATGAATGATAAAGAGATCGAGAAGCAATGGAACGCCTACAATTTGAGGAAATACCACGTGTGATTTCACACTATATCAAGACCCGAAGACTCGAGCAGCTCAATGGGCACCACCTCGTAAACCGAGGATTATCCAATCATCATGCAATTTTGCAACCAAGTTATTTGCTCATTTTATTTTTCAATAAAGAATTCAAAAGTAATTTGTAACTTGGCTTTAATATATGTCCACAACTACTTATTTCTTTCTGCACTTCAAAAGAAGATTACACCCCCCAAGGGACCAACTGTGCTCTCCAAGGCGGGAGGATAAACTCAACACTCCGAATATCCAGACGTGGATGAGCTTGGCTGCCCTAGAATAACTAGGTGCATGATGGCTTGTGCCGGGATTCCTAGAAGTAGCCACAATGGTCTGTTTCAAGGCTTAGCTAGTTGAAGGATTATGGGTCTATCAGCTTAATCCGCAGGGAACCGGACCCTAGAGACGGAGGGGGCACATTATGCAGCACACCCAATGGGCGGCTGCCCTGGAAACCTAAAGCTGCTACCGAGTGCACTAAGGTAGCCTACGGATTTCCAGAAGACTGCCTACGGCTTGCCCTTCGAGCAGTAGAACCACGCTAGACTTATGCAACCGCACATTCTTGTGAAAGGTTAAACAAGTTAGCGTGCAGACGCGAAGATTTTATCCACTACCGACATGCTACGTAGTCGATAAACTTCACCTCTGCCAAACGCAGAATAACCTACACCAAGTCCTAAAGTGTGGTGATACTTGCTACACAGCCTACGGAATTGGAAAGAGCCAAGGTTGAATAGCCAAGTGGTTACGCGGATTCATCTGCTTCTGTAAGTAAGGCATCCGGCTGCCAACCCTATGGTTAACAACTTTGCAAAAGTTCTACATCAACACCTACGGCTGCATAGGCTATGTGGGCTTGTCTGCTTATAGAAAAGTAGCGCGCCTGCCACTGGCCTATAAGGACTAAAGGTTAAAAAAAAAAAAATGAGCAAGGATAGGAAAAGCAAAAGAGGCAAGTTTATTAAATTTTATAGCAAAATTGATAAACAACAAGCAAATACCGAAGGAGCTCAAGCAAAAGCAACAAAGGAAAGAAAAGGAAATCCTAAAAGCTACCCAGAAGACTACTCTTCAGTAGTTTGGACATCTCCCAACTGCTCGGTCGTTACACCTTCAGCAGCCTTGGTGTTTTCAACAGCGGCATCCTCCGAATCTTTACCCTCGACTGCTCCAGCCTGGGTATCAACTCCTCCAACTATTTCACCGATAGAAGCCTCAAAGGTAAAATCGAGCAAATCTTCTGGAGAAATAGAAAAGGTCTCGAAGTCTTTACCGGAAAACTCAAAGTCAGATGGCCGCCCATAGAGATGATCTACATAGCCCAGCTTGTAGAAATTGGTTTGGTTCTGAATAAGCGAAGCCTCGAAACCATCTTTCTCACTCTTCAATTGCTCATTCTCCTCAAGCAGGCAAGCACGAACCCGCTGCAACTTTTCAATTTCTTTCTTTAGATTTTCGTTGGTCTTCAAAACACTTTGAAGTTCCGACACTTGAGGCTCAAGCCTGTCAACAACCTTTTTGAAGTGGATCGCTTGGTTGTAAGTAGCAATCAATTCTTCATCTTTTGCATAAGCAGCGGAGCAAAATTCAGATATGGAACGCTCAAGATCTTGAATCTGAGGTATGTAACGCTCGATTTCCTTCTCTGCACTTTCATTCTTTATTTGGATCGCATCAAGCCTAGTCTTCAAATCCATGATCTCCTGGTGAGCGGCCTCAAGCTGTAGAGAAGTGGGGGCAGAAGTATTAGATTCCTTCAAAGCAGCAAGCTCAGATTCTAATTTCTTGATTTTTTCGGCCGAGGAATAAGCTTCGGCAGCCATAGTTCTTGCCATCTCTTTAGCAGCCTTGGTGTCCTCTTGGTCAAGGAACATAGACTCGGCTGCCAGAATTGTTGTTTTCTGCATCATGGCTAGCAGAGCAGTCTTCCTATACTAGGGTGTGTGCTTTGCAAAAAGACTCGGACCAACAATCTCTTTGACGCCATCAACAAACTGGGCACATACATCCATGTCTTCAAGAAGATCTGGTTTCAAAAGTGCACAAATCTTAGCAGCCTCCCCAGAAACGGCCTTGGCGGATTCTTCAAGCCTGCCTGAGCAAGCAGCTTCATCCTTATCAGCAGACGAGTTAGTTGCAGCAGTGGAGGAAGCAGTTTTTGGCGCCACTTTAGCAAACAGGGGCACCTTATCACTCTTCATAGTAGTAAGCCTCTTCAAGGGTAAGCCAGGTTTAGTCCCAGACGGATGCTTCGGCACAAACTTCGGTACCAAAGGCATGGAAGAACTTTTACGCTGAGCAATTTTTTCAGCAATCGAGCTAGCAGCCTTCGAAGCAATAGGCGTTACCGGCACAAATGTAGTAGTTCGTTCTTTCTCGCCCTTAGAGGAAGTCAGGTCAATCACAATCTTAGGAGCAGCCGGAGAATCCCCACGAGCAGTCTTCGTTTTCTTCTCAGCAGGCATCTCTTGAGCAGGCGGGGAATGCTTCTTTTTCCCACCTTCATTGATAGTAGGCTCCATCACAGTGATAGGACGAGCCATCGCGTCTGCCTTGATCTGTTTTATTTCTTCTTCTAGGGGCAGTCCACCTTTTTCCTTACGAAGAGGACTAAGCAGCCAACGCCACTCACGATACTCGGAAGGGATACCCAGAGCGACATGTACTTTTTTCATGTCTGGAGAAACCCTAGGAGTTGAGCCAAATTCTGAATCTAAAAAAAAAAAAAAAAAAAAAAAAAAACGGAAGACAATCAGAAAATTGAAGAATAATTTGGCACTAAAACAAAGTAGCCGAAAAGACTAGGCAGTCTGCTTACCAGATATGAAGACCGTTGATACACGCAGCTCGGGAGAAGAATCAGATTCCCATTCTCCACTTATCTCCAAAGTCTCTTTGGCCCAATCATGATCTCCTTTGCTCGAATTATCAAAAAGCTTATGACGAATTCGTAGTTGTCCAACTCCATCAATACGACCTATGTCAAAGAAATACCAAAATTCGTTGGTGGTTAGTCCCAAGTCAAAGAATTGGTTCAAATTGTGGAACCCCACCATCACTTGGACCGCATTCGGGGAACATTGGGCAGGCGCACATTTCATAGAGCAAAGCACTTCTTGGAAGAAACGCGGCATAGGGAAAGTAAACCCCAACAAAAAATAATAAGGATGGAACTTGATAGCTCTCCGAGTTCCACTGCATGGTTCCCGGCTGCTACCATCCTTAACTCGCCTCACACGCACTCCCGACGGAATGGCATGCCAATACGTTTCAAGAAAATCTCTAAACAAATTGTCGGAGCTAATCTTGAGGTGAGCAGCTTTGAAGTAGCCAATCTTGCTCAAAGACCCGCCTTGACGATACAACGGGGGCACACCATCATCATTCTTGCGGCTCGAGGAGGACATGCTTGAAAATTCTACAAAAGTATAAGGAAGATTTGTTAGAGAGTTGTTTTCAAAAAAAAAAAAAAAAAAAAAAAACAACAAGAGTTGAAAGCCGCAGGAACCAGCCAAATTGCCAAGCCCCACGGCTTGGCTAATCATCCATTCACCATCGCCCAGCAAGAAAAACCAAAATAAAAAATCAAGAAGACAAGAAGACAAGAAAATCAATTTTTTATTACCTGGAAGCAACGAAGAGCGATCTTTTACACGGACAAGACGTAGAAGATTGCTAGAGGAGGGGGAACAAATATCCTCTAAGCTCTCTTTTTCTCTTGTAAGGATGAATAAGTTTCTCTCTAAAAGTTGATTTAACAATCCACTTAAGGTGGACTTAAATAAGCTTTGGGGAAATTTATTTTCTTTTCCTAGAAGGATTTAATTTCCTATTGAAAGAGAGAATCAACAACAAAATAGGAAGCAGTTCAGAGTTTCCTAAAGCAAGAAAATCTCTACACCTATTGCCCTTTTCTGCAAACAGCTCAACAGGTGTGGGGGCATTTGTGGAGCCAAAAATATTCACCAGGCGACACGTGGACTTTTGAACGAAAGAGGACAAAAATACCCTTGAGGCATACCGAGATTCCTACGCTTAAGTAGTAGGTAATCATCCTCAACCAATTCAAAAATGCTCCAGAAGAGGTAACCAATTCCAAATTATCTTATTTTAGGTAATTATTTCCAAAACTTAATTTCCCTAATATATTATTTAGTTAATTAATTATCTAAATAATATATTCTTCCCATATCTCCTAAAATCATCCCTTAATTATCAATTTGAAACATCCACTCAAACCTAAAAAATGGTATAGGGCCGGCTACCCCATTCAAAGCCTATTCCATCACCTTTTTTCTACCTTTTCCACCTTTCCTTCCCTTTTAAATTAGCCAATCAATACCATAAATACTAAAACATCTCCTTTCATATTTAATTAGCCAATTAATTGGCTAATTAAACCAAAAATAAAACCCAAAACTCCCACCTAGGAGCCGGCCACATTCCCTCTCTTTTTCCTTACCTTTTCAGATTTCCTCCACTTCATTAGCCAAATAATGATAACCATTCAATTTGGTAACTTCCCATTTATTTCTATTGTATTTTATTAGCCAATAAAGTGGCTAATTGAACCACAAAATTCACCAAAAAACACATAAAGGGGCCGGCCACTTTGTTGAAAAGGTGGACCAACTTAGTCCTATAAATAGTCACCCATATTTACCAAACACTCATTCCAAACCTCTTGCAAAAAATCCCATATACTCTAAACACTATTTCTCTCTAAAAAATTCTAACTTTGGCATCGGAGGTTCTTCGGCCAAAGCCCCCCCCATTCATCGTGGGCGAGTGAGGCTTTTGGCCTTAACCTAAGGTGCTAGTTGTTTTGTAGGTGCAAAATCGTCCAAGATCGAGGAGGAGAAAATTTGCATCCACAATGATGATGCTCAGCTACAGGTTCCTGCATACTTTGGGCTTCAAATTTTCTCAGCATGGTTAGCAAGAGCATTCGCAATTCAAAGGAGCGCGGCACTTCAACAAAATCATGGCAATCAAAGGCGGCCTGCACGCTTCTTCTCTCATAAACATTTTTTACTATGGTGGTTTTGCCTGAGCCACCAGGACCAACAATTGAAATCATGAGATGCCCTTGACTGATACATTCTTCTTCTCTCAACTGTTGGATGAGTTTTGTGATAGCCGTCTCAAACCCCACAATTTCATCTTCTTCCACAACTTGTTGATAAGCCAAATTATTATTATCTTTTTTAGATCCTGTGTTGGCAATTTGTAGGCGGTCAATAAGTGAATCTAAATTTGGTGGAAACCTTTCTTCGATTTGTTTGAGCATGCGCGACAACTTTATGCGTGCTATCCATTCAGAAGGGTAATGTTTAGCGTTGTGAGCAGATCTAGAGATTAAATTGCTATGGTAGTGATGAGGAATCTTAACCAAAAACATGGAAAGAGCATCCTCAATGTCGTAAACTTCATCTTGGACCTCTTTTGCATGATTTTGAAACACTTGGGAGCTTTCACCGATCTGTTTCAATGAGCAGTCCGTCAGATAGGCTCGCATCCTCCGCAAAATTGTCTTGGCTCTTGTAACATCAGCCCTGGCATCGCTTGAAAGATTGAGGTTGGGAATCTTGAAATTTTCAATTAGCACCAGTGCTAGTGGAATGGCAATTTCAGCCATTTTCACTGCCTATCTAGCTGGTCAGACTTTTTGGTTGATTGGATTTTTTTTGGTACATAAACAACTATGCAACTCTATTCAGTGGCGGGGAAGGGATCCAATGAAAGGGGGAGGAAGAAAGCGCGGGGAACCGCGTAGTAGCGGAACTTCATCATAGAAATAACATAAAAAATCAATAAAAAAAATTCAACTTTTGGACGAATGGTGAAGGCCTAGCTTGAGGTAAATACAGGCATGGAGCAACTAGATAACGAAGGGTCTTGGTCTTTTCCATCCAACTGCATGCGGATGGAAGGGGGACTGCAACAGGCCATCTATTTTGAACTTTCATCCCTCATTTTTCCTTGTTTCTTGGGTTATAGGGTTTTGTTTTCTTTCGTCCCCATCTTTTAAGTATGGAGCTTTAATGAAAATGGCTTATACTAAGTTTAATTTAACCACAAACTACCTTATAATATTATTTAATAAAAAAAGCTACATATTTAATCATAAGGACAAAATGAATCTTTATGAGATCTCATAAATATTGAACACACACATGGGCTGAGTTAAAAGCCCAACACGAAATAAATTAGTTTCCAACTCTTGCCCTTAACGAAAACCCGATCTCGTCAGCCAATTCTGTTTCATGCTCATCCTATGTGGAGGAAAGTAAAATAAAGGGTATGAAAATTGGGACTAGAAGATTTCAAATGAGGATGCAAGTAAACCACATGGAATGGGAATTGGGACCCTCTGGAAGATCGATGGCAAGAGAGAAGGATTTGAGTTTTTAGTATGTTATGGATCTCCCGCAATCAAGCTCTTTGTTCTCATCGATGTTTGCGCAGACATTCCCACTTCCGCTTGAAAGAAAGGCAGGCCGCTTTGCCGAGTGTGTCCACGATGCAATTGTGCGATGGGTGTGGTGGAATTAGGGATCTCAAATGAGACAACCAGATTTTCTGTAAGAGGAGAGGGACAATTGGCTTTTTGTTTTTATGTTTTTATTTTTTTTAATTATAACAACATTTGAAATTATAATTTAAAAAAAAAAAAGATTGGAGCTTCCAAGATCTGCTGCCCCACTATTCTTGTCTGCCCTCAAACTCACCTAGAGAGAAAGGAGAAAGTGGGAGAGAGAGGGAGAGAGAGGGAGAGAGAGAAGGTTAGGTGCTTTTGACAGGGAATGGAAAGCAATGCTAATTTATTGTTGGTGTGGCATTCTATCTCGATATTTTTTTTATGAATCAGAGCGACATGACAAATGCACACTTGTCACGCCCCGATCCCAACATATGACCCGAATCGACAAGTGACGTCACCAAATACTTGTATCTCAAACATACCCCCCCCCCGGCCTTCGGAATATGTACATAGCATAATTCAAGATCCAAATCTCGTAGAAATTTTTGTATACTTTATGGTTGCATCTAACTTCCTCGTTAGACTGCCTACGTACCCTCAATAGGGATTAAGCCATTCGTAGTTCACCATTTCACTACAATCGAATATTCATCACATAAATCGCTATGTCTCAACAATATATCACAATGCATATCATACAATATCACATACCATTCATTGAAATGCAAGGCTAGAGCGACACTGTTTGGCTGAAGCCTACATATCGGAAGAACGGGATTTCGGACTACACAATGGAGCCAAGACAACAAAGGGGATTCCGGACCATCACTCAACGAAATCCAAACCAGGATACGATTTCAAACCATTACTCAACGGAATCGCGGAGTAAAAAGGATTTCGGACCATCACTCAACGGAATCCAACCAGGATAAGATTCCAGACCATCACTTAACAGAATCGCGGAGTAAAAGGGATTCCGGACCATCACTCAACAGAAACCATCACTCAACGGAATCCAAACAGGATACGATTCTGGACCATCACTCAACGGAATCGCGGAGTAGAAGGGATTCTAGACCATCACTCAACGGAATCCAAACCTAAATACGATTCCAAACCATCACTCAATGGAATCGCTGAGTATAATGTATAACACCAATCAATGAAACAAGACATGAATCAAGTTACTCAAGTTATAAGGACTCAACAAAATGAGAATGAAATAATGACACGAGGGGTGAAACATGTTTTGAAGCAACACACCCCATATTTCCAATGCACAAGTCAAATCATACTTAATGAAAATAGATCAATGACAAGAAATAAAAATAACACTTCAATAGTATTTACATTTAATAAACAAGTATAACTCAATATGGTACCACTAATATATATATTGAGACACACGTCAACTGGGAATGACACAACATCGTGATGAGCCAACTAAGCTCCATCAAGCCTCAACAATAAACTAGAGATAAACGACACTCTAGAGTAGAGCACATTGACCAGAACATCTACCGTCGATAAGGTAGGTCCATTAAGGTTAACAATCTAAGGTTATTCAATCCGGAAGATTCGCACATCGGATTTCGGATCCGTAAGTTCTCCAAGGTCCAACAACTGATAACTATGGTGCTCACAAAATTGTACGACGATCCAACGATCAGATTGTCATCGATCACACAAATAAGTGGTGATCCAATTTGATCACCACACCAAACAATTGAATTTCGGGAAACCAAGCTAGACATAGGTTCATAGGGTCACTAAAAGGTATTTGGTACTTAGACAACACTCGTTCACGGTCCCACGCACCGCCACACGCGATGGTAGCCATGGTGAAGGGTTTGAAAACCCAAATTTTCAACCTTAACCAAAAAGGCTCAAATTTACATGGTAACTAGAGCTCAACAAGAGAAACATTATTCACAACTAGGCCAACGACAAATTCTAACCGGAAACCATCCAAATTCATCAAGGAAAACCGGTTTTCTAGGGTTCTATACACCTAACTCTAAAACGAATATGAAAGCACAAATCAAGCATACCAACTTGAAGATTATGAAGAGTAGATGAAGTTTAATACCTCACTCAAAAGAAATGGTTGCCAAAATCACCGAAAAAATGACAAAATCGCCGGAAACCCACGGAAATTTGCTGCCTTGAACTAGAAAAATGGATAAGAAAATGGGAAATCTAACACTGCAGAGCTGTAGGGTTCGCCAAGAGCTTTCCATGGACACCAAGATCACCCAAAACGAAGCTTGGATGAAGCAGATACAAGCGGGTCAAGTTTGTGGGTTAACGGGTCCAATTCGCCCCCAAAATGGGTTAGCAGCAGCCCCTCCCCATTTTTTCAGAAACCTTCCCCTTTTTAATTTGATTCCCCTTCTCCTTCCAACTGATTGGTCCCTTTATTTTTGCTTAAATCTAATTAGGCTTCTTCATTGTGGAAGTTTAAATGATTTAAAATCTATAGTTTAGTAAGACAACTTCAAAAGTCCGTAACTATACCGCTATAATCCGGACTTGCAAACGGCTTTCGCTCATACGTTCGGGGCTTTGAGATCTATTTGAAAATATAAATTCTGACATCGAAAGGTCTACGGATTTTAAATAATTAATTTTCAATTTTCAAACTTCGTAACTAGTTTAATTAAAATCTAAATTCAAACAATTTAAAATAAATTCTCGATAAATAATATAAAATCTCAATAATACAAATACGTAGATTATAACAGTGAAATCTAGGAACGGGATTTCAGAACACTTGTAACAGAAAATAACGTACTCGTCACGTTTATATGAAGAGGAAAATGGTTAGGTTTTCTCTATCTTAATCGGGAAAGAACTTTTACAGTTTTATTTCTGACTTTTAAATTGAATAAAGCTAAGAAGAATGAAAGTATAGAATGTTGAAGAAAAACTTTAATTTTTAGATTGAACAAAGTAAATGATAATGAAAATAGAGAATGCCGAAGAAGAAAAAAGACGTGCAAAAATCACAAATGCTTTAATCTAGTTAGTTAAACATGATATACTAAACTATTTCAAGGACTAACTATTATGAAACAAAACACGGGTATACTATTTATGAAACTGACTATTTATGAAACTCAACATAGTTACACTATTTATGAAATTGAAAACACGTACACTATTTATGAAACTGACTATTTATGAAACTTAACATGAGTACACTATTTATCAAACTTGTTTATCCATATTTAGGGTCTCTGTATTTAGATCTCGTACAAATACTCGGGGGATTTAAATGTAATTATGTAATAAAGGAAGGGGCAAATATGTAATAAGTGAGGAGTCCTTATTCTATAAAAAGACTCCTCACCCGCATAATTAGAAGAGACCAATTCTTAGGCCTAACCCCTTATCCTCTCAAAGCTCTGACTCTCAGAAGCTCTCTCCATCTCTCTCCCTCACAAACAGAGAAATACAATATCAGTGTGGACGTAACCCAAACCTTGGGGTGAACCACGATACATCTTGTGTTATTTACTTTCATGCAGATTCATGGTCGGATTTACGTTGTTCCAAGACCCCTCCGGTTTTGTGCGTCAATATTTGGCGCCATCTGTGGGAAACAACATGAAAAGTTATGTCGTTTCTCTCTCAATTTTTCACCTCCACCGTGAATTTGCAGAAACCCAAGAACCCAGAAAACCTTCGCAGACTCTAAAGTTTTAAGAAACCATCCAAAAACCCATTAATTATGAAACTTAATATGAGTACACTATTTATGAAATTGAAAACAAGTATGCTATTTCTGAAACTAACTGTTTATGAAAATAAAAAACGAGAACGTTAAAACTGACTATTTATGAAACTGAAAATAGGTAGACTATCAAGTCTAGCGGAATGTCGAAGTCGTTAGCTCTTGGGTCTAGCATCGTCACTTCTTTCTTCTTCCTCCCTGTCCTATCTAGGGAATGGTAATCATCCAAGCATATCACCGTCGTGATGTTGCTGATGAGCATGTTGGAGTCGAACAACCTGAAATATGCATTTGACAATTTCGCAATCAATTTCAACTTCAATGGACTAAATTTGAGATAAAAACCCACATCTCACTGAAACTTGTAAAATGAAGTCATAGAGAGTATTGTATTTTTTATTTATTTATTGTTTTTGAAAATCATCCCTCAAGTTTTGATTGGATTTGGTAGACCCATCAAGCCATCACACCATAAAAAATCATCAAAAGAAGAAAAGAGAAATCATACACTTCGAATTCATAAATAAAAAATAAAAAATACAACCCCCATTTATCCAAAAAAAGAAAATACATGGATGCACAAGTACACAGAGATCACAAACAAATTCATTAGAAGCATGGATGAATTTATATCAATGAAGCACTGATAATTTTGCATTTATTCTCTCAGCCACAAACATCACAGAGATTACATGACAAAGTCAAACGTGAATTTGAAGCTACAACATTGACAAAATAATGAAGGGATGGAGTTTTCCTGTTTACCTTATCATTCATGAATCCGCAAACCTCGAGATCTTTGTCGTCCGTTTGTTCATCCAATATGAAGCCATGGCCTAAAATCAAAGTCCTACATAGCAACAACATGCATGGGTAATATATTGAGCTTTTCATTCCAATTCTTTGAACAATAACATTAGAGATGAAGGATGGTAAATGCTTACATTTGCGATATCGGAGAAAGGGATGAAGATGCTCCAGCTTTAAGTTTGGGGGTTGCAAATTTAGTGAAGGTTTGTTTGCGGTTTAAGCATCTTGAGGTGGCTCTGGTTGGTTGAAGGATGATTGATGTAGGGTTTGCAATTTGGACGGAGAAGAAGATAATGTTCTGCCATTTTCCGAGATTAACGGAGAAGAAGATATAAAGGAAACAGACCAAATAAACGGGCAAAGAATTGACATTAGGGGTAAATTCTGAAGCTCGATAAATTTCTTTTGATTGGGCTAGTTTGATTGGGCTGGTTTGGTATTGGGTTTTATCCTAACCATTAAATAGAATTAGTACATAGGTTTTGGTTAAAATTTAAAATTTTGAAGCCATTCTCATTAGTTTTCCTTAATAATTATGGCAAAGGATAGTGTTATTCACACACTCATTTTTATCTCTTACACACCCTTGTTAATTTTTTGACATTGATTATATTCAATTCATTCAATCCGATCTTAGGAAATTGAAAGGGATGTTTGCAAAGTAAAATGGATGTGTGGAAATGATATGAATGTTCTAACAGCAATAGCCGTCATACATTTAGGGTCATCTCTGAGATTTCAGAGCCATGAGCGAAAAATTATTAAAGGGTCCCTTCTTTATATAGTTTTAAAAAAAAAAAAAAGACCATTGATTTTTTTTTTTTTGGGTCTAAAAGACAATGTGTTGATGTTAGAAAGAAATAACTTAAATGAAAACAAATCACTCATTATAAGTTTACAAACGTCATTAAATAATAAGTAAAAAATAGCTAAAAACATAACCTTCACTAAATAATCAAATTTAGTGAGAGGCTTTTTGTAACATCCCACATCGCCCAATGGTGTGGATCTTGTAAGCCTTATATGTATATTCTCGACTCCACCGTAGCACGATATTGTCCACTTTGGACCCCGACCATGCCCTCACGGTTTTGTTTATGGGAACTCATACGATAACTTCCCGGTGGGTCACCCATCCTGGGATTACTCTCGCGTGAACTCGCTTAAGCTAGGTAGAGATGGAAATATACATATAAAGCTTACATGATCCACACCCCTGGGCGATGGACGCGCCCAGGTTTGTGGATCATGTAAGCCTTATATGTATATTATCATCCCTACCTAGCACGAGGCTTTTTGATGTGGATCTTATAAGCCTTATATGTATATTCTCGACTCCACCGTAGCACGATATTGTCCACTTTGGACCCCGACCATGCCCTCACGGTTTTGTTTATGGGAACTCATACGATAACTTCCCGATGGGTTACCCATCCTGGGATTATTCTCGCATGAACTCGCTTAAGCTAGGTAGAGATGGAAATATACATATAAAGCTTACATGATCCACACCCCTGGGCGATGGACACGCCCAGGTTTGTGGATCATGTAAGCCTTATATGTATATTATCATCCCTACCTAGCACGAGGCTTTTTGGGAACTCACTGGCTTCGGGTTATGTAGGAACTCCGAAGTTAAACGAGTTCGCGCGAGAGCAATCCCAGGATGGGTGACCCACTAGGAAGTTCTCATGTAAGTTCTCAGAAACAAAATCGTGAGGGCGTGGTCGGGGCCCAAAGCGGACAATATCGTGCTACGGTGGAGTCGAGCCCGGGATGTGGTGGGGGCCCGGGCCGGGATGTGACACCTTAGGTTCGAATCTCATATATGACGAATTTGATACCAAATTAGGTTGCCCATTGTGTGGCTTAACCGAACTTCCCCTCCTTTTAATGTAAAATATATCGTTGTACTAAAAGAAAAAAAAATCAAAAGCAATTCAAGCTTAAACCGCCAAACAAGAAAAAAAAAGCTTCAAAAACTCATTTTAAAATTCCACTTGAATATATAGCAATTTAAAAAAAAAATGTTTCCTATTATTAGGGGAGAGAGAGAGAGTTATAAACTATTACAATAATTTAGATGAGGGGAGTTTTGAACCCGGGGCATATGAGTAGAAACCCAATACTCTATCCATTAGAATTTTATACCACATGCACTTGAATATATAGCATCATTGTTTAACAAAATTGAAAAATTATTATTAATTTTTCAATTATTAAATAATAAAATTGAAAAAAATTATTTGTAGGACGTTGTTATTGACACTCTAAATATTTTATTATGTACTCTAAACTTTTATCTTTAGAAGAAAAAAAATTACACTTATAAAGATCGCACCATAAATTTTTAAAGTACTAATAAAATGATTTTTTGTCAAATATAATATTATTACATATAAATATTAGATGAGAGAATATTTTTTTAGCTCCCTTTAGCCCTCCCCATTCCCCAAAGCCGCAAGCCACTGCATGCATTGATGAATCTTACTCCGTAAAGATTCTAAAGAGTAGAAACATGCCATGCAAAACAATTTGATGAATTGATAAAATGAAATAATAATAATTTGATGAGAAGTCAGAAATGTGTGCGATATAGGCTATAGCCATGCAAATTTTGGGTCTTGGGTCGGAGACGCCGGAAAATAGTGTTTTGTATAACACTTTTAACTGGGCCTGATTTGGGCCGCATAAAAATTCATAGGTACTTTCTTACTTGTCCTTGATGACAAATAATAATGATAATCTAAACTATATCAATGTCAACACAAAATGTGGAAGATAATTTAGTATTTTATCACAAAATAAAATCAAAGGTAATAAAGTAATTTTGCACAACCTAAATTTTATATTTTTTTAAAGTCACTTATATGCAAGGAATTAAATATCGATATTATCGGCGAAATATCGCCGATAATATCGTTTTTTTCCAACAGCGATATTTTCAGAGTATTCCAATTGATTATCGTGATAATATCGATAATATCGCTCTCTCTCTCCGTCGTCGGAACGACAGCCGAGCTCCGTCGTCGCAGCTGCCAAGATCTGCGCCTCTCTCTGCCAAGATCTGCGCCTCTCACAGGTGGTGATGGTACTCGCCGGAGTGTGCGCCACGGTGGAGGTCACGGTGTCATCCGCCATTCTCGCAGAGGCTGGAGAGAGAAGACTGATGATGTGTGATGATGGTGGTGTCGTCCTCGAGCTGCTCGAGTCGAGCAGATGGTGCTGCTGCTGTGTGTGTGTGGTCACGGCAAGAGAGGGAGAGAGGGAGAGAGAGTCGAAGTGAGAGAGAAGGAAATGGCTTGGTCCCTGGTGTGGATTTGCACTTTGAAGTGTGTCTGTGCGTGTGTGTGTAGAAGTGTGTGTCTGTGCGTGTGTGTGTGTGGAAAGGAAAGAAATAATAGAAAATGAGGGAGTGGGGTGTGTTTGTGCGTGTGTGTGTGTGTGGAAAGGAAAGAAATAATAGAAAATGAGGGAGGTAGTACATCCCACGTGAAGAAGGAAGAAAGGTAGTAGAGATTTGATGGGTGCGGCAGTATGTCAGAATTAGGGTAGATTTAAAAACTAAAATATGAGTTTTACTTGAAAGTTGTAGTAAATCATTATATATAAATGATTATGGTGTGTTTAATTTTTTTTTCATTAATTACTATATATTTTATTCACTCACAGTGTTTGCCAGCTCGCTGTATAATCAACTTAAATCAGTTAAATCCATCATGTAATGCATTTTCTTCCAATTTTTTGTGATAAACTAATAGATAATTGACTAAATAAACATCCTGCAAAGTTTCAATAAAAATTTCCAAGTTTTTCTTACAATTTCCGTGGTTTCCATGTAATTTTTATCGATATCGATATTATCCCGATATTTCCATCGATATTTCCGTGTTTTCGGACTACCGATATTTCCGATATTACCGATATTTTCTTCCTTGCTTATATGTGATGCTAACATATCTTTCAATTAAAGAATAAAAAATAAAAGACTCTCTCCCTACCCTACTTCCATGTTCTCTCTCTCCTTCCCCCTTAAAAAAAAAATGTTCACGCAAAATGTGTGTAGGTATATGTCAGTAATAGTAGTAGTAGTAGTAGTAATAATAATAATAATAGCTAATTAATAGTTTTCACCTTCAAATTTGAAGTGATTTGTAAAATGAGTAATGAAGTTTTAATTTTTTTCTTGCATATTGCACCATGTAATTTTGAAATTATATCGATTTATATATTTTGTTTCTTTGAATTATCAAATAAATTAAGGGATTTTTTTTTCCGTTAAAACCACAAAGTCAATCCCATTCTAGCATTGCTGTCATGAGAAGTTACAATGAAGGATCTTTATTAAAAAAAAAAAAATACAATCTGGCAATGGGTAATAAAGCCTAACTGTGACCATGATAACACTCATATCACATAAAACCTCGAACAACCAATATAAAATATAACATGGCCAACAAAAGTTCGGTAATGTGGAACCCTAACATAGTCACATTGATAATATGGCAAATTGAAATCAGGAGGAGAATCCCAAACAATACTAGTAGAAGAGGAATCATGATTTGCAAGGGCATCAGTAACTTGATCACCTTCCCTATAAATGTGAGAAGACCGAAAATGCATTTGGGAAATTCTATGCAAGCAATTCTTCCACGAATTGAGGAGAGCGAAAGAAATCAAGAATGAAAACAGAATAAGCCTCCAACCAAATAAAATTCCAATCCTGAACTGAAGCTAATTCAATAGCATTGATTATAGCTATTACCTCTGCTGCAACAGAGCTAGGAATCTTCAAGTTAGAACAAAATGCACCAAGGAACTAACCTTTGAAATCCCGAAACACACCAACATAACCAGCATAATAGTAACCACTCTTGCAAGCACCATCAATATTTAACTTAACCCAACCAGGATTGGGAGGAATTCAACACACCTCTAAAATGATGGGGCTCGATGAGGCATACATGTAGCACCAAACCTCTTCAACACACATAAAGCGCGAACATCGTTATTCATACAACCAGATTCTATTTGAATAATGGATCTGACCATAAGCAACATTAACACTAAGTCCTTCACGCCGAGCTTGGTTTCTCAAGTACCATACACACCACAAAGTAGAAACAAAAGATGCCAACCACAAATCTCATAATTGTGAACTTTTATTCAAGGCCAACTAGTGGTGAAAGCGCTCTAATAAGGAGCCATGAAGTGTAACCAAGCCAAAAGAATCCCAAATATGCTGCCAAATTGACATGGTAAAAGTACATATAACAAAAACATGCTCAAAAGATTCTATATGCAAACAACATAAAACATATGTAGATGCCATAAAAATTTCGCGTCTTTGCAGCATGTCCTCAGTCAAAACACGACCACATAAAACTTTCCATGCTAATATAGACATTCTAGGAGGAATAAATTTAGACCAAATCAATCTCCCCCAACCAACAAACGGCAAACGAGGCCTTGAGAATGATATGCATCACTAGCAGAGAGCTCACCTGAAGGAGAGGGCTCACAAATTACCATATCGGATCCTTAGCCAGCCATGGAAATAAGTACATATTTCCGAAGAAACTCGCAAATAACAGGTAAGTGCAATTGAAATATTGGAGCAAAAGACCAAACACCCTCATTAATAAAATCAACATCCGTGTCCTCAAGACTATCAACATCATCCCTTCTAACACCAAAAAGATCAAACAACGGTGATCCAACAAAATTCTCTCAAAAATAAATCTTTTCACTGGAAACCCACTAACCATCTACTTTGCTTAACAAATAGAAGACCGATGTAATCTAATGCAAGGCCAAATTGAAGAACGAGCATACGAACTTCTCACTATAGAATAAAAATAAATAAAAAATAAAAAAACAACCAACCGAATCAGATGAAAAAATATCCAAACTTTCTTCATTAACAAAGAGCGGTTCAAAACAACTAACTGTTTAAGACCTAAACCACCTTCCTCCTTATGCACACAACAACAATGCTTCCAAGCAATCAATGACAAGGGAAATTTTTTCGAATGTCATATGAACTTATACATATTTTTTAATTTGTCATATGAACTAAAAGTTTAAGAAATTTGTCATATGAATGTTCTGAAATCATTAATTGTCATCTCAACTAACTCCGTTAAATTTTCCATCCAAAAGAATGTTATTTTGGATTTTTTACCTTATTTTCACAATTTTATTCATTTATTTATTCATTATTTTTATACAATGATATATGTACATAGGGGTGGGCGATAAATTGGTTTTCAACTTTTGACTTCTTTTATACAAGTTCTCTACTTACATTTTAGAGCATCCTCGTGATGAAATGTCCAATTATTTTATGTACATGAATGACTAAAAGATCTTCAGATTGAATTATATTTTGCATATATGATCTTTAAATGATGAAAAGAGAATGAATGGTTCTAATTATGATGTTTGGACTATAGAAGCAAAAATTCGCCACCTTTAATCTTGAAAAATTTGTACTATTACTCCTTTGATCAAAGATCAAAGCCTCAAAACGCCGACAAGGTGGGTGGGGGGTGGGGAAGGGGGATGGTTGGTCAATGGATCTTCCATGCTTAAGTTAATATCTTTGAAAAGAGTGAAGTGTTTAGGGCTTGTATACGTAGCAAAAAACTTACCAAAATTTGGTGGAGATGGAGGTATTTATAGGAGGCCGACTAGGGTTAGGGTTTTGCCCTACACATGGCGGCGTCCAATTGACCAAGGTAAGGTGTGTCATCCGTTGGAGAGTATTTATCAAATATAGCCAAAAATTAATCCTTAATTTCAAAAACATTACTTTTTATAAAAAAAATCAAATATATCCAAAATTTCACTTAAATAGACACAAATACCCGCAAATGTAACAATCAAATAAATTAAAGGCTTTTAAGCCACCATCGCCTCAAGTTCCGGTCCAACTTCACCTTCGCTCTTACACTCCACCACCATAACCCTATCCTCTTCGACCCCCTCATCACCGACATTGAGTGCCATCACGGTTATCGTAAGAGTAGCAAAATTGCAATCATGCCTTCAATGCCTTGTTTCTTCCCACGACCCGGTCACCAATTCATAGACGCTTAAACTCTTTCCGAATTGCATCAATTCTCTATAATCTTCGAACCCAATTGGAAAAGGAAAATTTTAAGAAAGAACCACTAAATTTATCTCAGCATGCAGAAATTTGGTTTGGAAGATGGAATAAGGGTTTAGGTAGGTTAGGGTTTTTGATTTGGGCATGTCTGTTGGATTTTACCTACCAACTGAAGAAGACGACTTCTTCTTTTAATTTTTTAATTATAATTTTTATTTTTCTTACTACTATGATTTTTAGTTTTAAATATAAAAACAATTTTTAAAATTAATCCACATGTCTTTATATAATTGTATTTGTGAGACCCTTGTGGTGCCACATTATCGCACTAATAGAGCAATTGACAGATTTTTCACGGAAATACTAAAATGATCACGATGAACAAATTTAGAGAAAGACTAAAATGATTCACGATAGACAAATTCAAGGACACTACTATTGATTTTCATTGTTAAGGACCAGACTAAGGAGTTACGTTAATGTCACAAACCATTTTGGCTAAAAAGTCTTTAATTTATTTTATTGTTAAATTTGAGGGTATTTGTGTCTATTTAAATGGAATTTTGGATATATTTGAATTTTTTTTATTATAAAAAAGTGACATTTTTTAAATTAAGAGTTAATTTTGGCTATATTTGATAAATACGCTCCATTTGATGAATTAGGAAAGAATATTCTCAATATATTAATTAGGAGAAAATATCTTGAAACAATGGTGGAAGTATCCTTACTTGGTTACGAGGAGGATTCCTTACTTGATGGAGTTGTTTTTCAATTGAGAATGTATTAAAGATAGGATTTGGTGATTAATCTTAATGTCCTTGACTTTTTCATGCCACTAGTAGGGGAACTTTGAGCAATCATAGTCCGCTGCTTAAATTTCGAGGGATGCTAAGCTGCATGTGGGAGTACTTGTGTGCACTACCCATTTAATGAGGAGAATATTGTCTTCTTCGGGATAAAGTTCACATGTCGCCTTCAGGATTTTTAAGATTATTTTTTACTTTACATAATAAAGATTTGTTAATCGTAAGTGGAAGACACAAACATTATAAAAAAAAAATGAAACTTTGGTTCCGGTCCTTGATTGACTAAAATCTTAGATTGAAACTTTATTAATCTGAATATTTTGATTGAAGGACAAAATGTTAAATTTCAGTATTAATTAAAAATTTTAACAACCACAATTATGAAATCCTTCCTAAAATAATGCAAATATTAATACCAAATAGAGATTTTTAGTGGTCGTCATCCATCCCTACAAAATTTGAATCGATATCTGGTCCAGGA
This sequence comes from Malus sylvestris, assembly GCF_916048215.2. Taxonomy (NCBI): domain Eukaryota; kingdom Viridiplantae; phylum Streptophyta; class Magnoliopsida; order Rosales; family Rosaceae; genus Malus; species Malus sylvestris. The sequence goes on along the minus strand of NC_062264.1, from coordinate 33,309,790 downwards.
TATTGCCTGTCTGCTTCCCGTTCTCTCTCTTTTATTTATTTATTTATTTATTATTTATTATTATTTTTTTAACTATACAGAACGAGACTTGAGGAGATATGGTGTCTGATTGTATCCAAATAATAATTAATAATGAAAATGAAGGATTGTTCTTTCTATTGTCGGTGGGGTGAGTTTTACTGCAATTTAGTTGAAAAACATAAAGATGAAAAGGCCGAAAAGAAGAAAGGATAGGGAAGATGGGCATTGTAGTAATCATATGTTTATTTTATTTTTTATCAGATGTCTCCAAAGAAACATAATCATACTTGTTTATATTCTGATTCTACTGAATTAGTAAACAATTTTATGAAATCAGTACAATTTCTATTTCAATTTCAGAATATTTTAGTAAACAATTTTTATGGAAATATGATTTTGATTCTCCTTAATTCAACTCCTCTAATTTTAATTATGATTAAATAACGGATCATTAATACCTAATAGGCGAGGAATCGAAATCCTTAACCTACAAGAAACCTTAGACTCAAAATACTAAAACACCCTTGCAATATAAAATTACCTAAAATACTAATATATTCCAACATAATCCTCCTTAATAACGTGCAGATTTTTTGTGTTCATCTCAATACCTTGCAGTTTAATCTATTTGCATCATTCTATATAACTTAATACAAGTTGATGATTTAACAATATTATACCATTGCTGCATTTGTAAAACATTTAATAAAAAAAGTTCAAAGTATAGATACCAGGAGCGTTCCACTACCTTGCTTTTAGGCTCCAATTTATATCCAATTTAATTCATTTTCTCAGTCTAGTTTCCGAGCAAGGGAAGCCTGTACTTTTTTCAACAAAAGCAAATCAACTTTGCAAGAAAATATTTCATGGGGAGGACTGGATTGTTTGATCTTGAAGGGCACTTCGCCTTCTATGGGGCATATCACAGCAACCCAGTTAACATTTTGATTCACACTTTCTTTGTGTGGCCATTATTCTTCACTGCTGCTGTTCTTTTCCACTTCACACCCTCTCCCTACAATTTCTCATCTGGGTTTAACAATCATGGTTTCAAATTGAATTTAGGGTTTGTTTTAACTTTTATGTATGCTTTCTTTTATGTCAAATTGGACAAGAAAGCTGGGTCCTTGGCAGCTTTGCTATGTTTTCTCTGCTGGGTTGGAGCCAGTGTTCTTGCTAGTGGGCTAGGGTTTGCTAAGTCATGGAAGCTTGTTCTTGCTGTTCAGGTTTTCTGCTGGGGTGGACAGTTCATAGGCCACGGGATTTTTGAAAAAAGAGCAGCAGCTCTTGCAGACAACTTTGCTCAAGCACTTCTGATGGGGCCTTACTTCGTGTTGCTTGAGCTTCTTCAATCAGCCTTTGGGTATGAACCTTATCCAGGGTTTCATAAAAGTGTGAAAGCAAAGATTGAAGCTAATATCAAAGAGTGGAAGGTCAAGAACCCAAAGAAACTCTCCTGATCATTAGCTTAAATGCATGGGTCACGTTTAGTTAATTTCTTCTTAAGTTATGTTTTTGTCAACTCTACAGTTCCATCAATCACATTTATGAACTTATAATAAAGGTACTGGCTTTATACAATAACCTTATTCTTTGAACCTTTCAGATTTGTGATAACTAGCTCAAATGCAATTTGCATTTTTAATGGTCTTTCCAGGTGCTCGATTTCTTAGGATATTTACTTTCAAATGCAACTTGCAGCAAGAATCTTGTGTTATATTTTTATGGATTTGGGCATCTGCTTTGTTTTGTTTGGCAGGATCTGCTTGATACTTAATACATACAATGTTTTTTTTTACTACAACTACATTAAGGGCTGAGGGGTTTGATTAAGCCTAGCAATAGTCTATAATAAATATTTGGTATCGAGCTTGCCCTTCATATGCGTCGAATCTAAAATCTCTCATTTAGAAGTGGGGATAAATACTTTAGAAAGCACTACGTAGCCATTAAAATACAATATTAGAGATTAAATAATTGAGAACAAAAAAAGAAATTTAAAAGAATTGCTATTCTCATCCATATATTTTTCTTTTGGTCACCTTTTAATGAACATATATAACAAGTTTACCTTTTGTGAAGTTGACCCTTGAGGACTTAAAGCAGAATTAATTTAGGTTAAGATCAATAGTATTTTTCGTATTTTTTTTTCCAAAAGATAAAATTTATTATAATTTAATTAAAATGTTTATATCCTCCACAAAAATATTAAATAAGAACTCAGGGCCTATGCAATCCCAAACTATGAGTGCCATTTTTTTTTTCAAAGAATAAGATGTAACTGCATGTGCCGCCTTATTACCTATGTAATTGCATGTGTCGCCTTATTACCTTGGTGAGGTCCGTAGGCTATCTTAGTAGTTAGGAATATATCAAGAGTAAAAAATTTTGATTTTAAGACTAATCCATGGGTTTTAGAGGAAGTACCCGCACCATATGGTTAGAGCCTTAGAGGTGACTATTTTTTGTTTTCTATAAACAAGTTTTTGGAAACAATATTATTTGAATTTTTTATATTTTAACAAGCAAGTGAAATCAAGTCTTTGTGATTTTGATGCATATTGGGTTTGTGCATATTTTCTTAGTGATTTTGATGCCACCAACCATATCTCAATGTATCATTTTTTACATTTTATTCAGCCTCCTCTAGTAATTGTACTTAATTAATAGGATTTTAGATGTCTTCATTCTCGGTTCATTTAGTCAGTCAAGGTGTTAATTTATTTCAATTAGGCTCATGAATCATTTTGTCATGATTTGGAACGAGATTCCCGGTGTTTAGAGTTTTTAATGGAAAGAGGGGTAAAGATTGTTAGGCAATACAATTTGTTGATATCGTGCACCGGAAACTCTGAAATTGTCACAATTGGTACAGTTGCATCATGAATTTACTACAAAATCTAATCTGTATCTGACAGGAAAAGGGTAGATAGGCCATATCCGAAATGACATGAAATTAGTTAGATATGGTTTAAAAAGAGGGGATACTTATAGTCTCATAAATCTATTTTAGTTGAAGAATGTATTTTGGCAAGGGGACCTTTGAGCTGATTACGTGAAGAAACAAATTGTCTTTATACGTATACAAAGTAAGGGTGGGCACTTGAAACCGAAAACCGCAACCAAAACACGAACCAAATCGAACCGAACCAAACGGTTTGGTTTTACGGTTTCAAAACGATTTCGGTTTGAAACCGAACCGAATAGGGGAAAAGTGGTTTGGTTTCGATTTTGGCCCTCCGAAACCGAAACTGCATACCTTTATTAAATGTTAAATTCTAATTGGTTATTTTCATTGAGTCCATACATTAAGTATGGACTCAACCACATCATAACATGGCCACATAACAGAACCCTTTATTTTCTTTCTTCTTCTAGTCCTTGGACTGAGACATTGTGTTCTCTTTCTCAAGTTTATTCATCTGTCTCCTGCACTCTTCCAATTCTAGACGCTCTCTCTCTCTTCTCTTCGGCCTCCTTTCCTCTTCATTCCAGGCTTTCCAGCTCCTAGCTTCTAAATTTCAGAGTGCTAATATGGTAAGAACTATGATTTATAACTTGTTTTAGTTAAATTTACTTATAGATTTGAGATTAATTTTAGGGTTGGGTTTTGAATCAAAAGGGGATTTGGTTTTTCGTTGGTTAGTCTTCGATTTTTCTTCGTTCAAGAACATTAGAATGTCAATTGAAAGCATATACGATATTTGCATGTTGTAGGGAGGTACTAGTAAACGTCGTGAATGATTCAAAATTTCGTAGAAAATTATGTATTTTTACCTAGAGTCTTTAACCTTGGTCCTAAAAGGCTAAAACTGCATCCTGAGTATCCCGGGGTGACATGGAAGACTGAAAATGTTGTTGAACGAATGGGTTTTAATGCTTTTTTTTTTTTTTTTTTGTTCTGTAGCTTTGTCATATTTGTTCCTTTTTTAGCTGATATGGACTCTTAATTGATAGGAAAATATTACCTTAGGTCCTTTAACAGCTAGATAATCACCTTCGCGCATCACTATAAGTGGTGAGACATCCTTCCTTGTGGATACATCTACCCATACGATAAAAAAATAATTAAAAAGTTATCAAACCATACAACATAGGCCAAGCAGGATAAGTGATTCATTAGAAATTTTAAAAAGAAAACAAACCTTTATGACTAATTCAAAGTATCCAACATCTGAATCCAAAGTTGTTGGGGTATATGGTTTGACAACATCTTCATTAAGGCTGTCTTTTTCTAATTTTGGTATCTGCTGATTGTCATATTTCTTCTACTGATTGTCATATTTCTTTTTCTCTGTTTTATGTTGTTGCAGTTAAATGCTGATAAAAGTCATTTCCAACGAACATTTGTTAATCAGGTATATACTCGGATTTGATTAGAACTACAATTGCATTACATTTGTTAAGACTCGATTGTGCATGGCATGCCCCCTTTACTTGTTATTTACCAGAAGATAGCAAGGTATGCATATTACACTAGAATAGTATTCTGTTGTCATCAACTAGGTAACGTGAATTTATGATGGTATCAGACCCTAAACTCTAACGCCAATCGTGAATTTGTGATGCAGCGAGGCAAGGAAGTCATTAAATAGACCGCATGTTGGGCAAGTCCTTGATAAGTTGATAATCTCATCTACAATTACAGTCTGACTGTTTGTGGGAAGGCTTTGGCTTAGTAAGCCATAAAGTGCTCTTCAAACTGCACTTGTATTGGTTGTGATCACCCAGAATTGCAGTTACTGGGACTTTCTTTATGTTACACTTTCTGTGTGTTTGCAACTTTACTAAAACACAGCTACCACCTTTTGTTATTAAAAAAATTTCACATAGTTTGATTGGTAGGTTTTACCAAAACCAGAGTTATTATAATCTTTTTTATGTTTGGGTTTGCGGTACTAGCATCGGATTTGATGTGCTCTTAGTTGCCTCAAGTTGAATTATTTTGTTGTGGTTCTTGTGGATGTGAATTTTTTTGTCATTAACTAGGTAACCATAATAGTTTTTTCAAACAATGAAACCAAACGAAAACCGTTTGAAACCGAACCAAATGGTTTGGTTTCATTTCGGTTTTAGCTTCCAAACTGCACTGAACCAAACCGCAAAAACTTACGATTTTGGTTTGGGATGTGATATCCACACACCCCATTTTACTTCTCACACACTCTTCTAATTTTCAACCGTCGGATCGGATGAATTGAAGAAGATCAACGAACAGAAATTAATAAAGGGTGTGTGAGAAATAATTTGGAGTGTGTGGATAACACACCCCTTTTGATTTTGATTTTGATTTCACTCAAAACCGCACCAAACCAAACCGCGCTCACCCCTAATACAAAGTGAACTATGTGAAATGGGAGAAGTATTGGTGCCATCCCCAAGGTCCACCTCTCTCTCTCCTCTTCCTCACTCCTTTCTTAATTCTAATTTAGTAAGGAGCCCGTGCTTTTCCTCAAACCGACGTTGTCTTACTTGATGAACGGCGGCACGATCGAAGTCCCTCACCCTCTGTTATCGTTGGACCATGAGGTGGCGGTGATCATCTCTCAGAAAGCTCGCGATGTTCCGCAATCCACCGCCATGGATTACGTTTGCGGGTAAATTTGTAATTTTCGTTACTGTTATTTGTTAATTAATCACTTTTTATTTTATTTTTTGAAGGTCAGTTAATTAATCAGTTAATAGTGTTGCTGTTAATGATTTAGTTTAATTAATCAGTTGGTAATGCTGCTGCTAATGATTTAGTTTTAATATAATGATGCTGTTAATGATTTGGTTTTAAGTTTAAATCTAATTAGCGAAAATTGGATGGTGTAAGGTTATGCACTTGCTTTGGATATGACTGCCAGAGAAATTCAAGCTTCTGCTTAGGTAATTATCGATAATCGGATTGTTTAATGCGATCAAAGACGGTAGTGAAATGTTCAATTTTATGGCTACAAGTTTCTAATTAGAATGCTAATGCTGCAGTTCATGATAATCATATGTTCTGATTTAAACAGTTACTACAAATGTATTGTTGCTTTGTGATGAATGAGTTATCTTTTGCATTTAAGACTTTTTCGTTTCTCGATACTAAGTCTAAAATAGAGATTTCAGAGCAAAACATTGATCCAGTATAAGCGAGTTGTGATTTTGTAGTTTTTATATGTTTCCAGATAAAATCTGCTGAGATTAGAAAGTGAAAAAGGGCAAATGAAAGCTATGGTGACTCTCGAAAGATGGTTCAAGTCCTTGTTGGAGGTACATTGGACTTATGTTTCTTATGTGTTTAGTACATTGTTAGGACTATAGATTTGGATTGAACTCAATGTTGTCAGTGAATATAAATATATGTGTGTGTGAATATATGTGTATATATAGATTTATACATTGTTAGGACTAATAATTTTTGAGCTGGCAGGATTTTCGATTGGGATTGGGGCTAAGGATTAGGAATGTTGGATAGCATGTTAATTTATATGGGAGTAGGTTTTTTCTTCTCTGTGAATCAGGATTGACAATTTCATTTTGCACAGGCCATACCAATTAAAGATGCTATGGTGTTGTCAAAGATACACCAGACGTATAAAGTTGAATATTTCAAGGTTGCCTGTTTTCTGTTTAACCTTTTTGTTTTTCCTACTTCTTCAGTTTCATTTCTTACTTTCGACTACTACTTTTAGGATGTTGTTTTGGCTAGACTTTTGGATAAGGCCACAGTCCTGCAAAGATATAATTTTCTCTTCTTTTACATAAGATATTAATTTTTTTAGTCATTCATCGTTTTGAAGAATGCATTTGGTCTGCTTGAGCATAATATTCTGATCTCAAACCACTTTCACAAAGCTGATTTATTATCTACACGTGTGCTATTTTCATTTCAAATTGTGACTGCTATTTTGCTCTTCCCGTTCTCATATTCTTGACAAGTGACCTCTGAAATTTATTGCCTGTAGCTTTTCAAAGCGCTGCAGGTATAAATTCACCTCACACTTCCTTGGCTGGGGAGAATCAGACCATTGAGTGGGCTATACGACTAACAGTTGCTCTGAACATTGCCAAAGCATTAGATCACTGCAGCAGCGAAGGCCGCCCATTGTACCATGACTTAAATGCATATATGGTTCCCTTTGATGAGGTGTTGTCTCAAATTCCCTTTCCCAAACGACAATTAATCAAGTAGAGGACCAATTAAGTCGTTGAGAAACAAATTTCTTTGTCTACATTGCTGAATATTTGCAGCTTGCAAATTTCATTGGTTATGATATTTGATTGAGTTAAACTTGGATTTCTGGATTTTGACTTTTTCATTTGTTTCTCTGTTGCAGAGTTGGCTTCATTTCAGTCCAGTCTCTAAATAGGTCCAATAACTCACTAAATAGGTAAGTCGAGAAGAATTCAGCGTTGCAACTCCTTTTTTGGTATGCTGTTTAAATCTGTCTATCATTTTATTCATTCGTCATGTTTAACCTTGTTCTGAAGGCTTCCTATGGCTAACTTAAGCATTTTAGTTATTCATTTTTTAAAGATGTTAGCTATTTTGGAACAGTTTGAAAGTTAATGCATGACTCGAGGATGACTTTTAGCTTATTCCACTTATCTTTTAAGCTCTCGCTTCATTCATGTGCTGAGTCATGGTTTAACTGTCTAAATTCAAGAACTAAAAATGGCCAGCAGGCTATAAAGCGATTAGATTTGTCTTTGTTTTGTAATTTTCATTTATTAATGTTCTTTTGGCAGCTTATTTGATTGTATTTGTGTAACACATTGGTTACTTGACATTTTGAGGTATATAATTTGCTTTACTTTGTTTCAGTTTCTTCAGTTAGATAAAGAGTGGATATGTGTGTGCTTTATGCAAAGTATCTTTTGTATGTACTTATCAAATCTTATGTCGAGATTGAAGGCTTTTTTATTAACAGTTGCATGGCTGGCTTTTTTTTATTAACAGTTTATCCATGAATGTGAACTTAGAATTGGCTATTTCTTTTATTAAGAATTTGTTTTTACACACCATATTGACTCTTCTTCATATAAGTATATAGCATGAGCATGTAGAATGTCATGTCTGCGTGTCATATGATTTTGCATAAGAATTATAGAGTGACAGCATGTTGCAATGGTTTATTGTGTGTAAAACATAGTCCACTTGGTGAATGGTTTCCCATTCTTTTAAGCTTCAGTGTTTGAGTTGCGTTAGATTGTTGAGGAATTCATCAAAAAGGCTTCCAGATATAGCCACTTTCTTACTTCCAAGGGTCATGCATATTTCTCCATTTTTTCATCGATTACTTTTTATTTAGATACATTTTCTTTTCTCTTTTAAATTATTGTATTCAAGGTTGACTTTGTTATATTAACTCTGAAATTCGAAACTCGAACACAAGTTTCTAAAATATAATGTTCTTTGGAACTTTCCATATTTCTGAGTATGCACTGCATTGATTATGGTTTTTTAAATTCAAGGCCACAATGTTTGCATGTCCGCAATCATGTGAATTAAGGCTAAAAGTACTGTTCTAAAAATCCCCGCCTAGCGCCACCTAGGCCCCAGCCCACCGCCTCGATTAATGCCTAGGCCCCAGCCCACCGCCTAGACGACCTAGGCACCCGCCTAGACCCGCCTAGGTTGCAACTCACTTAGAAAATACATAACTTTCATTTTGCATTTTGTTTTTTTCCAATAAATTGTAAGAGACTTGTTGCATACTTGAATGACCAAACATTATATCCTTATTTCACATGTTTTCATTATGTTCCAATACTTCATGATATATATGCATTCTATTTTGTAGTTTATGATGAAATTATATATATTTCAAGTAGAAGCAGACACTTATTTACCTGAAATATAATAGATTTACTTAAATCTGCCTAGTTCGCCTAGGCCCCGCCTAGCCGCCTAGGCGCTAGGCCCCAGCCCGCCGCCCGACTAGCGCCTAGCGACTTTTAGAACCTAAAACAGATACAAAGTATGATGAGAGCAATTCAACGATTTAAATTAGTTTTTCAATCACATTAGTTACTTTGTCTAAAGAAAAGAAAAAAGAGCGTCTCCTTCATCAATCATTCTTGAGATGCATCTTAGTGTACATACAGTTCTCAGTTTTCTGTCTCCCTTTATTCTTTTAATTTTGTGTGTGTGTGTGTGTGTGTCAATCTTTGCATACACACAGATCTCGGATAAAGCATAGTTCTAGATGTTTTTTTAATTCTAACAAACTGATTAGACGAATAAGCGCACAACTTGGCTATGTCTATTGATATTATCGTATTAGTGGGAATGATATGGTTGGAAATTTTGTGTATATTTTTATGCATAGGCTTGATAAAATCCTGCTCTTTTTGCTGCGATCAATTTTTAGTTTTTTGGTTTGGTGAATTCTTGCATTGTTTTCCATTGAAGAGGATTCGAGCATTAATATTGTCAGTAATGGTGAAACTACTGGTTTTCCAGCCACCCCACAAAATGAGCAGCTGAGTTATGCATCTCCAAGCAAGAAAAGGCTGGATGCTATTAGTGATTCTGCCAAAGAATCAATACAAAGTGGTAGGTATTTACATTTCCATGTATAGGATTTTGTGGATTTTATGAGATATATTGTTTGTTCTTCTCTCAGCTTCGAGTTTTAGATATGTTTAGCTCCTTTTCGAAGGACAAGCATATTTTGCGCTAATTTAATGACTTATAGCTTATCTTTTTTTCCTTCAAAATTCATGTGCAAAATTTTGTTGAGTCAACATTCAATGCCCTTCCTTCGAATCAAGTTAAAGGTAGGATCACTAAATCATACTATTTTCATTGCCTCTTTATCCCCTTGCTGAACAGAATGGAGTGAATTGTCTTCGTTTGCATTCTTGCATTTGAACTTGCAATTCAGTTTATGCTAAATTAATCATATTTATTTTTTGTTGTCTTCGATTCTACTGAGTTACACCGTATTGTCTATTTTTAGATTTCATTTAGACTCATAAACTGAGGCATTATGTATGGCATTATGTATGCCCAAGAACGAATGGAGGAGTTCAAGCAACAATGCCGGTGGCCGCTTTTGTAAATAGAGTGAAATATACGAATGATCAATTAGCTATCATAAAATAATGTGGTCTATGTATGTAAATAGGACAATGTGGTCTATGTATATATTATGTACTTGCACATTAAGTATGTAAGTGGTACCATATGTACTGTTTTCAATCCCGCAAACATTTTTTGCTAGTAATATCTATAACACCTTCAAGGGTTTTCTGATTTTTTTTTTTTTTGTCGCAAGGTTTTTCTATATTTCATAAAATTTTATTTAAAATTTTGATTTTAATATGAACAATTCTGTATTAATAAAATTAAATACGTATTTATTTTTCACTAGCCTTTGATTACATGTATATGTTTGTGGTTCCTGATTTTTGAATTTCTACGGGTTTTGGCAAATTTGTCCGATCTATTAGTCAAGTGTGAAACTGTTTGCAAATTTGTCCATTTGAATTTCTAATGAATTAATCTGATTGCAAGTGTTTTCCCTTCCAGAGAAGACTTTTTCCCTTCCAGAGGAGGAGGACACGGTCATATATCTTATAGCTTTATGACAACTGGAATTATTTAGACGTTTTCCTGGGAAATTGATCGGTGTACTGGTGTGGTGGTCCTTTCTTGGGAGTTGCTCTGCAAATTAATCAATTCAACTTGCACACAGTATTCTTTTGTGTGGTGGCATTAATTCGAGATAAACCAAGGCAACTATCATATAGAAAATTAGTGATTCCAAAGAAATAGTAACAGCAATAGCAGAAAATAAAATATAAAATATACGGTTGTCAAGAAATTGTAGCTACGTGGAAATACCCGACCTTGGACTTTTCTTCTTAATTATACAGCTTCTCAGCTTCTCAGCTTCTATAAGTAGGTGCTCGCCACCATGCACTCTCATTATCCTCAAGAAAAATAGCTATTTCAGACCCATGCATTGTTCAATCCCTTCGTCAACCTCTCATTGCAATTAGCGGAGTCTTTTTCTAGCCAGCTCGTTCAATACTTGCACCAACTGAGTTACTGAGAAGCAACTTTCTTTCTTCTTTCGTTTTGTGATCGGACAGAAGCAATTTTCTGCAACTTGGAAAGCTGCCCTTTCTTGTACAAATGGCCGAAATTGCGGTACCAGTAGCGTTGTTTCTGGCGGACAAAGTGATAATGTTCCTCGACAAAAAATTCAGCCGATCGAGCATTAATAATAATAATCCCCGTGATGATGCTGGAAGAGCCAAAAGTTGTTTAGAGAGGATGCGAGCATATCTTAGTGACCACTCATCAGCAGAACTGTCTGCTTACGATGGAGGGTCTCAACAGTTTCAAACTCGTGTAAAAGAGATCTGAAATATAGCTTATGAAATTGAAGACGTTCTTGACGAATTTCTGCTTCATGTCCCTCATCAATTCCACAACAACGACGTCTCTCAGAAGCTACACGATGCTGTGAAATTTCGCACGGTACAGAAAGCAAGCCGTGAGTTCTCGGACAGAATTAAAAATATTGACAAGAAGCTAAATTTTGTTTTCACGCTGGATAAAATTCCACAATTTCCGGGACGAGATCAAGAAAGTCGCCCAAGTTCCAGCACCACAAGACATGGAGATAGCACGGTGACTCATCATAACCAATTCCTTGAAGAAGAAGAAATGGTAGGGTTTGAGAAGCCTAAAGAAAAACTCATCAGTCAGTTGATGGAAGGAGATCCAAGGTTTTCGAATATTTCGCTTGTAGGTCCTGGTGGCTCAGGCAAAACCACTCTTTTGAAGAATGTCTTCAAGAGCAAAAAGGTCCAACGGTTTTTTGAATGCCATGCTTGGATTGATGTGCCGCGTGACTTGTGTCCCCGTAAACTTGATGAGCTCTTGCCCAACATGTTAAGCAAATTTGATCCAAAAGGCAAAAGGAAGGAATCAGTTAATCATGAAGATCCAAAGGCGCAATTGGTAAGAGCTTTGAAGGGCAAGAAGTTTGTGGTCGTGTTAGATAATGTTTGGAGCAAACAAGATTTGGAACGCATTGTAAATGTTTTACCAAATGGTTTACCTGGGACTGGGAGTAAAATAGTCATAACTACTCGTTACTCTGAAGTAGCGTCTTCTCATGCAAACTCTTCGTACATCCACAATATGAGCAATGTGTTGTCATGGGAACAAGCTTGGAATCTATTCTGCCGAAAGGCTTTTCACAAGAGCGAAGGAAAGTGTCCAACCCAGATTTTGGACTGGGCAGAGAAAATCGTCAAGAAGTGTGAAGGCTTGCCCCTTGCAATTTCAGCTGTTGGTACTTTGCTAGCAACGAAGCGATCAACTCCACTTGATTGGAAGAAGTTACATGACAGCCTTGGATCAAATGTTCCCATTATTACCCAAATATTGGAGCCAAGTTACAAGGACCTTCCAAGCCATCTTAAGACTTGTTTCTTGTACTTTGGCATGTTTCCTGAAGACTACTCCATTAGCCGTGAAAGGCTAATTCGCTTGTGGGTAGCTGAAGGATTTGTGATGCAGAGCAGATCAAGAAAACTAATGGAGGAGGTTGCAGGAGGCTATCTGAATGATCTCATTGGAAGAAATTTAGTTCATGTGAGTTCAAGGGAAGTCGATGGAAGAGTCAGAAGCTGCCGTGTACTGAACCTCGTTCGCGAGTTCATCATCGAAAAAGCGGAGAATTTCATCACTGTCTCGTTGGCAGCAAACTGCAGAGGTACTGCTCCAGGTGAGAAAATTCGACACCTTTCTGTTCATGATGTTAGTAAGGGCAACAATTTTTCAAGGGGTACAGATTTGAGTTGTACTCGTACCATGCTATTAAGTGGGCAGGGAAGTTATGATTCCGAGCTTGAAAGACTACTTAAAACCTTTAAATTTTTAAGGGTTTTAGATTTGCAAGGGATAAATTTGGACAACTTTCCCGATTCTGTTTTTGGTCTCACCCTCTTGAGGTACATAAGTCTAAGGCACACCGATATTAAAGAAGTGCCAAAGTCCATAAAGAAGCTTGGATTCTTGGAAACCTTAGACCTTAAGCACACAAAAGTGACCAATTTACCAAAACAGATTTATAAGCTCCGCAATTTGCACCACCTTTTAGTCTATCGCTATGATGTCACGAATTATGTGACATTTGAAGCTGCAAGAAGCGTAGAACTCTCTGCAGGCAACATTTCATCTTTATCCTCCATACAAAAGTTGTCACTAATTAGTGTAAAAAATAACAGAAAAATCATAACAGCCTTACGAGAGTTGAAAGGTCTTAGGAAACTGGGGTTGACCGATCTTCAAAAAGAAGATGGAAGGAAGTTGTGTTGTTCTCTTCATGAAATGGAGCAGCTCTCGACATTGGATGTACGATCAACGAGCGAGGAGGACTTTCTGGATTTGGATCATGGTGAATTTCGTCCTGACTTTCTGCAACGCCTATATTTGAAAGGGCGCCTAGAAAGGCTGCCAATGTGGATTTCCAAACTTCACAGCGTAGTAAAGATTGGTTTAAAGTGGTCAAAACTTCAGGCTAATGAAAACCCACTTGAGGCCCTTCAAGCTTTGCCTGAGCTGATGGAGCTCGATTTGGTTCAGTATCACACCGGTGCAGAGTTGAAATTCAAAGCTGAAACGTTCAACAAGCTAAAGATATTACATATTGAACAGTTTGATCAGCTAAATAAGATGGTAGTCGAGAACGGGGCAATGCCTAAGCTTGAGAAGCTAATCATGTCTAGATGTCAAAATTTGAGCTTACTTCCACTTGGAATGGAGCATCTTACGCATCTCGACGAACTGCTTCTATATGACATGCCTGATGAGTTCATCGCTAAGCTTGGGAAAGACAGTGAGGACCGTGCTCATGTTGAGCATATTCGAGTCATCCACTCTTTCCATCTCGGGAGCAACCAGTCCTTCACTGGATTTCAAAATCTTTCCTGATTGAGTTGACTCTAAAGAAACACAAGGTAAATAAAGCATTCAATTGCCTGCTTGTTTTTTGGTTGATGAATTGCAATAGTTTTGACTAGGGTTTTAATATTTTGATCTCTTTCTTCTCTATCTCTAGGCCACTGTGGGGGGAAGGAGAGTAACTGAAATGGTGATCAGGTGAAGGACGAACTGACGGTTAAGTTGGCTTAGAACTTTGCTGAAGTGAAGAAGGCAGGAATTCACCAGTACAGAAATGCTATGGCCTTTTGCATTTATTTTATAAACTTATATATTGTTGGCTATGTTCTCGTGTATGCATTTTGTTATTGTAAGGGCCAAACTTGATGTCTAGTGAATGAAATTGAGCTGTGGCTCACCGCACGGCCATAAATAAGAGTTGAGTAACCACTGATTAATGAATATACACATCTTATAATTCGGATATCTTTTGCACGATTTGAATCACTTAATTGGGAGCTTTCATCGATTTGTTTCGATAAGCAGTCCGTCAGATAGGCTTGCATCATCCTGCTCAAAATTCGGAGGGCTCTTTCAACAACATCATCCCTGACATTGCTTGAAAGGTTTAAGTTTAGGTTTGTGAATCTTGAAATTCTCAACTAGCATCAATGCTAGGTGGAACGGAAAATTCAGCCATTTTCACTGGAATTATTAAGCCTAAAATATAAATAGCTACATTGCGTGCCTCCGTAGTAAAAATTAAATTTTTTGTATAAAACAACTGTGTAACTCTATTCCTTGGCGAGCAAGGTTTTACGCTAGAAGAGGAGGAAAGATGGGGGAACTGAGAAGTAATGGAGAATAAGGGTTTTGCGACCATGTTCGTCCTCACATGACTTCGCCCCTAACTTTGTCTTAGAAATGAGATAAAATATACAAAGCAATACAATCAATTTTGGAACATAACGAAAGGTCTTGGTAAATGCATGTATCGAGCAACTAGATAACGAAAAGTCTTGGTAAATTCATGTATCAAGCAACTAGATAACGAAAGGTCTTGGTTTTTCCAATCCAACTGCATGCGGATGGGAGGGCGGCTACAACAGGCCACCCATTTTGAACATTCATCCTTAATTTTTCTTTGTTTCTTGGCTTATGGTTATAAGGTTCGCTTTCTTCCGTCTAACTCTTTAAGTTTGTATGACAAATTCTACAGTTTCAAGCACGAGGACCATGGCATTTTCTCAAGTGGCGTCCCTTGAGAAATTTGGCCTACGTCAATCAAGGATTCCAAAGAAGAGAAACTAGTCATGCATCCATGAATCTTTCTTCCTAAAAATTCCATAGAATAGAAACTAGCCATTCAGAATAAGTTGATGAGAAATAAAAATGTTTGCTATATAGGCTACAGCCATGCAAAATTTGGGTCTGAGAGGGCCAGTTCAGATTGGAGGTCTGCCCACGCAAAATTCATAGATAGACTCAAGGTATATCTTTATAAAGCCTTTCCAAGGGTTTTCTTTCAGGTGTGATAGTTTTACCTTCACATTCTTACACTTCCCCTAATGTGTGGCAAACACGCGGACAACACGAATTGAGTGATGTATAATACGTGTGGCTATTGGGCATCATACGTGGGCCAACTTGCTCTAATACCATGAAGAAAGTTGAGGTTCCACCATAAAACTAATTGGTAATATGAGGAATAGTCAAACATCTTATAAGCTCTTGCAAAGTTTCTCTTTTCACTGATGTGAAATTCTTTTACCTTCACATCCTCAAATATACTTTCTTATTGTTTGTTGAGAATTGAATTGGTAACACATTATGAAAAAATCCAACAAAAAAATGTTACAGCGGGAGGGATAAAAGGAGGTGGGCTAGAGAAATTACGTTATTTGAAATTACTACAAATAACACCATGGCTTGAATAAATTTCTAAAGTTATGAACTTGTCCAGAGCATCTTCACTATAGTAATCTTTATCTTGAACTTGTCCAGAGCATCTTCACGATAGTAATCTTTATCTTGAATCTCAGTGATCCGGGCTTCTGATGATGAGTAGTCCCTTACTTAGGTAGACTTTCATGATTTTATTTTTGTCCTTCCCAAGCGTATCCTGGGCTCTTTAAAACATCATGATTAGAATCTCTTTGGAAAATTGGATATGTGGGTTACGTAATTCTCAACTAGTTCCAATGCAAGGGAACAGAAAATAATTCAGGCATTTTACACTCCCAATTCCTTTGAATGGAACATGAAGCTAAAGCACATACATTTAAGTAGCTCCACTTGTGCGGATCCCCAGTATGTAACATATATATTGTTTTATAGCAATTTTTTTTCTTTCTGGTCTCTTTTTATTTTATCAACATCGATGAATTTCATTCCACATTAATAAAGCATTACACATTTGGGATGGATTGATTGGAAAATAAAGCAATGGCATACAAAGACTTCAAAAACACCCGTCTAGTATAACCATCTTCAAATAAAGAAGGTCCATCAACAAAAAAGAAACTCCCTGTTTACCACCTTCTGAAATTATATACTCCGAATTTCCGACTCAACCTCCAAAATTGCCATTAGTCATGAAGGAGCCTCCTCAATCCAAGCCACGAATTCACTACAGCTTAACGCAAATTGAGCCACTGAATGTGCCACCAAGATTATAATCGCTTTTAAAAATTGGATTTCTGGTGTCTTTAACCTTCTAACAATTCTTATTGTATTTAATAAAATTTAGGATCTGAAATCGCTTCAGAAACCAAAACTGTTGATCACACGATTTGGAGGAAAATGTAATATGCTGACTTTTAATCTAACTTGATATTTTAGACTTGACAACATACTATATGACCACCAGATTAAAATTTGCCCTACTGTAACAGAACTAGATTGTGAAAGGTCTTGGTCTTTGTTCCCAATGGGAGGCGTAGGTTACAATGGGCCGTCCATTTTGAGTTGTTTTTATTTATTTATTTAGTCTGCAAGTATAACCAACTTCAAATAAAGAAGGTCCATCAACAGAAAAGAAGCTCCATGTTTACCACCTTCTGAAATTATATACTCCGAATTCCCGGCTCAACCTCCGAAATTACCATTTGCTATGAAGGAGCCTCCTCAATCCATGTCATGAATTCACTACAACTTAACGTAAATTGCACCACTGAATGTGCCACTATGATTATAATCGCTTTTAAAAATCGAATTTCTAGTGTCTTTAACCTTGTAACAATTCTTATTGTATTTAATAAAATTTAGGACCTGAAATCGCTTCAGAAACCAAAACTACTGATCATATGGTTTGGAGGAAAAATGTAATATGCTAACTTTTAATCTAACTTGATATTTAAGACTTGACAACATACTATATGACCACCACACTAAAATTTGCCTACCAGCATACTGTGCGACAGAACTAGATTGTGAAAGGTCTTGGTCTTTGTTCCCAATGGGAGGCGTAGGTTATAATGGGTCATCCATTTTGACTTGTTTTTATTTATTTATTTAGTCTGCAAGACTGCAAGTATAACCATCTTCAAATAAAGAAGGTCCATCAATAGAAACAAGCTCCCTGTTTACCACATTCTGAAATTATATACTCCGAATTTCCGACTCAACCTTAAAAAAAATGATCATTCAAGTTAGCTTTATTTAGATTATAATAACTCTCAATTTAAGAAAGTAAATGCAATACAGAAAGCTAATATAATGTTTGTTTAGATTTCAAGTCATCCATTTTGACTCCGTTAGGTATACACGTCCTTTTCTTTCTAGATAAACTTTATTTCTTTAAAGTTTCTGCAGGGTGCATTCCAATTTAACCCTTTAAATGTTTGTATAAAACTTAGGGTTATTAGGGTAGTTCTATTCTAATTTAATACATTATATTCTCGCCTGCTTGCAAGTCAACTAAGTCAACTATTCAACCTTCACATATTGTTTAGCTGCCATATGAACCAAGTCTTTGTAGAAAAATCAATGTATGGAAAGGGCTTAAATCCTTCAATTATGGATATACTAATGTAAAATCCTTTGTTCTAGACCAATTTTATTCTTGGTTTTTGTCTTCTAAAAGTTGAAAAATGTTAAAAAATCTCATCTTTTTTCTTTTGATACAAACGACATTTTTTTTTTGTATTAATATAAATTTGTTTGCACAAAGGGATGGGTTGGGAACATATCTTGAAATATGGCCACACCCACATTTGTAGCTGAAGAACACTTTAATATAAATTTAATTTGGTGCTATTATAGGTTTAATTGGGTCTGTTCCACCACTTAAAATTTGCAATACTAATTTTGAACAATGAATAAGAAAATTCTACCAAGAGACAGTAAAATAGTTAATCAACTTAATTTCTATAAAAAATACTTGTGCAAAAATTTCATGAAATTTTGGTAAAAACGGAAAAGAAAGGGTTAAGACAATCAAGACTAATGGAAATTATGATATTGTTTTAACATTAACTCAAGTTAATTTTGTTCACCAGCATTAATAAAACGAATGACTTTAACTTGGGCAAGCAAACAATTAAATTAGACGTAAGCCAAGTAACTTAGAAGTTAAACCATATGAAAAAAGCAATGACAATCAAACTAACCTCTTCTTTTCATATGAAGTATAATCTGTTCTCTATTTGTCTTTGGACCTTTGTTGTGTATTTGGGTTGTTGGTAATGGAATTGTTTACCTTTGTCAAAAAAAAAAAAAAATCTGTTCTCTATTTTGCCTTTGTGAAGAATGCACTTTTCATATATTGAAAATGCTCAGTAACATTATAAAAACTATACATATACAGTACTGTATATGTATCATATACTATATTGTATACGTATTTGGACATAAGGTATAAAGATTTACTAACATAATTAAGCTTAAATTTAACAAAAAAAAGTAAATACAAATTGAAATCAAACAATATTATAGTTGTTTAAAAAATTATCACAGCCCATCCCGAATTATTGTTATCGATGGTGTGAAATGTCTAAATTGCCCTTGGACATTGAGCATGTTTATGTGGTGTTGTGGCTTAAGTTTGGGTTTAAACTAAATGGGTTAGTTCCTAAGTTTTTGGAACTTAAAGTTGTAATTTTAGTTGTGATTAGTGACCCAAAACTAGACCACACACTCACACACACACACACACACACACACATACACACTTTTCTCTCTCCTCCCTCTCTCGAATTTTCATAATTTCCGTACAACCTGTACGGACAACCTTCAAACCTTCACTTCCAGTCGTGGATCGAAGCTGGGGAAGTGATCTTTGTGTTCCTTGCAAGTCCAGGAGCTTATCCATACCATTTTTGGTAAGTGAAACCCTCGAAAACCCGGGAACTCAGAATCTCAGTTTTGATGCATTGTTCATGTGATCGTAATTATGGATGTTTTAGGAGTTTTGAAGCTTATAGGAAGCTTTAGAACATCCTTATGAAGCTCGGAGAAGAAAAACCAAGCAAACTGGACGTCGGGAAGTCGAGTTTGAAGAGTTTCAAATTTAGCCGGAATTATCGAGCTCTCTTTGGAGAGTTTTCGTGGATTTCAAGCCTTGAAATTGGTAAGGATGTGTTCTTCTAGTTATAAGCTTTAAATTAAGACCAATTTCATGAGTTTTGGTTCAGAAATGACTGAGATACAAGGTTTTAAAGTTTTTCCAGTTTCGGGTGACACGGTCGTCGGAGTTCGAAGGTAGGGGATAACGGAATATTCCGTCAAATTTGATGGAATATTCCTAACGGTGTTGGTTAGCTTTAACGGTTTCTGTTACTTTTTAACAGAATATTCCTAACGGGGTTAAGGGATTTCGTTAAGGTCCCTGCGCGTGGTCGCGCATAGGGCCGTGCCTTTGCCGGCGCGTGAAAACTCCAAAAATTATTTTAAAACTTTGGGCGTGTTCGTGGAGTTGTGTAGGTTATGATGGTATATTTATATACCTCATTTGAGCAATGTATGAGAAGTTATTAGCCAGTATTGGTTATGTGCTTTAAATAACGTTTATTCAGTTATTTCCCATATAGCTAAGACCTTTCCCGAGGACGAGCGCAGTCAAGGGCGACATGGGGGCTACGACCCTTCGACATACCAGTGAGTGGGCTTTTGGTTTTCAGTATATATGTATATGCTTGGTATTTTTCCCAGAAAATGCATTTAAATGAGTTATGCTTTGAAAATGCCATACCTATTGAATTATGTTTAAACCATGAGTTAGAATTGTATGCATAAATGTGAATTGGTGATGTGGACGCTCAGGTAGGTACCAGTTGAGTTATGGTTTGTTGTATGAGATAGTGATAATGTCAAATGTGATTGAGAGCTCATAAACCTGCACCCCGGGTGATTGTGATTAGTCAGAGATTTGGTATAGGCCTGTTTATAATGTCACCTCCCGCACCATATACTCACATTGGATCCCATTTAGGTGCACAATCTTGTCATACAGACCACTATAGGTGGTTCCGACTCGTAGGCGACCATCGATTTATTGCACAGCTTATACGAGAGCGTAGCATTGAGTATAACTATATTACACCCAGTCTTGTCGTACAGACCATTACAGTGGTTCCAACTCGTGTGCAGTGCAGTGCCGTATAGGTCACGTGCAGTGACTCCGACTAGATTGATTGATGAGCCATGAATTCAGCCGTATAAACCTCTACAGAGGTTCCGGCTAATATGTTATTCCCATGAACTTATCTTCACCTGAGTTACTTATTATGTTCTATATTTGGCATGACATTTATATATATATTCTATTTCTGGGAAAATTATACATGTTTTACGGCGAGGGGTTAGAGCATTTGATAAATGAAATGGTTTTGAAAAACTTTGTTTTTGCCCACTCACACTTTCTGTTTTGCGTCCCTCCAAGTTTTAGATAAGCTTGTTCGTTGGTGGCTCACGAGGATTGACTGGAGGTTCTGATAGACCATCACAAATGTAGGGCATATTCGGGTGTCGTTTAATTAGTACTTGTTTTCTGGACTGAACTTAGACTACTTATGCTCTGATTGTGTATTCACACATTTATTAGCACTTACCTTAGCTAGTACTCTTATGAATTTGGCTTTTATTTATTCGTATTCTCTATCATCATTATTGCTTCCGCACTGTGCACATGGCTACGTCACCCTCACGTGACGGTTAGCATGCCCTGATTCGAGTCGGGGTGTGTCAAACATTCTAACTAAATTTTACATATAGTATTATAAATTGTTAAAAAAATAACACCATTGAAAAAAAGGAAAACTAAAGAGAGGGACTTGAAAACTTTGAGTTTTAACGATAAGGACAAAATAAAGGGTAAAGTGAATAGTACCAGGATTAACTTTTTAGTGTAAAATGTGGTTATTCGTTAAAGTGAACAGTACCAGATTTTTTTGTTAAAGTTCCCTTGAAAAAACTCACTACTCAAATATGCAATTCTATTAAAAACACATCACTAAAAATTAACTCCAAGGATAGGGGATTAACAAATTACACCTTTTTAGGAGTTGGAATTGTTTTATCTATATCTTGAGCTGGACCTGCTGAATTTGAATCCTCAATTGATTTAGAGGGAGGACAGGCATGAAAAGAAGTCTAAGGTTAAACATATGGTAAAAACTACACTGGATCAAGGAATGATTAGAGTTAATGGGTGCAATATGGAATATAAGTTTCTGGAGAGAGAGACAACCAAACTTCACACTGGATCATATTTTTTTGAGATAGAGAGAGTTCTACTTTTCAACAGCAGAGAGAACAAATTCAATCTTGGGCATAAAAGGAAAAAATAGAAGCTTCATAGCATAATAAGTAACCACAATACTCTGTTTTTCTAAGTGCAAATAGAAAAAAAAGAATCAACATATTCAACACAAAATCTTCACATTAGCTCAAGAACTATATTATTTCCAGAGGTTTCCAATTTCCCAGCACGGAACGACAAACATAAAAGCATTAAAAATATATAATTGCAAAATAAAATAAATTTGTTTGGACCTGATTTTATACTATCAGCCCGAGCAATCAAAGTCGTTGGTAGAGCATAGTTCTAGATCTGCGGATGGAAAGATGAAGATAATTTTGTTATTAAAAGATATTATTATAGTTTTATCATAATAATTATCTTTTAATAAAGAATTATTTTTATATAAGATAAATGGGATGCAAACTATATCTCAAAGCTTTGAGACTCTTATTTGGTTAAGCAACAATTTGCGTGCAAATTAAATGTTGGTCAGATAGGACTATAAGAGCAGTTCCACCGGAGGGCTTTTTGCCCAGCACCCAGCTGAAAAAATAGGCTAGCACCCAGTGAATCCCCTCCAGCCGACGTAATTGACTGGTGCCTAGCCCAAGCCGGTCTCTAGCCCAGTCCAAAATTGACTGAGGCGTGGCCCGGTCCATCTGACGCCAGCGTGGCGTCCGACACCTGGAACCCCGTCCCGATGCTTCAAACTCCGTCTCCGGCGAGGAAGACGGCTGGACGACGCTACCTTCGAGGACGAGGCTGCCGACCCGGAACTTCCTGTTGAGGACGAGTTGGTCTTGGAAGCTGTTGAGGATGATGACATCAAATCCGGCGATGCAGCTGAAGGTCAGGGCGTAGGTCCAGAGCTGGCGGGTTTTGAGCTGGCGAGCCCAGGCGCCGATGTCGACTAGTTTGGGGCGGGTCAGACCGCGGAGGGCGGTGGAGAGGAAGCGGAGGGTGAAGGGGAGGTGGAGATTTGATGGAGGGTGGAGATGGGGAGGGTGAGAGAGAGGGCTCACGGTGATGGTGAAGGAGAGAGAGGGAGATAGAGCTCACTGCCAAATTATTATTTTTTATTATTTTATAATAAAAAAAAATATTTTAATAAAATGGACTAGGCTATTTTTTGTTAGGGGTGGAGATGATTTGGCCTATTACTGTTTATATGGGTTTATTACTGTTCATTAGAGTGGATAAATGCGCTGAGTGCTAGCACAAAGTCCTTCGGGGTGGACTTGCTCTAAGGAGATATGGATGAGATTGAAGACTATTGTCGTACAAAAGTTGGATTACAGTGACATATTGCAATTCACACTACATGCGTAGTTGTACCTGAACAGATATCATGGAAAAGAAAGTTTTATAGTTGCATTGGGAGTTTTAATGGGATAAATCAAGGCATTGATAGGAGTTCTGATTATGATGTGATAAGCCTAGAAGCCTAGATAGGTTTAAAACCACGGATAGCAATCTGAAGGATAGGTCTCTGACACGGATCAATTTTTGCTCCGAGAGTTTGAGTTGCAGCTGGACTCTACAATATTATTAGACCTTGCCAAGCAGAAAATATGAATACTATAAATACAAGACTAGGTGTAACATGCAGCCCCTCCAATTCAACACACAAACTGCCCTGCGCAAACCCTCGCTCTACGCGAAACCTCTCAACAACTTTTAGATTTTTTACTTTCTTTTTCACCGACACACCTTCAGTTTGGATAAACAGCATTGTGGAGGCAACCGACGAACATCTTCAGTTTGGATAAACAACACTGTTGCCGTAGAATTAGTCGATCGCGGAGCACCTTCAGTTTGGATAAACAACACTGCGTCCAGGCCGATTGGTTATCTACCCAAGTCTCGGTCGAGAAGGGTTTCCGAATCCTTATCAGCAGAGGTCATCTCATTAGCCTTCTCAGCGAAGTGAGGTGTTACAGATTACTGGGCTCGGCACGTTGAACGCCAAGTTGTTTTATGATTGGATACTCATAAGTACATTTTAGAGTTCGGCATGCTAACGGCCGAACTACATTCACCATCAAGACATTTATCTCTTTCGAGTATTTGTGTCTGTACAATCTGGTATCGGTTCGGCGTAGTTATATTCTCACGACTAATATAACTGAAACCGAGCCTGCACCGACTATCCGTGAACTTCGTAAAACTAGCAACCTTGTCTTTAGGCTCTAGAACTCGAAGGTCGAGAGTGTTCTTTCCTCGGCCGCAGTCGCGAGATTGAGAAGTCAGTCGTGCGCTCAACGCAACATCAACACATTTTACTCCTCGGCCGACAAGTTGGCACGCTCGACATACAACCGAATGACGTAGTTAGCTTATTAGTTACTCGGCATGCGTGCCACGTAGGCTTGGTAGTTTTTAAGGTCAACAAAAATAAAGAACAATTCTAAGAAACTAAATGTGAAGTTAGCCAGATCTGCACAGTAATACAAACCCATTATTTAAAATTAAGAGCATTGTGGCTCACCCTGAAAACACCCATTTTACAATGAGGAAGAGAGACGCCGCTGCTTTGGCTGCTGAGTGCTGAACTCGGCCAACTCTTCGAATATTCCCGAGTCGAGCATTTCGTCGACTAACTTCGATAGATACTCCGTCAACACTGCCATCGACACGTCAACCCACAGAAAACAGCAATTGTACCTGATCTCAACCGACACCCTCATGCTTTCCTTTGAGTGTACCCCCTCTCCCACTCATGAAATCAAGGATCTGCAGCAATGGCAGTAAGATCCCCACTCTTCCATTTCCCTCTCTCTCTGTCGCTCTGTCTTTATCTCCCTCTCCTATCTCTATCTCTATCTTTATCTACATCAGCATGGCCTCCCTCTCCTCCCTCTCTCTCTATCCCAGAGGCGACATGGCCTTTCGAACCCAAACCTTTCACAACAGGCACTCATTAACGCAATGGCATAGACGTAAATAGAGCAAAAATCGGGTCCAAACTACAAAGGCAACTTTGTAAAGCAGTGGCATGGCCGTAGAAGCAATTTTAATTGCATCGCGTCTAATTATCCCATGCACTTGAATATATAGCATCATTGTTTAACAAAATTGAAAAATTATCAATTATTAAATAATAAAATTGAAAAAAAAAATATTTGTAGGGCGTTGTTATTGGCACTCTAAATATTTTATTATGTACTCTGAACTTTTATCTTAAAAAAAATTATACTTATAAAGATCGCACCATAAAGTTTTAAAGTACTAATAAAATGACTTTTTTAAATATAATATTATTACATATAAATATTAGATGACAGAATATTTTTTAGCTCCCTTTAGCCCTCCCCATTCCCCAAAGCCGCAAGCCACTGCATGCATTGATGAATCGTACTCCGTAAAGATTCTAAAGAGTAGAAACAAGCCATGCAAAATAATTTGATGAATTGATAAAATGAAATAATAATAATTTGATGAGAAGTCAGAAATGTGTGCGATATAGGCTATAGCCATGCAAATTTTGGGTCGGGTCGGTGACGCCAGAAAATAGTGTTTTGTTTAACATTTTTAACTGGGCCTGATTTGGGCTGCATAAAAATTCATAGGTACTTTCTTACTTCGCCTTTTTGTTTGCTAAATAAACACTAGAAGGATGACGGAGTCGTTTGAAACTTTGAAATTACTACAACAACACCATGGCTTAAATAAATTTTATGAAGTTTTTTTTGGTCGAAAAATAATAAATTTATAAAGCTATTCAAAAATAAATTTATCAGAACTGTAGACATTGACATTTGGATAAAATATTATGAGTTGAAAATCATAATAATTGAAAAGGCTGAATGAAATGAGACTCATGTTAATATATTTGCATTTACAAAAGCACAATTGTGTTAAATCATGGCTTAAATAAATTTATAAAACCCTGGGTTGACTGACAATATTATTTTGATCCATATATTGTTTCTTATTTTTCTAATTAACTGTGCAATGAGAGAACTAGAACAACTAAAGTTTACAAGTTTTGAAAGAAACTAGGTAGCTAAGTGTACAGAAGCATCTTAAGATTATAAGCAGGACGGTGAAAAGGCCCGTTTATAATCCGAACACGAAAATCAATGAGCAAAAGCAGTGTTTTTAGTAAGATAATATACGTTGTACACATAGAGAAGAAAAACAACGGATTGAAAAGAAAATTTAACAGCAACACAAGCGCTTCTTTAGTATGTGTCTGTTCTCTTCCTATCTTCGTTATTATTATTTTTTTTAACAAATAATATTATCTATACAAAGAAAATGAGATGAGTTTAGCCTCACAATAAGCTAGCAATAATAGGCTAACAATACAAAACCTTTAAAATCCTGTATTAGCATGTGGACCAATTTGGTTTATCTTTTGTTTCACTTGATTAAGTAAGGAAAAAAAAATATTCTGAAATTAGACCCAAGAAATAAAATGCCTAAAAGTGAAGTGAGAGAGCTTCTCCCAACTTCATTTTTTTATAAAAATAAATAAATAAATTGGTGGTTTTGTCATGACAATTCATCATTTTGAAGGTTGAAAAGACTCACGAGACATTTTTAATCTTTGCTTAACAATTATCGTGCGATTCACCAACATCAATAATCAAACCAAATATATGCTATATAAAATACAGATCTGAAATTCATTTTCAACCGTGATGGTTGAGCTTCACCAACTTCTCCAATGAAATGCTTCATAGAAATTTCCATAACCAAAGTTTCCACCACAAAATATCACAAAAAAAGCAATGACATTTGACCAAGTCTAGTAGGTACGAGCATAAAACAAAGGAAAAATCCATTCACAAATCTCCAACTTTAAACCCAAAAAGCAAAAGAAAGCAATTAGTGGTAATGGGTCAATCCAAATCCAAAAGTCGGCTAGATTGTGTACTAACCCTAATAAGGGTCAAGACACGGCTTCACACGCGTCACGTTCTGGATGAGCTAGCATATCTTTTGCTTTCCTGTTGTTGGAGGTTGAAAGACCACGTGTCGTGCAGCACCAGCCACGTGTTCTGGCGGCCGTTTAAGACCGTTGGACTGTTACGTTTTGAAAGAAAATCTTTGTCCGTCACTTTCCTATTTTATTAATTTTGCACGTCAATTTCCCCCTCAATCAAATTCCAGGATATGATAAAAGTTAAAACCCTAAACGCTTTTTATTTTACGTCGTACGTTTCCCAGTTCACTACTTCAATTTCACTCTTCCATTCTATTTCGTCTAGGTTTTCGTTTTCTTTTCCTTCAATCGGATAATACAAAGGTTAGCTATAATTTTATTTTGAAACACACCGTAATTGTATATGTTGTAGAATAAACAACAACAATTAAGTTTTATCTGATTAAGTAGAATAGGCCATATAAATTCTAGAATGTCATTATACTCGATTTTGTGTAAAGTCTTCCGTTTAAAAAAGTTGTGGAGATAAAATAAGATACTGAGAAAATTGTGTAGATGTTTTTTTTTTTTTTTTTTATTGAAATAAAAGTACCCTTAGTGTGTTTGTTATTTTTCTTTCTTTCATATAGTATTAAACTAATATATAGGGGACATAAATGTATTTTTACAATTTTGGCATAGACATAGCATGGGAACTTTAACGAAACGTTCCCAGTACTGTTTACTCTAACGAAAAATCATATTTTTACGCTAAAAAGTCAATCATGGTACTATTCACTTTACCCTTTATTTTGTCTTTATCTTTAAAACTCAAAATTTTCAAGCCATTTTCATTAGTTTTTTTTTAATGTTTTTTTGTCCACTGATTTGCATCATCATCAATTATATATAGGGAACTTTAACGAAAAGCTCCAAGTATTGTTTACTTTAATGAAAAATCACATTTTTACATTAAAAAGTCAATTATGATATTATTCACTTTACCTTTTATTTTGTCCTTATCGTTAAAACTCAAAGTTTTTAAGCTTTTTTCATTAGTTTTCCTCTTTATATATAGTTTTCTCTTGAGCTAATGACAATGGACCCATCAATATTTTGTTTATTAGATCATCTCCAACTTTTGGCCTAAAACCTAAAATTTTTAGCCAAAAAATTTAGGTTTTAATCCAGAAACAACTTTTCTGCTCCAACCATTCTGACCTAAAATTTTAGCCCCAAATTATTAAAGAATGAATTTAGACTATTTTTTTTCTTAAAGTAACTTTTTTAAAATAAAAAAACTATGTAGACCATCCTAATTTAATTTTATGAACATTTTAACCTAAAAATATTTAGATTCTGACAAATATTGAAAAATCACTAATTGACACCATGAAACTCATTAAACACTATGAAAAAAATATGAAACAAATGAAAGATTTTTTACTTTAGCCATTAGATTTAAATTCGGACTGTTAAATTTTTTTTTTTTACCGTTGAATTTCATCAAATTAGATCTTAATTGTTAGATTTAGGCCACATTTGGCTTCCCCCACTAATCATGGGCTAAATTTGGCTTCCATTTGAGATTTAGGTTTTAGGCCATACTTTAACCTTGGGTTGAGTTGGTTTTTTTTTTTTGGGGGGCAGGGGGGGGGGGAAGGGGTGGGAATAGAAGTGAAAATTTGAGTTTTAGGCCTTAGGGAGCCAAATAGTCTTCCCTTTTCTGTTTCAACTCACCGACTTTGAAGACAATTATTATGTTTTGTTTTATTGAGAATATCCAAGCCTAATTAGATAATCAAAATTAACATCAAATGTGTAGATAAGGTTTCATTGTACTATTTTAAGCAATCTTCAACTGTATACAGATTAAAGAGATGTTAGGTAAGATAAGAAGCTTGGACTCTTTTCATCGTTTTAGCAACATATCTTAGAGATCATTTGAATTTATATAAGCCTAAGAGTGTTCAATCAGAATTTTAAAGACGTATATGAAGGCCCACAAAAGTAGGTGAATTCAATTAAGATTTTAATGAATTCTATAAAAGTACATTTATGAGTTGGTTTTGAAAGATTCACAAAGTGAATGATTTTAGTGAATTTGTAAAAATTTCATAGTGTATTATAAATTTACAGGCTTTAACAAATTTAGCATTTTTTATCTTATTGAGATTTTAATGAAATTCACTAAAAAACTACATAGGTTTCTAAAAATCAATCAAAACTCCATCAAACTCTATAAATTTATAACTCCGCTACAATCTATTAAACTCTCAATTGAATACAAAAGCCTTCATAAGATATTTTAACAACCTTGTTTCCATGATATTTTCTGACAAACGTTGGCATGTTTTGGACAATATTATAACGTACGGTCTTTTGTCCACACAACCATGAACACTCAAAAGAAGGACACAGAAAAGAAAAGATAATAAAACAAAAATGTTTTGTCCAAATTAATTAAATTGCAAAAATGCTTCAAAAATACTTATTGTCCAGAACTTATAAGAAATTGGGGAGCACTCCCACCGTCACTTAGTTCACCTACATGTGAATTCTAGTGCTCTGTGTCAAGGCGTTAAAGAATTCATGTATTAGGTTTCATTACACGTTTAGAGATGTTTGAAAATGTAAAAACTTGTCTCACATCGGAAAGTTAAAAATAAAATAATAAATTAGCTTGTGAGTGGAGCCACAGGCAAATTGCAATGACAAGTTAAATAGACATTTTAAAAAAAAAATAAAATAAAATCTATACTCTATACTCCTATAGAAATCACTGTTGCAGATAAGTTGCCAGAGTCAGACATTGTGTTTTTGTGGATTAGAGATGATGATGGCACAAGACATCGAGTACGAGTGTCTAAATTAAGCAGGTGCTTCCAGTGTCCTTGTGTGCTTGATTAGAATGGCATCACTGGGATATGCTTAGACAACCGACAAGTTAACAACGAGTAAAAAGTTTCCGACAGTGATTTTTCCAGATGTTTTTTACATTCTTCTTTTGTTTCCTTTCGGCTTTTATTTCTTCTTGTTTTTCTTTAATATTTCTGGTACTTACGCTTTTTGGTTGTGAGGACATCCATGAATCACACTTGTTCTCCTTTCTGGAGACTGGTAGTGTGTGGTTGTACAGAATTACTCAAAATCTAGATTTTATCTTTCAGACTATACATAATAACTTTCTTTCGAATGTGCTATTGATTTATGCACTTGAGCGGTTACGGTCAAGGAAGGAACACGTCTCGGTCTTCGGTTCTAGAACTTGAAGACAAGGTTATCTAGATCAGAACAAAGTTCCTATGAAGTTCTGAACCTGAAGACAAGGTTGTCTAGATCACTGCGAAGTTCCTACACCAGGTTTGGTTACCTCAACCATATTTATGAGAATATAAGTGTGCGCCGAATATATAGGTGCGGGCACAAATACTCAAAATTAAGGAGATGAGCATTTTTATGGTGAATATGGTTTAGTTGTCTAAATGCCGAACTACGAAATGCAGCGGAGAGTAACCAATCATAGAATAATTCACTTTGCTGACAAGCTAGTGAACTCTTTGGGTGAAAAGTTAGAAACTCTTCACCGGCTGAGAATTGAATAGATACCCAATCAACCAGAAGCAGTGTTTTTCTCAAGGATGAGAGAAGGGCTTCGTGAGTGTTTCGTGCAAAGCGTTTAAATTGTTTGTTGAGTTTAAAGAGGCTTTTCATATTGCAGAACCTCTTCTATTTATAGGGCGGACATACCTTGAATAATTAGTTGTAGAAGCAATTTTAATTGCATCGCGTCTAATTATCCCATGCTAATAAATTCACCATGCCTCACAAATAATAATAATAATAAGGGATACTTTGGATGCGGTACCTAATATTTAACATTATTTGACTAAAACCTTAATGATATTCAAAGTTTGATCAAAGTCCCTTGACTTTGTACACCTCATTATATTACAATTAATATTTATATTTTTATAGTTTTGACATTAATTGTTTGATATTTTATGAGATTTATAATCCTATAAATTTAAAATCCCTCATTATAATACTATTAGAAACGGTTACAATACAAAAAATTCAAACATTTTGATTGAATAAATGGATAAAAACTATTGAAAAATAAGAAATAATAAATGGCAAAAGAATGTATCCATAGTGTTAAAAAAAATTGGTACATTTTACAAAAAATTGGTACATTTCACATATAACAAAGTGGTACATTAATAAAGAAGAATGAGTACTTTATAAATAAATTAGGGTACAGATAAAAGATTAAAAATTATGAGTACAAATGAATTTAAAAAAATATAGGTGCTAAAAGAAATTAATACATGGGTACAAAATAAAACTAAAAAGAAAATACTACAAATTTAAAAAAATGTTGCAAATTAAAAGTGGGTACAAACTCAAAATATAAATATATGATAGAAAGTTTAGGCATAAAATATAAATATACCATATGTAATTTTTCTATCATGGATTAAATATACAATGTCACGTGACGGTATACACATAGATACAAACACAAATAAAACTTTAAAAAATATGGGCACAAAAGGAAACTAATATACGGGTACAAATTAAAAATGAAAAGAAAATTGATACAAATTAAAAATAGGTACAAACTAAAAATAAAAATATATGATAAAATATTTAGCCATAAATATAAATATACTAATTTTAACATTTTTAACATTAAAGGAATATATTTAAAAATAAAAATATTTTATTATTCAAATAATTAATGATGTTATTAATACCCAAGGACCTTGATGAAAATTTGAAAATGAATAAGATTTTAATCATTAGAGTAACAAAAAAAAAGAATATGAACCTAATTTCTCCTAATAATAATCATACCGTGGTGATTATCCGATGAGAGGCCTAGCACACAACTACTAGCCATGCATTTCAGCCAAGGCCACATGATAACTCACGGCATGCAAACCATCATTTACCAAATATGGTCATCTTTATCCAAACACTATCCCCAAAACCAAGGCACATTAACTTTATCAACAATCCAATTCTCCCAACTTTGCATGGTATAAGGAATCTAAAAATATATTCCACTTTACATGTTGACCTGGTCTTTATGATTGGAGAGATTTTGGATGAAGTCTTTATCTATCAATATTGTTTGACTAAAATTTTGTTGGTTTTTAATTTTTGATCTAGGTCCTTAAAATTAATGTGATAATTTATTTTTATTTATGTTACTATATATTTTAAATTAAAAATTGAAATTTATAGTTGTTTATGTTAATCAGATTTAAAATAAAAACCCATAATTTATGGGATTATAAATATTAAAATATAAATTATACTATTGTGTGTGTGTGTCTATATATATATATATATATATATATATATAAACATGGGTACATTCATCAACATTAACAAAACTTGACATGGATACATTCTTAAAATCAAAGAAAAAGAATGTATCCATTAGTTTAAAAATGGATTAGAAAACATTTTTTTTTTGCTAGCAAAAAATGGTACATTTTTCATATAACAAATTGGTATATTTAATAATGGGTACATTTTAAGATTAAAAATTTGAAAAAAAAAATACATGAAAGGGTACATATAAGATTAAAAAATTGAAAACATTTTTTAAAAAGCTAATGGGTACAAACTTATTCTAATTTTTTATTTATTTTGGAAATGTTTTGGATTAAAAATTAGTTAGGAGTTTATTAAAGGTGTGAGTATGAAAATCCTAAATCAATTATTAATTTTTATTTTAAAAAATTATGTAACTGACATGTAAATTTATTATTACATTAATGCTAAGGACTTAAATCAAAATCTAAAAACTAATAAAGTTTTAATCAATAAACATTAGTAACTAAGAACCAAATACTAATTTTTCCTTATGATTTGGTGGGTACCCAATTTCGAATTGGACTTATCCCAATTTTACCAATCTCCAAAGTTCTGTATATATTTATCCTATATAATTACTACGATAATTAAGAATGATTGTAATATCTAAGAAAAATATTAATTCATTTAACTGTCTCAATTTTTTTTTCGAATTTCACTGCCTCAATTTTTTTTTCGAATTTCACTGCCTCAATTAAACGGGCCTCAGATTCTTGTTCATAAAATAAATAAATAAAAAGAAGGAAACTAAGGAATTGTTTGGCAACGTACTGTGGGCAAGTAGAGTTTCATTGTAATACAGTGACCGACAATTATTTGATACAGTATCTTGGCAGACTATCTGAAGTGATTTGACGCTTCACAAGCATGTCCCAGGTGTTCTTAGCCGTTTACCGAATCGGCTCTTATCCTCAGCCTGTCCTTGTGGAGACTCACCCCCAACCCAAATTCCATGGGTCCAAAGAAATGTGGGCCCAGAGACAAGAAACTGACAAGCAAAAGGACCCACTATTCTTAGCCCATTTGGCCCGTAGTAAACATTATCCTTTCACATGCTTCCTGCTTTTCCCATTATTGTCCTCTTTCAATATCCCTCTACCCCCAATAATGTGGGAGTAACATAGTTCCACGTCCTCTCCTCTCGGACTTCCTATTCAGATTTGCACTCAAAATACAAGGTGACGCACAATGTGTTACTATATCAGTCATCATAATTAATGTCTTTTTTAATATTTTTTATTTATATTATGACACTTGGTTGGATTGCTACTTGTTGAACGGCGTCTTTTCATTCCACTTCGCAATTCTATTATTTGGCGTCTTGTCATTCCACCTCACTACTCTCTTTTAGTTTGGAAGATTCTGTTAATAAGCTCCTAAAGGAGGATCACTTCAGCGAAGGGCATTCATTTGGTTCCAATATACCAACTATGTGGAAATAATTCTAAATCTATTGAGCACTCTTTTTTAGTTGTGGTTTTGGCTTGCTACTCAATTTGGTGCAATTATTCTACTTACAGGCTTCTTCTCGGATTTATGGCTTACTTTTATGTCAAAGAGGTTTTCTCCACAACTTCACAATGTTTGGCTATAGCATCAGGGTTTTTCTTATTAATTGTTGTAATAAATTAAAGCTTGAAACTAAGCCTCCTTCATTTTCATGCCTGTATTGTTCTACTTTGGCCTGGATTAATTAGGCAGGTTGGAGTTTTCACTCTTGATCATATACATGTTGGAGTTTTCACTCTTGATCATGTACATGGTACTTTGGATAAGCAATTTTTAGTTTCTCTTGGAATCTCGGCTAAGTCCTATAATTAAAGCTCCTTTGACACTTCATATTCTTTGGCACCCTCATCCATTTCCTTAGGTCAAAGTGAATACGAATGGCCTTACTAAAGGTAACCCCGATCATGCGGCTTGTGGTGGAGTTTTCTGAGAATCTGTGAGTTATTTTCTTGGTGGTTTCTCTCAGAGCTTGAGATATCATACTTCTTTCTATGCGGAGCTTCATGAAGTCATCCTTCTTGTGGAGTTAGCTCATGTGCGCAGTTGGCAAAATTTACAGCTTGCAAGTGACTCTTCTAGTTTGAAATCTAGCTTTCCTTATTGTTCTTTTTCCCCCTCCACGGACGCTCAAAAAACTACATTATCGTTTGTAGCACACGATTTTTTGTTGTTCTTGTATATTTCCAGGAGGGAATGTAGTTGTTGGCAAATTAGCTAATTAGGGCTTCTCTCGTCTTCACTTGTTTGGCACGTTGCTTTCCTATAGATATTCTTTCTTATCTACGTTTGATCTCTTGGGCATGCCGGCTACAAGTTTGTCTCCTCTTCTTGATGTGTGATTTTCCTTTTTACCTAATCATTTTGGATTTTCTTTTTGCAGCTTGTCTTGCAGATTCTTACCTTTTGTGTTTTATTTTTGAGGGGTTTGGTCCTACGTCCCCCGTCTTCTTTTTCTTGTATTTTCTTTTTCAACAAGATAAGATTTATATCATTCTCTTTTCCTGTATTTTGTAAGATTTATATCCCTCTCTTTTCCTATAATTTGTTTTTCTTATTTTACGTAAGGTCGTACCGCAACTAAATTTAACTTCTTCTTTTTTTCATTTTTAATAAAATTTTCTTATACCGCTAAATTTCTTCAATATATATATATATATATGATTGTAAATTTGAATTTCCTCCTGAGCTTGTCTATTTTGGACTCTTTAACATGTAATGGGAATGCATGTTCCAGATAGTCCACCTCATATGTATTGTCCATTTCATGCTTAAACAAGTTGGTACTATTGGTTCTAATCTTGTTCGCAGCAGCAATCATGTATATTTTTAAATTGATGCATAATATAATATTCATTGCAATTCGCAAGAAAATGTAACCTCAAATTTTTTACACTTGGCGTGCACGTAAAGAACATAAAGTTGTTCTTCTACCCACATACACAGGGGCCAATTTGAGTGGTGCATGCTAGTCTAGTTTAGCAAAAAGTGTGATTGGACTTATGGACACAATCATACAAGTAATTTCGTTCTTTGACAATTAACGATAATTTGATTAACATTTTGTTATTAGTTTTTTGGTTTTATTTTTTTGTACTTGAGATATGAGGAAATATGTAATGGATTGAGGGATGAAAAGAGTGCGAGGAGAGAGTTGAATAACAGAGAACAAATGAAAACAAAATCTTGGACGTTAATATAACTTTAACATAAGTTTTGTTTTTAAGTTTTATTTTGTCTATTATCCTTATACATTTTCGACATTTCTCCCATTATCCTTCCTTCAATATTCTTCTATATCCCTCATGTCTTCCATGAATTTCCCCTCTATTTCTAACACAAAAATAACAACTAAAAACTATAGATTAATGATATAGCTATATTTTTACGAAAAAAAAAAATTGATACAGCTATCAAACATGTCCTTAATTATCAGATTTTCTGTCCTTTAATTTCTTTAAAGAAACTGTTTTCTCCTGTCCAAGATTTCCTCTTTTATTTTGCCGTAATTAACTTTTCCAATACTCTTTATATATGAGAAAATATCTCACGGCTTCATTTATTAAAAACAGTGAGCAATAGAGAGATATCTTCTTAGCTAGCCACCAATCTAGGGCCCTCCTCCACCCAAATTGTGAAATACTTATTATATTAACATTCCACATACTGTTGAATGCACTTCATATACTTTTTTTATAATATTATTACACCTCACACTCTCAACAAACACCTTATATTTTTTATATACCCCACATTTTCAACATACACTCCACACTCTTCTCATCTTAAGTGCAAATACATAAGGTCATCCAAGGCACCGTCGGTGTGAAGCTGAAGGTTGGTGTGATGCCAGAATTTTTTCTATTTTATTTATTAGAGTGATTCCAATACACCTTTGGTATGATGTCAAAGGCCGGAGTGAGTCCGGATCTCTTTTATTTCTCTATCCGTTCATATTTTCCTAAATACTATTGTCATATATCACTTAATATCTGGACGATGTGATGCCAACAATTGTTTGATCCTATTTGCATGTGTTTCTGTTCATATGCCTTGCACTGTCTGCATTTATACTGCAAGCTGTGGCATAAATGATAATGTTTTATAAAGTTGATATTTTGAGTGATTGTTTTGACAGGGTTTTGTATTCAGAGAAAGGTGATGATTTCACAAAATGTGAGAAGGGAATGTCGGCTATATTGCTCTGCAATTGCAGCAGCTTGTAGCATACATTTATATATGATGTCAGTAGGGTTTTAGAGTGAGCACAGTCAGCCCTTATCCCCATTGGAGCTAGCTGACAAAATGCATAACAACCTGATAGTACAAGCCTAATCTTAACCCTTCATTGGGGCTTTTAATCTAAGCCTTACACTTGTCTAAAACTATCACTAAAGGCTAACTAGCCGTTACAATTTGAAACAACTAGCCGTTAGCTCCTTTATGCTTCTGCTGCATTCCTTCTCAGTCAACAGAGAAGTGTTTAGCATCCAACACTCCCCTCTAAACTCTTCCTCGTGTTGACTCCAAGCAAGCTTCTAA
This sequence comes from Malus sylvestris, assembly GCF_916048215.2. Taxonomy (NCBI): domain Eukaryota; kingdom Viridiplantae; phylum Streptophyta; class Magnoliopsida; order Rosales; family Rosaceae; genus Malus; species Malus sylvestris. The sequence goes on along the minus strand of NC_062264.1, from coordinate 33,273,337 downwards.
GGTAAGTGAACCTTTCTTTTGGTAGTGCTTTTGTAAAAATGTCTGCTACCTGATCTTCAGTTCTGCAATACATCAGTTCAATGACATTCTCTTGTAATGCATCTCTGATAAAGTGATATTTCCTCTTGATGTGTCTTGTTTTCTGATGAAATACTGGATTCCTTGTCATTGCTATAGCTGAGGTATTATCACACATTAGCTTAGTTGGTTCAACCTGCAACTCTCCAAAATCTTTTAGAACAAACCGTAGCCAGATTGCTTGAGATGTTGCTTCTGCAGCACTCACATACTCAGCTTCGGCTGTTGATAGTGCAACACTTTGTTGCTTAACTGAGGCCCACGAGAATACACCAGAACCAAAAGTAAATGCATACCCCGATGTGCTCCTCATGTCATCTTCACTGCCTCCCCAGTCACTATCACAGAAACCAACCAATATGGTTGTCTGTCCTTTCTCATACTTGATTCCAAAATCAATTGTTCCTTGCACATACCTGAGAACCCTTTTAGCAGTTCCTAAATGTATTTTGGTAGGATTATGCATGAACCTTGATAGTAGACTTGCAGCATACATAATATCTGGTCTTGTTGCTGTGAGATATAACAGGCTGCCAACAATTTTCCTGTAGAGACTTGCATCCACCGATTCACTTCCATCTTCACTTTTGAGTTTTTCATTTGCAATTAAGGGAGTGCTAACTGGTTTGCATCCCTTGAGGCCAAATCTATCTAGGAGTGTTTGTGCATATTTCATTTGATGGATGAAAATGCAATCTGCCTTTTGAATTACCCCCATGCCAAGAAAGTGGTGAAGTAATCCCAAATCTGTCATCTCATATTTTCCCATCATTTCATTTCTGAATTCATCCACCATTTTCTTGCTATTTCCAGTGAAGACCACATCATCCACATAGATAGACACTATGAGGATCTCTGATTTGTTTTCAACTTTGGTGTAGAGTGTTGCTTCACTAAGGCTTTTCTTGAATCCACACTTAGTGAAGTGTGCATCAATCTCACTATACCATGCTCTTGGTGCCTGCTTCAGGCCATAAAGTGCTTTCTTTAGTCTATACACCTTGCTCTCGGACCCTTTGACTTCAAAACCTTGTGGCTGGTCCACATAGACCTCTTCCTCTAGCACACCATTTAGGAATGCAGACTTAACATCTAACTGGTATAACTGCCAACCCTTCTGTGCAGCTAATGCAATTAGAGTTCTAATTGTATCTAGTCTAGCCACAGGTGCAAATGTCTCATTAAAGTCAATTCCAGGCTTTTGGGAGTAGCCTTTAGCCACTAATCTAGCCTTGTTCTTTTGCACATATCCATCCAAGTTCAGCTTGGTTTTATAGACCCATCTCACACCAATCACAGGTTTATCACTTGGCCTATCAACTAGGATCCAAGTTTCATTTTTTTTTATCATTGAGATTTCATCTTCCATTGCTATCTGCCATGCCTTGTCACCCTCAGCTTCTTCAAATGTTTCTGGTTCAATGACACAGAAATTGCAAGCAGCATAGATTTCCTCCAGGCTTCTCATCTTAATTGGTGTTAACCCTGAGCTTGAGTTTGAGCTTTGTATACTTGAGTTTGAGTTTGAGCTTTGTTGCCCTTCCTGTTGGGATGTTGAACCTGCACTTAAGTTATGTAAACTTTGAGGGGTTTGAAATGGTGAATTTTGAGGGATCTGCAAGCTTCCTTCTTCTGATTCATGACTTGCACCAATTTCATTCTGTGCAGTTCCTTTTTCAGTGACACAAATCTGCAGTGATACTTTGTCTTCTTCCACTGCCTTTGTTTCCCAATTCCACAGTGTTTCTTCATCAAAAATCACATCTCTTGAGAGATTGATCTTCTGAGTTTTCAAGTTGTACAACCTGTACCCTTTTTCATTAGTTCCATATCCAACAAAGATGCACTTGTTGCTGGATTCTTGTAACTTATGTCTGAGTTGTGATGGCACAAGTGCATAACACACAGAGCCAAAAACTTTCAAATGCTTAACTCCAGGCTTTCTTCCACTAAACACTTCAAATGGAGTTTGTTTCTCCAAAGCCTTGGTGGGACACCTGTTCAAGAGATAAACTGCAGTATTCACAGCTTCTCCCCAAAATGAGTAGGGAATTTTCTTTTCATGTAACATGGACCTTGCCATCTCCACTATTGTTCTATTCTTCCTCTCTGCAGTGCCATTTTGTTGTGGAGTATATGCTACTGTGAGCTGTCTTTCTAGACCCATTTCTTCACAGAAAGCATTGAATTCCAGTGAGGTATACTCACCTCCCCTATCACTCCTTATCTTCTTGATTTGATGTCCACTTTGTAACTCAACCATTGCTTTAAACTTCCTGAAGATGTTGAAGACCTCTGATTTTAATCTCATGAAATATACCCAACACATCCTTGAGTAGTCATCTATGAAGGTCAGAAAGTACTTGTTCCCACTGATGGATGCATTCTTCATTGGACCACACACATCAGTGTGAATTAATTCTAGTGGTTTTGCAGCTCTCCAGGCTTTCCCAGTTTCAAAATTCTCCCTGTGTTGTTTCCCGAGTGCACATCCTTCACAAACTTCATTCATATCATCTAGTTGGGGTAAGCCTTGCACCATTTCATATTTTTGCAGGTTTCTCAGGCTCTGCATATTTAAGTGCCCAAACCTTTTGTGCCATAGTCTTTCTGAGTCAAATGTGCTTGCCCTCCTTGCCACTTCCTCCAAACATTTAAGTAACAATGGAAAGCTTCTGTTTTTCATTTCAACCTTCACAACTAGATTTGACAGGGTCCTATCATCATATATCTCAACAATAGTGTCTCCAAACAATAAGAAGTAGCCATGTTCCATCATCTGTCCAACACTGAGAAGGTTTTCCTCTAGACTCGGTACCAACATGACTTCCTTAATGTGTCTCTTTCCCCTCTTGGTGTCTATGATGAGAGTGCCCTTGCCTATTGCTTTCACAATGTTACCATTTCCCATCTTTACTTTTCCAGTGAAGGCAGTGTCAATATCTGTCAATAAGGACTCATGAGCAGTCATATGGTTGCTACACCCACTGTCTATATACCAAACCTCATTGTCCTTTTCAACACTTGCACTAAAAGCACAGAAGACATTTGTTTCTTCCTCTACTTGGTTTGCAATGTTCACTCTCTGAGTAGTATTTGATCTGCAGTCTTTCTGCAGATGACCAAATCTAAAACATTTGTGACATTTCGGTTTCCCTTTGAACCAACATTCACCAAAATGTGTTTTATCACAGTATTTGCACAATGGTTTGGTTTTACTACCACTGTTATTTCCACTGTTATACTTGTGTTCTCCATTTGATTTTCCTTCCCACCTTTTGTTCTTCCCTTTCCAATCTTTCCTTGGTTTGTTTTGATGTTGATTAGAGTGACTAGAAGACCCTATGTTTAGTGACTGAAAAGCTTTCTCAGTTGCACTATCAGCATGCCTCTCGAGTCTTTGGTCAAAGGCTCTCAAGGAAGCCATCACATCTTGCACACTGAGTGTATCGGTATCTTTGGTTTCTTCTATCACACTCACAATAGAATCATAAGGCTTAGTCAAACTAATTAGGAGTTTTTGCACAATTCTTTCATTTGGCAGTTCTTCTCCATAAGTTTTCATTTGAGTCACAACATCAAACAGCCTAGAAAAATAATCTTTAAGTGGTTCATCTTCTCTCATGCGTGTGTATTCAAAATCACGTCTAAGAGACTGGAGCTTTACCTTTCGTACCTTCACATCTCCTCTGTATTCTTGTTGCAGAGTATCCCAAGCAGCCTTGGCAGTTTCTTCATTTGATATCCTGGGAAATATGAAGTCTGAGACAGCCCCTTGAATGATCCCCAACGCTCTAGCATCATTCATCCTATTCTCCTTCAGTGTAGCTATCTGTTTCTCTGTGAGATCCTCTTCTAGAGCATCGATCTCCATCTCTGGTAGGTCATATCCATATTGAACCATTTCCCAGAGATCATATGACTTGAAGATGGTAGTCATCCGAATCCTCCAATAGTCATAGTTTTCTCCATCAAAGATTGGAGCTTTGAGGTCGCCACCCCCAGATCCTTTCATCTTCGACTTGTATTGACACTTAGGGTTTCAGCCTTTACCTGAACACCTCAAAGAAAACAGATTCCACAACGCCTAGATTTCAGTAATCAAGAACTAAGCTCTGAGGCCATGATAATGTTTTATAAAGTTGATATTTTGAGTGATTGTTTTGACAGGGTTTTGTATTCAGAGAAAGGTGATGATTTCACAAAATGTGAGAAGGGAATGTCGGCTATATTGCTCTGCAATTGCAGCAGCTTGTAGCATACATTTATATATGATGTCAGTAGGGTTTTAGAGTGAGCACAGTCAGCCCTTATCCCCATTGGAGCTAGCTGACAAAATGCATAACAACCTGATAGTACAAGCCTAATCTTAACCCTTCATTGGGGCTTTTAATCTAAGCCTTACACTTGTCTAAAACTATCACTAAAGGCTAACTAGCCGTTACAATTTGAAACAACTAGCTGTTAGCTCCTTTATGCTTCTGCTGCATTCCTTCTCAGTCAACAGAGAAGTGTTTAGCATCCAACAATAAATAATCCTATTAACAGGTGTTCTTTGTTCTGTAGGGGTTGCCCCTGTTATGCAGGATGCATTTTCTTGAAGAAGTATTACTTCTGCCAGCTCTTAGTAATGGCACTGAGAAAGTAGTAGGTGCTATTGCTTACTTATCGTCAAAAATATTTTTTTTTTTCAATCAACAAGTTTGTAGTTTCATTGGTTAGAGTTTTGTTCTACAATGAAATGTGAGAGTGGTTTTATGAGTTGAAGAAGATAAATAATCTTGGGATAGTGTATATATAGAATTCTTTTTATTTCTTTTAAAACCTTATGATTATGAGGTTGAAATCATCATTCCATATTAAGGTATATAAGTTATTTAATATTAAATTTTTATGTGAGTGTATTCAACATTATGTAGGGTGTTAATAATATATTAAGGTATATAATTCATTGATTCTATAGCTAGTTGGTGCGATACTCTCTATTGTGAGTTCCCTCACCAATCGTTATTTAAACTGCAAACTCAATCGCACCATGTTTTAGTGCTTAATTTGTTGCAGAAAGGGAGAAATCACCCTCTTCCATGAATGCAACATCCCCCCATGTTTGCAACTCCCACTTGATTTTGCAATTCCATGTGCCTTTGCACATGTCTGTTTCCGGGCCATGTAGATAGACTTATTAAATAGTTGTTCGTGTGTGTGTGTCTGGCTCACCATTGCATGTACCGACATTATTTAACATGCATGTTGAGGACGGTCTAACATTTGTAAGTAACCCTTTTTAATCTTTGAGCTTAATGCTCTTTTAAGAACTAGTGCATGCTTAATTTAGTCTCCCATTAATTACATATCCTTAAAAGTAAACTAATCCCAGGAAGGCCGGCTCCCATTTTTTCTCGAAGCTTGTAGCGGTTCAATTAGGCATAGAAAGTCTCATCTTGGATTAGATTAATTACAAACTTAATCACTAATCCATCCAATAATAGATACAAATACAATGTTCTTATTTGGTTTCTAGCTAGTTTATTATGGCAGTTGGCAGTTTTTTCTGGTAAAGTCACTTGACCAAGAATTCCTTAATTATTTATGGGATATGTGCTTACGACCTGAGGATACACTGAGTATCCATCCTATCTTAGTTTAGATATTAGATATTTGGAAAGACAATTGACAACCCGAAGACACATAAAGCTTCAACCATGATAGCATAAAGCTACCTTTAACCCCAAAAAAAAAAAAAAAAAAAAAAAAAAAACAACTTAAATTATCTGCCGCTTGGTTACAATTTTTGTTGTTATTAGTTCATGTTGATTGCGTGGCAGTGTCATTTTTTGTTTCCTCTCTTGGATGTGATCATTGGACATGACTTGCCATGGTTTTGGCTGTATGATCCCCTTCGCGTTAGGTTTAAATTTCTCGGCCCTAGATTTGTAATCTGTGAGCTCGATTAAGTAGTTTAAAAATTTTACTTTTGACCCCGAAAACCTGTTGCAATTCCTAAACCCCATAACCTTTTGGATCACAAAAAAGAATGTGCGTTGTTACACTTTGTAACAGATCGCCACATGCACATGCATGCATGTTGTTACACGACTTTCGGTTTTGTAATGAATATTATATATACATTAACAAAAATCAAGGGCAAGAAGTATTAAGTTTAACAAAGTGATTATTGAATAGTGTGTTGAATATGATCCAGATCCCATACATACATACCTTGTTTTTTGGCTTTACCAGTTACACAATTATATAGATGAAAACCTAATCTTACCTTTAAAGTCGTAAGGCTATATTATAAACTGGTTAGGGTTAATCAATGTACTTTACTATTTTCGAGAGAGCGAGAGAGAGAATAAAGCAAAGAGCTATGATAATTGACAAATGAATTATGATTGGTACATTTCACAAATTGGGCTTAATTAGATACATAAAGGTAAGTAAGCTTGATTATTAATATTAAAAACAAGGATAAACCTAACTAGTTCTGTCATATTGCAATTACACTTTGAGTGTATTAGTTAGTTAAGTTGTCATGTGTGAGGTGAAATCTACCACACTTTTTGAGAAAAAGTACGATATTTATTAATGATTAGAAAACCGTACAATTTGGGGATAGGATGCGTAATTGGCCTTGATAAAAATCTTGTTGGAAATTTCAACCCGATCGAAGAAAAATCTACCACACTTGATTGTATGCTAACAATCTCCCCTCCCCTCTCCTTAGTATCGTTTTATTAAATAGAGTAATAATATTCATACCATGTTTTTATACTACATTTTAGGTGGCATCTGATGTGGACAGCCACATCATTTGAAAAATTTGCAAAACCCAAGAAAATGAAGGAGAAAGACTCATCGTATACCACAATCATCATTTAATTAACTAATTTTTCTTAATTATTAGTTTATTAAATAATGAACTAAATTTACAAATCTGATTAATTCAAATGATATGGTTGTCCACATCAAATGTCACCTAAGATGATATGAAAATATAGTACAAAAATATGGTATTAAATATAAATAAAATGACCTAGTAGACGAGACTACAAAATTTGAGGATATTGCATGGCTTTTCGTCTTGATTAGTTTGTATACCCTAATTTGTCAATAATTGAAAATGATCAACTTGGGGTTACAAAAAGAAATTGTTATTAGCATTCAAAAAATCTCATTTGACGCTCCAAACTTTCTATAATTAGAAAGAAAAATACACTTGTGAGAAGTGTAGAATGAAATTTTTAAAGTGCTAATAACATTTCCCTTACAAAAATGACCAAAGTTAACCATGTGGCACCATGTGCACACGTGGAAGATGATAAGGGGAGTGATGACACAAATGATCGAACACGGTCCTCTGCATGTGTAAAACCATATCTTAATTGATTAAGATAAATACATATTCACACTGGTAGTATGGTAGCGTGCAACATCATTGACCATTGTGTATCCGTTAGCATCTATATGATTAGCTTCCAATTAATTTACTCCAATCTTCTTAATCATAACTAAGTTTACCTATGAATGATCATGAGCTGATCGATTTTCTGTTTCATCCATGATTATTAATTAATTAGCTTCCCATTCTTAACTTGATCATGTGCTTGATAATTCAGCCCTTGGCTTCCAATTAATTAAATATTCCAATCTTCTTAATCATAACTAAGTTTACCTATGAATGATCATGAGCTGATTCGTCTAGAGTATTTAATCAGGGGGGTTTTCTGTTTCATCCATGATTATTAATTAATTAATTAGCTTCCCATTCTTAACTTGATCATGTGCTTGATAATTCAGCCCTTGGGTTCCTTGTTTGCTTGCATGATTCCCTCTATGTTATTGTTATGGGCTTACACCCGCAAGCAATGATTAATTCAAGAAGCTACAATTTTAATTAGAGTACTATAATTTTATAAGCATGTTATGTGAATTTCTACTTGTCGGGGGTCACGAGCCTCAAAAAGAAATTATATACCTACATAATTAATAAATATATAAACACAGTTTTCCCCTGATACAGGCTAACCCAAAATGTAGGTTTCATATCCAGACCACCACCCATGTTTTGTACTCTGCAACCTGCAACTTATTAATTAAATTCAAACATCTTAAGAAAGAAAATCAAATATCTTAACTTTAGGTTGTTGTGTGGCCTCATTGTTATATTATAAGACCAAACTCAACCCTGGGGTTTTTTTTTTAGGGATCTCAACCCTGGGTTAAATGCTATTGTTTAGGTTTTATTCCCCCCTCCCCCCCCCCCCCCCCAAAAACCCAACCTAACTCATGCTAAATGTGTGGGCTAAAAGCTAAAAAAAAGCCATATTTCCCCTAGGATTTAGCCCAGAAAATGGTGTGGGCACCATCAGCGGGACCCTACCCACATGGGCATATCTCACAGAATTTATTGAATCAAACGGCTGAGATCGAATATAATCAAATCTAACAGTAAAACAAAGATCTAACGGCCCAAATTTAAATACAACGACTAAAATAATTAAAAAAATTATTTAACTCAAAATTCACCCAAATTTAGTGATTTTTCAATATTTATTAGAATTTAAATATTTTTTTGTTATAATGTTCATAAAATTAAATTATGATAGCATACAATTTTTTTTTAAATTACTTTAATATAAAAAATTAGCCTAAATTTATTCTTTAATAATCTCAGGCTAAAAAATTTAGACCAGAAGGGTTGAAGCAGAAAAACTATTTCTAGGCTAAAACCTAAATTTTTAAAGCTAAAAATTTTAGGTTTTAGCTCAAGGTTGGAGATAGTCTAAGTGTGTAAAATCTTATAACATGATCGTGCATGCTCCACAATTTGCATGCTTATGGTGATTATGTGATATCGCTGTACATGAATCATTTCTAAATATGTTGAAATGGTTCTCTTCGATCACGTTTTAAATTTTTAGAACCTTATTTTGTTTAGGTCTTCAAGATCATTTTGAATTGAGATTAAATTTACAAATAAAATTTCCATATTAAAATGGTTAAGAAAATAAAACAACGAGATTGACATAGCATCACTTTTTATCAATAAGTAGTATAGATATGGGTAAATGAGCAGAAAACAATTAAAGTAAAATAAAAACAATCATAAGTAAACAATAAAGACACGATCCAATCAGCTATTGTATCATCGTCGGCAACGGACACGTAACACAACTTAAGAATGTCGAAGACCTGATGGCAATAGGCGAAATGATCATCTCCATCAAATCAATTAATCTGTAACGTGGAAACTATATGATATTCCACCTTTTCGAGGTTAGAGTGACCCATGACATTAAGGAGACTAATCCCACTTATAAAAATAATGTTATTTCATATGTGGAAGAGCATGAAGGATATGGTTGTTAGCCCCATGATTGGGAAGTTGAGACCTGTTTATAAATAAATATATCTATGTATGATGATAGAAGGAATCTCTACCCGCAATAACAGAGAAACTAAACAATAATAAGAAAACAATTTGCACTAAGTTATAACAATAGAAATAAAACAATGAAATAAATTGGTAATGTTTTTTAACAAACAATATTATATATACTAAAGGGAAGGGGGTAAACTAAGTCTCACAAAGGGCTAGCAATAATACGGTTCAAATTTAGTTTTGTCGAGAATCGAACCTAAGACATCTTACTTACAAGTGAAAATGAATATCATTAATTCGTAGTACTAAGCGTCGATAAATTAATAAATTGGTAATTTTGGAGTAAATGAACTTATTACCCGTTTGGTATTGGCTTTTGGATCCAGTTGAGTCCAATTATCCGATTACTTATTTTGATACTAATTTTGTCCCTTCATATAAATATTTTAATTTTTTAATTTTTGTATCATTTAAAAAAAATTAAATACTCAAACTAAAGTAATTTCAAAAATAGTTGTATCAAACTAATTTCAAATATTTGAAGAAAAAAAAAACTAATTTCAAATATCTGCTTACTATACGGGTATAAAATGAAGATTTTCATAAAGATAGCTAGATTAAAAAAAGAGAACTCTAACGAAAAGGTCCATGTACTGTTCATTTTAACGAAAAACCATATTTTTACACTAAAAAGTCAATCATGGTACTATTCACTTTACCCTTTATTTTGTCCTTATTGTTAAAATTTAAAGTTTTCAAGCCATTTTCATTAGTTTTTCTTTAAAAAAAAATGAACCTGTGATACAAGTAGAAAAATTAATACATGTATATACAAGTAATATGTGAATTATACAAGTAAATTAGACTAAAAAACTAACATCTATGGTAGAGGTAGCTAGATAAAAAGAACACGTAATACAAGTAAATTATACAAATATTCTCTGTGATGGAGGTAAGAAAAGAAAAGAAAAACTAAAATCTGTGGCAGCCAGCGTTAGACAAAAAAAAATCGTATGTTATGGGTAGATAATACCATGTTTAATTAGGAGCACCATGCTGATACACAACAAAAAGAAAAAGAACAAAAAAAGTCCAAAAACACTGGAAAAGAAGAGATGATTGATGAGGAAGATGATTATACGTGAGGAAAGAAAACACAAAGAAAGAGAAGATTTTATGGGAAAATAATTTGGATTAAGAAACAAATAATGAATATCCAATTAAGAAAGAAAAACAAAGATGGAGATAGAGCTAGAATTAGAAAAGAAAAGGGGAGGGGGAGGACACGAAGAAAAAAAATAAGGAAAAAGATAAGGAGTTGATGCCACTTAACGCTAGAAGAAACCTCTCATAAATTAATTAAAGCAGCCGAATTCACATAATAAAATCAGTCTCTATAGAATTTATATTAAGAATAGATAAAGTAATATTTAATAAACAATTGATTGAATCACATTATTGTTAGCCTATTGTGAGGCAAAACCTACCCATCCCCATTAGTGTAGATAATATTGTTTGTTAAAAAAATCATTTGACAACTAATTTAATCACATTATTATCCGCGTGCGAAAGACTTTTTTGTAACTGGCATTACATGTCTTTTAAGATGTTTTGAACGTGTTTAAAATAGAGAGCATAATATTTAATAAACAACTAATTGAATCACATTATTGCTAGCCCATTATGAAACTAAGCCCACCTCATTTCCCCTTAGTATAGATAATATCGTTTGTTACAAAAAAAAAAATTATTTGACAACTAATTTAATCACATTATTAGCCATGTGCGAATTTATAATCTGCATTACACGCCTCTTAAGATGTTTTGAACGTGTTTAAAAATAGATAAATTGAATCACATTATTGCTAGCCTTGTCACATCCCGGCTCGGGGTGGACCACTTCCCGGGCTCACTCTACCACCGTTGCACGATATTGTCTGCTTTGGGCCCCGATCACGTCATCACGGTTTTGTTTCTGGGAACTCACGAGCAACTTCCCAGTGGGTCACCCATCATGGGAGTGCTTTGGCCTCCTTCTCACTTAACTTCGGAGTTCCTACAGAACCCGAAGCCAGTGAGCTCCCAAAAAGCCTCGTGCTAGGTAGGGATGGAAATATACATTTAAGGATCACTCCCCTGGGTGATGTGGGATGTTTTCACATGTGATTCCCCCTCAACCCTTGGAAATCAATTCGAACTTGACTTATGATGAGGAGCCAGTGACTCTGTTGGATTGGAAGGATAAAGAACTAAAGAACAAGACAATTCGTTTGGTAAAAGTGTTATGGAGAAATCATTCAATGGAAGACGCTACTTGGGAGATAGGGGATCGAATGAGAGAGATGTATCCACGCTTGTTTTATGATTATTAGTGGATGTATTGGTTGTATGTAATTTCGAGGATGAAATTTTATAAGGTGGGGAGATTGTCACAGCCTGTCTCGGAAATGTGTGTTGTTTTATTCTTGATGATGTGAAATGACGGAAATACCCATGGACGTTAAATTGTGTGATGTGGTCTAAGTGTTGTGTATGGGTCACTATTCTCAAATCCTAATTGTTTTGGACCAATTAGAATTAGGTATATTGTGTATTTTGGGTTGTTGACCAATTCTAGACCACACACACATCCACTTCACCTTCTCTCTCTCACTCCTGTACTTTCCTTCTTGGTTCACTCTCTCTCTCTCTCTTCTAGTACGGACAACTCCCAAATACCAGTTACCATTTACAGATCGAGGGATTTAAAGTCACCATCGTCTTCCTGCTAACTCCACGAGTCGAATGGTACCCTTAGTTCAAGGAGAAGTTCACAGGAACTCGAGGAGCTAGAAGCTCCGGTGTCAGGTACAGTACCTTGACTTTGATCGTGGTTGTTTTAACGTGTTTTAATGGTTAAGAAAGGTTCTAAACAACTTTATTTAAGCTTTTGAGAAGTTTCGAGGTGTTTTGGACGTTGAAAACCCGAGAAACCATAACCTCGACCTTAAGTATTGTGCATGCACTAATTAATGCGTGGTTTTTAGGAGTTTTTAAGCTCATAGGGAGCTTTAGGAGGTCCTAAGGAAGCTCGGAGTGGACTGTTGATGAAAATTGGACATCGGGAAGCCCAGGTTCGAGGAGTTGCAGAGGTCATTGGATTTTTAAGCTTTCTCCGACGTGATTTCGTGAGATTTGAGGCTTCAAATAGGTATAACGTGATTCTATAAACTTTAAGCGTCATTTTGGTAGTAATTTTGTAGGAAATGGTTGAGAAACGAGCGAGATTAGTGAGTTTAAAGATTTTCCCAGTTTTCGGTGACGGCGACAGTCGCCGGAGTCTGAGGTTGAAAAAGACGGAATATTTCGTCAATTTTGACGGAATATTCTGACGCCGTCAGTTAAATGTAACAGAATATGTTAGGTTTTAACGAAATATTCCCTAACGGTGGTTAGGGAATCCGTCAAGTTTGGCTGCGCGTGGGGGTGCGTTTTGCCGTGCCCTTGGCGGCGCGTGAGCCACTGAAAAATTATTCTAAAAATTTCATGATGTTCGTGAGGTTGTGTAGGTCATTGTAGTATATTTATATACCCATTTTGAGCAATGTATAAGAAGTTATTAGCTAGTTTTGCCTATGTGCTTTAAAATAACGTTTTTATAGTTAATTCGCATATAAGTGAGACTTATCCTGAGGACGAGTGTATCCATGGGCGACTCGGGGGTTACGACCCATTTACATATCAATGAGTGGGCTTTTGTTTTCAGTATATATTTATATACTTGATATATTTCCCAGAAATGGATTTTAAAGAAAGTATGATTTGAAATAATATGCCAAATACTTCTATATTTTGAATATGCATTGCATGGTTGCATATATATATATATATATATATATATATATATATATATATAAATGTGGTGTTGTGGAGGTACATGTAAGTTCAGGTAAGTTATGTTTGATTGTGTGAATCATCGATAAAGTGATATGTGATATGTGATTAAGTAATGTTGAGCTCATAAAGCTGCACCTAGGGTGATTGTGAATTAGCCAGAGATATGAAGTACATACATGTTTATTTACGTCACCTCCCGCACTATATGATCATATTGGATCCAACTTAAGTGCACAATTTTGTCGTACAGACCTTATTCATGGTTCCGACTTGTAGGTGACTAGCGATTTATCGCCCGGCTATTATGAGAAAATAAAGTTGAGCATAATTATATTACACCCAACCTTGTCGTACAGACCCTGTCTAGGGGTTCCGACTTATGTGCAGTACATTGCCGTATAGGTCATAGTAGTGACTCCGGCTAGATTGAGTTTGAGCTATGAATTCAGCCGTACAGATTACCATAGAAGTTCCGGCTAACATATCATATTTCTCTGAAATTATTATTACCTGGATTGTTTACTTTGTTACATTTTGGCATGGTATACATATGAATATGATTATGTGAAGCATGAACTAAATTGATATGATTTCAGATATATATATATATATATATATATATATATATGTATGTATATGCTTATATCTTGATTCTGGGAAATAATACATGTTTTACAGCGAGGGGTTAGTATATTGATAAATGAAATGTTTTTGTAAAACATTTGTTTTTGCCCACTCACGTTTTCTGTTTTGTGCCCCTCCAGGTTCTAAGTAAGCTTGCTATTGGTGGCTTGGGATCGTCGACAGTTCTAACCTATTGAATAATAGTAGGACATTTATGGTACTGTGTAACTAGTACTTGTCCTATTGGACTGCAGCTAGACTTTTTATGCTCTGATTATGAGTGTTTACGATTGTAACTAACTCCTATCACTCCCTGCTAATAGTGCACTATATTAATGTGGTTTTTAATTATTTGTATATTTGCTATCTTTATCGCTTCCGCACTGTGCACATGGTTACGTCACTCTCACGTGACGGCCAGCATGCCTTGACTTCGGTCGGGGTGTGTCAAGCCTATTGTAAGGTACTAATTAAAAAAAACCACAAAATCATTAATTATTAAAAAAATACTATTAAATGACGAAAATGCCCTTGCCTTATTTGATGCATTATTTTGGGATGCTTTGAAGTTTTTTGTTTTGGGGGCATTTTTATCCAATTATTTTGGTAAAGAGTTATGACACCAAAACACTATTCACCTTTTGTGTTCTCTTTATATATAATAGATAATGTTATGCGCACTTCTTCATCCTCGTGTAGCTTTTCCATTGTTGCAAGGGTGCAAACGATGTAACTTTTGTAAGTTATAAGTACATAGATTTTAAAATTCCAGAGTCAGATCAATAACGCACTACAATCACATTAATATCATTCTAACTTAACAACTTACACAATTTAGGAGTGTTGAGTTATATAATATCACAAAAGGTCTCAGTGTTATTATTAAAAAAAGTTTCGGTGTTTTTATTAAAAAAAAATCATTTATTTATGGTAATATATTCTGTTAGTTTTTGGATATAGGATTACAATCTTTAACTTAAGGTATTCATCTCCTTTGGGATGCTCCACGTAATATGTGCTTATTTAAAATAAAAACCTACCTTCATGCATTACGTGATTAGTTTTACGTAATTTTGTTAACTTAAAATGTATGTCGGTAGTAATTATAGTGCTTGTGATTAATGATGAATTCAAAATTTTAATATCGGATGATCCACGTATAAAATCTTAAAATAATAAATTCTTCTTAGCATCTGACCACCGACTTTGGAGGTCCAAACTCCAAAGGCATCAAAGTCTTTTCGGCTTTTCTTCTTTTATTAGGTAAAGTAAACAAGGCCGTCAAAGTCTATCTTGGAATTCGTAGTCATCTATTTCTTCATTAGTTTGATCTGGCGGCAGGTACTGATCCTGTTCGAGATTCATCGTTTAGACTTGCAAATATGGATTAGGAAACCATATTTTTCGTTGAACATTTCCGACATAAGGAATACAGATGGGAATCCCATTAAGGTTTACGTGTTCCGAATGTTTGTTCTTCAAAGCTAAGCTATGGGAAAAGAACCTAAATTTGATTGCGACCTGTGTAATTTTTGTTAATTTTCATTTAGAGGCTTTTTAATTAATAATTAAAGTTTTAACAATGCTACCTACCTACCTACATTGAGTCATTGACTGAACATCTTATTACACTTCTTCTTAGCATTTTTAGATGAAGTTTAGAGGGAGTAATTACGAAAAGTTTTAATATAATTAGCGTGTTTTTTATGTAGATAATTTCGTTAGGTGCGAATTTCTGTCTTGCACTCTTTCTCTTGCACATGCAATGATGTTCTGTTAGACTCCTTAGTTTAATGTTTTACTAAAGGACATTGCTTTGCCTAAAAGAATACACTTTCAGATTACGACTTTTCCTAAGAGAATTACAAATTCATTAAATCAATGAAATGCCATGTCTCTTGCTCATCCCTTGATCAGCTTGACAAATTTTTTACGTGTACTGAAAATACTTAGCATATAATATCCAGTTTTACTTCTTAATAAGTCCACAATATAATTTATATATTACACTTTTGAAGTATGTTACAATAAGCGTGTTCTGGTAGAATACACTATTACATTACGATTTTTCACAAGTAAAATACGTAATTCACTAAATTAATGAAACTACCATTTCTCTTTTTTGCTTCTTCTAACCTCTTGAGTACGTCATACTTTCACACAGGTAACACATTAGATGACCCCATATAACAATTGTTTTGCGATTAGAAATATCATACTATAATAATTGCTTACAAGAAGATGAAGCTTGATCATACTATAATAACTGCTTACAGGAATATGGGCTTACTCAAAATAGACCGGACCTAAGGGATGAGAGAGACTCAAGTTGGCCAACTCGTCAACAACAAAATTTGTCTCACAATAGATATGCCGAATATTACATTCCTAGTCATGTAGTAACATCACAAGACAAGCTTGAATCAAGTCACTAGTAAGATGATTATTAGTGGCACCATGTGATATCAGTTAGACAATAATTGCAGAATTAGACTCCACCATAAAGTGTTGAACCCCCTTATTCTAACTAAGTTGTAATCTCAAAAAGATACCCCTAATTCTAGCATTGAGAATCTCACCACGTCGACGATTAACACAAAACCAAGCATCCCAAAATTCAAAAGAAATTCTAAGAACACCAGCTGCTTCTATAAAACTAAGAGGGTCTTTCTTCAACCATCCACATTTAGTTTAAACAACACTTTTGGTTACCGTTAAATAAATATTTTCTTGCGATTAGTTTGTGTATATATACTACTTTATTTTTCATACATTTTTGCTCCTACATATTCTATATTCTTCCTTTCCCTCATTTTTATGAAGAAATTAAGATTCCATCATAAAACCAATTGACAATATGAGGAGTAGTTTAACTAGCTCTTGTAGGTTTTTCCTTTTACCAATGTGAGACTCTTTTACTTTCACACTTTCAACTATCATCTCTCATTTCTCTTATTCTTCACGTTTGTCCATTTTTTAAGTGAAAAGAAGAGAAAATTAAAACTAAAATAATTAAATTAAAGCTATTCTTTTTTCGTCATTTATGTGCTAATATCTCACTCTTAATGTGATCCTCGTGGTGAGAAAATTGTCAACTAAACTCTCGTGTTAAGCTCCGTTAGCAATTGGAGTTCAATACATTTTTCCTTAAATAAACACATGCGAGTCTCACATAAAGAGGTTAAAGTCGTTCTTTCAAACCAAATTAAGAAAACCTAGAACATTTGTCGTACGTAAGATATAGTATGAAATAAGGTTTTAACTGAAAACAGATTTGACCGAAAAGAGGCTTGAGACAAAAACGTTGTCGAAGGGTGAATATAAACCTTCAACTGACACTCATACTTTCAATCTAAACTAAGCCCAGGACATATTTGGTGATGCTTACTTGTTTGTTGCCGACATAGATGGGGATGACACAGGGTTTGGCTAAAATTACTCAGGATTCTGGAACTAGTCTGATCATTCGTGACCATCAGGGTTCGGCTAAAATTGCAACAAAATAATAGATGCAATTAGATTACAATTGGAGGGTATACAAATTTCTGTACTTCAAGTGCACAGTTCAGTCAGAAGCCCTGCAAAATGTTCATCATCTGGGAGCATGCCTTACCACACACGTTTTAGGAAGTTTAGGTTTGAACCCTAATTGCTAACGAGGTTCGCTGCGAGGGTTTAATCAACAACTTTCTTACCAGGCGGTCACATTGAAAGTGTTGTATCATCATAGGGATCACAAGAAAAATGGCCTATCTACACACTTTTTCTTTTTTTCTTCCACATACTCCTCTAAATTTCCGACTGACCGTCAGATTGAATGAATTGAAGAAGATTAAAAGACAGAAATTAACAAGAAATGTGTTGATAATACCATCCTAAAAGTAAAGATGATATATATATATATATATATATATATATATCATCTTTTGAATGTGGAATTTATTCAAGGTAGAGCCGTGTACCCTACCATGCATACATGGAGCGCATGGCCGTATTTATTTATCCAAGTCGCATAATAGACTATTTGGTATGGTAAATGTATTTTTCATGTAATAGAGACGTATGACAAGGAAGTTGGAATTGCATGCACTGCGCACAATATTTACTTTCATTCATTAGGGATTATAAACTTAAATTAAAAAGTTGAATGGCTTTCTGTGACATTCGTTTTCAATTGCACCATGGATTTCACTCACCAATTTTTAAAGGAAGCCTTTAAGGGAAAATCTCCATTTTTTTCAAAAAATGAAGATTAATTATTAGATCCACACCATATCTGTACGCACGCACGTATGTATGTTTATATCGTAAGAGTCAACTGCAAGTGATGAATATGGAGGTTAAGCGTGTGGGGCGCATTTGGTGATGTGACCTAGATTTTCAGGGTGACGAAGACCAGCAAATA
Source organism: Malus sylvestris (assembly GCF_916048215.2). Classification (NCBI taxonomy): domain Eukaryota; kingdom Viridiplantae; phylum Streptophyta; class Magnoliopsida; order Rosales; family Rosaceae; genus Malus; species Malus sylvestris. The sequence goes on along the minus strand of NC_062264.1, from coordinate 33,254,969 downwards.
ACGCCACGTACTCGGGGTGACTCTGATTGAGGGAGGAACGCGGGGTTAGACGTGTACCAAGGGACCAATACCCTCCTTCCCCACCAAAAACAGCAACAAACCCAAAACCCAGTATTTCCATTAGTCTCATTTTTACACCAATGGACCAATGGCCAAACTTAATATACCACCACTTTTGTCTCCTCCAACTTTTCTATTTGTCAAATTCAGTGTGACTGCAGAAGCTATAAGTATTTTCAAAGTCATTTTCACGCCGTTATATAATATTACTGATTTATGCATTTATTCGAAATCAACGAATGTAAAAAAAGTATTAATGGTCTCAAAAACAACAATCTAATTGGTTTGTTTTTTGTTGGTCAAAATTGTGACACGACATAAACGAACTGTTTCAGATTAATCTGTGCCAATTCTTTATAAGGAAAGATAATGAAAAGAGCTTGAAAACTTTGAGTTTTAACGATAAGGACAAAATAAAGGATAAATTAAATAGTATCAGTATTGACATTTTTAATGTAAAAATGTAATTTTTCGTTAAAATAAATAATACTGAAATTTTTTTATTAAAATTCTTTTTTTTATATTGCATTGTAATCAAATGTGACAGTGTCAGTTTGATTTTGTTGTAAAGTTAAGCAAAGGAAAACCCAAAATTGATGCAATATAAAATAGAAACGTACATCATATAATTAGGGGTTCGTGTCAAGTTATTAAGCAAGTAGACCCCCACGCACCACCTCGTTTTCGATCACTTATTGGTCAAATCCTAATTTGAGTCCCACATTCTCGTAAATCCACCACGTGGTCTCTCATGTTTAAGGTGGACCTCCCTGCATCCTCCCTCCACTATATATCAACCTCCTTCTCTCTCGCCCATTTCCTCAACTCACACTCTCCACTCCTCCAAACCCCCCCGCTCCATTGCTCACTGCAGTGCTCTCTCTCTCTCTCTCTCTCAAACAAAGCAGAAACAGATTTACTTGCCCTTCAAGGCCAATCCAGAGGCACCATTTTCTGCTGCTACTACTAGTAATATTAATTTACTAAAACTGACCAAACCATGCCTTCCACTGCAGCAGCCACCGGCACATGGGTTAAGCCTGTTACTACTACTACTACTACTACTACAAGACACCGCCACCTTTCTTCTTTAAACTCTTCAAATCCTCTCAGAAAACAATTGAGATTTTCTCCCTCTTCTTCCTCAATTTTCAAATCAAACACTCTAAATTGCTCTCTGCAAACCCCTTCTCTAATCCAAATCCCAAAACGCTCCCCTTCCTATCAACAACCTTCAACTCCCACTAAAATTCCAAGAGAAGATAAGACCCAAAAGTCCAAAACTTCTTCAAAGCCAGTGCCGCAACAATGGAACTTGTTACAGAGAGCAGCATCCATGGCTTTGGACATAATGGAGAGCGCTCTGCTTTCGAAAGAAAAACAAACCCCACTTCCCAAAACATCCGACCCAAAAGAACAGATTGCCGGAAACTTCGCTCCGGTACCGGAGCACCCCGTCGAACATTCTCTACCGGTGACCGGAAAGATTCCTGACTCAATCCAAGGCGTCTACGTCCGAAACGGCGCCAACCCACTTCACGAGCCGGTGGCCGGTCACCACCTCTTCGACGGCGACGGCATGGTCCACGCCCTCCAGTTCAAAGATGGAACCGCCAGCTACGCCTGCAGGTTCACCGAAACGCACCGTATGAGCCAAGAACGCGACCTCGGCCGTCCCCTGTTTCCCAAAGCCATTGGCGAGCTCCACGGCCACTCTGGCATCGCCCGCCTCCTCCTTTTCTACGCCCGCGGGATGTTCGGACTCGTGGACCCAAGCCACGGAATCGGCGTCGCCAACGCCGGCCTCGTCTACCACAACGGCCACCTTCTCGCCATGTCTGAAGATGACTTGCCGTATCACGTCCAAATCACTGAAACAGGGGACCTCAAAACGGTCGGCCGTTACGACTTCGAAGGGCAGCTGAAGTCCACAATGATCGCCCACCCGAAGGTGGACCCCGCCACGGGCGAACTCTTCGCGCTTAGCTACGACGTCGTTCAGAAGCCATACCTCAAATACTTCAAATTCTCCCCAAGCGGCGACAAATCCCCGGACGTCGAAATCAACCTCGAGCAACCCACCATGATGCACGACTTCGCCATTACCGAACGACACGTCGTAATCCCCGACCAGCAGGTGGTGTTCAAGCTGCAGGAGATGATCGGCGGTGGGTCCCCCGTAATTTACGACAAGAACAAGATGTCGCGTTTCGGGATCCTCGACAAGAATGCCAAGGACGCGTCGGGAATCCAGTGGGTCGACTGCCCCGACTGCTTCTGCTTCCACCTCTGGAACGCGTGGGAGGAGCCGGAGACCGACGAGATCGTCGTAATCGGCTCCTGCATGACACCGCCGGACTCCATTTTCAACGAATGCGACGAGAATTTAGAAAGCGTCTTGTCAGAAATCCGGCTTAATTTGAAAACCGAGAAGTCAACGCGCCGCCGCATTTGCGCAGAGAATCTGAACCTGGAAGCTGGGATGGTGAACCGGAACAGGCTAGGGAGAAAAACCCGGTTCACTTATTTGGCTCTCGCGGAGCCGTGGCCCAAAGTTTCGGGCTTTGCCAAGGTGGACCTCTCCACCGGCGAGGTGAAGAAGCATATCTATGGCGAGGAGAAGTACGGCGGGGAGCCTCTGTTTCTTCCCAGAGACCCCAACTCGGAGAATGAGGACGATGGATACATTTTGGCCTTTGTTCACGACGAGAAGGAGTGGAAGTCGGAGCTGCAAATCGTGAACGCCATGGATTTGAAGGTGGAAGCTACAATTCAGCTGCCCTCGAGAGTTCCGTACGGTTTTCATGGTACGTTTATAAGTGCCAAGGACTTGGAGATGCAGGCCTGACGAAATTTACTTCCCCCCAGGTGTAAATTATCAAAAGTTACAGGAGATTTTCCTGTGGGAAGCTATCTGATATGCCCCCGGAGACTCCTCTGTTTTATTCTTTAGTGTATGTAATTTTGGGTGTATTTAGAAGGTTTTCGAGTGAGAGGTTTTGGGGCATCCAGCTCGTAGCTTTGGAGAATGGGTTTAGCATTGGAGCTCAGCTGGGTTTTCTCCTTAATCTTTCACTTTTACATGATATGATTATACAAAAAAGAGTGTATATTTCTCAGCAGATTCTGTTTAATTATTGTGTAATTAAATTTAAACCTGCAGTTTGCTTCTTCTCTCACTCTGTAAAGTTCAATAATTTATACCTTGTTTATACACAGTCACGTGATGGTATTCTGTTCATATTTCCCTTTTGGTATATTTTTTTAATATTTGTTCTTTTTAAAACATGATGTGGTGATGGCGTTCTTTTCCTGTTTTGTCCATTAAAAATGAAACATGATGTTGGATTGAAAGGAAAGCAAATGAAGAAACGAATGGACGAATATAATAGAGAGAGAGAGAGAGAGAGAGAGAGAGAGAGAGAGAGAGAGAGAGTCATGTTAAATCTGTTGTGCTAATAAATTAAGCTCCATCAGGCTTTTTAGTGAAGACGACTAATCCAGGATGAGCCAATGAGTAACGAGTATCCAATGGAGTTTGGATGGAAATGTTCAAATTGCAGTTGAGTGGATAGGAGAAGAACTCGCATGAAAAAGTTACTACCAGCTTCGTACCTCGTTTTCTCCTCACGTGTGATGAGAGAAGCAGAGTAAGGATGTGAAGTATGCACGTAATGAGAGATAATAGAATATCAAATTGGTTATTCAACATGAGCAATGCTTGACTACTCAAAGATGAGTATAAGTTCTTACTTCAAATTCTTTGAGTCAGATTCACAGAGCTTTGTGTTTATAATTGGAACCGTTCATATTACTTTGTAAATATCATCTCTGCAAAAATTGAATTAAAACTAATGTCATTAAGTCGATCAGCTGTAGAAAATAGATAGACAATTTGTAATGCTTTTACCATTTTCGTCCATCTGTTTTTATACAATTTGATAACTGAATGATCTTAGTTTTAATTGATTTTTGCATATATGATGTTTATAAAGTGATTTATAATATGAACGGTTCTGATCATAAATACGAATGTCTATGAATAAAGTAGGAGCTCTTACTCATCATTAAACTCTTTAAGTTTTTATCCTACAATGAAGCCATTATTTTTTTATTTATTAGAGTTCGAGACTTACAACATAACAAAAAAGAGATTAAAGAAAAAAAAATCTAATAACAACACACCCCTTTTTCTTTTGAAGAAAGAGAATCTAGTACCGACACATATTTTTTATCTTCATACACCCATACTAAAAAGTGCGCGCGTTTATTATTTTTCTTTGTCCTGATCAAATTCGGGGGAAAGAAAGATACTCTATGTTTCATAATTTCATTGCCGTTGCAAATGGGGGTAACTGATGGTGGAGAATTCTGATTGGTAACTTCGGAAATGTTAGGTTAATTGAAGCAAGAAACTTCATAGCATCAACGACTAGCAAATTATTCAACGCTTTTGCAAAACTATCAGTGAGATATTTTAGATGATCACTGGTAGTGTTGACATCTCAGCTGGGTGTGTGAATATACAAGTCAACTCTGCGACATAAATATGGAAATGCACTATCTTTTTTAAATTTGTGGCAATGAGGTAAGACTTCATGATTTAACGAAGGAAACTCTTTAAAGAATTTAAAAGAGAAGATCATCGGTCAACAACCACATCATATAATTTACAAAATATGATTTAAAAAATGATTTCTCTATTATTACCTTCTAAATATTAAGGGTTTTGCACATAATAATTGTTGGGTATACAATAATGTTTCGAACGATATTCCAATTGTTAGGAGGATAAAAATGATGCGATGTTGATGAGATGTTAGCACAGATAACTCAATTAATTTGCTGGATTTACTTTTACGTACAAAATTGAGGCCTATGGATGATCATGAAACTCAATTATAATAGGGGAACTAAGCTTTTTCCCCATATGAAATAGCTATGAGTTTGGTTTGGTGCTTGGAAGGTCCATCCCAAAATACAAATTAAGGAGGTTTTTTTTTTGCATCATGCATGTCAAGTTGCTACAAAAATGGTCCGATTGATTGGCCACTAATATGATTTAATTAACTTTAGAGGCTGTTTTATGGAGGATATGGGCGTTCCTGTTCATTGTGTTTAGATTGTGGGTGATGAGTATGTAGGGCATGTGTGGTCTTATCTAGTACTTCTCCAGTGATTGGCGGTACATCCTTCATTTATGTTGCAGGTCCAGTCATGGTCTTGTTTTGTTTTTATAGTGAGAACCAATGTCAATTTTGCATTCTGTGAGGTTGAAACCGTTGAATCAAAGCATAATGCTTGGATGGGTGCTAATGCCCTTTACAACACTACGGAAAGTAAGGATAATCCTTATAGTACATTTGGTTTGATGTCGGTCACATACTTATCACATATGACGGATCCTACAATGCTACTCCATGATAGAATGTGAGCATCTAATCAAAATAATGGATGTGAAGTGAAAGATATCTAAGATCTATTATGCACTTAATGCAAGACTTTTATTTCTCAACACCCCGTTATGTCCTTCTATTTTTTAAAAGAAAAACTAATGAAAATAGTTTGAAAACTTTGAGTTTTAACGATAATGACAAAATAAAGGGTAAAGTGAATAGTATCAAGATTAATTTTTTAGTTTAAAAATATGATTTTTCGTTAAAATGAACAGTATTGAAAACTTTTCGTTAAAATTCTATTTTTTAAAACCTAACTAGCACGTGTTCATGTTTTATAAAATGACATGAAAAATGTGTGGCCGTCGGATACTCTCAACAAATACTACCACTCTTCCCTAGGCTTTTCTTGGGTTCGAAAGGTTAGGCTTCAGGAAAGGATGCAGGTACCTCTTGGATTCCATTCGAGTTGGTGTTTGTCATGTCGAGTCTCAAGTGTCGTTAACTTGTGAGAATGGACATACATTATGCATTTGGAATCAGTGGCTTTTATAATTCCCCTCCCCTAGGACTTTCTTGGGTTCGAAGAATAGGGCATTCCATGTTGTGGATGTCTTTTCATTACTTTTTTTTTTTTTTCATGTAGCAAAGGGTTTCTTATGGTTCACTCAATAAAAAATTCTGTCTACAGATGAATCTAGTTCACTATATGACAAATATACAAGCCTATACAATTTGCCAAAAGAAAAATATTAGGAGATTTTTTTTATACTATATTTTGTAGGGAATTTTAATGAAAAGCACCCGGTACTGTTCACTTTAACGAAAAACCACATTTTTACACTAAAAAGTCAATCCTGGTACAATTCACTTTACCCTTTATTTTGTTATTATCATTAAAACTCAAAGTTTTCAAGCCATTTTCATTAGTTTTCCTTATTTTGTAAACCACATAATATAGCGATTTGATAGTTAGACTTCTTTTTTAATGATTTAAAAAGTAATCCAAATCGTCAACGATCACATCATATAGTCTATAAAATATAATCTAAAAAATGATCTCTCTAACACACCCTATCAAAAGCTCAAAAGAAGCTACTCATAACCTGTGACGTGATTGTTAGAGAAAAACTTGGATTGGGACTTTCCTACTAAGTGGATGGATAGTGAGCAATTAGTATCGCATTGCCGTTAAGCTGTAACATGTGTCACAGCTAGTCTTCTACCTTTTATATATCTTCTCCACAGTTTGTGGTGTGTTAGGCTAACTAATTGATAGAGTTTTCTTTTGTACATTAGTGCTAAGTCCCTGTCCCTAAATAATGAACACTACTTGGCCTGCTGCTACCCAATTACGTTTGAACACATGTCTAATTTGTATTTACAATTTCAATTATGTCGACACTTGTCCAAACATAATTGGATAACAACGGAAGCCGCTGCTGTCGCAGCAACCAAATAGTGTTCCTAAATAATTGACCGACAATGTAATATATATTAATTAATAGAAATACATTAAGATGTCGAATAAGATATTGGACAGATAGCTTTGTTCTTATGGTCACCTTAATTTGTTAGCATCATGCTGTATGGCTTACGAAGGGGCAAAACAATTCCTAGACTGATCCCCATTAGCAGGACAAACCCCTCAGTAACTCGTCTTATGTATTATATCCGTCTTAGGTTTCCCTTTTAATTCATTGGTATTTTCATTCCATATGTTTTGTCCATTTTGCCGACACAGCTTGTGAAGTAAAATCATAAACCTATCTCTTAGCGACCAATCTCGTTTCTTGGACAAGCAACATCTTATTCACAATGAAAGTGAAAAGTTGAAAAGTTTTATTGACCATATTATGATGATCATTTTTTAAATCGATTCCTACATATAGACATAGCAGATCCGTGAGATCATTTTGTTTTACATAACTTTTAGCATATATTTTTGTGGAACCCACTCTCTAGTATATTTTAATAATCCAAATTGTTTATTTTTAAAACATCATTTATAGATCATCCTTATAAAATTAGACAAATACAAAATCATTAAGACATTTATTTGTAGTGAAGAAAATAAACAAATGCAGTTCTACAAAAAACTCTAAACTCTTAATTCAACAGTCCTATGATTTCAGATTTGAATTTTTTTATAGATATGATTTTTGAGGGAAGACATAAAAAATAGACGGTTCGGATCGCTGAATTACATTACAAAGGAATACCACAAAAATGTATGTCAAAAATTGTGTAGAAAAAGTAGTATCACAAGTCGGTTCCCAATACATAATGCAAATGAGAGTTTGTAGACAAATTTTGTAAATTAAATGACATGAAATTTGATGATTGGATTATTACTTAATTGTTGATAAACATGTTTATTTATATTAGTGACACATCATTTAGTTTATAAATTTGACCTCCTTAGCATTATATATATATATATATATATTTTTTTTTTTTCTCTCAACTTATATACAAGTTTCGACACTTGGCAAATTTATAGTTCGTTGCTTTCGTTATTTGGCGTGTTGAAATGAGGAGACCCGACAAGGACTGAATTATTTCGGACCATATCTTATCGTAGTCATGTTATATATTCGTAAAATTTTACTTGTGATCAATCGATAATGTCATTGATCACTAAGAGCAACTTCACCCACGAAAGAAAGGGTAGGACAAAGACTCGGGAATTGTGCTTTAACCAAAAAAACAAAAAAACACCTCCTAGAGGGTGATTGGTGAGCCAACAGACGCCCGCCTAACTGCCCATGCAATTTGAGCCAGTCTTGGGCGCAAGATTGACGTCAGCTACATTCTTTATTTTTTTTGTGTCATGTTGGACGAGTGGGCCAACCGCTTCTATTATCAAGGGCCCCAATGCCACATCTCCAAAAGAAAGCCTGATGGTTGCCTAACATGGTGCGATGAGAGCTATCGGATTTTTAATGGTCTGATGATCTGGACTGTTAGACGTTTAACTGTAAATTTTTCTTAAAAACGTTTTTGTTGTGTCACGTGGTATGTTCTAGAATGTCATATTTAATAATAAGAAAAATCAAATCGTCAGAATTAATTCAATCGTTATAAGGAACAAAATAGGGAAAGAAAAAAATTAAAATTTTTATTCTATAAATATCCAACCATCTTCTTCATTTGCCTTTTATTTTTAATTAATTATACTTGCTGTAAAGATGTGCTTTGCTAGGTATTTGAAATTAAATCATTGGAGTTAAACAAAGAGTTTTATTTTCAAAGAACAAACTTACAAAGTTCACACTTAAAAACACACTTACTAGGCATAAATAAATAAATAAATTTACAAATAGTAATCGCCATTGTCCTTAGCCTTGCTCACAGGTGAAGTTGCACAAAGACATTCACTTTTTAGAGGGCAATTCCAAAGCCTTTGCCTTTGGGCAAAGGAATTTTCCAATTCTTCATGTGCATCAAGAATCTTTTTTGCTTCCCATACTCTTTTATTCTCTTCATTCTTTTGAATGTGTTTCTCCAGTTGAGCTTGAATGCCGTCTAATCAGCCGAATAGAGATGAATTAGAATCTTAATATATCATATGAACTTTGTAGTTTTTAACACTTTATCCGACTGGCCAAGCCAAAATGTTAACCTTAGCAATTACAAAGCCTACGTGGCGCACATGCCAAGCAACTACTAAGCTAACTATGTTCTTCTTGTGAATATGGGCGTGCAAACTTGCAGCCAACTTAGTAGGCGAGTAAAATGGATTTCATGGTGTGATGTCAAATGTGCATTTGACTTCTGTATCAAGCGACTATGCCCAAGGAAGGAACATCTTTCAGCCTTGGGTTCTGGAAACCTGAAGACAAGGTTGCCTTTACTGTGAAGTTCAATAAAGGTTTGACTTTCAATGTGTTGAATATTAAGTAAATTAAGTAACACCTCTCTTTCTTGAGAAAGCTAATGAAGTGACCTTGTTCAACGAGAGAATCAAGGAATCCTTGTCGTAGAGACTTGGGATAGATAACCAACCAACCAGAAGCAGTGATGTTAATCCAAAATGAAGATGCTCCTAAATCGCCTGATTCTACATCTCCAGTTCTATTAATCTAAACTGAAGATGTTGCTGGTTACCAACACCGTGTTGTTAATCCAAATTGAAAGTGTGTTGACGAAAGGGTTAGGAGGGTAAGAATTTTTTTTGAGAAGGTTTCGTGTAGAGCGTTTGAGTTTGTGTGTTGAGTTGAAGAGGTTTCCGTTCATTGCAAAACCTCATATTTATAGGGGTGAATTTCGTGACTGTCAAGTCTACTGAGTTGTAAAATTTTGATAATATTCCAATTCCACTTCATATTCTCTAAAGATACTCGGAATTATTCTCGGCTGAAAATTTAGCGCTCGCTGTCTTCCATTAGGACTCTGAAAATAAAGTGATTATGCAATTCATTCAACCTTTATCCGGAAACTAATCATGATCTTTAATATTCTCTCATCCAACAACTTATATTATATGAGCCGAGTGTGTACAAAATTGGGTCCAAACACACACACACACACACACACATATATATATATATATCACCAAGACAATTGCATGATGATAATGCAGACAAATACAATCTTCAATTCGAAAACAGTAAAACTCTAAGCTAAATACTAAAAATAATCCTATAATATATTAATTAAACCTAATTAGCAGCCTTAGCTAATATTCCAACGCGGTTTAACATTATCTATTATGCTATATCTATATACAGTTTCACTTTTCTATTTTATATTTGAATCAAATTTGAGATAGTGATCTTATTCTCAGCTATCATTCACCATAGTAGTAACTAATTTTGCATCATTTCCAACTCTCAAATGAGCTCTCAAACATAAAATTGACACCCCGTATAGCACCTCTACATTGTGATATTCTAAACTAATAAACTATTTAATTATTTGGTTAAGTGGATTAATTCTATTTAAAAGTTTATATGGACTAAATGGACTGCTTCATAACAACTTATCATATATCTAAAACTTTGACCTCATTGTATAATTCGAAATCATGCAATTGTATATTCAATTAACGACTAATCATAGCAAAACAACGTTCCCTACCCGCACCTAGCTTAGACACGTTTTGACACTCAACCATGCAAGTCTGCATTTAAGCAACTAAAATCATGCATCATAAAATAATTTCCCTAACTGTGCATTGGACACGTTTTAATTCTACAATGAAAGCTTAGGACCACGCATCACAACTTTTTGTTCAGTGAATCAGCGATTGCTTTGTACGTTTCGTTTGAACAAGATCCAGTTGGCAGCACATTTTATTAAAGAGGATTTGAATGTCATAGTCTGTGTAAAGTACGGCAACTAACAATCATTTGTTTACCCAAAGTAGATACTCCTCTTTCCCTACCCATCACATTGACACGTTCCACTTACTCATAGTGGAAGGTAGTAGTAGTTAGCAGTCGTTTTCTTTAATTAGTAAATAGTGGAGCTCTCATATTTGGTATTAGTTAAGTAGGGAGTCAAACCAGAAAGAAGAATTAATTTGCACTTAAATGTACATGGTCGCAGATTAAATATTCATGTCATCAGTGTTATTTTTTAATGAGAAGAACAAAGAGGAAATTTAATTTAAAAAGGGGAAAAATACATTGAATTTGGATGTGTTTGGATCAAAACTTAAACTTTGGGCTCGGGGGAAGTTGGCCCAAAGAATAGCTTAAAAGGGAGAGGAACCCGAAGGCCCAGTCAAAACCCAGCCAAAGTCCAGAAGACAGGAGAAGCCCGTTTCTGACTAGGTGCAGGCCATGCAGACCACTTGCTCACCTACCCAAAGGCCAAGTGGTATAGACCAGCCAGCTAATCAGCCCAAAAAGTACTTTTTAATGGCAGTACAAGTAAATAGCTGATGAGTCACTACCCTTCAAGCTGCATTCGGGCAAGGTTGCTGCTACAGGAGGCCAAGCCAAGGTGTGTATAAAAAGAGAGAAAGAGGTCAGAGCCAAGGACACTCAAACAAACAAACGAAAGCACAAACTCTGCTCAAAAGCCAGATTTGCCTTCAAAACGAAGCTGTAGTCAGCCCAAACCTTCATCCCTTTCGGGATAAACCCTTTGTAATAGCTCTGCTACCCTGCTTAACGCCTGCTGTAGTATCGATTTTCTTTCTGCAAACTCATTTCTCAACCCCTTTTCCAAGCCTTCAAACCTTCTGTTAACCCACAAAGATAGGAAGTTGCAAGACGATCAGCCTTGCCCGACAAGGTTAAACCTTGCCCGACCTCCTTTGTTTTTGTCTTTTCATTCATTAGCCTAGCAATATGTTGTATACTTCAAATTATATCCAAGTTATTGCTAGTAATATGGCTTTTAAAAGACTCTCTCAGCGCTTGAATCCGATTTGAATATGTCTTCACAATTCAAGCCAGATCTAAGTTCTAAGCCTTCGGGCATATAAGATTTGATCACCTTAAAAGTCCTTGGCCTCAAGGCATAAAAAAGAACCTGATGTGGACTTAACCCATCCACTACAAGCTTTGATAACAAGAAGTCCGAAGTTACTTGGGGCGCAAGTAATAGACCTACCACTTGGTTTTATTTCTGTTATATTATGATAACCGTATAACGTTCGAGTACGGGATGAATTCTGATAGGAAGCCTCAAGGCCTACACTTAAGGCCTCACAAAGGCACTTATTTGGATTCATTATGTTTCTCGGGCAAGAACATTGAGTATAGAAAGGGTTCTGATGAGAAGCCTCAAGACTTATTCAAGGCCCCACAAAGACACCTATTTGGATCCATTCTGCTCTTTGAGCTCAGATAGTCAGAAGTATAATGATTATAAGAACCATATAACTCACAAAAGGAACCTTATGTGCTTGAGTACTAAGTTAGTTACTTACGGGAAGCCTCAAGGCCTACACCTAAGGCCCTACAAAGGCACCTGTCAATAACTAACATAGTTTCTCGAACACATATAATTAAAACTCAAACATCCGTTCTACATCTACCATGCTGAAGATGGTAGTGGCAAGCCTGAGCAATTCAAAGTTAATCTTGATTGTGAGCCTCAAGGCCTACACCTAAGGCCTCACAAAGGCACATTTCAAAGTTAATTATGTCCTTCTCTTTCAGCTTTGCCCGACAAGCCTTGCCCGACGAGCCTTGCCCGACAGGCCTTGCCCGACAGGCTTTGCCCGACAAAGCCCGCCAGTAAAGCAGAAGCCAGACAGAAAAGCATCAACCAGTGCCAACCTCTCGGGGAGTTGTGTGCTCGTCGGCCAGGAAACATTCCCCACGGAAATTCCCGCCATGAACATAGTTTTAGCATGCCCGGTGGGATACATTGATCAAAGCAATATATGTCAAAAGGATAAGAAGATGTCCAAACTGCTTTGTTGTACATGCTGTAAAGACTGGAGAACACTTCTGCAGGCTCGAGAAAAGAAGATGACCCGGTTTTAAGACCACATATTCCTATGTCTTTACCTCATCTTGGGGAAGAAAATGATAGGGAAAATGGGGGCCTTAAAACCAATCACCTAGAAGAAGCTGTGGTGACGGATAAACATACAGATCCCTTCTCAGAGGCCCCTATAAATATGATCAGTATGGCCTAGGCGGAGAAGGGAAAAGAGAAGGTCATAAGAGAAGAAGAAAGAAGACTAGTTGACAAACCCATAAAATGGGTGGTTAACTTGCCCGAATATTTAAAAGCCGCCATATTCAAAGGAAGGGTGCTGTGCAGTAAGTGCCAATGCGAGTGTGAGCTCGAAATACCACCCACAGGAGCCTTCATCGATCATGAACTGATCAGAAGGAATGAAGAGCAAAAGAGAAAAGAGGCACAAGAGAAGGCTCGGCGGACTGTAGGAAGGGATACCTCACGAAGTGTCTTTCAGCGGCTAGGAGGTGATTCCCAACCAAGGGCTTTATCAGAAATATTTCGTAACCATGAAGTTTCTGGGGAGGCAGAGGATAAAGAGGCCAAGAAGCCAAAAGAGAGAAGTGTAGGGCACTCTCAGTACGGCCATATAGGAAGAGAGGTCAGGCGGAATGACAGGATAACAAACCCTGTTACAAAACATAATCATGCCCGCCTCGGGCGAAAATGGTATGTGGTCGGGAAGAATGGACAGCCCGTTCAGCAAATGGGAGCCTCTATGGTCAGAAGGGTTCAGAGGCAACATAAAGCCTACATGAATTCCTTGAAAACCCCAGCGGCATCGGAAGGTTCCAAAAATCAAAAGTTAGAGAAAACATCGTCTGGGGGAGCAGTCAGCTCCGCTGGAGAAGTAAGAAGGAGGTGGAAAGGGCTAACAGCAAGATTGAAGGTCAAGGAAATCATGTGCCACAAAGCCTGCACCATGGGAAATATAGAATCTTGAGGAGAGCTCAAGAAGATATGGTTATGGTGCCAACTCCCGGATGGAAGGCAGAGCAGCCTATTTGCTTTGGAACTGTTTCCCCTGAGAAAAAACAACATTCTTCATCATTAGGGGATCCCTTCGGGGAAGTTCCAAAACAAACACCATGTCCAGATGTGAATCAACTCGAGGGGGCACCAGAACCACTGCTTCCACCAGATGCTATGGCATGGTTGGATGAGTTCATGGACCAGATTAGGAGCAAAAAAAAGGAATTGCCAGAGCCTGGCAACTTTCATATAAACATGGCATATGTGCTATCTGCTATGTTTGTTGCCCAACCTGATCAGCCCGCCGCCATGGAAGGGGATTATGTAACAACTGAGCTAATGATGGCTCATATTAATATGAAGATAGCGGAAGAAGAAGAGTCGGGAAAAGCTGCATCATATGAAGCATCCAAAGAGGGTCATTTAAGGATCTACACAGACAAAATGGTGTTCAGCCGCCCGACCATTTCACTTGCCAATCATCTGAAACCCATATATGTGACAGCTCATTTGGATGGGGTACCCTTCAGAAGGATTTTGATTGATTGAGGGGCAGCTGTTAATGTATTACCAGCTAAGCAGATGAAAAAGTTGGGGAGAGGCACATATGATCTTATTCCTACAGACCTCACAGTTTCTAGTTTCTCGGGCGCTATCACCAAGACTTTTGGGATATTGCCTTTGGAAGTAGATCTGGGGTCTAAACAGATCATGCTGGCGTTCTTTGTGGTGGACTGCACCTCTACCTATGGAGCCTTACTTGGAAGAGATTGGATCCACCAAAGTCTTGCTGTACCCTTCATCCTACATCAACAAGTGGCTGTGTATCATGAGGCAAGCGCAGAAGAGCCAGGTTTTTGGGAGATGGTAGAGGCCGAATCACAGCCATTTCTTCCCACAACCAATATAGCCGAAACAAGTTTCTACAATCCCAACGTAGGAATCTTGAAGTGTTTAAGAGCAGATGAGAACGGCCGCCCTACCAAGGTGACGGCCCAAAAGCTTTTAGAACAAGAGATGCTCCTTACTAGAGAGGAGTGAGATATACCTTTTATTATCCCAACACCCCTACACCATCAATGATAGAACAAAAAAGGAAAGATCAGTTAATGGCAGTCAGATCCCTGATTAAACGACTGTTGGTGTATGGGAAAGAAAGAAGACAAGAAAATGAACTCTTAGACAGAGAAGAACATGAGTGGCAGGTAGGAGCTTCAACCAGCCAAGATAAAAGCAGCGAGGAATCTTGTCAAGAGGAATTGGAAAGGGCCATTCAAATGGCCGAGTGTATTTATGACCTGGATGAACCAGACGACTTGCCCGAGAGCCAAGAGCTAGTCGAATTTTTGTGTGCAGAACCTGATAAGCCACCACCGGAGGTCCAAGATCCTCTGGAAGTTATTGAGCTAGGAACAAATGAGGACCCAAGACCAATACAAATCAATGGTTTATTGGAGAGAGAGGATCAGGCACAAATGATCTCTTGCAAGAATTCAGAGATTGTTTTGCTTGGCATTACACTGAGATTCCGGGTTTAGATGCAACTTTGGTGGAACATAGAATGCCCATCAAGGAAGGATATAAGCCGGTTAAGCAAGCACCGCGAAGGATGTCAAAGGAGATAGAAGAGAAGGTCAAAGAAGAGATTGAAAAGCTCGTAAAAGCCGGATTTATCAGGCCAGCCAAATATGTGGAGTGGTTAGCCAACATTGTACCTGTTTTAAAAGCTGTAACAAAAGCAGTACGATGTTGTGTTAATTACAGAAATATTAATGGCGCTACACCTAAAGACGAATATCCTATGCCTATGGCAGATCTTTCCATAGATGTAGTAGCAAAAAACAAAGTTTTATCTTTTATGGATGGAAATGCCGGGTATAATCAGATAAAGATGGCTTTGGAAGATATACATAAAACAGCTTTTAGGTGCCCTGGGCATGTAGGGGCATATGAATATCTGGTCATAGCCTTCGGGCTCAAGAATGCTGGTGCAATTTACCAAAAGGCGATGAATGCCATCTTTCATGATCTGATTGGCCATAATTTGAAGGTGTATATTGATGACATTGTGGTGAAATCCAAGACGGAAGAACAACATCTGATAGACCTCAGGCAGGCCCTGACAAGAATGAGGGTCCACAAATTAAAGATGAATCCAAAGAAGTGTGCGTTTGGAGTAAGAGTGGGCAATTTCTTGGGATTCCTGGTTCATCAACGAGGGGTAGAAGTGGACAAGAATAAAGCTCGGGCAATAATGGAGTCGTCTTTACCCACCAACAAAGTGCAACTTCAAAGGCTGCTGGGCAAAATTAATTTCTTAAGAAGATTTATTACCAACCTGGCAGGCAAGATCCAGCCGTTGACTCCTTTATTAAGACTGAAGGATAAAGAGAATTTCAAGTGGGGACCACCGCACCAAGAGGCCTTCGATGGTATCAAAGCGTATTTGACTTCTCCACTAGTATTAGTATCACCTCAGAAGGGAAAACCCTTAAAGCTATATATCTCTGCTTTAGATAAATCAATTGGGAGTTTGCTGGCTCAGAATAATGAAGGTGGGAAAGAGCAGGCAGTGTGCTACCTCAGTAGAATTCTGACCGAGGTAGAAACAAGGTATTCCCTAGTAGAGAGATTGTGCTTGGCTCTGTATTTTACTGCCAATAAGCTGAGACATTACATGTTACCTTGTCACGTGTACATCATCGCCAAGACAGATGTGATAAAGTACATGTTGTCAAAACCAATGTTAACAGGAAGGATTGGGAAGTGGATTCTAGCATTATCTGAATTCAGCTTCCAGTATGTTCCCCAAAATGCAGTAAAAGGCTAAGCAATTGCTGACTTCTTGACGGAGCATCAAGAATCTCGAGATGAGATAATCAACATACCAGGAACCTTAGAAGTTACTAATGTTTGGATCCCGCTAGGCAAGGGGATCTCGGGCAAAGAGGAGTGGATCCAGCAGGAGATAAGAAGAGTGGCTGGTTTATGGATTACTCATTGGAAGCTGTATTTCGATGGTTCTTATACTCAGAAAGCTTCAGGAGCTAGGATTGTGATTATTAACCCTCAAGGGATTTATCATTATTACTCATTTCTCTTGGATTATTAAGGGAATACCAACAATCGGGTAGAGTATGAGGCCTTAATAATTGGTTTGGAAATCTTGATGGATCTTGGGGCAATGGAAGTTGAGGTGTTTGGTGATTCAGAATTGGTAATAAACCAGCTCAATGGGGAGTTCAAGTGCAGACATATCACCATGGCTGGATACTATTTGGCGGCCACACAATTGTTGAGTTATTGGGATTCTGAGATATCGGTGAGTCATGTTCCCAGGGGAGTCAACCTAGCAGCCAATGAGATGACGCTATTGGCCTCAGGCATACCAATATAGGAGAGAAGGTATGAGATGGATGTCGAGATTCAGAGGATAAATCTTCCTTCTATTCTGGAAATGGGATTCAGCCTGGATGTAATGGTTCAAGAAGCTGAGATTGAAGATTGGAGATCGCCCATCATCTATCATTTGAAAGATCCCTCTTCACCCACCAGCAAGAAGAATAGACAGCAAGCAACTAAGTATGTCTTATGGGCGAAAGACCTACTAAGAAAGACTCTAAACGGGTTACTACTGAAATGCTTAGGCCAAGAAGAGTCAATAAGAGTGATGGCCGAAGTACATGAAGAAGTATGTGCAGCATATCAGGCCGGAACAAAGATGAGGTGGTTGCTCAGAAGGTATGGATATTTTTGGCCCGACATAGAAAAGGATTGCAAATCCTATGCCCGAGGCTGTGAAGAGTGTCAAAGACACGGACCTCTCCAGCATATGCTCTCAGTACCTTTAAATCTAGTGGTTAAACCGCCATTCCGAGGATGGGCAATGAACTTCATCAGGCAGATTTACCCGGCTTCTAGCAAGGGGCACACTTTTATCATTGTATCAACGGATTACTTTACCAAGTGGGTAGAGGCCTCGGTGGTGAAATCCATAACCTCAGCCACTGTCAAGAATTTCATTGAGACCAAGATTCTGCATAGATTTGGGGTGCCCGAAACTATTGTGACTGATTGAGGGCCATCTTTTATTTCAAAAGAAGTTGAAGAATTTGCAAGCAAATACAAAATAAAGATGATCCAGTCCAGTCCTTACTACCCACAATCAAATGGCCAAGCAGAATCCAGCAACAAGATTTTGGTAAACATTATCAAAAAAGTGGTGATGGACAGTCCGGAAAAATGGCATGAAATGTTGGGAAACACTTTGTGGGTATACAGGACTTCTAGGCGGGCAGGAACAGGCACAACTCCTTATGCTTGAACCTTTGGGCAAGATACAGTGCTTCTTATGGAGATCAATGTAAGTTTTGTCAGAATTCAGAATCAGTTCGGGGTACACAGTGAAGAGTACGTTGAAGCCATGTGTCAAGGAATTGAAGACTTAAATGTAGCCCGAATTGAAGCCTTGAATCAGATTCAAGAAGGGAAGAGAGCTGGTGCCCGAGCTTATAACAAAAAGGTGAAGATGAAGTCTTTAAAAGAGGGAGATTTAGTATGGAAGACAGTCCTCCCTCTAGGAGCTCAGCTTAGGGGCTTTGGAAAGTGGAGCCCGACATGGGAAGGTCCTTTCACTGTTAGTCAAGTATTGAACAAAGGGGGATACTACTTGGCAGACCTTGAAGGGAAGGGGCAAAAACATCCCATTAATGTTAAATTTTTAAAAAAATATTGTTCGACATTATGGGATGTTAGAGATTGTTACTGTTTGTACCATACTTGACTAATCCCGAAACTACTGAGCACCGGTCAACGTTATACCATCAAGGACCCAGAAGAGTTTCCCTTCAACCAGAAGGCCAATCACAATGCGACACGTGTCGACATCAGAAGCCAATCACAGCGCGACACGTGTCAACATCAGAAGCCAATCACAACACGACACGTGTCAATATTAGAACAAAACTAGAAACTCTCTTTTATAAATAGGGATCATTCTCCCACAATAATCTCTAATGTCATTTTGTACTAAACTATTCACTAGAACTCCGACACGGACATTCCTGATAGGGATCGAGCTACACATCAATGTGATAATCAACATGAGACTTCTCTCAACCCAGCTGCTTCAACCCGAAGCAGGAGAAGTAGAGGAAAACACCTCCTCACAGAGGGAATGGAAGGATAAAAAGCTGTCTATCGCGATTGTCGAGACTTCCTAAAGCAACGTCGAGAGAATCCCATCCACATAAGCTCGAAGATCAATGACCCAAGGGTTTCTGAAAGACTCGGTCCTCTTCCACGACCCAGGCCAGCCGCTAATCTAGAGAATGGGCAGCAAGTCCCAGAAGAATATGAAGGTATTGGGGACTCGGAAACATTCCGACATACTCACTCTAGAAGTCAGTGTGGCGAGTCCAGAGAAAGATAACGCTATCTTGATCAAACTTTCCTATTTCCAAGAGGCGATGGGGACTTAAAGAAGAAAACTTCGGTGGTGCACGACTCCGCTCAGGACCCCCTTGTCATGCAGCTCCTTGAGGAAGTAAACAAGCTGAAGGCTGAACGTCAAGCTGAGATACCTGACTGGAACCAACCCAGGCCTGGCCCTCTCACAAGAAGGATCCTCAACACTCCCCTCCAAGCGAAGACAAAGAAGAAGCTTGACTTACAGCTCTATACTGGAAGGGAAGACCCGATTGAACACTTTAACCTCTTTGAGTCCACCATGGTATACCGGGGACACACCGACGAAGAACGGCGCCTTCTCTTCCCCTCCACCCTCTCTGGCGGAGCTTTAAACTGGTATTACCGTCTTCCACCTGAGACAGTAGACTTATTTGAAGAGTTGAGGAAGCTATTTGTCTCTCAACACATCTTCCAGACCGATCGCTTGCATTCCGCAGATGACTTGTACACTATTCGCCAGAAGCTGGACGAGTCATTACGAAAGTACGCTGGCCGCTTCAGCCATGAGTATTCTCGCTGCGCTGAGGCAGATGACAAGACCGCCCTCAAGGCTTTCACGGCAGGCTTACGTGACTGTTTCTTCAAGTACATGATCAATGCCAACACTTGGAAGACTTACTCTGAGGTGATGACACAAGCTTACAACCATGCCTCCGCCGAGGCAAGGACATATCAAGGGAAACCCCCTACAGTCACCCCTTATCAGCAAGTAAGGAGTGGAGGCCAGATCCAACCGAATGAAAAGACCTCAACCTTCCAAATGGTAGCAGCATACCCCCTGCCTCATTTAATGCTTCGCCAAGTCAGCAGACATATCAATCTCAGGGCAAAAGGAAAGACTTCCATCCTCACCAATCTCATTTTAATAAAAAGAATAAGGGGCACTATCGCGATAACTCAGGATATCGTCACAATAATGCCCGCCCCCAGGCAGTCAACGCAGTGGGCCAATCGCGTGTCAAGACAGGCCCTACCCCGAGGTATGAGACATACACCTCTTTGAATGCTACATGTGCTGCCATCTACCCCAGTATAGCTCACCTGATACCAAAGCCAAAGCCAAGACAACCAGATTACAAGTCCACGAAGAACACGGGCATGTTTTGCTGCTACCACGAGTATAATGGCCATGATAGTGAGAAGTGCATTATCCTCCGTGACCATATTGAAGCTTTGGCACGTGAAGGAAAAATTGATCAGTTCCTCCTTCACCCTCCAAGGGATAACCGTAACCAACGTCAGGTGAATGTGATATATTCCATAAGCGGCGGCACACCCATGTCTGAATCTTCCAATAGGGCCATGAAAAGCAGTGAACGAACTTTGAGACCTGGCCATCAAGTGTTTCACGTGGAAGACATCAGAGGAGGCAAGTATCAAAAGCCTAACTGGGATCCAATATGTTTCTACCCTGAGGAAGAAAGAGGTATCATCTACCCTCACAATGACCCGCTGATCGTGGAAGCTCACATAGCAAATTTTGATGTGAAACGAATCCTGATAGACACAGGTGCTTCAGTCAATATCATGTTTGCTGAAGCTTTCAAGACACTTAATGTAGCTGAACACTTGCTCGATCGCTCGATTTCTCCTCTGATAAGTTTCTCGGGCGATATCGTGCAACCTTTAGGGAGTATACACTTACCCTTCACCATTGGTACAGGCCCCTACACAGCTACTATTACCACTAACTTCCTAGTGGTCACCTGCTCGACGGCATACAATGTCATCTTTGGGCGCACAGGCATCAACGATCTCAAGGCCATGGTATCCACACATATGTTGTTGATGAAGTTTCCAACCCCTTTCGACGATGGGTACAGCATAGGAGATCAACTTAGTGCTCGATCATGTTACAACACTTCGGTCAAACAACAACACCTTCCTGTCCCCAAGGAGACTCTCTTTATACATAACCAAGTCGTAAAGACCAGTCTAGATGAATCCAACTCGGGTCTTCAGGATGGCAACAGTCAACCCGACGACCCTCGAGATGACTCCTTCACCCAGCAAGCACAACCCGCTGAAGAGTTAGAGAAGGTCTCTATCTCCAAAGACCATACAGACCGCATGGTGAAGATAGGCACCACTTTGTCACCACCCCTTCGGTTGTCGCTGATCTCCTTTTTGCAAGAGAACACCGAGGTCTTCGCTTGGTCATATAAAGACATGCCGGGCATCTCTCCCGATATCATCTGTCACCACTTGAGTATTGATCCCAAGACCAAACCAGTAAAACAGAAGGCGAATATCTTATGATGTTGAACGATACGAGGCGATGAAAGCAGAAGTTGAAAAACTCAAGGACATAGGCTTCGTCCGTGAAGTCAATTACCCAACATGGGTAGCAAATGTTGTCCTTGTTAAGAAAAATCCGACCAAGGAAAGTCTCATACTTCAAAAGGTCTTGTGGAGGATGTGTGTCGACTACACCGACCTAAACAAAGGATGCCCGAATGATAGTTTCCCCCTTCATCTCATTGATAGACTTATAGACTCTAAGACAGGGTGTGAGCTCTTGAGCTTCATGGACGCTTATTCAGGATACAACCAAATCCTCATGAACCCCTCAGACCAAGAACACACAGCCTTCACTACTGACAGGGGACTATATTGCTACAAAGTCATGCATTTCGGCCTAAAGAATGCAGGAGCAACTTATCAGAGACTGGTCAATTCAATGTTCGCCGAACAGATTGGGAAGAACATGGAAGTTTACGTTGATGATATGTTAGTCAAGAGCAAACATGCTGACCAACACATCACCAACCTATCTGAAACTTTCACCATTCTAAAGAGGTATCGAATGAGGTTGAACCCCAACAAATGTGCCTTCGGCATGGGCTATGGCAAATTCTTAGGCTTCATGATTAGCCAACGAGACATTGAAGCTAACCCTGAAAAGATCAAAGCAATCCTCGACATGAAAGAGCCAATAACTTCAAAAGACATCCAAAGCCTTACTGGCAAGGTGGCAGCCTTAACCAGATTCATCTCTAAGGCCACAGACAGATGTGCTCCTTTTTCAAAGCACTCAAGGGAAATAAGAAGTACATTACATGGACGGAGGAATGTGCCAAGGCATTCAGGAACCTCAAAGAGTACATGAGTAAAGCCCCTCTGCTCTTCAAACCAGAAGTTGGTCACACTCTCATTATCTATCTATCGGTTTCGGCTTCAGCAGTTAGTTCTGTTCTTATTCGAAAGGACAGTGAGGTCGAAAGGCCCGTCTACTACGCTAGCAAGGCCCTACAAGATGCGGAGACACGATACTCCAACATTGAGAAATTAGCTTTAGCATTGGTCATATCTGCTCGAAAACTTCGCCCTTATTTCCAAGCACACGCCATTATCGTGCTTACCAATCACCCTATTCGACAGATACTCCAGAGTCCTGACACGTCTGGGTGAATAATCAAATGGGCGATAGCATTGGGTGAGTTTGACATCTCCTACCAACCAAAACCAGCCGAAAAAGGTCAGGCTGTAGCAGATTTCATAGCCGACTTCACATATCCTGTTGACATTGCTTCTACACCTGAAGCAGTAGCTTCATTACCATCGGAAGCTCAGAAGATAGAATCAACAACCCCAGCATGGAGTCTGTATGTTGATGGCTCATCTAACCAATAGGGCTGCGGAGCAGGATTAGTCCTCACTACCCCCGACAAAGTGGCGATGAAATACGCTATTCGTTTCAAATTCAAGGCATCGAACAATGAGGCCGAATACGAAGCCCTTCTAGCAGGCTTACGTTTGGCCAAGCACCTCGGGGTTAAACGAATTGATATCTTTAGTGACTCCCAATTAATGGTCAACCAAGTCACGAACAACTGTGATGCTAAGGATAGCTACATGGCAGCATATCTTGCGCAAACGCGACTTTTGCTCAAGCACTTCCACTACCAGATCACCCAAGTTCCTCGAGTGGCAAACAGTCATGCAGACGCTTTGGCTCGCCTCGCCTCGGCAGTGGAAGACAAGATTGGGAGAAAAATTCATGTCGAATTGTTGGCAGCTGATGAGTAGATTTTATATTATATATTTTACCCTAATCTTAGTATATTTTGGTTAATATATTGGAAGAATTTTGATACTTTGAATTGTATTTTCAATATAGGACTTTCGACTTCCTCTGGAGCAAAACAGGACCAAATGGACGAATTTTGGAGTAATTCCAGTTGGAGGACGTTCGTGAGTCACTTAGCTTGATCGTATCAAAATTTGGGATTTTTCCACCAAGCGGTTATTTTCTGGCGATGAAATAAAGAAGCAGTGCGCAGTGCTGGAAAATGACGTTTTTGGGCTTAAATGACGTTTTTGGAGCCCAAGATGACCTCGGATGGGTTCGTGGCCTTCTGGAAAAGTGTTCAGAATATTCCAAACATCAAATCCAGCTATATTGGGCCAGTTTTGGAGCAGCTTATGGGCCAAAACGTGGCTGTTCAGATTTTAGACGAATTTTACTATTTTTATTTAGGGTTTTTATTAATTTTAGTTGGCTAGGGTTTGGGTGGTGGCTTAGCAAATATATTGCTTAGCCGTCTACAGTTTTGGATTACGCTTTATTTTTTGCAATATTGGAGACAGAGAGAAGTGCTAGGATTTTGAAGATTTTCTACTTGAAGGTGTTTTCAATCCTTTTCTTAATAGATATTTCTATGATTTCAGTTATGAATATGCGGAACTAATTTCTATTGCTAGGGTGAAGCCTTGAGCCTTAGCATGAATATGTGATTTTTATTTAATTGCTTATGATTGATTGCATGCGTACTTTGAATTGTTAATCACCGGGATAAAAACTATCTAATTGTTTTAATGCCTGATCACCATTAGGATTTTTAGAAAAGTAATTTGATGCAATTTTGGTCGGAAGGTTCCCTGAAATTGACGCTGGCTTCTTGTGATTAATAATTGTAATTTCTCTTAAGATGAATATCACGTCTTAAGGATTGCATGGTTTTTCAAGGGATTTTCATAAAGCATAATGAGTCTTTCATGTTTAGATTTGATCCGAACGTCCGGACGGGTTGCATGTTAGATATACGTTCTATGTTGGAGGTTCCAAGTAGAATATGAATTAGGAAAATCTAACCTTCAAAGTGGCATGTGTAGATCATAAGTAATTGGTAAAAATTCATAGGATTGCTAGGTGATGGTGGAACCCTAGTGCCTTCTTAATTTGATTTTCTCATAACTGTTTTCTTCTCTCTAGCTTAAATATTGCAGATTATCTATTTTCATTCATTAAATTCGTTTTTACTTTAGGTAGGTTATAAAATCAATCATCCAAATTTCTACTTTACAATCATTAATTGAAATCTGATTTGTTTCGAATTATTTAATAATCCCTGTGGAGAATGACCTTGCGAGATCCGTTTATACTACAATAACCTTGTGATTCTTGCAAGTAAAATAGGAGGTTTTTATCGCATTCACATGAGTAGTAAAAATCCCTATCAGCAGCACCAAGCACCACGGTCATGGAAGTGTGCAATTTACAACAAGGAGATAGTTGGATCACCCCAATTTATAAATTCCTTACTCATGGCACCCTCCCAATTGACAAAGTCCAAGCTAAGCAGATTCGATACAAGTCTGCCCGCTACCTGATCATTAATGACCAACTCTACAAGCGCGGTTTTACCCTGCCATACCTAAGATGCCTTACACCTGCGGAGGCGGAAATTGTCCTTCGGGAAATACATGAAGGAGTCTGCGGAGATCATGCTGGGTCTCGATCCTTAGCACACAAGACTTTTCGCCAAGGATACTATTGGCCAACACTCCACCAAGATGCCATCAGAATATCTCGCTCATGTGATAAGTGTCAACGCTACGCAACTATCCCTCACTCCCCTCCCGAGCCGCTCACTCCTATGATCAGCCCTTGGCCCTTCGCCCAATGGGGACTTGATTTGATCGGCCCAATGCCTGCAGGGAAAGGCAAGGTCCGCTATGCAATCGTTGCAGTTGACTACTTCACAAAGTGGGCTGAAATAGAACCCTTGGCAACCATTACTGAAGGAAAAATAGAAAACTTCGTATGGAAGAACATCCTCTGCAGATTCGGCATTCCCAATGCGATAGTCACGGACAATGGGCGGCAGTTCGACAATAAGAAGTTCAAGATGTTCTGCTCTAAGTTCAACATCAACTTATGTTTTGCCTCTCCAGCCCATCCCCAGTCTAACGGACAAGTCGAGGCCGTTAACAAAATAATCAAGCACACTCTGAAAACTAGCTTGGACAAAGCTAAAGGTTGTTGGCCAGAATTCGTACCCCAAGTTCTTTGGTCATACCGCACTTCATATCGGACTTCCACAGGAGAAACTCCGTTCTCACTTGCTTTTGGTACAGAAGCAGTTGTCCCAGTTGAGCTTGAGCAAGCAACATACCGAATCCAAAATTACATACAGAGTGAGAACGACAAGCAACTCACCCTCAACCTGGATTTAGTCGAGGAACACAGAAATCAGGCTCACCTGAGGAATGTCGCCTACAAGCAACGCATCTCCAACTACTACGACTCAAGGGTCAAACCTCGCTCTTTCAAAGTGGGAGATTGGGTACTGAAGAAAAGATTACTCTGTGATAGAGTCCCGAGTGAAGGAACACTCAGTCCTAACTGGGACGGACCGTTCGAGATTGTCGGCATCAGCCGCCCTGGCTCCTACAAGCTCAGAAGCTCCGACGGCAAGACCCTTGGCCATCCATGGAATGCTGACCACTTGAAGTACTATTACAAATAGACTCACATTGTACAAGTGTTAAGCTACAGCCGTTCGGCATCCTATGTAACAAAGACCATTTGGTATGAATTCAATAAAGAGGTGATTTAGCCAACTCGGCCCTAAACTCTTTTCCATTATGAGCAATGAAACACTCAAGTGTTGAAGCTTCAACGCACATGTTTCCAATACAAAATAAAATCTAAGTATATGTCAACAAGACTATACAAATGATCTATGCAAACATAGCCAAACATTCATCAATGATAGGGCAAACACTTGAAACTTGATAATACGAACACTTGAAGCTTGATAATACAAACACTTGCTTGATAATGCAAACACTCATAAACATACAAAACAAAAACAAAAAAAACCCTCAAGCTTATAACATGGCACATGCCATACAAACAACAAACTAGTGCAGGTAGAGTACATGCAGAAAGTGAAAGCACGTCTAGTCATCCTCATCTGAGGTTGAACCCCTGATCATATCACTCTGAGTCCTACCACCATTTTCTGCATCTCCAAACTCGTCATCACCATGATGACTCTGCTCATCAGCACTAGCCTCATCGCCAGACTCATCTGCACTGCTATAATAAACTGCAAGGTCGAAGGTTTCACCTTTTCGATGATGTTCATCTATTTCTTCACGGTATTTTCGAAGAACGCTTCCATCATCATAACGATCAAGGACAGCCATCCACTTTCTTTTTTCAAAATGAACTTCCCGGATACAGCGAGGTCTAAGGACATGGAGAAAGGCCTGGGAACCCAAGAACTCCTTCACAGCAGCTTCCTTCTCAGTCGGGATCCTATTCTTCAGCTCAGAAACTTCAACCAAGGCACTATCCAACTCCCCTTTAACCTTGGAAACCTCGAGCATAGTTGTCTCCAACTGTTTCTTAGTCTCCTCCAACTGTACCTTGAGTCTCAAGTTCTCACCATTCCGCCTCTTCAAAATCTCAAAATGTTGATCCTTGAATTGGATGGCCTCAGCTAAAGCTTTACTCGTCTTTCTGGCATCACTCACAAGCTGCTTATTCTTTTTCAATTTCACCTGCTTTTTCAGCCTCGTCAGCACCTGTCACATGCACACTCAGCTTTGCGGAAATTACGGGCAATCTGTCGAAGATTTCTGGTGAAGTAGAAAGCACGTGAATCTTACTGTTCAATCACCACTCTCCACATGCACTATCAACTCCTCGGGTACCACATATAACTTTGCCAAAGATCTCTGACAAAGTTTAGGCACGAGAATTTCTATGTTCCAGCTACCCTACTATTACCCACAAGGGTAAAGGAACAGCACCACTGCTTGACAACTGGAAAGTCCCTATGTGTGTCGACCTCTGTGTTCTGTGGTAAGACAAACTGGCAAGAACGTCCAACCTTTACTCACGTTCGAGAAAAGACTCCCAACATAATTGCTCTCTTAAAAGCCGAAGCAGCACCGCTTTCCGAATCTCGAGAGCCAGATCCCCGACGGGATTGCTTGTTTGAAAATCGAAGAGGCACAGCTCTCAGAACTTCGAGAGCCAGATTTCCTTAGATAAAGCTTGTCTGTAATCTTCACACGCAACATCAGCTTTCCAGATACCACATACATCTTTTTCAAAGTGCTCTGACAAAGTTAAAACACGTGAAGCTGACAGCTCCCACTACGTTACTGTGACCGAGAATGGTAAAGGAATAGCATTACTACTTGCTATTGAGAAATTCCTATATATGTCGACCTCCCTCCTCCACGGATAGACAAACCTGCAAAAATGCTCAACCATTTCTCGCGTTCGAGAAGGCACCCTCAACATAACCTCTCGAAATACTCAGCTTTATTTCCCCCCGATAATACCTCAGCAAATAAGCCACACCAAGAACAAGAGTATCTCATATCATCAGGGTCTAAAGCAAGAGTATCCCGTATCATGCTTTCTCCCTGTCTTTGTCTTTGTCCTTGTCCACACCTGCAGGACAAAGAGAAAGAGAGCAGTCAGTCGGAACCTGAAATCAAACCTCCAATCTGGAACTGACTGCCTGGAACCTTTGCCTGGTTGCTTACTTAGCATTGCTCTCGAGTACTCATCCTCAACTGCTGTCAAAGTCACGAATTCCACCGGCAAATACCTCATGACAGTTGATCAGATATTGGCTCTTTACACTGAAGCTGCCAAGCGTGGATGAGTCACTATGAAAGAATATTCTGAAGGACCATTTACATGCAAAGGTTGCACACCACTTCTGCCATGCAAAAGATTGAAGCAGAAGGGTCAACGATGAGCTGAAACAGATCACTACATCACGACACCTTTCCATACCACATTCACTATTCTGTCAACAGAAAAAGTATCCTATATCATCAAGGTCGAACGTACTATAGATTTGATGGACTTGTTTTGACCCTCAAATTCTTGAGTCGACCTTATACTCTGGAAGGAACCAGAAAACCCTCCAGCACAGTTCAAGAATAAGCCTGTGGAAAGTTACTTCTTCAAAAGCAAAAGTATCTCATATCATCTCTTATCCATTTGCTTCTCCTTATCCTGGAAGTTGAATGAGAGACAAGGAGAAGAAGAACAATCAACCGGAAGCCGAAGTCAAACCTCTGATCCTGGGTTGCTTGCTTGAAAGTTTGACTGCTTACCTTGTCTGTCGCCTCTTTCAGCAGATCTCCTAGCTCGGCGACTTGGGGGACTCCTACTATAGGGTTTGTATCGCACTTGACCAAGCCCGAAACTATAAGTAAGCTTCAAGTGAAATTGATACATTACCTTGTGCATCTTCATCGGTTAAAGATACCACCCCTGGATGGAGGAAGCGTACTTCCAGAGAAGATGCCACATCTACCTATAAGAAAGATAAGGCAAGTGAAGACGATACCACACCTCGGTACTTAGAAGTTTCGTGATTACTTAGCAGCTTGGATCTTGCAAGTCCCCAACCGAGGAGCTTCCCTCCCTCGGGAACTTAGGGGAGCACTGTTTGTACCATACTTGACTAATCCCGAAACTACTGAGCACCGGTCAACGTTATACCGTCAAGGACCCAGAAGAGTTTCCCTTCAACCAGAAGGCCAATCACAATGCGACACGTGTCGACATCAGAAGCCAATCACAGCGCGACACGTGTCAACATCAGAAGCCAATCACAACACGACACGTGTCAATATTAGAACAAAACTATAAACTCTCTTCTATAAATAGGGATCATTCTCCCACAATAATCTCTAATGTCATTTTGTACTAAACTATTCACTAGAACTCACTAAACCAGAGCTTGAACCTATGTATTTGTGTAAACCCTTCACAATTAATGAGAACTCCTCTACTCCGTGGACGTAGCCGATCTGGGTGAACCACGTACATCTTGTGTTTGCTTCCCTGTCCTTATTCATTTACGTACTTATCTTCACTAGTGATCGAAGCAACCAAGCGAAGGTCACAAACCTGACACTTTCTGTTGTACCAAAGTCCTCGCTGATTTTGTGCATCAACAGTTACATTGAGGCGGATGCACGGTAAAGCCGACTTCAGGGTATCAAGGTGTAGTGTATGATCACCAACCATTCAAAAGAAGACAAAAAAAAACAAAAAGTTGCTAAGATAATTTTTATTTCACAAATTGGTGATATTTACAAACTAATCCAAGTCCAAAGTATTACATTCGATTCCTTCTACAATGTTATTTTCAGCTGGTTTTCCGATGTCTCCCTGGATAGGACCTGATCAGGTGATCGGGTTGTGCGGCCAAAACACACCTGGTAGGGGATCTTCAGGCAGAGTTACCACCATGTGTGATAGTGAAGCCTGATTTATCACGACAGCAAGCAGGAAGGCAAGCCTTCGTGAGGAAACCGCCTGACCAAGGGTGTTGGAGATAGCGGGGTGTTTGACCAAAGGTGTTGGAGATAGTAGTTATCTGACGATAACACTTTTTCTCACGAAAAGGGAGTTTTAAGAAACCCCACCTAAATTCTGAAAAACTCATTTCACAGTTTTTGGAAGAAAACTAAGGAAGCAGAAACACTTGAAGTAGATAAAAGATAAGATCAGGATGGTTTGTGGGGAGAACCAGAATTTATCGGAATAGCATAAGGTAGTTCAACGGTTGTGGGAAGATCGAGAGACTCCGGGTGACGTTAATCTCAATTAAAAGATACAAGTTCCGAGAGCAAAGGCGCAAACGCATGCAGATATTCAATTAATATTGGTGCCTGGAATTCCAGGCTAAATATCAATTGAAGGGGGCACTGTTTGGATCAAAACTTAAACTTTGGGCTCGGGGGAAGTTGGCCCAAAGAATAGCCTAAAAGGGAGAGGAACCCGAAGGCCCAGTCAAAACCCAGCCAAAGTCCAGAAGACAGGAGAAGCCCGTTTCTGACTAGGTGCAGGCCATGCAGACCACTTGCTCACCTGCCCAAAGGCTAAGTGGTATAGACCAGCCAGCTAAATAGCCTAAAAAGTACTTTTTAATGGCAGTACAAGTAAATAGCTGATGAGTCACTACCCTTCAAGCTGCATTCGGGCAAGGTTGCTGCTACAGGAGGCCAAGCCAAGGTGTCTATAAAAGGAGAGAAAGAGGTCAGAGCCAAGGACACTCAAACAAAACAAACAAAAGCACAAACTCTGCTCAAAAGCCAGATTTGCCTTCAAAACGAAGCTGTAGTCAGCCCAAACCTTCATCCCTTTCGGGATAAACCCTTTGTAATAGCTCTGCTACCCTGCTCAACGCCTGTTGTAGTATCGATTTTCTTTCTGCAAACTCATTTCTCAACCCCTTTTCCAAGCATTCAAACCTTCTGTTAACCCACAAAGATAGGAAGTTGCAAGACGATCAGCCTTGCCCGACAAGGTTAAACCTTGCCCGACCTCCTTTGTTTTTGTCTTTTCATTCATTAGCCTAGCAATATGTTGTATACTTCAAATTATATCCAAGTTATTGCTAGTAATGTGGCTTTTAAAAGACTCTCTCAGCGCTTGAATCCGATTTGAATATGTCTTCACAATTCAAGCCAGATCTAAGTTCTAAGCCTTCGGGCATATAAGATTTGATCACCCTAAGGGCACGTTTGTTTGACAGGATTAAGAGGCCTTGGACTGAACTAGACTATAGTCTGACGTTTGGTGTGCATCCGGATTAGCTTTAATGAGCTTAACCTGGACTCGCGTGGACTAAGTACCTCCTTAGCCGTTCTTAACGAGCAACCCCAAAATTGGGCGGATTCGTAAGCTCAGAGCAAACCGAGAGATTTCCCTTCGTCCTGTCTTCCCTTCGTCCTCATCTCTGCGTCTTCCCTCAACATCGTCCTTACCATGCTCCCTCATCGTCGTCTTCCTCACCCTCATCGGCCAGACTGCTAAGCCCACTCCTCTCCGCTACGCCCTCCTCGCTTCACCCTTCCCATCCACCAACTTCCTACTTCGCCCCTCTCATCTACCATTTTTCAACCCATATCCAGCAAAATTCAAAACAAAAAGGAAAAATTTTAGGCAAAATTTTGCAGTTTTTCCATTTTCCAAATCATATCCAAATCCAAAATTCTAAACAAAAAAGCAACAAAAAAAAATAAATTACAAAATCGTTGTGCATATGAAATGCATAACAGTCGCTTTAATCACACATGCACCAAGTCCTGACTTCTTTTTCGCAGACCTTTGCCATTGATGCTGGAGAAGCAGACCCATAAATACCCATATGACCCAGATTCTGATCGGGTTTTGATTCACCAATTGGTTCTTAGAAAAATTAGGAAGAAAAGAAGGAGATGAATGGAGAACAAAAGGAAGAAAAGAGGGAGATGAACAGAGAACAAAAGGAAGAAGAAGATGGAGATGAAGAGGGAGAGGGACGAAGAAAAAGAGGAAGAGGGATGAAGAAAAATTAGGAAGTAAACAGAGGGAAATGGGCGGAGAAATTTTAGGAAGACAGATGAGAGGGGAAGAAGGGAAAGGGGCGGAGAAAATTTAAGAAGACAGAGAAGAGGGGAAGAACGGAAAACAATTGAGAATGGAATGATGATTCTAGAATGAGAAAATAGACGGAAGTAATAATAAAATAATACTAAATATTTATTAAATAATATAAAATATTAATAGATATGAATTAAATAATATAATATTATAATTTGTTGTTAGTCTGTTCCTTAGTCCTGACACTGCATCAAACGCTTCACTAAGTTAGTCCAGCTTAGTCTAGTCTAAGCCAGTCCAGCTTAGTCCCTGCAGCTAGTCCAGTCCGAGACAGTCCGGTGCAACAAATGCACCCTAAAAGTCCTTGGCCTCAAGGCATAAAAAAGAACCTGATATGGACTTAACCCATCCACTACAAACTTTGATAACAAGAAGTCCGAAGTTACTTGGGGCGCAAGTAATCGACCTACCACTTGGTTTTATTTCTGTTATATTATGATGACCGTATAACGTTCGAGTACGGGATGAATTCTGATAGGAAGCCTCAAGGCCTACACCTAAGGCCTCACAAAGGCACCTATTTGGATTCATTCTGTTTCTCAGGCAAGAACATTGAGTATAGAAAGGGTTCTGATGGGAAGCTTCAAGGTCTATTCAAGGCCCCACAAAGGCACCTATTTGGATCCATTCTGCTTTTTGAGCTCAGGTAGTCAGAAGTATAATGGTTATAAGAACCATATAACTCACAAAAGGAACCTTATGTGCTTGAGTACTAAGTTAGTTACTTACGGGAAGCCTCAAGGCCTACACCTAAGGCCCTACAAAGGCACCTGTCAATAACTAACATAGTTTCTCGAACACATATAATTAAAACTCAAACATCCATTCTACATCTACCATGCTGAAGATGGTAGTGGCACGCCTGAGCAATTCAAAGTTAATCTTGATTGTGAGCCTCAAGGCTTACACCTAAGGCCTTACAAATGCACCTTTCAAAGTTAATTCTGTCCTTCTCTTTCAGCCTTGCCCTACAAGCCTTGCCCGACGAGCCTTGCCCGATAGGCCTTGCCCGACAGGCTTTGCCCGACAAAGCCCGCCAGTAAAGCAGAAGCCCAACAGAAAAGCATCAACCAGCGCCAACCTCTCGGGGAGCTATGTGCTCGTCGGCCAGGAAACATTCCCCACAGAAATTCCCACCACGAACAGGATGACCACAACTCCAAACACTAGAAGATTCATGCCAAATACATAATAAACAACGAAAATAAAACCATGCCATAAATAGTGAGGAAAAATAAACACAACTTATAGAAGCCGAAAAAATGAGCACCTCCAGCGCGCAATTCACGTCATCAATATTAGAAGGTTAATTAATTTGTAAGAAACAAAACCCTACACACACACACACACACACACACACACACACACACACACACACTATACAAACCCTAGACTGTGAGAATGGTAGGAGGAAAAACAAAAGTAAAGAGAGAGTGGTCAGAAAATTGTGGAAGGAGTTTATATTATTATTATTTTATGTAACATTACAAAGGAGGTGGTTTTTTTGTTGGAAGCTTTCATGAAAATGGTTTGGGCTAAGTTTATTTTCACAAAAAATCATGCTATAATTTTATTTAATGAAAAAGAATTAAATATTAATGAAAAACCCTTAAATTTTAGTAAAAATGACAAAAGAACTTGAATTTTAATGAAAATGATACAATTTAAATAAATAAATAAATAAATAAAAGACCGATGCACAGGACCTCTCCGTCCACTACAGACTCTGTTTATGAAACTGTACAATATTTATGAAATTGAACATTGTTATGAAACTGAACGGTAAGACACTATTTATTGGTCCAGTTTCAAAAATAATGTCTCTTTCTTGGTCTGGTTTCATAAATAGTGCCTAGTTATTGGTCTAGTTTCATAAATAATGCCTAGTTCTTGGTCATATTTCATAAATAGTGTCTAGTTCTCGGCCTAATTTCATAAATAGCGTATAGTTCAGTCTCATAAATAGTTTCCACCTATTGGTTTAGATTTAAAAATAGTGCCTAATTCTTTGTTTCCTTTCATAAATAGTGTCAACTTATTAGTCCAGTTTTATACATAGTGTCTACTTATTAGTCTGGTTTCATATATAGTGTTTGCTTATTCATAAATAGTGTTTACTTATTGACCAAGTTTTATAAATAGTGCCTAATTCTTGGTTCAATTTCATAAGGTTTGAACTTTAGACCATTTTTAGTCCTATAAAAGCACCAATTGCACCGAAAACGATAGATCCAAAAGTGATTGTTTGGATCAAAACCTTAAGATGATTATGTTCTCAGTAATTAATTTAAAAAGTTGTTTTCAATTACCAAATTAAAATTCCCTCACCTTTTTACATACCTACACTAATTAAATGTAGCTCTCCATCCAATTTTTTTAGCTTGGTTGTCATCTTGGAGAAAATTTTCCTTATGCCTATAACACTAGTGGTACACCACGTATTATTATGTAAGTGGTGAAATTTTTTATTTTATATCGTATTAATTTTTAACACAAAAAACTCACCACTTGTATAACCATGTGTTCCGGACACATTAAAAAATCTCTCATCATTTGACTACTATTAGAAAACAATACCACAAAAATAAAATTGGAAAATGAAATTCGATTTGAAGTTGTTTTCTTGTTCTAAAAAAAAAAAAAATATTCTCTTAATGATGGCCGACAACGGTAGAAAAAAGAATGTGGAAAGGGGAAGGGGTGGGGGGGTGGAGGGTGTGCGCGTCCAACAAGTTTTGTTTTTTATTTTTGTATACTTATCATTAAATAAAGTTAATAGATGATTTGATTAAAATGCAAAGATTTGAAGTTTTTTCCATTAGTTTACCTTTTTTTTATTAGGGTTTTAGTGTATTGATAACGTATGTAATTCTGTCTGTTTCATAGCATTTGAGGTTACGTATTTCATACTACATGCACTAAATTTTGTCCAAATTAATTCTTATCCAGATGAAAAGGCCTTTCTTCTACCAATAAAAAGAGAATTATACCCACTAATCTTAACGACCTCTAAAGTCTCTCTCTCTCTCTCTCTCTCTCTCTCTCTCTCTCAAGCAGACAGTGAAGGAGGTACGTTAAACTGTTAAAAGTGCATGGAGCTTTCAGTTCAGTTCACCTGATCTCAGTTTCCAAAGAATGAAAACCACTCATACCAAACTCGCATTGTGATCAATAGTCATTACGTCCAAATATTTGCATATACTTCCAAATTCCAATGCCTCTGATTGGCTACGTCTCTACTTCGGAGCACGTACATATGGGTTCTTCCCAACCTGGATCTGGTCAATTTTCATTATCTCAGTTATTTAAAATACTTACATTTAGGTCAAGTTTGACCAGCATTTTGCAAGCAATCCAAGATTCCTAACGCGAGGGTAGTTATACACACACCAAACTCTTTTCTTTTTCCTGAAGTTTTGTTCTCCCAAGTACTAGTATGTCAGTGACCGATTTAAAATAGGATTTTACTCGCAGATTACAAGTTGAATACTATAGGATTATTTTAATCGTAATTAGCCGTCCTCACATGGATATTTATAACTACGTATTCATTTGTTAGTCAATTTTTTTTCTTTCAGAGATATGAAGAGGGGCCGCCTTCTAGTTACATGGCAAAACAGTAAAGAGAGGGGCGTTGATTTCCACTAGTTACCAGGTAGCGATTACTCATCAAGATAATATTTTTTTTAATAAAACCTAGCTATATATAGTTAGTTTCTGCATGCATTACTGTTGAAACACAGTTTGTCCCACATCGGATAGAGGGCCAAAGAGAAAGTAGTTTAAATAGAAATATCATTATCTAATTAACACCGAGATCCTTTGTGATAAAACCCCACATCTGAGGATTGAGCAGATGGTAAAGCAGTTTGTCCCACATCGGACAGAGGGCCAAAGAGAAAGTAGTTTAAATAGAAATAGCCCTCTCTAACTAACACCGAGGCCTAGTCCCACCTCGGACAGAGGACCAAAGAGAAAGTAGTTTAAAGAGAAATACCCCTCTTTAACTAACACCGAAGCCTAGTGGGGACATTACTATAACCATATATATAAACCAAACCTACGCCACATACTTAAAAACTTAGATTATGACTCCAAAATGCTGCCATCACCATCACTAATTCACGATGACATGTTGTTTAATTTTAAATCGAGAAGTTTCTAGAGATATGGTTAGGTAGGTAGCTAGAAATCAAGAACTTATGCACCAAATTCCAATGGAAATGTGAAGTTTACGTATTCTCATTGAATTATAATGTAACTTGTTACAACGTTTTATGCAAGAACCACCCTTATCAGTATAAAAGTCCTAAGATAACTATGATACATTTGAATTTCAAACAAACAGCATAAAGATAAATAATAAAATAACAACTAATTATCCTTATCAACATTCCCCCGCAAACTTGACTCCGATGAGGAGACTAAGTTTGAACACAGCAGTTGGAAGTGTGACTTGGAGTGTCCCTTCGTGAAAATATCAGCGAGCTGGGAGATAGAAGGTGAGAACTGAACCTTGTGACTGCCAGCCGCAACCCGAACAAAATAAAAATCCAAAGAAATATGTTTGGTGCGAGCCTGAAACACGGGATTGACAACCATGTAAGTGGCACTCAAATTATCACAATGCATCAAAACTGGTTTGGAAACTGGAAACCGGAGCTCACGTAACAAACTTAAAATCCATATTGTATCAGCACATGTAAAGGCAAGAGTTCGATATTCAGCCTCGGCACTTGAGCGGGAGACCGTTCGTTGTTTCTTGCCACACCAGGAGATCAAATTATTCCCCAAAAATATAAAGAAGCCGGTGGTGGAACGACGAGTGTCAGGGCACCCTGCCCAATCCGCATCAAAATATGCAACAAGGTGGAAGGGTTGTGGAGATGGAGACAAGCGAATACCCATACCCAGAGAACCTTTAAGATATTGCAGAATACGTTTCACAACATCCATATGCTCAGAAGTGGGACAACTCATAAACTGAGAAACGTTCTGAAACCCAAAGGCAATATCCGGTCGAGTTAACGTCAAGTATTGAAGGCCACCAACAAGTTGACGATAACTAGTGGCATCAGGTAAGGGGGTTCCAGAGTGTGCCGAGAGTTGGGTTTTGGCCGCAATAGGAGTGATGCACGGTTTGAATTCAAGCAAGCCACTGCGTTGTAATAGTTCAAGAGTGTACTTAGTCTGTGTCAATCGAATTCCCGCTTGTAAGTAGGATACCACAACACCCAAAAAATAATGCAATTTGCCCAAATCTTTAAGTTCAAATTCATGTCCTAATGTGTGAATGAAAGATTGAACTAAGGGTGGAGAATTACCAGTCAAAACAATATCGTCCACGTATAGGAGAAAGATGAGAATCACTGAACCTTTATGAAAAGTTCAAATTCAATGTTCCACGGCTTAGTATGACGGTGGCGGTGGTGGAAGCCATTGGAGAGTTGATGGGCCATGTACTCAAGGTGGACACTTTGGTAAGCCGTGATTGCATTGGTAGGTTCCTCCGTGTGAAAGTTAGGTTTAATGTGCGGGATGTTAACTACATTGCAATGGTTGGGAATTGAAGGGAAAAACAAGTAGAAAGGATGAACCGAAAGATGAACAGAGAGATATGCGAGAGAGAGTTTAGAGAGAGAAATATAATTTGTATTAACTGACTAATGAATATTACACACTATTATTTATATAGAAATCCTAACTACTTTAACCAAATGCTAACTACCTAACTATATTACTAACTGTATTACATTTTTACCCTTAATACTCCCTCTCAATCTCAACTGGGGCAACCCAGTTTGAGATTGGAAGAACAACTGCAATCACTGTTATGAAACCAAAAAACAGAACACAGAGGATAGAAAGTTCAAAATACTTCCAATGAGCAGTGTTCTCTTCACCACGGTTCCTTGAGGAATTATTGTGCTTCCTCTGGAAAGTGTACTGGAGAAGTATGCTGTTGTCCACACGACTAGGAGATCCATTTGATTGTTCTGATGCTCTCACGTCTTTTAATTCAGAACTCATCAATAATGCACTTGCATCTTTTAATTCAGATTTCACCAATGATGCATTCACATGTTCTAGTTCAGAATTCATCAATGACACTTTGATAGTTTTTAACTTGGAATTCATTAGTGATACATCAACAGAACAAAGGTCAAGTTCATAACTCGGGGCCTCTGAATTCTCAATACCATCACTTTCCGTTATCAACACAGGCACATTTATCAACTTGGAGTTCATAAGTTCAATGTTGCAAAGCCTGCACAAAAGACTTCAAATTCAGTAGCATATAACATGGGTTTATTGGTCAAACCCGACTTCATTGATCCGAATGCAGCTATATTCGATTCTACTTCCTCGACGATATCCACATTCATTTCATTTCAGTATCACACAACCCAAATACAGACTCCTCATCCAGTATCGGCCTTTATATCCTACACCCCTGAAGAACATATCTTCCATTTCGACATTCATCATTTGCAAACCCAGAATTATTTTCGCTAAATCCAAAAAACTTTCTTCTCAACAAAGACATTCTTACAATCAGAAATGCAATCAACCAATTTCACAGTATCATCACAAACAGAAACACCACCTTTATTTCGCAGGAGCTTCAAGCAAAGAACAACCTCTTATAAAGTTGTAGCACACCCTCATGCCGGTTATAAGAATTTCTTGCGGGTTTACCATTCGTGGGATTTACCGTCAGCAATCTCATTCAACTTGGCTTTGGCCTTTAATATTTACAAAAACAGAAAATTAACAAACTATAGTGTGGCATCGGCTTTAACTATAGCACCACGGGATCTCCCTTTGTGAATTTTACCAAAAACAACTTCTTTGAACAATGGCATCGGCCTTCACAATTTCAACAATTGAAAATCAACATCTATGTAGGACTACCTTTCGTGGGATTTACCTACTCAAAACACGGGATTACCCTTCGTCCGTTAACAGCTTCTTCTACCCTTCGTGGGATTTACCTATTCACATCACGAAATTACCATCCGTGGGATTTACCATTTACAACTTCTTCAAACTTCATTGTATAACTGGAGTTACTGTAGATTCATGCTAACAACTGAGTTCGTTAGACTCTGAAATTATAGGCTGTGATAAGAAAACATATTGCACAAACTCCTCAACAGGATTGCAGAATATCAGCGAAGTAGAGAGACAAGAATTGGATACTGCAAAACTTTCTAAGTCATACGACAATGAACATCCAAAAGATATCAGACATGACATATTGCCTTAGAAATCTTGGTATTCAACTAGAACCATTTTGTAGAACTCTCATAGTTGAGCTTCACGATGAAATGCCTAAAAAGGCCTTCAATTTCCACAATTCGACATTTATGAATTTTTTACTGAAAAGAATGATCAATACTAAACTTCACCACAAAATCGAACTCCAATATTAGAAGAAACAATTTGAAACCTAGAAAAGATGATTCACACATCACATAAGCAATTGCAGCAAGAAATCATTCCAATTCTTCAAAGAATTCAGACAAAGTGACAGGAAACATAACCTTCACAAAAAAAAAAAAAAAATCTTAAGCTGAGCATTTCGTCAAACACTTGGACTGCATAAAGGTCTGAACTTTCCTTCACACCAGAGAATAGAGCACGGATCAAAGTCGTAGAAAATAGAATTCAGAAAACTAATTTGCGAACAACACCAAGAAAGAAATATACCAAGATGCCGACGAAGGCGCCGGAGCTCAGTGTCTCTCTAATCTCTTTCAATTTCACCCAACAACATCGCATCAGCTACCCATATGAGTAAGATGTGATACGAAGACAATCCATACCATGATGAGGATAGGAAGCCATTGATGGACTACGACTACAACAACTTTGGAGATGGTCGCAACCTGTTAATTTCAAGAACAATAGTCTATTCCATTGGAACGACAAGAACCCGAGCCAAGAACATTCATATCACCACAATTTCAAAGACTCATATATCACCACAATCCAGAAGGAAAATTAACCCATATACCATCTTAACAATCCTGTAATAATCGTGCAAAAAAATGATAAAGAAAGAAGAGTACTGGAGAAGCTTAACGGAAGAAAAAAAAAACTATTGCAGAAGATGATGAAATCTAATGATGCGAAACCACCAGAATTAGTGGCGTGAGCCTGGTGGCTCTGATACCATGTTAACTACATTGCAATGGTTGGGAATTGAAGGGAAAACCAAGGAGAAATGATGAACCGAAAGATGAACAGAGAGATATGAGAGAGAGTTTAGAGAGAGAAATATGTTAACTCATCAGTCAGTTAATACAAAACCTATTTCTCTCTTTAAACTCTCTCTCTCTCTCTCATCTCTCTTTGTTCATTTTTCTGTTCATCCTTTCTCCTTGTTTTTCTCTTCAATTCACAACCATTGCAATGTAGTTAACATGGTATCAGAGCCACCAGGCTCGCACCATTGATTCTGGTGGTTCCATTTCTCATTATTTTTCATTTGTTTCTAGCATAGTTTCTTTCCAAATTTCCATTAGTTTTTCGGTGCTTCCGCGAGATTGGGTTGCTTTTCTTCCATTGTTGGGATTGCCTCTTCAATGGTTTTCGTGGGATTGTTGGGATCAATAATGGAGGAAGACTCCCATATATTCAACTCCAGCAACTACTTTCCCGCTATCCTCGCATATCAATAGAAGGTGGTAGCAGTGGAGGTGCCTTTCTTGGTGTAGGTGTTGAAAGATTAACCCCATAATCATATCCAAACCTCAGCTCATGATTGTAATCTCTAATCTGACTCTATGATGGCCCACCTGTCCTCAAATATTATGGATAACTGCTCTACCATTACATGAACATCCTGCCCCGGGTTTGCTCTACTTTCATTCAAATCATCATTCAAAGCATGCTGGGTTTGCTGGGTGCAAGCCATTGGTAGGTTGGATTGGATATGAACCCGGTCGACTTTGAGAAGAACAACGAGCTCCTGCGATGGGTTTTGGTTTGCTTCCTCAGCATTCTTTAGATCAAGATTGAAGTTTTTATCAGTGTGATATTTGGGGTATTTGGATTCAATATTGATCATTGCTACTTGCATTGTACTATCTTGAATGGTTGATGATCTCCAATGTGTTTTTTTCTGGCATTTTTTGCTCAAGAACTGAAGATTCAGGTTTCATCTTTCCTTATGCACTCCAATTGTTTGTTTGATTGTCTCAGTGAGGAATTCTGTGTTAATTCTTATATTAAGGCCGATAGCCAGTTACTGATTTAGAAGAATATAAAGGCCGATTGCTATTTCTTGTAAGTGAAAGATTGATTCTTTGATTGAATATTGTTGGGTATTTTCCACTCAAGAAGGCCGATTGCCAAGAGTGTACTATCATTACCTGATTGATCAGCAAATGAAGGGCAATTGCCATTGCTGAAAGATTGGTACTTTAATTGTTTGTTGGGATAGAGAGGTCGATAGCCATTTCCCTTTTATGTTTCCTCCACAAGGTCGATAGCCAGAGTGAAAAGTTCTGTTTCAAGTATTGTGTGTTACTCCTTAAAAGTCGATAGCCGGAGTAACATTCTTGAAACGTTTTGTTTGTTGTTATTGTGTGCAACTTCATTAAGGCCGATTGTCGGAATGCAGTTCTTGTTCCCTTTCTTCATTGAAGGCCGATTGCCAAAGAGGGTTATGTTTCTTGATTTTTATGATTGTAAAGCTTGTTGTTTGACCATTCTCGATTGTGAACGAAGAAGGATTTGGTCAGAGTAATCAAAATGTCTGAAAATATAGTGGAATCTATTGGTACCACACATATTGGGCCTCAGACTTTGATACATTGGGCCTTATTATTCCGTCCATATGATTATGTAAAAGGAGGAGCCCCTTATTCTATAATAGGGGACTCTTCCCCCCTCACAAGAAAATGATTCTGTGAACCCAACAGAGGACAATACCCTCACAAACACAACATCACTCTCTTTCTCTGGGGGACTCCCCCTCACCCTTGTAATCCATACATACAGTTAGAGAGAAATACAATCAACATCAATGTGGACGTAGCCCAAACATTGGGGTGAACCATGATACATATTGTGTTATTTACTTTCTTGCAGATTCACGATCGAATTTACGTTGTTCCAAGACCCCTCCGGTTTTGTGCATCAACAGAATCTGTGAAGATTTGAAGGTCTTCTAGGAATGTTGACTGTGAAATATTGGAAACCTTATCGTAAAGAAAATAGTAGCTACATGGGTGTAGATATCAGTTTGAGGGGCTGAAATTCTTTGGGAAGTTGATTGATGAGTATGAAATTGCACTGTCCTCTGTTTCTACAAGTTGCTGCTACTCATTGGAAGTATTTTGAACTTTCTGTCCTCCGTGTTCTGTTTTTCTGGTTTCATAACAGTGATTGCAGTTGTTCTTCCAATCTCAAACTGGGTTACCCCAGTTGAAATTGAGGGGGAGTATTAAGGGTAAAAATGTAATACATTTAGTAATATAGTTAGGTAGTTAGTATTTGGTTAAAGTAGTTAGGATTTCTATATAAACAGTATGTGTAATCTTCATTTGATTAGTTAATGCAAAACCTATATCTCTCTCTAAACTCTCTCTTTCTCTCTCTCTCTCTCTCTCATATCTCTCTGTTCATCTTTCTGTTCATCATTTCTCCTTGTTTTTCCCTTCAATTCACAACCATTGCAATGTAATTAACACGGGAACCCCTTATGCGTGGAACCTTTGTGCAATTTCATAAGGATGGGAAGATTTGGGTGGAGTTCAAGTATGAGGCTTTGCCAAATGTTGTCTGATATGTAAATGTCTGGGGCATGCCACGAGGGTCTGCTGAGAGTAGCAGGAGACTGAGATGGAGAATGGGCCATTCATGGTTCCCGAGGAGAGAATGCCTTACCAGGGACTGGATGCTGAAGTTGACCTGCAGGGGAATCTATTGAGGACGAGTTCAAGGGCCAGTGGATCTGTTAGATCAAATGGTGGGAAAGTTAATCCAGGGCGAGGTAAGAAATATAAAAGTAATGAATGGGAGGGCTTTAGAAGGAGCCTAAAGTCTGCAACAGTGCACGAAATAGGGGACAATGCTAGGTTTAGAGAGAGTGAGGTACAACCTCGAGGGCAACAGAGTGCTAGTGTGATGGTGGCTGGGTTTGATACTAGGGGCAATAACCTTGCTGTATACATCCAAGGGTAGTGAATGGAAGAGGAGGAAGCGAGGAAAGCTAGACATCAAGCTTATGATGCGAGATTAATTGGACCAGGGGGTGTTTACGGATGGAGTAACGGATGTGGTCCTTTGTTCAATGCTGGAAGAGGACGCACGAATTAACTTTGTGTGTGTGTCTCAGAAGAAGGGGGTGGAAATTGATCTAAATGTGGAGGCACAAGTTGGAGAGGTCGAGCAAGGTGGTCCGGAGGTCACGGTGGAGTCGGTGGTGTATACGGTGGGTGAAGGAATGGGCGAAGGTCTGGAGACTATGGAGGATGATCTTTCCTATTATTGAGGCAGTGATGAAGAATAAAAAAGGAAGGAAATGCTCTATGCATGAGGTGGAGTATGTGGAGTCTGTAGAGATTTATGAATCCCAACGGAATCGACCACAAAAAGTTTTATTTTCTAAGGCGGAAAAGACCAGCCTTAAGGGGTCTCCTAAGTCCCCTTGAAACTAATATGCTGGAACTGTCAGGGTATTGAGGGTGACCTAACAGTTGACGATCTGATGGAGTAGAATAGGATCCACATTCCCGACATAGTGATTCTGTTATAGATAAAAAATAGGAGTTATCGTTATGTTTATTTTAAAAATGAGGCTTGGGATGGATTTTATGCATGTTGTTGAACCACGGTGAATTGCTGGTGGTATGTGTATCTTTTGGATGAACTATAATCATGTTTTGCTTGTTAAGATGCTGACTTTTTCATCAAGGTTGGTATGTGTGATGGGCTCCTAAATGAACATTGGAGGTTATTTGTGATCTATGCGAGTACGGATGATAATAAGAGAAAAGAACAGTGGAGAATATTGTCTCAGAGGGTTGCGTCAGCTGGTGACAAATTCTTGCTTATTGGGGACTTTAATGATATAATTG
Organism: Malus sylvestris; assembly: GCF_916048215.2. Taxonomy (NCBI): domain Eukaryota; kingdom Viridiplantae; phylum Streptophyta; class Magnoliopsida; order Rosales; family Rosaceae; genus Malus; species Malus sylvestris. The sequence goes on along the minus strand of NC_062264.1, from coordinate 33,210,852 downwards.
ATGATTTAGAGAAAAAAGGGGTAAATTATAGGTCTGTTGCCAGCGGGAGAAACTTATGTGATTTTATTGTGGGTAATGAGCTACTTGACTTAGGCTTTACGAGGTACCTATTTACATGAAGGAATAGATGGGATGAAGGCCCTATCCCACAATGCTTAGATCGTGGCTTGGCGACAAGTTGATGGGTTAATGTGTATCCGGAGGCAAAAATTAAGCATAAAGATTTAGAGGGGTCTGATCATGTCATGCTTATTTTGGATACGAAACCTTTGCCGTTTATTAGAAAGAAACGGTTTATTTATGATCCCAGGTGGACTAAGGTGGAAGAGTGTCGCGATGTTGTTATGAAAAATTGGAGTAGAGGATTTGTGGGATCACATGCCCTTAGGGTGATTAAAAAACTGAAGTGGGTGCACTGTGGTTTACAGGAGTGGCGGAAGACTAGTGGGAGTAATTCGAAATCCCATATTGATGCATTGAAGGAGTTGCGGCGTGTTTATAAAACAACGGCGTTTGTAACTAATGAGGTTCGGTGTAAAGAAAGGGAACTAAAGTGCATACTTAAGGAGGATGAGAGGTACTGAAAGGTGAAGTCATGCACTAGTGGATTAAAGAAGGGGATCAAAATATGAAATTTTTTCACGCACAGACTGTAAAACGGCAGCGGTTTAATAAAATCTTGGGGTTGGAGGATGATTAAGGAGTCTGGCTTATTGAACCTTCTCAGGTGGATGCGATTGCATTGGGCTACTTTCAAAAGTTCTTCTTGACATGCAACCAATGTGGGGTTCCGGAGATTACGGAATGTGTTGAGACTAGGCTTTCAGTGGAAGATAGGAGACAACTAATGCGGCTATTTTCGGAAGAAGAGGTGTGGGAAATAATTTCTCAAATTCCAGCTGATAAGTCTCCAGGACCGGATGGGTTTGCTGGAAGTTTCTATCATGAATACTGGGATGTGGTTGGTAAGGATAGATGGACATGGTAAAGGCGTTCTGGTTATCTGGGAGGTTCTTACGAAAATTGAATCACACTCATTTGGTTATTCCGAAAGTGCCTAGTCTGAGACGGATGACTCAGTTAAGACTAACATCTTTGTGCAAAGTGGTTTATAAGGTGATTGCAAAGCTTTTGATGAATTGGATAAAGATGGCTATGCCGCAGCTTATTAGTCAAAATCAGTCGGCGTTTTGACTGGGAGACAGATTCAGGATAATATCTTGGTGGTGCATGAGATCTTACATTCTCTCAATCACCAACAAGATGAGGATGAGGATGAGGATTCGGTGGCAATGAAGTTAGATATGGCGAAGGCTTATGATCGTGTGGAATGGAGTTTTTTATTGGCAATGATGGATGCTATGGGGTTCCCACCTGAGTTTTTTCATTGTATTGCAAAATGTATTACTACGGTATCTTATAGTGTGTTAATTAATGAAGCGTCCACTAGATTCATTGAACCCCAGAGAGGGTTACGACAAGGGGACCCTATGTCCCTGTTCTTGTTTTTAATTTGTGCTGAGGGGTTTTCGGCATTATTACATAGGAGGGAGGAACGGGGATCCTTACTCGCACCAGGTGCGATGCCTCTATCTCATTTTTTCTTTGTAGACGATGCGGTTATTTTTTGTAACACTACTACAAAAGAGGATATTACTGGCGCTTTAAAACTGACAAGAAACACATGTTAACGTCGGATATTTGGTAAAAAACCGACATTAAATAATGCAATGTCGGTTTGAATAACCGACACCAATACTACCGTCACAAAAGGGCAATGACATCGCTTATTCCCCTTAATCCGCAAGAAGTAAAGTAATATAAAATAAAAATAAACAATAGCGTTGCTTAAAAGCGACATAAGCTCTTACGTCGCTTTTAAGCGACATTAATAGTTGCCATGATGGTGCTCAAAACCGATGTTAAGTAAAAATAAAAAATTAAAAAATCACACCTACTGTCAGTCTAAACCGACATCATCTACATTAACAGCTGGCATGATGGCGCTCAAAACCGACGTTAACTAAAAATAAAAAAATAAAAAAAATAAAAAACGTCTTTAGTTTTTAATGAATATTAATTACAAAAATTTATATCAAAATAATTTACAAACCAAATTTATATCAAAATAATTTACATAATCATCATCCATATTTTACAAACCAAATGTTTCAACTCGCATTCCACAAAGTACCAAAATCTACCTCTCAATGGACATAAATTGAAAACAAACTTGAAAAAGGAAATTCGGAAACTAGAGCTCATAAACTTGTTAAAAATCTAAAGCTCGTTCTTCAGGATTGGAAAATTGTGAATTGACCCGGTGACTCCCTTGGCACCGACGAGAATTGTTTGTCCATCCCATCAGCATAGTTTTCACCCAAGACTAGTTCGATACAACAAACTGTCATACAATAAAAGACACCATAAGACACAAAAGACAGTAAGAAAAGAGGGAGAGCAGAACCAATACTGAAACAATTTCAAGCCTTGTGAGAGATGGTAGTTGTCCCAATGTCGACTTCTTCCTCTTTGAATTGGAGTTCAGCATGTTCATCCTCAAAATGATCCATAGCATATTGAACAAACTGTCATACAATAAAAGACACCATAAGACACAAAAGACAGTAAGAAAAGAAGGAGAGCAGAACCAATACTGAAACAATTTCAAGCCTTGTGAGAGATGGTAGTTGTCCCAATGTCGACTTCTTCCTCTTCGAATTGGAGTTCAGCATGTTCATCCTCAAAATGATCCATAGCAAAACAATATTCAAGAAGTATAACATAAGATTCACTAACACTTAGAGTTTATTTATACTTTCATTAAGTATAACATAAGATTTATCGGTATCCACTAGTGTAAATATTTGAAATTGAAGATCGAGTTAATTCATTGTATTCATATATGGTCAAGGAGTGTAGCTGTAAAAAATCATTAAAATCGGAGTTAAAATAACCGTTAAATCATGATTTTTCGTTGATAACCGTCGAAAAGTTTTATCCCGTTACTTGATCTCTAAATGTTTGTTTTTTGTAATTTTTGGCATATGCGATCTTGAAGTATATACAAATATGTTTGACGGTTGGATCGTTGAAACTAGTTTCGTAGAATGTGTATCCCATCAAAACAATAGATTCACTAACACTTAAGAGTTTATTCATACTTTTATTAAGTATAACATAAGATTTATTGGTATCCACTAGTGTAAATATTTGAAATTGAAGATCGAGTTAATTCATTATATTCATATAGGGTCAAGGAGTGCAGTTGTAAAAAATCATCAAAATCGGAGTTAAAATAACCATTAAATCGTGAATTCACGTTCATAACCGTCGAAAAGTTTCGTCCCGTTACTTGATCTCTGAATGTTTGTTTTTTGCGATTTTTTGCTGATCCGATCTCGAAGCATATACAAACAAGTTTGACGGTTTGATCGTTGAAATTAGTTTTGTAGAATTCGTATCCTATCAAGTTCAATGGTGTGTGTGTATATATATATATATTTATTAAGTAGATTTAAATTTATTTATTTTGTACGTATAACACTTAAGAAATTGAATGGTATGTATATTTAAGCCGATCCAATGGTCACCAATTTTTAGTATTTAATTTAATATATATATATAATTATTATAATTTTTAGGGGTATATTGTTAAATTAATATATATATATATAATTATTATAGTATTTTTTCGGGGTTATAAAAATATTAAATTAATTAGTGTTGCCTAGAAGCGACACCAATACTTTATGTCGCTTAAAAGCGACGCTGTTTTGTTTAAAGCGACGCCAGTATTTGAAATTATTAAATTATATGTCGGTTATAAACGACATTAAATGTTTACGTCGGTTTAAAAGCGACGTAGACATTTTATGACGCTTATAAGCGACACTAAATCCGACGTCATGTTCAATTAGTGTTGCAACTCTCTTATGCGCCACTACATTATATTAAAGTGACACCACCCACTAACACTATATTAAAGCGACACCACCCACTAACACTATAAGTCCCTTTTGTAGTAGTGTAAAGCCAAGGAGGAAGAGGTTATGAAGGTTATGGAGGTGTTACAGTGTTATACGGAAGCATCCGGACAGATTATTAATAAGGAGAAAAGTTCCTTGTATTTTGGGGCAAAGTGTTCGCGACAACAATTGAGGAAACTTGCCATATGTACTAATATTCCAGGTCGACATGAATTTGGCAAGTACTTGGGGATTACTGCAGATTTTGGAGCATCTAAGAAGGCGGTTTTTGAGGGTGTTAAGGAGGCTTTGGAGGGGAGGATAAATGCGTGGGCTGAGCAATTTCTTTCCCCAACCGGGAAAGAAGTTCTTATTAAAGCAGTCGCTACGGCTTTGCCAAACTATGCAATGTCGTGTTTTAAGCTTCTGATGGGGCTCTGTAAGGAGTTGGAATCAGCCATCGCCAATTTCTGTTGGAGGGGAAATAAGGACAAAGGCGGTATGCATTGGGTTTCATGGCAGAAAATGAAGTGAAGTAAGAAGACAAATAGGCTTGTGTTCCAAGACTTACTGGCCTTCAACCTATCTTACTTAGCAAAGATTGGGTGGCAACTTCTGCTAAATCATGGTACATTATTGGGACAAATTCTAAAAGCTAAATATTTTCCAGATCGACCGTTTTTGGAGGCAAAGATTGGGAGACGGTCTTCCTGGGGGAGGTGAAGACAGATGTCTCTTGATTATTGGTTACTGTGTAATCAATGCCATATCACCCTAAGTTGTTATAATGTTTGTTAGTTGGTTAAATGATTTGTTAGTTGGTTAATTAGTTACTTGTGGTTAAGTAAGCTTGTATTGTTTAGTATATAATGCACTTCCACTTACAAATGTAGTTAGTTGTCATTTTCCTCAAATATATAAAACTTTCTCTCTCTCTCTAAACTATCTGTGTTCTTCCTTTTACTCATCCTTTCTTCTTGATTTTCCCTTCAATTCTCAAACACTACAATGTAGTTAACATGGTATCAGAGCCACCAGGCTCACGCCATGGATTCTAGTGGTTCCACTTCCCATTATTTTACATATGTTTCCAGCTTAGTTTCTTTTCCAAATTTTCATTAGGTGTTAGGATAAGCTTCTGGGTGCTTCCGTGATCATTCTTTTAGGTTGATTTGTTTTTTGGTTGATTTCTTTCCGATCAAATTCATGAGTCTCCTCGTGCCCGATTGAAAGCAAGAGATCGAAAGTTGGAGAACCGAGGCAAAGTTCTCGGCTTGTTCGACTTCGGAGAAATGGCGGCTTCACTGATTCCAATCCCATATGAGCTGATGGTTGCGCTTGCTGATGGCAGCGACGAGCATCACGGCTTGATTGCGTATTGGGTATTGCAAATTTTTTTTATGGTTGTTTGTTCACGATAGCAAATCTTGGGAGTTCTTCAGGTTATGATTCTGTGCACTCCAACTGTTTGAAGGAATGGGACAATGAATTCTTGGATCTTTACTCTGTTCTTTGGTATGGAAGAAAGGTCAGACATAGATGCAGTCCACGTGTTTGACGAATTGCTCTGCTTAGAATTTTTCATGTGAAGATTGATGCAAAGTTTGTTTCAAATCGGAGTTTTTCGAGATAGTGGTGTTTGTTTCAAAGTTTGTTGCAAAGATTGATTGCATATTGGGTAGCCTCAACGCCATGGTCAGCTTCTGGGTTCGAGACTGGCAGAAGATGAGAGAGACGCTAAATGCCATGTCGTATCTCCATGGTCACAGACGCTTCCACGACGACATCAAGCTCGGAAACATCTTGGTTGACTCTGATGGGTCTAAGATCGTCGTTTCGGGGTTCAGGTTGTTTTCTGTATCTTTAATCCTTTTCTGCGTATATGGTGTTTGTGAAAATGTCTTAGACATATATTGTGGGATTTTATGCATGATTAAGTGTGAATGCCGATGTCATATGTTGAAAGATGATGAAATATGAGTTCCTGTTAAATGAATGATAAGGCCGATGCCAATGGATTGATGTTCTGAAGATTCCAGTGTTGAATATTGTTAATCTTGAAGTTGAAATTGTTCATCAAGATGTCTGATAAGTCTGTAAGAATTGAAAGTTAGATTTTAATTGCTTGAAGAACTGTGTGATTGGATTCTTTGATTGTACTCTGTTCTCTGCTATGAAAGAAAGATTAGACCTATGCGCAATTCATGTGTCTGTCGAAATGCCCAGCTCAACATTTTCATGTGAAGGTGCTTATTGAGGAGTTTGTGCAGTATGTTTCCCTTATCTTAGCCTATAATTTCAGAGTCTAACCAACTCAGTTGTTAGCATGAATCTACAGTAAGTCTGGTTACACGAAGGGTAGAAGAAGTTGTTAACGGTAAATCCCACGAAGGGTAATCCTACATAAATGTTGATTTTTCAGTTGTTGAAATTGTGAAGGCCAATATCATTGTTCAAAGAAGTTGTTTTTGGTAAAATCCACAAAGGGCGATCCCGTGGTGCTATAGTTAAGGCCGATGCCACACTATAGTTTGTTAATTTTTCTGTTTTTGTAAATATTAAAGGCCGAAGCCAAGTTGAATGAGATTGTTGACGGTGAATCCCACGAAGGGTAATCCCATAAGAAGTTGTTATACCGGCATGAGGGTGTGCTACAACTACTTTATAGAAGGTTGTTCTTGTGTAAAACTCCTGATAGAGGCAGAGGCATACAGGGTGTCTTTATTTGTAAGGCAGTGGAAGAAATTTGGACAGACAGACAGAGGTTTTTGGTCAACAGCTACAAAGAGGTTATGGGGTACACTTGTGTGTGTTATGTTATGATCAGGCCGTTTGCTGCTACTCCACTGTGGTTGTCTGATTAAAACAAAAGGATAATGAGCAAACATTAGTGCCAAAAACTTTTATACATGATTGGCAGGCATAGTAGAGGAGCCCTATGCTGGACCTGGTGCAAGGCAGGCCAGTTTGGATATTGCAAAGATCAATAAGAAGCAGATGTCTCAACTTGCAGGACTCAACAGTTTATCTCATGCTCACATTGCTGCAATCTCAAGCTTGGGAACCTAGCTGAGATTGAGGGGGGATGAAGACAGATGTCTCTTGATTATTGGTTACTGTGTAATCAATGCCACATCACCCTAAGTTGTTATAATGTTTGTTAGGTGGTTAAATGATTTGTTAGTTGGTTAATTAGTTACTTGTGGTTAAGTAAGCTTGTATTGTTTAGTATATAATGCACTTCCACTTACAAATGTAGTTAGTTATCATTTTCCTCAAATATATAAAACTTTCTCTCTCTCTCTAAACTCTCTGTGTTCTTCCTTTTACTCATCCTTTCTTCTTGATTTTCCCTTCAATTCTCAAACACTACAATGTAGTTAACAGGAGGAAGGGTATTATTCAGGGCCGGAGGGTGGGGGATGGTCGGAGTATTCGAATTAGTCATGATCCTTGGCTCCCACGGCCTTATACTTATAAAGTAAGGTCGACACATAGTGATATGCCATTAATTGTGGAGGATCTGATTGATTCAGAGATGGGGCTTGGAAGACTACTTTGGTGCGGACATGTTTTGATGAGGAGGAGAAAAAAATTATCCCTGGGATTGCCTGTTAGTGTGGCAGGGTGCATGGATAGAATAATTTGGCATTATTCTTCAACTGGTGTTTATACTGTTTGAACCGGGTATGGAGTAGCTATGGAGATGCAGGCCAATGGGGAGCTTGGGAGGAAAGGGAGGTGGGTGTAGTCAAGGGGATGACGGTGATCATTGCTTGAGGGATATTTGGAGATTAGCCGTGCCAAACAAACTCAAATTCTTTGTGTGGCGCTGTTGCAATAACTCTTTAGCCATGAGGGTTAATTTGATTCGTCGCCGGATGCATGTGGATAGTATATGTCTAATGTGTGGTGAGGCGGAGGAGACGGAACACCATCTGTTTTTTGAGTGTGCATTTAGCCATGTGCTTTGGTATAATTGTTCTTTGCAGTTGGATATGGGGACTATTGTAGGGAGGGACTTTAGGGACTATTGGAGGGGTCTTTGTATACAGTTTCGAGATAAGGATAGACAAGAGGAATTACTGCAGGAGTGTGTCTTTGTTATATGGAGAATTTGGAAGGCCCTATAGAGATGGTTCACATGGTTAGGAAAAAAAATTTGGAGTTTCGAGTCGCTCAAGGTGTTGAGAGGGTCGACACTGACGAGCTTGTGCTGGGGCAGACAAAAACCTTTGTGGGTCAGCCGGTTAGGTGGAGAAGGCCAGCATTTGGTGTGCTAAAAATCATTTATGATGGGGCTTGGTGCGGGAAGACTGGTAAAGGAGGCTATGGATGGGTTTTGAGAGACTTTGCTGGGACGCTGCTTGCAGCGGGAGGGGTGGGAGGGCTGCTGTTCAGCACGGCAGCAATTGCAGGAGCTGCTGCACTACGTGTTGCCGTACAGGTGTGCATTGAGATGGGTTGTTAGAGTGTGGAGGTTGAATCCGGCCCCCAGAAGCTTATTCGAATCATTGACAAGGAATATGCAATTGATGCTACTTTGGAATGCTTTATTTATGATATTGGGTTGTTGGTATCTCAATTAGGAAGGGTGAGGTTCATGTTTGTTAAGCGGAATAGGAATGCCACTGCTCATGCTGTAGTCTCATATGTTGCTTCATATGGAGGTGTTTTCTGTTGGGATGCTCTGGGTTCGAAGTTTTTATTTAATATTTTAGCGAAAGATGTAAATGTTGCTATTCGTATTTAATAAAGTCTACATTTTGACCAAAAAAATAAAAAATAAGAATACATTGTTAAGTGGCCTTCAAGATATACACATGTAACCAGTAATTACACAACCCATACATTGTCTGTCATGCAAGAATATATATCTAAGCCTGACGTTATTCGACCAACTTCACCCCTCTTCTAAGTCCCAAGTCCTAACTAACTTCTTTCGTTCTTTTGTTTTTTATTTACAATTATCTATTCTAAGATATAGAAGAGCTTTCTTTGGTAAAGCCTAAAACTTTCTCTAATAAAAAAGGTCCAGAACTTTCTCGAGGAATATGGTAACTTACAAAATTCCTTGAAGTCTGACAAGGGCTTTTAAACTTATAAATTATTTAAAAAAAAAAATATATATATATATATATATATATATTTATTCTTGAAATGGGCATATATAAGATACAAGTAATGTTATAGATCACTTCTTAGACTATATTTGCAAATTATGTAATGTGTCACTAATGAAAAATTAGAACGTCAATCAACACTTAAGTAATAATTCAATCATCAACAATCATGTCATGTAATTTATCAAATATGCTTTAAATTGATAGTCTTCCTAGCATTACCCATAAGATATTTCGAAGACCATAACTCCAAGATGAGAGTAATTGCAAATAAATATGTGAAAATGAAAAACAATAACCACATATGTTGTGAGACACTACTAAAAGAGACGGTAGATTCATAGAAACCAATGTATGCAATGTTTTAAGATTCCTTGAAAAATTAAAACTTGTGGAATAAAAAACGTCATACTATTATCTAGATAGTACAAATTATAGAAGGACATTCGGCTCTCCCAGACCCTGCATAAAGCGGGAGCCTTGTGCACTGGGTACGACATAACTTAAAATATCCTTTCATTCTCTTCCCCACCTATAGAAATATCAGGTTGTCATCTTTAAATGTATATGACCTTTATTAAACCCCGTTGTTGTATTTAATTTTTGTTGTGTAATTTTATTTAATCAATCTCACACTAAGGTTTAATAAACAACCTTTTTCTTTAAGGAATGAAACCAAAATTACCTGTGTATGTACCGACCAGTTGGCCAAACGAATTAATTCGTATTTACTTGTTAACTTTACTCATACACATTATTCATTAGTTTCTTGGCCAGTCATATGCATTATTTGTGTTGGAATAACGAAGAAGGCGCAAAACAACTGACATATATTGAACTGATTAGAAAAAGAAAAAAAAAAATTGGGAAGAAACAAAAAATGAATTCATCAGATGAATTGTTGACTAGGTACCATCCCAACAGAATACATTTTGGGATTGATAATGCCAACTAGAAGATTTTATGCTGCAGCTCTCATACCCACGACTTGAAGATTCTATAGTGGTCCACGAGGCATGTTAGGAGTGTCAAAAGAAATGAAATAACTGGGTATTCGTTGGACTCATTGTACAAGACCAAGAATGCTGCCTTTCGCCGGAACGTATCAAACCCCCAAAATTCCAATGCATTTTGAGAGAGGAATTCTGCAATTGACAGTATGTTGACTACGTGTCAATAACAGAAAATGCGGTCCCTTTTGTATATTTCTGGTCTTGAAATTAGATGTTTTCTTCACTTGCCTACGTGAGATGAATTGCATATGTTTTATATTTGTGTGATCAACTGAAGTTAGCATTTTATTCCGATATTATATAGATTACATCCATATCTTTGAGGTTCCCGACTGAAGAGTTGGCTACGTGTAGTCGACCTAGTGGTACATTCTTGTCCATGTACGCTTTGCCGCTACAGCTCAGTCTCTTGGTGACATCATACATGCCTCATCCAAAACTCAGCTACAAAAATTGCATTACTATATATATATATATATGGTTCATCGTATACTATCTGAATCCTGATCCCGATCTATTATACACTTCAACCATCGAGCTTCTTAGATGTGGAAATTTGGCAATCCACCTGGGATAATAGTCCCAAGATGAAGAGGGCGTGTACGAGTGAAGAGAAAGATATAGATTTAGATCATTTAGAAATTAATAGTTAAATACCTTCACCAACAATACTATATGTTCTAACAAATTATTGGATACGCATCTGCATTATTATCGATACATTTTATATATCTAGAAGTTTCCAGAGCAATGTCTCTTCTGAAACTTCCAGAATTGGGAATCGTTTCTGACGTCCAGCATGCATCAAGCAAATCCGAAAACAATTAAAATAACTGGTTGTTGAGCAGGTAACCGGGATTTCAGAAGAGAAACGCCAGAACGCGTGGTTGTTTGAACCACAAGTTCAGCCAGCTCATGTTGAAATTTGGAAAACGTGCAGGAGCAGAAACTTCAATCAACAATAACGTGGCATAGAGGTATATGACTAGGTGATAGCGATTTTGCCGTATATGTAAATAAGTTCAAAATCACATACTTACAAGAATACAAGGATGTTGTAGTATAGATACTCATGCAAGGTTGTTTTCCACATGGACTGAATTAATAATTTATGTTTAAATCTAATTCTTAATTAATAATTTAAAACAAAGTTTAGAAAATATTGATTTTAGAATTTAATATAATAAAAATCAATTTTAAAATAAAAACAATTAAAGAAATTAACTAGAGAACAATTTAAAGAAAATCAATTTGTAAAAGCCTTAGGGTTCAGCCGTCACCTTAACAATCTTACGTACTTCTTTCAATTACTTATGAATTACCCATGCATATTTTGAAGGTTAGGTTTTCCTAAGATATATTCTATTTGGAACCTCCAACATAGAACGTATATCTAACATGCAACCCGTCCGGACGTTCGAATCAAATATGAACATGAAAGACTCATTAAGTTTTATAAAAACCCTTTAAAAAACCATGCAACCCTTAAGACGTGGTGTTCATCTCAAGCGAAATTACAATTATTAATCTCAAGAAGCCAGCGTCAATTTCAGGGAACCTTCCAACCAAAATTGCATCAAATTACTTTTCTAAATATCATAATGGTGATCAGGCATTAAGACAATTAGACAGTTAATTCAAAGTATGCATGCATAATATCACAAGTAAATTTTAAAAAAACTATATATTCTTACTAAGGCTCATGGCCTCGCCCTAGCAAAAGAAACTAGCTACGAACAATCATAAAACAAAATATTATTAAAAACAAGGATAGAAAACACCTTGAAAATAAACTTGAATCGTGAAAAGTTAAGTAATGTGTTCTCCTCTCTCCTCTTTTCCTAAAACCCTAATGGCTGAATATCTTTATTTATACTACTACAAAATAAAACCCTAAAAGGTTTTTGAATAAAACTAGGAAACATAATAAAATAATAAAACAAAAAATAAAAGGTTTCCTTAAATTAAAATTCGGAATTCTCAGAAAATTAGTCTTTTGACCAACCCAGTCAACTCCGATTTGGTCTCAAAAGTTCTCTTTTGAAAGCTTGAACCGTCCCCTACAATCCTCAGAATGAATGTTCCTCAAAATATGCCATCTTGACCTCCAAAATACCCAAAACGTCGAAAAACGTCAATCTTGGAAAGATGCGTGTTGGGTCTTTATTTATTGCCACGGTCAAATGGTTTGGTAGAAATATCTAGAAATTTGACACAATCATCTCGAAAGACTCATGAACAACGTCTATTGGAATCACTTCAAAATTCATCCGTTTGATCACTTTTTGCTCCAGAGGAAGTCGAATGTCCTACATTAGAAATATAATTCAAAGTATTAAAATTCACACATAATAACTAATAAATTATTACTGAGATTAGGGTAAAATATATAGTATAATTTCAACTCGTCACTAGGTATAAGAGATTTCCAATTACCAATTACCAAAAAGATTAAATAAGATAAATAGATGTTCCCTAATAAGATATAATAATTGTAAAGTTTGTGTATCACCATCATTTGAGAGTGGTAAGCAAAAATATAAGTTAAAACTTCGTATAACCTTCTTGATGAAAATCACGGAAGATTTCTTGGGATTGGATTCTTCGATGCTTGTTTTCTCCTAAGGAAACATAAGAAACGTGTATATTTTGTATATTGACGTCGAATGGTGACTATTGCTTTTTTCTGGTGCACACACTTTCTATATGTAGTCGATCATGGTTGGGCTAGGAACAAGTTTGCTTTTTTCTGGTGCACACACTTTCTATATGTAGTCGATCATGGTTGGGCTAGGAACAAGTTCAAATATATTAGATGTAGCGTTTTATCTTTAATTGTCTCGGTACTTTTAGTAGTAATCACACTAACTCTTTGTTTTATAGATTGCCTAGGTACTTTTCTATGTGGGATTAAGTCTTATTATCGAGTATCTCCATCTTGAAGAACCTGTCCAAGTTAACCATCCATTGAATGTATGGCACGATCCATTGCCGCTTTGCCACCGATTATGATTTTCTTGAGTCTGCTCCAGTTTTTGTTCGGAGTTCGGACGTTTAACCTGAAAGAGTTTTTATCATTCTAATAGAAAAACAAAATTAATAATTTAGAAAGTGTATTGGGTGCCCATCAATCTTACTTTGGTCAAGTGGTTTGTAATTCTAAAACAAAGGAAGCCCACCAAATAGCAAGGCCGAGTTAAATGCACGGAGAAACCCAACACAAACAGGAAGGGTAGCAAGGTCCAGGAGGCTTTTTGCATGCAGCCAATTAAGAAATTATATATTATATATCTCTATATACTAAAACCCAACCACGTGGTACTGTGGATGACTAGTGGTGGGACGATTTTGTCCCTGGCTTTTTCCTCCGGCTGTTCTTCTCTTCGGTTTTTGGGGTGCGAAAATCCCGGTTTTGTCCATGCTGGACGCGTGTTGGTAAGGGAATGATGCTGAATTTATGCGTGTTAGTCATCTGGGAAAGGAAGAAAGATGGAAAAGCAGAGCTCTTTCATTTGCTTCCACAGATTTCTTGAGCTCTCTCTCAAGCCCGAACCCTAGCCTCCGCAAGCGAATCAGGTTTGTCTCTCGCTTTTTTCTCTCACATATTTTTTTTTCAATTCGGGACCGAATTTTGATCATCGTTGGAGCTCCTGCTTCCACTTCTTTTTCGTTTTTCTTTTCCTTTCGTCTCTCTCTCTCTCTCTCCGTCACGATTCTCACCTTCTTCAAATTTTCAATTTAATTCGAAGAAAATGTAACCCAAAAAAGCTAGGGTTTCTGGTAAGTCTTATCTCAACAGTATACTTTGTTTGAATGTTTTATTTGAGTTGTTTGAATGTTTTATTTTACTTGAACTAGAGTCTCTGTGTTTCCCTTTGCTGATCGTTGTTTCTTTCGAGCTTTCAGTTTTTGGTGCCTGGTGGATTCCGGCTAGCTCCGCAGCGGTTAAACCATAGAAATCATCATTCATCGGGTCTTTATTTCGATTCCTCGGTGTGCTGGTCAAAATACCAAACTTTCCAGGTTCGAAACCAAAAAGCATGTTTGCAAATGGATTTCCTCGCTTTTACAGATTAGTTTTGTGTTTGATGCATGTTCATTTTTTTCTTTTTAATAATTTTGGTTATCTGATTTGTAATATTTGTTCTTCATTTTTATTAGATTTTCAGGTTTTTTTTTTTGGGGGGATTTTTTGTTCTGCTGAAATTACACTTGAAGCCTGCGAAGACCTCTGTGTTTAAGGTGAGTGGTTTTGAAATTCCATGGTTTTGATTCTACTTGCAGCCTAAGGTGTGATCTTAGATCTGAAATTTCCAAGCTTTTTTATTAATCTTAACCCAGATTAATTAACTATAATTATTATTCTTATTATTTTTTTTCCGGTTATGAAGCTGAAGTGGCTAAAGTTAAGAAAGAACTTTTGTGAGTTAAAGTCTTCATATTTGAAAGTTGAATCTCAGCATTTGAAAGGCTTTGTGAACGTGTCCTCGATTGTGTAGCAAACCTTCATAGCAATTTGGGGTAAGTTTTCGCATGTACGTGTTACTTTGTTTCTGTTTGTTCATTTTCTTTAGCATTTTTGTGCAATTTTTTGGAAGCCTAAATGATTCAGAATTGGAATTTATGTGTAAGGATACGAGATACGCCATTGATTCAGTTGTGATGCACTACGGGGTGAAGTTTCCGTGCTGGGCGTTGTCTGATCTGTCGTCGTTTCAGCAAACTTTGGAGGAGATGCTTATGACAAGAAAATTTTGGAGCTGGGGAAGTGTTTAATCTTTGTTGGGTTTATGTCAATTCTTCTCTTCTCTTTTTTAATAATTATTTGGGCTATTGTTTTACTTTAGTATGTTTTACCATTGGATCTTGGACCTTTGATTTCTGTAAAACATGTTATGGTGAGTATCACTTCGATGTTGATATAGTTTATTTTGTTGCAGAGGATATGAAGAAGTGGAAAGGTACCTGATGGAATGGGAGTTTTGCTGCTTAAGACAAAGAATAGTAACTTAGTTATTTCATTTGCTTTTTGGCTGTTTCATTTGCTCTGTGCAATGCATCTTAGTTTTTTCAACTCATAGATAGTTTAACCCATGATATGTCTTCACATTGTTCTTGGATATCATTAACTACTCCGTGCAAAAGGTGAAACTGAATATATACAACAATTTTCTATTTGTGCATCAATAGATTACCGTGACTAATTTAAAGAAATTGTTGCAATTTGGTATCAATTCTGTTCAGTTGTTTGGAAGCATGACTATGTCTGCAAGAGATTTATTGAGGATCCAGATTGCATCATGTTCTTAATGAGCTTGAAAGAGGAGTTGCTCTTCATCTGACAATTGCATCGCATGTGAGTAATGTCTTCTATCACAATTTTTAAATTGTGTTTTCGTGTCTAAATTATTAAGAATTAAGTTATACATAAGGGGATTAAGTGATTTAAAGACATTGCATTTTAGAATAGGTTTTCTTAATTGACCCGTGGTCCAGTTCTGCAAAGTGTTCCCAACTATACAAACCAAAAAATCTATGTTAGTATCTCTAATATTTTCTTCTCCATTGCAAAATTATGAAAATTATGAGATTGGTTTGGAATTTGATTATTTCAATTTGTTTTTCTGGATTATATTTCAAGGTCAGTCGCTAAACTCTCTCCTTTTTTATTGGTTTTTGTTATTAGATTATTCTTTATTGCTTTGGATTTAAGCTATTGTTCAATGTCTTTTCATATGAGTTCTACTTTTTGCATCGTTCTTTTTTGTTATTAATGTTGGATTGTGATAGGAGCATATTTATGCGACTTAGTTGGCTTGTTCTTGTGCATTTATGTAGTGTTTCCTTAGTTATTTTAATGTTTAAAGTCATTTTCGTGTGTTTTCAGATTTTATGGACAAAGTAGGCAAGAAGATGCATTTTGGAGCAAAATGGAGCTTGGAATGCATGTCACATATTTGGGCAAAAGTGGATGGACGAATTTGAGAACTAAAGAGACCAAGAATGTGAAGAATTATGGTCCAAAAGATGAAGAACTCAGCCCAAAAATTTGTCACCCCAACTTGCCTTCATTGCCATGCAAAACAACATAGAATTCCCTTTGGATTCCCATGCCATGCTTGATCACTCTTGTCCCCTACATAATTTCTGATTTCATGCTTCAATTCATTTAATTATTACACTTAATTGCTTGATACCTCTTGTTCCCTTCACCCACAAAATTTTATACAACTTTCACAACCATAACATGCACTAATTGATGCTCCATCATTCACATTTGGAATCCCATGCCTTGTGTACCACATGTTGCTGCACCTTTGACCCATTTATTGACACATTTTCACCTCCCTTTCCATCTCTATGCAATGTACACAATCATTCATGCCCCCTAGCTACAAGACCACTCCATTTTACCCTTCACACTTTGCATCATCACTTCATTTTCACCCTTGGACCATTGCACACCACACTCTTTGCCGTGCATTCTCCCTAACCTAACCTGATTCTCTAATGTTTTTGGGGCCTATATATACATGTTTACATCCCTTGGCAAAGGGTTCACACTCTCATATTCATCATTCATCACAGAAAATTCGTCCATACAACCTCTAGGTAGCAAAACACCCCAAAAACACCATTCTAGTGCCTAGAAAACATAACAGCCACTCCATCTTCTTCCACCCTCTTTGCCTAGTTCTCCACCACCCTCCAACCCTCAAACACTCCTCCACACTTACCCTAAACCTTTCCATACCATTCCCCATCAATTCTACATCATAAAACTACCCAAAAATCCGTCCACAAAGCAATCTGCCGCAAGCAAGCAAAGGAGAATTCTTGGATGCACTTGCTACCCAAGTTGGAGCATTTTAGGTGTTTTCTTTCCTTTGATTTTAATGTCTAATTTTATGTATCTTTGCTTTGTGAGTATGAGGAACTAAATCCCTCTTAGTTAGGGGGTGATTCGAAACCATGTTCATACTTGCAATATGATTTGATTACATCCAGTTGTGATTCATAAGTTGTGAATTCAATTTACTTATCCGATCGTATAAAAAATGATTTGTGTATGTTGGTTGAGAGTGCACGCTTAATTTTCATGCATGAATTTAACGCTAGAATATAAGGGAGTTTCACCTAATCGTTATGAACTTATATTCACAAGTAGTGAAGGTTGCTAGTCACAATCACGTTAAGTAAATTCTTGGCATAAGTTTCATGCAAATCA
This sequence comes from Malus sylvestris, assembly GCF_916048215.2. Lineage (NCBI taxonomy): Eukaryota > Viridiplantae > Streptophyta > Magnoliopsida > Rosales > Rosaceae > Malus > Malus sylvestris. The sequence goes on along the minus strand of NC_062264.1, from coordinate 33,193,520 downwards.
TAGTAACGAGTGCCTCGTCAATGCTTATGTTTTTCATAGAACTTAATGATTCTTGCTTGTATCTCTATTATGCAATTCATGTAGGGAACTTGTAGGGAATGTTTTGGGTTGTCGTATGCAATCATCCAACCCAATAACTTGTGGAAAAACTGAGGGTTAATTAGTGCAATTCACAGTTAATTTGGGGCGTTGAGTATTCATAGCTTATCGAAAAGCAACTGGAAATCGTTTTGTATGCAAATGTGACATGTGTGGAGAAGAACCTCCTAGCTAGCCTTCCATCCATAAGTTTCATTCAAATTCATTTTACAATCTGTTTTGATTCACTTAAATTTGTCTAAGAATTTGTTTACTTTGTTTTTGTCTTAATTTAATTATTTTCGTCCAAAATCAACCCCATCTTATTTCTTTGAGTCATATTAATTAGAACTTGTCTTAGATTATGTTTTTAAGTGTTTTAGTTCATTAGAAAACCAAAATTCGTCCAAGTTTGTGTTAGAGTCCCAAAACTGCCCAGATTGTGTGTTTAAGGTAGTTTTGAGTGTTTAGGGGTTGTTTTGAGTCTTTTGGTTTGTTTTAGTGTTTTAAAGTATAGTTTTGCATCCTTTGAGTCTAGTTAGTGTTTTAAACTTTGTTTTTACGTTTTCAAGTCAGTTTCCAAGTGATTTAGCAATCCCTCCTAATCCCCGGCCTAGAACGATCCCTACGTACATACTTTACTACAATTGATAAAAAGAGGGTTTAATTTATGTGCTTATATATTTCGCATCAGATTTTTGGCTTATAGATTTAGAGTGGGTTGCTTTAGATTTTACTTTGAGTGGCTTGCGAATTGATTGCTGGGCTTTAATTTAGAGCACAATCTAATCAAATGAAGGGCCAAGAGTTTCTATTTGAATGATGGTCCTAGATCATTTCATTCATTCCAGAAATGTTTCTGAATTTGAAGACTTAAAATCTAGACTAAAGAGTAGCATTATCTTGGATTGCCTATCTTAGCATGATGATTTTAAATTACAAACAACTTTGAAATTTACATTTGGAGTGTATTTTCATGTACAGGACAAGGTGTGGATTAGATAGCAGGATCTGGTTGGAAGACAAGATTTTGTGAAAGAAAGGGTAAGAAAATGCTGATGAATTTTCTTTGTTGATCTGTGCATGTAAGAGCTTTTATTGATTATTTTGTTTTCTTTTGGCCATGTAAAATCTCTGTACATAGAGTTCACAATACATGCATAGTTTTTCATTGTTCTAAAAATTTTAAGTTCCTATAAATCTTTTCCTGCATTTATGAATTCTAAATAAATGCAAATCATACAAATAATCAGTGGATAAAATTATTGGCTTATATGCACTAATGAAATATGCCAGCCTTTCAGCTTCTACCTAAGGGTGTTTTTTAAGAATGATGTAATTAAAGCAATTACATGCTCTATTAAGTATTTTTTTCTTGGTAAGTGCCTAAATGTTTACACTTTCAGTTTAACAAAAAATGATAAATGGAGACAAAGTTGGAACCTAATAAATCAATATTAGCAAACCCATAAACTTATTTCGTGATTATCACGATATTGTTTCAATATTCTACTTTTGCTTGCAATTCCGTTCTCTCTAGGACATTAAGGTGCATTTTTGGTTTTTAAGTTTCACCGCCAGATAACAACTGTTTGATTGTGATCTCTCTGTGAGATTGGATATATGATTAAAAAATTCTGTTAACAAATGTTAATTGTGATCCAATTGTTTTTTCAATCATGTAAGGAGATGCAATCTAAGCGACTGCAAAAGATGTCGACTATGCTTTGGTTGATCGAAAAATAGAAACTGCACCTCTGTATTATGAGAGGAAATGGAAAGCAATTTGTCTTAGTTTTGGAATGTACTGGAATTAAAGAAGCTAACTCAAGGTGCTAACTTTGAATTTCCCTGAAATATCTTTTTTTTTTATTAATTATTTAGACATAGAAATTCTCCATGTTATTTTTATTAATTATTTATTTCGGAGTGAAGTGAAAATCTGTAAATGCGGATTTGTGTTTATTTGCCCAGCTGCTATTTCAAAGCTGGAGGAGGCATTGTTGATTAATCCTAGGAAATATGATGCTCTGTGGTGCTGGGAAATGCTTAAACTGCTTGCGAATTATGCACTCCGGACTAGAATGAGGCAAAGGTTCCAAAATGTGTTGTACTGCTTCCAAAAGGCTTTCAATGAGGTACTTCCACTTACAAATTTGTTATTCTTGGAATTTGTAATCCCGCAGCAACGCGCGGGCATTACTAGCTAGTATATACTAAAAGAGAAGGGAATTGTTATTAGCATTTCAAAAATCTCATTCTAAACTCTAAACTTTCTATATTAGGAAAGAAAAATACACTTGTGAGGAGTATAGAATGAGATTTTTGGGAGTGCCAATAACAGTTTCAAAGAGAAAATGAACTAAAACACAGTTCATTCAACAATGTTCTTCCATTTTTGCCCTTCAGTTGTTCTTCAAATCTTGCTTTTTTGGTATATTACACATTAAAAGGACGGTTTTAACCCTGGGTGTCCAATAGAAGTCTCCCGACTTCTTCCTCAGAAATCGCAGAAATCAAAAAGGAAAAAACTGTGCTCTGCAACATGATCGGTGATTTCGATTCCGCTTCATGAGATTTGTGCTATCTTTGCTTCCTCATCTGTTCAATCTCCTCGCCGCCCCATTGGGCTCCCAATTTCTGTAGCCTTTGACATGTAATTAAATCTCAATTCTTCTCAACTACCCAAAAGCCAAATATTTGATTTTTTTTTGTTATGCTTTGTTACTTTGTTGAAATTTGGTGGTGCATGTAATCATCTTTAATAATTTCTAATCAGATTACAAAAACACACATGTAAAGGAATTTTGGGAAAGGAGGAGAGAGAAAATATTTAAGTTCAATTTTTTTTTTTTATTGTGTTAATGATTTTTTAGAGGATATTTTGAGAGTCCGGAGTAGACCTGGCAGTTTCTGACACGACATAGTGACACGTTACGAAAACGACACGAAAATAACAGGTTTTGGGTCAACACGATAACTTATCAGGTCATTATCGGGTGACCCGTTAATAATGGGTTCTTAATGGGTATACACGCAGGTAACACGTGGGTAACCCGTTTCAACCCGTTAAGAAAAAATATATTTTTGATAATTTTAAAGTTTAATTACTAAAAGATTTATTATAAAATACAATAGCCATATTAATATATACAATATATTCTATATTAAATATATAGTTTTGTATTATTATTCTATATAAGTTTAAAAAAAAAGTTTTAGTCATTATTTATTTTTATTATGAGAGTTCCTTATTATCATTACTAGGATAAATTTTACTTAACATGTTGTTGTCCAAAATTAAAATAAACTAATATAGTATTTGTATTGGCAAGAACTAAGAATACATACATACAAGTATGAAAAATATGAAAGAATATATAAACACTCGTGATTCATCATTATTCCTTCATAAGTAGATAATGGTTACACTTACATTATCATTTAGATTTTTAAAATCCTCCAAACCTTCATGAATAATGTTTTTTATTGGAGGGCAAAATTAATAATAATTATTGTAGAAGTGTAAAAAATGTAAAGAAAAAAAAATATACAATCACTCATAGTGACAAACTTTAGAACTTTCATGAAGGGGTGAGCTTCGAAATCCAACACTATAATTCATAAACCTTAAATTTATATTTAACCGTCGATTGTCATTTACGCTTTATTCTTCTTACTGAATTTCATTTTTAAAATTTTCTTTTTTCAAAGCATAATCATTTGGCGGGTGTAAGAAGATGAACGGTTCAGATCTTTGATATCATGTTTCGATATTTACAGTTAACTGAAATATGAGTCGTTGTCATATAGTTTGTAGAAACTTTACAAACATCAAGCAATATTTTTACTAACCGTAAAACTCTGAATATAAGATCAATGATCCAAACCGTTCATCTTCTTGCATCCTCTAATAGATCAAGTTTTCAAAAAAGTAAATCTGAAGAAAAAAAAAATTTGATGAGTACAATGAAGCGTAAATGTAAACAACAATCAACGGTTAAATTTTGATCTATGATTTTGTTTGGACCCGATTTTACGCCGTTGGCCCAAGCAATCGAGGTCGTTGAGTAAACATGGTTCTTAATCGTCAGATAAGAAAGTTAAGATAATTTGCTATTTTTTAATCATAATAATTATCTTTTAATAAATTATCTTAGTTTTCTTGTAAAAAATAAATTATAGAGATTCTTGGACTCTTCACTTGGCCTAACATGGATCTGCAAGCCGAAGATAATGGTGGATAGGAGACCTAAGCAGGCTAGGATGTTGTCAGATGATGGAAGACTTGCATGCCGTGTGAAAAGCTACAAGTTATATATATGTAGGTTGTATAGTCTGCATACCCATCAGCCTATACCGTGCAAAAATCTCCCAGACTATATGGTTATAGTTATATATATATATATATATATATATATATATAATGGTGGTTATTTTGATGAGAGCATTATTTGAACCAATCCAAGTGTGCAGGATATCTTGGGATTTGATGTGATAAGACTGAGCACAAAGATTGAATTTGGTTGCATTTTTTACTGAGTTAAAAGTCTTGGGAATATAAGGCTTATATGACGCAATTGGTGGAAGAGTTATAGTACATGGCAAAAGCTTATATCAGCTTATCAACCAACGCGCATATGTCCCTATAAATACAAAGAGGGTGCACCATTCAAAAGATCTCCAATTGAACACACAAAACTGCCCTGCGCAAACCTTCTCAACAACTTTAAGATTTTTTTATTTTCTTTTTCGCCGACACATCTTCAGTTGGCATAAACATCATTGTGGAGGCAACCGGTGATATCTTCAGTTGGCATAAACATCACTATCGCCGTAGAATTAGCCGATCTCGTAGCATCTTTAGTTGGCATAAACAGCACTGCGTCAAGGGCGACTGGTTACCTATCAAAGTCTCAGTCGAGAAGGATTTCCGAATCCTTGTTGGTCGAGGTCATCTCATCAGCCTTCTCGACGAAGTGAGGTGTTACGAGTTATTACATTCGGCACATTGGAAGCCGAATTTGATATTGAACTTCGCTAAGTTAGCAGCCTTGTCTTCAGGCTCTAGAACCCGAAGGTTAAGACAAGTTCTTTCCTCGGTCGCAATCGTAAGACTTAGACGTCGGCCGCACACCCAACGCAACATCAACATATTTTACTCCTCGGCCGAACTCGGTCGACGAGTTGGCACACCCCGCACACAACTGAAGGATGTAGTTAGCTCATAGATTACTCGGCCTGCGTGCCACGTAGGCTTGGTAGATTTTAGGGTCAACATTTTGGCATGCCCAGTGGGACCCAGTGCTAAAACTACAAAATTCACATTATAGATCAAGATATTGATTCGGCTCCATTTAGCCGACTGCACAAGCTCCTGGAACAATTGAAAAAAACACAATGAGGAAATGAAAAGATCTTTGGAAGTGGGAAAAGTTCTTCGTGGCCATAAAGAGATGCAAATATCATTCGCTCACATGTTGAGAATAAAAGCTCCTATTACCCTCCAAGAGCAATAGGTAAATGAAGACATGGCTCAATTTAATGCCTGGTTGGATAGAGAACATTTTCCTTACGTTTTCGACTACAAATCAATTCCATTTGATGAATGGTTGGTTGAAAAAATCGGGGGGCAATTTTTCGCTCTGGACACAACCAACATTCGGCCTAAGAAGATTGTCGAGACGGCTGAAGAAAAACTTATGCCACCTGTTGTCTTGGTCAAGATTGGAAGTGTGGTAGGCCTAGAAGCAAAAGTTCAAGTTTATGAGCCAAAAGTCAACCCAGAAAATGATTCGTCATAGGAGTGCTCTAATGACGAACAAGGCCGAGATGTAGGCCTAGCCGAAAAAATCACGCCAATCGATATGATTATTGGTGATAAAGCCGATATGGAGAAATCCTGTTTGGCTAAGTTGTGGAAAGCAGAAATTGGCGAAGTAATTATGCCTGGGGGGCATAATAATTGTTTAAAACATTCGGCGGTCAAAAATGAAAAATATTTCACCAAGTCAAAAATATTTGGAGAAACTTCTTTATTCGGCCTAGAGCAAAATCATTTTGAAAATTTTGATATAAACAGATCTCGACTTGGGATAAAATATTGTTGGCCTCCTCCTCTTTATTAGTTCGGTCCATTTTCGTTTTCTTTTATTACGAAAAGAGATAAATTAATTTCTTAATGATCTGGCTAATTAAGCCGATGCATAAGAAATTAAAGGGGACGACAACAGTGCGGCAATCCAAATATGTATATATCAATTGGCCGAGGAAGGCAATTCAAATATATATATATATATATATTAGTTGGCTGAGTATAAAAAATGGAATGAAGGACATGATGGAGATATGCATGGCAGATGGCATCATGTCAGGATTTGGGTTTATGGCTTACATCAAGATGCCACTACCGAGAAGAAAAGAGTGGGATCACACATGCCGAGCTCGAAGGATTGGTGCTAAGCACAGGTTCATTTTATAAATGTGTGTGTGCTCGGCCAGGATCCCGTTTATATATATGGCAGCTGCATGGCTGGCAGGTCACATCAAACAATCATGTACTTTTATATATCTGTACTTATAGGCAGGCCGAGCTTCAGGAACGAGTTTTATCAATCTTGGCCCTAGTTCTTCTCGGCCTTATTGTACTCTCGACCTTGACCCATCAGATGTTAAAGTAGAATGCATGCATATGCATGGAAGAGACAAACGGTGAATTAGCAGAAGAAGATCACGACATTGGCAGAACATACATGTTATTGCCGAGGAACAAAATTTGTTTCAAAAATACGACGAAACGTTGTCGGCTACGAACACTTAATTTCCTTAACCATTCGGTTTACGAGTCGAAGCTCAAGGAAACTAAGGGGCAATGTTTGGACCCGATTTTACACCGTCGGCCCAAGCAATCGAGGCCGTTGAGTAAACATGGTTCTTAATCGTCGGATAAAAAATTTAAGATAATTTGCTATTATTAAGAGATAATATTATGGTTTTTAATCATAATAATTATCTTTTAATAAATTATCTTAGTTTTCTTGTACAAAATAAATTATAGAGATTCTTGGACTCTTCACTTGGCCTAACATGGATCTGCAAGCCGAAGATAATGGTGGATAGGAGACCTAAGCGGGCTAGGATGTTGTCAGATGATGGAAGACTTACATGTCGTGTGAAAAGCTACAAGTTATATATATGTAGGCTGTATAGTCTGCATACCCATCAGCCTATGTCGTGCAAAAATATCCCAGACTATATAGTTATATATATAATGGTGGTTATTTTGATGAGAGCATTATTTGAACCAATCTAAGCGTGCAGGATATCTTGGGATTTGATGTGATAAGATTGAGCACAAAGATTGAATTTGGTTGCATTTTTTACTGAGTTAAAAGTCTTGGTGAATATAAGGCTTATATGACGCAATTGGTGGAAGAGTTATAGTACATGGCAAAAGCCTATATCAGCTTACCAACCAACGTGCATATGTCCCTATAAATACAAAGGGGGTGCACCATTCAAAAGATCTCCAATTGAACACACAAAACTGTCATGTGCAAACCCTTTCAACAACTTTGAGATTTTTTTATTTTCTTTTTTTCCGACACATCTTCAGTTGGCATAAACAACATTGTGGAGGCAACCGGTGATATCTTCAGTTGGCATAAACAACACTGTCGCCGTAGAATCAGCAGATCTCGCAGCATCTTTAGTTGGCATAAACAGCATTGCGTCGAGGGTGACTGGTTACCTATCCAAGTCTCGGTCGAGAAGGATTTCCAAATCGTTGTTGTTCGAGGTCATCTCATCAGCCTTCTCGGCGAAATAAGGTGTTACGAGTTACTACATTCGGCACATTGAAAGTCGAATTTGATATTGAACTTCGCTAAGTTAGCAGCCTTGTCTTCAGGCTTTAGAACCCGAAGGCCGAGACAAGTTCCTTCCTCAGCCGTAATCGTAAGACACAGAAGTCAGTTAAGCACCCAATGCAACATCAACATATTTTACTCCTCGGCCGACGAGTTGGCACGCCCCGCACACAACCGAATGACGTAGTTAGCTCATAGATTACTTGGCCTGCGCGCCACGTAGGCTTGGTGGATTTTAGGGTCAACAGATTTATATGATTATAGTGACAAATTTCGAAGTTAAGCTCTTCATGAAAGTTGTAAAGTTTGTCATTACGAGCGTTTATATATGTTTTTACACTTCTACATTAATTAATAAACCATTAAAGACTTTAGGTAAGTGAAAATATACTTAAAAGAAAAATGCGTTTTTATGTTTTGGATGTGACAATATGGTATGTATATACTTATTTAGTATTATGTTTTTCATTTGATTATTTATTGGTTTAAAATATATTTTCCTTATCGGGTAACGGGTTGGGTTATATTACCTGTTAATATTATCGGGTCGATTTCAGGTCGGGTCATTTTACCTGTTTATTTTAATGGGTGTTACACGACATGGCCCGTTAAGATATCGGGTATGACACGAAAACGACACGAAAACGACACGAACACGGAAAACACGACACGAATGCCAGGTCTAGTCCGGAGGCCATTGCATTTCCCAATTCCTATATTAGTTTGAGAGTATTTATATAATTCTGATTAAACATTTAAGTGAATTATTCTTTTTTATTTGTAAATAAATAACAGTTGAAACCCTTGGTTTTTTTAAGCGAAGGTGAGCAATCATTGAAACCCTTGGTTTGATTTTCGGAACTCCTTTAATTTGCATTTTCGTTTGATAAAAATTGAAATGTATGTTTGGAATGTGATCTCCTTAATTCAATGATCTGCTGAATAGACTCATCTCAAACTGACCAAAAACCTATATAGAGAAAAGATTCGTATTAGTCATCTTTTATTTTAGTAGCTAGTGAATTTTAAAAAGTGTGTATTGTTTTGTGCTTCACTCTGATACTTCAGATATTGTCTCATTACCATTTTGACTTCCTTTCCATTACCATCTGTTTGGCTACCAAGAAAACTGTCAAAAACACTAGAGGAATAGAGAAATTTAAGCCTTACCCTTTCTATTGTGTATCTCTAGAGAATATGAAATCTTTAATTTGTTCATTCTGTCTCGACTATTAACAGAAATGCAGAAAAACACAGAAATGCAGAAAGAGCATGTATCGAAGAAATGCAGAGAGAGAGAGAGAGAGAGAAAGTGATTGATTACATTGATATTAAATTAATTTTTAAAACTATGAGAATACAATTTATATAGCCATCATAACTAGCTTGCAGCCTAAGCTATTTAACTAACTAATTCGATAACAACTATAACAAAGCAACCACATTCTCAATTGTCTAACTAACTATTGTTGAGCTGGAATGATATATTCAACATCCCCCCTCAATCTCAACTAGGTTTCCCAGTTTGAGATTGAATGAATGCTTGAGAAATGCTGAACAATGAAATCCTTCTTGTCCATGTACTCCTAGCCCTGCTCCCATCATCAATTAATCCTCTGTTCTTGGTGTTTAAAGGTGTCTTCATGCATCTGCATTATCAATTTCATACTCATCAATCAACCCCTCAAATTGATTTCTTCACCGCTGTAGCTACTTTTTTCACAGATTCCAATATTTCACAGTCAACATTCCTAGAAGACCTTCAATTTTCACAGATTCCACTGTATTTTCAGACATTTTGATTACTCTGACCAAATCCTTCTTCGTTTACAATCGAGAATGATCAAACAACAAACTTTACAATCACAGAAATCAAGAAACACACCCCTCTTCGGCAATCGGCCTTAATGGAGTTGCACACAATAACAACAAACAAAACTTTTCAAGAATGTTACTCCGACTATCGGCCTTTAAGGAGTAACACACAATATCTGAGATAGAACTTTCACTCCGGCTATCGGCCTTATGGAGGAAACACATTGCATTCAACACACTATTGGCAATCAGCCTTTTTCGAGTGCACAAATCTCAAACAACCAAGAACTAATCATGCACTAGAAAGGAATGGCTATCGGCCTTTGTATTCCTTCAACAATCTCGTAGAAAATGGTTATCGGCCTTAACAGATAAACTTGCATACAAGAAACCCTATCGAAGAAACAATTTTTTTTTTTTTTTTTTACTACGGCATTTAAGCAAACAGATAGAGTGCAAAATTTAGAAACAAAACTTGAGACTAAAGCTCGTGATTGGAAAACCCCATTGGAGAACCTCCACCAAACCACCATGAGCGGAAGATGATGGCCACCAAGGAACGCACACGGCGATCTTTGTCATAGCAGATTCACAACAACTAAAGAACAAGATCAAGAACCAAAACTTCTTCGGCAATCAGCCTTCAAAGAAGATTTCATACTCCGGCAATCGGCTGAGACAACCCATCAAACAGCTGGAGTGCACAGATCTTTTCCCTGTTGAAATACCCGGATTCGAGCACCAAGAACCTTCACCAAGAATAGCAAATCGTCCCACACAAACAGAGCAATAACACAGTACGCGCGGAAGAACGAAGACGGAAAAAGCACCAAGGATCGACCTTCAGCAATGATACCATATTAACAGAAATGCAGAAAGAGCATGTATCAAAGAAATGCAAAGAGAGAGAGAGAGAGAGAGAGAGAGAGATACTGAATTAATTTTTACAACTATGAGAATACAGTTTATATAGCCATCATGACTAACTTGCAGCCTAAGCTATTTAACTAACTAATTTGGTAGCAACTATAACAATGCAGCCACATTCTCAACTGTCTAACTAACTATTGTTGAGCTGGAATGATATATTCAACATCGACTACAGTATCCGGGACAATTATTACAATATAATGAATATTTTCTTGGATCTGTTTGTTTTCATTAAGAAATAGTAATTAGATATTTGTGAAGGCAATTATCATTAGAGGGTTTTTAACTGCACTTTTTTAAGCAGTACGGGAAACGTAAGAAGGATATAACTATAGCACATATGAATCGGCCAGAATTAAGTCACTCTAATGATATCGATCTTCCCCGGAGGGAAGAATGAATAACAGATTAATAATGCAATAGTTACACTGGCCTTCTTAATAATGGTAATATAGCTGAAGTTCACAGCAGCACTCTTACTTGGAGACCTGCAACATCATCTGTTGCCAATAGGGTTATAAAACCAAAGTCCGAATGAGCTCCAGCTCCAAAAATTCCATTCGCTGGATCAGAAACTTGACCTATATAACAAATGGGCATCGTCTTAGGAGTTAAAATAGTTGTAGGATCAAATTAAAGTTACAAAACTTTTGATCGAAATATACCATCGTAGTGTAGTAAACGCAGTGCTGCTATAGCCTCGCCAATCATTTCTGGTTTGTCGAAGAAATGGATGTCGAGATCAAGAGCAAGGGCCACAAGCCTACCAACTGACTTAGCCACCTCCCTGAAATGATTTTCATGAAAACAGGTCGCCTCAACGTGTAGCATCCACTCTAGAAAGAACTAATCTAGAAGAAGAAATATGGAAAAGGATTATTGAAAGTTATGAAACTAATCAATTATGGAAAAGGATTATTGCTTATTTATTTGGAAATTGATGAACATGACTCACTTTTCTCAAAGTAGTTCGCGCTGCTTCCATTGTAACAATCTGAAACTATGTGGAATTTGATATATGTTGATATAGGAATTTAAATCTTTTTCAGTTTTTAGTGTGTTTATATATTTCAGCTTTAATTGCTATGTATGTAATTACAGTAAAGTACAACGAGTAAAGCCAGCAGCTCTGATCCTAGGTACCAGGGGTAGAAGGTGAGTGATTTCAAGATTTTAAAGTTTTGTTTGGTTTTTGGTTATATTCAAATCAGAGAATGGGTTTAGATTCCTTAGAACACTGTTCATTCTACAGTATTATTCCATTTTTTACCCCTTTTGTTTCTGTCATTACTGTTTATTCTACAGTGTGATTCCGTCTTTAGCCCTGCTTTAGTCTTTGGTCTTTTATTTCATTTTTGGATTCTTCCTTACCACAGCATTTCAGTCTCTCGACCGTCGAATGTGAACCACACAAATGAATATATATGCTGTTTGCCACAACCAAATCTTTTTGCATCTAAAACGAATAACACTTGGTTTGTGTGTTGCATATATCGATTGCTAACATTTTGGAAGGGTGTATGGGTTTGGGTAATTTTCATATTATTTTGTGAGTTTGCCTGCTTGAGGTAGAGCTTTTGTAGACAAATATTGGTTATCTGGGCAAAGTTCTTGCCTTTCCAAAATGTTGAAGAGGTCATTGAAAATAAACTAATTGATTAAGTTATAAAAAATTTGTAATATTTTAAAACATTATTTGAGAATTCTGACATTTGAATTGAATTGGTATTTTTTGTTTCATATATTTTGGATCGACGAGATAGGCTGTAGGTTGGCATATTGCTGTGCTCTTGAATGATGTTTTGTTTGGCATATTACTGTTATCGAACCTGGTTGCTTTTCATCTCAATATTATTATATTTTCATATCATATTTTATACGATTAGTTTTTGTACACAGTATAGGTTAGTAAACGTACCGATAGGAAGAAGACTATGTAAACGTACCGATAGGAAGAAGTCAATGGTTTAGATAAAACATGTTCTTTTGGTCTTCTTATCTGTATTTATAGTGTTATGGAAAGATTATTTGTTTGCTAAAATGTTTTTGCATAAATTTACACATTTCTACTTCTATTCTAATCCCATGTATATTTGCTTGCAGTTCTGTAGCGGAATGAATATAGATCCTATCTAAAGTTTATTACCTTTTCAGTTTAATAAGAAGATCAGAGTCCGTGTGTGTAGAATTTGGAGACCTAAAGTGATAGAAATGGATAATATGTTTGGCGGTCTTCAATGTACATTGGTTGATGAAATTGTAAGAATTTTATTTTTTTTAGGTTTTTAATTTTGGTAATACTGTATTCCACGAATTTGTCAATAATGTTAAACTATATTTTGCAGAAAAGGTATAAATATTTTAGTTATTCGCAAACTTATAGATGATCTTTCCTAAGAAATAGAAGAAACTAGACGTCTACATTGAATGGTTATTAATTACACTATGTTTGGATGAAGAAATGACGGAAATTGAAATGAAGGGATTTTATTTTCTAGAATTTGTGAATTTTGTTGTTTGGTTAACTTAAAAGAACAATGAAATTGAAAACGGAATTTGTTAATTTTAAACTCCCAATCATAGAAATTGGGAGATGACACATATTTACATGGAATTTAAACTTGGAAATTGGAGGACCCAAATTCCAAGTTTTTTTTCCATGCGGAAATTCTAAATTTCTATGTTATAAATCCAAACAAAGGAATTGGTGCAAGTCAATTTATAAATTCTGACTTTTATCCAAATTCCAAGTTTATTTCCCTCATGCAAACATAGTGTTAAGGAAACTAATGAATTTTTTTTCAAAAGTTTACATTTTAACAAAAAATTAGACCATGAATTTATTTAATGGTTAGTACAAAACTCAACATTTAATGAGTCAAATCAACATGGCCCAACATAAATAACATTGCTGTTTTTTTCCAAATTTACCCCTGATGACTTTTTATTTTATGTTTGTATTTTTCCGTTAGTGTTTTCAGTTTAGACAATGCACGCAATTCCGTTTAGACATCCCATAGCTTGATCCCGTTTGAACATCCCATAGCTTGATCATTCAAGCTTCAATCCTTAGCAGTTTGTTTGATCAATGACGTTTGTAGAAAACCGAACGGTGGATTTTGTGTTCGGATTTCAAAATTTTGAGCTTTTTCTTCTACATGGACATGATTCAATTGTCAGTTTCTGGATTTTTGGAATCTTCAGTTTGCATGTGATTCAATTGTTGAGTTTTGGAATTTTGAGATCTTCATCGCTATTTTATCATCAATAAGGCATTGTAGGTAAGTTTTGATTCACCCTTTGTATTCTATTTGTTTTGGATTTTCGTTTGTTATTGTATGTATTTTTGTATTTATGATCGCTGATTCTGGTACATTTATCGTTTATAAATATGTTCGTCGATTATTTTGTGTTTGGATATATGTTTTCTGAAACTGTTAGTATATACGTTTCATAAATAGTGTTGTTTTAGTTTCATAAATAGTGTCGGTTCAGTTTCACAAATAGTGTTGTAGTGTTCATAAATAGTGTTCTGTTATTGGTTCAAATTAATAAATAATGTTTGTTATTCATTGAGTTTCAGAAGTAGTGTTTTGTTATTGTTTTATGTTCTAGAAATAGTGTTTGTTATTGGTTTAGTTTCATAAACAGTGTTAGTTTTAGGTTCATTTTATATGTATATGGTTTTATAGATTGTTATTGGCTATTTTGGACAGTTTAAGAAACTTTGTTGTTGGTAATTTGTTATATATTTGCAATGATTTGTAACTATTTGTTTTTGTGTTTATTAGATGTGGAGAATCGTAAACTAGCTCAATTTACTTATAGTGGTGTATCCGTCGTTAGTTCTATTACTACAGAGCCTACATTCAATCAGATAAACTCTCGAGGTCGAATTTGCCCATCTTTTTTTGTATCCCTACTTCAATGATAGTGTATAAAAACAAAAGCTTGAAAAACCGATTTACATCAGTGTCAATGATCATATATTTTTGATAGGTAGCTTGTATTTTTTATCAGCCTCAAGATAAAGCTTGAAACACTGATTTATACACTATGGTCCATCAAGTATTCCTGTGTCTCCTAAGACAACAAAAATGTACAAAATAATTTGTATCAATGAATGCTATTAAAAAATGCTATACAAAAATACTATTTGAAGAGGATAATACTATTTGATAGCATTTTTAGAAAAAAAAAATGCTATAAATGTATGCTATTAAAGAAGGTTTGTGGTGTAGCGTAGGCCACGATGTTTATGAAACTAAACGAAGAATTAGGCACTATTTCTGAAACTAGATCAATAAGTACACACATTATTTATGAAAACATACAAAAACGAGAGTTCGGCATTATTTTTGGAATTGGACCAAGAAGCGAGAGTTCGGCATTATTTTTGGAGTTGGACCAAGAAGTAGGCCACACTGTTTATGGAACTACACCTATAAGTAAGCACTATTTATGAAACTGGACCAAGAACTAGGCAATATTTATGAGACTAGACTAAGAACTAGAAGCTATTTATGAAACTGAACCAAGAAATAGGCACTATTTATGAAGATGCACAAAAAATTAGGCACTATTTATCAAACCAAAACAAGAGTTGGACATTGTTCATGGAACTGGACTAAGAATTAGGCCACACTATTTATGAAACAGAACGATAATACAACAGTGTTTATGGGACTACAAAAATGTAATGAAGTCATGAAGAAAAGGGAAGACAAAGTGAACGATGTAGTTTTTATACAGAGAACTAGTAGTTATTTGTAGAAACATGTCATTGACAGAAATATTTGCCCACTGTATCAATCGCAAGCATACAAAAAGAAATATAAAGGGGTTAAAGTCTTCCCCAATTATTACAACAAGAATTAGCAGTTAACATAACCAATTAATATTACAAATAGATACTGATATCACCCACTTGCATTTTCGGCAGAGATCATTCTCCTCGTCATCGTCATTCTGTATTTTCGCTATCTGAACTTGTGCTCTAATTTGCCTCTTCTGCAGTTCCAAGTCCTTGTGGAAATCCATCCTCATATTCTTAACAACAAAATTAATCGATTTTGTAGTGTTTTTCGAAGTAAAATTCATAGATTTATGGAATCACAAATGTGGATGCAAATTTCTTCCTCCTTGATCTTGGACAAAATTGCACCTACAAAACAATTAACACTTTAAGGTCAAGGCCAAGAGCTTCACGCGCCCACGATGAATGGGGGGGCTTTGGCTGAAAAACCTCTGATGCCAAAGTTAGAATTTAGAGAGAAAAGTGTTTGGAGAGTATTGGGAATTTTGCAAGTGTTGGAATTCTCTTTTGGAGAAAATGTGAGGCTTTTTATAGAAAAATGGGAATAAGGGACTAATTAATTTAGCAAAATAGAATTATTGCCAAATTAACTAGCTAATTAAGGTGATGAAATGGGTAAATATGAGGAGATCAACAAGGCATGGCCGGTTCCTTTTTTAGCAATAGGTGGCTGGCCCTTTAGTACATATTTGGATATATTTTGTGGTTAATTGGGTGACTAAATTGGTATTTAATGGATTAATTAGGTAATTAATTCATTAATTAGCCAATTAACATATTTTTGGAATGAATATTTTGGAGGTTATGATAGCTAATTGATTAGCTAAAAGAGGAAAAAATTAGGTAAAATATATGGAATGAAATAGGTTTTAGGAATTACCTTGTAGAAGGATTTTATGAGATGAATTTTTGAATTGTTACATTTTTCAGACACTTTTGATTTGGTTGAAGGATGATTGGCTGCTGCTTGCGCGTAAGAATCCCGTTGTACCTCAAGGGTATTTTTGTCATCTTTTGTCCAAAAATCTAATGTCGCCTTGTGATTATTTTTGGCTCCACAAATGCCCCCACACCTGTTGGGCTGCTCGTAGGAAAAGGCAGCAAGTGTAGAGATCATCTTGCTTTAGGAAACGTAGGATTGCTTCCCATTTTGATGTAGATTCTCTCTTTAATAGGAAATTAGGTCATTCTAGGAAAGGGAAATAAATTTCTCTCAAAGCCTATTTAAGTCCACCTTAAGTGGGTTATCAAATCAACTTTGAAGAGTGATTTATTCTACCCTACAAGAGAGAGAGCTTAAAGGATATTTGTTCCCCCTCCTCCAGCAATCTTCTACATCTCGTGCAAATGATCATCTTTCGTTGATTTCTTCTTCTCCGTGCCGCATCGATGTAAGAAAAATTTAATTTTTTCTTATCTTCTTCTTGGATAGTGCTATTGTGGGGCAGCCGTCGGGGTGGTGCAATACGTCGGCTGGCAGGGGCCAGGAGTCGGCTCGGCATGGGCCGATGAGGCGTCATGGCAAGGGCCACTGCTTAGGCTGTTTGGCTTGGCTAGAGCCAAGGGCAGCTTGTGCGGTCGGGGCCCGGATTGTGGCACTGGGGTGCAGTGCTAGGCGAGCCACATGGCTCATGTCCTTTGGGCTCTTGGACCTTACTCGGGCTAGGCTGGCGACTGAAAGAAATGAGGAGGTCGTGGGCCTCATAGGTTGCTGGAATGCTGGGCATGCAGGCCTCCTGCCTACTAGAATGCTGGGTTAAGCTCATCTGCTGAGTATCGTAAATGACGTTGACTACTTAGTTTTTTTGCTGAGAGAAATGTGGGTTGCTCCCGAAAGAGAAGGTAAAGAGGATCAAGGTGGATGCATTGGCTCGTCTAATCGCTGTCATGGAGCCTACTATGAATGAAAATGGAAAGAAGAGATCTTCCCCACCTGCTCAAGAGATGCCGGTCAAGAAAAATTGAAAACTTTCTCCGCTGCTCATGAGGGTCTGCCTGCTGCTGAGATGCTTGTGATTGACATAACTTCTTCCAATAGGAAGAAAACATGAGGATGCTAGATCTGAGCTTGTGGCGCCTGACATGTCGAGAATGACTAGTACGATTACTGATAGGATTGCTCAGCGTAAAGGTCCTATCATCCCCCAGTGCCGAAGTCTGTACCAAGATGTCTGTTGGGAGCTAAGTCCTATTCACCTTTGGAGAGGCTTGCTACTATGAATAGCGATAAGGTGGACTCTGCTGCTAAAGTGGCGCCAAGGCTCACTCTCTTTGCTGCTAAGACTAATTTGCCTGCTAGAAAAGAAAAGACTGTTCGCGTGGGCAGCTGTGAGAAATCCACAAAGCCTACTTTTGGGGAGGCTGCTGGGATCTGTGTGTTTTTGAAACTAGATCTGCTTGAAGACATTGACACTTGTGCCAAGTTTGTTGATGACGGTAGAAAGGTTATTTGTCCAAGTTCCTTTGCGAAGCATACGACCCAATATAGAAGGACTGCTCTGCTTGCTATAATGTATATATAGCAAGGCTGCCAAGGAGGTGACGAAAACTATGGCAGCTGAAGCTTATTCCTCAGCCGAGGAGATAAAGAGGTTCGATTCTGAGCTTGTTGCTTTGAAGGGGTCTAATATTTCTGCCCTCATTTCTCTGCAGCTCAGATTTAAGATCTTGAGTTTGTAGCTCCTGAGCTTCGTTTCGCTGCTTATGCAAAGGATGGAGAGTCGATTGCTGCTTATAATCAAGTGATCAATTTCAAGAAGGTCGTTGATAGGCTTGAACCCCAAGTGTTGAAACTTTAAGATGTACTGAAGATCAACGAAAGTTTGAAGAAGGGAGTGGATGAGCTGCAGCGTGTCCGTGTTAGTCTGCTTAAGAAGAATGAGCAGCTAAAGGGTGAGAATGATGGGCTTGAGGTTTTGAGACCTTCTCTATTTCTCCAGAATACTTACTTGTTTTTACTTTTGAGGCTTCCATTGGTGAAGTAATTGGAGAAGTTAGTGCCTAGGCTAGCGCAACCGGGTGAAGCATCGGATGATGTCGCTGCTAAGAACGTTACGGCTGCTGAATATGTGGCGACCGAGTAGTCGTGGGATGTCCAAGCTGCTGTAGTGTAGTATTCTAAGTAGCCTTAGGATTTTCTTTGTTTTTCCTTGTAGCTCTTGTTTTGGTTGAACTCCTTTGGCCTTTGCTAATTGTTTATAAACGTGTTTTCCTTCACTTTTCTTCATCTTTGCTTCTTTTGTTCATGGCCTAACCTTTAGACTTGATAGACCAGTAGCAGGCATGCTACTTTTTTTTATAAGCAGACAAGCTCGCGTAGCCGATACAGCCTTATGTGTTGGTGTAGAACTTTGCAAAGTTGTTAGCCATAGGGTTGGCAGCCGGATACCTTACTTACAGAAGAAGACAAGTTCGCGTAACCACTAGGCTGTTAACCTTGACTTTCTCCAATTCCGTAGGTTACGTAGCAAGTATCACAACACTTTAGGACTTGGTGTAGGTTGTTCCGCGCTTGGCAGAGGTGAAGCTTATCGACTACGTAGCATGTCAGCAGTGGATAAAACTTCGTATATGCGCCCTAGTTTGTTTAACCTTTCACAAGAATGTGCGGTTGTATAAGTCTAGTGTGGCTTTACTGCTTAAAGGGCAAGCCGTAGGCAGTTTTCCGGAAACCGTAGGCTATCTTAGTACACTCGGTAGCTTCTTTAAGGTTCTAAGGTAGCCGTCTGTAGGGCGTATTGCTTAATGTGCCCCCTCCGTCTCTAGGGCCCGATTCCTCGCGGATTAGACCAAGAGACCCAAAATCTTTCAGTTACCTAAGCCTTGAAAAAGACCATTGTGGCTACTTTTAGGAATCCCGGCGTAAGCTATCGTGCATCTAGTTATACTAGGGTAGCCAGGCTCATCCATGTCTGGATATTCGGAGTGTAAAGTTTATCATCTCGTCTTGGAGAGCTGACCCATATGGGTGTTGGGGAATTGGTTTACCCTTTCTCACTGGAGAGCAATTAGTTTACCCTCTCACACTGGAGACTATGGTTAGTCCCTCGGGGGGGCGTAATTCCCGCGATGAGTCCCTAAGAATGGCGCAGTTTTTTTTTTAAGTGTCAGAGTGATCAGTTGTTGTAAGCATGCAGCCAAGCCAAGTTATGATTACTTCTGAATTCCTCATTAAAAAACGAGTGAAACGAACGAGAACTTAGCTGTAAGGTAGGAACTGTATAACAACTGGATAGTCCTCGGCTTGTAAGATGGTGCCGGTCGAGCTTATTGAATCTTCGGGCTTTGATGTAGTGGGAGATCACACATGGTACCTCTTCAGATTGTAAGCGCTCCACTGCTTTTCGATCTTTTTTTCGTTTCATGGTGGTGATGGTGTAATTACTTTTGCCACCTACTCTGCTAATCTTTTATAAACCTTCCCAGATGAGATTCATCTTTTTGGAGCCTTCTCTGTGGGCAGTGATGAAGGCTTTTCTTAGGACTAGATCTTCGGGCTAGAACTGCCGGATCTTAGCCCTTTTGTTGTAGCTGGAGATGAGCTGCTGCTGGTAGGCTGCAATGCGGGTGCTGGTCTGCTCGCGCTTCTCCTCTGCCAAATTTAAGCTTGTGACCATATCATTACTGTTATGTTCAATGCTTGGTAGTAGAACGGTGATACTTGGCTTGATGATGACATTGGGATGAATGATTACTTCCGAACCAAATGCCAAAAAGAAATTAGTCTCACCGGTTGCTCGTCTTTTGGTGGTGCGATATGCCCATAGACATTCGGGGAGTTCATCAGGCCATTTTTCCTTATTGTTGGTGAGGGATTTCTTGAGGCAGTCGAGGATCATTTTCTTCAACCTGCCCATTGCTTTAAGGATATCTTTGCATAAATATGTGCTGCTTGATGCCATATTTTTTGAAGAACTTTGCCAAATCTTTGCCCACAAATTGTGGGCCGTTGTCGGTGACGATGGATTAAGAGATGCCAAATCGACAAATAATGTTCCTCCATATGAAGTGCTCTATGTCCATTTGAATCGTGGTCGTCATGGGCTCTGCTTCTACCTATTTGGTGAAGTAGTCGGTTGCCACAATCATCATGCCTTTGCCCCCAGTAGTCTGGCTAGTGATTAGCTATGAATCAAAATGAATTGAAAGCTTTTTCACCGCCAAGTCTTTTGTCATTTGAAGGCCTGCTAATGGGGCTTTGTACTCTACTTCGTTGTTGAATGCTTTGTAACCTAAAATGATCACCTTCTCGGGCATCAAACCACCTAGGGTGACAAGGACCACGTCTGCTCCTGAACCTTTGTAGTTGGATGAGCCGTCGACATACAAATGCCAGAAGTCTCCATCGGGTGGGGCAAGCATGGCCAGAGTGTGCTCGGCTACTTCTGGGGCATCGCTAAGCCGTTATGTTGCGTCACCTAAGCTCAGCGTGAAGGCACAGTAGGGAGCTGTGGAGATGAGGCCATGTCACACGTAGTAGGAGATGCTCAACTGCTGGTATTAGGCCACTCTAGAATTGAATCATTAAGCAAGGGTCGGTTAGGGCCGTGTGACGTGCAACAGAAGGTTGTGCTCAACTGCCGGTACATGTTGCTATTATGTAGAATCTTCTGGGGCGACGAAGACAAAACTTGCTTCTGAGTGTTCATTCTAATGTTCGTCTGCCTTTGGCGTGTCTTTTGAGCCGAGTTGTTGTATTCGTCAGAAAACTTTGCATCCGCCAGGGTCTATGCCTTTATCGTCGCGCGTCTGGATTTGGCGGAATAGTGCATCATGATGATGACTGCGTGCGTTTGAAGGTAAAACTTGAGCTTCCTGGTTATAATAACTATCGCCAAAGTTAGCTTTTGAATTTCTAATAGCATCAAAGAGAGCTTTCGAACTGTAGAATATAGGTAATTTGCCCCCAACTCTTCTCGTATGATAGTAAAGCTTATTCCTGCTTCAGATATCGTCAAACAAGCGAATGAGTCCCCAACTGCTTCCGATTTAGATAATATGGAGGTGATGTCGGGTACTTCTTCAAGTCCTTAAATGTGCATTAGCGAGCCTTATCCCAAAGTGCATGCTTCTCTGCCAGAGTGAAAGAGTCTGCCAGAGTTAGATCTTCTTTCATGATCAAATTTTCGAATAGCGGGTGGTTTGCTGGAAGTTCTTTTTGGAAGGCTGCTCTAGCTATTGAGTCGTTGCATCTGACTATCTTTGCCTTCTCTACTTTGAACCTTCTCACATAGTCACGAAGTGACTCTCTTGGGTTTTTCTTGACGTCGAACAAATGGTCGAACTTCTTTTTTATTGAGCGATAGGATGAATATTCTTTGGTGAAAACCAAAGAAAGTTTGTCGAAATTTCGAATAGATTGTGGTGGCAGAGTGTAGAACCAATCTTGCTTCTCGCCTTGTAGAGTAGTGGTGAATATCTTGCACATGAGATTATCGTTGTTTCGATAGAGGATCATTGCACTTCGGTAGTGCTTTAAGTGTCTCTTCGGGTCTTCATCCCCTTTGAAAGATGTGAAATGTGGCATGCTGAACTTGTGTGGAGGCTCTGCCTGCTCGATCCCGTTCGTGAAGGGTGACCTGCTTATGTTGATCATGTTCCATCGTAATGCCTCATCGGTGACCTCATTGCATTAGAAATTGTGCAATCGCTTGGTCAAGAGTCTCTCTACTTCTTCCTGAATTTTCCTTTGTTAAGGTAGGGGAGCTCTCGGCTGCCCCCAACCGTGACTTGCTGGTCTAAGCTGCTCTTCCATGTGTTTGGCTCGTTTATGCCGCAGATGCGGTGCGTGTGGTGCGTTCCTAGCTGGCGTGCGAGTTCTTCGCAGGCTGGCGGTTGAACTTGAGCCAAAGTAAATGACTATTTCTCTCCGTCCGTCATGCTGCCTACTCCAATATGAGGTGAATGATGCTCCTTGTGGGCTTAGCCATGAATGAACACTTTGCCTAAAAGGTTGCTTATGTTGACTATCGGAGTGTGACCCCAACCGTTAATGTATGTTCGTCCGTGGGCCTAATCAAGAATGCACGCTCCTCCACGCGCTAAGACAGGAGTATACGTTATCTCGAGGGCCTAGTCGGGAGTGTACATTGCCCGAACGCTTGGTTCGTAGCTGGTCGAGTGGCTGCTTGCTGAGACGTTGCTGAAGAGGTTCTTTGTCTACCCTTGTCCTACTTCGGGATACCTTGTGTAGGGCACGTTGCATCTTGGTGCATTGCAAGAGCTGGTTCACCAAAGTTGTCAGTTGTGCAAGGGCACTCGTCAACTCTATGACTTGTCGAGACAAATGTTGTTCGCCACTTGGATTGGAAAAGCTTGGAAGGAATATGCCTCATTGGGTAGTGGAAGAGTGGTAGACTCCGGGCGCGAGATTAGAGTTGGGAAATGTCAAATCCGTGAAAAAAATGTGGTGAGAATGCCCTTGGCTCGATGGTCGGTTCGGATGGTTGAGATAGTCTTAGGCCGACTTGGGCTGCTTGGAAAGCCACGGGAACAGATTGGGCCACGAAAGCAGGATGGGCTACGATAGCAGGCTAGGCCGCGAGAGTGGGTTGCTCGACGGGAGCAGGCTAGGCCACGGGAGTGGGCTACTCGTCCGGAGCATGCTAAGCTACAAGAGCAGGCTGCTCGGCGAAAACAGGCTGGGCCACGGGAGTGGGCTGCTCGTTGGGAGTAGGCTGGGCCACGGAAGTAGGCTGCCCAGCGGGAGTAGGCTAGACCACGAGAGCAAGCTAGTCAGCGAGAGCAAGTTGGGCCACAGGAGTAGGCTGCTCGGCGGGAGCTGGGCCACGGGAGCAAGCTAGGCCACGGGAATGGGTTGCTCGGTGGGAGTAGGCTGCTCAGTGTGTGATGCATGCAAATGCGAGGCTTGGGCTCGGGCCTATGCAATCTTGGATGGCACGGCTTAGGCCATGGTGGAACCTCGTAGTGGTGGTACCACTCCGCCTATGACCACATTTAGCCTTGTGGATCGCCACGGTCCCATTTTTTTAGTATTAGAATTTTCACTTGTGAAATTTTCTAAATTTCTAGCCATTATATTTTTCTTATACGTTTTATCAAAGAACCTTTGCAAATAAAAAATTCTAATAATAAGAATGTATGAAAAATATTCAAATGGACTAGAACATAGAGAAAAACATTTTTATGTGAGAGTCTTCTACGAGTATGGATCTCAACTCTCAATGAAAGCACCAATTTGTGGATGCAAATTTCTTCCTCCTTGATCTTGGACAAAATTGCACCTACAAAACAATTAACACCTTAGGGTCAAGGCCAAGAGCCTCACGTGCCCACAATGAATTTTTTTTTGGGGGGGGGGGGGGGGGGCTTTGGCCGAAGAATCTCAGATGCCAAAGTTAGAATTTAGAGAGAAAAGTGTTTGAAGAGTATTGGGAATTTTGCAAGTGTTGGAATTCTCTTTTGGAGAAAATGTGAGGCTTTTATAGGAGAATGGGAATAATTGTCTAATTAATTTAGCAAAATAGAATTATTGTCAAATTAACTAGCTAATTAAGGTGATGAAATGGGTAAATATGAGGAGATCAACAAGGCATGGCCGGTTCCTTTTTTAGCAATAGGTGGCTGGCCCTTTAGTACATATTTGGATATATTTTGTGGTTAATTGGGTGACTTAATTGGTATTTAATGGATTAATTATGTAATTAATCCATTAATTATCCAATTAACATATTTTTGGAATGAATATTTTGGAGGTTATGATAGCTAATTGATTAGCTAAAAGAGGAAAAAATTAGGTAAAATATATGGAATGAAATAGGTTTTAGGAATTACCTTGTAGAAGGATTTGATGAGATGAATTTTTGAATTGTTACCTTTTTCGGACATTTTTTTATTTGGTTGAAGGATGATTGGCCGCTGCTCGTGCGTAAGATTCCCGTTGTACCTCAAGGGTATTTTTGTCCTCTTTTATTCAAAAATCCACGTGTCGCCTTGTAATTATTTTTAGCTCCACAACAAACATTCAAATATATACCTCTTCGTTGACGGTGTGCTCGCGGTGTGCTCGGATGAAAATTCTGGCTTTTGTTCAACTTTTTTCGGCAATTGGTCAGCCATTAATGACTTTTAGAGGTATTCAACTTGATTTTGTTCTTCAAATTACTAAATGTTGCTAGATTTCGAGCTTCAAATTTCAAATTTTAGGGTTTTTGGTTGGTTTACAGTGGAAGAATAACCATTTTCAAATTTTAGGTATTTTAAGGGTTGAGTTTGGTGGGAATTGATTGTGCGAATTTAGAGGATGATAGTATTGTAAATATATGAAACATTTAGCTGGCCGTGTAACTTTCTGTTAGGATATTTTTGTAAATTGACTTTTTAATGTTTTGGGCTTAGAGAATTCAACACGTGTTCAAATTTTAGGGTTTATTTTTAGGGAACTTTAACGAAAAGCACCTGGTACTGTTCACTTTAACGAAAAACCACATTTTTACACTAAAAAGTCAATCCTGGTACTATTCACTTTACCCTTTATTTTGTTCTTATCATTAAAACTCAAAGTTTTCAAGCCATTTTCATTAGTTTTCCTTTATTTTTATTGTTAATATTTAAGCCCTTTTGGTTAAAGAAAATTTTAGGTTGGTTTTTTGTTAAAATAAAGTTGGGTCAAACCATTTTCATTAAAGTTCCCTATTAATTAAAACATAAGTTATAAAACAATTTTGAAATAATATATTGAATAGGTTTAAAATTATGATCATTACTAAAATTTCTTGAATGAGGATGAGAGGAAAACTAGATAGATTGTTCTCCACTCCTCATATCTCCCAAATAAGAAATATCATAACTCCGTTTTAAAACATCTTCCTAGTCATCATTGCAAATGCTTGAATTAGATAGGGAGAAAGGCATACGAGATTTCTCTTCAGATCTTACATCACCACAATAAGCAACGTTATCAGGTTTGTTTCCAATTTGCATCTCACTCCCATACTCCACACCAGTGTTGCTTGACTGTCTCTTCACACTAACTTCACTTATGGAATTGGATTGGGAAAGTCTACTTGATTTCTCTTTAGATTTCATTTCTGATTTCATATTACCCAAATAAGAAGTTTTATCAGGTTTCATTCCAGTTTGCACCTCACTTACATTTAAACTGGATTATATTTTCTGACTTCCAAAAATCATTAAATACACTGGTATGCTACTCATAAAGACTGTATCATAAAGACTTTTACTGTACCTGGCATCATGTATTGTACATATATATCTCCTTAATCTTTTTTTTTTAATCGTGTAGAAAGATGCAATTCAAGCCTCTATGAAAGAAATGGATTCCGAGTACGTTGCTTCAAAAATAAAATCTAATCATGTTTATGAGATCACACAGTTTTCTACCAGTCGTTGTAAACCGACCTACAAGATTGTCCCCCACGAAGCACAAGTGTGCTTCAATACAAAAACAAAATTTGAAGAGTTACCAGGTGTTCATCCACAGATTCCTTCACATCAATTTTACTTACTTGATTATTCTCAACTAACTTCTCGCATCAATCGGTATGATATTCTCACATGTAATTGTATATATATTTATATAAAAAAAAATTGATATAACCGTAGTATCATTTTGTCAATATCTTTTTAATCATTTTGATTAATCTGACTACAATCTTTGGATAATTTTTAAGATGTTCTGGGACGTATCACTACAGTAAAACCTTTGGAGGACAAAATGATCAGTAATGAGAGAATTGAGAAAGTATGTGAACTTAAATTGTAAAATATCAGGTAAATAATATATCAAAACATCTTAATTTTTTAAATTATTGCACATCTTATTCAAAAGATTAATTTTCTTCTTGATATCCATTCACTTAGGAAAATAAAATGTTAACCTTACGTTGTGGGGTGACACTACAAGAACCCTTGATTTCAAAGCTTTGGAACACTTAACACCACCAGTCTTGGGTGTTTTCACTAGTCTTAAGGTTAAACAATTCAGAGGTATATAATTTTTCTGTGCTATTTTCAATTGTTCATATTTGTTGTATAAAATTATAATCTAATTCTTTATTTATAAACAACCAGAAAACATTATGCTGAACAGCAGTATTTCCACAATGATTTTCATCAATCCAGACATTCCAGAGGCAACCCCTTATAAAACAAGGTCAGTTCCTAAGTCTCAAATAATTTTTTTTTTTTTTCATCTTGAAGTTGAGTCTAAGGGAGAAAAAATGGATATATCTGTTTACATCTGTTTACTAATGATATACATATAAATATGAAATTGTTATTTCAAGTAAGCACATTTGAACAATGGCGTAGCCACACCAAAGGCTACGGTGGGCTGTAGCCCAGGGAGAATTTGTGGCATATGTGTGTGTGCATATATATATTAGTGCATAATCTAATATAATAGGCAAAAAAAAAAAAAAAACTGCAAGAAGAATTATTTTTTAATGAAATTAGCCCGGCGAGTATTTAGCACAACTAGAAATATAAAACTTATCATGGAAAATGTGATGCCATTTTGTTCAAGATTATTCTGCTTTGATTCAGCGGACTTTATATCAGTTTCAATCAATTTTTTTAAGATTGCCTTTACATCTACTTTCCTTGTTTTGATTTCTGCTAGTTGTGTGATTGTAATTGAGATGTCAAGTTTGTTATCTTCTTCTTGTGTTTGCATCTAAATATATGTAAATTTGATGATTCATTGTAATATTTACGGTTTGCAAATGCAAATATTGTTGAGTTCATGCCAAGTAAATTTTAAGTATACAAATTTGTTAAACTTAAATTTTTGCATGCAATATATATGTAGCAAAAAATAAAATAAAAATCATTTGATTTTAGGATAATTTTTTTGGCTAGCCCACCCATAAAAAAAAATTTAGCTCCGCCATTGCATTTGAAAATCCAATGTTTATATATTTGTTCTTAGTTTGAGTGTTTTCAGACTTGAAAAATACTTCACTACAACTTATCTGCAAAATAAACCGGTTAGAAAAACTTAGAAAAATCCATTAATCATAAATTGTAATATATATAACAATTACCTAAAATTGTATGTTACAAACTATCAAACATTTTTTTTCTTCAATATTGTAAACTTATGGAAGCTGTGAAGAAACTTGGCAAGGTCTGTTATAGCTTGACTAGAATTGTTTAAAAAAAGGATGTTGTTGTTATAGAGTAGGCGAAGTAGAATTTCTTTCCCTTAAGGTCAAAATATATTAACTTATTAAAATTCATGAATTTTTTTTTTTCTTATTAGCAAAAAAATACTCTCATCAAAACGTGTTCATTTTAGTCTACCATAATAGCATTTGCATATACATTTGGACAATCTTTCTACAATCCACACTTTAGAAACACAAGCCATATTTGTATATGCATTGGACAATGATACAATAAGTTTATCGATGTATCAAAAATATTGTTTCGAATTTATGATGACGCTATGTTTTACATTTTTTTTTCTTCGATTGATCAATGCCTCATGAACAAGTTATTACTATCCCTTTATCATTTAGATTCTTATTCTATTTTATTTGAATAAAAAAATTTATGCAGCTTTGTTGGTCAGACTCATTCTGTGAAAATATTGTCAACGTCAGCAAAGCAACTAATGGGATCAGAACAATTGGAAACCGTTGAAAAGCTGTCTGTCCAAGATCGGAATATTTTGTATCCAGATTTGTACAAGGTAAACAAACTTTTTGCAATGTTTGAGAATGTAAAAGTAAAGCATTTCCTGCATGAATTTAAATAAAAATCTAAATCTAAAGAGAGATTAGTATATACATGTAGGAAATGTTTAAATTACCAATTAAATGATACTAATTTGAGTTATGATAAATAATAAAATCTAGCTATGAAGTTTCACATACATGTGTCTCTATGTTACATTCTTCTTCTCGCTACTTTTTTTATTGGAATCATGCGTTGGTTGTTGCCCCAGTAGAAATTTTAATTGGTTAAGCTTTGACGACTGGAAATAATATTTTCCGAGCAAGAAAATAGAAAATAAAACTGTCGATCGATGGTTTTATCCCTATCACACTAGGTTACACGTGATTCAAGTCTCATAATAATTTTAATGCTGGTATCTTCTATGGGAATTCTATTTGCATCATCTGAAATATTTTTTGTATGTGCGGATATAGTAATGTCATCTGCTTATGTTTCTCACAATGATTTTTCATGTGCATCCTTAGTTGTCTCTCTCTCTCCCTCTTTTACAGAAACACACACATACAAACACAGAGGAAGAGGGCTATGGTTAACATAGTGATCATGGCAAGGTGGGACTTGGAAAGCATATTGTTAAGACCTTTTTCTTTTTTTGTGGTTGAATCGTAAATGATCTTATCGGGAGTATATGCACCAAAAGACAAACTAATAAGAAATTCTATAGTCTTAATGACTTCATTCTGTCTCAAGATTACTCCATTTTGTCAACATGACAAATTAGTTAAGTACATATCATTCTTAGCTTTAAACCTTGAACAGAAAAGACATATATTTGAAAGCCAAAAAAAAAAAAAAAATGATTTGGTCTCTCTTTTGTCCAACATGAACAGTATGTTTTACATATGCATATATCTCAAAATTGGAGTGATGCTTTCGATATACTGTCTATACACATACTATAAGCACTGTCTTATGCACATAATATTTCAAGATTTAAGTGATGCTTTTGATATGTTATCCATCTTCCATCATTACATGATCCATAATTAATCATTGTCTATGCACATATTTTAGAACACTACAGTCCTATGTAGAGCAGCTATTACCCATTTTGATTCGCATGCTGGATGGTGGTACAAAGCATGTCCATGCTGCTACAAACAACTCAGAAAGAATGAAAACTGTTTGTACCATACTTGACCAATTCCGAAACTACTAAGCACTGGTCAACGTTATACCGTCAATGACCTAGAAGAGTTTTCCTCCAACCAGGAGGCCAATCACAGCGCGACACGTGTCGACATCAGAAGCCAATCATAGCGCGACACGTGTCAACATCAGAAGCCAATCACAACACGACACGTGTCAATGTCAGAATGAAACTAGAAACTCTCTTCTATAAATAGAGATCATTCTCTCACAATATTTCCTAATGTCATTTGAACTAAATCATTCACTAGTACTCACAAAAGGAGAGCTTGAACCTATGTACTTGTGTAAACCCTTCACAATTAATGAGAACTCCTCTACTCCATGGACGTAGCCAATATGGGTGAACCACGTACATCTTGTGTTTGCTTCCCTATCTCTATCCATTTACATACTTATCCACACTAGTGATCAGAGCAATCTAGCGAAGGTCATAAACTTAACACTTTCTATTGTACCAAAGTCCTCACTGATTTTGTGCATCAACATTTGGTGCCGTCTGTGGGAACGACACTTATTCCCACTCTCTTCAGCTTTGCCAAGCTGGTTTCCACCATTCGTACACTCTCTTTTGACCAGGCATCCCTCTCCAACATAGGGAGCGAAGGAAGCCACAACACACAGAATGACACCACTCTAGCACCTAGTGCGAAGCAACGAAAGAAAGAAGGAAAAAAGGTTGCTCTTCAAGCTAAAGTCGATGAGCTAGAAGCCTAAAACAACAAGATAGCAATGAAGAATAAGGTCCTCCAGGAGCAGTATGAGAAGCTCTTTGAGACGCTCCACGAAACTATGCATACTCAAACACGCGAGCTCATTACCCCTGTGGACATCAACCATCATCTGGGTACCCCCCAACACGGACCTCCCTTCGACATGGGTATCCCTGATAAGGAGCGAGCTAATCATCAAAACATTGATCAACTTAAGACTTCTCTCAACCTAGATGCTTCGACCTGAAGCAGGAGAAGTGGAGGAAGACACCTCATTGCAGA
Source organism: Malus sylvestris (assembly GCF_916048215.2). Taxonomy (NCBI): domain Eukaryota; kingdom Viridiplantae; phylum Streptophyta; class Magnoliopsida; order Rosales; family Rosaceae; genus Malus; species Malus sylvestris. The sequence goes on along the minus strand of NC_062264.1, from coordinate 33,163,146 downwards.
AGGGTTGGAAGGATCGAAAACCGTTTATCGTGACTGCCAAGACTTCCTAAAGCGACGTCGAGAGAATCCCCTCCACATATGCTTGAAGATTAATGACCCAAGGGTTTCTGAAAGACTTTGTCCCCTCCCACGACCCAGGCCAGTTGCCAATCTCGGGAAGGAACAACTGGTCCCAAAGGAACAGGAAGGTACAGGGGACTCTGAGGTATTCCGACATACTCGCCCTAGAAGTCAGTACGGCGAGTCCAAGAAAAAACCACACGCCCTTACTCAAACTTTCCTACTTCCAAGAGGCAATGGAGATTTACGAAAGAAAATTTCAGCGGTACATGACTCCACTGAGGACCCCCTTATCGTACAGCTCCTTGAATAAGTAAACACGTTGAAGGCCGAACGTCAGGCCGAGATACCTGACTAGAACCAACCCAGGTCTGGCTCTCTCACAAGGAGGATCCTTGACACCCCCTTCAAGCGAAGACAAAATAAAAGCTTGGTTTACAACTCTATACTGAAAGGGATGACCTAATTGAACACCTTAACCTCTTTGAGTCCAACATGGCATATCGGATGAACACCGACGAAGAGCGATGTATTCTCTTCCCCTCCACCCTCTCTAGCGGAGCTCTAAACTGGTATTGCCGTCTTCCACCTGAGACAGTACACTCATTTGAGGAACTAAGGAAATTGTTTGTCTCTCAACATATCTTCCAGATTGATCGCTTGCATTCTACAGATGACTTGTACACTATTCGTCAAAAGACGGACGAGTCACTACGAAAGTATAATGGTCACTTTAGCCATAAGTATTCTCGCTGTGCTGAGGCAGATGACAAGACCGCCCTCAAAGCCTTCACGGCAGGCCTACGTGATTGTTTCTTCAAGTACATAATCAATGCCAACACTTGGAAAACTTACTCTGAGGTGATGGCACATGCTTACGACCACGCCTCCGCCGAAGCAATGACATACCAAGGGAACCCCTATATGGTTAACCCTTATCAACAAATGGGAAGTGGAAGTCAGGTTCTACCAAGTAAGGAGATCTTGGCCATTCAAACACCTATTGCATTATCTCCTGCCTCATTTAGCTACTCGCTAAGTCACCAAACGTATCTGTCTCTTAGTAAGAGGAAGGATTTTTACTTTCAGCAAGCCCATTACAACAAGAGGGATAAAAGTTCGTATCAAGACAACCAGGGGTGAACGTACCTTCGACTATTATGACTATGGGGCTAAGCATCACTCTTTCAAAGTGGAGGACTAGGTACTAAAGGAAATGCTATTATAAGAAGGCATACATATTACAAATGTTTTGACTCTCAACCGCTTGAGATCTTTTGTCACACAAGCCATTCGGCAAATATTTAAAGAAGAGGGAATTCAGACAACTTCTTCTAAGTCTTTTGCATTCCTAACACTGGAACAATTGGTCCACGCTAACCTACCCTTATACTCCAACTCAGAGCTTCAACATGCGTACTTTGACACAAAGTATGTGATACTAAGTGTTACAACCAACATAGTTCACATATCAAAAGCACGGATCCCTTCATGCATAGCAAAACATTCATAAGCATCACTCATATCAATCAACATAAACATCATACATTCCAACACATTCATACATAAACATCATACATTCAAACACATCCATACATAAGCTAACTGTGCTTCGAAAGGGTTCAAATACTTTGTGTTTTCGACACTTGCTATAATGTGCCTCGACACCTTGCCCTTATTCTCACCAACCAGGTGATGAAATGTGAAGAAGGAACTCATCTTCATGCCACCAACCAGGTGATGAAATGTACAACCCGTACTCTCCTTCATGCCACCAACCAGGTGATGAAATGTGCAACCCGTACTCTAATATCATTTGGCAACTTGCCACTCATGCCACCAACCAGGTGAAGAAGGAATTCATCTTCATGCCACCAACCAGATGATGAAATGTACAACCGGTACTCTCCTTCATGCCACCAACTAGGTGATGAAATGTACAACCCGTACTCTAATATCATTTGGCAACTTGCCACTCATGCCACCAACCGGGTGAAGAATGAACTCATCTTCATGCCACCAACCGGGTGATGAAATGTACAACCCGTACTCTAATATCATTTGGCAACTTGCCACTCATACCACTAACCAGGTGAAGAAGGAACTTATCTTCATGCCACCAACCAAGTGGTAAAATGTACAACTCGTACTCTTATTCATGTCACCAACCAGATGATGAAATGTATAACGCATATTCTAATATCATTTGGCAACTTGCCACTCATGCCATTAACCAAGTGAAGAAGAAACTCATCTTCGTGCCTCCAACCAAGTGATGAAAGCAACTCACCATTCATTCCACCTACCAGAAGACGAGTGGTACAACTTGTACATGTGAACTCCTAGCATTCACAAATAATCAAAAACCCTCAAGCTTGACAACTCAACTAGGGGATCACTTATACCCAACAAGAGTTATAGTCACCAACAAAGTCTTATTGCAAGCCAACAACAACTTCAGTGCATGGCATACGAAGATCAAGCTATTCAGCCCTCTTGCATCTGCTTACCAATTTATGGTGCCAACAAAAGCTTCATCAAAGGAGTTCAACCATAGTTCTCAAAAGCTTCACACACTCTTAATCAAGATAGTGTGAAGCAAAACCAATTTATGGTGCCAACAAGAGCTTTATCAATGGAGGGCAACCACAATTCTCAAAAGCTTCACACACTCTTGATCAAGACAGTGTGAAGCAAAACCAATTAATGGTGCCAACAAGAGCTTCATCAAAGAAGTTCAACCACAATTCTCAAAAAGCTTCACACACTTTTGATCAAGACAGTGTGAAGCAAAACCAATTTATGATGCCAACAAGAGCTTCATCAATGGAAGGCAACCACAATTCTCAAAAGCTTCACACACTCTTGATCAAGACAGTGTGAAGCAAACAAATTTATGGCGTTAACAAGAGCTTCATCAATTGAGGGAAACCACAATTCTCAAAAGCTTCACACACTCTTGATCAAGACAGCGTGAAGCAAAACCAATTTATGGTGCCAACAAAAGCTTCATCAAAGGAGTTCAACCACAATTCTCAAAAACTTCACACACTCTTGATCAAGACAGTGTGAAGCAAAACCAATTTATAGTGCCAACAAAAGCTTTATCAATGGAGGACAACTAACAATTCTGAAACCTTCGAAGCAAATTCAAGACTGTTCGAAGCAAATTCAATTTATATGGTTCATCCAAACCTTCAATTACTACAAGGTGTGACTTGCATCACAATCTCTTGCTCAAGAGTGTGGAAGCAAAATTTGTATATGTTGTCTCTCCCACATTTTCAAATTTCTAGTTTCCCAAAAAAAAAAATGGAAATTCAACAAAGCTTCATCAATGGAGGACAACTGCAAATTCTCAAAAGCTTCAAGATAGTGTGAAGCAAAATCAATTCATGGTACCAAACAAAAGCTTCAACTCCATAGCTTCACCTACAAAGCTTCAACTCCAAAGCTTCACCTACAAAAGCTTCACCCACAATAGCTTCACCTACAAAAGCGTCACCCATAAAAACTTCACCCACAAAAACTTCACCCACCACAAAAGCTTCACTCACAAAAGCTTACTCCACCACAAAAGCTTCCCCCACCACAAAAGCTTCACCCACAATAGCTTCACCTACAAAAGCTTCACCCATAAAAACTTCACCAACAAAAGCTTCACCCACAAAAGCTTCACCCACCACAAAAGCTTCACCTACAAAAGCTTCACCCATAAAAGCTTCACCAACAAAAGCTTCACCCACAAAAGCCTATATGTATATTTTTTTTTTTTTCGGAAATTCGAAAATTGGAAAATTCAAAATTCAAAAATTCAAAAATTCGAAAAATCAAAAGAAAACAAAAATTTGAAAAAAAAAACGAAAAAAAAAATTGTCTAGGCCTCCTCTTCTTTGGGCCTAACAACTTTCATAACAAATATATATGAAGAAGGAGTTTTAGGCTACCACTTAGAAAGGAAATGTCTCATTCGTCAACTCCCTCGACCGGAGACTTGGGGGACTCCTACCATATGCTACTGCACCTTGATACTCGGAAGTCTCACGACCACTCAGTGACTTGGATTTTTCAAGTCTCCAAACGAGAAGTTTTCCTCACTCGGGAAATTAAGGGAGCACTATCTCAATCTACACGCTTCACTCACAAAGCTTCAACATACAAGTTTCAACAAAAGGAAAAATTCAAAGAACTTAGTGAAGAATGCCTTGGTATATTTAACACAATACGTTGAAATGAAGCAAAGCTTGTTTATTGATATCTCCGATAAGTTACAAATATGTACATATACATGAATCAAAATAAACAAATAAGAGGGACCCTTCACAAAGGTTGCTCAGGAGAAGTCTAAGCAGTCGGCAGAGCCCCAGAAAGATGAGGCACTAGAGGGTGATTATTCGGAGCCTCAGTACTAAGTAGAAGCTCAGAAGAATGAGGCACCAAAGGTTGATCATTTGGAGCTTCATTACGCAGTACAGCCCCAGAAGACGAAGGCAATAAATGCCTTTGGAATAAACCCACAAACCTCTGATGATCAAGTAAAATCTAACCATCAGATTCCTGCAGCTGTTCGAGCTTCCTCTTCATGTTTGTAGCATAGTCATGTACGAGTCTGTGCAACTGTTTATTCTCATGCTTGAGCCCTCTGATCTCCTATTTGAGACTTATCACTTCAGCCGCCAATGATTCAACTTGGCGGGTTTGAGCAAATACGCGTTGGGCCATATTAGACACAGAACCTGCACACTGAACACTGAGAGCCAGAGAATCCTTAATAACCAACTCGTCAGATCGTTTGGAAAGTAGTCTGTTATCTTTGGGAGTGAGAAGGTTCCTGACCACCACCGCAGTAGTCATATCATTCTTCATCACAGAGTCCCCAACGGTAAGAGGACCAGTAGGGGATAAGAAGGATGGGCGTCATATGTTGTCTTGAGAAGGCATGGCTGCCTCTTCACCAAAGTTCAAGTCAAAACGACAGTCAGATGGGCCAGACATTCTCAGAAATGATAAAGGAGAAATGAGGTGCAATAAATCTCTGAAGTAAGGGGAAAATTTCTACAAGCAATAACTCTCTGAATGTACTTCTTGCACACAATTGGTGCCCTTATAAAAGAAAGGGCAACAAGGCCGTTGGTTCAAAAATCGAAGAGGCACCACTCTCCGGATTCTGAAGAGGCACCACTTTCCACACGCAACATTAGCTCTTCGGGTACCACATATAACTTTGCCAAAGATCTCTGACAAAGGTTAGACACATAAATTTTGAAGGTCCAGCTACCCTACTATTACCCACAAGGGTAAAGGAACAGCACCACTGCTTGATAACTAGAAAGTCACAATGTATGTCAACCTCCGTGCTCCGTGGCAAGGCAGACTGGCAAAAATCCCCAACCTTTACTCATATTCGAGAAAACACTCCCAACAAGATTGTTTGCTCAAAAATCGAAGAGGTACCGCTTTCCGAATCTCGAAAGCCAGACTCCCAACAGGATTACGTGCTCAAAAATCGAAGAGGCACCGCCCTCCAAATCTCGGAAGCCAGACTCCCACCAGGATTACTTTCTCAAAAATCGAAGAGACACTATTCTCCGAATCTCAAAAGTCAAACTCCCAACAAGATTGCTTTCTAAAAAATCGAACAGGCACTGCTCTCTGAATCTCGAGAGTCAGACTCCTAACAGGATTACGTGCTCAAAAATCGAAGAGGCACCGCCTTCCGAATCTCGAGAGCCAGACTCCCAACAGGATTACTTTCTCAAAAATCAAAGAGGCACTACTCTCCGAATCTCGAGAGCCAGACTCTCAACAAGATTGCTTTCTCAAAAATCTAAGAGGCACCGTTCTCTGAATCTTGAGAGCCAGATCCCCAACATGATTGCTTGTTTGAAAATCGAAGAGGCACTGCTCTTCGAACTACGAGAGCCAGATTTCTTTGGATAAAGCTTATCTGCAATCTTCACACGCAATATCAACTTTCCAAATACCACATACCACTTTTTTCAAAGTGCTCTGACAAAGTTAAAACACATGAAGCTTGCAGCTCCCACTACATTGCTATGACCATGAAGGGTAAAGGAATAGCACTACTACTTGTTGTTAGGGAGACTCCTATATATGTCGACCTTCATCCTCCACAGCCAGGCACACCTGCAAATAAAAAAAAATGCTTAACTTTTCTTCACATCCGAGAGGGCACTCTCAGCAGAGTCTCCCAAAATACTCAGCTTCTTTTCCTCCCGATAATACCTCTGCAAATAAGCCACACTAGAGCAAGAGTATCTCATATCATCAGGGTTAAAAGCAAGAGTATCCCATATCATGCTTTTTCCCTATCTTTTCCTTTGGCCTTGTTCTTACCTGCAATACAAGGAGAAAGAGAGCAATCAGTCAGCACTTGAAATCAAGCTTCCAGTCAAGAACTGACTGCCTAGAACCCCTTGCCTGATTACTTACCTGGCATTGCTCTCGAGTACTCATCTTCAACATCTTATGCTTCCAGAAAAGATACCACATCTGCTTGAGGAACAAATAGGGCAAGTGAGAAAGATACAAGGAACCATGTGGAGACAAGCGTAACAGAACACGTGCTGATACATCCACTACTTTGTTAAAAGCAAAAGTATCCCATATCATCAGGGTCGAACGTACTCTAGATTTAATAGACTTATTTTGACACTCAAATTCTTGAGTCGACCTTATACTCTGGAGGAAATCATAAAACCCTCTAGCCCAGTTCAAGAATAAGCCTGTGGAAAGTTACTTCTTCAAAAGCAAAAGTATCTCATATCATATCTTCTCTATTTGCTTCTCCTTATCCTTGGTGCTATTTATGACACAAGGAGAATGAGAACAATCAACCGGAAGCCAAAGTCGAACCTCTGATCCAGGTTGCTTGCTTAGAAGTCTGATTGCTTACCTTGTCTGTTACCTCCTTCGGTAAATCTCCTAGCTCGGCGACTTGGGGGGCTCCTACTATAGGGTTTGTATCGCACTTGACCAAGCCCGAAACTACAAGTAAGCTTCAAGTGAAATTGATACATTACCTTGTGCATCTTCATCGGTTAAAGATACCACCCTTGGATGGAGGAAAAGTACTTCCAGAGAAGATGCCACATCTACATATGAGACAGATAAGGCAAATGAAAATGATACTACACTTCGGTACTTAGAAGTTTCGTGATTACTCAATAGCTTGGATCTTGCAAGTCCCTAACTGAGGAGCTTCCCTCACTCGGGAACTTAGGGGAGCACTGTTTGTACCATACTTGACCAATCCCGAAACTACTGAGCACCGGTCAACGTTATACCGTCAATGACCCAAAAGAGTTTCCTTCCAACCAGGAGGCCAATCATAGCACGACACGATTTGACATCAGAAGCCAATCATAACGCGACACGTGTTAACATCAGAAACTAATCACAACACGATATGTGTCAATGTTAGAATGAAACTAGAAACTCTCTTCTGTAAATAGAGATCATTCTCTCACAATATTTCCTAATGTTATTTGAACTAAATCATTCACTAGTACTCACAAAAGGAGAGCTTGAACCTATGTACTTATGCAAACCCTTCACAATTAATGAGAACTCCTCTACTCTGTGGACGTAGCCAATCTGGGTGAACCACGTACATCTTGTGTTTGCTTCCCTATCTCTATCCATTTACATACTTATCCACACTAGTGACCGGAGCAATCTAGCGAAGGTCATAAACTTAACACTTTCTGTTGTACCAAAGTCCTCACTGATTTTGTGCATCAACAAAAACAATGACGTGCAAATTTTTCTAAAGCACAGTGTCCAAACTCCCCTCCCCTGGTAAGGCAAATGTTTACAACTACTTTCATAATATTTAAGTACCCTCCCCTGTTTATAACTTATTTCATAAGCGTTATACTTGTCTGTCATATACTTAGGTTCAAAGTAACTTTAATCCTTGAAGACGCCAGCGATGAGACCAGTGCCATCATCGATGGCAAACAAGCAGAACATTTATTTAGAACTTCATGCTTTGACTTAGTTGTCGAAAAAGGGTTTACTGATCAACAAGAATTACCGGATGCAATTCTCCAATGTCGTGGACAAATCAAAAATTTTCAACTTCAATTCGGAAATTTGAAAAATGATTTCTTGATCCAAGCGATTTTCAACGACAAAATACAAGTTATTCAATCAAGCTCCAAAGCTTCTTATGAATCAATGATTGAATTTGAGGAGGAAGATACGGCTGCTCAAAATTTTTCATCGACCCCACCACTTTCTGAAAAAAAAGTTAAAACATCTCTCTTCCACCATTTCACCCATTGTTGTCACAACATTGCCTACAAAAAGTTCAGTTCGGAAGGGTCTTTTCAGCTCTAAGACTAGAAAAAAAAAAACATAAAAGGTAAGAATTTTCACTGTTAGTATCTCATTTTTATCTATATTTTCAAATAACCTGACAGTTACTAATGTATTAATCTCTCTTCTGTTTATATGAATTTAAGGAAAACTGAAATTACCAAAGAAATAGATGAACAAAATACATCGGACAATGAAGATTTCCCATCAAATCTCTCAGGAACAAAGCGCCTCCAATCAAATTTGAAATGGTCTTTACTGCTTCCAAAATCGAGTACATTACATCTGTTTGTTATTAACACATGTATTCTCATAACTCCAATTTTATCATATTTCTTATACAAAAAATTCCAATCTAGAGCAAGAAGAAGTGCAAAGATGATTGATGTTCTTTGTGACAATATAGAACAAATGGGAAATTTTTTTTATGAGCCCAAGAACAGAGAAGTAACATGAAAAATAATTTGGGCAATTTTTGAAACTATATATATTTGGGACTTGAAAGTTTGTCCTTTTAGTCGTTCAAATCTACTTTTTTTGTTGTACATAGAACTTTTAACATAGAATTAGTATAATACAAGTGCAAACAACTAAACAATGTGGGAGACTTTTAGAAATGTATATAAATGTAATTTAGAAATCTTCCCCTTGGATTGCAAATATGCTTTTGATGTAAAGTAAATCGAATGTAATGTAGCTTAAAAAACTATTTTACCCTGTTTGTTTAGCTGTTCTATTAATTTATAAAATGTTTTACAGTGAATGTGTTCCTTTGTGTATAGTAATATATGTGTCAATGTAGATAAGCAGTTTCTAACGTCTGAATATCAATTATTATTAGGTGCCGTTATTCAACTTTGTCTCTTTTTTAAGACATGATTCGTATTTGCTGTAAAATAATTATTCTTACCAGCAATTTTACATTCCAATGCAGTCAACCACCCTCCTCTCTCACAAGTCTTTTCCTTTACGTTATAGAATTGAAAGAGTTAAGCTCTCCTTTTACGCAACAAATAATCCCTCTCTCTTTGTAAACCAAACCTATCTTATTTATCTTAAACATATAAAACCAACACATTCTGTGATAGTAAAGATAAAAATGCTTCTTTTTTTTTATGAAATGATATGGATTAGTCAAGTTATATATAAAACTTTGTTGTCGGACTATATTATAGATGAATAATAAATATTATGTGGATTCAGTTGCTTTCATTTATTTTTGAATAATTTAGAAATGAGTGCTAAATTTTGGTTAAAGTTTTAAACCCGCAGCAGAGTGCGAGCTTCTTTGCTAGTATATTTTATGATTATGGTTAATACGTATCTTACAATTCTTGGACCTGTTTCACTCAGCTTGAGCTATATTCAGGAGTTCGTTTTGTGTTTCCAGTTTCCACTAAGGCCATATTTGAATATGTAGGACTACACTAGTTAGACAGTTAAATGACTAATTAAATCTAATTATGTGTAACTCAGGGAGAATGGGGATGTCATCATCTTACTCGGGGAATTAGATAACTTTTAGAAACCAACCTCTTATGAATAGTTCATCCTAATCTTCCCAGTAAGAAGACTGTATCCATATATTCTTTCCTTAATTGCACGTGAAATCTAGTCTAATCCTGTGTGTCAAGCGTGATCTAAATATTTAAGTGATTATACTTAAACTGTTTTTTTTTTCTTTTTTCTTTTTTTTTGTGGGTGTTGGGTAGGGGGTCAGAAGTGATTTTATTTTACAAAGGTGGGGGAAGGTTCCGATCATTTTAAGTTGATTGTGAGAGCCAACTTTGTACATTTTAGAGTGGGAAAAAGAGTGCCCTGTGAAGACTCTTCATGTGGAAGTCCCCCCTTCTGGGAAATAATCCGGTATTAGATTCCTAGTTACGTTTAGTCCAATGTGGTAAAACTACAAGCATATCTCATTCAAAAGGAATGATAGGGAAACAGGAAAGAACAGCTGAGTTAGCTTGGATTAGGCAATTATTTTGTCATTTGCATGTGCCAATTACACAGCCTCCCATGATTTACTGTGACAATATATCTGCCATAATTTTGTCTACAAATCCAGTATTTCACTGTAAGGCTAAACACATAGAGATTCACTACCACTTTGTTCGTGAAAGGGTAACCAGAGGAGATCTTCAAGTTCAGCATGTATCTTCTGCAGATATTCTAACCAAAGGCCTCTCCGCTCCACTGTTTAACCAGCACTGTGGCAATCTCATGCTTAGCTCCTCGCATGATCTTGAGGGGGAATATAAGAGTGATGAAATCAAAGGCTCTAAGAACGACACTTGTCATCAGATAAAGGAGAGCTGATTGTTAGGATTGTTAAGTTGTCTGTTATAACAGTTGGTTTGTTAGGATGAATTGTCAAGATTCTGTTAGAAAGCATTCGATACTAGTTGTGTATAAAACAGCAAAACCTCTATCAGTTTTAACTGTGTGATATTAATAAGAAATCTCCTCTCTCTGTAATTCTTGAGTCTCAAGCTTCTTCTTATTCCATACTCTTTCTGCAAATCCCTTAATCTTTCATTTGTTAACACATGCGTCATGCATGATTACACAGATACACAGCTAGCTTTGACCATAACAAAAGCATCCAACACGTACATGCATGAACTGTTTATATATGCAAGATTGAGAGAGAGGAAATAACATGAGCTAAACCTTAAAATATTTCAGTACAACTAAGTTGCTCTCCCTTTCCCAGAAAACTTTGCCTCGTTCATCATTGTTTTCGTTGATCATTGTAGTTATAGTCACATTAATTGTGTAAGATAAATCCTTGTGCTACGATGACTCTACACAAAAGCAAAACAGTTCCGGCAGTACTTGTGTTATATTCGATTGTCGACCCGGGCAATAACAACGACATTGAAACTCTGATTAAATGCAATTAGATAATAAATAAACAGCTAAAGTTGATCCTTAAAATTTGATCCAACGGCTAAAGTTATTATAACTTTTAGAGTGGATCCCTGTTTATAGCCGTTGGATCAAATTTCAAGGATCCGGATTGTTTGATGAGGAGGATTAGGTAGAAGGGATCCAGAGAGGATCCCTTTCCTTTATTATGTTCATTCATCTGACACAAATACGAACGACTTGAGTTAAATGTGGAGTCATTGGACAAAATTAATAAAACATATCAGATTAAGGTTGACTGGTATATAAACAAGAAACTACTTGACATGCTAATATGAACTAGCTTGTCCTTGAAGCTTTACTAATAAGTGGGAAGATGGGTCTGTTTAATTGAATTATATGCATCTTTTTTTGTGTGTGAAATTTTAATGGGGTGATTGAATGCAAAATTTCAGGAACTTTATGGACTCGAAGCAAGAAGAATTGGAATGATGAGTATACCAGTGATAGGGTGTGTGCCATTTCAGAGGACTCTGGGTGGGGACATACAGAGAGGATGATGTTCAGAGTCGGTCAACAATGCAACAATGCTCTTCAACTCCAAGCTCTCACACTCAAACGCACTCTCTCAATAAAAGCCTTCCAAACGCTAGACTTGTCTGAATCAGAATATTTTTATACTCCCGAATACTCACCTTCCGATCCCAGGAGGGAGAGTGCTATTTGTAACCTTGATGGTGTGTTTGGATGGTTGGATGTCCAAGATGTAAGCCCTTCAGGGGGAGATGATAATACTATGCCGAGAGAGGAAGTAGGGTCTCGGCATCTTCCTACCGAGAGTGACATAGGTGGGCAGCCACTTATTGCCGTCGAGGAAACTGGTGGGTTTCAGCCAGCTGCTACCGAGGTCGAGCTAGCCTCGCCACAAGCATCTGCCAAAGCCAGCAGCCATGAATTTTGTGCCGAAGCTTCCCCTTTTTTCTCGCTTGATCGTGCCATTGTCGAATACGTCTTCTCTGAATATCACCGAGGTAAGTACCAATGATGCTCATGTAACTAATGATGTTATAAGTACATATAAAGTGCCACCAAGGTAAAATCGTGGTGTACCTCCTGACACGTTCTCTCCAGATGGAAAAGTAAAGTATCCCATAGCTAATTATGTGTCGTGTAATAACCTTTCACCTGAACGCCAAGCTTGGGTGAACAATGTGGAGTCAATTCAAGTGCCAACTCGAATAGAGGACGCTTTGAAGAGTCGAGAATGGGCGGAAGCAATGGATGAAGAGATGAAGGCACTGCAGAAAAATAATACATGGGAAGTAGTATAGTAGTCGAAGGGGAAGAAGCCAGTTGGATGCCGATGGGTTTTCACAGTTAAATACAAAGTTGACGAGTCACTCGACAGTTATAAGGCATGGTTGGTGGCAAAAGGATATACTCAAATGTATGGTGTTGATTACCAGGAAACTTTTTCTCCAGCAGCTAAGATGAATACGGTACGAGTTCTTATATCATTAGCTGCGAATTTGAATTGGCCATTGAAACAGTTTGATGTCAAAAATGCGTTTCTTCATGGACATTTGGAGGAGGAAGTGTATATGGACTTTCCTCCAGGATATGATAATGGAGGAAAAACAGGAAGGGGCCAATTGCAGAAGTCTCTTTATGGGCTTAAGCAGTCACCTCGTGCATGGTTTAGAAGATTCACTCAAACCATGAGGAATAATGGGTATTATCATAGTCATTTTGATCATACTCTATTTGTGAAGTGAAGGAACGGTAAAGTAACAGCCTTGATTATTTATGTCGATGATATGATAATAACAGGGGATGATTCAGATGGGATTGTAAAACTGGAGAAGAACCTTGCGGCCGAGTTCGAGATGAAAACTTTGGGTGACTTAAAGTATTTTCTGGGAGTTGAGGTGGCTCGTTTGTCCCAAGGTATTTTCTTATCTCAAAGGAAGTATGTTCTTGATTTTTTAGAGGAAACATGTATACTTGGATGTAAACCTGTGGATACGCCTATTGTGGAGAAACATCACCTAGGGATTTATCTGGATCAAAAATCAATGGATAAAGGCAGATATCAAAGGCTGGTAGGAAGACTAATTTATTTAGCTTATACTCGTCCAGATATGGCCTATACAGTGAGTGTGGTGAGTCAATTTATGCACTCACCAAGTGTGGATCATATGACTGCTATTATGTGTATCTTGGCGTATTTAAAGTCGGCCCAGGGAAAGGAATCCTGTATAAAAATTCCAGTCATCTGGAAATTGAGGGGTTCACTGATGCTAACTGGGCAGGTGATGTGATTGATAGGTGTTCTAGTTCTGGATATTTTACGTTTGTTGGTTGAAATTTGGTCACTTGGAGAAGTAAGAAACAACATGTGGTGTCTAGGTCTTCTGCGGAGGCCGAATTCAGAGGTATGTCACATGGAGTGTGTGAAGTTCTTTGGTTACGTAAGTTGCTTTGGGGTCTTGGTTTCAAACCAAAGGAGGAGACAAAGTTGTATTATGACAATAAGTCGACATGAGAGATTGCAGAAAATCCGGTGCAACATGACAGAACGAAGCATGTGGAGGTGGATCAACATTTCATTAAGGAAAAGCTCGAGAAGAAGATTGTGTCAATACCGTTTGTGAACTCAGAAGAGCAGCTTGCAGACATCCTCACTCATGCCATGTGTAGTAGAGTTTTTTATGACTCACTTATCAAGTTGGGCATGTGTGACATCTATGCTCCAACTTAAGGGGGAGTGTTGCGTGAGTTAGTTTTCAAATAGGAATGTAAATATTGTGTAAATATTAGAGTCCTTTATTAGGAAGGATATTTCTTATGTCCTTTTTTTAGTTTACCTTGGAGAACAAGGATTGTATGTAATATATTCCCAATTATGCAATACATGAAATTTAAGCCTTAAATCTCTATTTTGTCTACCTTGATGTCTATAATCCATCTCTTGATCTAGTTCGGAACCCGACCGATTGACACTTTGTATACATAATACAGTCAAAAATTTGTGAGAGAAAATATGTATTATTAAAAATAAAAAATAAAAACTCTCATTGTCAACCATTACGTACGAAATTAACTCACTTATAGGGTGTTGTAAGGTGAAGCTTATAATTAATTTGCGCATCCTTTGTTGCTCAATTGCATGGTTTCGCGTACAGGACTCAAAGTGGTGGATTAAGCATGTTGTGGAACGGCAGACTTAGAAGACGGATTTCTGTGCAACTGTTAGGGGTAAACGTGTTCGAACGACTCAGAGTACATGTTTTGGAACATGGGATAGTTACCATCCTTCAGAAAAGTCCTACCAGGTACTTTCCTTTCTTGTCCTCGAAAAACTATCAACAATTTTTTCTGAGGTTGGCCGAATTGACTGTGGTATCTACTTATGGTGAAGTAAGACAAACACAATGTTACATATGAACATTATAATTATCGATCGCGATGATAATAAATTAGTAAACTGGTGAAGAATCATATTACAAAATGTGAAGTAAAAGAGGTCTCTTCCATCAGAGAATGTGAACTTTGTCGAGGACCATATAACAGTTTGGGTACAAAAGCTGTTTTGCTCCAAGTCTATTTTGATGGGTTTTCATTTTCTGGACTTGCCTCCATCGAACATTTTCTCCCCTGAATCCAGGAATAGCGACATGAACTAAATGTCCTGTCCAAGCCAAGGTACTCACTCTAAATGGTCCTGACAAGTGGTGACTTAGATGAGATTTGACATTTTTAAACCACGAAACGCTCGGTTTCCATTTCGGTTGCAGCCTTGCAGGTGTAACCAACCCGCTATTAAGGATATGGCAGAAAGAAATAATAAAAAAAGAGCTCTAGTATAAAGATCCTAGACCCAAATAAAAAACTTGGCTTACAACCTTGTATATGTCGTAATGGCGGAAAACAATTATATTTATTCACCTTGGTGAGAGTTTGATCCCCAACAATTACCATATACCCTAACTATTTATCCACTAACGCTATTGCTCTACTAAAAAACATTGTAGCCAACCTAAAAATGAAAACAAAAATATCATGGTGTGACCATCTTGATATAATTACAACCTTAACCCATATGTAGGCTTGACCAACTGGTTAGGGCAACACGCATGTCCCTTGTAAGTACTAGATTGCCTTAGTAGATAAGGTATTCATTTTTTACTAACTGCGTCCAAGTTAAAACTCTTTCCCCTCCTCTTAGTTTTGCTGAGAGTAATAATATCGTTTATAATTAGAAAAATGTGCATGTACCTTAGGTCCAAGTTCAAATCTCCTTTTTGCAGGTTTTAATAGTTTAAAATATCATTTTGGTTATATGAAACAAAATACAACCTTAAGAATTCTTGAATTTCTCTAGCTTAATTTTCTTTTCCTTTTTTCTTTGTTGTGTAGATTATTTGTTTGTTGGCTTGTTTGGCCAATGTACCCACAAAAATGTTGTAGAAAATACACTTTTGTTTATTTGAATTCTTTCATACATTTTCAGAAGCATTTTTAATTATTTATTCAAATGCAACTGAGGCTAGTACAACTCATTTGACACAAACTGATTAATCTTGAGTTCTGACTGGCGATGGCCATATACGTTATAAAATGACATCAAAATCATTGTACTCACTACTCAGGAATGTAGGTGTTGGTAACTATCGAATTCTTATCGATTACACTAATGAATAAGTAGTCATGATTTTGTGTGCACCACAAGCCCATGGTTTGCAATTGACCTGATTATTAGAGAGAAGAAAGAGAGGGGAGGAAGTGAGGCAATCACTTCGTACGACATAATAGATTCAAAGACTACAATAATTCTTTTACCATAAAAGCTTTATGATAGACAGTTGTAGATGAAGATGAACAAAATATCCTGTGGGGACATTCTCATCAACAATCCACCTATTTCCATAGATTTAAAAACTAGGAAGAAAATAAAAATAAAAATAGCTCTCACGGTTGATGATTGTAGTCGGGGTCAAGTTTTATGTTCTCGAGTTATCTTTTTCAAATAATGAGTAAAACTCTCTTGTTCCGTTGAAGTTCTTTTAATAAAAACTATAAAAATAGAATGGTAAACACACAAAAAGATGAACTTTCTATAAATTTATAAACTACACCAAAATAAAACTCGTAGTTAATGATTATAGCCTAGGACCAAATTTTACGTTTCCACGTTGTCCTTTTCAAACCATGAATAAAGATCCTTCGTTACGTTGAGGTTCTTTCAAAAGAAGAAGAAAAAAAAAAAACTACAGAAAGTAAGAGCAAGCGCAAAAAAAAGAAAAAAAGGTGGGGGGATGAGCATGTTGTATATCTAACAAGAGAGGTAGCTAGTTACATGAAGCATTACTTGGTAGAAAGGGGGGAGAATAAAATTGGAGGAAGGGGCAAAACAGGGGGGATCGAACAGAGTATGCCATCTATGGGAAATTTGATAAAATTATGGTCTTAACCTATCCTGATTTCTGAGTACTGAGATTGAAAAACCCTATTTCTTTTAGCAAGAACTAGGGTTTTCTTTGTCTGTTGTGATGTGATTTATGAGGCTGCAATTCTCTCAAAGTGTCCAAGCCTGTTATCTGCAAGTCTTGAGCTGCACGCAGATTTTTTGTACTCAAACCATGTAAACTCTTCGTAGAGGCTTTCCTCCTCTCCGTTCATGACAGATTGCAATGGAGCTATCTTCTCACTCAAGGGTGGTCCCCCAAAATAAATCATTGACACTCTTGATTTTAAACCATTTGCCAAAACCCTGTGCCTCACACTTTGAAACCTCCCATTAGTCAAAACCTGCAAATTCACCAAAAACCCTAATTAGTAAGGGATAATACTTCCCTCGTTCCCAGAAAATCGAACAAACCAGGGAGACTCTTCTACTTTTTATTTTCTTCTCACAGAGTTTATATTTTTGTGATGGGCAGAAAAGCAAATAGCAATCATTAAGAACCCAGTAAAAAAAATAAAGGGGGATGGTATTCATATCTTATCCAGGGTAACAGGGAATTGAGAGTAAAATAGGAATCTTTCTCTACAGGAAACTGATTGGGATCTTCGTAATTATTATTAAAGGAAAACTAATGAAACGGGCTTGAAAACTTTGAGTTTTAATGATAAGGATAAAATAAAAGGTAAAGTGAATAGTACCAAGATTGACTTGTTAGTGTAAAAATGTAGTTTTTCGTTAAAATGAACAGTACCGGAAGTTTTTCGTTAAAGTTCTCTATTATTAAATCAGTAGCGGTCAGTATAAGGAAAAACAAATTAAAAGCAAGGAAATAATTAGGAAAGTTTCTTATTTCCGCACATGTTTTTCTCATTTTTCTCGTTCTAAAAGTAATAAGAAGCGTGCGAAAACATTTTCTCAAATATATTTACTAGACAGTAGTAGTACCTGTAAAGAGTCACCAACATTGATGAAGAAGGAGTTCTGATCAGGGGGGACTGAAATCCAACTCCCATCTCCCAAAGAAATTTGGAGGCCAGATGTGTTGTTGGATCTTAGCACAGAAATGATTTGTGGGTCTGTGTGCTCTCCAAATCCAATCACATTTCTGGCACTGGCACTACTCAAACCTTGAAGCTCTGGGCATAGTGGGTAGTGATTGAGCCTGAAACAAGAGTCACTCTGTTCATCCATCAGAAGTTTGCTTAACACATTTCTTGGTTGAATCTTCAACCCTTCAGCCATCAGCTCTAGAATCTCACAGGCCATTTTCTTCACAGCTGATATGTAATCATTCAAAGCAGAACTGCAATTACAACCAAATAAAATCAAAGATAAGACCTTTTTGTTAAGAGCTTATCATTAAAACAGGAAAATGATTTCCGCACATCATATTTATTTCTGCTAAATACCAAAAAAACAAAGGGGGGTTGTGTACTGCAGGGAGGGAAAGGGGTGTATAAAAATTATTTCCCTATTAGAAAAGATCAAAACTTTGGAATTAAATTCAAGTTATGATTGGATAACTTTTTTTGTCAAGAAGTTATGATTGAATAAGATACCAAAACTCTTCTGCGCTATTTCCAAAAACTGATAGAAACCTCTGGGAATTGGACTCTGTATTGGTTGTGAGGAGGAGGTACTCTACCCACCCAACATCACCATTCTTCCCAATATGATTGTTCCCATATCCCAACGGATTAGGAGGCCCCGCCTTTTCCTTCTCAGAGAGTGGCATGGAGAAGAATTTGATGGCCTCAGATTCCAATCTGGTAATGAAATCCGTTGGAACACCATGGTTGATGATCTTGAAGAAACCATACTCCTCACAGGCCTTGACAATGAGTTGTTTGGAGTCTGGTTTTGTGAGGTCTACCAGAGGAATCCCAGAAAATAATTTGGAGACATTGTTGCTGGTTCTAGCATAAGAAAAGTTCTCATTAGGTGGTTTGGTCACAAACACCATTGCAGTACTTGTTATTTTATGTTGTATCTAATGTGTCAAAAAAGAGGGAGATAAAAGAAGAGAGTGAGAAGGGGTTGAAAGATGAGAATTCTAGAGAAGAAGATGGGGGAATATTGGTGAGGTGATGGATGGTGGGATTTTGATAATCTGAACAAAGTTGATATGGCTTGAGTAGGAGGGCACTTGGAGGTAACTGGCTTTAGGTTCTTGGCTATTTATAGGGGAACATAGAGAAAGGGCTTGGAACCTTCATGGAATTAATATTTTAAGGGATGACAACTTTTTAGTGTACATAGAACACAATCACAGTGTTTTTATATTAATTTATTACTAGCATATGGGCACACACAAAGTATGTGAGAATTTTTTTTTACTTTTTGTTTTTGAAATAGAAGGAGAGAGGGAGAGAGTGATAGAGAATGTGAGAGTTGAAAGTTTTTTTATTTTTTTTTAATTAGAGATATGTTAGGATTACATATATGTGAGGTTTTGAAAAACAAAAAAACAAAATTTGGTTGTGTGAAATTACATTTCTACCCCATATTTCTGATTTATATTCTGTTTTAATTAGAGAGTTAAACTGATAATTTTATAGAATTTTGATTGACAATGAGTGTTTTATTAATTAGTAGAGATTTATAACTTTATTTGAAAATTTATTATGACTAATCTTCAATCTTTTAAATGCCATCACCTTCCAAAGGGATCTAATGAGTAGTGACTATACGCTGACTGCTCTCCCCTGAAAAGGACATCACAGTCAATTTGAACACAGAGGAAATGGATACATATGATATGGTGGGTTCATTGAATATTTATCCTCTATTTTTTATTTCCTTATATTTCATATCGTTTTCTACATAAAATGAAAAAGGCTGTAAGTTATAGCTAAATGGGATAAGAAGTATTTTTCAGATTCAAGTCTTCTTTTTTGTTTTGACAAGAGATTCAAGTTATAAGTTCTAGCTGAATGGGTAAGAAGTATTTTTCAGATTCAAGTCTTCTTTTTTGTTTTGACAAGAGATTCAAGTCTTTTGTTGTAAGCATTAAGAAAGATATGGGATGCACGAATTACATTTAATATAATTAATCTCCCTGGACACATGTCCTAAACAATAACAGAGATATAAAATGCGTAAATTACATTAGTGTAGTTAGTCGGCCTCTCGCATGCACGCAAATAAGTATGACAATAAAATTTTGAAATAAGTAAATAATTGGAACTAATTATCAGATTATGGTTGGTGGATAATATTTAAAAATTTTAATTATTTTATTTTTTAAATTGAGAAGGAAATAAATCTACCAAAATAAATGGACATTCCAACCAATGAAAACTCTAATGAACCTAAAATTACTTGTTTTTCAAGACCCACTATAAGTTCTACCTTATAAATTTTGATCGCCAACTTATAAAATAGCTAGACATAGTTGCATCTTACTGGAATTGGAAGGATAAACAATTTAAGTTTTTTTTTTTTTTTGTCATGTTTCGAAAGCAACTCTTATCAACTAGTACTATTATAAGTGAACGCTTTCATCAAATTTTTAAAAATTAAATTAAGATATAGATAAATAATTAGTCACTATTATGATGCTAGAGATACCATATTTTATAATTTTAATCATCTCTCCCATAGACAATAATACAAGTAAGTGGCTTACATACGTGGTCTTCTTAACTAGTGTTTTTCGAACATAAAAGCATATTTCCTTTACATATAGATAGGGGTATGTACACTTTTCATACGATTTCCCACTACATATAGATATATTGACTTGCATCTAAACTATACATATCAAAACAAAAAAAGTTAAAGACAGTAACGTAATTATACAAATTTTTGTTGTTTTCTCTTCAAGCTTCACATACAAGTGATTTTATCATTTCTAATTAAAATAAAATAAAAAATAAAAAACAAACCTCTCTCCCTCTCTCCCTCTCTCCCCACTCCGACGTTCTCTCTCACTCTCTTCCTCTCTCTTCCAATTTAAAAATAAAAGTAAAAAATTTCACACACATTTTGTATATGGGCATATACTAGTATAAATTATCTAAACACTTTTCATATGATTTCTCAATAAATAGATATATTAACTTTACATTTCAGAATTTTCTGCCCGAACTCAATCTATTCTCAAATAGTTATAATTCATTTACTCATATATCATGTTTTCGTATCTATAAGAGCCTCGAAGGAAACTGCATGATATGCCATATTCTACTAAATACATCCCCGACAAGCATTTCTTCATGTTATTTTTTTACGTTATAAAACAATAAAAAAATACTCTTTTAAACTAAAAAAATTAAATAAGTCAATTGGCTTGCATGAGTGAAGGCCAAGAGGCTAGTGAAACATAAAATAAGAAAAAAAAATACTAAGATATTGTAAATATTATTTATTATATGATTGTTCACTTTTGGATAAATATATAATATGTAATTAGTCAGGACGTATTTCTATGCACATCTTAAGCCTATAAATAGGAATGAGGATTCTCTTCTCAAATCGTGTCCGTTTATCGTACATCGTACAGTTAGAAATTATTTTAATTATTTTTATTTAAAATTAAACATGAACAGTACATGGAAAAAATTGACCGTACAATATACGATGAATAGACATAATTTGAGGATCCCTGAGATCCTCATTCTATAAATAGGACACATTTTTTTATAATACATATAAAATTCATGCATTTTACATATATTTTTAACATAATATTAATTAAATAAAAATATATATTTTTAATAAATAAATATTAAAATTAAAAATAGGCCAAATTTTTCAAAATATTATTTTTGCAAATTTATCGAATGATATTCCATATTTTACTAACTATGATGAAGAGGTGCTGCTAGGCCAATAATATATTCTATATGGTCTTACCCTTTTTGTTTCCAACAACTAACAAAAAGATGAAAGGAAATAACGTAAGCCAATTTATTCTACTTGGTTTGCTTAATCTATTATTGAAGTGACCAACTTTTTGACGAGGTAAATAATTAGAAAACATGTCATATAAGTTTGTATAGTAAACTTTTAACTATATGGTACCATTAAAGATGCTTACCACAAGAACTATAAAGAAAAAATAATATATTTATATAGTCTTAATTGTTTTTTTTATGTTGAACTGAATCTAATTTTTCTTAAAGAGAACTGGTAAATCCACCCCACTACTTTATTTGCCCACCCCATTTCATATTCTCACCATCCATAAAATGTTAAAAAATTCAGTTTGTCCTTTTTCACTCCTCAAAATCTTTAAAATGTCCTTGCATCAATTTAACTATTTCAAACAAAATTTAAAACTAGAACTGAAAAATAAGCTCACGCAACTACCCACCCGACCCCCACACCGCCTAACACAATTTGACTGCAACCCCCTTTCACCATGCATCGTGAACCCGCCCTTGAGCACCTTCTGCTTGCCGACGGCGTCCTGTGTGACACCACGCTTTGCGCTGACACCAGAGACTACAAAAAGATACTCTCAATCTTCCTCCTCATTGCATTCAATGCTGATATCGACGAAGAATCTGTTGGATCTCCAAAACGCTTCCCTTGACAAATCTCAATTACATCGTTTGGATTCGAAACAATAGTAGTTCAAAAACGAATTTTTGAAATTTTGATCGGAAACGATTTAGAGGAGAGTGTGTTTTCTGAAACGGATAGCTAGGCTCTTCCATTTTCTTCTTATTTTTATTCTAATTTTGCAGTTTTGTTTTCTTCCAGTTTGAAGAAAGCTATGCATTAATTCTCTTTGCGTTCTTTAAATTTTCATTTCTTTTGGCTGAAAATAGATTAATATCAATTTATTAGGTTTTTAGAAGTCATTTAACACAGGGTCATATGTGTAATTAACTTTTTTATTAAAAAGTTGGTGGGACAATAGAGTTGTGCAGTGCAGTGGGTCTAGCAGCTTTCTTCTAAAATTACAAAGAGCGACAAGTAATTTTATTTTAAAGAACTTTTTTATAATTGTTTCTCATTATATGTCATCCAAAATGTGATTTGTATATAACACCTATTTTTAGCGAAAGAAATTTCATTAAAAATAGTATAAAAAACACGTTCATACGACATACATATTAAATGTGCCTTTTAAAACAACTCAAGAGCCCACACATGTCAAAAGAACATCACAACCTTCCAAATACATCAAAAGTATAATATATTCTTCAATCATGGAGGACTCTTAGTCCTAAACCTTAAACTAGTCGCACAAACTAGAACATTGCAAGCCCAATAACTATTTTCGATGCTCCACGAGGAAAAGACCGTACCAATCTCTGATGGTTTTGCAATCGTTGGCTAAGAAGCACTGCTTGGAGTCCCCTTCAACAAACGTTGAGTTTCCTTCTCATAGTCTTTTGTTGAGCGTACAGACCATAAACAACACCACCTCAGATCTGAACAACAATCACCGCTCTAGAATCCAAGATTAAATAAACCACAACTATGACCACAACCAAAAAATCTCTCGACAAAGTGAGAGAGCGATCACAATTACGAACTGAAGGCTTTTCTCGACAGGGTGAGAGAGCGACTACAACTAGAAACAAATGGTGATATATAACACTTGATTATGTAGTCTTGCTAATATTAGTGAAATTTTAGTAGTTTAATTTGATATTTTGATTTGTCATGTTTGTACAGTTTGAGATCCATATTCAGATTGATACATTAGGTTATAAAAAAAAGAATGTATTTGTAGACATCGAAATTTCGATGAAATAAATGTTCACCAACACATTAAAGTTTGACATGCCAAGGCATACGCGGTAGGTACCATGCGTCTCACAAATCGTACACATGGATGTGACTTATCAAAATTGGACAAGTCATCAAGAAGGATGCAAACACTTGGTGGAATATTTGATTTTGATTTAATTAAATCAATGTTAATTGATGGAGTCAAATTACGAACGAGCCAACAAATCGAGTCATGGTTCTTTCGTCAATTAATCAAGCCCACAATCAAGGCCAAATCCATCCACATGCAAGGTTTGGAGAGTCTATAAATACGAGGCTCCAAGACAAAGAAAGTGTCTAGAAATCATTCACACTCAGACGCTGAAGCTATCAAACTCCCCAAACACTCAAGAAAACTCGGAAAACTCTCTGCGTTCTCCATCAAACCCTTGAAGAACCACCAAGCACCTCTACACATGCCGGTTCCTCCATTGCCAAGAGTCTCAGCACGACCCTTGGATCGACAACACATACATTACATTTTGGAGATCGAATAATAGGATTCAAAGTTGTAAAGAGATTGTATCCCTACATTTACATTAATATTATTATTTTGTACACGTGTTCTTTTGTTTTATTTGTCATAGAATTTTCGTGTTTACAATATGTTCAAAATACATATTTTAGATTTACCCATTTGATAATATAATTTTCAAAATAATACTATTTGGCATCGACCGATATCTAATGAGTAATTTAGATAAGAACATTATAAATATCTTTTTCTTTTAAAGGAAGATTTAGCTTTTATGCCTACACATCGTTCCGTGTCTAGGTTCTTTTTAAAGGCTTTGGTCCCCAATTTACCGAGTGTGAAAACCATGTTACATGGTTTTCATTAATAGTCAGACTAATATATATATATATATATATATATATATATATATATATATATATATTGTTAGTTAAAGGAAGATTTAGCTTTTATGCCTACACATCGTTCCGTGTCTAGGTTCTTTTTAAAGGTCCCCAATTTACCGAGTGTGGAAACCATGTAAGATGGTTTTCATTAATAGTAAGACTAATATATATATATATATATATATATAGTTAAAATTGAATGAAATTAATCAATTAACCTCTGGTATGGTGATACTTTTATACCAAATGTGAGAACCAGTTTTATATTTATCTTCATTTGATTGGCACAAAGTTAATAAACATTATCCAAAAGTTCAAGTTGAGGAAGTTTACGATTTTTGGAATTGAGTGTATGTAAAAGGAGAACAACTTATATGGCCTTAAAAATAATAATAATAAATAAATAAATAAAAACCTTATGTTAACGGTTGGTAAACCGTATGAATTCCTTATTCCCGTGCCTTGTCAATGAAAAGACGTCATATGCATGCATGGAAATATTCTGCACAAATCATTGATGACCCCAATTAACAACATTCGTAAACTAAGAAAGTATAAGCCACTTGAGTAATTTTGTTCAGAAAATGACATAAATGTCGTCACAACATGCTATTTCTATCTATTTTTAAGTGATAAGACTAACCGAAAGAGCTCCTTAAAAAAGCAACTACTTTGAAGATAAACATTGATGAAGCTAGATGCTCACCATCATAGGGCACTAGACATACGCCAATATTTATCAAGCTTATGAAATTTTGGCATTGGGTTACATCTAGCAAAGATTCGAACGCAAGTTGGTGGCTAAAATTGTTATATTATGAAATTTTGGCATTGTGTTACATCTAGCAAAGATTCGAACGCAAGTTGGTGGCTAAAATTGTTAGAAAAAGAAAAATATCCATGTGAGAGTTGGTTTTTCCCTCTTCAAACAATTTCTCTCTCGTTACAAATGAATTTTAAAGATTATGGAAGAGAGGACCTTGACTTTTTGAAGAAAGTTGAGGTTATACTATAAAATTAGTTGGTAATATGGGGAGTAGTCCAACTACTTTTAAGCACAAGTAACGTCCCTTCTTATCCCCATGTGAGATTGACTCTCAACCCACCTCATCACAAGTGGCGAATTTTCAAGCCTAGAGCATGAACAACACAAATTAAGTGACGTAAAACATGTGTGGTCTTTGAGCGTCTTACATGGGACAACATGCTCTAAGACCATGAACAAATTTAGGGTTCCACCATAAAACCACCATAAAACCAATTGATAATATGAGAAGTAACCAACTACTTATAAGCACATGTAAGGTTCATTCTTTTCCTGACGTGGGATCAATCTCAACACTCCTTAATATTGAGAGGAGTTTCTCCTCAATTTACTTCTTGTTCAATTCACAAAACTTGTGTTTATAATTGGAATTGATTATATTATAAATCAAAGATCATCCCCACATAAGATAAATTAAAACTAAAGTTGTTTAGTCAATCAACGGTAGACGGTCTCCCCCCCCCCCCCCGACCCCCACAAGGGTAGATTGATATAATAAAAACCTCTGTTAAAATGCCCACTTGTAATCCAACAGATAAAATACATTACATAGTCCGTTTTAGAGATTGGTGACTTACCCATTCAATGACTTTGGCACTGGACGTTCCAAAAATGGGTACCATCGGGTCAGGTGAATTGAATTCAATAATAGACGCATGTTGGCATTCCAGCCTTCCTTTTCCTTTTAGAGCCTATCCAAAAGAGAATCCAATACTTCTTGATCTGCCTATCCACCAGCTTACTAAATGATAGATGTTTCGGGATTTTTAATTTTTTTTCCATAATCTATGTATTGCTTGACCGAGAGGTACCAAATCCATCCATTTGTTTTTGTTTACTTTATGATTAAATGATTTTATATTTTATTATTTTTAAAATATGATCTTTATAGAGTAATTTGTAATTTTAACTATTCTGATCATAAGTCCAAAATTCCCTAAATCGACCACGAAGTAAAATGAAAAGAAACTCCTTCTCAACTATTGAAGAGCCAAATTAATTTTGTTGTGGAATAATGAGTTTTAACTCAAAACTTCTACATAGCTTAAACATTGTTTGAGAAGTGAAAAAATTTATTTGCCTCTATGATTGTCTCCATCTCTTACCCAAATTCATTCAAGTCCTAACTCCAAAATAAATATTTTGTCCAATGAAGAGAATATAGTTGTAAGTACACAAAATTACCGGAACAAATTTAACTGCTGAAGTTAGAAGCACGCAAAAACTTTACTGTTAAAACCACTAAAAAATCTTTTGTTGATTCTCTCCTTCATAATATTACCTTTGCGTAGAAAAAATTGCGAGTTGCGAGCTCTCTAGCTACCTCAAATTCTCAAGTAAATTTCATGTTGACAATTAGAACCCACGTTTCAAAGTCCCAATTTTGGGACAATAAGAGAGCATCATATATCATACACATACGTGTTCAAAGAAAGTCCTCCAGTTGAACAGACGGTTATCAAAGTAGGAAATTGGCGAGTTTTGCTTTTGCAATGGAAGCAGAGAGAAGCCCCCTCTCCCCACCTGCCCATCTCGACCATGTTTCTAGCAACTTCTCCCGCTCAGAAGGAGAGGTCGTACGTAAGCCTTTGCTATCCCAATCTGTCAGGGACAGCAGATCCTTGACCGGAGATAGTGTCTCCTTCTATGTCTTTTTTATTTATTTGACAGGGATCTGCTGTCTTTAAAATGGTGTCTCCTTCTATGTCTTATTTCTATTTATTTGACACTTGTCATCCACTTTAACAGAATTTTATTTCTATTAAGTTGTATTATTGTGAGTTCAGACAAAAATGAAATTCCCCAAAAATACATGAGGAGTATCAGACTTTTCTCATATTTTTTTAATTTTTTAATATTTTCTATACACCACTAATAATTGATATAAAAATATTAAAAAATTAAAAAAAACAAAAAAAAAACAATTTAGAATGTGGGAATATAATATTCCCTTACTATATTATTGTTATTTGCTGTCGGCACTGGCACACTTGTTACTGTTATGGGTTGCACGCCAACTTGGCCAACTCTCTCTCTCTCTCTCTCTCTCTCTCACATTTCCCATCACCTTTGCTTTCGTACTAGCTTTGGCTACTCCTACTCGCTTCCGGTCGATGCTTCTTATCATGATGATTATAACGTGTCCCGCTAGGATCTCACGTTCTCATGAATCTCATCTCCCCATATGTAATAACCTACCCAAATTGTTTTGGATAAATTTTAATGAGATATATTAACAGGAATGTGATAAAGATTGGGTTGTGCTTGATGACCTAATCTTTAAGCATTTGAATCAGAGAAATTGTTATTGTCTTTTTAAAAAGGTGACCGTGTGCTCATCTCTTATATATGAAATAATATGAAGAAATAAATGCAAATAAACGAGTGGCAGAAGCCAAACGATATTCATCCACCTCTTGATACGTCAATGAAATGATGAAAATTTAGTCAAGCTAAAGTATTTAACCCAAGATAAAGATAGGGCAATAAGCATGCAAAATGAGTGAACGACCACTTGTTCAACTCACGACAACATGAAACCCTACAAACATATGTATTAATTAAGCTTATGACCATTTGTATGTACACATGTCCATAGACCATGTAATTAACTAGTAAAAGAAAGGTTGAGAGCATCTCAAACGCAGATTTAAATTCTTGGTGGATATGACAGCAAACATATTTGATATTAAAAGTCATTTTAATTTAAGTGTTATTTGCTGACTGAATTTGAAATTTTTGTGGTTACGTGTCAAATTTGATACTAATGAAAAGATAATTTTTATTAGTTTAATAGTGGGTCCCTTATTTCACTGGTCAAGGTCAGCCTAGAGAATTTGATAGTCTTAGGCAAGCCTTCGGATTGGGCTCTAGAATTCTTAGACCACCGATCATTTGTATATTGATATGTATTAAAAAAGAATTCGCTAAATACATAAAAAAAAAAGTCTATTCTACAATCAAACACCATTAAAATTTAATATCATAAGAAAAAAGATATGCAAACATTACTTAACTACACACGTCTTGCATTTCTAGACGCAAATCTAATTTTTCAATTTTTTATATTTTTTTATCGATTGATAAAATAGCTAATCTATTATGTTGATGCACAAAATCAATGAAACTTTGGAACAACGTAAAGTGTCAAGTTTGTGACCTTCGCTTGGTTGCTTCAGTCACCTAGTGATGATGATATGTAAAAAGATAGAGATAGGGAAGTAAACACAAGAAATACATGGTTCATCCTAAGTTTGGCTACGTCCACGGAGTAGAGAAGTTCTCATTAAAAGTGAAGGGTTTACACAATACATAGGTTCAAGCATAATCATCATTAGTGGGTTCTAATGATGAGTTTAAGTACAATAATGGCATTCGTCCTTCATTGTAGGAGAATGATCTTCTTTTATAGTTGAGAAGAGTCTTCGCCTTTCGTCCGTGGTCAATGTGGGACTCTAGGAGCTTTATTTTGACGTTGGCATGTGTAGTGTTGTGATTGGCCTCCTGGGTGGAGGGAAACTCTTGTGCTTCGACATGGGTGCCTTAGCATGAACCCCTCAGTGGGTTTTTGAATGTATAAAGTTGATCGGTGCTTGGTAGTTTCGGGATTAGTCAAGTATGGTACAAACAGTGCTCTCCTAATTAGTTCCTGAATGAGGAAAGCTTCTCGGTTGGGGACTTGCAAAATCCAAGTCACTGAGTAATCACGAAACTTTCGAGTGCCGAAGTGTAGTAGCATATAGTATGAGTCCCCCAAGTTTCCAAGCGAGGAAGATAGCCGAAAGAGGTGGCTTGATATTCTTGAGTCATTGAAGAAAAAAGACTTAAAAATTTCTCTCTCTTTTTTTTTTTTTTTTTTTTTGATGTAGCCTTTTGTATGTATATTTTCTTAAGCCCAATTCCTTCTTTCTGTTTTGGTGAGAAGAGAAAATGTAGTTGAAGCTTTTTCCTTTGGGACATAGCTTGAATAGTGGAAGCTATTCGTATGACACCATAAATTGATTTTGCTTCACATTGTCTTGATCAAGAGTGTGTGAAGCTTTCTACATATTGTAGTGTTGAAGTTTTTTGGTTGAAGCTTTGTAATGAAGCTTTTTTGTTGAGGTTTTGTATGTGAAGCTTTTTGGTTGAGGCTCTGTAGGTGAAGTTTTTTGCTTAGGCACATAGCTTGAAGAGTTGAAGCTATTACTAGGGCACCATAAATTGATTTTGTTTCACACTAACTTGATCAAGAGTGTGTGGAGCTTGTGACATTTGTAGTTGCCTCCTATGTGTTGAAGCTTTGTTGGCCTTCTCTATATGTCAAAATTAATAATTAAAAAATTAATAACTATCAAAATAATGATTAATTAATTAATTTTAGAATTTTTTTATTTAGTTTTTTAGCAAAAAAAAATTGTCTTTTTTTAACTAGGGACAAGAAAATGTGGGAGAAACCACATATATAGATTTTGCTTCCACACTCTTGAGCAAGAGTATGCGAGGCAAACCACTTATTGTAGTAGTTGAAGATTCAGAAGAACCATATAAATTGATTTTGCTTCGCACAATCTTAATCAAGAGTCAAGAATGTGCGAAGCTTTCTACGAGTTATAGTGTTTGTATTGTTACAGAAGGTAAATGTTTGGAGCAGATGCAAGAAGGTTTGTATACCATGCACTGAAGCCTTTGTTGGCTTGTAATAAGACTTTGTTGGTAACTATAACCCTTGTTGGGGATAAGTGCTCCCCTAGTTGGGTTGAGTTAAGCTTGTTTATCCCATTTTGGCTTGTAAGGCTTGAGGGTTTTTTATTATTTGTGAATGCTAAGTGTTCACATGTACAAGTTATACCACTCCTCACCTAGTTGGTGGGAAGAATGGTGAGTTGCCGAGGCAAAAATGTTTACTAATAGCACTAGTTGTACTCTTTATCGCCTGGTTGGTGATACGAAGGTGAGTTCCTTCATCACCTAGTTAGTGGTAAGAGTGGCAAGTTGCCAAAAGATATTAGAGTACGGGTTGTACCTTTCATCGCTTGGTTGATGATACGAAGGTGAGTTTCTTCACCACCTAGTTGATGACAAGAATGGCAAGTTGCCGAATGAAAAATGTATGTTACACACATTCGAAGCTCATTTAGCTTATGTATGAATGTGTTAAAATGTTTGATGTTTATGTTGATTGACATGAGTGATGCTTATGGATGTTTTGCTATGCATAAAGGAATCCATTGTTTGGATATGTGAACCATGTTGGTTGTAATACTTAGTTTCACTTCCTTTGTGTCAAAGTATGCATGTTGAAGCTCTGAGTTAGAGTATAGAGGTAGGTCATCGTAGATTAAGTGTTCCAATGCTAGGAATGTAAAAAACTCAGACGAAATTGTCTGAATTCCCTCTTCATTAAATATTTTTTGAATGGCTTGTGTTACAAGGGATCTTAAACGGTTAAAGGTCAAAACATTTGTAATGTGTATGTCTTCTTATAATAGCATTTCCTTCAGCACCTAGTCCCCCACTTTGAAAAAACGAGGCTTGACTCCATGGTCATAATAGTTGAAAGTTCGTTCACCCCTGGTTGTCTTGATATGAACATTTGTCTTTCTTGTTATAATGAGCTTGCTGAAGGTAAAAATCCTTCCTTTTGTTAAGAGACAAATACGTTTGGTCATTTAGCGGGTAGCTAAGTGAGGTAAGAGAGGATGCAATAGGTGTCTGAATGGCCTTCTCACTTGGTACAACTTGACTTCCACTCTCTATTTGTTGATAGGGATTAACCATAGGTGGGTTCCTTTGGTATGTCTTTGCCTCGGCAAAGGCATGATTGTAAGTTTGCATAACCACCTTACAGTAAGTCTTCCAAGTGTTAACATTGATCATGTACTTGAAGAAGTATTCATGCATGCCAACTGTAAAGGCCCTAAGTGCTATTTTATCATCTGCCTTAGCGCAACGAGAGTACTCGTGGCTGAAGCGACTAGCATATTCACGCAATGACTCATCTGACTTCTGACAAATGGTGTATAACTTGTTAGCAGAGTGTAAGCGATCATCTTGGAATATGTGTTGAGCCACGAAGAGTCTTCTTAGCTCAGTAAAGGAATCTACAATATTCAGTTGAATATGACAGTGCCAATTAAGAGGTCCACCATAGAAAGTTGAAGGAAAAATGAGACATCATTCTTCATCATTGTGTCTTCAGTATGCCCTGGTGAATTCAAAGATGTGGATATGTTCAATTGGATCTTCCCTCCCAGTATATGATTGTAAACCAAACTTCTGTTTCGTTTTTCCTTGTAGATGAATGCAGATGATCCTCCTTGCTATAGGGTCTGGCATTGGCTGATTCCAGTCAGGTATCTTGGTTTGACTCTCGGCCTTCATCTTGTTCACTTTCTCGATGAGCTGCAAAATAATGGGTTCTGAGTAAAGTCAGACATCATTGGAACCCTCTTTCGTAAGTTTTCATCATTTCTTGAAAGTAGGAAAGCTTAGTCAAAGACATGTTATTTTTCCTTAGATTCAACGTACTGATGTGCATGTTGAAAATACCCCGAGTCCCTCGAGTCTTTTACGCCCACTTGTTTCCCTAAGGCTTATCGTTCTTTTCTTGGATTGGGAGATGGCCTACATTATGGTAGGGGACTGAGCCATTCGATGACCTTTAGGTCTTTGATCCTTAAGTTTATGTGGATGGGTTTCCTTGACGCTGCTTTATGAAGTCTTAACTGTCGCAGTAAACAACCTTTGATCCTTCTACTTCTTTTACAATGAGGTGTCTCCCTCCACTTCTCCTACTTCGAGTCAAAGCATATGGGTTAAGAAAAGTCTCGCGTTTATCAACACATTGATGGGTAGTTTGCTCCTCATTAGGAATATCCATGTTGAAGACCAGTGACCCTCTAAGTTGGGGAGCACCCAAGTGATGGTTAACATCCACATGGGCGATGGGCTCGTGAGATTGAGTTTGTTTAGCCTCATGGAGCATCTCGAAGAGTTTCTCATACTGTTCTTAGAGATTCTTATTCTTCATTGTTATCTTATTGTTTTGAGCCTTAAGCTCTTTGACCTTAGCCTAAAGAGAAAATTTCTTTCTTTCCTTCCTTCGTTGTCTCACGCTAGGCACAAAAGGGGTGTCGTTTTGTGTCTTGTGGCTTCCTTCGCTTCCCATGTTGGAGAAAGATGCCTGATCAAATGAAAGTGTACAAACGATGGAAACCAGCTTGACAAAGCTAGAGAGAGTATGAATAAGTGTCATTCTCACAGACGACGCCAACTGTCTATGCACAAAATCAGTGAGACTTTGGAACAATGTAAAGCGTTAAGTTTGTGACCTTTGCTTGGTTGCTCCGATCACCTAATAATGATGATATGTAAAGAGATAGAGATAGTGAAGCAAATACAAGATGTACGTGGTTCACCTTAAGTTTGGCTATGTCCACGGGGCAGGGGAGTTCTAATTAATAGTGAAGGGTTTACACAATACATAGGTTCAAGCATAATCATCATTAGTGAGTTCTAATGATGAGTTTAAGTACAGTAATGGCATTCATTCTTCATTGTAGGAAAATGATCTTCTTTTATAGTTGAGGAGAGTCTCTGGCTTTCGTCCACGATCAATGTGGGACTCTAGGAGTTTTATTCCGATGTTGACACGTGTCGTGTTGTGATTGGCCTCCTGGGTGAAGGGAAACTCTTGTGCTTTGGCAGGGGTGCCTTAGCCTAAACCCCTGGATGGGTCCTTGAAAGTATGAAGTTAACCTGTGCTTGGTAGTTATTGATTGATCAAGGGTGGTACAAACATATTCAATCTTTCTTTTGACATAGTTGATCGATGATAAGAATTAATCAATCTTAATTTTGTGTAACTTTTTTCTACAAAGGAAACTGTAACTGATATAGTTAACTAACCAAATTCTGTAAACAACCCATGCATTCGGGAAACAACCATCCATTTTTCTCAAATAGTTCAACACTTCCATTGCTCGATTTATTTCTTTCAGTAAAGTTATCTCAAGATTCTTAGCTCCAAAAATTAGTATTTTCCATCAATATCAAAATACTCACCATGTTTCACAAGTACTTCAAGATTGATACAAAAACTCTTCAAGCTATCCTTGTCTGCAGCTTATCACTTCCACTTATGAAACAAGTTTGTTGTTTTTTCATTCCATTAATTATAAAACAAGTAAATCTTACAAATGTTAGGTTCAGTCGTTCAGCCCAATGGCTTATTATATTTAGACAAAGACTGAAAGTCTGTGAACTTCTTATTTGAACAGACACAAGGTTTGTAATATTAATTTACACACACACACACACACACACATATATATACATAAATTGGGTCGCACGCACACGCACACAGATATATACATAAATTGAAGGCTTCTTCAGTGTAGGGGTTTTAGGCGGCCGCCTACTTCGGCTACCCTCAAGGCAGGCCCTAACATTAGCATTTCAGCCGATTATGTGTGTGTTTTTCATCATGAGGGGAACTTACTTGCCCTTCTACTTATAATTAACATATCTTCACCATACAAACAACATAATCGAAATTCTTCATTCTCTTTATCATCGTCTACATACTATATCGCAAAGAACTCATTCAATCTGGAGATCGTTTAGCCATCCTTGCATATCAAACCAATCGACAATATTGATAACAAGTAGCAACCTTTTGATGAACCGTGAATTTGTTTGTTGCATATGAATGACCCACATCACCAACATCTAGCATAATCCGTATAAAATCTCCAAATTGAATGTTTTTTTTTTTTTTTTGCAAATATTCAGATGGTGATAAAGAATGAACGATTTCGATTATGATGTTCGTATGGTGAAAGATACATTAATCATAAGTGGGAAACATGTAGGTTCCCCATGAGAGAACATACAGCCATTTAAAACTCTACGCTAATAAAAATAATATTTAACTATTCGGTGGGAGAAACACTAAACTTGATATCATACTTTAAATTGCCATATCAATCATCAGTCATAATTAACCTTTACAATTTTACATTTCCACTGGAAATGATCTTACTATTATCTGAAGAGGAGTAAGTTTCACCCTTTTTTCTTCAGATTTTCATCTTATTTTGTGCTGTTAGTAATCGAGCGAACAAAGTTACTAAACAAAGCTATAAAACCAAAGAAAAATGTGCAAAGGGATAAAATGAAATGTGAAAAATACTATTCTTATCTAAGCTGTATTCTAACTAATAAATTACAATCTCATACTGCTCCATATAGTTTTTTCTAGTCCACAGAATCATAGGAAATATTTGCTTGTCATTCAGGTATACTTTTAACTAGTTTTCTAGTTCAGT
Source organism: Malus sylvestris (assembly GCF_916048215.2). Classification (NCBI taxonomy): domain Eukaryota; kingdom Viridiplantae; phylum Streptophyta; class Magnoliopsida; order Rosales; family Rosaceae; genus Malus; species Malus sylvestris. The sequence goes on along the minus strand of NC_062264.1, from coordinate 33,128,459 downwards.
AGACAAATCATTGCATGTTCCATAGGATAAAAAGTGAAATTTCACTGCTCGACATTAGGATAATTTGGACATAAAACAGCCTATGATGCATGTTTTTGCGCTTCAATTTTGATGTTACCCATATTCGAGGAAATGAAGATTCACCTTTGACCTAAATGTTGTTCTATGGATGAGCTTTTTGAGCCTAAAAATGAACAGACCTCAAATCCCCCTTTTCTTCCCATACACCATTAGCTAGCTAGGGTTTAAAGATGGAAAATGACATGAGGAAATTGAATGCCATCACATCTTCACAAAATAAAAGTACTACACTTATTTTCTCACGTCTCTCTTTCTACTTTTCACTTACTTTCTCACATTTCTTTTTTCTACTTTTCAGACTCGCTTACATTTTTCCATAGTTGTCTAATTAATATCTTATTGAATAAGATGTTAGATTTCTACCCATGCATCATACATTCCAAATTCTCCTCTCCCAATGATAATTATTGTAATAGTTTCAAACTTCTCCCTCCCACTAATAATAGTTAAACTTTATAAAAAAAAGATACAGATCCCTTGGGAGTTTGATATACTTTCATAATCATATGCATGCTGCCCTACACTATAAATGCCACCAATTTTCCAAAGTGTATTGAGCTTGATGTGATTACAACTTTATTCATTAACCAAGAAACTATCTCATATGCAAAGTTAAGAATGTACTGCCAAATTTCATTGTTGGAATCACATTTTTGTTAACGATCTTTAGTTTTGATTCATTGTATGAGAATTTGCGGCTTCAAGTGCTCCAGTATCCTCAAGTGAAACAAATCAAGTGCATTTCTTGCAATACAAAAAATCTCGCTCTTACCTTTCTGTAGTATTCACTTTCCCTTGGGTAAAAATCAAAGATTTTGATGATACAGAATGATGACACGTGATGTGTAAGTGTCAGAGAGATCACGACGATATGTCGACACGTGAAACAAAATTGTGAGTAAGAGTACAACGCTATGACGATACGTAATGTAAAAGTGTTAGAAAAGTATCGAGAAAGGAAACGTGTTAGAAAGAAATACAATAATACTTATACGTCGTGACAATGTATGTGTTAGATGAAAATTAAGTATTATCAAAATGTCATAGTCGTCTTGACGTAGAATACAAATACAATAAGGCAATTTCAGAAACCGTTTACCCAGCATTAACTGTGATCAATGAATAAGGTCATCCAGGAAAAGAAAGTTGAGGAGGTAGGCCAGAACTTTAATTGAGAAAATCTTGAAATGGAAGCACAAGTCTTAATTCATTGAAAGCATTTGTAAAGAGCATAGGGCCGGCTAATGTCTCTGGAAGCATATATAATATCCCACCAAAAATACTGAACGAAAACGAGATCCTTTAAATAAACGATCCACGATGGTTTGGAGGTCACTAGTTTCTCTCCTAGTCAAGACTCATCGAAAGCTTGGACCATAATAGGTGTAAAATCTATGTGCTATTTTCAAGCCACGTGTGTGCTTTCTATTGGAAATGCAGTTGACAAAGAAAGTGATCGAGTGTCCAATATGTTTTTAGGTAGCAAGGTACCACAGGTTTCAGATTTCAGGTCAAAAGGGGACTTGGTCGTTGGTCAATTTACAAATATACATTTTAATAATTAAAATTAAGAAATAATTTTGTGGATTCTTTTTTATTTCAATTCCTCCATCCCTTTCGGAAGGGAAGTCGGGATATGACCACAGTAAACCCTCGTCCTCTCAATATATTTGACCGTTTTTCGCTCGAACCGTGTATTCCACTGTGCTCATGTATTACAGCTCCAATTTCTCAGGCGTGTTTTTTTCTCTGCTAGGAGTTCTGGAACAGCAACCCAGATGCTAAGGCTTTGGCCATGGCCGGGTTCGAGTAAAAGATGATCCGTACCCGATGTAATTCCTGAGAAAAAAAATTTCAATTTTTTTTATAAAAATAAATATGGTATTGAGCATCATTACCAAGTAGTGTCCAATCAGTTGAAAAGGTTTGTTAGACATGTCAGAACGAAGGCACAAATAAGCGCTCAATTATGTCTTGCCTTATTAACACAACACCCATATGTGAACTATGACCAAAAAGCACGCCCATGGAGAGAACAAATATTATTTTAGTTGTTGCACTGTTGCTATTGTTATAGAACACATTTATTAGTGTCCTTAAGTTTCAAGGTATTATTATAGTTCAATTGCTTTTAAGTTTGGATACATACACAAGATTCAAAATTGAGAGCTTTTTCTATATCAAAATAGGAATAACATTACACTAATAGCTAGTTTTATGTATACTATAAATTTTAATTAGAAAGATAAAAATACAACATACATGATGCAGCGAGAAACACAAGTGAAAAAGAAAAATCGACCAACGTCAAATTCCACAGCATATGAAGTCCACCAAAAAAGAGAAAAAAAAATTGAATTTTTATTTGATAATATGATATCATCACACACAAAAAAAACGATTCACGAATACATCATTTAAAGTTTAATTTTTGAACTAGAACGCATAGAACCGAGAAGGCTTTTAGAGTAAACCTAATTAACTGGATACAACAAACTCAAAAAATTAAAGCCCGTAACTAGCCCGATGCCATTTTCTGTCACCACTCACCAAGGGCAAACGGTAGAAGATAAATGCTATGAAATTAACACAAGCATGGATCGGATGTATAGCTAGTCCTTGTTTTTGATTTGATAATCCACCGAATTTCATAGTGGTTATCCTTGGGAGGACTATTTTGTTTGAGATTGACTTCCAACCAGATTGCATTTACATCGGGAATTCAAGTATTGTACCTTTTTTTTTTTTTTTTTTTTCTATCAATGAATTATTTATGTTTCTTAAAAACAAGTGAATGCAGATTTTTATTTAGTCATGTCGAAGTCCTATTCTGGCAGACGATTCATGAAAAAGTGGAATGGGATTAGACTAGGAATAAGATCATCTTCGGATTCACAGAAATTCTAGAGATCTTCATATCTTAATCGTTTATTATATATTATGTAATTATTTTTTATCAGGTATTATTTGTGTTTAATTTTAAATAAAAAAAATTAAATAATTTCTAACTATACGATACATATTGAATCACTAAAATGTAAGAATCTCTACAATCTCTACAATTTGAATCCTAATAAAATCCAATTCCATTAGTCTAGTCATATATAGTTATTTCACAATCAGCGTGTGCATCTTATTCCACATATGCCCTAATCAAATGCACGTCGGATATTATTACATCTGTCACGACTAAATATCCCAATATTTGACAGATGTTCACGAAAGCATTTCTTCCTCGATCTAGAACAAGCACATTCCTTCACTCGTAATATCTAAAAATAATGTATAACGATGTGAAGTGTAAAGATTCTACTCCATTATTAGTCAACGATGTTGACAATCAATGACTCACACAACCTGAACATGGTGGTCAAAATCGATTGCCGCGTGATGAGCTGAGATATGACTGTTGAGTCAGTAAGTGCCCTTTAGTTCATATTTTATCTTTTTTAAATAGTCAGTTAAGTAATCACTGCAAAGTTCTTATCCGACACATTTTAAATTATGCATTTTAAGCTAGTGCTTGTTAGAGATTTCAATAATACATATATAAATTATTATTATTATTTTGTGTGTGTGTATATCAATATATATATATACAGAGAGCTTAAGGGGAGGGATCCCTATTTTTTCAAAAAAAATGGGGACACGCTCCCCACCGTTAGATTGACTTTAATGAAATTGTGTGGTTGAGATTAAAATACAGGCCACAGAATCTCAACCACATGATTTCATTAAAGTCAAATCCAACGGTAGGGAGCGTATCCTAATTTTTTTGAAAAAATGGGGATCCCTCCCCTTAAGCAATTCCTATATATATATATATAATGTATGTATAGACTTGGTGCTGCATTGTGCAGCATTTGTGTATGTACAATAGGGAAAGGCTGCTGCTGCAGTGCGTAAGAAGCCTACGGACGGCAAGGTTGAACATTCAACCTTTGTATATTTTATTGAATGGTTATAATTTTTGGTTAAAAGATATTATGTTTACTCAAATTATATGAGTAAAATTAAAAGATGTAATAAGTTAAAATTATTTTTTTAAAATTCTAAATAGAAGACATGTCTTTTGGATCAACACTATTAAGAAGGGTTGTATATCTTCAACTAAAATGAAAGGACTCGATGAATGGGTGCTTAATGCCTATAAATACCTATTGTGGGATAATGTTCCATACACAATTTCAGAAATTTATTTATACATTCCTTGCTCTCTACTCTCTCCATCACATTCATACAATTTCATTCTAGTTATTTCTAAGGGAATATAATTCGGTTTTGCTAATCGAATATTTCATATTTTGTTGTATCCTAGAAGTGATTTGTCAATAACCCTTTAGCAAACTCATTCGAGTAGGGGCAAATAACACTTTAAGGAAACGATTTAAGTCGTACCTCAATGTCATCTTTCAGATTATTCTCTATATTTCTACATTTTCTCAAACAGTGCTATAGGTTATGAGTCTTTGACTAATAACGATTATTATATTTAGACCAAGTTCCCATTTTTCATTTTCTTTCTTTTGTGAACCAAAATAATGTACTACTTTGATTCTAGGTTTAGGTACAATAGTGATGCAAAAGCCTTTTGTCCGAGTTTACACAAGTTACTAATTTATGTGTAATAAATATGAGTGCACGATGTGTTTATATTTTAGGGTATACGTTGAGAAATTTTTTGATGTGTATTCTTGTCTCTCAAGATGGAATGTATAGGGAGCTTAGAACAAATCCAGCGTGAGCAAAGCAAACGCTCGCTCCTCTCTGAAATATTTCATGTTCTCCAACATTGACTTCTTTTTTTTTTTATTGAGTACATCGATGATAAACTATAGGTCTCTAATACATATCCTCAAGGTTGTTCGCTGTGACTCCTTCACTTAAGTTACCTTTGCTGAGAGTTATCTGATATGCTCTTTTGTATTATCTCCTAGATTTAGGGATTTATAGAATTTTTATTTGTATTGAACACTACTTGTAACTTATTGATGTAAATCATCTCTATAAATACAAACTTACCGTCTCTCTCAGATTTAACCGAGTTGAGCATCAATAACTCTTTTAGCCATTTACACTCTTATGATTGATTATTTCTCTTTCATGGTATCTAAGAGCTAAGAAAGTCTCACGACAACAACATCAATTTTTTTTTCAACATGGCCTCCTCAACCTCCTCATCCTCATACTCATCCTTTTCTGCCCTACCCACTTCCGCTCTTCCCAATGTCTCCAATTTTTTGACGATCAAACTTGATCGTACAAATTATCCCCTTTGGCATGCACAAATTCTTCCCCTACTTCGTAGCATAAACCTAGTTCCATTTGTTGATGGCACTAGTCAGTGTCCTTCGACGTTTCTCCAAGATACCTCTGGTACTCTCACAGATATTGTTAACCCAGCCTTCGAAGTCCGTTCACCCCACGGTTTTGGCCTCTCTTATTGGCAAAACTAGTTCTCACTCCGCTTGGACTTCTCTTCGTAAGCGTTATGCTTCAACGTCCACTAGTCGTCTTTTGCAACTCCAGAGTGACTTCTCTCGCTGACACCCTCACTCATCGTGGTGATTCATCCATTGCTGATTTTTTGGATGGAGTGAACTCTCATGCTGACACCCTCTCTCTCTTTCGGAGTCTCCCGTTTCACACTCGGACTTAGTGGCCATCGTTTTCAATAACGTTGGTCCTACGTATGAAAACATCGTGTTGTCTGCTCAAGCTCGAGAAGATGCCATCTTATATAGCGCTTTGGAAGCCTTGCTTCTCGGTGCCGAACATCAACAGAAAATGAGTCATGTCTTTCATGTCGATGATGTTCCTATTGCCCTTGTTGCTGGACGTGGAAGATGTGGCTTTTAAGCCGCCGCTAGTCATGGTTTTCAGCCTGCTGGGCGTGGTTTTTAGGCTGCTGCTAGTCATGGTGGTCGTGGCATGGTTCGCTAACCAGGAACTCATGCTCCTAAAGATGGGGTCCTTAGTGATGCTCCTCGGCAAGGAAATGTTTTCAATTCACCTGGGCGTGTTCACTACCAAATCTGCCATAAACCTGGTCATTCTGTTATCAATTGCTACAATCATATGAACATGGCATACGAATGACGTGTTCCTGCTCCCAAATTTCAAGTTTTTGCCGTTGTTGCTCATGTCCAAGACCCTCCACCTGTGGCTACTCCCCATGCTCAACATTGGCTCTTTGATTCTGGAGCTAATTCCCATATTACAAATGATTTGGCACAGGTGGTTGAACCCCAAGACTACAATGGCAATAGTCATGTGAATGGTGTAGTTGGAGGCACAGGTTTGCTCATTTCTAAAATTGGTCATTCCAGTATTCGCACTCCCACAACTACCTTTAATCTCACCTACACTTTATATTGTCCCAATGCCTCAACCAATGTCATTTCTATAAATCGTTTTACCATTGACAACATCTGTTCACTAACCTTATATCCCTATTCTTATCATGTTCAAGATCTCACCACAGGGAGGATCCTTTTGCAATGCCGGAATAAGAATGGTAACTATCAATTTTCCAGTATTTCATCCTAACAACAACATGGCGTTTTTGCATTTTTTGGTGGTCGCGTGTCGGATACAGTGTGGCATCCTAGACTAGGCCATCCATCTAGTTCTATTTTAAAGTTTTTAGTTGCTAAGAATAAATTGCCTATTCATGGTCCTGTGACTTCTGCTCTATGTCATTCTTGTCCTCTAGGCAAAAGTCACAAACTTCCATTTTCGCTTTCTAGTTCAATTTCAAAATTTCCTTTAGATTTAATTCATTCCGATGTATGGACTTCCCCGTCTTACTCGATTGATGGATATAAATATTATGTGGTTTTTATTGATGATTATTCACATTACTCTTGGTTATATCCTTTAAAACTTAAATCTGACGTGTTTAATATTTTTGTTTCTTTTTAGAAACTCGTTGAAAATATGTTTAGTAGGACAATAAAATCGTTTCAAACTGGTAGAGGTGGAGAATGTATGAGTCACAATTTTAAAAATTATTTAACATCTAAAGGCATTCATCATCGCTTTACATACCCTCATCACCCTGAACAAAACGGACTTGCAGAACATAAACATCGTCATTTGGTTGAAACTGGCCTTACTCTCCTTGCTCATGCATGACTCCCAACCATATTTTGGGTATATGCTTTTCACACTGCAAATTATTTGATTAATCGCTTACCCACCAAAGTTTTGCATAATGAATTGCCTTTTCAAAAATTATTCTCTACTTCTCCACAATATGAATTTTTAAAGGTTTTTGGTTGTGCATGTTTTCCAAATCTTTGCCCATTTAATCAAAATAAACTTCAAATTCGGTCTAAAAAATGTATTTTCCTAGGATATTCTTCAAATTAGCAAGGTTACCGTTGTTTTGATCCCTCAACGGGCAAAATTTTTATGTCTCGCCATGTTATTTTTGATAAAAAAATGTTTTCCCTCCAAAGATATGGTCCTTACTCCAGCTCAGACTTCCACATCGACAAACGTGTTAAACTTTGACACTCTCCTGACACCTCCTAACTCTATCTCCTCTTCTACTTCCCTGCATCGTAATCTTGCCCCCTTATCCCATAACCCTACCCCACTTTCACCTCTACCTAGTCTACCTCTCTCGATCAACAGATCCCTGCATCCTCATCATGTCACCTTATCCCATAACCCCACCCCACATTCCACTCTACTTAGTATCCCTATCTTGGTCTCCAATACCCCATCTGCTCAACCTCATGACGCATCACCTCAATCTCTACCCACTATTCCTATCTCAGTCCTTCACACATGTAATACTACAAACTCTCTTATGCCCTCCACGATCCATCCCTTTCTTACTTTTGCGCCTATTGGTACCTCAACTACCGTGCCAGTGATGACTATTCACTCATCTCATCCCATGACTATACGGGCTAAAGCTGGCATTCAAAAACCAAATCCTCGATATGTTTTACTTGCTGACATAACTTCTTTGGTTGAGCCTTTAGGTTTTACACAGGCTAATAAATGTCCACAGTGGCGTCGGGCAATGGCTGAAGAGCTCACGGCATTACAACAAACTGGTACCTGGACACTTGTGCCATTTCAACCCCATCTCAATGTTCTTCCAAATACATGGGTATACAAGATCAAATGCAACTTCAATGGGTCCGTCGAATAGTTCAAAGCCTGTGTCGTTGCTAACGGCTTCCACCAACAGGAAGGCATCAACTATGTAGAAACGTTTAGTCATGTGGTTACGCATGCCACCATCAGATTAATTCTTTTTGTTGTTGCTCTTCACTATAATTGGTCCATTCGCCAATTGGATGTTCAAAATGCGTTCTTACATGGCTCTCTTTCTGAAGATGTTTATATGCACCAACCCCAAGGCTTTGTTGATCCGCAATTGCCCACTCATGTTTGCAAACTACAACGTTTTCTTTATGGCCTCAAACAAGCTCCATGAGCATGGTTTTAGTGTTTTTCCAATTATCTCGAGGAACTCGGGTTGGTTACCTCTCAGGCTAACTCATCTTTATTCACCTACTTTGATGGTACCACCATTATTTATTTGTTGATTTACATAGATGACATTTTGGTTGCTGGCAATAGCATAGATTACAAAACTCTTTGCTCAACTTGGTTTAATGTTTTCCATGAAAGATCTTAGGCCCCTCCATTATTTTCTCGGTATGGAGGTCACACGAACAGATTTTGGTTTTCATTTAGCTCAGGCTAAATACATCAAGGACCTTCTCACACACACAAACATGGCAGATTGTAAACCTATTCACACGACATCTTCTCCTGGCTTTCTCCTTCTTCTGCACGACGGGGACCCTCTTTCTTCTACACGACAACTCTTCAATATTTACCCTTCACCCGTCCTGACATTGCCTTTTCCGTCAACCAGGTTTGCCAGTTTATGCACTCTACCACCACAGTACATTGGGCTGCTGTCAAATGCATTTTGCATTATCTTAAGGGCACTCATGATCATGGCCTGCTCTATCGTCCGAGTTCTTTCTCTATCATTGCTTATGCCGACGTCAATTATGTCGATGATCCTAATGATCGTCAGTCCATAGGAGGTTACTATATTTTTCTTGGTTCTAATTTGATTTCCCAGAGCTCAAAAAATGAACGTGGTGTTTCTCGCTCCAGCACTAAAGCCGAGTATCGTCAACTAGCATATACTGTCGCCATTTTGTCTTGGTTTCGAAACTTATTTCATTATCTTCATCTTTATCTTACACCACCTCAATTATGGTATGATAATATGAATGCTCTTGCCGTGGCTTCTAATCTTGTCTACCAAGCACGAATGCGCCATGTAGAAGTTGATTATCATTATGTTCGTGAAAAGGTCACTCGAAAGGAAATTGTTGTGGGCTATGTTGCTTCTCAAGATCAGGTGGCTGACTTTCTCACCAAGGGTTTGTCTTCCACTTGGTTTCGTTTCCTTCTTTCCAAGCTTCCTATTCTCAGTCGTCTACTCAGCTTGCAGTGGCGTGATAAACTATAGGTCTCCAATACATATCCTCAAGGTTGTTCATTGTGACTCCTTCACTCAAGTCACCTCTGCTGAGAGTTATCTGATATGCTCTTTTGTATTATCTCCTAGCTTTAGGGATTTATAGAATTGTTATTGAACACTACTTGTAACTTATTGATGTAAATCATCTCTATAAATACAAACTTACCATCTCTCTCAGATTTAACTTGGTTGAGCATCAATAACTCTTTTAGCCCTTTACACTCTTATGCTTGATTATTTCTCTTTCAATCAAAATGTTTACACTAAGGGAATAAGGAGTTCAACTAAGCCACACTATGGGCAGCCTAATTTGGTATCAAATTCGCCATCCACAAGATTCGAACCTAAGACCTCTCATTTCCAAGTAAAGATGAATACCACTAGACCATGATACTGAGTGACCCAACATTGGCTTCGTATTGAGATTAACATAAATATCCTCAATATAAGACTTGCAGGAAATGAAAGGTAATTAACCTAACTTACTTATAAATAAGAAACAAACCCTAACCCTGATGAGAAACAAATTATACAAGGAAACGATCTTTTAGATCCTATAAGATTCTTACTTTTAGTTTATACAATCACATTCTTATTTAATATTAACTGCAATACTCCTCCTTGTGTGTAGAACTAAAGAAGTTGCATTAGGTATTCAAGAAAATATGGAAGCGACTGATCAAATATTCTTGTTAGGCACATGTAATGCATACTCAAGTCTTTAAGTAGTGATGCACTTAGGTGCGTAGTCTCACCAAAATCTAGTTACAGTAAATTCAATGGGACAAACTTGTAGTCTAAGGAGAAAAGATGAGTTAATGCAATATCAATGCTTGAGATGAAAACGGCAGTAAATGCACAAGTCAAGGTATGACCAACCCGATGTGGGTGCCTCGTTAAAACCTCGTTAGGTTAGCAAAAACTAGTGGAAAAAAGTGCTCCTGATATGAGGAAAAAATAATACATTAAGGCCAAGCGAGTATACTGCATCATACTCCCTTGATTTTGACAAAATTCCCCTTGAGAACTACTGGCATTGCAAATGAGGCAATGTAAGCAATCCAACTCCTTGGACAAACTTCGGAAAAGTAAACTTCAGCAATAGCTTCGTGAAGAGATCAATGAGGTTGTCTAAACACCCCAAAATTACAAAGACTTGGGATTTCGAGAATAGGGGATGATGGGAAATAGAGGAGATGGTGAAAAAAAAGTGGAAAGTGAATGCAGAAATGGTGATATTAGGGTTGAGATTTAGGTGGTACGAAGGAAAATTGCAAGTGAACCAAGAAAATAAAACTGAAAATATGACTTTAGCCCCTAAAACTTAATTTTCTCTACATAAAACCCGACATAAGTTTTTTTCTTGAATAAAACCCATTGACTAGCTTCCACATCAGCAAATTCATTAATTATGTTTAACTTCACATAGTAAAAAAAAAATGGATGCCTAAAATACCCCTATTTGAATTTTTCTTTAAACCCTATTTAAATGTTTGATGTACATAATTAATGTCATACGGATGGATGGTAAGGGAGAATTAATGATTTTACAAAAAAAAAAAATTAATGTTATAAATTCATTGCCTAATATATAATAACATAAAACATGTCTAATATATGTTATTATACATGCTTAATTAAGTCAATAAAATTATATTTTACATATTAATGTAGGTAAATTATTTCACACACACACACACACACACACATATATATATATATGCCTGATATATGTAAAATTCATGCAAAATAATTTAACTACAAAAAAAACATTTGATTCAAATAGTGCACCTACTATTAAATTTTTAAAATGTTAGAGTGCTTAAAAAAAGAAAAATAATATACCCAGTATAAGTAAAATACATGAAAAATAATTTACCTACATACTAACAAACCCATATATGCAAAATACATGCAAACTAATTTACCTTATAAATTCATTGTTTAAGTTTTAAAAGAAACAATGTTTCTACTAGTTTTTTTTTCTTCCAAAAATAAAGTACCTATTATTTAATTTTTACGAAAACTGTGTACCTATTGTGTAATTTAAAAAAAAATTACACACTGTTTATTTTTTTTTTATGAAAATAATGTAACTATTGTTTAGTTTTTACAAAAAACAATGTATCTACTAGTTTATTTTTACCTTTTTTTTTTAATTTTCACAAGTTAATGTATCTACTTTTTCAATAGAATGTATATTGAACTAATTAGATTTGGATTAGGCAATTTCACATAAAAGAAGAAAAGAACTTCTTCTCTCTTTTTCTTTTTCTTTTTTAAATTAAAAGCAAAAAAAAAACTTAAACTAATTGAATGTTGTTGACAAACAAAAGACAATAAATTAAAAGTATACAAAAAAAACCGTAATAGCCATATTAATGTTGGTGGCATGGTGTTGTAAATAAATTTAAATGTATGGACATCTTTTATCTTACATGGCATTAAATTCAAAATTTGGGTTTTATTTAGATGTTTTAATATAGATGGGTTTATATCTAGAGTTCAACAATTGTAAGGGGCTAAATCTAAAGCACCCAAAATAAAACGTAAGAAAATGAAAACAAGTGGCATTGGAGGGCCCAAAATAGGCCAGGGACCTAGAAACCCTGCACAAGTACAACTCATCAAACATAAGGTGCCTGGGGCCGGGGGAGTCCAGTATGGAGAAATCTAATTGAGATGTCAACCCATTTCCCAATGGGCAACTAATAAATTTTGAGCTCCAACCCAAATGAAGAAACAATGACCAACTTGAACAACTTATTGACACTGTTAGACTGTTACTCGTCCAATTTCTCAGTAATCAAGGATCCTAAAATTTATACTCGAGGAATGCAAATGCGAGTTAGAACAGTTGGTTAGGGTAGTGTGTCTGCCTCGTTGCAGAACCGCACCTTTTGATAAACTTTTATCTCTCATTCTCTTTGCTCATGTAGTCGTCTCATTATTTTCTTCATCTTGACCGTGGTCATTTACTTACGGTTGTTAATTACACGACACATTTTAATTAAGCAATTAATCTAAAGACGCGAAGCAATTCTATAAAGCACATGTACAGTCATTCGCATTTTGTTTCCCCCTCACCTAAAACCAACGCACATAAAATTGGATTCTGGATGAAAACAGAATCATGCCAATATTTGACATTGTGAATCCTGCGTCGGAGAATTAAGGGACCGTAGATGTGCATACAACGGGTTGGGACACATTTTGATTTTATGGTGGAAACTTGACTTCCTTCATCGTAGAAACTACCTTGTTCCCATTAACTTTATTCGAAACTAAAACAACATGAAAAACGAAGCTGAAGATATGGAAAACTAGACAATCTAACGCGATAACTTATACTCACAAATTCTCTTAAGAGATATACTGTCGGTTCTTCGTTCTTGTTCAATCTGTTGAGCCACATCATATGCTGCATCTACACCGACCGTCAACTAGTAGACAAGCATAGCACCTCTTAACTAGCGATTTCATTTCCCTCTTCAGTTTTTGGTTCTTGTTCAATCTGGTGAGCTACATCATATGTTGCATGTACACCGACGAACAAATAGTAGAGAACCATGACTGCGGTGCAAATGAAAAACCTCCAGAATGCAACATAACCCAGAGACCCAATGAGAAAAACATTAATTCCAATCGACAATGCAGGCAACCACGGAACAAGTGGAACCCCCCAAACCTTAGGAACTCGGTGCTTTGGAAGCAATGCCATCCACAAAGTCCCCGATAACCAAATCACAGAAAACACTACATACCAAACCCACCCGCGCATGCCTTTATCCCAAACCGCCGTAATTCCAGTAGAACCACCGATTATTAAGAACAAACATACAAGGAATTGGACCAAATCAATCGTTGGCGTCACATCCTTAACATAATATCGCCTCACAAGCAATGCAATAGCCACAAACATAAATATGCAGAGCGTACTGAAAGAGAAGACGCTCGACAGCACATCCAGACTAGTGAATAGAGCAACAACTGCACTAATTAAGGTTACCAATGCAGTAGCATAAATGGGGGTTCCAGTTTTCGGGTGAACCAAAGCAAACCAGGGTGAGATCATATGTGCTCTTGCAATCTGAGTGGTATACCTAGCTTGCCCCATAGACCCAACCAGCAGACTTGTAGTCATTCCCTTGAGGGCACATATACTCACTAAGTACTTAGCCCAACTCATCCCAATTGCCTCAAAAGCAACCGAATAAGCGGCATCTTTATCGATTTGAGTGTATTTCTGCATCATACTCAACACCAAAGCCATCAAGCAATAAACCACTGTGATCAGACTCATAGAACCAACCAAACCAACCGGTATGTCCCTCGAGGGTTTCTTCGCTTCCTCGGCCATATTGGCAACCATATCGAAACCAGTATAAGACCAGTACACAACAGCAGCCGCCTCGAAAACGCCCTTTGCCCCATATGGGAAAAAGGGCACCAAATTCTCAGTCTTTCCCTTAACAAACCCAACAATCAATATAAACACTATGATCAAACCACTAGCTATGGAAGCAATCCAATTCAACACAGAAGTCCTCCTAGTCCCACTTATTGCAATACCATTAGCAACCAAAAGCACCACAACAGCTATTGGGTCCAAAAGATTAAACCCATCAGGCAGAGACTTTACACGAATTCGCAGAAAATCGGTGTCATCAGTCCTTAAAATGCTGGCAAAGTAAGAAGACCAAGACCTTCCGAGCCCTGCCGAACCCACCAGAGCCTCCAGGAGGATGTTCCCCGCAGCAATGAACGCCACAAAGTCCCCCAACTCGATCCGAAGATACGAAAACGACCCGCCGGCAACTGGGACTTCGACGGCGAACTCTGAGTAGCACAAAACCGAGAGCAAAGCAGAGAAGCCAGAGATGGCGTAGGAGAGAACAATGGCCGGACCGGCGTTCGCGCGGGTTGCCTGCCCAGTGATGACGAAAATGCCTGAACCAACGACGGAGCCGACGCCGAGCCAGATTAAGTCCCACCAGGTGAGGCAGCGCTTCATGCGATTCTCGCTCTGTTTGGGGAGCTGGAGGAGCTCGAAGGAGTCGGAGGAGCGGTGGAAGAGGCGGTCCTTAAGGCGGGAGGGGGTGTGGGAGAGGGCGTCCTTGTAGGAATTGAAGTTCTGGAATGAGGGTTCTGGGAAGAAGTCCTGCTTGCTCCATCTGCTCCAGTAGCTTCTGGGTTTTGCGTCCTGCTGGTCTTCCTGCACGGGATGTAAATCCATGGCGGTTTACGGCGGCTCTGAGGGTTGGTAGGTTTTGAAGTGTTGCAGATGCTGGTGTTGGTGTTGGAGTTGGATTTGGAGTTGGAGTTGGAGACGAAGAGGTGGTTGATGGCGGGTGAATTATGGAAGGAAACAATTACTAGGGAATTATAATTGGATCTGGATTGATACATTAATATTTTATATTTTTATTATTTATTATTTTATTATTTTTATAAAAAAATTAATATAAAATGTTGACCGTGTTATAGAAATAAAAGAGGATGAGAATAGTATGGGATAATGTTATAGAAATAAAAGAGGATGAGAATAGTATGGGATAAAGAGGGCAGAGCATCCAGGTCATTATAATTAGCGGTTGATCTTGATCATTAGTTTTTGTTTTTATTTTGGGATGTAATTATGATATTATTACCATTTGTTTTTTTGTTTTGTTTTATTTAACTGTCATACAAGGTTGCCACATTTGTCACGTTTTATTCTGTTAGTATTTAGAAAGAAAATATATTGGAAAATAACTAAAATTACTTAAACAAGAGAGCCACAAGGGCCACATGGCTCAACACCTGCCTAGCAGGAGGGGATGGTCAAACTCAAATGACATCAAAACGGATAGGGAGCATAAATGACTAACAGTTTAAACATCGGCAAAAAATATGGAGCGTCGTATCACAAGTTAAGAAACCTTAAATCGATTTCTTTCACATGAAGAAGACCCATTTATAATCTATTGATCAACATCCACATTTATGATAACTAAACAACGGCAACAAAAAGAATCACATACAAAACTGTTGAAATTTAACTTAAAAATTAACATCTAGATAAAGGGTCTTATGATAAATGGAGAAGCATAATCATTGGAGTAGGATGAGGTCTAATGCCTTGAAACACAAGGCATAAAACAACTTTACACAGATCTAGCTTTGGAATCATGATAAGAGGAAATTGGTAGGAATCAAAACTGCCTAACCAATCGAGGAAGCAAACGACTCATTATATCATCATGACTAATCGAACGCAAACAAGACTCAAGCTAAATGATTCTCCATATCACATTCAGCTGCAACCATTTTTTCTTGACGGACATGATTGCCAACTACCATCTAGAAACATTATGCAAATTGTTCTCTATTAACCCAATCAATCAAGCACCACCACCTAATCGATGGTAGTGGAAAAATCCTTATAATATACGTTACACAATTATGAAACATCAAGTGGGCAAGGGAGCAAAGCGTTAAAGTGATTGACTGTATGATGGATGAGTCGAGTGAGTGAGTAATTCATTGTCCCTTCATGTTAAGATTAAATTAAGCACATCCTAAGCTCTCAGGTTAATAGGGTATTCCCCGCCCCAAGGGACGGGTGGCAAATCACCTTGTGAAAGAAAAAACATGAAACATTGATGTAATGTCATATTTAGGGGAAAACGCATAATCCCACCCCAAGTAAAATTTATGGGCATACAAAACAAGTCAAAGTTATTCCACACATAAAACATGATTGTCAAGTGTCATGAAATGATAGATAATTGGATGTTTGGTTCAAAATTTCTACACAACAATACATGCTAGAAAATCTTCAAGCGTCATTTCTCGACAAATGAACATGTCAAACTAAGTCTTAGGTTGGATCCATCCCTTGAGGCTTTTCATTTAAATGGTAAATCCTATTGCGGAAGCACGTGAAATCGCAAGGTGTACTACAATTGCACTAATTGGGGCTTTAGCCTATTCGCGAAGGACCTATAGGGTAGGTAAAAAGTGGTCACAACGAGCATATTTAAATAGTAAAATGGATTCAAATATTGCCACAATAGTGTTACCGCATGAAAAGCTTCAGCTATAAGCTACGTAGGTTACACTCATTAGTTAAAGGTGTCTACAAATCTCATTTTTCAATGGACTTGGATTGTCTGCCCTCTTAGTTATGGTGCCCTTCCATGCCCTTCTATTTTGTGCGGTCACGGTTAAGCCACGTCAATATTTTATATTAATTTTTTAATAAAATAATAAGACAAAAAATAATAAAAATATAAAATATTTACGTGGCTTAACCGTGACCGCACAAAATAAGAGGGCATGAAAGGGCACCATAACTAGAAGGGCAGACAATCCAAGTCCTTTTTCAATAATAGAATATGTGGGAGTAAAAATTTTTACACAACAATACATGCTAAAAAATATTTAGGTGTTATTTCTCGACAAATGAACGTGTCAAACTAAATCTGAGGTTGGATCCATCCCTTGAGGCTTTTCATTTAAATGGCAAATCATATTGCACTAGTTGGGGCTCAGCCTCATCGGGAAGGATATATAGAGTAGGTCAAAAGTGGACACAAGCACATTTAAATAGTAAAAGGGATTCAAATATGCCACAAATAGTGTTACTACATGAAAAGCCTAAGCTATAAGCTATGTAGATTACGCCATTAGTTAAATGTGTCTACAAATCTCATTCTTCAGTCATAAAATATGTCGAAATTAAACTCTCAAATGTAGAAGTAAAAATATCATGTTAATTGTAACCAAATTACACTTTGACACGCATTATTTTCACCACAATGAATTTACAAAAGGGTTAAAAACCCATTATTGTTAGAGTTAAAATCCATACTGAATTTACAAATTACTCATTTTCCATGATCAATACATTTTATTTTTGCAACTCATATGAAAACAAAATGTAGTCTAAAAGCACATTGCAAACATTGTTAGGTTTACGAAATTAGTTCAAGTAGTAAAATATAATCATGTAAGATATTGACATGTACGGAGTTTAGTTTCTTATATATCGATATCGATCAGAACCTCAACAATATATCTAATCCATCTAAGTTACTTTATTTTCATGCATACTTATTGACATTGAGGCATAAAAATCACACGATCCCCCAAAAATTTGAATTCTTTATTGTAAAAAAGGCAGTACGATTCTCCTCCTTCCCTCAAATTTTCAATTCACCAGGTCGGGCCGGTTGGCCTCCGCAAACAATTACCTCTCTTCGAAAGTTCAATTCAATCCCACGGGAAATCGACCATTAACGTGGCCCGCTGCTAAAAATTATTGGGAACGTCATCCGGCGGGTCCCAACCCCTAACTCCCCATCATGTCATTTGGACAATTTTTTTTTTTTTTGTCAAATCATTTGAACATTTTTTTGACCCTAGTCCACCCCCTCCGGCCTAGATCCTACGGCCTCAAACCAATCAATCAAATCAACTTTTATCATGTCTCTGCAACATGGGTCTGGTGGGCCGCGCACCTGAAGGATTGGCGTCCAAAGGGTCCGCGCCACGTGTCCAGATTCTCAATGAGCACACACTGATGTGGGTTTGCGAGGATGGAGAGGAGAATTACCGAGCTTTAAAAAGTGAGTTGCGTAGTACGAAGTGAAGAACCAGAGAGAGAGAGAGAGAGAGAGAGAAGAGTTTTTGTTTGTTTTGTTTGAGCTTATCATCTGAGGAATCAAAGAACCAATTTTTTTTTTCCAGAAGAGGAGAGTGGAGGGGAGGAAGCAGAGCTCAGAGTGTGAGTTGGGTTTGGCTCAGATTTCTTGCTTGGTCATCTGGTATGCTTCTTCTAGCTGCTCCATTCTCTCTCTCTACTTTTCCAATGGTTTTTCACTATTTTGTACTTACATCTCAGATTTGCATTGCTTGTTCTGTACTGGGTTCCCTTTTGTTTTCTCATTAAATTTGAAATGACAGGAATAATTAGCTGGTTTGTTCAATTGTGGAAGTGTAAGTTTGCCAAAGTAATGTTCTTGCAGAAGTTTTTAGATAAATTTTGAGTTTCTGGCATTTTGGTGAAACACTGCTGGGTCTCCTTTTAGGGATTTGGTTAGCAGAATGCCGTGGTATGTGCCAAGATTGGGGAAAACATGATAAATATCTCAAATGGGTTCTCTTAGATTTCGATTTTGAATAATGGGTGTGCTGAAATGGGAGAGATTTGTTGCTGTTCACATTGCTTCTGTAACCCGTTAGGGTTCATTGGTTCTGTTATTGTTTCGATAAGCAATATTTCGTATATTCTGTTTTATCAGACTGATGAAATGTTTGACGACAATAGTCACATTGAACCAAAATAGATTCAAGCTATATCAACAATGTTATGGTAAATGTAGGTCATATTTACTTTTTAGTTGAATGACCAATCTGTTTTGAATTCAAAGGCTCAGAATTTAGTCATTTGAATGTAAATATATGTAATGTTCTGAACAAAAATGAAAAATGTAGTCTTGAATTTTATGTTTTGAACCAAAACTATATTTTGTAAAAATTTAAATCTGAAAATTTGACAGGTCGGAGTGGTGCTCCCGTGGAATATGATTTATCTTGCGCTTCATGCTGCCGACCTAGATGTCAATTTATTTTAAATTTTGTAACTTTGAGAGATCATCTCCCGGTTAGTGGCTTTGACGGGGTATTGGACATGAGTATGCTGGTGAGGACATGCTTGAGCCAAGGGAAGCTGATATACCGGTCCTGTTTCTGGTTTTCGTTGTACTCCCTTTGGTTGCTTACGTTTTACTTGGAAAATGGAGTGATTCATCAAAGAAGAGAGACAGGGTAAGTTTGCTTGCTCAACTGGCTGCAGAAGAAGCTCTCAGAGCAGAAGCAATGGCTGTTGCTGCTGTTATTCCTCCTGTGTCTTCCTCAAGTCCTTCAAAGAATGGACTTCAAGTATGTGCCAGATGCTATAGTACAGCTACAACCCGCTGCTCTAGATGCAAATCTGTCAGATATTGGTATGCTCTAATTTGATAGCAAGAACACAGATTTTCTGTCAGTATATTCTCCCTTTATATTTCAATAATACAAAAAATGCTTGTCTGATTAAAGAGATTGAAACTGAATTTAAAATTGTAGTCTTGCAACCATTGTGACGTATGCACTACAGGATTGGTGTTTTGTTCAAGATCTATTACAGCTGTATCTTCTGTTTAATTTCTTGCTTTGGTTATATAATATAAACTAACATCGGTGCTTGTGTTGTGTGCTCAAACTGTGGTTTTGGAATAGAAAAAAATGAAAACTTGATTTGGTTCCTTTTGGTCAAATTAGTCTTCACCTTATTCAAGCAGTGAACTCAAATATCTATTTATTTTACCTTAAACCATGATTTAGATTTTGGGGAAAGAGTGACTTTAATAGTTAAAGAGTATTATGCTTGTGGATGATATATATTTCTCTTAAAAGTCTTCTGTGAAAGGGAACTAGAATGCAAGCACTGAACTAAAGATCGAGCTAGGGAAAAAAAGTGTGCAACATTCAGCTAACTAAAATCAAGTAGCTCATTTGGGGATTTCATGGTCTTGTACCAAATATGGTAAAAAGGAGAACCGCAAAACAGAAACATGCAAACACATGTGATACTTTTCAGCAAGAACGTGTTATCAAATAAATATTTCTCCTTATGAGCTAAAGGTGCAAACATGATCTCAGTCCCTAAATGTTTATATGGATTATATGCAGTTCTGGTAATTGTCAAATAATTCATTGGAGGGAAGTTCACAGGCAAGAATGTCTGCAGTTGGAACCTACTTGTTCAAGCTCATCTCCTAAGGCTGTCTCATTTGGAGAATCATTTCACGAGAAGTTCTTACCTAATGACAGCATCAATTCACAGTACTTTGGGAGTAAGATGGAGCAGATTTTAGCAGAGCAAGCACCAGCTGATAATATAATTTATCCTTCAACAAGCACTGGTGTCCCTGATATGCTTGACTGTTCTTCGGTTGATACCTCTCAAGTTTCCATGCTGGAGAGAAGAAGTGTGGACAAACGGGTTTCCAGAAAATCCCAGAGAGAATTAAGAAAAAAAGTTGGAGTTGCATTTGATTCTTCTGAAGAAACATCTTTTGGTTGGACTACCCATTTGGAATCTTCTAATGTTAATTCATCAAAAGAGGTTTTTATGGAGCATAAAGTTTGTGTCACTTTGTTATTCTGCTATCATTAATCTTTCTATACATTATGTGATTTCATGTCTGATAATTATGTTGTACTGTTGGCTGCAGTTAAGAAATTATGACACTCAGTTAGCAGGGGAGGGCAATCCTATGGTGCAAAATGTCAATATTTCTGATAGTTATATGAAGGGACAAGCTACTTCAAGAAATACGGTGCATGAGAATGATAAGTCTCAAGGTCAAAATGGCAACATATATGAATCAAGAAGCAACTCTGGATTAACATCCTCGGCATATTCTTCAAAAAGTGGAATAGATGTGCATGAAAATGGGTTGGACTTCATTCCAAATGGAGGAAAATCCCTTAAAGGGGAAATATTATCCAATGATGAAACAACAGATTTCAAATGTGCTGAAATGACAACAATGAAGGCTAGCATAAAGGTTAAAAGAGCTCCGTATTCTCTTGGGAGAAAGGTGTCTAAATTGCCAAATTCAACAATGGAAGTCTCAGGAGAGCAGTGTTACTCAGAGATAGAGAGGCAGGGACATATTGCTGAAGATTCAAGTCAGTCTATTGAACCACTACTCTGTAAATATACCTTTGCACTTCATAGTTGCTATAACTCTATGTTTGTGCTGCAGAAGTAACTAGAATGAGAGACACCACTGCACAGGGTAGCAATGGAATTGCAAACAGTAGGATCATGAAAATGATGGATCTAAAGAAGCCAAAGAACTTGACCAGACAGGAAGTCCCCGAAGTGAATGGTTACCGACAGAAAACTAAGAAGGTCACTATCTCTGTTTGAATATATCACCATAATATATCTCCTGAATTATTTACTATCCTTCTCCATGAGTTATATTCTTTTTCTGATT
Source organism: Malus sylvestris (assembly GCF_916048215.2). Classification (NCBI taxonomy): domain Eukaryota; kingdom Viridiplantae; phylum Streptophyta; class Magnoliopsida; order Rosales; family Rosaceae; genus Malus; species Malus sylvestris. Next base: position 33,106,811 of record NC_062264.1, on the reverse strand, counting down.
CTGAGTTGAATGGACTTGTCACTGATGTATTCTTTGCCTCTCAGGTCCTGTTCCCTTATGATGAGTTTGTGAAGTACTTTCAGTGTGAATTCTTTGACTTATCACCTCGGGGCCTTTTGAATTGTGGGAACAGGTAAATTATGATAGCTTATGTTTGCATTATTAGTTTCATGGATTAGAATTTCTTTTTGAACTCTTTCATAGATTAGAATTGAATACTCCATTCATACTTAACGGTAAAATAAAGAGGTGAAGTTTTGTTGATTAGCATGACTAGATCAGAAGTAAAACAAGTATTGATCTCATTGCACTGCTTCTAGTAATACATTAGTTCATGTGTTGTAATTTTTGGTGATTGTCTGCATAGCCTGCCTGTAATTTCCTGATTTTGAATTCTTATGATAACCTTTACTTTTCTTTATACATAAAAGAATATACGACTAATAGTAATAGAAGAGAGATAAAGTTTGACTAAAAGGTGACTAATGTACTTTGTGGAGATGCAGATGGGTTGTTGATAATCAGATTCATATAAATAAAGTCCTGAAATTGAACCATTAATTTTTTTCATAGTTGATGTGTTGTATCATTGGGTTATCGTGATTAATAATAATTTATTTTTCTTGCAGTTGCTATGCAAATGCTGTCTTGCAGTGTTTAACCTGCACAAAGCCTCTCATTATCTATTTGCTTCGCAGATCACATTCAAGAGCCTGTACTTACCTTTCGTCGTATCCCTTTAATCTTCCAATGAATTTACATGTCGGCATTTTGTTTATAAGCACATCTGAATCACTTTTGCTGTGATATGTATTAGGTTGTGGTAAAGATTGGTGTCTCATGTGTGAGCTGGAGCAACATGTGATGATGTTACGAGAAAGTGGGGGCCCACTTTCTCCTAGCCGAATTCTTTTTCATATGAGGAGTATCAATTGCCAAATTGGTGATGGAAGTCAAGAAGATGCACATGAATTCTTAAGGTCTGTCTAAACTTACCAGTTATGTGTTCCTTTTCTTAATACTGATGTGCAAGCATTTGTATCTGTACCAACCTCCATATGTATTCAGCTTTAGAAATTAAATTTAAAATATCGAAGTTTCAAATTTTGTGGGAGGAATTTTAGTTTATCATGTGTGCGGTATTTATCCAGGCTTCTAGTTACGTCAATGCAATCTATATGCTTGGAGGGGCTGGGTGGTGAAAACAAGGTTGATCCTAGATTGCAAGAAACAACTTTTATACAACATACATTTGGCGGACATCTCAGATCAAAGGTGCTTATTGCGTATTTTCCCACTTCTCAAGTTGTTATAAATCGTTTTTTCATCAAACTGCTCTTTGTTTCCCTTGTTTTTTAAGTTATATTCTTCTTTGCCCACACTAATCATGGATATATCAATGTTAATGCCACCAGGTCAAGTGTTTGAGATGTCATCATGAGTCGGAACGATATGAGAACATCATGGATCTTACCTTAGAGATATTTGGTTGGGTTGAATCACTTGAAGATGCGCTGACTCAGTTTACAACCCCTGAAGATTTGGATGGAGAAAACATGTACAGATGTGGAAGGTCTGGTAACCCAAATTTAGTATTTGTTAGAACCCAGGTTATGTATGAGTTTTTAGTTTTACCGTAGAACTTCAGTGACTTACAAACTCACATTTTTGTGGAAAAGGTGTGCTGCATATGTTCGAGCCAGGAAGCAATTGAGCATACATGAGGCGCCAAATATACTCACAATTGTCTTGAAGAGATTTCAGGTATTGATTAGATTTAGCATTGAGACTTGAGAGTGAAGAATTTTCTGGTTTTTGGTTCGAATCACAATTCAAATCCCTAGTCATCTCGTGCTTCCAACTTCCACCCATGAAAAAAGGATTTTCAGATTTGGCACCTTCCTGCTAGATAACTGTAGGGCTTTCTGGTTTTATATGCTGGGCACTACTTCTGTTGCTGGAATCCTAAATAACAGCTGGTTCTTCACCAGGAGGGAAAATATGGAAAAATAAACAAGTGCATCACTTTTCCAGACATGCTGGATATGATTCCATTTATGACTGGAACGGGTGACATTCCTCCTCTTTACTTGCTCTATGGTGTTGTGGTGCATTTGGATACGCAGAATGCATCTTTCTCTGGACATTATGTGGCATATGTGAAAGATATGCGAGGCGATTGGTTCAGGATAGATGACACTGAGGTAAACGCCTTTTCTAATCAACATTTTAGTGCAAGGGTTTGGGGATTTTGTGATAATGGTTTAAATTTGTTTTCCTTAAACACAAATAAAATGGAAGTTCAATCTGAATATACCTGCTGAGTGCGTGTAAATATTAAGGGGATCTCTAGGTTAGAATTCCTTTTATTTGCTTTCCTTGCATTTATGCCTTTTGAGTGTTGACATGGTTTCCCTTGGTGCATATGCTTGACAGACAAAGGAATGATTGAAGTTTATATTTCTTGTTTTATTTTCCGTCAATGAATTTGGGTCCTAAGGTTGGTCGTACTTCATAAACAGGTTCACCCCGTTTCAATGAGCCAGGTTATGATGGAAGGAGCATATATCTTATTTTACATGAGGTGAGTCTTATTGGCATTGAAAAGAACCCACCATGATCTCTTTCCTTACCGTTTCTTTATTGGGGGTTTTAGCATTCGTATGATTGTATGTTGGAATATATTAGCATTTAGTAGATAGTACGAACTAAGGTGGTTGTGAACTGGGAGGGGTTCAATTGGTGGTGTTCTACATATTCATCTTTCTTTCCCAGGTCTTGTCCCCGCCCTCACAGAGGATTTTCTGGAAAAGCTATCAGGGAGCAAGTTCCAAATTTCGAAAATCAATGCACGTCGAAAGCTCAGAAGTCAAGGCCAGGCCAAAGCAAACACAGCAGCCAATTTGCTAGTCCAGAGCATTTACCAGATGATATCAGGCCAGAGATTGCAAATGGCTTTGGCAACAGCACCACCAATGACATCCATAGGAGTTCTAACGGGAATGTTTTCCCAATGATGGAAACATATGGTGAGCCCATGGGCGTGGAGTTCTCTGATGCTACGTCAAGTGATTGGTCCCTTTTTACAAGTTCTGATGAGGCCTCTTTCACGACTGAGAGTACTAGAGACTCTTTCAGTACTGTGGATTGTGCCGATGCTTGCAATATGGATCCAATCTCTTCAATTTTCAACACGTTATATGCACCGGAGTATTCTCGCAGTTCTGCATCCTGCAGAAAATTTTCAAATAGTAGGCCACACACTAGATTTGTTTCCAAGGATAAGGGTGTTATTTTGGATTCGTACTCATCAACCCATCCCGTTGACAGAGCACAGAAACGAAACTATTCAAGAAAGGTCAGTGATTCACAAACTGAACACCCTCTGGATACTAAATGCAGCTCGTTTGTAAGATATGGGACTAACCCAATATATAGTCTTGACCGAACCTCGGATCATTGTAAACTCTAATCTATATGAGATACTGATTGAATATATTATTTAGTCTGGTAGGAGCTGTGCCCCAACATTTTTGTTTTCAATGTATTGCTGATTGGGGCATGTTTCATATCAAAACAAGTAAATGTAACAATCTTCTTGTTAGCGATCTAATTAACACCGGAAATTGTAGAGTCCCGGGATTTTCCTTTGCTTCAATCTGTCTTCGGAATATCTTTTGCTTACGAATAAACTTGTGTTTCACCTGTGGCTCATAAAATCTGGTGAAACTATTTGCTACCAGCTGAAGTTCTTTCAAGGAGATGTTCTTTACTTTTACTTGGAAAAGTTAAAATCCATGGCTGCCTACCTTTGGAATCCATTGCTAGATGGTAAACTGTGAGAAAGTTTGACACTAGTAAGTAGTAAAAAACATTATGCACAGGAAAAAGAAGGTATAAATAATTAGCAGGTATGGACTTCCCACTTTAACATGCTGGAAGTAGTTATTGTTTCACCTCTCATTGCTTTCAATATTTAAGTGGAGATTTTGTTGTAGGGTTAACAGTCCTTCTGTAAGGATATGTTCTCAACTTTTCATGTTGAGGCTACCCATTTTCAATTATGGAAGCTGTCTATATTTTAGCTCTTCATTCAAAGGCCATTCTTGTAAAAAATTATTTAAATATAAAGATGTTACATCATCTAAAAAGCGCAACAAACCATAGTTTATTAGACAAAGTGAAAATAAAAATACTGACAATCAAACGACTAAACAATTGTTAATACGGTTTTGATTGTTGAACCACTCTTTGAGAATAGGATATGCTTCAACTTTCTTAAGAACATCGTTAACTTAAAACAGAGTAAAATGTTTGAATGTGTTACACTACAACTTTAAGCACCAGCCCTATCACTTTTAACTTTAAGCAGCAACCCTATCACTTTTAGTACCAATGACACCATTTCTTGCAAAGCGTTACTCAACGTAGACATGTGACTAAGAAAGAAAAATTAAAATATGAAGAGAATAATAATGTGTGACTCTATTCTCCAACACCTGAAATCCGTCTCGATGAAACCGAGAAGAATGGAAGGCATTTTCCGCAGTAGGCACACTCCACGCCAATGTTTAATCAAGGACTCTTGTCCGCAATATAAGAGCAGTTCCAGCGTGGGAACCCCCTAGGTAATACACTATGTTATCCATCCAGTGAACAGTAATTACCCTTAATGAACAGTAACCGCCTTTTGCATCTCCACCGTTGCAGTTCAATAGCCTAGCAATAGGCAATAAAATATTAGTATTTTTATTTATTTATAAAATAATACAAAATAATTTTATTTGTAATTTCGGATAAGATTTTTAATCGTTCTCGTTACGACACGTGTCATAAAATCCAAAAAGACAATTATTGGTGATGGATTTCCGATAAGATTTTTAATCGTTCTCGTTGCGCCACGTGTTATTATCCAAAAAGTTATAAAATAATACAAAATAATTTTTTTTGTAATTTCGGATAAGATTTTTAATTGTTCTCATTGCGCCACGTGTCATAAAATCCGAAAAGATAATTATTGGTAATGGATTTCCGAAAATATTTTTAATCGTACTCGTTGCGTCACGTGTCATTATCCGAAAATACAATTATTGGTGATGGATTTTCGATAAAATTATTAACCAATTACGTCGTGCCACGTGTCACAATCTTTGAAGATAGATTTCCATCAGATTTTTAACGAATGACGACATGACACATGACATTATCTACAACATAATCCTTTCTGAATCCTCCATATAATCCACTATCCATCCTCACAAATCTCACACCAATTTTCTCAAGATCTCTATCATTATTCATAGTTTATACTTCATTCTTCACCAAAATCTCTATCATTATTCATAGTTTTTGCTTCATTTTTACAATGACTTCTTTTTCAAGGATAATGTGGGAAATCAATCAGCAAGAGGGATTACTCGCTGGCTGACTATGATGATTGCCCTCACTCGAAAGCCGCTTCAAAATTATTTAACCAATAAGAAGGAATGTTCAATCTCCAAGTGGCCCAAAATGAGATGGAAGAGGATGATGAGCGTAGAAGGTATTTATAGAAAAGTAAAAACAAACTTCAGATTGTGCCACGTGGCACAACGGTAACATTTCTGAATTTTAAAACTATTTTTTTTATTTATAAAGGAGAATAATATCAACCGTTGATCTCAGATCCAATTGTTGATATTAAATAAGATTTTTTTATTTTTTCTATCGTTGCAAATCTGATGGTTTTACATTTTCTTGATGTTGAGATCCAACAGACCATGGGAAGCCACGTGGCTTCCTAACGGTAACAATTTGAAACTGCGCCGCAAGACCCATTCGTTGAAAATATGTCGGGTGACGCGCCCCCACGCGCGGATGAAGTGCACGCGCTTGATAGAAAAAACGAAAAAAAACAAAAGGGGCTGATGTCAGCCTGTGTCAGATAACCTTCGGGCTCGCGAGCTGGCGTGACAGGCCTGGTGCTCAGGCCTACCTTGTCCCTCGGGCTCCCACATGCTGGAGTCAATAGGTCGGGCTCTCAGGCCCTGTTTGCTGGCCGGTCCCCCGAGCTACAGCCAACGCTGGAAGTGCTCTAATGCTTATCTAGATATCTATCTAAAACCAACCATACCAAAAAAGGTAGTGATGCGTGCACACTTTTAGCATCTCTATGCAATTATGCTTGGTTTTTGTCCGTTGATTCCTTCTTGGATTTATTAATCTAAAGGGTAGAAACAAATTGAAAAATGTATGAAAAAAAGGAAAATATATCACATGGGAGAAAGATTTATGTAAACGGGTTCATGCAATAAAAACACTTACGAAAGAAAGCTTCAGTGGTACATGATTTCATTTAGGACCCTCTTGTCCTACAGCTCTTTAAGGAAGTAAACAAGTTGAAGGCTGAATGACAAGTTGAGATACCTGATTGGAACCAACCTAAGGCTGGCCCTCTTACAAGAAGGATCCTCGACATATATCGAAAGAAAATTATTATTAGCACTTCAAAAATCTGATTAGATTTTTTAGATTCTAGAAGGAGCCATGGTGTCTGGCAGGTTCGATAAGAACACGCTTTGGACAGCCTGTGTTGAAAGTGAATGAGATTAGTATCCTAAGTTTTTTATTATTTAAATAATTTTGATATTTTAGGTATTAGGGTTTTTTAAGTTTCTCTATAAATGCTGGCAGGAACCACTGCGCCAACCCTCCACCCCTGCACCCAGAGCCCCTGCATCCCGCCTCATCTGTCGTGAAACAGAACCTTGATGCGATGAATCTTCCGTCCGCCTGAACCACGGCCTGACCCAAATCCGTGTTTTATGAAGCCCAGACCCAAATCCGTCCCGCACCGCCAGATCGACACAGCGATCCATAGTCGCCGACCCGGATCCCATCTGCTCGCCTGCCGCACCACCATCAATCCATCTGACCTTGATCCTCCATCCTCAGCCGCTTGCTGCCTTGTTCCTCCTCCTAAGGTACTTAGCTCACTCAAAAATCAGTTTCGAAATATGTGTTTCTATTGCTTGATTGTTTATATGATCTTTGCTAAGCTTTTAAGTGTTTCGATTGTCATTTCTTTTTAGAAATTGGGCTATAAGCTTTGCACATGTAATTTATCTGGTTATATCTCAAGTTTCATTGGCACCTTAATTCTGTTATATCTTATACGGCATTCTTAAGAGTAAATCCCTTTGGTTGGTTGATCAGTCAACAATCACAGTTTGAAATATCTAATCCCTGAACAATATTAAGATCATCTGTCCAATGTGTTCTTTTTTTTATTTTTCCTTGGCGTTTTGGGACGATTAGTCTACGTTGTTCCTTAATCTTTGCTCAATATGGGTTAATCTCTCCAAGACTCTAGTCTTACCTTGACCATTACCTCTGATCAGATTATCAAAGCAATGGCTGAAGGTGAGGACGATTTGAGCTCCCTGCTTTCAAAGAGATTGGATTGCTTTGGGGTGTGGGAGATAAGCTGCAGAAACTTGAGCTGATTGTTGCCCAACTCCAATTTGTGCTCCATGAGCAAACCAGTTATGAAGTGATCAAAGTGTGGCTCCAATGTGTAGGTGATTTAGTTTTCGAAGTTGATGACGTGCTGGATGAATTCCGTACTGAAGCTCAGTGAAAACCTTCATGGCTGAAGGGAATACAGTGTTTAAAGAAAGTACGTATTTTCTTCCCTAGTTCGAACCAATTTGTTTTTCGGATGAAGATTGCCCATAAGATCAAAGATGTTAGAAAGAAATTTAATGTTTTTGCATTACTTAGACGTTTTTAGTTAGAAGAGTTGCTTACTTGAGATCTTACAGTTTCAAATTAGTGAGAGGGTGAGTCATTTGTTTGTGCATGCAGATAATGTAGTTGAGAGAGAGATAAAAGGGCAATGATTCAACTCCTGTTGAATCTCATATGTCAAGAGATTATATTCTTTGCTTTGATAGTTGGTATAGGAGGATTGGGCAAAATTGTAATGTCCAACTCGTTTTCCATGACAAAGGGGTGGTTAAAAGTAATTTTTAGCTGAAAATGTGGGTGTGTGTGTTAAACACACATTGACTTAATACACTTGCCATAAAGATTATTTAATCTGGCACTAAGGAAAAATCCAAAAATCTTGAGGTAATCAAATGCCAAAAAAGAATCAGGAAGAAGATAGATTTGAAAAGGTTCCTTCTTGTGTTAGATGATGTATGGAATGAGAATCTTTAGAAGTGACATAGCTTTGCTGATAGGTGTTGCAAAAATGAGTAGAATACTAATAATTACTCGTAGTGAAATTGTTGGTACGAGATTAGACACATCCAAGCTATACATTTTAAAGGGTTTGGATAAATAAAATCTTGGTTGTTATTTAAGAGAATTGACTTTTTAAGATAGAAAAAAACCAAGGAATGCAACAATTAAGACAGCAAGGGAGGAGACTGTTAGTATTTATCAAGGAGTTTCGCTTGTCATGAAGGACGATATGTCAGATGATGTATGCTGCAATGTGGAAACAAAGTGGTTGAGTTTTAAGGGTAAAATGCTTTCAAGAATAAGTAAAAAATAAACTGATATTTTGCCCATTCTCAGTTACAATGGTCTTCCAGCAAATTTCAAGCATTGTTTTGCTTATTATAGCTTATTCATACCCAATTATGAGATTTCTGTGCATCAATTAATAAAACTTGTGATGACGCTTCATTAAGTCTTCAAATGAAATTAATAATTTGAAAGATATTGGTTATAAATATTTTATGGAATTACCTTGAAGATATTTTTTATGTAATTATTTTAGAGAATAAACTTGCAGGAAAAGTGATCTCCAATGTAATTACATAAAATATCTTTAACCAATATCTTTCAAATTGTCATTTTCGTCTAAAGACTTAATGAACCCTTGTGTCATCCAAAGTTTAATTAATTTTTGCACATAAATCTAATAATTGGGTGGGAAATAAGCTACAGCAAGCAAAACAATGCTTCAAATGCGTTGGGAGAACATCGTAACTTAGCTTAGGCGTGAGTAAAATATCAATTTCCTCGACTTATACTTAAAAGTTATTTATTCTTAACATCAGCCACTCTGTTTCCAATTGTTCAACATATATTATCTGACCTATCGTTCTTATAGCAAGTGGAACTTCTAAACAATTGCTTGCAATCTCCTTTCTACTGTCTTAATAGTTGCATTCCCTGACTCTTCCATCTTCAAAAGTCATCCTCTTAAAAAATAAGCAATTTATCTAAACCCTGTAAAATTACATCTTTGATATGTCCAATCTTGTGCCAACAGTTTCACAACGAGTAGTTATTATTATTCTACTACCTTTTGCACCACCTATCAGTAACTCTTTCAAGCTAAGCAACTTCTCATGATTCTCATTCCACACATCATCCAACACAAAAAAGAATATTTTCCCATCTATTTTCTCCCTCATGATTTTTTGCATTTGATCTCTTCCAAGGTTTTTGGGTTTATATAGTGTCAGAAATATAATCTTTTTGTCAAGTGTCTGCAAGTCAATGTGTTTGACACACACCCACATTTTTACTGAAAATTATTTTGAGCCACCTCCTCATCATGAAAAACGAATTGGGCAAGTTCGGTTTTGCCCAATCCTTCCATCCCGATTATTGGAACGATGGATACATTTTCTTGATATATGGGATACAACAAGAGTCAAAAGGTTGCCCTTTTATATCTATTTTTCTCAACTATATTATCTGCATGCGCAAATGTATGACTTGCCATCTCTCAAATTTTAAACCATAGATCTTCAATTAAGAGTTCTTCCAACTGAAAACTCCTACTTAATGCGATAACATTAAGTTTCTTTGTAATTTCTTTGATCTGATGGGCAATTTTTATTTGGAAAGCTAGTTGATTCGATTTAGAGAATAAGATCCGTGCTTTATTTGGTACTGAATTTCTTTCCAGTGGTGAACTTTTCTCTCCTGAGCTTTAGCACGAAACTTATTCTGCAAATCATCAGCCTCAAATACTAAGTTGTCTTTTGGAACCACATTTTGATCTCTGCATTACTGGCTTGGTGGACATTTATGAAGACAATCCAGACGTGTACAGAGGGCATAACGCATCGCTCAGAGTCTTGAATTGTAAAAAGATGTTCATCTCTTGCATGATCGGTTTAAGATTAATTAAGACATGTCATACCATACGTACATACAATAAACATGACCGGGTTAGGTTGGTAACGACTGGAGCCGTTCATCACCCGTTACAATGTATACCGGTTGGTTTTGGTCAAATTGCAAATCACTAATTACTCGAGTAGGGAAATTTAGTAATTTCTTTGACAGTTTTACAAAAACTAGTCCATATTTTTCTTATATTTTATGTATTTCTACAATATTTTGCTCTTTAGTATAATAGTTATTTGGATTTGAACTTGTTTTTTGTTTTCAATTCACATCCCGTGACTAGCATATGGGTAGCATTTCGAAAATCAAATTGCAAAAGCATTTAACAGAAACAGGTGCAGAGCTTCAAACTTCCGAAACCAAACGAAGAGCTGCTGGACCAAATATGTCCGTGCCAAGTGAATGCAACACACGTAGGCACTTCAGGCATAACGTTTGACGCTCTACAAAACATCAATAAGAGAAACAAGGAAACGAGAGCATGTCAGCATGTCACATAAGAAGTTTCACGTCAGGGAATTGCATGGTTACATCAGGAACTTCTGGCAAAGGACGTCACTGCATTTCAAATCTGCAACGAAATGAAACAAGAAAACCACTGCAGTAATTGGTACATAATTATAGTTGGCATCGATTGTCATAACTTCCTAAGGAATGCAAATGAAACTTCTCTTAAACTGGAAAATAAATTATTGAACAGATGAAATCGGTAGGAAAAGGGATTTAACATGCAATGTTCTCAACAGGAGCTTGATGAATACGATAGGAACCCGCAGCAATTTAGTCACCAGTCGAAGTGTTGATGAACATAAAAATCCGGAACACAAAGAAATAAAATGTTCATAACAAGCAATGTTCTGATCTCACCGCTATAATCAAATTACCTGTTCTATCTATTTCTTAGTAAGACTCCGCATTGGTCTTGTCCAGTAAGATGAGACGCTCTTCATAAAAATGAGCAGAGCAAAATTGAAATCCGGAAATCCCAAGATTTCGAACTTCTTTGCTCACAAGGTCCAGCGATGCCAATTCATGACTTGATTCTTTGCTCAGCAACATCGATACTTCACCACACTTTCTAAAACCTAATGCCCTGGGTGCAAATCTTTCTGGACCTTGTGGACCGAGAGTTATCAATTTGGTCCACGAATCCTTTCTGCCATACTCTTTCATTACCCATATATCAAGAGCATAATCTTCAGACCTCATATCCAAGATAAACAGAGCAACAGATTATTCATCTCCTGTAACAGTCAATCGCAATCCCAACTCAAACTTCCATTTAAAAGTGTGTGGCAAAGACATCCGACGAAATACCTCACGGCCCAAGTCAAATTTCAATATAAAATAGTCACGTTCATCCTTTGTGTTTCGAGACACAGGTCAATGAAGAGCCCCATTAACAATAACATTGGCAGCAGCTTTATCCATCAGACATGCAGGAGAAATGCGACCAAGACTGGTCCATGAACCCTTGGCTAGGGCATAAACCTCGCCTAAAGTTGGTAACCCAGGTTGCTCCAATAGAGTGACAATTCTCACGACCTTATAGTCGTTGTTAATAGTATCAAATTTTATATATATATATATATGCGCGCGCGCGCATAAAAATATATATTGTTACCACTTAAGCAATATATGTGTAGCGTGATCATTGTGTAAAGGTTTTTTCTTCTAATTTTTTAGGACGGTCTCTCCACATTGATAAGTATTTGTTTTTATAGAAACATGCATGATATTTAATAGCACACTGTAACTTTTGTACACATATTGATTACACATTAAAGGATCAATATCAATATTTAATCTAGCTAACATCAAACTTTAATGAAAATAGATCTTATTGAGAATTATAATCTAGTTTCCCACTTTTTTTTACACTTTAAAAAGATACGCGTTTATCATTTATCATTATATGCAAAACATAAAAAAGTTGATATTAAATATTCATTAAATACGGTTGGATTATCATATATACACTTGTAACTTGTTACCAATAGACCATGAACAATTGGATTTGCTTTTTTTTTATTGAATTCAATTTTACATCCTCAACTAATTGGAAAGAAAATTAATTAATAATTATGGCTCCAACAAAGTTACAATAATGCGACTAAATAAATGACCTGCCTTAAATAATTAAAACTTGTTGGAAATGAAAATTAAATTTCCACTTCAGAAATACAGGCCATGTAGGATACCACCAACCACATAGGACACATGTCGTTCATGCTAGGTGACAATTAAGGTATGTAATCTGGATTGCACTTCGGAAAAATCACTATCTCGTGAGATATACATTTGGATGCCAAGTGTCAACCATATGCTTTGATGTGCAATAACGTCTTTTTACTTTGTTATCAAATCCAACAAAAAGAAAAAGAAAAAAAAATTCATTTTATTTTTTCATGAGCTATTAGGAGAATTTTTGTACCCAAAAAAAGAGTATCATCAAACTAATCTCAATACTAACAGTAATTGTCACATATTGAATAAATATATGTTAATTGTAAACAAGAATATACAAAAATTTGAAAAATATGAACAACAACGCCGTCAAATGAAACCTCGTACATCTAATGTGTTTAATTACGCTATGGTTTAGGAGAAAAGAGCGCATGAGTACGCAAGCGCTTACGCGGGAAAATAGTTTACTGTTGAAGTTAAATATGAACAATATGTGTGCACCGTCAAATGAAACCTCGTATATTTCGTAGTACTATTTGCGTTACGGTTTAGGAGGAAAAAGTGAATACATGCTTGGGCGAGCCAGGATTATTGGAAAAATATTTACCGTTGGAGATAAACTCTGGAAATTTAAATTAAAAAATTGTTTTAGATTTTCTACTAGCTACTACATACTCTTTCGTAATAATACATATGTTAACAGCATAGAAAAATTAACCAGTAATTGTTTGAAGAATAGCAATATATGTATATTCATGTATAATATTTGCAACCAATTTATTCCGAACCGTAATGTAAATATATCGTCGTATAAAAAAAACTTAGAAACCTGCCTGCACAAGATGTTTACATGTTACTAGACTTAATGACATGGCTATGAACTACTAGGTTTAACAAAGACACTTAGCTTCCACATGGCAGCTGATGTAAGTGCTTATGCTGACTTGTATGAGCGTTATAATTGCAGGTGTCTTTTGATGAGTTGGTGAGGAGTTAAATTTCGATTAAACCCTTGGAAGAGGAAGCCTCTAGCACTATATATACATGTAATATGAAACCCTCAATTGCCAAACATATTTTCTAGCAGCAGCTGTCTGAGAGTCTCTGTCTGTAATTGCTTCTCTCTCCTCAGCTCAATTCCTCAGGCATGTTGATTTCTTCCCTAGATTTAAGCTACATATCTGTGTGCGCGTATATATGCCCACATTTGTCTATATATATGATCTATCTGACCTTTTGGACTTGTATGGCTATCTTTGTTTTTAGGGTTTTTCACGATCTCGGCAGCCTCCAAATGAGTGATCCGGTGGATAAACATGTTATCAGTTTAGCAGGTGAAATCTTGAGACACCCTGCAAGCTAATCTTATCCACGCATGTCAATGTTTGGATTTTAATTATCAGATAAAAATTGGTTTATCTGGATAGCCCTTTTGTTTAATTTGTTCTCAATCTGGGAAGGTTCTGAATCTATCACCCAAAAAAAAAAAAAAAAAAAAAAAATATATATATATATATATATATATATATATATATATCAAGAAATTGATGGTTTTTGAATTGTTTTTATTTTTACTTTTTCGTGACAAGGGTTTGAATCACTTGGAAAGTCTTTTTTATATATTTAATTATTTAATTAAGAGAAAGAGGGTTGTGATTCGAAGGATTTGTAGAAGGAAAACGATATGAAAGGAAATAATTATTAAAAGATAAATCTTGTGTAGCATTAGGTGGAGGGAAATTATATTAAAATTCAAATCAATTTCTCTTGCTAATTTTTTTTTCAGAATTATATTTTCCAATGCTCCTTTTTAGTGAGAGATATCCAATTAATTTTCATAATCCCTCTAATTAATCCCCACAAAGTTATTTGCTACAATATTGAGGGATCTAATATTCAAACAAAATACCCCCAATTTTGATTATATTTAACTGAACTCTTAATTAAGGATCACGAACTCCACTTTCAGACACCGAATCCCAATGTTCGTTAAGACGTAAAGGCGCGCCTTTTCCTAAATAGTCTGATTTCAACTACTTATTAAGTTAAGAAGTCGCTACTCACTCAACTCCTTTAGTTTAAGCTGGAAGGCCCGAAGATAGCCTCATTGCCCAGGAAGAAGGGCTAGCTTGAATCTTTCCTTGACCGAAGTCTGTAGCCAAAAGAGAAGGATCAATTCACTAGTTCTGAATCCCTCGTGAAGACATATGATATGATTATTTCATCCCAACATGAAATAATTAAATCATAATGATTATTGGACTCAAATCTAAGGCACATAGCTTAATTTACCCCAACTAGTAGAGATCTTTCTTATCATCTAATAGCTAGTATTGATTCTTAATTATTCAAGACCTAATTTTCTCCTAATAAAGATTTCTTATGCGACACGTGATAGTACGGCTATAATATTTTTGAACAGACAACAATTAACTGTATGGTTGCGTCTTACGTGTCTTACATAATGACGTCCATGTTTTTAAACCTCATACACTACAATATGAAACAGTCAATTGCAATTAGTATAAGAATTTCATATCTTGTTGCCATTTCTACCCTCATAATAATTGCTTTTAGTTTTCCACATTAGAGTCAATTGCATACAAAACAAAATGAGGAAATGCTGAATGTTGTAGTCCTAACCATTCCTCAATTATAAACCTATACTTTGTAGTAGTACTTCAATTTCTTGTGCTTTGTTGGAGATCGATTGATATGTATCAAGTTTAGGGTGTGGAGTATATATATATATAGGAGTTGTGAATGTTGTTATGTGCATATTAACTATATGGTAATGTATTTTCGATATTTTTAGAGAATTTAAATCTCACAAAAGCGAATTAGATGATACAGGTTCCTCTAATGAATTGAGAGATGTACCAAATTCGCCTCCTATATCCTTTCTCGACAGTATTCACATTTATGACGTGGAGCCAGAAATCAATTTAGATGCTATCCTGGGGAATGGCTCTGGAAATATTACCGTCGATCATTTACACGGTGCTCCAAATGTAAGTTGAACAGCTTCAATATAACGATTTTGTTTTCAATACTCTACATGTTAGACCAACAGGTTTGGAAATTTTATCGCAAATGGTCGTGTTTTCAGTTACCATTTAACAAAATATATATTAGTCTACTTGCATATGAGCTGATTATATCCCCCTTTTACCGTGAGGATGTATCATATATATATTGCCTGGTTTTATTAACTCCTTGGTAATATTTTACCTTTGGCAGATGGGCTTAGCACTCCATGGTCAGATGGAAAGGAATGGGGAGAATCATAATAATTTCCCGATTCGTTCAAACATGTTCTTTCCAGCCCAGGAGACAGTTGATACTGGGTAAATGAAGTTTATTAATTATTTAATTATTTAAACCTAACCCTAACCTATTATGTTTTCTCAACTTACAAATACACATATATGCTGTCGCAGTTTAGCTACAGATTATGCTGTCGTTTTCTAATTTTTATGTGTGAATTCTTAGACATTGAATTAAGCACTGTACGTATATACAATAACAGGTTCAGAATTAATTAGTTAATGTGTGAATATATGTTGTAGGTATACCTTGGAAGAGGCACCTAAAAACAGCTCACCAACTCCGGCTTCAACGAACACCAAACCATCGGGCGCTCCGGCTAGGCGGAAGAGAAAGCTGGGTGAAGACCCCAAGACCTATGTCCCTCTGGCGGTGAGGGAGAGGAAGGAAGACGACTACTATTGGCACCATTTCTAGCTAGGTAGGGTTAGTATATAACTATACAATTTCTATATATCACTTCACTTTTCTTTTGTTAATCAAATCTTGGCTTTCACATGTAATTAAAATGGTGTTCTTCTTTTACATGCGCAGGTCCTGGAAGAGATCTGGGTCGTCTGGTGGGTTCTGATAGGAAGTTATGTTGGTGCTGATCAAGCTTAACTGAAGTCGGGAGGTCTGCCTTTCATGCATGTTTCTTTTATAACTATTTTCGTACTTTATTTCGGTTTGGTCAGAACTCATGAGCTTGTGGGTTCCTTTTAATTGGAATTTTATTTTGTAAACTTAATGGTGCTAATATTTAAGGTCCCTTCTCTATATGGGGGGATCTGAACTTACAATTTCTCTGGTACTAATTTTTTTTTATGTTGGATGTTTGGTACGAGTGTATTGTTATGTGGTATAATCAGTTTATTTGGTAGAGTATGCGTGGATATTTTATTGATAACATACCTTAAAAAGGGAATTATCAATCATATCGTCAATCAATACTATACACATAAATGGATTATATCACGTATGCATATATTCCAGTACCACATATTATTGTTTTCCTACTATAAGCTAGTTGGTTTATGTGTGAATGTTAGACCATCTTCAGTCATGGAAAGCTAAATGTAGCCGACCCTTAGCTGTGTTTTAGTCCTTTAAAAATTAATATTTAAAAGAATTATTATTGTAGGATTAAATTTTTTTCATCTCCAGCCATGCAAGACTAAATCTTTTCATCTTGAGTTGGGATACCCATGTTGGGGCATGCCAAGGGGCTTGATGGCTTAATTGCTATATGTGGCATATACCCTTGGCTAAACTAGTCCTGTTCTTTTTGGCAGATTCATTTTTGTCCTTCATCGGAGACAATTTTTGCACAAATTGGTGCTGACAGTGGCACAAGAATTGGTGCTAACAGTGGCCTATACCGCTTGGTCAGTGATGACCTTAATTGAATGTAGTACAAAGGGGGCTAGCATTATTGGTAACTTGTTTGCTTGGACTTGGAGTTATTGGTGGATAACTTTATTGTGTATAAAATAAACCAAGAAAACTCAAATTTTAAGATAAGAAGAGCTTCCAACCCCAAAAAAGGGAGTGATTTTTGCACTCTTTTTTCATTTTTTACACATTTTCTTTAGATCTTAATTATTCTTTAATATGTTCAATCTAGTACCTAAGTTAGCTTTACTAGTTTTCTTACGAAATCACCAATCTTATTAACCCTTTCTCAATATGTATTCTCATCTACTATTGTTTCTTAAAATGCCCTTGTTTAAATCTAGTATTGATAGAGAACACCAACGCCCATATGAGTCGAACATGAAACGTATCAATTATAAGCGAAGAAAAAAATTAATAGACTATGGTATTAGTTGGGGGAAGATAATACAATTTTGAAACAAAGTTTTTTTTTTTTTTTTTTCAATCAAAGTCAGGGCCAATTTTAATAGGGGTAGGATTCTCTCTCATCCTCTTCACATCCCCTTTCATCCTTTCCTCTCACATTCTCTATTTTATCTTTCTTTTTCTATAAAAAAAATTAATATAAATAACGTGACTTAACCGTAACCGTTCAAATAGAAAAAGAGTGAAAAGGAGAAAAAAAAAAGGAAGAGAATCCCACTCAGTTTTAATATTGGGTAAAGCCTCAACTCAAACTTGTTTGGGTTCACGGGGCCCAATGGCTGGTACGAACTTTGCCCGGCTTGGGCAACAGCTTTTTCAACAACTTGATTACTGAAAAATTAACCAATTATTCAATTACAGATAAATACATGTTCAAATAATTAATTTTTTAATTATAGATTGAATACGTGTCAATCTGTAATTAATTAGTAGCAGGAGGAGCTGCTGATTTGTCAGCAGCCAAGTAATGTTCAAACTTTTTTCGGTTCCACGACTTCGTTGTTGTAAGTTAGATTGGCACGTGATTGCCTTTCTCATCCTCATTTTTTATGTGAACCTAAACCATTGTAAACTCTCGGATCCCGCCTGGGCAAAACCCTTAACTCGTTCCGAGTCAACTCACTGAGTTGATCCTAAATGGATGCCCACTCCGCGCACCTCGCGGCGTCGAACTGTTCGAAAGCATGCATACCTCTTTTCCTTCGCACTCGACCTCTGCCTCCGCCACCTTGTCCATCCATAAGCGCAAGGTCGCGTCCAAGGACCACGCACAGCTGTTCCTTCCCTCCACATTCTCCTCGGCCGGCGAAATGGAGATAGAGGGTGTTGTAATTGAAGAAGTTCTTGTGGAGTTTATGAACGTCTTCTTTCGACAGGATTTGACCCTCACAACTCAACGTCTCAAAAGCCCGTCGATCAAAAAGCATCTTCAGGTCAAGATTCGACGGGTACCCGGAGAGGGCCGCATCGATGGGGATTCCAGTTGCCGAGGTGCCCAAGATGGCGGTGACATCAAGAATGGTGGGGCCGATAGGACCAAGGGAGAGAACCATGGCGTTGGTGGCCAAACACCAGAAGCACAGGGCGGCTAAGAGAAGCTCCTTGTCGAGAACGACATCCATAGATGAGAGGAGGATGGCGTCGTAGATGCCGAGGGCCTTCCATTGCTCGCCGAAGAGCTTTTCCATTCGAACAACCCAGGCTGCCCAGGTTGTAGTGGTCGAAGGCCAGGAGCCTTGAGGTTTCGCCGCATCCCATCTCGACCATTCAAACCCTTGGAGCAAGGGTGATAGGCAATGTTCCTGGAGAAGTCCAGTAATAGCTGACGGTACTGCCGCTTTGAAAAGAGGACCCAAGATTTGGTGAGAAGGGCTCATGTCACTTTCAAACCGTATGGTTTTGATTGAGCTTCAATCAAGAATCTTCTGACACTGATCACATTCCCTGGAAATCTTAGAGATGAAAGAGGCCATTGTAGAAGGTTTAAAAGGTACGGTGGAAAAGGGGTTTTTCTGGGTTGGGAGATTTGGAGACGAAGACCTGGAAAAAGAACTGCGCTGGAGAACAAGGGCAAGAAATTTCAGAGAGATTTTGAAAGCGTAAAGTATGAATGAGGGATTCTCAGTATTTATAGGATTTTGGAAGGAAGGACAATCGTTCGAATTTCAAAAACAAAGGGCAAAATCGACCGAAGGAATCGCTAATCATGATGAACATTTAGGAAATGCAGTTGAGAAGACCGAGGGTCTCAGGTTTTGGGGGCGCACGATTGCGTGTGATGGCGAGATTAATGGCGAAAGACGTTTCGACGTCTGCACGATGACAAGCGGCTCGCGGATTGAGGTAGAGTGGCTAGGTTCAGCCATAAGGTCATGATGGCACGACGGTTCAGGTAACCGCACGCCTTAGACGTCATTATTGGGGATTGGTCGTGTTAGAAGACGCCACGTGGCGAGTTGGATAGCAGGATCAAGATCGTGCAATCGTGCTCAATAAATGCGCCTTGGAAATAGAACACTAGGGTTCTGAGGATTACATTCGCTTCTTCAAGGCCGACCCTCGGCCAACGAATTCAGGCCGAGGACCTCAGAAGCGAGGGGGCAATGTTTGGGCCCAAAATAATAGTTTGGGCCGAGTATAGAATCATTCTCGGCCCGGAAGGCCTTACGACAAGAATACCATGGATCGTTTAGTACGTGGGCCTCCAAACCTAGGTCGGCTAGGTCATAACGCAAGAAGTCGAGTCCTAGTGCAATGAGGAGTCTCGGCAGGACCCGGAAGCGAATCCAGCTTGGTTAAGGACTAGGTTCACAAGTCTAGTGAAAGTAGGACTGGTCGAGTTGGTGCTGATCAGGAAAAGAAGACCTAGTCCGAGTAGGTTTTTAACTCGACCTTGGGGGGAGCCGTTGCTATAAATAGAAGAGGCTGCGCATCATTCAAAGCCCCTGCAAATCAATACAAAACCGCCCTGCGCAAACTTTCAAACAACTTAAGATTTTTTTTCTTTCTTTTTCGCTGACACATCTTCCGTTGGTATCAACAGCACTGTGGAAGCAACCGGTGATATCTTAAGTCAGCATAGATAGCTCTGTCACTGTAGAATCAGTCGATCTCGCAGTATCTTCCGTTGGCATCAACAGCACTGCGGCGAGAACGGTTGATTACCTATCCAAGTCTCGGTCGAGAATGATTTCTGGATCCTTATTGATTGAGGTCATCTCATTAGCCTTCTCGGCGAAGTGAGGTGTTACGGCATATCGAGCTCGGCGCTTTGCTCGCCGAGTTATTTTATGATTGGATATTCCCAAGTGGGATTTAGAGTTCGGCATTCGGACGGCCGAACCACGTTCACCATTAAAACTTATATTTGCTTTGAATATTTGTGCCCTTACACTCTGGTGTCGATTCGGCGGGAGTTAACTCTGACGAATAACATCACTATGACTGAATCTGACGACGACGACTCGTGAACTTCGTAGGAATAGTAACCTTGTCTTCAGGTTCGAGAGCCCAAGAGGCCGAGATGTGTTCCTTTCTCGGCCACGATCGCAAGACGCAGAAGTCAACCGCGCACCCAACGCAACATCAACAAATTTTACTCCTCGGCCGACGAGTTGGCACGCCCCGCATTCACCGAATGACGTAGTTAACTTATAGAATTACTCGGCCTGCGTGCCACGTAGGTTTGGTAGTTTCTAGGGTCAACACAAGCATACGAAGCTTTTAATGGACATTTAATATTGGTGGGAGGGGCAATCAAAATCATTTGTTGTACACTCAAATATTGGTGGGAGGGGCAATCGAAATCATGACCCTAAAATGTTCTTAACTACTTGAGCTACAAGTCTTGTTCCAAGATGTAATTCTCGTATAACTCCGACATGGTTGTGGCACAGTGTTTAACAAGAAAAATAAAGTTCATTTATGGCAAATTCTAAACAGGAACAAAGACGGAATTGAAATTTAAACTGAACGAAAACAAAAGGCCAAAGTATAATCCCGCTAATAAACACATAACTTCAATCAGCCGTTTTACCCCTTTCCTGAAAAATAGGAAGGCCCCTACATCCGGTTCTACTTCTTATTCTTTGGGACGGCGTGAGGGAGCTGAGGGTCCCAACCTGGCAATGCTTCACCCACTCCTGGCCGTGGCTGCTGCTGCTGCGGCATGTGATCTATGTTGCCTGTGTGCGGCATTGAAGAGTTGTGAGCCATGTTGCTTCCAGTGATGACTGGTTGGCCCGCATTACCCTGTCGGTTCCCAACTAGAGAGATTGGGGAGTTCGCGTGAAAGCCAGTCTCCAATCTCTGGTGATGCAGAGGGGTAGTGGTCATACTAGGAACTCCCGGATGAAAGAGCTGGTTAGAGTTTGGTTGCATTGGCACAGCAGCATTTGTGGATGCATTCATTGGGTTGCTCACGGGCGGCATGCCTGCGTTAGCTACATTTGACATGGCTAGAAGTAGCGGATTGATCCCTGTCACTCTTTTCACAGATTCTTCTGCCATTTTCACCTGATTTTTGTTTATTCAAATATATATCACCTTGAATCAAATAAGAGAACTGAATTAACAGTACACAAGAGTATTGAATGAGAAAAATATGCAAACGACTACAAATTGAAAACACAGAAAGTCTTAGCGGCTAACCTTTGCTCTTAACGTCTCAATATCAGCTCTCAATATTCTGTTGTCAACAGCAGCATTATCATATTTCTGATTCACATCAGTGAGACGTTTTAACAGCCCAGAGTGTTCAACCCTTAGCTGACCAACCTGAAGGAACCCAAACATAAACTTCTTAATCTTGTCTATTACGCACAAAATTTGGAAATATCAAGAAGCGATGATGATAATTATTGCTAATTCACATTTTGAAACAAGGAGCAGCACCTGTGTCTCAAGTTCACTCATTTGGGCTTGTTTTCTTCTTCTAGAGCGTCTTGCGGACTCTCGATTGGACAGCATCCTGAGCACCATTAACATGTCAATTGATAAAGGGCTAAGTTTTTAGATGTAGCAATATGGTATTAAGTTGCATATCGAGAGTATATGTTGATTTCCTGACAATGTTTACAACAAACCTGTTGTCAAACAAATTCATCAGGTGAAAAAACATGCAGCAGACAACATATCCCTCCTTCCAAATCAGATCATTTGCTTCGACAAATTGAAGTTTTAAATTTTTGTTCGGACAAACTAAAGTTTTGAACTTTCTACTAATCTTTCTTGCATACAGGGGATCATATTAACCATCATCCATCATGAAGGCAATTATGTGTTGATGCCCTTCACGTATCAATTATTGTAGAGAATTATTACTCAGGTCGATAAAGCCTAAATAGCAACTACTCATCCCTCTTGCACACAGGACAAATATTAACCATCATCCAACAAGAAGGCAATCAATGTGCTGATACCCTTCATATATCGATCATTGTAGAGAAATTATAACTCAAGTAAATTAAGCCTAAACACCAACTATTACTTTGAAACCAGTGAAAAAACCTAAACATTACACCAAGATATGAAACAAAACTACCTAATAGTTGCAAAACTAGGCAAGCAAAGAAATGGGTTACCTCCTAGCACGTTTCACATCAGAGGGATCCATATTCTCATTAATCTCAATGTCTCCTTCGAGATCATCATCATCCGAGTCCTCTTTCGATGATCCACTCGTTGTTTGCTTACTCAGTACCGGAGTTCTTCTCTGAGCAGCAGGTAAAGCCGAAACGCCATGCGGGCCAGTGTCAGCTTCATTTTGTGGAACTGGCAAAGCATTACCAGCACCTACCAATAGCTCAAATCAAATGGTTTTCGAATGTTAGACACAAATATAAGAATCGTCAACACATCTCAGAGAAATGCTATGGAAAAAGTTCCCAAATTTAATTTATAAACAACCTAATTACGAAATTAAACACCTAAATCATTGCAGATTGCGAAAAATGGATATGAAATTAGCAGGCAATGAGCCAATCACAAACCTTTATCAAGCGATCGAGTCGGGGCTAACTGTGAAGGCTTCGACACCAGCGACGGATTCTCAGCCAGATTACCCAAATCCACAGGCGTCAAAGACGATGCCTGCAATCACATTCATCAATAAAAAATAAATCAAAAAAATGGAATAAAAAAATCAAATAAAAAATTAAAAATTGATGTGAGAGAGAGGGATACGCGAGAGAGAGCTACTGCTGCGCAAGCCAGATCGAGCTGGTTCTTAAGAAATTCGCGGTACTGGTCCGAGTTAATCGGAGCCGTCGGAGCTGGATCCAACGCCGCCGGCGGAGGATGATTGAGCTGCTGAGGAGGTTGCAGTTGACGATGGCGATGACGATCGGGCTTCTTGATCTCAACTACCTCTTCGTCCACATCGTCGCGCTTCGACGTCGACGACTGAGACGCGACGGAGCAGGAAGCGGCGGACGAAACGGGAAATTGCTCGGCGACCGATTGGCGAGGAGTGGCGGCCGGGGTCGTGAACTCGTCGAGGAACTGCTCGAAGGCCCACTCCGACGCGCTCCGGTTCATCTCCGCCGGCGACGACAGAGCCCAAAACGTGTCGGAGGAGTCGTCCGCGGTGAACACTGAATGCATACTCTGTGCGGGCGTGAATGTCCGAAATATCCAATTTTTGGTTGGCTGCGTCGACGAGCTGCGAACCTTCGTTGTTTATATTCGGACAAATAGAGGAAAGTTCTGGTGGCGTGCGGCACATGGTAATATTTGTACGGGGGTTTTTTAATTTGGTTGGCTGCGTTGATTTGAATAGGTTTGACACGTCCCGTGCGATGACTAGAAGATTGCTGGTTCATGTAGCAGAGGATAAGGACCAATTTTTGGTTGGAGGAAGGAGGGGAAAAACCTACGGACAAGACAAGTATTGAAGGACAAATGTGAAATACGAAAGTGAGGGTCCACATGGGTGGGTCCCATGTAAAGTTGAAAAGATGTTGTATGTGTATGACTAACGGAGTTACTCTAGGTTAATTTTTTTACCGTGCGGTAATTACTCTAGGACTTTTAAAAGTGCGGTTAATCACACTGTTGAAGGAATGTATTGTGTTAGAAAGATTGGTTGAAGTTGTAATGAAATGAACCAAAAAAGAATGAATTGTTGATATTTTATCGATAATATGTTGATATGTTTGCCATTATTTGAAACGTACTAATAGGTTAGTGATTTATCTTCGATAATACAGATCCACATCCATTTTTTTTAAAACCTCATCATATACCGGAAATGTTTGTTGGTTTAGGTATGATGATCTCAATTTCCGACCAAAATGTAAGAAAAATATCAGTATGTCTTAGTTTTGTACTACCTGAATTTTACAGAGAAAATGATTTATTACTAATTTTCATTGTGCAAAAAGATGAACTACCGTGACTTTGTCACTAGTTAGTCCCCTTTTAAAAAATAAAAATTATGTATAACTAATTGGTAATTGATTTGAGTCATTTGACTAATTCTCAATAACTTTTATCATTTTGATACGGGATACTCCAACTTTTGTTTAATAATCAACAATTATCGTTCATGAGATTTTTAACGAGATTTTTAACGATGACCGGAAAAAAAAACAGCTGTAGTGACCCTTGCATATTTTATTTTCGACAAAGCACTTTGAAACTACAACGGTAAGATTTTCACATCAACGGAAAGATTTTGCAACAAAGATGACTAATCTGTGGTTCAAAACAAGAGAAAAAAAAAAGCACACATAAAATGTCTTCAGAGGAGTGCAGATTTTAAAGACTTGGTGAAAGTTGCTATTTCCTTCAACCCTTCCTCGGGCGTTTTCGCTTCGCCCAACAGCTTCACCATCGCACTACCAACGATAACGCCATCAGCTCCCCACCCTGCTACCTGCACAACACACACGAATAAGTATCTCGATTGAAGCAGACGTTTAGCAACAACTGTCATTCTGATATTCTTTTGGTTTGAAGCAGGCAGGACAAAGTCTAGAAAGGGAGAGGGGACAGTCGAATTTTAGCAGGATGGTAAAGTAGAGCTCGTTTGGATGTGTTTTTAAAATGACTGAAAGCGCTTTTGTTGAAAATGTTTTTGAAACTAATTCTTAGTAAAATTGCAAGTATATTCTGGAAAAGCACTTAAAGTGCTTCCTGGAAGAAGCACATAACTGGTGCTTCTTGTAGAAAGCACTTTAAGTGCTTTTGAAACCAAAAAACATTTTCTCTAAAAGCGCTTTTAGTCATTTTAAAAGCACATCCAAACGAACCCGTGGTCTACTGTGGGTGTGGGTGTGAGGCATGCTGAGTTAGGTTAGAATACTGACCTGTTTCGCATGTTCGGGCTTTGAGATGCCGAAACCAACTGCTACAGGCTTTTTTGTTGTCTGTCACATAAAAGGTAAGCATGGTTATGCAAGACAAACATGTTAGTTCAAGTGGGATCATATCAACCGCATATGTTTTCTAGCTCTGTTTGGTATTGAAGCCTTTAAACTTTTGAAAGAAATTCAGTTCAATTCTAGCACCTAATGATATAACGTACTTCAAAACAATTAAGAAATTAAAATCCACGCTGGTAAACTGTAGAACTGATTCAAAAGACAAACCTCTTTAATTTCCTTTAAAAGGGCAGGAACTCGTTCGTTCACAGATGCACGGGCACCAGTAACTCCGATGGAGCTTACCTATAATTCAAAACAACGAACAATAAAATGCAATTAGCAACGTCATATTCACCTCAAGATAGATGAAAGAATTTGTATAAAATTATAAATAAAATATGTTTGCGAAGCAAACAAAACTTGCCAACTTGTTATTGATAGGAAGCCCTCCAAAAATGGAAGTTCTTTGACCAAGACCACATTTAGCATCCACTTTCATGACACCAGTTATCACATGTATTCAATATTTTAATTTCTAATCTAAGTGATAATTCCAGAAAACTGGACATAACTCAATAGATTCTTAAATATATAGAGAATATAAAAGAACAAGGATAGATGTGTGATTCTTACTAGGTACAGAAATCCTTCTGAAGCTTCGGCAATGGCCTTCATGCGATCAATTGGAGTAGTGGGTGTAGTTAGTAATACCTGTAAATCATACAAGCGGATCGGAAGTATTTCAATTACATCCAAAAGTAAGAATCAATAATTTGAAATAATCTAAAAAATCCGAATATAGTGCAGGGAAAAACTAAGAAACAAACCAATTCAATATTATTTTTCACAGCTTCCTTTCTCAAAATTTCTGTTTCTTCCAATGGAACATCTGGAACCACAAGCCCTACAAGCCAATATAAAATAGGAATCTAGTCATATTCCTATAAGATATATATTTTAAGACGAAATCAAGTTCACAAAGGATAAACAGAACTAATTATGATGTTCATAAACATTATAAATCAAGTACTTATACATTACCATGTACACCAACGTCTTTGATGGTGGACATGAACTCCGGAATTCCACGCTTCAAAATTGGGTTATAGTAAGCAAACAGCGCAATTGGGCAAGACAATTGAGGAATCACCTGTACATTCAACAAATTAATATAATGAGATTGTTTCGATGGGAAGAGCGAGAGAGGTGTCAATGTGAAACAAGAACTGTACATAACAACTTCACGATGTCTGTATGCATATCATTCGTAGATTTATTACGTAAGAAACATCATGGGAGAATATGCTACTGTCTTGATATGAATTTTTACTCCTACATCCCACATAGAGATATGTAGTATGGTAATATGATAATAACTTGGATGCTCATAATCAAATTATTTCATGGAATTCAGCAATCAACGTTTCGTTGGTAGTCACAGTAACAGTAATAAATCTAACATACTTTTCACTTGGGATAGAAAACCAACAAATATCAAGTTGTTATAACATAGCATATAAAGATACCTCCTTCAACATTGAAATAATTGCATTGAGATTGGTCCCTCTTGCCAGGGAACGGGTGGCTGCAGCCTAAGAAATAATACACACCAATTAGTGGTGGATAAAAAACAGGAACCTATTGAACATAAATTGTAACAAGAACATGCCAAAGTAGACAATACAAACGGAAAACATATCAAACCTGTATAACTGGACCATCTGCTAATGGATCCGAGTATGGAACACCTAATTCGATTATGTCTGATCCACAAGAATCAAGCACCTTCAATGCTTCTGCCGTGATTGAAAGATCAGGATCACCGGCAGTGATGTAAGGGATAAATGCAACCTTCACAGAAAGACATAATCATTAGAACAACAAAACTTGATGTATAAACCATTTCATCTAAAATCAGTTGCAAATCCCAGTCCTAGTCCTAAGATAAAATTTAGCTGAGAAAACCAAATATTCCAATGTCGATCCATTTTGAAGCATGCATAACAAACAACCATAAACATAACTTGTGACTGATTAGTGTACTATAGCAACTTTGCCAATACTGGTAAAATGCAGAGAATTTGTTCAAAGCCAAATCGTTCTCAAGAACAAGAACCAAACAAAAATTTTAATCAGTCAGCATCCCTTCCCCGACCCTATTAGGAAATGAAGGCCAACATATGAAGGGGAAATTGAATATATCAAGAACATGGCAATGCCAAAAGCAACAAAAGAGGTATAAAATGTGCATTTGGCTGGTGATCAAAATACGACTAAAAGTCCCAAAATTTTTGGCAGACTTAAGTGGGCAGAGAAAGCCATGAATTTGGTGGTTTTGCAAGTTTTTCAAAAGGGATTTAAATGAAAGAACAAAACATGCAGAGCAAGCACACCAAATCATGAAACTTTGTAAACCCAGCTTTCATTGGGCACCGAAAGCCATGAAATTTGGTGGGTTCTGCAAAATTTTCAGTAGGGATTCAATTGCAAGAACAAAAAATTGAAGAAAGGGGCACACCAAATGATGAAATTTTCAAACCCCATCTTTCATTGGGCATAGAAATCCATGAAAAGTGGTGGGTTCTGCAAAATTTTCAGCAGGAATTCAAATGAAAGCACAAACAAGCATAACAGGCACACCAAATGATGAAGCTTTTCCTCAATGCAATCGAAATCTCATAACCCAGATGCCCAAAATTTGCTCACCTTTCCCTGCTCCTTCAGATTTATGAAAGTCTGGGAGAGGCTGACGGCTGGGGTGGCGGTGAGAGCCGCCATTGGAGCAAACTTCTTGGTCGAAAGGGTGGATACTTGATTGGGAGAGCGGAGGAGCAATGGGTTTTGTGGTTTCTTCAGTTGGAGAAACCCAGCTGCAAATTTAAGAGAGGAAGAAGCAGCCATTCGGTAGACCCAGCAGTGACTGAGCGTTTTGTAGGGTTTTCAGTAGCCTTCTTTTGCCGGGTGTACACTTTGTTTTTACTCTCAATTTTCAAGTACCATTCTTGATTCCTTCTTATCTTATATATTTGTCTCAACCTTTGAATTCCGCGCATATTTTATTTTATCTTTTTCCCCAAATGAAATTTTTATCAATTTATTTTGGGCTAAAAATTTGTGATTGATTCTTTTAGATTTTAGATTGTCAGAGTTAATTTCAAGTTTCTTGAAGAGGGAAATGGGTCAAATTGTTAGGTGCACCTAATATCTTACCTTTTAAATTCTTAGCATATTTCCTCATAAGGAAAAAAAAATTTGAATAAAAGTACAGGGAGTATCTGAAATTTAAAACATTGTAACTTTTCCTTGTATAATCAAATTTAGAAAATTGCGAAATATTTAAGACTCGTTTGGGGTTTTCTACGTGAGAAAGTTGGAAAAATAGCCTCGTAAGCTCTTGACATGCTTTGTAGACAAAGAAATTATCCATTTTGGTGAAAACACGCGATGTCTTATGTTAGATGTAGTCATTCTTACCTTTATGTCAATCAGAATTCAACATGTATGGGTAATTTTTTATTTATTACATTTTAACAAGTTATTTATCTTTTTGTTGATACTTTAAGAATGATTCTTTGTTGATATTATCAAATGTCAATCCTCGTGTCAAAATTTATATTTGTTTTCTTAATGACTTGTTACTATTCCTATTTTGGTACTTGTACAATGTTTTTGGCAAAATATTATACTATTTTCATGCTAATCAGTAATTACTCATATCTAATTAGAGTTCCGCTCTTTTAGTCATCTGCTAATCAAATATCCACCGTCACCTACCTTTGAATTGAGTTTAAATATGAAAGATATTGAATCAATAAATATGATTTTAATATTTTAATCTATGTCATTGATATCAAACTAAGATTAAGTGATCGTGTATTTGTTAATCACTTGATAATCAAGAGAACGAGACTCGATTTTATTTAATAAAGAGGAGAACTCTTGAGATTTGATCCAAGAAACAATCAATTTAACAAAGAAGTGCAGTCCAAAAATTTAGATAAGATCTTGGGCCGGCATATAATGGGCTTCACGTAACAATTGGGCGGCAAAATAGTGGCCCGCCAAGAACCAACGAACAAACCCAAATCAGCAAAATCAAATATAAAGATAAAATAATAATGGCACAAAAAGGTAAATTTTGAGAAATTCAGCCCCTTTTACAAAAGCGAAACATTTTTAACCGGATAAAGCCACCTTCGCTTTTCGTCTCTCTTTTGTCTCTTCGCTCACTCTGAGTCTGAGCAGAAAAAAAAAAAAAAAAAAAAAAAAAAAAAAAAAAAAAAAAACTCAAAAGCAAAAATTTCAAAAGCTCTCCCAAAGCTCAAAGCTTTCCCTTTCCATTTCTCTTTGTTGCATGTAGATGCTCTTTTCAAAAACCCTAACTCGCTCCCCACCGACTCACCTCGACTCGCCCCGTCACTCGCTCACTACTTCCTCGGTTCGTCCTCCTCCTCTCCATGGCCAACAACCCCTCGGAGCCCCAGGCCGACGACTTCCTCGAGCAAATTCTCGGCCTCCCCAACTTTGCCTCCGCCGATGCTAATTTGGCGGCAAGCGACGGCGGTTTGGCCGGAGGACAGGTATCTCCGGCGTCTATGATGCTGCAGCTGAACTCCGTCGACGGGTCCGGCCACCTAGGCGGAGTTGGCGGTGGCGGTGGGTTCCATGGAGGGGTGTTTCCCTTGGGGTTGAGCTTGGAGCAGGGGAAAGCTGGGTTTTTGAAGCACGAGGAGGCTTCTGGGAGCGGGAAGCGGTTTCGAGACGACGTCGTTGATAGTCGAGTTTCATCTGTGAAAAATGTAAGATTTTGTTTGGGCGGTTTTGTTTTGTTAATTCGAAAGTTTAACATTTCAGATGCTGTAATTATAAGTTAATCAATGTTGTTTGAATTAATTGTTTTATTTGTTCGCTTAATAAGCAAGAAGACAAAGGAAAGGAAACAAGGAAAATTGGAAACTTGCAAGAAATTGGGTTTTGATTAATTGGGTGAGATTCAAGTAGTGCTATCTGACAAGAAGTAAGTTACAGGAGGATGCTTCTGGGTTGCCTGAGAGAAAATGGAGCTAAATGGCTGGCCAGAATCAAACAGAAAACTCACAATTTTTAATCTTTTAGTGATGTAAACCAATAGTCCGTAAAATTCTGATGTCAGAGAAGATGGAAGCATGTGAAAAGTGATTGGTTTGCATTTGATTTTAGAGAGAGAGAGAGAGAGAGAGAGTATCCAACCATGGTGATTAATTGTTTTATATTTTTATGTATTCTGTTTCTCAATTGAGTAAAATTCCGGCAGGCCTTAAAATTTTCGAAACAAAGAATAATAATTCTGCTTTCCAAATAAGATGCAGGATTACGGAAACAAAATTTTGCAACTAGTCTTCAACATGTTAGCAATTGATTTTGATACTTCTGTACACATTAAATATGTATATACATATTGATGTGTTTACATATATGTGTGTATAAGTATGATGTGTGGTTATGGAAATTCGGAACTTGGATAGGTCAGCCTATTTTATTGACAATGTTTGAGTTTTGAAGAGCTAGGGACATCTATTAATTGATCAAAATATTTGATGTAATTTACCTTTTGGGTTTTGCGGTGTCGTGCATTGTTGAGGAACTATCTCACTTTCTTTCGTTACAACTGTTTTTAGTAATATAAACTATATCGTTTTGCAGGTTTTCCATGGCCAACCTATTTCAAATACAGTTGCTGCAGCACCGCATCCACCAGCAATGCGACCAAGGGTGCGAGCTAGAAGAGGACAAGCCACAGATCCACACAGCATTGCCGAGCGGGTAAGTTTGGTATAGTTTACACAAAAAATAATTCTTGGAAATGTTCTGAAACTATGTTTTAATTTTTAACTTTTATTTTCCTCTTCCTCCTTTATGACTATTATGGAATTATTCTTGATTACACCTTTCTGTACAGTTGCGCAGAGAAAGAATAGCAGAAAGAATCAGGGCATTGCAGGAACTAGTTCCTAGCGTCAACAAGGTCAGTGACACTCCTTTCATGTCGTATTTTTCATTTTACATTTCACGCTCACTAGAAACATGTTGTTTTATGTAGTATGAGGGGAAGGGAAGATTCCCTCGTTCGACAAATTGATAATAGTTGTGTACAAGCCAAGCTAGTAAAAATTGAATATGAAACCAATTTGATAATATGTTAAATCATTTAAGAGAATAACCCCTTTGGAAACCTGGATAGTAAACCTTACTTAGATGTGGTGAATATGGTGGTATTGTTCAGAAAGTTCTGAGACACATACTTTACCTTGAGTGTTGTTCTGAGGTGCATTGCATGAAAAAAATTCGGGGACTTAATCATTTGTAAGTTTATAGGACCTGTTTTCAGCTGTCAGTTTTTCTTTAAAGAATTTCTTGTGCAACTTACGAAGCTGTTGTAACGCTGCATGTATTCAAAGAAAATTTATTGGGATGTGTTGTTTCATATTTTGACTGTCGTTAGTAGTACACAGAATTCAACAGAGCTTGTTTCTAAATCCACACAATGGGTTGCTTGCGACTTTTTGAGTGATAACGTGCAAATGGCATTCCAGAAGCTGGTTATGGGACAAATGTTGTAGCAAAATAATTTCAATGCTTGTGCTTTATGGATTTGCATATTGTTACGGCTTCTTGAGACGTCATCATCTGTATTCTATGTACTTCTGTTTTGTGCAGACGGATAGAGCTGCCATGCTTGATGAGATAATGGACTATGTGAAGTTCCTAAGGCTCCAAGTAAAGGTATCGAGTTTAATTCTTATTTTCTTTTTCACGTAAATGATAGAATTCCTAATTACTCAAATCCTCTCATATTTGTCTATTGCTTTACATTCAATTATTTGCTGAAACTATTCTATACTTAAAATGGTCATTAATTTTTAAACGAATTGTTATTCCATTGAGGCTTACTTTCTTTTGATATTAACATTTTCTGATAAATGGTATAAAATTCCACTTGCATGAGACAAATAGTTGTCATCATCATAGCAATGCAATCAGTTACATAAGTGCATTCGCATGATTGAGCAAGTATAGAAAGAAATTGAATCCCTTCCTGGACATTTGTTGTGTACAAGTACAACCAATTACTGGAAGTCATTTACTCTTTTCAAGGGCGGGTTTCGGATTTCCAAATCTTCATATAACGTGTGTCGTTTTGGTAAGATTATCGAATGAAATTATTGTTATTATATTTTATATTGAACAAAAAACAAAAGGGTAGATTTCACTTCTTTTATCTTTGTCGGTTTGACCAAATACTTAAGACCCGAACAAATTTGTTAGGCGTGCGGTGAGAGAAGTAGGTCTTTTTATAATGTTGAAAGTGAAGGTTTTTGTCCTTTTCTTGTTAATGCTCAAGTCATCTCCTTTACAGGTTTTGAGCATGAGTAGATTGGGCGGGGCTGGTGCTGTGGCACCACTTGTAACAGATATTCCACTATCTTCAGTTGAGGTAATAGATGATTACATTTTATATTTCCTAGGGATTTTGTTTTCCTCTTTGTTATATTGCGAAAAAAGTTTCTGTTCTAATGGCAGGAAGAAGGCAGCGAAGGTGGTAGAAACCAACCGGCGTGGGATAAGTGGTCTAATGACGGCACAGAACGACAAGTAGCTAAGCTTATGGAAGACAACGTTGGGGCGGCAATGCAGTTCCTCCAATCCAAGGCTCTCTGCATCATGCCTATCTCACTGGCCTCGGCAATCTACAACACACAACCTCCGGACACCTCTAGCGTTGTCAAGCCTGAAATGAACCCTCCTTCCTAAGACCTCAGAAGAACGATAGGTATGCATTCACGCGGTCCCACCCGAATACTCACTAGATGCTCTTGGGTCCCACGCCGTGTTTGTCGTTTTCCCGACCCGCCATATCTTAAGCTTCAAATTGCATTCAAAGTCAGATGCCATAGTTGCTTTTTTTGCCTTTTTCTTTAAGCTTTTGTCCAAACAGGGATCGATGTCAATGCCCTAAAGAAATAGGAGCAGGCCCTTCATGCCTTGCCAGCAAAGGAGGAATTGTCAAAGAACACTTGATATGCTCTGCTTTTTTGCATCAATGGTGGGGGTAGTGGAAAATGATGGAAGCCCTTTTGTAGTGGGGGCTCTAGTATTGTTTTTGCTTAGTGGGTTGTGGGACCTACCTTCTATAAGGAATTTTGAGTAGTATATATAAACATATTATTGTTCTTTTTTTTTTTTTTTTTGGTATGTTTAGAGTTATGTAATATAGAGGTGGGATAATGAATGCATAATTGTTGCTTAGTTTGAAAATATGCGTGTTGCAAGGGAAGATTCAGGTGAAACGGGGATTTTAAGGTGACAATGTCCCAAATTTATTGTGTGGTGCTATGTGTTTTAACGTTTTCGCATGGTGGTGTAACAGGTTTGAGATACCATCATTTTAACGTTCGAGTTTTAAGTAATTATAAGAAAAATTGAGTGGTACTTTTTTTAATGGGTGTAACCGTGTAAGTGGTTCGTGGTCGTGGTCGTGGGGTTCTCTTTAGAAAAGTAATTAGACTTCTTTTTTTAATTCTTTTGAATCATCATTTGAGGATTAATCATTGTAAGAAAGAACCTAACGGTAGTTTTAGAGTTATTTGTTTGCACTCAACCCAATCAAATTCAAAGTACAAAATAGGGTTGCTTCGAAGTTATGCTTTCTACCATTTTTCTTCTCGGGGGCTTAGAGTTACCCTTTTTTTTTTTTTTGACAAACAACATTGCTATTGGGTTAAAGTGTTAGTTGTTAAGGTTACGGGAATTGTTGGGAGCTTTGAGTTTATGTCACATCCTGGTCCGGGTCCCTATCACATTCCGAGCTCGACTTCACCTTAGCACTATATTATTTGCTTTGGGTCCTAACCACGCTCTTACGGTTTTGTTTCTGGGAACTCAGACGAAAACTTCCCAGCGGGTCACCCATCATGAAATTGTTTTTGGGAATCCGAAGCCAGTGAGCTCCCAAAAGACCTCGTGCTAGGTAGAGATGAGAATATACATATAAGACTTACATGATCCATTCCCTGGGCGATATGAGATGTCACAGTTTAGGTCAAACAAAATTAACCGTTACTTTGTTTAAGGTATGGAGAAATTTATGCGAAAATTGTTTCAATTATGTGTTTTGTAGAAATTCAGAAAACTGATTAAACCGTTAGGTTTTTTCTTTTAGACGAAAGTAAAAAAGAGAAATGTTAGTTACCATTCCATTTGCCTTTTCCTATCACCTTCCTCAAGTAAAAAAATTACAACGAGAAGCTCCGAGGGCAACAAAGACTAATAAAATCCATAACCAGCCAGATCTAGCCTGCTCCGGCAGGGAATGGATTAAATATTAGAGCTCTTTTTTATTGTTTCTGAAAATGCGATTGTTGATTTTTCACAATATCTTTTCTTGTCTAGTATGAAAATGTTACGAGCTATCTAGATGAATCATAAGTATCTTAGACGGAAAACTTGGTGGAAGTTGACAATAGTAGCTCAAGTGTGACATAAAAATATGATTTAGGGTGCAAGTTAAGGCTGAAATGACCTCAGAATTCTTGGCTGAAGTCACAAAATCAGTATTGGGAGTTCATTTACTAATTGATTTTTCTTTAATTTATTATTATTAAGGGGAGAATTCAGAACTATTACAATAAAGAATGAGAGGTTTCGAAACTATTATAATATTTTAAGGGGGGAGTGGGGAGATTCAAATCCGGAATGCATGGGCGGAAGCCCAACACCCTATCCATTAGGATATTGGATCACATGCATAGACACATTTACTAATTGAAATTGAATTACATATGGTGTTTGATAATGTTTATACCCGATTTTATACTATCAATCCATATGTTTGAAGCCGTTAGATTAAAAGAAGATCAATATGATTTTTAATAACTTTTCTAGATATTATTATGGTTTCTAAGCATAATCTGAGGTGTTATTGGCAATTGTCTTGAAAGTGCTTGAGAGTAGGATTGCTTATAAGGATCATGATTAGCTTCTGGATGAAGTTTGAATTAATCGCATAATGAGTCTAGGTTCAAAATCCTAGTTCAAAGAAGGTGAGATTCGGTGGTGATAGAGTTTCGGTGGAAGAATGATTTGTAAGGAGTGCACTATATAAATGCGAGATCATGTAATAAGAAAATGACCTTAAACTCAACAAACAAATCAATGCTCTACGCGAAACCCTTTCACACCTTGTGAAATTGGCTTGGTATTCGTCGGCACAAGTCTCGACTGGACAGATGGGTTTAGGTTAACAACCGACGGATGACGACCGACTAGACAAATGGGGTTTTCCAGAAGCAACCAACGAAGGTGACCAACTAGATAGACGGGGCCAGAGTTGTAGAGTCAATTTGCCTTAGGAGTCTCGACCGACTGGATAGATATGGATTCTTAGTATGTGGCTGCTATTTATCTCAAGTCTCAGTCGACAAAGAGTCTTTGATTCTTTCGCCAAAAGAGGTCACTTCATTAACCTCCTCCCCTCCTCAGCGAAATGAGGTGTTTTATGATTGGTTACTCTCATGTTACATTCAAAGTTCAAGACGCAGATAGTCGGATCACTTTTATGATAAAGGCACTTATCTCCTTTGATTATCTTTGTCCATATAATTTGATACTGATTCGACGGATCTATATTTTCACCAATATAGTTGAGGCTGTCGAACTTGGTGCATCAAATCCAGAACTTCACAGTGAACATCATAGCCTTGTCGTCGCTATGCTAAAGGCAACTAGTTCTCGATCCAAATTATGAGGATATGTGTATTGAGAGACTATCCAAATAATGAAGATATTTTGTATTTAGAACTTCCTTGTCCTTATGTTTTGTTAGTTTTTATTTATTTATTTATCAATATTCTTTGAGTTAAGTCCGGTTAACTATCCAACTTTTTGGAGTAGTTTCAAATTAGTCACAACTTTTTAAAACATTCTAAATAACTACCTAACGTTTAAACAATTAGACATCCGTTAGGTCACTAACGTTAAGTTATGAATTTACCAACATTATGTGATGACATTACTAGCATTAAATATGAGGTGGACAAATACTAAAGTTGGGTTCACTAATCGTCGTCTTTGGAGGTCTAATTCCCCAAATCGACTCCTTTTAGCCAGGTTAAATCGTTAATTTATTTTTCTAAAATGCGTCAAGTTGGAAATTCAGAGCTTCATATATAGATGACTTGAGAGTTAAAACTCGCATTAATATTTGTCTATGTCACCACTTCACGCCAGTAAATCTAACAATTATCCAATTTTCAAAACATTAAGTAATTTAGAATGTTTTAAAAGGTAAGGACGAATTTGGAATTATCCTAATGGTTCAGTAGTTATCTGAACTCAAGCTATATGCTTTTTATACATCTATGTGCATGCGTATTAAGAGGTAAAATTTGACTAAACATTAAAAATGTTTAAAATATCCTCATTTAAGAAAGAAATCAACACACAGATGGCCCTCACGATCTAAAGTGTCCAAGCGGGTACTCCTTGTGGCATGATACAAGTGGAGAGATACGGAAAAATATATTATTTCCTCCACTTGTATTATAATATGTGGAGTACCTCTTGAATACCGGACACTTGAAAAATCGCTCCACCAATATCTATATCTAACCCACTAACGCTATTATTTTACTTTAAAAAAAACACAAAAACAGATAAATTAAAATAAATTTCAACAAAAAGACAATTACAACATGCTCCGATACAAAGGATACACTGTTTTATTTTAAAATAAAATGGAAACATAATTAACAAAAAAACGTCCGTTTAATAGAAGAAAATATAAAAATATAAAAGAAAAATCATTTACGCACGCGTGTGGGGCTAATAGTATTTAAACCCTAACCAAATGCACAAGTTCAAAACCGTTCAGTATTTAAACCCTAAAGGAAGAGTGATAAGATCAAGGCACACATATCTCCCTCTCCGCAACATGAGAAGAATATGGTACAAGGTAGCGATCCTCTCTTGTTCATCTGAACAAACTCATGACAGTTATATATATGAAAGAGAGAGAGATATATATGTATATCTATATATATATGTGTGGGTGTGTGTGTGTATGTGGTCGAAATTAACTAGGTTAACAATATTTGTTCTACTTGAATTACGATCCTCGATTCTAAACTAGTATTTCTTCTCACATTTGTTTTAAGCAGTGTCCTAGTTGAATACGATTCATTTAGTTTCTTCATCTTTACTTCCGAGTTTGGTTGCATAGGTATCCTTAGTTCGAAATCATTTTTTAGGTTATGTTTTTGCCTTTACATTTGTGTGGTTGCATTCGGATTCTTAGTTCGAAACTATTGTTCTTGTAGGTTTGGAGTACCGAGATCGATTCCATTTGTGTTTCCATTTACGATAATTTCATATCATTTTTTACGATAAATTAGCCTTTTTTCTCTGCTGCTTACCATTATTAATTTCGGCTTTGATTTTCGTTTGGTTGTGAGATTTTTTTACTGCTTACTGTTATTAATTGCATTCTGTTTTGATGTGTGGCGGAAATTCGTGATTCAGTTTGAATGTGATATCTATTCTATTTGTTGGTGATCGATGCAGTCCTATTATTTTCACTTTTATTGAAACCCTAGATAATTACTCTGGGCAATATATCATTTTTGCAGAGCCGGTTTCTGCAGCCATGAAAGGTGACCATACTGCTACTAAAGGAATTCGCTGCAACACACTACGCCAGTCTGTTGGAGCCCACTCTGACTCCGATCATCTGTCTCATCACTCGAAAGGATCAAAATTACCACCAAGAGTGCCATCACATGCTCTTTCAAGTGACAAAGTCCCTGCACTTTATTGGTTGAAATCTTTTGTCGACTTCCTCGGGAATCTGTTGGTCGATGTAAGTGTGTGTCAAAGCGATGGTTCACTCTCATCCGGGATCCTTATCTATGCCTCAGCAGACAGGAAGAAGGATTCATGTGTCTTACCTTAAATAGAGATAATAAGCCCAGGGGATTGAATATTTTGTCATGTCTAATCATTCTGCGAAAATCAAAATACGCAGGCTTTGTATGGATTTCCTTCCCGGCTTTCACTCAAGTATAAGAGACCAATTTGAGATATTAGGGACGCATGATGACTTATTTTTTTGCTGCATTAGATTGTATTAATCATGTAAATACTACATCTGCAATCCTGACACCAAGCAATGCGTTGCTGTTCCTCAGAACCCTACCCACGCAGACGTTTGGCACAGACGAGGGGGATTCATTTGTGAGCCCTACTACAAGTTCTCTAGCGAAGATGGTACTGGTCCTATAAAAAAGGTAGAAGTAATATGGTCCAAGTTAATTCGAACTATAGATGCAAGGTTGTGCTGACAAGTAAAATCACTGGACCCTCCGAGTTCAAAGTGGAGATCTACTCTTCGGAGACTGGTACATGGACTGAGTCACTTGTATCTTGCCCACAACGCGTTAGCTACACTCATATGACTAAGCAAGGCGTTTCTTATAATGGAATGTTGTATTGTTTGGCTTCTGGTGGCTTTCTTATTGGGTTGGATATGTTCAACATCGACATGACTGCAAGTGCTACTAGTAGAAGTGTGAATGTTATTGATCAAAAGCATTGTCGTTTTGTTGAATTGGGTGACTATTATGACAATGACTTTGAAAGAACTAAGTGCCTAGGTGTGTGCCACTGGCGTCTTCGAATGTGCAGTTTGCTTGCCCACAATGAGTCAGGGAAGGTTTTGGCTGTTTGGGAGTTGAAAGAAGAAGAGGATAATGGCAAATGGTGTTCGGTACACAAGATTTTGTTCTACCAAAGGGATTTGGCCATATCTCTAAACAGCCTTCAGTGGAGGAATCGAATTACACCAGTAGCTGTCCACCCAAATAATGAGGATGTCCTGTGTATAGATTTGAACAGAAATCTTGTCATGTGCAAAACTCGTACAAGAGAGTTAAAGGTAGTTTGGAAGAACAGCAGTGCACAAGCCTTCCAAGTTTTTCTCCCATGGCTGCCAACATCCATACCTAAACTAGAGGATCACACTCTGACCAGAAAGAAACGGAAATTAAAGAAGAAAAACAAAGTAGAGAGTAGTACACCTTCCGGGGTAGATTAATTGGGGACGCCGGTCGGACTTCTCTGCCGTTATGGAATGTGCAGTTTAGTACTTTTTCCCAAAATTTGAGTCATTTTTTTTATCTTCAGAGGTTAGAATGAGTTTCCACGTTCCAAATGCACAATAATATTTGATGTTTCTTTTTTTTATTTTCCTTCGTTTCTGAAAAGAGTAATCGTTACTTTGTGAAATTAAACTCTTATTGTGGTGCCAGTAAGGATTTGCAATTCTTGTAATAGCACTGTTGAGTTTTCTGTTTACACAATTGAGTTCCTTTTTTTTTTATTATTAGTGAATTTATTTGTTCTTCAGATTTTAGTGACTGGGAGGGTTTTTTTTTTTTTTTTTGAACAAGCGATATTATTTACAGCAAGGGTGTGAGCTTAGTCTCAAAATGGGCTAGTAATAATTTGATTCAAATTCGCCTTTGGCGAGAATCAAACCTAAGACCTCTCTCATTTACAAGTGAATAGAAATATCACTAGACCGTAGTACCAAGTCACTTAATTGTTCGTAATAATATAAGCAGCGGCATGAGATCATATACCAAAGAAAATAGGCAAGTTATTCGACTCTCTCCGAAGAGAGTTGAGAGAGAGGGGGTTCCGCCTTCTGTCTAGACGCTCTCCCCCACCACTTGGTTTGCTTTAATCTTGGTATTTTCAGCCGCCCTTTAGACCATCTCCAACCCTTGGGCTAAAAGCCAAATTTTTTAGCCCGGAAAATTTAGCTTTTAGCCCAGAAATATCTTTTCTACTCCAACCCTTCTACCCTAAAATTTTAGCCCGGAATTATTAAAGAATGAAATTAGCCTAAATTTTTTTCTTAAATCAATTTTTTTTTTAAATAAATATGTAGATTATTGTAAATTAATTTTATGAACATTTTAATCTAAAAAAATTTAAATTCTGATAAACATTTCGCATTTAGCCCGGGGGAAAGCTGGGGGGTATTTGGCCCAGAAATAGCATTTGGCATTTAGCCTAAAATTTTAGCATGGGTTGGAGAGTTTTGGGGGGGGGGTAATTTGGCTTTTAGCCCAGGGTTGGAGATGGTCTTAGGGGCAACCCCTATTTTTTCTTTGGGGTGTGATATCCACACACCCCATTTTACTTCTCACATATCTTTTTAATTTTCGGCTGTCGGATCGGATGAATTGAAGAAGATCAACGAATAGAAATTATCAAGGGGTGTGTGAGAAGTAAAATGAGATGTGTGGCTTCTCTGCCCTGTGTGGCACCTGTGCTAAATTTGGGTCATAGAATTCTTCAATATATTCTTCTCCCTTAGGAGGAAAGATATATAATACAACTTTACTTACCAAGCAACGATACGTAATAAAGTCTACCTTAATTACAACTTACAAGGAAACAATCAAGAAACGAATCCTGCTACTTGGACTCCATTATGCCAAGAATGTCAACTCACGCCAACATTCATTCTCAAGTTAATGCATAGATGTTGCTAATACCCAACATAACAAGTGAGTTGTAGAGCGCTTAACTAGAAACTGTTATCGTCAATATATCCGCCAACTGATCTTTTGATTTTATAAACAAAAATTGAATTATTTACGTCTAATTTTTCCTTAATGAAATGTCTATCCTATCATGCGGAATCGGATTATGAGAAAAATCAATGCCAACCTTATCATCACAGAACAAGTTTGTCACATACGTGAGCGAATACCCAAGTTCTACGAGCAACCTCCAAAGCCACAATGTACTCACACAATCCTCTCGCCATACTTTCGTATTGTGCTTCTACACTTATCATGCTTTAAGATGTATTTTTAACAAGCGTAACACTATGAAACTTATATGTAATGAAAAGCTTAATAATTGTCATACAAACTAGACAGTCAATTCTGCATGGTCAATATTCGATTTTTTCCAACATCAAGACAGGGTGCATGGTATGATAAATTGAGACTCGTTAACACATAGAATGAATGCCGTCTTAGCATTTTTGACCAATAATACAATGTCATGTCTATTTATCTGCATGACTTTCCCGTTATCAGTTTGGGCCTTCGCAGTGTTGAACCTAGTATAGTTAAGTCCTCGTACCACTAATGGGCCTGTTCATGGACATTAAGCCCAAGAGGAACTTGAGGTAATGTGCTCCAAACCTTCCAATAACCCTTTGGGAGTTCAGATGAAACGCGGTCTAAGTAGCATTATCCGACAACGGCGGAGTTTTGGCGCCATCCCCCAAAAACCGCCGAGAGCAATGGCGTTAGAGCGAGCAATTCCGGCAGCAACAAGCACAACCTTCCTCGCCAACCCCAAAGTTCCCGCATTTTTCCCAACCACCAACCACTTGGCCTTCGCACGGCGCCGGTTCAATCTCAAATTCTCGATGGAGTACAGTAGAGACCAGTACAACGGCAGCGGGAGCAGCATTCAGGTGCCGATAGCGTTTCCTAGACCGGCGGAGGTCCAGTGGAAAAAGGAGTTGTGCAATATGGTGCACCTCATCGGCGTCGTCGGTCTTCCCGTCGAAATTAAGCACCTCCCCTCCGGAAAGGTCCTCGCTTGGACCCGCCTCGCCGTCAAGAAGTCCGCCACCGATACCTCTTGGTAATAATTCTTTATCGATTTTCGGGGTTTTCGGGTTTACTCATATTTTGCAGTTGATGGCATCCATTCAAATTTTGGATTTTTGATGACTGATGCTCAGTTGTTTTGCTCTGATGCTTCCAATCAGTGTGGTTTTGCTCTGATTCAATCATATTTTTTTTGTTTGAGAGAATGTGAAACGTTAAATTCAAATGGGAATTTGACATTAAAATTTCTTTGAATGTCTCGCAATGCATAGTTTTTGAGGAAATATGTTACAAACTTTTTAATAAAAAAATAGAACTTGGTAGACACTAAACAACGTATATAAAACCTAGTGTTTGTTAAGTTTGTAACCGGTTCTCATTGCTCATATTTTCCAAGTTTTTCAGTTAATATAACCTTAGTAAAACTGTGAATGCTGCTGTGAGTATAAGGAGTGTGGGAGGCAATTAGTAATGAAAATTGGTTTTCCTTTTCTTTCAGGATTAATCTGACATTTTGGGATGAGCTTGCACATGTTGCTTTTCAGCATGTAGA
Organism: Malus sylvestris; assembly: GCF_916048215.2. Lineage (NCBI taxonomy): Eukaryota > Viridiplantae > Streptophyta > Magnoliopsida > Rosales > Rosaceae > Malus > Malus sylvestris. The sequence goes on along the minus strand of NC_062264.1, from coordinate 33,064,227 downwards.
GAAAGGCCAACAAATATATGTATCGGGCCGTCTGATTTCAGATTCTGTTGAAACCGACGAAGGGAAGCAGCAGACCTACTACAAGGTTTTTTGGCTTCTGGTCTTTCTAGTTGTAGTGGGATTCTGCTGTTTGTTTGTTTACAAATTGAATTTGATCTGATGCAGGTAGTTGTTCAGCAACTGAATTTTGTTGAAAAGGGCTTTTCATCGCCGGCATTGAAAGATCACGACTCTGATTCCTTTACAGCGGGCAAGTCATATCTTCAGTAACATGAGTCTAGATAAGAGCAGAAATACCATTTGTTCTTAATCTTATTAATTTTATTCTTTTCTTACAGGCAGAAATCTTGGCAACAATGCCACAAAGAACATAACGGAAACAACACAAGAATTATGGCAAGCCTTCTTTGCTAATCCAGTTGACTGGTGGGATAATAGGAATACCAAGGTACTTTATTTGATCACTATATAAGTCGACAATATGCATTCTTGAGCACAGGTTTGTATCCACTGCAAGGCTGCTCTGATTAATAGTTCCAATTGAAAGTAGTCATAAAAAATACTTTCATATGTTTACTTTTACTTGTAACAACGGTTTTCGTTGTTTGTTTTTATGGGCTTTTCATTTGTTTGGTCAATAAATATGAGCTTCAATAGGGAAAAAGGAGCCAAGGATCAAACATTACAGAAGCTTAAAAAACATAAAAGTGATTCCTCTTATGCTTTTGTAGGCCCTAGAAAGTAGCCCTGATCTTAGGAGTCCTATAAACACGAGTTTGGTAGATATATGGATTATAGACTATCTGAACTTTTGGAGTCCTGTACGAGTGCACTAGTTGCACCTGTCCATGGCCGCCCCTGTGCATGCACAAATGCAAAAACATTGTTGGTGCTGCAAGGACGAGAAGAAACTGTGTTTTCTGAGTTGGCCCGACGTGGAATGCATGAAGATTTTTCCCTCGTAAAATATCAAACCAAATATCAAAATTCTAGTGCTTAAAAAAATGGTATTATACTAGAAAACTACAATGGATGAACTGGGATATGTTATACACTGTTTCTAGACATGTCGATAATAAATGTTGAAATAGAAATGGTGGGAACGGAATACATATTTACGTTTGTTAGACAAGTGCTCGGTTAATGCCATATGTGCACATGTAAACTTTTAATTTCATGTCATCTGCTGTTTGTTCAGATTTCTGATAAGAATATGCGAAGAAAGCTCACTCTTGTTTACTCGGTTTTGTTTTATGATTTTCAGAGGAACCCAAAATATCCAGATTTTAAGCATAAAGATACTGGAGAAGCCTTGTGGATTGAAGGCCGGAACAATCCGCCGTGGGTGAAGTCCCAACTTGCCATACTGGATACAAGAATGGGGACCCTTAATGACCAAGAACATAACCTGCATACAGATATATTTGCCGGTGATAGTTTTTCGCCTTTCTAAGTGCTTGTGGTGCTAGCTGTAGGAAACCAGTCTTTGAGGCGTAATTTATGTATAGTTACTATCAATTTTTGGTGGAGATACTGAACAATTCGGTTTTGTTTCTATATTTTGTATTGTTGATTTGCAATTTATATGATGTGCTGGTGATCTAGCTTTTCATCCTTCTAGAACTTGGCAATGACTTTACAGTTTACAATTTTGGCCTCGGATATCATACCAGTTTAATTACGGTAACACCGGAAAGCAATCGATGGAACGATAACTATTGAAGAACTGTACAGTATAGCTCAAACAATTAATGAAAATTGCCATTAACGAAAAGTATGAAGATGAATGGAAGAAACAGCTACATGTATTTGGATCTACACAAAACTGCCGTATAATAGACTTTGTGTAATCTTATCGTTACATATATATATATATACAATTTGGATCTCAGCGAATAAGTTTCTTGTCCCGGTACCTTGTTCTTTAAGCAAATATCGATTTCGAAAACAAACAAAAAATGAAAATGTATTGTCTGAGCTACATGTATATCTGTGTCTTTTCCTGTAGTTTTAAGGAGTTTTAAGTGCCTCCATAGTGTATATATTCATCCCTCTTTCTGCATGCCTTCAGAAACAAGTAGTGAATCCTCTGGCTTCCGATCCCTTCATGATTCTCAGCCTATTGCAGGAAGAAACAAACATACTGCAGCCACAACAAAAAAGAGTCATTAGTTACGAGTTTTTTCAGAGATCGAACGGATCATATGAATTCTAAAGGAAACTGCAAAGATAGGCTTTTAATCGAAAAATATGAACTTACTTCCATGGGACATCTCCAACAAGCATCCAGTCACCATCTTTGTCTTCATAAGTCGGAGCAAAATCCAGTCCATTAATATTGGCTAGGTTGAACATCTTCTCTAAGGCCTCGATGAGTTCCGCGTAGCTATTGTAAATCTTGAGATCAATCTTTCTCAGATAAGGAGCTCCGTCAACGCTTACTTTCACGTACACATCGGATTTTTGCAGTTGCAAACTGTTTTTCCTGTAAGATCTGATTGGAGGCCACCCTACTACTTGTGTCCTGCACACATTTCAATCATTAATTAGCAACCTAATTACTTAACTAAAACTTCTTAATCAAATATTAACATGAAACTCATAGTCCATATATGAACGTTGCTTACTTGGTGGGAGGGGCATCTATGTGATCAGAATTTGTACTGCATTCCTCAGCTGTTGAATCCGGCGAGGCCCTCTTGTTATTCTTTGTCATAGGAGGAGATGCTGCTGCTTTTTTGTTCTGAGGCTCCTCAGAGCTTCCAGGCAACCCTAATCTTAGCTCAGTTGCCTTGAAATTTAGCTGGTCTTCCATCTTAATCACTTTGCTAACAAAAACCCTAATGGTTTTGCAGATTGCAGACGAATTTGCAGAAGGTGAATATTTAAAGAGAAATGTGTTTAGGGTTTGTTGTGAGAGATTTTGATTGATTCGGTCAGGTGGAGTTGAAGTTTGATTGATTTCCTTGAGGAGAAGATGTGATGGCACTCAAACTTTTATAGGATGTATTGTGTGAATATTGTGAGAGGGACAACATACTGTTGGTTGATTTTCATATTTCGTGGTGCATGGCAGCATGAGATTCACTCATTACTTCATGAATGGTAACATCACATGCTGTCCCCCACGCGTTAGTTCAATGACCAACCACAGGTGGACAATTGGACATACCGGAATTTCAAAGCGGGGCCTACGCACTCTACCCATCGATTACTTGATTAGCAATGTTACTGGAATCGCTTTGCATATCACATTTCACATTGTAGACTGCATCTCTAATAAACTTGAAATTTGAAGATAATTTGGTTTCTTAAAACCCATTATTTCCTCTCCTCTCACTTTTTTAGTTATTGGATTAATCGTATAGTTCAAATGAGAATCAAACAACAAAAATAAAAGAATGATGCAAAAATAAGAAAATGAAAGTATGAAAATCACTACTTAATTTAAAACTGATGTAGAGATGTGTTTCGCATTATGATTTATAAATGATGATACAAAGTAGTCTTACTCTTAAGAATTATATTTCAAACCGGTGTTTGGGATACTCGTCCATGCATACGCAAGTGTGTGAGCATAAGTTGTTAATGTAATTGAGACCAAGGACGCATCAACCGTTAAGTTTTTTTTTTTTACATATAAATGATTGCCCTCAACATATTTCTTCAATTTTATTAGAAATTAGATATGCAAAATCATTTTGTTTTTAATTGATTGGATGCGGTTGGTATATGAATGATTTCTTGATTTAGGTTAGACAAGTGAAGATATGGATGCTACTCACATCAGGAACACCGTGCAGTATGGTGCCCGATTGGAAGGGGACAAAGGAGGGACAACCATAGCCGATGCTACTGAAGACCGTGGACTGATAATGGACGGCTGTGATCGGCAGTTAAGGTAGGCTTTGTGACTGTTCACACAGCACCATTGATCAGGAGGATGGAACGGAAAAAACAGGCCCATGTGACTGCATACGGTCCCATGTGGCTGTTGTGGATTGGGTAGGCACGGCCATGTGGGCAGAGATAAGTGGGACCGGAGATTTAATTGGCCTGTGCTTACATGACATGTGGGATTCCATGTGGTATGGTCAGCTGACCATTCCCGCTCTCTTTGCCTCACCCTAACCCTAATCCATCGTATTTCTGGTGGTTGACCGTTGACTTGCTTAAACTAATACATCACAATATAATACATTATAAAAACATCATTTTTATTTTAATTCACAATATACTACAATATTAACAAATAGTTAAATTTTCTAACGAAATATGTATCATTATGTTTATTTGAACGATATGTTAAATAATCTAATTTAAAATACGAAAAAAGAAATTTGAATCTTGATAGAAAATAACACATTATTTCAAATAATTTGACTACGTTCAAGTTGACAACCACATATTATATTTCAAGAACAAAACAAAAGCATATTTTATCCAAAAAAAATTATATAACATCTATGCCTTTAGGAAGTAAATGAGATGTGATGCCAATATGCATGCATGTGTATGAATTTTGAACTCTTTTCTAACCATCCAATTTGAGCCTTTTAAGAAGATGGAAATATAATATACAACGTGATGAAAGTGACCACATTCGTGCATATTATTAATTTATTATTAGCGCAGTTCCGAGAACTAGAAATAACTCGTGATTATTATTAATATTTATGACGAAAATATATTAGAAAGTATAAACTTTGTCTTGTATGTGAAGCAACAAATTTTACATGGATATCTGATTTGCCAAGTTGTTTGCCAAGTTGTTTAAATTTTAACGTGATCTTCTTTTTCCCATAGCTAGCTACTTCCCAATGTTGCATCTTTTGGATATATCAGCGTTTTTTTAGGGTTTCCACTGATCGATTCGTGCTTTAATTACCATTCCACAGAAAGAAATACATATTCGAGTTTTTTTTTTTCCATCAATTTTGGTTAAAGACCATGCATGCTTTATCATTCACAAGATAAATAAATTTTTGAATAACGAGAAGAAGAAGTTGAAGAACGGACACCGACACGACCTAGCTAGCTGGTTCGAAGCAACTTTTGGAATTGGACAGCCAAATTCTGAGCTTTTGAAAGGGAAAGATGTACATGTACACGCAAAGAGACAACTCAGAACTGATAAGCCATGCAAAAAGGAGGAGCAACGGACAAGAAAAGTGTCAACATTAAGCCATTCCATACTGAACACTCTTTTGTGTGAACCGAGCTAGCTAGGGTAGCTAAACACTTATAAGTATAATACGGCAAGCAATATACAAAGAGTTTGTAGTTCAAGTCTTTAAAAGTATTTGTTTTCACACTCGAGGTCCCCGAGTGAGTTCCCCGTCAACAAGGACTACTGACAAGACGAGTGTAATGGTCGGGTCTACCACCTTCAATCTTCATCATCTTCATGAATAGATTGGGCCACGGACTCTCAGGGCATTGATTTCTTCGTGTCTGTCCATGCCTTCGCTACTTCCCTCTTATTATGTCCATGCATTCTGGCCATCGTAATTAATGATAGATGAGATAGGGCAAATTGGAAGACAAATGTACATACACGTGTGACATGATAAGATTGATTACTGTCGATATCAAGTGGGCCTTAATCCACACGTGGGTGCAATGCAATGCAAAAGTTATGAGTTTTTGGAGTTTTAGGGCTTTGAAGGAGCTGAGAAGGTCCATTACCAGAAGGGCTTGTCCCTTAAAGCTGAATAAATGGTAGTCCTATATATATGGGGTTCTGGCCAGTCCGCCATGACGTGCCATGCATACCCATATTTCATATTGTGTCTCTTCATGAAGCTTGTCACACTCAAACATTGTACATACAGTGTGTGTGTGTATATATCATCATCACTCAATTATATATGAACGATATGCTGGCAACAGTTGCCCACACTCTTGAGTGATGTCGGTCAGATGTTCTGTGAGACTACTCAATTTTATCGACGGTCAACGATCATTCACGAATGTATGAATAATTTTGTGTCGTATGACTAATTAAAACTACCATTGTGTAGGTTTGTCGCTAGGGTCGGCCTTTAGCAATGACAATAGTTTACATGCCATGAGTATACGGTTACCGTGGTGTCTCTTGTTGAGAAAGAATAAGTCCTACATTGATGGGAGGAAAGATCTTGCATGGACTTAGAAGTAAGTTGAGCTACTCTTCATAATGTCAATTGATTTTCTGGCAGAACCTCAACTTTCTTCATGGTATCAGAGTAAGTTGTCCCATGTCATATGTGAAGCCAAATGACCACATGTGCCTCACGTCACTCCATTGTTTTGTTGTAAGGCTTGAAAACTAGCCACACGTGAGGGGACGTGTTGAGAATGAGTCTCAAATTGACAGGAGGAGAGACTTTGCATGACCTTATATGTAAGTTGGGATACTTCAAGTGGAATCTCAACTTTCTCCATCTCCTACATATCATAGTGTCATATAGAAAGAAGCTAACACATGTCATTATATTAACATTTAGATACCGTACATATCATGCATATAGTGTCATGTAGAAAGAAGTGTGACCACCCCCTGGTCTGCATCTGCAGGGAGGTCCCAACTAGCTACACAACGTTAATGCTAATGGAAAGCATAATGTAATGCGTGTTCATTTGTACTTAGATTTGAATTGGCACCTTATGTATAGAAATATTTATTTCTATAATATAAAAGGTCTCGTTACAACTTCACCTATCTGTATAAAAAAATGAGGCATATGTTGCCAAATGAACAAGTAACACAGAAATCTTCATGTCATGTTAAACCGTTGATTCGATATATATATATATATATTAACAGAAAACTGCTAAACGGTAGATCTATCATCTGTGTGCTATACATTAGCATGTGTTGCATGCATGAACTGCAGCAGGCAGCAGCTGCGACTTCTATATATATATATATATATACACCAAGATTAAACGGAGGATATACATTTATATATAACGAACTTGATTACGGGAATAAAAAGATTCCATGCATAGTGACTTAGAGAACAAAATTATACTGCTGATTTGCTATTTAAACCCTAATCCCGAAACTTTTTTACTTTAATCTCTTTTTAACATGCATGACACCGTCCAATGAATAAAACAAATTCTAGCTGTGGTGAAAGGAGGAAAGGGAAAATTAATAGAAAGGAATAAACTAGCGTTATCTATATATCATTGAATAATTATTGTTTACGTACCAACAAAAATTAAAATTATATACACAGAGAAAATGTAATGATTGTATTACAATGATTACTGATCATGATCGAGCATTTTGGCAGATGGGTGTTGCATTATACATTTTCTTGTTTATTATGTAGTACATATATATAAATGAAAGTCTAATTTTTTTATACTATAACGATATATCTCAAGAGTTATATATATGAACTGACTTATATATAATGAATCATTTCTCTTTACTTATAGATCACTATTTCAGATGTATGTAAAAGTAATTCATTCAAATAAACAAAAACGAAAAGTTGTGTATACATATGAGGGTTAGACAGTTGGTTAGGAAATGATAATTTGGGCTGGTTTGGTATTGTTATGCCTTGAAAAAAAACTGTTTTTACTGTGCTTATGAAAATAAGCTTATTTTTGCTGTTTCACGTTTTCAGCTTTTTTATCACCCAAAACTGTGAAAATAAGTTGTTTTTAAGTGTTTACCAAACACCTTTTTGAGCTCAACTTTTTTTATATCCACTTTTTATAAAAGCACCTTAGTACCAAACCATTACTTTATCCGCTCTCTTACAGCTGATTTTGAATCTTTCTTTTCTTATATTAAAGTAACGTAGAATATAGTGTTGTTGAGAATAAAAGAAAAACAAATTCAAGTACAAACATTTTAAATTATAATTTGCCTATATGGAGGAATAATTCATGACATATAAAGAGTAAAGAGCGGAATAATTTTTTGTTAAAGAAATTTTTCTAAGTACCGAGTACACAAGATAGCTGGTGTTCCCACGAATGGGCACATGACATCTGGGTTTCTTCTTTTTATATTTCACATGTTGGCACTTGAGTTACCATCTTCCTATTTAGTCCCTAATACTCAACTTTTTAGAAAATAATAAATAAAAAACAGAAAAAGTTAAATAAAACACAGAATCCAGATTCTCATTTTGGGTCTTCGACCTCCACCCCACCCCACCCGTCTACCCCTCACCTATCTCTCTTTTTCCTTTCCTCTTCCTATTTTTAATTCTACTCCTCCTCACGCCGGAGAATGATCTCAGAAATTGCCAACAACACTCCTACGCCTCAATCGGAGATCCGTGACTGCATATCTGAAGGTCGGAGTTGTCGTCAATCATTCTCGGGTACCATGTAAAGCTAAGAATGGAATAGGAGAAAGGAAAAAGTAGGAAGCGAGAGAATTTGATGGGGTTTCTCCAGTGAAAATATCAGCTTTGATGGAGGTGCGCAGTGGTGGGGTGAGTTCTTGGCAGCGCAGGGTGGGTTGTGTTGTAAGAGGGAGGGTGATTATTTTCAATTTATTTCACTTGAGGGTAAATTAGGAATTATGTGTTACAAAAAAGTATACTAGTTGATATTTTCTTAATTAAAAACTAGGTACTTAGGTGTCTGGTTTTTATTGGTTAGGAACACCAGCTCAACTGCTCGGTACCCAGAAAATTTTCTCTTCTTGTTATATGACATCGAATATGAAACTTTATCTTCACTGGATATTAGAAGATCATCTATCTAGCTAACCTCTAATTAATTAAGCATCTTGTTTGATCAGTCTGCGAGCAAGAGATGAAATTATGAAGGTTCTTCTTCGACTTTTTTTTTTTATTGATGCACGGTCAATTGATCAACGTGTCATTTTTGGTCGTGACATTTTATTTTACTAATTTATATGGTGAAATTAAGAGTAAATTGTAGCAATGGTCCCTGAACTTTACTCAAATTGGAGCAATGGTCCTTCAACTAAAAATCCATTACCATTGGTCCCTCAACTTATCAAAATGTGTAGCTATAGTCCTTTTCATTAATTTCTTCAAAATTTTGTCAAAATATGTTATGTTGGAATAACCATTTACTTAATTAGGGTCCATCAACTCATCAAAGTGTGTAATTATGGTCATTTTCGTCAACTACGTAAAATTTTTTGTCAAAACGAGTTATGTTTGAAGGACCATAGCTACAATTGGGATAAAGTTAAGAGACCATTTCTTCAGTTGAATTAAAATTGAGGGACCAAAGGTAATGAATTTTTAGTTGAAGGACCATAGCTGCACGTTTTAATGAGTTGAAGGACCAATGGTAATGGATTTTTAATTGAAGGACTATTGCTCCAATTTAAGTAAAGTTCAGGGACTATAGCTACAATTTACTCTGAAATTAAAAGGAGAAAAAAGAAAAGAATAAGAAGAATAGTCAAATCAAGAAAGAAAATGTGAAGGTGGGTCAGTGGGATGCCCCGCAGCGCCGCACATGGGATCGGGTTTGACGCTTAGGGTGACAGATCTCACAACTTCACATGCTCGCTTACGTGGGCCCAAAATCCAAAAATCAATTGCCCAATGAGTCTCACTCACTATATGCCTAATGGTCCCACTCCATTCTTCTTAGACTAGACTTTACAATTTCTTGCGTAACTCAGTAGCCTGACATGAAAATAATGCGTATGGGTTAACCCATTAACAAGTTAATTCATTATTGGGTTACTTGTTAAAAACTTATTAACGAATTGGGTTGTTATCAGATTATTCGTTAAGAACCTGTTAAGATAATAGGTATGACATCCAAACAATATGAACACCATCCTTTACCAGGTCTAGACATTATGTACTAGTAATACTTGAAAGACAAATGTGTTTTTACATTTTCAAGTAATTTATGTGGTAATGTAGTATATAGATACTACATATTTAGTAATGTAATATGACGTTATTCATTTAATTATTTATTGAAGTAAAATATGATGAGAAGAGTGACGTTCCAACTACGCCTTAAGGTTTTAGCCCTATGTAGTGAACCTACTAGCTTTTATTTTCCCTATTTTGAGGATTTTCTTGTAGTCAATTGAAGTAGTTTAATCCTCTTTATTCACGTTCATTGATATGTTGAAAATAGGAGTCCATGCTTGTAATTATATAGAGTGGAGTACACTGATCAATGGGGTAAGACTTTCGAACCCAGGACCAAATTCTTCTCATGCAACCTTCACTTTTCTAAAACTTGGTGCAAATTTTATAAAAATATTTTTTTCTTTAACAGATTTGACATGATACGATCCGTTAAAATAACAGACATTACATGAAAACGTAAAACATGACCTATTTGTTACGCTTACCTCCAACCAACCAAAAACAAGAGTTTCAAGTATTTTTATATTTGTCGTACATGAAGTTTAGTTAAGTTAGCTATATCAACTTGATCTATCATATGCACTCAAGTTTAAATCGTCGTTGAATTTAGATGAATGCAGTATAATTGTCTTATCATTTGTCAAAAAAAGTTCTTTACATTTGTCCAAAATTAACACTCTTGAGTAGCCCTCGAGTAAGAAAGCAACTTACATAGAATCAACTTACAGCCACCTTAGCTTGTAAGTCAAATCGTACATGCATATGGAGAGAATTTACACATGACATTGTTTTCTGGACGGGAATGTTACAGTAACAATGAACCTATTTCATGTAAATTATTCTTCTCTAGTAAACGTCGAGCGTACCACTATATTTTGCTCTTCTTATTTATTAGTATCGATCTCCAAAAATCATTAGTTAATTACTAGCTACAGATCATTTTAGAAGACCCAAAGATTACTAACCCCTATAATAGGGTTAGGTAAATGCTACTGTTTACTGATTTTGGGAGAATGCTATCATCAATTACGTATATGCTCATGCAATTAGTTTCATTATTATAAGGCTAAATAGTCAAAATGGTTTTTGATATTTGCATAACTCATCACTTTGATCCCTAACATTTCAAATTGATAAAAGTGGTCCCTGAGATTGTTCACCATCCATCATTTTGGTCATTCTGTTAAAAACTCCGGTAAGTGTCCCAGAGCTCTTGACCGGAAGTTTAGAAAATTTTCAAAGCTTCGTAACTCAATCGTTTCTTAACAAAATTCGACCCATAATATATCAAAATAAAGATACAAAAGTGTAGAATAAGATTATACCTATGTGGAAGCCCAATGGCTGCCGGAGATGGCCGGAAAATAACCTCAAAGTTGACTGGTTCAAAGGAAAACTGGAAAACTCACAGGAAATTGGGTAAACTTTAAATGTTCATAACTTCTTCAATACTCAACTAAATCAAGTGATTCAAAAACGAAAATCACTCGACAAAGACAAAGAGAGTGGTTCCTTTTTCGACAGCTAACTCGCCGTGGTTTGGCCGGAAAACGGCTCGAAAGTGGTTGTCTTGGTCTCGAGTTAGCCACTTTCGAACCGTTTTCTGGCCAAACCACAGCGATTTAGCCATCTACAAAGGTACTATTCTCTTCGTCTCATCGAGAAGTATGATTTTCATTTTTGAAGGACTTGATTTCATTGAGTATTAAAGAAGTTATTAATGTTTAAAGTTTACCCAGTTTTCGGCGAATTTTCCAATTTTCCTTTGGACCAGTCAACTTTGAGGCTATTTTCCGACCATCTCCTGCAGCCATTGGGCATCCAAATAGATATAATCTTATTCTACACTTTCCTATCTTCATTTTGATATATTATTGGTCGAATTTGGTTAAGAAACGATTGAGTTATGAAGCTTTGAAAATTGTCCAAACTTCCGGCCAAAAGCTTCGGGACACTTAACGGAGTTTTTAACGAAATAACCAAAATGATGGATGGTAGACAATCTCAGGGACCACTTTGATCGATTTGAAATGTTAGGGACCACAGTGATGAGTTATGCAAATTTCAGGGATTATTTTGACTATTTAGCCTTATTATAAATGTGAAACTCAATATGCATACATACATACATACATATATCTATAAGATCCTATTTACACACATGTAAACGACTAACCGTAACAGGTTCCTAAAGTAATTTTGATTTGACAAGCCATTTGTGCCAAAAAATTGAATTCGTGGCTACCAAAGGGTGCATCCATAGTTGGAGTAACATCAGACAGATGATGGACACCACAGTATTGTGAGCATGCCTAACAACAAACAGTTAAGAGTGCCTGTCAAATTATTGCACCCACTTTCTGCTTTTTTCTTCCAACAATTTCTTTTGGTGAAACGAAATGTAGCACAGAGTCGCGGATACCATAAAAGGCTACAACCCAACATTTACTTTTTGCATGTTTCACTACACTATGGTGTTCCGACCAAAGAAAAAAAGTAACACTATGGTGGAGTTATAGGAAACACCAAAACATGGTGGTATATATACAATGATCGGGGGTAACAAGCTTTTCACATATATTTTGACACATATTTTTAGGGTGTATGTCAATGATCCGATCTTTGAAATCTTCCTTCAAATATCATATCTACAAAAAATATTCAAATTTGAAACCACATATGATGGTTGGATTAATTTTAATGTTTTTTTTGTAGAATTATATTCGTCTATTTTTTTCACTGCAAATAAATATCTTAATGGTTTTGGATTTTTCTTATTTTTTGCAAAGACGTTCGGATCGTTGAAATACATTATGAAGTGGGTCCTACAAAATGTGTGTCAAAAGAAAGTGTCCCTAAATCCTAACCCATATATATATATGTATTTATGTATGTATATCAAGTTATTTTAAGTTGTGAAGCGATTTTCGCTCACTTTTTTTCTCTTCATACACACTTATATGTATATATGGCCTTTATATTAATCAATAAGTCAAATTATCATCAATAAACAAAAATAAACATGGGTGTAAAAAAGATAATAAAGTGTATAGAAATTAAATCATTTTCCCTTTTTAAGTTTTAACCCCATATTTTTGGATATTCTTAACACACACATTGATCATCAATTTTAAGGGTTTTGAGCAATAAATAAAACATGAATAAAAGTGAGACGTCTACTTCTAAATAATTCTTCACATTAAGTTTGATAATTACTTCTGACTATGATTTTAGAATAATTCATTGATTGATTGTTTCAATAAGGGACCGCGAAAGAACGATATTAATTAATTAACAGGATTGCGAATTAGAGGTTACTAACATATATCCCTTGTTAGCCATCAACGTGTAGATCGATTTGTCACTTATCAATTGTTCTGGATTTGGTGTTGTTTAAATGATTGCCAGCCATATATATGTATCGATGGATCGTCTAATAACATAAAAAGAAATTAAAACCAACCAACCCTAGCTAAGATAGATAGACAGACATTATATATAGGAAACCTTTAAGGGAATGGATTCTCATTTTTTTTTAATAAAAATGGGGATTAGTTGTGGAGTCCACACCACATCAAACTTTAATGATCCGAACCGTCTATTTTTCAAGTTGCACCTCATAGATCATCCTTGCAAAGTATTAGCCAAATCGGAAATATTTAAGACATCTAATTGAGTTCAAAGAAATTAAAGAATACTTTGTTATATAAGAACCAATGAAATTTTATCTTGATAATTAAACATGCAAATTGGTTTTGGATTGAATTGAATTTTTGTAAAGATAATCTATGAAACGAGACTTACAAAATAGACGGTTCAGATCATTGAAGTTCGATGTGGAGTGGGCCCCACACCTAATCCCTTTGTTTTTTTTTTTTTTCAAAAAATGGGGATCCCTTTGCATAAAAGGCCTATATATATGCACATCTTGCTAGATATAAAGAAGGGAACAACTTTGAATATTTTCGGGATATATATCTTACAAATATCATGGTTACAGATGCCACGACTGAAAACAAGAAAGAGTTAGAAGTCAAGAAAGAAGACAATCCGTAAAGTAACTAAGCGAACTAACATGCATGGAGTCATGGACGGTGTAATAGTAAAGAATAATTTGTAAACTGAAGCAAACTAATTAAGTCGAACTTTCGCAAGCACTCATGTAAAGTTTACTTGACGAAAATATGCATGTGTCTAATAAGAGAACGAACCATGAATTTTCAATTCAGTTTTACTTAAAATTAACTTGTAATTTTCTCAAACGATCTAAGTTAAAATGGAATTGAAAAAAGTCAAAATGAGAGTTCTCAAAGTTTGGCTAAAGGCACGGTTGGGATTAGAGAATTGTGTTATCAGCGTAGTTTAATTTCTTCCGTAGAGTAAGCCCTAAAGAAGTGAGAATAAAGAACCCTAGCTAGTTGGTAATACACATATATAGCTGCCTGGCTCTCCCCCTCTCCCAAGAAAGAGGAAAAGAAGATCAATTGGTAAGTGGACTAATTTCTTGAGCTCTGAAACTTGCTGATCCAATGCTTGCACTTGCATTGGTCCTGGATATATCTTCACAATATTTTACCGATATCATGACTGATGGCCCCCTTTACGTAGCTCATCCCCATCACCGGCTTTCCATTTGTGGGTTTGTAACCTTATTTCGGGTTGTATTGAAATACATATATAATAAATCTATTACGTGATTATGAATAATTAGTAAAATACAGTAATAATTATAAATAATATATTGCTATTGAACATGAATATAGTATAGGGTGGTTGTCCACAGTGGAGAGTCCACGATCCACGCCCTGCACACCACAATCATAGGATAGATAACAATCACTCAGTGGTGTCGTCACGTAGCCCAGCAGGGTTGTAGAAGCCAGCTCATGCAGTCTGCCACATGTCAAGAACCCATTTTCGGGTATACGGTGCACCCATTCGCATATTAATACTAACGCCAGCCCAAACAGTCCCCTCCTTCCCCACACTATTATTATTATTTCCATAAAGATCAAATATCAAACATCAACACAAAGCAACATCAAAACCCAAGCTAGCTACCAATATTACAGAAAGAAAGAAAGAGTCTAGAGAGAGAGAAAGAGAGAGAGATTAATCATCTCAGATGGGGTTTGAAGAGACAGAGCTGAGGCTAGGGCTGCCGGGTGGTGGTGGTGGCGGTGGCCGTGACGGAGATCAGGTGGTGGTGATGAGGAAGAGAGGGTTTTCGGAAACTGAGAGTAAGATTAGTGCTGATACTAGTACTTGTGTGGATTTGAAGCTTAATCTTTCTAATAGTTCTAAGGAGGCAAATAGTACTGGTGGGAAAGATGGCATTGCTGTTAAGTCCAAGACGAACAAGGAGAAGAACAACCACCTTGATCTTCCGGCTTCCGATCCAGCAAAGCCTCCTGCTGCCAAGTAAGTTGTTGATGATGATGATTATGAAAATTATGAACATGCATGTGCGTGCGCTTGTTGTTTTTTCCATTCAGTAATTGATATGATGATCCTATCATGTTCCTTACTCTTGAGACTTTTTTTACCTAGCCATATGTGTCTCTAGTCAATTTAATTAATTATTACAAGAATTAATACAATCAATTTTTTTCTCCATGCATTTCTCTTAATAAGATTTCTCTATTTTTGAAATTTTGAAATTTTTTTCTGCTAGGAGAAAACTAATTGAGGAACCCAATATATAAAGTTCTTCTAGTTTTGGATACATGCTTTTGTATATTATTTAATTGTTCCTTTTCTCCGGGATATTTTTTTCATCATAAAAATGAAAGGAAAAAGGAATAAAAACTAAGATTGATCAAATTTGATTACTTAACATATATATTATGTATATAAATTTATTTACAATTTTCGGCACTTGATTTATTGAACATATATACCAGCGAGTAGAAGATAGAATTTGAATGAAATTAAGAAATTAGATACTGCACAAATTAGTTGTTATATATAGAATTTATTCAAGTAAAAGACTTAGCTAGTGAGTAGCATTAAATTTTGAATATAATAATGGAGAAATTAGTTTCTCATCTTTCATTTTGCTACTCCATTGATTAAAGTCACCTTCCTTTTCAATTTTTGATCAAGGACCTTGGGTATTAATAACATCATTAATTATTTCAATAATAAAATATTTTTTATTTCTAAATATATTCATTTAATGTTTAAAATTTTACAATTAGTATATTTATATTTATGACTAAATTTTTTATCATATATTTTTAGTTTTAGTTTGTACCCATTTTTAATTTCTAACCCTTTTTAATTTGAACCAATTTTCTTTTCAGTTTTAATTTGTACCTATATATTAATTTCTTTTTGTGCCCATATTTTTTTAAAGTTTTATTTGTATTTGTACCCATATTTTTTTTAAATTTATTTGTACCCATTTTTTATTTTGCCAAATGTACCCATTCTAATTATATGTACCCATTCATGTATTTTTTTTCAAATTTTTAATCTTAAAATGTACTTATTCTTAAATATACCAATTTGTTATATGTAAAATGTACCTCTTTTTTTTATATAAAATCTATTCAATTTTTTTCTAATCCATTTTTAAGCTTATATGGGTACATTCTTTTTTCTTTGATTTTAAAATGTCCATGTCAAGTTTAATCGAAGAAATTTACTAATGTTATTAAGCTTAATATCTTCTTTTTTTTGTGATTTTGAAGAATGTACCCATGTTTTACAATAATTTTTTGGTTAATTTTGATGAATGTACCCATGTTTATATACACACACACCCAACCACAATAGTATATATATATATTTTAATATTTTTAATCCCACAAATTATGATTTTTTTTATTTAAAATCTCATTTATATAAAAAACTAAAAAAAATTATTTTTAATTTAAAAAATATAGTAATGTACATAGAAATAAATTATCATATTAATTTCAAGGACTTCAATCAAAAATTAAAAACCAACAAGGTTTCAATCAAAGAATATTCATAGCTAGGGACCACATCCAAAGTCTTCCTATAATAATCTTTTTTTTTTCTTTGATACAACCGATGTTGGAGAGAAGAGAATTGAACATGCTTATATAGAATTTCAATAAAACCAAATACTCTTAATAACTTGAGCTTACAAATGCTCATTTTAAATATAATCGGTTTAACAATAATGGAATAAAACACAGTATCTGAACATGATGTTAGGCATGGAATTATCTAATATTACTATTAATTAATAGGGCACAAGTCGTGGGTTGGCCACCGGTGCGTTCTTTCCGAAAGAACATGTTCACGGGGGTGCAAAAGAGCTCAAATGACGGAGAAAGTGAGCAGATGAACAAGGGTGGCAATAATAATGCAGTTCTGGTGAAGGTTAGCATGGATGGTGCACCCTACCTTCGCAAGGTCGACTTGAAGATGTACAAGAGTTACCCTGAGCTCTCTGATGCCCTAGCCAAAATGTTCAGCTCCTTCACCATTGGTAACTACTATATTTATATTTTGAAAAACGATTTATGCATACTCTGTTAAATTTTTGTCCCTCAATTTTTTTAGATTTGATCAATTTAACCTCTAAAAATAAATACGGATGCGTAAGGAGAAAGGGGTGTGCTGAATCACTTCTCTTATATTTTTGGACCATGTTAATGCATTATTTGTTTGTTAAATTTTCGATTATTATGATATTCGGGAGTAATGTTATAAAATTTTCAATCATTGAAGGAAATTGTGGATCCCAAGGAATGAAGGACTTCATGAATGAGAGCAAGCTGATGGATGTTCTCAACGGTTCTGATTACACTCCAACATATGAAGACAAGGATGGTGATTGGATGCTGGTTGGCGATGTCCCGTGGGAGTAAGTTTTTTTAAACAAGAGAAATGATAAGAAAATTATTTCAAAGTGAGACTGAAATTTTCATCTCTTTATGTTTTTAGCACATTATCTATATCAACATTATAAAATATTATGTCAAAAACATGAGGTAGTGGAGGGTCCGGTCCCACTTTAAAAGAGATTTTCTAGCATCTCTCTTCTAAATAATTCCAACCCTAGCCAAGCTAGCTAGTTCAACAAGTCTTTTCATTTTATTTTATTTTTTTGCTAGGAAATAAACTTTCTTAAGATAAAAGAGAATTTTTGGGAACACCAAAAAGTCTTTGCATAAGTATTTTAGTTTCAGTTTTTTTTTTTTTTAACTTTGAAAATTTGTTTAGTAGTTATTATCAATTTTCATTTTCTTCAAAACTGAAAATTAAAATCTGAAAGTTATTTTTGTTAGTTTTCAAAATTTGACTTCATTTAAATCAGTTTATATTTTCTGAAAATTGTATCTGGTTACCAAACAATTTTTTTTTATTTTTTAAAAACAAAAATAAGAACAAGAATTGAAATAAATTGTTTACCAAAACCCCTGAATATTCAACTTTAGATGGCGTTTTACCACAGTAATGGAAAACAATAATACCTATGCACTTTAGTGCAGGTTAGATCCCCACCTATCCCCCTCCTCGCCCTTAACTTTTAACAATTTAACTACTAATGATCTGTCAACAAAAAAATTATTTATTTTAGTTAACATTTTCTCTCGTGCAAGCAGGATGTTTGTTGAATCATGCAAGAGATTGCGTATAATGAAGAGCAAGGAGGCTGTTGGGCTCGGTTAGTATCTATCTTCAATCACTATAGAGCTAATTAACCACCATGAATCATATTTGTCCTTTAATTTACTAGCTTACTAAAACATGTTGATTGTAATATTTTCAGCACCAAGAGCCATGGAGAAATGCAAGAACAGAAGCTGAAGTACTAGTAACGAATAATCATTACAGCCTGCTCCTTTAATGTCGTCGCGGTCAAGGCGAAACAAATCGAAAACCATCGAAAACGGGCAGATGGATTGAGCAGGTTGTTCTGATGATTGGATACGGTTGCTTGTAAAATTAAGGATATGGTTTGATCGTTAATTATATGTGTAATTATTTAAAGTGAGATACTTAGACTTTGAGTTTTTACCATGGATAGACCCATTTAAACTCGATCGATCGATCTTAAGTACGCTCAAGGACGGCTTGGTGTTTGCTTGTTTAGTATTAATAATTGGCTTGCCTAAGTAATGTAACATGTGATTAATTTGTTGCGTTTAGCTTTTGTGTGTAATTTTAGAGGTATACGTCGATTTTCTCCAACTTGAAATCAGCTATCAATTTAACTCCTGAACTTAAATTTTGGTTAATTACCCCCTAAATTTTTATTTATAGCTTAATTCCCCCTGCAGTTAAGTCTCTCTAAATTTCATCTATGATTTCGTTAGTTTAGAGGGCAAACTATCATTTCATAAGATAAATAAATAAATAAATTATTGGGAAAAAAAAAAAAGGAAACATGTCAAACCACAAACAACCAGCCTCCCATTTATCTCTGTTGCTCTTGCTCTCCTAGTGCTACCCGAGTGTAACCCCCCTCCCCCTTCCTCTCCCACCCTCAACCTCAAACCACCAGCCACCCAAATCCCCCTTCCATCCTCCCCGCAACCCCACCTTCTGGTAGCCCACCTACCGCTATGAAAATCCTGATATGATCAGGTGAGGCGATGTGCCGATGGCGGACGACAAATACAATGAAATGGACATGGGGTGCTCTCTCCTAACCACTTGTTTGAAATTACGAGTGTGAATTCCAAACTAACGACAGCATGGATGAAATTTGGAGAAATTTAACAGGAGGAAGGAATTTAGATATAAATGAAAGTTGTACGAATAAGGGGCTAAACTTAATTGGGAATGCTTTCCAGGACGTCGTTGATAGAGTCATATAGAGGGAACAGGAGCATGTGCATGTTAATGGAGGCATTTAATTTATACATGCGTGGCCATTCTTTTTTGCTTCGCTAGATTTATTCCCTTTGACTTTGGAAAGGGATTTTTGCTATTTCTAATATGATTTAATGTTTTACTAAATACTTTATAATGTTATAGCAAAACAAGTAAAAGTTACCTTAGTGTGTATTTTTTTTTTTTTTTATCAAAAAGTCCACTTTCATTAAGATAAGAATTAGTACAAAGCCCAAAAAGGACCGAGTAAACAACTACAAAGAAAGTAAAAGGCCCAAGCAAAATGAGAGCAGCAACCCAAGATACAACAGGAGACCTACATAAGTTTAGGGCTGAATGCAGTAGAAAACAGAAAGTAAAGAACCCTAATCTCCAGCAGCAAAGACCACATCGCCACTGCCATCATATCCTCACATGAAGCCAAACTCCGGACCAAGAAAGTAGACACCAGATCCAAACCCCCTTTAAGAACTCCTGCAAATATATACAAATAAAGTATCATACGGATATAAGGTGAGGCTAGGGGTATGTAAAATACCCAACACTTGGCCTCGATAGGAATCCGGCATAGGTATGCCAGTTAGGGGATGGGAAGTGAAGGAGGGTAGTAGATTTGGTATCCATCTCTTGATTAAAGCCTACCTATCCGAGTACATAGTGGGATAAGGATGTAATATCACAGCTAAGGAGGAGGGAGGACAAAAAGCAATAAAATTAGGCAAAAGATGCCGGATAAAGGGCATGAAGCTCAGATCTGAAACAAGCTCAGGGAATAGTTGAGACCCAGCTCAAAAACAGAGATAAACTCATAAAGAACTAGGAATAAAACGAAAGAAGAAGACTGGAAAGAGGAAAGGAAGGGATGGATGCAGGGAAGGGGATGGAGCAGAAGAAGTGAGAGGGGAGGAAAATAAGAAAAAGGCAAAGGAGGGAAGGAGAGAAAGAGAGAAAGAAGAGGGAAGAAGGAGACGGGAAAGATGAGGAGGTAGCAGGTTGCCGCCTATTCCCATGCAAGAGCAAAGGCGACGGCTAAAAGTTGAAGTCAAAGAAGAGGCTCTGATCTGGAGAGAGAAACTAGAAGATAGAGAAAACGCATTTCTACCTTAGTGTGTATTATATTGTAGGTATTAAAAAGAACACAATGTGTAACAAACATGAATGTAGCCACATTGGTTATTGCTGATATATTCCCTATATGGACCCAAGTTTGAAAAATCTCGTTCTCCGCAATTTAAATTCGTTTAAATTAGAATATCGCATGTATAAAAAAGAATAATGTGTGCGTAAAACGGTCAAAGTTATATAAAAAAGAATCCGAAAAACCCTTAGTAGAGAGAAGTGACGAAAACACACTTGAAAGGTAAATAAAAACGGACTTATGTGCCAAATGGTAACACAATATGAAAGTTTGAATGGTTAATTGTAAATTTTTTTTAAATTCAGGTAGCGATTGCACAAAATGGGAAAGTTTTAGGCGCCATTTGTGCAAAATTTTCATAAATCTTGTATTCATCAAATACACAGTTACTTTTACTCATGGGATGTGTTATTTGCGTTCCAAAAGTAACTTCTTACCCTCATAAGTGAAAGCATTTTGGAGTGCATAAATTACTTCCCAGTTCATATCTTCCAAGGAAAATGAAGATAGGCCTTCAATTTGCATAAATGGGATGCATAAATGGGGTTGGAATGCAACCAGCGGGACGGGATCACCTTCACGCTTCAGTAGTCGATTGACTTGATTATCAAATCAGCATTCTTCTTTGATTTGTTTACTGTCACTGCATTAGGCCGGTCATTGTACTCAACCTACACGATGAATGAAGTGTCATAAGCAACGTCTTAGTGAAAACTCTAGACTAACAAAAAAATCGGAACTTCGTGTCTCGGAAAACCATGAAGCTTACCCGCCATTTGGCAACATCTGGAGGCTTCCCTGCTGCAGAAGATAAAGAAAGCAATTAAACCATGTCATGTTTTTACATGTCCCATTTCGCAAGTAGGTGGTTCAAAAACTAAGGATCATGTACCCGTTAAGATATGTCTGTTTCGAACTCGTTCCATAGCTTTGTCAATATCAACTTCAAGAAACCTTCAAGGGAAAAGCAACAAACAATAGCATTCAATGACACCCTTGAATAAGTGGAATTTCGGTTTTCAAAAGAACAAGTGATTAAATACAGTGTCGCAAGAGGTGCTGCTTAGTGTTAGAGCCCTTACAAGCATAATTTCTAAATAACTATTCCATCATCAAAGTCGTATGCGTTTTGTATTCCATGATTAAAGTCCAATGCTCAACAAAATTTATAAGCATACATCTGAAAAAGGGCTGTGCCAAATTTATATATCGTAATCCAACGATCAAAGTTTTAATCTATGAAATAAGGAAGACTTAATCTGTCCTCCCGACACACCTTATTGAACAGATTAAGGCTGCACCATAACATAGCCACACAAGCCCAGTGAAGTTCTTCACCGTGACATTTTCTGAATATTGGTCTCCGCCACACATCCACAATTATACTGGATGCATAGCAGAACCAGACCATCTGACCTCTTTAACATACAGTTTTGCACAAAATATATCTTTTGATAAATAATGCTTACCACTTCTCGTCAAACATAGATGATACTTCTTTCCAAATCCCATCATCCAACAATAAATAATTTCCTTCTACTATGACCACTTTATGCCTGCAAATAGAAATTAATAAGTTACGAACATACTCATCAAAGATGAAAGAATCAAAATGACATAATTTTAAGACCACCATAATAATTGCTCACAACCTGCCTATTTCTTTAGCTGGTATTAAAAGACAATTCATGTGAAAAGGAACAAACTACTCACTGAAGGGTCACAAAAATATCATCTTCTACTGGATCTCCAACACCATGGTCAAATGACGGTGCATAAACTGATCCCTGAAACAATGTTTCTGTTAGAATGCATAGCATACTTCTAAACTTGAGGCGATTGTAACATGTGAGCATCAATTATCAACTAATCACCTCACTTCTCAGAGTCTTGAGAGACTCGAGTAGTAGCTCAGGGTTAAAGGTCCATGGAGCTGAATCACCAATTCGTAAGATTGAAGCTTTAATTATTTCAAGGTGTCAAATCATCAACAGCAAAATATAGAAACCTCACCTCCCCTTCTTGCATGAGCTTCCTCGGGATTCTAAGATATTACAACATTGCAGAAAATTAGGAATCAAAATTTTTTTATCATCTATAATGTTTTGTTTTGAATACGAAACCCAAACAAATGTTGTTTCAACCATAACTTTGGTCCATAGGGTGGTAATTAAAATTGCTAATTTTAATTACCAGCTAGATACATTTTAAGAAGACAGGATAATTAAAATTGCTAATTTTGGCTTACACTATTATCCACATTATCGATTCGAAAGGTTCTTAGACTACGCTAAGACTGCCATCCACAAGAAATGCAATGGACTACAGAAATCAAAATATCAAAAGAAGGCTAACCTCCATTGCATCCAGCTGAGAACAATAAAGATGGAAACCATCCATGGGGAGAACTGCAGCCACTTCTGGAGGAGTAACTTGAGAATCCAATGCAGAAGCTTTCTGGGGCCATAACTTGTTTACACGTCGCACAACTTCAGACGCAGTAGTGCTTTTCCCAGATCCAGGAGAACCAGCCAAACCCACAATATACCTGCATTGTACATCAGACAGATTTATAACTTTGAAGAGTAACAAGTAAAATCAGCATGAAAACCAAAAACAACTCAAAAAGGTAAAATCCATATACAATCCAGAAAACCAAAACTACATTCATGGTCCCTCATGTCTAAAGATTATAGCATGCATAGGAAATCGGAAGCTAACTTACTTCAAGTTTGGATTCCCTATTGCTGCGGCTGTAGGAACAAGACATGCGGCCAAAGCATCATATACTTCATGCATAGACCTTGAAAGAAACAGAAACAACTGTGATTCATCAAAAGTAAGGTGTATATACATACAAAAAAACCAGGAAAGCTTTGCTTGTTTAACCATCAAATGCAATGGCCATAAAAGCAGATGTGAGTTATAGCTTCCAACATTGAAGATGGCATACCTTCCCTCTACTACAGTAGCTTCTCTCTTTAGACAACATACAACCTATAAAGTGTGCATAAAAAAAATTAGAAAATCTCAAAACATTTTTTGGTTTACAGAAGGGCCGGTTTGATAACCTTTTTCTCTAGCAAGATAGCGAAAACTAAAAACGAAACGGTTACCAAACGAGTGCTTAATAGTCCTCCCCAGAAAAGAAAGTACCATCAAACCTTGACAGGGTTATGCTTGGCAGAGAGGGCTCCAGGTTGAGCAAATAAAGGCTTCGCTATTCTCCTAGCTCGCGAAGGAGAGGGAAAATAACAATCCCATGTCGGAAATTTTGCTTTTCCAAGCAGAAACAGCTCTGCAGATAAGCAAGTCACTCTAATCTATTAACCGAAAAAGTGACATATAATCACTGTGAATCTGCTACCAAAAATCATGAGGATAAATTCTATACACATGACATATGAGCATATAGTGTTACTGGGCAACCCTCCCACACGAAAAGTCAGAAATCGGAATAATTCAATACGAATTCCAAGTAATTAAACATGTCATTAACTAGCTAGCTAGCTTCTTCTAAAGCCAATATGATTCTGCTAACAACATCATATAATTTGGAGGGGCAAGTTTTGAATTCGACATCAAATTACTCAACATTGTATTGAAAAAAACGATCAAAAACAAAATAATCAGTTAGAAACTTACAAATCAAAGTGGTGGGTATGTCCATATATTTATCAAATTATAAAAACATAAAATTGTATGAACCCACGAGAAAATAATAAATCATATCATGAGAGAGGAAAGAAAGAGAAACCTGGTGAGGAATTATACGTGTGAGCCTTCGAGGTTGCGGAAGACAGAGAGAGCTCCATGGCCGAAGAACGACAGAAAGACAGAGAGAGTTTGAGAATACGGAGTTGAGGAGGTCGGGTCGGAGAAACCTGTCTTGTTTTCCAGATGGATTTCGGATGTTTGAGTTACACTTGCAAGTGCCACGAGTATCCACGTAATACCGTCCCTTTTTAAAAGGCGTAATTACTGTGTTACCCTGAAAGTTGTTTGGAGTCCCACTTTGCTCCCTAATATTATTTTGATCCAACTTTCCCCCTAATTCAAGTTTTGTTGTCTCATCTCACTTTTACCGAGTAATACTAAAAAAAAACTAATTTTTAAACAAAATTTGTATGTGTCACCAATAAGAATTAGCACGTTTATCAACGCTTAAGATATATTCTAATCATCAACTTTTATGTTATTTAGTTTTACAAAATTTTGTTTACAAATTTAATCTTCCTGGCATTACCCCCATTAAAAACGTTTAGTTTTTTGTTATGCTGATGTAACATGTATGAGACCCAAAGAATTGCTTATGTGCATGCATGCCCCTTATTTTCATTTAAAGTAAATATTTACAACTTGCTCCCACCCTACAAATGCATTTTTTGAAGATACTACTTTGGAATACTATATAATTCGAGAGCTAAAGATACGTTGTTGCTTAATGTAATATTCGAACTGTATGAAAAAGAAGATTAATCTACAATCAATATATATAAATATTGACGACATAACTATCAATATATATTATTTTTAGTAGTTGAATTAAATAAAATAGAACATAAAATGCACTAAAACAACAAATTTTTTATTTTTTTTTCCCAAATAAAACAATTTATAAAATCCTAGGCCGCCTGTTCCAAAGTCTCTCCAATTTGGAAATGGACTAAGTAGTTCTGAAGCTAAAAACAACATTTAGTTCTCTTGAAAGAAAAGGCAAATAATAGGACTACAAGGCAACAGCCCCCAACCCTAATGAGATTAAGGATAATAAGACATAATGTTTACAGGGTAATACAGAGCCTTGTCAAACCAATACGGCACCAAACAAGAGCTTGCTCACAATACAAGCACACTGCACTTCCGCCTCTCGATCTTTCTTCGCTTCTTATCATCGTCTGATGGCTGCAACGAAAACAAACGAAAACCATAAATGTTTACAGAAATGTATATAGGGATGATCCAAAACTATAAGAGTATGAGAAACTTTAGAGTTTGGGCATTACCTGTGCAGCGCTGAGAAAATGAGGCACCCCAACCCTCTTCGAGCCATCAGCTAGGCGCTTGCATGGTAATAGGTTATCCGCACCAGCATTGTTATCAACCTACAAACAAATACAAAATAAATGCGAGATCAGATCGCTTCCTTTACATGGGTTTGATTTGACATTAGAACTTAGAAAACCGATCAACGGTGTCCAAATAGAGAGGAAACTTGTGATTTACCTGGCTCTGAATGGCCCCAATCAACAGTTCTTGACAACCTGATGCATGCACATTTTCTAACTTGGGACACTGAAGCACCAATCTCTCTGGGAATAAATACAAACAACAATCACTAAACTATAAGAATAAATTCACCATATAAAGAATTGATCGAAACCCTAGCGAAGGTGAGGAGATCAAATGGGATACCTGGGTACAAATTTTTGCAATAATTCAAGTTCAGGTCATTGAGTTCTCGGCAGTTTAAATATAGAGCCTGCATCAGATTGAAAATTAAGAACCAGAAAAGAAACTATACGAAAACAAAATTCAGTATTAACTTGTACTAGTTCAGGAACTCACATCTAAACCAGAACAACCCCACAAGCTCAGTTTTTTCAACCGGGCATGTTTGATAATCAGCTTCTGGTAACTATGGTGTACTTTGGCATTGGATGCTTCGGGGAGTTCACGGGCATTGGTTTCATCAGAGGGTGAAAGGGGAGAATTAGGATCACATATGGTCATGCCACAGTCCAGGAGTTCAAGCAGAGGCAGTTGTGCAGTAGCAAATTGAATGAAACCTGAATAGTACAGGCAACAGTTAGTGAACTAAAGTTTTTGTGAAACTAATCAATTATCAGTTTTTATCCATGGTCTGGGTGATTACTTGAACTGATATTAGGGCAAAGAGCAACGAGTAGTCTCGATAGAGTATCAGGGAACACGTTGCAAATCATTCCAATGCCACTATCGCTGATGCTAGATCTGTAATCAAAGTGGAGAGCCAAACATTACATCTCAAAGAAAGAATGAGTAGAGAGAAGCTATAATTTTCAACTATACATATCCAACTATGCTCATTAAACAAATTTGTTTTCTGCTTTCAGGATCATAAGCAGCATTTCTCTAATGTTCAAGTCTAGTCCTATAGATTGAGATGTTTTACAAAGCAATAAAACACTACAATCAAACATTGTACATACCAGACAATCAAATCTTAACTTCAAAGACTATTGCAATTGAACCATAGGACTGTAAACTTACCCACTCAGATCTAGCAATTCTAAGTTCTGGTAACTCGAAGCAATGGCAGCAACAGAGGCATCGGTGATTTCAGACCCAAGGACAAGAGAAAGCATTCTCAACCCCCTGGATGGCATGATCAAACAATCTTCATGATACTAATTGTGCAAATTTATATGATAAGATTAGTCTCAAAACAAATTCAGCGGCAAACCTTAGCTTTGCGGCTGTAAGGGCAAGCACAACAGCGTTGGAAAGCCGGATTGATGCAATGTGTATGTTTTGTAACCTTGGACAATTCCTTCCCAGCACGTCAGCCATGGTAACAAGATCAGTACTATCATTTTCTTGGCGAGAAAAGTCTACAGAAATCTCTTTTAGATTGGGGCAATTGAAAACCTGTGAAAAGGGAGTGTGAATTAGTAAAAGAGAAGTCTTTTAACAATAAATGGAAACAGAAACAACAAATCAGCAACTACATGATAGACAAAGAGGAAAGAGAAAAATAATCACCATCTTAGAGAGGGAGTGAAGACCCGAAAGCCAAATTGTAGAAAGACTTGATGAACAGAGAGCAAATCCACCCAAGTTAGAACAACCTTCCATCTGAAGGCTTTTCAGTAATCGTCTATCAGCAACGAAGCGACCCAGTTCATCACTGTAGTTTAAAATCATGGAATGGATTGAATTAATCAGCCAACAATACCAATCTAAATGCCCAATACAACAGTAGCTCAATGGTTTATCGTTTAAGACAACAGTAACGATTAAACATGCGAAAAACGGAACATAGAAGGTAACAAAGAAGAGGAAACATACCCGGTGATCCGATTGATAGCGCTTCCGGTAGTATTGATCTCCAAGAACTCAAGATTTGGGCATGAAAATGTAATCCACGCCAGCAATGTTGCATCCACATCACTGCAACAGCAAATTTTTATCAAATTAAACGCAATGCATTATTTAAATAACAAGAATTCACAATGTAGCTTGCTGATTCCGAAAAAGAATGCTGCATCACATCAAATCCTTATAGATCAAATCATATCACTATAATTCTACCAATTGCATTCATCAAAACCCCATTTCATTTGATCCCTTAATTATTATTTTTTTCCTTTATTTCAGTTTTAATCCAGATCGAGTTCATTTTTTCGGTTTAGATTGTTTAGTCTTCAAAGCTCATCGCTGTAAGCAGATCTGTCAGATGAAACCCTAGATCTGAAACAGAGAGCAGCAATACCTTTCCATCCTAAGAGAGAGGTTCACGAGGCCCGGGCATTTCTGCAGCACCGATCCAACAAACCCGACCTGAGCCCTAGCCGGAACCCTAATCCTAAGCATCTCCGCCGCCTTCCACAGCCTCCTCGTCGTCTCCCTCCACCCCTTGCACACCATCGCCGCCGACAACAGCCCCGGCGGCGGCAACCTCTTCAAAATATCCCAAAGACAGCTCGCCGGCAGACCGCCCAAACCCGTAGCCAAATCTATATCGTCCCCGGAGTCTCCGAACTCGTCAGGGTCCGGATCCGGAGAGTCAAAGTCTCCGCCTCCTCCGCCGTATCCAGAACTATCCACATCGTCATCGAACGATAGCGCTCGGCGGAGGTGGGAGTAGGGCAGACGTGGCGGCGGAGGGGGGCGGGTGACGGAGAGAGAAGGAGAGGACGCCTCATCGACGAACGATTCATCGGCGGTGGAGTTGGCGGGGAGGTGGCACTTGTGGCCCTTCTTCGGCTGGCCGCATCGGCCGCAGCTGTAACTGCCGCGCCTCTTTCCGCGCTTGGCCTCTGAGCTGGAAGAAGGGAGGATGGCGAGGGAGCCGAACGGAGTGGCGGGACCCGAGGCGGCGGAGAAATGGGGTTGGTTTGGGGGTTGGTGGTGGCGCTGCTGCATGGTTTTGGATTTTGGAGATTGAGATGTCTAGAGAGAGAGAGAGAGAGAGAGAGAGAGGTTGAGAGAGTGAGAGAGGAGAGAAATATAGGAGAGGGAGAAGGCGCGTGAGTGGTGGGAAGGCGCGGGAGAAAAAAGCGGGATTTCGCGCGCGGGTTTTGAAACACTAAAATAATGCGGAGGAGCGGAGCGAGGGCTGCCTTTGCCTGCGTAAAAAGGTTTGAAATGACGAAAGTGACCCTGGCGGTGGGTGGAAAATGCCCTTATCGCTGTAAATTTCTTTTGCACATGTTACTGTAATTAATGCAATTCAAGAATCGAAATTTCCCCGCGTTTAATTTTGGAAATTAGTTTACTTTTTATGGCAAGCATGATTTTGGAGGATCGGATCTAAATTGGTTAGATCTTGTAATCATAAATTTAAATTATCCATACTTCATAATATACGACGTACAAGTATCATTGGGTCAATTTGTTTAAAAAATAACATTGAAAAAATTCAACCGTTGTCTAGCATTTTGTGCATGTATGGCATCTCTGGTTAGAAACACATATCTTTCGAATAACTGAGAAGAGTATTAAAAGCAAAAAGTTTTCTTTTTTTTATTCGGTTACCAAAAGCCGGAAAGTGTTTTGAAGGGACATGAACGTATGCATGTATAAAAAGGTAACTCGGCTCAAATAGATCCCATCTATGAATCGTCCGATTCAAGAAAGAAATAAGGTAACTATGCACAAACAGTGCAGAATGAAAGATCATAGGTTGATTATAACAATGGGAAAATTGTTGAAAATGGAAGTTGTCGTTGGAAGTTCAAGGAATTGAAATCGAATAGATTTGCATACAATGTACACGTAGATAAGCTCTCCCTATTTCCTAAATTTGAGTTTTTTTTTCTAAATAAAAAGATAAATTTGAAACTTTCATGTCTATCGAGATTGAATTAATGAATTTATATACCATCTTATGTGACAATTTATTAGCCGACCCCATTTAATGGGAAAAGACTTTGTTGTTGTTGTTGTTGTTAATGTGACAATTTATGTATACATATTACGTCAATTAATAAATTTATTTCATAAAATATTAATTGTGTGCATCAGCAACCATCTAAAAACTTACAGATATCTCTAAATTAAAATTGATCAGCAATGTGCAACGTGATACGCAAAAGTAGAGCGAATACTGCAGCTCAAGAACAAAAGCCAAGAAGCCACGTGACTTTTGGCAAATGCAAATCGATCAACCCTTCGAAGTTTGAACCCTCCTCACCTAACTATTATCTAGTAGAAAAAAACAGTAAAAAGGTGGAAAAAATTAAGAAAGGAACTGACCACCATGGGCTTCTTGTGTCACCAGACTCACCGCTAGCAAGCATGAGCCATTTGGGTCATCGTTCATGTGGTTTTCTCGGGCCTCATCTTGCATGACTCGTTTGGTGGCTATGATCGGATTGAAGTAGATAACGCATAAGTTTTAATGTTTATAGAAGCGATAAATGAATTAGTTGTGAAGAAGAGAGAAGTTTTGTTAATGACTAATTCATATTTCGCTTTAAACTTAGACAAAGTATATAATTTAATTGGTACATACCGGTTTATTTTTCAGTACTTCAAGTACACCCCGCACGCTCCTATTTCAAGCACAAAATAAAGTAACGATATAGACTACACACAAAATAAATGTAAAAGATTTGAACTCGAGTATCAGGCTCTTAAATAAGACTAAATTTAGTCTAACCAACGTTAAACACACCATAACTATTGTGCACGGAAACTTTTGGAGTAGTTTGTTATCGTCAAATCTTCACCAGTTGGTCTAGTTTAAATTATGTGTAAATTGACAAAAGGAAAGTCAAATATTTGAAGTAAATGAATAATTTTAGATCATGCTAGAAGAAACCCCTAATAAACCAATTAAAGCAGCTGAATTCACATAATAAAATCGGTCTCTATAGGATTTACATTAAGAATAGAGAAAATAATATTTAACAAGCAATTGATTGAATCATATTATTACTAGCTTATTGTGAGGCTAAGCCCACCCCCACTCCCCCTTAGTGTAGATAATATTGTTTGTTTAAAAAAAAAAACAATCATTTGACAATTAATTTAATCACATTATAATTCGCGTGCGAAAAACTTTTTTTATAATCCGCATTATATGCCTCCTAAGATGTTATGAACGTGTTTAAAATAGAGAAAATAATATTTAATAAACAACTGATTGAATCACATTATTGCTAACTCATTGTGATGCTAAGCCCCCGTCCCCTTAGTGTAGATAATATCGTTTGTTATAAAAAATAAAAACAATCATTTGCAACTTATTTAATCACATTATTATCCGCGTGCAAAAGATTTTTTTTATAATCGGCATTACACGGCTCTTAAGATTTTTTGAACGTGTTTAAAAATAGAGAAATTGAATCACATTATTGCTAGCCTATTGTGAAACACTAATTTATTTAAAAAATAAATAATATAAAAAAAAACTGTGCCAAAAATTAATTATTAAAAAAACACTATTACAATGATGAAAATGCCCTTGCCTTATTTGATGCATTATTTTGAGATGTCTTTGAAGATTTTTATCTTGAGGGCATTTTTGTCCAAATATTTATGTTGAGGCTTGATGCAAAAAATCATTATTCACCTTTTGTGTGGCCTTTATATATAGATAGTAGTTTAGAAAGAAAGAATCGGTGCCACTATTACAGGTCCATATGGAAGTTGCGTATTCTTCTACATGTTCCCTTGAATTGAACTTTCTTATTCATCTGAGGATATGAAACTTATTCCATCACGATGACAACGATGGGTTGCTGGAGGCACAAATAACAAAGTGGATACCCCCTCCTTGCTCCTTTCATATGAAACAATTTTTTCACGTTCTCACAACGCACGCAGTCGGTACATCACATGTCAAAATGTAAATGAAGAGAGAATATATTTTTTAGTGTACATTTGACACGTGCCATAACACCTTGTGTTCCGAGTAAATTGAAAAGTTTCTCCTTTCAAAGATGTTGAGAGATGAAAAATAGTTCAGCCCTTCAATTTTCGGTAGCTCTGCTCAATACATGTTTCAGATTATCAATAAACAAAAATAAACATGGGTGTAAAAAAGATAATAAAAATGTGTAGAAATTAAATCATTTTCCCTTTTTTAAACCTCGTTGAGCTTTTGCATGCCGATGTGAGTTCAAAATTCGTTTGTGGCTAATTTAACATTTAATCTAATAAAATCTATCGTTTAACAAAAAAATTTAAAAATTTAGTTTTTAATTTTCATAAAAGTAAAAACTGAAAACCAAAACAAAAAACGAAAGGATCATCAAACGCCACTAACTATTCACCGTGAAAAACTGAATCGTCTCAAAGTGTTGGTTTTGTCTTTCTTTTACTCTCTCCGTTTATTTATGAAAATAAAAAATCTTGGAAGTTATACATCCATTCTCATATTTTCATTTGTTAGTCCTGCTATGCCAGCAAAATTACATTATTGATTATATTACATGTCAGACTCCACATTATCTAATGACTAAGACCTTCCATGTCATTTTTCTATGTAACTGTGTATGCACATTTCGTACACAGTTGAATTAACAAAAGTTCATCCACAAAATAAGAAGCACCGTTAGCCTAATTGAAGAACATCCAGAAAAAGGGAAGAGTATCTACCAAAGGGTATCGGATGCCCAAGTCAGAAACGTATTTGAGATAAATAAGAACTTGAGAGAGTTATGAGTAATAAGTGGCGATTACCGTTTCTCCTGTGTTTTTCTTGTTTGACTTGGCTATTTATAGACTTGAACCCTAGGCAGCGGGGAGGGGAGGTTGCAAACCTTACTAAGCAGACCATAACGTTTTGTTAGTGATGGTGTAGACCAGTCTCTGCAGTCATGTCGGCTAGTAGTTTTAAAAGGTCCATGTTGGTAAGAGTGCAGGCGTGTTTGACACCCAAAAGAACAATAATATTGAAATGGCAGGATTTTATTTTCTATAATTTGTTAATTTTCTTGTTTGGTTAACCTAAAAGAATAATGGAATTAAATACGGACTTTGTCATTTTTAAACTCTTAATCATATAAATTGAGAAATGACACCTATTTATATGAAATTTAAACTTAGGAATTGGAGGTTCCAAATTCCAAGTTTTTTTTTTTCCACGAGGAAATTCTAAATTTCTATGTTTATGAATCAAAATAAGGAAACTGGTGCATGTCAATTAATAAATTTTGACTTTTATTTAAATTCTAAATTTATTTCCCTTGTCCAAACATAATGTGAAGAGTCGACTTCCTTCCACCATTGAGCCAAGTATAGCCTAGTGGCAGGATATATCATGGGCACGAAACACTTTTCATATGATAGTAGGCCGAAAAACCTAGTACCCACAAGGCATAGATGGCAGGCATATGCTGTGTTTTGGAGTAATATGTGGTTTACCCATGACGTAAAGTGTAAAAATGTCGTAGCGAGCATAAAGTTCATATGTCCTTATCTTATTGAACGTGGTTAATTTATATCTCCACATTTTGAATGTTATAGAATCTAAATGATTCAAAAAGAGTGTAAAAGTGTGACAACCAGTCCCAAATTTTACAATTTTATAAATTTTAAAAGCGTGAATTAAGGAAAATGCCTTAGAGGCAAGGACTTTGATTTCTGTTGATTGTTGTCTAGAGAAACGTATGACTTATTCTTCTGACGTATTTGTATAGTACTCATTGGTACAAACGCATAAGGGAAAGTCGTTTGCGAGTTCGGATTATAACGATATAGTTATGGACATTTGAAATTGGTT
Source organism: Malus sylvestris (assembly GCF_916048215.2). NCBI lineage: Eukaryota > Viridiplantae > Streptophyta > Magnoliopsida > Rosales > Rosaceae > Malus > Malus sylvestris. The sequence goes on along the minus strand of NC_062264.1, from coordinate 33,030,506 downwards.
ATTTAAAGTTTAGTTTAAATTATTAGAACTCCCACCTTTGGGAGTGGCCACCAATCAAAATTTTAAAAAGGTTAAGAGATGCCCAATCAAGAGGAGGAGAAGGGGGGGAAAGGAGGGACCCGAAATGGGTCATTTTTGACCCGCGAACCACCATTTTTGACCTGGCCATATCTCCTTCATACGAACTCCGTTTTGGGTGATCTTGGTGTCCATGGAAAGCCCTTGATGAGCCCTACATCCTGGTTGTGTTAGATTTCCCAATTTCTTTCCCATTTTCCCAGTTCGAAGCCACAAACCCACAAGTGTTCAGGCGACTTTATCCCTTTTCCCGATGGCTCCGACAAGTTTCACTGTTCATGACCACCACAAAAAAGACTTCCCTCAACCCCAGGAACAAAGCCCAAACAGTGTTGGAGGCATCGGAGTTCAATTGGAAGCCGAATCAAAGCACACCTTTTCTAGGGTTTCGGCGGGTTTAAGTGAAATTTGAGCCTTTCCTGGCTAAATTGGACTTGGCCACATGTATAAATCAATTCCTCATGTTGTGTAGATAAATTTTCATGTTTAGATCGTGTAATTTGGTGGAGAAATGAGAAAGTTATAACGATTTAAAGTTTGCCCAGTTTCCGGCGACCTCCACCACTTTCGAGGCGTTTTCCGGCCAAATAATGGCAAAATATCTATCGTTTAAGGTACCAATCTCTTCGTCTCGTCGAGAACTATGATTTTCGTTTTTGAATCACATATTTTCGTTGAGTATTGATAAAGTTATGGACGTTGAAAGGTTGCCCAAAAATTCCGGCGAGTTACCAGTTTTCCCGCTGACAGCCGTCTTTCAGACCATTTTCCGGCCACCTCCGGCCACCATTTGGACTCCAAGCTGGTATAATCTTGTTCTACATTTCTCTATCTTTGATTTGGTATATTATGGGTTGAATTTGGTTGAACAACAAGTGAGATATGGAGTTTCAAAGATCGCCCAGGAAATCTGCAAATACTGCAGAATTCGGCGAAGTCCCATTAAGGTCCACCACTTGATTAGAATAGTAATCGACGATCCGACCGTTGGATTATCACCAAACTTTAATATATTATAGTACGTAATATTTGAAGACCATAGAAACTTACAGATCATGAATCCAACGTACGGATCTTCCCGAATTAGATGTGTAAATTTATAAAATAAATGTTAACCGCCACTTGGATTTGGGCAATTGGCGGAAATCCGACCATTGGATCGCAATTAAAATTTAGTATGTTATTCTAGAAGCATAATGTGTATCTTTGGAAGTGCGGATTGAAAATCTAATATGCGGATCTTCCGAATCGAGTTATACAGGGTTATAGACCCTACCGTTAATCTTTGATCGACGATTGACTTATGGTCAATGGGTCTCAAACTATTTTAGAATGTCTTTGAGGATGTGTTTTATGTGAATTACGTATTCTATTGATGAGAGTTCTGAGATGTGATTCTATAATTGTTCCAGGCGCCAATCATTCGAGACATCTCGATGTGCGTGCTAGAGAATCATAGCGTGGACTCCAGGTGAGTGGGTCTTTTCCTTTTATTATAGGTATATAATTGATAGTTCCTCAAACGCTTCTAAAGTGAATTGGGCATGTTACCTACAATTAATTATTGTGAACTACGAATAGCTTGATCCCTAATTATGATACGTAGGCAGTCTAACGAGACGTTAGATGCAGCCACATAATAAATGAGACTAAATAACAGAGACAATAGCCTTATTTAGGGAATTGAGTAATGTGAGGGACATTGGTGGAAAATATAAGATTTAACCTTATGAATTGGTGGTTAATTATTGGTCATAAATTAATATATGAAGAATCAGGAAATTGATGTAAGGAAATGTAAGTAATGATAGTTAATTAAACTAGTATCTAATTGGGCTTATCATTTATAATTATCTCCGAAAATAAGTAGTTCGGGAGTAGGGCGTTATGGATTATGCATTTTATGCCATATATATATATATATATATATATATATATATATATATATATAGGAATACTATGTTATAGTTGAGTTTTAGATTGCATCATGATATATTCATATGTGTATTACTTGAACCTAATTATTGTGAATGCTTCGAAGTGCTAAATGATGCCGCGAACGCTCAGGTAAGCTTCAGATGAATACATGTTAATGATAGTGATGTTAGTGAGTATGTTGATGAGATATTGATTGGTTAGCATGTTGATAAGATATTGACTCGGTCGTACAGGTCACGTGAGGTGACTCCGGCTAATATATTGATGAGATATGTGATGAGATATGGATGATGAGATATTGACTGGTTAGCATGTTGATGAGATATTGATTCAGTCATACAGGTCAATAAAGGTGACTCTGACTTATGAGCTAGCATATATGTGATGATATATGATGAGATGCTAGCATATATTTATGATGAAATATGTAATGAGATGCTAGCCTATATGTGATGAGATGCTAGCATATGTGATGAATATGTGATAGGCTAGCATATGTGATGAATATGTGATAATTTAGCATATGTGATGAATATGTTATGAGTTAGCATATGTGATGAATATGTGACAAGCTAGCCTATGTGATGAATATGTGATAGGCTAGCATATGTGATGAATATGTGATAGGCTAGCATATGTGATGAATATGTGATAGGCTAGCATATGTGATGAATATGTGATAAGTTAGCATATGTGATGAATATGTTATGAGCTAGCATATGTGATGAATATGTGACGAGCTAGCATATGTGATGAATATGTGACGAGCTAGCATATGTGGTGAATATGTGACGAGCTAGCATATGTGATGAATATGTGATAAGCTAGCATATGTGATGAACTAGTATATGTGATGAGATATGGGTAAGTCGTATAGGTCATCATAGGTGACTTTGACTTGCGTACTAGTATGAGTTATTAACCACATGATTATTTGATATTGCTAATGAGATGCTATCTGGTGGTATAATTATGATATTTTTTTCTGGAAATTATACTGGTGTTGTAGCGATGGGTTATAATATTTTATATGGTTTCTATTAAAATTATATTTGCAGGGCCACTCACCTTTGTCTTGTTTTCACCCTCCAAGTTTTAGTAGCTGAGCTTCCTTATCGTCGAAGATTCGTGGCGATTCTTAGTATTGAAGATTATTTCGAGGGTACGATTCTTAATTCACTCTTCTGTACTTACTCATGCTCTAATGTCACGTTAATTCCCGCTCACCGGTGCACTCTGGTATTTAGACATTCTTAGGTTTAAATTTATTCACAATTTTCCACATCATCACACTTTATGGCTTCGTCACCTTCCAGGTGTCGGCCAGCACAGCTCGATTTGAAATCCTAATGGACATTTCGGATCGGCATGTGTCAAAAAGTATTTGTTCTTTGATCACAATCTAATACAAAAAATAGGGGCTTATTTTTTATAGGGAACTTTAACGAAAAGCACCCGGTACTGAAAAGTGTGAGTTGTGACAACTGAATTATGATGTTTAGGCTTCATTCATTTTATTTTTATATATGGCCAATCAAAAATAGGGGGAAAATGATTGAAAATGGGAACTGTTATTCTAAAATTTTATCATGAACTCATTTTCCATATCTTACATGCATCATTAAGATCAAATGGGTGACAACACAAGTGATTGTCAACGACTTTTACATGATGGGTTATACATAGCAAACTTATTTTTTATACATAGTAAACTTATTTTTATAAATGTGTGATAATTAAATATAAATTGTGAGGATGAATAAGTACTACGCAACCCGTATACGCTTTAAAATGTTAAGAAAAACTTGAAATATTGGAGAAAATTCAAAAAATGCATGACTTATAACATATGATGGTCATTCTTTAAAAATACTCGTTCATGACGATATTTCATTCCATCATCCTAACCTCTTCCCAACCATTATTGTTCTTGATTCTCCTTTGCATTTACTAATTCATTTCTTTATTGTTAATTCAAATCTTTCCCTCTGTATATTAGATTATTTTATAACAGCTAGAATATTAAAAATAAAAGAAAAATTAAAATGTCAAGTTTTACGAACAAACTCCTCTTTGACTCAGCCTATATATCTTTTTCCCCATAAAACCCAATATCATCTGCTATTCCTCTCCCATGTTATCCGACAGTCCGCCTCATATCTCTTTCTCTCTTTATGAGTGGAAAAATGGAAGCTTCGGATCGATGACGGAGAGAAAGAGAGGGATAGAGGGAGAGGCAAAACTTCAAAAGAATTGATATGCGATGAAAATTTCATGTCCTCTTTTATTGTAGTGTAAGTAACGGTGGCTCATCTGTCAAATTTTTCGTAATCATTGAGAATAAATCGAAACTATGTCTTACGTAAGTTGTTAAAGTACAATTAACCTATGAATTCAAAATCCATGCTCATATACTATATGCCATAATTGACAAGAACATTATGTAGTCACAGTAAGAGAGGAAAGGAGGTATTACCCATTGCAGACATAGCAAAGGATCACGCATAAAGGCATTCTAGCGCATTTCAAGTTCTTAACCAAGACATCTGTCATTTAATAATGCTAAATGAATCACTAGAAACTAGTAAAATTTATAGTTAACCTAATAACAAAATTTTTATAACGAACCATAACATGTCAGTATGTTACCATGAGACAAAGATCTTCTTTATATTCTAAAGAGATTTGGTTCGAAACTACAATATGTCAAATGTCCAATATTGAAGTAATTTAAGTTTTTATATTTTTACTTTTTTTTCTTCAGGTAAAGCGTCTAAAGTCTCAAAATTTAAGACTGAGATTGTGAGCCTTACCAGTTATTATTGTGTACATTTTATTTATTTGCTTTGTTGCAAAACCACCGTACGAAGGAGAGATTTTTAAATGTTGAGAACACGGGACAATACGTCATATGTCATTATACAAATGAGATAATACTTGTAAAAAAATATATTCTCCATTCGTATAATGATACATAATATATGTACCCGTGTTCCAGATACACATGCTGCCCTAAGGATTGAAGGACTTTTAGCACCATGGCAGGTGGTATCAGAGTAAAAAGGTCAGGCCAAGCCGCGGCTAGTGCATAATAAATTGTCAATTGAAAGTTTGAAACAAATAACACATCCCCCGTACATGCTCGATAATGATCGAGTGACATATTATTAAAAAGTTAGGTGAGATGGAAGAATCACGTATTTAGTTAATCATAATATCTCAACTAATCCGCATGGTACTAAGCATTATTTTTACTTTGATAAAGATAAATTCATTAATTATAAGCTCATGAGATTACATCATAGAGAAAATACTTAATCTCTTAACAACCATCATCGACCTAGCACCCCTAAACATTCTTTGGTAGAGTTGATTCGGTTCATCACCTTCTGAAAATTGAAAATTGAAAACCTTAATCAAAAGTGTGGATGCAAATTTCTGCCTTCTTCTTCTTGGATAAAATTGTACCTACAAAACAATTAACATCTTAGGTCAAGGCCAAAAGCCTCACGCGCCCACGATGAATGGGGAGGGCTTTGGCCGATGAACCTCCGATGCTAAAGTTAGAATTTAGAGAGAAAAGTATTTAGAGAGTTTTTGGGAGTTTTGCAAGAGTATGGAACTAGGATTTGGTGAAAATGGGAGTCAATATGTAGGGCATGGGGTGTAACTTATGGTTTAATGTGTGATTTAATGGATTAATTAGGCAATTAATCCATTAATTGGTTAATCAACACATTTTTGGAATAAATATTTTGGGGGTTATGTAATTTATATCTTGTGGAAAATATAGGATGAAGATGGATAAAATAACTTTGAATTTGTTACCTATTTTAGGCACTTTTGATTTGGTTGAAAGATGATTGCCCGCTGCTCGTGCGTAGGAATCCCGTTGTACCTCAAGGGTGTTTTTGTCCTCTTTTGTCCAAAAATTCATGTGTCGCCTTGTGATTATTTTTTGCTCCACAAAAAGCAAATTGCAGTCGTGTTCTGGCAAATTCAAGAACCACCTTCTATTTATTTATTATTTGCTATTTCATTATACTTTAATTACTTAATTAAGTTAGCTACTTTCTTTAATTAAAGGCAGCCATTTTGTTCTATCAAAAGGTGCATGATACGTTTGTGATAGGAGCATATTTATGCGACTTAGTTGGCTTGTTCTTGTGCATTTATGTCGTGTTTCCTTAGTTATTTTAATGTTTAAAGTCATTTTCGTGTGTTTTCAGATTTTATGGACAAAGTAGGCAAGAAGATGCATTTTGGAGCATTTTGGAGCAAAATGGAGCTTGGAATGCATGTCACATATTTGGGCCAAAGTGGATGGACGAATTTGAGAACTAAAGAGGCCAAGAATGTGAAGAATTATGGTCCAAAAGATGAAGAACTCAGCCCAAAAATTTGTCACCCCAACTTGCCTTCATTGCCATGCAAAACAACATAGAATTCCCTTTGGATTCCCATGCCATGCTTGATCACTCTTGTCCCCTACATAATTTCTGATTTCATGCTTTAATTCATTTAATTATTACACTTAATTGCTTGATACCTCTTGTTCCCTTCACCCACAAAATTTTATACAACTTTCACAACCATAACATGCACCAATTGATGCTCCATCATTCACATTTGGAATCCCATGCCTTGTGTACCACATGTTGCTGCACATTTGACCCATTTATTGACACATTTTCACCTCCTTTTCCATCTCTATGCAATGTACACAATCATTCATGCTCCCTAGCTACAAGACCACTCCATTTTACCCTTCACACTTTGCATCATCACTTCATTTTCACCCTTGGACCATTGCACACCACACACACTCTTTGCCGTGCATTCTCCCTAGCCTAACCTGATTCTCTAAGGTTTTTGGGGCCTATATATACATGTTTACACCCCTTGGCAAAGGGTTCACACTCTCATATTCACCATTCATCACAGAAATTCGTCCATACTCACCCTAGGTAGCAAAACACCCCAAAAACACCATTCTAGTGCCTAGAAAACATAACAGCCACTCCACCTTCTTCCACCCTCTTTGCCTAGTTCTCCACCACCCTCCAACCCTCAAACACTCCTCCACACTTACCCTAAACCTTTCCATACCATTCCCCATCCATTCTACATCATAAAACTACCCAAAAATCCGTCCACAAAGCAATCTGCCGCAAGCAAGCAAAGGAGAAATCTTGGATGCACTTGCTACCCAAGTTGGAGCATTTTAGGTGTTTTCTTTCCTTTGATTTTAATGTCTAATTTTATGTATCTTTGCTTTGTGAGTATGAGGAACTAAATCCCTCTTAGTTAGGGGGTGATTCGAAACCATATTCATACTTGCAATATGATTTGATTACATCCAGTTGTGATTCATAAGTTGTGAATTCAATTTACTTATCCGATCGTATAAAAAATGATTTGTGTATGTTGGTTAAGAGTGCACGCTTAATTTTCATGCATGAATTTAACGCTAGAATATAAGGGAGTTTCACCTAATCGTTATGAACTTATATTCACAAGTAATGAAGGTTGCTAGTCACAATCACGTTAAGTAAATTCTTGGCATAAGTTTCATGCAAATCATAGTAACGAGTGCCTCGTCAATGCTTATGTTTTTCATAGAACTTAATGATTCTTGCTTGTATCTCTATTATGCAATTCATGTAGGGAACTTGTAGGGAATGTTTTGGGTTGTCGTATGCAATCATCCAACCCAATAACTTGTGGAAAAACTGAGGGTTAATTAGCAATTCACTGTTAATTTGGGGCGTTGAGTATTCATAGCTTATCGAAAAGCAACTGGAAATCGTTTTGTATGCAAGTGTGACATGTGTGGAGAAGAACCTCCTAGCTAGCCTTCCATCCATAAGTTTCATTCAAATTCATTTTACAATCTGTTTTGATTCACTTAATTTGTCTAAAAATTTGTTTACTTTGTTCTTGTCTTAATTTAATTATTTTCGTCCAAAATCAACCCCATCTTATTTCTTTGAGTCATATTAATTAGAACTTGTCTTAGATTATGTTTTTAAGTGTTTTAGTTCATTAGAAAACCAAAATTCGTCCAAGTTTGTGTTAGAGTCCAAAAACTGCCCAGATTGTGTGTTTAAGGTAGTTTTGAGTGTTTAGGGGCTGTTTTGAGTCTTTTGGTTTGTTTTAGTTTTTTAAAGTATAGTTTTGCATTCTTTGAGTCTAGTTAGTGTTTTAAACTTTGTTTTTACGTTTTCAAGTCAGTTTCCAAGTGATTTAGCAATCCCTCCTAATCCCCGGCCTAGAACGATCCCTACTTACATACTTTACTACAATTGATAAAAAGATGGTTTAATTTGTGTGCTTATATATTTCGCATCAGTTTGCACATAAGGAATTAAAAAAATTCAAACTTATGGAACACAAGATTCATTCTCTTATAAACCCTTCATTTTCAATTCCTTTAATTCTTCAACCCTACATTCTTTACAAAATTGATTAATATGTTATGTAAAACCTAGGGATGGGCACGGTTTGGTTCAATGTGGTTTTGAGTGAAACCGAAATCTAAATTTTTTGCAGTTTGGTTCGGTTCGGTACGATTTTTAAGAAAGAAATGTAAATTTTAAAATATACACCTATCTACAAATAAGACGGTCTCATTTTTTACACAAAACATTAATTAATGAAAGCATGTTAACAATGAGTACATTGAGTGGGGATGTTTAGATAAATCTATTTTCGACTAAAATTAGGACAATATATGCACAACCAAACTTGCAACAAGTAAACATGTAACAAGCAAACTTGCAGCAAATGATGAATGATGAAATTCTAGTGTGGTTGAGTAGATACTAAATGCATGAAACTCTAATAAACAACCAATTAAAACATAACATCTCATATGGACATCTAATTAAATGTTTATTAGTATTTGCGGTGTGGTTTTTAAAAGCCAAAACCGAAATCAAACCATTTCCTACAATGCGGTTCGGTTTTAAAACTGAAACCATTTCAAAACCTCAAAACCAAACTGTTCAATGCGATCCGATTTGGTTCGTGTTTTGATTTTCGATTTCAAGTGCCTACCCTAATAAAACCGGAAAATTTCACGAAAACAATAGATTATGAGTTGCTATTTCCTTATCTACAAGGGGTTGCATCTTTACAAAAGGTGTGGAAGAATATATAATAATAAAATTTCATACGTCTTTATCGTAACATGATACCAGAGCTGATCTCCCGACCCTTCTAGATGATAACAATGACAAATATAAGGAGCCAAAATTAATGAAGAAAAAAGGTGGCTTAAAAGTTCAGCCACCCTATTTTTAAATATTTGAGTCGTATCCGACCATACGATGTGTCAAAAAGAAAAAGTCTACTAAAAGGACAAGGATTGTCTGATACTTACTTTCGGTGTCTTTTTGTGCCTTTTTCTTTGTGCAATCACAGTTAAATTACATTAACATTTTATATTACTATTTATTTTTTTCTTATTATATCTAAAAAAATATATAAAATATTGACGTGACTAAATCGTGACCACACAAAACATGAAGGCACGAAAATGACATCGGAAGTGAAGGGCAGACAGTCCTTGTCCCTACTAAAACTCCACAATTTGTTTTGTTACTTTTGTATCGTTTCACAAAATAGTAAAAGAAAATACTGAAATGCTTTTAAGTGCGCATTTGAAAACTACGAGTGCATATCTTGGTTCACTAGCTATCGCAACATTGGGTCCTCCCCTCAGGCCATCAACCACTGTGAACAAAAATGCACCGCTTTTAATCTCGAAGATGCAGAAAGGAGTCACTAGAAGTTTTCCCCTACAGTGTTCGCAAATTCGTAAAGAAAAAATTGAGAGGTTGAGTGGTTTGAAAACTGACCTTTAATTATTTTGCCTACAATATTTGATATTCACGTTGATTTTTGAGTTGTCATTTTGTGGCCGTCTCTTGTAAAGGACGAGAATCCTCTATGGGTTCACTTCACGAGGATTCTAAAAATTCTTATATTCTAATCGTTTATTGTATATTGTGCAGTCAATTTTTATTATGTACTATTTGTGTTTAATTTTAAATTAAAAAATCAAATAATTTATGATCACACAATGAATGACTAAGAAGTAAGAAATCCTAGGATTTCCACAATTTAGATGCAAATGGGATCCAAATCCTCCTCTAATATCCGATAAACTTTTTTTAATAAAGCATCTATTACTCTGACAAGAGAGATTTTTTTTTTAATAAATTATCTATTACTCCGACAAGAAAGATTTTTATTTTGCCCAGGTCTATTTTACGATGGATGAAATAAAAATTAGAATTATAATGAAATATAATTAATACATTAAAATTAGGAAGAAAAGAGAAATTATTAAAATAGCAAAAATAACTAATAAATGAGATAATTAATGTGTCAATAATTAAAATAAGATTTTGATCTTACTTATGATTTTAGTCTAAAAAATCATATTTATTAAAGATTAAAATGAAGTTTTTTCTAAAAATCTATCTACCAACGTGATGACTAGTAGTTTAAGTGGTTATCAACTGGTCAAGATAACTACTCTTTTCTTTCTATTATGAGGGCGTCACATACAATGCGTCACTAGAAGTTAGTGCTCATTTTTCCTATTGAATAATATATAATAAATAAACAAATAAATAAGAGTGCAGTGTTGATGATATGATATGATATGGACAAGCGATGAAAAGTCGGAGAAATTGATCCAACATGTTTTCTTCCAAAGAAATTGATTCAACATTTGCCACGGTTCAAAGTTAGGTCTGGTTCTTGCAGATTTTAGATGCCTGGATTTCGTTGGCATAAAAAATACATAGATTGATACGAAGTATCTTATATATGTGTATGCATAGTTAAATACAGATACGAGGTGATTTATTTTCTATATCTCCAAGATTCGTCCAACTTAAGCGTATTTTTTTATTAGTATATTAATATTTTTAAAGAAATTCGGCTAAGTCATACAACGAGCAACTCAATTTAATATCGAATTCGCCATCTATAAGATTTAAATGTATGATTTCTTTATTCTAAGTGAAGAGAAATATTACTAGACTGTAATAATAAATCTCACTAATCTAAAGAAAATAACATGAATTTTGGGAAAAAAAAGACAGAGATAAAATTACAGGAAGACATGTGCTGGACTTTGGACCTAGCTAGCTATGTAGCTATGTGTAATTACATAGCACAGCTTTTTGCAATAATACAAGAAGTATTTAGAGTGCAACTCTATTATAGTTGTTAAGTGAGAGAGAGTTATTACTGACTGTCGAAAGTTGAAAGAAATGCTTAAGAAGTAAAAATGGATATGTGCAAGGCGTCACCATTATTTAAAATGCTGTTAGAAATTTCTTAATTTCTTATACATGGAGCATCCCTTCCGCTAACATCTTTCAACTCTAATTTCATTTTCATGCTAACTAAACAACTACAATGAGGGCAGCTAAAATTGAAACCCTAATATACAATACTATATCATTAAAAATAATTAAAATCCAAAATAAATTGAAACACTACTAGCTGAAACCCTGTCAAACCAGCTGAGATTCAAAGTACACAAATGATATGTTAACAAAGTATCAATTGTTAACAATCAATTAACATTAATAGTGAACCACCACAGGATGCCTAGTGGTTGGGACGAGTTTTTGACTTCATTTGATACGGTATGTTCTAAGTTTGATTTCAGGCTCTGATAAATCACATGATGATGGCCATGGAAGGTTGAAATGCATGATGAAACACTCGCTGATCGTTTTTATAAAAAAAAAAAAAACCATTAATTGTGCATTCAACTTCAATTCTACCGAGTAATGAATACGAATTAAGGTGTTGGTGATGATTGACTTTTGCGTAAAGTAATCAAGAAAAAGTAATGTTATTCATACTATATTTTAATATTATATTTCTATACTATGTTATGTGGCATTTAATGTAGACAGTCACATCATTTGAAAAATTTGCAAAACCCAAGGAAATGAAGGAGAAAGACTTCTTGTATACTACAATTATTATTTAATTAACTAGTTTTTTTTAATTATTAGTTTATTAACTAATGAACTAAATTAAAAAATCTGATTAATTCAAATGATGTGGCTGTCCATATCAAATGTCATCTAAGATGGTATAAAAATATGATACAAAAACATGACATGAATATCATTACTCATAAGGAAACATGTATTTTTCTCTGGAATTGGATCCTCTTCAAGGCAATGCCTCCGGATCCTACCGGATAACATGGGCCGTTGGATCAGGTTACAAAAAGAGAGGTCATTCTAAAATTATAATAATTATAACCGTTGAATCAAAATCTAACGGTTCATGTTGTCCAGTCAGTAGGACCCCTATTACCCCGGAGAGAATCCAATTCCTTTTTCTCCATGGAAATGGATCAAATGATTTCCAACTTTTCCCACCAAGCCAAAGATTTTCTTGGAAACGTGAAGATATATCTGGTTACTTGTCAGCGAGGGCTTTGACGCCCAATCAAGATTGACCCTCCTCGTGAATCACATGGTAGTAAAATATTCATAAAGAAAACACCTACTTGCCCTTGACAAATATAATGCTAACCCTAGTAGCAATTAGCAATCATTTTCTGTTAACTTCTGAAGTTTAAAAACTCCACTGGCTTTTACATACAAAAACATTTGCTCTCTGCGTCATTCAGCACTGAGTTGCTCACCACCTCTTTAATCATTGTCTCTAATGGCGGCCATTTCTTTATCCAGTACAGTTCTTCCCTTCTCGAAACTCAACTTATCAGCCCACAAAGCACACCCCTTTGGAAGCTCAAACCCATCAAAACTCACCCTTTCGATCTCCACCGTCGCCCCCAGAGTCCTCCACTCAAAAGCCACCGACTCCTTCACCTCCATCATCGCCGAGCTCGAAAAAGAAAGAGCCCAGAACCAAAATGAACGGAAGACCGACAGCAACAGTACCACTCACGAAAACGAGCGTCGTTTATCCGATACTTGGCGGGAACTCCACGGCCAAGACGACTGGGTCGGGTTACTCGACCCGATGGACCCGCTCCTCCGATCGGAGCTCATCCGCTACGGCGAGATGGCCCAGGCCTGCTACGACGCCTTCGACTTCGACCCCTTCTCCAAGTACTGCGGCAGCTGCCGCTTCACGCGCCGCGACTTCTTCGAGTCCCTCGGCATGGCCCACCACGGCTACCACGTCTCGCGCTACATCTACGCCACGTCCAACATCAACCTCCCCAACTTCTTCAAGAAGTCACGCTGGCCGAAAGTCTGGAGCAAAAACGCCAACTGGATCGGATACGTCGCCGTTTCAGACGACGAGACGACAGCCCGCTTGGGCCGCCGCGACATCAGCATCGCATGGCGGGGCACCGTCACCCGCCTCGAATGGATCGTGGACTTAATGGACTTTCTAAAGCCGGTTTCCTCGAACCGGATACCTTGCCCGGATCCCACCGTGAAAGTCGAATCCGGGTTTCTGGACCTTTACACCGATAAAGACGAGGCGTGCCGATTTTGTCAATACTCGGCGAGGGAGCAGATTTTAACAGAGATGAAGCGGTTGGTTGAGAAATACTCGGACGAGGAACTGAGCATCACGATTACCGGGCACAGCCTCGGGAGCGCGTTGGCAATTTTGAGCGCGTACGATATAACGGAAACGGGTTTGAACGTTACGTCAGACGGGCGTGGCGTGCCCGTATCCGTATTGTCGTTTGCGGGTCCTCGGGTCGGGAACGTTCGGTTTAAGGAGCGGCTCGAGTCGCTGGGGATTAAGGTGTTGAGAGTGGTGAACGTTCACGATGTGGTCCCTAAGTCGCCCGGGCTGTTCTTTAACGAACACGTGGCGCCGATGGTTATGAAGTTGGTCGAGGGCTTGCCGTGGAGCTACACGCACGTCGGGGTGCAACTCGAGTTGGATCACAAAAACTCGCCCTTTTTGAAGCCAACCAATGACCCCGTTGGCGCGCATAATTTGGAGGCTCACTTGCATTTGCTCGACGGGTTAGTAAAAATTGATCAACAATGATATAATGTGAACATATTATATCTTCTGGTTGACGATTTAGGCAAATTACAAATTTACATTGCTCTTCGGACTTATTAGGACCACCTACAAAATAAAATTAGAAGATATGAGGGGAGAAAACAACGGTGTGAAAATTACGTGAATAATTGCGATAAAAACAAGCAGAAGAGCGCAAACAGAGAAAACGACAGTGTGAAAATCACGACGACGAGGAGAAAACAATAAGTATCCACCATGTGAATAGCTGTTCTTTGTTGACTGTGTTTAGTGCATGCCATAAACAATGATTAATCAACACTCATTTAATTAATTAACTGTTGTTAATTTGATTACGTAATTTTTCATGCAGGTACCATGGAAAAGGGCACAGATTTGTGCTAGCCAGCGGAAGAGACCCAGCATTAGTGAACAAAGCCTGTGATTTTCTGAAAGATCATTACTTGGTTCCACCTTACTGGAGGCAGGACGAGAACAAGGGCATGGTGAGGAGCAAGGACGGCCGTTGGATCCAGCCCGAACGCCCGAAACTCGACGACGATCATCACCCCGAAGACATACACCACCTTGTCAAGCAATTAGGCCTTGCGTCTGACCATTAATTAGCAATTAGTAATCCGATCTTCTTCATCTGTATAGTAGGGTTTATATGAAGATTGTTAATGTTTGGTTTTTAGCGAAAAAATGTAATAAAACGTAAGAGTGCTGTTACGGTGCACGAAATATCTATTTACATACCATTTCGTCAATAATAATCTCAAAAGAAAAAAGAACCATTGCTGTAGTAGTGTTCTCGATATCATTTCAATATTTTGTTACTATAATGATGAGTACTACAAAAGCAGTTTCAGTCATTTTAAAAAACTTTCAAACGAGTCCTATATTTCAAGTAGCTTACGAAGCAAGAAACTATGCAAAGGATTTGAGAGTCATCAAGAGCAATTATCCATGCATCCTCAATTTCATTTTAAATGCCCCTATTTCCAATTCCAATACCGCTTTTATAAAAAGAAAAAAGAGTTATGCTATCACAATTCACAGGCTTAGGATATAGATCATAAATAAATTTAGGGTAAATTACGTAATACTTCATCAGGTTTGAGGTATACTACAACCTCATACAACATCTTTAAAACATTTCACTTTCATACATCACCTACTATTTTATTTCAAAATAATACATCCGTTACATTTTCCATCCATTAATCCGTTAAGCGTTGATGTGCCTACCACATTTGTACCATGTGGCAAAAAAAAAAAGTTTTAACTTTTTTTTTAAAACCTGAATCTTCTAAATAAAAAAAACCAAAAACAAAAGCTGAAACACACCTACCCGCAACCCCCAAACCCAAAAACCTTATCCCCCCCATGACCCACGCAGATGCACCTCCCTCCCCTTCCTCCTCTTCTCTTCTCCCCCATCTTCATCTTCTTCCCCCTACAACCCAGGAAAAAAAAAAAACCCATTCAGTTTGTCTTCCCCCCTCCTCCTCCCCTCTCTTCTCCCCCCATATTCATCTTCTTCCCCGATCCCTACCTTTAACCCAGGAAAAAAAAAAAACCCAGATCCCGTCTACGCCGCCATCACCGGATTCGTGAGGTGAAAATGGGAGGAATGAGTGTGGATTTAAGGAATGGGGTGTGTAGATGAGGGAAGAGGGTGGGTGCGAAGAGAGGGTAGGTGCGGGTGTGAGGGGAAAATGGGTGAGGGTGAAGAGGAGAAAGGGCTCGGGGAAGGTGGGGTGGGGTGGATTTTTGGATGGGAGGGGAGGTGAAGAGGGTGAAGGAGAGGGAGGTGGTTGGGAGGATTGGGAGGGAGAAGAGGGGTGGGGAGAGGTTTGAGGGTGGGTTATGCGTTTTCTAAGTTTTTTTTTTTAATTTTTAAGAAGATTCAGGGTTTTTTTGTTTTTAATCAAAAAATTATTATTTTTGCCACGTAGCACAAATGTGGCAGCCACGTCAGCGCTTAACGGATCAATTGAAGGAAGATGTAACGAAAGTATTATTTTGAAATAAAATAGTATATGAGGTATGAAAGTGAAATATTTTAAATATGTTGTATGAAGTTGTAATAGACCTCAAATCTGAGGAGATATTATGTAATTTACCCATAAATTTACTTATTATGATACAAGTGAATTGGTATTACTATATGATGATTTAACGATTTTTTGGTAGGCCAAAAGTTGAAGCTACAAGTATAAAGCCCAAATTCCTACTAGCTGAGGCCCTTGCCTCCAACTCCAAACCCAACGCCGCCCCCCCCCCCCCCCCCCAAAACCCTTGTCTCTCGTTTCACTCGAAAGCTTAGCTCTGTTCTCTGCAACCGGTGCTCTCTGCCGTTCCGCGCCGCCGAAGCTCACCGTCTTCCAAAAGACTTCATCATCGTGGTAAATTGTTTTTCTTATTGGGTGTTTGTTCTCGGTTCCGTTTCTGGCTGAAATTAAATTTATTTTTTCCTTTTTTTTGGCTTTTTTTTTCATTTTATTTTATTTTATTTTTGTTTAATTTCTTAAGCTTTGTTTGTATTTCCTTTTGCAATTTTTCAATTTGACTGTTGATATGCATAGATTTTCTGGGTTTTTATGTATTTTTTGAGTTTATTTGCTTACAACTTGGAGGAGTTTGCTGATAAAAATAATTTTGGGGCAAGGGTTTTGTAATCCTGCACCCGAAGCTCTGTTCGAACTCTGCTCCCCCAATATTGCTCGTATAAAAAATCGTAGTTTCGGAACTTGTCCTGGTTGCCAAGATGAGATTTTGAATAGTTTGGTCATTCATAGTACGAATTGTATTACCTCAGCGAACGTTTTGGAAGCTGTTTTGGCTGTTACTATTAGATTACGTGACCCGGGTTTCACTGAATTTGCAGAATCAGAGACGAATTGTTGTTGCGAAAAGATGAGTTTAATATCGCAGAATGTTCCTTCCGGTTTTAAAGCCAACAAGGCTAAAAGGGATGATGATGGCGCTGACGAGCCTTTGTTTCTGCAAGGAGATGAAGACAATGGGGATGGAGAAGCGATGGGTTTGGATATTATGAGGACGAAGAAAAGAAAGAAAGCGCGTAAGGAAGATGATGAGAAATTGGTGGTGGAACAAAAAGAAAAGGAGCAGCTGGAGGACTCATTGTTTGGCGCCATTAATTCCCCACTTGAGTTTGGGAAGGAGGATGAGGAGGAGGTCGGAGATGGAGCGGATTTGTTCTTTGTGGACCGTTCTGCCAATGGTGTGCGTTCGGTTGATGAAGAGGATGGAGAGTTATCAGAAGAGGAGACTCAGGAAAGGAAACCTGTGTGGGTGGACGAGGAAGAGGAGAAGGCCAAAATAAATATTGCTAAAGTTAATAGGTTAAGGAAGCTGAGGAAGGAGGAGGAGGAGAGTTTGATTTCGGGTTCAGATTATGTGTCGAGATTGAGGGCTCAGCACGCTAAGCTGAACCCAGGCACAGAATGGGCTCAACTTGATCGACAGTTGCGGGAGAGTATTTATTCTGATGATGAATCATCCGATGAACAGAATCAGGTAGCAGTGGCCCGTGGCTACAAAGGTGTAGACACTGTTGATGATCTCCTTCGAACGAATGAGGATCTTGTTGTGAAGAGCAGTTCAAAGTTATTACCTGGACTTCTTCAATATTCAGCACTTCTAAATGCAAATGCAGAGGAACCTTCAAATGGACCGATAAACTCAGTGCAGTTCCATAGAAACGGGCAGTTACTTCTTGCTGCTGGGTTGGATAGAAGGCTTAGGTTTTTTCAAATTGATGGCAAGCGAAATACTAAAATAGAAAGCATCTTCCTTGATGACTGTCCCATTCGAAAGGCGTCTTTTTTGCCTGATGGGTCGCAGGTTATTATTGCTGGAAGGAGGAACTTCTTTTACAGCTTTGATTTAGTGAAGGCAAAAGTAGATAAAATTGGTCCCCTGGTTGGTAGAGAGGAGAAAAGCTTGGAATGTTTTGAAGTTTCCCCTGATTCTAGTACAATTGCCTGTGTGGGCAATGAAGGCTATATCCTGTTGGTGTCCTCAAAAACGAAGGAATTGATCCAAACACTGAAGATGAATGGAACTGTTCGTTCTTTAGCTTTTACCAATGATGGGAAACAACTGTTGAGCTCCGGCGGAGATGGACAGGTCTACCACTGGGATCTGAGAACTGGAGCTTGCATCCATAAGGCTGTTGATGAAGGTTGCATAAATGGTACATCTCTCTGTACATCTCCAACCGGAACATTGTTTGCTGCTGGTTCAGACAGCGGGATTGTCAACATTTACAATAGAGAGGAGTTTTTGGGGGGAAAGAGAAAACCCATCAAGACCATCGAGAATCTTACAACGAAAGTAGACTTTCTCAAGTTCAATGGCGATGCTCAAATACTGGCCATTTGTTCGAGCATGAAGAAGGATAGCTTGAAGTTGATACATGTTCCATCATTTACTGTTTTCTCCAACTGGCCTCCGCCGAGAAGGTCCATACATTATCCCCGCTGTTTGGATTTCAGTCCCGGTGGAGGTTTCATGGCTGTGGGAAATGCTGCTGGAAAAGTGTTGTTGTACAAGTTGCATCACTACCATCACGCATAGAAGGAATGCTAAGAAAGCCAGTATATGGTCACCAGGATCTTGTTTCCTTCGTTTCAGAAGATTCGTTGCCCGTTCAACGACAATCTGATTGTATCATCCGCTGTATCAATGCAGAAATGTTTTGCAGTTTTTGACCGTTTATTTCTGTTCGAACTTCGAATGTGTTGCACCAAACTTTAATTGAAAATTTTGAATCATTTCTATGCCCATCGTAGTTGTTTTTTTTTTTTATCTCTGTCAGAAATTTGTGCACACATATATTCCGAGTCAAAGTGAAATAATGCATTTATTTATAAGAAAACTAGTTAGACATTAAATAAATAATTTTTATTTTGCATTTATTTTTTCAATAAATTGTAAAAGACTTGTTGGATACTTGGATGAATACTCATTATATGAATTTCTTTTTTGGTTCTACCTCCTATTTTTTATGAAGAGAATGAATCTTTTTATCGAAGGATCAGAAGGAAAAAAAAAGGGTCCGGACCTCAATTTACATGTAATTCTATTTTATAATTTATGTATCCGAATTCAAGTATGTATTTTTCTTAGGTATAAGTAGACATTTGTCACTCAGTACTACGGTTTGGTGATATTCCTCTTCGCTTAAAAGTGAGAGGTCTTATGTTTGAATCTTGTTAATGGTGAATTCGATACAAAATTAGGTTGTCTATTGTGTGGTTTAGCCGAACTTTTCCTCCCCTAATGTTAAAATGTTGATGTACACAAAAAAAAAGAAGAAGACATTTATATATAATAAATTTAAATAAATTAACAAACCTCCTAGCCCCGCCTAAATGCCTAGGCGCTCCTGTCTAGCGTATTTTAGAACCTTGTTAATCACAAATGGCCACTTAATTATGTTTTATTGCCACATATACAAAATAATATTAATATATTTTCAAAATATTATTGTCGAAATTTATGAATAAACAGTTACTGATAAAACAAAAGTTTTTCTTCTTTTTCGTTGTTATTTTTGGATTGTAATTTGACTTAATATTATTATCTATTTTGTTCTAAATGATGCATGGTTGTATTATTTTATTAATTCTCAAAATTGAGAGGTCAACAAAGAACAATATAGTCATCCTTTGGTGGGGATCGGGGTAAAAGGTTACGTGATAGATAACAAAGTTTAAGTGATTCATCCTCAAAACTAAGTTACATTCACTGTAGTGATTTGTATATATTTGATGTGGATTACAAAAGTGCTCTACAACAATATAGTATTTTTATAAGAGGTACTTGTCCCTCTTATATAGGCCCTTCGTGAGCCCCATAAATTATGGGCTCTCAAGTACTTCACAACTCTAGCATTAAATGAAATAAACGTATAAACATGACTTATTGGCTACTCCTCCATTATTCAATCGACACATGGAAATGAAGCGACATTTGCTCAGGGCTAATTGCAAAGTTTCCTAGGAATAGGCACCGAGCACTTCGCTCGGCCTTGAGCGGCCGAGGAAGCACTTTTCCGAGCACTAGGTTTGATAACCTTTACGTCCCTTCGTAGACTTTTGCTCTTATCGGTGGGCAATGCGTGACTTGGAGTTGATGTTTGGGCAGCGCTTTCTCTGGAGATTCTTGTCATAATGTTGTTAGTTTTGCCAACTTGCTTCAGTGGTTGAAAAGAACTTTCAACCACTTTCTAATTAAGCCCTCGTTTTCTTTGTCCATAGTCAATCCAGACCAATAAATAGTCATTTTATAGGGGTCGTCATTTTGTCCTTGCGATAGTGCTCCATCATCTACTTCCATTGGCTTGGCTCATAGGCTCATAGGCTCATAGTCGGATGGTCCTCAACGATCTTCACAGATGCTTCTCCGATCTTCCGAAGGGTCCTGGGACCACCCAGGTTCTGTAATGGATCCGCCCCTGCATAGGCTCATAGGCTCAAGGCTTTGATCATCTCTCCTCTCGTGGGCCTTCTCTCTTGAAATTTGATGCAATATAATGGATCTCATTCTATGATTCTTAGGCTATACTTTTCTGTAAAACTAAGGTCTACCACTGAGTTTGCTTTGGGGTATAATCTTATCATATAAATTACAAATTTTTTTATTTGAACCTGTATAACCTCATTCTACACCGAGTGTGGGCTGTGTGAGCTTATGGTGGCATGCATTGTGCTCGAGTCTTTGAGAACGAAGTACTATAGAGTTTCTTTTTGGTGTTCCCTTTTCTTGTAGAATTTAGTGTACGTACCATGTGTAATTCCTCATCGGAAGCCTCTGCCTCCGCCATGGGCAAAAACATTTCCTGAGAAAAGGCAAGTTGCGATGTATAATTTAGAGAATCTGTTTTTTTTTTTTTTTTTTATTGATGCTCCATTTTTATAAATTTTTAAATTAAGGTGCTTGAAATCTTGTTATCAACACTGTACATTCAATTACGGATCAAGGTTGGAGGCCTGGAGATCAATTAAATCAAACTAATTTAATGATAATTGTGAAATTGTTCTTATATATAAAAGTAATTTTTAATTAGAAACCGGTGATATTCGTTCGATTTTATTTTATATGACAAAAGGTCTACATCCTCTTTTGAATATATCATAAATTAATTAAGGATGTTTTATTCGTTTTGAAACTTGTTATATGTAGGAATCATACAGTATATGATGTTGGTGGTCACACTTATATGATGGCATGGTCAAAGGATTAGATGACCCATAGACAAAGGGTTTAAGGTGCGTTTGTTGCATCAGATTATCTCGGACTGGACTAATTTTAGTGACTCAGTTGGACTGACTTAGAATAGACTAAGCTGGATTGACTTAGTGAAGCGTTTGGAATAGTAGCGGACTAAAAAATAGGATAATTAGGCCTTGTTTGGCAGTTCAGACTGTATTGACTATTTCTGTCGGATATGATAAATATTTGTTGGATAATACTGACTAAATTAGTACTATTGAACAGAACGATCAAATCCCAAACTCCAAATCCAGTCCGTGATACAATTCGGTTCATCAAACATGGTTGGGTAACAAGTACATTTTAAATGAACTTGAGAGAATATTCCGGAAATTGCAAAGCGGGGGGCATTTGTGAGTGGCTTTAGTTGTGAATAGCTTGTATGTATGAATAAACATCCTGATAGCACTTGAAAGAAATCGTACCGATCTGCGAATTCACGAACGAAAATCGTGGCGTTTGTTGGATAAAGTCATTGTCGTTGCAGAAAGTAATAGGAGGCTTGAGAGTTGTGGGTGGAAGTGGTGGTGGTTGTGGTTGGATGGACAAGAGGTCAAAGAAGAAGACTATGATGAGATCGCAACATCGTTTCACCTCTTTGTCCAAGAAGCGCAGATTTCCTTTCTTAATCTCCAAGAAAGACTATCAAGTAACCAAGAAACTCCAACCAAACAATCCAGAAA
The DNA here is from genome assembly GCF_916048215.2 of Malus sylvestris. Classification (NCBI taxonomy): domain Eukaryota; kingdom Viridiplantae; phylum Streptophyta; class Magnoliopsida; order Rosales; family Rosaceae; genus Malus; species Malus sylvestris. The sequence continues at coordinate 33,008,493 of NC_062264.1, read as the reverse complement.
CCAAGAAAGAACACTATTGTGAGGCCGAGAAAGTTCAAGTTGCGTGGATTTCAACTATCTTCTGTTGGTTAGCGTCAGCTTGGCTTCTTTTTCATAAATAATTCTCCTTGGACTATGGATGTGAGAGAGTAACATAAATCTGAACTGATTTTCTCAAATTTACATGTGCGTTTATCTGCATGTTTGTGGTTGGGCTATTTAACCTAGTCAAACATCATTTCCAGTTCACTGTTTTGATTCATCTTCTACGCGCTTAATCCAAAACCAGCACTTGCTTCGATAAAGAGACATTATTAGCGCGTAAGGACGATGATGAGAAAGTGGCGATGGAGCAAAAAGAAAGGAGCAGCTGGAGGACTCGTTGTTTGGAGCCATTAGTTCCCCACTTGAGTAATGGTATGCTTTCGGTTGATGGGGAGGATGGAGAGTTATCGGAAGAGGAGACTCAGGAAAAGAAACCTGTCTGGGTGGATGAGGAAGAGAAGGCCAAACAAATATTGCTGAAGTTAAGGAAGCTGAGGAAGGAGGAGGAGGAGAGTTTGATCTCGGGTTCAGTTTATATGTCAAGATTGAGAGCTCAACATGCTGAGCTGAACCCAGGCACAGAATGGGCTCAACTTGATCGAGAGTTGCGGGATGGTAGTTATTCTGATGATGATCTCCTTGGAACGAATGAGGATCTTGTTGTGAAGAGCAGCGCGAAGTTGTTGTCTGGACTTCTTGAATATTCAGCACTTGTAAATGCAAATGCAGAGGAACCTTCGAATGGTCCGATTATCTCAGTGCACTTTCATAGAAACGGGATCTGAGAACTGGGGCTTGCATCCATAAGGCTGTTGATGAAGGCTGCATAAATGGTACATCTCTTTGTACATCTCCAACCAGAACATTGTTTGCCGGTGGTGGTTCAGACAGCGGGATTGTCAACATTCACAGTGGAGAGAGGAGTTTTTAGGGGGCAAGAGAAAACCCATTAAGACCATCGAGAATCTTACAACGAAAGTAGACTTTCTCAAGTTCAATGGCGATGCTCAGATACATGTTCCATCATTTACTGTTTTCTCCAACTGGCCTCCGCTAAGATGGTCCATACATTATCACTGCTGTTTGGATTTCAGTCCCGGTTGAGGTTTCATGGCTGTGGGAAATGCTGCTGGAAAAGTGGTGTTGTACAAGTTGCATCACTACTATCACTCATACAAGGAATGGTAAGAAGATCAGTTTATGGTCACCATGATCTTGATTCCTTCGTTTCAGAAGATTCACTTGCCCGTTCGTCGACTATCTGATCTGATTGTATCATCTGTTGTATCAATGGAGTCGTGGGTGGCAATTAGTCTAGAAATATAAATGCTTTCATGCCTTTCTTAATTCAGAAATGTTTCTGCAGCTGCTTTTCACCTTGATTTATTTTTGTTCTGAAGAATGTATAGCCCCAAACTTTAGATTTGAAAATTTTGGATCATTTCTTTATGTTCATCTTAGTTGTTTGGGAAATGATTTCACGTCATTTTTCTCCACATGCACGGCCCATGCTTATTTTTTACCGTTAGATCGAGTAAAGTACATAAAATCTACGGACAAAAGCAGAGGGCGGTGTGCACACCTATGTCACGATATTGAGATATCGGAGTCAAAAGTATGCATTTAGTTATCAATAGTGCATACATATTGTACAGAAAAGTTCAAAGAAAAGGAATGATGAAAAGAAATAAATAGGCATTTATTTATCGATTCGAAGTAAAAAATAAGTTGAAGCGGAGCCAGATCATAGCTCGTACCACAATTCGATTCATTGCGAAAACCGGCTTCCAATTTACAGAAGAAAAAAAAACTCCTGATAAAGTACTTGTGCTCAAGTTCGTGTCGCTGGCCCCAAGAGGAAACATGCACCAACTACGCTCTCCGGAACCTCAACTGCTGTCAAGTTAGATGTTCCGATTTCCAGCAACTGTTCCAAGAGGATTGTCAAGTACAAATTTCTGGAGCCACAACCTAACCTGCGCAGTAGTTTAATACACAAATCAGTCATACAAAGCATATTAAAGTACCTATTCTTTCTGATTATCATGACCTAGATCACCATTAACTCTGCAACTGAACATGCTTTTAACAAAAATGAAAAAGAAACCAGTGTTACCGACTCCTTTTGAGAGAGGTCAAGTAAATTACCAAGTTTTGGATCGTTCTTTGGAACTAAACCAATGAACCTGGTTATATGAAATTGCCACAACTGAACACGTCGCTAAATCTATAATATTCTACATTAACAATATCTTACTGATAACTCTCAGCTATCTCGTACAGCAGATTGGTCAACCCTGATCAAACACTTGCGGCAGCTTTAACATCGGAGTCTGTCTTCTCCTGGAAGAGGTTCAGTAAAAAAACGATGATAAGTAATACACAGACCGCTGAGTTTATAAGTAGCAAAGATGTAGAAGGTTGACTTCAACCCCTATACTAGTTCAGAGTAATAAAGATTGAAAAGTTTCAGCACTTCTTGAGCAGTAAAAGATGTCAGGGAATCTCTAACCAACTTAGGTCACAAATCTTGTTATACATCATGAAAGTTACAGAACCAGAACTATAATAAAATGAAAATTAAGGCAATTCCCTATATGTCCACTACAGACCTGAGATGGAAGGTCTTTTCGTATCTTCCGAGTGGGAGTCCTCATTGTCACAAACTCTTCCGCGGCTGTCGGGTGAATTCCAATTGTGGAATCTAAGTCTGCCTTCGTCAAGCCAGCTTTCACAGCAACTGCAAATCCCTGTAATTTAGCACATGTACTGCCACCTGAGCGCCAGAAACTAAAATCCTGATATGGAAAAAATAAAAAAAAAAACAAATAAAAGTGAAATGCACTGACCTGCACAATTTCCGGTGAATCTTCTCCACACATGTGTAACCCCAGAACTTTGTTTGTCTTTGCACAGACTATGAGTTTCATGAAGGTTCGATCTGGCAACCCCGAGACAGTAGCTTTTAAGGGCCTGAAGTTTGAAGTGTAGATATCAACGTCACCATACTGTTCTACAGCCTGCAAAAGTAACTGCAATTTAAGACAAGAAGCCAATTTCGCACAATTGCAGATATACAAAGATAATTTCCTCACCTGTTCTTCGGAAAGACCAACTTGACCAATTGGTGGCTGTGAAAACACAGCAGAAGGAACAGCTCTACTCGAAGCGGAAAAATATCATTAGAATATACACAATTCACACATTCGCTACTCTACTTGCATAGATTCTATGGAATACCTCCAAAGTTATAATATCAGGTAGCCAGGATACCTGTAATCAGGTTTTGTTGGTTCATTCAGAAAGAGTGTTTTTGCTATCGCCCCTCCCTCCATCAAAGCAATGGGAGTCAGATTAACTCTATCTGTAACATCTCCAATAGCCCAAATTGAAGGAACTTCTGTACGGGAGAATTCATCAACCTGAGAAGCAAACCAACTCAAAAATATTCAGAATATAACTCTATATCTCTTGCCCAGTTTTTGGTCACTTTTACCAGGAAAGCATCTAACAAAGAAAGCAGAAAACAAAGCAAAGCTTAAACATATCAAGGAACATTACCTCTATTGCCCCATTCTTGGACAGTTTTACACCTATGGCTTCCAATCCCAAATTCTGCATTGCAGCACAAGTTTGAATTACTAACCCATAAACAATACATCTTAATCATTGAACTGTCAGTATTATATTTGCAGAGTGCCACAACAAGGCATGAAGTCCCAATCAAATATTTCTAGACAACCGTCATTCATTTGGTGGATTGTTACACCTATGCCTTGATGGTGAATCTTTAACTATAAACTAGATATTTCCAAGTTCAAACCTTTGTATTAGGCCTACGTCCTGTCGCAAACATAATGTGTGAGAACCCTTCAATTGTTCCTTTGTTGGTCTTCAGGGACAATGAACCATCAGCTGCCTTTACAATAGCCTGAGGGGACTCCTCTGTGTGGAACTCGATTCCTCGCAGAGCCATCTGCTCTTGAACAAAATCTCTAACCTGCATGGTTACAAAAACACATATTACACCTTCAGAACGAGACTTCAATCACGAAAATGTGTAACCAAACCAATACTAGCAATATGCATGGTTCCTAACCTCTTCATCAAAACCCCTTAAAACTTTCTTCTGCCTTATAAATACATGAACGTCACTCGTCAAACCATTGAAGATGCCAGCAAACTCCACCGCGATATAACCACCACCAACTATTGCTATTTTCTCAGGCTTGGTAGGCAAATCAAGGGCAGCATCAGAATCTATTGCATATTCACTTCCGGGAATTTCAGGAATGAAGGGTCGCCCCCCAACCGAAACTAGTATATGTCTCGCAGAATATAGCTTCCCGTCTACATCAACCGTGTGTGGGTCCACTATCTGTGTCATTGGTGACAAAAAACACAACATTAAGAACAACATTACAAGTATATCTATATCTATAGCTTTGCATACTTTACAGAGAAAGAGTTTTTCCCCTGCCACACCTTTCCGCGGCCTTCGATCAAAGTGACATTTGCATTTTTAAGAACGTTTTTGTAAATCCCGGTGAGCCGCTGTAACTCAGCATTCTTGTTAGCTAGCAATGTGCTCCAATCATGCTTTGGCTCAGTCTCATATCTCCATCCAAACCCATTACTCTCTTCAAACTCATGAGCAAATTTCGAAGCGTAAACTAGTAGTTTTTTCGGTACACATCCACGAAGAACACACCTTCATTAACCAAAAACAAAAAACTCAGCAAAAAAATGAAAAAAGAAAAAGCAATAACATTTCACAGAACCCAGAATCCAAAATTGTTGGAAAAGCTGAATAATTCAATTCCCAAACACCCAATTGGGCTCCAAAAGTTAAAGACTTACGTGCCGCCGACGCCGCCGGTGGTATCGGAAGAGATGGTGGAGAAGGGGAGCTCGCAGACGGCGACTGAAGCTCCAAAATTGGCGGCAAAGCGGGAGGCGCGGACGCCGCCACTGCCGGCACCAATAGTGAAGAGGTCAAAGTCGTAGTGGCGAGTGGAGTCGGCGCCGTTTCCGGAATCGGAGGCGCGAATGGAGAAGTGGCGGCGGGAGTTGAGGTGGTGGTGGGGGTGAGAGGTAGAGGTGCGGCGGAGGTGGGAGAGAGAGGTAAGGGTTTTGGGAAGAGAGAGAAAGGAAGGGAGTTTTTTGGAGAAGAGGAGATTGTGGAGTGCCGGGGAGGAGGAGATGGTGGTGGTGAGCTTTGGGGTGGATAGAGAGGTGGCCATGATGAAAACGTAAGCGCCCCAAGCTTTTGGAACTTTGGTGGCTTTGCTGCTTAAATAGGGCAGTCGTGTTAATGTTATTTTCGTGTCAAATTTTTACTCGTCAACATCGTCGGGTTATTTTAAAAATTCAAACCCAAATAAAATAAACGTATTACGTGAGCCGATCCGTTTGCATTCATTAAAAACAATATATATTACTTGAATATATAATCAAATAAAACAATCATATGAAATTACAAAATATTAACATTGAATTCGTAAAAATCCACAAATAATTTCAAAACACATCATAGCACTACAAAATATCAAATGTATGTGCAAAATGAAATTTTTGCTTTCAACTTTGTGGAGTCTTTCTCAAAAGGAGGGGAGGTTGATGTAGAGACTCTGGACATGGTGGAGATGCTGTGATGTGGGGCCGCGATGGCGTATCCGTTCACATATGATATTACAGTCCTGTTCTCTTAAGGTTCTTATTTTGAGGAGTTGTGAGGATCAAATCTATATTAGTCACAAGATTATATGCAATTCAACCTAAACGAATATAATTTTATGGCTAATATGCAATTGGTCGTTACAAATTCTCAAAATAGGATTCCCTACACCACCGCCTTTGAGGATTCATTTGAAAGTGACTCTTTAGCATTTCTCATATTATTCTTTAAAATTTTAACCGCTGAAGTGACAAAAAATGTGCCCCAATTTAGAGAATGTCTTGTCAAGAATTGTTGATTGGGGCTATTCAGAGCCAGATGGTTGTAAATACGCGTAACATTGTGATCTGGAAAGCTTCTCGATAACAATGCTGCTGCAGATAGCCCATTACCATGTAAGCGTCCAGTTTATGGCTCGAAGAGAGTTCGGGTGCCACATTTTCGCACTACTGCAATGGTAAATGTTTAAAGCTTCTCTTGTTACCATGTCTGATGTGCTGGGAAGGAATTGTCCAAGGTTGCAAAACATACACATTTCCTTAAGTGGTTTACAAACCATAGGGATTAAGGTGAATCGAATCTAAACCATAGGATTAAACCGTAGGGGCTAATTCGAAATCTGGAACCACTGATTTACCCTCGAATCCATTTGCTCTGTAGTAAGCAAGATACGAACGAACGCTTACTTCCCTGTAAATAGGCTGGTCTCCAGAAAGAATCTCCTTGATTGGTCCAATGGGTTTGATTCTCTCGGTTGCACTTGGATAGAAAAAACATACAGCTGATACTCTAGGCCCCGCTGTTCCTGCCAGTACCCTATGCACTACGCTTTTGAACTTGCCGTTGGAGATAAACTGCGCACAACATTGAAGATAAATGAGTTCTCATGCAAGATGATCTTTGTAGTTTTGTGTCTCACTCATCACGTGATTTTGACGTTCATGTTATGTCTCTCTCATTATGTATGAAATCGAGAGAGGGGATGTATGAAATCGAGACAGAAAAGTTTCTTCTCAAGGAATTAGGATGATGAAGAATAATGTGTTTCTCTGGCCCTCTCTTTACATGAATCAGACTGGTGATGAAAGAGACATGGAGAGGACGTATGAAACTATGACATTAAAGATCTATTTTCGACGAAATAGGATGATGAACTTACTTGCAGAAGATCACCAACATTGGCCACGAGAGTTCCTTTAGTTGGAGGAACATCAACCCAATGACCTTCGTGGAGGACTTGCAGGCCGCCAGTTTTGTCTTGTAAGACTACGGTAAACGAGGAAGGATCTGTATGCCTGGAAGTGTTGAGGGTCAGCTTGGGTTCTGGACAACTCGGGGAGTAATGGAGCACCAGACTTTCAGCCTTCAGGAACTCTCTGCGTTCCAGGTAGGCAGCGCTAAGCCCCAAGGCCTCCGATAGCAAACCGGACAGTACATTTCCCAGGTTCTTCATGTGTTTGGTGTACTCCTGCACCGCCTCTCTGTGAATCAAACCAATCTCTCGTCAGATTATCCGGTATGTTATGTGATTAGACTTTAACATATATGTACAAGCAGCTTGAGGAGTATGTACCTGCAAACCGATGGAATGTTCTCAGGATCCAATGGACCGTCCAGGAAATCAAACCCTACCGAGTCTCTCCAAACTGCTGCTTTGGTTGCCAACGGTTTTACACTGCTGTAGTATGCCACTTTTTTATTATAGTCACGAGAATACCAGTCCATCCTGTCCTCCTTCGGCTGCTCATGAAATCGTCGAGACCCTTCTAACGCCTTATCCATCGCCTTCTCCGGAACTCCATGGTTAACCATTTGAAAGAACCCCCACGTTTCGCATGCTTCACGAACCTCCTTCACAATCTGCGGACGCCGGAAATCTTGATCAAAGCCCTCAAAATCTATGACAGGAACTCGTAACTCTGTATTTTTTATTGCCAAATCTGAAAGTCTATCTGCTGGCTGGATGAACATCCTGGGGAGTTTTGTCAGCCCTGTGTCCACAAGTCCTTTTACTCCAGCTTTTGTTTCCTCAAAATCCTTCATATCCTTGGCTATGTCATAACTCGACAGTCCGTTTGCCATCTTCGCAAGCTGGGGAATGACGCAGCGGAAGTATGTTAGACGCTCGGCAGATGTGATTAAAAGAAGCAGAGAATATGAAACAATTTGATGAGAATAATTGATTTAAAGTAGTACCTTTTGATTGAAATATTTGAAGAATATCAGAATGTTGCTTTGATACCGATGAGTCGATGACTTCAGTACTGTAATTCTAACTGAGAGGGAAGGGACTTTAAGACTCCAAACTGTCATTACATTTGCAATACATTTGGAATTTGTATTAATTTATTTGGCATCTTAAAATAGTAAGGGAACTCTCTTGAAGTGAGACTCATGAACTCTCTTAGAGTGGGCTCTCTACTGACTCTCTGCTACCTCACAGTTTAACGTCAATTCCTATGCCAATATTATAAAACATTGTGCCGATAAACATGAAGTGGCAGAGAGTCCATGAAGAGTCTCAGCTTTTTAGCATTTCTCTTTGATAAAATAATTGGGGCTCAGAGAATGTGTACACTACAGATTGGCCCACTGCAATTTAGATGAATTTTTCTAATTGAGCATGCAACATGTTTAAGAAATCCCTCCCCAAACCATGCTTGCATTTTTAATTCCTTAACAAAAGCTGACTGCACAATGCATGATAAACGGTTGAGATGAATTGATTCCTAAGATCCTCACAAAGAGAAATCTTGGTGTTTGTTCAAGCAGAGGACAACCATAGTTGTTGCAAAAAATGAAAGTCATACGAGGGTTTGGGAATGAATGGAAGTGGAAGTGGAAGTGGAAGTGGTCATGGTGCTTAAGACTTGAATATTACATGATGAAAATGGTGCTTAATCACATGAAAATGCATATAATATTCTTCACACCCAATTCCTTTTTAGTTGTAACTTGTAAGAACTTGTAAGGTATGAAAGAATGCAAGCTCGTTTGAAAATGCTTCTTTCAAAATCACTTATATTAAAAGCACAAAAATAATTTTAAATGCAAATGCTTCACTAAAAGCACTTAGACCATCTCCAAAGAAAATGTCAAATATGTCCAATGGGACTAAAAGAAATTCAGGTGTTCTCTAATGGAGATGCCATATATGATGTGGTTGCTTTCTAACAGTCTTTTTTGACACACCCGGACCCAAAATATTCAAACAACCGAATTGAGCTATGCTGGACTACAAATGGAGGAAGGTGATGAAGGCATAAAGTGATGGTAATGTGGAAAGTGCAAAATAATTTAAATCTGAAGTAGGCATGTGAGCGGGTTGAAACATTTATCACACAAGTAATGTCAGAGTATAAGTAAATTGCAATAAAAGATAAAGTAAGAGCATTTTATACCAAACGGAGTCTTCTTCCACGTTAGCATAAGTAAATTGCAGTAAAAGATAAAAGTAAGAGCATTCAATACATAACCATTTTCAGCAATCCATATACGGAAATGAAGCTCAGAGGAATCGAACTCAGAAAACCATAAGGAAGCAGTTTAGGGTAGTTTGAAGCCTTACCTTCGCCGTAAACGGAGATATTATCGCCGGGAAAACTAGAGTCGCGACGGAGCTCGCGGTTTCAATTTCTCAGGAAACAGGGGAAGTATGTGGTTTTGTTGGGAGGAGAGGGGTATCGTAATGGTGGTTTAGGATGTTCCATCGCTGGAGATCGGCGGCTCCACCGCCGTCTGTATTTTTGGGGTGTGCAACGGGGAAGACGAGAGAGTTGGGAGAGGGGGAAAGAGTTTTGAGGAGTTCGGGAGAAAAGTGATATGGAGTGACAGAGAGTTTTGAGTGTGGGCAGTGTTACAGTGTGGAGTGCACCGGGGGAAGCAGGACTCCCACGCGGGTGGGTCCCGCATGACATAAACCCAACAAAACTAAATAGTGAGATTGCTCAAATGCCCTCCAACTTCGTAGTTCCATAGCTCTGCTTTTTGTTTCATCTGCGTCTACGACGAGTACTACGAAAGTATGTGTGTATATGTATTTGGATCAAGCCTAATTAATAATTAATTAGGCACAAATCTTAATTATAAAATACTTACGGAGATAGGTCTACTTGCTTACTTGCTTAACAAACCTAACAAATAAGTCATCAACATTACAGTCTGCAACCCATAAGCAACCCACTACCATTTTGCCTCTCATTAGGAAATGTGCTTAAATCGTCTGATTTACATCTCATATTCGTAAAAACACATACCACCTAAAAAAACGAGAAAATGGACAAAGAGTGACAATGACTCAAATGTCCACGTAGGAATTCCATGTATGATTTCCACTTAGCCCGTCAGGGGCATTTTCATTCGTTAGGGAATAGAATAAGATTGAATTTGGGATTGGACGTGACAATTCAACTAGCCACATTAGTCATCAAATAAAGTTTTGACATATTATATTTGATATCTCCTTTAGAGATGCTCTAAACTTATAAATGGTTATTTGAAATTATTTTTAGTTATTTTAAAAACACTTTCAAATAAGTCATCAAATAAATCTTATTCTCCAAATTAAAATATAAAAGAAAACAAGTAGAAAACTTGATTTCAGTTTAGAAAAGTGTTATTGGCACTCTAAAAATCTCATTCTACATTCCTCACAAGTATATTTTTCTTTCTAAATATAAAAAGTTTGTAGAATAAGATTTTTGGAGTGTCAATAACAATTCTTTCAGTTTATCATGATTTAATAAAACATCAAGTAATCAGGCATTGATATTTAAAAACTGAGACTGAGAATATAGTGGATAACACAAGTACACAAGTTTGATTCAGAAATGGGAAGCTTTTACTACAAAACATGAACTAGAAATTTTTACATTCCTCCATCATTTGAGGAACACTGGTGTTTGGCTTAAAGGGACAATCCTGACTCTTCGTCCTCTTCGAGGGAGGAAGTATAGATAAAGTAGAAGGTCCAAATGAGACCAAACACACCAAAGAGGATCCAACCAAGAAGGTTGTTGCTCAATCCGAATGGAAGCCCTGTTCCCTCGGTGCTCAGCCTATCGTCCACCAAAGCCATGGCCGGGCTTGACATGGTCGCCGCCATAGCTGCGGCCGCCAAAGATGCACCCTTGGCCATGTTTGAGTTGCTCTCCTTCTTTCCTTCCATGGAGCAGCTCACTCTTCCCTTTCTTGCAAGTGACGGCAAAGCTGAAATGATATTCAGAAACCAATTAGAAGAAGAAAAGAAATGTAAAATCAAATGTCAACAAGTCTCGTAAAAAGGAAATATCACTGTGACGGTATATCATACCACTCACAATTAAAGAGAAAAACTTTCTTAAAACGACAATTAAACCGTTCATGTGCTGTTATATGAGAAAATTTAAATGTACAACTATACACCAGAGTTGAAATACCGCTAAAGACGCACATCTGAGGTGTAAATAAGTTTCTCTCGTAATCAAGAAGCAAAGAAAGCAAGTGTTACCCAAAACAGTTGAGGATGGAGCCCCAACAGATGGCTTGTGCACAAGGCTTGCCCTAGTGACCGACGAGGCTGCAGAGCTAGCAGTAATGGTTGCCATTTGTCCTTAGTTTTGGAGAACTCTAACAAGCTTATGGGAAATCTGCAGTGGAACTGAGCCTATGACACAAGTTGCAGTTTCATAGGGGTTGTGCAATTCACAGATTAATATGATTGGGCCAGAGTCTGCCCCGCGCATCACATAGGATGGATAGATTGGCATTTGGCAGCCCCTCATTAGATATCCCCTATCGGATACCACCCAACCATTTTTCTCCACGTGTCACATAATCCCTCAAAAGTCCAAATTGCCCTTTCTTTAGGAAAAATAGTAAAATCGAAGAAAACTTTTATGATACTCATACAATGTTGTAGCCTCATCTCCTAATAACGTAATAAGATGTAGAGAAAAATACACACCTGATACTGAATTATTGATACGAAAGGTAAAAGTTGCGGTTTAATTGTATCATGTAAGTTACTCACCTAGCTTAACTTGGTTTTCAGTAGTAATTTCGCTCGGAAAAATCAATAGGTTCAGATAATGAGTTTACAACTAATGTAATAGCAAATAACAAAATGAATGTGTCTATATTGAAAGATGTTTTGAAACGGTGTAGCTAACGGATCGAAACAAGTTATGTACACAAACTACGGACCAGCAATACAAAATCCCGCCGGGATCTTATTAACTCCAATTATTTCTACACTTTTGTACTCGGCTACTAGAAGATTTATGGCCGGAAAAATTTGGGAAAAATTGGTCGGAACTTTGCATCGAAGAATCGTTGAAGAAAGAATTGTGTGAAGCAGTGCAGGTCCACGAGCAAGAAGCAACTACTAATCTGGTGCATGTGCTTTTCAACCACCCTATGCATGAATGTTGCACCGTTGCAGATAAGAGTCGTCATAGTTGACATATTTTCTCCAATAATCCTTGTACCTCGCAATCGCTATGTCCAACCATGGCTTCATGATTCCATCATAGTGTATTACTGCCGCTCGATCAATGTCAGCACGAACCACACCTGAGTTATAACCCAGCCCAAGGATGTGCCACCGCCTGTCCAAAGCTACCGTCTGGTTATAGAAGGTGATCCAACCTAAGGGCAAACTCCCAGCCACCCACAACGGCCTCTTGTAACCCTGCAACCAAAAACGCAGCAAAACAAGCATTGGATTGTGTTTTCATAACAACGTTCAAATATCCACAAGTGGAGATGTATGTACTGTGCCGTGAACCAGACCATCACATTCCCAAATGTTAAAACCCGAAAAAGAAAATACTTCAAAAATTGTAAAGTAGAAGTTCATATTGTACCGATTTCAAGTACTTGTCGTAGAGTGTAGTCAGATCTTTTCTCCTCCATTCTTGAAGGTCAAACAAATTCATCCCAAATGCCCATGTGCATGCATTGGCATCAAACCTTTTTGCCACAAATGGATCTGAGAAGTTGATGAATGTATCCATCCGAAGGAAGGAAGTTTCACTCTCCCGACAAGTCTCAACTGCTCCATTTACTTTTCCTTTCATATCAACACTCCATAGCTTACTTAGATCCTTTTGCACCACCACATCATGGTCAAAGAGCACAATCTTATTCAATGCTGGGAAGATATCTGGCAGGTAGAAACGGAGGTGGTTGAGTTCGGAAGAATATCTAGGGTCACTGGAGTTTTGCCTTAAACTTGTATTGTACTTGGTAGACAACCATTCAAAACTATCAATGCTCTGGACTTGGATTGTGGCTTTTCCAGGAGGATTTAATAAGAACCACATTGAGATTGCTGGAAAATTGAGTGCATCAGTCACAACATGGAAAACAATCTTCTCTGGTTTCTGCACATCATTATGCCAAAAGTAAAAAAACAAGTCAACAAGCTTCCATGCTATACTGATATAGTGTCTGTTTTCATCTGAAACCTCGAAGGAGAACATGAAAATTATGGCCTGGATTAACTATCATGGTTTTCGGTTAAGCTGAGTGAATATTTTGATTCTCCACTTTAGTCAAAAGAAAAATCAAATGGGGGTTCGGAAATTAAATAAGAAACTTAGAACGGAATACTGAAAAGGCTGACTCAAATTACCAAGGCAGTGGAAACAGTGGAGTTCACAACCACTGTACATCCCAGAACATTGTCGGAGAAAACAGCATAATGATAGAGCTTTGAATCATGCAACTTTTGCTGGTTAGGAAACTGCCTGTCCTTGGGAGCCAGAGCAAAGTATTCAGCAGTCAGCTGCATAGAAAGACAATGAAGGCCTTTTGGGGTTGTGCTTGAAGCGAGGCTGAAAAGAAAAGAGACTTGCTTCTTCTGCGACTGAATTTGCTCTTCAGCATTCTGAGTCATAGCACGAAGCTTTTTGGACATGGAAGAGCAGTCTGGGTATGTACGCCTGGCTTTAGATAGTGAAGACTCCATCTTTCTCATTCTCTGTAAGGCACTGCAATTTAATTTGTTTTAGAGAATTTTAATGCTTTGTGACTAAGTGAGAGCTCAAAATGGTGTTCCCCAGCCTAAAATGTTTACTAACATAACTATTACATACTACTCTTTTGTCTTTCAGATTAATTTTTGTTTCAACATCTTTTGTTTTTCTTTCCCTTCTGTGGGGTGGAACATACTTGGAAAGTAATGGAAAAGGGGAAAATAAAAGAGATGAATAGTTATACCTCTTTGATAGATCCGAATCCTTGGTGGCTCCACCAATTGCTCGTTCCACCTCTTTGATTTGCAGTTTCAACTCCTTCACTAAACTTGACTTACTGCTTGGTGGTTCAGAACTCAAGTATGCTTTAGCTCTAATCACTTGATCCTTCATCTCATTTATCTTCTTTGTAACTTTCTGTAAATTCGAATGTGCATTCTGATCGTGTTGAACTGCACGATTAGGTCTTACATCTTTCTTCCGTCTTATTCTCTCATCTATTACTTTCCGCGACTGAGAGTGTACATTCTGATCTTGTTTGTTCAATTGCTTCTGTAATAAAAACCATATAAATCAAAATACAGAATGCAGAAGGTACACCTTGCTACAATGATTTGTCACAACAAATTCTGAAATTGCGGCGATTTAACAATTATATAAAAGTATCAAACTTTGGGGTTTCTTAATACCTAAAATGCACAAACTTGACCCTTAAAACTACGTACTCCAATACATGTAACAAACAACTTCTACTGGATTATAAAAGACTACATTTTTCTCTTTTCTTCTCATTTTTTCTATCAAATCTGCTCGTCATATAATCGCGGCACAAAGCATACCTTTCCCCTAGACATGGATGATACCTGTCTCTGCTGAAGTTGCTTATCTCCTTTGTTGCTCTCGTATTTGGTTCCTGATATTTGCATTACGCAGACACACAGTAAACAATGTGAGATTGAGAAAGCAGTATATAAACAAAAAGAATACAAACACCAGTCAAAATACACTAACCATTTGTAGTTCTTTCCAACATATCAGTAGCGTCCCCAACATTTCCGGATTCCTTATCAACATGATCCTTTTTAAGAGTATAATTAACTGCAGAAAGCAAATATGTGTCTTCATATAAAACTTTTCTCGGCTCTTTCAAGCCTTCACTCGATTCCTAAATCACAAAAGCATATCAAAAATCAAAACCACAGATTGTAAAACAATCAACTGATAAATTCACATTGAATCCATATCGAAATCAATTCATCCTTCACTACCTGCTCGACGCTAAGTTTCACACTATCAGTCCTGTATTTCTGCGCCAACAAAACAAAACCCACCTTCAATCTCCAATTGGTTAACAAAAATAAAAAAAATTGTAGCTTCAAAAACTTATAAATTTACAATCTTTAATCTTAAACCTCCATAAAGAAACAATTTTTCATAATTTGACTAAACCTCCCGGCATCAAACAACACAGACCCTGAACATTCAAAAGTTCATTTTCTCTCACTTTCTCAGCAGCCAAACACCACACAATAAAATTACAAAACAAAAAACCGAGATTTGGGATGAAGGATTCATACAATATTCGATAAATCCTCTATGGATTCGTTCCGCCCTGCAAAGCCACAGTTCACGAATCAGTCAGTCTCCACAATCGAACAAAGTCATACAGATATTTACAAATGCACCACTGCATCAGAATTTCATATTTACAATTAGGCGTGAGATTTTTGAGCCTCTGGGAGACGAAGACGACGGGCGTGAAAACAGAGACGCATAGCAGAGCGAGGATGAGGATCCTCTGGCATCGACGAAACAGCTTCATCAATGGCGGTTAGGGTTTTTCTCAGTCCCCCAACAGCACATTTCACATATTTTTCTCAGATCACAACCGAAAAAAATTAAATCCAATGCTTCGATTACAAGATAACGAACCGGAATTAAAAAATAAAAATAAAAACAGCAGGAAGAAGCGAGAAAAGGAAGATATCGGTAAAAATCTAGGGTTCTGAATCAGTCCCCTTGATACTTTGCGATTCTAGAGAGAGAGAGAGAAAGAGAGAGAGAGAGAGCGAGAGGAGAGAGAGTGTGCGTGTTTACGAAATAGCTTGTTCCGCCATGTTCTTGTTCTGTGAGGGATGTGGGTTTTTTTTTTTTTGGTTTTCTCTTTTTGGAATACATTTTTTTTTTGGATTTTGTTTTGAAAACCAAAAAGGGAAATCGGATATTTTTATTTTTCTTTTTTTGATCAAAATTTTTATTTTTATTTTCTGAATGGGGGCTTGTTATTGTTGTTACGCGGGATTGGGAAGGCAGGGAATGTAGGATGACGAAAGTGACGGTGACGGTGGGGTGGGGTCCACGGTGGATAATGCGGACGACGGCTACTGATCGTTGATTAGTATGACTATTTTGTTTGTCTGAGAGTGTGGAAACGTGTAAGAGTGGGATGGTGGCACGTTATATTCTGTTGTAGGTGACAACAATGAGTGCGGCTGACAATCATTATAAAATTGATTAAGCGTAATTTTCAGGTTAATCATTTGTTTGTGGAAGAATTTGTTTATGTGTTTTCTCCTCATTAATGGATAATGATCATCGCCGGATTATTTTCTTAGAGATTCTGTGATCCTGGTTGTTGATTATATATTATGTGATCAGAAATCATTCTAAAATTTAAAATTTAAAATCAAATATAAATAGTACTTAATGAAAACTGACCGCACGATGTACGATGAACGATCACGATCACGAAATCCTCAGAAACCCTAAGAAAATGATCCGGCGAGGATCCTTTTTCCTGATTAATTATGTTACTCTTTAATTCTTGTAACCAAAAATAGAAAGAATTAATTGATTTCCTAAATGACTGTCATGATTATGTTTTTTTTTTCCAAAAGTTTCATTGATATTTTCAATGATATTTCCAAAACTGTGAGTTTTGGAAAACAATTTTCTTTCGTTTTTTTAGTTTAAAAATGATAGAATAATTTATACAAATTTATCTAAATTGTGGGAAGGAGGGAGAAATTGAACTCACGACGTATTTTCTTTCATTTGATCCATTTTTATGGTCTTTAAATTGAATAATACAACCACAACAAGTGGTCTAGTGGTAACGACGCAGACTGCAGCTCCCTAATAAACAAAAAAATATGGGAGATTCCGGGTTCGATGCTCAAAGCTGATGAGTCTCTCTAGGCTCGGAATGAATGGATAATTATGGCTTACCACCAGTTATCCTCTTTTTAGAAGAATTTTTTTTTTTGAATAACACAAAAGAGAATGAAGAAACAAAACCATACAAAGTGCATAAAAAGAAATAAAATAAGTCCGCAAAAATATTTTCTAGTTGGTTAATTATGTCTCAACAAATTTGTTTTACTTAAGAGTCCACGTTAAGCACTGAAACATGCATTTAACAATGATTATCAATTGGAGTTGAGATCAAATTTTGCCCGAAAGTTAACAAGCTGAAATGATGAAAACGTATTCGTCAACCATCGCGTGGACTAGTTTGTCTTTGTCGTCCTAAGTCCTAACTGTTGTCGTAGGTGATCCAACTCCAACCTAGCTGTTTTTTTTTTGGTTTTAACTTAATGTTGCTTAGTATTATGGTTTAGTACTACTCTTCTTCATTTGATGTAAGAGGTCTTAGGTTCGATTCTCGCTAAAGTTGAAGTTGAACCACATTACTATCGTTTGTTTAAAATAAAGAAAAAAAGGTTTTTAACCCTAATTTCGAAAGTTTTTTTCAATCTTGAAATTGGATTGAGTGAATTCCAAGGTTCGAATAATCTAAACAATTTCATGTCAAAAGCTGACATTTAAATGTTCCTTGAGACTAAAGCAATAATAAAGACACGAATCCGTGTTTAATGGTGGAGATTTAATTGATAAACCATTGACCCATTTCATTTTTGTTGGTAAAAAAGGATCTTAGTTTCGATGCATATTTGAGTCAAGTCAGATGGTAAAGATAGGGCGTTGCCTTCTTGCATTCAAGTTTGAATTTGCTTTTGTGCAGATTAGAGTAGTTTACCAAAACATATTCCATCCTAATTGGTGTAAGGGAGTTCTGTTAAGTTGGATGACCCATGTTTGAATCTTTCATTGAACGAGCTCTTTTGCAAGGGGTGTTGTAAGCTTGTAGTTCAATTGGTTAGACGTATTTCCCTTCTTCCAATATCGCTTGTATAAATAAACTTACTAACTCGGGTTCAGTAATGTATAAGCTAAGAAGTTTATTTACTTTAAAAAACTTTTATTTTAGAAGTGTAATTACGTGACGAGAAAGATAAACCGAAGTGGTGATAGGAATCGATACTCCATGACTCATCAACACTGACAAACAGCGATACGACCAAAAAGGACCGAGATTTGTAGCCTGAAATGAAATGGGTGAGGGACCTCATTGCTTTTGCTCAAGTTTTTTGACTTTAAGCCTGGAAGCGAGGTACTTTTTTCAGGTAAAGGGGAAGAGTGTCACATGGTTCATGTAACACATCTAATCATTTTAAATTTAATTTGAAATACTTGAAGATCTCGTGTCACCTACTTTCGTACATGATAGTAATTAGTGTTTGAAAGGTCGGCAAGAAATTGGATCCATGTGACTAATAATTTATATAAATATATATATGAATGTGAAATAGAATTTGGGAACGTGACATATAGTATATAGTGTAGTGTATATACAGTGAGATTTATAATTAATTTATGGAATGTTTCGATACTATTATAGTGAACAAAACGTATTAATATGTTATTAATATAAATATAAATATATATATTGATGATGTGTACATCTAAATTACATATTAATAAAACTTTTATTTGTCAACCAAAGTGAAAAGATATTTTTATTTTCTATCATAAAATAAAATCATGGAGGATAAAGTAATTTTGTACAAACTTAATTTTACAGTTTTTTTTTTTTTAAACATCACATATATATGATTCTAACAAATCTCTAATTTAAAAAATAAAAAGAAAAAGAAAAACTCATCCTCATTTCCACGTTCTCTCTTTCTCATTTTAAATATAAAAAATAAAAAATTGTTCACACACCCACAAATGTGTAGGCATATGCTAGTTCTTAATAAAAAAATGAATGTATTGTATTGAAATTTCCAAATGACAAGAAAATTCAATTTATTTCAATTTGCTCCTCGAGATTGTAACAAGGCCGCGCATGCGGTTGCTCTTCTGTTGGTAGGGAGAATGCTAGTGTCCATGAAACCGATTTGAACTCGGTTGGTTAATCTTTTAGCCCCTGAGGCAGGTGTTGATATGCATCTTTGATCAACTATATATATTTATATAGAGGGAGAAAGTAAAAAGAGTGAAGCTTTCATAATACCTAAATTGTCCTTTTCCCGTTAAGAATTTCAAAAGTTCATTATTTTTCAACAGATATTTTAATAAAAAATAAAAAAATAAAAGTCAATTGTTACACGCGTATGAGTGTGGCGAGATGCTAGTTTCCAACAAAATCAACCAATCTGTTGAGGAAAAAATTCATTTAACGCGCTGAAAATATTAAGCAAGTTACATGTATGTGTGGATGGTGTGAGGGAACAACCATTTTATGCATTTCTTAATCCTTAACATGTATGTCATTAAGACATTAACAATTGCATTTCAAAGCATCTTGGTTTTCTGTAAAAAGACCATCTTGTTAGTTGTCTTGACTAATTTCTTGTGGTAGTCGCCACTCCTACCACTCCCGCCTTGATTTCCTCTACTTAATATCTCACCAAACGTATTAATTTGGCTATGATTATCAAAAGAATGAGTTTGTTGTGAATGTTATTATCGATATTAATAGCGTTTATTTCGCGTACTTAGTATGTTAGGAATGTTATTATCCTTCCTATTCAAGAGGAATCATAATCAATGATTCTATTTTTAACTAATTGGAAATATATGGAATGGAAAGTAATCAAGATTTAAATATATAACGGGTCTTGTCAAAGACGCTCCAAATGATTCATTCTATACTCTTCCAAATGTATTTTCACTTATATTTTTATATGTTTAGGGTACAGGATGATATTTTTTTTAGTGCCTTTGTCAACTCCCTATATAATACCATTATTGTTATAGAATTAGTGGATGAATAATAAATGCCCACTCAAAATTGTAAAAACTTAGTAATAGTGACTAATAATGTTTGATACTTTCAAAAATATCATCATTATATTTTGATGGTTGTAGTTACGAGAGTCGCTCTATAAATAGAGCACTCCGTCTGTTATCAAACATATTGCGAAAGAAAGCAAGAGAAATAATATCAGTATCCCTCCGTCTCTTTATCTGCCATCATTTTTGTGTTATAGCTACTAAAGTTATAGTGTGATATTTTGCACCTGCTTCGCTCCTGTCCTTAGAAAGGTTATCTCTCTAAATTTTGCCTATTTATAACACGTTATTAGTACGAATCTCTAACCTTAAATAGTTTCCATCTACCTTCACCGAAAGAAAGAAAAAAAGTTTCCTTTAAGGATTTTATTGTTCATCTTCTTCCTCTGCCTCAACTGCTGGACATACCCTCGCGAAGAACTGTTTGCACAATGTCTGCTTTTAGTTCTCAACCTAACAGTTACATATATCTTTGATTTCTTGTTTGGTGTAGCTATTGATTATTAACCCAGTGTTTATTTATATTTTACTGCAATCCAAGATAGTGCGGTACAATCGCCCATCTTGAACTGCAAATTTAATCTTATTGCAATCCAAGATGGTGCGCTATCATCGCATATCTTGGACTGCAGATCTAATTTTACTGCAAATTTTAGGTGGAGTGGTATAATCGCCTACCCTACTCTGCATGTTTAAATTTGCCTGCTGTTTAATTTCATTGCAATTTTAGGTGGTGCGGTATAATCATCCATTCTGCTCTGCGTATTTAAATTTTCCTACTGTTTAAGTGGTGTGGAATAATCGCCCATCTTATAATTGTTTCGATGAGGATGGTGCAATACAATCGTCTTTCTTATTAATCATGAAAATCTCGAGCCTAAAGTTTCGAGTGCTTATCATTTTTTGCCTGAAGATCAAAATGAAAAATTTGTAAGAACCATAAGTTATAACACTATATTCCTTCAGGAATACATATTATTGCAAGTTCTTACACATCTCATTTTTCTTTCAGAAAAGAAAGTGGCGAACTTGGCAAAACTTGATTTTACTGCCGTGGACATTACTAGGAAGAATTACCTTACCTGGATACTGGATACCAAGATTCATCTAGAAGTAGGGAATCTTGGAGATACCATTAGAGAAGAGAACAGCTCATCATCTCAGGATCGGGCGAAAGCCAGGATACTTATTCGTCGTCATCTTGATGAGGGACTAAAGAACGAATACTTAACGGTTGAAGATCTGTTAGCTCTCTAGAAGGCCTTGAGAAACAGATACAATCACCAGACAACGGTGATTCTTCCAAGAGCTCGCTATGAGTGGACTCACCTAAGGATCCAGGATTTCAAGTCAGTGGCTGAGTACAATTCTGCGTTGTTCAGAATTACCTCTAACGTGCTGGAAAAGACTTTCAGCACATTTCATGCCTCTAACGTGCTCCTGCAACAGTAGTATAGAGCGCGAGGTTTCACTGAATACAACCAGCCGATATCTGTGCTCTTAGTAGCTAAACAAAACAATGAGCTCCTGATGAAAAATCATCTTTCATCAGTCCTGACCTACTGGATCTGCACCATTCCCAGAAGTGAATGTTGCTTCCCTCGAAGTGAACACCACATCCTCTGGTGGCGATAATCATAAACGAGGACGTGACCACAAGAGAAGTCGGTGGAACAGGAAAGGCAAGAACCATAATGGTTAGTCTTATAACCAGGTTCCAAGGTAAAATTCAGGCCCGAGCTTTAAAAATGGAAATCGCCACAAAGGCAAAGCTCGTATGAACAATGCTCCTAGAAACTCTGATGGAGCCTGCCATAGGTGTAGTGGCGATAGGCACTGGGTGAGTACCTGTCGAACCATAAAACATATGGTGGATCTATATCAAGCTTCCCTCAAAGAGAAGAGTGTCGAGACTAATTTCCTCGACTAGGCTAGACCAATGGATATACCTGATCCAGTGTGCGACTTATCAGGACAGTTGAACACAACGCACCTATATGTCTCGGACTTCATTGTGGAAAGGAGGAATGAAGTGTATCGGTCTAACTGAATCATTTATGTTTGATGTACTATTATTATTCTAAACTTGTAGTTTAAAACTAGCATTTCAATTTTCTATTATAAATTGTTTGTTAACTGTGATTCCATTTACTCAGAAAGTATGGATAAAAACTATGGTTATTCTTAGAACATGAGAAATGGTGGAGATATTTGTCTTGTAGACAACACAACCACACATACAATACTTCGTGATCAAAATTATTTCTTAAGCTTGATGCTTACAAGAGTAAGGGTAACAACAATATTAGGCCAATCAAATATAATTGAAGACTCAAGGAAAGCTCAGATTATGTTACCAAATGGAACAATATTGTCCATATAGAATGCATTGTATGCTACTCGATCTACTCGAAATTTGTTGAGTTTCAAAGACATACGTTTAAATGGATACCACATTGAAATGAAAAATGCAAAAAATGTGGAGTATATATGCATTACCTCCAATGATACCCAGAAGCGTATATTGGAGAAGTTACGTGGTTTGTCGAGTGAATTGTATTATACATACATAAGGACAATTGAATCACATACTGTCATGAACCAGAAGTTTATTGATTCAAAAGTTCACATGTTTTGGCATGACCGTTTAGGTCATCCAGGATCCACCATGATGCGTAAGATCATTACCAACTCTAATGGACATCCATTATTGAGCAGAGACATTGCTATCTCAAATGATAACCCTTGCAAGGCTTGTTCTCAAGGGAAGTTTGCAAAGAATTCAAGAGGATATTTGTGGGCCTATTCAACCATCATGTGGACCATTTCGATATTTTATGGTTTTGGTTGATACATCTACCAGATGGCCACATGTTTGTCTCTTGTCTACTCGAAATGTAGCTTTTGCGAGACTTCTTGCTCAAATAATTAAGTTACGAGCACAGTTCCCAGATTACCCCATTAAGTCAATCCAACTTGATAACGCTGGTGAATTTACGTCTCAAACCTTTGATGATTACTGCATTACATTGGCATTGATGTTGAACACCCTGTTCCTCATGTCTATACTCAAAATGGTTTAGCAAAAGCATTGATCAAGCGACTTCAGTTAATAGCTCGCACTTTGCTCATGAAAACAAAATTGTCAATTTCTGTATGGGGACATGCCATCTTATATGCTGCATCATTAGTTCGATTGAGACCTATAGCCAACCACCAATACTCCTTAGTACAACTCATGTTTGGGCATCAGCCAAACATTTCACATTTACGAGTTTTTGGTTGTGCTGTTTATGTGTCCTATTGCACCGCCACAACGCACTAAAATAGGACCTCAGCGTAGACTGAGAATTTAAGTGGGTTTTGATTCACCATCTATCATTAGATATTTGAAATCCCTTACAGGTGATATGTTTACAGCTCGTTTTGCTGATTGTCATTTTGATAAGACAGTCTTCCTGTCATTAGAGGGAGAAAAGACCGTTCCAGAAGAACGGCAAGAGCTGACATGGGTTGTACCCACCTTGTCTCATTTTGATCCACGTAGCACTCGATGTGAAAATGAAGTGAAAAAGATCGTTCATCTTCAAAGTATTGCCAATCAAATGCTAGATGGATTTAATGATGCTATGAAAGTGACAAAATCACATATACCAACTGCAAATGCACCTGCAAGAATTGATGTCCCTGTTGGACAAAATAAAGTGGCAACGAATGATTCATCTAGTGCACGCCTGAAGCGTGGTAGACCCCTAGGTTCAAAAGATTCAGCCATTCGAAAGAGAAAGATAAGGGCACAACTGAATCCAAACGAAATCATTCAGGAAGAAAGAATGAATGATAAATCCATAATTCATGATTCTGGACTTCCAGAAAAAGAAAATGTCCTTGATGAGAAACATGTCCTTGAAGAGACAACAGTACATGAAAGCAAAGAAATCTCCATAAATTATGCATGTACAAATGAATTGTGGGATCAGAATGAAATAATCATCGATGATATGTTCGTATTCGCAGTAGCCACTAGAATCATATTAAGTGATGATATTGAGCTCCGCTCTGTTGATGAATGTAAACAGAGACAAGATTGGCCTAAATGGAAAGATGCAATCCATGCATAATTAAATTCCTTAGAAAGGCGAAATGTTTTTGGACCGGTAGTCCAAACTCTACCTAATGTAAATCTCGTGGGTTACAAATGGGTATTCATAAGAAAACGCAATGAGAAAAACGAGATTGCAAGATACAAAGCACGACTCGTTGCACAAGGTTTTCCACAAAGACCTGGAATTGATTATGAGAAGACATATTATCCTGTAATGGACGCAATTACGTTCCGTTACTTAATAAGTTTAGTGGTTTCAGAAAAGTTTGACATGCGACTTATGGATGTCATCACTGCGTATCTATATGGAGAATTAGATACTGACATATACATGAAGGTCCCAGAAGGACTTAAGTTGCCTGAAACAACTAACAAATCACGAGGTATGCTCTTGATCAAATTAAGGCGATCATTGTATGGTATGAAACAATCTGGATGCATGTGGTATAATCATCTCAGTGAATATTTGATCAAAGAAGGATATATCAACAATGTCATTTGCCCTTGTGTGTTCATTAAGAAATCCAATTCTGGATTTGTTATAGTGGCAGTATATGTTGATGATATGAACCTAGTTGGAACTCCTGAAGAGCTCAATAAAACTGTTGAATATCTGAAATGTGAATTTGAAATGAAAGACCTTGGGAAAACAAAATATTGTCTCGGCCTGCAGATCGAGCATTGTCATAATGAAATTTTGGTCCAACAATTAGCTTACATTGAAAAAATCCTGAAGCGATTTGGCATGGACAAGGCTTATCCACTTAGCACGCAAATGGTCGTTCGTTCTTTGGACATTAAGAAAGATCCATTCCGTCTAAAAGAAAATGATGAAATGGTCCTTGGTCCAGAAGTACCATATCTGAGTGCAATGGGTGCTTTATTGTATTTAGCACAATGTACTAGACCAAATATAGTTTTTTCAGTTAACTTGTTAGCAAGGTATAGCTCTGCTCCAACAATTCATCATTAGAAAGGAGTCAAAGATGTTTTGCGATACCTTCGTGGGACAACAGACATTGGTTTCTTCTACTAAGAGAAATCCACAAATGACCAGATCCTTACTGGATATGTAGATGCTTGTTTCCTCTCTAATCCGCATAAAGCCCGCTCACAAACTGGATATGTGTTCAAGAATGGAGATATAGCAATCTCATGGCGCTCAACAAAGCAAACATTAGTTGCTACATCTTCAAATCACTCAGAAATACTTGCTTTACATGAAGCAAGTCGTGAATGTTCTAGGTTAAGATCAATGATCCATCATATTTGGAATTTATGTGGTCTACCTTCGAAGACAGACAATCCAATTGTCATCCATGAAGATAATGCAGCATGTGTTGCCCAAATGAAGGAAAGATTCATTAAGGGCGATAAGACTAAACACATATCTCCAAAAAAATTCAGTGCACATGAGCTTCATAAGGCTAAAGTTATTAAAGTCAGACAAATCTGTTCCAATGAAAATTTGGCAGACCTGCTCACCAAGTCTCTACTAAAGTGCACATTTCAGAAGTTAGTGCAGAGTATCGGATTACGTCGACTTACCAATCAGCTAAATTTGAAGAATGCGGAATAGGGGGAGATAAATATCAGGGGGTGCATCCATGATACATGTTTGTTGTACTCTTTTTCCTTCAACTAGGATTTTTCCCACTGGGTTTTTCCTATCAATGTTTTAACGAGGCAACATAAGCATACTTAACACTATATCAACAATCTAGGTAAAGTTGTACTTTTTTTCCTTCGCTTTGGTTTTTTCCCACTGGGTTTTTCTTAGCAAGGTTTTAACGAGACAACTGATGTTGATATGTGGGCATCAAAGGGGGAGTGTTATAGAATTAGTGGATGAATAATGAATGCCCACTCAAAGTTGTAAAGACTTAGTAATAGTGAGTAATAGTGTTTGATACTTTCAAAAGTATCATCATTATATTTTGATGGTTGCAGTTACGAGAGTTGCTCTATAAATGGAGCACTCCGTCTGTTATCTAACATACTGCGAAAGAAAGCAAGAGAAATAATATCAGTATCCACCCCTCTCTTTATCTGCCATCTATTTTATGTTATAGCTACTAAAGTTATAGTGTGATATTTTGCACCTGCTTCGCTCCTGTCCTTAGAAAAGTTATCTCTCTAACTTTTGCCTATTTATAACACGTTATCATCACGACTCTCTAACCTTAAATAGTTTCTAGAAACAGCTTTTCTGCTCCAATAAAGAACAAATTTGGGCTAATTTTTTAAAGCACTATCCTAATTTAATTTCAATAATTTTTAAAATTATTTTAGCCATTAAATTTCAATTTGGGCTGTTAAATCTTTTTTTACACTATTGGATTTGATCATATTAGATATCAACCGTTAGATTCAATGAAACTATAAATATCAAACAAAAACATTAACTAAATTAAATGTGAACCGTTGGATAACCAACTGCCCGTTTGAATTTCAGCCGTTGATCATCTAAAAGAGTCGTTGGCTCACTTTTCTTGGCCGACATTTGTTGGACACACCCACGTGGGTGGGGCTACCCTTTGCAACAATGATAAATGTTGGAGCAATGCTGGAGTGCGTCCTTCATGTGGCGCGAGTGGTTTTGGGCGCCTGTTGTCCAAGTCCCTCTCTTCCACTCTCACATGTGGGCTTCACAAAACCTTGGCCTAAATATGGCTTTTTTATAGTTTTAAAACTTAACCCCATTTTAGAACAAGGGTTGGAATGAAATGAGGAATAGAAGGAAAAATTTAGAACTTACTCCAAGAGTTGGAGTTGGTCTAAATAAGGTGAAATTAGCTCTTGGCCTAGTAGTACTTCTCTTTTGGCCGAATAACACATATTTTCCATTACGATTTAAAAGTTAGCTATTTTCATAAAGTGGATATATCGTTTAACTTTTCCCACCTACATAGGGTCAAAGTTCAAACGCAATCAACATAATCTCAGTACAACTAAAGGTGTCCGTTCTACATGTAGGATCGACACACTAGACTTCGACAAATTCGCAGTTCCAATTTTTCCATTCACTTCTCACGAGAAATAAGCACTATATCAAAACCAATCACTGGAACACCTCAATCCTTAATGTAAATACGTCGTTAAATTAAAAACTGCTTAAGGCAAATAATTTATGAGAGGGAATGTGGGCGCACGCGCCGTTTAATGCGGGTAAAACTTGATTCCGACATATATTTCTCCCCTATCAAAAGTTTACTTGCACTCTTACACTTCCACCGGCAGCCACCAAGCCATGCAAATATCTCCACCACATTTTAAAGCTCCAAGTTTTCACCACTGTTTAACCTCCAAACCCACCTCCCCAATCCCCAATCCTCCAAATCCCATGAATTCTCCAAATTTCCCAATCCACCAACAAACCCAATTGATTGATTCACAAAAAGTTCAAAACTTTCCACTTTCCCACTTCCCCTTATTCCTTAATCTGCTTTCCCAATAAGCAGCTTTTCCCAATCGGAGATATGTTAGCTCTGGAAATGGCCCGGGATGAGCTGCTGGTCCCGGCGCCGGAGGACACTGCTCAGACGCAGGCTCAAGCCTCTGCCGCCAGCAAGAAAAAAACTGCAGCTTTGAGAAGCTGGATTTCGCTGGACCATGACGGGCAGGGAACGGTTTTGGATTTGGACAAGCACGCCATTATCCACCGAGTTCAGATTCACGCTCGAGATCTTCGGCTTCTCGATCCATTGTTATCGTATCCTTCTACAATCTTGGGCAGAGAGAAAGTGATTGTTCTTAATTTGGAGGTCGGTTGTGAGATTTCCATAAGTGCCTTTCGTTCTTATTCTGCTTCTGGCTTTTTTTCTTGTACTAAACACTGTGCTTTTATGGGATTTGGGTTCCAGCAGCACATCAAAGCAATAATCACAGCGGATGAGGTAATTAGATTAATGTGTATTTGTACTGTTTTATTTGCCTTTGCCTTTACACTTCTTATTGTTTGTTATAATATAAGTAGCACTAAACTAGCAACTAATCACAATTAGCATACACGTAGCTAAATAGCCTCGAGGCAGTGTGCTCCTCCTCTGCACCCAAGTTTAAATCCATATCACGTAGTTTAGTTTGAATTAGAGTAGAATAGCCGAGTATACTTGTGAGGAGAATAATGAGTGGATTTCAAATGCATTGAAGTAAAATATATTCTAGGCAAATGGTTAAGATTGTTATTGGTGTAGGTACTGCTTAGAGACCCGTTTGATGATACTGTACTTCCCATCGTTAAGGAGCTTCAAAGGCGTTTGCCTCTGTCAAGTACCAATTTCAATGGCCAAGGAGAAGAAGAAGACGCTTCTGGGGTACAAAAAGATGAAACTGATGAGGAAAATGGTGTGACCTCAAAACTTCTCCCTTATCGGTTTATGTCAATAGTGTTGCTCAGGAAGTTTGAGCTCAATTTTCCGTGTTCCTAGTTGCGTTAGTATGTTTCCAATTTGGTACCCAAGTTTTGTGCTTGTTGTTTATCTGTTCTTTGACTTAATTTCCTGGTTGTTTTGTTTATGTCATGATTTAGAATTCCCATTCGAATTCCGAGCTTTAGAAGTTGCACTAGAAGGTATCTGTAGTTTTCTTGATGCGCAGACTAGAGTTCTAGAGGCTGATGCTTATCCGGCTTTAGATGAGCTGACCTCCAAGGTAATGATTCTTAGAATTTCATTTATTTTCTAAATCCCTGATTGCATAACCAAAGTGTTTAAAGCCCCCTAATTACATTATTTCATAATCCATGATAGAAGGAAAACTTGTTTAGATTGTTCTTCTCTGTTGAAACAGCTGGAATTATTTGCAGATTAGCAGTCGTAATTTGGATCGTGTTCGGAAGTTGAAGAGTGCAATGACCAGGTTGACAAATCGGGTTCAAAAGGTATGACAGTTACCAATATTATGCTGAAAACGCCAGTCATATGCTAATACTTAACTGCATTCCTCTTATGCTCAGTCATGCAGGGGATTTGTTTCTTGATTTAGTTCTGCAATCAATTCCCTTAACAATGTTGTATTGTTTTTGTTGCCACGAAGGTAGAAGTTGCAAAAAATGGCAAATATATATTTTCTAATTTTCGCTTACAAGTATGAACTTATTTCCTTTATGGAATAATGCATTCTAGGTAAGAGATGAACTCGAACAACTTCTTGATGACGATGATGATATGGCAGACCTTTACTTGTCAAGAAAGATGGTGGGGACTTCACCTGTCAGCGACTCTGGCGCTCCAAATTGGTCTCTCGCCTCACCTACTATAACTATAGGCTCGAAGGTATCAAGAACAAGCAGGGCGAGTGCTGCAACAACAGTTGAAGAGGAGAATGATGTCGAGGAACTTGAGATGTTGCTCGAGGTTATAATTTATCACAGGTTTTGTACTCTTGTACAGCCAAACCATACCTGAAGTCTGAGTTGAATCCTGTTATCTTTTGCAGGCTTACTTTATGCAAATTGAAGGCACGTTGAATAAATTGACAGCGGTATGCATTATTACTACGTTTGCAGTATCCTAACTTTCTACTTATATGAGATAAAACTTACACGATTCATTCTTTTGTTACCAGCTGCGCGAATACATCGATGACACAGAGGATTACATTAATATCCAGGTAATGGTTGTTCACATGATATTGAAACCTTGATACACTGATTTCAGACTTCACCTGCGCAGTAGTTTCTTTAACAATATGCACAGATTTAACATGTCTGATCTAATACGTATTTCATTGCAGCTTGACAATCATCGGAATCAGCTAATTCAGGTAATGTCTTTGGGACTCAAAAAAGAAACTATGCCGACGTTTTAAGTATATATCCTTTTTTATGGTTAACATGAGTTTCCTGTGACAGCTAGAGCTGTTCCTAAGTTCTGGAACTGTTTGTTTGTCTATGTGTTCTTTGGTGGCTGCAATATTTGGCATGAACATCCCGTATACATGGGCAAAAGATCATGGATACGTATTCAAATGGGTACGTATACCGCCACAGTCCACGTAATTTCCTTCACTTCTTTGGAGATAAATTTTCATTTGAAACTCCATTTCCATAACATAACTTAGGTGATCATCGTCACGGGGATAGTTTGCGGCTCCGTTTTCTTGTTGATAATCTCGTACGCTCGGCACAAAGGTCTTGTTGGATCTTGATACTCATACCATTTGATCTGTTGGGAAAGATGTATACATAGTAGAGCTTTGCAACTATCATCATCATGTATTGTTATGTACAAATATAGGCAGCATTGGCTCAAGGGGTTACTTGTAGTTAGCAATTGACCGAATAAAGTTTAATGTTGCGATTACGTTGGCATCAACGTGTAGGAGATTGTAAAAAGCTTGTAGCTCAATTGGTTACGGGCATTGTTTACTCTTCCACTCCGAGTCACGTGTTCAATTCTGTCTCATCCAATATCGCTTGTAGATAAATATGCATGAGATTTTGTTCTGGAAGTCAAGTCATGGTCTTTAATTACATGCTAATCAATCTTATTACATGTTAATTCTTAATTCACAAATCTGGTTCCTCACAATTGTCCTGTTACTTAACTGCTATGACCCACTTCTAGGAGGAGGAGGAGCATGCCGCACGTGACTAACATGTTTTACATGTTCTTCAACTATTGTTGTGCTGGCTGTCTAGGTGGCATTTCGTTCACATTTGTGAATTATTGCATATCGTCTTTATACAAAGGAATCTTCATTTTTTTGGAAAAATTAGGGATTAGGAGTGGGGCTTATTCCACCTCGAATTTTAACGATTCGAATCCTCTATTTTGTTAGTCTCAATTCATAGATAATCTTTGGAAAAATTCAATTCAATCCGAAACCATTTGTCTATTTAATTATCAAGATCAAATTTCGTTGTTTCTTATATAACAAATTATTCGTTCATTTTTTTAACTCAATTAAATGTTTTAAATATTTCTGATTTAGCTAATATTTTGCAATGATGATCTATGAGGTACAACTTGAAAAATAGACGATTCAGATCGTTAAAATTCAATGTGGTGTAGACCCCACAACTAATTTTTATTTTTATAAAAAAAAATAGGGATCCCATTTCTTAAAAGCTTTCTATATATATATATATATATATATATATATATATATATATAACGCTTTTTTTTTTTTTATAATTAAGATCATGCTGAATGTGGAAACATTTTTTAGAAGGGGACAATCACTTGCAACTCATCGAATTGTGTACTTAAAATTTGGTTTACGCATGATCTCATGTTTTCATCCCTAAACTCATCTCTCCATGATATTAATAAACTGAAATTTCTTTTTGAGACCCATGAAGTGGATAATTTCTTCAGAAACGCACACATGGTAGATCGTCTTAAACTGGTTTAGGCATGATCTTATGTTCCATGTCAACTGTCCGATCAGAACAGAAACACACAAATGATAAATCGTCTTAAATTATAGTCTCCCGTGGCTCCAATATGACAACTCGTCCGTCTTTTCTAGTCTACAACAGCCATGCCGAATAATTTTCCGGTGAAGCGAGTTTCATGGCAACCTCTGAAAACCCAAGGCTGCCCTACGACGGCCAGCGAGTATAATTTTAAGTAATAGTTACAAGGGGTTGTGTTAGTATGACATTGACGTTGAAATGGTCTCGATATTTTTAAAATTAGGTAATTTACATTTTGCATCTCAAGTTTCTATTCAATTACAACTTCGACAACATTTTTAGAATATTTCAATCTTATACGTTTACTTATTATTTCATTTCAATGTCATACATTTATCTAGAATTCCGATAGTTTCTTCGTCTATGTGAACGACGCGGGGCCGTGCTGGGGAAAGTGGTGGCTGAGCCCTGCGGGTAAAGTATGGTTTTTATAATTTAATTTACACAATCGACGTCGGCGAAGGACTTGTCGAAGGGTTGCTGGAGAAGAAGGAGAGGGTGAGCCCATTTTATAATTACAAATGATTTATTTGTTTTTATTTACGTGGCGCATGTTTTGTCGGGCCTGCAGCGTTTCATACAGGCATATAACGAAAAAACCAACAGAAATTACGAGAGATGTATGGCATTAAAATCAAATAATAACTAATATGAAATTGAAATATTTTTAAAATGTATATATCATTATATGAGGTTATAAGTTGTAACTGGACAAAAATTGAGGGTGTAAAATATAATTAAAAAAAATTGGCATTCAAAAAGCTCTGAGTAAATACGAGAAAAATTCCCCGCTCCACCTTATTAAAAGCAAAGAGGTCAAACGCTGGTGGTTGTTTCTTGTTGCTACCGAATACAATGAAAAGACCAATGATAGAACAATTCATACAGTGATATTTCGTGCTAGGTACACAAGGGAGGTATAAACCTAATTTTTTTTAGAGAATTTTAACAAAATATTTTTTATACTGTTTATTTTTAACGAAAATGATATTTTTACTCTAAAAAGTCAGTTCTGATATATTTACTTACAAAACTTTTTGGTCATTTTAATTAAAACTCAAAGTTTTCAAGTTTTTTATTTTTTATCGTGGTAACTCTGTATAATTGTATAGGCTTCCCAAAGATTCCACCTGGCCTACGGATTCACATATTGGGTTGCTCTTCATGAATGAGGATCCTTGCCGGATTTTCTTTGTGAGGATTTCGGGGTTCCTTTGATCACATAGGTTCATCGTACATCGTGCGATCAATTTTCGTCAGGTACATTTTATATTTAATTTTAAATAAAAAAATTTACAATGATTTATGACCGCACAATGTACGATGAACGGATGTGATTGGAGAATCCGGGGAATCCTTTAATATGTCCGTTCATCGTACATCATACGATCAGAAATCATTTAAAAAATTTTATTTAAAATTAGAATACAAGTACTACCTGACGAAAATCGACCGCACATTTTACGATGATCGGACATGATTGAAGAATTCATTGTATCCTCACAAAAAGAATCCGAAAATGATCCTCACGAAGAGCATCCGGAAAGAATTATCATTCCCTCTTCATACCTTTGCACATTAATTTCACTGCGCGGTAAAACACAAAAGTGAAAAAGTGAACAATGGCGATTGGAAAGTGGAAACATGGCATGGGTTTCAAGTAGCTTTGACTCAGTCCATTCCGTACGTGAAATCTATTTTTAGCAAATTAAAAATAAAAATACCAAAAAAGTTAAATGCGACCGCCCGCTATCATGTACATGTGGACACAAAACAAGACTCACACTTCCGCAAGACTCGCCGTCGGGTGCACGATAACCCAGTGCGCACTTTAATATCAGCACGCACCCTCGGCGCACGTTAGTCACACCCCCCCATCTTCAACTGAACCTGGTCTTTAAATTTCAATTTAATATTGCTTTTCGAATAAGAAAATGAAATAAAATTAGTCAAAAAAAAAAAAAAAAAAAGGAAAAAACTTCATGCTCTTTTATGACGAAGAGCGAGCCTCTCGATTCAGATCAATAATCCTTGACCCTCTGGTCGAATCCATCAAAACCAACGTCGAGTACTCGGAAATCGATCGAACCCATCTCGCAAATCTCACTTTCCCACCAACCAAACGGCTCAAATCTCCCTAGCAGCTTCAACAGGGGTAATGATAATCTATTTCTTGCTTTCTTCTCCCTTAGATTTTGCTGGGTTTTCCTCATCTTTTTCGCCTGCTTTGTTGTCCCGTTGGTGTTCTGATTTTTGTGGTTTTTGGGTCTAATGCAGGTGGATTTGCAGAAATGGACGTAAATTTTGTGCGTGCCGCAACATGCAGTGTGTGAATACGTGGGGGAGTTCGGAATTTTGGAATTTATAGAGTGGGAGGAGTTGGAGGCTTGGTGGGGTCGGAGATGGCGAATCCGGTGGTGAGAGTGAGGAGGGAGACGATTGCGGCATGCATGACTTGTCCTCTTTGCGATAAGCTCTTCAGAGACGCCACCACCATATCTGAATGTCTTCACACGTGTGAGTCCTCCTCATTCCCTCGTGCCAAAGACTATTTGTTTTTCCTGTTTCTGCCGATTGCGTTTCTGATTCTGGAAATTTGGAGTGTGAAGCTGTGATTTTTATGGTGTTTTGGTGTTTTTGGTGATCTGGGTTATTGGTATTTTGCATTTTTGTTAACTGGGTTTGGCTTGGTATTGAGTCGTTTGCTGGTTTTGGGATGTGGGTTTTTGGAATTCCATGTTTTCCAAGACGGTTTCCTTCCTCGTTCTCTCTTTCTGTTTACGTTTTTGGACTCGAAGATCTGAGGGGAGCTTTGCCTGTTGGATTTGCCAACCATTTGATGAACAACCAGAATCTTATTTCATTGACAATTTGACATGCTTGTTGATGACTTCGAATGCTTGACTAAAAGGGATATAATTCCGACGTCTCTCGGAAGGCCTCTGCTTGCAGTGGCCTAAGTTGCATAACCGCATTGCATTCGTACATGTTCATTGGATGGAATCCTGAGAGTGTGTAACAAATGGATAGAGTTAAAGTCATGTGTTCTTGAAGGTAGAATTACAAACATGCAATTATGTTCAAAATCCGTACCAGTGCGCAACTTACAGACTGGCTTCTTTTACTTTAGCTCGTTAGCTGTCTTTTCTTTCCGTTGATTAAGAATTTAGTTTACTTCATGCTGGGTTTTCTGTTGCTTATCAAATTAATTTCGCGTGAAGTTTTTCTCGGACCGATCCTCCACCCTCCTTTTCTTTTTATCGTAAGTTTCTTCTGTGTACAGTGTAGAGAATAGTTATGATTGGTTTTTTTGTTTGTGCTTCTCCAGTTTGCAGGAAGTGCATATATAATAAGATTTCAGACGAGGAACTAGAAGTCTGTCCAATATGCAACATAGACCTGGGTTGTGTTCCACTGGAGAAATTAAGGTTCCTATTTTGTTAACTTATCATCGGATTATGCAAAATAAGTACTTAAATGGATTATAATATGCAATTTTTGGAGTGGTTGGTTTTCGTTCATCTTTTTCAAGCAGAATCATTCATTTTTCACTTTTAATCACAATGCCATGGTTTATGCCATCAACATACAGCCTCCCCATATTAATTTATTGGCAAAGAACTGTTCTTTGATAAGTGAGTTTATTGTGGGATGATGACAAAATAGGAGGATGGTACTACACCTGATATGGATATGCCTCGTAATTCTTTATGATCTTCTCTCCATGTGCATGCAGTCGCATTTGCAACCATTCAACGTTCTTGATTTAGATGCAGATGATTTGTAATTCTCCAGTCCTTGTGCCCTTGTCATGCAACTGTAAATTGTACTTATTGGGCAAGCATGCACATCCATTATTCATGATTTTTGCTGATTTAATCATATGATATATTGATGGTTTTAGTTACCTTGGTTATCAGGCCAGATCACAGCTGGCAAGATGTAAGGGCTAAGATTTTCCCTTTTAAAAGAAGAAAGGTAAGTGCACCTGAAGTTATGCCTTCAGTTACATTACCAGCTAGAAGAAAGGAGAGATCTCTCTCGTCGTTGGTGGTCAGCACTCCCAGAGTATCAGCCCAGGCTACCATGACGGGAAGGAGAACTAAAGCTGTTGCAAGAAAGGCTTCTGCTTTACAAGCATCCAGTTTTTTGGTTGAGAGGCCTATTAAGAAAGAGGAAAGTTCAGCAGAAGATCACCTAGAGAGCAACAGCTCACCTGAAGCCTCAAATAAGTCCGGTCAAAATAACAAGCCGGTAAGTGACGGCAACATTCTGTCTTATCTAGCTTTCCTTATATGCATTTGTTAAACTGCTGATGAGGTTTTATTTCCACAAACTTAAATGAAAGTTTTGCATTTGGATAAATATACCAATGCATTTATTGGTCTCAAATTTGGCTGGCACAGAGTTCTTTTTCTGCTGAGCCTAGCCAGCCTGTATCCAATAAAGAAACTGAGGATGGCGGTGAACCATGGGAAGGGAAATTGGATCTTTGGAAACCATTAAATTGTTTGGTCGAAGTTGCGAATAGGACCAAGTCGCTCAAATCCAACTCCCAAGGGTCTGAAAATAAAGTAGAACCAGTGCATGTAAGTGAACCTCAGGTTCGCAAGTCCAAAAATAAGGAAAACAAAGAGAAATCAAAAGTTGAGGAGGAAAAGAATAGTACTTATCCTACCTCTCCAGACACAGTAAAACCTAAAAAGCTGCGTAGGGTTCGACGAAAGAGGGAATCATTTGCAGAATCAAGCATTTCACCCCAAGCTGTTTTGGATGCAACTTTTGGCAAACATGAACGAAGAGCCGGTCCAATTTGGTTCTCACTCGTAGCTTCTGAAGACCAGTGAGAAACAACTTTAGCTTTGAAAGATTATTTGGATTATTTAAAGAATTTTTTGGAC
This sequence comes from Malus sylvestris, assembly GCF_916048215.2. Taxonomy (NCBI): domain Eukaryota; kingdom Viridiplantae; phylum Streptophyta; class Magnoliopsida; order Rosales; family Rosaceae; genus Malus; species Malus sylvestris. The sequence goes on along the minus strand of NC_062264.1, from coordinate 32,972,264 downwards.
AAGTTGCTCTTCCTTTCTTTGTGTATTGATTTGTTGAATTAATGGTTTCAGGGAAGGAGATGAACCCTTGCCTCAAATTCCGACAAGTTACTTAAGGATAAAGTGAGTTCTTTACGGCTCTAATGCATGTTTGAGTGCACCACTCATCATTGCATGATGAAGTGTTCAATTTTGCAGTGCTATTTATAAGTTTTATGGACAAGCTAACGTATGCTGCTTCATTCTTAATCGTTAATGAACTCCATTGTTTGATCTTAACATTCCGGAAAAAACTGTATATGTTCAAAATTCATCACTGTTGGTACTTGTAACTTTTGTCTACTCAAGATTTTGAAGATACGAGAATGATTTTGTTATGGGAAGAGTTCTCTAATGATTGTCTCATTAGTCTCATATTTGGTTCTTTTGTCACAGGGATGGGAACGTGCCTGTCTCGTTCATCCAGAAATACCTAATGAGGAAACTAGACCTCACTAGCGAAGCTGAGGTAAGCCAATCCATTTTTGGTTTAATTTGAAAAGACTACTGGAAAATCATTCCAAGTACCCAAATTGTCTGTTTTTCTTCGGAATATAGTTAAATTTTTACTATATGTTGCTTGCTTCCTTCGGTAACGATTCATTAACATTTCTTTCAGGTTGAGATTAAATGTATGGGGCAACCAGTGGTTCCCACGTTAGAAATGTATAACTTAGTTGATCTGTGGCTACAAATGGCATCCCCTCCAGAACGAATTACAGCATCTGTCGGGTCCTCTGCGAAAGATTTTGTGATGGTGCTGGCTTATTCCCGAAAGGTCTCAAACTCCTAACAGTTCTGTCATGTCTTTTCCATAGAATTTGTGAGATGATAGAGATGCAGTTTCTGATCCCGGCATGTGTTGTATGAGTATGTGTTGCAAACTTTGCAGTCAGAGTGTTGTTAACTGCTGCTGCCCACGGCAGTGTCAGAGGGGGCGAATGAACTACTGAAGAAAAACTCGCTCATCTTCCCTCGGTACTCAAGTGTGGCATGTTGTTCTTGGCGAATGGTCATTGCAATGTCTGTATTATACCTGATCAAATTTTCTTCTTGTTGAAATTATCGATTCGCATCATGTAATGCACTAGTTCTATGAACCTGACTGATACACAGTTTCTGGCCGCACTTTACTTGTCTGTAACAAAATGCCAAGTACCAATATACAAAATATTTTTCCTCTTGTGCATGTAGTCCATTCTTTTTTCTCGTATTATCGATGGGGACTATGGAGATTCAAACTCAGTATTTCTTCTATATTTGAAATAAAAGTACCACTAGACCAATAACTACTTTGTCCACCGCTATATTATCACTATTTTCCCAATGCAATGACTTGGCCTCGCCTGGTGATTAGACTAATAGCTTTCGTATCTCTACTCACATTACAATACGTGAATTAGTTATTCGTATTATATCCTCAAGCATTTACACGTGATTTTGGAACTGTGCTGTCCACTTCTCCATCACCTTTCAACGATTTTGGGGACCAGATTTTTCGATTAAAACTTTAAAAGAGATTTTTATCGGAGGCATGAGCGTGTAAACTAATGATTCAAGTGGGAACTAGAAACAGTATCACGTGCGCACGTGACTTTACAGATTAGCTCTCAGCACATAACAGTTCCTCCAGCATCTGGTTTATACGCCAGTGGCCTTTTACCACAGTCGTTGAGAGAAATGTTGCCCTTCTACTACGGCGTGGTTTCGAACCCAATTGATTTTCTAATCTAACAAATTTATCGTTTGACAAAAAAATTATAAAAAAAAGGCACCTGGTTTATACTATTTATATGCTTCCCCATGCTGTAAAGGCTGCAACCTTTTTCTGCCTTTGAGTTGAGCCTCCTCCTGAGCTCCGAGACTCAAAACAAAGCACCTGGTTTATACCATTCATATGCTTCCCCATGCTGTAAAGGCTGCAAGCCTTTGAGTTGAGCCTCCTCCTGAGCCCTCCTGAGCCCCAAGACTCAAAACAAACACAATTCTAATCGCGTTTCAAATGGTTTGCTATCCACCAGAATTCCACTTTTGAGAGAACCTCCCTAACATTTCTCATAGAATTATATTATGTAGAAGGAAGACTCCGTGTATAAGCTTAAAAACAGAAAAACTTGAGTGTAACCGAGATTTATCTCCATCTCTCTATCTCACCCATCACCAGTTATATGCAATAATCTCTCTTGTAAAACGCGTACAAGAATCAATAATCTTAAGGATTAAAAAATAAATAAAGTCGAAATACACTTTAAAGTTTAAGCAGAAATACCATTATCATATAATAAAACAGCATTAGCATATAACACTGTAGTAAACAGGCTTCCAATACATAATTAATGAATGCCAAGTTGCTTAATCTTACCCTACAAAAATATTCCTGAATAATGTGGAACAAAAGTAAGCTAATACATTATTGAATCTATACTCCTCTCCCAAATGGAAAACCAGCTACCCTTCAAACATCTTCACAAAATAATTGTGTTAAAAGCCATACACTTTGCACACATCTTCTTGCCTTCCCTTTTCGAATAACCAATTCGATAACTTTTATCGTCACGTGGCCCAAATTAAAGCATTGCATCTCTACTGTATCATCACAAATCAACGGAGTTGTGAAGGATGGTATGCCGGGCCATACCAGAAGCACATGCTTAGCTCCCTCTCCGGCCTTCAACTTCGACGATGCGGGTCCTATAGAAGTCTGAAGTATCTATTATATATGAAGTAGTGACATATGTGGGGTATACATGGCCATTAAACTGATGAGTGAGAACAATTATATATGAAGTATCTATTAGCTTTTAAAACTTCAGATTGTACAAAGTTATATTGTGATGAAAGAAAGTATTGAGAAATCGACAGTCGAATGCGCAAATGGAAAGCAACACATCCCAATCGAAGAAACTTACCAGAAACACAGAATAACGAACTTCAAGAAAACAAAATCAAAGTTGAAAGTAATATGCTGCAGAGGAACACTATTTGGCATTTTACATGTAACGAGTCGCCAAGAGATGGTTGACGAAGGCAAATATCGAGCTTTCAACACTCAAATGCAAATGGCGGCAACACATACAAATGCAAGAAAGTTACGAAATCAAAACTAAAAGTAATATGCCACAAAGAACACTGCTTGGCACATACATTTGCAAACGCAACTCATTAAAATCCGTCACATAATATGCACATAAACTGTAAGCAAACTTCGATTATAAACTCGATTAGATTAATGGCCTTACTCCAATAACTCAACAAGATTACAATGTTTCCCTTCTTTCAACAACCACACTTGAAATCAACACTATATATTGGCAGCAACCAGAGCAATCTGATACATGCTTAAGTGAAGTATAAAAGAAGGGGTGTGATATCCACACAATCCTTTTTACTTCTCCCACACTTTTTTGGTTTTTGGTCATCGGATCGGATGAATTGAAGAAAATCAACGGACATAAATTAATAAGAAGTGTGGGAGAAGTAAAAAGGGACACCCGTAACCTCTATCGAAAAAGCAGCTGAATTCAAAAGCTAAAAAAGCAAAGAATTTAGCTCAAGATTGAATGAAATGTTACCTAAAAGCAGATCTAAAGTGAGCTTACAATGCCAAAAAGAGAGAAACTTTCTTCTACCCAGCAAGGATCCAATGGCACCCAGTATTTTGCAATCAGCTAAACGCGGGTGTACCGTGTTCGCCTGGGACTGCCCACCACAACCGAAAGCAACCCACCTTCGGCAGCTTCCTGCTCGTCGGCATACAAATCATCCGTCCCCCTAAACGCCGCGTGCAACCCAACAATCGCGAGCCCAATCAGAACCGATACCAGCACGTTCAGCCACACGTGCGTTAAGACCAGAGCCACGATGGTGATGACGGCGAGAATCCCCAAAACGACGCGGTCGTCGACGATTCGGTGGAAAATTACGAGCGGTTCGTCGCGGAAGAAGTAGAGGAAGAACCAGGCGACGAAGACGAGGAGGAAGACGATGAGGGAGAAGGGGTGCCAGAGGAGGCTGAGGAAGAGGACGAAGAGGACAAGCATAGTGTAGTTCACGCGGAAGTGGCCGAGGTTGCGCTTGATTCGGACGGTGGCTTCGCCGAAGGTGTAGGGGCGCGTGAAGCTAGAGAAGGGCTGAACGAGCTCGAGCCATGGGCGGCGCGTGGCGAAGAAGGACTGGGTCGTGGCCCTGGCGCGTGAGTATGGTTCGGGCGTGGCGGTGGTGAAGGAGGCGGATGGGAGTGTGCCGTAGCGGGGTGGCGAATCTAAAGACATTGGAGCTGGACGAATAGAGGTTTACAGAGGTTCAAGATGGAAGCAGAGCTGAATTTAAACCCTAGGAGAGAGAAAATGGTGATCAGAACAGAGGAGGGAGAGAGAGAGAGAGAGAGAGAGGTAGGTCTCTGTAATTCTTGGCGTGAGACTGTTGTGGTGGCCTGATATTTTGTGCTTTTGGGGAAGGTGAGACTGGAAGGGCAAGAGATGCGTGATTTGATGGAAGGTTATATTTGAAGGAAAAAAGATTAGATATTCTGGAGGAATGAGGATTCTCTCCTAAGAATCTTTAAATTGTGTCCGTTCATTGTATATCGTGTGATAAGTTTTCTTCGCATACTATTTATATTTATTTTAAATAAAAATATTTAAAATGATTTCTGATTGCATGATGTACAATAAACAAACACGATTTTAGAATTTCAAGATCCTCACAAAGAGAATAGGATCTCATTCATTCTTGAGAGCTATATTTTCAACGAAAAGTTAATAGAAAAATATTTTTTACATTACGTCTATAAAAAATTTATATTAATATTTAACTAACACTTTTATACTTGTTTTTCATACTCACAATAATTTTAAAAATACAATTTGTCAAAAGTCCAACTATTTTATTTCACACCATAAGTTATAAATAGGAAGCAGATTGTCTGCCCTCCTATTTGGGTGTCATTCTCATCCTCTCCTATTTGTGTGGTCATGATTAAGTCACGTCAACATTTTATATTCTTATTATTTTTTATCTTATTATCTCTATAAAAATGTTAATATAAAATGTTGAAGTGGCTTAACCATGACCGCACAAAATAAGAGAAGATGAGAAAGGCACCCAAACAGGAGAGCAGATAATCTGCCTCCTTATAAATAAGGACAAGGATTGTCTGCCCTCCCACTTTCTGTGCCCTTCCATGCCCTCCTGTTTTGTGTGGTCACGGTTAAGCCACGTCAACATTTTATATTATTTTTTTATAGAGATAATAAGACAAAAATGAATAGTAATATAAAATGTTAACATGGCTTAACTGTGATCAAACAAAATAAAAGAGTATGAAAAAGCACGAGAAGTAAGATGACAGACAATCCTTGTCCAGTAAATAAGCACAACGATTCCAAACTGACCCCAAGTGGAGGTGGTGGAGCCTTGGGCTTTTATAAAAAGGCAAAGTGACTTCCATTTTTGGGCAATGGTCAAACGTTTACAAGCTACTTGGAACTAGGCAAAAAAATGTGAGCGATCACAATAGGACTGGATGGATTTGAGTACTTATTTAGCATGACGGAGAATCGTGGTAGTTAAATTATTGTGTAGAATTTGGACACAATGGGCTCATTATAATAAATTAGTATTGAATTTATCTAATTTAAAATTTTCACTTACTTTGACCAATGTTAAATACTTTTCATTTATGTCAAATATTTTCCGTTTAAAAATATTATGAAGATTTTTAAAAGGGTCAGTGGACTTATTTTCAATCCATTCATGAAAATCGTCAAACGGTGACTATAGTTAAAGATTTTGTTCAAAAATACTTTCTTATTTGTTGCTTAGATGACATTGTTTAATTTATACGTCAATATGGCGTTCATGTAAGTAAAAAATGAGTCTGTTAAGTGTTGCATCAGAATGATTTAGGTTTAACTTAATGACCAGACCAAAGAATAAGCGAATAGTATAAGTATCATAAACTTAGAGTTGTCTTTGTGCACTTACAGATGTTATTGTTTACAAATCATGAAAAAATTGGTAAGTCTTGACATCCTCCACAACAAACTTGACACCACCAGTGCAGCCCAAAACTGCCACAACGGAGAACCAAGCAACCATTGCAAAGTTGAGAAGCAACGAAGAAAGGTACATTTTGGTGTTTTTGGTCTGCCTACTTCTAGCTTTTAAATATGCCAATGCAGGGAACACAAAGTCCGAAAGGCATGGCTGCTGCAACATGAGTGATAAAAACCATACATATCGAGGTGAAAAAAGGCGGAATTAGGGTTTATCGGAGCGAGAAATGACCGTGCAGGTGGTTTTTTGTGACATGAGTCCCTCCTCAAAGTAGGCATACGTTGGCCTGCAATATATCTACACATTATGAAATGTAAAAACAGCATCAGAAGTGAATTCAAAGTTGGGAAAATAGTAGGGGTTTAACACTGCATTCAGACGAAGAAAATAAACTTGGGATTTGGAAGAGGTAAAAATGGGGTTAAGAAACTTATCTGTTGAGTTTCCTCGAAAGAGCAAACTTTGTGTAGAGGTGTCTCGATCACATCATTCATAGAATACATCTCACAAAAGCATGTGGCCGCCTTTGTGTTTCGGTCTCAACAAAGCCTATGCGGTCTCACTCGTTATAAGAGTTATCCTATTAAGGCGGCCCTATCTAATATGTTCTCCGTCCAAATGTAGGGTTAAGAAACCTAATCGTTGAAATGTGGGAAGGGATATAAGGTTGAACTTATGAACCAAAAGCCCAGTAGCCAGTAAAGGCCAGTTGCCAGTAGCTCAACACAATGACAGCATATGCTGCTGATACATCTTTGTACACGTTCTTCTTTGCAGGCTCTCTCGCTGTATTCTGGTATCAAAACATAATTCAAACTTAACAAATTGAAGGCTCTGAAGTTTTTAGAAGATTAGCTTCCATCCGAACTGTAACTAACTGATTTTCTATCAATCTTTTTCCCTAGTAAGCAAGAAGAAAGAATTATTAAACTCAAATTTAAAAAAAAAAGCAAAATTTGACAGATTGATATATATGTTGTGGAGAAGTAGGCTAGGCTACTTTAACTTGTGACATCAGTTGTTGTGCCGGCAAAGCCAATTGTGCTAAAAGTGCTCAAGGCATTTACCTCTCTCAACGAGTGGATATCTGGCAGCTGAGAAAGCAGTTCAAAAGCCCCAAAGAAAATGATAAATGGCAGCAGGGTTAAGCTACATTCACTCTGATAATATCTGTATGCAGCCTGCATAAAAAGAATACGGAATTTTATATGCAATTCCCTCTCGAGCTTCGAGTTAGCTCGTCTGGTGGTTGGGACCGAACGAGATTGAAATTGAGTTAGAGTCGTTCATACGAAGTCTCATCACTTGTGTGGAGGGGACTTGTAAGATTTAATATGTTCGACTATAGTCCAGTTTATAAGTTCACCAAACAATGATCATGACGTTAGTTTAATTTAATTGAAATAGTTCAGTTTAGACCGAGCCACAAAAATTGAACTACAAAAACTGAAAATGCATGAGTTTAGTAGATTAATATCGAACCTTAAGGCTACTTCTCTGCTCTTTCTGAAGTCAACAAACATGCTTAGAATGCTAGGAATCAACAAACTCAGGTGGTTGATTCATTTAAACTTCCTCACATAGAATCCCATTAAGGAAGGCATTACGCACATCGAGTTGTTGGAGGGACCAATTGTTGGAAACAACAAGGGCAAGTATGGTCCGAATAGTATCCGGTTTGACCACAGGACTGAAGGTCTCTTGGAAGTTGAGGCCTTCTTGTTGATTATTAACTATAAATACCGTATCATCTGTTGAATTTTCACACAATCAATCAGACTGAATATACAAATTGATACAATGTCAATACCTTAAAAATACAATACGAGAAAACTAAAAGTTCGTTTTCCATTTTGATAATCACCTCAAACGTAAAGGGCGTAAAATCTAATTAACCATATGATGACATACCCGCCCCGACCCGGCTGCTTCCCTAGTCGGACGCTCACAAGCGGGATGGGCTATGATCTTACAGGCCCAAATTTCCTCCCTACCCGACTTCAGTAAAATCCCCAAAAGGCCCATCCATCCTATTAGCAAACACAAAAACCCCAATTCTCCCTTCTCCCCCTCTCCGAAAGCCGCAGTGCGATCCACGCAACAATGGTCTACATAACTTCCTGGGACGAGTTCGTCGAGCGATCCGTCCAGCTTTTCCGCGCCGATCCCGAATCTGTACGTTATGCTTTATTCTTTTTTCTTGTTTTGCTGTTTGGCTTGCTAGAAAATTTTAAAAAATCGAGTGAAGTTAGCAATAGTTCTTGATTGCTGCTTGATTTCAGTGCATGAAAACCCTAGTCTTCAATGGTATAATTGATTTTTATCGACTAATATTCTTCGAAAAATCATGTTCTCCGTATTCGAATTATTGCTGTTTTGATTACGTTTTGTAAACGAGTTCTAGGTGATCGGAATTGATTTTATTAGACTGATACGTAACTGTTTCTAACGCTTGTGATGGATCTGTTTGTTGATGCAGACTCGATACGTGATGAAGTACCGGCATTGCGAGGGGAAATTGGTTCTTAAGGTTACTGATAATAAAGAGGTACTAATTGCTTTCCCCTTTGATACCGTGTATTTACTCAATGTGCAATCGTAAATTGGTTTTTAAAGGATTTATATCATGTTATAGTGCATTGTTTCTCAATTATACTTGTGTTTAAGAACATCCAGTAGTTTTCCGAGTTTGGTGTTATTCTTTTAGAGTTCCGTAGTCTGTGCATAGAACTTTGTCTTATGAGTTTTCCTTGGTTCTTTTAATATATGTGCTTACAATTAACTACCGAGATGTTTAGTCCACAAAGAAGTTATTTACACATAAATATTCATAGCTGGTCTTGTACTTTTTGAAGAAGGTAAATGCTAGATTATGTTATGTGCGGTCAGAAATCATTGTAAATTTTTTTATTTAAAATTGAATATAAACAGTACTTGACAAAAACTGATCCCATGATGTACGATGAATGGATGTGATTGGAGGATCCCCGGGATCCTCACAAAGAGGATCCGCGGGATCCTCACAAAGAGGATCCGCGGGATCCTCACAAAGAGGATCCGGTGAGGATCCTCTCTCATTTGCGAGATATTAGGTTCACAAACTTTTTTTTTTTGTTTAGACTAGTGTGGTTGTGTTGGGATTTCTTTTTTTCTTTGGGAACTTAGGTTACCTCCTATTTGTGGCAGAAATACCTAGATCAGCTTCCTTCACCTCTGTTTTTAGATTACACAATCTGTTACTGTTGATGTTGATGCACAAAACCGGAGCGGTCTTGGAACAACGTAAATCCGACCGTGAATCTGCACAAACGCTCAAGAACACGAAGAACACAAAGAACACAAAGAATACAAGGATTTTATCGTGGTTCACCCCAATGTTTGGGCTACGTCCACACTGTAGTTGATTCTGTTTCTCTGTAAGTGTATGGATACAAGTGTTTGGGGGAAGTCCCCCAGAGAAAGAAGAGAAGGGAGAGGAGAGCCTCGGTGGTGTGAGGTCTCTCCTGAATGTAATGAAAGCTTTTCTTAGCCTTCTTAGGCTTGGCTCTTTTCCTCCTTTAGAATGAGGGGAGGAGTCCCCTTTTATAGAATAAGGGGCTCCTCCTCTTTTACAAAGTATGGGCTTTAGTGTGAGGCCCAAATACAAGGCCCAAGACCCAAATATACGAGGCCCAATATATGGTACCAACAGGAGTCCCCCAAGTCTTCAGTCAAGAGAGTCTTTTGGCTGGAGACTTCAAATCCAATCCATGTACGGGCCGAAGTGGCTAGATGTCTTGAACCAGTACTCAACCCAAGGTAATGCTCAACATAAAGCAATACTCGGCTAGAGGTATCACACGTTACGAGACTGCTCGGCTGGAGGCGATACTCGTTGCGAGGCTGCTCGGCTAGAGGCTATGCTCGCGGCGAGGCGTTTGCTCGGCTGGAGGCGATGCTCGTTGCGAGGCGGCTCGGCTAGAGGCTATGCTCGTTGCGAGGCGGCTCGGCTCGTGGTATTCCTCATTGCAAGTATCTACTTTATGTCTACATGCACTCAGTATGAGTTGATTCTCGACATGACTCGGGTCTGTAAGTTGGGTTTGATTTTGTAAGTGCCCAAAATGAATGGTGTCTGAGCCCGTGGGTGTCCAAGCAAGTGGATGTCCTGGTTGGGCAAGAGATCAATGTTGATCAGTAGAGCTGGTTGCTCGATAATTCCTGACAACAAATGACAGTATAAGTATGATTGTATAAATCAATAACGTGGAATTAATCATGTGATATCATTTATAATAATTATATTATTTAATCATGAGTCATCATGATATAGAAATAATATAATCATTATTTTATAATAATTATTTTAATCATAATTATAAAAATAATAAAATATTCAAAGAAAAAGAATCTTCTCCTTTTTTCGGTGGAAGCATGGTGGAGACATAATTGGTGGTTTTCTGAAAAGAAAACGTTTTTCCTTTTTTTTTCTTTTTCCTTTTCTTTTTCTTTCCTTGGCCGACAATGGGGTGTGGGATATTTCCCACCAAACCCGTTCCACTTTCTTTATTATTCCTTCTGTCTCTTCTTTTGCTGTTGGGTATGATGGAAGGTGGAGTGGAGCTTCCACTTCTTCTGTTCCTCACTAATGTTGCTGCAGCCTGCATTCCCTCTTTTTCCTGATGTCCTGCACCTGCACTTGCACCTGCAAATCATGTGCAGTGGTACTACCCAGCTCCATCCCATTGCAAGCAAATACAGATAGCTCCGGTCTTGGCAGCTATGGATGTTGAAATATGAAAGCTTAGGACAAAGAAGCTGCATGGTGGTGGGTATGTGACGAATGGTTCGCTCATGGCTGGAGCCTGAGCTTGCCTGGCTCCCTGTATGCCTATCATCGGCCATCCCTTCGCTGAGTTGCCGTGCCATTCGTGGACCCTCTCCCAAATACCTCTGAACAAATTCTGAACCAACGACTTTGATGAAGGCATCTTGGTGGCGTTGAGCTCTAGCTCCGGCGTTGAGCTTGGCGTCCGCAATGGCGTTCTGCGGCGACACGACCTCGCAAAACGGAACCTTGGTGGGTGTCTTCCTCTTTTCGCCTGGAAGTTAGGAATCACACTTGCTCTTCCGCCTTCCATATCTGCGCAGAGAGCTCGCTCCTTTTGGCTTTGGAGCTCCTGGAAGTTGTCGAATAATTTTGGCAAGGAAGACACCCAGGGCTCAGGCCGAGGTAGGAGCAAAGTAGCTTCTTCGTAGCATCATCATCTTCTTCTTTACAGGGTCTTCCATCTTTCCTCTAAGTCTAAAGGTTGAAGACAATGTTTGTTTCGGTTTTTTAGAGGGATAAAGTTTTAGAGAGAGGGATAGGGTGAGATCTGGAATTAGAGACATGAAAAGACGCGGTGGTAGCTGTGTTGTTGAGAGAGAGATGGAAAATGGGTTTTTGGATGGTTTCTTAAGACTGCAGAGTTTTCCAGAGAGAGAGATGAGTGATTTTGAGATCTGGATCTTTTCTGTTACTGGGTTTTTTGCAAATTTTTGCAGATTTACGATGGAGATGAAAAAATGAAAAAGAACCGACACAACTTTTCGTATCGATTCCCACAGACGGCGCCAAATGTTGATGCACAAAACCGGAGCGGTCTTGGAACAACGTAAATCCGACCGTGAATCTGCACAAACGCTCAAGAACACGAAGAACACAAAGAACACAAAGAATACAAGGATTTTATCGTGGTTCACCCCAATGTTTGGGCTACGTCCACACTGTAGTTGATTCTGTTTCTATGTAAGTGTATGGATACAAGTGTTTGGGGGAAGTCCCCCAGAGAAAGAAGAGAAGGGAGAGGAGAGCCTCGGTGGTGTGAGGTCTCTCCTGAATGTAATGAAAGCTTTTCTTAGCCTTCTTAGGCTTGGCTCTTTTCCTCCTTTAGAATGAGGGGAGGAGTCCCCTTTTATAGAATAAGGGGCTCCTCCTCTTTTACAAAGTATGGGCTTTAGTGTGAGGCCCAAATACAAGGCCCAAGACCCAAATATACGAGGCCCAATATATGGTACCAACAGTTGATGTCACTCAATCTATTTCAAAGTGTTCATTCATGCTCTCTTTTTCACCATTGAGCATAGAGTGATACTTCTTTGAATGTTATGTGAAAAAAATACTTGAAGGAACTCTTTTCTTGCCAAATTGCTCCCAAACTGAACTTGAGGCGGCCTTACTGGCGATAGTTTTTAGCTTCATGGCCATATTTTTTTTCTTCTGTCTTACCGTTTGTGTCTTTTTATTGGTGGACAAGTCTTAATTGCAGAAGTCTGGGTGAAATTTGACTGTATTAAGGTTGTCTTTATGCATTTCAGTAATATGGAAAGTCACCTAGGCTTTCCTCATATGTGGAACAGGCTTCATATATCCTGTAGTGAAAACATGAACTGAAGTGTCTTTTATGGCTGTGCTAGAAACTGGGGATATTTTCTTTAAAACTCAAATGAGTAAATTGTTGCAATGGTCCCTCAACTTTAATCAAATTGGAGCAATGGTCCCTCAACTAAAAATCCATTACTATTGGTCTCTCAACTTATCAAAATGTGTAGCTATAGTTATTTTCATCAATTTCGTCAAAATTTTGTCAAAATAAGTTATGTTGGAATAACCATTTATATAATTAGGGTCCCTCAACTCATCAAAGTGTGTAATTATGGTCCTTTTCGTCAACTACGTCAAAATTTTTGTCAAAACGAGTTATGTTGGAAGGACAATTGCTACAATTGGGTTAAAGTTAAGAGACAATTTCTTCAGTTGAATTAAAGTTGAGGGACCAATGGTAATGGATTTTTAGTTGAGGGACCATAGCTACACGTTTTGATGAGTTGAGGGACCAATGGTAATGGATTTTTAGTTGAGGGACCATTGCTCCAATTGAGTTAAAGTTAAGAGATCATAGCTACAATTTACTCAACTCAAATTGTTAGATTCAAGAAAATGGATGCATATCACTTACATCATCGTCGATTACATGCTTACCTGATGTACTCATGTGATGGATCCTTTTGCATTTGCAGTGTCTGAAATTCAAAACAGACCAGGCGCAAGACGCTAAGAAGATGGAGAAACTCAACAACATATTCTTCACTTTGATGTCCCGAGGTCCTGAAGGTAGTATCTTTATCCAAGCCTAAATATTAATTTTTTTTCGAAAAGGTTTTTGGCACAACTGTAGGTCCCAGTCCGGTTGTATTTATGTGTAAGCAATTAGATTGCTTGCTATGTGTCTGAACACGAACAGTGGGGTAGCCACCTTTTACCGAAGTTTCCTTTCACTAATTACAAAGGAGCTTTCGGGATGTTCGAGAACATGTTTCAAATGCAATGGAATTCCCTCCCTTGAATTTGTTTCCAGTATGACCTTGATGTTATTAGTTCTATTTCTGCTAAACTAAAACTAATTCACATTTCCTGTTGTTCTCCTTTTGAACAGCGGATCCATCAGAAGTTACTGGGAAAGACCAGATGGACGCACAGCCGACCAAGAAAGGACGGGGAAGAAAACAATAGTTGAGTCGGCGTAATTAGGTTGTTTTTAGGACTGATCTTACAGGGAACCATGGACTCCTAGTTATGTTTCAAGAGTTAAATAACGGACCCATTTATAAGTTCGTAACTGCCCTCAACTGTGATGAAGATTCTGAGATGAGACTGGCTGGTCGATTGGCGTATTGCAACCAATCGATCAGCCACTCGCATCCCGTAAGATTAGTCTTGGGGAAGTTCTCATAAGAGAGTTGTTCTTATTTGGTCATGCCCAAGTATGGGCTTTCTTTGATTTTCTTCTTGAACGTCTGCATTCGATTATTCACAGTGGTAGAAAAGGCCGCATCCGATCCTGTTTGATCAAATGAGATCCAACGGGGTTTACAAATCCCCCAAAACATGTCTAACCCGTTAAAAAGTTCAAGCGGTTAAGAGCATTTACATCTGTATTAGAAGTCCTAAGTACAATTCTTCATTTGTTGTAATCGCTTGTATAAAAAATGAAGCTAGGCAAAGCTTTATTTGAGAGGACGCATGCTAATATTTCATGGCTGCCCTCTAAAACATGGGAACTGGGTGGAGCTCTAGATTGTAGAGCAAAGACAAGTTAATGTGATTTCCCCTTTGCCAATCTAATGATGGCCGTACAGAGCCTTACCGGATCCCAATGCACTCTATCCGTTTCTTTCTTTCTTTCTTTTACTTTATTTTTTGGCATAACAAAAGGATAAAGTTGTTAAAAACCAAATCCATGCATGTGATGTACCACAAAAGCTTGTGAAATATTTGCTCCCAACGAAAAGATAGCGTGTGGAATCGGGGTTTTTGGGAAGCAAATATTCTTCAATCAAAGTTAAAGAGACAGACCAGATGGACAAATGGGACAGAATGTCTTGGAGGACAAGGTGGATTCATTAACGTTACCATGGCCATTTTGTTCACAAATTCTTTTAATTGTATTTTTGGAATACCGTTGGGTTGTATACCGAGTAAACTGATTCTTAATATTATAATTGTAATATGTTGATTTGATCGTACAACGTGATTGTATTTCAGTACTGTTGTACAATAATAGTTGGGGTGGTGTTATTCACACACCTCTGTTTACCTCTCGCACATCCTTCTCAAATTCTGACGGTCATATCGAATGAATTGAACAACATCAACAAACAGAAATAAACAAAAAAATGTGTTGATAACACCAACCCAATAGTTAATGAATTGAATGTAGGGTTTCAAGGAGCATGATTCTCATGCAGACGCTAAAGTGAGCTGGAGGGGGTTTGATTCTTCAATCAAGCAACAAGAAGGAAATCATTAGTTTGTATATATAGAAGAGTGAGTGAGAAGGGAAGGAAAAGAAAGATGGAACAAAGAAGCTTTTGCGATTCCTCAAAGATCTTTCAGTTTACAAATCCAATCGTCCACGTTAGTTCCTTCTTAAATAATTAAAGAAAAAAATAATAATTAAAGAAATGGAAAATAAAGCAAAGTTACTTAACTTTTCAAAGTGGAATAATTCTCCACATTCTCATTGGTTTGTCCACGTATAGCGATAGTTAAACTACACATGTAAACAATACATGTTGGGTGATGTAGCTGCATATGTTACTTTTAAACTTCACGTATGAACAGTGAACCAACATACTCATATACTATGAAGGAATCCATAAAACAAGTCGGCAGTGAATAGTAACTAAACTCCTTATAAGCCTATATAAGATTCGTTAACTTCCCAATTTAGGACAAATCTCTGCACCTCGCAAATAAAACTATAGATAAAGGAGAAGGGAAAAAAAAGTAAATTATTGGTGTTTTCATGGCTCTACATTTTGGATAAAGTTAACCTTTTGACCTATAAGATCTGAATTGTTCCCGACTTAAACGTTGTAAAGTATGAATTCGTGCACTTTGAGTGGGAAAAACCATGCTTTAATCCAACTTTTCTTTCTCTACTTTTTATTACTCATAATTATGTTTTTATTCTTTTTCCTCCTCCTTTTTTTCTTCTGAAAATTTAACGTTACGAGCACACTAATGTAATTTGCATCCTTGGGTGATATAGAATTGTGTTATTTGGGTTATTGAATGTTTTGATCTCTCAAATTCATGCATGGTGAAATACTGAAAGTGTTGGAATTGCTTCATTCTCCGAACTTCTGTTTATAAGCCTTAAGCATGATTGGCTCATAGAGTAGCTGGAGTAGGCAGGCCGCTTAGGGCCCCCACTTTGAAGGGGCATCAATTTTTATATATTTAAATTAATATTACAAATATTGTGTTTGTTCAAATAAGATGTTTACAGACTTTGAGTCTTTGTCTCTAAACACAATAGCCAGTTTGATTGAGTGGTTGAGCCCAACATTTGTAAGATTTATTTGTTTTGTATAATTATTGAATAAAAAACAACAAACTTGTTTTGTACGTGAAAGGTGAAACATCAAGTTACTCAAACTTGTTATTTTCGACTTCAAAAACAAATATGTTTACTTTTTTGGTTGCACTCCCTAGACTGCCAGACACCAAACCCTAAACGGCTAAACCATTTGGCCTTTGTCACATTCCCCAAAAGAAACACCAAATTCTAAACACCCTTGTCTATTCTAGGACTCCACTTCGAATGCTCGCCTAGAGACCCAAATTAACAAAAACGGGCCGACCTTATGTAGTATGCATATAAGTGTGTTTTGTTATTTCCAATTTTGGTCAAAAATGTTTGGAATAACTATTTTCTTCTAGTTTTGTGTCAACTTCTATTTCTGTTTCATTCCGAACTCGATATTTTCTTTCAAAAATAAAAGGCAAAAGTTGCTTTGCTCCAATGCACTAAAACAATTATAAGTTTCCACCAAAATAAGAAAGAACCACGTGATTGCTAATTACATTTTCATCTATAAAGAGTATGTTTTGTCCATTTAACTAATTAAACACACTAATAAGTAACAACATCTCACTTAATATCAGTCAGTTTCTGCATATAGTTTTTTTTTTTAACACAATCAATATTGAAGAAAAGGAATAACACGCATGAAAAAACAATGAGATAAACGTTTCTAGCTGCTTAAGCGACGATCGCCTTGTTTTAAAATCATAATATAATGGTTTTTTCTTCAGAATCATAATATAGTTGCTGAACATTGTATAATGATTAGAGATGCTACTTGAGTTAGGTCAACCTGGATCCGTCCATGTCCAACCCGATTTCAAATCCTATTGAGTTGGTTAGATGAAGAAAAAATCCGCCCAAACGCAACCTTAACCCAATCATTTGTTTGGTTGGGTTGGGTAGGGTGGATGCCTTTCTCGCCCATGTCAACTCAAGCCAAACCTGATTTTGAGCCCCAATTCTCTCATGTACATATTACCCATTCCACTTCATATTATATAAATTATATGTAAGTTTTGGAATGACTATACTTGAAGTTGTGTTGCTTTTATATTTATTTTGATTGAAATTTTGGTATACGTCTTGTTATTTAATTTTTTTTTTGAATTTTTGAAATATTTATTAGTCTCCAAGTTATTTGCTTTGGCCTTTTTGTGAATTGATGACGTGCAAATGAAAATGTAACTAATAGTTTTTTTATTCAAAATTTAAAAATCATAAAAAATAATGTGTTATAAGATTAAATTGAATAAAATTAGGCGAATTCAAACCCAACCCAAATAAATCCAAACCTAATTAAATTCCGAATCCAACTAACCTGCATGACCCGAACTAACCCAAATTCGAATTGTATAAATTAGGTTAGGGTTGGTTGACCATCTATCCCGCACGAGTTGCACTACAAAAATAATCATGTAAGATCTCTAATTAGGCATTACATCATATTATTAAGTGAATT
The DNA here is from genome assembly GCF_916048215.2 of Malus sylvestris. Taxonomy (NCBI): domain Eukaryota; kingdom Viridiplantae; phylum Streptophyta; class Magnoliopsida; order Rosales; family Rosaceae; genus Malus; species Malus sylvestris. Next base: position 32,954,834 of record NC_062264.1, on the reverse strand, counting down.
AATTTTTAATTGAAAGCGAGCTGATTACGCCAATGAGAGAGAGTAAAGTCAACGGAGGTAGGACCGGTGGGGCCCCATGGCGGGTCCAGTCACCGAAGTAACAGTGTCTCCCCGGCGAAGGATACAAATTGTCAAGCAGTCAGAACGGCACATCGTTTTACGTGTCAGACTTTAGGGTTCAGTTTTACACGTGTTGATAAATGATTAGCCGTCCTGGCAACGGCTATATTGGATGCTCTCGACTGCTGGACTGGGCCTTGGGCCCCACTCTTGAACGGACGTTGAGATGAGATAGGCCGCGCAGCAGAGGGAAAATAAGACTTCAAAGCAAAGTAAGGAGCAAAAGCTTTTGTTTATGTCGTGTTCTTTCTTTTCTTTTCTTTTTTAAATATTTTTTTTATTACTCAACAAGATCGAAATTAATTAATTATTATTTTTTAAATATAAATATATCGTTTGCATGAAAATAAAATATAAGAAGAGTGATAAGTTCATTTAATTTTTTTTTCGTAACGATGATTCTCAATCTTATTTGTCTATAAGATCGATTGCTCAATCGCTATCTTGATTTAAGGTGTCCACTACATTGATAATATTCTCTTTATAAGTATCGTAATTGTAATATCAACAGTTAAGTTACTGAACATTTTCACGGTTATCGCGAAAAAATTATTGTGAATAAGGGTGACGTCTAAATCAGTGAACAAAGCATGTTATATTCTAAGGTTTAGTTTTCAATTTTTGAAGAATAAACGGAATATAATATGACCACCCTTAACTATTTAGTGTAGTGACATGTAATTGCTATTTTATTATAGTTAGTCATTATTTAAATCTAGTTACGTAAAATGTTTTAGCAATTGATGTAATTTGACAAAAACAACTTAACCATTGGCTTTTCTTTCAAAACATTCAAGATTAAGCAACGAAAGAGAGTTGCATCTAATCTTTGTTATGACGAAGTTCCAGCCTCCAAGTTGTTAAAATATAGTAGATTATCATAATCACTTGATATACTGGCACTTGAACTTCGTTTTGTTGAGCAATGAATTCAAATCTTATCAACGATGATTGGTGAGTAAAAATTAAACAAAGAAAAAAAAATACTTTGATCTTTACAACTTATCCAACTTTACCATATAATACAGCATCGTGCATTTGAGTTGTTTCTTATTTGGCAAAACAGTACTTTAACCGGTACTCTGCTCAATTTTATGAAAAAAATTTAAACTTCGAGCGCAAGGAAACAAGCGTGGTACCCTATGCAATTGACCTAACGGACGTTTATGCATGTGAGTACGTTCAAACAAGTGTCATTTTACACAGAAAAAGAAAGACATGCAGACAATCGATGAATGGACTATATGAAACCGTCTTTGTCCTCATTTTTTGACGCCCAATCGAAATTTGCAGGGACTGCACAACATGCAAAGAGGCCAAGCGAAATCTACCTCTTCAACAATCCTACCATTATCTGACACTCACTAAGCACACGAGAGATTCAACAATGTAACCGCACATTTTCAAATAGATAAAAAAGAAAGATAAATATATTATCGGTTACACCGTAAATTTGGTCAGAGCAGACAGTTTTTTTATGCAAGTTACAAAAGTAAAAGCTGGATTGGAGGAAAAAAATACCAAATTTAAAAACTTGAAAATTGAATTGGGGGGAAGAGAAAGAGGAAAAATCAAATCTTGAAAGAAAACAAAGAAAAAGTGAAGGGAGAAAAATAAAAAGAAAACTTCGTGTAGACCGTAAAAGCAAAGGCTCACTTTAACATTTTGTGGACGTCTGTATGGAGTAGAGGAAGACCATTTCCGAAAAGAGAATAACAAAGGTCTTCAAGCTGGGACCCCCCCCCCCCCCCCCTCCTTCATATCTGTGACATAGACGGCAGTTTCATCTCTTCATTTTATTTCCTCAGCCTTCTCTCTCTCCTCTTCTGGCACTCCACTGTTCGTTTATTTATATCTCCTCTCCTCTCTCTCTCCTCTGCTCAAATCTTTGGGTTTCTCCCTCAAGAAAAAAAGGGTAATTTATATTAATAAAACAAAGATGGTGGCTTTGGCTTTGTATTCTTGTGGCAGTGTGATTTCTATCAAGCGCAAAGCAAAAGTCTTCTCCTTCACACCTTTCAATCTCAAAAGCATGAATTGAGAATCTAGGTTTTGAAGGCACCAACTCCAACAAGGTCCGTTCGTTTGCTTCTCTTGTTTTCTTCCCTCAATCAACTCACAATTTTACCAAATTTATTTGCTGTAATGTCTTGATTTCCATCTGGGGTTTCCTCTAATCTGACAAATTTCATAAACCCAGTTGGTTGTTTCATCTCCTGGGTGAAATTTCATTAGAAAGTTGAATACTTGTGGGGGTAAAAAATGGGATTTTGGTAATCTGGGTAGTTGTTTTATCTGCTGTGGATTGCTGAACATTCTATAAATTAGGTTGGGTTGCTGAGTTTTTGGTGTGTTTTGTGTCAATTTTTAGCCTTTTCAGGATTTAGAATTGTGGGTTAATTATTTTTGGTAGTTTTGGTAGATATGGAGGAAGTTGAAGAAGCTAACAAAGCAGCTGTTGAGAGCTGCCATAGAGTTCTTAGCATCTTGTCTCAGCCACAGGATCAAGTTCAGTATAGGAATCTAATGGTGGAAACTGGAAAGGCAGTGTCTAGGTTTAAGAAAGTTGTCTCCATTCTCAATACTGGTTTAGGTCATGCTAGAGTTAGAAAGCTCAAGAAGCTTCAAATCCCTTTTCCTGAAAGAATCCTTTTGGATAATCCTAACTCGATTGGGGACCGTCCATCCAAAACTCCCCACTTTCTTCAATCTAGATTTCCTGAAAACCCAACTCAAGATTTGAGTTTAGATGTTAAAAGTTCCTTGTGTTTGGGGAATCCATCGTTGGAATTGAGTGCTAATGGGAAAACCCCAATTCATCCTGCCCAACAAGTGCCGCCGGCGCAATATCACTTCTTTCACCAACAACAGCAGCAGCAACATCAACAACAACAGCAACAGCAGCAGAGGATGTTACTTCAGCAGCAGCAGATGAAGCCCCAAACAGAAATGATGTATCGTAGGAGCAACAGCGGCATAAATCTGAATTTTGATAGCTCTAGCTACACACCTACAATGTCATCTACGAGATCCTTCATTTCTTCCTTGAGCATAGATGGAAGTGTGGCTAACTTCGATGGTAATTCCTTCCATTTGATCGGGGCTCCTCTCTCTTCGGATCAGAATTCACATCACAAGAGGAAGTGTTCTGCTAGGGGAGACGATGGGAGTGTTAAATGCGTTGGTAGCAGTGGTAGATGTCACTGCTCAAAGAAGAGGTCGGATTTGTCTCCTTATGCTCTACTTGGTTCAGTAATATCTTGTAATGCTTTTGTGTCCTGTCATGGAGGAGCAGTTATACTTGCTTTTTAACTATTTTATGTTTATGTTCTTCTGGCAGGAAGCATAGGGTGAAAAGGTCAATTAAGGTGCCTGCTATCAGTAACAAGCTTGCAGATATCCCTCCTGATGATTATTCATGGCGGAAATATGGCCAGAAGCCAATCAAGGGTTCCCCTCACCCTAGGTATCATATTTCTGCATTTCGAATGAGAAATTGATTTCATTTGATGCGCAATATCTTCTTCCAATGCTTTGTGTATAATATGCAGAGTTGATAATTAGCATGGTTGAATATTGAATGTAGTGAGTGTTAGTGTTAACCTTTTTTTGTGTTTTTTTGTTTTTTTTTTTTTTGTTTTGGTTGAAAAACGGGGCTATAACCAAGAGGCCAAAGAAATCTAGTCAATAATAAATCTAGACTGGGACATCCCAAGTCGATCCTCACGAATACTTTTCTGTGTATTTTTAACATACATGATCAAGGTTCTAAAAGGCGCTAGTCAGGCAGCAAGCAGGGGTGGGGGCCTAGGCGGTTTTTTAAATTTTAATTAAATTTTTATCCCTAGTTATTTTTACAATCGAATTTAGGGTCAAGATTTGTTCAAAGAATTCAAGTTTGAATATGACATGGATTGATATTTGATGAGGCTTGTTAATTGAACTTTCAAGTTTTTTCGACACTTCTATGCAATTTCGTGTTTATCCATATGCTTGGAAATCAAATGTCAGAAAGAATCCAAGTTGAATATGACATGTAATTGATATTTGATAATGCTTGTTGATATTCACTCTTGAGTTTATTCAATACTACTATGCTTGTCGAAGATCTATGTTAAAACTTCTCAAGAACTTAATTAACCATTGAAGCTGCATTAACTTGTGCAGGGGATACTATAAATGCAGTAGCATGAGAGGTTGTCCAGCAAGGAAGCATGTCGAGAGGTGCTTGGAAGAACCCTCGATGCTTATTGTTACCTATGAAGGTGAGCATAACCACCCAAGGATACCATCGCAATCCACAACAACATGACATTCATGGAGAGCCTTGCCGAGCTCAAGCCCAACGGTCACTTTATCAAACCCTTATCTATGTTCGGCTTGAGATGCTCCTGTACATATATTTGCATGGTTCAAGCATGACCTACAAATCGGAGCAGCTATTTCGGCTTTGGGAAGTTGGCTCTTTCGAGCGTTTTTGCATTTAGGCGAGCGGGCGTGTATCCCCGGCGGGGGAGACTCAAACATGTCTGTAAAATTAGGACATCGTCCCATAAGAACTGTTTTTTTATTTATTTATTTTTTATGTTCCTTTTAGCAATCAGGGCTTCAAACAATTTAGGGTTTTTGAAATTAATGAAATGCCTTTGATGTGGTACTTTTGGTTTTCATTTTCTACCTTCATTGTTTATACGTTTGGGTGATAGAGTTTCTTGTGAATGGTAGATAGTTTTAGGAATGATGAATTAGAAGCCAAGTCACAGATGGTCCTGTTTACCAAATTGCTCCTGCTTTCAATTGTTGTGAGGAAAAAGATAAGTTAGGTGTGACTAATGAGGGGGACCAAGATGCGTTGTTAACCTGTTATTATTCCCTCACTCCAATCAAACCAAAATGATATTTTTGGGTCCAATTCCCATAAATGGAGTCGATTCTTGCATACAGTCGGGGATATAGAATGTTTTCTTGTAGTATTCATCACATTAGTTGATATCTCCATGTTTTCGTATCACTCATCAGGTAAGATATAATTGCATGCACAATAAGCATAGAGTTTTAGGTAATTTATCATCGGCGAGGCTCAATTCTTTACTCTTCTGATAAAGATACTTTGGTAGTTTTATCATACATAATAATAACACTATCAAAGTATTTTTGTAAGTATGACAACTCTCATATGCGGTGAGACTAGACTAACGTACAATTGCATGAATGAGATAAAAAAAAAATGCAAAATAACTCTCATACTTTAAATGCTTTACGAATGACATGGTTGGTACATTCTACCCAAGTTAACTTTTTTCCTTTCAGTTAGCAAAAATTGAGGAGAATTAATGGAGAGAATCGAAGTAGGTAAAAAGACAGTTGCCTGAAGTGGTAAATATTCATTATTTGGTTGGTGAATCTTGGGAGCTTGTAATAAGGGAAGTGATACGGCTCAGTACGCTACCAAAACGATGTAGAGAATGAAAAGATTACGTGTCACAACAGAAAGATGATTATTTTCCCTCATAATCTTTCTTTCATTCTCTTCCCTTCTACTTGAACTGTTACAATTAAGCACAATGAAATAATTGTTGCGGAAAGTGGCCGTTTACTACAGTGGTAGAAATGTGTTAAGCTCTTGTATGATAGTATGGCTTCAAACCCTATGGATGGCAAATCTAAAATATAATTTAACAAAATCTATCGTTTAACAAAAAAAAAAAAAATGATTGTTGTTGACCTCAAAGATTTTGTCTTCTACTATTTTTGCTTTTGGGGTTTGCAGAGAAAATTAAATTTAGGGGATCTCATTTTTTCGAAAATTTTTAGTATGTATTTGTGTATAAATAACATCGACATTTGTCATCACTAAATCTTTGTTTGTTGGATCATTGGTTGCAGATTTGATACTTTATTGATATGATGTATGTCATATGCTAACGCAGTTAATTTATTCTAAATATATTATAGATTGAGTAGAGCAATGCGTTCGCCTCTTAAGTTTGAATTTATTTTCCTGCCAAACACAAATAGGGGAATGTTGGAAAATCGTTTTCTTGAAGGTCAATGGCGTGCTGTAGCAGTCATGAGATGAAAGTCAACGAGATTGGATGAGGTTAAACACACTCAATATTTTTTTAAGAAGATTAATAATGTCTAATTAGTGATTATGGTTGCTGCAACGTTTTCCAAATCTTTGATGAACTGTTCGCTAAACCAACCAGAGTATTATGTTATTACGCAATCAATAATTAATATAATTATTTAAATTTATTTTAATATTCTTGAGTCTTAACAATCAATCAACCAGTACTGTTTAGTCTTCTTTTTTGGGCTTTAATTTTAAGCCCGACCCAGAATTTGGTTTTGATTGAGAATTTTTTGTCAAGTCTGTTGAATGGACCAGCCTAATATCCATGGTGGGTTGACTAGTTGACCCATGACCCATGACCCATGACCCATGACCGATCACTCAAAGCTGTGAGATTACATTACTGTCCATATTTCTTATTTATGTTTAATTTTAATTAAAGGATTACAATGGTAATTTTGTGATTTTCGAAGTTAGCACTGATTTTCGAACTCTCTTATTTTCCATAACATTATTTTTTAGCCGTTAAATTAAATATGTCAAAAGCGTCAAAAGATTAATTAAAAAATAAGTGCAACAAAGAAAACGAAAATATGATAATCACAGCCCATACCGTTAACAAAACAAGGAAATGGAGGATGCTTGGTGTTGTTGTATGGAAAGAGATATTCTCCGGATCTCTCTTTCTAAAGTTCAGGAATCAAGTAATCCAGACCTTTGAAATTTAATTCAACGGTAAAATATAATTATAGCTTTTAAGGAATCAAGTAACCTAAATCGTTGGATCAAATTTCAAATACTCAGATCACTTGATACTTAGACTTTGGAAAAAGAGATTCGATCTATTTCCATGTTGTATCGTCCTGTCAAAAACTCTTAGACCTAGTTTGGGAGTGAGGTGCTTAAAAAAAAAGCACCTATGAAAAAAAGCTGTGAGGGTTTTAGGTGTTTGGTAAACTGAAAAAAAAGGGCTTATTTTGGAAGCTGCTGTGAGAATAAGCTGAAATCAAAGGAAAAAGCTGAAGCTGCTATTTGCAGCTTTGGAAAACTGGCTTTTTTTCAAAGCACATGGAGCTACAGTGCTCCTTTAATGAAAAGACCCACTATCAGACTGCTTTTTTTTCCAAAAGCACTTTTACAAAAAAGTTTACCAAACGCTCTGCTGCTTTATTTCACAGCCGCTTATTCTCATAGCAGCTTTTTTTCAAAGCACAGCAATACCAAATCAGCCCTTAATCATGTATGACGTACGTGTGGGACAAAACAAAACCAAGTAGCACAAGTCCCCACTGGTGGGCGCCGCGTCTTCTTCTTCGTTCCCTTCTCTTCTACCAACATCTCCTACTAGTCAACATGATTTACTTTTCAAATGCAAAACAAAAATATTCTAGTGCTCTATGCTAAATTTTGTTAAAAACCGTCGTTGATGTGTGCGTGAATATTAAAGCTGAATAACTACTAATCTAACATGTAATCTAATAAAATTCATTTTTGATAAAAAAAAAAAAACAAAACAAAAATAAGTGGATTAGAATCGACATTGTGAGAAGAGAATCAAAATATCGAACGAAAGAGTTACAAATCCGTTACGGAATTTGATTTGTTAACGGATATGCATCATAACTGCATATACAAAAGGGAAAGAGATTTCATGTACAAATATCATAATTAGTTCATGCTAAAATAAGTAAATAAAAAAGATTAACAAGTTGCCGCAAATATCTGAATTCTGAATCAATAAAGCTCAGGGCAAACATAATTAACAGTCGGTAATTAACTTTTAATCACGCCCTTAACCGCTTTTTTTTTTTTCTTTCTATTCCCGTTTTTACAAAAACTGTACACACACCGCCAAGGGCAAAAATGGAGAGTCACCCAAAATACTTTCACCAGAAACGCCAAAACCGCATCGGCGGCGGCTCAGAACAGCGGCGCCGGCAGATTCAGATCGAATAACAACGGCTTCTTCTCCTTCCGCATCTTCTTCTCCTCCTCGCCCACCACCACGTCCACATTCTCAAGCTTGTACCCTGTATACTCCGACCTAACCGGCGCCACCGCCGGAGCACTGGTCATAAAGTACATCCGCGGTGGAGGCCAGAACATCTCATAGCCGCCGCCGACGAGAAGCGAGTGAGGCGGGGCAAGAGCGAGATTACCAAAGTTGGTCTTGGCCTTGGAACCGCGGAGGCTAAGCGCGGCCTCGTCATACGCACGCGCCGCCTCCTCGGCGGTGTCGTAGGTGCCGAGCCACTTCCGAGTCTTCTTCCACGGATCGCGAATCTCGGCGGCGAACCGTCCCCACGGCCGCTTCCGCACGCCTCTAAAATGCGGATCCTTTCCCCCGCCGCCTTTACCGGGCGAAGCGTGCTTGGGCTGAGCTCGAAGCTTGCGGGGCGGAGGCGAAGGCGGTTCGACGGCGAGGGAGAGTGTGGTGTCGCGGAGGTGGAGCGCGTCTACAGTAGACATTGGGTGGACCGTATGGAGAGAGAAAATGGGGGCGAAGACTGGAGTGAGAGTTTAGGGTTGGCGTTTTGGAGGGTATTTATAGGGGAGGAGACAGTCTGGGTTAACGCCGACAGCTTTGGCCTTCGGGGTTGAATTAAAAAATATTATTTTTTATGAAAATATTTTTAAATTAGTAATATACTAAATTGGAAGGTAAATGGGTTGAATAAAATAACGAAATAGGCTTGACGCAACGAAGGCATTCGTGTAAGATACCGTGGGGGTATAAATTATCAAATACAATAAACGTACTTTGCACAAATCCAAACACTTCTTTTTGTTAGTTTACATTTGGGATTGCAGACCAACATTTATAGTTGTCGGTTTCTATGTAACGTCGATTGGTTTGGTTTTGCATTATCTTGGAAGCTGGTTATTCTATCTGTTTAATACTTAGCTTGTTACCACTTAATAATACGGTTCAGTAGTATTTTTATTCATTTGTAAATAAGAGGTCTTAATTTCGATTTTCATCAAAAACGAATTTGAACCATATTATTACCGTTAGCGTAGTGTAGACTCAACTCACTCCCCCACTCTTTTAATGTAAATAATATCGTTTGTTAAAAAGGAAAAATGATTTGCTTGATAAACTAGGTTTTGGTGAAATGAGGTTCTTTTTTAATTAGGATCTCAAACTTGATATACAACGGCAATTTGTATTTGTAGTAAGTTTGATACCTTGAAGCAAATAAAGCCATATTAATATGGTGAAGTTATAATATTAACATGAAAATTATACTTAAATATGAGTTGATGAAGAGTCTATAAAGAGTTCAATTCTTGAAAGAGCCTCCTTAGGCCATCTCCAACCGAAGGAGGGCCAGATGACCCGTTTTAGCCATCTGTCATTCCTAGAAATTAATATTTTAATGAACAATGCATGTCCATATTTTTTACCATCTCCAATCGAGGGCCAAAGGGTCAAACATAGTCCTGTCACAAAAAATCATCTCTAACCGAGGCCCAAAGGGCCATAGGGCCAAACATAATTTATTATTTAAATTTAAAAACTACAACAAGGAACCGGCAAGAGGGTGGAGTCGAGAAAATTTAGACTCCATCATGATGTCTTGCATCATATTACACAACATGATTGCGGAGGATGAGCGAGATGGGTATATTGATGGAGAGTCTGATGACGACCAAGATGATCCAAATAGGTAAAAAAGGGCTCGTGCAAAAAAGATAATGGGTCTAATTTGCCTTTCTATCCAAGAATTGGTAGCATTTTTTAAAATGTGTACATTAGGTGCTATAGAATGATACGTTCATATTACACAACATGATTGTGGAGGATGAGCGAGATGGGTATATTGATGGAGAGTCTGATGATGACCAAGAGAATCCAAATAGGTCAAGAAGGGCTTGTGCAAAAATATATGATGGGCCTAATTTGCCTTTCAATCCAAGAACTGGTAGTATCTTTTTAAATGAGTACATGAGGCGCTAAAGAATGATACGTTTCCGTGCCACAAACAAGTACCTACCACAAGATTATGTTGCACATCTTTGGGCCAAAAGAAGCATTGAGTAGGCGTTTAAGTTTTATGTTATTAAATGTTTTTAAAAATGTTGTTTAAGTTTCATGTTGTTAAATGTTTTTTATGTTGTTTAATGTTATTTAATGTTATTTAATATTGTTTAATGTTGTTTCATGTTGCTTAAATGTTATTTAATGTTGTTTAATGACTTAGGAAGTTATAGAAAAAAAAAATAGAATTTTTCATTTTCCGTCGCATTCAAATTGTGGCCTGATCCGGGGCTGGCTAGATTAGGCTGGCCAGTTGGCCCTTTGACCCTTTTTTGTCCAGTGGGGCCCACAAAACCCTTTGGCCTAGCCGTCGGTTGGAATTGATTTTCGAATTATTTTCAATACTCTGGACCCTTCAGTTAGAGATGACCTCAACATCTCTCATTTAATTATTAGCAAATTCAATTGTAAAACAATAAAAAGTCGTCGTGATGTTGGTGAGTCAAAAGTCGAAGCGCTCACATGCACCCAAAAGCATAGTCTGAAATATTGATAATATCGACGAAATATCAAGGATATTTCGGTTTTTTCGAATCACGGATATTTTAGAACATATCCATGTACATATCGTACAAATATCGACAATATCGACGATAATATCAGAAAATATCGATGTCGATAATTTCGCTCACACTTCAGCAATATTTTGTCAAAATGTCGGTGTAATATCGCTAAAATATCGAAAATATCGATGTAAAGGAAGGGAAAAAAAAGAAAAAAAAAAGGAAAAAAGGGAGGAAAAAGAAACACAAAGGGGATTTGAACCCTTCCCATTTTACTCCTCTAACACCGTAACCACCATATATCACTTATGTTTTAGTGATAATATGCTAAAATATTTATATTTATATGAGTGGCATGTTAACAATTACATGCAAAACTATTTTGGGGATTTATCATTTGATGAATACTTTTCATAATAAACTTACTCTACACATAGAGATAATGAAAATAGTGAAAATTTTGAACCTCATAGGAACGTTATGTGGTACTAAATCACTCATGTTTTTTACCATGCAATTTATAAAGTATAAAATATTTTAGTAAATCATTATATATAAATGATTATGATGTGTTTAATATTTTGTTTCATTAATTACTACATATTTTCTACACTCACAGTGTTTGCCAACTCGTTGTATAATCAACTTAAATCAGTTAAATCCATCATGTAATGCATGTCCTTCTAATTTTTTTTTGATAAACTAATAGATAATTGACTAAATAAACATTCTCCAAAGTTTCAATAAAAATTTCCAAGTTTTTCTTACAATTTTCGTGGTTTTTATTCAATTTTTATCGATATCAATAATATCCTGATATTTCCATCGAATTTTTCCTATTTTTGAACTAACGATATTTCCAATATCATCGATATTTTATATCGGTGGCAAAACAGTGGTAGGGCTTTTTAAAAAGACGAGGAGGGCATGAGGAGCACGTGGGGAAGAAATGAACGATGGCAGTCTTGGGGCCCATATTTGTCTCTCACTAACTGACACCGCTGACACTATCATCACCTAAGCTTGAAAGTTTCCCGCCGCGGAATCGTAGCACACCGCGCAGACTACAGGACAAATTCACGCGCAAACAGACTTTCTTTTTACGGCTTCAGTCCATCTTACATGCTCGCCTGCAGAAAATTAGTTGGGGAGCGTAGCCTTACCAAGTCATATTATTTCGAATTGGACTAATCCCAAATTAAGCTGAACCTTATTGGTTTAAACTAAGCAGAAAACTACTTGGATAACCTAGACTGGTATTGGACTAAAATATTTTTGTCTCAATATTTTTATTTTTATTTTGCTATGGAACTAGACTTTGTAATTTGTCACTATCCTACAAAACGTTGTTGTATTACCCCATTCCTCTCCCTTTTTACAAAAAACATCAATCACAAACTTTGCACATATCAAACTGATTCGAATTTCACCTCCAGGTTGTACACCTCTGTTTTGACGTCCATGGAGACCTTAAGCGGTTGGAGGCAGTTGGCGAAGAGGAGGAGGAATTCGACTTTAGAGAGGTCCGAATCTGTGTTCAGAAGTTCCGAGAGGGCGATTTTCAAGATGTTGAAAACCAGGCATCCCTTATGGGTGAACGAACTTGTCGAAGGGATTACTGGGCGCTAGTCGGATTGGATCAAAGAGAATTAGATCTCGGCGGAGCTGAAAGAGAAGAAAGCGAGGAGTGAGAGATGAGGAAGGGGAGGGGGAATTGGCGAGGGGGGAACGATGACAGCTCCGTTTGTGAAAACATAAAGTAGAGAGGCGGAAGGGAGTTAGTCCCCGCGAATCCCATGGTTCTCGACAGGTCTCACTAGCGAGGGAGTTAGTCCATGCGTGTTCCATTTAGTCTCATTTAGCTTAGTCTTTGCACTTAACAAATACATGATTACATTAATACGTAGTCCAGTCTAGTTTAATGAGAGTTAATGAGGTCAAACAAACGCACACCGAATGTCTCATGCTTGTATTAGAAGAGAAGAGAAGCTTTGCCTTGCGAGAAAAACTTGGACAAGGCAACTTGATCAGTTATGTGGTCAAAGACTATTACAAAGGATCAACTCCGTTGTGTTTGGATACCATTACCACCATATGGATACAACATGCATCACCAGACACGTAGTCATATCATGAAATTTAAACACAGAACAATATACTCAAGTGACAACTTTTCTCCGGCAAAACTTTATACCAATAAGGCATGTTTGGTAGGTTGGCTAGGGATTGGACAAGGCAACTCGTTGTGCGTCGGCTTCAGGCATTCACCTATCCCTCGCAACCTCACTATCAAGTATTCAAGGTACGAATTGAACTCTGAATCTCCCTCGACAACTCTTTTCACATGGGTTTTTTGAATTTCAGAAAGTTTTCTCTTCCCAAGGTTCAATTTTTGTTAATTTTAATTGTTTTCTCCTGATTTGGATGACTAAATTTTGAATCTTTTATTTTCCCCAAATCCACATGGAAATGGGTTTGTGGTTGTTTTATGGGAGTGGCATAAGGCAATGGCATCTGGTCAACTAAAAGCTTTTTTTTTTTTCAATGATTGATCAACAATAAGCAAGCGTATACGAGGTTGGAGGGTTCAGGAGTTGAAGTTGAGCACTTGCCTTTAGGTTTGATTTGCATCCCCTCCTTGTCGTTGTCCATATTCTTCTTTGTGAGTCAATGTAAATGTTTAAATCTTTTGAAAATAACATTACGTTATCCGATTTCATTTTCCGTTTCTTAAAACCCAAGTTCTGCTCAACAGGGATGTTGTTGCTACGTGATGATGAGTTTGTGGCTGTTGAAAGTGGTGTTATGCTCTCCGGTGAGCTGATTGTAGCTGTTTAGAGGTTTTGGTTGTATGGTTAGAACCTTATATTGGTTTTTCGGATGAGGAAAATACATGAAGGACAAATTTTAGCCAAATTAGTTGTTTGCATTAGGTTTTGAGGAATTCAAGTAAATTGTATATAGCTAGGACTTAGAAATCTGCACTTTTGGTTGTACATAGGCTCCCAATTTTTTGGGCAAAGGAAAGCAGGAAGAGAACACCAATGGTGGTGACGATGGAGAGTCCCTTCTTTGCGGTGGGAATCGACGGTCCATGTGCAACATTTAGCCTAGTTTATAAGATGAGGGGTTAAAATGCAGACCAAATGACATGGGGTTTGTTTAATTTTATCAAGTTTTGTACTGAGGTAAAACTCCCTCCCCATTTCACATAGTTCTAAATGCTGATTAGCATATATGTGTAAATAGGATTGTATATGGTTGTATATATGTAGTAATAGAATTGTAAACATTGTTGTAATTATGTGGAACTAGAGTTGTAAACCTGTGGTATTGCACGGGCTTTTTTGGCTCGTGATGTCTAAGATTGGGTTTCAAAACCCCTCTTATTTTGGATATAGATCCGAATCCATATCTGATCCATGAGACCCTTAACGCCATCAAACAATGAATATGCTTCATATCCAATTTAATTGGACTAATCCTACCTAATCAGGTCTACCAGAGGAGAGACCATAAGGATTGCGGCCTGAAGTTAAATTAGATTCCGAATTCACCGGACTAATTGTCCCAGCAGATGAATGGGTATCAATAGAACATGATTCAAAGCCCAGTCCAGTCCCATCCTAGCATGTCCAACACTCGAATGTTGTCCAAGGCTGACCCAATGGTCCTGGCCATTGTATATATAACGCCACCAATCTTCTCCGGTGCAATAAACTTGTTGTGGATGTTAGTCCTGACTGGCTCCGGCTTCTCATCCGAAGATGCCTCTCGCTTCTGTTTCAAGCGTAGAAATTAACAGATAGACGTAACCACACGTTTTGACAATAATTACGTCGATTGATACTTGAAAGAACATCATATTTGGACAACAATATTTTCCCCTGCAGTACTATCTTAGCTCACAAGAAAACTTTCTATCGTGTTGGTAGCCATACAAACGGCATGAAGTTAAACTTACAAGACAGATTAACGGTGGCAGTGCAAACTGAACGGAGTTCATGCAACCCAAGACGATGTTTCCAGCATCCACATGCCACATTATTATTAATTGAGGGCGTGCAGATCATGCCATGTCGAATTTTTAAAACAAGTAGCATCGACACAAATAGAGATGGGCAAATACCCATTGATTATGGATAACCGTGGTTACCTGCCCATTTAAATTAAACGGTTACGGTTATGGGTAACTGTTTAGATAAATAAATGGTTATGGGTATAACCGTTTACCCGCAAAATTTAAATGGGCGGTTATGGGTATTAACCGCGGTTATAAACGGGTAGTTGTTTACTTATTTATTTTATATATGTAAAATTAACACAAACCATGTTCTCGATCCAATAATACTTAGCACCCAATAAATTAGCAAGAAATTCATCGGTCATTCTCTCAATAACACTGCTACAGGAATGATGATTCTCATCATCAAGGAAATGACCAAATTAATTTAAATTCCTTGCGGGTAACCGTGAAACTGACTGAAATGCCTTGACAGAAATGTCTTCTAAACAATTTTTGTAACCGAATAAGACTTAGCAAATATTATATTTACCTTCATTGGTAACAGTTAAAAATATCGTCCGTAAACTATTATTTCAATTATTAGAATTGTATAAGGACTTAAAAAATTAAAATATGAGAATATATAATGAATATACCTATAACGGTGTTTAATTGTCAAAAAAAAAATTATGACAATTTTTTTTTAATTTTCAAGTTGTTAAAAAACATGTAGACGGGTGAAAAAGGGGTAATGGTAAAAAAAAAAGAAAAAAAAGAAAAACGGGTTAAAAAGGATAAATGGGTAAACGGGTATTAAACGGTTACGGTTAAATGGGTATGCGGTTATAAGTGTGGTTAACCATTTATAAACGGTTATGGGTATGAGTATAACCGTTTAGGCAATTACCCAACGGGTAAACGGTTATGCGGGTATGAGCATAAACAGTTATGGGTAAATAACCGTAGTTACCCGCCTACCATAACCGTTGCCCATCCCTAGACACAAAACAATGTCAATGCAAATAAAGAAGATGATACATGCTAACCAGATTAAACTCGAACAACGTGAAAGAATAACACACTTCTTATAATTATGATAAACAAACACATATAGAATTATCTTGACACTAGTGTTAGTGTTAGACGCGAATTCAACGAAAACATCACGCGTTGTCTGTGCCTACGGTGAATACCTTTGGAAATACAAGCCAATGCAGGGCTAAACCAAACCAAACCAAAGTATCTCCCATTTCCAAAAATCCATTACCCAAACATGAAATCAAGGGCTAATGTAGATGAACAGTCACTTCGAAATGGCATTGTCAAATTACATCACTTACCGCTGTGCGCAATTTATCGATCAATGCCATTGCCTTCTGCTTCATACAATGTTGAAATCCAACACAAAATGCACACGACAAATTTCATTTAGAGTTACTTATGTAGAGAACATTTCTACTCATAAGCGCTTCTAGTAAAAGTGTTTTCATTATAAACAAGCTCGCATTTTCATTAAAATTCAAGTGCTTCTTGAATAAGCATTTAATATCATCTCACAAGTACGTCTTGAAGAAGCATTTATTATCATCTCACATATACTTTTCTAGAAAGCGCTTCTATGATGAAGAAGCTCTTTTTGACATTTTATACCATACAGAGGCCTCCAGCGTTACAAAACGGCTTAGTCCTTGCAAAAACAATCTCAAACAAACATGCCCCTAAAATAATAAAGGAACTATTTGCTGATTTGAATAAAAGATTTTGAGAAAAATTGAGAATCCGACGGGCTGACTGCATTCTCAACATTATTTGCGCCTAGGGAGGAAATATGGGATCGTAATTTCTGGATTGCGGGTACGGCCAAAGTTCGACCGTTAGGTACTATTTGGTACGTGGGACGGGACGGGACGGAGCGGGACGAGCCGTTCCGTCCCATGTTTGGTGCGCCTAAAATCTGTGGAACGGGTTGTCCTATGGGACGAAATTTTGCTGATTTTTCGTTCCACCTCTTCCCCCTGGAACGACCCGTTCCACATCCGTGGAACACAAATTTATAACATTTTATGACAAAATTTCTCCTTATCTTTTTCAATATTTACATCATCTGTTCCGTCCTGTTCCGTCCCGTCTGCGTACCAAACGGTACCTTAATTACGTTACCGTCCACAAAAAGTTAAAAATTAAAAGAAGCAAATCACACTTTGAAGCAAAAAGTTCAGTGCATGTAGCAGTTTGGTCCTTGTATTTTAGAAATTTGACCAATACAACTTTTAATGCTACAAATTGCCCCACGTTGCCTCATTTTAAACTATTACTTAATAGCTATTTTCCGATCTAGGTCTCGTTTGGCAGTTTGGAATGTAATGACTATTTCAGTCGAATAAGATAAATAGTCATAGGATAGTACTGACTAAATTAATCAGAAGTTTGGTGTAATATCAGACTAATGACAATATTATTTATACGGTACTGAATATGAATTCAATGTAATTATCTAAAAACTCAAATAGTTTTCAAATCCTAATCTTCAATATAAAAAGCAAATTAAAAAGCCCCATTTGAAGCAAAATCTAATTAAAAAAAAGGCCCAGATGAAATTTTTCCTAATTTCCAAGTTCTATCATCATTCTCAGCCAAGATTTCAAAATAAACCCAAATCAGATCAGAAATAGCAGCAAAAAAATATCCCATTCAAATTCGATGGGGAGATCCCAATTCGAATTCTCAACCAAGATTCCAAAATAAACCCAGACCAAATCAGAAAATCCAATTCGAATTTGACTGTTGTGAATGAGAATGAAACTCTCTTTGTACGGTGCTTGGCGCAACGAGGAGAGAGCGATGAAGAGAGCAGCGACGGCGAAAGAAGACGATGAGGAGAATGGTGACAGCAAGAGAAGGCGATGGGAAGATCGACGACGGGGAGATCGACGTCGGCGATAGGAGACGACAATGAGAATGACGACAACAATATGAGACGACGGCGAGATGAGGTGTGGTGGAGAACGAAGTGCGAGAGAAAGGAAAAGGATTCAGACTAATAATCCACTCCTTTTGGAAAAAGGTTTATTCAGCAGGTGTATACCCTACTAAATAAGCAGACTGATTAAATTAAGGAAATTTTTATTTAAATCCATGCAACATCTTTTTACACCCAACTTAAAATTTTGAATGTTAATTGTTTATTTTACCCTATTGCATAATTACTATTAAGTACAAAATGAAATTAATAATAAAACTCAAATTTATCAATAAACTCAAACACTATAATTAAACCCTACGATCATTCTTTGTTTATCATACGTTCATTCTGCTAAAACCCTAATAGCTCTCATAGAGAAAAATAAATTTTATTGGATCTTGAAGATGATTAAAACATGGTTTTTCTTCTTGTAAAGACTATTGGTAAACTCTATTATCCGTTTAAGATTAAATCTCATTCTGCTTACTAAAACGTGAACGCGAAATTCGTTCAATTCAACCATCTTCCTCCGGCCCGGCTAACACAAGAAAGCTCTGATCGTCATCAAATGTGATTTTAATTTTGTTGATGCACAAAACCGGAGGGGTCTTGGAACAATGTAAATCCGACCGTGAATCTGCATGAAAGTAAATAACATAAGAAGTATCGTGGTTCACCCCAAGGTTTAAGCTATGTCCACACTGATATTGTATTTCTGAGGGAGAGAGAGCTCTGAATGAGCGTGAGAGCTTTGAGAGGATGAGGGAGCTTAAGGCCTAAGAATTGGCCTCTCCTAATTGTGAGGGTGATGAGTCCTTTTATAGAATAAGGGCTCCTCACTTATTATATATTTGCCCCTCCATTTATTACATAATTACATTTGAGTCCCTAGAGTATTTGTGCGAGATCTAAATACAGAGGCCCTAAGTATGGTATAAACAGTAGTCCCCCAAGTCTTCAGTCAAGAGAATCTTTTGGTTGGAGACTTGAAATTCAGTCCATGTGTGGGCCGAAGTAACTAGATGTCGTCGAGAACTGAATACTCGATATGAGGCGGCGCTCAATGTGAAATGAGGCTCAACTAGATGTAGTACATGTTGCGAGGCTGCTCGGCTTATGGCTTATGTTGCCTTGGTTAGCTCAGCTTGTGGTGTTTGAAGGTGAGGGAGTCCTTTTTATAGAATAAGGGTTTGCTCCTCAATACATAAATGATGGGCTAGAGTTGATGCTCGCGGCGAGGCGGTTGCTCAGTAGGCGGCGATGCTCTTTAATGATGGTGAGGGAGTCCCTTTTATAAAATAAGGGCTCGCTCCTTAATACATGAATAATGTGCTAGAGTTGATGCTCTCTAATGATGGTGAGGGAGTCCCTTTTATAGAATAAGGGCTCGCTCTCCAATACATGAATAATGTGTTAGAGTTGATGCTCTCTAATGATGGTGAGGGAGTCCCTTTTATAGAAAAAAGTAACTTATACGGGGTGGAATGCAATTACATTTACTTGATACACAATGTCCCTTCCAGCCTTTGATTTTCTATGACATTTAAACGCAAATCTACACAAAGGTTAATACCATTAACAAATTAAGGATGAAGATACGGGTGAATGATATTACATTCACAAATTATTCATCAGTAACTGCAGGAAGATAAAGAAAGTTTATTTAACAAATCATACCTCTTGATTGCAGAGTAACCACACCATGCATCCAATGCAAGAAATGACGTTCTTAGAGCACCCATTCCGACCGAAACTAGAGACATAATTTACGGAAGCAAAGAGACTCAAAACAGCACAACCACACCCATTTCTCCCAAACCTGCTTATAACGTTTTTCCATGAAACCACGTCCCTTTCCGGCATGCTTTCAAATAGCAAAACAGCACAACCCATTTCCCCATTCTTCCCAAACCCATCAATCATCGCATTCCACGCAACCGCACATGGTTCAGACATTTCCTCAAACACCTTATGCGCATCGCACAACTTACCAAGCTCGGCATAGAAGCTCACAAATGAGGTCTGTATAAAAGGGTCGCGCAAAGTGTATGGGACTCATCAAGGAGTCCAAATAAACCAAATCCTCGCGCGACGATGACGGAGTGCCGGCCGATTCGATTCCCCGCGGGTCTGACGATCTAGAGGCTGCCAAGCGGTAGATTCACGGTGGCGGGAAGATTTAGTAGGGGGAGAAGAGGCGTTGATGAAGTGATGGCTAACAAATGGAGCAGCAGCTCCTTTTCCTTCTTAGTCTTCTTCTTCGATTTCAATCTTACATATGACTAAAAAATTGAATGGGTGTAAAAATAAATCTACATACTGAATTAGGTTTATAGGGGTATATTAGGTATTAAATTTGGGTTTAAAGAGATCTTAATAGTTTAGTTAAAAATCAAATGGGTGAAAAGAGTAAATTGGGTGTAGAAATAGGTTAGATGGGTTTAAATAAAATTACCCTTAAATTAATTCGGCGACTATTTAATACGAGAGGACACCAAACGACTAGGTCCGTATTATTAGCCTTATCTGATCCCTTATACGATCTGGTAAACGAGGCCAAGTAATGGTTGGCTATCCATAAGTAGGAGAGATTTTTTAATGTGCCAGGAATATAAGGCTGTACGTCATCTGTTATTACACAAGTGGAGAGAAGTTTTCTTTTTCAAGTGTTCCTCCACTTGTATAATGACATATGGCTATGTGCCCATATTGCGGGTACACTAAAAAATCTCTCATAAGAAAGATGGAGTAAGTAATTTAGACTAAGTAATATTTTTCTGAACAAACGATATTATTTACACTAAGAAGGAAGGGAGTGGGTTTAGCCTCACAGTAAGCTAGCAGTAATGTTGTTCAAATTTGTCTTTGGCGAAAATCGAACCTAGAACTTCTCACTTATAAGTAAAGAGGAATATTATTATACCATGCTACTAAGTGGCAATTGAGACTAGATAATTGTATAGGGGAAATCATTGTAAATTGATTTAAGAACATAATGATGATTTTACTGTAAGCAAACATTATTATCCATTTTAACAATTGACGGCCATCTTAACAAACAATAATAACCATAGTAATGAGAAATTGGGAAAAGGATCCCCCCGGATCCTTTTTTCTGGGAATCCTAGGGATCTCGTGATCGTGACCGTGCATCGTATATTGTGCGGTCGGAAATCATTTCAAAATTTAAAATTTAAAATTAAATATAAATAGTACCTAACGAAAACTGACCGCATGATATACGATAAGCAATCACGATCACGAGATCTCTAGGATATCCAGGAAAAGGATCCGGCGAGGATCATTTCCGAGAAATTGGTCTAGATGATAATTTTTCTAATTAAAAAATGATTCTCTTTTTAGGCACGTCGTCGATATTTAATTGTTTTGTTGTCAATATTTGATTCAATTGTCCACTAATATCCAAACAAGTGTTTTTTTTATGGAAAATAATTAAGTTATATATTTCATTTGCTATGCTCAAGGCGGTAGCACTAGCAACCAATATAACCAACTAGCAATTGGTATGGTATTCCTTGAACATTCCTTTTATAGAGTTCTAAGTTCGAATTAACACCTGACCACAATTAAAATCTTATCTTTAAAATTTGTGAAATTGCATAGACTTATTTGTAAGGTACTTAGAATCTGAAATTGATGCTTAGTTTATCACGGATTCATTGTCTTCGGTGGATTTAAAATTCTAAATCATTGTTTACTAACCAACTACATCTATTTGTCACCATTAACAATTTGGGTTAGTTCATTACATCTTATCCGTCAAATCTGGCGATGACAAAGAGAGATGGTGCCACTTCAAAGAGATGACAAAGGTACGTGTTGCAATTGAACTCCATAGATGTGATAATGAGAACGGGAGACGAGTCTTTAGAAGGCTAAAGTTTCTTTAAAAATGTTATTATCTAGTGTCTATATATGACATCTATTAATTCACATGTTACGAGTCTAGTATTCATTTAAGAGAAAAAAAGGGAACTTTAACGAAAAGCACCCGGTATTGTTCACTTTAACGAAAAACCACATTTTTACACTAAAAAGTCAATCCTGGTACTATTCACTTTACCCTTTATTTTGTCCTTATCATTAAAACTCAGAGTTTTCAAGCCCTTTTCATTAGTTTTCCTGGAAAAAAAATGAATCAACTAAGTGCTAAGTCAAAAATAAAAGAGTTGACTTGTTAACAAAAAGACTTGACAATTAGATAATATGATCCATAAAAAAAGATAGATATATGGGGAAATTGTGTAATATTATGTTATGAATAATTTAAAAATATAAGGGCTCGTTTGGTCCGCAGAGTGAACTTCTAAATATCTCATATTCATTTATTTGGTGGGAGTGAAGGATCCTTAGTCTGGTATTAAAGCCCAGCAATGTGAAAGAGAAAAATTCAAGGTATGTGGGAACAAACTACTACACCAAACTAATAAATGATACGATAGTGTTTCGTGTATGTATTTTTATATAGATTCACCGCGAGTCTTAATAAATTTCAACATGAACAATATTTCAATGTTACATCTCACATCACTTTCATGGAAAGTTGAAAAATATCATATTTGCTCATAATCGCTTTTGATAGAAGCTCTATATGTTGTCACACTAGAAGCGCTTTTAGCCTTTTACCCAATCTAAAAGCAGTCCCAAGCCAAGCATCCTTCAACAACCAAAACCTGAGATACTTTTTTGGTGTCTCTAGTACTTATGTTGATGGTTTATCACCTTGAAAATTGGTAAACTCCCAGTTGTGGGAGGCGAGTGTTGGCATGAATCTTGCAACACATCCTAATTTGCAAGGATTTGTCATATCTTTAAGATTTTAGTCAACTTTAGGATCAAACTAAATGGACTCTAGGCATATATATTCCCACAAAGTTTGAATCCTCCACTATATTTTTTTGGTTTTGGAATCGTGCTTATGTCTAAAGCTACATCGTTTCAGACTTTTATTTACCTATCTTTCTGATATAAATCTTAAACACGAAAAACCTTAATTCAAAATGCTTAACACCCGTAAACCCCGAAGACACAATAACAAACTAGAATTTGTGCTGGATTGAAGTCCAACTTGATAATCAAACAGATTGGTACATTATTCCTTGAATAATTCAAGTTGTTATGTAATTAGTTGTTTAAGAAGGAAATGGGAGGACTAGGTCGACTTAGATAATATCAAAATCTGTACGTGTATTAGTTAGTAAGAAAACTACATAATTCGATCAAGGCACCCGTTGGTTTCGTCCGCTGCACAAAACAAGGGAAGAACCAGCTAGTAACTTTCACAAGTTAAAGTTGAAAGTTGGTGTTTGTACATTTTTTACCATGCTTGGCTGAGGCAGATGCAGGAACACAAGTATGTATACGAAAGAAGCAGATGCAGGAACACAAGTATGTATACGAAAGAGCTAAGGTTCCTTTGATGCGAGGAAACTGAGGGCCCGTTTGGTAGCGGAATGCATTGGATTGTTTCGAGTTACCAAAATGATAGATTGTAACAAAAGGAAGACGTTCGTGTGAGAAGTCCGAGTCACTTGGCTGCAAGGCCATGATGCAAATTTCCAGTATTTGTTAGCTAATTCATGTATGCGTCCAACTGAATGTCGTAATACAGGCAACATAATAATCTATATGCGTATGGTAAGCAAAGGAAACACGAAAATTCAATCAATCAAAGCCACCCGTTAATTCAACGCTGCACAAAATCTGGGAAGAACAAGCTAGTAACTTTCACAAGTTTTAAGTTGAAAGCAGGTGCATTATCTGCATTTGTACCACGGTTGGTTGAAGCAGATGCAGGAAACAATTATGTACATGAAAGAGCTAACATCCATCCGGCGCGAGGAATCTGAGGTCCCGTTTGGTTGGCGGAATGTAATGGATAATTTCGTGGTACCAAAACGACATACCTATGACAACCGAAGATTATGTTGTTCTTGTGTATGGTCCAAGTCACTTCACTGCACCGAAATTTCCAGTATTAGTTTCTTAATTTACAGATGAATTTAATTGTATTACGAGTTTTGATGCAACATATGTAAGAGGTTCTGGAAAATATAAGGTGCAGCAAAAGCTGCTAGCAACTTCTGGGTATGTAAACCCTTTTGATAGGTGCAATTAGCAATCCAGTGAGTGAGATAAGCAAAAAACTAAGAACTATTGTTTACCTACTACATATTTTACATCAAAATTTGCTTTAATCTGGGGTAAAAATACAGTGTTGTCCTCAGTTTTTGAAGGTATAAAAGGATAAGAAAGAAGTCGACCATGCCAGGTTACATAAGTTGCAAGTGGCATATGTGTCAATGTTCTACATGCTAGAGGAACATATGTACTTAATTCTAAATCAACCCAATGACCATTTGATTTGGATTTCACTTGGATTTATGTTCCAAGATCACTTTTGATGTCACTGATCGTATAGATTTAGTGCTAATTTGTTAGGTCATTTGATTTTTTTACAAATAGGATACTTACCACATGTAATATGTCACACCTTTGCACAAAGAGTAAAACTTTTGTGCAACTTCATCCATGTTCCGATCCACTTTTCTACACCCGAATCTGCTCAGATTTTTGTGATTCTTGAACCGGCGCGTTCCTTAACTACGTATGTATCGGGTGTGGTGAAAAAATCCTGGTTCGGTTCGGAGCATTCTTCGAAAATCGCTCGAGATGACAATAACATCATTATAAACCCTAATCCTGACCATTGGGGCTTCAAATCCGAATAAATCCCAAACCCGTAATCGGAAAAACACGAAAAAACACTCGTCGGAAAGCTAAGATAGTTTCCTACAAGGTGAAAAAGATTTCACTCAAATCCATCAAGTGAATCTCAACTTGTGATCAAATCAGTTGAGCACAAAAGCACACCCAAAGCAAGAATGAACACCTCATTTTCCAAACCCAGCCATTTACACCTCTCCCACCCGGAGCATCCACAACCGTCCACAACGGTTCATCCAAAGGCCCACATTCAAACTTCCTCAAAGGCAGCGATCCGCGTGCTGGGGCACTCCACCAATCAGCGCTCAGCTTTGGGATATCGTCCCTCACGCACTTGACTATTTAAACCGTCCAATTTCCGTCATCTTCTCACACAACGAAACTACCTGTGAATCAACACACGCACATTGCTGGTCGATCCAGATCTCTCTCTCTCTTCCCTCTTTGAAATTTCAGTCCTCCTCCCCCTTCCCCTTCCCCTCCATTTCCAAACCCTAACCCTAGCTTTTGAATTCGATAGCATGGCGACCGAAGAAACAACCGTGGCCGTCGCGATCGAGACGGTCGAGAATCCTCCTCCCGAGCCGGTCACCGCCGAGACGGCGGACGACAAACCGGCAGACAATCCCGGTAAGCCCAGCAAGGCCAAGGAGCCCAAAGCGAAGAAGGCACCTGCTCCGAGGAAGCCGAGAGCCGCTCCCGCTCACCCTCCGTACGAAGAGGTAACGCATTTTCTGGAATTTTCTAGAATTCGAATCCTCAATTTCTCGATTCGTGTGCTGCAAGTTTTGGGAATTTAGGGTTTACGATCTGATTTTTCCGGTTCGATTTTGTCTCTGCAGATGGTTAAGGACGCGATTGTGACTTTGAAGGAAAGGACTGGTTCGAGCCAGTACGCGATCACTAAGTTCATCGAGGAGAAGCACAAGCAGCTGCCGCCCAACTTCAAGAAGCTTCTGCTCTTCCATTTGAAGAAGCTTGTGAGTTCTGATAAGATCGTTAAGATCAAAAACTCCTACAAGATCCCGCCTGTGAGGTCCTCGGCGCCGAAGCCTGCTTCTCCGGTGAAGAAGAAGCCGGCCGCTAAGCCCAAGGCAAAAGCTCCTGCTGCGAAGCCTAAGGGAGGGAAAAAGCCAGCTTCCAAAGCTCCGGCCAAGCCAAAGGCTGCTGCCGCCAAGCCTAAGGCGAAACCGAAGGCAAAGCCCGCAGCTAAGCCAAAAGCTGCTGCTCCGAAGCCCAAAGCGGCTGCTCCGGTTAAGTCTAAGCCTGCTGCCAAGCCTAAACCCGCCGCCAAGCCTAAACCCGCGGCCGCCAAGCCAAAAGCTGCTGCTGCCAAGCCCAAGGCGGCTGCTCCGAAGCCGAAGCCAAAGGAGAAGCCAGCCAAGGTGTCGAGGACGCTGACGAGGTCGTCTCCCGGAAGGAAAGCTCCGACCCCCCGGCCTGCCCCTAAGAAAGCGTCGGCTCCGAAGAAGGCTCCTGCGCGGAGCGTGAAGTCGCCGGCGAGGAAAGCTCCAGCTCG
The DNA here is from genome assembly GCF_916048215.2 of Malus sylvestris. NCBI lineage: Eukaryota > Viridiplantae > Streptophyta > Magnoliopsida > Rosales > Rosaceae > Malus > Malus sylvestris. The sequence continues at coordinate 32,928,859 of NC_062264.1, read as the reverse complement.
CAGAGGAAGGAAGTGAGAGAGTTTAGAGAGGAAGAGAGTCTAGTTGGTCTGTAGGGGTAGTCTTGTAAATCTCTCCGTCTCTGCAGTTATAAAAAAGGAATATAAAATCCGGAATTTATTTTATATTTTCCATTTTCGAGTAATTTTGTGCCTGAAGATCGGTCTGTTTATTTTTGTCTAGGGTTTTGTGGGGGAGAGTTTGGGATCGGATTGTAACAAAGTACAGTACATTTGAGTTGATGAATTAGAGAAGAGGAAGAGTTATCGTGTTCCCCCCTGCGCATTTTAGCATTATTCTGCATATTCCAATCGCGTGAACGATCCAAAAAGGAAGCGACGACGTTTCATAGACGCTAGCCTGCTTCTTTTCCAAGCTTGGTAAACTCCCAAACCATCTGCGTGCGTAGATTTCAATTCAAACTTATGGAAATTTAGAAAAAACCCCAATGCTCATAACAATATTAGGTTAAAGTAATTTAGTCTTCGGTTTTCATTACTTGTGTTTGGTTCCTCTTCCCAATTTCGATTGTTCGTTAACTGTTTTTGGGTCTCGGCTCCTCTAATATCGCATGTATATAAAAAATCAGGCAATGTAGGTTTACATGGAAACAGATATCGGCAAAGTAGACGTGTAAGCCCCGTCGATAAGATGGTAGAAACAAATCCGGCAAGAGAAATGTTTTGATATGTGGCCGAGATAGGCAAGAGAAATCTTTGATATATGGCTGAGATTCGGAGATAAATGATGTGAATAAGTAGGGTTCGGGAGTCAGTGCTACATCGTAGACATGGAACAGGTTCATTACACGAGAGGATTGTTGGATCATACTGGAAATACAACTACTGAATCAAATCATACCCGATTTTACTATCAAATCATACCCGATTGTTAGAATGTAGGGATGCGAGATCAGAAAAGAAAGTACTGAGAGCCGGTGTTCATTTTACTATCACCTATTTGCTCTGATTTTGGCAACTCTTGGATGTAATAGATTTATTTTCGATCATGGTAGTGACTTGAAATGAGCAGAATACATAGCTTCCTTACTGATTATGATACTATTAGCCCAACAAGTTGAGATGCGCAAAACATGAAACGCGTTTAGTGTGAGCTGAGCATTACCTTGCCTGCCTGCTACACCAGGTGATAAATTACAAAGATTTAGCCTGAGGAGGGATTATAACCTAGATGTGAATCTCCTAGGAGGTTTCCATTTCTTATATGCTGTTTCTGGTAATTTATTTCTTAAAACTCTGTTCCAGTCTCCATGTTGTTTTCAGTTGCCTTTTCTGGTCCATGTTTCCCTTGTCTGCTTATTGTTCCATTTTCAGCATCGTGGTTACATTTATATACTTGTGAATGTAATGCCATGCAAAAATTACATTCTTTCGTTATTCTGTTTGCTCACCTTACACAACTGAAACTTAGGTTAAAGAAATCGTTCTATCTAGGAACCAGGAGTTTCTACCCCGAACTTAGGCTATTCTTATATCTATGCTAGTTTCAACTACAACAAACGCTTGATAGTTAGATCCCAGGTTTGTAAATTACACAAAACCTAGAGCAACTGGAGAACTTGTTTGGTGGAAATAAGATTTTGAGCAACTTGAGATGAGAAACACTGAGAATCGTTAAAGGATTGCATCAACGTTTGGCATTAAGTTGTTGGATGCACTTCATGTGCATATGTGGATATGTTCTTATGCTGCCGGATTCACAAGCTACTCAAGAGATGTGAAAGGAACCGTTGGACTTATGAAACAACAATGCCAAAGGAAAGAGTTGTTGCTGATGAGTCGACGACCAAGGAGTAGAGAAACACAGGCAGGCATGTCTTTTACCATTTTTTTTCTTTAAAGGTTAACCATGTTTACTACTGATCTTGTCTTGAGAGATCTCTGTCTTCCCCTCTCATTTATGTATCATTTTCTCCCCTTTTTATTTCCTAACTTTTATTTACCTGACGGAGTGCAGGTTTTCAACCTCAATCCCAGGCTAAGCATCTCATGTAGCTGACTGATATCAGGCAGGCAGGTATTCATTCTTTGTCATCTATACGTTGATTTTTTGCTTTGACGCTTTAGATGCATGGTCCTAGCTTAGAAAATCTCTTTTATTCCTATGACTCGTGATAGAGTGGAGAAAGAATCAGCGCAACAAAAAGTAATGAACAATGGCTCAGAAGATATGAATGTTTTTGGTCTTTCTCCTCAGGTGTTCGTTGTGTAATGTTTAAGTCAAGTTGGTTCCCCAGTGTCAACTCCATAATACCGTCTGGAGTGGAATTTATTTGGCAGTGAGCTGGGGATCTGTGGATATAACCAAGACAGGTAATATTTGGCAGTTACATAGTTGTAGATTATACAGGATATATATTACCGGATGAATGCTTAACTCTTAACTGGTATTCCGGGACTTGCCATTCTGTATTGTTCGTTTGACCTAATGAAGTTCATACAACGAAAATAATTCAGTTATCAATCTCAGAAATATATGCCTATGACCATTGACTAAGATAAGTTCGAATTTGAACATTCATATCTTCAGTTTCTGTATATCTTAGGAGTAAACTCCTCACTTTTGGTACAACACAGACAAAAAGCTCCTCATCTTTGGTACAACGCAGAGAAAATATTCATTGGTTGCAAATATGGAAAACTTCCGATGCTTTGTCCAGTCTCTGTCTTCTGAGCTGTGAAGATAAGAGGTTTAATACGCTACTTGGCTGGTTCCATTGTTTTAGTGTTTCAATCTTTCAACTTTCTGGATGGAGTACTTGAGCTCCTTTTGAATGTTTAATCTTGAAGGCGATAAGACAATGTCCTTCCAGACTGACCCGGTTTTACAAGCTGGGTTAGGGTGCTTGTAAAGTTCGTATATGGAATTTGCCATGTCATTTAACCTGCCCACCCTTTTTAAGCAGTCGATTTCGTCTGGATCCACAAGCAATGTTCTGTCTTTGTCTTTCCATCCTATCAACTTCACAAAAATTACTATCTTAGTATCACGTTTTTGATGTTTAGACTGCTATATAAGCGCACTATCTTTAATATACATGATTGACTAATTATATCATTCTATACATCTTGAGTTCAGGTGTTGGGCCAGGCTCATCAGACATGTTTTAAGGTTCAGGGTGCAACGGCTATGTTTTCCGAGGCTAGGAGACATAAAAATCTAAGCCATCAAAGGAAACGTAAGTTTGTACTGTTATGTTATCTGAACTTTAACCAAGAAAGTTCTTCCTTATTGAGCTTGGTTATGTGAAAGTCTGCAGGTTCGTTGTACTGGAAAGGAAGATATACGAAAAGAAGGGATAGCAGGCGTACCTTAGGCGGGCCTTCCAATGTATTCGTGCAATATAGTCTCGCGTTGTCAACCAGTTGGCAATATGTTAGAAATGAATTTGCAAATCTCTTGTGGGATTTCAATTGTGAATTTACTCGCACTGCTCTTCTAACCATGATAGCTCTCCTGTTGTCATTGAGAATGTCCACTTTCATGCATCAATGTTTTTCTGACTACAATTTGAGAGTGAAAAGAAGAAAAATGTAAGAAAAATGAGGTATCTTTGACTAGTATTGTTACCTTATGCCTCTTATAACAGCTAGATAAGCGTCGCACACGACTCCAACGAGCTCTATCCTGTATGGTTTTCTCTTTCTGCCTCCTACTTGTACTGGTTCTTCATCATCAAGTCGTTCCCAATAGTTTTCAGTGACAGTTCCATCCTCATTCACCCTGTAACCAGGTCCCATGCGGTAGCGGCGGCGATGAACATTTCTGGCCATTGTTATCGTCTGCACAACAAAGGGTGCCCAAGAGAGTGTGCCGTCCATGATGACATCCCGCCCTTCATTAAGCGCTGTGACGAGGAGGGATGATGCTGCGTCTGTAGATGATTGGTGTACCTGTTTAGTATAGTTTTATCAGTTTTTGAGTAAATTCTGCATGTTGAGTTCATCTAAAGTTTCACTGCAGCATTCTAATCGAGACAGGAAAAGGAGACGCAGAAAGTAGAGAGTATAATTGGACAGTTTTCTTAGTTGTGAAGGATCAACTCTTCATCCAGATCAAGGATAGAGATGCACTGTAATCAGCTGCCCCTTCAGGTAATATAACTCAGCCATAAAAGGCTATGCAACGAATACTTCTATATGGCATGCTGCGAAGTTAGAGAGAGAGAGAGAGAGAGAGAGAGAGAGAGAGAGTTGATATATATATACCAGTTCCGCTGTTTGAAGCATGTCATCATGATGGCCTCTGGAGCTGAGAGCTCTGTATATGACATCTGATTCTTTGAAGGCATCTGCCTCAATCACTACTGCATTCCCCGCTGCTCCAGCCCAGAACGGTCTGTAACACATTTCATCCATAAAGATTGCGTTAGCTTCTCACCGCTTTAATTTTCGTTTTCTTTTCAGTCAAACATAAAATGATTTTTTCTTTGGCCTAACTATGACGGCTGAATTTGGAAATATTACTTCTCAGTAATTCGTTATGCTTCTGATGTCCTTGATAATATGATTAGTTTAGTAATGGTTATGATCCAAATATAGAATGAGGCTTCAAAGCTGTTCCAAAAGAAGTTGGTTTTATGTAGAATTTTCCTTACTCTTTGAGAATGTCCTTTAACACAGTGCTCTTCCCTGCTCCCATTCCACCTCCCATGAGGAGTAGGACCGGACTTCTATCTGCGTGAGCCACCGGAGCCATCACCTCTGTACACGTCGAGTCATCTGGCGCTGCGAGTCCCATTGCCTTCATCTCCTCCACTAAGGTAGTGAAAACTCTAGCCACCTTCAAACTTTTCGTCACTCTCTCGAATCTCTGTTCTCTATATCATAATTGTGGTTAATTAGTATTCCTAGAAACTTCAATTTTAGCATATCAATTGTCATTCTTATTAACGCGCGCACACGCACTACCAAAAAAAAAAAAAAAATTCCCACCTGGTTGCTGCCATGACAATGTTCTTGAGCTTCTTTCTAGGCTCACCATCACTGCTCAAGATCTGAAATTTCATAAATTGTTGTTAGTTTCGGCTTCACGGAGAAATATATCACAGGGATTCTACGTTGTATGGCTAAATTACGAAAAAAATGCATCACGAACACATTCACATTATCATTCATATATTTTGTTGTTGATCCTAATCACCTGAGTAATCATCAGGTCAGCTTGGCTCCAGTGAAATGCAAAATAACTGAGAATGCATCTCTCAAACTCCTCGACAAGTTTCACGAAGAGCGAATCTGCATCCGGTTCACTAGCAAAGAAGTTGTAGATGTCCTCCTCAAACCCCTCAAATTTTCTAATGTATTCAGTGGCTAACTTGCAGAGCTGCGGACATTCTCTTCTGTCTTTAAATCCCAGCTGCCTAGCTGCACCCACAACCCCGAAAACATTCAACCACAAAACACACCTTGCGGATCACAAAGGCCATGAAAAACAAGCGGACGATCACGTAATCATTACCTACGTAGTGGGGAAACCTCTCGAGCTTCTGATGAACGCGGACTGAGTCGGAAACCTTGAGGCGGGGGACGATCTTGTGATCCTTGTGCTTTCGGAGGCGGTAATGAAGGGCGGCGGCGACGACGATGCCGATGGAGGAGGCTACAAGGATGTGAGAGAAGGTGTGATCCGAAGAAAAGGGAGAGGTGACGGGGAATGAAAAAGGAGAGAGGTTTTTGGATGGAGGGTGGAAGCAAAGAGCGACGGAAGAGGCCAATATCAAGAGGGTGACTAGTTTTGTTCCATGATATTTCATATCTTTCTGCATGTCTCTTACAAATTCCAGGAAAATTGCTAAGATTTGAAGAAAGAATCTATGAATATTTTTATTTATTTATTTTTTATTCTTTTTTGTTTTGTTTTTGTTTGATTTGGATTGTGAAAGAAAGAGAATTTGGGATTTGCGTCTGGTTTTTGTGAGTGCGGGTTAATCGTGATAGTTTGTTGTTATTGAGTGGTGACACGTGTATATTAAATTAACTTTTTAGGCAAACAATGATAATGTTATTCTATGGAATCAAATAAAATATATAACATGGCAAATCCCAACTAATCACTAAGGGTTGTTTTATTAACAATTCATATATTATTGAATACATCCCACGTACTTAATGTACTCATATTTGCTTTTTCAATAAAATTTATCTTAATATACCGCATATTACTTCTAATAATATTTTCACACACTACACTCTCAACATAAACTCCACATTTTATATAGACAATCCACATTGTTTTGTGCATAATTCAAACAATTATCCTATATATGACAATCCTTTTGGGTCCCGCATGCATAGTGGAGCTCCTCATCCCTTTCCCAAGCAATACGAGCAACTGTTGCTTTCATACTTTTCTGGACATTATACTGATTGTTTATACTGAAAACAATCGTGATCCATATGGGCTTTACCCACATAATGGATTGTTTCACCGTCTTACTTGCCCTTGCTTTTATTGCTATGACAAACACCTGCGGGGTTCAACGCAATACGAAATGGACAAGTGACCTTAATCCTCAAATGGGAAGCTTTGTTCATTCCCATCCAAATATGGTGTTGTTAACCGGTGGTGGCCGGCCATGTCTTCCATTTTCTGGTGGTGCTCTATTTGTATATTTAATTAGGTCAAAATTGTCATTGTATATTAGGGTTTATAAGTTATTTAAAATGCGGAATTTATTCAACATTGTTTGAGGTGCTAATAAAAAAGCCATGACTAAAGTATTTTTTTAGTAAGTATACATTCCCCACTTTTAAGAATTTCAAACATTCACTTTTTTTTGTTAAAAGAAAAATCCACTTTTTTGCTTACGTGATTTACATCAATTCGAAATTTGTTGTATTTAAGTTAAAATTTTTTGTCATAATTTAGAATGATTTAGAGTATTACCTTGTAAAAAATTAAAAAAATCCGTGCACTTAAATTTAATGCATTCATTTTACGTTAAATTTGTCCATACCTTTTACATTAACTGGTAAAGTCTGCAAGTGAGAAATTTTCACCGACACCTTCACATTATTACACCTCATCGGTTCCGCTCTTATCAAGAGCATTACATTGTAAACACTTTTAATAAAAATCTCTGATCTATTAAAATAAAGTAAAAAGATAACTTCTTCTATTATAAAATAAAATCATAAACTGTAATATAATTTCACTCTCTAACTTTTCAGCTTTTCAGCTTTTCATATATATATATATATATATATATATTTTTTTTTTTTTTTATTTTAAATTTTTTAAATTTATTATATTTATCTGTGTGCAAGCTTTATATAAACCTAAGTTGTTTACCTGCTAAAACGCGCTCCCCAAAAACGAAGCAGCATTTGCTGAAGCTCTTCTGCTTTCTACCGCTCCGATGAGCTCCTCGGTAGCTACTTCAAAATCCAAGCTATCATCTTTCTTCACAAACCCACAAAAACCCACATCCCCAAATCCCAAGACTCCAACCAAGCTTTCACCTTTCTTCGTCCCGACGAACCAATCCTCACAACCCACTTCTCCAAATCCAAAATCTCCACCAAAAACCCCAATTCCCAATCTCCCAATCCAACCCCCACTTCAGAAATTCCTCGAATCCAACTGCAGGTCGGGTAATTTCACTCTCTATGAAGCTCTGCAATATTTTAGTCACATGATTCGAATGCAACCCACTCCTCCAATTTCTTCATTCAATCTTTTATTCAGTGGACTTGCAAAAAGTAAGCATTTCTCTCAAGTTTTTCCACTTTACAATGCGATAATATCAGCTGGGTTGGTGCCAAATTTCATTACTCTTAATGTTTTGCTTAATTGCTGCTGTATTGCCAATCGGGTTGGCGATGGTTTTGTGGTTATGGGGAGTCTTTTTAGAAGGGGATTTCTACCAAGCACTGTGAGTTATACTTGTTTGGTTAAAGGGTTGTGTAGGGAGGATAAAATTTTTGAGGCAACAGGGTTGTTTGAGAAAATGGTAAAGTTGGGGTGCCATCCTAATGAGTTTACTTTTAGTACATTGATTAAAGGGTTGTGTCGAACGGGTAACGTGAACGTTGCGCTTAGGTTGCATGAAGGAATGGCTAATGGGAGTGGTGCTTATAGTGTTGGTTGTCGGCCGAATGTGTTTACTTATGGGACCATCATTGACGGGCTTTGTAAAGCCGGGTTGGTAGATAAGGCGAAAGAACTTTTCGTAGAAATGAAAGGTAGAAGGATTGTTCCTGATGTGAATGTATATAGTTCTTTGATACACGGTCTGTATTACAATGAGAAATGGGAAGCAGCGAAAGCTACGTTAAATGAGATGGTGGATCAGGGTGTCCAGCCTAATTTGGTAACATTCAATGTGTTGATAGGAGTAATTTGCAGAAGGGGAAATGTGAAAGAAAGTAATGACTTGTTAAAGTTGATGATTCGTAGAGGCATAGATCCTGATATAATTACGTACAACATTTTGATTGACGGCTTGTGTTTGGCGGGTAGGCTCAATGAAGCAAGAGAGCTCTTTAATTCTATCCCAAGTAGAGGTTGTGAACCTGATGCCATTAGCTACAATGTGTTGATCAATGGATACTGCAAATATAAGAAGATACAGGAAGCTACCCATTTTTACAAGGAAATGATTAACAAAGGAGTTAGGCCAACAGTAATAACATATAATGCCTTATTAACTGGTCTTTTTCAGATGGGTAAAGTTCAGGATGCACAAGAATTGTTTAGTGAGATGCCAACTCAGAATCTGTTACCAAATTCAACTACATATACAATATTCATGGACGGGCTTTGCAAAAACGATTGCCTAACAGAGGCGATGGAAATTTTCCATACTTTAGAAAATAGCAACTTCAAGCTTAGTGTTGAAATGTTTGGCTGCCTTATTGATGGGTTATGCAAAGCAGGAAAGCTTGAAATTGCTTGGGACCTATTCCACAAAATGTCAAATAGAGGCCTGGTGCCGACTGTTGTAACATATTCCATGATGATCCATGGGCTCTGTATAGATGGGCAACTGGAAAAGGCAAATGGTTTGTTTTTAGAAATGGAAGGGAAGGGGTGTGCTCCAAACATCATCACTTATAATATCCTCATGCGTGGTTTCTGCCAAAATGATGACTCGGCAAAAGTGGTCGAAATTCTTCACAAGATGGCAGAAAGAAATCTGTCACCAGATGCCATTACAGTCTCCATTGTCATAGACCTACTGTCGAAGGATGAAAAATATCGTAAATGTCTGGACTTGCTTCCAACATTTCCTACCACTAGCCAGTGCAAGATGACATGATAAGTTTAAAGTCTCTCGCATGATTTTTCACTCATTACTCCTAATCAGAAAGTCTTGTGATTCTGTTCACACATTCAACCAGAAGTTTCAAGATGTGAAGGTGCATTGCTATGGTCTTAAACTCAAAGCAAAAACTTCAGTGGTGGGGTGACTGGGGTCTGTACGAGGGCAGATCACATGGATGGTGTAATGATGGAGATCACATGGATGGTGTAATGATGGATTGAAGATGCATTCAATTGCAGTGCTTGTGCAACTCCTCTGAATCAAGGTTGCAAAGAAAGAAGACCTAGTGCAGCGTGCTTGTGCATGTCAAAGTTGCATTTTTCACCTGGTATTGCAGATTATGACATGGTGTTACTGTTCTATGAATGTCACTCCAGTGTTAATCTTTTGTAGAGAGAACATGATCCGCAGAGTGTGTAGTAACCAGTCCTGTTCGACTTCACAGTTTTGTAATACAGGTACCAAACTTTGTATTTCATGAAAACCTTAAATTTTGTGAAATGTTCATGTTGAGAATTCAATAAAAGAATTGCAAACTATTATTCACTAATTTTCTGCTGCAATACATTACAAGCCTTTTGTTCTCCTTCCTTTTGATGGTCACAAAATCTTTTTCCATTCTTCATAGAACAAAAAAAAAAAAAAAAAAAAAAAAAAACCATCTAACCCCCATGTCAGAAGAGCTGAATTGAAATGGTTTTAGAGTCTGGCCTCGCTAGTTGTTCTATGAGTGTCAAATTGTGAAGAGTATGTCTGAATGTTTGTGTATATAATTTACCCGTAGAATACTTTCCTTTATTTGAGCCATATTCTAATATAATCTAAATTACAGGCAGGGAGATTCGAGCTTGGGTGCAAAGTGGAGACTGCTCTAGCCTCTAGCCAACTTGGCTACGCCCAGGTCAGCATACTTATACAAGACTTTAGCATTGTAGAGTGTAATACTAATAAAACCAAAGAAATTTGTAGAATATAGTTTTGTTATTACTTGTACCATCTGCTGGTCATTCTTGAGGAGAATTGGATATCCTCCATCACGAATGAAAACACCCACATACATACAATTAGTTTCTGTTTCTGAAGGAAACAACATTGCCAACTTAATTTAGATTGATGGATGTCAACTAAAAGAGACCAGACATAATCTCTCTCTCTCTCTCTGCTTTTTCTTGTCATTCAGCGATAAAAGTGGAGCAAGTGATGACTGAAAGAATGGCATATATCAACAGATGTTACCCTAAATGGCCCCGTTTGGCTCATCTATAAGGCAGTGCACCAACCCTAAGGCTGCATCTAGTTAGCAGATCAGAGTTTAATATTTTCATTTTTATTTTGATACAAGTGACAATAAGGGAGCTGGATTCGAACACAAAACTTCGGATACAAAGTTAAATGATTTCTCCTTAAATTTCGGATTCTGAAACTTTATGGAGAAGAGAAATTCCAAATCCTAAGAAGCTTTGTAGCATACTGTCTGTCTAATGACATGAATTTTCTGTTTTCATCTCCTCCTTTTCCTAGAGGTCGCAGTTGGTGCGATGGCAAGTGTCTTCGCCCATGAGCGGTAGGTCTCGGGTTCGAGACTTAGGAGCAGCCTCTCCATAAATGGGGGTAAGGCTAGCCGACATTCACATCTCTCAGATCCTGCGTAAAGCGGGAGCCTTGTGCACTGGGTACGACCTTTATCTCCTCCTTTTCCTGTCAGATGGTGAGACCCAGATGATTGGGGGTGATTAGTAAAGGTCTTAATTATGAATCTTGTTGATTGGGATGATGACAGCTTAAAAACATGGCATATTTAGGTCATGCAAGCCAGGCTGGCTTTTGCTTGACTTGGCAAGTGATTGTGATGCCCTGTAAAATCTGTCCTTTGATTGGATTATGTTTGTTGTTGGTTACTTTTCAAGCATAATTAGTGGTGGGTAAGTCAGTAATTTGATACACAGATTCACGAGTCATCTTATATTTTGTAATTGATTATCTAACATCTCACAGTTTAACGTTAATTTCGTGCTAACATTATTAAACATTGTGAAAAAAAATATGAGGTGATAGAAACTTCATAAAGAGTTTACTTTTGAGAGTCCTCTTGGCATTTCTCTGTAATTTATTAAGGAAAAAAAAAGGTTATAGTTTTTTAACATTTTATGATTGTTTATCTGCCTAATGGTCATTATTGACTGCGCAATTTTGATTTTTGAGAAGTCAACAAATTCACTAGTTACTTTTTACATTAAAGAGGGATGAGTTCGGCTAAATCATACAATGAGTAATCTAATTTGGTATCAAACTTATCATCCACAAGATTCGAACCTAAGACATCTTATTTACAAGTATAGAGGAATACCATCGGACCGTAGTACTAAGTGACGAAATAACTAGATTTAATCATTGACGTAATCAGAACACGAAAAATTGGATGTACCTGAAATAACTAGATGTGGTACATTTGAAAAGAAGTTGAAACAAAGATATACAAGGAATCATTCAAAATCCATATGTTTTCTTCCCTTCATTCCAGTCCAAATAAGTAAATTTGAAATCACTCCACCTTAATTTGTTGGAAATTAGGGAATAGCCCTACAATGATTCATGAAGAAAAAGTCATGATAGCATATAAAGGTCGTACCCAGTGCACAAGGCTCCCGTTTTACGTAGGGTCTGGAAGAGGTGAATGTCGGTTAGCCTTACCTCCATTTATAGAGAGGCTGCTCCCAAGTCATGATAGCATATGCATGAGTAAATAAATAACACACACGATACAAGCAGACAAAGATCACATTAGTTGGCAGTCGGCAGCCCCTCCTTTTTCTCACTTGCAATCTACCATTTCAACCCCCCAAATAGTTTTTCTAACCTTCTTAAGTCCAATAAAAGAACCCCACAAAACAAACAAGTACTTTGTTTGATTCCTATATTTCAACCAAGCTTTACTTTCAACATGAAAATCAGAACCCACACTTGTAACTTAGATATTGTGAAGTTATCTACATCCAGCAGATCTGCCCCACCTGAAATTATGAACTTCACATGTAGGTGTCTGAGCCACATGGTATTATCAGGTTTGCATACTTGTATAAAAGGAAAACTAATGAAAAATGTTTGAAAACTTTAAGTTTTAACGATAAAAAAAAAAAAGTCGTACCCAGTGCACAAGGCTCTCATTTATAGAGGTGAATAGTACCATGATTGACTTTTTAGTGTAAAAATGTGATTTTTCGTTAAAGTGAATATTACCAGAAGCTTTTCGTTAAAGTTCTCTATATGAAATGGGGATATATTAAGACGATATCTCAATTCTATCAGCGTTGTCATGCATTTTAATTTTCTCACATAATGTCTCAATTTCATGTAAGTTCTTCCTATTTAGGGTTGACTTATCTTGTAAGATATGGTTTGGCATGGAAGAGAGAGATCAATTTATATCCTTTACCAGAACACCAAGGAAACAAACAAACGAAAAGGATAGAAGGAAAGCCTTTTTAATTTTGCAGTAATTCACATTGGCACTATATATCTTTGTCAACATTCTAAACATGAAAAAGATATAGAAATTAAACTATATATCATTACCGACCTGATGTTGGGTTGCTCCGGTTGCCGGTTCCGACCACAATTGAAAATCTGCAGCTTCTCTGCATAAACAGCTAATTATAAGGCAGTGTACTAAAACAACAAATTGATATACCTGTATATTCTTCATAACATAAGATATGACAAGAGGCACTTCTTCATCGGCTTCATCGGCGCATTTTAATGCATGATATGTTTCTAAAGTCTATTCCTCCTAGTTGAGGGGAATGAAGCCTGGTCCGAAATCATTCAGATGATGACAATATCCAAGCTTCACTGAAAGATCTCGAACCAGACAACATTTCCCTCAACTGTTCTTTGAGAGAGAGGAGAGAGAGACTCAACTGTGTCTGAGAGAGAGGAGAGGAGAGAGAGGGAAAGGAGAAAGAGAGATGGCATAGGGAGATTTGATATGGCCATGCATTATATTTTCATGGGGTCCTTATATACGTAAGGATGAAACTCACATGACACATGGAGTCCACTCGCTACACTAATACTGCTAAACTTGCTTTCAATTTCACACAGCTGGCCAAAGGGTATCTTCGATTTTTTTATGGATATCAAATTTTAATTGTGAAAGAGTCAACCGAAATAGCTTCTTTAGGTACTTAAAAATAGATTATGGAACAAGCAACCCTCTACTTTCAAAAGCTCTCTACCCTAAACTTTGTAAAGGCCAATGTATAATGGGATACAGTCCAGACTTTGTAATTCTTTTTTGACAATCAACTTAAATAAAACTTGCATCCCTACCTTAAAAGAGCGGAAATATGCACAAATAGAATCAATACAAACACGATGGTATAGTACCTTGTTGTTGTCAGTTAAACGGTCCAACAGTTTTATAAATTGTGAATAAAAGTTTGTAACCGAGTCTACTAAGATTGATTGTTAATAATTGATGAAGTGATTAATTAGTTTTGAGGAGGGTGTGTTGCTTTCATGCAAGGATCTTGACATTGGTGTTGATTGCAGCTCACAAGTAAAGGATATGTCCTTTGCTTGCCACTTGGGTAAAGGGACGGTGATGGAAGATTGGAAGGTGGAGAACCTTCAGTTATCAATGATGGCATGCATATGTGATTTATGCCAAGCTTAAATCCCAAGCTTAACACAGATTGGCCTGTTAAAGCTATTAGAGACCAACCAACAAATTTTAAAGAAGAAAGGAAAAAAGGACAAGAGAAAAGTGGAATATAAAATGCATTATGCGTAATGCACTCCCTAATTTTATTTTATTTTTGTCTTTGACTTGATGATCATAAGTTTAAGATCTCCTATCCATGTTTTAATTTCATATAATGTTTTGTCTAAGTTAGAGATATTCAAAAGTTTTTCAGTTTCAACATGATATCAAGAAGATCTTGCGACATGACGTTTTAGTCAATTTAGGACATAATTATTCTCAACCCGGTTTCTAATTTTTAAATTTCCCCATCTCTGTAGTTTTGAAGTTTTCAATGTACGAAATCTTGATATCCCTCGAGAGTTTTATTTGGAATCGCTACGTTGATATAAAATAAAAATTTTAATTTCAAATTTGAGTCGAACTTAGCCCACAAATTTATGTAATGTGGAAATGAGAAGAAGGTGTATACAAATTATTAAGATAACTTTTGCTTGACTACAAAATTAATAAAGTTCTTAGTAGAGATTTTGGAATCAAAATCAACTTTCCCATTAGGCCCTACATGTTTGTAAGTATCGTATGATTTGTACCACCAATAAAGTTGAATACTAGAAGCTAATGGAATCATTACCTCTATATATGAAATATCTATGCTAAGCCTACATGTCAAAGTGCCTTTTCCCAAGTAGGTTTTCTGTTCCCACATTTCAAGCATGTTCTCTCAAAAAAGGGGTGTCAATTTTCATCTTGGTATTAGAAAACCTAACACATGCTCACAAAGTAGGCATCCTTTCTTTCATTTTGTGCCGACTTCTTGGGATTAGACATAAAAATACATGAATTGGTCATGAGCTTTAATTGTTTATGTTGAGATTTTCTAATACACTTTGGAATATTTTATGCTTCGAAGCAAGGTTGTCGGTAAGACTTTGGAGGTCCTGTGCGAGATTCAACTGCACAAGATTACTTACACTGAGGGCTTAATTTGGTAAATCTTCATACATTAAAATACATATATATTATATATACAGGTAAAATAAAATTGTAAATCAGAGGCCCTATGATTTTGCAGTGCCACCAACCACTTGTATGTCCTCAAGGCCGGCCGTGCTTCGTAGTATCATAGAAATTTCGGGTTTATATCAAATACAAAAGCAATGAAATACGAGAATGAAAAGCTAATGATTTGGCTGCATATTGGCAATAAATTCTGTGAATGTGAAAGGACATGTTGACGAATGAGTAGCTTTCATGTGGTCAGAAACCCAGCAGTTGCATCGTGAACACTTTTTGAGTTTCTCTTCCTAACATCAAACTATACAAGAGGGAATTCATTTCTCCAACAAACGTGTATATAAATACGAGGGCTAAAACTTACATGCAGTGGGGAGTATACACCCTTTTGTATTTATCTCTCTTCTTACATGATATGTTAAGAGTTTTAAAGAGAGAAGACATGAGTGCAGTAAATAAAAATGTTTTTAATCTAAAAGCGGAGCCACGACCACAATGTCTTGCATAAGTATTAAGAAACTCTATATATTAAGAAACTCTCAAAAATACTATGTAAATATTAGTTTACAATGCTTTTGTTAGAAATTCGCATGAGCAAATAAAAATTAGGCAA
This sequence comes from Malus sylvestris, assembly GCF_916048215.2. Lineage (NCBI taxonomy): Eukaryota > Viridiplantae > Streptophyta > Magnoliopsida > Rosales > Rosaceae > Malus > Malus sylvestris. The sequence continues at coordinate 32,913,240 of NC_062264.1, read as the reverse complement.
ACAAATGGCTGAGATTTTTGACTTGCATATTCGACTACCTCTTAGCATTTGACTTTGAAGTTTTCTCTGACTTAGTGAACATATCTAGAAGATAGCGTCTGCGTGGTCGGTTTGGTATGGGTGATGAGCAGATAACCAGTGGTTGAAAATTTTGACTTAATCTGCATGCAGTACATTCATATCTGTTTCTTTTAACATCATTCATATTGTTGCCAAGAACATGCTGTGATCCATAAATAAATAAATAAAAGCATTTTCTTTTTTGGGTTCCTTGCATGTATACAACTTCGAGTAATATAGAATCATATGTAATTAGAGCATCATTCTTTACTTCCTTAAGCTTATCTTCGGCAACCGCCTTGCATTTTTCCCAGAAGCAAGATGTATCGAAACCTAATTCGTATGAGATAGAGTTTGTCATCTTCATTGTGAAATGTACAAGAAAGCTCGATGCATCTTCCCTTTTTTCAAATGATCATGCGTGAAAGATCCCTTACCTCTCGTTCATCTTTTGAACCTTGGTCCGCTGACCTACAATAACACTGTAAGAAAAGGAAAATTACATTACTGGAAAAGATACAGACGTTGAACAAAGGATTAGTCCACTGAAAATAAATAAACTAACTTACTAGGGCGTTTTACATTAAAAAGGGTTTAATTAGAGTTAATTACTCATGGTTTAGAGTTGTCATTCTTTGCCAGAGCTTATGAGTTAGGGTTTAGCACTCGGGTCTCCAACTGACTTCAAAAGAACACTAATTCACCGGGTTGTTAGGGGTCCAAACAGGAATTAGCTAGGGTTTAATTAGTATTTAAGGCTTAGGGTTGTGAACTTGTAGATATATATATTTGGTACCTAGTATTTAGTTTAGCAGTCTTGGGTTAAAAACTTTAGACTTAGAATCGCCATGTGCTAGACTAGATCCCTAATAAGGATTGGCACGGTTTGGTTTGGTTTGTTTTGGCACTAAAAGTATAACTAAATCAACTAGCATTCAACAATTTGATTTGGTTCAATTTTGACTAATACATTAGTCCGGCTCGGTCGGTTTAAGCCTATTCCAACATAAACAATAAGGATTGATAGGATTTTAGAGTTTAGTATTGACTGAAAACTAATTAGTGGTAGGCAAACGTGACTTGTATTTTTTTTTGTCATGTCATTCCACTTCCTATATTTTAGTTATACTGATTGAACTATACATTCGCGGAACCATGAATTTTTCTACAGGTTAGATAACTAACATTGTATCTTAAAAATCTAATGATAGCCCATCTCCGACCCTTCAATGTAGATAATATCGTTTGTTAATCATCTTTTAAGACGTCAAACGAGCAACTAGACATGGATTATCCGAAAGTAAAAAGCCTAGGAAAGATGCTGTGTCTAAGGAAAGCCTATGAACATACAGAAGAATACAAATCAAGACGCTTAAAATAGAAAAGTCTATATCTTCTTTGCACAATATCAGCTTGGGTACTGGCGACTATATGGGGGCAGCACAAGTTGTTCGGAAGTGTCCGGTCTGATTACAGCGGCTGCAATGCACAACTCGTTTCGTGCGACTACCATCTTCTGTACGAATTCGCCTTTTCCTTGGTCGTCCAGGTGGTCGAAGCGACTTTGGCGGGTTAATAACCATCCACATATCTGGGTTACCTTCATTTGGGAATCCAGCTATCTCCTTCCACAGAGTTCTATCTGGAATTGGATGAATCGTCTCTGAGTAGGCTTTCCGATAATTTGCCACTGTGAAGCAACTCTCAGTGAACCGATAGACATGTTGCCTGCAGGACTCGAGGGCTGCTGCGGCATGAGAACATGGCAATCCACATAGCTGCCATCCACGACATGAGCAACAACGGGTACGAATGTCCACCGTGACTGATCCTTCATGAGTTCTAACTTCAAATTCAGCTTCATTTGCACGGATCACATTGTAAGTACGAGCAAGCGCAACTGCATCTAACACACACTTTTCAGCAGAAGGAACGAGTATGCCCGTCCACTGCATGCTCATCTCACGACGCTCATTGAACCAAGTCATCAGATGCCGTCTGATACACTCCATCATCTGAATTATTGGAAGCCCAGATGCTTCTACTATCCAAGAATTTATAGACTCAACCATATTAGCCGTCAACTGCCCAAACCTTGTTCCCTCAAAATATGCTGTTGCCCACAAGCGGGGAGAAATTTGTTTAATCCAATGGGCTGCTTCCTGTGATATAGCTTCAATCTCGATAAGTTTTTGTTCAAACCCAATGCCAGTAAGAGCATAAGCAGCCTCCCAGAGAAGGTTAACGAGCAGAGTATTATTAAATTCCTTTCTTAAACTGTCACTTAAATGGCGCATACAAAACCCATGAAAGGCAGTTGGGAAGTTTAGTTCCACCCCATCAACAATACCCTTCTGTCTATCAGACAAAATGGTAAGCCTTGGCATGTACTCTGCATAATTTTCAAGGAGGACACGGAGCTCAGAGAGAAACCACATCCAATTTTCATCATTCTCTTCGTCAACCACCCCAAACGCTAATGGAAACAGAGCTCCATCTCCATCAAACCCAGTGGCAAAAAGCAAAGTCCCAAGATACTTACTTTTCAGATGAGTTCTATCGAGCCCAAGAAGAGGCCGGCAGGCATTCAGAAACCCGTATATAGATGCATGTAATGAAACAAATAGGCGTTGGAAGGAGCTATCATCCGGACTACCATAAACCTGTGCAATGCTTCCAGGATTGGTCCTTCTGATCTGGTCACAGTATTGAGGAAGAAGTCGATAATCTTCTTCGAAGGATCCACGAACAGCTGCCATGAGCCGTTCCTTTCCCCTCCATGCCTGCTTATACGACAATGCAATGCCATGGACTCGGTGAATCTCTTCTAGTATCTCTTTTGGTTTGTAATTAGGATTTTCCCTCAAGCGTTGTTCCACAGAATCTGCAACCCACTGGACTGAGGCTTGTTGGTGACCAAGATGGGTGATTCCACCACAGGTGTGTTCTTCATGGATGGTCCTTATCGTGAAAGTAGGAACACCTGGCAGCTTTGCAGCATGAATTCGCCAAGCGCATCCTTCAGTTGCACACTTGGCAGTGAAACGAGTCTTGTCAGACTTGACTGTCTGCATCTCAAAGCGAAGGGCAATAGCAGCATCTCTCAGTGCCCTTCGACAGCTCTGAACATCAGGAAACTCTTGCCCAACAGTCAGCTGGTGATTAGTTGTCAAAGCAAGAGATCGATACTGAAGGACAGGAGGAGTATCTAAAAGGTGGGAGTGCTGCAAACACATGTCCGAGTCAGGTACAATACCCATCTCCTGATTTTGATCCATCGCTAAATCCAAATTTTCATGAAGATCATGGTCCTCCACAACAGACAATTCATGATTATCTGATAAACCCAACTCATGAGTAGCCACTGTAAGAGCAAGGTCATTGTCATTGTCGTCATCAACATTCTCCTGATCAGTTTCAACCCCAATATCTTGCTCCAACTCCAAACCTTCTTCTTCAAGATTTTGTATACGCGTATGTTGAAGACCTATCTCATGTTCATTTGTCTGATTGAAAGCCAATCCATGATCATGGGGATTCCTAAAACCCTGCTTACCGTCATGACTACGATGACCTAATTCCAAATCCTGCTCATGGGCATGCCCCAACGCAAAGTCATGACTTTGACCTAGCGCTGGATTGTGATCCTGCCCCAGACTGGGATGTGAATTCTGCCTCAATGGCAGATCACCATTCTGCCCGAGAACCAAATTATGGTCCGCCATTACAATTTCAAAGACCAACAGAATCACCCCCCACCAATACAATCAAATGCCAAACTTAAAAGCTGAAAATTTTCTGCCCACTTTGTGTTTCTGAGTAGACCTGTGCCACAAAGAATGCATATTTGAATCAAATTAATGTTTTTTTTTTACCACTGACACTGAAAAAACGGATATACAATCCAATCTAGAGCATCATTTTATCACGAAAATTTGTTTTTCGATGCAACTTCATTTGGGAATCGGTGAAACTACAGTCAATACAGATTGAGATCAGCACACAGTACCCGCCGGTGCAGGAACTCCTAACGAATAAGCTAAAAAGGTTTTAAATTGAAGTATGAAACTCAACATGCTATATTATACTCTAATTGGGCTGCTTAAAACTCATAAATCCTAAAGCAACTGAGATTTTCTCAGCAACCAAACAGATAATTTTCAATGAAAAATAAATAAATAAATAATTGAAGTGCTTTAGAACTTACAGAAACAAAGTCTGCCCAGAAGCTCAAACAGAACTTGCAAACAGAACCTGCAAAAATCACAACAAAAAATTAAAAATTAAAAACAATCAATCAAGAAACTTTAGAGATGGATTAGATGTACAACAGTAGAGATTGCATCTAACACAGTTAAATAAAAGAAAATAAAATCATTTCAAAGAAAAACAAGAAAAAGAAGAGCAGAGAGAGAGAGAGTGAGGGGTTTGAGTTTGGCGGGTGGGGCGAGAGGGAAAACAAACCTGAAAGGGGGAGAAGGGTAGAGAAGGGGAAGGCACAGAAATTTTGCAGGGGCAATCCGGGGGCAGCGAATGGACTTCGGCAGACTCTAGGGTTAACCAATTTGGAGGGTATTTATGTCATCCTGTTTTCCCTTCTCCTCCAACTTTTTGCTATTCCCATATTGCCCCCGTTTCTCTCTTTTCAATTTTCTTTTGGGAACTATTGGTGAAGGATCATTTAAATTTGGGTTTTTTGTTTTGTTATGATCTTGAATTTTATTCGTGATGAAGGAGAAAAAAAATTAGAATTTTAAAATTAAAAAGAAGAAGAATAAATTGAGATGAAGAGACAAGTGATATTTTAGTTATTCAAAGTTCACGTAAATCTTATTCCTAAAAGAATAGAATAGTTCAGTCTATTTTAAATCGTTTACATAAATTTTATTATTATAAAAAAAAATAAACGTGACATTACAGGATTTGCATAAACTTTACCACTTTAAAAGAAATGTGATGATTTGATTTGTTAGAAAATTCACGTAAAAACTACTATAAAAGAACGTGATAATTCATTTGATTACAAAGCACGTAAATTCTATTGCTGTAAAACAATGTGATAAGTCTATCTATTACGAAGTTCACGTAAATCTTATTACTATAAAAAAAAATTTAGAAAATTTTGGTACCATTACTTGACACACCCCAACCTAGGAAGGTCGAAGCATGCTGGCCGTCACTGTGAGGTGACGTAACCATAAGGTAAGTGATGAGAAATAAGTGAATAAATTAAAACTAGAACTAGAACTAATTATACTAAACAGTAAAAGAATGCGCAATCGTGGGAATAACCCATTACAATTATTCATAGATTAAAAGACAATACGACTACCAAAGAGTAGTCAAAGCAGCTAAAGTACACTTATTACATAACAGTAATAAGTTCATACGTCTAAACTAAAGATAATGTTAGAACTGCCAAAGGTTCCTCAAGTGCCACAAAGAAATCAGCTATCTAGGTCTTGAAGGGGCAAAAAACAAAGTTGAGTGGGTCAACAAAACAATGCTTATAAGAAAACCTTTATTTTCAAATATACTAACCCCTCGCTGTAAAACAAGTATAGTTTCCTTAAAACCAAACATACTACAATATAAGTATGAAGAATCAAGCGCATGCCAACAATATGTATATCTTATAAATGTGTCACAAAACTTCGGAAGGAATCCGGAGCCAGTGAGTTTGCAAAAGCCTCGTGTTATAGGGAGGGGAGCATTCCTAGGATGGGTGACCCACTGGGAAGTTATCGTGCCGAAACCTAAAAACAAAACCGTGAGGGAATGGTAAGCCTAGATCAGACAATATCGTGTTACGGCAAAGTCGAGTCTGGGATGTGACATTACTATAACATCTTCGCTTTCTTACAAGGAAATACCATAAAAACAAGCGTGATAATTTGGTCCATTACAAAATTCACATAAACCTTACCATTATAGAATGTGAGAACTCAATTTATTAGAGAGTTTATGTAAATGCTATTACTATAAAAGAACGTCTTTAGTTAGTTTATTACATAATACAGCTGATCATACTAGTATAAAAAATGTGATAACTTTATGTTGCAAAATCTATGTAAATCATAGTGCTAAAATAAAATGTTTAAACTAAAACATTTTCACTTTGTTTAAAGGAAAGAGAAATAATAAACACAGACCGTATTTAGCTTCTCACACACTTATGTTTAATTATGTTTGTTGTTTTTGTTGATTTGTTCAATTCAATAGAAGAAAGAAGGAACGTGAGAAGTTAAAAGTGTGTAAAAACCATCATTCTAAAAATTAAAAACTATATAAAATTATAAATTAGAGTACCAAGAAAAATAAACAAGTTTATTTTTATTAATTTTTATGTTGTGCGGGACCTTCACCCACATCCATAGATAGAGAGGTTGAGAAATAATTGAGTTGGTGGGGTGGGAGGGCATTAAAGTAAAAGAAGCGATGGAGGAATGGTAAGGGCGTTGTTTGGTGGAAGATGAAGGCTACGACCAATAGGGGCAGCTACTAATTAGGGGAGAGTAGGGGCACTTGTGTAGTTCTCTCTTCTTCTTCTCGGCTTTTTTGGGAATTTGCTTTTCCCCACGTAAACCCCAATCAAAGCCCTCTTTTTTGTTTTTACCACACTCGACCAGCAGTCAGCTTCTTGGACTCACGGAGGCCATTTCAATTTGGGCCCACATTGACGGTAACTTTCCTTTTCCTTTTTTTTTTTTTAATTTTTTAATTTTCACTCCAGTTAAATGTTATTGAAAATGGAGAGGTTGTGGAATCAACCACCGCATAGTACGTGGATTGTGGTCGATAGTTACTTATGTAGAATGAGTTTACTGTCACATGACGTTCCGATTCAAATAATACATTTATGCACACTACAATAAATTATTGAACAGAAGATGGCACGTGATGGTCAGCCCGTTTCATGTAAACCCTTCTTATAATTGTAGGCATATAGCATTGCCACTAAAAAAACCAAGGGGAGGGGGTAAAGTTATTTATGGAGAGTGATTTCCGCAATCCTCCTCTTTTACATTATGTACTCATCTCATCAATTATGTCTCTCGATTCTACAAGATTGTCTAAACAAAAGAGGGGGAAGGAAGGGAATACAAAAGTGAAAATGGAAGTGCCAATGAAAGAATGACGTATGATATAATAAAACCCATAACAAATAAGATTCATTTTTTCTTCTTTTACATGAAATATCAGGCCATAAAGCACCTGAACAACAACGATAAGGAAATGATTTCCACACACTATTTTTACCTGCTCGTGTTTATTTTCGTCCCTTGATTCTCTTTTTGATTCATGCAAAAGGAGAAAAACATCGGTGTTAAAATTACTTCCCTAACAATGTCGAAAAGGTGAAAAGAATAAAACATCTATGCACAAGTGTGTAGAAAATCTGCTTGCAGAAACCTGGACAGCAAAGCCATCTCATGCCAATTGCCAAAGCACATACTAGAAGCACCAATCAATACCCTCGCCTTCAACATTGACTGAATCAATGGATGAACTTCAAGGCTTCAAGCTATGCAAACTCACTGACTCCTGCTCGAAACTCATGCTTTCCCCCGAAAGTACTCAATTTCATGGTGGTAGAATTCCAAGGGTGTAATTAAACCTGGAGAATCAAGTAGCTCCAATTGCTATAAACCTACTGTTGTTATGATCTATCAAAAAGGCACTTTTCTTTTGAACTGTGCAGATTTAAGCTTAGGAAGCAATTCGGATACCACCTTCTGCAAGGATACACAATTTAACCGGTTGTCACTTCCATCTACGACCAAATTTGAGAGAGATGTAATTTCCTCGACACCAAAATTTTCATCAATTAACTCATTCCAAAATTTGTCATCCTGCTTGAGATTAGATGCACTTATCAGTTCTATTACTTTCTCCAAGTTTGCCACATTCCTACCGGCACCACAACCTGTGGCGGTTGCAGCACCTACAGCATTTGCAACTGCTAATGTGTTAACCTTCGGCATATTGTGGATAAAACCATATGCAATCGCAGCCACGAAACTATCTCCACACCCAACAGTGTCTACGACATTTACCTGTCACATTTCAGTATAAGAACCAAGTATTAATCGGTGTATCAGCCAATAAAGAGAGTTGGAATTGAATTCAAACAGGATACAACAGAATATGAAGGTACTCTTATGATGCACAATTACTTTTGGCCAAAAGATATCATCTACCTAATATTCTTATTTGTAGGAAGGTTCAAGCTACATACATACACAAGCACGAGCACACAGAGCAAACAGATGTATCTCGAGCATGTATCACACTTTTGGAAACCTTTTCTTTTCATTGTTGTGGTTAAAAACTTAAATATAACAAATATGATTTTAGCGTGAAAGAGCGTGCATGATGGCAAACAACAAGCAATGTCCAAAATTTGATCCAAAGTTAGATGTAGAACAAAAAAATCTAGCAAGAATTAATAAACATGCACGAGTCTGATATCATAAAACAGGTAAGCTAAAAGTTCACAGGCAATGTCAAGTTAGAAACTGATACCTCAAACGCTGGTGCGCAAGAAATACTTGACCTAGTTATTAGAATTGAACCCCTTGGACCCATTTTGACAATCACCCATTTTGTGAGCACCCCTTGCTTGAGCAGCTCCTGCCCTGCTAATACTGGGTTTTTAATGCCCGTCAATGACTCAGCCTGGAAATCATTAATATTATCCCGATGTCTTAGAAAGCAGCAAGACAAGAGAAGAACTTTGCACACTATAAGATAGAGTAAACTAGCATAAGATTAATAGTGGGTAACAGTATATCAAACCTCATCAGAAGTTAGAAGAAGAACATCACTCATCCTCAACAACAGGTTAAGTGCTTCGCGTTCTTCTGTTGTACCAGCAGAAAGGCTTTTACCACGTGGTCCAGGGTCGAAGAAAATTGATGTACCAGCTTCGACGGCATACTCTACAGCTGCAGCTATTACACCTGGAGAGAGTTCATCAAAGCCATAACCATTGCAGAACAGAATCTTTGACTGTTTTATAGCAGTCTTTACTTGTGCAGATAATTTGCTCATCCAACTGAATGCAGGCTCCTTACTGAAATCAGCTCGGCTGATAAAGAAACCAAGTCTACTCAGATTGCCATTATTTACAAAGGAGATGAAATTACTTAAAGAAAAGAAAATTGTGGAAAACATTTACCTGCAAAAACCATGTCTTTGCAATGGATCGACAAGAACCCAGCACAAAAGTGTTTCATATGATGCAGCTGAACTGTCAACATTGGTATTGTTGTCACTCATTCCAACCATGCTAATTCCTTCATCTTGAAGAACATCTAAAAGGAACTGTCCATATACTTCGTTACCCACATGCCCAATCGCAATGCAATGAAGTCCTAGTCTTGCAGCTGCTATGGCCATATTGCAGTTTCCACCAGCTTCCCAGTATTGCTACATTTCAAACCATATAATCAAATTCGGAAAATTTATCTGCGGAGATGCATTTCATCTACACAAGATTGGAAGTATTTTACACTGTTCTTCATAGAAACTACTGCATAATGCAAAGCAATATCTACAAAAGAGAGAACTAAAAAGCTCAAATTAAGACGAAACGAAAGTATTGAGTGAGAAACAAAAACCATAATCATTATACTGGGTCGAAATTTATAACCTTGATCACAAAGCAAGCTGTAATCAAAGCATCCCAACAAAATAAAATACTCCAAATTGCTTCAGAGTGAGATGAAATTAGCAGTCACTGTAACAAATTCGACTCCTTTACTTCATTTCTAAAGAAAAATATCAAATGGGTTCAATTTCAATGGTACAGGAAATGCAAAGAATTCAAAAAATTAAGGTTACCCAACAAAAAAAAAAGAAAAAAAACAGGGAACTTTTTCCGGCATACTCAGAGGCTGCGAGAGAAGCAAACCTTATCCGGCGGGGAGGCGGATAACAGGTCCATGTAAGCTTTGCGGTCGCGGACATCGGGCGGGGGCAATTTGGGCACACTGAGGACGATATCCACGCAGAGATTGCCGAGAGTAGCAACATCTACGTTTTTAACGCCGACGGTCTTTGGCTTCCAATCGTGCACGGAGCCATTGGGGCCGCTGGAGTTAGGGGAGTGTTTGGAGACGGAAACATCGAGCGCTCTGGCGGTGCGGTTGGAGACGGAATGGGCGCGAACGCAAACTGGCGCGAAAATGAGGTGGGATTGGGATTGGGTCAGCCTGGGGCTGTGGGGAAATATCAGGTGGGAGTGAGGGGAGGATACATGGTGTGGGATTGGGGGATTCAGGGTTACGATGCAGTGATGCATTCAGAGAGAGAGAGAGAGAGAGAGAGAGAGAGAGAGAGAGGGGGGGGGGGGGAAATGGTGGGATTGTGGAGGGGAGAGAGAGAGAGAGAGAGGTTTTGAGTGGATTGGGAAACGAAGAACTGAGTGATGGTAGAAATGGCGTAAGTATTGAAAAAGATTTGGTTGCAGAGTCAAGTGGTGCAGCTGACGCTCTGCAGGTGTCCGTTGCTTGTTTGTTCCCACCAACTGGTGTTCGGTTGTTATCTTATTATTTAAAGAATTGTTATTAGCACTTCAAAAATCTTATTTGAATTCTAAATTTTTTATAATTAGAAAGAAAAATATACTTATTAGGAATGTAAAATGAGATTTTCGAAGTGTTAATAACTATTCCCTTACTTTATTGTTATTTCTCATCCTTCATTTTTTTAATTATTAATCACTCCCATAAATTTTGTTCAAGTATTATAATTTGAGTAAAATAGTAACATCATCTGATAGTATTGTGAGTACATTGAAAGGTCGCTCGATTCGTTGTTTTGAGGCATAAGTTGGAGCACCAGTCCATGAATTGAGTTTTTCTCATATTGGCTAGCCATAATAGTGTGGTTCAAATTCTCCTTTAACGAGAATCGAATCTAAAACATCTCACTTACAAATGAAGAGAATAACATTGGGCCGTAATACTAAATCTAAATTAATTTAATTCCAAGGATATGCATAGGGTGCATAAAAGTAGCTTGACTTGTTCTTGTAGCTTTACTAATAATAGTGGTTTAGATAGAAAGACAAATTGGTGCCCTATTAGAGGTCCACATGGAAGATGCATACTCTTCTACATGTTCCCTTGAATTGAACTTTCTTATTCATCTGAGAATATGGAACTTATTCTGTCATGATGACGATGATGGGTTGGTCATTGGTGGGGGCACAAGTCACAAAGTGGATTCCCCTCCTTGCTCCTTTCGAAGGATAGAATTTTTTTCACGGACTCACAACGTAAGCTGGTACATTAAGTGTCAAAATATAAATGAAAAGAGAATATATTTTTCAGTGTCCCTTTGACACATGCTATAACAACTTGTGTTCCGATTACACCGAAAAATTTCTCCTTTCAAAGATGTTGAGAGATGAAAAATGGTTCAACACTTCAATTTCCGGTAGCTCTGCTCAATACAGGTTTCAGATTATCAGAAAATGTTCTAATCAATTAGAATCCGATGGTACGAGTTTTCTGATAATTTTGTTCTTCTGTTTCGAATAAATTCAGTTTTATACAGCCGCGGTACTCATTCGAGGGATTAATAGAACTCTATGACAATGCTCAGGAAAGATTATAAAGGCATGAACAAGGGAATCTGTGGACGTGATTAAAGGGAAATCTGTGGACGGGATTGTTCTTCCTTTGCCAATCTGTCTACAACTTTCCGAGCCACATCCACATATGCCTTCGAGACATCAGAATCAGGAGCTGATATTACTATTGGCACGCCATTGTCGGAGCCCTTTCTGATCCCTACTTCCAACGGTATCTGAAACGATAAGCAGTTTGATTAAGAAAACTTAATTAACACATAGGTACAACTCATCTCAGATACACCGATACAAATCCTGTTACGTGCATTTTGTATAAATATAGGATCAAGCGGAGAAAATGGAAAACACAAAGGGTCATGAAAGCTTATTTGATTTAGTTCACTAATCACCAAAGCACTTCTGAAGAAGCCCTTCAAGTGGCGTGTGCAACACACACCATGGCACTCATATTATCTTATATGCGTTCCATTAAACTACCACGAGGTATGTATGTTGTGCAGATTGACATTCATGGTATCGTTGCAAGAAAAGAAATCTGGTTTGCAGCAAAACAATATGCGTTCAGCAGAGATTTTAGAAAGTGACAAGCAAAGAGTCTTGATACCATGGAGATCTAAAAGTTCTACCCTCCTACTCTAATCAAAATAACCATGAAATAGATGAAACTAAGCATACCTCGCCAACAAAGTCCAAATCCATCTCAGTTGCCGTCTTACGAGATCCTCCTTCCCCAAAAATGAACGAACATTCGGCACAGTGTGGACACTTAAAATAGCTCATGTTCTCTACAATTCCCAAAATCTACAAAAGCAATTCAAATTTAATTATCTTAACAATTACATCATTGATGATCTCCACAAACTTACAATGACAATGCAAACATATTAAGAGATGATCTAAGAATAATAAAATCATACAGGAACTTCGACTTTAGAGAACATGTTAATTCCTCTACGGGCATCCATTAATGCTACATCTTGAGGCGTTGAAACAATCAATGCACCTACCAACAAACCAGTAATTGTTATGGAAAACCAAATGATAGTTGTGAAACCAAGTTCATATTGGAATGGTAAAACTGGACTTTTACTTGGATCTTCTTGGGGAGGGGGGGGGGGGGTCTAGGGTCACTAGTCTGTATGTCTTCAGAAACCAGAAAACTTTGGTATCTAATATTTATAAATATAATAGCATTATAATTTACATATAAATTCCTTCTTATATGATTAGGCCAACCATGCTGAAAAATTATAGGACATTTAGAGGCTGAAGGTGAGAGAAGCGATTGCGGTATTTTGATAGTTTGCTAAATGCATTTAACATAGATTGAAGATTGCACAAGATTCTGAGGAACAAGATACGAACCTCAGCTATCAAAGTAGATACTACCTAAACCAAATGAGGGAAATTTGAACACAAGTACAAAAGCATTTTGAGGTTATGATCTTCAACTACCTGATAATTGCAGCCTTTGGGATACAGTTATATGAGCATCACCAGTGCCAGGAGGCATATCTACCACAAGAATATCAAGATTTCCCCAGTTAACCCCCCTAGTCATTTTTTCAAGAGCGCTTGATACCTGTAAGAATTAAACCAAAACACTATGAGAAAAAAATGAATTGGAAAAGCACATTATTCTTACCACATGTAACTATTAGAAGACTAATGTACAATAATATAGAGACCATACGACCAATTGATGTTGTTTAGAGTCAGACCACATGGTGAGAATAAAACATATTAAGAATTTACATAACACCCACAGTCAAACATATTTATTACTTGTGATCATTTAACACCATATTTGCATGAGAAGAGATCATCATTTAGACCAGTTACCACCTTAACTGTCACCAAATGACAATCCTGTATCTTCTTGGCAGCTCTAACACATTACTGATTATCACATCATTATCAAGATATTCGGTATTCCGACTTGAATTAGTGAGTTGCTGCTATATTTACCCTGGCCTTTCTACCTTCTTGAAACTTTCCATTACCTTTGGGTGTTTTGTTCATTTTCTCTAAATAATAACAAATTTCTTAAACCCCTGCACAAAAATTTCAAAACTCATAGCAACCAAATATTTAACAATTAATAAATAAGTGATATGTGTGTGTGTGTGTGTGTGTGTGTGTGTGTGTGTGTGTATGAAGACTCATGCACACGCATACAAACACAAGAAAAGAGTCAGCTTGGTTACATTTCAAAGGGAACCTCACTTCAACTAATTAGTTTGCATTCTTGCAAGATTAGGAGGAAAATTATATCAGGGGTTGGAAACAAAATCTCTTAAACTGTGCTTAAATAATGATGCAGTCTACACACTAGCACTCATTATTAAAAGGTAGCACCAACAATCAAGTTATGACAAGGGATATAAAATTATATAAGCAATTAAGCAATAAAAGACTTAAGAGTTTGCAAAGTTATACCATAGGACCTCTCCAAACAAGTGGGGCATCCTTATCCACAAGAAGTCCCATTGACATACACTTGACTCCATAGCTCTCGATTGGAATCATTTTTTTATCTGGTAGAAGACGACTATAATGTTAATATTCTCAAGGGTAGCATTAAGGAAGCAATAAATAGTAGGAAGTGTATATGTCTGGTGCTTTTGTATGTCTTAGATATTAGATGTTTGCTTCATAATAGAGATAATACCGGATCTAACAGAAGACGCAAACCATGAACTTGTTATCTAATATGTTTGTGTGGGAATGTAGAGGGATACTTGTTTATAGGACTTGTCTTCTGCTGAGCCCAAAAGTTTGACTTGATTATGAAATGACACATGCTTACACTGCAGAAAATGTGAAAAACTAAATTCTTGCAATGCCTATGTAATGACTGGCTTAACAAAAAGAAGAGGTTGATTATACTGTGAAGTGCAAAGACTCCTCTGGTACAGGAAGCTTTTGGAGATACTCAAACTGATCAGAAATCTTAGCTGCCATGTTATCTCCATTTACACTTATTTCAAGATTGACCAGATAAATTATAATCTCTTAAGTGAACTCAAGAAAAATAAACAAATACCGTCAGTCACTTCTGGCTTTCTGTCGAGCTTCATCATTATGGGAACATTTGGTCCATATATGTCAGCATCAAGCAAGCCAACCTTCATCTGGCACTTGTTAGCAAGTGCAACAGCCAGATTAACTGCAATTCCAACCATTACGCATAAGTTATTCTGAATCATCAGAATCATACAGTAAGCATTGCCGTGGAGTTCTTTTGCAAGACTTAAATCTTCAAAATGTGAAATCACCGAGATGGTAAATCCTAAACTTTCATGCCTATTTTACCATCTAAAATTGGAGTCACTTATAGCTACCTCGCAACTCCAGCACCTAATAATGCAAAGACACCATTTTTTTTTTCATCTTTTCAATGACAAAATTAACCAAAACAGCAGAAAATAATCAAAGACGTTCAGGAGTTTAGTAGTCCTCAGCTCACCACTATCCGGAAACTTATCCTTCTGGAGACCAATGCAATCACAAAAAGGGTGCGTATTTACACAATTTCAGTATAACCCAGATAGCTAAAATGCTCACAAACTCAAAAATTTCAACCCTTTATAGATATTAACATGTAAACGAAAACCATATCGGTAAAAATCCAAAAATGTGTAAAAACAAAATGGTACCTGCAGTGGTGGACTTTCCCACACCGCCTTTACCAGAAGCGACAGCAATGGCATGCTTAACCCCCTCAATCCGAAGGTCCTTCCTCGCCGAGCTATAACCCCTAACACCTCCTCCAACCCTCTGTGCAAACACACACATTCATTCAATCACACAACACAATAAGCTCCTTCCGCAAACTCCAAGCAAAAAAGCAAACAACTTTCGGAAACCCACAAAGCAGAAGACTTACAGTGAAGGATTTGAGCAGTCCCCTCATCAATTTCAAGCTTCTTCAGCAAATAGTAGACTGTGAGACTGTGTGCTTTGTGCTTTTTTTTGTGCGGGTTTAGGATTTAGAGTTTGAGTCGGTTGTTGTTGTTGGGACTTGTAAGATTGGATTGAGTCCCACATCGACGGAGGGAAGGAGAATGGGGAGAGGGGAGAGAGTAGAAAATAGGAGGGGGAGGGAACTTACTCCATACTTACCTGGACGGGGTCTATGGGTGATCAAGAAGGCCCATGGCCTGGGTTGGTGGCCTCCATTGCACTTAGGAGGGGTGCCCGCCTATGGTCTCCCCAAAGTGGGAGAGCCAACGTCATAATTTGTGGCAGTGGGGGCCTGCGTACGCGCGGCCCCTTCCAATTCCTAGTTCACTTTTTTAATATAAGGAATTTTAATGAAAGTTTAAGATATTATTTAATTTAACAAAAAATTATATTTTTTACATTAAAAAGTTAATCTTGATACTATTTATTTTATTTTTTATTTTGTTCTTATCATTAAAACTTAAAGTTTAAATTTTTTTTATTAGTTTTTTTTTTAATTTACTCTTTAATTTTGGGGATTAAACAATACAAATGCATTGGGACTTGCTATCTATAACACTAATATGGGCTTGTGTTTATAATTCTTCTTTTGGTGAGATAAAGAAAAGAACATGATGGCTTTCTCTTGTACATGATGATATTTTTCTCCATTTGTAATGAAGGGTAGCTGCTTCATCTTACGAATGAAAGCACTTGAACTCTGATGCTGCTGTTAGCTTTGTCATTTGTTGATAATAGGGGTGTTGATAAATCGTGTTTCGGTTAACTCAATGATAATTAGAGGTGTCAATAGAGACGTGCTCTGGTTGACTCATTCATATTTGTGTCACATTTGTTCTAATTCACAAGTTAATCGACAAGCAAAACAATATGAAATAATAATAACACATTAACTCGTATTATTTATCAAAAAATGAAAATTTTACCATTCTATTTATATAATATTAGTTGTACAATGTTTTTGTTAGCTATAAAATAATATACACATCGGTCTCATATCGTGTGAATCTCAATTCGTGTCTAAAATTGTCTCCCCCAATGACAACGAATGGAAGTAGAGTGCATAAGTCGCTTCTGACATAAGAGGGAGTAACAGACAACCCATTGTATTTGTAACAACTTCATCCAAAGAGACATCGATAAAATAGCTCAATTTATAAATTAAACTTCCAATAACAACTTTAGTTAAAAAAGTTGATTTACAAGTAAATATGAATGACTCCTTAAAAGCTACCTCATACATGTTACATTCTTACAAGTTACAAGTATTTGTGATTGTGTATAATTATTAACCCACAAATTACAATTGAATTGGTATTAGTAATTTAGTAAAAGGAAAAGAAATAGTCGGCATTGGACGTGTGAGATCAGCTGTCAACATGCACGATCTGACAGGTGAACCCATTCGTGCCCCCATCCATGCATCTCACCAACAATATCACAAGAATATAATAACAAAATATCATTTGTTTGTGAAAGACCAAATCCTCTTCTCTTTTATTTTCTTTTAAAGTAAAAATGAGATGTTTTTGCTAACCGTTCTCAAGTAACGGTGAGCCTCACCACTTTATTTATCATCGTTAAATAAGTTTAAATTTTGGGATTTGTGTCGAAAACGGACACAAATCTCAAAATTTAAACTCATCAAATAGTAATAAATAGGATGGTAAACATTACCACCACTTGAGAGTGGGTGAGAAAAAATGCACCCAAAGCAAAATGACGTTGCTATTGGTAATTCGAAACATAGTACACATTTTTTCTCTTGTTTATTTTAAAATTTATATCCTAAAAATAACATTTTTCAGCATGTCAATAACAATTTAAAGACTAAATTCTCTTACTTAAATTTGTTGTAACACAACATTTAACACTACAGTCTAGAGCCATTCGATACTACTTTTTGATTTATTAGCGGAAGGTTTTAAATTCGGTTGACAAGTTTGACGCTAAATTATAAACTCCATAAATCAATAAAATATCAAAAAACTTGTTTCTAGATAAATGAATAACACAGTTGGCCACGTTGTGGGATTTTATTACGTGTTAATTCATGAGCCAGCTAAAGCTTGGAGCTTCGCTTTAATTGGCATCCAAACAAATCTTCCGGCGGTTGGTTTCAACGGTCAGTCACTTTCCCTTCCCACGCAAGGACCTGCTCGTAATTCCTCCAAACTTTTCATTTTCCTCCTCTTGTTTGTTCTTTCATGTTTTTATTCCGAAGTTGCGTTTCTTCCCCTTTCACCTTTTGATCCTCCGTCAAGCTCCATTCCAGGTACCACCCACTTTCTCTGTTTTTCTTTCCCTTTCCTTTTTTTGTTCATCTTTTTTCCCATTGCATTTTTCATGAGTTAATTAAACCCGAGAAATCATCAAAGGTGTAAACTTTAATTTTGTTCAGAATAACACTAATCTGGGATTTATTTGTTTTCTGAAATTGCAATGCACATTGTGTTGGATTGGATGATGCCCTTTACGTGGTCTTTTTTTTTGTGGGTTGTTTTGTTTGAAATTCCTTAATTTTATAGATTTTTCGAAGAATTTAATATGTGGGCAATCTTTCATACGCTTGAAACATTAGAATTTGCAGAAAAGTTTATTGCTTTGTTCATGAATCCATCTGGGTTTCTCACATTAATTGGGTTAGGTGAGTATCGTTTTGTTTTATTTATGGTTTATCGTTGTTTGTTGATTTGTCATTGTTTATAACAGTTGGGATGGTTAGAGTTTAATGTCTGATTGTCTTCTGGTACTTGTTGTTAGTGGCTTCTGTCATGGTTGGTGATGCACAATTTATGTGTGATTTATCTATTTATTATTTATTTTTCGTTCAATGCGGTATTCTGAATTACTCTGATCTTTGGGGCGGGGATTTGAACTCGGGCTCTAAAACTGTCCTAACTCACATCTGTCTGCATTGAATTTATTTTATGTTTTTAATTTCATCTGGTACTGTTTCTAGCTTAGCTGCAGTACTGTGATTTGATAATTATGGTTTGATGTGCCTAATTGCTTCATTTGTTTCTTTTCTTGGGCTGGTGATTGAAGATGGGATGCTTAATTCTGATTTGGGTGGATAGGAGCAGCTATTACCTTGATCAACCAGTGATTTCCTCGAGTTTTTGTAACTGGAAGGTCATGAGATTGTAGAGCAATTGGTAGGCAGATGGCAGCAAAGGGAAATCCATCTGTACATGTGCAGAAGAACTTAGAGGGGTTTGTAACCATTCTAACATCTGCAGCATGTGAATGGGTATTGATCTTTCTTCTGCTTGTTGACGGACTATTATCCTATCTGCTGACTAAATTTGCAGACTATTGCAATTTGCAAAAGCCTTGCATCTTTTGCTCCAGGTTTGAGCATGTTATAGGTAGTGAAAAACCTCAACTTTATCAGGATCTACTTTGCAGCAACCACGTATCTGAGTTCTCATCATGGTTCTCTTGTCAAATTTATGGTAAGCACGATCGCAGTGGAATGTGTGAAGATTGCCTCAAGTCATACACCAAAAAGGGCAAGTCCAACCCCGAAAAACACATGCTTTCGGGTGGTAAATCGGATTCTGATATTGGAAGTTCCAGTTCAAGGAGGTCCATGCAGAACAGAAAGTTTGTCCATAGTTCTGTGGGTGCAAGGACATGCTCTTGTTGCAGTAGGCCTTGTAGACCTAGAGAAAATGCTCGTGGACTACAACGAAAATCATCTGCTTCCAAACCTAATATCCCTTTGCCACGTTTTTCAAGCCGTAGTCGTATACCTCGTAGGGATGGTTCAAAGAAGACCAGGGATAAAACTTCTGGATCAGTAACTACTTGTCGTCCTGGAAAACCTGGCTGGGATCCCTTGCCACATAGAGGACACAGAGAGTTAAGGATTAGTTCTGATACTGACTCCACTCTTCGTCCTGGAAATTTTAGCTGGGATCCCTTACCACATGTAGGATACACTAAGTTGAGGATTAGTTCTGATACTGACTCCACTCGTCGTGCTGGAAAACTTGGCAGGGATCCCTTGTCACATGTAGGATACACTGAGTTGAAGATTAGTTCTGATACCGATTCTGAGATTCCATTTTCTGATGAAGACGGTGGTAGAAGCATAATTATTGGAAATGAGGAGCATCAGAAGGAAGCTTTAGTAGATCAATATGCTTCAGAAAAACCATTCAAAGCACAGCCAAATGGTTTGAATCCAGCAAAGCAGAGCAACATTACCACCAACCATAAGCCTTCACTTTCTGTTCCAAGTGTGCAGCCAGATGGTAGCAAGAGGTCTGATATAAAATTCTTAGGTTCGAATGTTGCTTCAGAGAATGGCTTGGATGAACTTAACTGGCAGCAAGCGAGTCAGAATTCCATCCCTTATGCATTCCCTGAGCTTATTTCACTGGATGATATCCCTCCATCATTTAATGTTGTTGAAAAGGGTAAGCTCAACTTTCCACTTTTCGGATTCCAGTTCATCCGAGTTATATGAGCTTATTACTTATTACATTGATCCTCTTTTGAAATTATTTAGCAGGTTTTACTGGGACAAGTGACTTTGGAGATGCATCCATCAGTAAAAACGATGAGCTTTTGAGGTCTATAAGTGCAACAGATGGAGCACCTATTAAAACTGATCTTATCATCAACGATCCAGATCTTACTAAGCCAAATCATACTAATGGAAATGCTGTGTCTGAGTCAGCAGGCATTGGTAAGGAAGGAGATTCTATTAAAGAACAACCTCCAGTGAAGGTACTTGATAGAGTTGATGGGGAAGTGAAACCAGCGCACTCACAAAGTTCTTCTGCTCAGGAGACAAATTTATCATCAAATAATACAATTACAGGGGTACAAGGTGTTGGTGATGAAAAACCGGTAGCTGATGCTTCCAATTCTTCTGCTCAGGAGAGTAATTTATCATCACATAAAACAAGTTCAGCGGTACTTGGTGTTGGTGATAAAACACTGGTAACTGATGCTTCCAAATCTTCTGCTCAGGAGAGTAATTTATCATCAAATAATACAATTTCAGCGGTATGTGGTGCTGGTGATGAAAAGCCGGTACCAGATGCTTCCAACTCTTCTGCTCACAACTGTAGTTTATCATCAAATAATACAATTTCAGGGGTACGTGGTGGTGGTGATGAAAAGCAGGTAACTGATGCTTCCAATTCTAATCCAAATCTGGGGCTTAAAACATCATGGTCAGTAGAATCTCTGGATGGAGGATATGTCAGTGAAATTGAAGGTGAAAGTATTGTTGATCGGTTAAAACGACAGGTTGATTATTATAGAAAAAGCTTAAAGGAGTTGTTTAAGGAACTAGACGAAGAAAGGAATGCCGCTGAAATTGCTGCAAATCAGGCAATGGCCATGATCACAAAGCTACAAGAAGAGAAAGCTGCAATCCATATGGAGGCCCTTCAGTACTTAAGAATGATGGAAGAGCAGGCTGAGTTTGATGTAGATGCACTTGAAAAGGCCAATGATCTCCTAGCTGAAAAGGAGAAACATATACAGGACTTGGAAGCAGAGCTAGAATTTTCTAACTTCGATATCCCAGATGAATCAACAATGGAGAGTATGCCAATGCCGGAATTGCCAGCATTCCCAGTATTGCAGGGAAAAAGTTGTAATTTGAAAGGTGAGATTGACACAGTGGAGAGTACTGTTGTTCCCGGTGTAAAAAGTGATGTCAAAGTTACTGGTAACTCAACAGTTACTGAGGTACCTAAAGCTAGCAATGAACGCCTTTTTTCTGAGACAACACTTTTAGAATTTGAAGATGAAAAGTTGTACATTTCAAATTGTTTGAAGAGCTTGGAGAGGAAGCTTTCCGAGATTTCCTGTAATGGGGCTTCTACCAGCATGCCTAACGGTGGGCATTCTAGAAAGCATACATATGATGGACCAGATCAAGTAGAGACGCCTAGAAAATTTAGGCTTCTATTAAATGGTCAGATTGAAGAGGAAGTTGTGCTGACACCGAATGATTTACACATATCTAACGGAAGTGCTGCTCCTCAAGAGGGACCAATTCATTCCGATAGCTCAGACTGTGAAGAGGAAAAAGATTCAGATTTGGTTGTTCTGGAAAACGAAATCTCAGACCTTAATGACAGGTTGGAGGCACTCGAGACTGATCATGATTTTCTTGAGCACATGCTTTACTCTCTTCAAAATGGACAGGAAGGGCTGCAGTTTATTCAAGAGATAGCTCAGCAGCTGCGAGAACTGCGAAAAATTGGTGCAGCTTTCAGAAATCAGTCTGTTCCCTAACTTCAAATGAAAAATTACACAGTACGTATGTTGTCCAAGGACTTAAATGTGCTTTTGCTTCTGCTTAATGTGTTTTCCAACATTTGCTTTACCATTCATGCATTCTTTTGTCAGGTACACTTGAAATTTAGAAGGCAGAAATATTGATACATCTCTCGAGCATTTGGGTGTCAAATGAAGAAATCAATTGCATTCCTTCAGTCACATACAACCATGAAAAATCAAAATGATTTCATGTACAGGTACCAGCCAAAGCTCTTGGAAGGAAAAACAAAATCAAGGTCTATACTAGGACATAGCGTTATCATCTCGTAAGTGCGCAATTTTCCATCGTCTCTTTCTTTTCTCTAGGTCGAAAATTTCCCTCTTGTTTGTTTGGAGAACCGGCAGGTTTTTAGCAAGTTCAAATTTATTGATAAGGCTGTAAAATTAGTATTTTTGTGTAGTTGCTATTTCTTGTTCTCAAGGTTAAGGCTCCATTTTTTGCCGAACCACTTCCTTTGTAAATTCAAGCAGAGCTTTTACAGTAAGTTTAGAGAAGTTTTCTCCAGAGCTTTCCCAAAATAGGTGTTCATGTACTGCATATTCCTCATTATAAATTTCTTGCCATGGATGATAATGCGTGCACAGCACGTCTATCTAACCACCTCGTCATTTAACACCAGCTTGGATACAAGAAGTAACTTTACATGTTGCGTGTGTGCATCACGTCCATTTGCCTCCCTTGTCATGTGCACCTCACATGACGAGAGAGATAAAGATTGAATTAGCCCTCACACGTCTATCTCTATCATCATGTAACGCTTCACTTGATGTGAGAGGGAGGGAGGTTGACATTTTACTTTGTTTCATGGGAGAAAAGCTTCAGTCCAAAGCAAATTCAATCAATAAAATTGACGTCACACTCACATTGTCAGTTACTTTTGTCACAAATTTTCAATAACAAAACCAATAATACCAATAATTATAAAAGGAAAATTAATGAAAAAAGTTTAAAAACTTTGAGTTTTAACGATAAGGACAAAATAAAGGGTAAAGTGAATAGTATCATGTTTGACTTTTTAGTGTAAAAATGTGATTTTTCGTTAAAGTAAACAGTACCATGAGTTTTTCGTTAAAGTTTCCAAAATGACAAATTACTAATTGATAATGTTGTAAAATAATGGGTATGTTTGCCCACATGTATATAGTAACTCTTTCACAAGTTTAATAGTGTCATTTGTTTGTTTCCTATGAGGTTGCTCTATAAATAGAGCATTACATTTGATCAAATTAGACTTGGAAGAGAAAAACAACTAATAGCAATAATATACATTACTTCATCTGCAATAGCTTGTGTTGGTATAATATTTTGCAACTGCTTCGTTCTTGTCCCTTGTAAAGGTTATCTTTCTAAATTTTACCTATTTATAACAGATAACATGTAATCAGACCAACCAAATAAACAAAGTTTGTATGGGAAGTGATTAGTGAATGCACATAAACATTGAAGTAAGTTTGACTTTTGGCAAGACCATGACGTCTAGAGTGAGATCTGCGACCCTTGGATCATGGCCTTCAACAAGACCATATTTTCGTGGGACAATAATTGTTTGCCCTTCCATTTTCGATGTCTTTCCGTGTCCTTTTGTTTGTGTGATCATGGTTAAATAATGTTATTATTTTATATTACTATTTATTTTTGTCTTATCATCTTTATAAAAAAAAACAATATAAAATATTAATGTAGTTTAACCGTGACCACACAAAATAGTAGGGCATCGAAAATGGGAGGGCAAACAATCCTTGTCTATTTTCGTGACCGCAGATTTACCCTTTAGGCTTTCCGTACATGCATCCTTCATCGTCTTTGTGATGGTTTTGCCTACGTCTTTCTTTCATTTTCAAGGGCCACCGCTTGTCTTCTATAGGCTGCTGTCCATGTGGAAAGTGAACAGACGTTCAGGTTGGGGTGAGAGTTAAAAGAGATATAGGTGGTGGGCTCCAGGATGTTATTTTATTTTTGGATAATAAAATAATAAATAAAATTTTGTAAATTAAATGATATGGAAGTTAATGATTATATTATGACTTAAACGATAAACGTGTTTATTCTTATGACATATAATTTAGTTTCTAAATTTTATCTATAAATTTAATTTTCTTAACCTTACTCTTTATTTTTATTTGTAAGGTTGTGAATAAAGTTATATCTGGAAAAATATAATTTTTGTTTTTAGGATTTTTTTTTTCAACAAATGATTGTATGAACACTAAGGAATATGAGAGTGAGCTAAGCGCTAGCCATCATAATGTTGTTTAAATTCATTTTTAGCGTAAATTGAACTTAAATTCTTTTAATTTTAAGTGAAAAGAAATACTGTTAGACTATATGACTAATTGACACGTTTTTAGAGAATTAATTTCTTAGATTGAACTGCAAGTGGAGTTCATGTGGCAAGATAATAGTGGAAAAGGTAAGAAGAAAAAGGCAAATAGAAGGTAGTTAACATTTCTAAATTGGATAATACGAACCCATATTATGGACAAATTGTGGAGAACAAAGGTTAATGTTTTTTTCTTAGGAGGGTGCATTTAATTGAGAATTTGAAAGATTTTAATGGATTTTTATGAAGTTTAATTGATTTGTAGATATTCTATAAAAAATTTTGATTCAATTATCTCAAAATCTCATGGGGAGAGGTGAGATTTGTGGATGTTTAAAATATACTACGAAATCTCTCAAATTCCCTCTAATTCCTCAACTTTATCAAATTCTTTAAAATCAATTTCTAA
The DNA here is from genome assembly GCF_916048215.2 of Malus sylvestris. NCBI lineage: Eukaryota > Viridiplantae > Streptophyta > Magnoliopsida > Rosales > Rosaceae > Malus > Malus sylvestris. The sequence continues at coordinate 32,888,570 of NC_062264.1, read as the reverse complement.
TTGAATACATCTAAAATGTTATAAACTCATTTAAAATCCTAATGGAATACACCTGGATTTCTAGGGATTTTAATAAACTATCTTAAAATTCTAATTGAATACACATTGAATTTCAAAGAATCACTTAAAATCCTGATTGAATGCCACTAGATTCATTAAAAGAATTAAAATCCCTCAAAATCCCAATTGAATACATCCCTCTTAATTTATTTTCTTATAATTAGTGTAAGAGTTAGATAATTGGTATTAGTACTTTAAAATTTTTATTGTGCACCTTAAAATTTCATAATATCAAAATTTATCGTTCGTCAAAAAAAAAAAAAAAAAATCATAGGGCCAAAACTCGCCATCCATGTACCAGATGTCTTTGGGGCGTTTAGATTTAAATGCCTCAACATATATACCTTTTAGAATTTTTATTAAACATTTTTACATTTCAGGTGCCAAATATATTATAAGTAGTGTTTTTTAATGCAAAATTACACAATTTGCCATATATATAATTTACCAATTAGCTAATAATTATCCAAATTTCCTAGAATCTAGTAGACATATGTTTTAAAAATCTAAAAACATATCAAATTTGATTTATTTATGCTTCTAACGTGATATATATTTATGTTCTTCTTTCACAAAAATTCTACAATTTTTTCGTGCCATTTCTTTTCTGTCAGTCGATACTTTTCCGTCCTCCTTGGTGAGTCATGTTCATTCCCTTTCTATTTTCATTTGATGCAAACCTCTTGATTTGAGTATTCGTACCATGATACATTTGAAAAATAGATTCTAGTGGTAGATGATATGGGGTATGTTTCCATTTAGTATTGGTACATTTCTAGCCGATATGTTGGTACATTTTAAGTTGGCATAGGCACATTTCATATTAGCATCACTACGTTTCAATTTGGCATGAGTACATTTCTAGACAATATGTTGGTACGTTTCAAGTTGGCATGGGTGCGTATCCTATCAGCATTGCTACATTTGAATTTGGCATCGGTACAATTCAAGTCATATTAGTACATTTCAACATGGCATGAGTACAATTCAAATTAGAAACTAATATATTTAAATTTGGTTTCAATTTAAAATTCACATTCATATATCTCATACCGAATGACATTAATCTCATTCCAACTAATCCCTTTTGTCAACAACTTTTATGCAAATTATATTGTACTACAATATTTTAAAATCACTTGTTTTCTGTTGCATACTACACAACCATGCAATCAAACTAGAACTCAACAAGATAAATGTAGCGTCTATGGTGTTTTTATCATGTTGGATTGGCTATCTCCATTTTTTCTGCTGATGTAAGTTTTTTTCGTGAACAATGAAGTTTTATTATAAAAAAATAAATGTTAAAAATTCAAAAATTAAGAGATAATATTGATGATTTAATAATTAATATCTATTAATTATTCAACATCCCTTAAAAAGACACAAATGTTTAATAAAAATACTTAGTGGCCACTAATCAAAGCGTCTTTACCAATTGGCCAGCGTACCAATGACGGTTTCGCTTACGCATTCATGTATTTATCAATTGGTCAATATCCATGATGTGAACATTTTATTTGTCAATTGACCAGTTTGATAATAAAAACTGCTTATCCCAAAAGTTTTTTTTTCTTTTTCTTTTTTTAATTTTTTTTAATTTTTAAATTTCAATGCAAAGTGATTAGTCTGATAATTTGCTTAAACAAAACAAACTCAGACGTTATAAATAGCATCCAAATCTTACACCAGAAACGGTACAATTTCTTCCGTTAAGCATTTCGTCAAACACCTTAAACCCTTCCATTTCTGTGCATTAAATCAGGCAGCCATGTTTCTTGAGCTGTTAACCTTCGCCTCCCTCCTCCTCCTTCCCATCCTTTTCTTCCTCTTCAAGTTTTCATCCCACCCCAACCCCAAAACCAGCAACCTCCCCAAATCGTACCCTATAATCGGCACATTCCCATCTCTCTACAAAAACCACCACCGCAGACTCCAGTGGTTCACCGACCTCCTCCGCAGCTCCCCATCAAACACCTTCACCCTCCACCACTCTTTCGGCCGCCACTGGGTCGTCACCGCCAATCCCACCGTTGTTCAGCACATCCTCAAGACCAACTTCCCCAACTACCAAAAAGGTGAGGCTTCCCGCTCCACCCTCGCCGACCTCCTCGGCGACGGGATTTTCAACGTCGACGGCGACAACTGGAAGTTCCAGCGCCAAGTCTCCAGCCACGAATTCAACACCAAGTCCCTGCGTAAGTTCGTCGAACAGGTGGTCGATACCGAGCTCTCTGACCGCCTCATTCCGATCCTCTCCGCCTCCGCCGCCAACAATTCAGTCCTCGACTTCCAAGACATTCTCCAGCGCTTCGCTTTTGATAACATCTGTCGAATTGCTTTCGGGTACGACCCGGATTACCTCCTGCCCTCTCTGCCCGAAGCCAAATTCGCAGTGGCTTTCGACGACGCCGTGCAAATCAGCAGCGAAAGGTTCGGATTGCCGCACCCAGTGTGGAAACTCAAAAGGGCTCTCGGAATCGGGTCCGAAAAGCGCCTCCGTGCCGTGGTATCGGAAGTCCGCGAGTTCGCGAACACCATTGTCAGAGAAAAGAAGAGGGATCTGAGCGAGGCGAACGCGTTGGAGTCTGCAGATCTGCTCTCCCGGTTCTTGAGCTCCGGCCACTCCGACGAAAAGTTCGTCACCGACATCGTCATCAGCTTCACCCTCGCGGGCCGGGACACAACTTCGGCTGCTCTCACCTGGTTCTTCTGGCTGCTTTCGCAGAACCCACGTGTGGAACAAGAGATCTTGAAGGAGATCAACGACACGGCGTCGTCTGAGTCGGCGGCGGGAGGAGGTTACGACGAGGTGAAGGAGATGGTGTACACCCACGCGGCGCTGTGCGAGAGCATGAGGCTGTACCCGCCGGTTCCCGTCGACAGTAAACAAGCAGCAAACGACGATATTTTGCCGGACGGCACGAAGGTGAAGAAGGGGATGAAGGTGACGTACCACGTGTACGCGATGGGGCGCATGGAGGAGATCTGGGGGGAGGACTGGGCGGAGTACAGGCCGGAGCGGTGGCTGGAGAGAGGAGAGGAGAGAGGGACTCACAAGAAGTGGAAGTTCGTTGGTAGGGACACATATAGCTATCCGGTTTTTCAGGCGGGGCCGAGGATCTGTTTGGGGAAGGAGATGGCGTTTTTGCAGATGAAGAGGGTGGTGAGCGGGGTTCTGAAGAGGTTTAAGCTGGTCCCGCGGGAGAGGGAGGGTGGGGATGAGCCGGAGCTGCTGGCCTACCTCACCGGGAAGATGAAAGGCGGCCTTCCGGTCACCGTTTTGGAGAGGGCTTAATTAACTATATATTGTCAATGTGTGTGTATCGTAATGATTACGTAGGTAATCACATACATGCATGCATGCATGCATGTAGATGCTTATTATTTTGTGAATTTTACCTTTTAACTTTGTAATATTTGGTCTTATCATGTACGTGTCTCTAAAGAGTTTGTACTCTCCATAGTTATATGGATGGATGTTTTGATGTTTTTGGGCACTTGGTCTCTCCTTCCAAGTATACAACAGCATTACTAGTTGATTATAATTGTATACATCAAAATTTCGGTGAAATAAATGTTGACCAATAATTAAAATTTCAACGCTCACATGTCACATAAAATTTTACACGTAGCAAGAAAAATTGAAAATTACCGGAAAAGTCATCAAACAGGATACGTGTCAACACTTGGCAGAAATGATTTATTTCATCTGAATATTATATTCAAAATTAGGCCTTGAAAAATTCTATAAATACAAGGCCATTTCATCCATTTCAAAGGATGAATTCACATACACATTTCTCTACTCCCAAATTGGAAGAGAATTCCCCAAATCCTTGAAGCTATGAAACTCTAAAGCTTTCAAGCATCCAATCTCCCAAAATTCCCAAGAATCCTGAACGATCAAGAAAGCTTTCTTCGTTCTTTGTCAAATCTTTGAAGAAATCCACACAACTGCTCATCAAGATCAAGCCTTGAAGGTCCTTGAAGATCCATTCAACCTCGTTCATCAAGATCAAGCCCCGAAGGGCCTTGAAGATCCGTTCATCCTCATTTATCAAGATCAAGCCCAAAGGCACTTGAAGATCCATTCATCCTCATTCATCAAGGTCAAGCCCATCGGCCATTAAAGAAATCCACACAACTGTTCATCAAGATCAAGCCCGAAGGCCCTTGAAGATCCGTTCATCCTCGTTCATCCTAAAATCAAGCCCCGACGGCCCTTTAGATCAATAACATCAACAAATCTGCACCACTATTCATCCCTAGACCAAGCCTCAACGACCTTTTAGATCAACTGCCCATCCATAGATCTACACCTTACGAAGATAGAATCAGAGGATCAAATTGTAAAAGAGATTGTAACCCCAAACTTAATACAAAATATTATTTTGTACACGTGTTCTTTTTTGAAAAATTCGTGTTTACAAATTTGGCACACCCAGTGGGACCATCTCCACCTGTAATCTTTATCTTCAAATCCGCTAAAAGCATAAATGGCATCAAGGAAGGTTTAAACTGTTCCCGCAACTAACGCGAAGAACAAAAGCATCATCGCCGCAAGTGGTGTCACTTTGGGCATCACAACTCGAAGCAAGGCAATGGCTCTTTCTGCTGCCTCTTCCACCCTTGCATTAACTCTGCCAAAGGAACCAAAGCAACCAAGGTATGAGCCCGTGATCACCCTGGCCTCGCTAAGTGCTCTAAGGGAGGAAAGCCCAAAAAGGTACTCCGAGTCATTGCTTTCCGACGCCGACTAAAGCAATAGCTTTGCCATGCAAGTCATGGCCACTCAAATGAGTGAAGCAATTGCAAAGCTCACAAGGACCGCGAAAGAGAAAGACTTGCAAATCGCTGCACTCATCAACTGATTGGAGGCACAGGACGACGAGAAACCTGACCTAAAGGTTGATCCACTAAAGAGAGGAGCCAGTGAAGAAGAGGAGCCTCCGGTGGAGAAAGTTGAAGAGAAGCATGAGCCAGACCAAAAGTAGCGGCACTCATAGGATCTCTTTCTATCCAACAGCTGCAAGAGATGATCACCAACACCATCAAGGCACATTACTAAAGGAGCTCTCATGCCTCTGTGTTGTACTCAAAACCCTACTCTAAGAAGATTGACGCCTTGAAGATGTAGAGGGGTTATTAACCACCAAAGTTCATGCAATTTGATGGAAAGGGAAACCCAAAGCAACATGTCGCACATTTCGTCGAAACTTGCAACAACACGGGGACTGAGGGAGACTACCTCGCCAAGTAGTTTGTGCGCTCATTGAAAGGAAACGCCTTTGAGTGGTACATGGACTTAGAGCATGAGTCCATCAACAACTGGGAGCAATTGAAAAGGGAATTCCTCAACGACTTCTATAGCACTCGCCGTACTGTGAGCATGCTAGAGCTGACAAACATGAAGCAATTGAGGGACGAGCCAGTTATGGACTACATCAACTGATGACGCATTCTAAGCCTCGACTGCAAGGACCGGCTATCAGAGACTTCCTCAATCGGGATGTGCGTCCAAGGTATGCAATGAAGATTATACTATATCCTTCAAGGCATCAAACCACAGATCTTTGAAGAGCTAACCACCCACGGCCACCACATGGAACTGAGCATCGCCCACTATGAAAAAATGTGAAAAAAGTTTAAAAACTTTGAGTTTTAACGATAAGGACAAAATAAAGGGTAAAGTAAATAGTATCATGTTTGACTTTTTAGTATAAAAATGTGATTTTTCGTTAAAGTAAACAGTACCATGAGCTTTTCGTTAAAGTTTCCAAAATGACAAATTAATAATTGATAATGTTGTAAAATAGTGGGTATGTTTACCCACATGTATATAGTAACTCTTTCACAAGTTTAATAGTGTCATTTGTTTGTTTCCTATGAGGTTGCTCTATAAATAGAGCACTACATTTGATCAAATTAAACTTGGAAGAGAAAAACAACTAATAGCAATAATATACATTACTTCCTCTGCAACAGCTTATGTTGGTATAATATTTTACAATTTCTTCGTTCTTATCCCTAGTAAAGATTATCTCTATAAATTTTACCTATTTATAACAGATAACATGTAATCAGACCAACCAAATAAACAAAGTTTATATGGGAAGTGATTAGTGAATGCACATAAACATTGAAGTAAGTTTGACTTTTGGCAAGACCATGACGTCTAGAGTGAGATCTGCGACCCTTGGATCTTGGCCTTCAACAATACCATATTTTCGTGGGACAAGGATTGTTTGCCCTTCCACTTTCGGTGCATTCCCATGCCCTTTTGTTTGTGTGGTCATGGTTAAGCTACGTCAACATTTTATATTACTATTTATTTTTATCTTATTATCTCTATAAAAAAAAAATTATAAAATATTGACGTGGCTTAACCGTGACCACACAAAACAGGAGGACACTGGAATACCGGAAGTGGAAGGGCAGACAATCCTTGTCCATTTTCGTGACCGTAGATTTACCCTTTAGGCTTTCCGTACATGCATCCTTCATTGTCTTTGTGACGGTTTTGCCTACGTCTTTCTTTCATTTTCAAGGGCCACCGCTTGTCTTCTATAGGCTGCTGTCCATGTGGAAAGTGAACAGACGTTCAGGTTGGGGGTGAGATTTAAGAGAGATAGGTGGTGGGCTCCAGGATGTTATTTTATTTTTGGATAATAAAATAATAGATAAAATTTTGTAAATTAAATGACATAGAAGTTAATGATTATATTATGACTTAAACGATAAACGTGCTTATTCTTATGACATATAATTTAGTTTGTAAATTTTATCTATAAATTTAATTTTCTTAACATTACTCTTTATTTTTATTTGTAAGGTTGTGAATAAAGTTATATGTGGAAAAATATAATTTTTGTTTTTAGGATTTTTTTTTTCAACAAATGATTGTATGAACACTAAGGAATATGAGAGTGAGCTAAGCACTAGCCATAATAATGTTGTTTAAATTCATCAACTGATGGCGCACTCTAAGCCTCGACTGCAAGGACCGGCTATCAGAGACCTCCTCAATCGGGATGTGCGTCCAAGGTATGCAATGGGGATTATACTATATCCTTCAAGGCATCAAACCACATACCTTTGAAGAGCTAACCACCCACGCCCACCACATGGAACTGAGCATCGCCCACCATGGAAAAAAAAAAGCCAATCACCTACTTCAAGAAGGACAAAGTGTTTGCTCTGAAGGTGGACAATCATGGGAAGAAGCTAGCCAATGAAGCTTTTATTATCAACACCACCCCTATCAAAACCTCTTTCGCACCCGTCAAAATCTCGTCCAATAACAAAGCAAAAGAGATAAAAAGAGGTGAGTCTTCTCGCACCCAAGATAGGTATAGAAATACCTTGAGGGAATTGGAGCAAAAGACATACCTTTTTCTAGACTTTGACATGGCCGCAATACTAGACGACCTGTTGGAGAATAAGGTAATTGAGTTGCCTGAATGCAAGCGCTCTGAAGAGATGAATCAAGTTAACAATCCTAAATACTACAAGTACCATTGTATCGTAGGTCATCCAGTTAGAAAATGCTTCACCCTCAAGGAACTCATCATGAAGTTGGCACAACAAGGGCGAATCGAACCCGACCTAGAAGACACAGCTGCAACACATACTATTGCAATCGTGTTTAGGTCATTGGATCCCATGCTTCTATAAGAAACGCCGGACCATTCCCGTCGATGCTTAAACCACACGGCATCTTCTGCACAACCATCACTAGGGGTAAGCAACCAAGATGCACCTAATGACGATGACGAATGATAGACCTTGGTGACCACCAAAAAGACAAGAAAGACAAGAAAGCCAAGACCGCAAGCCACAAAGCCAAATGTGGAGCAAAGAAGGAAGCACCGCCGCCGTAACAATAGAAAGCCCAAAGAAAACGTGAGAGTTGCTAAGCCAACATACGTTGGGGAACTTATGAAGTAAGAGCCACGTGTTCCCGTCTCCTCGCACGAGTACTTCCCGAATGACTTCTTCTAGGAAAGCACTACTGTTACCTGTCACATGGTTGATGTAGAGATAGAAAAGCCCTTAAAAGGCAAAGAAAGCCTTTTAAGGTCTCTTCTAATATACCTTAGCATCGAGGAAACCTTCCAATATACCTTAGCATCGAGGAAGCGTTACTATGGCCCAAAGAGATGCGAAGAGCACTGGTAGCGATCTTGGCAACTCCCAACGACCACGAAGTGCAAGAAAGCAAGGACGAAGGCTTGAAACTTCGGCCACATGAGTATGCCACATGTTGTGTGGCCTGTGACATAATCAACTTCACTGATGAAGACTTACTGTTGGGATCAAAGCCTAACAACCGTCATCTTTTTGTCTCTGGGTACGTAAGGAAGCATAAAGTCAACCATATGCTTATGGATGGCGGATCGGCCATCAACATCATGCCAAAGTCAACAATGACCACAATTGGCATCAAAGTTAATGAGCTATCTCGAAGCCGTCTCCTAATCTAAGGTTTTAACTAAGGAGGACAAAGAGCAATGGGCATGATCCTAGTGGAGATGACCATTGGTGAACTCGAATCAAGCACGCTGTTCCATGTGATTGATGCAAAAACTTCTTACAATTTGCTCTTAGGAAGGCCTTGGATCCACAAAAATGGAGTGGTACCATCCATCATTCATCAATGCTTGAAATTCTACCGAGAATGAGTAAATGTGATACAAGGCGACACCAAACCATTCACCGAAGCTGAATCGCACTTCGCGGACGCCAAGTTCTACATGGATGAAGACATGGTGCTCGAAGCTATTCTAAAAGATATCAAATCCACAGGCAAAGCTGCATCTAAAAAACAAAAGTGGCAAGCCATGTCCAAGAAACAAGAAGTTGAAGCCATTCCATCTGTAAGTAAAAATAATGATGAGCCTACTAAACCTGTAACAACCAAAGGAAATAGGACGTCTTTAAAAGGACCAAACACACCTGTCTTTCGATACATCCCGATGTCTAGAAGAAAGAATGGTTAATCCTCGTTCCAAATTGGAGCAAGCAAAGCCGACACACGGTCACACAAGGATGATGTAGAATTGCTCAAGATAAATGCAGTTTTACCTCTGACACAGCTAAGTGATGCTAAGGTTGCAAGACCACCACAAGGCTTCATAAAGACTCTGCCAAAGGGGGCGGAACCAAGCTTTTTACTGACCAACATGACTAAAGAAGGTTTTGATCCAAACACCTACAAACTCATGTCAAAGGCTGGGTACAACTTCACTTACTCTTCAAATCTTGGAAAGAAGGTTTTAAGCACTGTTAACAACAAAGGACGTGATTTCACTAGGACTCAAAAGAAGTTGAAGACGTATGGTTATTCAGTTGACAATAACAAAGCTGGACTTGACTTCATACCAAACGCACCCTTGAAGATTTCAAGCAAAGCAAAAAATGCTTGCGCTCAACACATCAGTGTGACCATTAAATAAAATCAAGAGGAGCCTAAACCCACCATTGGACGTTAATCTTCAATAGGGTGAATCGTTCAAGATCCATAATTTTGGCACTTAATCGCATTGGTGGTCAAGACCGGGCCTCCGTCTTCAAGAGGCTTAACACGCCAACATCCCAAAGCTCTGTTTTCGAAAGGTTGTCAAAACTTATGAAACAAAGCAGCACGACTAGCTCTCTTCTGTTACGATCGACTTTGGAAAGATTTGAAGAAACCAATAAGCCTTATGGAAAGAGAAAGACTAAGCCAAATGAAGAAAAACTTGATAACCTAACAGAAAAAGATAACATTCAAAGCTCTATTCCTTCAAGGATGAAGTGTTAAGAAATCTTGAAGGTTGACACAAATGGACCACTGAAGGTGAGGATGCGTACCATCATCCACACTAGCCAATCTTTATGCCGACAAGTCCGAAAAGACGGCATTGAAGAGGAAGTTCAAGAGGTTTTCCACATCATGATCTAAGAAGGCAAAGAAGACGAAATTCCTGAGGAAGACGTCATCGCTGCACCACCACAACTTGAGGACGTAGGGCAAGCCACAATTGATGATCTCAAGGAGCTCAACTTAGACATAAAAGAGGAGTCGAAGCCTATCTTTGTAAGTGCGTTGCTAAGTGTGGACGAGATAGATGAGTACTACCAATTGCTGTTAGAGTACAAAGACATATTTTCTTGGACCTACAAGGAAATGCCCGGCCTTGACCCTATCATTGCTGTGTATCGTCTTGCAGTTAAACCTGGAACGCAACCGATAAAGCAAACTCAAAGATGCTATCGATCCGAGCTCATCCCATAAATTGAGGCCGAGATTGACAAGCTAATTGAAGCAGGCTTCATTCAAGAGGTGCAATACCCTAAATGGATCTCCAACATCGTCATTGTCCTTAAGAAATCTGGACAAATACGTGTTTGTGTAGACTTCCGAGACCTCAACGATGCTTGCCCGAAGGACGACTTTCCTTTGCCAATCATCGAAATCATAGTGGACGCAACCACTGGCCACGAGGCATTGTCATTCATGGACGGCTCTTCTGGATATAATCAAATTCGCATGGCTTTCGAAGACGAGGAACTAACAACCTTCTGCTCTCTAAAAGGTATCTACTATTACAAGGTAATGCCCTTTGGTCTGAAGAATGCTGGAGCTACATATCAACGTGCAATGCAGAAAATATTTAATGACATGCTACATAAAAACGTAGAATGTTACGTAGATGATGTGGTGGTTAAGACAAAAAAAATCAGATCACTTGAAGGAATTGGAAATAGTGTTTAAAAGGCTGCGAAAATAGATACTTAAGATGAACCCGTTAAAGTGTGCATTTGGCGTCACTTCTGGAAAGTTCCTCGGCTTCAATGTCAAGCACTGTGACATTGAAGTGGACCAATCAAAGATCAAGGCCATTCAAAGCATGCTTGAGCCAAGAAACCTACACGAGCTAAAAAGTCTACAAGGACGGCTAGCCTTCATCAGACGCTTTATCTCCAACTTGGCATGACGTTGTTAACCGTTCAGTCGACTCATGAAGAAAGATGTTCTATTCGTATGGGACGAAGTATGCCACAATGCCTTTGAAAGCATAAAAATGTATTTATCAAGTCCACCTATCATGGGGGTACCCCTGCTCGGGAAGCCTCTTATATTGTACATCACCGCTCAGGAAATTTCAGTAAGAGCACTCTTGGCACAAGAAAATGAATCTCAGAAAGAATGAGCGTTGTATTACCTGAGTCGAACTCTCACCGGCACTGAGCTAAACTACTCATTGATAGAAAAGATGTGCCTTGCCCTTATGTTAGTCATCCAGAAGCTCAGACATTACATGCACGCTTATACCATCCACTTATTTGTTAAAGCTGACTCGGTCAAATACGTCATATCCAAACCAATCTTGATAGAGCGACTTGCTACATAGGCATTACTCTTTAATCAGTATGAGATAATCTATGTCCCAGCTAAAGCCGTCAAGGGGCAAACGCTAGTAGACTTCCTTGTCGATCATCTAATCCCAGGCGATTGGAAAATATCAGACGACCTGCTTGACGAAAAGGTGTTCTATGTCGACATCTTCCCGACATGGACGATGTTCTTTGACAGATCTGCACGAGCAGACGGAGCTGGGGCAAGGGTAGTATTCATGTCACCACAAAGGCAGGTACTACCCTATTCCTTCCGACTAAGCGAACTATGTTCCAACAACGTTGCCGAGTACCAAGCGCTGATCATCGGGTTTCAAACGACGATCGACATGGAAATCACAACCCTTTAGGTGTATGGTGACTCCAAGCTCATAATCAACCAATTCTTGACTGAATCTGAAGTGAGGAAAGATGATCTCATCCCGTATTTCTGGCTAGCAACTTGACTGCTACAAAATTTTGAGGTTGTGACACTAGAACATGTACCGAGAAACGAAAATCAAATGGCAGACGCTTCGACAACCTAGCCTTGAGTATGGCACTAGGAGAAGATGAAGCTGCAGATGTACGATTTTACTAAAGATAGGTGATCCTGCTCATCACTGAAATGCCAATAGATGATATAAATGTCATCTTAGTATTTTCAGTCGACACTGAGGAGTAGAGACAGCTGCTGATCGACTACTTGGAGCATGGACAGCTCCCAAATGATCCTAGACACCACTCTGAAATGCGTTGACGAGCACCTCGCTTCCTTTACTACAAAGGAACACTCTACTGACGCTCTTTTGAAGGAGTACTTCTGAGATGCCTAGGTGAGGAAGAATCCAATCAAGCCATGGAAGAAACACACTCAGGCGTATGCAGGGCACATCAGTCTGGACCATTTCCAGCTCAAAAGAATGGGTTACTAATGGCCAAGCATGGTGAATGATTGCTTGGAACACGCTAAAAAGTGCCAAGCCTGCCAATTCCATGCCAACTTCATACATCAACCACCTGAGCCATTACAACCTACAATTGCTTTATGGTCGTTCGATGCATGAGGATTGGATGTCGTAGGACCGATCACATCGAAGTCATCCGCAGGAGAAACCTACATCCTAGGTGTAACAAATTACTTCTCCAAGTGGACTGAAGCCATACTTATAAGGGAAGTCCAGGAAATTGTCGTTCGTTTCATCAAGGAGCATATCATCCACCGATATAGCGTGCCTTGCTACATCATCACTGACAACGGAAAACAATTCGCTAACTAGCTCATGGACGAGCTTTGTGAGAAATACAAGTTCAAGCAACACAAGTCTTCCATGTATCATGCCCCAGCCAATGGCCTCGCAGAAGCATTTAACAAAACTTTATGTAACCTCTTGAAAAAGGTTGTCGGCATGACCAAAAGAGATTGGTACGAAAGAGTAAGCGAAGCACTTTGGGCATACATGACGACACACTGGATGCCTACTCAAGCTACACCATATTCGTTTGTGTATGGTGTGTAGGTTGTTTTATCGCTGGAAAGCCAAATTCCTTCACAAAGGATGGCTATATAAGAAGGTCTGATTGATGAGAGAAGGCTTGAAGCTCAACAGCACTTGGAGTGTTATCAAGCACGACTCTCCAAGGCCTTCAACAAGAAAGTTCGCCCTCATTACTTTCAAGTGGGAGATCTCGTCCTTGCATTGTGTAGGCCTATCATCATGACACATAAGACGAGAAACAAATTCACTTTGAAGTGGGATGAACCTTACGTAGTACAATAAGTCTACACAAACGGTGCTTACAAGATCGTGGAAGAAGATGGCTTAAGGATTGGCCCCATAAACGACAAATTCTTGAAGCGGTACTATATCTGAGAAAAAGCCACACTCTTTGCCTGCACGAGCTGAAATTGCAAACGGCACCAAATGCTCCTGGCTCGCAAGAGCATAAACTGCATACGGCACAAAAAAGAAAATACCAAAAAAATATATGTATTCAAACTACGTTATGACTTGATCTCTTCTTTGGAAGGGTACGTAGGTAGCTTGAACCTTCAACTTCGAGTTCAATCACATCAAATAAAAAAATAAGAGTTTTATTAAAGGCTTGACTAATGAAAGTCAATTTTATTACAAAGGTAACAAAATATTTGTTTGTATTAAAAAAAGATTACAGTTTCTTCAAAAGAAAAAAAAAAAATATATATATATATATATGTTAAAGTGGGGTCTTCACTTAAGACCCGTGCCAAACCAAAGAAACAGAAGCATCGTTATCAACATCATCAGCAGCAGTTGGGCGAGCAATCTTAGGCGGATCATGCTTCTTCCTCCACCTCACGCGGTGCCGGGTCCAGTACCATCATCACCACCAATATCATTACTTTGGATTTGGAGACCAGGAAGTGGCCGAGTATCAGAACACAGCCGTAACAGGGATGACATTTTGGGCACCTAATATCAACATCTTCATGGATCCGAGATGGAGCATCTTCAACATGGTACTCATCTGCCTTCTCGTCGCCGGCGTTGGAGGATAGGCTCTGTCATCCTCACCTCACGGTCACGCCCACTGCATCTCCGTCTATGCTCTCTCACTCTTGGATTATTTGACGAGACCCACAAAGAAAGCTTGGGAAATCTCCCTCTTCACTGCTCAACCAATCACAACAAGTGTTGATGCAGCCCTAGCCGTTGATTAACAGCCACAAGTGGTGGCAACGGCGAGCCGATTTCTCTAAAGTTCATATCGCAGTGATGACCAACGGGGAACCTACCAAAAGTAACACACTGCAACAATCGCTGAAGATTTCTGCCCAATAAGAGCGTCATCCATGAGTCCAGCAACCGCAACCTCCTCCTTTATCCCAGCCACTAACAGAAGCAAATAATCATCTTCCCTCAGCATAGCCATGAACACAAAGGTCTCAGTCACGATGAGATACGGGTACAGAACGTCGTCCTAGGCAACGAATCTCGTTCATCGTTTTATGGCACCTCTTTTCCCACAGTTTGGCTGCTGAGAAAATGCTGGAAACTAAAGACTCTACGATTAAGCTCTTCGGGAAGAAAATTAGCTCGTCTTCAACAACGTTATCCACGCGCTCCACTTCCCACTTCGTCACTTAGGGTTTCAGTAGACAACGGGAGTGCAACAACTACTGAGTTCAAAGATGCTTCAAGAGCTTCTCGGAGCAACGACGGACAGATAAACTGGACCGCTAGCTCGATCTCGTTCATTTCTGTGACATCTAGCCAGCACCGGCAAAGCCGCCCAAATGCACATCCTGGTGCCACTAGCTTTCATGCCTCCGCTTAGTTCGAGGGTCTTGGGTTCGAAGGTTGGTGTGCTTCTACTGCTTTGCTGCTACCTTTGAATGTGATTAACAAAATCAAAGTTTGTCAACTCACATCTACTTGCCTCTGCTTTGTTGCTACCTTTGAATGTGATTAACAAAATCAAAGTTTGTTACCTCACATTTACTTGCCTCTGTTCTACTGCTACTCTGAATGTGATTAACAAAACCAAAGTTTGTCAACTCATGTATACTTTCATTTTCCTTGCCACTGCCAACAACTTCAAGCTCGTCACTCTGGCCATCATGATCAAAATCAGCGAAGAGCTTTGGTAACTACTGTCAAACGACTAACCGGTCATGAAGCTATACGCTTTGCACTACCTTAAGCTCGTCACCCTGGTCACCAAGATCAAGATCGGCGAAGAACTTTAGTGACCGTTGTCAAACAACTAGCCGGTCGTGAAGCTCGATGCTTTGCATTACCTCAAGCTCGTCACCTTGGCCACTAAGATGAAGATCAACGAAGAACTTCAGTGACCCCTGTCAAACAACTAGCTAGTGGTGAAGCTCGACATTTTGCATTACCTCAAGCTCGTCACCCTGGCCACCATGATCAAGATCAGCAAAGAACTTCAGTGACTGCTGTAAAATGACTTGTCGGTCTTGAAGCTCGACGTTTTGCACAACCTTAAGCTCGTCACTTTGGCCACCATGATCAAAGTCGGTGAAGAATTTCAATGACCGCTGTCAAACGACTAGTCGATCGTGAAGCTCGACGCTTTGCACTACCTCCAAGCTCGACTCTAGCTTTTCGACTATCTTCGTCCTTCTTTGAAAACTCTCACTCCATCCCCTATATATATATGTTGTGAATAATATGTAGATGGCCCATATGAATAGTTTGTTACTATTTATACATAATATTTTCACTATTCATCTGTGGAAAATTTGTAAAGTGAATAGTGTTCTCTTTGCTTATAAAATGAATGAAAGATAGAAGAAAGAAGTGCACGGAAGAAGAAGAGAAAAAAAAGTGGAAGAGGAAGAGAGAAAAGAGAAGAAGAGGATATGAGATAATAGAGAGAGTTATCTTTGTACTCTTATTATTCCAAATTATAATGAAAGCACCACTGCTGTCCCGATGACGTACTCCAATCACACTGACTGTAGAGGAACTTCGTAAATTTTGTGTCTTATTTCTTTTATTCCACTGCACACAGTGTCGATTTTACAACACGTTATCAGCATGCGTTGCTCTTGTGTCGGTGGAAAGAAACGAGAATTGCTGGCCGTATCTCAAACCCATTGAGAAATCACACGATCAGCTTGAGCTCCATTTGGCTTGTTGTCATCTTTGGTTACTGCTGATGACCTGCATGAGCAAGCAGGCACCTAATATCAACATATTCAAGGACCCGAGATGGAGCATCTTCACCATGGCACTCATCTGCCTTCTCGTCGCCTGCTTCGGAGGACAGGCTTCGTCATCAGCATCTGACTGCTGCGCCCGCGCCGTCCGACGTCCCTTCGAAACACGTGGCGATTTGCGTAGGCAGCAGCTGCAAGCAGAGATCAAGGAGGACGACAAACTCCATGTCACTATCAACAAACCTTATATGTAACAGGCTGGAAGCAGCCGCACCAATAGCATAGAGATTCACATCAAGGAGGATGGTATAAAACTTTTCTTTGATCTTTCCTGGCTTTAGCTTTTGTTTCTTTATTTTTGCAGAAGTTGTAGATGCATGCTGGCTCAAAAATGGAGATGGGAAGCTTGTTTGGTCTATCGGGTTTGACAACCACACCAGAGCCTACACCACCATCTGAAAAGATAAATAAAATAAAGAAAAGGTTTTTGGTACTTCGGCACCATGTGGAAGAAATAATAAACAAAGAAAAAAAATGGAAAAATGGAAATGAAGACAAAGGTGCACGACATCATGTGGAAACTAAGAGAAAAAATAATAATAGCAAAAAGACAAGGAGGGATGGTGCATCATCAGATGATAAGGAAAACTGATGAGCTTGAAAAAGGTAAAAAGCAAAGGAATTGTGCAGCATGTGAGAAAATGTTTTGAACCTTGGTGCCGACAGAAAGAAAAATAAAATTAACAAATAAAAAGAGACAAAAAGGAAGTGGCAAAATAAAAGGTTCTGATACTATTTATTTATGTGAATGGTGTTGGCTCAAAACACTTTCACAAATTCTATTTACTTTAAAGCAATTTATTTATCATGGACGGTTTTACCACCTACTACTTTAAGTTTTGATTGATGTGAACGATGCTTAATTAAAGCCCTTGTCACAAGCTTTATTTACTTAAATGCAATTTATACATTATGGCTGGAATTACCGCCTATTGCTTTAATTTATTTATTGTACTTATCTTTTGTTACGATAAGTATATACAGGACCTGAAGTTCCTTGATCAGATCAGAACCTGCAGTTTCTTGATCCTCATCATATAAAAGTGATTGGACCTGAAGTTCCATCATGCAAAAAGATCGGGCATGAAGTCTCTTGATCCTCAAGATCAAGACATGAAGTTCCTTGATGAGTACTGTAAGTTTGAAGTGCCACAGTGCCTCAACTTAATTGTAATAAAGGACATAAAAGTCTAAGTCTACAGACTATTAAATAAGGACCAGAAGTTCCTTATGTCCATACTCAAAATGGTTTAGCAGAAGTATTTATTAAGCGAATGAAATTAATTACCCGCGCTCTGCTCATGAAAACGAAATTGACAATTTTCTACATAGGGACATGTAAACTTTACATGATGCATTATTAATTCGGTTGAGAAATGTTACCAACTATCAATACTTTTCAGTACAACTCGTGTTTGGGAACCAACCAAACATTATACATTTACGAGTTTTTGGTTGTGTTATCATTGTGCCTATTGCACTGAAATGAGGCATCATCGCGAATTGGGCATTGATGTTGAACACCATCTATCATTCAATATTTAGAACTCTTGACTGGGGATATATTTACCGCGTGGTTTGCGGACTGTCATTTTGATAAGACAATTTTCCCGCCGTTAGGGGGAGAAAATAACATCGTTCCAGAAGAATGATGAGAAAATATCATTCCAGAAGAATGATAAGAAAAGACAGTTCCAGAAGAATGAAGAGAATTTGTCTTATTTTGATTCACAAAGCAATCAACATGAAAATGAAGTAAGAATAATTGAATGATGCAACGATGTATCAATCAAATGCTAGATGCATTTAATGATGCAACGAAAGTGATGAAATCACATATACTTGCTGCAAATGTGCCTACAAGAATTGATGTCCTTGTTGGACAATATAGTGAGGCAGTAAATGATTATCTGTTACACGCCTGAAGCGTGGCAGACTTTCAGACTCAAAAGGTTCAGCCATTCGAAAGAAGAAGAATATGGCACTACTGAACTATTGCATTCCCGAAGCATAATTGTTGCATGCCAGAAGCATGACAGTCGCCGCATGGATACACGTTCTAGAAAGGACAATCCGCGGACATGGGAATGTTGATGTCTCATGCATGGAGCATGATAGACATATAGGTTCCAATGACTCAACTCCTAAAAGTGAAGATTAAAATCCAAGCTCTATAACCCTCAAGAGGAGGTTATGATCCGCATTCTCTAAATTATGACTATCCAGGAAGAGATAGTTAAAGAGGCAATGGATATCCAAAAAGAAATGAAAAGTTTTTATGCATGCGCATGCACATGAGAATGTGGGATCTCAAATTGATGATAACCAATGGTAATTTTGGTTTTTACAAGTAGCTACTAAATTCATCAATGAGCTGTGTTGATATTGAGTCCTGTTCTTTTTCCATCAACAAAATTATTGGCCAAAATGGAGAAAGACAATTCCATTACAATTTTGTAAGAACGTGGAAAAATGGACCTATATACTTGAATACAATACAAATAGCCAAAATATGTTGAACCAATGAGGTTACATATGGGCATTTGTAATACAGTGAATTACACTCACATGATATGACACAATGTTACTAATTGAAACCTGAAATTATACTCTTGTAAACGAGTTCATATGAATGGAGAATTATATACAAAGGTTTGTGAGTTGCCCACATCATATCTCAATAAGTAAATCCCTCAAGTATACATGGTAGCAAATTGCTTTGTATAAATTCCAAAGGAAAATGTGTCATGAAGTGTAGAAAATCCCTGAAGGATTCAAATTGCTTGAAGTAAACCCCCGAAGGATAAAGCATAAATTATGTACTTAATACCAATGAATGGTATAAATTGCCTTAGTGAGTACTATAATTATGATATTGTTGCAACATATTAAAATCTCTTGCAAGAAGTTGATGATATTAAATTAGAACTCCTGAAGAGTTGATGATATTAAATTGAAACTCCTGAAGAGTCAAGAAAGATTATAAAGTGTTGAGAGGAATATTGTCTCAAACTACAGATCGAACAATATGCCAACACGAATCTTATCCATGATGTTTATGATATTAAAGAATCATATGGATTGAAGATTATGAGTTAAATACTCAAATGATGTCGACACTAAGAATAATCATTTATCTTCGTGAGGGTAAAGATAAATTAATGTTTGGTCTAGAAGTACCACATCTTAGTGAAGTATATGCTTTATTGTATTTGACACAATACATTAAATGAAATAAAGCTTATCCATTAATATCTCCGAGAAATTACAGATATGTGCATACACATGAGTTAAAACAAACAAACATGATGAAGCCTTCACAAAGGTTGCTCATGTGAAGCCTCAGTACTTGGAAGTACCCCATAAGGAGAAGGCACTGGAGATTGATCATGTGGTGCCCCAGTACTTAGCAAAACACCAGAAGGGGAAGGCATCAGTTGCTTTCGGAATCTAGCAACGAACCTCTGGTGATCACTTTGAATCCAACTTTCAGATTCCTGTAACTGGTTGAGCTTTCTTTTCATGCTTGTCGAGTAATTATTTGCAAGCACGTGTAACACTCTATTCTCGTGCTTCAGGCCTCTGATCTTTTGTTTAAGACTTGCCACCTTAGCCATCAATGATTCAACTTGGAGAGTTTGAGCAAGTAGGCGTTGGCCCATATTGGAAACAGAGCCAGCACACTGAACACTGAGAGCCAATGAGTCTTGAACGGCCAACTCATTAGATCGTTTTGAAAGGATTCTGTTATCCTTTGGAGTGAGAAGATTCCTAGCTACCACAGTAGCGGTTATGTTATTCTTCATCACAAAGTCCTCAACTGTAAGAGGACCATTAGAAGATAAGAAGGATGGGCGCCATATAATATCCTGACGATGCTCGTCTGTATCACTCCTAAGACTTAAATCTAAGCAAATGTTAGATGGGCAATCCATTTTCAGAAATGATGAAGGAAAAAAATGAGGTCAAATAAAATATCAGAAGTACAAGAAGGGGAAAATTTCTATAGGCATCAACTTTCTGAGCATACTCTTGAACATAATTGATGTTTGTATAAAAGAAGAGGCAACATAGCCACTTGTTCAGAGATCGAAGAGGCACCGCTCTCCGAATTTCAAAAGCCATATTTTCCTGCATAAAATTCGTTGGCATTTTTCAGACGCAATCTCAGCTTTTTTGGATATCACGTGCAACTTTGTCTAAGACCTCTGACAAAGTTGAAAACACGTAAATCTTACTGTTCTAATTACACCACAGTTGCTGACAAGAGTAAAGGCACAACATCACTACCTACTATTGAAAAATCTCTATATATGTCGATCTCCGTTCTCCATAACAAGGCAGACTTGCAAGAATACCTAACTCTTCCTCATCTCCGAGAATGCATCTTCAACAAAGCATCTCGAAATACTCAGCTTTCTTCCTATCCGAGAATACCTCTTCAAATAAGTTACACCAGAGCAAGAATATCTCCTATCATCAGGGATGAGAGCAAAAGTATCTCATATCATGCAATCTCCTTGTCCTTTCCTTTGTACTTGTTCTTACTTGCAAAGACAAGGATAACGAAAGCAATATGTCGGAACATTCACTTAAACTTCGGGTAAGGAATCGATTGCCCAGAACCTTTGCCTGGTTGCTTACCTTGCATTGCTCTTGAGTACTTATCTTCAACTGTTGATATGATGTTGGCTATTTAAACTGAAGCTGCCACACATGGATGAGTCACCAAGAAGTGATGAACCATTCAAATGCAAGGGTTGCATTCCACTCCTGCATTAGTGGACAAATCCTAAAAGAGAAGATGTCACACATGCATGGGGGGAACTAGGGAAAATACCACTTCTACAAGGGGAACAGATAAGGCAAGTGAAAATGATACATTGAAGCATGTGGAGACAAGCGCAACAAACACGTGCTGATTCATCCCCGATAAAGCTGAAGATCACTTGGCACGTGAAGCTCCTCATAGTCCAATTTCATTCAAGATTACGCCTCGACGGTCCTTGAAGAAATCACAAGTCCGATTCAAGATTAAGTGTCCACCACCCTTGAATCAAATTCAGCTCCAGATAAAAGGAGTAAAATTCAGACCTTTGATGTAAGTCTAGCAGAAAGCCCTCCAGCTCAGTTCAAGAAAAAGCTTGTGGAAAGTTAACAACAAGTAAAGCACCTATTTTGACAATTTATTATTTTTTTTGCTAAGAGACTGAAGCAGAATGATCAACGATCAACCTAAATGATTTGAAATTAGGGGAAGATACTCATTAGGGGGAGCATCCAAAAACAGATTAAGTTTTTAACGAGTCAATCGAAGACTTGTGGTCATTCAAGAAGGAGTGTTGTGAATAATATGTGGATGACCCACATGAATAGTTTGTTACTATTTATGCACAGTATTTTCACTATTCATCTGTGGAAAATTTGTAAAGTGAATAGTGTTCTCTTTGCTTATAAAATGAATGAGAGATAGAAGAAAGAAGTGCAGGGACGAAGAAGAGAAGAGGAAGAGGAAGAGGAAGAGGAAGAGGAAGAGAGAAGAGAGGAAGAGGAGATAATAGATAGAGTTATCTTTGTACTCATATTATTCCAAATTATAATAAAAGCACCACTGTTGTCCAGAGGACGTACTCTAGTCACACTGATTGTAGAGAAACCTTGTAAATTTTGTGTCTTATTTCTTTTATTCCACTGCACATATTGTTGATTTTACAACAATATATACATATATTATGTATATATTAAAAAAAATGATGGTGGACGGCAAAAAAAAATAAATAAATAAAGAGAAAAAAAATAAAAATAAAAAAGGGTCAAAAGTTTCTGAAGGTGCACGGGCACCATTCTGAAAAGAAGAAAAAATAATATTAAAAAAAATGGTGGAATCGTGGTGGACAGCACCATGCAAATTTAAAAAAAAAAAAAACAAAGTTATAAAGGTTTCGGTGCATCATGCACCATCTAAAAGAAATAATAAAAAAAGGGGAAAATGATAGCCATCATTTGTTAAGGGATGATGGTGTGCAGAAAGCAAAAGGGGCAGACATGTAAATTGGGAAAAAGAAGAATAAAAAAAAAATATTGATGGTGCAAGGCAGCCGAAAAAAAAAAAATACACACACACATATATATATATATATATATATATATATATATATAGAAAGCCTTTAAGAGAAGGGATTCATATTTTCCAAAAAAAATGGGGACACCCTCTTAACCGTTAGATTTGGCTTTAATGAAATTATGTGGCATGTGATTTAATCTCAACCACATAATTTTATTAAAGCCAGATCTAATGGTCAAGATGGTGTCCCTATTTTTTTTTGAAAAATGGGGATCCCTTCCCTTAAAGGACCCGTATATATATAGAATGAAATAAAGCTCATTTATTGATTTCTCACAAAATTTACATAAATGTACATTTTACATGAGTCAAAAAAAAAAAAAGAAAAAAGAAAGCAACAAACATGAGGAAGCCTTCACAAAGGTTGATCAGGTGGCGCCTCATCACTCAGTGGAACTCCAGGAAGAAGAGGCACCAGAAGTTGATTGTTTGGAGCCTCAACACTCAGAAAAACTCTAGAGGACGAAGGCAATAGGTGCCTCTGGAATAAAGCCACAAACATTCGATAGTCGCTCTGAATCTGACTTTCGGATTCCTGCAGTTGGTCAAACTTTCTTTTCATGCTCGTTGAGTAACTATTTGCAAGCATGTGCAACTTTCTATTCTCGTGCCAGAGCCCTCTAATCTCTTGCTTAGGGCTCGCTACCTTAGCCATCAAAGATTCAACCTGGTGAGTTCGAGCAAGAAGGCGTTGACCCATATTTGATACAGAGCTCGCATACTGAACATTGAAAGCCAAAAAGTCTTGAACAACCAACTCATTAGACCGCTTGGAAAAGATTCTGTTATCCTTGGGGGTGAGAAGATTTCTAGCTACCATTGTAGCGGTTATGTCATTTTTCATCACAGAGTCCCCAATTGTAAGAAGACTGAAGATGATAAAAAGGATGGGTGCCATATGTTGTCTTGAGAAGACATGTCAGCGTTTTTCCCAACATTCAAATCAAGACGACGGTCATAAGGGCAAGCCATTTGCAAAAAAAAAAAAATGATGAAGGAAGAAGAGGTCAGGTAAATCGAATTCTCAGAAATACAAAAAGAGGGAAATTCCTACAGGTAGCAACTCTCTAAGCATGCTTTTGGAATGCAATTGATGCCTCTATAAAAAGAAGAGGCAACATGGCTACTTGTTTGGAAATCGAAGAGGCAACAAGGTCGCTTGTTCAAAAATCGAATAGGCACATTTCTCCGAATTTCAAAAACCGTGCTGCTTGTTCAGAGATCGAAAAGGCACTGCTCTCCGAATTTCAAAAGTCGTGCCGCTTGTTCAGAGATCGAAGAGGCACAGTTCTTCGAATTTCAAAAGCCAAACTTGTCGGCACATTTCAGACGCGACCTCAACTTTTTAGATATCACGAACGACTTTGTCAAAGATTTCTGACAAAGTAGAAAGCGCGTGAATCTTACTATTTCAATTACCTAACAGTTGCCGACAATAGTAAAGGAATAGTACCACTACTTGCTATTGGGAAATCCCTATATATGTCGACGTTCGTCCTCATGGTAAGGCAGACTTGCAAAAAATGCCTAGCTCTTCCTTATCTCCCACAGTACACTCCCAGCAAAACCTCTTGAAATACTGAATTTTCTTCCTCCCCGAGAATACCTCCGCAAACAAGTCACACCAGGGCAAAAGTATCTCATATCATGCTTTCTCACTGTCATTTTCTTTGTCCTTGTTCTTCCCTGCAGGACAAGGAGAAAGAGAGCAATCAGCCGGCACTTGAAATCAACTTTCCGATCTGGAACTGACTGCTTGGAACCCCTTCCCTGACTGCTTACCTAGCCTTGCTCTCGAGTACTCATCTTTAACTGTTGATGTACTTCCAAAGAAGATACCGCATCTTCCTGGAGAATAGATAAGGCAAGTGAAAATGATGCATCAAAGCATGTGGAGACAAGCGTGACAAAAACACGTGCTGGTTCATCTGCTACTTCTTTAAACACAAAAGGATCTCATATCATTAAGGTCGAATGTACTCTAGATTTGATGGACTCGTTTTGGCCCTCATATTCTTAAGTCGGCTCACTAAAGCATGGTGAACTACAAATGCTGATTCATCATCGACGAGACAGAAAATCACTTGCCACGTCGAGTTTCTTGTGGTTCTATTCCATTCAAGAACAAGCCTCGACGGCCCTTGAAGAAATCACAAGTCCGATTCAAGATCAAGTGTCCACCACCTTTGAATCAAGTTTAGCTCCAGATAAAAGGAGTAAATTCAGACATTTGGTGGAAGTTTGGCAGAAGAAACCCCCTCAGCCTGATTCAAGATTAAACATGTGGAAAGCTATTTCTTCAAAAGCAAAAGTATCATCAGGGTTGAAAGCAAAGATATCTCATGGCATGCTTTTTCCCTGTCTTTTCCTTTACCCTTGCTCTTAACTGCAAGACAAGGAGAAAGAAAGTAATAAGTCGAAACTTGAAATCAAACTTCTGATCTGGAACTGATTGCTCGAAACTTTTGCCTGGTTGCTTACCTAGCATTGCTCTCGAGTGCTCATCTTCAATTGTTCGTCTCAAATTTCCTTAGCAAATACCTCAGAACAGTTGATAAGATATTGGCTCTTTACACTAAAGCTGCCAAGCATGGATGAGATGCTGAGAAGTGATCATCTAAATGACCATTTAAAGGAAAAAGGTTGCGCACCACTTCTGACATGCAAAAGAAACAAGCAAAGAAGAATGCAGCATGGTGAGCCGTAACATATCATTATAGCATGACACCCTTCCCTGTAGAACCGCATAACCCAGATGGAGGAGTTTGAGTCAAATCCAAGATCGGCATTATTGCTCTAATCAAAGAGCTTGATAAACTTCAACAACCTTTTGATGGCACCGTCACATAAATGCAAAGCCTCGCCATGCAACACCATCAAATCGCCATCACCACCGAGGAACTCTTCTCTTCCTTACTCAGATCTCCAGCCCAAGTCAAGAATTAGTCTGTGGAAAGTCAACAATTGGAGGAAACTAGTTCAAGATCAAAGCTGTGGAAAGTCAACAGTGCAACAAAATACGTGCCGATTCATCCACTACCAAAGTCAAAGACCATCTACCACGTGAAGCTCCTTGTGGTCCAATTTTATTCAAGATCAAGCATCGACGGTCGTTGAAGAAATTTCAAACAAAAATTCAAGAACAAGCCTCCACGACACTTGAAGAAAACTTTCAACCTAATTCAAGATCAAGCCTCAATGGCCCTTGAAGAAATTTCAAGTCCATTTCAAGATCAAGCATTGACGGCTCTTGGATTGACATCTACATTAAAGGGCTTCAAAACGCATCTCATACACGTGACAAGCACATGTATACAACGCGCCTTGAGGTTGGGGCATTTGTAAACATCAAAATTTCGGTGAAATAAATGTTGACCAATAATTAAAATTTCAACGTTCACGTGTCACATAAAATTTTACACGTAGCATGTGACTCAACGAAAAATTGAAAATCACCGGAAAAGTCATCAAACATGACACGTGTCAACACCTGGCAGAAATGATTTATTTCATTTGAATATTATATTCAAAATTAGGGCTTGAAAAATTCTATAAATACAAGGCCATTTCATCCATTTCAAATGACAAATTCACATACACATTTCTCTACTCCCAAATTGGAAGAGAATTCTCCAAATCCTTGAAGCTATGAAACTCTCAAGCTTTCAAGCATCCAACCTCCCAAAATTCCCAAGAATCCTGAAGGATCAAGAAAGCTTTCTTCGTTCTTCGTCAAATCCTTGAAGAAATCCACACAACTGATGTTACACCCACCCCCACTTATAAATGTAATTCTGTAATTCTCCCAAAAAATTAATAGAATTATCAATTTAGCCCTTATTCTTTTACCCAATCCAGATCTAAAGTGGGATTCTTATCCACCCTTAAACTGCCACGTGGTAGCACCCTAACACACCCCCACGTTTCTCTCTCTATCCCCCACCCGTGACCTATTTTCTTTCTCTCATATTTCAACTCTCTTTCTCTGCTCTCTCTCCCTTCTCTCTCTCAAAACCCTCTCATCTCTCTTCTTCTTTCACCGTGAACACACACACACACACCCCAAGAACCTTCGGCGAGTTTTCCTTCATTTTTCCTGTTAGGTAAGCTTTGAGTTTCCTCTACCCGTGTTAGATTGATGCTTGGATGTGGTTTATTGAGTTTTACCTTGTTATTTCCAAGGTTTTAGAACGAGATCGGCCCAGGGAAAGCTCACCCATCTCCGGCAAGCCCGTGGTTGTTAAGGAGATTTTCGATCACCTCCGGCCATTCTACTGCAAACCAAAGTTATAGACTTACTCCTCTCTTTCCTCTTCATGTTGGTAACTAGATTGGACCCTAAAGACCACTTTTGCAGTTGGCCGGAGCTGGCAAAAGCTCCGACGTTCTTCTCCGATGCAACCAAGGCCTTTCAGACTGTTTTTCAAACCCACGAGCCTTAAGCTCGTTTTGTTTCAGCCCAAGACCCTTTCCCTTTCAGTTTTTATTTTTATTTAAAATTCCTTAAGACCCAAAGGCCTTAAGGAAACCTTTTCCAGTGTAGCCCTCGATCCGTGGGGGTCTGGGCTAAGCCTAGAGAGCTCCTAACTCAATCCTTTAAACCCATTTCCCCTATTTCCCTAAACCCATTAACCCTAAATCTAAACCCAAACCCTAGGGCCCAAATCGGACCCAAATCCAAACCCTAAATCGGGTTGACCCAATTTGACCGTGACTTGTTGACTTTGACCCGGTCTGACTGTTGACTCGGTCAACGGTCAGCGTTAACTTTGACTTTAACCGTTGACTTTTCAGGTTTTCGTCCAGGACCTCTTTTAGGCTAATTTCGATGTTCTGGACCTGTTTTTGAAGTTCATTTTCCCAAATTCAATCGTTTGAGTAGAGTTTGACTAAATGTACCCTTTATGTGAATATATGTGATTATTAGTGGTGATTCCATTATTTATTTTTTGTACAACTTTGCACCAACGGTGTACGGTGAGTGGACCCCTTCAAAAATGCATATTTTGATAGTAGAAGTGCATGCATGAAAAGCATGATTTAATGATTATATTCTATGAAACGCTTTGAGATAACATGCTTACTGAGGCTCGATTGAATTACTACTATTTTTTCTATAACCCATGTTCTTATAGAATATCTGATGGATGACGATATGATATTTAGAACATGTTTAGAACACCTCTTTATAGTATATATGATGGATGACTTTATATTATGAAGTGGCTTTTCAATATATATATGTTCAATAGTTTTGTACTTTCCTAGTGGTCCCTATTCCTCTATGGGATGAAGGGATAGATTTTGGTTCGTCCCGGGCGACAGTTATGGTGTTGGCATACGGCCTGAAGTGTTTTTCCTCTGACTGTTTGCTCAAAGATGGAGAGCCGGCATGGGGCCTGGGGGTAATTTTCCTCTGACTGTTTGCTCAGAGACAGGGAGCTAGCATGGGGCCTGGAAAGTTATTGGACATTCACTAGTGATTATTATATATACAAGTTATGATTTGAGACATTGCACATCATGCTAGGTTTCGAAAAACCTATGTTTATCATTATATATGTGTTTTCATAAAACTTCGGGGTCAGTACATTGATAACTGTTTTACTATATATATATATATATGTATATCAATTTGGTCCACTCATGTTTGTTTTGCGCCCCCTTCAAGACCTCATAACGAGGAATACATCTAAGCTACGAGGAATTTCCCTACCAGTGATTTCGTGCTACATCTTCTCTGCTTGGACACCTATTGTAATAGCATTTCTCTATCTTGAAATTTCGCTTTTATTCTGTATTAGACGTATGCTCTGAACATGTTATGCGTTATCCTAATTTTAATAGTTAGCAGTTGAACTTTAATATTGTGTTATTAGTCTCTACTGCATGTTTTAGCATATTTCTCACCATTTGCTTAAATTAAATGGCTTTCGTCACCCTTCGGGTGTCGGCTAGCACGTGACCATCTTGATGTCCCGAGGACATCGGGATCAGGGTGTGTCAACTGCTCATCAAGACCAAGTCCCGAAGGCCCTTGAAGATCCGTTCATCCTCGTTCATCAAGATCAAGCCCCGAGGGCCTTTGAAGAACCGTTCATCCTCGTTCATCAAGATCAAGCCCAAAGGCCCTTGAAGGTCCGTTCATCCTTGTTCATCAAGGTCAAGCCCAACGACCCTTGAAGAAATCCACGCAACTATTCATCAAGATCAAGCCCCGAAGGCCCTTGAAGATTCGTTCATCCTAAGATCAAGCCCTGA
Source organism: Malus sylvestris (assembly GCF_916048215.2). Classification (NCBI taxonomy): domain Eukaryota; kingdom Viridiplantae; phylum Streptophyta; class Magnoliopsida; order Rosales; family Rosaceae; genus Malus; species Malus sylvestris. The sequence continues at coordinate 32,860,017 of NC_062264.1, read as the reverse complement.
CGGCCATTTGGATCAACAACATCAACAAATTTACACCACTGTTCATCCCTAGACCAAGCCCTGATGGCTCTTTGGATCAACTGCCCATCCACAAATCTACACCTTACGAAGATAGAATCAAAGGATCAAATTGTAAAAGAGATTGTAACTCCAAAATTAATACAAAATATTATTTTGTACACGTGTTCTTGTCTCATTCATCGCAGGAAAATTCGTGTTTACTATAATAAACCAACTAATCCATAATTAGTAATAAATTAATAAAAATTAAACTATGAGCTAATCGCAAGCCACCTAACCCAGTTAAACCATTTTAAACGTAATTAATAAAAATTAAACTAAGAGCTAATCCCAAGCCACCGAACACAGTTAAGACCATTGCAAAAGTAATGTATCAGTCGCATTCCAATTTTTTTGTATTATATATAAGATGCGACAAACATGTATGTCATGCATTCTTGTCCAAACTATACGTTAATGTTGTTTTGCTCTATTATTGGTGCACTTGTTTGCCTTCACTAGTTTTCACACTGGATTAAAAGTTAGTATCTAGAGTAAAAGTTAGTATAATCCTGTGTTTGTTATTGGACTAATTTTAATAAAATTATGAGAAACTCTCCTCGACTAAGTCCCTCAATAGAAGTCTCAGCGAGACCCCCTGAAAAAGTAGAGGACTGCTAAGCCGCCCTTTAATCTCACCCTCTCCCTTCTCCTTCGTACCTTTGCTCCCTTCTTCTTCCTCGTCGCACCGCCTGGTAGACGTCCAACATGTAGACGATCGACGACAGACCTGCATCGTTGCTGATGATCTTCGTTTGGTGCTTTCTGCTGCATCATGAAATTGGAGTCCCAGTAGCGGAAGGAAAAGAAATACACAGATGGAGTCAAAGTGTGATCCAAAGACGAACAAGTTATTGGATTTGGGTGCCCTAACTTTTTGAATTATGAATTCGCTAGGTTTTTAGTCTTTCGTGCCGATCTGTGTTGAATGAAAGTTGGGTAGAGATGCTTGACATACTGAGAGTAGCTGAATAACGCGTTAACGGTGACTCAACTCTACCTCCCTTTTTCTACAGAATATTGTAGTGTCTGATTTCTCAATGAAGAAAGTTCGGGTTCCACCATAAAACCAATTAGCAATATATGAAGTAGCCCAACTTCTTAGAAGCTCATGCAAGGTCCCTCATCCCATCAATGTGGGACTCATTCTCAACACACCCCCTCACATGTGACGAATTTATGAGCTTAACACGTGGACAACACAACAAGGTGACATGGAGTGTGTGTAACCATTGTGGAGTGTGTGTGGCCGTTTTACTTTCCACGTGGGACAACCTACTTTAATACCATAAAAAAAGTTAGGGTTCTACCATAAAACCAATTGGCAATATGGGAAGCCCAACCTTTTATAAGCCCATGCAAGGTCCATCCTCTCATTAATATGGATCATTCTTAACACTTAATGTTGTTTGATGGGTTAGTGGATTGGATTGCCATCTTAATTGTGTAATTATGATTTTGCTTCATTTAGAATTTACAACTCTAATTGGGGTTGTGTTTTTGGGATGTCTTCCGTTTCCCTTTTATCATATTCAACAAGAAAATATGCTCGCGCTTTGCTGCGGGGATTGAATGTATTAGCCGCAACAGACATGAATAATTTTTACACAAAGTAACTTAAAAGACGGTGTAGCACCTAAGAACCAACGAAGTGAAACTTTGTTTGCTATATATGAATATCCATGCAATAAAAAAGCGTTCATTTATAGATCATGTACCATCAGTATTATACTCATACTTTCAAGTTATCAGGCTACCACATGGGGAAAACACGGAAAAAGAAAAGCAGAAAAGAAGAAGACATAATATTTGACTATCTGATTATAATAAGTTTCTGAAAAAATTGCTAAACCATCTTACAAATTCAATCGTTAAACGTTGCACTGTGACCCATGATAAAGATAAGGTTTATAGCTCGTTCATAAATAAAAACAAAGTGCTATCAAAGGATAATGTTTAAGATGATGAAAATACAAAAGTGGACTAGGCAACCATATTTTCTATCAATAACTTAACGAATAATTTAGAATGATTCTAACCCGATTCCAGCACATCTGGTTCCTCTCATCATCAGCTCTGTATTTCAGAGGCTGAGAAGACATGTTTGTAGAAGTTGTCAAATAATCACCATCTGAAGATTGAGAATAACCCACATTCACATTGCACAAAATTTTATAAAAAAGGGGACAAATTAACATAATTTAAGTAAGTATTAAGATGCAAACATTCTTAAGATAAATCAAGCAGAAAAATGAAACGAATCCAATGAAAATACAAAAGAAAAAGGAATTAAAGAAAAGTTATAGTTTAAGTATTTCAAATTAGCAAGTAGTCAACGTCAATTGATCCCAAAAAATTCAAATCAGCTCTCATGTAACATGCCATCATACACACTACCTCCACTGCTTCGTCTGATCACAATACGACTAAGTTTTGTTTGTATATAAATGAGTATTACAAACTGGGATCGAGTCATAGAACTATTATGTAGTCGAAAAAGGTAATAAATAGGGAGGAAAAAAGCATGAATTTTAAGTCACTGTCCACTCTGCCATATACAAAATGAGAAATGACTTTCTTTCCTGCATAAAAATTTACTAAAGAAACAGAACTTATTTAATCATGTTAACTACAAACTGCACTACAAAAAATTTGAAGTATTTCCAAATATGTTGAAATATGAAAGGGAAAAGATGATAATTCTTCTGACTGCATAAGATTATACAATAAATATAAGATAGTGTGATCTCATAAAACTCAGTATTTAGGAGAAAGGAAGATATAAACATACGCAATCAGCTTTCAGACTTGCCAAATAGATCTCATAAAACTCAGTATTCCTAATCCGTTTTCAGACTTGCCAAATGTAATCACATAAAACTCAGTATTTAGGAGAAAGGAAGATAATCTTGAAACATAAACTTAACCATTAAATTCAGCTCTTAAAACAGAAAGAAAAGATTATGGTTTCTTAGTTTCTTACCCAAATCCACCAATTTGAATCAAATTTCTGCAGCTCAGCTTGAAATCCGTTTGAAATGACCTCCATGAACATGAATCTTATACATGCAAAACATTTTAGATGAAGTTGTGAGAATGGGTGGTGATGAAATTGAAGAAACAGCCAAATTCCAAAAAATTTTAGACATACAATCAGAAATTAACTCAGAATCCACAAATTTAAACGAAAAACTGTATAAAATCATGAAAATTTTAATAAAACCCAATTACATGAATCACTCTTTCCGAAAACAAGACATTTAATGCAGAAAGCTCAAACTATAATAATTGATGAACCAAATATTTTCAATTGAATTTATCCTTTCAATTGGTTGGTATTTTTGTTTATCCTTGTATCTTTCAATTGCCACCCAAAACTAACATCTGAGTGAGCTTTGCACTTCTTATCTTTAAAAGCATGAATGGTGAACTAAATACAAACAAACTTTTTACAAACATTATTCGCACAAAAATTAAAACTGCATTGAGAAACTCACCATCCCATTTCTCACGAATGACGTATGATGATAAAACCAATTGGTGGGTGCACTGAAATATATTGACAGGCCCATTAAAGGCATGAACATCATATAGTGAATTGCACATAAATGGCAACATTATCAAGTATACCTTGAGGCGGAATCAGATACGATGATTATCCAGTCTTCATCTTTGACACTAAGAGCACTTAGCATCTCAGAATTCCTTATCTAGCATTATATAGCAGCTGCTGCCACTGAAGCAATACCCATGTCTGCTCATATGCATCGAAAAACATATCACGCATTTGTTATATATTTCTCTATTAATTAATCAGCTAACTGAATTTAAAATTAGCTTCCAAACCAAAAAAAGTTCTAAACTTTTAATTTTGCAATCACATAGTTGGGGTTGTCACTTGAAAACACCTGAGAAATGAGACTTTAGTTTATACGATGAAACATATTAAACAGATAGTGAGCATAGTATATAAAGTGAAACGAAAAAAATGCCTTCTCACTGACAACACTTCCATTTACAACAACACTTTTGGCAATTAATTTCAAATGGTGACTTAGAGCTCTTTTAACGATATCTGCTTTGGCCTGCAAATTTCAATACAATTTTAGCTAATATTCAATTCAGCATGTCATCATCAAATATTTTTTTGAGTCAAAACTGATAACTGGGGGAGTTCAATAAGCAACAGATTGTCTACTTCTGCATGTAGTGTGCTTTAACTACATCTTACATGAAATCACTATGATTGACAACAATGAGAACTCGAGCTATGAGAAACCCTGTTCTTAAAGCCTCCTACCTTAACTCTTCAATAAACATTTCATTCAGTGCTGACAGCATACTTATAGGGAACAGTCCCGCCTTCCAGCAGTGTTTTGACTGCAGGATGATGTTTGAATTTCTATCAGGTTTAAAAATAAAACCAATAAATGTTAGCCTAGGAGTATATATATCTTTTGTGGAATATTATTGGTGATCATGATAAGTCTGTGCATTGATAGTTTTCCTTACTCTGTTCGAATTTAATGCACAGACTTACCATGATCACCAATAATATATATATATATATATATATATATATATATATATATTTGGTGACAATCATACATTTGATTCCTCCGATATTTCATGTCTTGCATAAAAGTTAGAAATTAAAAAAAAAAAAACACAAAGAAGAAAAGGGTACCTCATACTTTCCCTGCAGCTGCTCTTCAAAAGGCAAAATGCTTTACATTATGTTTGGATGAGGGAAATAAACTTAGAATTTGGATAAAAGTCAGAATTTATAAATTGACATGCACCAATTCCCTTGTTTGGATTAATAACATAGAAATTTAGAATTTCCGCATGGAAAAAAAAACTTGGAATTTGGGGTCTCCAATTTCCAAGTTTAAATTCTATGTAAATAGGTGTCATTTCCCAATTTCTATGATTGAGAATTTAAAATTAACAAATTCCGTTTTCAATTCCATTGTTCTTTTAAGTTAACCAAACAACAAAATTCACAAATTCTAGAAAATAAAATCCCTTTATTTCAATTTCTGTCATTTTAAAATTCCTTAGTAATCTTAAATTTCTTCATCCAAATATAATGTTAGATTCTAAGTACCAAGCAAATATAGAAGTGATTCAACAATTATCAAAGAAAATCAACCATGCATGGAACAAAACTTAGAAATTAAACAATTATCAAAACTTGTGAAAAATGCTAAATCCAACTAATTCGAAACATAAAGTAACCCGAAAAAAAAAAAACTTATAAATTCTATATAAATTACATTCCTTTAGAGAAAATCTCCAATATCCATTATCCAATTAACCTAAGGCCCTGTTTGGCAGATCGGATAGAGGATCGGATAGGACTAATTATACGGACGCGGGTGTTTGGCGTTCACTCGTACTAAATAAGCGCCGGATTAAATTAACCGGTGTGTTTATTTAGTACGGTATACACCGGACTAATAAAACCAACCAAAAGGCCGGGATTATTAGTCGGCCCTCTCTCTCTCTATAGGCGTCGTCGTCCTCCCCCCCCCGGTCACCTTCTCTCACCATCGGCGTCCTCCCCGTCGCCGTCTTCGTCCTCCCCGTCGACGTCGTCGTCCATCGGCGTCCTCCCCGTCGCCGTCGTCGTCCTCCCCTGCAACTGGGTCTTGCGAAGAAGCATGCACTCTTGATTTGGGTTGATGTGGATCTGATGACTCATGGTTGCTCACCAGATGTGCAGGCAGGCGGGGAAGAAGAAGGGAGTGAGAGGGAGGACGTTTGAGGGGTGCGGCGGAGAGAACGGGGAAGAAGAAGGGATGGTTTCAGATTTTATTTTTTATTTTTATAAGTTTAATTTAATTTTAAGTTTGATTTAGCCTATCCGGTATAAAACCAAACACAGTATAAATAATACGGTCATTAGTCCGATACTGCACCAAACGCCCGACTAATTTAGTCAGTACTATCCGATGGCTATTTATCCTATCCGACAGAAATAGTCAGTACAGTCCGAGCTGCCAAACGAGGCCTAATTGTATTAAAAAGCTAACAAATATCCATTAAATTAAGCATATTTTGCAGTAAATTATCCATCTTTTCACGGTAAAGCAATAAAAAGATCATGAGCAAGTAAATCTGGACCACCACGATCAAAATTCCAGCAGTCAATAACCATAATTATAAATTTTGACAAACTTACAGTTGCTACAGTATTTGACAATGATCAAGCAAAAACTGAATCTTTCGTGGAGCCGCATATGTTGTATCAGAAAAAATGAATAATCGAATTAGTTGATTAAATTTACGGAAGAAAGAGAGAAGAGGGGAATGGAGGAGAACAGCGGAAAGTGACACACCCCGACCTAGAAAGGTTGAGCATGCTGGCCATCACCGTGAGGTGACGTAACCATAAGGGTAAGTGATGCAAAAAGTGAATAAAATTAAAACTAATTAGAACTAAACAGTAAAAGAGTGCGCAATTCATGGGTTGAACCCACTACAATTATTCAGAGCATAATAGACAGTGAGACTACAGAAGCGTAGTCAAAGCAACCAAAGTACACTTATACATAATATTGATAAGTTCGTATGTCTAAAACAGAAGGAAATGTCGGAACTGCCGGGATTCCTCGAGTGCCACAAAGAGTACAGCTATCTAGGTCCTGGAGGGGCGAAAAACAAAGTTAAGTGGGTCAGCAAAACAATGCTTATAAGGAAAACCTTTATCTTTGAATATACTAACCCCTCGCCGTAAAACAAGTATAGTTTCCTTAAACATATTACTCAAGTATATAAACGATAATTCGATAATATTAAAGCAGTATAATAATCAGTAATATGCCAAGTAATGATGTATCGAATGCCACAGTAATAATCATGTGATAATCAAATATAACTAAGTGCTCATCCATCTAAGAAGTTCGAACAGATAGATTCTGACACGAACAAGACTGGGTGTAATCAATATGCTTTAGTACTACGATCACGTGAAGACTGGTGCAAAAGCACATCACATACAAGTCGGATTGCCTAAGTGTAATCTACCCGACAGGACTGGCACCTAAACTTGGATCCAAGGTGAGCAAACAGTGCGAATGTGAACATACACGTAAAGGATTGGCCTTGGCCCTATGGCGAGTACTAACACCGGGTGCAGCAAGATGAGCATGTACAAATATGTATGAATGCCATGAGAGTAATATCACAACCATATAGCAGCATTTATCACAATTTATATCACAATAATGATACTAGGCAATATAGGCATAAAAGTGAAGTAAATACGCATTTATGGAAACTATAAATATATATATATAGGTATTGATGAGTAGATTTTATATTATATATTTTACCCTAATCTTAGTATATTTTGGTTAATATTTTGGAAGAATTTTGATACTTTGAATTGTATTTTCAATATAGAACTTTTGACTTCCTCTGGAGAAAAACAGGACTAAATGGACGAATTTTGGAGTAATTTCAGTTGGAGGATGTTCGTGAGTCAGTTAGCTTGATCGTATCAAAATTTGGGATTTTTTCACCAAGCGGTTATTTTCTGGCGATAAAATAAAGAAGCAATGTGCAGTGCTGGAAAATGACGTTTTTGGAGCCCAAGATGACCTCGGATGGTTTCGTGGCCTTCTAGAGAAGTGTTCAGGATATTCCAAACATTAGATCCAGCTATATTGGGCCAGTTTTGGAGCAGCTTATGGGTCCAAAACGTGGCTGTTCAGATTTTAGGCGAATTTTACCATTTAATTTAGGGTTATGTTTCTTATTTTATTTGATTATTAATTTTAGTTTCCTAGTGGGAATAAAGGACCTTTTTTTAGGGTTTGTGTGGGGGGGGGGGGGGCTTAGCAGATATATAGCTTGGCCATCTACAATATTTCTTGACGCTTTATTTTATGGAATTTTGGAGACAGAGAGAATTGCTAGGGTTTTGGAGATTTTCTACTTGAAGGTGTTTTCAATCATTTTCTTAATAATATTTTCTATGATTTCAATTATGAATATGCGTAACTAATTCCTTTTGCTAGGGCGAAGCCTTGAGCCTTAGCATGAATATGTGATTTTTATTTAATTGCTTATGATTGATTGCATGCATACTTTGAATTGTTAATCACCGGGATAAAAACTATCTAATTGTCTTAATGCTTGATCACCATTGGAATCTTTAGAAAAGTAATTTGATGCAATTTTGGTCGGAAGGTTCCCTGAAATTGACGCGGGCTTCTTGTGATTAATAATTGCAATTTCACTTAGGATGAACACCACGTCTTAAGGGTTGCATGGTTTTTCAAAGGGTTTTCATAAAGCATAATGAGTCTTTCATGTTCAGATTTGATCCGAACGTCTGGACGGGTTGCAAGTTAGATATACGTTCTATGTTGGAGGTTCCAAGTAGAATATAAATTAGGAAAACCTAACCTTCAAAGTGGCATGTGTAGATCATAAGTAATTGGTAAAAGTTCATAGGATTGCTAGGTGATGGTGGAACCCTAGTGTTTTCTTAATTTGATTTCTCCCAAAACTGTTTTCTTTTCCCTCTAGTTTTAATATTGCAGATTGTCTTATTTTTATTAATTAAATTCGTTTTAAATTTAAGTATGTTATAAAATCAATCATCTCAATTTCTACTTTACAATAATTAATTTGAATTTGGTTTGTTTCGAATTATTTAATAATCCCTATGGAGAACGACCTTGCGAGATCCCTTTATACTACAATAACCTTGTGATTCTTGCAAGTATAATAGGAGTTTTTAGCCCGTTCACATGAGTAGTAAAATCCCTATCAAGTATAAAACAACTACCAACTCACAAGTACGTCGCTGGGTCGTAGCCCCCGAGCCTAGCTTGGCCTCGAAAATCCTCAGGATAAGTTTCCCTTATATGTGAAATAACTACAATAGCATTAATTAAAGCACATAACGGAAAGCTAAATAAAACCCCCATAGTTTGCTCAAACCTAGGGTTTAAGTATATGAAATCGATCTACTCGACGACACTAACACGCACGTGTCAACCACGCGCCTGCCGGAGGCTGGACACGCCCTCACGCGCAGCCCAAAGTGGCTGCACAAGCTGCCCACGCGTGCCCACGCGCCTTGCGAGTACACTGTACTCGCATTCTTTGCGAAAATCTGCAGTTTTTGCAGATTTTTGGCCCAACTTCCAGAGCTCCTAACGAGCTCGATTCTCAACCAAATTCACTTCTACGAAAGCCAAATTAAAGCTAGGAATGTGGTCTACCGATCCCAATTCAAAGAAAGTTCGAATATAGTCCGAGTTAATCCGAAATTTGGCCTGAAAGTGGCCAAACAACCACGGTTACAAATTTTCCAGAAACTGAAATTTTCTTCCTAACTTCCAGAGTTGATTTCTAACTCAATACTTAACCAACTCAGTGATTCAAAAGCCATTTTGAAGTTAGGAATGTAGAGAACAAGTATGTACCTAGAAAAAGTCCAGTTGTGGTTGAGGTTGACTAGAAAAATGGTTTGAAAGTGACCAAATGGCCACGGTTCTATAATGAAAAATGCAGGTCCTCCTTCTTCTCGAGTTTCTGGGTAAAACCACACGTCCAAAACACAAACAAAGGATCAATAACAACCCATAGAAGTGAAATGAAGGTTCTAAAGGTTTCTCAAAGCTTACCTAAGCCATAAATGGCTTGAAAATCGATATGTCGAACTCGCCGAGTCGACCTTCTGAGTTGGTGAGTTAAAACTCGTCCACACCAGATTTCAAGGACATGGTTGTGATCGTGGGACTGAGATGATCACAATGGTGTAATTTGTTTTTCAAGTTTGAGTGTTTGTGGTTGTTGCAGAGAGGAAGAAGAAGAAGAACTCGGCGTGGGAGAGGGAGAAGAGAGAGAGAGATGGGATGCTTGCTTTTCTGATAGAGTGGACATAAAATAAAGAAGAGATGGGATAGGTGAGAGTGAAATAATGAAGGGGGGATGCACGGGATGGGATGAAAAAGGAATCCAATGGGTAGGTTTTTAGATTTCCTACAGTAAAAGGAAATCGAAATCTATCCGAGGTAGATATTTTTTACACTTTAAAATCTATGCCTACCCGTACTAGCGTGTACAATTTAAATGCGATAGCGAGAAATAAAAAGGAAGCGATAAGAATAAGTCCACGTAACTTGCCAATAAGGGCATAATCGTCAATACACATACTCGGGGAGAAATTACATAGGAAAATTTGGGATGGGTCGTCACAGAAAGAGATGAAATCAGATTCAGAGTTTAAGAGTCAAATGCTGAATTTAGATGAACTGACATTTTTTATTACAGACAACAAATTGGAATGCACAAGAAGAAGCAGAAGAAGAAAAAGAAGATAAAGAGGGGGTGGTCGATAGCTTAGCAGACGTTGGTCGTGGTTGGAGTTGACAGAAATCAACGAAGCCCTGCGTGATTTCGTCGTTGTGAGCTGTGAGAGAGAATACGATGGTCACATGACTCACATCACGATTTTATCACCCGAAGGTCGACTCATCCAAGTTAGAAAACAGAAAAATTAAAATTCAAGAACAATAAACTAACAAAAAGATATTACATAAGAAGAAACAATCAAATTACTGTAAACGTGAGTCATTAAAAATAAGTATGTAAATATATTGTAAATATTAGAAGTCCTTTATTAGGAAGGTTTAATTGTTGTGTCCTTTATTTATTATTGTTTCCATATAGAATAAGGATTGTATTTGTATATATTTCAAGGAAGTAATACAATGAAAATTATCCCGTAAAATTCTATTTGGCATCAGAGCCAAGGCTGTCATAACCCTAGTTTTTCCGATGTGCTTAGTCGACTGATTTTTTTTGCAATTCTTCTCACAGAGATTAGTGTCGTTGTGTGTGTGATATTGCTGCATGGGCAATATCAATGTGTATGTGATATTGCTGTGTGTGCAGCAGTGTGGTGGGTCATCAGTGTCGGCTTTGCGTTTTTTGGGTAAAGCAAAATGGCATTGGAGGAAGACAGTGGTGTGTTGAAGTTAGAGGGTAGTGTTCGTAACCCAACCAATAATCTGGTATTGAATCTTGTCATTATTCAGAGTGATGCATCTGTCGTATCAAACACCGTGAAACTAAATGGATCAAATTATCCTCTTTGGTCCAAGGTTTTAGAGATGCACATCGCTGGACGCGGTAGGAAAGACTTTGTGACTGGGAGTACCAAGGAGCCGACGGAGGATAGTGCTGAGTATGAGACGTGGGAGACAGGGAATGCAATAGTAAAAGGGTGGTTAATTAATTCCATAGAACCTGTTATCTTGGGATTTTTTTATTCACCAGCATACTGCTAAAAAAGTTTGGGAAGAGGTGGCTCAGACCTATTATGATGGTTCAGATATTTCTCAAATTTATGAATTGAAGGTTAAATCTTTCAGACTCCGTCAAGAGGGCCGGCTAATTGGTGTGTATTATGCTGATCTTAAGTCTGTTTGGCAGAAGTTAGATCAAAGGAGTCCAATCAAGATGAAGTGTGATGTGGATCTCAAGACCATTTGAGAAGAAATTCAAATTGATCGTGTGTATGCTTTTTGGCGGGTTTGGATGATGTCTTTGATAAAGTAGGTAGTGATATTCTACGTACTCAACCCTTACCATCTGTTGATGAGGTATTTTCTGTTGTTCGGCGTGAAGCACAATGACATGCCACCATGATGGGTGGAAGTAACAATCAAGGAGGGCTGTCGTCCATGGCCATGATATCTCGGCTAGCTGGTGCTCCTTATCTTAATAATCTTTCTAATCAATCTTTAAATTCTTGTCCATTCAATCGAGAAAATAAAGATGATTTGAAGTGTACTTTCTGTGGACAAACTCGTCATACTGAGGATACGTGCTTTGCTAAGCATGTGGTGCTTGATTGGTTTCCAGAATTGAAGAAAAAATTACGTGCAAATGAGCGTGGAAGTGCAGGCAATAATGGAGGTCGTGCTTTCCTAGCTACTGCTCTATCGAAGGCTAAAGAGGCCGAGCCTACTTCTCATGAACCAAGTTAAAACTTGTTGACTCATTCTACCCATGGTGACTCATCCTCCACCGCAGGTACTGTATGGCATGGTCTTTTGGCCTCTGATACTGAGCATCATATAGGTTGGATTCTGGACATTAGTGCAATGGATCATATGAAGTATGATAAGAATATGTTTCAATGTATGACAACATTTCACAGGGAATATATTGCCACCACTAATGGTACCCGGGCCCTTGTTATTGGTACTGCCACCGTGTATGTCACGACCTCTCTCCCTTTACACCAATGTTTACTTGTTCCATCTTTATCACCTCATTTACTTTCCATACCACATGTTACTAAACAATTGGATTGTGTTCTTCTAATGTATCCATCCTTTTGTCTACTTCAGGATATTCAGGCCAAAGAGATAATTGGGTGTGGCACTAAGAGATAGGGGTTGTACTATATGGATGATGTCGTTCCTAGCAGAGCTCATGCAGTACGAGTGTTCCATGATAGTTATCTACAAGAAGTATGATTATTGCATCATCGATTAAGGCATGCATCCTTTAGATATTTAAGGCATATGTTGCCTAGTTTATTTAATGGAATAAATGAATCAGACTTACATTGTGAAGTATGTATTCTTGCTAAAAGCCATTGTGCTTCGTTTCCTCCTAGTATGAATAAAAGACCTTTTTCATTTGATCTTGTGCATTCCGATGTTGAGGGGCCTTCTCCAATTACTACTTCTTCAGGAATTCGGTGGTTGTTACATTTGTTGATGATTACACTCGTATGACATGGCTTTATATGTTGAAAAATAAAAGTGATGTTAGTGCCATATTTCAGTCCTTTGCTTAGATGATTCAGACATAATATTCTTCTATTATCAAGGTTCTCCGTTCTGATAATGGATGAGAGTACATCAATTTTGAGTTGTCGGAGTTTCTACCTGATCAAGGGATTCTCCATGAAACCACATGTCCGTATACTTCACAACAAAATGGGGTTGCAGAGTGTAAAAATCGCCATATTTTGGAAACAGTATGTGCCTTGCTCTTTGGAGCCTCGGTTCCTCAGCGTTTTTGGCCTGAAGCGGTTACCTATGCCATGTATGTTATTAATTGAATGCCCTATTGGGTGGTTAGTTTTCAAACACCTCTTCAAGTCCTCACACACCATGCTCTAGTGGTGTCCAGTAATACTCTCACCCCTTGAGTCTTTGGTTGTGTGGCTTATGTTCATATTCAGAAAATACATCGTAGTAAATTGGATCCATGTGCACTACAATGTGTCTTTCTAGGTTTCTCTTCTCACCAAAATGGGTATAAGTGTTACCATCCTGAAACCCGGCATATCTATGTAACCATGGATGTGACCTTCTCTGAAATGAAATATTTCTACACTTCTGTATCTTCCACTTCAGATCACCATGGGGAGAACACTGTTAGTAATCTGTGTTGGTTGGATCCAAGGGGAGAAAGTCTCTTGATAATCTATCCCATATGTTTGAGTATACCCTTTAGCCACCAACCTTGCTTTGTATCTGTCTACAGTTCCATCAACCTTATATTTAACTGTAAATACCCATTGGCATCCCATTGTCTTCTTTCTTGCGGGTAGCATCATCACTTCCCAAGTATTATTTTTCTGAATATGCCTGAGGTAAGTATCGTAAATGATTGTGTAACTAATCCAAGTAATAATGTGAGTACTTATAAATTGCCACCAAGACAAAATCAAGGTGTGCCTCCTGATAGGTTTTCTCCTGAAGGGAAGGTGAAATATTCGATAGCCAATTATGTATCATGTAACAAGCTTGCACCAGAATGTTAGACGTTGGTGAGTAATATGGAGTCTATTCCAGTACCAACTCGAGTGGAGGAAGCTCTAAAAGATCCAAAGTGGGCAAAACCAATGGATGAGGAGATGTTGGCATTACAGAAAAATAATACTTGGGAGGTGATGATGCTACTCGCAGGAAAGAAGACAGTGGGATGTCGATGGGTATTTACAGTTAAATATAAGGTTGATGGAATTGTAGACAGATACAAAGTAAGGTTGGTGGCTAAAGGGTATACTCAAACATATGGGGTGAATTATCAAGAGACTTTCTCCCCGGTTGCCAAGATGAATATGGTACGTGTTCTTATCTCTTTAGCAGCAAATATGGATTGGCCATTAAAACAATTCGATGTGAAGAATGCATTTCTCCATGGGAATTTGGAGGAAGAAATATATATGGATTTTCCTCCTGGATATAGCAATGGTGGGAATACTGGAGTATGTCGGTTGCGTAAGTCACTTTATCGGCTTAAGCAATCGCCTTGTGCATAGTTTGATAAATTTACTCAAGTGATGAAAAGGAATGGATATCGTCAGAGTCATTATGATCATACTTTATATGTAAAGCGTAAACAAATAAAGTAACAGCCTTGATTATTTATGTAGATGACATGATTATAACAGAAGATGACGTTGATGAGATGTCCAAGTTGCAAGGAAACCTTGCGGCTGAATTCGAAATGAAGGATTTAGGAGATTTGAAATATTTTTTGGGAGTTGAAGTTGCTTGCTCATCTAAAGGTATCTTCTTATCTCAACGTAAGTATGTACTAGATTTATTAAAAGAGACTGGTATGTTGGGATGTAAACCCGTAGATACTCCTATTGTTGAGAAGCATCATTTGTGTTTGAATCCAAGTCAGAAACGGGTTGAGAAAGGTAGATATCAGAGGCTTGTAGGGAGACTGATTTATTTGGCTCATACTCGTCCTGATATTGCCTATGTTGTGAGTGTTGTGAGTCAGTTCATGCATTTATCGAATGTGGATCATATGGCTACTATTATGCGTATCTTGGCATACTTGAAGTCGGCACCTAGAAATGAGTATTGTATGGGAAACACGAACATTTGAGAATTGAAGGGTTTACTGATGCAAATTGGACAGGTGATGTAACTGATAGATAGTCTACTTCTAGGTACTTTACCTTTGTTGGAGGGAATTTGGTGACATGGCGAAGTAAGAAACAGAAGGTGGTGTCACGGTTTTCAGCTGAGGCCGAATATAGAGGAATGGCTCAAGGAATTTATGAAATCCTTTGGCTATGAAAACTTCTTCCGGGACTTGGGTTTAAACCGAAGGAGACCATGAAGTTGTATTCAGCAAGAGATATAGCCGATAATCCAGTGCAGCATGATAGAACGAAGCATGTGGAGGTGGATCGACATTTTATTAAAGAGAAGCTTGAAAAGAAGATTGTATCAATACCGTTTGTGAATTCAGAGGAGCAACTTGCGGATGTTCTTACTCATGCAGTATGTGGTCGAAAGTTCGGTGACTCACTTGTCAAGTTGGGCATGTGTGATATCTATGTACCAACTTGAGGGTGAGTGTAAACGTGAGTCATTAAAAATAAGTATGTAAATATATTGTAAATATTATGAGTCCTTTATTAGGAAGGTTTAATTGTTGTGTCCTTTATTGATTATTGTTTCCATATAAAACAAGAATTGTATTTGTATATATTTCAAGGAAGTAATACAATGAAAATTATCCCGTAAAATTCTATTATTACCTCAACAAAAATCCATGATTATTCCATGAGTGCTGATTCTATGGGTTCTGAAGGGATTTTAGGTGAGCAAATTAAATCTGAGGGAGAGAGAAAGAGAGGGAGGAAGAAAATGGTAAAGTGACGATCGCACCCCTGCCTTTCCACGATTATCAACATGCGGGCATCAAGATCAGCGACAGAGAGAGTCAGTGGCACTTCGTAAATAAAGTGAAATTCGGTCCAAAACACTGTTCATTTGAACAGTGCAATTGGAATCCCTTCTTTAAACTAAGGGAACTTTAACGAAAAGCTTCCAGCACTGTTCACTTTAACGAAAATCACATTTTTACACTAAAAAGTCAATCCTTGCACTATTCATTTTACCCTTTATTTTATCCTTATCGTTAAAACTTAAAGTTTTCAAGTTATTTTCATTAGTTTTCCTTTAAACTAAAGTAATTTCAATGAATTTTCTTCAAATTTCGGAAATTTCCATCTCGTCATTTTTTTAAGGTAATGTATTCGGTGGTATTTAGCCGATTTACAGAAATTTGGTGATTCGGGGTGAAAGTCCGGCTTCATATATATGTGTGTTTGTGTGTAAATTCCTGGATTTTGATGCTGATATGAATCTTTCAAGGGATTTTTTTTTAATCTTATTAATTTGTTATATATATGGGAATTGTTATTAGCACTCTAAAAATCTCATTCTACATTCCTCACAAGTGTATTTTTCTTTCTAATTATGGAAAGTTTGGAGTGTCAAATGAGATTTTTAGAGTGCTAATAACAATTCTCGTGTATATATATGTTTGTGTGTAAATTCCTGGATTTTGATGCTGATATGAATCTTTCATGGGATTTTTTTTTAATCTCATTAATTTGTTGATTAATTGCTTAAAGTTGGGAGCTTTCATTGGCATTCAATCAAAATAAACATACTTATGCTTCTGTGTTCAGTAAGAAAGTTTTGAGTTTCAAGATTGGAGATTTGAATTTGTGCAGTTAAGTTGTCTCTGTTCCATTTGAAATATGAGTGGAAAGAATTTTTTTCCCTTGTGGTGGCAGTGTGTGTCTACAACGCCTAATTATCTGTGTTCCATTTGAATATACAAGGTGTGTGATCTGAAAAACTATACACTGTAGTATTCCATATCGGATAAGTTTGTCCAAGAGATTAAGGTCAGGTAAGCTTAAGTTCGGACGCCTCTTCTTCTTAAAAAGTGTGTCCGCGGACACATACTTGCACCACTAGTGGTGGTTTATGCATTTGGAATTCCTTTTGTTATTGCTTAGTAAATTTATGTTGCTTCTGTTTTCCAATTTTTCTCAAAATCCGATAACTATCTCCTTCATCGGAATAAGGTGGATTTCTTCAGACGGTTCATCGAAAAGCTTGTTGTAAGGGAAGAAAATGAGAACCTTCAAATTATTGACGCGAGGGCTTTCTTGATATCCTGCAGAAGTACTATATTTATTCATTAATTTGTATGCATGTTATGATCTTGGTCATTAAGGGCCCCCATTCTTGTATCCAGCATATAGCATGTCGGCCTGACTTCACCCATGACGGATTGTTCGGGCCTGCAAACAGCAGATAAAATGAAATGAAAATTTTACATGTGTACGCACAAATGGCATTAAGGTAAGGGTAATGCTAGATAGATAAAATTTGAAGACAAAATTTTGAAAATTAAAGGATATGGAAGTTGATGATTGGTTGATCACTTAAATGTTGATAAACGTACTTATTTTTATTAGTGACACATTATTTAGTTTTCAAAACTTTGTCTCCAAATTTAGTCTCCCTAACAATCTCATGGCATTAACCGAGCACTTGTCTAACAAACGTAAATATGTATTCCATTCCCAAGCATTTCTATTTCGACATTTATTACCAATATGTCAAGAAACATATTGTACACGGCTCATGCTCCTCTTGGGCTCAATGTCTAACGTGTTTGATGCGGTGCATGACAATTAAAATGGTCCCTGTATTAAAAAATGTTATTGGTGGCTTTTCGTCTTTCAAAGCCATGATTTAATTAGATGTCTAGAAACTATAATCTTAGTATTAAGTATCTATTCTACCAATGTATTGTAATCTCTTTATTTAAACGACTTCATATGTATGTTTAAGAGAGATTTGATTAACAAAAAATAGTTTATTTGCCTTGTGCATTTGAAGAGAGTGATTTTTCATTCTCAAATCAAGCGTTAGGTTTGATCGTGTAAGTGAATCCACAATTAGCAACGCAAATCTATTACCCCTAGTTGAGTGATTCATAGGTTATCGATCCTCTAACTCTTTGACACCCGTTGCTATCTAAAAAGACCCATTAGGGACAAATACTTACCTACACCAGGTCCAACATTATTGCGGTCCAAACTAATATCGTGATGACATGTAGAGACTTCTGCATTACATTGTATCATTGGTAAGAGATTCTGTGGTAAATTACATAAAACTACTTTAACTATTAGCTCAGTCATATTTTCTTATTACATCTTTAAAACATTTCAATGTCATACCTCATATACGAATTTGTTACAATTTCATACGTTTCGTTAGTTTGTCTTTCAATTCTTCCGTTAAATAGTGACGTGCCTTGAGATGAGTCCCATTCTCTATTAAAAAATTAATTAAATATTAAAAACTAAAAAAATAAAAAAAATTATTTTTTTTCATGGGAGACCCACCTTTATCCCATCTTCTTCTTTCTCCACCTGAGACCTGCATCACCATCTCCTTCTTCTTTCTCCACCACCACCACCCATCACATACAATCACCATGTAAATCCTCACCCTCCCAATCCCTAAACCCCATTCCCAAATTTTTCAAATTTGTTCTGATTCTTCGTATATTTTCTCTTAGTTTTCACTCTCAATCCGGAAAAAAAAAAAAAAAAAAGCCTAGAAAATTTCCTAGATCGGAAGATGAGTTTGTGTCTGAATTAGCTTCCCTTTTCGACTGAGTCATGAGGAAGGGTCGAGATCGAGAGCTCTCTGTGCTCATGCCTTTAATATTAGGTGCAGTCGCTTCGCCGCGACACCCGACTTGAAACCTAGATGGAGAAAACCCGGAAAGACAAACCTAGCGGGAAGGAATCGTCCTCACCAACGCGTGGCGGTGAACGAATGATATTCGGACCTGGACTCGCTGCTGCAGGGGCTGGGTGGCAAGGACGGACAGCCGCCGATGTCGAAGGCGTCAATCGACGCCATGCCGTGTGTCAAGATTTGGGAAATAGAAATTTGATGATTTGGCTGTGTAAATTGTTTTGTTGATGATCTGGAACTATTAAGGATTGGGAGGGGGAGATTTAAAAGGGGGGGGGGGAGGGGCGCCATGGGATTTGGGTCTGGGGTGGAGAAAGAAGAAGAAGGAGATGGTGATGCAGGTCTCGGGTGGAGAAAGAAGAAGATGGAGATGGAGGTCTGGGGTGGGAGAACTCGGATGGTGATGCAGGTCCCCATGACATTAAAATATTTAAAAATAAGTTATGAAACTGTGACTGATCTAATAATTAAAGTAATTTTAAGTAATTTAACTGAGATTCCAAACCAGCACCCCGGGAGGGCATGTTAGTCCCTCCCTATTAGAGTGAATCATTGAGTCTAGACATGAATGAGTCAATTTATCGTTATGCACCCTGTCTTGATGTTCATGGGCGTTTTTGTCGAAACAATTGAATACTGAGCATGCATAACCGACTGGTTTTAGCATGGCAATTATAACTGTTTTTTCACATGTAATTCTTTCATAGCTTTACGCTTTAAAGAAAAATACTTCAAACGCCATAGTTCAGAGAAATACTCAACTCGACTGACATTATAATAGGAGTGCGACACAAAGGAACTTCACATCTTGTTAATTAAAGCATGACATATTGATAGATAAAGCCTTTTTGGTTCTCTCATTTCTCTCCTTCCAATTGAGGCCTTCAAGGGTTTTAGTATGAAACTACCCAAGTTTTAGGCACATATATGTACGCTAACCCAAATTTAGGTACATACTAGATAGTAATGCCTGTGCGTTGCTGCAGGATTACAAATTGACTTTCTAGCAGTGTATAATTTTGATTTAGTATTAATGTAACATTAATTAATCTAAACAAAATTACCATAGTGAAGGAAAAAAATTTATTTGCTACAGAAAAATTGTAGTTTTGATACCTTACAAAGGTAACTTGTTTAAAAATATTGAAGGCCAGGGTTTTCAATCTTGAATTTCCACAACATCCTTTGAAAAATAGCGACCATCATCGGATAGAACTATTGTACCACCTAGAGGAAAGAAAAAACTATGAGTTATTGAGATATTCTTATACACAAAAAGAAAACACTTGAAACTGAATGAACAAAATATTCAAACATGGAAAGCACATCATTAGGGGTGGGTTCAAAAAACTGAAAACCGAAAAAAACCGAAAACCAAACCGAACCGAAACCGAAAAAACCGAACCGAACGAAAAAACCGAACCGAATTGAAAAAACCGAACCGAACCGAATTCTTTTGGTTCGGTTCGGTTCGGTTTTAGTGATCTAGAAACCGAACCGAACCGAATTAATTAAATTAATTTTTTTATTTAATTATTTGTTTTGGGTATTATTTTCTAAACCCAATTTGTAAGTTAAAATGTGCTAACCCAATGTGTTGCCAAACTTTAAGCTCAAAATATTAAAAAAAGGCCTATAAAAACTCTAAACCCTAACCTATTATTTCTCCCCCATATAAGGTTCCGGAACCAAACCTCTTCCCGAAGTACCTACATCCATCTCCATAACACTGTCTACTTCTGCGCCAGCTTTCTTTTCCAAATCTACTCTCATATAACATGTAACATAATCCATAAACATTTATTTCGGGTAGATTACTTGGGTAATTTGTGATGGAAAAGAATCAAACACACACTAAATAAATCCACCCACGCATTACCTTTACTAATCAAGTTGTCAACATGCAGTTACAAGCAAACAACACTGATCTTTGAACAACATCATACAATTTAACTTTTCTAAGTCATTTGTACGATTTTTGTTTGATTTTTGTGTTGTGAGGTTGTTAGTTTGGACTTTGAAAGACTTTATTGATGATTTTAGTTCAACTTTAAATGTTTATTTTCATTGTCTTTGATTATAGTTAGAATGTTTATGTTATGATTGTGTTGGATATGTTAAAATTTAAAATTTCAATGTTTTTCATTTTTTGAAAAAAAATAAAAACAAAAAACCGAAACCGAACCGGAAAAAACCGAACCGAAAAAAAATTGAACCGAACCGAAATTTCGGTTTGGTTTCGGTTTTGGCAAAAAACCGAACCGATTTAAACCGAACCCACCCCTACACATCATGAGGGATAATCTTTCATTTTTGGCCAAGTGAGGAATGATATCTTGAGTACCGAGAGAGAGAAAAAAGTAGTTCAACATTATTTTATGATACATGTTGGGTTAGTCTTGTATTTCACTTTATTTATAAAATCGACTACTGATATGGTTACAACCCTGCCAACATCACCCCTAGTATTGGGTGTCCATCTAATTTAACTTAAATTTCTTCTTCAATCATAATGCTTCAGTTTAAGTTTTACCCCACAAAAAAATTGTGAGTCTAAATGGGTTTTAAAAATAGATGATAAAACTGCAACTCAGTAGAATCAAAGACAATGAAAATTGAATATTATTTACCATAAACTGACATGCAAATTTAAATGCAAGAATGCAAATGAAGAGAATTCGCTTCATCGTGTTCAGCAAGGAAATAAATAGCAACTAAAATAGTATGATTTGGTGACCCTTACCTTTAACTTATTCCGACAATAAGGCATTAAAGGTTGACCAAACCAAATTCTGCAAGTAATGAGGTTGCATAAATACTTTTGCCTGAAAAATTAAAGCCACTATTTTTTTTCATATTCTTTTCATCTGAACCCATTCTTTTCAATACTTTTGACCAAACCAAAATCCCAAATCAGTTAAAAAAAATAGTGAAAATGAATTGAACTCATTCCTCTATCATATTCTTTTAATCTGTTTTCCTATCCCTAATCTCAAATCTCTCTTCACCCTCAATCCCATTTTCTTCCAAGTCTATAATAAAAACCACATGCATAAACACGCTAGAAATTTACCAACACCCAAAACATAGCCTAACCAAAAATCTCACCGATTAAAAGTTTCACCCAAAAAAAACACTATCTCTTTGATCAAACGAAAACTCCAAAACCAAATCAATGGTTGATAACAACACATAACAGAATCTGACCAAGATTTTCCTCAAGGGATATCCCAGAATTTAAATTCACGGTAAACCCATTCCCTAATTCTCTTAATTGAAGGCAACCCAGAAACAAAATAATGAAGAAAAAAAATGAAAAACTTATTCTCAATATCCAAACAGCTCAAAGCCCATAACAACAACAACAGAAAAAAAAAAGAGAGCAGATTACCATTACGGGTTTGGAGCTCTTTTCTTATAATTGTTAGAGTATTGGTGTTGCGCCTCAATTCGTGGTGTTTCCGTCAGTATCAATCGAAGGTGGGGCCGCTGGTTTGGGTGAAGAAGAACAGGAGGAGGATCCGAGCCTACAAACAGAATCACAAAAAGCAAACATAAACACAAAACCCATCTGCAAATCTAAAACCACAAAAAAAAAAAGAAAAAAAAAATTAAAACACCCACACTGAGAAAGCCGTAAAATTCCCCAGGAAACACCAACTTTTAGGGTCAAAATTTGAATTGTATCTAATTGCACCGTTGTGGATAATTCTTTAGAGAAAGATGGAAGGTTGGAGGGGGAGATAAATCAGCGTTTTGAGATAGAAAGCTAGAGTTGAGAATAGCAGAAATCGAGAATGGCGAGAGAGAGAAAGAGAGAGAAGCGAAAGCAGAGAAGAACTCCAAGAAAACTTTGAGTTTTAAGATGAGGACAAAATAAAGGGTAAAGTGAATAGTATCATGATTGACTTTTTAGTGTAAAAATGTGATTTTTCGTTAAAATGATCATTACCGCGGACTTTTTGTTAAAACTTCCAAAATTGAAACGGAAGGGAAAAAGTGAGAAGAAAAATGGAGAGCAGGCGTCGCACAGCGATGGTCGACACGTGCATCCAATGGGTAAAACCATAATCTCACTGTACAAAGCTGGCCACAAAGGAGGAAAGCAAGGATAAACCGAGGGGCAAAACGGTCATCACACTGGTCATCCACATTATCACCCGACTGAGTTTTAGTATATAAAGATATGACATATTGATACCATAAATCACACAAACCAACCTCTAGGTATAGATATGTACAGATAACTACTCAATTTTTATAAGTGATCATATTATTCCTAATTTTTTTGAGGGTGTAATATCCATACACCACTTTTTACTTCACACACACACTTCTAACTTTCAACCGTCAAATCAGATGAACTCAAGAAAATCAAAGGATATAAATTAAATAACTACCTAACGTTTTTTAAATTAGACCTCCGTTAGGCTACCAATGTTAAGTGATGACTTTAACAATATTAAGTAAAAATATTTCTAGCATTAAATGATGAGGTGGAAAAATACTAAAATTGTCTCTACTAATCATCGTCTTTGGAGCTCTAGTTCCCCAAAATCGACTCCTTTTAGTCAAGTTAAGCTGTAGATTTTCTTAACTAAATTGCATTGATTTGGAGATTCAAAGCTCCGTAAATGACTTGAAAGTAAAAACCCACTTTAATAATTGTCCACATCACAACTTAATGCTATTCTTGGATAAAATTAGTACTTGAATTTTTTTTCAAATTAACACCATAACATAATTTATGGTTAACTGCATCTTACACCACAAAGTTTGAGGATCATTTGCAAAATAAGCCACGAGGTTTCAATTTTCACATATTTCACCACATGATTTCTAGATTGAACCAATTTAACCTCTCTATCAACTTCACCATCTAATTAGACGTTGAGCGTTGACGTGACATAGATTGGGCCTACATTTGAGGCACATGTTGACCTTCATTTTCATCCAAGATTAAAAGAGTAAAGTACCAAAAGAGGTTAAATTGATGTAATTCAGTAACCACATGGTGTAATATGCGATAATTGAAATCTCATGACTCATTTTGCAAATGATTACAAATCTTGTGGTGTAAAATGCAATTAACCCTTTAATTTAATGGAAGCAAAGTTGTCTTTGCACATTGCCCAAAAAGAGAGTTTTTTAGTGTGTCCGGAAGATGAGTTGGTATACTAAATGTCATGATACATGAAGGAATATATACTTTTTACTGTCCCTCCACTATATTTGTATACATTGTGTATCAACTCGTGTTCTAGGTACATAGAAAAATTCTTGCCCCAGAGGGTGAATGATGAAGAGGAAATGCCTGGGCCAAAATAAGGCTCTAGTTCGTTTTCATGTCAGAAAATAGACTGAGGGGTCCCTCGTTTTGCATGGAAAACTTTAAAAAATTGGTGATTTTTATCACACATTTTTCGATTGTTTAATAATCTTTTAGCATATGAGTGAGTTAAAATAAGCGTGTAAAGGCCACACCCTAAAAAATATTAAAATAGATTCCTGGCCGCATTATCTATGTGAATGGCTTCATTAGTTTTCCTAAGATTTAAGAGAGTTTTAACGAAAAGCCCGTGATACTATTCACTTTAAAGGGTACAGACAAATTCGAAAAGGATCTCAACCCAAGTATTTAGAACCTTTTTTTTCAGCTACAGACCTGTATCTCTTTTCAGGTAATTGGATCTCTGCTATTGGTCTTTGCCTGGATTTTGGAGTTTTACTGAACCAAATTTGTGGTTCCAAAATTTTCTTCAGCTTTAATGTAGCAATAAAGTGAAAGGTTATAAAGTACTCTAAACTCTAGTCGGATGGATGATGAGGGTCTAGCGCTAAGGTGGCAAGGCAGAGCCTAAACAGATGTAAGTAAATTTATTATATATCGTATAAATGAAATGTTTGCTTATACTTAAAAATTCACAATTTCATGAAAATATGAGGAACAACCATATAATGTGTGTTCATTAAAAAAATTTACTTAAAAATATAAAAGCAAAATGAAAGTTATCTATTTTCTGTCTAAGTGAGAGTTGCAACCTAGGCAATTCTGGGAGGGCTAGGCAAGCGCCTATGTGGTTTAGGCAGGTGCCTAAGTAGGTCTAGTTGCCATTTTTTAATTTTCAAACGTCTAAGGATTAATCGGGATGGTGACTAACTACTTAACGCCTATGCGACGTTAGGTGGAGATTTTTAGAACAATGATGAGTTATGGAAGCTTTCTCAGGATATGCTACATGGGTAAGTCTAAATTTCTTAGATTTATCGAGTACTAGAGTTGTTAATGTGATTCTTAAATTTCTGAGATTTGTCGAGTTCTAGTGTTGTTAATGTGATTTAAGGTTGTTTTTAAGTTCATATTTTTCACAAGATCTGTTACATGGGTTAAGTCTTACAACATTAGAGATTATCATTTTTAATTTTTAGATAGTACACCCCTATAAGAGTCATGTTATTTATATATGTGAATTTTATATCGTCCCCTTTACATTGGATAAAATATATATGTCATTTCCTTAAAAAATCGTAATAATAAAATGTTATAATATAATGAACAGCAAAATTAATATTTTATGGATCCAAGTTATATTATTAATGTTAAATTTAAGTAAATTCATAACATTGATGTAGATCACTGACACCGCGTGGCAATAAACCCCCGAAAATTCTTGAAACTATAAAGTCCAAAGAAATGATGGAGAAGAATCCAAAAGGAGCCGCTCAAATTAGATGTAAATATCAATTCGATACGTTTTGATTTGATTTTGGATGAGCTTGCATGTGGATATGGAGCTATTTAACACAAACATGCACAAATCACAACAACATTACATGCGCGAAAGAAAGACATATGGACATACCTCGCACAATTGATTGACATCTAGATCTAGCTATTGTCATCATTCGAACACATCGGCATGCTTGAAATTTTTAGAACCAAACTTGAAGCCCTCCAATCTATCTATAAATACCAACCCATAAAAGTTTGATAACACAAAATATCAGTGTGTGAGAAAGAAGCTAGAATGGCGGAGTGTCCAGGTAAAACTACTATAATTGTGGGATCACTGGTACTTCATCATGAGTTTTTTTATTTGTTTTGTTATATATGTGTGTGTCTGTGTGGGTGCAGGTAAGAAGTCATGGCCAGAGCTGGTGGGAAAAAATGAGGAAAATGCGGCGGCAAAGATAGAGCAAGAGAATCACGGTGTTCGGGCAATCGTGTTACTGGCAGGGTCGGTTCAGAGATTTTTGAGGCCTAGGGCGACGTAAAAAAAAGTGCCTTAACTTTATGTAAGAAAATTATTTATTTTCACACATAAGACATCGAAAAAATTATACTTAGAAAAACACTTCAAACTCAATAATTTAGAAACACAGAAAGATTAATTTATTTTGTATTGAGAGAGGGAAACAAAAATTTGTAAAAATTGAAAAGAATAAACATGCACATAACATTTCGAACTTAGGACCTCTTGTTAATTTTAAACAACAAAAATCATTGTTTCTAATTAAACTTCTTGATCCTTTAACCAAATTTTATAAGTTTATACTCTTATAAAAAGAAATTTGTAAAAAATGGAAAGTAAATAAGCACACATGGTATTTTGAACCCAAGATCTCCTCATTATTTTCAAATGACAAACCACCACTTCTAGTTAAATTTCTGTGTCTTTGAACCAAATTTTATAAATGTATACTCTTATAAAAACATATATAAATATACCACTCTAATAATTTTGATGCCCCTAATTTTTTTGGATCTTGAACGGTCGTCCTGCCTGTATTAGGCCTGGGACAGCCCTGGTTACTGGAAGGGTCTGCAACCACCAGGGACAGAAGGTGCGATAGGGTCTGGGTCTGGATTAATGAACGCGGCGTCGTCACTAGGGTTCCTCGTGTTGGTTAGGAGAGCTATTAGGGTTAGCATTATAATATTCATAATTATCTGCCACGATACTACGCGATGGTGTTCCACGTACTTTAATGTTCATGAATAAATTGCTATAACTTTACCACCGTTAAATTTGATCTTGGTTTACAAGAAGTTCATAACTCAAATTGTTAAGAACATTCTGCAGCCATAAACTAATTAATTTAGAGGTACACCTTGCAATATTCAAGTTTCGTTTGTGCAGTCACTTGATCTAATTCAAGTACGACGTGAGCTTTTAGTTAACCGTATCTATTTGGGAGAGATGTATACTTTGGACCTCATCACTAATAGGTGAGTAGCAAAACCATATGTTTATAGCAAAAAAAAAAAAAAAAAGGCATTTGATTACTCTCACTATCAACGAAAGTAGAATATATACAATTTGTTGAGAGTTTGTATGGGATGAAGTTGTAATATAGGCTTTTTGAAAAGTGCCTTAATAATTGAAAATGTTTTTAAAGAAAATGTTTAGTGGTTTCAAAAGCACTGTAAGTGTTTATTGTAAGAAACACCAGTTATATTCTTTTTGCAGAAAACATTTCAAGTGCTTTTTTAAATTCACTTGCATTTTTATTCCCAATTGGTTCCACAAACATGTTCACTAAAAATGGTTTCAGTCATTTTAAAAACATTCTCAAACGAGTCATAGAGGTAGGTTTAATTGGAAATGGATCATCTCTGGATCCTTTCCTCCTAATCCATCAAGTTCAGAGATTCGAGCCTTTGCAATTTGATCCAACGGCTACAAACAGGAGCTCACTTTAAAAGTTCTATTAACTTTAACCGTTTGATCAAATTTCAAAGGTCCAAATCTCCGAAATTGGTGGATTAGGAGAAAGGGATCCTCTCCGAATCCCTTTGCGGTTTAATTGACACAATTAGTAGTAGACTCACGAAATATTAGTTGACAATTTTCCTTTCGGTTTTGAAATTTCTTCAACATATATAATCTGTCTACAGCGGGCGATTTATACTCTATGCTGACTATATGGCATTCATTCAGCGATGATCCCACTTCGACCATAACTTTGCTGGGAAATTACTTCCCAAATTTATTAGGTTTACTTTTAGCACAAGTAAAAGCAAATCGAGTAGGCATATATTCAGGTTGACATTTACTTCCCAAATTTATTAGGTTTACTTTAAGCACAAGTAAGAGCAACCGACTAGGCATTTATTCAGGATGACATTCATACAAAAAAATGTCAACCACACAAAATAGCAAAGGAGGTGGATTGTCTGCCCTCCCATTTCTATACTCTTCCCATCTCATTCTGTTTGTGTGATCACGGTTAAGACACGTCAACATTTTATATTAATATTACTTTTTGTTTTATTATTTCTATAAAAAAATTAATATAAAATGTTGACGTAGCTTAACTGTGACCACACATCACAGGAGGGCATGGGAAGTGCATGGAAATGGGAGGGCAGACAATCCACCTCCAAAAAAACCCCGGCCACCATCAAATGCAATACAGACTGTACGGTAATGCATATCTTTTTTTTTTAATTAAAAAATGATTAGCTAATGCCTTCGCCAAGACAGTTCATCATTTTAGAGATTGAAGACTCATAGAGGCATTTCAGTCTCCTGTGGTCACCACCGTGCAATTCATCGGCCCCAAAATTCGAACACCGAACGTGCTGTGTGGATTCTTGGGTTTACATTTTTTTTCCGATGACTGGGACATTAATTAGATTATAGTTACTTGTAATCATGCAATTAACTAAACAAAATTTTAATTTAGTGCAAACATGAATTCAACTAAGAGAAAATTACTTAAACAACGTACCATCGAGCGCAGTAGATCTAGCTTCTCTGCATTAAAATTACAGACATGCTAATTAAGTTTGTTTTAGGATTTTTAATTCTTTCAAATACAATTAAATTAAGCAAGGTTCGGCATCGTAAAGCTAATTTGCTTAACAAGAAAGCTAATCAATCTGCCATATAATTGGGGTTTCAACTTATTTCATACGTTTTGACTTTGGTAATGTCTTAGGGGCAGGGTTCAACTTTTTGCCTTATATATATAATTGGGGTTTCAACTTATTTCATACGTTTTGACTTTGGTAATGTCTCCAGGGCAAATGTTACGTCAACGAGAGTCCCAAAACAAAGCTTGGCTAGCAAAAGGAGGAACGAAATCTAGCCCAATACAACCATAATTTTGCGAATAACCAAAATTAGGTTCCCTCTTCCTCGTTTGTTTTATAATTGATCGTTGTTGTTTTAGTGATTTGTCATCACTATTTGTTATAATAGAAAAGTAGATTTCAACCCAATTTCTTTAAATTATACTGTTGATAGAAAAAAATTTACGTAACTACTACTCACTAGTTAATTAACTCATTTATCTAAGTATAACTTTTGCACATTTTTTTACCTATCTTTTTATACACTTTGTTTATTTATGTTTCTTAATTTACCTAATTATATATAACTAGAACCAAACATAAATCGATGTACGTTGAAGAAAAAATGGAAGTGCAGAAGTTATTTCCATTCTTTTATAATATATATATGTGTGTGTGAACAAATATAGATGTACCGAAAACGTTTAGACGCGGGGGCCTGCAAACTAGTGTTAAAAACTTCCAGCAAATTGCAAGGGAGTTGCATGAATTGAGTTTTTATTTCATCTAATTATCTAAAATTATGACTTGACAACTGGGTTCGTGTGATGAGTCAGCGACCTTTTTCCCAGGAGTCTCAACCTCCGTCCGTTTCTGTATAAAACATTACACAGTCTGCAGCGTAAGCACTTTGCTCATCACTATGTCACCATAGAAAACAAAAACTCGCTTCTAAGTACTTTTAAAATAATTGAAAACATTTTTAATAAAAATAGAGAGTCAATTAAGTAAAAATGTAAATAAATTTTAAAAAAACACTTAAAATGTTTATTGATGCTTCTTGCAAGAAATATTTCAAATGCTTTTGAAATTCCAAAACATACTCTGAAAAACTTCTTAACGAACCCGCACACTATTATCGTAAAGTGTATAGCAAGCGTGTCATTTGTGTGAGGGAATCAAAAGCCCAAATGCCAAAATCAAACTAAAACAAACAAAAAACATTGTGCTAGTGAGGTCAACATGAACAGGATAATATTTCCAGACAAAAATAACCGAGTTTACTTTTTAGCACTAATTATAATTAAACAAAAGCCACACGTCTATTAAACTGATTCGGCACTCATAACGCGTATAAACGTAGGTTGACATTTTTGTATGCTATGAAAAATGTCAAACACCGACACCTCATTGCAGGGGAATTTCAATTTCATGTGTATTGACTCTGGTATGAAGTTGTAACTAGAGAGAATGAAATACATTTTGTTTTTTTGTTTTTAATTTTCAGTTTTGTGTTAAAAATAAAGAGAAATATAGTGAAACAACGATGGGTACAAAAAATTTGGAAGAAAAACATTTTGAGTTTTTAAAAGCGTACACAAGAAGAAAACTGATTTAAACTCAAAACTATTTTAAGCTTTTTCACTTTTATGATTTCGTATTTATCCATTTTTATTTATTCTTTTCTCTCACCACTTCTTCTCTATTATTCTTTTTCCTTATATATTTTTTCATATCTGCAAAAATCTCAAATTTAAAAATGAAATAGATATCAATGTGTACTGAGTTTTGGTATATGCTTATGACTTGGGTTTTCCTTTTGTTTTATTGCTTCTCATTTCCGGGAAGGAGTTCATAAAGTGTACGCGCTTGAGTTGCCCTGGTTTACATAACGCATTACTTTGTAAAACTCTTCTAGGTCGAAGGTGCGCATGAAAACTCTATCTAGCAACCGCTCTAGATTAAGGTTAAACACATATCCATCACCATACTTAGATACATAATCCTAGTGTGTAGTAACACTTATGTATATTGAAGAAAGTTGGAGGCTAGGTAATATGGAGAGTAGTTCAACTTCTTATAAGTCCTTATAAGGTTTCTCTTTTCACTGATATGAGACTCTTTTACTTCACATTTTCACATGACCCCTCACGTATAGCGAATTTTCAAGTCAAATACTTGGACAATAAGAATTGGGTGACATGGAGCACGTGCTTTGATACCATGAAAAAAAGTGGGTTCCACTATAAAACCAATTGGCAATATAGAAGTAGCTCAATCTGTTTCATTTTACGATGCGAGACTCTTTTACTTTAAAATCCTCATAAATTGTGTAATTTGGCTTCCTTTTATTTTTCCTTTTTCTTTGACATTTTCGTTAAGAATGTCTCAAATTGTGTAACTTTCACGCAGTCAGCCCCTCTTTTCTTAGGAGTTTCGAAGTTGAATTCATGGTCCACTTGTAGTTCTTAACTCAATCTCTATATATATTAAGCACAAGAAAGCTTATTCCACGCACCTTATCTTCCATCTTTCCATAGAGAGAAAGCACTTCCGACATCATTTTTCGGTCACCATATAAAACCATGCACGCTATGAAGTTATTGATGCTTATTCTCTTGATCATTTTCACAGCCAAATTACCCTCTGATCATGTAGCAGCTGCTGCTCGACCTCTGGGCTGCACGATGAAGCCGAAGACTTATGTTCCAAAGACGGCGTTTCTGCCACAAGCTAGAGGTTCAGTGCCACCTACTGGCCCCAATCCGTGCATCCCCTGAACGCGGCAACGGCCATTGCAACTGATTATAATCAACGAGTGGAAGCTCACCAAAGATCATCTCAAGCACCTACTCTAAAAAAGTCACAAGCAAGCGATGAAATGTGCATAATATATATATATATATATATATATATATATGTGTGTGTGTGTGTGTGTGTGTGTAGTTCTAAGCAGACAGACTGGGAAAAGGTTCATGCAGATAGGTTATGTGTGTGTGTAGTTCTAAGCAGACAGACTGGGAAAAGGTTCATGCAGATAGGTTATCGTTTATATTTTTGGGGTGATGCTATTCACAGCATTCTGCCTCTCATACCCTCCTCTTAATTTTAAGTCGTCAGATCCAATGAACTGGAGAAGATCTAAAAAATAGAAATTAACAAGGGATGTGTGGCAGGTAAAAATAGGTGTATGCATGGCCGTGTGTATGTGTATTTTGGCTGTACACATGTATTTTATTGTATATATATATTTTTAGTAAATACTAATTCGCCAGTAATATTTGTAAATTAAACAAGGAATATAAAGTTTTTTTTTAATTTTTTTAAGGTAATGTCCTTAATCAAATAAAACGAAAAACATCATCTATTAGGAATACAATTTCAAATGCAACAAAAAGACAACACTAAAGCTCATACCCCATTCACTGAGATATTGCATACAACAGAAGAAGAGTTGTAGAAGATCCTTTGAACCCTTCGACATGTCTCCAACAGAGCTTTCACATACCAATTAATGTATCGACAGGGCCGGCCCAGGCCCAGTGCAAGCAGGGCGACCGTCCGGGGCCCAAAAAAATTAGGGGCACCAAAATTATTAGGGCGGTATATTTATATATGTTTTTATAAGAGTATAAATTTATAAAATTTGGTTCAAAGACATAGAAATTTAACTAGAAGTGGTGGTTTGTCATTTGAAAATAATGAGAAGGTCTTGGGTTCAAAACACCATGTGTGCTTATTTACTCTCCATTTTTTACAAATTTCTTTTTATAAGAGTATAAATTTATAAAATTTGGTTAAATGATCAAGAAATTTAATTAGAAACAATGATTTTTATTGTTTAAAATTAACAAGAGGTTCTAAGTTTGAAATGCTATGTGCATGTTTATTCTTTTCAATTTTTTAAAATTTTTGTTTGGTTGTTAATTTATTTTTAGTTACTATCTATTAGCTATGTGGGTTGTTATTTTTAAATATTCGTTTTAATTCAAGTCTAATCTTCAACAAAGAGTAATACGTAGACCAAATTTGCAAATTATAAGACGTGTCATCAAAATGTTTAATTTAGTGCCCATTCATTAATAATACATATCAATTAAAGACTCGAGAACATCATTATTTTTTAGTACCATATTGACAAGGTTAGTAAATAAGAAAAAAAAAACACCTCACGATTTATTCAAAAACACATTCAAAGTTCAGATGGAAAACAAAACTCATCATCTATCTACTTGTAAGCCCGAAGTTTTTTTATTTCCCTCTCTCAATACAAAATAAATTAGTCTTTCTGTGTTTCTAAATTATTGAATTTGAAGTGTTTTTCTAAGTATAATTTTATCGATGTCTTATGTGTGAAAATAAATAATTTTCTTATATGAAGTTAGGGCACTTTTTTTTACGTCGCCCCGAGCCTCAAAAATCTATGGATCGGCCCTAAGCATATATCAGCTAAAGCTGTTTGTGTTCATATGCATGTCTTCAAAAACTTGGACATCAGTAGTTGCACTAGAGTTTATGTAAACACTGAACATCTAAAGATGAACCGTTGTTTATATATCAAATTTTAAGTGGCATAATGATTTATTAAAACTATGAATGACCACCGCCATGGTCTCAAAACCACAAAGGTTTGTAGTCATGATCAAAGTCAGGTTCGTTCATGGTGATATGCTGGCATTGTGATAAAGAAAATTTGCTCATAAATTTTAACATTCAAGGATGTTGAAACTGTGACATATGGATATGGGACTAAAGTTTAATCTCTTTGCATATTGTGGTTTTAAAGGTGTCAATCCAAGTTCCATGAATCTCAATACCATTGAGCCACTAACTGGAACGAATTATAAGAAGTGGAAGCAAGACCTTGAGATTGTTCTTGGGGTGATGGACAAGCACTAAGGAGTGATGAACCACTGCTGCCAGATGAAGGATGCACAGCAAGTCAAAGGTCTAAGCATAAGAAATGGCAGAAAGCAAACAAAATCTCTCTCATGATTATCAGAAGGACCATGACTGACGTTGTGCGCGGTGGTTTCCAAGAAACATCCAAAGCCAAGGATCTTATGAAATCCATTGAAGAAAAATACAAGGAGTCCGAGAAGACCGAGACAGGTAACTTGATGAATTCTCTCACCATTATAAGATATGGTGGAGTGGAAAGTGTTCGAGAATATATTCTCAAAGTGGTGGACATTGCTGGAAAATTGAAGATGTTAGAGGTACCAATTTCTGAGACCTTTTTGGTTCATATTGTTATGAATTCTCAACGTGAAAGTTACACTCAGTTAAAAGTCTAATATAATGCATTGCAAGCTAAATGGGATATCAATGAATTGATTTCCGTATGTGTGGGTGAGGAAGTCAGAATTAAGAAAGAAAAGGTTAAATCCGTGAATTATGTTCAAAGTTACACCAAGGGCAATAAGAACTACATACCCGATGCCAACAAAAGGGAGGGTACCAGAAACATTGCCACCTCTAGAAAGACTTTCAAACTTAATTCCAACTCCATTGTTTTCAAATGTTATTTTTGCAAAAAGACAGGCCACATGAAGAGAATTGTCCTAAGTATAAAGCATGGCTTGCAAAACAAGAAGCAAAGAAAGATAAAAATAAATTTTCGATGTTTTTGCTTGTTTTGAATCAAATTTTATTGATGTATCTAGCAATGCTTGGTGGCTTGACTCCGGTTCTTCTATTCATGTAATGAATTCATTGCAGGACTTCATAACAAATAGAGCGCCAAATAAGGATGAAGTTAAGTCTCTGTTGGCAATGGAAGAAGAGTTGAAGTCAAGGCTCTAGGGACTGTTAGGTTACAACTAGATTTTGGTTTTTGTTTCGAACTTGAGAATGTGGTTTGTGTACCTTCCATGAGAAGGAAATTGGTTTTGTTAGGTTTTTATTTCACTTTGAATAATATTGGCTTCAATGTTTTTTATAAAACTTCTCATATATGCACTGGTTCTTTATGTGATGCAATGTTCAAATTCAAACTAAATAAAAGTGAAAATATTTTCAATGTTGAAAAGGAAGTCTCCAGTCCAAAAAGCTCATCAAACATTTGGCATAAAAGGCTCGGCCACATCTCCAAACCTAGAATGGAACTATTAGTCAAAAACCAGATTTTGCATCCATTATACTTTAATGATTTTGAATTTTGTGTTGATTGTGTCAAGGGAAAGTTAGTGAATAAAAGAAAGGAAGGATCAACTAGGAGCAAACAACTCCTAGAAATCATCCATACAGATATTTGCGGCCCATTCCCTACACAAACAATTGAAGGAAACAAGTATTTTATTACATTCATAGACGATTTCTCTAGGTACTGTTACATATATTTGATCACCGAGAAATCTAAAGCATTGGAAGTTTTCAAAATTTTTAAAACTGAGGTTGAAAACCAGTTGGAAAAGAAAATTAAAATTGTAAGGTCTGAAAGAGGTGGTGAATACTATGGAAGGTATACTCAGACTAGGAGGCATCCTGGTCCTTTTGCTTTGTTCTTACAAGAAAATGGAATTGTTGCGCAATACACAAATCCAGGCACACCTGAACAGAACGGGGTTGCAAAGAGGAGAAATCCAACTTTATTGGACATGGTACGAAGCATGATGTGCATAGTGAATCTTTCTAAGTTTTTGTGGGGAGAGGCAGTCAAGACTGCCAACTATATTATCAACAGAGTCCCTTCAAAGTCCGTTGACAAAACTTCCTTCGAATTATAGACTGCAAGAAAACCCAATTTGAATCACATGAATGTTTGAGGGTGTAAAGCTGAAGCTAAACTATACAATCCTAATGGTAAGAAACTTGATCCAAAGACTGTAAGTTGCTTCTTTATAGGATACTCAAAAAGATCAAAGGGCTTTAGATTCTATTGTCCTAATAATCATGAGACTAAAATAGTTGAAACTGGGAGGGCAATGTTCATGGAAATGACATGGAGTTTGATTCTGGGACAAGGAAAGATGATTTTATATTTCATGAAGAATTTGAGATGATGATTGAATCGCAACTCACTTCCACTTCAGTTGAAGGCCACACACCAATACCAATCACTTTACTAAATGGAAGCCTTATTGAAGAGATCGAAGAAACTGATGTTAACCTGCAACAAGGGTAAAATAATGTTGAAGAGATTACATATGTCCCTGGCACAACAAACGAAAACATTATGCAAGAAGATATTATGATGGAGCCTGCACAGACAATAGAAGATAATGTTGCCATTATTAATTCCCCTATCATCCTGAGAAAGTCAACTAGGGTAAAAAGATCCACTACCTTAGCTGATTTTATGTATATAAGTCATATGACTGAAGCTTCAGAGAACGATATAGACTTGTCAAAGTTTGATGATCCCAAAACTTTCAAGGAAGTTGTCACTAGTTCAAATTCTGAAAAGTGGTTGGAGGCTATGCACAATGAGTTAACCTCTATGAAAGACAATGGAGTGTGGGAGTTGGTTGAACAAACGGATGCAATCAAACCAATTGGTTACAAGTGGGTATTCAAGACTAAGAGAGACTCGAATGGAAATATAGAAAGACACAAAGGTAGACTCGTAGCAAAAGGGTTTACTCAAAGAGAAAAGGTTGATTACAAGGAAACTTTTAGCCCTGTGTCAACCAAAGATGCATTTAGGGTTGTAATGGCAATAGTAGCTCATTTTGATTTAGCTTTGCACCAAATGGAACATTAAAATTGGGTTCTTGAATGGTGATTTGGAGGAAGACATATGTATGAAGCAACCATAAGGTTTTGAAGTGGAAGGAAATGAGAAATTACTCTGCAGGTTGAAGAAATCAATATATGTTTTCAAGCAAGCATTAAGGCAATTGTACCTAAAATTTCAGAAAGTAATGAAAGAACATGGATTCACTAAAAATCCTTCAGAGACTTGTATCTACCTGAAAATCAGTGGGAGCAGCTTTATCTTGTTGGTTCTCTATGTAGATGATATTCTCCTCGCTACAAATAACACAAGTTTGTTGGACGAAACCAAAACTCTCTTGCAACAAAACTTTGAAATGAAAGATCTTAGGGAGGCCTCATATGTTCTTGGCATTGAAATCAAAAGAGACAGACAAAGAGATTTGTTGGGGCTGTCATAAAAGGGGTACATAGAAAAGGTACTTAAAAGATTCAATATATTTTCATGTGGCATTACTGAGATGCCTATCTCAAAGGGTGACAAGTTAAGCAAAGCAGTGTCCCAAGAATGATTTAGAGAGGACAATCATGGAAGAGAAACCGTATGCTTCTCTAGTTAGCAGCCTTATGTATGATCAAGTTTGTACAAGGCATGACCTTGCTTTCACAATCAGTGTACTTGGGAGATTTCAGGCCAATGCAGGTGAAGCTTACTGGAGTGCAGCCAAACGAGTATTGAGATACCTTCAGAGAACCAAATAGCATATGTTAATCTATAGGAGGACAAATAATCTTGTTTTGGAAGGGTATAATGATTCAGATTTTGCTGGATGCCCAGATGATCTCAAGTCAACTTCAGGTTTTGTTTTTACCATGGCTGGTGGAGCTATGTCTTGGAAGAGTGTGAAACAGCCACAATTGCAGCTTCAACAATAGTGGTTGAATATCTTTCTTGCTGTGAAGCAGTAGACCAAGCCATTTGGTTAAAGAACTTCATCACAGGACTGAGAGTGGTAGATTCAATTGCAAGACCAATTCAGCTTTTCTGTGATAATAATGCTGCTATATTTTTTACCAAAAATAACAAGAGGTCATCGACATCAAGAAACTTAGATATCAAGTACCTCATTGCTAGAGAAAAGGTTATGGCAGGACTGGTTAAGATCGATTATTTGGAGACTGGGTCTATGATTGCTGATCCACTGAATAAAGCAGTTCCAGTTATAGTTTTCAAGAAACATATAGCAAATATGGGCATGCTTTCAGGTTTTGATGTTGTTGAATAGTGGGAGCCGAGTATCGATTTAAAGTTTTCTTTCGTTTTTAGTCATTAGTCATTATTATTAAGCTCAGTTATATATTTAAAGTATTGTTGAGGAACTCTTAACTAATAAAGTTCAAAGCTGTGAGGTTGTTTGAGATTCATTCTTTTAAGTGCACATTTTAGTTATGAAAGAAAGTGAGTATTTGAAATACTTGATGGATTGACAACTTTGTATAATTGTTCTTAAGATAAACAACCAAATCAGGATGAATTGTTATTTAACTTAGAGGAGGACCATGTATCAGGTGTGAAGGAAATGGTACATTTACAGATACACCTGGTGCAACAACTCATTTCTTGTTAGAGTTTAATGTGTTGCTCAGCCCTACATGAGTGACTATGGGGATATTGTTTAGAGTGATAAGTATGCTACCCTTTAGTTCTTTGTAGATGCTGGTTAATGACCTAGACTTGAAACCGTGACTATGTTATGCTAATCTCATGGACAATTAAGAATAGTTTCATTCTAGATATTCAGAACCATTCCAAGCGTAAGCTCTAGTGGGAGAATGTAAGTTCTAAAGAGAGCTAAACACTTGGATGGATCTTGTTAGACACATGAGACTATTAGAGATTAACAATAACTATGTTTGTAAGCTGATAAGGAATATGTATTAAGGTTTATACCTTAAACAATCATGACATATGTATTAAGGTTTATACCTTAAACAATCATGATATGATTACAACTATTATATAGAATATGAATGATAAGTGATAACAGTGATAAGGTTAGATTAATAAGAAGTCACACAGTGGGTAGTGTCCTTATTAATTACTGCTGTTGATATTATAATAAATACTTGGGGTCCATGCACTCTTTTCTAACAAGTCTCCAACGGAAGAAGAGTCGTAGAAGATCCTTTGTACCCTTCGACATGTCTCCAACAAGTTAGTGGTTATCTTGGTTATGTGTTTGCATTATTCCGTTGTCAATATGTTATACTTGATAATAATCTTACAAACAACACAAAACTTACCCTACATAACCACATCTAACTAAATAGAAAGAAATGTTCATGTGGACAAAACCTTGCATCATTTTCTTATGAACTTACAAAAGACGACCCTTCTTCAGCAAAGATGCCTTGCTATGAGACATCATGAAGATGTCGTCATAGTCCTTTGTTAGGTGTACAAACAACAAAACCACAACCAAAACAAACAAACAATAATGTCAAAACATAAAATAAACTCGTCAAAAGTACGATTCCTCAATCATGGGAGACCCGCGCCTAGTGAACAAGAAAGATAACGCCCTAGGAGCCGAACGTAATAACACCGTCAAGACACATAAGTTAAACATCATACCATCACCTAAAGACTTTGCAACGACAAGAAAACATGATTGTGAATCCCTTGAACCACTAAAATGACCACACACAGGCAAGACTACATCACCCTTTGATGATCTTGTAATCGTCGGTAAAAACCTTACTACAAGTGAACTACAACAATCGTCGAGTTTCCTCCGCATAATTCATGCCAAGCACACAAACAACAAAGTCACCACCTCAAAATTTTGAACAACAATTGTTCCTTTAAGATTCGGGGTTGAGTAATAAATCATAACCGCTACAGTGCCGTAAGCTCTCCTCCTCAGAAAGAGAAGGTGACCACAATTACCACAAGGCTCTCCTAGATAAAGTGAGAGAGCGACCACTACCTAAAATATAACACTGTAAACGTTTCAAATTTAATTGCATGCCATGTTGAAGAAATTTTTTGATGTGACAATAACACTAACACATTGTCTTATATGGAAAGGGATCCTCTCCTGATCCATTCTACCTAATCATCCTCATCAAACAATCCGGATTCTTGAAATTTGATCCAACGGTTAAAGTTATTATAACTTTTAAAATGGACCCTTATTTTTAACCCTTGGAACAAATTTCAAGGACCCATATTGTTTGATAAGAAGAATTAAGTGGAAGGGATCTGGAGATGATCCCTTTCCGTGTTATATGTCCACCAATGTTATAGTACATAAATCTATTTCTGCATATCATACTATAGGCTCGTGTAGCATCAACCTTGCCTATCACCCAATATGCATGTTTTAAAGTTCTAATACATAAATATGAAATATTACGTGATCGTGTGACCGTCAAATTTAAGTTTTTCGCCTTGGAGGGACATGTTTACGTGTCTTTTTTTTTTAATTAGCATTTTATTTCTAATGGATAGTGAATTTCATATCTCATTTTCATTTTGCATTTTTTTTCCTATCCCTTGATTATCTTTGTTTTACTTGTTGGGCTGGTGGCTATTTGGGCCTTCTGTGCCATTCCCATGAAAGATTCCATAAACGTTTCACCAAAAAACAAAGGAACAGAGAGGGACACGCATGCTACCACAATTTTGGTCGGTGAGGGTCCAAAGAAAGAATCAGATCCGGAGGAAATGCGATATTTTAGTAAAGGGATGTGCTATTCACACACCATTTTTTACTTCTCAGACACCCCGTATTAATTTATGTTCGTTGATCTTCTTCAATTAATCCGATCCGACGGCCGAAAACTAAAAAGGTGTGGGAGAAGTAAAAAATGGTGTGTGGATATCACACCCCTTAGTAAATTGTAGCAATGATCGATTAACTCTAATTAAATTGAAGAAATGATCAATCAACTTAAAATTCATAATCATTGATCCCTTAACTTATCAGAATGTGTAGCTACAATCATTTTTATCAATTTCGTCAAAATTTTGGCAAAATAAATTATGTTGGAATAAACATTTATATAATTAGGGTACCTCACCTCAAAGTGTGTAATTATGGTCATTTTCGTCAACTACGTCAAAGTTTTTGTCAAAACAAGTTATGTTGGAAGGACCATTGCTACAATTGGATTAAAGTTAAGGGCTCATTTATCTAGTTGAATAAAAGTTGAAAGAGCAATGGTAATGAATTTTTAGTTGAAGGATCATTATTCCAATTGAGTTAAAATTAAATGACCATAGCTACAATTTAGTCTGATACTTTTAATTTAAATAAAATAATTAAAAAAAATCCCTAAAATTCAGATCTTGGAAGTTTGGCAACCCCCACTTTTCTCATGTTTGTTTAA
The DNA here is from genome assembly GCF_916048215.2 of Malus sylvestris. Taxonomy (NCBI): domain Eukaryota; kingdom Viridiplantae; phylum Streptophyta; class Magnoliopsida; order Rosales; family Rosaceae; genus Malus; species Malus sylvestris. Next base: position 32,819,511 of record NC_062264.1, on the reverse strand, counting down.
CTTGCCTGCACACTTGGACTGAGTTGGAATCCAAGTATCTGCTACAAACCCATATCAGTTTTCAGGTAATCGGATCTCTGCTATTATTCTCTGCCTGGATTTTGGAGGTTTTCTGAGCCAATTTTGTGCTTCCAAAAATTCATCAGCTTTAATTTAGCAGTAAAGTGAGGGTCATTGTATATAATATTTGAAGTTTTCTTAGGATCTGCTAATTGTGTGAGTCTAAATTTCTCGACTTTTTCGAGTTTTAGTTCTGTTTGTGTAATTTAAGGTTGTTTTTTTAGTTCATTTGAAGTTGGTAATTTTTGTTCGAGATATCTTATCAAAGATGTTATATTTGTGTAGAATTGATTCCCTGAGATGTGTTAAAAGTTCAGAACTTTAGTTGTGATTCGAGCAGTAGCTTGATCCGGTCGTGAATTTTTGCGAAAAGATTGCGAATTTCTGTAGTGGGAACAAGAAATTTGAGAGCTGTGTTGTGAATTTCTGTAGTTTTAGCATTTTTGTGTTGTTTGAGCTAGTTGTGGAAGGAGAAGAGAGGTTAAGATGGGTGAGAAATTTTGGGTGAATGACGAAGACAAGGTCGTGATGGAGTCAGTACTGGGTACCGAAGCGTGCCAGTTCTTGATCTCACTGGCTTCCGAAAATGCTTTGTCAGAATTGATTAGGCCACCGGGTCAATTGGGCGTGCAGCAGGGGCTGTGCCAGCTTGTCAATGGGTCGAATTGGAATTATGCCATTTTCTGGCAGGCTGTTAGCTCGAAATCTGGTGGACCTGCCTTGATTTGGGGTGATGGGCATTGCAGAGACACCAAGGGCGGTGGAGCTGGGGACGTGAATTCTAATCGGGATAGTAGTTCGGAGGCAATGCAGAAAAAAAAAGAGGTGAAGAAGTGGGTGCTTGAGAAGCTCCACGCGTGTTTTGGCGGTTTGAATGGGGATAATTATGCAAGGAGGTTGGATGGGGTGTCAGATATGGAGATGTTTCATCTCAGTTCAATGTTTTATGCATTTCAACTTGATTCGATCTCACACTGTGGTCCAGGAGAGTCGTACAAGTCTGGAAAATTGATATGGGTTTCGGATGCCGGTAGTTGTTTACATCATTACCAGTCGAGGTCATTTTTAGCAAGATTGGCTGGGTTTCAGACAGTGGTGTTTGTACCAATGAAATCAGGAGTTGTGGAACTCGGTTCGGTCAAATCAACTCCGGAAGAACAAAGTTATGTGGATACGGTCAGAAGTGCATTTGGGGAATCTATTCCTATTCAGGCAAAGGCATTTCCAATGATATTTGGACGTGAACTAAGTCTCGGGGGTCCAAAATCACAATCAGTGAACATTTCCTTTACTCCAAAAATAGAAGAAGATTTTGCATTTCCTCCAGAATCGTTTGAATTACAATCAGTAGGCACTTCAAATGGATGTCGAAGTGAGGATGGTGAAGTAAAACTGTTTCCGCAAATGAACCAAATGATGGTTGACGGTTTCAATGTTCAGACAAGAGTCTCAAGTTCAGAGCTGCTCAAGGATGAGTCCTCTGCACAAATTGATGAGCGGAAACCCAGAAAGAGAGGGAGAAAGCCTGCCAATGGGAGAGAAGAACCATTGAATCATGTGGAAGCAGAACGGCAGAGGCGCGAGAAGCTTAACCAGAGGTTCTATGCACTAAGAGCTGTTGTTCCTAACATATCGAAGATGGATAAAGCCTCTCTTCTTGGTGATGCCATTACCTATATCACCGATCTCCAGATGAAGATCAGACTCATGGAAACTGAAAAGCAGATGGTAAACAACAAGGGAAAGCAGTTGCCGGTTCCAGAGATTGATTTTCAGGAACGCCTCGAGGATGCAGTTGTGAGGATGAACTGCCCATTGGATTCTCACCCGGTTTCTGAAGTCTTCAGAACACTTGGGGAACATAAAATTGTAGCTCAAGAGTCTAACGTTTCCATAACAGACAATGATAAGGTTATTCATACATTCTCCATTCAAACTCAAAGCGGTGATGCCGAACAATTAAAGGAGAAGCTGGTGGCCTCTCTTTCAAAATGATCTGACTGTAAAGTTGTTTCGTAAGTTATTACCTGTATCTTTATGTATTTGCCTGATAAACGTGAGTTTTTATTGTTGTCTAGTAACTGATGAGTGTCTTCACCTCGTGATGATTTGTTATATAACTTCAGATTGATATTATTGTACGAGTTGTTTAGTTTATGTATGAAAAAGAGCTCTTTGTAATTTTGAACATGTTCGGAAGAACCAAAATGGATGCTATGAATTTATCTCTCTATGTCGCTTTCCTTGGAAGGCTTCTGAGTTACTGTTTTACAGTTTATGCATGCATGTTTAGATGAAGTGGCCAGAGCCAGCCCTCAAGTAAGGGGAGATTCCTACACGTGACTTGGCCACGTGATGAGTGCTACACGGTGATGTGGATATATCCTGGTTACACCCAATTTTTTCTCGTCATACGATTTGCTATTCCAACTCCATAATTTAAAGGGTATTGAGTTTGACTGATAAATATGTACCCCTTTTTTTGGGGATGCTGGGAACCTTTGGTCATGGCTTCTCTGCCAGTCAAGACTCGTAAACGACTCAATCAAAATCAAGAAAAAGGAAATTTGTTCAGTCGTGTTAAAACCAGCTGAGGAGTGACTTCTATTCCCCTACTGTGTTAAAAATATTGTTTGAATTTGACTCTCTGCGTTATGCTTTCCTCAGGGCTTGCATCAACCACCAAAAAGTCTACTTTTTAATTCTTCTTCTATATGCCTTGTAATTCAAGGCGGATTCTTGCATATGTCACGGCGGCTATATGATACATCCCTGTCTAAGTATAACAATCATCGTGTTCTTGTAAGGTGTATTCCCCCACCTAAGCTCATCATGTCTTTCTCATAGGCGACTATTAAAATTTGAACTATTGCTTTGCACCCAAACTACAATGTGTCATTGTTTGGCGTTCAAGTTAGTGTGTATTGATTCATTCCATATGGACCGCCATGCCATGGTTGAACCTTGTTCCATTGGCCCAAGTCAATTTCAAGCTCCGAATTAACATTATAGCTTATGTACTAGTCAAGGGCATGAGCAATTTGAAATTTATAGAGTCGTAGATAACAGGTCTCACCTCCACCACACTTCATCTCAGATTCCATTTCCTTATTACAAACTACTGTGAAAACTCATTTTCACTTTCCAAAGCAATTTTCCCGAAACTGGGTCTGTAAAACGTTACCACATGTGGAAGGAGCCAATGAAGGCTCACCGGAGGCATATGCTCCTACTCAAGTGATTCGTTTATTAAGTTGCAGACTACAATTATATAATATACACGCGTTATCTTTGAAGAAAATATATGTAACTAATATCTAACATACCTTCATACTGCATATACTCCATATCAAATATTATATGAGTAAAAGTGCTCTTGTTCTGTCATTCAGATTGAAAAACCTCTCTCTTACGTAATCATGTATTAATATTTTTCTTATCACTTATCATATTGGGTATAAGCCATACTATAATAAGGTTTCCTTAGTTGATTTTCGGGTTGCCCCCACTAGAAGAAATTTCTAGCTCCGTCCCTCGAACCCTAAAGTTCCATTTGAGTATCAAAGATGAGGTTCTGTTACAGGAGGACTTTATTCTCAACTCTTTTTGTTGTTGTTGTTCTGTTTTCTTGTCTGCAAGTTGGAGAAAAGAGGCAATTGAAGGCAGAGCAATGGGCTAAGAACCATGGCGTTGACTTGTGTTTCAGTGCCTCCAGAGGGGTCGCGCCCCAACCCCCCCCCCCCCCCCCCCACCCATCCACCCACCCACCACCAAAACCGGCCCTATTCCCTACACCCACATCCCCGGCCGCAGCTCGGGTATTTGCACCTGAATGAGATGAATGTAGCTTACCACTCTGCATGAAGCCTTCCTAGCCATGCATTCTTCACTCTATTAATACCGAGAATTAACGTTCCGGCCGGTGCTATTGAGATTCAGAAACGGGAGCAACAGATGTTAAAAAGTTCAAAATGTGTATATTGTTTAGCTAGTTTAGTATCCCTGCGGTTAGTATCCCTGCAGTACAAGTCATGTATAATAACCCTTTTTTTTTTCATTATTTTTGTTGGTCAATTGGCTAAAAAGTTTTGGTTGTATTTGTAACCCATGAGACTATTATAACTTCAAAGAAGGAAAACTAATGAAAATTGTAACCCATGTAATTGTAACAGATTGGTGATGTTGTATCTGCTACACAAAATGCAATATAAAACATCTTAATATCTCTCTCTCTCTTTCTCTGGACGGTGATTCAAACTATTGAAGATTTTGAAACTAATGCATGATAAAAAGTTGTCAGCAATGATTCCTCAATTCCTATTTCAACGTTTCTTTTGAGGCCGAATTAACTAATTTCTACCAAAATTTTCTTGCATGTGGTACTGATTACAACACCTTCTCTTAATTTTCCTCCAATAATATTTTAATACACTTTGTTTGCTCATTATCGTTTTGGATTAACGGAACCTGATTTTTCATTTTTTTGGTGAAGATACAAGTTCAAATTTTATAGGCGATCATTTTTTTTTTTATAAAAAAGACAGTCATTTCTAGACATTAAGACTTATTCTTATTCAATTTTGTCCTATAAAACTTAGAGAAAAAACAATACTTAGGTCTGGCTAGTGAATTAGAGAGGACTCAATTAGTTTTGAGATGTTTTAGTTAATCAAACAAACACGGTTGGACACATTTGAGGTCAAATAAGACTTGAGTCATCACAATATGGTTCAATTGTGTGTGTGTGTGTGTGATAAACTATTCATGTCGTGTGAAAGGTTAGCACACACCGATACTAATACTATAGCTACGACTAAAACTTCAATTAAAATAGTCAACGTTCAAACATCAAAGGCCTTGCACACGCTTTTACTTGCATGCCAAACTCCAAATCTCAGTTCAAAATTGCGATGAAAAAAAAAATAGTAACAAAAACTCGACAAGAATTGGTCAAAATACCTTTAAAGTATTAGTAATGTTAATAGAAGAGAAAAACAAAAAAAAATTGAATCAGGACAACTTAATTAAAAATATATATAGTAAAACCTTTTTATAATAATCAAACTATTTATGTAAAGGGATTTTCATTTAAAAAAAAAATAGGGATTAGGTGTGGGGCCCACTTCACATCGAACTTTAACGATCCGAACGTCTATTTTGTAAGTCTTGATTTATAGATCATTCTTGCAAAAATTCAATTGAATTCGAAACTATTTGCCTATTTAATTAGCAAGATAAAATTTCATTGTTCTTTATATAACAAAGTATTTGTTAATTTCTTTGAACCCAATTAGATGTCTTAAACATTTTCGATTTGGCTAATATTTTGTAAAAATGATCTATGAGGTGCAATTTGAAAAATAGACAGTACGGATCGTTAAAGTTCGATGTGATGTGGAACCCACAACTAATCCCAATTTTTATAAAAAAAATGAAGATCCCATCCCTTAAAGGTTTCCTTATAATAATCCTCTATATAGAAATAACCTTCTTATACTAAAAAAAAAATTTAGTCTCAACTTGGGGCCAATTATGTATATTAATAAACTCTGGATTGTAATATGTTATAATTTTTATAAGTCTTGTATTAAGGAAACTCGCCTCCATATCATAATAATTTTCAATAAGTATAAAAATATGCAATGCCACAAATAAAAGTTTAAGATGAACTAAAATATTTTTCTATAATTGTTTGAGACAATGTTTGATTTTTTACAGTTGATACCACATCTTTGAGGTTACGAGTACGTAATAACTCGTCAACATGAACAATTTCTTGAAGCCCTAATGTTTCTACCTTCTCAAGCATGTTTACATATTTTCAAGCTGTAGAATAGCAAAATAGCATTGCTTTAGTAGCTATGCACAACCAAGCAGGCAAAGCTAGTAAGTACCAGTTTGGCACAGCTGAAATTATAAAAAAAGCAGCTATGAAAAAAGTTGTGGTGTAAAATGTGTTCGATAAATGTAAAAATAAGTGTTTCTTTTTAAAGTTTCAGTCAAAATAAGCAAAAAAATGAAAGCAGCATTTTGCTGCGTCTCAAAACCAGCTTTTTTTTCAAAGAAGGCGGATGAACAGTAAAATTTAATGAAACTTTCTTAAACCCAATTATACCTTCTTTCTCTTTCTCGCTTCCCTCATCGTATCAAATCATCGAATCCGATTGTTTGAGAGGACGAGGTCCCTCAGCGAGTCGATTTTGGCACTTGATGTAAGCTGAAGATATACGGGATGAAGGAATGACTGTTGATTACCAAGGTCGAATTCAGAGAGCTCCATTCATTGTCATAGAGAGACAGCTTGTGAAAACCCAGGTCAAATTCATCATCTCGAGCCTGGAGCATGCAGATCCGAACAACAATTTCTTTTCCGACGCCCCACGTCGAAGAAGCCCCGCCATTAAAGTTATTTAGACCCTAATTCCGGGATGATGGACCGTTAGTGTTAGCAGTGAAGGAGTGATGGCGCTTAGTCGAGGCTGTCCCATTGAGACCTTGCTGCGACGATGGCGCCGGAAGCTCTCTGTGGAGAAAAAGGCAAGGGTGCTGATTGCACTTGCTCGCCCTCCAATGATAGCATACCTTTTGGTTCTTTGACGGGTTGAATTGCTGCCCATCTAGTATGTGTGTTCGTGGCGGGAATTTCCATGGGGAATGTTTCCTGGCCGACGAGCACACAGCTCCCCGAGAGGTTGGCGCCGGTTGATGCTTTTTTGTCGGGCTTCTGCTTTACTGGCGGGCTTTGTCGGGCAAGGCCTGTCGGGCAAGGCTAAAAAAGAAGGACATAATTAACTTTGAAAGGTGCCTTTGTGAGGCCTTAGGTGTAGGCCTTGAGGCTCATGATCAAGATTAACTTTGAATTGCTCAGGCGTGCCACTACCATCTTCAGCATGGTAGATGTAGAACGGATGTTTGAGTTTTAATTATATGTGTTCGAGAGACTATGTTAGTTATTGACAGGTGCCTTTGTAGGGCCTTAGGTGTAGGCCTTGAGGCTTCCCGTAAGTAACTAACTTAGTACTCAAGCACATAAGGTTCCTTTTGTGAGTTATATGGTTCTTATAACCATTATACTTCTGACTACCTGAGCTCAAAGAGCAGAATGGATCAAAATAGGTGCCTTTGTGGGGCCTTGAATAGGCCTTGAGGTTTCCCATCATAACCCCTTCTATACTCAATGTTCTTGCCCGATGAACAGAATGAATCCAAATAGGTGCCTTTGTGAAGCCTTAGGTGTAGGCCTTGAGGCTTCCTATTAGAATTCATCCCGTACTCGAACGTTATACGGTCATCATAATATAACAGAAATAAAACCAAGTGGTAGGTCGATTACTTGCGCCCCAAGTAACTTCGGACTTCTTGTTACCAAAGCTTGTAGTGGATGGGTTAAGTCCACATCAGGTTCTTTTTTATGCCTTGAGGCCAATGACTTTTAGGGTGATCAAATCTTATATGCCCGAAGGCTTAGAACTTAGATCTGGCTTGAATTGTGAAGACATATTCAAATCGGATTCAAGCGCTGAGAGAGTTTTTTAAAAGCCATATTACTAGTAATAACTTGGATATAATTTGAAGTATACAACATATTGCTAAGCTAATGAATGAAAAGACAAAAACAAAGGAGGTCAGGCAAGGCTGATCGTCTTGCAACTTCCTATGTTTGTGGGTTAACAGAAGGTTTGAAGGCTTGGAAAAGGGGTTAAGAAATGAGTTTGCAGAAAGAAAATCGATACTACAGCAGGCGTTGAGCAAGGTAGCAGAGCTATTACAAAGGGTTTATCCCGAAATGGATGAAGGTTTGGGCTGACTACAGCTTCGTTTTGAAGGCAAATCTGACTTTTGAGTAGAGTTTGTGCTTTTGTTTGTTTGTTTGAGTGTCTTTGGCTCTGACCTCTCTTTCTCCTTTTATAGACATCTTGGCTTGGCCTCCTGTAGTAGCAACCTTGCCCGAATGCAGCTTGAAGGGTAGTGACTCATCAGCTATTTACTTGTACTGCCATTTAGAAGTACTTTTTGGGCTGATTAGCTGGCTGGTCTATACCACTTGGCCTTTGGGTAGGTGAGCAAGTGGTCTGCATGGCCTGCACCTAGTCAGAAACGGGCTTCTCCTGTCTTCTGGACTTTGGCTGAGTTTTGACTAGGCCTTCGGGTTCCTCTCCCTTTTAGGCTGTTCTTTGGGCCAACTTCCCCCGAGCGCAAAGTTTAAGTTTTGATCCAAACAGTGCCCTCTTCAATTGATATTTAGCCTGGAATTCCAGGCGCCAATATTAATTGAATAGCTGCATGCGTCTGCGCCTTTGCTCTCGGAACTTGTATCTTTTGATTGAGATTAACGTCACCCGGAGTCTCTCGATCTTCCCACGACCCCTGAACTACCTTCTGCTATTCCTATAAATTATGGTTCTCCCCACAAACCATCATCGATCTTATCTTTTATCTACTTCAAGTGTTTCTGCTTCCTTAGTTTTCTTCCAAAAAACTATGAAATGAGTTCTTCAGAATTTATGTGGGGTTTCTTAAAACTCCCTGTTCGTGAGAAAAAAGAGTTTTCGTCAGATAACTACTATCTCCAACACCTTTGGTCAAACACCCCGCTATCTCCAACACCCTTGGTCAGACGGTTTCCTCACGAAGGCTTGCCTTCCTGCTTGCCGTCGTGATAAATCAGGCTTCACCATCACACATAGTGGTAACTCTGCCTAAGGATCCCCTACCAGGCGCGTTTTGGCCGCACAACCCGATCACCTGATCGGGTCATATCCAGGGAGACATCGGAAAACCAGCTGAAAATAACATTGTAGAAGGAATCGAATGTAGTACTTTGGACTTGGATTAGTTTGTAAATATCACCAATTTGTCGAAATGAAATAAACATTATCTTAGCAACTTTTTGTTTTTTCTGTCTTCTTTTGAATGGTTTGGTGATCATACACTGCACCTTGATACCCCGAAGTCGGCTTTACCTTGCATCCTCCTTAATGTAACAGTCTCTAACATCCCATAATGTCGGACAATATTTTTTTAAGAATTTAACATTAATGGGATGTTTCAGCCCCTTCCCTTCAAGGTCTGCCAAGTAGTATCCCCCTTTGTTCAATACTTGACTAACAGTGAAAGGACATTCCCATGTCGGGCTCCACTTTCCAAAGCCCCTAAGCTGAGCTTCTAGAGGGAGGACTGTCTTCCATACTAAATCTCCCTCTTTGAAAGACTTCATCTTCACCTTTTTGTTATAAGCTCGAGCAACAGCTTTCTTCCCTTCTTGAATCTAATTCAAGGCTTCAATTCGGGCTACATCTAAGTCTTCAATTCCTTGACACATGGCTTCAACGTACTCTTCACTGTGTAACCCGAACTGATTCTGAATTCTGACAGAACTTACATTGATCTTCATGGGAAGTACTGCATCTTGCCCGAAGGTTAAAGCATATGGAGTTGTGCATGTTCCTGCCCGCCTGGAAGTCCTGTATGCCCACAAAGTGTTTCCCAACTTTTCATGCCATTTCTCCGGATTGTCCATCACCACTTTTTTGATAATGTTTACCAAAATCTTGTTGCTGGATTCTGCTTGGCCATTTGATTGTGGGTAGTAAGGACTGGACTGGATCATCTTTATTTTGTATTTGCTTGCAAATTCTTCAACTTCTTTTGAAATAAAAGATGGCCCTCGATCAGTCACAATAGTTTCGGGCACCCCAAATCTATGCAGAATCTTGGTCTCAATGAAATTCTTGACGGTGGCTGAGGTTATGGATTTCACCGCCGAGGCCTCTACCCACTTGGTAAAGTAATCCGTTGCTACAATGATAAAAGTGTGCCCCTTGCTAGAAGCTGGGTAAATCTGCCCGATGAAGTCCATCGCTCATCCTCGGAAGGGCCAAGGTTTAACCACTGGATTTAAAGGTATTGAGGGCACATGCTGGAGAGGTTCGTGTCTTTGACACTCTTCACAGCCTCGGGCATAGGATTTGCAATCCTTTTCCATGTCGGGCCAGAAATATCCATACCTTCTGAGCAACCACCTCATCTTTGTTCCGGCCTGATGGGCTCCACATACTCATTCATGTACTTTGGCCATCACTCTCATTGACTCTTCTTGGCCTAAGCATTTCAGTAGTAACCCGTTTGGAGTCTTTCTTAGTAGGTCTTTCGCCCATAAGACATACTTAGTTGCTTGCTGTCTATTTTTCTTGCTGGTGGGTGAAGAGGGATCTTTCAAATGATGGATGATGGGCGATCTCCAATCTTCAATCTCAGCTTCTTGAACCATTACATCCAGGCTGAATCCCCTTTCCAGAATGGAAGGAAGATTTCTCCTCTGAATCTCGACATTCATCCCATACATTCTCTCCTGTATTGGTATGCCTGAGGCCAATTGCGCCATCTCATTGGCTGCTAGGTTGGCTCCCCTGGGAACATGACTCACCGATATCTCAGAATCCCAATAACTCAACAATTATGTGGCCGCCAAATAGTATCTAGCTATGGTGATATGTCTGCACTTGAACTCCCCATTGAGCTGGTTTATTACCAATTCCGAATCACCAAACACCTCAACTTCCATTGCCCCCAGATCCATCAAGATTTCCAAACCAATTATTAAGGCCTCATACTCTGCCCGATTGTTGGTATTCCCTTGATAATCCAAGAAAAATGAGTAATAATGATAAATCCCTTGAGGGTTGATAATTACAATCCCAGCTCCTGAAGCTTTCTGAGTATAAGAACCATCGAAATACAGCTTCCAATGAGTAATCCATAAACTAACCACTCTTCTTATCTCCTGCTGGATCCACTCTTCTTTGCCCGAGATCCCCTTGCCTGGCGGGATCCAAACATTAGTAACTTCCAGGGTTCCCGGTATGTTGATTATCTCATCTCGAGATTCTTGATGCTCCGTCAAGAAGTCAGCAATTGCTTGGCCTTTTACTGCCATTTGGGGAACATACTGGAAGCTGAATTCAGATAATGCTAGAATCCACTTCCCAATCCTTCCTGTTAACATTGGTTTTGACAACATGTACTTTATCACATCTGTCTTGGCGATGATGTGCACGTGACAAGGTAACATGTAATGTCTCAGCTTATTGGCAGTAAAATACAAAGCCAAGCACAATCTCTCTACTGGGGAATACCTTGTTTCTACCTCGGTCAGAATTCTACTGAGGTAGTACACTGCCTGCTCTTTCCCGCCTTCATTATTTTGAGCCAGCAAACTCCCAATTGATTTATCTGAAGCGGAGATATATAGCTTTAAGGGTTTTCCCCTCTGAGGTGGTACTAATACTGGTGGAGAAGTCAAATACGCTTTGATACCATCGAAGGCCTCTTGGTGCGGTGGTCCCCACTCGAAATTCTCCTTATCCTTCAGTCTTAATAAAGGAGTCAACGGCTGGATCTTGCCTGCCAGGTTGGCAATAAATCTTTTTAAGAAATTAATTTTGCCCAGCAGCCTTTGAAGTTGCACTTTGTTGGTGGGTGAAGACAACTCCATTATTGCTTGAGATTTATTCTTGTCCACTTCTACCCCTCGTTGATGAACTAGGATTCCCAAGAAATTGCCCGCTCTTACTCCAAACGCACACTTCTTTGGATTCATCTTTAATTTGTGGACCCTCATTCTTGTCAGGGCCTGCCTGAGGTCTATCAGATGTTATTCTTCCGTCTTGGATTTCACCACGATATCATCAATATACACCTCTATATTATGGCCAATCAGATCATGAAAGATGGCATTCATCACTCTTTGGTAGGTTGCACCAGCATTCTTGAGCCCGAAGGGCATGACCAGATATTCATATGCCCCCACATGCCCAGGGCACCTAAAAGTTGTTTTATGTATATCTTCCGGAGCCATCTTTATCTGATTATACCCGGCATTTCCATCCATAAAAGATAAGACTTTGTTTTTTGCTACTGCATCTATGGAAAGATCTGCCATAGGCATAGGATATTCGTCTTTAGGTGTAGCGCCATTAATATTTTTGTAATCAACACAACATCATACTGCTTTTGTTACAGCTTTTAAAACGAGTACAATGTTGGCTAACCACTCCACATATTTGGCTAGCCTGATAAATCCGGCTTTTACGAGCCTTTCAATCTCTTCTTTGACCTTTTCTTCTATCTAATTCGACATCTTTCGTGGTGCTTGCTTAACCGGCTTATATCCTTCATTGATGGGCATTCTATGTTCCACCAAAGTTGCATCTAAACCCGGTATCTCAGTGTAATGCCAAGCAAAACAATCTCTGAATTCTTGCAAGAGACAGATAATTTGTGCCCGATCCTCTCTCTCCAATAAACCACTGATTTGTATTGGTCTTGGGTCCTCCTTTGTTCCTAGCTCAATAACTTCCAGAGGATCTTGGACCTCCGGTGGTGGCTTATCAAGTTCTGTACACAAAAATTTGACTAGCTTTGGGCTCTCGGGCAAGTTGTCTGGTTCATCCAGGTCATATATACACTCAGCCATTTGAATGGCCCTTTCCAATTCCTCTTGACAAGATTCCTCACTGCTTTTATCATGGCTGGTTGAAGCTCCCACAAGCCATTCTCTGCTCTTCTCTGTCTAAGAGCTCATTTTCTTGTCTTCTTTCTTTCCTATACACCAACAGTCGTTTAATCAGGAATCTGACTGCCATTAACTGATCTTTCCTTTTTTGTTCTATCATTGATGGTGTAGGGGTGTTGGGATAATAAAAGGTCTATCCCACTCCTCTCTAGTAAAGAGCATCTCTTGTTCTAGAAGCTTTTGGGCCGTCACCTTGGTAGGGCGGCCGTTCTCATCTGCTCCTAAACACTTCAAGATTCCTACGTTGGGATTGTAGAAACTTGCTTCTGCTATATTGGCTGTGGGAAGAAATGGCCGTGATTCGGCCTCTACCATCTCCCAAAAACCTGGCTCTTCTGCGCTTGCCTCATGATACACAGCAACTTGTTGATGTAGGGTGGAGGGTACAACAAGACTTTGGTGGATCCAATCTCTTCCAAGTAAGGCTCTATAGGTAGAGGTGCAGTTCACCACAAAGAACGCCAGCATGATCCGTTTAGACCCCAGATATACTTCCAAAGGCAATATCCCAAGAGTCTTGGTGATAGCGCCCGAGAAACTAGAAACTGTGAGGTCTGTAGGAATAAGATCCTCTGTGCCTCTCCCCAACTTTTTCATCTGCTTAGCTGGTAATACATTAACAGCTGCCCCTCCATCAATCAAAATCCTTCTAAAGGGTACCCCCTCCAAATGAGCTGTCACATATATGGGTTTCAGATGATTGGCAAGTGAAATGGTCGGGTGGCTGAACACCATTTTATCTGTGTAGATCCTTAAAGAACCCTCTTTGGATGCTTCAGATGATGCAGCTTTTCCCGACTCTCATTCTTCCGCTATCTTCATATTAATATGAGTCATCATTGGCTCAGTTGTTACATAATCCCTTTCCATGGCGGCGGGCTGATCAGGTTGGGCAACAAACATAGCAGATAGCACATATACCGTGTTTATATGAAAGTTGCTAGGCTCTGGCAATTCCTCTTTTTTGCTCCCAATCTGGTCCATGAACTCATCCAACCATGCCATAACATCTGGTGGAAGCAGTGGTTCTGGTGCCCCCTTGAGTTGATTCACATATGGACATGGTGTTTATTTTGGAACTTCCCCGAAGGGATCCCCTAATGATGAAGAAGGTTGTTTTTTCTCAAGGGAGATAGTTCCAAAGCAAATAGGCTGCTCTGCCTTCCATCCAGGAGTTGGCACCATAACCATATCTTCTTGAGCTCTCGTCAAGATTCTATATTTCCCAGGGTGCAGGCTTTGTGGCACATGATTTCCTTCGCATTCAATCTTGCTGTTAGCCCTTTCCACCTCCTTCTTACTTCTCTAGCGGAGCTAACTGCTCCCCCCAGACGATGTTTTCTCTAACTTTTGATTTTTGGAAGCTTCCAACGCTGCTGGGGTTTTCAAGGAATTCATGTAGGCTTTATGTTTCCTCTGAACCCTTCTGACCATGGAGGCTCCTATTTGCTTAACGGGCTGTCCATTCTTCCCGACCACATGCCATTTTCGCCCGAGGCGAGCAGGATTATCTTTTGTAACAGGGTTTGTTATCCTGTTATTCCGCCTGACCTCTCTTCCCATATGGCCGTACTGAGAGTGCCCTACACTTCTCTCTTTTGGCTTCTTGGCCTCTTTATCTTCTGCCTCCTCAGAAACTTCATGGTTACGAAATATTTCTGATAAAGCCCTTGGTTGGGAATCACTCCTAGCCACTGAAAGACACTTCGTGAGGTATCCATTCCTACAGTCCGCCGAGCCTTATCTTGTGCCTCTTTTCTCTTTTGCTCTTCATTCCTTCTGATTAGTTCATGATCGATGAAGGCTCATGTGGGTGGTATTTCGAGCTCACACTCGCATTGGCACTTACTGCACAGCACCCTTCCTTTGAATATGGCGGCTTTTCGATATTCGGGCAAGTTAACCACCCCTTTTATGGGTTTGTCAACCAGTCTTCTTTCTTCTTCTCTTTTTCCCTTCTCCGCCCAGGTCATACTGATCATATTTATAGGGGCCTGTGAGAAGGGATCTGTATGTTCATCCATCACCGCAGCTTCTTCTAGGTGATTGGTTTTAAGGCCCCCATCTTCCCAATCATTTTCTTCCCCAAGATGAGGTAAAGACGTAGGAATAGGTGGTCTTAAAACCGGGTCATCTTCTTTTCTCGAGCCTACAGAAGTGTTCTCCAGTCTTTGCAGCATGTGCAACAAAGCAGTTTGGAGATCTTCAGATCTTTTTGACATATATTGCTTTGATCAATGTATCCCACTGGGCGTGCCAAAACTATGTTCGTGGCGGGAATTTCCTTGGGGAATGTTTCCTGGTCGACGAGCACACAGCTCCCCGAGAGGTTGGCGCCGGGTGATGCTTTTCTGTCGGGCTTCTGCTTTACTGGCGGGCTTTGTCGGGCAAAGCCTGTCGGGCAAGGCCTGTCGGGCAAGGCTTGTCGGGGAAGGCTGAAAGAGAAGGACAAAATTAACTTTGAAATGTGCCTTTGTGAGGCCTTAGGTGTAGGCCTTGAGGCTCACGATCAAGATTAACTTTGAATTGCTCAGGCGTGCCACTACCATCTTCAGTATGGTAGATGTATAACGGATGTTTGAGTTTTAATTATATGTGTTCGAGAGACTGTTAGTTATTGACATGTGCCTTTGTAGGGCCTTAGGTGTAGGCCTTGAGGCTTCCCGTAAGTAACTAACTTAGTACTCAAGCACATAAGGTTCCTTTTGTGAGTTATATGGTTCTTATAACCATTATACTTCTGACTACCTGAGCTCAAAGAGCAGAATGGATCCAAATAGGTGCCTTTGTGGGGCCTTGAATAGGCCTTGAGGCTTCCCATCAGAACCCCTTCTATACTCAATGTTCTTGCCCGATGAACAGAATGAATCCAAATAGGTGCCTTTGTGAAGCCTTAGGTGTAGGCCTTAAGGCTTCCTATCAGAATTCATCCCGTACTCGAACGTTATACGGTCATCATAATATAACAGAAATAAAACCAAGTGGTAGGTCGATTACTTGTGCCCCAAGTAACTTCGGACTTCTTGTTACCAAAGCTTGTAGTGGATGGGTTAAGTCCACATCAGGTTCTTTTTTATGCCTTGAGGCCAATGACTTTTAGGGTGATCAAATCTTATATGCCCGAAGGCTTAGAACTTAGATCTGGCTTGAATTGTGAAGACATATTCAAATCGGATCCAAGCGCTGAGAGAGTCTTTTAAAAGCCATATTACTAGCAATAACTTGGATATAATTTGAAGTATACAACATATTTCTAGGCTAATGAATGAAAAGACAAAAACAAATGAGGTCGGGCAAGGTTTAACCTTGTTGGGCAAGGCTGATCGTCTTGCAACTTCCTATGTTTGTGGGTTAACAGAAGGTTTGAAGGCTTGGAAAAGGGGTTGAGAAATGAGTTTGCACAAAGAAAATCGATACTACAGCAGGCGTTGAGCAGGGTAACAGAGCTATTACAAAGGGTTTATCCCGAAAGAGATGAAGGTTTGGGCTGACTACAGCTTCGTTTTGAAGGCAAATCTGGCTTTTGAGTAGAGTTTGTGCTTTTGTTTGTTTGTTTGAGTGTCCTTGGCTCTGACCTCTCTTTCTCCTTTTATAGACACCTTGGCTTGGCCTCCTGTAGCAGCAACCTTGCCTGAATGCAGCTTGAAGGGTAGTGACTCATCAGCTATTTACTTGTACTGCCATTTAAAAGTACTTTTTGGGCTGATTAGCTGGCTGGTCTATACCACTTGGCCTTTGGGTAGGTGAGCAAATGGTCTGCATGGCTTGCACCTAGTCAGAAACGGGCTTCTCCTGTCTTCTAGACTTTGGCTGGGTTTTGACTGGGCCTTCGGGTTCCTCTCCCTTTTAGGCTGTTCTTTGGGCCAACTTCCCCCGAGCCCAAAGTTTAAGTTTTGATCCAAACAATGTGGATGACCCATTAGCTTCTTCTTTCGTCTACGTCCATTAGCTACGGATTCGAATCTCTTTGTGGCTATATACTTTGAACTGAAATTCAAAAACTTCGATTTTCCCCCTTTTTTCTTTTTCTTTTATTTTTCCTGAGTTTTTTCAAAATTGGTTGGATGGATTGGCAGATTGGAATCCGATTATAGAGTTGGAGAGATTCGAAATCTCTAAATTTCTTGCTCTCTCTCTCTCTTTAGGGTCGACGATTTTGGTGATTGGGAAGGGGGAGAGAACAGAGGGTTGGAGGGGAGGGATTTGGATCTTGAGCTGTGAAATCCGCCGGAGATTTTGGTGATTGGTAAAGGGAGTGAACAGAGGGTTGGAGGGGAGGGATTTGGATCTTTGAGCTGTGACCCGAAAATGATGAAGATTGAAGATGAAATTATAAATAAAAAATAAAACAAATTATTATATCACATTTAATATTATACCCTTTTAGTCATTTAACATAGCTACATCAGTTTTACATAAAGTTTACCAAACATTTGAACATTTTTTTTTTGTTAAAAGCACTTTTACAATAAAAGTTTATCAAACACTTAACTGCTTTATTTTACAGCTGATTATTTTTACAGCACAACATAAGCAGTTTTTTTAAAAAGCACATTTATACCAAACTAGCCCTAAGTAGCCTTTTTGTTTCTATAGCTTCACGCCCCATGCTTTAAACTTAAAGAGAATACATACATACATGCACTATATTTTAAAGATAGGTCAAAGACTATTTACTACCCTCATGTTTTGTGGTTTTCAATATTTAGTACATCAAGTTTTTTTCGTCTTAGATTCATACCTAAAGTGTAAATTTTGGGACAGTCTCATACATCCGTTAGTCAAACTGTTAAATCTGCCGTTAATTGTGACGTGGCGCCATGATTGGGCGCCACGTGTCATCCACGTTTTTTTTTTCTTCTTTCTTCTTCTTCCTTCTTCTGCAACTTTTTTTTTCTTCCTCCTTCCTCCTTCTTCCTTTCCCTTCTTCTCCTTCTTCCTTCTTCTTCCATCTCCTTCTCCTTCTTCTTCTTCTTCTTCCTCTGACATCAATTTTTTTTATTTTTTTCTTCCTCCTTCTCCTTCTTCCTTCCTCCTTCTTCCTTCCTCCTTCTTCCTTCCTCTTCTTCTTCTTCTTCTTCTTCTTCTTCTTCTTCTTCTTCTTCTTCTTCTTCTTCTTCTTCTTCTTCTTCTTCTTCTTCTTCTTCTTCTTCTTCTTCTTCCTCCTTGAATCTGGGGAAGATGAAGGATTTTTATTTTTTTTTGTTTTCTTCTTCTTCTTCTTCTTCTTCTTCTTCTTCTTCTTCCTCCTCCTCGAATCTGGGGAAGATGAAGGATTTTTTTTTTTTTTGAGGAAGATGAAGAAGAAGGAAGAAGGAGAAGAAGGAGGAAGGAAGAAGGCGAAGAAGAAGGAGAAAGAAGGAGGAAGAAGAAGAATGAAGAAAAAAAAAAGTTGTAGTTGGAGGAAGAAGAAGAAGAAGGAAGAAGAAGGAGGAAGGAGAAGGAAGAAGAAGAAAGAAGAAAGAAGGAAAAAAAAAAGAAAAAAAAACCTTCATCTTCCCCAGATTTGGAGGAAGAAGAAGAAGGAAGAAGAAGAAGAAGGGAAAGGAAGAAGGAGAAGAAGGAGAAGAAGGAGGAAGAAAAAAAAAACCTTCATTTTCCTCAGATTCGGAGGAAGAAGAAGAAGAAGAAGAAGAAGGAAGAAGAAGGAAGATGGAGAAGAAGGGGAAGGAAAAAGGAGGAAGAAAGAAAAAAAGCTGCAGTCGGTGGAAGAATAAGAAGAAGAAAGAGGAAGAAAGAGAAAGAAGAAGAAAGAAAAAAAAAAAAACTTCCCCAGATTCGGAAGAAGAAGAAGAAGAAGGAGAAGGACAAAGAAGAAGAAGGAAGAAGGAGGAAGGAAGAAGGAGAAGGAGGAAGGAAAAAAAAGTTGCAAAAGAAGGAAGAAGAAGAAGGAAGAAGAAGAAGAAGAAAGAAGAAAAGAAAAGAAAAAAATGAAAAAAAAAACGTGGATGACCCGTGGTGCCCAATCATGGCGCCACGTCACAATTAAGGGCAGATTTAACAGTTTGACTAACGGATGTATGAGACTGTCCCAAAATTTACACTTTAGGTATGAATCTGAGACGAAAAAAACTTGATGTACTAAATGTTGAAAACCACAAAATATGAGGATAGTAAACAGTCTTTTACCCTTTAAAGATTGGGTGTTTTTTTTACTGCTACACCTTGGATATTGACGTACTCCATTAATAGTTCTTTGTATTCTACAATTTTTAATAAGGATAACGAAGTAAAAAAAATATTTATAGCTACACATCTAGTAAGTAATAATCTCCCTAAAGTTTTAAAATCAATTTGGTTCCTACATCATGACTATATAAAGGTTTTACTGTACTAGAATAACCTCTAACAAGTGGTTAGTTTTCTTGTATTTTGTTTTTCTTGCTTTATGATATGTAAGGTTTTTGTCTCCCTGACTAGGTTTAACTTTTTTTTCATATCAATAAATTTCGCTTGTATTGTACGTCGAGGTTTTCTTAAAAATAATTTTAAAAAAAAACTATAGATGGCAAGTGGATTTTTACACGGTGATAAAAATGAGTTGAACCATTGTATGCCATTTGGTCCACAATATAGTTAAACCCTAAAACCAAAACCCTTGCGGATATGACGACCCATTCAATTCCAAGTCTTTAGCATATAATCATCAATTAACAGTCAAAACAACGAAACAAATAGATTTATATTGAAAAATCAAAGTCATACGAAAGTTGGTCAAAATTGATGCATATAAATAGCCCCATATTCCCCATCTATTCATTCATTCATTCCTTCAATCCTTTCTGTTTTTGACAGACAGAAAAAAGAAGCAAAATCTTTGATTTCCCTACAAAACCTTTTCTGTATCTTCTTTCATTCATTCCTTCCTTCTTCTACCGAAATTAAAAAGAAGCAAAATAATCTTTGTTTGCCCAACAAAATGAAGTTTCTAAAAATATTTTTGGTGGCAGTGTTTTTAGTGGTTTTTCTTATGAACATGCAATCGTCCGAAGCCTGCAGAGTGTTGCATGGGGAAGAAAAGTTTATGCATCAGATGAAGAATGATGTTTTGCATCAGATGGATCGTCCCTTCTTCCCTTTGATCAGGCAAATACTTAGGGGTAGTACCCCGTCCGGAGGTCCTAATCCGACCACACCTTGAAATAGTACCAATTCCAAAGATTCTACATCGAAGTGCAACCATCAACGAAAAGCACTAGCAGAATTAACTTTAAATCAAATTACATTTGATATATTTTCTTAGCAGTGAATGAGTACAGGAGAATGCCTGTCTAGCTATAGGTTTTTTATTTTTCCTTGCATGTAAAAATAAAGTGTATGCTTCACAATGCATATGAAGTTGACTGAATAAAACGAAGTATAGAATAAATTATTTATGTACTATTTTTTTTGGGCATGTATGCATCTGTAGCTCTAGCATGAGTTTATACCTTTTAATTTAGGATTGTGTTATTCACACACATTTTTTTACCTCTAACATATCATTGTTATTTTTGTCCATTAATCTTTTTCAATTTATTTTAATTCGACGGCCAGAATTAGGAAAGATTTGTGAGAGATAATAAAAAATGTGTGGCTCACTTTCCTTAATTTAACAGTGAGTTTAAAAGTAATTGTTATTTTATTGACAAGAAATTAAACTGCAGAATTGCGAAAATATATTACCTGCTCTGCAAAAACCTCTAACAATGTTTGCAGAGAGATACGTATTATACCTTATATGTGTGTATGCGCATAGTGAAGACTCTGCATCTGGTTTAAAATGCACCCTTGAGGCCAATCTTGGAGTGAGATGGCTCCACTGTCGCTTGGTGTTAGTATTTTGCACGTTATAACTTGATGGATAAGTAACACACGTGACAATATAACTATCACATCGAAAAAATTACTCATTCGGTATGGTAAAACCCTTTTAATTATACATGAGATCTAAAATTAATATGCATTGACGTGAGTCATGCGAGTGTTTTCTTTTTACAATGGCATGCAATATCATGAACGATAAACCTGTGGACCATCAAAATATATATCAAACACTTGGTGTGCGCTAATTGAATACAATTCATATGCTCCACCCCAATTGCGCATCACCAGGGAAGGAAAACCCAGAACCAGAAGAACTGCAGGAACCCAGAACTTCCGAAAGGACCAGAGGGGCAGAACCACCGTTCCTGTGCATGAGTTCGGACAAGGGGAGGGGCTTCTTTGTAGCTTCGCCCTTGCTCCTCATTGAGCTAGTTTGGGTTTAAACTAGTTAATGTTGTTTTGCATCATTTTAAAATTTGGAAATTATCAAGAAAATTTACATGGAAAAGAGATGATATGTAATGAAATAAGGAAAAGTTGCATGTCAGAAAAGTTGTGTCACAATTCAAGTGATGAATTTGCTTTGGTGAACAGTCTTTCTCTTTGATTCATTGTGTTTTAGATCAAACTCTTTTTATTTCTAAGTGTACATAGCTTAGAGTGGTATATTATCATTTTCATTTAAAAAAAAATTGTCACAATACATTACTCGAAATTATTGAGAAGATCTTTAATGTAACTGTTATATCACCACTTGACATGAATTACTAATCAACTCTTTGTTATAATGGCAATCTCACACATGCTATGTATGTAGGAGAAACATATCAAAAGAGAAGTGGGAGAAAAATATGGAAGAATTTTAAATAAAATCCTATTTTAATCTTATTATATTAAGGTTATTTATTGCAACTAAGGATAAAAAATGGGACTGTGGGGACATAAATGGTATTTTCAAAAAACAAAAAAAGAGTCTTACAGAATGTGTGCTCTAAATAATAGTAAAGAATCGCTCCGAGCTGAATGAAGGTATTTCCCTTGGCCTGGGAATTCGACTTGCCTTTTTCGCTTTTAGGACGCAGGGGGAACTTGAAGTTTGGCAGAAAATCCGAATCATAGTTAACAGTTTGAATAGAACTAGTGTCGTAGCCAAGAGAATCAATGGTCTAGTAGAAACGTCGTAAAATTCCAAACCATGTATGCTTCGTGGTCTTGAGTTTGAGGTACGAAGCTGGTAAAAACACATGATTTTTTGGTTGAAAGCTTTAGGAAGATGTCTGCTATTTGACTGAAGCCAGAAGTTAGGTGAAATGCCTTAGTTTCTACGGGCCTCATTAAGAATTAATCTTATCTTTTGGGATGTGAGATACCTCCAAATTTGGCAAAAAAAATATATGTAGACACACACACACACATATTTATAGACAACATTTAAATTAGTAACACCTTATGATTTTCCAAATTTTACGGGGATTTATTAAATAATAATTTATATTCGTTAAGACACTTTATTCTCTCTCCTAATAAAGCATGATAAATTATTTCAAGGTCAAATGGGACTTTAGCAACCAACGATAAATTTCAATTTTTTTGTCTGAGTATATGTCATGTCGTGAAAAAAAGGTTTGCATACTACAAACATTCAAACGTTTTATGGGAGAAACATATTGAAAAAAGATGGAGAAAAACGTGGAAGAATTCTAATTTAATTTAATAATTTAAATCCACAAAATTCCTATTTTAGTCTTGTTATATAAAGGTTATTTATCGCCACTAAGGAAAAATAGAATAAAATGTGGAGACATATGTGGTATTTAAAAAAAAAATTACAACCAAGTTTGTTTTCTTGATAATAGTATAAACAACAACCACGGCAAGTGGTCAAGTAGAAACATGGTAAAATTTCAACATGTATGCTCTGTGGTCTCTAGTTCGAGGCACAAAGCTGGTAAAAACACGAGTGATTTTATGGTTAATATTAAAAGCTTTTGGAGGAAGTGTGGTATTTAACTGTGACCAGGGATAGGCTGGACTACTTTTAGCCTTTTTGGGCTCCACTAAAAATTAGTCCTACCTTTTGAAATGTGAGATATCTCAAGCTTTGGCAAAAAAAAAAAAAAAAAAGGGGACATCACTAAATTTAGTAACTGCTTATATATGATCATATTAACAAATTTTCAAAATTTACAACGAGGACTTTTTACACCATAATTTATACTTTACGGCACTAAGTTATTCTCCTTATAATGCATGATACATTATTTCAAGGTTAAATGGGACTTTAGTGATCAAAGATAAAATTCAACTTTTTGTCCGAGTATAGGTCATGTCGTGTAAAAGGTTTGCATACCCAAATACAACAAATTTAAACATTCAAACTTTCAAGATCCTTATAAACGCTTCCCACCATGCTTTACTTCTCAGTTCTAATCGATCAGTTAGCGGAGCAAGCAAATGAATTGATCATTTCTCATTTTTACTATGATCATATATAATTTCGTGAGATCCAAAAAATGTTCATTTTAAGGGTATTTTATACTTTAACACCTCAGGTTTGAGGTCTATTGTAACCTCATACAACATCTTCAACAAAATTTATTTTCATATCCCACCTACTATTTTATTTCAATATAATACATCTGTTACATTTTTCATTCATTGGTCCGTTATAAGCTGATTGTGTCATGTGACTGCTATATTTGTGCTACGTGGCTAAATACTTAATGAAAAATTTACAATATTAAGTTAATTAATTAAAAATATATATAAAAAAATTAGAACCCTTCGTCTTCCACCGAACCGAACCCTCCCATCTCCTCTAATCTCCATAACCACAAGCGCACCACCCCTCCCAATCCCTAAAACCCAAAAAATAAAAAAATAAAAAAACAGCACCCTTCGTCTTCCACCCGACCCCCCATCTCCTCCAATCTCCATAACCACCAGTGCACCACCCCTCCCAATCCCTAAAACCCATCTTCTCCAAGCTCCAATTTCTCTTCACCTCCCCAACTCTCTGCAAGTGGTGGCTCATCGTGGCATAAACAACAACACATAATCTCAGCAGAAACAAAAAAATAAATTCAGATTTCGATCTAAAAAACTTGAGAGAGACTAATTGGATCTGAAAATATACGGGTTTCGGGTATAGAATCCAAAGGCCCAAGATAAAACAGCAAAAACCTAGAAATCAAAACTCAAAATTAAGCAAAAAATACGCAGCAATCCTTGGTGAAAAACCCCAACAGAGCCTCATTCCTCAAGAGAGAGAGAACTCAGAAATAGAATTTAAGCTCTCAGACTGCCTATGGTGGAAGTAGGCAAGCTGTTCGAGAAAATGGCTGAGAAAAACTCGGTGCCTTCGTCCCCATTTCGTAGGTGAAGTCAAGCGAGATCGACTTCGTCCCCATTTCAGTCCCCGATTCCACCGCGGTATCACCGAAAGTGGCGACGTCGGCGGCACCTGGGAGTTCGACTTCCGGGGTTTTGACGAGGAAGTTGACCCCAATTTCCCAGAATCCATCGCCCTCCTTAAAGCCAACGGCTTGGATCTCGATAAACTTTGGAAATTCGGCATCGATTCAGAGATTTTTGTAGAAGGTTTTGTTGGCTCCAGCTCCTCCACCGAGTTCGCAAATTGATTAAAGTCAGCACAGAAAAAGGAGCGGCTCAGAAGAATTGGGTATGAGAAATTTGTAAGCACAAATTGATTAAAATCAAATCATCAGAGTGGTGCATGATTTCTTCAGGGGTGGGAGAGGATGAACCTCCTGCGTTAGATGGGTTGAGAAAGATAAGTTTTTTATTTTTAATTTTAATATTTTAAAATTTTTATTAAGTGTTTAGTCACGTGGCATAAATATGACAATCACATCAGTTTTTAACAGATTAATGAATAAAAAATGTAATAGAGGTTTTATATTGAAATAAAATAGTATGTGATGTATGAAAGTGAAATTTTTTGAAGATGTTGTATAAGATCGTAATAGACGTTAAACCTAATGGTTAGCTCTAATTTAATTATGTTTTCCATCAAAAGGAGGTGGCAGATCAAATCTAGTCGCTGGAAAAGTTCTCTCTCCGACCAATTAGAAGAAGAAAAAAAGCTGACGGATGCTAACCACAAAAAATGTTGCCGGCATTGGATAAGACGGCTGCGCTAAAGTGCACCAAAATGGTGCTGCTGTTTTCCTGAGAAGAGGACCGCCGTCAACTTTGGAAAAGAAGACTGCCGTTTTGCAAAGTATATCAATCCAAGAAGAACTCCAAGTTGTTCATCTTCAACGACTCGGATTTACTCGTCAAGAATCTTCTCGGCGCAGCAAATCTCTACATAGGTACGAAGGTGCTGAAAAGTGATCTTTACGGGAAAAGTCGAAATCTACCAGTCAAGGAATTTTCTCATCACAACATGTCTTCACGTAGATATGGAGGTGCCGGAAAATGGTCTTTACGGGGAAGGTCAAAATCTTCTGGTCAAGGAATTTTCTCAGCAAAACATGTCTTCACGTAGAGACGAAGGTGCCGGAAAATGATCTTTACGGTGAAGGTTGAAATCTTCTGGTCAAGGAATTTTCTCAGCACAAAATGTCTCCACATAGACACGGAGGTGGCTGATCAAATCCAGTCGCTGGAATCGTTTGAATTCTAAACAGAAGGCACTTCAAATGGATGTCGAAGTGAGGATAGTGAAGTAAAACTGTTTCCGTAAATGAACCAAATAATGGTTGACAGTTTCAATGTCCAGACAAGAGTTTCAAGTTCGGAGCTGCTCAAGGATGAGTCCTCGACACAAACTGATGAGCGGAAACCTAGAACACTTAGGGTACATAAAATTGTAGCTCAAGAGTCTAACGTTTCCATAACAGACAACGATAAGGTTATTCATACATTCTCGATTCAAACTCAAGGCGGTGATGCCGAGCAATTAAAGGAGAAGCTGGTGGCCTCTGTATCGAAATGTTCTGACTGTAAAGTTGTTTCGTAAGTTATTACATGTATCTTTATGCATCTGCCCTATATAAACGTGAGTTTTCTTGTTGTCGAGTAACTATAGAGTGTCTTTATCCCGTGACGATTTGTTATATAACTTCAAATTCATATTATTGTACGAAGTTATTTGTTAATATATGAAAAACAGCTCTTTGTAATTTTGAACATGTTTGGAAGATCCACTGAATGGTTGCTATGGATTTATCTCTCTACGTCGCTTTCTTTGGAAGGCTTCTGAGTTTACTGTTTTACAGTTTATGCATGCATGTTTATATGAATTGGCCAGAGCCAGCCCTCAAGTAAGGGGAGATTCCTACACGTGACTTGGTCAAGTGATGCGTGCTACACGGTGATGTGGATATATCATGGTTACACCCAAGTTTTTATTGTCATACGATTTGCTATTCAAACTCCATAATTTAAATGGAATTGGGTTGGATTGATAAATATGTACCCCTTTTTATTGGGGATGCGGGGAACCTTTGGTCATGGCTTCTCTGCAAGTCAAGACTCATAAACAGCTCAATCAAAATCAAGACAAAGGGAATTTGTTTTCAGTCATGTTAAAACCAGCTGAGGAGTGTTAGACAAATAGGAAAGTAGTTAGACTTAAATTGTAATTGTACTCCTAACTTGTAGGAGGAATCCTTGCTGCTCAAGAAATGTATTTGTATATATATATGTACTTTCACGTATCAATGAGAATATACAATTCAGCCATATATTATTTTTCTACATGGTATACAGAGTAGGTTCAAAACCCTAGCTCTATTTTTTTTTTCCTTTTTTTTTTCGGCCGACATCTCTGCCGTTCCTTATGGCCAACTCTTCTTCCTCCGACGGCCCCTTTTACATTCATCATTCAGACCACCCAAACCTTGTTCTTGTCTCCAAAAAATTAAATGGTGATAATTATACCTCTTGGGCTTGTGGCATGCAGATTTCCTTGAGTGCCAAGAACAAGCTTGGTTTCATCAATGGCAATGTTCAGGAACCTTCTTCCTCCGATGATTCTGATGCTCACGCGGCTTAGCGTCGTTGCAATGACATGATTCTTTCTTGGCTTCTTCATTCCTTGGAACCTGATCTACAAGAATCCTTTCTTTTTAACACCACTGCTAAGGATGTATGGGACGAGCTTCATGAACGATTTTCTCAGAGCAACGCGCCTCGCATCTTCCAACTCAACCGTGAGCTTGCTATAATTTCTCAAGGATCCTCTTATGTCTCTGCTTATTTCACTCGCTTCAAAGTTATTTGGGATGTGCTTGCCTCTTATAGTGACGGCTGCACGTGCTCTTGTGGCACCAAGTCTGAACGACAACACCTTATGCAGTTCCTCATGGGTCTTCACGACTCTTTTTCTGCTGTTCGTGACCAAATCCTCTTGATGAATCCTTTACCTATTGTTCCTCAAGCCTGTTCTTCTGTTTCTTAGGCCGAGAAACAAAGATCTTTGGGCTCTGTCCGTCCCACCGACTCTCTCGCTGCCATGGTTGTCCGCAATTCTTCCCGCACCTCCTCAGACAGACCTTCGCTCCATTGTACCTATTGCAACTACGATTTCCATACTCGTGAGACCTGTCATAAGTTGAATGGTTATCCCGTTGGCCACCTTCTTCATGGACAACCCTAGCACCCACCACGCCGCGCATCCACATCTGGCAGCTTCTCTCGCAGCAACACTGCTGCTTCTTTTGCCCGCAGCGCCCCAATGCCTTCACGGCCTTCTAGGAGCCTCCAGCTCTCTTCAGGCAGTAACTCCAGCACCTTCACACCGCGCTCTTCACCATTTGCCCATCAGGTGCACATCTCTCCCAGCCTTCACGACCTGTAGTTAGCCATGCCCAATATATCCACTGATCAATACACTCGTCTCCTTGTTGCCCTTGATGATTCCGCAGCCTCGTCGTCTTCTCCTCAAGCATATTACTTCCTCATCTTCCAATTTGGTTCATACTTCTGCTTCACCTTTGTCGCCCGTCTCCTTGCCTAGTGGTGCCACGGCTCCAATCACTTTAATTGGCACTCTTCGCTTAAATTCCTCAATTGACTTGAAGGATGTTTTATATGTTCCTAATTTTAAAGTGGACCTTTTATCCGTTGGTAAGCTTATAGATGGTTTATCTTGTTCTGTGACCTTTTTCCCGTCTTGGTACATTTTGCAAGACTTGGTTTCGAAAGCGACGATTGGTGTGCGTAAGCGACGTGGCAACCTTTACTACCTCGTGGCCTTTGCCTCTCTCCCCTTCCGCCAACCTCTATGCAACGTCATCACCATACTCTCCTCCCTCTGGCATAGGCGCCTCGGTTATCCCTCTTTTGCTCGTTTACAAGTTTCAACATCTAGTATTCTCACATGTTCTTTGGGTTCTAGTCATGTTCGTGATGTTTGTCCTTTGGCGAAACAAACTCGTCAATCTTTTGGTTTATGTTCAATTTCATCGACTTTTCCTTTTTCCTTAATTCATTGTGATATTTGGGGTCCAAATCGTCAACCTTCTCTTACTGGCACTCATTATTTTTTTTACTATTGTGGATGACTTTTCTTGTTTTACCTGGGTCTTCATGATGAAGCATAAATCTGATACTCAACAAATTCTCAAACATTTTTTTGCCTATGTTCTCACCTAATTTAACACCACCATTAAAACCATACGTATCGACAATGGCGGGGGAATTTTATTCTCTTCGCCATTTTTTCTCTGAACATGGGGTTGTTTTTCAAACTTCTTGTGTTTACACACCTAGGCCTGGCAATTCCTGACACGACCCGATAACCCGACACGACACGACACGAAATTAACAGGTGTTCGAGTCGACACGATAACGAAACGGGTCGTTATCGGGTAACCCGATAATCACCTGTTAAGATAACGGGTTGGTTCGGGTATACACGTGGGTAACACGATACACGATAAGTAGAATATTAATTTAATAATTTTATAACCCTAAAAAATTACTATAATAATTATATATATATATATATATATTAAATTAACTATAATAATTATAATAATTATATATACTATAATAATTATACCCCTAAAATATTAACTATAATAATTATATTTATATATATATTAAATTTTAAATTAAATTTTATACCCCTAAAAACTATAATAATTATACATACAAAATAAATAGATTCAAATCTACTTAATAAATAAATAAATATATATATATATACACACACACACCATTGAACTTCATGGGATACAAATTATACGAAACTAATTTCAATGATCCAACCGTCAAACTTGTTTGTATATGCTTCGAGATCGCATCAACAAAAAATTACAAAAAACAAACATTCACAGATCAAGTAGCGAGACAAAACTTTTCTACGGTTGTAAACAAAAAATCACGATTTAACGATTATTTTAACTCCGATTTTGATGATTTTTTTACAGCTACACTCCTTGACCCTATATGAATACAATGAAAGAATTCGATTTTCAATTTAAAATATTTACACTAGTGGATACCACAAAATCTTATGTTATACTTGATGAAAGTATGAATAAACTCTTAAGTGTTAGTGAATCTATTGTTTTGATGGGATACGCATTCTACGAAACTAGTTTCAACGATCCAACCGTCAAACATGTTTGTATATACTTCGAGATCGCATACACCAAAAATTGCAAAAAAAAACTTTCAGAGATCAAGTAAAGAGACAAAACTTTTCGACGGTTATAAACGAAAAATCACGATTTAACGGTTATTTTAACTCCGATTTTGATACTTTTTTACAGCTACACTCCTTGACCCTATATGAATACAATGAATGAATTCGATCTTCAATTTAAAATATTTACACTAGTGGATACCACAAAATCTTGTGTTATACTTAATGAAAATATGAATAAACTCTTAAGTGTTAGTGAATATATTGTTTTGATGAGATACGCATTTTGCGAAACTAGTTTCAACGATCCAACCGTCAAATTTGTTTGTATATGCTTCAAGATCGCATACACCAAAAATTGCAAAAAACAAACATTCAGAGATCAAGTAACGGGACAAAACTTTTCGACGGTTATAAACGAAAAATCACGATTTAACAGTTATTTTAACTCCGATTTTGATGATTTTTTACAGCTACACTCCTTGACCCTATACGAATACAATGAATGAATTCGATCTTCAATTTAAAATATTTACACTAGTGGATACCACAAAATCTTATGTTATACTTAATGAAAATATGAATAAACTCTTAAGTGTTAGTGAATCTATTGTTTTGATGAGATACGCATTTTGCAAAACTAGTTTCAACGATCTAACCGTCAAACTTGTTTGTATATGCTTCGAGATCGCAGACACCAAAAATTGCAAAAAAACAAACATTCAAAGATCAAGTAACGGGACAAAACTTTTCGATGGTTATAAACGAAAAAATCACGATTTAACGGTTATTTTAACTCCGATTTTGATGATTTTTTACAGCTACACTCCTTCACCCTATATGAATACAATGAATGAATTCGATCTTCAATTTAAAATATTTACACTAGTGGATACCACAAAATCTTATGTTATACTTGATGAAAGTATGAATAAACTCTTAAGTGTTAGTGAATCTATTGTTTTGATGGGATACGCATTCTACGAAACTAGTTTCAACGATCCAACCGTTAAACATGTTTGTATATACTTTGAGATTGTGTACGCCAAAAATTGTAAAAAAAAAAAACATTCAGAGATCAAGTAACAAGACAAAACTTTTCGACGGTTATAAACGAAAAATCATGATTTAACGGTTATTTTAACTCCGATTTTGATGATTTTTTACAGCTACACTCCTTCACCCTATATGAATACAATGAATGAATTCGATCTTCAATTTAAAATATTTACACTAGTGGATACCACAAAATCTTATGTTATACTTGATGAAAGTATGAATAAACTCTTAAGTGTTAGTGAATCTATTGTTTTGATGGGATACGCATTCTACGAAACTAGTTTCAACGATCCAACCATCAAACATGTTTATATATACTTTAAGATCGCATACACCAAAAATTGCAAAAAACAAACATTCAAAGATCAAGTAACGAGACAAAACTTTTCGACGGTTATAAACGAAAAATCACGATTTAACGGTTATTTTAACTTCGATTTTGATGATTTTTTTACAGTTACACTCCTTAACCCTATATGTACACAATGAATGAATTTGATCTTCAATTTAAAATATTTACACTAGTGGATACCACAAAATCTTATATTATACTTGATGAACGTATGAATAAACTCTTAAATGTTAGTGAATCTATTGTTTTGATGGGATACGCATTTTACGAAACTAGTTTCAACGACCTAACCATCAAACATGTTTGTATATACTTCGAGATCGCATACACCAAAAATTGCAAAAAACAAACATTCAGAGATCATGTAACGAGACAAAACTTTTCGACGGTTATAAACGAAAAATCACGATTTAACGATTATTTTAACTTCGATTTTGATGATGTTTTACAGCTAATCTCATTGACCCTATATGAATACAATGAATGAATTCGATCTTCAATTTAAAATATTTACACTATTGGATACCACAAAATCTTATGTTATACTTAATGAAAGTAAGAATAAACTTTTAAGTGTTAGTGAATCTATTGTTTTGATGGGATATGCATTTTACGAAACTAGTTTCAACGATCTAACCGTCAAACGTGTTTGTATATGCTTCGAGATCGCATACGCCAAAAATTGAAAAAAACAAACATTTAAAGATTAAGTAACGGGGACAAAACTTTTCGACGGTTATAAACGAAAAATCACAATTTAACGGTTATTTTAACTCCGATTTTGATGATTTCTTACAACTACACTCTTTGACCCTATATGAATACAATGAATGAATTTGATCTTCAATTAAAAATATTTACACTAGTGGATACCACAAAATCTTATGTTATACTTAATGAAATTACGAATAAACACACTAGTGGGTCACTTTCATTAAGCTTTGAGTTCCATTGGCAAGGTTTAAACTTTTGAGAAAGACTTCACAACCTTGAAAACAAAAACGCTTTCATTTTGCATATCCTTGCACATTTAATATTTGTAATAGATTAATAGTGTATGGATGTATTTTTTATGAGGCTCTTATATTCGAGTGTAGATGTAATACTTAAACGACAAATGTATTTTAATGTTTTGAAGTAATATTTATGTGACAATGTGTGGTATGTGCAAATTTAAGAAAAAAAAAATATTTTTCTTAACGGGTCATAACGGGTCGGGTCACTTTACCCGTTAGGTAAAGTGACCCGACCTATTAAGGACCCGTTAAGATAACAGGTGTGACACGACATGACCCGTTAAGATAACAGGTGTTACACGAAAACGACACGAACCCGACTGACACGACCCGTTTGCCAGGCCTATACACACCCCAGCAAAATGGCGTTGTTGAACGCAAACACAGGCACCTCCTTGAAATTGCTCGGGCCTTTCGGTTTCAATCACACCTTCCCTTCAAGTTTTGGGGCGAATGTATACTCACTGCCGCCTATACCATCAATCGTCTTCCTACCCGCCTTCTCAATAACAAAACACCTTTTGAAGTCCTCCACAATAAACCTCCACTATATGATCACTTTCGTGTTTTCGGTTGTTTAGCCTATGCCACATCCGTTCTTCCGACCACTAAGTTCTCTCCTAGGGTTCATCGTTGTATCTTTATTGGTTACCCTGCTGGTTAAAAGGCTTATAAACTCTATGACCTTGACACATATCGCACCTTCACTAGTTAGGATGTCATCTTCCATGAGGACTCTTTTCCTTTTGCTTCCCCTCCCACTACACCTGTCATAAACCCCTCATCCCACAACATCTCCCTACCCATTCCTCCCTTAATGGATGTCCCTTTTCCCATCTCCCCGGGCCCTACACCACCACCCCCTCCCTCATTACCTATTATTTTCCCCCCTTCTGACCCAATTCCCAGCACCGCCCCGCATGATTCCCTTCCCCCACCCACGGTCCCACCCGCTCCCCCATCCATGCCCTCATATACACCCTCTCCATCTCTCCGTGTGTCTTCCTGCTCCCATGCACCCCCACCTTACTTAAAGGACTACGTTTGCTCGCAGGTGATTTTGCCCCCACACCCGTCCTCGTTTTCGCCACCAGGTTTTGTCAAAGGTACGCGGTATCCCCTCTGTAATTATGTTTCTTATCATTGTTTATCTCCACATCATCTTTCATATATCTACTCTATGAGTTGGGGTGTCGAACCATCTTCTTTTGCAGAGGCTGCCATTGATCCTAACTGGCGTCGATCACTGTACGCTATCTTTTTGCCCTTGCTGCTAGTCAATCTTGGTCTCTTTATCAACTTGACGTCAATAATGCTTTCTTGCATGGTGATTTAGATGAGTAAATCTATATGTCTCATCCTCTTGGTCTTCGGCGACAGAGGGAGAATCTTGTGTGTCGCCTTCACAAGTCTCTTTATAGTCTCAAGCAGGCTTCTCGTCAATGGTTTGCCAAGTTCACTAATGCCATTCTTTTTGCTGGGTTTCAACAATCCAAAGCTGACTATTCATTGTTTAAGAAAAAGTCAGGTATTTCTTTTACAGCCTTGCTCATTTATGTGGATGATATTGTGATAACAGGCAATGATGTGGGTGCAATTGCTTCTTTGAAACTTTTTCTCCACAATCACTTCCGGATTAAGGATCTTGGTGATTTAAAGTACTTTCTGGGGATCGAGGTTTCTCAGTCCAAACATGGCATTTATATTTCTCAGCGTAAATATGCATTAGAGATTCTCAAAGATTATGGCTTCCTGGGAGCACGACCCATTGCCTTTCCTATGGACGATACAAAACTATCTGACAAAGGGGAACTCTCAAGGATCTTGAAAAGTATCGGCGTCTAGTAGGATGGTTAATTTATCTCACAATAACTCGCCCATATATCACCTACCCTGTGCATGTTCTAAGTCGGTTTATGCATGAGCCGTGTACTCCTCATATGGATGCTGCACTTCGAGTTGTTCGTTATTTGAAGTCTACTCCGGGTCAAGGCTTACTATTCCGTTCTAACAATCAAATCAAGTTGACTGCTTTTTGTGATTCTGACTGGACGGGTTGTCCTATTACTCTTCGGTCGACTACTGGCTACTGTGTTTTCTTGGGAAATTCTTTGATTTCATGGCGGACAAAGCGACAGAAAACTGTGTCACTTTCTTCTGCTGAAGTGGAATATAGAGCTATGTCGGGTGCTTGTTGTGAGATAATTTGGCTGCGCTTTCTATTGAAAGATTTGAACGTTCCCTTCACTACTACAAATTTTGACTTTACCTACAAAACTACTTTGTCGGCAAAGGCCAAAATTTGTCGGCAAAGAGTCTTTTCCGACGAAAAAATTTGTCGGCCATTTTGTCTCGCAAAGCATGTCGCCTAAGAGTTTTCCCTACAAATTGTGGTATTTTGTCGGCTAAGGTTCAAATTTTACCGACAAACAGTTTTTTGTCGGCATTTCCATGTGTCTCGACAAATATTTTCGTCGGTAAAAGGCATTTTAGCCGACCAATAGTACTTTTAAGCCAACAAAATATGTTTGTCACCATGGATATTTCGTCGGCATAGTCTTCTCTGTCTTGACAAAACTGGTTTCGTCGGGAAGGACATTTAATTTATAAAAAAAAAATTTAATAATTACTTTAATGCTCAACAACTACATAAACATGTCAAAATACAATACACAGTTGTTAAGAAATAATACTTTATTGATTGATAAATTTTTAATGTACATCTAGAGTGCTTATACGAAAGCATATGTTACACAATAATATTATCCTACTGTCATTCCTCAAAATTGGCTGCCATGTAGCATCACAAAACATCATGCACCTGCAAAATAAATGTTACAAAACACAAACATAACCAAATAGGTGCAAAGTAAATGTTACAAAACACAAACAATAACCAAATAGTTAGAAGGCTCATTGAAAATGTGCACCAACCTGGCCACCACGATTCATTTGTAGCGCAATGGGAAAAAAGAGTTTCAGTTCTTGCACCAGTGTGATTCAACGACAATCAATAATCAACACCCGCCTTGTATAATATCACCAAAATGGACACGCGTGCAACAAAAACGACAATCAATAACCAACACAGCATGATACCACCAAAATGAACACAAGAGTGCAGCAAAACTGATTTGAATAATGTGATAAGTAAGGAAAAAGGCTAGGCCAACCTTTGCAAATTGTATTAGTGGAGCACTCGGGTCCCAGGTAGTAGTCATCAAAATTTTCGGGTCTCTTTGAGATGCGTTTGCATACGTATTGTTGATGTGACCTTGGGACTGAGATTCAGAAATGAAAGCCATGAAGAATCAACAGCATAACTTGATGAAAAACTAAACAATTACATGTTCAAATTATCACCAGATTACACAAGACTTTACGACAGTGATACATTATAAACAAAAGAAAAAAGTAACTTTCATATATAACTGATCATATATACGTTATAGACTAGAGAGATAACGAACCTTCTAGAGCTTCTTTGATCTTGCGCTTCTTCGCATAGAGCAGGCATTGTTTGCCTCCCAAGCTCTTTCTGTACAAGTACTATTTTTATGGAAGATTAAATAATGCCAAAGAAACACCAGTGAAAAATGAATCCAAATCACCAAACTGAATGTGTGCCGTTACTAAACATTTCTACACAGGCTGGGATTAAAATCTAACCAGTTAATGATGAAAGAAAGTTAAATAGTTACTAAACATTATTGACTTGAAAATGAATCATGTACCAAATGACTGGTGGTTGTCAAAACAACGAGAAAAATATACCCCGAGAACAATAAAGGATTGCAACAGAAGAATTGGACCACATATCAAATTTTTCATGAAATATACAGCCCAGTTGTAGAGATATCTACTACTAGAATATTAATTTGATTAAATATTGGAACTTTAAAAGCAATAAAAACCAGGGAGAGTAATGGGAAAATGACCGATTTCTCATAGCGGTCACCCTCAGAGGCGGTGCGGATCTCAGAGGTGTAGGCCAATCTGTGCTCATTGTTCTAGTATGATTCTTGCTCATGTCTAGCATTAGACATAATCAAACTACTCCGACATGCAAGAAAATGCAAGGGATGTCATCAATGTATTTAGGATAAACATAAGGCAGAGGAAAACAAAATATAAAAATATATTCTCATCACAATCAAACTTACCTGCAGAAAGCTCATTGCTCATAGTGTTCTGCACAATAGAGGGACAATTCAGATTTTTTTTACTTACTTATTTGAGATCCTAGCCTCCAACACAGTTGATTTGATCAATAATCTAAATAACACGCATAAATCAGAAGCAAATTATATAAAATGAAGATAGAAGATAAATTAATACCACATAAGCATTGCCAAATTGATGTTCTCGTTTAGGAATTAATAATAGACAAAAAATGAAAAAGATTAAAAAACAAAAACACAAATCCTAGAAGCAAAATATCATATAACCTTAACCCGACAACTTCATTAGTAACATGACCCTAATTTCAATTGATTAAACATAGGAATTGATTGATGTGGTGCAAAGACTCACAATTGATTATGACTATAAAACCATAACTGCATTTTGATTGCAGTTTCTCAGAAATAAAAGTTAAAAGTAATTAAAATTCAAAAAGTAGACTAATCATCCTCAAACCCAGGCAGCCCAGAAAGAAATTACAAACCTAACTTAGATTCTCAACCAAATTCATTACCTAAAATCCCTCAAAATTACAGTGGTAGAACAAATCTAAGAAAAGCACCATAAAATTGAAACTAACCAAAAAGCTACGGGGAAAGAATAGGGTAGATAGAGATTGAGAACTTACCCAAAGTTTTAGAGAACGAAATGCAGAGAAGCACCCGGCATTAGAAATTTCAAAACTAGAATGGTCGGGCACTTCGACGGTAACGCGAGCAGACGAATCGACAGCGATGTCGAGCACACGAAGTGACGGCGATGTCGGGCATACGGAGCGATGGCGATGTCGATGGAGCTCGATTGGAAGACAGAAAGTTACGATTTCAAAGAGAAAGGGAGGGGTGGGCTATCGACAATTAAGATTAGGGTTCAATGAAAATACAATGATTTTTATAGGGGGAATTTTTCGATAAAAAGAAGAAGCGGGTGAATCAAAAAGACCAAAAAACAAAAGGCGCGAGAATAAATTAGTCTGTTCCCATCTTCTGATTGTCGACAAACCTGCATGCTTTCCCGAGGGTTATTTTATTTGTAGGCATAAATATTTTTCGCCGACAAAAATATTGTCGGCACAAGTTCAACAATTATGAGCCTACAAATTAAAATTTTCGTCGGCGAATGAGTCTTGTGGCGACAAAATTTTACTTTGTCGGCTTAGAATTTGTCGGCAAAATAATATTTTCTAGTAGTGCTTAACCGGTCCATCTGATCTATTTTGTGACAATCAAGCAGCATTGCATATAGCTGCCAACCCTGTTTTTCATGAACGTACTCACCACATTGAGATGGATTATCATTTTATACATGATAAGATTGTTGATGGCACTATAACTACCAAGTATGTTGGTACGGCACATCAGTTGGCAGACCTATTTACGAAGCCTCTTGGGAAGGAGAAATTTTCAACCATGTTACGCAAGTTGGGCGATCTTGACATTCACTCTCCAACTAGAGGGGGAGTGTTAGACAAATAGGAAAGTAGTTAGACTTAAATTGTAACTGTACTCCTAACTTGTACGAGGAATCCTTGCTGCTCAAGAAATGTATTTGTATATATATATACTTTCACGTATCAATGAGAATATACAATTCAGCCATATATTATTTTTCTACAACGAGTGACACCTATTCGCCTACTGTGTTAAAAATATTGTTTGAATTTGACTCTCCGTATTATGCTTTCCTCAGGGCTTGCATCAACCACCAAAAAGTTCACTTTTTAATTCTTTGGTTCTATTTGCCTTGTAATTCAAGGCGGATTCTTGCATATGTCCTTGTCGGGTGTATTCTCCGTCTAAGTATAACGCTCATCATATCTTTCTCGTAGACAACTATTAAAACTTGACCAATTGCTTTACACCCAAACTACACTGTGCGACACTGTTTGGCGTTCAAGTTAGCGTGTATTGTTTCATTACATATGGACCACCATGCCATGGTTTAACCTTCAAGTTCCACTGGCCCAAGTCAATCTCAAGCTCCGAATTAATATTATAGCTTAGGTACTAGGCGAAGGCATGAACAATTTGAAATTTATAGAGAGCTGTATATAACAGGTCTTACCTCCACCACACTTCATCTTAGATTCCATTTCCTTATTACATACTACTGTGAAAACTCATTTTCACTTTCCAAAGCAATTTTCTCGAAAATGGGTCTGTAAAACGTTACCACACGAACCGTAAAGTTCCATATGGGTATCAAAGATGAGGTTCTGTTACAGGAGGACTTTGTTCTCAACTCTTTTTGTTGTTCTTGTTCTGTTTTCTTGCCTGAAAGTTGGAGAAATGAGGCAATTGAAGGCAGAACAATGGGCTAGGAACCATGGTGT
Source organism: Malus sylvestris (assembly GCF_916048215.2). Taxonomy (NCBI): domain Eukaryota; kingdom Viridiplantae; phylum Streptophyta; class Magnoliopsida; order Rosales; family Rosaceae; genus Malus; species Malus sylvestris. The sequence goes on along the minus strand of NC_062264.1, from coordinate 32,781,507 downwards.
TGTACTTGTGTTTCGGTCCCTCCAGATGGGTCGACCGCCACCAACTGGCCCTAATCCCAGCACCCACATCCCCGGCCGCAGCTCAGGTGTTTGCACCTGAATGAGATGAAAATAGCTTTACCACTTAGTGCATGAAGCCTTCTTGGCCATGCCATTCCTCACCCTACTAATACCGAGAATTAACGTTCCGGCCGGCACTATTGAGACTAAGAAACGGGAGCAACAGATGTTATAAAGTTCAAAATGTGAATAATGTTTAGCTAGATTAGCATCCCTGCGGTAGAATTCATGTATAATAACCCATTTTTTTCATTATTTTTGTTGGTCAATTGGCTAAAAAGTTTTGGTTGTAATTGTAACCCATGGGACTATTATAACTGAACTCATTCTATTTCTTTTTTATTTATTTATAGTTTATACTAAATTAAATTAAATTACGTAAGTAATTCGAACTTGGTGCAGAAGAGAGCACGCAACTCTCGCTAACCTGGCTATACCCATATTTGCATTCATTCTATTTGTTTTATCTGAATTCTAATTAGCAGATGAATGAACAAATCTCAAATTTTTTTTAACAAATCATGTTATTAATCAACTGCTAAAACAGTAAAACCCCACAGATTAGTGAGGTTGCATCTGCTACACAAAACGCAAGATAAAACATCTTAATACATTGAGAATTATTATTAGCACTCCAAAAATCTCATTCTACACTTCTCACAAATTTATTTTTCTTTCTAATTATAGAAAATTTAGAATGTCAAATGAGATTTTTGGAGTGCTAATAACAATTCTCATATATATATATATATATATATATATATATTACCAGAAAAGGTCTTGATGGTGATTCAAACTTTTGAAGATTTTGAAACTAATGCATGATAAAAAGTTGTCAGCAGTGATATCATTTGATCCAAACTATTCCTCAATGATTCAACATTTCTTTGTGGTCAAATTAACTAATTTGTACCAAAATTTTCTTGCACGTGTAATTAAAAACAACACATTCTCTTCATTTTCCTCCAATAATATTTTAGGGTTAATATCTGTTTATTACTCTGAAGTTTCGTGGTTTTCAACATTTGGTACATGAAGTTTTTTTCATCCCAGAGTCGTACCTCAAGTCTTAAATTTGGGATAGTTTCACACATCCGTTAAGTTTTCCGTTAGAACTTCTGTTAACTGATGACGTGGCACCCACGTGAACAATAACTGGGCGACACGTGTCAATATGGGTCTACTTTAATATTAAAAAAATTAAAAAAATACAAAAAAAATAAAAATAAAAATCACCTACCCGTCTTCTACCTCCCCCAACCCCCTCATTCCCTTCTTCCTTCTGCAACCCGTCTTCTACCTAAATGCAAAAACCCCGACTCGACGCCCAAATTATCATTTTGAAGGACTGGAAGGCGGAACTGTTGCTGGGCTTGACCACCGTAGAATGCGCACTCTCCCACTTCGGACTGGGTTTCCCTCATCTTCTCCGCCACGAAACCCTCGTTCTCAGCCTTCTTCGTCTTTTGCTTCCGCCGCCATTGCTTCACTTTTTTGCTCAGCCTTCTTCATCTTCCCTGCAATTTCCTTCGAATCCCTACCCTCGCCCGTCTTGAACTCCGAATCTGCATCTGTATCCAAATCCAAAACCCTAGCTTCATCTCCACCGTCGTCCTTATCCCCATATCTCAATTCAACATGGAACTTTCTCGACACTCCTTTGCGGTCGTTGTCGATGTTAAAGAGCTCAGAGTGTTCCGGGCCTTGACATTGCATAACTTGCGCCGGGTCGAGTCTAGGGCGTTGGTCGATGACGATTCGGGTCTCGTTCTGGAACACAACTTGCTTCTCTGGAGCTCATACCCAGAATGAGGGTTATGGGTGAAGGGTTCTTGATGAGCTGCGATGGCGGAGTCGAGGCCTGCGAGGCATTAGCTGAGGCAGGGGGCGCAAAAACTGGTTATGGGCTTGGTAGGGTGGCGGTGAGGTGGAGGGAGGGATCAGAGGAGTAAGGGAGTGAGGGTGTAGAAGATATGGGTTTGGTAGGGCGGTAATGAGGTGGATGGAGGGATTAGAGGAGTGAGGGTGAAGAGGAGAAAATGGAGGGAGAAGGGAGGGTGGGTCGGGGGAGGTAGGAGATAACCCAAGTTATATATATATATATTTATAATTTTTATAATTTTGTATTTTTCTAATTTTTTAATATTAAAGTCGACCCATATTGACACTTGGCGTTCAGTTAGGCCTGGCAATTCCTGACACGACCCGATAACCCGACACGACACGACACGAAATTAACAGGTGTTCGGGTCAACACGATAACGAATCGGGTGTTATCGGGTAACCCGATAAGCACCTATTAAGATAGCGGGTTGGTTCGGGTATACACGTGGGTAACATGATACGCGATAAGCAGAATATTAATTTAATAATTTTATAACCCTAAAAAATACTATAATAATTATTTATATTAATTTTACAATTTTATACCCCTAACAAGTTTAAAACTATAATAATTATATATATATATATATATATATATTAAATTAACAATAATAATTATATATATATATATATATTAAGTTTTAAATTAAATTTATACCCCTAAAAACTATAATAATTATACGTACAAAATAAATAGATTTAAATCTACATAATATATATATATATATATATACACACACCATTGAACTTGATGGGATACACGAAACTAATTTCAACGATCCAACCGTTAAACTTGTTTGTATATGCTTCGAGATCGCATCAGCAAAAAATCGAAAAAAACAAACATTCAGAGATCAAGTAATGAGACAAAACTTTTCGACGGTTATAAAACAAAAAATCACTATTTAACGGTTATTTTAACTCCGATTTTGATGATTTTTTACAGCTACACTCGTTGACCCTATACGAATACGATGAATGAATTTGATCGTCAATTTAAAATATTTACACAAGTGGATACCACAAAATCTTATGTTATATTTAATGAAAGTATAAATAAACTCTAAGTGTTAGTGAATTTATCGTTTTGATGAGATACAAATTCTATGAAACTAATTTCAACGATCCAACCATCAAACTTGTTTGTATATGCTTCGAGATCGTATATGCCAAAAATCACAAAAAACAAACATTCAGAGATCAAGTAATGAGACAAAACGTTTCGACGGTTATAAAACAAAAAATCACGATTTAACGGTTATTTTAACTCCGATTTTGATGATTTTTTACAACTACACTCCTTGACCCTATACTAATACAATGAATGAATTTGATCGTCAATTTAGAATATTTACAGAAGTGGATACCACAAAATCTTATGTTATACTTAATGAAAGTATAAATAAACTCTAAGTGTTAGTGAATCTATCGTTTTGATGAGATACAAATTCTATGAAAGTAATTTCAACGATCCAACCGTCAAACTTGTTTGTATATGCTTCGAGATTGCATACACCAAAAATCACAAAAAACAAACATTCAAAGATCAAGTAATGAGACAAAACTTTTCGACAGTTATAAAATAAAAAATCACGATTTAACGGTTATTTTAACTCCGATTTTGATGATTTTTTACAACTACACTCCTTGACCCTATACGAATACAATAAATGAATTTGATCGTCAATTTAAAATATTTACAGAAGTGGATACCACAAAATCTTATGTTATACTTAATGAAAGTATAAACAAACTCTAAGTGTTAGTGAATCTATCGTTTTGATGAGATACAAATTCTATGAAAGTAATTTCAACGATCCAACCGTCAAACTTGTTTTTATATGCTTCGAAATCGTATACGCCAAAAATCACAAAAAACAAACATTCAAAGATCAAGTAATGAGACAAAACTTTTCGACGGTTATAAAACAAAAAATCACGATTTAACGGTTATTTTAACTTCGATTTTGATGATTTTTTACAACTACACTCCTTGACTCTATACTAATACAATGAATGAATTTGATTGTTAATTTAAAATATTTACACAAGTGGATATCACAAAATCTTATGTTATACTTAATGAAAGTATAAATAAACTTTAAGTGTTAGTGAATCAATCGTTTTGATGGGATACGAATTCTATGAAACTAATTTTAACGATCCAACCGTCAAACTTGTTTGTATATACTTCGAGATCGCATACGCCAAAATCACAAAAAAACAAACATTCAGAGATCAAGTAATGAGACAAAACTTTTCGACGGTTATAAAACAAAAAATCACGATTTAACGGTTATTTTAGCTCCGATTTTGATGATTTTTTACAACTACACTGCTTGACTCTATACGAATACAATGAATGAATTGGATCGTCAATTTAAAATATTTACAGAAGTGGATACCACAAAATCTTATGTTATACTTAATGAAAGTATAAATAAACTCAAAGTGTTAGTGAATCTATCGTTTTGATGAGATACAAATTCTATGAAACTAATTTCAACGATCCAACCGTCAAACTTGTTTGTATATGCTTCGAGATCGCATACGCCAAAAGTCACAAAAAACAAACATTCAAAGATCAAGTAATGAGACAAAACTTTTTGATGGTTATAAAACAAAAAATCACGATTTAACGGTTATTTTAACTCCGATTTTGATGATTTTTTTTACAACTACACTCCTTGACCCTATACGAATACAATGAATGAATTTGATCGTCAATTTAAAATATTTACAGAAGTGGATACCACAAAATCTTATGTTATACTTAATGAAAGTATAAACAAACTCTAAGTGTTAGTGAATCTATCGTTTTGATGGGATACGAATTCTATGAAACTAATTTTAACGATCCAACCGTCAAACTTGTTTTTTATTAGGCTCTTATTTTCGAGTGTAGATATAGTACTTAAATGACAAATATGTTTTAATGTTTTGAAGCAATATTTATGTGGTAATGTGAGGTATGTGCAAATTTAAGAAAAAAATATATTTTTCTTAACGGGTCATAACGGGTCGGGTTACTTTACCCGTTAAGGACCGGTTAAGATAACAGATGTGACACGACACGACCCGTTAAGATAACAGGTGTTACACGAAAACGACACGAACATGATAGACACGACCCGTTTGCCAGGCCTACGTTCAGTTATTGTCCACGTCATCAGTTAACAAAAGTTTTAAAGGAAAACTTAACAGAGGTATGAAATTATCCCAAATTTAAGACTTGAGGTATGACTCTGGGATGAAAAAAACTTCATGTATCAAATATTGAAAACTACGAAACTTTAGGATAGTAAACAGAGATTAACCCAATATTTTAATACACTTTGTTCGCTCATTACCGTTTTGGATTAGTGGCACCTGATTTTCATTTTTCCAGAGAAGATTGTAAGTTCAAATTTCACAGGGGTCATTTTAGACAACCTTTCTAGACATCATGACTTATTCTTATTCAATTTTATCCTATAAAACTAAGAAAAAACAATACTAAGGTCTGGCTAGTGAATTAGAGAGGTAATTAGTTTTGAGATGTCTTAGTTAATTAAATAAACACGCTTGGACGCATTTGAAGTCAAATAAGACTTGAGTCATCACAAATAACACCAATACTACACCAACAGCGTACTAAAACTTCAATTAAAATAGTCAACGTTCAAACTTCAAAGGCCTTATACACACGCTTTTACTTGCGTGCCAAACTCCAATCTCAGTTCAAAATTGTGATGCAAGAAAATAGTAACAAAAACTCTACAGGAGTTGGTCAAAATACCTCTATAGTATTAGTAATTGTTAACAAAACTAAAAGAACAAAATAATTGAATCAGGACAACTTAATAAAAAAAAAAGGCTTAAAATATATATAGTAAAACATCTTTATAATAATGCTCTATTTAAGAATAACCTTCTTTATAGTCATAAAAATTTATTGCCCAAACTGGGAGCCAGTTATGTATTGGTAATAAGTCATAACTTTATCAAGAAAACTCGCCTCCATATAATAATAATTGTCCATAAGTACAAAAATATGCAATGTCAGAAATAAACATTTAAGATTAATTAAAATATTTCTATATAATTATTTGAGACAATATTTATTTTTTAGAGTTGATATCATGCCTTTGAGCTTATGAGTACGTAATACCTCGTCAATATGAACAATTTCTTGTTGAAGCCCATATTGTTTTTAGCTTCACAAGCATGTTTATAGATAGGCATTTAACTTAAGTACTACATACGTACACACATGCAATAGATTTTAAGGAAAACTAATGAAAAATGTTTGAAAACTTTGAGTTTTAATGATAATGACAAAATAAAGGGTAAAATGAATAGTACCAGGATTGACTTTGTAGTGTAAAAATGTGGTTTTTCGTTAAAGTGAACAGTAACGGGTGCTTTTCGTTAAAGTTTCCTAGATTTTAAGGGTTGCGTGTTTTTATTTTTCAAATTTTACATCTTGGAAACTAACGTAACTAATAGTTCTTTGTATCTATACAATTTTTATTGAAGATAACTAAGTAAAAAATAATAATATTTTTTAGTTGCACCTCTATTAAGTAATAACCTGCTTAAAGTTATAAATTTGATTTGGTTTCAATATTATGACTATATAGAGGTTTTACTGTACTAGAATAATTAAGTAAAAAAGCTATATAGCTCAACTTAAATTATGAGTAAAATGTTTCTTACAGGAACTTAAGAGTAAAACAAAATGTGCTATTTTTGGGCATCAAGAAAGGATTGTGTTGTTAGATAATTAATTAGCTTTGATTTAGGTCCACAATATAGTGAAACCCTAAAACCAAAACCCTTGCGGATATGACGACCGATTCAATTCTAAGTCTTTAGCACATAATCATCAATTAATAGTCAAAACAACGAAACAAATAGATTTATATTGAAAAATCAAAGTCATATGAAAGTTCGTCTTAATTGATGCATATAAGAAGCCCCATATTCCCCATCTATTCATTCATTCATTCCTTCCTTATTTCTTTCGATCCTTTCTGTTTTTCACAGACAGAAAATAGAAGCAAAATCTTTGTTTTCGCAACAAAACCTTTAGCTTTATCTTCATTCATTCATTCCTTCTTCCGCAGAAAATAAGGTGCAAAATAGTCTTTGTTTGCCCAACAAAATGACGTTTTTAAAAATATTTTTGGTGGCAGTGTTTTTAATGGTTTTTCTTATGAACATGCAATCGTCCGAAGCCTGCAGAGTGTTGCATGGGGATGAAAAGTTTATGCATCAGATGAAGAATGATGTTTTGCATCAGATGGATCGTCCCTTCTTCCCTTTGATCAGGCAAATACTTAGGGGCACTACCCCGTCCGGAGGTCCTAATCCGACCACACCTTGAAGTAGTACCAATTCCAAAGATTCTACATCGAAGTGCAACCATCATCGAAAAGCACTAGTAGTATTAATTTTAAATCAAATTAAACATTTTATATATATTCTTAGCAGTGAATAAGTACAGGAAAATGCCTGCAGTCTTGTTTTTTTTTCCTTACATGTAAAAATAAAGTGTATTAGCAAAAAAAAAAAAAAAAGGGTGTGTGATAGCACTGAGCACTGTCCTTAATTTAACAGTGAGTTTAAAAGCAATTGCCATTTTATTGACAAGAAATTAAACTGCAGAATTGCAAAAATATATTACCTGCTCTACAAAAACCTCTGACAATGTTTGCAGAGATACCTATTATACCATATATATGTGTGTGCGCATAGTGAAGACTCTGCATCTGGTTTAAAATGCACCTTTGAGGCTAATCTTGGAGTGAGATGGCTCCACCGTCACTTGGTGTTAGTACTTCGCACGTTATAACTTGATGGATAACTAATATCACATGTCAATGTAATTGTCGCATCGAAAAAATGACTCAATTGGTATAGTAAAACCCTTTTAATTATACATGATATCTAAAATTAATATGCATTGACGTGAGTCATGCAATAATGAACGTTTTCATTTTACAATGGCATGCAATATCATGAATGATATGCCTGTGGACTCTGGAGCATCGAAACATATATCAAACACTTGGCGTGCGCTAATTGAATAGAATTCATATGCTCCTCCTCATTGAGCTAGTTTGAGTTTAAAGTAATTAATGTTGTTTTGCATCGTTTTAAAATTTCGAAATCATCAAGAAAATTTACATGCAAAAGATATGATATGTAATGAAATAAAGAAAAGTTGCATGTTAGAAAGATGTCATAATGCAAGTGATGAATTTGCTTTGGTGAATAGAGTATTTCTCTTCAATTTATTGTGTTTCGGATTAAACTCTTTCCCCTTTCTAAGTGTATGTAGCTTGAAGTAGTATATTATCATTTTCATTTGAAAAAAAAGTTGTTGTTTGGATCAAAACTTAAACTTTGGGCCCGGGGGAAGTTGGCCCAAAGAGCAGCCTAAAAAGAAGAAACCCAGTCAAGGCCAGTCAAAACCCAGCCGAAGTCCAGAAGACAGGAGAAGCCCGTTTCTGACTAGGTGCAGGCCATGCAGACCACTTGCTCACCTACCCAAGGGCCAAGTGGTATAGACCAGCCAGCTAATCAGCCCAAAAAGTACTTTTAAATGGCAGTACAAGTAAATAGCTGATGAGTCACTATCCTTCAAACTACATTCGGGCAAGATTATTGCTACAGGAGGCCAAGCCAAGGTGTCTATAAAAGGAGAAAGAGAAGACAGAATCAAGGACACTCAAACAAACAAACAAAAGCATAAACTCTGCTCAAAGCCAGATTTGCCTTCAAAACGAAGCTGTAGTCAGCCCAAGCCTTCATCCATTTCGGGATAAACCCTTTGTAATAGCTCTGCTACCCTGTTCAACACCTGCTGTAGTATCGATTTTCTTTCTGCAAACTCATTTCCCAACCCCTTTTCTAAGCCTTCAAACCTTCTGTTAACCCACAAAGATAGGAAATTGCAAGACGATCAGCCTTGCCCGACAAGGTTAAACCTTGCCCGACCTTCTTTGCTTTTGTCTTTTCATTCATTAGCCTAGCAATATGTTGTATACTTCAAGTTATATCCAAGTTATTTCTAGTAATATGGCTATTAAAAGACTCTCTCAGCGCTTGAATCCGATTTGAATATGTCTTCACAGTTCAAGCTAGATCTAAGTTCTAAGCCTTCGGGCATATAAGATTTGATCACTCTAAAAAGTCCTTGGCCTCAAGACATAAAAAAGTACCTGATGTGGACTTAACCCATCCACGACAAGCTTTGATAAACAAGAAGTCCGAAGTTACTTGGGGCGCAAGTAATCGACCTGCCACTTAGTTTTATTTCTGTTATATTATGATGACCATATAACGTTCGAGTACGGGATGAATTCTGATGGGAAGCCTCAAGGCCTATTCAAGGCCCCACAAAGGCACCTATTTGGATTCATCCTATTTCTCGGGCAAGAACATTGAGTACGGAAGGGGTTCTGATGGGAAGCCTCAAGACCTATTCAAGGCCCCACAAAGGCACCTATTTGGATTCATTCTGCTCTTTGAGCTCAGGTGATCAGAAGTATGATGGTTATAAGACTCATATAATCAACAAAAGGAACCTTATGTGCTTGAGTACTAAGTTAGTTATTTATGGAAGCCTCAAGGCCTACACCTAAGGCTCCACAAAGGCACCTGTCAATAACTAACATAGTCTCTTGAATATATATAATTAAAACTCAAACATTCGTTCTACATCTACCATGCTGAAGATGGTAGTGGCACGCCTGAGCAATTCAAAGTTAATCTTGATCGTGAACCTCAAGGCCTACATTCAAAGCCCACAAAGGCACCTTTCAAAGTTAACTCTGTCCTTCTCTTTCAGCCTTGCCCGACAAGCCTTGCCCGACAGGCTTTGCCTGACAAGCCCGCCAGTAAAGCAGAAGCCCGACAGAAAGCATCAACCGGCGCCAACCTCTCGGGGAGCTGTGTGCTCGTCGGCCAAGAATCATTCCCCACGGAAATTCCCGCCACGAACAGTTGTCACAGTATATTACTCGAAATTATTGAGAAACTCTTAAGTGTAACTTGTAATAGCACCACCTGATATGTATTACTAGTCAACTCTTTGTTATAATAGCAATCTCACACATGATATGCATGTAGGAGAAACATAGCGAAAGAGAAGTTGGAGAAAAATGAGGAAGAATTTTAAATAAAATCCTATTTTAATCTTATTATATTAAGGTTATTTAGTACAACTAAGGATGAAAAATGGGACTGTGGGGACATAAATGGTATTTGAAGAAAAGTCCGAGAGAGTGTGTTCTCTAAATAATAGTATAGACAACAATCATGGTAAATGGTCTTGTAGAAAAGTTCCTAACCATGTATGCTTCGTGGTCTTTGAGTTCGAGGCACGAAGCTGGTAAAAACATAGATGATTTTCTAGTTGAAAACTTTAGGAGGATGTGTGACATTTGACCGTAGCCAAAGGTGGGGTGAAATGCCTTAGTTTTTATAGACCTCACTAAGGATTAGTCTCATTCTTCGGGATGTGAGATGCCTCCGGATTTGACAAAAAAAAAAGTATATACAAACAACACTTAAATTAGTAACACCTTATGATTTTCCAAAATTTTGCAACGAGGATCTATTAATCATAATTTTTATTCGTTAAGACGCTTTATTCTCTCTTCAAATAATGCATGATAAATTATTTCAAGGTCAAATGGGACTGTAGCGGCCAACGATAAAATTCAATTTTTTTGTCCGGGTATTATGTCAAGTCGTGTAAGGGGTTTGCATATTACAAACATTCAGTCGTTCTATGTATGTGGGAGAAAAATATTGAAAAAAGATGGAAAAAAACGTGGAAGAACTCTAATTTAATTTAATAATTTAAATCCAAAAAATTCCTATCTTAATCTTATTATATAAAGGTTATTTATCGCAACTAAGGATAAAACAATGTGGGGACATAAATGGTATTTAAAAAAAAATTATGACAAAGTTTGTCATCTTGATAGTAGTATAAACAACAACCACAACAATTGGTCCAGTATAAACACGACATAATTCCAAGTTAGGTATGCTCTGTGATCTCTAATTCAAGGACAAAGTTGGCAAAAATATGAGTATTTCTCTAATTAAAAGCTTTGGAAGGAAGTGTGGTATTTAACTGTGGCCAGGGATAGGTTGGAGATACCTCAGGGTTTGACCCAAAAAATAAAAAATAAAAAATAAAAAATAGACAACACTTGAATTTGTAACTACATGTGATCATATCCAACAAATTTTCAAAATTTACAACGAGGACTTTTTAAACCATAATTTATATTCTTTAAGACACTAAGTTACTCTCCATTTAATAATACATTATTTCGTCAAATGGGACTTTAGTGATCAAAGATAAAATTCAACTTTTTAGAGTATAGATAAGGTCGTGTAAAAGGTTTGCATACCCAAATACTACAAACATTCAAACTTTCATGTCCTATTTGTAGCACTAGTCCTCAATTCCTATTTAAAAGTTTCTTTTGGGGTCGAATTATTTCTACCAAAATTTTCGTGTATGTGTTACTAAATACAGCTCTCTTAATTTTCCTACAACAATATTTAAAACACTTTGTTTGCTCATTATCGTTTTTGTTAAGAATTATCTTTGTAATATATTTGTAGGATTTACTTTAATTTCCTGTTTTAGTCCAAATCAAAGGTGGATCACGGATTCCTAGCCTTAGAAATAGGCGTGCTTGAATGTTGAATTCGTATATATATCTGGTATATTGTTGACAGAGAGTAATCAGAAAATCATTCCCCCAATTATCTATTATTCAAACTCTAGCCCTTTATCACAGTGGTGGAAATATATTGTGCCCTTACATGACAGTATGAGGTCAAATCTCGTTGGTGGCTAATCTAACATTTAATTATTAACGCTATCGCTCGACCCATAATAAAAATAAAAAAAATAAAAAACAACAACAACAACTCTAGCCAATTCTCAATACAATCTTCCCTAGTTTGGTTTCTTTTAAGAGCTTTGGATTAGCGGCTCTAGATTTCCATTTTTTTTTTGGAAAGATTATAAGTTCAAGTTTCACAGATGATAATTTTTTTTATAATAGAGCCAGAGGTCTTGGAGATTCAATTAAGTCTCGAATTGGAGCTGCTTTTGTCCATTCTCTATACCCAGCCATACCTCCCCCTTCACAGCTTCAAACGCACACTCAGTGTTTAGGTGTCTAATTCTTCCGCATTTGTAACAGAAGTCATGTAGTCTTTCATACCAAAACTCAATCCATGTCTCATCTGTCCCTCGGAAGCTAGCACCCTGTGGTCAGTGGATTCGAGGTATTAACAGCTACCTTTACTCTCAAGAATCCTCTTGCTTTAGCTGGGTCCTTAAGTTCCAAAACTCACCTATCTTTGCAGCCAGACGCCTCACATTTTCTTCAGAGTTGAGATAAGGCAGGACACCCCTGATTTGTATCCAAAACGAAACTACTTCCATGTTGATTTCCTCCAAATCTAACTTATGTGCCCATCTTTCGACTGAGAAGTTCTGCTTCATGACCACACACGGTACCTGGTTTAAGATCTAAGTTGCAGTGCTTTCATCTTGGACAATGATAATGAAAGTATTATCTTTAACCCACTTAACTTCTATCTCCCCCCACTCCTTCCAAAAGGATCTTAGGATATTACGGAAGCCCCATTTGTTTAGGGTTTTGTTAACCAATGCAGTACCCACTAGTTTGATTCCTGTTCCATAGTGGATAGATCCATGTTTCTTTCCAGATGAATCACTAATTCCACTACTTCCGCTGCTACCATTTGACTCCGATTCTGATTTGATTCCCAGGCTGTTTGATTCGAAATGTACAAAAGAATGACAGTTGAGCCTCTACCCAGTTCCTCTCTCTGTTCTTCCTCTTCCCACCTTTGGTTCTCACTGCTTTTTTATTCTAATTGTAGGTACACCAGGACCACAATCGTAATAACTAGGTTTGTATCCTTCTATTGAGACATACCTCGTCATTAATGCCCAATTTAATGTTTGCTGAGTAGTTGGCCTTCGCTGCTGATGTAGATAGCATCCGAGGGAATTTTTGCCTCATTTTAAAACCTAGGTTTGGTTGTTTGACTTTGTGGTTGTACCCCCTTCTCTGCACTTTGGATCTACCATCCTCCTTAACTTTCCTCATGCCTTTATGTTTAGTAAGTGTATTCCCGCTCCCTCTACTTCCTACCATCCCTACAAATGGTAGCTCAGACGGCATATCAGACCTAGATCTGACCCACAAAAGGAATGAACTGACAGGGGAAAGGGACACATGACAAAAAGCATTGAGCTAATTAAAGGAGAGGACTAGCTAAATAGATCTGGATTTATGGTGGAAAAGGATTTGGTTGGAGGGAATTAATTTCTGTGAATGGTTTCTACTTGAAATATCTAATTGGCTGTTCAGACTAATTCGGTAAGCGTTCTTCTGCATGCAGACAACTCAAAAAACTCCTCGAACAAATTGTTTTGATATTCCAGGTTTTTTTTTTTTTTTTTTTTTTTTTTTTTTTTTTTTTAAGTTGAAAGCGAGGTAGAACTTAACGATCAAGGGAATAATTTGAATTCTATATATGTAACCTTAAAAAAATAGCAAATTCCTCACAAGCCTTGAGTATTTGCTCAATTATATATGGTAAATAACATGGTCTATTAATGCATGATATTTAAACCAACTAAGGCCATCTCCAATAAAGAGGGCTAAAGGTCTAAAAGTCAAAAACTTGGCCTGATTTGTCAAAAAATTCGTCTCTAACTGATGACTAGGCTATAATTCTATGGAACCCACCTGACCATTATTTAGCAAAGGGGCATCTGGCTAGCCAAATGTAAGCCCCCTCTTAGCCCCTTTTTTGGAGCCCAGTTTCTCAGTTACAAGAATTGATTCGAATTGAACGGATATATTTGAAAACATACAACGGTAGTTTAATTAAATAACCAATAAATTTATAGTATAAACTTAAAACTAGTAAATTATTAGAACGACTATGTTTAGCCCCTTCAGTTGGAGATAATATAATTCTGGACGGGACAACATTTAACCTTTCCTAAAGAACTTTTTTTCTAGAGTGGGATGTAGTGTATTTTGGGTACAAAGATATTAAAACTTGAAAACCACGCCTTGTCCAAATATCAAAAACTTGGTATCGGCTATTAGTTGAGTTCAAGGAACAAAATATCGATATTATCGGCGATATTTCGCCGATAATATCATTTTTATGAGAAGACGATATTTTCATACTTATCCATTTAATTATCGTCAAAATATCGCGATATTATCGATATTACCGATAATATCGCGATATTCGTACTCTTCATCTGTGCTATCACCGTGGCTTTCAGGATTTCTACACAGAAAGCACACATGTATGAGAGTTTCCTCCCTTTTCTTATCAAAAAGAAAACTGGAAACGGTGATGACTAAACAAAAAAAGAGGTTGTTTACCTTTGTGCACTTATATCGGCTTAGATCTGTTTATGGGCTGTTTGCCCAATCGAAGTGAGAGGGCAAGATTTGCAGAATGGAGGTGTGGGTTGCTTTGGTTTAGGGTTGCAGGTAGAGCTGACCAATAGAGAGGGAGTTGCACGATGGAGCTACAAAGAGAAGAGAGAAATGGGTGAAATGGTTTGGGTTAGTCTTGGGAGCAATGGGAAGAGTCTGGAGAAATAAAAACATGTCAGTGGTTTGTCTCTGGGCTCGAGGTGAGAGTGCATGATAATTGTTTGTTTAATACTCCTTTTTGCTAGGGTTCATGGTGCACTTACGTGGGCTTTCCTTCCAAGACTTGGCTTCTCCCGTCATCATGGTGCCCTTCCATGGGCATTTCTTCCAAACTCTACTTGGGTTTTCATGACCCAGTGCATGGTTCATCATGGTGCCCTTCAGTGGGTCTTTTCTTTTCTTTTCTCTCATTATTTATTTATTTTTTTTTTTGTCTTTTACTTGTTGTTATCTTTCTTTAGGTTTTGTTTAGCTTTTTAATTTCCTTTTCGATTGTCTTTTTTTTTTCCACACCTTGGGAACAATGTATGATTTAATTTTTTTTTGGGGGGGGGGAGGGATCAATTTGGAGAGAGGCACTACTTTGGAGCTTTTGATGATTCAAGGTGTTTTCCATCCATATTTTTAATAATATTTTATTTTATGATGTTATGCATGTAGGTTGGGATTCGAACCCCTCCCTTTGTCAACAACGCACCTGGATCTTATCCAACTCGCTACAGATGTGTTTATGATTACATATTCAGCTTGTAATATTTATATGGTTGTTAAGATGTCTGCAAGGCTTGCAAGCTAATATTTATTATCTAGGATAAATTTCTATATTTAAAAAAACACCAAAGGGATTTGAACCCCTCCCATTTTACTCCTTCAACACCTTGACCACCATGTCACTTATGTTTTTGTGAAAATATGCTAAAATACACTTACTCTACACATAGAGATGATGAAGATAGTGAAAATTTTGAACCTCATAGGAACTCTATGTGGTACTAAATTACTCATGTATCTTACCATGCAATGTATAAAGTGTAAAATATTGTACTAATTCATTATATATAAATGATTATGGTGTGTTTAAACTTATTTCATTAATTACTACATATTTTCTACACTCACAATGTTTGTCAGCTCGCTATATAATCAACTTGATAATGTTAAATCCATCATGCAATGCATTTCCTTCCAATTTTTTGTGATAAACTAATAGATAATTGACTAAATAAATATCCTGCAAAGTTTCAATAAAAATTTCCAAGTTTTTCTTACAATTTCCGTGGTTTCCATGTAATTTTTATCGATATCGATATTATCCCGATATTTCCATCGATATTTCTGTGTTTTCGGACTACCGATATTTCCGATATTACCGATATTTTCTTCCTTGGTTGAGTTCGGGGAGATTTTAGGATGTGACTGCCCAACCGTCATTGTGTCATTGTGTTATCCATCCACTTGTATTATGCTAGCTCTATGACACATTAATTATGTTGTTCACTTTCTATTATAACACGTATATGACCCTTAATTACACCAAAAAAAAAAATTTCTACTGCGTCCTGATTCCTGGGCTTAACTTGTTTTTATTAAAAATCTCCTAAAAAATAGTGTTCATAGAAAGAGAGATTACTTAACCTAATTAGGACACAGTCATTCTACATATCATGCATGATATATTCCAGTCAAATAGGACTTTCAGTCATACCATGAGATTCAAATTTTTTTTTTTTTTTGTCAGAGTATTCCATGTCGTGTAAAAGGTTAGCACACTTCCCATACTCCAAACATTCAAACTTAATTTCAAGGTCATTATTAATGCTTCCCCACCAAGCTTTACTTCTCGGTTCTCAGTTTGCGAAGCAAGCAAGTGAATTGATCAAGTCTCAACTTTATCACTCGGTTAATTTAATTACTCTAATCCATATACTGTATAATATTGTGAGGCATTCCATCTCTCTATATATAAATACAATCTATAATAACGATCGAAATGAAATGGAATTTTCTGAGGTGATTATATGTATATTTTTGAAACCCATTTTCTTCTCGTAATTGTATGACTCATTCAATATTTGATCTTTTGACACAATAGTCAAAACAAAGAATAGCTACATAAAATATATGGGAAAATTCAACTCAGACTATAAGTTGGTCCATATAAATAGAGAGCTCTATAGTCCTCTGTTATTTATTCATTCATTCGTTCCATCTCTAGTTTGCATTGCATACATAGAAAGAAAAAAGAAAGATAGAAAAAAGAAAAAAGAAAAAAGAAAAATCATTATTTGCCAAACGAGTAACAGCATGAAGTTTCTGAATATGCTTTTGGTGGCCATGGTAGCGGTTTTTCTTGTGAACATGCACTTGTACGAGGCCTGCAGAATTTTGCCTGGGCAGGGGAAATCCACGATGATGAAGAAGGATGTTCTGCAGAGTAGGGGCACAACCGTCAATTACTTCCACTTGAATCAGATTATCAAGCAAGTTCTGCAGAAGGCTCCTGCCCCGCCCAGCGGTACTCCAAATCCGACCGGCCCTTGAAGTTGTACCAACCAAATTATTAAGAACAGAAGGCCGAGGGATTCATGCATGCCATGGTCAAGTGATGTGCAATACTAATACGGGCATCTACATATCAAAGTTTAATCAACAACCTAAGATTTTCACTTCAAACATTTAATTAATGAATATGTTATTCTAATGAATAATACATTACAGGAATAAAATTCCATTTTTCTTTGATAGTTTATGTCATTTTCGCACATATTGTGTGAGTACGAATCTTATGTTTGTGACTTTGTTATCTTTTGAGCGACAGATAAAATAATACAAAGAACTTATTTCACTTTCTATCAGTGGGGAGTTTAATGAAATCAATTGACTTTTTGTTGACTAGAAGTTCTTGAGGAAAAGAAAAGGTATTCTTTGTTTTATTATGGGTTGGGTAATATTGTTAGCAAGACCATCTATTTAAATTATCTGTTGTAAACCATATAACGTGGTTGTTGAAGATTAGGTTTTTATTTAAGTCTTGATTAACGTGCTTATTTCTTATTGATAAGTTGTGACACATCATGTGTCTTGTATTTTTGTATTTTTGCCCATCTCTCCGTTACCGGACTTATCCTTTGTGTTTAGGTTCTCTCCCCCCTTTTTAGGATTAAGCTATATTCCTATTATGGTTTGGAAAGCTTTAATTTTTCTTATCCTAAGTGTTCCTTTGCTTTTGGGAAAGAAAACTAGCCTATAACACACTATAGTATAAATAAAGGTCTTAGTATTCTCAAAACATCTACCTTTAATTTTCTTGAGTACTTGGCTTTTAGACGTCTTTAATTTGCCTTGTGTTTGTTTGTTGTGGAGTAGTGTATGTTTTAGCTTGTTTCGGTGATAAAAATGCCTAAAGTAGGTTCAACAATTCCACCAACTTTAAAAAAGCTGATTAATGCGATCGGAAAATGTGCCAAACCTGCCATCACCGAAAAAAATATCGACCTCCCAATAACATAGTTGAGCCTAAGGAAGTCCCAAAACGTGATTTGAATAAAAGCTTCAATGAAGGAGCTAATTGAGTTAAGAAGTATTTTACAGCTCGCAAGAGAAGAATGGAATTCGAGTTAAAGTTAATAATTAGGATTTAAGAGTTTAAGTATTATTATATATGTTACTGTTAGGATTTAATAATTGTTTTATGGTAGGTACAAGAAGTCATGAATAAAAATATCTTCAGTAGAATTTTTTTTGTCGAGCCTTTCTCTGTAGAATTTCGTTCGGCAATATTCTGAAGTAGGTAGTACTGCCCGGCGGCTCCTACACACCGATATCTAATTGGCTGTTGAGACTAATTTGGTAAGCGTTCTTCTGCATGCAGACAACTCAAAGAACTTCTTGAACAGATTTTTCTGATATTCCAGGGTTTTTTTCCCTGCTTAATGTAACATTCGTTTTTAAGAGATGGCACAAAACATACTAATTGGAAGTTGAAGCGAGGTATAACTTAATGATCAAGGGAAAAATTTGAAGTCTATTTATGTAACCTGAAAAAAATTGATCAAGCTCCTCCTTTTGGTCTCTCAATTTCCAAATCAATCAATGTTGTCCCTGAAATCTATCACTGCACATCAATTTGGTCATTCTATTATGATTTCCTCAAATACTCTATTAGTACGCATACGTGTCACAAAGATGAGACCCTCTGCTCCAATAATGTGATAACACATTGGAAGTTTTGCAACTAAAGAGAACGTTTTTTCCAGAATGGGATGCAGTATCATATTTCGTGTACAAAGATATCAAAACCTGAAATCCACAGCTTGTCCAAATTTCAAAAACTTAGTATTTTCAAATTTCGTAAGTTTGAATCTCTCCTTACATGTATTAGCACGAGTCTTACAAATAAGTTTTCATTATATTATTGGCATGCATTTTGGGGCACAAAGATATCAAAATCAGACCCACAATATATGCTTCTTCGCACTTACTATGGACCTTGCAACACCTTCACTTCGAGACCTACAACAGAGATATCTCTTTACGTTTACAGGTTACATGATGAGTGTTGTAGAGATATATCTTTTTATGTCTACATGTCACATGATGAGTGCGACTAATACAAAGGGATGTATCTCTAGCAAGAAAGCAGATTCCCTCCTTTTTCTCCAGAACGTTTGACCAAAATGTTAATCAAATATTTTGGGTTGACTGGAGGTTGTATGTTAGGACTTTGAATTTACTATATCTCAGGTTTGAAGTCATAGATGTATAAATGTGAAACTTGCGATACATGTTGCGGTTTAACGCTGTATCTGGTTTGAGTTTGGACTTATACCCCAATCTTCACGGCCAGTCAGTTCTTTAGCCGCACTAGTCGCTTCTCGTCATGTATTACAAAATTGGGGAACTCAACAAACTTGGTGGAAACGTTTCTTTACTTGGAATTTCTGCATTTTAGTCTCAACTTTTGCCCACGCTTCACTTTTACACCTTTCTTTTAGTTAGTCAGAACTTCCGAAAAGACTTCACTTGTTACACGACATTCTTTTTCTTTTTCTTTTTCTTTTTGGTTGAAATTTCTGAAAAGACTTCATTTGATGGGAAAACGACTAGAGTTTCTAACACGAGCCATTTTACTGTTCTCAAAGGGGAGGGGGAAATGAGAGTCCGATTCTGTCCTTGGTTGTAAAGTATCATAAGTACGGCGGAGTAAATACTCGATGAAGCTACAAACCCAGAAACCGGACTTGGAAATCATAATAAACAGATCAACTATAGATGTAACACGGAAAGGGGAAAGATTGATTGGTGCACAAGCAACAAAGCTGTTCAACAGGACTTAATTACACACACACACACACACACAGAGATATTTATCTGTTCTCTGGAAAAAGAACTGATACAATATATGAAGCTCAAATGTATTCCACCTTATCTAATTACCGCTTTACTAACAGATGGGGTATTTGTATCGGTCTGCTAGCTGTATATTCAAGACTATACAAATATGCTAGCAGCAATGACCCCAATGAACCAATATAGACAGTGCTGCACATCAATCGGTACAATTATCAACACAACACAAGTACAAGCAATAAGAATCGAGATTCACAAGCGAATGGTGCCCATAACTGCAGTATTGAAATCCCAGCTGTAATGGAAAGGTGACTTTGTTATGGGAGATCTCCACGTCTTCTTCTTAGGATGGTAGATTTGGATGTTAAGTGTTCCCACTCTCTTATGCAGTTGCGACCTTTGGATTTCTGCTGATTCAGCTGCCTTCAAAAGGGTTATTCATACGACTCTCCATTCAATAAAACAAATCCAAATGCTGAGTCGCATGGGACCTGTCTTGGTATACCTGACTCCTTACGCCAACGGTTTGAAGCCATGTCATATCTGCAATGCAGTAGACAGCAACACTTCAACTATTATGTGGAGGCAACATAAGCAAAAACTAAAATTATCATTCAAAGATCAAATAAATAACAACGGGGAAGAAATTCAAAGGACATAAACTAGGGGCAGATGCATGCGTCCAAAAAGACATCAATAAGCATACACAAAAGTGAACATAAAAGAATGTGATCCCATAAGAGAATTGCTTTTACTAAACTACTGATAGTCCCATAAAACCATGCATTTCTCAACATTTTTAATATATTACTTAAGAAAGATAAACAAGATTTTTGCTTGTGTGAACCACAATCAATCAAATAGAAAAAGTAAACTAAAACATCACTGCGTTATGTCTCGGTAGAACCTGTGCCATTTAAGTCATAAATTTAAATTGCCATAACCAACCAAATGAAGTCATCACGCATCCCTCAAATTGTGAAACTTTGGAACTTTTCTGTAACCAAAATAATAAGTTTTTCGTAGTTCAATATAAATGAACACATGAAGATTTCAAGCTCTGTCTTCTGCATTCACCTTGTGGTGAAAAATAGAGATACCATTCATCCTGAAAAAGTATAAACACAAACGAAGTCATAGCAAATCAGAATGAGTTCAAGTGCGTACCCTCTCTTAGTTGTTTCTTTCCGGAAAAATCCACAGTATTAAAGTGGTGTCATATATCACATACGGCCAAGCCACCTAAAGATTTCCAGCAAGCCACAATGCCTCGGATATTCTTACAAAAAAATCATTAAGAGTTGTATTAGCACATTAGGTTTCATAATCAAATAAAATCTTGATACTTTCAGTCAGATTTCTCTCTCTCCGACTCTCTCTCACACACACTTACACATACAACACATATTTTTCCCATGGTGCAAGAAAACAATGGCCATACTCAATCCAAATTCTTATACCCTGATTTCACAACATTTATAACAAACTTCTTCAGGAAGGTCCCACGGTTGGTACTTGCTCTGGACTAGACCATTGTAGCAACTCTGCATGCTGATTTCCCTCCCTCTCCGAGTTACGGAAAAGCAGACACTCCTCATTCGCATGGTCTAGTAACACAAGCATTAAACCTATATCCCCAATTACGGAAATCCAAAAAGACAAGTTTTTAGCACGCCTCTCGGTCAAAATTCTGTTAATCAACAAAGATAAATTCCACAACCAGTGAGGTCTCAGAAAATGTAATAAGCATCTATACACCCAGAATATGAGGCTGCACCAAGTACTTCCTATCTAGATCACACATTTAGTCCCAACTCGTACCAACTAAACTGAACTTAATTGAAATCCAATTCAAACAGATCCAATAATGATACCGACAATGCAGAACAACGACACTTCAACTTGAAGCTTTGTATAGATATTTAATGCGGACAGTAACATTAGATTATCATGAACAATCTCAATCTAATTGGAACCAATTGTCACTAGCAGAACAGAACAAACAATGTTACTTCAAGCCCGAGCTTAAACAAAAAAAAAAAAACACAAAAACTAAATATACGAGAAAAACTACCTGAATATAACATTCAGGTCAAGCATGAATGGTTAGCCTAGGGAGAATATAATATTGTGTGCATCAAACCAGCTGAACCACCAAAACCGGCCTATTCAAACTGTATTTGGTTGATCATATTGAAAATTAGTTAAGAAGAGCAGGGCCGGCCCTGAGGGGGTGCCAGTCGTGCGACCGCACAGGGCCCCCGATTTTTAGGGGCCCCTGAATTTTAATAACTTTTGTAATGTACTACATATAAAAACAATGTGAACACAATTCACATTGTTTCCTTAGGGGAATCGTCAAGCGCTGATACTTGCGTTTGTGTTTGCACGGGTTCGACTCCCAGTAGAACCATTTTGGGCTTTTTTTTAAACTACATTAATTTTTTTTCTTTTCTCTTTAATATTTGTAGTTTAATTTCTATCATTATAAAAGAGAACTTTTGATGATAAATCTATAATTAGGAATATCATAATTAATTAAAATCCTTAAAAAGTTTGAAGATATAATCTTTAAAACCCCCTTTTCATATATGACATCATTTAGTCAAATACATATCGTTCGTTTATTCTTTTGGTCAGCTTTTAAGGATCATCTAATTTTCATCCTATTTGAAAACCATTTAGTCATCCATATATAATAAAACTTTGCTCACAACACTAAAGTGGAGGTGAGTAGGTGATGCTCATCCCCCTATTGATTACCGTTAAATTAATTTGGTTTAATTGATTTAAGACACGAATCTCAAATTCTAACTAATCCAACAACAATCAACCGAGTGAGGGTTAGAATCATTCTCACTTTAGGGAGTGAGAAAAAATGCATTAAAAAAACTTACAGCTCATTATAAGATGCTACAAATATCATAACCAGTGATTTGTTTAACTAGTTCATAATAAAGAACATGAGTTGTTCTGATTATGATATATGTACGGTGATATGATATGTACATATCCACCACACCATGCTTTTTGTATTTAAAAAGTAAGTTCAAACCCAAAAACATAAAGAATGTAGATACATAGCCACCAAACCATGCTTCTTTTTTATTTATTTTCTTTTGCGTTTATATCAATTTATACACAAGAAATATATATATATATATATATATATAAAAGAAAATATAGCAACCAAAATTTAAATCTTGTAAGGGCCTCTGTTTGAGTCTCGCACAAGGCCTCCAAAATCTCAGGACCGGCCCTGAAGAAGAGTAATTAATTAAGAAGTCCTTCACTGATTGGCTCCAACATGTTCAGAAGCCAGTCCTCACTGGGAGATTGATCAAGTTTTGGAGTTTATCTTCACCTTTAACAGAAAAGGAATGTGACATCTAAAAGAGTAAGCGTTAAACGGTGCACAGTTTTCCTTTTCGCGCTTCGCTTTACCTTTAGGTATTTTACATCTTACCCTTTTCCTTTTTCTCCCTTTCTCTGTAGGACTTTTTGGTCGAGCCGTTCTCTTCTCTGTAGGATTAAGCTGTGCTATTATGGTTTGGAAAGCAATTTAATTTAATTTTTTCTCAAAACACCCACCTTTAATTTTCCTTGAGTTTTCGGCTTTAGCCGGCTTCAATTTGCCTTGTGTTTGATTGATGCGAAATAGTGTACACTTTAGTCGATTTTAATTAGGGGTGTGTTATCCACACATCCCTTTTTACTTCTCACACACTCTTTGTTAATTTCTGTCCGTTGATCTTCTTCAATTCATTTGATCCGATGGTTGAAAATGAGAAGGGTGTGTGAGAAGTAAAAAAAGGTGTGTGGATATCACATCTCTTTTAATTATCAATTTGTATGAAGTAAGTTCAACAATCCCAACAACTAAAAGAAGCAGATTAATGCGACTACAAAATGTGTCATGCCTGCAAGCACCAAAAAAGTACCGACCTTGCAATAATGGAGTTGATCTTAAGAGAGCTCCAAAACGTGATTTGAATAAAAGATAATGAAGGAGCAATTTGAGTAAAAGAAGTAATATTAGGACTACCAAGAGAAGGATGGAGTTTCAAGTTGAGATTATTTAGAACTTAGGAGTTTGATTCGTTATATCCTACTTATGAAATAATTTTTAATTTTTTTTTTTTTTTTTTTGTTATGGGTACGTATGTAAGAGAAACTGATAACAGTTTTGAATAAAGATTTTACTTGCTGTTTTATGTGATGGGTTTGACATATCTATAGATCCAAGAGAAACTCTTGAGTTGATTAAAATTATTTTTGCAAATATATGTTGGAATTCAATTAGTTGTCGTGGTACTGTGCCATGGTACTGCCCGGCGGCTCCTTCTTACCGATATCTAATTGGCTGTTGCGACCAATTTGGTAAGCGTTCTTCTGCATACAGACAACTCAAAGAAGTCCTTGAACAATGGTAACTTGATGATCAAAGGAAGAATTCAAAGTCTAAATAACTTAATGATTAATTAATGTCAATCATACCACGTGGAGCCAAGCCGGGGCTCACCCGTTTGCGCGAGGCCAATGGGGACCCACCCATTCACGTGGTATCTCTTGGCCTACGTGGAGCCAAGTCGGGGCTCACTCATTCGCGCGAGGTCAAAGGGGACTCACTCATTCACGTGGATGTATGGGCACGTTCCCTGGCTCTGATACCATGTTAAATTTCGGGTAGACGGGCCATAGGCCCACTCCAACAACACCGATACTGTCCCCACTTGGCCACCTGCTCAATCTGTCAGGTGTGGGGTTTTAATACAAAATGCCTCGATATTAGTTAGAGTGGGGTAATTCTATATAAAGGGTTTGTTCTCAAGTCTTCTAGTCGATGTGGGACAGATGAATTCTAACAAGTACTTCCAATAAAAAGTACTCTATTTTACAAATTTTACAATATTTATTAACCCACCCAAATAAATTTGAGACCATTGCCACCCAAATAAATTTGTGTTTTCCCCAGTCACAGCTTCATAATTAACTAAGCATGGAGCTTAAAGGGTTCTAGTACAACTCCAGTTTTGCCCTGCTTCGTAACATAGTTCATAATGAATTCTTTGTATTGAAAGGGTCTAAAGAGTTGTTGATTGCTTGCATTAATAAGATCTCCAGCAGGTTCTACAATGTAATCGTTTGAAGGTGCGATGAAAAATGCAGCAGATGTCCGGGCATTACTTGAACTCGTCACTGCCCGATGTTAAGCACTTTTCAACTTCCCATTACTGATTATCTACATCCCATGTCATCCAAAAAAATAGTTTGTCATATGGTAATTAAGAGAAGATCGAGGAACATAGTTTGGAACTACCATCAGGCCCCTATTTCGACATGATATTGACAGCGCTATGTAATCAAGTATAGATAGTAATATAGGCCCTGTTTGGCACACTGTATAAGGCACCGGATAGTACTAATAATACGGTGTACGGTGTTTGGTGGCTGTTTGGATTAAATAGGCACCGGATTAAATAATCCAGGCCCACCTTTTTTACACGGTATAACTTAGTCGGGCTCTCTTCCTCTCCAGACGCAGTCTTCCGCTTCCTCTCCAGACGCAGTCTTCCGCTTCCTCTCCAGACACATTCTTCCGCTCCAGGCGCTCTCTCTTCCTTTCCAAACGCCCTCTTGTTCTCATCCCAGGTTCATCTTCTCACAGTCTTCTTCTTCGTTTGAATCACAATTCGTCTTTTCAGTTTTCTTCTTCTGGGATTCCGCCCCTCCCTCTATTCTTCCCCCTCCTCCTATTTTTCTTGCAATTGATTGAATCTAGTTATTATTTTCTCTCTAATTATGCAATTGATTATGTAATTTTGTGTTCTAATTAGAATTTTTGAATTTTAGGGTTTGTTGTTGGTGTTGAACTTTAATTAGAATTAATGATTGGGTAGAGTGGGAGTGTGCAGGTTCACTTACCTAAACAAAACTTTGTCTCTGGCGCAGCTCCCGTTTCACTTACTGTCTCGCAACTGCAATGCAACCATACGGACAACTGGGTAAGCCAATTTCTCTTCGCTCTTGTTCTCTGTCTCTCACTCCCCATCACCGTCTATGGCCCGAAAATTAGATCCCAGTTGTTGTTCTTCTCAGTTTTTGCATCACTCCCTCTCAGCTTTTATCCATTTTTTAATTTTTATGTGAATTTTACTTTTTATCTGGATATATATATCTGTGTGTGTGTGTGTGTGTGTGAATAATTTCGGACTAGGGTTGTTGAATTGTTAATTGGTATTTATTCCACTTTGTAAAGTAATTGCCTTCTAGAAAAAAAGAGTGTGAGTGAGAAATAGAGAAGAAAGGGAGAGTTGCTGCTCTTCTGATGTTTCGGCTTAATTTTGATGCAATATGACACTCAATTTTGATGCAACATGAGGTGATGAATATATAATGCTTTGAGGTCGTACAAAGTGCCATCATAGACTAGACTTCTTTGCTACCCAAACCATTTCATTACTCTCCATTGTGTATTTGTTCAGTAAGCTCCATGCAGTAGGATCAAATAATATAGAATTTAATTGATTATCAGACAATCATTGGACCCTAAAAGGCTTAAGCAATTAGGGAATGGACCAATAAAGACAGATCAATCCCATGTGGTTTGCAATTTAACAAATAATACTGGTGTAGAGAAGATAGATTTCACATGTCATAAGAGCTCTGATACCATACGTGACAACCACAGATGCCAAAAAGGAATGGAAAAAAATAATATCAAATTAACAAAACACAAGGCAGGAAACTTAACTCAAAACTAGTACCAAAGTTTCTTGTATCTTTATATGAATCAATAAAGCATTATATTAGAGTCTAACAGCTAAGAGATCACCTCACAAATAAATTTGTCACTCAAGGCTTCTAGCTTGTGAGGAACAAGGTGATCCTCAAAATCCCCATGTCCAAGTTGACCATATTTGCTCCAACCATATTTTTTGGTAGGACTTATTAACATGCTTCCTTCCGTTTTCAGTGTTATTATGCATTCATGCTCCAGTTACTTAATTTTTTGCCACTATCTAATAATGTTATTTTATATTTTGACTAGACATGGATGAAAGAAAGATTGTGGCATGCTTCATTGTTAAGTTGTGGTACTTGAATATTGTGACTTGGTTGATGATGTGGTTCATGATGAATCATAATTCAGCTAGAAGGCGGAATCGGCAACTTGCACCTAGAAATCGCACATTTGTTAGGAGAATGGTAGGGTCAGCCTATTTAGAAAGCATAATAGGATATGATGATGTTCATTGTGTGAACCAAATTAGAATGGATAGAAGAACATTCCATTATTTATGTCAAATGCTTCGTGACCACGGTAGAGTAAAATTGGATGGTGTAGTGACAATGAAGAACAAGTTTGCATGTTTTTGCATATACTTGCACATCATGTCAAGAATCGTACAATTGGGAGTAGGTTTTGTCGATCGGTGGAGATCATAAGTAGGTATTTCAATTCCATTCTACATGGAGTGTTAAGGCTACAAGGTAGACTTTTGAAAGTGCCAGAACCCATTCCTAATGCCTACCCAGATCCTAAATGGAGTTGGTTTGAGGTATTCTTCATATTTTATAAAAATTACTTCTAAAATTAATGTAATTAAATATATTGAGCTTACTAATGTTAATGATTTTTTTTAGAATTGCTTGGGGGCATTGGATGGGACTTACATTAACTTTCATGTCCCTGAGCGAGATAAACCAAGATACCGATCAAGGAAGGGAGAGATTGCGACCAATATGTTGGGAGTTTGTAATCTGGACATGAATTTTATATTTGTGTACCTAGGTTAGGAAGGGTCGGCCTTTGATTCTAGAGTACTCCGAGATGCGATATGTAGACCATCGGGATTAAAAGTTCCCATAGGTAACAATAGATTTTTTGTTTATATTAGTAATTTGAATCCTCAATTTTCTTATATATAGTAATATACATTTTTTGATGTGTTAGGGTGTTACTACCTTGTGGATGGTGGGTACACAAATGGTCCAGGATACCTTGCACCGTATAGGGGAGTGCGTTACCATCTCTCAGTGGAGAAATAGAAGACTCCCAATTAATCATGAGGAGTATTTCAATATGAAACATGCTCAAGCTAGAAATGTCATTGAGAGATGTTTTGGACTACTTAAGATGCGTTTGAGCATCTTAAGAGGTCCATCATTTTTCCCAATTAAAACACAACTTAGAATTATGACAACCTGCTGCATATTACATAATCTTATTAGAAGGCATATGTCAGCTGATCCAATAAAAAATGAAATCCTAAACTTGGACGAATCTGAAAGTAGTGATGATGATGAAGATATGATTGAGATTGTTCAACTTACACAAGAATGGACTGCATGGAGAAATACTTTGGCCATGAATATGTACAATGAGTGGAATGCACAAGTGTGATTTGATTAAATTTTCTTACATATGCATGTTGTCATTTGGTTATGGTTTGTTATTTGAACAAATATTCATTTCTTATGTATTTGGTTATGATACTTTATTTGAACAAAGTGTGACCTGGCTATGTATTTACTTAAAAAGTGTGATGATTTGCTTATGGTTTTTATCACTTACTATTAATTATATGCATTGTTGATTATATGATATCTTATTGTGTATGTAATTATAGGAATGGAAAGTGAACAAAGTAGTCAACCAAAAGGAAGTATAAGGGTTTGGAAACAACATGAAAAGATGCATTGTGGTCCATACTTGAGGATGCAGTTGTTAAGAATTTGCGATGTGATAACGGTTGTTTCAAATCCAGAACAATGGCTCAATTTGAAACAGCTATTAATTTGAAATGTCCTAATGCCAATATAAAGGCAGTTCCACATATTGAGTCTAAAATGAGGAGGTGGAAAAAAAAATTATGCAATAGTTTATGACATGGTTAATAAAACTGGTTTTGCATGGAATGATGTACGAAAGTGTATTGAGGTTGATAGCATTGAAATATGGCAGTCCTATGTGAAAGTAATTCTCTAACCTAATACTAGAATTTAGCTTTACATATTTGATTACTTAACATGTTCCTTTACATACAATTTAATAGTATGATTATGTCTACCAAACCATATCCTCTAGCCCCATTCATTATGATAGGTTAATTAAATTAATGGATGCTTGATTATATGAAGACAGGTTGAACGGAACAAAATAAGATTATTTGTATTTTATGGATAATGTGATTTGTTTTCGCATTGCAGGTTAACAAAGAAGCAGAGGGCTGGCTAAGAAAATTGTTTCCATTGTATGACAGATTGAATGTTATTTTTGGGAAAGACCGAGCAACTGGAGTATGAGCTGCAACTCCTATTGAGATGATGAATGACCCTGAGCACATTAATGAAGATGAAGATGAGGTGGAGACTAGTTCTCCTTCTGTTGCTCGACGGTCTAGCAGTTCAAGTACCCGGAAAAGGAAGAGAGCTGCTAATGATAATGATCTTGTTGTGCCATTTAAAGAAATGCTTTTTGAATCAGTGGATAAGTTGGGTGAAGTTTTACAAGCTGCTTTTGGGAAAGGAGTGGATCCAAAACCTGAGATTGCTTCAGAATTGTCAAAGATGGATTTATCTATTGAGGATCAAATCAAGGCACTAAATATTCTTTTCGAAAAGCCACATAATGAGAGGACATTCTTGTCTTTGGATGGTGCAATGAAAAAAGCTTTTGTATTCATGTTACTTGGACAAAGTAACCGCAATTGACATTTCAAACCAACAACAATATATTTTGTTAAAAGCAGCATGCATATCTTTTGTTAAAAGTTGCAGCATGCATATATTTTGTTAAAAGCAACATGCATATATTTTGGCTATTTGGACAAACTGTTTCTTACTGAAACCAACTTGCATTTGTATATTTTATGAACTTGAATATGTGGTTGGATTATATTTTGGCATTTGATGTATGGAATTTACTATTTTTCTCTGTTATTTGAAAATTTGTGTGGTTTTCAATAGGTATAAATATGAGAAAAGTTCAACAAACATAGAAAGATTTGTTAATTTTTTTTTCTCTTGTCCTATCTGGTTCAATACCAAACACAGTATAAATAATACGGTCATTAATGCAATACTGCACCAAATGTCCGACTAATTTAGTCAGTACTATCTGGTGGCTATTTATCCTATCTGATAAAATAGTCAGTATAGTCCGAGCTGCCAAACGAGGCCTAGAATCAATAATAACCAGCGAAATAATCTTTAGCGTCAAGAAGGGTACTGAATCTACTTATGTACCTGTAGCTGATAGCCTATGTTAATCACAAGTGCATCAGAAAGAGGCTTCACAACAATCCATTCCCCGTCTTTGAAAACTTGAAGTCCATTTACATGTTCTTCTTAAAATAAAATGATTATGAGGTTTGGATCACATGTAACCCCATTGTTTTCTTTTCACCCACCGATGTGGGATTCCAACAATGCATGCAGAACAGATGACCAAGGTATTCATGCATGCCATGGTCAAGTGATGTGCAATACTAACATGGGCATCTACATATCAAACTTAACCGGCCTTTTAGCCAAAATGGTCCCTGAGATTTGCATAATTCATCACTGCATAATTCATCACTTTGGTCCCTGAGATTTGAAATCAATAGAAGTGGTCCCTGAGTTTGTCCACCATCAATCTTTTTGGCCATTCCTTGAAAAAACTCCATTAAATAAAGATAAAATGACAAAAATACCCTCAATTTTGTCAAATCATTTTGGCCATTTGTTTATTAAATTGAGGGTATTTTTGTCATTTAGTCCTTATTTAACATATTTTTATAAGGAATGACCAAAATGATTGATGGTGGACAACTCAGGGACTCCTTCTATTGATTTCAAATATCAAGAACCAAAGTGATGAGTAATGCAAATCTCAAAAACCATTTTGGATAAAAAGCCAACTTAACGAATTGAAGATTTTCATTTCAAACATTTAATTAATTGAATATATTCTTTCTAAAGAATAATACATTACAGGAAAAAAAATTCTTTTTTTCTTTGACAGTTATTTTATTTTCGCACGTATTGTATAAGTACAAATCTTATGTTTGTAACTTTGTTATCTTTTGAGCGATACAAAAAATAATACAACGAACTTATTTTACTTTTTGTCACACTAGTAGAAAAAACACTTTTCACAACATAGGTACCTTCATCGTGCACTAACCGTTGCGCAAAGGCAGTGACAATAGGGTTTGCACGATGCAAAAGTAACATGTGTCGCGCAAAGCCACTTTGCACGACGCATGTTACTCATGCGTCACGCAAACCCTTGTTTTTTTTTGGCAAAAATATTTTTTATTTAATTTTTTATAAATATTGTAATTAAATTATAGGCTAAAATGTCAACATGGTCCATGTGTTTTACTCTATCGGCCAATTTAGTCGCTATGTTTTCAATTTGGCCAAATTGGTCCCTGTGTTTATATCCATTAGCCAATTCAAGACTGTTAAAATTGACATGTGCTTGGCACATGAGAGGACAAAAATATAATTTTATTGTACACCCACTAAACTTGGTCACAAGTACATAAATAAATAAAGTCATTGATTTAAATTTTAATTATGAGATTATTGTTGACTTCTTGTTCGATTTCAGTATAAATGAGACTATATTTGTTCCAATTAAATCTGCACATGAACTTGATCACAAATATATTCCTATATGTACAAATGAAAACAAAAAGCAACTTCAAAGTGAACTCTAGCAAGATCACAAAGAAAACTAATTCCATGCTTTTGTAAACGTAAAAATTAAAACCCATGCTTTAATTCCAAACAGTATAAAATGAAGTTGCTTTGAACTCCACCAAAAACAAGTACTACATGGTCTTTCTCACACATAGATACCTTACTGCCAAAGAAAAACTAAAACAACTCAAACTACAATCAAATATTCTTTTTCTTTGAACTTGTAGTTGCGTTCGTTGTATAAACATTTTTGCCATGTGGTTTCCATGAATGTGAAGTTCCAGACGTACTTGAAGTTGAAGGTGTAGTTTGTATGCTTAGCCTGGATATGCTAGGCATGTACGTGCTAGAGCCTGGGGCTGTTTGCGACATTGGAAGCCTAGCTTGCAAAGAAGTTGGGGTTGCACTTGGCCTTGTCACATTTGGTATAATGAAAGTGCCTTCTCTAGGGCTAGACATATTGAGCATAGGACTGTTTGTGGCATTGGATGCCAGTTTGCTTGTGAAGAAGTTTTGGTTCCAATTGGTCTTGTCCATATTTGACATGTAATTGGTGTCCTTGACACATTTGGTGTAGTCAAAGTGCCCCCTCTAGGGCCTCTAGTGATGGTTGGTTGAACAAAATTTTGAGGTGGATGAAACTGCAAATGTAAGTATTAAACAATTGTATCTAATAATATATGTGTAGGTTGGTAGTTGTGTTAAGAAAATGAAGCAAGGAATGTAATAGGATAACTTACATTGGCAGGATTGAAGTACTTGGTTGGGAAGTCTGTAGAGTTGTACCATTTTTTTTTTTTTTGTAACTTTCTTCACCTGTCACAAGTAAAATTAACAACAAAAATATTAAATATTACCTCTAATTTGAAAAGTAACAAGTCAAGCCTATTATTCCTTACTTGTAAATTAGATGGTCTTGCATACTTCTTATTAAGAGTATGTCTAGATGACTCTCCAGTTACATTCCCTTGAGGCACAAAGACTTCACCACTTTGTTGGACATTGGAGCACTGATATGGAGGAGTAGGATGAGTTTCTTCATTACCTTCATTGTTGTTCACACCCCTACCATGACTACCATCTTGATGAAATTGATAAGCCCATCGTTTGTCTATATAAACCCCACGTGGAGCTTCTCGAGGTTGATTTTTGCATCCAACTCTATTGTGTCCCTTCTCCCAACACTTTGTACATGTTTTACTACTCCCCTTCTTATCCAATTTGGTGGGATCTTTGTTCTTTTCTATTTCAGGATCCCTTGTTATTCTCCTTTTTTTAGGTCTCCCAGGCTGCTTTTTAACCATTGAAGGTCGGACAGGTGTTTGTTTAACTTGTGGCCAATACTTCATACCCTTGACAGGATATATGACTGGGGAATAAGCCCTCAAATAAGCATATGGAGTGTAATATTCATCCACAAACTCTTCACCTTGTTGCCGATTGTGGAAGATGGCAGAAATAGCGTGCATACATGGTATTCCATTGAGCTCCCATCTCTTGCAACTACAAGTTTTAATCCACAAATTTACCGATTGTTGATCAACCAATGAGTCCCCCACTTGGAACACTCCACTGCCACAATACACTGGTTTGAATCTACGAGACAAAGTTTTGTTCTTCTCTAACTTTCCTTGGATCTTGGGACAAACTGGACCCTCAAATTTACTAATCAAGTCCCTCTTAACTTGCAACCTTCTCAGTATTTTACACTTAATCATCTCAAGCATGGTAAGTATTGGTTTATCCCTAGCAGCCAAAA
This sequence comes from Malus sylvestris, assembly GCF_916048215.2. NCBI lineage: Eukaryota > Viridiplantae > Streptophyta > Magnoliopsida > Rosales > Rosaceae > Malus > Malus sylvestris. The sequence goes on along the minus strand of NC_062264.1, from coordinate 32,748,237 downwards.
TCCAGGAATTGAAACACTCACACAAGTTGTTCAGCAACATATCACATTTGATCTTCAAACTGAACCTATGCCTAGCCCACATATTTGGATCCCTCTTTTTCAACCATTTATAAGCTTCTTCATCTAACTCTTTCAATTTTTCCATCTCACAATTAAAATCTACTTCATTTGATGCCATGGCTGCACTCCACTGTTTATCCTTCAGTGCTTGACCCTTAAAAAGTTGCTTAAAATTTCCATAGAGATGCCTCACACATCATCTATGAGATGCTTCAGGTACCACTGATTGAAAAGCCTTTTCAAATCCCTATATATATATATAAGAAGGTATACATTGTACATTGGTAATCAATCAAGCAACATAAAAGTTTTTCATATAACTTTATATATACAACTCTTAACGCCAATAAATGATATAAAGTTTTTCTTAACATTTCAATATATAGCAAAGAAATTAAAGCAAATAATTACCTTTTTTTATTTGAAATAAAGGTCCACCCATGTTCACTAACTGGACCAAGGTCCTCAATCAAAAGTTGAAGAAACCAACACCATGACTCTTTCGTCTCCAATTCAGCAACCGCATAAGCAATGGGATACATATTATCATTTGCATCAATTCCCACTGCCACACGTAATTGCCCTGCCAAGGTATTGAATTAATATGCACGTATAGATATATAGGTGTTATGTTAAATTAATACCACATCTACATGAGTTGATGTCAAATAAAACTAAAAAGTAATTATTTACCTTGGAATGTTCCCTTAAGGTGGCAGCCATCTACACCTATCAAAGGTCTACAACCAGATACAAACCCCTGTTTACATGCATCCAAGCACACATGAAGTCTTTGAAAATAAGGAGGATCCACCTTCATCATCATGGTGCTGCCTATATTTGTCTTTCTAACCTCTTCGCAATACTCCCATAACTTCTCTATATATCTCTAACTGAAGCGTTGTCTTCTTAATCTTAGGATCATCTTTAATCCTACCCATGTCTTTCAGAAAGAAAAGTTGAAGTTATGTTTTTGTTACATAAACCTTTGAACATGAATGACCAGGAATGTAGCTCTTGATTTGAAAAGTATTTTCACCCTGCATCACAAAAGCAAACAACCTCCAACTGCAACATTGCTTGCACTTAGCAGACAACCTAATCCTATTATTATTCCATATCTTACATTCATATGACCCTGGGACTCCATAATTTTGTATAGCCTGCTTTAACACCTTTTTACTTGGAAATTTCATCCGAATTGTGAGTTTTCCATATCAATGTCAACATTAAACTCTTTGCATCTACGACCATGTCCTTCTTCATCAGAGTTCAGTGGTGAATGTAATTCATCTGAGTTATATTGCTTCTCATCCATGTTCAAATCCTCAACTTGTATATCCGCTTCCCAATTTTTTTTTTTTTTTGTTTCTTATTGCATCCAGTGAAACTCTTTGGTGTATCTGCATTGTCATTGAAATTGTAATCAAAATTGTCATCTTCAAGCATTGCATCATTATCTTCATCATATAAGGAACTGTCTGTATCAAAATCACCAGTGTCACCATCATTATCGCTTTCCTCAGAAAGGGATTTCTCTGTATCAGATTTTTGCTCACCATCACCATCATATTCACACTCCTCAGTTTGTGTCGGTACATCATAATAATATTGAGGCTCACCATGATACAAAGCAATTCTCTTCTTGAAATAAGAATTCATTGCTAAAACCATTTCGGCAATACATGTTTTCATCAACCTGACTAAACAATTCCGTAGGGAATTCATTGAATGATTCTTCATAATTTATTTGAGCTTGTGATAATGGTGGTTGGGTTAAATCCTCAATAACTTGAGGAAAATCTGCACACATAAAACGAAATATCTTTAATATTAGAAAGCCAGAAGGAGAGTTTGGTGTCTTAAGGCTTCACAAAAAACAATTGGACTATAAAACCCCTCAAACAAAAAAAATCAAAACTGATAGAAAAAATATATATAAAAACCCCAAGGCTAATTTCGTCAGAAAAAAAATATATTTCATTTTTTAAGAAATAAAATTTTAGTAGAAAAAATTTAAAACAACAAACGTGGAAGACACAACTTCAACCACGTTCGGCAGTTTTCGAAAAAAAAGGGAAAAAAACACGAAAAATAAAAAAGGAAAAAACTTCCGTGCAAAAACTGAAACCCATTATCTTGCGAACTGAAACCCCATTATCTTGCCATGCCGATAGAATTAAAACCCACTACGGGATCCTGTTTTCTGGAATCTGGATCCGTCTCTCACTAACTCTCTCTCTCTCCCTCCTCCGCAGCCACCTCTCTTTCTCCCTCCTCCGCGGCCACCGCCAGCCGAACCTCCTGTCACTAGCTCCTCCCATCTAACTATCTATCCTCTCCAAACCACCACCGATTTAATCCCGAGGTATACACTTTTTGGTTTTTCAATTTTTTTATTTATTTTTATTTGTTTCATCAGTACAGGCTTTTGTATTTATTGTATTAATAGGAGAAATAACCCAAAGAGATGATAATTTGTATTTGATTTCAATTGCCAGAGTCGAAGCTCTGAAAAGGGAGCAGCATCCAACCGCACCAGCAACTTTCATGTAAGCTCCGATCTTCCTCTCGCTCTATCTCAGTTACCCATTTGTTGTTCATCTGGATCTTGCTTCGATTAAGCTATTTGTGACTTAAACCGTCGCCTTCATTTCCATCTTCTCCAGGTACCCAACTTCCCAATTTAAAAAACTAGGGTTCCATTACCCTTTCGAATTTCTCTCATTTTTTTTGTGATTTTGTTCCTGGGTTTGATTCTTTAATTTGATTTTACTGGAAGTGTTTTACAGTTTTGGGTTGGAGAGAAGGAGAAGGAGAAAAGAGAGGAAGCATTTTAGCGAGGGAAAGGTGAAACTCTGTTTGCTTCTTTTCCCATACAGGTTGTTCTGATTGGGATCAGTTTTAACCCTCTTCGTCTCTCTGCACACACAACCACTCCACTTCTTCTTCTTTTTATTTTTTTTATATATCCAGGACAGTTTGAAGATTTTGCTTCCTTGGAAATCTAGCGGCAAGAAATCATCCGTACGTTTTGGTTTCAAAGTTGTTCTTTATCGTTTCAGTTTAAGTAATTTGATTATTTTTTTACGAAAATTATGCAGATAAGAAGAAGTCCACCCATTGATACTACCAAGTTCCATGTAAGATGTTGGGGATCCTATATTTGCTTTCTTATATGTTTCTACAATTTGTCTCTGTCTGAGTGTTGAGATTTCTGGGCTTATTAGAGCACACTAAACCGAATAGGAATCGGCGAGCGAGAGAGGGTGGGTGGTGCCACTGCAATCCTACTTCTTCTGCTCTTCCAGTGCCTTCCATGTATTTCTCTTCATTATTTCTTGCTTTGTACTCTTTCTAACTTATATTTGTTCCATTTTGTTTCTCAATTTATATGTTGCGGTGAGAAATATGTCCTTTAGTTGTCTTTTTCTGTCGGCGTTTGTGATGATTGCTAATAAAAGAAACGTTTGTGATTAACCAAACGACATAGGTTTTGCATCAGCTGAAGATTTTGCTTCCTTGCAAATCTAGAGGCAACAAATTTTGTTGTATGTTAACCATTCTGTTTTCTATTTGTTTTCGTAACTCTTTTTGCTTTCGAAGTTTACTGCTCGGTTAAATTTTTGTACTAAATTCTTCAAGTTGTTAAGATTGGGTAAATTTAGGGATTCATGAATGGGTCCGTGGTTGAAGCTCAGGAAAATTAGCTCAATCGGATCTGCAAATGGGTTAATGCCTACTGTCTTAATTTTGGTTATGGTGGTATATGTTCGGCTCCGTCCTATTAGTTTGTGTTATTCTGTTTTTTCCTTTTCGAAATCCCCATGTGTTCTGTCAATTCGATAGTGTACATTTCATGAATCTTTTAACTATGATCTAATTTGTGTAAGCATCATTTTCCATTGTTGAATTTCAATGCTATGTTTCCATATTTTCCTTCAATTTTACCTTTATTAAGAATCATCCAAATTGAAATTTCAGTTTTAAGATTTCCAGAGGACTTCAACATATCAACTATGGAGGGAATTGATAGACGCAATATGTCAGAGGTTCTTACCTTATCTGTATTATTCCTCTTCTGTAGAGATGATCTATTTTTTCTTCTTTTTCAAAAATAAAATAAAATTCATTCTTTTTGGCAATTTCTCAATGTCGGTCGACAATGAAGAAATTCACTTCGGACAAACAAATGTTCAAAATTCTCAACAGTCAAATCAAAGTTATCATAGGAGCAATCAACAAAGGCAAAGACGACAATCTATGAATTCATCACAGCGGGCTCAAATTTTAATGCGACGACATGCCAATTATCAAACACGATTGAACTCAGTAAATATAGTACAAAATCAAACGGAAGTAAACCAAGATGACATAGGACCAACATCGGTGGGTAACTATGATTTCTTATTTTTTTGTCTCTATTAATTATATATTTGTAAATTCATACGTTGTATGAATATTTTTGTACAAATTATTAAGACACATCTATTAAGATTGAATGAATAGTTATCTTACATTGTCATTGCCTTTCGTACTACCAATGGAAACATCCACTTAATAATTCTGTTATGTCTATAACAATTTCAACATTCGGATTGTATATATTTACCACAGTGACCAACATTTTAACAAGTACCCCAACAAAAAAAAAACAAAAAAAAAACAAAAAAAAGAAAGGAAAGAAATATGTCTGGAACGGTAAGTGATAAATTTTTTATGTAAACTTGGAATAACAGTTCAACTATAATAGTCAAGGGAAAAATATAAAAACAATTACAATTATGTGCAGCCATCTTCTAGATTAAAATATTAAAATAACAGTTAAACTTGGTAAGTGATAAAAATTTTACGTAAACAGCTTCAAATTTATTGCTTCCAATTATGTGCAGCCATCTTCTAGATTTCACCATTCACCTCCATACTTGGTACTGTACTTTCTAAAGCATATACATTAACAATTACAATGGAAAAAAAACTAACACAATATACATTTAGAGGCGCGTATGCAAAAATGCCTCTCGCACGCACGTTAGTGCGTGCAGAGAGGCTAGTGCATTATTATTAAAGAAAGGCATATGCCGATTACACAATGCTATGGTTATTAGAAAAAAGCATCTAAATTCAAAGGAGCTAACTTTGGTAGTCATGGTTTCATAAGACAAGTTGCAACCAATAAAAACCAAGTAAAGTGATATCCTTATTTTCCTACCCAATCTACCAAGCCATCTCAATTGATTATAAAAGCACACAACAAATCCAACAAATCAAACCCTAGACCCCAATAATAATGAAAGCCGATGACGATCATCACCTTGGTTGTTTGGTTCAATTCGTCTACTTGGCATCTTCTTTAGAGTAGTCACCCAAATCTCAATCGACAACCCCACAAATTCTGACCTAATGGATGAACCCTAAATCACATAGTATTCAATTGGGTGAAACAAAGCATCAATTCTTAAAGATATGCATTGTATTAGTTTAGTGGGTGTACAATAAAATTACATTTTTGCCCTCTCACGTGCCTAGCACGTGTCAATTTTAACAATCATTTAACGGATTGTCTTGAATTGACTAACGGATATAAACACAAGGACTAATTTGGCCAAATTGAAAACATAGGAACTAAATTGACCAATAAAGTAAAACACAGAGACCATGTTGACATTTAAGCCTAAATTATAAACAATAATTAATAAACCAAGAAAAAACATTTATTTATAAAATATATGAAAATGTACATAAAAGATGTCCGAACATAAAAGAAAAAACTACAATCAGTCGTCTCGGTTTAATGCATCAGGCTACTGGGTATCGCAGGGCAAACTGGCTGGGAGGTCAAAGGTGGAGCAAAATCAGGTGCTAGCATCGAGATTTGAAGGCCGGACATCTGTAAGGCTCGTAAGATCATACTCATCTTATCGTCCTGGGCCAATAACTGGGCTGCAATCTCGGCTTCCCGAGCTGCTTCTTGGGCCGCAAGCTGACCTTTTAGGGTTGCCACTTCCTCCGTCAGGGCTTGCCTGTCTTGTGGTCGATCTGAGAGAGGAAGCACCCGTCTCACGAACCCGCACCTTCCCCATACACTGAAAAAAACTTAAATTTAGGACATGTAAATCAAACCCTACTCACGTCAAATTTAGGAAAACAAAAAGATGATAAGAATGAATTATGATACAAACTGTCAAATCTCTACTCTTCCCATATACATTGTCCATATAATTTCCGTCACTTTATCCGAGGCGTGCATCAAGTACAGATAATTCATAAATCAATGATTTTAAACCAAAGTGAGGAAATAAAGTGCATGTGTTTTCCACTATAACAAGAAAACAGCTCAGTGAAAAATACGGACATTGATGATAAAATGTAGAGCAGTATAATAAGTTAATAACTGATTGCAAACAGGAAAAAATTATGACTTACATGGGTACCGTCACGACCAGCTAAGGGAGAGTCATTGACACCAAAAGTCATGGAAATAGTTGGTGGATCCAACACAACTGTGGGCAATGCAGTCATAGTCTATTAGATGTAACCATAAGTCCGTTTTGCATAGAATGTACCACCATGACATGTTATAAAAAGATACAAAGTTTCTCAAAAGCAACGGATAAAAAGTTAAAATCCCTGGAATGATGCTAAAATACTATGGCAAAATAAGAAATACAGATCATAATGTTTTCCATCTTCTTGAGACAAAAGTAGCTAAAGTTATCAAAGCAACTAATTTGACAGACAAAACACAATGGATATAGGCTACCTACAACAAGGGGAGATGACAACTTAGTGAGAGCCCCAGTATCGAGCCTTCTCAAGGTAGGAACAGAAGTACAATGGATACAGGAAAATATACAACGAAGCTATAATTCATATTTACTAAAATAAATAGGAGAAAAATAAAATGAAAAGGAATTGCGGACAAACTAAAAGTAAAGTCTAAAACCAAGATTGCATTAATATACCTCAACGCTTGCAACTGTATGGCCAATAGAAGGGCGGCTTGTTAACCCCGCCATTGACACTATGTCACCAGCTCCAGCACATTCAATTACGACCATATGTGTTCCCTTCTTTTTCATCAGCTTCACAACCTGTAGAAGATGGAAGTAAAAAAAAAAAAAATTAGTATTTTAATATTTTAATATTTTAACATTTCAATCTGAAGTTGAGCCTTTCAATAACGTAAAAAGCTGCAGCACTTGATCACATATATCAAACTTTTCATTGTTCTCTGAGAGACGAAGATGCTTCAGAGGTTGTTTTTTCATATCAGATTCTTAGTCAGAGAAAATAAAGCTAGAAGCCTCAATAATCTAATTAATCAAATTTAAACTGATGGCGAGCGCTACAAGAGCTTGGTGAGCGCTACAAGAGCTTTAACCCAACATGGGTAAAATCTCACTATCATAAAGAATCAAACATTGTCCAGTGCAAAAGAAAACTTCTTGATTTTTAACAACCATGAGGCAAATATAGAACCACAAACCTTCCCTTCTTCAATTTTCTCAACTCCAGAATCTTTGTGACGAAGCCCATGAACTCTGTCACCAATGCGAATGGTGCCAGAAGAAACTCATCCAGTCAATATTTGTCCAAGGTAGAAGTCTCGTTCCATCATAGAAACCTTACAAAAACATCAATAAATGCTATTTTAATTTTGCCAGTACTATGAACAATAAAATGAACGAGAGGAAAATACAAAAATTAGTCATTTATCCGTTGAGTTTTAAAAAAAAATAATAAAATTGTTTGGCCAGTTTGTTTTACCAGGCCAGTGCAGATGACACAGGTTTTACAGTCACAGAATTATAGACTACTACAAATGAAAGTACGCCAAAACGTTCACAAACTTAACTGCATTTGACACAAAAGACAAAAAGATGCAGTGCATAGTGAACAAAATATAGGAAAGTAAGAACACAGCCTTTGTTTAGAACTTTTTTATTCTCTACGAAGAATCAAGAACAACGGCTTCTATCGAATTTGAAATGTGCACATGGAAATCTCAAGTGAAAGCACTTCATAATTAATATTGACTCAACCTGCATATTTCCAGTTTAAAGGGGAAGAGGAGAGCATACAGGGGAGCATTTGAAAAGTTGCATCAAGATTGGCTGTTGGTGGAGGAACATGACTTATAATGGCATCAAGCAGCCGTGACATGTTTCTTGCATCAGCAGGAGGATCTTTGGTGAAAGTGGTGGAAGCCCATCCTTCTTTAGCAGAAGCATACAGCACAGGAAAATCTAGCTGCTCCTCTAATTCAAAAATAGGAATAAGTTTAATTAGTTTTTCATCTGACTAATACGAAGTTAGGAAAGTGAAAATTAAAGTTAGGACATAAAGCAAAACCAAATAGAAATGGGCAGAGAGACCCAGGATTTTGTGTATTGTGATGCGAGGCTTCAAATATCAGATGTGAAATTTTTATTTTCTCAAAATTAAAAATAAATTAAAAAGAGCCAAATTCACCTTAGCAACCAAGCAAAACTCATCCTAAAGGAAACACAGTGTTTCACCAAAGCAAAACCCTTTTCCATGGATGCCAGCCTGGTTCTGCCTATCAAATGTTCTTTAAAAATATTATTTTATTTAAAACAAAAATCCTATATATATGGCGGCCATTTACAGAATTTGAATAATTGATTACAGAATCACATCATGTATCAAGCAAAACCCTAACTGCAAATTCAAAATCCAAAACCCTAATTTATAAAATGCAAAAAAAAATTCAACAAATTGTCTTACCTTAAGATTGGGGTGGCGAAGTGAGCACTTAGCAGCTAGTGGTGGAAGACGATGGTGAGAGAAAGAAAACCGATGGAGGACGACGCGAATGGGAGTTTGGTGGTGGAGGACGCGAATGGAAGGGGAAAAAGATGGTGATTGGCCACTTGGTGAGCGGTGACTGGTGAGAGGCCGTGCGAGATAGCTTGGGGAGGTGGAAGGAGAGGACGACTTACCTGGTTTTTAGGGTTTCGTTCGGCCTCTTCGATTCTGCGACAGAGGGAGAGACCGAGTGAGAGAGAGGGAAGAGAGACCGACTGTTTTCCAATTGCACGGCTTGCACCTCCATTTTGTCCAAATTTGGGAAATTTAAAGAAAGCGCCTATTTTTTACAATTAAACCGCCAAAAATTTTAACACATTTGTGTACATTCAGGCGTCGCGCAAAGTTGGTTTGCCCAAACGATCCATCTTGACGTTGCGCTAAGTTATATTTAAAAAAAATATATTATTATAAAATTTACTGAAAATGTGACCTTATTCCTTTCAAATTCAATTTTTTTACATAAAACCCACAATAATATATTTTTCTGACAAAAAATCCAATCCGAACTACAATAATAAATTTAAAGCTATTTAATAAATATTCATTTCATTCAATTTCTTAAATATTATAATACAAAATAAATAAATTTAAAGTTACTTAATAAATAAATAAATATATATATATATATATACACACACACATCATTCAACTTGATGGGATACGCATTCTACGAAACTAGTTTCAACGATCAAACCATCAAACTTGCTTGTATATACTTTGAGATCGCATACAGCAAAAATCGCAAAAAACAAACATTCAGAGATTAAGTAACGGGACAAAACTTTTCGACGATTATAAACGAAAAATCAAAATTTAACGGTTATTTTAACTCTGATTTTGATGATATTTTATAGCTACACTCCTTGACCCTATATGAATACAATGAACTAATTCAATCGTCGATTTAAAATAATTACACAAGTGGATACTACAAAATCTTATGTTATACTTAATGAAAGTATAAATATACACCAAGTGTTAGTGCATCTATTGTTTTTGATGGGATACGCATTCTATATAACTAATTTCAACTATCCAACCGTCAAACTTGTTTATATATACTTCGAGATCGCATACGCGAAAAATTGCAAAAAACAAACATGCAGAGATCAAGTAACGGGACAAAACTTTTCGACGGTTATAAACGAAAAATTACGATTTAACAGTTATTTTAACTCCGATTTTGATGATTTTTTACAGCTACACTCTTTAACCCTATATGAATTCAATGAACTAATTCGATCGTCAATTTAAAATATTTACACAAGTGGATACCACAAAATCTTATGTTATACTTAATGAAAGTATAAATAAACTCTTAGTGTTAGTGAATCTATCGTTTTGATGGGAAACGCATTGTACGAAACTAATTTCAACGATCCAACTGTCACACTTGTTTGTATATGCTTCGAGATCGCATACGCCAAAAATAGCAAAAAACAAACATTCAGATATCAAGTAACGGGACAAACATTTTCAACGGCTATAAATGAAAAATTATGATTTAACGGTAGTTTTAACTTTGATTTTAATGATTTTTTACAACTACACTCCTTCATCCTATATGAATACAATGAACTAATTCGATCGTCAATTTAAAATATTTACGCTAGTGGATATCACAAAATCTTATGTTATACTGAGTGAAAGTATAAATAAACTCTTAGTATTAGTGAATCTATTGTTTTGATGGGATACGCATTCTACGAAACTAGTTTCAACGATCCAACCATCAAACTTGTTTGTATATGCTTCAAGATTGCATACGCCAAAAATCGCAAAAAACAAACATTCAGATATCAAATAACGGGACAAACCTTTTAGATGGTTATAAACGAATAATCACGATTTAACGGTTATATTAACTCCGATTTTGATGCAAGAACAAACATTCACACAAGTGGATACCACAAAAGAAAAATGCAATGCAAGAACCCCAAAAGAAAAGTAAAAGGAAAAAAAAACTTTGCACGCCGTAGGTACACATGTGCCGCGCAAAACATCTTTGTGCGACAAAGACTTACGTCGAGCAAAGTTTTTTTTTTTTATTTTTTATTTTTTATTTTTTTTGCTTATGAGTACAAAATAAATAAATAAAAATCTACTTAGTAAATATATATACCATTGAACTTGATGGGAAACGCATTGTACAAAATTAGTTTCAACGATCCAACCGTCAAACTGGTTTGTATTAGGGGTGGGTTCGGTTCCGTTCGGTTCGGTATTTTGCCAAAACCGGAAACCGAACCGAAATTACTGTTCGGTTCGGTTTCAGCCCGGTTCGATTTTTTTTTTTTCAGCAGCAAAAAAAAAAAAGTTTCTAAGAAAACAACTTGCAGCCATTTTGTAATACATCTTTTAAAGGAGTATAAATAAAATCAAAGTCTCATTTCAACATAAGCATTCCAAATTTCTAATAGAATCATCAAACAAACTAACAAAGATAATGAAAATAAACATTCCATTCAAAGTTCAATTATAATCAAGCCTTCCAAAGTCCAAGTTAAATAAACATCAAAGTTCAAATCAAAGTCCAAACTTAAAATACACATCAAAGTTCAAGTTTTCCACACCTAAAATAAACATTGCAAAGTTCAAGAAGTCTTCCACACCTAAATAAACATTACAACTAAGATTATAAATTCAATAAACATCTAAAGTTCCATCCTTGCACATACTTCTTCAAGTTCTTAAGATCAACGCTTAACCATTTCGAGTTTGAATGCTAATTTGCTTACTAACGGTTGGGCGGCCTAGGGGGTAACATAACACCTTTTTTTGAACTTTCACTTGCCATTTCTACATACAAATAATAAAACAAATGATACTAATTAAAATGTTATTTAAAATAATCTAACAAAATCAAATGCAATAAATAAAATTACCTTTCTCAATTTCTTCACAAAACTCCATCTCCTCAATGGTTGGCTCATGATGTAATGCAACGTGAATAGACCTAAGCCAATTTTGAGTACATATCAAAGCCTCCACCATTTTTGGACTTAAAGAACTACGATATGGATCAATTATCCGTCCACTTGTGCTAAAGGAAGATTCCGAAGCAATGGTTGATACGGAAATAGCTAAGATATCTCTTGCAACACGTGCCAAAATAGGGTACTTAGAAACCCCATTCACCCTCCACCAATTCAATTTATCAAAGTTCTCCTCTTCTTCTCCTTCATTAGGATCAGAAAGATACTTGTCGACATCATTATGCACAACCCGAGCTCTCTTTACTTTTCTCATTTCACTTTTTTCTTTCAACTTTCTTTCTATTTCGGTCATGCTTGATGAAGAGTCTCCACTTGTTGTTTGAGAACTACCACTACTACTTATATTTTGTTGTGTACTAAAAGACATATCTTCATGAATCTTGTAAAGATCAATCAATAAGTCCTTCACCGCATTTGTGGCACTTTCAATTTTTTCTTCATCCTCACCAAATTGTATCTCAAAATAATCAACAACTTTCTCTAATTTGTGGCGAGGATCAAGCACAAGTGCAATAAAAAGATATTGATTCATGTCCTCAATTGAACCCCAATACTTGTCATATTTTTCTTGCATCAACATGGAGATCATAGATAAAAGTTCATCATTTTTCCTTTCATGCAAGAGACTTTTGATCTTAAACAAATCACCAAAAGTAGTATGAACGGTTGGAGTATTAGAACAACATACTTTTAAAGTGACTTCATAAAAAGGTCTAAAAAAGATTGCAAATATCCCCGCCTCACTCCAATCATCCATCGAAGGTGGCCCCTCCCTCGTACTATCATGATTGTCTTTAACAAAGTATGGAAGGTAATGACCATCATCTACTTTTAATCTATCAAAAGCCATCTTAAACTTTAAAGCCGATTCCAACATTAAAAATGTGGAATTCCATCTAGTAGGGATATCCAAAATTACAAGCCCTTTGCTATCTATTCTCACTTTCTGAACACACCTTTTAAAGCTTTCTAACCTTGGAGGGGAAGATCTTACATACCTAACCGCATTACGAATACTTTGTATAGCCGTATTCAACAATTTTATGCCATCATTCACAACCAAATTGAGGATATGAGCAACACACCTCATATGCAAATATTTTCCATCATGCAAGAGTGCATTAGGAATCCCCCACCCCCTTATTCGGTGCACCAAGTCCCTTAAACTGGAATCATTTGCGGAAGCATTGTCAACTGTAATAGTTAACACTTTCTCTATACCCTACTCCACTGAACATTCCTCCAAAAGTTGAGCAATGGACTCTCCTTTATGATTTGGAATGACACAAAAGTTCAAAATCTTTTTATGTAATATCCAATCATCATTAATAAAATGGGCGGTGAGAACCATGTAATTGGTTTGTTGAATAGAAGTCCATGTATCCGTTGTTAGACACACCCTAAATGTCTTCAATTGACTCTTCAATTTATCCCTTTCGGAATAAAACAAGCTAAGTACATTCTTAGCAATTGTCTTACGACTAGGCACTCTCCATATAGGACATGCTTGCATGCAAAAATGGCGAAAACCTTCTCCCTCAACAAAAGTAAAAGGCAACTCATCTATAATTATCATCTCAACACAAGCCTTAGTTACTTCCTCTTGAGAAAAACCTATAGCTTCTAACTTATCTTTCGTGCTGGCAAAGGTTAAGATATTTTGCCTATTTGTGGCAAATATTTCCTTATTAGGACCGTAGCTTCTACATCTTGCTAAATGGTTTCTTAAATTAGTTGTACAATTTTTATCCGGATCGGCCATATATGATTGGGCACAATACTTGCACAACCCCTTAACTCTACCACCCTCAATTTTTCTATCAAAGTGCTCCCAAACTAAAGACCTTTCATGACTTTTTAATGATTCCAAAAGAGCTTCTTCTTTACTTACTTGGTCACTTGCGTCACCTTCTTTTGGAGTTGCATCGGAGGGATTTCCGGATCCACCAAGAGAAGTAGGGGTTTGTCGAGGTGCCATCACGGCGTTTTGAGGCGGAGTTGATTCACCAACAATGTCCATCTAAAATAAGAGAATCATACAATTAATTATTCAAATAAGATGGGTATGGTAGGTTTTTGCTATGGTTGGTTACTCACTCTTATCATTACAATTAATGAATTAATTATTAAACATAAGGGCTAAGGTAATAGAAAGATATGACTACTTAGTACTTACTTCCGATGGTATACTCGAAGATGAGTTCGTTTGATGATGAGGGCTAGTTGATTTTGATCTCATTGAGTTTGAACTTGAGCTTGAGGCCCTTGAGACCTTTGACACCTTTGACTTCATCTAATTCAAACAAAATAATAAGAGGATAGTAAGTACTACAAACTTATACAAAAGTAAATGTTAATTAAAATATGAAAGGCCAATGATACAAAATCACGACAAAATATGGAAGGCAAGAATCAAACTCCCTTCACAATATATATAACCTGTAGCCAAACTCCCTTCATTAGGGATATTGTTTCAAACACACACATAAACAACTTGCAGCCATTATATATATACAACCTACAACCATGATATATATATATATATATATATATATATATATAATAAAAACTGAATCACACATACACAACCTGCAGCCATTATATATATATATATATATATATATAATAAAAACTCAGTCAAAATGCTTCAGCTATGTGCGCACGTGTGTGTGTGGGTGTGTGTGTGAGAGAGAGAGAGAGAGGGAGAACAAACCGGGAGGCCAACAGCAATGCTTAGAAGCGCAATCTGGTTGATACCAGCTCTCAAATTCACACCTTGACTAAATGTTAGTTTTGGGAATTCTAGACTTCATTTCTGACCTATGTCTGTTATATATCTATAGCTTTAGCTAAAGCCTACAGGGGTTCCAAGAAGCAAGAATGCTAGTGTGCATGTTAACATGTCTTAGATCAAATTAATTCACCTCCAAAAAAAAAAAAAATACAAATTTTCAGCAATACAAATATGTTCTTCTTTTCTCTTAATTTCTTTATTATTTTTCTTGTGAGTAATTAATAATTAATTTCTTGGGTTCATAGGTTGCCTTCAAATCCTTGGTTTAATTCACATTTACCTCACTTTAGAACTCAATTGATACCTCTGCAGCAGTTGCAACTTTATGAGTTAAAAAAAACCATAAAGCCTACACGGTACAGTTTGCTCACTTAATTTCTGACCTATGTGCCCCAGTGACATTCCGAAGCATAAAAATACCCAATCTGAAGCACAATCAATCGTGGGAACTCAATTCAATTACTTTATGAAGCATAAAAATACCCAATCTGTTATTACAACTCAATCAATATATTCACTAAAATACAAATCAAATCTCTAAAACTGTATAAGTAGAATTGAAAATTAAAAGTGAAACTAACCTTTTGCTGTGATTGAGAGGATGCTGCTGCGAATCTCTAAGACAGACAGAGAGGATGCTGCTGCGAGAGAGACATATGAGGTGAGGCTGCTGCAAGGGGGAATGAGAGAGACAAAGAGAGGGCTGCTGCTAAGAGAGAGAGACATATGAAGGAGGTTGCTGCGAGGCTGCGTGCGAAGTGCGAAGTGCGAAGTGCGACTGCGATTTGGGGAGGGTAGGGGATTGGGAAAAACAAGAGAGAGAACGAGAGAGGAGGAGGGCTAGGGTTGGTTTACTTTCGGGAACCAGTTTTAGTTTAGGAATAAAACGGTGCCGTTTTAGACTTAGGGTTATTAATTAATAAAATATTATAAAACGACGTCGTTTTGAAGATGTTCGGTTCGGTTCAGTTTTCGAACCCCAGAAACCGAAATCGAACCAACCAGATTCGGTTCAATTTTTTTTTCGGTTCGGTTTTCGGTCCGGTTTTTTTCAGTTTTCGGTTTTTCCAACCCACCCCTAGTTTGTATATATTTCGAGATCGCATGCGCTAAAAATTGCAAAAAACAAACATTCAGAGATCAAGTAATAGGACAAAACTTTTCGACGGTTATAAACCAAAAATCAAGATTTAACGGTTATTTTACTCCGATATTAATGATTTTATACAGTTATACTTTTTAACCCTATTTGAATACAATGAACTAATTCGATTGTCAATTTAAAACATTTACACATGTGAATACCACAAAAGAAAAAGGAAATGTAAGAACCCCAAAAGAAAAGCAAAAGGCCAAAAACAAAAAAAACAAAAAAAAAAACTTTGCGCGACGTAGGTGCACCTGCGTCGTGCAAAACAACTTTGCATGACACAGGTTCACCTACGTTGTGCAAATTTCTTTTTTTTTCCCTTTTGCTTATGAGTACAAAATAAATAAATTAAAATCTACTTAGTAAATATATATACCATTGAACTTGATGGGAAACACATTGTACGAAATTAGTTTCAACGATCAAACCGTCAAACTTGTTTGTATATATTTCGAGATTGCATACGCAAAAAATCCCAAAAAACAAATATTTAGAGATCAAGTAATGGGACAAAACTTTTCGATGGTTATAAATGAATAATCACGATTTAACGGTTATTTTAACTCTGATTTTGATGATTTTTTTACAGATACACTTCTTGACCCTATATGAATACAACAAATGAATTTGATCTTCAATTTAAAATATTTACACTTGTAGATACCACAAAATCTTTCCGTTATACTTAATGAAAGTATAAATAAACTCAAGTTTTAGTGAAATTATCATTTTGATGAGATACGCATTCTACGAAGCTA
Organism: Malus sylvestris; assembly: GCF_916048215.2. Taxonomy (NCBI): domain Eukaryota; kingdom Viridiplantae; phylum Streptophyta; class Magnoliopsida; order Rosales; family Rosaceae; genus Malus; species Malus sylvestris. The sequence continues at coordinate 32,731,644 of NC_062264.1, read as the reverse complement.
GTTTAAACGATACAACTGTCAAACTTGTTTGTATATCTGTTGAGATCGCATAAGCCAAAAATCACAAAAAATAAAAATTCAGAGATCAAGTAACAGGCAAAACTTTTCCACAGTTATAAACAAAAAATCACGATTTAAAGGTAGTTTTAACTCTGATTTTGATGATTTTTTATAGTTACACTCCTTGACCCTATATGAATACAATGAATTAATTCGATCTTCAATTTAAAATATTTACACTAATGGATACCAAAAAATCTTTATGTTATACTTAATGAAAGTATAAATAAACTCCAAGTGTTAGTGAATCTATTGTTTTGATGGGATACGTTTTCTACGAAACTAGTTCAAACGATCGAACCATCAAAAATTGTTTGTAAATGCTTCGAGATCGCATACGCTAAAAATCGCAAAAAACAAACATTTAGATATCAAGTAACGGGACAAACCTTTTCAACTGTTATAAACAAAAAATCATGATTTAACGGTAGTTTTAACTCCGATTTTGATGATTTTTTTACAGCTACACTCCTTGATCTTATATGAATACAATGAACTAATTCGATCGTCAATTTAAAATATTTACACAAGTGGATACCACAAAATCTTATGTTATACCACAAAGTCATTGACTTTGCGCGACGAAGGTGTACATTCGTCGTGCAAAACAACTTTGCGCGACGGTAGTCTTCATCACGCAAAGCTGTTTTGCATGACGAATGCACACCTTCGTCACGCAAAGTTGGGAAAAAAGGGTAAAGCATTCTTGGTTTGGAGTTAAAATCTTGCGCGACGTACAAAACGTCATGCAAACAGCCTTTGCATAACGGCACTTTGTGGGACGAAGGCTAGCGTCGAGCAAAGCTGTTTTGCGCGACGCTAGCCTTCGTCGTGCAAAGTGTCGTTGCGCAAAGGCTGTTTGGGCGACGTTTTGTGTTTTACGTTGCGCAAACATACTTTGCATGACGAAATTTGTTTCGTTGTGCAAGTTGATGTCGCGCAAACATATTTTTGTACTAGTGTCAGTGGGAGTTTATCAATCAACACAAGTACAAGCAATAAGAATCAAGATTCATAAGCGAATGGTGCTCATAACTGTAGTATTAAAATCCAAGTTGTAATGGAAATGTGACTTTGTTATGAGAGATCTCCATGTCTTCTTTTCTGGATAGTAGATTTGGATGTGAAGTGTTTCTGCTCTCTTATGCAGTCGAGACTTGTGGTTTTTTGCTAATTCAACTACCTTCAAAAGGGTTATTATATGCAACTCTCCATCCAATACAACAAATCCAAATGCTGAGTCGCATAGGGCTTGTCTTGGTATAATTAATTAGTTTAATTATATTGGCTGGTGGGGATGGCGCCTGAAGGTCGCTCGGAGGATTGGGGAGGCGAATGTAAAGGGCTGTCATTGCCTAGGACATCCTCACAATGTATCGCCGAAACTCTTCCCCTCGATGGCGTGCCGTTTCTTCCCGAGCTTCTTCCTGCAAATGCACAACTTCTTTTTGCTATCATTCTTCTTTCCTAGCTGGCACAGGGCCACTAACTCCATCTTTATATGTTGTAGTCTGGAAGATGTCTTGTATGGGGTCCGAGACCTAGATGTAGAAGATCGACCCCTGAAGGTCTTGAACTCAACCCACTCCTAGCCCACGTATCTCTTTGCCTTTCTGTTGCCTAACTTTGTTCATCAGCAACTATATAGACACCTTTTGATCAGGTGTCAACTCATCTGGTTGTTGTTACGAGAGGTTGGTGAGATACTTATCCTTCTTCTACGACATAGAAGCCTACAAAAAAAAAGCATAAACTAAGACTATTGATCATGAATTTAAAAATTTTAAGTGTAATGAATGTTGAAATTAAAATTTTGAATGGAATACTTGCATAAATGTTGTGAGTCACTTGGTTTCCATAATTGGCATGCATTTTCCCCAAGCCTAAACTTCTGGAAAACACGAACCCTTCTCTTGCTGTTCCTCAACCCAGAAAGTGAGGGCTCGAGCACCAGAGTGATAAAAGTACTGCTTCACTTCTCGGTTAGACTTATTTGTCGCCGATTTCCAATGTGAATTTAAAAAATAAATTAAATAAAAAATAAATTAAATTTGAAAAAACAGAAAATTAGAAATAATTTTTTTTTTAAATTCTTAATTATATAAATTCTTAATTACTCAGCTAACCTCTCCGCAAACCTCGAGAATGGAGGTAGGAGGTTCAATAAGAGATGCACAAGTGTTGTAGTACACATGTAACTTGTATTTCCACTCCTTGTATCGTTCAGTCCACACTCGGTTTAAGTACTCAAACATATCGGGTACTCCATGTTGATGGTGAAGTTGACATGAAATAGAAAAAAAAAGTGTATTAATTTAAAAAATACATTGAATAAGTAAAATTAATAAAGTAAAAAAAATCCACACATACCGAGATCTGTCTCATCATCTCCTTCTACACCTAGGAGCGAAGTTTATTCCATGAAGCGCCCACTATAGGGCGCTTGGAGTGGAGGATGACTCTAATGTTGTGAGTCAACTGGTTATTGACTTTGAGGCCCGCTCGACAATGTCATGAGTCGTAAACAATCACGATCTTGTTTTGCATTACGCGGTTGATCCGATTCGAGGCCAAGCCTCTGTAGACTCTCTGCACTTTAACCTACTTCCTGGCTGGTAGTTGTAACAATCATCAAAATCAGAGCCAAAATAACCGTTAAATCATAATGATACGTGACACACACCAACCCCGATATTCCCCGAATACCAGGATATGCACGTGCTGGCCGACATCCGAGGGTGACGAAAGCCATTTATTGAGTGCAAATGCTAAAAACAAGGGATAGATAATACTTATAAATGCAAAATAATAAGGAATATACATTTAAGGAACGTGTTCAGAGCACACATCTAATCTAGAACACTAAAAGAATTAATATAAAAATTGAATGAACACAAGAGTGGATCTTACATCGAAAGGACTCGAAGATACCGATGCGGAAGTGCCTGGATGCTGGGATTGTATGCCTCAATTCTAAGTCCTGAAGGGGGTGCAAAACAAACATGAGTGGACCAATTTGATATATAAATAGTAAAACAGTTATCAACGTACTAACCCCCAGGTTTTATGAAAACACATATATCATGATAAACATTGGTTTTCTGAAACCTAGCATGCCGTGCAATGTTTCAAATCATAACTTGTATATATAATAATCACTAGTGAATTATCCGATAACCCCCATGCCCTATGCTGGCTCCCCGTCTCTAAGCAGATAGTCAAAGGAAAATACAATTCAGGCCCCATGCTGGCTCCCCGTCTCTGTGCTAATAGCCAGAGGAAACACACTCCAGGCCCTATGCCAACACTAAACCATCGCCCGAGACGGACCGGAATCTATCCCTATGTCTCGTAGCGGAAATGACCACTAGGTAAGTACAAAACCATTAAACATATATATATTAAAAAACAACTTCATAGTATAAAGTCATCCATCATCTATACTATAAAGAGGTGTTCGAAACATGTTCTAAATATCATATCATCATCCATCGAATACTCTATAAGAACATAAGTTATAGGAAAAATAGTAATAATTCAAACTAACCTCAATAAGCATGTTATCTCGAAGCGTCTCATAGAACATAATTGTTAAATCATGCTTTTCCATGTATGCATTTCTATTATTAAAACATGCATTTTTAGAAAGGGTCCACTCACAGATACTTCATCGCTGAAGAGCCACGCAAACTAGCGAAGATGGAAACGCCACAATAATTGCCCCTAAGCACATAAGGGGTCCAATTAATAAAACCCTATTATAACAATTGAATTTGGGAAAACGGACGTCGGAAACGGGTTTAGGACGTTGAATTACCTTAAGAAGGGTCCCGGATAAATTTCTTAAACGTCAATAGAATATTCCCTAATAGAATATTCCCTAACGGAATATTCTCCATAAAGGGTTTTGGGCAGACTAGGGTTTAAGGTTAGGACTTGGGTTAGGTTTAGGTTTAGGTAGTTTGGGCTTAAGTTTTTTAACTAAAAGGGTTATTGGGTTAGGGCCCTAGGTTTTAGGGCTTAAAGAGGAAATGGCTTAAAGCCCTGGTTCAAAAGGCCCAAAGGCTTTTAGCCTAAGGGTTTCTGGGTTCAACAAGGGAACGGGCCGAAGGCCCTAATTTAAACATGGCCCAAAGGCCTTTATAATTAAACAATTAAAATTAAAACAAAATAAAAGGAAAATGGGTTTAGGTTGGGCTCAGATCTAACGGGCCTAAAGCCCCAGTTCTAAATGGCCTAAAAGGCTTGGGTTTTCTAGAATGTGGGTCGCCGGACCCATTCGAAATAGAAGGCCGGATTCGGCCAGAATTTACACAAACTTTAAATGGCCATAACTTTGTCAAAACTCAACGAAATCAAGTGAGACAAAAACAAAAGTTGTAGTTATCGAAGAGACGAAGATAATGGTACCTCGCAAGACATCTAACTCGCAGTGGTTTGGCTGGAAAACGCCTCGAACGCCGCGGAGGTTGCCAGAAACTAGGTAAGATTCAAATGAGTATAACTTCTTCAATACTCAACGAAATTGGGTGAAACAAAAAGGAAAGTTGTAGTACTCAACGAGACGAAAAGATTGATACCTTGTACACTGGCCAACTCACCGTGGTTTGGCGGAAATTGCCTCGAAAGTAGCCAGAGTCGTCGGGGGAGACTTGGGTGTTCTCTGGGTGTCCTGGAGCTTCGCCGAGACGGGGGAGAGAGAGAAGAAAGTTCCAGAGGTGATGGTGGTGTCGTAGCTAGGTGGTTGTGGTGGTGGGTGTGTGTGTGGGTTTGACGATGAGGATGGAAGAGTGAGGTCGAGAGAGAGAGGGAGAGTGAGAGAACGAAGAGGGCTGAGAGAGATGGAAGAGTGACGGGAATGGGGGACACAAAAACAGAAGGTGGGCCCCTTGGGCACACCAATTAAGAATTAAAAACCATTTTTAAATAAAATGGGGGTGGGGTGTTACAATACGTTTTTCGTTTCCTAACCTAATCCCGGAAACTTGCATTTGGCTGATGTTGGCATATGATATCTCATGAGTATAGACCTACCAACTACATTGATGGTTGAATTGTTGAAGTCAATTTTGCAAACTGCGAAATTCATCGAAGGAATTGAAGATGAGAATATGTTTGCCAACAAACAAATTTTCGTCGCGCAAAATGTGGCATAATATGTGCCAATTTTCCCCCTTGGTGCGCAACCTTTGCCCAACTAAGGTTACTTTGCCCGTAAAAAAATATTTCGTTGCCTAAAGTCTCTCAAAAAAACATTAATCGGACGACACATAACATGGTAATTGAAAATTTGAAGCAAAGGTTACTTGATCAAGGAAGAGTATTTAATTTGACTTCTTAATAATTTACCTGAAAAAATTTAAAACCCAAATTCCTAGCTAGCCTTAAGTATCTTCTGAATTGTATAGGTTTGATCACTGCCTTCTGCTCCACCCAGATCATGTATATAACCGGAATGTTGTTGCACCAAGGTTATTTTGGGTTGTCACGAACAATTCTATACTTGGACGAACATTTGCCTTTTCACAGTAAACATTAAATGAGTGTTATGAATCTCGTTAGTTGCCTAAGGCGGACGCGGGAAAGTTAAAATGGTTGTGATGGTGGACTCCATCGGATTTCAGTGGGATGCAGATGAGAGGTCGGCAAAGCATTACATGTTTTATGATCGTTCAAGAAGCTACACTGGTAGATAGATAGGATTGAAGAGGTCTCAGGTTCCTTTTCCTAGTCTGGATGAGTCTAAAGCTTGCGCTATACTTGTTTCTCGTCTCATGTGTAAAGATAGATACCTGTATTTTCCTAACTGGATGAGTCTAAAGATGGATAGGTGTATTTGTCTCATGTGGTGGTTTTTTACCGAGGCTCACTGCAGCAGTGTATCAAGTGTAACTTGACATTTCCACGATATGATTGTAAACACTTGTATGTGTTTTTGTTTATTTCTTTGTTTTGCCCCATGATAGTGCTCGGGCAGTGAATCTTTTGAAAATGCTTTTGTTCCGAACGCTTATGTTAACTTTCAAATGGAGTATTTTAAACTGTTAATTGGACCATCTCATGGTGTTTGAATAAAATGTCTTATTCCCACCAAATTTTTTTTTATCATATAGTCTCGACACTCATACTGCATAAAGAAGAAATAAGATAGTTGTATGAGAATTCGTCTATTTTTTTTATTCAAGAAGAAACACAGATAAAGGAAAGGTATAATGAAAACAAATGTGAAAATTAAACTAGGTTTTTCCCCTCTACTTATTCGTTTATTTTCTATCACATTTGATGTATCTTATTAGGATGGGATTTCTGTAGATATTGTGAATCAACTAAATGATTTATGATCTGTAGCCACGCCGAGTGGTGATCTAGCCACGGCATTATGAGGGTATGCATCATGTGGAGAAGGCGGAGTAGTTGTGTGGCCTGCAAAGTTCCTCTGGTTGATCGTTGCACCATCAAGATCATTCGACATAGCAGGGACCTTCGGATTAGATCCACCGGGAGGAGGATGGTCGGCCCTCTGCTTCGACTCCATCAGCATGATGTCTTTGCTCATCGTCGTCATCATCCTTACTGAGTTTCCGTTCACATCAGGCAGCACGCTGCCCGCACTAGCCTCATGCAAGTTCATGCTCATGAGAAATACAACTGTTGTAACTGTGAATATAACATTAAGAAACCTCATAGTGATCTATTGATCTTATACTTATAGATATTAAACAAAGATAGCTAGCTTAAAAATATGAAGGATGTGTTATGTGGAGGGTTAGATATATGGGTATTTATATGCACGAATGTGCTCTTTTTCTATTGTGGAAAGCATTAAAATTTAAATGGATCAGGAGTCAGAACAGAAGAAATGAGTTTGATCTATGATAGTAGTATTCAAAGCAAAATTTTCAAATTTCTTAAGTAGGAATCTCTCCTTACATGTATTAGCACAAGTCTTGCAAATAATTTTTCATTATATTATTGGCATGCACTTTGGGGCACAAAGAAATCAAAATCAGACCCACAATGTATGCTTCTTTGCACTTACTATGGACCTTGCAATGCCTTCACTTCGAGACCTACAACATAGATATCTCCTTATGTTTACAGGTCACGTGATGAGTGTTGTAGAGATATATCTTTTTATGTCTACATGTTACATGATGAGTGCGACTAATACAAAGGAATGTATCTCCGGCAAGAAAGCAGATTCTCTCCTTTTTCTCCCGAACGTTTGACCGAAATGTTAATAAAATATTTTGGGTTGACTTGGTGATTGTATGTTAGGACTTGAATTTACTATATCTCAAGTTTGAAGCCATAGATGTATAAAAGTGAAACTTGCGATACATGTTGAGGTTTAACGCTGTATCTGGTTTGAGTTTGGACTTATGCCCCATTCTTCACGGCCAGTCGGTTCTTCTTTAGCCGCACTAGTCGCTTCGTCATGTATTACAAAATTGGGGAACTCATCAAAATTGGTGGAAACGTTTCTTTACTTGGATTTTCTGCATTTTAGTCTCAAGTTTTGCCCGCGCATCTCTTTTACACCTTTCTTTTAGTTGGTCGGAACTTCTGAAAAGACTTCACTTATTACACGACATTCTTTTTTTTTTTTTTTTTTTTGGTTGAAATTTCCAAAAAGACTTCATTTGATGGGAAAACGGCTAGAGTTTCTAACACAAACCGTTTTACTTACTCTTATCAAAAGGGAGGGGAAAATGAGAGTCTGATTCTGTCCTTGGTTGTAAAGTATCAAGTACGGAGGAGTAAATACTCGATGAAGCTACAAACCCAGAAACCGGACTTGGAAATCATAATAAACAGATCAACTATAGATGTAACACGAAAAGGGGAAAGATTGATTGGTGCACAAGCAACAAAGGTATTCAACAGGACTTAATTACACACACACACACACACACACACACACACACACACACACATACTTATCTGTTCTCTGGAAAAAGAACTGATACAATATATGAAACTCAAATGTATTCAACCTTATCTAATTACCGCTTTACTAACAGGTGAGGTATTTGTATCGGTCTGCTAGCTGTACATTCAAGACTATACAAATATGCTAGCAGCAATGACCCCGATGAACCAATATAGACAGCGCTGCACATCAATCGGTACAATTATCAATACAACACAAGTACAAGCAATAAGAATCAAGATTCACAAGCGAATGGTGCTCATTGCTGCAGTATTGAAATCCAAGCTGTAATGGAAAGGTGACTTTGTTATGAGAGATCTCCATGTCTTCTTCTTAGGATGGTAGATTTGGATGTAGGGTGTTCCCGCTCTCTTATGCAGTTGCGACCTTCGGATTTCTGCTGTTTTAGCTGCCTTCAAAAGGGTTATTACATGCGACTCTCCATTCAATACAACAAATCCAAATGCTGACGCTCCACATGTTGACCTTCATTTTCATACAAGATTAAAAGAGTAAAGTACTAAACGATGAAATTGATGGTCAACATGTGCTTCAAAGGCGAGCCCATACTATCACACATCAACATTAAATATCCAATTAGATGATGAAATTGACGAAGAGGTTAAATTGATCTAATTCAGTAACCACATGGTGTAATATGCGATGATTGAAATCTCGTGACTCATTTTGCAAATGACTACAAACCTTGTGGTGTAAAATGCAATTAACCCTTTAATTTAATGGAAGCAAAGTTGTCTTTGCACATTGCACAAAAAGAGAGATTTTTTAGTGTGTCCGGAACATGAGTTGGTATACTATATGTCATGATACAGGGATGAATATACTTTTTAGTGTCCCTCCACTATGTTTATAACACATTGTATATCAGCTCATTCTTTGGGTACATAGAAAAATTCTTGCCCCAAAGAGTGAAAGATGAAGAGAAATGCATGGGCCAAAAGAAGGCGCTAGTTCATTCTGATGTCAGAAAATAGACTAAGGGGTCCCTCGTTTTGCATGGAAAACTTAAAAAAATTGGTGATTTTTACCACCCACTTTTACCTCTCATGTATTTTTTGATTGTTTAATAATAGTTTAGTGTGTGAGTGAATTAAAATAAGTGTGTAAAGGCCACACCCTAAAAAAATATTAAAACAAATTCCTGGCCACATTATCTATGTGAATGGCTAAGATTAAAGGGTACAGACGAATTCGAAAAGGATCTCAACCCAAGTATTTAGAACCTTTTTTTCAGCTACAAGCCTATATCTCTTTTCAAATAATTGGATCTCTGATATTGGTCTCTGCCTGGATTTTAAAGTTTTACTGAGCCAAATTTGTGGTTCCAAAAATTTCTTTAGCTTTAATGTAGCAATAAAGTGAAAGTTTATTAAGTACGCTAGGCACTAGTTTGACGACAGATGGGGGCTTGGCGCTTAGGTGGCGGCAAGACCTAAGTGGATGTAAATAAATTTATTATATATCGTATAAATGAAATGTTTGCTTATACTTAAAAATACATAATTTCATGAAAATATGGGGAACAACCATATAATAATTGAATTTTATGGCTTCATTTTCATTGTATTGCAAAATAGACTATATATACAAGATACAATCATTGTTCTATAAGGAAAACACAAAAAGACACACAACTAACCTTCCTAATAAAGGATTCTAATATTTACAATATAATTACATGTCCTTTTTTAATACTACTCACGGCAACACTCCTCCTCAAGTTGGAGCATAGATATCATACATGCCCAACTTAACAAGTGAGTCACCAAAAGATCTACTACAAACAGCATGAGTGAGGATATCCGCAAGTTGCTCTTCCGAGTTCACAAATGGTATTGAAACAATGTTTTTCTCCAGCTTCTCCTTAATGAAATGACGATTAACCTCCACATGCTTTGTTTTGTCATGTTGTACCGGGTTCTCTGCAATCTCCCGTGCAGATTTATTATCACAATACAAACTTGTCGCCTCCTTTACTTTGAAACCTAGACCATCAAGTAACTTACGTAACCAAAGGACTTCACATATTCCATGTGCCATTCCTCTGAATTCGGACTCAGCTGACGATCTTGACACCACGTTTTGCTTTTTGCTCCTCCAAGTAACCAGATTTCCACCAACAAACGTAAAATATCAAGAAGTAGATTGTCTATCAGTTACATCACCTGCCCAATCAACATCAGTAAATCCTTCAATCCTCAGATGACCAGAATTTTTATACAGAATTCCTTTTCCTGGAGCCGACTTCAAATAAGCTAAAATCCGCATAACAACTGCCATATGATCCACACTTGGTGAATGCATAAATTGACTCACCACACTTACTGCATAGGCTATATCCGGACAGGTATGTGCTAAGTAAATTAGTCTTCCTACCAGTCTCTGATATCTGCCTTTATCCACTGGTTCTTGATCCGGATAAATTCCCAAGTAATGTTTCTCCACAAAGGGAGTATCCACGGGTTTACACCCAAGCATCCCTATTTCCTTCAATAAATCCAGAACATATTTCCGTTGAGACAAGAAAATACCTCTGGACGAACGAGCAACTAAGGAAATATTTCAAGTCACCTAAACTCTTCATCTCAAACTCGGCAGAAAGATCCTTCTCCAGTTTGACCATTTCATCTGAATCATCACCTGTTATTATCATATCATCTACATAAATAATTAAGGCTGTCACTTTACCACTTCTCCGTTTCACAAATAGTGTATGATCCGAGTGACTTTGATAATACCCAATCTGCCTCATAACTTGGGTAAATCTACCAAACCACGCACAAGGCGATTGCTTAAGTCTACAGAGTAATTTTCGCAACCTACATACTCCGGTTTTCCCTTCGGCATAGTACCCTGGAGGAAAATCCATATATACCTATTCTTCCAAGTGCCCATGAAGAAAAGCATTTTTTACATCAAACTGTTTTAGTGGCCAATTCAAATTTGCAGCTAAAGACAGAACTCGTACTGTATTCATCTTCGCTACTGGAGAAAAAATCCCCTGATAATCAACACCATAAGTTTGAGTATAACCTTTTGCTACTAACCTTGCTTTATACCTGTCTACCGATCCGTCTGCCTTGTATTTGATCGTAAAGACCCATCTACACCCAACTGGTTTCTTTCCTTTAGGTAGCTCCGTTACCTCCCATGTATCATTCTTATATAGTGCCATCATTTCCTCATCCATCGCAGCAGCCCATTTAGGATCCTTCAAGGCTTCCTCAACTCGGGTTGGTGCTTTGATTGCTTCCACCTTATATACCCAGGCTTGACGTTCTGGTGCAAGGTTTGAGCATGACACATAATTAGCTATTGGATACTTCACTTTTCCTTCAGGAGAAAACCTGTCAGGAGGAACACCACAATTTTTCCTTGGAGGCAACTTATATGTACTCATAACATTATCTGGATTAGTTACATAAGTATTAGTAGTACTTACCTCAGGAATATTTAAAGAAGACATATTGGGTGGCACTATTGAGCTTGAGAGAGAGGGGGTTGGGGGTTCGGTAGCTAATGGTTGCTGGAGCAGTGAAACTGGTTCGGCAGCTTCCTACTGACACTCTCCATCACACTCTGTAGCACATTGCCGAGAAGACTCAACTGGTTCGGTGCTACTTGGCTGAATGATACTCACATTCTCGGCAGTGTCTTGTCGAAATTCACTGTCTTCATTCTCGATAGTGTCTTGCCGAGAGCTTTCATAGTTTTTTTTGTCAATAAATACTCCCCCTGAGCTACATATTTCCAACCACCCAAGATCACCACTCATATTCTCCCCCGGGTGATCGGAAGGTGATGGAGTCGAAGCATAAAAGAACTCAAATTCGGAAAAGGTAACATCCATAGTTACATATATATGACGAGTTTCAGGGTGGTAGCACTTATACCCTTTCTGTTGAGGAGCAAATCCCAGAAAAACATCGAGCTTACTACGATGAATCTTATGAATATGAACATAGGCTACACACCCAAATACATGAGGAGAAAGAGTATTAGTTGACACTACTGGAACAAATTCTGTCAATACTTGGAGAGGTGTACGAAAATCCACAACCCGGGATGGCATACGGTTAATCACAAACACGGCATAGGTGACAACTTCAGGCCAGAACTGTTTAGGTACAGATGCACCAATGAGCAAGGCACGAGCAATTTCCAAGATATGACGGTTCTTTCTTTCAGCAACCCCATTTTGTTGTAGGGTATGAGGGCAAGTAGTCTCATGTAGAATTCCTTGATCCCGAAGAAAGCCGGACAACTCGGAACCAATATACTCACCTCCATTATCAGAGCGGAAAACCTTAATAACAGAGGAATATTGTGTTGCAACCATTTGAGAGAATGATCGAAACACCATACCCACATCACTTTTATTCTTCATCACATAAATCCAAGTCACACGAGTGCAATCATCAACGAAGGTAACAAACCATTTAATTCCAGACAAAGTACTAACACGAGAGGGACCCCAGACATCAGAGTGCACAAGTTCAAAAGGAAACAATCTTTTATTCATACTAGGAGGAAACGAAATGCGATGACTTTTCGCGAGAATACATACCTCACAATGTAAGTCTGATTCTTTTATTTCATGAAATAAACTAGGCAACATACGCCTTAAATACCCAAACGAAGCATGTCCTAACCGACGATGCAATAACCAAACTTCATGTAAATTACTGGTACGGGATGCTCAAACTGCATTAGCTCTGCCAGGAACGACGTCCTCCACATAATATAACCCCTCTCTCTTAGTGTCATGCCCAATTATCTCCTTGGTCTGAATATCCTAAAGCAAACAAAACAGTGGATACATATGTACAACACAGTCTAATTGCTCAGTAACTTGAGGAATAGATAACAAATTATGAGACAATGAGGGAACAAGTAGGCAGTGATGGAGGGGAAGGGCTAGCGTGAGGTTCACAGTGCCGGCCCCCAAAACTGGTGTTATTGTTCCGGTAGCAGTTGCAATACACTTTCATGAACTGGTTGTCATACTAGTAAATAAATTCTTATCAAAAGTCATATGATCGGTTGCACCCGAGTCTAGAATCCAACCTGCATTCGTCATTATAATAACTCACGAGACAGTAATACACGACAATCATAACACCACACCACATCAGCCTTTTTTTTCTGCAGAGGAAATCGCAGCAAAAAACCACACGGCTGCACAGTTTGACTTACTCACGACAGCAGTAGAAAGCTTCCATGTCTGTAGCTCTTACACGACATATATCCCAGCAATTGCAGAACAAACACACACTGCACGACAAGCACACTGCACGACGCGCGCACACACACTACACGATAACTGGTCTTGATGCAGGTAGGCAGCGACAAAAAAACTAAACCTGCTGTGATTCTTGTTTCCCACGATAGCAACAATACACACACGGGCAATCTTGACTCGCTACAAAGTTGCAGCAGAGATCACAGATTTGCAGAGATTTTTTTTCTTCTGGTTTTACGGTAGCAGCGGCACGGTGGGAACTTTAGGGTTACGCTTGGCTCTGATGCCAAATTGAATTTTACGGCTTAATTTTCATTGTATTGCAAAATAGACTATATATACAAGATACAATCCTTGTTTTATAAGGAAAACACAAAAAGACACACAACTAACCTTCCTAATAAAGGATTCTAATATTTACAATATAATTACATGCCCTTTTTAATACTACTCACGGCAACAATAATGTGTGTTCATTAAAAACATTTACTTAAAACAATAAAAGCAAAATGAAAGTTATCTATTTTCTGTCTATGTGAGAGTCGCAACCTAGGCGATTCTGGACAGGCTAGGCGAGCGCCTACGTGGTCTAGGTGGGTGCCTAAGTAGGTCTATGTGCACTTTCTTAATTTTCAAACACCTAAGGATTAATCGGGACAGTGGCCAACTACTTAACGCCTAGGCAAAGTCTAGGCGATGTTAGGCGGAGATTTTTAGAACAGTGATGAACTATGGAAGCTTGCTCAGGATATGCTACATGGGTAAGTCTAAATTATTTCTCAGATTTGTCGAGTTCTAGTGTTGTTAATGCGATTCTTAAATTTATGAGATTTTTCAGAGTTCTAATGTTGTTAATGTGATTTAAGGTTGTTTTTAATTTCATATTTTTCACAGAATGTGTTACATGGTAAGTCTTACAACATTAGAGATTATCATTTTTAATTTTTAGATAGTACCCATATAAGAGTCATGTTATTCATATATGTGAATTTTATATCATCCCCTTTACATTGGATCAAATATATATGTCATTTCCTTAAAAAAATAGTAATAATAAAATGTTATAATATAATGAACAACAAAATTAATATTTTATGAATCCAAGTTATATTATTAATGTTAAATTTAAGTAAATTCATAACATTGATGTAGATCACTAACAGCGCGTGGCAATAAACCCCCGAAAATTCTTGAACTATATAAAGTCCAAAGAAATGATGGGGAAGAATCCAAACGGAGCCGCTCAAATTAGATGTAAATATCAATTTGATACCTTTTGATTTGATTTTGGATGAGCTTGCATGTGGATATGGAGCTATTTAACACAAACATGCACAAATCACAACAACATTACATGCACGAACGAAAGGCATATGAACATACCTCGCACAATTGATTGACATCTAGATCTAGCTATTGTCATCATTCGAACACATCGGCATATATACATTGACACGACTGCGTGCATGCTTGAAACTTTTAGAACCAAACTTGAAGCCCTCCAATCTATCTATAAATACCAACCCATAAAAGTTTGATAACACAAAATATATCAGTGTGTGAGAAAAAAGCTAGAATGGCAGAGTGTCCAGGTAAAACTACTATAATTGTGGGATTACTGGTACTTCATCATGAGTTTATTTATTTGTTTTGTTATATATGTGTGTGTCTGTGTGGGTGCAGGTAAGTCATGGCCAGAGCTGGTGGGAAAAAATGGGAAAGATGCGGCGGCAAAGATAGAGCAAGAGAATCACGGTGTTCGGGCAATCGTGTAACTGGAAGGGTCTGCGACCACCAGGGACAGAGGGTGCGATAAGGTCTGGGTCTGGATTAATGAACGCGGAGTCGTCACTAAGGTTCCTCGTGTTGGTTAGGAGAGCTATTAGGGTTAACAAGTGTTATAATATTCAATAATATCTGCCACGATACTATGCGATGGTGTTCCATGTACTTTAATGTTCATGAATGAATTGCTACAACTTTACCACCGTAAAATTTGATCTTGGTTTACAAGAAGTTTATAAATTGTTAAGAACATTAACTAGAGGTACACCTTGCAATATTCAAGTTTCGTTTGTGCAGTCACTTGATCTAATTCTAGTACGACGTAAGCTTTTAGTTAACCGTATCTCTTTGAGAGAGATGTGTATCATCACTAATAGGGGAGTAGCAAACCATATGTTTGTAGCAAAAAAAAGAAAAAAAGAAAAAAAAGAGAGGCATTTGATTACTCTCACTATCAACGAAAGTAGAATATATACAATATATTAAGAGTTTGTATCGGATGAAGTTGTAATATAGGGTTTTTTTAATTGTAAACGTTTTTAAAGAAAATGTTTAGTGGTTTCAAAAGCACTTCAAGTGCTTATTGTTTGGGTTAATATTTGAATTTTGGGTTGGAGGAAGAGAAGCCCAAAAGGAAGCCCAGAAGACATGACTCTGCCCGAAGGACAAGCATCATATCCATTCGCCCAGCCTAAGGCAAAATGATGATTCCACATTAAATGCAAAGGCTAGTAGCTTGAAAGAAATGACATTTGATGGAAATTAGCCTACTCTCAGCCCAAAAGCATTTTCTGAATGGCAGAGTACGTAAATTACTGATGAGTCACTACCCCTCAGTTGCTTTCGGGCAGGAGCCAAGTTGCAAGCAGTCAGGATAATTCGGCTATAAAAGGAGGAAGAAGGCCCAGAGACAAGGACACTCAACCAATCAAACAAACAACTACACAAACTCTGCTTAAGCCAGATTTGCCTACGAAGTTGTAGTCAGCCCCCAACCTCAATCATTTTCAGGATCAGCCCTCACAAAAGCCATCTTTTGTCTAATTTAATAGCTCTGCTACTTTTTCAACCATAGTAGTATTGATTCTCTTATGTTCACCCTGCTCATCATTCACTCCCTTTTCTCCCCAAACCTTTGTACTTACAAAGAAGTGACGGTGTACAAGATTCAACCTTGCCCGACAAGGTTAAATCTAGCTCGATTCCCTTTGTTTTGTTCCTTACCTAATAGATCTAGTATTATCATGCATCATTCGATATATATCCAAGTTATTTCCAGTCTTTTAGTGGTTCAAAGCGTATCATTTAGGCATTACTATTGAAATAAAACAATTCAGCCATATCTGGATATTCACTCTTTAAAGCATACAAGATGAACAAAAGTCCTTGACCTCAAGGCATAAAACAGAACTTAATGTAGACTTAACCCATCTACGATAATCATTTGATAACAAGAAGTCAGAGTAACTTGGGGCGCAAGTAATCAGCTTAAATACACTTGTTTTACATCTGCCATACAAAGATGGTAGTGGCACGCGTAAGAACTTAATGTTAGTTTTGATTGTGAACCTCCAAAGCCTATACCTAAGGCTTTGCATAGGCACATTTTTGAAACTAACTTTGTTCTCCTTTTGCAGCATTGTAACGAGCAGGAGACCGACAATCAACCAAAGTGCCAACTCCTCAGGGAGCTGTGTGCTCGAACCAGGAACGCCCACCAGTGATATTCCTGCCCGAACATAGTTTTGGCATGCCCGGTGGGATCTCATCTTATATGCCAATAAGGCGAAGGAAGGATCAAACCTTCAGGTGGGGAGCAAAACAGAAATCACCCCACTACACACCAAGATCCAGCATGGAAAATCTCCCCGAAGACTTGCAAGGACTCGTCTTAATAGAAAGCCCGACTTATTCTGAGAAGTCAGAAAGAAAAGTTACAAAGAAAGACCTATAAGCCACCATGATGGCTGTTATAAAAAGCATGGAGAGAAACTCCCAAAGCATGGAAAGAAGCTCTCAGAGCATGGAGGGAAACTCCCGAAAGACAAGGGAAGACATAAGCAGACTCTATTCCTTAACAGGAAATTTTCAAAAAAGGCTAGATCTGGAATACCCTACTTTAGAAAATGATCATGCTAGGACAATGACAAATGAAGCCAGTCTCGTGAAGGAGCCAATTATTCCTCTATTTCCTATATTTGAGGAAAAGAAGGATAAAGGGAAGAACAAGGAAGAATCCAGAGCGAGTCATCTGGTTTTGGAAGAAATTCTGGTAACAGAATTACCCGACCCCCTGTTTTCACTAAATAATAGGGGGCAGGTCGGGCAAGAGAGAGCAAAATATGGGATGCCTCAGTTGATTGGGGAATCTAGTAGGAAGGGAGAACCCGCCAAGGTAGACAAACCACTTCCTTATAGACCGCCGCCAATGACTGATAAGGGAGGAGAACCTAAATGGAGGAGGCCTGACACAAGGAAAGAGAATACCTCGGGCAATGATTGTAGCCCGAAGTGGGAACCACGTCCTCATACTCCGCCTAATAATACAACCAATCAACAACTTAGAGATGAGTTAGATGAATTAAGAAGAATGGTAGTAAGGAATGCCGAACCACAAGCTCGCCCACTATTTAGAATTGCTTATCAAAAGCCCTACCCAGAGGTCATTGATGAACAAAATCCCTTTCCTCTTAACTTCAAAATGCCCGCATTCCCAACGTTCAGTGGAAAGGACAATAATGTGTCATCCAGGGATCACATCTTTAAATTCTCCAACCATTGTGTGGCGTTCGAAGACAATCCCAATTATAAGATGAGGTTATTTGGGAATTCGTTCGTAGGCTTAGCATCTCAATAGGACTCTTTGTTACCCCCAAATTCCATCGCTAAGTGGGGGCAAATAGAGATGACTTTCCATGAGCAGTTTTACAGGATGGAGCCAGAAATGACCATTAACGATCTAGTCGAAGTGAAACAATATGAGCATGAATCTATAGAAGATTTCATTATGAGGTTTATAAGGATAAGGATGAGATGCTAGTTTCCCATTAACCATATCCAACTTATAGCTATTGCTCAGAAAGCCTTAAGTCTACCCTTGAGAAAGAAGTTTTATGATGTATAGTTTAATGAACTGCAAGAGTTGGTGATCGCTGCTACCAAATATGAGAAATTGTTGCTTGAAGACCAACAACTGAAACACTCCTCTAAAGCACCACCTTTCTATCGAAATAAAGCTGCCATTCACCAAGTAGAGTTTGAGGAACGACCAGAAGAAAACGATGGTCATGGGAGAGAACTTAGAGAAGCAATAGACATGTATGCGGCAGAGATGACCACTCCCTTTAAACCCTTGATGGTAAAAGGATTGGTCCAACCGGTTAAAGATCAGAAGGTAGTGATGAATGATGGAGGATTTATCCCCATGAAACCTCCAAAATACCAGAGTTATTCCTTTGACTTAACCAAAGCTGCAGAAATATATGAGGAGCTAGTAAGAGCAAGAGTGATTGTGCCCGACAGTACTAAGAATCTACCTAAACACGAGGAGTTAAAGGGGAAAAAGTATTGTAAGTTGCACCACACCTTCAACCACTCTATCACCAATTGTGTCCAGTTCAGAGATTGGATACAAGATCTCATGGTTAAAGGGAAGTTGCTATTAGAGAAACCTCATACCAACATGATGATTGACACAGATCTTTTCCCAAAAGCCCTATTCAACGTGATCAGCTTAACATGGGCCAGAAGGGAGAAGCAAAAAGCCACTTGGGAGACAAAAGTAGGATGAATAATCCTATGGAGGGAGCTCTCTAACTACCCGACAAGTCCAAAACAGCTGTAATAAAGGGGTGGATGTTTGTACAAATCAATACCAACAGAGACATGAGATAGAGGTATCCCCAACAGAAACCATAATTGATCTAGAAGTTGATCAAAAATTAGAAAGGAGGAAAGAAACTTCTGCTATTGAAAATCAAAAATAGGGATGCGGATTAAAGAAGATTCCATTTCATAAGGGGATTACAGAAATCTTAACCCAACAAATTTACATCTTCGGCTAGAGCAACTATTCTAGAGAAGTAAGTTGGCATAACAGCAAAAATTATATCTGGCTCTCCTAAGTACATATTGCTATTTACTAGTTGATTCTCAGAGTCCTCAACCTCTTAAGAGGCTTTCTCCATCTCCTCTACTTTCTGGGAGAATTGGTTGGTGAATGTCATCTTTTCAGCTTGAATAATGAAAGTTGTTCCTCCAAACTCTGAATTTCAGAATCAACCACTAAAATCCTTGTTTCCATTGTTGATTCATTCTCTACCAATTGTCGGAGCACGATTGTACTCTTCACATGCTTTTCTTGAAAGCAGTTTACTCTATTAGATGCTCGCTCTGCCTTAAGATGCTAATCCATTAATGCTCGTAAATTCTCGAAGAAACTCATAAAAGACTTGTATTGAGCTGGGGGCAGTAACTCAGCTTGGTGAAGTTCAGAAATGGCTTTTTCTGCATCATAAAGGACCTTAAGATTAAAAGAAGCTGTGAACCCTCTTTTTGTCTAGTCCTTGAAAAGATTGCGAGCACGCTGAAATGAAGGAAGCTCAGAAGATGTTGGAGAAGATTGTAGTTTGTTTTTGGTCTGACCGAACTTCTTCATTAGATCGGGCAACGATGTTGTTGATGAAGTCGGGGGCAAATCTCTAACACTTTCAGTCATAACAGTAGGGACAACTTTAGGAGGTGGAGTGGGATGGTCCTAAGAAGCAGGAGCAGAAGTGGAAGAAGTTGCTACAATAGTCTTGGCTCGCTGTTCAGGCCTAGAGATAGAAGCATCTGTAACTTCGAAGATCGAATGAGGGTGTGGAAGATCTCATTTACGCACCAAGCGTGGATGAGACTTGCCCGAGCCCTCTCCGGAATCCTATTGCAAACAAGACATAAATGATAAGAGAGAGGTTGTCCAAGCCAGGAAAAGATAAAATACAAAAAGTCAATATACCTGAAATAAACCCGGAGCTCTAGAAAGAGGTGGAGATGGAGTAATTTCTTGTGATTGTTAGAGGGGGTTATCTTCACCTACTGGGGTAGGAGATGAAGTACCCAAGACTTCAACAGAAGCCTGCAAAAGTAAAAGAAGAAGTGAAGGCCAGTAGCTAAAGAAGAGAAAAAACGGGAAGTTCACAAATATACTTGTGGAGGAAATTGAGGTTGAGAAACATGTAACTCAGGAACCTTGGGCGGATTAGTAAAGAGTGCCTGAGAAACCTGTGGATTAGTCACCTCAGACACTACATGGATCTCAGGAACTATTGGCTCTCTAAAAGTAGAAGTTGGTACGTGCTGAAATTCTTGTACCAGGGTAGGCTGAAAGAAATGAAGGATAGTAAGTACAGAAAAAGAGTTTTAAACATGGGATGATAGGAACAAAAACTCACTGAATCACTGTCATCTTCCACATAGTGCATCATCTGCCCGGTTGAATGATCAAATTGAAAGATCGGAGTCAACTCTAACGAAGTGGGTTTTGCTTGGAAAAAAGGGGCATGCCTTGATCGGGCGGAAGGAGAAAAGGTTTCGGGCGGAGAGATCTTTTCTGCCCGAATCTCCTGATACAGATAATCGGGTGAAAGAGATATCAGAAAAAGAAAAAGAGGGAAGAATTCTAAGAAAATAGGGGCAGTCTATACCTCTAATTCTCCAAGAACCACATCCTGGTAATCTTTGGCCCTTCGCTGCTTTTCTACATCCAATGGAGCGTCCTTTAAAACCAAAGAGGGTTATTTGGATACCGAAGGTCTTGATTACAAAAAGGACCAAACCGTTGGTTCCCAAGCGTAAGGTATGGATGAAAGATTGAGGGAAAAGATACTTACTGAGGGCTTTTTGTTTTTTCTTACCCACGGCAGCAATAGAGGTCTTTGAAGCAGAAGTAGCTTTGGAAGACTTGGAGGTTTGGGCACTTGTACTTTTCCTGGTTGGGGCTGCCCGCTTAGGTTTGAGTCGTTGTTCAGGATCAGAATCAGAAGTATCTATCTCTTGCTATAAAAAATTAATATAAGATGTTGACATGGCTTAACCGTAACTGTTCAAATAAAAAGGAAGGGAAGGGAAAAAAAGAGGAGAGAGAATTATACTCCATTACATATATATATATATATAACTGTTCAAATAAAAAGGAAGGGAAGGGAAAAAAAGAGGAGAGAGAATTATACTCCATTACATATATATATATATATGTTATAAATATGTCAAAGTTAGAAAGATAACCTTTTAGTGAATGGAATGAAGCAGGTGTAAAATGTCACACTGAAAATGATAGCACAAGAGAATAACAAATAAAAGATGGAGGAAGAGATTTCTTTCTTTCTGTTTTCTGCTGTATGTTTTTCTATCTACTTTAACCGTAGTAGGAGCGCTCTATTTATAGAGCGGCTCCATACAAACAAGTTCATACAGTTTGAAAAATTTACATCGCATGTTTTGAAAAATGACATCCTTCATTGCCAAAGTCTATTCCAAATTTCATGGGCATTGAAAACTTTACCAAATGCATTGTGGGCATTCACTACCCACCAGCATTTTCAACACTCCCCCTTGGATGCCCACATATCAACATCAGTTGCCTCATTAGAACCTTGCTTGGAAAACCCCAATGAGAAAAAACCATAGCGAAGGGAAAAGAGTACAACTTTACCTGGATTGTTGATATAGTGTTAAGTATGCTTATGTTGCCTCGTTAAAACCTTGATAGGAAAAACCCAGTGGGAAAAAATCCTAATCGAAGGAAAAAGAGTACAACATGCATGTATTATGGATGCTCCCCCTGATTTCGTATTCTCCAAATTTAGCTATTTGGTAAGTCGACGTAATCCGATACTTTGCACTAACTTCTTAAACGTGCATTTTGGTAGGGACTTGGTGAACAAGTCTGCTAGATTTTCATTAGATAGGATTTGTCTGACTTCAATAACTTTAGCCTTCTGAAGCTTATGTGCACTGAAAAACTTTGGAGATATATGTTTAGTTTTATCGCCCTTGATGAATCCTTCCTTCATTTAGGCAACACAGGCTGCATTATCTTCATGAATGACAGTTGGAGTGTCTGTCTTTGAAGGTAGACCACATGAATTCCGAATATGATGGATCATTGTTCTTAACCAAGAACATTCACGACTTGCTTCATGTAAAGCAAATATTTCTGAATGATTTGAAGATGTAGCAACTAATGTTTGCTTTGTCGAGCGCCATGAGATTGATGTATCTCCATTCTTGAACACATATCCAGTTTGTGAGCGGGCTTTATGCAGATCAGAGAGGAAACCAGCATCTGCATATCCAATAAGGACTTGGTCATTTGTGGAGTTCTTTAAGTAGAAGAGACCCATGTCTGTTGTCCCACGAAGGTATCGCAATACATCTTTGACACCATTCCAATGACGGATTGTTGGAGCAGAGCTATACCTGGCTAACAAGTTGACTGAAAAGGCTATATCTGGTCTAGTACATTGTGCTTGTCAAGCCCCGATCTCGACATACGTCCAGGATCGACACGTAACGTCTCCAATTACTCATATAACTTACATACCCCATCTTCGGAATATGGCAAATCACAACTCGAGAATCAAATTGCAAAGTAATTTTTCGTTTACTTTATGGCTGCATCTAACCTCCTCGTTAGACTGCCTACGTACACTCAATAGGGATCAAGCCATTCGTAGTTCCACAATCGTTAACTCTAATCTTTCCATAAAATACTTCTAACAGAAAATCATAAGGCACCATACCATATTACACATCAACCATACGTTAACAACAATTATCATATTTCATACACGCATGTAACCCATTCTCACACAGATACTTTCCAATTCATCCATCATATAAATCACTCTGTTTCACATACTACCGCAAATCATAGTATGTAACATATCAAAGAACCAACGAAGCACAATGTTATTCTCAAGTCACATTAATCAATTACTCTAATCATAATAATCTCAATCATACCCAATGTCATTCCACAATCACATCAATTAATTAATCATGAATCAAAGATACATGATCTTAGCATTTAATTGTTTAATCAATGAATGCAGTAACATATCATTTCACAAATTTAACCAAGGAACTCTAACAACTCCGAAGGAGTCACCTAGACATCCAACGGTTCGTCTGGATCAAATCACAACAGCTCATAATCATAATATCATACAACACCATGAAAAGTAGGGCTAGAGCGACACAGTTCGGCCGAAGCCTACATCTCTGAAGCTATCTCGATCCAAACTCAATAAAATCCAAGGTGAACACGATCCCGAACCATCTCTCAGTGGAATCACGAAGTATGAAGGATTCCGAACTAGCTCTTAACAGAATCACGAAGTCTGAGGGATTCCGGACTAGCCCTTAACGGAATCCAAGTAGATATGATTCCGGACCATCACTCAACGGAATCGCGGAGGACAATGCATAACCACCACTAAATGAAACCCAAGTTAGATACGATTCCGAAACATCACTCAACGGAATCACGGAGTAGAAGGGATTCCAGACTATCACTCAACAGAATTGCAGAGTAGAAGGGATTCCCGACCATCACTCAATGGAATCCAAACCAGGATACAATTCCGGATCATCACTCAACGGAATCGTGGAGTAGAAGGGATTCCGGACCATCACTTAACGGAATCCAAACCAGAATACGATTCTGGATCATCATTCAACAGAATCGCGGAGTAGAATGTGTAACACCAATCAATAAAACAAGACATGGATCAAGTTACTCAATGTACAAAGACTCAACGAAACGAGGATGAATAATGACACGAGGGTTGAAACATGTTTCGAAGGCAACAAACCCCATAACAATGGTTAATGGTCCACTACTAGCCCTTGCATTTCATCACATCAATCCAATCATACAATACAAACCATATTTCCAATGCATAAGTCAAATCATACTTAATGAAAATAGATCAATGACAAAAAATAAAATAACACTTCAATAGAATTCACATTTAATTAACATGGGTCTATGGCATATATATATAATTCACATTTCAATATGCAATTCGAATCACATTTAATAAAAATAGATCGATGGCCAATTATAAAAGAATCACATTTAATAGAAAACACATTTATAAAACCATGTCATATCCACAAATGATATTAATACCATCACTAAATTAGTAGTAAATAAGATTAGATAGGAATCTGGAAAGAAACTAGGTGTGGCAAAAACAGTACTCTGCTTCTCCACAAAATCTGCAGAAAACAGCACCATTGGACCAAGTTTAGGCTCCCTTTGGAACATTCAAAACTAAACCAAATCATGTAATATTATATGGGTTTTGAAGCTTGTGTTCTGTACTTTAAAAGCATACAAAGTTTGTAGAAAACGGAGCTCTAAATTGGAAGTTATGCCAAAAGTAAAACAGAGTCTTGAAACTGGACACCCAATTTTATGCTGCTGTTTGGCAGCTCGCGACCCAAGTTTAAATAAGGTTTTGATCAACCAAAACTCAACATATCTGAGTGAAAACAATTGGGTTACGACCATGAACATATGTACTTTCAACAAACTAAAAATTTTCTCCAAAGGAGCACATAAAGGCCTAGAAATTAAGAGCCAAAGAAGGCTACTCGAAACTTGAGTTTTCTTTGCAAAGAAATTTACAGGTAGTCCAGAAGTCATGTATACAACATCCAAAACTAACATGACTCAAAATTAACAAGAAATTGACCTTTTGAACCAAACCCTTAATCAAGAAATTTGATCTACACGCCCAATCCAAAATACCCAACTTTAATTCATGTTTAGACTAGTTCATTGAATGATAGAAACCCTAAATAGAATTAAGAACTCCAATATATCATGGCAGTTTCAATTCAACTTAAGAAAGTTAAATTCGAAAATCAAGATAATGAAGTAACAAGGAATTTACCCTTTAAATCTTTGAATCCTTCCTTCATAATCACGTTCTCTAACTCCTATCTCTCTGATTTTTGCCTGAAGAAAGAAGGATTTTCTTTCAACAGCTATGGAAGAGCCACCTCCTCCCTGTTTCTTTTTCTTTCCTCGCAAAGCCCGGAAGAACGTGGAAGAACGTTCTTTTCCCCTTCTCTTTCGCAACTCCCTTTTTCCTTCTCTCTTCCCTTTTTTTTTCTTCTTCCCTCCTTTTTCTTTTCTTCCTCCCGTGCTGTCCTCTAAGTCCCCCTTTTCTTTTCTTTTTTTTTCTTCCGCCCCCTTTTTCTTTTCTTCCTCCTGTGCTACCCTCAAAGTCCACCTTTTTTTTTCTTTTCTAATTGGTCCACCTTAAATCTTACATGATTGGGCCTCTTTCCCACAAAGTGGGATTTTAATTAATTGAAACTATAGTTTAGTAAATGATTTCAAATGGCCATAACTATACCATTATAATCCGGACTCGCAAACGGCTTTCGCCTATGCGTTCGTGGTTAAGATCTATTCGAAAACGTTACTTGTGACCTCGAAAGGTCAACAAATTTTAAATAATTATTTTCTAAACTTCACTCTTGGTAACTAATTTAATTGAAATCTAAATTCAATAAATTAATATAAATTTTCGAAAAATAATATAAAATTTCAATAATGCAAATACGTAGATTATAACAGTGAAATCCAAAAACGAGATTTCGCAGTGCTAAATACAACAAAGCACCTATTGCACTCAGATATGGTACTTCTGGACCAAGGACCAGTTCATCATCTTTTTTTGGATGGAATGGATCTTTCTTAACGTCCAAAGAACGAATGACCATTGGCGTGCTTAGTGGATAAGCTTTGTCCATACCAAATCGCTTCAGAATTTTTTCAATGTAAGCTGATTGGTGGACCAAAATTCCACTAGCACAATGCTCGATCTGCAGGCCGAGACAAAATTTTGTTTTTCCAAGGTCTTTCATTTCAAATTCGCTTTTCAGATATTCAGCAGTTTTATTGAGCTCTTCAGGAATTCCAACTAGGTTCATATCATCAACGTAAACTGCCACTATAGCAAATCTAGAATTGGATTTCTTAATGAACACACAAGGGCAAATGACATTGTTGATGTATCATTCTTTGATCAAATACTCGCTGAGACGATTATACCACGTAATTGCGTCCATTACAGAAGAGTACGTCTCCTCATAAGTAATTCCAGGTATTTGTGAAAAACCTTGTGCAACGAGTCGTGCTTTATATCTTGCAATCTCATTTTTCTAATTGCGTTTCCTTGTAAATACCCATTTGTAACCCACGGGGTTTACACTAGGCGAGGTTTGGACTACTGGTTGAAAAACACTTTGCCTTTCCAAAGAATTTAATTCTGACTGGATTGTATCTTTCCACTTAGGCCAATCTTGTCTCTGTTTGCACTCATCAACAGAGCGGGGCTCAAGATCATCACTTAATATGATTTCAGTGGCTACTGAGAATGCGAACATATCGTCGATGATTATTTCATTCTGATCCCACAATTCATTAGTACATGCATAATTTATAGAGATTTCTTTGCTCTCATGTACTGCTGTCTCTTCAGGGACATGTGTCTCATCAAGGATATTTTCTTCTTCTGGAAGTCCAAAATCATGAATTGTAGATTTGTCATTCATTCTCTCTTCCTGAATGATTTCATTTGGATTCAGCTGTGCCCTTGTCTTTCTCTTTCGAGAGGCTGAATCTTTTGAACCTTGAGGTCTACCATGCTTCAAGCGTGCACCAGATGAATCATTCGCTACCACTTTATTTTGTCCAATAGGGACATCAATTCTGGCAGGTGCATTTGCAGCTGGTATATGTGATTTTGTCACTTTCATAGCATCATTAAATGCATCTGGCATTTGATTGGAAATGCTTTGAAGATGAACGATTCTATTTGCTTCGAGGATCAAAATGAGACAAGGTGGGAACAACCTATGTCAACTCTTTCCATTCTTCTGGAACGGTCTTTTCTCCCCCTGATTATGGGAAGACCGTCTCATCAAAGTGACAATCAGCAAAATGAGTTGTAAACATATCACCTGTCAAGGGTTCCAAATATCTAATGATAGATGATGAATCAAAACCCACATAAATTCCCAGTCTATGCTGAGGTCCAATTTTAGTGTGTTGCGGGGGTACAATAGGCACATAAACAGCACAACCAAAAACTCGTAAATGTGAAATGTTTGGCTGATGTCCAAACACGAGTTGTATTGAGGAGTATTGGTGGTTGGCTATAGGTCTCAATCAAACCAATGATGCAGCATGTAGGATGGCATGTCCCAATGCAGAAACTGGTAATGTGGTTTTCATAAGTAGAGTGCGAGCTATTACTGAAGTCGCTTGAGCAATGCTTCTACCAAACCATTTTGAGTATGGACATGAGGAATAGGGTGTTCAACATCAATGCCCAATGTCATGCAATAATCATCAAAAGTTTAAGACGTAAATTCACCAGCGTTATCAAGTCGGATTGACTTAATGGGATAATCTGGGAACTGTGCTCGTAACTTAGTTATCTGAGCAAGAAGTCTCTCAAAAGCTACATTTCGAGTAGACAATAGACAAACATGTGACCATATGGTAGATGCATCAACCAAACACAAGATGGTTGAATAGGTTCACAAATATCCCCTTGTACTCTTTGCAGAAATGATGGGGATTCAATATCAACCTTTAGTTGTGATGGTCTGATTACCAACTTCCCTTGAGAACAAGCTTTGCAAGGGTTATCATTTGTGATAGCAATGTCCCTACTCAATAATGGATGTCCATTAGAGTTGGTAATGATTCTACGCATCATGGTAGATCCTGGGTGACCCAGACGGTCATGCCAAAGCATGTAAACTTTTGAATCAATGAACTTCTGGTTCATGACAGTATGTGATTCAATTGTCTTTATGTATGTATAATACAATCCACTCAACAAACCACGCAACTTCTCCAATATACGCTTCTGGGTATCATTGGAGGTAATACATAGATACTCCACATTTTCTACACTTTTCGTTTCAATGTGGTATCCATTTAAACGTATGTCTTTGAAACTCAACAAATTTTGAGTAGATCGAGTAGCATACAACGCATTCTGTATGGACAATATTGTTCCATTTGGTAACATAATCTGGGCTTTCCCTGAGCCTTCAATTACATCTTATTTGCCTGATATTGTTGTTACCCTTATTCTTGTAAGTATCAAGCTTAAGAAATACTTTCGATCACGAAGTATTGTATGCGTAGTTGCGCAGTCTGCAAGACAAATGTCTCCGCCATTTCTCATGTTTTGAGAATGACCATAGTTTTTATCCATGCCTTCTGAGTAAAGAAATCAGAGTTAAAAGCAAGTTATAACAAGAAATTTACATGCCACTTTTATTGAATCTGAAATGCCAATTTTAAACTACAAGTTCAGCATAACAAAAGTACATCAAACATAAACGATTCAGTCGGACCGGTATACTTCATTCCCCCTTTCCATAATGAAGTCTGAAACATCTAGGTGGGTTGTGTTCAACTGTCTTGATAAGTCACACACTTGATCAGGTATATCCATTGGTTTAGCCTGGTCGAGAAAATTGGTTTCGACACCCTTCTCCTTGAGGGAGGCTTGATACAGATCCACCAGATGTTTGGGGTATAAAAAGTATGCGTCCAATGCCCATTGCCACCACACCTATGGCAGGCTCCTTTGGAGTTCCTGGGAGCATTGTTCATGTGAGCTTTGCCTTTGTGGCGATTCACATTTTTAAAGCTCGGGCCTGAATTATGCCTCGGAACCTAGTTGTGAAACTGACCACCATGGTTCTTTCTTTTCCTGTTCCACCAACCTTGTTTGTGGCCACGTCCTCGTTTATGATTATAGCCACCAGAGGATGTGGCGTTCAGTTCGAGGGAAGTAACATTCACTTCTGGGAATGGTTCAAATCCAGTAGGTCAGGAATTATGGTTTTTCATCTAGAGCTCATTATTCTGTTCAGCTACCAGGAGCACAAATATGAGCTGGTTGTATTCAGTGAAGCCTCGTGCTCTATACTGCTACTACATGAGCACTTTAGAGGCATGAAATGTGCTGAAAGTCTTTTCCAGCAAATTTTCCTTAGTAATAGTATCCCCACAGAGCTTCAGCTGAGAGGTAATTCTGAACAACGCAGAATTGTATTCTGCCCCTGACTTGAAATCTTGGATCTTTAGGTGAGTCCATTCATAGCGAGCTCTTGGAAGAATCACCGTTGTCTAGTGATTGTATCTGCTTCTCAATGCATTCCAAAGAGTTAACGGATTTTCAACTGTTAAGTACTCACTCTTTAGTACCTTATCAAGATGGCGACGAATAAAAATCATAGCCTTTGCCTGCTCTTAAGAGGATGAGTTGCTCTCTTCCTTGATGGTATCTCCAAGATTCCCTGCTTCCACATGGATCTTGGTATCCAGTACCCAGGTAAGGTAATTCTTCTGGTAATGTCCAGGGTAGCATAATCAAGCTTCGCCAAGTTCGCCATTTTCTTTTTTTCTGAAAGAAAATGAGATGTGTAAGAACTTGCAATAATATGTATTCCTGGAGGAATATAGTGTTATAACTTCTAGTTCTTACAAATTTTTCATTTTGATCTTCAGGCCAAAATGATAAGCACTTGAAACTTCTGGATTGAGATTTTCAGGGTGAATGAGGAGGGCGATTGTACCGCACCACTCAAGTAGCAGAAAAATTTAAATACGCATAGCAGTGTGGGTGATTATACCGCACCACCTAAAATTGCAATGAAATTAAACTGCAGGCAAATTAAATATGCAGGGTAGGGTGAGCGATTATACCGCTCCACCTAAAATTTGCAGTAAAATTAAATCTGTAGTCCAAGATAGGCGATGATACCACACCATCTTGGATGGCAATAAGATTAAATTTGCAGTTCAAGATGGGCGATTGTACCGCACCATCTTGGATTGCAGTAAAATCAACATAAATAAATACTGGGTTAGTAATCAATATCTATATCAAACAAGAAATCAAAGATGTATGTAACCGTTAGGTTGAGAACTAGAAGCAGGCATGGAGCAAACAGTTCATTGCGAGGGTATACTGAGCAGTTGAGGCAGAGAAAGAAGATGAACAGTAAAAACCTTAGAGGAAACTTTTTTTTTTCTTTTGTTCGGCGAAGAGAAATGATTTGCATTCGGCGAAGAGGAATGAGAAATAGTTATATTTTAGAGATTTGTGCTGATAACGTGTTATAAATATGTCAAAGTTAGAAAGATAACCTTTTAGTAAATGGAATGAAGCAGGTGTAAAATGTCACACTGAAAATGATAGCACAAGAGAATAACAAATAAAAAATGGAGGAAAAGATTTCTTTCTTTCTGTTTTCTGCTGTATGTTTTTCTATCTACTTTAACCATAGTATGAGCGCTTTATTTATAGAGCAGCTCTATACAAACAAGTTCATATAGTTTGAAAAATTTACATCGCATGTTTTGAAAAATGACATCCTTAATTGCCAAAGTCTATTCCAAATTTCATGGGCATTAAAAACTTTACCAAATGCACTGGGCATTCACCACCCACCAGCATTTTCAACAATATATATATCTATAAACACGCTGAGCTTTGACTTGAGTACCCTTTTTCTCATTTGTTTTCCTCAAGTGCGAAAATTAAATTAAAACACAAAGTCTCCGGGCAAATGTTACGTCAACGAGAGTCCCAAATTAAAGCTTGGCTAGCAAAAGGAGGAACAAAATCTAGCCCAATACAATCATAGTTTTGCGAATAACCAAAATTAGCAAGCGAATCAGGCATAAAATTGGCTTTACTAAAACCATGTTTAAAGAAACAAACACGAACAAAATTACGTTCCCTCTTCCTCGTTTGTTTTATAATTGATTGTTGTTATTTTAGTGATTTGTCATCACTATTTGTTATAATAGAAACGTAGATTTCAACCCAATTTCGTTAAATTATATTGTGGATAGAAAAATCTTACGTAACTACCACTCACTAGTTAATTAACTCATTTATCTAAGTATAACTTTTGCACATTTTTTTTACCTATCTTTTTATACACTTTGTTTATTTATGTTTCTTAATTTACCTAATTATATATAACTAGAACCAAACAGAAATCGATGTATATTGAAGAAAAAATGGAAGAGAAGAAGTTATTTCCATTCTTTTATAATATATGTGTGTGTGTGTGTGAACAAATATAGATGTACGGAAAACGTTTAAAGCGGGGGCCTGCAAACTAGTGTTAAAAACTTCCAACAAATTGCAAGGAAGTTGCATAAATTGAGTTTTTATTTCATCTAATTATCTAAAATTATGACTTGACAATTGGGTTCGTGTAATGAGTCAGCGCCCTTTTTCCCAGGAGTTTCAACCTCCGTCCGTTTCTGTATAAAACATCACACAATCTGCAGCGTAAGCACTTTGCTCATCACTATGTCACCATAGAAAACAAAGACTCTTTTCTGAGTACTTTTAAATTAACTGAAAACATTTTTAGTAAAAATAGGGAATCAATTAAGTAAAAATGCAAATAAATTTTAGAAAAACACTTGCAGTGCTTCTTGCAAGAAATACATAATTGGTGCTTCTTGAAAGAAATATTTCAAATACTTTTGAATTTCCAAGACATACTCACTAAGATCGTTTTAAAAAAACTTCTTAACGAACCCGCACGCTATTATCATAAAGCGCATAGCAAGGGTGTCATTTGTGTGAGGGAATCAAAAGCCCAAATGCCAAAATCAAATTAAAACAAACAAAAAACATTGTGCCAGTGAGGTCAACATGAACAGGATAAGGTTTCCCGACAAAAATAACCGAGTTTACAATTTTTTTTTTTCAGACGATAAATTTGTTAAATTAGATGTTAGATAAAGAAGCTGACAAAGTTCGAACTCACATCGTGATGTAAGGGTAACGCTCTTTTCCACCACTGTGGTAGATGACCACTTGTCCGAATTTACTTTTTAGCACTCATTATAATTAAACAAAAGCCACACGTCTATTAAACTGATTCGGCGCTCATAACGCGTATAAACGTAGGTTGACATTTTTGCGTGCTATGAAAAATGGCAATCATACAAAACAACAAAAATCGACACCTCATTGCAGGTGAATTTCAATTTCACGTGTATTGGTATGAAGTTGTAACTAGAGAGCATGAAATACATTCTGTTTTTTCGTTTTTAGTTTTTAGTTTTTAGTTTTGTGTTAAAAATAGAGAGGAATATAGTAGAACAACAACGGGTACAAAAATGTGGAAGAAATACATTTTTCTTTGAATTTTTAGAAGCATACACAAGAAGAAAACTGATTCAAACTCAAAACTATTTTAAGCTTTTTCACTTTTAAGATTTCGTATTTATCCATTTTTATTTATTCTTTTCTCTCACCACTTCTTCTCTATTATTCTTTTTCCTTATATATTTTTTCATATCTACAAAAGTCCCAAATTTAAAAACGAAATAGATATCAATGTGTACTGAGTTTTGGTATATGCGTATGACCTATGTTTTCCTTTTTGTCTTATTGCTTCACATTACTTTGCAAAACTCTCCTAGGTCGAAAGTGCGCATGAAAACTCTGTCTAGCAACCGCTCTAGATTAAGGTTAAACTGTTAGCCTTACAAGGTTATACAATTAAAACACAAACAAATGAGTGACTGACCTGATTCCAATGACAGTTGTCGAAGATGTAGCAGCCATGCAATCAAGACGTGATCGATAAAATTTCAATCTTTATGTTTGCCGTGACAAACAGAAAACACCAACTCTTCTGTAAACTCCTAGCTTTATGACAATGCTCTATGGGAAGCCTTAGTTGTCGTGTCTAGGGTTAGCAGGGACCAGTGTTTATATATTAGCCAAAAAGTCTTAGATTCCATCCATAAGGGAAAGCTAAAACTCTCCTTTCTTGGCTCTCAAGTAAAATATCATAATCATATATTATTAAGGATTCCATCAATCATATTTCCAATATAAGACACCTTATATAGAATTGATATTTTTAAGAGATCAAATCACAATTAACATTATTCTCCAATATTACATTCCTATTACATGTAGTAGACCACTTAAAGGTTGATTTATATTGGATAAATCCAACATTCTCCCACTTGGTCTACAAAATGTAATATTCACGTTTATACTTGAGATTGGAGACTAATGTCACTTTAGTGGCCATGTAACAGTGATTACATCTCGTCCTTAATGTAGCTTCTGTCAAATGCATTTCTTAACATGGAATTAACAAGGTTGTAGGGTTGACACAACCCAGAACCTTCATAATCACTCATGCTAAGATCCACATTTACATGAAACACAAATTATGATCAAGAGATGAAACTTTAAATTAACCAAAATGTCTTACTTTATATCATCTCAGGTCCACCTTATTGTAACACACATGTTACACTTTATGCTTCTTCAAAGCCTTTAGTTTGCCAATGCAAATATCCTTCATCTAATGAAACGACCATAACCTGCAGGTGTGAATACATCTCCAAAACAGTCATGCGTTACTTTCATTAGATAAGTAACAATACAAACAATGTTTGTAGCCAACGGACACAACTGAAAATACCAAATAGGCACATGTCCAAGTAAAATATCCCAAAACTTCATAAAACAAATTAATTCAACACTTGTGAGCAAGATGAATTAATATGTTTTTGACATTGATCTATGCACCATACCAGTTACTTTCATAGTGATTTCCAACACCTGCGGGCAAGATGGAAATCCTCACAACTGAGGCAGTGCACAAACCATGCCATGCCATTTAATATGCAATTTGATAACAACTTGATATCCGATATATATTTCATCAGATAATTGACTAGCACACGAAAAATGTGACTTAATGAATCCAACTGGAGATTAAAATGAATACATGGATTCTACACATACCTTATAGGTCATCTGCAAATGTAAGGCATTACTAAACTCAAACTCCCACTGATCTGCAACATCATTACTTAATTTGCAAATCAATACTTAAATCATATTTTTGAAAATATGCCTTTGGGAATAGCCTTACTTAGTCAATGAATGCATATTACCTCAATGAAAGGTACAACAAAGAATGAAAGCATTCACCGCTGTTACACAAAACATGCATCCAACAACCATCTTATATGTATTAATAAGTTCACATTCATGCTAAGTCCTTATGAGCCCCAAAACAAATGATCAACCGAGAAATCCAAATGATTGCAAGTAACAGAAAAATGTACGCATGTAACTTAAACATATTATAGATATTCGAGTAACCCAAATTCATGAAGATAGAATAATGCTTTAATAGATTCATGCAAGTCCACTTAATGCTCACAATTTTAGAATAACTCCCACTAAGTTCTCGGAGTTTATACTTGCAAATAAGTTAATGAGTGTGAAGCCCAATTTTCGTTCACTAATTCTCCCACTTGGGCAAACACTCTTTCAAAAATGTACCTAAATAAAATTGCTTTATATTTTAGACACAATAAAATAGACATTACAACCAACACAAAGTTGTCAACCAGAATTTCAGTAGCAAGGTACACTCACTTTAGAATTAATCATAATTAATTTACAAGCTTGATTGCTACCAAATTTATACTGATCAAAATAGACATACTAATATTCATAAAATAAAAATATGGAGCTATTTTGGGTCAAAATAGT
This sequence comes from Malus sylvestris, assembly GCF_916048215.2. Lineage (NCBI taxonomy): Eukaryota > Viridiplantae > Streptophyta > Magnoliopsida > Rosales > Rosaceae > Malus > Malus sylvestris. The sequence goes on along the minus strand of NC_062264.1, from coordinate 32,696,945 downwards.
AGTCTAAAGTGACGTCTCAAAAAGACCAACACAATCTGTCAGTAAAAACTGTCTATACGAGTATGGGTTAGTAGTAAATTCACCATAATTAACATAGATGGCAGAAAATTACGAAAATTTGCAGACAAATAGTAGACATCTATATGTTGAACATATCCAAAATTCAGGTCATTTGGTGACCATTAGACGTGTCATTCACCCGATTTAATTCAAGACACGCAATCTGCCAGAAACAATTATGTGCATCTATCATGAATTTATGCATCCATAACAAATTCAATTTCATATCATTTCAATTTCGATGTCCAAAAGAAACTTTAGTAGTCAAAATTCATCCTCTAAACCGACATCATAGTTTCAATTGAAAAGATTTACAAGCATAAGACTTAAACAAATGTGTACCTTAGCAATCCTTGATTAACTTTCATGGGTCCAATACTTTGCATCAACAAGTCTCATGAAGAGATAAAATATGTCATGATGCAACCGATTTCCATGCCTTAAAACCACAACCTATTATGGGCTCATAGTGGAAATATTTTAACTGATGGCATGGAACTTTGTCCCCAATAGACTTCATGAAACTAAATTAATTTACACCTGTAGGCAAGAAAATTAACTAGTTTCTAGTACTAGATTTTATGTCACAAAAGTACCTTCATGAAAAACTTCAACACCTGTAGGCAAGATGAAGATTTTCACAACTTTTGTAAAATAAAACCCATACTATGCCATCTTAATTAAACTAAAAGAAATAATCCACACCTGTAGGCAAGAAGATTATCCCTTTTATTCTAATTAAGATGCAAAGTTGACTGAAGTAACTCAAAAACACAGTCTCATCATCAACTAAGTCGTTGTGGCTTGCTTTAGTTGAAAAGACATTTATCAACTTCGCCCTGAAACAATACAAAAAGTCACATGAATTAATCAACTGTAAGTGACAAAATTATGATAACCTGATTCGAGCGTCAAGTCTTGCCAACAAATGGCACTAATTCCTTCAGGACTCCCTTTGACATTAAATTAATCTCAAGAAACCTGACAGCATACTTGAAAGAGATTAATCACATATAGAACAAGTTTTATTCCACCACACGAATGTCAATACTTATCATTATGGAGTCAATTACTTAAAACAGAAATTATTTATGTAATGGGAAAGAACAATACATTCCTTTAATTTAAAAGCTAAATCGCTCAAATATATATCAAATGGGTTCCTTTCCTTTTATATATTTCTTTCCGTAGTACAAAACTACTAAACATAGCATTAAAATCATGCATTAGCTTTGTAAATACCAAATTAAATAAAAGGAACAACCAAAATTCTTTTCTTCCATAGAAAACATCTCCAATATATGCCCTACATTAGCCTTGAAAAGTTTATTTTCTTCTCCCCTTATGACACATAAAAATTTACTAATCAAAGCACTGTTTAAATTCTTTAGGCATAGGAAAAACCACAAACAATAATACATGTTTGGAAATTCATGCTTATCAATTAAGCCACATACTTTGAATGGATTACATACCTCATGCCTTCATATGTTCATCACTTCTTTGTAAACATATATATAATCACATGACCAACCAAAATTCTCATATAAGAATAGATAAAAATACAAATGAGAATTGTCACATAATTACTACAAACCTTATTCACTTGTATTATACCCTCATTCTTGTCATTGGATGCTTTCTGTCATTCTCAGTCAATCCATAAGTTATGCATTAGTCATGTACAATTAAATGACTATACTGAGATAGGAAAGCAAAATTGTAGACAAAACTAATTTGATTAGTCATGCAAATTCCGTATGGAGTTAATATCATTATAAACCGTACTTGAATTAATCCCCCATCATACTTAAGTGCTAGCATACTGCATTACTAATCAACACATTTGTGTCTTTATATAAGATCATCTCAAGCTTAAAGCAATATAGGACAACCCAATCCTTTTAATAAAACACGCCATATGTCAATTTTGCTCCATGCTTGCATACTTAAAATTGAATCCATATTAGATATTTCCGACAGCAACCAATGACATGGCTATCCAATTCAGTCTATATATATTTACTACACATAATCATGTAATGCAAAAACAGAACCTGCAATAATCCGTGAGGCATTTGAAGGGTGGTTAGTGTCCCCTTGTCGCCTGTCCACCCAGGACCCACCTCACACAGGTGTTCTCGCGTGTGGCAGTAATAACCCGCCCTAAACCTGCGGTTGGAGATTTTGATTCCAGCAAGCTCGCTCTCATGTGGCACTAACAAAATTAGCCGCAAACAAACAAGATAGATTTGCACTTTTATATGCATGCATCTTGGCATGTCTTAAAAATTCTACTTTTCCCTCGTTCTATATGCCACTTATATGCATATAAGAATTAATCATGTTCAAAACATATATTTTCTCTTTGTTTTGATAACCAAGTTTAAAACTTAATAGTCAAAACTAACCATATGCATGATCAACTAATTAATTCGCAATTGACACATATAATGATCAAAATTGTTTGCTTTGATAGGAGACTTTACCGAGCTTGCTAACTTGAGATGTTTCATATTCTTTCTTGACAACATTATTACAGAAGTACATATTTGTATATCCTTACAAAATTGACAACAACGTTAGCCAAAATAGTTGTATCTACCACTAAATCAATTCAACCAAAAACATTGGCATGAATATCGAAATAGAAAGTTTAAAACATGCCATATTCTTCCAGTCATAATTAATTCAGTAAAGATGAGCAAACGATTCCAATCTTTCTTTATGAGAACTAAATACAAGAAAGAAAGCTTGAAGTGCTTGAAAACCTACCATTCAACAATGATTAGTTTACCAATTTATGTTTCATATATCCGATAGCAAAATATGTGATTCCCTGCAAGGCTACACATGTCTTGGAAGTAACTTAACGTCCGTTAGTTAAAGTTTAAGACCATCAATGCACAAATAGCTAGGTTGATATTTGGTGGGGGTCCTACTCCAGCCTTTGGGGTTTGGAACCAATTAGAGTGGAGATGTGACCGTGTGTACTGCGATGCCAGAGTTCATGATACTGACGACCGTGTTTTTTTATGCCTCGGCGCTTTATCCGCTCTTTAACCCACCTCCATCAAGATCTCATATGCGATGCATATGTGAAATAGAAAACGTTAAGCACCATGGTATTCCAATTATACAATTCCATAAAATAATGAATCAACTATATCAATCTTCCTTTATTATAGTTAATTTGATATCATCATTAGGTGCTTCAATTAGAAAAGCCTACGTTTGGAATAAGGTTACCGACCAATACACGGACGGTTCTCACGTGAACGTCCTTGAACCAATGCAGGGCGTAGATCTCGTTCATGACCGCAGATGTGTCTGATTCAAGAAGTCCTCATCGACCCGGAACACAATTTGAATTTTAAGATCAAAACCGCAATCCAAAAAGGAAAATATTATATAATCAAACTTCAAACTTAATAGGTTTTAATCATATAACCAGTGGCTCTGATACCAATTGTTAGCCTTACAAGGTTATACAATTAAAACACAAACAAATGAGTGACTGACCTGATTCCAATGACAGTTGTCGAAGATGTAGCAGCCATGCAATCAAGACGTGATCGATAAAATTTCAATCTTTATGTTTGCCGTGACAAACAGAAAACACCAACTCTTCTGTAAACTCCTAGCTTTATGACAATGCTCTATGGGAAGCCTTAGTTGTCGTGTCTAGGGTTAGCAGGGACCAGTGTTTATATATTAGCCAAAAAGTCTTAGATTCCATCCATAAGGGAAAGCTAAAACTCTCCTTTCTTGGCTCTCAAGTAAAATATCATAATCATATATTATTAAGGATTCCATCAATCATATTTCCAATATAAGACACCTTATATAGAATTGATATTTTTAAGAGATCAAATCACAATTAACATTATTCTCCAATATTACATTCCTATTACATGTAGTAGACCACTTAAAGGTTGATTTATATTGGATAAATCCAACATAAACACATATCTATCACTATACTTAGATACACAATCCTAGTGTGTGGTAACACTTATGTATATTGAAGAAAGTTGGAGTTTAAAGCTAATTGGCAATATGGAGAGTAATTTAACTTCTTATAAACCCTCATAATGTTTCTCCTTTCACTGATATGAGACTCTTTTACCTTCACATCTTCACACGACCCCTCACGTATAGCGAATTTTCAAGTCAAACACTTGGACAACAAGAATTGGGTGACATGGAGCACGTGCTCTGATTCTATGAAGAAAGTTAGGGTTCCACCATAAAATCAATTGGCAATATTAGAAGTAGTTCAATCTGTTTCATTTCATAATGTGAGACTCTTTTACCTTAAAATCCTCAAATATAATATATATAATTGGTTTCTTTTGACCAAAGTGGCGGGCTAAAAAAATGTAAACAATTTCGGATGAGGATCCTCTTCAGATCCAGTTTGTGGTGATCTAGGGATCAATCAATCATGTCCGTTCATCGTACATCGTACGGTTAATTTCATTAAGTACTATTTATATTCAATTTTAAATTCAAAATTAAAAATTCAAAATAATTTCTAAACGCACGATGTACGATGAACGAACTCGATTGATTGATCATCCGGATCCCCACAAAGAGGATCAGGAGAGGATCCTATTCCAACAATTTCCTCATAAATTGTGTAATTTGGCTTCCTTTTATTTTTCCTTTTTCCTTAACTTGTTCGTTAAGAATGTCTCAAATTGTGTATCTTTCATGCGGTCAGCCCCCCTTTTCTTAGCAGTTTCGAAGTTGAATTCATGTCCCACTTGTAGTTCTTAACTCAATCTCTATATAAATTCAGCACAAGAAAGCTTATTCCACACACCTTATCTTCCATCTTTCCATAGAGAGAAAGCACATTCGACATCATTTTTCGGTCACCATATAAAACCATGCACGCTATGAAGTTATTGATGCTTATTCTCTTGATCATTTTGACCGCCAAATTACCCTCTGATCATGTAACAGCTGCTGCTCGACCTCTGGGCTGCACGATGAAGCCGAAGACTTTTGTTCCAAAGACGGCGCTTCTGCCACAGGCTAGAGGTTCAGTGCCACCTTCTGGTCCCAATCCGTGCATCCCCTGAACGCGGCAACGGCCATTGCAACTGATTATAATCAACGAGTGGAAGCTCTTCAGAGATCATCTGAAGCACCTACTCTAAAAAAGTCACAAGCAAGCGATGAAATGTGCATAATACACACACACACACACACACACATTATTCCTTTTGCTTTTCATACCCTCCTCTCAATTTTAAGCCATCGGATGCAATAAACTGGAGAAGATGTAAAAACTGAAATTAACAAGGGGTGTGTGGCAAGTAAAAATAGGTGTATGCTTGGCCGTGTATGTGTATTTTGGATGTATACATGTATTTTATTGCATATATATTTTTTTCGGACAACCAATTCGGGTTCATGCCAGGGCGCTCAACCATGGAGGCAATCTATCTCTTACGAAGATTGATGGAAAGATATAGAGATGGGAAAAAGGATTTACACATGGTCTTTATAGATTTGGAAAAAGCGTATGATAGGGTCCCAAGAGACATTCTTTGGAGGATTTTAGAGAAGAAAGGAGTACGAGTAGCATATATCCAAGCTATAAAGGATATGTATGAAGGAGCAAAGACTGCCGTAAGAACTCATGAAGAACAAACCGAAAGCTTTCCCATAACTGTAGGATTACATCAAGGCTCATCCTTAAGTCCTTACCTTTTTGCGTTGGTAATGGATGAGTTAACAGGACATATTCAAGATGATATTCCTTGGTGTATGCTTTTCGCAGACGATATAGTGTTGATAGATGAAACTCAGGAAGGGGTAAATGCAAAGCTTAACCTTTGGAGAGAAGTGTTGGAATCTAAAGGTCTTCGCCTAAGCCGATCAAAGACAGAATATATGGAGTGCAAGTTCAGTGCAAATGGAGGCCAAAACGAGTTAGGGGTGAGGATCGGAGATCAAGAAATACCAAAGAGCGACCGTTTTCGTTACCTAGGATCTATCTTGCAAAAGAACGGAGAATTAGATGGAGATCTCAACCATAGAATACAAGCTGGATGGATGAAGTGGAAGAGTACATCCGGCGTATTGTGTGACCGCCGTATGCCACTGAAGCTCAAGGGAAAATTTTATAGGACGGCAATAAGGCCGGCGATGCTGTATGGCACAGAATGTTGGGCGGTGAAGCATCAACACGTACACAAAATGGGTGTAGCAGAGATGAGGATGCTTCATTGGATGTGTGGGCACACGAGAAAGGATAAGATTAGGAATGAGGATATCCGAGGTAAAGTAGGAGTAGCCGAAATTGAAGGAAAGATGAGATAAAATCGGTTACGATGGTTTGGACATGTGCAAAGAAGGCCTACTGACGCTCCGATTAGAAGATGCGACTATGGGACAGAGGTTCAGGGCCGAAGGGGTAGAGGAAGACCTAGGAAAACTTTGGAAGAGACCCTAAGAAAAGACTTAGAGTACTTGGATCTAACGGAGGACATGACACAGGACAGAACACAATGGCGTTCTAAGATTCATATAGCCGATCCCACTTAGTGACTTGGATTTTCCAAGTCTCCAACCGAGAAGTTTTCCTCACTCGGGAAATTAAGGGAACACTACCTCAACCTACATGCTCCACTCACAAAGCTTCAACATACAAGCTTCAACAAAAGAAAATTCAAAGAACTTAGCGAAGAAGGCTTTGGTGTATTTAACATAATACGTTGAAATGAAGGAAAACTTATTTATTGATAGCCCTGATAAGTTACAAATATGTACATATACATGAGTCAAAATAAACAAACAAGAGGGAGCCTTCACAAAGGTTGTTTAGGAGAAGTCTCAGCAGTCGGTAGAGCCCCAGAAAGAGAAGGCATCGGAGGGGGATCATTCGGAGCCTCAGTACTGGACAGAACCCTAGAAGGAGGAGGCATCAGAGGTTGATCATTTGGAGCTTCATTACGCGGTACAGCCCCAGAAGACGAAGGCAATAAATGCCTTTGGAACAAACCCACAAATCTCTGATGATCAAGTAAAACCTGACCATCAGATTCCTTCATCTGGTCAAGCTTCCTCTTCATGTTTGTAGCATAGTCATGTGCGAGCCGGTGCAACTGTTTATTCTCATGCTTGAGTCCTCTAATCTCCTGTTTGAGACTCATCACTTCAGCCGCCAATGATTCAACTTGGCGGGTTCGAGCAAATAGGCGTTGGGCCATATTAGACACAGAACCTGCACACTGAACACTGAGAGCCAGAGAATCCTTAACAGCCAACTCATCAGACCGTTTGGAAAGTAGTCTGTTATCTATGGGAGTGAGAAGGTTCCTGGCCACTACCGCAGCGGTCATATCATTCTTCATCACGGAATCCTCAACGGTAAGAGAACCAGTAGGGGAGACGAAGGATGGGCGCCATATGTTGTCTGGAGAAGGCGGGGCTGCCTCTTCAACAAGGTTCAAGTCAAAACGACGGTCGGAGGGGCCAGACATTTTCAAAGGTGTTGAAGAGAGAAGAGGTCAGACAAATCAAGATCTTAGAAGTGCAAGAATGGAGCTTCTACTGGTGGAGATTCAAGTGTCCTTTGGAACTTAATGCCAGCCCCTATAAAAATCTGCACTTGACGAAGCTTCAGAAATCGAAGAGGCGCCTGCTCAGAAATCGAAGAGGCGTTTGCTTTCTCAAAAGCTGGGCTGCTCAAAGACCACGAAGGCCTATCTCAGAAATCGAAGAGGCTTGCTTTCTCAAAAGCTGGGCTGCTCAGAGACTACGAGGGCCGATCTCAGAAATCGAAGAGGCACATACTTTTCCAGCCTTGTCAGCACCTGTCACACGCACACTCAGCTCTGCGGAAATTATGGGCATTCTGTCGAAGATTTCTGGTAAAGTAGAAAGCACATGAATCGTACTGTTCAATCACCCACTTCCCACACGCAACAGTAGCTCATGGGTACCACAGATAACTTTGCCAAAGTTATCTGACAAAGTTGAGACACGTGAAGCTTGCAGCTCCCACTACATCGCTCTGACCAAGAAGGGTAAAAGAATAGCAAAGAAACAACACTAACAAAGTTTAGACACATAAATTTTGAAGGTCTAGCTACCATATTATTACCCACAAGGGTAAAGGAACAGTACCACTGCTGGATAATTGGAAGGTCCCGGTGTGTCAACCTCTGTACTTCGTGGCACAGTAGACTAGCAAACATGCCCAACCTTTACTCACATTCGAGAAAACACTCCCAACAAGATTGCTTGCTCCAAAATCGAAGAGGCACCGCCTTCCGAATCTCGAGAGCCAGACTTCCAACATGATTACTTTCTCAAAAATCGAAGAGAGGGTAAAGGAACAGTACCACTGCTGGATAATTGGAAAGTCCCTGTGTGTCAACCTCTGTGCTTCGTGGCAAGGTAGACTAGCAAACATGCCCAACCTTTACTCACATTCGAGAAAACACTCCCAACAAGATTGCTTGCTCCAAAATCGAAGAGGCACCGCCCTCCGAATCTTGAGAGCCAGACTCCCAACATGATTACTTTCTCAAAAATCGAAGAGAGGGTAAAGGAACAGTACCACTGCTGGATAATTGGAAAGTCCATGTGTGTCAACCTCTGTGCTTCGTGGCAATGTAGACTAGCAAACATGCCCAACCTTTACTCACATTCGAGAAAACACTCCCAACAAGATTACTTGCTCCAAAATCGAAGAGGCACCGCCCTCCGAATCTCGAGAGCCAGACTCCCAACATGATTACTTTCTAAAAAATCGAAGAGACACCGCTCTCCGAATCTCGAGAGCCAGACCCCCAGCAGGATTGTTTTCTCAAAAATCGAAGAGGCATCGTTCTCTGAATCTCGAGAGCCAGATCCCCGACAGGATTGCTTGTTCGAAAACCGAAGAGGCACCACTTTTCCAACTTCAAAAGCTGGATCTCCTTGGATAAAGCTTGTCTGTAATCTTCACACACAACATCAGCTTTCCAGATACCACAGACCACTTTTTCAAAGTGCTCTGACAGAGTTAAAACATGTGAAGCTGACAGCTCCCACTACCGTGCTATGACCAAGCAGGGTAAAGGAATAGCATTATTACTTGATGTTAGGGAGACTCCTATATATGTCGACCTCCATCCCCAACGGACAGGCAGACCTGCAAAAATGCTCAACCCTTCCTCTTATCTGAGAGGGCACTCCCAACGAAGCCTTTCGAAATATTCAGCTTTCTTTCCCCCCGATAATACCTCTGCAAACAAGCTATACTAGAGCAAGAATATCTCATATCATCAGGGTTAAAAGCAAGAGTATCCCATATCATGCTTTTTCCCTGTCTTTTCCTTTGGCCTTGTTCTTACCTGCAAGACAAGGAGAAAGAGAGCAATCAGTCAGCACTTGGAATCAAGCTTCCAGCCAGGAACTGACTGCCTGGAACCCCTTACCTGAGTACTTACCTGGCATTGCTCTCAAGTACTCATCTTCAACATCTTATGCTTCCAGGGAAGATACCGCATCTGCCTGATGAACAGATAGAGCAAGTGAGAAGGATACAAAGAAGCATGTGGAGACAAGCGTAATAGCACACGTGCCGATACATCCACTACTCTGTCAAAAGCAAAAGTATCCCATATCAGCAGGGTCAAACGTACTCTAGATTTGATGGACTTGTTTTGACCCTCAAATTCTTCAGTCGGCCTTATACTCTGGAGGAAACCAGAAAACCCTCCAGCCCAGTTCAAGAATAAGCCTGTGGAAAGTTACTTCTTCAAAAGCAAAAGTATCCCATATCATCTCTTCTCATTTTTCTTCTCTTTGTCCTTCATGCTGCCTGCAAGATAGGGAGAATGTGAACAATCAGCCGGAGCTCTGATTGCTTACCTTGTCTGTCACCTCTTTCAGCAGATCCCCTAGCTCGGCGACTTGGGGGACTCCTACTACATGGTTTGTATCGCGCTTGACCAAGCCTGAAACTACAAGTAAGCTTCAAGTGAAATTGATACATTACCTTGTGCATCTCCACCAGTTAAAGATACCACCCCTGGATGGAGGAAGAGTACTTCCAGAAAAGATGCCACATCTACATATGAGACAAATAAGGCAAGTCAAGACGATACCACACCCCGGTACTTAGAAGTTTCGTGATTACGAGATCATTCTCCCACAATATTTTCTAATGTCATTTGTACTAAATCATTCACTTGTACTCACTAAAGGAGAGCTTGAACCTATGTACTTGTGTAAACCCTTCACAATTAATGAGAACTCCTCTATTCCGTGGACGTAGCCAATCTGGGTGAACCACGTACATCTTGTGTTTGCTTTCCTATCTCTATCCATTTATATACTTATCCACACTAATGACCGGAGCAATCTAGCGAAGATCACAAAAAGTGACCGTTTTCGCTACCTAGGATCTATCTTGCAAGAGAACGGAGAATTAGATGGAGATCTCAACCATAGAATACAAGCTGGATGGATGAAGTGTAAGAGTGCATCCGGCGTGTTGTGTGACCGTCGTAGGCCACTTAAGCTCAAGGGAAAATTTTATAGGACGGCAATAAGGCCAGCGATGTTGTATGGCACAGAATGTTGGGCGGTGAAGCATCAACACGTACACAAAATGGGTGTAGCGGAGATGAGGATGCTTCGTGGGATGTGTGGGCACACGAGAAAGGATAAGATTGGGAATGAGGATATCCGAGGTAAAGTAGGAGTAGTCGAAATTGAAGGAAATATGAGAGAAAATCGGTTTCGGTGGTTTGGACATGTGCAAAGAAGGCCTACTGACGCTCCGGTTCGAAAATGTGACTACGGGACAGAGGTTCAGGGCCAAAGGGGTAGAGGAAGACCTAGGAAAACTTTGGAAGAGACCCTAAGAAAAGACTTGAGTACTTGGATCTAACGGAGGACATGACACAAAACCGAGCGCAATGGCGTTCTAGGATTCATATAGCCGACCCCACTTAGTGGGAAAAGGCTTTGTTGTTGTTGTTGTTGTTGTTGTACTAATTAGCCAGTAATATTTGTAAATTAAATAAGGAATATAAAGTTTTTTTTAAGGTAAGGTCATTAATCAAATATAACGAAGAACATCATCCATTAGGAATACAATTTCAAACACAACAAAAAGACTATACAAAACTTACCCTACATAACCACATCTAGCCAAATAGAAAGAAACACTCGTCGACAAAACCTTGCATCTTTTTTTATGAACTTACAAAGACGACACTCCTTCAGCAAAGATGCCTTGCTATGAGACATCACGAAAATGTCGTCATAGTCCTTTGTTAGGCGTACAAACAACGAGACCACAACCAAAACAAACAAAAAAAAAAACCGTCAAAACATAAAATAAACTCTTCAGAAGTACGATTCCTCAATCATGAGAGACCTGCTCCTAGCGAACAGGAAAGATAAGCTCACAAGGTCTAAGCCTTATGAGCCGGACGTAATAACACTATCAAGAAACATAAGTTAAACATTGTACCATCACCTGAAGACTTTGTAACGACAAGAAAACCTGATTGTGAATCCTTTGAACCACTAAAATGACCACACGAAGGCAAGACAGTGTCACCCTTTGATGATCTTGTAATCGTTAGTAAAAACGTTGCTACAAGTCAACTCCAACAAATGCCGAGTTTCCTCCGCATAATTCTTGCCAAGCACACAAACAACAAAGTCACCACCTTAGAACTTTGAACAATAATTGTTCCCTTAAGATCCGGTGTGTAATAAATCATAACTGCTATAGAACCGTAATCTCTCCTCCTCAGAAAGACAAAGTGACCACAATTACCACAAGACTCTCCTCGACAAAGTGAGAGATCGACCACTACCTAAAATAGGAAAAGAAAGACAATGACGAGATGAAGAAGGATTGCTGCCGACTCCAAAGCCAAATGCTGACATCGGGGGTAGTGGCTTAGACAAACTTTAGCCGCAAGAGGAGGAAAAAAAAATTATATTTAACGTTTCTAAACTGAATCGATGGTTGGTTTTTAACGTCATCACATACGTCGCATTATTGTCACTCACATTAGCTTTGCGGCTTATCCGGGTTGTTGTTTGCCCGATGCACCATTTCCCACGGTGTAGGGGCGATTGTGCAGGTGGTAGTAGATATGAGGAGCTTTGGGGTAGCAACCTGAGTTCAAAGGGCTTGGAGTGTTAGGTTACCCCTATACTTTTCCTTAAACAGATGTGATTATGGTTGTTTTCAGTTCAGTATTTCAGTTTGTATTTCCTGGCATCCCCCTACAGTCTACTGTCGCGCGTCGATCCTGGATGTAGGTCGGGATCAGGGCGTGACAAGACGAACTAGGCGGATTTAAGTAAATGCATTATATTTCGTGTAAATAAGTGTCTATTTATACTTGAAATATACATAATTTCATCATAAATTACAAAATATAATGACATATATATTATGAAGTATTGAAACATAATGAAAAAATGAGGAACAAGCGTATAACGTGTGTTCATATAAGTATTTAACAAGTCTCTTGTAATTTATTAAGAAAAATAAAATGCAAAATGAAAGTTATCTATTTTCTGTCTAAGTGAGTCACAATTTAGGCGGTTGTCTAGGTGGGTCTTGGAAGTATGCCATTTTCTGGCGGGCTGTTAGCTCGAAATCTGGTGGACCTGCCTTGATTTGGGGTGATGGGCATTGCAGAGACACCAAGGGCGGTGGAGCTGGGGACGTGAATTCTAGTCGGGATAGTAGTTTGGAGGCAATGCAGAAGAAAAAAGAGGTGAAGAAGTGGGTGCTTGAGAAGCTCCACGCGTGTTTTGGCGGTTTGAATGGGGATAATTATGCAAGGAGGTTGGATGGGGTGTTAGATGTGGAGATGTTTCATCTCACTTCAATGTGTTATGCATTTCAACTTGATTCGATCTCACACTGTGGTCCAGGGGAGTCATACAAGTCTGGAAAATCGATATGGGTTTCGGATGCCGGTAGTTGTTTACATCATTACCAGTCAAGGTCATTTTTAGCAAGATTGGCTGGGTTTCAGACAGTGGTGTTTGTACCAATGAAATCAGGAGTTGTGGAACTCGGTTCGGTCAAATCAACTCCGGAAGAACAAAGTTATGTGGATACGGTCAGAAGTGCATTTGGGGAATCTAGTCCTATTCAGGCAAAGGCATTTCCAATGATATTTGGACGGGAACTAAGTCTTGGGGGTCCAAAATCACAATCAGTCAACATTTCCTTTACTCCAAAAATAGAAGAAGACAAGTAAGAATACCCGCACTTCGCAGCGGGTTTAAAATAACGTTAAAGTTGATAAATGATTAGCTAGAAACATTGAGAATAGTTTTGTTCATTACTTAAATAGTAGAATATGTACATGGCATATTTGTATCTACTCCACAATAAGAACCTATGTACAACCAAAAAGGCCTATACTCAATTTCACGGTTGAGTTTAAAATCCTAACACAGCAGTAGCAAAGAAAATGGACTAAAAACAAAAATTGACAGCCAAAAAAGTTAGGCATTCCCCGGTAATCTGACTTGAAATTACAGGAAGACAAATAAAATTGGAAATGAAATTACTTCAAAAGATTAGACAATCCGCCAATTGCTACCACTCGATAATTTTGTTGAAGATACAATTCTGTTTCATTTCCCTGCAATAGCAAGTACAATTCTGTGTCAGTTCTCTACACTAACCCAAACCCACTTCTTCAATTCCTTCTTATTTGTTTATCCTAAACAAAAGGAACCTTATGATATTTAAACCTTAATTATCAATTATATCAAGTATTTCGGAAATACATAACCAACGAAATTCCACTAACGAACTAAACAAATGGCTCTTCAATACATTGTTCCATAATCACAACTTACCTTCCAAATTGGATAAAATGCAATAAGCAAGAATTGCAATATTCTGAGACTTCTTCGGGTAAAGCACACACCTAATTCAGAAATTTTCCAATAAAATTGGACAAAATGCAATAAGCAATAATTGAATATCACCACTTACCTTCCAAAAGTGCTTCACAGACTTCATCAATGGTAACATTAAGCCCCCTCAACAAAATTGAAAAAAAAAAAAAGATTGTTATTGTAAATCTTGACATTTAGTAAAGATGAATGAAGGAAAGTGTAGTTATTGAGGAGGGAGCAATGTTCTTAATTGCTAAAAAAATTGAATACTTTCTCCAAATGCATTTAATAAGATACGTTAAAAACAAACATATATTGATCTATGAATATAAGTGTACCATCAGTGAAAATAAATTTTCAATTGCTCATGAATAATTAAAACCGACACACGTTAAGAGCAACATATGAGAAGTAGACTTATTGAATTGCTCATCTCCCCAGTAACTCTTGTACCACAATTCTCAGCATGCAAGTATGAATAAAGGGTGACGGAAATATACACCTTCTGCCGAATTGTAAACTGAGAGAAACATTAAGCATAAATATAGGAAAAGATTTATAAGATCTTCGAAAATTGTAGAGAAATGAGTACGTATGCATGTATAGAATATTTTCTTGAAATGGTTGAAGAACCATTTCAATCAAAACAGAAAGTTATATGCAATTTCTAACACCCCAGCCACCATTATCACTGTTATCTCAAATGTTCACATAGTGTTTCTTTCTTTCTTTCTGTTTCGTTTAATTTGCTCTAAGGGAACTTCTTTATCTTTGTGCAGTTATAAATTTATAGTTCCCATATCTTGCTCGCTTCATTTGTGTGTGTGTTTATGTTTCTTCCATCGAACAATCATCTGAATAAGTGAATTTTTCATGTCTACATTAATTTTCTGGACTTATACTCCTACAATAGGCTTATCATATCTAAAGAGTTATGGGAGATCCATTTATTTTAATTTCCAGCCAACCATTTTCCTAAGAATGGCGTGTTATTTCCCCACTTTGCTGGAGTCTTGAAGAACCAAACCTGCTTTAATCCTACATTTATAATTTGTAATGTTTGAATAACTTAAAAACGCATATTCATATCTAAATTCACACAATGAAAAATCAACAAAATAGTAAAAAGATAAGAGGACAAAGACCAATTACATACCTCTGTTTATTTTGATCATCAGGCATCCAATATTTATTCCACCATGTTATAAACTGGATCACACCTACAAATAAGTAAAGTCCTAGCATGTTGCTCCCTAAGCAACACCAAGTCCATCAGTCTGCACAAATCCTCTTGCAGAATACACAACTCAATTGAATCATTACGTATGATAAATTAGTAAGGATTTAAAGCAAAGAAGTAAGTACTATTACCTACCTGTGCACTTGAAAGAGATTTTTTGTTAATCACCTGCAACATTACTAAACACCATCAAATTCCAAAATAATTACAGAATAACAGAGCTAAAACTTATTTGAAAGAACTGCCCAACAACAAAATCATATGAAATATTGAAACTATGATATTTGCAAACCTAATGGATAAACACAATCACACAAACAACACAACATTGAGCAATTTCCTAACCAAATAACGCAAATAGCTTAATCCCCAACTTTTGCTATGTAATATATTCTACATGAACCTATCTTTTGTTTCTTATTGAGATAACTCTGCCATCTAAAAATCACATTCTTTATCAAATTCAACAATTGGGTAAACATAGATTGAAAAAATGAACTCACATCGAGACGGAAATCATTCGGAAGCTGCGCCAAGTAGTCATCCGAAAGATCAAAGCTGTCCTGCACAGGAAATAACAAAACCGAAAAAAAATCAAACTTTAAATTACAACTACATTAAGCAATGACAATAAGTAAAGGTTCAAAACTTGACCTAAAGGATCGAAATTCGAAATGGGAAATGGATGCTCACGGCTAGTTCTTGGAGTAAAGATTGAAAAATTGGACTGTTGGGTTGGAAGGATTTGGGGGAATCTGATTTTGCGAGGGAGAATAAGGTAGTGGGGGATTTGGAGGGGAGGGTTTTGGGGAAATTGGAAACTTTTAGAGAAGAAGAAGAAGAAGAAGAAGAAGAAGAAGAAGAAGAAGAACCAAAGTTGGGTTGATGTATGAATAGGAAAGAGAGCTGAGGCGTGGGAGGGTAGCGGTGGTTGAAACTTGAAAGGTGGAAAAAGCGGTGAGCGACGGAAAAGGTGGAGGAAGCTGGGAGTCCCACGTATCACATAATTCATCCCAATTTGACAACAAGACAAAAGGCCAAACTCGGAATACCATAAAATAATTGGGGGTAAAATCGGAAATCCACTGTGCTTATTAACAGTGTTTCGGTTCATTTTCTCTTTTAGTATATATAAATATATAATATAATTTTACATCTCCTCCAGAATCGTTTGAATTACAATCAGTAGATGTCGAAGTGAGGATAGTGAAGTAAAACTGTTTCCGCAAATGAACCGAATGATGGTTGACGGTTTCAATGTTCAGACAAGAGTCTCAAGTTCGGAGCTGCTCAAGGATGAGTCCTCGGCACAAATTGATGAGGGGAAACCCAGAAAGAGAGGGAGAAAGCCTGCCAATGGGAGAGAAGAACCATTGAATCACGTGGAAGCAGAACGGCAGAGGCGCGAGAAGCTTAACCAGAGGTTCTATGCACTAAGAGCTGTTGTTCCTAACATATCGAAGATGGATAAAGCCTCTCTTCTTGGTGATGCCATTACCTATATCACCGATCTCCAGAAGAAGATGAGAGTCATGGAAACTGAAAAGCAGATGGTAAACAACAAGGGAAAGCAGTTGCCGGTTCCAGAGATTGATTTTCAGGAACGCCTCGAGGATGCAGTTGTGAGGATGAACTGCCCATTGGATTCTCACCCGGTTTCTGAAGTCTTCAGAACACTTAGGGAACATTAAATTGTAGCTCAAGAGTCTAACGTTTCCATAACTGATGAGTGTCTTCACCTCGTGATGATTTGTTATATAACTTCAGATTGATATTATTGTACGAGTTGTTTAGTTTATGTATGAAAAAGAGCTCTTTGTAATTTTGAACATGTTCGGAACCAAAATGGATGCTATGAGTTACTGTTTTACAGTTTATGCATGCATGTTTAGATGAATTGGCCAGAGCCAGCCCTCAAGTAAGGGGAGATTCCTACACGTGACTTGGCCACGTGATGAGTGCTACACGGTGATGTGGATATATCCTAGTTACACCCAAGTTTTTCTGGTCATACGATTTGCTTATTCCAACTCCATAATTTAAAGGGTATTGAGTTTGACTGATAAATATGTACCCCTTTTTTGGGGGATGCTGGGAACCTTTGGTCATGGCTTCTCTGCCAGTCAAGACTCGTAAACGACTCAATCAAAATCAAGAAAAAGGAAATTTGTTCAGTCGTGTTAAAACCAGCTGAGGAGTGACACCTATTCCCCTACTGTGTTAAAAATATTGTTTGAATTTGACTCTCTGCGTTATGCTTTCCTCAGGGCTTGCATCAACCACCAAAAAGTTTACTTTTTAATCCTTCTTCTATATGCCTTGTAATTCAAGGCGGATTCTTGCATATGTCACGGCGGCTATATGATATATTCCTGTCTGAGTATAACACTCATCGTGTCCTTGTCAGGTGTATTTCCCCACCTGAGTATAAAGCTCATCACGTCTTTCTCATAGAAGACTATTAAAATTTAAACTATTGCTTTGCACCCAAACTATAGTGTGTCACTGTTTGGCATTCAAGTTAGCGTGTATTGATTAATTACATATGGACCAGCATGCCATGGTTGAACCTTCAAGTTCCATTGGCCCAAGTCAATTTCAAGCTCCGAATTAACATTATAGCTTATGTACTAGTCAAGGGCATGAGCAATTTGAAATTTATAGGGCCGTATATAACAGGTCTCACCTCCACCACACTTCATCTCAGATTTCATTTCCTTATTACAAACTACTGTGAAAACTCATTTTCACTTTCCAAAGCAATTTTCCCGAAAATGGGTCTGTAAAACGTTACCACATGAACATGGAAGGAGCCAATGAAGGCTCACAGGGAGCATATGCCCATACTCAAGTTATTCGTTTGTTAAGTTGCAAACTACAATTATATAATATACACGCGTTATCTTTGAAGAAAATATATGTAACTAATATCTAACATACCTTCATACTGCATATACTTCATATCAAATATTATATGAGGAAAAGTGCTCTTGTTCTGTCATTTAGACCGAAAAACCTCTCTTCTGCATAATCATGTATTAATATTTTTCTTATCACTTTGCCACTTTCCACTACTAAATGAATTTTTTGTAATATTGGAATTGTGATCCATCATCATTTGAAATCATCCCTATTATCATATTGGGTATAAGCCATACTATAATAAGGTTTCCTTAGTTGATTTTCGGGTTGCCCCGACTAGAAGAAATTTCTAGCTCCGTGCTCGAACCTAAAGTTCCATTTGAGTGTCAAATTAAGATGAGGTTCTGTTACAGGAGGACTTTATTCTCAACTCTTTTTGTTGTTGTTGTTCTGTTTTCTTGTCTTCAAGTTGGAGAAATGAGGCAATTGAAGGCAGAGCAATGGGCTAAGAACCATGGTGTTGACTTGCGTTTCAGTACCTCCAGAGGGGTCGCCGCCGCCCCCCCCCCCCCCACCCCCAAACCGGCCCTAATCCCTGCACCCACATCCCCGGCCGCAGCTCGGGTATTTGCACCTGAATGAGATGAATGTAGCTTACCACTCTGCATGAAGCCTTCTTAGCCATGCATTCCTCACTCTACTAATGTCGAGAATTAACGTTCCGGCCGGTGCTATTGAGACTCAGAAACGGGAGCAACAGATGTTAAAAAGTTCAAAATGTGTATATTGTTTAGCTAGTTTAGTATCCCTGCGGTACAAGTCATGTATAATAACCTATTTTTTTTCATTATTTTTGTTGGTCAATTGGCTAAAAAGTTTTGGTTGTAATTGTAACCCAGGAGACTATTAGAAAAAACTAATGAAAATGACTTGAAAATTTTGAGTTTTAACGATAAGGACAAAATAAAGGGTAAAGTGAATAGTACCATGATTGACTTTTTGGTATAAAAATGTGGTTTTTTGTTAACGTAAACAGTACCGAGAGTTTTTCGTTAAAGTTCTTTTTTTTATATATTAATTGAACTCATTTTATTTGTTATTTATTTATTTTGAGGAGATGGATGAACAAATCTCAGTTTTTAAATGTCATGTTATAAATCAACTGCTAAAACAGTAAAATCCCACAGATTGGTGATGTTGTATCTGCTACACAAATAACAAGACTTCCCTGCTGAACATTTCAGCAGGAATCCCTGCTTACACCAAATCCCAGGTGGACACTGTTGCGAGTTATATATTAGTTAGAGTGTAAATAGTAGTTTATTGTCCCACATTGGTGAAGTATATATGTAATACCAATTGTAACTCCTATATATACTCCACTTTGGAGATTAATGAATGTATAAAAAATTCTCAAATATTGTCATATATATTTTTGGTATTTACCATGTTTAGTTCAATATGGCATCAGAGCAGTTCGCTCTTGATGACCTATGTGCTTTAATTTTGTGCTCACATTTTTTGTGATTTCCTTCGTAAAAAAAAAAAAAAAAAAAAAAGAAGTGAATAGTGGCGCTCTACAGTACAGTGCCTGAACAGTGATCTGCTTTGTGAATAGTGGTCCTCTACAGTGCCGTAAACAATGCTTGCTACATTGCCGTGAATAGTGCTCTGCTACAGTGCCATGAACAGTGCGTTACTACAGTATCTGGTAAATTGTTTGCGTATCTTTTGTGCCTTTATTGTTCGTGATTTTTGTTCAATGGCTCAATATAATCATAGTGTTGTTATGCATCTTGGTGGAACAAATAAATGGATAATAGATACTGGGGCCATTGATCATGTGACTAGTGACTCTAGAGTGTTTGATGAGTTATGTGACTATGTTCGTGATCCGTATGTTACTAGTGTAAATGGAGCACATTCCCCTATGAAGGGTGAAGACACTATCTCTCTGACCCCAACCTTATCATTGGTCCGTGCTTTACTTGTTACTGATCTTAAGTGCAATCTTTTGTCGGTAGGAAAACTTCTTGATACCTTATATTGTTCTGCTCACTTCTACCATACGTATTGTTATTTTCAAAATATTCAAACTCAGAAGATAATTGGTTATGGTAAAAGAATAAAGGGTTTGTACATCTTGACTATGGAGGATACTGTTGTTTCTGGTTCAAATAATCATCAAGTTTTAAGTGCTAAAGTGGATGACAGACATCAAATTTGGTTGTGGCATCGACGATTGGGACATCCATCATTCAGTTATATGAAACATCTATTTCCTTCTTTGTTTCGCACTTGTAGTGATTCAGAGTTCAAGTGTGAAACATGTGTCATGGCTAAGAGTCATCGTGCTTCATTTCCTGTAAGTGATTCTAAAGCTGCTTTGCCATTTGATTTGATACATTCTGATGTGTGGGGTCCAGCGAAAGTTACTTCTAATGGATTCTGTTGGTTTGTTACTTTTATTGATGGTTGTACTCGGTTAACTTGGGTCTTCTTGATGAAGAATAAGAGTGATGTTCCGTTACTTCTTCAAGAATTTTGTACAATGGTGTTTACTCAGTTTCAGACCAAAGTTATGGTCTTCAGGTCTGATAACGGGGGAGAATATGTGAATCACACTTTGGCATGTTTTTTTCGTGATCATGGTATTATTCACCAGACGACTACTCCATTTACACCCCAACAAAATGGTGTGTCCAAACGGAAGAATCGTCAAATAATGGAAGTTGCTCGCTCCTTGATGTTGGATAAATGTGTTCCTAATCATTTATGGGGTCATGCTGTTTTGGCTGCTGTGTATTTGATCAATCGTGTTCCAAGTAGGGTTCTTGATTTTCAAACACCGTTCAATGTGCTACAAAACCATGTTTCTCTTGTTTATGTATCAAAGCTTCCTCCGAAAGTATTTGGGTGTATTGCGTATGTGCATGTCTACTCTCATCAGCGGAGTAAACTTGATGCATGTGCTCTCTGGTGTGTCTTTATTGGGTATGCTAACAATCAGAAAGGCTATAAGTGTTATCATCCTCCGACTCAAAAAACTTATATTACCATGGATGTCACCTTCTATGAGGAAGTTTCGTATTTTGTGAAGCCCTCTTCCGACTCTCCACTTCAGGGGGAGAGGGGGAGTGAAGTGCAGATTCGAAGAGATGGTATGGATGATGTGTTACAGGTAGAGTTGGGAACAGAACCTATTATGTTGCGTGATACTGATCAGTCGACTACAGATAGTGATCGGTCAACTGTTATTCCCAAAACTATTTCTACTGACGATAGATCAGATATGCCCAGCGAGTTGCCTGTTAGTATGTCTGACGAATTACCTTCTAATGATCGGTTGCCTGCTGCTGATATATCTAACGAGTTGCCTGATGATGGTTCGTCCAGTGATGATTCTTCTAACAGTTTGGTACAAGATGGTGGCATACATAAGGTAAATTTTAACGATTCTTCTACTTATCAGTTGCCTCCACGAGCTAATCGTGGAAAACCTAAAGTACAATATGAGCCTGATATGCATGCCAAAGCCAAATATCCTATCAACAATTATGTGTCTACTCATCGTTTATCCAAACCATATGCATCTTACATATGTCAGCTATCTAGTGTATTAATTCCAACAAAATTGCAAGATGCTTTGTCTGACCCTAAGTGGGTTAATGCCATGCAAGTTGAGATGGAAGCTTTGGAAAAGAATTCTACTTGGGATTTGGTTCCTTTACCAAACGGAAAAAAAAGTCGTTGGATGTAGATGGGTGTTTACTATTAAGCACAAAGCGGATGGTTCTATTGACTGGTATAAAGCTAGATTAGTTGCTAAGAGTTATACTCAAACCTATGGGGTGGACTATTAGGAGACATTTGCTCATGTTGCCAAACTTAATACTGTGCGTGTTCTTCTGTCCTTAGCAGCAAACCAGGATTGGCCTCTGTTGCAGTTTGATGTTAAGAATGTTTTCCTTCATGGTGATCTTAAGGAGGAAGTGTATATGGATCTCCCACCTGGTATTGGAACATCTCCTGGAAAAGGTGTTGTATGCAGGTTACGAAAGGCCTTGTATGGTTTGAAACAATCTCCTAGAGCGTGGTTTGGGAGGTTTACAAGTTCAATGAAGAAGTTTGGGTATATCCAGAGTCATTCAAATCATACTTTGTTTCTAAAGCGACAAAATGGTAAGCTAACTGCATTGATTATTTATGTTGATGACATGATAGTGACTGGTGATGATCAGAAGGAGATACAACGTCTTCAAAAATACCTAGCTACTGAGGTTGAGATGAAAGAATTGGGTGAATTTAAGTATTTTCTTGGAATCGAGGTTGCACGATCCAAGCATAGTATTTTTGTGTCTCAACGGAAATATGTTCTTGATTTGTTAGCTGAAACAAGTATGTTAGATTGCAAACCTGTTGATACTCCGATTGAGCAGAATCATCGTCTGGGCTTATTTCCAGATCAAGTTCCTACTCATAAGGAACGGTATCAGAGGCTTGCGGGGAGATTAATTTATTTGTCTCACACTCGCCCTGACATTGCTTATGCAGTTAGTGTGGTAAGTCAGTTTATGTACTTACCTAGTGAAGCTCATATGGATGCAGTAACCCGTATTTTGAGGTACTTGAAGATGGCTCCTGGCAGATGCCTGTTTTTCTCCAAGAATGGTCATTTAAATGTTGAAGGGTATACAGATGCAGATTGGGCAGGTTCTATCACTAATCGGCGATCTACATCTGGATACTTTACGTTTATGGGTGGTAATTTAGTTACTTGGAGAAGCAAGAAACAAAAAGTGGTGGCTAGGTCAAGTGCAGAAGCTGAGTGTCGTGGTATGTCGCATGGTGTATGTGAGTTGTTGTTGTTGAAAAAAATTGTTGAGAGATCTTGGGTTTAACCCTAAAGGTGCTATGAAACTTCATTGTGATAACAAGGCTGCTATTGAGATTGCTCATATTCCAGTGCAACATGATCGAACAAAACATGTGAAGATTGATCGACATTTCATTAAGGAAAAATTGGATGCTGAAATTATTATGTTTCCGTTTGTGAGATCTGAAGATCAACTTGTTGATGCTCTTACTAAGGCTATGTCTCATAGTGTGTTTTCCAACTCGCTTGACAAGTTGGGCATGCGTGACATCTTTGCACCAACTTGAGAGAGAGTGTTGCGAGTTATATATTAGTTAGAGTGTAAATAGTAGTTTATTGTCTCACATTGGTGAAGTACATATGTAATACCAATTGTAACTCCTATATATACTCCACTTTGGAGATTAATGAATATATAAGAAATTCTCAAATATTGTCATATATATTTTTGGTATTTACCATGTTTAGTTCAATAGACACGTGTCCAAATTTTAATCAAAACTTGGACACGTGTCCACCCGTGATTGGGTGTAAGCAGGGAAGTTAATTCTCTACACAAAATGCAAGATAAAACATCTTAATATCTCTCTCTCTCTCTCTCTCTCTGGACGGTGATTCAAACTATTGAAGATTTTGAAACTACTGCATGATAAAAAGTTGTTAGCAGTGATTCCTCAATTCCTATTTCAATGTTTCTTTTGAGGCCGAATTAACTAATTTCTACCAAAATTTTCTAGCATGTGGTACTGAGTACAACACCTCTTCTTCATTTTCCTCCAATAACATTTTAATACACTTGGTTTGCTCATTATCGTTTTGGATTAGCGGAACCTGATTTTCATTTTTTCGGAGAAGATACAAGTTCAAATTTTATAGTCGATCATTTTTTATAAAAGAGACAGTTATTTCTAGACATCAAGACTTATTCTTATTCAATTTTGTCCAGTAAAACTAAGAGGAAAAACAATACTTAGGTCATGGCTAGTGCATTAGAGAGGACTTAATTAGTTTTGAGATGTTTTGGTTAATTAAACAAACACGGTTGGACACATTTCAGGTCAAATAAGACTTGAGTCATCACAATATGGTTCAATTGTGTGTGTGTATGACAAAGTATTCATGTCGTGTAAAACGTTAGCACACACCGATACAAATACTATAGCTACGACTAAAACTTCAATTAAAATAGTCAACGTTCAAACATCAAAGGCCTTGTACACGCTTTTACTTGCATGCCTAACTCCAAATCTCAGTTCAAAATTGCGATGAAAAAAATAGTAACAAAAACTCGATAAGAATTGGTCAAAATACCTTTATAGTATTTGTAATGTTAATAGAAAAGAAAAACAAAAAATTGAATCAGGGCAACTTAATTAAAAAAATATATAGTAAAACCTCCTTATAATAATACTCTATATAGAAATAACCTTCTTATACTCAAAAAAAATTTAGTCTCAACTTGAGACCAATTATGTATATTAATAAACTCCGGATTGTAATAAATTATAATTTTTATAAGTCTCGTATTAAGGAAACTTGCCTCCTTATCATAATAATTTTCAATAAGTATAAAAATATGCAACGCCACAAATAAAAGTTTAAGATGAACTAAAATATTTCTCAATAATTGTTTGAGTCAATGTTTGATTTTTACAGTTGATATCACGTTTTTGAGGTTACGAGTACGTAATAACTCGTCAACATGAACAATTTCTTGAAGCCCTAATTTTTCTACCTTCTGTAGAACAGCAAAATAGCTTTGCTTTAGTAGCTGTGTACAACCAAGCAGGCAAAGCTAGTAAGTAGCCTTTTTGTTTCTATAGCTTCACGCCCCCACACATTAAACTTAAAGAGACTACATACATACATGCACTATATTTTAAAGATTGGGTGTTTTTTTTTTTCCATTGCTACACCTTGGAAATTGACATACTCCACTAATAGTTCTTTTTATCTCACATTTTTTATTAAGGATAACGAAGTAAAAAATAATAATATTTATAGCTACACCTCTAGTAAGTAATAACCTCCCTAAAGTTTTAAAATCAATTTGGTTCCAACATTATGACAATATAAGGGTTTTACTGTACTAGAATAACCTCTAACAAGTGGTTAGTTTTCTTGTATTTTGTTTTTCTTGCTTTATGAGATGTAAGGTTTTTGTCTCCCTGACTAGGTGTAACTTTTTTTTTTCATATCAATAAATTTCTCTCGTACCGTTGAGATTTTCTTAAAAAATAAAAAATAAAAATAAAAAGCTATAGATGGCAAGTGGCTTTTTACACAGTGATGAAAAAGAGTTGAACCATTGTATGACATTTGGTCCACAATATAGTGAAACCCTAAAACCAAAACCCTTGCGGATATGACGACCCATTCAATTCCAAGTCTTTAGCATATAATCATCAATTAACAGTCAAAACAACGAAACAAAAAGATTTATATTGAAAAATCAGTCATATGAAAGCTGATCTTAATTGATGCATATAAAAAGCCCCATATTCCCCATCTATTCATTCATTCATTCCTTCAATCCCTTCGGTTTTTGACAGACAGAAAAAAGAAGCAAAATCTTTGCTTTCCTTACAAAACCTTTTCTGTATCTTCATTCATTCATTCCTTCCTTCTTCTACCGAAATTAAAAAGAAGCAAAATAATCTTTGTTTGCCCAACAAAATGAAGTTTCTAAAAATATTTTTGGTGGCAGTGTTTTTAGTGGTTTTTCTTATGAACATGCAATCTTCCGAAGCCTGCAGAATGTTGCATGGGGAAGAAAAGTTTATGCATCAGATGAAGAATGATGTTTTGCATCAGATCGATCGTCCCTTCTTCCCTTTGATCAGGCAAATACTTAAGGGCAGTACCCCGTCCGGAGGTCCTAATCCGTTCACACCTTGAAGTACGTAGTACCAATTCCAAAGATTCTACATCGAAGTGCAATCATCAACGAAAAGCACTAGCAGAATTAACTTTAAATCAAATTAAACACTTTATATATTTTCTTAGCAGTGAATAAGTAGGAGAATGCCTGCAGTCTAGCTATAGGTTTTTTTTTTTCCTTACATGTAAAAATAAAGCGTATGCTTCACAATGCATATGAAGTTGACAGAATAATACGAAGTATTGAATAAATTCTTTATTTACTAATTTTTTTTTGGGCATGTATGCATCTGTAGCTCTAGCATGAGTTTATTTACCTTTTAATTTAGGGTAGTGCTATTCACACACCGTTTTTACCTCTAACACATCATTGTTATTGTTTGTCCATTAATCTTCTTCAATTCATTTTAATCCGACGGCCAGAATTAAAAAAGATTTGTGAGAGAGGTAAAAAAATGTGTGAATATCATTGTCCTTAATTTAACAGTGAGTTTAAAATTTGCTATTTTAATGACAAAAAATTAAACTGCAGAATTGCGAAAATATATTACCTGCTCTGCAAAAACCTCTAACAATGTTTGCAGAGAGATACGTATTATACCATATGTGTGTGTGTGCGCATAGTGAAGATTCTGCATCTGGTTTAAAAGGCACCTTTGAGGCCAATCTTGGAGTGAGATGGCTCCACCGTCGCTTGGTGTTAGTACGTCGCACGTTATAACTTGATGGATAAGTAACACACGTGACAATGTAACTTTCATCACATCGAAAAAATGACTCATTCGGTATAGTAAAACCCCTTTAATTATGCATGATATCTAAATTAATATGCATCGACGTGAGTCATGCGAACGTTTTCTTTTTACAATGGCATGCAATATCATGAACGATAAGCATGTAGACTGTGGACAATCAAAATATATATTAAACATTTGGCATGCACTAATCGAATACAATTCATATGCTGCGCCCCAATTGCGCAGCATCAGGGAAGGAAAACCCAGAACCAGAAGAACTACAAGAACCCAGAACTTCTGAAGGGACCAGAGGGGTAGAACCACCGTTTCTAGGCATGATTTCCGACCAGGGGAGGGGTCAGCCACCCCTCCTTGCTCCTATGTAGCTTTGCCCTTGCTCCCCATCGAGCTAGCTTGAGTTTAAACTAGTTAATGTTGTTTTGCATCGTTTTAAAATTTGGAAATCATTAAGAAAATTTACATGGAAAAGAGATGATATGTAATGAAATAAAGAAAAGTTTGCGTGTCAGAAAAGTTATAACAATGCAAGTGATGGATTTGCTTTGGTGAATAATCTTTCTCTTCAATTCATTGTGTTTCAGGTCAAACTCTTTTCCTTTTCTAAGCGTACATAGCTTAAAGTGGTATATTATCATTTTCATTTAAAAAAAAGTTGTCACAATACATTACTTGAAATTATTGAGACTCTTTAGTGTAACTGTTATATCACCACCTGTTATGAATTACTAATCAACTCTTTGTTATAATAGCAATCTCACACATGCTATGCATGTAGGAGAAACATATCGAAAGAGAAGTGGGAGAAAAATATGGAAGAATTTTAAATAAAATCCTATTTTAATCTTATTATATTAAGGTTATTTATTGCAACTAAGGATAAAAAATGGGACTGTGGGGACATAAATGGTATTTTAAAAAAAGTCTTATAGAACGTGTGCTCTAAATAATAGTATAGACAACTATCACGATCAATGGTCTAGTAGAAACGTCGTAAAATTCAAAACCATGTACACTTCGCGGTCTTGAGTTTGAGGCACGAAGTTGGCAAAAACACAAATGATTTTTTGGTTGAAAGCTTTAAGACGATGTGTGCTATTTGACTGAAGTAAGAGGTTAAGTGAAATGCCTTAGTCTTTACGGGCCTCATTAAGGATTAATCTTATCCTTTAGGATGTGAGATACCTTTGAATTTGACAAAAAAAACAAAAAAAAGTATAGACAACACTTAAATTAGTAACACCTTATGATTTTCCAAATTTTACAACGAGGATTTATTAAATCATAATTTATATTCATTAAGACACCTTATTCTCTCTCCTAATAAAGCATGATAAATTATTTTAAGGTCACATGGGACTTTAGTGAGCAACGATAAGATTCAATTTTTTTGTCTGAGTATATGTCATGTCGTTTAAAAAGGTTTGCATACTACAAACATTCAAACGTTCTATGCATATGGGAGAAACATACATATTGAAAAAAGATGGAGAAAAACATGGAAGAATTCTAATTTAATTTAATAATTTAAATCCACAAAATTCCTATTTTAGTCTTGTTATATAAAGGTTATTTATCGCAATAAGGAAAAATAGAATAAAATGTGGGGACATAAATGGTATTTAAAAAAAAAATTATGACCAAGCTTGTTCTCTTGATAATAGTATAAACAACAACCACGGCAAGTGGTCTAGTAGAAACACGGTAGAATTCCAAGTCAGGTATGCTCTGTGGTCTCTGGTTCAAGACACAAAGTTGGAAAAAACACGAATGATTTTCTGATTAATTGAAAGCTTTGGGAGGAACTATGGTATTTAACTGTGACGGGGGATAGGTTGGACTGCCTTTAGCCTTTTCGGGCTCCAGTAAAAATTAGTCCTACCTTTTGGAATGTGAGATATCTCAAGCTTTGGCCAAAAAAAAAATTAGACAACACTAAAATTAGTAACTACTTAAGATCATATTAACAAATTTTCAAAATTTATAACGAGGACTTTTTACACCATAATTTATGTTCTTTACGGCACTAAGTTATTCTCCTAATAATGCATGATACATTATTTCAAGGTCAAATGGGACTTTAGTGAACAAAGATAAAATTCAACTTTTTGTCCGAGTATAGATCATGTCGTGTTTGCATACCCAAATACCACAAACATTCAAACTTTCAAGATCCTTATAAACGCTTCCCCACCATGCTTTACTTCTCAGTTCTGATCGATCAGTTTGCGGAGCAAGCAAATGAATTGATCAATTCTCATTTTTCTCACCCGGTTTACTATGATCATATATAATTTCGTGAGATCCAAAAAATGTCCAATTTAATTATGTTTTCCGTCAAAAGGAGGTGGCTGATCAAATCTAGTCGCTGGAAATATTCTCTCTCCGATCAAAAAGAAGAAGAAAAAAAGGTGATGGATGCTAACTGTGGATGCAAATTTCTATCTTCTTCTTGGACAAAAATGCACTTGCAAAACAATTAACACCTTAGGTCAAGACCAAGAGTCTCACACGCCTACGATGAATGGAAGGGGTTTTGTCTGAAGAACCTCTGATGCCAAAGTTAGAATTTGAGGGGAAAATGTTTGAGAATTTTGGAGAATTTTAGAAGAGAATTGGACTTAGGTTTTTTGGAGAAATGAGGGTTATTTATAGGGGTGTGGCCGGCCCTTTTTGGAGAAAAGGGATCTGGCCACTTATGGTGGTTTTTGGCTCTAATTGCAAGATATTATGCCAAAAAAATATGTTGCAATCAATTAGGAAATTAATTAGAAAATTAATCAATTAATTTTGGTAATCAATCCAAACTTAAAAGGATAATTAGGGGTTACCTTGTGGGGAGGATTTGATGAGGATTGATGAAATAGGTTTTGAATAAATACCTATTTTGATCACCTTGGATCTTGATTGAGCTGTTATTACCCACTGCTTGCTCGTGGGAGTTCCGATGTGCCTTGAGGGTAATTTTGTCTTTTTCACCCAAAGATCCATGTGTCGCCTCCATATTTTTCTTGATTATTTTTTGCTCCACAAATGCCTCCACACCTATTGGGCTGCTCGTAGGAAATCGCAACAGGTGTAGAAATCTTCTTGCTTTAGGAAACATAGGATTGCTTCCTATTTTGATGTAGATTCCCTATTTAATTGGAAATTAGGTCCGTCTAGGAAAGGGAAATAAATTTATCCCAAAGTCTATTTAAATGTACCTTAAGTAGAGAGAAAGTTAAAGGATATTTGTTCCCCGTCCCCTATCAATCTTCTATACTTGCTCTTGCAAAAGACCGTTTTTCGATACTTTCTTCGTATTCTCTGCGCCACACCGAGCTAAGAAACAATTAATTTTCCTTGTCTTCTTCTTGGATAGTGCTGTTGTTGGGCAGCCGTCGGGGTGGTGCGGCACGTCGGCTAGCAGGGGCCAGGAGTTGGCTCGGCATGGGCCGATGAGGTGTTATGGTAGGGACCATTACTTAGGTTGCTCAAATTGGCTAAAGCCAAAGTCAATTGTGAGGCTGGGGCCTCGGCTTGAGGTGTTGGGGCGCAGTGCTAGGTGAGCTGTATGGCTCATGTCCTTTGAGAGAATTGAGGAGGTCACGGGCCAGGTCGGTTATTGAGAGAATTGAAGAGGTCGCGGGCCTCATGGGTTGCTGGAATGCTGAGCATGTAGGCTTCCTGCCTACTGGTTCGAGAGAAAAAAATGAGGGAAAAGCCAGTATGGGTTGAGCTCCCCTGCTGAGTACCGTGAATAACGTTGGCTGCTTAGTCCTCTTCGCCAGGAAAAATGTAGGCTGCTCCCGACAAATGAGATAAAGAGGATCAAGGCAGATGCATTGGCTCGTCTGATCGTTGTCGTGGAGCTTACTATGAATGAAGGTGGAAAGAAGATATATTCCCCACCTGCTCAAGAGATGCCGGTTGAGGAAAAACTGAAGACTTCATTTGCTGCTTGTAAGGGTTTGCCTGCTGTCGAGAGGCCTATGATTGACTTGACTTCTTCTAATGGGAAGAAAAATGAGGCTGCTAGATCTGAACTTGTGATGTCTGCCATGCTGAAAATGGCTAGTATGATTGCTGATAGGATTGCTCAACATAGAGGTTCTGTCATGCCCCTAGTGCCGAAGTCTATACCAAGAGGTCCGTTGAGAGCTAAGTCTATTTCACCTTTGGAGATGTTTGCTACTATAAAGAACGATAAGGTGGCGTTAAGGCCTATTCCTCTTGCTACTGATACTGGTTCGCCTGCTGAGAAAGAATAGATTGCTAGCGTGGGCAGTTGTGAGAAATCCACCAAACCTATTTTTGGAGAGGTTGCTGAGATCTGTGCGCTTTTAAAGCCAAATAGACATGTGTGCCAAGCTTATTGATGGTGTTAGAGAGGTTATTTGCCTAAGTTTCTTTGCGAAGCATACGACCCAATATAGAAGAACTGTTCTGCTTGCTATGATGCAGTAAATGGTGATTCTGGCAGCTGAGTTTATGCTCCTTGTCCAAGAGAATGCCAAGGCTACCAAGGAGATAGCAAAGACTATGGCAGTTGAAGCTTATTCTTCTGCCAAGAAGATCAGAAAGTTGGAGTCTGAGCTTGTCGCTTTGAAAGGGTCTAATATCTCTGCCCTTACTTCTCTGTAACTTGAGACCACTAGCCAAGAGTCGTTGACTTGAAGACTAGGCTTGATGCGATCCAATTTAAGTATGAAAGTGCAGAGAATGAGATTGGAAGTTATATACCTCATATTCAAGATCTTGAGCGGGCCATTTATGAGCTTCATTTTGCTGCTTACGCAAAGGATAAAGAGATGATTACTGCTTATAATCAAGTTAACCATAAAAAATGTTGCCGGCGTTGGATAAGACTTCTGCACTTATGCACAAAGTGCACCAAAATGGTGCCGCTATTTTCCTGAGAAGAGGATCGTTGTTAACTTTGGAAAAGATGATTGTGCCGTTCTGCAAAGTATATCAATCCAAGAAGAACTCCTCCAAGTTGTTCATCTTCAGTGGCTCGGATTTACTCGTCAAGAATCTTCTTGGCGCAACAAGTTTCTACATAGACACGAAGGTGCTGAAAAGTGATCTTTACGGGAAAAGTCGAAATCTACTCATCAAGGAATTTTCTCGGCACAACATGTCTTCATGTAGAGACGGAGGTGCCAGAAAATGGTTTTTACGAGGAAGGTCAAAATCTTCTGGTCAAGGAATTTTCTCAGCAAAACATGTCTTCACGTAAAGACGAAGGTGCCAAAAAATGATCTTTACGGGGAAGGTCGAAATCTTCAGGTCAGGGAATTTTCTCGGCACATCATGTCTCCACATAGACACAGAGGTGGCTGATCAAATCCAGTCGCTGGAATCGTTTGAATTACAATCAATAGGCACCAGGGCCGGCTCAGGCCCAGTGCTGGCAGGGCGACCGTCCAGGACCCAAAATAATTGGGGGCACTAAAATTATTAGGGTAATATATTTATATATGTTTTCATAAGAGTATAAATTTATAAAATTTGGTTCAATGACAAAGAAATTGAACTATAACTGGTGGTTTTGTTGTTTGAAATTAATGAGGATGTCTTGGATTCAAAACACCATGTGTGCTTATTTATTTTTCAATTTTTACAATTTTCTTTTCATCGTAAGAGTATAAATATATAAGATTTGACTAAATAATCAAGAAGTTTAATTAGAATCAATGGTTTTTGTTGTTTAAAATTAACGAGAGGTCATAAGTTCAAAATGCTAAGTGCTAGTTTATTATTTTCAATTTTTACGAATTTTGTTTGGTTGTTCATTTATTTTTAATTAGTAGCTAGTAGCTATGTGGGTTATTATTTTTAAACATTTGTTCCAATTCAAGTCCAATCTTCAACAAAGAGTTATGCGTTGACCAAATTTTAGTACCCATTTATTACTATACATATCAATTAAAGACTCAATAACATCATTATTTTTTAGTCCCATATTGACAAGGTTAGTAAATAAGAAAAAAACACCTCACGATTTATACAAAAACACTTTAAAAGTTCAAATACAAAACAAAACTCAAATCTATCTACTTCTAACCCGGAGTTTTTTTGTTGCCTTCTCACGATACAAAATAAATTAGTTTTTCCGTGTTTATAAATTATTAAGTTTAAAGTGTTTTTCTAAGTATAATTTTATCGATGTTTTACGTATGAAAACAAATAATTTTATTATATAAAGTGAGGACACATTTGTTGGCGTCGCCTCAGGCTTCAAAAATCTCTAGACCGGCCCTGATAGGCACTTCAAATGGATGTCGAAGTGAGGATAGTGAAGTAAAACTGTTTCCTCAAATGAACCAAATAATGGTTGATGGTTTCAATGTCCAGACAAGAGTTTCAAGTTCGGAGCTGCTCAAAGATGAGTCCTCCACACAAATTGATGAGCGGAAACCCAGAAAGAGAGGGAGAAAACCTGACAATGGGAGAGAAGAACCATTAAATAATGTGGAAGCAGAGCGGCAAAGGCGCAAGAAGCTTAACCAGAGATTCTATCCACTAAGAGCTGTTGTTCCTAACATATCGAAGATGGATAAAGCCTCTCTTCTTGGTGATGCCATTACCTATATCACCGATCTCCAGATGAAGATCAGAGTCATGGAAACTGAAAAGCAGATGGTAAACAAGGGAAAGCAGTTTGCCGGTTCCAGAGACTGTGTTAGGGTAAAATTTGCTATTCCTAAACAAAACGCCTAAGTCTGTAATGTCTTGGACTAGCGCATGTCTCAATTGTAATTGCTTTAGTCTAAGTATGTCTCTCATGCTTTTGATCACAAAAATAATAAGCGTTTTAGAGATATCCACTCAAGTAAGTTTGTCATGCAGATACATTACATATAGTTAGGTTTGTTTTGGTTCAATTTCATTTAGTTTTTGGCTGCATACGAACTGATTAATTTGGTTATTTTAGTTTGGACTTAACTAACAGCCCATTTAGTTGTTGTGGCTAATTGGGAGATATTGTTAGCTGAATAGGTTTTATCTGATGAAAACTCGGACCTTATTTGATGTTTATCACTTGCTGAGAAAAACGTGTTGATAATCTGGAATTAGTTTGATAGTCATATTTCTTCCTTTTTCATCTTAATCTCGTGGAGTTTTAAGTCATGTTGACTTCTCTTACTGCAGCCTATTTATAGATGCATTAGATTAGGGCTTTGGCTGCTGCTGCCGCATGCGTTTAATATACAGATTCTGCTTTTCAATTGCGGTCATATACATGCATTGGTAAAAGAGATTTTTGCAGCATCCTTTATATGTTGGTCTGCAGCCATGCATTAGGAAGAAAAGAAAACCATATTTTCTTCATTGTTTTTTTAGAGTATTGCTCCATGCGTTAGGTTTTTTACAAGTCATCATCTATCATAATTTTTGCTGCTGCATGTATTAGAACATGCTTTTGGTTTTGGTTTTTGCTACCGTAAGCATTGATATTTGTAGTATACTCTGTATCGCTGCATGAAATATCATCGGAGATCAAAAGTATGTTAGCAGCCCCAAGTGCACAGAGAGCTATTTTCATTCCAGAAAAATCAGTAGCTTTATTGCCAAGTGTTTTTAAGGAGAAAGTTTATTTAGTTTTAATCACTGATGTTTCATTGTGCTTTAAATTGAGATCAATTATGAAAATGTACATTGTGATTTTCGTAATTTATTGTTTTTCAAAAATTATTTTATCATATATTCATTCTGCATGATCGCGTTATAGTATCCTGCAAAGTTCGAGGATAAGGTGATTGACGACCGCGTTAGCATCGTGCCACTTCCACTAGAAGGTAGAAGAGAGATCGAGTAGCAAAGCGCGGAGACAAAACTTCATACTAGCATGCGTGTCTAGTTGATGAGTTTTGTAAGTCTTTTTGTACTCATTTCTCTAAGTGCTTGTCCTGGCTTGGGAGCCCGAGGATTTTCCCAATGGTGGGTTTTGCCTCGTTAAATCCTACATCATGTGTGCACATTTTATTTATCTTTATAATTGCACATGTGTAGGATAATTTATATGTAATGTGAATGTGGAATTAATTTGAGAATTGAAAATTAAATTGAATTTTTTAAATTGGAACCTAATCACCCCCCCTCTAGGTTAAACTAGTACCATCCTAGAAACTTTCATTTGGTACCAGAGCAGGTCACTAAAAATACTTAGTGAGATTCATGGGTAGTCTAGGATGAATCATGCTATGGGTTCAATTTCTCATCCACCACACTTTGATGGTGACAACTATGCTGCATGGAAGGCAAAAATGAAATCATATTTGTGGGCGCAAGATGACAAGGTGTGGCTTGCTGTTGAAGAAGGTTGGGAACCTCTGACGATCAAAGAAACAAAAGGTGAAGGAAAGTCCTTTGATTCTATATCTAAGCTCAAGCCTAGGAAAGAATGGAGCAATGATGAGCGTAGCTCTAGCACTTTTAGCCAAAAGGCTTTGAATACTTTATTCACAGCCGTTTCGCCTGAACAATTCGATTACATAAGCAAGTGTACAATGGCGAAAGAAGTTTGGGACATTCTTGAAGTTACTAAACTATTAAAGAATCCAAGTTTCAACATCTCATCACAAAATTTGAAAATATCACAATGTTTGATGATGAGAGTTTCTTTGACTTATATGCTAAGCTTAGCGTAATTGTCAATGGCTGCCACAATCTTGGTGACAGTATTCCAGAATATAGAATTGTGAAAAAGATCTTAAGATCACTTCCTAGAGGTTTCATATTAAAAGGACTACAATTGAGGAATCGAAAGATCTAAACACCTACAAGCTCGAACAACTGATTGGCCCTCTGCAAACATGAATTAGAGTTTCCTAATTCCAATAAGATGAAAAACATTGCTCTCAAAGCTATCAAAGAAGAAGAAAGCGATGGCTCAATGGATGACTTGTTCGAAGATGAATTGGTTGCATTAACCATGCAAATTAGAAGGTTTCTCAACTCTCAGAATTCCAAGGGTCATGAGCAACGAACTAACTTAGGTTCAAACTCTAGAAACTTTCGTTCTCTAGATGTCTCACATGACAAAGCATCTAAATCTTCTAGAACTAGTAAGTGTAAGAGTTCTAACAATAGAGCGCAATGTCATGAATGCCAAGGGTATGGACATATTGCTTATGAGTGTGCAATTACTATCAAGAAGAAGGAGAAGAAGAATAAGGCAATGAATGTTACTTGGAGAGATAATGATTCAGGAGATGCATCTTCCTCTGAAAATGAGAAGGATACAACTGCCTTTATAGGAACTATTGATGGATATGACACAGAAGGTTCATTTGTTGAAGAACCTGACTTGAAAGAAGTCTTGAGAAAATATTCTAATCTTTAAGACATCAGTGTGCAAGTAAAGAAAAGAAGGATAACTCTAACTCGAAAAAGAAACTTGCATTAGCTGAAAGTGAAAAGAAGGAAGCTAAAGTTGAGCATCAATCTTAGTTAGACAATAGAGAGAAACTGTGAGAGTCATTGTTAGAGAAGATACATATTCTTCAAACCACAAAAAGCACTCTCACGTTTGATAAGAAAGTTCTTTAGGATGAACTAGTTGAGATAAAAAACAAAGTTCAGGAATTAAGCATGTTCGGGAAAATTTGACAAGATGCTTAGCTATGGAAAGAATTTTGGAGATAAAAAAGGTTTAGGATTTGAGTTTGAAAAGACTATTAGTTATTCTTCCATCACAAGATTTGTCGAAGCGTTTGATATTTCCTAGCTTGAAAGTAGCTGTCAATCAAGTTTTAGGTCTTACTTCTGAAACTTCTACAATCTTTGCAAATGTGTCAAATCCTACCAAGACTTCAGTTAATCCTAACAAACCCAAACAATCTAGGAAGTTCATTCCTATATGTCATTTTTGTGGGATTCCTGGTCACATCCGGCCTAAGTGCAATAAGCTTAGGAAGAAAAATTTTTCTCAAGAAAAATGTTTCAATGAACTCTAAAAAAGCAAATCTTAAGAAACAATTTGTGACTTATTTGAAAGAGATTAATCGGATTGCAAGAATTATATATGTTCCGAGTACGGTTGTTCCAAAAGTGCAACAAGTTTGGAGAATAAAAGAGAATCAAAGTGGTGTATTTGTCAATTCCTCTCCACCTTCAAATTGTTTATATTGACTGAGCTCTCTCTTTGCAAATGCTTTCATTTATGTATGCTTGCATGTTCATATAGCATTGATACTGCATTTTTCTGTCTTCTTGTTAAAAAAATATATATATATGAGGTAAAATGGAAAAGTATGATTTCATATGAGTTCTAGCTTTGTTCACTTGATAGCATGACCCTAGCATGATATGTTTGACCTGTTGTGGACAATAGCCTCTTATTGATAATATATGAATGTTAATGAGTTGAACATGTTTAGCTTGAGTAAAACCCGCACCCATGTGAGCTTTTGTGCCTAAATATAGTGTATGCATTTTTTATACTCTTTTTAATTCATGTGTGCGATCTAAAGTGTTTTGCATCTCTAGAATTTGCCTTGAGATCTCTCAAAACTTTGTATCATATATTACTTTATTTTGGAGACGATAGTAGGTATTAGAACTTTACCACCATTGCCATATATGCCAAGGCCTTATATATGTTTTTCCCCTATTCAGTTCTTATGAGCCTATATGTAAGCCTTTTGTTCTTAAACCTACATTTTCCTTACCTAGCCTCTTATATTAAAAATTCCCTACCCTACTAAGAAGCTAGTAGAGTACGTTTTTTAAAAGGAGAGAGAGTTCAAGGTTATTAAAAGTTGAAGATGAAAATTTTATAAAGAAAGCCCAACTACTAATGAAGAACAAAAGAAGAAAAGAGGAAAATAAATCATTATGAGTCACAAGTGAGCTGCCATCATCAGATATTCATTGTGCAGTTATGTGTCGTTCATCAAACTGCTCAATTTATTGCCTTGGTTAATTGTCGCACGTCTCTCTCGGTTTCATTTCCAACTACTCTATTAGTTTCTTAGACTTTGTGTTTCCCATATGCTTCATTTGATTAACCAAGTCATTGAAGCGCCTTTACAACCCTTCACAAAGACCTACTTGATCCAAAGAAGGTAATTTTTTATGTGTGGAGATGAGATCAATCTGCATGCTTATGGTAGAGCATTCATATAATGATCTTTTGAGCGTATACACTTTAACCCCAAACACTTTGAATGACAATTTGAGCATATGTCTTGTGAGCTTAAGGGTTAAATTTAAGTGTGTGTGTGTGTGTGTATCTCCCCTCTTTTTTTCCCTCTCCTTCCCTTCCCTCCTATTTGAACAGTTACGGTTAAGCCACGTCAACATATATTAGATTGATTTTATATAGAAAGAGAAAGACAAAATAGAGAATATGATCCAAAGTTGTCAGCAATGATATCATTTGATCCAAACTATTCCTCAATTCCTCTTTCAACGTTTCTTTTGAGGTCAAATTAACTAATTTCTACCAAAATTTTCTTGCACGTTTAATTAAGTACAACACATTCTCTTCATTTTCCTCCAATAATATTTTAATACACTTTGTTCGCTTATTATCGTTTTGGATTAGCGACACCTGATTTTCATTTTTTCGAAGAAGATTATAAGTTCAAATTTCACAGGGAATCATTTTAGACAACCTTTCTAGACATCATGACTTATTCTTATTCAATTTATCCTATAAAAATAAGAAAAAACAATACTAAGGTCTGGCTAGTGGATTAGAGAGGTCTTAATTAGTTTTGAGTTGTCTTAGTTAATTTAATAAACACGCTTGGACACATTTCAAGTCAAATAAGACTTGAGTCATCACAATATGATTCAATTTTTGTGTGTGTATGTGTGTTAAAGTATTCATGTCGTGTAAAAGGTTAGCACACACCGATACTATACCTCAGCGTACTAAAACTTCAATTAAAATAGTCAACGTTCAAACTTCAAAGGTCTTATACACGCTTTTACTTGCATGCCAAACTCCAATCTCAGTTAAAAATTGCGATGCAAGAAAATTATATCTTTATATACTAAAACCCAATCAGGGTGGTACTGTGGATGACCAGTGGTGGGACGATTTTGCCCCTCCAAATTTTTTCCTCTTTGCGCTTTGTTTCAGCTTTTCTACACTGAAATGACGCTTATACCCTTGCTTTCCAGGTGTTAGCCATTGCTGCATCCTCTTCATGCTTCTATTGCTTTTCATTGTTTTGTCTCGAACTGCTCTTTCATTGTTTTCGGTTTTGCTGTCCGTGGCTCTGTGTCGCTATCTTCTTTCTCGGTCTCACTCGCTCTCAGACTGGATAGTTTTTCGGTGAGTTATTCGAATCTTGCATCTGGGAGCTTTTTTAACCAAATCTATCGATTTTGTTTTGTTCAATTTGAAGTGTTAAAAATTGAATAGTTTTTGGGTAAAATTTTTAATTAGATTGTGTTATGGGTTGTGATCAACCATTGACTTGGTTTGGGAGTTTTGATTTAATGCGAGAGGTGGGGAGTTTTCTTGGGTGAAATTTTAATTAGATTATGTTTTGAGTTTGAGAATTTTCTAGCTTGCTTATCCAAGCATGCAATTTTGGTAATAGACTTGGAAGGAAATCGGTTTCGAGGTTTGCCAGATTTGTGGAGTTGTGATTGGGGGTTGAAGATTTTGGTGTTTTTGCGTTTGTTTTCATCTGCGATTGACGAATTTTGGCCGGATCTGTTCCCTGTTTTTTTTCTCTGTTTGAACGACGGCTGCCTTTCGGTTGTTAAGCGACGACTGTCTTTAGATCGTTGGAGAATAAATTTATTACAACTGAGGTATATTTCATAACTGTTGTGTTTCACTTTTGGTTCTGTGTTTTTGTTAATTTGGATGAAGTTCTAATAATTTTGTTTTGGATTAGTTGTTGTCCTCTGTTAGGAGGTTTGTGTTTAAGACTTGAGAGTAGTGGGGTCTCTTTCTTGCAGGTCCTGCTGACACCAACTCATCTAGCCATTGTGATGGAGTAACTGGGGGAGAACTCTTCGAGAGAATAATCAGTGCTGGCAGATTTAGTGAGGATGAGGTAAAGTAGTTTCAAAGGCAGAGAAAATTTTATCGAAAATGTTTTTAGTGTACAGTCGGAAATATGGGATGACTGAATGTCCCTTGAAATGGAATCCATCTCGATTTTTGTTTAGTTTTAGATAGGGAAAGTTAGGTCTGAAGCATTTTTACGTAAACAGTGTCATAATATAACTAAAACTTACATAATTTTCCGATTTAATTGTTGTTTTGCATCAGGCAAGGAGGAAATAATTTGTTTCAACAGTATACAACTTAGTGTCAATAGTATACGGCTCAGTTTTTGAATAACACTCAGGTAGTTTTCGAATAACAATATTACTAATTAGTTTTCTAAATGCCAATTACAGCTCTAAATTTTGTCTTAAGTGGAGTATTCTTAATAATGTGTCATTTTGTTGGCACATCAGTATGTTTTGATTGTATCTCTGCTTAGACAGAGAATTGTTAACGTCTGGGTGAGAACGTGGGCTTGCTCATGTTTTAGTCTCTCTGTCGTATGCAATTTTACTTGGCATTCTTCAATGTAGCTATAGTTAAGGTAACACTCTCAGTATTTCATAATCAAACCACCATTTGAACTTTTTTCATCCACAAAGTTAGGCTTTTATGTGTCATCTTGAATAGTTATACG
Source organism: Malus sylvestris (assembly GCF_916048215.2). Classification (NCBI taxonomy): domain Eukaryota; kingdom Viridiplantae; phylum Streptophyta; class Magnoliopsida; order Rosales; family Rosaceae; genus Malus; species Malus sylvestris. The sequence goes on along the minus strand of NC_062264.1, from coordinate 32,656,721 downwards.
TTATTGCTTCAGATTACTCCAGTGCGACATTGTTGTTCTCTTACTTACCTCTCAAGCTTGCTTAATATACCTAATCTTATTATTGTTGTATTGTTAAGGAATACTCAACCGCGGTTCCAGTTCATCGTTATGAATCGGCGCAATACGGGTACAAATTCTTTACACCCACGGTACGAATTCTTGACACCCAATGTTAGTTCCTATATTCTCTCATTTGGTTGATTTAATGACAGAATTGGTGGACACCTACAAAATTAGTTGAAGTTCAGTGTAAGCATATCCTATATGTCTGATTGTCTGGGATATTGTAACTGTTTTTTGGTGCATATTGGCGAATAGATTGCTTTTAATTAGAGCTTTTCTGATGGTTGCTACCAATACTCGCCTATATTGGGCAATTATTATTTTTTGTTTATCAGTTGTAGTGGCATACTAAGTCATGACTGCTATAACCTCTAACCTTCACCTTTTTATTTATTTTTTATTTATTTTTATTTTTTAGCTTATTTAGGTGAAGTTTGCAATCCAATACATGAGAAGAGTTATCCAGAAAAAGGCAAAATATGACATATTAACGTGAACACCATTAAGGTATCTGATCTATGAATATTTTTTCTATCTGTTCTGAATCTATGACTAAACAAGTTGACATCCCGTATATATGATAGGTTGAATCTGTTTGTTCATCTATACATATAACACGCCCTTACTCTTTTAAACCACTATTAGAATTTAATTATGATTAGAATTAATTGATGTCTGGGGTGTTTCAATTGATCATCTAGGAAGAAATATATGGTTCTTTAGTAGCACCAAAGGCTTGAGAGTAGGAGTTCTTAGTCATGCAAATGGTTTGCTTGCTAAATCTATTTCAAGGCTGGAAGAAGAGTTAAAACATATGTTATTGTGTTATATGTTTGTATTTGAATGGTAATGATGTTGTTCTTCTGGTGCAAAAATCTTCCTTTGAATTCATTTTAGCTTAGGCTCTACTTTTCTTTCATTTCAACTTCATTTTCATGTTCATCATTTACTGTTTGTATGTGTGTTGTGTTGGCATTGGAGGGTGGTGGTCTGTCATTTTGTTCTTCTTTTGTCTAATTGTAAGACCTTCTAACAATTGAATTTATTTTATGTGGAAACAATCATTTTGATCCCGTAGTTTGAGTTGTTTCAGTTACGTATCAATACTTAGCATTATTTTTATCATTTACAGATGTGTGCTTTTCAAGCTTTGTTATATTCAAATTTTAATGCACTTGATACTTACTTCAGAATCATTGGCATTGATCAAATAAGGTGACCAAATTCTTATCATTGATCATTCAATACCTTCTCTCTTTGCAAAGTTTTTTCACCCCTCTTAAAGCTTATTAACTTTGATATGCTTCAAGTTATTCCTTGGTATAGAATCCACCTCAACTGCTTTCAAAATAATCAGATATTCCTTTGAATTATTGAAATTTCAAAAGAAATTGATTTAATTTTTAATTTTTATATTTTTTTTATATTTAGGCAGGCGAGAGAAAAGAAATTGACAAAGCAGAAAGCTTTAGTGAAAGCTAGAAAGCTTCAGTGAAAGCTAGAAAGCTTCAGGTAATAATTTATCAAGTTATACCTTGGTATGGAACCCACCTTAACTGCTTTCAAAATAATCAGATGCTCTTTTACATAATTAAATGAATTTTTGAATTTTCGAAAGAAATTGATTTAATTTTTTTTTTTGTATTTAGGCTAGCAACAGAAAAGGAATTGACAAAGCAGAAAGCTTTAGAGAAAGCTATTAGAGAAAGCTAGAAAGCTTCAGATAATAATCGTGAATATATTTTGGGTGAATATATTTTGGGTTATTCTTCTTTTCATAAGCTCGAAGTGCAAATGGTACTTGAAATGCAATGCTTATTTTGTGGTTCACAATTTTCCTGAAAGGTATTAAGATAGCTTCTTTTGTCAAATTTTCCTTCCTTTTTGGTTATGGTGGGAATAATAGCGGTTCATCTTTCAGAGGAAAAAACACACCAGTGCACACTCGGAAATAGCTGGAGTTAGGCAAACCTCACATTGTATATACATGCTTTACAATTTGTGGAAAACCACATGACTTCTGAAAATGATAGGAGAAAATATGATGTATTGGGACTAATATTTTATTAACATGCTTCTGGCGGTATTGGAGTTATACCAGGATGGGTAGATTGGGTTGACAGTTGTGCACATTACATTTGTGTTATGATTCTTATAAATAACATCTTATTTCGTGGATGAATTTATTTCTACTCTTCGTTTAGGCATTGAAGATGATGCAACTCTAAACTTTAACATCTTGATAGATTGGAAGTAGATATCTGTTTTTTATTCTCCACACTTTTGTCTAACTTCTTTTCGAGTGATAGTTTAGTTATTTTCTTACTACTTTCTTGCTGGTTACATACATATGGTTTATACAAAGTAAGAGTTTCTGGTGATGGGAATTATCAGATATCTGCAATAATGAGAATGCAAAGTAATAGGTTTGTCATTTTTTGATTTATATTAATTTCTTATTGTTTCGCAGATTAATAATTATGAGACTGATTATATTTATTGTGTTACTGTGTAGTGTTGCAAGGTATAAATTCTATTATGAATTCTTCAGCTGATTTGGGGCAGGTGATATGAACTTTTATCTAAAGTTTATTTGTTTTGTTTCTTCACGATGCTTAATGTCATCCGGAAACAAATAGTATTTATCATCACCAAGTGGTACAAAAAGTATTTTAAATTGTTCTTTAACCAATCTATCGCCAAGTTTTCCAATGGGTTTCTTATTTTATTATCCATTTTTTCTTTTGCAATAAACCAAAGTCTTTCCATGCTCGAGAGTTAATGTGTGCTCAAAGAGATAATTTGTTTTGTTTGATCATTCTGTTATAATATTCTAAGTAGTTGCAAGTTTTAAAAAAGGAGGATAGGTCTTTTTGTTCGCTGAGAAAAAAGGAAATGTAGGGAGACAGGTCTGTTATATGAACAAATTAGCATGGTTCATCCTAATGCTATATAAGTTAGGTTACTGATTTGTTCATCCTAATGGTATATAAGTTAGGTTACTGATCTGTTTCCTCATTTCTTCATTGGTGATTCGTATTTTCAGTGATTTTAAGAATGGGTAATAAGTTTTTGTCAAGAGTTAATGTGTTTAGTTTCATTTTTTCTAATTTCTGTTCTATATGGTTTTGTGTCATGTGATTGGAGTTTCATGTGATTCGAGGTTCTAAAAGAGAAACATAACTTTTTATTTATTTGGTCAGAGGAGGGGGGAGGAAGTTCTGTTCAAATTTGGTTTTTCCAATGGCTTTGGAAGAAATTATATCGCTATTGTTATTACAGGTGTCCAGTTTGCAGAAATGACAAGGTATGCTACAATCTATTCTTTGGTAGATTTGATTCAAATTGGTAGATTTCGGTAAGAAATAAACTTTTATCTTTTCTTTTAGTTAAAGACAGTTAGGACATCAATTTGTAAAAGATATGAATATTAACAATGGTGATAGAACCATCAAGCCATATAGTTGTAAATAGATTTGAACATATATGTAAATATTACATATTATTGCATATCGTGTGTATTTATAACTTTCTACATGTTTTATACAGTTTTGAACCCGCAGCATCGCGCGGGCACCGTTGCTAGTATATACTAAAAGAGAAAAAAGCCTAAAACACTGTTCATAGCACAGTGCACTGACGATTTTGCCCTTGCTTTGGTTCTTTTATTTCCTTTCTGCCAAAATCGCAGTTGGTGCCCGTCTTTGGCGCCACTCCTGATTTACACGTGTTGTTGGTAATGTACACGTGTTCGTAATCTTGAAAGAAGAAGGCGGAAAAGCCGACCTTTATCCATTTGCTTCCAGAAACAACGAGCTCTCTCTCGCGCAGCAACCACAAGCTCTATTTTGGAGAAACTACGAAACATCTCGACTTCTCTCTCAGAGCCCAGCTCGAGTCCTCAGGTAAAAAGGAGAAATGCTGATGGATAATTTTTCTACGAAACATCTCGACTTCTACTGATCTTTTGTTTCTTGGGTTGATTGCACTTCTTTTTCGTTATTTTTGATGCAGATATGAAGAGGATTTGTGAAGTTGCTGTGATTTCATGCTAAGTATCTTTGAACGGATTTGAGAATTTGGGATCGTATGGGGTGTTTTGAAGGTTTTTATTTTTATTTTTTATTTTGGGGAAAAAAATGGTTAACAGGTCCTCTGTTAGGATTTTCCTGGCAAAGAGTATAGAGCAAGGGAAGGGAAAAATGAGAGAGACATGGATTGGAGCATTTTTTTTTTAATACGGGTTGAGGCTTTTTTTTTAATTGATTTGGGGTTCTGTTTGGGTTTGGGGTTGTGATATTTCTGTGTTTAATTTGGTATTTCATAGTTTGGAGTTGAGCGGTTAATTTTTTGGACCTTATGATCTCATTTGTGATTATCAAGTGCATAATGGTTAATTTTTTTTTAAATGGTGCTCAGAATTATCACCATTTTCCCCTTTAATTTTCGGTGGAAGCACTGTTCTCTTCATGCTAATTGTTGAATTGTTCGAACCAGTCTGTTGTATATATATATTTTCCCCGTTCCTCTGTTTGTTGTCTGTGTAAGTACGAATTCATCAATTTATCAATTGGGTTGTTCTTCGTTTGTAATTTCATTAATTGGGTCTTTAGATACATTTTATTGTTGAGGAGGTGAGATGTTGCCTACAATAGGCATCAACTATTACAAAAACCTTTTTAATGAAGAAACAAGAGAAATAGAGACAATGAAGATTGTAATCAACAGCTGGGGGGCATGATCGTTTATGATACCTTAAAAAGAATGAAAAACAAAACTTAGTGCTTGGATACAAAGAAAATTAGGAAGTCAGATAGATGTTAACATAAGGAAAATAATTCCACCGCTTCCCTCCTCTAACTTGATGACCATCCTTTTGGAACAATGTTTGATGAGTTCTTATTTCGAATGTGTTTGCCTTACCATTGTAAATTGCTGGAGGTCCTTTTGTTCTTTATCTTGCTCACAAGCATATTGATATGTAAATGTATGTAATAATTTGTGTACTGATAGGATATATGCATTACACATGTTATGTTTGTTACTATTTTAAAGCATTATTAGATAGCATGTTGCATATTCTTTTAATACTTACTTTATTATTGCAAATTTGTGAATCTTATACCATAGCAAATCTTATGAATTCTCTTTTTCCACTGTATCCAAGGTTGGGCAGATGGTGTGCTTCGATGTATCATTTTGATAGCTTTTGATAGCTTTTGTGTAATTTTTTTTCACTGCAAGTTTGTAAACATTTACATATTGCCAACATAGATTTTGATATATAAACACACTTTCTTTCTAACAATATATATACTTTGTCTGCAGACTTACAAAACAATGAGCATCGTACCAATCTGTGAATTAAAGCCTTTTAGAAACGATATGAAGATCAAAGTTAGAATATGCCGGTTGTGGAGACCCAAAATGTTTGGACGCCAAAACCAATTCAATGGCTTACAATGTGTACTGGTTGATGAACTGGTGAGAAAACCATTTTGTTTAAATGTAATATAGTTAAAACTATAATTTCAAAAAGAAGAGAAAGCTATAAATAACTCTTTATAATTTTTGTAATGCAGAATGATGCCATTGAAGCCTCGGTCTTAGAAGCAGACTATGAGATAGTAGCTCCAAAAATTAAATTTGGTTGTATATATGAGATCACACGGTTGCATAGCCGTTCCAGTAAACAAACGTACAAGGTCGTACCACACACTGTACAACTATACTTCAATGGGAAAACAACTTTCAAACAAATACCAGAAAGACCTCCACACATTCCTGAGCACCGCTTTTATTTAGTGGATTGCAGTGAATTGTTATCCCGTGTAGATAAAGTTGAAATTCTCACAGGTAATTAAATACATTTATAAACCTACATCTATATGCCATTTTTGTTTGTCAACATTTTTTCATGCTATAATCTTAGGATATTGGATTGCCAAATTGCAAGATGTTATGGGACATATCACATCAGTGCAACCATTGGAAGACAGAATGGTTAACAAAGAAAGACTGGAAACAAAATGTGACGTTCACCTTCAAAACACCAGGTAATCATTTTATCATGTGGTAATCGTTCATTAGACATTGAATACGTGTCAAGCGTATATTCAACTATAACATGACTGACATTATGGGAAAGAATAGGCAATTGTATTTAGATGGGTGGAATACAAAAACTATTGATGCAGGAACCTGAACCTATGGTGATCCATATGCAATTTAAGGTGATTTCATTAATGAGTAATCAAGTTCTGTTTTTAATTTTTTCTTCTTTTGATATGTGAATGTTGATTGTCGAAGAACTGAAGGTTGCTAGGTTGGTGAAAATCTGAAAGTAAACAAGTTGGAAATGCTGTGCACAGAAATGGAGTGTTCTGCAAAATGGTTTTCACACACACATATATGGACTCCAAAAGTAAACGAGTTGGAAATGTTTCGTAATATTTTGCTCTAACTTCTTTGGTCAGAAACGAAGAAGTGAGAGTTACACTTTGGGGAGACTGCGCCAGGACCTTTGATATTGAAGTTGTAACACAACAACCATCACCAATTGTGGCTGTGTTCACAAGTCTCAAAGTAAAACGGTTCCTAGGTATACAACTTAACTTTACTTCTTTCCAATGTTTACATTGTATTACAAAAAATAACATGCTTCCATATCTGCAAACCCACAGGAAACACAATGCTTAGCAGTACCGGATGCACTTTGTTTTTCATAAACCCAAAAATACCAGAAGCAGCAAATTACAAATCAATGTAAGTTTTTTTTACCATTTTCTGAACAATATATATATATATATATATATCACTCAAATAATATTAAAATTCAATCTCATTGTGTTACCACTTAACACAAAAATGTGCAAAAACTTTGCCAGTTCCAGTCATGCTTTGAAAATGATTCCAACCTCAGCACAACTAATGACACCAGATCAATTGGATGCCGCTGAAAAACTATCAGTAGGGCAATTGAATATCTTGGATCTAAATCTTTATCAGGTAAAATGGAATGCATTCCAAATTTAACAATGTTGTATATTTAACAGTGTTATATTGGTCTCAAAATTCGTTTTTCTGGGTTGTCAGCTTTTGTATCCATGCAATTAGTATAATAGAAATTCTGTTTTGATTGCACATACAGTTTTCATTGATGTCTAAAACATTTCCTGAAAACTGGATGAAGAGTATAAGAATGTAGGTTCGTGTCTGTTCAAATTATACTCATCATTCTTTAACAAATATTGCAGAACACTCCATTTCTGTGCAGAGCAGCAGTTGCACGGTTTGATTTGAGTAACGGCTGGTGGTACAAGGCATGTCTAATCTGCTTCAAACAACTAAAACCAAAGCCTCAAAGTGACATGCTGGTTTGTCCAACTGATGATATTCAAAACCCTATTGCTTGGTAATACAAAATTACTCTGAATCTATTACTATATAAAACATAAACTTAATTATACTTCTTTATAAATAATCACATCAATTTCAACGCAGGTTCAAAGTTAGTTTAATTCTTGAAGATGCCAATGACGAAACCAATGCCATCATTATAGGTAAATCAGCCGAAGAACTATTTGGAATCACATGTGAAGAATTAGTAATCAACAAAAGTTTCTGTGACCAAAAGGAATTACCACAACAAATACTCCGAGTAAAAGGTCAAATCAAACTTTTCCAACTCAGACTTGGGAAAGTTAAAAGTGACACAAGCAGAAATGACTTGCTCATCCAAACTGTTTTCAAGGATCAAGCACAAATTCACCCTTCAAACAACAACAAAGATGATGAAGCAATAAGTAACCTTGGGAAGAAACATATGGTTCATGAAATGTTACCATGCACACCACCACTCTCACTCAAGAAATCTCTACCTTCATCTCCAACTGAGAGCAGTTCAAGTTCAAAGAAACGACAAAGGGAGCCAGTCAAAAAGAGTCTTTTCACCTCTACACCAACAAAAAAAATCTAAAAGGTTAGTCTTTATAAAAAAATAAATAATTGACATAAACCTTTTTTCCATTACTAGATGTGCACTGATGCTTTAATCTCTCTTCATTTTACATGATCCAAGTGATACCACAAGTGGATACAGTGAAGAGACCTATGCATTTGAAGAGACCGATGACGAGAATGTAGCAAACACAGATATAACTCCCAGTGAATAGAGTATGGATCCCAACACTCATAAATCAATTTTCTTAACAATTTTTTTTCCCATCTTCAATGAGTAGTTTCTCTAACACAGAACTATATCTTATAAATATTGCATAATATAGATATAAATATTTTATTTGGGTTGTCGATGAGACCAACTGGAAAATCTAGAGAGTTTATTTATTATGGCTGCAAAATATATGCAATTTAGAGTCATTCAATTCTTATGTCAATGTTTTTTTTTCTTCAGTTCATCGTTGTCATGCAAGATGGAGGAGGCACCATTAACGTGAGGAGTTACGTATATGGGTGTCTTTAGTGAAACAAATCTTACTTTTTGAGTTGTGTACAGTTTTAGATGTAAAAGTCTCCCTGGGATAGGACCATAGCTTTTGAAAAACAATCTCTGAGGATGATATACTAACATCCTCAACTTTTTGCATGTAATATATAAATGTAAATAGAACTCTCTGGCTATGGCGTACGACCATCCCAATTTTTGTCGTGTAATATAAGAATGTAATATATGTATATCCCTTACTTTGGCACATATTTTCTCATGTATATAAGCCCTACTTTGTACACGTTTAAGATCATTTTGAAACCCACAGCATCGCGCGGGCCTCAATTGCTAGTAGTAACAAAAACTCTACAAGAGTTGGTCAAATTACCTCTATAGTATTAGTAATTGTTAATAAAACTAAAAGAAAACATAATTGAATCAGGACAACTTAATAAAAAAATAGGCCTAAAAATATATAGTAAAACATCTTTATAAGAATGCTCTATTTAAGAATAACCTTCTTTATAGTCATAAAAATTTATGGTCAAAAATTGGAGCTAGTTATGTATATAAATAAACTCTACATTGTAATAAGTTATAATTGTCATATGTCCCGTATTAAGGAAAATCACCTCCATATAATAATAATTGTCCATAAGTACAAAAATATGCAATGTCACAAGTAAACATTTAAGATGAACTAAAATATTTCTCTATAATTATTTGAGACAATATTTTATTTTTTAGAGTTAATATCACGCCTTTGAACTTACGAGTACGTAATACCTCGTCAATATGAACAATTTATTGTTGAAGCCATACTGTTTTTAGCTTCACAAGCATGTTTATAGATAGGCATTTAACTTAAAGAAAGTACTACATACGTACATATATGCAATAGATTTTAAAGGTTGAGTGTATTTTTTTTTTTTTTCAGATTTTACATCTTGGAAACCAACGTACTCCACTAATAGTTCTTCTTATCTTTTTTTTTTTTTTGGTCAATAGTTCTTTGTATCTATACAATTTTTATTGAGGATAACTAAGTAAACAATAATACTATTTTTTTAGCTGCACCTTTATTAAGTAATAACCTGCTTAAAGCAGGGTCGGTCTTGAGATTTTTAAGGCCCTGGGCGACCCAAAAAAATGTGACCTAACTTTATATAAGAAAATTATTGTTTTCGCACGTAAAACTTCAATAAAGTTATTACTTACAAAAGCACTTCAAGCTCAATAATTTAGAAGCACGGAAAAATTAATTTCTTTTGTACAGGAACGAAAAAACCTCGGGCTTACAAGTAGATGGATGATGAGTCTTGTTTTTCTACCTGAAAGTTTTTATATAAATCGTGATGTGTTTTTTCTTATTTACTAATCTTGTCAATATGGGTCTATAAAAATAATGATGCTTTCGAGTCTTTAATTGATATGTATAAGGAATAAATGATACTAAATTAAACTTATTGGTGACACATCATATGATTTGCAAATTTGGTCTATGCATTACTCTTTGTTTAAATTTAGACTTGAATTGACACAAATGTTTTAAAATTGCAACCCACATATCTAATAGCTAATAATTAAAAAGAAATTAACAACCAAATAGAAACTCGTAAAAATTGAAAAGAACAAACATGCACACAACATTTCGAACTCAAGATCTCTCATTAATTTTAGCAACAAAAACCATTACTTTTGATTAACCTCTAGATCATTTAGCCAATTTTCATAACTTTAAACCCATGAAAAGAAATTCGTAAAAGTTGAAAAGTAAAAGAGACATATATTGTTTTGAACCCGGGACCTCCTTGTTTATTTTAAATAAAATAAACAACTACTTACCAAATTTTATACATTTATACTCATATGAAAAGAAATTTGTAAAAATTGAAAATAAAATAAACACACATGGTGCTTTGAACCCAAGACCTCCTCATTAATTTTAACAAAAAAAAAAAACCACCAATTATAGTTAAATTTCTTTGTCAATTAACCAAATTAAAATCTATACTCTTATAAAAAATATATATCAATATAACATAACACTTTAATAATTTTGGTGCCCCCAATTTTTTGGGGCGTCGGACGATCGTCCAGCCACATTCAAGTGAAGAGGAATACCACTAGACCATAGTACTGAGTGGCAGCTCAACTTAAATTAGGCGTAAAATGTTTCTTGCAGGAACTTAAGAGTAGAAAAAATGTGCTATTTTTGGGCATCAAGAAAGGATTGTGTTATTATATAATTAAGGCTTAAATGTTAAAAAGATCCATGTGTTTTAGTCATTAAGTCAATTTAGTCCATATGTTTTTAATTTGACCAATTTGGTCCTTGTGTTTATCTCCTTTAGCCAATTAAGGATATTTCCATCTAATTTCTGTATAAACTATTATAACTTAATTATTAAATTATTACAAAAAATTATAATTATTATAAAATTATTTATTTGATTTTAAAATGAAATAAAAATTAAAAATTAAAAGAAAAATTAATGTCCTCCCAACTCCCCGAAGTCTCCTTCCTAACGTTACCCGCTCTATTTTCTATGTCACAACCTTAATCATTTTTCAGATTGGAAGTTTTATCTCTTATATGTGTTATTTCTCATTGATTTGCATTTTTCTGTAAAGAGAAAGGGTAATCATATATCTTATAATTTTTCTTATGATTTTTTTTAACAAGACTGAATAAAATGTCCTTAATTGACTAAAGGAGACTAACATAAGGACTAAATTAGCCAAATCGAAAACATGTGGACTAAATTGACCATATATAGTTATAACACAAGGACAATTTTGACATCTAAGCCTATAATTAATTAGCTTTGATTTTTTACAGGTCCACAATACAGTGAAACCCTAAAACCAAAACCCTTGCGGATATGACTACCCATTCAATTCTAAGTCCTTAGCATATAATCATCATTTAATAGTCAAAACAACGAAACAAATAGATTTATATTAAAAAATCAAAGTCATATGAAAGTTGGTCTTAATTGATGCATGTAAAAAGCCCCATGTTCCCCATCTATTCATTCATTCCTTAATTCCTTCAATCCTTTCTGTTTTTCACAGACAGATAAAAGAAGCAAAATCTTTGTTTTCGCAACAAACCTTTAACTTTATCTTCATTCATTCCTTCATTTCTTCTTCCGCAGAAAATTAGATGCAAAATAGTCTTTGTTTGCCCAACAAAATGAAGTTTCTAAAAATATTTTTGGTGGCAGTGTTTTTAATGGTTTTTCTTATGAACATGCAATCGTCCGAGGCCTGCAGAGTGTTGCATGGGGAAGAAAAGTTTATGCATCAGATGGATCGTCCCTTCTTCCCTTTGATCAGGCAAATACTTAGGAGCACTACCCCTTCCGGAGGTCCAAATCCGACCACACCTTGAAGTAGTACCAATTCCAAAGATTCTACATCGAAGTGCAACCATCAACGAAAAGCATTAGCAGAATTAATTTTAAATCAAATTAAACATTTTATATATTTTCCTAGCAGTGAATAAGCACAGGAAAATGCCTGCAGTCTAGGTTTTTTTTTTCCTTACATGTAAAATTAAAGTGTATTAGCTTTACAATGTATATGAAGAAGTTGACTGAATATGACGAAGTATAGAATAAATTCTTTATTTACTATTTCTTTTTGGGCATGTATGCATCTTTAGCTCTAGCATGAGTTTATTTACCTTTTAATTTATGAAGTTTTAACAAAAAGCCCACGGTACTGTTTACCTTAACGAAAAACCACATTTTTACACTAAAAAGTCAAACCTGGTACTATTTACTTTACCCTTTATTTTGTCCTTATCGTTAAAACTCAAAGTTTTCAAGCTCTTTTCATTAGTTTTCTTCTAATTTAAGGTAGTGCTATTCACACACCTCTTTTTACCTCTAACACATCATTGGTAATTTTGTCTATTAATTTTTTTAATTCATTCAATCTGATGGCTAAAATTAAGAAAAATGTGTGAGAGGTAAAAAAAATGATGTGTATATAGCACCATCCTTAATTTAACAGTGAGTTTAAGAGCAACTGCCATTTTATTGACAAGAAGTTAAACTGCAGAATTGCGAAAATTTATTACCTGCTCCACAAAACCTCTGACAATGTTTGCAGAGATGCCTATTATACCATATATATGTGTGTGTGCATAGTGAGGACTCTACATCTGGTTTAAAAGGCACCTTTGATGCCAACCTTGGATTGAGACGGCTCCACTGTCACTTGGTGTTAGTACTTCGCACGTTATAATTTGATGGATAAATAATATTGTGGAGCCAAAACTAATCATAAGGTGACACGTGAATTTTTGATGAAAAGGACAAACTTACCCTTGAGGCACACCGGATTTCCTACGATCGAGCAGTGGACAACCATTCTTCAATCAAGCCAAAAGTGCCCAAAATAGGTAACAAATTCAAAATTATTTCATCTATCTTCATCCTATATTCTCCATGAGGTATTTGTTCCATAATCTTCAAATTCCATATAAATTGAGTTAATTGGCTAATTAATGGATTTATTACCTAATTAATCTATTAATTGCCAATTAAATCACCCATCTCACACAAAAATACCCCAAAGGGCCGGCCACCTTTTCTCCAAAGGGGACCGGCCATGCCCTATATATATCACCCCATTTTCTCTAAAAACCTAGGTTCGACACTCTTGCAAAACTTCCAAAAACTCTCCAAACACTTTTCTCTCTAAATTCTAACTTTGACATCAGAGGTTCTTCGGCCAAAGCCCCCCCCATTCATTGTGGGCGCGTGAGGCTTTTGGCCTTGACCTAAGGTGTTATTTGTTTTGTAGATGTAATTTTGTCCAAGAACAAGGAGCAAAAGAATTTGCATCCACAAACATCACATGACAATGTAACTGTCACATCGAAAAAATGACTCAATCGGTATAGTAAAACCTTTTTAATTATACGTGATATCTAAATTAATATGCATTGACGTGAGTCATGTAATAATGAACGTTTTCTTTTTACAATGGCATGCAATATCATGAACGATATGCCTGTGGACTCTGGAGCATCAAAATATATATCAAACACTTGGCGTGCACTAATTGAATTCAATTCATATACTCCTCCCCATTGAGCTAGTTTGAGTTTAAACTAATTAATGTTGTTTTGCATCGTTTTAAAATTTGGAAATCATCAAGAAAATTTACATGCAAAAGATATGATATGTAATGAAATAAAGAAAGGGGTGTGCTATCCACACACCTCATTTTACTTCTCACACACCCCTTGATAATTTCTGTCTGTTGATCTTCTTCAATTCATCCGATCTGACAGCCGAAAATTAAAAAGGTGTGTGAGAAGTAAAATGGGGTGTGTGGATATCACACCCCTAAAGAAAAGTTGCATGTCAGAAAGATGTCACAATGCAAGTGATGGATTTGCTTTGGTGAATAGAGTCTTTCTCTTCAATTTATTGTGTTACGGATTAAACTCTTTTCCTTTTCTAAGTGTACGTAAACTTAGAGTAGTATATTATTATTTTCATTTAAAAAAAAGTTGTCACAATATATTACCCGAAATTATTGAGAAACTCTTTAAGTGTAAGTTGTAATATCATCACCTGATATGTATTATTAATCAACTCTTTTGTTATAATAGCAATCTCACACATGCTATGCATGTAGGAGAAACATATCGAAAGAGAAGCTGGAGAAAAATGTGGAAGAATTTTAAATAAAAGTCTATTTTAATCTTATTATATTAAGGTTATTTATTGCAACTAAGGATAAAAAAGGGGACCTGTGGGGACATAAATGGTATTTGAAGAAAAGTCAGAGAGAGTGTGTTCTCTAAATAATATTATAGACAACAATCACGGTAAATGGTCTAGTAGAAATGCAGTAAAATTCCAAACCATGTATACTTTGTGGCCTTTGAGTTCGAGGTACGAAGTTGGCAAAAATACATATGATTTTTTAGTTGAAAGTTTTAAGAAGATGTGTGCCATTTGACCATAGCCAAAAGTGGAGTGTAATTAGGCCTGGCAAACAGGTCGTGTCAGTCGTGTTCGTGTCGTTTTTATGTAACACCTGTTATCTTAACGGGTCGTGTCGTGTCACACCTGTTATCTTAACGGGTCCTGAACAGGTCGGGTCACTTTACCCAATGGGTAAAGTGACCCGACCCGTTATGACCCATTAAGAAAAATATTTTTTTTCTTCTTAAATTTGCACATACCACACATTGTCACATAAATATTACTTCAAAACATTAAAACACATTTTTCGCTTCAGTACTACATCTACACTCGAAAATAAGAGCCTCATAAAAAATACACTACTAATCTATTACAAATATTAAATGTGCAAGGATATGCAAAATGAAAGCGTTTTTGTTTTCAAGGTTGTGAAGCCTTTCTCAAAAATTTAAACCTTGCCAATGGAACTCAAAGCTTAATGAAAGTGACCCACTAGTGTGTTTATTCGTACTTTCATTAAGTATAACATAAGATTTTGTGGTATCCACTAGTGTAAATATTTTAAATTGAAGATCGAATTCAATCATTGTATTCATATAGGGTCAAGGAGTGTAGTTGTAAAAAATTATCAAAATTGGAGTTAAAATAACAGTTAAATTGTGATTTTTCGTTTATAACCGTCTAAAAGTTTTGTCCCGTTACTTAATCTTTAAATGTTTGTTTTTTGCAATTTTTGGCGTATGCGATCTCGAAGCATATACAAACAAGTATGACGGTTAGATCGTTGAAACTAGTTTTGTAGAATGTGTATCCCATCAAAACAATAGATTCACTAACACTTAAAAGTTTATTCTTACTTTCATTAAGTATAACATAAGATTTTGTGGTATCCACTAGTGTAAATATTTTAAATTGAAGATCGAATTCATTCATTGTATTCATATAGAGTCAATGAATGTAGCTGTAAAAAATCATCAAAATCGGAGTTAAAATAACCGTTAAATCGTGATTTTTCGTTTATAATCGTCGAAAAGTTTTGTCTCGTTACTTGATCTCTGAATGTTTGTTTTTTGCAATTTTTGGCATATGCAATCTTGAAGTATATACAAACATGTTTGACGGTTGGATCGTTGAAACTAGTTTCGTAGAATGCGTATCCCATCAAAACAATAGATTCACTAACACTTAAGAGTTTATTCATACTTTCAAGTATAATATAAGATTTTGTGGTATGCACTAGTGTAAATATTTTAAATTGAAGATCGAATTCATTCATTGTATTTATATAGGGTCAGGGAGTGTAGCTGTAAAAAATCATCAAAATCGGAGTCAAAATAACCGTTAAATCGTGATTTTTCGTTTATAACCGTCGAAAAGTTTTGTCCCGTTACTTGATCTCTGAATGTTTATTTTTTGCAATTTTTGGCATATGCGATTTCGAAGCATATACAAACAAGTTTGACGGTTGGATCGTTGAAACTAGTTTCGCAAAATGCGTATCTCATCAAAACAATAGATTCACTAACACTAAAGAGTTTATTCATATTTTCGCTAAGTATAACATAAGATTTTATGGTATCCACTAGTGTAAATATTTTAAATTGAAGATCGAATTCATTCATTGTATTCATATAGGGTCAAGGAGTGTAGCTGTAAAAAAGTTTCAAAATCGGAGTTAAAATAACCGTTAAATTGTGATTTTTTGTTTATAACCGTAAAAAAGTTTTGTCCTATTACTTGATCTCTGAATGTTTGTTTTTATTGCAATTTTTGGCGTATGCGATCTCGAAGTATATACAAACATGTTTGACGGTTAGATCGTTGAAACTAGTTTCGTAGAATGTGTATCCCATCAAAACAATAGATTCACTAACACTTAAGAGTTTATTCATACTTTTAACAAGTATAACATAAGATTTTGTGGTATCCACTAGTGTGAATATTTTAAATTGAAGATCGAATTCATTCATTGTATTCATATAGGGTCAAGGAGTGTAGATGTAAAAAATCATCAAAATCGAAGTTCAAATAACCGTTAAATCGTGATTTTTCGTTTATAACCGTTGAAAAGTTTTGTCCCGTTACTTGATCTCTGAATGTTTGTTTTTTGCAATTTTTGGCGTATGCGATCTCGAAGCATATACAAACAAGTTTGACAGTTGGATCGTTGAAACTAGTTTCGCAAAATGCGTATCTCATCAAAACAATAGATTCACTAACGCTTAAGAGTTTATTCATATTTTCATTAAGTATAACATAAGATTTTGTGGTATCCACTAGTGTAAATATTTTAAATTGAAGATCGAATTCATTCATTGTATTCATATAGGGTCAAGGAGTGTAGCTGTAAACAATTATCAAAATTGGAGTTAAAATAACCGTTAAATCGTGATTTTTCGTTTATAACCGTCGAAAAGTTTTGTCTCGTTACTTGATCTCTGAATGTTTTTTTTTTTTTGCAATTTTTGGCGTATGTGATCTCGAAGTATATACAAACATGTTTGACGGTTGGATCGTTGAAACTAGTTTCGTAGAATGCGTATCCCATCAAAACAATTGATTCACTAACACTTAAGAGTTTATTCATACTTTCATCAAATATAACATAAGATTTTGTGGTATCCACTAGTGTAAATATTTTAAATTGAAGATCAAATTTATTCATTGTATTCATATAGGGTCAAGGAGTGTAGCTGTAAAAAATCATCAAAATCGGAGTTAAAATAACCGTTAAATCGTGATTTTTTCGTTTATAACTGTCGGAAAGTTTTGTCTCGTTACTTGATCTGTGAATGTTTTTTTTTTGTAATTTTTTGCTGATGCAATCTCGAAGCATATACAAACAAGTTTGACGGTTAGATCGTTGAAATTAGTTTCGTATAATTCGTATCCCATGAACTTCAATGGTGTGTGTATGTATATATATATTTATTTATTTATTAAGTAGATTTAAATCTATTTATTTTGTATGTATAATTATTATAGTTTTTAGGGGGTATAAAATTTAATATATATATATATATATATAACTATTATAGTTAATATTTTTGGGGTATAATTATTATAGTTAATTTAATATATATATATATATATATAATTATTATAGTTTTTAGGGGTATAAAATTGTTAAATTAATATATATAATTATTATAATAGTTTTTTAGGGTTATAAAATTATTAAATTAATATTCTGCTTATCGTGTATCGTGTTACCCACGTGTATACCCGAACCAACGCGTTATCTTAACAGGTGCTTATCGGGTTACCCGATAACGACCCGTTTCGTTATCGTGTCGACCCGAACACTTGTTAATTTCGTGTCGTGTCGTGTTGGATTATCGAGTCGTGTCAGGAATTGTCAGGCCTAGGTGTAATGCCTTAGCCTTGACAGGCCTCACTGAGAATTAATCTTATTCTTCGGGATGTGAGATACCTCCAGATTTGACAAAAAAAATAAAATAATAGTATATACAACACTTATATTAGTAATACCTTATGATTTTTGAAATTTTACAACGAGGATTTATTAATCATAATTTATATTCGTTAAAGACACTTTATTCTCTCTCCAAATAATGCATGATAAATTATGTCAAGGTCAAATGGGACTTTAGCGGCCAACGATAAAATTCAATTTTTTTGTCCGAGTATAAGTCACGTCGTGTAAAAGGTTCGCATATTACAAACATTCAATCGTTCTATGCACGTGGGAGAAACATATTGAAAAAAGATGGAGAAAAACGTGGAAGAACTCTAATTTAATTTAATAATTTAAATCCACAAAATTCCTATTTTAATCTTATTATATAAAGGTTATTTATCGCAACTAAGGATAAAAAGATGTGTGGACATAAATGGTATTTTCACAAAAATTATGACAAAGTCTGTCCTCTTGATAGTATAAACAATAACCACTGCAAGTGGTGCAGTAGAAACACGTTAGAATTTCAAGTTCAGTATGCTCTGTGGTAGGCACAAAGTTGGCAAAAATACAAGTGATTATCTGATTAAAAATCTTGGGAGGAAATGTGGTATTTAATTGTGGCCAGGGATAGGCTGGACTGTTAGCCTTTCCAAGCTCCACTAAAAATTAGTCTACCTTTTGGGATGTGAGATACCTCAAGCTTTGACAAAAAAATAAAAATAAAAAAAGAAGACAACACTTGAATTGTAACTACATGTGATCATATCCAACAAATTTTCAAAATTTACAACGAGGACTTTTTAAACCATAATTTATATTCTTCAAGACACTAAGTTACTCTCCATATAATACATAATACATAATTCAACTTTTTGAGTATAGATAAGGTCGTGTAAAGGTTTGCATACCCAAATACTACAAACATTCAAACTTTCTTGTGCTATTTGTAGCACTACTCCTCAATTCCTATTTCAAAGTTTCTTTTGGGGTCGAATTATTTCTACCAAAATTTTCGTGTATGGGTTACTAAATACAGCACCTTCTCTTAATTTTTCTACAACAATATTTATTACACTTTCTTTGCTCATTATCGTTTTGTGTTGAGAATTATCTTTGTAATATATTTGCAAGATTTACCTTAATTTCCTGTTTTAGTCTAGATCAAAGGTGGATCACGGATTCCTAGCCTTAGAAATAGGCGTAATTGGATGTTGAATTTGTATGTGTGTGTGTGTGTGTATATGTTATTGTTGACATAGAGTAATCAGAAAATCATTCACCTAATTATCTATTATTAAAATTTTAGCCCTTTACCACAGTAGTGGAAAGTGTTGTGCCCTTACATGATGACATAAATTCAAACCTCGTTGGTAGCTAATCTAACATTTAATTTACTAACATTGTCGCTCGACTCATAAATAAAAAAGCAACAACTCTAGCCAATTCTCTAAACAATCTTCCCTAGTTTGGTTTCTTTTAAGAGCTCTGGGTTAGCGGCTCTAGATTTCCCTTTTTTTTTTGGAGAAGATTATGAGTTCAATTTTTTTTTCTTTCCAAAATATAGAATTTATTATAATCGAATAGAAAAGTTAATATCTTGCACTAATTAATATTAAACAAGAACTCATGACCAATACAATCTCATACAAAGGAATGACCCTCCTTAAACACAAACTTAACCACCGAGTGAGCAGCACGGTTACTCTCTCTAGACACAAAGTCAAACGTTACCGACCTCAAACTTTGCGCTAGAGTCTCAATGTCACCAAGGATACATTCAAGGCTATAATCATGAGTCAGTCATTTGAATAATCACCTTTTCATCGGATTCAATAATCAAGTTGTCAACTCCAGCTCAATGCAAAACTCCAAAGCTTCACAGATTGTTGTAGCTTCAGCCTCTGCTGCATTATGACAATGCATAACTCCCAAGCCTCCCGCTGCTTGCAGCAAACCTGCAAAATCTCGAACAACCCAGCCCACTCTCGCACGCAACGTATACTTGCACCAAGCCGCATCGGTATTAATCTTAATTGTCCCAAACCCCAATTTCTGCCATTGTTCGTTCTGTCGTTTCAATGCCAAGGTCGTCGTCCCCGTATTTGGACTCACTCCCGCTACCCCATGTGCCTTCGCATCTCTGAATTCAGAGATGTTCCTCTTCCATACCTCCAAAACCTCTAAAGGCCATCAGTGCACTCCATTTAAAACCACCTCATTTCTGTTTTTCCATAGTCTCCATAACCCGAAGACAAATTCTTGCATGATCTCAGCTGCATTTTCCATTCCCTTAACACGGTTACAGAATTTCTCCTAGCTTTCTAAGAAGTCAGCGCATTCCAAATCAAAGGAATTAAGTTGAAGCGGCGAACATAACCAAAATAGGTGGCTGAGTTCGCAGTGGAAAACCAAATGGTTTTCCGTTTCATCACATAGGCTACACACCCCGCATACATTATCAGTCTTCATATGTCGTCTCTGCAGATTTTGTCTAACCGCCAAAGCATTTTTGCAACACCTCCATACAAAAAATTTCATTTTATTAGGGACCTCCAAACTCCATATCCTATTCCACACCTGATTGTGATTTGTTTTCTCGCCGATCCCGGCCCTTTCCTCCACAGTGCTCCATTTTCCATAAGACCCAACGCCACCCCCTAGCCGGATTTAACCGTGTACACCCCATTCGTAGTGTGGTGCCACACCAACCTGTCACTACAACATTTCCTGCTTAAACGGAATGCTTAAAATCGGTGCCACATCGTCCTGATTAAAGCCCGCCAAGATCACGTCTGCATTCCAAGTCTTTGAGTTCGAATCAATCAGTTCACTCGCCATTGTTGCTTGCAGGTGTTAACAGAACTAAGGAATGGTTCTATGAAGAACAACAAACTGAAGAATGAATGCGAAAAGAGAGAGAGAAAGAATGAAAAATATTCTGTGTATTGATCTTTAGAGAGAGAATGAATTATTACAAACTGTGTTGTATTTCAGACTTTATACACGGGATCTCATCTTAGCTAGGAAGCTATCTCACTAACTAACTAACTGACTTTCTATTTGAGCTGGCAGCTATCTAACCATTGAAAAACTGACTTGATCTATCATGCCATTCTAGCCGTTGGATCTCTTATCATTCCCCCTCAATCGTGGCTTGGGCACCAAGCCTAAGATTGTAACAATGTTTGAGAAATGTTGGACTATGCAGGCCTTTTGTAAGTACATCGGCTGTTTGATCTTCTGTTGGGATGTAAACAACCTCCAAATCCCCTTGTTGAACTCTCTCCCTTATAAAGTGAAAATCCGTGTCAAGATGTTTAATTCGAGAATGAAACACTGGATTTGCACTGAGTGCAATGGTGGACAAATTATCACAATAAATCGTAGGTGGCAATGGCAAAAATACTTCCAAATCCTTCAATATTCCCCTCACCCAAGCAACATCAGCGGCAGTGTGAGCAAGGGCCTTATATTCTGCTTCCGTGGAGCTTCTTGACACTGAACTTTGCTTCTTGGATTGCCAAGACACAGGATTATTGCCCAAATATACCACATAACCTGTGATTGAACGGCGAGTGTTAAGATCTGCTGCCCAATCTGCATCTGAAAATGCAGTTAATGTTGTCACTGTGTCAGCAGAATATAGTATTCCATAAGTCAAAGTCCCTTGTAGGTATCTTAGTATGCGTTTCACTGCTCCATAGTGCATTTCTGTAGGGGAATTCATGAATTGACATACTGTGTTAACAGCATATGCAATATCTGGCCTAGTGAAGGTCAGGTATTGTAATGAACCAACAAGACTTCTATAAAGAGAGGGATCGGTCATGAGAAGACCATCTGAAATAAGCATTTGATCATGTGGTTTACAGGGAGTATTAGCAGGCTTACATGAGTCCATACCTGCCTTATGAATCAAATCCTTTATATATTTGGCTTGATTCACAAAAATGTCCCCATTTGACTTGTAAGCAATCTGCAATCCCAGAAAATATGTCAATTGTCCCATGTCCTTGAGCTCAAATACTTCAGACAATTCATCAATCACTTTCTGTACGTTAAGAGAATTTGAGCCTGTAAGGATTATATCATCGACATATAGGAGAAGAATGACAATATCATTGCCATCTTTCTTAGTGAATAGGCTTGTATCAGAAGCAGAAGGCTGAAAATTCATTGCTGCCAGATAGGAAGTGAACTTCGAATTCCATGCTCTTGGGGCCTGCTTTAATCCGTACAGGGACTTGATTAGTTTACACACATATGTAGGATGAGATGCATCAACAAATCCCTGTGGTTGCTTCATATAAATGTCTTCTTGTAAGTCACCATGCAGAAAAGCATTTTTGATGTCAAGTTGCCTAAGCTTCCAATTATTGGTTGCAGCTAAGGCTAATACTATCCTCACAGTAGTGTGTCTCACTACGGGACTAAAAGTCTCTAAGTAATCCACACCTTGCTCTTGAGAATATCCTTGAGCCACCAGTCTGGCCTTGTATCTTGAAACACTTCCATTTGAATTTTTCTTCACTTTATACACCCACTTGCTACCAACAATGGATCTGTCATTGGGAGGAGGTACCAAAATCCATGTGCCTTGACTCCTAAGAGAGTCATACTCATCTTGCATCGCTTGTTGCCATTGAGGCATTGAAGCAGCTTTCCGAAATGTAGTTGGTTCTGATACATCAGCTATTGTAGACAAAAAACTATAGCCTCCCACGAACTGATCTTCTGTAGTTATTTGCAGAGTTTGTAACTCAGGAAATGATGCTATAAAAGCATTATAATTCCGTCTTTGAATGGTGCCACTCTTCAATCTTGTAACCATTTGATGCATCGAACAAGAATTATTCACACCAGTAGAATTGTCAGTATGAACATTTGTTTCAATTTGTGATGATATTGGTAAAGTTACCTGAAGTTGAGAAGCTGATTGGACAGGCAACATTGATGATGTACCAGAGTGATGATGAGGAGAATTTGGAACTGTTGAACTGGGTACTGTGTTTTGCTGTGAATTGTCATGTGATTCCCTTGACTGATCTGTACTATCACTATATCTGTGTGATGTAGACAAACTTGGAATTGTAGACTGACTTTCAGTACTTTGAGAATCTGATAACACTGTGTTTTCTTCTTGTATTCTATATTCACCATCATGTACATCAAGATGTCTAGAACTGGGAATAGGAACCTGAATAACTACATGACCTTGAGTGGACTGTTGAGAACGACTATGATCAATATCCTTGTTGACAGACTGTCGTTTGAAAGGATATGTATCTTCATCATGTATAACATGCCTTGATATTATAAATTTCCCAGTATGTATATCATAGCAAATCACTCCTTTATATCCTACTGCAAAACCAAGAAAAACAAACTGACTTGATCTATTCTGCAGCTTATTTGCATTGTAAGGTCTTAGATATGGATATACTGCAGTTCCAAATATTTTAAGATTGTGAATTGTAGGATTTTCACCAAAAAGCAGTTGATAAGGTGATCTATTGTCAAGACTTTTACATGACATTCTGTTGATTAAGAATGCAGCATATGAACAAGCATGATACCAAAAACTAGCCGGAATGGAAGCATCTGTCATTAAGCTTAAGGCTGTTTCAACCAAGTGCCTATGTTTCCTCTCAGCAATGCCATTCTGTTGAGGTGTATAAGGACATGACACCTGATGTATAACACCTTTTTGATCTAAGAAACTCTTCATCATTCTATTCACATATTCTCCACCACCATCTGTTTGTAAGCATTTGATTGAACTATGAAACTGAGTATGAACAAAGGCATGAAATTTGACAAAGATTTGGAACACATCTGATTTATTCATCATAGGAAAAATCCATACAAACCTTGAGTAATCATCTATAAAACTCACATAATATCTATACCCTTCTATGGACTTATGAGGAGATGGACCCCAAACATCAGAGTGTATCTTTTCAAACATAGAAGTAGTTCTAACTTGTTTTACAGAAAATGGTAACTGACACATTTTTCCAGAAATACAAGCTGAACAAAGAGATTGAGAAGAATCATTATTCATTAATATTCCTGCATGCTTCAACATTGTAGACAACACTTCCTCAGATGGATGTCCCAGCCTTCTATGCCACACTGAAATCCTTACTTTCTTCCCAAGAAATGCAGCACAATTCTCTAATTTTGCAGCAAAGGAACTTCTGAAAACTGAGACTGGTATCTTGAATAATTCTCCATCATCACTCTTTCCTTGGTACAGAATCACCCGAGTTGCCTTGTCCTGTATAAAAAATACCAAATCATCACAAATAAACCAGCATCCATTATCTCTACATAGCTTCTTAACTGATAACAGATTCATTGTAATTAGTGGGACATGCAACACATTATTCAACAAAAATGTATGTGTATCAGTAATGAGTTTAGATGCACCAATATTCTTGACACTCAAACCTGCTCCATTGCCTATAGTGATTTTAGCTTCACCATTATAAGGAGTGACATGATTGATGTGATCAAGATTGGCTGTCATGTGATGAGTTGCACCTGTGTCCACCACCCATGTATCTGCATTTGAAAACCCATGGACACTTTGAGCCTCTTGCATTGTAGTTGAAGTCTGAGCAGACATTCCCATAGGTGATTGATTCAAGGTTTGAGGTGGAGGAGGTCCTTGATACGAGTAGTTGTTCCTGTGATAGCATTGGAGTGCAGTGTGACCTTTCTTGCCACAGATTTGACAAAAGATTGGCCCTCTAGGATTAGCTTGACCATTATCAGTCCTGTAGTAACAATTTGGTGCAGTATGCCCTCTTCTAGAACATATTTGACACTCTGGAGACACAGCAGACTTGTAGTTTGTGTTACCAGTCCATCCACTTCCTTGCTTGAAACCATTTTCACCAGAAAAGTTGTTTGAACCACTATAGTAATTCTGAGATCCCTTGTTGTTATCAGTCAAACCATTAGAGCCATAAGATTTGTTACCAAAGTTGGAATAAGATCTTGAATTGCTGCTGTTGTTATTTCCATTAAACCTTCTGTTATTATTAAAACCAGATCTCTGTTGAAAAGATCTACCTCCATTCCCAGCAAAACCAGAACCACCATTAAAACCTCCTTGATATCTTTGTGAATTAGAACTTTCTCCTTGCTCGAAATTCTGAAAACTACCTTGAGGTCCTCTTGCATTTGACGATTCACCATTCATATACATTGCTGACATTGTTCCAGCAAGAGTATTCATCTTTGTTTCAAGTGCAGCTTCAACACCCATCAACTGAGCTCGAAAATCTTTTAGAGAAATGAAAGTATCTCTTGCAAGAATTACAGTCTTGATAACTTCAAACTCTGATGGTAGACCTGACAAAACAGCAATCATTAAATCATTCTCAGTAATTCTCTCCCCTGCAGAAATTAGTTGATCTTTGATCACCTTCAGCCTTAACAGAAACTTGTCAACAGAATCATTCCCTTTCTGTGCAGTATGAAATTCAGTTTTCAACTGATTTATTCGCACAACAGAAACAGAAGCAAATCTTTCCTGCAAATTTTCCCATGCTTCTTGAGCAGTCTTGCATCCGATTACATGATCCATAACCTCATCACTTAATGTAGCAACAAGTAAACTGAGCAAAGCCAAATCTTTTTGAACCCACTGTTTGTAGGCCATTGAGATCTCATTTGTAACCCCACCTTCAGATGTAATACAATATTTTGGCGGACACTGTGACTCTCCATTGAAGAAATCAAACAAATCATAACCCTTTAAAACAGATGAGAATTGATAGCTCCATTTGACAAAATTATCTTCTTGCAACTTTACAGTAATCAGTCCAAGTAACCCTTCAATCTTGACAAAATTTGCAGCCATTGTAACGCACGGAGTAATAGACAAAAAACTACTTCTGAAACTTGATTATCAAAGAACAAAATAGTATACTAATGGCTTTGGCCTTTCTATGAAGTGACACAATTACAATCTTTCAACTTTTCAATGTATCAACCTTCCAATCTTTATCAAACAATCAGACTTCGAACATCAAACTTTCTTAAGCAAACAACTATCAGATTCAAACAATTGGCATCGGCCTTCATATCACTTGTACATTTCACTGAGGCAATATATCAAACACATCATATGCAACAAATTTCAAGCACCAATATGAATCAAAGATCGAGAATACCAGCAACCCAGAAATGAAAATGAATTCATCAGCAAGAACCCCGAAATCTTAGTTGTAACAACGCCCTCAGAGTATGCAGCTTCAGCGGAAAACACCAAACAGATCGTCCTGAGCGATTGATACCATGTTAACAGAACTAAGGAATGGTTCTATGAAGAACAACAAACTGAAGAATGAATGCGAAAAGAGAGAGAGAAAGAATGAAAAATATTCTGTGTATTGATCTTTAGAGAGAGAATGAATTATTACAAACTGTGTTGTATTTCAGACTTTATACACGGGATCTCATCTTAGCTAGGAAGCTATCTCACTAACTAACTAACTGACTTTCTATTTGAGCTGGCAGCTATCTAACCATTGAAAAACTGACTTGATCTATCATGCCATTCTAGCCGTTGGATCTCTTATCAGCAGGCCCTCCCAAGGCCGTACTTTGAAAGTAGTGGGTTTAGGAAACCACGGGTCCTCTCTAATATTGATACAAGTTCCATTACCAACCCGCCACCGAATACCATAATCTAGCACCTTACGTGCTTCAACGATACCCTTCCAACCCCAAGACGTTATCCTCCCACCACTCGCCTCCTTAAATGTCTTTCCTGGAAAATATTTGTCTCTCAACACTCTAGCTAGGAGAAACTCCAGGTTATGGATCAGTCACCACCTGATCTTTGGCAGAAGGGCAAGATTAAAGCATTGAATATCTTTAAAACCCAAACCACCATATCGCTTTTGCTTCATTAACTGTTCCCAAGAAACCCAGTGAACACCCTTCCAATAATCGTTTCCCCTACACCAATAATTCCTATTAGCTTTCTCTATGTCTCTGCATACCCCAATAGGTAACTTGAAACATCCCATGGCATGATTTGGCATAGCCATGGCCACTGCCTTTATAAGGATTTCCTTCCCCACTTGAGATAGGAGCTGCTCTGCCTATCCCCGCCACACATGTCTCAATCCTTTCATGCACCTCCTTAAAGACTTTTTTTTTTAATGATCAAAATCTGCTTGTAGTCCTAAGTACTTCCCAAAGCCTTCATTTCTTTGAATATTCAAAGTTCGTTCAATTTTTTTCTTATTTCGTTTCGTAGCCTTGGAACCAAAGAAAATCGAGCTTTTTAACATATTAATTTCCTGACCTGACCCGGATGCATAAACCTTCAACACATCCACCACACCTTGCGCTTCCTCAACTGTTGCATTACAAAACAACTTTGAGTCATCCGCCAAAAAAAAAAAATTATATCGGCACCCCATTAGGTGTCACCCTGAATCCATGTAGAGCTCATCTCTCCATACCATTCTGAAGTCAAGAAGAGAACCCTTCGGTACAGAGAAGAAATAAGTACGGAGATAATGGATCCCCCTGCCTCAGCCCCCTCTTCGGCAAAATATACCCCATTAGGTTTCCATTCACTAAAATACTAAAGGAAGCAGTGGAAGTGCATTCCTTTACCCACCTACAAAACATCAGCACAAAACCCAATTTAGCCATCATAGCTAATAGGAACTCCCATTCTACAGGATCATATGCCTTCGTCATATCCAATTTTATTGCCATACCCGTCTGGTCCTCCTTTGTTTGATGCATAAGGGAATGCAAGATCTCATGCACAACTAGGATATTATCCTGAATATGCTTCCCAACCACAAAAGCCGATTGATTGTCACTTATCACCTTCGGCATCAAACTTTTAAATCTATTTGTAAGAAACTTAGCGAGGACCTTATAGCTTGTGTTGCATAAAGCACTAGGCCGATACCGCGTCATGTTCTTCGGACATGTCACCTTTGGAATGAGTACCAAATCTGTATGATTTAGTTTCTGTAAAACCATGTCGGAATGCCAGAAAGCCTTGACAATATTCACCATATCCTTCCCCACCACCTCCCAATGGTCCTGATAAAAGCTACCGGAGAACCCATCTAGTCTTGGAGCTATCGTAGGAGGAATTTGAAATGCCGCCTCCTGTATTTCTCTATCCGTCACTGGAGCCGTCAGAAACATATTGTCCTCGTGTGTCACCCGATTATCCAAACAACTCATAATCTCCTCAATTTGAATCGGCCAACTAGACTGAAATAAGTATGAAAAATAGGACACCTCAATCGAACATATTTTGGTTTCACTCTCACGCCACACCCCATGCGAATCCTTCAACCCCTAGATCTGGTTAAACCTCTGCCATTTCATTGTTTGCGCATGAAAAAACTTTGTATTATTGTCTCCCTCATTGTACCTTTGGATCCTCTGTTAGAATATGAGCATGAGTATGAATTGGTAAACTTGGTTGTAGGATTAGAGATTGAGTAGGAAGTCTTGTTGGGAATGGATTTGTAAATCCATGTTGTAACTGGACTGCTATTTAGGATAAATTAGTATTCTATATAGATTTTAATAGGGGAATCCTTATAGAATTTGGCTAAGATTGTATAGTATATATATGGTGGCCTCTGCTCTTGCAGTGTGTACTCAATATAAGAGTAAGACCTATTACTAGTTGAGAGTCTCGTTCACTGAAGAGAGGAGAAGATGCACCACGACTTTGCTGCAGAAATCAGACATGGCAGTAGCTTCGAACTCTTCTGCAGGTATGTTTTCTCTCTGTGCATTGCTTTATGGTTTATGGTTCTGTGTTTTAATCACGGTAACTTGCTTTGCATGATCATGGTGTTGTGTTTATGCTAACACCCTCGACGTCACTCGCCAAAAAGTCTCTTCTTCCTTATGCGCTTTCCTAAGCTCCATCTCCTTTAGGTGCACCTCATTCATGGCAAATCCATTTGACTTATATGCCATCCTAATCTCTCATTTCAATTGGTCAATAGCTTTCTAGTTCCTGCTTCTCCCTTTATACCAAACCTTAAGACTCCGCCTAAGAGTTTTCAGTTTTTCGCAAAACCGAAAAGCATGTTAACCACCATAATTGTCACGTCATTCCCCAACCACCAAGTCACGACATTCAACTAGCTTTCCCCATCATGCATCATACGTGAATCTTCTTTCCCTCCAAGCCCTCATCTTCTCCGTGGAAAGAACAAGCATTGCGTGATCGGATCCTTCTAACACCACATGCAGGATTTTAGTACCCAGATAAAGATCATGCCACCCGATGCTCGCCAACCCACGATCGAGCCTTTGTTCAATTGGCTTAGACTCTCTATTATTCCTCCAAGTAAACGGATAACCTTCGTAGCCCAGGTCTATAAGTTCGTTCTGTGCCACAAACTCTTTAAAGTCCCTTATACTAGCCGCTGTTATGTAGTTCCCACCTTATTTTTCTTTGTTGCTCAGTATGTCATTAAAATCCTCTCTCAGGAGGTACCTATCACTTTCATTCTCTGTCTGTTTACTTAGCATCATCCATTGGTCCCGCCGTTTTTTCTCATTAGTACTAGCATAAATAGCAAATAAACACCAATAACATTGTTTACTATCATTTCATATTTTAACGTCAATCACATATTTTAACGTCAATCACAAAGTCCGCGTATTTCACCAAAAGCACTTGTGAATCATCTTTCCAAAACAAGCACAAACCACCACCAATCCCTCTAGGTTCCACTGCATGCATTGTAATATCCCTCGTTTAAATTAAGAGTGAAGTGTGATTATAATTGTTTTTATACAAAATTTTAGTCTACTTAGTGTTTATTTTGTTTAATAGCTTTTAATAATATACTTTTTATTTATTAGATTTCCTATTATTGTTTAAAAAAAAAATAATAATAATGATAATAATAATAAAATAATATTCTACAAAAGAAAGGAAAGGACCATCCTTTCATACCTTTCCTTTCTGTACGATGGAAACAAGGAAGTAGGGAGGAGGTGGCCTTCCATACCTTTAGGAAAAAAAAAATCTTCTTTCTTCATATCCAAAAATCAGATAGAGATTAGGACACCTTGTGATAGGTCGACCTTTGATTGATCAAAGGAGTGTGTCATAGATAGTTGTTCATCTCCTATTTCACCAAGGAGTGTGTTCAGCGGAGGGTGAACGGAGAAGAGACACAGAGGTCTATAAGCAGGAGGTGGACGACCTAGGAAGCTAGGTTTTTATCAGGACTCTGATAGGAGTTAGTAGGATTAGAGAAACTATAAAAGGGGTTGCAGAGAAGTGGGAAAGCATCAGAAATCAAAAAGGGGTAGAGAAATTGAGAGTTAGAGAACGTGATTGTGAAGGAAGGATTCAGAGATTTGAAGGGTTCTTCAGAGAAGCAAAATTAATCGAATTCAAGGTAGGGGGTTCTGGGAAACCTTCTATATATATATATATATATATATATATATATGAATTTAAATATTTCTTACTTAAGTATATATACAAGTTTGATATACATGTTTCTATTGGATATTTGAGTATAATGAATGTTCGAAATGAAATTTGGGTCCATGATGTGGGAGTAAAGTGGGATTGTTGGAAAGAACTTCGGGAATCTAAGGTGGTGACTATTAGTTTTGTGTAGTTGAGCCAAACTCTTAGTAGGTACCAGGTCTCAGGCGAGCCCACAGTGCACAGATTCTTTAAGGGTAATTCGGGACTGGAGACGAAGAGTTTAGGCAAGATGACTAACAAAAAGGGGAGTTCGGGGATGTTTAGGGATGGGGGTTAGTTCATATATTTAAACACTCGGGATCAAATGGTATAAGTACGGAATGGGACGTACAAGGTCTGGGTGTTTAGTTATGTGGATTAACGGGTATAATTAAGGCATTTGCATTGCATACTTATGCACCATTCTGATTTTGGTTTTAATTCTGCTATCATAATTATACTTTATTATTTTAGAAATGAAGGTATTGATAGGAGCATATTTATGCGACTTAGTTGGCTTGTTCTTGTGCATTTATGTCGTGTTTCCTTAGTTATTTTAATGTTTAAAGTAATTTTCGTGTGTTTTCAGACTCTAAGTACAAAGTATGCAAGAAGATGCATTTTGGAGGCCTTTGGAGCATGTTTCGGGCTTGGAATGGATAGCAAATGCATGGGCCAAGTGGATGGACGAATTTGAGAACTAAAGAGGCCAAGAATATGAAGAATTATGGTCCAAAAGATGAAGAAAACAGCCCAAAAATCTGTCACCCCAACTTGCATTCCTTGCCATGCAAACCACATAGAATTCCCTTTGGATTCCATGCCATGCTTGATCACTCTTGTCCCCTACATAATTTCTAATTTCATGCTTCAATTCATTTAATTATTACACTCAATTGCTTGATACCTCTTGTTCCCTTCACTCATTAGATTTTAGACAACATTTACATCCATTACATGCACCAATTGATGCTCCATCATTCACATTTGGAATCCCATGCCTTGTGTACCACATGTTGCTGCACCTTTGACCCATTTATTGACACATTTTCACCTCCCTTTCCATCTCTATGCAATGTACACAATCATTCATGCCCCCTAGCTACAAGACCACTCCATTTTACCCTTCACACTTTGCATCATCACTTCATTTTCACCCTTGGACCATTGCACACCACACACACAAATTGCCATGCATTTCATCCTTAACCTAACCTGATTTTCTAAGGTTTTTGGGGCCTATAAATACATGTTTACACCCCTTGGCCAAAGAACAATCCCCCATATTCATCATTTTATCACAGAAATTCGTCCATACACACCCTAGGAAGCAAAACACCCCAAAAACACCATTCTAGTGCCTAGAAAACATAACAGCCACTCCACCTTCTTCCACCCTCTTTGCCTAGTTCTCCACCACCTTCCAACCATCAAACACTCTTCCACACTCACCCTAAACCCCTCCATATCATTCCCCATCCATTCTACACCATAAATCCACCCAAAAATCTGTCCACAAGCTTCATGCCGCAACAAGGAGGAAGGGAGATCCATTGATGCACTTGCTTTCCAAGTTGGAGCATTTTAGGTGTTTTCTTTCCTTTGATTTTGATGTCTAATTTTATGTATCTTTGTATTGCAAGAATGAGGAACTAAACCCCCTTAGTTGGGGGGTGATTCGAAACCATGTACATGCTTGCAATATGATTTGATTACATTCAGTTGTTATTTCATAAGTTGCGGATTCAATTCGTTCATCTACTTGATTGATAACTTATTTGTGTATGTTGATTGAGAGTGCACGCTTAGTTTTCATGCATGAATATGATGCTAGATTATGAGGGAGTTTCACCTAATAGTTACAATCTTATAATCACAAGTAGTGAAGGTCGCTTGAAAACGATCGCGTTGAATGAATTCTTGGCACTAGTTTCATGCTCATCATAGTAACGAATGCCTCGTCAACACTTATAGTTCTCATTGTGCTTCATGATTCTTGATTGTATCTTTATTGTGCTCATCACGTAAGGAACCTTTGAGGAATGCTTTGAATTGTTGTATGCGCTTTTCCATCCAATTCATTAACTTAAGGAGAACTTGAAGGTTAATTTAAGCGTATCTAATTAACTTGGGGTGTTGAGTTTCATAATTTATTGAAAGAACAACTGAAAATCATTTTGTTTGCAAGTGTGTCATGTGTGGAGAAGAACCTCCTAACTAGCCTTTTATCCATCATTTTCATCCAAAAACGTTTTACAATCTGTTTTGTTTTAAAGTTTCTGTTTTGTTTTCAATTTTCGTCCAAAACAAATCCCCCTTTATTTTGAAGTCTTAGATTAGTTAGAAAGTGTTTTGATTTGTGTTTCTAAGTGTTTTGATTCAAGTTTTCATCCAACTTTGTCCAAGTTCTTGTTAGGTTCTCAAAACTGCCCAGAAAGTGGTTTTTAGGCAGTTTTGAGTCATTAGGTTGCTGTTTTGAGTTTTATGTTTGTTTAAGTATTTTAAAGTATAGTTTTGCATTCTTTGAGTCTAGTTTAGTGTTTTAAATTTTGTTTTTATGTTTTTAAGTCAGTTTTCAAGGGTTTAGCAATCCCTCCTAATCCCCGGCCTAGAACGATCCCTACTTACATACTTTACTACATTTGATAAAAAGAGGGTTTAATTTTGTGTGTTAACTTATTTTACGCATCAGGTATATGCCCCTACTGAGCTTTTTAAGCTCACCCTAATGAAATTTTGCAGGTACAGAACCAGAAACCTAAAAGTCTACTTGCTGTCTGTTGTGTAATTATGTAGGAGAAATAAAAAGATGAGCTTGTTGGCTTTTGCTCTCTTGTTTGAATAAAGAACTACTTTTGTGTGAACTTTCAGTAGTTCATAAGTTGTAAATTTGGCTGAAACTTTCAATAATGAATCTGTTATTCAGTTAATTTTATTCCAAGCGAGTTATACATGCTTTTATTTCATGTCACATTCTTAATTATATTAGTTAAGCTTATAATTAAGGTGTGATTCACGTTCTAAACCAAGGTTTACGTTAATCCTTGGGTTGGGGCATGACATGCATAAACTCCCATAATGCCTACTTTTATTCTTTGTTTCTAGCAAGATCACTATGTAGGGGTTATGGAGCCTATTTTGCTCCAACAATTTGTTAACTATCAGGTCACCCCCAATACCCTGACAGTTCCATGCTATTAGATTCATGGGGACTTGGGAGACCCCTCAAGGCTGGTCTCCTCCGCCTCAGTAATATCATTGGACGATCGACGTCTAATGCTCCTGGACTTCGTTGCCATTACATCTTCGAACCCTTCTACCTCTATTAATACCTGCTTATTTGCCTTTCTCTCCTGAGAGATGGCCTCAATAATTGGTCCCAAATTAAAAAGATCAGAATCTTGGGTTCCAAACAT
The DNA here is from genome assembly GCF_916048215.2 of Malus sylvestris. Classification (NCBI taxonomy): domain Eukaryota; kingdom Viridiplantae; phylum Streptophyta; class Magnoliopsida; order Rosales; family Rosaceae; genus Malus; species Malus sylvestris. The sequence goes on along the minus strand of NC_062264.1, from coordinate 32,622,889 downwards.
CGAAACCAACTCCTGAGCCTCAGGTAGCTCCTCCCTCACTCTATTCAACTTTTCCATAGGAACATGAATAGCCCTCTTATCACCAGTTATTAGATCATCTTCCATCGGCATGAGATTTAGGTCAATCACCACACCAAATTTCTCGGGCACCAACACTTTTGTAATTCCTTTCTCCACCTCCTCTAAACTAAGTAGCACCACATTTCAACCCCCAGCGCCACCGTTCCTCCCAGCCTAATCAACCTCTCATCGAAGGCTTTCTCCCTTGCCATTCTCTCCTATCCCTCTCGCTTTTTTCTTGCCCGAATCTTTTCCGTTAGTGTTAACCTTGTACTTTCTGTCTCATTAACAAATTTCTTTTTCACTGGCAAGCTTGTTGTATCTACCATTTCACCATCCCCATCAACCTCCACCTTCCCATCACCACTTCAACTAACCCCTCGATGATATTCATGGCAATGGACGCCACTCACACTACTAGAAAACCAGTTATTAGTGGCGTTTTGAAAACCGACAAAAAACATATATTATTGTCGGATTTTAAGCAAAATCCGACAGAAAATGGATGCAGTGGCGGATATAATAAGCGACAGAATTGTTTGCGTCAGGAAATTAATTTTCCGACAGAAACTACTCTAAAACCGACAGAAATTGTGTCGGATATAACCGACAGAAATATTTCTGTCGGATAAAACCGACAGAAAATCATTAAACCATCCGACAGAAATTAATTAAAAATGAATAAATAAAACCATTTACTGTCGGCTAAAACCGACAAAAATTAATTAAAAATAATAAATAAAATCATTTACTGTCGGATAAAACCGACAGGACTTATATTAATAATAAAAAAAATAAAATCACTTTCTGCATTTTCCATATCCCCGCATTCACCATCCAACCTCGCCGGAGCTCGATCTCACCGGTGACTGTCAGGGAGGGTCATGATCATCCTTTCTAGGCTATAACAAATTAACAATATAGATAAGAGAAGCTTGCTAATATTCGTTCTAAATCCTCAACCTAAGTCTTCGTATGGTTGCAATCAGGGAAAGAAAATCACAATGACAGACAAGATATCGCAAAATTATCGCAGGTAGAAATCTTAGAAGTTAAAGAAACGAGCGATAATGTAATCCATCACCCAACTGCGGTTGCATTTGGATTTTATACAGATACATTCTTGGCCAAACAAAATCGGAAAAAATGGTTGTATCAAGTACCCTTATTCATGTCAAGCACATCATTTCATTATGTGAGGAGACTAGACAAACATCCATGCTAACATGAACAACATCTCTTCAGTTCGAGGAGAGGAACAAAATAACACAGATTTCCAGAATCCCGTAAGCCTGCAAGAAGCCAAAACAAGCTAAGAGTCGTTGATACAATATAAACACGAAAACAATAAGCAAGCAACGCCAAACCTAAGTACATAACCTGAGAAACCAAAGGATATAAAATATGCAAACACAATGACAGGAACCAAGGAGCTGAAGGAATATTGTTGATTTCCAAGGCAGCAATAACAGCTAGCACTAAACTGATCGATGGATTGGAGAGAGCACCTGCATAGCTGCGCAACCAAAATAGCAAATCCAATGTTTAATAATTTCAGATGAGAAGCCATTCATGTACCTTTCGAATAGGAAGGATGCAGCAGAACCCATACCTCTAACTCCTATGTCCCTTCCTCACTCTCTCTCTGTACCCGTTCCGTTCCCCTCAACCCTAACCCCATACTTTTCCCCATCTCTCTCTCTCTCTCTCTCTCTCTCTCTCTCCCCGCAACCAACGTCAGTGGACAGAACCCACCCCTCACCCCCCCTCTCTCTAGCTCCTACCCTTCCCATTAACCCTCCGTCCACGCCCAACCCTTCCCATCAACCCTCTGTCCACGCCCTCTACAGTGTGTGTGGAATTGTTGGTTGGAATAGGTTGCAAGTGTTCGAACAGAATAGAAAAGAAGAGAGGAGAAGGAGAAGGAAATGAGGACAGGAGAATAAGGGAAAGGGGGAAGCAGGAAGCATCGGCGCAAGGAAGATGGATGGGTTTTAAAAATTTAGGTTATTTTATTTACTGTCGGTTAAAACCGACAGAAACATTTTTTAAAAATAAAAACTGACAGAAAAATTCCATTACTGTCGGTTATAACCGACAGACAAAAAAATGGCGGCAAACTTCCTTCCGAAAATTTTAAAATTTTCCCTCAAAATTTTAATTTCCCCCCAAATTTTGTTACAATTTAAAAAAATAAAATAATAATTGTTTGGTTTAATAAATAAATAAATAATATGTATTTAAATAGAATATGTTTTTAAAAATTAAATAAATAATTGTTTGGTTTAATAGATAATTTTTACACTTTTGGTTTAATAGAGAATAATGCATGTAAAATATGCGATAAAATGTCATCACACAAACTAAATATTGTCTAATCAATACTTGAAAAACATAAATAAATATTGTCTAATGAATAAATTTGATATTCGATTTAAAATATTTACACTTATACTTAATGGAAGTATAACATTAACTCTAAGTGTTTATTTAATCTACCGTTTTGATGGGATACGCATTCTACGAAGCGTTTTTCAACGATCCAACCGTCAAACTTGTTTGTACACACTTCGAGATCGCATACGTAAAAAATCACAAAAAACAAACATTAAGAGATTAGGTAACAAAAGAAAAGATTTCAACGGTTATAAACGAAAAATCACAAATTAACGGTTACTTTAGCTCCGATTTTGATGATTTTTTACAGCAACACTCATCGACCCTATAAGAATGCATTGAACGAATTCGATCTTCAATTTAAAATATTTACACTACTGGAAATCTTATTTTATACTTAATGGAAGTATAACATTAACTCTAAGTGTTTGTTTAATCTACCGTTTTGATGCAATACGCATTCTACAAAGCGTTTTTCAACGATCTAACCGTCAAACTTGTTTGTACACACTTCGAGATCGCATACGTAAAAAATCAAAAAAAAACTGTAGACATCGAAATTTCGGTAAATAAATGTTGACCGATAAATCAAAGTGTCAACGCTCATGTATTACATAAATTTTACACGTAGCGTGTGACTCAACGAAAATTGAAATGAGTTGGAAAAGTCATCAAATAGGAAACGTGTCAACACCTGACAGAAACGACTTATTTCATCTGAGATATTATATTCAAAATTAGGCCTTGGAAAATTCTATAAATACAAGCCCATTTCATTCATTTGATCAACCAATTCATATTACACCTTGAAGCTTTGAAGCTCTGAAACTCCGAAGCTCTTAAGCATCTAGGTACCCGAAGAATCAAGAAAGTGTTCTTCGTTCTTCGTTCATCGTTCTTCCAAGATCAAGCCCCAACGGCCCTTTGGATCAACAATCATCCACCAATTCAAGATCAAGCCCCGACGGCCCTTGAAGAAAGTGTTATTCGTTCTTCGTTCTTCGTTCTTCGTTCATCGCTCTTTCAAGATCAAGCCCCGACGGCCCTTGAAGAAAGCACCATCATTCATCATCCGTTCATCCAAGATCAAGCCCCAACGGCCCTTTGGATCAACAAAAGATCAAGCCCCAACGGCCCTTTGGATCAACAAACGTCGACAAATCCACACATCCAACCATTCTTCAAGATCAAGCCCAAAAGCCCTTGAAGATCCGCTCATCACCGTTATTCAAGATCAAGCCTCAAACGGCCCTTGAAGAAACATTCATCCTCAAGATCAAGCTCCAACGGCTCCTTGAAGATCCGCTCAAATCCACCTTCAAAGATCAAGCCCACGGCCATTTGAAGAAACTTCCAACTGTTCATCCAAGATCAAGCCTTGACGGCCCTTGGATCAACGAAACACCCACAAATCAACACCTTACGGAGATCGAATCAGAGGATCAAGTTAGAGAGAGATTGTAACCCAAAATCATCAAATACAAATATTTGTTTGTGCACGTTGTTCTTGTCTCTTTCGTTCCAGGAATTTTCCGTGTTCACAAATTGGCACGCCCAGTGGGACAATCTCTACCTCTTATCTCTTTCTCCGTTCAAGGAATCCAAGCACACCTCAAAGTCAATGGCATCAAGCAAGGGACAAGCCGTTCTTGCAACCACGGAGGGAAGGATCCTAAGCACTTCTGCCGCAAACGGACAATCCATTGGCGCCACAACCGCTCCTCAACATGCCACTTCAAAATTGGTACCGCTAAAAGAGCAAGGGGAGCATCCAAGGTGTGAGTATGTCATCAACCTGACCTCGCTGGGGGCACCGAAGCATGATGTTGGGGCACACAAGATGACATCCCAAAGCAGCCAACGACGTTCTTCATCAGCATCCTGGATGTCTAAAGGAAAGTCACGTCTATTGGTCGCACAAGTCATGACTATCGGCGTTACCTCCGTTGAAGAACAACTGGCTCAAATGAATGAAGCGATCACAAGGCTAACACGGATTGTTGAAGAAAAAGACTTGCAAATCGCTGCACTCATCAGCCGACTGGAGCCACAGGACGACGAGAACCCCGACCCAAAGAATGATCCACTAAAGAGAAGAGATGACGAAAAAGATGAGCCTCAGGTGGAGAAAAACGATGTGAAGCCGAAGCCAGACCAAGCAGCGGCACTCATGGGATCTCTTTCTATCCAGCAGCTGCAAGAGATGATCACCAACACCATCAAGGCACAATACGAAGGGAGCTCATATACCTCCGGGTTGTACTCAAAGCCGTATTCAAATAAGATCGACGCCTTAAGGATGCCGAGGGGTTATCAACCACCAAAGTTCATGCAATTTGATGGAAAGGGAAACCCGAAACAGCACGTTGCCCACTTCGTTGAAACTTGCAACAACGCAGGAACCGAAAGGGATTACCTCGCCAAGCAGTTTGTGCGCTCGCTGAAATGAAACGCCTATGAGTGGTACATAGACCTAGAGCCTGAGTCCATCAACAGCTGGGAGCAATTAGAGCGGGAATTCCTCAACCGCTTCTACAGCACCCGCCGCACTGTGAGCATGCTAGAGCTAACGAGCACAAAGCAGTGGAAGGACGAGCCAATCATTGACTACATCAACAGATGGCGCACTCTAAGCCTCGACTGTAAATACAGGCTCTCGGAAACCTCTTCAATCGAGATGTGCATCCAAGGTATGCAATGGGGTTTGCAATACATCCTTCAAGGCATTAAACCACGGACTTTCGAGGAATTGGCCACTCGCACCCATGACATGGAGTTGAGCATCGCCCATCATGGGAAGAAAGAACCGATCGCCAACTACAAGAACGACAAAGTTCTTGGGCCAAAGTTGGAGAAGACTGCATGGAAACCCACCAAGGAAGCAATGACGGTCAACACAGCTCCCGTCAAAATCCCTACACGAGGCAAGGCGATTCAAACCGAAGCTTTTCGTGATCAAGAGATGCGTAGACGCACTTTGAAGGAGCTTGAGGAGAGGACTTATCCATTCCCCGACTTTGATGTGGTTGCTATGTTAGAAGACTTGCTGGAAAAGAAGGTGATCGGTTTGCCTGAGTGCAAACGGCCAGAAGAGATGAATCGCACTGACAGTCCAAGGTACTGTAAATTCCACCGCTTCATCAGTCATCCAACAGAAAAGTGCTTCGTACTGAAAGATCTCATCCTGAAGCTAGCACAGCAAGGGGAGATCGAGCTTGACCTCAAAGACACGGTTGCGGCACACACTACTACTATCGTGTTTGAATCACTCGATCCTGTGCATCTCCGAAGCATGCATGACCATTCTCGTCAATGTTCAAGTCACATGGCACCTCCTACACAACCATCACCGGGGGCAAGCAACCAAGATGCATCTACTGGTGATAAGAAAGGGTGGACATCGGTGACCTACAAAAAAAATGAGGAAGCCAAGACCACAAGCCACAAGGCCAAAAGAGGAGCCTAAACCCGCCCCTAGAACTTTAGTCTTCGAAAGGCTGAATTATTCAAAACCTAGAATTGCAGCACTTGATCGCATCAGTGGTCGAGACCAAAATTCCGTCTTCAAAAGGCTTGAGACGCCAACACCGCAAAGATCAGTCTTTGAAAGGTTATCAAAACCCAAGAAACAAAGCGGCACAGCTAGATCTCCTCCGCAACGGTCGGCTTTGGACAGACTTGAAGAAACTAAGAAGCCTTCTAGAAACAGGAAGACAACGCCAAAGGGAGAGAAGCTCGACAGTCTAGCAGGAAAAGACGATGTTCAAAGCTTGATTCCTTCAAGGATGAAGCGCCAAGCAACTTTGGAAGTCGACACAAAAGGACCACTGAAGGTAAGGAGGCGCACCATCATCTACACCGGCCAATCTTCACGGCAACAAACCCAAGAAGGCCACACTGAAGAGAAGGCCCAAGAAGACAAAGAAGACGAAATCCTGGAAAAAGACGTCACTTCCGGCTCTGTCAACTCAAAATTTTCACCTCAATCACTGGGGGCATGCTCCAAAAACATGCCAGTCAAGCCGAGTGAAGTTGAAGGATGAACTTATGTCACTCTGAAGAAATTGCACAAGAAGCATATGTCTTCTCCACAAGCTCACCAATGGGAAAGGGGGAAAAACAGTTCATGTTCACCTCTAGAACAATGTGAAAGTGTTGGAGATAATGAAACTTTGACACGAAGATCATCTATCCCCATCACGATGCGTGACATCTTCCCAGAAGACTTCTTCAACTACTCAGTCAAGGCTCCTTGCTACGAAGATTGCGAGGAACGACTCTCTCAGATCGCTTGACGAACCATGCTCCTTGTTCGCACGAGCCTAAACTGCACGAACCAAAGCTCCTTGTCTGTAAGAGCCTAAACTGCAAGACACAAGGCTCCTCGCCTGCACGAGCCTAAACTGCATGGCACAACGCTCCTGGTCTGCACGAGCATAAAAGGCAACATCAACGCTCCTGGTCTGCACGAGCATAAAAGGCAACACGAAATCGCTTCTTGCCTGCATGAGCTGAAACTGCAAATGGCACAAAAAAAAAGAAAATCCAAAAAAAATATGTATTTGAACTACGTTACGACTTGATCTCTTCTTTGGAGGGGTACGTAGGCAGCTTGAATATTCAAAATTTCGAGTTCAGTCACATCAAAATATAAATAAATGTTTTATTAAAAAAAGTCAATTTTATTACAAAGGTAACAATAAATAGTTCTTTGTAATTTCAAAAAATAATAATAATAATAGATAAATAAGGTGTGTGTGTGTGTATATATATATATATATATGTTCTTCTTCTTCAAAAAAAAAAAAAAAAAGAGGTTTGATTAAAGTTTCATTGATGAGGGTCAATTTCATTGCAAATTTATTTTGTTTAAAAATAAAAAAAATAAAAAAAATCAAGACTAGCAGGTGGACCTCAAGGCCCGAGACATAAACTCTTGTACATTGGGCTTTGGCGATGGCCTCCATTCCACCACTTCAATCCTCAAAGTTCCAGAAAAGCAGAGACCCAAATCCAGTCCTAGGCCCAGCTTTCAAATGCACTAACCGCAAGTCTACTGTCTCTATCCCAGGGTTAGGGTTCGGAGATCAAATCGACGGGGCAGCAATCGTGCTTCGTGGCGCGCGGTGTGATGGTCCTTGCAAAGCTTTATCGTCGGCCCCAACGGCGGCGGCAAAATCACCCTCTCCCGCAGCACCCGCTACATCTCCTGCGTCCGAGCCCGCTGTTCCAGCTCCCCGATTTCCTCCAGAGCGTTAATCTCAACTCCGAGCCAGTTCGATCGAGAGGGAGAGGGACATGGCTGACGACCTGTTTGAAGGCCTCCCTCCGCCATCTGCAAACGCTCCTCCTCCTCCTTCTCCTGAAATCCAACTCCGGCAACAGCCGCCTGAACCACACACCAAAATAGAGCGATCATGGAGACGGTGGTCGGCAACCTTTGCTCCCCGTTTCTTCTGAGTCAACTCGGTAATTCAAGGCCTTGTCTTCTCAAGCTCAGGACTTCTGCTGCTTCACGGGTTTTCAAGTGCTGTTTCGCGGCGGCAATCAAAGTTCGAGCTGCTGCTTCGGGTGCCGTCGTCGAAGTCGAGCCAACCGAACCAATTGTGGTGCAAAATGGTGGCATCAGCAGCAACAACATTTTAGCTTGTCCGATATGCTACGATCCATTTTCAAGTTCCGGTGATCCGGGCTTATCTGTTGAGTCTGCTTCTGGGTCTAGTTTTCAATGTGGCACTTGTAAGAAGACATACTTTGGCAACGAAACACATATTGACCTGACAACAGCAAGCGGCACCAAGGACTATGGTGAATCAATGCCCGTTACCACAGAAATATTTAGGACTCCATTGGTATCGTACCTCTATGAGAGGGGCTGGCGTCAAAGCTTTACTGTATGGGGTGGATTTCCTGGCCCAGAGAAAGAGTTTGAGTTGATTAAGGATTTCTTAAAGCCAGTCTTGGGTGGTGGAAATATCATTGATGCAAGTTGTGGGAGTGGGATGTTTTCTAGACTTTTCGCTAAGAGTGGATTGTTTTCTCTTGTTGTTGCTTTGGACTACTCGGAGAACATGTTGAAGGAGTGTTATGGATTCATTCAGCAGGAGGAGAACTTCCCCAAAGAGAACATGATCCTGGTCAGAGCTGATATTTCTCGGCTTCCGTTTGCTACTGGTTCTGTGGATGCAGTGCATGCTGGTGCTGCCATACATTGTTGGCCTTCACCATCAACAGCTGTTGCTGAAATTAGTCGAGTCCTGCGACCTGGGGGGGTGTTTGTTGCATCTACTTACATACTCGATGGGCCTTTTTCGCTCATCCCATTTCTAAGGAACATAACACAGAGAACAAAGCAAATAGCGGGCAGCGAATCTCCCATCAACTTGTATAACTCTGCATGCCCATCGGACGCAGAGGCAGGCGTACTCTTAAAATCACCAGTTAGTTCCAAGAGTCCGAAACACAGGCCTTCAAAGTCAACTTCCTCATCTACGTCTTCTACCCCAACAGACAAGAAAAAATTTTGGGGACACTAACTTGGTCGGTTGGGTGAAGATGAAGGTCTGAGATAGACGGGAAAGGTGATGCCGCTGTCACTGACGCCGATGCGGCGGTGAAGGTGGAGAGGCCAGCTGGAGTCGAAAAGCTCGAGAATGGTGGTTGCGACGATTGGAGGTTGATGGCGCTCTCTTTGGGCAGAGAGGAAAGACGAGGACGGCGGCGTGGAGCAAGTTTGTCTTTAGGGGAGCCCTGGGAATTAACGAGGTGGGGTCCGTTGGCTGTGCTCGGTGGTTGTGCTCCGTAGCTGTGCTCGGTGGCTGTGCTCACTTTCTCTTTCTGCCCATCAGCTTCAGCGGCATGTACAGCCCCTCATCCTCCGTCTCTTGCCTCGCATTTTCTGCCAAACAACCATCTTCTCGGCCTCCTTGCTCCGCTCCCTGCAAATTCCCCATCCCGTCATCCAAATTTATACAAACAAAAAATAATAAAAAAATATATATGGTGGAACACTGCACCATGATAAAAGAAAAAAATAAAATAAAATAAAATAATAAAAATGCATGGTGCGTCGGGCACCATATGAAAAAAAGGGGGAAGGGTGCATCTGGCACCATAATTAAAGGCAAAATATATATATATATATATATATATATATATAATAAAAAAATAATAATAATAAAATAAAATTAAAAAAAAATAATAATAATAATAAGTTTTTGATCTTTGGTGCGTCTGGCACCATGTGAAGAAAATGGGTGCACCATGATTAAAGAAAAAAACAATTTATATATATATACACACACATAAAAAATGAAATAAGGCTCATCTATTGATTTCTTTGAAAATTTACAAAAAAATGTACATTTTACATCAGTAAAAAAAAAAAAAAAAGTCAAATCAAATTTACAGGAGGGGATCTTCAAGGATGATCAGGTGGCGCCTTATCACTCGGCGAAACTCCAGGAAGAAGAGGAGCCGGAGGTTGATCATCTGGAGCTTCATTACGCGGTACAGCCCCAGAAGACGAAGGCAAATGCTGCTGGAACAAACCCACAAATCTCTGATAATCAAGTAAAATCTGACCATCAGATTCCTGCATCTGGTCAATCTTCCTCTTCATGTTTGTCGCATAGCTATGTGCGAGCTTATGCAACTGTTTATTCTCCTGCTTGAGCCCTCTAATCTCCTGTTTAAGACTCGTCACTTCCGCCGCCAATGATTCAACTTGACGGGTTCGAGCAAATAGGCGTTGGGCCATATTAGACACAGAACCTGCACACTGCACACTGAGAGCCAGAGAATCCTTAACAGCCAACTCATCAGACCATTTGGAAAGTAGTCTGTTATCTCTGGGAGTGACAAGGTTTCGGGCCACCACAGCAGCGGTCATATCATTCTTCACCACCGAATCCCCAACGGTAAGAGGACCAGTAGGGGATATGAAGGATGGGCGCCATATGTTGTCTGGAGAAGGCGGGATTGCCTCTTCACCAAGGTTCAAGTCAAAACGACGGTCGGAGGGTCCAGACATTTTCAAAGTGTTAAAGAAAGAAGAGATCGGACAAATCAAGATCTTAGAAGTGCAAGAAGGGAGTTTTCACAAGCGAAAATTCAAGTGTGCTTTGAAACGAACTGCATGCCTCTATAAAAAATCAGCACTTGACAAGCTCAAAATTCGAAGAGGCCATTCAAAAATCTAAGAGGCAAGCTCGGAAATCGGAGAAGCATCTTGCTTTTCCAGACCCGTCGGCACCCGTCACACGCAAACTCAGCTTTGCGGAAATCACGGGTAATTTGTCGAAGCGCCGATCCCAGATATCGAAGAGGCGCCAGTCTTTTTCAGCCGCGTTATCACCTGTCATATGCACACTCAACTTTGCGCAAATCACGGGCAATTTGTCGAAGATTTTCGGTGAAGGAGAAAGCACGTGAAAGTTTACTGTTCAATCACGCGTTAGTTGCCGACACAAGTGAAAGAATAGTACCTCTACAGGTATTAAGGGACCGCCTATAACTGTCCACCTTCACCTTCCATAGCAAGGCAGACATACAGAGCCTTTCTTCATCTCCAAAAATGCTTTCCCAACGAAACCTCTCGAGTTATTCAGTGTTCCTTATTCCTTGGGGTACCTCTGCAAGCCAATGACTCCAAAGAAAAAGTATCTCATATCACTAGGGTAGAAAGAAAGAGTATCTCATATCATGCGTTCTTCCTGTCCTTTCCTTTGTCCTTATTCATACCTGCAAAGACAAGGATAAAGAAAGCAATATGCCGGAACCTCCACTCAAACTCGGGTAAGGAACCGACTGCTTGGAACCCTTCCCTGATTGCCTACCTAGCACTGCTCTCGAGTACTCGTCTTCCACTGCTGCTGTACTTTCAAAGAAGCTGCCACATCTGCCTGGAGAACAAATAAGGCAAGTGAAAATGATACCTTGCAGCATGTGGAGACAAGGTGCAGAAGGAACAAGCAGAGAAGAATGCGGTCTGCACAGTCAACTCAGCAGAAGGAGTCCGAGCTGAAGAACTCGAGAAGCTGCCACATCTGCCTGAAGAAACAAACAGAGAAGAATGCAGTCTGCACAGTCAACTCAGCAGAAGGAGTCCGAGCTGAAGAACTCGAGAAGCTGCCACATCTGCCTGAAGAAACAAGCAGAGAAGAATGCAGCATGCACAGTCAACTCGGCAGAAAGAGTCTGAGATGAAGAACTCGATTTGACCCTCAAATTCTTGGGTCGACTTACTAGGCGTTGTGGGCTGCACGTGCCGATTCACCACCCTTGAATCAAATCCTTAAAGATCAAGTCACCAACTAGAAGAAGAGTTCATCAATCTTGAAGATCATACCGTTGACCAAACTGCTTATGTGTGAATTAGAAAGATTGAACAAAGAAATAGGTCGTCACCTTCACCTCGTGCCTGCTTGCCATATGTTCGAGTCAACCTTCAAGAATCAAGCCTCAACGGCCCTTGAAGAAGTTTCCAGCCAAATTCAAGATCAAGCCTCGACGGCCCTTGAGGAAATCACAAGTCCGATTCAAGATTAAGTGTCTACCACCCTTGAATCAAAACCTAGTTCAAGAATAAGCTGTGGAAAATCAACAATTGGAGGAAAATCCTCCAACCCAGTTCAAGATCAAAGCTGTGGAAAGTCAACAAGCGCAACAAAATACGTGCCGATTCACCCACTACCAAAGCCAAAGATCATCTACCACATGAAGCTCCTTGTGGTCCAATTTCAACCTTCGAGATCAAGCCTCAACGGCCCTTGAAGAAATTTCAAACAAAAGTTCAAAAACAAGCCTCAACGGCCCTAGAAGAAATCTCAAGCCCAATTCAAGATCAAGCCTCAACGGCCCTTGAAGAAATCTCCAGCCTAATTCAAGATCAAGCCTCGACGGCCCTTGGATCGACGTCTACAGTAAGGGACTTCAAAACGCATCTTCTACACGAGACAAGCACATGTACACGACGCGACTTGAAGTGGGGGCATTTGTAGACATCGAAATTTCGGTAAATAAATGTTGACCAATAAATCAAAGTGTCAACGCTCATGTATTACATAAATTTTACACGTAGCGTGTGACTCAACGAAAATTGAAATGAGTTGGAAAAGTCATCAAATAGGAAACGTGTCAACACCTGACAGAAACGACTTATTTCATCTGGGATATTATATTCAAAATTAGGCCTTGGAAAATTCTATAAATACAAGCCCATTTCATTCATTTGATCAACCAATTCATATTATACCTTGAAGCTCTGAAGCTCTCAAGCATCCAGGTTCCCGAAGAATCAAGAAAGTGTTCTTCGTTCTTCGTTCATCGTTCTTCCAAGATCAAGCCCCAACGGCCCTTTGGATCAACAATCATCCACCAATTCAAGATCAAGCCCCGACGACCCTTGAAGAAAGTGTTCTTCGTTCTCCGTTCTTCGTTCATCGCTCTTTCAAGATCAAGCCCCGACGGCCCTTGAAGAAAGCACCATCATTCATCATCCGTTCATCCAAGATCAAGCCCCAACGGTCCTTTGGATCAACAAACGTCGACAAATCCACACATCCAACCGTTCTTCAAGATCAAGCCCAAAAGCCCTTGAAGATCCGCTCATCACCGTTATTCAAGATCAAGCCTCAAATGGCCCTTGAAGAAACATTCATCCTCAAGATCAAGCTCCAACGGCTCCTTGAAGATCCGCTCAAATCCACCTTCAAAGATCAAGCCCACGGCCCTTTGAAGAAACTTCCAACTGTTCATCCAAGATCAAGCCTCGACGGCCCTTGGATCAACGAAACACCCACAAATCAACACCTTACGGAGATCGAATCAGATGATCAAATTAGAGAGAGATTGTAACCCAAAATCATCAAATACAAATATTTGTTTGTGCACGTTGTTCTTGTCTCTTTCGTTTCAGGAATTTTCCGTGTTCACAAAAACATTAAGAGATTAGGTAACAAAACAAAAGTTTTCAACGGTTATAAACGAAAAATCACAATTTAACGGTTACTTTAGCTCCGATTTTGATGATTTTTTACAGCTACACTCCTCGACCCTATAAGAATGCATTGAACGAATTCGATCTTCAATTTAAAATATTTACACTAGTGGATAAATCTTATTTTATACTTAATGGAAGTATAACATTAACTCTAAATGTTTGTTTAATCTACCGTTTTGATGCGATACGCATTCTACGAAGCGTTTTTCAACGATCCAACCGTCAAACTTGTTTGTACACACTCCGAGATCGTATATGTAAAAAAATCACAAAAAACAAACATTAAGAGATTAGGTAACAAAAGAAAAGTTTTCAACAGTTATAAACGAAAAATCACAATTTAACGGTTACTTTAGCTCCGATTTTGATGATTTTTTACAGCAACACTCCTCGACCCTATAAGAATGCATTGAACAAATTCGATCTTCAATTTAAAATATTTACACTAGTGGATAAATCTTATTTTATACTTAATGGAAGTATAACATTAACTCTAAGTGTTTGTTTAATCTACCGTTTTGATGCGATACGCATTCTACGAAGCGTTTTTCAACGATCCAACCATCAAACTTGTTTGTACACACTCCGAGATCGCATACGTAAAAAATCACAAAAAACAAACATTAAGAGATTAGGTAACAAAACAAAAGTTTTCAACGGTTATAAACGAAAAATCACAATTTAACGGTTACTTTAGCTCCGATTTTGATGATTTTTTACAGCCACACTCCTCGACCCTATAAGAATGCATTGAACGAATTCGATCTTCAATTTAAAATATTTACACTAGTGGATAAATCTTATTTTATACTTAATGGAAGTATAACATTAACTCTAAGTGTTTGTTTAATCTACCATTTTGACGCAATACACATTCTACGAAACTTTTTTCAATGATCTATCCATCAAACTTGTTTGTAAACACTCCAAGATCACATACGTAAAAAATCACAAAAAGCAAACGTTCAGAGATTAGGTAACAAAACAAAAGTTTTCAACAGTTATAAAGGAAATATCACAATTTAACGGTTATTTTAGCTCCGATTTTGATGATTTTTTGCAGCTACACTCCTTGATCCTTTAAGAATGCAATGAATGAATTCAATCTTCAATTTAAAATATTCACACTAGTGGATAAATCTTATTTTATAAATAATGGAAGCATAACATTAACTCTTAAATGTTTGTTAAATCTATCAATTTGATAGGATATGCATTCGTCAAATATGTTCGTATATACTATGAGATAGCATGTGTAAAAAATCGCAAAAAATATAATATTTAAAACATGTGTTTATTTATTTTTAATCAATATAACATTTTAAAATAATAAAATTTTCATCTATGTCGGTTATAACCGTCAGAATACTAAAATAATAACCGCCATAAAGTAAAATAATAAAATAATCAATTTCTGTCGGTTATAACCGCCACTATTAAGGTAAAAACCGCCAGGATATGTAAAAAATATTAAAAAAAAAAGATTCAAAAATTCCGCCAGTAAATATCCGCCAGTAAATATCCGCCAGAAATTTATGTCGGATAGAACCGACAGTATTTTTCTAATATCCGCCAGTAATTAAATGATGTGTCGGATATAATTTATCCGACAGGATTTTTTAATATCCGCCACCATCATCCGCCACCTAAAGCTAATATTGTAGTAGTGTCATACTTGAAATCTCCCCCTCGCTCCCAATTTTAATACTTCCAGTCTCCCCGCTTTTTTGTTGCATTATTACGCTCCTCTTACCTCTACTTTCCCCCGACCTCAAAGCTTTATGATTAACAAGACGAATCAGGTTGCCTTGCAAGTTGGTCACCGTATCAAGATCCTTAAAAGTATAGTTGTCTTCCCCATTCATCCTGTTGCCTACCCCTACGCCAGCCCCTTCCATGTGATCTTTGCAAACCCTAGATAGGTGCCCTAGGAGACCATAAATTAGGCAGTAGTTTCGAAGACACTCATATTTAAAGTCCAACTAGATCATCCCCTCATAGGGAAATTGTACGAACGTTCATCGCATCAGTGGTTCCTTAACGTTAAAATGGACTTTGACCCTTAGAAATCTGCCAATGCACTCCTTACTCACATTTTTGTCCACTCTCAGAATCGTACCCAACAATCCTCCAATGGCTTGTGCGAGCACCCTGGTCACACTTAGAGGATGAATGTTATAAAGTTACACCAAAAAAGAACCAAGAGTGAGAGGCTTTCATCGATTCTTACCTATCTGAGTCATATCCGCCACCATGACTAGGTATTGATTTTAATGTATATTTCATAATAAAGAACCAGCTACAAGGACAACATATATATGAAAAGAAAACGGGCAGGAGAGTGGAGCTGGAAAGGAGGAGAATAATGGCAGCAATGGCAGCATCATTGTGACCTTCCTGGCAGCTAAACAAAGCATCATTGTGTCCTCCACTCTCTCTAACTTAAACTACTAATTAGCTTTACAAAGATGGTGGAATAACAACCAGCTAACATAGCACTAGGATGAGCTGTTATCTATCAAAGAACTTAAACAAATGGTTGCATTATCATTGAACCCTACGGACCCTTTGAACCCTACGGACCCTTCTTGCATTATTCTTCCAACATTGAACCCTACTTCCAATACTAGGTCTTTCTTGAACGTCCATGGTTGGTCAGCATCTATCACACAAACCATGTCTTGTTCAGTTTCAAACTGGGCATCCTTGATTGAGACCCCGCTCTTATCTCTCCATAGGGAGGTAAATCTATCAATAAACGCATCCTTATGCACCTCATTTTTTGTGAGAACCTCAGCGACAGCACAAAAATGAAAACCAATCAGAGCCTCTTCAAAATCCTTCCTTCCAATCCCCTTCCGCTCATTCTCTGACAGCTTTAGATTGGACCCTAACTTAATCCCTAGTTCCTCCATGTTACCAATCAAGTCTGGTTCACCCATATTTTCCGAGACACCGTTAAACATTAGAAGTCCTAAAGCCAGCCAATGCACGCAGAAGCCAAACCCAAAACCCTACTCACACTTGCTTTCTACCCCGTGCAATCGTCTTCTGTGCAAACCCAAACCCTAGAAGACGAAACGATGCATTGACTTTCCAAAACCCTAATCCCTCATTTCGAGGACTGAGATCTTTTATTTTTTTTCGTGCTATAACTGAAGAATAAGTATGTGGTATTATGAGTTCAAATTTCACTGACGATAATTTTTTTATAATAGAGATAGCCGTTCTGGACATCATGACTTATTCTTATTCAATTTTGTTCTATAATAAAACTAAGAGAAAAGACAATACTAAGCTTTGGCTAGTGAATTAGAGACAGTAACGGATCTACAGAGGGACCTAGAAGGTCCTAGGACCCCTCGACGACCCTAAATCGCTGCTAGAAATTTTTCGGGGACGTTTCGTACTCGAACACGAGGTCTATGATGTGCAGGTTGCAAGTTGCAGTGGCGTCTTCTTTTCGGAGAAGACAATCGCTCGAGGAGAAGAAAGAATATATGACCCTTTTTAACAATTGGCCTAAAACAAGGTATGTCGTTTGTCCATATTGTTTTAAATCCCAACCCACACCTATCCCCACAGTCCCACCATTCCCCGCTCATATGCTTCCCCCAATGCCCAACTTTAACATATTCACCCAAATTCCAATCCCCAGCTCCCCAGATTTCAAAACCCTAAAATTCTAAATTCCATCCAATCCCATATTATAATTTTATTACTCCAAAATCATACATTCACTTGTTTCAAATATCCAGGCCACCACCATTTGGTTCAAAAGTCAAGTAAATTGTTTAGTATTATGATCTAATCTTAATTAAATTATATTAGATATTGATCGAGACGTTTAGTCTATTATTGATATGATTGTTGATATGATTGTTGATATGATTGTTGATATGTTTGTTGATATGTTTGTATACTCATTTGATATGTTTGTTAATTGGTATATGGTTTGTGTTTTTTTTTTTTTTTGTTAAATGTGTAGTTTAGAAATAAAAAATATGAAGAGATTTTTCAAGCCAAAACCAATAGCACCATCTATTTGTTCATTGAGAAAGATGGTTGAGTGACAGCTTAGTTGTTTACATTGAGAAAGATGTTTTTCATGTATTGGTAATGAAGCTATCATAGAATATTTTTAGACTATAAAACCCTGTTGGGGACGCTTGAATTAGGATTTTATAGCTTGTAATATTGTTTTGCGTATGATTTTTGAATGAAATATATTATATTTAACTTTTCAATGTTAATTTTGTCTATAAATTTTTTGACCTTTATTAATGAGACCCCTCGAGTTTAAAATCCTGAATCCGTCACTGATTAGAGAAGTCTTAATTAGTTTTAGAGATGTCTTAATTAATTAAATAAACATAGCTCGGAAACATTTCACGTCAAATAAGACTTGAGTCTCACAATATGATTCAATTTCTGTGTGTGTAATGTATATATTGTTGACAATAATAACAGCTAGCAATGCCACATCAGCTTAGCTAATAGACTATTGGTGGTTATGTTGGTTAGAGCTGTTATAACTAACTGATATACTTACTGATGTAAGTAGTGCAAACTATATAAGATGTAATGGAATTACTGTAATCTTCAAGTCAGATCAATACATAAGTTTCTCTCTCTAGAACTCTTCTTTCTTCTCATTTTCTTGTTCGAGTATTCACTACATATTCGGATTTCAGTATACGTTAACATGGTATCATCGCCGTGTACGTTCCTTGGTGGCTATCATCTTCTGCTCATGGTGGTTGTTGCCGGAGATCTTTCTTGGTGACAGTCTCGAATTCGTGAGGCTTAATCAGTGTTGTGCGTTCAGTCGGAGGCTTGGTGTTTCTTGAAAGTACAGTATGTTTTCTGCACTCTATCTGTTTGTGAAAATGTCTCAAGGTTATTTCTTCTGGGTTTGTTGAATTTTGTGCGAAAGTAAACAAGGCTGATGCCATCTTTCTGCAATCTTGATTTGAGATATAAGGCCGAAGCCATTATCTCGGTGTAAACTGTTAGTTTCCTCCATAAGGCCGATAGCCGGAGTAACTTTCTTGCGAAGTTTGTTGTTTGTTGTTATTGGGTGCAACTCCATTAAGGCCGATTACCAGAGTGTAGTTCTTGTGCAATTCTGTTCTCTTTCTTCATTAAAGGCTGATTGCCTAAGAAAGGTGTATTTCTTGATTTCTGTGGTTATACAACTTGTTGTTTGAAATCTTGGGTTGTACTTTTGATAATCTTTAGTGTGTGAAGATGGCTGAATCTAATGTTAGAATTGTGAATATGTTAGGGATGTTGACAGTAAAGTTGCAAGATGATAATTTTGTGAAATGGAGTTATCAATTTTCATCTGTGTTGAGGGGGTATGATTTGTTTGATTTCTTCACTGGAGAAGCACCATGTCCACCTAAGTATGTGATTGATACAAAATCTGGGGTCACAAATGAAATTAATGCTGCTTACAAAGATTGGGTGAAAAAAATGATCTAGCTTTGTTAAGTTTGCTAATTGCAACTCTTTCGGATGATGCTATGAAACATGTGATTGGATGTAAAACATCTTATGAAGCTTGGAAATGTTTGCAAGAAAGATTTGCCTTTGTCTCAATGGTTCGTGTGAATCAACTTAAAACTGAATTGCATACTGCTCAGAAAGGTGGTGATTCGGTTGATAAATTCTTAATGAGACTAAAAAGGATAAGGGATCAATTGGTATCTGCAGGAGAAAAGGTTACTGATAATGATTTCATCATTGCTGTTCTTTCTGGTTTGCCTGCTAACTTTGAGATGATTAAGACAGTCATATTGGCAAGAGATTCTCCTATGTCTATCAAAGATTTTCGAGCACAATTGCTTGTAGCAGAAGGCAGTATTGAATCTAGAATGCATTCTTTATCTAGTTCTATGTCTGCCATGGTTGTTCAAGGTGAAGGATTAGGTTTAAAAGGCTTTCAAGGGTATGAACATGGTGAGAGTTCCAATTCTCAGAGGTCTCAGGTTAGTCTCAGTAATGATCAATTCGGTAACAACTTTCAGAGAGGAAATGGTTTTAATGATCAGTTTGGTAGCAATTTTCAAGGAGGAAATGGTTTTTCAGGAATTGGAAATGGTAATGGTAGTAGAGGTTTTCAGTCTCCACAGAGAGGAAATTTTAATAATAGAAAATTTGGAGGTGGGAATCACAATTCCAGGTTTTCATCCGGATCTAATAACAAAAATGGGAATAATGGTTACTCTGGAAGTGGTAAGAGTGTTGCATGATATGAATCTGCAAGTAATGGTTTCACCTCAACTAATTCATCTGCTGGCCATGGCAATTATAAGTCCAATTGGAATGGGAATACCAACTTTAAGTACTCAGTATCACCTGAATGCCAAATATGTTTGAGAAGGGGACACACTGCACCACACTGCTACTATAGAGCTGAGAGTGGAGGTTCACATTATTCTAGTTCTGTAATTTGTCAGATATGTGGAAAAATGGGGCATATAGCTCTTGAATGCTTTCACAGAAACAACTTTGCATATCAGGGAAATCCTCCACCACCACCATCGATTGCAGCTATGATAGCTCAAGCCAATGTAACTCAAACTGAAGGATCTAGTGTTGGTTTTACAGCTGAAGAAAACTGGATATTGGATTCAGGTGCAACTCATCACATGACTGCAAATTTAAATCATCTTAATCATGTTATTCCTTATATTGGTGATGGAACCATTACAATTGGGAATGGTACAGGATTAGAAGTAACACATATTGGTTCCACAAGCATCCCTATTTCTAAACAGTTTTTTATGTTAAAAAATGTGCTTTGTGTACCTAAAATCACTGTGAATTTACTTTCTGTTAAGAAGTTATGCAGAGATAATGGATGTTGGTTTATATGTGATGATATTGTCTTCTTCATACAGGACAAGGCAACAAGGAAGATACTGTACACAGGGACAAGTGATGATGGGGAGCTGTTTTCAATTTCAGTCAATGTCTTTGCAAAGTCTTTTGCTGCAAAGTTGAGCGTTATGCTGGCTTTATTGGAAAGAAGATTCAAGTGTCGAGGTGGCATAAGCGGTTAGGTCATCCGTCAGAAGAGGTGCTTGCTGCAATGCTGAAGAAGTTTAATAATAGTGTCAAAGTAGATAGTTGTGAGTCCATATGTTCTTCTTGTATGAGTGGTAAAATGAGAAGACAGTCGTTTCCAGTAAGACAAAATATTACTACATGTTTGTTTGAGAAAGTTCACACTGAGGTATGAGGGCCATCTCCAAAGGTGTCTGTATAGGGTTATAGATACTATGTGAGCTTTGTAGATGAATATTCAAGATTTTTGTGGATTTTTCTAATGAATAACAAGTCTGAAGTGTTTTCCATATTTGTTAAGTTTTGTGCTTTTATACAAACTCAATTCAGTGCTTCACTTAAGTGTTTACAATCTGATGGAGGGGGAGAGTATACAAGTAGAATGTTTGTTGATTTTTTGGATACAAAGGGTATAAAACACATGATTTCATGTCCTTATACCCCTCAGCAAAATGGACTTGCTAAGAGGAAACACAGACAAGTGGTTGAGACTGCAGTAACACTCATGAAAGAAGCAAAGTTACCAGCTCAGTTTTGGTTTCATGAATGTTCACATGCTGCATTTCTAATAAACAGAATGCCATGTAGAATATTGCATATGAAATCACCATATCAGGTGTTAATTGGACAAGAACCTGATGTTCAAAATTTGAAGATTTTTGGGCCTACAGTGTATCCATTCATGAGGCATTATAATGCAAATAAACTTGAACCAAGAACAACTCAATGTGTATTTTTGGGATATATGATGGGATATAAGGGAGTAATATGTTATAACATTGGTTCAGGGAAATTAATCCTTCCTAGACATGTTGTACATGATGAAGAGATATTTCCTTATTGGAATATACACGTGTCAAAGGTACAACAGTCTAGTTCTTCATCTTTCCAACATTCAAGGCCTATTACGATTCAATTACCAAGGGATACGATTACTCCATCTTCAGTGCACCAAGATAGAGGATCTGCACAAGCTATAGAAGTCCTTTCACATTCTCAAGGCTCAGATCCAGTAGCTTCAGGAAATTCTGATATGGCAATGTCTCAACCTTCAGAGTCTGCAGTAAGTCAGCATTCTGATACTTAGGTTTCATCTCATCACCATCATTACTCAAGTCCTACAGATTCAAGGTTATCTATGTTACCAGTTCACGATTCTTCACAACTGGAGGTAATTTTACCAATTTCTCAAGCAATTGTACCACATGATATTCAAGCACAAAATGGTAATGAACATTCAATGGTGACAAGGTTGAAGTTTGGTGCCATCCAAAAGAAAAATTATACAGCCTTAATTGCAACGTTCCCAGAGTTAAACACCTTGTAGATAACAAATGATGATCCTTTTGTGGGAGGTTTCTCTTTTATTTCAGAGATTGCAGATTCATTAGAACCTACATGTTTTAGACAAGCAACATCTATTTCACATTGGTAACAAGCAATGCAAGAGGAGTATGATTCACTTCGAATTCAAGGTACTTGGAATTTAGTACCTGCACCAGATCATAGATTAATAATAGGAAGCAAATGGGTGTATAAGGTGAAAAGAAATCCTGATGGTACTGTATCAAGGTATAAAGCAAGACTAGTTGCTCAAGGGTTTTCTCAAGAGCATGGTGTAGATTATTCAGATACTTTTGGTCCAGTTGTGAGACATACAACTGTAAGACTCATTCTTGCTTTGGCTGCAATGAATAAATGGGAATTGAAACAACTTGATGTCAAGAATGCATTTCTGCATGGTGAGCTACAAGAAGAAGTTTATGTGAAACAGCCACAAGGGTTTGTTGATTCAAGTCATCCCAATTATGCATGCAAACTCCTCAAGTCACTATATGGACTCAAACAAGCCCCAAGGGCTTGGAATTCAAAATTTACAAGCTACTTGGTGATAATGGGGTTTACTACATCAGTATCTGATACTAGTTTGTTTATCAAAACTGATAACAATGATATCATCATATTATTGCTCTATGTTGATGATATAATATTGACTAGATCATGTGTGACTAAAGTACAACTCATAGTTCAAGAGCTCTCTTTTGTGTTTGACTTGAAAGATTTGGGGAAGCTGACATATTTCCTTGTTTTATAGATTCAATATAAACCAAATGGAGACATTTTTGTAAATCAGTCGAAATACATAAAGGATTTACTTCATAAGGCATGTATGGATTCTTGCAAGCCTGCCAATACACCATATAGACCACATAATCAAATGATGGTGACAGAAGGAGTGTTACTTTCAGATCCTTGTTCATACAGAAGCATTGTTGGTTCCTTGCAGTATCATACGTTTACTAGACGGGATATTGTGTTTGCTGTGAATACAGTATGTCAACACATGCATTCACTAACTGAGGTTCATTTTGGTGCTGTAAAAAGGATTCTTAGATACCTTCATGGTACGATGCAACATGGTATAGTCTATTCTTCACAATCACAGATGCATCTCACGGCTTTCTCTGATTCTGATTGGGCTGCGGATCTTAATACCATAAGATCAGTGATTGGATATATTGTTTTTCTTGGAGAAAATCCTATTTCGTGGCAATTAAATAAACAAACTTCATTATCTAGAAGTTCTACAAAAGCTGAATACAAAGCCCTTGCTCATACAGCTGCTGATATAGCTTGGGTTAGACAAATTTTGATAGATTTGAAGTGTGTTTTACTTCAACCACCTGTTATTAATTGTGATACCATGTCAGCTATTGCATTAAGTTCGAATCCAGTGTTTCACTCAAGAATAAAACATTTGGATACCGATTATCATTTTGTAAGGGAGAAGGTATAAAAAGGAGATCTTGCAGTGGCCTATGTTCCTACTGACGAGCAAACTACCGATGTTCTAACAAAGGGTCTTCACAGTCCTGCATTCATCAGACATTGTTACAATCTGAAGCTTGTCACCCCAAGCTTAGATTGAGGGGGGATGTTGACAGTAATAACAGCTGGCAATGCCACATCAGCTTAGCTAATAGACTATTGGTGGTTATGTTGGTTAAAGGTGTTATAACTAACTGATATAGTTACTGATGTAAGTAGTGCAAACTATATAAGATGTAATGGAATTACTGTAATCTTCAAGTCAGATCAATACATAAGTTTCTCTCTCTAAACATTCAGTCTCTCTCTAGAACTCTTCTTTCTTCTCCTTTTCTTGTTTGAGTATTCACTACAGATTCGGATTTCAGTATACGTTAACATATATGTGGTTAGCACACACCAACACCGTAGCTGACAACTAAAACTTCAATTAAAATAGTCAACGTTCAAACTTCAAAGGCCTTATACACGCTTTTACTTGCATGCAAAAACTCCAATTTCTGTTCAAAATTGCGATTCAAGAAAATAGTGAAAAAACTCGACAAGAGTTGGTCAAAATACCTCTATACCATTAGTAATGTTAATAAAAAAAAATTGAACCAGGACAACTTAATTACAAAATATACAGTAAAACTTCTTTATCATAATACTCTATATAGGAATAACCTCCTTAATTGTGATAAAAATTTATGGTCCCAACTTGCACTCAGTTATATATGTAAAGAATAAACTCCGCATTATAATAAGATGATTTTTATAGGTCACGTATTAAGACCTCACCCCCATGTAGTAATAATTATTAATAAGTACAAAAATATGCAACGCTACAAATACAAGTTTAAGATGAACTAAAATATTTCTCTATAATTGTTTGAGACAATGTATTATTTTTTTAAAGTTTATATCATGCTTTTGAGCTTGCAAGTACGTAATATCTCGTCAAATGGACTGTTTCTAGCTTCTCAAGCATGTTTCCGATAAGCATTAAACTTAAAGAGAGTACTACATACAACATGCACTAGATTTTAAAGATTGAGTGTCTTTCTTTTTTCAATGTTACATCTTAGAAATTGACGTACTCCACTAATAATATTTTTTAGCTACACCTCTATTAAGTAATAACGTCCCTAAAGTTATAAAATTCTCTTGGTTCTAACATGATGACTATATAGAGGTTTTACTGTCTAGATTAATTAAGTAAACAAAGCTATAGCTCGTTTCCAAAAAAAAAAAAAACAAACAAGGCTATAGCTCAACTTAAGAGTAAAAAGAACGATTGTGTTTTATTAATTAGCCTTGATTTGTTATAGGCCCACAATATGGTGAAGCCATAAAACCAAAGCCCTTGCGGGTATGACGACCCATTCAATTCAAAGTTAAAACTAAAGCCCTTGCGGGTATGACGACCCATTCAATTCAAAAGTTAAAACCAAAGCCCTTGCGGGTATGACGACCCATTCAATTCCAAGTCAAAACAAACAAATAGATTTATAAAAATCAAAGTCAAATGAAAGTTGGTCTTAATTGATGCCTATAAAAGAGGCCCCCGTATTCCCCATCTATTCATTCCTTCAATTCATTCATTACTTCAATCCTTTCTATTTTTCAGACAGACAAAAGAAGCAAAATCTAGTTTCCAACAAACCTTTATCTTTATCTTCATTCATTCATTCCTTCTTCTTCCACAGAATAAAGAAGCAAAATAATCTTTGTCTGCCCAACAAAATGAAGTTTCTAAAAATGTTTTTGGTGGCAGTGTTTTTTGTGGTTTTTCTTATGAACATGCAATCGTCCGAAGCCTGCAGAGTGTTGCATGGAGAAGAAAAGTTTATGCATCAGATGAAGAATGATGTTTTGCATCAGATGGATCGTCCCTTCTTCCCTTTGATCAGGCAAATACTTAGGGGCACTGTCCCTCCCGGAGGTCCTAATCCAACTAAACCTTGAAGTAGTACCAATTCCAAAGACTCTGCAACCATCAACGAAAAGCACTAGCAGAATTAATTTTTAACCCCTTTTAAACATTTGATATATTTTCTTAGCAGTGAATAAGTACAGGAAAATGCCTGCAGTTTAGGGTTTTTTTTTTTTTTTCTTATATAAGATGTGTAAGAATGTAAAAAAAAAAGTGTATTAGGTTCCTAATGTGTATGAAATTGACTGAATAATACGAAGTACAGAGAAAATTATATATATTTATTAATTTCTTTTTGTGCCTGTGTGCATCTGTAGCTCTAGCATGGGTTTGTTACCTTTTAATTTAACAGTGAGTTTAAAATCAAACACCATTTTGTTGACCAGAAATTAAACTATAAAATTGCGAAAATATATTACCTGGTCTACAAACACCTCTGACAGTGTTTTGCATAGAGATATACATAAGTATTATACCACAAATGTGTGTGTTTGTGTTAGAGTGAAAGCTCTACATATCTGGTTTGAAATTAAGGCACCTTTTTTAGTCTAATTTTAAAGTGAGACGGTTTCGCCATCACTTAGTGTTATTTAGCATTCCACTCATTACAACATGAATGGATAGGTAATACCATGTGACGGTGTAACTGTTACACTGATAAAATAACTCGTGCCGGAGAAAAAAACCCTTTCAACTAAACAGTGCCATTCACAATTTGAAGCCAACACCAATCCTTTCAACTAAATATTTCAGTTCACAAAAAGTGCATGGTGTATGACAGTGTCTAACATTACATGATATCTGAAATTAGTATGCATTAATAACGTGAGTCATGCAATAACATATGAACGTTTTGTTTGTTTTACAATGTCATGCAATATCATGAACTATATGCCTGTGGACTGTGGAGCATCAAATTCAAAATATATATCAAACAGTTGGCGCGCGCTAGCTGTTAGTTGGATCCATGGTTTTGGTGTTAATTCATACGCTCCTCCCCGTTGAGTTTGATTTAAACTTATTAACGTTGTTTTGCATCATTTAAAAAATAATAATCATCAAGAAAATTTACATGCAAAAGGAAAACTAATGAAAAATGCTTGAAAACTTTGAGTTTTAACGATAAGGACAAAATAAAGGGTAAAGTAAATAGTATCAGGTTTGACTTTTTAGTGTAAAAATGTGATTTTTCTTTAAAATGAACAGTACCGTGGGCTTTTTGTTAAAACTCCCAAATATATATATATGGAATGTATTAAGTGACGCACGTCTTTTTTTGGGTTATAACATTAAGTGACAAATGTGATCACTTTGTGTATGCCACGTGTCACCATCCTATGAGGTGATTAGTTGGGATGGTTAATAGCAGTTAACTATAGATAATGCTAGGGACCAAATTTATACGCCACAGCACCATATCTACCATGGCTGATTGTCCATGGACATAAGAAGTCCGTTATAAAAAGTCCAATTTAATGACAGACGTTTGAAGTTCGTGGTAAATAAATTAGTTTAACAACAGGCGTAGAGTGATCAGTGACTGAAGGTGTTGAAGCAACATGTGTTTAAAGCCCATTGTGGTTTGGCTATATATTATCACGAGGCATGTCTGTGGTTACAAAAATTTTGACAACAGCGACATTTTAAATCTACCACAAACTGTAAGTACTGTCGTTATAATTATAATTTTTCATTTTTTTAATCAACCAGTATAAGAATACACACTCAAATTTCAGATCTCAATGAAACCTATTTACCGTTTTCATATCAGACACTGCCAACCACTAGGTCTCACCCCCTATTCTTATGTCGACAATTACTCCGACCCCAAACTACTCATTTCTTTGCCTTGTTCGTATACACTATTCGAACCCTAATTTTTTTTTCTATTTCTTTGGGCATGTCAGGTATTCCCAATCTATAGGATCTTCGTCTTCGTCTCCAACTAGAGAGCACGAGATCTCGCTGGTGTATATCTCGGTGGATTTCAGAGGCGGTGGCGGAATAGGAATCGATCTCTGAGATCGATTAAATTCTGGGCGGCGAATCTCCACCATTGATGAAATTGTGATTCTTTCTTTCTATGTTATAACTTCTTCAGGTGTGCGCTCGGTATATTTCTTTAATTTTGATTTCTCAAATTGCTATTGTTTATTAGATTTTGCTTCGATCTGATTCCAGTTGAGTTCGATTTCGAACTTGAATTTAAATTTGATTTTGATTTACATATGTCCAAATTTCGTTGAAGGTATTACTTCTTCGATTTTGATTTCAAGTTCTCCATTTTGGTGATTTTGATCTCAAGTTTTAAAATCGAAAGATTAGGGATCGGGGATTGGGCTAGGGTTTCAAAACCAGAGAGATGGAGTTGGATTTATGGCTTTCTCTATGAAAATGTGTGTTTTGGGGTTTCGAATGGTGAGCATTGAAGGGGTTAAGGAGTTTGAAAACTGAGAGACTGAGGGCTGCACTAGTTTTTTAATTGCATGCTTGTTTCTGCAATCCAATCAGAGTGCTTGGTTTTTTTTTTTTTTTCGTTGTTATCTGAATTTAATGATATTATTTAGACAATTTTGACTCCCAACTCCTTAAGTGTGATTCTGATTATACTCTTTTTGGAATTGTGTTTCTTGAATTCCATCCCAAATTGTGATTCTAATTTCCCCTTCTTGGTCTTTAATCATACCAAACTCAATGCTTATTCATGCTTATAATTTTAGTTTGTGGAGTTTGATTTTATCACCAATTGTTTACTTGAAAACTTTAATTAGTGGGCAGCCTTTGGAGAAAAAGTTATGAAATTCTGGTGTTGAATATGGAAAATAAAAATCAATCGTTATCGTCAGTCCGTCTTGAATTAGTAATCTAATGAAATTAATATTTCAAGACTCTAGATTTGAGACATGCTAGCCCTCTTCTCCACAGGTAGTTTTTAACTTTTTATATGTTTTAAGTTTTTTTTAATATAAATTTTGAGTGATGTTTCATTCTTAAGCCGTGGTTTCTTTGCTTTGCAGTTTCCAGTTTCTATTTGTACAAAGAACTTGCAGACAAGGTAAGAATTTCATATTAATTTTTGGGCTAATTAATGATTTAGTTTATAGTATTGGTTTGGTTACTAATGTTTATGGTTTATTAAAAACAAAAAAGTCTCTGTTTATGGTATTGATTTGGTTAATCTTGTATAGTATATGTTTGCATAAATATATGTAGTTTTAGAGGGATGCATGAATAGAAAGGTTTAGAGGCAAAAACTGTACATGAAATTCTAGTTTTAGAGGCAGAGCAGTTGAGAGGAATACCTAGAAACCTGAGAATTGATGATTGTAAGTTAAGCTCTGTATTTACTTCATTCACTGTATATGCAATTCTAATTTTGCACTACATGCTCTTGTTAGAGTTAGGTCTGTATATCTGTTCGATTCTTTACTGGTTAATTTTTGGCTTCTTATTTGGACTATTGGAGATTCATATATCTCTACAAGCTAGTTAACTTTTGACTTTCTTTCTTTTGATCCATATGCTTATGTCCACGTAGATAGAGAGAGGCAACAATTGTTAAGGGTCAAGCATTAGGGGCAGTATTTCACTCTCAAGGCCCTTTTGTTTGGAGGTATTCAAAGAAATCTGAAGTGTTCAAGCGACAATGTCCTTGTTATGGCCTATTTGATACTTCTTGGATGGTTTGGTATTTCTTAGTATAACTCATTGGTTTGTTATTAGTTTTAGTGTACAGCTTGTAATAATTGAAATTTTAATCTATGATTTTTTATGTAATCGTTATATTGTAGTAAATATGCAATTTGTATATAAATATTTATATATATAATTTTTATTGAATTTTTTTTTTAATTTTTGGGAATTGTTTTATAACGGGCATTGTTTTTGGTCAATTTGGAATCCACAACGTCTATAGTGCACGTGGTGTTAGATTTTAATCTACCACGGGCACAATCCGTGGTTCCGTGGTTGCATCACATTAGACAACGAGCATAGCCTGTAGTTGAAACTATGACTTTTTATCACATCCAGATTACTAACGGGCACATTGTTCGTGGTGGATTGCAATCTACCATGGGCATCAACCATTATAGATGAGCTTTTTTTCTTCTAGTTGCAAACAAATGATGTGTCACCGACATGAAATAAGCACGTTAATCAACGCTTAAGTTATAATCTAATCATCCACATCCACATTCACACCATTTGGCTTAGTAATTTGCTCTCTCTAGCATTACACATATATATACAAGAAGAAAAACCCACATCTATCACGGTGAATGCCCGTGGTTGATTGCAATCTACCACGGACATTGTGCCCGTTACTATTCTGGACATGATGAAAAGTTTGAAGTTCTACCACGATCAAAGCATGTTATCAATTAAATAAAAAGTACAAGACATCATCTTATCTACCACAACAATTTTAGCGTTAAGATTATAAAATTTGTATAATGAAAATACGGTATTTGAAAAAAAGTATGGTATGTGCATTCCCTCGTGAGAGTGTTTATTACACCAAATCATAATAGAAACTAATCTAGTCATTCTTTATATCATGCATGACATTAATTTAAGGTCAAATGGGACTTCAGCGATCACGATAAAATTCAACTTTTTTATATTCATGCCGTGTAAAAGGTTAGCACACCCAATACTACAAACTTTCAAAGGTCTTTGTAAACGCTTCCCCACCATATCCTTTAGTTCTCAGTTCTCATCAGTTTGCCAAGGAAGCAAATGAATTTGATCAATTCCCAAATTTCTCACTCGGTTTACTATTCAATTTCTAACATTTTGAAACGACCGTCAATGGTCAAAACATATAAATATAGCTCGGTAAATGTTATTGAAAATTTCAAGTCGTATAATATCAGTTCTGTTAGTCCATACAATATTTCATATATATATAATAGCAGAGCTAGCAAGCCCTATAAAATATCCCCCCACTTATTATTCATTGCAACTCAATCCTTCCGATTTCCATCTTTTATTTGCATTGCATACAGCTTGAGAAGAAAAGAGAAGAAAAAAAGAGCAAATTAATAAAGTCATTGTTTGACAAACAAGGAACAACATGAAGTTTTTAAATATACTTTTGGTGGCAATGGTAGTGGTTTTTCTTGTGAACACGCAGTCGAATGAGGCCTGCAGAGTGTTGTATCATGGGAAAGACAAGTTGATGACGGTGAAGAAGGATGTTTTGCATAATCAGGACTTCCCTATTGAGGATCTGATTATCAGGCAAGTACTGCTGAAGGCTCCTGCCCCACCCGGCGGTTCGAATCCAACAGAACCTGCAAAAGTTAATTAGATTTTTATTCCACAACGTTTAATTTATATTTAATCTTCTTGACAGTGAATAAGTACAGGATGCTGCATTGTTTCCTTGGATAAGTTGTGTAAGCTGTAAAAAAAAGGTTCATTAGCTTTCCCAATTTAAATGATTATATTTGACAGAATATACATAATACAAAGTAATAAAGACGAAATTCCTTCTTTTTTATTTCTGTTTCTGGTTTATTTATATTTTGCACATGTATGTAGGAGTGAGGATCAAACTGATCGGTTCAAATTGTAAGGAGCAATTTGGTTCGGTATTGATCATCAACAATTCAAACGGTCTCAAAATCGAACCAAACGATAAAACCATGATTTTGATCCTATACAAATCACAACCGAACATCCCTTTCTTATTGTATTCGTATTTTCTTCACATGTACATGTTGGCCTATGTACTAACAACAAAATTGCAAAAGAAAAAAAGGATTGGACTTGGACACAAATATTTGGTTTGGTTTGATTTAATTTCACCCAGATTTTATTTAAAATGGAACAAAAATGATCCATCATTTAATAATTGGTTGGGTCACTAGTTTAGGTGCGAAACATGTTTAAATCAGACTGTGCCCACTGTAACGACCTGTCCCCAAATATTTCAGTTTTATAAGCGTGAAATTACGAAAATGCCCTTCAAGGCAAAACGTTGACTTTTGTTGACTACCTTGTTGTATCACGTAAGGTTCTTTTCCTTGGCATGTCCTTGTAGTACTCGTCACTACGAATACATGGGCATAAGGGAAATTGAAATTGGTGCTAAGATGGAGATTTTACGGACTCACGAACGTGAAGGGCAATTTGGTAATTTTATGTTGGGGATATTCTTGTGTATGCTTTTTGTGAGCTGTGGGGCCCACACCCCACTTTCCCTCCTTCCCCATGTTCACCCCACTTTCCCTCCTTCCCCATGTTTTCTCCCCCGATGCTCTCGAACTCTCTTGAAATCTCTCCCTCATCTCTCTATCATTCTCTCATTCTTTCCAAGCAACACACACACAACACCACCACCACATCACGTCGCCTCTTTGGCAAGCCTTTATACCACTTGAACCCTCCAGACCACCACCATCTTCTCTCCCTATTTCTCTCCCTCGAGTTTGTGATCGCTATGCAAGAACAATAAAGGTTCTTAACAACTTCGACCTAGGTAAGACTCGGGATGCCTGCGATCCTTTCTCTTTTCGATGTTCGTGAGATGCTCATGATGAATTAGGGTTGAGTTTGGGACTAATTATTCATGCATGCTTGTGTTCTTAGAATCTCTAGTTTTTGGCAATAAATCAGATAGCTTGAAAGCCAAATTCTGGCCAACTCCGGCCACTGCTGACTTAGGGTAAGTAGAACGTGGGAAATGGTTAAGATTTAACCCCAAATCAGAGCCGAGGAAGTTTCTTGGCCAAAATCCCTAGAATTCTGATTCTCCTTCGTTGGGTCCAGTGAGCCCCGAGCCCAATCGGGTCAACCCGACCCACAACCCAAAACCAGACCCAAATCCAATATGAAATCTGGTCCAAATCCTCGACCCAAAATCCAATCCATTAACTAAGGCCCAACCCTATAACTCGGCCTAACCGAGTAACCTAAGCCCAGATTCGACCTGAGCCTGAAACACAGTTTCCACGGTCAGCTCATAGGCCATGCGTGGACGCTGCTATGGCCGGCGCATGAAGCACACGCGCCTCCATCGAAGGTACTGTGCTCCGCCGTCGTCCATGGCGGCATCAATGACTTTTTTGACAAACTTTCTAGTGACCATCTATGCGCGTGCAATGGCGCGTTAGGGAACCCGATGTCCCTTCTTAGGTTTTTCGACGTGCCAAATCCAAATCCGTTGTTCGTTTCCCCAAATTCTATCGTTTTAGTAGAGTTTTATTAAACGATCTCCATTTGTGTTTAGGTGCATCAATTGGAAGTGATTCTATCATCCCTAGTTTGACCGGCTTTCCTAGAATTGAATATCTGTGAGTGGACCCCTTCTTAACTTGCATGTTTTATAAAATATTAGGCATGCATTCACGAAAAGCATGATTTCATAATCTTACGTTTTATGCGTTATTTATGATTTATCGAATTTATGTTTTACGAAAGGTTATGAATTATTGGTTTTCTGTATTTGAAATTCTCTAGATTACGAATATGATTTATATTATGAATTTATGAATATGATTTATCATGGT
Organism: Malus sylvestris; assembly: GCF_916048215.2. Taxonomy (NCBI): domain Eukaryota; kingdom Viridiplantae; phylum Streptophyta; class Magnoliopsida; order Rosales; family Rosaceae; genus Malus; species Malus sylvestris. The sequence continues at coordinate 32,590,095 of NC_062264.1, read as the reverse complement.
TTATGAATTGATGTTTTGAGCCCTTGAGCTCCGGAGATTTGTTATGAGTTTTTGAGATACGTTTTGGTACTTATGTAGTGGGTTATCATACAATATATACACACAACACGGGTATGTAGACGTCTATGGCCATAGGACACAATTGTTGATATTTATGTCATACCCCCAACTTCACTGGCGAAACCAGTGCCGGACAGCTTCACTAGCCACTGCTACTGTCGATGTGTTATGTATATTTGGGTATTTTTCTTCTCTAGCGTAACCTATAGTCGTACAGCTTCACCTTCGGGTGATAGGGCCTACCATGTTCCTTCACTGGCGTAATCGGGTGTCGTACAGCTTCACCTTCGGGTGATGGACATGTTATGCCTTCGGGCGACTATGATACCCCTAGTGGAGTACATAATTGATGTGATTTACAGATGTTTTACGAATTTACCTTCGCGCAGCTATACTACCATATCTGAGTACAGGCTTATATGTAAGTGTTTTATGAATGTTTTTCATGGCATGCTAGATTTTTCGGAAAAAAAACCTATTCTGTAGTATTATATAATGTTTCTCAAAACAAGAGCTAGTATGTTCAGAAACAAAATGATTTTCTTATTACTAGTATTATTATTATAAATTTTGGTCCACTCACTCTTTTGTTTTGCATCCCCTTCAGGAGTTAGAATTGAGGCACACAATCCTAGCGTCTGGGCATTTCCGCTTAGGTATCTTCGAGTCTTTTCAAAGTAGAACTCATTCCTTTATTCATACACTTTTATTGTAATTCTTTCACATTATTCATGATTAGTTGTATGCTCTAAACATGTTTCTGCTTTGGCATATTTCTGTCTAATTACCTATTTTATTTGTATGCATGTTTAATATGGCTTCATCACCCTCAGGTGTCGGCCAATACATGCCTATCCTAGTATTTGGGGATATCGAGGTTGAGGCGTGTCACCAACCTTTGACAAACAAATCTTATATATGAATTATTTATAAATTAATTAAAATTCTATTATGATCCTAGGTACCGTTTGGTACGTGAGATGGGACGGAATGCGCTCGTCCCACGTTTGGTGAGCCAAAGACAGTGAGACGCGTTGTCTTACAAAACGAATTTTGGTTAAATTTATGTTTCACCTCCCCTCCTGGAATGACTCGTTCCACCCCGTGGAACACAAAATTATAAAATTTTAAGACAACAATGCCCCTTATATTTTTCAATAATTACACCTTTTTTTTTCTTCTTCACAATATCTGCAGGACCTTGGCATCGAGGCCAACGACACCAAACATCAATTGAGAGTAAGTGGCGGTGACAAGAATAATGTTTCCGGCGACTGAGAGAGATGTTTTGACGACCGTGACATGGATCTTTTCGCAAATGAGATATTTTCTTCCACCATCCCTGACCCACTGTCCTCTCACTCTAATCACCCACAAGCCCTAACATCACCTCTCCGCCATTACCAAAGCTTTATTTCAAACTTCCTCAATTTCAATGGCAACATTTGAAATTAGCAACCCACCACCATATATGTGAACAAAACCCATCTGAAGACAACACGACTTCATAGTATTAGTGTGAAATTGAGAGTTCCAAATCAAGTCGTAAAGATTCTCGGATCCCGACCTGACCTTAATATCCTCCCTCAGCCACTACCATCTAATGGTTTTGTACAAACAAGTTTTTGGGTTATATAGCCTAAATCTTTGAAGATTTAAAATAGTTTCCAGGTTAGATACCAAACAAGTTTTAGGGTTGTAAAAAAAATTGTTCTTGAGAGAAGTTCATCCAAGTCGTGCAGAAAATCCTTCATATATATGGTTGTAGAAAATCCAAGTTTTGCAGGTAATCCATGAGGTTGAGTCGATGGTGTCAACAAAGAAACTTGGGTGAGTTTGTCATTTAGTCCTTCGTTCCATTCCATCCTACGCGTACCAAACACATAATAGAATGATTGTCCCATTCCATCATATGCGTACCAAACGTAGCATGAAACCTCTATTTTGTTCCATTCCATCCCGTTGGTCCTGTTCCATCCTATCTTCGTACCAAACGCTACCATAGGGAAACTTCGGAAATCTTGAAAACATGTGTATATCTTTTTCCCATTACATACTATTAATCTACATCCCATGTAAACAAAAAATTGATCATTTTGACAATTAAGAAACCTTCCACTGATTAACCCAACACGTTCAATTCCAATTTTCTCAGTCGTGTCTATGGAATATAATTGATCAACTTTTGAGTATTAATTTCTTCATGTTCACTCTTTAACCAGAACGGAGAAGGGAAGAAAAAGCGAATAAAAAGGGAATGCGATATCTAAAGAGTAAAGCATAAAACGGCGTCTAACTTACCTTTTCTCCTTGAATTCATATACTGTATATTTGTTCTCATATCTTACTATTTGTGTTCTCCCTTTCTATCTGGGATTATAGCTATACCTATATTATGGTTGGAAAAGCTTTTTTTTTTTTTCTTTTTTCTCCCTTTCTCTGTAGGATATTTTGGTCGGGCCTTTCTCTGTAATGATTTAGCCATATATCCTACTATGGTTTGGAAAGATTTTGATTTTATATTTTTTCCTAGCCTATTTAGAACTTTGTTTTCGGGAAAGGAAATAAGCCTACAACAAACTAGTATAAATAGAGGGTTTAGCATTCTCCAGTTCTCAACACACCCACCTTTAATTTTCCTCGAGTTTTCAGCTTTAGCCAGCTTCAATTGACCTTGTTTTTGTTTGTAGAGAAATAGTGTACACTTTAGTCGATTTTAGTGATCAAGATGTCTGAAATAGGTTCAACAACCCCACCAACTAAAGGAAGTAAATTAATGCAACCACAAAATATGCCATGCCTGTCAGCACCGAAGAAGTATCGAACTCCCAATAATGCGATGGGCTGTTTGATATAATCTATATATGTAAGAGAAACTCTATAGTTGATTAAAACTATTTTTGCATATATATGTTTGGAATTCAATTAGTTGTCGTGGTAGTGTGCCATGCTACTGACCGGCGGCTCCTACTTATCGACATCTAATGGCTGTTCAGACTAATTCGGTTAAGTGTTCTTCTGCATGCAGACAACTCAAAGAACTCCCCGAGCAATTTTTTCTGATATTCCAGGTTTTTTATTTTTTATTTTTACCCTGCTTAATGCAACATTATTTAACTACAGATGACACAAAACATGGTCTTGAAAGTTGAAGCGAGGTAGAGCTTAACGATCAAGGGAATAATTTGAAGCCTATATATGTAACCGGAAAAAAATAACAAATTCCTCACAAGCCTTGAGTATTTGCTCAATCATATATGGTAAATAACATGGTCTATTAATTCATGATATTTAAAATGCCTGTAACATGCATGCAGGAATTTTGCAACTAAGGCCATCTCCAATGAAGAGGGCTAAAGGTTTAAAAGCAAAAAAATTGGCCTGATTTATTCAAAAATTCATCTCCAACTGACTACTGAGCTATAATTCTATGGAGCCCATTAGGCCATTATTTGGCCTAAAGGGCATGAGATTGACCAAATGTAGCCCCCTCTTAGCCCTTTTTGGGGCCCAGCTTCTTAGTTGCAATAATTAATTCAAATTCAGTGGATTGATTTAAAAACATCCAACGGTAGTTTAGTTAAAATAACCAATAAATTTATGGGTTTTGATCACAAATGGTCCCTTAAATTGACTCTCATCATCAAGATGGTCCTTGAAATTAGAAATCAATCAATGTAGTCCTTGAAAATAGGTATTGCAAATCAATTTAGTCATTCCATCACAATTCTATTAAAAATTTCGTTAAGTACTGATGTGGCACCTAAATAGGCCCCACAACATTTACAGGTTTATATCACAAATGGTCCCTAAAATTGACCTACATCATCAAAATGGCCCCTGAAATTGACCCACACCATCAATATGGTCCCTAAAATTGAAAATCAATCAATGTAGTCCATGAAAATAGGTGTTGTAAATGAATATGATCATTCCACCACAATTCTGTAAAAAAATTTGTTATGTGCTGATGTGGGTTTAATAATTAATTAAAAAAAGTTGTCTAAATACCTTTTTGCACAATGAATTTCTCTTTTCTTCTTATAGTAGGGTCTCCTCCGAAGAGAGCTCCCTTCCATAAATTCTCAAAGCCACAATGCTTAACCAAGGCCTAAAAAGGGCGTGTGGAAAGATTTTTCAACAAACAATGGACACACCTCGGTTATAACCTCATTATCTCAAGGTAGATCTCGCATTCTTTGCATCACCAGACCACCAGGAAAGCGCCGAACAAGCTCTCCAAGATTAAGGTTGTTGTTGGAGCAATATTAGAAAATATGAAAAAATAACAATATAATTCCAATGATAATAATCATAAAGAAATTCACAACATCAATTATATTTGAGATTAATATAAACAACTAGAGTGAAAGTTAGAATAACTGACAAACTTGGAGATTGAGGCTTGCATAAATGCAATGTCCTAAAGATAGAATTTTGCCCCTACTCTTGTGCTTGTAGTTCGGTAGGCGTCCATCTCCCAGGATTCAACAATCTATAATCCGAAGTCAAAGCACTTCAATCTTTGGACTCTAGCGAACTTTATATATTTTGTACTCTCAAGACACGACTCGGAATTTGACACACGAATCATTTGAGAAACAAAGTGGGGAAACCCTATTTCTCAAGACTAAAAATTAACTCTAATTTTCTATCTTTAATACCAATGGTTTCATGTGTTTATATAGAATCCAACTTCTACTTATTAAAGAGATGTAACTTTTCATCTATAAGTATACATCACTTATCAAGTATCACCTAAACAACATAACCTTTCTAAGAAATTGGTTAACACTATTTTTCATTCAATTGTTAAAATTATATATTACAATATTTCATATCATAATATATAATTTCCAACAGTTGTGAGGATGTTGATTGCCTAGGATGAATCATGCTATGGGTTCAATTTCTCATCCACCACACTTTGATGGTGACAACTATGCTGCGTGGAAGGCAAAAATGAAATCGTTTTTGTGGGCGCAAGACGACAAGGTGTGGCTTGCTGTTGAAGAAGGTTGGGAACCTCTGATGATCAAAGAAACAAAATGTGAAGGAAAGTCCTTTGATTCTATATCTAAGCTCAAGCCTAGGAAAGAATTGAGCAATGATGAGCGTAGCTCTAGCACTTTTAACCAAAAGGCTTTGAATACTTTCTTCATAGCCGTTTCGCCAGAACAATTCGATTACATAAGCAAGTGTACAATGGCGAAAGAAGTTTGGGATATTCTTGAAGTTACTAAACTGTTAAAGAATCCAAGTTTCAACATCTCATCACAAAATTTGAAAATATCACAATGTTTGATGATGAGAGTTTCTTTGACTTATATGCTAAGCTTAGCGTAATTGTCAATGGCTGCCACAATCTTGGTGACAGCATTCCAAAATATAGAATTGTGAAAAAAGATCTTAAGATCACTTCCTATGAGGTTTCATATTAAAAGGACTGCAATTGAGGAATCAAAAGATCTAAACACCTACAAGCTCGAACAACTGATTGGCCCTCTGCAAACATGAGTTAGAGCTTCCTAATTCCAATAAGATGAAAAACATTGCTCTCAAAGATGTCAAAGAAGAAGAAAGCGATGGCTCAATTGATGACTTGTTCGAAGATGAATTGGTTGCATTAACCATGCAAATTAGAAGGTTTCTCAACTCTCAGAATTCCAAGGGTCGTGAGCAACGAACCAACTTAGGTTCAAACTCTAGAAACTTTCGTTCTCTAGATGTCTCACATGACAAAGCATCTAAATCCTCTAGAACTAGGGAGTGTAAGAGTTCTAACAATAGAGCGCAATGTCATGAATGCCAAGGGTATGGACATATTGCTTATGAGTGTGCAAATACTATCAAGAAGAAGGAGAAGAAGAATAAGGCAATGAATGTTACTTGGAGAGATAATGATTCAGGAGATGCATCTTCCTCTGAAAATGAAAAGGATACAACTACCTTTATAGGAACTATTGATGGATATGACACAGAAGGTTCATTTGTTGAGGAACCTGACTTGGAAGAAATCCTGAGAAAATATTCTAATCTTTAAGACATCAGTGTGCAAGTAAAGAAAAGAAGGATAACTCTAACTCGAAAAAGAAACTTGCATTAGCTGAAAGTGAAAAGAAGGAAGCTAAAGCTGAGCATCAATCTTAGTTAGACAATAGAGAGAAACTATGAGAGTCATTGTTAGAGAAGATACATATTCTTCAAACCACAAAAGCACTCTCACGTTTGATAAGAAAGTTCTTTAGGATGAACTAGTTGAGATAAAAAACAAAGTTCAGGAATTAAGCATGTTCGGGAAAATTTGACAAGATGCTTAGCTATGGAAAGAATTTTGGAGATAAAAAAGGTCTAGGATTTGAGTTTGAAAAGACTATTAGTTCTTCTTCCATCACAAGATTTGTCAAAGCGTTTGATATTTCCTAGCTTGAAAGTAGGTGTCAATCCAGTTTTAGGTCTTACTTCTGAAACTTCTACAATCTTTGCAAATGTGTCAAATCCTGCCAAGACTTCAGTTAATCCTAACAAACCCAAACAATCTAGGAAGTTCATTCCTATATGTCATTTTTGTGGGATTCCTGGTCACATCCGGCCTAAGTGCAATAAGCTTAGGAAGAAAAATTCTTCTCAAGAAAAAAGTTTCAATGAACTCTAAAAAAGCAAATCTTAAGAAACAATTTGTGACTTATTTGAAAGAGATTAATCGGATTGCAAGAATTATATATGTTCCGAGTACGGTTGTTCCAAAAGTGCAACAAGTTTGGAGAATAAAAGAGAATCAAAGTGGTGTATTTGTCAATTCCTCTCCACCTTCAAATTGTTTATATTGACTGAGCTCTCTCTTTGCAAATGCTTTCATTTATGTATGCTTGCATGTTCATATAGCATTGATACTGCATTTTTCTGTCTTCTTGTTAAAAAAATAAAAATAAAAAAAATATATATATATATATATGAGGTAAAATGGAAAAGTATGATTTCATATGAGTTCTAGCTTTGTTCACTTGATAGCATGACCCTAGCATGATATGTTTGACCTGTTGTGGACAATAGCCTCTTATTGATAATATATGAATGTTAATGAGTTGAACATGTTTAGCTTGAGTAAAACCCGCACCCATGTGAGCTTTTGTGCCTAAATATAGTGTATGCATTTTTATACTCTTTTTAATTCGTGTGTGTGATCTAATGTGTTTTGCATCTCTAGAATTTGACTTAAGATCTCTCAAAACTTTGTATCATATATTACTTTATTTTGGAGACGACAGTAGGTAGTAGAACTTTACCACCATTGCCATATATGTCAGGGCCTTATACATGCTTTTCCCCTAGTCAGCTCTTATGAGCCTATATGTAAGCCTTTTGTTCTTAAACCTACATTTTCCTTACCTAGCCTCTTATATTAAAAATTCCCTACCCTACTAAGAAGCTAGTAGAATACGTTTTTTTAAAAGGAGAGAGAGTTCAAGGTTATTAAAAGTTGAAGATGAAAATTTTATGAAGAAAGCCCAACTACTAATGAAGAACAAAAGAAGAAAAGAGGAAAAGAAATCATTATGAGTCACAAGTGAGCTACCATCATCAGATATTCATTGTGCAGTTATGTGTCGTTCATCAAACTGCTCAATTTATTGCCTTGGTTAATTGTCGCACGTCTCTCTCGGTTTCATTTCCAACTACTCTATTAGTTTCTTAGACTTTGTGTTTCCCATATTCTTTATTTGATTAACCAAGTCACCGAAGCCCCTTTACAACCCTTCACAAAGACCTACTTGATCCAAAGAAGGTAATTTTTGATGTGTGGAGATGAGATCAATCTGCATGCTTATGGTAGAGCATTCATATAATGATCTTTTGAGCGTATACACTTTAACCCCAAACACTTTGAATGACAATTTGAGTGTATGTCTTGTGAGCTTAAGGTTTAAATTTAAGAGTGTGTGTGTGTGTATATCTCCCCTCTTTTTTTCCCTCTCCTTCCCTTCCTTCCTATTTGAACAGTCACGGTTAAGCCACGTCAACATATATTAGATTGATTTTATATAGAAAGAGAAAGACAAAATAGAGAATATGATCCAAAGTTGTCAGCAGTGATATCATTTGATCCAAACTATTCCTCAATTCCTCTTTCAACATTTCTTTTGAGGTCAAATTAACTAATTTCTACCAAAATTTTCTTGCACGTTTAATTAAGTACAACACATTCTCTTCATTTTCCTCCAATAATATTTTAATACACTTTGTTCGCTTATTATCGTTTTGGATTAGCGGCAGGGCCGGTCCTGAGATTTTGGAGGCCTTGTGCGAGACTCAAACAGAGGCCCTTACAAGATTTAAATTTTGGTTGCTATATTTTCTTTTATATATATATATATATATATATATTTCTTGTGTATAAATTGATATAAACGCAAAAGAAAATAAATAAAAAAGAAGCATGGTTTGGTGGCTATGTATCTACATTCTTTATGTTTTTGGGTTTGAACTTACTTTTTAAATACAAAAAGCATGGTGTGGTGGATATGTACATATCATATCACCGTACATATATCATAATCAGAACAACTCATGTTCTTTATTATGAACTAGTTAAACAAATCACTGGTTATGATATTTGTAGCATCTTATAATGAGCTGTAAGTTTTTTTAATGCATTTTTTCTCACTCCCTAAAGTGAGAATGATTCTAACCCTCACTCGGTTGATTGTTGTTGGATTAGTTAGAATTTGAGATTCGTGTCTTAAATCAATTAAACCAAATTAATTTAACGGTAATCAATAGGGGGATGAGCATCACCTACTCACCTCCACTTTAGTGTTGTGAGCAAAGTTTTATTATATATGGATGACTAAATGGTTTTCAAATAGGATGAAAATTAGATGATCCTTAAAAGCTGACCAAAAGAATAAACGAACGATATGTATTTGATTAAATGATGTCATATATGAAAAGGGGGTTTTAAAGATTATATCTTCAAACTTTTTAAGGATTTTAATTAATTATGATATTCCTAATTATAGATTTATCATCAAAAGTTCTCTTTTATAATGATAGAAATTAAACTACAAATATTAAAGAGAAAAGAAAAAAAATTAATGTAGTTTAAAAAAAAGCCCAAAATGGTTCTACTGGGAGTCGAACCCGTGCAAACACAAACGCAAGTATCAGCGCTTGACGATTCCCCTAAGGAAACAATGTGAATTGTGTTCACATTGTTTTTATATGTAGTACATTACAAAGGTTATTAAAATTCAGGGGCCCCTAAAAATCGGGGGCCCTGTGCGGTCGCACGACTGGCACCCCCTCAGGGCCGGCCCTGATTAGCGGCACCTGATTTTCATTTTTCCAAAGAAGATTATAAGTTCAAATTTCACAGCGAATCATTTTAGACAACCTTTCTAGACATCATGACTTATTCTTATTCGATTTATCCTATAAAACTAAGAAAAAACAATACTAAGGTCTGGCTAGTGGATTAGAGAGGTCTTAATTAGTTTTGAGTTGTCTTAGTTAATTTAATAAACACGCTTGGGCACATTTCAAGTCAAATAAGACTTGAGTCATCACAATATGATTCAATTTTTGTGTGTGTATGTGTGTTAAAGTATTCATGTCGTGTAAAAGGTTAGCACACACCAATACTATACCTCAGCGTACTAAAACTTCAATTAAAATAGTCAACGTTCAAACTTCAAAGGCCTTATACACGCTTTTACTTGCATGCCAAACTCCAATCTCAGTTCAAAATTGCGATGCAAGAAAATAGTAACAAAAACTCTACAAGAGTTGGTCAAATTACCTCTATAGTATTAGTAATTGTTAATAAAACTAAAAGAAAACATAATTGAATCAGGACAACTTAATAAAAAAAAAGGCCTAAAAATATATAGTAAAACATCTTTATAATAATGCTCTATTTAAGAATAACCTTCTTTATAGTCATAAAAATTTATGGTCCAAACTTGGAGCTAGTTATGTATATAAATAAACTCTACATTGTAATAAGTTATAATTGTCATATGTCCCGTATTAAGGAAAATCACCTCCATATAATAATAATTGTCCATAAGTACAAAAATATGCAATGTCACAAGTAAACATTTAAGATGAACTAAAATATTTCTCTATAATTATTTGAGACAATATTTTATTTTTTAGAGTTGATATCACGCCTTTGAACTTACGAGTACGTAATACCTCGTCAATATGGACAATTTCTTGTTGAAGCCATACTATTTTTAGCTTCACAAGCATGTTTATAGATAGGCATTAACTTAAAGAAAGTACTACATACGTACATATATGCAATAGATTTTAAAGGTTGAGTGTATTTTTTTTTTTTTTTTTGCATATTTTACATCTTGGAAACCAACGTACTCCACTAATAGTTCTTCTTATCTTTTTTTTTTTTTTTGTCAATAGTTCTTTGTATCTATACAATTTTTATTGAGGATAACTAAGTAAACAATAATAATATTTTTTTAGCCGCACCTTTATTAAGTAATAACCTACTTAAAGCAGGGCCGGTTTTGAGATTTTTAAGGCCCTGGGCGACCCAAAAAAATGTGCCCTAACTTTATATAAGAAAATTATTGTTTTCACACGTAAAACTTCAATAAAGTTATTACTTACAAAAGCACTTCAAGCTCAATAATTTAAAAGCACGGAAAAATTAATTAATTTCTTTTGTACCGGAACGAAAAAACTTCGGGCTTACAAGTAGATGGATGATGAGTCTTGTTTTTCTACCTGAACTTTTAAAGTGTTTTTATATAAATCGTGATGTGTTTTTTCTTATTTACTAATCTTGTCAATATGGGTCTATAAAAATAATGATGCTTTCGAGTCTTTAATTGATATGTATAAGCAATAAATGATACTAAATTAAACTTATTGGTGACACATCATATGATTTGCAAATTTGGTCTATGCATTATTCTTTGTTGAAATTTAGACTTGAATTGACACAAATGTTTTAAAATTGCAACACACATATCTACTAGCTAATAATTAAAAAGAAATTAACAACCAAATAGAAACTCGTAAAAATTGAAAAGAACAAACATGCACACAACATTTCGAACTCAAGATCTCTCGTTAATTTTAGCAACAAAAACCATTACTTTTGATTAACCTCTAGATCATTTAGCCAATTTTCATAACTTTAAACCCATGAAAATAAATTCGTAAAAGTTGAAAAGTAAAAGAGACATATATTGTTTTGAAGTCGGGACCTCCTTGTTTATTTTAAATAATATAAACAACTACTTACCAAATTTTATAAATTTATACTCATATGAAAAGAAATTTGTAAAAATTGAAAATAAAATAAATACACACGGTGCTTTGAACCCAAGACCTCCTCATTAATTTTAACAAAAAAAAACCACCAATTATAGTTAAATTTCTTTGTCAATTAACCAAATTAAAATCTATACTCTTATAAAAAAATATATATCAATATAACATAACACTTTAATAATTTCGGTGCCCCCAATTTTTTGGGGCCTTGGACGGTTGCCCAGCCATATTCAAGTGAAAAGGAATACCACTAGACCATAGTACTGAGTGGCAGCTCAACTTAAATTATGCGTAAAATGTTTCTTGCAGGAACTTAAGAGTAGAAAAAATGTGCTATTTTTGGGCATCAAGAAAGGATTGTGTTATTATATAATTAAGGCTTAAATGTTAAAAAGATCCATGTGTTTTAGTCATTAAGTCAATTTAGTCCATGTGTTTTTAATTTGACCAATTTGGTCCTTGTGTTTATCCACTACTGGAAAATCTAATTTTGCCGATGAATTTTGAGCCAACAAAACTTATTTTGTCGGCAAAAAAGTTTTTACCCGACAATTTTTTTGGTTTGTTGGCTAAATACGAACTTCTCCCGACGACTTAAGGTTATGGCCAACAAATATTTTGTCGGCGAAGATATTGTTAGCCGACAAACTTGATTTTTATTGGGTAAGAATTTGGTGGGAGTTTTCCCGCCTTCTTGAAAATGATTTTTTTTTAAGTCGCGCGTTTTCTTTAATTAAGTGGGCAACAAAAAAATTATTTTGCCGTTTAGAATTTTTTTTGAACAATTGCCGGTTAGAATTAAAATTGGTAATCTTCAAATTCCTAAACCTAATTAATTAAAAAATTAGCGCCGGGCTTCTCCCTCGTTTCTCACATATCTGTTGCTGCCTCGTCTCTCTCGCTCTGTCGTCTTCCGTTCGTGGACTCGAATCTGCGCTCCTATTCTACAAAGTCTTCGATGCCACCTCCTACTCCAACTCTGAAATTACCTTGCAGTCATCACCCTCTAGGCTCTAGATTGGTTTCTTATCCCGATCATCTGGTTAAACACGAAAACCCCAAATCTCCACAAATACCGAATTGTTTCTCTCGCAGCCCACTCCTTTAGCCTCGATCTGCTCCGGCTCTCTCTCCTTCGGCCCGTCTATTCAATTCCCAATCACAAACCCGCAACGCGCCAAAGGTATAGCGGTTTAGTTATTTTCTTTTTATTTAATATAATTTTTAATTAACTAGATGCCATTTTGTGTGATATTGGTTTGATATTGATTTCCAATCCATTTACATTTTGGAGGTGACTTGAATGATTTCTTGTTTTATGTTTGGTTCTTGTAATGGTTTAATTTGGGTATGTTTGAAAGATTTTTATGGTGCAGGGTCAATGCTTGGTTCTTGTAATTTTTCAAAAGTACCTGTTGAAGGGAATTGAATAGGTTGTCAAACAAGGTTAGAAAATGGCTTCATATTTTTTATTTGCTCGGGTTTGTTAACTGTGATGTTAACGGTACTTTTCATTTGGTGATATGTGTGTTTTCTGAAGTGAGTTAGAGCAAAGAAACCTTCCCAAGTTGTCCAAGAAGCAAGCCTTTTTGGCGCCTTGCTTCACATTCAGCAGGTGACCATGTAAATATTACTATGCTAGTATCATTTGGTTATGAACAGTGCAGTGGTTTAAATTTATTGTATGTTGCATTTTAGGATCTTGTCCTGAAGTGCAATTGGACTTGGATTCAATGTCAACACAGAAAATGCGAGACTTGTACATGGAGTTCTTATGCTGAAAACAGTTGTTGTATGGCATCAGTCATCTCTTAATCTTAATTATGTTACATTGACACTACATGTTTTATTGAACTAATCCTCTTTGTTAGATTTTTCATGTTTGTGTAAACTCTAATAAAGCTCTGTAGTTTGTGGTTTAATCAGATGTTTGATATACCTCGATTGGATGAAAATAACTGAATGCTTTAGTCAGCTATTACATAAGAGGCTAAAGGAGAACCTCTCCTTACTTGAGGGCTGCTAATTAATCCGAGATTTGAACTGCTACTAATTATTATTGTGTAACTTATTGCACCTCCTTTCATTCATTTTGATTTGCATCTTATTAAGGGACTAAAGAAAACCTCTTAATTGGCAGGTGGTTTGAAATGTTCATTACAAGGTTGGATGAACCATTGTCCTGGCCTCTAAGAATCTATGTATGATAAATGTCCGATGCTTAATCAAACTCACTATATGCTTGACACTAATATGATGTTAAGTTTTCATTTTTTATTGTACTACTGTGGTGTTATTGCAGCTTTGCCCCATTTTCTACTATGGTGCTATATCGTCCAAGGTTTAAGGTTGCAATTGATGCTCTTCAGTAAGCCACCTCTTGCATGATGACAAATGCTCACATTTTTTATATTAGCATTAAACGAGAAATATATAATTGCACTCGTAATATAATCTTTTTAAATGTTTGAGTTTGCATATGTGGGGTTATTGAACTTTTGAAGGTAATTTGATCTAAAGCTAGGAATGCTCATTTTCTTGTGTTGTGGAAATAAAGACTCTAATTTTAGAAGTTAGACTCTGAGAAGCTTCCAGTATATTTTTTACGATCTCTATCATTATATCAATCTAGAGGAATGATATTTAGCACATTTGAGAGCTTCTAATCATTATTTCAATCTAACCGTTTACGAAAACTATGACTACCTCAACAGAATCATGGCTAGTTGATGCAGGGAGTTCAAGTTTGAGTTACATGAGAGTTTGGGTCGCCTGAGGAGCCATTAGCCAATCCTACTGCAGAGATGGACGAGAGACCAGGACAAGGGGAGCTTTTGTATGAACAGTTCAGTCCATGACTTTTGATATTTTTTATTTGGTTCATGTGTAACATTCCTTCAATTGTTTTATGATTTCACTAACGATACTTTTGTATTACACTCTAGATGTACATTCAACATTTATCAATCAGTAAAATATTGTTTCTTAACAATTGTCTATTGTATTTTGATATGCATATGTAAGAGCTGAGCATCAAAGCATTTTTTTTTATAAATTAAATGTCTTCTTGACAAAACCAATTTGTCGGCAAAGAGAAGGTTGTGCCGACGAAATATTCATGGCGACAAACACATTTTGTAGGCTAAAAAGTATTATTCGTCGGCTAAAAAGGCCTATACCGATGAATTATTTGTCGGAAAAGATGGAAATGCCGACAAATAAGATTTTGACGGGAAAAGTTGAATCTTAGCCGATGAAATACCAAAATTCGTCGGCAAAACTCTTAGGCGACATGCTGTTCGTGACAAAATTGCCGACAAATTTTTTCCTCGGGAAAGACACTTTGCCTACAAATTTTGACTTTTGCCAACAAACTACTTTTGTCGGTAAAGTCAAATTTTCTAGTAGTGATCTCCTTTAGCCAATTAAGGATATTTCCATCTAATTTCTGTATAAACTATTATAACTTAATTATTAAATTATTACAAAAAATTATAATTATTATAAAATTATTTATTTGATTTAAAATATTTAAAAATGAAATAAAAATTAATGTCCTCCCAACTCCCCCGAAGTCTCCTTCCTAACGTTACCTGCTCTATTTTCTATGACGTCACAACCTTAATCATTTTTCAGACTGTAAGTTTTATCTCTTATATGTGTTATTTCTCATTGATTTGCATTTTTCTGTAAAAAGAAAGGGTAATCATATATCTTATAATTTTTCTTATGATTTTTTTTAACAAGACTGAATGAAATGTCCTTAATTGACTAAAGGAGACAAACATAAGGACTAAATTAGCCAAATCGAAAACATGTGGACTAAATTGGCCATATAGTTATAAGACAAGGACCATTTTGACATCTAAGCCTATAATTAATTAGCTTTGATTTTTTTACAGGTCCACAATACAGTGAAACCCTAAAACCAAAACCCTTGCGGATATGACTACCCATTCAATTCTGCTAAGTCCTTAGCATATATCATTTAATAGTCAAAACAACGAAACAAATAGATTTATATTAAAAAATCAAAGTCATATGAAAGTTGGTCTTAATTGATGCATATAAAAAGCCCCATGTTCCCCATCTATTCATTCATTCCTTAATTCCTTCAATCCTTTCTGTTTTTCACAGACAGATAAAAGAAGCAAAATCTTTGTTTTCGCAACAAACCTTTAACTTTATCTTCATTCATTCCTTCATTTCTTCTTCCGCAGAAAATTAGATGCAAAATAGTCTTTGTTTGCCCAACAAAATGAAGTTTCTAAAAATATTTTTGGTGGCAGTGTTTTTAATGGTTTTTCTTATGAACATGCAATCTTCCGAGGCCTGCAGAGTGTTGCATGGGGAAGAAAAGTTTATGCATCAGATGGATCGTCCCTTCTTCCCTTTGATCAGGCAAATACTTAGGGGCACTACCCCTTCCGGAGGTCCAAATCCGACCACACCTTGAAGTAGTACCAATTCCAAAGATTCTACATCGAAGTGCAACCATCAACGAAAAGCATTAGCAGAATTAATTTTAAATCAAATTAAACATTTTATATATTTTCCTAGCAGTGAATAAGCACAGGAAAATGCCTGCAGTCTAGGTTTTTTTTTTCCTTACATGTAAAAATAAAGTGTATTAGCTTTACAATGTATATGAAGAAGTTGACTGAATATGACGAAGTATAGAATAAATTCTTTATTTAATATTTCTTTTTGGGCATGTATGCATCTTTAGCTCTAGCATGAGTTTATTTACCTTTTAATTTAGGGAGTTTTAACAAAAAACTCACAGTACTGTTCACTTTAAAGAAAAATCATATTTTTACATTAAAAAGTCAAACCTAGTACTATTTACTTTACCCTTTATTTTGTCCTTATCGTTAAAACTCAAAGTTTTCAAGCTCTTTTCATTAGTTTTCCTTCTAATTTAAGGTAGTGCTATTTACACACCTCTTTTTACCTCTAGCACATCATTGGTAATTTTGTCTATTAATTTTTTTAATTCATTCAATCTTACGGCCAAAATTAAGAAAAATGTGTGAGAGATAAAAAAATGATGTGTAGATAGCACCTTCCTTAATTTAACAGTGAGTTTAAGAGCAACTGCCATTTTATTGACAAGAAATTAAACTGCAGAATTGCGAAAATTTATTACCTGCTCCACAAAAACCTCTGACAATGTTTGCAGAGATACCTATTATACCATATATATGTGTGTGTGCATAGTGAGGACTCTACATCTGGTTTAAAAGGCACCTTTGATGCCAACCTTGGAGTGAGACGGCTCCACTGTCACTTGGTGTTAGTACTTCGCACGTTATAATTTGATGGATAAATAATATTGTGGAGCCAAAAATAATCATAAGGTGACACGTGAATTTTTTATGAAAAAGACAAAATTACCCTTGAGGCACACCGGATTTCCTACGATCGGGCAGTGGACAACCATTCTTCAATTAAGCCAAAAGTGCCCAAAATATGTAACAAATTCAAAATTATTTCATCCATCCTCATCCTATATTCTCCATAAGGTATTTGTTCCATAATCTTCAAATTCCATATAAATTGAGTTAATTGGCTAATTAATGGATTTATTACCTAATTAATTCATTAATTGCCAATTAAATCACCCATCTCACACAAAAATACCCCAAAGGGCCGGCCACCTTTTCTCCAACAGGAACCGGCCATGCCCTATATATATCACCCCATTTTCTCTAAAAACCTAGGTTCGACACTCTTGCAAAACTTCCAAAAACTCTCCAAACACTTTTCTCTCTAAATTCTAACTTTGGCATTAAAGGTTCTTTGGCCAAAGCTCCCCCATTCATTGTGGGCGCGTGAGGCTCTTGGCCTTGACCTAAGGTGTTATTTGTTTTGTAAGTGCAATTTTGTCCAAGAACAAAGAGCAAAAGAATTTGCATCTACAAACATCACATGACAATATAACTGTCACATCAAAAAAAATGACTCAATCGGTAAAGTAAAACCTTTTTAATTATACATGATATCTAAATTAATATGCATTGACGTGAGTCATGCAATAATGAACGTTTTCTTTTTACAATGGCATGCAATATCATGAACGATATGCCTGTGGACTCTGGAGCATCAAAATATATATCAAACACTTGGCGTGCACTAATTGAATTCAATTCATATACTCCTCCCCATTGAGCTAGTTTGAGTTTAAACTAATTAATGTTGTTTTGCATCGTTTTAAAATTTGGAAATCATCAAGAAAATTTACATGCAAAAGATATGATATGTAATGAAATAAAGAAAGGGGTGTGCTATCCACATACCTCATTTTACTTCTCACACATCCCTTGATAATTTATGTCTGTTGATCTTCTTCAATTCATCCGATCTGACGGCCGAAAATTAAAAAGGTGTGTGAGAAGTAAAATGGAGTGTATGGATATCACACCCCTAAAGAAAAGTTGCATTTCAGAAAGATGTCACAATGCAAGTGATGGATTTTCTTTGGTGAATAGAGTCTTTCTCTTCAATTTATTGTGTTTCGGATTAAACTCTTTCCCTTTTCCAAGTGTACGTAAACTTAGAGTAGTATATTATCATTTTCATTTAAAAAAAAGTTGTCACAATATATTACCCGAAATTATTGAGAAACTCTTTAAGTTTAAGTTGTAATATCACCACCTGATATGTATTATTAAACAACTCTTTTGTTATAATAGCAATCTCACACATGCTATGCATGTAGGAGAAACATATCGAAAGAGAAGCTGGAGAAAAATGTGGAAGAATTTTAAATAAAAGTCTATTTTAATCTTATTATATTAAGGTTATTTATTGCAACTAAGGATAAAAAAGGGGACCTGTGGGGACATAAATGGTATTTGAAGAAAAGTCAGAGAGAGTGTTCTCTAAATAATATTATAGACAACAATCGCGGTAAATGGTCTAGTAGAAATGCAGTAAATTCCAAACCATGTATGCTTTGTGGCCTTTGAGTTCGAGGTACGAAGTTGGCAAAAATACATATGATTTTTTAGTTGAAAGTTTTAAGAAGATGTTTGCTATTTGACCATAGCCAAAAGTGGGGTGTAATGCCTTAGCCTTGACCGGCCTCATTGAGAATTAATCTTATTCTTTGAGATGTGAGATACCTCCAGATTTGACAAAAAAAAAAAACAATAATAGTATATACAACACTTATATTAGTAACACCTTATGATTTTTGAAATTTTACAACGAGGATTTATTAATCATAATTTATATTCGTTAAGACACTTTATTCTCTCTCCAAATAATGCATGATAAATTATGTCAAGGTCAAATGGGACCAAGGAAGAAAATATCGGTAATATCGGAAATATCGGTAGTCCGAAAACACGGAAATATCGATGGAAATATCGGGATAATATCGATATCGATAAAAATTACATGGAAACCACGGAAATTGTAAGAAAAACTTGGAAATTTTTATTGAAACTTTGCAGGATGTTTATTTAGTCAATTATCTATTAGTTTATCACAAAAAATTGGAAGGAAATGCATTGCATGATGGATTTAACATTATCAAGTTGATTATATAGCGAGCTGACAAACATTGTGAGTGTAGAAAATATGTAGAAATTAATTAAAGAAGTCTAAACACACCATAATCATTTATATATAATGAATTAGTACAATATTTTACACTTTATACATTGTATGGTAAGATACATGAGTGACTTAGTACCACATAGAGTTTCTATGAGGTTCAAAATTGTCACTATCTTCATCATCTCTATGTGTAGAGTGAGTGTATTTTGAAGAGTAGTTAGCAACCATGACAATGGTTTTCAAGAACCAAAACCCAAAAGTCAATAGGAAACCGAATACTTCGGTATTTTTCGGGATTACCAAACAAATGGGATTTGGAAACCAATCCCATATCGAAAATTTCGGTATTTTTCGAGATGGGATTCCCGAACTTCAGGATGGTTTTGGTTTGGGATTTTTTGGTTTGGGTTTGAGACTTTTTCGGTTTGGTTTGGGATTTTCCGGAATTTTTTCCAGCCCTACCATGTAAGTGACCAAATAAAAAAATAGAAAAATTAAAAACCACATGTCATTGACTAAGTAATTAATTGACACAATTTAAAATATAATACCACAAAAAATTTGGAAAATGTGCAAATTTGTTTCTTGTAAAAAGAATTCAAAAAAAAAGAATATATATAAATATTGTAGCATATTATCACAACAACATAAGTGGTATAGTGGTTAAGGTGTTAAGGAGTTAAGTGGGAGGGTTTCGAACCCCTCTGTGCTCAAAATTGTGACTTTTCAAAATTTTCAGGAATTTTTTGACTAATATCGCGATATTAGAAGCTAATATCGCGATATTATCGATAATATTGCGATATTTTGAAGAAAATTCATTAGATACTCATTAAAATATCGGTAACTCAAAAAAACGAAAATATCGACGATATTTTGGATATTTTCTTCCATGAATGGGACTTTAGCGGCCAACGATAAAATTCAATTTTTTTTGTCCGAGTATAAGTCACGTCGTGTAAAAGGTTCGCATATTACAAACATTCAATCGTTCTATGCACGTGGGAGAAACATATTGAAAAAAGATGGAGAAAAACGTGGAAGAACTCTAATTTAATTTAATAATTTAAATCCACAAAATTCCTATTTTAATCTTATTATATAAAGGTTATTTATCGCAACAAAGGATAAAGAGATGTGGGGACATAAATGGTATTTTCACAAAAATTATGACAAAGTCTGTCCTCTTGATAGTATAAATAATAACCACTGCAAGTGGTGCAGTAGAAACACGTTAAAATTTCAAGTTCAGTATGATCTGTAGTATCTGATTCGAGGCATAAAGTTGGCAAAAATACAAGTGATTATCTTATTAAAAACCTTGGGAGGAAATGTGGTATTTAATTGTGGCTGGGGATAGGCTGGACTGTCTTTAGGCTTTCCAAGCTCCACTAAAAATTAGTCTACCTTTTGGGATGTGAGATACCTCAAGTTTTGACAAAAAAATAAAAATAAAAAAAGAAGACAACACTTGAATTGTAACTACATGTGATCATATCCAACAAATTTTCAAAATTTACGACGAGGACTTTTTAAACCATAATTTATATTCTTCAAGACACTAAGTTACTCTCCATATAATGCATAATACATAATTCAACTTTTTGAGTATAGATAAGGTCGTGTAAAGGTTTGCATACCCAAATACTACAAACATTCAAACTTTCTTGTGCTATTTGTAGCACTACTCCTCAACTCCTATTTCAAAGTTTCTTTTGGGGTCGAATTATTCTACCAAAATTTTCGTGTATGTGTTACTAAATACAGCACCTTCTCTTAATTTTCCTACAACAATATTTATTACACTTTCTTTGCTCATTATCGTTTTGTGTTGAGAATTATCTTTGTAATATATTTGCAAGATTTACCTTAATTTCCTGTTTTAGTCTAGATCAAAGGTGGATCACGGATTCCTAGCCTTAGAAATAGGCGTAATTGGATGTTGAATTTGTATGTGTGTGTGTGTGTGTGTGTGTTGTGTATATGTTATTGTTGACATAGAGTAATCAGAAAATCATTCACCCAATTATCTATTATTAAAATTCTAGCCCTTTACCACAGTAGTGGACAGTGTTGTGCCCTTACATGATGGCATAAATTCAAACCTCGTTGGTAGCTAATCTAACATTTAATTTACTAACGCTGTCGCTCGACTCATAAATAAAAAAGCAACAACTCTAGCCAATTCTCTAAACAATCTTCCCTAATTTTTTTTTTCCAAAATATAGAATTTATTATAATCGAATAGAAAGGTTAATATCTTACACTAAATATTAAACAGGAACTCAGGACCAATACAATCTCATACAAAGGAACGACCCTCTTTAAACACAAACTTAGCCACCGAGTGAGCAGCACGGTTACTCTCTCTAGACACAAAGTCAAACGTTACCGACCTCAAACTTTGCGCTAGAGTCTCAATGTCACCAAGGATCCATTCAAGGCTATAATCATGAGTCAGTCATTTGAATAATCACCTTTTCATCGGATTCAATAATCAAGTTGTCAACTCCAGCTCAATGCAAAACTCCAAAGCTTCACAGATTGTTGTAGCTTCAGCCTCTGCTGCATTATGACAATGCATAACTCCCAAGCCTCCCGCTGCTTGCAGCAAACCTGCAAAATCACGAACAACCCAGCCCACTCTCGCACGCAACGTATCCTTGCACCAAGCCGCATCGGTATTAATCTTAATTGTCCCAAACCCCAATTTCTGCCATTGTTCGTTCTGTCGTTTCAATGCCAAGGTCGTCGTCCCCGTATTTGGACTCACTCCCGCTACCCCATGTGCCTTGGCATCTCTGAATTCAGAGATGTTCCTCTTCCATACCTCCAAAACCTCTAAAGGCCATCAGTGCACTCCATTTAAAACCACCTCATTTCTGTTTTTCCATAGTCTCCATAACCCGAAGACAAATTCTTGCATGATCTCAGCTGCATTTTCCATTCCCTTAACACGGTTACAGAATTTCTCCTAGCTTTCTAAAAAGTCAGCGCATTCCAAATCAAAGGAATTAAGTTGAAGCGGCGAACATAACCAAAATAGGTGGCTGAGTTCGCAGCGGAAAAACAAATGGTTTTCCGTTTCATCACATAGGCTACACACCCCGCATACATTATCAGTCTTCATATGTCGTCTCTGCAGATTTTGTCTAACCGCCAAAGCATTTTTGCAACAACTCCATACAAAAAATTTCATTTTATTAGGGACCTCCAAACTCCATATCCTATTCCACACCTGATTGTGATTTGTTTTCTCGCCGTTCCCTGCCCTTTCCTTCACAGTGCTCCATTTTCCATAAGACCCAACGCCACCCCATAGCCGGATTTAACCGTGTACACCCCATTCGTAGTGTGGTGCCACACCAACCTGTCACTACAACATTTCCTGCTTAAACGGAATGCTTAAAATCGGTGCCACATCGTCCTGATTAAAGCCTAAAGACACACATTATCCTCAGACAACTCAACAGTGCCAACTAGAGTCCAAGGCTGGAACACAGTCAGCAATTACTTAGCTTTTAAGTTTTCTTATTGTAACTGATTTGTAACTAATCATAGATAAAGTTTAATTAGTTACATTAGTTAATAACTAAACTTTATTATCTGCTGTTAGTTGCTGTGTATAAATACCTCCAATGTCAACCATTTTAATCAATGAGAAATATATTTCTAATATGGTATCATCCCTTCTTCTGCTTAATCGCCTTTCTTCGATCCTCTTCTCCGTCGCTCTCTGCGATCTCTGATTTCTTCGAGATTTCTTCGATCTTTGATCTTCCATCTTCAATTTCTTGTGGTTCTTGATCGATCTTCTCTTCTCATCTACTATCTTTCTTGCTTACGATGACATCGTCGAGTTCCTCTCCGATGAATCATGATGTTCTTGCCCCAAATTCATCCCCGATGAACCCTATAATTTCACAACGGTTCCGTCTTCTCCCTCAATTTCTTTGATTTCAATTCAGCACATCAGTTGTATGGTTCCTACCAAGCTGAAGCGTGACAATTATCTTGTTTGGAAGGCATTGTTTGCTCCAATTTTTCGTCGTTACAAGCTTACAGGGATTCTTGATGGCTCGGAGGTTTGTCCTTCGCCATTTTTACTTGATGCATCTGGCAACACCACTAGCACTCCCAATCCGGCTTTTGATTTGTGGTATGAAAAGGATCAGAATATCCTTATCTGGCTCAACTCCACCCTTTCGGAAGATCTCATTCCGTTTACTGTTGGTGTTTATGGTTGAATCTTGAGCAACGCTTTGGTGGCGTCTCTGCTGCTCATATTCACCAGCTTCGATCTCGCCTGCACACTGTTCAGAAAGGCGATCTCACAATTTCTGACTACATTTAGCAAATCAAAACCATTTCTGATGCACTCATGGCTGTCGGTGCTCCGATTTCTGAAAGTGATTTGATTGCAGTAACTCTTAATGGTCTCTCTGAGGATTATGAGTCTTTTGTTGACTCCATTATGCTACGGATTTCCTCTACTTCATTGGACGAACTACATGGCCTGTTGATCAATAAAGAATTGTTCATGAATCGTAAGAAGAAGACTGTAGCTTCGTCCGTATCTGAACCCTTTCAAGCTTTTGCGGCTCAGTATCAACACTCTCAAGCGCCTCTTCTTCCCACACCTCAGGGTCCTCCTGGACATAACTTGTACATCTCTACTCCTAGGCCATTCAATCGTGGCAAAGGTACTTACAGGGGTAATAACTATCGAGGAAACAATAACTATCGAGGTAATAACTATCGAGGAAATTCTAGAGGCAATTTCAATCGCAACTTTGGCAGTTACACTCGTCATTCTGGAACCACTACTAGTCACCGAGATCCTTGCCAAATCTGTCATTCTCCAGATCATGAAGCATTGGATTGTTTTGAACGGATGAATCATGCCTTTGCTGGAAAAATTCCTCCTGTAAAATTGGCAGCTATGTGTGCTCACACCACCCTCAAATCCTCTTCTCCTACTTGGCTTATGGACTCCGGTGCCACGTCTCACATAACCAATGACATCTCTGCCATTCATTCTCCCACTCCTTACAATGGTCAGGACAAGGTTTATATTGGTGATGGTCAAGGTATGCCCATCCACCATACTGGTACAACCTTTCTTAATACGCCTACTGCCACTTTTCGTCTGAATAATGTTTTACATGTTCCTGCAATGAAGCATAACCTTCTTTCTGCGTATCAATTCTTACGAGACAATCACTACAAATTAACCCTTGATTCTGATGGTTCTACAATCAAGGATCGTATTTCGGGGAGGATGCTTTTCCGAGGACCAGTTAAAGATGGTTTTTATCCTTTTTAAGGCATTCCTCCAGCATCCACTTCTCCCTCGGCTCTTGTCAATAGCAAAGCTCCTTTACAAGTTTGGCATAATCGGCTCGGTCATCCATCTTCTGCTATTTTTCGGAAGACTTTAAATAGTAGCACTATAGTTTCCAATGATAAAAAGTTTACTTCTTTCTTCTGTTCAGATTGTGCCATTGGCAAAAATCACAAATTGCCCTTCACTGCAAGTATTAGCTCTGTATCTGTGCCCTTAGAACTTGTTCATTGTGATGTTTGGGGACCTGCCCCTACATTGTCTCTTAGTGGTTATAAGTACTACGTGTTATTTGTTGATGAATTCACAAAATATAGTTGGATGTTCCCATTGAAGCTCAAATCTAAGGTGTATTCCGTTTTTGTGACTTTCAAGTGTTATGTAGAAAACTTGGTTGGCAATAAAATCAAAGTTCTCCGCTCTGATTCAGGGGGTGAATTCACAAGTTCAAATTTTAATTCCTTTCTTCTGCAGCATGGTATTTTGCATCAATATTCTTGTCCTCACACACCGGAACAAAACGGTTGTGTTGAATGGAAACATCGGCACCTCACAGAAACTGCTCGGACTCTTATCACTGCATCAAAGGTTCCACATTCATTTTGGTTTGAGGCATTCTCTACTGCCTTGTATCTGATCAACAGGCTTCCAATCTCTGGTCTTGACAAATCTCCCTGGGAATTACTTTTTCACAAGCCTCCAGATTATTCAAAGCTCAAGGTTTTTGGGTGTAGCTGCTATCCCTGGCTTAAACCATATGCTGCTTCCAAGTTTAATGGGAAAAGCATTCACTGTGTTTTTCTTGGTTATAGTTTGCAACACAAGGGCTATCGTTGCTTAGATCCTCTTACATCCAGACTCTACATTTCTCGCCATGTGCTTTTCAATGAATCTAATTTCCCTTTTCATAAACCTCATGAGCTCACCGAGTCAAGTTCACAGTTGCAACCTAGTCCGCACCCTCAGTATCAACCATTCACACTTTCATTTCCCATCCCTTGCACTTCTCCTTTATCCTCTTCCATTCCCACAGTGCCAGATTCTACCCTACCCTTTACTTCACCACTGCCCAATCCTTCCGTCCCACCTCCCTCTCCAATCCCCCCTCCACCTCTCCCTTCCATAAATACTCATTCCATGACTACTAGGTCCAAGGCTGGAATCTTTAAACCTAAAGCTTTGGCTGCTACTAAACACCCTATTGATACATTGAACTTTGTTCCTACAACCTTCTTACAAGCTTCTAAGTATGATCACTGGATGAAAGCAATGGTTGAGGAGTTTCAAGCCCTGCAATCTACAGGAACCTGGTCTCTTGTTCCTTCTACACCAAATCAAAATCTTGTTGGGTGTAAATGGGTTTTTCGCATCAAACGGAAACCCGATGGCAGTGTGGACAGATACAAAGCCCACTTAGTCGCCAAAGGCTTCCATCAACAAGAAGGTATTGATTTTCAAGAGACTTTTAGTCCCGTTGCCAAACCTGTAACAATCAGAATTCTCTTGACATTAGCAGTACAATTTGATTGGTTTTTGAACCAATTGGACGTTAGCAACGCATTCTTACATGGCACACTTAAAGAGGAGGTCTTTATGCAACAACCTCCTGGTTTTATTGATCCATCGAAGCCATCCCATGTTTGCAAACTTATCAAGTCCTTGTATGGCCTCAAGCAAGCCCCAAGGGCATGGTATGATAAACTGTTTCAAGCCTTGCTCTCTCTGGGATTTCATAACTCTCAATCGGATTGTTCTTTGTTTGTTGCGTTTAAGCCAACTCTTGTCATTGTCCTAGTATATGTTGATGATATACTCGTTACTGGACCGAATGCTCAAGTTTGCACAGTCTTTATTCAGAAGCTTAGTCAACTCTTTCCAGTCAAAGATTTAGGCCCTTTGCATTACTTCTTGGGTTTGGAGATTCACAGAACCTCAAAAGGCATTTTTCTCTCTCAACACAAATATGCCATGGATCTTCTTCTCAAGACTCATATGGATGGAAGTAAACCCTGCTCTACCCCTCTCGCTACTCAGAAGTTAGATCACACTGGTACACTTCTCTCTAATCCACAGGAATATCACTCCATAGTTGGGGCATTGCAATATTTGACTTGGACTCGACCTGATCTTTCTTTTGCTGTCAATCAACTATGTCAGTTTCTCCATTGTCCTCGAGACACACATTATCAATCTGTTAAGCGTGTCTTACACTTTCTTAAAGGCACTGTTGATGATGGAATTTGGTTTAAAAAGAGTACCATCACTCTCACTGCCTTCTCGGATGCTAACTGGGCAGGATGTGTTTTTGATCGCCGATCTACAAGTGGTTATTGTGTTTATTTTGGCACCAATCTCATCAGTTGCAGTGCAAAGAAACAGCATACTGTTGCACGTTCCTCCACTGAAGCTGAATATCGTTCTTTGGCTCACACCTCTGCCGAGATCACTTGGATCTGCAAAATTTTCAGGGACATTGGCTTTCCCTTATCCCAGATTCCAACTCTTTGGTGTGATAATCTATCTGCAATTTCCCTTGCTTCAAATCTAGTTTTCCATGCTCGAACGAAACATGTTGAGATTGACTACCATTATATTCGCGAACTGGTTTTAGCTTCTCTCGTCCGAGTTCAATTTGTTCCCAGCCATAATCAAATTGCAGATATTCACACTAAGTCTCTGTCCAAAGCTCGTTTTCAGTTTCTTCGGTCCAAGCTTTCACTTGGCTCTCCTCCGTTCCGTTTGAGGTGGTGTAAAGACACACATTATCCTCAGATAACTCAACAGTGCCAGCTAGAGTCCAAGGCTAGAACACAGTCAACAATTACTTAGCTTTTAAGTTTTCTTATTGTAATTGATTTGTAACTAATCATAGATAAAGTTTAATTAGTTACATTAGTTAATAACTAAACTTTATTAGCTGCTGTGTATAAATACCTCCAATGTAAATCATTGTAATCAATGAGAAATATATTTCTAATAAAGCCTGCCAAGATCACGTCTGCATTCCAAGTCTTTGAGTTCGAATCAATCAGTTCACTCACCATTGTTGCTCGCAGGCCCTCCCAATGCCGTACTTTGAAAGTAGTGGGTTTAGGAAACCACGGATCCTCTCTAATATTGATACAAGTTCCATTACCAACCCGCCACCGAATACCATAATCTAGCACCTTACGTGCTTCAATGATACCCTTCCAACCCCAAGACGTTATCCTCCCACCACTCGCCTCCTTAAATGTCTTTCCAGGAAAATATTTGTCTCTCAACACTCTAGCTAGGAGAAACTCCGGGTTATGGATCAGTCACCACATGATCTTTGCCAGAAGGGCAAGATTAAAGCATTGAATATCTTTAAAACCCAAACCACCATATCGCTTTTGCTTCATTAACCGTTCCCAAGAAACCCAGTAAACACCCTTCCGATAATCGTTTCCCCTCCACCAATAATTCTTATTAGCTTTCTCTATGTCTCTGCATACCCCAATAGGTAACTTGAAACATCCCATGGCATGATTTGGCATAGCCATGGCCACTGCCTTTATAAGGATTTCCTTCCCCGCTTGAGATAGGAGCTGCTCTGCCTATCCCCACCACACATGTCTCAATCCTTTCATGCACCTCCTTAGAGACTGTTTTTTTTTTAATGATCAAAATCTGCTTGTAGTCCTAAATACTTCCCAAAGCCTTCATTTCTTTGAATATTCAAAGTTCGTTCAATTTTTTTCTTATTTCGTTTCGTAGCCTTGGAACCAAAGAAAATCGAGCTTTTTAACATATTAATTTCCTAATCTGACCCGGATGCATAAACCTTCAACACATCCACCACACCTTGCGCTTCCTCAACTGTCGCATTACAAAACAACATTGAGTCATCCGCCAAAAAAAAAAAAAAAAATTTATATCGGCACCCCATTAGGTGTCACCATGAATCCATGTAGAGTTTATCTCTCCATACCATTCTGAAGTCAAGAAGAGAACCCTTTGGCACAGAGAAGAAATAAGTACAGAGATAATGGGTCCCTTTGCCTCAGCCCCCTCTGCGGCAAAATATACCCCGTTAGGTTTCCATTCACTAAAATACCAAAGGAAGCAGTGGAAGTGCATTCCTTTACCCACCTACAAAACATCAACGCAAAACCCAATTTAGCCATCATAGCTAATAGGAACTCCCATTCTACAGGATCATATGCCTTCGTCATATCCAATTTTATTGCCATACCCATCTGGTCCTCCTTTGTTTGATGCATAAGGGAATGCAAGATCTCATGCACAACTAGGATATTATCCTGAATATGCTTCCCAACCACAAAAGACGATTGATTGTCACTTATCACCTTTGGCATCAACCTTTTTAATCTATTTGTAAGAAACTTAGCGAGGACCTTATAGCTTGTGTTGCATAAAGCAATAGGCCGATACCCCGTGATGTTCTTCGGACATGTAACCTTTGGAATGAGTACAAATTTGTATGATTTAGTTTCTGTAAAAGCGTATCGGAATGCTAGAAAGCCTTGACAATATTCACCATATCCTTCCCCACCACCTCCCAATGGTTCTAATAAAAGCTACCGGAGAACCCATCTAGTCCTGGAGCTATCATAAGAGGAATTTGAAATGCCGCCTCCTGTATTTCTCTATCCGTCACGGGAGCCGTCAGAAACATATTATCCTCGTGTGTCACCCGATTATCCAAACAACTCATAATCTCCTCAATTTGAATCGAACATATTCTGGTTTCACTCTCACACCACACCCCATGCAAATCCTTCAACCCCTAGATCTGGTTAAACCTCCGCCATTTCATCGTTTGCGCATGAAAAAAGCTTTGTATTATTGTCTCCCTCATTGTACCTTTGGATCCTCTGTTAGAATATGATCATGAGTATGAATTGGTAAACTTGGTTGTAGGATTAGAGATTGAATAGGAAGTCTTGTTGGGAATGGATTTGTAAATCCATGTTGTAACTGGACTGCTATTTGGGATAAGTTGGTATTCTGTATGGATTTAATAGGGGAATCCTTATAGAATTTGGCTAAGATTGTATAGTATATATATGGTGGCCTCTGCTCTCACAGTGTGTACTCAATATAAGAGTAAGACTTATTATTAGTTGAGAGTCTCGTTCACTGAAGAGAGGAGAAGATGCACCACGACTTTGCTGCAGAAATCAGACGTGGCAATAGCTTCGAACTCTTCTGCAGGTATGTTTTCTCTCTGTGCATTGCTTTATGGTTTATGGTTCTGTGTTTTGATCACGGTAACTTGCCTTGCATGATCATGGTGTTGTGTTTATGCTAACACCCTCGACTTCACTCGCCAAAAAGTCTCTTCTTCCTTGTGCGCTTTCCTAAGCTCCATCTCCTTTAGGTGCACCTCGTTCATGGCAAATCCATTTGACTTATATGCCATCCTAATCTCTCATTTCAATTGGTCAATAGCTTTCTAGTTCCTGCTTCTCCCTTTATACTAAACCTTAAGACTCCACCTAAGAGTTTTTGGTTTTTCACAAAACCGAAAACCATGTTAACCACCATAATTGTCACGTCATTCCCCAACCACCAAGTCACGACATTCAACTAGCTTTCCCCATCATGAATCATACGTGAATCTTCTCTCCCTCCAAGCCCTCATCTTCTCCGTGGAAAGAACAAGCATTGCGTGATCGGATCCTTCTAACACCACATGCAGGATTTTAGTACCCAGATAAAGATCATGCCACCCGATGCTCGCCAACCCACGATCAAGCCTTTGTTCAATTGGCTTAGACTCTCTATTATTCCTCCAAGTAAGCGGATAACCTTTGTAGCCCAGGTCTATAAGTTCGTTATGTGCCACAAACTCTCTAAAGTCCCTCATACTAGCCGTTGTTCTGTAATTACCACCTTATTTTTGTTCGTTGCTCAGTATGTCATTAAAATCCCCTATCAGGAGGTACCTATCAATTTCATTCTCTGTCTGTTTACTCAGCATCATCCATTGGTCCCGCCGTTTTTTCTCATTAGTACTAGCATAAATAGCAAATAAACGCCAATTTACTATCATTTCATATTTTAACGTCAATCACAAAGTCCGCGTATTTCACCAAAAGCACTTGTGAATCATCTCTCCAAAACAACCACAAACCACCACCAATCCCTCTAGGTTCCACCGCATACATAAACTCCCATCGTGCCAACTTTTATTCTTTGTTTCTAGCAAGATCACTATGTAGGGGTTGTGGAGCCTATTTTGCTCCAGCAAATTGTCAACTATCAGGTCACCCCCGATACCCTGACAGTTCCATGTTATTAGATTCATGGGGACTTGGGAGACCCCTCAAGGCTGGTCTCCTCCGCCTTAGTAATATCATTGGACGATCGACGTCTAATGCTTCTGGACTCCGTTGCCATTACATCTTCGAACCTTTCTACCTCCATTAATACCCGCTTCTTTGCCTTTCTCTCCCGAGAGATGGCCTCAATAATTGGCCCCAAATTAAAAGGATCAGAATTTTGGGTTCCCAACATCGAAACCAACTCGAGCCTCAGGTAGCTCCTCCCTCACTCTATTCAACTTTTCCATAGGAACATGAATAGCCCTCTTATCACCACTTATTAGATCACCTTCCATCGGCATGAGATTTAGGTCAATCACCACACCAAATTTCTCTGGCACCAACACTTCTGTAATTCCGTTCTCCACTTCCTCCAAACTAAGTAGCACCACATTTCAACCCCCAGCGCCACCGTTCCTCCCAGCCCAATCAACCTCTCATCGAAGGCTTTCTCCCTTGCCATTCTCTCATCTCCCTCTCGCTTCTTTCTTGCCCAAATCTTTTCCGTTAGTGTTAACCTTGTATTTTCTGTCTCGTTAACAAATTTCTTTTTCACTGGCAAGCTTGCTGTATCTACCATTTCACCATCCCCATCAACCTCCACCTTCCCATCACCACTTCAACTAACCCCTCGATGATATTCATGGCAATGGGCGCCACTCATACTTGAAATCTTCCCCTCGCTCCCAATTTTAATACTTCCAGTCTCCCCACTTTTTGGTCGCATTATTACGCTCCTCCTACCTCTACTTTCCCCCGACCTCAAAGCTTTATGATTAACAGGACAAAGTAGGTTGCCTCGAAAGTTGGTCACCGCATCAAGATCCTTAAAAGCATAGTTGTCTTCCCCATTCATCCTGCTGCCTACCCCTACGCCAGCCCCTTCTATGTGATCTTTGCAGACCTTAGATAGGTGCCCCAGGAGACCATAAATTAGGCAGTAGTTTGGAAGACACTCATATTTAAAGTCCACTTAGATCATCCCCTCATAGGGAAATTGTACGAACGTTCATCGCAATAGTGGTTCCTTAACGTTGAAATGGACTTTGACCCTCAGAAATCTGCCAATGCACTCCTTACTCACATTTTTGTCCACTCGGAGGATCGTACCCAACAATCCTCCAATGGCTTGTGCGACCACCCTGGTCGCACTTAGAGGATGAATGTTATGAAGTTACACCAAAAAGGAACCAAGAGTGAGAGGCTCCCATCGATTATTACCTATCTGAGTCATATCCGCCACCATGACTAGGTCTTTGTTGAACGTCCATGGTTGGTTAGCATCTATCACACAAACCATGTCTTGTTCAGTCACAAACCGGGCAAGAAAGCGACGACTGTCCAGATCCTTAATTGAGACCCCGCTCTTATCTCTCCATAGGGAGGTAAATCTATCAATAAACGCATCCCTATGCACCTCATTTTTTGTGAGAACCTCAGCGACGGCACAAAAATGAAAACCAATCAGAGCCTCTTCAAAATCCTTCCTTCCAATCCCCTTCCGCTCATTCTCTGACAGCTTTAGAATGGACCCTAACTTAAACCCTAGTTCCTCCATGTTACCAACCAAGTTTGGTTCACCCATATTTTCCGAGACACCGTCAAACATTAGAAGTCCTAAAGCCAGCCAATGCACGCAAAAGTCAAACCCAAAACCCTACTCATACTTGCTTTCTACCCCGTGTAATCGTTTTCTGTGCAAGCCCAAACCCTAGAAGACAAAACGATGCTTTGACTTTCCAAAACCCTAATCCCTCATTTCGAGGACTGAGATCTTTTTTTTTTTCGTGCTATAATTGAAGAATACGTATGTGGTATTATGAGTTCAAATTTCACAAACGATAATTTTTTTATAATAGAGATAGCCGTTCTGGACATCATGATTTATTCTTATTCAATTTTGTTATATAATAAAACTAAGAGAAAAGACAATACTAAGCTTTGGCTAGTGAATTAGAGACAGTAGCGGATCTACAGAGGGACCTGGGAGGTCCTAGGACCCTTCGACGACCCAATCACTGCTAGAAATTTTTCGAGGACCTTTCGTACTCGAACACGAGGCCTATGATGTGCAGGTTGCAAGTTGCAGTGGCGTCTTCTTTTCAGAGAAGACAATCGCTCGCAGAGAAGAAAAAATATATGACCCTTTTTAACAATTGGGCTAAAACAAGGTATGTCGTTTGTCCATATTGTTTTAAATCCCAACCCACACCTGTCCCCACAGTCCCACCATTCCCCGCTCATATGCTTCCCCCAATGCCCAACTTTAACATATTCACCCAAATTCCCCAGCTCCCCAGATTTCAAAACCCTAAAATTCTAAATCCCATCCAATCCCATATTATAATTTTATTACTCCAAAATCATACATTCACTTGTTTCAAATATCCAGGCCACCACTATTTGGTTCAAAAGTCAAGTAAATTGTTTAATATTCTGATCTAATCTTACTTAAATTATATTAGATATTGATTGAGACTTTTAGTCTATTATTGATATGATTGTTGATATGTTTGTATACTCATTTGATATGTTTGTTAATTGGTATATGGTTAGTGTTTTTTTTTTTTTTTGTTAAATGTGTAGTTTAGAAATAAAAAATATGGAGAGATTTTTCAAGCCAAAGCCAATAGCACCACCTATTTGTTCATTGAGAAAGATGGTTGAGTGACAATTTAGTTGTTTACATTGAGATAGATGTTTTTCATGTATTGGTAATGAAGCTATCATAGAATATTTTTAGACTATAAAACCCCGTTGGGGACACTTGAATTAGGATTTTATAGCTTGTAATATTGTTTTGCGTATGATTTTTGAATGAAATATATTATATTTAACTTTTCAATGTTAATTTTGATAAATTTTTTGACCTTTATTAATGAGACCCCTCGAGTTTAAAATCCTGAATCCGCTACTGATTAGAGAAGTCTTAATTAGTTTTAGAGAGGTCTTAATTAATTAAATAAACACAGCTCGGAAACATTTCACGTCAAATAAGACTTCAGTCTCACAATATGATTCAATTTTTGTGTGTGTAATGTATATATGTGGTTAGCACACACCAACACCGTAGCTGACAACTAAAACTTCAATTAAAATAGTCAACGTTCAAACTTCAAAGGCCTTATACACGCTTTTACTTGCATGCAAAAACTCCAATTTCTGTTCAAAATTGCGATTCAAGAAAATAGTAAAAAAACTCGACAAGAGTTCGTCAAAATACCTCTATACCATTAGTAATGTTAATAAAAAAATTTGAACCAGGACAACTTAATTACAAAATATAAAGTAAAACTTCTTTATTATAATACTCTATATAGGAATAACCTCCTTAATTGTGATAAAAATTTATGGTCCCAACTTGCACTCAGTTATATATGTAAAGAATAAACTCCGCATTATAATAAGATGATTTTTATAGGTCACGTATTAAGACCTCGCCCCCATGTAGTAATAATCATTAATAAGTACAAAAATATGCAACGCTACAAATAAAAGTTTAAGATGAACTAAAATATTTCTCTATAATTGTTTGAGACAATGTATTATTTTTTTTAAGTTGATATCATGCTTTTGAGCTTGCGAGTACGTAATATCTCGTCAAATGGACGGTTTCTTGTTGAAGCCCAAATGTTTCTAGCTTCTCAAGCATGTTTCCGATAAGCATTAAACTTAAAGAGAGTACTACATACAACATGCACTAGATTTTAAAGATTGAGTGTCTTTCTTTTTTCAATGTTACATCTTAGAAATTGACGTACTCCACTAATAATATTTTTTAGCTACACCTCTATTAAGTAATAACGTCCCTAAAGTTATAAAATTCTCTTGGTTCTAACATGATGACTATATAGAGGTTTTACTGTCTGGATTAATTAAGTAAACAAAGCTATAGCTCGTTTCCAAAAAAAAAAAAAAAAAAAAAAAAACAAAGCTATAGCTCAACTTAAGAGTAAAAAGAAGGATTGTGTTTTATTAATTAGCCTTGATTTGTTATAGGCCCACAATATAGTGAAGCCATAAAACCAAAGCCCTTACGGGTATGATGACCCATTCAATTCAAAAGTTAAAACCAAAGCCCTTGCGGGTATGACGACCCATTCAATTCCAAGTCAAAACAAACAAATAGATTTATAAAAATCAAAGTCAAATGAAAGTTGGTCTTAATTGATGCCTATAAAAGAGCCCCCCCGTATTCTCCATCTATTCATTCCTTCAATTCATTCATTACTTCAATCCTTCCTATTTTTCAGACAGACAAAAGAAGCAAAATCTTAGTTTCCAACAAACCTTTATCTTTATCTTCGTTCATTCATTCCTTCTTCTTCCACAGAATAAAGAAGCAAAATAATCTTTGTCTGCCCAACAAAATGAAGTTTCTAAAAATGTTTTTGGTGGCAGTGTTTTTAGTGGTTTTTCTTATGAACATGCAATCCTCCGAAGCCTGCAGAGTGTTGCATGGAGAAGAAAAGTTTATGCATCAGATGAAGAATGATGTTTTGCATCAGATGGATCGTCCCTTCTTCCCTTTGATCAGGCAAATACTTAGGGGCACTGTCCCTCCCGGAGGTCCTAATCCGACTAAACCTTGAAGTTGTACCAATTCCAAAGACTCTGCAACCATCAACGAAAAGCACTAGCAGAATTAATTTTTAACCCCTTTTAAACATTTGATATATTTTCTTAGCAGTGAATAAGTACAGGAAAATACTTGCAGTCTAGGGTTTTTTTTTTCTTATATAAGATGTGTAAGAATGTAAAAAAAAAAAGTGTATTAG
Organism: Malus sylvestris; assembly: GCF_916048215.2. Lineage (NCBI taxonomy): Eukaryota > Viridiplantae > Streptophyta > Magnoliopsida > Rosales > Rosaceae > Malus > Malus sylvestris. The sequence goes on along the minus strand of NC_062264.1, from coordinate 32,554,735 downwards.
GTTCCTAATGTGTATGAAATTGACTGAATAATACGAAGTACAGATAAAATTATATATATTTATTAATTTCTTTTTGTGCCTGTGTGCATCTGTAGCTCTAGCATGGGTTTGTTACCTTTTAATTTAACACTGAGTTTAAAATCAAATACCATTTTGTTGACCAGAAATTAAACTATAGAATTGCGAAAATATATTACCTGGTCTACAAACACCTCTGACAGTGTTTTGCAGAGATATACATAAGTATTATACCACAAATGTGTGTGTTTGTGTTAGAGTGAAAGCTCTACATATCTGGTTTGAAATTAAGGCACCTTTTTTAGTCTAATTTTAAAGTGAGACGGTTTAGCTATCACTTAGTGTTATTTAGCACTCCACTCATTATAACATGAATGGATAGGTAATACATGTGACGGTCACATTGATAAAATAATTCGTGCCGGAGAAAAAAACCCTTTCAACTAAATAGTGCCATTCACAATTTGAAGCCAACACCAATCCTTTCAACTAAATATTTCAGTTCACAAAAAGTGCATGGTGTATGAAAGTGTCTAACATTACATGATATCTGAAATTAGTATGCATTAATAACGTGAGTCATGCAATAACATATGAACGTTTTCTTTGTTTTACAATGTCATGCAATATCATGAACTATATGCCTGTGGACTGTGGAGCATCAAATTCAAAATATATATCAAACAGTTGGCGCGCGCTAGCTGTTAGTTGGATCCATGGTTTTGGTGTTAATTCATACGCTCCTCCCCGTTGAGTTTGATTTAAACTTATTAACGTTGTTTTGCATCATTTAAAAAATAATAATCATCAAGAAAATTTACATGCAAAAGGAAAACTAATGAAAAATGCTTGAAAACTTTGAGTTTTAACGATAAGGACAAAATAAAGGGTAAAGTGAATAGTATCAGGTTTGACTTTTTAATGTAAAAATGTGGTTTTTTTTTAAAGTGAACAGTACCGTGGGCTTTTCGTTAAAACTCCCAAATATATATATGGAATGTATTAAGTGACGCACGTCTTTTTTTGGGTTATAACATTAAGTGACAAATGTGATCACTTTGTGTATGCCACGTGTCACCATCCTATGAGGTGATTAGTTGGGATGGTTAATAGCAGTTAACTATAGATAATGCTAGGGACCAAATTTATACGCCACAGCACCATATCTACCATGGCTGATTGTCCATGGACATAAGAAGTCCGTTATAAAAAGTCCAATTTAATGACAGACGTTTGAAGTTTGTGGTAAATAAATTAGTTTAACAACAGGCGTAGAGTGTTCGGTGATTGAAGGTGTTGAAGCAACAACGTGTGTTTAAAGCCCATTGTGGTTTGGCTATATATTATCACGAGGCATGTCTGTGGTTACAAAAATTTTGACAACAGCGACATTTTAAATCTACCACAAACTATAAGTATTGTCGTTATAATTATAATTTTTCATTTTTTTAATCAACCAGTATAAGAATAAACACTCAAATTTCAGATCTCAATGAAACCTATTTACCGTTTTCATATCAGACACCGCCAACCACTAGGTCTCACCCCCTATTCTTATGTCGACAATTACTCCGACCCCAAACTACTCATTTCTTTGCCTTGTTCGTATACACTATTCGAACCCTAATTTTTTTTTTCTATTTCTTTGGGCATGTCAGGTATTCCCAATCTATAGGATCTTCGTCTTCGTCTCCAACTAGAGAGCACGAGATCTCGCTGGTGTATATCTCGGTGGATTTCAGAGGCGGTGGCGGAATAGGAATGGATCTCTAAGATCGATTAAATTTTAGGCGGCAAATCTCCACCATTGATGAAATTGTGATTCTTTCTTTCTATGTTATAACTTCTTCAGGTGTGAGCTCTATATATTTCTCTAAGTTTGATTTCTCAAATTGCTATTGTTTATTAGATTTTGCTTCGATCTAATTCTAGTTGAGTTCGATTTTGAACTTGAATTTAAATTCGATTTTGATTTACATATGTCCAAATTTCGTTGAAGGTATTACTTCTTCAATTTTGATTTCAAGTTCTCCATTTTGGTGATTTTGATCTCAAGTTTTAAAATCGAAAGATTAGGGATCGGGGATTGGGCTAGGGTTTCAAAACCAGAGAGATGGAGTTGGATTTATGGCTTTCTCTATGAAAATGTGTGTTTTGGGGTTTCGAATGGTGAGCATTGAAGGGGTTAAGGATTTTGAAAACTGAGAGACTGAGGGCTGCACTAGTTTTTTAATTGCATGCTTGTTTTTGCAATCCAATCACAGTGCTTGGTTTTTTTTTTTTTTTTTCGTTGTTATCTGAATTTAATGATATTATTTAGACAATTTTGACTCCCAACTCCTTAAGTGTGATTCTGATTATACTCTTTTTGGAATTGTGTTTCTTGAATTCCATCCCAAATTGTGATTCTAATTTCCCCTTCTTGGTCTTTAATCATACCAAACTCAATGCTTATTCATGCTTATAATTTTAGTTTGCGGAGTTTGATTTTATCACCAATTGTTTAATTGAAAACTTTAATTAGTGGGCAGCCTTTGGAGAAAAAGTTATCAAATTCTGGTGTTGAATATGGAAAATAAAAATCAATCGTTATCGTCAGTCAGTCGTGAATTAGTAATCTAATGAAATTAATATTTCAAGACTCTAGATTTGAGACATGCTAGCACTCTTCTCCACAGGTAATTTTTAACTTTTTATATGTTTTAAGTTTTTTTTAATATAAATTTTGAGTGATGTTTCATTCTTAAGCCGTGGTTTCTTTGCTTTGCAGTTTCCAGTTTCTATTTGCACAAAGAACTTGCAAACAAGGTAAAAATTTGATATTAATTTTTGGGCTAATTAATGATTTAGTTTATAGTATTGGTTTGGTTACTAATGTTTATGGTTTATTAAAAAACAAAAAAGTTTCTGATTATGGTATTGATTTGATTAATCTTGTATAGTATATGTTTGCATAAATATATGTAGTTTCAGAGGGATGCATCAATAGAAAGGTTTAGAGGCAAAAACTGTACATGAAATGCTAGTTTTAGAGGCAGAGCAGTTGAGAGGAATACCTAGAAACCTGAGAATTGATGATTGTAAGTTAAGCTCTGTATTTACTTCATTCACTGCATATGCAATTCTAATTTTGCACTACATGCTCTTGTTAGAGTTAGGTCTTTATATCTGTTCGATTCTTTACTGGTTGATTTTTGGCTTCTTATGTGGACTATTGGAGATTCGTATATCTGTACAAGTCTTTACTAGTTAACTTTTGACTTTTTTTTGACAAAAAAAAATATATATAAAACTTTTGGCTTCAAGTTTTGTATGTCTTTTCACTTTTCTTGATTGAGATCAAATTTTTATTTCTGCCTATAACAGTACAAGAATTTCTTTCTTTTGATCCATATGCTTATGTCCATGCAGATAGAGAGAGGCAACAATTGTTAAGGGTCAAGCTTTAGGGGCAGTATTTCACTCTCAAGGTTCTTTCGTTTGGAGGTATTCAAAGAAATCTGAAGTGTTCAAGCGACAATGTCCTTGTTATGGCCTATTTGATACTTCTTGGATGGTTTGGTATTTCTTAGTATAACTCATTGGTTTGTTATTAGTTTTAGTGTACATCTTGTAATATTTGAAATTTTAATCTATGATTTTTTATGTAATCGTTATATTGTAGTAAATATGCAATTTGTATATAAATATTTATATATATAATTTTTATTGAATAATTTTTTTTTAAAAAAAAATTTTGGGAATTGTTTTATAACGGGCATTGGTTTCAGTCAATTTGGAATCCACAACGTCTATAGTGCACGTGGTGTTAGATTTTAATCTACCACGGGCACAATCCGTGGTTGCTTCACATTAGGCAACGAGCATAGCCTGTAGTTGAAACTATGACTTTCTATCACATCCAGATTACTAACGGGCACATTGTTCGTGGTGGATTGCAATCTACCATGGGTATCAACCATAATAGATGAGCTTTTTTTCTTCTAGTTGCAAACAAATGATGTGTCACCGACATGAAATAAGCACGTTAATCAATGCTTAAGTTATAATCTAATCATCCACATCCACATTCATACCATTTGGCTTAGTAATTTGCTCTCTCTAGCATTACACATATATACAAGAAGAAAAACCCACATCTATCATGGTGAATGCCCGTGGTTGATTGCAATCTACCACGGACACTGTGCCCGTTACTATTCTGGACATGATGAAAAGTTTGAAGTTCTACGACAGTCAAAGCGTGTTATCACAATTAAATAAAAAGTACAAGACATCATCTTATCTACCACAACAATTTTAGCGTTAAGATTATAAAATTGTATAATGAAAATACGTTATTTGCAAACAAGTATGGTGTATGCATTCCCTCGTGAGACTGTTTATTACACCAAATCATAATAGAAACTAATCTAGTCATTCTTCATATCATGCATGACATTAATTTAAGGTCAAATGGGACTTCAGCGATCAACGATAAAATTCAACTTTTTTATATTCATGCCGTGTAAAAGGTTAGCACACCCAATACTACAAACTTTCAAAGGTCTTTGTAAACGCTTTCCCACCATATCCTTTAGTTATCAGTTCTCATCAGTTTGCCAAGGAAGCAAATGAATTTGATCAATTCCCAAATTTCTCACTCGGTTTACTATTCAATTTCTAACATTTTGAAACGACCGTCAATGGTCAAAACATATAAATATAGCTCGGTAAATGTTATTGAAAATTTCAAGTCGTATAATATCAGTTCTGTTAGTCCATACAATATTTCATATATATATATATATATATATATATATATATATATATATATATAATAGCAGAGCTAGCAAGCCCTATAAAATATCCCCCACTTATTATTCATTGCAACTCAATCCTTCCGATTTCCATCTTTTATTTGCATTGCATACAGCTTGAGAAGAAAAGAGAAGAAAAAAAGAGCAAATTAATAAAGTCGTTGTTTGCCAAACAAGGAACAACATGAAGTTTTTAAATATACTTTTGGTGGCAATGGTAGTGGTTTTTCTTGTGAACACGCAGTCGAATGGGGCCTGCAGAGTGTTGTATCATGGGAAAGACAAGTTGATGACGGTGAAGAAGGATGTTTTGCATAATCAGGACTTCCCTATTGAGGATCTGATTATCAGGCAAGTACTGCTGAAGGCTCCTGCCCCACCCGGCGGTTCGAATCCAACAGAACCTGCAACAGTTAATTAGATTTTTATTCCACAACGTTTAATTTATATTTAATCTTCTTGACAGTGAATAAGTACAGGATGCTGCATTGTTTCCTTGGATAAGTTGTGTAAGCTGTAAAAAAAAAGGTTCATTAGCTTTCCCAATTTACATGATTATATTTGACAGAATATACATAATACAAAGTAATAAAGACGAAATTCCTTCTTTTTTATTTCTGTTTCTGGTTTATTTATATTTTGCACATGTATGTAGGAGTGAGCATCAAACTGATCGGTTCAAATTGTAAGGAGTAATTTGGTTCGGTATTGATCATCAACAATTCAAACGGTCTCAAAATCGAACCAAACGATAAAACCATGATTTTGATCCTATACAAATCACAACCGAACATCCCTTTCTTATTGTATTCTTATTTTCTTCACATGTACATGTTGGCCTATGTACTAACAAAAAAATTGCAAAAGAAAAAAAGGATTGGACTTGGACACAAATATTTGGTTTGGTTTGATTTAATTTCATCCGGATTTTATTTAAAATGGAACAAAAATGATCCATCATATAATAATTGGTTTGGTCACTAGTTTAGGTGCGAAACATGTTTAAATCAAACTGTGCCAACTGTAACGACCCATCCCCAAATATTTCAGTTTTAAAGCGTGAAATTACGAAAATGCCCTTCAAGGTAAAACGTTGACTTTTTGTTGACCGCCTTGTTGTATCACGTAAGGTTCTTTTCCTTGGCATGTCCTTGTAGTACTCGTCACTATGAATACATGGGCGTAAGGAAATTTAAATTGGAGCTAAGATGGAGATTTTACGAACTCACGAACGTGAAGGGCAATTTGGTAATTTTATGTTGGGATATTCTTGTGTATGCTTTTTGTGAGTCGTGGGGCCCACACCCCACTTTCCCTCCTTCCCCATGTTTTCTCCCCCGATGCTCTCGAACTCTCTTGAAATCTCTCCCTCATCTTTCTGTCATTCTCTCATTCTTTCCAAGCAACACATACACAACACCACCACCACATCACCTCGCCTTTTTGGCAAGCCCTCATACCACCTGAACCCTCCAGACCACCACCATCTTCTCTCCCTATTTCTCTCCCTCGAGTTTGTGATCACTATTCAAAAACAGTAAAGGTTCTCGACAACTTTGACCTAGGTAAGACTCGGGATGCCTGCGATCCTTTCTTTTTTCGATGTTTGTGAGATGTTCATGATGAATTAGGGTTGAGTTTAGGACTAATTATTCATGCATGTAGTGTTCTTCAAATCTCTAGTTTTCGGCAATAAATCATATAGCTTGAAAGCCAAATTATGGCCAACTCCGGCCACTGCTGACTTAGGGTAAGTAGAACGTGGGAAATGGTTAAGATTTGACCCCAAATCAGAGCCGGGGAAGTTTCTCGGCCAAAATCCCCAGAATTTCGATTCTCCTTCGTTGGGTCTAGTGAGCCCCGAGCCCAATCGGGTCAACCTGACCCACAACCTAAAACTAGACCCAAATCCAATATGAAATCTGGTCCAAATCCTTGACCCAAAATCCAACCCATTAACTAAGGCCTAACCCTATAACTCGGCCTAACCCAGTAACCTAAGCCCAGATTCGACTTGAGCCTGAAACACAGTTTCCACGGTCAGCTCGTAGGCCATGCCTGGACTCTGCCATGGCCGGCGCATGAAGCACATGCGCCTCCATCGAAGGTACTGTGCTCCGCCGTCGTCCATGGCGGCGTTGATGACTTTTTTGACGAACTTTCTAGCGACCATCTCTACGCGTGCGATGGCGGGTTAGGAAACCCGATGTCCCTTTCTAGGTTTTTCGACGTGCCAAATCCAAATCCGCTGTTCGTTTCCCCAAATTCTATCGTTTTAGTAGATTTTTATTAAATGATCTCTATTTGTGTTTAGGTGCATCAATTGGAAGTGATTCTATCATCCCTAGTTTGAGCTACTTTCCTGTAATGGAATATCTGTGAGTGGACCCCTTCTTAAATTGCATGTTTTATAAAATATTAGGCAGGCATTCACGAAAAGCATGATTTCATAATCTTACGTTTTATGCATTATTTATGATTTATCGAATTTATGTTTTACGAAAGGTTATGAATTATTGGTTTTCTGTATTTGAAAGTCTCTAGATTACGAATATGATTTATATTACGAATTTATGAATATGATTTATCATGGTTTATGAATTGATGTTTTGAGCCCTTGAGCTCTGGAGATTTGTTATGAGTTTTTGAGATATGTTTTGGTACTTACGTAGTGGGTTATCATACAATACATACACACAACACAGGTATGTAGACGTCTATGGCCATAGGACACAATTGTTGATATTTATGTCATACCCCCAACTTCACTGGCAAAACCAATGCCGGACAACTTCATTAGCCACGGCTAGTGTCGGTGTGTTATGTATATTTGGGTATTTTTCTTCTCTGGCGTAACCTATAGTCGTACAGCCTTACCTTCGGGTGATAGGGCCTACCATGTTCCTTCACTGGCGTAACCGGGTGTCGTACAGCTTCACCTTCGGGTGATGGACAGGGTATGCCTTCGGGTGACTATGATACCCCTAGTGGAGTACATAATTGATGTGATTTACAGATGTTTTACGGATTTACCTTCGCGCAGCTATACTACCATCTCTGAGTACAGGCTTATATGTACGTGTTTTATGAACGTTTTTCATGGCATGCTAGATTTTTCAGAAGAAAAAAAACCTATTATGTAGTATTATATAATGTTTTTCAAAACAAGAGTTAGTATGTTCAGAAACAAAATGATTTTCTTATTATTAGTATTATTATTATAAATTTTGGTCCACTCACTCTTTTGTTTTGCATCCCCTTCAGGAGTTAGAATTGAGGCACACAATCCTGGTGTCTAGGCATTTCCGCTTAGGTATCTTCGAGTCTTTTCAAAGTAGAACTCATTCCTTTATTCGTACACTTTTATTGTAATTCTTTCACATTATTCCTGATTAGTTGTATGCTCTGAACATGTTTCTGCTTTGGCATATTTCTCTCTAATTACCTATTTTATTTGTATGCATGTTTAATATGGCTTCGTCACCCTCGGATGTTGGCCAACACGTGCCTATCCTGGTATTTGGGGATATCGAGTTTAGGGCGTGTCACCAACCTTTGACAAACAAATCTTATATATGAATTATTTATAAATTAATTAAAATTCTATTATGATCCTAGGTACCGTTTGGTATGTGGGATGGGACGGAATGCGCTTGTCCCACGTTTGGTGAGCCAAAGGCAGTGAGACGAGTTGTCCTACGGAACGAATTTTGGTTAAATTTCTATTTCACCTCCCCTCCTGGAACGACTCGTTCCACCCTGTGGAACACAAAATTATAAAATTTTAAGACAACAATGCCCCTTATCTTTTTCAATAATTACACTTTTTTTTTCTTCTTCGCAATATCTACAGGACCTTGGTGTCGAGGCCAACGACACCAAACATCAACTGAGAGTAAATGGCGGTGACAAGAGTAATGTTTCCGGCGACTGAGAGAGATGTTCTGATGACCGTGACATGGATCTTTTCGGCAACTGAGATATTTTCTTCCCACCATCCCTGACCCACTGTCTTCTCACTCTAATCACCCACAAGCCCCAACCTCACCTCTCCGCCATTACCAAAGCTTTATTTCAAACTTCCTCAATTTCAATGGCAACATTTGAAATTAGCAACCCACCACCATATATGTGAACAAAACCCATCTGAAGACAACACGACTTCATAGTATTAGTGTGAAATTGAGAGTTCCAAATCAAGTCGTAAAGATTCTCGGATCCCGACCCGACCTTAATATCCTCTCTCAGCCACTGCCATTTAATGGTTTTGTACAAACAAGTTTTTGGGTTATATAGCCTAAATCTTTGAAGATTTAAAATAGTTTCCAGATTAGATACCAAACAAGTTTTTGGGTTGTAAAAAAAATTGTTCTTGAGAGAAGTTCATCCAAGTCGTGCATAAAATCCTTCATATATACGGTTGTAGAAAATCCAAGTTTTGCAAAAATCCATGAGGTTGAGTTGATGGAGTTAACAAAGAAACTTGGGTGAGTTTGTCATTTAGTCCTTCGTTCCATTCCATCCTACGCGTACCAAACACATAATAGAACGATTGTCCCATTCCATCATATGCATACCAAACGTAGCATGAAACCTCTATTTTGTTCCATTCCATTCCATCCCGTCTTGTCCTGTTCCTTCCTATCTTCGTACCAAACGCTACCATAGGGAAACTTCGGAAATCTTGAAAACATGTGTATATCTTTTTTCCCATTACGTACTATTAATCTACATCCCATGTAAACAAAAAATTGATCATTTTGACAATTAAGAAACCTTCCACTGATTAACCCAACACGTTCAATGCCAATTTTCTCACTCGTGTCTACGGAATATAATTGATCAACTTTTAAGTATTAATTTCTTCATGTTCACTCTTTAACCAGAACGAAGAAGGGAAGAAAAAGAGAATAAAAAGGGAATGCGATATCTAAAGAGTAAAGCATAAAACGGCGTCTATCTTACCTTTTCTCCTTGAATTCATATACTGTATATTTGTTCTCATATCTTACTATTTGTGTTCTCCCTTTCTATCTGGGATTAAAGCTATACCTATATTATGGTTGGAAAAGCTTTTTTTTTTCTTTTTTCTCCCTTTCTCTGTAGGATTTTTTGGTTGGGCCTTTCTCTGTAATGATTTAGCCATATATCCTACTATGCTTTGGAAAGCTTTTGATTTTATATTTTTTCCTAGCCTATTTAGAACTTTGTTTTCGGGAAAGGAAATAAGCCTACAACAAACTAGTATAAATAGAGGGTTTAGCATTCTCAAGTTCTCAACACACCCACCTTTAATTTTCCTCGAGTTTTTGGCTTTAGCCAGCTTCAATTGACCTTGTTTTTGTTTGTAGAGAAATAGTGTACACTTTAGTCGATTTTAGTGATCAAGATGTCTGAAATAGGTTCAACAACCCCACCAACTAAAGGAAGTAAATTAATACAACAACAACAACAAAGCCTTTTCCCACTAAGTGGGGTCGGCTATATGAATCCTAGAACGCCATTGCGCTCGGTTTTGTGTCATGTCCTCCGTTAGATCCAAGTACTCTAAGCCTTTTCTTAGAGTCTCTTCCCAAGTTTTCCTAGGTCTTCCTCTACCCCTTCGGCCCTGAACCTCTGTCCCGTAGTCACATCTTCGAACCGGAGCGTCAGTCGGTCTTCTTTGCACATGTCCAAATCACCGGAACCGATTTTCTCTCATCTTTCCTTCAATTTCGGCTACTCCTACTTTACCTCGGATATCCTCATTCTCAATCTTATCCTTTCTCGTGTGCCCACACATCCCACGAAGCATCCTCATCTCTGCTACACCCATTTTGTGTACGTGTTGATGTTTCACCGCCCAACATTCTGTGCCATACAACATCGCTGGCCTTATTGCCGTCTTATAAAATTTTCCCTTAAGCTTCAGTGGCCTACGACGGTCACACAACATGCTGGATGCACTCTTACACTTCATCCATCCAGCTCGTATTCTATGGTTGAGATCTCCATCTAATTCTCCGTTCTCTTGTAAGATAGATCATAGGTAGCGAAAACGGTCGCTTTTTGTGATCTTCGTTAAATTGCTCCGGTCATTAGTGTGGATAAGTATATAAATGGATAGAGATAGGAAAGCAAACACAAGATGTACGTGGTTCACCCAGATTGGCTACGTCCACGGAATAGAAGAGTTCTCATTAATTGTGAAGGGTTTACACAAGTACATAGGTTCAAGCTCTCCTTTAGTGAGTACAAGTGAATGATTTAGTACAAATGACATTAGAGTACAAATGACATTAGGAAATATTGTGGGAGAATGATCTCGTAATCACGAAACTTCTAAGTATCGGAGTGTGGTATCATCTTGACTTGCCTTATCTGTCTCATAGGTAGATGTGGCAGCTTCTCTGGAAGTACTCTTCCTCCATCCAGGGGTGGTATCTTTAACTGGTGGAGATGCACAAGGTAATGTATCAATTTCACTTGAAGCTTACTTGTAGTTTCAGGCTTGGTCAAGCGCGATACAAACCATGTAGTAGGAGTCCCCCAAGTCGCCAAGCTAGGGGATTTGCTGAAAGAGGTGACAGACAAGGTAAGCAATCAGAGCTCCGGCTGATTGTTCACCTTCTCCCCATCTTGCAGCAGCATGAAGGATAAAGAGAAGAAAAATGAGAAGAGATGATATGGGATACTTTTGCTTTTGAAGAAGTAACTTTCCACAGGCTTATTCTTGAACTGAGCTGGAGGGTTTTCTGGTTTCCTCCAGAGTATAAGGCCGACTGAAGAATTTGAGGGTCAAAACAAGTCCATCAAATCTAGAGTACGTTCGACCCTGCTGATATGGGATACTTTTGCTTTTGACAGAGTAATGGATGAATCGGCACGTGTGCTGTTACGCTTGTCTCCACATGCTTCCTTGTATCCTTCGCACTTGCCCTATCTATTTCTCAAGCAGATGCGGTATCTTCCCTGGCAACATAAGATGTTGAAGATGAGTACTCGAGAGCAATGCCAGGTAAGTAATCAGGTAAGGGGTTACAGGCTGTCAGTTCCTGGCTGGGAGCTTGATTTCAAGTGCTGACTGATTGCTCTCTTTCTCCTTGTCTTGCAGGTAAAAACAAGGCCAAAGGAAAAGACAGGGAAAAAGCATGATATGGGATACTCTTGCTTTTAACTCTGATGATATGAGATATTCTTGCTCTAGTATAGCTTGTTTGCAGAGGTATTATCGGGGGGAAAGAAAGCTGAATATTTCGAAAGGCTTCGTTGGGAGTGCCCTCTCAGATATGAGGAAGGGTTGAGCATTTTTGCAGGTCTGCCTGTCCGTTGGGGATGGAGGTCGACATATATAGGAGTCTCCCTAACAACAAGTAGTAGAGTGCCCTCTCAGATATGAGGAAGGGTTGAGCATTTTTGCAGGTCTGCCTGTCCGTTGGGGATGGAGGTCGACATATATAGGAGTCTCCCTAACAACAAGTAGTAATGCTATTCCTTTACCCTGCTTGGTCATAGCACGGTAGTGGGAGCTGCCAGCTTCACATGTTTTAATTCTGTCAGAGCACTTTGAAAAAGTGGTATGTGGTATCTGGCTCTCGAGATTCGGAGAACGATGCTTCTTCGATTTTTGAGAAAGCAATCATGGTGGGGGTCTGGCTCTCGAGATTCGGGGAGCATTGTCTCTTCGATTTTTGAGAAAGTAATCATGTTGGGAGTCTGGCTCTCGAGATTTGGAAGGCGGTGCCTCTTCGATTTTGGAGTAAGCAATCTTGTTGGGAGTGATTTCTCGGATGTGAGTAAAGGTTGGGCATGTTTGCTAGTCTACCTTGCCACGAAGCACGGAGGTTGACACACAGGGACTTTCCAATTATCCAGCAGTGGTACTGTTCCTTTACCCTTGTGGGTAATAATATGGTAGCTAGACCTTCAAAATTTATGTGTCTAAACTTTGTTAGTGCTGTTTCTTTGCTATTCTTTTACCTTTCTTAGTCAGAGCGATGTAGTGGGAGCTGCAAGCTTCACGTGCTCAACTTTGGCAGAGACTTTGACAAAGTTATCTGTGGTACCCATGAGCTATTGTTGCGTGTGGGAAGTGGGTGATTGAACAGTAAGATTTATGTGCTTTCTACTTCACCAGAAGTCTTCGACAGAATGCCCATAATTTCCGCAAAGCTGAGTGTGCGTGTGACAGGTGCTGACAAGGCTAGAAAAGAAGGTGCCTCTTCGATTTCTGAGATCGGCCCTCGTGGTCTCTGAGCAGCCCAGCTTTTGAGAAAGCGAGCGCCTCTTCGATTGATTCGGAGAACGATGCCTCTTCGATTTTTGAGAAAGCAATCATGCTGGGGGTCTGGCTCTCGAGATTCGGGGAGCAGTGTCTCTTCGATTTTTGAGAAAGTAATCATGTTGGGAGTCTGGCTCTCGAGATTCGGAGGGCGGTGCCTCTTCGATTTTGGAGCAAGCAATCTTGTTGGGAGTGTTTTCTCGAATGTGAGTAAAGGTTGGGCATGTTTGCTAGTCTACCTTGCCACGAAGCACAGAGGTTGACACACAGGGACTTTCCAATTATCCAGCAATGGTACTGTTCCTTTACCCTCTCTTCGATTTTTGAGAAAGTAGTCATGTTGGGAGTCTGGCTCTCGAGATTCGGAGGACGGTGCCTCTTCGATTTTGGAGCAAGCAATCTTATTGGGAGTGTTTTCTCGAATGTGAGTAAAGGTTGGGCATGTTTGCTAGTCTACCTTGCCACGAGGCACAGAGGTTGACACACAGGGACTTTCCAATTATCCAACAGTGGTACTGTTCCTTTACCCTTGTGGGTAATAATATGGTAGCTAGACCTTCAAAATTTATGGGTCTAAACTTTGTTAGTGCTGTTTCTTTGCTATTCTTTTACCCTTCTTGGTCAGAGCGATGTAGTGGGAGCTGCAAGCTTCACGTGCTCAACTTTGGCAGAGAACTTTGGCAAAGTTATATGTGATACCCATGAGCTATTGCTGCGTGTGGGAAGTGGGTGATTGGACAATAAGATTCATGTGTTTTCTACTTCTCCAGAAGTCTTCGACAGAATACCCATAATTTCCGCAAAGCTGAGTGTGCGTGTGACAGGTGCTGACAAGGCTGGAAAAGTAGGTGCCTCTTCGATTTCTGAGATCGGCCCTCGTGGTCTCTGAGGAGCCCAGCTTTTGAGGAAGCGAGCGCTTCTTCGATTTCTGAGATCGGCTTTCGTGGTCTTTGAGCAGCCTAACTTTTGAGAAAGCAAACACCTCTTCGATTTATGAGATCAACCCTCGTGGTCTCTAAGCAGCCCAGCTTTTGAGAAAGCAAACGCCTCTTCGATTTCTGAGCAGGCGCCTCTTCGATGTCTGAAGCTCCGTCGAGTGCAGCTTTTTATAGGGGCTGGCATTAAGTTCCAAAGCACACTTGAATCTCCACCAGTAGAAGCTCCATTCTTGCACTTCTAAGATCTTGATTTATCCGACCTCTTCTCTCTTCAATACCTTTGAAAATGTCTGGCCCCTCCGACCGTCGTTTTGACTTGAACCTTGTTGAAGAGGCAGCCCCGCCTTCTCCAGACAACATATGGCGCCCATCCTTCGTCTCCCCTACTGGTCCTCTTACCGTTGGGGATTCCGTGATGAAGAATGATATGACCGCTGCGGTGGTGGCCAGGAACCTTCTCACTCCCAAAGATAACAGACTACTTTCCAAACGGTCTGATGAGTTAGCTATTAAGGATTCACTGGCTCTCAGTGTTCAGTGTGCAGGTTCTGTGTCTAATATGGCCCAACGCCTATTTGCTCGAACCCGCCAAGTTGAATCATTGGCGGCCGAAGTGATGAATCTCAAACAGGAGATTAGAGGGCTCAAGCATGAGAATAAACAGTTGCACCGGCTCGCACATGACTATGCTACAAACATGAAGAGGAAGCTTGACCAGATGAAGGAAACTGATGGTCAGGTTTTACTTGATCATCAGAGATTTGTGGGTTTGTTCTAAAGGCATTTATTGCCTTCGTCTTCTGGGGCTGTACCGCGTAATGAAGCTCCAAATGATCAACCTCTGATGCCTCCTCCTTCTAGGGTTCTGTCCAGTACTGAGGCTCCGAATGATCCCCCTCCGATGCCTTCTCTTTCTGGGGCTCTACCGACTGCTGAGACTTCTCCTAAGCAACCTTTGTGAAGGCTCCATCTTGTTTGTTTATTTTGACTCATGTATATGTACATATTTGTAGCTTATCGGGGATATCAATAAATAAGTTTTCCTTCATTTCAACGTATTGTGTTAAATACACCAAAGCCTTCTTCGCTAAGTTCTTTGAATTTTCTTTTGTTGAAGCTTGTATGTTGAAGCTTTCTGAGTGGAGCATGTAGGTTGGGGTAGTGTTCCCTTAATTTTTCGAGTGAGGAAAACTTCTCGGTTGGAGACTTGGAAAATCCAAGTCACTGAGTGGGATCGGCTATATGAATCTTAGAACGCCATTGTGCTCGGTCCTGTGTCATGTCCTTCGTTAGATCCAAGTACTCTAAGTCTTTTCTTAGAGTCTCTTCCAAAGTTTTCCTAGGTCTTCCTCTACCCCTTCGGCCCTGAACCTCTGTCCCATAGTCGCATCTTCTAATCGGAGCGTCAGTAGGCCTTCTTTGCACATGTCCAAACCACCGTAACCGATTTTCTCTCATCTTTCCTTCAATTTCGGCTACTCCTACTTTACCCCGGATATCCTCATTCCTAATCTTATCCTTTCTCGTGTGCCCACACATCCAACGAAGCATCCTCATCTCCGCTACACCCATTTTGTGTACGTGTTGATGCTTCACCGCCCAATATTCTGTGCCATACAGCATCGCCGGCCTTATTGCCGTCCTATAAAATTTTCCCTTGAGCTTCAGTGGCATACGGCGGTCACACAACACGCCAGATGCGCTCTTCCACTTCATCCATCCAGCTTGTATTCTATGGTTGAGATCTCCATCTAGTTCTCCGTTCTTTTGCAAGATAGATCCTAGGTAACGAAAACGGTCGCTCTTTGGTATTTCTTGATCTCCGATCCTCACCCCTAACTCGTTTTGGCCTCCATCTGCACTGAACTTGCACTCCATATATTCTGTCTTTGATCGGCTTAGGCGAAGACCTTTAGATTCCAACACTTCTCTCCAAAGGTTAAGCTTTGCATTTACCCCTTCCTGAGTTTCATCTATCAACACTATATCGTCTGCGAAAAGCATACACCAAGGAATATCATCTTGAATATGTCCTGTTAACTCATCCATTACCAACGCAAAAAGGTAAGGACTTAAGGATGAGCCTTGATGTAATCCTACAGTTATGGGAAAGCTTTCGGTTTGTCCTTCATGAGTTCTTACGGCAGTCTTTGCTCCTTCATACATATCCTTTATAGCTTGGATATATGCTACTCGTACTCCTTTCTTCTCTAAGATCCTCCAAAGAATGTCTCTTGGGACCCTATCATACGCTTTTTCCAAATCTATAAAGACCATGTGTAAATCCTTTTTCCCATCTCTATATCTTTCCATCAATCTTCGTAAGAGATAGATTGCCTCCATGGTTGAGCGCCCTGGCATGAACCCGAATTGGTTGTCCGAAACCCGTGTCTCTTGCCTCAATCTATGCTCAATGACTCTCTCCCAGAGCTTCATTGTATGACTCATTAACTTAATACCTCTATAGTTCATGCAATTTTGTACGTCGCCCTTATTCTTGTAGATAGGCACCAAAGTGCTCGTTCGCCACTCATTTGGCATCTTCTTCGTTTTCAAAATCCTATTGAAAAGGTCAGTGAGCCATGTTATACCTGTCTCTCCCAAAACTTTCCACACTTCGATTGGTATATCGTCTGGGCCTATTGCTTTTCTATGCTTCATCTTCTTCAAAGCTACAACCACTTCTTCCTTCCGGATTCGACGATAAAAAGAGTAGTTTCTACACTCTTCTGAGTTACTCAACTCCCCTAAAGAAGCACTCCTTTCATGTCCTTCATTGAAAAGATTATGAAAATAACCTCTCCATCTATCTTTAACCGCGTTCTCTGTAGCAAGAACCTTTCCATCCTCATCCTTGATGCACCTCACTTGGTTTAGGTCCCTTGTCTTATTTTCCCTTGCTCTAGCTAGTTTATAGATATCCAACTCTCCTTCTTTGGTATCTAGTCGTTTATACATATCGTCGTAAGCCGCTAACTTAGCTTCTCTGACCGCTTTCTTCGCCTCTTGCTTCGCTTTTCTATACCTTTCACCATTTTCATCGGTCCTCTCCTTGTATAAGGCTTTACAACATTCCTTCTTAGCCTTCACCTTTGTTTGTACCTCCTCATTCCACCACCAAGATTCCTTTTGGTGTGGGGCAAAGCCCTTGGACTCTCCTAATACCTCTTTTGTTACTTTTCGGATACAACTAGCCATGGAATCCCACATTTGGCTAGCTTCCCCCTCTCTATCCCACACACATTGGGTGATTACCTTCTCTTTGAAAATGGCTTGTTTTTCTTCTTTTAGATTCCACCATCTAGTCCTTGGGCACTTCCAAGTCTTGTTCTTTTGTCTCCCTCTTTTGATATGTACATCCATCACCAACAAGCGATGTTGATTAGCCACGCTCTCTCCTGGTATAACTTTGCAATCCTTACAAGTTATACGATCCCCTTTCCTCATTAGAAGAAAATCTATTTGTGTTTTTGACGACCCACTCTTGTAGGTGATCACATGTTCTTCTCTCTTCTTAAAGAAAGTGTTGGCTAAGAAGAGATCATATGCCATTGCAAAATCCAATATAGCTTCCCCATCCTCGTTTCTCTCCCCAAAACCATGGCCACCATGAAAACCTCCATAGTTGCCTGTCTCCCTGCCCACGTGTCCATTTAGATCTCCTCCTATAAATAACTTCTCCGTCTGAGCAATTCCTTGCACCAAGTCTCCAAGGTCTTCCCAAAATTTCTCCTTCGAACTCGTATCCAACCCTACTTGAGGTGCGTACGCACTAATCACATTGATAAGTTCTTGTCCTATTACAATCTTGATTGCCATGATTCTATCTCCTACCCTCTTGACATCTACAACATCTTGTGTCAAGGTCTTGTCCACGATGATGCCAACACCGTTTCTCGTTCTATTTGTGCCCGAATACCAAAGTTTAAACCCTGAGTTTTCTAGATCCTTTGCCTTACTACCAACCCACTTAGTTTCTTGTAGGCACATAATATTTATCCTTCTCCTCACCATAACTTCCACTACTTCCATAGATTTTCCCGTTAAGGTTCCTATATTCCACGTTCCTAAACGCATTTTGCTCTCTTGAACTCTATCCTTCTGTCCTAGCTTCTTCACCCTCCCCCGTCTAATAGGATCAAAGTACTTCTTTTGTGTGTCCCGTGTAAAGTTGATAGGAGCATATGCTCCCAAACAACTTTGAGTGGAGTCGTTCGAAAAGAAGTTTCTACGGCCCCCTTGCTCATTTAACACTGCATCCGGGTGCCGATGGAGATACAGCGACCCTTGCTCACTTATCACTGTGCTCGGGCCACACAGCGCGCCACTTACGGGTGACGCCCTAGCTTTAGCGCGATTTTGTTCTGGATTCATTTTCATAAGGATTCGACGTGATCATGGAGTGCCGGCTGTCGACTACCTGACGCCCTCCCCCTCCTCCTTTATCCGGGCTTGGGACCGGCAATGTAAAATTACATAGGCGGAGTTAAAGGAAGTAAATTAATGCGACCACAAAATATGCCATGCCTGTCAGCACCGAAGAAGTATCGAACTCCCAATAATGCGATGGGCTGTTTGATATAATCTATATATGTCAGAGAAACTCTATAGTTGATTAAAACTATTTTTGCATATATATGTTTGGAATTCAATTAGTTGTCGTGGTAGTGTGCCATGCTACTGACTGGCGGCTCCTACTTATCGACATCTAATTGGCTGTTCAGACTAATTCGATAAGTGTTCTTCTGCATGCACAACTCAAAGAACTCCTCGAGCAATTTTTTCTGATATTCCAGGTTTTTTATTTTTTTTATTTTTTATTTTTACCCTGCTTAATGCAACATTATTTAACTACAGATGACACAAAAATGGTCTTGAAAGTTGAAGCGAGGTAGAACTTAACGATCAAGGGAATAATTGAAGCCTATATATGTAACCGGAAAAAAATAACAAATTCCTCACAAGCCTTTGAGTATTTGCTCAATCATATATGGTAAATAACATGGTCTATTAATTCATGATATTTAAAATGCCTGTAACATGCATGCAAGAATTTTGCAACTAAGGTCATCTCCAATGACGAGGGCTAAAGGTTTAAAAGCAAAAAAATTGGCCTGATTTGTTCAAAAATTCATCTCCAACTGACGATTGAGCTATAATTCTATGGAGCCTATTAGGCCATTATTTGGCCTAAGGGGCATGAAACTGACCAAATGTAGCCCCATCTTAGCCCTTTTTGGGGCCAGTTTCTTAGTTGCAATAATTAATTCAAATTCAACGAATTGATTTAAAAACATCCAACGGTAGTTTAGTTAAAATAACCAATAAATTTATTGGTTTTGATCACAAATGGTCCCTTAAATTGACTCTTATCATCAAGATGGTCCTTGAAATTAGAAATCAATCAATGTAGTCCCTGCAAATAGGTGTTGCAAATCAATTTAGTCATTCCGTCACAATTCTATTAAAAATTTCGTTAAGTGCTGATGTGGCACATAAATAGGCCCCACAACATTTACAGATTTATATCACAAATGGTCCCTAAAATTGACATACACCATCAAAATGGCCCCTAAAATTGACCCACACCATCAATATGGTCCCTGAAATTGAAAATCAATCAATGTAGTCCATGAAAATAGGTGTCGTAAATCAATATGATCATTCCACCACAATTCTGTAAAAAAATTTGTTATGTGCTGATGTGGGTTTAATAATTAATTAAAAAAAGTTGTCTAAATACCTTTTTTCACAATGAATTTTTCTTTTCTTCTTATAGTAGGGTCTCCTCTTAAGAGAGCTCCCTTCCATAAATTCTCAAAGGCACAATGCTTAACCAAGGCCTAAAAAGGGCGTGTGGAAAGATTTTTCAACAAACAATGGACACACCTCGGTTATAACCTCATTATCTCAAGGCAGATCTCGCGTTCTTTGCATCACCAGACCACCAGGAAAGCGCCGAACAAGCTCTCCAAGATTAAGGTTGTTGTTGGAGCAATATTAGAAAATATGAAAAATAACAATATAATTCCAATGATAATAATCATAAAGAAATTCACAACATCAATTATATATGAGATTAATATAAACAACTAGAGTGAAAGTTAGAATAACTGACAAACTTGGAGATTGAGGCTTGCATAAATGCAATGTTCTAAAGATAAAATTTCGTCCCTACTCTTGTGCTTGTAGTTCGATAGGCGTCCATCTCCCAGGATTCAACAATCTATAATCCGAAGTCAAAGCACTTCAATCTTCGGACTCTGGCGAACTTTATATATTTTGTACTTTCAAGACATGACTCGGAATTTGACACACAAATAATTGGAAACCCTATTTCTCAAGAGTAAAAATTAACTCTAATTTTCTATCTTTATACCAATGGTTTCATGTGTTTATATAGAATCCAACTTCTACTTATTAAAGAGATGTAACTTTTCATCTATAAGTATACATCACTTATCAAGTATCACCTAAACAACATAACCTTTCTAAGAAATTGGTTAACATTATTTTTCATTCAATTGTTAAAATTATATATTACAATATTTCATATCATAATATATAATTTCCAACAGTTGTGAGGATGTTGATCGCCTAAATGTTAACGGTGATGTCCTAGAAGTCGTTGCCAATGTGCCAAGCCGTCACCAAAGGTGATCTCGATCTAGGTTTAATTCGGTGAAGAGTGTCGAAGTGTGTAAAGATGGGTGTATTGAGATTTTTTTTAGAGAATAGAGAGCAAAGAAGGTATAGAAATTTGGACTAGGATCAGAGGTATATAAGTTGGTCCCTATAAATAGAGAGCTCTATAGTCCTCTATTATTCATTCATCCATTCATTCGTTCCTTTGCATTCATAAATAGAAAGAAAGAAGAAAAAAAAGAAAAGGAAAAATCATTATTTGCCAAACGAGAACATGAAGTTTCTGAATATGCTTTCGGTGCCCATGGTAGTGGTTTTTCTAGTGAACGTGCACTTGTACGAGGCCTGCAGAATTTTACCTATGAAAGGGAAATTTACGATGACGAAGAAGGATAGTTTGCAAATTAGGGGCACAACTGGCAATTACTTCCGGTTGAATCAAATAATCAAGCAAGTTCTGCAGAGGGCTCCTGCCCCACCCAATGGTACTCCAAGTCCAACCGTCCCTTGAAGTTGTACCAACCAAATGAATAAGAATCTGCATGTTGAAATTTTTTTAAATTGACGGGCTCGATAGGTTCCATTCTAACGACATCGATATTGTCTCCAACTATCCAATTCGTCAGGTGTGAGATTTTACCATAAAAGATCTCGATATTAGTTAGAGTAGGGTAATCATATTTAAAGCCACCCTTGTTGACTTCACCCACCGATGTGGGACTGCTAACACACTCCCTCGCTCTAATACCATGTTGAAAATTTTTTAGATCGACGGGCCCGGGGGGCCCCACTCTAACAACAGCGATATTGTCCCCAACTTAACCATCTGTCCAATCCATCAGGTGTGGGAGTTTACCATAAAAGACCTCAGTATTAGTTAGAATAGGGTAATCTTAAAGCCACCCTTGTTGACTTCCCCCATCGATATGGGATTGCCAACACGCCCCTTCACGTGTAACCCCATTGTTTTCTTTTCACCTACCGATGTGGGATTCCAACACTCCCCCTCACATGTAACCCCTTTTAGTGAACACACATGGAAATCTACACATCAGCAATTGAAACTCAGAGGTCGGTTCTAATACCATGTTGAAATTTTTTAGATTAACGGGCTCGGGGGGCCCACTTTAACAACACCAGTATTGTCCCTAACTTTATCACCTGCTCAATCTGTCAGGTGTGAGGTTTTGTCACAAAAGGTCTCGATATTAGTTAGAATGGGGTAATCATATTTAAACCCATGGTTTTCTTTTTCACCCACCAATGTGGGATTTTAACATTCTCTTTCACATGTAACCCTATTTAGAGGTTCACACGTGGAAATCCACACATCTGCAATTGAAACCCAGAGGTCGGCTCTATGTTAAGAGTCTAGACTTGTCTTCAATGGAACTCAGAGGCCGGCTCTTTATTAAGAGTCTTGGCTTGTTTCCTTCTTGGTGACAAGCTCGTTAACTTGCATGGGCCCGAACCTTGGGTCTAATACCATGTTGGATTTTTTTAGATCGACAGGTCTGGGGGCTCCACTTTAACGACACCGATATTGTCCCCAACTTTACCACTTGCCCAATTCGTCAGGTGTGAGATTTTACTATAAAAAGTCTCGGTATTAGTTGGAGTAAAGTAATCAAATTTAAAGCCATCGTTGTTGACTTCCCCCACCGATGTGGGACTGCAAATAGGCCCCCTTACATGTAACCCCATTGTTTTATTTTCACCCACCGATGTGGGATTACAACACTGCATGTAAAACAGATGACTGAAGGATTCATGCATGCTATGGTCAAGTGATGTGCAATACTAACACAGGCATTTACATATCAAACTTAACTGGCTTTTTAGCCAAAATGGTCCTTGAAATTTGTATAACTCATTACTTTGGTCCCTGATATTTGAAATCAATAGAAGTGGTCTTGAGTTTGTCCACCATCAATCTTTTTGGTCATTCCTTGAAAAAAGTCCTTTAAATAAAGGTAAAATGATAAAAATACCCTCAATTTTTGTCAAATCATTTTGGCCCATTGTTTATTAAATTGATTGTGTTGATGCACAAAACCGGAGGTCTTGGAACAATGTAAATCCGACCGTGAATCTACAAGAAATGTAAATAACACAAGATGTATCGTGGTTCACCCCAATGTTTGGGCTACGTCCACACTGATATTGTATTTCTCTGAGAGGATTATGAGGGAGAGAACCTCTGTAATGTGAAAGGGGATGTGAGAGGGTGAAGGGGCTTTAGGCCTAAGAGTTGGCCTCCTAATTGTGAGGGTGAGGGTCCTTTTATAGAATAAGGGCTCCTCACTTATTACATATTTGCCCCTTCCCTGATTACATAATTACATTTAAGTCCTTCGAATATTTATACGACGTCTAAATACGGAGGCCCTAAGTATGGTATAAACAGTAGTCCCCCAAGTCTTTACTCAAGAGTGTCTTTTGGCTGGAAACTTGAAATTCAGTCCATGTGTGGGCTGAAGTAACTAGATGTTGTCTTGAACTGATACTTAATATAAGGCCATACTTAAAGTCAAATGATGCTCCACTAGAAGTAGTACATGTTGCGAGGCTGCTCTGCTTGTGGCTTATGTTACCTTGGTTGGCTCGGCTTATGGTGTTGATGGTGAGGGAGTCCCTTTTATAGAATAAGGGCTCGCTCCTTAGTACATGAATAATGGGTTAGGAGTGATGCTCGCGGCGAGGCGGTTGCTCAGCTAGCGGCGATACTCTTTAATGATGGTGAGGGAGTCCCTTTTATAAAAATAAAGGCTCACTCCTTAGTACATGAATAATGGGTGCTCTCTAATGAAAGTGAGGGAGTCCTTTTTATAGAATAAAGGCTCGCTCCTCAATACATAAATAACGGGCTAAGTCCCCCAAATATTTTTCATGAGTGCTTTCTAATGAAAGTGAGGGACTTCCTTTTATAGAATAAGGGCTCGCTCCTCAATACATAAATAATGGGCAAGTCCCCCAAGTATTTTTCATGATGCCCAGTTGAGGCCCAATAAATGGTGTATAGTGTAGTCTCCCAAGTCTTCGGTCAATAGAGTTTGTTGGCTTAAGACTTCAAATTGAATCCATGTATGGGCCGAAGTGGCGGTTGTTCGGAGGCGGTATTTGTATACCCTGCACTGAAGCTTTGTAGGTGAAGCTTTGCAAGTGAAGCTTTGCAGCTGGAGCTCTGTAAATGAAGCTTTTGAAGCTAGAGCTCTGTAAATGAAGCTTTTGAAGCTAGAGCTTTTATAAATGAAGCTTTTGAAGTTGTAGCTCTGTAAATGAAGCTTTTGAAGTTAGAGCTCTGTAAATGAAGCTTTTGAAGTTGAATGACATGAGTGATGCTCATGAATGTTTATGTTGATTTGACATGAGTGATGCTCATGGATGTTGACATGAGTGATGCTCATGAATGTTGAGATGAGTGATGCTCATAAATGTTTATGTATGATTGATATGAGTAATGCTCATGTATAATTTTGAAGTATTGGGCGTACTTTTGATCACCTAGTTGGCGATAATAGCGGCGGGGTGCCGAATAATTTCTTGTAGTACTGGGCGTACTTTTGGTCATTCGGTTGGTGCTATTTTGAGCTAATGGGCCTTCGCCCTCCACACAACATTCCAGCCCATTTATTTTGGGCTTTGCCGTTTTTTTTTATTACCCTCTGATGGGGTTTATACAGATATCTCTGAAAGATAAGAAAAATAAATCATATCATACAAAAACAAGAAAAGTAAATCACATCATTATGGTGGGGTGTTTATTCATGGCTTTTGCTTTCTTTTCTGCTTTTGTTTTTCATGTGTTCCCCCATGATTCTCTTGTAAAACGTAACAGCTGCCTGGACAGCCTTGACACCATCCACTTGCTTTTCTTTAAAGTGATAGCTTGCACATCCCTTTTTTGCTTTTGTCGTTCTCTTTTCCATCTTTATGTTTCATCATCTCATAAAGCATTAACTATCAACGAAATTATCTCCTTTTTCCACAAAGCACTTTTGGATTGGTAAACGGCGACTTCCTCTTGGGGGACATATCCAGCCCGAATGCCAATTGGTTTATGGAGCGTACCATCGGGTTGTCGGGTTGGGTCCGCCATGGACGTGGGAGTTCAGAGAGAGATAAGCAACTCTAGGATTCTTTGATTTCGACTTCATTGGCAACACGAAGAATGGGGGTGATTTCGACAAGACGACGATGCCTTCACCCGAGATCATTGTGGTGTAAATAGACAGATTGGATTCCGAAAACAGGCAATGAATCATATCCCAAGGATATGTACTCAGGATTCCTCCTGCCTGATTTGTATTGAGAAGAAACCTGGACGTTGTTGGGTTTTTTCCAGCCCATGATTAGTTGTCCTAAGTCTATTGGGAATTAATAGTCTTAGAGGATTAAATTGTTTTCCCAATTGGAGTTGTTTTCCAATTGGAGTTAGTTTCCCAATTGGAGTAGGTTTTATAACTAGTTTCCAATTAGGATTAATAATCCTTATTGAAGAAGACCTTTATTATGTCTATATAAATGGGCTATTGTACTAGTTTTAGGAAGGGAGCAAAACAATAAATTGTATACCACTCAAGGGATTAGAGTGAGAGAATAAAGTGTGTGCGAGAGAAAAAAAAAAAAGATAGTGTATTTCTTGTTCTTGTTCTTTCAGGTTTTTTGTCAAGTCCTAGTTCTAGAGATTTGGCAAGATTATTGGTTGTACTCATTATTGATATAGTGAAAGATTGTTGTTGCTGTCCTGTGGACGTAGGCACATATTGCCGAACCACATAAATTCTTGGTGTTATTTATCTTGGTTATTTGTTTTTCGATTTCCAGAGTTTGTATTTGTTTTTCCCATTCTTAAACGCGATATTCTCAACAAGTGGTATCAGAGCCTGGTTCGGCTGATATCCGTTTAGAATGAAGGGTTCAATTATGATGAAACTCACCCGCTCCAACTGGGTTACGTGGAAATCAAGAATGGAGGACATGCTTTATTGTAAAGATCTCCATGAGCCAATTGAAGGTGTTAAGAGCAAGCCAGAAAATATGTCTGATGCCAATTGGACCAAGATGAATCGTAAAACTATTGGTACGATTAGACAATGGGTGGACGAGAGCATCTATCACCATGTGTCTAAAGAAACTGATGTGCAAGCTCTTTAGAAGAAGTTAGAATCCCTCTTTGAGAAGAAGACCGCTGCCAAGAATGCATTCCTTATCAAAGAGCTTGTCAACATGAAGTATGCGGAAGATGTAAGTGTAATCGAGCACTTGAACAACTTTCAGAAAGTGATCAATCAGGTAGCCACTATGGGTTTGAATATTGAAGAATAGCTGCTAGCACTTTTATTGCTAGGATCCTTGCCAAATAGTTGGGAAACCTTCATCATAACTGTAAGCAATTCGGCTTCTAATGGTGTACTGTCTATGGATGCCGTTAAGGATAGCATGTTTAATGAAGAAACAAGGAGAAAAGCTTCAGGGGCAAGCGCTGGACAACTCTTTGTCAGTGAGAAAAGAGGCAAAAATTCTGGTGAGACGAGATTCAATGGCGACTGCCACTATTGTGGGAAAAAAGGTCACATGAAGAAGCATTGTCGTAAATGGAAAAAGGAACAAAAGGATGGGAACAATATTGCAAGTGTTGTGACTTATGATGAAGAGCTTCTTTAATGCAAATGATTGATGGTTTTCTGGCAAAGAAGTCTATAATTGCCTTTGCCAATGACGATGGGTGTTGTGATCAGGGGAAACCTGGTCAAGAGAAATCTATTATGGTATACCTTCCTCATGGTCTGGAGGGGGAGATTGTTGGGTTTTTTCCAGCCCATGATTAGTTGTCCTAAGTCTATTGGGAATTAATAGTCTTAGAGGATTAAATTGTTTTCCCAATTGGAGTTAGTTTCCCAATTGGAGTAGGTTTTATAACTAGTTTCCAATTAGGATTAATAATCCTTATTGAAGAAGACCTTTATTATGTCTATATAAAGGGCCTATTGTACTAGTTTTAGGAAGGGAGCAAAACAATATATTGTATACCACTCAAGGGATTAGAGTGAGAGAATAAATTGTGTGCGAGAGAAAAGAAAAGAGATAGTGTATTTCTTGTTCTTGTTCTTTCAGGTTTTTTGTCAAGTCCTAGTTCTAGAGATTTGGTAAGATTATTGGTTGTACTCATTATTGATATAGTGAAAGATTATTGTTGTTGTCCCATGGACGTAGGCACATATTGCCGAACCACATAAATTTTTTTATCTTGGTTATTTGTTTTTCGATTTCCAGAGTTTGTATTTGTTTTTCCCATTCTTAAACGCGATATTCTCAACAACCTGGACGTTAGAGTACGTATAACAACAGCAGAATCCGTTATCCGTCACTTGTAAAGAAGCAAGCCGCTTAGGGAGAGCCTCTGCACTCTTTGTTATACTCTCAACATAAAACACAAACGATCATCTAATCCCCACAACCTTGAATAAGAATGCAATTATACAAAGTGGAACATAAGTCCCAGACCTATTGCACAGAATCACTTGGGGTCGGATTCTGATCACTAGCCAGAGCTTATAAGCCAAAGTAATCAAAGTAGTCAAAACATAGGTGAAATAAGACTGACCCACTTCTCTGCTCCGGTAGATCTGCGTGAATTGCGAGCTTGACCTCTCATCGGTGTTCTCTTCAAGATTTGGGAAAATGGTCATCTCAGGATGCAATTGGAAAAGTTTTGGGCATGACCTGACCATTTTTGAGATCTGGGTTGCAGAGAATCTATGGCCTCCGGTTGACGTGGCCAAACTTTGAACTTGAAGTGGCCTCTCCCCAATCGAGTGCATAGCGCTGCAGCCCTTGCTAATGGTGAATTCAAATTAACGTATGCATGCAGATCGATCAAGTTGGACTTGACTATCGGAGGACTTCAAATCCTCGTTTTGTTTCCTGGTGAAAGCCAGTTAGCTGCTTCATTTGCATCTGACTATGTAATCCTTGAGAGGCTCGGAGGTGAGCTGTTCCTACAGGGCTTGAACGACCGAGCCAGTGAGCTTGAGTCGCGGTTTGATCGGCTGGGGAAGGAGAATTCGGAGAATGGTGCGGCTTCGCCGGTTTTGCGGGTCGGATCCTGAGGTGGGATTCGGGTTCCGGCTATTGTGATAGGTTTTACTGGATGAGCTGAGAGATGAGACTGAGAGAGAGAGAGAGAGACCTGTTTTGAGCTTCGGAATCGAGATATTGTCTCTACTTTGGAATCGGCCATGTTTTGAGCTTTGAGCTTTGAGCTTTCAGCCTCTCAGGGAAAATAATTAGGGAGCAGTGTTGACCCCCAGTTGAAGTGGCTATTTGGGAGCACAATCCCAGTCGCCTGAGAGACTGCTGAGGCACCGTTACTCTCAAACTATTCTTGGAAACACTCCCACTCTTCTGCATAGTATTGCTATCTTTCTTTTCTTCTTACTTTCCTTGTAAAACCAGAACTATTATTACTCTTATGAATTGTAGAGGGGAGATCGAAAAAACAGACGAATGATGTGTTGTTGGTAGGGATAGACGAGCGGCAAGTCTGTCTTGTTGCTCGGCAAGTCTGTCTTGTTGCTCAGCCAAGGTGTAGATGGCGATCCTTTAGAATACCAAGTCACGTACTCAATCAGACCTGAAAGGAAAAAAAAAACAGCCCGTTATCCTCTTCTTCCCTCGGGGTCGATGTCGATGTCAGGGTCAACCTTCAATTATCAGTTTTTTCTCTTTTCGAAAACAAGACCACCCATCTTGATACAGATCTCAATCACTAAAAAGCACACAACCCCATAAACAAGAGAGAGAGAGAAAGAGAATGAACCGTTGGGTTTTCTGGGAAAGCTTTGGGTTTTTGGGTTCTTGCAGATTCATGGTGGAGGTGAAAATATGAAAGAGAACCGACATAGTTTTTTGTGTCGATTCCCATAGACGGCGTCAAATGTTGATGCACAAAACCGGAGGTCTTGGAACAATGTAAATCCGACCCTGAATCTGCAAGAAATGTAAATAACACAAGATGTATCGTGGTTCACCTCAATGTTTGGGCTACGTCCACACTGATATTGTATTTCTCTGAGAGGATTGTGAGGGAGAGAACCTCTGTAATGTGAGAGGGGATGTGAGAGGGTGAGGGGGCTTCAGGCCTAAGAGTTGGCCTCCTAATTGTGAGGGTGAGAGGTCCTTTTATAGAATAAGGGCTCCTCACTTATTACATATTTGCCCATTCCCTTATTACATAATTACATTTAAGTCCCTTAAGTATTTATACGAGGTCTAAATACGGAGGCCCTAAGTATGGTATAAACAGATTGTATTTTTGTCATTTAGTCCTTATTTAACATATTTTTTTAAGGAATAATCAAAATGATTGATGGTAAACAAACTTAGGGACCATTTCTATCGATTTCAAATCTCAACCAAAGTGATGAGTTATACAAATCTCAGAAACCATTTTGGATTAAAATAAATAAATTAAAAAAAAAAACCAGCTTAACCAACTAAAGATTTTCATTTCAAACATTTAATTAATTGAATATATTCTTTCTAAAGAATAATACATTACAGGAAAAAAAATTCATTTTCTCATTGATAGTTATTTTATTTTCGCACATATTGTATAAGTACAAATCTTATGTTTGTAACTTCGTTATCTTTTGAGCGATAGAAAAAATAATACAACGAACTTATTTTACTTTCTATCAGTGGGGGTTTATCAATCTGTACATTATCAGCACAAGTACAAGCAATAAGAATAGAGATTCACAAGCGAATGGTGCTCATAACTACAATATCAAAATCCAAACTGTAATGGAAAGGTGACTTTGTTATGACAGATCTCCATGTCTTCTTCTTTGGATAGTAGATTTGGATGTGAAGTGTTCCTGCTCTCTTATGTAGTTGAGACCTGCATTTTTTACTAATTCAACTGCCTTCAAAAGGGTTACTACATGCAACTATCCATCCAATACAACGAATCCAAATGCTGAGTCGCATGGGGCCTGTCTTGGTATAATTAATTAGTTCAATTATATTGGCTGGTGGGGATTACGGCTGAAGGTCGCTCGGAGGATCGGGGAGGTGAATGTAAGAGGTTTTCGTTGCCTAGGCCATCCTAGCAATGTATCGCCGAATCTCCTTGTCTCGATGGTGTGTCGCTTCTTCCCAAGCTTATTCTTGCTGACACTCTTCTTTCCCAGATGGCACAGCGCCACTAACTCCATCTCCATATGCTGCAGTCTAGAAGACGTCCTGCATGGGATCTGAGACCTAGATGTAGAAGATCGACCCCCGAAGGTCTTGAACTCGACCCGCTCCTAGCCCACATATCTTTTTGCCTTTCCGTCACCCAACTTCGTCCATCAACAATGTTGAGGAAAAACTTAGAGTACACAAGTAAACAAATTACTTGTATTACACACACAAAATATTACAACACTCAAAAGGAAACAAAGACACACTTTAGAAGCAATGACACTCACTCACTTTCTAGAGACAAACTCTAAATCACTCACACTACTCCTCACAAGACTACTCTTACTTCTCACTCTCACTTGGTTGCTTACTTGCTTGATTACTTCTTTCTTGTTGGTTGATTGCTTTCACAACATCACACACCTATTTATAGGTGGTGTTTGCCGACTACAATTGCCCATCACCTTTGGGCTTTGCATGGCAGCCACACAATTGTACAAGCTGTTAGAGCTTTCTAGCACATGATTATACACACACATCCACCGACTTAATAAGATAATGCTAAAATTATCTAGCATATTGACATGTCTGCATGTTGCACCGACTTTGGTGCTTGGATTTGTGTGGAATGGGCTGGGGTTGGGCTCTTTTAACATTCCCCCTCAACACCAGCTCATTGTTTTCTTCATGCTGAGTTGACGACGAAACTTTTCAAACTTGCTAGTACTCAAACTTTTAGTGAACAAGTCCGCAACTTGTTCATCTGTATTGATTTGTCTCATCTCAATCTCTTCTTGCAAGACCTTCTCTCTAATGAAATGATAATGTACCTCCACATGTTTAGTTCTTGCATGAAAGACTGGATTTTCCGCCAAGCGAATTGCCGATTGATTATCACAGTACAATGGTACTGAATAATCTACTGGTTGATGTAGATCACTCATCAACTGTACCAGCCATGCATTCTCTTGAGCTGCCATTGCTGCTACTCTATACTCTGCTTCTATGGTTGACAAAGACACTGTTGGTTGTCTCTTGCTACACCAAGAAATTGTTCCGGAACCAAGCTTAAACACATACCCAGTTATTGATCTCCTGGTGTCATGATCTCCTGCATAGTCAGCATCACAGTAACCAACTAACTTACAGTCTTCACCTTTCTTGTACAAAAGACCATAGTCAATTGTACTCTTCACATATCTCAGTATTCGTCGAACTGCTTCCAAGTGAGGCTTCTTTGGATTTTGCATATACCAACTCATCACACCAACTGTATAAAAAATGTCAGGTCGAGTCAAGGTTAAGTAGATCAAACTACCTACCAATTGTCGATACATCATCACATCTTCCAAATCTTTTCCTTCATATGCACACATTTTGGCATTTGGCTCCATCGACGTCGAAATCAGCTTGCATTCGAGCATTCCAAACCTCTTCAACAAATCTTTGGCATACTTCTGTTGACAGAGAAATATTCCTTCTTGTGTGCGATCAACTTCTAGACTAAGGAAATGCTTGAGTTGACCAAGTTCCTTCATCTGGAAACGAACTGATAAATTCTCCTTCATCCGAAGAATTTCTGCCTCATCATCTCCGGTTATGATTAAGTCATCCACATACACTAGCACGATAGCTAGCTTTCCTTCATTGGCTTTGACAAACAGGCTGGAATCTGCAGGTGTTACTGAATAATCACTTTGTGTTAAAAATTCAGCAATCTTACCATACCACGCCCTGGGTGCTTGTTTCAATCCGTAGAGTGCTTTCCGCAGCTTACACACATATTCAGGATGATCTTGGCTCTGAAATCCCATTGGTTGGATCATGTAGATATCCCAATCCAGCTCTCCATGAAGAAAGGCATTCTTCACATCCAAATACCACAGATTCCAGTCTTTGTTGGCTGCAAGTGCAAGTAGGACTCATACTGTTGTAAATTTC